>NC_073701.1:79696677-88981032 GCF_023634085.1 Falco cherrug
TGCACTGCAAGCTTCCACTGCCCAGAGTCCCTGGAGAGCTTGAGGTTTACAGATAAATTGGTGCTACCCATTACTAAATACAACCTCGTTGCATGCTTACCTGCCTGGCAGCTGAAGAGCACATCCTGCTGCTAGCAGGCGTCTTTGAGCTCCAAAGAGCCCTTTGATAACTATGCCAACAAAAAGCCACTACCGCTTCATTCTTACTTCGCTATTTTGATCACCAAATATGTGGCTGTAGGCAGGCAGCCCAGGATCAGGCCGTTTCCTGTCCACTTGGGAGAAAACAGTCAGGGCTTCATTTACTCCGCTACACCTGAGCCTTAGATTCAAAGAGTCTATTCAGTTCAAGATAAAAGCTTTTCCAAGCTGTAAGAACAAGCATCGTTCTTTTAATAAGTGTATAAGATGGTTACCAGTAACAGTGTTTGGTGAAATTTGAGTGGGTAGACTTGTTGATTAAGCATTTTAAAACTAGTCTGTTCCTATACAGTACTCTACAATGTTATACTTCACAGTATTTGTTTTCACAAGTTTGCACAGAGGCCAAAGCTGCAATACAGTTATGAAGAATATTCAATAAAAGTTGAGTGTCCTTGAGAGCTAGGTTCTGCCACACAGATGTGACCTGCATTGAGGGACTGTGCTGCATCGCACTCCAAGGTTAAATTAAAGTTGGCCTTCCACCTCACTATTGCCAGTTAAGGTGATTCTATCATAGGGATTTTATTGTATGCCTCATGATATTTCATATTTTTCTTAATCCCTGGCTCCTGAAGTCATACAATTCACTGGGGCTTAGTGTTTTCATTAGGGTTTCTAGTCCTTACAGGGTAGAAGGTAGCATGAAGACTGCAAGCCTGAGAATACCCTCACAGTTGGATGAATGAGAAGTAGCCTCATTTTGTACTTATTTGTTATTTACATCCCACAAATTTCAAGACTAGCTGATGAGTCTGGATCCCTGATTGAAGATATTGGAAATTCTGTCATCTTTTGCTGATTGCGGTAATCTGTAATAATTCACAATATGGCAAACTCTCCTGTAGTTTATCACAACTCTTGCAGTTATGCTTTACACAAACCTCTATATGTGTATGCAGTTTTGGATATATAGATGTATAAAATATAAGACAATAGAACTTAAGTATCTGTGGGCTTATATGGACTAGACATACACAAAGAAAGAGAGAAAGAGAGTGTCTCAGAAAAATAAGGACTGTTTTCCAGTGACACTAACCATGATCTGAGCTTCCTTCTTCACGATCACAGAGCAGCTACAGAGTATGTGTCTGCAGAAGTCTGAGGGAATTAATATGAAAAATCTCCAGGGACTGAAAACTAGTGTCTTCACTGATCTACCTTTGTAGTAGAATATAACCTGGGGGGTGGGGTGGGGGAATGGGATGGGGAATCAGTTGAGAGATGACTTCCAAAAAGTGCAGGATGGACCACTTTATCACAACTCAGTTACATCTTCAGTTTAATTGACCAAATAAGGACAAAGTACTGTGATATTGTTAAAAAACCTCTGCCTATGATGCCAGCAGGAACAGTCTACTAATGTGTTTATTACAGAAACCCCCATGATGACCCCCACAGAAAAATTTCCCGCTTCAGAGAAATGCTGGAAAGATCAAGGACTATGGCTACAGTCAGCTGCCAACTCTATCAGTTTTTGCCACTGACAATACTTTCAGCCACTGGCGTATCAGTTGTACACTCCAGTCAGACATTACACTCATGACATCTCCTTCCTGCCAGGGTTATTTAATCCAGTCTAGTCCTATTGCATTTGTCCCACTTACTGCTCTCTTCCCCTTCTAGGTCATGTTACCTATGCATTGCAGCTTTCTGTTGCATCTAACTCTTCCTTCTTTGGTCAGGAACTTGCTCAGGCACTCCAGCTAATTTTTCCTCATATTTGCCTGCTGTGACAAAGATATTTCACTCATAAAGTACACACTAGCTGTCAGTTGTATCCAGCACTCTATTCCTCTCTGGAGGACATGTCACCCATGATAGCTAAGCCAGCTGTCATTCATGCACAGCACTTCCAACCTTATATCTAGGGCATGTCATTCATACACTTCAGCCGTCCCTTACACCAGATGTCCTTTAAATCTAGCACACCATTCTTCTACCTTCTACGTGTTTGTGTTCATTACAGCTGTCCCTTTTCCCTATCACTTTCCTCTCCTGTTTAGTAAATGTCAGTCAATCGTTCACTCCATCTGTCTTCTTCACTAAGTAATCCCTTTTCTGTCTACATACTAGCTCCCTGAAAAACTGTTTTACTCAAATGTTATGGGTGCCTGCTGTACCTAGCACTTTGAGGTAGATTTGCAAGAGTGATTTAGAGGCCTTAATGAGTCTTTAAACATGTAGTTTCATACTTGATCATCATTAGCACTTAAAATTCCCTCAATTCAACAGGCGTATATGACAAAGCTTTCTCCAGTGAAGCCCTTTAGGTACCCAAGCTTTGATAGGTGTGTATGAGCAAAACGTCTCTTGCCTAGGCAGTGCTGAATTTTTTGAAGCTCCAATTCATGCTTAGGTTCACAAGAGATTCACAAATCAGCTCCTCCACCTATTTTACTTGACAGATCCATCACAATAACCATTTTCAGAGCATGCCTATCTGACAAAAGGCAATAAGATTCTCCTTCCCCTTCAGTGAGGGATTGGAAAGTATAGATTTAAATCAGGCATATATTTAAATTCTTCTTCCTCCTTTACCTTCTTCGAGCTGTGATTTAACATGGGATCTTTCCTGCAGTGGAGAAGTACCCTAACCAAGGGATGATACCAACTTTTAGAATATTCTGTTATTTAATCGTTAATAGAACAGCAATCACAAGTGATAGGGTAAGATGTGAGCTTCTGACTTGCAGATAGCCTGTTGGTTATAACTTTCATGATGAATGTAACCTCAGATGAAATAAGTTTTGAGAACAGATCTTTTGGCTGTATGCATGCCCCCATCATCAAGTGACATCAGTGTGTTGCGTTGACTTTGGCTGGATGGCAGGTGCCCACCAAGCCATTCTATTGCTCCCCTCCTCAGTAGAATGGGGGGGTTGGGGGATGGGGGTGGAGAAAATCAGATAAAAAAAAACCACTTGTGTGCCAAGATAAAGGCAGTTTAATGAAGCAACAGCAAATGTCACGCACATGGAAGCAAAGGAAAACAGAAGATGTTATTCTCTGCTTCCTATCGGTAGGAGATATTCGGCCAGTTCCCAGGAAGCAGGGCTTCAGTATGCATAGCAGTTGCTACGTAAGGCAAATGTAAATAATGAATGCCACCCCCCCCACCCCCCCACCCCCCGTCTTCCTCCTTTCTCTTAGCTTTTATATCTGAGCAGATGTCATATGGTATGGAATATCCCTTTGGTCACTTTGGTTCAGCTGTCCTGGCTACATCCTCTCACAAGATCTTGCCCACCTCAGCCTACTGATGAGGGGGGAGGATGCTCAGCAGTATTCAAAACACTGGTGTGTTATCAGCACCTTTCTAGCTACCAGCACAAGCAAAGCACTACAAGGGGTGCTATGGGGCTTAAGCAGTCCAAATACAACTAGGCTTGGTCCTTGTGTTTTGTTTACCTTTTTGTGAAAAAGAACTTATATGATTTAAGTACTTCACTGCAGGACACAGTTCACAGCTGAGAAAGTTTTGAACAGACATCTTATAAAAGGAAAAAATCCCTTCAGCTCCACTACTCTCATCAATGTTTCCTATCATTCAGCTTCTGTTTCGGTTTTCTTTCATGGGCATATAGCGTTACATGGGTTGAGGAATAAGGAAACGTAACTGCCTAGCAGTTTGCTTGAAAATTAGAAGTCACAGTGTTAAGCCCTTCTTGAGATTTCAGCCTTTCACCTGTGGTGTGAAATCCATAGCACTAGGGAGGGTGGAAATAAAGAACCATGTTTTGGTACACCAGAATTTCAAGAAACTTCAGCTTCCATGCTGATGGTCCATTGAATCCTTAGCTGTATGTTTGTTTGTCCACAGCTCATCATTTCAGCTGTGACTGTGGTTCAGGTCTTCTGTTCACCAAACTGGAACTCCATTTTGGTACTTTACATGTTATCATCCTGATCTCCAAGGCCCTTGGCCAAACCCCCGTTTCTAAAGTCTTGTTTTCTCTAAGTTTTTCAAATGTCTCACTCCTTTCTTCAAGTTTTTCTAACTTCTTTAAAGGTTCTTTAATATATAGATATATATATACACACACCTTCTTTGTTTGAGTACTGGGAGAAGCTGCAGGGTTTTGACTAGGGGCTGCAGTGACCTCTGTGGGAGTAGGCCACAGACTGCCATAGCTGGGTCCAGCTGCCCTGAGACAAGTGTAAACACTCCATCATGTGCCAAAAGTTCAGGTAGTCACAGGAGCACATGGTGCCTCTGCTAAAACACTTTAAAAAATACCATCTGCTGCTGTGGAGAAGAAATGGAGGAGACACATGGAAGGAGACGTTGCTGGAGACACAGCTCAAGATGCACTCTGGACGGAGGAGCTCAGTGCCGGAGGAGGTCACCCCTGAGGGACTGAGGCCCACAGGTAACTCACACCATGGCAGGAAACCCCTGAGGGCTTGCAGTTATGGGTGGCCTACACTAGGGCAGGGACAGCCCTGAGGGACTGCAGCCCTGAGCAACCCATGCTGGAGCAGAGCAATGTCAGTAAGAAGCAGCCATCACACAGTGCCCTCAACCTCCTCTGCCCCTCAACACCTCACCAAAGGAACTGGGACAGATAGATGAAAAATAGCCCATGGAGAAAATAAGGGGAATTGAAGCTGGGGAGGGAGGTGAAGGGGTGTTTGAAGTTGAGCCTGCTGAAATGGAGGCAAAGGTGTTTAGTTAAGTGTTTGCTTGTGCTGTCTTTTTTCTCAATATCCAATTCAATAATGCAAAGTTTGTGTTTCTTGAAAATAAATTAAATTAAATTAAAATTTCCAGTCAAGACTGTTTTGCCTATGACAAAGGGTAATGACATATTTCTGTGGCAAAGACAAGTCCACAGTAAAAAAAGAGAATGAAGGTCAGTCTTTCCTGTTTTTAAAGGGAAGTATCTTTCTACATGAAATGTGTGGTCCGTTTGTAAGAAGTTACCAAATCATTTAGTAGAGCCAAGATCTGGGTTCATCTGGGCCACCTATGCTGTTAGATACTAATAAACCTGCATCACTGGGAAGGGATCTTGTGAAATTCTCTGATAAACGCAGATGCCTATGTTCTTCCTGAAATGAAATGTTGCCTTGATTGCTTCATGAACCTGAATCTTTCTCAGTGTCATCTACTGATATCTATGGAAGTGTAACTCATATGAAGGTTATATGCTTTCATGTTGCTGAAACTACTTTTGGAGATTTGAGTCTAGACTACTAGTTCTCAGCTCTGAATTTTCCAAGATGAAATTTCCTGCTACACAGAAGCCAGTGCCTGTCCTAATAAGGCTTTATTTTGACATCTGAAGCAGTGAAAAGTCTTTACATTTGCTTACTGCTTGTAGTTGAATGTGTCTCTTCATGAATAAAACTCCACTTATAACACAGCACAAAAATTTATCCTACAAAAATTGCTCCAAGACTTTCCAGTTGAAAGCACTTGCCGTGTAATCAGGTTCCAAAAATTCTTCAGTGAGCACCTAAGAACTGAGTGGTGTCATACCTCTTAACATCCTCATAAATGGATAACATCAGAATTATTTCACTGAATGTGTTTATAGAGAATAAGGTCGTCTACACCTGGGGCGGGCTCTCAGAGGTGCTGACAACACTACTGAAGCTGATTGCCTTAAAAGCAAATACACATGGTTTTCGTTTATGTCTGCCTGTAACTGACTAAATATATTTACAGGCTCAGTCTTGCAACCTGCTGCGTGCATAGAATTGTATCCATGTGTGGACTATGGCAAAGCAGAGAAAACAGATGATCTTCCTTATATAGACTTTTCCCAAACATGCATTAAGCAATTAGAGATGAAAAACCATTGCCCCCGTGTTTGTCTTTTCCTCACGCTGAAGGTCATTGCGCTGTCTGCTGTTGATATGCAGAGGTTATGATCTTTGGCTCGCCATCCCTTGCAGGGAGGAACGTGCGTGTCTCACAGTGTTTTTTCCACTATTCCTTCACGTATTCCATTTGTCACCACCAGAGATGACTGCCTTCCTGGAGCACACTCCTTGTTGACTGAAACCAGAAGCGAGCTCCTCTTATGTCAGGAGCTGCTAAGATAGCCCTTGTCAACAAATCAAAAGGCTTGGTCATTGTCCCAGAGTTTCAGCCTTGGTTCAGCAAGGGCTTTTTTTCTAAGGAGATAGCCTTTTCTTGGCTACAAAGTTTCTCTACCTGGCATATCTACCAAAGTAAGTAATTGGCCATATGCCAACTTTTGGGGTGAGCTTGAGCCTGTTGAGAAGGGCTGTTTCCTCATCCACATTGTACCAAGCACAACAAGGCCCCTGTCCTGACTGTGACTAGATAAACTGAAAGGATAAAAATAATGAAAAGCTCTGTTAATACTAATAAAAATATGCAGACTCTAATTGTAGGGCCAGTACTTGACCCTGCAAGTTGCAGTTCACTGACTTGTCCACCTTTGATAATGGATAATGGTCTGTCTTAATTTTTTTTAATTTTTTTTTGGCTTCCTAACAACTATTAGAAAAAATTAAGTAAGATGCATATGGAAGTTTTGAAATGGTGCACTTGAATATTTTAAGGAACTATCCAAAGGACTTTTTGAACTTTTGCAGATAATGTTAATCAAGCTAGGGATTCAGAGACTAAAAATAACCCTATACGGCAGGAAGGAAGAACTGGGAAAATTCTGGCCAATCAATTTTACATAGATTCTAGGCATAATATTCAGCCGTACAAGGGAATCAATATGTGAATATTTAGGGAGATTCCAATTAATAATTAAAAGTAAGCTTATTAAAAATAGTTGATGCTTTAAAAAAATCTAATCACTTTCTACATTGTAATTACTGACCCAGATCTAACCATTTATCCATACGGGTGGAGTCTTACGTCCATATGGAGTGGTGCTGGAATCTAAGGGGGTCTGCATGAACAAAGGGTTCAATCAACATGGAGCAAACAGTGGGAATGAAGCCTGCATAGATAGGGTGGGGTACCATGGATAATGGACTGAAATAAGACATTACACAAAGTGCTACCTAATACAGATTTACTGACTTGGAGATAAATACTCATTAAAAGTGATAGATTTCAAATAGGTTGACAAAAGGGAGAAGAAAGTAATTACTAGGGTAAGGCTTCTCAGGGGAGAGCATTATCTAGGAGTGCCAGGCAGCATCACTGTGGTCACTACTGGAATCCATCTTATTTCTAATGACAACTTTGTTATCTCAGCCATGGACAGTACAGAAGATTCACTAATTGTGCTTGGGCACCAAAGGCAAATTTTAAAAGGGATTAAAGAGAGTGGTCTTGTCAATTATGCAGACATAACAGATCTTTTCAAAGTTAAAGGTGACATGCCAACAAATCCTTCTCCCTTGACACCACTGTTGCAGTACCAAAGTACTTATAAACACATTTCTACCAAGAGGATTTTCCAAGTATTGACTCTGGTTTCTGTGGTCAGACAAATTATTGATGCTGGCTAACAGTTCCCTTGAACCTCTATTTCAATCTGAAATCCAGGAAACCCATGAGCAGTATTTTTAAAAATACAGGGAAGACTGTCCTTTTGGACCTAACACTGGTGATATGCTCTGACCCTGCTTGCAACCTGGTATCTGTCAAATTCCCAAGGAGATGGCTAGGTACTGGAATACAGATATATTGCTGCACTACAACACCTACTGAAAAGCAAGCTGTTGGCTCTTGGCAGTAAAAGACAAGTATGAAGGAAGTATCGGGTTTCTGAAGCACTTGGATGTAAAAAAACCAGGTAAGCACCTGAAGTGCAATTTATGAAGAATTTAGGCATTTACACCCAAAGTGAGAACTGTTCAAAATTGTTTCTTCTGAAAATGATTAGATTGTTAGGTGCTAGTTAGAAAATTCATGTTTCTACCTTAAGTATTATAACTGCCCATGTGCTGAGCTGTGGCCAGCTTGAGTAGGCTGAATATGTTGGTCCATAATGCCGATCTAAAATTCAAAATTAATAAATAAATAATAAATCAGAATCCACTAAACTCTGTGTTAGCACAGTTCAGAGAAGTCCTTGAAAATATTTGAGCATTACAAAATGCAAAGTGACCATAGACATTTCCTATGATAATTATGAACAGTGCAGAGAAGGTGAGATCAGAGGAGCATTAAATGATGTTTTAGGCACAAGGAAGATTAGATAAAAGTCTAATAGCTGTACTACCATCTGCAGTCCTGCTCTGACAAGAAATTGCTGTAGAAGTTTGCTACCCAATGGAAAATGGTGCTTTGGGGCAGGAGGAGAACTTCAGGCTGTGGCTGCCTGAACATGGGCTCTGGAGTCAGTGCCTAAGCTGAGAGGGCGGTAGCACTCCAGATGTTTCCTATTAGCTGGCTTGGGTTTGGTCCCTTGCTGTTTTTTTGGTCCTCCTCTTCCTCAGTAGTCCTGTGGTTGTGGATATTATTTTTAGTTTTGAACCTTGAATTCAGGCACCATATGTGGACTTAGGAAATCACTTCATAAAGTATAGGTATGGGGCAGGTGCACAATGCCATGCCCAGGGGAAGGAGAGTGTGATAGAACATCACTGCTGCTGCAGCTGAAATAACAACAAAGTCATAATTGACACTGACAGTTCTCACCGAAGTTTAAAACACTTTGAATTTGTGATTCAAGCTAGTTAAACTCATAGGTGAATAGTTAGTACGGCTTACATAAGTAATGATAACTTGTTATGCTTCAAGAATGGATTTGTGTTTGACTTTCTTACCCACTTTTCAGTCCCTTTGTGCAGCTTGGGTGGGTACTGCTTAAGTCTTCAAAGTGTCAGCTGTGAAGACAAAAAATGTATTTATGTAGAAGCTACGGGCCATAGGAGTACTTGGGCCCTGTCAGGCTCCATAACTCCATGTCTATGTGCTATCCAGCTGTATGAAGAGCTTGATCAACAAAGCTCCACATACCTCATTCAGTGCATGTGCAGGAAGACACTTCCAAAGGTAGACAAATGTACAGGATGCTGAAAGAACATATAGAGGGGTCCTGTGGGGATCGTTCAGTAATGTTTTCATGCCTGGAAAGTACCCAAATGCCATTGCAGATGTCACTCTTGGGCAAATGTCTGTTTAGCACTGAGTTAAATCCTCACAGGAGACTGATGTTCCACATTGCAACTCTTAGTCTTTTAAGTACTCTGTTATATATACTGAAATACTAGGCTCCAAGTGAAGGATTCAGAGCTCTAACGCTGACTGGTGCTGAAATCACTGTAGATAACGTGCTTGGTAGAAAGCTTTTTTTATTTAAAAAATAAATGGAAAGTGAATTGCCAAGATGTAAGTTCTTCTAAGTTCTTCCTGCATCCATGAAGAAATTTGTGGGTGATAACCTCAGCGGCTTGAGCCTGAAGTGTTAAACCTTAGCAAGCAATGTGAGAATTCAACTTGGAGTTAGGTATGTACAGTGGCAGGTAGTGTCAGTGTCCTTTTGTGAATCTAGGTCTGAGTCCCTGAAAGAGTGTTGGCTTAAGTCAAAACACATCTTGAGTTATTTTTATTGGCGAGTCTAGCTCCAAACATGAAAATTTTTAGCAATCTATTTGCCGTGCAATGCAGAGGGTTTAGCTGTTTAACTCACAGCTGCAATTTCCATCAAGCAAAAAGCCGTTTCTATATCAAAGCAGGAGGGTCTGTATCTACTTGCAATCAGTGTTAAGATTATATCTAGGACACCAAAAAGTGGCAAGAGTCATGTTTAAAGTAGCATAAGTGTCCAGCTTCTTTATGAAGCTAATACCTTTTCAATTCTAGTGAGCACTTCTTGTGATAATTAGCATGAAGCAATGAGTGGGGCATGAACTGGGGAGCTGGAACAGACATGATAGCAAACAGGAACAAATGGTTGAAGTCTGTGCCAGAAGTTAGCACAACACAGAAAATGTAGGGCCAATATGTCTGAAGAAAAGTTTCATTTGAGGGGAGAGTGAATATATTCATCAATCAAAGGAGACTAAAAAAAAAAATAAAATAAAAAATGAGTAGATGACAGCTATCTGAAAAGTAGTAAATCTAAGAAGAAACAAGGGTAACAAATATGCATAACAAGCATTGCAAGAATTAATAAATAGGTTGGTTGAAAATGGATTTGTGTCTTGCAGTTGATTGATAATTCTTAACTGAATTATGCTGAGATTGCAGTACAGGCTTATGCCTTATACCATAGAGAATCCACAGGGAGGAGCTGCCATTAAAAAAAATAAGCATTGAAAAAACTTCATTTATGGGTTTTGTCTTCTTGAATGCTAGGAAATCTGACTGAGAGAGAAACCACCAATGCAGACTAGATTCTCTGGTGTCTAATAAAACTGTGCTCTCTTACTTTAAAGTTCTTTTCTCTGTGAAGATAGCGTTGGCAACTCTCCATCTTTTCTACCCAATTACTTGTTTTCATCAATCATATACAAATCACATACTTTTCTCATGATTCTACTCCTTTCTCAAGTGTCATTGAAACTGAAATTGCCAGCAGATTAGAGAATTACTGGAGAGGAGCAGACAGACAAAGGAGTGCAGACATGTGGAACCTGATGGGATAACATCCATTCCTCAGAAATCCAGGTAAAAAAAATACTAGGCTCAAATTACCATAATCTGTGGACAGATTTACCTGTTTGTATCTTTCTGGAAACTGCTTAAGGATTAGGAGGAGTATCATATATATACATTATCTAGGTTTTTCCACTCTCTGTGGTCTTTCAGATAAATATTAGCCTGAGAAATGGAGTGTTAGCTGTACTGAAATTCAAACCTATTTAAATTTTTTTAAATGGTTGAGAAGTGTATTGGGTTGGCATGGCAAGGTTTTGATAGCAAGGAGTGCTACAGGGCCGGCTTCTGTGAGAAGCTGCTAGAAGCTTCCCACATGTCCCACGGAGCCAATGCCAGCCGGCTCTGAGATGAAATGGCTGCTGGCCAAGGCTGAGCCCATCAGCAATGATGGTAGCACCTCTGGGATAACATATTTAAGGGGAAAAAACTGCTGCACAACAGCAGCAGCAGAGAGGGGAGTGAGGCTGTGTGAGCGGAGCGTCCCTGCAGCCCCCCGGGCCAGTGCAGACGGAGGGGCAGGGGGGCTCCAGGCCCGGAGCAGAGGTTCCCCGGCAGCCCCTGGGGAAGCCCCTGGTGAGGCCGGCTGTGCCCCTCGGCCCGTGGAGGGTAACGGTGGGGCAGATCCCCACCTGCAGCCCGTGGGACCCCACGCCGCAGCAGGGGGTGCCCGAAGGGGGCTGTGACCCCGTGGGCAGCCCGTGCTGGGGCAGGGTCCTGGCAGGGCCTGTGGCCCCGCGGGGAGAGGAGCCCGGGCTGGGGCAGGTTTGCTGGCCGGGCTGGTGGCCCTGCGGGGGACCCCGGCTGGAGCCGGCTGTGCCTGAGGGGCTGCGCCCCGCGGGGGGACCCCGGCTGGAGCCGGGCGGGGTGTGAGGAGCCCCCCTGAGGGGGAAGGGGCAGCAGGGGCAGCGTGTGAGGGACTGAGCGCAGCCCCCAGGCCCCGTCCCTGCGCCGCTGGTGGGGAGGACTTCGGAAAAATTGGGAGTGAAGTTGAGCCCAGGAAGAAGGGAAGGGTGGGTGGGGGGGTGTTTTTAGGAATTAGTTTTTATTTCTCGTTACCCTAATTTGATTTGATTGCTAATAAATGAAATTAATTTTCCCGAGTCAAGTCTGTGTTGCCTGTGACAGTAATTGGTGAGCAATCTCTCTGTCCTTATCTCAACTCACGAGCCTTTTGTTATATTTTCTCTCCCCTGTCCAGCTGAAGAGCAGGGAGTGACAGAGCGGCTTTGGTGGGCACCTGGCATCCAGCCAGGGTCAACCCACCACGAGAGGAATTTTCATGTAACAGTAAACAAGTCAACATGTGAAATGCAAACAAATGTTGCAAACACTGGCAGCAAGAGCATTACACTAGACAAAAAGATGTAAGTGAAGAGATGAAGATTCTGCGTTTGTATAGTTGAGAATAGGGAATATTAATGCAGGACATCATAACAGTCTATAAATACCTTCAAAGAAAGATTATAAAGAAGGAATGTAGGTATTCACAGCTTAAAGAAATGGGTAGGATAAAGAAAAATGACCTGAAAATAAGGCTGAAGATGTTTAGCTGAATATTATGAAAAGGCTGTGATCCATAAAAGGAAAGGAACATCAAAAACTGAGTTAAAGTTGGCTTGTGTTTGAGGTTCTGTAAGTAGAAATATTATCCAATGAACTAGAAAAACAGCAACAAAAAAATCATATATTAAATGACCCTGTGAAATAAGAGCAAGGCGAGAGACAATACTGAGAAGGCAATGAGAGCTGGTGGTTTCTAGCACTGAAGTTAATGTCCATGTCAAGCTGTGGAGTCTGTTCAGTAAGGCAAAGTATGGGACAAACATGGGGTTTTTTAGCAAAAATTTATTATGTTTGGGACTAAGAATATATTCATTGCCATGATACAGCCAGGGTAAATTTCTTCCAGTTTCAGAAGGAGAACCTGCCTAGAAAATTATTATTCCTGTAATTAGTTAGCTAAAACATAGAAGGGGGAACTCCAGTTTCTGAAATCTCTTCCCTTAGCTATCATGGGGATGGACACCACCCCTCCCCCCAAAAAAACCCAAACAGCCAAATCCAAACCCAAACAAATAAACAAAGAAGAAATAGTTTTGTTAATATGTAAGATACAGTCAGTAGCAGTTGTGTTTGAAAAAGTGGATTTTGTTAGCAGCCTGACCAGATCAGAGAATATTAGGAGTGTCAGATTAGGCTCAGAAAGCCATTCTTGGCAGATCTATGCATACAAGTGGGGAAGGCTCAAATACACATAGTTCAAGCTGATGAGGCAAGAAAAAACTGTAGTTTAGGATCCATTCATTTCATTCAACTTCAGATGTATAAATCTACGTGCACTCCTAGAGCACATATTCTGTTTCATTTTCATTTGAATGGAATGTAGCTCATATGCTCCAAAGTCACCCCATGATGCCAACCAAAGTTCGCTGCATGGGGATAACTGTGTGGTTATCTTAAAAAATGCGCTCCTGTTTCAGACTGAAAGACCTGTTTAGCCACAGCCTTGGATACTTATCTCAGATACCTAAGACACCTGTCTTTCAGGTTTGTTAGCATAAGAATGTATCACGCTGAGTAAGGCAGACCCACACTTAGGGGAGGAGGTGGGAGCTTTACTGCTGTGCGGGGCAGAGTGGCTCTGGGCATGCATGTTGAAGAAACACCGGTATCTAGAGAATTTCAAAACCCTAAAGGAGATACCTGGTGAATTTAGATATCTGCAAGTTACTGAGCAAGGTTTTGTTTTGGTTTGGTTTTTTTAAACAGCAAATCTGAAAGTGTAAATTTCTGTCATTGCCCTTGTAGGCATTAGATATAATTTCTGCATCTGAAGTTTAGTTTCACAGTTAATTTTATTCACATGCCTCAGACTGGTTTATTCAAGCATTTGATATCTTGTATTTGGGTAGGTTCTTTATTATGTAAGACCTGCTGATACTTAGGTACTCTCATAAAGACTTTACAGTTTTCCTAAAATTGCCTTGAAAGCATTGTTTTAAATAATGTTTCTTTTCCAGAGCTGGTTTGATCTGAGAACATTTCTCCCCCATCTCTGAAAAAGCACACTACTTGACACTTGCTCACACAGATGCACACATGTAAAGACAGTCATTTTCATGCATATTCTTCTTTGTTGATAAACCTTTGGCAAGTATGTCTCCTGTCAATTAGTAAGAATACTATAGCAATGTCACTGTCTCAAGCTTGTTGTTGACAACAGAAACAATAAAAATGATCTGATTGTGGCAGTTGGTAGCCCATCATATGGAAAGACTACAGTTTAATTTCAGCTACATATCTCAGTGAATTCAGGGTTGAAGTATGCAGGACTTCATTCTTTGGCTGAATATTTATCATTTTATATAGTTTTAAGCACTTGAACGTGTAGAGAACTAAACTGCTCACATGTAAGAATCCATTCTTGAATAAAGCACGTCCTGCACAAGTGGTTATGGTCTCAAATGTTGCAAAGTTGTATCTAAGAGCAACCACTCTTACCTGTGATATCCTCACAGTACAATATCACACAGTACAAATCACCTACCCTAGCAACTACTAGTCCCCTGTTAAGGGCCAATCATTTTATTACATTCTCCCCAATCTTCTAAATCTTTTGCATCTCCACCCTGTACTGAAATTTGTTTGGATAGAAAAAAACACTGAGATTTTATTGAGAATAGGCAAGAAGTAATTTTATGGCCACCAGAGGCTTCTGAAATTATAGATTAAAAAAGAAGATTTGTATTGTAACATAAAGGGTATCTGAGGCCTTTTTCTCTGAGAAGTCTAGGGAAATCAAAAATACCATCCTTCTTCTTGGGAAAATTTCGTAATATCTTTGAACATTTATTTCAGCATAGTAGTCCCACAGAACAAGCAGTGGTCTTGCGGTTACAAGCAGAGAAAGATGCCATCTGGGTTTCATTTGCAGCTATGCTGTTGACTTGCTTTTACACCTTGAACAAGGCATTTAACATCACTATGGCTCAGCTGTAAATGATAATTAATTACAGTTGTGTCCAAAAGCTCCAGTCAGGATGAGGCCCAAACATGCCTGCTACCATACAAACCAGGTCTGACAGCATCCCTGCCCTGAAGAATCTAATTTGAAACAAGATGCAGCAAGCAAATCTAACACAAAAAGAAAGAAGGGAATAGACCAGAAGAGGGTAATGAAAATAAGATAATGAGGTTACTTAGGGAGCCATTATAGAACTTGAATGTTCCAAGGCATTAATTAATTGATTAATTAATTAAAATTAGCTCTCCCTAACTGCAGTACAACTCTCCACCATGGATTTTGTGTAGATGCCATTGCAGAAGAAAATCCTGAAGAAGTGCCTAAAGGAGAGTAGAAGTGAAGGCCTTTGGGTTAGGTCTGACAGGTTAATCTATAAATCAGAGTAATATGGAAAGAAGTGCAGAGCTGATAAATAGAAACTCAAGCCTGACATCCCTAGGGAGAAGAGGGAACACAGAGGTAATCATGTATAGAGGGGTAGTTTTCATTAGTTTTTTAGATTTGTAAATAAAAAGCATGTTACTAAAGTACATTTGCTTATCTTATTGCAAATGTCATAACTGAACAGTAGTAATACAGATGTCTGACTGAACTTTTTTATTTCACTTCTTGAATGGTGTGATTTTCCCCTCTTCAAGTAGCTGATAGCAAGTGCAGATGTTGAAAAAATAAGCAGCAGGTCACTAAGAACTTGTGCCTTTTCTTTCACATATCATTGCCATCTTTTCCCTTGCAAATGAAATGTAAACCAAGGACTTTGCCATCAGCAAGAATTTCTCTTTCTCTCCCCTACATCTGTGTTCTACCTGCTATTCGAACAGCCTCGCCCCTTATGGGTCAGCTCATGCCCCACAGAAATAAGTATGTTTTCCTTCTGTTCTCACTGCCTGTTTCAAATGCCATTTTCTGCCTCTGAATTGCTCTGAATTTACTAATTTGCTTTCCCTCCCCAATTTTTAATATTGTCTTCTTCCCTTATACTCATTCTCTTAGTTGAATTTGAGATCAGAAGATTATCTACTTTACCCAGGTATATGAAACAGGGTGTATAATTTAATCACAATTATGCATGCAGGGAGGACCAGTATAGCAGGCAGATGTAAAGAGCAAAGAAGGAATCCAGGCATACTGCAATGTTGATTTGTTATAGGTTAGTGCAGCAACAAGAAGTCCTACACACTGATGGAATAGGAAAACCAGTAAGAAAAGGAATGGACTTTCTCCCATCATCAGTTCCAAAACAGGTACAGAAGAGTTTTCACGTTGAGTCATACCTAGACAGCTAGATCTTTACTTAACCTACAGCAAGGTAGAGTCAGATGATAGTCTGTAGAAATGTAGATGGTAGTGCTGGCCTGAAGACGATTCTCTTGTTCCTAAGAATCTCTTTTTCTTTTCATTTATTTGAGGTTTTGAGGCAGAAAAAGAGTTTTCAAAAATTTTCACAAGCGTCGAGGTAGAGAGATCTTTTGGCAAAGCCAAAGCTGAGTGCTAATGTCCTTGGTGTAAGCTAGAGGCTACTCAGCTTCTCTCCAGGAACTTCATCCTGTATGCAGTCATTCAGTGACATTTTCCAAACAATACATTTGGTGAAACAAAACTGATTTCTAATTAATGAGATATTTTAAAGTGGGAAAAGATCATGTTTCAATCTGTCTTAATAGCTTGTATGCCCTCTCACCTGGTATTAAAGTCAATGGTAAAATTCCACAGACTCCAATATGACAAGATTTCAACCTAAGAATCTAGCTCATTTTGTTACCAGATGGAAAACCAGTTTTGAAAGATCTCAGAGAATCCACTGGGTGACATTCATTGACTAAGAGTCAGCCCACAAACAGGCAGAAATATAATTTACCTTCATTTACTAAGAGCAATGTCAGATTTTTTTACTCCCTACCTAAACCTTTTATACAGCAACTTTAGATCTGCTCTTTTCAGCTTCCTGTTCTGGTTCTTCTTATTTCTTTGAGGGTGTTTACAATTACGTGGGGGAGAAAGGAATGACAAATGAAAGCACCTTGTGATTTGGGGAAATCATTTAGTTATGTAAGAAACACTTTCGCTGGTTTTCCTGAAAGATACAAGACCGATAAAATATTATGTGGGACTTCAGTGTATGGCAGCTAATGGGAAATATTTGAAAAAATATCAATCAAAGTGTTGCAAAACATAGGAAACAGCTCCAGCTGCAAAGTAGCATTTCTTCATTATGCTTTACACACAGTTTTGTCATATTGCTTAGTTTAATTAGAGCAGAACTCTAGCTTCTGCTCATTGGTTTAGCGGGTACCATAAAATGAAGTTTATTTAATTTTCTAAAATAAGGAAAGCAGGGTAAAGTTAATTAAAGTTAATTACAGTATAATGAATCATTCACACTCAGAGTGCCAGTGTTGCCCAGGTGATTACTGATGTCATCCTTCCCGAGCACTCCTACCCTCTCCATTATGGGTTTTTCCTTCCAGCAGTGTGGGGTGTCTCCCACATTCCTTTTTTAGTCCAATAATATTTTCATTGACTAGTTCAGAATGAAGATGGGGGTTGGTGGGTGGGGGGGAAGCTCTTCCTCATTTCTTTCCTTCTTTCTTTCTTACTTTTTTTTTTTTTAATGCTTTCCTCAGGCATAATTTTCATTTAGACTTCTGATTGCCTTTTAAATTTGACAGAATATACCTATAAAATTTGTTAGTAATTGTTTCATTTCCCAGCCTGGCATGTGTAGTTAACCTTGAAAGACTGATTGGACATTGCCTGCACTGAACCCAACCTTTACTGGCACCACAAAGGTCACAGAACAACTCTCACTGAACCTGTGCTTTTAAACACAAGGTTCTGTACATATTTGAATTACAATGCTTTTACTGCTCATTAATTAACCGTTAAAAGCATTAACTAATCACTGTCTATAAGACTAGTTTAAAAATTGCTCTGGCATGAAGTGCCCCTTATCTACCTCAAAAACCAAAACCTTTTTGGACCAGCAGAGTATTTATAAAAACCATGTTCAATGTGTTTTTTAATGAAAACGATATAAGGAGACAAAAGGTGACTTTCTTTACATTTGGCAACACCATTTTCTTCAGTTTTGCAACACCATCAGTAATATTAGTATTCTGTACCTATGTTGTGGGAACATCCCAAAGCTCCACCTACAACAATTGTCTTCATTTTTCTAACTGTTGCATGAAAAGTTAATTCTTTGTTCAAAAGCTCTTCAGTCCATAGTGACTCCATGAAAAAGTACTTATATTATTAAAATGATACATCCTGAGACACAGCACTAAACACTTTTAGTGTCACAAAAAATATTATCCACACTGAAGAAAAAAAAAAAAAAGAAAAGAGAATTAAAGCATTATGAGAACATTCCATTTGTTGTTGTTAACACTCATATTATTTTGGAAAACTGAGCTCATTGCCATGAACTTTAACGCATAAAAATAAACGCATGATATATTGCTTATATTGGAGCAATGTTCTGATGTTTCACAGTTTAGATGTGCTAAGTGCTACGAGACTTAAAGAAAGAAACACAAACATTAATCTGAAGAACTTCACAATTAACAAGAGGTTGAACAAATATATTCAATATATAGAGATGTAGCTGAGAGACGTTCAGGGCAGTACTAACTAGTAACTCTGCAGGCAAAAAAAATGTCTTGAGTGGGAGCCTCACGTCTAGGTACACATAATTACTGAAACAATATTAAAATGTTATTTAAATTAAAAAATTAAAATCAGTGAGATGCCAGAACCAGAGGTACCAGGAAAGCCTTGTTCCAGCTCTTTATGTGTACAAATTTTGATATGGTCTAATTGTGAGTACATTTATTTCTTCTGCCAGGCTTGTCACTTGAGTATGAAGATAAGATCTTCCAACTCATGGCATAGATTTCAGCCACCATACTCAGAGAAGTAGCAGACACGAGCTATTATCCATCAGACAGATGGCTTTCTAGAGGAGGAAACAATATACATTTTGTTCAGTGGTTTGCAGCTGTTCAGAAGATAGCAATGAGGTGCTGAAATTTCTGCCCCACAAGGGGAATGTTGATCTAAGTCTGAAACAGTGCTTAAAGACAGCTTAGTCAAACACATCTAATTGGCAGATGTTTTGAAATGCAGTATAAAGTGGTTTGCATTTCAGACTATCATGTGAGAAATGTAGGACCTGCTCCAAATTCTTAGACTTCGCGTGACATCTCCATTATCTGGTTTGTCACATCAGACCACTGGTCGCTGCCTGCTTACGAGTGTAGAGGTATGAAAACCTCATTTACAGTAAGATTGTAGTTATAAAAATACAGTGGTATCACTTGGTGGGCTAGACAAGAAGGAATTCTTTCTTTTCCTGCTACAGATCAATGCACAAAAAACCCAGACACTTTGGCAGTTATCACATTTGCAAAAATTAATGGTATGCACTGTATCCCCTTGCACTCACCAGTGATTAGCAGCAACATGGAAATAATTATTCACATGTAGTACTCTGTGTCAGAGAAGTGCTGTGATAACTATTAAATTAAAAATTTGGAAGTGCTCTGCTTCTAACAGCAGAGAGTTTAGGCTTGAGGTCAGTATTATCACCACCATTTTTGTAGCCTGAAAGGCGGCATGATCTAACAGAACAGAAACCGACTTCCAGAAACAAGAGTGTTGGTTATGGTGTAGGTATTCTCAGTAACAGTAACACCTTTCAGGAGAGTATTAGAAATGGGGTGTGGGACTAATCTGTCCAGATGTTGCTGTCACCAGAACAAGTCAACCAAATCCCTCTCAATGGCGTCAATAGGAAGTGAGGTCCTCTCACAGTACTGTTTTGCTTCCTAGATTAGGCAGATGTAACAGGACAATGGATTATAACATAAAGGCTCCTGTTTCTTTCCTCTAATCATGGATGGATGTTTGGGTGGCTAGTTCAGCTGTAGAAGGATTATGGATAGGTGTTATACTGCATCTGGAACATCTGCATGGAGCTACTAGGTGTGGAACAACTCTGACAGGGCTCCTACGGCTTTCTGGAGGAGCAGCAGGAAACTGGGAAAATCAGGGGAATTTTTAAATTGCCATCTAAACAGATCGTAGATGACCATGCTTTGGGCATCTAGTCACTCAAATGAAGCTAGGAGAAGAGCCTTAACCATGCTGTCTGTTATCCATGTAAAGACTGGAGGCTACGTCCTCATTAAAGTCATTGAGTAATTTGCGAGAATAACTGGTTTGACTGTAAGACTAAATTTTACTTACCTTTTACATAATACATAATGGAGTGGGAACAAGCTGAGGTCTCTGGTAACTGAAAAGCATTTGGGGCTGTTAGACTAGCGGAAAGCCGAAACTGCCATCCTTTGCTATGTACTGTCTCTGAGTATGGCAAAACTCATTTGGGCTGACATTGTAAATCAAATGTTTCATTCAAATGACTTATGGCCTCAGACAACGAGCACTGATTTCACAAAAATAAGCAGCATGATATGTTTCAGGAAAATAAAAATTATGCAACATCAGGCACAAATGTCTTCAACATTGCCAACTAAATGAATCTCTGCAGGGAAATGTAAATACAGAAGCCATTAAAGACTGGTCAATGTACATTTTAGGTCTCTGAACAATAACATTGAGCAGATCAGTTATAGAGCCCTTCATAATTTGCAGTCTTTGCAGAAACAAAGAACTTCTATTGTATTTATTATCAGATAGCAGCATTCCTGTCTTGAAATCCAAATACAACAGGAACTCCGTTGCCCTCTGCAGTTATTTTGGTTATGAATAGGGGCTCTGTTTAAGATCAGCAGGGTGCATACACCTAGGAGGACACTGTGCTCCTGAAAGTTAACTAGGAAACTGTTGACTCAGACTCTGCTGATGAACATCTCATAGCTTCAGGCTCCAAGTCTCTCCATTTGCTCTTTTATTTTTTCTTCAGCAGAGTTCATATAATTTGTAATATATCCAGAGGGTTACTGTGTCCTCAAGTATTACAGCATACATGTAATAAATAATACAGTGTTACTGCTAACTTTTGCAAAAAAATATTTTGCTTGGGAACACAAGTGTGTGAGTCCATTTCTTTAGGTTGGGTATTTCAAACAGGTATTGGTGGTGATTACACATATTCATTGCAGAACAATCCATCACTGCAAGAAGATTCTAGCCTTTTTGAAGAAGTTTCTGATTTTTTTTTTTGAAAGAAATACATGAATAAGCTAATTCATGAACGAAACAATTCATAAAATACATTAATAAAGCAGACTTTAATTCTACATACAAATATATACATATATACGCATATGTACATATATGAAAAATACCTGGTAAAATCATTCAATGTAGTAAAGCATCACAGAGATGAGATTGCCATGCCATTAAAAATAAACTGTTTGGGGTTTTTTTTTGTTGGGTTTTTTTTAGTGTAGAAGGAAACTGCAGAACAATCGCTACCTAGTCACTAAAGGTGAGTCCGAAGCATGGGGAGATGAACAGAAAGGATTCCCATGGAGTCCAGCTAGTTTTGTCTCTGAGGCACTGAAACTGAAATCAGCTTTATGCAGAGGAATCCCAGCCTCCTGAGGTCTACAGACTCTCAAACTCTTCTGCCTGAGAGATGCCAGAAGACTGGGAAAGTATGGGTCAGAATGGCTCAGTGCTGGCTGGACGTGAGCCAGCTCAGGGCTGGATGAAGGATGACTACAATCAAATAAATTCTGACAGCTGGCATCTAGCATGAAAGCTGGAAAACAGCACCACATTGCACATTGTCCTATGGACCTTCCATCCAAACCCCTCTTACCCCAGGCATCCCTACATGTGGCTCCATTTCATGATGAAGACATGCTTCCAACAGAGCATTACTACACAGAACCACACTTGGAATCTTGATCATCTCTTTTGGTTTTCCAGTTTCTGATATGACTCATCAGCCAGACTAAACAAATACTGCTCTGTTAATTTGTCCTGGCCAAGGATCTATTTCATACTCCTATGACTCCCCAAAAGCTTAATGCCATTAGGATTATCTACATTTGTGGGTAAGAGTTAGTAAAATTAGGACTTTATTTACAGCTGATGTACTTTGACCAACTTATTTGAATTTGTGAAACAATTCCTTCTTATAGCTGTTACAGTACGTTTTTTCTCATATCATATTAAAGATCCAGATTAACAAGAGACTGATTTTAATGTGAAACTATACACATGAACAGTCTTTGAAACCGTTGAAAAAATTCATGATTTTACCAAATTTGGACAGAATATTTCCCTCGTGTATCTCCTACAATATTTCTTGCCTAAAACTTTTGCACTATTTCTAAGAAAGAGGGGGGAAAGGGGAAAAAGGGAAGAAATAAGCAGTTTGTTCATGCTTTAAAGAAAAACCCTGATGTGTTGGGATATTTCTTTTCTCCAACCACTCTAGCTTTTTAAAAGTCAAGGCGCTTGAGTCTTGCCACCAGTGGCATAAATTAAAACCATAACTACTGAACAAGTAAAATTTGGGCCAAAACTATAAAAACACTACATAGGAAAGTACCAAAAGGCTGCAGTTGATAACATGGCCCATTCCCAGATTTTACTAAAGACTTACTGGGTATAATTCTTCTAAGATTTCCATCATATCCTGTGAAAAAGTGAGATCCATTTTATTCTTTGATAGAGCAATCACAGGTGCCCACCCTTACAAAGGGGTGCTGCGGATTCATGTGCACATAGGCTTATTGATCCTCCTGGTGGTTTCTGATTACTTATACAGTGAGTGTCTACGTTGTATTAGAAGAAATTTACCCAAATTATCCCATGTGCCAAAAATACAAATGTACCTACAATATACAAATGCACAATACATGTACACTGATATCCTCATATACAGATATTGTTTATTTAACACAAGTGATAGCCTTAGGTTTCTAAATGAATGTGTCATGGATCACTGACTTTGAGCAATGTGAAATCCATCTCATGACATACTTATGAAAGCCAGAACAAAAATTTCTTTGAGGAAAAATTGCTCTCCATAAGGTAACATTCACCCACACATTTTATGGGCTGTTTGCCACCTGAAGTTTTAAAAGGTGAGTAAAGATTGACACATACTCTTTGTCTACTCATAGAGAACTATGTAAATTTATATTTCAAGTTTTATTTTCTTGATTGATACTATTATTTTCTGCATATTATTTACTTTCTGTGTTGCCACATTGTACTCTGACACTCTGAGTAATAGCACTCAATAAAGGCAGAGCAGGACTCTGACAATCCTGTGTGCGAAGCATGACAGATGGTACCCCACCTAAGTGGCAGGGTTGCAAACATTCCCTAATATGACATCATTCTCCTAAAAGCTACCTAGATTTCAAAGCCAAAATCTGGGACAATACTTGTCGATCTATCTATTTCAGTTTTATAGTATGCTCATTACCGTGATATCCAGGGACACAGGGATATATTCTGGAGTGGGGGGATGGAGAAAGAAGAAAATGGTCATCTTCCATCAGTTTCTCCCTTGCATAATGGAGAAGAAGAATTCGCTTTAAAGTAACGAGGAGGGTGGATGAAAACTTTTCTTTTTACTACTTCTGTTCTTCATTTATGATTTTATCTTTCCTTGCCTCTTTCTCTTCCCCCTCTTCCTTTCACAGATTGTGTAGACTCCTAGTCACAAGTTGCTAACACTCAGTCTACATTTGCTTTCTTACAGCTATTTTCTTTTCCTTGTAATTCATTCTTTTCACCAAAAAACAGTTACCTCTGCTGAGCTATCCCCCCCCAAGAGCTGCCAGTTCAGGCCACCGGAATCCCAAATCCTTTCTCTGCATTATTGAATGTCCTTAGCCTGTCCCATTTCTGTATATGTATCCTTGCCTGATCACCCATTATCTGACACCTTCCCCTTACGGTGCAAATGCATTCCATTTTTTTTCATGTAGAAGCTCTCTGCACACAGGCTGAAAAGCTTTCATTTAGCCAGGTTCTGCCTCACTCATCACCTTCATTCCAGTCCAGCCTCATCAGAACTGCTCCCACTGGCTTCACCCAAATCCTTGTATGTAAACCTCATGTCCTACCCTGAACATTACGCTGAGGCCATCGCATTCAACCACCCTGCGGAGAACAAAAACGTGAGTTACGTTTGTCACGTTTCGTTTGCCAAAGGAAGTAAGTGCATGCTGTAGAGCTTGTTCTGGTAAACTTTCTTCTTTTAGGAATAGATTTCTGCTGGATCTGGAGGAGTAGAAGAAGCAAACCCTGGATATGTATAGCTGCAATTACACCAACTCACAGAACTCTGCGATTTGTTCCCCCTAGCCATAAGCTTGCTCTGTTACAATTTTGTTAATTACCCTAGACCCTGTTGATAGACCACCCTAGCATCCCCCTCCTAGCAGCTGTTGCATTAGGAACTGAAATCCTGCTAACAGACTTCAGCATCCACTGTTGTGCTATATCAGCCTTTAAAGTGCAGGAGCCCAGCTGTCACTGCATTTGTTGCTCAAGGACACTTCTAAAAGTGGATCTTTTCCTGTGGTAACTGGCCAGTGTGTTTTCCCCCAGGTCTTCCTCCTGTCTGATTTAGAAGTTCCTAATGAAGTGTGCAACACATGATTTGGGAGGCTGAAGGTGCTGTCCCTGAATAGACTTTCTCTGGAAAAGAAACACTGCACTACTTGAGCAGAAAAAACAGCAGAGAGAATCTGGATGAAGGTACACATGTTTCCTGATGGATTTTTTGTTTCTAACCTTGATTTGTGTTGGAGATACCTCAACAGCACTATAAGCTGTGCTAGCCTGCTCTCCGTGGCACCAGAAGACATAGCTGTAGCAGTATTCTTTTTTTTTTTTTTTTTTTTTTTGCCTGTAGGATCAATCAGTACTAGTTTGGAGACTATACTTCCAAAAAGCATTCTTAACCCCTCCACCACTTTACTCTGTAAGGTTAGACTGTTTGGAGCTGCCACTGATGCCAAAGGAACCTCTAAGTACGCAGACTGTATGGAAGCTTTCATAAGTAAAACAGCACCATTGCCAGTAATTCTTCCTTTCTTTTATTAAAAAAATTTACTATTGTGACACAGTAGTTTTTAAAAAAAATAAAGAACAATGAATCACTGGCTTGTTTTCTTTTGCTTTTCTCAGGCTAGTCACCAGCATCCTCTGCAATATAATGAATGGATACATGGAAGTTGATGACTATAAAACTTCATCAGCTATTCAAATGAAGGTATCCTGCTATTGCATAGAACAGAACACATATCAAAACATATATCCAGCAGTTTCTCCTGTGGATTTACTACACAGGACCTTATAAAAAATTCTTTACCATTCCAGAAATCAAAGACAGTAATGGTTTCCTTGGTTGCTTTCCTTCTTTTCTTTTGACACTCTGAAGTTTTGAGATATTTGGGGGTTTTAGCACTTACCAGTTCAAATGTACTTAGGAAATAGATGGGTGCTGTGTGGCTCACAGGAAAAGTGAAAGTAGAAGTACTCTCGTTCTCTCATATTTATTGTTATGGTCTGCTACATGCAGGATGAGACCCTGTGACCTGTATGGTTATAGTCATGTCATACATTCCTATTCAGATAGGAAGAGAAGAAAATTATACTCTATTTTTAGTTATCTTTTTAACTTACCTCACCCTAGATAGTTGTGAGTTTTTGCCCCTCATAAATACTGAAAACCAGTGATAAGATTCAAAAAAAGGCAGAATTAAACATTCACAAGACAAAAGTCTTTGCCTCCCAGGCACAAATATTCTACTGCTGTCTCAAAACAGCTTGGAAAAAAAAGTGTGTTATATCACTGCTTTTCTGCCCATTGCAGCAAATATCACATCCATATCGGATTCTCCAGAAGCTATGTGCACTAGCTTAGCCTGTTGTGCAAATCAGACTTTCAGCAACTATATTTTTCTGTTCTGCAATCTGATTATTTCTAATGAATTAAATGGGGTTCAATTAATGTTTGAATGGAAGATCGGAGAGCTTGTACGTATTCATTTGGCAGTGCATATATTTTGGGTAGTATAACACAGGATAGTCCACTGGTAGATAGCACTAGGTTATTTGTGATACTATTTCTGGATGTAAGAGAAATTTGACCTCTTTTATTTAATAGGTCTTTATTTGTTTCTCAAAACAGTTAACTTTTCTTATCCTGAGCAGTTTCAGCTCTGATAATTATTTTTGAATGACCTACCTTTTAATGAAGTGATACTCCACTTATTTGCTCGTCTCCTGTGAGTCCAGTACTTCTACAACCTCTTAAAATATTGACTAGGATACCAACAGGAAGCTCAGGAACTTTAGTGGCTGATGAGGTATTATATGTTTCCATTTTTAAAGGTAACATCATGATATTACCGTTTGTAATTGTGGTGGTGAACTGATTAAATAAACTAACGCACTAGAAATATAGCTGAGAACTTCAAATTCATCTCCTAGCCTTCATATTTGAGGTCATCACAAAGAAAACTATTCAAATCAATGTGAATGAAATAGTAAGCTCTAAGTATAAAAATGAACTTATTCAGTTAAAATTTTCAGATATTTTTGATACACTTATGCATTTTATGTGGTTATTTAGACCACAGCTGAACCAAAGGGCATGCTATTCTGGAATTCATATAAATGTCCCACAAGCACTTTCAACAGTACAATATTTACATTTAAAAGAGACTAAGAAAGTTCATAAGTTTGCAACTGTCCCAAATTTTACATTTTTTTCTGTTAGCAACTTTTGCTAAAGCCATTTAAAGTTAAAATGTAAATTTAAAGCGAAATCCCTGGTCCCTCAATTCTCTCTAGACATATAGACAGCATTCACATGTAAGAAATGACTTCTACTCTGAAGTACTGTATTGCTATTGAAATAATGTTGCAGAGTAGATTTGTATATATCAGAATGGGAGAAATACTTTAAGCACAACCACAGCGAGCAGGCAAACTACACACATGCACTCACACAAAAGTATCTGTATGAAAGATAACCCAAAATTGAAGAATGTCAATTTAAACTGCATATTCAAACTTCTGAAGTTATAAAAAAAAGAAAAGTTAGCTGTAAAAAAAGACACTGAGAAAATCAATTTGCTTTACATTTTTCTAATGCCTCAATCTTAAAATTTTAACTGAGAACACTGTAATCAGGATGGTCCACATTAAAAACAAACAAACAAACAAAAAAAACCAAAAAAGAAAACCAAAAAAACACCTAAATAATAGACACTCTTACGGGAGTTTTTCAGTTTCCCCTTTTGATACTCTGAAACAACTTTTGGGGATGCCTGAGAAAAATCGCATAAGCTCACTTCCCTTTCTTTCTTCTTCCTTCTCCCTGGATACAAAATGCCTTTCTGTCTGTTCTTCTTTGGTTTCAGCTCCACAGAGGCTTTCTGTTGTGCCATGAACCAAACAGCAGAAGGAAATATGTAAAGAATGAAGCAAAGAAACCCAAGAAGAGAGAAAGATTAATTCTAGGATAATATAATTCTATATTATGTTACACTGGAACAGGCTTCCTAGAGAGTTGGTTGATGCCCCAAGCCTGACAGTGTTTAGGAGGCATTTGGACAATGTCCCTAATAATACACTACAATTTTTGGTCAGCCCTGAAGTGGTCAGGCAGTTGGACTAGTTGATCACTGTAGGTACCTTCCAACCGAAAGTATTCTACTCTATTCTAATTCTAGTTTGTTTCTATTCTATCCTATATTGGACAGAAGGGTACCCTTTAACACTCAAGGATACAAAATGTCTCCTATAAACTTGGTTTTCAGTGCAAAACTCCCTAAGACTCGGCCAGATTTCTGGTACTGGAAAGCTAGTTAGTCCTTGTCCTAGTCTTTCTAAGTGTGGTCATTGCCCTGCTGAAGGAGCGGGAGGTGCTCTGCAGGGTCGTTGACTGTCCAAGTGGCCGCACAGTGCAAAGCGGTTAAAAAGAAGCTGCAAAAGCTCACTTACATTTGCTTGGGAAGTTCACATTTGGTTCATAAAGCACTGAATTTTCTAGGCAGAGTTTTAATGAAGGTCAAGGAAAGGGGCTGGAAACAGGGTTTATGAAAGTGTTGTAAGGTTCATTATTGTCATTGTGCGGAAAAGGATAATTTCCCTAAGAGAAATGGTGACATATACATAATAAAGTCCCTGTCCCTGTCATGACAGCTCAAGAGCATGCCATTGTTACCACCTATGTCACACTGCAGGTGTGCCTGCCATATGGGTGACAGCCGCTGACTTCTCTGATCAACACATAATTATCTCTGAATAAAAATGCACGTCGGAGTGGCTGGACATAATGGATTGAGGACCCAGGGCAAAATGCTCTTTGCCGCATCCCGCAGCACCACCTGGGGGTAGGAGGGGGCTGAGGGGAGCCACAGGAGCCGGGGCAACCTTGAGAAACCTGCAGCGGCTGGGCCGCCCTGAGGTTATCGTGTTTATCCTTCCTGTCTTCTCTTGGATAGGAGAGGTCACTTGGTTAATGGTAGGATGCCCCTGATGGAAAAGGTCCTCCTGATCAGGGCTATTCTCCACTGATCTAACCATATATCTCTCTCACAGCATCTGGATAGTTTCCATTTGCAGAGTCCCCTTCCCCCATAAGATAATAAATATCATATCACAAGGATGGCAGTGCTCCTTCATGGAACACTGACTGTTTATTAGAGGCAAAAAGTTTAAGAGAAATGCTAACAATGTTCATTAATGGCCTGCATCCAGGTTTAATGAGGCATGTCAATATGCGGACTGGGCAACATCAGTGGCATAATAGTGGTGGTAAATGGGAGTAATTGTATCCAATTGTACGGCACAGCTTCCAGGAATGAGCCCGAACTGCCAACTGACAATGACAGAGCAATTATGGGAAGGCAAGCGAGCTGTGTCAAATTAGCACTTGGTGAGAACTCATTTTTCAGAGATGTGCTTGCTCTACAACACCACAAGTGATAGCTACTTTATTGTGAGTGATAGGAAGACCAGCACTTAGACTGATGTTCTGATTTGTCAATAGCTGTATTTGAAAGCTTAGTGTCACAAATATATAGAGATATTCAGGGAGAGAGGCACACTGCTCATGATCCGAAGGATAAGAACGTCGCTGAGAAGGTCATCTGTCAGTGTGAGCTGTCAAAGAGAGATCACACTCTATGAAAAGGGAACATTCAGCCGACTTAAGTAATTACCTTTGACTGAGATTTGAAGATGTCTTCTTTTGTTGGCCTACATTGACTGCATAATTTATAATTTACTGCAATCAGTGAAGGGCCAGGAATTGTAACTAAGAAAATCCTTATTTTATTTCTCATAATTACATTTCTTTTTTGCTCCCTTAGTGCCTCGGAACGAAAAAGTAAGATATTGATAAAATCTTTTCTAGTAACTCACTCAAATCAGCTTTATCTTTTAACATATCATACCCAAATCAGAAGGTTTGTTGTTTTTGTTGGGTCTTTTTTGATCGCAGATATAAGCCGTACTCTATGCCATCTTATAAAGTACACTACATTCCTAATGTGGCTTTATATGCTTTGTAGGATTACCAGTTGAAAAGGATAAAGGAATAATTCAATTTAGTCTTTCTAGTGCAGAATAAGGAAGGGGGGGAAAAAAAAAGATTTGGAGTACTAAGCACTGAAATTGTAATCCACATCCTATTCAGAGATAGAGATCAGTTTGATATAGTTGTCAGAACTGCAGAGAGATAAGTATTGTAGCAAATATTTTAGAACTTTGTGGATTAATAGAATTTTCATTTCTTGGTGTCTTTTTTTCCCAGTAATCTCACTAGATCAATGTTTGAAAAGTAATTTCTTAGCCTTTAATAATCTTAAAAACAAAAGATAATATATGAGCAATTATGCTCTGGGGTATAACAAGTATTACATTTTTGCTTTTTATCTTAATAGAAAAAATATCTACTTACATTTTATTAACTAAAAATATAGCATGAATTGTTATCAACATAGCTTTTGAATTTTTATTTTCTCAGTAAAAAAGTAATTTTGGAAACCTTTCTTTGGTTTTACTTATTCTGCTTGCCACTGTGGGCTGTTTGGTGTATCAAACTTTCTGATTCAGTGAAATCTTTTATTGGGAGTGGCTGAATGATTAATGAATTGTAACAAAAAGAGACCAGGGATTAGCATGCCTTCTGGCCAAAAACTGATGTTTAATTCCAGGTGTATTGATTAGCTGTATAGTTATTGACAAAAGAATTAATTTAAGTACTTTAAGTCAATGTTACTTTAGCTGAAAACTCTACCTTTAGGCACAAGGAAATGCTAGTACAAAACTAGTCAATTAATATATTGTCAAAGTACTGTCACATGAAAAAGGCTTTATGTCTTCATATCTTACACTTTAGGTAGGATTTTTTATGTCATGCTAATTTTCTAAGATTCATCGGAAGCTCATATTTAAAATTCATAATTGTGGGTTTAGTAATGTTTGCTAATTATTTAATGTTTCCTCTGAACTTTAAAGATTCTTCTAAAATATACTTTGTTTTCTTTAGTTTGAATTTCAGTACCTGACATTATTTTAAATTATATGCCTTGCTGATTCTGAAACACATTTTTAATCATTATTTTTTTATGTTTCAGAATTCTTTAGGCCATTCAATTTCCTCCATTGTTGAAAGCTGTTTAATTCACAATGCCTTGAGTACAGGCCCGTCATCTATTCTATAGTGACTATACCACTTAATAATGGAATAGTGCATCAAAGTGCCACTTAGGTCTCAAATTGTTATGTATGACTGTCAAAGCGGTGAAAAAAGCAAAAAGAAAAAAAAAAGAAAAAAGGAAAAAAAAAACCTTGATTTGTCTTTACTACTGGAACGTGAATTTGTCAGCCAGGTTTTGAAATCACAACAGCATTGCTTGCATCCCCAGCGAGATGTCGAAAACTTGACAGGTACATATTTTTTCAACTACAAGCACTTCTATAATGAAAACTAAATACACAAATCTTATTTTTTTTGCTCTTGACAGATAGTTGTTGCCAATGGGATTTAATGTTCAGGTTTGAGTTGTCAAGAGAAATAACCAATAAGCAATCCAAGTAGTCAGTATACACATATTCAAAAGCAAAACTCCTGGCTTATGTGATATACTGGGAAGATTTGAGTGTATAATTAACTAACTGAGGAACCAAGGACACTTAATCTTCCCTCTAATGGCAAGTTCAACCCATCACTGTCTCTCTCTGGGGGACAAACTGTAGCTTGTTTTCTGGTCACCAGGGCCTTTGGTTGTCATTTTGCTCTTTCTTATTCATCATATCCTTGAGTTCTGGCATTGTTCCTTTCATCACTACTGAGACACAGTAAGAATTAACAAGATAAACTATGGTTCATTCCTGAAACTTTATTAATCATCTTATGTATTTTTAAATTAGGGCTGTTCATCTGTTTAGCAACTCTGTTACAAAACTACCTGCTTTTCTTTCAGAGTACAGAAGAAGAATATGCATTTATACGTTTGTTGCCTGCATAAACACGCATTTACAATATGTACACTGGAAACCATTAACAATATCTTAAAAAACGCTCTAGGAGCCGTCATTTACCTCCAGGCTATACAGTCATTTCCATGGCACTGCATGCCTCTCTGTATATGTGTGTGCACAAGCACATGCAGGATTTACGTGTACAGGAGAGAAAAAGCAGGATAGTGGTAAGGGGAGACTGAGGAATGGAGTGTGGAAGAGGCCAGATGTGTTTTGCATTGAGCAGCTCCCCCTCCCTAACCCCCACTGGGGCTCTCAGCACTCAGTAGGAGAGAGCCCAAAGTGGCAGGCAGTCCCAACAGTGAAATGCTGCAAAATTCAAGCTCTGCATAAAAATGACCACATAGTTCCAGGTGTGAAAGCCCTCTTGCACCACTCCCATGCCCCCTAGGGAGTAAAGGGGACCCTGAAATGACTGGAGAAAAAAAAAAAAAAAAAGACTTCCATTTGCTCACAGAAAGGCAATGAAAATGGCTGCCTTGTAGAATTAAAAAAAAAAATATCTTTTAATATTCAGGACATGGAAAAGAAGAACGTAACACAAGAAGGGAGTAGTATGTCTAATGCTTTCTGGGCCACGTGCCAGGTTTGCAGACCAAGAATCAGGGGTCTCCAACTGCTCCTCCCAGGTTTTTCATCTCTATGCACACCTAGATGTGGGACGTCGCACACAACTGATCCAGAAGCATCAGGTCACGTGTATGTCCTAAATGTTCCTCTTATAAATATTCACATAGTGGGAAGTGTAATGGTGATTTTGTAAACCAGTCAGTACGGTTATTACGTTTACTAAGCTACTGATTGTTTACCCAGCAAAAATGATTACTTGCTGGGAAGAAATTTTGAAAAGCTAGATTATACACAGAGAAACAAAAGAGATCTCAACAGAAAAAGCCAGAACTTACAGTACACGGGTAAACCCAGGGCTTAAGGTATACATTGTGAGCAAGGAGAGTCAAAGTAAAGGCTGACACAACTTCCTTACTTATTCTTCTTGAATCGCTACTGTCACTTGTGTACAGTAAATCTGTCTTAGTTCATGGATCATTGACACCATAGACCAAAACGTTTAAGGTCGCTGTATCAAAGTAGTTGGTGTGCTTATGTGTTATGGACTTGATCCTGGTAGGTGCTGGGTCCCTGCCAGCCAGCTTCAGATGGAGCTCAGACAGCTGCGTGGCTCGCAGGATTGGACCTCTAGCCTGTGTGGTAAAGAGCTTTGCCATTTTGCTTGAAAAAAGATTGCACTTGTGTAGTAAATCTGCTTTCTGAAGAGGAAAGCTGTGTCCTTCTTCTGGTTAAAATACTAAATCTTGAATGTCTCTTTTTATCTAAAGAGTAATTTGTGCAGGATTTTTTTTTTGTTTTAAAACAAATAAATTATTGAACTATCATGAACAGTGAGAGAGAGCAGAAAAATACTTGAGACCGCTCATTTTGATAGTCCTTTCGGATATGCGCATTTGTAACATTTAAACATCAAGTTTCTCCAGTTTCGTGAAATAATAATAAGAAAAAGTTCATTAGCCCTTTCCAAAGGGATGAAAGAGGATTATAATGTAATTACCGACAGACCCTTAATACAGCGGTAGAAGTGACTGATGTTATTCTAACACCAGCAAATTTACTGTAGATACTTTTGAGTCCAGCTATGCGTGCCTGTCTGCTTAATGCAGGTGCTTTCAAACAGGAATTGTACCTGATAAAAAGCTCGCACCCTGGCTGATATGCATGTTAGAGGTGCCGCGTGTTGTCATCTGCAAGTCTGGATAGCTCAAGGTTATATGACTGGGTTAATAGGATGAGATTCGTGGTTTAACACTCTGGCTTCTAACACACAGCCATAAAGACACCGAATGAAATACAACCAGCTGTCTCCTCCTAGGAAGCAGTCTGCAGGCCTCTAGTGATTGTTTCAAAAGTTAGAGACTCTTAAAGTCCTACATTTCAAAGCGTCTCATTTGTACAAGGACTTATAAGCAAAATAGCATGGAAGAGACACCCACATGAAGGAAATCTGTGTTTAAATATTTATCTGATGGTTTTTATTTTTAAAAACATAATCTTTTGTACAAGAGAAAAAAGATAAGAGAATTATTTTCATGAAACAACTGATCTGTATCTAATCTGCAGAGACATATTAATATCAAAAATAGACTCTCTCAAAAATCAGGCATAGCAAAGATTTCATAATATATTTGATTAATCAAAACCCAAACGGAAAGTTCTGATCTTCCCAGATGCTGATAAGGCTTACAACTTGCTTCAGGGCATTATAAACCATGCAGCACCAAATGCTTGCATATATTTCATAACACACCAAGCTCTCAAATATTTCCTTAAAAAAGATCCATCATTAAAATTGTACTGCTTCTTTTCCTGGGCTGTGCTGTACAGACATAGCAGCATGCACTAATCTCTACAGAAACGTTTCTGTTTTTTCAGTTCCTTAGTCTGCCACACCAACATGTTAGATACAGAACAGATAGCAGGTGATGGATTTTTAGAAACTGCAAATAAGAAACAGGAGCAAGGATCTTCAGCCCTGTTGGCTGAATGGTTAGTGGGGCCCAAGAAAAAGGATACAAATAGTTTTATTGTGTGCTACTTCAGTTCTGGATCCATTTTAGTCCAGCTTATTTTGCTGACTTAAATGACATTTGAGAATTATTTCAACTTGTATTAAAGACATGTCCACAGACTGCAGGCTATTCTCTGCGCAATGCTCTGTAAAAGAGTGAAGAGAAGATTGAAATTATGAGAGAAGAAACAGTGACTTTATATCAGCCAGAGGTTGCACCTTTTGTATCGTGAACTACCAGAAAACCAGAAGTGCATAGAAGTAAGGATACCAATAAATGTTTATGTTGCCCAGTCAGAGCATAGGCAGTATTTTGTCACTAGGTGCAATAGCATGAGATACTCAGCATCCATAATCCTCTTCCTGGAAACACTCACATCTTGCAGATGTTTTGTCATCATTCTTTGCCATTGGTGTCGTACATGCTTATGAGTGGCCACATTTTGGAGGAGGGAGGGAAAAAAGAAAGGGGTTATCAGCTGAACTGAAGAGGGCAAATCTGTCCATCGTGCCACCATTTAATGCCAGGAATGAAAGAAACAATCCAAAGAACCAGCTTATATCACAGCACTGAAGAAAAAACAAATGTAGAAAATTAAGGCTTTTCTCCTTATTTGTAAAGGCTTTTCTCCTTATTTGGCTTCTTGTTAAAATATGTTGTATAAGCTGGGTGCTGTGCATGGTAACAAGCTATAGCTAGTGCTCCACATTAATCATCTAAAGTATTGAGTCAGCTCCTTCTTAAAATTAGTAATGAATTTATTTTAAGTTTGATAGTAATACATGATATATTTTGACACTTCTCAAGAGAGGAAAGTTGCCTCAGGTGCAAAGTTAACACCACAGGAAAATTAAAGCCAAGGCTAAGCACACTGCCACTACTGCCCTTGTATTGGGTTTACATGTTGCATATGCCTAAAATTAGCCTTTCTTAAACATTTAACTGTCTAGACCATATTAGTTTCAAAAGGAAAAAAAGCTGTAATAAAAAAGGAAGGAGCCCAAGCTTTCACAGACTATCTTGTTCAAACAGCATCAGGAATGGATTACATCTTTGTCAACAGCAGTGGCATTGCTGACAGTTACAGTAAAAAAAAAAGTCACAATCTACACTGGAAATAGAAAACAAGGTCAAGGGTGATATTTTAGCTAAAATGTTTCTTCAGCTGTGGACAAACTAAAACAAGGTTCATGCATTCTCTCTTGTAAGCCCCCAGAAAGCCTGATAGGCAAAGTTCTGTTTCCCATATTTTTTATTTTTAGTTATTATTGTTCACATGATGTCTTGTCAGCCCTTTCTTATGGCTCATTTTAGGCAATGGAGCAAACCACTAGCAGTTTTCAACTTATGAGAAACACCAGTAAGAAGGGCAGGTTATACAATGCTGACTTTGAGAACAGGGTTGGTGTCTGTTGTGCCAAACTGTAAACAAACAATATTGAAGGCAGCTTAGACTTTGATAAAAGTATCCAAAAGATTAAGGGTATTATTTCCTACCTCTCTTGTCTGCTGACATCTTTTGCTTCCTCTCTCTACTTTTTTCCCCTCTTCCAACCACATCTGACTTCATCCACAGCTGAAAAATGTGACCTTGGACTCAGGTTACCCTAAATGAAGTAAATAAATGCAAGTCCCAGTCACTATGTGTAAATCTGTAACTGATCATTCGGTGCCAGCCAGAATTATTGTCATTTTTTTCTCCTTTGACATACCTTTTTATCCTTTTATAGTCCCCCTTCCTCATACGGTTTTTCCTTTGTTTCCAGTGACTGATCTGGCTACCTTTGGGGATATTCCATGTTCAGAGTTTTACAATCTAACTTCAGATCTTACACGCTGGAGATACGGGATTTCTGCAGCTCACAGTACAGTTTGCCTGGGAGATTGGTAAATTCATACTATGTAGATGTAGAAACCACATTCACACTTCTAAAACATTATTTCATGCATAGCAAGATATTATTGTGATAAGAAAGTCAGAATGATCTAGTGGAAAACAAAATTAATGTTGAAAGTAGTTGTCTGATGTTTAACAGGAATGAGTGTAAGGAAACACAACACAAACCTTGACTGTTTTCCCAATATATGCAAGGGATCTGCGATCTCTACCAGCTGCTACAAAAGTCTGCGATTTAGAAGGAAAAGGTAAGAGCAAAAATGCCACAGAGGTGTAGGATATACCAGAGAATGCTGGACTGGTTCATCATTTGAAAACAGGAGCATTTTAGTGAGATGCAGAAAAACCTGGGACACAGGAAAGGAAAGGAATGAAATAATGGACAAAAGAGGATTTGGTCAGAGGAACTGGTTAAATTCTAGGATAGATGTAAAAAATAAAAATGTTTTAGTTTTATGGGGCTAACAGAGGATATTGCTCGTTATTTTATTTTGTATTATTTCAGGTTACTTCATCGGAGCAGGGCTATTTTCTTTTTCATAGCAACTAACTGATCCGATCAGAAAGGACTTTTGACTTTGTAAAAACCTTTGACTTTTTTTGATGTAAGAACCAGTTCTTATTTACACCCATCCCTAATCAGCCCCTACAGGAAAATTTAAGGATAAAATGTCATCAGCCCCTAGAACTCAGTCAGGTGGACAAGGGGATACAGTTCATTAACTCAGCTGCAGCATGAGGCTGGTGTACCCACCTGTCTCTTCACATCTACCTTCCAGTTATTCCAACTCTTGTGCCGAACTAACATGAAAGAATCATATAGACAGGCACTATACATTAGGCGTCACCCTAAGAAAGGTTTTCAGACACACTAATATCTGAATAATGGTGTTGGGAGGCTGCAGGGCTGTGCAAACTGTAGTCAGAAGTCTGCTTCTGTGAGACAACTGAGCTGAAACGCTGTGATGATGGAGACAGTAATTCATCAAAATTCATCAGTGTTCTTACAGGAAATACAAAGCGCCTGTGTGAAATAATTTTCAAAACTTGAGGCTGAAGTCCTTGCTCCAGTTAAAACCAAAGCCTAATGAGTTTCAAAGGGGCAGGATTCCTCCAGTTGCTTACAGCCCCGCACCCAGGCAGCACTTGAGTACCCCCAGCTCCCTGAAACAGGCAGGTTCTTTGTGCTAATCCTGAATGACCATGTTACAGTCTGTCGAATTGATCTGTGTTATCATGAGTATTATGGTGAGTAAGGTTTAGCCCTGCAAGATGGAAAAGAAGATCCCTATGTACACTCGTTTCTCCTGAAACATTTCTAAAAATGCAGGAAGGAAGAAAACACTGGCATGCACAGACGCTGTCTTTCTTTTCTTCCTTCTTTCCTTCCTTCCTTCTTTTCCTGTTCTTTTCTTCCTTTTTTAATGGATATTGAATATATAGGGCTGAAGAGATGAGAACACAGATGTAATTCTTATAATGTTTCTATAATCAATGCTTTGTATCTGAACAAAAGTGTAAAGAAGGGCATAAATGCACTAAGCTGCATTTCAAAAATGACATCGTAATTGCTGGGACTGCCTATCTTACCTTGGCCTCAAGCATTTACCAGGATTTAAATTTATTTCAAACTGTTCTCCCAAGTCTGCCTAATTTTTTTTTTGTCCAAATAGCAGCAACTCACAGTTAGTGAACAAAGCCTCAAGATTTTTTTTTTACTTACAGCTAAATTTAACTTTACCCATCCAATAAAAAAGAAATAAGGGAGCCTTTATTATCTCCCTGGATTTCTGGGTATGATACCACATCATAGAGAAGTGGTTATTAGAGACAATGGCCTACCAAGGTGAAGTTTGTAATAAAGCCTATTATGTGGTTTCACCATTGACACTAATGGAATGTAACAGTGATTTAGAATGATTTAATGGTTCCCAGGTTGTGCTCTAATAGTGCTCTTTATATTATGATGTATATCACAAAACCTAATGTGGCTGTTGTGATATATTGACAGTATTCATGCTGTTTCATTTTTTTAAGGGAATTTAAAAAACTGTCAAAGAAGAAAATTAATAGGCTGCAACTGCTTTATTTTCAAGGGGTCTGTTTTTTAAATGTATGTGCATAAATTTCTATTTGGTGCCATGCTTAAGCTAATAAATTCATTTGCATTTTTATTCCAAAGTCATAAAAGTGGAATGCGTGCATGCATGCATTTGTGTGTGTGTCTGTGTTTGAAGCCTTGCTTTGAAAAGATTGCACTGTCATCTCAAAATCTGTTTACAAAATGGTACTAATGGTTTCAAATGCTCATAAAAGGGGAGTGCAAAAGACAAGTTTTCTTCTTCTCATAGGCTGCAAAATGACACTAATTTAATAAGAGGGAGACAGCAGGGGGTATGACTACAGATTCACTTAAAAAACATTCAGGCCCTTAGGGGTCCAGGTGGCTTTTAGACTTGCACTTAAAGTCTGGAATTTAAATAAAAACACAATCACCCTGGAACAGACACAAAGGAAGATGTATTAGAGCTGATATACCTGCATTTTGAAATAGTTTGTGGTGTCTCAGCAATGCCTGACCTATTAGCTCTAAGGCATTTCTGGTTTCAAGTAGGTTAAGGAACAGCAGGAATTTTCTTGCATTTTCTATAAAGTTTTTCTGCCTTCTTCTTGGAATTCAGAAGAAATATCATCGCGCTAAAGATCATCATTCTGAGTACCTCCCAGCACTCCAGGCTCCTTGAATGACAGGGAAATGGTCAATGGACTGAGGTCGTGATGGTGAGTTGCCAGTGAAAATACAGACAGAACACAGCACTCTCCAAAAAAAGGAGTTCCATAACTTGCTACATTTACACTGTGAATGTTAGCGCAAAGGTCCTCAGCATTTTTTCTGGTGTTTCCTTCCCCATTCACACAACTTCACCCTTTCTAAAATGAGTTTCCCACGCTTTCATATTGAAACCAGGCACATCTCTTCTGGAGGGCAAAAGAAGGGAGGGACCATGAAAATTTGTTACCGCTACCCTGATTGCCTCATCAAACACTGCAAAGAGAGCAGATCTTCTCAATCCCCACCTGGGCTGAGAAGCTGTGGAAGATGTCACACACGTCTGCTCCCCTAATAGTAATGTTGCTTCTGGTGAGGGTGGGAGAAGGACAAGAGCACCAACCCTTACAGGTGTGCCAGAGGGGAAAAGGACAGCAAGAAAGAGACAGCTGCCTGGCAGGGAGTGCGTCGTGTCACAAAAGACCATCCCGCACTTGTGTCAGGGGAGGCTGAGGTCTCTTCTGTTTCTTCTGTCCCTGAATAATCTGTGCCTTGTGTTGTGTGCTGCGACTGCCGCTGGCATGGCGGGAGGAAGCTGAGCCTGGAAAGCACAGGGCCTCCGAGTTGCAGATGGGGAACAGTGACCGTACATCCCTTCCCTCCTGGAGGGTGAGTGTTGGCTCAAGCATCTTCCACACCAGCTGGCAGGTGATGCTACGGCACCGCTTGTGCTGCTGAGATGGGCACAAATCCACGTCGGTTCATGCCACGCCCTCCTTTTGGAAGCGTAAAGGAGAGTAATTAATATAAATCACCCAGCTGAATTTACCCCACACGAAGTATTCCTTGAGTGCCCATGCTGTTGTAAGTACTATCATTTAAGGGGGAGAGAGACACTGAAATCTGGGAGGAGAAGAGCTAAGAGTGAGTGCTCACACAGAACATGGGTAGGGTGAGCACAGTGTTTGGTCTGTCACCATCACATCAAGAGCTTCCCAAGCAATGAGAGAACTTGCTCCTGTGGGACCCTGCAAAAAGGCTGCTTTGCCAAACTGTAGGCTACAGCCATTTACATGGCACTGATGCTCACTAATGGCTGTGTTACATGACAATAACACAACGCTTTTGTCATATCCTGATCCAGGTTAGCTTGCTTGTAGACTGATTTTTTTAATTCTTATTATTTTTTTTCCCAGTGAAAACACCAGCTTGTGACAAAACTGACTATGAAGAGATCCGCTGGAACACAGCCAGCCACGTCCTGATGGGATCACAGTTTGCATTGCGTGTGCTTCCACTCTCATGGTCGGGGAATTCAGTGAGCACAAAAGGACAATTTTCCTCTTTCTCCGATTCACCCCCTAAAACTGTCCACAAAACCATAATTTTTCAAGTGTAAAGAGTATGTACAGGCGGGAAAATGGTTTTATAAATAGAACCTTACATTGAATAATGACTTTGGGGCACTCAACTGAGAGAGGACAGGCAGAATTTTGGAGAAAGTCATTTGTTTTTGACACTGAAGTTATTTCAAAGTTATAAGCAAGATATTTCTCAGGAGATGTTCTCTCTTTCTTTCCTTTTGTACTGTATCATCCCTGTGGAGAGCTTTGTGGAATCATAGAGAACAAAATTAGGCAAAGTGCCTGTTATATAACCTCCCGGTTCTCTAAAAATAATGGGAGCATCACTATCACCTGAGCTTCTCCCTTCCCAAAGTTTATGTACAGCACATGGAAAGAGGGGTTGGGAAATAGTGGAGATCATATAATGAAATATAAAGAACCTTTCTACAGCAATGCATTTAAATTTGCATAATTATTATCCCATTTTGACTTTTTAACTTTGGAGGATCTATGTGGGTCAGTTTTCCCTGTTTTAATTAGCAAAATCAAAATAACAAAAAATGGCAATTTCCTTCTTTCAAGCTCAAGTGGACTACTCAGCCTGTAGCAATAATTATATTTTTCAAATGTAAGGTGCCTAATTTAAAATACAAGATTCCCAGTAGTTGCAGAAGTTTTAAGGACAAGAAGTGACAGAAGCAAGCAAGCTTTTTGTTCTTTTTGCTTCCCAGCCAGAAGTCCTCTCAGCATCCAAGCTTCACAGGAATTGTGTCACTCATGTAAATAAATTTCTGTGTCAATATTATTTATTGTAAAATATTTTACCCACTGGGGTAAATGAAGAGCAAGGCTTTACTAATCAGATTACTAGCACACTTATTCTAATTTATACCTTCCATGGTTAGCCTTTAAGCCACAGTTGACCTCTTATTTTTTATATTAACTGGAAACAATTCATCAAGTGAGTTACCCCTCTCCTTTCAAATCTACTTGTATTACTAAAAGGTTGAGTAAAGACCTCTGGGGAACAAGGGCAATTTTTGACATGGATCTCAACAGATTAAACTATGCAGGGACAATATAGAATACATTGGAGCAATAACATTATCACATCATAGCCTGATTGAGAGGCATTTCCTTGCATTTTTGTCCTTTTACCATAAGCCAATAGTAGCCACAGGCATTTGACTGGAGAGCCCGGAGGATTGACAGGCCTGGCAGTCATTACACGCTGGATTGAATACTAGATTACTCCAAAGTGGCTCAGGGTCAAGGATCAGTGTGTTCCCTTTTGGCACTAAATGACTTTAATATCCTTACTGTATTAGTCAATTACTTTAAAGCTGCTGCTCTCTGAGCTCTCTCTGCCCCCCTGCAGTTGACTATGGACATTTGAATTGCTCCCATACTTAACCCACACATCTGCTTTTAGCTGTCAAAAGAACAGTGCTACCACTGGAGCTATTGACAATGCAAAATGAACAGAGATACTTGCTGTCAGTGTCAAGTGGCACTTTCTTTCCATTGTTTGTTTTAAGCAACTCCTAAATAACTCCACAGTGAAACTGTTCCTAATTCAGGAAGAGTCCAATCACATTTTGCAGCCCACCTTTAATCTAATCTCAATGCGATCCAAACAAAGAGCAGTAAGTTATCCTGTCCTCACGGTTAAGTGCTCTGCAGGAAAAGAACATGTTGTCCAAAGAGCTGAAGTACTGTGGCAAGACGCAAAAAGAAGGTTTGCTTTAAACTCTTGCTTAAATTTCACAACAGTCACTGCGACTATAGAAAATCACGCTGCACTTCTGAATTTATTGGTGCAACATGGTGAAGAATTTTATATCATGGCCACTGAACATTAAAAGGTCTGGCTTGGCTTGGTGTTAAACCAATATGTCTAGATTAAATATGAGCAGGACTGATCTGAATTTTAAAACTGCCTGAAAGTTATGCCTTTAGTGTTTTAGTGAAAGTGATATCATGTGCACATGAAAGCACATCTGTGCCGTAGGGCTTGACTTGTGTGTGGTGATGTCATTGGGCTAAAAAAGCAGCTCAGGCCTTCACAGCTAGAGACATACAGAAACAATTTTCTCTTTACGAATATACCTATTTTCATCTGCAGGAGGACAAACGGCCACTGCCTTTTACTGGAAGAGCTGTCAGCTGTGTAGTTTGGTGAGCCTCTGTATATATCACCTTGCATGTAGGCAGTGACACTTTTTTCCTCTTTTCTTCTTAATTTGTATTGTGGGTATAGGGACTGGTTGTTTTGTTGTTCTAAAAAGTGCAACCAGTGTTTTATTTTACAAGGAATAGCACCGTGCATATTGCAGTGCGCATCGAATCGATCTATTTTGTGGACAATCCAAGGATCTGTCATGTCAATGTTACCTTTCTTATCCTTCAGAGAACTGTTAAATATCCTCATTAGCAAGGGATTCAGACTCTTTATTTACTGCATGAAAAAAAGCAAATTTTGGCAAATTTTGACATACATGGTAGATGTAACACAGGTCGTTACCGCTGGGAATTCTAAAAGATCTGGTATCCAGGCTGCCCAATACATTTAGCAGGGAGGCGTCCAGTCAGGCCTTTTTGCTGATGACGTGACCAAAGGAAAATGAATCCACTGTGCACCATAAGCTTCTGGAAGGCTTAGGGCAGTATCAGAGACATGCTAGCTCCTAGCTTCAGCAGTCTTTGTATTTCACTTGGAATTAAGCTTGCTGTCTTAGGAAGTAGACGAAATAACATTTTTCTCAGGATCTTTGAGGATAATAAATACATTCCAGGTAACAGAGCATTAATAAAAATGCAGGAATATAATCAGTGCTAAAATACATGCACACTTGTATGTCTTTCAATACACAAAAACATTTTACGTGATGAATTTTGAGTTTTGCCATTTCCATTACATATTACACGTGTTCCTACTGCAGGAAGGCGGACAGACATTTGGACAGTAATATATATTTCGTTTGCAGTGTGCCTCAGCTCAGCGGCTAAGCATAATGAATGGTGCCTTGGGGAATGCTCTGAATAATTGTGCTAATTTAAAATTTAGTCAGCAAAGGACCTTAAAAAACTTGATACCTCTTGGTAATGATGCATCATTAGCACTTTTCATTCATTTATATTTTGTTGTGTTTAGGGATTTGGGTATTCAGGAGAAGAAAGGTAGCCTGACAAGAGAGTGATTGAATCAGCCCCCTTGATACCTGGGAGTGACAGAAGGTGAAGTACTGTAGCTGCAGTTGACAACTACTTTAATATGAGCCACTTATAAATATTTACAATTCATAAGTCAATGATGAGCTTGTGTATAGCACATAAATAATACCATAAGTATTTGGCATATTTATTTGGAGCGTGATCATTAGTTTGAAGATAGCTTAGTGTTAAAGAGTTATGGAAACATTTTCAATTAAAAGAGCTTCATTTGGAGACTGCAGTGCATGCACGGCTTTGAAGAAAATAATATACATGACACAGGTGAGTTCACACTTTTAGAAAACTGCCATTCCGAAGAACCATTCTCACCTTAATCATGGGAGTAAAACATCCAACTTCAGTGCAATAACATACATGAGTAAGATTAATAGGAACTGGCTCTCAATGATTTATTTGGCACAGATACCACAGCACTTAACATATGGCCTTTTTGCAATACAACGATAAGCATATCGGAATCTAGTCGTAAAACAGTGAGTCCTATTTACTGCGTGAGATATAATTTTGTTGGGGATATAATTCCTCTTGTTAAGGATTTCTACTAATAAGTTGATTTTGTAGGCTAAATGAGACACCTCAGGTGCACGATTTTGATCTGACTGCAGTAAAAGATCAAGCTCTCACCAGGCTGACGGGTTGAAAATGAAGCACCTATTGACTGACAGATTTCAGTATTTTTTGTTGAAGACAGGCTATTATATGCAAACTTTTTTTTGTTTCTCATATTAAATGTACATCCTTCATAAGGGGGGTGGGGGTGGGGCGGGGAACCCAACAGCCCCACACTCCATAAAACAAATTCAAATAAAGTGAAAAAGCTTACAGACAATGCATCCCCCCTCCTTTTTTTTTTCTTTTTCTAAAAGAAGTTAAAATGTCTGTGCTTTCCTGAACTACTTTAGGCAGAGTAATTATATGTAGCTTCTGTCTCTTAAATATGAGTGCAAGGTGCAGTGATGAGTGCTAAATACATTAATCAGGCAAGAAAACTAAATTGGAACTTTCTGGAGCACAGGCATGGATGCATAAAAAGATAAACTAATTCTCTGCACAGGTAAAACATAATCGCTTGCTATGTTTTTCTGTATAATTTTCATGTTTTCTGGATTTTGGCATCACTACTTTTTTAAATATAACAATGAGGTTTTAAATGACCATTGGGGATGGATACTCCTTTCTTTCCACCCCGGTGGGTAATGAGAGAGACAACACCTCCAGCCATTATCCCTTCGAGTGCTGAGTGGGAGTGCAGTTAACTTTGATAGCATAGAAGTAAGTACATTTTTATTGCATAGAAAAAAAAAAAAAGTTGAGAATAACCTATTCATTTTTACAGAGTATTTACACATAAAATTATCTGACCGTCAAACTTTTTAGCTACTTTTCCTCCTCATATTAATGGAATACATACACATTTCATCTCTAAGCCCAGAAAAATTATTTTAACCTGGCAATATCCACAGGAACAATCCAGGGGGTTTATTTCATTTTTTACTTGTTGATAATTTTAGGTTTGCTTCTCAAACTATAATTAATTTTTCAGATACTAGTGCAGAAAATCAATCTGCAATGTCTCTCATGTTTGTACAATGCAATCATTCATTAATGCAGTTTCAAATATCAAAAAAGTGTCTGTTTTCTGTTTAATTTGTATGCTTTTTGTAATAGGATTGTCAGAGTCTTCTTGTCATGGATCATCCTCAGGTATGTAAACAAACATACGAACTTACTTTGAACGATAGACAATCTCATAATTTTCTCTCGTAAAATGACATACAAATCAAGGAGCTAAAGCATAGAAAGTAACATATTTTGGTCTTGTGACTAATGGTAACCTGGTGGTATTGAATTACTGAACTGTGTCTGAGAACTAATGAGAAAAATTTCCCAGGGGAATCTTTATCCAATGCACTTGGAGAGCACCTTGGGGACTCATTCCGTGTCTGTCACCTTTCCCGTCTCATTGACACTCAGCTTCTTTACCACCATTACACTGTGCAACCATTTCACTTTACACCTCACGATTAGAATATTAAAAGGAGAGAATACTACACTACTTGCTCCAGATATCAGAGTTGTTTTTGACACTTAAAATAGAAATTGTCACTGAAATATCACAAGGACATGACTGTCTCCAGGTCCAGAGCTCCAGTAGAACATTTTAAATCTCAGAGCTGTATTATTTTGCAGCTAATGCTATCTTCTATCATATTTCTTAAATGGCTTGGTTCTTAATTTCTTAATTAACAATGAAACACTTAAAGATACATCATGTCGTGTAGACCACACAAATGCTTTCTCTTAGGTAAAATTTCTTCCTGTCATGGTAGTGAGGACTGAGTCACTGGTATTGATTATCTAATCAAGAGTTTTTAAATGAAGGAATAGAAATGTCATTAGCAAAAATGTAGCATTTTGCATGTGATAAATATTTGGTGAGGACTTGTGGAGTCTGAAAACACAAGGAAAAATTTTCAGTGCCTTTAAATGGCTTTAGCTTCATTGACTTAAGAACACTGCTGATTTCGCTCAGTGAGGATTTGTTTCATGCATCTTACATCTATATTTAGAAGAGCTTTGGTACATTCCGTTAGGGCCAAAACCGCCTTCCTCTGAAAAGCTTCCTCACTGAAGTGCACAGAACTACTCTCATGAGTAAGAGCGAGGAGGATTTGGCCTCAGGGAATAAAGCTTAACTAAAAAAAAACCACAAAAAAACCCAACAAAAAACCCCACAAAAACCCCCAAAACTTTGAAAAAATGCAACTACATTTTTTAAACTTAAAAAAAAAGTGCTCTAATTTCACCTGGTTGGTGATTTAAGAGAGAAGCTAATTAAAGCCAATGGAGAATTTTAAAAATGAAAAAAAAAAAAAAATAGGGCAGCAGGGGGAAAATAAGTTTTCTAATTATATATAATGAGGGTATCTTCTGCATGGTGCAGCAAATATTCACCTTTTCGATAATATAGGGAGAATGATGATTTCTGCTGTGTGGCCCAGGGTGTTACACATATAGTTGCAGGTACCTGTTGTACAGGTATTTGGTTTTATTAGAGCCACATGTCCATGGGGGGTCACACACTGTTTTTGTGTAGAGACTGAGAGGTACCAAATATATTTGACTGTTGGTTATACTAACAGCACCTATTGGCTCCATTGGCTGTATTTGTCACTTGGTTTTGTTGGCAGATTCTCAAGTTTCTCTTAAAAATGGGGAGGCGTGGTAAAGGGGTGATTATTTTGGCAAGTATTAGGAAGAAGTAAGGCTTTGGTTTTGTCTTCTGTCAAAGACAATCTTTCCAGAGAACTGGAGAAACTGTGCTCTCGTCCTATCCTGCTTCTTCTGAAGGCAGTGTGATTTCTGCTACAGACTCCCTGAAGACAGGCTGAATGTGACTTTTTTTTTCAATAGTGGGCAGCTGCCGGTGTGTTGGGGTAGATCTAGTATTTCTTGCAAACATTTGAATATACCTGTCCCAGCCTTGCATTACCAGCGGTTCAGTCTTTCATTGTTGACTCAGCAAATTTACTTAGCTCTAAATGAAAGATGAACTCTCGGGTTGTAGATTTTCTAGAGGATTCTGTCCTCTCCCAATGAATCCTGGCTTTCAGAGGAGAGGTGAGGGAAAACTGGACGACTGATTTAAAATCTACAGTATTACTGGTAATGTTTAGGGAATGAAAAAGACCTGAAAAACAAACTCTGACAGGAATTATCAGTCCTCTGATGTTTGATGTAAGCCATTGATGGTGTGAGAAATACTGTGATGATGATGAATAAGGAAATAATGTTTTGATGTTCTCTTCCACAGTTACTCTAAACCTATTGAAATCACAAATGTTTTAAGTCTCATTTGTTTTACAGGACTGAGGCAAATTAATTAGAACTAGGAACAGTCATGCATGTCTGTGCAAAGTGAGAATGAAGCACTTCTGCTTAGATGATCTCCTTCATCTCCACGCTGTATCCATTTTGAACAGGGGGAAATAAATAAATAAGAAGCAAGGCTGTGAGGATAAGATCTATATTACCGGCTCTAGCCTGTTCACCTTTACCTTTCTTGTTTGAATTTCAAGCCACTGTACTTTATTCCAGGTTCAGACCAAAATTCCTTTATCTATGCTGTTGCTTTAGCTAGTCTGAGATCTACCATGCATGAATAGAATGTCTAAGAGGAGGCTAGTTTATGATTATTTTAGAAAAGTTTTTGCGTTTCACTTCAGTGCACATAATCTTCAAAAGTAAAAGTCTGTGAATTGGTCTGTTCAAGATTCCTCTACTATTTGAATATGTTGATTTAAGTCAAAACCTGCTTTTTTTAAAGCATTAACATACAGCTTACATATTCCTGTCTCCTCTTTTAAGTGGCAAAACACAATTCTCTTGAAAATGTATAGGGGAAGCACTCCATGTCAATACTTACAATATCAGGAGACAGGTTGTGAACTGTGTTTCTTTGTCTTTCTCAGACAGATAATTAGGAGTGTGGCAAAGAAAGAAATCCTTAGACTCGGTTTTGCAGGAACCGCATGAAGCAGGTTACTCGATTCTGTATCATGGTAGCGCTGCTACAGGCAACAAGCCGCTTCAGTAGAAGTTGGGATTTAATATACATTTAAACTTTTTCTCTGTGACCTCCCTCCCACCCGTTACATTTCTTACAACTGGCTCTTATCAGGTTCTCAGGGATAGTTTCTGACTGGGAGTTGATGAGGGTACGTTAAATCTTCCTGATGCCTTGGATACCCAAACCCATGGCTTTTTTTATGTTGCAGAACATTGTAACTGAAACCTGAGGGCACCTAACATTTATGCAAGCATTACTAATTTCACGAGTCTTTACTAGTACAACGTAGATTTGCAAAGACAGTGAAATTAGACACATTTCATCATTTATCATTTTACTTTGCCACCTTGGACTTATACAGGCATCAACTCTGATTTCTATGTAATTGTATATATGCATAGATAGAGAAATGTGCACTTCAGAATGGGTCTCCTAAGGCCAAAAAAGTTCAAATGTAATCCTCCCACTGCCACAGATCTGTGTGCAATTTTCTTTAAGTTCAAGTAGTGATGCATAAATAGAAGCAGCAGAGCATCTGACCCATCACTCATATTCAGGATGGTTTCTCTGTTTCAGATGTTTTTGCTAAAGTTACTCAGCTTTGAGCAACTCACATTTTCTTTTGAGAAACTATGAAGGCATAAAGATATGAAGACCTGTATTATATGAATGTCCATAGGGAAAGGAAAAAAATTAATGCTGAACTGCTCTCAACATCTCAGTGCCTGCCTTGCAAAACTAATGTTATGGTGGACAGTTGAGACAAGGAAACACACTGTGTGTTGATGAGACAGAAAGCTCTCTCTGAACTTCTGCAGACTTGTGAAAGAGAAATACTTCATTTATATACAGCTTTTTTTTTTTGTGGAGGGGGAATTTTGTGGTGTGGTTATCGTGTATCTACATTTGCCTGCCTAAGTGGAGTGCTTTGAAGGATGCAAATCCTATATGGCTAAGCCCAACTGGTGTCTCTCAAGATCTTTTTCTGTGGACCCCAACCTCATGTCTGAACATCTGCTTATTCTTTACTATATGGTTGAGAATGTGCAGTGAAACATAATGTAACTGCTTTTTAGCGCCACAAGTGGGCAGGTAATGAAAGTCTGGCCAAGATGGTAAATAAAATAAATACAGTATTATTCAAGGGCCTGATTAGCACTATTTATCTGTCACTTTCTTTCAGTTTTGGAGATTTCTTTGCACAGAGCTTGGAGCTTAACATTTACTGTTTGGATCATTCATCCCAGTCTAGTTTGCCACGAGCATCTAAAAGTTCTGCTCCGAGTGACTTTGATGGTGTCAGCACCGTCAGCGCCAAAGCAAACATGGGGTATATTTTGTTTATGCGTGTCTGGGGCAGAAGAGCTATTGAAGCAAATTAGTTCTCACCCACATGGAGGGTATTCCTTCAATGTCACAGTAGAGGTCATTGACAGGGCAACACAGAGAAGACAGCTTCCAAAGAGTGTGCTTAGGTTTTCCATAATGCTCATCCAACTTTTCTCAGACACTGTCAAGAAAAATATATATAACCCTTTTATAATTAACAAATGCAAATGCAAAAGTATGTCTTTAAAAATTTTAGCTTCTGCAATGTCATATGAAGTTTGCAGGAATAAACATCACATCCCATAGCAGTTCCACAGTTACGGCAACAGCCAGAACGATACATCATTTTTTCGTTTTAACGACAAATATTTGTGACTGCTAATCTATTCAGTGAAGCTATATAATTTCTTGTTGATGTTGCTATACTGACCTCTGCAGGCTTTGGAAGTTTGGAACATTGTTTACTGCAATGACTGCTGTGACCCACTATGCAGCTAAACAAGCCTGGTACACCAAATGCTTCAGGGGTAGCATGCTTATCTGAGAGCTTTATTTCTTTTTAGTTCTGAATAACAAACTCTAAAATAATTTAAGGTAATGATTTCAATGTAAGTGTTCTCAAAATAAGTGTTCATGATATTCAGAAAATGTTATTTTAGGAAAAAGTTAATTAAGTGAAAAAGTCAGTATTTAGATGAGTACTTTGCAGATTTGGGGGTTTATGGTATGACCTGGTTATTAAGAAATATAGGCGTTTTAGAGGAAAAATATTATTCCCAGTAACGACTGTGCAAAGCTTGTCTGTTAAACGAAGAATTTCTGCTGTATATTTAATCCAATTTGATACAGTCTTCCATTCTGCTCCTAGATCTAGTTAAATTAAAAGTTGCATATGTCAGTATAGGTTTCATAAGTATAAGCTTTCTCAACCAGGGCAGACACACCAGTATGAATAGTGATACCTAAATGATGCAAACTTCCCCAGTTTCTGAGTTTCAATATATTGAATTAAATTAATTTCACAGATAGAGTATAATGCATGAATTAATCTAATCTGGGTTATTTTCTGTTAAATACTCACCGCCTTTCTGGAGTTAAGTGTATTCCTTATATTTATTCATGTCCAGATACAATTTTTCAATTAGGGTCTGACACTTCTTTTATACATATATATCATTTTTGTAACTTACAGTCATGTTGGCTGACATACAGAGCTATGCCCTATACCTTGTTTATGTTAGGAACAAAGACTCTCTGAACTGCAGCTCTGTTTATAACTATTTGTGGTTTAACAAATGACAAAATACAGAAGACTTAAAAATCTTGGTCTGGAAAAAATATCTCAGTCTGGTTTATGTTTTCATCTACTTTCCCCACATTTATTGATTTTGTTAACCGTTTCAGCCATTCACTGTACACTTCTCTGACCACATCATATTTATGTTGTATGCAGGTAACTGACATCTGAAGAAAAACAAAGCATACAGGAAGAAGTCCTGGCTCCTCTGAAAGCTCCCATTGACTTTAGGAGAGCCAAGAATTTTCCTGCTGCTTTTTTGTCTCTCTTGCTTCATCTTCAGAATTAAATGCTCTCCTGGACAAATTCAAGGTTTATCCAATTAATCTTATTCTTTAATAGGCTGACTGGTTAGAGTCTGAGACATAGAGACGTATGGGCATTTCCACCTCCACTATTTGTTGAAAAAACTGCATTTGGGGATGGATTATCACTCACATTGGATTAAATTTTCTGTAATCCCATACTGGTAATTGAGAGTTGCCAAGAGCTGGCTGAAACAGGGAACATTTGATGGGAGAGGAAAATACACACAGGAAACTGCAAGATACTTCTTTAAATATTTGGCTTAATGTTCACTCCCTCAGTTGTATTTTTTGCAGTTTTTAGTGTTGTCGAAAGAAATGATCCGAGATAGCTGGAGGTTTTGTCTGAGAGAAGAAAGATTTTGATATTACTGTTCCACTTATCTGCTGCCACTGGCATTACCAATATCTCCAATTCATAGTCTTCTAACCAGTCCAAGTGCTGCCCATCCTCTCTTGCTGATCCTGCCATTCCCCATGGTGCTCAGAGACACGGATGAAGGCATAAGTTTTTGTGCATTTACAGACTGCCTAACCCCATGGTTCTCATCTAGATCAAGATCAGTGTCAGCAATGTTATTAAAGTTTCTACAGAGCAAAATTCTGACTACTACCATTCGTGTCGGGTACCTTCAAAGACTACATAGCTTTACACAGTACCCTGCGATGCATCCAGGAGCACACCTAATGTTCTCTAGCCACAAAAGAACAGTTAATGCATGCGATCAAACTAGGGCTAACCTGAAGCAAAAAATACACGAGTGTGTAGAGTGAAGAATTTAGGTCCTCAGATCTCCTTCTTTTGCTCCACACTGTTTGCTAATATTAACATAGCCACATTGTTTTGCTCAGTCACATAGAAAATATTTACAGAGTTTGAGACTAAACCCTTGTGTCTTAACCATCAACGAAGGAGCAAAGGTAGACTCACTTCTGGTTACAAGCAAGTCTGTATAGCCCTGCAAAGTGGGAAAGGGCAGCTGGAAGGGGCACGTGATGCCCCCCTTGCCCCTCCCAAAGGGAAGCACTGCATAATTGCAGGCAGACGTGATATAACAGCAACGATGCTAATTATCTGTTCATTCCCATACCCAACCACCCTGCCTACACTGCAGACTGAAGGGCTGAGGAACCTGAATTGGCTTCACGGGCAGGCTTATGTTGTCATGCAGTGCAGTGCAGAGAGGAAAAGCCTAGGCTTTAATTGAGCAAGATGTGTTGCAGCCATAGGACCCTACGCCTGCACAATATCTTCACCGCAATGACTGTTCAGGGCAGATGCCTGGCTCAGGCACACATCCTGCATGCACAGAGAACTGGATGCTGGAGGGCCTTGTGTCCGTGTTGCAATGGGGCATGTTAGGGGGCTGCCCCCAGGACACAGCTTCACCTGCGTTCCACCAAGAAGGAAACTGCTCAGAGTCTACCAGCAGTGTCTCTAGTGCATGCTGCAAGTCTCCAGTCGTAGGTACGAAGCAAACTGGAACCAGGAAAACTCTCCACAACACACTAAATTAATAACCTGGATGCACCCTAACCACAGGTACCAGAACAGTTTAAGTATGGCAGCATAATTAACCAGAGGATTTACAATGTGACTTTTTTTCAAGGACATTTCAGGACTTTTAATATGTTCAGTATGCAACCAACAAATTAATCTGGAATTGTTATTTTGGAGGACCAATGAAACTTAAGACATGAGAATTTTATTTGGGTTTTTTTTTACTACCGGTTGCATCTAGACCACATAGTAAATTCCAAAGCTCTGAAGAAATAATTCACAGTTTTGGAGGTACCGCTGTTTGTGTGCTGATACCACATTAGAGCACCTGGACAACCGATATGAGCAGCCACTGAAGCCTTCTCCTGACCATTAGTCTTGATTTCTTGGTGTTCATGTCAGGCCTATACTGTAATGTGAATAATCATTCAGTGTTACATCACCACACTTTTCTGTTTTGATGGAAATTTGGGTCTGGATCACGACCTGATTCTGTCAACGTAAAGACCATAGTTTTGCTTTTGCCCTAGAATTTTCTAATTTGTGCTCATTCCTCTGTTGGATCTCTGTGAAAGCAGTTAAGCAGGATGTCATCTCCTTTTTATTTTTTGAAGTGCAAGCCTTGTTACGATTTGCTTAATCTTCTGTCCATATGGTGACATGTAAAACTGAAGCTTGACCATTTAAGAGTTCAGCAATACCCAGCCTCCCAGCAGGCCCCCCCAGGGCACCGTGTCAGATGGTATTAGCAGAAGAACCAAAGCAAGTGTCCCTGCTGTACTGCTTGGACATGTATAACTGGAGCACTCCAGATTCACAGGGCTGTGTGTACAACAAACTGTAAGCCCCCTTTAGACCATAGTATATCTTTTCACACATGCCCTTACATCTAAATCGTACTACCGTAGCTCTAAGAAGTAGCAGTAAAGCAGTAAAGCAGTAAATCAGCATCTTTGCCTATTTCCCCTATTAAACTCTATTTTCTGATGGGGGTGTAAGGCTGTCGGTGTAGTGGCAGGTACACTTCACTGCGTACTCCTCCTCCTCCGCATAGGTGCTTAAAGTTTCTTTATGCTGTCGAGGCGGCAAAAGCAGATGCAAAAGGGACTGTGCTCTGCCCCTTTTTGAAGCATCTGTGGTTCTATTTATGCAACAGACTCTATTTGGTACCTTATTACTGATACAAGCAGAAGGATCACCCATCAATTACAAAGAGATTTTCCTTTGCATACCTCAGAGGCCGAACTTGATCCAGTACTTCTGAGACATTGGGCATAAAGTGTTTTTCCACTGATGCTCTTTGATTTGCAAAAATCCCCACTATAGGATGTATAGTGTGCAAATAGACTTTGCACTCTACTGTAACGATCAGTAATGCTATGCAGGCTACAATTTAAGGAGAACTATTAGCTTTCTGAGATGTTAAATTACTGCAGAGCATGCAATAATAATAATATGGGAAAAGACAGCACCCTAGCGGGTTGAAACAAAGAACATTGTGCAGCCAAATTGTACGCAGCCTCTATAACAACACTTCTTTTTCACACAAAAAAGTTCCTTCCTGGGGAGCATGGTTGTTATACACTGACACTGTATTCTCCTTGCACAATGACCTTGATTTTGTGAAGTACCTTATCCTCACGTGAGTCTTGAAGCAATTGATCAGTCTCACCTGAGTCGGTACGGCTGTTTACAAGCCTGAAGTTAGACCCATCCTTCAGACTTCAGCTGAATTCAGCTCTACAGTTCAGCTGGCATTCACATTTTCTGATACCAGGAGTTGGATTTACTTCCATTTCATTTATTGATTTTATAATAAAAATATATTTTTATATATTTTATATTTATATTATTAACAAATATCAATATAATAAATATATTACATTTATTATATTTTCCTCACCCCTGCCCCCTTTTTAACTGATCTTGCTTACCTTTTGGATCTTCAAAGTAAAGTATCTAATGTGTTTTTTCTAGTATAGTGGTGCCAGTGCCAGGACTTTTTTTCTTTTTTTTTTTTTTTAGCACAGTTTACAACCAAACTGACAATATCAAACATCCCATTGTTTGACAAGTGTCCGAAAGGTAGAGTATAGAAAGAAACCTACATTTTGTGAAATTCTCCTATGCTTGTTTAGACCGGGAAAAGCAACTGAGCCCAGATTGAAACCAAGTTCAAAATTAAACATTTTAACCACAAAAGAAGAGAGAGGCAAATGGCATAATCTTGAAGTATACTTCCAGGGTGGTCTGATCCACTGTTATATAACGACTCAAAGTTTTGGCCATGCTAAGCTTCTGTCTTTCATTTAAATACTGCTGGGATGCTGCCATATTTTCTGGAAATTCCTGTCCTGTAATAATATAAAAAGAAGTGAACAGGGAGAAAAACAAACAAAAAAAGGCATTAGAAACTAGTAATCAATCAAGCAACTTAGCTTTCTCTTTGTGCCTTAAGAATAATTTGTGCATTTTTTTTTTAAAAAAATCACCCATATTTGTATAAAGTGGATGTATTTTTCAGATGAGAAGTGAGAGCCTCAAGTATCCTGCTCTGAGGTAAAGGTCTTTGGCCACCAGGTTAGAGATCCATTTCATTTCTTCCGGTTCCTTAATGGAAAGGAAATTACATGCTTACTGCCTTGAAGAAAAATATTGTTCATGTGTTTGTATGCACGGAAGGCAACAGAATTCCTGCTATAGTATCAACATAACAATATGGAACAAATCGTGTCTTCCAAATGAATGGTGTGCTTAGCAAAACATTTTGTTAACAACTGTCATCTTGTTTGCACAGAAATAAATAAGGTCCATTTTTTTACATTGCAAGGCACAGCCAAAAGTCTGGCTTTCAGGGGAGCGTGTTATAACAATGGTTTTGCCTATTTCTGTTCCCTTCCCTGAATATCCTGGCAAACCAGTTTATTAACTGTAGCCCTGAAATACTGGTGAATTCTCAACTGATGTTGGCATGTGGTCAGTACTCATGGCTTCATTAGGAAGCACTACTCCCAGTCTGCACAAACGAGTTGGAAGAAACTTCTGGATTTGTATTCACTGGTCTTTCTTCCAGTACACTTACATTTTATCAGTCAGGAAAGAGTACTGCAACTTTCAAAGACATTTGTAACTAGCCTGATCTCCCATCCCAAAGCCTGAGTAAACATCTACAGAGATCAATACATTTGTATTGTCATATCTTATGTATATCAATATTGAATTAGTATTAGCTGATGAAAGCTGTCTTCAGTGATCTGAAACTTTCTGATATTTTTGGCTACTCATTTGTTTCTGTTGTTCTTTCTTTTTTTCAGCAGACTGAATATTCACTTTGTCTGCCTATTTTGCTTCAGAACCTGTATAAATATTGCCAAGGAACCTTAACCTTTATCATAGGAGATAAATGTTGTGTAGCTGAGAATACTTGGAAAATATGAGACTTGTAGAGTCATGTGATTAGGTGCATAACATGGGCATCATAACTTGCAGTACATGGTACAAAGAAACAGCAGACTTCCATGATTTAACAAGAATTGTGCAAATATGCATCCCTCAACACCATTTATGAATTAATCAAGTGCACAAGCACCTCTTATGAGGACTTCATATCAAGTAAGGAACTCGCCTAGGGACATAATACTAAAAGACCCCTACAAAACTCATTAATAGAAACTACATCTTCCAATTTTTAATTTAAATATATAATAGAAAAAGAAACAAGTTGTATCAACTTACCACTGGATTTGAATTAGAGATAATATAATGTGGGAATTAAAAAAGTTTTAAAAATGCTGAATAAATACATATTTTACATCTAGATAACACCATTCCGCCAAGATATTTCAAAAAGCAATTTCAACACTGATGCAAATATTGTTTTGCCAGGCACTTATTTTGGTTACAAAAGGCTTCATTTTGTACCTTTCTCAGGAAGCACAATGTACTCCAGTAAAAATGAGGGAATGCTTAAGTAGGACAGGTCCGTTGTGACTCAGCTGCCTGCACATCCAGTTCTTATACAAGGGGGGAGCAAGGAGTTTAGTTTAACCTTTGAAAAAAGAGCAAAATTAGGTAAAGTTGTGTGAAGTCACTATATTTTTACCTGGCTATTATGGAAGTACTTTTAAATGCTACCAGGCAGTTCAGATAATATAAAAATTCCAATACTGCCTTCGACTCGAGTCAAGGGTACACTTAAAGAGTTATTAGCACCCAGCAAAGTGTGTTAAGTCTGACATTCATGATGTCTCAGTTATTAAATAGATACTAGTACACGTACTGATTTTCTTATAAAACTTAATAATGATAATGACCTTTCCATTTAGAATCAGGCTTTCAATGCTGAAAACACCAGCAGATTTATAGAATTTAATGCTAGACGCAAATTACAGATCATTGTCAGTTTTTCACATATACAGAACTTGAAATGTATTTTTCACTTTTCATCTTGAACATTCATGTGTCATAATGACCATCAAATGTATATATTTCTATGCATAGCTGACATAATCGATGTTACACTCAATTTATCATTTGATTTAGTGCTCCTCTGCACCAGTGCATTATTCCACTGAGATGATCTGTGCACTATAGTGCCTCTTAATGTTAAAAAAGGTTTTAAAAAAATGTGCCAGAGACTCTGCTGCTGTTACTAAACAACAGAGGAGATATTTTGTATGGCAAAACACTGTCCTCAAACAGACTAGTATATAAATTGTTTTGGGCAAAGAGTGAAAGCAGACACTGAGGCTGTTGTTTTGCCACTCACTGTTATAACATGACTGCAGGGATTGTTCTTTTAAGGTACGCTGTATGGCAATAAGATAGACTCATAAAGAAAATGCCAGACATTGCTAAATACTGAAAATAATTTGGCCTGGAGTGCTCAGCTTAGTCAAAATTACTGCATTTCAAGGACCAGGTTTTCATCTACTGAATAATCAACACATTTCCACTGACTTCAATACGGCTACGGCAGCTTTCGTGAGCCCAGGATCTAGCCCATTTCAATAATGAATGAGAATAACTCCAATGGGGATTACAGCAGCTGAGAATTTGACCCCTGACTTTCTGCTACACAGAGAAGAAAAGGAATAATTTTTAGAATACTTAATATATTTTCTTATGCATGAACCAGAGGTTATTTCTAAAACAAACAAGCAAGACTGTGCTTCAGCAGAGATGATTATAAGCAACAATGAATATGATGAAGGGAGTCCATATTTTTTTTTCTTTCTTTTTCCCAACAAGTCCTTTTCCCCAAACCTCTGTGTTATGCTTCTATACCTTAATATACCCTGTGCTTCTGATTAGCCACCACATCCATGTGTCATTTTGTCTCAGTTATCTGACGGGGCCAAATTATGTGAAGAACTGTTTTTGAATACTGGTACTGTTAAAGGGTGCAATTCATGTCACTACAAGATTATTTAATGCAAAATTATAATTCCTGCAAAGTTACATAGTTATCATCTCCAGAAGTCCGAACTTAATGCTGGTGATTTTGGGGCAGACTATGTAACTTTAAGGGTAGAAATTATCCACCTAACTTCAGGTGGGATCTGAATTAATCTGAACTTGTCCCAGGGGGCAATGGAGGGGGACAATTCATTTCACTCGCTTGAGACCCAGCGATTACATTAATTGCAACCCAAAAGTGCCACTTTCTCTCCAGTGACTATAAAGGAAACCAAAGAGGGCTTGCACAGATGCAGATGTCAATATTTGTCAAAATCCAACCTAACTTCTTTCCCTGAGAAAAGGAAAATTCCCTCATCTCCCCCAGGATGACCCTACCTTAAAGGACTAAATCCTACAGGATACTCTGTGATATTCTTTTTAACAGCATTTATTTTCAATTGCTTTAGGATCAAGAGTCAAAGATGAAAGATGCTCGCTATAGATTGGGCAAGAATTCTGAGGAAGGGGTAAAGAGATAAAAGGAAAGGGTGAAAAATATTGTCTCAGGAACTGGATAATACCGTTCCAGCTATTTCGTCTTGTGGAGAAGACAGAGCTTGTCATTTGGTTCCCACAGGGAGCTCACAAAGCAAATTTTACTTGTTCTGCCCACAAATTTTCTGAACAATGAGTACCTGCTCCAGGAATTAAAGCTTATACCTCATTCACATAATGTAACGTTAACATGAGAAGAAAGAAAGGTTCCAAGAAAGTGATTCTGAAAGATCTGAGCTTTTTCTTCCCAGACACAGGACCTCAAATGACTATTAAATCACCTAAGACCAGGCAGTGAAATGAATGGCATCCTTCCTCTTTTTGAAAAACAACACGCTGGTGTGCTATGTTTAGCTATCATTATCCGATCCAGAAAATTTAGGTCTATATGTGATCCTAGTCTCAAAGCAACCAGTTCAGCTAAAAGCTAGCAAAACTGCATTCCTTGAGCATGTTTATATAATTACATAAAAAATAAGAGTTAAAGTTTTTTGGGGGGATAAAAAAACTTAACACACTAACACAGTGAATGTAAGAAGAGAAGGACAGTTAATACTTTGATGAGAAGTAACTGGAGAGTGTAAAAATACTGAATTTGTTATCTTTGAGGAGCCAATTTTTCTTTGGCTTTACAAAGAAACATGTGAGTTCTCTTTTTACAGACACTGGAAACTGCTAAACATTAGCAGGCAGGAGTGGTTTACACAGCGATTGATATAAGCCAATTTTACAAAAATATAAGGATATTACTTGTGCTGTACTCCGTCTAATTATTTTTATTATTTTACCATGGCTGTGCTGAAACTGAGCCCCAAAATTCCAGATCTGGATTAGCTGTCCCATGAAATTTTAAAGGGAAACAATTTATAGCTGGGTTTTAGTTAGTTAAAACCAGAAATGTATTTAGAACAAAATCCCAGTTTTGAACACTGCTAGACAGGTGGGAAATTTGATTGTGGATGCCAGCTTACGGACAGGATTTTTAATACATCAGGCTAACTGTGTAAAAGAACACTTTGGTGACTTGATTGCTGCACATTTTCAGAACATACTAATTTTGAAAATACTACACTTAAATACTAACCATCTCTGAGGAACTAAGATGTTTATTGTCAATGGTTTTGTGTAATTAATGCAGGCTCAGACTTTACTATTAAAGAAATAAGCTAGCTTAAACTTAGAAATTCAAAGTTAAAGATGACATTCCGCATTCAATTCATCCTCTGGCACCTTGTTATTGAAGAACATATAATGCTATCATCACACACAGATCTGAGGCTCCACCATTACCTAAGCACAACAGGGTAAGCTAACAACAGTGTGTCAGCCTTTTGTTGGTCCGTGTCACAACCTTAACATTACTTTGTGAGAAGAACTGCTGTCAGAGCATTTCAAGTTGCTTTTGAAATAGTGCCAAGAATGAGGAGGCCCCACTGTCCAATTGCCTTTCCAGTATTAACAAACTGTACAGGGGGAAAAAAAATGAAGAAATTGCTCAGTTTGCATCTCAGGGCATGAAAAATCCTAAAGTGTTGCAGGGACAATTGATTATCCAGAGGGCACCACACCATTTCTGTCTGAAAAAGGCTCTTTCTGGTGTCCTACTGGATATCTATATGAGCATTTCTTTTGTATTTTTCTTTCAACAACTGAGAAATGAAGAAGGGGTAGAAAATGAGGTTATGGGGAAAAAAGTCATGAGAAAACAGTGTTTCATAACATTATTAAGGTTTTCAGCCCCTTGGCTAGGGGTAAAGTGAAGTGCTGGGTCCTGCACCTGGGTCACACCAACCCCACGCAGCGCTACAGGCTTGGGGCAGAGCGGCTGGAAAGCTGCCTGGTGGGAAAGGGCCTGGGGGTGCTGGTTGACAGCCAGCTGAACATGAGCCAGCAGGGTGCCCAGGTGGCCAAGAAGGCCAATGGCATCCTGGCTTGTATCAGGAACAGTGTGGCCAGCAGGACAGGGGCAGCAATCGCCCTCCTGCACTCAGCACTGGTGAGGCCGCACCTCGAATACCGGGTTCAGTTCTGGGCCCCTCACTGTGAGAGGGAGCAGAGGGGCTGGAGCGTGTCCAGAGACGGGCAACGGGGCTGGTGAGGGGTCTGGAGCACAAGTCTTGTGAGGAGCAGCCGAGGGAACTGGGGGTGTTTAGTCTGGAGAAGAGGGAACTCAAGGGAGACCTTATCACTCTCTACAGCTATGTGAAAGGGGGCTGTAGGCAGGTGGGGGTCAGTCTCTTCTCCCACATAATTAGCAACGAGAGGAAATGGCTCCACGTTATGCCAGGGGAGGTTTAGATTGGATATTAGGAAAAAATTCTTCACTGAAAGGGTAGTTAAACATAGGAACAGGCTGCCCAGGGAGGTGGTGGAATCAGCATGCCTGGAGATGTTTAAAAAACACATAGACGCGGTGCTTAGGGATATGGTTTGGTTGTGGACTTGGCAGTCCTGGGTTAACAGCTGGACTTGATGATCTCAAAAGTCTTTTCAAACCTAAACGATTCTATGATTCTATAACCATTTTTCCCTCTTGGGGATGCTAATCACACCACCTACAGCAAATATTTGAGTATTACTTCATTTGTTCTTTAAGAGCCTTGTTGCAATGGACCACACTCCCTATACTAAAAGTATATAGCCTGAATGAGAGCAAAGTGGCCTTAAATATAGCTGAGATGTTTTTTAGCAAAGGTTCCACAATCTCTATTGTGATTCATGAGTCTTTGTCACAGTGAACTGGTAGTACTTACAGAGACAGTAACATTGGAATAGTTTGTTCCCATGATGGAATTATTCACGTGGTTAAAGAGTAGTTCATACTTAAGTGGTATGTTGGCCTGAATCTTTCAATATACCACTATTTATGCAGATGAAATAGACCTTATCGGTTGATGATTCACAATTATCAGTGATTTCTAAACTGTAAAAATCTAGAAGTAGCCTTTTTTACTGCACAGGACAAACAATTTAACGATGGGTTCGGATTTCTTTGCTTTAGCGAGTCGTAGCATATATTTATATATTTATACAAATTAAAAACAGAAATATAACAACCGGTCAAACATGCAGATTATTCTTTACAGCATGACATGTATACAGTAATGAATTCTACAATACATAATTTACAAATATCCTCAGTCCTTATTCTCTTTTCAGAAGCATTCAAGCCATGACTTGGCTGGACCAGGCAGTCTCCCGTCTCCTAGCACAGACTAGAGCTGTGGAGGAAGAATCTGGGCTACCAAGGAATTAAAATGGTCTTTAGAAACTTAGGGGACTTTTCCTATCATTATTTTAGATTTTTTAAAAATAATAACCGTATTATAGATTATAACCTAAAAGTTAAAGATTTGATCCTCAGTGTATGGAGAACTTGGTGTCTATGGAGATGTCTGTTAATTTAATGGTGGGAACTGACATCCATATTTCTAAAGCAAGATCAATTTAAAATACAACCAGCACTTACCTTATATTTTTGCAATTGACAATGTGCTGATATGACCACTGAAATGAATGGTTGGAAGTACCTCATTCTGGATATTAGCACTTAGATCTAACTTATTCTGTATCACAATGTTAAGACAATAGCAAACGTGTCGTATACTACCTATTCCTTAGATAAGTAAACAGGCAAGGATATATTCCTTTATCTAGATATGTATATGTAAACATAAATTTACACACAGATATACATGCAACAGAGGAAGGCAAAAGTAGATGCCTCTGGAGGAGACAGCACTACATCTTATTTTTAGTGGTTTGCCAGGACAGGATGATGTGTAATTCAAAACAGTGTCACAAATCGTAGAATTCAATGGCTAAATAACCCCTTTACCCTCAAAAGTGCATACAACAGATTGTCCCTTTTGGGTAGAATAAAAAATCGATTGTCTTGTGTGATTAATCTGGACAATTGAAAAAGTTTCATATGATAATCCTGCATTTTAGCTTGACAAGAGTAAAGATTATACAATTCCAAAATCATCACAAAGCTTATTCAGTTTTCAGGGCCCAAGTATGGCAGTGAGTTGCAAGTCAGTTTAATTCTGTGCTGCAGAACAAAGGGCAATTTCTGCTGAACACTTCTCAATGGATATGTAGATGAGAGATGAGCTGCAATGTTGCTGAAATATTCAGAAGCTGATACCCATACCAAGAGAAATTCTGTAATGTAAAACATATCACTGCCTTATTTTTTTTTTTTTAATTTCTTGCTCTGGGGTTTCTCCCTCCATAAATTGCCTCCTTGACTGCCAGCTTGTGGAAAATCCTTGAGTCTGCTTGGCTTCCCAGCTGCATAGGCTATTCCCAGTCTCTTAGCCATAAATAAAAAGAGTTGCCTGTAGCTCTAAGTAGCCTGATTGGCACATATGGCAATTGATTAACTACAAGTGACATTGGGGGACTGCCATTGAATACAGCCTTTTTTCTAAGTTCCTAATGAAACGATGGACTCTCCCCTTCAGGGCAGAATCATCCATTAGGCCCATGTGGTCTGAGCTGAAGGCTCCATAGGTTCCCACACAGCAATGTAATAACCTTAAGGTTCTTACACAGTGATAACAGAGACTTCTCTGTGAGAAGAATGATTTAAAGAAATGACCTGCTTTGTCTTACTTAGAAGAGCAATTTGGAAGTGGTTGTGTTGGCAGCTGTCTGCCTTCCTCCCGACACTTCTGCTCCTCCCCTCAAATTTCTCAGTGCACAATTGTTCTGCCCACCAAAAGTGACATTGCCATGAGAACACTTTCCCCTTCTGTAGTATCTTCGCTCAGAATAACTTCATAAGATGCTTTATGAAATGTAGTGAATTTAGCATTGCAGTATGCTTGCATGCTCCGCTATGAAAGCAGCAGGGGCAAAGAGAAACTCAGTGACTGTCTGGGGAGGCAGAAAAGCGGAATAATAATGATAATTGCAAGCTACTGAGTCAAAATAGTTTAAAAGTGACTGGTGGAAATTTCCACATATCTGCTGAGATGAAATTGTCATTTCCATGAGCATTCCTAGTCTCTTGCAATATAGATAAAAAGGTTATGTTAAATTTGGGGGTCAATGCTAAACACAGTGAACTGATGCATGACAGAAACTTAAAGGTACACAGGAAAGTAAGGTTCAAGGAGGCTTCACACACCAGTATGTCAACTGATATGCACCCTGCGACAGTGACAGTATTCCTTGTAAACGACTGAATGAGCCTTTCAAAAACATTCAGGAAGCCACATATTAACACATATGGTCAAGCAGTCTAGTAATAATGTCAACTGATGTCGGTTTTATTCTGGGAGACTTCTTTCTGAAGGCCCAGAAAAAGCTTTGTATACTTGCAACCTTGAAGTCTTTTCCAGCAACAAGTATGATAAAATGTCTGTTTGCCAAGTTTGGTTCTTTAAAAATAAGTGTGTGGCTGTGGGTTGTTGAAATTAAGTCTGTTGTGTTCTTTTCACCATATGTGCTACCTGGGTGACCTGTGTATTGCAACCGTGTTTCATGTCTATATGGGGAATTCTCAAGCCTGAGAAACTCGATGGACAAAATAAAGATTGCTGAAGTGGCAGGTTTTTCACTCAGCATCACTACAAGTACTGATGGCAGAATGGACTCACCTGCCACATCTCTGCATATGTTTCTGTAAAGAGAAAAAGGGGTAAGATCAAGGTTCGTTGCCATCTCCATCATCTGAAGCCTGTAGAATTGTGATTATTTTCTTATTGTGGTACAGTACAGATGGATTTTCAACTTTTGGCCAGCAAACAGGTGAAAACATTTGTTGGGCTGTAATATTTCACTCTTGAAAATGCAGGTTGATATTGTCTAAGTTGTCGAGCACCTCTAATGTTTTGTCAGGTATTCATAACAAAGAACAGGGGAATTAAGTCCTCCTGGCCCTACATGACCCTGCTTCCTATAAACTACATTTTCTCCAAAAGCAAAAAGTGATTTGAGTACCAGCAGGACATTTGCATTAGTCAAGTCTAAATATAGTCAAGGCAGTTATCTTGGGGTACTACTGTTCCTGTCAACATAACAGCTTCTTCAATCCACTCATTACACCTTTTTTCTCTTGTTTGAAGACAACTCTAAATCAAATTCATTTTAACTAACGCTGACTGTGTAAAAGTTAGGTGTGTAGTCTAAGCCATTCAACAGTGACATAAATGTCTTGTGTGCTTAGATTCTTAGTCAGACATTTAAGTTCAAGCCTGATTTTAGTCACTTATGCATAATCAAGGGCTTCTGTCATCATTAAATCCTTAAAAATGCATCTTTTCCTTGACACTCCTATTCTTGAATGCCAGAGGTCAAGGCCCATGAAACCACTCCTGTCCCTCTGCACATATCCATGTGCACAAATTGGATCAAGTCTTTACCCTTTAATAGTCCAAGTTCACCTTCAAATTCAAGCCGAGTGTGAAAAAAAGCCAAGGCTTCGCGTCAAAATCCTGATGCTGGATATTGTCCTGCTGATGGACCAGACTGAGGACGAAGCAGGAAGGACTCCGACTTCAGCAGGGATGGTCCTGCCCTCTGCAATTCTCATCCCAGATACCCTACTGACAAGAATGAGAAACACACTCGCAGAGCATTCAGATGATTTTTTCCCAGTTAGCCTGTCCCTAGATGCATGCTGGGTGTATAACTCAGTGCCTGTTTGAATAGCAGCTTGTGAGCACATTCTGCCCTTCCCCGTATAGTGTGCAATTAACACAAAACATCCTCAGTGACTGGCTGGGATAACTGGCAAACACTGAAAATCTTGGAGGACATTTCACAGGAGTGAGCTTCTTTGCTGGAAACCAGAAAGCCAGGGCACAAGTTCACAGCAGCTTTTAATTTTTTATTCTTGCTTACTCAAAACAGTTGTATAAATGTTGAAAGAAACAAAAATATCAGTATGAGAGTTTCCATAGACTGCAGCGGAGTCAAGATTTTCAAGTAAACATGTATTGCAAAAGCCAGACTTAGAAAGATTATCACTAGTCTGGATACATTCATTTTCCTCCTAACAAGGACTCCAATCTCTTTCAGGAATCCTAATTATTCCTACTCAGAAGCCATTAAAAATTATATATTGTATTATATTGAGAGTTCATCTAATTTAAATGTGAAAATTTTGTAAACATCAGTATTATATTATGTTCCATTCATTCATTTGATTCTCCAGTACATTAGAGAGTGGAAATATACATGCATTGCATTTTGGAGATTTTATTTTAAGGGCTGCTTTAATGAATTCTTAATTACATTATTCAAAAGATCCATTATTCAGCATTCATCTCACTTCTAAATGAAAGTCTTTACCTGACATGTGAATGAAATGAGTCTAAATGCTTTCCATGCCACCTAGGGATTCGTAATAGACTTCTTGCTGAATGGCAGCAGCGGGTATTCTTTCTGTTTTAATTTTTTGTGGATTGTTTGTAGAGATGGACAGGTATGAAACACCCATCTGTCCCAAGCATCACTGAACCCTCTAGGTGAACTCAGTTTCACCTGATGTAATGCAGCCACAGTGCTTAAGATAGGTGAAAGAGATAAAAGCTGTAGAGAAAAACATTTGTAACATTTCAAAGGTTTTCAAATATATTGTACAGTGCTCAACAATTTTATTTTGGGTGGAAAAAGCTTATAGCCTCTTGTTAAAGATTTTTATTTTTTTTTTATGGTTCACCATGAAAAAAAGTGGTGAACACTGTAAAAGGAATTGAGATGTGTTTTTCACAAAAGGTAACTTGATACTTTTTCTCATTCCCCATTCATTCCAGGAGGACTAATATCTGGTATTAAATTTGGAAAAGAGCTTAAAAGCTCAAAATACTATACTGCATTTCAGCAGTGTAGTCAGCAACTTGAAACGAATACACGTGTGGCTGATCAGGATTGTACTGTCATTACATACATTGGGCCAAATTCCTCCATTACTCAGTCGGTTCCTGATCCCAGTCAGGCTGGGTTATATGTAAGGGCTACTTGCTTTGGACTGAGCACTACTCATCTCCTAGAAGGACTGAAGTGGTTTAAGGGGATAAAGTTATATAGTTGTATTTAAAACCTGGTAACATCTTTCTTTAAAAACATATTTTTTGGTTTCATTGAGTGTTTTGCTTACATAAGGACTGCAGAACTTTCTTCACTGAAATTACCTGAAAAAAGTCCTGCGGCTGTTTTTTTAGAAATTTTTAAATGTAATATTAGTATCAGGGAAATGTACATACTGTATGCATGTAATTGCCTACCTGTTCATTCTAAATAGAAAGCTCTTTCGTACTGAAAGACCATTATTTAGAGCATTGACGCTATCACTGACTGGATACTACAGTAAATCTCAATTCCTTGTTAAAGGATTGAAATACTCATCTCCCATAGATTAAGATTTTCTGTTTCACTCGAATTAAAAAGGTGACAAACTTTCTCATTTCAGATTAACATGCCATAGATAAATTATTATATACATTCTGTTCTTAGCTATCTATGTTTTATAGGACCACTTTTGCAAAGAAATGCTATTAAAAGACTTTTGAGTGCTTTTACAGTCCTTTAGATCCATTTTTTAAAGTACATTTCTAAACTACATTTTGTTGCTTTTCATACATATAAATGGAGCTTTGCTAGCGTTGAGGCATCGGTGGATATATCATGACCTTTCCCCCACCTGATTATGAGGACAACTGTGAAATTTAATATGCTGCTTTAATTCCAGACCATTATTTAGGGCTCAGTACTGGAAGGTGCTGAGCACATCTCATGAAATGCCCAGCATTACCAATTCCCACTGGCTGTCTTGCTTAGTGCAGGACTGCGTTAATAATACAAAACCCACAGCACTTGCGTGATGCCGTCAGGCACTGGTTAACGAAGCAGCCACAATACCGAGCAGGCTGAACCACCTACTGATAAAAAAAAAAAGCAACATTTTAGAATGCCTGAGAAATCTCAGATGAAAAACCACATTATCCACTCTTCTGATGGGCAAAATGTATGAGTGCTGCTCACAGGGACTCCCATTTCACCCAGCCTAAAACTCCCCTCTCTAGGAGTGATTGAAGTACACCCTCGAGGAGCCACATCACATTGTGCATCCTGTGCAGAAGAGATCCTTCAGCACAGACCAACAACCCACCCAGGCTCTGTAGCTGATTTCTCAATATGTGAAGTGCTGGGGTTTTTTGTCCCGGTTAAACAGAAAAACACATAAATAGCCATGTGGAAATTAATAATGAAATGAAACAAATGCATTCAATGGCACTTATGTTGCACTGAGGCACGTGTATTAAGTCACCACTTCCAAATTTGTTCGCCCAGCCAATTTTATTTTTCTTTTTTGTTGTTTCCCCCACTGCACCCCATCTACCCAGCTAGCAACTCCGTTTATTTTAGTGCACGTCATTAAGGAAAATGAAATCTCAAATTCTCTTTAAAGGTTCTGGAAGGAGACACATAAAATTATCAAAACATTTTAAATATGAGCAACCTCTCCAGCGTGAAATGTGTCCCCCAAAAGGCAGGCCCCAAGGTGCATACTTTGAGTTCCAATGCACAACAGGTTCACTTCAAAATAAAAGGGTGTCAGTCCTGCAAAGCATCAGACCAGGCAAAAATCTCACTATTCTCACTGAACAGTGTCCTCTATTAGTTCAATGGAAATCATCCAGGGCTACTGTCTACCCATAATATTTAGGCTGAAGCCTGTTGTGTCTCAAAATCATGAATGTATTTATTTCAGCAGTGCTTCAGTAAACTGTGGAAAACTTGGGAGCAATGAAAGATTAAGGGCAAAATCCACAAAGGCACCTTAAGCACTTAGGTAGGGACACAGAGAAGTCAGATCTGCAAGATTCATAGAGCGAGTGAAGGAAAAATAAAAATGAGCATGACTTCACTACATCTAATTGCAAGAAGATATTTAATATAAATACATGGAAACATCTTTTATGCAATTAATATTGAAGCTGTTTCCAATTTGCAGCTCTGATCATGTTTCTGGAGTAATGGCACAGTGCAAAACCACGTTTCTCTAAGCAGGAACATGAAAACTTTTTTTCACCTTCCCAGTATGTAATTTGTGTAGAAGCTAAAGGGTAGCTTTGAGTGCTTAAAGAAATGCAAAGATGAGTTTCTAATGACATTATGTTCTTTTTAAGTTTTATTTGAATTACTAGGTGATTATAGTCATATATCTATTAGCTTTTCACTAACACACATCAATAAGATTATCAGTGCCCTGAAAGCTTGTATGTACAAAGCAAACAAAGAAACCAACATCTTGTCATTCTTTTTGCTGGCCAAGAAAGGAAAGCTGGTGATATATTCCAACAGATAATTTTAATATTCTGATTTTTAAAAGGATAATTCCCATTTTTCAGAAGTGTTTTTCTGTATGTCCTATATGTGAGATTATTAAGAGTTGCTGATGTTGATGAAGCAGGATACAGTTGTTTCCGAGATATTCCAAAAGAAAATGTTCCCTGTTTTCAGTCATTTCTAAAAGTCATCGTTGCCGATTTGACTCATCTTCCACCCCTTCAACTTTCCATCTGAGAAATTAAGTCCATTTGTATTATATCTTGCTGGGTAGATAGAAGATACGGGTGGTCCTTCTATCAATCAAAATTGTAATTACCTTTCCCAATTGTCTCTGATATTTTATTCAAAAAAGTATTATGACTCCTAGGCATCACATTAATACAGTGATGGTTGTTTTTATTTTTAATAATAAAACTAATGGGATTTTTGATACAGTGCGTGCAACCCTATATGGCCTTTTCTTCACTTCTTCATTCCCTCTCTGTCTTTTTAGAGTTTTTAAAAAATTGTTTTAGGGGTAGTTCTGTGGGCTAATGCTAATGTTAGCTATGTAAAACTCACAATAAATTGTCAACCATTCTTCAAGAATTCACAGCACATGTGTTACCCTGACTTCTTTGCAGAAGATTTGAGGTACAATCGTATAATGCAGAAATAATTCTTTATTAACCAGGCTCTCTGACTGTACTAATAATGGCAAACGTGAGCAAAAAGAACTTAAGAAGAACCACTTGATATGATAAAGGATAGTTCTTTTACTATTATGATGTATAATTTCCTGTCTTCCCCTGTAAAAAGAAGAAATTTATAGCCATTTCCTGCATGTACCTTTTTCATTTTAGTTTGACAATCCTCAGCTTTTTTACTTCAGCAGTACCTTTGTCACTGGAACTGAGCATTTGAAACTTCTTTCTAATTTGATAAAATATACATATGGCATTAGCATGCTAGAGGTAAAAGGTACTAACATCAAAGTCTGCAGAGCTCACATTAGAATGATTTTAAATGGGCATTATATATTTATTTAACAGGGAAAGAAGGAAGTCTCTTAGAAGCAGTTTAAAGGCTCTTAATTGTACTAAATGTTTCAGTAAAGCATTCTAATTAATCTTCTTACCAATAACTTTGCTTCAGTAAAGCATTTTTAAAACAACTTTCATTTATTTAGCAGTTTTGGATGCCATTAGAAAACAGGTGCATCGTTGCGCTGCAACCCTGAAGGGGTTAAAGGATGTGCACGCATACGATATCTTTAAACTTTCAACTTAGAATTATTGATGGATGTAAAGCTACTCACTCAAAATCATCTAACCTTCTTAACTGGGTAAAAGAGTATAATCCTCTCAGTTATTAGGAGACCTTTGAAGTGAAACAGTGAAACTCACTCCTTCTGCCTGTTTTGAAAATTCTCATTGACTGTAGACTAAATCACAGGGAAGTTTCGGCTGCAGCACTTTGTCTGCAGAGTGAGCTGTGGATTACTTAGTTGAACTTTGCTCCAGTCAAGACTTTGTAGTGCTTATAAATCTTGAATCCATCTAAGTTCACCTTAAATTAGCCTTGCAAAAACAATCTCTAAACTTCAGCTGTCTGCTTGGTGGCTTCTGGCTAAGTGCCATGCAGAAGCTGAGACGCTGATTAATTGTCTTCATTTCTTAAAAATACCTCAAATTTTATTAAAAATAAAATATCAAGGAATATACACTTTTGCTTTTCACTTCATAAAACAACAGTGTCGGCTGGCTTTATGCAGACCATTGGCAGATACATTGCATTTTAGACATTAAATGGAAGAGAAACTTGAAAGCTTTACAAGTCCTGAAAGTCTTATTGCACAATAATGCCACTGCTGCATGAACAGCCTGGGACGGGGCCAAACAAGCATGCCAAGATACAACAGATTTTTCAATTTTCCAGCAAATAGAAACAAATTCTGGTTTCAGAAGGTGTACTCAACAAACACTTCTCAATGTGTTTCTGATTTGTGGTAAGAATGTTTTTACTGCTGGTGCCCTGTACTTTTGAGACATTTATTTCCTAAAAGAAAGATTCCTTTCTATAAACCTCAACTGTCTGTTTTTCAAAGCAATTTAAAATCAAACACACAAATAAAATTTTTAACATATGGAAACCTTCATATAGAGACTTACGTATTCCAAGTTAAAATTGTTTTATAAACTGTAATGCTTTGCAGATGAAAACACTGAGAAGATGACTGTTTTTAGCAGTAATGCTTTTTGACAGCGTTAAACCTTGTTTTAGTAATTGACATCAAAATGTTTGGTGGTTTTAAAATGGACCATTAATAAAAATGGCATGTTTTAAGTTTTAAGAATTTTGCTTAATACTGTGAAGTTGTATAGAATTACAAATATGATATAGTATTTTTTAAAAGAAAATAATCTTTTACGTCTCTGTGTTAAAAACAGTGCAGATGCATCTTTAAAGTATTATGTTGGCCCTTTGTTGTAATAAGTATCCTAGGGTTTGGAGTTTGAGTTTGGGTTTTTTTTATATCTGTATCACATATATTTTTTTCTTTTATTTTTCAGGTCATTGCTTATCTTCTCCATTGGCTGATTTTTACCTTCTTTGTTTCATACAGAGGCAAACCTAAAGACTGCTGTACATAAAGCAGGGAAAGTTATTACTTAAACATTAGCAGGCTATTAGCTTGCACACTGAATACTTTTAAGATGTGTACGTTGACAGCTCTGAAGTATTTTTGGAATAGTAAACATTAATTTAGAAGAATGTTGCAATCTTTAAAAACCTGTTCTTAAAGAGTGGATCTTTTAAACTTTTTCTGGTTAAAGAGGTGGTAGAACATTTACTTCCCTTGCTTTAAAAATAGATGTTTCTTCTGCAGGAAATTCTGCTTCCTGATCTACTGCAGTTCATTAATTTTTGAGGCAAGTTTTGATGTCACATTTTGTATAGAAAAGATCTGAAGGAATTAAAATTTTGATGCACTACTGCTGAATAAACAGTGTGCATTAGTATTTTTCACTAATGTCCTGTTTACAAAACAATTATGTGGATGCTTACTTTTAAGAACATATTTAAATCTCATTAACTCCTGCTCTGGGAGTCCTGTATGTGTTTTCAAGAGCTCCACTGCAATAACTCATAAATTAATTTGCATCTTCCTACAGGCTGACTATGTCCGTATGGACAATTATTCTCTTTTAGTAGCAAAAGGAAATAATGAAAATGAACTGGTGGCACAATGAGCCAATTCACGTGGAAGATGGAAGCAGATTTCATCCCTGTGTTGAAACCTTGCAAAGGGGACAGTGTGCATGCCCCACGCCACAGCAACCTTAAGCAGCAACTGTCTGAAAGAAAGAAAAAATGGTAAAGAATGGCAACAGCACCCCCCCCGACACAAGCCAAATAGAAAGCACCAAATGGCTCTTTCTTGGAGCAATTCCAATGACAATTTTTTATTGCTGCCAGAGTAATGGTACTTCTCAGTCATCGACCATGAGAAAAAACAGAAGCAGAAACGCAGGAAGCAAACACAGGTGCCAAGTGACTGATCTGCCTCAGCAGGTAAACAGGGAAGAGGAAAGTTCCAGAAGAAACTGAAGCAGAGGCACGATCAGAGAGCCACCGAGGCTGCGGTTACACACGCGGTGGCAGGGTTGCCTAAGCCTATTTAACTTGGTTCCTGCTGTTCACCACTCGTTCGCTTCCTGCTCCCCTTCCTGCGGCTGGCACCACTGTTTGTACAGCTGCATGGTGAACAGTCAGGGGCCTGGACCCCGTGAAAAATCAGCCACCAGAAGGGGATCAATTCCCTTTCTGATATACTTCAGAGCCCCACAACTGGTTGTGCTAGCATAGCAGAGGTTATGATGTGGGAATGAGACTGTGCAGCTGAGGAGAGGAGAAGTTTTGAAGGAGGCCGTCTGTGGCACAGGGGGGTCACATCCTGGGGCTCAGAAGGTTGTGCATGGCCATACCTCCAGCACACTGCCCACTCTCCCTGATAATCTGTCTTTGTTACCAGGAGTCCTACTCTTTTTGAGATTAGGACACCTAAATCAGAACTTCGTGCCTGTAGCTTGGAAGACAGATTTCTCGGTTGCCATCATAGTCAACAGAGACGTAGGACTTTTTTCAGTTGTATAAATACAGGCCTCTAGTGCCATCTGAAAATGCCTAAGGCAACACGCCTGGCCTCCACCAGATAACTCCAGAATGGTTTAGATCCACCATGTCACATATACCAGCCCTCTCTGGATGTCTCAGACACCCAAAGGATCCTCAAATGTCACTAGACTTCTCTGTTTATGCAACTGAATTAAACTCCCAAGGAAGCACCAAGAAACCTAAACAGAGTTACATAAAGTAGATATCTACAGGTGGAAATTCCCATGAGTCAATAGCACCATTCTGTTGCTTAAATATAAGGATCAGCTGCTTTTTGAGGTGTCCTGAGACATTCTTACGGGTCTGGCAAATTCTCCACAGGAACTAGGGGATACCTGTGCCATTTTGAGCAGTGGACATCAGACACAGAGTCCTAGAACATCTCAGGTGGCATGAGGCCCAAGTTCACTGGACAACACTCAGTTAATTTTTTTGTTAGTAGTAGGTTGGGATCAGTTTGCATTTACTGCTCCCCCAGATACTGTCAGCTCTTATCAGCATCTCCCTATTTATTTATGGTTACTGCAGATGATCAACCATACAACAGGCAGTGCAGGGGCTGGCTTTTGGGATCTGTCTAGATGGCTTCCTTCTGTTCCAGCAGTGAATGAGTTTTAATAGCCCTCCTCAGTGGTTTATGTGTTTCATCAAGAGCGCTGAAAAATTCCCCTTAGACTTGCTGAACTTTAAGGCATAAGAAAGAAAATGGGTATAATCTGTTTCACCAGGTTTCTAACCATTAAATGAAGAAGATTGTCTCTTCTTTATAATCTGAAAGAGCTGTTAGAGAAGAAAGCAGCATATCTTGAGGAGCTGATTTGTCTAGTAGTAGAACCAAAATAAAACAAAAAGAGCACAGCAGTTTTGTCACCTGTGTGACTAGGTTTAGTCACCCTCCCATTACCTTTAACAAATGGTTTCATAAACCTATGGATTATGATATCCTTGTAGTGAGACCTTCACTACCAAAAATAACTGCAAATAAGGGTAACCACATCACAAACCACTGATGTGCCTTTCTGAGGACCCGCAGTACGGACTATAAGAAAAACAGATGCACTGATCATTTCAAAAAGACATGGGAACACCTCCTATGGGTATCTAATATAGGTCCCTCAAACATGTTTAACCAGTGACTGTAAGAGCAGTCAGCATTTCCAATCACTGGATAATGTCTGTTCTGACTCATTTTTTGTTTTCCTGAATTTATAAACCACAGCCATCTCAAAACCTAAATTAAGTGTCCATGGTATCTAAGCTAAGCATTGGTTCCAGCATACTGAGCTTTCATCCCACCTAGTTTTCATTTCTCACCCTTTCCAATTAACTTGAATATGGGATCTATTGAAAGATCCAAATTTTACCTTTTTATCTCAATAAATAATTCTGCCACCACCACGAGTGCACATGGAGCAAACTATATGCAGCAGAAAAACAGGAAAATGGATATAATGTAAGATGAAGAATATTAGCTGTGAGGAATCACGGCAAAAGATGTTTTCTGTGACAATTCAGGCTGCTTTTAATGAGGGTCCTCTGAAATAGCTCATTCAAAGATCGGCATGGACAAGGCTACTGCAGCTTTCAGCTATTTCCAGGGTGTTCAGAGGCACATTGTATCTTTTCAACCTTCAGTAACAAAATTCAAGTGATCTAAAACTTATTAGTTTAATTCTGCATTTAAATGTAATTGTAATTTTATTTTATTTGTTTTTATCTTTTCTAAAGCACTCTAAGAGGTCCTGAAGAAAGGTGTTACACAATTGTAAGTGCTGGAGTGATTGACAGAGTATTTTACAACTGGCACTTATTATTCCTTTTATTAAGAATAAAGTGGCTTTTAGACTAAAAACAATAGGGTGAAAAGGGGTCTTTTATGCACTCATTATAAGTAGAAAATTGGAAGGAAAAAGTTGTAATAAAAACTAAATGATTTTGGCACAATGTATGTTTCTTGCATTATATGTTAAGTGGTATATATGTCGAAACCACCGGACGTACAATAGCCCTCTAGATATGGAAGAAAAAATGGAAAGTGTAGATTAAAATTGCCAAAGTAATATATGTAATAACCATCTTTTCTTATTTTTGTTATGAGTAGAAAGAAGCCTTTATGCAGCAAAAAGGAGTAACATTGTTATATTTTACCTTTGAATTTAAATTTGGGTGAAGTGACAGAGGGCTTGAAGCAGATTGTCTATTATATGCCCTGTTCTAAGATGACAGGTGATTGTTCCCCAAGTTGCTGTAAGGTTTTCTCTTCTGTTTTATTCAGATCAATCCTCTTTTCCCTAAAAATCACTGTGTGCTAAATGCCTATGCACTTTCAGTCATCTTTGTAAATGGGATGCAGATTCACAGAGACAATTTCAAAATTTCAGAGCATTACCCAAGACAGCAGGCCCCAGAATCTCCTGGATGAAGCCTGCACTGGGTTGTCATGCTTTACTTTTGGATCACACTATATATTAATAAAAGCAACTGAATTTTTGTTAAACTCCTGAGCATAATAATGAAGTCACAATCCCTAGCTTGCAGCTGGCCTTTTTACAGCCCTCTACTTTCTCCATAAAAGACAGTTTCACTGGGGCTCTGGGGCTTTTTGTCAGGTGAAGAATCTCTGTTTAGCTCTTCCTAAGGCTACTGTCCCTGCAGCGCTGAAGGGTACTTCACACTCCGAGTCCTACAGTCCCCGATTCTGGAGCAATTTGACCAATTCAAACACTGTAAGGCTTTTCAAGTCAGAAGAGCCAAGCATCGATAAACATCCTGATAAGAACATAAGTCCTTCTTCTAAGCCGTATGCTGCGGTATGCAGCTCTCATCAAATCAAGGGGTGTCCCTGTTTTATGTGTGTGAAATGAGTATACATAATAAGCAAGGGCAAAAAAGGAGCTTTGGTGCCTGATCAAGAGGCTGTGAGCATAAACCAGCTTAAAACAATTTCCCATTTTATCTTAGAAAAGTTATTTGCCACGCCAAAGAAGCATATTTATCAGCCAGAGCTCAAACAAGTCTGACACCAAAGTTGTTCAGACCCACAGGACTAAATTTGCTGCTGATTCCTTGGTGCTGTGCTGAGTTTATGGCACAGGGTTACCTAGGGCCTTATGGTGCAGAGCTCCTCAGGGCAGGTCTGGACCCTGCTTTCTCAGCAGCTGCTTGGTTTCACCCGATGGCAAAACCCAGGGAGTAATGAGGGAAAGGCTACTGGAGATATTAAGCATAACCAGCAGTAGAGACCTCAGATCAGCATCTAGCGAGATTTATACTACTTGACCTTGGTGAACTGTTGAATGTGTTCAAGGACCCCATTTTTAATGAAGTAGGGGTGATTCTTCCTCCTCTCACACTCTATCTGGTTTTGTTCTTTTAGAGCGTAACCCTATGACAATATAGACCTTCTGATACAACGACCAAACACAAAAAGACCCAGCATTATTTTAATATAAATAGCATGTGTGTAATGTAAATGTAAATAAGAAAATATTTCTAAATAAGTTTAATATAAGAATACAATTATTCTGAAAATTCTAATTTGCAAATGTTAGATAAAAAATAAAGAGGGCAGACTTCTTTTGCATAGTCATATTAAAATCAGAACTGACAAGCTGCCTTATTAAAAAGTGTATTTTCTTGTACACTTAAAAACCCATATAACCCATATGTTACAGAGATAGACCTCATGGGACCATATAAAATTGCATAGTAGGTCGTTATTGTGCAGTGCTAACGTGACCTAGAAGACGACTTAGGAAAAAGGAATAACCCAAGTGGATGTTCAAAAGCCTATGATGGTTCTGATACTGTAACTAAAAACATTGGGCTTTATTTTCCAAAGCATCTAAATAATGAAAAAAGTCAGTGCTGTTTTTTATAATTTTGGAAGTTCTTCTATGGTCTGCTGAAATATTCAAACACTTGAATACCCTTAAAAACATGGCCTCTCAAAAATCATAGAATCATTTTGTTTGGAAAAGACCTTTGAGATCATCCAGTTCAACCATTAACCCACCACTGCCAAGTCCACCACTAAACCATGGCCCTAAGGGCCACATCTACAGGTCTTTTGAATACCTCCAGGGATGGTGACTCAAACACCTCCCTGGGCAGCCTGTTCCAATATTTGACAACCATTTCGGAGAAGAAGTTTTTCCTAATATCCAATCAAGACCTCCCCTGGCATAACTTGAGGCCATTTCCTCTTGTCCTGTCTCTAGTTATCTGGGAGATCTACCCCACCCGCCTACAACCTCCTTTCTGGTAGTTGTGCAGAGCAATAAGGTCCCCCTTGAGCATCCTCCTCTCCAGGATAAAACACCCCAGTTCCCTCAGCTGCTTCTTATAAGACTCACGCTCCAGACCCTTCACGAGCTTTGTTGCTCTTCTCTGGACATGCTCCAGCACCTCAATGTCTTTCTTGCAGTGAGGGGTCCAAAACTGAAGACAGTATTTGAGGTTGTGTTGTGTCTTCACACGAGTGACGTTTTGCCATACAGTTAGCTTTAGTTTTTCATTCCAGCAGGAAAGCTCAGCAAATGAAAAAATGAGTGTTTAGTGAAGAGGCAAAGTATTTCTAATATTTAACATGGATCTTGTGAAATTTCTTCTCCAAGAAAAGTGGAATGGTCTGAAAGGGGAAAAATTATGGGCAGGGGGAGAAGGGGAGGAAATTTCACTGTAAATTCTATTTCTTAAAACACAGTGAAAAAGGCCTTTCCCCAAATTTTCTTTGAAATAATTTGGAGGTTTTAGAAATATTTTTAATTTGAAATATAAGAACTGCATTACACCTCAAGTATACTCTCTGTGAAGGAGGAAAGAAGGGAAAGGAGAAACAGAACATAAGAGACAGAGAACAGAGAAGAGAGAAAGTGAGAAGGATGGGAGGAAATAGAGGAAGAAAGAGAAAGGATGAAAGAACAATGGAGTGAGAGGAAAGAGTGAAAGAAAGGAAGAAAGAAAGAAAAAAAAAAAAAAGAAGCAAGAGAAGTTTAAAAGTCAAACCAATCCATCTATATCTATCTATCTATCTATGAGGTGTGTCAGGAATCCTAACTCCTGAGAAAAAAGAATGAATGACTACTCTGTATATAAGCCCTCTCAGTTTGAAAGGATAACATTTATATTTCTCTTTTCCAGAAACCTTAATTACTTGGAATTAAACATTCTACAATTTTTCTTAACTGTATGAATTTAAGATGCTTTTGATCCTCTGACAACAGATCGAGAGGCACAGCATATTAATTAAAAAAATACCAATAAAAACAGCCCTCATGAACAAAATCTTAATTTAAAAACTCCACAGTACTTTTCTTGGACAAGTTTTGTAGGGAAGAAATTAGTCTCCAAATAAATAGTACAGAAAGCAATTTGTTTTTCACAGAAGTTTGTCCTTCTTATTCTTCATGTCAACAACTTCATTGTTTTAGCGTGCCTTTATGAATTTACCTTCTTTGAGTAAGATGTGGTGTATTAGCAGCATACACAAGATAGTCTGTATTTCAAAGGCTACGGATAGCCATGTAATACCTGTCGTGTTATCTATCTATCTATCTATCTATCTATCTATCTATCTATCTATCTATCTATCTATCTATCTATCTATCTATCTATCTATCTATCTATCTCTTCTATTAATATATTGCATTTATTTCCTGGGTGTTGTCAGACCAAGATGTTGACACTGTCATTGGCCATTTGCATATCACTTCTCACCATCATTTCAGTTACTTTTGACAGTGTTTCATGATTTAGTCCTAGACAAATACCAGAGAATGAGAAATGTGCTGAAGGAATAAAGGGCATTCCCTCAGTGTAATATGCAACAATAAATAAAAATAATTAATAGCAATTATATAATTTTGATTTTTTTAAAAAATCTATGTTCAAGGCAGTTCCATTTGCCTGCAACATAATGAAACCATCTAAATTTTAATACAAACATTACAAATTCTAAACACCCTCTCAAAATTTGAACAACTAAAACAAATTGACATTTGATTCTCAAAAGCCTTTGGATAAAGTACCTCATAAGAGTCAGTTAAGAAACTTGATAACTACAGGCTTAGAAATACAGTACTGCCATGGACTGAAAACTGCTTTCAAAATGGGAAGGCAAGAGTAGGAAGAAACGTTGAGTTCTTAGTAGAATGAGGCTATTCAATAGTGATACTTTAGAGATCAGAACTAGAACCAGCATTGTTCAATGCAACTGTGAGTAATCTGGAGGAGAAGATGACTGCTGAGACAACTTCTTGCCCATTCCTGTTACTATCATTTTTGTACAGCAAAACTGCTTTTTTATTCTGGAAGCCCTGTTTCTTCTCTTTTCTCCTCTACTAAGCCCTTTTTTCGTGGACAGGGTTCATTATTTACCATCAAGTTGTGCATCACAACTCATTCATCCTTACTAAGGCCTCTTGGCAAAATTCCAACATGCGATGTCAATAAGCAATATTAACTCTGGGTCATTAGCTAATGCAAGTAGTACCAAACTGAAAGAACAACTTGCAGTACTTAGTAGAAGTAATTCTTTAGGTTTTTGATAAAAATTTGATAGAACCAACAAATAAAAAGCATAGAGTAGGAAAATATTAACATAACATACACAAATTAGTGGTAAAATATACTTTAAGTATAAAATTACTTTAAGTACTGTCAGGTCTAATTTTTTGTGTCAAAAGAGAAAACAGTTACAGTGGAAAAAGATTAAAATAAGGACAATGAGAAAAGGTCTTAGGTTTTGGGGAGGAAAATTTCACAGAACAGATATTCCTTCCTAAGCTGAGCCTGTGAACTACTGGGAAAGGGCAGTAAAGTTTTAGTAATTAGCCAGACAGAGATTCTCATAGGTCAAAGTAGACCCAACTATGATAAAGTTTCTGTGTTCCAGCCAGCAGGGAAAATTAGAACACCACCTTGCGAAACTGTAATACAGAGATTATTCTGTATTCATTATCGTCACCAGACTCATATGGCTTTCTTTTAGTTGCATGATTTTCTATTAAGTTGTTGCATCATGCTAGCAGGAAGTGTTCATTAGTTTATTTTTGTGTCTGCTTTTGTATGAAAAGCAGGGCGTTCTGAGGTGAGTGTAGTACTGCGATCAGTCGCTGAAGATGTGGTTTGCATTCAGCTGTGAACAATGAGGGACTTGGAGAGGACCGTATATGTGATGGATGTTTAACAATTAAGAATCTTAAGTTGAATGTGGAAGAGCTGGGAAGAGAAGCAGAGGTCCTCAAGAGGATAAATGAGTGTAAGAGATTTATCAATGAAACACGGTTAGTTTTAAATGCAGAAAATGAGAAGCAGCAAGGAGGTCAATGGGAGTGAGCTGAGAACAGCCTATAGAGAGGAAGAAGAGGAAGAGGAAAAAAAAGATGTGAGATGTGTAAAGAGGCAGAGTTAAAGTGAATGAGAAGCAAAAGGAAATCTGCAGCATGAAAGGGACTCTGCAGAGCTTGTGGGAAACCTTGGCTGACAGAGCACATGAAATCGCAGAACGGTGAGCAGACAACGGTGATGGCAGTGAGGAAGAACAACCCAGAAAATGGAGACATATTGGAAAGCACAGTTTTTTACCTGCACTTTTTCTTATCCTGACTTTTTTTGCCAGGAATAGAGTTACAGTTAATAGTGACAGAACAGAGGTATATATGTAAAATACTCTGTAAGAGAGTATCATCTCTCTTGGTAGCCATCAGTGGCATAAAAGAGGAAAGATTCTTGTTTTGTGCGATAACCGAGACTTTCATAATGCTAAGTGTAGGGTCACAAACTAATCATGATTTTTGGGGAATGAGAAATTTTGCTAGTGTAGGTAGGCTGAGTGTGTGCAACCTGTGGGTAACAATTTGCAGCTAATAAAGAAACTAGACTACTTATTACAGGAAAATAGAAGATGAAACTGCATATAGGAAAACAGTAACTATATGTGTGGTTGATACAGAAATTCTAACATCATCATCCTACCATAAAGATCTGTTTCCTGAAAACAGCTTTGTTTTAGTGAATCTCTTCTACTTTTAAGTGAAACAATTAATTTGGGAAATGTTGCAGACTACACAGGGAATTGTTTTGCAAAGCTTTTCACTATTCTCTGTGGAATTTTTCAATTACATAGCCTTTTATCTCTCTGGGAGGATCACCACAACACTTCTTTCACAGAATTCTATAAAGGATCCTACAGGTCCTGGCCCACATTCTACTGTAGGGCAGAGCACCCATCCCTCTGACTTGGATCTACAGTTTCTGTAGAGATATATCAAGATGAGATTTGGTTTATTTAGTGGCAAACATCCTCACTAGTTTTATATGACAAACACCTTTCCGCGTTCCTGGAGATAAGCTGATTTACTACAGCATAAAATCTGGTCCGTTAGATGGTAGGATTACAAGAACACAACCCTGAAGCTAATAAAAAAGCATACTGTATCTGGGAGTGGCACAAGATATCAATGCCAATACTGCTGCGATGCCAATACTACTGCTGCTCAGGCCATTCTCTAAAAGAGTATCTCAATGAGCCAGCTGAAATGTTTAGACAACAGCAATATACACAGTACCACAATGTCAGCTGGTCAATGGCTTACTGTTTGTACTGAAACATTTTCTGGGCATCTGAGGAGGAAATTTAAAGTTCAGTTTTCTTTATCTCCCATAAATACGAAAACAATAAAGAGCTTATGAATGCATAAAATATTTAAGTGCAGTCCTCTAAGGCCATTCAAACTCTCTCGTGTTCTACAGAAATGTGGGTCAATGAAGGGTTTTGAAAAATAAGTATTTTGTTTTATAGTTTAGAAAATGGGGATTAGCAGAGGTGTTTTAAAAAACCTTTAAACAATTTTAACTTAGGAAACAAGTGTGAATGAACATTTAAAAACATACCTCCTACTCTGCGACAATATTGTAACATGTGTGGTTAGTTAAAGAAAGATTCTTCTATTTATAGTCAACAAATACAAAACATGTAAGTGTGCCACCGTGCTGTGTCAAAGATTCAGCTTCTGTCACAGGTGACATGTACTCAGCACAGTAAAATAAGGATGGCTGCAAGCAAATCTAAGCCTCACAGATGAAGAGAGAAAAAAAACCAAACCAACCCTGTGCTTACTGGAAAAGGTATCCCTCTTGCCTACTAAGAGAAAGGAAATTTGTCAGTGCAGTGACCAAAGCCAGGTTCGAGCACAATTATTTGTCTCTGTACCTAAGGTGAAATGCACTGGACAACCAGGTTGGGGATCCAACAGTGCCAAGCTCTGGACATGTACTTTTTCAGTGGTTTTGTAATTTGGGTGCTTTTTTTATATTCCCTTCAGGAACTACATTTGGGAGTCTGTGATCCCTAGAAGGGTTGGGAAGGACATATGAGCCCTTAGCGTCATGTGCAATTGGGTCATAACTTTTTTGTTCTCTAAATTGCCCTTCCTTTTCCTTGCTATATCATCTTTATAGCGGCAAATTGTTTCTCCCCCTTCATTTTACCTATTATACATAGGAAATAATTTTAAATCAATTTTCATTCCATTATGTAGCTGAAATTAAAAATATAGCAAATTGAATTAGAATTTGAATAGTGATGCTGGAGGAATTTCCATCTAAATCCAAAGTATCAGAATTATTCTTATTTAAGAATATTTTTTACTTTTCAGACCCTTACCTTGAGTAATTTATACAGTGCTGGCCACTATATCTTTGTAAAGGTTTAATTGCTCTTCAGGGGAGCGGTGTAGAGCAATTATACAAATGATAGCAGATATCAACGATTTAAGTTATGAGGAAAGACTGAGAAAGTTGAGCATATTCTCAGTGGAAAAGAAGAGACTCCATGTAACCCAATTGAAGTTTTAAAAATTATGAAGAGGACTGATAAAATTGATCCAAGCAAGCTCTTTACACTTGCAAGACCACAGAAACTAGAAGACATGATCTAAAAATTAGAAAGTTGGGAACAAGAAAAGAAATGCTAAGGCAAAATTGTTTTACACAGAAGGATTAGAAGTATATGGAATAAATTACTATAAAGGGCCCCTGAAGCAAGAAGCATCATTGAATTCAAGAGGGAATGAGATGAATTTCTAAACAAAAGGAGCAGATAGAGGGTGGCAGAGAAAACAGTCAAATGGAAATAAGGGAGACAATAAGGAACAAGCCAGAAGAGCATGAAAGCCTTTTCCTCTTACTTATTTCTTTGGGGTTTCTTGCTGGTGCTGTTCTTTGGATATTGATTTGCTATTGCCTAAAATAATGCACCAGCCCTGTAGCACAGGTCAATCAGTCTTTTTTTTTTTTTTTTGAAATTATTTACAACATTTTTAATATTAAGTTTATTTTATTAAGAGGTTCCTGGATTTTGGCCTACAGTCGTATTTGATCAAATCTTGAAAATGAACCTAGCCTAGTTAGTCATATTGGACAGCTATATGTGTAGGAAACCCCTGCAAAAGAGACACAGGGGTACAAAGCCATCAGGAAGGTCTTTTCCCTCCCACAACTCCAGCTACTGCTGGCCAGCACAAGTTGTTGGAATACCCAGCACCCTGCTCCTGGGATATCTCTCTGCTTAGGAGCTGTACTTTTCAAAGCTGGCTTTTACTAATAGACACAGAGGATGTAGTTACATGCAGATTTTCTCTAGTGAGAAAGCCAATTTATGAAGTCCAAGCTTCCAACCACAGCTACTCATTCCAGTCACCACAATATAATTTACTGTATTCCCAAGAAACAGCACCAGAAATCTGAGATGATTTTACAGATTCTATATATGTTGTTTTAATTTTCCTGTGACTGTCTAAACCAATAAGAAACAGCAAAAACTCTGAAGCTGTGGATACTGAGGAAGACAAGATTCCATTGTTTTACTTTCAGACAGGTGTATTCAGAATGACAGCTTTAACTACACAGGAATGAATGGCTGAAAATTCCATGTGCACCTGAGAAAGCTTCTTGAGTTTCATTGTTGACTGCTACCTATGTCCATTTTTGCAAAACTAATTATTTCTCAACAATATTAAATATTTAAAACCTAACTATTGCTCAGTTGCTACATTCTCTTTTAGTCCCCCCCAACCTGTTGTGGCTTTTATGTATCAGGTAGATGCTATTATGTCAAAAAACAGCATACAGACAATAATACATTGAAATACTAGTCCTTGCCTAATTAATTGCCTTAGAGCTTTCAGAAATGCACCAAAAAAAAAAAAAGAAAAGAAAAAAGCTTTGTATATATGGTAAATAGTAATAATATCCTCTGTTTTGTTTTCTTACGAAGTGGGGGACATTTGAAAGGATTATGCAGTTTCTTTCAACTTAAAGCTTGGGTTTTTTTTCTTGAAGAACATGTACAATTTTTTTCCTCCGCATTTTAAACATTAATTTCCAAGGTATCCACAGCTAATTATTCAGCAGTTACTTTAATGTTTCAGATAGGGAATAAGTACCCTTGGGGAGAACAGATTATGCTTTTAAAGTCTAGCTACAGTAAAGGTTTATTACTAGAAGACATCCACTGCATATAGTCACTGCTATTCCTTTCTCTGCTCAAAAATGGAAGCAGTGTGGTAAAATTTAATCTCATTTAAAAAAAAAAAAATCCAGATGTTGACTAACAGCCCTATGTCCACAGTTGGGGCTCTGGAAGATGAGCTCTGGAGTACAGAAGTATTTGCTGCCATCAGCTGTCAACCCCACCTCATGCTGGGCACACTGGAAAGGTAAATTCATTTGCCCTTTCCTACTTATTTCACACTTCAGAGTCTTTCTGTGACCACACCTTCTCTGGTGAAACTCTGGTCTATGAGCTGGACAACTGGCAGCAGCCCAGTTTAGCCTCTTCAGGGAAGGCCCTCAAAACTCATCACCAGCCTTGTTTGCTGCAGGTTCTCCAGGGCCAGGGGTACCAGAGTGGATTGCAAGTAAAGAGGAAAATTGAAATTATATCTGAAAGGAAAATGAATGCTTTCATGTGGTTATATCTTTGGGGACATCCTTTGGGAACTCTCTCCCAGAATCCATCCAGGTGGTCCTGAGCACATGTGCCTGCTGCAAAGCTGTTAAATGAGAGGTAACACACACTTAAACTCTGCCCAACACCAATCCTATCTGATTGTTTCCATATGAGGAAAGGTATGTCAAGTGGCAGAAACAGCAGTCCTGACTAGGAACTGGAATAATTTTTCACAACCCTTGTAAAAGACAGCTCATGTCCTGTCCTCACCATGGCTCAGTCAGAAAGAGAAAACCGCATGGGCCAGGGCCCAACCACAGGTCCTTGAGTCAAGTGTTGCCCCCTGACTCGACTTCCACTACTTAGTCTCTGGATCTCCTCTGAGGTCACCGAATGTCATAGCCAAAAGACATGATGATTATTCAGGGAGCGTTTTCCTCAGTTTAAAGTTCATAAAATAATGTGAGTGTTCCTCTGCAGCCTGGCTGACTGGTGGGTCTTGAGCCCAAAGCTGATGATCTGTTTGCACACCTTAACGTGCGGTGGGATTAGAACATGTGGGAGTTTGGAGAGTACAATGTTGGAGGATGGTGCCGTGGAGAAGAAGCTAGACATGTTGTAGACTCTCTTCTGTGAGCGGTGTCTGACCTGTGCTCTTCCCCAGGTAGTGAGCAGAGATACCTGGCAAAGTGCTAGGTGGCAAAGGCCAAAAGTGTATAAGAGGCTTTGCTAACAGTCGATACCGTGAGTGATGGCAGGCCATGACTTAAACCTGTGACCTGGACCTAATATAGTATTTACTACCATAAAACCAAGCTTAACTCTTTTCCTGGAATATTTCTGTGTATTCCACTTTGATATATGGTTTCCAACTTACCTCAGAATGCAGTATTGGGTCACCACAAACTTGCCTGAGGTATTTCAGTTAAATACCTATAAAAGGAAGAAAGCATTAGAACTTTTGCTAATCAAATATATTGGTGGTTCAGAGTGTTAAAAAATATATCTATATCTGGTTTATAGTAAATGTGTTCTTATATTTAGCTTACTAATATAGACATAGCCTTTGAGTTAGAGATGGGAGTTCCAACTGAGGTAAAATCTCGTTTTAGTGCTCTGGTTATTCTGAAAGAGAAATCTTCTAAATTTGGCCAGTAATTTTTAGGTTAGGACTGGAGCTTGCGTTTCCCTCCTGACAGACTTTATGACATGCTGATCATAAAATTATACAATCAAATATTTATTTTGGTTGGAAAAGACCTTTAAGATCATTGAGTCCAACCATTGACCTGACACTGCCAAGTCCACCACTAAACCACTAAACTAATCCAGAGATGGTGACTCAACCACCTGTCTGGGCAGCCTGTTCCTCATTCAGGTAATTGTAGAGAACAATAAGGTATCCCTTGAGCCTCCTTTTCCCCAGGTTAAATAACTTCAGTTCTCTCAGCTGCTCCTTGTAAGACTTGTGCTCTAGGCTCTTCACCAGCTTTGTTGCTCTTCTCTGGACACGCTCCAGCATGCTCCAGAAGTGAGGGACCCAAAATTGAACACAGTATTTGCGGTGCATCCTCACCAGTGCTGAGTACAGGGGGACAGTCACACAGTCACTGCCCCTGTCCTGCTGGCCACACTGTTCCTGATACAGGCCAGGATGCTATTGGCCACCTTGGCCACCTGGGCACACTGCTGATTCCTGTTCAGCCAGCTCTCAACCAGCACCCCCAGGTCCTTTCCCACCAGGCAGCTTTCCAGCAGCTCTGCCCCAAGCCTGTAGCGCTGCGTGAGGTTGGTGTGACCCAGGTGCAGGACCCAGCACTTCTCTTTGTTGAACCTCCAACAATTGGCCTCAGCCCATGGATCCAGCCTGTCCAGACCCTATATAAAGTCTTCCTACCCTCAAGCAGATAACAGTCCTGCCCAACTTGCTGTCACCTGCAAACTAATTGAGGGTGCATTCCATCCCTTCGTCCAGGTCATCAATAAAGTTATTAAACAGGACTGGCCCCAACACTGAGCCCTGGGGAGCACCACCTGTGACCAGCCGCCAGCTGGATGTAACTCCATTCACCACCACTCTTTGGGCATTTTGATAGATACGTGACCTTAGCTCATCTTAGGTATCTGAAGGTTTTCAGGTTGTGAGACTGGTGAAGTCTCTTCATTGGAACATTGCAGAGGAATACAGGAGGGCAGCAGGACCTGTAACCCTACTCTATCCCCAAGCAGCAGGAACAGCCTTGGAGGGGTCACCAAACACAGGCAAGAGCAGCAGCAAGGGTCTTACACTTGACATCAGGAAATAGGCTAGGTCTGCTTCCCTGGCTGCTCCTCAGCCCAACATGCCCACAGTTGGGTAGATTCATAAATCTTGCCCTAAAATTTGAACAGAAATTTGGGGGTTTTTTTAGGTTTTATTTTCCTGTTTTCTCATCCATTCTCTCTCCCCTTAGAACCACTTATTATATTGTACATCTGTACAGATCACCATACTTTAACCAGCAGAGTACCATTCTAGTTTAAGAGTCAACTTATTGATACATATTAGCCTGTTTCTCTTTAATTACCTGAGAAAGAGGAAAATAATGATACTATAAATATAGAAGATGTCAAATTTTTAGGAGTACTGGTTCTCCAACCTATTGTTAAGCAGCACATACAAGTGTTTAGTGTATGCTGAGATTAATTTTCAATACGCAGTTTCCCTTGGGATATTTATATTCTTCCAATCAGCATAGAACTGTCCATCAAAAGTAACTTTATAAATATATATATATATACCCATACACCACACTCAAAGAGGCACGCACACACAATCACTGCCACAAACTTTTTTTGGGTTGTTTCTTTAAAAAGCTGTAAATCTGAGTAACATTTTCTCTGCACAATGACCTGTTCAGGTAGGTGGCTGTTCATTTCAACAAGCAATTGGAATGGAAGTACTTGTTGGTTTATTTCTTTTTTTTTTTTTCTCCCTTCTACTTTTGCAAACAGTTAAGTTAAAAATTCTCTTGTCTGAGAGGTAAAAATTATTAATGCAAAGGGAGAAAAATAGTTTCAAAAGACTTGCTTTGGAGTCCAGTCTATTTTGGTTTTCTTACTCAAATCATTTACTTCTAATTAGATAAGAGAACAAAAAAAAAAATTCCAAAGGGGAAAATACTTTTTTTTTTTCCACAAATTGCTTCCATCATTTCTGAACTCTGCTAAGCATTTTTAATAGATATGTGCCCTTAGCTCATCTTTTGCATGCTAACAATTTAATCTGAATACCAATATAGACACAAAATAAACGATTGTTTCCTGCCAGAGGTATCTGCAGAAGAAATCTTGGAGTAAAACATTGTCTTTGCAGCTCATTGTGTCTCTAATTAGACTGGAAGGAGGCAGAAGCTTGCTGGTGTCAGTCTGTGTTTAGCATGCCCTGGAGCTTCAAGCTCCTGTGGGTATCAAAGTGCACTAATTAAATGAGGGGTCCACAATACCGCGCTAAACATCAGAGTGAGAGAAAGAGTCCAGTGTCCTCAGTGCCTTTGAGAATCCATGGCCCACGCTAATTACCCATTGTTGAATTGACTTCCCATTCTACAAGGAATGAACGGTGCCTCTCTCCCCCCTTCCCCCAGCCTCCTCCCCCCCTTAGATTTTACCATCTTTGCTTTGGCCGCCTAATTAATCTTATGGAAATCTCCCGAAGCCAGATTCCAGCAAGGTTGCCCCGATGTTTATAATTTGATTTGTGATGATAAAAGTGAAGACACCCGGTGATGGAACAGTGTCATTTTCAACACTCTTGAGAATCGAAGAGGCTATCAATCTTTCCCACGTGCATGGCAAACTGATATCCTAGAAAATTAACTTCAATTAATAACAGAAATCCCCAGACACTCAGGGAAGTAGAGATGCTTTGAAAGAGAACCTTCAAAGATGTCTCTGGATTGTCTTTTATATGCAGACTCTTCTTTTTATATAGAAGAGATTCTCAATAAGGGAATGTGTGGCGATGGGGGGAGTTCCCCCTTTCCCCTTTTAATCCAAGCAAGATGAGGTAATATTTTATATTTAGTTTAGGAAGAAGTTAACCAAAGGTCTGTAGGTTAAATCTGTTTTTATTTCCTCTCTGTAGATACTACTACTTAAAAGGATTATGCTACGCATTTGACTGAGGAAAAGAAATTCAAAATAAAAATGTATTTACCATGACACTTACTTCCCTCCCCAAAATGCTGGAAAGTTAAGAGTTGGGCTGCTTGTCATTGCCAGCCTTCTTTGCCTTGACAAGATTTGTGATCTAAAGCTGAATGTTCTATCAGGAAAAAAAGACTTGTTAAGATTTTACATCTTCTAATAACTGCAATGACACAGATACTAAAGACTCCTATAAAAGCAAGTCTCCTTCCTGTGAAACCTTGCAACACATGAGTTTTACTCTACAAAAAAATCTGCCATGTCTACACAGGCGAGTGGCATCTCTGTGTTGCTATTGTATGGGGGAGTTGGTTAGACAACACAACTTCAGTTTATTACTAGCAAAATAGAAGCACGTGTAACATTTCACCACTTGCGATATTGACAAAGTCCTTGCTGAACAAACAAACAAAAAACCCCACTAATAATTTCTGGTTTGGATTGAGCTGGGGTCTTTTTTGCATAATATACCATAGACAGGGAATTCAAATTCATGATTAACAATTAATTTGAGGTGATGCATAAACAAAACTTACCACCCAGTATCCTACTTAAAGTTTAGCTTCCAAGTAATTTTCAAGGTAGCTTGAAACAAACCTCAGTTACAGTCTTAGCTTAGCAGCAAGAATGGGTTAAGTTTATTGCATTTCAGGTTCTTGTTATAATCGCTGTCACGTGAATGAATTCATGTTGTGCCATTTCTTGCTCTCATTACAACCTTTGTTACGAGAATGAGGTATTAGGATTTTAATGCCTCATATATTCTGTGAATTATGTTAGTGTGCTGTACTACTTTGACCTTTTAAGTATTCTGTAACTTGATTGGTTGGTAATTCTAGTCCCTTTCTTGTTGACAGCTTCAATAACCTTTCAGACAAAGGTGGAATGGCAATCCAATCAAAATACAGAATATTTGAGAGTTCAAAATACATAGTGTAAAGAATGGCTATAATTCATTGGGAGAAAACAAAATTTTAATTCTTCTAGTGCTTAAATTTGGGACATGAATAGAAAACAGAAGAAACAATGCATTCCAAAGAGAAAGCTTAGGATAACAATTGAAAGTGATAGGGTTTTTTTTTTTCTTTTTAAACTTACTTTGTAGTAACTTGTGATATTCTTGTGGCTAGCTCTACTTGATAGATGATTATAATTTTCTACCATTTTTTTAAATATTATTGTGTCATATGAAATTTTATTAAATGAAAGTTTTATTTTATGTCTTGAGTACCTAGGTCTACTTTTAAACAATTTTATCAAATTGTGAATACAATAACTAAGCATACACTAAAAGGCAGCACCTGCACCTTTGTGAGAATTATTATTAATGGTAGCAATCTATATATCATATGTTGGTTGTACAAAGTATCATGAAAAAAAAAGTAGATGTCTATTATTATTTGGTACTATCATCTGCACATTCAGATTTAATGATTGCAGAAGAAATCTGTTTGTCAGAAAATGTCATTTAAGTTTGATTTTTTAATAATATATTTAATCTAAAAATAACCCTCAGTGACAAACAATACTAATTCAAATGAATACACACTTACTATATTTTCCACAGTATGTAGAATACAAAGCAAACTAATTTTACAAAACTTAGTAAATTTAGTAAACTTTAAACTAAGTTGGTTCTTTTCTCCAAATGTATTCTTCCTCTGAAATCTCTGCTTACTAAAAATAATGGGTTTTTTAATTTTTTCTGTAATTATATTTTTACCTTTTTTTTTTTTTCATTTCCTCGCCCCCCCCCCCCCCCCCATCTTTCATTGGATTCTATATGGAGAACCAATGCAAACAGTAGAAAAACTTCAGGAAGCTTTCTGATTTAATATCCTTTGAGATTAAATATCCTTTGTAATTTAATATCCTTTGAAAACGCCCCCTAATGATGCTGTGTGAAACCCAGCTTGATATAAATTGCTGCTGAATTGTTATATCTATACCTATAGGTAGATATAGTTTACCCATTTTTTGTTTTGTTATTTCAGGTACAGGTTTTCTTTGATTAGAGGTTGTAGCTGGCCTATAGTTTTGTCTAGAGACTCGGCATGGTGGTTGAAGTGGCATACAATCTTACGGCCACTTCAGGGAATTCTTTCTTTTTCACTGAAGGAAATGAAAGAATAGATTCTTCCTTTTTCATGAGACCACTTACTAGGTATATTTACAGAGGAAAGATCCTTTCAGGATTACTACTTGAATGGGGTATGAATTTCCAGCCAGCTGATTTTTAGACTCTTCTACTTGGCAAAGAAGAACCTAGGTCAGATCCACAGACCATAAGTTAAAAATTCTAGGAATTTTGAAGGGGATACCATTGATTCCTACAGCATACTAGTATGAACAGAAAGACTGCATACGTATGCCATTTTCAGTATAGCCTCTTAATACAATGTGGCAAATTTCACCCAGCATAATACAAAACTAATCAGCATACAAAAGAAGACACAGGCACAAGTTGTTTGATAAAGTTTCAGCCCTAATTTTGTGGAGTCATTCAGAAGCCTCTGTGTCACGAGCAGGAATGTCAGTAATAGAAAAGAGATTACAGTAACGTACTCTATTCTCAGTCTGTAAATGCCGATGGCTTCTAACAGCCTTTGGAATTGAAAAAGCCTGGTCCATATTTTTATGGCGTGCCGGTGTGCCTGAGAGGTGGCAGAAAAACTATATTCTTTCTATTACCACATGATGTAAACACTAGTCCCAAGGTATACTGGGTGAAGAGTGAGCCTGAAAACTGTCTGTAAATGACCAAGTGGAAACTATTTTGTGTTTTTCAATTGAAGCTGCAGCTACAGGAGTGTAATGGTTTCCTCTACAAGTCTGTATGTCTCTCCTGCTGGTGGAGGTGTGCCTTTGGTAAGACTTACCACAGTTGCAACCATGCAGGTGTCTACTGCTGTTTGAAATGCCCTGGATTACCTGAGACTTTCCAGGCTGGTAAAAGTCACGCTAGAGCTGTTGTCCCCTAGATCACTAGATCAGCAGGTGCTGAGGACAAACTGCTTAACTGCACGTTACTTATAATGATGTGATGCACCCTCTGTTCAGTCAACTGAATTTGAACCCCAGGGTAGGATTCAGTGGGATTAATCTTCTGGATGAAGTTACTGGAAATGCAGTCTTCATAGCAAGGTGATCTTATGTGAACTTGGTAAATGTCTGCTATTGCAGTCAATGGATTCAAGAGAATGGGTCAGCTCCCAAATACAGGTTGCGGTTGCAGCGTGAGTGGTGTCTAATAGGCTTCACTGATTAGTTTCAGCAAGGAACTTAATTCAGGTACCAAAACATAGGTATCACCATTTCAGCTACTTAATTTGGGACTGACATTGATAATAGTTTTATATTTGTACCTAGAATCAGGTTTGTGAGAATGGAAGGAGTAAAGATGACTTTCCATCAGTTTTTCATATCATCACTGCTTTCCCATAGTGACTACGCTTTGATTTTACTTTCATTGAAGAATTAGGTTGTTGCTTATCCATATAGAAATCTTCACATATAGACAGTTTATTCTAACTTGAGTATGTTCACATTATTACATAATTTCATACAGAAATTTTAAGGGGAATTCTAAGCAGATGGATGCCTAATGTCTTTCATCACAAAAGTATCAGACATGATTTTATGAAGATACCAACATCTTCAATTACTATGTGTTTTAGTATTGATTGAAGTGGTTCTTTCTTCTAATCTAAAACCTGAATTTTCATGTCCAAAAGCTGTGGTTTCACTGTTTTGCCAGCAGGTCACCTCCACTGGAATTAAGGCTGTTTAACACAGTGAAAATTAAATAAAAAGGAAGAATGTGTTGTACTAAAAGGCTTTATATTCAGTGAGATAATCACTGTACTTCATGTGCTCCTTCTTAAATGCTTGTTCCTGTCCTTTGGAGGTGACCTGCAAGTAGCCTAGTAATAATATTTTAAACTTCATGTTTTGTTCACTTAATAACACACTCAATTTGCCTATTTTCTGGTTTAGTATGTGATAATGCAAACCAATTCCATGAAAGTTGAGGGACTCTGGCGAGCGAGTCTGGATCGATCTTTCTTCTTAAAGCTGTGACTGTTGAAAGGACTTAGAGCAAAGCCAAGCAGCTTAAAAGTCAGTGAAGGCAAGGGCCTCAGAATAAAGAAAGTGGCTAACAAGCCCAGGTGATCAAATCTATTTCCTCTAACAGAACTCTTGGCTTCCTTCCTTTCTCATTTAAATTAGGAACCACTACACTAGAGTCATTAAAGTTACACTAATAAAAAAGAAGAAATCAAAATCAGACTTGGTCTTTTAATTGGCTTCAGATTGGGCCCTAAATTAGGTAATTTATTAGTCCAGGGAAATGATTACCTGTCTTTGCACTGACCCCTCTGACGGAGAAATAATACCTTAATACAGTCCCCATGAGGAATGAAAACAAAAACAAGTATATTCTACATTTCATAGGCATTGTGACTCCAGTTCTGCTCTTAGTTTTAGATAATAATATGGACCTAAGAGTGCCTTTAAATACAAATATTTCACATGACAGGTGAAGTTCCTAGACATACAAACAAGTTAATGAAAGTAATAAATTTCTGTGTGTCCACTAACTTATGGTAGCTACAAAAGTTCATGCCACTGGCTCATCCATGCATCGTTACTCCCTTCAAGTCACTTTCTGAAGGTCTGATGTGCTAACATGCGTTATGTGCACTGGCACTGAGGAACACAAGCAGAATCCAAAACATGGTCAGGAAGACCTGGTTCAGTGACTTTGTGTGCTTTCTCAAGGTACTCATGTACAGAAAACACTTTTGTATTTTAAAAGGTGACATATTCAGAGGAGATGCACAGCAGCTCCATACGTAACACACGCTTCCCTGCCTTTTGTCAGTGAGTGGAAAACCTCAGGCTATAGTATTGGGAACACTTGTTTCAGCCTCTTCCACTGCTTTCCTCTGAAGAAGACTATCCCTGCATAGAGGCACTGCTCCGATGGGAACACCTGTCTTTCACTACATCATGGGTCTATGAGCAACTCAAAACCAGTCAGTGAGATTTCTCAGTTGTCCCTACATTCACAATGCAGGACAAAAGTGGCTTATCAAAAGTTAACAGCTAATACTCAGTAAAGGTAGTTAAATATCCATCTTCCCACTCAGAAGTGCCACAATGTCAGAAGTCACACACCATTTTAAAAATAATGGGGTACATGAGTCATGACTGCTGTGACAGACATTTTCACTTGGACTGATGAAGAATTAAAAGACTGAAATTGGGAAGGGGTTGAGTGTTTAATTCACATCTTTTTTTTTTTTTTTTTTTTTCATAGCACTTTTCACACTAATACTCCAGAAAAAGCATTGCTCAGAGAGTTTTCAAACTGGAGTACACAGCACCCAGAGATGCCTCACAAATAACTGCATTCTTGACAGGCCCTATAAAGAAGTTCTCAGAAGTAATGCCTGTGGAAGGAGAAATAAACAGAATTTTGTCAAAGAAACAATCAGACATTTCAGTTAGAAGTTTTGATGCCAATCCTTGAAGTATCACTTTCAAGGAGAATATGCCAAAATCAAAGATCACAGCAGCTACAAGTTCAAGTATTTCTCAAGGTCCCCAGGCATATTCATTCCTGCTCTCATCTCAGTATCTATGACCCTCAAGGTCCAGTACATGCAGACAAATACAATTGTTTTCAGAATCAGATAATTCAGTGACCTCATTTTGATCATTACTTTCATAGACTCCTGTATTTGAAACAGCTTGACATTTTTTATTGCTGACCCGATTTCTACTCCTCCATTGCAGGCCCAAATGAACCTTATTGAAGGGAAGCATTCACTTTTTCTTCTGTCAGGAAAATATCTCATCTGATTGCAACTGTAAATCAGATCAGGTATAGCAAAACTAAATCAGTTGGAAAGACCATTGTCCCTGTTAGAATTTTTTTTTTTTTAAAAAGAAAGACACACACACACACCCCCCAGATTAACAAATCCGTACTATGAGGTCATGTCTAAGATTTGTTGGATACTGTACAGAGACTATAGAGGGATCATGCTGGGCTGGCTGTATATTGCACCTTACATTCAGAATACCAAGACAGTACGGTTAAAACAATCTGCCTTATGCTGATTCAGGCTGGACTTTAGAAAGTGATAAACTAGTGCTTTTATCTTCAAGCAATCCTTGATAAGACCTTTATTGCATAAGCAAACAAAGCAGTTAAAAAGTCTCAGAAGAGCAGCAGCCATACATGCTGGCAGGAAGAACAATATGTTTTATTTCTTTCCCTATGTAGAGTACTAAAAAGTTCCTCATTTTCTGGAAAATCTGAAGGTTTAATTGGGACAGAATAAAATACTTTACAAGAGACAGTGATTTTGCCTCCAGATATTCTGCAGACGCAAAAGGGCAAATAAGGATTTTCTTCTATCAAAAACATTTTCACTGCGACAACTATGATTTGGATAATTTTTTTTCCCGTTGTGCCACTTATAAGTTCAACCAGTTTGCTGTGCTATCTCACAGTAGGTCCTTGTGACCCGGAAACTTTTCAGATATTATCCTCCCCATGAACAACTCTGTTTCATACTATCTTCATCTCATAATAGCTTATTTTGCATTTTTCTGCTTTGATTGTCACCTATGTGAACTTACTTTTGCTGCAGATTACCAACATCGGCAGGGCCAGTATTAGTTTTCTGTCTTCACAGTTACTTGCAACACCTCTTAATTTTGTATAATTTCCAAATGTGAAGTCATCTTGATGTCTTTTAGAAGAATGAAAGAATTAAACAGAATTAAATAGCCTGTGTATATAAAATAAAGCTCCACATTGGTCAGGTGACTCCATGCTTATGCTAAACAAGATTGAAGAGCAGAATGAAACCTCCTGAGTCCCAAATTAAACATATAGGAGGTGACAGGTCCAGAACCAGCAAAGCAAATTCAGAACCAGGAGCATTTTGACTTAAGCAATGAACTTGGAATATCCACCATTACTACTTCTTCAACACATCTCAGTGAAACAGTCAGTTCACTGGCCTAGCACTGACCAGCAAAGATTTTTACCTTCAGCCCAGCCCAGGCGAAAGAGCCGTGAGGCTCCCAAAGACAAGTGGGCAACTTCAGAGAGCTGGTTGTGCACAGGCACAGCTGTCAGCTTCCATCCACATCCTAAACAAAACCATCCGCGACTGAAGAAAGAGCTAAACATGTGACTGGTTTTGAGCTTAGTGACATTAATATTACATTATCACACTAGTAATTGTCAGCATACGCTTTCCAGAAAACAACATTATTACAAATGGCTTTACAAAGAATTGAAAAAAGAAAAAAGGATGTTTCATTCTGAGACTGTAAATTGATTGCAAAATATTCAGCCAATAATCAGTCTTTATATATGCTGGCTCCTTTATTTAACATACTGTGATAATAATTATCTTGAGCTCAACTTGGTACAAATATGTCTTTCCCTTTGGAAACAAAAAATAACAAAGCAAATGAAAACTATCCCACAGAAACACAGTAGTGTTTGAACATCAATTTGACAGGTACTATAATTTCCCTGTTAAGGGGTTCTGAATATCATACAGGAGTATGCTGCTGGAACACTATAAGAATTCTTCACAGAAGTCATCTGAAAAAGAAAAGTTTTAACACCAAGTCAGAGAAGATATTGGAAGATGGACTCAGGCTGATGAATTTCACTGATGCTCCAAAACCATGACCTTGACTTATTTCCGTTTAACACACGTCTATTATCACTAAACCAGTAACAAGTAGAATTGAAATCAGTATGAGACAGGAGAGTTATCTCTGTAACAGATTTACTCTAAGCAGTGCTATGTCATCCACATACATTTGTATGCGAGTGACAAGAATCGAAGCATGTTCAGTTCTAATCTATGCCTTCCTTACTATTTTATGTCTAGGGAAAAAGATGACAGAGGTGTGCACTACAGTCTTTCCAGGTCCCTCTGTAATAGAAACCATGAATGCAAAAGATGACACACATTCTATTAATCTTCTTTCAACACCTTCTTTTATAATGTATTCAGAGCTTTGCTTTTCCATATTTAAATAAGAAAAAATGGTTTGGACAGTGAAGAAAGGCACGGAGGGTGGGGGGTGGGGAGTGGAGAGAAAGCTTTTCATTCTTTACACAGAGATTTTTCTTCTTGTTGTGCCTGATAGTGTTAGCAAGAGAGAAACTCATAGAAAGACACAAGCATTTGCTGCTTCTGCAGCATATCTCACTACTCAAGGAGTATGCCTTTGACTTAGTTGACTAATTTTCATCCTCAGAATACTCAAGTTGACTAATTTTTATCCTCAGAATACTCACCACTGATGGCTATTGAGATTTTTACAGAATTTTATATGTGTGTGTGTATATATATACATGCATCCCATTTATTATTACTAGAAATTTGAACCTCGTGTTAAACCTCATGTGTGAACCTGCTGTAGGATGGAGTACATAGTAACACAAAGCATAGGCTTTGCTGTTCTAACCCTCAAAAGCCAGGCAGAATATGACAGGGCCTCTCCATGAAAGGTCTCTTGCTGCAGAAGACAGCAGCCCATCTTTAAGGCAAGGCAGTTCCCTGTCACAGTCACAGACTCCTCCAGGAATACGGCAATAGTTACATGAGAGAATCTGTTTTTCCTTTCAGAAATAAAGCTCTCATCCTACAAACAGAGGTCTGCAAGCCCTAGAAACTGGTCTTTTGAGGGACTGTGAAAGATCCTGTGAATTCATTCACAACAATCATGGAAATAAATATTTTTTTAAGAAGAAAGCGCACATACTTTTCCAATTCAGCTGTCCTTAATTAATCCATTATTTTACACAAGTACACATCCATAGTTGAATAATGCACACAGAAACACACACAGACTTATCAACTGCTTCAAGACTGAGGAAAAAAAAAAAAAAGGATAACAGAATTTGGGGATCTTTGCCTCTTTTTAAGTAGCTAAAAGGGATTCTCAGGGACATATGAGCCATAAGTGCCTAGACAGACCAATAGAAGTTTTACAGAATCTAGGAGGGAGACTTGCTGTCTAGTTAGATAATAACCCTGGTGCTTCCTCTTCTTCTTGCAAGACTGGGACAAAAACACCATTTAAAAGAACACCAAACTTTGCTGAAATGCAGAACATGATAGCAGTTGCAGCTGATCATGCTTCTTCCTGCTTTTCTTGGAAAGAAAAAGGAAATGTTGGCTCAGATGAGAAGTAACAGTTTAGGGTTTCCCCTGCAAACTGTCTTTCTGAAACTAGCTAACTTGCTAAGAATTGAAAGCTTTTAAAAGTTCATTTTTTTGCATGGCTTGTAAGAATGAGTTAGCATTCCTAATCACATTTCTTTATAAAGTAGTCACATGGCAAAATTAATATGGTGTAAATGAAATATGGCAATGTTTAGACTGTATTTTATGGGAAACAAAAATTAAATCAGCATAGAGATCAGCTTCTAGTGTCTCAATCCCTTGTAAATCAAGACTAAACATGCTTTTGGAAGATTCTTTGGGAAGTGTGCTCTTCTGCATAAACTTCACCTAAGATTAAGAGTCACTGCTGAGCACCTTTCAAAGTCCTTAACCATAGACATGAATGGGAATATTCCTTTAAGCCACAGAAATATTGTTCAAAGGGAAAAGTATACAATATCTCTGTAGTAGTAATTGTTTTTTGCGTGTGACATTCATAACAATATGGTTTTTATATTTTATAAATATTTTTTATATGTCTAAAAAAATAATATTTTAGACAGGCAATCCCAGAAGAGAAACTACTGAATGTCTTCAGTCTTTTCCCAGTAGTTCAAAGAGAAAAAGTATTTTGAAATATTTTCTTTTTCTTTCCCTCCTTCCCTCTTTCTCTTGCACCCTCCTTCCCTCTTCTAATCCCTCCTTTCCATTCCTCTCTTCCTTCTTTCCTTCCTTCCTTCCTTACTTCTTCATTTTGAATGTACAGAAAGATGTTGTGTCCTTGAGATGAAAGATTGTAGGACTCAGTCATGGTTCTGTTTTAAAAGGCACGTTTACATCAGTCTGGAGCACTTTGCTTTAGCACCACTTGGATTCCTGAATAAAAAAAGAGTTAGTGGCTCTGAAATGTGGTTTAAAAATACACCTCCACATTTGCAATCATCAGGAAACATCAGAACTCAAAGATGATCACATATTTTCTAGATATATGCAGTATATATTTATACTACTCTTTCTCCTATTGTACTTTTATTTTAGGACACAAAAGTCAGAGGAGAGCTTCCCTGGGGCATTCAGGTGTTGGGGCAGCTTCTGAGCACACTGTCACTCAGCTACAACATCTTTCCCAGAAGAAACACCAGGCCAAGTTTCTTGCAGACAGCTTCCAAATTCTGTGATGGTTAGAGAGAAAAACTGGGCTTTAGAGTCCTGACAGATCAGCATTATGTTTGTAAGACTTTTCCTAAAGTAATTATTTCCCTGGAATAAGGATAAGCCACTACAGAGACATATTCCAATAGATTCATGGAGATTTTGGAGCCACAAGTCATAAGAGTTGTATTATAACACACACATCTAATAACTTACTGTTTAGAAGCAGAACAGATCAAGGCTAATTACCTTATAATATTTAACGGTTGATATAAATACTATTCCACTACATCAAAGGTGAATTCATACAGCAGTTAAGTATACAAATGACTTCTAATAAAGTGGTAATTTTTCTGTGCTGTATAAATGCAATCATATTAAACTCAAATCAGTGAAATGCTAATTCAGTTTTTAATGAGCTCCTTTCCAATTCCTGATTTTTTAAGCAACTTTCAACTGGGTTGGTTAAATATAGTTAATAAGATGAAAAGACTGTTTTTTAATTAACTCAGGCAAAACATTCCATTGTATATATGTGAGTTTTTAAGGCAGTGTGAGGTAAGATTAGAATTCGGGTTTTACTGTGTTTTCTCTCCTTGTGATCTCTGAACTTTGAACACAGCAACTTCAGGTGTGGAGAAGAGGTATCATCTCCTCCTCTCTGAAACTTGTGTCTCTGAGGAAAGCTTTTAGTTTTCAGTTTGGACACGACTGCAGTATTACTGACCGGGACATGTCCTTCTTTCTGATCCATGAGAAAACAAAATGATTGCAACCCTTAAGCCTGGTTATCCCGTAAAATTTAAATGGGTCATTATGAGCTTCTGCGTTGACTCTGACATTGCATGAAAGGACAGGAAATTATTTTTGAGGCCCCTTTAAGGCCTGTGTCCTAATTCAGAGATACTCTGAATAAAATTGATTTCCCCAAAGCTTAGGAAAAATAACTTATAACCTACTCACTCTGCCTGTTTGCTGTCTGCAAGCCTTACTGAAAGCTGGCCAGAATCAGTAGAAATCTTGAAGGCTGATTTCAGTGGAATATGTGATAAGGGTCCTTGAATGTGTGATTATATGACCATTATCAATCTAGTATTGAAAAAAAACATGTTCATGAATTCCCATTCTGTAGACACAAACCCACCGTTTCTCATATGCCATTCAGATCAGGCCTCAGAGGAATATTTACTCTTGATTTGCTCTGGTGTAATTGAGCTCTGGACCTGGTCCACCATAGAAATTGCATTGCGCAAGAGTGCAGTAGCTTGTTCTTTGTGGTTGTCAGGATACTGCTGTTGCCAACCATCAGAGGGTTCATTAGAGAGAATAAAATTGGGGTATCAGAGAGACCTGAGAGTGTGGAGTGTCTTCCTATATTTCACCCAGCACAACTCAGCTGAAGAATTGTTCAAAATAAAATGTAATACGATAGACCGAAAACTTATTTTTCCACACACCTGATTTTCTTATGCTATTTGTGTATTAAGATTTAGAATCACCAATTCAATTAAGCTATAGCTTTTATTCATATTTTGCGGCTGTTGGACCTGAATTTGAAGTCCTCCCTGGTCACCAGTTAGAGAGTTTTAATGATTGAGAGTTTGAATGAAGGTCATTATATCACATCCCACGTTACACGCAGGTAATAAAATTCCTTTCCTGCTTTGATTTTAATTGAATACAATCTTTCAAGTGAAACACAATATCAGAAAGACTTGCTTTGTCTAGATAGTAAAGTAAACGTGGCCTATTATTTGTCAATTTTATTGTCATTAAATGCTTCTTTGTTACAGAAACTCAACATTGTTTCATTTTCATGCTCTCCAGAAACAGGTCAAAATGTTTTGGAAAATCTTCAAAACTTGGAACAGTTTGCCTGCAAGATGGGAGTCAGGATTCATGGTTTCTTTACACAGCAACTTAACTCTGCAAGCCAGGAAACCTCGGTATTTTCACTCTCAGCTTCCCTCCCTCCTTCAATCCTAATAAAACACTTCGTTTTAAAAACTACCTTTCAGTCCAAAATGTTAGCATTAATTTGTTTCAGATTCCCGCCTAATTCTGAACAGACGGATATCTCACAACACCAGTGTCATAATAGCACCACTGTTTGCAGAAACCCTAACGATCAGGATACGAAGCTCTTCAGAAATGGCTTTTTCTACTCCCACAGCCAGGTCACCCCTAGCATCTGTCCCCCAGGAGCACCCTGTCTGAGTGTTGGGATGGCACTCTTGAGCAGGCAAGCAGGTGGGATAACGAACTTGCTCTCAGAGCATCTGCAAAGTATTTGTCAATCAGATCTTTTGTTACCTAATACTTTTAGCTAAACCTAAAGGATTGACAGCTCTGAACCTAAGCCTACGACTTAGGTAATTCCACGTCCACTTGATGAATAGTGATGCAGAGCTCCTTGTTTATTTGCTTATTCTGAAATCAGATCTTGTTTATTCTGTGCCCCTTTCTCGTCCTGATATATAACTAATTGTTGGCAGATGTGGCAAGTATCTAGGGCCAAGATATATTTGTTTGTACAGTCTGATTTTTGAGTCTTAACCAGTATCAGGCAATTGCAGCTGGTTTTTATCAAGACTCTGTACACTGTAGACAGTCCACCTGGCAAAACAAGATTTGCCCATGTGACCTTCATATAAAAGCTTTAAATACAGGATTTCTGCTCAAACAATATTTAAAATTTCTGAAAATACCTAATTAAATTAACAAATTGAAGTGAAATGCTAATCAGTGTTTATACATGTAAAAATTGCCCTTATGGTTCATATACAATAGCGTGACAGTTTTATTTGTTAATTTTGATTTAAAATCTGAACCATATAACAAGGGTGCTAATTCTGTGAGACGATCTTTCCTTTTTGCAAGCTAGCCAGTGTCTACATTTAATCATCTCGCTTGAAACAAACCAGAAAGCTAGCATTTGTCTAGTGTTTGGAAGCAAAGGAAAACCAACGGCAGCAGAAGCAGAAAAGAGCATGAATCTAGTTTAGCTGACTAATATCAACACTTCCTTCTTTTCTGATGAGGATGTCACTCCTCCAATATGTCCAGATGCCAAATTCTGTGTGAGTTCAATTTTTAAAAACTTCCCTCAATTTTTAAAAACAAATAAAGGATTAACACTCGAGCTAACTTGTTTACTTTAAGCTGTAAATTCTCGGAGCCACAGTAGTACTTGTGTTTTCAACTTCTTATGCTTTTCCATCAGTGGATGAATGTAGTTAACTTGTTTCATCCATGCAAAAATATTTTAGGGGAGTAACACTGTAGAAGATTGTTTATTTGAAGCGGTAGTGAACAATCTGTAAACTCTGGCTACATGGTGCTCATCCCTAATAAAGCAGAAAACCTGCATTCACTTGTTTTCTTATTTACTCTGTTACTGTCAACAGCAAATCTGAGAAGTACAGGCTGTTTCGGATTATGTCAGCTCATACAGTGGAAATCCTTCAAACTAATGACTGAAAACTGTGTAATTTCTCCTAATTTTAATAACATAATTTCACTTATTATTGCCAAATTCCCAAATGACTTCAAATACCACAAGGGGGGTGGGTGTGTGTGTCCCAAAATCACAGGAGCAAATAAAAATGTGGAATTAATAAAAGATTTTCTTTTTTATCTTATAGCTCTGGCTCAGAACAGTCCCTTCCCTTTTTCTGTTTGGAGGGGAAAAAATTGAATACTCATGCAAAAATTAGAAAATAGATCTTTTGCCAGTATATTCCATGCATTTCAGAACACCATAATGTGAAAGAATTGCTATGGAAACTTCATAGGGTGGAGATCAGGTAGGAAAGTAATGAAAAACAGGCTAACAATTGAGAGACTTTTTCAGTTCACCACTCTTCACTGATTACAATACCTGCATTATTTTTCCTCAACATTAAAGCACCACATAAAAATTGTGTTACTTTAGACTTGAGTAACTTCCTACAGATCCCGCTAGGTAGATCTGGAGTGCATCAGGGAATTGTGATTTTCAGGGATGAGCTAAGTGCCTGTAGACTAGTATTCAATTAGTGCCAGAAAAGAAGGAAGAATTGCTTTCTCCTGAGTCTGGTAGCATAGCTGAACACATGGCTGTTTGCCACCTGCATGCCAGAAAGGACAATCAAGACAGTCAAAAGGTCACAGTCCCAAAACACTACAGAATTTGCCTTTGGGGTGTTTCCATCAGATCATTCTCCAGGTAAAGGAAGTCTCTCCTCCCTCCTCCCCCTTTTGCTACAGGACAAGTGACGGGCTTTCTCAGTGACCACCCAAAGCCAGCCAGCAGCATGGACCCGGCTCTGCAGAGACAGGAGACGCTTCGTCCAGCTCCAGGACGTGAACAGCTCTTCTGCTTGGCAAACCCATCTCCTCTGCCTGGGGGTTGCTCTGCACTTCAACAGAGCAGCTCTGCACAGCGTGTACTTTGCCCTTCATGTTCCGTGTCCTTGTAGAACACCCCGTGCCCCCTGAAATGGCAATAGGTGCTGCTGAGCTGTGGACTTAATCTTTCTTCTATCAGAAAAAAAGCTGATCTACCATGACCTGCCAATCCATCCCAGTGTCAAACCCAGAGTAAGGGAAGAAATATTATGAAATATGTGCTTCCAAGGAAGCGTGTTTGTGCATATGATTCCAATATGATAATACAATTTGAATTTGGTATACTTTTGGAATATGATATACTTTACTCCAAATTTCATATATCTGAGGAAAATAGCAGAAGTGAGCTTCTCCTGGAAGCCTGAACCCATTTGGGATGTTTATGTGCATAAGCTGTTCACCCCTGGGTGGCTTAGCATGTCTGCCCAGAAGTACTTATTATAAGATTATAGACTAGTCTCTGTTTCTAAACCATTAGGTATGATTGTAATACCACAGCATCTATCTTCACCTTTAATGGATATGCCCCATATATTTCACCATGTTTTAGAGAATTTCCTCCTTCTCTTTAACTGAAAAACAAATTTGGTTCACTCTTTTGCTAGAAGAAAATAATACAAGACCTCAGTAATTAAGTGTCTGACCTGGTGAATTCCTTTTTCTTTCGTGTTTTGTCCACAGCCCATGAAAAATTGATGCTCTTTCAGGTAACATGCTTCTTTTTATCTACATGCAACACATTGATCCCCTTCCAATTTGGAGTTAGCTTGTTCATTCCACTGCCATTCCCGAGGTAACAAATGATATTTTCATAGGCATGGTTAGTAATCAATATACACAAGCTACTGTCATTGATCTGAGTAAGACCCTTGATCTAGAAAATCACCAGTTATAGCTATTTAAAACAGATTCAGCTGGATTAGTTGGAACCTGAGAAAAACATATTCTGGGCATTTTGCATAATGATGTTAAAACTACAGTGAAATAATTTCATTAGATGGTATTTACACAGTGAACTTTAGACTTTTACCATCTTTAAAAAAAAATCCTGAAGAGTATGATACATGTCTTGGATCTTATTTATGTATGTACGATTATTGTAGCCAAGTACAGAAACCTACATAGAATGATGTCTGAATTTGTTACTAACATTTTCAATTTTTACTTAGTACAAATAATTCAATTTAAATGTTGATATATTTAGTATATTACAACATCCTATACTGAGAAGTGTGAGCTTTTGTTTTGGGCTCGAGCCTCCCATACTATGCTGCATTCTGTATATTCCAGCTGCAGCTATCCTGCAAACGTGAGTTCCTCAGACCTGCACAGATCAGGAAAATAGGACTAGACAACATATATTTCCATAACCCTATACAGCAACACAAGTTATGATAAATCAGCTGCAAGTATTTAACCATATAATTCACACTCACTTTAAAGACCCTTTGCCCTGCCAAAGGTGGTTAAAGGAGCTTGAATACAGCAGTGAATCAAGCCCAGTGACCAGCTGTAGCTTGGTATTTCCAAGCTTTTATCAGTTTTCACCACAGCTTTCATGTTATTTTTAGAAACTGGCTGGAACCAGAATTCTAGCCCGAAGTTGTCTGGGTTTGCAGTGACTGATTTGAGCTCCGTTTTCATCATGGTTGCAACTAAATAAATGCCTCTGATTCTGCTCAAGCATCTATCCTATGTTTCTCATCTCTGGTGGGCTGCACACATTCCGTACCCATGGACATGTTCCCAAGAAGGTTAATAGTCCCCATTTCATTCACCATTTACAGACACCACTTTCCCCTGTTTAGGCAATAAAGGGCTGCATGTTTGGATGACACCTCTGTGTTCTGTACAGTTATACAGCTGGAACATCCACACACAGTACGCCTTACATGTGTTTCAGTACAAAAGAAAGGTGCTTTTAGATTTCAGGGATATAAAGGGTACGCACAAAACACAGAGCACCTTGCAAGACAAAGAAGGATCTTTGTGCAGAGGGAGAGGGAAGTTGCGGGGGAACGGAAAAGTAGTTTTGAAGACTTAACCACAGGAAAGGAACTCTTTTCCTTTCTCAGCATTGCAACAAAAATTCCCCCACAAAGCCCAGCAACAGGGGCTTTTTACAAGCAGGGGAATGTACATATTCTTTCACATGAGCTTTGTAATGATTCATTACCAGGGAGTGGCCACTGCTGACCGTGCGAGTACGGGCTGACTGTGAAGCATGACCAAGCGAACAAGGAGGCTGTAAGAGCCTGACAACTACAGATCCCGTGAGGCACTCAAATATGAAGCAGATTGATATTGCCCAAAACAAACATTTGTTTCTGGCTGGCAAACTAGAAACAGTATTTCAGATCAAAAATGTCAAAATACTTCAGTCAAAAAGCTGGTAATCTAGGCAAACCTTTTTTTCTGCTGAAATCTTTTTTGTATTTCCATAATTTTTTTTTGAAAGAAGGCAAGTAAAAATAACAGAAATTATTCTAGAACCTCTGTATCTTTCAATTCTTTTAGATTCTTTCACAACAGATGTTACCTCTCCCATTAACTTTGCTGATCTTGCAGTCCTAAACTATTACAGATACAACAGTCCAACAGAGAAAGTTAAACTCAACTTCTTGAGTCAGGCACAGGCACAAAATCTAAACTGGGCTGAGCAAGGCCTAAAGTGTCCATCTTAAAGCACACTGTGGGGGCTGAGAGGAAAACAAGATGTATACTTGGACTGCTTGTGGAAACAACGTGCACATTACAGAGGTGATGCTCGATGTTTATACAGGGCAAAAAGTCTTCTGAAGAAAACCTGCTGGAACATTATCCCACATATTTTTTACTAATTTAGTCTCACCGTATCTGAATGAATTAAATGTAACCACCAATTCAAATCTCATGAGTTACCCTACCTCTAGAGATTTACTGCAGCATGTCAGACTTAATTGTTTAGGGACATTGCTACCAAAACAGCCCTGTCTCCAGGATGCTGACTTTCACTTTCTTCATTTCAAAGCTGTTGATAGGTGCATTTGTTCTACTAAAAATCAGAATCATGTGTTTGACCTGCCTATACTACCAGCGAGTACACTAATATTTCTTGCTGTTTCATTGCCACCAATGCACTTCTGTTGATGGTGGGCAGGAGGTGTGAGCGGGCAGCTGGCAGGTGGCATCTCTCTCTGCCAGGGCTGGATCACGGTGAAGCTATAACACTAAATTGAAATATGCTAATGCTCCCCATTGCTAGTTAGGTCGATTGAGGTTTTACTGGTGTGAGTGGGTAATTAGAAGAAATTTTAGAAGGTGATTTTAACAAAAAAGCTGGTGCACAAACGGCCTTGGCCTCTGGCTCTGAAAGAGGGTATTAGCATTACCGATCAAGATCTCCAACATTTTACTACATTGCAGTCTGCTTAGGCAGAAGATCTAATCTCTGAGTTTCCTTGACCTTGTGATCTTTTACCTCAAGTGAAAGTCTGTGTTCCATTTTAGAAATGTAAACATTATTAGTGCATATATAAAAGACCACCTCTGCTCTACAATGAAAGATAAATAAATCCAGAAGAAAAGACCAAGGCCTAGGCTGAACCAGCTGCATGTGGTGTGAGCAACCAAGTTACCAGAAAGAAAAAAAGATTGTCTTTATTGGGTTATACGAAAACAAAGGATGGAGATAGTTAAACTAAGACCATTGAATAGCTCAAAAATGTTTTATAAAATGTAACATAGATACTGCTTTCAAAAACCTCAACTATTGACTTCACATATAAATATGTGTAGACATAATACAGTATATATATATATGTATTCCTGTGTTTGGCCTGTTCAATATTAATAACTTTATTGATATTTCTTACCACTTCATTGCCCACCAATACTTAACCACCAATGTAGGTGGGAAGTACATATATGTGAAAGTGCATCTATTTAGCTATCTAGCTGTCTGTTTACTGTAATGTAAATCTAATGATGTATATATTTTTTTTAATAGCTGTTAATTTTTCACTGCTAAATGCACAACAGCATAACAATTCTGCTCAACAACCTCAAAATAAAAAAAAATAAAAATAAATCTCTAACAAAAAATTTTCTTAAATGAGAATATCTGGTTTCCCAAATAAAGGGAAACCACAGTCTGTCAGAGGAGCTGCACCATCAGTGGACAGGGTCCTCACAGAGGCCATTCATAGAGAGCAGCTCCCCCCCGCATCCTACATCTGGAAGGAGATGTTTGAGGAGAAAAAGAAGGGTGTCTCATCTCCGTTCACTTCCACGAAGGCAGCACAATTCCATCTGTGCAGTGCAGACGTGTCAGCATTGCCTTGCTTCTTTCTTCTCATCCACATATAACTCCATCCCTAGAGGTCTGAAGCAGTTGACGTGAGGTGGTGAAACAGTCCCTTGGTCGAAGAACCTGCTGTGCTGGCTGTGCCCCTTCTCATCATGGCGAGGAGCCCTCACCTTGCACGCCACTGCAGTTCTTACACTGTTGGTTGCTAGGTCATCACCCAGCTCAGCTCTGCTGGCCAGGCGGGGTGGTCAGAAAGCAACCCAGCAAGAAAACAGTTATGGCATTATCCATGATTTTTCACATGCAACAGTTCTTCCTAAGGACTTTTTAATCCTTGTTTTTCTGATAGTCACCTCTATTTGCATTGTACTTAACAATCGCCCATTTTGAGTAACGCTGTCATGACTCCCAGCCATTCAGTTCAAAAATACCTGCATTTTTTTACCGTACTCATCAGCATAACTGCATGGCGACAGTATCCCAAATCACAGTTGATTCCACCAGTTTGGCCAAACATCTCAGCTTGGATTTATGGCACCAGTTTGTTAACCGATTTACAAGATCCTTTTTTTCAGTTATGCTGGGAAAGACTGGGAAACATGCAGAGTACTGTAAATACTAAGGCACCTCAGGTGAATGACCCACTCCAGCTAGTAAATATAGTGTACAGACCTTGCTCATTGGTGCTTAACACATTTCTGAATGTATCATTCTGATGTTACCTCAGTTTCTGTAAGAATTGTTTAAGTTCAAGTAGCATTTGTATATTTAATTATGTCACATATCCTCGGTGCTTTTAGATTCAAAACTAATTAGACAACATATTTCACCAGGGTATCTTTCCTCCACCATGCAAAGCTCTGCTAATAAAAGGCATCAGCTTGGGAACCTGAGAATGGAAAAATTGTTTTGGATTGAGTTTCTAACTTTTTTCACTTGAGAAATGTTAGCAAATTGCCAGCTGAAGTATGGATTTGAAGAATAGGAAAACTTACACAGTGGCCATCCTAGCTTATTTATTAGTCTCAGCTCTGTTGTGGAGGAGGAAAAAAATAGCAATACTGTTGTGTAAATGCAAAAGATTGCCAGCCAGGTAAAGACAGAGTATTTCTATTTCCAAAAAGGTTAATTTCATAAAATATTTTACTCTTGCAAGTATTCTCTGGTCACTGGCAGGAACCAGAAATGTTGCGTCTCTTGCACATCATATTAATGAAGCCAAAAGCTTTGTGTGTAGAGCTGTGTGTGCTCTGAAACAGTTTGAAAGCTTAGCCCTGATACCCTGTGGTGCCAATTGAAACTGGGTGGAGGAAAGGCAGGCCGCTCTCCAGTTTTAAAACCTGGAAATGTTTTCCTGAAGTATTGTATGGCATAAACTACTTAAAATAAATTACTAACACTGAGGTAGTTTTCACTGATAGAGGAATGTGTGTAAAACACCCTGACATAAAAAATAAATCAGCTTTCGCTTCAATTATTAAGTGCTAAAAGTAACATTCTCAGATAGAAAAGGCTGGGCTTCCTGCTTTTTAATGATAAATATGTATGAAAAAGAGAAGTGTCACCATGGAAACCAAAGTCTTGCCATAGTTTTTCATACAGGCGAATGTTATAATGGAAACTTGTGTTCATTGCAAAAACAAACAGCTCGAGACAGAGTCAAAGGTAGTATTACAGCATTGTCAACTTTGTCAGCTTGAGCCCCTTTGCAGTTCATTTTCTTTTATCCAAGTCTTCCTGTGTTTCCCATCTGGATTACACTGTCATACTTCAACCTGCTGTCTAAGGTGAAAAGTTTAATATATTTCCAGTTCAATAAAAGAAAAACTTTAATAAAGATGAAAGGAAGATAAGTATCCAAAAATGCTTCTCTTCACCTGTATTTAATTATAATGACAAAAACTACTTAAATCAATTTAAAATATTAAACAAACAACAAAAAAAAAAAAGAAAAAAAAAGGAAATGAAATTAAGGCACTAATCCTGCAGGCACAGTTCTTCATGACTTTAAACTCATGAATAGCTTTACTGTTGTGACCAGTGCTTTTGTAATCAAGATGTTTGTGTAAGTGTTCATTAGCAAGTTCAGTACTTGGGTGTGTGAGTGCAGAAAACACATAGAAGATCACAGATGCCGTTAAATAAGACAATATACCAAGAAGAAGAAAATATGAGCAAATGGGACTGTTAGCTTACAAAAACTGTATTCCAGAATGCTGGCAAGGATTATGACCTCCTGTTTGGTACATTTGTCCTGCTGAAGGAAGACAGTCTCTTCAGTAAACAGAGATGATAAAGCATGTGCGAATTTGGAAGTGGTATCCTGGAGTGGATGCCTTTCAGCATGTTTCCTTTGCCAAGGCTATATGCCAATTTACCAAAACACTCTGCCACAGCTGGGCAGCACAGCGTTGCTGCATCTCACTTTCTTGGAGTCAAATCAAGAACCCATTGCCCACAGACAAGAAACGCTATTCTCCCAAGGAGTCCCTTTGGTTTTAATAGGACTGATTGGGTGAATGTATAAACACAGAGGAATGTGAGTGACCGGCTCAAAATGTGGCAGCTGAATCACCTCTCTGAAAGCCAGGTGGACAGCCTGGGTAAGTAGGAGCCACTGATGTCCATGGCATCATTCCCTACCCTATGAACCCACATGCTACGGGAGTCTCTGAATATCTTTATGATAACTCGGCTGACTTTCTATTATCAACTGTTCTATTTCTTCTATACAGCATAGGAGTTCTTTGAATTATTATGGGCTATTATTTAAATGCATATTTAAATTCCTGTAGACAGGAGATTTTTAACCCCAATAGACTACAACTGCTCCATTAAATCTGTTTCAGTATTTCATGTCTATTTGGCTGCTGCACATACAGAACAATCTGTGAGCAGTTATGAAATTTCTTATTTTTAAAATTAGGTTATGGGTGTATGCACACATGAATGACTGGTTAGGAAAAATATTAGTTATCTGGCATTTTCAAAATAACCCTCAACACTTCTCTGCCTTTTGAAGACTAATTACCTGCAAAAAAAAAAGTTTTAAATATTTTTTTTAGTTTCATAAGCCAAGAAAGGTTTCTAATATCACACCATTCGTATATTTTTGATTTAAGTGACATAAAAACAGCTGAAACCATTTGCTTACGTTTTTTTCTTAAGATCAGCTGCATTTGGACTAAGATCCTATACTTTTATCCCAGAGAAAACTTCAGCCTTGGACCTACACAATATGCTCAACCTTAATTCTGTGGGTTGTCCCACTGCAGCTAGCAGGGCTACTGAAACAGAGAAAGCCACAATACTGCATTTATGACCAAGCTTAACTTTGCTACCAGGACTACTCTCAGCAGTCAAGTTAAGCATAGGTATACGTGTTTTTCCAGGACCTGGGTCTAAGTCTTTTTTACAGTACTGGACTCTTAATGGTTTCACCATAAAAATCTGAATCAAGGAGTTATAAATGAAAAATACGACATAAATGTACACGGAGTGGCACAAATGGCATCATCATACTAATCACACCAGAGATTTTCAGGGAGCAAAACAATATAAAATAATTCAAATCTTTCTACTGAGGAAAGAAAAAAAAGAGTTAATTGAATAAAGTACTTCAGAGGATTGTAGTCCACTTATGTTTTCATTTAAATACACATTAAGATTTTTCTAAAAAGGCCAAAGACAGTTTTTGTAACGCCACATATGGATGTCGGCAGCATATGTAAAAGGGAGAGAGAACAGCTCATTCTCGTTAGGTTTAGTGCCATATTTTTCTAGGTAAGATCAGCTGTAATAGTGGTATTTCATTGTGATTTTGAAACATTAATTTGCTCAATAAAATGTGCTGGATTTTTAATAAATGGAAACCCCAGAATACATGCATGTTCATGGTCAAGTGCCAAGCATGATTTAAAGAAGGCTATTGTGAGTCTACTTTTATTGTACTTCGTAGACCACCAGGATCAAATAATGTGTGGCCTACAAAGCAATTAGGCATTTACAAAAGATTCTTTCCTAGAACAGCATGCTCAAAAACAAAAGAAAATCCAATTTGTAAACAGCAAATACCTAAGGCAGGAACCTGTGCTCTTTATAGTCAGTAAAAGCAGATGAGGATTTATCATATGAAAATAAGAGTGGTTATTGAAATTTTCTTCAGGTCACACAGAACAGTGAAAATTGTGTACTCGATCATATTCTTTTATATAGTGATGAATGCCTGGTCCTTGTGCCAGCTGATGCCAGTGGGGAAGTTTCATCTCCATTCCTCACACTTCTTTCCGAGCTCCAACACCAGGCGAACCAAATCTGAAGCCCAGATGCCACTTTCCTCTGGTTGACTTGGGTGGCTGTGCAGAGAAACACAGGCTGCTTTTCCAAAGGCTGAACTATTGCTTGTCATTCACCCTGTCACTCCTGGATTTGATGGTCTTGGTTCTCCCTCTTCAACAGTTACTGCACAGCCAGAGCGGGCACTGCAGATGTCTCTTGTCCGTTTTCCTGGCACAGCTTCACCAGTGGCAGGGCTGGTTTAGAGCCTGGCTGCAGCCTCACTGTGCCTCTCAGGAGAACAGCCCCTGCCTGAACCAAGGGCCATATTCTTCTGGTGGTACAGGCAGCAAATAAGGCCTTTAACATAGACTCTGAAGGGCCATCAAAACCTACTTGTGATGTGTAGTGTAGACACACTTTGCCTGGTGTACATTGCTGGTAGTAGCACCCTTGTTCCTTATCACTGTCCCCCAGCAGTGTTAAAGTCACATTCTTGTCTCACTGGAGGAATTTCCCTATATAATGTTCCTATCAACAGAAATGCAAGGGGCATCCATGTAAAACCATATACTCCTAAATGCCTTGTCAAGGTCTGTGTTTAAGGTGACATCTGAGATCTATACAGAGAGGAGCAAACCTTCATGAGAACTTGGGCAGCCCATGCTTCCTATTACTCTCAGTTAAATAAAGCAACTTCATTGTTTCTTGTAAACAAAGACTTGGAAATACAATCTAAAGTAACAGCAATTAAAGTCAAACATCCAGTCTACCAGGTTGACAATCTGCTCCAGTGTAAATATTCTCTAAAGGCTGTACCCACCTACAGTCTGAAAGGACTGTTAGGGTCAGAATACATATTATTAAGGTACCATAGTCTGATGAATGGAATCAAGCTGAAAAATACATGTGGCTTTAAACTTATTGTTTATATTCCTCTGAATTTAACAGAAAGTAAAAACTTAACAGGCAGAATTATAGCTGGTATAAATCTGTACAGCTTCACTGACCTGATCTATATCACCTGGGGATCTGACCCACACTATTACATCTTCAAGGAAAACATCCTATGTTTGCTTGCTTACTATACCCAAAGTATTTTTTTATTATTTAAAAGCAAATCCTTTCCTCTCCTCTCCTCTCCTCTCCTCTCCTCTCCTCTCCTCTCCTCTCCTCTCCTCTCCTCTCCTCTCCTCTCCTCTTTGTTGAAAATTTCCAGGAACACAAAATGCAACTTGTAAATAATCTTTGGCTTGGCAAGCTCTCATCCACTAACAGTTTACATATTGTTCTGATTAGACAAGCTAAACATGGTACTAAATATGCAGACGTGTTTCAACTCCTGATGACAGCTTGTGTATGATTTACAGCACTGCCTGCTAAAGGCAATTGTTCTGGTTCAGTATTCCTGTTTATTTATGCCAGCATTTTGCTGTAAACAAAGCCATTTATGTCTCAGATGGCTACTGACAAAGTTTTTTGAAAGCTCAGTCCCAACAAATGTGCAGACATATATCCACATTTTAAATAAGTGTGCTGGTATTTTTATACTTTTTTGGGTTGAAATCAAACTGAAGAGATATGTTCCTATGGCAGGTCAGACATTGTTTTTGTCTGATTCTCTTTTCTCATAAACAGAAATTCAATGACAACCCAACAGACTGGTAATATCCCAAACACAAAAACAATGCAAATGTTTTTTCATTTTGTTTTGGTATGGAGACTCCATAGTACAATTCACATGGGGAAAGAAGCCATCTCCAAATATTTCCTTTAAGTCAGTATTATCGTGAGATTTTTTTTCCTTAGACTCACAGTGGATCTTAGCTATAAGATTATTCTCTTACTACCTATGCAGACCTATACATAAATTGACTGATGGTTGGTATGTCCTGGTGAAGTAGGGTTACAGACAAAGTTCAAATGCCTTACAATCTTCTGCAAAATTTGTAACTACCTGACCAGAAGGCAGTATTCTGGTTTGCACAGCAGAATGAGTAACTTCCACTAACAATGAATGGCAATGAAAAAGTCTGCCTCAGTGAGAAAATTTGTGATTTTCAGCAAATGGGACAGAAGTAGGTTCTCTCTCTGTCCCTCCCTCCCTGCCCCCCCATATAAGATCCTGGACCTTCGGAGGTTACTATTACACCTTCTGTTTCCCAGGCAAAGGATATACTATACGTACAGGCTTTTCCCTTTTCTAGGCTGGCAATTGGGAAGCTTTATCCATATTTCAATATGAAAGTCACTGATAGATACCTGACCTGATCCTGCTAAACAAATGGCAAGACCAGCACCTCCACCAGTCCATACAGCAGCCAGTAGGTACCAGCTTGGATCAGAAGCACCAAGCTCTACAAAAGAGCAGTATGAGCAAACTGAAGTCTTGAAGTTAATTGCTCTGCATCAAAATATATGGATGTTTTTTCCTACCGAACATTGCTATTTTTTGAGCTTTTTCATTTTCAGACTTCTCTCTCTTTTTTTATTTTACAAGATGAAAACTTATCTCCAGAGCGCACATACTCTCCATCGCATCTTGGGAGCAGTCCTTCCTCCTACTCTGTGTAAAATGACCTTCTTGTGGTGCATGGTGGCTTTCTCCTCATCATTCACCTTTGGCCCCTGGATTTTTTGACCATTGTGACCTTCCCCAGAAATCTCCACCAAAGCCATTGTGGGGTCTAGCATGCAGAGAAACATCTTCCCAAAGGGGTAACAGAGGATAACAATTTGGCTAGCACTGCAGCTAAAGAACATCACCTATAAACCTCCCACGCTGACCATGTATTTTTTGTCCTACGTGGAAGTAAAAAAACCCCACAAAACCATCCAACACGCACCCCCACCCACCCCCCCAAATCACAGGAGTAGGCTAATTGAAAGCTGTAGCTACTACAACACCAGGTGAAGGGTCTGCAGAACAAGGACACTTCCAGACATAACACAATCCTTTCTCATTTTCCTAATTTATAGTAATAGCCAAGCCAGAGTCCAGGAAAAGATGAACTAAAAATATTGGGGTCATGGGTCTATTTAATGCAGCAGTTAACAGCAATGGATTTACAGGAGAAACTAAGGGGCATGTACTCTGGGTCATGAGCTGAAGCAAATGCTGCTCTCTGTGTATCACCGTTACAGCTGTACCAGCTCTGGCTAAGGACGTGGCAGCCCTTCCCCATCACTTACTAGGTGGGATGTTTCCCCAAACAGACTAGGCAAGGGATCTCAGCCTTAGCTGTCATTTTGCAGCCCCTACTCCAAAGCGGTGCTGGGGCTGCTCTGCCTCTGGAGATGAGTAGAAGCTACAAAGCTTATTGGGCAGACACTTGTACTTAATGCATTTCTTACCCTGACGCATGCCAAAGACAGCATAGCCCAGTGGATACACTGCAAATCGGGAAAACTGGGTTCTGCGTGTGACCACTCTGTCTCTCTGGATTCACTCCCTCTCCCTTCAGTACAAATGAATAATGAATCTGGTCTTTCTTTCCCCTTCTGTAAGCCCTAGCAGTAATGACAGCCCTCAGGCTACAACAATCCATGTGGAACTACTGTAAAGGACGGAGAAATTAACTGCATGGAACGTCTACCAGGATTTCGAAACAGAAATGGCCGTCTCATGCAGAGGAGACAGTGAAGAATGTTTCTTACCTCCACCTTCCTCCGAAGTAATGGAAAGACATTTGGAGCCACTGGGCTCAGAGGACTTTGCAGCCTTCTCAGCCTCCCAGGATTGTCCGGGAAGGAGGGACTTAACCTCTCCACGCTGAGTCAAGAAGATGCTCACTGCTTGAAGGAAAACTCTGAGTTTAGTGATCTCACTCTCCTCACAGGCTACTGGTTTTACCTTCAGCATTGTCCCTCTGACTTCAAAACCCTACTTCTTTCTTTGCTTCAACAGCAGAATTTTAACACACAAGTTGGTGGCTGCACAGTTGCCGTTTCCCTCTGCAGAAGTAAAACAACGGTGTCTCATTGGGTACCAGCCACTTCATTGAAGGAGGCCAACTGTCTCACAATACGTACCAGCCTACCTTAGCACAGTCAGGGTGTCTGGCTCTGCGTAAGCCGTGTAGTAGGGGTATCACAGCCCAAAGTTTGGTCTATTAAACATTTAAACACCGTAATTATAAAAGAATTACAACTGCATGATTTTCTACTATCCAGCACCTGTGTAGTTTTATGTGCTTAGGCAAACTGAGTGCCAAGAGGCAAAATCAGGAAGGTAGCATTCTGCACCCACTCCAGAACAGTGGGAACAGTGAGGGAGACGGAAATGGAAAATAAGACCCTTTAAAGTCTTTAGGAAAAAGATTTTTTTGTTACTGAACAAGTAATTTGGAATCATAAAAGGCATACCCAGAATGTCTTTGCTTTTTAAGATACTGAGTGTGATCTCACAGGACTGTAAGTAGGCAGGAGCTCCACTGAGATTTCCAGCTGCACTAAGTGGCAGTAGTGTAAATGAAATCAGAATCGGGACCTACATTATCTTTTTAACAGTCCCAATAAGATATTGTGGGGAGTAAGTATTTGTGCTGTAACTTCACATTTTGTTAGTAGGAAATACGCTTCAGCTTGAATCCTTTCAGCACAGCCTGAATGGTGTGATTATGGTCCCATAATATTTCCTTACAGTGCTTTCTTGCTCAATATGCAGTAATTTTTGCTTCAGTGTAATTTTCCCTAACTTTCTGCCTTTTTTTTTTTTCATCTTCTAATTTTGGCCAGGTTGTATCACCCTACTGCTACTAATTCAAACCTCTTTGTTTCACTGCACTGTTGCACAGTGCCTACCTCTGTGTTTAACAGAGGGAGATTCCTCTCCTCTGTTATCTGACTTCCTTCAGCACGATACTGGTATTGATTTCTTGCAGTATGTTCTTTACCTCCTACATGCAACTCCCTGTGCTAAGATGTTCTCCACCTGTCTTCTTCTACCGTCTTTGGAAATGAGAAAATTCTTTCTATCCAATGGATATTTATCTTGCCTTCTAGCTGATATCAACGTGCTTTGCTGTACTTTCTTCAGGCATGGTTTGCCTTGTTTATGTGATGGGATTCTGTTTGTATTTCATTCATTTTTCTTTATAATCTTTGCTTTTAATAATCAGAAGAGCATAACTTTAGGCAAGTTGGACAATGTGTTTCATCTGCGTAGCAAATCTAAGGGAAGCAACATCACACAAGAATTGAAAACAGTGAGAGCACGATAAACAAAGAAGTTTGGGATTTTTTTCGTAATACGGTTACAATAAAAAGAATTACTAACATTGTTAACATCTTATTTTTTATTAAAAGAAAAATGCATGACAAAGTGGAAGTAATTATACATTATAACGTTACTGTCAAATCATATGGGAAAATAAGGCTTTTTTTTTTCTTCCCCCCAAAAAGAAATAGAGATGAATATAAAATGGTTTGCAATTAGAGGATCTAAGTATATATGGGATCCTAGGTGTCCTCAGGAGAGTTTGAAGTATCGTGCTGCCTGCCTCTCAATCGCAAGGCACTTTTTGCCACAGCATATTGTTTTATCCGGTCAAATTTTTCAACCTTTTGGAAGCCAAGGTGAAAGCTCAAACTTCTTTGCTAAAGGATATCCATTGTGTATTAAAATATCCAGGATGATTCATTCAGTCAACCCAACATCTACTCATCAGCAGGAGAACAAGCTAAGGAGGCATTATATCTTTCTCTAGCACGCCACTTAAAGTGAGGCATTCCAATCTAAAAGGCAGAATTGTTCCTTTGAGTAAAATAATTAACGAGCGGAGGCGCGGGAACGCTGTAACGAGAGAGACCTCTAGTGGCGCCGGCCCGGCCGCACTGCCCGCGCCCCGGGCGCCCGGGCGGAGCGGGGCTGCGGCCGGGAGGGGGCTGCGGCGGGGCGGGGGCTGCGCCTCCCTGCCGGGACCCCCCCGCCACCGCGCTCCTACCTACCGGGCACGGCTGGGCTGCGCGGCCAAAGCCGCCTGTCGCTCCGCGTCGGGCTGCCACTCACCCTGGTGGGCAGCGCTGCGCCAGGGGACGCGGTATTCAAAAGTAAAACGTTGCTATAAATCCCAGGTGACTTTCGTTGGTTGTTATTGTTGTTGCTGCTGAATATAGCGCATTGCAAGGTACAGAAAATCGCTTCCATTTAACTGCACCTGTTTGTTGACCCCTTTTAGACTTAGGTGCGTAATTTGGAAAAACACAAGATTCAGTGACACCATTTGTGTTCTTACTCACTAACAAGAGCCCACCCTCTGCTGTCACACTTTAATAATTCAGTATACTAATGCCCTTTTACTTTATTTGTTTCTGGATCTTGATTTTATTATTATCATTATCATTATTATTATTATAATCATTATTATAATTTTTAAATTATTTTTATTATTTCTGTTTCTGTTTCCTTCATCTTAGCAGCCCAAATGGCAACAATTTTTTCTCAAGTCGCTTGTAGCTACGAGCACTATTCAAAGCCCCATCTCACAGTCGCCTTTTCTCCCCGGCTGTAACGTCACTGCAAGTGGTCCGGTGGGTATCACAGCTGCAGAGTTGTGTCCGTGGGACAGCTCCACCGTCATGCCCAACGCAAAGAGTTTGCACAATTAGGCCCAAAGTCTGTGAAATCTAGGAAAAAAAAATAATAATGAGGGGTTTTTTTTGTTTTAATAAGCAAATTCAAAATATGCAGGGGCAGGGAGAGGGGAGACATGCAGTGTGTATTAAGTGCAGGTTATCAAAAAGAAACTGTCTCTGGATTATGTACAGTTTCACTTGACTGAAGCTTCATGGAAGATTAAGCTTCTTTTGTTCTCTGTGCTGTTTCACATAGATCAGTTGATGATGTGCAGAATAATTTTAACCACATATTAAACAGTGGTTAATCTAAGATAAGGAGATGAGCAAATACGAGTAGTGAATAGTGGTTTTAGTGTTAATACTAATTAGAAATGGAGCGAGCAGTTCATCAGAAATCTAACTCTTTGTGCAGGGCTCTCAAAAATATATGTTTAAAGAGAACGGCTGTTTACTACCGCAATGTTTACCAGGCACTCACCTGTGTGGTACACATAATTTCTAAAGGATATAATCACTCCTCTCTGATTTATGGAAAATAATAGCTCTGAGGTGACTGACTTCTGGAACGGCTGCAGACATGAAAAATAAAATAGGCAGAAAGTGTTAAAAACCAGGACAACTGTGTCAAAGAGTTGCAAGTATTAAACTTAGTTGGGTAGCATTTTTAACAGGAGAAGGAGGTGGAGCCGTGGGGTTCTGCAGCATATAAAAATAACACATTGTATTCTCCTTAAATTATGGCATTTCCAAAATATTACACTTCAGAGTTTTGCTGGCCCCACAGGAGACCTTTTCACTGCCTTTTCCCTTGTAAAGATTTAATTGATCTCTTTTGAGGCTAGGAGAGATCTAGTATTTTGCAGATCTATTTTTATTTTCAGCTTTTGCCTTAATCCCCTTCATACACCTTTAATTTCTTCATTTGAATTAATTAAGCTCTTCTCAGATATATGAAGATGATGAGATTTCTCGACCCCATTCATCACACAGGTTATTCACAGTTCTTTCAGGAATTTTACCAACAGTTCTCAGCAATTTGCTGAGGAAACCCGTTTGTTACTTGTGTGTGAATATTTCAGCAAGCCCACAAATCGGACGACCAGCACTGTGGTATTTACAGTGAGAGCCTTTTTTTTTTTTTTTTTTTTTTTCAGTAGACTCTAACAGCATAAAATTTGTTCGCACCTCTTTGTTTTCTAGGTGACCATAGGACATCACTGAGGAAAGGAATAAATACATTGTAGTTTAAGTTAGCAAAGACATTATTATAAAAAGGGAGGGAAAGATTGATTCCTTCTTTCTGAATCCACCTTTTTTTCTTTTTACTTTTTGTTTTCCTTTTCTTTTTTGGAAGACAAAAGACAAGTTCTTGATACAGTTTATATGCTGCATTATCTCTTCTCAGCCATCTGCTTTTGTGCTCCGATCACATTTATTCTTACCTGGTGCATCTTCAGTTTTCCTTCCTCATCCTTCAGACATTTACTGGATAAAAACAAGCCTTATCAATCAGCTCTTTGAATATATTGCTGATGGCAGAAGAACTACGGGGTCTACTTTAGTGAACAACTTCATCGTCTTTGCCTCATCATTTCTGATCAGATATGTGTCTGGGCTACTTCTCCCCTGTAGGTGGACTCCTCTCTAAATATTATTTAGAGTATTGCTGGAGGTGGTCTGCTGCAGAAATGTATTTGCCACTGCGATCTTTGTGCATAAAATATGTGCTGATCTTTTAAACATGAAAAGATTCATTGCCAGTCCTGCAAAAAGGTAAAAAATTTGAAGAAACGTTCCGTATTAGGAACAAGTAGGAAAAAAATGGTTAACCAAATGTGATTTACCAATCATTCCTCTAAAGAAAGACACATGGTTTCAATTTTCTTATTGAAATTGAATTATTGGTTTAGGACAGGTTGGCAGAGTAAAACCATTTCATATGTAGCCATCCAGCACTCCCTTTCTTTTTAATCTCCAAATATGTCTGACAAGTTCAGAGATTGTTTTCTGGAGTCAAGAGATCGCAAACTACAGGATCCTTTCACTATGATATTTCTTCCCACCTTTTATTTTTCATTTTCTGATAATGCAGACAGATAGGACTTTGTAAACTTAAAATGTCAGAGAAGTCTTTTCCCTGCTTTTTGAGTATACTTTTCTTAACATCTGTGAAGGCAAACAAACTGTGTTCCTATATGCCTCACAGGAGAGGAATATTTTTAGGAGTATACTTTTTGTTGGGAAGTAGGTTAACCATGTACATCATCATTACTTGAATTGTCAGGGAAAACACCTAGCAAGCATTTTTATCCTTTTTATCACTATTACAAACCACCAGACACAAATCTTCCAGTGTAAATGTGAAAGAATATCTCAGTCACCATTGAATTCATGTTAATGTTACTGGGCACCTAAATTTCTCTTTAAATGTTTGGGCAACATTTTTTGGCATTCGCAAACCCCTGCTCATCTGTCTCCCAGGTCTGTATGTGCTTCACATGCTTGCACCATGGCGCTGAGACATCTGTTTTCAAGATATCTCTGGCTTCTCTGTTTCTGAGGCTGTTGCTGTTCACCTTCACTAGAGCCTCTTCAGCACCTGACTCAAGTGAATCTGCTTTTCCTTGCACTGAAATCCATTAGAGGTCCCCGCTATGAAACCTGAAAGGTGACAACTAAGAACTGAGTTGTGGTCGCATCTCACATTGCTGTAGCTGCCTTACAAACAAGGTTTAGGCCTACACACACAGTTTCTTTCCATGAACATAACACATAACTACCAAAGCCCTGGTGGTCCTTAGTCACTCAGAGCACCAGACCCTGTCAAAACCTCATGCCCCCCTCCAATTAACCCACCAGTGCCAATTTACCATATACCTTTAGTGCACATCTGAGCTGTACCAGGTGCGCTTGGACAAGAAAACCATACACAACAAAATGTGGGTTCTTGTGGGATGTCTCAAACCCTAATGGCAGCTGATCTGAAAGAGGAGCTCGATCTGGAGGTTTTTGTTGGTTTTGTTGTATTTTATTATGTATGTAACAAAATTAAAACGAGAAGCTAGGAAGCTCATACCACCAAGCTATTATCTAGTGCTGAGGTTTTTTTAATACTATCTCCTGACTGAACCAGTTTCATGTCCTATTAAAAATAAAACCAAAGAAACAAAACAAAACCAAAGAAACAAAAAAAAAACCACCCTCAAAACCCCAAAGTCAACTGGGACAAGATCGATGCCTTATTTAAAGTGCTCATCAGTGACACAGGTGGGAAAATGTTCCAAGCCTGACATTAAACAAGACAAAACAAGGATTTCAAAGCCAGGTCTCTTACCCTTAGGTGACTTCCTCTTGCTGAGGAAGCCTTAGGAGTTAAATCTTGTTCTGAATTTTCATCCAAATGCCACTAATGCCTCATGCAAAGGAAAAATTAATGGCTGCTAGAAGAACAAAATAAAATTAACAACTCAGACACACACAAAAAGGTAGAAGTTCTGCCGTGTTTTCTGGCAGATTCCTCTGGTGCTGGTCAGTTGGTTCCTGGTTCCCTGTCCTGAAATGCTTCATTTCCCCTTGTCTTGTTAAGGTGAGTTTGAGCTAGAGGCACCAAGCACCTTGTTGCCAAGCCCTGTGCCAGGTGCTGAGCCCAGAGGTGTCCTGGGCTGCTGAGGATGGAGATCCCAACAGCTGGAGGACACCCCACATTGAGTGCATCTGGGCTTGTAGGGAGGAACTTGCTTCAATTGCTGGCTGTTGTTTGCAACAAACGATGTGGGGAGGTAAGCTGAGAGGTTCCAGAGAAAGAGGAGAAAGGACATTCTATGAGAATGAAGAAACAGCAACAACTGATAAAGACTTTCTAGTTTGGGTCAACATATCCCATAAACAGGAAAGATGTGGCAAACGTTAGTGCCCAGGGGTGCAGTGAGCACCATGGCTTTGTTCCCTTACTTTCTTGACTTGCCACAACAAGTGACACCACAGAGCTGGTGACTGAGCTCCAGAACACAAAACCAGATTTTTTTCAAAAGTAAATGAGATAGAGCTAGGAGGAAAATAAGATCATGGCTCACAAACATTAGATCAAAGACTGAAGAGCTTTTTTTTTTTTTTTTTTTTCAAATGGATTTCTTTCTTAATGCCATTTCTTAATATCTATATGAACAGCTTTTTGTTCATAAACTAGGGAGTGATTAATAACCTTCACTAATTCAATTTGGGAGCAGAACAATATCATTATGTCATGGCAAACAATTATTGCAATGAAAGAAATGCTGTACAGGTGAGGTAAAATATGTGTGAACAGACAATTGGCTGAAATATGTTTTGATAATCCTTATAAAACCTGGGAATTACAAATACCTCCGCAGAGACCAGGACTGTGAAATAATTCCCAAATGAACAAACGCTAGGAACACATTTGCAACCAATTAAGCTCTGTGATTGGTTCTAATATATATTGTCATTTTCCCAGGTAGCTTTAAAAGTATGAAAAGATGAACAAAATGACCGTTTCATAATAACATACTTCCTTAGCATGATGGATAACATTTATTATTTATTTCATCAAATACTTCATTAACTCAATGAATGCTTCCAAGTTCCAAAAATAACATTTCCCAGGGTTAAAGTCTTTCAGACAAAGCATCTGAGAACAAAAGTGAGAGCAAGCACATTGAAAGTGGAAGAGAAAATCAAAGAAGGGGGGTGGGGGTGGTGAATACAAGTGATAACACAGGATGCTCTCCCACAGCAGGTCCTACTGGCTCTGTGAGCTGTGGCCATCACCCCAAAGCTTTACTTGGCAGGCAGTCCCTGCAAGGGTTTCTGAAAGCGAGGGTGCACATATGCCTCTGCATATGCAGATGCGGCTCCTCTTCGGTTTTTTAGCATTAGAAAGTACTTTTTGCCTCAGCTAGGAAACTGTATTCCTAGGCAACCCTGTCAACATCTGTTATTTCTTTTGATTTCTATAGACTTTTGGAAATATCAAAGAATTCATAGATCACTTATACAGGTATATTTAAAAATTCATAATTTGTTTTCTGAATTTTGAAGGATGACCTGGAGTAGCAGAAAACAAAGTTATTTGTAAATACCGATTATAGTGTATATTTTCAGTGAGACTTAGAAACTTTGATCATATATACTGTCAAAATCTTGAAGAAGATATTTTCCCTAATTGTCAAAGGAGCGTTTCTTATTTTAACCACATGTATTTTCTGTAGCACTTTCTAAATTTAACTGCACTATATAATCTATTCGAGCTGTGATGAGCGTAAGTCTAAGTAGAATTTGAGCCTGTAAACAATTGTGTTTAGTTCACAAGCTGTCCTGTTCACGAAAAGGATGATACAGACAAATAAAATGCTGTATTCAAAGAATGAGCGATTTGGATTGCCTTCCAGATTGACCCACAGGAACAGAATTCTGCTCTGAGATCCTTAGAGGGAAAATGGCCACTTGTCACATTACAATCATGAGTATTTCTTATTTTCCAGCTGTTACTCAACATGTTTAAGATACTCCTGAGCTGTTTTGGCAGATACTTATTGATGCATTTTAAGTCTTTTGTTAGCTATAATCTTTAGTCATTTTAGTACATTGAGAACTAATCTCCAAGTCTGTCAGTCCCATTTTGCATTACAAATCATTTGTAGTTTTATAACTGTCATTTCCAAGGACATCTGGAAAAGATGGATTTATGAAAGGTTATCGTGCATTCTAAGGAGGCCGGGAATTAGCATGACTTTGTAAAGGTTCTTGTAAATTGAGCAGCAGCCATCACTGGCAATAAGCTGTTTTCTGCTAGAGTCAAGTATCTTTATTTAAATATTAAGGAAGAGGTGCGACCTTTGGCCTCAAAGATGACTATGATACAGCAATAGCGCAATCTATTAGCTGTCAATGAAGTATTATGGCCCTGGCTCTCTCAAGACACCTATTTGTGGACAGTGTTATAATAACCCTTCCATTAGGCATCCCCAAGGCAAATAACCTTGGCTTTAACAGAGTCAGTTTAAAATTCCTTGGAGTAACATTAAGAGAATATCTGGTTTGTGTCAGTTTAGGATCAACTACCAGCATTAGTCCCGTTCTGTAAATTGTAAGTAGCTGTGGATTTATTAGAATTTTTTTATACATGCCCACAGGTAAATATTAAATACAAAGGATGTGAAAACTCATATTGCTTTGTACTTCCTACATGGAATATATATAAATTAACGGACACCTGACAGGTCTGAGCATTTTAAAACAGGATCCATTTTCTACTGTATACATTTTGTTTCTTTTGTTGATGGAAATTACACGATGCCACTAGAATTAAACTGCACCAAAAAAAAGAAAAGAAAAAGAAAAAGAAAAAGAAAAAGAAAAAGAAAAAGAAAAAGAAAAAGAAAAAGAAAAAGAAAAAGAAAAAGAAAAAGAAAAAAAAGAAAAAGAAAAAGAAAAAGAAAAAGAAAAAAGGAAAAGAAAAGAAATAAAATAGAACAGTAAATGTGATAAAAAGTAGTTTAGATAATATTCCTATGAGTTGTTATGTTGTCCTACAGAAATAGTTAGGTACAGCTACAATAAGGTTAGGGGACTATCTAAAAATCCAAGAAATTTTCACATGCTATGTCTTACTTATCTCCACCACACTTCCTGCTCTTCAGGTATCAGCACATTTAATACTCAAAGCTAAGTCCAAGACCAAGTATTTTTAAACTTGTGGGTTCCTTAGAACAATTATTTTCTTCAGGTCTTCTCTGTTGTTTAGACAAAATAAATCTGATTATGCTCCCCTATCATCAGCTGAACTGCTTTGAAAACAACAAAGAGTTTCCCTACATATATAAAAGCAGCTAAGGCTGTTTTCTGCACCTTCTGCAAGAGAACAGCTCTAAAGCCACCTTTTATCAGAGTTAACAACCGAGGTCAAACTCCATTTAAATACTTTGAGAAATCAGAGGTACCTGCAAGTCTTAAAAATAACCAACTAAAACCATATTAATATTTCAAATATTTTGCTGGTATACTGGTTGTAGTGTTTCCTCTGAATCCAACTGTAATATCTAATACAAATGGCTTTTGCTGCTGAAGCATAGCAAACAATGGGATGTGCATGCTGTTGTGAAATCAGAAGTTTGGCTGGTTCTGCAAGTACAGCTTCTATACAACTTCGTTTTCTGTTGATTTTAGCAGTAGTAGAACATTCCTTAGGCAAGAAGAAAAGCATTCTGTGATGGGAAACTACACCAGCTATCCCCCAGTGAAGTTCAGTGCCTCCATGCTGCCTCCTTCTCCCCAGAAGGGCTTTGATGGAGCCAAGGCAGTGATGGATCCCCTCCAGCCACTGCCCCCAGGACTCCTCTGCTCAAGGAAGGTTTACACATCGCAGAAGAAGAAAGCACCTGAATTAAAATAACTCAATGCTAAATTGGCCAGTTTTCTTAGCACAGTTTTGAAGAGTCCCCTTTCTACCCCCTCACCACCTGCAGTTCTTGACCTCCTTAGAGGGTTTTGTAGGAGGAAGCCGAATAAAGGCAAAAAAAAGCTGTGGAGGCAACAGTCTATCATGCTGTGATCCACTTCCTAATGTGTGCATTGGGATTTATCCCCTTGCCTAATGAAGGCAGAAGAGAGAACTTCTACCTGGTTCAGGAGTAGAAATATTCAAAACTGTTGGTGGAGATTCATGCTATAGCCAAGAGTATTTGGCTCCTGCAAGAATGCCATCACTGCCCTGGGCAACACGGGCTAAAATAAAGGACTAACCTATTCAGTCGTCGAGCTCTGCTCTCCTCCAGGAGGTCCTGGCGTGGTAGCCAGCCCCCAGCAAGAGAAAGAAGCTCCTGAGACAGACTGGACAATGCCAAAATTTTGCAGCAGCTCTTCTGGCCCTGATGTTCTCAGAGTTAGAAGCTCTTGGTCCAGCAGGCACAGCACAGCGATAGATGGCCTCACCTTTCTCGTGACCCTGGCAAGCTTATTTCAAACCGGTGCTAGGAAACTCTACATAGTTTCAAAGCAAACAATTAAGCTGAGGATTACAGTAGTTGTTTTCAAGTGTTCAGTTCTCACATATTGCACAGTGTGAAGGCAATATTCGCACTCAATAAAGGGCACTTGACTTTTGGTTCATTCTCCCTTTAGCACTCCTCTTACAGTGATACTGAATACAAAGCCATTTTCTTTCATAGGGCGACACGTGGCAGAATCTAGGATGTAATTTAAGGGGTTCTATTGATATCATAAATTACAAGAAGCTTGCTGAAGCAGTTTATGAATGGCAGTAAAAACCTGAAACTGAATTACATCATTAGAATCATGCACCACATACATATATTATTATTTATAATACAGACCTAAGTATACCTCTATTTTATAGACAAGTAAGATACCATAGGACCTTGTGTTAAACAGGAATAGGACTTCTACAGCCTTTTGCCAGCAGGTGTGTTTCAATAATGGAATAGAAAAGTAGTGTTTATGAAGTTACTTAATAAAGGAGGAAAGAAATCCAGATCTCGAAGCCTGGGAAAGCATGATATTACTGCCAAGCTTTCTACGAGATCAGTTCCTTGTGCCACTCCCTGAGTAAACATCTTAGCTCCACATACCAGCAGACTGAACTGATGCGGCCACTGAGGATTCTTTAGGTACACAGAATCTTGTGTCCATATTTCAGAGTACATATATAAATCTGAGTTGGGCAATAGCTGTCAGTCACATCACTGTCCCTGTGCTTTCAAATTCTCTGGCTGGTATAGTATCGGAATCTAGCACAAGCACTTTAACCATATAGTTAAGCAAAGACAGAAAGAATAATAAGAAAGTTATAATTTTGCAGAAACAGCCTGTGAATGGTCCCAAATCACTTGCTCTCAGTTTGCTTAAGAATTTAGTTATATATATATATATAAAAAACTATATATATATATAAATATAGAGAGAGATATATAAATAAGAATGCAAGGTAATGTGTAGCCTGTATTCAGACTCCAGACAAGTGCTTCAGGAAATGGGCTTTGAAGGAGAAAGACCAAACGGGTATGTTTTTGTAAATATTTTCATGTGAAATTTACTTACTTCTCTGCCTTGCCACACTGGTAAAATAGGACATGAGGCTGATAGCTGCAGTAAAAAAATAACCATATTTTTATTGGCCTATCAAAAAGAAAACTTTGCAAGTTCAAGCATAAATCCCCTTATTTAGAAGAAAGTCCTCTGTAAAGCCCACAGGGTCTTGATGTAAAGTCCGCTCCCACCAGCAAGGTTATCAAGAGCAAGTCATTTGCGCCTCCTGGTAACCCTGAAAGTGCCTGGAGCCAGCAGCCATCCAGTCTGGGATTTTAGGGGCCTAAGGGAACCAAACATCTATTTCTAACTTGATTTCAACACGCTGAACATCAAAACTCAGTTAGTTTCTCTGAAACGGCAAGGCTTAAAGGGCAAGTAAGTTCATTTTATTCCCATGCTTGGTAACATTGAGGATCAAGATATATAGAAAACCATTTCTGGCCTTGTAAATAATCACATTATTACTTGTCACCAGTAGTGCATTGGTATTGTTTCACAGCTACCAACCTGTTAAACCACTGACCGATCTGCCAGGCTCAGCTGCGGCTGCAGCTGGTCTCTGACATGCAGGAGGAGCTGATGCTCCTCACACTTGCACCAGCCTCTGGAGAAGGAAGAGCAGTAAGGAAGGGAGGGAAGAATATTTGTGGTTTATCCCCCAGAATCTGGCACAATTTGAAAAGGGAGAGAATAACGTGAGAGAGGTGGGTAACGAGGGGTACTCATAACTTAGCTCACTGGAAGCTGCAAATACCCTGAAATAAGCTCCTTTCTTTCCCTGCAGGAAGGGACGGGCTCTGCCAGAGCCCAGCCTGGTACTCCGCTGCCTGCTTTTCAGGCTGACATTTGCCCTTGAGCAGAGATCTTCCTTCAGGTGCACCAGATTCCATTTGTGCCATTCTGGGATCAAGAATGGACCTCCTTTTTTTCCCCATTCTCCTTAACCTCAGTTGTCTCAGGCTTTGCTTTCACTTGCCCAAAGGATGCTCTACCCACCGCAAAACTGCAAGTCAAATTTAGTGTAATTTAGAGTGTAAATTCCAAAGTGGAGACAATGCCCCTTTAGTGTTTCTTGCAGAAGTTCGTTCTCTGGTCCATGCCTACAGTTGACCGTGCTTACTTTGCAGTAAGACTAAATTGCTTTGCCTCAGTTTGTTTTTATAGCAAGCTGGCTGTGTATATTAGCTGTCCTGTAGTAGAAACTGTTTTCCAGTGGAAATGATGGAACGGTATTTCTGCACTGACTTTGGGTATTCCCTTTACTTTCCAAGTCACTCTGTAGCAATGCAGGCTTTTTTCTTAGTGAGGTTCCTCCCGCTAATGATGAGGAAGGGTGCCCATACCACAGGTCAACAAATTGATAAATTGCTTTAAAAAGACACATTTCCTTTAACTCATCTTGCTCCTGGAAGAGTATGTAAAGTACTTCACTAACAGATAATTTTTTTATAATTTAGAATTATTCGGTAACTGAAGGCAAGTCCATTACAAGTAGACACAATGTACAAATGCGTATTTATGTAAAATGCTTTTAAAAAAAAAAAAAAACACAACAAAAAAACTTCTGTTAACTACCATTCACAAAATTAATGTTCTCACGGGGTCTGTAGTAGGGAGAGCTCTTGGCCTGTACTGGGCTTTGGCTATCCTCCTGTTCAAACCCCCTCAAGTTTGGTGGGAGGAAGCCTGGGAGGTCTGCAGAGGAGCTTGAGCACGTTGCCAGATGCCTGCTTGCTATCATGGGCAACCAGATTGTGTAACGTCAGGTTTGGAGTTAACGGATTTTGAACCTGTTACGTGTTAGCAGGGTTGGAAGGTGACCCCACTCTGGACTTGAGGCAGGAAACCTGCCAGCTGTGAGAAAGAAATCCAGGTGGGAAGTGAGACTGGGGAGAGGTGTCCCTCCCTGGAGAGACGGGTGGACAGGGCTCATCACCAGCAGCTTGCTTTGTTTGGCAATGCCAGCCGCGGGGCTGATTACAGAAAAGAAGGATTGCTGTCACTGCCATCTGCGTGGCACAGACATGCGGTCCTGGGACATCCCTGGGATATCACCAGGGGGTGTCTTGGGGCACAGAAATATTACATACTTGAACTCCAGAGGCCTAAAAGAGGAAGCAAATTTCTTATCCAAGAAGTAAGTATTTAAAATGCAAAAGCACTTTGAGGGAGCCATTACTTTTTGAACGATTCCTCCTTTGTACACACAATGCCCGTCTAGGAATGTTTATGTTTTGATTCCAGAAGATTAATAGATACAGTATCACTCGAATCAAGGCACTTACAGAAAACACTGTTTATTGCCTTGTTTCACACAATGGGACATTTCCAACATTAATGTATCTGCTAATCCAGCCATCTGTGATGTAGCTTTCTGGATAACCTAGCATAAAAAAAATGTATTTTTTATTAATAAGTGAAAATTAACATCTGAAGTCCCACCTAGAAATCAAAGGGAAAAAGATCTTAAGTCCAGGGTCTCCGTGCTGATGCAAGGACTGCTGTTTTCCAAAGAAGTAAGATGATTAGGATAACTGGCTATCCAAATCTTTTGAGATCTACCCTGTTATACCCTGATATGTTGCTGTAAGATAGGGGACTAAACAAAAAAGAGTAATGACTTTTTCTGAGGAAACTACATGGTGGGTAGGGATGCCAACATCCTAAAGCGCATGAATGAAATGAGTGCATTAGCCACAATCTTGGCACTTTAGTACATATGCTTAGGTACAGGGATCTCATTTGGTGAAAAAAAAAGCAGGTTTGGATAGTAGCCAAGATGATGTAGCTCAATGACATTTGAAAAAAATACTGGTTATTTCTTATGATTTGGGGCATTTCCCCTTCCTATACAAAGTGGTTTCTATCAAACTCATAAGCATATGAATCTCTTTGACTATACTATTGTTCAATCTGCCTGTTCATAACTCAGCCTCTTATTCCATTATAATGCTTGAATGATTCACATGCAATGTTTCCAATCCACTTTTCCTATCTTGTGAAACTTTTTAACGAAATGTTAGCATTTGCAGGCACCAGATGTTTTGACATAAGGAGAAGCAATATGTAAATTTTAATCCATGCTAGGAACAATAGCCTGAAGGCACCTTTTTCTTATTATATGAATCATATACTTAACCACAATGTGGTGGATTATAACAAAATCATCACCACCCTGAATATAGAACACTTATCTTGTGGTTGCCAATTAATGAAACTGATATATATTTAACTTGATGGGTACCAGTGATTTAACCAGTAAGCCTTAGCTTACTTCACTGTTTCAGCCTCCTTTATAATTAGACTTTTGGTCTGATTGTTATCACAACTTCATACATTTTCCTCTAATCTTCTATTGGTTGTCAGTACAAATGATGCTGACATTAAATCGGTTTGTCTGTCAATTGCAGATATCACTACTTTTAATCAAGCAGTGTATCACATAGTGCTTTTCCAAGCTCTGAAATAACTTTTGATTTTAATTTCTGAAACTGTTTATTTAATCGGTAAGTGTCCAAGTCTGCAACAGGCTGAGCATTGCCTTTCTTCAAAGTGAACTGAGGGCTCCTCGTCCCTCACAAAGGAACGAAGTACCTTTTATGATCAAATCCTAAGTACGTAATAAATATGTAAAAAAGCAAAGCTTCTTTCCACAGCTAATCACTGAACTTTAAAAAATATTTATAATAATATTCCGTTTTAATACTGATAGGAGTGTCTTAATGATCTGATGAAACAAAGAGCCTGGAGAACATCTTTATTACAAATAGAATGTTTATCTGATGTATACAAACAATGAACACTATTTTACATGAAACGCTGAACTACTACAAAACTATAGCTGAAATATTTATTACTACTCAACAACTTTTTTCATCATTTTATGCTCAGAAAGCACCAAATATCTTCTAAAGAAAGCAGCACTTTTGATACTAGGAATTCCAAATGCAATCCGAATTCTTCCTTCGTTAAATAAGAGTATCTTTTAGTGCCAAATGTTACCTAATTATCAGCTTTAAAAAAAATGTTTTACATCTTAAAATACAATATTCTGTTTATCCTAGATTGTCTGGGGAACTTCTAGTACATTAAAAGGTTTTTGTAGAGCTTCTTAGTGATTTAACTGATATCATCATGCCTGCTAGCAATTTCGCAACATTCTGAAAACACTTTCCATAAATCAAAGCCTTTAGCAGCAGGAATAAGCAGATGGCAGGAGACCATATTAAAGAATGTATCAATTATTTTTATTAATGAGAGGCTACTGGATCATGATGTATCATAATGGACTAAATGTTTAGCAGTTGTGAAGTGTTTTGTCTGCTAGGTATCTCAGATGTTCTTAGTGGATGTTATTATATTGTCTTGTGATGGTATTCTTTGAGGGACCGGATAGTGAAGTTTCACAAGGGACATATAAAAAGATGTTTTAATTTCAGTCCTTTAATTGTATTCATATAATAAACATAAAATACCAGCATGTATAAAATGTATTTTTTTAAAGATTGCATGTACAATGCATAATAAAGTACATTCTGTCTGCATACATTGACTTACAAAACAAGATACTATATGGTTAACAATGAAAAATAGCAATTATTATAAAAATATTCTACAGTCTCATAATAGTAATGTAAATGCATTTACTTATCTAAAAGACTTAACATAATTTTAAATTACAGTAATTTTACATCCTCCATTCATATATACAGCCCTATTAAAGTCAAAAGGTATTATAATAACAATGTTCTTATTAAGATTAAATGACTGAATTATATTTAGTTATTTTACTATGTAAAGAGACTGTGTTCCTGTTTGTTAAAACTGTTTGCACTTAGGGTAGCTTTTCACACTAGCCACGTTATGTGCAACAAAATAATTTAGTTTTCTGTTCTTTTTGTAGTAACTATATCCATTCCATGAATTAAACAGGATGTTAATATTTCAGCTCCCTTTCCTTTTGTGTAATTATCAGTCTGCTGTTTTGTGTATTCTGTGGGAACACGTCCACCAGCTTTGAACAGCTGCTATTGAAAACAAACAAGAACTCCTCGTTTAATACATGTTGACAAAAATAGCCAGTTCCCCTCACCCCCTGCCCTGCTCGAGTCAATCTCTGGAAGTCTTTACATTCTTTTCTATGCCCAGAGCCATAGATATACTATGCATCTCTTTCATGAGATTTCTTTAAACAGATCTCTTTAGGAAATAGCTAAAAAGTGTATTTCCCTTGCACTATGGTACAGTGCAATAAAACTCTCATGGACAGCAAAGAAATTCTGCCTGAGGGAGGATGTCAGGATTTGTCCCTGTAGTCATGAAATCCCTTTCCTCTGTGCAAGCCGGTAGGACCATGCTCTGCTCTGCTCTAATGGTCCTCTCCGCTCCACAGCAGCCTCACCACACCTGGGCTGGGAGAGGGCACGCTTACTCCAGAAAATCTGGGACATGGTTGCCAGCGCACACACATCCCAATACCTTCAGTACCACCTATTCACCCCCAGAATGTCCTACTGTTTCTTGCACTCTACGCCACCATTTCATTTCAAGGGTGATGCTGTAATACAGGTTAAAGTTATTAGCTAAAATACTAAATTATGATGATTTCCTACTGGAAAAAACGTGATAGTAGTGAGACAACATTGCCCTAATATACACCTACAGGTATGGATACATTTAGTGTTTTGGGCAAGGGGGGGTGGTATTTTGTGTGAATGAAGACAGCTTGAATATGTTTCATGATAGATGCAATACGGTACATTGCAAAAGGAGCATTCACTATCTTCTGTTAAGCTTTAGACCGAAGCAATTGTCAGAAGAATGAAAATCAACTTTAAAAAATTTAATGGATGCACTATAATGTTTTTTTAGAACAGTGCTTATAAAAGTGATGAAATTCAGGATGTTATTTAAAGTCAATATAGTTCAGAAGTATGGTCTAACTCCCATGTAAAAGTTCAATGGGAAAGTCATGTAATACATTCATATTTAATTTCTTTTTCTCCATTATGAGCAATCCACACTGGTGTATTTAAAACTAATGTAGTAGAAACTGCAGTACGAGGACAAATGGCATTTGATATCAACCAAGTGCCTCTTCCTTTCACCAGCTGAAATGGACAATACACATCCCACACTAGACATAATGTGGGCATAAATGTTACTTTTAATTTAGCATATCTTGTGTTCAAATGTCAATATTAGCTCATTGTTGGCAAAACTATGACAAAATGCTTCCTCTTTTAATGAGCCTGATGTATCCAATTAAAATGCTGATCAGTCCTGTGTTGTTACCTGTAGTTAATACTCATTTCTTTCCTACTACTACAAAAAAAAACCACCAAAAACCCACACACACACCCCACAACAAACCAACAACATAAAAAAAGCGATAACAAAAAAACCCCACAACCCAGAACCCTGTTGATTGTTGTTATTCTTTTTAACCGTGCAGTGGAAGCATATCATATCCTCTCCTGCAGGTCAGGTGTGTGCTGGGCTGTGTGTGAATCCACACAGGCAACAAGAAAATCAGTTCTACTCTGTTCAGCTTACATCCAAGTAGTTTGCATAGACTCATAGAAAGACTTGAATTTCCTAAAAACGTAAATAGTCTTGTGAAATTGGATACTCCATCATCTTTCATAGCCACTCAGATGTAATTTATTATCCCACTGCTAACGTTCCAATTAAGAAACTATTGTGACACTGTCTGGGTTGGTCAGGAATGGGCAAGGACTCTGAGGAGGACCCAGGTACCAATAAGATGCAATAAGAAGAAACAGTTAATCTGGTTTTGGATAATATGTTTAAATAAATGTAAAATGTTCATATAAACAATCAACTTTAACCTCTTACTATTATTTCCAGTACTGTGACACTTGTGGGGCATGAGGCAGGCTCAGTGACAGCAAAAGTAAGACACACTTTTGAAATATATTTTAAATTGTTAAAGAACTCCCTAGTGTGGTCTTTTGGCTTTGGTTGAGGAAAAGCTATGAAGAACTTGTGCCAGCTTATTTTTCCATGTATTAATATTACCATTAGAATGATTGCACTTAATGTCCTCCAGGAACATACATCTCTTCCCAGAATTTCACTAAGTACAGAAATGATATGCCTTCTACCTGTCCTCTAACTGCCAAGCTTTTACTGAGTCATCAAAACACATTTTCTGAATGCCCCCTCCTAGCAAGCTAGTTGTGAGCAGCAGTGCATTACATCAACACTTCTGAAAACCCCTGTCGGTTTGAAAAGTCTTCCTTTTCTGCTTTTCTGTAGTGAATCCCAAGCCAAATTTGAAATTAAATTCTCTTTGTTTCAAGTGTATGCAAGGGGGATCTTGTCATTTCCTTCTGTTTCCAAATGGATCAAAGGCATGCGTATGGATAAGTAGAGTCCCTTTGGAAAAACCTTACTGTGCTGCCAAAGGACACTGAAAGCGTTGACCAAAAGCACACTGTCGTGTCTCTGAATTCTGATGTCTTGCACACAAAAAAAGGACACAGTTTGAATATTCTTGGGAAAAGCAGCTGACACAGCACTGTTACTGGTAGTGCTTGTTTTAAATTGTGCTAATTGTAACACAGAGCATCTTTGTTGAGTCTGGTACGTCCATACAGTCTTTCTGCTGAAATGTCATACCATTTTCTGTCTGAGTTCGTTTGAGTCTCTGCCTCTACGTTAGTTTCCATTTTTCTTCTGTATCATTAAAATATATATTAAAAGCCTGCTTTTTTTCGCAAATGAAAATTTTTTAAAAAATGGAATTCCATGAAAAGCTTAATGGATTTTCTCCTTTTGAAGAGAAGCCTACACAGTTTAAATTTCATGCTCACTTCACTTGTGTGAAAGGATTACCGTCTGTTTGTTCGGATTTTAGAACCTGTAACATCTCTACAGTTCCCAGCTTAAATAGTTCCCTGTTGCTTCTTGTTTTGTAGGATTTGTAGATATATAAATAAAAGAAATTAAAAAATCAGTAGAACTCATGTTTATAGCAGAGAAAAGTGAACACAGAACGAAGAGAGAGTTTGAATACACTTTTGTAACATGGGTATTCCTTTTGTGGTAAGTATTTTCATAGAGCTATAAAAAGTCATGGAATAACAGTAAAAACATTCCCAGTGAAGAAAGATTTGTGCAAATGTCAGCTGTGAACAGAGGGTGTGAATTTGGGGCGAAGTGGTATGAGGTCATCTCCATCTCATTTCCATGTGAAGCTGATTTAAAACCTTGTCATGTAGTAACTTATCTTCATGGTGTCTCTCCTTTTTCATATTTAAAATAAGCACAAACATCATGCCTATGTTCAACTCAGTCTTTTAGCAAGCGGCCCTTTCTGGTTTTATAAATCATCTCCATCATCTGTACTAAAGCTGCTTCTCCTGCTGCTCTCCTTTGACGCGGCTGGGGACGTGGAGGACAAGAGTGGGTCTGTTCCAAATGGTGACACTGTGTCATCCAGTAAAATCTCCTCTAGCCGTTGCTCTTCTTTTAAAGCTGCACTGAAGGACAAATCCGTGAAATGTGAAAGTGGATCAGAAAAGGCTGTAGATCCATCGCAAACATCAGAATTCGGTCCATGTGCCAGAGGCATTTGTTGAGAGTAGTCTACAGCGTTCTCCTCTGGGTAAGACTGTTGCTTGATGACCTGTGCAGCTAAATCAACAGCACTGAGTGAAGACATGACTGGAAGGCCATGTGCACGTGCCTGGATCTCTAGTTCCTAACATTTCAAAGAAAACACAATCAGATAATGTTTTAAAAGACAAACCAGTGTCTTCAGAACTATTGCTATAAGTATGCAGATCATACATGCAAAATTTGTCCTGTTGTGAGACTGCGCTTTAAATTGTTAATCTGTGAAAATTTGCCACTCGAGTGTTTTTATTTCCCCTCCTGTCCTTAAGCAACTGTCCTACAGGAACAAAAGAGGTAGGACAGCCTCTCTAAATCCATAGCATACCGAGCCAAATAAAGGGAACAGAAACGTTGCAACGTGCCCATTCCTATCCAGAGAAACAGAGGATACTTGATGATGCTTATTATATACAGGCATATGTGCAAATCGCCATATGTAAGAGGATTGAATCTATCTCTGTCTGTCTGTCTCTCCATCTCATCTTCCTATGTGTCTATATTCAAATCTTAAGTTTCAAACCATACAGGGCTATATTCTGCTGCTTCCTGTCACAAACAGATATAACATGGTACACTATACCTAAGGAACTGTAACATGTGAGATGGTTACAATAGGAAAATGTAAATACTGAAGGGAATTTGGTGTCCAGTATTGATTTTTTGCTGCAAGGTTATACACTTTCCTTCCTTTTTTGGCTTTCTCTGGCCCTAATACATACATAAGGAAACTGTTTGTACACATATTTCTTAACTTGCCATGTATTCCTTTATGTAATGTCTAATAATCAAAGGAATTTCCTAGGAATCTTAAAAAATACCCCCTCCCCAATATACACAGCAATAAATAGGGAAAGCCAATTCATTTTTAATAAATGCCATTTGGGGGAAAATGATATAGATTAATAAAATTTGATGAGGGATAAGTACTGGGAAAGCTTTGTAGTTCATGGTGACGCTCTTATACAAACCTGAATTCGGAGTAGAAGTCTTCTGTTAGCATGCTCTAATTTCTTCTGCCTGTGTTCTAATTCTCTGGCTCTCTGTTGTTCTTTTTGTAGCCACTTGATGTACTCCACTGATGCTTTTAAAATAGTTCCTTTGTTCCAGCGCATATCACTGCAGAATGTAGAGATAACCTTTTCACAATTGTGCATGTCAGCAGAATTCATAAGAACTTACAAAATCTTTTACATTAATATGAAATAATGATTTACATGACTATTATTCACTCTTAGATATTATTGCTTCTGAATGGAAATTTTAATAGAATAGTTAAGAAGCCCTTATATAGTAAAATTAATCCCAGAATGAAAATAAGTGTCAAAAGAAAGTAATAAAGTGACTTTTTGTGGGAGAGCTAAATGCAATATCATGATTCTACCATTACAGTTTTTATATTTTTAGTGAAAATTGCTTTTATTATTAACTCTAAGATTAAAATCTATGTGCAGTATTTCTGCATTAATGAACTAGGAAATATACATTACTGAGGACTTAAGCCTAAATTTTTAAAGATCATTTTGAATATACTACTCCTTTTACCTGACTTACTAATGAGGTTGCTTTTATGCTTGTGGAGAAAAAAAAAAATGGTCTGTGCTGAATGCCAGTCCTCACTGATGATAGACCAGAGAAATCACACTTTCATAACCATAATGGCTATGAAATGACAAAATTCCAGTTCAAAAATCTTGAAACAATATAAACCAAGTTTAAATCCACAGCTACATGCATACCACAACGCAAAATAAAAGCCTTGCAAAAAACCAAAATTAAACCTGCCCATCATTCAGGAAATCATGGTTTAACTTCCAGCTTACAAGCAGTCTTACTAACAATACACTTGTTCAAATGAAGCTGTTGAAGGACTTCCATGTACTCATTTATCAACTTTTCATGTATTCCTTTCTGTAAGGCCTTGGAGGCCTTTGAACAAGAATGAAATGTGTTGAAAATATTTAATTTCTAATAAAGTTCAGTACTTTATGATACACGATGGGCCCACTGCATTAAATAAATACACAGACAAAAACGGGTTTATCCAGACTCTCCACTTCACTACAAGATGGCTTAGACCAAGCAGAAGATTGGCAGAGGTTCTGGTCCTGTCAAACAACCCTGAGGAGGAAAAAGCTATTTAAACCATTAGGAACCTGGGGCTGGGAGTGACAAGTAACCATCTTAGTGCATTTATTTATTTTTTTTTTAGTACTTATTCCAAATACATATACGCTGGCATTTATAAAGTCAAAGAGAAATATAAATTATTCCTTCGTTGCTTTAATTAATGAGATTTGCTCCTACTCACATGCTCACCTAGGGTGTGTAAAACTGTGGTCTGGAGTGGATTTATTTCAGAGGTGTCTATGCTTTACATCCAGCCTCTTAAGAATAAGTGCTTAAGGAACCTTGCATCCTTACCCCAAGGCTAAGCACCCTTACAGACTTCCACCAAAGCAGTTGTCTTTCTACTGAATATATAGGGGAAAAGCCAGGCAGGTACCAGATTTAGGGACCCAGACCACCTGCCCTTTCCTGATTTACTGTCCTGGGGATAAAAACTTATGGAACCGATAGCTTTAAAGATGCTCAGAAAAATATGCAAAATTATTTGTGATAGAGGATCACAGTATTTGACCATATTGTAGAATTTATATCATTTGCTAATGATTCGGGAGAACCAGCTTTCTGATCAGAGAGGGCTAGAATTCACATCGCTGTCCTCTTTGGGCAGCACACAAACCTCAGGGCTCCAGCACCCTGGGACCTCCCCTCATCTCAGTGATGTGGGCCAGGAGCGCACAGCTTTAGGGATTAGAAGGTGAGGAGGTTAGAAAAAAAATAATTATTGTCTCAGATCCTGCCCAAAACATTAGAGACTGCGCACTAAAGTGTGTACATATTCTCATTTAGACATTCCACGGTCAAAAAAAAAGTAAAGCAGAGGTGGGATGAGGTGCCAAGACCAGAACCTGTCTCCCTCTGAATCATCACCTCCCTCCCAGTTGAATCAACCCTCTGCCTCATCCTGCTTCTCCCTGTACTTCTTGCCCAGGTGGGAGGACAGAACATTTTCCTGCCAGTTTCCCATAAACTTCCTCCTAGGAGAGGACTTTCACCTTGCGTGCAGAGTACCGATGCTCAAATTGTAAAGGTTAAGGAAGCTTTTAGTACACATGATGCTTATTTTCTGGACAGATCTTTGCCTTCCATCAGCACATTGTGATCTTGTTTGCTTCAGACCTCTTTAGAAAGTTAGGGAAAATAGTGAGAGGTCCCTATTTACACCTGAGTTGCAGTGGAGTTTGAAAGGCAGCAAGGTGCCTCTCTGCCTACACCAGAGCACTCCTGAATAAATAAAAGCAGCTAAAGTTAGGACAACAGCATTTCAGCCTGGGAATCTCCCCTGTCATCTCAGATATGAGCTATATGTGCTATATATAGCTCCGAATTACAGTAGGGTTTTGTTTAATTTCAAGTGAAAACAACTGATTAAGGACATTTTAATGGCAACCTGAGAAGTGCTACAGTAATAAGAATACCTATAGCATAAGCTCTGGAGAAACACAACCTTCCTAGGCAGCGGGGGTCAGCTCCTCCTAGCATGTAATTAAGACAAAACTAAGCCAGTTTTAGGTTGATGGTCTGAACATAAAAATGTAGCACTATGAAGTTTTTTGGCATATATGTTAAAATGGAAATAATTAAGACATATAATAGCAGGAGAAAAATCCGCATATATCACATATTTGGAAAATATTTTGCAGTGATTTCACAAACAATTCCATGTCAGGATATAAAATGTCATAAATTCAAAATATTTTTTCGTTAATTTTTCTGATTGACATATAAGGTGTATGTATTCATGACTGTATTTGGAATTTTTTGTGATAAAACTTATTTATGTTATATGTAATTGACAACCTTCCTGATATTGCTTACTTTTAGTTCATTTTGTCTTGATAGAGTTCAATTTTTACATACATGGTAGTGATTTTTTTTATAGGTTGAAATAAATCTTCACTGGAGGGCTAGTTCCTAGATTCAACCTGCCAGAGAGATGGATCTGGTCAGCTTCTGTATGAAATACATAGAGATAGATACCTCTTGTGGTAATATTTACAAATTTGAGAGGCAAAACTATCACGGAGCTCTAGGATGAAAATGCTGTGGTTAAAATTATCGTTTAAGAGATTCTGCTATTTTTTGTGTGTGTGTCTGTCTGGGTGTATGCATGTATCCCACATATCTTTTGCATTGCTGTCTATACATACATATACCGACTTGTGTCTTATTAAATGAGGAACTTTGAAGTTAAATCTTCCAATGTCTGAAGGCAACACAGCAAAGGATCAGCTGGTGACCTTAGAAGTCAACTTATCTTTCACTCCATGTCTCTCTACTTATACCAGGATCAAAAGAAAATACCAAAGATGTCTGTGCTAGTTCTGCATCACAAGCACTCTCCATTCATTCTAGCCAGAGCACAATACAGCATAGGACAGTGCCAGGGAGAAACAGAGGTCCCGTGCAGATGTGCAGGGTTGGAAGAGTAGCAATATCACTAACAAGGATGAAGGCAACCAGGGGCAATAGCATGGGGGAGGTGCCTACACAGCAATAGCCTGCAATGCATCTAGCTCTGCTTAGCAGACAGGCAAGTAGATTCATCTACGATGGGAAGAAAAAAAACACCTCAGCACTTGAAGATGGATTAAATCCAAGCACAAGTGCATTAGAAGAATTCAGAAATTCTCTGATCAGTTATTTGTTTTCTGTTATTTCTCTGAAAATGCTGACTCCTAATTTGGGCACAAATGAAGTTATCTGAAAAATGATAAAAGTGGCACTAGGGAACTGTGGGGTTTGCTTTTTAGAGGTTTATAAATTGTGCTTGCTCAGTATATAACAAAGATAAAATTTGAAATAACAAGGCCTACAAACCCATTTGAGAGGCTTTAAAAAGTGAGCAGACACTGTCATTCTATTGGAAACTGCTTTATAAAAACAGACAAAACAGTTGCACTCACAACTGGTTTAAACCTACAAAGTTAGATATATGTAGAGGAATGAAGGCAGTGGGTTAATTAACATTGATAACATGCAGCTGTGGCCTTGCTTCAAAGGCAGTGGGTTGATTGACATGGATGATGTGCAGCAGTGTCTCATTCCTGCTAAGTGGTTAAATAGCCCTGAGGAGTATGGGAGGGGAGTGGCTGGATGGAAGAGGAGCAGTGTGGTCTGGTCTCTGGAGAAAGGAGAACCAGCATGGACAGTAGAATCTGATTGATGGTAAAAGCCTTGTTGCAGCCTACTAGTTTGTGCTGCAACAGGTCTAGATCAACTAGTTTTTGGAGCTAGCAGGAATTCCTTTCTTTCATGTTACTCTTTCATTGTCTGTTAATTCCTTGTTTATATTTTTTTCCTTATCTATTTTTATTGTGTGTATGTAAGACTTTATCCTGTAAATACTGAAACACATGGGATACTCTATATGTGAAACAAGTCAGTTGAGAGCAGGGAGGTTTTGCAGGCCTGATCATCAGCAATGACCTCTGCAAAGGAGGACTGTGTCTTGTCTCTCTGTCTGTGCATGTGGTACAATAACTTGAAATTTTTAGCAACCTATGCATGTGTTATCTAGTTTAATCAACAGAGGTCTACCATGCTTGACATTATTTTCATGGAAAAGTAGCAAATAACTAAAAAAGCACTTTGTTTTATTAGCTTTTGAACCCTAGCTCCTCCTAACTTTAACAGCTGAATCTCTCTACAAATCTCAAATGCCTAGACCAAAGCATGTAACTCTCATATAGGAGAGTTTCTCTTTTAGGAGAAAAGAAACATAGCCTTGAGACTGATCTTTAGCTCATTTCCATTAAAGTCACTTTAAAGTCGAAGGAGCTCTACCAGTTTATGAAAGTTGAACTCCTGTAGGAAGAATGAGAGCATCTGGTCATCTAAGATTAGATGTAATTAATGAAAACAGAGTTTGGGAGGGGGTGATAGTCACAGTGTTTGCCAGCCACAGAGCAGTTATTAGAAACAAATATATTTGTGAAGCTGAAACGATGTTTGCAGACCATTTCTTCCCCTATTTCTGAGAAATTAGCTGTGAACTATGCTTGCTCAAAGAAATACTGTGAAAGACTTTGCACTTGTTTTGATGACCTGTGCAACTACAAAGGGTGCCCTCCTGAAAGAGGCAGCAAGTTTCCATTTTACAACAGCGTGAGTATACCCAAGCTTTTCCTTTACAAGAAATGTGGCTGTGCTGGCCGCTAGCGGGTCTGTCCACAGACACCAGAGAGAAGGTCAGGCACGGGCAAATGCCGAGTGCAGAGAGGGGAGAGAGCAACCCACTACTTCTGCTCAAACCCTCAGAGGTTTTCTTAACATCCCAGTTCTGTAAAATGACTCAAATTCTTGAAGGAATGATATTTTTTTCTTCTTTGTCTTTCTGACAGTTCTAGTCCAGCTACCACAAAACAGTTCTTGTGTAGGGATTCCTAGACTCCATCACTTGTTAGCCACTGAAAAGGTGGATTCTGAAAGGCTGAGCACAAAGGTACCATGAATGGAAAGGTGTATGTGTTTAAAGGAGCAGGTTATGAGGTTTTCAGCAAAATATGACTGTTTTGGGCCTTTTTTAAGCTCTATTTATTGATTACTCTGCATAATTGTTTTGCATATCTGAATCATCTACCACTTGGACATTGAAAATACAAATGGGTCAAAATTGTTTGCAATTTATCTCAGTTTTCTAATGCTCATGAAGTGAACTTAAAGCACCCATTCATTTAAGCAATGTAATCCACACTTTTCATCAATAATTTAAAAAAAAAAATGTAAAAAGAATAGGGGTTTAAGCCAGTCAAAACAAAGTCCCCGTGGTACCTCTGCAGGAGCCAAAAAAGTTCACTACACAACTAACAAAACAAAAGTGAAATACCCACACACACACACACCCCTTCTAAGAAATATAAATCTTAAAGTTTCCAAATAGCATGCGAAATGTTCTTTTCTGTTCCTGAGTCTGAATGTAATCTTCTTGGAGCCAGCCACCTGGGACAAGCATGCTAACCACAATGGCTTAGTTATAGTAGTATTTGCTCTTCAATGCAGAGGGTGATCTCCTTCACTGTCATTAGTCCAAGCATCAGTAAGGTTTCTCCTTTTACAGCTAAGTTCCCACTATAAGAAGAATCTTCTAAAATCAATATATGAGGTGAAAATACTATGTGTGATACAATACTTTATCTGTAACATTTTAAGAGATGATACATCTCTTTCTTTCAAAGAAGAGGGCAGATTGGGGGCGCAATAAGGTGTTATGGAGGAAAAAGTAAGACCTGAAAGAAAGGGTAAGGACACAGAGTTATGATTTGGCAACACAGGACCATACCATAAAGAAATAATAAATTTGTCTGCTCAGCCAAAGGAACAACGTGGTCATCAAATTACTGTATTTCCACCTACAACCATTAAAAAATGTTTACACTTCCTCAGATTAATTTAACCTGGCACCAAGCTATAGCAAAGTTATGTTATAACCTAGTTTTTCAAAAGCCTCCTGCACTTTTTGATGCTTCTTTTTGCTTAACACCAGCTTGAAAGCTTTTAGACAGGCCTATTTTCAAAGGGAGTACTGATTGCCAGCCTTTTGAAGACACCAGTCGTCAGAACCTGAGACACTTAGGTTCACCTCATGCTTTTGTAAACATAAGCCACTCTGGGGCTATCACACTGTTGGACTCAGTCATGGGTTTGCAGACTAAAACAAGAAAAGGCAAAGTCTTCAGTATCTATACCTGAAACTTTTTCATCAGGCAACAATGCCAAAATCTGTGGGTAAAATCCATTATCCACTTACTGGAGCAAAATTACAGGTCCAGATCATTCATTTTAAGAAAAGTCTAAGTGATTGCTCTAGGTATTAATAATGTTTTGAGTAAGTTTATAAAAAAACCCTGAATCCAGACCAAAACATGTAACTGAAACATCTCTGTAGGCAATCAAAAATCGCAACTGGAATTTGTAGTTCATGCCCATTTCTAATTACAGTATAACTTGCTTCTGTTATTGCTTTATAGCTGCAAACCAACAGTGCCATCCACTGTTTTTCTGAGAAATCTTTCAATTATTTGCCAAAATGGTCTTAAATACTGAAAGAAGCACCAACAAACTTAAAACACTTCCACCAGTCTGTGTTTGCAACAGATCGCATGTGGCCAAAACTTTATTTAGGTACTTAAAGCACTTCTTATTTAAAATCAGCTGTAATACCTAATTTTATATTCATAGCAAGAACACGACCATTTATCTAATCTTGGGTGGATACTGTGGAAAGAGCTGAGTCCATGAATTCCCTACAAAAGATGCAATATTTTAACTTTCTTTCCAGTGATTTCATTCCGAGTGGCTTGTTATGCCAACCTTGTACTTATGTAAGGTTCAGCTTTATGTCATTATAGAAATCCTTAATGTAATAAAAAATTTCTTAGGCCTAAGGAAAACAAAAAAGCTGAAATATCAATAGATGTTTTCATTTGAAGTATCACGCAGATCTGTATTGACATAAAAATGATAAAGACAAAATCTGTATAATCAATTTTATGCGAGTCACAATCATGCTAGTGCATGGTCTTAAGGCTTCCTTGATTGACATGATAAATCTAAGGCTAAAGTTCAACATTAAATATCACACTGAATTTTTATTGCTAGTCCTACAATAGGCTTTCCTACTGAGACAGCTTTTTTCCTATTGATGACAAATACAAGCTTTAAGGGACTGCAGGTATGGTTTAAGCAAGATGTATTTTTCTATTACTGTAAGTATATGCATTAGTATAAAATGATATTATTATAGCAATTATAGCAGTTGTTATTTTTCTCCTTGCATTTTAGGACGATTTTTTCCCCTGCATTGAATGGAGGACTTTTGAAAACTGCTCAGTCTATAGACTCAAGATGATTTTTTTATTATTTATTTATTTTTTTCCTTAGGCAAAGGGCAGACAGTGATAACATGCGTTTTGGTTTATCCCACTAGAGGGCCCGTGGCAAGGGCTGAAAGCATCACTCCTTCCTTCTCCAGAGACACCACACAATTGCTCCGAGGGACAGAGAGCTGGACTTTTTTTCTTCCTTTAGGTTTTGTTGGGTTTTGGTTGTTGTTGCAGTTCCCCCCCACCCCTCCCTTCCCGATGCGGTAGTCTCGCTTAAAACCCTTGGAATTGCTTTTATTTTATTATCCTTTCACATAAATTTTCCCAACAGGCACCAAAAATCTGTCAAAGGTTTGTTATTTTTACAGGCTGATCTGAGCCAATGATCCAGCATGGAAGATTTTGTATCCTATTTCTCAACCCTATAGCTAGTATATGCAACTGTGGGGTTTTTTCCCCTTTATTTAAACTATAAACATTATTATAGGAAAGAATGTTGAACTCACGGATCATTAGACTTGGGGATGAGTGTGCCAAGCTCCTTGATTCGGTAATTAATATTATACCTTCTTCTTCTCTCAACTGTTAAAAAAGAAACAGTTAATCTTTTTAGAGTGAAATATTCTTGGAGAAATTAAACGTAAAACATTTTAAGTAGTTAAAAACAAGTCAGTCAATGTACAGAAAATTCATTCCTCAAATAGGTGTTCCAACACGATCTCTTACCTGTCTCTGATTTACTGTCAGGAGAAACTCCATGCTTAGCACTATCTATATATCTTACCCTACCTGTAGGTTTCTCCCATTTACAAGTAGACTCCTAGAGAATGAAATAGTCACATGTTGTCAAAATGTGAGCTAACGCTTCTTTTTTTTGTGATGTTTATGTATCTTTTCTCCATCCTGATCCCACCCAACTGATTTTTCAGTTTACGGGAGTTTTGCTGATGACTTCAACACAACTCATCAAGCATTCCAGATTTAGGCAGAACTCCTGCTACAGATCTCAGCTAACAGCTTCACTGTCCCTAATCTACAGGTACCAGTACTGGAGATATATGTTTCCATATGGACATATGGGAGGGAGGACATAACTGCAACTGTATCCGTTCACTGAATCTGAGAAAGGTTGTGTCGCAGAAACACTGCAGCCACAGCACATCTGTTTCCTTCAGTGATGGACAGCAGAAGCATGCTTACAATAACATCTAAAACATCTGAGAAATTAAGAAAAACATAATTTAAACAATAAAGTAATGTTTTCTGTATTTAAATTTGTGCTTCTCCTAACATAAACTACATATCATATCTTGGTTTGCTTGTAGTTTAGTTAGAAAGGAAAAAAACCAGAAAATAAGGTTCTTACAATTATTATAAAATTCCCCCCCTCTGCTTTTAGTCCACTTTATCAAGCATTGTATTGGTTTCCAGACTGGGGGTGTGACCCTTCCCTGCCCAAAGGGTCTGTCACCTTTCTGTCTCCCATTTCACTAATTAGGAGATAATTCTCCTCTGCTTCCTCATATGTTTTTCTCCAGCTACTTTTACATGTAGAAACGTCACACTTTTTAGTGGATAGGCCCAAAGGACATCTCATCACCTTGGGGGATTTCTTGTGCATAATTGTGGCATAGAAAGTATATTCAGTGAGAATGTAGTCCTGCTGTGGTAGTGCTAGCTGTCAGAGACCAGCAGTGATGTTCTACTGGTTTAAACTCACACTTTCCTCCACTGCTTCCATGTTGTACTTTAACTCATTCCAAACCTCACTGAATGGACAGGATTCAGCTTTGGTCCAGCACTAGCATTGCTTTGAGCTATTTCTCTTATCCCTTGCTTCTTGGAAGACCTCACCTTTGGCTCAATATACTAATGCTGCTGTCAGACCACATCTGGACAGCTTGGAACATTGGCAGAGTGGATACATGTTCCCCTCTTCCACGTATGGAGTTATGCATTTAAAGTCTGATGTCCTAATTTTGAATATAAACACAAAACCCCCGGCAGAGCTAAATTAGAAGTGTGCAGCCAAGGGCGGCCTGGTGGGTCTTCCTAGCCTGGCTTCAACCTTCTCACAGCCATATGAGCGTATCACTTTTGGTCTCAGCCCCACCACATAGATCACGTTGAGTTCTTTTTCCAACACATAAAAGTATTTTTTCTTCTTGTCTGTGTGAGGGTCTTGGGTTTGTGCAGCAGTCTGTTATTTCCTCCCTAGCTGATTCCTGCGCAGGGAACTCCCTAGGTGGTATTATTTACCCTAACAGGGTGCTCTGCCTTGGTGAGACATACTATCTTATCTTACTTTCTGTAGAAACACAAATTTCACTCAACAGATTAAAGCATCTCAGGTTTTGTATTCATGATTCACTTATTTATGTTATAATCCTCCTGAGTGTACTGTTAAGGGACCCCTTGCATCCCAGTGGCATGAATGTGCTGGATCTCTGTAGGAGAACACAGTGTACAAAAGCACATAGCAACTGAACAGTTTAAAAGATACATTTCAGTTGTGTTGGCAAAACAACGGCAGGGCAAACAGAGTTAAAGCATGTGCCTTAATTACATAGTCATATGGCATAGTAGCTGTTGTTTAATTCATGTTTATAACATGGAAAAGCTCTGCAATATACTTATCAAAAAGTAGTCAACTAAACATTGGCTACAAATAAGGCAAAGAAAAAATTTTCTTTCTAAGTGGACACTTACAGAATTCTTTCTCTTTGTATTTTTGCAAGTTTTCCTGATAAGAAACTTCCAATGGTTCTGCTAGTGGATTCGGGGGGAAATTTTGGAAACATTTCATAGAGATTTCCTAATTAATGTCTGTTACAGTTCCAGTGGTATCCTGTGTTATTGATTTATTAAATTATAAAGTATTAAATTATACCAAAGCCAAACCAGAAAAATATTTTTCAAACTACACGGACAGGATGACCATATAACACAAAAATTACACTATAATTCTTAGTCTGGAAAAACAAACAAACAAACAAAACAAAAAAGCACCAACAAAACGCATTTAGTAATGATTTAAACTTGCTGTTACATGAAGAAGGGGTTCCATTTCTTAAATCTAAATACCTTTTCATGGTTTCTTTGAGGGTCTAACCTTTCAAAAGGAACTTTTTTCCTTGTTCCTCATTGGTATGAGAAGGTACAAGAACATTTCAGTAAAATGTGGACCTTAAGTCAACACGAAACATGAATGCTTGTATAATTCTGGTCAAGTTCCAAAACTTGATTTTTCAGACCATCTCTAAAATAAACCCCATACTCACAGAAGAGTAAATCACACTAATACAGCCTTTATATGTAATGCATCAATATGTCCAAGCCATCAGATAGCAGAGCTATCTTCAGAGAGACTTTGCGCTCTGAAGTATACACCTGGAGCCAAACCAGAAGAGATGCTGCACGTCTGCATGCTATCATCATGGCATATAACCTTCAGTTCAGTTGCCAGTGGTGAGAGACAGTTCTCAGACATGTCTTCTGTGGTCAGGAAGGATGATCTCAGAGCCAAAACAAACAATGGAGGCAAAGTAAGGCCTGGCATCCCTAACATATACACGTGCCTGCCTTTCCCCTCGCAGTTCCTGACAACTCCTGTTTACCACCTTTCCTAGTCCAGCAAAAACTCCCTATTCCTGCCCAAATGAGACAACTGGCATCTGCACTGGCACCTCAGAGATGTACTAGCAACAGGTCTAAAAAAACTACATGGTTTGTCTGTAATCCACAAAAAAAGTACAGACAGAAATAAGGATGCCTCCTGGAAAGTCTAAGTAGTAGAAAGTTGTCCGCAGTTGTTGCTAGCACATTGTACCAGTGGATGTGTAATTCCAGGTACATAATTTCAAGGAAGTAAAGCCATAAATCCCTCTAAGATTACCAGAATAGCCAAAGAACCAAGATATAAATAAGAGAACAAAGATATAAATAGTGGCTATTAACTAATTACCAATTATAGAATCATAGAATATCTCAAATTGGAAGGGACTCATAAGGATCATCGACTACAACTCCCAGACTATTTCTGCTGGAAAAAGTGGAAAGGAGGACTGGATAATGCAATTGCTTTATTCAACTCTTTCCAAAAAGAATCCTTCAGGTTTTCTATTTCAAATTACTTTTTAGAGGGAAAAATTGCCTCGTTTTATAGGTAATCTTTCAGCAATAAAACAATTTTTTCTTCTATTCTGAATAAACCAAAACATTATTTATTTTTATAAGTTTCATATTTAGACACTGAACTATGAATTTTGTTATGTTCTAAGCCTAAACTACAGAAAACTGTTCCTCTAGGACTGAAATGCCTAATGTCAGGACAGGGCTGCACTGTTCCCCCAAAGGGAAGCAGAACTGTATCCCACCCTGCAGAGGTTAGGGGGCCTGGGTATCACAGCAGCGTCAGAGCACTGAGTCACCCAGTCCTACCCTGATCTCCTTTTATGACCAACGATTTCTACAACTTTAAATGCTTAACTAGTGTTTAGAAGTTGTCTGATATCTTCTGTAAATATTTTTTTCCTTCCCATCACCCACAGAGAGATACAGCCTCTCCCTTGGGTGCTTCGGGAAGGAAGGTGTGAAGTCTGCATTTTCACTGTGCTTTTTCTCATTACCTGCCTCCTTTCTTGTCTGTTTTGCCCTGTAATTCTTAAAGACAACATCAAGTAAAGTGTGCAGGATACTTGTACAACTGTAGAATAAAACCGTAGTAGCAGGAGGTGATATGGAAAGAAATTAACTACAATATGCAAAATATTTTGAAAGACAAAAGTGGAAGGCAGAAATTAATTTCAGGGAAGAAAGCTCTGTGGTTAGCTGTGTTTGCAGACTGAGTTCAATTTGATTACCCTGGTAAGATGCTGATCTAGAAGAAGAGCAGAGACATGGTAGCTAATGTATATTATCTTTGCATTCCCCATATATTCCATTAAATGAGATATACTTACTGAGATTGTGGTTATCCTTTTTTTGTCTCTCCTTTGCCATTGCTCGTGTATCTGCTTCTGACAGAAAGTAACATTTATTAAAGCAGTCCTTAAGTTGCAATTCCAGTACTTCTTTCACTTTTTCAAAATAGCCTCTTGTCACAAAGAGCAGCCTTCTAGTCTTTTTACTTCATTACTCTTTCTATTATTAAACAAGATCATAAGCAAATCTATATTCTACCAGTACTAAATTTTGAGCAAGTCTGGCAAGTTGCTTAAGATTTGGTTTTTTATTGCACATTTTTTATTTAAGAACATAGAAATGCCATGGAGGGGTGTTTTTCTCCAATTTGCTGTATTTTACATGAGGATAAAACCTACAATAAACTAATGTGAATATGTATTTGTATGTCCCATAATGCAGGAGTTAATCAGATTTGTAAGACATTGAACAAACTCACTGTTTCCTCTGAGTGACACTAATAAATTGTACATGGTTGTTAGCATTTTTTGGATTAATTGTATGTAACTTTTAAAGTTGTTAATCTACTAATATAGATTTACCTTGAATAACCTTATTGTAAGGTTTTAAAAGAACCATTTGTTCCACCCTGGAACAAATTTAATGGATGATAATTTATTTATGCTGTTGAGCAGGAGCCAACATGGGGAAGAATCTACTATGTTTCCTAAAATAATTAAGTTTATTAGAAACACGATATTCATAAAAAACAGGGGGCAAACATGGTTTCTTAATTGCTAAACAGAAGAACAGAAATAAAACATTTTTCTTGGTCTTTGTTATTTTCCTTAAATAAAACTACAAACTGGAAAATGCACAGGAATTTAATTATGGACATCTATTTCACGGGTAAGATTTTTTCAGCTTTTGAGAGACACGCCGTCACTTCTGCAATTACAAAATACTAAAATATCAGAGTTCTTTTACCTGTGAGTTCCCTTTTTACTGGTAGGTTAGCTGGGCAAGAAGCATTTGTGAGACCCATATTAGCTGGTGCCATTCCCTGGTCACTGTTATATATATCCAAAATGCTGCTAGATAGCTTGAGGGGTAGGGGGAGGAAAGAACAATAAGAAAAAAAAAAGTTAAAGACTTAAAAGATTAAAAAAAAAATAAATACGAAGATCAAATATCTTTCAAATATCTTTGTATATGAGTCTGGTGTTCTTCAGAAGGAGCTGTGTATGTGTGTCTATAGGGAAAGCTTCTGTTATATAGGATTAAGTAAAACTGAAAGTGAAAGGTCACAGTCTGTCACTTCTCCACAAGCAGCTTTCTGAGTGCCCCTTGTGTGGGTTTCGGATGCAGAGAGGTGGCACGGTATGGCCCCCAGTGTCTGTTCTTCAATTACTTCTATACCATATTTTCCAATAACAGCATTACCACAAACGCACTTCAAACATTAATTAGGCTGAAAGTAAAAATAACCACCTTGCTGGTTTTGCCCTACTCCCCGGTGATTTTTTAACCACATCACTGAACTCCGAATTGGTACTTCATTCATACTGCGCCTGGTTTAGCAGTATAAAGACTGAGAGACCCAGTTAGATGCAATAGTTAAAATTAGAGTGGACAGAACATCAGACTACGCTGTAAGGAAAGAAACTGTGCTGTTGTCAGGATAGACCAGATACCCTAATGGTTTTAACACGCATAACATTTATGATCATGTATACCATTATCCTTATTACCTTCCAAAATGCAATATAACATTCTTTAAATAAACCCATGGAATGCACTTACAGAGAAGGCTAAAGTATGTGTCTATGGATTCCAGATAATTACTCAAATATTACTTTTACTTGAACAATGTTACATATCTGAAATAACTGTAAAATACATGGAAGATTAGTAAAGAACAGCGCAGGGTTTGCTCACTTTCTATGACTGTATAACCAACCTTTCAGCATTGATCATTATCTTATCTATATTTGTACGTCCATGTGAAAATAACTGTGTAACAGGAGTGCAAGTCTAGATTCCCAAAAAAGGTTTGCATTCTTACTGACTTTTAAGGCAATAGAAGCAACATTTATTTTCATTTTATCATGTATATAAAGTTTGTGCTGTCTTTTTTTTAATTATTTTTTCCACCAACACACAAGAACTCAAAAGTAGAGTTTGGGTCCACCTGGCCAAGAGGAAAAAAAAAAAAAAAAAAGAAAAAAAAGAAAGAAAAGATGAAAAAGCAGGTGAAAAAAATGTGGAAAATTGTTGGTAAAACTACTGACCTGAGACAGAAAAACATGAAAGGAAATCAGGAGTTATTTAAGAAAATTGTTTTTCATAGACAAGAAAACATGTTTTTACAGATCTGCCCTGCACCCAAGGATCCTGAAACATCCTGGAATTTTTCAGGGAGGTCATTAAGCCACAACCATAGGTCTGCTGGGAAACTTTTATTAGATTCTGATAATCTTTTTTCTTGTAGAGACTATGAGTTTCATTACAAGTTATTTTCAATGGAGACACTTTCCCAGTGACTTGTCAGTGTGAAATTGTTCCACAGCAGTGATTGCTATATTTTTATATTAAATATGAAAATTTAAATGTTTTGTGTTTAAATAATGATTTTACTAAATTAACCAATAACTTTACTAAATTATCTGAGAACCTAGTTTGTGTTAAATTTCCCCAGTTGTATAACCTACAATGAAATGAAGCAATCAAGATTCTTTTTGAATACATAAATAACATGCTCATATTTAAAGTAGAGGTTTATTACTTAGGAGAGCTGACAATTCTTAAATACCAGTAGAAATCACAACACCAAGTCAGTTTTGAAAATCTGCTTACATATTTGATCTCTCAGTGAAAATACCTTTTAAAAGAATGTTTGGAATTCAGTTGAGTATTATTCAAGAACAAGCTATGTTTAATATGCAGGATTTGAACGCTAAGCGTATTCGCACGTTAAGCACCTTTGTTTCATTCCAGAGTGGTAAACTGACAAGTATTATAGAATTCACTGCAGTTTTACCTTTGTATTTTCTTTGTTCCAGGGATAGTTTAACTATACTGCAACAGTGAATTCATATTAGCTCTAGACACATATTTAATTACTTCCTGCACTCATGTAAATGAATTTGCTTTATTGAAATTATATGAAAAAAAAAAAAGACTGATATAAAAAACCGAGAGTCAATGCAACTTCTACACTTATTCCAGTGGACTTTGGATAAGGCTGTTATATGGTTTAGGCTACCAGTTTTGTGAAATGCTAGGAAATAGTAATCACTGAAAATAACAGAGCTTTGATCAGCCTGGTCTAGTGGAAGGTGTCCCTGTCCATGGCAGGGCATTGGAACTAGATGATCTTTAAGGTCCCTTCCAACCCAAACCATTCTGTGATCCTGTGATTCTGTAATAAATAATTTAACAAATGAGAAATGCATAACTATTATATATTACATATTTCACACAGCTGTGTACACGAGTTCAACAACTTCATGAAACTGGTGGTAATATTTTAACTTTAGAAGATTATCAATACCATGAATGAAAAAAATCAGAATTGTAAACCACAGTTTGACACAAACACATGAGATACTTCAGTGATTACTTCCAATTTTCAAGCGGTAATTCACCTTTATCCTTGAAATATAGTTAAATTTCCATAGTCTATTCACAGAATTATGAATTCAAACAACAAGGCCCAAATCCAAGAGGAAAGGTCATGAATGGCCAACTTAGGTGGTAGTGAAAAAATAATACCAACACACCTGAAAGTTCAGAAGTGTGTGAGGGTTCAAAAGAGGGTATGTATACTCAACTTAGAACCACAGCTAAACATTTCAGTTGAATTTGATTACACTGTTGATGAAGGTACTTCCATCTAACTCAGCCGGCATTGTTTGGAGTTATGAGTTCACATGCCTCCTTCCATCGGCAGAACCACTGGGGCAGTGTCATCCCACAGAGCCACGGCTGCAAGCAAGTACCTGTCCATGGTCCATGTCTGGCTGCGCTAATGCTGAGCAGTGAAAGGCAAAAAATATTTTCCCAAATGTCCCATATCATCTTTGTCTTACACAGACATTCTCCAGCACTTTTCCCCTCATCATCTGGCAATTTTTATCAGTCATCAAGAAAACAGAGTCATGACTCCGTGTGGAAACAATGAAAATGAAACTCAAACCAAAGTCATTCATCTACTGATGACTACAATGATGTAACTTCACTAGTTAGAATGTTTCACTGTGTTAATCCAGAAGGGACAGGCAAGGAAGGAGAGACACTGGGTTAACCATGTATGTTAGGGAGCGTTTTGATTGTCTAGAGCTTCAAGATGGTGACACAATAGGGTTGAGTGTTTATGGGTAAGAATCAGAGGGAAGGCCAACAAGGCTGGGAGTCTGTTACAGACCACCCAGCCAGGATGAAGAGGCAGATTAATTGTTCTATAAGCAGCTGGGAGAAGTCTCACAATCACTAGCCCTTGTTCTCAGAAGGGACTTTAACCTATCAGATGTCTGCTGGAAATATAACACAGTAGGGAGGAAACAGTCAAGGAGGCTCCTGAAGCGTGTGGAAGAGAACGTCCTGACACAGCTGGTGAGGGAGCCAGCTAGGGAAGGTGCCCCACTGGACCTGCTGTTTGTGAACAGAGAAGGACTTGTGGGTGATGTGATGGCTGGAAGCCGTCTTGGGCGTAGTGATCACAAAATGAGAGTTGTCCATTCTTGGAGAAATAAGGAGGGACGTCAGCAGAACTGCCACCTTGGACTTCCAGAGGCAGACTTTGGCCTGTTTAGGAGATTGGTTGGTGGGGTCCCTTGGGAGGCAGTCCTGAAGGGAAAAGGAGTCCAACAGCACCATCACACAGAGCTTACAAAATTCTCACCCGTTTACCAATCTTGAAAGCACTAATTTCTGAGCTGCAGAATCTGTCATTCCAATTGAAACATTCACAGGTGTGACAAACATGACCATTCTTAATAATCCATAGGTAGGATAGCCATGGGGAACAGAAAATTGTAGGTTTGACCCTCCTTAAGTCTGTTATCATTCTCAGTCAGTGTGCTGAGGGACTGAGGAACAGAATAAACAGCTTACTCTTCTGGCCATAAAAAGTTCATACAAAAAAAAAAAAGGTTCTTTTCTTCATACCTATATCCCTTCCAGACTTAGGTTTGCTGTCTCTCTTCGACATTTGGGTGATTCTGCTCTGTACAAAAGCAGTTGTGCCAATCACGCTATTAACTGCCGCCTTCCTGTGCATTTAGTAGAAATCCCAAGTATATTGTAACGGCCACTGTGATCGATAAGTGGCTTCTTGAAGGACAGAGGCACTGGTGATCTCCCTTTGGCACACTGCCTTCATTCTCAGCTAGCCAGCACAGCATTTTCACACTGACTGTAGGGTAACATGGGTATAAAGCACCAGTAAATTAGACTAACTTTGATAGTACCTTTGTTCCTACAGAAATGGTGACACATGGCAAAAGTCTGCTGTGAGTTAGTGTGTGAGGAATAACTCTCAACGTTAGGATTCAGGATCAGGAGAAGAAATAGGGGTGATTAATCTGACCTGTCTTGGACACTTAGAGTGATCTGATTCACCTCTGTTTCTTCTTCTGGACTCCAAAGAAAGCCTGGGGTGACTGTTGCAGGCTTTCTACATTTACCTTCTCATGAAACCTCACTGTGCTCCTAATGTGAAAATTTCCAAAATTTTAAAAACACATTAAGAACAACAAAGAAAATCAGACTGGATCTTCTTGACAAATACTCACATTTCTGATTATGGGGGAGTTTTAAAAATACAAAGCCAGAAATGTATTGAAGTATTTTGTTGAAACTCTCTACCTGAATTTGCCCTGCATTGATATCAAACATGGAAAATCCCAAGGAATTTCCTTGCTAATGTTACTGAACGCTGAGAACAATCTTAAAATAGAAGTTGGCCAATTTTGACACAACATGAGGCAAGATAAGGCTTTTGTCTGTCAAAGCAGGAGGTCCTTTAAGAAAAGTAGACACGTGGGAAATAATGGATTTTTAAATTACAAGATTAAAATATATAGCGCAATATATTAAAAATTGTGTGTCAAAATATAACTAGTTGTTTGGACATGCACTGAAACTCCATGAACCATAATGCAATTTACTTCTTACAATGTCATGTAAGCGGGGAAAGAGTTTGCAGTACTGAAGCTTCAAATAGCTTCCAGTTCTATATTACAAGATAAATATATATATTGACATAATCTTAAAAAATCCAACACAATATTAAAAGCACAAATCATTTACAATGGCATAATTACAATGATATATGTACAACGATGATCTTACACTTATATAGAACCTGATCAAACCTGATGAATCCCAAAACACTTTAAAAGTCAGGCTGATTACACTGCATCAAAAGCATGTTCTTGCTTTCTGTTTAGAGATATGGAAACACAGACATTTGGGTATGAAAATTCATAAGTCCCAGGAAATAATCTATTTATCCTGCAGGTGTCATAAGCTGTATTGGTTCACACCTGTGTTGTCCTGAGAAGTCCTGGTAAATCACATAATTTCCAACCTTTTCATTCATGATACACAAATTTATGTATGCGTGTCTCAGAATTTAGATGCAAGTGTCCCGTAAGGGGTGAGCACACACATATTAAAAACAGGAGTAGATAATTAGCCATTTTTCCTATTTCTAAAATACAGCCAGCTGTGGACAAAAGATTAACAACCTTTAACATAGCAAATGGTTATGTGGGAATAACCAATGACAATGTGGTACAGGAAGAGAATAATACCATATCTAATTAAAACTGCAAGGAGAATTAAAGAAAGCAGACCATAATTAACGAAGTTAACATTTGGCAAGGACACTGGGGTTAATATTCTTCCTTTTGTATAAAGTGTCATGGGATCTTCAATGCCTGTGCGCAAAGACTGGAACATGAGAATTTCCATTCATGAGGCTCCATCCTGAAAGATGCTCAACTTCGAAGCTTAGACCAATTATAAAAGCAAATTTCAGTTGAAGTACCTGATTGAGTGCCTGGCTTAAGCTCAGCTGCACCTCACAAGAGTGTGACCTTATGCTTGTTGGAGGTGTCCAAGAAAAGTATTGCAAAGGCCTCGTCCAGAGCAACTTCTTGTATCCAACACTTAGGTCTGAACTATGCAGGTGGGTTTGTGTGGCAAATATTAAGGGTTTGTTACCTGCAGGGATGTCTAGCAATGGACAGCTATGATCACAATTTGCAATCTCTAATGCCAAGTTAAGCTTTTTTTAAAGGAAAACATTACTAATACAAGAAAAACATTGCTTTATTAAGGGAAATCGTGGCATTCAAAATCCCATACCATGGTACCTTATGGTAACTATGTAATTTCAAGGAAGACTTAAACAAAATAACATTTCCTTGCCTTCCAGGAATGAAAGAGAAAGATTCTTAATGTGGGAATAAAATATATGGATATGGTTGTCTATGCTTGTTTACCTGTAATTCCTAGACAGCTCTATGTCACAGTAGTGTTCACTTACATGATCATATACCATTGAAATATTTTTCCATTCTGGCTAAACTTTGCATGACGTGTTTGTCTTACAGTAACATTCGTGTTCATAAGGATCATGGCTCTATCACTGTCAGTGTTGTACATCTAAAAAAAAAAAACAGCCCAACCTCTTCTGAAGTCAGCTAGACTTTCCTTAAATTAAAAATTCTGCTGAATGCAGTAATGCCAGTGTGGACTAGAGGCATTTCCTGGATATTGGGTTCCTTTAACATATCATCACATAATCCATTTCATAAACCAATAATGTTCTGTCCAAAATCAATTAAGTTTCACATCTCCAATAGTTTAATTTGGAATATGTTCCAAAAATTGAATAATCAAAAATCACTGCTGAAAAGCTTTCATTCTATTTCTATTCTTAGACAAATTTTATCTTGGTTTTGTATCCCTTTAACTTATTTAGTTCATTGTTTTAACTTTCCCATGGGATTATTGTGACTGACCATAGCTCCTTAAGGCTTTGGTCTGCTAAGTTGAACAGGCCATGCTTCTTTAGCCGGACTTTTCATACTATGATATGTCCGAACAGGGCTCTCACTGCCTTTCCTACTTTGAGTTAGTTTTCCTGAAGGGTAGAAACCTTAATTTGTCTGCAGCATCCTAAAAGTTTTGCACCCAGTGAATTCCACAGTGGATATTTCCTTGTGACTCTTGGAAATCTCTCTTGTGATGGATCCTAAGATCATATTTATCTCATTTTTGCAGTCCTATCATTTTGATGGCTTACAGTCATCCTCTGAGCAACTAATGTAACCAGATCTTTCTCTGTCATCTCCAGTTAATGAGCTCTCAGCTTACTGCAGACATTCCTGTTATTAGTATTTAAATGAATGACCTTGCACTCAGTACTATTACATTCCTTCCATTTATACTGTTCTGTCACCACAGTCCTATAATTCTTCCTCTATGATATCCTCATCCTCCTTTGTATTGGCAATACTTTCTACTTTTGCTACCTCAGTAAATTTCATCAGCATAAATGTATTTTTTGTACCAAGGTCACTAATGAAAATATTACATAAACTGAGGCTGAGGACTGATTCTTGGAACACTTCATTAATATCTTCTCTTTTAACAAAATCTTCATCCCATCTTTAGCTTGACCCTTAACCTGAAAAAAATCCTGTTCAGTTGCTTTCTGTATAATCTGTATTGCATTTTACTAATATGCATTCATAAAAGAAGACTATAATAAAATAAACCCTGGATAACCTAGCTAGAAAGACTAGTTCCACTAGCAAACAGCTCTCCATGCATCGAAAAGGGTGTCGCTAATCATGGAAGTGATGGAGGGTATGTACATTTTTAACGAGCAGACACCTTACATGTTCTAGTTGCCTAAAATACCTAGGATAGCACGAGCTTTTCACCAAAGGCATCTGGACTGTCCTGACAGGTCAAAACAATTCACCAGCTATCCTGCTGTCCCTGGAGGGACCTGGGAACAAGCAGCAGGATGGATTGTCCTGTTAGTGGAGGCTTATTTCCAGCTACCATTTCTCCCGGGGTCTTATTTCCTCACAGTCACATTCACAAGCCCAAGTGTGTGATCAGAAGGGTCAAGATGCCCCCAGGAAATACGAAGGTCAGGACTAGATTGCCTCTGCCAGAGGTCCTCATTCTGCCCAGGTCAGAAGAGGCCATGAAAAAGAGGGCAAGTCGGAAGCAAGCTGCAGGAAAAACTTCCTTTGCTGCCCTCTTTTCCAGGGTTAATCTCTGCAGACATGCAACTCACTGAAGGTGCCTACATGCCTATATGTCTCCTGCAGTAACAGAAATATGGCATACATCCAGGGTAGCTGTGAGTACAGACAGTTCTGAGGATCATTGGCCCTGTTACACATGGTCAGATCGCCCGCACTGCACCTGCAGACTTGGCAAACTCAGGTAACAGGGAAGGTAACACACATCACTTGCCACACGAAGAAACCATGTAGCTGCCTAACCTGAAAGGTGGAGTACTGTATGTGCACAAGAAAATTTCTTTTGCTGCCTGCTAAGAGCTAGTACTTGCTCTGACTGTATCTAGGCTGAAGTGTTCACATGTGAAATATTAGTACAATACTTTATCCTTTCCCACCCTAAATATAACCCACTTAAATCATGTTCTCATGAACCTAATTGATAGCATCACTTCAAAGAACAGTTTTGTAAAATGAGGCTACTTCTTCTTAGCCACAAAAAATATATTAGCACCCATCCATTTCAAAGTGGTTCTTGCTCATTCATTTTAATTAAAAAATCAAAGCAGTGATTTTACAGAATTTTTGTACTACTATCCATTTTTGCACCCCAAATGTAGAAATCTAAATTTTGAACTGCATCCACAGTCCATTTTACAGTAAAAGTTTGTTCAGTATTTGTGTTGAGACATAAAAACTACATACTTAATTCCTTCTGCTTTCTTTCTTGTTTATTCATGACAGTTAAAAAACCCCTTTTTTGCATCTTTGAAGTTCACAGATTAACTTCAAAATGTGCACTTAATTTGGCCAAATATGAAATAATCAATAAATGTATAGTAACCCAGTCATTGCGAATGCATTTTCTAAATAGCAATATCTGGTATACCAGGTGTTTCCAATTTTTGCCAAGCAGAAAATGGGTATTTCTTGTGTGTTTTAGTAAATTGTGACATTTCATCTAATTCAAAGGTACTGGAGACAGGATGCATAATCTCGTGGGTCAATACAAGTCCTGTACTCAGAAGACTGGTGTTCAACCTCTGCCTTTTCTTTTTCTTAAAGAAAGTTGAACAACATAAGCTGTGATACATTTTTTCTTACTAAGGATGTGTTTACACTGTCAACTGTGCAAAAAGGTTGTACTATATTGATTTTAGAGTCTAGAACAAGAAGATGCCATTCACAGCTAAATGGTTTAGGTCCTTTCATATATGCAATACAAAATTCTTATATTTGAAAATAGATGGATTTTAGCAATAACTAATACCCAAATGTTCCAGTTCCTCTTTTTATTATCTGAAGAGAACAGCAGAAAAGCTAATGCTTCCCTTTCAGACTTGTTTTCCTTTGAACAAATTGTACTCCTTCTATATTTATCTTTAACATGGTTCATAATTACACACTCCTCAACCAGGGACTTAATGTTCAGATATATTATATTACATATTATATATTATGTATGAAAACCGGTTCATTTTTTATCTTCAAATAATGATCATCATGCTAGTTCATTATTCATCAGAGAAAAATGAACTCTGTTCATATTCCCAGTTACAGTACATTCCTGCCCTGATCATACACATAGAAGTCCATTGTCTAGATAAATGTCTGATCAAATATGACCGAGCAAAGGAATTTTCTGGAGAATCAGACTTTTGCAGGAGAGTTCTGTTCTTTCAGTTATCATCTCTTATGCCGGTTTTATCTGTTCTTGGCTTTTCTGGTTAAAAAACAAACATAACAGACACAGACCAAAAGTGAAGTGATGTTGTGATACTGTCATCATCCAACCTGCAGCTGGAACTCATACATTACAGGAGTACTGCCCAACTAACCTCCGGGCTCTGAAACCCAGACTGCAATTAAATGACAGCTCTATTAGCTGTTTTACTAAGATTATTTCACAAGTAACACCAGCTAATGAACTAATGCCTGTTTCCATCCGATTTCTATTTCTCTGGCTACCATACGTAAATGAATATACCAAATCATTCAAAGTCTTCCTCTAAAAGCAATGCACAAATGTCAGCACAAAACCACAAGAAAAGTGAAAAACTGAGGCCAAGGGACAAGTGAAAACCAGATATTATTTTTGCAGGATTAGAATACGGGGCATTTTCTCTTAAATACAGATTCTAAGATCTCTATTATGAGTATTTATATCAGATATATATATTCTATGCTCTATATTATGTCCTCTTACATTCCACATATCACCTAAGTATCTGAATACATTACAGTAAGGGATTTACTGATTTCTGTGATCTAGTGTGTTCAGATGGATTAACATGCACCATGTAGAGTTTCGCTTTGGTTGGAATTCCTTTCTGTAGCAGTTGATTCCAGATAGGTTCACAAGTGTTTATTTCTAGTATAAAAATAAGTGTACTACTAAGTAACTACTTCATAAACTACTGTACACCTATAGTAAAGGTCATAGAAGGCCATGGCTGATGGAGAAGGAGGTGCTAGGAGAAGCAGTTGCATCTTTCAGGAGGTTATTTCTCAAAATGACCTTCAAGAAATCGTTGTTTTCCACAAGTTAGCTTTATCTTGCAGTAAGGAACTCGACTGTGCCTGGAGAACAAAGTGGCCACTGTTGTTGCACCTGAGCTCACAAGTCTCTTATTCAAGCTATGTAAATGCCATTGACAGTAATTCATAAAATTTAGCCCCAGAAGCAATCATAACCTATAAGCTACAGACCTCAGGGAGCTTAATGTAGCCTTCTTTATTACCCATCATCTACCAAGGACTTCAGGTCTTGCATTGCTGGATGCATACAACACTACAAGACACGCAGCAGGGTGTGTGAATCAAGGCTTTGGGATAAGACAGAATCTGCCTGGTAGCCCGAAATAGCAGGAATTTGCTTGCAGATCCTGCTGCACAGGAGCTTAAAATTAGTGAGGAGTGCATATTAGAAGAGTTAAAAACTTGTTTTATCTATCCTTTTCTCTTACCTCTGTTCAATGTTATGCTCTGTAATGTGTGTTACGCTCTGAGATGAAGACTTTTGTATGAAGTACTTACATACAAACAACTGTTGATTTTAAAATAACACTTCCATTTATGTCTATTTCCAGAAGAGGAAAAAAAGGAACTTTTCCTCCATTTTATAGTTATGAAAAAATTTACTCCAATTGCTTGAAGCTTGAGTCTTCTGGCTCCCTTCAGCCAGAGAGGACTACTCCCAAAATAAAAGAGAATTATTAGACATTGTGCTGTTAAGAGTGTTAGACAGAGCTGAGCTATGTAGACATTTTGCACAGCTTTGGAGTGCTGCAGCTACGCAGAAGTGGACCACACTTCTCCTGACCCAAGTATTGTATGCTTTATGCTACGAAAACTTTTTCTACAGCATGTGGCAAATTGCTAATACTCATACTCGATCTATCTGGAGTACTTAGAGCCGACGAGAGAGCTGTACACTGCCCATTTCATCCTCAAACTACTATATTGTGTGAAACACTGGAAACAAACCTTCCTCTGGCATCTGTATGACATTCAAAACAGCGGTGGCAATGATAGCAAAAGACACCTCCAGCTGCAAAAAACAGGCCTGAGGAGTTCTCAACTTATGCATGTCATTGTTAGCTGTCTGCAACTGAAAGACACAATTTCCTATCTAGCACCTTTATACTATTGAAGAAAGACAAAGAAAATATTTGCTCACCAGTCTTATTTTTGAGGAGCCTATTATTTCCCCAATAGCTGCAGACCGTTCCTTCTCCTTCATTTTTCTTTTTTATTAAACTTGCAAATGATACCAGGGAGTGCTAGACAGAAGTTTATATACTTAGGTGAACTTTGATTCTTCCCTGGACTTTAAGACTAATCTAGTGTAGAATGTGATTGACAAAGCATTTTCATTGATGTTATGCAGCCTTTTCAAGTTACCCAACCTAAGCAAATGAGGTTGTTAATGTTTACTCTGGCCCTTTCTTTAAAATGATTTTGAACTTTAGCAGATTTTACAAACTTACAAAGGTTGCCAAATGACATCAGTATTCGCTAAATGAAAAATACTCATGATTATGCAGCAGGGGGCTGCCTAGATAAGCAATACTATGTGCACCTCTAACGCAAACCTGGTTTTACTTCATGATTGAATAATCACAGCCATTATTGAATAAAATACTTTGGAGGGTACCTACCTGAATTTCTTTCTTCTGTATGATTTCTGGGATGGGACAGACAGCAGTTTTTGCAATCCATCCAGATAGTAACCATCAGTATTTGACAAATAATTAATACAAATACAAATTATTAATGCCATGATGAGAAACTGTGACCTCAAAGACCTTGTAATAGCAGTGAGATTTCACAGACAGAGTGCACTGTGCTTTTATCAAGTGTCTCCATAAAATCAAATGCATAGTTAACAGATTTAATCAGAACTTTATACCATCTGTAGTTAACAGAATCATAAAAATTAAAGAAGGAAAACATCTATCCTGTCCTGTCCTGATCTAACCTCTACTCCATGCCTATCCAACACAAGATTTTTTTCAAATGCCAAAGGAGCTCAACAAATACAAGTGAGCTACAGGGCAACTGAGGATTTTCTCTGTAAGCTCTTTTCCTGCAAGAGTGACAGAAGTGGAGTAATTCCAACTGACTTGCCTCCAAAGTGGACTGGAAGCAGATCATAGCTCCCAATCTTAGTGAAATAGGGAGCTGAGCATATGAAATGGAGACACAGAAGCCACACAGGATCCTTCCCGAGGTGACCTATTGCAAGGCAACACCTTCACCCAGCACTGTGGTCCCCACTCTGCCACTGTTCCCCATGCCTGGCTGACCCCCCAGCTCAGCCTTGCCATCTAACAGCTAGCAACCCCCCTGCCTTTCAGCATGCCCAGGTGATTCTGTTCTCTTCTCTGTTAGTGATTTAATTCTTTCTTTTTTCAGCATATAAATACCATATACACCAAGTCAGATCCAAAGGAGAACTGAAGAAATTTGGTTAGCTGGACAAATAGACAAAGTTCCCAACAACAGATTCATTGCTTGTGGCAGCTCTACATCTCTGAGCTGATGTGGACTTCAAAGTACCAATGGCACCATAATGATTTCAGTATGCACTTAGAGCTGGAGCTGCTGGAAGAATTAATGCTGCTTTAAATCTTTAAGTATTTCTTTCCTTTAAAGGAAGGAGCCATTTCGGGAACTGTTTTGGAGATTTTTTAAAAAAATAACTTGTTTAAACCGATATTTGCTCCAGCCTTATCTAGGACTACCATGGCTACTCTATTCCCTGAGTAAGAATAACTCTTCAGATCACACTTACAGTGCATTTATCTATCCATAATAGTAAAATCTATGCTTTCTATTGGTTAGAAGTCATTGTTTTCAGGAAACGTTCCTGCTTTCAAACTCATTCAAGGGATAATTAAAGAAAACATTTCTTAAATATTACAAATTAATCAACATATAAACATATTTTTTTCTTGGCTCTATTTAGTACTGGACGTGGTAAAAACTCAGTGAAAAGGTTTTCCAGGGAGAAGCTTTCCATCTTCTCCCAAGCAATCCAAAAGGAACTGCTCCGCTTTGTTTAGTCATTCAATACCTGCTACTCCAGCAACAGTGAGCCTGACTGATTCAACATATCACTGGTCGGGCCACTGCTGGCAACTTTTTGAAGGCCAGTTTTATGTTAGTGCTCTGCCCCGAGCACTACTCTGCACTACTCCTTCACTCTCAACACCAGCCATCTAATTGCTACAGATTCTCTCCCCCCAGGCTTCTTCAAGAATACTTCTGAAAGCTCTTTTCTTGTGCATCGGAACAAATAATAACTGAAGGTCCTTGGAAATCTTCATAAAATTAAATTATTTTCTGGCTGATCCCACCCAGAATGGTGTAAAATAAGCCCATGCCATTGCAGAACATTAATATCCTCTCATTTTATTCTCATTCCAAACCAGTAAATTTTCTAACGCTTTTGATGCAAGTTTTAGTGGGCTGCGTGTCAAGTAGAGGACATTATCCCAGTAGCTGTACAGTGATTATCTGGGTTACAGCAGTTATTTCTGAATGAAAGTACTGGTAAAATGCCAAATGTTTTCATAGAGATCACTGTTGTGCTTGCTAAATTACTGGGTTGTCTGGTGAGTCCTAGGGCTGTATACATGCATTTAGCAAAACAAAACAACATTTAGTAACAAGTAGAGGTTCACTAGGTCACATGCTGTCAAATCACACCCTGAAAAGCACAGAAATCATATTTTCCCTCGCTCTCTTTACTGGAACTAATGCTTTCCACATCTGCCTTAATACAGCACGTTTCTTAAACTTCCCTTTTTCAGATATTAATAAAGACCACAGTTTTATAGAAATGACCCTAAATTTTTAATGATGATGTCATATATGCTTTACATTAACAGACCTGCACATCTACATTTCCTGGTTTGAACATTTGAAAGTTAATAAACTTAAAATTTATTTTTTACATAACATACATAGCGTTTTACAAAACGCTACAGAACATTGGATAGATTGTGAGGATTTTCAATAAGAAAGTCTTGTAAAAATGGAAAATGTTTGCTTTTCAAATGTCTGTCACCATATCTGACATACATAACATTAGTTCACTTCTAAAACTCACTCTTACATTCTTTGTTTCATTTTTTTAAAGATTCCTATAAGGTCAGGAAGAAACCTGTTGTTCCTAATATGATACTTAAAGAATAAATACTATCCTTACAATATAGATAAATATGTTGCTGTCTGTTAGTAAAGAGTTTCATAAAACTAAATTATCATGACAAGGAAAAATGAGTTTAAATTGGTGTCATGTTCAAGGGTATTACATCTTACCTCCTCCGTGGTGAACAAACAGTTGTTATCAAACGATAGTTCATAAGAATAGCTATGATTTGATTTCAGTTATTTTTTCTGGACAAAGATGGAACTGGGTTTACAAATACTTTCAGAACAATCAAGACCTCTTGCACATAGGGTGGACCTAGTCTTATACTTTAACTGAACTTCTAAAACATTACTATAAAAAGTAGGTTGCTACCATTAAGGTACTGTTAAGAGCAATAGAAACGCAGCCAGAGAAGTCCCTACTCTGAGAAATTCTTAAGTTGCCACCCAAAACCAGAGAGTTTCATGAAACTATGAATTTGGGTCCAAACACAACAAAAGCCAGACAATCCACTCTTCAGAAACTGTAATTATTTTAATGAGAGATGGAGGAATGTTCTTGTTTTCATTTCTCTGACTCTACTAATACATGACTGTAATCCATTAATTCAGGGTCAGCCAATAAGCCTCTAAGCAGTTATTCATGAGTGGTCTCACAAAATTCAATGTCTTCATTTAATGTGCCACTAAAATGGTACATGGGTGTATCTAACCAAAGCAAACACTAATTCACTGCAGCACACAACAGGTAGCACTGCAAAGTCCCTAATCTCAGCCAGTGTTGAGAAAAAAGAAAAACAAAAGAAAATGGCTTCATGAATTTGGCTTGTTCAAGAAAAGATTTTGCCAAAAAAACCCACCTGAGCCTTATATGACATTGTGAAAACTTAGAATGTCAGATTTTTTCTGAATTTTAGAGAGATTACTGTGCACGGTTTGGGCAAATTCAAAACAATGCCAAGGAGGTGCAAATCTAAGATGAAATTCTGTCTAAAAAAAACTTAAGCATGGCACTGGAGAAGTGTAAAGAGGAAGCAAACAAGCAATCAGCCAGGTACATGAGCAACTCAGTCTCACTTGTGATCTCACTTACTCTGTGTTGATGGCAGGCACTATAGCCAAGCACCTTGGGCAGAAGCACATGAGAGGTAATATAAGTCTTTAAGTACAGCACAAACCTCTTCTCAGGAGAATTAGATGTTCTTGCACTCCCATTCAAGTCTCCTAGGCCAACACTCTTGTACTATATACATTTTAACTCAGATAAAGAAAATGCCATTACATTTAATGTGAAATGAAAAAAATATTGTCTCAAATACTTATTAGAAAAACTTGCCTATCTATCATTCTCCATTGCATAGCTTATGACCAAAATTTTTGCAGGCAGATTTAGGATGTTACCTGAAAGATGCCATAAAAGCATAAGTCCTAAGCTAAATGCCTGAAATCACCTCCATATGCCTGTTAATTTCATGTATTTTTTGAGTACACATTAGCAAAAGAGAAAACAGAAGAGGCAGAGACACCGCTTGATTGCTTCCACACTGATGCAGCTCGCATGCCCTGTTCAAAGCAGGCTGTATTTTGCCATAGTATTGCAGAGAGATTTGGAAATACAGGCTATTCCCTGGTTTACCTAGCAGCCTGGTGATTTCCTCAGCACAAACAAAAATCTAAGTACGATTGCTTGGCCCACAGGCATTGCAGGAGTCTTCAGATCTTTGCAAGTAAGATACCAGTTAGACCTAAAAGTTATTGCATATTTCCATGCTCATCAGGGGTTGGGTATTCAATACATTTTAGAGAGAGATGTCCTTCATGGCTGAAGATAAAGGCTAATGAGGCTGGAATTAGCATAGATTAACATCACCCAGTTTTAAAAGGTGTTGAGGGAGTATGATTCTAATCCAAAACCCCGAATTCGTGCCTCTCATCACCATCCCACAGTACCACACCTGAAAGGATCCTCCCCTGCCTCAGGTTAATTTGAGCCAAAATTTTAATTCACTCCCCAGGGAGCATCTCTTTGCTGTATTCTGTACTGAGATACAGTCTAACTGTATTAGTTCTGTAGCTGGCATGCAAATGCCAGGTATTCATGGAACTATCATTTGCCATTGATACTGGAGTGGGCAACACAGAGGCACAGAGATCTTATCTCATAAGGTAATTTTGTAGCCAGTGATGTTCTGTGGTCAGAAAAAGTTGCTCCTCCAGTGGGTGATTAAGAGCAAGCACCTGACTTTGTATTCTGAAATGAACTTTGTAGACTGTCAAAACCTGTGAAAGTCCTTCTGCCCTCACCAGAGTGCAGTTTCCCTTTATCAGTACTCATTTTAAGGTCCTGAGGGCAAAACCCTGTGGAAAACAATTCCCAAGATAAATTAGGGTTGAGAGGACAAAGAACATCCCTTCTACAAAGTATGTTGCTTTACAGTTATTGATAGGTGTTATTTTCACAAATAACAATGCACTATGTGGTGTTGTGTCCAGAAAAGGTCCGTCCTTCCTCTGCAAATGTATAATGTAAGTGGAAATGTAAGTAGCCTTACTTAATCCCCTGTCATTTCTTTACAAAAAGTCATTACAGAATTTTAATGGTTTGCTACGTTTGTTCTTATAAAGCATTCCATATGAAAAGTTACATTTCGCTCATTTGTCCTTGAAATTAATTATTCAGCTAAGTGCAACTTGGCTTTATAAAAGCCAAGAAATAGAACCCATCCTTGATTTAGCATTTACTGAAGAAACTACTGTACTATAGAAACTGTTACATGGGGAAAGTTTTACTTTTTTTAGATGAGGTAGAAGGATCTTTAAACAAGACTTTAAAAAGCCATCTAGTGTCCAGAGACTCCCCTCATCCATAGTCCTGCCCAGGAATTAGTAATTCTAATGTGCTACGCACCACACCTGGTGCTGGACTAGAACCCCAAATGCTGTTCAGACCACTTCAAACAGCTGCGTCCTACTACGCTGGGATCCTTTCCTGTAATATTTCTTGACAAAAGGACAAGCAACTGAAGAGAAAGGAGAACAGTTCATTGATAGTACTGCTTTAGCCTCTGAATTCTGGCGTGTGCTTGAATCACTCAATGAAATTGTTATAAACAGGAGGACAAAATTCAACAAAATACTTACAGTTCTTTGCATTAGTAGAGGAGTTTCAGAACAACCTATCCCTTCATCATTAAAACTTGATTCCATATTGATTATGTCTTCAATCACCTCTTCCATCTGATAAAATAATATTTTAAGACCAATCATTACAAGTAATAATGGAAACAATGTTATTCTGAAAATACAGAGGAATTAACCTTGTGTGTTTATTACAGGGATAAAACTGAATTTCAGAAGTTTATATCTTAAAAATCAAATAACTCAAGCGCCTTTACACAATATTCACATCTTTCACTTCTTGTGAAAACAGTTTTTGTGGTTTAGCAAGTTTCTTCTTCCCTCCCAGACACCAGCTCATTCCCCTTTTTTAACCCGTTACTGCAACACCAAGATGAGGTGACAGGAGTGCATTACTAAGTTGTAACTGTGATCTGTCACCTTCATCAAATGCGTTATATCCGTGGCGTACTGTTGCGTTTGTGCAGGAAGGCTGAAAGGAACCGGTGGTTCCGCAAGAGTGTGAGTCACTCGAGATTTGGTGTTACTGCTCTCAAGTTTCAGCCGGCAGAGGTTTGCATTGTGTTTGGCATACACTGGTTACATCTCCAGGCAGCCTTCTGGTCCCCCTTTTGTCCTCATCTGAATCAAAACCTACTGAAACAGATGGAACAGCTAATTAATGACTAGGGATGAAGCAGTGAATACTTTTTAGATATCCAGATGTATATAGGTTTGGATAAGGTACAGCATGAGTTTTCAGTGATAATTTTGGTCTGATACCATTCACAAAATAACTTTAGGAAAGATCCCATGATGAACCTGTCACCCTTAACTCTAGTCTGCAGGAACAGCTGATTCATGCTCTGAGGCTTTTCAAGCCGCTCTTGAGAGCTGTCTGAAGAGCTGTAGCTGAAGGAAATTTAGAAGGTCCTATGCAATCAAAGAAAGGATCACACAGGCCAGGGACCTTTCAATGCAGACTTTGGGGCCACGTGGCCCAGCACAGCTCACCCATGCATTCTTCTCCCTCTCTAAAAACCAGACATGTGCAGTCCCAGGAGTTGTGCCCAGACTGATCTAGGAAAGTGCTGTCAGGGACAAAAGGATGCCAAGAAATGCCAGCGATTAGACAATATGAGCGACTACAGTTCACTGCACCAACCTGTGTGTCAGGTCTATATTATTTACTAATATTACTACAGCCTACACTGAACCACAGGGCACATCATACTAGGAAATTACACCGTGACAGTCACCTCCTCGTGGCTCTGGGACAGGGTTATTCAAATCATTGGAAAGATGCCTGCAAGGATTTTGGACAGTGCCAACTTTTTCTTCTAGTCATCACCAATCACAGTTCAGGAGTGTGGTTTACAAGCAGCTGTCTTTCTTTCCAGCACAAAGAGTGGTATTTTCTGGTTACTGCTGGTCAGGTGCCCAAAGTGCCTGAGAACGGCTGCAGCGCGCTCACTTGCTACCACTGAGGTGACTGCAGAGGCCCTCCACAAAGGCCATCTAAAACAATCTTTGCAGACCGGTGGCTCCAGTCATCCATAACCCTGGTATGAAACGTCAGTTGTTGATGCAGAAGGAATGGAGGGGCCCCAGAGGAGGTCTCTAGCGGGTGTCGGGTTTACTTTTTTCGGTTCCCTCATGCTTAGCTGCATAACGCTCAAATGGGCCACAGTGTATTTGTAAGATTCTTCTGTTCTGTTAAAGCCCAAGATATGATACAGCATCTCCATTTCTCATTTCTGTAGGAATTCCCCTTTCACCTAATAAGCAGCCTCTTTTGAAATCTGTTGAAGTATTAAAGGCCATAATGATCTACATCTCACGCTGTCTGAGAATCTGACATTGTGTAATAGCTGTACCTCTATTAAAATCGATGGTGTCACTAAAGTTAGCATATCTGTGCCAATTTACCCAAGATAACCCATATATAAATATATCAGCTAACTGAAAAATGAATGAGCAATTCAGTTACATCTTTAAGGTAATCAGTATTTAACTTTGTTATGCAGCTAGTATAATACTGTTAGGTAAAAATAACTCTCATCCGAAAAAAAATAAGTTTTGCATTGCTATGTACACATACAAAAAACATACAGCACTATATGATGCATAGATAAAATGATACAACAGTACTTTCTAACTGGCAGCAATTTAGAACCCTGATCATGCAATAAGCTAATCACAGGTATTCAAGGGAATCACCCACATAATCTAAAAGGATTCAGGGAGCAAGTGCTGGCATCAAAGGCCCCATGAAAGTAAGGAAAGCCAGCTCTTGCCCACTACTAATATGAGGTGGGTCTTCTAACATTTTTATAGAAGCATGCAAAGCCCGTTTCCCCATTCCTTTCACCAGCCCTGCCCTACCGCATTTTCGTGTTCGCCTCCGAGGGCCAGCAGCTTGGTAACAGGGCTTTCTGGTGTGCCAATATCGCTGACTGGAGGCATGTGTCCGTTTCTTAAAATGGAGCTCACTCCTGCAGGCTGGATTGTGTGGGAGTGGGAGAGGGAAAGCGTCTGGCTGGACAGCTTGGTATCAAGGGTCAGGTACTGCTTCACCTGGTGCCTCTGGCTTTGCTGTATGTGGTATCTAGACTGATTTTCCAAGTGTGTTTGTACCTGGGAAGGAATGGAAATAATTGCTGAAGTTTCAAGTTACCAGTACCAGTATTTGCCCAAAGGTTCACTCTAAAAAACTTCAAAGCAATAGATTCAGTTTTAGTAACACATGGTTAGAATTATTATTAACCTTAAATCTTTTTTTTTTTTCAGTTTTGCACCCTTACACATTTGTGTACTGTTTTCTCCTAACACAGCTGAATAAACCCTCTGAATAACAATAAAAGAAAAATAGAATTAGAAAAGGTAAACATGATCCTGAGAAAAGACCAGAAGTACACTACACATTTTTCTCTTCTCTTTTAAGAATGATCTCTGTTGAAATCATCGATCACAGCAATCAAATCTACAGGCATATTATGTACTCTAAAATTAGTAGCACATTATATTTACCTTTTCGTACTTGAAAGAGTAAATAAAAGTATAAAGAAAAACAATCCAACCAACTTCAAGTAATATCAACAGCAGCAGACATTCACTCCTACCTAAATCCACATTTGGCTCACCTTGTAGTAAGTACAGTCAGTTAAATGAAGCATTGCTGTACTTTTGCAAAAAAAAACCAAACAAAACCCAAATAAAATAAAGTCCAAGCTATAGTCCTGGATGACTGTTCACTATCTGCAAACCATGCAGTCTTCTTGAAGTGCCTCTTGAGGACAGATCACTTTTGGAGTTGGTAGGACTTTATAGATTGAGCGGTCATGCCAAAATGGCTAATTGAGTAAGACTTTGGGCCATCCTTTGATTACACTGATTGACAGTTGCTACTTCAAACAGCTCCCATGTCAGATCAATGTCACATTCCTGCAATTTAACTACCAGAGGAGCACTGCATACACAAACCTTACTGTCATTTCAGCCCTGTGGCTTTCTCCTTTTCCTATGGCATGACTGGTCACAAATTTCTTGTAATAAATTTTTCTCAAGCGGCCTCTGTGTAAGCGTGATTAATATTTGCTAAATAATAGCAAGACTTGCTTTGCAGCCCTTTTTTCTCTGAAAAGAAATTTCAGTCATTTAAACAAACTTCTTTTTAATTCCCCTAACATACATAAGCAGAGATAAATAGCCCATAAAAGGGGTTTGCATTTAAATTAGCTGTATTTTTGTACAATATTGCAGTCCTACTTTATTTTTAATCATGTTATAGTGGCATGTCTAGAATTATTTTAATTATGTTTCTTTATACTAATTTTCTAGTCATATAAAAAAGATTAAGCCACGCAGTAATGAATACAATATTAATTATTTTGATGTAAGCTTTAAAGTTATTAAATAACATTACATTACATTAATATATTGATGTGAAATCTTAAATACACTGCTTAGTTTTTCCCCTGTTTTATGTTAGGAAGGTATGCATCCCATCATGTAAGGTTTTAAAAACTACATGTGTATTTGGGATTTACTTAAATCATGATATTACTTGTCTTAACAGAGATCTTTGTGTTAGTTTTAGAAAGTGTATCACATACCATTAATTCAAGTTCTGATTTGTCATATGTAAGGATACATGTAAAACTGTCCCAAATCATTCAGCTACTTATGGACCTATTTACTCCTTCAGCTTCAGTAATACTTAAGCTCATATTGAAAGTTAGACAGTCAAGCAGTTTCTTAAATTAGAATCCAAACATGAAGTCTCTTGCATGCCACTTTAACCAGAGTATCGATCTTGGGCAACATGCAACGTGCTGGAGGAAAGAAAATATGTCCTGTTGTATGGCCAGAGCCGGGACTTGCTGTGCAGCCTTGTTTTCTGCTGCTGTTTCAGAAGCACCCACTACAGACCTACCTGAAACATGAAATCCAGAATATCACATGTCTTCAAATTAAATGAGAAAGGTAAGAAATTTGCAGTGTCCAAAGTCTATACTACCTTGTTTTAAAAATTGTATTTTAATAAGGAAGTGGGTTCTGTCACAAGAAGACCGCTGAAAAGTCAATGGCTTGCTTTTTGCTTTCTCTGGACTTCAGATTGCTAGCAGCAGACTGAGACCTCCATGCAGCCTGATGTCCTAGTGAACCACCATGGGACCATCCCACCAGGCAAGGGGAGCATCAGCGAAAAGACAAACAGCTAACTGCTGACAAAGTCAAAAATCAAGTTTGTCAGGAGTGGTTATTTCGTATGATATGCTTTCAAGTGCTTATATCCTGTCAGTACTGTCCCAAACTTTCACAAACAGGAAAAGAATTTAAAGCCTTGCTGATGAGATCTGTTGCTATGGTTTTGCAAACCTCTCCACCCTTTTGCTGTGCCAGTTGCAGTCGTTGCAAAGCAGAACCACTGAGGGTAAAAATGGATCTGTGCCCTGATTTTCAAAAAGTACCTGAAGTTTCAATCCCTGATCATCTCTATATATCTAAATAAGTCTTAGAAATCAATGCTTATAAGAAGTAGTAAAGGACTTTAGAAAATCAAACTGCTATGTAAAGACAAAGCACAGCTGGAATGCTGTTTTTATAATCGTACTGTTAGTATAAAATAAATGGGGAGAAAAAGCCATGCTGTGCTAAAGGAATACTGAGACTGCAAGTCAAGCACTCAAAAATTAGAAATGGCCATTTGAACTGTTCATGCAACATGTATGAAATAGGAGTAGAAACTCAAAACTTAACAATTTCATGACAATGACAGTCCAATGTCAAATGCCAAGTATGACGGGTTTATTCTCCACCGGGATGCTGGATGACTTATCTTGTATCAGTAGTCTTAAACTAAGTTTCAGTTTAGGTTTTATGAAAATTTTGGATGACATAAGCTCTTTGAAATGATTACTACCATAATTACAAACATTAAACATTGACTTGATTTTGAGCTTCTTTTAAAAGGTGTAAAAAGAGTGGCTAAGCACTGGCACAGGTTGCCTAGAGGAGTTGTGGCATCTTCATCCTTGGAGATTTTCAAAACTTGACTGTACAAGGCCCTGAGGGCCTGAGGAAGCAAAAAAACCTAGAAAAAGCCAGGAAAAATTTAACTGGTAGCGTAATTATAGAAACTCTGGATAATCATTATTAAGTCTAGGGAGAAAATGATATCAGACTAGGGGTTCAGTGAAATAAATGCAAAAACCAGAAGGACTTAACACTCCCACACATAAGTAATCCCACAAGTAAACCAGCCCAGACTGACATGCACTTAGCTGCTTTGAGGCTTTGATCCTGTGTATGTGGTAGATACACCAGGTAAGATCCTTCCAGAAAAAAAATGGGAAAAAAAAGATTTTTCAGAGTAGAAGGATCCTTATTTTGCCCAATAATCCCAGTACGATATTCTCCAGCAGTGCTGGGAGACTAATTTTCTAATTCCTCATCTTTTAAGGAGTTCCTATAATCTGAGAACATTTTGTCAGAGACTATGTGAAATTTTAAGGTGAGGATCTCTGAATCTCTCCAGTCTAGGAGTGCTTCCATATATAAAACCATTAAACCTTCTTTAGACCAGGGACTTACAATGCTGACACTGACACAACAGTCTGAATATAGGGTTACCTTCTTTTCTCTCCTTTCCCTAGGTCAATGAATATTTGATCATTTGTTTAATGCAGAACAGCTTTAAAGCGATGTTTTACAAAAAACAGCTTTAAAGACCCTGGAATGGTTTTTGGGGTAGAGCATTCAAGAAGCTGGCAGCTCCGTGGAACCTGGGTTCTCTTCTCTGACACAAACTAAGCAGGGTGACTTGATAAAGCATATCTTCTAGCTCTCAGCAGACTGTTTTCTCTTAAATGCCTCTCTGCCTTACAATTTTTTTTCTGAAATGGATGACCTTGGTTTTGTTGACATGCCTGATTTCTGGGGAAGCCCTAGCAGAAATAGTACCCGGTCACCACCTGACAATCCAGGTCGTGACTCAGACAAGCCTCAGACACAGCCCAGGATTTAGTGTTGTCCTGCAGGTACGTCTGCTCCAGCTCTTGGTGTAGTCAGTGACCTGACCCTTCCTGCCAAGTGCTCCTGAAGTTATATAGGCTCTTCAGACTATCATGCATGCAAGGCGTAACAAGGTGGTGAATTTGCCCAAATGAAATCCTGGTTCTCCTCCCAGGTGTTCCCTTAGAGTGGCTGTGGTCAAAAATGATAATTATTTCAGATTATTTGAGGACTGAAGGACAGCATAAATATCAACAGTAAATAGATTATACACTTTCTTCTAGGCACTGCTTTTGCCTATTATCTGGCTTTCCTAATCATGGTGAAATTAAAACCTACTCAGAACCAGAAAAATCAAGCATGCAGGAAGTTAAAGAGTCCAGCCCAAACTCAATTTTTATAAATCCACCAGAACAAAGCTAGAAATGAACACTTTGAGATCAAATTTGTAATTCAGAAAAGATATGAATGCACATGTAACTGACTGTACCTATTTCTATTTTATATCTCACTGGCAAGGTAATTCTGCAAACAAGAACGTAACAGCCTTTTAGAATTACAGATGCATATTCAAACTTCTTCAATTTCTCTTTCTAATTTGAGCACACACCATCATGTTGTAAAACTGCGGTAGAGTTGTCTAATATCTTTTTCCACATTCACACTAATTTTACTTTCATTTCTAATATATTGCACAATGGCATAACTGGGCCTTCAGTAGTTTGTTTACATAAACTATTTTACTTCCACATTTGCAGATGAGATTTTTTTTTTCACTAGTAAAAGAATACCTAGCATGCCAAAAATAAGAAAAAAGGGCATTTTTAGGGAACCTAAGGGAGACATGAACAGTGTCAATGATATTCCAGTAAGTAGCAGTGCTACATAATGTACTGGCATTCCAATAAGGGCAAGCGGGTGATACCTGTACTCCCTGCCTGCTTAGTCCAACATCAGTCCTGAGAGAAATAATAGGAAAACTGAAAAGAGATTCAATTATAAATTATTAAAAGATATGAATATAATTAATGCTAGTCAACATAGTTCTGTGCAAAATAAGCCTTGTCAAACAAATCTACTTCTGCTCTTTGATGAGATTTCAAGTTAGGTTGCCAAAGGTAACGGTGTAGGTATAATACACTTCAACTTTTGTGTGCCTTTTGACTTAGTATCGTTCAATATTCTAATTAAAAATATAGCACTACACAATATCAATAATGCGTGTTTTAAATGGATTAAGAATTGGCTAACGAACATGCATAAGAAAGTAATCAGCAAAGGCTTGGCATCAGAAAGAGGGGCTCTTCAGTCTTGTACTACTCAACATTTCCTTCAGCGATTTGGTACTAATGAAAAATAAAACTGACTAAAAAGACCAAGCATTTTTTAAAGCAGTGATCTTATTGAAAGAAAATGTGTTTCCAGTCAGCCAAATAAACATTTGCATATGCTAGATGATGAAGTACAGGATGCAACAGTGGAGAAAACTGAACAGAGACTGGAAGCAACAATTCTGTAAAGAATTTGGGATCATAAACAACCAGCAACTCAGCAGCCCAAGAATTGGGAAATGTCATAAAGGAAGTAGTGAATAGGAGCCTTTTTGTTTAGGCTAAAGAGAGATCAATAATGGAATCCTAAAAATATTGCTACCTTAAACATTTTTAAAACACACAAAAAATTGAAAGGATGCAGAAAAGAACTGTGGAAGTCATTGAAGACCAAGAAAGGGCTGTTTCAATGAAAGTTTAAAGAAATTCAGCTATATTGTTGTTGTCAAATTGAAATCTCAAAATTGTGGGAGATGCTGATTGTGACAGGGTCTTTCAGCAAGCACAAAAAGCATGGCAAGAGCCACTGGCCACAAGCTGATCTTAGGCAAGCTCATATTAGAAATTATGTGAATAAACAGTGAAATACTCCAAATGCTCTAACTGCTGTTTTCTTCAAACGAAGGGTCCATGACTTTCTGGAAGAGATACATTAGCCAAATCTAAGACATACTTTTATCAAACACATTCTTGGACTGAAAGCTGAGTACTTGCATAATAACTGAAGGGAATACAAAAGCTTGTAATTTTAAAGGAATTAGAATAAGTGGTCTAATAGGCCTTTCTGTGTTTAAATTTTATGATTTTTGGCTATGAGAACTGTCTATTACAACAGCAACTTTTTCTTTGACGAAAATCCACTCTGAATTTAATAAATGCTTAAATCTCTACTACAAAACAGTATGCTTAAAATGGTCATAGCATACTGGACAGAACTCAGTAGACTTCATTACAGTTTGCCATTTATGCTGGATGTTAATTTGTTCCAAACTTTTTAACAGCTTTTGAAGTGAAATTTCTCAACCTGATAGGATCACATCATTTATCATTACTCCTGAACACAACACCTCTGTGAAACTGTTTGAGTTACGGGGCTTCATGTTCTTTTCAGCCACTGTACCAGAAAATAAGCACATAATTATGGACTTCTTAATTATTAAAATGTTCTGTAAGTATCCGAAAAGTCTAATTCCATTTTAAGATAAGAAACACAGACTATTTTAGCTTTATTTCTGAGGACTTTCAAATGGATTTTAAGGGTTAGGAAAAAAAGCATTTTTAGTGATGAAATAGTCCTTTTCAACTCCTATTACAAATGAACATCAGTTGTTTGTTTGTCCTACTCTTTCTATTAAACTTCTTGAGAGAATCGTATTTGTGAAATTATTTCATAATAAAATGAAACTTCAATTTAACTTAGCAATTATACACTTCTGCTCTATCTTAAAAACTATCACCAAATAATGTAGCCGTTCACTTTAATGTTTAGTTTATAAAAGCATGTATGATTATTTCAATTAATTACTTAAGCTAAACAGAGTAATTAATTTTTAAATGTGAATATTTTTCTTATAGGAACTTTGATCTGACTAGATGAGACCTTCTCCATTAATATGCATGAAGAGAGAATACAAAGCAGAAGACACCCAGTCTGGCAACTCACAGCTGTGTTTAGCTGATGACTTACTGTAGCTTTCAAGTTAAGAAAAAATTCTCATGTGACTCTAATGCACTATTTTTCATCTTATTTAACCTTTGACATCATATTCATCAGGAACTTGTGAATGTTCCTTCAAGGGTGAAGAGACTGTAGAAGAAACATTTTAAAGTTTGTCTTCAACAATGACTGCTGCTCATTGTATTTTGGTATCCCAATGCCTAAAAATAGCAAATAACAATAAATATGTGGTAGGATGGGAGCAATCGGAAAGAAGTTCTCCATCACACTGCCAATCATTATGAAAAGCAAGAGGAATGTGGGAGCAAAAGAACTGCAGAATAGATTTTGCAGAAACCGGTGCTGGGTAAGGAAACTTTTTTTCTGCACAGCATAGGCAGCAGAGCAGCATTTCTTTCAGGGAAAGAAAGGCAGCAGAGCTCTGGGGGTGTTGGCTGTTAGAGGCTACATCTTACGGCTTGCTGTTTCCTGACAAATCCCCTTGCAGACTCAGGGATTTTGCATTTAGCATTTCCCCACTGTGGTATTCTCTAGCACTCACTGAGCATTGATGGAGCTCAGTCCTTTCAGGTATTCCTCTGTGCTAACCTCCTTGTGCAATCAGAAATGAGTTGGGGGAAGCCAAGTACCTGCACTGAGCAACTACAGAGACGTCATCAAAGCAAGCACTGCCATTTGCGCGGGTATACCTGAGACACTCTTGGCTTCTTAATTGAACTCCTGCAGTTAAGACACACACAGCTCTGATGGCTCCTCATCCATTGCCAGCTTGACTTCTGAAGAAAGGATCCCTAAGGTCTTAAGGCCAGCTTGTCATGTTTTACAATAACAATGAGTCTCGATGACTTTGTGGTCTTCACTGTCAGAAAAGACTCAAGTTTTCAACGTTGCACTATAAAAACAGCCTGTAAAGTTAAGCAAAGCAAACTACAGGAAGTATTTTTTACAAAACTATTGCTTTGATTTAAGTTAGAATTTAAGCTGAAAATCTAAACTGTGAATAAAACCAGGCACTAAAGTTAATAGAACACACAAGCATCGCAATGGACCACAATCAAATTATGAAACCCTGGCTAATGTCCTTACTTTGACTCTGCACAGTGACCCTGTCCATGCGCTCATTGATTCGTGAGACCTGTGAATATAATAAATCTTTACTCTTCCTGTTCCTCTTTATTGTTGCTGTTATTACAGGCCAGTGAATGTGACTTTTGCATTTGAAGAATGGAAAGGAACTTTTTGTACAGCGAGACATGTTTAAAGAGCTAGCTAGGTTCTGATCCCTTTACTTAAAAACTTATCTCTATCTTCAGAAGTTATTCAAATTAAGTCATCTGATAAGATGCCATTAAATGGAGAAAAGAGTATCACAAACATATTCAAGGAAAATCAATTTTGAATATTGAAAATACAAGCATTTGGGGTTTAGTTAAAAACTGTCTGGTAATGAACTTCCATCAGTGCCATTTGTTCAGCAGAAAAAACAGAATAGCATTACAAGTTCCAAGGCACACCCCATGCACAGCTCCACCGGGGAAGGTGCCAGAAAGGAGTTCTGTTGGTAGTTCTCACACTGCCCCGGTAGGCAGCTGAAAGGCACCACAAAAGTAGGGCTACCTGCTTTCTGGGCTGAGATGGGGAACCGCTGACTTTTGGACTTGGCTGGAGACAAAATGTTCCAAGGCACACCCCATGCACAACTCCTCCGGGGAAGGTGCCAGAAAGGAGTTCTGTTGGTAGTTCTTACACTGCCCCGGTAGGCAGCTGAAAGACACCACAAAAGTTGTTCTACCTGATTTCTTGGCTGAGATGGGGAACCGCTGACTTTTGGACTCAGCTGGAGACAAAATGTTCCAAACACACCCCATGTTCTAACATTGGAGAGAACCAGTAGTTGCGTATACTACCTTTATGTGCGGATGACAAAGTCAGGTGATTGAACTTTAAAATGAATTAACCAAAAGAAGAAAATCCCTGGTGTGATGGCTACTTTAGTAAATTTCTGAATGGTTTCAAAAGTCTCTGGTTTGTTCCTTGATTTTTAATTGTTTTCATGTGAAAACTATCATTTTCTCCTTTTTATGTCTATTTTATGTCTATTATTTAAAAGTTAGGAGAACTCAGAGAGGTCAGCCTTTAAAATCAGGAAGACGGAGCATGAAGTAACAAGTTTCTCATTGTTTGCTACAGATTTTTTCTGGCTTCCCAGGCTAGCACATACCATATTAGTTGAGATGCAATGATGGCAGTAATATCCCTCCTGTTCAGTCTTAGACAGCAAAACACTCCTAGAAGCTAGATCTAAAAAGTGTGTTTTCCTGGAATGTAAGGATATGGACGTCAAACACAACGTGCAAAAAGGTTGGCATTTGAGTATACTGATATTTCTGAGGGAGGTATATATACTTTTGCCCTTACTTCTTCATTCCAATGGACAAGTAGTGTCTGCACACAAATAATAAAATCTATAATGCACTTCCCAAATAAAAAGGCAAAACCTGAACCCTTAAGCCTATCTCTGGTGTGCTATTCTTCTTCAAAAACAAAGTTCAAAAGGTTTAGTGATTTTGGATAAAACCACTGATTTTGCCTATTTCTAATGTGAAAGATTCACGACTGTATGCCAAGGGGACTACACCAACTTCCTTGAAGAAATGAAACCCATTGGTTGAAAAGCATCATCGGTTTGTTAAAAGTGGAAACAATTTCACCACCAGATGACAGCACTGCTTATTACTAACTGCTTTTTGCATGTTTCAGTCCTCCCTCATTTTGAAAACAGACTGTACCGAGGTATGCACCCCTCAGCCCACGTACTGCAAGAATGGAGGTAACAAAGCTGGTGGCATAAGGTGATCTGGTGAATTAGTCGCATCAGGGATGCTGATCTGTCGACAAGTTAAGTCTGTGAAGGGTTATCGCTTCTGCAGGCACAGACAAAACCAGCTTCAGCCTAAGAAATGTACTTTCTGTTGCTTCCCTCAGACTCAGAATGATAAGGAGGGCAAGGGGGGAAGCTTTCAAAGTAGACATCTTAGGTTCAGCTTCAGAAAACAGTTTTTCTGAAATCAAGGCAACATCATTTTGACTCAGCTTAGGATCTGGCCACAAAGTGTGTTTTCATACAAGGGGAGCAAATTGGATTAGTTGACAGCAGTAGGCGATATTTCTGTCAAAAACAGGAATGGCACATCAAGGATAGCTATATGAGAAAAAAGTAACAAAAAATATTTCATATCAGTTGTTAAGAGCTTTTTTCTTTTTTTTTTTCTTTATTTTTTTTTTTTTTTAAAAATCCACCTAGTCCCTTTTGTATACCAATATGTTTTATGGCTGTAAGTGGCAATGAGTCTGACCATGTTTATGCTTCAGGATGCTGTTGGCATGCTGTTCATGGGGTTAACAAATGTTACCTTCAGTACTTGAACACCAGCTACAAATCAGTATATTCTTTGGGCAATACACTTCCACTTATGTTCTAAGAGTAGTAAGAGTGGATTTACAGTGCAGTAATTGTGTGGTGCTAGAAATATTTTAATAAATTCATAGGATTTCTATTTGTCACTATTCTTAGAAATGAGTAAAATAAAGAGCCTAGCTGTTAGTGAGAAAACACCTAAATTATAATGAATACAAATTTTTACTTAAAATTGTGTAATTTATTTTGAGAAGTCTTTTCTGAACTATAGTTTTGTATGTTTGACTTTGAAAAGATACTTTCCAGCCTAGCACTGACAAATATTTGGTATGAAGGGGAGCTGAGACTTCATTCAGAGAACACTTAGAGAGTGCAAGGCTCCAAACACTTATATTTTGCTGTACTCCACAGCTGAATGGAAATCTCTCAAAAATAGCCTAATTGGTACTTTCAGTACTGAACTGAACAAGCAGTCTTGCCTTTTGATGTGTATTTAAAATAATCTTAGTTCACAACATGTTCCATTTAGCAGTAATTCAATTAGCCAAAAAAGAGAGAAGATATTAATACTATTTCTAATGTACAACAGATCAAAATTCAGTTCCTTTTATAATTATTTAAATTCTGAAATCAACCTTTAAAAACCTTTAGAACAAGAACTGCTCCAAACCACCATAAATAGAATGAAAAGGTAGCCTAGCAGAAACAAGTATGTGTCCTTCGGTGTTAGAGTTGGAATTTACAGCATTCCCATTTTAAGCACAACAAACATTTGTGCACTTGGTACACACTACAGAGGAGGAGCTGGAGGAGTAATATTAGGGTAAACTCAAACTGCTCGACAGTTTGCAGCCAGTATCCACTAAATAAAAACATATTAATTAACAAAAGATGATTGATTTTACTGGGATTAATCAAGAGAAACTCGCACTTAGTTTAAATGAGAGTTCTGTGAACACGGAATTAAAGATTACTACTGGTAAGTCATTATTAAGAGCATTAATTATAAGTTGCATTGCAGAGAACAAGTCTTTCAAATGCAATGGTCCTAATGTGGAAAGGAATGTACAAGTTAAAAATAAGTTAAGTTAGAATTACCTAGAAAAAATAGTCATAGCTATATGTGTCAAATCTTTATGCCCCAAGATCATTATTCTTAGTTTAAAGTAACAACATTTAATAATGAGAAAAGTATTTTAAAGAGTCTTCAGTATGTTGCCACAGAACTTTCAGCAGGAAAACATGTCAAAGTATTTGTACAGCAACAACGTGGCATGTTACAAATGTTAACACTAGGATTTAGTAAGTGAATTTATTAGTATTAACACATTTATGTAATTATCAAGTGGGTTAATTAGCATTTAGCAACAAAATTAGTAGGCCAAATTATGGGAAGAAGGTAAACAATACTCTCTTTGGTCTGCCTTAGAGAAGATGGCAGATAAACGGATTCCGTCACACGTACAAAATAAAGCAAGACCCAATTAGCCTGATTTTCACCCCACAGTTAAAGTGAAGAAACATTGGTTTGCCACCGTAGTTACCTACCGGCAGTGGCTGGATTTCTATCAGTTTTGTCACCTCTACACAACAGCGTTGCCCCAGAGCCCAGGTACCCGAACACAGCAGGGCAAACAAGAAAAGACTAGTGCAAATCTCTCCATGACTAAGTCATGTCACTGTTTGTGCATATCCAGTTGGTTGGAGGGAGAGAAACGAGAAGTGGTTCATAAGGGTATTTCCTTAACTCTGGTTGGAATTTCAGTTAAAGAAGAAGAAATGATACAGCACTTTTAAGGAAAGAAACTTCCTACCTACGTCTTAAATGCATTATTAACTGAAGAATTTATGTGAAAAAAATCAATGGCATAATAGTATGGCCATGTTAGCGGTTTCTTTCAATTCTTTTGTCAGTCTGTCATCACTGCAACCGTTCAAAAGGCCACAAAACCTAAACACAGAGGCAGAACATTTCCTATTACAGTCTTTTATTATTATAATCTAGAATGAGCTAATAATCTTCAACATCAAATACTAGGGTTATTGTCAAGCCAGGTCACAGTCCCAGTTTACTCGGCACTGTTTCAAAGTTTAACAACACAACTCACTGAGATTTGTTTGTGCTCATCACCTTTTTCTTAGATGTACGCAGAGCATATATGTAAGATGGTTACATTTTGGTAACACCCTTATTTTCCTCAGTCAAGTCCAGGTTTTATCCTTATGATGGTGACCCTCAGGACTGTCCCACTGAATTAACAGATGCATAAATGCTTGCTGGAGTGGGGAAGGCTTTCTTGCAGAAAACTGGCGGAAAGGACAGCATAGGTAAATGTGGCCTTAGACTGTAGCGGTGCTGGTCTCTGAGCTGTTTTGTTTGCCTTGTCCCTCCTTCTTTGACCACAGCTGCATGAGTGCACACCTCACTGTTACAGTCATGATGGCCTCTATAACGGGCAAGAGCATCCTTCCCTAAAGATTACAAAATCCCACTATTTGAAGTACAGAATTCATACTGTCCCTCCCCATGACTGGATCTCCAGCAGAAGAATTTAGCTAGTCACATTAATCCATGAGTCTCCAGCTCACCTAAACTTAACCCACATTTTCAGTTCCTGAAGCAAGATTTTCATGTCGACTACTTAAAGTTTCATTTTTCACTTCCAAAGGTACACTTTACAATAGATCTTCTCTCTTCAAAAACATTTATAGTACAGTTGAGTTGAAATTTACATTTGACAATGTAAGTGAAAAGGTCCTTTCAGTTATATCACCAGCCCCCTTTTCTCCTGCACGAAGGTCTCCATAAACCTTGAATGAGAAACTAAGCGTAACAGTATCAATGGAGAACACTCAAATCACCGGAGATCTGCAAGGTGGCATTATCCTCATATTTGCTGGAAAGCTTTGAGGCAATGTTCAGAGTAGTGGGAAGAGGAGGAAATGCTGACTTAGAATGAATAGATGCAAAAGAAGAACTGGGTTTAATGTGGTTATGAAAGAGGAAAACACTATGACTAAGAAAAAATTAGAAAAGTTAGACCCACTGGCTAGATTAGACCGATAATGTAAGTAGAAAAAATCAGGGCTCGATAAAAAACTGTCAGAAGACTAAGCAATGGAAAGAACATTAAGTTGTTTTTACTTAGAAGGTAGTTTGAGTATCCACCTATTCCTAGCCAGAATACTTGAAAGCAAAACTAAAGCCCTTCACAAAGAAAATAGGCAGAATAAAACTGTGAAGGAAAAGACAGATGAGTCTGTCATCATAATAAAAACTAAACAACCTTAAAAGAAGAAAAGGAAAACCAAGATGAGGCAATTACACAAGCTGGGAATTAAAGAAAACAATAAAAACCAGAGAATGCTGGAACATAGTGATAAGAAATGTAGACCCTACGCCAGTTTTCAAATGGATAACTTACTTAGGTGCCAAGTCTGAAACTGGCCCTGGCAGTAAGCAGCCCAAAGCAGTGCTGCCATAATAAACATAAAGGATTGGAGTTCCCAGTTTGGTACAAGATGTCCTGGGTGGTTATGTAGAAGAACTGTTTAACTATTAAAAACCCCAAAGAAATAGAACATGTTCAACATAAAAGCAAGCTTGGATGCAGAAAATCCTGATTAGCTCGCTTTCTGTATTTGCACAGAGCAGAGTCTTGATGTTAGACCCGAAGCTGGAGACCACAGGAGTACATCAGCCAGAACGCCCTTTGCCAGCAGGGCTAGGGGTCATACAAAAACTGCCAAAAAACAAGAAAGCGATACTCCCAGCAGGGTTTTTGATCATCTTATGGATCCAAAGTAGATCTGTTTGTTTTGTTGCTATGGTTTTCTTCAAGGTGGCAAATGTTGAACCAGGTAGTGAATAGGCAGACAAATAATTTAAAGCTTTCATTGGTTCATTAACACAAATATGCATGTGTAAAAACTGCCATGGATGGCAGGGGAAAGGTGTCTCATGGAAGAGCAACAGCTCTGGGCAACAGGTAATTTGGTTATTAACCATACTTCAGATACTGGGAACTGAGGGTCCTGGGACATTTTTTTGGCTGAGGATTCAGTAAAAGCCACAAAAAACTCCATAGTAAACATTTCTTCTCTCAATGCCAGCATAAAGATCTCACTTTCAGTGTACAGGGTGTCCAGGATTTAGACTTCCTAGTAGTCCTAGGATTTAGACTTCAATAATAAGTGTGTGTTACAAGAGAGGTGAACATAGATATCAGATTCCTAAACCTACCTTCACAGCCCACCCTCTAGGGGGTCTGACATAAGACACTCTGGGATTCCCTTGATGTGACAGATACAGAAAAAAAGTCTTTGCATAGAAGTAAGACAAGTTGAAATGGTTCACGGCACCAGTGACTGCTGTACAGTAAAATTCTGACTTTTGACTGTAGGCTTCAGATCTGGACACTGACTGAAGAAAATGTGTGGAGGGTAAGCAAAAGAGAAAGCTGGTAGGAAGGTGAAAACAGGATTGCAGCAACTGGCCTGCACAGCAGTAGGAAATAAAAGTCTACATAGAGACAATTCACACTCTGATCAATGACATGAATTCCAGAATCTGTTTTACAGCTGTACAGTAAAATCAATCAGTATTAAAATAGAGACTATAGAATATTGCAGATTAGAAAAAAAAAGGGGGAGGACCTTTCAGAGTTGTGACCTTATGTACTAGTAATAAATGGAAGCTGAAGAACATGTCTCCATTGTCCCACATCCAAACTCAGTAGCTTTAACAACACAGTGCGGACAAAAGGTGGACACAAAAGCAGTAGTTGATTTGAGGTAAGGTGAAGAAACAGATGTACTTAATGACTTTTAATTCTCAAGAATCACTTGGCTCCTTTCATTTTTCTGTTCCTCTAGAACTGTTTCTAGTTGCACAGTTTTTGATTCTAGTTAAGTGGTTTTCATTTAACCTACTTATTTCCAATTTCAAAATTTCCCCTTAGCTAAGTAGGAGCTTACTTTGTCTCTACTTACTTCCATCTCGGGAGGGGGGGGAGGAGGTAAAAGCGGGGGGATTGTTTGTTTGTTTAATCGCTTCTTATTGGTACAAGAATGTCTTTATCCTTGTTAATACCTTTCTAGGCCCTGATCCTGCAACTGCCTACATTTTTCCCATTTTATCTTACGAAGGGCTTTCACTGATTCCAGGGAAATACTCACATGGACAATTGCTTGTAGGACTGAAGCTTTAAGCAGTAATTGTCAAGGGCATCCTGCATTAGTGAGCTATGAAAAAAGTCCATAAGAAGTGTACCACACTGGTTGTGCAACAAAAGTCATATATTATGCCTATTTACATTACTGAGAATTGATCATGACATTTTGACTAGCCAAAGGACATGCCTTAGAAGAAGCAAGATGCAAGCTGGTATTTCTTGGCTTAAGTTAACATTCTTTAATCACCAGACCATGTTGTGGCTCCACTACACTGGATTCTTCCTGAATACAGGAAAACAGTCATGCCATTCATAGGAAAATCACTCTTTCTATAACACTTGCCAGTAATTTAAATTACAGTGGATTGACACTCAGGAGTAGAGTGTATTCAGTCCCTGCCCTTGCTACATTTTCCCTATATGGCCTTAGGCAACACAATTAATCTATTTTCCTTGATAAATGTGAATAATAAGATTTATTTATCACTATTATTACATCTTTTTAATTTTGGAAAATCTATTTTGCAAGGGTTATTTCAGTCCCATTGGAACAATGGCACCACCTCGTCAATGGGACCTTTAGCTGAAACATCTCTTCCTATAATAATAATACTCATCATCAGCATCAGCATCAGCATCCCTTACTTAGTACCAGTAAAAAAACAGACTATACAACTATGCAATTTTATTTTCAAGAAAAGACATACGGCTTAGAAGCTAAACATAAAAATTCAGTCTTTTTTCTTGTATGATAACCAATTAATCCTTGTTAGTAGACTAGTAATTTATGGACAAGACTAGACATGCAAGTATTTTCTTACCAGTATAACATTTACTCTCCCAGAGTTCCCGTAACAGCTTGTTAGAAAAGTGATTGCTGTATCACAAGAAAATTCACTGCAGCCTACATTGCTTTTAAAAAAAAAAAAAAGACTAGTGAAATATATTTGCTCTAAAATGTTTAAAATGTAAACACTCATGCAGAGTATTTTTTGATCTATAAGGGCTTGACAAGAGTATATAAAAGTCTGGATATACCTTCTTGTTTTGTCCTTTTATTGATAGAACTCGATATTTCTGTTCTTAACTAGAAATATCTTGCCTGCTCATGTTTATGCAAACCAGATTTTTTGAAAAAGAAGAAAAAAAAGAGGTATTGTAACATCAGAAGGAAACATCAAAGGACTAGTGGCAACATCTTAAGGCTTTTATCAAAGTAGTAAGGGAATGCATTAAAGCAACAATATATGTAGCTTACAAATTACAGGACTATCAAATTCACCAATATGTCTAATGAACATAAAGGACACGTTCTTACATGCATTTTTTGTTTTAAAAGAAAGACTCAAACACTGGGTTTGCTTTCAAAACTATGAGAGAAATATATATTAAAAAAAAATTAAACTTAGGTCTTTAGGTTGTGTCAATCAGTGTAGCTGCATGCAGCTGCAGTGGAGTCGAAGGCAGCCAAGCCCACTTACACCTGACGACAAGTTACACTTTTATATTTTTTAAAGTCAGTGTCTTCAACACAGAAAAAATATACATTTGGGGCTTTTTATTCCTCACCACGTTTGTACCTATATGAGAGCTGAGGAACAGAGTACTGGGATCTGGCCTAATGAATAAGAAGTGTAGGTAGTTCTAGTAGCTCAGAAGTCATCTCTTACCAAATGGCAGAGTATGTCCACAAAACATCTTTCTGTCAACCTGGCTTCCAAAAGTATTTCAAGAATCTTTAAGCTGGCTTCACTTATTAGGAAAATATTATTCACTGTTTCCTATTTAACCCTAAAACTTGCATTTAAAAAGTTTTGTTTATACAACTAGCCAAACCACCGCCATGCGAAAAACACAACTGAATGAATTACACACAGTTTCACCTCAACCCCAACCCCAACCCCTGTGTGGAGCACAGCTGCCCATTCAAATTTATGGCTTTTGCAGCCTGCCACAGGAAAAAAAAATACAGATTACGAATCTACCCCAGGAAGGCACGGCTCCTCTCCCAGACCCTGCAGCAGTAGCCCCAGATGCAGGCACCACGACTTGTGGTCTCAGCAAGTCCACCGACTGCTCCTAATATTTCACTAATGCTCACTTCCATTAATATGGAAAAAGGCTTCATACATTGGGGGATAATAATTATTCACCAGTTTTACAACTGAAATAACTGGGAGTTCATATAGAGCAGGGATTAAAACCTAGTTCTGTTTTACCTCTCTGTGTGTGTGTACATATATATATATATATAAATATCCTGGTCTCAGCCACAGTGTCATACTGAGAATTTAGAAGTAAGACTGCCCTTCATAGCAGCAAGACAAGGTACAGGGAGGCTTGGGAATAATTAATTTCCATAAAAAGAGATCTGGCCATATAGTTCATGAAAAGAGTACATGTAAAAAATGTTCCGGGTCTAATTCTTGCAAATTATTCTTGCTGGATCATTATTACAGCAGTTGTGTTTTCTGGAAACACTGAGCCCTGGTCAAGAAGGATAAGGAAGAGATAACAAATGTTCAGCATCACTATACTCCCTCTGAATGTCTGCTTCATCCCCCAGTGATGTGCCATGAGTGTGTTGCTCTGTGTAGGGTGATGTAGGGATGCTAAGCAGCTGCTTTCTATCGATTTGCAGCTCTTACATGTTCTGTGGATCTGCAGGCTGTAAGTTCACAGGCAGCTGCTAATCCACTGTAGAGGTGAAAAGCAAAGGACAAAAATTAGAGACTTGGAAGTAATGGACAGAATCACAAACCTCAGCTGCTGGGGTTTTATTGCAAAGCACAGAATTTAGGGGAAAAAATCTAATTATTTGTCTTTACTGTGTCATTTTTACTTGCTTTTGAATATGGGCGCTCTCTTTTTCAGCACACAATGTGACAGAGTCAGGGTGTATCTGAGGCTGGCAGCAATGCCTGTATTGCTAAAGAGGGGAAGACTCTTAGGGCAGGAGGCCAAAATTCAGAAAGTAGTTATTATTCTTGAAAGCATAACTCTGAAGCTCATGGGAAAACCAGGACATTTGCTTATATGCATCAGGTCCCCAGACTGATTAATGCTCACTACAGTAGAGATTTATGGATCTTTCTTTCTAATAGCTCTTCTGTGAGCCCAATACAAGATGATTTGTGCACATCCTAGCTCTCATCACAAGCTCTCCACCCATTTATACTACTTCGAAATGTCAGCAGGCCAAAGCTGTCCATTAAACATTATTATTATTTATTAATTACATTATAGCAGTACAGAAAAAGTGGTGGTAGAGCTCAAGCAAGGAATGAAATGGGGTTCCAGACCCATCATCACCACTTTTATCTACCTCCTGCCACCTTGGCAGCCCAGCACCTCCAACCAATTTAATCCATGTAGCTGCACTGCACGCCCAGTGGCCACAACACTCCTAAGAGCCTGTGATACACCAGAAATTCCTCACGCTACACATTTCACAATCTCAGAACAAAATTTCAGGCTCTGCCCCGTGTTGCAGGTTGCTCAGGAGGCACAATCAGCTGATAATTTTAACCACCAGCTTTACAACGCGGCAGATTTCCTGCGTTTTGAACATGACTGGAAATTTCTGAGCTCCTGGAGTGCAGCTCTAATTTTGAAATACACTCTGAAAGTCTTGTTTCTGTAACACTGGCAAAAATCCAATCTATAAAAGCTCTTTTTGTTAAAACTGAGGAAGTCAAAAGGGCTGAGAAATTTTACAAACACCTATTTATGTCTATCTATCGGAGCGCTTGATTAGAATCTCAGAGATTTATGAAAAAAGTAAAATAAATACAGCTCTGGACTAATAAAAAAGAGCAAGAACAAGAGACTGGGGATACACATTCAGTGCCAATTAATTGCCTTGCTACATGGTCCTCCGTGCTTGTGGGAAGTCAGATTTGAGAAACATTCATGGAGATTTCCAGCAGGGAGCATGATACTCTTTTCAGTAAGCTTACTCATACACCTGCAACAGCTAATGAAATAATGTCAACTTTTTTACGAATATTCAGAGTGCTTTTGTTAATAAAAAGAAGGCATTACAATAGCCAGCCATTATGTAGGCTGGCACCAACTGTTCCACTTTTCTAACAGAAAAAAATAGTGTGCAAATTGTTTTGCTCATGAACGTGAGACAGATGTAGGGAGAAGGCAGGCAGACACCATAAACACTCGCATCCCACCTAAGGCTCCACCTGGAACACCATTTACTCAAGCACACAATACAACTACATGGCTAAGGACTAGTTAATATATGTAGACAGTTTTTCAGAACTATAGCACATTTGTAGATCGGCATCTTTCAATGTAGGGATTCTGTTAAAAATGGCACTCGGTAAGACTGAGACCCAAAAAAGTGTCTATTTATGGGCTAGTTTAGATGCAAAATGTTATATAAAGGTTTACATTCCTACCACCAGTATATCAAGAGGGATATGGTTTCTAAATGTATCTAAAAGGTATTGTAAACATACAAAGGCACAGTGACTCCTACTTAAGCATGGCTCCTGTTCTAGAGAAACCAGAGCGCATAAGTTGCTGTTACGAAAAAGGCCGTCTCTGGTAGTCTTACTTGCCCTGCAAAGTGTGGTTTTCATTTTTAGATGAGGGAATTCTGAAACCAGATATATAAAGGGGTATAGATAACATTACAGCTGAGCAGGCAGTGCCTAACTTGAAGACATCTGTTACTCCTTTCCCCCTCCATGCCCTCTTCCAAATGAGAGCTCTGTCCCTGAGCACAAAGCAAAGGCAGGCAGATGTTTAGAGCATTCAGAAGATTAATTTAATTTTTTTATTAGATCTTCCACAATTACCTCAATTCCTCCTCATGACTGAGTGAACTGAATTAAATTTCAATTACATAATTATGTAATATTCTATTTATACTAAAAAAATACAACAAACAATTCTCTATAAATCCAAGTGTCTATTATTATTGGTGGGTTTGTCTCTTGTTCTGACCTTTTCCACAAATATTCTTCCTGTACAGGCCCTCTTTTCCGTTCCAGCTGCACCATGGTACTGGTGACATCCCCCAGCGGGAGATGACCAAGTGGCAGGGCAGATCAACACAGTTGGCCTTTACTCAACTGTAAAAGAAAATCTTCCCATCTTTCTGTTCAGTTAACAATAAGTAACTGAAATTATACCCTTAAATGGTAATTTATAATAGCCCAGATATATATATATATACAAAAAAATATACAAATACATATATACGGATTTCTCTCTGTTTCTCATATATGCCTTGCTATATATAGATGGATAAACACACAGAGAGTGCATTTATCTCGAAACTTTCCATGCATTTGAGGTTCTTATGTTATTATATTAATTAATCTGCTGCCTTCAACATGTATTTTTTATATCCTGAAATGAAAAAGTGAGGTCTATTATGATTACTGATATTTCTAAATTAGTTTTCCCCTCAAACTGAGGCAGAAGTCTGCCTTCTTTTTGTGTTTCAAGTTATGAGCTTGGTTCCCTATCATTTGCACCAGTTTTTCATCAGTAGGACTCTGTGGACAACAAAAGTTCTCTCAGAGTGGGGCAGGAAGAGTCAGCTCTATTAATCAGTCCATGATCACAACTAAGAAAACTGCAAAACCAGCTTTAATGAGCGTAAGGCATATCTAAATAAACCACACCCAAATACTTGAAGTACATAGAGCTGCTAACTCCTCATGCAGTCAAAATTTTGAGGCAAGTCAAACACTATTTAAATTCTTACCAGTGAAAACAAGACACAAAAACGTCAAGGGCTACTTTGACAACCCCAATGAACAGCCTGAACAGATCCCAGAGGGAATGAGATTTTCTTCTCCATTGTGGAATTTCACAGGATACAAGCACCCTGTTCTTCAGCGTGTGTTATACACAGGGCAGGACACATGGAAATAACAGTCCTGACATCACTTCATAGAATCACGGAATGGTTTGGATTGGAAGGGGCCTGTAAAGGCCATACAGTCCAACCCCCACTCCAATGAGCAGGGACATCTTCAACTCGATCAAGTTGCTCAGAGCCCCGTCCAAACTGACCCTGAACATTTCCAAGCATGAAGTATCCACAACATCTCTGGGCAACCTCTTCCAGTGTTTCACCACCCTCATCATAAAAAAATTCTTCCTTATATCTAACCTGAATCTAATCTGATAGTTTAAAACCATCACTCCTTGTCCTATTGCTACAGGCCCTACTAAAAAAAAAAATCCATCCTCATTTATCTTGTAAGCCCCCTTTAAATATTGAAAAGTCACAATAAGGTCTCCCTGGAGCCGTCTCTTCTCCAGGATGAACAACCCCAGGTCTCTCAGCCGTTCTTACTAGGAGACATGTTCTGTCCCTCTGATTGTTTTTGTGACCCTCCTCTGGACCTGCTTCAACACGTCCATGACTTTCCTGTACCAAGGACTCCAGAGCTGAACACATTAGTTTAGGTAGGGTCTGAAGAGAGCAGAGTAGAGGAGCAGAATCACCTCCCACTTCTTTTGATGCAGTCTAGGATACAGTCGGCTTTGTGGGCTGCAAGCACACGTTGCTGGCTCATGTCCACCTTTTCATCCACTTCTGAAGTTGTGGGTCAATGCACTTGACATGTGATGAAGCAAAATACTCAAACGCATGTTCTTTGAGAGTTAAGATTTACTTTTTCTTTAGCACATTCAGTGCAAATGAACGGCTGCTTACAAGTACGGAAAACCTCCACCATGGGAAGCTCTACGGGGTACAAATACCTGTACACAGTGGCCACTTCCAGGAACACTTCTATCTAGGTTTCTAAATGTGTACTGAGAGGTGGAAGCCTGGATATAAGGCAATCTTAGCTCAGACTTTAAAGACCATGTGCAAACATGGCACACAAAGCTAGGATTAAATACATGCTACTGCTACCCTAGACATCTGTTCATAGACCTGGCAGTAAGTGTGCTTTGAATTTCTTAGTCAAATTAATTAGCATACTAACTCTCATAGATTCAAGTGACCCATAACATGAATTGCATGGTAGCGTTCTTTAGATTTTGGGTTGCTTGAATCCTGCTAAACCTGAAAATATGCACAATTTAAAAAAAATGGCAAAACATGACAAAGGCCATTATAGGAGAACAAAGTTAGGATCAATTTCTGAATCTCTTTTGTCCTGAATGCAAGTAGAAGCTTTGTGTTCTGTACAGACACAAGTACTTTAAGGAAATGTGAGACACAGCAGAAAAAAGATTGGGGTGTTGATATTTACCACACAAAGATAAACATGACTGCTTGATGCAGACTGATGAGAAACCCTTTAGATACTACGTACTGTGACTACTCGACTGTGCTGAGATCTTGTGCATACTCTCAATCCCACTGTTAGATTTCATGAGGATTGCAATAGTCTGGCAATTTATTAGTTCTTATCACATTATATTATTCTGGTCTTTGTAGGAGCAGTTGAAATGTCACCGCCACCAATTGTAATTATGTTTCCTAGAGGCACTATCGTAATTTGAAGAGCAGTGTGTTTGTCACGCCCCAGCGTCAGAACACAAGAGTTCTATTTCATGCCCCGGCTGTATATAATATATATAGATAGATAGATACATGTATATGTGTGTATATGTATATGTATATGTATATGTATATGTGTGTGTATATGTGTGTGTGTACATATATATATAATCAGAGATTGGTTTGGTCACTCAACCTTGAGTTCCTACAGTTTTTGGACAAATTTGGCTTAGTTTAGGCAGCTTAAGCTAATGTAACAATGAGAAAACGCAGTCTAACTAATCTACTTGTCTCAAACGGTGTTCATTTTCAGATATTCAGGAAAAAGAAGGGGAAATTATAAGATCATAAGAACAACTGTAACAACCAATCCAAATAATAATGGGTTTCACTGAGCTGAAAGTTAGTGACTGGCAACTTTCAGATGAAAATCAGTGATGGTGAAATAGGGATTTCTAAATAGAAGCTCTCTGAAGATGTTTTACTTTAATATTCCATAACATTCAGTTATGAATGTTGCTTACTTGCACAAAGTCTGCACATGTGTAGTGATGAATTCCACAGGCATATAAAGCTATGTTCAAAAATCTTAAATAACAACATTTATATTATATTTTTGATTGCCTGGATAGTTTTCCTTGCACCTGCTTGACAAAAAGGAGTAAAAAAGCAACAGTACTCCCAGACTTTCACTAGCTGCTATGTCTTTGAAGCCATCTTATTTAATTTCATTTAATAAAGTTGTTGACATTTTCCAAATATAAAATCATTATTGTCCTCATTGTCACACACTCTTGGCACAGCTCCCTAACATACAAATTTAATATAATTTCTCCCCAGCTAAAATTTAAAATAAAATCTAATTGCAATGGTAGGAATTAAGAAATAGCAATGTGGAGAAAAATAATGAACTCAATAGAATTATCATGAAAGAAGATCTTCAAAATTAAAATCCTGGGGGAAAAAAAGATAGAAAAATGTTTGTGCATAGGAGTAGGCAACTTTAAACAATATTCAAACAAACAGAAAATAAATTGTTTCAATTATTTTCTGACAAATAATTACAGTAATTTTAAAAATTGAATTTACAAGAATTAAGTTTTATCATTATGTATGAGGTTACATTATTAAATGTTACAGGAAATCTACAGTTTGGATCTAAGCTTTTAGAAACACTTTTTATCATTTAAATATGATTTGAAGGAGGGGGAAGCTCTCCTGCATGTTACTGTGTTCTATTTCAGCTCTAATTTAACCCTTTGAGCATTTTGCTGAATGAACAGAAGTCATGCACATCAAAGAAAAAGATGAATTTGCTTAATTCAGTTTCATTACAAATTAGGAGTATTTTGATAAAGGTAAACTAAAATTCCTGTTGGTGTTTATACTTGGTCAGACCTTTTTTCAAGGACTTCACTATGAAGCACAAGAAGCTGCAGACCTGATCAAACATCTGTAGGCACTAAGGTAACACATTTGCTCCCTTTACCTGTAGAAGCCACTAGCACTTCCAGAATGATTTACTCCTCAGGGGAGACAGCCAGTCTGCTTTTTTAGGTTCTGCTTTTTTCTCAAGGATTCTTTTAAGAGTAACTTTCTTTCCAGCTGCTGAACAGCTCATGGGTGCTCTGAGCAGCAACCCCAACATCATCCACTCTGAGAGGGAGCAGAAAGCACCCCAGAGGCATTAGGCATACACGTGGGCAGAGTCAGTCCCAGTTGCCTGTGGTTCCATAAATGGAATGGGAAACAGCTTCTTATAGTGCGGTACCAGCCTGACACCTATTACCACTCACCTCAAAACACCCGTCCTTGAACGGGGTCTCAAGCAACCAGATACCAGCAGCAAGAATTATATTATCCCAAAGGTCCGGCAACATTTATGGAAACAGAACTCGAAAATTTCCTATGCTACAGTGGAAAGTCTTTGTTTGATCATCATTAAATATATTAATGTCAATGAGCTACAGATGCTGTCAATTACATGGTTTGGGGGTTATCTCACATGTAAGGTAAATGACCATCCTTATCTTTGCATGCTGGTCACATTAGCTGAGATCATGACTTGCTATAACTCGTTTCATTAAATCCTGAGATATAGTAGCTAAGTATCTGGATCCCTTTAATTAAAGTTTATATGGCATCATAATTTATACAACAAAAACTTGAGCTGTCTTTGCCAAAGTTCTGCAAGAAAGATAGCTTAACATTAACAATTAAAACTGAACAAAGGCCATCCTTAGTTTGAGTTGACAGTGGACTCTTAAGAAAAAGTAGTCTGAGTCATGCCATTATTGCTCAGAGACATTACATTTCACTGTCCTATTTTTAGACTTTTTTTTTAACTAGATGTCACACCCAGAGACTGAAGATTGAGGAAAGTTGAGATGAAAAAGAACATCGAATTTTTTCATTAGAAGACCCATTTTAGAACAGGGAGGCAAAATTTACTTGATTCACAGATTTAATTTTGTTTAAGTAAACAGTTTAAAATTTTATCAGCATTTTTCTTTGTATTTTATTCTACATATAATTCCTAATTCTCACCTCCTAAGTCTGCCACTTCATCCATATTTCTGTTGCATGGTGAAGTGCCTGGTTTTGAAACTATTTTTGTTTTGTTTCTGTTTTCCCTCCTTTTTTACCAGTGTGGAATATATCTGATGTTGAAGACTGTTAATGTAGTCTACTGACCCTTGTATTTACATTCACATACCATCTGTGATGCAGCAAAAAACAAAGCTGGAAGAATATCTCATGCTTATCAGGCATATTGATTACATTTAGCCAATGGAAATTAAGAAAAGAAAAAGTGCAAAGTAATCTGAAAGGTATTTCCACATTTTCAACCCATAACCCATGTGCTATAGATTGTGAATTTCCACTTACAGCACTGTTGTCATCAATTTATATAATAATCAGAAAAAATAAAGCTGCCCTTGCTTATTTGGCCATTTGCATATCAATTCAAGTGAGAGCACCTGCAGTAAAGTCTATTGCTGAACTGGTTTGCAGTGGAGCTGTTTGGCTCACTGCTTACATTGGCTCTGAAACTGGCTACACAACAGGCAGAACGTTTTTTTGATGGTCTGATTATCTTGCAAAACTTTCAGCACTTCCTTTTTCAGATCAGGCTGTGAAGTGTGCAAAGTCTGCTCTCATCCTTCCTTCTCCCCTTCCCCACCCTCAGGCTTTCAGCTCTTGCTTGAGACTCAGACTTAACAAGGAAGTTTGGAGGAGCTATGGCAAAATTAATAATATACACTAGATTAAGATGGGTCCAGGATATATGGTGAAGAACTTTATCTCAGGACAGAAAGGAAGTATTCCCATGCAATGACTGACAGGCTGGATCACTTTTCCTGCCACGTCTCTTTGCCATCCTTTTTCTGGAGTTGTGCCCACCTTTCCTAAAGAAATGGTAAATTCTTCATGGCAAGCCCTATTTCTTGCCATGCATTTTTACCTGACAGGATTCATCTTGCCCAAGTTTAGACATGGCAAAGGTAGACACCTCTACCTGAGATGATCCTCTGACTGGAGAGAAAGCTCCAGCAAGTGATTTGCTTGACCAGCTGTAGACAGCTGAGGACTGCAAGGAGAGGTCTCCTGATTTTTCTCCTCTAATCCATTTGGTATGAAGTCAACTTGGCATTAGTAACACAGGCTAAGACATCCAGCTTCTGGTCATGGACATGACAGCAGGTGAAGTCTCTGTAATACAGTCTGTGCATCCATTTAGACACTTCATACACCCCTAAGTAAAGTTTTAGCTTTATTTGGTTGGATTTTCTTTAGCTGAGCAGTTACTCCTCATTTCAAAATCACTATTCATTACATACCCTAAAAGGGGGAAATGATTTTGTGCTGCAATGTCTCATTTCAGCCCCTAAAACCTTTGCAGCACATTCAGCCAAGTTGGGGATGTGAGGAGGGGGTTTCCACTTATGCAAAGGCAGGCAGCTAGATTGAGCACCCTCTGAAGAAGGGAGGCTTTGAAACATCACATGAAACTGAGAAAAATCACAGGTATTTCCTACAACAGCTGTGGCCTGAGACTGGAGAAGCAGCTTCCTCTTAGTCTACACTTATTTTTTTCCTGAAAGAAACACCCAACCAACAGGTTTTGTACACACCTGTATAGGCTCTGCCAGGATGAAAAGTTAATAGATCCTAAAGGGTATGACTGCTTGATCAGCAAGGTTATTTTGTGTTTGACTGTGCCTGGTTTTACAAGTGCTCTTTTACTGAACTGTGGCGTAATTATCGCTTGCAGGAAAGTGTTTGTTCAGTCCCCAGCCTTGTGCTGACAACAACCTGCAGCCTTGCGCTACTTCCCCTGCTTTCACAACTCAGCAGAATCTGTCCCATCGGAACAAGGCCAGTTTCAGGCAGATGTGACCACAACATCACCCAGCCCAGATTACCTGTCATCTAGATGGGCAACATACCGGTACAGCCCCAAGAAGCCTCCAAAAGTAACAGAATGACTGTGAAACAAATCCTGGGACACCTACGGCTTCAAGGTGACTGCAGCACTTCGGCAACAGAACCCTCCCAAGCCTTCGGGCAAAAGGATCCTTGCAGAGATGTTCCCTTTCTCTTTTGGTGCAGGGAAAACAACTGTTAGGGAAAACTTATTGTGCACTGGCAGTACAGCTCTATAAAGGTGAAGCAACTCCAAGTGATGGATTAAAACACAACACACCAAGGCAAAACACAGCTCAAGGGCAGCCTTGCCCCGTACTGACCTGGTTGAAAAAGTAATTTGCACCTTCATCTTCTTAAATACATTTCCATTTACAATTGTGTACACCCTCACACCTGCATTCATCCAACACAACCAGTTGTTCTGGAGCACACGTAAGTCTCTAGTAAGCAAGTGTTATTTCCCATGGCTGGTGGTAACATTTGTTTTCTCCCACTCAGCAAAGGTGCTGGACATTCTTTAGGTTGGGGAGCACGCAGTAGGTCAATATGAAAACAATGGCTTCAAATCTAACCTTGTTACCTTCTGGGTTTTGCTATGTTTCTTCCATACAGATTCATGTTGGTTCCAGAACACAAATTTTGGATTATAATAGAGACTTGTGTCCCGATTATGTCTAAAACAGGTGGACTGATTGCTCCGTGTTAGATCTTACTTCTCTACAAAGAAAACTGGCTTAGCCCAGATGTCAAACTTTCAGAATGACCCAGATAAGATGAGGTAACTAGGAACAGCTTTATAATATGTCTAGGAATAAATGAGTAGGGGGCGGGGGGGGGCGGTATTTACCTTGGTTTAAAAGCGGGCACCTAAAATAGCACTCAGTTCTGTCAGTTGACACAGTAGTGCCAGAATACTTTTGTGTATAGCTCTGCAAAAATCAATTGCTCCCCTCAGTATTGCAGGGAGCATGTTGACTTTGATGTGAAATTATACATTCAGGATATTCTTGTGAGAACTGCAAAAATGACTCAAGAATGCCAGTCCCCACTGATCTTATCATAGACTATGCTCTTAAATCACTTTCAGGCTCTGAAAATTCATCTACATTTTGGACATCCAAATTTGAAAGATTTGTCCATGACCATGGAGACAAAAAGAACAAGTACGATTAAATTTTTTAGATACCAAATAGTAATTATAGGTTTGGGGCACAGAGGGATGTTATTGTTTTTTCCCTTAGATCAGTGAGGTTTATTTTCCTTTCCCTTGGGGACAAATTGTCTATATTTGGAATCAAGTTTTTATGGTGTTTAATTGTGAATGAATATATCTGTCTATATATCCATACACAAGGACTTAACATCTGTACATACGTAATTGTTAGTCCCCATATTTAAAAAAAAATAATTCATAATTACATATAAAATGGACAAGAGGAAGGGATAAACTGCATAATGGAAAAGTGTGGTGTGATGTAAATATTATTTGAATACAGTCTTCCTCTGAATTTTTCAGCAAAACTTCTACCAAACTTAACAGAAGCTTTGTGTAAACAAGCAGTAAAGAGCATGTACTGCTCTTTACATATGCAGTACATATGTAGTACAACAAATATCATTTTATATAGCAGGGAGATTAAATCCTCTTCTCAGAAAGCAGTTTATTAAGTTAATGGTCCAGCTTAAACCCAGTTAGCTATGGTGCAATGTTACGGCTACAGAAGTACAATAGTTTAATTGTAATGTGGTCCAAATCCAGATGGCATTGAAAATATCTTTTTAACCAACCAGTTCCTTCCACAAAAATACACTGCAACTTCAATGGCAGTTAAAACACGAGCATTAAAATAGATTATTAATGACCACACAGTTAAGCCCTGTTGTGCAGTTGCTGCTTGCACACACCCCCGCTGGGAAGCGGGGTGCTGCCTGCCAGACTGGGATGGGCGCTCAGGCTCTCCCCAGGGCTGCCACCACTGCTGCAAGGCCCTGCACCCTCCTGCAGTCCCTGAGCCCACGTTAGACCCTGCCAGCTGGCTGTCCCACCAGCAAGAAGCAGAATGATCCCTGGAGGCAGGCACTTGCCCGGCTCCCTACTCACCCTAGCTCCTTCCCCATATGGCGGGGGGCAGACATGACCGGCCGGCTGGAGGTCAGCAATGCCGAGAGAAGCAAGCACCCAGGGGTTTCACAGATCCTGCTTCCCTTCCCATGAAGGGTGGGGACAAGGTTCGCCTCTTAAGGAACTACTAGAAATTTGGTTCTACATTTGACTTTCGATGACTGCGAAAGACAATCGCTCAGCGCAACGTTTGCTTACCAACACCACCCTCTCACGAACAAAGCATGTGGTTTGGAAGTGAGGTGGAAACCTTAACCATTACTTGAACAGCTTTAAAATTCTCAGAAATAGACAAGAAAACCTGCCCCATAAGCTATAGCATAATAATATTCCAAGTCAAAATTAATACAAGATGAGATGACTCTTTCATCACAGCAGGGAGGCTTGAGGAAAAAAATAAGCCCTGAATATGGATCAAGGTGTTGGGTATTTAAAAGGGCAACTCAGGTGTATGCGGTGTTGAAGACGTGTTTATCTTGGACTGAGATTAAAAAGTTCTGTAATCAGGACAGGTTCTTGTAATGCTATGATCTCCTTCAAATTATGAATAACTTGAAATCACACTAAATCCCCTAAGCCTTTTTTTTTTTTTTTTTTCTTTCCTTAAAGTAGTGCCTATATGCTAAAGCCTTGAGGGAGGTAATTTTGTGTCTTTTAAGTCCAGTTTTTATAACTGCTTTAAGTGATATAGGCATATTTGAATCTCCACATTGACATACTTTCAAAGGTGAGAGTTATATCTTTGAGACATTTGGGAAACACCTGTTTTCCCTCACACTGTATTATTCTCTGTGTAACATTAGAGTAAAAGATTCATCTAATCCTTCAAGAGAGGCAAGAATTGGGATACACGAGTGATGACAGATGAGCTGCAACTATCAGGGTATTTTCCTGTTTTAATTATCCTCTACTTGAAATACTAAAATATTTTTTGAAATTGAAATTGAAATACTTGAAAAGCTAAAATACTTTGAAAGGTCTCACACTCACCATCAAGTTTTTGTTACATTGCACAAGACTAAAAGCAAGAGGGCTGAGGTTCAAATAGCAGCTCACAAATCTTAGTAACAATACTGAAAGAAGTTAATAATGCCTCTGATGTCACCAAGCAAGAAAGAGGTTCAATATGGCAAAACGTTATACAGGGAAAAAACTGTTGGATAGAGATAAAAACTCAGACACTGCCCACCTTGGACACCCAAACAGAGCTGCTTTCTCCCAAAGCTGCTGAAGATGTCATCACTATTCTCACAGCGTTGCAAAATTTAAAAAATATCACAGGACCTGCACGTACTTTCAGATGAGTCCTGTTCGAGACAGGAACAGCATAGCTCCCCATGGGGCACTTGAAAAGCTGAGATGGGTTCAAAGCTCCACAAACAAGACAACAATCACAGAATTTTGGGTATTTTTCATGAGAAAACCTGTTTGGACCTCCATCCAGAGAAAATTCTGGCAAGCGATGTAAAAATTATCATGAAGGACATCAGGGTGGCAAAGGGGGCAGAAATGGAAGACCTGGCCTTGAGGGTAAAGATGGACTAGTCACACTCTCCTTGGCTGGCCAATGACACATTAGCAGATGTTATTTCTAATACATTCTCCTTGGTGTTCCCTCTCTTTTCCGGCTTCCACCTCACTGATTTCCATGAGAAATGGCTGGTCAGGACTCCCTGTTTAGCATCCCTGTGCCCTCCAGCATCCTGCTGTCCTTTTCCCTGAGATCCAGAGGTGATTTCTTATTCTTTGTTTAAGGAACGCACTTTGCGAGAAAGCACAAACATTACTCATAGCAGAGGTCAGCTCCCTACCCAACCTATGAACATTTCCTTCTCTTACTGTTAGAGAAATAATTAAATTAAAATATCATTATTGTAATATTTCACTACTACATAAACCTTTCACCTAAGAATCTCAAAAGGTTTTGTCCTGGTAAATATTGTCATCTTTGAGAGACTTGGTAATGTATATTGATGGTGTATATTGTTGTATGTTGAGAGACTTGGTAAAGTTGGTATATGGCACAGTTTAGGAACAAAACTCAGCAACGCAGATCACGCTCCCTAAATCTAATTATTTCCATCCTATGCTTTTCCCTTTCTCACACCTAAAAATATGGGGGAAAAATCTCTTCTCTTCCAGACCCATTTAGCTCATATTTCACTAATAGTCCTGGTAAGGCACTGTGCAGTGGATAACAGGCCAAATGAAACCACACCAAATGAAGACAAAAAGATCTTTTCTAAGAAAAGTCTGGATTTTGCTAAGTTTACAGCTTTTGAGATATTCAAGTACATAGTGTCATCCAAATGTAGACCATACTTTAGAAAGCATCCAGTTTGTAGTCAGACACCTAAGGGTATGCTGATACGCCTTTTTTTTCAGGGAACGGTGATTTGAATGGAAGCTCAGCACTTCCCTGACCGCAGGCCAGCGTGGATCCAGCCCCTGGGTCCCTTCCTATGGGAACACCAGGCAGAGAGACCTCTTTTCAAAGGAGGTCAGCCTTTGAAACAGGAACTGACCTTCAGCAACCAAGACTCCCCTCTCCTTTGCAGTCTTTGTGCACTTTCTATTAGAAAGCAACGCAACGGGGTATATTCTAATTCTCATCTGCTAAACATCCTTAAAAGCCTGGAGTTGTTCGTGTTCTCACTGAAATACAGGAACTGAATATGTTTGAGAGACAGGACTGTCTCTCAGCTCCATTTCCTCTGCCTTTCCCGTATATGGTTAGTTCTGCTATCAAACCGAAGCCATTTTCAGTGTGTAAGAGTAATTTTGATCATCAGGGGTAGGAAGTATGAACTCCCTGTGTGTTTCTGGGAAACTTTCAGTGGGATAAAAAGGCTTCAAGCAACTGTTCAGGCACATTCAGCTTGCTGCAATTTCTCTGGGCAGGAGAAGCAGTGGATGGCAGGGTCCAGGGTGCAGCTGCTTTCAGGAGAGGGAGAGCGAGAGCAGGGAATAGCCTTCTACCACTGTCACTTCCAGGAGAGAGGAGAAAAACAGTGGGTACCTGCTGGAAAGGATGCCCTCAAAGGGGTCCAGATCCCACGCTGCATCCTGGGATCCAGACTTGTACACAGCTGCTACAGTTAGAACTCCTACCCTAAAGATAAGCTTTCTTTCCTAGTCACATAGAGGCGAGCTGTTTAACCAAGTCCCGCATTATAAATGCATTGTGATACCCAAAGTGAGAACAGTGCTTTTCCTTGCAAGAGCAGCTGCTCCTTTCTGGAGGTTGATAGGTGAGAAAATGGAAAAGTTTTACATTTCATTTAAAATTGAGCCACAGAGCTTTCTAAATCAATATTGGTGCCCTTAAATCTCAGACCAAAAAATACCTGTCAAAGGAAGAGAATGACTGTTGTCATCATTCTAGCCATCAAAGTTATTTTGATCAAGTCTTTGTGTATTTTTAATAACGATTTTTCTTCTCCCCCAAAGTCTTGTTATTCACTTGAAGGTAAAATTATACAAAAAGAGGAGCAACTTTCTGAAAAAGTGTGAGAACCTCTGGGACAAGATCAACCAGTATTTTGTCAGCTCAGGAACCTGAATTGTGTGTGTGACAGAAGGCACTCTGAATATGGATCGTGACAATACAAATAGTTTTAAAATACTTATTTTAACAACATATAACAGTGGCAAGACTAAAATAAATCACAGTTTACTGTCTGTTTGCCATCTTTAACAATTTTTGTGAAGAATATATATTTATGGCATCCATATCCCAACATGAACAGATGGTAAAGACTTCCTAGGTGCTATGAAGCCTGCATAAGAACTAGAATTTTAACCTAAGAGAATAACAATCTTGAAATTTTCTCAAAATGTTTCATATATCATCTATGTCATGCAAGATTTACACAAGAAACCTTAAAAAAAACCAAAAACAGCTGGAATCAGGGAAAGCAAACATTCTAACAGCTTTGTCACAATAGGCTTGTAGCACTGTTCTCAGTGCTAAGTAGTGTCCTGCTACAAAGATTTAAAATTTTTAAACAATTCTAAGAAGTGTTACTTAGAATTTATCAAACACAACTATTCAATTTAGAATATGTGCTAGTAAAGCTTTTCCAAATACTGGAAAGCTTTTGTTTTGTGGCACAGACAAAGATATGTGTAAGGCATATATTCTAACAGATGAACCTGCATGACAGAAAATAACAACAAAGAACTACTACACACAGATCACTGACAACATTTTTTCAAACAGTATGAGTGCATTTAAAGGCAGAGAGGCTTTTGGTCATGCATCATATTTATAGCTATATTTATACACTGTTAAAACATACCTATATTTGAATATTTCATAGATAATTGTTATTTTCAGAAACATGACTAAGATCAAAATGAAATACCGCAAGTTGTCCAGACACTTTTTATCTAACTTTATTATTATTCAAGATTCTGCCTTATGATATCATGAATACAAAATACGGTCCTCTTGAAATGAAATTATGCATAAATCTTGTTCAAGCTATTTCAAAAAGACAGTGATATAATGGAGATCTGAATCTGAGCTATAACACTTAGGCAGCCAATAGTTGCACCAGCAGCTATCTCCTAACAGACTTGTCAGAGGTGATGGGAAGTTTTTAGATTGTTGTCCGTAAGAATATGGAGCACAATTTGCTGTTTCAAACATTCACAGCATTTTGCATGTTTGCTATGAACCCAACTTCAAAATAACATCTTTTAACTTAAAAAAGTTTACATACATTTGTGCTCATAAGCATGCTTCTAAAATTTAAACTACTTTTCAAGTTTCTCAAATACTAAACCAAAAGGGCAGTTTTTAATCATAGTGTCACACAGCTTTTAACCATAAAAGCAATTGTATTTAATGTGAAGTAATAAAATACAACCAACATATACTATAGCCTGTAAATAGGAAGAAACAATCATAGCAAAATGAAACAGCAGGGAAAAAATACACATCATTCACTCGTTAAAGATGACTGCTCTAATATTCTGCTGCTTCTTCTAATCTTTATGAAAAGCTATTCTAGTTATTTAAATACCTCCTCATCAGCTACATCAACACCTCACAACAGCGTTTACACTAGAAACAAAACAGAACAGTGGAGGTTCCATTTTTTTATTTTGGCCAAAAACCCCTCAACCCCCCAAGTAAAATTTTGTGGATCAGGAGGATATTTTTACAGATTTAAAATAATTAATTTTCCTTTTACTGCAATGCCGCCAAAAAGGGGTGGGGGGTGGGGGGGTGGGGGGGAAGCCTCTAAACTGTCTCCGTTAGTACGAAAATAATGTCATGCATGTGTGACACATGATGTTAAGAATTCTATTTCATTTCTTACAGCTGAAGGAACAGAATATAGATGATGATGCTATAATAGGGTTTGAAGTGGAATTATACATACCTGCCCATACCAACTGTATTCCAGCATTGTAACCTCAGTGAACACCAAGTCTTAGAAAACTCAGAGCAAATTCGTGAATACGAACCGTTTAAGACAAAGCCTGTGACTATGCTGCTACTTTCCCTTTCAAGGGAGTGTGCTACAGTCTACAACTTTTTACTTAGCCACCAGTACTGCCACAATCATAGCTTTGTTGAAGTGTTGTGCTCTTGCAGCTAAAACCTGTTGATAATGAACCTGAACCCATTATTTTGAGTCAATGAATTGAAAGAAATAGGGCAAAGAATGAAAGCCACAGGGCCAATTACCAGCATTCTTTGATGTATTACTTGCTAGCACCCACCAAATCACTTTGTGTCTTTGTCTTGATCCCCTCTGTTATTCATTAATTATTCTGGAAGGGTTAGAGTTCAGATAGCTAATTGCACAGACAGTCTTACTTGGTGGGGATTCTCCCTACACTGACACTTTCCCCAGCTGTGCCCAGCCACCTTGTATTATGCCAATTAATCCAATTCTTGGCATTTTTGTACAGTCCTCCAGGTTCTTTTAAAGCTTTGCCTAAAATGTTTTCATTCAGGCTTGTACAAGAGAGGCTGAAGAAGATTTGTGAACTGGACAGATAATGTTTTACAACTGTCTTCTTCATTCTTTGTGGAAGTCACTGGCCTTAGTGAGCTTGTTTTCCTCCCCGCATGCTTGTCTCTTTATTTACAAGCATGGTGTCTAGTACTTCTATTGCATATGTGGAAATGAGAATTCTTTTACATTTCATTTTTCCTCTCCCTGCCCCTCCCTACTCTTCATTTTTGTCAGAAAGGATCTTTGTTGAATTGAGAGGTAGATACCACTTTATGTCTTAAAAGAGAATTTCTAGGAATAGTCTTGCAGTTAACAAAAGGAAAATATCACATTTCTTGGTGGGTATTAGCACTAGGAATACTTCCATGTCCAGAATTTAATAACAAAAAAGGAATGCAATGTAATCATGAGAACACAAAAAAGGGAAATAAAAGCTTTCTGTTGTGTGAGGTCAAAGCCCAGGCTCATGTTAGCAAATTCAGTAACTGTCCTCTGAAAATGCACACTTAGGACTCTTCATTTTCACCCAAAATGGGAAAGAAGACCTGTTTCCTGTGTTTGGCCACTAATTCCGTGTTTCTTATTCTGCTACCACAGATACCCACATTCCTGCTCCTACAACCCTAGAAAATCAGGAACGTGGGACAACAGTCTGGGGGCACAACCAGAAGAGGCACAGTTAGGACCAAGCCTATTCACAACTAGGTATACCCTACTTCGTAAGTAGTTCTACTGCAAGCGGTGTCAGTAATTTTAGCTCCTCCTAGCCACTGCCATGTGGCTGGGAACTGTGAAATCAATGGCTCTACGTGAAAAGCTGGAAGCTGAAGAAAAGAGGTAAAACTGGGTCTTCAGTGGGAACTGGTGTTCAGTATGCACAGTACGCACAGACAAGAGGTCCTTTAAGAAAGCGGTTGCTGAAATAAACAGAAAACAGTAGCCACAGAGAACAGGCTCTAATTATTTTAAATCATAATATTCAGGACCTAAGTAATTATTCAGCTATGTAATTATTTCATTTTCAGAGATACCAGTTAGTTTATAATGTTGTATCGCAGCCATTAGAGCGCTTAGTTAAATTTTACCCAGGTAATGTCTTCCTCAAATGACAAGGAGTTAAATGTGAATACTGAAGTCCAAGGAGGGGGGAGGGAGGAAGATTTTGTAATTAATCTGTTTAAAAAAATTAGCAGTGTTTTAGCACTTCAGGTGATCTGACTACTAATCTCCATTTGCAGATAACAGAAATCCAATATCCTTCAAGTAACCAGGTCAAAAGAACAGTTCAATAATTACAGGAGTCTTACATAAGAATCTGTAAAACACCCAGGAGCATAGGTAGTTGAGGAAGATTAAAGAAAGAAATTTTGTTTATAGATTTCATTTTTATGCCACTAGAATCTAAATAAGCTTAAGATGGTGCTTCTTACCTTATATAAAGCCCAAACAGAAAGTTATTAATCACAGTACTGTGAAATGAGTTATACTTTGCATATATATTCAGAACAAATCAAGTTCCATCTTCAGGTCTATGGTGTGCAAAATATTTGTTAGTCTAAACAAAATACTGACTCTGACCTCACTTCTTAGACTGACCTGTCAACTGGACTAATTCAAAACTCATTATCCATGAATTCACAGTTATTAAGCATTTGATTTCAAACTTGGTTTACCATAAACTACGTTAGCATCAAAACTGAAAAACAAAGAGTTCTGTGAAGCAACTTATTTTTACATAGTTGTGTCCGTGCATAAAATATGTATTTTTGTCACTCCATGACTTGACTTTTTTCTCATTAAATAAACCAAACATAAGGTTTCTGTCTCATTAATATGTAATTTAGGTAAACCAGATATCAAGTCATTTCTCTTGAAAGAACAGTATTTTTTTAATATCTGAAAATTAAGATAATTTATAGAAATAGGACAATGCTATCTGACTCTAAAGCAGAAAGGTGCCTTGAGTCAATGGTGCAGAGTTGGGCTTGTGATACTACGAAGTTAAAAATTCAAAAGGCTAAAATATTCCCAAAGAATTATTCCTTAAGAGAGATAGAGTTTTATGCCAAATCCATAAATTGCCAAAATTGGTTTTGGAAAATCTAACCTCCGATTTCTGAATCCCTCGATAGTGCTGAATATATCAGATAAGAGGAGGAGCCACCACATACTGAGTTATCAGCAGCTATGCTGGGGACACCTTCACCGGGTAGAGGCTAGGAGGAGCCCGGGTCCTCTGGGATCTAACCTCAGCTGCCCACAGAAAACTATCCACAGCTCAGCCTGTGGCTGCTTTCTCCCACTAGTTTCTCCTCTCTCACTTGAAAACTGCAGCTGGTGACTACTTACATCGCTGCTAAATTAAGGCAATATCACACAAACCGTCAGCTGCGGAGGCATCTGAGCAGACAGGTTGGTACCCCACTCTCCTGGACCATGTCACAGCACTTTAAGCAGGGATGAAATAATGCACTCTGGGGCAAGACAGTGGAGAATTTGCAGACTCTGTTCACCAGATAATTTCTATTCATCAGTTTTCTAAATTTCTGAAAATTGTTTTTCTACACTGAAGGATCTAGTAAAAATTACTTTGCACAGAGTTTTTAAGGAATATGTCATTGTTACAGAAATGTTTCATGACTTCCCAGAACCCCCAGCCCCACTCCTTGAATTGAGCCCCAGTGCTGAGAACAGCTTTTTGTTTCAGAGAACAGTCCTTTATTTGGATATAGCTCCCAAATAAACACTTTTTAAATGTAGAAAAGTAAGACATTGCCAACAGCGCTTAAACAAACACACAACTGAAGTATCTGCATTGAATGATTACTGCTATCCTCTCCATTTTTTTTCTGTATCGCTGGATTTGACATTGAGACATTAGAAGTCTAAGATGTGCTTTCTGTCAATAAAGTCCTTTTTAGCCGTAAGGCCCTTAAGGAAGTAGTTCACTATGTCTGTATAATGCTTTGCACACTGGGGCACTGATGTGGTTGAAGAAACCAGAATTATCCAATAACTTCTGACTACGAGCTCTTTCAGTCACAGCTGAGGCTTCTGAAAGTGCTCTGTTGCTGAGGTCAATAGCAATTCCTTACAACTTCCACTGGAGCATCCCAGTGCTGAGGCCTTTCAGAAGTCCCATCTCAGCTGTGGTAGCTAAGTTTGAAAGTCTCTTAAACGCCTTTCTCTATAAACAAAGCAATATGAAACATAAATTATTTCTTCCCTGAGTTATCAGGAGGAACAGAAATTCATATGTGAATAGGCTTATTACATCTTACAGATTAATATTTAACTCCTAAACCAGAACATTTTAGTAAAGGGCCACCAAGAGCCGTGACATAAGCTGAACTTGCACTAGATATAAAATACAGCAGAGAACAGAAACCGAAGTTGGTTTCCTACAAAAGCAATTGATTTGAACTTGAAGAAAACCTCAAACAGCAACAAAGGCGCTCAGAGAAAAAGTCCAGTTATTCTCAGCTAGATTCTCAAGTGTGTGTAAATTATGTTGCCCCTATGGACTTAAGCCCAAGTATCTGAACCTTTAAGCATCATTAGGCTAAATCCACCTGTTTTTCCAAACTGGAAACAAATAAGTATCTTCTCAGTAATACAATAAATAAGATACATTAAGGATTATATCAACCTTCTTCTTAAATTAATTTGAAATGCTGCAGTCTGAAATTAGCTGTCTGCTAAATACAGCAAGAATATTATATGATTCTTAAACTACTGCATTAATGCATCCTTCTTCTGTCAGTACCGCAATTCAGAAATTGAGTTTTTTCCCTAGCAATTGCATCTTATTTTTAGACCCTCTCTCCTAGCTAATAAGCAGTATATCTTATTTAAACAGTTGCAAAAGCCTACCATTCTGCTTCTGAATTATTGCCATTTATTAAGAACTTTGCCTGAATAGTAATTACAGGAATTATCATCATCATCATCATCCATTTTCCATAAACTTTCTGTACTGCATAGGACTCTGAGGAAGTAAATGAGGCACCTCAAGTTTTCAGAGGAAAAGGATGTCTACTTCCACATGTGGAACACTGTAAGCCTAGCAACTAAATACAAAACCCAGTTCAAAACTCAACACATCGGTGATTTGCTACACTACCTTAACAACCTGCAGTACAGAAATAGACACAATCAGCCTCCAAAGGAGTGTGAGCTGAAGAAATATGTTAAATAAATAAATAAAAAAAAAGCAGCTGGCCCTCTTTTCATGACAATGTTACATATACACAATACCATTTGAATATTTGAATGGGCAAGGTAGTCCATGAATAGTGGAAGTGATACAGTGCTTTTTCCTATGGATTTGTGTTATATTTCCCACAAAGCTTTCTTTCCCAGGACTTCCAGTTACACTATTGTGGATGGTTTCTCATGATTACTGCACTGCACCTTCCAAGGGCTGATCACATCTGCTGCTTGGGAAAGGAGCTTGCGGCACACGGGCTCCCGAGCCAGAGACCCACGTCAGCCTGAGAGCCCACACACACTAGCTGCACTTGCTCACAACACTGCAGAGTCATTAAGAGCTTTCCTTCCCTGTGGTACAATTTAGGCTTTTTTTCCCAACCCATGTGTGTATTTCCATGACACCTCGAGGCATTTCTGTTGAAATTGGCCTGCAGGTTCAAGAACTATGAAGGTGGAAGAAAAAAAACCCGTTGATGATGAGCAAACAGATGGCAACTGCCATCAAAAAATACCACATTTCTTTAGGAAGCTATGCTAAAAATGATCAACTATCGCTGCCTTGGGAAAGTGTTGGATGCCACTTTGAAACTGAGCTTCCTGGAGCGCTGTTTCACTATGAGGCATATTTAAAAGTTTCTTATTTATTTAATACAGCACAACCTGCAGAAGCACCACAGACGTTATCCCCATGGGAGATAACAGAAAAAAACCTGAAGTGCCACAGTATACTTCCTTACAAATATAAGAACCAAATATATTTATTTTATCTTATTTTATAGACATTTTAGGGGCTTTACCAAAAACACGTAACTCTCAACTCATTTCAGAGACGTTACAAAATCACCATGGTATCCTTTGAATGCCAGAAAAGCTACAAGCTACAAGACCACATATCTACAATGATATAAAGATGAGACAATAGAGAAGTATCAGTACTCTTTAAGGAAGTAGTAGTAGTAGTACTTGTAGTACTAGTAGTACTAGTAGTAGTCATCATCTTATTATTGAGGAGGAGGAGGAGGATAAAACATTGCATTTTCTCATAATGTGAAGAATTCTTGTGGAACAACTCTAATGTTTACATTAACTAAAAGGTAAGAATATATATGATTAAATATGTAAAATTAAAAATATATAAAAGAGTTTTTAATATGTACTAAATAGCAGTCAGAAAAGATAGAAAAGGTTTTAGGGAAGGGCATGTGTAGGGAAAAAAATCTGATGCAGTAAACCACTGATATTAAAAATACTGAAGGGGGGGGAAACAAAAAAAACCACATTGAAAATCAGACATTAATCGATCTACACTAAAATGTAGATTAAAAAAATTTCAAGCTGGTGAACAGAAGCTCAAATCTTCTTGCTAAGTTTCTGAAGTATTGGGATTTCTTCAAACATACGGTCAGTGTCTTGTGTGATCTAGTTGCTGAGTAATATCTAATAATTGAAATTACAGTGACTTGCTTACTGAAACACATTGCATTAAATATGTATATTATTACTGTTGAAGCCTTGAAGAGCACCATTTAATATTTCACCCGGGAAAATTCCCTTTTCAGCAAGTATTTCAGAAATACTTTCTGAAAGAACTAACATGCATGATGAACTTAAGAGCTGCAAAGAAAGCCAGTGAACCGAATGGCTGCATACAGCCAACAATAGCAGCAAGGAAACTGTGTAAGAGACTAATAATACACTTATATTTAGAGGAATGTCATAGAGCTATAAAGAAAATCCACTTTCATCCTCCAACTGTGAAAGAAATAAGGGTAGAAAAAAATTGGTAGTGTAGTTCAGGTTAACTACATGAATGTTGTGGACACATCAGAGAGATTTAGGTGTTACTGCTGAATGAAGAAAATTATATATTCACCTGTTTGCTACATAATTTGGCACTCATTAATTAATTAATGGAGACTGTGTTTCTAAGTAATACAGTCACTTCTGAGAATCTCAGCTTAATGTGCCTCATCTAAGCATCTGATCTAGGCATATCTGGTCTAAGAGTTTAATTTTGAATGCCTATCTTCTGCAACAACAGCCAGTGGGTCATTTCTAGCCATTAGCTTTCTTTTTTCAAATAAAAGTGTGAATGTAGTAAATCCTGTATCACAACCACGTTAACAGCAATCACATGTTACTTATTTGTTTGACTACCAGGTGCTACGTGTGAGGGAATGCTGATTTCTATAATGAAACTGTTGTTGATCCACCAGAAATACCCCGATATTAGACTCTTAGGTAACAGACATTTGGGAGCCCTAATTGCCTGCTGACATGATATTTACAGTGCCTTATACAATGGAGTGACAATGGCTACTCCTCACACCTTTTGACTTTTATATACACTTCCACACATTCACACACACATATAGAAGATACTTTCAGCATATATATGTATGTGTGGAGGGAGTTCTATGTATACTTATATATTAGGTAATATTAAATAAGAGAAAATGGTTAGTGAGAGCCTACCCCTTCTAATAGATTCTTTTTATGCTGTCATTTTTGAGAATAAAATCCAGTTAAGCCTCATTTCTTCCAAATCTGTGTTCCATGGAGAAGTGTTTTAGTATTGTTTTTTGAATCAATGGGCATAATGCAGAGAAAGAGGTTTCTATCTGCAGAGGATCATCATATTTTTAGAAGCAATACTGCTGTTATCACAAGAGTGGTCCATTAACTGTAGCACAGCAGTGAGGGAATCACTTCTGAAATGTCATCAGCACTTCTTTTGGTAGAAAGCGTGCTTAAAATAGCCCTGTACATATGGAGGCCTGACTTCATATAACGATTTCAAGTAAGAGTACAGAAATATTTTGTGCATTTGTTTGGGTTTTTTTCCTTTTATGTGTGTTCAATTTTATTTGCACAGACATGGGGCTCTGAAGTGCTGGATTCCCCTTAAATTTTACTACCTGTAATAGTACCTTCCATAGCATGGGGGTTTTTTTAATAATGATTTAAATACAAATCAGCAGTGTGTCTGATCAGACTAGGTCTCTTGGAAGTATCACTGGCTGGAATGCTTTCAAAATATTTTCAGAGTTATTTTTCTTTTTGAACACGGAATGATTCTTCTTGTAACCCTAAAAATGCTGCTTTTGTAGACTGAAAATAAAGCTCAATAAAGTAAGATTGTTTTCAGTGGGCTTTGGAATTGGTCCCAAGTCTTTCAGTTTGCCGATGGCAATCCTTAGCCAGCCTGTGGGAAAGCTACATTAGTTTTGTTGCAGAACTACTGCAGAAAACTTTTTTACATTGTGAATACTCCAGATAATTAACACACAGCATCCAGCATGAAATATTTTGTGTTAGATATTGCAAGATGTCACATATACCAGTTCATCTTGTTTTACTTCTACCAGCGGTCATCACCAGAGGATCAGATGGATGTAAGTCGAGCATACTGTCAGGCAGGTCATAAAACTGTCCGTATCACTATCCTAAAATATGAGCTTTAGCATCCTACAGTCAATTGTGGAGCAGTAGTTGTTGTAATAGGTGCTGATCCTGCTGTGAAAGAATGAAGTCGGTATTACTGACTTGAAGGGGAGAAAAGACTGCATGCTTCACTTGGATATAAGAGAAGTGGACTGAGTCTCTGGAGGAAGATCATCTGGGTTGCAAGAAGAATGGCTCAGTGGTTACCTGCTACACAAAGACTTCAAAGAGTCTGGTGCAATTTCCTACCTGAACAGGGGTCCCTGGATAATTTTGAGCATTCATCACAAGTGACATTCATCTCTAAGAGACAGTTTTCTAGTCTAAGTTAAGAAAAAGTCTCTCTTTTGGACAATAGCAAAGAAGAGACCTCCAGGAAGTGAAACACTTTCAGATACCTCTGAGATACTTTATATAAAGGTAGAATTTTATTATTTTTTTATTATTCCTCTGGAGGTGCCTATATTACTATTCATCACTGAGGGATACTTGGGCAACTAACTTTAATTGGACACCTCTTATTTACATGACTAAAAAGCTGGATCCATTTAGGTAATTGTGGAAGCTAAACCTTATTCTATGAGGAGCTGAATTTGTGTCTCTGCATCTTAGAATTTCACCTGTGAAATGCACACCTTCCTTACAGTGAGACTGGGGGGCTGGGGACAGAACACAAAACTTTAAAATGTACATGATGTTGTCAAAATGTCAGTGGGGGCCAGGCAATTGCTTAATGTAAATAGATGGAAAAGGATGCTGGAGGCAATGAGCTCCAACCCCCAATAGGTATGAGCTGAATCTTTGTATTCTAATGTTTTTGGCATTTTTACTAACTAAAGGAAAAATCTAGAGACAGGACTTTGTTTGGAGTTTGAATGAACTGGATGATACTTCAAGCACTCTGTATGAAATGTCTTTTAATTATTAATAGTATCACTTAAGCCACAAAAAACACATTTTCAGTAGCACAGTGGCTGACATTTCTTATTTGTATTCAGTTCCACTGAATTTTTCAAAACAAAACGTTCAGGGCATTTTTCAAGGCAAATTTCTCAATTAGTCAGTTAAGGGTTGTTGTAGCGACAACCAATTTTTTTTTTCATTCTCTGTGTGTTAGATACCATAGCCTATGTCAAGACCTTATGCAACCTATTTCTAATTATTCACAACCTTTTCACTGTAACTGTAATCTGCCTCTTTTGGTATTAAAAAGGCAGGACACAATTATTTATGGGTTTGATATGAAGAAAATGTGGAGTGTGTTCTTTAGAAATATGTCCATGATTTGTAACAGCACTAACAAAAGTTACAAGCTTATATTTATCGTGTGATTCCAATCCAGTTTTAGTTTCATAATTTTTGCTAAAAAAACCCAAAAACAAACAAACAAACAAAAAACAAACAACACCAAAACCCAAACCTTCCCACCTGCATTAGAAAGCAATTAAGAACTGTTCTGCAGAAAGAATTGTCTATGATTATAGTTGTATTGACGACTATATGACTATAGTTGTGTTAATGCACCTCACAATGTTGCTAGACCTACATGGACCCCAGTTTTGGTCCAACCTTGCAAGGTCTTTCAATGCAACACAATCTGCAGTAAATTAACATAAAATATTAACAAAAAAAATAGTTTATACATAAACAAAGCTTTGATTATCTGTACATTAGTGCACCAAGCAAGTATTTAGAATCAAATATGTCACTCTCAAACCAACTTTGGTACCATTGCTAGTTATAAATTTTGGCCAAATTACTTGTTTACACTATCCACAATGTTCATGTGAATGATAACATTTTCAATAGAAAAAATGAGCAACAGTTTTCACATTTTATCACATCTAATGTAAAGTGAGAGGTGGAGATACAGTGTTTCAAGCTGTGTCTTTTTGCCTCTGCTGTTTTCAATGGTTTTTTTCTCTGCCTAATTTTTCATCTCTTCTTTGCTTCCTTTCTGTTTTGATCTCTCTGCTTGTTTACCCTGACTTCCAGCATTACTTCTTATCATTTTTCTTCCTCTCAGGCACCTTTTTTTTTTTTTTTTTTTTTTGGTATTCATGATATTTCACCAAGATACAATACTAAGAAATACAGTCGCTACTACTATGCTGCTGGAATGAGTCCTGTGTGGTAGTGTCTATCCAGTGTGATCTCAAATCATTGATTACAGCAGTCCCAAAGGTATAATGGTGAATATGCACCATGGGTATGATCAAAGCAAGAGCCTGTAATGCCCAACGAAAAAAATCAGAATAATAGAGAAAATAAAACTTACTCACAGAAATTCTTTGTTAACTGTTTTTTTTCAAATATTCTTTAATCATTTAATTCTGGGTAAAAATTATTTCAAAAACCACCAAGTCAATGGCCATTTTTCCTTTAATGTCTTTGACCTTTGAAAAAATTAACCATTTCTGTCTTTGAGCAACTGTACAAACAGACGTACTTGTTTAGGGATCTGCAATCAAAGGGGTGGTCTTTGTCTTGGGTGGTCTTTGTCCTTATTTTAAGTCATAAGCAATTAATCCACCATTGTGTGCTTATCCTACAGGATGTTCTACTTTAAAATCACAGTAATTTAAAAAGTACTCAAACCCAAAACATCATCCAAAACTGGCGCACTTTCCAGTTACCTGCAAAAAGCTAAACAGATTTGAAACAAAATAGCTCCTGGGTTAGAGTCTTGCATGCTGTATTAGCCTTGAGCAAAATTTTACAGTGCAGCTACTTAACCTACAGGCAAAATTTCATAATGGGAATACTGAGAGACCTGTAGCTATAACCAGTACTACTGGGCACCAGTATAATATTTCATTTACACTTCTTAAAAAGCAATTTTTCTTAATCTTGCTGCATGAATGAAAAATCTCATCCCATAGTCTCCAATTCACTACCCTCATGAACTCATAAAAAGGTCTTTTAACCACTGCTGTGATTTTCAAGTGGAAATAATAAAATTGCAAGAGTTAAATATTAATATTCTGTTCTTGCATTGTGCCTTTCTTTGATACCAATTACAACTTGAACTTCACCTAACTCAAAAAGACTGCAGACTTCACTCAATTAGCAGTAATAGGATTAAAACATAGCCTTGGAACTGAAGATTTAAATAGAAGGAAAAAAAGCTTGGCAAATGTACACTACATGTACCAAATTAATCTCAAAATAAATATGCAGCCCTGGGTGAAATAAGTGGAATGTGGAATGCTGGAGGTGTGGGGGTTATTGTGGGTTTTTTACTTTCTTGACAACCTCTGCGGGTTGCATTGCTTTGAAAACTATCATGGCTGTAGAATAACAGTACTTCTTCCTTTAGGTTTATGAACACTAGAAAAAGTTACTGCCAATCAAAACAGGTATTTTCCTTTGAAGAGGACCAAAGCCATTTCTGTCTGTTACTATCTTCTCCATTATGAAATTTGTATGGTTCTCAGCTTTGTGAAATTTAAGCAATCCCGCAGATGTGAATTATTACATTCAAATAGCTGTCTCCTGAGAAAGGATAAATATGCCCATTTACAAGTGAAAACTATCGCAGAGACCAAAGCTATGTTTCTGCACTACAGATTTGAACAGCAGGCAACTAAATTTGTGGAAGAGAATTCTTGCGTCACTTTACTCATGCTGAGTTGTTTGTGGGTAATTTTGTATTTGCATTTCATGGCCAATGAATCACTTCATTTTGAGTTATCTGCTGCTACATTGTATGATACAATGCAGATAACATGAAAATGCTTTCCATTTTAAAGAGCACATTTGACTTCTGAGATAAAATCAGTGTGTCTTAATATTCTCTGTTAAATGAAAAAATTGTTTAACCTCAGTTATGAAGAGCTGTTTATATCCTTTTCTCGGAGGCAAATACAAAAAATGCTACATCATGTTTCACTCATCAAAAACTCATAAAGCAGGACATTTGAAGTATAGCTAAAGAGATCCAGAACCAGCTGTGGGTCAAGACAGGTGGAAGTGAGACACTTAGCTGCTTTTATTTCCTTCCAACTAGTGGAGAAATCAAGCCCAAGATTAGCCACAGGTTTTTCTTGACAATAACCATGTCTTCATTCTGTAAAAATGCACTTCAAGAAATACCAGAGAATGACTAAATGCCCTTTTTCAAAACAGTATAAGATGCTACAGAGATTTGGAAATGAGCTTCAGTGGTTGCATATTTCCAAAACCTATCCCTACTACTATGACAGATAACAACTCCACACAAGAAAAGAAAGAGTAGTACTTTCACGGGTAAAGCTGATTGCCCAGGAGGGTTGTTAAAGACTGCTTTGTATTTCAGATCACTAACAAAAAAATTTCCATGGGAATGGGTCTAACAGCAACCAATATGAGGAAAGACAGTGTGGTCAAGATCACAATATGCCAGAGATCAACAAGGGTTTAGAAGGAACAGGATTGGCAATAAAAGGAACAGAAATATCATGGAGATACAGAAAGATGCTTCAACTCATATGGGCTACAAATTGCAGCACTCCAGAGTACCAAGAAAATGGTCTGTTAAGCTCCAAACCTTCCAACTAAGGACAAAGTGTGTGATCTCTTGAATCAGATTGGCTTCAGCCTCTGTTGTTTTGCTGGACTGCAGGTAATCACAGATAAATCATGACATATTGACATTATTTCAATCACATTTCAGTTTGATTCCAACTACCTGTAGAGGCTATCCAGAGTTTCCATTCATTTCAATCTCTTTGCCTCTCACTCCAACAAAATAAGTTAACCTGAAATCAATTTATCTATAAATTGCAAGGATTCAGTCTGGGTTTTGTAGCAGATATTTTTGATGTCCTGCCTCTGAAAAAGTATCACTTTCCCAAGTTTTGAAGTGCTGGCCTCCACAGGTCCTAGATCATTGCTTAGAAAATAATGTACAGAAGCTCATTCAATTATAATATATCTTTAAATGAATCTAATCCTGTCTGGCACCACTCAGAAAGCAGACAGGCCACTTAATTAAACAAGATCATCTGTCTCATGGTAAAAACATACTGAGCTTATGGGGGTGGTTAGAAATAGTTTGAAATGAATGTATGAGATGCATTACCATCATTGCAGAACTAGTAAATCGCAGCTGAGAGCAAAATTCTCCTTCTACACAGCTGGATCACAACATAGCCCAGAGGTGTCTGGCATAACCACAAGAAAAAACTCACTATCTTCTTTCTAGAGCTTGATTTAAAATTTCCCCTTTCTAAGGCAGAGAATCACCTAATCACCTTCTCTGATCTGTCCAGCTACAGAAGTGACCAACATATGAAAAAGGCTGTAGAAGTTGATTGGGACAGATTTGGAACTGATAAATTCTGCTTTGGTGAGGAGGGGAGAAGGACAGGATGAACACAGAGACTCCAGACGTTTAGAGATGGTTGTCATTCTTTACAAAGATTAAGGGACTTGTAGCTCTGCATTCCTATATTAATCCAAAGGCCAGCCATTGTAAAAGCTGCCAGAGTACCGGCTTCCAGACACCGCACTTGTGATCAGAGCCTTGAGCTAAATGGACTACCATTTCTACGCCGGATTTTTTTTCTGGCTCTGCTGTGTTAGTTTTACATGGCAGATAAGCAACATAGACGGCAAAGATCTTTAGAAAACATTTGAGAACAAAAAAGGCAATAAATGAGCACAGTTAAAACGGAGTCTCTCACGCAATGGCCAGTTTACTTGTATATTGGAAGGATATAACCATATGAATATTTTTCAGAATAAGAAAGCTCTTATATTAAGAGATAAAAGTCAAACGGCTGGACAACTTGCACATCTGATTTGCTTAAGGAGATCTACACAAACTGCAGAGCAAATGAACTAAGGCTCACAGAATAATGCATGAGGACACAAAGGGGTTTTATTTTTAATATATTAATACAGTTGAAAAGAAAACAAATAATTCTGATTTTTCTAGGGAGGTAAGGGAACCATAAACACTACAGGGACTTTGCCCGTAGCATCCAGTGATTTACATATTTTTATAAAAGTCAGAATTGGTTTGAAGTCAGAAGAAGTAGACCAACCACTGTTAAAATGATTACTTTTTCCCTGTTATGCCTGGGTCCGGTCTATGCCATCAGATTCTCACTTCTATGAGTAATATAAAATTCAGACACAATTTCCAGTTAAAAAGGAAACCATTTCTGCTGGGTCTTCATAACAACCAACAGCTTCTTCTCTTAATTTTTTTTTTAACTCAGTGACAATTCTGATATCCAAAGTGGCAACTAATTGCCCTGACAATTAAATGGTAGTGCCACAGCACAGCGCTTATGCATTTGTCCTAATAAATGTCAGATGAAGCTCAACTGTTCACTTCAGCAGATGCTAATTTAGGCTGAATACCACCAGCTATTCAGAGAGAGAATTTTTGCTTTAAATAAGATTAATCTCACAAATTAAGTGTGGGTTTTCTTCTTATAATGAAGGCCACTGGTTATTCATTAAATCTGAATTACAGGTTTAACAAACACTTGCATAAGAATCATTAATATCATCTGTTATGTAATTACTAATGCGGTGTATAATACTTAATATCTCAACAGTCAGCTCTCTTCAAAATTCAGTTACTATAGCCCTTGTCATAGAGACTAGCACGGCTATTTCAAAGCTTTTTTTTCCCCTAGTTACCCTTCAGCTTGACTCCTTCTTGCTTGACTGCCATTTGTCAGTTCAGGAATAGCATGACTGTCAAGTCCAGACTTATATCGGGCTCCTAACTCCCATCATGGTTCCTGCCTTTCCACTGAAGTCAACAGGAGGATAGGAGTCCTGTTATGCTTTTAATACTGGACCAGCATTTCAAAAAATGCTGATCTGCTTTGCAAGTATGTGGACGTGAAACATTTTCTCTGTTACAGGTGACAAGAAACAGAGCCTTCTTTCATTAACACGGAAAAAGCCTGCACACCCTCAAGGCAGGACAAGCAGCGTTTGCGCTATCATTCTCTACTTTACAGTCACAAAACCTTTGTTAATTCCAGTTGGGACCTGTTAATATCCCTCATGGAAAAATAAAAATTAAAAATTACTTCCTTCTTGCAAACAAGATCTGCCCCTATTTATACCACTCATTTTGAAATATACACTAAACAGCACATGGCTGTCAAAAAAGTTTTACAGGACCCTCTCAAGCTGTAATTTTGCTCATAAAATTGATATGTTTGGGAATGGCAGCAGGCACTGAGCCTAAAAGTCCTGGAAGAGCCCATATTTTTGTCAGTAAATTCTTTACCAACTACAAGAACACAAATATTTGCAAAATATGTCCCAGGACGTTGTCATTTCCAGAGCTCAGTGAGGGAGAGCACTAGCTGGCATAGGCCAAAACCGTGCCAAGTTGAGTTGCTGAGAGGATGACTGCCCAGACATGTCCACACTAAATATAAATATAAATATAAAAATACAAGTATAGTCAGGCAGCTCACTGCTGCTCAGGGTTCTGAGCTGACAATACATGGGAAGAAATTAGGAGATCCTGTGATCAAAGCATTACTATTTCTCTTCTTAGGCCCGTCTTACACACTTCTTGGCCTCCTTCATAAAAAGAATCACAATACACTTTAGATTGAACCATCCTAACAGTAGACATCTTCAAGTCCTTTAGAGAATTGTTACCTGTGATTCTAATTTCGAGTCAGAAATCATATTTTGATCCAGCATTAATGCTTTCTTCAAGTGATGAAGGTGTTGGACCTGCTGAACTTACTCTCTCAGTAGCAGCGACTTCAGTGATTTCCATGCTACGGGAATTATCGCACAGAAGTAGGTCAACAGCTGTGCTCAGATGTGAAGAGGTGTGTGCAAGAATAGACATAGCAAAAATAAAAAGGTCTAAAAAAATGACAAAAAATGATGAGGTATATGGGAGGAAGAATGGAGACTGTGGACTTTACACACTGTAAGGTTAAAAAGATGAAGTCTGTGAAGTTTGAAAAGGAGAAGAAAAGAAGAGATATTGTAAAAGTCTACAAAATAATGAGTGAGCCTGAGGATCCTACACAGATCTCTCTATTTATTTCCCACTTACCCGTATCTTTTGGTCTCCATTCTGCTCCTCCTCTTTCCAGATCTTCCAAAACGTATTTTGCTCTCCTTCCCATTTCCCTTTTTCTTCTTATTTCTGAACCCCTTCACCTCATTTCCACCTTTCCCCTTCTCTGTATACCCTTTCTCATGATACAAATACCAATAACAAATGTGAGGATTTTTTAATTTAAATACACGTAGGTATTACATAAAAAAATAGCAACATTATAGTCCATAGAACTGAAAAGTAACGTATTTCAAATGATTGCTATGAAATAAACTATGTGAATTCAGTGAACTCACAGACAGCTGTGCTGCTAGAAACTGCTTCAGCAAACAGTTCAGGAAGATTTAAAAAGCATAATAACCTCAATTACTTTACTTGTGGTAATTTGACATAAAATTAAATTTTAAGCTCAAGCATCAGCTGATAAGCTAATTTTAAAATGGAATCAAGAAGTTTTGAGACTTCTATCCTTTTTCTGCAGAAAACGATATAGAGGTGGAATTCATTTGACTGTGTGTATGAAAAAAGGGGATGCCTACACCAAAGCTAATTATCTAGATTTTTTTCAGTCAATGAGGAGAAAAAGGCACATTGAGGGTATGATCCATCTCACTTGGAAGTAAACACCTAAGATAAGCCAGATAAATTGGATTTTAAGAGGGCGTGCTTTCCACACTGTCTATAACAAGTTGCTAAGGCATCTAGTTCAGATTTAGATACTCGTTTCAGAGACGGGGAGATCCCAAGCAAGGTATTCCTAAACACATTATTGAGCTATATGGACAGCTGATCTATGTCTTAAGTATTCTTATGATCCTGTGTGTCGTTAATATGTCTTTTACACAGGAGTTGTGGCCTGCAGCAAAGCCCTAAGATGGTATTACAGAGCCTACAGAGGCAGATGACATATATACCTGGACCTGAAAAGGATCTTCTTGAATACATATAGTGCATCTTCATGTTTTCAAAAGATATATTTTTGTGGAAGTAATAAAACTGCCATTCTGTTCTCCCCTTCATATTGTCTCCTAATCTGTCAAAAATTCTATTAAATTATGTGCCTATCACCAAAAAACAAAAAGGCTTTAGGAAATGTTTGCATTGTTGTATGAAATGTGGGAATCACTGCAACCAACAGAGGACATCAGAAAAGGAACTGGAAAGATGTCAAGCGTAGCAGACACTGGATAAATGAGGCTCCCTACATGAGAAATACAAGGCAGGCAGCACAGGACTTTTAAGTATAATAGAAATTTGTGACTTTCAGAATACTTTAAAAGAGCCGTGACTTCCCTCCTAGCAATGTCTGGACTGGACCTGCTCTGTTTTAAAATCTAAAATTTGCCTGCAGAAATGTTCTAAAAGAGTAATCATTAAAATTAAGCCCTGGCAGCTTTAAAACAACTATTTCTACAAGAAATTTAGCTATTTATAGACACGTTTGTGACAAGTTTACCTCCAAGTGACCTTGTCCCAGGTCACTGCAATAGTATTATTCTCCCTAGCCACTCATACAGAATATCACTATAGGGTGGGGATTTTAAACTGATTAGAGACAGACCCTTATCCAGAGCTTATCCAGTACCTGCAGGCAAACACCACCCTGGCCTCACTGAGAGCTATGGGGAAGTAGTTATCAAATATCCACCTTATAGGTGCCTGAAGTCAGGTGAAAATATTCTTGTCCAAGGACTCCAGCTTTATCTTCCAGCCGTTGTCCCCCTTGACGTGTGTATTGGAGAGCCTGTTCTCAGCGTTTTGGTATCTCTGCAGCTGTTGGACTTTCTGCAGATCACCTTTAAACTTCATTTTACACTAGTTAAAGAGATGGTGCTTCCCAAATCTTTCATGATAACTTACAGCTTTTTATACTTTCATAATTTGCTGGATTCTTTGTCTACACCTCACATTCTAACAAGTTTCCTACTGGATCTGGGGAGATCTGACTTCACACAGCATCCAAGAATGGTCAGACCAGCCCCAAATACACAGGTAAGCCAGTATCCCTGGTCCTAATCAAGAGGAATTTATTTATTTACTTACTTATATACTTTTATATATGGATACAAATTTGATTATTTTGTTGCAGTGCTGCTCTGGCAGTTCATTTCCAATTGATCAAGGTCCCTGACTCCCAAGCCTTTGACAAAGTTATAGGTTCCCAGGCTGAAGTCCCCCAAAATGACAAGAGAAAATGGCCTGAAGTTGTGCCAGGGCATGTTTAGATTGGATATTAGGAAGAATTTCTTTCCTTAAAGGATTGCCAAGCATCGGAACAGGCTGCCCAGGGAAGTGGTTGAGTCACCATTCCTGGATGTATTTAAAAGACATGCAGATGTGGCCCTAAGGGACATGGTTTAGTGGTGGACTTGGCAGTGCTACTTAATGGTTGAACTCAATGATCTTAAAGGTCTTTTCCAACCTAAATGATTCTATTCTATTCTACTCTGCTCTACTCTGTTCTGTTCTATCTTGTTACGGCCTGGTAGAGTTTTTCATTTTCTGGATGTGCAGGTTTTGTATTTCTCATTAAAATACACATTATTTAGCTGTGCACACAGCTTGACAGTTTCAAAAGCCCATGCTATTCTATACCAGTAGCGATCTTCTGCACTCTTCCACTCCTTCAGCAAAGTCACTTACACTTGTAAAATTTTTTTCAGTAGTTGATAATATATTTGATAATATATTTGATATAGTTGATAATATATTTATGTAGCACTGGGCCAAGAACTCATTCTTGTGTAAGAACTACATCATCCAAATCCATTTTCACATCTGACAGTTATTTAGTTTATTAATCCAATTATTGCATGGAAAGTCAATTTGACATGGGTACTAATCAAACACCTTGAAGAAGTCTGACTGTATAATAACAAACTCGCCTCTATCAACCAAACTTGAAAATGGATCAAAACAAATGCAAAGTTAGTTTGACAAAATCAGTTTTCCATAAACCACATTATCTTTCTATCATTCTCTAATCTGGTCCCATATCAGCCATTCTTTTGCTATTTGTGATAAATAACCTGTTAACTTTTTTAAAATATTGCCATAAAAACAGACTTCTTCCAGTCATAACAATTTCTCACCGGGGAATATATCTTGTTTTGAATGTTGGTGCTCTAATGGTTATTTATGTTTTTAGCAATGATAATCACTATAATATAATATTGCTTTTTTTACCTAGAAGTCGCCAATGGTCTTAACAAAGGACATGCACGATCCTGAATTTATGAACACAGTCTATCAGTGACAAAAAAGAAGCATGCCATAAAGAAGGGAGAGAGGCTGGATAAGGAATACATATATTAATAAAATAATCAAATATATCTATTAAAGGATAAGAGAGGGAACAAGATAAGTGGCAACCTTAAATGCTAAATAATTCACTTCGATTGCCTGAAGAATAAAAGACACTAAAATTTCCACCAAAACTAATATTTGATAAAAGCTGTTCCTAAAGAAGATAAATTTTCCTTCCAAGGGTGTTCCTAGTCATTATCTAAGCTGAACTTTGACTAAGATCCTGAAACACTCCTGAGAAGAGGGCAGCAGGGTGTAAACACTGAGAGTAGTAACCTGGCCTTTGCCCACTAAGTAAACATTTCTCATTACACGCTGCCCTTCACCTCATGAGGCATTCATTTAAGAGCAGAAGTCGCACTTTTGGAGTCACAAATGGCATCCTACTTTCCTCTGGATTTTCTTTCAAAATCTCCAATCCAGATGTTTACTAAAGCCAAAGTTTCTTAGTTTATAGAGCTTACAAATACTGCAGGAGAAAAACTGGTAACTCTTACAGCCTTTAGTAATTTCTATAGGTTAACCTGCCTTCCTGGAGAATGTAGGTGACTCTTCTTGGTCAACACATAAATTAATCTGGATCCAGGTTTTGTGTCAGAAAAAGAGGCTTCAGCATGAGGCCCCAGACTTTGAACTCTCTTTCTTAGGCCTTTGCTACTTTTTTTCTAAAATACCAAACTAATCCTTCTTTGCTACTTTTTCAAATCCTTGCTCTCAAAGACAGTGTTCTCAATGGTATTTTATGGTAAATCTTCACTCAAGATGGATTTCTTCTTAGCACTCACTCTGGGCAATGAATAGCTCCTTTAAAATATTTTATCATTTGACTGTCATGCAAATGTGCTACAGTTATCAACACCAGAACTTCTGTGCATGCAAAGAAAACGTGGGACTTTCAGAAAGTTGTAATAGTCTGTCCTTACATGCTGTTAACTCCCACTTTATATGTTATAACCTCTCAGAGATTTATAATTCCTATTCTTTCCAACAAATCCCTTTTCTCCTTCCAAATAGCCAACAAAGGACAGATTGATTTTGCTGTGAAGCCTGCAGTAGAAAATTTACTCAATCGTAAGTCTTGCTACACAGCAATGGCAGTCAGTCCTTAATGCCGTGCTGGCAGCCCACAGATGGGTGGAAAGAAATCACGTCTAGAAGTCAACCTGTCTATAGGAATATAACTTAAAACACTGCTACTTAATTATGAATTGGACATGATTTCTTGTCCAAAACCTGAAACCTGCCTTTGAAAAATTCCTCTGGTGACCTGATCTTCTTTGACACCTTTTGGAGATGTTGCTTCCTGTCTGCCCTGACTTCTGCAGAGGAATATGTTTAGCTTTCTCTTTTTTTTTTTCTTTTTTTTTTTTCTGCTTCTAGTATTTCTCTCCAGTAATGCGTGACTTTCCACATCTTTTTTGTCATTACTTCTTCTTTTTTCTTTCCTCTTATTTGTTTTCTTGCTGTTTTTCCTCAGTCCTTCCAGTTTCCCTGACTCCTATCTCTTTCACCATTTCCCTCTCCTATCCCCGCCTTGCTTTACTTTTCCTCGGTGTCCTCCATACTTTTACTCCACCTTTTCCCCCTTCTCTTTTCCTTGTGGTTTCCAACCTGCAAAGAAGTGCTATCCCCACAGGCTCTTCAGCACCCTTTGATCACCTGCTAGCCTCTGCAAGTGAGCTCCTCTAGCAGCTCCACCTGCCCCAGTTAACCCAGAGACACCAAAGGGATTGGGAGGGACTTGCCTTCCAGCAGGAGCCAGAGGAGGGTTAGCACTGCCCTGGAAGTTGAAGCAGAGAGGGTCAGTTTGCCAAAGCAGGGGGACTGAAAAGAAGACATGGTGCCAGCCACACGCCACCTCATTTCTGTTCCCCAATTAAAGCAGCCTGTAGGAAAAGTAGCATGCCACTGCGGTGGTGTACTGACCCCTCTGAGTGCTTGTTAGCACTCACCACACTCAGCATTTCGAAACTCTCACTGATTGATAGGACGATACGTGTATGCATGGCAGAGAGCAGATTCATTACAGCACATTAGCCAGACAGGCAGACAAATGCCCACAGGGGCAGAAAAGCTGTAAGGAATAAATAAAAACTTTATTATTTTTCTTAAACTTCTTTTCCCCAGGCTACATTGAGGAATACTGGAGGAACAGAAGAGTGGAGGGAGCCCAGAAGAGAAAGGGAGTGGCAAGAACTGGAGGAAAAGTTTATTATCAGTCAAAGAAAGGTTTAAAATATTCAATGTTGGATTCAGAGTTTGGATAGTAGCTGAATCTCTACTTACCTGTTTTCTTTCCCACTGCTAAATGAGAAAGAAAGGGTCAGTGCACCAGATACAAAGCTAGCAGACCATTCCTTACATAACATCTCTGAAATGGCTACCTGGCTGCTCCACTCATTGCAATTAATCATTCTCAGTTTTTAAAATTAAAAACAAACTAGCGTCAGCCTTTATCAACAGCTGCCACCATGTGGTATCTGAAATACCACAGTTACTTCCCATGCAAATAGTGAGAAATATGGTGGTTTCATCTGATCTGTTCAGTGATGGTTTTTAAGCACCTGTCCTGTAACGTAGAGCTGGCAAGAGATGGCATGGCAAACATGGAGCAGCTCTGCACCCCTGTGCGTGCTCTGCTGCCACCAAGGAGTGGGCAGCTTCTGTGATACAGCCCCGACACTGTGGCCACTGTACCAAACTGCTTCCCCATCACTCTTCCTGGAAGCTGGGAGACCAGACTGCAGTCCTGGACTGCCCCAGGCTGCCAACAGCAAGGCAGGAGGAAAATATATTCCTAAATGGCGGATGTCGAAACCACATCTACCAGACAGAGATTTAGCAGGAGGCAGCATGCTCTCCCCTCATGTCATGAGAAGCTGACTGCTCTGCCATGGGGTGAGGGAGCAAACATGGAGCTGCTACCCTGTTCCCGCTCCCCTCCAGCTGGACCTCAGCCTGCCTGCTGCCTGGAAAAACGGTGTGACGTGGAAAGAAAACTCCAGAGATGTTGCACTATCTGAAGGGAAGATGGAGTGTAAGTTATCAGCCCTAGATCATTAGAGACTGATCCCAAGATTAGTGATTCAAGGAGCATGTTTTGAGGCAGCATGGGGACAAGACCTAGTTAGTTAATACCCTGGTATCTGCTTGCTTGAGCCCTACATATTTTTAAGAAGATGTTAATTCCAACAGCTTCACCCCTCACCTCCCTCCTGGATTTCATTTAGGTGTACTTCAAAATGAGCTAATTATGCTACAATTTAGATTAGCTTTCTGCAGATAACACAGCATTCAGAAACCTGCTTTGTAAATATCTGTTCATAATATAGGTACCTCTGAGACTGCTGGAGTTCTGTCTGATGAAAAGTGTGTTCCCGACAGAAAAAATCCATTGAACCCAGGATACTGTGAAACCGGCATATGGCACTGTGAATAATGTGCATGAGCTTCTTCTCGAGGGTGCTTATCTGTCCACTCTTGATCCTGTAGCTTTCCTCTGAGCTGAAACTGTAGTCCAGTCAGTGCCTGCAGCATTTCTTTATTTCTTCCCTTTCCACTATTAGCAGAGCTCAAAAAAGCGCTATAAAACACACACACAAAATAGAAGCAGCAATTTAATTTCTTGTACAATGTGCCTCTACTATTGAAAAAAACATAAAAATCTTTAAATATAAAACCAAATTAATGTTATGGTTATAGGGCACCCATAAGGACACAATCCCTAACATACTACTGGGGGGGGGGGAGACAGAAAAAGAAAAAAAAAAAAAAAAAGATGAGAAGAAACAGTTGGTATTCAGTTAACAATCATGTTTGGAGGTTTGTGACTGACTTTGTTATTCCAAGGGAAGTCAGGTACCAGTCTCTTGGGATTAGGTACAAAGGCGAGAAAAAAGTGGACATGTATGAATCTCAAAGGTGACTGCTGGGTTAATAAAACAGTCTGTTTTCTGTTCACCCACTCTTCCTCTCAGTGTGCAAGTACATTAAAATATGTCAAAAGGAAAGCCATTTGCTGGGGAAAAATAATTCAGCTAAAAGTCAAAATTTCCAGCTGGTGTATTGCCTTGGTGTGTGCAAGTGCGCTAACAAAGTGACCCACACATCTCACTGGATGAAAGTTGGTATCCTCATTAAAGTAGAAACAAACACTTGAAAATAGGAACAACTGCCAGTTAAAAAAAAAAAAAAAGGGGAGACCACAATTGATATGAGAAGCCTTCATTTTCCTACATTCTGTTTCCTACTTGCTCCATAGCACATACTATATATATTATAAGTAACCTCTTGAAAAGTAATGAAGGTAAAACTGATTCTGCATGCAGTAACTGTTCCCATTTGCTGGAGGAATTGTGTTGCTAACAACCATCCACATTATCATTCTATGTTTAGAGGAAGAAATATTTTCACAGTCCAGTTTCTAAACTGCCACATACAACACAAGGATTGGTTTCTGCAAAGAGTAACCCTTTCAAAAGTGAATAGCTCTGGGGAAGAAAACTTTATATCAGAATTACTCATGCTAGAAAGGGTTTTAGGATCAGCCTCCACCCCTTTTAAATAAAAGGACATTTTTATATATATATATACTGCCTTTGCACCCAAGAGACACAATGAGGCTTGAACACCATCACTAATTCACAGCAGTGTGAGCATCTTTTGTAATATAAACAGCATGAGAAATTAGACCTCCTGCTCCTTGGCCCAGGCCCTGGCAGAAAGCACTATCAGATAAACAGAAAGCAAAAGAAGGAAGTGGTACACTACCGTGCGAGCCACCTTTTGTTTACTGTTTCCTCTGGGGGGAAAAAAGTGGAATAAAGTTTTCCAAAATCTCTAATGACCATAGCAGAGTACATCACAATGAACTGTCTGAACGACAGAACCCTGTCATGGGTGAGGTTGGAAAGGACCTCTGGGGATCATCTAGTCCAACTGTCCTGCTCAAAGCAGAGTCAGCTACAGCATGTTGCTCAGTGTCACGTTGGGTTTCAAATATCTCCATGGACAGAGATTCCACAACCTCCCCAAGCAAACTATTCCAGTGTTTGGCCACACCCACAGTAAAGAAGTTTTTTCTTATGGGGGAATTGAAATTTTGCCCATTTCAGTTTGTGCCTCTTGCCTTTTGGCCTATCACTGGGGACCATGCAGAAGAGCCTTACTCCACCTATTTTACTTCCCCCCACCAGGTATTTATACACATGAAGAAGATCGTCCTGAACCTTCTGCTCTCCAGGTTGAACAATGCTAGCTCTTTCAACCTCTCCACATAACTCACATGCTTGGAAGCCCTTCAGCACTTTTGTGGCCCTTTGCTGGACTCATTCCAGTACATCCATGTCCCCCTCATACCAGGTAGCCTAGGACTGGACTCAGCACTCCAGCTGTAGCCTCTCCAGTGCTGAGCAGTGCAGAAGGATCACACCCTTAGTTTGCAGGTGATGCTGTGCTATTCCTGATGCACCCAAGGAGAGGTTTTCAGGCTTCCTTGTTGAAAGGGTGCATTGCTGCGTCATGGTCCAAGGACTCCCAGGGCCTTCTCTGTAAAGCTGATTCCCAGATGGTCAGCCCCAGCCTGTGCTAGTGCACGCAGTTATTGCTCACCAGGTGCAGGACTTGGCACCTCCATTTGTTGAATTTCTTGAGACACCTGTCATCCCATTTCTCCAGATTGTCCCTCTGAAGAGCAGCACAATCATCCGGTACAACAATCAGTCCTCCTAATTCTCTGATGTCTGCAAACTTGCACTCTGACCCATCATTTAGGTTATGAACATAGATTTGAAGCAATACTGGACCCAGATCCCTGAGGGACACCACTTGTTACTGGTTTCCAGACAGTCTTTGTGAAATGTTGATCACAACACTTTGAGCTCATCAGTTTATCCAGTTCTCAATTTACTTCACCATCTACTGTCTAGTCAATGATTTGTCAATTTGTCTACAATGATATTATAGGACACAGCTTCAAAGAGCTTATTAAAGTTAAGCTAAACAACATGCACTGCTCTTCCTTTGTCTAGTGAGCTCATCATCTCACTGTTGAAGAGCATCAGGTTTGTCAGGCATGATTTTGATTTTTCTTTAGTCTGCATTTTGTTGGTGCTCTACCTGTACAAACCCTTCATGATGCCATTCATGAACCTCTACAGATTCAATGCCCAAAAAAATACCAACCAACCTCCTTCAGCCCTGAAGTGGTCAGGCAGTTGGGCTAGATGATTGTTGTAGGTCCCTTCCAACTGAACTATTCTAGTCTATTCTAATAAAATGGAATTTATTAATTCAGCCAATATTTCAAGATATATCAACAGGACCTTTCAAAATGTGTATTATATTCCTGATGCTTAGAAATCCTTCCTCTGTTATGCAAATGCCTGCTTAGGGTCTTTTAAAAAATGCATTTTATGAACCTGTTAAACTATAATAACTATATTATAAAAAAAACTATAATAAAATTAAGTAGCTCTTATGAGATAGGATGTCAATACCTATCCAAGAACATAACAAAAATTTTAAAATATTACATAGAACAGTTTTGGTAGTGTCAGCAGCAGCAGTGGAGAAGAAGACAGCCTTCTAGATTTTTCCTTTTGATCAAGGCTTTTTCAATTTGTTTTCTTACTGGCTAATATGGACTAAAGAAGAGATAACTGTAATTGAGTAAAAATGCGAGTTTTGACACCCCAACGTTCCCTCTTCTTTTTGCTCACAAAATAAACATCACTTCTAAAACTTATTCCAGTAACATTGACCCCTGCAATTCTGCACAGAGCACTGCTTGAGTGTCCAAAATAGATGTCAGGGCAAGGATCTGGCTTTGTTCTTTCAGAGCATCTTCAGCCGAGGGTCTGATGTAAATACATCACAAAAACTACAGCACTGATTCTCACAGCAGCCTCTTCTAAAGCTACCAAGCAAGAGGGAAAGCTGAAAAACAGTTTAGCTAACTCATCTGTGCTGATTCAAATGTGCTCTGTCTCCTAACTGCTAATGATGCTCCTCAGCCACAAAGAGTAAATGCTTGGTCCTTTTGTACACAGCCTTTGATCCCTGTGCCTGGATTAATTACCCACTTTGCAGGTACCTGACTAAAGCTCAGCAAAACTCGAAGTCTTCCCAAGATCCCAGAAGGTCACCTTGTTCTTGCTCCTGAGCACCAGGCTGCCTCAACCACGGGGCTAGCTAGCGTTGCTTCATAGCTGTTCTGTGGTGTAAATAGTTTCTCTTCGTTCCCTCATTGGCCCCCTCTTCTGTTCTGGCCAAACTATTCCAATGTGAATACCTGCAAAGTTTTGAAATATGAAAACTGAGAAAATGGCTCTAACTGCCCCTTCCTGGTCTCTGCAGTCTTATCATGCTTATTTGGTGGTCCCGCTTGCATACTAAGAACCTTATCTTGCAGTCCTTTTGCAAGCAAAACTCCCCATTGACTGGTATGTCTTTGTATTAAAAAAATTACTGGATATGCAGAGCAGCAGTTCTGAACAAAGGAATTTAGTCATTTTTCTTTTAGTTTTCCCCTTCAAAAATGCCCTAAGGCAGTCATCTATTTCAGTCAATGAAAGGCTGAAAATGTTCAATAAAAAAAAATATCTATTTTTGAGCAATAGAAACATAAAAGACATCTAAACCCACAAATATTATTTTTGTACACATTGAGGATCAGATTTCTTCACATTTAATTCACCTTTTTGTTAACTCTTTGCTTGCCAGCTCTTTGCCTGGAGAAACTTTTGACAGTGAAGGAATCTGTGTTTATTAAGGAATGCATACTTATGATCCCTTATTTATATTAGTGGGGGCGAGGGAGGACAGTCACATACACAAATGTTATGTATAAAAGGCATATAGAAACTTCAAGTATATTTCCACTTATAAAAGTTTTACTTATGTCAGCAATTTTGCAATTAAAAATGTAAAAAGTAAGTTAAATTAGTATTTTGAAACTGAAATCCAACTTATATGATTTGTACAATAGCTTATAAATAGCTAAACAGTTAATCCTACTTGATTTCTGCAGTCATTTTAAATATAATTTGCCTCTTCCCATGCTGCTTACTTCAGAATTGATCAAGAGGTAGCACCAAAAATATATATATATTTTGCAATATCTTTTTCATTTTTTAATTTTTGTTGATAGTTTGAGGCTTGAAAAATTTTCTGGTCAACAAGTCAAATAATTTCAGTGGAAACAATAATTTGAAAGCTGTGAAAGTTAAAAGTCTGCACAAGTTATTTAAGAGTAAAACAATCTCATAAGAATTTTTCATTAAGGTTATGTATAAAGGAAAGATCAACATATACTGGTTTGGAAATATCCAGTGGGTTCATCCAAAGAACATTAACTCTGATCTGTAGCAATGCCAAGCAATAAATGCATATTTATGTTGATAAGCGGTTTAGTCTTTGCAGCTCCAGAAAAGATTACATTGATTTTTAAAAATTCAATACATTTTATATATCTCAAAGTCTGAGATATACTTTTTTTATTATTATTATTTCCAGTCTCAGTAAAACATAAGATACAGAAATTCTGCAAAAAAAAGTTTTATGTTTTACAAAAGGGCATAGGAAAATAAGTAGGATGGGATAGAATATTAAATGATGAAGATAATGAACAAGTGGGCTTACTTGAGAATTGGAAGGATGATTCACTAAAATAGAATTTCAGCAGTGTGTAAAAGGTATATTGGTGCAATAAAAGACAAAAATGAGAACTGGTCAGAGAGCTGCATTAAGCTATAAAGGGGGACACCCAGGAGATTTGGAATTACATACCCAGATGCATCACATTATGAGTCAGGAAAAAGCCTTTCTGTAGAACATTAGCACCTGAGAATCACACCTATAATAACCTAATGAGCAATACATATCTTTTTGAGCAGCCTATACCATAAAGATAAATAAAGTGGAAAGAAAATAAATAAGGGTAATCAACAAAAGTTGAAAAGGAACTTAGGAGCTGAGTTATGAAGAAAGCTGAAAAGAATTAATGACAAATACAGCACTTTTCGTGATATATATGAAAAAATATGAAGACCAAGAAGGAAACAATTATTACTAGAAGCAAATAAGTTATCCTTGTAATTATGATGATATTGAGAATATTAAATAGAATATCATAACAATTCGTCATAGAAAACATGAAGCAACAGGGATATATTGTCCCAAAGAAAGTGGTATAATCCCTATCATTTGATTCGTTTAAAATGAGACTTGGCAAAACATTACTGAAGTTATTGTACAGTAGGTCATGATCCTGTATTGGCAGGGGATGGACAAAATGACCTAGCAGGTCTTTTCCCTCTCAATCTTCTTTGATTCTAAAAGGCTCTAAGTCAGGTGCTTCCATCATTTGTCTACGAGATCAGCAGAGCTCAGAGCTACCACAGGGAGACCCATAAGGGTGAGGGTGAATGTAGACTTGGCTAATAAAATATCAGAGGGCCCAAAACAGTCAAGAAATTCTTTCTCTTTTATTGTTATAAATATATATGTATCTTCTTTTCAGGGTTCAGTGTGAATGACTGCACAGAAAACTGAATTTTAAGACATTGAAAGGCAAAGTAAGTGTAGAGGTCACTACCGCAGAGCTATCAGGCTGGAGTAGCAGCAAAAGAAAACGTACAGTCCCCTGCCATCAACTTTTTGAAAATGCAGGTCTCAAAGGTAAGGCAGTAGCAGGATTTCATGCAGAAACTTTTTTTTTTCCTTGATTACCATTCACATAGAAACAAGTTTTTGAAGCAAAGCTCCTACCAAAAGCTTCATTGCTACCCATCTATGCTGTTTCTAGTCTTTCTTTAACAATAGAGAGCTTCACAAAGCAATGCTTAAGAAATAACCTAGAACCAAAGAAAGCTATTTGATTTGAAGGTATTCAGAAAAATTCAATACCCTGATGACAATTAGGGTTTCTTGTTAAGAAGGCAGGACATGCTGAGACAGGAGAGCAACTACTGGTTATAAACATCTGTAATGCTTGAGTCTGTTGTGACCATAGGGTCTGACCACCAGCCCTAGATTTCACTGAGGGCTTCCTACCACCACTCTCTGTCAGAAGTGTGTTCAAAGGCATTCAATGTCAGCCTAACAGTGTGTGACCGGGACAGCTAAATATTACTGCCTACACCACAATTAAGGCTGTTAGACACTGTTAGACATGTAGAACACCTGTCACAATGTAAGGAGATAGAGCTGGTGAGGGTTTTGCTGGAAAAAAACCCTGCCTTACAAAACCCTTAAATTTCTTTGCGGCAGTCACTGAGCATGTGGAAAGACTGGAGACAGAATGTACAGTTCCCTGGGGCTTCCAAGAGGGTTTTAGAATGTTCCCTGACCAAAGGTGGTTGAAGAGGACTATGGCATAGAATAAGAGAGCTCCTCACCCAGATTGGTATCAGGCTGAAAAACAGGAAACAAAAAGTAGGGATAAATGGTTGGTTTTCTCAGAGAAATGAATAGAATAGAATAGAACAGAACAGATCAGAACAGAACAGAATATTCCAGTTAGAAGGGACCTACAGTAATCATCTAGTCCAACTGCCCAACCATTTCAGGGATGACCAAAAGCTAAAGCATGTCACCAATCACATTGTCCAAATGCCTCTTAAATACTGACAGGCTTGGGGCATTGATGACCTCTCTAGGAAGCCTGTTCCAGTGTTTGACCACCCTCTCAGTAATAAAATGCTTCCTAATGTCCAGTCTAAACATCCCCTGGTGCAGCTTTGAACCATTTGCACATGTCCTATTGCTGGATACAGGGAGAATCCCTCTCCACTCCCCCTCCTCGGGAAGCTGCAGAGAGCAATGAGGTCACCCCTCCGCCTCCTTTTCCCCAAACTAGACAGGCCCAACGTCCTTAGCTGCTCCTCACGGGACATTCCTCCCAGCCCTTTCACCAGCTGTGCTGGCCTCCTCTGGACCCATTCAAGGACCTTCACGTCCTTCTTGAGCTGTGGGGCCCAGCAGCGCACACAGTGCTCCCGGTGAGGCCGCACCAGTGCTGAATGCAGGGGATAATCACCTCTTGCGAGCGGCTGGTTACGCCGTGTTTGGGGCACCCCAGGGTGCGGGTTGTCTCTTGGCTCCAGGGCACACAGCTGTCTCGTGCTGAGCCTGCTCCCCACCAGCACCCCCAGCTTCCCTTCTGCGGGGCTCTTCTCCAGCCGCTCCTGACCCCGTTCGTATTTTTGCCTGGTGTTACTCCGTCCTAGGAGCAGAATCCAGCATTTTGACTTGTTAAATTTCATCCTGTTAATCATTGCTTAATGCTCCGATCTAGCTACATCCCTTTGCGATCAGCAAAATCCCAGGGGTATCACTGGATGCTCCAAATGTTCAGAAATAGTCTCTAAAAACTGTAGAGAGGAAAGTAACCAAATTTGCTGATTATTGAAGGTAGTATAACTGAAGGGTCTCATGACATTGAACAGTTAAAAAATGGCAGATGAAATTCACTGTCAGCAAAAATTATGTGATGTACTTGGGGGAACACCTTTCTAACTTTATACACTACTGGCACAAGGTCTTATGGAACGAGTTGTTACCACTTAGGGAAGGGGTTTGATGCTAAAAAGTTCTCTAAGATGCAAATCTAGTGGTCAGTAACAGTGAAACTAGGAGACACAATATTAGAAACAAACTACAGAGAAAAGGTAACGTCATGGATTAATTTCAGCATATTCATACCTCAATTATTGTGTTTTTCTTGTCTATCTGTGTAAAAACCAGACTGCAGAAAAGGAAAGGTGCCAAAAAGAACAGCAAATGTGATTGAAGATAAACCATGACTTCTTTATGATCGTCAAGTAAGCAGACAATATTCTCCATCCTGGAGAAAAGACACCTCAGGCAAGATAGGATGTATGTATAAAACAAGCATGGAGTGAAGAAGGTGAAGAAAAAACACTTCTTCATTTTCACTAGTTAAGAAGTAAGACCCTCATGTCCATGATGAAATGACCACAGGACAAGCTCAGAACAAACAAAAGGAAAACATTTTCACTTATATCTAAACTGTGGTACTTTTTGTCAGAGGATTACATAGGGAGGCAAAAGTTACATAGTTTTGAAAAGTCACTGGGTTAACTAATGGAGAAACACCAAGTCATGCTCAGGAATTACCTAAGCCACAGACTTCGTGAACCTGGCATTGTTTCCTGGAGGAGTATGGTTGCTTTCTGGAGATGTCCTTTGACTTTTACCCAGGCTTCTACTACTACTGACTGCCGAAGGCTGGGTACTGAGCCAGACAGATGCCTGGTGTCATCCACTATGGCCAATTATTACATTCTTATGAGGAAACAGAGAAGAGCATCTCTGGGGAGATGAGAATGCTTCCTCTGCAGTGTACATCATCAATGCCTTCAACAATCAGACAACTGTATAAGACCCCACTGCACCAGAACAGTACCAGCCTTACAAAAGGTATTTACATATCTAACAGCTGCTGAAAGTCCTTCAGGCACCCAGTTGCCATAAATTTCATTAACCTTTAATGTGACCAGTAGGACAAAAAATCATTTGGCTTCTCATTCAGCACGATTTTTTTTTTCAAATCTGAAGAACCTTAGCAAGCCATGCAGCTCCCATGTTCTATGTGCCCTAAGAGGAGACAATTGGCTTTGACATAGCTTTCAAAGGCCAGAAAAAATTGTTGCACAGGAGTCACTGAAGCACAGAAAAGTTAAAAATAAATGTGTTTCTTGACTTTTGGCATCAATGGTTAGCAAGAAACAGCAAACACATCAGAAGACTAATCAGCATTTCAGCTCAAAAGGACATCTTTAAATGCTTCCAAAATTATTTTATTTTGGGAGATTCAGTAAGGTTGGCTTTTATATTGAGGATAAGGGAGTCCATCCCCACCAGAACTTAATAGCCTCACTGAAATCTTTCTTTGTCCTCCTGTCATAGCTACTGCATAGCACTATTAATGACATGCAGTAGCATCAAAACCCAAAGGAAATAGCATGCAAGGAAGAGGTAACATGAAACAATGAAGGCAGCCTGTAACAAGTTATAACATGTTACAATACATAGCAGGTTTTAATTATTTTATTTTTTTTAACTAATGCTTAAAGGCATTGTAAAGTTCTTACATACTTGCAAACCTGCACAGTAACCTCTGGGGGATTTTACTGGCTAACTCCAACCTTGCAGAGACAAAGATGTGGCAGCTTGGGCTGAACATGGAAAGGAGTACACAGGACAAAGTCACAAAGTCCTTTGCAAGTTAACAACTATTCCTTATATTTTCCAATGTATAAAAACTAGATATTGTAACCTTATTAGCATTATCTTAATAAAGGAATAGCCTATGGCCACTTGTATTCTATGATATTGTTCTCTTCAGCTTTTGCTGTGTTTTTCAAATGTGTACATGCACACTCAGGTAAATACATGCACATTTTCCACTCAAGCTAAAATGCATTGGAGCCACCACTGGCTTACAATCTAAACTACATTTATTAGCTAACATAATCTTGTGGTATGAATCTAAGGAGAGTGTTTCACTAATAGAAGTCTCACTGCCTTTTGGTAGGGCACATTGTTTCTCAGTCAGAAAGGAGGTTTGAAAATTCCACATCAGTGCCTCTTCCTGCCTTCAGCACTAATGGCAGATTCAGGATTACAGGACACAAAATCCCAGTAATTTATTCAAAGGAATGTTTTAACATAATAACAGACATCAGAGTCTGTGATTAATAGAGAACCTCAAACCTCCACCAGCTCTGGATGCCCTCAACTGTCACTGCACTTGCCAGTGTGGAGGGTGTTCAGAACCTCCCAGTTTTAGTTTCTTAAGGGTGTTTGTCCCTGAGTCCTTGATATTAATACATTCTCTGGACTACCAGGAAAAAAAAAAAAAAAAAAAAAGAGCATTTTGGTTTTTTCTAATCAAAGACCACCTAATCTCTTAGTCTGGGAAACATGCTAAAATGTCAACATTCTCTTTTTTAAAATAAAAAACTTATTTTCTCTATTTTCTTCAACTGTACATCTGCATATATGGTGTTTTGCAATAATTTCATTGATCGTTCCTTGATATCTTACATACTAGCAACAATCCACAGTTCATAACAAAGAAACATTGCCTTACAACACTCAAAGTGGAAATGAGGAGAGCACGTGGCAAATTAGTATATTAAAATGTTGATTAGTACTGTCAATTTTGTTCATCAAAAAAGTCAGAGACTGAATAATGTGTATAGTCATCTCTTTAGAAGTATTAGAGCTGTTGTAAATGATCAGTCTGGATATTGACGCTGAATGTGTAGGTTGATTTGAAAAGTTTCTTTTCATCTTGGGAGGAATCTGTTTATATGCTGAGATTTGGGGTTCCAGCCCACAGAGCCAAAACCAGATCTGGTAATTACCAGTACGATGGCAACTCTTCTTTGTGAGGGCTGCTGGGGGCAAGATGATCACACAGTGCTGGGTAGTTCAGCCCTTGGGAAGACGCTCCTCAGAGCTATTTGTAGGAAGCAAGTTCCACCAACAATCTAGAGTCCAGAGATGAACCATGTAGCTCTTCAATTTAGTGTATTATTTTCTTCCATGTAGATAACTCACTAAACAATACAGCTAGTTACGTTTGAAAATAGAAAAGCATGCATAATAATACAGCCTGTAAGGATAGGTGCTTAAAAAACCATATAACTCTATAAAAAGAAATTAATGTTTTCCAACAACAATAAAAAATAAACACACATTCCTTTGATCAATACACTTGATACTGTGAAGACAAGTGTCCTGTCCAACCCAAACAGATGCAAAAAGTAACCTCTTTCCTGATTTGTGGCACCACATCATGAAGTCTGTGATTCAGTGAAGCAGCAGGAATAGTTTACATTAAATGCCTGAGGCTATATATTGCCTAGAGATGGTGAGGAAGGCTCCACACAGCGCTCTCCATTCCCAGAGCTTATCTCACAAGATAGTCCACCTTAGCTGACAGTCTGCATGCATCCTGATCGAAACTCGCTGTATTGCAAGAAACTCCGATTCTGGATCCCTCCAAGGGCTGCCTCACTGCCCATGCCAACCATGTATGACCTTCCCAGCCCTCCCATGGCCAGACAATGGACACCACTGCACGAAAGCATGCTAGTGCAGAAGCATCTCATTAAAATCAAATGGCACAAGGTAGTACCCTCCAGAGTTCCCACTTCCACCCAGAAGCAACGACCTTTATGTTGGTGTGGGTGCCTCAGCACCATGGGGACAGGGACAGACTGCTTCCTTATCCAAACTGGGCTTCCTGCAGTCCCTTGGGTGTCCCTTCAGTACAGGCCTTAGGACATCCTAGGCAATGCAATGTAATGTTCTCCATGATCCATGTTAGACTAAGGATCCTTTGGATTAATTAAGAACAAATTCAAGTTTCACGGAACCTCTAATGAAAATACACTGTATCCTGTAAAGCGTACAAATTCAGATCTGGTAAGTTTGACAGTCTCTCCTTATCCAAAGTATATCTAAAACGGTGTTGTGCATCCATTGAGTACAATAACTGTACAAGAAAACATGCCATTTGATTAAATAAATTTAAAAAACTCATTATTTGAGTTTTAGTTTCTTAACTCCTCAGATTTTTCAGTCTCGGAAGAGCCAGAAGCTTTTTTTGGAAGATAAAATGTGTGAGATACTATTGTATTCACATAACTTGAGGGAGTGGGGCATTAAGAAAAACAGAAAAGAGCATAACAGTAGCAAAAATACCTCAATTGTATCTGCAGCCACACTACTTTTAGGGACTGCATCTCTGAAAAATAATTCTAATTGTATTTTTACACCAAATATTAAACATTTTAAGGCCAAATATTGAACAAGAAAGGGAAGAGGAAGTAACACATTCAATAAACAGGCATATACAGTTGATAAAAGCTGACATGTACAGTTATGCCATGATGTCCCAAAGAGGTCTTGAGCTCTAATACATTAAGAGTGACCTTTGTATAGAAAAAAAATAACAGGCCATCATGCTCTAGACCATGGGCTAGCCTGGCAGCAGCCAACCACAGAAATTGAGATCAAGGCAGAATCCTGTCATTCTTACATTTTTGCCAAGAAATCTCTAACAAGGTGTGCAGCAGACCTGCTACCAGAAGCACAGTTGCTACATATTAAATAAGATGAAGAGCACAAAAACTCCTCCAGCAGCAGCCTAAACTACACAGTGTGAATACCTGCTGGCCAGTTTTAAGCTCCTGACATTTCTCAACTTTTCAATAGCTGACTTTCCCGCTTCTATGTTCTTCTCCACCTCCCTGTCTCTGTACCAAGGGGAGTCCTGGAAATGAAGCTGAAGCATCTCTTTGATCTTCTTTTTGTGACCTCCAGCAGGCAAAAGATCAGCTGAGCAAAAACTGTTCCTTAGACTCTGCAACTATATGCTGGAGCAATGCTCAAAGGGATACAAGAGTTTTGTTGCTATAGTTTAACAAACCCCAAGAGATTATATGCAATCTACAACTTTTGAATCTAGCAATATGAGATTTTATTTTTTTTTTATTATTATAGGGGTTTTTACATATATAAGAGCTTTCTGATCCTCAGTAGCCTCCTAGGCAAATGTAAAGTACCATCTCCACCTCATGGTAGCACAACTGCTTTTCAAATAGAGAGCTGTAAGAGGTTTTAATATTGGACTGATATATATTCTCCATAATCTTGCTGTCAGAAATTATGGTGTTTTTTCTACAGAAACAGGCACACAGAAATTTGCCTGAGGCCATGTCCAGGAATAAGAACATTTCAATGCAAATGGTTAATAGTTCAGAAGCAATCACATGGTTAACCTTTTCAGATGATCTAAACAATAGATGCTGTTGTCAGGTTCACCAGAATACACAGGTACTTTTAAAAAGCTTTTAATGCAACCCAAGTATTTCCTCCTAAGTTTCAGGATAATTTGTATTCTAACATAACAAATTCAGGCTTTGAGCATATCACTCTCTAAGCGTGCCATATCCTGACAAATACATTTATTTGTGATGTCTTGCTTGCTTACTTAAGATCTTTTTTCCCTTACGGTAGGTGCTGTATAACTAGGGAGGTGGATGGATAGATTCAGTGCTGAGTTATGTTATGGAGTAAATGCTGATATATACCTTCCTGCATTCAGAGCTCACTTCACAGGACACCTGATCTCTCATAATTCTACTTCGATCTATGATGTTGTAAAAATGATACATGCAATTTTGCAGCTGCCTTGCTAGAAAGTTATAATATCTGCAAAAACTGTCAAACTTTAACCTGGACAAGATCATAAATATCATTTTGTGAATACGGCAAATTGCTTTAGAGGAACTGAAACCTGATGTTTTTACCCTCCTCTTGTTACACATGCTTCATTTTTGCCTTGTCAACTCTGAACAGTCATAGCATACGAACAGAAAAGCGTCTTCCCAGATAGCTGAAAAAAACTTAGTGATTGTGGGTACTATACACAGTTTTTCATTACTCATATTCAAAGCTTAGAGAGTGAACAAGGGTTTACATGCAGGGCACACATCCCAGTTTCAAAACTAGGATAAGTGTCTACAAGTCTGAGAAAAGACAAACAGAAAAATGTCTGAAACTTTTATTTAAATACAGGTAGGACAGTAGCCCTGCAGTGGATTGGAAAAAAACATATAAGCAAATGACACCTAACTTCTCATACTGGATGGTGGTGATATGGTATGCACATGGCACCAGGTAGAACTTCTCTCTCAACTCACCAGCCATCAGCCATGGAGTGAGACTCAAAGTGCTAGAGAAGAGGATCAAAGCCTCTGCCTACCCGTAGTTAAACCTTTTCAATGAGTCCTAAGACTAGGATTTTAAATTTTAGTGATAAGGCTTTAATCAATGTCAACACTGATACACAGTTACTATGTTTAAGCTACCAGTTTGAGTAAGAAATTGGCAGCATTGGGCTAATAACATCAGTTATGAGGATCTTGTACGTTCTTTATATGCCTCGCTATTTGTCTTCCCTCTGGGTTTATCTCTTCTCTTACTCTTCTCCCCGTAATATTTTTCCGTGCTGGACTGACAGGGATAACAGGCCAATACTTTTTACTCAGAGATTTTCCCTCTTGTTCTTCTTCTGGGATAGTTTATTTTCCCATGACTGCACAAAATGGTAGTTTGGCCTCCTAAATTACTGGATCTTACAACAGACTAGAAGGCCATTTACCTTCGCATATCAGGGCCCCTTCAAGCACTGCGCTGCCCTTGCCTCACTGCACTTTGACTGTCTATTAGGTTGCTTCTGTTACATTTCTGAAAGATTTTCTCCTCTTCTCTTTCACCTTTCAGTCTTTGAGCATGAACCCGTAGGGCTGCATGGAAGCAATGCGCAGAGGGTCCCGAGGACAAGAATTACTCTTGAGAGAAGACTAAAAATCAACCAACTGCTCTTTGCTGACAGAAGCGGAGATCCGTACTCCTGTCATACACATACACTCTTGTGCTATAAATAAGTAGCATCGTTTAAATATATAGAGAGAAATAAACATCAGTAGAAGAAACACCAGCTACTGAGGTCTTAAGATTTATCCTGTATTAATTACAGCTGCTACCTTTTACAGAATGCTGTGATTCAAGATCCTCCCTGTTCACCTGTCTCAAGGTACCCATCACTAACGGGTTCTTTAGGGAACCCCATTTTAGAAACGGTCTCTCCTATTTATGTACAAAGCACTGCTGTCTAAGAGGGCTGCAACCTGTAACACATAACCGCTTTTTACAGAGAAAAGCAGCACTGTGCAATAGGTTACAGAGTAAGAAACCCCATTGTGTGTATTTTCTTGCAATAGTAGTATCTAACCAATTCATCTGGAGTTTGGCTAGGGTATGTGGATCAGCATTGCTACTCCTACCAAAAATACCATGTAACCTGCGACAATTGCAATGAAACCCAATCTTAGGTTTATGTTTCATCCAAACAATAACTCACCAATGCACAACGTCTCACAGCTCCCTATGGTAACACTGGCACTTTCTTAACATAACGGACTAACTGTTTGCTAAATCGCTACCATAGCAGCATACAGCACCTAAACTATCCTTCTGTATGTTTCATGTTCATAAAATATCTTTCACAAGTCCTGACAAGATCATAAAGCATGCACAGCATGATAACGCAGTATGCTATTTTATGCAGTGTACAATAATGTACATAGACATATACATCTGCTTGCTAAGCACCGCTCAAGTGTAGTTGACTGGAATTTTGTGTTTTCACGGAGTTAAAATTTTAAGGAATAATCCAATAAAATGTGGAGTATACTGGACTTAATCCACTAATATTAAAACACGGGTGCAGTTTACTTTGGTACCAACAGACAGTTCCTTTAGTACCAGTAGTCTTTTAGAGTGGCACCTTCACAGAAAATGCTGTGTTTAAAACATGGTGTTCTAGAACAGAAAGTTCCCAAGAAATCTTTTCTGTATTATGGGGATTGATGTTTCTTTTTTAAGATCTGCTGTAATACTTTGCCCAAAATGGCACAAGTGTGTTTCAAAATACTGCAGATTTTTGTTTACTAAAAAAAAAGAAATTCACACTGAAAACCAAAACTGTATGAAATGATGCTGCAAATATAATTTCTATACTACTATTACTAATTTTTCTGTACGACTGATATTTGATAAATTTCCAGAAGAGTTATGTAAAGATATGAATTTTACAAAATATTTCCAAAACTTTAAACCAAAATGCTTACACAAGCACATCTTGTCTTGTCAAATGAAAGAATATCAAATATTTTTAGACACTCTGAAATCAAACTATAGATCATATATTTTGTTTAGAAAGATAAACTATGCATGATAGCCATAAATTTATTAATAGATAGCAAATCACTAATAGTAATAAAAATAAATATTCAACTAGTAATAATACATAATGTTATATGCATATACCATGATGTTTATACAATCTTACAGATGTTTTATTTTATGTGTCGTTCTATTTTGAGGATATATGTTCACCATTCCATGAAGAATATCACTTTGTTGATGAAAAAGTTAAAATAATGGGTTTAGATGTTGTTATGGGGTTTTCTTGTTTTCTTTACCCAAAACAGATTTTGACAGAAGACTGGTAGTTTAAACTCTGATTACAGCAAACACATATATATTTTTTTTCCTAGATTATACCCATTTAGTTTGTAACTGTCTATAATTGTAGGGGTTTTTTTTCAAAACTTACACCTTTCTGTATCAAGTTTGATTTTGTTCACATCACTAGAAATATGTTGCAGTCAGTGTAATTATTCATTGGATTTAATGGCATTTAATTCAGGAACATTCTGGAGTGTCTTGTTTTATGACAGTTATATAAAAGTTTCCAAGAGCTGCCCATATCTGCTATCAAAGAGCCCTACAACACTTTTGCTTTAGACAGAGAATCATTGATACTCTAATTATAAAAGCATACTTACTAGTAAAACTGCTCCAGGATTTCTACATCACAGCTTATCCACTGAATCAAAGATTCTTTTCTCCTATCATGTTGATTCGCAAAACTTACACTTGTCATTACTGCCTGTAGATGTAGTCTGGGATAATTGAAAGCAAAATTCAGAATTTCAGAATCTCCTTTTCCTTTCTCTCTCTTTTTTAACATTCACTTTTCAATGCTTTGCTTACAGTCCTGTAACAAATACTGCTACCATGCTGGCTAAAAACTCTATGCATAACAGCTAATTGGCTATCTAAGACATCTTCTTTCAGCAAGCAATGGTTATTGAATAGAATACAGTCGTATTCTTGGAAAGGAAAAAAAGAGAAGAATAATGGGCACTAGAATGACAATACAAGAAGAGGAGAAATCTCAGATTAGCCCAAACTCCCAGGCCCTAATCACTGGCAGAAGAATCTGGTAAATCAAGGAAAAAGACACCAATCCATTCAAACAGGATTAAAGGTTTAAACTGAAAACCAACAAACTTGTTAGCCTTTGTGGGAAAAATTTGCATTGGAATTTTTTTAGAAGTGAAACAGACAACTAAAATATTTCCTAATGCCTATTTAGTACCTCATGTGAAAGAAAAGAAAACTACAAGACAGAAAATAAAATCAGTGCCAATGCTTAAGTAACTGATTTGTGGGAGAATGTTGCAGGCTGCAATGACCTGGTAAACATTAATATTTTAAATTGTAAGAATAATGGCATAAAAATAAATATTTATTATTAAAATGTCTTTCTCAATGAGAGCACACCTTTGTTAATAAATATGTGTATGTTTCTTTTGTAGAATTCCAATATTCAGCTTAGAATTACACGCTTCAGATGGTGGACAGTTGCCAGTGCTCTTTACACCTGAAAAAAAGCTGACTGAAACCACTGTGACAGAGATTTCCTTTCTGATTACAGAAGACAGTTACCAAATTCATTTTCTTCCTTTATTTGGTGGGCCAGGAAGAGACAGGTGGCATACAGTATGGTTTATGTTAACCTTTCTACTCTTAACATAGTGATTATAATTTAAAAGAACATGCAATGAAAGAATTACAATAGAAATTCTATGGAATGAGCAATAGTCCATCTACACCAGCCTTGTATCATTGCTGCTGATGCTTTTCCAAATGAAATTGTATTACAATTGTTCTAAAAAGAAAAAAGCCTGGTTTGTAATACTGCTTTTTCTATTTTAATAAATAGATAAGTCAAGTCTTAGCCAAATTATTAACTATAGCTCCTGATTCATGAATATTATCTGACATACATTTACATTCATTCTTACTGTTAGAAACCTTTGAAAAAAAGAGGTTTAGAAATCATGATTTTGATACCTATTCCTTTCACAGGAGCAATTGTTTATCCAGAGTAAAAACCATTGTCATTTGCCAGTTTACTGGCATTTTTATAATTACTGGCAATCCTGGAGCCATTCTAGTTGTGAGGTTTCTGCTAATGACACCTATAACTTAGAATAATTATTTGATTTACCAGTATCTTCTGTCTGCTAGTAGTCTCTCTAAATATCCTCAAGGAAGCTTTTTTCCAGTAACTGCACTGTAGTATGCATCTTATTTATGAAATTTACAGTGGTCTTCTATCCCCGTCAGCATATACAGCATGCCACAAATTTAAATAATGACATTCTATGTAGGACTTGTTGTTGGGCTGAGGCTATTTGACCTGGAGTGCCATTAACTTAACTTATACATTTTAAAATCATGTTTGAAATGCTGCAAAACTAAGATTGTAGTGAATTTAATTTCAAAGTCATTTTGGATGTCCTTTCAAACTGTATGTGGTAATCCTTGATTTTTGCACTGATGCTAAATGTTAATGAACAGAGCCACAGTGTACCATTTCACCTAGAGCAATGAAAACATTAAAATCTCTTTAGAAGACTGAATAAAACTTTATTTTATAAATATAATCCTTGTTGAAGCTCTACCATTTCACTGTACTTTTGAAATAAGGGCACATGGAAAATATGGAAGAGTTCCTTTGAGATAGCTAACTAAAGCTACAAAATGAGCACGGTACAGTATTTCCAAGGAACACGGTTCAAAAGTTGTACGATTACTACTAAGGTTGTTTTATTCTTTACCACATTTGGAACAGGAAGTCTGTGTTGTTCTTGAAGAATTCTGAAAAGCAATGTCACAGTCTGATGACCTCTTCTCCTCATTAAAACGTTCCCAAAGACAGCTCTCTGCATGATGTTTTGTAGCTTCAGCAGCCATGAACTAATTTGTACCTCTTATTTTGATCATGCACTGGTGAAAGAACCAAACAATATTTTTCTTTAAACACAGAGAGGTCTTTCAACAGCTCAGCATGCACTTCTACCCTCTTTTTAATCTTGGAGCACCTATTTATTTGCTCTTTTCACCACTAAATCTTCTTTGCTCCTTTCTGCCCCCCTGCAAAGCTGCTAGTTAAAATCTTCAGTGTTTTTTCTTCATAGGCTTAAACCATTAGAAGGGTATTACCATAAAAAGAGAGACAAGGACTTAGAGACATGGTGCACCAGAATTTGCATTTCTAATTTTTAATCCAATTAAACTAAAATAATATTTATTTAGCTACAACCTTTCTATAATGGTTATAAATTCACTAAAGCTAATGGAAAATTTTCTTCCTGGAGGAAATTAGTTATAGGTGTTCACTGCAATAACTGATTGGTTCTGCATACTGAGTGTCTCCAGATTTTGCTTACAGGTAATTAATATTCAGCTAGTTGATGTGTTTTGCATACCTTCTTTTTTTCTGGGGTGTGCAATTCATATTTTTTGCTCTACATAGTGGATTCACTATATGCAAATTGTTAGAAGGTACTGTAAGGACGTTAGCTTTTAATACATAGGGCATATACGTGGGAAAGAAAGGCTGTGTGGGTTGGCATATTTGCATTACAACTCAGTGTGTTTTGTTCCAACAGCTATGGAATAAAAAATTACGGCGTTATTACTTGCATTTCATTTTCAATCACTACATTTTAATCAGTAATGTATACTTTGCATACAAAGTATAAATTTTGTAAATCCAAACCTATCTAAACCCACAGAGAGCCTGATTCTGCTCCCATTGATTTTGGTCCAAGTAATGAACTCAGCACTTCTTTTACCCTCTCTCTGGCTTTTCTAGTACGGAGAGAGGGCAGACAGGGACCTCTTGGAGAGAAAGTACTAAATCTTGCCTTTTAAGCAGAGAAAAGCTCAGTGTTCTGATTCATGAGTCGAGGGACAGCTGCAAGATGGGGAATTCCTTCCCCAGCAGAACGCTCCCCTGTGCTGCTGTGCCTTCTGTGAGCACACATCCATCAGGAGCCACCCTACGCCTGAGCAGATCCCCTGTCCATGGAGACCACCAGCATACTGCTCCTGGAGCACTACATATGGGCTTCTGAAAGGATATCCACCCTTCTGCTATAAATATTTATAAATAAATAGCATATAAATATGCTATTTATAGTCTGCTATAAATCTCCATTCTTCCTCTCCTATCCTGGCTATGTCTGTTTACAGAACTCCGTGGTCCAAACTATTCAAAATAGTCATGGGCTGTGGGAATGATAGGACGGCAATGATGCAGAAGCAGCATTCCCTGTAGCCATAGCTCCCAGTGACAGCTACTCACCTGCAGAAGCAGGTGGGAGAACAGGGTGAAGAATTATCTCGCTCATTTGTTTGATATTGTACTGGATGTTTTCTAGAAATACAAACCATTCTGTTATCTGGAAAAAATGAGGCCAAAGACAGCTAACCATTCCTGGCTGCTGCTCTATATTCTACAAAGCAAGGAAATTCCTGGATCTAGGATATGATGTTGCAATCTAGAAGATGCTTTTTGAAGTTTCGTTCTGATTTCTGGGACTGCAAAGAGTTTCTCTACAGTAATGGAAAAAAAAGTTGTCACCCAACTCTGGCACTACTCTTGGTGTAAATATTAAAATCCAAATGATCTTAAATTTATAGGAAAACCTTCTACCTTGCATTCTAAGAGGAACAGACATGTAAATACCAATTATATTTTTCAGTATTCCAAATAAATAGGCTGAATTATATTCAGAACATCCCTACTTATTTTAGAATATACTGTGTACATGTATGGATCAGTGAATGATCATCAAGTACTCTCTTATTAATATGTCTTGCTCGGTATTTCTGCACAAAGATTAATGTTTAATTCAGCCCTGTTCAGAATGAACTGAATGTTCTTCCACCATATTCCTCAGGAGACAATTTCATATTATAATATCACTCCTCCTGTCTTTATATGAATAAACAAGCTTTGTTAGAGTATACAATTTATTCATTTGACTTTGACTGGCCTTATGTTTTTCATAAGAAAGGGAGAGATCATTGGATTGAATTTTATGGTGGGTATTTCTGTTTTCTTTTTTTTAAATTAAGGCTGAAATAAACAATATAGCATATGTTAAAGTGAACTCTAGACAAAAATAAAGGCTGCTTTTGCGAACACATCTCCAGTTGAAAATGGGCTGTATACCATTAGACTGGTCACCCCATCACATTCTGGCAGCTCTTATGGCTTTTTTTTTGAACAGCAAGTCTTAATCTTGTTGGAGAAGGATCATATTAGGGACCATTTTAAAAACTGGATAAAAATAAGCACATGTGACTTCTTAGTATGTAATTGTGAGACCATTCTTGATTATCTTTACTGGAAGAAAGCAAACGTCACTGTTACTTTCAAGAAGGGCGAGAAGGAAGGTCCAGGGAAAAAGAGACCAGTCAACTTCACCTCGATCTCTGTGAAGCTGATGGAGAAAATCCTTCTGTAAACCATTTATAAAGAAGTTAAGCACAGGAAGCTGACTGGGAGTAGGCATCATGGATTTATGAAGAGGAAATCATGTCTGACCAACCTGATAGACTTCTACAGTGATATGACTACCTTGGTGAACAAGGGGAGAACAGTGAATGAATAACTCGGCTCCAGTAAGGCTTTCAAAACTGCCTAGCATAGCATGCTCATAGAAAAAAGAATGAAGTTCAGACTAGACAAGTGCACAGTAAGGTGGCCTAAAAAGTGTCTGAAATGTTGGACTCAAAGTGGCACAAAGTCCATCTGGAGGCCAGTCTTTAGCAGTGTTCCTCAGGGGTCATTACTGGGTCCAACACGATTTAACATCTTCGTTAACGGCCTGGATGATGGGACAGGCTGCACCCTTAGCAAGACTGAAGAACGTACAAAACTGGGATGAGTGGTTGATACACTCAGAGGTTGCACTGCCTTTCAGAGGGATCGCAGCAACCTGGAGAAATGGGCCAACAAGAACCTCAAGTTCAAGTAAAGGTAAATAGCCCTGGGGAGAAAAACAGCATCTACTAGTACAGGCTGGGGGATGACTAGCAGGAAAGGAGCTTTCCAGAGAAGGCCCTGGGGGTCCTGGTAGATGGTGAGGCAGCAGCAAGCCCTTACAGCAAGGAAGGTTAACGGTCTCTCCTGGGATGCACCACATTGGCTGAAAGTGGAGAGTCTGGATCTGCAACTGGAAAGCCCACAGCTGGAGTGCTGGTTCCAGTCCTGGGCTCCTCAGTGGAAGAGAGACACAGGCATACTGGAGGGAGTACTGCAGAAGTCCATGAAAGTGATGAAAGAATTGGAGCATATGAGCTGCTTGAAAAGGCTGAGAAGGCTGGGACTGGTCAGCCTGGACAAGATTAAATGCCTGATGGCAAGGAGTAAAGAAGATAGAGCCAGACTCTTCTCAGTAGTGCCCAAGGATAGGCCCAAGAGACAGTGGGCACATACTGAAATACAGGAAATTCCAATTAAATGCAAGAAAAAGGTTTTTTACTGTTTAAACACTGGAGGAGGTTGCCTGGGGACATTGCAGAATCACCATACTTGGAGATGTTTAAAAGCCAACTGGACATGGCTATAGCCATGGGCAACATGCTCTAGCTGATGCTGTCCTGAGCAGGGAAGGTGGGCTAGAAGGTGATCTCCAGAGCTCTTTCAAGTTCAACCATTCAGTGATTCTGTGTTTTTTCAGTGCAGGATTATCAAAGACACCAGGAACAACTTCTAGGGTGATGATAAATGTTCTGAATTAGTTTCCACAGTCATGGAATAATCCCAGAGGAGCCCTGTAGCTGGCATCACTTGATGTTTGGATTAAAACTGTTTACCAGACAGGGAGAGGCTGTACTTTCCATCACAAAAACATAAAAAACTCTTTCAGCATTGGGAAGGGTGATGTCAGTGGACTGGTGTGCTTGTTAATAGCCTAGGTAATCCAAAAAAACACTACTAGGTTAGAGAGGTACGACAATTTTACAAAGATTTCTGTAGCTTTGCAAATAAATTTACTCACTGCTAAAAAAAGCCTCCTGCAGCGGGAATAGGCTGGAATTTTGAAAGGGGAAAAAAAAAATTCAACCCTGCTCTGCTGGAAAATGACCCTGTCTCCATCCCCTAAGATCTGGTGTTTATATAACAATCTCTGCTTGTTGTATGATCTTCCAGGCAACTAATACCAATTCATTCTAGATTTAAGGTAGGAATTCTGACTGATTGTGTATGGTATAAATAGTTAAAGGTATTTTGCTCAATAAATTAATTTTTCAACTTTACTAAGCCTCAAACTTGTTGAAACCTATTACTCAGATGAAAAAACACATATAAGAGCATGGCAAAACTGAGGAAGTTTCTGAAGTCTTCTAATTCCCTAGAACTAAGGTAGTTACTGAATGTGAGACAGAAACAGTCCCCAGCTACCTATGACTGCTGTGTAATGGTCATGTTCCCATGCTATTTCCTCTAACCGCTGGGATAAAGGAGTACACTTTGTTTATGAAAGACAGGCTCTGGGGGAAAAAAAGATGCCACACTGTACATCTAAAATGTAGATCAACGTTGCTCAATGGCCAGAAGAGGTGAGAGCTGCATTGAGCACAAGGAAAAGGTAAAAGGAAAAAAAACAATATAAAGGCAATGTCATAACAAGGACCTGCTAGAAATACCCTCATCAGAAGGACGTAGAGGAGTGGGCTTTGGTGCTTTTTTGCATAGGTTTGGTTTGGGGGTTTTGTTTTTTGCAAATAATATAATCATCCAAAAGGTGCCCTTTTATTTGTAGTAATGGGAGACTCGAATTATACACTGGGATGTGCTGGAAAATAATGTCAGGATGATGTCCAATAGGCTTTTGGAACATGTTGAGGACAACTTTCTTTTAGGAAGATGGAAGAAGGTACTGGGAAGCTTGCAGCTTTTTCAGAATTGATTCTGACTGATAGGGAGGATCTGGTTGAGAAGCTGGAGGTAGAAGGTAATTTAGGTTAAAGTGATTACAAAACTATAGCGTTCACTAATCTAAAGAAAGGGAGGAAAGAGAGCAGCAGAATAAGGACAATGGAGTTCAAAATAGCAGACTTCATCAAACTGAGGGAACTGGAAGGTAGGGTCTCTTGGGAAGATATTCTAAGGAAAAAAAGACTGCAAGAGAGTTCACAGTTACTGAAAGGGACTATATTAAAGATACAATGGCAGACTATCATGATGCAAAGGAAACATATGGAGCATAGTAAGAGACCAATATGGCTCCATCAAAAGTTCTTTAAGGGCCAGGTAAAGAAAACCCAGAAAAATATAAATATAAATACAAAAACAGGAACAAGGACCTACAGGTATAGATGTAAAAGAGACTATAAAGGAATAAGATAAAGCATAAATCAAAGTGAATATGAGTTTCATCTAACAAGAAACATAAAATGCAACAAGAAAAATATTTTAGAAATAGGAAGACAGCAATGAAAAGAACGTCTATTCCTTAACAAGGAATGAAAGAGATCAGCAGTATCATCTTTGCTTCAGCACTCACAAAAGGTGAGATTTGATCAGATATTTGATATACACTGCACCTAATAAGGCTACTGACACTGTTTTAAATACCATTCTTGCCAGCAAGATACACAAATAGAGACTACATATAGATAAACATCATGAAATACATGCATAACTGCCTAGGAAAAAGAAAGCACTCACACGTTAGTTATCAAAAATTATCTGCCTGACTGTCAGAAGTTATCAGGTGACAGGCTGCAGACATTTATTGCAGACTGCATTCAGTATGTTTCTCAACACCTTGAATGACTGACTAGAGAACATACTTGTAACATTTGCAGAGAAGTTAAAACTGGAACAGGTTGCAAATGCTTAGCAGAACAGGATTTAAATTTTAAGTGATGTTAATAAACAAAAGGCACAGTTTGAAATCAACATGATGAAATTCAATAAAGGCTAAATAAAGTGCTTAGTAAGGAACATTCAAATGCAAAAATACAACAGGGGAAGAGCTGACTAGTCAACTATACTGAAAAAAAGGCTCTGGGCTTTCAGAGAATCACACATTTAAGTCAGCAATGTGATACTATTAAAAAAGGACATTCCAGGACATATTTTGAGGAGCACCATCTACAAGACATGAGAGGTGCTCAGCATGGGAGACATGTCACCTAGAGTGCAGTGTTCACTTTTGGGCACTGCAATGTAATACAGAGATTACCTCTCCTTTGGGAGGCAGACCAGCAGATAAGAAGAGTGTAGATTTAGAAAACACGATCTGCAAGGTATGTTAAAAGAAATGTTTTGCTTTAACCTCTGAAAAAAAGAAAACATTTAGAGGAAACTTGGGAATATTCTTTCAAGGCATGAAAGGGGTTCATAGCTAGTATAACACCCACTGTTCTTTATGCCCTCTGTAGATCTGATGAAAACTAAAAGGATTAAGGTTTGCTATGGTAAGAACCTTTTAAGGATGTGTAGTTTAATATTTGAACAGGCTACTTGGAAAACATCATTGGAGGTTTTTAGGAGGAGGTTTGATAAATAGAATGACATGAATAAAAATCCCCAACACACTACCTGGTTGATCTCTCCAGTATTGTCCCATACTAATTACCTTGATTCTATTATATCAAGATTTCATTATTATTCTTCCAAGAACTTTTCAGCATCTTCAAAACCAAACTACTTCATGAAATGAGAAACATGAAGAAATTTGCTGTAACAAAGGCCAGCAGCTAAAATATTAGACGTGTTTTAAACAGAACAGAGGGCAAAAGATTAGTACCTAGAAAAAAAAAATGGTCAGGCTTCCCATCTATTAAAGAATCAAAAATTTCAGGGCCTTCTTTCTCAATAGTTACAAGTATCTTCCTTGGCAAGCAAGATTTCCTTATTTTCTCAAGTACAGAATTGGTTATCTTCCTGCCCTAGCAGTACTCTGCATCAGCACAGTACTTTGATAAATCTGTGACTGAGAAGTTTCTGGAGGTTTAGTCAAAATCTGTACTTACCAGACCTCGATTTCTGTGTTGTGCTACTCTGAGTGCCATGTACAACTTCTCACATTAATGGGTTCAGAAGATGTTGGCTTTTTTACTACCTAAGCCTACCAAATTTGAACCGGGCACAGACCTCTCCTACAAGTCCAATATTTTAAAAGGGACCAGGCATGCTCCTGGGGTCTATACCAACCCTCAGCAGGTCCCGCCTATGCTACCAGGTAACTTTATATGAGCGTGTGTCACTTTTATAAACCAGTCCTAATAATCCCACTTTATATTTTTCAGTTTTTGCAGTCCATACCTTATCTTGAAGGTGATCCAACCCACCCTTACCCCAGTAAATATATTTTTCTTTTGTTCAGGCTGAAATAAGATGCTAGTAATATATCCCTGGGCAAATACCTTCATTGTCCTCTTTGAGTTCATTCATCAGATGCTGAAACTGAGTCTAGAGGCAATAACACTTAAATAATATTCTTCCACCATGCAGCTTGTCTAAGATCTCATCACTCCTAGAGTGAGAATGTAAACCTTTCTGTTTTCATGAAGACCCACTAGCATTAAGTCTTAGCAATACCAGCAGGGGAGTGCTATAGACTGAACAGTTTGTTTAGCCTCTACCTTCACAGTATCTCCAATTTCATGGGTAGTTTCCCCAGTAACTCATATAAGTTAGAAAGTCTGGCCTCGGTCATCACCCAGAGACAACACCTGCTTATAGGACTGATCTCTGTTTCCTTTGATAATGGAAAGACAAACTCTCTTCCTATTAAAGAGGTCAACTGATCCAAAAGGGACTCTGCTTACAGCAAGGAAACAACCTCTGATGCCATTTGGTCTAACAGAGGCTGATTATTTTTTTTCCTAATTCACTGTGCAGACACCACTAGGTCCAAATTATTTCCTGTTCAAATGTAGTTTGATCAGAACTATAATGTGAACTGTCTCAGTGTGAAATATCTGAAAACCACCCCAAAAATATAGTTTGTCTCATTTAGCTACTTGGAGACCCTAAGGAACTGGTTCTCCCTGGAGTAAAAGTTGGACTTCAGTACTATGTGATTTAGCTATGTGCTGCATAATCTTGGCAAATCTTACATTTCTTTTAAGTTTAAAACCTTAATTACATAACTGCCAGACTTTCACTACCAATTCTTCCTCCAATGAGGCTTTTACTACCCCTTAGCCCTTACAAAATGCAGGGTGCAGAAGGGAAGATTTCTGAGAATTCCTGTAAACAAACAGCAGAAAAGTAATGGCTTATCACAGTCCCATAGATTCCAATAATGACAATTTTAACCATATATTGAGTCTCTTCCCTTGCTGATCTTGCAGTAGAACTCTGTAGTCCAAGGGCCTGCTCACACATTTTGCTCGCAAGTCTCTGGAAGACAGTGGTCAGGACTGGTGGGAACCTGGCTAGTGTGATCCATTTTGTGAAAGAGAGGATTAACATGGTGTTTGTCTGGAGAGAGGAAGGCCAATGTTTTAGGGAATTAAGGCAGAAAATTTTACCCCTGCTTACAGATAACTCTTCCTCAACCTACCTGCCTTCCTGATTACTGCTTTTTATAATAGCACCCACTGGGGAAGGCTCAGGGCTCCTGTACATTTATTTGACTTTTCCCCTTTAACAGTAATTGTAGATTTTGCCATTCTGAAGAACTATCTTAAAACCTCTACACTAAAATAAAAAGCCTTGGCAGCATTTCTTTTATCCAAAGATCTCTTGATGCACTGAGAATAATATAGTATAGACTGAGTAGAATAGCTTGAACAATACCTTTGAGGAAGTGCTATCTGTTTCCTGGTCCTCTCAAGTTTCAGATCCAAAGTAACCCAGTACTTCATTAAGGTGGTTGTCACACAACCTATGCTTCTCTGCTTCTTTACAGAGGCACTACTCGATGTCCCTGTCTGAAACTGCTGCTGCTGTTGCCCCAAAAATGTAACTGCCTTTTGCCAAGAGAAATGCAAATCAGCATATATTGGTGGCGTCCTGCCTCCCTGCAGGGCCTTGGCATAGCTCCATTTAGCTACACCCCAGCACTATATCCCGGCCCACAGCAGGGGAGTCAGAACTAGATGCTCTTTAAAGCTCCCTTCCAACCCAACCCATTCTGTGATTCTATGATTATATTGTAATACCTGCCCTCCCATGCTTTCTAGTCTGAAGCTTTGCTGAGGACTAGGTGGTTCTGTTTGGCTTTGGCTCCTGAAATCAGTCTCAGGCTGCTCCCATAAGCAATGATTCAGCACACAAGCCTGCATGTATGCATTGGTTTGTTTGTAAGTGAATTCGATATGTAAGTGAAGTGAGATAGCTGGGAAGATGGTTACTGTATGTATTAAATATTATTTGGCCCATCTGTAATCATAATGGCAGGTCAGCAATTGTTTCAATACTACTTCCAAGTAATTTCTAAAACCTGCAGGCTCCTTCAGTTCACCAGTGTGTACTGGTCTCACTGGAGCCCACACAAGTCAATACGTCACTTCCTGGAGATTTGAAATTATTCCTGACAAGGACTCAGGGTTCTGAATCTGTGGTGAGGGCAGTCAAAAGAAGCATTTTGCTCCCTAATATGACAGTACAGGTCCAAAACCAACTTGAGTTGTAAGGTCGTATATAAAATGTCAAAGATGAAATGCAGTAATGCTGGTAATGGTAGTGGTACCAAACAACTCCTTGACAGCTTTAATTCTGACAAGAAAGGAATATTTGAGCTACCGGTATGTACCACTTCTAACATCTTCCACCCAAATGTCTCAAAATTAGTTAAAATAGTTGGCAACTAATATTTGGTAAGTATTATGTTCGCTTTACTGAGGCAAGGAATCTGAGATAAATGTAAAGAATTTACATGTCAACTAAATATAACTACAGAAAAAATGTGAAATAATGTCCCACATCCAAAATGAAATTAAATTAATTATAATGTATTATTTAAAGGCAACTACAAAGGCATAGTTGGCTCCTCCAGAAATAGAAAAAAGGGGTGGGGTTTTGTCTGGAAACATTTAATTATAGATAGAGGGAACCTTTGTTCAGTCATGCGAGTCCTGATTATGGTTTTGCGGTAGCAGCCGGCAACGTTCCTGTTGTATATTTTTAGTATTTTACTTTTTCTCCACTAGATGTCCCCGGCATGTCACAGTGCGTTCGGCTGTCACTGATGGTATCTTAGTAATCTGAAAGGGTATATACTTCTTTTGAAGTGCCTGTTATTAAGATATCATGATTAATGACTTTCACTCCAGAGTTCATTTTATCTGGAAGATTAGCAAGACACAGATCCTCAAGAACACAATAATTTAATTCTCTGCTTAAGATACAGCAGCTTCCCAATTTAGGAAGCAATTACGAATCATGTATGCTTTCTTCTCTGAAAATATTTAAGCAATCAAAGCCCTAAAACTAACGAAAATCCTTGCAGTAAAAATCCTTCTATATCAAAAGGGAAGCCTTAGCAGGTTTTTTTTCCTGTTACTCCATTACTTTCAAAGGATGTGTAACAGTTGCACAGACCCATTCACAGTTGACTGAGCTAACAGCAGGAGTCTTGCTTAATTTGTGCTTTAATGGATCTTTAAAGTAAGATGAGAGCAAAATCTGGAATGATCACAAATATCATTTTAAGCCTTTCCCACCTCCCCAGAACGGCCCCTGCAAGAAAACATAGGAAGCTGGAAACAAAGCTGTAATATTACACTCTTAAAGCAGGTAAGCTGAGCTAGAACTAATCTTGCAATACTTTGGCTTTGCTGAAAATGCAGTAAACTTTGTGAAGCTTTCGGGTTTTATGGGCACTCAGCTGTAAGTGCTACAACAGCAGAACAGTGCAGTGGAGGGCTCTGTGATCCTTCCTTTCGGGGATGCAATAAGGATTTCTAAAAGGTGCCAGTGGGTCTCCAACTGGAAACACTCTAGCAGCATGTCTCTAATTCTCAGGGCATCAGGTAAAACGTTAGCGCTGTACAGATGAGCAGTTCCTGTCCCAGAGAGAAAACACAACCCCAAAGCAAGTACTCAGAATGACCTTTTACTCTGCAGCTCACACACATCCTTGGAACAATGGTAAACACTGGCTGGGGGTCCACAACCTCCAGTGGTTTCACAGCACATCAGCAGAGCCATCAGGGCTTACAGCAACAATAAAAGGCATAATTGTGCCAATACTAACAAAGAATAGATATAAGAAACGGTGAAACAAAGCCAGGTGCTCTTGTTACCAGCATTTACTACACATATTTAGGTATTTCAGTTTCCAGAACTCAAGTGAGATGCTATTTCCTACCAGAAACGGGCTTTTTTGTCTTTTTTTTTTTTTTTTCCTTTTGTGTAAAAGGCTTTAAAGAATTTTACACTCAAAAACCAGCAGTCTTAAAAGTTAGCTGGCTGATAAGGCTGCTGAGAGGCTTTTTCTGATTTTTTTATGAACAGGAATCTTGGAAGGCTTGTGCAAGGTTTGCTTTTGGAAAGGCAATTAAGTGCCTAATTTTCAGCTTGTTCCTCTCAAAATAGTTTCCTCTGTAGCCCAGACGATCGGTGCTGTCCCAAAAACTAGTGAAACAACAACAGTACAAGATTCAGGAAACCAAAAACTGAGCAGTCAAGTGTGGAATAAAAGAGAAAAACTTTCTGCTGTTTGCCTTGTCTTCACTAACATGTAAGCAAGGAAGGGATTTCCCCACGCCAGGGCAAAGCTTCCCCGACCCAGTTACAGCGGCTTTCTGGTCCCCTCACGCATCAGCGGGAGCTGAGCATCAGGCCCACGAGACATTCTCGATTGCTGTCATTTGCAGCAGCTTGTGCCTGGGGTTGGCTACTAACGCCTCAAGAATCAGCCTGGATTTTCACAATCTTAAAACTTTTCCACACCTCCCCACTCAGCTAGCCCCACCACTGGGGCGGTGGGCGCCATGTGGGCCAGGCAGAGCTGAGGCCTGGGGTGTTTTTGGTGTCTGGCCACCCCAGCGCTGAGGCAGGGCTGCCATTCTGCTGCTGCGCTGGGCCGGGCCTGGGAAGCCACCAGCCCCACCACCTGCCCCTGCCCCCGCTGGTGTGGGGACCAAACTCCCGCCTCACCACAAGCCTTTTCTCCAGGGAAGAACTAGGCAGGGCAGCCTGTGCCTGCCACCTCCAGCTGTGGGTGAGCAGCCTGAGGGGCAGCAGGCGGCCCTGGGGAGGAACGGCCATGCTGCTGCCCCGCCACGCGCTGGAGACAGCACTGGGCACCTGGGGGCTGCGGCGTCCCCTGTGCCTCTGCCATGGCGGGGCCAGGCTCTGGCCTCCTTGCTGGGCCGGGGACAGCAGCCAGGGCAGGCAGTGCCGCATGGGGCAGCCGGCACGGGGGAGGCAGGAGTGGCAAGATGACACAAGGACAGTGAGGCCGGAGTCATTTCTGTTCTGCTTGCCCTGTCTCACCAAACAGGGTGGCTTCTCCCACCCACAGCAACACGTAGCCCTGACTGCTCCTTGCTTAGGCAGAGAAATCAAACACAAGAACATCAGTATCACAAATACCTTATAAATAAGTAGCCAACGTTGGCCCTGGTTCTTTGTGTTTCATCCGTTTTTTAACTCGGCCAGCTAGAGTGGTGTGTATCCTCTTCTGCTCACAAACAGCTGGAGGCTGCACCTTGTGAAAGGTCTACATGCAGCAGAACTAGTTTGGTACTTCTTCACTTAGGCCTCAAGCAAATTAAGCCAAACAAATTGCAGTACGTGGGCAGGGCATTAGGCCAGAAGTCTCAAGAGCCTGCAGTGGAGTTTTACTGCTGTCTTCCCATGTCACCTTCACGTCCCTGAAGAGCTGCCTGCCTGAGCATCCCCATCTCAGAGATAGTGCTTGACTGTCCTAACTCTGTGGGAGTGTGTGAGAGAGTACCAGCTTCTAGGTACTAATGTTTTTTATACATTCCGCATGCTCGTTGTATCTTATAAAGGCTGACAAAATCTCACAGAGTGAGGTAAGTTACCACAGAGTTAAGGTTTCCCTGAATAATGTACAGAGGTTTACTTTTACCTCCTCTATACCCTAAAATTCACAAAAGCATCCCAATACCTCCAAAACTGACAGCTGAGGAGGTCTGTGATTGGCTAGATTTTCTTCAAAACTAGGACAGAGTATCTGAATTGACACAGTGCAAAATTTCTCTGACTTTTTTATGGCAGAAATACCGTTCAGTGCTCAAGATGTAATTTGCTCACAAGGGATGTTTGACAATGTAAAAGGAGAACATTTCCTCCCTAAAGTTCACATGGCAGGCTGAATAAAGCTCTCTGGGAGTTCCCCTTCTACAGACTTCAAGCAAGGGCAATATCACCAAATATATCAGATCATCTGTTTTCTTCTACTCTTTCCTGTCTGCAGACAGAACTCCTCTTTGATACTCCATAAAGTTTGTCTGGTGGACAAGGTAAAAATCTCAGTTTTTCTTTTTGTCATATGCTGCATTCATAAATTTTTCCCTCCTGCTTCCCAACTTCTCTGCTTTGACATGTCCCTATTAGAAAACCATATGCTTTCTCCATTCCTGAAATGTCCTGATGTCATAAAGCAGAGAAAGTTCATTGACTACACAAGCCCACTCATTATCCTCTTCTACAGTGTTGAGCTCTGCCTTATTTAACCTTCCCATCCTTTTCCAGACTACATTCATCTTGCTGAAAGTTCATGTGTGGTCTAAGCTCGCCATCTAGGCTCCTTAATGGAGACTTAGAAAATTATTCATTTCATGTCTGTTTTTAAACTTCAGAGAATAAAATTACTCACCTAGGAAGGCGTTTTTCTACTTCCCTCCTCCCTCTCTCTCAAGAGGAAGTCAGGACAACACGTTTAGACTGAACGTTTAACATTTCTTTAATGAAAATGAGATAGAATGACTTTCAGTCCCGCTTACCAAAAGCTTCCCCCAAGTAGCTGCTTTCCCCATCCAACTCCTAGTATTTTTTGAAATTGCAAAGGCTTCTCAAGGAGCCTCAAAAGGAGTCATGACATGATTTATAAGGCTTGCTAAGCAGTTGATCCACTGAGCCAAAAAAGGACTGGAAACTATATAGTCTTCTTTCCTGGAAAAGGTTAGTGTTGCCCACCATGTCTGTGCCTCTGCAAAATACGGGATGTTTGGAAAAATAGGATACATTACTTCCAAGAACCTCCACCATCTCATCACTTCACCGCTCAAAAATTACAAACTGGAAACTGAGAACACACTAAGTTAAGATGCACTCTCAAAAAGAACACCCAAATTACTGTAACTCAAGATTCTATGCACAAGCCAAATATCTAACACCGTAATGAGTTTGAAGTTACGCACAAACTGACAAACATCTATAGCTCCAGGATACCGTATGAGGAACTACCAGTATGAGTACTGTTTTGTATGCATATGTGACACCTAGGTGCATACAGGCCTAAGATTTATTAACCCTTTCCTGCAGGAGACTTACACAATGTTTTACTGGATCCAGACCTCAGGAAATAGGACCAGGTGGTCTGTCCTTACAATTTGCTGAACCAGAATTTTTTTTTTCTTCTGCAGAGGCAGTTAGAAATATCATTCACACTTAGCGATTTTTAATTTCTCATCTTTAAACAGCATAAACAATTGAGATAAAAATGTAAATATAAAAATGCAAAGAAGATAGTAAATATTTTGTTATATATATTTTTGTAATAAAAAGTCATGTTTCATCCCGTATAAGCACTCATATAGAGAGTGTTTTGAGAATTCCCAACTATACTCATAAATTGTACATTATCATAAAGCCTTCTAACTACACAAGACTAGTTTGTAGAATCTGTACTATTCTTGTGGTTAAAAGCAGTACAATGTCATGATATTATGAGGCATTAGTATATATGAAGACACAGAGCTCAGATAGGATTCCACAGTTTTATGTATCTTTGTATTTTTTTTATAGCTGTTACCGTTCTTGCAAAGTAAAACTCAGAAAAATTTGCTGTGCCTAGAATTTTAATAAAGTGTTCAGAAAAGTTGTTATTAACACAACCTGATAAATGGTCTGAACCAACATGCTTTCTTCAGTGAAATGTAATACTTTTCCCAGAACAGACAGTGTTCCTATCATAAAAATAATAAGTGCAAATTCAGGAAGATTCTTCATCTGTTGTCCAGAATAAAGTTGGTAAAGTTATTGTGTTACATGCACTCTCACTCTTAACTATGTGTTTAGGTGTTGGGGAAGCTGAAGCATTCTGAATAGTAATTTCTGGATGAAATACTAATTTAAATTTATTTAGCTTTAAAAAATTAAATTTCCCTTAAAAGTTCAATTTCAACAGGTACGTTAGGTTACCTTGCTAGGAGATCCTTCTGCATGTAATTCTCTCTTCTAACATAAAAGCTGCCAAACCATTCAGATGTTCCGCTAGACCTTAGGCAGGTCTCAGACCCTGTATTAAATCATTACAGTCTAGGAGCACACCTTTAAAAGATGCTCATTTTACACATTTTTTTTTCTTTTTTTTTTTGATGGAGATTAAAATATTCCCAAGAATTAATAGCAGTGAAGAGGAATTGTCAGTAATCCTCTGGGGGTCCCTAAAAGCAGTCCTCAAAGACAAAATAAATGCTTTTCTGAAAGGCATAGCACTGGGCAGAGAAAACCCTTATGATCCTTTGGGATCATAATTGCACATTTTAAGGAATGCAACACAAAAAAATCCACAGGAATACTGCTAAAATCTGCGAAGTGCAATAGAATAGAATACCAATAACAACAACAATAACAAGAACAACAACTGAAAACTAACTTGAGAGATGTATAAAAATCAAACTTGGGAAGGATGGTGTTAACATTTTATCTGAGGGAGCAGCAGCCCCCTACACAAGCCCACTATTTGTTGTTGTCTATTTGTTGTTGAGTAAACCAACAAAGGCCATAGAGCTCCAGGTTTTCCTAACTATCAAGGAATAGGAACACAAAATAGCAGCATCTCATGCCTCAGCACAGAAATACAGAACTGCCTGATTACTGTCGCGTAACATCAGCACCTCTTGGACAATTGCTGGGAAAGTGGAATAGTAAAATACTTACCACTAAACCCTTTAGCATTCACAGAACTCTACTCACTACTGAAAAATCTCTACTGAACTCTACTATACTGAAGAGTATAAAGTAGCCAGCATTACAATCATAAGATAAAATGTAAAAAACCAACATTCATCTACTTTTACAGCAGACCATATAGATTAAAATGCGTTGCTGCAGAAGTACTTCAGGTAGCAACTGTTCAAAAACCATCTTTATCAAGGGGAGTCTCTCCAGCTGAGATTCAGTTCAAGATTAAGAGACAACAGTTTGGGTGCCTATATGTAGAAATGCTCACTGTGTTAGGTATCTAAGCTGCCACTACAGTCAGAGGGTATCAAGGCAGCAATCAAAGAGCAATTCAGTTCACCTTGGAGTAGCTGGGCAGTTGAATCAGTCTACAGGCATCTCTGACAGTATTGACCAGATCTCCATTGAGTTTAAAGGAGTTTGGACAGCTAGCTAGGTGTCTGAACCCCAAAACAAATCCCATCTTTCTAAAGGATTTAAAGCGTGATATTATGGCACTGTCTGAGTACAGCAGTTTCATTCTGTTCCAACCTGTTTCCTCTAGGATTCAGCCCGGTCCCTGGCTTGGAAGAACAACTTAAATGCTGCACTCCAACTAGGATATGCAATTGCTGTTCTTCTACCCTTTGTGTATTTGACAGGATATATTATTTAATTGAAAGATCATATGCTGTGATTTTTTCCTACAAGACTGTTTTATTCAGTGCAGAAGCCTGATGGTACATGTAATAAAAGGAGAATATCAGGCACAGAAAAAGAGGACACCGGACACCTATTTGAGATCTCCTTCCACAGTTATCATACGATTTACAGAATCTTGTTCTGGAGTATTTATCATGTTATTTGCCATTATATTCCTCAATGATTACTTCTCTCTCTCTCCACTTCTCTCTCTTTTTTTTTTTTTTTGGGGGGGGGGGGGGGGGCAGGAAAATTATTTGATTTCTTTTCTGTCTTTGATTTTATTCCAGATCACCCTGAGAAACACTTTTCATGTAGAAGCTGCATACCTCAGTCCAGCCAGAACATTATCAAAAACAGATAGGAAGGAATTGGTCTGTGAGGCATTCTTACTAGAAATCACTGACTTCAATGAAAAATCACAGTAGTCACATTGAGAGAAGCATGAAGACGGCCCTAGCAGTGATTTCTTATATTAAAAAATTATGATAGTGCTCCAAGAACTGTGAAACCAAGCTTTCAGGGACCTCATCAGTCTGCTGAGGCTGAAACCTACAACCCACAACTTCCAAGGAGACCACATTATGTCTTAAAACCAGGCCACAGCTCAGCTGGAAGCTCCTGATATAGAAAGCAAGTAATGAGTAGTTTGATCTCAAAGCCCACTGACTAACACCACGAGAGGGAGGGGTCAAGGTCTTGGGACCCCACTCAAAGGCCTACTTATGTATCATGGATTAAAACATCAGCAGAGAAGTTGTACAATTGGCTTAGGTAGCAGGGACTAGACGCCACTGTTGCAGCCAGGAAAACCAGATTTCTGAACCCTGGCCAGAGACACTGCCCTTCCATAATTTATAAAATGCATTTGGCTCCTACTCTAAAGAACTTCAGTAGCTTCTGCTGTATCAGAATGATTTCATAGAGGTTTTCTTAATCCCTTTTTCAAGTAAATGAACACAAAGACCTATAAATAGGTTTCAAATTACTGTCTCTATCATACACAGTCATAGAGGACATGAAATCTCCTGGGAGTTTGATCTGTGTTAATTAAATAAAACAAAAAAATCTCCATAAGGTCTAAAGCATGCTTAATGAATTAACATGGAGGCCCCGTTGAGCAAAAGCCTTTTAAACTCCAGTGAAACAAATCAACTCACATTTTATTATTATCCTCTTAAATTTAATCTGTCGCTTTATATCATGTGAAACCACAGTTTTTCATAAATGCTAATTGAAAACATTACAACCAGAAATCTTCTTCTAAGGGGCTTATACCAAGTGTGAATATTGATGCGAAGAGATAGGCCTGTTTGTCCTTATGAATGAAAGATGGTACTTTCGCTATAATAAACTGTACTTGAGAAATCTGCTGGGAGTCAGCCAGATGCCTAAAAAAATTTGAGACAGGGAGGGGATTCAAAAAGCACCACTTAAAGGAAACCGGTACTGCCATTTCACTGATGCAGTGCCACCAGTTTTGAGGAACGCCGTCACACTTGAACAACAAAAAGCTGGATAAAAGAAAACAAGCTATAACAAAAATTAAAGCATCTCCTCATTGGAATCCTTAGAACCCATACATATTGAAGCCGATTTAGTGATCATCTATAACTTCACCCATGAGTTATATATGTAGGGGAACAGTGGTGCTTATAGGAAAACAATGGAACTGAGTCTGGTAGGATGCTCAGAGCACTCTAGTGAGTAACCCTACTAGCAAGCTGCAGGAAGCGAGGGAATTCACATGCATTCTTTAGCAACTGGTTTTACTCTGCCAAATTTTTTCCAAGCATGCACTGAGGAGAACAGGCACATGATTGCTGCCAGATTTTCTGCTCTTAGATCCTAAACAGGATGGCAGATTAGTAGGAAGAAACATGAAAAGTCCACAGTTTAAGAAGCTGCTTAAAGTCCATATAAGCAGCCTTTAAATCTTGCTTTCTTTATACATTCATCTGACCTGTTTGTCTTGCATATACAGAACATTTTTTTTATTATTTTTTCCTGAAGATTTTCAGACTAATTAATTTCCCAACACTTCAGCATAAATCAGAAACAACATTAGAGCCTCCTGCACAAAATCATAGAAATAACAATTTGAAGGGTCATCAGGAAATCACTTCATCCATTCCCCAGATCTGCTGTGATAAACTGTACCCACATCATTCCTGATGGATGTTCACACGCTATGAATTTTAAAGGATCCAAGTGGTAGAAATTCCTTCACAGAAAACCAGGCACTTCTTAGTAGAGCACATGTGGGCCTTAGCAGAAATCAGTTTTTACTGTTACCTGTTTAGTAATATCTGCTAAATCAGAAATCACTTACTTTATTTTGATATTCATGTCATGTTTATGTTATATATTAAAGTATATGCATATATACATATATAATATTATATATTATATAATAGCATAGTTCTGGTTATAATCTTTACAGTCATATTTGTATTTATAACACAAAAATTCTCCTGGCTATTTAATTAGAAAAATATGTCTCACTATTAGAAATGGTAAGAGTTTTTTTGAAGCTGCACACCATAATTTTAACACAATGACTGCTTTCTTTTAATCTCAAGTATGCCAATTACCAGGGCTGCAATTCTTCAAACAATATTATTCATTTATAAACGACAGTTGCTGTCTAAAAAGAATTTACATTAACACATACCACAACATAGAATAAATAAGCTAAAGTTTACCAAAAAAGGCTGGCACCTATTACTGGTAAATGTGATGGTATTTTACTCATTTGAGGAAATTCAAGACAACTCTGAGTCACTCTCGCTCACATGATGTTCAAGTGCCCACACATGAAAAAGAATGTACACAACTTTTTACCCCACCGACTTTACACCTCAAATGTCTTAGGTGCTTTCACTCTAGTTTCACTTTTTCTCAATATAACACTCCGAAAATGAAATCTTGCCAACATGGGATCATATCCTTAGACCTGTTTCAGGAGGCATCGTTGGCTCAACCATTCCATCACAGGATTTTTCCTCCATCAGGGGATTCCTTACATACTTTTGAGCCACGATATTGTCTTTACCCTTTTTCCTAAAGCTTAGTCAGAATGGGAAAAGCAAAAAATGAAGGAGCACTGCTGTGGTATCTGCAGTTACAAAAATAGCTTCCAATGAATGGGCTAGAAACAGGACAGTGGAAAAGTGACAAAAAGCCACCTTTGTCACCTCTCTCCAATTTTGTGTCATAAGCAGGTGAGAAACTTGCGGAGACAGAAAAAATCATAGCAGTAAACCAGAGTATTTAGGAGGGGAGAAAAACAAGTCATTTCTGAAAAACCAGTACTCAAGTTCTCTCTTATTTTCAGGACTGCTCAGAAGGTGGCGGGGGGGGTGGGTGGGAATCAACATATTGTGCAGCAGCAGAAATAATATGGTAAAGAAGGAAAAAAGCCAGATAAGGAGGAAAAAAACTAGAGAAAACAATGGGGCATTTCCAGACTTAGAAATCTAACTATGGGTATATTCATTTTAAAAAAGCCAATGGGAGTCTTTAGGCAAGAACAAAATAGTGATTTCTAAAATGGCAGAATAATGGGGAAGTGGCAAACTGAAAAAAAGCCACAAGTTAGGGCAAACATCGAAATTGCCCCTAAGCTGTAGTGAGAAAACCAAACTGGCATGGGTGATTTCTCAGTTACTAACAAGGGAGTGATCAGTAGACAGTTACTCTATTGGGGTCACAGCATTGAAAAATCCCCGTCAATTTCCACATTGGGTAGGAGGCACATGCAACATGCTCAGGATCTAGTGAACATAGTCTCAGATTCAACAAAATAAATGAAACCACAAAGAACAAGGAAAAATTCATATTCGATCAGAAAGGAGAGTGACATGCAAGTGCCAGGCTAAATGCTTTACATTAGAAAATTATTCATATCTTTATTTATGAAAACTGAGTGTAAAAAGAAACCAAAGCAAAATGGTAACATTAAAATCTGACATATAAGATAAACCTGTCTTGTGCATACGTTCATAGTTTATCGTGATATTATTTTGTTGTGTAACTCAGGCAACAGCTTTGCATTTAATGAACACTTTCCTAGCCATTGCTACTCTATGTTTTTCACTTTTCTATCTTATCACCCAACAGCCTTAGTCTTACTAAGAATGTGGCACCTTATTTTTTCATATATCCTCAGATAAGCAACGCAAATGCAGAAACTTTCTGTGTTAGGCAGTAGAAGTTAGAGGGAAAAGAGTCACAAAGGTCCCAAAACTACAGTGAGTCGTTTGGGCATGACATAGAGAAAATCTTACAAGAATTTCGGCTAGACAAAAGTAGCAAGGAAGAAACACCATTCTGGAATTCAAAAAGTCATGAAATCAGACAACCTTCTTAAAGCTACAGCAGGTTTTATTTTTAAATTAGCTGTATACATACTGCATTGTATACACGTATGTGGATTGTATACACATTCTGTGCATGTACACCTATATATTGCCTATATGCCTACGCAGTTCCAGGTACTCCATCTACATCACAGCTTGGGTGACACTGGACTCTGCACTTACACAATGTGCACACGCACAAAACGAGTGCACGCAGCACAACATCAGTGCAAGCTGTGCCTCCGGAGCCATGGCGTGCACATTTAGGGGCATCTCCTCCACAGGAAAGTCAAGCCCTTGGATGCAAGACAGACATTTCCTTTATGGAGGCCAAGGCTCCAACTTGGCCAGAATAAGGAGGAAAAAACCCAGATAAATCAATAGTTTAAAATAAATAATAATATAAATTATAAATACTATTTTATACAATTTGTAAAATTATAAATTCATAATACTGTATATAATTATGTACTTTATATTAGTTTAGCATAATTTATTAAGTATAATAATGTAATTATAATGTATATAATTAATATCAGGAGTCTTCAACTTGCACAGAAGGAACTGGTGGAGAAGCATAGTTGCATTTAAGATCAATGAAAAAGGGCATGCATGGTCTCCTTTTTAAGCATCACATGTTTTGCAATATGTTGAAAGAATATAGATCCCCCTTTCTTTATATCTAAAAATACATAGTGACATTTGAAAGAAGGAAGTGTGGTCCAAATATAGATGTGGGAGATTTCAGCGTTGTCATCCTGTGCTGCTAAAAACTGTCATAAAATTACTGAACACCCATTGTTCCATATATGCAGAGCCATTACCAGAAACTGAGCAATTATAGGACACTGTGTATTTTCCATACATTCAGGGCATGATTTTGATGTCTTTGCTCATACTTAAAAGTGCTTTACTTCTTGAGTAGCTCCATTTATGTCAGTGGTAGCACTCATGCAATACTAATAAATGCATTCTACAATTTCATTATTTCTTAATAGTTCTTTACTGTTCTCTTCAAATGTAAGTAAATATAAATACATCCTTCCATTTTTGTGGGTTTATTTTTGACGTTTTCTTTCAAGGATAAATGGACAGAAAAAAATCACCAGTATATTTTTAGCAGAGTAAAATAGTAAAATGGTTACTTCGAAACTTAGGTAAATCACAAAAAGATAATGGTCTGCAGATAAATTGAAAAGCTAAGATTTTTTCTATTAATTATGATTATTAATTGAAAAAAATGTTCTAAGTGCTTTGGAAAATATGAGACAAGTGACTGCCATTAGGAAAGAAAAAGTGTCTTAGATTTTTGAGAGCCATTCTAGCATTTTGTGATAAATTGCTGAACGCACCTATTTCTATATGACATCTAGTTGTACAGACACCTCGGGGGCAGTAGCACATGAATAAGCTTCCTACCTCCATCAGATTTGTAGAATTTGAACACCAATAAAACATCAGCTGTGGGGGTTCTTTCTTTTTTTAATAGACTTTAAACATAAATTGACCATAGAAGGGATGAAAAAATCAGGACCTGGTTACCTCCTTAGTGTCAGAGATTTTAAAGAACACACTGTCATCTCATTTTTTTTCTCAGTCTTTCATCCACCTTCCTTTTTCTTGGTTTGAGAAACCTCTGACAGCCTGTCAGAGAGGAGATTACTTTCCTACTACCTTGCACCAGGCCAGCTATTCCAATTAGAAAATAAAGTTCTGGATCTGTCACTGTGCTATTCTAAAACTTCTGACAAAAATCAGCAACGATGATGCAACTATATTGTCCAATGCCATTTATGCATACTTCTTGCAATCGAGAGGTGAGAGGAAGTCAGTGTGAAAGAGTTTAATTGGGTGTGAGATCGTGACGTTACACCAAATTCTACATCTTTCCAAATCCTGTACCAGATTTGCTGCTCTGTCTTTCATCAAAAGCACAACAAAAAGCCAAGAGAGAGGGATCAAGGCCGCTAAACTATTCTTTCACCTCCACACATTGGGTTTTGCATGGCTAGAAATCTTTCCTCTAGAAAAGCATGACCCCGAGGGAGGCACCACAGCTTGAACAGGACGAAGCCGTGAGTCTTGACCCAGCTGCAGGATACACCAGACAGCAGGAGAAGGACAGCCACCGCTGCCTCTCCTGTCTCTCTTCCCTTTGCCCTGCCACAGCACAGATGTGGGGATGCACAGCTGGAGCACAGGCAAGAAGCTGCTTCAGGTGAGGGCATCAGCCAGCACCAACAACTGATGAGTGCTGCACTTGCACACGCTGCTGTAACAGTGATTTTTTAGCAGCATGCAGCCAAGAATACGTTTCAGCCAAGAACAGGAGACCTGTGCCTAAACTTAGTCCCAGTCTCATGAAACACTACAATAGCTGGGTAATAACATCGATGTACGCGGTATATCAAATGCAAAATTTTACACAGAATCATGAACTTCACAGCATCTTTGAAAAACAGATAAACACACTGGTATTAGTGTTACTCTTCCCCTTTACACATTAGTTTTCTCATTTCATTAACCCTTCAAACTATGATAGAAAGCGGTTTATGGTAATTAAATGTCTTTTGCTGTTTGTTCAATACAATGATCCCCAACCTGTTCAGAATGTTACTGGGCACCACTGCAATAACAAACATATAATTAAAAAATATTTTAGTTCTCACAGCTCACTGCCATGAATTTAAGTCTTGATTTTTTTTTAAATAAGTAATATATTTCTATCAGTAGCATCTGCTTTCTTGTTTCTATTTCCTGAAGAAATATTCTGAAAAACGTTACCTTCAGTAATGCTGCAGGCACATGATTTGCTGTATGTATTTTCTGTATTGGCTTTTCAGACACAAATCGTGTTCTCCTTCAGTTCTAAATGAGCGACTGTGTCTCCCCTTAGACAAGGTCATGCTATATAAACCAAAGTCGCTTCCTCTTTTTCACAGAAAACTCATTTCCTATTTATTAAACAGAAATGTTAAGCTGTGACTAATATAAAAGCCTAACTATAACTATTTTGACTACTCTCAGCCTCTCAGAGATATTTCACAAGATTACTTTAAAATAAGAAACACCAGGTATTTCTAAAATGCTGTTCCTCTAGCATAATTCTACTAAAGAGGCTATGAAAAATGCTGCAGTATCTTCTAGTAAGTGTCCAGCACTGCATATGATAAAAAACCAAATACATGTATTTAGTCTGATGACTAACAATACTATTCAATATCAAAAGCTAAATGAAAAAGAGCACAGATGGTAACTATTTTCTTGTATGGTCAACGGCATTTAGAAAAAATGAATATATGTAAATATTTTAACATTGACTTAAACTATGGGTATGATTTCTCTCCTTATGCAGTTTAAGCATTCCAGCAAATCAATACACAATTTGTATTACATTTCGCAGACTATAATATTTTATAGATTTTTTTTGGTAATATTGTGAGTATATTTGATAAGCACTGTGATGGTTAGATTCAGAAAATATCATGTGGCATTTTATTATTAACACTCGGGAAGCAAAACGTATTTCCTGTCCTGAATATGGTTCTGAATCCAATTTTTATTCTATTGCGTTTGGTATTGAAATGTATTTTTTGTCTATGAGTTTTAGATGTTTTTCTGACCCATACAGGAGCTTTTAGGAAATAAACTCTTTATGTCAAATCTCATTTCATCATTAATGTTGCATTTATTGTACACAAAGATGGCATCTTTGAATGGAAAAAGTACTGTTCGCTTCATGGAGGTTTACAAATCATTTATTCAGAGTTTGAGGCAGTCTCTTCCAAAGTTGTTGTGCATATGGTTTTGCCTTGGGCCTGTTCTTTTTGCGTAAGAAACCTATTTACAGGCAAAATTTTTAGGATTTTTTTTGTCTTTGTTTAGAATTCTAAGATGCACTTCAATGTATTCAAGATGTAGTCAGCTCTGGATGTTTCTGAAGTACATGGGCTTCTTTGAAAGATCAGGTGTAGTATGATCAGGCCAAATTCATACCTGTGAAGTATGTTGTCACGTTAGAAAATTTCTGATATGTAGATGTAGGAACCACCATCTGCAGGTAATTGAGTGCTCTTCAGAGCCTCAGACTTTATAACTTCTGAGCTTAGTGCATGCTCATAAGTAGTAACATATCTGTCCAGGAAATCTTCCACGCAAGTGCTCCTACTCTTCCTGTAAATAAGGATCAACATTTAGGTTTTGACATTCCTAACACCTACACACAACTTCCAAATCCAAAGGACAGGCGTATGTAACTACGAAGTTCAGCAACTCTGTCCTCACATTTGGTTTCTAAATTCTTTACTGTAAGCAGTTTGCTTGCTATTTCTGAGTCTTGCCATTGAAATGCAAGTGAACTATATACACATTGACAGTTTACAAAGTGTTGGCACCGCTGTTAGTCCGGCCAAAACCCACAGCCCTTTTGCTGGCCGAGAAGCCATACTGATACCTCACGAGCATACTGGAACCACCTGGGTTCCTCCCGCCCCTGCTGAGAGAGCACTGAAGGCCACATTCCCATCTTAACATTAGGCATAACAAAATCTGATCAAATGTGGGTTATAGACCCTCAGGATGTCATTTTAGTTGATTTCCACCCACGCTACCCTTCACTATACTCCCACAGTTTCATTATATTGCTTCACTTGAAATTCCCTGACTAGATACCCTGCTCCCCACCCACGCATACAAATGCTGCACCTCAAGATGCCGTTCAGTTCGCACACTCTTGTGAAGGAACTTTAAGGGAAAGCGTTCCTCCCCAAAATCTCCCTTTTCCATAGTTTAACTTCACTGCCGAGTAAATCTTCATACCACAACAGCTGTCATGGGAAGCTGAAGAGTAGTAACAGCAAACGGCAGAAACTGGTAAGTCGCTGTTAATAATAGTTAATAAATTTATTCTTTGTAATGAATACAACCACTTTTCGTGTCCAACCCTTCATTCAGCATCAGTAGCAAAATCTCCTAAGCCTTTAAAGACGAACCAGACCTTCTAGCCTGTAATATTACATACAGTCTGCTGTGACAGGCCATTCTAGAGCATCCTCTAACAGCCAAAGCTTCTGACCACTTTGTGTCTCTCCAGAATTTTCAATTGTCTTGACAGTCATGCTGAAGTAGGAAAAAGGAAATATTACTGGCATTTTAGTTGCTATCTATTTTGTTATGGGAAGTTTTTCTATGCTTCCCTACTTTAGTTAATGGTTACTTCCTCTTTATTCAATATGACTAATTTATAAACTAATAACAAAGTAGTTCTTGTTAGAAACTCCCAGGAGGTGTTGCTGCAGCAGATGCTTGAGTTTAACTGCTGAGTCACTGTGTCATCTGATCATTGCAAAAAAGAACTTCTGAATTTACAGGTTTATAGCAAAATTAAATCAAAATCACTAGATAGGATTCTTTATTCTGGATCTATATTTGTAAAAAACTACTGTAAAGCATTCAGGATTAAGAAAATTTACTGCAGACCTTTACAGTGGACTGTCACGATCAGTAGGACAGAGTGTCTGAGCTTCCTATCCACCACCCAGCAGGACTGCATGTTCCTGTCACCCTGGAAGCATCCTTATGCTAGAAAATAGTTTTTCTTAGAGTTCAGATGCAAAAAAACCTCCAGACACACAGCCTTAACTGACAGTCCTCAATGTAGAGAAACATCATAGGTTGTGTAACATTTTTTGATACTCATTTCATTAGCAATCTATGCAGAGAGAGATATTAACTTATTTTTTAAAGCTAAATCAAATGCATAGTAATGACAGTAAACAGGAAGATGGAAATGAATAAAACAATATGATTGCCAAGACAAGGAGATGACCAAGATGGCCTCTATCCCTCCTAAAATATCCATAAGAACATGAAATTCAATACAGATATTGCAGGCTGGGTGCTGTCACAGGCTGTGTCCTCAGGAGAGAGGCAGGCAGAGGGGAAACTGAGGCAGGGGGGTGGGGAATAGAGAGAGACAGGAATATAACCTGCAATATCTGAGCATTGCCAGTAGTACCTACCAGTCCCCGCTAATTATATGCTTGCCCTAGGCAAACTAGTTGTTCCACTTTCCCCTCAAAGATGAAAACCTAATTTCACCAATGATGTCCTATATAGGTTCCCTTGACTAATATATGCCCCATATGTACTCTCAACTGATTGCCTGCTATCTGAATGCACAAACTATCCAAGTCTGGGAGAAGAGGGAACCAAGCTATAAGGGAAAAATTAGTCATTTTGTGTTGGAGCACAGTCAAACTAGTAGGTTGCAACAAGGCTTTACCGTTGGTCAGATTCTACTGTCTGTGCTGTAGCTCCTTCCTCCAGAAATGAAACCACACTGCTCCTGCTCCATCTGACCCCCTCTCTCACCATCCTCAGGGGTATTTAACCACTTAGTGGGAACGAGCTACACCTGCACATCATCCATGTCAATCAACCCACTGCCGCTGAGGCAAGGCCACAGCTGCATGTTATCAGTGCTAATCAACCCACTGCCTTCATTCCTCTACAATTTTGTACTCAGGCAATTCTATCTTTGGTCATGTATCAAGAAGAAAATACTGAATGACAAACAATAAATTATGTCACAAATTAAAAGGTTTTTCTTTGTGGTAAATAACTGCATGTCATGCTAGAAGAGGAACAATATTTATTTCTTCAAAGTCAAAAGGAGAGATTCTTGGAGTGAGAGCTACACAGTGACATACATGTTGTCTTATTCTGTCGTGCAATTTTATTCGTGATGCTTATCACGTGACAGACATACTTTTAAATTCCCTGAAAAAAACACCTGATTCCTGCAATTCATACAAGTGAAGAACAGCTGCACACAAACCACCTACCCCACTGCACCTTCCTTTAAATGAGTAGCCAGGTAAAGAAATGGGAGAACATTAAATAGAAGAAGATATTTCTATAACTAGCATGAGGTCCATGATCCTTTCAGCTCGCTGGGTGTATTCGATATGGGCCTTACTGAGTGAGAGTTTGGCAGCTTTCCTCTGGAGACAACAACCTCCACTGCTTCCTAACACCACTGTCCTCAACAGGCACAACCTGCTGCAATGAGGAAGACCGTAAAAATGCAGAGTGAAAAGGCTTAGGGTTCTGGCTTCAGTAGCGAACTGACACAGGGAACAAGGTGTTACGTACTGAAAGATATGTTGGAAGAAGTCACTGCTGCGGTGTGCATTGCTCCAAGCCCCAGCAGTAGCCATCCCTAACCCACAGTCAGCCACTAGAGGGAATGCGTACATTCTAGAATCATTAACATAGGAAAAACAGATGTTTGCACTTTCCTAATTGTTTGTATTCCTTTTAGAATTCTTTTATCAAAATTGTCATGTACGTAATGATTCTGAAATGTGCTCTACTGAGCCATTTCAAGTCAGAGAAAGTACAGTATTAAGGTTTAAGTGAAAGTGAAATTCCTTGAAGTAAAAAATTGTTACCTGCAATTCAACTTTTTGCAACCCAGCCTGCCTCATTTTCCTTCAGATTTGCAGAAAAACCCAACAATATCACTGTTTCTGAGTAAATCTAAGTGAGAATTTTTCAAGGAACATAACCTAACAGAAAATGCTGACTCACTAAAGAATAATTTTTTTTCAGTAAGTTCCCAATTTCAGTCTCCATGGAATTTCCAGGCAGAGCAGAAGTGTGAATTACAATACCGGAGAAGCAGCTCTCCCCTCCTTTCCAGCTTTCTTGCATCCCAGGTGAGGGGCACAATGAAGCAGCTCTTGGATAACACTGAGTTGGCCTATTTTTCAGAAGCTGTTTCAGTTTGCATAAACAAATGAGAAAACTTATTGAAGCAGGATTTCTTTCCTTTCCTTATGAGGTGAATGCATTAACTAGAGGCAAATTTGCTACTCTGGAACCTGTTTCTCCACGAAATTCTAGTTTCTGGTTTATTCCAAGACTACACAGGACTTTTTTAAGGTCAGAAACTTCTGTATAAAAGAAGATCTTGGCCCCTTTCAGCTTAACACTTCTTCATAGCTGTCACAAACAGTACCATGTTTTGGTTTATTTTCTTTGATGGGAAGCACACTTACAGAAATAGAAGAATTAAATTCTGCCTATAGCTGACCTTCTTTCCCTTTTACTTAAAAAGTCTGCAATTTTAAATCTGAGCTTGTCTGACTTACAGTTTCATCTGGACCAGTTACTCTTATGTTAAAACGGGTAGAAAATCATTACATGAGTATTTGCTTTTAAGATTTAAAAAGTTTTACACAGTCTTGACCCCTGGCCAGAGAGAAGAGCATTCCCTATGTACGGCACTCTAGAGTATGTGGCAAGACTGGTATATCTTCATCAGATATATAAGAAAACTCCTTCAGCCATCAACAGGCAAGCCTAGAAATGTAAAACAGTATAGCATGTAGAGAGCTAAATATCTATCATCCAGACTGTTAATAAGGTTTTAAAGCTAGTAATTTAAAAGCCTAAAAAAAATTCCACAAAATAATTAATAGAAAACAGACAAAAAATATACATAAGCTGCAAATGATAAAATATAAAAATGTGTAATTGGGGTGGGGTGTTAATATCTGCTGAGAAGATTGACCTCTAAAGCACCAAACGAGGCAGTTAAATAAGGCAAAAAATATAGAAGGTCTGGGTTTTTTAATGCAATTAAAGAATAAAATTAAAAATTTGGACTAAGGACAGGCTAGGCTCTCACAAGATCATCTACACATTAAGGAAAATAATTTTTTAAATATTCACGACAGTGTTGCATTACTTGTAGGAGAAAAATACTTCACAAACCCATAAGGTGGCAGCAAACCCCTTTTTAGTTGAGAGTGGGAACTTCTGTTTTGCACAAAGTTGGTGTTTTTGATGTGCTTCAACACCGCCCCCCCATAGTCCAATTAAAAAAAAAAACAAACACCACCAACCAACCAACCAACTAACCAAAAAACAGCTTAGTACACCAGTCACATACGTATTCCTCTAATTTTAAAAGTATTATTTCTCACCAGGAGCATCAGATGCTTTCATACAGTAAAACCAAATGTCATTTAAATCCTCAGGAAAAACAAACAAACAAAACAAACCCACCAAAAACAAAACTCCCACAATGAAAGGACAGAACGTGCCCCACTGTGAACTGACTGGTAACTTCTTTTCATGACAAACCAGCTGAGCCCGGTGCTCTGGCTATTGAATGAGAGTAACTAACAACGTGGCTTATGCAACGGTTCACTGTGACAAAATCCCCTTCGCTTACATTTTCACGTTACTGAGCCCCATGCCATTTTAATACTCAGGATCTCCAGAAAGCATATATTTGCAAGCAGCATGGAAAAATATGCTAACTTTTCACAGTCGTGTTTAAAGCTAAGAAATATCTCCATCTGTGCACTAGCTTGGTTCAGCGTCAGAAATAAACAAGCTGTATTGTACGTGAAATATTCTCATTGCTACTACAACCCAATGGCTGCAACATAGTGTCTGCAGTGCTGACAAGTCTGGAAGAGTCTTATCTACAAGCCCTGGCCTGTCTTTCAAATCTGCTTGATACTGGAAACAAAGTACCATGTGTTTGGGTTTCCCCAGATATATTTAATCTTTTTTTGCACTGAAAATGTGTCCAGGCAGAGTGAGTGGTGCTGTACATCTGTCAGGGGGTGCAAGGCACAGGATTACGGCTAGACTCCTGACTACGCAGAAATCCCAGACACAGTTACTCTGCGTATGCATTTCTAACGTCAGTACACACAGAGTTAGCCTGGAACTTGGGATTTTACACACAGCGGAACCTCTATTGCAATATGTTTGATTTTACACACAGCTGAATCTATATTGCACAAAGAGTCCCATAATTTCATGGTACTTTCTGATTCCATACAAACGCTAGCCTACAGCACCCACCGTACCTAGACCAAACTAACAAACACATGCAAAAAAGTCACAGTTCAGTGTACATATCCATTTTAATTTTGGTCATAACCTACACAAGCCTAACCCCATTACTGGAGTCTATATTTAACAGCAAGAGTTTGTTTCCTCGGTTTCCAAATAAAGGAGTTTTTTATGCTTGTTACCCTGGCAATCTCAGCCTGCAGTTTTGCAATCCAAGCTATGTTATAAGCTGTTCAGTTTGTAAAACAGCAAGAATGAAGGCTTGTATTTCTGAGTTGTTAGAGCCTTCCTTGGCTTCACCGACAAGCTAATGGATGAGTGACTTGTGGCAATCCATAACAGCGAGCCAAAGCAGCCTGCAGAACTAGACCTGAACTAGATCACACTGCCTCATAGTCTGCAGGATTTACAGCTACAACTTGAACAGCTGTCACCTTTTCCTTGCCTGTGACAGAGCGAGGAGAACTGAATCTGCTGTTTCCTGACCTTCTCACAGATGTTTCCTACTCCTCAGCCTCTCCTAACTTAGTTCTTGTACAGTTCAGTAGACACTGTTTTCCCTGCGTCTGCTTCCATAAACAATCACTGAATGTTGCATTTCGTCAGCTGAGACAAAAGAGGTCAGTGCGCGCCATGCTGCTACACAAACACCCAGTGTCAGGACATTCCTCTGACCTTCAAATATGGCATCCTTTTTTATTTGAATTTCATGCATTACTGTGAGTTTTTATGCTTTCCCGATTCTGTAAGATCATATATTACTCTGTCATAATTAATGCACCAAGATTAAATGGCTATGCATTAAATTAAAAGCAGGAAACAGAAAAAGAATGAAACAAGTCCCACATCTGCTCATTAAGTTAGTATGATATCAGCTGTGAGCTAAACTTGTCAGAAAATTGAGCTGTTTTACTCAAGAAGATTTATCAACAAAGCTTTTACATGGAAGAACTGTGACCTTTAGTTAGCACTATACTTTATTCTTTGGACTATGTTCAGGAGCTAAACTAACTTTGACTCTTGGGGCAAAACAAAATAAGCAATAAAATATCTTCTCTATGTAATAAAGAAAAATTCTTTGGGCAGCTGGAAGATGTTAGTGCTTTAACACATACATATTTTGGGAATGGTTTAATGAACCATAAAAAAATACAGTGGTCTAATTCTGAAAAGTTTAATATATTAAATACACAAATATTTATACATGGAATAAAATCATGGTATGGGAAAGACATCTTCATTCAGCGCTTATTTAAAGATCTATGAATCAATGACAGGAATAAATTCTCCGATGTCATACAGTTATTTGGTTCCTTTAGAGCTAGAAACAGCTCTCAGGATTGCCTTCTTGGGCAATGGAAAATATGGGCCATTCATACCGCTACTTCTTATACCAGCCGCTCCCTCATACCTTTCCCTTTTCTCCATGTAAGCTGTGACAATATCAAGCTCATTTACATTACCTGAACCCTTAGGAAAATTGAGCTTTTTAAGCAAGACGCATCTTGGAGAATTTTTTGTTATGTACTTTCAGTCTAAATGATTGGTATGAACAGCACTGCTGGAGCTGGATTTCTTACCGCGGTAAGAAGTTATCAGCCTCACCTTTTCATTCCATTTCACTTTCTGAGATGTCTGCTGAGTTGTGCCAATTAAATTGTTTTCAGAGCCATGTAATAAACGAGGCTGCTGTGATCCCCCCCACATCAACGTGGGCACAGAAATATGCACATGGGCACAGCTAAGAAGGAAGGGACTGCTTTAGGGGAGTCAGTGGTGATTTAGATCTATCTCAAACTACAGCCTGGTGATGGTGTTTTGACAGCTTTGGCCTAAGCCAAAGGTGTCACAGTTCCCTCTGGTCACTTGTTTCCTCCCATCCCTTGATGCCAAAACTGGCAGAGTGAGCTAATTCCAAGAGGTAAACTTGCAGAATATGACCTTTGTCTAGGTTTCCTGCTGGCTTAGGAAGGGAAGAAAGTTCACTGCAGGGTCAGACCAGCAGAAAAGAGGTTGTAAACCCCTGAAACTAGGAGCCAGAAGGTGTGGGGCAGCTTCCTCCTAACATCAAGTTTGGTCAGCTTGAACTGATGTGGAAAGGGAAGTGCAAAGGGGCAGCGTTTCACTGGGAACAAGTCTGTGGCTTTCAAAAGGCAGGCAGTGGGTAGGGGTCAGGGGAAAGGCAAGCTGTTACCTTACAAAATTTTGACTGATTAGCTGGGAAGCTTTGGGGACCAACAGTTAAATGTAAGTGACTAACTGATGCCTATGATGTTATTTCTTTGGTTTTCTGCTTCACGTAAAAGTAATTACATTTTAATTTTATTCCATTATTTTGTCAAAGTGAAATGCAGCTTCAGTCCTTTAGTACTATGAAAGGGCAAAAGACCTTAGTATTGCTATCACTGATTCAAGCATTGATTAAAATTTGGGGGGGGGGGGGGCAGGGAAGGAGTTAAGCAGAATGGATTTGAGGAAGAAGAGGCAAAGAAACCAAAGTCATCTGTGTAAGATAAAACCCGCTGGCTAAACTCCTTTGCATTATGTCCACAGCTACATAAATCAAAATTCTACTGACTCGGCACCCAAGTTATCTTTGGGTCCTGTGAGTAACTTGGTTAAACTATTTGGTTAGGTTTCTACAACGCAAAGGAGCTTTCAAGGTTACTTTCTTCTGAGTTTCTACAAATAGTCTTGTGTTTGATGAAAAGCTCTCAAGAGAAACTCACATGCCTAATAACATCTGAGCTAGCCAAACTAAAAAACATTTCTTGGAATCCTATTTAATGGTTACTCCCAGAGAAGATGTTAATTTATACAGTCCTCCTGCCACCTTCGGCTCTCACCAAAGTCCAGAGACCCTTCCAAGCTCAGCTGTTCTGTGACTCCGTCAAAATGAGTTAAACTACTCCGGCCTCAAGGCTGCAAACACCACAGCTAGGGGTGATCTGACAAGAGTGTGATTAACTAAACATCAAGGATAAAAAGAAATTGCTGTCTCTGAATAACATCACCCTAAGCCTGGGGTCTAAGCAAGCCAGATGAATCGCCCACCAGCAGTACTTACTTCCTTCCATAGACTCCAAAGGGAGCTCACAGGGACTAGCTGTGACTCGTACGTTTAACTCCTACACATCTGGAACTGAATGATGAAAAGCTCTTGCTTAGTAATAAGAGACAGCTGTATCTGTCTTCAGAGGGACTACAACAAGTTGTGGACAACCCTGCAATCTGCGTTTATACCGGAGCAATAATCATGATTGGACAGATTTCAATTAGCCTCTGTTAAAGTGGGTACTATTAGTAGCAGCACTGCTGATACTCCACATACAGCTCCCATTGGTAGCTCTTTTCTCCCCTGTAGCTGGGTTTTGTTCTTTTATTTACTTATTCTGGTTTGGGGGTTCTTCTCTTTATTATTATTATTCAGATTGGTGCTTCTTGTAACTTCTTGTAACATCTACCAGTAACAGTGCTCTGACCAGGAGGTTGGAGTAGATGAACACCCTTCCATTCTGAATGATTCCGTGCAATATTCTTTTTCCCCTCCATCATTTGTAGGCAGTGACAAATCATGGGTAACTCTGAACGGGAGTGAATGTAACTGAGAATGGTGAGGCTCCCACTCCCATCCGTGCAAGCTGTTCCCTGGAAATCCCATCTGGCTTGCCACATTCATTTCTTACTTTTCTTTATAGGTGGGAACCTTAAAAACATTTAAAAATACAAAACATAGTATTTTGAGAACAGCATCACCTCCCCTTCACTGACCCCTGAGGCACACCAAGATTACGATCTGTGGTATTCTAAGATCTCACAGTAGTTTGATGATCTGCTTCTCACAAGATTCACCTTCCCTTCAAATGAGAAAAGAAAATAATGAATGATTTTTCCCACAGAAAAAAAATCATACCAAAATAGTGATGGCAGCCACGGCAGAATTTTATCCTTAGTTCTATTAGAATTTCAAAGCAGAAGGTATACTTGTGCTACACTATACTAAAATAGGGTTTACAATTTAAATCATAATTATCCCTGAAAGCTAATTCAAAATTGCTGGCATTTTATAATGATCATCCAAAGATGTGAAATTCTGTAAAGCAACTAGAGCGTTCTCAGACTTCACAACAAGACTACTTTTAATGTAATTATAGCAATTAAGACCCTTCTATTAATAACTTTCTTTTCAGATTAACAAGCCACTAATGTAGTACAATATAAAGAGGTTTCTAATTACAGTGACAACATTGTGATTTTTGAAAACTGTTTAATAATGTGAGATAAATGACTGCCAACTTGCATTAAGATGTTTTAGGAATCCTGCATAGACCTGATGTTTGATAATTCTGTTTTGAAGACATGATTTGAATTGCAAATTGTATTCAAAGGAAAGTGTAGCATTCTTCTGCCAGAAGGAGTAGAATCTTTACTTGCAGTGCTGAGCAGACCTTTAAAAGCATAGCAGCACTTGATAAAACAAGTCTGTAATTTGTTGTTATTTAATGTAGCTGGCCATCTGATGAAAAGCACGGTGATGACAGAAAAATTTCTCTTCATAATCTGAGAGGATCAAAATCTTAAGTGAATTATCTGGTTTAAACACAGTATTCTCTCAATAGGAAAGATAAGCTAGTCCACAAGAAATAAATAAATATATGTTATTTGATTTAGCATCAGGAAATTGTAAAGTGTTGGAACTGAGTTTCTGTTTGATTGTTTCAGAACACTGTATCTATTTTTGGTATATACGAAGTTACTCACTCGCTGTATAGGAAGCTCCTGGATTCTTGAATAATTTTTTTTCAAATGTTATACGGGTTTAAGGAAGAGTTATTATTCATATTTTATATATGAATACGAAGATACAGTTACATCAGATTTCTCAAAGAGAAATCAGTAAGATGTAAAGAATGTTAGGTGACTACTTTTCTGATTTTTTAATCTGCAATACACTATTCAGAGTCATGTAACCTTTTCAGGTTACTGAGCCTAGGGTGAATGCTCGCTGAGCTACATGGCATTCACGAGTTTCAGACTGAGATACCAAATCACAACAAGTTTTTGTGAACACAATTTTTCAGAAGTTTATAATATGGCAAAGTTAGATTCAAATTCACCTATTATTCACACACCATGGAAAGAGAAAACTCAGGCTTACTTTCTGAAAAAAATTCAAGTATTCATTGCACAGATTAGAAGTGCTGCTTACAGTTGGATGCATTTTTTGAGGGCATAACTGAATTAACAAAAAGGCAGTTTTACTTCATCTGATGTCATTTGTGAGGCTGGGCTAAACTTGACAAATAGGTTTTATTAAAAAAAAAAAAAAGCCATTTACAGGGGACTTTTGCAAAACCAGAAAAGTTAAAAAAAGACTTTTACAAAACTTTATCTGCTATGCAGAATGAAGTTTCCAGGGATTATAGAAATTTCCCAGTTTATATATTCTAAGTGTGACTACACTCGCAACTATCCCATATTAAAGGGAGTGGATAATTAGCCAGAAGCAGGGGGTGCTCCTTCAGCAGGGCTTCAGCACAAAAAGGGATATATTAGAAAAAGAACATTTCTTGTCAAAGCTCTTCTGCTCAGTGTAAAATATTTTAAGAACATACTTGGTGAGACAGAATGTTTCCTTGCCTTAGAGGTTACAGGATTTGTGTGGGAGATTCAGTATAAAAAGACACAGTATTAGATGAAGATCTCCCATACTACTACAGTTGAAGGTCCTGACCACAAGACTATCCAAAAGGAGATCTGTACATCCACTTCGCTTGTTTGCTGGATGTAGCCATTCACTTCTATTCAAAATGCTTCCAAAATGAGAATAGGCACAAGAATTTTTATCTCTGACAAAAGAAGGCAAAATAATCTCCAGAATTCATGTTTTAGGAAACACCTTAATTATCTGGCATTAAAAATAAATCAACTTCTTTCTCTCCTCTACCGTTCCACATCCACGAGCAAATAAAAGAAAAAAGAAATGACAATAAACAATTTTTTAAAGAAGAATTATACCGGGATGTGAGGCAGCAAAGCTTTCCTCTGAAACGGTTGATGTTTGACAAAGTCACAACAAACTGAAAATAGACTCTGTACTGGGAAGTGTTGGATAGTCTTGGCTGATGGTACTGTATTTTGTCATTCATGGAAAAATGAGCAAAGAAAGAAATTAAAGAAAAAAACACTGAGAGGCAGACATGTACTTGGGCACACTGACTGCTGACTTTCTTTTCTTGTGTACCTTTTTGTATATATTATTGCCTTAGTAAGATAAATGCAAGATGCTATCAAGCTGTATTAAAATACCTTTTTTGAGAAAGAAAGGCAACACAGGGATGAGAAAAGTAAACTAAGACTTCAGTCACCCCATATAAGGGAATGGGAAGAAGATGGAAACTAAATAACAGAGAGCAAAGGGTAAGAGAATGCATACATAGAAAAAAAACAAGCGAAAATGTACGAAAAGCTCTGATCTGATGAACAATGTTGTTCATACTCTTTCTTTTTAATAACGTCTTGTGAATTTTTTAGTCTTTACCAGTAAAACAGTATAGCTGGTGCATATATAAAACAGATGTCAGAAATTCTGCTGTAATTTTACATGCCTAATACAGACAGAAAAGAAGAAACACACTACATGGGCAATGAAGTGAAAACACAAAATGAGATATAATTTCAACTGCTTCTATTTTCTTCAGCATTAATGCATCATATTCTATCCAAAAGCTTTGAGATAGCAATACACCCATTGCTCATTAGAACTAGATGCTTGACCAGTGAATGATTTGTTTTTCAGTCTTTAGCTTATATACTGTAATTATTTTACTACTGCCCATTGAACAAGCCCGAATCTAGACTGCACTTCAAGGTGTGCAGACATACTGATAATCGTTGGGACTCACAGATTTGTTTTTGTACAACAGACAGTTTCCCAGTGATACAGTATAGAAGACATGAATTCTGGAGTGTCTCCTGAACAACCAGCTACCCATGCTTGCCTCTGCCTGACCCATCTTCAAGGTCCAATCCCTAAACTTCTTGGTGTCCCCTCTGGACACTATTTTGTAGTAAAGCTGTCTTGCAGCTGTATTTAATAGTACTACTGCTCCTGTTTCTGCAATGACTTCTCCCTTTATCTGGCCCCCTCATTCTGGAGTTCCATGAGAACTTCTCCACTCCCAGCTACACCATCATGCCCCTCTCCTTCTGCCCTCTGTGGTGTTTGATTTCCTGCACAACCAGTTCAGCTCACTAAGATGATGGGAAACTAATTAATCAAAAGACAAGTGCATTTCTCCTGGTCTACTGAGTTGAACTGGCTACCCAAGGAATCAGAGGAGCACCAGAGGTGGCACAAGACAGGTCATGAGACTGTGCAAAGGGCAGCAGGGAGGGAAGAAGGGAAGAAAGGGAACTGCTGCTTTATTCAGAAACGGTTGTTAGATATGATTATTTGTCTTCTCTAATTGCTCCTCATCTACATAGGTACCTTTATTGAATTATTTTTTTAAGTACATGAAAATCTTTCAATTGTCCCCAAAACACGCTTCTTAATTGTATGCAAGCCAATAAACCATTTAAAGTCACGGGCACTATGTGGCTGTGTGAAGCTAAACACACAGGCAAACCACATAGGACAAGACCTAACAAAGACCTAATGCAGTAAGTGTACATAAGCATCAGCCTGTGGCTGAACTCATGCCTTTGTAGGCTCTTTGTTGCTTTTGAAAATTCTTTTTCATTTGCTGAAAATGCAGTTTGCCCTGATTCTTGATCTGTTCTTGAGACGTCACCTTTTTTTTGTAGTGAATACCACTCCTGCAGATCAGTCCTCTTCAGCCATGCTTTTCATCTGTTTCAGAGCTAGAAAACCTACAAAGTCCTTGAAGTCAAACATACAGTGGCCAAAGTGAATCACATGCCACAGATACAAATAACATGTTTTTCAATTTAAATGAAGGCACAAAAGTAGGGAAATTCCCTGCACCAATGGCTTAAGAATCTCAACCAGAATTCTCACCTGCTGGATTAGGGCCTAAAAAATTTGTATTAAAATAGGGGCAGCAAGTGCTAGACTCATAGCAAAGTCATATCATTATATGACACCACTTAAGTGTGAAGAAGGATTAGAGTGCAGTAGAAAATCTTCCAGGACTGAAAAAAAAAAGAAGGGGCAAGCCCAAGCAGGGAGTTTACCTACTGTAGTTTAGATAATTGTCCTAATTTTGATTTTTTTTCTGTATACCATACATAACAGTAGAAACTATAAATCATTTCCACTGAGACTAGTCCTTTGACAAGCTGTAAGTTACTGGATAAGATCTCAAATTGGTACCTTTCTGGTTGAGCTAAGAGTGGGTTTGATCAGTGACAGAAAAAACAAGAGCATCTGATCTATTGATGTGTCAGCTTAGAGATGTATGACCCTAATGACAACCTCAGTCCACTTAAGAGAAAAATTTCTGCTTGCAGGGCCAAGCCAGAAGTTTTTTCAATGCCTATAAAAGGAGTCTCATATGCAGGAAAGCTGATGATCAGTACTTGTTTCCTAAGACTTAACAGGCTTGCTTTACCGCAGATCTAGGTGGCAAATATCCTAAGAGTCTGTAATTATGAATGGACACATAAAGAATTCAATTACCTATTAATGTTCCCTGGCATTTGTAGTCACAAAAGTGACTTTTACTTACTTCCAATAGTGTTAGACATCACCTCTGCAAGCCTAGGTTGAAGTTATTAAACATACATTATAGCAAAAGAGTCACTATGTTTCCATCCAGCTGGTACTTACATTATCCTTTTCTAGACATTATATACAGTCTTGATGTAAATTCTTACTAATGGAAAATCTGAGAACTGCAGAACATTTGCTGAGCTCTCTTGCATGGGAAAGAAGCCAAAGAATTGCTCATAACATTATATTGTCAGCAGAGCTGTATAGGAAATTATTTCCCATGCCATAGTTTTGGGAGAGATCAAAAATTGTCTTGCATTGCATTGGAATGAAACCAAGAATGTTCAAACTGAGAAACCTGGCAGAAACTCCCCTTGCCCTTTACTTAACTAACTACCCCCATAGTGAAAGTGAAAAAGTGAAAAAAATCAACATGTGAATTTATAACCAAAGTGAAAAAATTCACCATAGTAACATTTTTCAAGTCTGAGCCAGGTAGAGCAGGTTCACATATTGGTCTTCTGTAACTCACGTAAATACCTTACTCCTAGGTGAGATGGAAATATTTTTCCTGTGTTCTCTCACTGTGATCAGAAATTCCACTCCTAGCATCTGAATTCCTGCAGAAAGTTTTGATTTCAAAGAACTGGCCTGCTCTCATGATAAAATAAAAACTGTTTGGGATAAAATTTCCAAATAATTCTAGTTTCAAAATTTTGCTACTGGAGATTGAGAGACCTCTGATGCAATTTTCAACAACAAAAAGGGTTTAAACTCATTGACTTAGGTAAAGTCAATGCAGCTAATAGACAAACATCACATTTTTGGATCTCATCAGATGGAAAATACAAGTGTCTAGATAGGTGTCCCAAATCAAAGTGAAATATTAGAATCCAACAGAAATTATAATGAGGAAAAACTGCCTTAACAGAATTCCTAAAAAAAAAAAAAAAAAAAAAAAAAAAAAAAGATCATATTTGCCTTTAGCTATTTTTTCACATCTTCAGGTGAAACAGCACCTCTCAGTACTGTCAAAAATCTAGTAACAGAATCACAGAATGGCTGAGGTTGGCAGGGACCTCTGGAGGGCATCTGGTTCAACTCTCCTACTCAAGCAGGGCCACCTCCGGCACGTGGCACAGAACCATTTCCAGTTGGCTTTTGGATATCTCCAAGGAGGGAGATGCCATAAACTCCCTGGACAACTTGTGCCAGTGCTCAGTCACCCTCACAGTGAAAAAGCGTTTCCTGATGCTCAGAGCGAGCCTCTTGTGTCTCAGTTTTTGCCCATTGCCTCTGGTCTGTAACTGGGCACCAGTGAAAAAAAAAGCCTGGCTCTATCCGCTCTGTGCTTTCCCTTCAAATATTTACAAATATTGAAGAGATCCCCCTGAGCCTTCTCCAGGCTAAACAGTCCCAGCTCTCTCAGCCTTTCCTCCATAAGAGATGCTACAGGTTTTTAAGCGTACATGCTGGCTTTCACTGGACTCTCTCCACCAGACCTGTGTGTCCCTTGTACCAGGGCGCACAGAACTGGCCACAACACTCCAGGCACGGCCTTACTAGTGCTGGGTAGAGGGGGACGATCATCTCCCTCAACCTGCTGGCAATACTCCTCCTAATGCAGCTCAGGATACCATTTGCCTTCTTTGCTGCAAGGGCACGTTGCTGGCTCGTGGTCAACCTGGTGTCCACCAAGACTCCCAGGTCCTTTTCTGCAATGCCGCTTTTCAGCTGGTCAGCCCCCAGCATGTACTGGTGCCTGCAGCTGTTTCTTCCCAGTTGCAGGATTTTGCAGTTCCTCTTGTTGAACTTCATGACGTCCCTGTCAGCCCATTTCTCCAGCCTGTCAAGATCCTTCTGGATGCCAGCGTGACCCTCTGGTGTATCAGTCCCATCTCCCAGTTTTGTGTCATCAGCAAGTTTGCCGTGGATACACTCTGCCCCATCACCCATTAATGAAGATGCTGCTCTCATCTACCGAGCCAGTCATCTCAACATAAAAAGTTATCAGGCTGGTCAAGCATGACTTCCCTTTGGGCAATCCATGCAGACTACCTTTTTGTCCTTTATGAGCCTGGAAATGGTTTCCAGGATTACCTGCTCCACCACCTTCACAGGGATAAAGGTGAGGCTGACTGGCCCATAGTTCCCTCAGTCCTCCTCCTTCCTTTTTCTAAACATAGGAGCAACATTTGCTTTCCTCTAGCCTTCAGGCACTTCTCCCAGTCACCATAACTGATCAAAAATTATCAACGGACCTCACAATGATATCATGCAGCTTCCTTGGCAGTCATGGGTACCTCCCATCAGGGCCCACAGACTTAAATATATACATTTTGCTTGTGTATGCCCTGGCATGATCTTATTCCACCAAAGGTACATCTTCCTTGCTCTAGTCTTTCCCCCTGGTCTCTGGGATTTCTGAAGGCCAGTCTTATTACTAAAGACTGAGGTGAAGATGGCTTTCAGTACCTCAGCCTTTTTCATGCCCTGTGTCACCAGGGCCCCTGCCCCATTCAGCAGCAGACGCATTTCCCCTACTCTTCCTTTTGCTACTTGTGTACTTAAGAACCCCTTCTTGCTGCTTTTGACATAACTTCTCAGGTTCAACTCCAGGTGAGCTTTGGCCTTCATGCCTTTGCATGCTCAGGCAGTGCCTCTGTATTCCTCCCAGGTTATCTGTCCCTGCTTTCACCTTCTGTACATTCCCTTTATGTTTGAGTTTGGCCAGGAGCTCCTTTTCATCCATACATTAAATATTTATGGAAACTTACTATACAATAAGCTTTTCAAAGAACAGAAAGTGTAGCTCTGGCTTAGTATTTTTCTGATACCATATTTAAAAAATTTTAATAATACAATTTATGATACATTTTGAGGGTTTTTTTTGGTCTAAGTAAATTTACCTTAATTGGAGATTTAATAATGCAGGAACTTTCTCCAGGTTGGCATGTTTGTAACCACTGATTTTGTGACTGGGACTAAAAAGCAGAGATGAATTAAAGAATTAGCTCCGTTCTCCAATACCTAATTTCTGACTTATACCCAGTAAACGACTAAAAAGCCTAAAAGTTACACACTATAATGCTTGGCTTCTACACTTGGACACCTAAAGCGCACAGAGTTCATGGAGCAGTTCCATAATCCAGAACAGACTCCAAGCCATGAAACACTGAGCAAGCAAAGAACCACAGTCAGCAAGCAGCTGCCTCCCAGCTTATCTGAATCACCCATACTTGATAGAAAACATCTCTGCCAGCGGGGAAACACAGCCTCCTCCCATCCCGGTTCTTTCAAAGAACAAAGCACGGCTCATTCTTTCCTGTTAGAAAAGATTTTTCTTTTATTGCTTTCTTCCCTTCTCTTTTTGCCTCTAATACTGTCCACAAGGTAGAAGATCTAGGTTCAAGTTCCTCTTCTGATTGAAGGAAGCTTTGATTTTCCCAGCAAGTGCCATAACTGTGACGCCACAGCACATTTTTCCACAATTTTGCCACTGTTTCAAGAACAGAAGAGTCAGAGGGACAGAGATGAAGAACAAGAAAGAGCAGGATTGTAGCCTGTGTTAGAGGTTCTTTGGATAACGAGTTGTCCTCAATTGTAAAACTGTAGGCTTACTCCATACTTGGTGAATGTAGGTCTTGGGACTGCGTACCTGCTAACTTAGATATACAAACCACTCTCTCACTACCTCAATGGGCCTCTTTTTCTCTTCTGTACAGTGGTACTATTGCAAAAGCGTAGTTAAAACATTTTGTTTAACTGTGTAGCCAAAGTCTGCCAGCTAGGCCACAGTCCTAACAGATGGAAGCTGTAGTTTGAATCCTCGTCGAGGGGGATTACAATTTTGTATTCCAATTTGGGAACAAGTTCACTATCTACTCGGGCATTACAGAAAAAGTGGGGCAGTCTGTTCTCACTGAATTCTTTTAAAAAAGCAATAGCTGTTATTGAATTTTGTAAGGATCTTAAAGCAGCCTCTATTTCACGTGTGGTCTCAAACTTCCTAACACATTAAACCTCTCTGAATTGTTAAATACAAGAATTTTAGTCCATAGAACTTGACTGGATCAAGCACGAAACCGGTGTCAAATTACTCTGTCATTCACAGAATCTCAAATCTAAGTAAGCAAAAAGTAATACATTTAACGAACAGTGGAGAACTAAATATAGGCTTAGCTGGAAAGCAGATACTCAGTAATGCAGTAAGATTTGTATCTTTTGGTTTAGGCACCCAAGTGCCCTTCTGGGTTTTTTACTGGACCTACCTCAAGACATTCTAGGTAACATTCCCTTGTTCTATCCAAATGGATACAAAAAGGCAAATGTTATTCCTTTCTCAAACTGAGATTTTTTGTAAAAACAAAATTAGTGTATTAAGCCACTTAGAGGCAAGACAGACTCCTATATTTATATTGCACTTAAGAATATACTTACAAAAAAAATAATCTTAAAAGCACACAGTTTCATTAGTTGTAACGTACGAAGCACCGAGTAAACAGTGCAACTAGAAGAATTTAGATGGAAGCTAGTCTGAAGTATTTGCTTCAAAGTTTAAACAAATGAACTGTTTATTAAATAACAGCTTTACTAGAAACAAATTTTCAGCATTGCTAAGTCATTGTAACACTACCCTTTCTCACATACAAGGATAAACTTATAAATCTTATAATACCATGTATTATATGGACTTATAATCTACATATCTAATGTTTTGAGATACATAGTTACTCCAAATGCATTCATCGTTATGGTATCTAAGTGCAAAGAAAATCATAAAACCAGGAAGACAATCTGACAGATCATCCATTCTCTGTTTTCTGGGTTCCCAGAAGTGTGTATGGTAGAAGTATTAGCTTTTTCCCATCTTCTGCCTGTTGTCTCCATGAACTTTGTTGTGGGAAAGTTGATGCTGCGATGTGTCTTATTCTTCCTTCAAAAAATACTAATATTTAAAACAGCTGTTCTGTATTTCCTAGGAAGTTATGAGAAAGCCCAGCTCTCTGCCCTGGGACATTTCAGTGCTGTGTGAGCCTGGCATCTTCAGAATCCTTAAGGGGAAGAGCTATACAGGATCACATTCACAAAATACAAAGTTATTTCTGCCAGGCTAATTAAAGTCATAGAAAACACAGAAAAGAATTAGAATCTTACAATGCCTTCTTTATTGATCAAGGTCTCAGAGTAACTGTGTTCCAAGAACAATCTGCTGGTTTGCAAAATAGAAGTCTCACATTACTGTCTGCATTTTCCATTACTTGCACAAATTTGTAGGCTCCATTTACAAATTCATAGATAGGAAGGCTGTTAAAGTATACTGTATTTTGGCACTAAATTACACAATTGAAAGATGCACAAATCAAAACCAGAACATCTCCAACTCAAGAGGTTCAAGAAAAATATAAGCAAAGAAGTTATTATTAAGCCAGAAGTATCATAGCTTGGGGGGGGGAGAAGAAAAATGACATGATCAAAGCTATTATTTTGCTATTATTCTCAGGGAGATAAGAATAAGCAAAATATACCTAAATCATACAAGATTTCGTTTCACCTTTTTAACTTCCTAAAATGAAAATATGCTTCTACATCCATTCCCAAATGAAAAGCATATAATGAGGACTATGATACTTTCATTTCTCTGCTTAGCACAGTCAAAGTACCTAGCGAGTCTTTGTAATTGCTGGCATTTTTCACTATTGCATTATATCATTTGACAACGCATTCACTGAACAGGAATAATCTTCTGCTTAGTCCTTTGACTTTAGTCTGAGGAAGCTGTGAACATGGATGGTATTCAAACTATACGGTCCCAGGCATACCAACTCTTCAGGCACTCTTAACTTCCCCTGGTCTTTCATCCCCCAAATCAGCAGGAAGGAACTACTAAACCAAACAAAACAGAATGAGAGCAAGAAATTAAAAACAACATTTTAAACCAAAACAAAATTCATGCAACAGCCCTTATTATTCACCTCTCTTCAGAACAGGCACACACTGAGCACAGCAGCATTACCTGATGGTCTATGTTCTCTTATTTTTTCTGTTACAGCTTGAGACCATCCTCTCTTAGTTTTGTATTGAACTTCTAGGCCAAGGACTGCTGTATAGATTCATTAGTAGGAGCGGTTGGCCCATACCATACACCATGATGCCTGTGCCAGCAGAAAAGTCAGAGTTTTGCTTCTACCCATTAACAGACAACAAACAGACCCAGTCTCATTTTCATTTTGTTAAAAACATCTTTCAACAAGTGATGGCAGATCAAAAAATTAAACACTGAAAGAGAAGTATGTTTGGCCTCCAGGGAAGATGACCTAAGAATTACTTGAGAAAAGCTGGTATTGTGTGAAGAGAAAAATTAGTTTCAACAGATAAATGACAAAATAGTCTACCAAATTATTCACCACCACTGTCTAGGGTAGCTGTAAAGTCTGTATGAACATTTGTTACTTTTTCCAAAGATCACAAGAAATAGGAAGGAAGAAAATATTTATGGAAGTATTCAATCTTGCAAATGTTTGATTATTCTGTCATTTTATGTTACATATGCATGATATATAAAATATATTTTATCAGCGACATCCCAGGACTGAGCACATTCATATGAGTTTGAAGACTAGAATTAAAGTCTACATGTTTTTCACAATATCCATCCAGCACCAACAGGAGAAAAAACTGTCGTTTGGTTCAATAAATAGGAAAAAAAATCACTGCTGTAAAACATGTGGTAACCCATGATGAGATCAGGTTCTGGTGCATCGAAATCTCTTGAGTGGATGCAGGCGAAAGCAAATCCACAGGGGCAAAACCCGCCATTTCCCCCAGGGGTAGCAGGGCTGAGAGGGAGCAGAGTTGGGCCACAGAGACCGCGTCAAAGAGTGGTTCTGTGCAATTGCAGCGTTTGGGCTGGGCAGAGGGTCGGCAGCGGGGTCTGGGCTGGGCAGAAGGAAGGTGGGCAGCGGGGTCTGGGCTGGGCAGGCCAGCAGTAGGCTCCTGCCCCAGCTGCCATACCTCACCCTTGGCCGCCACCTGCACAGCAGCCCTGCTCCCCACCCGGCCCTTTACCAATGGGCACAACCAACTCTCCTGCGTTGCCTCCTCGACAGCTCGGCCCCGCAGGGTGAAACTTTCACTGCTTTTACCGAAGCGTGCCCAGCCCGCCCGCAGCACGGCCCGAGCACGGGCAGCCCCTGGCGGCTGGGGCCCGGCCCCTGCAGGCACGGCCGCGGCTGTGGGCACAGTCGGCAAGGCGAGGGCTCGCCCGCGCTCCGCGCCCCCTCTTACGCATGTCAATAAATCATCGCAGTCCGAGACTTTTCCTTCCGCCCCCCTCTTTCGGCAGGCACCGCGTTTCCAGGCGTCTGTAACTCAAAGGTAAACCGCCGCGCCAGCAAACGCCTTGCCCTGAGCTTATCGTCCCGCCGGGGATGACTCAGGCGCCCTGCCCGCGGGCAGCCCCGGCCCGGCCCGGCGAGGATGACTCAGGCGCCCTGCCCGGAGGGAGCCCCAGCTGCCCCGCCGCCGGGCCGAACCGAGCCGAGCCGAGCCGAGCCGGCAGGGCGGCGCGGCGGCGGCGGGTGATTGGCTGGCGGGCCGGCGGGGGCCGGGCGGGGGCTGGCTGCCGCCCTGCCTTTGTTCGGCTGCGGCCACTGCCGCAGGGCAGCGGAAGTTTGAGCGCGGCGGCGGGCGCGAGGGGCGGCGGGAGCCACCTCACCTCCGCGCACCGCAGCCGGGCACCGCCGCCGGGAGCCGCCCCGCACACCGCCCCGCTCCGGAGCCCGGCCCGGCGGCAGCATGGACCTGGAGAGTAAAGTCAAAAAGGTAAGGTGGGGGCTGCCCGCCGAGTTACCTGCCGCGCCGGCCCGCGTCCCCCTCCCCAGGGAGTGGCGGCCGCGGACCCGGGTCGCTCCCCGGGCGCTGGGGCGGGCGGCGGGGCCGTGGTGCCGCTCCCGGCGGGCTGCTCCTCCCGCTGGGGCTCCGCCGCCCCGTCTGAAGGCGTGAGGGGTGGGGGGCTGCCGGCGGGGTGACCTCCCGCCGCCGCCGTGTCCTCCTGCCGTCGCCGCGGCCTCAGGCGGAACAAAAAGCTGCTCCCGGCGCTCGGTGAGGCGCAGCGCTCCGTGTCCCAGGTAGGCGGGTGGGTACCCCTGCCCTGTCAGGCAAGTGAAAGCGTGTATCCCCTTCCTCCCCCCCCCCCCCCCCCCCAAAAAAAAAAAAAAAAAAAAGGCAGACAACCCGCTAGGATGTAATAGTTATGTTCAGGTACGTGCTCTGTGTGTGCAGGTGTGTGTGAAACCCAAATTACATCCATCCGAAACGCTGTTCGTGGATATGCTGAAGATGAATTCCAGACCTTTGATGTCACTAGCCCCCTACAAACGCGTTGTCAGCGTCTGTACGGATTGCCCTCCCGAAACAGTAACTCAGGGTTGTGTTGTGGGTTCGGTTTTTTTAAAGGCATACTGACTAGTTAGTTTGGAGTCAAGCTGGGAAGAAGTGAAGGGTAAGTAACAGGAAGGGATAGGTAGACCCGTTGTATTGGATCACTTTCCAAAACTCACTATTAAAACTTTCATATGCAAAACCGACTTCACGTGGGATGTACTTCTAAAATTTTTAAACTAAATGCAGCACTTAAGCAATGAATTCTTTTAGTAAAAACTTCTTTACAGTATCTGTTGTGACACCTTGATGAAGGCAGAAGGAGCTTTGTATATGGACATAGGTTAAATCTATTATGTAACCCTTATTGATATATGAAAACTAGTCTCTTGAAATGTATGTTGTATGATCATGCATGGCTTGTATTCCTAAATCGTTACATTTAAGGGTGCCAACTGGTTTTAAAGTATGCATATGCACTTTTCTATACCTGTGTGCGTTTCCAGCCTGCAAGCTGGAAACGGACTCGGATACGGAAGTATCCGTGCAGTGTGCAAGGCTACCTGTTAAGTCAAGACTGAGTCCTAGTGAAGCCTGTTACCCTCTACTTTCAGCTTTCTTCAAGTGATGTCACCTGGATGAGGGTCCCGGTTTGGAGAAACTACCTATCTCACCCACCCCCTTCAACACTAGGCCATCAGTGATAGATGGGTGTAGCTAAGTACTATCAATGTCTTCAGAAGCTAGTTATGGACACAGGGTTGTGCCCCTTCTGTGACTGCTTGTGTGTAGTGAAAACAAGTTTCTTGAATAGATTTGCTCATATTTTGTAAGCATGATTTGAAACTTAAACTTGATTTCATGGAGCTTGTTCACTCAAAGTTGGGTTTTTTTTAACTCCAGAAGGGGAGAGATGCATATTTGTGGAAGACAGAAAAATTCTCAATAGGAATGCTCTATTTAAATAGAAAGAAAAAAAGTGCTGTGAAACACTGATAAAATTCTGCTGGTAGTGGAGTCTTGGTGTAAATGAACTTGTGGTTGCTGAACGTGTGCTTTATATTGCACTGTAATTATTGGGTAGTTGTGTGTGTGCTACGTTTATTTGACTATTTTTGTCATATTTTTCTTTGGTAATTTTTTACTCTTCTCTTTCATCAACTTCAAAGATTCCTGAAGACTTTTCTGAACCAGCTCAGACAGACACGGAAGCTACTGCCACAAAAAAACCCAGCAAAGCTCTGATTGTAGGAAGTAATGTACATTTTCTATTATGTTCAGCTTTAGTATTAATACAGCTAAGAGGTGTTTATGATGTGAAGAACTTCACATTTTCTCTGTTTCTACTACGTATATGTTCAGAAAACTTCTGTTCTTCCCCTGTCTTCACTCCTTTGTTCATATCTCCTCACCACCTCTTTCTTTGTAGCTTGGGTGTGGAGCTCATTTCCCAAGATAACAGATAAAGATTTGTGACAAGTCAGTGCAGGGAGAACTGGGAACCTTTGCTATGTACCAGTGTGTTCAGTACTAAATCTTTCTCTCTTGATTACTGATACTTTAAAAATTTGCAGAAGTTTTTATTAAGTATGCTGAAATGAATAACAGTTCACATGAACTCCACAACAGCTGCATGTCTTCAATCTCCATCCTTCAATTCCTATTCTCAACCTGTTTGTTTCCTTATCTCTTACTTCTCTCCCCCTGGCCCCCTGCCTTTTGTAGAACATTCTGGAAAGTTTGCAGTCAAGTTTATCAAAACCAGTAAACTACTTGGCCTTTATAACAAATTTGTCTTGAGATAGAGATGTCCATGTCAGATTTGTAGTCCACCAGCAGTAATGGGTTACTTAACCACACATCATGGTTCTCACCCCTGTCTGTCTTGTACCCTGGACGAAAATAATTTGAGTCCTTTTACAAAATCTGCTTGCTACCTTATGTTAACTTTTTATTTTCTAGTGACTTGTACCTGTTTCCCACCTGGCAAATGGAGGTAAATGTTGGAGAGTAGTGAGTGGCTAACCTGCCTGTTGGGCAGGAAGTTCCAAGAACACTGGGCAGAAGAAAGCAGGAATTGCCATGTTGTCCCTAATTAAGTTGTCCTTCCCTTGCTCTTCTGAACTCAAGTCCAAGGTCAGAAGTTGGCTGTTTCATAACCCTGATGTTCAGCACAGCAGAGGGAAATGAATGCCCAGTGGAGCAGGGTGTGGTATAGAGGCTCAGACACTGCTGATACCGTAGAAAAACTTCTTCCCCTGCCCACAACTGCTAACGTATAACCACAGAGGGTAATGTAACGGAATGTTTTCTGCTTCTAGAAAACTCTAGAGATGTAGTTTCCAAGGTGATGTTTCTGAGATTTCTCCCAAGTATCAGTACTCCATTCTGCAGTTGTGAGCTTCTGCATTGTCTCTTTGGGAAGCTGCTGTAGGTTTTCAAGCAGCTGGTACTGTACTGGAGAGACATGCGCGTGTATGTGAATAGTACATTTATATTTGTATAGTGTGCAACTTCCCTGTAGTCAGGTCACTATGCTTCGTGGACACATAAAATGACTGGCAGATGCCTAGGCAGTGAAGCTGGGGGCATACAGCTGCAAGGCAGTCTTTTCCACTACTGTGTGAATGCAAAGTCTGATACCTTGCTGTCTGTTACAGTTTCCCTTTAAAAGGGATGGGGAGTTTAAAGCTGACAATAGTTTTCTCCTTTTTCTCAGGAGGAATTGGATTTGCTCTGGCATTTGAGAATTGTGAAGATAGCTTTGTATATTAAAAGAGATTGCACAACAGAGCTGAAGCCTAAAAACAGTAGCTCCAGCTTGAAAAGCACTTGTGCAACAAACAGACCACTAATTCTTCCAAATACAATGTATGCTGTGTTCTCAAACCTTGCTTTGAGGTTATAGGGAGAATGAAGATTTAGTGCTTTTGGTTGAAGACTCTGTTAAAACAAAGTTCTGCTAGTCTGGATTCCTGCCCTGTCTGTCACCTCTGTCAACTTGGTAAAATGAATCAGTAGGTCATGGTCCTGCTGGCAGCATGGTCTCACGCTTCAGTGGAGAAAATAAGATTCTGGCAGCGGGTCTGTTCTGCATAAGGTTTCACAGTGTGGTACTTTCTTTATAAAAGGAACTTTGATTGTGATGGAGAAGGGGCAAAAGAGTTTGGGGAGAAGAGGTACAACTTCTCCGATGTGGAATGTCTGCATAGTTCTTTTTCTATGGCATGAGGCTTGGTTTTGTTCTGTTATGGTGGAAAACCAAACGCGGAGTGCTTTAGACATATTAAGTCAACAACTGTAATACTCCGATAAATTAATGGTGAGTAAAGTATGTATAGGAGCAAAGTCAACTTTTTTCATGTTCTGCAAAGCATGATTTAGTAATACCTGCTGGGCTATGCTTCCTGTTGAGGTCACTGTTTGTTTTTGGTGTGACTGCCATGGAAACCCATGATAGGAGAGCTTTTCTGTTTTTCCTTATGTAGTAAGATCAAGGAAAGGCAGTTTTATTCATGGCTGGGTTTTGCCTGCAAGGAGAAGTATGGAAACAAGTGTGGAGATGTTAACAAAACTGAAGTAGTTCCTCTCACAAGGAAACTGAGTAACTGTTTCCTGCATATGTTGTGTTGGGATTTCCCCCGCTCCCCCTCACAGTTTTTTTTTTTTTTTTTTTTAAATACTGACATGAATAGTTTTCTGCAACGCCTATTTGAATGCACACTGCTGGTTACTTTTTGTCCAGCATTACATGGATATCACCTTGGCAAGGCAAATATGGCACTGCTAAATTAAACTTTTTGATGTTTTTCCTGTGGCAAAAGTACTCCTCAGGTGTTTGACCATAAAATATCACGAAATGCCTGGATAGCGAGCTAAGAATGCAGGACTGCGTGACTTCTAAGATCAGGTGAAACTTTATTTGATATGGTGTAAATACAAGCCAAGTATTAAACAATAGTATGGAAGATTAACTTCCTTTTAAATTATATCTAAAAATAAAAAATACTTTATTTAAAGTATTCTGTTGTTAAGGGAGCAAACATCTTTCTGCAAGTGTTCCTGGAAAAGAAATAATTTTCCTTTCCTCTAAGTAAACTAATAATAACAGTGAGTAGCAATTGTGAATTTTATTGGTAAAAGTTATTTAAAAACACATTTCCCTTACCTCAAAAGTATACTGAATTTGCAAATTAATGGTTCTTCCCAGCAAATACAAATTTTACAGATGTAATAGAGTAGATGTAAATTTATGTACTGTATTTAACAAATATATCTTACAACCTATTTTAAATAGATATGCATGTTTCATTTACATATATATAACTACTATATATGTGTATGGGATGTGCATGTATATATATATATGCTTTATGTAGGGCGTATATGTAAAAGATCCCCAATATCTACTTTCTGCTAACACGTGGAATGGGTGAGGTTCTTTGAGGTGCTGGAGACATGCAGGAAGAATAGGGCTGTGAAGATGAAAACTTGTCACACCTGTTACCTTGGGTCTTAGACTTGGTCAAATGAAGAGGTCGGGGAGTAAGGAGACTTCTGTCATGACAGTTCCTGATTACAGCAGGTGTAACTTCACTCTGGTACTGTTGCATGTGTGTTTCTAGTCTTTCTGGTTTTTTTAAAGTCTGCCTAACCCTTCCTGTATGCCTTGTTTTTAGTCTGAGGTTGTCTAGCTGCAGCTTCTAAAAGCACTGATTGGGGGTGGGGGGGAGGCATGTAGGTTTCCAGCTCTGCTTCTGAAAACCTAATATTAGAAGATGCAAGTGGGCAAGAGTATTGATACCAACACAAAGCACACCAAATATTGTGAAAACGCCGCTGCAGCACTGGGTGATGGATAGTGCTGTATCGGAGGTTTATAGGCAGTGCTATAGTGTCAGCTGCATTCAAACCTAGCTGGTGTCATACTGGACTTTGAGTAAATAGCACTTGTTTTCTGTCAGGCTGAGATACCTTTAATAGCTGTTAGTCTTTTGACAGTAAACTGTATAGCAATGCCTTAAATACTTACATCCTGAGCTGTTTGTTATTTAGTTGAAGATGTTGCAATAAAATAAATTCTTAGTACTTGCATACTGTCATAGACTGCTGCAGCATCTTGATTTGGTCTTCTGTTTTTCCTGCCTGGGTCATCTTTTATTTTATTTTTTTTTCTTGGATGCAACCACTTTTTGGCATCCTTCTTTCTGTGCAAATGGACTTCCTTACCCAAGCTTCTACATCTTAATTCCAGTCAACTTTTCCCTAGTTTGCAATGTATATTTAAAAAAAGCTAGGACAGACTTGCCATCAATTTTAATGGACATTTTAAATAATAACAGATATAGAGTGGTTCGTGGGATACTGCTCTTTATTACAGATGAAACTTCTCATAGTGTCTGTAAAAGTCTTGTAAGAGCATTGTCTAGATACAAACATGTATTTTGTTTGGTTTTTTTTTCATTCTGGAATCATGAGAAATAACACAACTCTTCTGTTTTTAAAGTTTAAATGCTGGTAACCTATTTTAATTTCTAGTTTGTTGTGTTGCCCTACTAGAGAAGGCTTCTGCTGGTGCAGAATATTGTCATACAAGGTCAGGTGTCAGCAGTAAAGCATGCACAGCACATGAAAGTTCTCATGTGTCTTGTTCTCATGGTCTTTGGGTTTTTTTGCATACTTGGCTTTACCTTCACATCTTTGGAAGTCCTAAGTACGTTGTGATATGCTAGAAATCAATTCTGTTGTGCTGTACAGGTGTGTTTGTGTTGTGTTGGAAATGAGAAACAGTATCACTTGACGTGGCCCTGCAAATATCCAGATGGATTAATACTGGAAGATTCCTGGGATTTTATGGTAAATCCAGGAGTAGCTTTAGCGTGGATCTCTTCGCTTCTGCCCTTGGAGCACTCAAGAACACAGCAGAAAGATCTGGAAAAAGGATAGTGAAGAGAATTTTAAGTCTGTTCTGGCGCTCTCTTAATGATTGCAGTCCACTAACGACAACTTTCTCGCTGTATAGCCACAACCTTTCAGTTTCTGGAGAGGTCTCAAACAGTGGAAGGACTTCTGATCTTCTGCAGCAGCAAATACTGGTATTGTGTCTTACTGGCTGTGGCAAAGTAAAAGACTAATACAGCTCACTCATCTGGTGCTACAGAAGTCTCCTCAAGGAGAGGAAGGAAGAGCAGCCAAAACCCAGGTTAGCTCTGGTCTTTTGGTGGGACTGAGGAGGTAAAACAGATCTGGTGGGAAGGAGACTAGAAATGCCAAGTGGAACTTCTGCATTTTGTTACAGCTTCCTCTTTTACCACCTTCTTACCACTGTACTCCAGGGGCTTCTTTGTAAAGAGGCAGGAAGGTCAGAGCAACTACCTTTATTTGAGGGCTATATATGTACTGGGTGTGATTACTATTAAATGGTAACTATTAAAATAAGGTCTTCCAGTGGAACTCTGCCAGGATACTCTTTGTATTGTTTGTGCTCAGCTGCTTAGCGGGAGGGAATAGAAAAGACAGAATTGGACTCTAGTCACTGTAAAGTGACTATATATATATAGTGATAATATAGAGAGACAGTGGGCAGAAGCTGCAGTGTGAGAAATTAAGGTTAAACCTTAGATTTTCTTTCCTCTCTGTGGTCCAGTGTTGTAATGCGCTATTGAACCAGCAACTGGCCACGGCCCTGGGCAAATATGATTTCATTGCATCTGTTCTTTGTGAGCAATTGGGTGACCTCCAGAGAGCCCTTTCAACTTAAAATAATCTATGCTGATTAAAAGCAAGTATAGGCAAGCTTTAAAAACTACTGTGCTTACATTTTAATTCATCTAACATTTCCTGGGGCTTATTTTTGTTTTTCCTGTGACTGTCAACAATAATCTTGTGTTCGGTGACGTTACACTTCTTTAACTATTAAAAAGCTAATCCTCCATTCATCACAACATTTTTTTCAGCCGTGCTGTGCGCTGTGGCCCAGTTTGCTCCATGAAGGAACAAACTTCCTAACAAACATCCATATTTTACCACATAAGAGGAACAATAGCTGACAAAGTATAATTGCATTTGTATCAGTCTGCAGACTAAACTGGCATTTTCATACCATCCTGTGTGGGGAGATGTTTTGTTGTCTGATGTCTGAAGTGTGCTGTATTTACAGGAATACAAATTCTGAAATTAATATTTTAAAATTGCAGCAAAGCAGGACTTCAACATTTGTTGGCAGGTTTAATAGAAGGGAGAGACGGGACTTTTTGGACTTTTATTCTTGGTCATGTTCCTGAAACTTAATGATAAACCCTGCTGATAAGGCAGGTTTAAACTATTTCATAGCAACTGCTGTGTTTCTCTTGCACATCAGAACAAGACACTTAAATAGGAACATTTGGATTTGTAAACTGACAGTAAGCGCTTTTCTACACATGACTTCTTAATGTAAAGACAACCAGCTTTTGGCACTGGATTCCAGTCTGAGGTGAAACGGGGCAGTCTTTCACTAATTCTCACTTAGCTGTAACCATTTAAAATTCTTTGTCCTTAAGGACTATTTAACCTTGAAAGCAGCTTGCAATGGATGATCTCAGTTGTATTTATATAGTCTTCTGTAGTCGGACTATGTAAATATGTTAGGTATGTTAGTAATACCAGATGGTTTTGGATAGCTTTTTCTGTAAAATGAAAATTTTCAGTAGACAGACAGGAGCCTTCTTCTGGCAATATTTCAGTTGACCTATCTATACCATTTCTTCCATAACTCCATTTATGGGGAAAATTGATTCCCTCCTGTTCCCAGGAATGCATTCCCACTCCAGTGCACACTCAGCCTGCTCTGCCTCTGGGTGCTCAGCGTGGGGGTGGCCATATCCTTCAAAAGACATGGGGAGTAGATGCATGCTGCAGCTTTAGGCTCTTTGAATTTTCCAAATTACAGCAGAATCAGACACTGAAGAAGAAATGGTCACTTCTGAAGCTGATGCTTCGTTACCATTGAAGGATGTCTTGTTACAGGACTGTGGAGCCGTATTTGACATGCGCTGACCTCCAGATAGTCAAACTCAAAAGCATTGTGTGCTGTTGTTTTATATCTTTATTTTTGGCAAGCAGCCACATAGTTTCTCTGTCTGAACAAAAGCAGAGGCTGTGCGTGCATCTGGAATTGCATTGAATTTGGTTCTCAATGTGCCCCTTAGTTTCTAGCTAAACCCTTTCCATAAGGTGAGCAGACATTGCATATAGAAAGGTCGCATCCTTTCTGTTTCGCAGCAAACTGAGAAAGGTTTGCTTTGAAATATAGATCTTGTTTGCTAATTCAGTTTGTGTCAAGCTGTATAAGCATTTACTTAATGATGTGCTCTTTATTACTGGGGAGGGAACATGTATTTCTGAAGGAATCTGCTTCTGGAGAGGTGTTTTTAGCTGAAAAAACCCTTAAAGGTTAGGAAGCTTGGAAATGGATATGTTTTAAAGGTGCAAAAAAAAACCCCCTTCCTTTTCTTACATTTCAGATTCTGTTTTGAGAGTTCTTGAAATGTTAAGGCTATTTCTTTGTGTACTGTACAACAGCGCTCTATACATAAATGGTCCTAGGTTTCTAAGGCTTAATCACAACAGTAATAGAATTACCATTATTCTCCTTTCTTCACCTTCCGTTCTTCTTAAGGGGAGAGCTGAAGCATAAAGAAATAATGCCAATTTGTAGCTAAGTAGCAGCAAGAGAGAATGGGTTAATGTTGGTGTTGATTATTTGGGGGGGGCAGGGGCAGGGATGGGGTTTTGGTCGTGGAGGGAGCATTTGTTTTTTAGGGCACTGCAAGCACATCTTAAGTGTAACTGGTTTTAGGGAGGGTAACTTAATAAAACAACCAAAAAACAAAACCTGTGTCCCCCAAAAAAAAAACCCCAACAAACCACGCGCTTGTTCTGTGTTGCTTTAGCTTCCTCTTTCTTTTTAGATAACGTCTTGGCCAATATTGTTCTCCTCATGTGTGACAAGAGTGCTCAGTTGTTTTCTTAGGTACAGTGTCTGTGCATGGGGTATGGTGTGTATATACGTGAGGTACATACAGTGGGGCTCTGCATTCCAGATGAGAAAACCACTGTAAGCACCCATCTTCAGTAAAGATGAATTTTTATTAACATGTTAGCTTTATATATCCAACACAGACAAAAATTTGATAGTTGATGAAAGAACTTAATTTTTAAAATTATGTTTATTTAGATGTCTACTGGTCTGAGTTCAGGTTAGTGTCTGTATCATGTGAACTTCTTGAGCCCTTAGGCTGTCAAAGATGTCACCATGATCACAGCATGCTTGTATTTCTTCTTCCAGATAAGAAAGGAAGAAATAATTTCATGTCCCTCTGTCCATCCCTGCAGTTGCAAGCAGTAGGTTAACAGCTGCCAAAGTATCTGACCTCCCTAAATAGACCTTAATTTGCAGGAAGACTTTGTAATTTCCTCAGGGATATCTAATGACTGTGGAGGCAGTAGTGATCCTTCAAATTATAAAATAACAGAAAGCACGGGCTTCTCTGAATCTTACCATGCTCTCTGTGTTGAGCAGGTGGCTTGTTAATAATCTGTTCCTTCATTTTGGACAGAACAAGTTGAAACTGGAGGTGTTTGTATCCTTGTACATACAAGAGTAGCAGTGTGACTTCTCAGAGTAAATCACAAACGTCTTAATAGTAAAACTCTATCACCACATCTAACCCTGGCATTGTATTGTTGTCAGAACTAAGATTAATACCAGAACTTGTCAGCTATAATTTACTTTCCACTCATGGTAAAAGCAAATCTATAGGTGAGTGGCCTCCTTCGTGACCATCCCTCCCACTGCATCTACCCACAGCTAACTGGGACCATTCTCACGTTGCTGGAGCAGTGGATGGGAGTGTGGGAATGGGTTCCCCCTCTGCATGTTGGGCATGAGCTGCCACAGTTCCATGTCCTTCATCTGTCTGATTTAAAAGCAACATTCCCCAAAGGTTTAAAGAGCCGGAGTGAGGAGTTTAAAATTTGTATTAGCTGAATGTATAAGTTACGGTGCTTGGTGTCTTTATTTTTTCACCTCAAATTTCCATTGGCTGTTACTCAGATTTGCTGATGTGTTGATATGTTGTGTGAATACTTGGCCTTTACTCTGTACTGGTTTTTATAGTCTCTCATATTTCCTCTGCGTTATGAATTGGTCATCTGTCCTTTTAACCTTTTCACAATGAAACCCTCTGCATATCATTTATGGTCATTGCTTTCACTAACTGTGCTGTTTCTCTTTCTCCTCAGAAAGCAAGCTGGTATTAGTCCAGCTGAAATGTAATTGTAAAGAGTATGTTCTGCTTTCAGTTGCTATCAGAGTAGTCTCAAGTATATGTGGAAATTATTAGACTAATCACTTAAATGTTTTTTTTATTATTCCTATCAGATGCCCAGCTTAGTGTATGTGAACGTGGAATCTGTTTACTTCTTGATCTCTTGTATTTTGCCAAGTCATGTACTGCAAATTACTTTGTCCTGACAGCTGGGTTAAATGTCCTTTGACTTGATGTCTTAATGGCCTCACTGGCTGTGGTTTCACAGCCACAGACCTAAGGAAGGGCTTGGAAAAAAACTGCTTCTTGCCTCGTGTGAAGTTTGCAGAGCAAGCTAGGCTGGGGGTGAGGGGGCAAGTCACCAGAAAAATACTTGGTTTTGGCCAAGGCTAACTTTCTGCCTGCTAACTCAACCCTATGAACATGCTTGTACAAACACTGGTCACTTCCGTAGGCACAGTGGAAAGGTGAGTGTGCCCCACAATACTGTCCTGATGTCAGTTTAGTCAAATGCTTGATCTGTTGTTTTCATTGTGGATCATAGATTATAAAGGCAGTAATAATGCAGCATATGTCTTTAAGCTCACTGTAGTCGTCTTGCTCTGTACACAGATGGGCTTGGGCCACGAACAAGGATTTGGTGCCCCCTGCTTAAAATGCAAGGATAAATGTGAAGGATTTGAGCTTCATTTCTGGAGGTAAGTGACACCAGATGTCTCTAAGCTATGAATCAGCACTGCAGATCTTGGCACATGTATGCAAATGTCTAAGTAACTGCTTTTTTTCTCTCTTTCAATTGAACTATTCAGAAGCTTTAAAGAAGCTGTGTCTAGGTTCAGGACCAGGGCTTCTCAACTGCTTTACAACAGTGTATAAGTATGTAATCACTTATAAACATGTTTCATCTGCACTGAAGTCAGTGGTAGTACTTCTGCTGAAGTATTTGCTTTATCTTAATAAACAATTCAAGTAGGTTTGTAAAAACATCTCTGTCCCTACAGTAAGAGAGATGAAAGGGAAGAAGTGTGCGTCATCTTAGTAATAAAATGCTTTCTCAGCTCCTGACCAAATATGTATGCTTTGATCTGAGATTTTAGGTAAAATTATCTATGTTGAAACGTTGCATATGCTACAAATGACTTGGAGGGGGAAGAGGTGTCATAATTCAAATAAGTTAGATAGTACTTGGCCTTGGATGATGCACTGTTCCTAATCCAGTAAGATTTGATGACAGTAACAGTAAATACTCTATGTTGTGGTATATGCCATTACTTCTGCAGGAACTTTGTATTCCATTAAGACCTTTATTGTTCTGCCAAAACAGAATTAATATACATGTATATGTCTAGCTAGCCTAGTTCACTGATCATACTGGGTGTGCTTTAAGATGCAGCTTAGCGATTCTGATTTTAAAAAAATAAAAATCTCTCAAAGGGAGCAGTCTGGAAAGTACTTAAAAATAATTGTTAGTAACAATAGTATGTGCTAGCAATGAAAACTATTACGTTTCACCAATGCAATTTAGCTACAGTCATATCTCTGTCTGCAGTAGGGTTTTATTTTGTGGGTTTGGTTTTGTTTTGTTTTGTTTTTAAGGTAGGCTTTATATCCCAGCCATAGTGGCAGGTGCAGATAAGGCCTTGGAGATTTTACATCTTTGCCCAAGAATTTGACTTGTAGCTGAGACTCGGTTTAGAAGAAAACCAAACAGACCACAGCTGATGAGGATGTAGCTTCTTGGTTATGTGTCTGTAATATGTAGCTATAGAGATAAGTTACAAATAATGGCATGGAGCAGGAAGCAGTGATACACTAATAAATAAACATGACCATCCAAAGGTAAAAAAAAATTAAATTATTAGTTTATGGAAGGCTTTTAATACGCACTCAGTCACAAAGGGGACTTGTGTAGAGGTACTGGTAAAATAAAACTGTACACAGTTAATGTGTGTAGGTAATTCAATAAGACAGAATAAAAAAAACGCAGGAGTAAACAGCACTGCTTATCCATGGCTAGATGAGAAATTATGTCACTTTCTACTTGAAAGCTTGTTGTTCATAGTCAGTGTGATAGATGGGGAAATCACGAGTGAGGAAGGAAAAAAAACCACCAAAGATTAGTCCAGTTAACTTTTTTGAACTCTTCCTTTTTGTCCTCTCTTTTCTTAGTTCCCATTGTTAGACTTTGTAATTACTAGCTTATTCTTTAGCCGAGAAGAATTTGGGATGAAAAGAAAGAAAATATCTAAAGCAATTTAGTCACATAATAGCATGATTTCCAAGTTAGAATGTGTATGCTTCTGTGTGTGTATTTGGAGGGTTTTGCATGTGTTTCTTCTTTATGCACATTTCACAGTGCCTCTGTGGGTAGGGCTCATTGTGCCAGGTCCTGAATACATAGCTTGTCAGAGCAGCATCTCTTCTAGAAAGCAAGAGCTTGTAGACAGCAGTGGATTAAAAAGCAAGTAAGAAAAAGGCATAAGGATAACTAAATAGTCACTGGTTTTAATTTGGAAATCTAATCTATATGGGGTAGACCTGGTAAATAGGGTACCTGGAAGCAGCCTGAGAAGCATCATTGAGGTGTTAGACCCAATGTGGCACATACCTCTGAAACTGTTGAAAAGTTAGCTATTGAGGCAATTGAAGAATGGGTTAGAAAATAGCTGTTTTTCTAGGAGAGCTGCTACTGTGAACAGCAACAGTGTGAATCTGAAGTCTGAAATCAGTTTTGTGTAAGCAGTTTTCAAAGAAAAAAAATTATATTAATATGCTTTGCATGATACAGGGATTTGAGTCCACCGCTTGAACAGAAAGGGACTTATCCCCAAATACCTGTTCACTTAGTCTTGTTAGCCTTAAAAATCAAACTAATTTAAGCAGAAGCAAACTGTAGCACAAGTAGACAGAATACTGTCTTTATAACATGAATGATCAAAATTATTTGAAGTTTAATCACTAATTTTCACTATTACTCACCTGTAAAAGACAGGTGTTGAAGTAGGGATTGTAGTTAAACTGTTAGATGTTGGGGGAGGGGTGGCGCGGGGAGAAAACTATTGTGGGTTGACCTCAGCCGGGAGCCAAGCGCCCACAGAGCTGCTCACTCCCTGTCCCCTCACAGCAGGGTAGGGCAGTGAAAAGGGAAAAACAGCAGTGAGAAAACTCACGGGCTGAAATAAAGTCAGTTTAATAGATGAAAGCAGGCATTAGGGGGGAGCAAGTGATGCAAAGGCAATCACTCGCCATCTCCCGCTAGCAGACCCATGGCCAGCCAGTCTCCAGGCAGTGCCCACTTTGGCTGTCAGCAACCCTGCCTTCTTCACCCTCTGGCCCTGCCTTATGCTGAGCATGACATTATACGGTATGGAGTATCCTCTGGCAAACCTGACTCTGCTGTGCCTTCTCCCAGCTTCTTGCACACCCCCAGTTAACTTGCTCAGGTGCGGGCAGAGTCCAAAAAAAGAGGAAGCCAGTACAGTAAGCCAGGCAGCAGTTGTGCTTGCAGGCTGCTGTCCTTGCTGTGGTCTGTGTGAGGACTGCCCTCTCCTGGGGGCAGCTGAGGAGATTCAGCAATTCTCGGTCTGATAAATGAAATCTCAGTTGTACCTTGGAGAGCTAAGGTGTTAACTTCTTTCTGTACAAAAGAGCCTCAGCTCTGCCCTTGAGGGGACAGATTGGAAAGCGCACGAAAAAAAATAATAATCAAAGTATACCTATCTAGTAGCAGGGCTTTGTAGAGTTACTACCGCATTCTCCTCTGTACTGGAAGCATTTGGAAAATATTTCTTCCGGAGTGGCAAGTGTTCTTCACTTTGCTATAATTCCTGGCACAGTGTGTGGGATGGTTATATAGGTGCAGAACTGTTAATTTAGGCTAGTACAGAACTGGTGGTAAACAAAGTCCTTAGTAAAATTTGTTCCTAAATTTTGAAATTCTAAAAGCCTCGGTGTTGCAAGCCGAACACAAAGTTAATACAATGAGAGCTGCAGTCTACAATGGCAGCTGAAGGGTGAACAATCACCTGCTTTATCTCAGTAGGTTAATAGCTTTTGCTTTTAAAATTGTCCTCAGAAACATGCTTTCTTCCAAGTGTAGCAACAGGTAGGGTCTTTTCAATTCAGGTGTTATAACTCCTTTCAGAGTTCAAAACGGTTTCCGCAGAGCCCGCAGGACAGGCTGGCTGTAAGGGATTGCTACTCGGATGCGGGTTTCCTTTTGGGTTAGGGTTTCCCACTAGAGGGAAGTGTGGGACAGGAGTCAGAAATTGCTGAAAGCAGGAGGGAAGGTTCTGATTTATCTTGGTCGTGTGTATACCAGAAAGTAGTAATTGTCTCTGGTGTGGCTTGCCAAGATATTAAAAAGCTTCTGGAGGCAAGAACCTTAAGCTTGGGAACGACTTTTTTCAGCATCTGCCTTCTCTGCACAAATACAATCCCTGGAAGGCAGGGAGAGCTCTAAGTGGGCTTTAACATTTTCTGATACTACAGCTGACAGCTCAAAGCATTTGCAGTTGCTATAGCCGCATTATTAGCGAGAAAATATAATGAAAGGAATCATAGAAAGAAGGTCTTTCTGCATGGAGGGCACAAGCCGGGACTTGCCAGGTGTTTGTTGAAGCCTTCTCTTGCAGCTGCTACCTTCTGGTGCCAGGAGCCACTGCAAAGCCAGCGTAGGAGGGGTCATGATCAGAATTATATTTCTTCTCCATACACCAAACCACAGAAAAGTAGGAGGATGGCTGACACTTGGTTTTGGAGAAGGAGCTAGAAGTGTTTCATCCTTGCTGCCAGTGAACATCCAGGATGCAGGAATTCACCAGCTTGGGAAAGAGGGTGGACTCTATTTACCTTTGTTCTTCCTCTTTCTACCCACCCAAAATGTGGAACCAAGGCATAATCTACTGGATCTGCCTTTTACAGTAATATGCAACTTCTAATTCCACAAATTTTGAAGCTTCTTCCCTATCTTCCATGTTTTGAATGGGAAAAGCTTCCCAAATTGCTGAGATTTGACTGGAGGAATATTTTTCTCCTTTGCTGTCTTGAGACGGTCCTGAGAGCTGTGAACACATAAGCAGGAGTCCCTAATACCCCCTTTAGTAGGGATCCTGCTGAATATCCTCAAGTGAAGGGAAAACCTTTCTGAGAATGCAGATAGAATAAGAAATTCTCACTGCCTGTCTTACTGATAAGAGCCAAAGGAGATATGTGTTTATGTATAGACTTAACTTTTTTTATATAATAGCAGCTGGTTTTCCTGGCATATGTAAGGTATTTGCTTTAACACCAAAAATAAAAATTCAGCATCAGTTATCAGATGGACTTGCGAACTCTTAAGTTTTAGGCAATAGGATGGAGTTGCTTCGTAAGATAGCTATATTCTAGTCAAAGAAATGACTGGCTGATCTATTCTGAGTAGAAGTAATTGGCCATATTCCCTCTGGAGAAGGGAGAGTGATTAATGAACAGGACTCTGATATAGCAACTTTGTGGCAGAAGGCATGAATAAATTGTGAACAGTACTATGCAGGAAGAGTTATGTATGTAAATGTCAACTGGGTATCTTTTAGGACTGGAAATTTTTCAAGAAAAGGGTTTATAAATCAAGACAGGAAACTTTTTTTCGGTTGTTAGCAGTGCATAGATACTTTCATGTGGCTGAGATCTAAGGGATATTTGGGGAGCAGGGGAAATAGCAACAGTTTAGGGGATTTTCCCTCTTACTGAGAGATGCTGACATCAGTTGTGACTCAACATTCTTCACATAATTTCTGGATTGTTTTCTCCTGCATTTGGAGACTTAATTATCCACAAGCTCTAATGTCAGGACCACTACACTTGTAATTTTGTAACGTAGCCTCTGTAACAGCTCCTTGCAAACTCCAGGTAGGCAAAGGGTCATTCGCTTATCTTGAAAGAGCAGGGAGACCACATTAGACTGAAGTGTACACTATCAAATTCTTAATTAAGTCTGGGGTGGGAGGAGATTAGTATCACAGTAGTGCTGGTTTTCAGTGGGACCTGAGGACAAATTGTATGTTTTCACTTTGCAACTATCTGTTCATCTAGTTATCAGGACAACAGGAAATCGCTCATGGGTACCAAACTTAGTGAAACATACTAAGCCTTCAAGGTGGGACTGAGGATGATTAAAAACAAATGAGTTGGTGTTCTCCTAGTTGGAAACAGAAACTCAAAGCTCTTTTGCATCCTGAGAGAATACTACTAGAAAATAGTTATGCAATTTTGTGAGGTAGTGAGAGAAAAAAAAAAAAAGGACGATCTTGTCTCTGCAGGCTGTCAGTGCTGCTTCAGCACACCTGGGTGATGTACAAAGTGGGGGGAACTGCACAAACTGTCACACTGCTGCTGTGACCATGCAGACAGAACAACAATATGAATTGTATTTACTGAGATCTGTCTTGCAAATGGAGTAGTTCTGGATTGCAAGGCCGTACTTAAATGAGTCTGTACGGGTTAACCAAGAATATCAGTTCATTCACCAATGTTATGGGATCACATCCCATGAAGAGGCAAGACTAAAACTGAGGCTTACTATTGCTAATAACTTAAGCTGAAAAAGTGAAGAAAATATCTGGTAAGCTATTGCTCGACTGTACTAACTGCTTGAATTTGAGTTGCATGTGTGCTGTGAGACATATAGCTGCATGATGGTCATGATGTAGTAATGAGTTAAACCTGTAAAGTGTAAGGTCTGATTTTTGTCACCTCAGATGTCAAAGAAGACATGATTGAGAGTTGGTAATAAGGTATAATCATATGTATGCCTTAAGATGAGCAAAGTGAATATAAATTTCTTTATTAAATAGTCTCTTAAGTGTTGGCTAGGTAAAGGACTCATACAGACTGATGCTGAGTATCTTGCAAAATTTTGTTACAAGTGCTTGAGGTGCATAGTACAGCATTTAGGTGTAATGGGTAACGCTACTTCATGCCTGAATGTTTTGGTAAGCTGGGAGACTGCAGAGTGTTTAGTGTTTGCTAGGTATCCAGTTGAGTACCAGCTTTGAAATTCTGTGCATCTTTGCTGTTGTGGAGATGAGTTGGAAGTCATGCAAGCTGTCAGACAGCCTAAAGTTCAATTACTGATTTCTTTAGGTTTTTATGGGTTGCAAAGTGGAGTTGGTTCTGCTTAATGTTCTTATTTTGCTTGTTGTTTTCTCAGTGGCTTATTTCTGTTGCAGTGTTAGCTATTTTCATGTGGAGTGGACTTAACTTCAGTTAACACAACTTGCAGTTGTATAATCGCATGAGCAGGGCAGCATCCATCACACGCTGAAGTGATAGTACCCCACATCATAAAGTGATGTACGTATGTGGTGCGTATCTTTGGTGCTGGCTGTGTGTCACTTCACATAACCAGTTGTACGCAGGTCCTCCTCCTTTCCTCCTTTCCCATCACCTAATGGGCCTGCTCTAGTCATGGCATGTTCTTGTCTGTTCTGTCTTGACTGTTAGGTGCCTTCAGGGGTATGTATCTTGCCTTCAAGACTTTAGAAAACAAGATGCAGAACAATATTAGTTTGATGTGGTTTTGGCAAACAGGGTTGAAAAGCATTTTATAGGTAGTGATTTTTCACTATTCACTATGTGAAGAATCAATAATGAAGTAAAATACTACTTTTCTTTAAACTCTAGAGATCCAGAAAGTTGACCTGTTTTCTTGGTATAATAAGAACCTTCAGTTAACATCCAGCTTCACTAATTTCCATGTACTGTGGCTGACTGTGCTTTGAACTGAAGCTCTGGGGAAGCCATTAATAAATAGGAAAATAGCTTGTATAATCCAAGGTTCTGTTTATTATATGTGAATTGTTTAATTATGCTTAAGGTAATAAATTACTCTCTAATATCCCATAATCAAAGAAGTTCAAATGTGTTGCATATGAAAGAATACCATTTATATCTAAGTAAAGCCTTCTACCTTTTAAGGATGTTATCTGTGAAAATTCTTTGTACAGCGTGTGCCAGAATACCTCTGACTTGGTTCAGAGCTGTTTGAAAGGTCTTGTCTGTGTAAGCATTTTGCTTTTCTTTCATCTTCTCTTTTAAATGTTGAACTTTGAACAGAACTTGGTGCAATTGCACTGTATATATGGCTGTATGTGGGTTTTTTTCCTTTCTAGGAAATATTTGTTTCTACTTGATAGCAACCCTGGGTTAACCGCATGATCATGCATGCAGTGAAATGCATACGAAGAAAATAGTATAGTATGCGTGTTTTTGAGTATATAAAGAGAACCTAAAAAACTAAAAGCCCAAATAAATGATTGCTGGAGGGAACATGTTGATGCATTTAAGTGAACTCATGGGTGGGTAACCATAATAAATCTGGCAAGTGGGATGATAGTGGACATGTATGTGTGTGATCAGTACTGAGATGCAACTGAAGGAATGATATAGCATCATATTCAAAATGCATTAGTGTAGTTGACAGATATCCATCTGATCACAATCTCTGTGAACAAAGAATATAAATAATACAACAGGAGAAATGAAGAATGTGCTAAAGAGGTGCTTGACATACTGCAGAATTAACTCTGTACTCCATAACCAAAGCATAACAAGGTTTTGAGTTCCCAGTGATGTTACTAGGTGTGCAGCTGTTGTGGGATGTAATTTTCAGCTGAGACTGTAACTTTGTTGCTATTTCCATAAATTTCAGAAAAATATGCCGCAACTGCAAATGTGGTCAGGAAGAGCATGATGTCCTCACAAGCAATGAGGAAGATCGGAAAGTTGGGAAACTCTTTGAAGATACAAAATACACAACCCTTATTGCAAAGCTGAAGAATGATGGCATTCCCATGTATAAACGCAATGTAATGATACTGACTAATCCAGTGCCAGCCAAGAAGAACATATCCATCAATACTGTGACTTATGAGTGGGCTCCTCCTGTTCAGAATCAGACGCTTGTAAGTCCAACTCACTCTTTCTTCATGTTCAAGGCAGGAGTTGATGGAAGATAGAGAAGCAGAGCTTACCAGAAGGATAAATTTGCTTGTTGTGATCTTCTTTTCTTCCTCAAAACTGAAAATGTGGTGCCTGTTCAATGAGCCTTGCCTCTGTCATCTTGCAGATGTGGATGCTTGTCTATGGAACTTCTTGAGAACCAGGGAGAGGTGGTTTTTAATAGATAGGATTAAGTGTTATCTGCTAACTCCCTGGAGTCCAGTTTCTCTAACCTGCCTTATTTTAGTAAACTTGAAAAATTTGCATGGAGTGTGGGCTTAAAAGGAAAAATAATTTAAAAAAACCCCACAAAACAAAAACCAAACCCACAACAAAACAACCCCGCAACAATGTATGTTATTGTTTAACGTTAAAGGGAACACTCAGTCTTGCATATAGCTTTTACTGTATATGGTAAGAACAAGGTTAGTGTTGACATCTAAAAAAGCAGCTTTCTTCCAGTATGTTTTCAGCTGAAGTATGAGATGGTAGATAGCCTTCTGAACATTTTGCTTCACTTCTCAAACTTTGATTGCTAATTTGCTCTACTGCAGTGTCTTGTGATCCGTGCCACAATTGCGTTACCTCTGACCTACCTCTCAAAATACCCTTTTTCAGTGATTTAATCAAACCTTGTGCATCTAGATCAACTGTTACTTAACATTCAGTTAGCACTTTGATTTCTAGGCTTGTCCTTGCTTTTTTAAAACTGGAGCACTTTTTTTTTTTTTCTTTATTTAGCTAGAATTATTTATGCAATGGGCTGTGTGCCCCAGGCAGACTAATTCAGCTTCTACATTTTTAAAGCTATACTGATGATCAGCAGTTTTAGATAGCTTTGAAGACACAAGGTGCTGTGTAAATGTTACTTACTCTGAGAAGGAATAACTCTGTTCTGCATGTTGTAAAAGGCTTAAAAAGAAGCCTATCTTTTACTCTGGGAAGAAGCCAATTAATGCAGCTGCCGTATTTTATCTCCATCTACTGTGTTTCAGAAGCTTAATATTTATGGAAAAAACCTTGTTTTGACAAATTTTACTGTCGCTAACAACAGTAGAGATTATTTTAGTCATGTGTTTTCTTAAAAGGATGGGTCTATAGTTGAAATGGCATCTGATATCTAATTCCTCCTGGTTCAGGCTAGACAGTATATGCAGATGCTACCGAAGGAGAAGCAGCCTGTTGCTGGCTCAGAAGGCGCACAGTACAGGAAGAAGCAGTTGGCTAAGCAGCTGCCTGCTCATGATCAGGATCCTTCAAAATGCCATGAGCTCTCCCCCAATGAAGTTAAGCAGATGGAACAGTTTGTGAAGAAGTACAAAAACGAGGCACTTGGCGTAGGAGATGTCAAGCTCCCCGGTGAGGTGGAAAAGAGAGGCACTGAGAAGGATAACTTGAACAATGGTGACAGAGGCACTTCAGCTGCTGTAGGAGTGATGGAGGACAAGTCCCCAGATCAGAAGGCATCTCAGTATGTAAGTATAAGAAAGGAAAGATAAAATAAGAAGGTATATTGTCATCCATGTGCTCTCTTTGGTTGTTTAAACCCAAGTAAGTCTTCTGTTAACTTGGAATAGTGAAAATCTGGGGAGGGAAAGAAAGAAGGGGAACTGGAAAATGTTGTGAATGCCTGCACAGAACCCTCGTTTCTGACCATATTTAGGACATTGCAGCAAATAACTTCCTAGGTGACCTTTCCATCCTCATTGCAAAAACACCTTAGCTTGGAGATACAGTATAGTAGGGTGGCTCTTACAGAATAATAATCAAGAAACTTCTGTAGTCCTACAGACTAATTGCTATGCTTTTCTCCTCTTGAAGAGTTTAATTTTAGAATCCTGTTTTCTCCTCTCTTGGAAGAGCACCAAAATTACTCGCTTGACAAATTGTTTATTATTTCTTAGTTTCATTTAACTTTAAAGTAACACTTCTCCCTCCCATGTCCATCAAACCAAACGGTATAACAGCTGTTTTGACTAGCCTTCTTTTCATAATCAGATCAGTTTTATTTTTGATGTATTTTTTCCTCTGGCATCTGATTTGTGCCTTGTAATAGCTCAACAAAAAAAAGGTGTGTAAAATTACCCAGTTTTCCTTGATGTTTCTAAACTGTAGCCATAATACAGTATTTCTGACATATTTTGCTAACTACTTCTCTGCTACCAATTATGAATACAAAATAGGGGTAGGATTACTGAAGTAACTAGGCTAATTTAGTGAAGGTAGACCTTCACTTCAGAATTGCAAAAGCTCCTATAACTTGATTTCTAGCTGTGTTGCTATCATATGTATGAATCACAAAAATTACTTGTGTCCAGATTACATACAGAAAATTAATGAGTTCTAGATGGAGATGAAGTTATTTGTTAACATGGCTGTAGAATATAGCTTTCGGTGTTATTGGGGGGTGTGGTGTACTTGGTGTGTCTTTGTGTTTTTTAAACTGACAGTGTATTTCTTCTAGCGTAATTAATATGGAATATAAAATTAACACTTTAGCTTTGAACATGTGCACCTACCATAAATAGCTGTATGCTGTGCCATTTGGTTACCTGTAGCTACTTTTTAGATTTAATTATTCAGTTATTTTTGCCATTATCTTGTCATGGAGATTCTAAGATACTAAAACATTATTTTGTTGTGGATTAAGTTGCTGTCATTCTGCATTCATGCAGCCTCTTCTGCTGGGTTACTTTGGTTTCACCGGAGCAATTCTTCACTTTTCTCCTCAAGACAGACCTACAGAAATACATACCTTGCATTGTACCCTGCTGGCCAGCTGGCCTGGACTACGTTAAGTCAAGGGCAGGATGCTCTCTGTCCTCTTGAGCAATTGCATCAACAGGTGTTTTGTTTATACATTACACCTATTTATTGCTTCAAAACTTTTCTTACTTGAGCACCTGAATATACCTCCTACTGTTTAGGCCAGGCATACCTCACCACTGTGGGCTGTGGTTTAGGAGACTTAGAAGTGTTTAATAGTGTAAGTGAATATTTGAGTTGCTTATCTGTTGTCAGGTACTGAGTTTACCCTGGGCTAAATAATCAGCGTTTAGAGAGATTATTTTGAAGCATTTTTTTTTGTCTGATTTCTGCAATGTGACTTAGTCTTAGTTATGTGCTATAACATTATCTCAACATCTTTTTTTTTAACAGTTCAAAATAAACCAATACAAAGAAGAGCTCTTAAATGCCTTGCAGAAGAATTGTCATCCTTGTCTATGCTTTTTTCTATTAGTTCTGCATCTTTGCTCTCCATGTTTTCTTGTATGTTTTTGTTCAGACTGAATCTGAAAGCATATATTCCCATAGCTGTAGTAAATAGAATGTCTTGAAAAATTATATTTCATTGTAGGAATGGATTGCAATTCCTTTAAACATGATTTCAAAAAATCAACAAAACACAACCAACCAGCTCTCAGCTATTAATGTAAATATACATGTAATAATTGCTTCTGTTTAAAAAAAAAAAAAAAAATAGATCTGTTTCACCGTGACTGAAAGCTGAATAACAGAAAAATGGATATTCAGCATATTTTAGTCTTGTAAAGAAGCAAATCTCTTTATGCACCTTTCAACCACCTAGGCTGGGGATGTTACAAATGATAGGTAAATGAATCGGCTTGCTCTTATCTGGGTCCATGCAACTACTAAACCTTCCAATTGGCTTCTCTTGGAGTGTGAGGTCTGAAGTAGAAAGAAGAGTCAAGAAGCTTTATATACATACATATTTACACTTCCCCTTTCATGCTGTGCTTCTTCCCCTTTTGATGTCTTCCTTTGTATACTTTGAAATCGCTTGTCTGAAATATGGGGATCTGATCAATATGCCTTACAGCTGAGACACTTTTTATTTTTCCATTTATTTTAATTTTTTATGTGTATATACACACACACGCCGAGTTAGAAAAGCCATTTATGGCTGGGCTTGTCGTGATGTAAATCATAGCGTAAACCTTCCCAGGATGTTCAGCCCAGTCTGCTGGAGTACAGGAAATGCCAAACTGGTGGTTAAAGTGTACATAAAAATTCTTATTTCAGTAACCTAAACAACCTGTGTTTTTTGACTTGATGAGAAAACCCTGCCTGTAAGCAGATGTAGGACAGAAGACAGACTGTTAACTTTTTGAAATGACTAGTAGTGTAGCTGTGTTCATAAACTTTGTAGTCCCTTTTCCATAATCACGCTCCCAATTCCAAGATCGTTAATCATGGACTGTTGGACAACAGCCATGAGTGACTAGCATCTCTAGAACACAGCTTTAAACAGAATGAATTTGAAATACTCACAAATGATTTTTTTTTTCCTCACCAGTGGTACAGATTCGACTTGATCTTCTCACGACCTATAAGGACAGCTGTTTTCTTGTCATTTGTTCTAGTCATAGTGTAGCTGGTTAGCTTTGATGGAGGCTCTTTTTTCTTCAGTATGTAAGGCTTATAGAACATAACATCCCGTTTTAATTGCCTGTTTGTTTTTTTTTTTCTAAGAATGGACTGTAGCTGCAAGAAGGTGAATATGGCGAAATACAGTAATCCATTTAGTAACACTAGTGCAATGTCAGTAGAATGTGCATCATCTTGAACTGCTTAGTTAAACCTGTACTGTGGCATCATGTCACGCTACTGTCTGATCACGGGAGGGTAAACTAATGCTTTAATTTTGGTCTGGGAAGGTGGAATTAAATATGTCAGTAATATGTACTTGCTTTTAATAGACGTCTTCAAAGACTTATTTAATTTGGCAATAACCTCTTTCCAGTCCTGCTATCGCTGCAAACTGAACATGAAAGAAGGTGACCCAGCTGTCTACGCAGAACGTGCTGGATATGACAAACTGTGGCACCCAGCTTGTTTTGTCTGTTGCACCTGCAGTGAACTTCTAGTAGATATGATCTATTTCTGGAAGAATGGTAACCTGTACTGTGGAAGACATTATTGTGATAGTGAAAAACCCCGCTGTGCTGGATGTGATGAGGTAGGAAGTATACCAGACCTTTGTTTTAGCACACATTTGCTCCCATGAGAAGTGAATATGACTTAGTAAAGTATTTCGGTGTAGGGACATGATGTCTGTCCTACAGCTTTCACCAGTTTTAGCTGATCATAGTTGCAAGGAACTCAAACTGATACGGACACTCAACTTTGAGAAAGATCCATAGTTTTGCTTTGGGTTTGATGGGCAGTTTGTGTGGTCTGCAGGGACATAAGATGTAATACATGAGTACAAATTCTTCTATGAAGTCCCAGTTACATAGCTGTTTGTGGAGGGCACTAAGTGGAGGACCTTGCCAAAGCACACCTTGTGTGACACACAGTGAGCAAGCAGCCTGCCTGGAGCCTGTGGCATCTATGGGCTCTTCATAAACAAAATGGGGACTTTTGGGAAACGGTCAAGTAAGTGAATGCCTTTTGTTTTTGTTGTTGAAATTACTTGAAATGGTGGAATCGTGCGTGAGGAGCTCCTTGGAAATTACAAGGCATCCTGAGGCTTTATTGAAAGGAATACTATTCAAATGACTATATCAATATTTGTTTGTATCTTACTTACAGCTAATATTCAGCAATGAATACACACAAGCGGAAGGTCAAAGCTGGCATCTGAAACACTTCTGCTGTTTTGACTGTGATTGTGTTTTGGCTGGGGAAATCTACGTAATGGTAAATGACAAGCCAGTCTGCAAACCCTGCTATGTGAAGAACCATGCTGCGGTAAGACCCTTACATGTGTGTTGGCCTTGTGAAAGAAGGGAACATACATCTACGGAGCTTGAAACTCGTATGTAACATTGGGAGAACATACGAGTTTCAAGCTCCGTAGATGTATCTGAAGAGTACAAGTGGAATGTAAGCTTAGGCTTAAGTCAATTATCTTTTTTTCCCCTTTGAAAAAAACACTTTGAATCTACTAAATACTTGTCTGCTTTTATAAACTTGAACAAAAGCCACTGGTGGGAGGAGGCTGTTTTGAAAATATCTTTGCCAGTGGTGAAGCAGGATTTTGTAACAGGAGGAGTAAAGTAGGTGAAGATAGTAATGCTGCTAAACATGTAGTTTGTGTCTATCTTAGTTCATTGTGACCAGTGGGATTCAACTTCAGCTAGTGGGCTAAAAGCCTGTAGGCAACTGCAATCTAGGTGCTTTCTTTGTATTTCTAACCACATGAGTTATAAAGGACAGTGACTGATGGGATAAAGCTAGAGATTTGGGAAAGGCTGGTAGTTCTTGATTCCTAATTACGCTAGGAACTCTAATCAGAGATGAAGGTCCATTCATATCTACCAATTAATTGGCTGTTAGTTTGGAGTTTGATCTAATGTGCATCTAGACTATTCATGTACTCAATGGAGGGGAAAATTATTATCTCTAGCTGGCAGTTAATAATCCTCTGAGGTTGGTGTGAGGAATTATCTTTTGGAGAGGCTTTTCTTTCTCTTAAAACATTAACTTCCTTTAAATATAAATGTTAATTTTTTGACAACCAGATTTTAAGATAAATTACATCCAAGACTTTCTGGTAACCTTTAATCCTTTGGCATTGCTTTACAGCTGCCAATGCACAGGAAGATTTGTAACTAATCTGTAGTATAGGGGTTAATACATGAAGATCTGTGCTGTTTGGCACAACAAGCTTTTATCATTATTTTGGCATTGGGAAATCCTAATCATCATAACTGTCTACTAACTTCTTGTGTGTGTTTTATTATTTTGTGTTGTCCTCAGCTCCATTCTGTTTGGAAACTCTGCTTTGAAAATAAAGGAAAATCAAAAGCTGGAGAGTTATTTCAAAGGCTTTTTTAACACCTGTCTCATCCAAAAACATTTTAAGAATTCTAGCTTTTACTGGACTTGTATAGGATGTGTGTGCCTCATTTAACTTTTGTCTTGTTTCTAAACAGATCTGCCAAGGCTGTCATAATGCTATAGATCCAGAAGTTCAGCGTGTGACATACAACAACTTCAACTGGCATGCTACGCCGGAATGCTTCTTGTGTTCCTGTTGCAGCAAGTGTCTAATTGGCCAGAAGTTCATGCCGGTAGAAGGGATGGTCTTTTGCTCAGTGGAATGTAAGAAAAAGATGGTGTCTTAAGAGAAGATTCACACAGAATCAAGCATTGCTGTGTTCCAAAGGCTCTTGCATTTCTACTGTAAAATATATAGTATCAGGGCATTTAAAGTTATTGAAAGTATTAAATACCATTTTCCCAAAGATTTTTTTTTTCATTACTAAAACTTGCTATGTAATCTCTGTTTCTTAGCTGTAATAATACTTTCTTTTTTGGAATATTGTTCCTGAGTCTAAAGTCAAATAACTCTGTATCCCAGAAATGTAAGAAAACTGTGTTATGAACTATATCCACTTTAAAGGAGGTCTTCACCGTGAAGGATCTTTTTGCTGTGTCTTGTCTAATGGAAGAAGAAAATGTGAAAATGCTCCAATTTTATTTGTTTTGTATGATAAATGTAACACTTCCACTTTTGGATTTTGCTAATTTATCGTTCTTGTAGTTTCCCTGCTTTCATCGAGCACTTTACACAAAATGACCAGCTTTACTGCCACATACAACTTTGTTCACTAGTCCTCAAGTATGCACAAGTATGCAGGGAGAAAGAAGCTTAAAAAAAAGTTGCCTGTAATTATTTGCTTGTTGACACACAGGTTCTTGAGGGGGGATAGTGACTACTCACATCTAGTTTGTAAAGTGACCATAGCAATAGAAAACTGTGTTGGCTGGTGTGTGTTTCTTTGTTCATGTCTGGAAAAGCTTTCAGTTTATGAATATTGAAGCTACTTTACAGATATTTGGGGCAAAGTGGCAGAAAATAAGGGGGAGGTCTTGCTCGGACTTAAACAAAAAAAAAATCCACAACCATTGGTGGGTGTCGCTCTTAGCTTTTCAGAACTCACTTTTTTTTTTTTCATGAATGTTCTTTTCATAAATTGTGCCTTCTATCAGAGGGATGTGGCACACAATACTGTATACATTTCCAAGAATGTAATTCTGCAAAACGATCATACATTGTGCTTTTAATTTGTAAGTTCTTAACCAAAGCGCATAGTCTTTCTGAGAAAACTTCCGGTGGGGGGGGTTGGGGGGCCAGCGGGCAATCACAGCTATTAGCTTTGCTTGCTAGATAAACCAAATGTGTGGTGCTTTCTTTCCCCCCTCCCCGAGAATTACAGATCTGCACCAAAACTTGTTAGTTATCTTTATGCCAAACAACAGCAAATGAGGAGTCTTTGACCTTAAAAAAAAAAATAACAAAAATCTATGCAAGTCTTGTGTTCAGCTCTTAACTTTGATGGTGGCTGTATTATAACACTTCTAAATAAAATTTAGTGTTGTTCACTTAAGTTGTCTATTAGTTCTGTTCTTGTTGAATCTCCTTGAGGGGGGGTGAAGAGGAGGGGAAATGTTTCCATACTTCTTGAGTTTGGGTTGTTGCTTTTTTGTTTTGTTTTATTTAATAATGTCAAAGCTGAAGTCCTGTATTACTGTAAAGTGCTTATAGCTGCAAAACAATGGATCTTGTTCCAAGAAATATGCAACTTCAGAAATTAGTGTGGATTTGCTTTTTGGTCACACAAACTATGGTTCTCATTTCTATTGTAAGATCTAGCACAGGAGGTTTTGAATTCACACAGGTAAGCTAATGTGCTGAGGAAATAGAGTACTGCAAAAATAAGGCACAGGTGTAAGGTACTGGAGCTTGAGAACAAGCATTAAGGAGATTTTATGCTGTCACTGCCATAATAAAAATATTGGCAGTTAAGTGTTGAGGCTTTTTTTTTTTTTTTCATATTTTTTGGCTGTTTTGTCAGGGAGGTCCCTTTGGATCTATTATCTTAGTAAGCTAAGAACAGAAGCTGGAAGCTTTTGTGTATTTCTGTAATAAAAGTACGTTACAGATGCAATTTTGAGCTCAAAGTACAGCAGTTGAAGTTCTGTGCTTAAAAGTAGAATGCTGTTGAAGAAAACCTTATAAGCACTCATTATAACAGTATATTTTTCAGAGAGTTAACTGGCTGGAAGAAACAGTCTGAAGAGGCACTTAGCTAGCTCTATTTATCATACCACTGCCAGAGCGATTTTAACTCTTCAAACATTAAGCACCAAATGAAGACAAAGATTCACAGCAGAAAGCAAGTTTGGCTTTGTCACTATTGGCATGTGTAAAAAGGAAAACCTTAAATTTACTTTTGGGATGTAACTTTCTGTCTGTCTTCGCTTTATGTTCTGTGTCGCATTTTACGTGGCTACTGTGACAGCATAGGTTGTTATGACTCAAAGTTTGAGGTTTTTCAGGGTAGAGTTCTGATTTTAGCAACCGTCTGTGAAGAACAAGTAGAGTTATACAGTAGAACCATTAACAGTAAGGATTAAACAGACGTGGGGTGCAGCTTAAGCACCGAAGGTGCAGCTAAGGGTGCCAAAGAGCATGCCAGACCTAACTGGGAGATCTGGGAACTTGATACTTGATATTTTTCCATATGGCAGTAGCAGTCAGCCTTTTCAAAGAACGCCTAAAATTACCAGTTTTCTGTCCACTTACGCTTCTAACACTCCATGAAGTTTTGAAGCTTGCCTAGCGCCCAGAAATTACAGACAGGGTGCAATGCAGTTGAAGTTATTGGTAAACCCTGCATTATTCTCATCTTGTTGATAACCTTAGCTGGAGCATCTAGGTATCACCTGTTGGTTGACTGCTGAGCTCAGGCGCCCAGGAGGCCCGTTGCACAAGCATTGCACGAGCATTTCAAGACTGCCTCTTCCATGCCCTGCGAGCAAAGAAGGTCAGGGGCACTCTGAGCATGTGTAACTAACACTGCTTTTCAGGAGGTACAGGTGTTTATGCACATGACAGGATTTTAGCGCGCTTATCCTTTTCTAACCACTTCATGTTGTAAAGCTTGTGTATATCACTCCAAACATAAGTGTATTGGAGTCTTTACACTCTGGATGAAAAAAAAAAAAAAAAAAAGTGGTTAATGCTATTGTAGCTCTTATGGTACAAAGAACAGCGTTTTCTTTATTTTTTCATGACTTAGTGCTACAACAACATGTTTTATGTCAACTCCAGGCAAAGCATTTCCTTTCTCTGGGAAGAGTTAAAGTCAAGGCCAGCTCAGTTCTATCTAAGAAGCAATTTTGGAGGACACCTTAGCAGACAGACACAGTTAGCTTTGGATTTCATGAGACTGTTACTACCATTTTATGGTCCAAATCTAATACTGTCTTTTATGTAAGGAATAGTTATCCTGTGGGTCTGTAAAGTCCAGGCTGGCAAAGTCTTTGCAAAAACTTTAGAACAAACCCAAATAAATGTGTCTTTCAATTAGTTACAGAAGCTTATACATTGTCGGAATAACCTATAACTTCTATTGACATTGGGATTGCATCTCCAGCTTATTATGATTATACATGTGCTAGAAAGAAAAGAAAATCTTACTTTAAACAGCTTTTTGTATGTATATTTTATCTCTGAAAATTAATGTCTGTGTCTTAAAATACATGCTAATGAGCAATCAACACAGCGACTTCCCCTTTTGATGCAGAATCCTAAGTTTTGAGAGTTATGGAACACAGTTGATGGTGTGAAGTGAAATTCTCTGGTTTTGTTGAAGTAATGACCACTAGCACAAAACTACTTGCATTCAGGCCAATTTGAGGTGCTTGGAACCTCTAGACCATCCGTTCCCAGAACTGGTGAGGTAGGGGTGGCAGGGTGGTAACTCTTGATTTGACAGCCTCTGCCAAGTTTAGCATGGGTTTAGGATGCTAGAGCTAGCAATGGATGGCAAAGACAAGGTTGCCCATCCAGGAAAGGGTCAACAATTCAACTGCAGCAGGCTCTTCAAGGGCACAGGGGCATAATGGCTGACCTGTAAGAACAGGATGAAGGGAGCTAGCATGAGGTTGCAGCAGTTCAAGGGCAGGGACTTGCTCCAGCAGTTTGAGAATTCATATATGATGTCCTCAGGTCCTAGGTGTGGTCTCCCACCACAGCAGAGCCCTATAACTTGTGGCATTCCAGTGGAAAACCATCACAAAAATCACCTCCACAAGAGCAGTCCACTGAGTCACTGAGACCAATGTGGTCTTCTCCTTCTCCAGCCCAAGCAAAACACCGTGAGAGAAGATTCCAGTCTAGTGCACAGCACATCAATATACATGAATGATTTTGTGTGTGGTGGAAAAGGATGTGATAGGCCATAAGAAAGTCTCTTGCTAGGCCTCCACACCTCTTTGTGTGTCAGGACTGTAGCATGCCCTGTTTTATCCTAGAACTGACAGGAACCCAAGCCTGCTGCTGGTGTAAGGCCTGCTGCTCACTTACTCGCCACACTCCACTGAGCACAAACAATTTCAGTACAGTTTTCTGCGTGAAAAATGAGGAAGGTGTGTTCACCCTCTTTTGTATCCCTGGGTGAGTGAAATGTTTGCTTCCAGAAGTGGAAAGTCTGGGTTCGAGGTTGTCCTCAAGCATTTCAGCTCCAAATTGTGCCTCGCAGCTGGGAGAATGTCCCAACCATCACGCTGTGGTGTCAGCTCGGGGCAGGCACTCTTCACGCCAGCTGTTGGAGGTAGGCCATGGCAATTCAGGATATCGTAGTCAACGTAAACTACACATGAGGCAGTCAATACCTGGGTTTGAATGTTAGCTGGAATACACTATTAAAGTTGTATCGCCGTGTCATTACCAGTCAGCAGTGAGTAGCATCACACAGAACTAGATTCTTGATGTTTTCATGTAGAACGAGATTTTGTCTTAAAAGGAGCTGCTTGCTAACGGTATCAAGTTGGAGACTCTGACAAAGGTTGTAAGTGATCAGCCACCTTCATGTATTGCACCTACTACCCTACCGCTTCAACGTGCTAAGGCCAAAAGGCTAGGGTCAGGACCTTCTGAGTCTGCCTTTACTCAATCCGTCAGTAAATAAGTAAATTGAGTTTATTAATTAAGTAAAAGGCTTAAGAATGATACCTAATAAAACTGAGTGTACTGCCAAAGAGATCCCAGTAATAGGTGTTGAATGGAAAGCAAATCATCCAAAGATCATCAACAATCCAGGAGAAGCGAAGAGAAAAATATTCAGTCAAAGTACTAAAAATAACATGTTCATTTTTTCAATGTCTTTATTAACAAAATTATGAAGAAAGGAGCTTTAGGGAGCAAAAGTCTGAAACCAGCTGAGCCAGGACTAGACTCAGACTGTAGATTGCCACCCTGTGTTCATTCACTGCTTCAATCACAAAAGGTGAGGCAGGTATTTCTCACCTGGCACTGGTGAGCACCTAGGTGTACCTGCTGCCCTGTGCCACCACCAGCGCAACAGTGCTGGGTTTTGTGACTGCTATGAGCAATCACAATAAAATGTAACAGATCAGAGTTTCCCCAGCTGCCTCCCCTCCAAACAAGTGAAAAAATGACCCAAATCAGAGAACGTTTCTGCTACAGATTAAGCCCAGCATTGTTCAGATTTGGCTTCAAGCCTAGCATTTTTTTAGAAAACTTTTGCACCCTGTTTATGAGAAAATAGTCAAGTTTCATATATTTGTTAACTTCTCATTTGTTAAAAAAATATAGCATCACAATAAAATATCAAGATTATTTATTGGTTGCCCTGGAAGAGTTATTTACATGAATCAAGACTTGAGAGCAGTCCCATGATGTTCTGCAGTTACCCAGCAGATGCCGTCTGTGCAACGCTGAGCACACGTGCTGCATCCACAAGGCAAGACCCTGGGAAATACTCTGCAGGGGAAAAAAAAAAAAAAAAAAGTTTTGAACTGAAAGAGAAGAGATGTTCTGAAGGTTTTAAGAAAGGAATAAGATGAGGAAGGGGATGTAAGTCCAGGAGTCTGTGCAGGAGTTGAAAACAGCGTGATCATGAGTTTAGATAGGAGGAGGAAGCACAAGGGAGGTATTTTAGGATGCACATGAGTAGGAAAAGGGGGAATAAAAGTGAAATAAGGCAGGGGAAATAATGCTGAATCATGGAGGCACCCTGGAATAATTATGAATTAGTATGAAAAAGTAGAAAACTTAAGGTGGCGAAGGGCAAAAGAAGGAAAGTTGATGATGCCATTTAATTGCTATGGGTAGAAAACAGACCATGAGCTTAGGGAAAGCCTGCAATAATCAAGGTTGCAAGATAAGGAGAAGAGGACAGGTGGTGAGCAAAGGTTGTTCTTCAGCAGTAATCCACACTCCTAATGATGCATGATTATGACATGATTAAAGTTGTGCCCCATTTAAATAAAAAAGCAAAATGTTTTTTTGTGTGATAATAAGCTAATGTTCTATGCTGAAGTCTGCTGTCTGAACCTGGCACTTCCTAGGAAGCAGATCTGATTCCTCAGAATCAGATCAGAAGTGAAACACAGGGATAGCAAGAGAAGATACTTTGAAAAGTCTGAGTTGATCCCTATGTTCCCAAACAAGCAGAACACTGATGTCCATTTAAACTTTTCCAAAACCTAAGGGCATCCAGGCCAAGTGTTTATGCACTAATAACAGTTAAGCAAAATAACAGCAAAACAATCACCTTTCTTTTAACTGTCAATTCAGGGTTTGAGGGCTCATAACATCCCAGAAAGATTTAAACTGAAGAGAGACCTCTGCAGTTCATCTAGTCCAATGCCCGGCTGAAAGCAGGGCAGACTTCATGGGTAATACCAAGTTGCTCAGGGCCTTGTCCAGCCAAGTTATAGTCAACAACCTGCTTATTCCAACAATGGGGGCAACTGAGTTCTTTATACCACATAGCCTGCTCTGGTTTTCTCTATTGCATGTCACAAAATTGTACCCACCAGGTGCTATTTCTCCCTCTAGCTGAGATCATTGCTTCGTTGTGTTTTCCCAAATTAAGCCCAGATCCCCTAGTAAAGAGGTGCAGCTGGATCCTGGGACTGGGAAGAAGCATTCCCGAGTACTTGAACCAAAGCAGGTTAGCTCCCAGTGGTTTTGTGATTAATTGACAGTCTAGTAGTATTATATTAAGCTGCAGCAGGAGTTTATCCCTTACAGACTTAAGAGAATTTAATTGGGAAACCATACTTATAAATGTATTTACGACTTCTATCCAATTTAATTGGGAAACCATACTTATAAATGTATTTACGACTTCTATCCTCATCTGCATTTGACTAGGCAGCAGAGACTCCATACAGGCAAGAACTCCAGTCTGAGGTTTTTCTGCTGTTCAATACGTACACTCTGACTAAAGCATTTCCCATGGTCAGGGAATTCATTAGATGTCATTTGCCCATGTGAAATGTCTCTTGTCTTTTAGAGGCAGAGGCTCAGCATTAACAGACAAAACTTGTTTTGCAAGTTTCCAAAAACTTGTGGGAACTTAATATTAGATCTCCATCCCTCTGCCAAATTTGGCTGAGGTTACAGAAGAGACTCATCTGTCGCTTTCTCACATGCACCTCCTACACTGAAAATGCATCCACACATGACTCAGTCTGAAGAGTCTTTCCGAAAGTACCTTAACTAGCACTTTAGTGTGGTCTGCACCCATTTCAATCTGACACTAGAAAGCTTCAGAACAGGCTGAAAAATCCGTGTTGAGAATTTTCAGCTTTTCCTACCGGTGTGTTTTGGTGGGGTGACTCTCTGTTCAGCATGCTGGTTATTCTGGCATGAACCTTTTCTGCATTTCAAATTCTGGACCTAAAAATGACAAGTTCTGACAGCTAAGTTTTAGGTACTGACACCTTTATGTGGTCTCCACATGCAAAGAAAAGACTGAGATTTTGTAGGAATTTGAGTCAATGGAAGCTATTGAGGCTCAACTTTCCTCAGTTGAGTGTAGATATTCATCAAAGAAAATAGATTTAAAAAAACCCAACAAAGCTTAAAGTTCTGGTTGAAACAAGCTGTGAGGCATTTTTAATTAATAACTTTGAAAGTGTGTTCAGGACAGAAATCAAGAATAATCAGTAAAAATAAAATCAGTAAACAGCTCATCAGTTCTTAGAAAACATTTTAATGACCTTCCAGAATAAGCAGCCAGAACATTGTGGGCAGAATACAAACAGCATCTCTCGCATTCCAGGAATTCAATGCACGTTTTTCAGTTTGAAAACTCTATGATATGCATTCAGAGTTTTTCAGGCTGCTTTTGTGGACTTGCATCTATTCCATCACTTCTTTCTTTTCTTTTTTCTTTTTTCTTTTTTAAATATGTTGGGGAAATTATCACTAAAACCGAATGTTCCTCTACAAATTTCTTATTTACAGCAAACAAGTGGACTCTTGTCCCCTTCTAAATTAATCATAATGCATGGAGGGTATCAATATAAGTTGTTTGGAATGTTTTTTGTGTAACACTTTCTTCCTGTCTAAAGGCATCAGGAGTCAGCTTGGTTTAGCAGTAGACTGCAGGCTGTGACTGCAAAGCAGAAACATCTAAGTCCAGTCCTCTGCTGAATGCAACGGGATGTTGTCTAAATTCCATGGGCACTCTGTTCCTCAGCTAACATCCTATGTAAGGCGGGTGTAATAGCAACATCACAGTGATATTTTGAGGCTTGGTTCACTCTAACTGGTGAAGTTTATTGAAACTGTAAACTTTCTAACTAACACAAATGGTCTTAATAGTCTTTTCCGAAATACTTTCTATTTTCCTCATTTTGGCATTCCCATGCAAAACTGCTAAACAGAATCTGAGGTTTATATTTATGAAGCCTGTAATCATTCCATGAAGTTCAAGAAATCTGGCAGTGATCTGGAAAACTTAGGAGGCAATAAAAGGTTACCAGCCGGAATGCAGAGCTGCCTTGTATGGTAGTGGAGAGTAGAACCAGCACATATTTTGATAATACAGTGCAGCTCTTGTCTGGGGGGTGGGCCTTGGTTGTATAGCTCTGCCTGCATCTGAAATGCATGGCAGTGTAAACATTCTTCTAATAACACAGAGGTTCTCTTAAACATTTGTAAATAGTTCAGCGATTTTGAGAAACGGGGTGGAGCCTGGAGATGGCTAAAGAAAGAAGCATTATTCTCATGCTGGTTGAACTCACTTTCCCAAGCCCAGTTCTGCTCTTAATGTAAACCACTGCCACTTGCCTTCAGGCACAGTTGTACAACGTGCATCTGACCAGACTTGGAAGGCACACTCTGTTCCAGAGTAGGATGGGGCTGCGCTGCATCCAAACTTGACCCAAATTTAATAACCTAGACTGAGGATTTGTCTTGACTTAGCAATAAAAAGGTGCAGTACCGGCTGTATTGCAAGTGGTTTGGAGGAAACGCTGGTCTTGTGCTGGAAACTACTTATGGTGGAAGATGTAGAGGGAAAAACAAAATTGTAGGATCAAATTCAGTAACATTTTTGCCAGCTCTGATTATGTCAGAAAAGCAATTATGTAGTATAAAGTGTGAAGTCCACAGAGGATAGGAAATTCTGAATTTCAAGCATGCTTATGTCAGTTAATCAGTTCATTAATTAATGGGTTTCATTAGAATTACAGTAATGCAATTCTGGGGAAAGATAATAATACCACACTTATTTCAGTGGGAGTTACAAAATTAATGGTGTTCATGAAGGACCAGAACTCCTGAGATATCATTTTGGGGCTGGCTTTTCTTCCTTTCACTGCTAACCACTTACAGAAAGCCATTACCTTTTCTAATTCTGTGGTGTTATTTTTCAAATGAGGGTGGAAGCACTAATGTTTCTGGAATCTTCTGGAGCCAATTAATAAATTTAAAATAATTTAAAGGTGGAAGGTGGTAATCTAGGTGATTGCCTGCGTTCTCAACATTCCAGTTTCGCCGAACCCAGTAGGGAGGTTTTCTTGGCCAGCATTGCCTGGTCATTGCGCACGGGCCTTGAGGCTCCCTTCCTATCCTGCTTCTCAGCTCCCAGCTCTGAATCTTGGCTCAGGGTGTCATCACTTGTATTTCAGAAATATCTTGGTGCTGTTGCTGCAGGTAACTCACTACTTAGTTCAGCCAGTTGAACTTGTACACTGAGTTAGGTCCAGCTATTAATTTACTTACCATAAGACAACATTTTAAATAATTTAGAAATAAAATACATTTTAAAAACCTCAACATCCTTTAATCCCAAATAATCTAAAATGGTCTCATTAAGATTGCCTGATTCTAAGTATCGTTTGCTATGGCGGCACTATTACTGCTAACGATTCAGAGAGCATCTGTGGGGTGAGTAGATCTGTGCTGGAAAGGTTGTATCTGCAAGTTCTTCATCTTTCAAACTGATAAGAACAGGTTCCCACTGTCAGAGATCTGGGGGAAGGGAATAGGATGTGGAATTTAAGACTCCCATCTTGAAGGAGCCTGCCAGCATTCATTCTACGAGGTGGTACACAGGTCTCAGTCCCATTAGCAGAGGTAATAAGAGGGGGGAGCTTTGTGGGAGGGGTCCCCTAGAGACTCCTGTAACAGGACAGGAATTAGAAGCCTCTGAGGAATGTCAAAGCCCCACCCCATGATCTACCCCATATCCTTCACTTTACATGAATATGGATAGGGCTGTCATCCATAGATGAAGCAATGGTAGATCTGAACAAGCTCATCTAGCAAATTATTTTCAGACGATTCTGTACTTCACGTAAAACGGACAAGAAATATGAAGGTATAACATGTTTAGGCACAGCTCTTTTACACCGAGCCAATGCCATCACCTCTGCTGGTGGTAACACTGATCCCTGCAAGAACAACTGTCAGAAGGGGAGACGCAGACATGAGACCTGGCCAGCTGCACACAGGTACCACTCTGCAGCCAGTAACTGCCTGACAGTACTCAGGTCTAGGAGGGACTTCGTTCTTTTGGGCTTAACTCGGAAGTTGTTGTGGGGACAGAATTTGCTTTATTAAGGACAAACAGCCAAAAAGTTCATTGTCCAGAGTGTCTACGTGCAGCTGACAGTTGCTCTTGTGTTAAATAGAAGCTTGCTAGACGTTCTTGCTGTCGGGCCTGTGCAGCAGCTTGCTTAGAGCATGACATTGGAGCTGTATGCATTACACGCCTGGAAAAGTAGCTTGAGACCCTTTGGACATAAGTGATGATGCAAAGTCTGGTGAATAATAGTAGAAAACTGTGCAGGGAAGAAGCCAAAAGTGTTTCCTTTGGAAAACGTTGCTTTTGGGTCCCCAAAATGAAGTGTCTCTTAGTCTGCCAGACTGCACTAGGTGTTGACAAGGAAAGAGCTATGAGAAGATGGCAAAACAGAACAAGGAAAAAAATGCTGAACCTTTGCTGCTGGTCTTTTTTATTTAGCAGCCTAGACACGACCTGACATTAGATTGTCTTCATAGTCCCTCAGCAGTGTCAGCACCATCACATACAGATGATGGGCTAGTGAAAAGGAAACAGCTGAACTGCTGTTTCTGCAAGTTTCTGAGGTCATGCTTTAGATCATGTCTTCTGATATGTAGGCACAGAAGCAAACATCTAAAGATCTGTGTTTCAGTCTGATTCAAAGGCCCAGATTTATGGGATGCTCAAGTCTGATGGCTCTGGTGTCAGAAGGGATGAGAAAATCCAAACCACTGAATTTCAGTTTTGACATAAGACTGTAACCCTCCTACTACAGCAAGAAATTCTTTCTCCCTTGTGAGAGGCCAGAGCTGTATGCAGGACTTGTTAAGAACAGTATATCACAAACAGATAGTCTTTGACATGTCATTTATTACATTTTTGCTACTAATGCCACACCTGAGATGGTGGAATTGTCCTGCAGGTAACAGCAGCACATCTCCTTTGCTCCCACTCATTCATTCAGAGTGGTGGAGGTGGCTGTTTGTTAGATGTGTTTGAATTCAGAGCTCACTCAGCTTTCAAGACCAGAGTGGTCTGTAAGACTGGCAAGTCTGAGAATTATCAGAAATACCGACATCCACATTTTACCTTAATAAGCATGTCAGGATAAAGTCACTTGAACTAATAAACAATGCGTCACGTCAACATGGACCAAGGTGGCAATTTCCCTTCCCCTTCATGTAAGGAAGTGATACAAGTGTAGAAACTGCTCCATCCCATGTGAAGTTTCTTGTTTGCTGGTGCACTTCTCTAGCATGCTGACCAGTCAGCATCTGCCAACTTAAGCAGATATTTTGCTTCCTGCCATGGGTGGGAGAGTAAAGGTCTAGGCCACTATCTTAGACATTTCTCAGAATGAAGCTATTTGCGGTGGAGCCTCACAAAAATCATGAGTCATCTTGGATGGGCAGCACTGCCAAACACGTATTGTGGCAACTGGAGTTGAAGAAGCAAATGCAAAGTCCCATTTTATATAAGTTGTAAATAAGTCAGTATGTAATAGTCTTCAAAATCTGAAATGTTTTCTTTCCTTTGTTTTGACTAGATTTGTAATAAGTCAAGCAGTATAATGAAAGTCATAGCAGAGGTGCTTAAGCCAATCCTCTCCTTGGCCTAAAACAACAGTAATGTAGGCGAGAGAAGTATTTTGCTCTTTCAGGTCATTTTGGAACCTAAGCTGGGTGGCTAAGTGAGTCCAAATCTATTTCTCTGGAAATTTGTCACAAATTCAACATGTTTGTTTTGGCAGGATGATAACATGCTACTCACCACGTTGAAAGCCAAGGCATAACATTGTTAAGTCACTTCTATTTTATCTCCATGATATGTACATAAATAAGAGTTTAACCTCTTATACTCAAACTGCAATACAGTTTATGCAGGCCACTTCTGTAGATTGCTGTGAAATAGTACTGTAAAATATGGTAAATACCAAGTGAAGAACATGTTGGCACTGCTTAGACACAAGACTTCAGTGACAGCAGGGTTTGCTTGCCAATTTACAGGGGAGTTAAATGGCCTCAAAAAGGTGCTCTGTGTTCTTGCAATATCTTATTTTTCCATGTACACTTTATACCTTGCCAAGAAACAACCAGGCATTAATGTTGCAATTAAACAGCAAAATGGATAACACTGGCAATTGCGGGCAGCTAACTCTGGTGTTCCCACTGGCCCCCTGAGTGTCTCCTCCCATGGACTACATAGGAAATTTGGATTCCTAAAATTGTATGTCCTAAATTACACCTACAGCAGATGCCTTAAGTAAGCTAAGTAGGCTTAATAATTGTATGTGAAATCTATTCCCACTTCAGTGACTATGCTCTAAACATTCCTGCTTTTTTCAAGAAAATCTCCAATGAAAATAACTTTCAGATGCTCAGTAGCCAGCCAGATGTGAGATGTGCCAGCCCTTTTTCGACACCTTCACTTCCCTCTGGTAATGACAGCAGCATGGACAACTGATAAACAAATCCTTTCAAGTCTGGCCTTCAGATTTGGAAGCTGTAACTGCACATCAGAGCAATGATATCAGTAGGAACTTCAAGTCCTAAACACCGTTAAAGGTACAGTGTTTGATCCTCCAAACTGATGAGCACTCTGGACATGCTCCAGCAAAACACTTAGAAAGATTGATGGCACCTGTCTTACATTTAAGAATAAGCTTGCTGTTAAATGCTTTGCTGTGTTGGGTGGAAACAGATAATGGCAAGATAAAGTTCATGTCAACTGATTTTAACCACTTAAAAGTAAGGTGACAAACTGATGCTGATCATCAAAGCTCAGCCTGTTACTGAGGAGAGGATGTAAGCACCTCCAGAGGGTGATTCTATTTCAGACATTTATTTCTGATTGGACTGAATTGTAACCACACGTTCCTCCTCACTCTCTCTTGATGGAAGCTGTGGCTTAGACTAGATCCCTGACTTCCAGGGAGTCCAAGTCATTCAGGTTAATTATCTGTTCATTTCTGCAGAATTTGTACTGATTTCACATTTAGCCCACATATTTTACAGATTACATTTAAAACATTAAAACTTATCAGCTGAAAATGTTGATATATTTAAAATACAATTTAAGGCCTGCATCTGTCTGTTATCACATGTAAGCAGAAGCAGAAAACAAATACTATCAGCCTCTTAAACTCTTTTTTTTAATATTACACAAAGGGTGAAATCACTTGGCCACCAAGTGTCAGAGAGGAATAATTTCTTTCTCCCTATGTATTACTGATTCTGCAGATTGCTGACACAGTCACAGTGATGAAAAAGGTAAATTTATACCTAGTTCGCTGATGGAAAGAATTCAGGCAGGGAGAGGTAGCTGCGTGTTAGGAGGAGAGCTCTTATCTAGACATGGAGTCTCAGCTAAAAATGAATTAATAACTTGTTGAGACAGAAAAGCACAGCACTCTAGTTCTTACATATTAAAGTGTTTTCACAACCATTTGATCATAACTGAAGCTAAAGATTCTGAAGAAGGCAGCCGCCTAGCGTTGTGGAAAACTCTGTATTTGACGTTTGCCAAAGACCTCCTTGTGTGGTCCAGAGATCCTCTGAATGCTAATAAAAATCCTAAAAAATGTTCTAATAACTAATGTCTTTGTCTCTGGAAGTACACTTGGTACTGAAAGGAAGACACAGAAAGCTTAATCATAAGAAACTAGGATGAGTAAAATGTGGATAGAAGATGTAAATTTTCGTTTGGCACATGGCTAAATTTTTAATTTACATTTAGTATCAATAAAATAAAAATTTTATCACAACCATGACACATTATATTTTTTAAGGTGCTGAAGTATGAGATAAGGCAGTTTAATGATATGTTCCCACAAGCACAAGTTAGCACATCTTAATTGCGTGTCAGTCAAATCACAGTGACCGGTTGTATGCATGGTCCTAGCCCATTACAAACATACAGTCAAACTGGTTGCTTAACCAATCTTCATGACTTTTTACAAACCCATTTTACTTTGCATTTGCAAGAGGCTAGAAGTGCACTTGGGGCAGACATACTACCAGTTAATGAAACTGGTAATGAAACCAGTTAATGAAACATAACAGGTCACTACCAGTTAATGAAAGCCAGTAACATCTTGCAGTCAAGAAGGCAAAGGGAATTAGAAATGGGAACCTGAAGAACTACTGACTCTTTCACCAGTGGATTTTGGGGGGAAAAAAGGTAAGATTTTCCCATTTACTACACTTCTCTTTTTTAGCTGGCAAATAATTATGTTATGGTGTAAGCTTGAGTCACAGTTTGATTAAATCCTGTGAAACCACAGGTCAGTCTGCTGAAGGAACAATTCACACATGGTTAGTTATTAGGAAGAGTAACTCCTGAGTAAAACGGCTTCAGGAAAGCGATTGATCTGCATCCTCCAGCTTTTTTTTAATCATAGACTTCCCTCTTGAATCAAGACTGAAAATTCAAGTGTCACCTATCTTTTCTTTCCTGTGTTTTCCCTCAACCTGGCAATATGTAAAATAAAATTTTCATTTGTAGTAATATTGTGAAGATACTTTTTTTTCAAGAATTTGGACTATATTTCTAGAAATCATTGAGATTCACACATATTTCTTCTTAATATAAGATTACGGTGTGGTTAACTTTGCTTCCAAGCTATTTACATCAGCTCCAGGTCTTTGAGTCACACTGAAATGTATTTGTTTGAAGGAAATCTGCTGGTGCACCTTTGTTTTCAAGAGCTGCGTTTCTCACCTGAGCGGTTAGATATCTGATCTGAGCTTACATGGATACTTAACGCTTTTTCATTTAAGACCCTTAGTACATATTAAGTCATTCCGAGATGTCGATCTAAATTGAATTTTCTCATTAGGAAGAAATGACAAAACTGAAGTATGCCCATCAAAAAAACCACACTGTACTAATTACAAAAAGTAATGCACTGTCCTGCAGTATGGTTATCCTGTATGGACCCGAGAGCTCACTGGGATTCCTTGTGAATGCAGCAGTCAGTGTAAGATGTAGGGCTGGGGCATAAGTATCTGTTTGCTTTACCTGTGGAATAGATTCAAATATTCCTGGGAGGGCTCTCAGGCTCTACCCAAATGAATGTGTTCCATCCTGAAGATGGATAATACTGATAACACACAGATGTTGTTTATTTGTAGAAAGCCATTTCTTAGATTTTAGAACTATCCAGGGTGTACTGAGGAAGAAAGATTTTCCAGTGTGGTGCAGTGGACCCTTGTTAATGAAGCATTTGACCCCTTCCATAAGCTGCAATCCCAACAAGTGACTCACAGTCTTAAGAGGTTAGAACCACACAGAATTGCTTTGTTTGTAAGGCCAAGAGATTCTGGGAAAAGGCGTCTCTGGAAACTACTTGGTAGTCACAAAACCCACGTAACATCTAAGAGAACTTCCACCAGCTGATGGGTTAGATCTTTAGCTGCTGTCAAGAAGTGTCCCTCATAACATTATGGCCTTGGGATAGTTGTACTAGGCCACAGTAAAAACCCATTTACGCTGACATCTTGTCTCCAGCAGCAATGACAACTCACTGCCTACAAGTGTGAGAGCAAGGAAGACAGAAGATCCTTCACTGAAATGCATTCTCAGCCTTGAGTCATTTTCAAATAAAATTAATTTCCCTGAGATCAATATGGGTAGGTTGTTGTGTTCAGGTTTGCTTTTATTTGGTGATTTATATTATTTATATTTATTGACCTATATAACAGTATATAATATTTATATTTACTGATCTCTTGCCCATGGGCTTGCCCAGTTCTCCCGTAATGCTGTGCAAACTTTTAGTATTCACAGCATCCTGTGGCAAGCAGTTCCCAAGCTGAACTATTTTGTAAAAAACAGTAATTGCTTTTCTTTGTTTCACACCTCCCTCCTTTAACCTAGAGACAAGAATATGGACATTCATGGCAGTTCATTGCGATTTTTCACAGTGACGCTCATTAAGGAAGTAGTAAGCTCTCCAGCTCATTCAGCTTTTGCTCTGGTGAGTGCCGCTTCATTTACACCTGATGCCGCTTTCCTCCCTTCCCGAGGAGCAGCCAGGGTCAGTTCCCAGCTCTCCCACAGGCAGCCTCTGCTCTTCCATGGGCACTGACCTTATCTGCATAATCAAGTGATGGAAGTGCTGGTAGTTTAATCTTCTTACGCTTAAAATTTCCACATTCTTAACAATAGTTTACTATCTCCACCCTTTACTTATCTTGTATATGTAGACAGAATTTGCCGGCCAGAAGGTCTGCTTTCTTCCTAGTATTGGCAGTCCCCTAAATCCAGAGCAAGAACAAATAAACTTGGAGACTGACTTTAAAATTGTGACAATTTAAATAAATAAATACATCTGTCTTCTTTCTATGTTGTTTTCCTGCATAGTCATGTGTATCAGAATATCTTTTTTTAATTAAACAATAGTTGAGACTTTCACGTAGCACAAGAAAATGGGGAAAAAAGCCTGAAGAACACTAAAAATCTTGACAGCTATAATAAAATCATTAATATTACTAACTTCAATTAGTGTAGTTTTACACTGTGCCTAGCACAACAGGCAACTAATACCATGTAATATTTTTACTCTCATACTGTTGACAGCTGTGGGCCTCACAGAACCGTAGAATGGTTTGGGTTGGAAGGACCTTAAAGATCATCTGGTTCCGACCCCCCTGCCATGGGCAGGGACACCTTCCACTAGACCAGGTTGCTCAAAGCCCGATCCAACCTGGCCTTGAATGTTTCCAAGGTTGGGGCATCCACAGCTTCTCTGGGCAACCAGTCCCAGCGTCTCGTCACCTCACAGACTCAGGAGCATTATGCTTCTGAAGAGAAGGAAGTGGAAGAACAAAGCACACTTGTGTGTCTTGCAAGTAACTTTCTCCTTGGTCTAGTTGTATTCATGATCATTGTTTTTTTCAAGGTGTTACAGCTCACATTATGAAATTCAAGAACATTTACTTTAGGAGTATTTGAGATGAAGCTACACTAAAAGTGTGATCACACTGGTATGTCATGGTATCAGAGTCAGAGTAAAGGATTTGGGAATGTGCTTCAAGTACGTTCTTCAAGCACTTCTTTAAGTCTTAAGTCAAAAACACATAGCTTTGAGCGTGAATTGTGATCTGTTCAGAAACCTACTGGCTTCAGCAGAAATGGAATCAGTCTTCTCTCAGATCAAATTATGCGTGTCTGAATTCAGATCAATAGATATGGTTTCCATCATTTTTTCTTTCCCTTAATAGATAAAAATAGAGGGGTGAAAAAAGATTTCAACATATCACTAACTCACCTTCCCTGGAACCATTCCCCACAGACGATTATCTCATCCTTATAGATCCCAATGAAGAATAATCTGCAATATCCCTTGATCATTTGTTGTAACTCATTGACCATGCACTGCTAAGTGAAGCATGCTGTTTGCTGGAAAGCACTCTCAATTTGGTAATTTAATCTTAGCAAGATCTGCTTAATAAAGAAATTGTTCATGGGAGCTTTCATTGTAATGCCTTCATCCCCACTAAACTGATTAGGCAGTCATGCTTTGCATTTACCTAACAGATTTGTCCCCATCTCAAAGTCGAAGCCTCTGAACATCCTAGAAAGTTTTGATTTAAAAGAAGCATGAATTACTTCGTAATGTACCTTCTCAAGTATGTAGCTTGATGAAATAGAGGTTTTCTATGTTTTCTTCCAAACATACTCTTCTTCAACCAAGGCTCTTAGTAAAACAGCACATTTACAACCTTCACAGTGTGGCAGCACAGAAATGCCGTGAGGGACATCAAGGGGGCCCGTGCTCCCCACCCCCCCCACCCCCCACCCCCACACCCCCGGCAGGTGCACTCTGTATGCAGCCAGCCCACCTGGCTGGGACACAGAGCCCTGTTACAGCTTACCACAGGGGACACTAATGAAAATTTCTTGCAATAAACTTGAAAAAAAGAAAAGCCCTCTTTTTTACTTCACTGTTGGTGATGTTTCATTTCACGTCATTCAACCCAGCTTAGCTTCACTGAGCACCAAGGTTTTTCACTGCATTTGAAACCTTTCTCTAGCTAAACACAGAGAGCAAAAACATTTAGAAACAACCAGCTTTGAAAACTATGCAACAAATGCAGCCATAGCGATGAATAATGTTTGTTGGCATTCCCTGAACATATTGCAGATCATTTACAGGTCTCAGCAAAATGCCTACAGAGTGCCAGGACCAGGGAGTGAATTAGTGCTTCACGCTGATGAAGCTATTTTCTTTAAACAAAATGCAAAGTTTAGGAACTGCACGAACTTTCCAAATATCATTTTCTCCTTATCTGGACAAGAAGCAGTAACTAATTATTTCTGGTTAGTTATTCTTAGCTTCTTATGATTTCTTTCAGCTCCACTGTCATTGAACAGTCTCTATATGTATTTTAGGTCTGTTCCTCAGATTACTGTCCTTGAGCTGCTTACCACAGTCCCCGCCTTCTTTCTGTTTTTTCCCCCTCCTGTAATTTACATGAGATATGTCTGTAATCTGGCAGGATGCACTCTGTCCAGTAGCCAGGCATGTTGCAAAACTCTCTTATTGTTTTTGTGCAGCTTAGCAAAATTATTTGAGGAATGTCCAGTGCCTTACATGTTAAATGGTAATCTAGGTATCTGCTGGAAGGGAGCAATTCTTCCCGACTGATTCTAAAGAGTATAGGTGTACTTTATTTCTAATAAAATGGCCGTTTCTGCTCATGTAGAAGAATTATTCAGACCAACTGGAATAATAATGTGACATGCAGCTACAGTCCAAGCAGTCAGCCAACCAGAGTACGATCCTTTATCATAGTTTTGCATTGTTCTGCTAACTGCATGATGCCAAAAAATAATAATAATAAGGAGAAATCCTTTGTTCCCTTTCACTAACGTAGAAGGTCACAAAACAGACAGTTCCTTCTTGATTACACTAAATAAATAAAAGTCTGATTCACAGAGGGGAAACAATCATCTGCCAACTGCCAAACCCTGTAAAGGGTAAATCTGCTTTTACTTTGTGAGCCAGATTGATGAGTCACCGAAGCTATGACTAATACCAGCAAGAATTAAAATGTACCCAATAGTATGACCTCCCTTTGTACTACAGAAGGGTTACTCAACAGCAGACCCCTGTCCAACAGGTGCTGCTGGGGAGCGGGGACGACCCCAGCATCTGCTCTTCAGAACCATGGGTCCTTGCTATCACACCTACTAACGTGCATTTACTGCATTCACAGGCATAAACTCAACGTGGGAGTTGAATAATTAGGTTCTTCATTTGGGAAATTAGCCACTATGGAAATAAACACTCCACCCCCACCCTGCTCTGGATGAGCTGCCTTCAGAACATGCTGTAACCAGAGGTTCCTCCCAGAGCCAGGGTGACATGCGCTTGGATGATGATGAGAGGTTTTTCAGTAAGGAAAACCCAAGGAGGCCAGTTCAGAGAAAGCCATGGGTTTGGAGATAAAGATTAGGGTTTGAATCTGGATATTCTTGGTGAACATACACTCCAAGAGGCTCACAAAATGAAATGGTCGCTCAGTATTTTGAAAATTATGCAAGAAAAATGTGTCCAAAAAAAAGGGGGGGTTGTTCATTCATTTAATTTCTTGAAATGGACGAATTTTCTAGTCCGTTACAGTCATTGAAAAAATTCCTAGTGATGGCAAGTGGGCCAGGATTTCACCAAATGTACTCATCCCAACTGCATATTTTAGTAACTCATCAAAACTATCTAATGCTCTAAGAATTATTTTTTTTTAAGTACAGCTCTTACCACCAAGACACACCACAGCCCAAAAGAAATTGTCTTCAGAGAGATGAGGAAGATATTTGTCATTCTATAATTCATCAATGCTATGTTTAATTCCTAGAATTAACTCTTCTGCATCCTCAGTCATACATGCTCAGAGTCCCTGGATAATACTCAGAGATTCATCTGAAGTGAACTGAAACAAGAGGAGGGAAAAATAACAGTTGCCTATGGATGAAAGTGGTTGTCAATCCACAGATAAGCACCTCTGTTGTCAGCCTGGCAGGTACCTTGCTGTATTTGGGACCCTAAATTTGGCATTTATTTATTAAAAATAAAAAAACCCTAGAACATCACCACAGATTAGGTTAATTCTCCAGTCACCTGATTAGAAATAATTCTGGTGAGGATGTGCCAGTCAGAAAAAGAAAGGAAGAATGACACTGTACTCAAACACTTACATCATGGATAGGGAAGAATGTGAATACCTGCAGACCTTTTTAGCCCCTGCATGGTTCCAAAAAGCAGAACAGCTTCAACCTGTTTCAGACTGAAATAGTTGCAACTGCTACTTAAAACTGGTTAGAGAAGGTACCTCTATCTTCTCTACTGCACTGTAAATGAATGCTGTAGCCTTTGGACAGTAAAGCTACCAGTGCTGAACTGCAAAACAGTATCCTATTTTTTACTTAATTGTATTTGGTTTTATTTAAAATACTATAAATGATTCATTTTTCTGATGAAGCAAAGTGTTTAATTTGATTCAAATATTTTAAATTAATTTGCACAGCTCCATACATTTACTAAGTTTGCCGTGAGTCACCTTCCTCAAGAACCCAGAAATTTCATATTAAAAATACTTTATATTTTTTTAATGTTATTGTCTGTAGTTGAATGAAAAAACATGGGGTTACAAAGTAGGTCATTCCACTTTTTTATTAGAATTACAACCTTTCACATTCAATCACTGTCAAAACAATGACAATCGATAAGTAATGAAATATAAAGAAATATGCAGAGAAGCACAGTAAGATATTCAGCCTAAACAGTCACAAAAAAGATAGAGGAAGTTCAGATACCAAAATCACCTGTCTTCCCAGCATTTGTTTGGATAAAAATCCCTGGTTTGTTTTTTTTTTTTCTTGGTGATTCCATCAGAACAAATTAGTGTATGTCCCTTGGGAGAGCAGGGTTATAAACTGCAGTCATAATCTCTGCCTGTGAAACCTCTGAATAATACATGTAATTTGTGACTCACATGCCAAGAATCCCAATTCAGTGTGTCTGTCAGCAGTACTAATTGTTCAATTTTTTAAAAAATAAATGAATGAAATACTATTAATCAGTCATTTAAGAGTTGTAAAACTCTCAAAAGCACAAAAGTGTGTGTGTGTGTATATATATAAACCTGCCCAAATAGGGGATGGAAGTCAGTGAAGTGGGACTGAGTCTCTGTTTGAAACTCCTTACCTGACATTGAGCAAGTAGCTAATTTTTCTGCATGTCAATTTTCCAGTTACAATAGGCTCATAATAATTCTCTGCCTTGGAGAAGTGTTGTGACAACAAACCCATAATTATTTGAGAGTTTTACATACACAGTGGTGAAGGAAGCCATAAAAATAAGTAAGCAGATAAAAGTGATTCACTGGCTGAAATGAAATTATGCTAGTTAAGTTCATTTCAAATTTCATTTTCTTGGCTATGTATGGGAAATAAACCGTGGGTTTACCGTTGAGCTGCTGACCTAAAGAGAAATAACTGAAATCTTCCTCCAGTTTCCATTATTTTAATCTTATTTCTTTCTAGACCTCAACGTCTTGGACTCAATTTTTCCACGTCTCTTTGGAAATTTCAGAATTGTTTCTGTCCTGTCCCCAGTTTCCAAACTAAACGTCTGGACCCAAGCGTGGGCCCGTGCTGCTCAGGAGGGCTGGCTGACAGACCAGGCTGTGACATGACAAGGCCATGAGCCTCTGCAGGAGCGGGGCTGTGCCCCCCACTCAGCCTGTGGAGAGGCCCTGGGAGATGTGAAGAAACTCAGGGCCTGGCAAGGGGGATATGTTTGCAGAGGCAAGATGACAGACACATAGAGGAATCTGACTTGAACGTAGAAAAGACCTAGGAGTGTGAAAGGACGGAACCCAAACCGCCAGTAACAGAGAAGGTTACGCCCAGTGTTACAACTTTGTCTGAACAGTGACATGCTTTTACGTTATCTAGAGTGAGAAATAAAGTATAGGGTTTAGAAATTTTAGGCTACTATTTGTTTCAGCTATTGTAAGACTCTAAAGAGGTGCATTGTAAGTCCAGATAACACACACAGGCTGGAGGGCTTCAAGTCATATGCATGACTTTGGCACCTGATTACTACCAGGTTGCTATGGGTGAGAGGCCCCCAGCTTTCACCAAGAAGCAGCAAACAGAAAGCAATGCACCAGCTTCTAAATGCAAAGAGCAGGAGAGTGCTGTGAATCAAGGGAAGCTGAAGAGTGAGCTCAGTTTACGAGGCCCAAAGACAAGTGGCCTAAAGGTTAATGCAAGCAGCCTCATGGTTTCTTTCCAGCAAGCTTGAGAAGTTTACTACAACAGATACAACAGCAACAACAATAACAAAAACTGTAATAATAGAATCATAGGATGGTTTGGGTTGGAAGGGCCAAAAAAAGATCATCTAGTTCTGTGAAACAAAAATTTAGCTGGAATAGTTTTCTTTCTGCAGAACTGTAAATTGAGTCTCTGTGTATAATATGTAGCAACCAGAAACCGTAATAAAACAAATTGATCAGAGAGGAGAGTCTGGAGTAACATTCACAATAGAAGTGGTAACAGTATAAAATCTACTGCTAGCAGTGAAATGATTGATTGATGGTGCATGGTTTTCTCCAAGCCAAGAGAGGTTGTAAAGGTGACAAGCTTTTATGTTCTTCAAGCTTTATGCAGTGCTGGTGTAGAGACTTTGGGAACTACCTTCAAGACGTGCTCTTTGAGAGAGGGCAAGGGGCACAGAGGCAGCAACAGTACGGCTATTGTGGATATAACAGCCTAAGTCAACGAGCAAAGTGCTGTCTTAGCATCGTGTGATTATCTCCCAAAAAGTTACCAAGTCTCCTTACAGTCTGGCCTCACTTAGGAGAAGGATAAAGCCAGCGAAAAGCCTTGAAGTTTCTTACTCTTGGTGCTTTCGTTTCTCGCCGGTCTTTGAGCAGTATGTTGAGACAAGCTGGTTCTTTTGGGTTGCTTGGCAAATGAAAATAGGACAGAAAGGGGAAAATAGTGTGGCATGTCAGATTCCTGGCTTGAGCAAATGAAATGGAAACAGGGTAATGTTAGCTTTCTGAATATGCTCTAGATCACAAAATTGTAAAATTGCAATGACATTGAAAAGAAAGGTGATAAAATAAAGAGTTGTCACACCTTAGCTGAAGGTTTTAGCGGGGGGGGGGGGGGGGGGGGGGGGGGAAGACTTAAGTCCTTAATGTGTTCTTAAAAAAATTAACTGCAAAGAATGAATTAACTGCAAAGAATGTTCTATCAGAAAAGTTGTTTTTTACAAATGTAGTGAAGAATCTAGAGATCAGTGTGATGCCAAACTGAATTAAGCTACTGATTTATGTAACCATCACATGTGATTCATTTTATTGTACCGTAAAAGTAGTAGGGTGAAAGTTGAAGTACATTTGGAGCAAGAATAGTGCTGCAGATGTATGAGAAGCCACTGGTAAAGAATACAAAGAATTCAAATGAAAGTCTACATGTGAGAAAACAGGAAAACAGGAAATGTATGACAAGGGCTCATTTGAAAGACTACCACAGACCTAATGCTGAAAAAGCAAAGGAGAGAACTGACCACACTGAAAAAAAGCAGCACAGGTTTATGCATTGACATTTCAAAGTCCAATACTGTTGTATTGTATGGCAGGAAAAAAGAATGATTAATAAGGTTCAGATTAGTGCCTTGGCACAAGCAGAAGGCAGTGGCACAGAAAGAAAAAGGACATCGTAAAGCAAACAGAAGAGGTAGCAACAGCAGATATGAAGTACTACCCATTTACCTTGAGCAATACACAAAAGAGAAAGTGCAGCTACTTAAATCCAACTCTGAATAATATGATGACAATATCAATTAATAAGATGTTATGCATTACTGTTGTTATTGATATTTATTATTAGGCTGACTCCTGCCAAATGATTTTTCTACTGTATTGTTTTCCTGCAGATTTGATCCCTAATACAATTTTCAAGCATATGTGTGCATGTGCAGATTATAGCAGCATGGGAAAAAGAGCTGCTTTACTTATAAAAAAAAAATATTTTTTTTTGCTATCCGATGACATCCATCAGATCCTGAGCATATTTCTTCTTTACACTCTGAGAAGCACCTGTCAGAATGAAAACAAGCTCTCAACAAGTGCAAGCTGTTGCTGGGGAAGAAGCTTGGTTATAGGCTTCTGCAAGGCAAGCATTGGCATCGACTGCTGGAGGCATTGTATATTCAAAACCCGTGTCTATACAGCAGAAATAGCCAGGATTAGAGAGGCGGGCAAGCAATGAAAGTCTGGCATGGAGGGAAATGCCAGAAGAGGCTTCTTTTAGACCAGCTGCCCACTGTAAAGAGAGAAAACTGGCCCTTTTTGTTCCTTACAGACTTCAAGATAACAGGATTTTTCATGCGCTCTTTGCAACCAAACCAGATTGCCATTGGGAAGTACCTGACCTGTCAAAATCAATAACCCAGCAAGATCTCTAAATAATTGTGTCAGTTTTGGAGCAATATAATTTATTGGCCCAAATGCTGCATGTGCAAAACACTGTATAAATATGAGAAGATCATCTACATATTAATTTATGCTCTGCAAGGTAAAGGAACATCTTTTGGCTGCATAATGTGCTCAATTTTAACAGCATCATGCCAGTCTTGATAACTAATGTGCAGTTTATCAATTCGGTCATGAGCACTCAGCCTCTACCCGCTATAAACCACACTCCTATACCAAAATCAGGGAAATATTCTAAAATTCCTGATGAACAGGAATCGTGTTTCAATAATTTTGTTTCATTTGTGTAAGCCACTGGTACATCTGTGTGTGTAACTGCTCCCAAGTAACAGACAATGTGAACCTGGGAAAATTATGAATTTACCAGCTCTTCAGCATAAGGGGTAAAGACTTCCGTGTTTTAGCTGAAAAAGCCATGGGTTTATTTGCTGATGCTAACCAAGATAAAATTTATACAGGACTGTCTGAAAGTAAATGTTCTCTTTGCAGAGGAGAAAGACAAATCACTGGAGAGGGATTATATATGAAATACCAGAGCCTTCACACTGTTATGAAGAGTATTCTGAGGAATGAGCCTTGTCACAAGCACTTCACAGAAATCCTGCCCAGCTGAAAAATACACTGACAGTCTCTTGCTACTCCTTGAAGAAGAAGAAGAACTTTGTTTTTCCTGTGTTTTATTTCAATAACCTCTAAATCGGAATAAAATGATGGACAGACTGTCTGAGGCATACAGTCATGTCCCCATCCCTGCATATTGTGTGGGGAAGAGCAGAATGAGGTGCTGATCAAAAGGAGGCAACATGGACAGTGGAAGTAAATATTCTGCCAGGAAAGGACACTGCAGCATAGAAATCCCAACAATACGTTTTCTTCTTTCCTTTCACCCTGAAGTTATTATTTGATTTTTAGGGGAGGGAGACTTTTCCCCAATCTCACCATGTGTTGGCCCAAGACAGTTCTGTTTCAGAGCAACAGACACTCGAACCTTGATGAATGAGCATACAAAAGGAAAGTGCAACAGCTGAGACTACACTGAAAACTGAGGACAAAAAATAAAACAGGCCCTGTGAGCTCAGCTGCTTTGCCATTTGCTGTAAAACTCAAGCCCAAGTGTTTTTCCTACTAGTCCAGCTGGCGGCCTTCACTAACCATTCCTACACCTTGGCTCCGCTGGCGAGTGTGAGTCAGCTACCCAAAGAGCAGGAATGCGAGCCACAGCGAGGAGCTGAGCACTTACCAGAGTGCACTTGTAGCTGAGACTGAACTTAAACCAGGCAGAAAAGAAAAGCTGTTCACTTAACAGTGTCTTCTTATTTCATCTAATTTAAACATCCCTGTGGGAAAAGTTCAACCCGTGAGCCGGCAGAACGCCTTAACCACAGTTCACTGGAGAAGCCCTATTTATGTAGTAACACACAGATACTAGAAAAATCACCAGATTCCTTCATGCATATAATAAGAATGATGGTGGGAACGATGTGGTTGGTGACCACAAGAAGAACTGGAAAATCATAGAGCGGTTTGGGTTGGAAGGGACCTTAAAGATCATCTGGTTCCAATGCCCCTGCCATGGGCAGGGACACCTTCCCCCAGACCAGGCTGCTCCAAGCCCCATCCAGCCTGGCCTTGAGCACTTCCAGGGATGGGGCATCCACAACTTCTCTGGGTAACCTGTTCCAGTGTCTCACCACCCACACAGTGAAGTATTTCTTCCTAATGCCTGATCTAAATCTACCCTCTTTTAGTTTAAAACCATTACACCTTGTCCTATCGCTACAGGCCCTACTAAAAAGTCTGTCCCCATCTTTCTTACAAGTCCCCTTTAAGGATTGAAAATCTGTTATAAGGTCTCCCTGGAGCCTTCTCTGCTCCAGGCTGAACAACCCCAAGTCTCTCAGCTTGTCTTCCTAGGAGAGGTGCTCCAGCCCTCTGGTCATCTTTATGGCCCTTCTCTGAACTTGTTCCAACAGGGCCATGTCCTTCTTATGTTGGGGGCCCCACAGCTGAATGCAGTACTCCAGCTGGGGTCTCACGAGAGCAGAGGGGGAGAATCACTTCCCTCAGCCTACTGGTCATGCTTCTCTTGATGCAGCCCAGGGTACAGTTGGCTTTCTGGGCTGCAAAAGCACATTGTTGGGCCATGTTGAGCTTAAGGAAGAACAGTTCTGTCCTCTTAACCAATGTATGGGTTATAAGCCAGCAGCTGGCAGAGCCAGCCTTGGGATTTCTGAGGGCTGCTGGTGGTGGGACTACAACATGAGCTGTCCATTTCTGCTCCCTGGCCAGTGGTGGGACAATCATAAAGAAAATTCCTTCCAACTCTATCTCAGCTGTCAGAAAGTGAGCTCAGAGATGGTGACGTGCATTCACTGCACTCATTTCTGGCATGGTTATTTGGCAAATTGTGTATTAGTCAGATAGGATCCTCAGTGAGAACCAGCTGCTGCAGTTTCACTGCTGCCACTTGCACCGACTCAGGATATAGCACTCATTTGCAAGGTACGAGTACATCCAGGATTTTTAATTCACCCCAGAAAGAGTTTCAATAGAGTTATAAAAATTCCATGAGATGATGGAAATTGATCTCAAGAGCCAGATGTTAATAGATACTTTTTAGTGAGAGATGCATTGTTTCTCTGCAGGTTCCATAGCATACTATGCCCCCTACTAGATTACAATATATGTATTCAAATTATAGTCTAATTCATGGCACAGATAAACAATGAAAAGGGACAAGTAGTAGGACAGCAGCTGAATCCATAAGTCCCTAACTGCAGGTAACAGGAAAATTTTTAAGGGCTGAAGCATCCTAGCAGTTAGTGATAGACATCCTGTGTACTCTGGCAACCACTCAGTTTGATATATTTCTGTTCCTTTCTCCACTAGTCTAGCTTTCCCTGATTAATTCTTTTTCATCTTCCCAAACTTTCTCAGCCCTATACAGCAATTCATTGTCAGCACTAATCTATGCTGTTAAACACACATAAGGCTCTATCTTTTCTGTGAAAACAATCACAAGAAGAGACGATCACATTACTTTTCAATCTTTTTCAGTTGCTTTCATTTGGCAGAGAAACAGAACTACTTTTTCATATTATTTCCCTGCACTCTTAAAATACATGAAATTGCAGGTGTTGATTTTCCCTGTGCTCTCTCCTTATTTTCCGTTTCATCAGCCCTCCCCATCACATGACAGTGAATGATTGCAGGGTCTCCTTTTTGCATTCTGCACATCCTGACTTATCCCAACTATATTGCAGTTGCACTGCAAGCCCTGCATCAGTTTCCTGGGGGGCGGGGGGGGTGTCCCTGGAGCTCATACACTACAGAGTTCCTCCTCTGTAGGGTCCACAGGCTGGGAACATATTTCATTTTCTGGTGCTTCTGTCCTTGGCAGCCTTGGCTCCCAGCACATTCTAAGCAGGAAAGCTCTGGCCTGTTAGAAAGACACCTCACACCTCTTCCATTTGCCTCGGTGCCACCATCACCTCCCTTAGTCTGTCTTGGGAATCCAGTCCTGCTGCTGAGACTTGACTTAAAATAGAAGGAAACTTCTTTAGTCCTCCCACATCCAGGGTCATCCCACAGTAAGTCAAAGGCAACCCTGTGAAGCCTTTCCACTTCTTGGGCCCAGTCCCTGAGGTCAGGCCCCTTTCTTCCTCGGGGCATGGCTTACAGGGCTCTGGGCATCACCTCGGGTTTCCATCAGCCCCTCCAACTCACTGTGAGCAGGACAGAAGACCAGAGCACCACTCCTGAACACAGTGTGGTACCTTCCCAGCTGTCACCTCCACCTGAGCAGATCACTCTGATCCTGCTCCCAAAGGGCACTGCTGGTGCACGTCCCACCCAAGCCCCACCTCGAGCCTGCTGGGTGGGGATGGGGAGGCCAAAGGAACTGCCTCCGACCTACAGGGGGCTATAAATCTGGCTCACACCAGAGGAGACACTACGTTTCTACCTTTCTCCCACAGGGAGCTGGCATTTTGAGTGATAAACGTTTTCTAAAACTGTGAAGGAGCAAACCCTGCAACATTTTCATGTTGCCTTTTCTCATTAAATCTCCTCCCCTTTCTGACCACACCCCAAATGGAGAAAAGCAAGAAGGATTTTAACAAACATTTTTTTTTTAAACGAAAATGCAATTTCTCCTCATGTCAAAATGAAAAATAATCTATGTAACTCCAGGGGTTTTAAAGCCTTTCTATCAGAAAACATCTTTTTCTTGCATTAGCTAATTCAAGTGATCCTTTAAATAGTCCTCCAGAGACTCCAATTCCCTTTTAGGAGAGTTTATCTATCTTTTATGACTTTGCTCTCATGAAAGATTAACAGCTGCAAAAGTCAAGGGCCATTGTGATCATTTAATCTGACCTGCATCGCATAGGCCATCAAATTTTACCCAATAATTCTTGCACCGAATCCTATTAATTGGAGATGAAACATCATATATCTTTTAGCAAGAAATGTTCTTTCAATTTGAAGGCAGTGAATGCTGAGAAGCCTGCTGCAGAAATTTGTTCCACTTTTTTTTTTTTTTTATCCTGATGTTCTCTGAATTTTCACTAGGGCTGATTAGGAATTTTTCAATGAAATATTTTGTGCTGAAGAAATGTGGGTATACAAATTATCAAAAGTGTAGTCCTTGAACTTTGCTTCACTGTTTTACTCCCGGAAAAGAAAAAAAAAAAAAGGAACAACAAGTAGCATACCCCTCAACACATTAGACTTTTTGTTCTGGTTTGCTTTGTGAATGTTCTTTCCCTGAATATTGGGACAACGAGAGAACTAGCCTCCTCATGTTAAATGTGTAGAGCTAGGCAGTGGCAATGCCTCTCATGCTGTCTTAGCCAGACCACACATCCTCAGACACGCTGAGCTGGGACCCCCACCCTCATCAGGTACCAAATACTAGCACAACCCTACAATTTCTATCAGGCCAGTGTTTCTACTTAAAAGTGCCATAAAGCCCATTTATTGCCTTCTGGGGTTGGAAATATGGCTTTGGGACCAGGAAACGCTTCCATTGCTTTCAAATAAGCCACCCAAAATAAATCAATCCGGCAGAAGGTTATAGGCTCATAGGGGCAATCTGCTAACGTTCTGGAGAAGTGTTTGATATCTGTCTGTTGACAGATAGATGGCAAGCCAGAGAGGCACTGGTAATCTACAGCCTGAGCTACACCGATTAGTTTGACCTAGCAAAACAGTGTAATGTACAGACATTGAAGTGATGACAGTAGTAGAGTTGTCATTTTGGATTCCTTAACATCCTTTTCCAACGGATTATCTTTCCCATGGATTGAAATTTAGGTACAGCACCATGAATTTATCAGAGTGGCTCTGACATGGCTTTCCAATAATTGATTTATTCCCTGTATATGGTATAAAATGTAATCTTCTAGACAGAACAGGCTGAAAGACTTCAAAAGAACTTTTTTCCAACAGATAATTTAGTTTTTATAAGCTGATATTTAAAAAAATTATCAGTTTTGCATCAAATAATTTTCAAAGAGGAAAACATTCAGATGAGCCTAATTTCCTCTTTCAAAACAGAATATTTTGTTTGCATATTCTGAAGACTCTTTATTTTGAAAATAATTTTTAATACCTAGTAAAAAATAAAAAAGATTTTTCAAAACAATATGCCAAGAAGCTTTGATCCAAAACATTCTTTTACTGTTAATTTTAAGAATTTTTAGCTTATGCAGCTATGTCAAATTTCCCAATATTACAGTCTTCTAAGAATCAGAATAATTTCAGACCTCATTATGACTACACTTACCTATTGGTAACAGAAATTTGGACTACATAAATCTCACAAACGTGATTACATCCATTTTATGGTAGAGGACAGTGTAAGTCACTTCTTCAGATTCATGCTCAGAGACTTTTTGGACAGGCATGAGAACTCAAGCACACTCCTCACCTTTCTCCATTGCACAAGGTTCTCACGGCAAGTGTACTCCTCATCTTGTCATCTTTGCTCAGTGACTAGCAGAGGGAGTATGAGTCCAGATCCAAGTGCCTATGAAAACACATGATACAACAGCAGAATGAGACACAGAACCTGTGAGTTCAGGAACACAGGCCCAAAATTAGAAAATTCACATTAAAAATACCGATGTAAATCAATTTTAAGCAATGCTTTTTCTTTGCCACTTCATGCAATATTTATTTTTCTTCTTTCTGTGGTAGTAAAAGATCAAGAAACTGAAGATTTTGTGAAGTGCTCTGAAAACACGATAAATTAAAGTATCATGCCAAAAGTGTTCACAGCCTAAACACACAGAGAGCAAGCAGATTAGAAATGATGACAGTGAGACCATGAGAGCGTTCAGTGTTAAACCAATAAATACATTCTGATTACAGCTACAAGCATACTGAACTTGTTTGCCCTTTCAGTTACGCTGGTGGCTCTCAAATGACTTTGAATGGGAATATTCCTGTACAACATAGGTGTGAGTAACAAGAAAATCATGTTCGCTGTTTTTTAGGCTGGAAGAAAAGAGGTGATTTTTGCAGATGGCAGGCAGTGACCATCAAAACCGAACACTGAAATGAATCCTCTGACATGCTGAACACTGTTAGGATAGATTTGTCATTCAGCAGCGGATTTTCCTTTCTGTATCTGGTATTTCTAATAGCTATTATACCGGGCAGGTCATTCTCACAGTCTATTGTTAAATTTGAATAGTAGTTACAAATTCAAGCATTTTCAAGAGCTTCCTGTTTTTTGGCAGTTCATTTTTTTCCCTTTTGTAAAATAAGTTCTGTGAATGTTTTTATGGTGCTCATTGTCTCAAGTTTTTAATCTCCTATTTGAAAAATGTAAATGGTTATAAAGTTCATTCTCCATTCCAAAAACTTGCAATTCATGTATGTGTGCTGTGGAACTCTGAATCTGTGACATTCTGCCGGCAGAGCAAAAGTCTGCTTCATTGTGAATGTGCTTATTGAGAAGTCAGTGTTTGGCTGACCCAGAGAAATCCCCCTTTTGATTCTCAAAACATCAGCTGCAAGGCCACTTCACTCCAGGAACATCAGCACAGGGTCCTGGAGTTGGTTTATCGATGGTACTCACGTTGTAATAAGACTTTAGCACCTCTCTGAACACCATATCTCACAGGTGCGTGGTGTTTTGTACAAATACTGCCAGAGCACAGACCTGCTGGGCACAGCTAGAACAGGGACGTAGCAGCAAAACTTGCTACTGCCACCACTGTCATTTTTTCAGTTTGACTTTGGGGACTTCTCACATCATTTCCTACAAACCTGGCACCCTGGCTTTCTGACCTAATCGAAGCACTTGAAGCTGGGAGCTCAAAGTGCTGTTGAAACATATGGTTTATCCATGGAAATCACTGCTCTAGTCAGTAATGCTACAATTACAATTGATTTTCACAAAACGAAACTAACCCTTTGACTTGCATATCTTACCAGTTTATCACGATTATTCAGCCGATAAATGTTCCTCATTGCGTTTCAAACATCCAGATACATATTACGCTTGTTGTGTGTCAGATACCATTTTTCTAAGTGCAATGGAACAGGCTATAACCAAATCACCATTTTCTCAGCCTTTCTTCTACAATACTTAAGCTTAACCCGTCCGCAAGGTTTGTACTTGTACAGCTGCATATTATGGTGCTACACAGCAGATCTGGCTTAAAGCTCACTGATGCTTCTCTGTGCTGTGACATCGACTGTTTCTATTTAAGGTAACATGACAGCCTCATTGCAATTGCTTATGCAAAGAAATACTACTAGAAAATTATTTCACTCAGTTGACTTTTAACACCTTTTCAGATATGCAAGACTACTTGACACTGAGTTGTCAAGCACCTACACAGAGAATAACAAGGGTCCATGCAGCATTCAATTTGAGAACCTTGGCTGAATCACAGGATTAGAATGAAATACCTGTCTACTTAAACACAACAAATTTTGTACAATAATAATTCACCAGAATAATGATTGAAGCCTTTTCAAATATTGAATAAAGACATCCTTAAGGAGGAAGGCCATGTTTCTCCTTAAGCCTCTCTATACGTTTTTTCAGTGACCAATCACATTTATTTGTGAGGGCCTTGCATTTCGGTGCAAGAAAAATGCCAAGCATAGGCTGTGTCAGAGCGGCCTGACATAGTGGCTCTTTGTCTGCCTCACGTGCTTCTTCAGTGGGGCTGAATACCTTCAAGCAGCATGGCCAAACTCAAACTCACATCCCTGAAACTCCTTCTCTGTCCTGAAAAGGAGGAGGTTGCAGGGAGGCTGTGTGGAAGCTGGTGGAGCAAGACCTCCTCAGCTTGCTCAGGGAGGGACCCTGGAGATCCCTTCCCTGCCACGCCATGCTTCAGCTCTTGGTATGTCTGGCAACTAGGCAGTTTGGTCAACTGACCTCTGTAACTTGCAGAAGGCATTTAATCTGTCCTATTGCCCTATTCCTAAATTTTCCATCCATGATGACACAGGTTCTGAATGATACAACCACCAACTTAAATTAGAACTATTCACATCTGGGCCATACTGTTTTAGGGCTTAGATTTTCTAGATCTGAATGCAGCAGGAAGATGTGGGTCCCAGGGATAATTCATGCACATGACACAGAAGGCTCCTCGTAACAGGTTAGAACAGTCCAGTACAAGATTACCTGTTTTCTATTTTTTCCCCTGAGAAAAGCACTAGCCTTGAAAAATCAGTGTGTGTTTTTGCCACACGTGATGCCACACGTCTTACTGAAAGATATTTCCAGTTACTAAGAGGCCAAACCTAACAAGAGCCAACAGGAGAAGAACAGACAAGTTAAAAAGAAAAATGTACCTTTAAATTTTATTTTTTTTTTAGATCAAGATAGGTAATTATTTCAAGAAATCATCACATAAAGCAGTGGATTATCAGTGTACTCACATCTGTAATCAAGTTTGGATGCCTTATGGAAATGTATGCTTCAACCTAGGCAAGCTGTTGGATCAGTTAAAAAATAAGATTAAACTTTGACTTCTGTTATAGAGGACAGGTAGGGTAGTCTGAGGTTTTCTTCTGTCCCTAAAAATCCATTTATTTTTTAAAATCTCCTCAGTTTTTTATTTTCACTGTTTGAATTTTTACACAAAAAGTTGCTTAACCAAAACTTTGGGTAACAGCCATCATTTATAAACAGTATTGCACAAGAAAGAAATAAAATGCCCCACTTAAACATAACCAAGTAAAACTATAAACTAATGTCTCATCTCTTTTGGCTTTATAGAGTTGTTTATTTGCTTCATAGTTGTGACTCTTGGGGCTGTTAATATGGCAAATATATGAAACAAATGCATTTTTCTTAACCCCTAACTTTCACACAGGTTTTGCTTTACTGACTGACTTTTGCTTGTGATAAATTGCAATTATCGCTTTCCACTTGATTTCTGCATGTTGCAAATTTGTATAGACAGGATTCTATTCCCTTGCTGGAGGAGTGGCAGTCCAGAAGTAGTATCTTGTTCTCCATCATAGCTTGCCACTGGGAAAGTCCATCCAAATGGATCCTAACAAACTGGAAATAGGTAATTGCTCCTGACATCAGTGCTTCAATGTTGGTGTTTTTTTTTTTTAATGTTAGTTAATATCTGGGGAGTCCTAGCTTCCAGAACTACGCAGTTGGTCCAGAAAACAATGAATTCACTTTAAAGAGAATTCCCAGCCATCAGAGAGTTCTGACAACTTGACCTAAAGCCTGAAAATTCCAGGCAGCAAAAAAAAACAACCAACATTGCTTTGACTTTAAGCCAGTCTGGTACTCTTTGTTGCATAACTCACATTTTTCTAATCCCGAGCATGGACAATACTGTACATTGTCCTTTCTCGTGGGGTCCTGGTTTGGGATGGTTGATGGTTTTGCATTGGGCTCTTCTCCTCGGTGTCATTTTGACTGCAGAGTATACAAGTGCTCTCTGAGTGTGGAAAAATATAATGGTTCTGCTCTTTGCAGGCAAAAGGTAGGTTGGAGTAATGATGAGCAAAGGGTAAATTCTTGCCCTTATATGTCCAGGCTGTTTATGGAGAAGCAACTAGAAAAGCTGAGGCATGTGGCAGGAACCAAGCCTATCCTGGCTTGGGGGAGTGCGTGCCGGAGCCTGCAGCTGGCTCCTCTGCAAAGAGCGCGGTGCACATCACTCCCTCGGCAGAGATGGCTGAGTCATGGGGACAGAAGCAGCCCCAGGCCAGCCCTTCCAGTACAAGCACTGTAGAAGCAGGCAGCCACACACACGCTGCTCCTGCTTCTGCTATGCAGTGCCTTGCTGGACACCAGCACAGCAAGAGCGGCCATAGAAAGGGTCTCCGGAATCCTGCTTCCTAGAGGCGATTGCCAGGCGGAGGCAGGGGCACGTTTGCCTACCTGATAATTGCTTTCACAGACACACACATCTCTGTCAGGCTGCTCATGGCAGTGAGACATTTCCTATTCCACCCTTCACTGATTTTTTTTTTTTTTTTTGGTATCTGTTACTAACTGGACAGCAATGCAATAAATAAATAGGAGCTTTAGACTCAAGCTGTGCTAGCCCTCCTCAATAGGCAACAGGATCCCTGAACATCTAAATGTCTATCACTCCTCTAAGACCCACAACAGCCTCTTAGTCACAGTGACTAATGGTATCTTTGACCATAGGATTATTTTTTTTAATGCATCTGAGCTGTTTATCCCAGGCTAAAACCACCCCAGATCCGATGAGTGCTACAGTCCGGCTGCATGCTGCTAATCCCCCAAGGGGAAGTGTCTCCACAAGTGTTTAAGATGATTCCTCTCGCTAACATCTAACACCAGTGGATGAGGTGATTTTAGGGAACTTCACAATTCTCTCCCCCGGGGATACAGCAGGGACAGCCTGTGCAGGATGAATCAACGCCATATGTCAAGCACTGTTTGTATATGTTTCAGTGTATCCAGGCAAAGTCTTTTAACTTTCCATGCTAGAGCCCGAGCAGTACTTTCCTGAATGTCAGCCAGGAAAATTTTGTAGATTTGGCAGCAGGACTGTGGGAAGCCTGGTTGAAGACCAGCCCGGAGTGCTGGAGCAGAGGCTTTATATAAAGAGAGAGAATCCAAACACCTTCCTTTGTTTCGCCCTACAAACGAATTCAAATGGAGCCCTGAGATCGCAATCAGGCCCTATTGTATAACACAGACCTTTCCATTACTCCATTACAGCTTTTTGGCATGTAGAATTTCATTATTTTTCAGCTGGAAAACTAATTAAAATGGATTCTTTTTTATTTATCGGCGTGTTAATGCTTCGGTTTTCTAGTCCTCCACTGGCTTCCAGCCATTTAATTTTGGTCCCTAGGGCAAAGCCTGACAAATTAAGATAAAGCCATTACTTAATGTTGTCCACTCCCCCCTCTCCCCGAGAAAAAACAAGAAGTATTTCCTGCTCTTATTAATTGCATGAAGTCAATTTCCGTGGTAAAATTTCAGCAGGATCAGAGTCTCTGCACCCAGCATCTCTGTGCTGCTCTACTCTCTGCTCAGCTGCAGCGGCGGAGGTAGGGAGGGCTGCTGGGCTCCTGCTGGGCTTTCCCCAGTGCCCACAAAATCGCAGGGTAAATGGAGGCTTCGCTCAGGTGCTTGACCTTTGCCACTTGGGGGTCACCCTTTCCAGTACCTCTAAGGTATTTTTGCTTGGAGAGTGCTGTGCTTCACCTCCAAGGAGAAGCCGCCCCCGGGGAACCCGGCCGTGCCAAGCAGGTTAGTCAGAGCTGTGGTATGGGCGCTGCCCAGTTCAAGTGCATTCAAAGCAGCCAAAATCTGCCTTTATTTTTTTTCCCTCCCCAAAGTGTAGATCACAAAAGTTCACGTACTTGTCAAGCAGAATGTTGATTTAACCGATACTGTTTCTCCATCCTCCCCAGCTGCAGATCCTGGTGCAATAGGTAACAAACAGCCCTTCCCATGGCAACACGATTTAATGCCCTCGCATTAAGGGGAACGGGAGTTCTCCAGTGAGCAAACCAGCCCGCTGAGCCACAGCTCGGGAAAGCAGCCAGGATGATGCAAAAAGTTTAGATGGGAAGCAGCAAAATAAACAGCAAGGAAACAAAGTGATGTGCCTGCAGTTGCGAGGGGACAGACAGAAACAGACAGCAGCATCGCTGTGTTTCCCTCCCCATTTGGTGTCCCTGGTACAAACCTCGTGCCCCTGGGCCACCAGAGCTCTGCCCGGCATTGCTTCACTCTTCAGTGCTCTCTTTATAACATTCTTGCGTTTAAACAAGGCTGACAACATTGAAACCCAGCTCAACAGCAGAAGCTCCCCCAAACATTTTCCTAAAGCAGGCTAGTTTAGGGAAAGGCTTGGCTAAACAAGGAGACAGCATGCTGAGCGCTGTTGAACTCTGTTATCTAAGATTTGTTGCCATGTTTGGGACAGAGAGCAGAAATTGTGAAATGCCTGTTGACTCGCTGGCAGTGGCACACGGCTGGCACACCGGGCCAGGCCATACCAGTGCCCCAGGGGATGAATTTGCTCTGCAAGCCTCTCCAGGCTTGGGACGCCGCTCCACAGGCCACACTGGTGCAAGACCTCGCTAGGAGCCAGGAGCAGCTTGCAAAAGCACCAGCATGTCTCTGCTGTGCCAGCACCTTTGTCCCCCGCAGACAGCCTCCTCCTCTGCCATGTGTCTGAGTCCAAGCCACCTCCTGCTTCCAGGCAGGGTCTGAGCCCCATCCCGCCTCTGCTGCCCAGAACGGCAGAAGAACCCAGCCCAGAGGTGCTCCCAGCCAGGGCCACCCCACGGCTTGTCCATGCCACCACTGAGGCTCTGTCAGATTGCCTGACACTGCAAGCAGGAGGGGAAGCTGGGGAGGAGACAGCCATGCCCCAGCAGCATGGACTTGGGCGAGGAAGCTGCTGGAAGCCCCCTTCTCCCACATTACTGGGGCAGGCACAAACAAAAACATCCTTGAGGGCAGATGTTTGGAAAGGAAGTAAAGTATGCAGCTCAGCTTCTGCTACACCATGCCAGCCAAGGAAGCAGCCGAGTGAGGCATACACAGGAAAAAACGGTTCACCAAAGACCTTCGTGCTGCCCGAGTGAACAGCAATATACCCCTTGTTTACCTTACGCCCCCAAATCAGTTATTCTTTGCTGGTATTCTTTTAAGAGTGCTGTTTATTAAAAACTAGACATAGGATTTGAAGATGCCCTTCTAACTATTCTTTGAAAACTCCAGCATTTTAGGAGGAAATTATTATTTTATATTTCTAGCTTTGCACAGAAATTCATTGCACATTCACAGTTTATCTCAACACAAAGCTGTCATCTTCTCCTACCACCTATCACTGAATTCCATACAGCTGAACTGTACTGGGCACATACATTGTTAAAACAGCAGACAAGGTTATGAAAATTGCAAAAATGCATCCTGATGCCATTTGGAGTGATTCAATGGATTAAAATGCAGAAGTGAGCAACAGTGAGAGTCTGGAACACATTTACTGCTAAAGCACTTCAGATAGATTGTTACCATTATGGAAAAAGTCATAATGGCCAGTGCTATGTGACAAACACCATTTAAATCAACATGATTCAAGTATTCCTTTTCACTAGCCATCCTGAGAATTATACTGAAAAGTGTTATCTTCTTGAAATGTTTTTGAGAAAGATGTGAATGGCCAGTTTTGCCAATAGCTTAAGCAGATGCAGTTTCTGTGCACTTTGAAGTCAATAGGGAATTCAATCTTTTATTTTTTTTTTTTCACATGCAAGTTTTAAAAACCCAGCTGTGGCTGTTGCCCTCCACAAGGTCAAGGGAAATTACATGTTCTTCTTATGTTAAAGAATTTTTAAGACATTTATATGGGGATATTCTTCTGCTTGCTTAGCATGAAGGAGGGACTTGAATCAAGTAGAAAGGTAAGATGTAGTATGTACTTCTTGAAGTCCCTAAGAAAATCACTAATTGACTGTGTTTACCCCATTTCCCATGGACAGTAGAGTTTTATTGAAACTTGTTCTGTGGTTGCTCCACTGACACTTCACCCTCTCAATGTTCTCTACACAATGGTACCATAGAGGAACCACTCTCACGGGTCTGGATGTGAAAGCTGTATGCTTTCTGAGATCCCACTGCTGAAATGCTTGGGATGTGAAGATGAGGTAAAAGTGGCGACCTGACCATGGAGAGCTGGTAAGTGAAAAAGCAGTAATAAGGAAGGATGTGAGGAGGAGAGTTGTACTGCTGTGGGCAGTAGCTGGGAAAAGAAATGAGGAAGGAGGGAAATGAGCCATCAGCAAGGTGACTTGTGAGCCTATTGACCAGGGAAATCATCTAGAGTGGAGGAAATGGGGCAGACTTGATTTCTGATCATTACGGTTTGTCACACGCGGTGTTGCACAGATTCTTACTTCTTTCCCACCCTCCCCCTGCCTCCTTGCAGTAACACAGCTTGAAGAAGAAGGATACAAATGCACTCCTGCCTTCTCTCCCCATGCCCTCCTCTCACAACAGATGGATTGAGAGTAAGGATGCTCCCCTGGCAGTACTCAGTGCAGCTATACCATTAAGTATTTCTCTATATATAATTACTAATTACTCAGTCATGAGACAGATGCCAAGCTGTTTTGCATTTGCACGGAAAGCCCCTGCGGAACTTTGGAGTGAAAAAAATATATATCACAGCTCAGTGGTGTTTGGGCATCCAGGGTTTAGGCAGCTGAGCAGGAGAATTTAAAATCTGGTTTCCAACTCACATATCTGCAGTCCATGATAGAGTTTTCCTGTAAACTCTCCAAACTTCAGAGCGCTTCACTTTGCACTGCTAGCTAATATTTCATTAACTTAGGTGTTTATATGACATTTCTAAGAAACCATGTCATTCTAAGCTGAGTTGATTAAAGACATGTATTACTAACACTGACATTATTTTGCTTCTATTTACATTTTTGTTATGTGAAGAAGCAAGCCCTGCTGAACTGCTAAAAAGGTGAAAGCTTTTCTACTACCTAAATGTCACTTCTAGCCACTGTTAAACATATTTCCATTGGTTTCTTACTCTATAGGAAGACTAGCAAAACAAAGCATCTGCAATTTTTCCGAGTACACCCAAAGTCACAGGGGAACTGGGAAAGAGAGACAGCATCTCGTTTGCAATCTTGGGAAACCTTATAGCCCTGAGGGACACAGTCTTCAATAGGATCCAACATTTTATCTTAAGATCAGATATTCAGATGGATCATTTAATCTCAATTGTCACTGGCCATAAGGATTAGGAGAATAAAACATATAATAAATACATTGCAGGAAGAGGGAATGATGGCAACACATGCCAGCTCGATCCAGTTTTCATGGGCAACCATAGCAGGAAAGATGTAGTATCCTGGGATGCTGGGAAGTTGTTTAAATGTGTTAACATCCACATGGCCTTGTATTCTCCGCTGTGATAACTGCATTTGGGGTTTGTGTGGAAAGCACAGCTAAAAGCTTTTACAGTGAACCCTTGTTTCCTCCTTGGTGGGGAAAGGTAAGCTCCTAACATGAATACATGTGATATTAAAAGTAGACAACCACACTGTAAATTGCACTACAGGTAAAAAAAATCCAGATAAAATTAACAGGCAGGTCCAAAGTGCAGTATTTATCCTAAGAGGTTAACTTACAGGAAAAGACATCTAAGGTCAAGAGGTATGATTTATTGCTGAATAGTTTGTGGCCTACAGAAAAATGCACAGATGAAAAGACAAAGACATAAAATATGACACTGTCAAGTTCACTTTCTGATTTCATTTTGTTCTAGTACTTATTCTCCACAGGTTACAAGTGATTTTGTGGGTGTTTTAGAAAATTTAGACATTCTCTTACCACACAAACTCAGGTTTCAAAGAACTTTCTCAAATACGCAGTGTTTTGTCTCCTGACAATTTATTCTTTATATATTGGATGCTTATTTCTTTTTACTTCATTGTGTTAGTGCTTATTTATTATTATTGATTTTAGTATTAATAATATATTATTATGGAGTGCTCAGCACTCAGCAGGAACTGCGCCGGTGAGCCCGCAGTATAATGGTTTCCCTTCACCCACAGAACAACACTGTGAGAGGAAAGTGGGTTAAAAACCTTGCTGGACCTGCCAATTTGCTTTGTGAGTGGCACGGGGTGGTACCCCCTTCACAGAGCCCATATCCTGAAGTGATTGTAATGCTACACCTGTTCCCTGTATAAAACCATACAGTGTCTGCTTCTTAAATGGTGTGCACAGTTCTGATTCCCTAATCTTAAAAAGCTATAGGAGATCTGGAAAACATGCAGAGAAATGCTACCTATATGATCCCGGCCATAGGGAACAGCTTCTGTATCAGGAGTAAGGTCAGTTAAATGGACAAGCACAATTCAGCTTGAGAACAGAGAATATTGGTAAAGATCTAATAACAGTCCCTAAAGTCACCAGTGATGGAGAGGATGAACAGGGAAATGCCTTCCCGAGCTACGAAAATGCTACTGCAGTTACAAGTGTACGGGGGTTTGGAAAGCAACTAAACAGATCGCTGGAAGAAAAGACCACTGCAATAAAAGGCCACCGTGTGCTGCGGCATGTAAAGGTGCTGCCTACAGCTATGGAAATCCCTTGGGTTTTACAAGCTGGAAAAATGGGAAGCGTGCTGGGCAAGTACTGTCCCACATTCGCCCCTACATGTTTCCCTTTACATCCGTTTTGAGCCAGTGGCAGGATACTGGGCTGGGCAGATCTTTCATCAAGGCCAGCAAAGCATGTCTTACATTCTTACATCCGCTTTCTGGAACCGGCTGAATGGCACACGTGCCTTCCGTATAGCAACTGAGTAGCTGACAGCAACAGCATAATGACCTAAACTAGACTTTAAACAACATTTTTTGGAAGGAAGCTGTTGCTCAGATCAGATGAGCAGTCCTGATTGGCATCTTCCATACCACTCCCGAGCCCTTTGTGCCACTCGTGTAGCTGCTTAGAACAGAGTATCCTTCACGGGCCAGGCCACTGCTGTAGGCTGGGGGTGCTGCCAGTTTGAGAGGTGGAAAGATCTATGTCAGAGATGCTTCTGCCATCCGAACATTTTGGATGCCAATGGTGTGTGTACCACATGGGTGGCTGCAGCATAAGATCAAGAAATCTGCTTCTGAGTGCCCAGGATAGAGCACAACAAAGAGACTGACTTGCAATTGCATAGCTAAACCTTTTCCTTTTTTTTTTTCTTTTTTCTTTCAGATCTACATGGTTAAATTTCCACTTATCCCAAGTTGAAAAAAGAGAAGGAGGACAAAGATGTTGTTAGCATGATGTCTAGCTTAACAATCTTCTCAGAAATATCCCTGATGTCAAAAGGAAATAAACAAAGTAGGGCTACTTTAAATAATTTTCAGCAAGAGCCTGCAGCAATGACTTGGTATGCTGGAGAGTTAAGTATACAGAAATAAGTTACCCCTTCGAAAGAACATTTACTTACTAATCCTATGGATGTTAGAACTTTCTGATAAAGGACTTCCAACAACCCATACAGAATATTTAAAGAAGATGAAAAGAGATGTGTGGGTGTTTAACATCTTTAGAAACAAATCTTTTACAAATATTTGAGTAATTGAATGCCTCAAACCGGGAGAGAAACTGGGGAAAATATGACTACAAGTGCTTTAGTGCCAGAGCTATCAAAACGCACAGCAGTACACTCTGACTTCACATGAAATTCTCCATATTGAGCCCCCAGTCAGACAACTGAGATTACAGACTGAATCAAACCAACACATTCAATGGACCCAAACCCTCAAGCTTGCAGAAGAATTCAGATGTGATGCATCATAGATACTTGGTCTGGATGCACAAATCCAGCAGAAATACTTACCAAGCAAGAACACCTGATCAACAAAATCATTACTTCCTAACAATCCTTCATGATGCAGAACAATCCTAATTTTAGGCCTAATTCCATTCCAGTTAAAGCCATACAGCCACCTCCCAGGAAATGTTTGGTTTCCCTAAATTTAATAAAATGGAGATCCACAAAGTTATTGAAGTCATTCTCCTGAACAGTTTCTTTGGTTATTTTTCAGCCCAGTGTTGAAGAATTATTTGTGAACAAGCCATTCTTTTTGACTTTGACTCACCAGCAGATGTAGACATGCATAATACTTCTCCAATTAACTGTTTTCAAGACTTTTTTTTTTTTTTCCCTTCTCAGTTGGTGACTAATGTAATTCAAAAGAACTCGGCAGTGTTTGCTCTCTGTCATTCAGGGGTGGCCCTATCTTTCATTAGAGTGCATTTGGGTGCTTTTAGTACTTCACCCAGGCCTAGATTATATTGTGTGTGGCACTGACGAGACAGGATGCTCTGGGCTCCTGAGATGGGCAGGGAGGTGGGGCAGTATCTGTAATGCTTGGAAGATGCACTATGTGCAACATGTCAGTAAAGCAATAAAGTCATTTTAATGACTCTGCCCTAAATCCATTTCTCCATCTGCTGAGCCTGTCAGCACTACCTCCAAATCTCAGGTTGGGGTGACTCTGGTGAGTACTCACATTGCCAGCAGCCTTAGGGCAGACCCTCCACAATGACATCCCCAGCTCAGAGTCCAGTCTGTCCCCACAGCTATTTTGTGCATTTCAAGAACTCATGAGCTTTTGAAAGCATATACTTTCTCTATATAAGGCCGTAAGAAGACTTACATGCCAAATTTTTTCAACACGCAAGACAGATTTTTTTCCTGTTCATTGTGTCTTCCAAAGCAAACCCAGCAGAAAAGTGTCAAGATGATACCCTTTTGCTTTCCCAATTGCAAGAAGGGCAACGTGTTGGCTGTAGGAGCTGGAGCAGGCACCCAAAGCAATTCAGAGAGCAGAAACTGACAAAAGCTGGAAGCATCTGGGTTCTTTCCAGCTTCTAAATCTGAACCTGTACCTGCAGTCGCAGGATCTAAATACTTCAGTGGTGAATACCTCCTTCTGGAAAATCCCCATTACATAAATGGAAACAAGTACGTAGACACATGCGAAGGTACATACCAGTAGAGGAATGATAAGTACTCATAACTGTATTTGAAAATATTCCTTATTACAGTTTTTTTCCAGATGCACAGAGCAATCATTTTCCCCAGAACAAACCATTTGACAGTTTCTATGGTACATTGCAGTGGTGTGCGTGTAGCTGTTATCATTGAACCCTGGGTGTTTCCTCAAGAATGATGTTTACTGTCTTGTTCATAGCAAGTATCTCTGCTTATAAAGAATTATGGAAGAATCACAGTAGAAAGTGAGTAGGTTTTTCCTGTGTGTGCTTTACAACACATTGTTGTGCATTTAAGCTCAATCAGACCAGTTAACAAAGTCATGGAGTACTGATGAGAAGAAAACTAGGCTTTTATAATTTGAGTATTATTGATAAAATGAGTGACTGTAGAAAACCAAGGCATTTAGAAGGGGTCTTTAACCTGAACTGAAAAGCCGGGAAGCAGCAGAAAATAGCTGTAGTAACTCTCCTCCTCAGGTTCACCCTGGTGCTGTTTTCTGAACGATTCATTTAGATATCCGCACAGGCAAACAGTGCTCTATCAACGAAGCTGTATGTTTCCTTGAATTAAGAACAGACACACCCAGCAAGAGCTTACCACCCCCAAAAATGACAAATTAGACTGGTTTTTTTAAAAAACACATGAACCGGATCCTTTGTTAAGCTTATAATTAATGGGTTTTCTTCATGTATCTCCCAGGTGCTATGAAATCGCTCAAAGCTAGTCTCTGTTTCTAAAGTGTAAACCTGTGATGTTCTGGCACAAGCCATTTTCTCTCCAAGCCGACCCCATATTTGCTTGAAAGCCTCCACCAAGGAAAACCTCCTCTCCCCCAGGGCTCCCTGAGCAGCTGTGGGCAGGCAGGAGGCTGCCCAGGACACCAGCTTTCTAGGGAAAGCTCCAGCTGAATGTTTTCTGCAAAACAGAGGCAATTTTAAACGGGAACTGGCAGGTCCCTTGAAGGGTGATTCCTACCAGCAGCTGCTCTGAAGGTACCGAGGTGGCTTCAGTGAAACCCATCTGCAGCCCTGACCCCTCCAACAGTCCTGGGAGCCCTGACACCAGCCCCACCACCATGCAGCAGAGACTCAAACAGCAAAATATAATTACAAATAACCATATGTACTTAAGGGGTAGCAAAAGCACAAAATGTAAGGAAAAGCACCTTAAAGACGAATGCTTCCCAGTGATGGTCAAAATGATTGCAATGTATGAAGCCCATGAATCATTTTGAGATCTTCAGTCAGATGGATAAAATATTATTATTATTCCATGTAAGTTATTACTACATTGCATTTGAAATGTCTTTGTAATTTCCTGTCAAATGCTACCCTTAGGTCTCCTCTATATTACTGCTTTCCAATTATCTTTTATTTTTCTTCTTGAATATATGTTTTGAATTATTTTTTCATCTGATGTATCAGCCCACAGTTCTCCGGATTGAATCTTATTTTGTTATTTCCTGTCCACATTTCTACAACTAGGAGTTTATTGTTTTGGAAAGCCAACCAAAAAAAAAAAAAAAAAGGCAAGAAAAAATAAAAAATACCATGAAAGGATCTTTATGTCATATGTTTGTATTTAGATCTCAAAACACATAGCCCTTGCTACAAGCACTTTCTGAAACATCTTAGGGAGATGTCCTAAATTCACTATCATTCACATAGTCTTGTACACTCAGATTAAAATAATAATGATTAAAAAAACCCAACAAAAACCCTAGACTTTGTAATCATATATTGCTGTCTAATCACTCTTTGAATTGCAAGGCACACTCAAGCCAAAAGGAGGTGGGTAAAATCCAGCTCTGCCAGGCTAAGAGGTGGAGAATTTGAAGGTCAATGGTGCTCCAGGAAAATTCTTCTTGAAAAAAAGGAATCACTTCATCTCAGAGCACCACCATAAACCTATAGAGAGATGAACCCCTCCAAAAAGGGTGAGAAACCCCTCAGGAGGAAGGTCAGGCAGAGCATCCAGACATGGAAGAGGCAAGCAAGCATCCCAGGCAGCACCAGCAAGGAGACCAAGAAGCCCCTCAGCCACCAGCTCTCCACATCATCACAAGCAAAACCGTCCCTGAGTGACCACAGAGCTGGCCTCTGCTGAAGGCTGCGGATTCAGAGCACTGGAGATTTCACTTATTGATCTTCCCTTAGGTGGGGGGTACATGACATTTTTTCACATAGAAAACCCCCAAACTTCCTCATTTCTACATGCAGCACCTTTACTCAAACTTCAATGAGGTTGTTCACAACCAAACCCGATAACTAGTCTCATGGGAACTTGTTCACTGCTTGACACATTTGGCATTATCATCATCCTGTTCTCCTTCCCTTCAGTTGTTTTGCGGTCTTACACTGCTCATCTCAGCAGAAATTTTAAGTAGTCTTTAAAAAAATCCTTTCCATTTAACTGGTAGTGACTGAGGATACAGTCCTAACTTGAACTTTTAAAATATTTCTATTAGTGAAGAAGACAAAGCAAACAAATAATAAAAAATTAAAAAAAAACAAAAACCACACCAGTAAAGCCTCCTGAAATACGATTTTTGCTGTTTTCTCAGAAAAAAAAAATCTGCTGTAACTTTTATAGGGCTTTAAAATCTATAATTAGATTTTCTAAAATGGATGCCATTTGCAGGCAAATGGGTAAAGAGTATTTAAAAACAGAAATTTAATTCAAAATCTTCAAGGGTTATTAAACTGTCACACTCTCTTGTCTGTGCAAGAGATGACAAGAGCTATATAGTGAATTGCTTTCATGCCTGCTTCTCAGTCATTTTAAGTAAACTGAGGGTAGGGTGGACTATTTGCCTTTCTCGGGTTTCTGTTTGCTTTGTTTTCATCAATTCAACAACTTCTGTGTATTCTTTCATTTTCAAAGCCACAAGTTCCCCAATGAAGTGGACTAATTTAGTCGCATCAGAAAGAAGAAGATGTTCTGAAACCTCCAGCTGGCTGTCCTGGGAATCACTGCAGCAGTTTAATAAGCCTCAGTTGTCTCTTACTAATCTAAAATAAGACTTGGCACATGATATTTGCCAGCTGTTGTACATTTACCAGCTTAACTACATTTTTTAATGTCGATGAAGCACCATGAAGGACCAATTCGTAGCCTTATTTGGATTAAACTTTACACCACGCCATATCAGATGTCTTTTTTGTTTGCATGTCTGTTTGCTTTGTTCACTTATTTTTATTGGACCCAGATATCAGCAGTGTCTTGTAGTCCTTTAATTAGTACACATCGTTATATGCCTGGAAAGATGAGATTTAATTCTCCTGCAGTGGGAGACAGTTTAGAATATTTGGAAGTCAGAATGCTGACATGAGACCCTCTCTCTCCACCCCAAAGGAATTGCAAATCCTGTTTGTAATTAATTGTCATACCTCACAGACTTTAAAGCCTGCCATACATCACAGCTCCAGGATTTCTAAGGTGGACGTTATTCGGCTTTGCATGGGAAACTTGCAGCTGCGTATCAGTCGTATTTTAGCCACAAACCACTCAACTGCTCAGCTTTACACTTGGTAAATCTTCACCCCTTTCAGTGAGCTTACAGAATGAAACTCTGCTCATTTTCTCTCCCTGAAGTCCTGAAGAACGACAGAGGCCATCAACCCACAGCAGCTGCGGCGCGGGGGGAAGCTCCCTCTGCGTGTGAGCGCTGGGCGCCCGCTTGCTCCCACGCTGCAACGTCCCTGGCCGCAGACAGCAGTTGAGGCTGACATTCTGCTTCTACCAGGAGAAGCAAGACTTCAGGCCTTGCTCATGTTGCTTGCCCTGACACTCATCTCCAGAGTGATCCGCAGGATAAGCTCAGGGCTTCGGCATGGTGCTGGCTGCGGCCCTGGGGGTGGCTCCTTCCCTGCCAGCAGCACCCTGGTGCTCCACGGCTCCTGCCGCCACGGTGCAAGGGGAGCCCGGCATCCTTTTGCCTCCCTTCTGCCAGTGCCTCAGAGACAAAGCCACTGCGTTCATGTCCTTCATCCTGTTTGTTAGAAATGCCTAAGACAGGCAACCCTCAGCACGCTGCAACTGGAACATACTGATTTCACGTTGCAGAGCAGAAGGAATGGGCTGACGTTATAGTATTTGTAGACTCATAAACACAACGGTCACACAGATCTAACCAGAAGTACCAAAGCTCACCAAAACTGCAGGTTTTGAGATTCTGGGTTTAGCATTTTAAATGAGACTCTCTTTATTGGTAATGACATGAGAAGAAAAAAATAAGTATGTTCTTTCAGCTCAGTTCAGATCCGAAATCATCATACCTGCTCACAGAGCAATGGACTTGGGAGAAGTACAGGATTCAGAGAACACCCTCCAATGTAGCTGTGTCTACAAAAATAAAGTTTAACCAAAACAGACAAGAAAGTAATTAAAATGGTCCTTGGCAAACTTCATTATGCCATATTCTTCATTTTCACTCTAGGAACTTAAAATTTCACAGATAAGACTGTCTCGTGTGAATGCAACTGCAAATATTTTGGTGAAAGTAATTATTCTGTCCAGGTCACTAATGAATATTCATTCACAGTGGAAGATCTAATAAGAACATGGTATCTTTTTCAGGAAGGTCACAGCAGTTAAGGTAAATGTAACAGTTCATTATTGAGACTCAGACGACCATCTTTTTGTCTTGTGGCTGTTACAGGAAATGAACTCTGTCCACATTTATTCCATACTTTTATTGCTGTTTACAACAGCACAGAAGGAAGAAAATCTGTGAGCAGCTGTAGCAGTGTGGCCTGGGGACAAAGCCAAGACGATCTGGTCAAAAGCAGCTTCTTTTCACTCCCTTGAACAAAATCCTAGGCTTGCTTGCAATTTGGCTTTGTGATAATAGTCACAGGGGAAATTCCCAGTCACTGGCCATCTGAGGGCATGACGACGAAAAAAATTTCCTATTCACCAGAGATCACTTCTGGTCCATTCTTCCAGATCTTCTCAAGATATAAATTATAGCAACTTAGAATATGGAATTGTAAATTCTCATCTTTCCTCCTCTGCTGACCAGTAATAGCAGTTCTGTGCCTTTGACAACCTTCATGAACAAGCAAATAAATCACCTGTGAGATATTACACCAGTTTGAAGTAGAAAATACATCTCTAATAAAGCAGATTCAAATCTCAGGCACTATTTCCCCCTGTGCAAAAAAGAGTTTTCCACTTAACATCTGTACCATCCGTGTGGTGAAGTCACTCCAGCCAAAGTAACTCATTCTGCCGAAGCATTATGCAGCCTTTCCAATATACTTCTCTGCCTAGTATCCTCTACTTCCAGTTAACATAACCTAAAGGTTTAGGAAATAGACATTCGTTCTGTATTTGAAGAATACTCATCTTTGTCAAAAACCTCTAATTACTGACTGTAATAATAAAAAAATACTACTGATCACAAACCTCCTATCCTTAGCTTGCTCGCTTCCCATTCACACTCTGATTTCTGCTTGCCGGTTTGATGTGACCTCACACCAAAATTTAGGACAGGATCTTAAAAGAGAGTAAGAACATGTGAGACACCCCCCAGTTAATCTATGTTCAAACTGGACTGGAGAGCCTTACCATAAGAAACTTATTGCATCTATTAACTTTTGAGGTTTTGGCACACACCTGCTATTAGGCCACTTGAATTGTGCTGTTTTTTGTCTACAGTGTCTGTGAACAAGAAGGTATGCAGCGTGTTCGGGTGACATTTTAGCTTATTTGGCAAAAATATTTTGATGCATCTGCCAACACAGAGAGTGCTGCTGACCATGGAGTCAAGTGTCAGACTTACACACTATCAGTGTAGCAATAGGAAAAATATTTTCTTCCATGGAAATTGCCATGATTTTTTTTGTTTTGTTTTGACCTTGTTAGAATGTTTTCTTTTTGAGATCATTTTGAATTCTTGCACTATAAATCCAGTCTTCCATTGCTTATAGAAGATGTGGAAGCCATACTCTACGGCATTAAAATTAGTGCAAGAATCACTCGGTATTAATCATCTGTATGAATACTGATAGATAACAATAATATTCTCAAGTTATTTTATTTTGGCTTTTTTCTAAGGTGAATGAAGGGATCTAAGTCAGTGAGGGAATTTGGGAATATTTACTGTATTTCCTTGTAGACTGGATTACACAGTAACTATAGAAAATGAAATGGCTGAAAATCTCCACAGATATACACTGCAAGGGCAACAGAACCCAGTTTTTAGATTTAAAAGCCCGAATTCCAGTATATTTGTCATTTTATTTACACAGCCTGGGAACTGGAACACAAAGGAAGATTAAAAGAGTTTTAAAAGCTTTTGGAATTGAAGATGTGCTTGAGAGACACCTCCTAAACAGAGAGGCTGACACAGACAAGCTGCGTGGGGGGGATTTGGTCCTCTGGATCAGGGAAAGGTAAGTGCAGATGAGAAGATATGCAAGCCATCTACTGCTTTTAAGATAAACTTTTTCTGAAATGTTTTTGTTATAAATAGGGCAGAATTATGGAAAGAGGAAATGTCTTTACTAAGTAATTTCTTGATTAAGTGCTTTTATATCATACCTAAGGCTGTCAGGCTGCACCCAGGGTTGGTGGTAAATAGCTCCTTTTCAAACAGGCAAGCTGTCAGAAGTGGGCTCCCCCACGCATCGATACTGGGCTCAGTGCTGTTTAATAAGTTCATAAGTGGTCTGGATGATGAAAGCAAGTGTAACCTGAATGAAGCTTGTGGATCACACCAGACTGAGTGGGGAAGTGGACGCTTTGGAAGGGAAAGCCACCCGGCAGGAAGAACTGGATTGGAAGGAAGAATGGGCTGGCAAGAATCTTTTGAAGTTCAGTAAGGACCAGTGTAAGGTCTTGCACCTGGGAAAACATAACCCAGGAGTGCAGCACAGGCTGGGCTCTACCTGGCTGGGGAGCAGCTCTGTGGAAAGGGACCTGGGGGTCCTGGTGGACAAGAAGCTCGGTATGATTGAACAGCGTGCTGCTGCGGCCAAGCAAGCCAACAGGATGCTGGGCTGCATCAACAAGGGCATCACCAGCAGAGACAAAGTAGTCATTACTCCACTCTACTCAGTGCTTGTCAGGCCACACCTGGAATGCTGTTTTTGTGCCCGCTATGCAAAAAAGATGTGGACAGGCTGGAGAGGGTCCAGAGAAGGTCCCCAAATATGATCAAAATTTCCTGCCGTGTGAGGAAAGGCTGAGAGATCTGGGTTTGTTCAGCCTTGAGAAAAGGAGGCTTAGGAGAGACCTTACCACCATATTCCAGTATTTGAAGGGTAGCTACAAAGAAGATGGAGACCTCCTTTGTACAGAGTCATATAGCAAATATGAGGGGTAATGGGTACAAGTTACTTCTGGGGACATTTCGATTGGATACAAAAGGAAAATTTTTCACAGCAAAAACAATCAGATGAGGGAATAATCTCCCCAGGGAAGTGGTAGATTCCCCAATATTGGATACTTTCAAGATTCAGCTGGACAGGGTGCTGGGCCATCTTGTCTAGACCGTGTTTCTGCCAAGAAAGGTTGGACCAGATGATCCTTGAGGTCCATTCCAACCTGGTATTCTATGATTCCATGATTCTAAACTTTATCCTGCTAAAAGGTATTCCCATGTTTCTTCTACCCTTGGAACATCATGGCCACAGCAATTCTGCAATAAATACTTTCTTTAAGAAAAGGCAAACCAGTTTTATAGGGTACTTGGTCACACACCTGTGTCACCCCATACCCTGGAGGAAATGGCATCCCCTGTCCGCAGGAAGCCCCTTCCAAGGGACAAGGAGGCCGCTGGGACACGTTCAGCTCTCACACCACAGCGATCAGGGTGTTGTTTCATTCCAATTAACACCAGCTTCTGTTTAAGTAAAGAAGAGAGCATGGCTCTGCGATTGAAATGCAACTTCATAATGCTACTTTCTTTGCTACAGATAAAGCATATGTTATGGACACATAATGGAAAACAGAACTTAGTAAGTTGTAGTTCATTACAAAAAGACATAAACATAAAAACTATGTCAACCAGAATCATTGCATACAGATGAAACAGCAGAGGTTGTGGTCCAGGGTTGACTCACAAGCTGGGTCAAACACAAGCATCTTAGTATTTATATCTGTCCCACAACACTCAGTACCACTCCCATGATCAGGACCTGCCCCGTGTCCCAGCAGGAGGGATTTTTTGAGGAGCAAGTGCTCAAGCAGGGCTCTTTGTCACTAAAAAGAGCATTGTTAGCAGCCCTGCCAGCAGTTGTTTCACCTGATCCCCTTGCTATCAGGTCCCATGACATCTGAGAAGGCTGATGAGTGAGCAGGTGGGAAGTCCATATGGCAGCCCACCAGCTGGTTAATGTTATTAAATTGCCAAATATTCTTTCCTTGAAGTTTCCTTCAGGGAGTTCAAATGGGAAGCCACAGAATCTGAAAAATCTCTAAATGACAATTTGCTGAATCAAAGCCTGGAAAAGCATTAACCTTTAGCGTTGCTTGTTCTTGGACATGTTTTCCTCCTCCCTTTGAGAGTGGTCTATATGGATATGTTGAGAGACCCATGGGATATACGTTTGGGAAGGCGAGATAAGAGTCCCTAGAAGACGTGCTGTGAGAGCGAGGCATATGATTGATGAAGTCTCATGTGTGAGAATCAAGTGGTTCTTTAAAATTGGCTCTTTCTAACACCAGCTATGATCTAAATGTGAAAAATGTAGAACACAAACTTTGTCGTGTTGTTGAAGGCTGGCTGATAGCTAGGATTGTAAAAGTCCACCAGTATCTCCTCCTTAAAATGTTCCGGCCTGGGATCCAAGCCCATGGGCCAACTCTGATCCTCTTTGGAGAGCTGTACTGTGCAAGCACTTCAAACTGACCCCTCTTCTGAAACTGAGGAAGACTAATCTTGAATGGTTTAGGCAATCTATAGTCATTGGGTAGCTCATCCTTTATCAGCCGATAAAATGTCCCCTGACATAGCCTTGCTTTATCTTTGTCTCTCTTTCCTCTTCCGTTATATAGTGGTGACAGAATTCCAAGTGCAGTCCGTGGTCCTTATGGTCAGGACTGCTCTGGGCTGGCTCTTATCTGCCTGGAGGAACAAGCAGGTGGAAGAGCTTTCCTGGATTTACCGGGGCAGAAAGAGGGCAGTGAGGAAATTGGTAGATCTGTACTCATTTAGCATTCACAGCATTCACCAGCTGCAAAAAGTTCACCTCCTAACCATTTCAGAGGCTGCCCAGTCCATCCTGGAAAAATCCACCCTGACCTTCCACCTCCAGTAGAGCTTTTGCTCCACAGCAACCATCACTCAGGTGGTCATCAGTCACAGTCTGACACTTGGCACAAGCCAAGGCCAGAGATCTCCAGGGAAGATAGAAGAAGGTTTGGTAAGGAGAGGAAGAGGATGATGATTTTTTTAAAACAGAACAGAAACCAATTGTATTAGAAACCTTTTCAGTCTGAGGAGGTTTTCCCTGCCCCCAGCTGCTTCTTCCTTCTCTACCCTTCAGTGCCCCCTTTAAGGGTACCAGTTGCCAAAGCGTTTGGCATAACTGGGTTCTCATGAGGGGAGAATATTTTTACTGGGTGTTCAAGTCCTTTAGCTGCTGCGCTTACAAGAGCTAACAGCCTTGGTCTGCACTGCCTCTGCAATTTAAGCAGAACAAGCATGAGTTAACAGCTTAGAAAAGTCTGGGTTTAGTCTTCTCCTGAAGTTTGTGAATTTTGTGACTTTGACTTGGCTGCCTTCCTTTGAAGGCCATGTTACAGTGTCTACCTCATCTTCATGCCACCCAAACAAGCCAAATTCTGAGCAGGTCATATTCAGTTCTTCCATAACTATGCTAGTATCTTCTTCAGTGGGTTCCTCCAGATCTTACTAACAGTTACTGTGCTTTCCCTTGGCCAGCTTCAAGGGAAGAGCATGTCTCCACCTCTCTGTTGGGAAAAGTATTTCATTCATACACAGGAGCCTCATTACAATCTATTTCAATGAGCCAGAGGAATATCCATAAAGGGATGAAGACAGGAGAAAGATTTAGCCTTACATGGCAAGAAAGTGAAAGGCAGGCAAGAGTCCAGTGAAAGTGCATAAGGAACATTGATCTGACAGTCCCATGCTGCCACCATGAAAAGACCGAAGCTGAATCTTGAGTTTGGTACCATGATTATCAAGAAAGCCTAACATCCTGTAGTATGTTTAACCGTTAGTTCTCCTATGTTTGTTAGAAGATATTTATTTCTTTTTAATTATATTTAATGTTAAAGGCAAAAACTACTTGTAGGACTCAAAGCTCAGCAAAAGGATTGGGGAGAAAAGGACTGAAATATTTCTTGATAATGCTGAAATGTCTCTGTCTAGCTACCAGTGTGAGCATTGGTAGTTACACACCACAGGGTCTGCCTAGCTCTATCATTTCCCCCAGTAAGAAATACAATCAGTGGATGAAGCTCTGAAATTTTAGAAAGTTATTTGGATTTTTTTTTTTAAGATAAGGCAGATTCCTCTCCAAGCACCTCTGAATATTGCCTCCAATATTCAGCAGACCTAAGCCTTGAGTACTGATGAAAACGAATGTTGCCATTTGGGGAATTCTCCAATTCCCATGTCTTATAAAACATTTTTTCACTTTATAAAGGGGATTTTGAAAACTGGTGCTGAGCAATGAGTGTGGGGCAATGGAGGGATGGTCAGTACTGTGCATGGCAGCATGGGCACATCAATGCCACCAGCTCCTGTGGAACCGTTCCAGTCACCAGGGTATGCTGAAAATACAGGGGTGTAGCCCACCTGAGTTCCTGTATAAGAGGAAAGAAGTATTGAAGTGAAAGGAGGGCAAAACAGCAAATGATAGACCGTATTTGCCAGATCTGAAGAATTTTCTTAATTCATTGTACACATATGTTTATAATACACAATTTGGCTGACTTGATATGCCTTTACTAAGAATAGAAATTGTCGTGTCCTTAAAACTTGTTTAAAAAAATACATGTTCTCATATGCTACTCCTGTTGCAAAAAAAAATGAGCAAAGACTAACAATGTGTGTAAAAACATTAAAGGGCATCTGCTGTATGTTCTGTCTCTCTTTGCAGTGTATTTTTTCAGAAAGCAGGTTTAAAGGTGGACAGTTTAAGATACGTAATAGCATTCCCTTGGCCACTGAGTTGTGCTTGATACATGTAGTGTAGTATATGTAAATGCACATGAAACCAACACATGAGCTCTCCACCATCTGCAGCCTGGCTCTAATTTTTTCCATGCTTCCTCAGTTCTGAGAAGGAAACTGGAAAATCTCTGATCTGCTCCATCTGTTTCCTTCATATGATGCCACATGCTGATCCCTGAAGAGCACAGGCTGCACTGCAGCACATCAGTAAAACTGGCTCAAATGAACTTGAGTGAGTTTTGTTATAAAAATCATGATAAACCGTTGTAATTCTTTATTTATCTTACAGTTCTCCGATAAAACTGGATAGGCTTTTTGTGATTTTGGCAATGTTGAAAGAAAATGCAGCACAAAGAGAACTTTCATTTACTTGCAACTCATTTCGGCAGCTGACAGTCTTGAAAACCCAGACTGGCACGAAGCTTGGACAGCAAAGTAGCCTTCCTTTTTATTCATTCACACGGCAATCCACAGCCCTAAGGAATGCTTATGATTTGTAGTGTACCTCAAAGAAATCAGAATTTCAGCTGGAGCAGTATCTTCCTTTGATTACTGCTAGCACTAAACAAGCATCATATTCTCACCCATGCTGATAAAGGGAGTTCAAGCAAAACCCAGCTGTGCCACCAGTGCCAAGATGTCCCTGTAGCATCCTGGGAAGTGCCTGAGGCCAGCAGCCTGGGAAGGCAGCCTGCCACCAGACCTCAGCCAGCCTGGGAAGGCTTTCTCCAAACCTTCCTGGTCTGCTCATCTCAGCTGCATCTCGCCCATGCCAGGAGGACTTTCACCCAACCAGTCAGCCAGGGGCAGTGCTCGGGAGTTTTTCAGCGTTATTAAGAGTGCAAGCAAACCAAAGTAATACAGGAAAATCCCTGGGAGTTTTAAATAGAAGAAAAACATGCTCTGATGCTACAGATTGAAGGGGTTTGGTTTTATTTGCTTTTCCTGTCCTACAATGGCCGGTTTGAAGGAGTGAGGCATGTAGCCTTCTGTGCTTTGAAGTAAGCAGATACTGCTATTTCTGATAACACCACTTGGAGTCTTCGATACTTTCTCATCTCCCAGACCCTGGAGGCAAGAAAGGAAGTCTGGAGAAAGGAAGACACTCCCTTGGTCAAGGAGGATCTGGTTAGAGATCATTTAAGCAAACTTGACACCCACAAATCCATGGTCCCTGATGGGATGCATCCCTGAGTGCTGAGTGAGCTGGCAGATGTTACTGCCAAAACACTCTCCATCACCCTTGAAAGATCATGAAGAACAGGAGAGGTACCTAAGGATGGGAGGAAAGCCAGTGTTACTCCAATTTTCAAAAAGGGCACGAAGGAGGACGCAGAAAACTAGATATGCTGGCCTCACCTCCATCCCTGGAAAGGTGATGGAACAGCTCATCCTGGACATCAACTTTAAGCATGTGGAGGAAAAGAAGGTCATCAGGAGTAGTCAACATGGATTCACCAGGGGGAAATCATGCCTGACCAACCTGATAGCCTTCTATGATGGAATGACTGGCTGGGTAGATGAGGGGAGAGCGGTGGATGTTGTCTACCTTGACCTCAGCAAGGCTTTTGACATTGTCTCCCATAACATCCTCATACTTAAACTCAGGAGGTGTGGGTTAGATCAGCGGACAATGAGGTGGACTGAGAACTGGCTGAATGGCAGAGCTCGGAGGGTTGTGACCAGCAGCGCAGAGTCCAGCTGGAGGCCTGTAGCCAGCGGTGTGCCCCAGGGGTCAGAAATGGGTCCAGTCCCACTCAACTTATTCATCAATGACCTGGATGAGGGGACTGAACGTACCCTCAGCAAATTTGCTGATGATACAGAATGGGGAGGAGTGGCTGATCCCTCAGGAGGCCGCGCTGCCATTCAGCCAGACCTGGACAGGCCGGAGAGTTGAGTGAAAAGGAACCTAATGAAGTTCAGCAAAGGCAAGTGTAGGGTCCTGCACCTGGGGAGGGACAACCTCACGCACCGGTACGAGCTGGGGCTGACCTGCTGGAAGGCAGCTCTGCAGAGAAGGACCCGGGAGTTCTGGGGGACAGCAAGGTGCCCATGAGCCAGCAGTGTGCCCTGGTGGCTGAGAAGGCCAATGGGATCCTGGGGTGCATGAGGAGAACCGTGGTCAGCAGGTGGAGGGAGGTTGTCCTTCCCCTCTACTCTGCCCTGGTAAGGCCATACCTGGAGCACTGTGTCCAGTTTTGGGCTCCACCGTTCCAGAGGGAACTACTGGAGAGGGTCCAGTGGAGGACTACGAAGATGATGAAGAAATTGGAACATCTCCCTTATGAGGAAATGCTGAAAGAGCTGGGCCTGTTTAGCCTAAAGAAAAGAAGACTGAGAGAGGATTTTATCAATGCATGCAAATATCTTAAGGGTGAGTGTCAAGAGGACGGGGCCAGGGTCTTTTCAGTGGTGCCCAGTGACAGGACAAGAGGCAACGGGCACAAACTGCAACACAAGATGTTCCACCTGAATATGAGGAAGAACGTTACTTTGAGTGTGACAGATCACTGGAACAGGCTGCCCAGAGAGGCTGTGGAGTCTCCTTCTCTGGAGACACTTAAAACCAGCCTGGACAAGATCCTGTGCCACCTGCTGTAGGTGGACCTGCTTTAGCAGGGGACTGGACTAGATGATTTCCAGAGGTCCCTTCCAGCCCTGATCGTTCTGTGATATATCTATTTTTTTTATATAACAGAATTAAAAACTAGTAATTCTGAACTCTGTAAGGGAAAAGAAATCATCACATTCTCATCTGCTGCCATGGGAGCGTTTACAAGTGTGTGGCTGAAGTGAAGAGTGGTGTCCAGGTGCGTTGCTCCTACCAACAGAGCTTCCATCCACTACAAATTTTACTAGTCATGGTGTAAACACATGCATATGCATTTAGCAAAGGCAAAGACATTACTCTTGAGTAATACTGTGCTTTGAAAAGAACTGTGTCACAGACATCACTAATCCTAAAGGAGGAAGGATTTCCATCCATGTATTTCTTAAAATTACAATAAAGGATGTTTGTTAACAGATACGCATAGACGTGGGTACACACGCAAGCAATGAAATGCATTTTATTCTTCCCTTACACAATACTGGACTAAACAGCACTGACGTACTTCAGAAAATTCCCATACATTTTCTTTACTTATTAATAATACCTTATTATACTTACTCAATACTCCAAATGAAATGCAACTTGGTTTCTTCCGTATTTGGCAGGCACTTGGGAAGAGCAAACAGCCGTATATAATAGCTGTTTATTTTGAGAGAAAACTGTAATTTTACAACAATCAATGCTTAAAATGCCAATAACTCAAAATATTAAGATACAGTGTGTGATCAGCACTCCGTGCATTAAGGCTTCACAGTAACACTAACCGCACTGTTTTGCTATTGAATCTGGATCACTGACTCTGCCAGAGTGACTTCTGATTAACACAGGTGTAAAATGAAATCGTATTACCTGTTGTTCACTGGTTAGTACACAAAACTATATTTTCCTTTCTGGTAAATGTTTACTCCTTTTGGAAGTTCATTGTAAAATCTGGCAGCTAACAGCCATTCTTCAGCTGAGAAATTTCTCTTTTCTCTGCTGCAAATTATTTTCATGGTATTATTTTTGCTTTCCTATGCATTTTAAGTTCATTGATGGCAAAGCACCTGAAATGAACTTCCCAAGAAGTTAGCCTAGAGAAGTTCCAAGAATCTGGCGTGGTGCACGGGGCACAGCAGCTGGAGCAGTGTGCAGCAGTGGTGCATTTTGCATGGGCTCTACACTGACACTGGAGAAGCGAGCTGCTATCGCCACCGTTCCAGTGGAATTTTCTGAAGTCTCCTTTTCAAATAAGGAAAGCTGAGGAAAGAAAGCTGAAAGTCAGCACTTCTAGATAGCACCTCTGTATCAGAAGAGAGGTTTCAAAGCTATCGACTGAGCAGAGAGCTTCCCATCTGGAAAGTAATACATTAAGGAACTAGCAGTTGAAATGGCTTATTTAGTCGACTCTAATAAGGGCAGAATATCCTATTATCTAAACCCCTGATTTAGGGAATATTTGGCTACTTGGTATGAAGTAGGAAGAAAGTAAATTCAGCAGTAGAGTCTGTGGCCAATATTCTCAAACAAGCACTCTGAAGCAAAAAAGCATGACTCACCTCTGCTGCTAAAAAATTTGTCCTTCCCTCTTGGGACACTGTCATTGATGTCACAGCTGCTTCTGTGTGGCATTTTCTGGACCATTGCTTCTCCTTTTTCTTTATGGCTGTTGGAATAGTTCTGCTGCATTCGTGGTCAGGCTGAAGTGCATGCAAGGAAAAATGCTGGAGCAGTGGAGAGGAGGCATTGCAGGCTGTGTCACCCAGCCTGGGGCACCTCATTCACCTACCTGGGCTGGCAGTGCAAGTGTAGGAAGACTTCTCCCCAGGAGGAGGCTCCTAGCTCTTTTTGTCCTAACACAGATTTTATCTACACGCTGGGTTTGAATCAAGCTCAGCAGGCTCAATGGAATCCTTCCCAGCCTCTCACGAAGAAATGCTTAGACTACTACATTTACTACTCTTTTTCTAGGCAGCAGATAGTGGAGGAAAAGGCGAGAATTCTGGAGCTGGATTAGAAGGCTATGGGTTGGGAAAATGACTTAACACAAGGAAAGAAAGAAATCCATCTTTGTAAGACTTGAAATATTAGAGGAAATACTGACAACTTTAGCAACTATATGAGTTGACTTTATATATATATATATTCTTTTCTAGGGGACACTAGCTGAAGGATTGATTTCCTGAAATGTAAAGGAATCAGCAGAAGTAATAGGAAGAAGCTTCACTCTCACCGAAAGAAAAAGGTTATTTGATTATTCATTCAGTGTGATTTTGTTTGAAGTAGATAGGAACTAGAAGTATGGGAAACACTCTGAAAATACTATTAAATTATTTTCTCATTATTTTTCCACAGCCCTTCCCGTAATTTCGCTGATTAAAATTCCACCAAGTGCCTGTAAGAGCTGCCTGGCAATTTACAAACTAGTTGAAGAGGCTTTGGAACCATGGGGTTACAGATACTATTCTTTGTCCAATTGAAGAATACACACATCAAGTGCTGACTGTTGCCAGTGTGAAAGTGATCAAAATAAATATATTGAAATTACTACTATAAAAACCTTTTTCTATTTTTTTCCTTCGAGTTGACTACAAAAAAAATATACTTTTAGCATGCATAGCTAACGATCACAGAAGTCTCTGAAATTGCTTTTTTACTTCTATGCTTTTGATAACCACTTTATTATGCAGAATCCTACCAAACCAACAGATTTAGAATGTTTTATTTAATTTAGTTCTTACCAGGAATTTTTGTAATACTACAGCTAAGCAGTCAGCTCCAGTGGTATAGAACTAATTCACTGTTTGCCCACTGCCTGGATGTAGAACATAACTCTTAATTGGCTATAAAGGCCATTAACAAATAAAACAAAACAAAAATAAAAAACCCAAACAAAAACTCCACGTTTTTTTAAGACCTGTTGTATTTGGGACACTGCTAAAAAGAAAAGCTTCAAAGCTCTTAGTCATATGTTCAAAAAGGGCTTTAGGTCTATGTGGAAAACTAGTGTTTATTGTTCTTTATGGATTTTCTAGAAGCTGGAAAGACATGTTGCAATTGCCTGGTCTGGCTCCTGCATAATATGAGCCATTAGATTTAATTTAGCAAGCTCCATAGTGGAGTTGGAAACTACCATCTGAACTATAACAAGTGATTGTGAGATGCAAGTTGAGACTTCAAGCCTTCAAGTATAACTTAGGTAGCACCTTCAGCAAAATCCACTCAGTAACTGCATGACGTTATGTCATGGTTTAACCCCAGCCAGCAACTGAGTACCATGCAGCTGCTCACTCGCTCCCCTCCTTTCCCCAGTGGGATGGGGAGAAGAATCAAAAAAAATAGGTAAAACCCATGAGTTGAGATAAGAACAGTTTAATAATTGAAATAAAGTAAAAATAACAATAACAACAAGAGCAATAACAATAATAATTGTAATGAAGAGGAGAGGGAGAGAGAGAAATAAAACCCAAGGGGAAAAAAAACAGGTGATGGACAATTCATTCGCTCACCACCCATTGACCAACGCTCAGCTGGTCCCTGACCAGCAACTGGCAGCTCCCAGCCGACTCTCCCCCAGTTTATACACTGAGCATGACGTCCTATGGTATGGAATATCCCTTTGGAGAGTTCAGATCAGTTGTCCTGGCTCTGGTCCCTCCCAGCTTCTTGTGCACCAGCTCACTGGCAGAGCACGGGAAACTGAAAAGTCCTTGACTTAAAGTAAGCACTACTGAGCAACAACTAAAGCATCAGTGTCTTATCAACATTATTCTCATACTAAATCCAAAACACAGCATTCTACCAGCTACTAAGAAGAAAATTAACTCTATTGCAACCAAAACCAGGACACTTTATTTCCGTGGTTTTTTCTTACCTAATTACAGACTTACAACTGTATATATAATATGTAATACTATATATTGGCATATCAGTCCATAAAATGAACAGAGTAAAAATTACCAAGATATTATTGAATATGTTCATTTTTAGAAAGATAATGAGCACCTTGTGGTACTTGAAGTTGCTGTTCAGTTAAACAGGAATACAGTTCCTGTGAACATTTGTCAGAATTAAGACACTAATGGCAAGATCCTGCAGCTGGTGCAAGCCAGCACAGCTCTAGGGGCTTCCTTGGCTTGCAGCTGTTGAAAACCTGACTTTTATTTTTTTTTCTGGGATTTTCTTATATTCTGAAAGATGAAACCCTTGCTACAATGGCAAAGAAAAAACAAAGATTTTGGAGAAGCAAAGAATGTTACCGTTTTTTTTCCTGTCTTGTCAAAATGCCTGGATGAAAGGAGGTTTCAAAGCTTGAGCTGCAGTTTTTCTTCAGTACCAGGAAGGCATACTACCACAAGCTATTAGTTCTCCTGTTCCTGCAGCTAGTGCATGCTTTTTGATATTTTTTTTTCCTGAAGTCATTAGCACATGTTGTCTTTCCACTATTAAAAAGGTACAGGCTTTCAAAAAGGGCAAATGATCAGCCATCTCACTTGGATTTGGATCCGATGTCACATACTTTCCAGACACCCTACCCTACAGCATGAGGAAAATAGGCACTTAGTAGACATACTGCTTTATATATGAATGCATTGAGTATATATAGTCTACAAGATAGTAGATCTAATTAAGAGTTTCTGTCCTGTGATACCAATTGCCACTGCAGGAAAATGGATAGGACAATCTGAACACAGCTGAGACATCTTTGTTCTGACAAAGCGTTTCTGCCCAGATGCTCTGGCCTATGACACAGAGTGCTCTCCCTCTTCAAGAAATCTGGAGCGTTAGACCCACAAGTGGCCAGCCACATCTTTCTTCTGTTTGGGTGAGAGCTACTGTTGTAGCCCATCAGCCACAGAATGAGTAACAAAGGGTCATCTCAGACCTCCTGCTGCAGAGTATCAAACTGAAGCAGAAATGATGACCAAATAAAGGCTGTAGGAATAGCCAGCCTGAACAGAGTCCAAATATCCAGGTCCGGTATATAGAACATCTAGCAAACTGTCGTTAGGTGAGACCTCAAAGCAATCTTTAGTTTCACAGAAAAAAACCTAAGAGGAAAAAAATATTTTGACTATTAACAGGCACAAGCAGCACACTAACCAAGAAGTTCATATTAGATAAAAAATGTGAAATGCCACAAACTTGCTCGGCTCCTGACACAACTCCACTGACTTCAGCCTAAGCCAATGGCTACTCCAAGTACCTAAACTTCATTTCATGGCTTCTTTGAACAACTTGAAAGTATTAGAAGTCATAAATATTTCAGAGGATTGCTTCTAAACTGGGCCTTTGAAAAATAAACAGAGATCAGACTAACAATACTGCTGTGTGAGGAGGAGGACCACAAAGGGAAAGGTTTCCAACAAGGACACAAGGCTTTCAAACCACACCTCTGCAAGGGCATGTTAATTGTCACCATGAGGCTGGTTTTTTCTCAAAAAAAAACCTCTCAGGGTTTGCTTGCTGGCCACTTCAGATTCAAGTAAATTTTGGGGGCCAAAATCCTGAGTTTGCTTTGTCTTACAGCTGTGATTCACATGGAAAGTAGATAAATCTGATAGACTTATTTAGCCTTTGTTCATTAAGATACTGGACAATATTATTAATATTTGTTAAGCTATGCCTTCTGTGAAATATTGCCAAAACAAACATATATGGCACACCAATGCAGGTAAATAAATCCCTATTTTACATCGCCCATAATTAAATTAGGAAGGATGTTTAAATAGTAGGTGTACCTAGATCAAATTAAAAACACAGTGGCAGTGACACACAGAAAACTTAGGTTAGTTTTACAGTTTTTTATTAGGTCCTTTATTTTCTGTTCTCCTTCAGCTAGTGATACTGCTTCAGGTTATGTGGCATCATAAACGAAATAAATGATCAAATAAACAACCTATTAATTAAACTGAAATAAATCAGGATTAGATATCTTGGGATTTTGTTTGTTTTTTATAGTGCTGCTAAGTGACAATTACTTACACTAATTCATGGAACTCAAGTGACATCAACTGAATGACTGGAAGGGTGTTACAATCCCTCCTGCATAACATACAAAGTCCCCAGAAGAGAGGTGGACAACTTCAATTTGTACATTTACACAGTTATAGGAGCCACATCTAGGCGTTCCTATTCATTCCAAAGACGTTGCGACTTTTCCTGATTACCTATTGTGTTAAACAAAAGTTGATAGTTTAACATAGTCACTTCCATCTTAACCAAAGATGAAGAAGAAGAAGCCACTTTAGAAAAATAAATCAGCAGAAGGAAATTCTTACAATCTGCACGAGTCACAGGTTTGGTGGCTTTACTTCGTATCCAGTCTCCTATGTGGGGAAGGAGATGCTGGCATGGAGCCTGCTGGTCACTTCATTGTGGCTGAGAGTTAAAGAAGAGACTGCTGTAACCAAAACCTCACTGTTCACGTTCCCTTATTTCGCCTGCTAATTTTCAGGTTTGGTTTTAGCCTGAATTTCCGGTGTTCTCTGCAGTTCGTGCATTGCTCAAGGTCAGGCAGTGTTCTGCTAAAATAAAAGAAAAGCGTATAATGGCTATAGCTTACCGCAGGTGGATTGCTGTCCCCTAACTCCTGCCTTGTGCGTGGGAAAGCTTCCAGGCCAATGAGACAAACAAACAGACAGAAACTCAAGTAACATAAAGCCGGTATACAGAAATCTGTGGGTGAGGCATCTGGAGTATTCAGCTACAAAACAGAGGGAAGGAGGATAGTAAAATACAGCAAGACTGCTTAAACCTGAATGGTGTGAGGAACCCTGAAGACAAAGGGGGAGAATGGACAAAAAGCCATCACTTGGATTTGGCAACCTTAATTTTGGTGTTTCAGAAAGCAGCAGTGTTCCAGTGGAGCACATCAGAGAGTTTTTTCAGATATTTTTTATATATAATTGTTTTATATATATTTATAGAGATAATATTTTATATATATTTATAGAGATAATATTTTATATATTCAAAGCATGGATGCATTTTCACAAACTATTGCCACTTCACACTTCCAGATGGCCAGGGAATCCAGGCAATATCTACCTACTCCAGGATCCCTTCCTAATGGATCTACTTGAGGGTATCATCTACGGTGCAATTGAATACTGCTGAATGCGCTGAATACTTTCAGCACTGGATCTGAAGAAGGCACCTGAGGCAGGAGTTAGGTGGGATTTCACCACCTCAGCCTGCTCAGATTGCACTCAGATGGCATTTTGCTTTGAAGACATCTCTGCAACCCCCTCTTTTACAGCAGAGTCCCTTAGGGGTCTCATCCTCCACTGTTCCTACAACAGCCACAGCATTTGCAGGGCACAGCATCTCTGTGTGCATTGCCTATCTAAGTCTGACTGGCACCCAACCCAGGGGGGGTTCAGGTTCAACCTGGGGGGAGATGTCAAAGCTTCCTATCTCACTCTGACAACCTTTGAAAGCATAAAGGCAAAATGTCTGTAGATAGCAATTGGCTGGCTTGTACTGAGATAGCTGGTACTCAGGTGAAGGTGTTCATAGTTAGAGAGGTGAATATGTGTGATTGGTAGCATTTACTAGCCTGATTAACTTGAGGTTTTTCTGATTTATCATGGCTCTTTTTATAGGAAAGAGGAAAAAAAAACAAAAAACAAAGAAAGAATAAGAGTAAACAAAAATAGGCTCAGAAAAGAGAAGCTCTGTAAGGTGATGCTGTACTGTGACTTCCTTCAAGGAGCACATACATGGGATGGGCACCCACACTGAGCATCAGCCTCATGCACAGGCTGTCCAGCCACCAAGCTTGAAACTCAGCCTTTGGCCCTGAGGGAGGGTTTAAGAATGAGGGAGTGCTCAGTGCCCATCTGGCATCTCTCACTGCCATCCCTGATGCAAGGAGCAGGAGCCACTTCCCCTCCCCAGACAGTGGGTGGAAGGACCCAGCTTGGCAGCTGGCTCTTGTACCATGGACGGAGGGTCCTCCAGGGTCAGGAAGAAAAGCAGCTAATGCAACCCCTTGGCCCTGCAGCATTCATTTCCATTTATCTTCCCCCTCAGCATTGACGGTGGGGACCCTCCACGAGGACCTGAGCTCTCCAGGTATCCTACAGAGCTTTGCTAGCTGATCTGGGCTCCTGGAGGCAGCTCGGCAGGCTGGACACCCAAACGCCAGCCACTGCTCAGCAGGACCAGCATGCCACCTGCAAACAGGAGACAAGATATAATATCCTGATGACAAAAAAACGGCAGAAGAGAGAAAAACACAGTGAGCTCCACTTTCATTCAGCTGTGCTCATAGAGCTAGCTCTGGCTCCTCTTGGTGGCCCAGAGGTGAGGGCACCCAGCACTGCTGTCCCTGGAGGGGAGCACCACGATGGCCAGGCCCTTTCACTAGCAGCGTCAAAAAGCAGAAAAAAGAAATAAAAAAGAAAACCTCCTGAAAAACAAGGGTGAGGAACCCAAGAGGTGAGTAGCTTGAGTCTGTAAATAGAATTTTCTGTGGGGAGAACTCAGAAGTGTGAATAGTTAAAAGGCACTGAGAATTTTAGTTGGGCTTTTTCATGCGTAAGAGTTGGCATCTCAATAAAGCCATAAACTTCAAGTAGCTCTGTAATGTCCCTGTTTTGCTTATCACTCTTATTCTGCAGTGTTCATTCATGCCAGTGATCCTCTGAGGGCTCATCTCTGCATCACCATTAAGCTTCAAAGGGTTGGCTCTGTATACAATTTAAAACCACTTTCTGTAGTAAAGCACTGTTACTAGCTCAAGCAAAGGGAATGAACATTCAGGAGAAAAGCAGCCGTGTAATGTGGGGTTAGAATCAGCAGGTTAATTTTCCTTTGCACGGATTTTTTTCCCCAAAAGGTTTTAGGGATGTTGATGTTTTTGCTACGTTTTTCACTTGGAGTGACTCATAGCTGTGGCTTCCTATAACAGAAGGGATTCCTATTTGGACTCCCTACAAGGCACCTCCTTTCTATTTACGTATAAATCAGATGCAGGAAGAGATTAGCAGCGTCATTCCAGTAAATGCAAGCAATCCAGGTCCTCTGACATTCACATTTAGCAGGTTTGCAAAGAGATACGATATGAGCTGCACAAATGACTCTGGGAAGGGAAAGGCAGTTCATTTTCCTTTTCCAGAAAACAAACCAACAATCAAACAAACACACATACACACACACAAACAAACAAAACATAAAACTAAAAAATCAAACAAACAAAAAACAAAACAAAAACACACACACAAAAAAAGAACTATTGCTTGAGCAAGGAATTATGAAAGGAATTATGACTGAAAACCCAGTGGAAATCCCAGAAATAAAAGCAAACCTGTACTGACTTGAAATGCACCTGAAAGAGGTATCAGGTCTTTCTGATTTTTCTGCTTTGGATACAAAGAAAAAAAAAAAATGAAGTCAACCTTACAGGCTTTGATGGGGATGAGCAGCCCTATTAAAGGAGCAGTTTAAACCTAATAAAAGTCACTGAAGTCCGTACATCAGTCATGCTGTTAACAGTCTGGACTTGAAGGTAAACAGCATTAATTCAGCATGGGGCTGACTAGAGTGCTGTGAAATACCTGCAGGGACCAAGAGAGGAAAAGGGACAGAAATCAGATTGACATTGGAGTAACGTGAACTATTATGTCCAGATTAAAATATCAGAGATATTTGAAAAGCAGCCACGAGGAGCTCCCCCAGCCTGGCTGGAATGGATTTGGCTCAAGGGCAGAAACCTGGCCCAGGCAGCTACCCCCTGCCAGAGAAGGGCAAGCAGGAGTCACTGGGAGCTCTGGGTGCGCAAATCCTGGAATAATGTAATTCTGCCAAGAGCAGAGGGGGCCATGTGGCTGTGCAGCCGGACCCTGGCAGCGGGTCCAGGAGGTGTGAGTGCTGCACAGCCAGAGGGAAGAGTCCTCCTCAGCCCACTGCTGCCCTGCCCTGCTACACTTAGTCTGCAGTCAAACTCATATTAAGCCGGTAACTCTGACAAAAGCGAGCTTCCACACCAGACAAATGTGCACAGCAGTGCTTCACCTGCATGGATATAGGAGCTCTTTACATATATTATATATACTGCATACACACACACACACACGCATACACAGAGTATTATATAATTACCTAATTAAATACATACACTGAGTATTACATGACTGTATCTTGACCATTTTTTTTCCCCTGTTCCAAATCCCCAGGGACTGATCATGATTTCACTTCCATTGACGTTGAGCTGGAGCCAGCAGTTACACCAGTGCAAAACTGGTGTAAATTTACATTATAATGAAACTATGATAAACTGTTCCCACTGAAATATGGTGTTTATTTCTGACAGGCTGCAAGCTTTGCTCAGGAAACTAGTGAAAAGAAAAAAGTTCTTCCAAAACAGTTTCATTTGAAAAGCCTCCAAGTTATACACTCCAGCACTGTAAACAAGGTTCTCTTTGAAAGTGGTTTTAAGTGTCTTTCTATGAGGTCAACATTTAATACAGGTGAATTTGCTATTCAATATTTCCTTTATGGATTTTATTGTCAGAATAAACATTTATAAGGCAGATATTAAGATTATTTGATCTGTTTAGGAGCTGAACCTGAAAGAATGCTGGGTTTAATCTGCAAGGTTTTTTACAGGCTTTTATCCACGAAGTCATCTGCCACAGAGTTTTCCAAATATCCTGGTGTAACCGAAACTTGACAGAGACTGTGTCTATATTATGGTGGGTTTTCTTAGGTCATTTTCTTAAAAGGTGGGAGGACAGATAAAAGGACACAAAAGTCAGGCTAGTATTTATAGCCATCGATCTGGTGTCAGGGAGTGCTTTAAACTTCCCAACTGCCACCACTGTTCTTGCATGTCCCTTCTTTGAAATCAAGGGACTGTTACTCCCCACTTACCAGCTAAGTTGCTCTCATAATATGTATTTCTTCCCAGCGACCTGTCCCATGCAGCAGTAATGCTTTGTATGCAGGGGCTTCAGGAGCTGAGCAGAGGCTGCAGAAGTGATGGAGATGCTCCACGGCAGGGAGGTGGGGGGTGGGAGCAGGAAACTGGGAGGAAAAAAGCAATAGACTTGCAGAACAGAAGAGCAAAAAGCTGCTGCTGGGAAAATGACAGCAGCCAATTTAAAAAATCCCACTTCATTTTTTGAATAATATTCTTTCTTGAAAAGCTGCAGTTGAACAGCATCTATATAAAATGCATAATCCTTCAATCTTAAATCTTTACAGTACACTTTCTCTATTTTGCTAAAGGAAAGCCACATATCAAATCATTCTATCTGGATGATGTTTTTATCTAATAATAGAGTAATTCTCCAGCATTTGGTTATCTCTTGTTTTGGCATTTTAAAATCATACTTTTTAAAAAGTGATTTAGATTTTTGGCATTGTTTGGTATGGTCACAAGTGTTCACACCAACAATGGTCCAGAATAGATGACAGAAAATCAATCAGCAGCAGTTTATATATATTTATATGTAAATCATTGATTTGCAGAAGATGTATGTCGAAAGAAGAGAGAACTGAAGGTTCAGTCATGATTTACTTCTCTGTTCCACCTGTTGTTCCATTCAGGGCTTTTTAGATAAAAATAATTTATTGGTTTATTAATAATTAAATTATTAATAATCAATGACAAACAACTGAAAAAATTGACTAAGTAAACTAAAGACAAAAATATACCAACTTGCCAAAGCATGGTACTGCCCTAATAGTAAAAAAACAGATACGGCATTTGCTTAGTTTTCTGCCACAAATCAGCAACATAGATAACTGCATAAAGTTAAACCATGGAGAAGGAAATTTTTTTTTAGTTACAACAGCATATAGCATTTCGTTAGTAAGTAACAGAAAACCAGCCACGTCTTTTTATGTAAATCATACACAACCAATCTGCATATTTTTTGTTTTCATAATATGAAAATGAAATGATAACAAATATCCAAGCTAATACCCTTCCTGTAGCCAAACTATGCCTCTTCAGGAACAATGTAATTGGATACAAAATAATATCATAATTCATCATCTAAGACATTCAATACAACTTCACCCATATCCACAAGGTCACTTCTTCCAGTCGTCGTTTAAAAAAACATAACTTTGTATTCCAAAAATATTTATGCTGGCTTCAGCAAAACAGAGTCTGATCAGAATAGTCCTGAGGTCATGGTATCTTGAGGATGCTCAAGTTCCTGACATTTCTCACTGCTGTCCCACGTGAATGTAAGGACTTCACAGAGAATCTTCAGACACTTGTATTAACAATTTCTTCTTCCTCTTCATCAAGGTCAAACAGATTTGAAGGTGCTCAGGAACACACAAAAGCAGGATCCTTATTTAAAATAATAATCTTCTCAGTGCCAGAGCAAGTGTCAGCTGGTCTTTGATTCTGTAAATAGAAAGATCTCCCCATGCTCTCATTAATAAGGGCTGGGAACTACCATTTTTCCTGGCCCTGTGCCTTTCTGAGTCAGAAAGAACCCCAGGCTCAGCACCTACTTCTGCAGCCCCTGGAGACATAGTCTCAAAAGATAACAGATAATACAGACTGACATTGCAGAACAACACCAAATTCTCAGAGTTACAGTTCTGTTATTTATTAAACATAATTTTCAGGTTACGGGGGTTTTTTTCCCCCTACCCATCTTCAGGTTCCATCCAGGTTTTAAGAGGTACCCTGTTTTTTCAAGATGGACAGTTGAACGCTGGTGATGTACAGGATATATGCAACTGATGCAGGACCAGATTCTCCCCTCTCTTTGGCTACATGGAGGCAGGGGGAAGTAAAGACGGTACTTGTAGAGACAAGCCCTAACAGTTAAAGCTTGCAGACTGCAGAGGAGAAAAGTAGGATGCAATCCTCATTTGCGTGGGACAGCACATTTTGAAAGTGATTGCATCAGGGACAGGGGAGCACTTGTGTGCAGAAAAAAAATGTCTTACCTTCCTCAAGAACAAAAGGAGGAAATACCATCACTCCTTCCTTTGGATGTATTTTGCCAGCATCAGATGGAATTTTGTACAAGTGCATGAATATATCCACAGGCACACATGCATAAGCACATAGAGGCATTTAAGATTAAAGTTGCTCAATGCTCTGGACTAACATAATATCACAATAATTCCTGCTCCACTCTGATAAGGAAGATGGAAGAGAAGGGAGGAAGGGCAAGGACGAAAAAAAGAATAGGGATCCCAGCAAATAAATTGTCCACAAGGGACTATGTTTTGCTACTTTATTCCCTCTTCTTCAGCATGAGTTTCTCTTGTTTCAGTAACTTCTGAGAAGCATGAACCCTTCAGCCCCCTCTGGAAGAAGCGTACCAGTGTTTTCTTTCTCCCTTGCCTTAGATTGCCTAGAGGCTTATTACATTTCTTATCTCTAAAAAATGTTTAATGCCTTTTGACATTCTCACCAAAAAAAAAATTGTAACTGATTAGTCATCTCATGGTTTTTATCGTGGCTATTATTCATAACTTTGGCTAATTTGCTAAATGGGCCAAAATGGACATACTCATCCCCCTGACTGTGGTGATGTATTCAGAAGAGCAGGCACATCGCAGATGTGACACTGAATCATTCATATCAATCCAAACCACAGGTGGTGGTATTGCCCAGAAAAGACGTTACTCATTTAGAGGTAGCTTAGACTCTGATGTAAACATTGTTCTTCCCAAGCTGTTTACATGTTCACTCCTAATCAGAGAACAAAAACCAAGAGTCCTACTGCTCCCAACACAGCACAAGCCACACGGGAGCCTTCTTGTCTACATTTTCTTTGGGTTCATGATTTCTTCATCTGGGCTATCGGTAGTCTATCTGCAATAGGAAGGATGGAGTGTGACTCCATCCCAGTCTAGCACAGAGGCTGGGAAATGGGAGGGGGCTGGGACTTCCTCAGGATGTAGAGGAAACTGAATCAGATCTTCCACTTCCCAGGCAAGTGCTTTCCCCCCAAGGTCATCAGGACAACATGGCCACTGCCTTTCACTCTTCCCTAGGTAGTTTATTACTATCTCTTGCTGAACCGGGAATGCTCAGATCACTTCTAGCAAATCAAGACCTTCGAGGGAGAAGCCGTGAACTGACTAAATTAGCCAAAACTGTGGCCCCGTCATGTGTAGCAATGCCACTAAAGGTACCCAAAGAAGCTTTTGGGTCTAAGATAAGTATCTGAGCACCTACACAGCCCAGGCAGGCTTTACATCGATTGCCCAGGCAAGTCTAGCTCCTTAAAGTGGGCTTATAAAGAAACATAGGTGCCTGAATTGTGAGTCTGGGCATGAACCTCTCTGACTTTGTCCATGCGCTGTGCAAAAGCCTGAGTCTAGGCATATACTGAAGTCCAGACCCAGACATGGCTTTGAGGCAACCTTTGGAGAATGCTAGAGGAGAAGATGAGAAACCATGAGCAAAATGCATCTGCAATGTGAGTATTAGCATGTGACCTTCTGCTTTGACTGACATTTAGGGTGGGAGCCTCTGCCATGCTCCAGCCTTGCTGTGGGAGCAGTGAAGAGGCAGTGCCTCCACCATTAATGCTAGTAGGTGGTCCACCTGTCATGGAAAGCTAAAAGTAGCCATAAAGTCAACTCTCTTATGACCATTTTCTAGAATTTATGTCATTTGCACTTGCCCCAATGTAAATGCTAATATGCTAATACAGCTTTCTGTGCTTATATGCCTTCCTAATTTCTCATGGCAAATCATGAGTTTCTCTAACAAAACATTTGTATCAAGAAATCATACAGTTGCTTTACTTTCTAGATAAAAAAATATAATTGCACTGATATCAAATCTGAGAGAAAGAAGTCAAGAATGAATAAGGAGTTTTATTTACTGACACTAACTTTTCATTCGTACCTCCTTCCAGGTTTTTACTTGAGATTAAAAGCCAAGATTGGGTGTAAGTTCAGAATGTCCTGGCTTTTCTTAACCTGGCTCTTCTTAGATTCTGGAAGAAGTAAATATTCGTAAATTCTGGATTTTAGTAAATATTTTGGGGTGTGACCTGCACTTTCCTTTCTGTAAAATAAAAATAAGCACCCAAAAACTAAATACCAAATATCTACTTTTTCTCCTCTGAATTTGATGAAACAATGGCAAATAAAAAATTTTCCTTGATGACAAAGATTTTTTTTATTATTATTATTATTCTAGCTCCATAGAGCTGCTGAAGAGACAGTGATTAGGACAAAGTGAATGGGACAACAAGCAGGATGAAAATCTGGAAGCCAGTTTGGCTTCCATTAGGAGTTTCAACTGAATATAAATCTTCTCAGATATTTTTCAATATCATTAGATCATATTACCTCATAGAAAACTGTTCTTCCAGAAAAATTCAGTCCATTCCTAATCAGAACAAAACAGATCATGAGTAACTTTTCAATTGTTCTTTAAACAGGACCTGGAAATCTATTTGATGATAAATTTACAATTCCATTAAAAATTATATAGTTTCTTCTTTGACTGTTTAGCAAAAATCCTGCTGCGGATCCTTGCTATTTTTTAATGACTCAGAGTCTGCAGAACCTTTTCTTTCATAACAAGAAGATCATTTAGTGTAGGGAACATTGACTCATGGTGTTTTGTCCTCTTCTGCAGGGCAATAAAACATGTCTTACTGTCTTAGACATAGAGACTTTTCCAAGATAATGTACTAAAACCAAGGGATTTTTCCTGTATACCACTGAAATCACTAGTTTTGTCACTGACTTCACTAACAGAAGGACTGGAAAGAGAATGAGAATGTTTAAACGTAATTCTGTGAAGACCATATATTTAGAAGCCATTTAATTTCCATCAAGTTAATTTATTTCCTTATATCCTTGCCTCACACAGTACTGTTTAGAGCAACCACCGTTAGAACTTTAGTCAATAGGTATGAACTATGTACACTGAATTTTTAATATCTAAAACAGAATGCACTGTTCCCAAAGAGTGATAAAATTTCTGCATCCTAAGGGCATTTTTATATTTTCATTTGGGAAATATCCTCTTTTTGCAGCTGTTACTCAGCCAAAAACCAATGCGTGAGCACAGCCAACGACTTGGAGTGGAAAGGAGCTACTTATTTCCTTGCCATGGTCCAAGGTGTTTTCAGGATTGCTGAATACAGTTTCCTGGTTTTTAGACACTTCTTAAAAGTGGACTTTTGGGGAAGCAAATTCTTCTGAAAGTTGCACTAACTTCAGAGTAATGTCATTGATTTCCCTAAATTAGTCCTGGTTTATATCACTGTGGCTCCATTTCTTTTGTATTTTATTAAACACAAATTAACTCAATGCATGTTCAAGTATGTATATATCCATACTCCTGCTACCCAACACTTGGGAACAGCTTCAGTTTTATGAAGTCTTTGGAGTGATCAGTTTAATTGCTGTTGACATTTGAGATAGAGCCGAACGTACGTCTGTCTCTTGCATTGCTCTGTTTCATGGCAAGAAAGCAGATTTTATTGCCAGGTTTGTGTGTCCTTTTTGTCTCATTGCAGCACAACTTTAATTAGGCTATTGGCAAGCTCTTGGAAGCCAAGAAATTTATGATGGACTCTTTATTGATAGGCCATTAATTTATTGATAGTCTGTTAGATGCTTCCATGAAGCAGATTTCTCAAAATATATGTCAGCAAATTTAAGGAGTTCTCGCACTTTGCAGAGCACAAGTCCCTCTGAGATGAATCAGAGACAAGTTTGAATGTATTGCCATATGGCAATGTCTTTAAGTAATATTTTTTTTCTGCAGGTAAGTACGCAGTTTGAAATAACCCTAAACTATTAAGTGATATGTTTACTCATAACTGCTATTCTGTTGCCTTCAAGTGTAACACAGTTATAACATCCCTTTCCATCTTGTTTGAATGATCATTTTATTACCCTGTAATGTGGAATTGCCCTGATCTGAGGTTTCTGGTGGAGAAGAAAAATAAAATTTGGTTTTCATACTAAAGTAGCCCCCACACTTACAGGACTACAAACTTTTTTTTTTCAGGTTCTATGCAATTCAGAGCTCAGTATATATCCAGTTGGGCACTGGTAAGCCTCTTATTGATATTTTTCCACACAGCTGCTTTATTTTTGATATCACACACCTGCTGTCAGGCTTGGTTGCTTACAAAGGTGGGATGACATTCTTGCAGACTTGGTACTACAACAGGACTATAGCTCATCTTTCTCTAAGCAACTCGTACCTGAATTAGACTTTTAATTCTTATGGCACCAATACTGCACAAAATCACTTCAACTGTAGCATGCCTAATCATTAATGACAGTTATAGTAAATACAATTTAAGTTCAGTAGATTAAGGAAATTATATTTAGTAACAATCAGGTTTAAATTTCACTAGAACCAGGGGCATCCCTGTCCTGTAAGCTTTACTGTTGAGTTAATTTAATTCCTCTGTTTAGGACACTCACTCACAACTTATCTAGAAAACCATTCACAGAAATTTGTTTATTCACTAGGTCAACCTTTATCTTGGAATGTAAATATTTTAAGACCAAACAGGGACTGCTAATAGGAGGCAGCATTTTTAAAAATAACAGCCCAATGAAAGATGTTTTTGAAAGTTGTTGGCTTGCCTCTTTTACTCTTTAGGTTGTACAAATTCATGCATAACTCAAGTTTTACCTTTCCTGGAGGATTTCCTAGCATTTATGGAACTGGTAAAATTATCAGATTGCAAGGAACTACAGACCAAAACTTCATCAAATGACAATGGTTTTCACTATATTTAATACTGTGTGGCTTCCTTCTGTTCATACTTAATATCCTGTGGATACCTGAGGACAGTGCTATCCCTTCCAGAGAGTCACTTGTTCTGCTTTCTCAGCTAGCTTGAGCAATCTTAGCACCCACAACCCTGAGGACCTGAGGCTGTCCTTCTGTTGGCAGAACCAGAGTCAGAGTGCAGAATGGGACTCCAAAAAGGACGATCAAAAGATGATGTTCAGTATCTCTCACGTTCACTACTTTTCTTAAGAAAAATACATAAAACTTGCATGCATTAACATGGAAATACATATCAGTGGGGAAAGAGTTTACTGTACTAATTTCTGTATTTAAGAAAAGTGCACAGTACTGAAGAGCTGAGTGTATGGAACAAGAAAAACTTGAAAAATTCACCATTAAAATGAATTAATGATGAAATTATGACTGAACGGCTACTTCACTTTACATGCTACCAGGCTAGAAACAATTTTACAGACATCTATATACATTTTAATTATGTTCTTTTTCCTTTCAAAGACAAACTGATGGAAAAATCTGTTTGATCAATGATGCTACCCAACATTTTACAGTACCTTAGTGGAAAATATATTTCTGCATATGTACTAATAATCATCTTTAATACCCAACATAGACTGCATTGTTTTAGTAATACTGTTTATTATTATTAGCAGTGCTTAATATTCTGTAATTATATTCTCAAAATATCATCCTAATGATTTCTCATCTCGCTGTAAAAATGAGTCTGTATTGCTGGACTGATTCTTATAATGTAGAAAACAATATTGTTACTGAAAAAAAAAAGTAAAAAAATCAGAAAAAGTGGTGTCATTAATAATACTAATACCTTAACATGTTTGGATAAGGGGATGACTTTTATTTTTCTTATTATTTCATCAATTTGAAGTTAAAAGAAAAACAGTCCACACATCACATATTCTGAGGAAATGATAGAACTTCCTGTTCTCTTACATCTGGAACATTAGCAAGCTCAACCTCCAAAAAAATAGAGGCTAAATAATTTACCACACTGTTTATTTCAAAGACCTCCTTCCAGAATTAAAGGAAATCTATTTGCATGTTTCTAAAGGCATTGTTCCTTCAGTCTGTGATGTTCATCAGTCAGGTTTGCTGCTTTTGTTTTTGTAATCTAAATAAATATAGTTCAATGGTTTGGAACTCCATGGTTATCCCAGTGGATTCCTCTATACCTATTGTGTGAGGCAGAACTAGGGGAAGCAAAGGATGACTAATTTTATGAACATGAGATGATGGAAGCAAGTGGAAATGTGTACATTCTGCTACAATCTGTGACTGGTTAAGACTCTTGTAAAGCTTAATCTTTCAATAGTTTCTTAATCTCTGACAGCTAAGTTTGTTTTTTCCATTTTCACTGATTATTTCTACAATTTTCTTGGACTCATTAATTCATTATATATTGCTAGAAATTGGGTAAAACCACCTGTCATTTACCTGTGGTAGGTATGTACACACAGGCACCTACCAAACAATAACTACTGGGTGTAAATCGCCACCTAGCTTGCAATAATATGTTCACAAAGTCATGGCCTTTGTAAGAAACAAGTGTTGAGGTAAGGGAGAAACAACCACTGATAAACAGCGGTTGAAGAGTGAAAGCCAAGGGAAATGCAACACAATATGCGGACAGAAGGAGTTAAAATGCAAGTAGGTTTCATTTTTTTTTCTTATACATTCTAATTTTTAAACATACTTTTGATTGGAAAAGTTCTGCAAAGCAATTACAGCTCAACTAAAGTAAGCTGTACCAAAATCTGTGCAGTGCTTACTTTCAATGGTTTTCACAGTAAAGTAGACATCTGAGAAGGTTTTTACCTTGAGCAGAGCTTTACAAGAATGAGGCTTTCTGTTTTGTGGGAAATTATACAAAATATGTATGAAACAGAATGTTTCTGTATTTCCTACTAAAATTGCATTACAATTGGTTTATATGTATACATGCTGAATGTCTTCATTTGAGCAAAATATAGAAAAAAGATAATTTAGTTGATGCAACGCAGATTGGGGCCCAAAACCACCACCTGTCTTTCTATTGAAATCAAAGTGACTCTGGGCAGGATCACACAGCGCACAATGAAGGACTAAGCTCAAGACTATACAGACAAAACCATGGAAGGCAATGCATAACTGAAAACAGCTATAAACCAGCTGGATTTTATTCTGAGCCTGTCCCTTACACTGTCTATGGTCAAAAGGCATCAGGTCCTAAGAGTATTTTAGCCTAACTATAAAATACACATCTAAAATAACCAGCCAAATCACCTTCTGAAAAGCCTCTCCTTCTGCTAACCATGGAAAAATTAACTTAGGCTAAATGTCTAAATTATTGAATTTCCACGTTTAAGACAGTTAAGTTTGGAAAAGGGAAATATTGATTTATTATATGTTTTATTATTGAATCTGAGATGGCCACAGTTTCACCCAATCTTTTTTTTATCCAATGTCTGCTAATGTTTAAATACATAGCTGCTGCCATTGAGAGAACCTGAGTTGCATAATGCCACTGAAGACCAAATTCTTCCAAGGATCTCTAGAAGACATCTAGAGATCATTGCCATCCTCACACTAACCTCCTGAAAACCATGGCCAGCAGACAATATTCATAGATACCTTGGGGAACTCCTTCTCACAGTGTGGCCTAATGCAACATTTGTAGTTTATGAGAATTTTTATTCCCAGTTAAAAATACGAAATGTGGTAGCATTTGGCCCCTTTGAACATCATGAATAGCTCAATTAACATTTGGTCAAAGTCACCATCACAGAGTGAACATTGTATTCCAGCTTATAGAGGAAAGGTTTGGAAGACAAAGGGCAAGGCCAAAATTGTCCTTAAAGCTGTGTAGAAGGCCAGTGCAAAGTGACTGAGGAGAAGGGTGGGACATTTCCATTTCCTTGATTAAGCCCATGCTTTAGCCACTGAACTTTGGATGCTGAGAAGCTATGAGACTTACTAGCACAAAAGTGGCAACAGGAATAGTTAAGATGGGAAGTGATTAAGGCATGAACAATGTGAAGCTGGAAAGTACTGCAACAGGCCATTGGGAAATAACAATTACAGTGTCAGCACTGAACTGCCAAATGTGTTTTCTACTGACTGAACTAGGACCCAGGATTTCTTTGTCACAAAGCATGGCATTGCTAAAAATAAATATTTGTCTTAATCAGTGAATAAATCTAAATAAAGTGGTGTTGCTTCCCACCTTCTTGGTGGACACATTTGTGCTGTAGGTGGTCACGGACAGCAGATCAGCACTGGGTTAGTCAGCAGCCCATGCTCCTCAGTGTAATTTTCCTAGTTGGTGGTGAAGTGTTGTCCAAATGGTGAATACAAAACAAGACAGAGTGCCTTAGCAACATGTTTCAAGAAGAAACATACTGAAAATTCACTGGCAAATCAACAATATTTTTTATAGAAAGGGAATCACTCAAGGGGACCTTTCTCAAGACCAAAGTCTGTGTAATCTAAAACTTGGAAAGAGGTTTTGACTAGACTGAGCAATCTGTTGACCTTTCAGAGACATGCTCTTGGTAAATGAATGTGTACCAAAGGTACTAGAGCTGATATACTATGAAGCAAGGCAATGCCGGCTCAAGGAATGACCCAGTTTCATGAAGAATGTAAATCTGCTATTTTTATAGTACCCCGAAAAAGTTACACAGCCAACTCATATTGTACAACCTCTAAGTTCTTTCCTATCAAATTAATAAAAACATTCCATAGATACAAATTATCATCACAGATGCTAAAATACTGCCAGCACTGAGTCAGTGAAAATATTCTAGGCAAAATGTTGAGTTAAACATATTCTTATGGGGAATGTTGGGGCTGGAGGAGTCTCCATGTCACAGTTCTCCAGCAGCTCCAAAAGTTGTTTCATGGACACACATAGTCTACAATAAGGCATTTGGAGTGATCTTTCTCTTTGCTCCTGTAAATGGAATTTATCTTCAGTTTTCTCACCACAAGATAATTTTTAAGCCACTGTTCACACTACAGCATTCACCAGTTCAGTATTTTACTTTAATGTTGTCATCTCCATAAAAATATTCTCAGATGTGGCTACATGCATTCGTGGATAATTGACCACCACTTGAAAATGCTTTCCCGTTATTCAGTTGTCTCTAAATAAAAACTATGCCTGTTAAAAGCAGGGTCTTTAGAATAGACAACACAGTAAATCCAGATAGTTCCATCATAGGACATTTCATGAAGCCATGTGCTTTTCTTCTGACTTCTTACATCACCTTATTACATCAAATTGATGAGGAGTGGTCCTTGTGTTCACTTCAATGCAAGAATTGCAATTCAGGTCACCCCTGTTGTTGCAGCCCGTGTGGGATGGAAACATTCCCACTGTCTGCACCAGCACTGCCTCCCACATCCAGTCCTGTTCCATCCAGCTCACGAAGATTACGTCCCACCTGTGGGAGCTGGACAGGCTTCTGAGCTGCAGGACCCACACACCCATTCGTCCCTGCTTGGGAGGGCGCTGGGGCTGCCCTGTCTCCCTCCCCACCACGATGGGGGTCCCACCGGACGGCAGCCTACCTAAGCCGGCGGGATGGGGGCTGCAGCACATTCCTGACAGATCCAAGATACAAGACACATGAACAGGCAGGATAGCCCTGATTCTATTCTCAGTTACTCAGACATTAAACAGCCTCGGGACTTCTATTGTGTAGGGATAGTATCTTGATGGGTAGAAGAACAAAGAAATGTGTCAAAATGTACAGGAATATTTCTCCCAACATGTTCGCGTTCTTCTGAATGTTATTTAAATAAGCTCAGGTGGCTTTCCCTGATTGTTTACACTTGAACTTTTCATCAGCTTAATATTCCACAAACCAAACTACACATGCTATTTATTCATGAATTTTTTAAAATGCATGCATTTTGCTTCCAGAAGCAGATGTTACTGTAATATAGTAGCAAGAGATCCCTCAGCAAGAATAAACAGGAATCTGTGTTTATGCATGATACAGAGAATTGTGTAGGGAGTTCTCCTCATTAAAATGGTAAACCAAGCTCAGTTTAATTACAGCTTGAAAGCCAAAGGGAAGTATGTTACTATCTTATCCCGCAGGACACAAGGTAATTTAAAAACACACTGGCATGCTAGTAACAATGTAAACAGAAATACAAAATCAGAGTAGGCAGTAGTATCTGGCATGCTTCATACCTATAGAGATCTGTTTTCATTTCATTTCTGGCTCGACTACTCACTAAAACAAAGTTAAGCCAGTTTTTAAAATCTATCTTAAAGCACATTCCATCTAGCTCCATCATACAACACTGGAAAACAAAATGAAATGTGTACAATACACATTTTTACTCTGAGGCAGTATGTGCAGGTTCTAGATTAATGTTCTGCAAGAAACAGAGAGAAAGCACTTGTAAAGACAATTACATTTTCTTTCTTCTGACAAGGAATTAGGAGTGATAAGCTTTCTCTGTTTCCTTGCCTGATGACAAAAGGCTGTAAACCAAGATATTAAGGAATTGGGCCAAGAAGAAATCTGAGCACCAGGATGTAAAAGTCGTAGTACTGAAGACTTTGCCGATGCTGTGAAAGGCAGCATTTTGGACACATACTTGGTTTGCTTCATTTTTTTAATTTTTTTTTTTTTTGAAGGTGCTTCCAAAAGGACCTGAGCACAGTCTGTCTCCCTTGTTGTTTAACAGCAAGACAAATTCAAAGCCTAAACAAATCCTCTCCTGCTAAATTTTTAAGCTAGAAGTACTGTAAGCTGTCCCTGTAGGTGGAAATAATACATTATATTATTAGGGTTCTTTTGGCATCTAGCTTCTTCTATTCATTTATTCTCACCCAAAAGATGTATTATTTTCCGGTTGAGTTGAGCTGATATATCTCCAGCTAAAATATCCACAATTTGCAAAGTAGATAGCCTTGCAGTCAGCATATATTAATAACTTTGAGATCAGAACAGTCTGTAGTGCTGTCTATCTCTGCACAGTATCACTGCGGTTAGTGGTAGAGCAGCAGAACCACTCTATAAATAAGATTTGGGTTCTGTGCTCTCGGCTTTTTCAGCCTCCAGGAGGCTGGAAATTAAAGCCTGCATATCACAGGGAAGTGCACTATCCAGCCAACACGGAGGAAGAAGTAGGATATTGTGGTTTTTACTGGCACACAATACAAATAATCTAACTGCTCCCACATCACTGAACATTTTTAAAAGACTTAGTTTTATCAAAAGTATGTAAGTTGCCAATTTTTCAGCAAATATGGCTTAGCCAAATAAAAACACCCAACCAACACCCAAGAAGCCAACGAATACGTCAACCTTTCAAGCCTCAGATAAATAAATAAAAAAAAAAATCCACAAAATGAAACTGTAACCCCACTGCTAAAAAGAAGGGTTCTCTTCAAATGAGTGCAGAGGAACCAGAAACCACAACAGCCCCCCCTGAGGCTGCCACTCAGTTCTCCTGGGAGTGGCGGAACTTTTCTAACGAGCTAACCCCAATTAATAACCATGCTGCAGGTCGGCACTCGACCAGTTCCTGTCAAACAATATTTATGTCTCTCGTATCTGGTCATGAATTGTTAAACTTGACCTTTTAGCATACCCAAACAATTACCTGCCTGTCATAAAAGTGTGCCAGAGGCGTTAGAGAGCTTCTATTACCTACATTAGAGACCTTCTATTTCATACTTGTGCTGGTAGATGGAGTTGGTAGACAGAGAAGCCACCTTTCCTGAATGAATGGGCTGAGTCTTCAATCTTTAATTCTTATCTGGTGAATGGAATTAAAATGCTTAACCAACCACCCAGACAGATGTTACCATAGTTGTTATAGAACCTGACCTCTCCCAGAGCTCTTCAGAAACCACCAGTATTCCTTAGCAGTGAGAACGGCTAGTAGTGAGGGAACTGGGCTTTGATGGATCACTGATATGGAAGTTCATCTGCCAGACTATTAACATAGGTGAGCATGCTTAGGCACATTTTAATGCAAAAATGCTTAATGTTTTTTCTCCTTTCTCTTACTGCCCAAAATCAGAATTGAGGGATCGGTGTTTCTCTTGTAACACTAGACCTCATCACTGCCTTGTGCCCAGCAAGCAACTGGGCTCCAGTTTCTGCTTTAGTTGCCATATGTGTGTCCCCAGTTCTCCTCGGCTCAGATTGCAGAGAGGTGCTGTGCAGGAGCAGGTCTTCAGCCATGCTAACTGATGTGCTGGCAGAGCTGACACTCTGAAAGTTAGTGTGAATGTGAGAAACTTTAAACAATTATCATAACAGCTCTTTTTCACTATCAAACCCTTCGACCGTTAAGAGAGCAAGAAATACTGTTTCAGTAGCTAACTTCAGTTACTGCATTATACAACTAACAAACGACAAACAAGGACTCTCTATCATAAAGATTTCTACTTCAGTACCTTTCAAATCCTCCCCACAGAGAAGTTAGACCAAATGGGTCCATCTCACATAGCAAAGAACAGAGGTAGGTGTTCTCAACCTTTCAACCTCTCCATTCCTCAGGCTTTCAAAAGACAGCCACCCTGATCTCCAGCTGGAAAAGGGCAGCCCCAGAATGGAAACAATTTCTTCGTGCTGAATCTCTCTTTGCTTTCCCTGAACTTGAGTTGACATGAAGTATTTGGCTGAGCCATGAGTGGACTCCAAAGGCCAAGCCCCCTTCTTCTCTCTGCCAGGCACACTGAGAGAAAAACACAGGTAAGATTCGTTGTTCCTGTAACTTCTGTACGTAGGAAACATAAAACCTGGGCAGCACTTAGCTTTTTTTGGATGCCATGTGTAAAAGCCACTAGACCCAGAGCACAAAAGAGGCAAAATTCCACTCCATCCAGATAGTGGTCCATAAATTCCTACTGTAGAGACTATTGGTGGAGATTTGTAGAAAGCCCAAGGGGAAAAGACAATGCTGTTTTGATATCAGGCTTTTTGCCTTCCTTATCTTTCACTTTCACCCATTCTCCAGCACTGCAGCTTGAGTTGCACTGGTTACCTGCCTCTGCCACAGCAGCTGCTCTCTTGCAGCCATCAGGCCATGGGTGCCCAGAGCACACACGCTGCCAGGGCAGATAAGAAAGAGCGAGTTTATCAGTGGCAAGAATGACATAGCCAGTACTGTACTCTTCTGATTCTTTGTTAGTCATAGTTTGCACGTGTTACAGGACAAATAACTCTGCAACATTTTCAAACATTGCACGCAGTGGAGGCATGTGGCACTTCTCTGCAAACACAGGAATTCCTGGCCAGCTTTCCCCACTGCCCAGCTGACTCGTACAGAGCACTTAGCAAGCAGCAAAAGTTTTTGGCTGTTGAGAACATACTAATTACAAAAGCATGCTTCTGTTAATAATGTCAGGCTTCAGCTCTGTTCCTGCATTTTCTTCAGATTTTTGCTCTCCACCCACTTCTTGCTGAGCTCTGTGTAAATGCTTACATTGTCCTTTGTTAATCTTCCTTGACTACATGATGATAGCTCATTTTTGATCAGTGTCTGAACAAAACCACCTTTACTGGATGGGTCATGACATAGGGTGGAATTTATGAGGCATCTTTCTCCAGATTATATTGCCCTCAGCTATGTTCTGTCAGAGACACTCTGTAATACTCTGTAAATACATGCTCTTTCATGTCACAGTGATCTGGAAATAATGTCTCTGAATGGAACAAAACAGAAAAAAAAAGAAAAGAAAGGTGTTTTTCTCACACGCCTATCTTAAAATGGCATCTTTAAAAATATCAGAATAATCAGTATCCTATGTATGACAGGTGAAGGTGAAGGTGAGCCCCTTTTTGGTCTGACACCTATTAGAGGGACAGATAGGCTGCACAGCCCTTGTGTTGCAACTGCATTCACATTTATTTCTTAAAGATCCCTCCCAGCCAACCTCTGACAGGAGGTCTTCCCAGGCAGACCGAGCATTTTCAGTAAAATACATCCCAGTCAACTTGCAGAATGCCTGGCCCTAAAGGTTGCAAAGCTGTTTCTACTGCAAACAGTTCTGGGCAGGCTTGTGCTTCATCCTGTGCACTTATTGTGGGTAGCAGTGGACTCTTCCATGTCCCTTTGCATCTCAGCTTTCCTCCCAGTATTAACAAAGATCATCACAGGCAACAACACAACGGTGAAACCAGTCATCTGCTTCCTAACTGACATGGGCAGGCAGTGAACTGGCAAAAAAGTGGTGGGGTTTTTGACCCTGCCCATACCATTGACCTAACCTACTCCAAATCATGAACTGGGCAAAATATATCTCCACTGGAACAAGAGAGGAACCAGTAAACAACCTGATATGTTGCTTTTTCATCAGACTTTGTGGTGATTCCAGAGTTGAGCCCTCTCAAACTCACTGTGAAGATGCAGGTTGCATCCACCTTATCACACACAACAGGCAGTGTCTATTTAAAACAGCTTTCACATTCCTCATGGCGTTCCCTACCACGCATGCCAAACAGTACTTTCCCTTACTGCAAATCAGTTCAAGAAGCAAAGGCAATACCAATGAGGCAAACTAAGTGACTAAAAAGACTTAATATACTATTTCTGAGAATTTACGTGCGATGTCACCAGGATGTGAACTATAAAATTAATCTGAGAGAAAAGGAGGTTGCCAGAAAGTTTTGAATTTTCATGATACAGATGGAAGTTGTGTATACAGTATGGTGCAGCACATGCTAACGGGTTTTTAAATGGCACGCTGGGCACATATAAAGGCAAATGTGTTCCCTGATATGCTTCACAGGATTAATAAACATGAGCCTGACAAAACTGCATTTCATTCCCACACAATAAAATGGCAATGAGTCACACAGATAAAGACAATATAGCACAAAAAGCACAGATGTCTTGCCAGCAGTTATATATAGAGAAAAACAGAACGCTGGTCTATCAGCTCTCAGTGTTCAGATGACCATACTCGTACTTCTGTATTCATGTCAGAAGGTCCTCGAAAGCTGTGTTCTCCTGTCTTTTGCTTCTCTTTCACTAAAAAAAAAAAAAAACCTGAAATAAAGTAGAAAGCCTACAATGAAAATAATTAAACAAACCTCAAGTACTTGCTTAGGGCACCAAAATAAACCTGGAGATGCTGAAATGGAAAACCAAATGAGTCATAACCCAAGAAATGCCTCAGGCTTGCCACGCTCTCAATATAATATGGCAATATTATCTAATAAACCTGATATTCAAAGGTTCAGAGTGCCCAGCAATGTTTTAAACCTGATATTCAAAGGTTCAGAGTGCCCAGCAATGTTTTAGACAGTCACCGACATGAAAACAATGTGTACATATACATTCATCTTTGTTGCCTTGTAATTTGGGATGAAAGAGATGCTTCCTGGGTGCTTCCATAGAAGGGCCCCAGGAACCTTCTCAGAGCATCACCTGGCCCAATGTAAGCAGGATCTTTAAGGAACCAGAGCTCAGGCTGAGGGAAAACTGCCACAAAGGGCAAGATGGGGCTAAGTCTCAGGGGTGGCTTAGAATTCAGAGTATTGCCAGGGTTGTTTTACCATATATAGCCTGGATACAGTCATTGAGTACTCTGACATTCAAGTCTCTGATTCTGCCCTTATTCCCAAAGGTTCCGCTGGAAAAGCTGGAACTCTGACTTATTTCAACTGTTCAACTAACAGGTTTCTCACTGGAGGGTGAGGGTCTTTAAACAGAATTCTTTGTCAAAGAGGAAAACAAGAAAGCTATGGAAAAGTGATAAATAGCATAAAAGAAGGAACATGAACACACATACACATTAAAAAATAAACAAAAATGCAGCTACAAATTGAAGCAGCCTACAGAAAAAAAAAAAGGGCAGACCTTCAGTTGGCATAAACAGAATCAGTGGAGGTCAAGCATTTATTCTGGTTAATCTTAAAGCTATAATGCCTAGAAAGCCCATACTAAAAAACTAATTGCATTGTTTGCAATACAAAAAAAAACCAAAAAAACCAACAAACCACAGTTTTGAGATACTTTCACAAACACAACATGACAAAAAGAAAGGATGTGAAAATCTATCCATATATTACCTTACTCTCTGCGTGCCTGCCAGGAATTTTATACGCAGTTATAGCCATCTAACTATCAGAAAGAGAGAGGAAGAAAATGGAAAGAGTCCAGAAAACAGCAAAAATGATCAGAGAGCTGGAGAGACTGATACGTAGTGAGTGACTAAAATAGAACTGGATTTTTAAGACCTTGGCTTTATGACAATTAAAGAAAAACAGCAATTTACAGTTTGAAAGGCATGAATACAAAAAAAGAGAGGGACTTCTATGGCAAAAGAGGAAGGGCAAATAAATAAGAAAGAAAAAATTCATGCTGGATTTCCAAAATAGATTGAGTAGTCTCCCAAGCATGGAATGTGTAAAAGATCTGCTAGTCTAGGACTCATAATGCTTTCTTGTCCCAGACATGTCTACAGCAGTTCTCTTAAAAATTTTTGTATTCCTGTTCTTATTAGTTCATCTGCACAATCCAATGTTCCTTGCCACTAAGACAGCATAGCTGGCATCTTATTCAAGGATCATTTAGCTCTGGTCAAAACAGTTTTGGAGACAAACTGGTCCCTAACCTAGTCACTGTTCTCTGCTACGCCTCCTACCACTGCTGCCACAAGCACAAACATTGAGGAAAATTTCAAGATGCAAGCATCACATTCGTATAATTTCTTGCAGCATTTGTTGAACTCACTGGGTGCTGCTGACTCATTTAGGCAAGAGTTTCCTTATTTCATCTGGATTTAATAGAAAGCTATGTGACAGAAAAAGAAAGAGCACATTGCCTTGGGAGGGAGCAGCCTGGAGGGAAAAACCCCAGAAGTAGCCAAACGGAGGTTAATCACAGTTTGCTAGATTTTGACTATTGATCATGTACATTCTGTCTGGAAAGTAACTTTGCATTCTGTCTGCTCCTATCTCCTTTCTTTGGGTAAGCTAGACAGAGCAAAACACTGTAGTAGATATACATGTGTGCATATAATATATACATGTAAATATATTATATATATGTGTGTCATAATACAGGGGCTAGTTGGATGGAAACCACAGGAGCAAGCCAAGTCATACTAGAGAAGTCTTACAGACAGAAGGATTTTATTCCAAGTGCACCTTCAAGAACAGGAACAACTATATTTATTTGACGCAAAATACTTAGCAAAAATACCCATTGCATACATGGACATTTGTCTTCCATTCTCTCATATCTCTTCTCAGTGGAGTTTTCACAGTAATCTTCAAATTGTATACCCTTTGAAAAAGTATTCTGCAAATTCTACTTCTTACAAAGCAGCAACCATTTTCATAAAGGAAGGTTTTTACCTCCAAAATTACTTGATTTACCTAAAGAATTCAAGATTCAACCAAGCTATCAGACTATAAAAAGATAAAGTATGCATTAAGAAAAAAAACCAACAATAGTGTTTGTGAGGCACTCCTTGTGCAAGTAAAATTCAGACCTTTATGAACCCTAAGTGTAGGAAAAGCCAATGCCTTGGAGAGGAAAAACTCCACTGTACGCAGTCGACCTATATATATTCCTGGCTTTCCAATAAGCCATTCTAAAACTATATCATGAATAAGAATGGAAAATATTTTTTTTCTATATTTTAGCAAAAAGAAAAAAAGGTTTGGTTGTTTCTCCAAGGTTGGATTAATTTATTGCCAGGAATGTCCTAGATTCCTTGGAGACTTTCTGGCTCATCAAAGTATTGCAAACAGACCAAAAATGCATTCTTAGGATAAGTAGTTTATCAGATTGTAAGTATTTTTGTAAAGGAACTGCACAAGACAATGACCTAATTTAAGTATAACACGCTCAGTATTCCCCTTCCATATCCAAAGCATGAAAAGAGCAGAAAACTGTGAGAAGATCAGAGATCTCAACACAGAAAGCTGTTAAATAGCAACGTGCAGAAATCACATGGAAAACTTAGTGTTATCAAAATCCTCAGGTGTGGTTTAGAGATGCAAAGTAAACCATGCTAGTCTAAATCAAGTGATTTAGACTGATAAATGTCACATTTAAAGTCAGATTCCAGATGGATGGCTTTCATAAACAGATCTGAGATGTCTTTGATCCAGCTGCTGAACAGATAGGAATCTGCACCTTCAGAAAAATTATCACGTTTGTTTGGGTTTTTTTTAAAATGTCCAAAGCACCTACACTTGTGGCAGGTATTAAAGAGTTGAAGGGTGGGTCTGATTTTCATTTTTTTTTAAGTCATTCACCAATGACAGCACTCTGCTTCCACCAGACATGAGCGTCCTGCAAAGCCACACCCCATCCGCAGAAGTATAAAACTACCATTAGCAGAGTCATAATTAAACCAGAGCATTTAGCAATCTCCAGAAAACATGGTGTAATCCCAGCTAAAGAGCAGGACCCTCCCTCACTGACAGCTAATCACTGAATATTTGAAGCACAGAGCAGCCAAGCACAGTTACTGCTTTTAAAATTATTTTCCATCAGAATCCAGTTAGAACTGTTGGATGTTCAAGAAGAAATCATCTGGTCCTTCCTGCAGATCCCACCAGCACCACAGCTGTTTCCATATCTCCTCCACAATATCCCTTTTCCTTTTTCATTCCAGTCGGCAAAAAGCACAAGCTGTGAAGTTCTAACCAACATTCGGGTTCCACACTACACCAACACCTTTCTTTGCTCTGCTTATGTGAAGAAACAGTCATAAACATTTGGGTTGCCGCATTTTAACGAGCTACCACCGGTCAGCTGAACAGCAGCAGCTAGCTGTTTGACCACCATGCTGCAAGGTTAAAGCAGATGGTTCTCCTCCCCAGCTCTGGCAGGCTTGGACCACAAACAGGCTCATAATCTGCCATCCAGCACTGAGCAGCTCTCCATACCCCGCATCCCTTTCCCAACCTTTTATGATGTGCAGCTGGCCCACTTAGCAGGACCCTGTCTTAAACACCTTCTCAAACCCCATTAGGGTTCCTTATAATCTTTAACATGCTTAAGCACACAGGAAACATTGATTATAACAGTCCCTGTACTGCTGTAAACATTGAAGTACATATTACACGTGCAGTCAGCCCCCAAATCCCAACCCAGGACCTTTTTCACTAGATCATCACTTATTTCAGCATTCAAATCCAAGTCCCACTGAGCCATTGTGCATTTTAGCCTGTAAGATATGTTGACATATTAATAACAGGTCTGCTGATACTTCCTATAAACTTCAGTCAGAAGCAAAAATTGAAAAAAACTGAAAACAGATGAGAATGAATTATGAAAACACATTGAAAACTTTTCCAGACTTCTACCGATGGGAGAAAAGAAAAAAGAAATATCTAAAAATGTCTGAGCCCAGCCCCTTTGCTATTCCCCATGCTCTCCATCTGCTCATGAGGAACTGTATTCCCACTGTCAGTATTAAACAGCAAACTCTCTCACCCCCTCACTGGAGACCATTTGAGCACTAACTGGTAAATCATCAAAACATAACTCAGGAGACCTCATGGGAGTACTTTCTTTCTTCCTTTCTCATATTAGAAATCAGAGGCTATGCTGAAAGCTACTATAAACATCTCTATTACCACTAACCTAGCTTGGCTAAAAGAGATCCAGAAAATCCTAAAATCATTCCTGCAACCAGTTTTTGACCTGAACGCATTTATCATGTCATCTCTGCTCTGATTCTCAAAGCAGGTTTCACCCTGACACATATGAAACCAGTCTTCCTGGAAGCTTTTGGCTTAAATTCAGCAGTGTTGGATATAATCTGGCAAAGTAAATATAAATGTGTAGCCATGACTTACCTTTATTTACATTGATTGGTCTCTGAGAACAGTGAATTTTGCCCTTGATAGGGCAGAAAACTACAAAAACTACAAGCAACTGAGAGCAAGGGAATTTTCATACACAGACACAGGATCTAATTACCCTTTTCCATGGAACAAGTCAAGAGTCACTGCTTCAGTGGTGACAAATGAGTATACCTATAGGATCATAGAATCGTTTAGGTTGGAAAAGACCTTTAGGATCATTGAGTCCAACCGTTAACCCAGGAGTGCCAAGTCCACCACCAAACCATGTATATGATGCACCCACTTTTTCCAAAAGTTGCCCATCAGGTTTTCCTATGCACACTCTTCAAACAAGTAATTAATTTTTTTTCTTTACCCAGATAATGGCTGCATCAAGACAAAATGTTGGAGTTTGCTGTTTTAAACCTCTCTATATGATCAAATCTGAATATTTAATCTGCCCCCTGTGAAAACAAGCAAATCTAGATTCTAATCCATATCTTTAATCTGCAACATCCTTCAGGTTTTTTAACTCATCTTGCATATCCCTGAACGCTACCCAAATTTCTCTGTTCACTACACCTCCTTCCTTCATATGGATTTACACCCAGGCACACATTAATCAGAAGGAAAATTGGGGAAAGGGGTTGTAACCTCTCCACTAATGCTGCCCGGTTCACTTCTTGAAATCTCGCCTGTGCAGCTCTCCCACCCCTACCACATGGCCAGGTGAGGGCTGCAGCCACCGTTTTTACACCTCTTTCCTAATGTACACAATTATTTGGAGGCCATCTGACCTTTTTGTATCCCAGTAGTCTGTCTGTAAAATGGTAGTAACAAAAATTCCCCAGATACTTCATAGAGACATGAGGATAAAATAAAAGACTCTTCTCACAGCTCCTCTGAAATCATTAAGATTTTCAATATTGATCTTGAAAAGAAAATAACATCTTTGGAGTAGACATCTGTCAAAACTCCAGTGAAATTACAAGAGAAAATAACAGGATACCATGTCTCTTATCTCTCTGAAAATGTAATATATAAATGCTATTTATATGACATCATGATATGATACTTTTAGATGAAGTTACAGAAGGGAAAGGAGAAGGAAAAGAGGGAAAGGACACCCTGAGAGCTGAACTCATCCTGATGAGCAAAATAGAAGACATGAGGCCCAACTGGCCATTATATATGGTCTTGTTGCAAAGACTGGGGAGCTATCTCAAATGCAAAGTATAACTGTGGAAGCTTTTGCCAAAAGGTGTGTAACTGATATCCCTGCCATGGTCAGGAAACACAGTTTCTATCTGTATATGAAGCACTACAGTAATCCAGGTGCTCAAAGCTTAAACAGGAACATCATTATAAAACAAATGTATTGACTCTATATTTTTCAATAAAATTATATATCGGTCAGAGTCTAAATATAAACAGCTTAACCTATTCTTCACCATGGACAAATGTGAAAACTTTCCTCTTCAGAAATCTGTGTGTGAGATGTTTCCCCTTATGCTGCATTTCCCACCTCAGAGGAACTGCTGTGAACATGAAAAATGCATCTTCATAATCCTTCTCCAAGCCAGTTCTTAAAACTGCCTTTCCAACAAGGTGTATGACAACACAGTAATAAAACGATTGAGCCTACCACAGCCTTGCTTGCTTCCTGGGATGCCCCATCTGCATGTTCACCCACATCCATCATTCATCCCTGGCCCTGTATTTTAGTTGCAAGCTTTTTGAGACACTACTTGTTGTTCAATGTTTGTGCCCTTTGTACCGCAGTAAGTTCTGAGAGACTATTCTAATATAAAAAAGTTGCAATAATGCACAATTTCACCCATCCCACTTGTTAAAAATACAGCAGCAAAATGCATGATGCTTAGAAAATGGAGATACATTATAGCTATTCAACAGCTGATGGTACCTTCAAGCAGAAGTTTAGCACCATAAAGAGCTACACCTGGGTCAAAGTGTAGAAACAGACACACGTACACACACAGTTCATGTCGCATGAGATAACTATTTGGCTGTTAGCTACATAGAAGTTAGGGTTTTTTTAAATCTGTCCAAAGGATGTTACAGAACATTATATAAGATTGGAGGAGATTTCCACCTTGTTTGTGGTCATCGCTCTCTATTCTTACCTTTGTCCTTCAAACTGTTCTCTGCAGCCATGCTGGCAGAAAGCAGAGCCTTGCAGCCCTGAGAAGGGAAACTGGAAAAAACCCTTTACTGAACATTGTACATGCCTCCTTGTTTTCTGCACATTTGCCAAAAAAGCCAGAGACTGTAGCTTGATATTGCTCAGGCTTTGCCATCAACCTCACTCGATAATTCATACACAAATAGTTTCCAATGTAACTACCAGAGTTATTGAAAACAATATGGTTTAAGGGGTTCTTAATAAACAAAATCCCAAGTCATGCGCAGCCTTAAGCTTTTATTGCTTTTAAACAGTTTTTTCATAAAAAATACTATTCTTTCAGAAACAATTGCATCACCACTGTATTTCAAACCCTCAGAGACTGCAAAGGAAAACTCTTCATTTTCCATGGTGCTGTTCTGACAGATGTCATCATTTATCAGCTATTACAGTAATAGATTTCAAAAACCAGATGGACTTGAACAAAAAAGCGCTACTTGCTTTCCATAAAGGGGACTGATACTGCAAGACCACTCTTCAGTGGCAGATGTGCTTTGGGTGATCTCGCAAGACGAACTTAGCTTTCAGCTCCCATAGCTTTCAGCCAAGCTGGAGCTGAGCAGGTGGAGCTATGGGCGCACTGCTCCTGCTGATTGGTAGAGTGAGATGCAGCAGGAGTGGATGGGAAATGGGTCGAGCTGTTCAAAAGCATCTCCCTGGATGTGTATATGCACCCCGACCCGTGCCTCTAGTGAGGGGGAAGGTAGAACGTAGTTGATATAAACCAGTATGGTCTGACTTCAGTAGTCAAGGGGCTAGTTCAGGATCCTCTGCTGGTTGCTTGTACCTTGCTTTTCAGCAGCAACCAAACCCAAATTTCTGTGCCTGACCCAAGCAGCCACCAGAAAGCTCCTGAATGCCTTTGGGCTGCACCAAGCTGCCCATATCTATAGGCTAAAAAGTAACGGCTCCGGGACAAAAACACCCTGAAGGGTGGGTCTGCATCTCAAGTCTGTCATTTGGCCTTTTTATTTCTCCCACTCACCGAACAAAGAGGAATTGAGGGGGGGTAGAAATGCAGCTTATAAGTATGTCTTGACTCATCATGCTGTTTCTTTGCTTGCGTTTGAACCTATTGTAAACTTGTATTTGCAGGCTTTTATACTCAATGGGCCACAGCTACATTGCTGGATCCGAACCATTTATGTGACACCAGTATCATTGAACTCATCAGAGTGGGAGAAAAAAACATCAGCATGAGTTACACAGAAACGTGAAGCTTTTCTGCAGAAGTTATCCGGCCAAGAACAATGCAACGTAGTCCAGAGCATTGTACTAGGTGATTTCCCACCCAAATCTTGCATGGTTATTTTTATGTCGCTTTCCTGTGAGCTTTTCAAAGCTTGAAGCTATCCTTAATTTGATACAGTGGTGAAAAGTAAAGTGACCAGTACCAGCTTCCTTTTGATCTAGCAAGCCTGGCTCATTGACCCGGCAGTATCACTTCTCTTTCTGAGTGGCAGGTGGTTGTGGTCACTGAATGCAGCAAGGTGCTCCTGACAGCTCATCAGCTCACGCTGCGTTTTATCAAATATTATCAGTATTATCAAATCCTTTCGACAGCCATCACAGCAATTTGCTCAAGTTTACATAGAGCACTCTTCGGCCTAACACGTGTTCTCAGATAAAACAGAGGAAATAACTTGTATGGACTGGAGCTAGAACCCAAGGCGGGCACGGTAACAGCTGGCAGTGAGGGATGCGGCGTTTCACTGCGGCATCAGCCGGGCTGCCCTCGCCGCCACCCCTCCACCGCCACCCACCGCCCCCCCATGCGTCCCCTACAGCCACAAAGAGGGCAGCTGCCAGGACCCGACACGGCCGAAGGCACGACAGCCCCGCCGCGGTGCCTCCCGCCGCCCGCTGCTGTGCCGCACCGCCCGCTCCGCAGTGCCAGCCGGCCGGGGCTGGCAGCCGGGACTGATGGCCGGGGCTGGCGGCCGATGGCCGGGGCTGATGGCCGGGACTGGCGGCCGGGGCTGATGGCCGGGGCTGGCGGCCGATGGCCGGGGCTGATGGCCGGGGCTGGCGGCCGGGGCTGATGGCCGGGACTGGCGGCCGGGGCTGATGGCCGGGGCTGATGGCCGGGGCTGATGGCCGGGGCTGGTGCCCGGGGCTGGCGGCCGGGGCTGATGGCCGGGGCTGGCGGCCGGGGCTGATGGCCGGGGCTGGTGCCCGGGGCTGATGCCCGGGGCTGGCGGCCGGGGCTGATGGCCGGGGCTGATGGCCGGGACCGGCGGCCGGGGCCGGCGCCCGGGGCCGGCGGCCGGGGCCGATGGCCGGGGCCGGTGCCCGGGGCTGGCGGCCGGGGCTGGTGCCCGGGGCTGCAGGCGGCGGGCCCCTCGCTGCCCGCGGCGCCCACCCGCAGGCCCGACCCGCGCTCCCCTCGGCCTCCAGCGCCGGCCCCGCGGGGCGTGTCCCGGGCAGCCCCGCTCCGCCCCAACCCGGCGGGGCTGAGGGCGCCGCGGCAGCGGACGGGGCCGGGCCGGGCCGGGCAGGGCAGGGCCGGGCCGGCAGCCGCGGAGCGGCGGGCAGCGCCATGGGGCTGGAGACCGAGAAGGCGGACACCCGCATCTTCATGGACGACGACAACTTCCCGCGGAGCGGCGGCCCCGCGCTGTCGGAGGCGGAGAAGTGCGCGGAGGACGAGCTGGACCGCGACCCCCACGGGCTGAACGCCCACCTGCAGGTGCGCGCCGGCCGCGGCCGCGGGGACCCGCCCGGGGGGAGCTGCGCCGGGCCGCGGGGGCGGCGGGGCCGGGCGCGGGCGCGGGCGCGGGGGCGGCGGCGGGGCCGCGGCGGGGCGGCGGGCGGCGGCACCCGGCGGGCCCCCTCGGCCCAGCCCCGCCTGATGGCCGAGCTGCTTCTCGTTGCAGCTGGGGTTCGAGGACGTGATCGCGGAGCCCGAACTGACCCACTCCTTCGACAAAGTGTGGATCTGCAGCCACGCTCTCTTTGAGCTCAGCAAGTACCTGATCTACAAGCTCCTCACCCTGGTCCTTGCCATACCCCTGGCCCTGGTTGTGGGGATCGTCTTCGCCGTGCTCAGCTGCCTGCACATCTGGTAAGTGCGTTGGGTGGCCGGTGGGCTCTGCAGACAGCTCAGCACAACCCCCCCCCGGGGGCACTGCTGCCGAGCCGCTGGTCGCTGTCTTCGCCACCGGTAGTCAGAGCGGCTTAGTGACCTGCTTTATATTTGAAGGGAGAGAAATGAAAACAATGTCTTCCCTGTGGTTCGGCTCCCTGCCTTGCTTTAACCAGCAATCTGTCGTGTCTGTGTAAGCTCCTCGGGGCAGAGAGCCCGCTTTACCATTGGTACGGCACCTACTGCAACACGTTCCAGCCTCGGCTGCCTGCTGGAGTAGCAATAATGGTTGCTTGGGTTTTTGTAAACTGGAGTCATGAAGTTGTTAAAATGTCCATTTGAAATGAAAGACCTGGGCAGAAGCATTGCTGACACCTGACACCTTCTCTGTACAGTTACTTCTTCCATTTTTTCCCTCAGAGACTGAAGAAAGCTTTTGAGGGCCCAGCTCACTCTTTCTTTGCTACTGCCACAAAATCTACTGTCACTGCCTTGCATCCGGTACCTGGGCATCTCTAGGTGCAGTGCCCCAGAGCGCTTTCTCCTAAGCAAAGAAACCCTGCTGAGCTCAGGAAGGCTGCTTCTGGCCATGATCCAGGCTCACAGACAAATACAGTAGCCCACCGAGTCACAGCAAACCTGGTGTACTGGCGAAATGTCAGGGAAGGGTACCTTGAGATGAGAAAGGCAGCTGATTGTGGAGAAGGAAGAAAGGCAGGGAAAAGAATGAGGTTGAGGAAAGAACTGAGAATCCAGGCGGCTGCAGAGGAAGGGATGAGTGCAGATTATCCATGTCATTCCTGCAAACCAGGATTTTCTGTATACATGGCTTCTGGGCAAAGTCTCATTTGTCTTAGATAACACTGACATCATGAAGAAGATTTTACAGAAAACAAAGTAATCCAGAAACTGGCAATGGGTATACATTGGTTATCTGAACCTAAGGTTGCAATCTTGTGGGTGCAGATTTCAATTTTTGAAAGTGGAATGGAAGTTGGGGTTGATGACGTTGTCATGAGCCACTTTGAAAACTGTTTAACTCAAATTTTGGAGCATAGAGTTCACCTAATATCCAAGGGAGTTGCAACACAGTTTAGAGCTACCCACCTGCTACTTCTGTGGTCCCAAAATTACTGTGAACACTGCATGGTATGCCCACACTTTTAGGTCTGTCAGCTGTCACTGTGCTGTAGTGTACCGTGTGACTGCAGAAGGGTATGGTGAGCATCTAGATTTCCAGTAGTGGAATTTCTATAGATGCATTTGTCAATGCCAAATTTATTAAGACTGTAATAAGATTTTGTGCTTCAGAATGATCTTGTATCTGGATTTCACAGCCTCTATATAGACATGAATTTCACTGAACCAGGACTCAGAGGTCAGTTTCTGTTTATTGAATCAGCCCCTAGTGACTCCCAGGAACTGTGGGTTCTTAGTACATCCGAAATAGGACTGTCCAAATGTGGCATTTCATTTGAAATGTTTCCCTTGACTTTCTGTGAACACACTTCCCCAACGACTAATTTCCTTTCCCTACGTTCATTGTCACTGAAGAAGCGAATCTTTCATCTTGATCTTTCTTGCACCTGGGACAGGTGTGAAAGAATCACATAACTCAGTAGCACTATCTGCACCCCCTTGGACCCCATCCAGTGCTACCATCCAAAGCCAGCACTGCCTCATCTTCCCACAACCACAAGCTGGATTTTTTCCAACACAAAGGTGGAACTCACTGAGACTAAGCTTCTCTGCAGCTCTCCATGTTGCAGGTTTCTTGGGAGTAAGGAGTTCAAAGTTTCTGCATTTGCGAGGATAGCACAGGAGCAGTACGGGTATAGGGACCCTAAACACACGGTACTGACTCCATGTAGCCCCATTTGGGTGTGGAGAAAACAGTAACTTCTTGTTTTGTGGGTGAGAGGAAGGGAATTCCATTCCAAGTCTGTCTTCAGCTGTTGAAACATCATGGGAAAACCCTGGGCACACCCTTCTACATGGCTGCTTGCAGGAGGGCTTATCAAGTCTTTGTGCCTCACTTTCATCATCCAAACCAGTGAGACGATGATGTTGATCTTTTGCAGGGGAGCCTTTCCCGAGGCTAAATTCAAAGGTGTTTCAACATTTTTTGGAAGCACTTAGGCACAAAGCTCTGTTGATTGTCACACATGTTGTTGCCGTTTTGTCAGCATGCTAGAAATCCACGAAAGTCTGATTCAGCATTCCTCAGGCATCAAGGACACCTCATGCGTTGCCCCTCTCATACCCGATAGTAAACGTTGTCTTTCACCAGCAAAAAGTTTGCTAAAGAAGGAAGCAAATGCATGAGACTTCATGGAAAACAAAAAGAAAGCTGAGTAAGAAATATGTAATAATATACTTGGATTTTCATTTTTAACTGTAAAGATGGAGGATATACTTTTCCTGTTCTCAGACCGACTTCTTGAGCCAGAATCTAGTTTTATGCTACCTGGTAAAAGCTACTGATGGGCCGAAACTGTGCCAGCTAGCAGGTTGGAGATGTATGTACAAGCCAGTTCAAGGAAGACTGCTTCTCCAGATTTCTTCTCCTTTACTGATGGCTATCGTTCTCACCACCGACTATACACAGCAGAATTTGTTTGACTGAGTTTTAACATTTTTCTGTGAACATCAGCAAGCTTTTGAACATGTCCTTAGATTGAGGCTGTTCAGGTTATTGATTTTTGAACATGAGCAGAACACTGCTGGTTTTCGAGGCAGCACATGCAAAATCATGATATTATAGATCAGGGACTGGTTCTTGTTCCAAGCCACATGTTTGCCACCTGTTGGAAATTAACACTTGAATTTTATATACGCTTTTTTGTAGTCTTGTCTGAATAGTGTTCTGGTATGTTGCACATTCATGCTAAGAATCAGCGGTTCATCTGAGGATCCATAACTTCAGTCTTGGATCTGAGATGGGCTTTAAAGCACAAGGACTCAGCCAGTTTTATGCTCTTGTCATCAGCTGGAGCAGGTGCAGAGCTCTTCTTTGCCTGAGCTTCCATTCACGGTGCTAAGGTGTAACCAGGGACTTATAAGCAGATATGGACATGCATCGTCTCTTAACCTCTTTCTCCACAGCTCCATTTACAGAACTTGCTCTCATACTCTCATACTCAACCCCAAAACCACCTCCCTACTGGCTGTCCGAAATCAAAAGAAATTACAGTACAGCTATGCCACAAAGACCCACCTTATGATCTGGTGTTGCCTTGATGCCTCTTCTTCCATGCCCAGTATATATCCCTTGGCTTCTGAAGAGGAGGTTGGTGGACGTTGCTTTGCTCCCTTTTTAGTCTGATCTTTTCAAACCTACCCTGGTCCTGAGATATATAATGTTTGGTTTTAATGCACTTCATATACTGTGTACGGTCCTGGAAGGCTTTGGTGGTTGTCTCTTGCCTCACTCATAAATACCCCGAGGGTTAATTGGACTCAACAAGAAGCTTTGCAACTGCTAGGTAATATTTAGCCATCTGTTTGCAATGTTTGCTTGTATGGTAGAACCATGCAAGACTTTTAATTCAAAATCATGATGTAGTACCTGTGCAGATTTGGATTTAGTTAGTTTAACCTAATTAATAGTATAGCATTTGAAAAATAGCGTTAACACGTGACTGAGTTTCCATTTTGAAAAACTGTACAGGAGAAGATGTGATTCTTCACTTGGAAGTGGCAATCTGAATTAATAGTGAATGGTTACGTTGCCCAACTCTGTGAAACGTTGAGCTGCCTTGAACTCAAAATACTTTTATCAGTGGGATTTAATTTGTGCTTTGCCATTTCCAAGAGGTGTTTGGTTCTCGACAACATTCCCTCAGGGATTAGCAGGAAAAAAGTAATGTGAACAAAAGCGAGAAAGGTTGATGTGTATCATTTTATAGATGTCATGCCTTGAACAGAAAGAATAGAAAATTGGATAAGATGGAAAAAATGGGGCAATTTGCTCTTTTCAGGTTAACAGTTCCCAAAAGAGGTAATTCTTTCTACTTAGTGAAAGGATGGGTATTTTATGATTTAGATACATAGCGGGATTCAGTGAGAGGTCATACAGGTAGTTGAAATACCTTGGCTACATTCAGCTTAGGTGCCAAATTCAACAGAGCTTTGATGCGTCTTCCTAGTGCTGTACTATGTGGTAACACTAGTAGTACCAATATTGCAGTAAATGTTGATACCCTTGGGATATGCTGACTTTCCTTCCACTGTTAGATATTACTCAGCAAGCAGTTACTGTCTCTGTGAGTAGAAGTGCAGACTGTGAGCACTGTGAATGAAGGATGTATATGTTCATGTTTATTTGGCAGGTCACAAAAACAAATGCATAGCTTCTGATGGGGCTTGGTTATTTATTTTTGAAGTATGTGCCAGATCACTCTTCAGAAGGTACAGCACACCCTCTGATGATTTGAAAATGCTGCATGGTAGGATAGCATATCCTATGCAGAACAGGATGCGTACTTACATACGTGTAGATACATATATAGACACACGTATTTTAAAAGTTAGAAAATACCTTTTACTGCTCTCTTGGGTGTAAAGGATTTTCTTGTCTGTGGAAAGGTGTTTGAGTAATTGCTGTCTAAGTAGACTGAATTTTATTTTAAAATTGAAAGTTATTTACAGTAATTAGCTTTGGTTGCTAGCACATTTCACATATCCTCCTACGGAGTTGGCATACATTGTTTTTTGCATACATTTACCATAAAATTGGATAGCAAGGGCTGAACAATTATAAAACATTACCAAAACATTTTAATATTTATTTTATTTAACATTATCGAGGTTGAGTTCTGATGCTGCATGAACAACCTCTACAGCAGTTGCAAGTAGTATAATCACTGTTTTTCCAGTCTTTCCTAATGACATCTTGGTGATTCACTACATCTTCTTCTGAAACTTCGGCATGGTGTGGTATTTGTTTAGTTTGTATTTTGTGTGATCCTGTCGACAGAGGGTCCAGTAGAAATGTCAGCTTTTCTGCTTCTCTCCAGTTTGGTTAGATTTAAAAAAAATGCAGGCCAAATTAATTTTAGATGACAGCAAAGGAGCAGTGACATAGCCTTTATAAACTAACTGAAATGGAAAAGGGATGAAGTCAACACAATCTGAGTAGCCATTTCTGGTGTTTTCCCTGCGTTGCTTGGAGAAATACCAATATTTTTTTCCTTTGCATTACTGATGTTTATCAGCTGTATTCTAACAGGTGAAGCCCTAATTTCATTCTCTAGAAATTAGCTCTTCTATATGCAGTGATACCATAGGTGGTTATAAAACATATAGTTTACAGGGTTCAGTTTAAAACTAGAGACCCATCATTCCAGTAACACTCACAGTTCTATACGGTGTGTATATTAGTAGCTGTTTCAGCAGAGACAAAGGAAGAGAAGGTTTTAGAAAAACTATTCTTGTTTAAATCCATCAGGGTTAGCTTAGAGTGCAGCATAGGCATACTAGTATATGGATTGCGTTGTATGATAAAAGATGAGAATCTAGTTAGGTAAACACCGAAAATAATTAATTTTGACTCTTTAATTTTCAGGTTTTTAACTATTTTTTTAAATGTGCCAGGGTTTTTTTCTACTTATTATTCTGAGCACTACTCATTGGAAATACACAATACTTGTAAATGTTTTTAGACCTATGATGGAATAGTAAAGTAAACATTTCTTGTCATTCCAAGCAAAGTTGACAAGAGTTCTACAGTGGAATTATGCGGATGCAGGACTGGGATCTTAAATTTTGAATCCAACAGCAAACTAGAACAGAGATTATCATCTTCATCAAGAGAATCTATAGCTTCTTTATCTAATTTAGGAAATACACATGTTATATGCCCATATGTGCACTTCTGGCTCACCTCTGCTATTAGCATGTTTGACTTAAGTCACCGCTAACGGCATTGCTTTGGAACTGGGACATACAGAGAACATCCCCAGATGCTTACCAGTCTTCAGGAGATGAAAGCACTATACTTTCAAGTATACACCCTGGGTAAATAAAAAGATCTTTCCTCTGACCAGGAGTTTTGACCTCATTCTTTATTAGTTTCTCGTCCACAAATGAGAAACTTTACACGATCAGCGAGATCCCATTCTTCTGCGGCTGGACATGTCACTCTGTACTATAGTAATACCATGTAGCCAGATGGTGCTTTACCGTTTCTGTTCCATTGCAGCAACTTGCAACAGTAACATTAGATTGGTAGAATGAGATGCAGCAGCGATGCCCAGGTGTGCTTGTGCATTTGGGTGTGTGAGAGAGATGGATAACAGAAACACCAGAGACAGCAGAGCAAGAACAGATCGTAAGAAGCACTGTTCCCAGTCAATCAAACTGGGGAACGTGGTATTTCTGACAAGCCCTGAAGACCCACATTCAGATGTGACCACAGCCCAAATGAGTCCTTAGGGGATGACCCTGCTTTCCAGGCGCAGCAGGGTGGCAGGGGGGTTGCAGTGTATCCGGGTTCCAGCCCTTCTGGAAGCAAGGAGAGAACAGCAGAAGTGCATCCCTGTAAAAGACATGTATTAGGAAGCAGAAACATGATGAAAAGAAAGCTGGCATCTCCTGTCCCCTGTGCTGCACACAAGTGATTCTGGCCAGAGCACCATGTGCATCATGTTGCATGTGCAGGTGTGAGGCTGTGAGCAAATAAAACGGACGGAGAATGACTGCAAGAGTGTAAAATTGACTTCTTTAGAGATTCGGAGTGATAAAATCACCTCCTCTTTTATAAGATCTCACACTTGTGTTTGGTTGTCCTGATTTCCCTGTGCTATAGCAGCAGCAATCTTCAAATCTAACGTTTTCTTTTTTACAGGATTGTGGTGCCTTTTGTGAAAACCTGTCTCATGGTCTTGCCTTCAGTGCAGACTATATGGAAGAGCCTGACAGATGTTTTCATCGTACCGTTCTTTCAGAGCATAGGCCGATGCTTTGCCATGGTTAATATACACCTGGACCAAGAGTAAACACCAGGGATGCGACACTGCCGTAATTGTAGCTGGTGTTACACCTCTTTGCTAACCTAACATATAAGCACTTACCATTCCAAACTGTTAATTTACAATGGCTGGTTTAAGTGGGAACATGCTATTTTTACTAAAACTCATTTATTATCAGGGAGATCAGTTTAAGAATAAGTAGGCAGTTTTCATAGCTCATTATTTTAACAACAGAGCAATCATGGAGTATGTTGGCAACACTTTATTTTAATGGTACGTTGATTGCTAGATTACAGGAGAATTCTCATGGAGGTTAAACAGCCACCACAGTGATAGTGACTGGCATTATTACTATAAATATTTCGATACCTTAGGTGAAACTGATCTCTAGGGTTTCACGTTGGCTTTACTGCAGTTCCACCAGGGATCATTTTTGGCCCTTGCTATGCAGAATGATAAACCCAGTCCTGTACTACCAGCAGTTAAAACGAACATGACTCATTGCATAAACATACAGGGAAGGAACTGTTGTGTAATTCTCCTGTATTGGCGGGGGGTGGGGGGAGGGAAGCTCCCTAGAAGTTTATCCCTTAAAATAAGGTGTTAGCTAATGATTTGGAACATCAGCTAATCTGTATATTTTATTTAATGAGAGGTTAACTTTGCTGTATATTTTGTACCTTTGTAAATGGCACTTGATCAGTTTTCTTTGAAGTATTATTTACTATAGTATTTGAATTCTAACCAACTTATTAGGCAGTAAGGGTGAGACACTGCAAAAAAAATTAACTAAAATTTGCATTTCTAAATTATGTAGATTTTTAAGTGTTGCCATGCAATTCTGGTATATTCATTATATATGGTTACGTGTAAAAGCAAAGATTATAAGTTTTCATACAAGACTATGCAAAAGAGCTGGAAATATCTGTTTATGAGAAATGTTTTTTATTAAAAATGGGGTGTAGTAAATGCAACCCTGCCTATTTCTGTATTATTTGTATGAACACTGTGATATTTAAAATGGTAGACACTATGCTGGCACTTTTAACTAGGTAGCAAGCTTTTATAGAAGGCATGTGAGTGTAACTGGTATCCTTGTCTAATCCTCCTCACCTAGTGACTTGACCCTCCATGTTGCTTATTTACTACTACAAAGCCTAATCCCTAAAAAAAGCCTTCTTTCTTCTGCACCTAATATGACTTTGTAAACTAGAATAGCAGAATGTATGCAGAGGTACATTAAAATTAATTTAGCCTTCTGATGGGCTTATGCTGCTGTTTTCTTTAAATACAGATGGTAAATTGCAATTGTAAAATGTGTGATTTAGAATGTTATTTTCTAAAATGATGTCACAGATTTCTTATCAAACAAGAAGTATATAATAAAATAATAAAACGTTGGCTTTTTCCCATTTTTACTTCATTTTTTCAGATTTCTCAACTTTTAAAAAGCTCTTAAAATGCCAAACAGCATAGAATACTATGCAGTTCTTCCAAAATATAGGAGAGGGAAGAGAAATGGATGAGCATCAATACAGTTCCACTATTATCAACTGTATTTAACATATTTCAGTAGAAAATTATGTATCTCTGTGTGTAGTTAAGCCCATACAGAATGATTGCTTTCTCTGAAGCAGGTCTCTGCAGAATTTTGGCTATGTTAAAAAAAATGCCTAATTCTTTTTACCAGCGCTTGCTTTCTTTACAGATGAGCCACAGAATTTTCCTCTTCTCACTTACTGGCCTACAGAAGCTAGCTGACACTGTGTATTCTCTGTACATCAAAAACATCTTTGTACATTAAAAATATTTTTACCATTTGTGCCATTTAAAGAGAGATTCATATGACTTATGGATCTTATTGATTAGTGCCCATGGAAATTTCTCTGAAATATTTTATTCTGCAAGAAGTTAGCTTGTTCAGATGTGTTCTTCAAGATACATTTCTTACGTTAAAAATAGAAATATCTCTTTTGAAAATAAAAATTGGTCAGGCTAGGCTTGAACTCTTTTGAGAGTTATTTTCTTTTACAATGTCCAAGGACTTTTACAAAGATATTTTCCATGGAACTATATCCCCTTGATGAATTCATTAAAAAAAAAAAGAAATTCAATTAATCAGTACTAGTTCTTGTGTCTGAAAAGGAGCCCTCTAAAAGCCTAAGCTTTGAGGGAACTCTGGTCTGGATCCAAACATTGAGAATGAGGCCATTTCCTAGAGAAAAATATGTAATTTAAGGTTATGCACTGCTGGATATATGCATTTTTAAATTGCTTACTGAAGTCATCTGGCTCTAGCTACCACAGACAAGCAATAAGAAGGGTTCGGTTTGTTCTTATTTTTATTTAGGCTTGTCATTAATTAGTTCTTTTTCACCATTTCTCTAGCTGTCGCAAGACTCAAGCAAGCTTGTAGTTAAAGCTGTTAGTTTCTTATATGTTTTATAGCAGTATCTTTCTTTGGAAGATGTGTTTTCAATGTAAGAAAATACTGAATGCACTGTTAAGCTTAGGCTAAAATATTACATGCTTGGCAAATGGGCTTACTTCACCCATGAAAGGAGTGGAAGGAAGCATGAATATGTACAGACTCTCCAATACTTAGGTGTGAATCTGCCTTGGGCAACCCTGACTGGCAAGTATTCTCTGGATTTTATGGATTTGACAGTTCTGACAGACATCCCGAAGCTCTGCCACAGCTAAAGCTGTAAATAGCTTACAGCATTATCGGACAACAGGGACTGAATGGGCACTGACGCTGAACTGTCATCTTTGGTGTAGAGGTAGGTTCCTTAAGTTCGTCTCCAATTTGTTTGAAATGTGGACAAGCCATCCCAGCTGATCCCTTAACGGCAACTTATAAATGAGAATTTAGGCACAAGGGAGTCCAGAAACTTAGTCTCATTGTCTGCAACAAATGTAGGGAAATTTACACCTGATTCAGGTCATCTACTTCGATGCACCTTCTTCCCTGCAAAGGAATGGGGAAAATGTTATTGCTCTTGACAAGGGTAGACCACGGTGGAGTTATGAGGATAAATAAATAAAAAGTGTGAGATGTTCCAATTACAGCCTGCCTTTGTTACTGCAGACCTTAGATTTATAATCACAAGCTGGAGATTGTTCTGTCACGCAAAATATTTCAGCACCTTGTTTTTCATGAAGATCACAACTAGCATATAGAACTAACCCCAGATTTGTGTTTATGGACTTTTTTTCTTTTAATTCACCAAGAAATTTAACCTGCCTCCTTATGAAAGCTATTTCATAAAATCCTTCTAATCCAATCCTAGAGCTTTTATATTTGTATGTTATCTTTTCCTACACTACTTGTTCACCTTATAAATTGAAACAAATTCTTAACAGAAACTTTGATCTATTAGTAAATGAGGAGACTTTTCCCACCTATCCAAAAAGCTCACTTAGGCATACACTGACTGAAAAGTTCAGAACATCCTGGGATGTTCTGGACAGCTCTGGGACCTCAGACCACACACTCCTGTTTAGTGGAAGCCAAAGAACAGTAAGTCCATTATTTTTACAGGGTGTGATCGTTCCCCACCTGCAGAGATAAAACTGTTGCTGTTAAGCTGTATTAAATCTCTTTTTAAAATACATGGGAAAATAGATGTGTTTTGGGGTTTTAAAAATAAAAATGGAAATGGAACAAGGTCAAACACCACATATTCTACTGGTGTTGTCTGTTAGTACACTGTGCTCTTGAAAATTAGAGCTGAAGGCCTCCAGCAGGTATACTAAACTGGCAGTTATGCATTAAAACTGAGGTGCTTTCTTCATGCAGAGATTTATAGCTGAGGGGAGAATTAATAAAGGCTAATTTTAGCCTGGTGACACTAACCTTCCTAAGCTTATTGCAACAAAATGTCCTGTAGAGGCAGTTCAGAGGAGCTGAGATAGGTTCCTTCTCTGAATCATCCTCCAGAGAAGACACTCTGCACTGATCAGTGCAAAACGTTTGGCTTGGCTTCGCTCCTTCCCTCTGCTACATAAAAAGTTATATGAGCTGCAGAAATTGGGGAGGTTTATGGAAGCAACTAGAGCTTCATGTAGGTAGTGGAGCAAGTTCTTCTCTACACGATTCTCTCACAACCTGAGGCCAGGGGTGAGTGTCACCTGTGTTTGCTGTTCAGTTTTGTCTGTTGTCTGGCTTCCCCCCTCCAACTGCAAGTGAGAGAAACGAGGACCCCTTCACAAGGCACTGGATCAGATCCTACTTTAGGGACTTAAACGGAATAAAATGTAGAGATTCACACTTTTATTTCAAACTTTGGGGAAAGCTTGTCTATTTTTCCAACTGTCTCAATTTAGTAAAAGCTGCTTTTTCACCCAGTGGACCTACTTTTCACTTTACACTATCAATCAGGCCTATCACAATGCTACAGCTATAACCTAGGGTTGGCCATGAAACGCTTAGACAGCAGAGCTCGGTGACAAAAAGTCCCATCCTACATAAGCCTCAAGGAGTGGGTATTTAAGTCCCATTAATGAGACTAGTTCTCACAGTCTGGTGTTTCCATAAGACACCTGAACAGTTAGTAATATACTGGAACTGGCAGAATGGTACAGAACAGTGCCAACATGAACCAATGTTCATGGTCCAGCTTGGTATTTGTCAAGAAATCTGACACTGAAAAGGGTTGAGAAAAGAGCGACGATTTGCACAAGGTCTGGCAGAATTAAAGCTTTCAGTCTATTTGCTTCTTCAACCAAGGCAGTTACGAGCTGTCTTGATCAAGACCTACAGGGACTAGCTCTAATAAAAAATGTACACACCTACCGCACGACTGAGATGAGAGTCAGGTGTTTAAATCCCTGCCCAGCTGCCACCCAGCTAGGAACATGTCTAAACTCAGAAGGCACCTCCCTTTCACGTAACCTCCCCTCAGTACCTACAGTTTTACTTTGGCCATGCCCAGAACTGCTCGTTTGAGCAACTTGGCACCTTACCCACATCTAAACCCAATCCGAATCCCAAAAGAAGGGAAGAGAATGCCTCAGACCCCTTAAAATACACTTACTGCACAGCAGCAGAATAGGGCACTTCTCAAAATAGCTTTTCCCAGAGTGAGTCCAAATGCATTAGCACACCTCAGACAGGCAAAAATTTATTTTTTTGTGTTGGATTACTTTTTCTAGCCCTCAGGCTATTGTGAAATGTTTTATGGCAGCAGCTCTTCCATGAAAAAGGAAATCACTCCTAACTAGAGGCTGGGAGAAGGCATGTGAGATGCCTTTGATGCCAGGAACAAACAGGCCAAATAACAAACGCATACATGAAAGTGTGGTCCTGTATACTGGTGGCGAGGGGCACCCATCCCAGCGGAAAAGTTCTGCTCCAGTGACATATAAAATAAAACACAGAAATCCTCTGGACAGCGGGGACAGGATGACCACCATGAATCCTCCAGGTCTACAAGGCTGTCAATAATGGAATGAGCAAAACGTTGGCCTGCATGTTAAACCCATTCCGACACTTGTTATCAGGCGGCAGGGTAAGGATGCTAGCATGGCTGATAAAAGCTCACTACTAACAGTTCTGGCAGCTCAGCAAAACATCCAAAAATGCACTTAAAATGATGTGATTAAGCAGTTGAACAGAAGACACTAAAAAAAGCAACGTTCTTCCCCTCCTAAGCCTCAGGTTTTTAAATACTCTGCATATGGCAGGCTGCTTGCTGACAGCCTCTGTTATCTGACAGCCTCGCTGCTGGGGAAATTATACGTAAAGAATACAGTTTCCCAGGGCTGATTCTGATCTTGCTGACATTGGAATATATCAGGAGTATTGCTAATACCATAACTGGAAATATTACACAAGCCTAAAAAAAAAGGGGGGTGGGGTGGAGGGAGAGGGAGTGTTTGGTACCAGACAAAGACACTCAGTGAGCAGTCATGCACATCCAGTTAAGTTTCATGACTCATTTTCTGACAGTTTTTTGAGGAATTTTGTCCAATCCTTTTTTTTCTGTTGGGGTTTTTTTGTTGTTGTTGTTGGGGTTTTTTTTCACTGGCTTCTGGGAAGGAATATTTCCTACCTATACCAAAGGCTTTCCTCTTCTCAAAACGGAAAGAACAGGTCATAACTTGCACACACTTTGCTCCGTGTTTAGAGTAAGTTCTCAGTTAAGGTAATCCTGAGGTTTGGAAGTTCAGTTAAAGCAAGACTTTGGAGCAATAAATTTTTTTTACAAATTAGGTGTGAAATGCCTAAGGCTGGTGTGATGGAGAAAGAAGAAAGGCAGTGAGGTGGCCAGCCAGGGAAACATAGTTCTGTTGAACAGCTGACCTGGGCTCCTAAAGACACAGCAAAACCCAACGAGAAGACAGATGGGGTGGCATTCCAAGGCCAGCTTAGGCATCTACAACCCCTGGCAATTTTAGGTGACCCTGGATAAATCCATTCGTAGTAACTGAGAAGGGGACCAGTGCCTTTGCACTTTGAGAAGGTTCCTGCAAGCCTTTACCAGGCCCTTCGCAGCTAAGCTGTACTCCTGTGCTGCACGTAATGGGAGCTCCTTGCAGAACTCTGCGTGCATCCATGCCAAGCCTCTGGTTGTGAAGTGTATGTGCATTGCTTATACAGCGGTGCTAGAGGCGACGGGCCACGGCTCTACCCCTATCCATCTCTGCAGATGTTACTTCCTCACTCTTACAACTTGGTAGTATCCCATGCCATTTTTCATTGTTGGACATCCTCTTGGTGTTCAAGTTCAAGGGAGCACTGCTAAGGTTCACCAGATGTGATGGTTCATTGCAGTTTGTATGCAACCTGTTCTGGGATTCGTCTCATAAAGCTTATAAATTCCACCAGCTTCCGATATTCTTCTAGCTGCAGTAGTGCTGCATGATTCAGAAATTTCTTTTAAAGGGCACTGTGGTTCTGCAGAAACCATTCCAAGACCGATTCAGCATTTCAAATTAACAAATATGCCTCTTTTTTTTGAGCCATCCTTGAGATATGCAGTAATACTGCATGATGGATCAAAATCTTCTGATTTATGTGCAGGACACTGACTAATTGAAAAATTTTCCTAGGTACGGAAACAAAGAACTGTCTTGTAATTGTTTTTTTCAGATGGATTGAAAAATTGCAGCTATTACGTCCTTTGATACACCCATATGACTCCATGCACACACTGAAACGCTTGGGCAGCTGAAGATATTTTAATGATGGCCTTAATTAATATTGCATCAATAAAAAAGTTAATTTTAAAAATTACAGCTAACCTGGAAAGTTGGAAAACATCCATCCAAAGTATTTGTTCTAAAGTTTATGAGCAATATAAACTCTTAAAGAAAGTTCACTGCTAACTGATGACCGTATCAGTAATACATGCCCATATGGACTGCATTTTCAACAGGTGAAGTTATTTACATCTGTGAGCCTACATCCATCTTAGCCAGCGTTTTTTTCGAGGTCATTTCTCTGCTGAATCACCAAAGCCACATATACAGTGGTTAAGAATTTTCTACTTCTGTTGCTGCAATTCTGTGCTAAATGGCATGACAATAAGGTCACTGTTACAAATCTTTCATCGTAGTCTGATTTTCTAAAAGAAAACTGATGGTTGCAAGCACCAAAATAAAAAAAAAAAAAGGAAGGGGGGGCAAAATATAATTGATAGTTTATAGATGTATAGTGTCATTGCAACCCTGACCCAAACCATCTTGAATACAGTGATGAATCCTCATGCTTTTACACCGACATATGGCCCTGAGCCTCTGAAGGACCCGGAGAACAGAGCATTGCAAAACGTCAGTGTCCCACCATTCCTCTTTACATTAAATCCCTGTGGTTAACACGCATGGCAGGCATGCACGGGTCAGTCTCCTCCCGGGAAAAATATGGCACAGCTGAAGTGCAGAGCTGTGAAATATTTGCATAGTTTCGAAATGAACCAGTTGAGAAAATCTCTTTTTCTTCACCCCAAGGATGTCCAACTTTCCACAATTGTTCCTGGGGCTGCGATGACTATGTGTGAACCATTGTCAGTGCCGGGGGGGCGGAGGGAGCCCTACAAACGCCTCGCTTGCTCTGGGAGTTGTGGAAACGCAACTAAAGTTTTCCATCTCCTCATTGCTTCCTTGCTCGCCCCCCCCCCCCCCCCCCCCGCCTCGCCCCCTCGCCCCCCGCGCCCCCCGCAGCCCAGCGGCGCGGACCTGCTGCCGGGGGTCGCGGGGGGGACCCTGTTGCCGTGTCGCTGTCCCCGCGCGGCATGGCCCAAGCATCCGGCACCGGCTCCGCCAGCTCCCAGGTTACCGGAGGGGGCTGCTTTCCCCTCCCACCCCCGACGGCTCCCCGCCGCCTTGCGATACGCCGGGCCCCGCCGCGGCTTGCCGCCCGCCGCAGCCAAGGGCAGGGAGCAGCCCCTGGCCGGCCGCCAGCCGTCTGCCGCGCAGCTACCTCCCCCTGGCCGGCCGCTCCGCAGAGCGGGATCCTCCTGCCTCCGGTGCCGCAAGTTATAGCGCAGGGAGAGGCGCGGCGGAGCCGCCAGCCAGCCGCGGCAGCATGTCCGGTACCAAATACGTAGACTCGGAGGTAGGGCTCGCCGCGGGGACGGAGCCGGGACTCTTCGAGCGCCCCGCCGGCTGCCCCGCCGCCCGTCCGCCGCCCAGTACCTGCAGCGGCTCGGCGCCCCCCCGAGCCCCCCGGCCAGCAGGGGAGCGGGGCGCAGGGGCAGGTCGGCGGCGGAGCCGGCGTCCGGCGGGGAAGGCGGACAACCGGGCACCTGCGGGCGGGGGACAGCGGGGCAGGGGTCCCGGGGGTCTCTTCCCCTGCGACCGAGCCGGGCCCGCGGTGAGAGCGCCGTGGTGGCGGCCGTACGGGGAGGGCGCTACGGCGAGGGCACGCGTGACGGGGGCACGGTGACGGCCGTGCGGGGACGGCGGCACGGTGAGATCAGCGCAGTGGGGACGGCACGGGGAGGGCGCCGGGGTGGAGAGGACGCGGGGAGCGCGCCGTGCTCCGGTCCGCGCGGGGAGGGCGCTGCGGGACGGCGCTGCGGGACGGCGCTGCGGGACGGCGCTGCGGGACGGCGCTGCGGGACGGCGCTGCGGGGGGACCCCGGGAGCTGCCCGTGGGGCCGCGGCTGCGCCCTCCCCGCTTAGGGGCGGCGGCGCTCCGCCCTGGGGCACCGCCGCGGGGAGCGGGGCCGGGCCGCCTGGCGGCGGGAGCGGGAGGCAGTGCCGGGCCGGGCACCGCGGGGTGTGCTGTGCGCCCCGCGGCCGCCGTGACACAGCCGGAGCCAGCGCCGGCCCGCAGCGGGGCTCCCGCCGCTCCGCGCACCCCGTGGGCCCCGGGGCCGCCGCCCCCCGCCCGCCCCCCGCCCTGCCCTGCCCTGCCCTGCCCTGCCCTCCTCGGCTCGGCTCTCCCCTCCCGCCCGCTCTCCCTCTCCCTCTCCGCAGGGCTTTCTGTACACGGCGCCCGTCAGGGAGCAGGGCAACATCTACAAGCCCAACAACAAGATGATGGCAGATGAGCTGAGCGAAAAGGCGGTGCGCGACGTGCACACCAAAGAGATCGACCTGGTCAACCGAGACCCCAAGCACCTCAACGACGACGTGGTCAAGGTGAGGGGGCCGAGGCGGGACGGGGCGAGGGGCGATGCCGGTTCCCGACAGCCGCCCGAGCTGCCGAGGCGGAGTGCGCGGGCAGTGCGAGGGCGACAGCAGCCCGTGAACCGCTTGCCTCCACCTGCTGAAGGAGGGAGAGGGCTGGGGGGTGTGTGTGTGTGTGTGTGTGTGTGTGTGCCCTAATTTATCTATCTTTTGGTTTTGGTTAAGAAAAGGGAGAGCGTGCAGAGGAGAGGCGGGCGGCGGGCCGCGGCACCCGCGGGCGCTGCTGGCCGGGGCAGGTCGCGCCGCAGCGCGGGGGGGCTGTCCCCCGAGCGGGCTGCCCCCCGGAGCCGGCTGCCCCCCGGAGCCGGCTGCCCCCCGGAGCCGGCTGCCCCCCGCAGCGGGCTGTCCCCCGAGCGGGCTGCCCCCCGGAGCCGGCTGCCCCCCGGAGCCGGCCTGCCCCCCGCAGCGGGCTGTCCCCCGAGCGGGCTGCCCCCCGCAGCGGGCTGCCTGCGCTCTCCCCGCCGGGCGCCGGGCGCTGCGTCCCTCCGGGGCAAGGGCCGGCGCCGGGCCCCTGCAGCTGTGTGTGCCGGCGGGTCCGCTCTGCATCCCGCCCGGGACCGGGGGAGCGGAGTAAAAAGGCTGCGTGACCTGATGTAGCACCGGCAGAGGGATTTTCCTTCCCTCGGGCACGCGTGGAGGGGCAGGGCAGGGAGGCGGCACCGGGGCGCGCAGCTGGGCACGGCCTGCGGGGCAGGGAACCCTCCCTGAACCAAGTGGGGGCAAGATCAGAGGTCCTGGTGGTCCTCTGGATGTGTGTAGTTGTTTTGTTTTGTTTTCCTTGGCATTTTTCCTTCCCTCAAGAAACGATGAAACAAGCTAAGCAAAATCTTACGGGGCCCTTTTCTAGGTGTTTTGTTTGGGTTTTTAAATCGGAGTCTGACTGTTTTCGACAAAAGGGGGTCGATGGAGATTTTATCTTGTAGTCACTTCGGTCAGAAAAATCATACTGCTGATTTTTCTTTCGGCAGACAAATTTTATACTATGCTTGTGAAAACTGAGGAGGCTGTCATCTGGGCTTGTCAGAACCTAGGTGAAAACGGGAGTTGCAGTGGGTGACTGAGCCACTAGCTGGCTTATTTAGTGCCCAGCAGTGAGAGTGTGTGCAGTTCACCACGTTTGTTGGTCAGGAAGACCTGTTTTTGAAAAAAAAAAAAATTGAAAAAAAATATTGCATTGTTTCCAGAGAATCAGAAGGTTGGACTCTGGTTCCTGAATATATGTCAGTAAAATGATTCATGCTCTGTGCAGAAAATATAGTAAGGTCCTGAGTTACCTCAGATTCCACTGACTGCAACACAAAATGGAAATATGGCTAGCCATCATGCTGCACCAATGCTAACATTTATCCCTCAGAACAGGCTACATCTTTAAGGAGCCATTGTCAGCTTTGCCATCTAGAAAGAAAAGAAAAGGCATAGTTTTTATTTCCTTAGAAAAAAATCATCTGTGTACCCAATGGTACAAAATGTCCATTAAAATGATTGATTTTTAAAAAAAGGAGAGAGCAATTCTTTTTTCTTCTACCCACGGGGGAGCAGCTGGGTAGACAGGGAATGCAAGAGCTGAAGAATGAGTCTGCATCATGGCTTATTGCGTACATCAACAGAAGAAGTCCCCAAAGCAACCAGACCTTCTGAGGATGAGTCACAGCCCCCAAGCAAATCAGAATCTGGGTGTCCACAAACCTAACTAGGGAAAGAAAGATCCTGCTGGGAAAAGAGGGATACCACTGACGGAAAAAACTCCTAACGGACTTAAAAGTAACAAGCATACAAAGCCCATCCTGCCTTCTCCGCCCCCCACAGGAGCAATGATTAAGAAAGCTTTTTTACACTCAATCATCTAAAAGAAAGCTAAGAAGTAAGAATTATAGTAATGGAAAAAACAATTTTTTTCAGTTTGTTGTTTTGAAATAGTTGCGGGCCAACACATTCATTGAAAACCCGCAAACAGGCAGAATACCGGTACCGCCTCTGGGTCAGGAAGTGGGCTGCTGGTAGTGCACGTAGTCACATCAAGACACAGGAATGTACCAAAATGAATTTGGTGTTAACCAGATGGAGTGTGTTTTGTGTCATAAACCCAGCAGTATTTGTAAAAAATGTGGGCATTGTAAAGCAACATTTTCCTGTTTTGTTAAAAGCATAAATAATAATCACTTTGGTTTTTATAAGTATTTCATGGATAGGTTCAGCCTGGAAAGTAGAGAGAGGAATTTTGCCACAATTTGGGTTTATTTGGACACTGTTTTCAGGTTCAGCCTATTAGATGTAGCAATAAGGTTCAGACCCAGTACCTAGGGGACAGGTTTGAATTGGGTTGTAGATGCACAGGTTCAGTTCCTGCCTTAGCCATCAGTCTGTAGTCCCCTTCTGTCATGCATCTGCCTTTCTTACTTCAGCTGTAAACCATCCAGGCAAGGTGTAAAAACAGGAGTCCTCAGTCTCAGGTACTGAAAATCAGAGAAAAAACAATGTTCAGGAGTGTTGTAAAGCCAGAAATACGGTTCAGGCCTAGCTCAATTTTGTTTAGATCCTTGCATTTTTCTAAATTCAGAACCTTCTGCTTTTTACCAAACGTTTAATGCATTTCTTGCCACTTGACTATGAGGCACAATAGCATGGAAACTGGGGACAAATCAGTCAGCCATGAAATAGTAATGATTAGACAGAGAACTAGGAATCTGCTCTGTAAGCAGCTCTCTAAAAGGCCTCAGTGTTGTCTGCATTCAAATACTTCCCATAGCACATTTTAAAAATAACCCTTGCTTGTGAGGAGCAGGAGACGCATTCCCTTGGTGTGCAGCACAAGGCATCTGCACAGCTGCCTCTGCAGCAGGGAGTGCAGGCAGCAGTAGGGTAGGGGTGCAGGCAAGAGGGAGAGACCTGGTCGAGATCCTTTTATAAATAAAACTAGATGCATGGAGCAGCTTTAAAGCAAAGTTATTGGTGACCTCGACTTTGCTTACACTTTATCTTCAAGTTAGCTACCAAGTGGAAGCTAAGTGCTAGGAGGTTTCCAGAAAAGTGGGAATGACTGGATTTCTGTTCCAAGAGGGCTGGCAATGAGGCCTGGAGAACCTGAGGGCTGCAGGCAGCGGAGTTGGCAGCTCTGTGCTGGAGGAAGCACGATCTAGTAAAATCACCAGAATTTCCTTCCTGTTCCAATTCCTTCAGCAGGGAGCGGAAAGGAAGGAGTTTCTTCCTCGTATGACTGCCCTCATGCGTCACCTTGGTGGGAGGAGAACGTGCAATGGTGGTCCCGTTCCTTGAGGCACTGGCTTGTGAAGCTGGCCAGTCATGCGGGAGGCGAGGAGGGAGAAGCTGGTGGTTATACAGCTGGTTGGCCTTACCGTTGTATCTATTTCGTATGTCCTTCACTGGAAAATGCTACACTTGGACTTGTGTCCCACAGGTTTTATTTACGTGTGACAAGATGCTACAAACAGGATAGAAAGCTGATGGTTGGGTTTTTTCTCTCATTCATTCCCTGATGACCCAGGACCTGCTTGAAGGTGCCTGAAGTTCAGCCTTTGTCCTTCCTGCTTCCCAACGCACTATTTGTGTTTTCCACAGTATGGCTCAATTACAGCCTTCCAACTCTTCGGAGCTCGGTTTCTCAAAGTATCTGTGGTCACGTGTGCACAGTTTACTGCATTTGGAGAAGCAGAGGAGGGAGCCAGCTCTGCAGCTTGTGCTTCTCAGCTTGCTCAGGATGAGGATGGTCCTTGCAGCCAGCCCTGCAAAGTCACCTCCTCTGGGACCAGTGAGGACCAAATGTGCCGCCAGATTACAGTTTTTTCCTGTGGTGGTGTGCCTGTGCCCGGTCTACCATCCAGAACAACATTAGGATTTTGTTTTAAACAAGTGGTGTCTATCTGCTGTTTGTTGCATAGGAGTCCTTTTCTCTCTGGAAAAAAAACCCAGTACTTGGCTACAGATGTAAGGATGCAGAACTTTTGTACCAAGTTTTAAACAGTTACGTGTTTGTGCCTTCCACTTAAGGCTAATGCAGTTAAGGGTAATCCAGTGTACTGCAAGGAAAAGTCTGGAATTTTTAGTCAGATGTTGACAAATACCATAACAGCCTTATGCAGGCGTTAGGGAGGAAAGTATTACTCAGCCATTTTAAAGCCATTTACAATTTCTGCTGCTTCCTAATAAAAAGAGAGCTTTTTTAAAAAGCAGTTTGCCATTTTGTTTAGTCCTTCGCCATTACAGTCCCTTGCTGTTGCGCTGAGCGGGGTGTAAGATGCACAGAGATGACTAGGCAGAGCACCTCGCATCTCCACACCTCAGAACCTCTGGAAGGAGAGCAGGACTTGTCCCCTGTTCTTCTCAGGGGGGTGGGCTAAGGCACTGAGGACCATCACTGATGGGACAGCAGGTGTCCAGCTGGGGGGAACAGAGTTCTGCTCTTCAACATGGTAAAATGAGGCAAAAGCAGAGCTCAAGTCAGGCACTTTTTCCGAAACAAGGAATTAAGTGAAATTTCATGCAGACCCCTTTTCTTTGTTTTCAGCAATTAAAAGTCCTGAGAAAACAGATACGTACATAGGCTTGAACACATCAATATAAATATAAAATGTATGTTTTAATCCCAGCTTGTCATCTGGGCTCTCGCTGTTGGTAGGGATGGAAGTTAGATGCCTCTGAGGCAGGTTCACATCCCAGAGTTTTGGTCTGACTGGGATGAGCGGTGCTCTCAAAAGGCTCTCAAATGTTTCCCTCGTTGACAGTACATATAGTTTAGACATGACACTTTTACATAACTCTGTTTAAATGAAATGATTCTGAAGCTTTGTGTCATGCGGCTGTGGGGTTTAGATTTAAAATGCAAGAATATTCAAATATTTGACTTTGGCTACCCACACAACACAATCCTGTTTCAAATATTGCTTCCAAGGCTAGTCTAGGAGTGAAAGATTGAAAACTAGAGTCATCATGAGTGCCAGTTCATACGTCTGAGCGAGGTTTTAAGAGTTCTGAAAAACAGTTTTCTTGCACGATAGAGTTCCCAGGCATGGAATTTCTGAATGTTCATAAGATTACAGATAATAATGGCATCTATTCTAATGAAAGCTTCTTTCTCAGAAAAATGTGTTTGTGTTTAAGCTCATAGTATTATTAAAGCCTTATGCACTGCCTTCTTGCTTAGCATGATGAACATGACTCATAACTCCATAGGAAAATGTTCATTTGATGGTCATGGGGACAGAGCCAACCATTCAGCATGGATGTTCCTTTTGTTAGAATTTATTGAACACTATCTCAGATCCAGAGGAGACAGATACTTCTAGTTTCTGATAAATTCAACATAATTCAGATTATGTGCTAGAAAATTTTAAGAACAATTTGAATAATTTTATAATTTTTAGCACACTGTATGGAGAGAAATACTGTCTTCTGTTGCAGAGACTCTGGATGGCTAAAACAAACAACAAAAACCCCCTGAAATCCAAAACTCTCCAGGGGGGGAGATGAATAAATGTGTATAGTAGGGTGGTCTGCCCATAAGGTTCCCAGTGAGAATTTGATCTTTGTTATATTTTAGGCAGCAGAGAGAAGAAAGTACAAATGAACGTGTGTGATCCCATAAAATTTGTGATCTCTGGAAAACTGGAGAGAGATATAGTTCTAAACTAAGATAAGTTTGTATTTCCCACATCTCTAATACCTTTGTAATAAACAGACAGCAGAATGAAATCTACATCAGCAATGATTTTTTTTGAGTGTTTTTATCCAGAACTACCATCTCTCTTTTCAGAAAAATGATGGCAATAAAAAACATCTTGACCTAAAAAGGATATTATTTTGAAGATGAAAGAGAAGCTTTGCCATTTAATTTAATTTGATTTATTGGGGAAGCAGGTTTAACTCTGTTAGTCCCTTTTCTGGCAGATTTCTTATGAAAACGTCTTTTGATAGTTTCAAAACAAACTTTGAATTTTCTGCAATATCATTCTTGTCAAATTATGTCATCAGATTAGCATTCAGAAGGACAAATAATTTTGGTACCACTATCCCCACTCTAAGGAGATTTTAATTGATGAAACGTCGACCCAATTTTATTCAAGATAGCCAAGGAGCTGTGCTATAGATGTTTAGTGGGGCTGTACAAGGATCGGGTTTGTCAGTAGTCTTCTATTTATCTGGCTCATGTACTTTATTTTCAAGTAAAGGGGAACTGATAAATTCAGCTTTGTACGTACGAAGTGAGAAGATGCTGTCACAGCCAAAGGTGATAGCATCACATTCCCTGTCCAAACCCCTGCTGTGCTGTATTTAGATTTGAAGTTCAAAAAAAGCCTAAGGGAGTCTCATAAACAGATTGCAACACTTCCGCTGTCAACTTTGAAATCCCTTCTCAGAATTCAAGCAAATGCTACCAAAAAAAAAAAAATCGGTTTTCCCTCAAGATCAAATTAATATCGCCTGTAGACCTGAGCCGTAAAGTCTTCTGTTGTTTTATGAAGTCCAAGTTCATGTATGTCTGTTCTAGTGCAGTTTGTGACAAGACTGAAACTGTAGACTAATGATATCTTGATTTTTGTGAAATGCTAAAGAAATAGTTACGTCGTATGTAAGGATCAGTAACTTCAGACCTTCCATAAGAAAGAAAACTTTCTAACAGGAGAAATGCATTAGCAAAGTTTCTTTAAAGGAAAGAAGAGACAGCCGGGCATCACTGCACACTCACTGTCAGCAGTAAGCATGTTCAGGTCGAGACGAGGGAAGAGGTGAGAACAAGTTACACAGATTTGCCAAAAAGAATGGCAGCAGTTAATAGGAATGTGTTTGTGGGTAGTATACCTAGTTAAGCGTCTCCTTTCCTTACTCCCTTTGCAAACGATAGAGAAAAACGCATTTTCCAGATCTAAGGCTCCCTCCAGAGATGCCTGTCTCTGTCCATGCACTACTGAAGAGTCCAAAATCACTATATTTCCATTTGCCATTAGTGCCAAAATTTAGGAGGGATGAAGCTAGAGTAAGTTCTAAAAAGTTATACTTAATAGCGGTTTATTGCCTTCATAGCAGGTCTGTAAACCTGCACTGAGGGCAATATAATAATATAATATGGATATATTTATATTATATGTATAAAATACAAATCTGTTTACAGAACATCTCTACTTTTATTGATGTTTCTGGATTCTGGTTAACTCCAGACCCCACTGGAATCAATAAAAAAATTCCCATTATCTTTAGTGTAGTCAAAACTTCATCCCAGTGTTCATGTTGATGAATATACCTCTTCAAACATACAGGTGGACAGACACATGTGGATGTACATATACACGAACATACCAGAGTTCTTTGCTAAAATAACTGTATCAAACAAGGAGCTGTGGAACATGAACCAAATAATAAAACAGAGAAAGCTTCTGAAGAGATTCTCTTTAGGAAAATGGCAATAACCTCCCAGCAGCCCAGTTTCCAATGAGGAAAATAGCTACTTTATTTTCTGACTGCTTACTCTCACAACATCAACATATTTTCCAAGGAACTGGCTGACATGGTACCCCACCTGCATAGGAAGTTTTGCTGTGTTTTGTAGGAGTGCAGGTGTCTCCTTGAAGCTGCTGGTCTCTCATTCTGCAGGACTATAATGAGACAGGACAGGCAAGTGCTGCAGGAAGAGATCTCTGAAGAGTGGCTGGTTGCTACAGTGCCGACCCGTTGGTGCATCACTCACATTTTTCTCACGAGTGCTCCTGCAGATTTTGATGAGCCTGCCCATTTGATAAAACAAAGCCCATCACCAGGACTTTTCTGGTATGTAATCAGTAATTCAGCATGGGCAGGGAGCAGGAAGTTGTTCTCTCAGTAATTAGTAGCAAATTATTTTTTAGCTATTTTCAGGGATTTTCAGTTTGCAACATGGTGATCTGCAGTCATAACCTTTTTCTATGTCATGACATTACTTATCATTTTTCATAATGCATTTGAACATTTGTTATGTGTGCAGTAGGTATCAGTCCTGACCAGACCGGTTTTCTTCTCTGGCTACAAGAGTGTAGTCCTTAAACTCTACTTTCCAACATGAATATCCTTGTTTGTTAAAGTATTGTTTGCTTTTCTGGCATACTCTGCAGTACTCAGGAAAGATTCACGATTTCCATTAAGAGACCTGCCAAGAGAACACTTTTCTTGCCGTATTATAGAAAGCAGGCACAGGGAGGCAGGGAACATGAGGCCAATTCATTGGTCAGTTTGAACGAGTAACTGGGGTGGAACTGTTCTGCTTACTTGTTTAGGGTTTCATTCACTTTGGAATTACTTGCTGCTTTTCTGTACTTAACCAGCCTTACACAAAAACGATGGTTCTAGCCATCTGTGTTCATAGCATCTCTTTTTTTGTGCAAAGGGGTGAGTGATGTGCCCGCTGGTCTGGCAAGTCCCCAGAAGAGCAGTGTGCTCTGAAGACAGAGTTCAGGGTTAACAGGCTGAGCCTAATCTTGCTGCATCCCAGCCTGGAGTGACTCTTGGGGTTCCCTTGTTAGATGCTGGCCACCATACCAATAGTCAAGGTGATTTCTTGTCTTCCGATGGAACTTATCCCATCTCTGAACACTGCTGGATGTTCATGTTTTGTAGTCACCTATGCTGTAGTCTGAGGCTCATATAAATACTTTGGAATAGAATGAATTTTGCTTTTACTACACACCTATCAGCACTTACTGTTTGCTGTGGAAAACAACAATTAGTGAGGAAGTAGAACATCTAGGCATCATGAAGCTCGGTGTTTTCAGGAACAAAGTACCAGCTTCTCTACATAACTGCAGGTGAACATTTGCCGGGTGGAGATTACAGAATGCTCTTAAGAGGGTGAACGAGTCTCCTGGTGTCTTGGGAGGTGGAGGAAGAGAGAAGAGCAACATTATGCCTCTGAGTCCCAACATCTCCCATGCTCTTTCCTCGGATTCAGTAGAAATGACCTTATATGCCTTTTCATCATTTTCTGATAAACTGTGGTAGTGGTCAGGAAGACGAACATCAGCAGATGTGGCAACATGGTATTTCCAAGAATTAATAAAACGTTTAGGTGTTTAGCTGATATCACTGATTTAACAGAATGGTTGTGAGCTTATTGCTTAACTATTTTTTTTCCCCTGCTGCTGTGATGCCTTTGTTCTCCAAGCACTGTAACTGGAAATTTTAAAGTTCCAAATAGTATGTGGAAGTACAAAACCTAATAATGATCTCAGGTGCTTATGGTTCTTTTATTTTTAAAAACACACAGCACAGCATTCTGCAGAGTTGGTAGTGCTGCACCTTTCCGGAACGTCGCCTCCCATATGTGACTCACACCATAGAATGGCTTGTCATTTTGTGCTGTTTTCCACATTTTCTTCTATAGAGTATTTCTTTAAAGGACGTTGAATTGCATTTATTGCAGCGTAAAAAAGAGATTGCATCTGCTTTGTTATGTGTGTGTTTCGAGTCTTGTCGGGCACAATGTAATATGGTGAAGCAATATTATGCTTACTCTCTTGGTATCAAGGAAAAAACTGTTTAAACACAGCACAGGGTAAGCAGTAAAGACAGTTTCCATACTCTTTGCTAAAAATGTGAAGAAAACTAGCTTGTGACTCTTTCTTGTATAAATACACATTCAGAATTGACTATAGCTCCGGTCTGGCAGGGCATGTAAGCATATTGACATCAGTGGGACAGTTCACATTTTTCAGGTTGTGTGCGTATTTAAACGGTTTGCCTGATTGGAGGTATTAGTGATCAGTCAAGAGAGATCCAGTAAGGATCTCTCTGCATCCTTTCACTGACTCCAAAAGATATTGATGGCACTCAAAAATGTAGGCATCCTCAGCAGCTGTTTGGGTTCCTCCTCAGTGGAGTAGCGGTGGTGCCTGTCTATGCTAACTGCATGCTGCAAAGCACAGTAGCAGCACACAGCTACCACACAGGAAGATTTAAATAATTATAGTTACAGTTACAGAGATGTAGATTAGGTCAAAACCCCCATAAAATGCTGATGGCCTTAATTTTTTTTCTGATAGACCCAGCACAGTAGATTTTTCTGTGTAATGGATATTACATACCCCAGAGAACAACCTTTTGAGGAGAAGCATAACTGGTAAGTAGGCAATTTGAGATTGGAATTGAAGATACCTTTCCAGCCTGCCAGGTTTTGATACATAGGGACTAAAGTGGCAAGGTCAACAGGTCAACTGTTTTCATATATAAAGCATGTATTCTTGAGTCAGCTGGGTTTTCTTTCAGAAAAAAAAACACAGTTAACTTGACACTGCTAAGCTTTTTTAATTAATTGCTTTTTTCTTTAAACAGACCTTGGAAAAAGAAGATAAATTCCCCATACCATTTCCCTTTCTTGTAAATAAATCTCTTTTAGAATCAAAGCAGGTTCCTTAATTTCCTGGTAAAAGTTTAATAAACATATGCAGAGCAAAAGAAGCTGCGGTAATTCTCATAGCAGAATCAGACAAAAGCTTCAAGCAATGTAAAAACTGGCTTTACCAAACTGAATAGTAGGAAACAAAGAACAGCTGAAGTCAGGAAGTGTATTGTAGGCATGGGACAGGAGTTGATAGTGTTTAATAGCTTTGGCTGAAACAGAAGGCTGTAGCAAGTTATTAGCATCCTTTAGAGGGTCAAAACAAATTTCCTCCACTTCTCTCCTTGTCACAAGTAAACGTGCCTGCATTTTCATTAGCTTGGCAAATAACTCAATGCGATTCCACAGCACACCCTGACAGCTCTGCAGGAGCAAGCTGCATGCTGAACTTGCAGTCTACTGAACAAGACCTGTGCCTAACCTAAGCATGCCTTTATGTAGGTAAAACAGAGTTCTTCACAGACCTACGTGCACATGATGCTTTGGCAAAAGTGGCCTCAAGAACAATACCCTAAGAAAAGCATCTTAACCTTGCAAGCCAGTTAGATTAATTTCCAGAAATTAGAGTGTCTTTCTTCCTCGGTTCATATTTCTGGCCACTTCTCTTTCTACTGTTGGTCCTATTTTTACTTTACTTAGTTCAGTTGGACTCCCGTTATCAGCCTGATGACACTCACCATCACCGAGTGCTGCTGAACTAAAAACCAGAGGAGAGTAATAGGAGAGACTGAGGAGTGAGTAATCCAAGTGAAGTAAACGTAATGCAGGGCAAGGCAAAATGCATCCAGCAAAATGCATCCAGTCACCTATTCCTCTTGCTGCCTGTGGAGAACTGATCCCTATGAGTTCAAAACAGGATCTTTCATGGGAGTGGTTTGGTGCAGGAAGAATCTGGGTGATATCTCAGTTCCTGCAGCGTAAGGACTTATCTGTACTGCCTGAACAGTGAAATAAATAGAGCATTTCCCAGTCAGTGGACCTGTATGTGATCTGATAGCAGCTGAGAAGTGGAAGAACTCAGTTTACCTCACATCCTTGCCTTTCTTTAGACTGTACACTACTGTGGGTAATTCTGGGTTTGGACAGCATTGCAGAGGTTTGTGTTCCAGTTGTAGCTGGACTCTCTTGACATGTACATAATTTCAGAACATTATTATGGCTTTCAGGGACATAACAGCTTCATTTTAATCTTGTATTCAGGTTATCTCCCTTATTCAAACTGGAACAATTTGGACATGTCACATGAGGGATAACGAAATGGGAAAGATACGGTTTTGAGACATCAGCTATGATTCCTACAGGGCCATCTATTCAGCTTCCGTGCATCGGTAGAAACATTCCAAGAGCTGTTGAAGTTGTTCCAAGAAAGTAACCTCTTGACAATTGTTGGTGGCTGTTATCATCTCACAGGCACGTTGATTCCTGAGTACTTTTAGGACAACTGTGTATGGCTTGAGCTGGGAAATCTTGGCCAAAGTTATATCATAAATGTTCTAATATTAGCATCATCTCCTGGAATGAGAATGGGGCTGTCCATCTGGAAATGTAACGTGGCATGATTCTTCTGTCTGCTCCCCAGGATTAACTCCGTGGACATCTTGGAGTGCACTCCAGGCTAAAAACATTAGTACTGAGAATCGCCAATACAGAGACTTTACTATTTGATTTGAAAACCAATACTGGCTTCCATTTTTCAGTAAAACATTCATTATAATGAATTATTTTGAAAGGAATCAAATTACAGGCCATTCGTTACTTAAAGTTCTAGGAAGTTCACATTAGCCTATGGTTTCTTTTTACATGCCAAAAATATGCTTTGCTGATAAAAATAGGTCCCACTTAGCTAAATTAAAGATATAACCATGAAAAGGCTGATGGAGCTCAAGACAGACTTGCTTTCCTGCTGAGATGTAATATTTCCCTTATCAGCCAGTTGAAAAAACACAAGATAGACTCTACCACAACTGAACTAAATGAGAAGACTTCAGGCTTGACCCTGAATAGCCCTCGACACGCTGAAGTGCTGTGTGATGGCTGTGTGCACAAGGTGGGCCTGCCAAGGATCACAACACAACATCAACTGGTGGGAAGCATGCAATAAATTCCCAGAAGTTTTAGAATGAGAGGGCTATGCTTAACCATGATGCAGTCTTCATGTTTTGAGAAGCAACCTTTTCTTGCTGTAATCATCTTGGGTTTTTCCATCATCTGCATAGTCTTACTATCTGATTTCAAGGCAAACGTTGATGGTAAGTCAAGAACACCCATTTGCTTTGACAATGAGCTAACATGGGATATGGACTATAATGGAAAGTTTGCTTTTGAGTAGCTGCAGAAACAGGTACTATAAGTACGCTTGCTTGTGTATTCCAAAAAGGAAATATACTTGCTCCATAAACGCTGGCATATGTTTTTCCAACATGTACTCAGTTGAATGAAATCGATTTCAGTGAACAGTATACAGATCTTGAAAACATCTTTGGGGTGAGGGGCCAGGAACAGATAATAGAATAAGATAATTGGATGCCGTCATCAGCAGATGTTATTGACTTCTCCCTGTATACATGTACATCCTTTACTTCTCTCTTTCATGATGCAGTCCTAAAATGCAATGATGAATAGAAGGACATCTTATTGTTTCATTTGGTAAAAAGATAACAATATATCCAGGAAAGTTCCTTGCTCTGTCTTACCAGACTGCCACTAACTTTTAATGACCAATTCATGTAATTATTTTATGGCCAGTGTACTTCATAAAGCTATTTTTTGCCAATTGTTTAGTCCCCAGATATAACCTTTTCTATTTAATAAGCCCACAACCAAAGCTGAGAGCATATTGGTGCCTGTGATGCCTTCCCCAGAATTAGTTATTTCCACCAGAGCTTCAGTCTTGCACCCACTGAAATACAGTGTCCAAATCATTTCCAGTTTCATGTCTTCACTGAGCAGTGACTGTAGTGTACTTTCTATGCTGTATTGAGACACTGATTTCAAGGAGACTGTTTCTAAGCTTTGTACCAAAAATTCATGCACATGACCTACAGAGGCAGAGGTTACTGGATACCTGTAGAGCTATTGCAAAGAAACCCATGAGTCACACCCTCTTTTCATTTTCTCTTTTTGTAGCTATTATTTGAAATCATGCTGTTGAGTTTCAGAAAGTCCAGGCAGACTTTTGGCTCTGCAAACGTGTATGGACAGGTGTGGAGCACTGAGGTGTGTTGCCTGCACGAAGTCTGTCACTGGTTTCTGTGGAGGCAGAATTTCAACCCAAACGCTAACTTTAGGTGTGATGGGGATGATGATGATGATGAATTCCCATCCCAATGAATCATAGATCACTTTCAGATCACTAGAGCCTAGTTCAGAGTAGCTGGTAAAGAAAAGGTTTCTAGTTTGCATTACATGATGTCTAGAGAGAAGCACTGGCAGAGAGTGATGTTTTTGCCTAGTAATACGTTGAATTAAGCCAGCTTGATGTTAGGCATTCAAGATATCTGATATCATAGATGATTCAGAAGTTTCCACCCAAGGACTTTCAAGCCCTTCAAGCAAATTGCACCTAGACTGTGCAGTTTTGCTTTGGAATTATCTTTTTTGTTTTATAGTATTTTTCCCTTTGTTGGTAACTTCCATTTGAAGGTGACTGAAGATTCAACAGGAGAGGGAGGAGTTCTTTCTAATTATTATATATATTTTAGATTAAAAGAAATTATTGTGAGCCTTTTCCTACAGTGTAAGCAATTCTGACACTGAGTGCACGTATAAGCACCTCCCTCCAGCATGCTAAGGTACTGTTGCCCGAGTTTCTGTGGCCACTGGCCCATATCATACTTACCCTGCTCCTCTGTATCTTCCCTTACTGCAGCATTATCATCTGTCTTGGGGATCCAGCCCCAGAAATGCAGTTTCTTTTTTTCTTTCATCTAATTTAAACAGTCATTTAGTTCCTTGCAGAGGAATAGCTTTGTGATGGTCTCTTTCCTGTTGAATGCAGTACCTATACAATTCGTTGTGCTAACTAAATTAAATATCCTGTATTGTGGGTTATATCAAACACATGTTTGTGTGACATGGAGCTGAACCATCATCACAATTCTGTTAATTTTCTAATAGAAATATTATGACAATTAAGCTTCCTGAATTGCTCAGTATTTCAACAGAGAGCTGTAAAATATGTCTGTTGGAATGCTCTGCTTCCTTCGGTGACTTTCTGAACGATTTATGAATAGTCAAAACTATGAAAAATGTGGAAGACTGTGTTTCCTCTAAATATTAATATGTTAGCCTGGCCATGTCTTTCATGAGGAGGGTGTTATCACATAAACAGGATAGGCTAAAACAAAACGGTACTAATGTGAAGAGCCTCCTTAACATTTAACAACATGAAAGAGCTCCCTCACCCTTTCAGGCTAAGGAGGGGCTCCACCTGATGCCGACATAAATCCAGCATTTTATTTTTCCATCTACTAAGAACTATCTATGCCTGTTTCAAAGTATATATTTATACTTTGAAAGTATATATATTTATATATAAAGTATATATTTAAATAATATTTTAATAATTTTAAATTAAATCAATTTAAATTAAACAGTGTTTATTGACTGTCAAAATTCAGCAATGCTATACAAGGAAAGATGGGGAAAAATCGGGGGAATAAAACCCATCTTATTGATACACGCCTGGGGTGTGTAAAAAGTCAAAGTACTGACTGCATTTATTCCAGTCATAAAGATGTGTTAACAGTTATGTCAGGCAATGAAAGCATGATGATTCTGTTCACTTGGCTTGCCTATTAGGTAGACTTTAAGGGCACTCTTAGGCCTGTAGGAGAATGGGAAACTATCTTCAGGTTTTTGGACATCTCCATCTAGAAGTTAGATATCTGTCTAATTTTGAGCTAATCATTGAGGCTCCCTGGTAGTCACTGAAAAAAAGATAGTATAGATAGTATAGATGAAAAAAGATGTAGGAAGTACATGTTTCGGTGTTTTGTTGCAGGGGACCATTGCTCTCCAGGGAAGGTGTTTCTGGAGTCCATCCTTGATGCAAACATCTGACTGACCTGACTTTGTGTTCTTTGCTACAGATTGATTTTGAAGATGTGATTGCTGAGCCAGAGGGAACACACAGCTTTGATGGGATTTGGAAGGCCAGTTTTACCACCTTCACTGTAACGAAATACTGGTTTTACCGTTTACTGTCAGCAATCTTTGGCATTCCTATGGCTCTCATCTGGGGCATCTACTTTGCCATTTTGTCATTCCTGCACATCTGGGCGGTGGTGCCGTGCATAAGGAGCTACCTGATCGAGATCCAGTGCATTAGCCGCGTCTATTCGATCTGCATCCACACGTTCTGCGACCCACTGTTTGAGGCCATAGGCAAAATGTTCAGCAGCATCCGAGCCACAGTACGGAAAGAGATTTGAGAGACATTTCAAGGAGAGCCATCAGCCTAGGAAGGGGGTGGGGGTTTTGTGTTGTTTGGAGTGTTTTGGTGCCAGTTTCGTGTTCCTCAAAGCAGCATACAGCAACTGGTGGTGGATATACTGGCCCAAAACAAAGAAATGCTTGCTCAGTTTCTTTTCCTACTGTTTATTCTTACTGGACTACTTGCTTCTTTGTTGGTTTTTTTTTGTTTTTTTTACTTCTTTTTCCTTTTCAGTCTGCATTTCAAACTAACCTTAAATGGCCATTCTTCCATGCCAGCTGCATATCATTTTGCTGGCTGTTCAGTTCAGAGACTGAAGTGTTGTTGGATGCCGCTTGATCTCACCCTTCATTCCTTGTGAGATAAATCCACAGTGATACTGAAGAACGACAAAAATGCTTTCCAACACTATAAAGCCATTCATTTTATTGTGGCCAAAGAGCGCAGAGCTATTGCAGCAGAATGAACGTGACCAGCTGGCAGGTTTTAGCAGAATGTTCTTTTTCAATTGGATTGTCAGTTGACTGCAGCTATTTACAGTCATGGTCAGATATGGTGCATTATGAATAAATTAGTAAAGTAAACAAATTACTGAGCTAATGTATGTCCTAAAAATCTAACACTTTATCAGGTTGGAGGCAATGACATGTGAGAGCTTTTCACGTGCATAAAAAGCTTCGGTCAGTGCCTTTCTGTCTCATTCTATCTTGGAAGTTTGCATCCACTGGTTTTTCAACCTTTGCTAGAATTGCAGAAGCAAACTGCAGTTGAGAACTAAAACTGGTCATTATGGAAATGTTTTTCTGACTGTGACTTATGATACATCCCTTAGCAAGCATTTAGGTGCTTACCTCATAGGCTTCTGGGGTTTATTTTTTTCCAAAGTATTCATATAAATACGTATCACAGGTATGCCAGAGATGACCCTGAGTTTCAAGAAAAATGAAGGTGTGCCAAACACAAGCTACACGAGGCCAAGGAGGAGCTGCCCCTGAGAAACTTTTCTATCAGCTTTCAAAACTTCCCTATCAGCAGAAGTCTGCATGCCACTAATGCACAGATTATTTTCAGGATGCTTTGCTGGTTCTAAACTAATCCATCACAAGAGATGGTTCAGAAACTTCACATTTGTGGGTTGGTTTGTTCATTTTTAGCTGAGCTGCAACACCGGGAAGTCTTAAATAGAGGGTGTTGTGTGAATCTACCATGTCGCAAAGTGCAAAGAAAGCAAAGCCTTTGCGACATGTTCTGATGCTGTGATCTGCAGGAGCTTTTTGCCCTCGTGATAATACTGTGTTCAGAGATGCTCTCTGTATCCTCATAAGGTTTGCGTGAAGCATTTGTAAAAATAGTTGTGAGGCTAATCAGCTTAATTGTAAAGCAAGCTGGGGCCTGAGCCTGCTCCAGTTGGGATCTCCAGCAAGCCGGTTCTTGACCTCGGAGTGTGCAAGGTTTGGTCTTTGGGATGAGCATGGAGCTGTCTGGTACACCTACAGCTTTTTTATTTAGTGCTGATATTTCACATATTGCTTTACCTAACACAGGAGTGCCTTCGGCTCAATTTCTGCCAAAGCATTGAAAACTTTAAGAAATGCTGCATTTTTAAAGGGGTGGGGTGGGGGGTGGGGGGGTGGGGTGCTGGGGAGGGTGCACAAAAAATTTACAAAGCTATTAACTACTATTGTTTGCATTTAAAACAGACACTGGTATGGATATAGTTTTATGTTTTTCTATGTACATAATGAAGAGTGTACTATTATAGATTTTTTCAGTATGAGAAACAAGTGAGATTGTAAACAAGAAATATTTTATCTTTTTATGAGGAAAATCACTCTGAGGAAAACTTTCTTGATCTACCATATAAACTGTATATCCTGAAAGATGTCTGTTCACTTACAGCTATTAGTCCCTAATCCAAATACATTGCTGATCCAGGACACTTACATTGTTGTTATATGCTTACAGATATAACTGACACCTTTTTTTTTTTTAATTCTGCATGTACATTAAAGACTACAATAAAAAGACGTTTAATGGTAGCTCCTGTCTGACTTCTTTTCCCTTGAAAGTCATGTGAACAAATCCAATGTTACCAGGAAGAAAAGATAAAGAAACAGAAAGCAATGTCATTTGTTTCTCAAGAAAGAAAGCACAAAACGGTCTCAATTTGGGCTTCAGGATCTGACTCAGGAAGATTCTTCCCAACAAAAAAATTATTTTTTTTGCCAAGTAAATATTTTCTGCTGCTAAATAAGTAGGCAGTAGGACTAGTGAACATAGCATTGATTAGGGAGCCTAAGCTTGTTTAAATGCTTGGTGTTCCTCAGTTTCCCTACATTTCAATTAGGATAATGAAGTTTACTTGTAGACAACTTTAATATCCAATAAAAAGAATGATAACATAATATAATGAGTTGTTTATAGTTTGTTTTACATAAAAGACTTTGGGAATCCAGAATTCAGTCATGGATTGCCCTGATGATAGCTCTGCAGTTAAAATTGCTTAAAGCTTTCTTTTTCAGTCCAGTGGAAACAGGATTGTTCCTAATAAAAGCTCATTACCCTAAGCATTTAATGTATGGAAATAGGGGAATGACAACTTTTATCCAGCCATGTATAGGCCTAACTTGTGACGGGACAGTTCTTTTCTGTGGGGTTATTGCACAATACCTGTACCACCATTAAACTAGTACACAACGGTCCGACAAAACAGTCTGTTACAATTTGGTCTACAGATCTGTTAACCATATTGTAATGTTCAAATGCCAGATACCAGCTTAAGGTAGTCTGTCATCTTTTCCAATAGCAGAATGGTGTATTTAACGGTAGTTAATAGTCCAGTGGTAGCAGAGAGAAAATTTAAAAAGTTTAAAAGGGACGTTTTAATGTGAAAGTAAAGCAAATGAGCCTTCTGGTGTTGATAAATGTCTTGCTTTTGCAAACAGCCTGACAGATCCAGGACAGACACATCTATTCATCTCAACCATTTATAATGTCACATCTCCAAGACTCTTTATGGGAGAGATGTGCAGATTCACCCTGGCTGCTCTGCAGGGCAGCAGTCACAGGGCTGTGCTGTGAGTGAGCCTCATCGCTGTGCTCCTGCCAGGTTCTCAGTGCAGTGACACTGGTGACCAATACCACAGCCATGATACACCCCGTAGCAAGATCCAGGTTTGTCTACTAGGGGAGTAGGCACTAGCTGTTAGACAATGGCAACAGGCAATCTCCTGTCACGGCTCTAAATGTGGTGTTGATGGTCTTGCACTGCTAGACATGAAAGTCAGTGTCACAAGCTGCTTCAGGACCTGTGGGTTAGGGTGGGCTCTGCACCACTTTTTCCTCCTATCAGAAAACTTCCTTGGCTCTCTTTGGTCACTGTTCTTATCCTCTGGGTCACCCGTTCTTAAATTGTGCCATGTAGCCTGAACTGTTTTCCTTTGAATACCCTGAGACAATGTATGGGGGAGCTGGACACTCCAATTAAAACCAGCTGGAGCACCCAAGTTTTGAGAAATGAGAGTGTGAACTGCTTGGTTATGAGGTTGCTTCCTCTGAATTTGGTTGTTTGAGAACAAACTAAATACAGAAATTTTTTTTAATGTATGTTTATTGAAATGAAGTTGCCACAAGATATAATGACAAACCATAGGTGTTTATTAATGATGGAGAATCTCCATAGTTGCATCCAAGCTAACTTTTGACCCTCTCTTAAGTTAAACTGGAACTGTTCTCTGTTCACTTGTTTGCTTTCATTGTCTTGTGCATCTGCTGCATCCCCCTCCTTCTTTTCCCTCATCTCCTGATGAGGGGTAAAGAGGCACCTTTGTTATCTTTACGTCTTACAGACCTTGATTTTTTCAGTTCATGTTATCTGACACTGGGACACCATATGATACAGGTTGTTATTTTTATCTTGCTTTCATCCATAGAACTTTTAATTAAAATTTCAATTGTATAGTACAACTAGCCCATCCTATCTTGAAGATGATTTTCTCTATTAAATTGTACCATTAACTTGCATGTAACTGTAAAAAGGGAAGGGATTTTTTTAATGTGAATAAACTAGAACAGCTAAATAGCAACCTGGCTTTGATAGGAAATATAATGTGTTCTTCTTAACCTTAAGAATTAGATACAGTGTTTTCAATACACAGTTATTTTGCACAGTACTTGAGTAGGCAACATGCACACTGCAGTTTATTTTATAGACAAGCAGGCTGGCACCAGGTCTTTTAAAGTAAATGCATGGTGGCATCTGGACCATGCTCCTAGTCATATGGTTTAGTTTTAGGTACCCCTGTGAGGAGCAAGGGGTTGGACTTGATCCTTATGGGTCCCTTCCAACTCAAGATATTCAATGATTCTGTCATGGCCTTCTGAAGGCACAGTGGTAAAATGCTGCACATTTGATAGCTACAACAATATCTAAATGCATAGCATTCTCATTATATTTGTAGCTGTTTTTATTAAGGCTAGCAAGAGTGGGAAGAAAGCGACTAGCCTGTTCGCTCTCTCATAATTAAGGCACGTTTTAGTGTTGATTCAAGACACAATCCACAAAAGGCCCTAGGCTCAATGCCAGTAGGTAATTTGCTTCTGTTCTGAGAACCTGAATTTACATTACCCTGAAGACACCTGAATTTCCTTGGCACATAATTGCCAGTAACACTTACAGCAAGGATGCCCAGGTCACCTATGCACTGCTGGGATGCGCAAATGAGATGTTCCTTTGGCTGCCACCAGCTCCTGCAGGACCTGAAGGTGACAGGTTTTCTCAAGGATCACTAACAAAAGCTGGGAAATTATGCCCTTCTGAGGCTTGTAGTCTAGCATCTGACTCCTTGAGACAGAGGCAAGTTAATCTCCTCTCACTGCACTCCCAGGTGTAAACTTAAGCTGCTCACCACTCAGCATGCTGACTATTATGGATCCAGTTTTTATAAGATAATTCTCCTTGTGTGTTGTGCAGGAACTAACCGTAGACCCCTGATGTGGCATGATGACTTCCAATAGGTGCCAGGTCACCTTAAAAGCATTGTCTGAGCTTTGTGACACTTTATTGGTCTAAAGTCTTCAGAACCCAGATTTTCCCTTCCATCAAGTGGTCGTCAATGCAGAGGGAAATAAAGGCATTATGGTCTCCAGTTCTGGCACTTCTAGAGACACTTCTGTTTTCCAGCTTGGAACACCAGGGACCTAGGCTGAATATTTTTTTTATTTATTTTCTGCAGACTGACAGCAGCTCTCAGGTGCAGTTTTGGCACCCAGGGGTTAACTTAAATCTAAGGCCATCATAGCTGCAGCCTTCTCAGTTGATCCTATCTCTGAACCTTTACCCAGGATATAGAGTATGCCTACAGCACACCTAGGCACTGACAACCTTTCTGGCTAGTTATTCTGAACTACAAAATGCTTTACACCAGAGAATCAGCTCAGAGGAACCTTAAAGGACCAAAGGATCTGTAGTTGTGTAACTTTTTGGCAACTGTCAGAATACAGGCATTCATCTGTGACGATTACTCATCAAAACATTTAGCCTGACGATCTCCAGCAACCAGAGCTCCAGATGTAGCTTGCCAGACATACATGTTGCCAGGAATCCTACTGGCAGGAAAAGCCCAGTGAAAAAAGTGACACAGAAACTAACTAGTTGGTGCTAAGAGAACAACAAAATTAAGAACATCATCAAAAGGAGCAGGTATATAGGGAGACAAATGGGATGAGAAAAACTCAAGGAACAAGGAGAAGCTGTGCACAACAGGTGCGTTTCCATCTGGAGGTGATAGATGGGGACTAATGAAAGGAAAAAAGGAGAGGGATGACTCTTCATACCTTTCTTCAGTTCCTGTAACATTTTGCAGCTAAATTTTGAACCAAAAGAGAATCATGCAGGAGAGCACATATGAACAGTGCAGTGGTAGGCACCAATAGAGACAGCAATAACAAAGGCATTGATGTATCATCACGATGTGCAAATTCCTACTTAAGTGTGACTTGCCTTGAAGGGGAATGACCATACGTATGATCAGATAGGTTTAAGTGCACTGACAAATCAGCTCAGAACACCCTGGACACGGTATGTATGACCAGATTCACACAACAGGAGCCTGGCTGGGCAGATAACAAGGCTTCCCATCCTGGAGAAGCACACAGGGAAAGAGGTTAGGGAATCTCCCCATGCTGCCAGCAGCAGACTCATGCATGAAAACTCTCTGCATGCAAACCCAAAGCCCAGCTCAAATGTGCTGGTGGGCAGTACTTAGCCTGTGTTCCCTGTAATAAGCATACGCTGCCTTGCCAGACTACTCATTTTATAGATATGCTCTATGTCACTGACAGAAATCCTCCACTGTAGTCCAGATTCCTTGTAGGACATGTAAATATCCCAATAATAGGAACTGACAACTGAATACAGCATATGCGTTCTTGTAGGTTTAGACAAGTGCCTTTGATGTTTGTTCATACTTTGTCATCTCCTGGCTTTTAATCTTCTGGCTTGTACAGTATTTTATCTATTTCATGATATGTAGACACTGATTCAACTGTTACAGACATCTGTCAATTCAGCTGTCTTCTCTTAACAAGAGCTGGTGTTGTTACTCTCCATTAGACAATGAATCAACTACGTTTGGAAGCGACTAAAATTCTGCCTGTTTCATCTGTGCTGCGTTTCTGAAACAGTCCAAAGGACCCTGTGAAAGCAAGCTGCTTAAGGACAAAAAGCCAGAGCTGATTTTGTCAGATTTTAGCAGAACTGGATCTTTTGGTCTGAATTTGAGTGTCTTTGGAGCATCGTTTCTATAGTTTGAAAAATTCCTTTCTGTATGTCTAACAAGCATCCTTTGAGGAAGGCCACTGAAAATGCAGATCTACTCTAGGTTGCAGAATTGCCTGACCAACCACCAGTACTCAGCACAGACAGGTTAAAGCCAGCACCACCCAGCTCTTCAGTGGCGTGGGGAAAGCTTTGCTGTTCTACAAAAAACTTGGACCTCTTCATGTGTCAGTTTACTCTTTGGCTGAAAGAGAAAACCTTTTACAGGTTGAAATTATCTTGTTGCTGGATAGTCATCCAAAATAAGGAAAAAAAAAAATCTTAATTGTCAATGACCTGTTGCATCACAGATTACTGAGAACTGAAACTCAAAGCAACCCTGTTGCTGATGGCAACAAGAACTGGGCTTAAATCAGAGGGATTCCTCTTAGCACTAGCAAAAGCTTTGAGTCTGAACCCTCACCTCGAGTCCTGGGGACATGCAGCTCTGAGTCTCTTGATAAGCAATATTTCTCATTTAGAAGGTCAAGCCTGTACAGAAACAAAAGAAAGTAAAATAAACTTCGGAAGAATTAACAAAGCTGAATTAATCATATATTTGTATTAGCAGTGGTGAAAGGCACATTCTGTACTTCTTTGACCTAAACCTTTTACTCAGTTTCACAGCCACAGCCATGACACTTGTTTCAGCTATTGCCCGTTTGTGTCACTACTGTCATTTCAGCTAGCCCTTCTCTCTATTTCACCATCAGTGCTTACATCACCATGATATCCAGGAATTCCTTCAGTCACACAGACATGTTGCTAGCTCATAGGGATGCTCAGCCCTACCCCACTTGTTTCAAGAGGCTTACAGGGAATTCACAGAGCCCTGATGCTCTGCTCAGCAGCTTCAGCTCAAGTTATTTCTTTCCCTCCAAAGCCACCTCCATATTAGCTCATCACAACGTCTGCAGGTGGTCTACAACTTGCAGGAGTCTTGAAGTCCTTGCTCTGTTTCTGTTATCATCTCTGTTCTACTCTGCCTCCATTTCAGCATGAGCTTCAAGCAGTTACGTAGATGATTCTGGATAGAAAGGTTATGCAAATAGAATGACGCTTTAGCTGCCCTTCTCGTTCTTCAATAGTATTTCATATTCTTCCCTTAGGTGGAGGTTATATTCTTTTTTGTCTCTGTTTACAAACACCAGCAAGGAGCAAAAAGCCCTTATTCCTTTAAGGAAATCACATTGAAAATGGTTAAAAAGTACTAGGTAACCACTTTCTTACTCTCTGTTGAGGCCTAATACCTTGTTTCCAAATGCCTGCCAGATAATGGCCAGTGTCATCAGATAATATCATTGAATTAGATCCAGTTCCCCCAGTATATGATGCTACTTGCTGTGGCCCTGTGAACACTCAGTATGTCAAATGCAAATTTTAAATTGCTCCTCAAAACTAAGCTGTCCTGCTGGGTTACCAAACAGTGCTATCAATGAAAGTCTGTTAAGAAATGACACTTTTATCTTGAGAAATAGCAGGTTTTTTGTCAACCAAGGATATATGTGTAGTTGCAGTTCAGATGACAGCCATGTTGATCCTTTTACATGGCACATACTATCAAATTTCAGTATGTATAAACACCAACTGATTTTCTGAGGCAGAACATAAGTCCCTTAGGAGCTTTACAGTCAGTGACTCAATTTTGCATAAAGAATGTAACAGGTGCAAATAGTTGGCATAAAGCACATCTGAATATTTCTAAAGACAGGTCAATAGTTTTGGAAAAGGGCATGAAATGGAATAGTTCTCACCAAACAAGCTGTCTGTTTCCAGAATCAATATTGGTATGCACAACAGAAGTAAAAACACTTCCATATTGCCCTGCAGAAATGTCTATCCCATGTCTTTTCAAAGGGTAAAGAAATATACTGCAGGATTTTCTAGTTTTTACCTCTTCCAACACTGATACATTTTTCTGGTAATTTCTGTGTTGTGTGGACCTAGGACTGAAACTGGAATCACTTCTGCCATGCAAACCCTTCCATAGCCAGAGAACAGTGATGTGATCACAGTGAATCCAATGTGCATTTAAACTTTGTACTCTGTGGTTCTCTAGTTTGTGGCACTTCTCGTGGAAATAAGCTCTGTTTATCTAATTAAAGTTAGAATTATTTATTTTGCATTTCTTCTACCGGCAACTTATTTGCAGTTGAAGACAAAAAGTGCAGGAAAGAATAAGTGTAATCTAAAAAGTTTGACTGAAAAATTTGTGTAAGATACTGCTCGTTCAAAACTGCTAATCCATGGAGTCACCACAGCTGTTCCATAAAAATCTTGGGTTTGGTTTCTAACAGAAATACTGCAGCAAGCCACAAAGTCATACAGAGGTTGTACAGGGCAAAAGTCAATGACTTCAGCTAACAAAGTATCTCCTGACCAAACTGATACTCCAGCCTGACCATAAGTCTGTCTTAATCAAGTACGGTCTTCTATAATTTGCTGGGAAAACTTATGCATTTGACACTGTGTAAAAGCCTTGCTGAAAATGGGCCTGATTTATATAAATCTTTGGTCACAGTGCCATTACCGTTCTGCAATGAATTCTGCATGGAGGTTGAAGTGGAAACTGGGACCAGAGCAAATGTCAGCCCTCCACTGCTTTGTGTCTCCAGGTAGCACGGAGTAGCTTTGAGATGAATGGAGAACACAGAGCTCTTGAGGAAGTCAAAGCTGAGCCCAAAGTATGAGACCAAGCCCCTTGCTGCTCCCACACGGCTCTATAAAGCGCCTGAGGAGGGGGCGAGGGCTCCCTTGGAGAGCTGATGGGAAGGGACCCAGCACCTCTCCAGCATCTGTGTCGCCGTGTCAGTGGTGTTTAGCTGATAGACCCCAGTAATTTCTGTTCATCACGGCTCTTCCCGAGCCACATGTGTTGACTGCTCCCAAGCAGGGGTTGAACATCCTCACAGGGACCTTAAAATGCCACTGGATGTAGTATAATTTAGGATGTATTTTTCTGGCTCCCATGACATCAGAACCCTTCTGCTGTTGTATATAATTATAAAACTGTCCCTCTGACTTCTTGTTGCTGAAAATACATGGGCTGTTTTGTTTTCAAAAAAACAACATGTTCTTTCCCTCTTGTTTTTCTATTTTTGGCAGATTCTACCATGAAAACTGTGGTGATTACTACAGCTGAAAGCTCGAGTAAGACTTGAGATTACACCCTCTAGCATGCAGCTTTAGAAAGTTACCTAGCCTTTAACCTCCCTTCCAGGATTAACACTGGGGTTTTTTTCTTTTCATTTATATAGTACTCCTAAGAAGAAGATGAAGCACACTAGTTATTTGTAACTGGTGCTAAGATCTTACTAGCCTTAACCATGGGGCAAACTATCCCAGCAGAGGGGGATGCACAGCAGCAGAAAGGGAGTAGGCACTGAAATACACCATGCAGAAGCCTGAGTAATGGGCAAAAAATGGGAGTGTAACCCTATGACCATATTTAGTTTCCACATGTGAATCTTGGCTGGCTGAAACCTACTCCAAATGCCAGTGAAGCCTGAGAAGCTGGAAATCTTTTGCTCTGTGCATACAAGCAGAATCATGACTCACACAGAAGAGAAACAGTTTTCTTCTGCAAGAGGAACATTTTTCCTTATTGACCAGGGAGACACCCGAAAATAACTTTGCTTTCTGAGTGATTCTGTCAATTCACAGTAACGTTGTAGAGGTATGAAAACCAAAGAAGCATTTACAGCTCCAGGAATTTGCTAGTAAGAAGTAGAAATCCCTATTTAAAGCCAGCCAGCCAAATTTACTTTATATGTTAACTGCTTGAAGACAATGCATTAAACTGAGGGCAACTTGGACTTTTCAATAAATTCCAAACATCAAAGAAATGAAATGAAGGACCAAATAATATTAATGCAAGATATTTAAACTGCCATGCAATTTAATCTCTTCGAGTAGGGAACTCAGTGTACAATCTCATTTGCACTGGGCTTTATTTCTGATGCAATATATTTTCAGCATCAAAAGTGAAGAAGCATTAAAATTCTGTGAAAGATAGATAGAGCGCTCCCGATTGCAGGAAAAGGATGTTTTCTGGTAAAGGAAGGACAGTTTGGAGAATTCCAGATTATTGGAGTTTGTTTCCACCGAAATTGTTGGAATTTTCCAAGTTACCTCAATGGAAACCGAAGTGAGCCAAGGAAAAGCGCCCCCCCCCCCCCCCCCGGAACATAATTTAAAGGTATTAGTAATCAGAGCAAGGCAAACAGGACTTGTTTTAATGCTTTTTTTCTCTCCTGATTTGCACCAGTGACCCTCTTGTTCTAACGTTTATGAATGACATCGATCCAAACCAGCTGAAAATCAGGCCCTTGCCCACCAAGACGAGCTCGCCCAGCCCCACGCGTGTCCCACCGCGGTCCCCGTGCGGCCACCTCGCCCCGCGGCACCTCGCCCACGGGAGCAGCCGCAGGCAGCGGTTCAGGGGCACGGCAAAGCCTTCCCCGGAAAATACCTCTTTGTTTTTCCTTTAAATCCATGACAACACATGAGACGCAAAATTTTTTTTTATTATTTATTTATTTATTTATTTATTTTTAACGAGGGGGAATTTCGGCGGGGGACACGCCCGGCGGCGTCCGCATGGCCGTGCCGAGGCTGCCACCTCCCGGCGACCGGCCCCTGCGGCGCTGGGAACGGCGATAAAACGCTGCTTCGGAGCTCGACAAAGAAATTCATGTGATCCTGCTTAAGCTCACAACTTATTTCTCAAAACACCCCAGTGCACATCTGGCGGCAGGGCCCTGCTGTGCTCCCTCGGACTCACAGGGGGGTTAAGGATGCGTTTAGAAGTACGCATCAGCTTGCGAGATGTCTGGGATAAAAACGCTTCAGTGACCGGAGGCAATATTCTAATACGAGAAGTCAATTCTAAGTGTGAGAAATCCACGTAAGTAAGTAAGTAAATAAATAAATAAATAAATAAATAAATAAATAAATAAAGAAAGAAAGAAAGAAAGAAAGAAAGAAAGAAAGAAAGAAAGGAAGAAAGAAAGAAAGAAAGAAATACAGTCTATTGACTGTAACATACCAGCTCCAGGACCCAAGTTTGTAAAAGCATGTTAGTGAAGTTACTTCCACTTACATCTCACCTGGTAAAACAGAAGTTTGTCGACCGCTTTACCAGTGGAAACATACCCTCTGCTCTCATTCTGATGGGATTGTTTCAAAAAGTCATCTGTTACTGTAAGTGTGGAGGGAAAGTAATTGAATAAAACACTCCCTTGAGGACAGCAAAAATGGATCCAGCAATGCAAACTGTGGTTTGACTGAAATCAGTACCAGGCTTTTCACACCAGGGAAGTGCAGTCAAAAAGAGAACAGAGAAGACACGAAATTAGACAAGCAGACCACCCACCTGCTAATCATTGACAGCAGAGGGATCAAGCCAGAGCAAGCTTGAAAAGACACAGTTTTTTCTTCTCTGCCCAACTTCCCTGGAAATTTTGGCTGGGGTTGAGCTGAGCCAGAGGCTCCCGAAACACCAGGTAGTGCTGTAGTAATGGCAATGCACCAGGTGAACCCGTTTTAGCCCTGTGCTGTGCTTACCAGTGCAGCACAAAGCAGCCACTGCCATCCCTGTGAGTCCTATGGAGTAGATAAAATGCATTGTCCAAGGGAGGTGGACACTATTTTTTTGCAAGAATATGTGATTCTTTAAGGGAATAAAGAGTGTTTTGAGAAGCCCAGCCCTCTATGTCAGAAGCAGCGGTGCTGCCAGCCCGCAAGGTTAGGCACTCTCACATTTGCTCAAGTTTTAGAGGAGTAACAGACAGGATAACAGTGAGCTAGAGTTGTTGCTGGTTAACATCTGGCTGTTCCGTGCTTCTTCCAATATCACAAAACAGCCCTAGGCCTCCAGTGAACTCACTGGCTGCATTAAATCCAGCAGGCAGATCCTCTGTTTTCAGAGCCACGCTAGGCATCAGGAGCAGATTGGTGACTCTGGCACAATGTCTATTAATAAATAAAAGCATCAGGCTTTGCATTTGAATAAGCTCTTTTCTTTGGAGATCTCAAAGTAATTTCTAAAGAAGGGCAAACATTATTATCTCCATTATGGAGCTAGGTTATATGACAAGCTCACAGTCAGGGACTGGGTGAGATCTTGGCTCTACAATAAGCAACAGCTGCTTTCCTTGGTAAAGTGCCACACACCAGCAGTCCCAAAAGTTGTCAGGTCCTGGCCAAGCACACAAAGCCCCTTAGCCAGATGGGCAAGAGTAAGCGCTGGAAAGCTGGTCCCATTACCCAGGCGGTTCCTGAGGAAACTAAAACTTCACAGAAGTCTGGAACTTATCCAGAACTGCAAACAAGCAGCGATAGTTTTTAACATGACCTGCCTTTTAGTTAGTTTCTCTTGCTTCCCATGCTCAGTTCTCAAATAGTCCTCACCTTTCCTTAGGCAGGGATCCAAACTGACCTGCTGTAGGGTAGAAATACTCTTTTTTTATTTCAAAATGTCCTGTTGGGGAAAATTTTGAACCTGTTTCCATTTTGTGGGCTTGCTACAGGCTTTTGGATACTTCTACAGCTCTTGGAAAGATGGCATCCTGGCAGAAAGACTACCCTGCAGGTAGCCTGCTTCACGTGCAAGCTTTGTATGAAAACACCATATAGAAACATCATAGCCGATGTTTTAGGTATTTGTCACTTTATATGCTAAAGGAAGAACTTACCACAGTCATTTCTGATTCTTAGTCAAGATGTCAAGCCAGCATCTCTTCCCGATCCCTTTGCAAAATAGAAATAAAATGTATTTCCAGTTAACAGTTCATTGGATTACTTTGACACATAGACATTAACTTGGCCTTTTAGCTAGTGAGCCAGGGCAATGCAAACTAGGGTTTGCAAACCACAGCACAGGGTAATACGCAACTTTACATGAGCCGTTCTGTGCATTCATTAGCAAAGAGAAGAAAGCGGCTTCCCAGCACAGGGGCGGTTCAGAAGTTACACAAGCACAACACAAACATGTAAACACAATGAAAGCAGGCTCCTGCCGTTGGATACTGGCATTTGTTATCATCTGACAGCTGCTCTGAACCAGATGGGAAACAGGCATTCCAGTTCTGCTTTAAGCCACATCCCAACACCAGCATCACCACAGACTCCCAGGCTAGCATATCAATCGAAAGGCAGCGGGGCAAGTGGGCAAAGGACCCAATTCCGCCCCCCCCGCCCCCCCCCCCCGATGGTGCCATCCCTCCAAGGAAAAGACTGAGGCATATTTGGTGTGGAGAGGAGAGAAGCAGGGAGCAGCAGGCTCATCTAAAGATGCTGTGCTTGGAAAACTATGATCACATCCATTCTGTGCACAGGGAACGTCTGGGTCCAGTGTTGACAATCTGGCAGCGACTGAAAGCTGTCGAGTTAGCTCAGATGCGATAAACAGAAGGAAAAAAAGTAACAAGTCATCACCAAAAGCAGTAGTTCCCAACCGATGCGTCAAGCCTTCTTACTAAGGCATGACAGCATTAAAGATAAGATACAGAAGAAAGAGCAGAGGTACTGGTGAGGCTGAAAAACAGAAGAGAGCAAATTATGTTTATTATGTTTCTTCACTCTCTCTTTCACCCCCAGGTTCAAATCTCAGAGAAAAAGAACATGCGGCTTGGTTGTAAGGAAATATAATACTCTCGATCTCCGAAGGCAGGGACACCGAGGGGGTTGTGGGATGATGGAGGAAAGAAGGAAAAGAGACTATAACAAAGAGCTACAGCTATGGGGCATGCTTAAACAGATCAAGCATTGCAGCCTACAGAAAAGTGTCAGTCTGAAGCACTACTGTATTTAGAATAGTAAAATCAGCCAAATCCAAAACAAAAGCTCCACCTAAAGTCCAGTGAAATTTTCACACACACAAAAAAAAGAATAAACAAACAAACAAACAACATTCTCAGCCATTAAAAGTAAGTATTGGCAGTTATTTCCCTCAAATTGTATCATTCTGGTACCCTGCACAAAGATAAGTTGGTCATATATAAGAAATCTCACTTAAACAGAGAGGTTTAGAACATAGAGAGAGGCCACTTCTGTAAATGTTTATGTATATCAGCAATTTGATACTCATAAAAAATTACTCTTCTGTAAATGAGTGTGCTTCCCCAGATCCATCGAGTTACTGATTATCTCAAGCGAATCAAAGTCAAAAAAGGCAAAGCTCATATCTTTCCCTTTTGTTTGAAATTGAGTATCCTATTACACTTCAAAGACCCTTTTGGTATTGCAGTTCCACTGAATAATAAATATCTCGTAGTTATGTTTAGTCCAAATCTGTGTTTGTTTTCTGTCTTAACAGCTAGAAAAGGCAACAAGTTTTGCCTTGGATTTCTATTTTTCACAAATACTCTGAGGAAAATCATAAACAAATTGGGTATTGATTATTCATTGCCTGGATCCTATTGTTTGTATTTATCATCTTCATACTCCTTTGGGGATAGCTGCTTTAAATTCCACGTCAGACTTAGCAGTGCTGCAGCACTGATGTCCTGTTTGTCCGCCCAGCAGTCCCAGCGCAATACAAGCATCAGCTGTTGGCTTTGCCCTGGACTGAAATCAGATGATTTCATCATCTGCAAGATAATCATCGTTCACCTGTAGGATGAGACACAAGTCTATAAATACAAGGGGATTGTATTTTATTGGCTTTGGGGTTAGTCTTGCATCCACAGTTCCTCTGTTGAAGCTCCCCTCCAGGATCTATGCTATTAAATGCCTGTGCTGTTTACAGTTCATATATTCTAGTCCACTCCTTTTAATGCCTTTCATCCAGTGGGGGCCATGCCTAGACTTGAAAAACCTGCTTGCAAGGGCAATTGTGATCATGAAACATATAAAGACTGCTAGGTTCAGTTCAGCTATTTTTGCTTACCTGGAGTCCCAGGACTCACCTCATCAGATAAAGATGTGAATAAAGCTCTCCTCCTACATTAGAAAAGCAAAAGCCAGCAAGCTTCAACGGCCTACTACAAACAACTGTTCCTAGGCACCTGTCCTCTCCACTGCTTTAGGCATCTCTCGTAGGATGGGATGTCTACGGAGGGAGTCTCTAGACCTGTATTTTTTTCACTGACTACAGAAAGAGCCAAGATGATGCTCTCGGACTAGCCTGGCTTTATGATGGCCAGCAACGGGTGAGATGGATCCCACCCACTGGATCCAGAGATGTTCTTCAGCACACTGGGAGCATAGCATTGCTCCCAATCTGAGTAAACAGCTCAGTTAGGTGGAACAGTTGGGTTTTTTTCTTTCATAATGGTGGAGCATCATCTTGAATTCATTTATGAAAACGGAAACCTAAAATAAATGTTCTCCGCTGGGAAGCAGTGCTGCCTTCCTTACTTAATGTACATTTCAAACGTCAGGCTGCTGAGAAGTATTAACATGCAAATAGAGATGTACTGCATGCAGAAGAACAAACCACAACATTAGCTTATCTTTGTGTAACACAGACAGCAACATGCTGCACATATATGAAGAGATGAATACATTAATCTGCTTGCACGCGCACAGGCACACACACCTTGTTTATACAAGGGTAATGATGTTACCCTCAATATGCAAACAGATACACACAAATTTATCATGTGGCCCAGACAGGAATGAACAATTAATACCAATGGCCTGAATGCATACACATACATGCCAAAGACACATAGATAAATAATAATCTATAATCCTTTCAAATGATAATAACTAAAAAAACCTGTACTCAGACACAGAATATAGCCAGTGAAATTTTCTGTACCCTGGTGACCGATGTGGTGACAGTTTGGGTCCCAGCAGGTGGAATTAGAAAGGAGAAATCAACAAATGGCATAGGAAAATGCACTTGTCGAAGGTATCACTTTGATGTGTATTAGGCAAAATGAGACATGACAGCCATGCACTGACCGAAAACCTTGGGAGCCTTCTTCTGCTTCAGAAGTCGTAAGAGCAAAAAGGGTGCTGGAATAGCAGCCCTGGCAGGGTGGAAGCACCGAGCAAGCTTCCCCAGCCCCAGCCGAATCACGGGGCTTGCGACAGGTATGAAAATTATTCCTTACACTGCTGAAATTGTCAGATACAAGGACTAGAGACATCAAGTACCAGGCAGAAAAACAAAATCGAAAAATCATTAGCTGGGATATTACACCCACAACTTCTGGGGCAGGTGGAGGTATTTGGTTCCCCGCTGCAGGGGGAAGCTCGGCTCCCACAGCCCCAGGAGAGGAGGGGCAGGGGCAATAAAATGAGGGGTGATAAGATCAGAATATGAAGCACAGCAATCTCTGCTGCCAGTTGACTTTCCCCTGGAAAATACATACACACTGGGAAGAGCAGGCAGGGGAGTGGCTGTGCTCTCCTGCGGGACGCTTGCCCTTGCATGGTACTGCTGCAGGGAATGCCATGGGGTCCCTAAGGGGGTGACCAAAGCTGCAGGAGAAGACCACATTGCTCTGAGAAGATGAGTGACCACAGTAAGCTGCATTCATGCAAAATGATTGTATTCAAAAGTTAGAGGTGGTGAAAGTGCTGTGAGCCAGTGTTAATTCAACTGTTTGAGGGTGGTGAAACGCTGGAACAGGCTGCCCAGAGCGGTTGTAGCTGTCCCATCCCTGGAAATATCCAAGGTCAGGTTGGACGGGCTCTGAGCAACCTGATGTAGTTGAAGATGTCCCTGCTCATTGCAGGGGGGTTGGACCCGATGACCTTTAAAGGTCCCTGCCAACCCAAACCATTCTATGATTCTACGTGGAAAAACACCTGGATCCCACAAAACAACCATGGATGGGATTTCTAGGCCCAGAACAAGGAATTCTTAAGGGGATTTATCAAGGAAAATGTGACAGATGCTTGTGGACTGAAAAGCAATGGAGAAGTAATATTTTCCACATCAATAATAAAGAACTTTTACTCTGTGCTTTTACCTGAGCGGATCAATAAAGGTTACAAATGTTCCAGATAAAGCAATATATTCTAGCCTAAGTTCACTGTTCAAAATGCCAAGAGGTTAGGCAGAGAGCCAGGTTTAATAAAAATGAAACAGAAGCCATGGTTTGACTAAATCATTCTTTTGGATTTCTAGACAACATTATAAAGTGTTAGCGGCTACAGCAAAGAGCACTTCGAGGGCATGATTCATGGCTGTTTTACTCCAGTTGTGCTCTGGCTGAACACCCCTGGACACAATAAACACCACAGTGAATCAGACATGAAAGCTGTCAAGAGAAAGAAAACAGAAAATACAATGATCTTTATCATTAATCTGATTATTATCGTAATACACAGATCCTGAAGTCGCAAGGAAGAATGTTTGTCTCTGGCACATCGCTAACAGTCTTGAGCTTTGATTGCGATTTTTGTTTTCCTTGTCATTCTTCCTTAAGCTCCCAGGTCCTTGACTCGTATGATTAAATAAAAACTGGTGGGTTTGTGTTGTTGTTATTTTTTAAAAAGGACTCTCTGGCGCTCGTGGTACTGCTGGCAAAACCTGCGTAATAAGATTCAGATCTGCAAGAGACAAATAAAAAGAAACCATGGCTTTACTGTCACTTATTTCAAACACTTCTGATTTTAAGCTGCTGTAATCCTGGAAGACCTTGATACCTTGTTTTGTAGAGCCTGGAGCACTCGCTGACTTGGCATGTATGTGGTCAAGATTTAATATTTTGGAGCTAGGTTTTGCTTGTTAGACTCTGAAACAGTTAAGGGAGCATGACCCAAATAAAGGTAGCAGAGGTCAACATGGAAAATAACAAGACAAACGAGTAGCACAGATCTACCTTGATGATTTAAAACCTCACTTTGCCGGATTTATTGCTGAGGCCATTAACTGCTATGCCCAACTACAAAAACTAACGAGACCATTAAGGGGAAAACTAAAGAAAGACAGAGACAACTTGACTTCTTTTGTAACTTACCACTTGTAACTAGATTGTTAAATTGTTAGCATTGCCATTTAGTCGGCATTTACTGGATTTAGGTAACCTCATTGCCTGGACTTTGGAGCTATTAATACAAGGTAATGGAGGGATCTCCTAGTTAACACAGCAGAGAGCTCAGTCTTCTGGGGAGAAATAGGACCCTGATTCTCTTGATAAGAATTGCACTAAAGGCCATGTTTCCCATGTTGAAAGAAATGATAGGACACATTTGGCTAATTAAATTCAGATCAGTGAGCTATGAACAGTTTTGGAAGTCACTTCTTGTTAAGTGTAAAACCCATTCAACAAATAGTTGTCATCAGCACTGATCCATGATGCAGTCTGCAGCTTGTGACCATCCCTTTTGCTCATATTGTCCTCACCTTCCTAAGGTATAAGATGTTTGGCAATATCCTGAAACAGTTCAATGCAAATTGTAGTTTCCAGGATGTGTTCATGCTCAGAGGCTTTTCAGTGATGTTGTTTGTTAGAGGTCTGCTTGGGGCACCAGCAGCCCGTGGCCTTGAAAACCAGATAGATATTCTGCAGGTGCTTTAAGAGCCTGGTGATCCTAAAAAAGATTTGCAAAATTGGTTGTCACAGAGGGTAAACACTTATTATTTTATCCATTTCATTCAGTTATACGACTAGAGATCTGTTCAGTGCAAACACCATGCACTCTGCACACACACTTCTAGGCGTGTGTGAATCAGCATCAGTATTCTCATATGAGGCTAGATATCAGTTTTAGTGTCTTCTTATATATTTTTTCAGATGAATTTTAAAGCAAATCTTCAGTCCAAAGCTATGCCTGTACGCTTCAGATGAGATACATTTTGGACTCATTGACAGCGAAAAGTAATGGTAAGTAGTTCTGCGCTGGGTTTCCTCTTTTGTGAATCAGTAGTGAGCTTTGGTAATGTTACAGTGGAGCTTCCAACCCACCAGGTGTGTAATCATTCTTTTCAACTAAGCAAAAACGACGGCTTGCGCTACAAAGATATAATCATCATAGAAGAACTTAACAGAAAAAATGTAGATGTTGAGGAGTGAAGGAGCAGGCATGGACCTGTGGTAAACCTTTCCTAGCACACCCAGGTGCACAAGCTTGTTCAGAAGGTTACAGTTGAGATGGTTGCTCACCAGCATAGCCAGCAGTGTATGACAGTGGTGGGTGACGCTAGAAGCTGCGCAATTCTGTGTTCCTCCATGCAGCTAAATCCATGAGAGCTATTTTGGTTGTTAAGGGAGTACAATGTGCCCAATGAAAACAAAATCTTGCCCATACAATTTTAACACCATAGGGAACAGGTCTGTTCCCTTGGCAAAGCTGTTCTGATCTTGCTGACCAGCAAAACTTCTTCCATGAGCTTATGAATTGCCAGTAGGAAAGCTATTAAAACAGCAGTAATGTTACTTGGTGGCTTTCCATGTTGGAGAAGAACAAAGATCCTTGCTCTTTTTGAGTATACTAGTGAGAAAGATCTAGCATCTCCCAGCAGTGAATTCATCTCAAACACGTTCACACTATGGCTCCAATTTTTTGAAGGAGTCCCAAATTCTTGTCTTGATGGCATAAAGGGCTTGTTTGCATCCTCTGTGGTGTACAGGGAGAATAGCAATGACATGGGCAGATTCTGTCAAGCACTCAGAAGACATCCTCCCCGGATCTCCTTTACAGTGAGCTTTTTACTTTTGGTCCTTGAGCTGCAGAGAAGATAAGAGGTGACAGGAGCTGCTGTTGCTTTCGGTTGACAGTGCTTTGCCAGGTCAGCAGCATCCAGCTCACGGGGGAGCGCTCAGGCTCTGCAGGTGCCGTGGGCAAAGTCGAGTCCCTTCACTGTCTCATTCCATCTCTTCAACAGAGCAGGGTTCAGCTGATCTGGTGGAGATTTTGCTGTATCTGGATCACCATTTGCATAATTTTAAGGGTACTTCCACCTCCAGGTGTCAGTTGGAACTGCAGACCTCCTGTAGGCAGAGGGAGTAAGTTTCATTGCAATCGTGCCATAGCTGTGTTACAAGGGTCAACAACACAATTATAGTTTCTGGGACATGCACATCATATTTTTAACTTCTGTTAAATGCAATCCAGTGTTGTTTTGCTGTTGATACAGTTGGCAGACCCTCAAAAGTGTTGTGCAAAATGGAAAGCTTGCAAGAAAAGTTTCTTTCCATGTTCATGAGGCTTGCAAAGGAACATTTTGCTTCTGTGTTTAATTAAAAGTCAAAGGTCCAGAAAGCCATCCATATAGCTTGGAAAAGCCTTAAGTACTTCAGAGACAAGAGCAGGAGAAGTTTTGAAAGGAAGGGCCACTCTGTGAGCTATTTACCAGCTGTATCCCCATAGCTGACTGGGGAGGAGTGGGCTGTTCGATCTTCAATGCTTACAATTTGTAAGTTTGTAGATGGTCGATTACTTTCTTCTGGTTATTGTAGAAATTCACAGCCTTTGATCTCTCCAGAAAAAAAGGTATTTCTAGGCCAGCTCTGGCCCACATTTTTAAATTTCATTCAGCAGGTCAATAGCAAAGCAGTGGCCTCCTTAGGGCCTCAGTACTTTTCATAAAGCAGCAACATCGATGTTACTTTTTACTTTCAGAATTCTTGAAAGTTATTTCAGTTTAACAGGTTACAGACTTGCACATTAAGTTAGAAAAACTACAGTTTTTCAGCAGTTCTCCAGGTGTGGACTCCTGGCAAATGTAGTCTTCATCCTGGACAGGGTAACCTTTTTCCAGCTCGCTTCCAGTGGATAGCAAGCACCTATATTTAAAACTTCTTTGTCTTTCCAGCTTGTATACCTTGTGGCTGTATGATAACCCTGTAGAGCTGGGCCTACTTGCCTTCTTAAAGAGCCAAGATTTGTTTTTCCAAGCATTAATGAAGGAAGCATCACTGGGCAGTCACGATGTTCTTTCTGCCATACAATATCCTCTGCTACCTTGCTGATCATCTTCCTACTGTGAAAACTGGTTATGCAGAGTTGAGGAAAAGCCACAGGGAAGTGTTTTATTTACATATAAACAGGAGCCTTGGAGCTCTTAAACTGGGTGCCTGTCTTTCCCAGGCACCCTGCCAGGGGGAGAAAGGCTGCACTGGAGAACAATGCAATGCACCCAAGCTGAACTTTCCTTCTGAACTGCTGGGTGTATTACCTGCACCCCACAAAGCTTCCTCAAGAAAGGTATTTTTAAGAGAGCAGGTTCAAAGTCAAGTACCCTTGCAAATCACCAGCAGGATTCAGTGTTCCAATTGCTATTGTTTTTTGGGGTTTTTTTTTTTTCCATTGAAAGCAGTGTTTCAGCTAAATCCAAATATTCTGCAGCAATTTTTAATTTCATTGGAATTGTAAATTAAAAAGCTAGCTGCAAATTAATTTCTGCAGTGTTGAAACAATTCGCTGTTACCATTTCAGCTTTTCTGTTTCAAGTAACATGCATTATCAAATGTTTCACTATGATCAGCTAACTAAAAATACAGGAATTTCTCTAGAGCTGGATTTCCCTTTTCCAGCCTGCTTTAGAGCTGGCTCTAAAAATGTGTAGGGTAGAGAGGAAACCTTTGCACAGATCCCTTTCTGCAGAAGACCGTTCTTCGGGGAACCTTGTGTAAACAAAGCTAACATCTATTATGCAGTCCCAGGACAGAAAACAGAGGGGAAAAAAACCAACTGGAAGACAGTATATAATGATGTTCTATGTATTTTTGAAGTCGTGGTTGCCATAATTCCACTGACTTTTTGCTGGAGCCCATTGAAACTTTATTTGAGCCTATGCAGTCTGTACCTCATGCACAGCTTTGGAGAACTGAGCATCCTCCACGAGGTACTAAGCACTACCTTCAGGGATCCTTTTTGAGGGTATCCTAGAAAAAAAAACCTAGATCTGTCTGGAAGGAACTTCACCTTTGAAAATGCAGACGGTTCTTTGGAAAACTCAAGCAATGTAGCAAATCTTCCAAATCTCCATGGTTCAAAAGAGGACAAACTCTAGCTCCTGTCTGTATGTATGCATTAGTAATTAAGACTGGCTTTTCATTGCCTTGTGAGGGGGTTATTGTGTACCTTGGCACAGTTGCCATGCTGCACCCTGCCCTCACACCTTTGCTAAAGGTACACCATTGCCTGGTGTCCCACACTCCCCCGGTCCCAGCCGAGCCACCTGGAGACGTTACGGGAGGGGAGAATAAGGCCTGTGGTCAACACCTGGGTCATACAGATGCATCCAGTCCATTTCAGGAGTCACTGGAAATAAGCAATAACTTCTTAACTGAGGCTGCAGAGAGAAGCAAATCCAGGCTTTATTGTTAGGAAAGGTTTCTGTCATGGGGGTTGGGGCGGGTGGGTTAGAAATGAATGGCTGCTCTCTCAGAAATCATTAAATTATTGTGGAAAGCTGCTGGCAGTGCTGTGTACTGAGATGGATAAAAATCAGAGTCAGAGCTGGGATGTGTTATAAAGAATTTAATTACAAAATCTCTGACTATATGTCAGAATTTTGATTGGCTTATCAATGGAAAAAATAATGTTATTGCTGTAGAATTAATGCCGGTTTAATTAGAAATAATGTTTTAATTAAAAATTACGATAGATTTCTCATTGTAAAGGTGCCATGACTGTTATACACTATCAAAATATTTGTGTTTGAAAGTGAATTGTATGATAATACCTGTATTTTACCTTTTATCAATAGATATCATTAGTGTGATCCACGGCGAATATGATGATCTTACGAAAGCATTTGAAAGAGTTTATGAAACATTAATGAGTCCTGTCCACAACCCTTGGGGGGAGAAATGTGCTCTTATAATAATTTAACAGTTGGATAAACTAAGGCAGGTGGTTTATGCAAATGATTAGAGGTCAATACAGAAAAAGAGCACCTCTTGCATCCCAAATACTCTTGTCCTCCATGAACAGGTTCCGTGCTCTTTCTGTGTACATTTATTTTATTTAATTGCAGTTTAAAAGAGTCTTCTAAAAGGCTGCTGCCATAGCTGCAGGCAAGGTAGCATCTGGAAAAATACACAATAATAACCTGATTAATTATGAATACATACAAACAGGCAAAATACAAGGCTAGCATCACGATGCTGTAAGAAGTCCATCTTCAGAGCCACTGGAGGTGGTACACAGGTTTTAAAGCAGAAAGGTGAATTAGCTGGTGATAAAAAGAAACTTCAGTTCCACGCGCACCTCCTTATTTCATCCCATATTCTTCCTTTTGTTGTTCACTGGGGGAAAAAATCAACGTATTAATGGAAAAGAATAGTCTGTCACCCAGGCTGAAATGGGGATGGGTTAGTGATAATCTGCTGCCCAATCTGTTGCATCTGGAATCTGACGATATATCAGAGCCACGGGCAGTTATCCTGTTTCACTGTCGTACAACAATCTGGGTAGAAAGGCTATTCAGATTATTATTCTTTTAATAACTAGGAAGAAGCAGGGTGTGTGGATGCCTACGAATTTATCGAAGTGGAAGAAACCCTCCTGGAGAAGCAGCTCATCACAGCGCTGTCACTCACGGCAGGGACACAGGGGCTGCAGTGCAGGAATCACACGGGCTCCTCTTCTGAGCAGCACCGCTGCTCCTGCTGGTTTTTCTGAGATCACCCCTATGCCTGGCAGCTTGTTTAATGGTTTGTAAAACCACCTTGACAGAAATCTAAAGTCTCTTCTGATCTGTAAATGAATTTATATCTTTGGAGCCTCTATTTAAGCTGAGCTAACAAGCCGCATTGCTATTGGCTGGTTTGTAAATGCGTTGAAGAGCCGTTTGACAAGCAGGAGTGATGACATTTCTGAAAGATTGTCACAACATTAGTTATTTAATACTGCACTGAAGTCAAAGACACTTGCCTGTGCAGGGACATGTTTCTACCACAGACTCAGCATACTAAATACAGAGTATCGGCTGGATTGCTAACAGCTGAAAGTAAGAAGTAATTTATGTTTTGGGCACTAAAACAGGAGTCTAGAAAGAAAATCTTGCTGATGCTTTGTTGACTATTCAGTCAACAATATTAGATGCTAAGCTTAGAACATAACCAGCAAGCGATTAAAAAGATAAATACTGTTCAATTATAGTCTCAGTAGTTATGTTTTCTGGATTTTTTTAAATCTACCTTAGGAGTAAAGATACATGTTGTGATTTTTAAAACACAGTTCAATTAAACACAAATTGATTAATTTTGATCTTCAAGAAGGTTTAGGTACTTTTTTGGAAAAGATGAAATAAACACGTAAAATACCTAGAGGTTTGCAATCACTTCAGTTGTCTTCGCCGGGAAGCAAGAATCAACATCCATATCTATGTTGGACAGAACAGACTAGTAAATGAAAACCATCTGAAAGGTTCATTTGTTCTCCCAACTGTGTCTGCACAGCAACTAAGTTTTTTATTCCAAAGGCACCAAGGTCCATTTAGTAGTACCTTACCGACTGATTTTCTAATCACAATATGCATTTACTATACTTTACTCCATGTGGTTCTGCAAAACCATGACAGGCACCTACAGTGACACCCAAGTGCATCTGCTGCTGGTGGTGCAGGATGTGCAGCCCTGTGAGACAGGTTACACAGGCAGAATCCATACAGCTGACAGGAGTCAGGGAACAGCAAACGTGGCTTGCCCATGCGGATGAAACACCTCTATGTCTTTAAAAATATAGCATCTTTGAAGCTGAGATTTGGTCATGTCCCAAGGAGTCAGCAAACGTGGGAGCTAACGCTGCAGTTCAGATGCTCACATTTCGGAGTAGGACTGACAGTGGGATTATCTCCCCTCAGACCATTTGAGCTCTTTGAATCAAAGGTAGATCTTACATGATATAGTCATGTTTAACAAAAGAAGCCAGACTGACTGCGTGATAGGTAAACTAACAGGTTTACCTGTCAGATTAGCAATCAAAATGAATATTGCAGAAAAGCAGCCTCCCGAAATATCCTGAAGGCACTTGTTTCCTGGGCACAATATAATTACATAATACAACTATGAGAAAGACAGTTGTTGTATTAATATTATCTTGGCAGCTCTAGATTTACTACAGCAGCTTTATTAAGGCAATCAGAAGATAATAAACCAAGTCATCTTGAAAGCCCATAGCCCAATTCAGTCGTGACTTTCATCCCACTGACATCAAAGGAGTCAGTCAATGAATCGCGTCTGCTCCATCAGTCTCACAGGAGCAGGAGAAGGGGGAGACAAAAGACATAAGGTATCTTGGAAGACACAATAGTTTGTTTTCAGGATAAAATCAACTAGCATGCCTATATGCCATCAATTTTCCGTGAATTCACTGTTCCTCAATGCTTGTTACTTTTAAAGTAGTAAAAAGTCCTTAATTGGCCTGAAACTCGAAAATTTTATGCTTGACTTCCAGTGACCAAAAAATGCCTTTTTTGCTGCTGAGTGGTTAAAAGGTGTGGGGGGAATATGCCTAGAAAGAAATGAACACAGGGAAGCTAGGAAATGAGAATACCTCACCAAGCAGGTCAGTTGACATGAAAATCATGTTTAACATAGATCATAAATGCATAAAGCATTTCAGACAAAGCCATAAGGCCCAGCAAATCATATCATTATAGGTGGAAAACCTTTGATTCTCACCAAAAAAAACCAAAGTTGGCACTGAGCGTACCATAAACCAATGGATTTTAAATCGACAGTTTGGATAGAAGGAAACTTCTCCCCAGCTTGTTCTTTTTAGCATTGCAAAACCTGGCTGAGGTAGCCCATTGCAATAAAAAGGGGAGGAAAATCCTCAGAGATTAATTCAGACAATTGAGACCTGTGACAAAGTGCACAAAAGCATGAGAAAGGCCCACTTGTGCAAACAGGAACATGAGGGACCTGAAAAGCTGTCTGAAACGGAGGGGAGGAAGGTGTCTGAGAACACAACGTCAGGACCTGCTGCTGCTGTAGGGCAGGTAAAATAAATGAGCTAGGTTCTGACTTAAAAAGTCAATATATTTATTTTTAAAAATAAATCTAAGACCGTATAGTAAGAATGAGAATACAGACAGGAAAACACGATGTTTAAGAGACTGCCACGCCAAGCCTTAACAATCTAGTACCCAAGCAAGTTTAAAAAAACCTCCCATGCAAGACCTTCTGGTGCAAATACCTCAAAAATCACCCTGAAATTGTTTGAAAGCAGTTGTGGCTAATGCGAAATGCTCAGTATTTTCAGGTGGTGAAGTGCTTATGCTACAGGTTTGCTATGCAGCAGAAGAGTTTGATCACCCAAGTGCAGGTGGTCGGACCAGGTTTCCTATTGTTTCAATTGTGTTCAGTGCTTTGCGTATATATCTCAAGTGCAGTCATTTATAATTTTGTCAAGTATCCATCTTATAAACTTTCCTTTCGTGCAGCACAGATCAGTTCTCTGACAGAATCAGCATCATTCCTGAAACAAAGGAAATCAGTTAATGATATGCAGACCTTTTCTATCCCATTGCTTTCTGACAAGTTTTCAGCTAAATTAACTTCTTGATGAGAACTAGCCATTTACCAGGCAAAATTTCATGTTTTCCAAAAAGCGGATGCATTGTGTTGGCATGGCAAGGTTTAGGTAGCAGGGGGGCTACAGGGCCGGCTTCTGTGAGAAGCTGCCAGAAGCTTCCCCCATGTCCAATGGAGCCTGCGTCAGCCAGCTCTAAGGTGAACCCACCGCTGGCCAAGGCCGAGCCCATCAGTGATGGTGGTAGCACCCCTGGGATGACGTATTTAAGAAGGGGAAAAAACCTGCACAGCAGGAGCTGGGAGAGGGGGGTGAGGCTGTGTGAGCGGAGCGTCCCTGCAGCCCCCCGGGCCAGTGCAGACGGAGGGGCAGGGGGGCTCCAGGCCCGGAGCAGAGGTTCCCCGGCAGCCCCTGGGGAAGCCCCTGGTGAGGCCGGCTGTGCCCCTCGGCCCGTGGAGGGTAACGGTGGGGCAGATCCCCACCTGCAGCCCGTGGGACCCCACGCCGGAGCAGGGGGTGCCCGAAGGGGGCTGTGACCCCGTGGGCAGCCCGTGCTGGGGCAGGGTCCTGGCAGGGCCTGTGGCCCCGCGGGGAGAGGAGCCCGGGCTGGGGCAGGTTTGCTGGCCGGGCTGGTGGCCCCGCGGGGGACCCCGGCTGGAGCCGGCTGTGCCTGAGGGGCTGGACTCCATGGAACGGATGAACTGCAGCCCATGGGAAGGAGTCATGTTGAAGAGGTTTGTGGAGGACTGTCTCCCATGGGGGGGACCCCGGCTGGAGCCGGGCGGGGTGTGAGGAGCCCCCCTGAGGGGGAAGGGGCAGCAGGGGCAGCGTGTGAGGGACTGAGCGCAGCCCCCAGGCCCCGTCCCTGCGCCGCTGGTGGGGAGGACTTCGGAAAAATTGGGAGTGAAGTTGAGCCCAGGAAGAAGGGAGAGGGCAGGGGGAGGTGTTTTTGAAGATTTGGTTTTATTTCTCATTATCCTACTCTGATTTGATGGGTAATAAAACAATTTTTCCCCAAGTCAAGTCTGTTTTGCCTGTGACGGTAACTGCTGAGTGATCTCCCTGTCCTTATCTCGACCCACCAGTCTTTCATTATATTTTTCTCTCCCCTCCAGCTGAAGAGGGGAGTGACAGAGCAGCTTGGTGGGCACCTGGCACCCAGCCAAGGTCAACCCACCAGAGCAGATTACCAGGAATCTAAATTAGCTTCTTTTCTTTTTTTCTTAAAGCAGATTACCAGAAATCTAAATCATCTGTTTCTTTTTTCTTTTTTTCTTTTTTTTTTTTCCCTTAAAAACCCAAAACATTTCAGGATTGTCCCTGTGGTGGTTCATGAAAGCTGTAGCTGTCTCCAGCCCCCTCCGTTGCCCAGGTTTCCTAGCTGGACCAGATATCGTATAACGAGTCCTACAGCCGGGAACTCGTACAGCAGGTCAAGGGAGGAGCAGTTTGTTTAAGAAGCCCACACAGCTGAAGGCTTTGGAATATGAAGCATGCAGACTACCGCTCCCAGGAGATGCTTGAGGTATCAAAACAAAAACATTTTCCATTGAAAACATGAGCTTAATTTTTCATCATAAAGCATAATTTTCATTAAGAAAAATAATTTCTGGGCAGCTCCAAAAACAACAGTCCAGTGGCATACACAGTTCAATGGCTTATTAAAACTGAAGGGGGGAATTTGCATGTTATGAAACTGGGGCATGGCCAGGATATTCTCGGAAAAAAAGAACCAGGGGACCTTTGCTAATCATTAACAGTCACAGATGCCAGTGATAACACCTCGTCCAAAACCTGTTACCTCCAAAGTCCTGCACCTCCCTAAGACCCTGTGAAGGAGGTAATCAGGAAGGATTCAGGGGAAACTTAACAATAATAAATGCTTATTTTTGCCAAAGCTGATTAAAACTCCCTTCTTTTGCCAGCAAGCAAATGATTCAACATGTGTACCTCTTTCTCCATCTGTATTAAGATGGAACAGTCTTTCCTACATTGCACTGCTGGTATTATTAGAAATACTGAATCAACAGACAAGATGCATATTAGCAAGAAAAGCATCCAACGTTTTCAGCACAAAGCAAAGCAACTTCCCCAAGTGCATGTTCAAAAACCTGACTGCGTCACAGCAAGTCAAAGTACTTTAAGATTACTAAAAAGCTCTTCTTCCCTCAACATCAGGCAGCTGGGGTTGTTTGCCACTGTGGGATTTATTGGAAGCCATGAATTTGTAAAAGCTCTCAGAAAGTGGGCACTACTTTAGGGCCATATTGCAGCATCTTAATTAAGTTTTTCCAGCAAAATATTTGCTGCCCAATGGCTCTAACAGTCGGGACCTTTCTCTCAATGATTTTTCGGAACTCCCAGAGACTATGTGAGAGGTAGGATAAAAGGAAATGGCACAGCCCTAAAAGTGCCTCACCAGAAGGTGGGTGACTGTCTCGACAGCAAGGTCCAGCCCCACAGGCTGGCACCCTGCCCCACCGCTGCCTTCGGTGGAGGGGTGCAAAGGACAGGCGGCCACGAAGCAGCCACGGAGTCTGTCTGTAATTGCTATGACAGTCCTAACATTTCAGCAGCCCTGGGATGGAGAAAGGCTGGCTGAGGTACTTTAAGGAAGGGTTAGATGACAAAGACAGTGGCTTGCCAAGAATAGAAGCCCAATCCGAAAAGGAAAGCCTATAATAGCTGGTCAAATCTATATAATAGGTCAATAATCTTCAGGGAAAATCCCCCATTAAAGGATTATAGTTGCAGAGCTGTCTGAAAGAGGGGAATATTTGAGACTTCCTATATTGCTATTCACTGCAGACTTCCTAGTACTTCTCCTAGGCCCATTCAAACTTTCAAGACAGATTTTTTTTCACAAGTTCTGTACGTACAAACACCAAAAAAAAAGCAAAAAGCAAATGAGAAGAGATGCAAAAAAAAGGTTAGAATGATCAGTGGTCCATTTCCAAGCTTAGTGTTTGCTGACTAGCATTTTTTAAAGCAGAATTTATAGAGAGATTACTACATTTATATATAGTTCATAGTGCTTAGTTCTATCTTCCTATGTTCATTCTGCCTTGAACTCCAAAAGATCTTCTGGAGTCAGACTCCTTTCCTAAAAATTTTATATCTTTAATGAGTTACATTTCCAGTGTTCTCTCAGGTAAGGGAAAGTCCCGAAATACAGTCCTTTCTTCTCCAAAAGCTAAATTTGAAAGTATATCTGCACACTGTTCCCTAAATCCCACTTGCAAATGTTCAGTCTTTTAATTTATTTGCTGATAGATGAGAAAACATCAAACTGCACACTGTTTATGAATTCATAAACCAGTATTTGGCCTCTGCTTACACTGTGAGATTAAGACAGGCTTGCAGACAAGCCTGAGAACATTGAGCCTCATGTCATGATCTCCATGCGTGAATGGATGCTTTCCATACATATCCCTGCCTATTAGTTTCATTCAAAGCACGTGCTGAAGGCAACTCATGAATAAGCTCTGGCCATGGACTGGTCCAGGAAGCTTGACCTCCCCCATGCACATCTGTTCGGGTTACCCAAGCCGGTGCAGGTACCGAGGCAGTGACCAGACCCCAGCTTTCCTCCCCAGGTGTATGCCAAACATCTGTCTGAGCCCACAGCAAAGCACATACCTGCTCATAAACAACGTGGAGTCTGGGCTTCAGCAAGGGCTTGAGACTAAAATAGCAGGTTAGACACATCAGTGCTGCCTCTTCCACACACAGCTGCAGCAGTGTATTGCATGTCACTCATCCATGCCCACAATTATTTCCTCGGAAAAGAGCAGGACTCTGTAAAATTCACTTTATTTTCAAATGTGTATGAAGAAGATCAGTCAGGCACAGTACAGAAAAGTATGACTTGGATGCAAATAGTGTTGCTCGTGTCTGCCTATGACAACAATAAAAAACACAACACTTAAGTGAAATTGCTGACTCCCTAGTCTTTGGGGTTTAAAATATAATATTGATATTGACTTTAGATCTTGCCTGATTTACTTTAATTTGAGCCGGGCCTCTACAGATACCTGTTGCCTAGGTAACAAATGCTGTGCACCATAATAAGGCAAATTGCTGTTGAAATAAATAGTAATTATGGCCCTGGTTTCAAAAGTATTATCTTTCTCTTTATTTTAAACTATCCTTGGCTAAGGCTGTAAGCACCAGCTTTGTTCGTTTGCATCATCTCATTGCGTGGCAGCTGGGGGAAGGGAAAGTGCCCACTTGCCTCCGTGTCCTCCCTCTGCTCCCCTAGCAGCACTAAGCACGTATGTATGGATATTTTCAAATGGTATTTAGTTCCTCAAGGGTACATCAATACCAAGTGTAAAATTCCCGGAAGGAAAGAGCAAGGGTTGACATTGCTCTTGTTCAACATCTCTTACAAGAATTGCTTACATGGGAGTGCCATCTTGCAGTTTTTTCCACGCACCCTGCAGAGTCCTGCCCTGACCTCAGGCCTTACATAGTCGTTCACATCCATCAGGTGCTGTATTTGTTTAGCATGTATGGCTCTTCATCTAATAGTTAGGTGACTCAGAGACAAGTATGAGCCTGAAGGAGCGAATAACAATGTCGTGCCTAACATTCATCTGCTTGTACTCGTAAAGTATTTGTATTGGAAAAACAAATGTAGAAGGGAATATGAATGGCCGCTTACGCTTTTTCCCTTATTCATCAGTTTTGGTAGAGTATGACAGACTCTGCTTTCATAATATGCCATGACCAGCCATAGCGTGGCTGCCATGTGGGTGCCCTAAATCTGCCACAAGGGAGCAAGGGGAGCACTCATTTACATGCCTCCTGGGGCTCTTGTCACAGCCCACCACAGCACGCAGCCAAGCCAAAGTCCCACCCCCCACCTTTCTCCATAGCAATCAGGCCCCAGAGCAAAGAAAACTGCTGCTGAGCAGATACGCGAGGAATAAACTGCGGTGAGACCACATGAGAAACTGTAACCCCATGACAGGTGGGAGCCATCAGCCAACACATCTGCAGGAAAGCAGTACACAGCCTCCCTGCTTGGTCCTACCACCCATGCCATGGAAGAAGGATGCTCAAGTTGTCACTCCACACAACAGCTCCTCTGCAATTTGCAGACAGGAACTGATGCTCCCCATGTGGGAATAGGGGGCAGATGACAAACTTATTTGGCTGTAGAGGATATCTGTCTGGAAAGAGTGACAGCAAGTCCATCCCTAGGTATACTTTCTATTGACATCAGATTTATTGGGTTGTAATGAACTAAAAAGCTAACCTGCAGTCTTCCCAGGCTGGTAGACCTCTGGAGTGGTGACACTGTCTTTAAAACGTCCTTCATCTTAATGATTTTCTTGTGATTTCCCTGGTGTTTCTACCTCTGTCATATGTTTGCTTACCAGAGCTTTCAGGCATTCTGCCTGATAAACTACCATAGAATCCAATTTAATAACATTGATGTGACAGCAGCCAGGGAAGTGACAGGATATGAATAAAAGAAATGTTCAAAATGCCACATTGCTCAGGAAGACGTCTTCTTTCCATTAGGAAAAGCTAAGTCCTGGGGTGAGGGTGGACTTGGCTTTGAACAGAAGGGGTACGGCCAGTCTCCCTCCTGGCTTCTCCTCCAGTCTCAGAAGGAGTTGCAGCCTATGGGGACACCCCTGCATAATCACATCCTAGCATCCATTTTTTCCAGCATGGCTTAGATTTGGTCAAAGCTCTGTTCAAATAGGGCCAGGAGCACGGTACGTGCATCCTTATATGCCTATTCCTGGTAAGATTTGCACACCTCTTTGGAAATTCAAGAGGAGTTTTGGAAGTAAACTGAGCTGAAGTGGTGGCAGTTGTTGTGCTGTAAGCCCTGGGACACTGCCCAGGCAATGGGTGCTTGGTCAGGCTTCAAAAGCTCTATGCTGAGAATAAAGGGTTCAGCCATGGAAAGTGAATTTTCACCTACTTTGGCTACTTTTTGAGACTTCCAAAAATGTGCAGAGCATGGATTCATTGCCCCATTGAGAAAGAATGATGTTTTCTAGAATTATCAGCCTGGCTTATTTAATGAGCCCTGAAACCACTTTAAAAGTGTGTGTGAGCATGCATGCATGTATGTACTGGAGGGCAGGGAGGCAGAGGGAATCAGAGATGCTTTATCAGAAAACATGATCTGTTCTTCACGGAGTTTGACACACACAATCTTATCTAATTATTCAGAACATTTAACATCACCTAACTCCAGATTAAAATCTCTTTCCTCCTCCCCTGCCCCCTCTTTGCTGAAACTTAATACACAGAGACTAATACGGCACAAAACCATCTCATTGAGCTTTAAGATGTAAGATGACAACTCATGACCTTTACCATTGATTGCCAGCCAAGTTACATACGCCTCAGAGTCTCAGTGGGCCACCATTTGTCACTGCACTGACAGTGAAATATGGCTCAGCCTATTGTTCTGCAAAAGTAACCTCAGCCTGGGCCAGTGGTGACGGGGGGCAGTTTGCAGGACGTTGTGCTGTGTTCCCTGGGAGACCCTGTTGTGCTGTGTGCCTTGGATAATCCACGGGGTTTGGGAGAGGCCACAGCCACCGGGGCGATAAGAGAGCTATTCCTTGGAACAGCCTTAGAAAGCAGGAGTGCCAGCATTGCCAGCCTAGAAAGGGTGAACAAACATCATGTGTTGGGAAAGATCATTGCATCTTTGGTGACAGAAGAAAGAAAAAAAAACACCTTCCTCACCAGCACTGTGTGTTTCTGCAGTAAGCTGCTGTTTGTGAACCCTGGGCTCTCTAAACTGGGGGTTGCCAAGTCCCTTCTATGCACATTTCATTTAGGCAAAGGACAGAAATTCTGAATTAGACTGTTTACTTGGGTGTAGCTGCTCTCCCACTGTGCTGGCCAGATTTCCTTTGTAGGCTTAGAAAAATAGCTAGAGACCAAACTGGCTGTCAGACAGCTATTTTTTATCATCTGATGCCCACAACTGGGTGGGTACAATTGCGAGGACACTTTGCATTAAGTGAAACAGGCATGCACACAGTCCAAGCAACTGGGTGCCCAGTCTGACTTACGCTGCGTGGGAAAGCTCTTTGCCTCCAGCTACCGTCTTCACAACAGGGACTAATTTTCCAGACTCCTGAAGTCCCAAATTAACATCCTTCAGACCTCCATTTAACACTAGACACACACAAAAAACCCTCCTGCCTTTCTACGTGTCTGCAGAACTACCTACATTTTGGCTGCACTGAACTGTTTGAGCACACGTCTTCCATTTAAATCCTAGTAGCACTGCTCCATACCTAGCACCACAATATTGTGGTCTTTACCCAGCCTTTGAGAACTGACTTGATAGCTAGGAATGTATTTAATCCCATATAAACCATACTGTGATGAAGATGCTGGCAGCCTAACTAATGTTCTGATTAAGTACCTATTTGCACCTACTTGGGATGGCAGAGGTGCTTTCCTGTCAACAGAAGTAAAATGGCAAGAAAGCCACATGCAGACAGATCAGCGGTCCAGTGTCACGAGTGTTCTCCTCAGAAGTGGCAGCCTTTGACCTTCCAACTCCATCAGCTGGACTGCTGGGTCATCTACATAAAGGCAGTCTCAGTTCTTCCCATCTGAGGATGCTTCTGATCACATGCATAAAATATTCAGAGGAGGCAGAGACTGCCTCCCCTATAGACTACGTGAAACCTCTGATTGCTGCTCTTACAATGCTAAATATTTATGCACTGCTGAACAGAAGCAAAAGCACAAGAGAAAATGGCCAGAAACACCTTGGAAATGGGAGATCTGGAATCCCCTCCCACCAGGCAGTGGAAGGATTTGAGTGCTGATGCCCCTCAGCTCAGGTGAGTCCCCAGACTGCCAAGCTACCAAGCCAAAAGAGAAGGATAGCTCTCCAGACTGGTTATGAGAAATGGGATGGGGTGACCCCAGCTCCTAACTTAGCCAAGGTTCCCAGGCTTCCAGCCCACAGGGTAGTACCCTGGGCATGGTACCTTCCTGTCTTCTAGCATCCTAGGCTGCTAGTTTTGTCTCATATGCGATTCTATATTTTAAAATGTACAAGCGTATATGCTTTGGTAAAAGAATAAAAGCCTTAATTCTAAGTGCAAATATTTGTACTTCTGCTTCTAAGCACTATGGTATTTGACACTGCTCAAATTAAAGCCCCAAATGTTAATCCGAGGCTCTAGTAGCAGCAGCATGAATACGAGCTTTCTTCTTTGTTTTCCCAGTGACCTTAACCATTTTCTCTAGAAACAAAAATTCTTCCCTAGGATGCCTCCATGATTTCTGGCTCGTCAAAGGAGTATTGCTGTGATAAATCCAGTAGAAACTCTCTTGTCACATGTAAAAGGACTGACCATTTCTCTTTCTTATGTTTAGCCATATATCACTGCAGAGTAAGGAAGAAGGGAGTTTGGTGGAGTTTTTTTATTTTATTTTGCTCGTTGGTCTTTTACTAGGGAAAAGAATCATAATTATTAATTATACTGGGGTTTGTTATTCATGTTAGCATTTTCAAACTCTAAAAAATAGCTTAATTAAATTAGTCTCCCTAAGAGAGGATTCAAATAATTAAACAGTAGAGTAGCAATCAGAATATAATAAAAGCTGTACCATGTCAGATGGATAGGTCCTCCCAGACCAGTATTCTGACAAGCTAGCCTCAGATGCCTATGAAAGGGTGTTGAAACAGGGTCAGCACCCAGTAACACCCTCTCAGCCTCCAACAATTTGCAGATGCTGAGCTTCAGTTTGCATATAATAAACTTTGGTGGGTTTTTCTTCCTTGGGTTTTTCAGGAGAGGGAAGTCATGCGTAAGACTGGAAAATACACTGAGGAAATGAGATAAATATCAGAACTCTGCTAAAGTCAATAGATTTACATTTGAATAAAGCTGGTAGTAGAGAAAAAAATAAAGGTACATTTTAATATTTACTATGGATAGACAGAAGAAATTTTCTTGACTGGAATCAACAGGAATATGTCACGGTATTGTTTTATCCATCTTCAAGCCGACTCTTCAGAATGTAAACTCCAAGCACTCTATAGTTTTCCTATGTACTATCAAACATCTGCACTCTTCCATTTGATTTCATTTCAGCACATTTAGGGTGGTTTTATCACATAAATAGTAAGATCTGTAGCAGTACAATTTGCCTTTTAATTTCTGTTTGAAATCAAGCTAATACCACTTGGATATAGCGCACATCCTACAAAAAAAAAATAATACTGCCATTCGTGTGCATTGTAGGTAGAGGTTATAGTAGAAAAGTCAAACCATCCCAAAGGCAGCAGTTAGCTGACCTCTGCCCCCCTAAGCACAGAGATGCACCAGTGGTGTGTGACACGTCTAACCAAGTGTGCTGGCCACTTCCGAAGAGTAGGTCTGGCGGTCCCAGCATCTCCACTCTCCATTCCCTACCCTCAGAAGGTAGGGAAGCAGGGAGCGCACGTGGCTTGTAACTCAGCCTTGGGTGCATTGAAGTTCAGAGGAGCAGGCAAGAAGCCTGGTAGCCAGGGATGGGATGCTCTGGAAGGTGGCTGTAGAGTACTGTCTCTGCCAACTCCTGTGCCAGGAGTCTCTGGGGGATTATCTACGATCCGTCTCCTTCTGATGATACGATTGATTATTGTCTTACCCTTTCTCTTGACAATTATCCAAAGCAGAGTTATACCAGCAAGAACAGAGGATCATGTTATGATGGATATGAGACAGAAATGTATATTTTTACTGTCACAATACAAAAGCAAACTGTGCTGTCCTCCTAACATTTGCATGTGATCAAGCTAAAAAAATATCCTGAGAAAGGAGAAGATCTGAACACTCAACGTCTGGGGGATGCTATAATCCTAGGATATGTCTCCACTATACTCACTGTGAGTATCTCCAGTCCTGAGAGATGTTTTCAAGCTGGTTTTAGCTTAGTTACGCTGAGTACTGACAACAGAGCTAAGGAGGCATGCTGTATAACAGTTCAAAATACTCCAGGTTCCTGGCAATTTTACAATTCATAATGCAGCTGATTACAAGAAGGGCAGTTCCTTATTGCCAAGAACACTCAGTTGCGTTGTGTAAAACATGAAGAAGTTCAGTCCTGAGTACAACCACCCATCAGCTGCTGTCTTCTGAAACGCTTTCAAGAGTCTTAGCCCAGATTCAGCTGAACATGTTCAGACCACAGAAGCACAGTCACACTTTGTACCTTCTCACATCTCCCTTGAGCAGTTCCAGGCAGGTCATCCTTCTGCTCTGAGAAAGAGTTCCTCTGTCAGAGCACTGCAGTTCATCAGTGCAACAGTGTATAGGAGGAATGTCGTTATCTTCTTGTTCAGAAAGAAAAATTCATACTTACAATGACATTGCTCCAGGGAATAAAATTTTAAACAACCTCTCCCTGTTTCAAGATTACAAATAACTCAAATCTCTAAACTTCTTATGCTATGACTGCCTGAAATAATACAAGTTCACCTCGCGTATTTCTTACAGTAGCAAAAGCAATGCTGCTGTGAAAAGCAAGGCAGGATAGCCAGTAGCAGGCAAGTCCTATCCGTGGAGTTAATTGCACCTTTACAGCTGAAACATAATCAGAACTGTAGCTATGCAAAAAGCCAACAAATAATAATGACAGCTTAGCATCTGCAAATTGTTGGAGGCTGAGAGGATATTACCGGGTGCTGACCCTGTTTCAACACCTTTTCATAGATTATGTAGCTATATAATGTCAGAGGTTCTCTAGTCCTCACATTCAAAGCCAGACTACTTAAGTAGCCATCGAGTAAAAGTGGGAGGGGGGGGAGGTGTATGCATGTATATCTGGTATGTATGTGTGTGTGAGTGTGTGGATATTTGGAGAATTAAATAAACAAATACTGGCATGTTAACGTGCTGATGGCAATGCCTCTAGTCCCAAGCTGTGTTTTACAGCACTCTCTGTGCAGCTTTTTATGGAATACCTAGGTATAGGTCTCTTGGTGCTGTTTTAGACGAACTTGGGGGGAAAAAAAAAAAAAGAAAAAAAGAAAAGGTTCTTTTTAAACTGGGATGTCTTTCCTATGTTAAAGATTGAATTCAGGGTAAGTATAATGGTGGCTCCTCATGCAGGTGCCTTGAAAGAGACCTGCAGGTAGTTCTGTCGGATTGTGTAGAGCAGCTACAACTCATACTGCATAATTTTATTCTGTGTGTGTTTTCCTGTGTTTTCTAGAGCACAGGTTAGAATGCATCATGGAAGGTGTCAGTTATAAATGCATAATTATTACCTGGAACTTCTTCCTAAAACAGAACATCAAAATGGCAAGATCAGACTGGAGATGACAGTAATCACTCCTGTTCTCATACTTTAATGTTTATTTCAAGTATTAAAAATCAACTAATATTTAGGCTAATTAAAAAATGAGCAGTGATAAGCTCAAGGTATCCATCTTAATAATATTTGCATCATCCTTGCTGAAAACAATACTTTTTTGGGGAAACGAGGGACCTTTACTTGGGAGACAGTATATTTGCCTCCAGAAAACAGTTATTTCTGTATGTATGAAATGTATGAATGTATGATGAACAATGAAATATGTATGTATGTATGAAAACCTAAGTTACAAAAATTGCCAATTTATTCCTCAAAACTTACTTTTTAAAAAGATGCTATTTATTTAAATTTACAAACATTCTTTTCTAAAATTCAGTATTACAATGTATAACATGAGCCATGCAGCTGGCTTCTATGAAGCAAAATGATGAAATCTCTTTCTAATGAACTTCCAAAATTATTTCCAACTCACAGATTTCTCCAAAATACCATTTAAAGCCCAGTTATTGATCATGAAAAATTTTTTTGTTATCAGTCTGCAACAAATTAGTTTTTTGGTTGCCTAATCATACAAGTCCTCTCTGCTTTCATAAAAAAAAAAATTGTACCTCTTCAAATAGTTAATTACAGTTACAAGATTCAAAATATTCTTGCAGTTATTACAGTTTGGTTTGGCTTTCACTTTTGCCTGCAAGTGTTTTATTTCTTTTCTCAGTTTCCTGCCCCGTAACGTTCTTTCTGGAATTTATGGTGTCATCTTGCCTCCAAACAGACTTTTATAGTATCTTTCTGCTCTCTGAAGTATTGTGGTAGGTTTTTTTCAGTTCACGTGAAGTGTTGCATTAACCAGCGTGTTTCTATTTCACAGTGCTGGGAGTCAGCCTTAGACAAGAGCCACTGCCCCAAGGACAAGCTGGCCCCAACGGACCATTTTGTTTATCGTGACGCCTCCCCTTGCAGCTTCCCAGAGCCCTGGACCAAATCTGCTCCTCGACAGGTAAAGGTGTGTCCCTGGGGGAAGGCGATGAAGGTGAGGACTTGGAGCCTTCTGAGGATGCTGCTAGTGGTGCCTCACTTCATCCTGCCTCTGAACTCAGCCATGTCAGAGCACATGTCCACCTGCCCACCCACAGAGCTGCTGGGAAGTGAATAGATACCAGTTCTGGAAAATGCCGAGGGAAAGCTGAAGCTGCAAGACAGTAGACTTATTTATGATACCTGATATATATATATATTTATGATACCTGCTATAAAATAGATATATTTTGATACCTGCTCTCCGAGACTCATTGCTGACTTACCTTTTACATTCACATCATTCTGGGCTGCACATGTTTGACTTTGAGGAACGACCATCCTTCCGCTCCTAGGCTTTGCGCTTCGAGTGAGGAGTGCAGCTGCGAGCTGACTCCAGCTGCCCTGAGGAGAATAATGGGAGCGGCCAGATTATGTGTCAGCTTTCCCCTTCGGTTTCTCATTTCCTGAAGTAGGTTGGTCACCTTTACATTTTTTTCCATTGTTTTCCATTTGAGTATCAGGCCACAATGGCTCTCAGGACGGGGTTTGCCTAGCCTCATGCTAACTTTCTAAGTCAGCTCTACCATTTGTTGGCTGGGCTGCCGAGGACATGCTAAAAGTGATGTCTGAAGCCAGCAGAATGGTTGCTCTCCAGATGGATCCGTCTCTCTTCATTGACTACCGACAGGATTTGACTAGTTTACATTACATATCAGGCTTTCACACTCTCAAAATTAGGTGAGGTGAATCTCATTTTCAGCAATTACAGGAGCTTGAGCTTTATGTTTTGAATTCTGAGGCGATGACTCTGTGCGAAGCAGCTCATCAACAAAATCCGGGGCCTGTGTCAGCTTAACAGCCCTGGTGGGTACCAGCAGGAGGCAGATCAAAGCACTTGGTTTCTTCCGAGCCCCCTGCTCCCTTCAGAAGTGTTGACCAGCATCTTTTGCCTTTACCCCAGGTTTTAAGCCAAGAGCGCTCTGGGCAATCTTCTCGCTGTAACTATTTCAACAAATACCAAGCACAGGAAGGTTTTAGCTTTTGCATCTTACTCATGCTCACACTTCTGCTGGCTAGTTAAAAAAAAAACGCATTACATCAAATATGGTCCTCAAATTGCTGAAAGGAGTTTTCTGTTTATTTATTTTAATCATTGCTTTTGCCTTACTTGTTATTCATAACATGCTTACTCATCACTGCAGTTTGATTGTTTAATATTGGCAGCATTTTCAGAAGGTTAGTAAAAATCTTCACCAGAATAGCCTGTGAAGACACAGCAGTATGAACCAAAGCTCTTATTCAAATTTTAACCCTAAAGTCCACCTACACACAGAAACAAAACCTGTTACCCTCCTTTGGCAGTACCTTGAGAGCAAGTAGATTATCCCACTGCAGACTACAGTCATGGGTTTTTTTTAACCTGGTATTTTGCAACGAGGATGCTGACTAACTCAGTGGAAAGCTGATAGTCTGCTAGTACATTCCCATAATTTCCCTTGAGGGATAAACAGATTCTCCCCAAATTGACTGAGAAAGCACGAGGTCTAGGAATTACACAGCCAGATACATGCAATAAATTGTAAAAACAATTAAGAAACAATTGTGCGCATGTGGGTGTGCAGTTCACACCCAGCTTGCATTAATTCAGCTTTTGAGACTTGAGTGACAAACTCTTGTGCTAACTTTGAATGAAAACATACTCCAAAAGAAACCTATATAGTCTTATATCTAAAGCACTGTATTATTATTAAGGAAACTTTATTGGTTCAGAAAAGATTTGTTTTCATGAGCTTCTCATTAAAACATGGTGGAACTAGAGAAAGGTTTTGAACACAGTGACAAGGATGATGTTAAAAAAAGAGACTAAACTGATTAATATTTGCCAGCTTGGAAAAGTGACAATGATGGGGAAATGTAAGAAGTACAAAGAAATGAAAGTATCACAGAGAAAAAAAAGTAAGGAAAAAATATTTGGTATGTCTAAAAATACAGGAGGCGAGATTAAACAAAATGACAAGGCAGAGGGGTTAAAACATACAGGAGGAAGTGCTGGAGGGTTTTTTTTTCTACACAGATTCTAGTTAAATGGTGGAACTCATTAGCAGAGGACACTGAAGGCCAACAGTATATAAAAGCACAAAGCATGGTAGAAAGAATGGATGGAAAAAATATCCATCAAGATCAGTGAAACAAAAGCCTGAGGAATCAGCAGTTGGCTACGAAAGTCCTCCAGCCACACTGTTGGAAAGTGGGCAGGAAAACTGGGGGAAACATCCCTGTACGTTTGCCTTGTTCTTGTGCTTCTTCCCCAAACATATGCTGTGGGTGACTGTCAGAGTTTGATGGGTTTTTTTGGAAATTTGTCCCAATCCAGTGTAGCAATTTTTATATACTTACAGAGTTGGTATCTCTCCCTGGATCTCTCCTTCATTGCTGTGGCCATTAATACCTTCTGAAGCTTGCCAGTGTAACCATACCTTCAAAGTGCATATTGTCAAAGCTGGTGAATTTTCTAATACTTCCCAGGTCCATTCTTTTCAAATTATCTATCAGGCCTTTGTCTCCACAAGTTAACTAACTTATCATATTGAGGACTATAATCTGTATTTCTTGCTACAAGCTTTCAGATATAATGAGACTTCCTCTTCACATGTGTTCTTTCTTAAACCTTATCAAAACAAAATGAATATTTTTTTGTGAGACAAATAGGAAAAATATATTTAGTGATGTTCTTGCCAATATTAAACAATCAAACTGCAGTAATGAGTAAGCATGTTATGAATAACAAGTAAGGCAAAAGCAATGATTAAAATAAATAAACAGAAAACTCCTTTCAGCAATTTGAGGACCATATTTGATGTAATGCGTTTTTTTTTTAACTAGCCAGCAGAAGTGTGAGCATGAGTAAGATGCAAAAGCTAAAACCAAAACAATAAGCCAATGTTCAGACTTACAGAAGAAGGAAGTATGAGCAACTTAAAAAGCAACTGAGAACTGGTAAATAGAGAAAATAATAAATGCAAATAAATCACAGCTGCAGAGAGAATTAAAGAAAGTTAAATGTTTGATGATGTGAAATCTAAGTAGTTTAATTCTAAGTGTTAATTATTTCAAGTGCCTTTTGCAGCATGCTGAGTCTAGTGAAACAGTATGAATCACTGTCTAGCCTTAAATATGAACCATAATGGAGTTTATTTCAGTGATGGTGTCTGCTTTCCCATTTTTCTGCTAAAGCAGTCTTCAGGCACTGTTTATTTAAGGGGTTTGAGGCCCTTCCTCTAGCTTCTGCTTTGTCTGTGCAGCACAACAGCTCTTCTTTCACAAGCGTCTTCATAGCTGATTTTAAATATGCGGAAGTGCTATTTTTCATTCCCCTAAAGGGAAAAGCTGTCCTGATACAAATATCGATATCACTGGTTTATTATAGCTGCCAATAGTTTGGTCTCAGGATGGATTCATGCTGCACATAAAGCTGCAGCAACATTTAACAAGAAGCTGTGCTTCAGGTATTGGCTCCCACACTTACGGGATCTGGGCATTGTGATGCTGTTTGGTAAACTCAAAAAGCAAGGACAGCACTGAAGCTGAAGCATTTTTTTCTCATGCCTTGATTCACTACACAGTCACTGGTGATGTGCTGAAGGAATTGTTCAGATCCTTCAGGAAAAAAGAGGTTCTGTTGCTTTTTTCACTTTTTCTTGATTCATTTGGTCCAATAGAATACAGCACTTCTCAGTCCATGTTATTTATATACCAGAAGACTACAGGTGAAAGGATTAGTCAGACACACATACCCCAAACTTTCTCAGAGGTCAATAATAACATTCAGTTTACATTACAGCGAACAACTACACATAAAGAAGTCTTTTGTTCCTTATATTAGAAGTCTTTTCTTCCTTAAATTAGAAGCTTTCAACAATTTTATAAGAACTAAACCCCCGGCACAATTTGCTAGAATCCCTACATCTCAACGCAGTGTTAGTTTTTGTGGATGCTGCAGAGGAACTAATTGGCAAGTTTAGACTACTATTGCTTTTTAAAGCGCTGCTTAAGTGAGAGTATGCCTCCTAACTTTCAAACAGAAAGGAAGTGTTAGGAACTTAACTTATGGAATTGCTTACACCATTAGAAGCATAAATATTTACAAAAAAGATGGATTCTGTATTACAAAACTCTGTGTGTAAGAAAGGAGCTATTATTTGGTCATGAAATGCAACACACATTTATGCCACCATGTTAATGATGTAGCTATTACCTCAGAATCCACGAGGTGGCAGTGTCATGATTTTCTTAGTATTGCACTCCGAAACATTAATTTTCTTTTAAAATATCTACGTGTCGCTGGGATATTTATCACCTCAGTTTTGAAAAGCTGGGGGAAGTATTTGAGACATCTCCTTAATTTCCAAAACCCAACAACAAGAAATTATTTTCCCAAGAAAAGGCAGAAACTGTTGTGTAAAGTTGAGGAGCTGGCTTCCTGTGAAGCATCTGTCATGGTCCTGGATGTTCAGTGCTGGGGTGCCCATTGAAGGCTTCTGAAGGATGCTAAATTCCGATGTGATCATATCCTGCACAGAAATCAGAACATCACACCCTGATATCAGCCAGTCCTCAGAAGTAAAATAAAAAATGAATGGCAATTTCTCCCTATTTCAGTTTTATTTAGAAAGCCTTGACTTTGTTATTTAGCAAAAATACTGCATGTTAGAGCTATGTTCTCTAATGTCAGATCTCTTTAATAAAAAGCTCCTTATTTAGAAAGTGGAATACAAAATAGGCCCCTATGTTTGTGCAAATATATCTGCATTATATTTTTACAAACACTAAGAATGCAGAACCGCTAAGAATATCTAAAGGGAGAGATACCCTTGTCCTGTTCTAGCCTTCCCCTGGCAACACAGCATCTCTATTGCAAATGAAGGAAAAGGTCATAGTGACTTTAGCAAGTGGTTTCATTTGAATTCCCTGGCTTACAACACCCGCTGCAAGGCTGCTCATGGGCTGGTTTGCTCTGTCCCAAGGGCTGGGGTTGTGGCCATCACCCTGGCTGCTGGCTCTGTGCCGAAGCGGAGCCGGGTGGCCCACACAGAGTTGCCGTCACATTGCGAAGATTAATGTGATTGGATAGACCGCATCCATCAGGATCTGTCAGATTCCCAGGAGGATGATTAATTAATGTAATCAGATTTAAACACAGTGTATCAATCCCAATCTTTTCTACATCCAGTGTGAGTTTTCCTTCCTTATTCTAGCAAGCCCCTCAATAAACACCAGGGATGCGAGGCCATGGACATACAAAAGGAGTTGTTCTCTGCAGAGCCAGCATTGGGATTTCCTAGCCACCTCTCCGAGCAAGAGCTGCACAGTTGGCTAGCTCAACCTGTCACTTCCTTCTGAAACAACTGGTTAGGCTCTGTTGCAGCTATGGTCCTTTTCTTGAAAACCCGAATCTGTGCTTGTACCTCTTCCTTCTCTCCTGACCACCCCTCAATGTGATCTCTCCTGTTCCAGCTCTCCACATGCCTTTTAATCCCCTCCTCTGGTTTTCCTCCAAGGGTAATCTTACCCACACATGACACCTCAGCCATGGTCCCGGCTCTTTGCTATTCCAGATTAAGCTTGGTGATGAAGGCACCCACCTGGAGGTGCCTACTTGCAGGTGTCCACATGTGACCTGCGTGCTCAGGCCACACTGTGTGGAGGTGTGATTGATACCATTAACCAGCTCAGGAAACACACAGACATCTAAAATGAGTCTCAGCATCCACCAGACACACTTCACCCCTCTGAGTGAGCCTTCCAGCTTTATGAACATCCATCTCCAGCAGCCTGGTTAAGACACAGCTTTCAGCCTTCCTCAGAGCTTTGTCACCTGTGTCCTGCTACAAGCCTGAGGCACACCACCGCCTCAGACTGACCTCCAGATGCTCACACCTGGCCTGTCTCTAAACCACAGGTGCTGTCTAAGTGAGACCTCCGTAGCCTTTCAAAACCACCCCTAGGGATGCAGAGCAGTGGTGCTCAGCCCTAAGGCTGGCCAGGGCTATCGGGGCAGGCAGAACCAGCTCTTGAGTCCCTGCCAAAGGGACTATCCAGGAAAGAGGCACGTGAGGTTTACACACAAGCTGGTGAAAAAACATCCAGGTTGGATTAGGGAATCTCTTACTGGAAACTTTTAAGTTTAAAAATGGCAACCTGCTCCACATAAAGCAAGCGTCGATCAGACTACTGGAACTGCCAGGATATAGACAACAGAAGAGAAACAAGGTGGTCCATGAGCCAAAATCTCTGCCTCTCTTGGTGTCCATTTAAGAAATATCTCCAAAACTACTGTGGCAGAAATAGATCTGTAGTCCAAGGGTATCTCATTTGCCACCCCTTTAATGAAACATTAATGAATCACAATGAGAAAAAAACATCAGCAGTCCTGAGCCAAGGAACTTAGGAGCTGTATAAGTGTTGGGATGTTACATTTTTATCTGTGGATTTTGTCTGCTTTCTCCCTTGAAACAAAAATGGCCTGATTCAAAACCTCTTGGACAACACTGGAGATAACAAAACTTAGCAGGAATATTTCTATTGAGACCTGACCTAAATTAACTGGGTCTGAAATTTTCATTTGCCTAGGTGCTTCCCTCCTAGCACCCCAGGCAAACTAGTTGAGCTTTTCTTGTCTGACTGCCCATCTATAACTGAGACTCAGATAGGAAACATCCATATCTTGAATGTAGTACATGAAGAAAAATAAAGCAATTCATATTTTAGATGCACTGAACTACATTCTCAGATGCTTTTCCCTGTGCTGCTGTTTACTATAAAAGGAGACCAGGCTGACAAGATCCCCACCTTGAGCATCTCAAAGGCACACAAAGTAAGCTGGGTCTTGCCCAGGTGAGGGGAGAGGCCAGGTGGGAGCAAAGGCAAACGCACCCCTAACACAGAGGCCACCCCACAGTGGGGTGATGGGGCTGGAGACCTTCCTTTCCTTCCTAGAGAGGAGCAGCCTTTCCTTTTTATCTCCAGCCACACCTCCGCCCCAGCCACTCCCCTGACATGTTTGGGTTGAGATTAGGCCACTTCCCTGATTAATGCCAATAGGATGTGTGCAACGAGACACATCGCAGCCTTCTAAGATAGTTAACAGTTATTACATCATTATTGTCATTAAAGAGCACTAACACATACCAGAAAAGGTTTGCAGTACATTTGAGCTCTGAGAAAAGCATTAAAAACTACTTTAAGATGTAAAAGATCTGCCTAGGCTGGCACATTCAGAGGAAATTGAAAAACCCCAGCGAACGGCCTTCAGTGTAACTTCTAAGAGTTTCAAAGAACTAATCCTTTATTTCTCAGGGGACTGAGAGAACAGGCTGAAGTGGACTGGATGCTTCAAAGTGGCCAGATGACCTCACAAGCTGACTTGACCAAGGCGACCAAGGTGACCTCCTTCATCTGGTGACCAGGACGCTGAAGGCAGGTGATCCAAATAGCTCTGATTTCTTTCTTGTTTCTCAAGAAATGGTTGCAGACAAAAAACTCTGGATTTCAAAAACAAGCAGTTATGTAAGCAGTTGGCTAAGCAATGAAGTTACTAATGTATAGATTAACACCACCACATTGGCAGAAAGAATATTTGCAGAATTATCTTCATAACTCAAGGTCTCAGTTTCAAAGCTGATATTTTATTTTCATAAGGCTTGCATCCCTGATTTATTCAGGCATCATAAAAACATTTCCTTTAGGATTTTTGGACCTTCAGAAGTATAATTCTGCATTAGACCTACTTTTCTTCTTCTACTTCTCTAGAGGTTCCCTTCCTGTCTTACCTTAGACATGACAGTGGTTTTCTCTGTTCCTCAGTCCCTTGTCAGTAAAATGAAGCTAATAGCACTTCTCAGCAGTGGTTTTGGGGGAGGATTAAGACAGCAGGAGTTTGAGATGTTCTTCAGCATGTTAACATGAGAGACAGCCATAAGGGAGAAGAGCGTATGTAAGAAAGAAGAAAGAAAGGGTAAAATCTTTCTTGTCTCTTAGTTGGGAGTCAAACTTTGGGAGCTAACGTGGGAGTCAATCAGAGCTGGATTTGTCCTGATGGTAATTGCAGCTTTTATAGGATCATTTAAATTGTCTGTCAAATGAAAATATTTCTGTATAATGAGCATGCTATTAAAAACACCCCTGCCAAACCGAGGGCAGACACAGTCACCATATCTATGAGGGCCTGGCAGATACCCCTGAGCTGGGTGAAGAGCAGCACATGATGCCTGAGCCTTCCCTGGTCCTCTGCAGCGGGCTGGGCAGGTAGGCAGGGCAAGTACTGTGATTTAACTTGGAAAAAAGTATCACCTTCCAGTTCCTCGCCTCTGATGTGCTCATTATACAGCTAAATCTCCTGAGCTGGATGTGTCTTGTCCTACTGGTCCCCTCTTTCTGGCTGCCCAGTTCTTGTGGGGTGCTTTTGTTCCTTCTTAGAGATAAAATTAAATCCATGAAAAGGACTGAAATCAGGAAGGTGTTCTTACAAAACCCACGTCTTAACTTTGAATTTTGTCTTTGTTAAAAAATGCTCAGCAAAGAGAGGAAAGTGAAACATAAAATTACAATGCTGAAGTAATCGCTTTTGGTTTGGCTCAGTACTACCTAGAAATGCCTTGTTTCATTCAATTGCAAAGTGTTCCCAAACGCAAAGTTAAACTTCAAACATACCTGAGATCTTGCTGGTGTGTTAAATGTGCCTTCCCTCGGGATGCTACACCGCAGCTCCAAAGGAATACAAATGGTAACATTTTAATAATAGTACAAGGACACTGATTTTTACTTTTGTGTGTGTGTGTGTGTGAAGAAACATATTGCTATCAGTATAGATGTATTGTTAAGGGCACAAATATTTCCTGGCTACACATTATGGGTGTGCTTCTGCCTAATTTAAAATAATGGGATTTTAACGTTGACTTAATTCTCCATAGTATTAGATTCATAATCAGCACATGTGCCTAATTAAATTATGAAAGTTATTGAAAAGAATAATCTCCTATCAAGATTCTTATGAGTTGGGCTGTATCCTAAACCAGCCATATGAAACACAGCCTTTGGCAAATACCATACACTTACATCATTATATAATCAACAATGTTATTCTAAAGTTAATGCTAAAATGTCGATCCTTTAACGATAATGATCCAAATCCAGGCCTGACTTACAACAAATTGGCTTTGTCACAGAATACATTTCTCTATCTTTAAAAATTTCCCAAAAAAGTATTGTATATAAAATGCAACACATTCTAAACCACACCTGGGAAACCGCTCGTATTTAATGACATTAAGTAAAAAGCCACTAAAAGTTTTTAGAACTGTGTCCTCCTTCATGGGTGTGTAGAAGACAAACGTGATACGCTTATATGTGCATAAATGACCAGGTTTTTCAAATCAACAAATAATTCCACGGATAAGCCTCTAGAAGTGGTGAAAAGATGGCGATGAAACCTAGACACAGTTCTCCAAAACTAAGCATGCCAGCTAAGTTCCCACTAGAAACTACATCGGTCTAAGGTTTTGCCAAAGACCTCTGCTGTGCTAGTTATGGAGAGCTAAGATGCAGACCCTCAAGTCTGCAAACACTTGTGTATGCAACCGATTTTATTACCAAATATGTTCTGTAATGCTTCTCCTTTCTTTCTGCTTGACACCTGGTCAACATTATGCCAAGGAAATACAGGTCGATACAGGATCTACTTTTTCATGTATTCCCTGGCATCTTATGGAAGTTTTACAGTGATAATTTCTGTTCCTAAAGCACTTTCCCCTCTCTCTCAGATGTTGAAAAAATTGAGGAAAAATCCTTGACTTAATCTGGTAACAGGCAAAGTGCTATAAATGCAAGAAGTAAGCAAGCAGAAAATAAAAAGGCCTTTTTTCCCTCAAATGTCTCAGTTTCACTCCTCTGAGAGTGCTTACAGCAGCATTACCATAGGCAGTAGCACTCTGAGATGCTTTCAGGCAAAGGAGAAATCTGAAGGTGATGGTTCTCTTTCAACCTGCAGGAGCTCACCAATGGCAATACTTGTGCAAACGGCGCACTGCGGAGCTGCGTCGTGACCTACAATGATGAGCACAACCACTGCAAATGCCCATGGCACTTGGTGTCGCCAAACATTGGTATGTGCTTGACTTTAGGCATCCGATTATCTCTAGCAAAGCTTACGTGCTTCAAAGTAGGCTGAATCTGGACTGTGTTTGTTCACGTGTGCTCACACGTGGAATAGTACAGTCACACCCTTTCCCTGCTCACCAGGTGCACACATGGCTAGAGGCAGGATTTGTCCCTGTGCGTTTAACTAGGCAGATTTTTCTATTTCAAATGATCTGGCTGCTACAACCTTTGTAAACACAAACAGCAAACTGCAGTAAAAAAAGACCAAAAAACGACTGCATTTGAGTCACAGGAACTGGACTGAAAAGACTTCTAGAAACTTTCTAGCAGTTGGTCCAAAAATAATCCTGGAAATATCATAGTCAGAGTGATTTTACTACAAGACAAATACAACAGGTTTGCAGCCAAAATAAGGAAGGGAGGGGAATGCATTTAAAATGTACTGGAAAGAATGTCAAGAAACAGTTACACTTATGAGACCATTTTAAAACAGCTTTATGTGCGATAACAGTGAACATATGAATATAATACACAGCAAATTCCACACTTTGTAAATACCTGACTGTTTAATATCATCAGGTTCGTTTCCAGTTACACAAACAAATCTACTATGCCAAGGTGGCATGTCTATGCTATTGGGTTTGGGTTTTGCTGCTGTGCTTCACCTGAAGCGGTTCACAATCAGCTATGCTAGAAAAGTTCTCTACAGTGTGTGCTGGAAAGCCGAGAGCTACCGTGCTTGCATCCATTTCAGGGATGTGAGCATAAACCCATAAAAACCATTCAGCTTTCCATCCCCGAAATGATTTCTTGGTTTTGTACGTTCAGAAACACTCATTCAGGGATTTAACATATTTCAGCACCCAGCAGGGAGGGAGGCAAGGCTAAGGTAGGGAGCAGTGCTGCAATCCACACCATCTCCTCCCAGTTCCCCTGCTGCTTCCCGGAGGGTGAGGTACCTCCTCAGTTTAAACTAACGTAAATCTCAGCTGCTGCGAGCCCACCCTCCTCCTCGGTCTCTGACCTTGTCCTTTTGCAGGCACTAGCACTCATATTACTGCATAGCAGATGGATTTCAAGAGCTGATCTCTCTGTAAACTAATTCTTTTGAGTGATTAATTTTTGCTGGATTCCTGAACTTCATGTACCAGCTTCCCATGTGGTCACCGAGGCTCTGGGACTAGCACAACAGACCCATAGCAATCCAGACTTCAGACGCGCTAACCCCATCCATATTTTTTCCTCCATTCTCAAGCAATCCAGCTAGTTGATGCCTGCACCATTTGGAATCGCCAGTTATGGTGTTTGTTTATAACCAGAAAGACAAATGCAGAGGAAAACTCCACCCAGTTAAAGGGCTTCCCTTTGCCCAGTCAATAACTAGAGAAAAGAAATCACCTGTGATCCTCAGTGCAATAAGTGGAAACACCTTTGGTTACTGTCTGTCTCTATACAAATGGAGAACCGCCCAGGGTAGCTTAATGGTTAGAGATTAGTGTTTCTACCTGAGGACTTCTATTTCTGACTTCGCAAGAGACTTTTGCAACCATCAGCTACAGGCTGAAATCTCTTCTGGTGTCATTGTTGACCCTCTTACAAACAAACCAAAAGTACTTACTTAGTTTGCAGAATCTATGGGCTTAGTTAATAAATGCCTAGATAATTAATAAATAGCCATAAAGCATAGTGATGATCAAATCTTTGGAGTCTGCAGATCTAAGTAGCAATTATGATATCTGGCCTGGTTTCCACAGAGGCAGAACAACCGCCACGGGCATGCTTTCTCAGAGCCCAATCCCCTAGTCAATACTGTCTGTCCCTGCCCACGGTGCTCTTTTTTGAGCCCAGGAAAGACAGTGAAAGACAGATTTGTGGCAGAGTGACTTGAAGGGACAAAGTTGTCACAGGGAAATGTGCCTCAGGCGCAACCCCTTCCCTGAGCTGCCACTGGCATTTGCAGCCAGGCTGCCTTCCAGTAACCAAGGGTCTCCAGGAATTACAGTTACACATTACCCCAGCAGGCTGTTGCACTAATATTTTACCTTTGGATCACTGGTCTGTAAAGCAGTTGGGTTGGGTGGAACTATCTAAGGCTCTCTTTTTGTATATCACCTTCCAGGGAGACTCTGACTGAGCCAGTCAGTCCGTTTTGCAGAGTACTGTGGCAGAAGGGTACCAGCTACCCACCAGTACTAAGCTCGGGTCTACAGATCTTTGTCTGTGTTCTTAAGCATTAAATTAATTCCTTTCCACTGTCTTGCTCCTTGTGAAGTCATTTACTCATGAGTAAGCCCCGCTAAGTCAGAAGTCTCTGGAGTCTCACAATGACATTTGCGTTTTATATGAGCTCCCCAAGGTGTGAATGACTGCAGCAGAGGACAAAGAGCAAATCCAATGATGGTACCATACAGCTGTGGTACCGTACAGTATAGTGTGGTCCTGCAGAAACACATAGTAGACCCATGTTTAATTCTGCAGGTTTTAAAAAGGTGGCTAGATCCAGATTTACACAGATATTTAAATATCTTCTCCTTACAGAAATCAAGTAGAAGCTGGACACCTAGCTGCATCTGGTCTTTGGACTCCATTTTCGTACCTGTAGTTATGATAAATCATTTCTTAGGCTCTAAGCACAAGTCTCAATCAAACCTACAGGACTGAACTGGGCCCCTTAGTTTGTTGGGAATGCACTACTGCCAACACATAGAAATACAAATTATCCTGTGTTTTCATTCCTCATCTTTACATTTGAAAGTTTAACTTAAACGTAGCCTTGCAATTCATTTTTGCAACTGTATGTCTGTATCCCTGGACAAGTGATAGTGTTTGCTCATCAGCTCCCTATCTCAAAACACGTCAGGGCTGGGAAGCCTGTGCCAATACTCTCCCTGGTGCGTTCCAGTTCTCTTGCAGAATAGATCACCCCGACAGACTCTCCTTAACACTTTTGAATTGTTTTTTCCAGTGCTGTCAGCTTTCTAAAATGTGCCACGCCGTCGTATTTATGCCAGATGCCTTAACAGTGCAGAGGACCAGCTCCTTTTAGACAGGCGAAGCAAGGAAAAGAAAAACAGGATGATAATTAAGAAGGTCATAGTTTCTTTTTCAACAGTTCCTGCACCTTAAAGGTGCTTCAGTACTCTGAGAAGTTGTTTGTGGGGCATACGTATCATTGCAAGCACAGTGAAGGCAGTACCCAAGGATTATCAAAACCCGGCTGCAGTGTAGTTGCCTCATACAGCTGACCTAAAATAACATGGCATCAGCATGGTCAAAATGGAAAGGAAACATCTGTTTCTCCTTTTTATGTTAGTGACAATCATTTGTTAGCTTTAGAATAGCACAGGCTGTCCCACTGATAACAGCCCGGGTGCTGGCCGTTCAGCCCAGGCAGGTGCACGGAGAACTGAGGATGGGCTAAGAACAGATAACACGCGGAGTTATCCTCATGAGGACCAACACCAGACTGAAACCTTTCCCTTTATCACTTTCTTTTAAAACTAGTAAGGCAGATTCTTCCAAATCTGGTGTAATTGTATAGACGCACACTGATTAAGTGATCACTAACTGAAGCCCAGCGAGCAGCACAATCTGTCTGTAACCGCGCTTTTCCCTCTAGGGGCTGACGCTGTGTGTGCTGCTTTTCAGTCTCCCTTTTCTAACTAATGCTGCGTATTAATTGAAGAAAAGGTCACTGAAGTAAATGGACAGATTGCCAGGGACTTCAAAGAAAGAGATCGGAGCATTTAGAACATCTGTATTGCTGGTTACTTTTCAGCAATTTTATCTTTCAGGGAGCAGGAGAAGCGACTGGTTTTATTTTCACTTGGTGTAATTTTTAGTGTGTTGCTAACATTGATGAAATGAGGAGGCAAGAAGTATAACCTCACCTGTGGTCTTACTGCGCCGTTCTTGTTGAAATGGGCTGACTTTCATGCTATCTGTTGTCAGCAAAAGATACTGCAGAATAAGAATTTCATGAGTTAAACACATAAAAGGTTACACGCTGCCTCGATCGCACATTTGTTTTTGCGGAGAATTGGCTTATAGCTAGGTTAGATGTCTTTATTCCTAGTGCCAAAAAGCCCATAGGAAGGAGAAGACAGATAAACAAGTTGTGAAAGCACTGCTGATGCAGGATAGCATGGCTAACTGCTTTTCAAAAGTATTTTGTTCTGATATACAGCTTTGTCTATATACACGTCATGGTGACATCCCAGGCCTAAGCCAAATGCATACAATACTTTATTTAATAATTTTCCTTTCAAAATGTTTTGATGTAAGGTCTGACATTTTTCCCATGGTTAATCATGAAACTGGGCAATGTTTCTTACAGTGCCTCGGACTTTACTCATGCAAAACATTCATCAGTTTAAATGCTATGATTAAGGGGAGCAGAGCTGGGGCCAAAAAAGGAAGCATGCAAAGGGAAAATAGATGTCTCCAATAACTTCCATTGGAATATGGAGCCTTTCACTTAAAATCTGGTTTAAATCAGTAGCTGCTGAAACTCATTACCACAAAAAAGATGGGTCCTCTGGTGCAGGCCCCGGTGGTGCAACTTGCAGTCTCTCAGCAGCCCCACAAGCGTACATGGCACTGCTTGGTGAGTCAGGTTCTCAGCATCTCAGAAAAACGAAGACACCATCTACTTAGGAAACCTTGCAAGGGAGAGACCCCAACCCGTGCCATTCAGTACCCTGTTGGAAGCATACAGCGCGGGGGGAAGGGGAGGGGATAGTTATTTCATGGTCTGTGTGGATTGAGGGCATTTACTCAGAATTACGCATGGACAGCCGTTCAGAGCTCAGCCAGCACTGACACTATGTCAGGAGCAATACGGGATGAATTTGTCTGCTGCCACACAACCGGTGGGGTCCGGGGCAGGCCTGGAGGTGCCCCGGTCCGGCCCTCCGGGGATGAGGCTTTAGCATCAGGCAGCCGCAGACACCTGATGTGCCCAGGGGCCGGGTGTGCCCGCGCGCCGCCGGTACCCGCTCGGCCCGAAACCGCCCCGACGCTGGGTGAGGGCCACCGAGGGTCCCCCCGTGGCTTTTGCCCGTCTCGGCAGCGACAGCCACCCCTCCCGCCCGCAGGCTGGGCGAGCCTGGCCGGGAGGCACGGGGGGAAGGAGGGAGGGGAGAGGGAGGGAGAGGAGGAGGCGCCCCCTCCCTCCTTTCCCCCGCCGCGCACCCGGGCTCCTGCGATGTGGTGAGTCACAGGCAGGTCAGGACCGCGCCAGAGGGGCGGAGGGAGCCGCGGGGACCGGCTGATTTACCGCTGGGAGCCGCCACCAGCACGGCGGAGGCGCCGGAGGGAAGGGCGCGCAGAGCCGCCCCGCAGCCCAGGTGCCGGGCGGGAGGCCCCTGCCCGCCGGGGCGCGCAGCCCCCGCCGCCCCCAGGTAGGGACGGCAGCGGGGGCCGGGGAGGCTGCGCCCGCGGGGGCTGCGGGGCGGGGGGAGCGGAGCGGGGTCGCGGAGGTGCGCCGGGCTGCGCCCCGCTCCGCCCCGCCCCGCCCGGGCTGGGCCGGGCGCCTGGGCGAGCACCGCGGGAGCCAGCCCGCCGGCGTGCAGCGCTCGCCCCTCCGGCGGCGGTGCCGGCGCGCAGCGCGCTCCGCTCCGGTAAGGGCCGGCGGCCGCAGGGAAGGACGGGGCGAGCCGGGGGACGCGGGGAGCGGGATGAGCCCGGCGCGGGGGAAGGACGGGGAGCGGCCGGGGTGCCGCGCCGTGCCCCGCCCGGGAACTTCGCGGGAGCGCGGCGCCCGGGGCCGCCGCTGCCCTCCCCGGGGCCGGCAGCCTGCGCGCCGGGCGGGCGCCGCGGGGCAGGTGAGCCGGGGTGCGGGGCCGCCGGCACCGGGCCGCCCCTGCCCGCCCGGGACCCGCACGGCGCCCGGACCGGAGGACGCCCCGCGAAGTCGCTGCCGCGGGCAGGGCAGGGCAGAGCGGGCAGCGCTCCCCGCAGCCGCCCCGCAGCCGCCCCGCAGCGGAGCGCGCTGCCCCCGCCCGCCCCTTCCCGCTCCGCGGGCGCGGTAGGAGCGCGCAGCGGAGCTGGCGGCGGCAGCGCCCGCGGCTGCTTGCGGCGGGGCTCTCCGCAAGCGCAACGTGGAAGTTCCAACTCGGAAGCGGTGGCTGCGAGGTGCGGGCGTGTGGTGGCCAGCCCGGCAGCTTGCCGTGGGGCTGAGGTCTGGGGGCGAGCCCGTGGGGTTCTCCAAGTTGGGGGGTTGTACGTCGTGGCTGCACGGCGTTCACAGTCTTCCTTGCACTCACGCTGCGGTTTGGGCTTTTTTTTTTTTTTTTTTTTCCCATTTTCAAAAGTAGAATTTGCTTAAATGGCAAATAATTCGCACTGTATAATGGCATCCCACCACTGTTTCCATGTCCGCATTAAATTAGGTGGTCTTTGGTTTTATAAATACTAAATGCATTGCCTTAGAATTTGGAAGTTTTGCCCATATATCTTAATATAGGGATTAATAGTCAAGTAATAGTGATATTTAACAAACTGCGCATTTGTAACCTGTAGGAGGTTATTCAAGCTGCAATGCATGTTTTTTCCAGAGAGCCTATGCCATGTGTGGTGGTTCATTTGTTTTCATCCTACAGGTGCTTTTTGCATTGTCTATCAGCAGAGAGAGGATGGTGTCTTTTTTTTTCTTTGTCTTTTTTTTTTGTCTTTTTTTTTTTTATGAGATCTGAGACGTTTGGATTCATAATCGGGCAAGATAAAGTGTCTCACATGTGCCTCTGAGAGCTGGTTAAATGTTTACAGATCATACACTGTGAGAGCAAAAAGCTAGCCTTTGGCAGGAGCTGCATGTTGAAAACTAAGTTAGGGAATGACTGTATCGCTTGTTCTTTGTGTGCCCAAATCCTTCTTCAGCACCGTATGATTCTTTTTCTGTTTTCTAATATAAACTGAATCGTGTGGAAAAAGGAATATTTTGTAAAACATTAATCTCTATTTACAGAAAAGAGAGTCAGTTTCTTTGCCTTTTTGGTGGGGAAGGAATGAATTATCTGTCTTTATCCTATATGGCTTTTTTTTCTCTGCTTTCCCCCACCCCCTTCCCCCCCGGTAGCCCCTGGGTAAACTAAATTGTTCATGTTGTGCCTGGAGAGTGGTTGGTGGAGGTGTCACTTGCTCAGAGGAGGTGGCAGTGCAGCCTATGGGTGGACAGGAGCATACTGCGTCAGGACAAACCAGCCAGAAAGCCAAAATTCAGCAAAGGTTCAATGAACCGCTTATGAATGGAAAACTGAGTGGCAAATGTTGTCCTCCCAGGACTGCCTTTCCCATCCTGACTTTCCTGCATTTATAGTTTTCTGGTACCTTAACTGATGACCCGTAACCTCTTCCTGCTGGTCCAATACAACTGAAGGGGCCAACCCACCTACTCTCAGTTCTTCTGTGATCTGCAAGTGACTGCTCTGTATTTTTCAACTTAGGCAGCAGGCTTTCAATTTCTCCTCTCCCAAAACTGGCTTTCAGGACTCCAGAGACTAACTGGCACAGCTGGTTGCAGTGCAAGAGCAGCCTTGCCTTTAGAGCCGCAAAGGGAGCCTGATGCCGGCAGCACTCTGTGCTGGGGCAGCCGGAGAGCCAGAGCTGCAGTGGTGGGAGTCCCAGACCTCTGGCTGATCTGCTTTGCACCACGACTGCTTTGCGGTGGTGATGTGTCTAGACTTTATTCGCTTCAGGCAGAAAGCAAGGAGAGATTCTGCATCGCCGTGTGTGTTGGTGGAGTATCTAGTGTAGGGGAAATCCTGCTTGGGCGCTCTCAGCAGTACAGAAACACACATCATTTCTTGAATGAGAAAGCAATAGAATAGCTGAGCCGTGTTCTCTGAAACTACAGGAGCGCGAAACCCAGAAGGGAGTTACCGGATCTGTTTGGCGCAAAAGAGAAGGAATGGTTTGCTTGCCCTGTGTTACTTCAAACAAACCTTCCTAATATTTTGGGTGGCAGCCACACTTTCGTGGCAGGTTCCTGTGAAACCCTTCTGTCCAGGTTTCCCACATCTCCATGGCTGCCTTGCTGGCTGACCTTCGAGACAGTGGCACAATTTTGTGTTTCATTAGGCTGTTACCCTCGGCCAAGCCATCAACCTGTGCATCTTGTCTGCTGCGGCCACAGCCTGTGATTTTGCCTCCCATGCGAAGGCTGTAGCTGGTGATTAAACCCATGCAGCTCACCACCCGTGGTCAATGCTGCGTGGTTCCAAGCAGCACTCCATCACTGAGGAGGCAGGACCATGGTCCCACAGGGGACTCTGGATGGCACCTCTTTGCCACAGCCAAGCCAGGAAGGTTTCTGTTGTTCTCTCCTTGCAAAAACATTGTGTTTTTCTCAGCAATGTTTTTAACAAATCTATATCTCATACATAGCGACCGATGCAAACACGTTAGCAGAAGCCATTTTTAAATCAGTTTCCTTACCCAGGGGAAATGTAGTATAGACAGGGCCTTCAGGAAACGAATAATTAGGTGACCTTTTTCCCCCCAGAATATCAGGTCTGTTTTATGTAGAGCTGTTTGAAGTCACACAAATTCTCATTACTCTCCAAATCTCTAACCTTGCCTTGTTTAAGATACCTTTTAGGAAATCAAATCAGTGTTTCAATCTAATTTCCAAAGGCATTCAAACACATGGTATGTGTGCTAACTTGTTTCCTCTAGCATTAACAAATCTAGCAAATTGCCAAGCTATTTGCCTTCAGGAAAACTATGATGTTGTACAAGAAGATAAAGTATTGTTTTCCTCCAATTTTAAACATTAGAAAAATAAAGGAGAGGCAAAGTTATCAGACCAAATTGGTCTAGGATATAACGCCTTTTGAAGGAAGCAATGTTCCCAAGTAGATTGCCATTTTTTTTGATCTGTTCTGAGACTTTCTAGTTGTGCTGTGATCTTTTTCAGTCACTTGATGTGGCTGGATGCTGACCGACTCCCCTCGGCTCAGATGGACTTCCCTTGAATTAGTTGCGATTGAGTACACCAAATATCAGAGTGAAAACAGAAGCAGAGATAAAGAATTTGAGGGGATTATAACCCTCAGATTTTAAGGAGAGGCTGTGTGCATAACCTAGGCGCAGGGTGCATGCGGTGCAGACAGGGAGGCGAATGGATGCCCTGAAACCCCTCTCCTCTGTCTGTCCCCCGGTGCGCCAGTCTCTGGGGATGCAAATGCCTCGGAGCATTTAATTTTTCAAGCAGGTGTCAATAAGAGAAGAGTTTCTGTAATGCTGAGGAGTTTAATAGGCTCAAAATGCTTTTGTTGTGCATCCTACAGCTCTATGATAGTCTCTTCTGCTTGTCCCAAGAAAATGAATGTGCAATCGGCAGCAGAAGGGATCTTGTTTGAATTCATGATAAATTTGGTTGGAAATACATGCAAAAGGAAAATTGCTGAATGCTTTCAGAAGATTTTCATTTTGCTCAAGTGTTCACACCATGGCCATCACCATGGTATTTGATAGCTATCCATTTTGTTGTGTACGTTGTGGCTTTAACCTCTCTTTGAAGGGTCACATTGGCATATCTTTTTTTTCCTCTAGTCACAGAGAAATAACAATATCTATATATAAGTTGCTTTACTGTAGCTCCTTCATTTTGACATTTATCCAACTAAATAGTATCAGAATCTTTTTGACATGTACGGGTATCATTTCTGCGAAGAATCAGTGACCTAGCTTGATAAATTTAAAAAATCAGCAATATAACTAAATATGTGACATTTATTGAAATTCATTCTTTGCCATGGAGCTATTTTCTTTCAAAAATATTAAGAATAGTAAGGGATTGCAGCTGCAATTTGATTAAATCTAGAGTTGTTACCATTTGCCTTCTGAAAAATTGATTCTCTCCCTTCCCCATCCCCCAGCTTGACATGCTTATTGATTAAAAAAACTGTGCTGGCCTAAGCCAGCATATATTTGTTAGTGTTTGTGTGCTTCCCATGAAAGTTCGGACAGGCTTTCGACCGTGGAAGCCAACTCTATTCCTAAACTATTGGAAATGGTAAGGTTCCTTAGCAATTGTTTTAAACTATATGATGACACATCTTTGAACCCCATTGTACGAAGGAAAAATACCTTCTGACTGGAGAGAGATTTCCTGTTTATGTGTGTGTTTGCTGGAATTAAGCCTTCCCCTGTGTGTTGGCTGGGTATTTTTTTTTTTTTTTTTTTTTTTTTGTAATCCAAAATGGCAACATGGCAAGTCACCTCCAGTGTTTATTTTTTGGACAGGATACGGGTCTTTTATGTTCAAAATAGCATGGCTCTGGAGTTGATGATGAAGCATAGGGCCCTCTCAGTTACACTTCTACAAGCAGATTCAGTTAATTGAGGTAGCACAGTTATAGACAGCTAGATTTAGGCAACAAGTAATTAACTCCTATTGACAATTTCATACAATGTAAGTTGTTCACTTCCCACACTGGAAGTTTTGGCTTCAGGCAGATGCTCTTTCAGCATAAGGATATGAAATTTGCCAAATGTGTAATTTATTTTATAAAATGGCTAGAAGCATAGCTTTGGTTGTGACTGAAGAGAGTTCCATTAAATCTTCTGATTCTCTTTATAGACTAAGAGTAGCCCAACAGGTGGCTTCCAGGCGAGAACCCAACTGCCAGAGGACTGCATGTAGTACCCGAAGGGCTTTCAGCTGTATAGATGTGGGCAGGTGATCGAAAAATAAAGCATATATAATAGTCCTGCCTCGTGGTATCTGGGGTGCCTAGGTCTGTGACCTTGTAGCATGCCTCTGCACCCTACGTGCTGCAGCTGATCCCCCTTCACAGGGGAGAGCTGGTGTTGTGAGACTCAAAAAGGCGTTTTTCCTATAGCAGCGATGAGGCTGGACCACCCTGAATTTAGGCAGTAAAGTTATAGTTATTTATTAAATGCAATGCTAAGGTTTCTGGTTTGCTTCAAATGATGCTCATTTTAAACAACTGTCTGGGACTGGGAGAAACCTGGACTAATAGACTGATTACGCCGAGCGTTTGTCAGGGCTGAGAGCCACATGGCCCTGGTGTGGGTTGTCTGCACCCAGCCCCAGCTGTGCGGGCTGCTGCCCCTGCCCACATCTGGCAGAGCATTGCCCTCAGCTGAATTCCAGTTCCTCTATCACCCACCACAAGGGCTCAGACCTACAACACATGTGGGTTTTAAGCAACTTGCTTTTTATACCTCCTTTTCTGGTTGTGCTGCTTGCCTGGTAGGAACCGTGAGCCAGCCAGTGGCTTCATGGTTGTTGTGGGGAGTTTTGCCACTGACTTTTCATGGACGCTGGGTTTAGCTCTGCATGGTATTTGCAAAATGGATTTTCTCTCCTTCAGCTTTAATAGAAGATTGAGATATCTTTTTTTCCACATGAAAATTTGATCATTAATATTTGTATGAATTGATTGCTCCTGCAGGAACTATTTATTTTTGTATAAATTTTGTGGAAACAGAAAGCCTTTCTGAGTATATCTAATGAGCAGATGAAAACAGTTAGCAGTTACAGTTAGAATCCCAAAGTTGCATTATCTCCTAAAATAAGCAGAAAATAAGTTTCTTTGTGTATTTTTTTTTTAGTTTGTTTGAGATGGATGCTGAACCTCACCTTTCATTTACTTTGCTTTTTCCATATTGAAACTGTTCTGGCTAGCACAGTTTCAGGCTTGGTAGAGGTCTGTTGTGCCATGTGAATGCCTAGAGAGATATGTGGGGTTTTGCTGTTTTGTCTTTAGCTTTATGATGAAGAAGAATGCTTTTTGGATTGGTTGGCCCAGTCACCAAAATGTCCCACCCCTGGACGTGTCCGGGGCCAGGTTGGATGGGGCTTTAAGCAGCCTGGTTTAGTGTCCCTGCCCATGACAGTGGGGTTGGAACTAGATGGTCTTCAGGGTCCCTTCCAACCCAAACTATTCTATGAAAATTTCAAGACCATTAAGAATATTTATTAAGACACTGGAATTTGTTTCTCCCCCTCCGTGGATGATCCTATGAGGATAAAGGTAGCAGATTTCCAAGTAACTCCAGCCTTTGAGAAGCTTCCCAAATCTGTGAGTTGTCCCAAATGCATGAAAAGAAAAGAAAATGTTTTGCTCTGTAAAACTGAAATAACTTCACAAGCTTTATCTGTCTTCAGATATACGCTGGGGTAACTGGGGCTTGGATTTCTATCTTTAAGACTGTTTTACAGCCAGAATTGTATTAGGATTTCTGTTATGGGAATTATATATCCTTTTATCTTTATTATATTTCCCTGTATCTGTTATGGGTGTTATTGTATCATTTTCATGTGTCTTCATGACATATGTCTTCTCATCCAAAAATACCAAATTCTGTTAGTTAGGTCTGAGAAAGCAGAATAAAGCAGAGAGAGACAGCTTTGCTGAAGACAATGAAAGGTGTTGGTAGTTGAATTCATGTCTAAAGTTGATTAATTGCTCTTTCCTAATGTCATTGAAAATGTTAAATGAATTACTGGAGTTATATTCAGTTTTCCTGTCTACTTCTGGAAAGTGGGTACTAATTTCAAATGTTATGTATTACTGTCCTGCAAAACCTTTGCTTAAAGTCTTTAAGTTTATTGCTTTTGCTCTTTGGATTAGAGGCCAGTATTTTTCCTGGGGAAAAATGATTCTTGTTAATCCTTGGTATTTGATATCATTCTTACAAATGCCCAAAGCGGCACTAAAAAAAATAAAATAATACAATCACAATATTAATAATGCTTTAAATAGTCCAATACTGTTTGCATTCTACCTACTCCAGTGAAGCAGTGAGCCTGTATGGAGCTCCCTATGTGATTAAGCACTTTTGCATCAGAGACTATAATCCAAATTTCACCCTGAAAAATGTGTTTACCATCCATTCAAATCAGTGGAAAATGTGCATGTTTGAAGATGCAATTTAGCCCACAGTAGATGATTGAAAACTTCATCTCAACTGTTGCTTAACCCTTCTGACGAAGGAAAACTTTGGCATCTGCTTTGCTGTTGCCCTCCCATACGTGTTCAAGGACAGAGTGCAGAGTTTTATCCTTGTTCGTGTTTGCAGTGCTTCAGAGTAGTAAATGGGGGTGTTGCCCCAGCCAGGATGTAGGTCCCTTTTGTTAAACTCGGGGTGTCTGGATACAAGTAAGCTGTGTCACCTTCAGTGGAAACTATGAAAGTCCTGAGAACAGGTAGACGACCCGCACTTGTACTATGGCTGTATTTCTACGCTTTGCTTTGTCTTCCTCACTTCCTAGTGTTTAGTGTTTATTAAGTATGTTGTAGTCAGAATCTGAAGTCGCCAAATGTCTCCTTTTCCTGGTATTGCAAACACTGGCCTTACATATGAATCACCAGAGAACATGGCATGGTGGCAATATTTCACCGTTTCCTTCTGCCTTCTCTGAGGATTAAAGAGCTCTTTGTCTGGGAAGGTCCTCTCCTATGATATTCCCCACATCTTCCCAGGACTCCACCTTTGCTCGTCAGTCAGATTTCCTCAGCGGGAAAATGCTGTTGAATCTACCCAGCATGAGAACTTTACTGTTAGCTTTTGAACTATCCTACGAAATTTAATGTCAGTTATGTTCATGCTTCAGTACTGCAGTATGTTAAAACCCCATTACATTTTATCTTCCATTAAATCCCATAGAATTTAGTTACCACTCTTTGCATGAAATTCCATTGGATTTGTGTCCTTTTTATCCTGATCTTACATATACAAAAGAGATGGATTGCAAGGCAGGTCCATTTGTGAGAAAGGGATGATTCCCTCCCTCTCCTGGTTATAGTCAGAAAGGCCTGACCAACAGCAGTTAGCTTTTCCTTTTTTTTTTTCTTTTTTTTTTTTTTTTTTTTCTTCCCCCCCCGGATAACTATGTCAAGCTACACACAAGGAGGAGCTCTGAATGCGGAGCATGCTAATAGAAGTTGGGAGAGATGAGAACCAGACAGGAGGTAGGTAAAGTCAGCACAGAGTGCATGAAATCACAAAAATCATTAATGACTTTGTGACTGCAGAACTGGATCCCATGTGTTCTCCTGCAGGACTGAAAAGGGAAAAGATTGTGCATGGTCATTACCAGTCAGAAAGACTGTTTGCTAGTTCTCTGGAGTTTTCTTTCCTACTGAAAACACATTTGCAAAAATAAGTATGTTTGTTCTTCTTCAGATGTAAGCTGCCATGATAAAATCAGCTGGGAGAGAGCTCAGAGACATCTTTGCTGCTTCCTGAAAATTGCTGTGTGGTTTTTTTGTTTGTTTTCAAATTGAGAGGTTTTCATATAACATGCTTTGAAAGAACTCCTTTTATGCAAATAATACCATGCTTCTCTCATAAACTAAAGACAAGCCGGGCCAACCTCTGCCTGCAGATAAGCATGAATGGCTTCCAGAGTTCCCCTGACTGAAGGGAGGGCTTCTTGCTCATCTGAGGAGAGTACAGGGCCCAGAATCCCTGGAGGGCACAAAAATAAGGTAACAACCGGTGAATTGTTTTCACAGTACAAAAAGCCTTTCAGGAAGCAGCAAGGAGCATTTAAGAGGTGGCTAAAGAATAAGAAAGTACCCCTTTCCCTTCTAGAGAAGGCAAATCTGGAGGTAGGTTATTTACTGAGACCTTCATCACATGCTATTAATAGGGGTAAAAGCCCATCAGTCAAATATTTGACTAGGCATGGTTTATAGGGGTTTCAAAGACATATGAAAAGATAATGCCTGTGTCCATTAGCTAGTTACTTGGAAATGCAGTGTAGGTTAATTCAGCCTTTCTTTAAAGAGTAATGATTATCTTCATTAACAATATATAAGAGTTTTAAAGATAGTCTTCTGCACCTATCATCCCTTGTTAAGTTATGCCTTCTATATCTCAGTATTTACCCTGTATCATATATTGCTCATTTTAAATACGGTAATATTGAGATTCTGTCATGTCAACAGATCTGCCTTTCAGGCTGTTCTAGGCACCCTGTTTTCTAGTCCTTAGTCAGCTCAGCTATCACAGGAATCGATTAGAATATTGTTTGCGTAAAGACTGTGGAGCTGAGTCTTGGAAAAGGTAGCAGCTTCACAGTAAAGGACCGTAACTTACCCTGACTTAAGTCTGAAACCAGGCTTTTGTGTGAAAGCCCGGGTGCATAAGAGGTTAGATCTGTCCCATCATTATCCCCAACAGCTGTACCTTGTTCAAATTTAAATTGCTGAAGTAATTGTTAATCACAGGAGTAGCCCAGTTTTTTTATCTGAACATGACATGCATGGTGCTAATAAGTAATACAATATAATTTGAATATTTTAAGTAGGAGCAGGGATGTAAAAGAAAATGTTCTTGTTAAATGACAGTGACCTTTGTTCAGTGCCCGAAGTATTTAATTCAGTGGTATCAACTACTTAACAAAACCCCATGCTCAGGAGCAATTGTTGTAATATAAAGTCCTAAATTAAAAACATGCATTAACTGATGTTTCCAAATTCACCACTGCCATTTTATTTTCCTTTTGGATAAGCAAACCAAGCTTAAAATTATGCGTAAGATCCAGAGAGGCTACTTTGGCATCTAAAATGGGGTTTAGAGTGAGTTCAAGGCATAAGTCCAAGAAAGGCATCCAGAAAGCTAACACTTGCTGGCCACAAAGCTCTTAGGTGCTTAGATTAGCTGGTGGCTGCGCATTGTGCTGAATATTCCCTGGATCTCACCTGAGCGTGAGCTCTACAGAAGAAATCACGTGGAGCAGTTAGAGGCCCTCGGTCCTGGCTGGGTTACAGCTCCCAGCTAAGCTTGTTTGCAGGCCCCAGACAGGATGGAGCCGGGCACCGCAGACGGGTCCTGCTGCTGACAGGCAGCCTCCAGTCCCACGTTCATTCCCTTCTCTTCCTCCTGGCCCGCTCTGTTCTGAAGTGTGAGGACCGCTTTGCCTAGGGGGATTCATATCCGCACCTTCTGCTGTTGGCATCTTCCCACCCGAACAAGGAGGAGGGTGAGGAACGGCCGCTGGGGTGAGATGCTGGATCTCTCGTGGCAGAAGGGCAGGAGAGCGTGGGCAGGGGCTGCCTGCACCCAGGGGAGGGCAGGTGGCAGAGGGGGGCAAAGCCAAGCCCTAGTCCTGCATTTAGACCTTTGGCCGACCTGTTCTTGCAGAGGTGAAGACCGCGGTTTTAAATCAGCCCCTGTATGGAAGGCAGCATCTTACAGCTCAGCCTTGCAGTGCCGTGCCTGTTGTAAGCACCGGCACTAAGCCCTTCGTATTTTGGAGGTGTTTTGTAAGAATAAGCTAATTTATCCTCATGTCACCTCTATGAGAAAGGTAAATAGTCTCTGAAGTTTGGAAACAGCCTCTTTACTTATCTCACAAACTCCTTGCATCTGGCTGCAGATTTCCAAAGGACACACTCCAGGGTCTGAACAAGTCCAAAAACCTGGTATTGGGCCCTGTATAAACAAGAACCCTTGAAAGGAGCAGTTGCACGTTTCAGCTCCCCAGGTCTCCCCAAAATGAGGGGAGGGGTCGAGCTGAAAGAAAGTAAATAAAGCAGCTGGAAAAGCTGTTCAGGAAAAAAAAAAAAAAGACCCTATTAGCATGAAAAAACTCTGACCACTCAGCCATCCCTGAACACCTTCTTCAAACTATTGAGCTTTTCAGCATCTTCTGAAGGTCAGCACAATATTTCAGAATAAAAGCTGTGGCTGACGGACCCTCGCTGAGGGACATCTGCCAAAAACCAGGAGCTGAGGCTGCTCCAGATCAGCCACTCTGCTGATTGCAGCTGTGACACTGTTGCCTCTGGTGAGAGCCAGGATGTCAGATAGGCTGGTCCCAGGCCATTTCGGGATTTATGAACACCAATACCGTAAAGTCCTTGGAAGCAGATCATGAATCACAGGTTCACAGCAAGGCAGCAGTCACGCCAATGAGCCATCATTAACTCAGTTTCTAAACTGAGTGAAAGTAGGGCATCAGTTAAAGTGCATTGCAATAACATAAACTTGCAGTGACAAAAGCAAGGTCAGCATTAAAAAGAAAAGGTCATAACCTCCTAACCAAACACAGATGGGAAATAAGCACTATCCTTGACATTGTTCCTGTTTGATTATCAAAAAGCTGCTGTGAAGCTAAGTAGACCATCAGGTTATTAACGTTGGTATCAGATAAAGGATGTGTTCTGCTAAGCTAAGGCGTAAATATAGACTTCATTACTTTCACTAGCCACTTTACAAACATAGCCAATTCAGTTTTACTCGTAGCTGTTCTGAGGGTTTGCACCATGTTTTTACTTGGGGCAAAGACCACCGAGTTAGTTTTGCATAGAGGCAGTTTGTGTTTGGTGGGGCACGTTATCTCAAACACAGCATTACACAATCACGGTTGTGCTGCCTGTGGAGCCAGCTTGGGAATAGAAGGAGTGCAGTCTATTTGCCAGCACTAAATATAATACATGAGGAGAAATCGTAGTATCAGCTCAACAGGCTGTGCGAGGCCAGGCTGGTTCAGCAGCCTCACAAAAGCTCCTAGATGCAGGGAGGGGGCTTGGAGGCAACCTAAAAGCCCCTGTGCAGTGCCAGCACAGGTCCACAAGCAGAGGTTTTTCCTGGTTTCTCCTTGATGTGGGTAAGCCACCCCCAGCAGGCTGAGTGAGGGAAAGCTGATGGTCTCATGCCAGCCCTTGGGCGAGCTCCCCAAATCTGGCAGCCCAGCTTACTCTTATAGATGCGCTGATCTCGCTTTGACCCTGCACAAAGTTTGACTGTGACACCTTGGCGTGACAAGATGTGTATCAAGCAAGGCATCAGCAACCTGTTGGAAATCCTTGACCCTAGGTTTTGTCACAAATTTGCCTCGTGGCCCTTGAAGACACATTGACTGAAAAGGGTGAAGTCATGGTACCCAGTGGCATGCTTTATGTGTGCCTGCGAAGCAGAAGAGCCTGACACCATCCTGCCAGCTCTTCAGAGAAAAGAACGGAGCCAGCATAATTTCTTTTGCTTGGTATCCTAGGTATTTCTGCCACACCTTGAAGGAATTGAGGGACTTGTTGAGTTTTAGTTGTTGTTATTGTACCTATTATATCTATTATGACAGCAAAACAGAATTTGATAATTTAGTGTGCATGTAGATCCTTCGGTACAGTTCTCATATAATATACTTTATCATCACTATCTATTAATGTACAGAATTTATTTTTTTTTCTTTTTAAAGAGATTAGTATTTGGCTGTGAAGAGTTACTGTCTCAGGGACTCCTAAGAACCATTAGCACCAAATGACAATTAAACTGCAGGAAATGCCCTGCATCAAGATCATTCATAATTGCTGGTAGAACATTTAGATCAAATCTGTATGCTGTCTTGGTTACTCCTGGCTATCTGCCTTTTAATCTTTTTCATTTTATGACCCATGCCATTCCTTTAATTATCACAGTATGGAAGGCTGTTAGCTTTACAAGACAGGAAAAGCTTCCAAAATCTGCTCTGCATTTCAATACAAGAATTCAGGTAGATAGATGTTATAACCATAAAGCATAAAGTAGAAAAATCTAAGTGCTGAGAGTAGTTAAGGGAATTGAGCTAAAACTGTGCTTGCAGCCAGATTTGCCAACTTGGCTCTTCACGAAAGGAGGAACTGCATTCCAAGGAAATTACACTGTCCCCATTCTGTACAAGACAACCACAAAATGCTCAGACTCATGCAAAAAGTTGATTAACAGGATCAGCTCGGAAATACAAGAAAACTGCTTTCTCCTACTGTAAGGTGTTTTTACCACACCAAAAACGGCTTGCATCTTTACCTGAGCTTGTGTGACTTCCTCAGTGAACCAGGGCATATGTCTCAACTGGCTAGAGTCAATAAAGGTCTTTGCTTTGCATATATGGCGAAAATATGTTAAGAAATTAATTAGTCTGTCCAAACATGGAAGATCGGTAGTGGAACCCAAGTACCTCCGTATTCAGTAACTTAAAATCGAAAACCGACGCTGTCCTTTGTTATTGGTCACGACGTGTACCGTAACAAGCATAACATGTTATTCTACCCCACACAGAGCTCCTTTTCTACATGGACTGAACACTTGGACTGAATAAGATGTTCACATGTCAGTTGTCAGGCTGAATTATTTGCTGCAGATACCAAGCTTAAGTCTGTGCTAGAACTGAATTTATTTTACTACCAGTGTGAAAAGCCACAACAGCACCACAGGTATTTTCTTACTGAAGCTCCACAATTGCTGACTTGCGTTTCAGATGGGGTGGATCAATAGTGTTGTGTTGTTCAAAGTTTACTTTCTATTTTTGTGCTATTGCTAAACAATATAATAATTCTAAAAAATCCCCCCATCCAGATGTGGAAAGCTGTCCTCCTGTATTTTCAAGATCTAAATTAACCTGAAAATACAAGCATGAACAAACAACGAAGGACCTACCTTATTGTGGGTATTTCCTCCCTGTTTTTCAATTACTCTTTGTATATTTTGAACTTCTTTTCTAGTTCCTGTTCTTTGCAGAATTGATTCCTCAGCCCTTAGAATGAGTACCGCTTCCACACATGTGAAATTCCCTGAATCCCAACAAATGCTGTATACCACCTTTTAAATTAGTCTTTTTGAGCAATGTGTAGCTCTTGAAATATATCAGCAAGTGTTTGCTGAGGTTCGTTATGAAAGAACCTGTAGTGCCATTGTAGCCCATCACAACAAAAAATGATTAAATAAATCCAGTTGTGACACAGACCCAAGACATGAGTTGGCTTTAGGATGTTAAGATCTGAACCAAGTTTCAAAGAAAATGCTCTACACTTTATTGCACTGCAGGACACCGACAAAAAAGAAATAATGCTAAATGAGTATAAGAATAACATTTTCTCCGCTGCAAAGGCTAGATTAGTGTTCTTGTGTTTTAATGGCAGTTAAAAATAAACTGGCAGAGAACAAAAATGCTTCTATTGATAGCTGTGGTGAATTACAGTGGTACTTTGGACCCAGTAATGGACCATGTATATTAAAGAGTATATTTTATGCAGGGAGAATTTAGATTCTTTTTTTGTGTGTTTGAATATTGTAGGAAAAGGCTCACAGATTAGTTGAACATGCTAATGAAAGCAATTTCTTCTGACACACATGACTGCACTGAATATGTAGAGGATTTAGTTAATGGTAGATCCTCCAGCAATTGCCTAGGCTGTGCTCTGCCCACCAGTTCCTCAGCATCAGCTAGCTGCATGCACGTGCACCTCTTGGAGTACCATAGAAACCTCCCAGCACTGTTATGAATAAATTTATGAACTAAATCACCACTACGAAGTCCTGTGACTCTATGCACTGGGAAAATGCATCATGATAGTGTATGTACTACACTGTAGAAGAATTGTGTTCCCACCTTGGTCAGGATGAGTAACCTAAACTAGAGTTGAAATAGTGCTGAAGACAAGGGAATGTGGATTTTCACTCAGATTAGCCATTTGAATTCAACTCAGAGTTCATTTGTGTGTTTGTTATTGACTTACTCCCTCAAATTTCCTTGTTCTGTCCATTATTTTGACTCAAGGTAGCTAATTCAGGTTAGCAATTCTGACTTAAGAACATTTTTAATCTGTGGACATAGAAAATAGGTTAACCTCTTGAAGTGTTTTATGTACAACCAATCTTGTCTACAGACGCAATCGGTTAATTCAAAAGTCTTACGAAGACACGTCCGCTGCGGGCTTAGACTGTTGAAGCTGGTGCCAGCACTGTGACAGATTTGCAACAACAAATTAAAGTTGGATGGATGGAGCTGTTATCACCTCCCCGTCTCATTTGTCTGTCCTGTTAAATGATGCTGCTGTCTCCATGGCAGGGCCTCTGATCCGCAGGGAATCAGGTCTTGAACTGGCACAGATTTCGGTCCAGGATAGCAAAGCAAACTGAAATGTCGGGAGCAGTTATCACTAGAGTTATCCTGTATACATTCGCCACCAGAAGTTTGTCAGAGCCCAAAGTAACAAGATGTACTGCCCTACTGGGAAAAATACAAAACTGTACTATCAAATATTTCCTTAAAGAGGGGAAAAGGCTACCATTTGCTGAAAATAGAGTTTTTGAAATATGAATTGATGTGGCTCTGCTGTTACCTAACCTGAAATGATCAGAGGACTAAATGTGTTCTTGTACAAACATGCTTTATATAGGATACGCATTTCCTTTTCTGTAATAAAGCAAGGAAAAATGAGATGCATGAAACAACCTACAAAACACTTTCATGTCAGCGTGTTGTCTTAGCTTGTGCAGATCTGAGGAGTCCTTTGTGATCAGAGTTAAATTTGACCTGAGTTGTTGAAATGGGAGCTAGGAAAACAAGCATGACCATGTTTTCTGGCTCCCTTGCATATGTCAGCTTGAACATGATTCCACAGTACGGCCAGGCCTGACTTGTTGGTACAGTGGCAAACAGTGTGAAGGAGAGACATGACGTTCAATATTTAAAAATTATCACCCAGGCTGTAATTAGAGAGAATGAAACTTGTAGGAAAAAGATTGCCATTGGGAAGCTGTTAATGGTACACAAACACTCAAGACAAAGCCTGGTGCGAACCATTGGACATAGAACTTGAGGTTGCCAAGCACACTAATACGACACCTCATTACTAGCCACTTGCAATGGTTGACCAAAATCCATTTTCTCATCAGTTATACAAGCTACTGTCTGCTGAGGGATGGAAGAATGAGTACATCATGACACAGGCTTTGAAAATATCTCTTACAAAAGGAATAATCCATCCACGACTATTGCTTGCTGATAGTTATTGCAGGCCAAAGCTTACAAGTCTTCTGTAGACACATGAAAGACACACTGACACACAAGTCACGAGAAGGTCACAAAAGAATGAACAGCATCCATCATTCAAACCAAGTAGAGAAACAAAGGGATTACTTGTTTTCCTTCTGCAAGTGATAGACAGCAGCTAGTTCTTTGGCCTGGACTCAGAAAGTGTATCTGTAGCCTAAGTATTTTGGTTCTAATTCAGCAAAACTCTTCAAGTGCTTAAATTCAACTGAAGTTACATTTGAGTGTGTGCTAAGGAGAACTGGGACTACTGGACCTTTGACAAGAGCTGAGACTGAAATTTTAATTCTCCAGTTTCTCTGCTTCTTCAGGTTGTGTTCAGGTGAAGTGTGTTTGCAGTGACCTGGTGTGGCGGTTACAGAAAAGCAGCTCTGTGTTGGAGGTTGCAGCAGTGGAATAAAGACCCTGGATCAAATGCAGATAAAAAGAGGCACTGAATGTCACGGGAGTCTCACCGAGGCACAGTGAAGTTTATATGATGTGAGGACTGTGAAGAAACAAATACCCAAGAAAAGGAGTTGCACATTGTACTCTTCGCATAACTCCTGTGTTCTCCCAAGGCTATAAACGTCTCACAGTAGAGCATGTGCCTTCTGATTTCAGGGACCATGAGGAAAGATTCACTGTGTCTTGGAGACATGCATTGTGGGGAACCATCCTCCCCAGAGCTGCCCATAAATCTGAGCCTGATCTTCCCATAGGTGGGAATCAGCAGATTTCTGTCTTGGAGAATGCTTAAAACACCTCAAAAGCATCCAAAGGAAGACACAATGATGGAGCTCAAATATGAGAGCAAAGATTACTTGTTTTCCTTTTATTGCTCATATTTTCCTTCCTGTAGTGGTGAAATACAGTACCTATTATTCCTGGCATTCTTTGCGTTACACTGAATCCCGCCCTTGCTCTTGCTGTTAAGCTTTTTGATTCCAATCTCACTTGCTAAAGGAGTTTAAGGAGGAATCTTCTGTCTCCAGAGCACAGATTCAAACCAGTGCTGTTTCACCAAGTGTAGGCAGAGTAGCCAATCCAAGGATACTGGCCTCACATCCCAAGATGTGATTTAAGGCAAAGAATAATTAGTCAGACAATATTTATGGCTCTAAATCGCTCTGCAGTGCACACTGGTGTTTACTGTTGGGACAGCTAGGGATTCTTTTTTTTGGACACTGGAGGAATGGGGAGGATTGTAAACTGAAGACTGGGAGGCATAGTGGGTGGGAAATCAATTTGGAAACTTATTAAAACAAGAACATAGCACAGAATATACTGCAACAAAGTAGGTGCCTGCCAAGTAACCTTGCATCTTTTTTTCCCATGTTGGTGCTTGATCAGCCTCATCCTCATCTGCTGTCTCACCTATTGCTTTCTCTCTCCACTGCAGTGCCACCTCTGTTAGATGGGTTTAAACTCCTTGCAGTAAACAATATACCTGCCTCCGCATTGTGTCAGAAATAGAGCACTTTTGGAATTTTCTGCTTAATCTGGTATTTGTCGGAACATGTTGACTCGTCAGAAGTAAATCTGCAGGAATGTGTCAGTTTTAGCAGTTTCTGGGGTGGAAGTGCTGGCTGAAAGGAGACCGATAGACCAGTCTCCCACTCCTCCCGTTGTGGGGACCTTTGCACTGGCGAGGCGGGGATGTGAACACGGTTGTTCTTGGATCAGGTGGGACTGCTGGGTGTTTCCACAAACTTCGAAAACTCTTGGTTTCATCCCAGCACAGATCAGGAAAAATTCTGTAATAGGTTTCAGAGGATGACAAAACTGTTTCCTGCCCTATACGATATAGAAGTCAGTGCTCTGTGTACTGGGGCTATTTTCTAATTATAGCGGTGCCTTTGCTCTTTCTTCTTTTCTTTTTCTTTTAACCTTGAACCATATTTGATTTGTTTCCATGATTCTTTTATCACTAATTAATATCAGAAAATGTTGTTGATTTGAAGGAAGATCTTAATTTCTCAATACCAGAAGCGTAACTTGTTCTTACTAGCTAATACTTGCAAATAGCCTCTGTTTCTGATTTTTATCCCCAGCTCTCGATCATTATTATTATCAGATAGCATGGAGGAAGAACAATTCTTTGTTTCCAAAACCTATTATTTTGTGTAATTAATGAGGTAAGCCACAAAAAGAGTTCAGTGGATGCTGAAATAAAATGTCACAAGAAATGCAGGAGAATTATTGATGGATTATTTTAACCAATCTAGTCAAAACACTGAAGTTACACATGTCTGAAACAGCTCTGGTCTATAGTAATCTTTTCATTTTGCTTGAAGTCTTAATGAAATAAAAAGTCAACACAGATTCCTATTTTTAGTTTGCAGTTTTCAAGGTTGTCTATTTTAAATCCTATCAGTGGTCATAAGCATTTCTCAGTTAGCAACAATTGCTTAACTATAGCCAAGCTGTAAGTATTTTCCCAAAGTATGTGATCATATTGCTGTTAGAATGCATAATTGTTTTCTCCATGAAGAAGCTAAATTTGGCTTAACAACTGTGTCATGACATTAACAGAAAATGTCTGGTGTGACAGGGCATAGTGTGGACACTGCACTGAAACGTTCATAACCACAGTTCATTTAATTGATCTTCTGAGGGGGTGAAATATCGTACTAGTCATCTGCCTTTGGTTTTTCAAGCCACATCAAACAATTGTGTGGAGAAGTAAAAAAAAGGAAAGTGCTAGGTTGTTTCATCAGTTAATGGCTGTAGGTCACTCGATCCCCCTTTGTTTACAATACAGTGATATGCCTGTATCTTGTAAAGGTTCACCAGAGTGACTTACTGCTGTGGTACAAGGCCTAAAATAAAACTTGCACATGCCAGGCACCACATGATGCATAAAATATTCTAACAATATATTACAAAACCTTGTCAACACTAGGGGAAATGACTATTCCAAGAAGAGCTGGCTGAAAAAAACATTCCTTTTTTCCGAACTGGGCCCTTATGAAAGGCAGTGGTTTGGGGATCTGAAGGGAGAGAGAGAGAGAGAGGGGTTTCTTCCTTTGGTCTGGTGGAGAAAAGGCTCTTCCTTGGTTAATCAGAAATGTCAACAGAATGAAAGAGAAGCCCACTTCCAGCTCAGATCTTGACATTATTTCATATTTTTCTATTTCTCATTTTTGAGCAGCTGCGCTAAGAACCAGCTCAGCCCCTTGAGAAACTTGCCAAATATATCTACACACTGAAGTGCTATAACTGTTTTGCGTGCAGTTGTGTCCTGAGTGTCCTGAGCAGATTTGCTTTCACCTACCTGTGCACCATCTTCTAAACTGTATCAGTCAGTTGATTTAATGCTGATGTGGAAGTGGTTGTCTCTGCTGCTGCTGTACAACACACTGAGGGGTCCTGCAAAATTAATCGTAAGAAAATCTTGCTGTGAGTTGTTCTAAAAGCAGTGAAATGGGTACCCACGAAGAACAGTCATCATAGCAGTTGCTAGCACAGACTATTAATGACACTAAGCAAGATTACGACACTTCTTAGACTGAAATAGTTCAGCTAATACATGCAGCCTAGAAACGGATTTCTGTTGACTGATAAACTGATGTTTAAGTATATGAAATATAACCAGTCTTTCCTTTAAATATATTTTGACAGATTAAATCTCTGACAATGAAGTCTCTTACTGCATATCCTTCTGGGTTTATCGTATTCCTGTTTGCCTTGCTGCAGAGGAGCCATGGACAATGCAAAGAAGCAGCTAAAAAATCAGAGATGAATTTGAATGTAAAATACGATCTTCCTAACTTCATCGCAGAAACACCAATTCAGAATGTAGTTTTATACAAGCATCATGTTTATATTGGAGCAGTCAACAAGATTTATGTACTAAATGAAACTCTCCAGAACATTTCCGTGTATAAGACCGGGCCCATTTTGGAGAACCCTAACTGCGCGCCGTGCGAAGACTGCAGAGATAAAGCCAATTTATCTAACAGCGTATGGAAGGATAATGTCAACCTGGCACTGCTCTTAGAAACTTACTATGATGATCAGCTCATCAGCTGTGGTAGTGTGTCCGGAGGCATCTGCCACCGTCACATCATTCACCCTGACAACCCTGCTGACATCGAAAGCGAGGTACACTGCATGTATTCACCCCGGGTGGACGGAGAAGCAGATAATTGTCCTGACTGTGTTGTAAGCACTTTAGGAACCAAAGTTTTGGTGACTGAAAAGGACAGGTTTGTTAACTTCTTTGTTGGAAATACTGTGACATCTACATTTCAACCTCCCCATGTGCTGCATTCAATATCAGTTAGAAGGTTAAAAGAAACACAGGATGGTTTTGAATTTCTCACAGATCAGTCTTACATAGATATCCTCCCTCAGTTCCGTGACTCGTATCCCGTTAGGTATGTCCATGCCTTTGAAAATGATCACTTTGTCTATTTTCTGACTGTCCAGAGAGAATCACTTGACTCCCAAGCTTTTCACACTAGAATTATCCGCTTCTGCACTTTAGACTCAGAGATGCGTTCTTACATGGAAATGCCTCTTGAATGTATTTTTACCGAAAAGCGGAGAAAGAGATCCATCCGAAAGGAGGTATTCAACATTTTGCAGGCTGCCTACGTAAGCAAGCCAGGTGCAGCTCTAGCCCACGAAATGGGCCTTGGGTTGAACGATGATATCCTCTATGGTGTTTTTGCACAAAGCAAACCAGACTCTTCTGAACCAACCAACAGATCTGCAGTCTGTGCCGTCTCCGTGCGAACCATCAATGAGTTCTTCAACAAGATTGTTGACAAGCAGAACATGAAATGTCTCCAGCACTTTTATGGGAAAGAGAGCAAATACTGCTTGAACAGGGTAAGTGACAATTAATTTGTTACATTTTGGGACTCTCATTCTGTCTTTGCCTACTCCATTGCCAGGTAGCCGTCCCCTCAGTTTCAGTTACAAAATCATTTGATTATTTCAGATCACTTCGCATTGCTCATGATTCATGTCTCTAAGAATTAGTTCCTGTAAGTTGAGTATGAAAATCGCTGAGGTCCTTAAGGTGTTAAAAAAGTATTAGTGGAACGGGGGAAAATTTATTTTTTAAAAAAAATTGTAAGTAATTATTTTTCTTGAGAGACTGGGATGCAGATAAATGGAACATTTAGACAGTTATTTCTTTTAATATTTCAAAAAAGTATTCATTAACATTTGTAGCCATGTGTACTGAGGAGTCCCTGAAAATATCACTCATATTTAAACTATGTTAATGCTGAATCACAGCCCTCCTTAGAAAGAAATGAAAGAGCTGGTTTGGAACATGCCATGAAGAGCCAGATTGTAATACAGTTACTCATGCCTGATACAGAAACGGCCCCACTGAAAGCAGTTTCCTTAATGAAAGAAGTGTCTGTGAGAAGTGTGTTTGAATGCGGATACCAGTAGTCTCGGATGGGAGGGTTGCCTTTCTGTACACCATGTGTTCAGGTGCTGCTCTCCCACCGTCTGAAATATTGTGACTGAAGGAAACACAGAAGTTATTTTTTCCCGTCTGGCTGGTGTTAGCTCTTCTAAAGGAAATACAGCATCTGGGAATCAGGTATTTTTGACATTTATTTTGAAACATGAAATGCTAGAGCTTTGAATTGTACCTGCTTATGCAGCAGGGCTTTAAATATCCTCTCTGGGAGGCATATTTTCCCCTCAAATACAGGAAGGTTAGAGCTGCCCTGTACCAGAGGTCAGTGCCAGAGCTGTGGTGATGGGGCTGTGCTCAGCCTCGCAAGCCAAGATGAGGCCTGTGTCAGGATTGAGCAATGGCTCAACCTGCATTTGGAGACAGGTGGGATCTATCATGTCCCATCATCGGCATGGCTCGGGGTAAGGATGGGGGAACTGCAGGCCTTCGTCACCCCAGTACCACCAGAGTCCTCCTCAGCGTGGCCACCCACACAGGGCATCAGGATGGGGTGCTGGCACATGCCCTGGTTGAAGGTGGGAGCCTCTTGCATGTAAGAGAAGGAGCTACTTGTCACTGTCAGGGCTGACGCGGGGTGGTCTGGGGAGAAGCATCCGTTAACAGAGCTGCTATGGCTTCTCCCCCGTAGTGGGAATGTGCTCAGAGGTGGGGTCTGACCTAGCCTGAGCACCATCACAGCGGCCTCGGCGTTCAGGGGACAACTGCTTATCGCAGGTGCTGAACACAGATGTAGGCATTGCCAGTGGGTGCTGATACAGCAGCCACAACAGACATAGCATTTTATTCCCTTTTTTTGCAGGGAAAGGCAATTTTCAGGAACTAAAAGCAAGTTAGCAGACATTCAGCACAGTAACTTCTTATCTTTCTTCACTATGCTATTGCTGTCCTAATTTTTCATTTCAGGTCTTAATATCCTTCCACCCCCCCCCCCCCCCCCCCCCCAATTTTTCAGTTCGTTTTTAACAATTAACATTGTTCTTCTCTGACAGCACTTTTTTTCCTTTTTCCTGGGGTGTTTTATTTGTGAGTGACTGTCTTTAAAGTTTATGGCCTTTAACTTACCTCATTCTGTACTTGCCTATAAACCCATTTCATAAGGTGATCTTTTCATAGCAAAGTATACCATTAAAATATTGACAGAATAATTTGCCACTTTTCACATGCTGGGAAGTACTTTCCTGTTTCAAAAGCTTCTCCAGAGTCTGCTGCTGCTTTGCATATCAGACCTGAATGCCTTATACTGCAGACGGTTTATTATAGTTGCCCATTTGCAAGAAATGTCGTCAGAACTCTGATTTCTGCTACATTAAATTGATAAAGGGAAAAATGTTTCTGTGATTTCTTTTAATGGCATAAAGGCAGTCAGAAATTTTTGTCCTGGTTGTTTGCTTAACACTGAAATATCAAGACTTCAGCCTTGCCATTCAGTTTCCTTTGCTTTAATCCAGAGAGCTCATTAAGGCTCCACTAAAAGTGTCCTGTAAATTTTTTCAGATTTCAATTGCATCCTTTCTACGCCTGCTTTTCTCAGGTGTGTGAAATAGACCTGCAAGGTTGGAAGGAGAAGGAAGGGAAGGAACAGGCAGAAGAAGGAAAGCAGGTTATTTCTTATGCTTGTGTCAGGAATATCAGATCTGGTATTCCTTGATTTTGCTGGAGATAAAATAGTCATAACAAAAGGAGTCCCACACCCCTCAACTGTTCTTAGGCCCTTTTTTGTACATTATAAAAATGTACATGAAGGCATAACCCATTTTTCCCCTTCTGTAAGTCACCTTCAACTTAAAAGAAAGCTTTTATAAACTGTGAGAGTTTGTCACAGTTTATTTTGGCAAAATTCAAAACTTGCATTTTGTAATGTAGCCAAGATGATCCTTCTCTTTGATGTTGAGAGAATGAAACCACAGACCACTGATGCAAGTGAAAGGCACTGACCACTGTGCGATTAAGTCATAGGACAGTGAAAACAGTACAGCAGTGAATATGGTATACCACTAACTGCAACATTAAAAAGAAAAATGAGCCTTTAGCAGTGTTTGCAAGGGAGTGCTATCTGATAATTTACAGTTAGAGTCTGATTGATGAATGCCATTTCATGGTATCAAAAGAAGTCCCACAAGACAATTGCACATGATTTTGTTGGACTTTGGGTAGTCTATCTTTTTAAGTGGCTGTCCCTCAGGACTGTTTAGTTGGAGGCTGCTAAAGGCAGAATTAGACCAACATAAACCAGAATGTAACATCCAAAACACTTCCTCAACTTAGTCTTCTCGGATTTTAACCGTTTTTAAAAAAAATGTTCAACTCATCTTGATGTGTTTGCCAAAATTTATTCTTTTTTAGCCTTGTTTCCTAAAGGAATGAAGTTTATGTGGTCATGCTATTGCATACCTGTCTTTCTGCTTGTTGTCCTGACAACCTCAACAATAAGAAACCTCAAGGATGTGAATCCAGGTGCGAAGCCAGGTGTAAATCCAGGGATATATCCAGTATACGCTCAGGCTATGGAAACCAATGAAATTTAAGGAGCCCCTTTATAAACATCAGAAGGACTCACGGGGACCGAAGCTGGTATTGCTTACCCAAGGGAAAATGCTCTGTCAGAGCTCAGCTGGACAGCTAAGTCAACCAACCACAAGATATAAATCCAGACACAACTCTGCTTCACTTCCCCCAGTGCTCATGGAAAACTTTATAAAATCAAAATAAAAAAATTCCAGTTGTGTTTCAGTGAAGTACATATTAAGCCAAAGCTTGGGGTCATTGAAGTCAGGGTTAGGAAAAATAGATCTGGTGGCACATCTGATTGATTCAGAGGTACCTCAGTGGAACTATGACCAGCTAGCACTTCCCAATAATTTTCTTCAGTGAAAAGCTGGCTGTCACTTCAATGACAGCAAGGAGGAAACTGGCTTTGAATTAAAAGAAAAATTTGGAGTCATAGTAAAGGGTTTTATTGCCCAAGTCAGGACAAAGATACCTGAAAGGTAGCTGCTGTGGAAAGTTTTGAATCACTGTTTAGGAATATCCTCACCCACAACAAAGAGAAAACTGGATGTAGACTTTTAGCAGAGTTTATTTGGTCACAGTTAGTCACTATGACCCCTAGTGTGGTTCTCCTCAAAGCAGAGGAGTACTTAGATGAGGAGACAAATGCTGCTTACTTCATTTGCAGACACAGTCCAGTAGTGTGCACTTCTATCATGGATTAAATGAGATTCTCCAAGTGAGGAAGACGGGTTGAGTTTAGCCTTGACAATCTCAACTATTCATTTCAATTGTCATTAGTTAGATCATGATCTTACGGGCTTTGTTTAGCCTTTCTGTGTCTCTTACGTGCTAAACAGTCATGGGCCCAGTTGTCCTCTGATACCTAATTTCAATCACTATTGGCTTCCATGAAAAAGCACCTGTAAAAATGAAATCCAAATTCAGCTCTGTGAAGATCCTGTGGCTCTGTTTCTTCTACACGTAAGCTCCGGTGAAAACCTAAAGTACTCCATTCACCTTACAGGAAAAGAGAAACCACAGACAGGCTTTTGCCACCGTGTCCCAACAAGTGTCCTAAAGCAAGACAAACTGTTCACAAGTCCTGTCAAATGAAAGGCACAAACAGTTGGAAGAATGTGAAATGAAAATAGAAGATCACCAAAACAAAAGATAAAAGTGACAGTAAAATAAACACATGGTGATGCTTCTTTATTACCATTACACAAATGATAGATGAGTAAAATCGGGTTATGCTTATATTGTAATGGAAGAAAATAATTGCTGCTTTCTATCAGGAAACCACAAAGGCACTTATTGATCTGTCATCCTAAGGGTATGTCTAGGAATATTTAATAAAATAAATAGAGACAAATAACTTTTTCGAGGCCCTGTAACCATACTATCCCACACCATTTAGCTTAAAAGTTTTTGGCAGGTTTAAAAATAACACCACATCTCTCTCATTAGGAAGGGTTGATGTGGTTTATTTAGATAATCTCACAGCGTGGAGATGTTTTTTATATTGTGAGTAGAATGTGCCTGAATATTTTCCCTAAAAGTCAGGAACCAGAATCCGTCAAATTGGTTCAGTCACTTATTCCTCTGGAAATGTTATATCAAATGGCATACAGCACCCTGCCTGGGCACAAAGCCTGCTCCCACCCGTACAGATTTTGTGCAAGCTTCTCTGTGGGGTTTTGATGTCTCAGAAGGATAAATGAAGAGGGACTGGGTGATGGGCAATATGCACTGAAACCCTTTAAAACAGGCTTAAACCATAGTAGCAGGGTGACAGGCTGCATCCACATTCCTGTTCTGTGCTTACTGCCTGTCTGCTGAAAGCCCAGGTGGTACCCCAAGGGTCCCTGTTGTGCCCTGTACGGTGGAGTGCGAGGCAGGGTGTGCTTACCACCCAGCTCCCCTCCACCATTAGGTATGTGGCCATCTACCCACCTGGCCATGCAAGACCTGACTGGGGCAAATAGCATGGCATAAGGGGTTGCAGGAAGAGTCTGAACTCCAGTTAAGCTGCATATGACGGGAGCATGGGTATGGAGATGGGTATGAGTAGAGATACGGGTACGTGTAGGTGGTATGGTATAAGCATCGGTATGGGTATGGGTATCATCTCAGGGTGGGGCAGATTCCACAGGCTCTTCTGTCCCTGGGACCAGCCACGTGGGGACCGGCACAAGGGAGTTCCCAAGAGAAAAGGCAAGGCAAGAAAAAAGGCAGGTGAGGGAGTTTCTTTGGAAAGTGCCACACCACCCTGAGTGGTAGGTATCTTTGCAGCTGTGAAATTTGGGGACCAACCTGTTAGTCCCCGAGTGCTGCAAAAACTAGTTTTCCTCCTCCTGATGTCCTGTTAGGGGCCTGTCTCTGCCTCCCAGTGCTGCTACTGAGTGTTTTATCATCTTCTTGATGAAAGCAGGATTTCTCTGTGAAAAAGTGGTATCTGTTAAACTCCCGTTTTCTGCAAAGGGCACTACTTTATCAGCCAGAGTTACTAATAATGTTCCATTTCCAGACTTTTAAATCAAATTCTTCCACTGAAGGCAGGGTTCCCTATTGGTTATTAGTGTGGAAGAGAGACTCTGCTGCTTTTCTCTGGAATCGTGCAGAAATCATTTCAGGCAGAAAGTGATTTTTATCTTTCTAACACGGATATCTTGTCATGTGGTTTTTATGTCTCAGAGTTTCTGAAGGCACTTAAATATCTCTAAAGACCAGAACTGGACTAAGAATGATTTCCTTATGATGTGTAACCTTGCAAATGCAAAAACCTTTATAATCCCACAAGAAAAGATATCCAAAATGCAGACGAGTAGGTATGTAACATTAAGGGCACTCACTAGAGATGTGTAATATTCAGATCTAAGCCTCTTTTCCTGAGTTCAGACCAAATTTTAAGGCTCTGTTGCCCTAGATTAAGTTCCTGTCTAGTCTGCTGATGGCTGTTCTGCAATGGGACCATGTCAGCCCCTCCTGAAAGTTCTGCTTGGATTTCTTTATAAACAATTCCATGTTCTGGAGGAAGAGAAGCTGATTCTGCAGTGCAGATCTAAGTCCTGAATTCATCCCACCTGACTTTGGTAGGTAGTTGAAACATCTAAGTCAACAATTTTCCTCAGCTTCTGCTGCCAAACGATGGAGAGACATAAATCCCGACAAAGCAGACATCTGCCTTTCAGCTCACTCAGCACCAACCTTACCTCAGCAGTTTCTCTACTTACTCTACTTGTTCTGACTCAGGACCACGAATTGCCATCATTATTACTCACTGAAACAACAGTAGGTAATTATTATCCAGGAGAGTGTTGTGTTACTCAAACTTTCTAGGTGGCATGTGGGTTCCTGATCTCAGACAGTTTTTGCATCGAAGTGGAATTACTCTTCATTTCCAAACCTACAAGTAAAACCAGAGGAAAATCCCCCAGTAAAAAAAAAAAAATACTACTAAGGAAGAAGATCTGTGGCATAAATGGTTCAGAAAGGAAGTGTAGGTCACAAAGAAATGTTACTTGCACTGTCTGTGGAGTGGGTGAAAACAATGAAATGTTAAGGAGGAATGATCTTGGGGGAAGTGATAATGAGATCGTCATTTTCTTAAGGCAGATGTTACCCTGCTTTTATACACAGCCTGTGGAAATTAGAGCAAATTGCATGATTTTCTCTTTCTTTCTGGACTCCTTTCTATCCCACATATCTCTTGCACCACTGTTTTGGCTAGACATGCAGTTGTTGTGCAATGTTATCTTGGAATAAGTCTCCGCACTCAGCATTATCTCAGGATAACTGGCTGACTTGGAATTCAGTTTTTCTATTTCATCACAGCTTCCATGTAAATAAGGACTTCTATGAAAAATGCACCTGAATGTGAAAAATACACAACAAATGTACAGCAAAACTGCTTTTATCAACACAGTATCTCTGATGCATTATTTTATTTCTTCAAAATGTGTAATTAGTCAACACCTCTCCTTTGATAATCTGTATACTGAGTTAAATGTTAAATTAATATAAAGGAAATCAGCAAAATACAAAGATTACTTAGGTCCATTTTATCTGCTGAATCAATAGAATTTACTTAGTGCTAATGCACTAACCAGATTATGAGAACTAATGCAGCACTGTTCAATGACAAAAGCAAATAACTCTTTGAATGATCTTGACAACAGAACATGTAATCATCGTAATTTCTATTAACTAATTACATTTAACATGGATGTCTTTTTATCTGTTACCTTAAGTGGAGCACCAATACAGTAACTTCCTTCACCCCTCTCATTTTAGCAGTGAAGTGGATCAAAACAACAAGTATTAAGAGTTAGTGGCATGAAACTGTGTAAAATTTTACATCAATAGAGTTCTTTGAAGGATTTCTCTTCCTCTAGGGGTTATAAAAATTTGTGTAATCTTTCTGTTGACTTCAGTGAGTTCTAAATCAAGTCCTTGAAGTTGAAAGTGTAGCTTAAAGGTAATTAATCCTGCAGTATTTCCCTCTAAATTGTTCCTTATTTTGCAACAGGTAGTATTTTGATAGTTGTTTTCCTGTGTAACTCGGACCACCTCCAGGCAGTAGGTAGCAGCACACAGTAGTGGCCACTGCGTAGTTAGGATTGCTTGTTTCCATGTTAAAGGACTGTTTTCTGTTGCTTGCTTTTTCTTCAAGTCTCCTAGTTCACAGTTGAGATTTGAAAAGGGAACATACTTCTTCTGTGTTTTCTAAAAAAAACCCCTTTCATTTGCTTTCAAATACATGACAAATAATTGGGAAGAGGAGGAAGGAAGAAGAAGGAAACAATCCTTTGTTTAAAACAAAAAGAGGAAAAAACTCTTTTACCATTTAGAGTAAAGCTTCAGCAGAAATTCTTAGAAACAGGAGAACCCAGTCCCCTGCCCCAGGTGTGTTCAGTTCTCCATAAACACTGGGCCAAGTTCACAGCACCTGCACCCTCGAGGTGTCTTTCACTGGTCAAGAAGAAACCAGAAGCGCAGTGGAGCTGCTTCTATGGGAATAGTGTAGCACATAAATTTGTGTCCACTGGCAAAATTGAGCTGTTCCATTTATTACTCATTTTTCCCTGCCTTAGGATTACAAGAAGTGCTTGGTAATGATGTCTGGTGCTACTGTGCAGAAATCTTTTACAAAGCATGTAGCACTTTGAATACTGTATTTTCAGATAACTTTTCTCTTGTGATGTGATCTCTGTTCTGGGAAGAACACATTAGTTGTTTGACAAAATAAATCTTGAAGAAGAAAGAGAAATTCAGCATACCTGGTACCTGTCACTGCCATGTTAACATGGAAATCAGCTGTCTTTGTGTGCTGTGAGAGCAGCAGGTGGGGTATGCGCTGTGTATCCCCAGCAGACTGCTCCGGTCTGGCTTCTGTGCAGTCCCTACTGCAAGGAATACCTGATTCATCCACTTGGGATATCTCTTTCTGAGGACTTACTGACCCTATCAATATGAACAGGTGCGATAGTTCAATTTGAAAGATACAATCTCTTAATTGATAATATTTATAAAGGAAGTGAGATGGGAGAATATGAATGTAATGTAACCTCGATGCTAATAAGGAACACTACTCGTGCATTTGGCCTGCTGTTGAACAGTACATATAACTAGTACTTACGTACGGCCAACCCTCTTTAGTTACCCGTAATTGCTTCTCTTGAAAATGCAGCAGCAAGTTTTGGGAACTCACACGGCAGTTACACTGACCCAGCGGGTGAAGAGTGTCACTGTGGACTTGGACTTCATCATGCTGGCGAAAGCCAACATGCTACATCCAAAGAATTTTTGTTTCTCATGTTCCTCAGTTCTGGCTGGCTTCTCTTCTGTCTGTTGCAGAGCTCTGAAGTTAGTTCATGAGAGATTCTTTTCTGGTCAATTACTTCCAAAAAATAAATGTGTCCATATTTTTTCCATGTATCATCATTGAATATGCTCATAACCGTAAAGAATTCGGACACCCTGCGACAGTTGTGTATAGTGAGAACAATAAATGTGACTAGGATGTTTTAGAATTGCTAGTAGTAAAATTTTGCCCATTTCACAAACTTCCTGTCTTGCAAATTGCAGAGGAAAAAATACTCCTTTGTGATAGCATAGTAGAAAGCTATTTAGATATTTCTCCTCTTCTCCATTACACTTTATTCACTCTGACTAGCTATGGCATGAAACACGGGGGAAAAGAGGAGGGAGATAGTCACTTTGCCAAGGGAACTAACAGAAGAAGGCATGAAGTGAACAGAGTCTGTAAATGTGCCAGAAGCCAGAAAGTTTGTCCTGGTTATTTTTCTCCTCTCCCATTTTTTTGAAGAGCTGTAAGTACAGAGATCTTACAGTCATCTCTAACTGAGTCTAGAATTAAAAAGACCAGTATGTGACAGCTGGGAAGATTTATGGGGTTTATGAAATTTAAGGAGTAATTTCTTTCAAAAATAATGATAGGCAGGCAAAATTTATGATGTCCCTCACTTTTATTTACATGGGACTGGGAAACACAATACAGGTTCTAACTCCAGTGCTCTGACAGACCTCCAATGTGATGATGATCAAGTCATTCATCCTCTTTCAGGCAACAGCCTGGCTTCACTGAGTTATTGGGGCCAGAATGTCACTTCTTGTATTTCACATGGAGAGAAGAAGTGATCAAAAGCACTTCTCACCTGAAGACAAATGCTGCAAACTACACAGAAAACTCAGATGTATTAAAGAACAGCAAAATTGTGTTGGCTAAAAATGCACAAGAATATTCAGCGAGGAAAATCTTATAAGGTTCTTATATGTTCCTCACAGTTACTCTTCCTTTTCAGACTCTGCCGTACATGTAAATTCTTCACCATTATGTGCTTGATTCCAATAGGACACGCTCCTGAAAACTGTAGTTTTATTATTCATCTTAATTCACTGACCTCCATGACAGAAGAGATTAGCAAGTCATACACTCTTGGATTTTAATTGTCTTGGGAATCAATTTGTTATGTAGAGTCATCTATCCATTCACTTGTACAGCACTTTCTTTGAAAAAGGATTTTTTTCCATTTGCAGATACAGGATCTAGTTTGTTTTGCAGTAGCTCATTCCCCCCTGCTCCATGTTATGTCACAGAAGTGCTCAAAGGATAAATATTGTCAGCACTTGGGGGTGTCCACTTCTCCTGAGGGAGACTCCCAGGATCCATAGCAGCAAGCAGAAGTTGATACTTAAGAATTTGATTCCTGACAGCCAACAAGTTAACAGTCATATAAACAAACCAGCAGGAAATAGACTCCTGCTTATTCATACTTTCACTTGAGTTCTTCATCCTAACTGTAGTATTTCACAACTGACAGTAGGAAATTTTACCAAGTTACTTTCAGACCATTACTCCAATTTGTCAAATGAAATCTTAATTTTAATCGTGTCCTCTGAATCACTCACAAGACAGTGTAGGTTGTTCTGCAGTGATTAAGTCAAATTTCTAGTTTATTCAAGACATAAAACGTAACACCAAGACAAAACACACAATATCACTTTCTAATTGAGCACTGCACTTAACTAAGAAGAACAGGTGTTGTCCAGGTCTAGAAGGACAAGCCTGGAGGAGAGTTTCTCCAAACTGCAGTCACTGCAAATAACAGTTTTTCCCTCAGTCTAGTATTCAGACTAGAGACTAGACTTTATGATCAGTTCTGACACAGACCTAACTGGGTGGGTTTTTAAGATTTTCATTAGTGGCTTTAAGATTTCCTTCCAGCTTTGCACTTTTGGCTTCAGACTCTGTCCGAAATATTATTTTTATGCTCACTGAATATGATATATAAATCATCAGTTGACTGCCAAACAGCGACAGTTCCTGATGGCCCAGCTCAATATCGTCTAGAGACTTTTTTGGCGTGTTCATCTTCTGTGGACTGAATCCAGGGTGAATTCCGACACACCATAACTTCCCCTATGAACAAATAAGATAGTGTTGGTTATCTTCTACCCTTCTGGACATTGCTGAAGGTCAGGGCTTGCCCACACCTCATTGCATTCCAGTGGCACACCTACATAAGCTTCATAAAGCCCTCACTATGAATCACATATGCAATTGGCACCTCTTGTCCTGCAAAAGAAGTAATATAGCCCAACCCAAGCACGTACCCGTGCTCCAATCATCCATTTTAATAGTTGTGTGATTTGTCACTGGAACTTGGCATAGTATCCAGAGTGCATCATCTGACATCAGTTATTTTTCCACATTGACAGCCAAAATGGATACTTATGTGTATACTGGGAGAGAGGGAGGAAGGGAGAGATTTAGGCTTCAAAGAGTTAATTTAAAGCAGCTTCTTAGCCTCAGTTTTCCATGTTATCAATCTTCCTTTAGTTTTCCAAGTAGTCTTTTAATCTCTGCATTTCTACTCGAAGATGAAAGCCTTCCTATTTCTTAAACAGCTAACCTTACATTATGGTTAATCCATAAAGCGCCAGGTTTTGTAAGAGAGCCATATGTGAAACAATCTGCAGGTTCTTGGGCAGATACCCAAAATTACAACATCACTGAGGAAGGCTGAGCTGACTTTGTGGCCGAACTGACTTCGGGGAAGCTAGGAAAGGTGTCGGAACAAGCAGGAAAATCTAGCCACTTGTTAAAAAGAGCTTGAACAGGGTTTGATGAGACATGTCAGGATGTTCAAATTGTATTGAGATGACTACATAGAAGGAAGTACTTTTTTAGGGTTAGCACAGAAATGTCTCTTCCTAAAGTTTGCTTATGGAAAAAAAAAAAAAGAAAAGAAAAAAAAAAAAAAAAGGGATTTACAGCAAAGAGCAGACATCCCAAAATTGGGGGAGGGTAAATTCAGAAATCTGCCTTATTTAAAAAAGCATGAAAACTGTACATCTTTCTGCACTTGAACTGTTCATACTCACTGTATGAGTAATCTTTGCACAGATGTTTCAGAAATACTTTTAGACTGGGTAGGATATGAGCGCAAAAGAATAAAGCTTTTAGCTTGTTTGGTGACTGAAGCAAAGAAAAGCTAAATTTGCCCGTTGATGTGTTTTCAATGTTCCTAATGTAAAGTATTAGTTCAGTTCCTATTGAGCAAAACATACCATACGTTAACAGTTAATGTGAAAACTAATACAGCAAACCCTTTAGCATGTGGATAACGAAACTGTTAAGTCATTGCTGTATTAAATCTAAAAGCTCTTCTTCTGTATCATTAAGGCACTGCACAGAGATTTCAGTTGCTCTTGCTTGGTCTTACACAGGTTTTTACCTAAATAATACAATAAATTGACAGGGCAACTGGAGAAAAACTGGCACCAGTGCTGACTGCAACTCCTAGGGGTCATAGAAAACTACCTGCCGATGCTGTTGCCCTGCACAATTCAGAAATGTTACAATTCGACAGCAAAGGACTGCCCTGTTGGGTTGAACATTTTGTTAATAACTTCAATGCCTTGGTTGTTTTCCCCAGAATTCACCAGTTAAGCCAGCAAGAAATTCTTGGTTCATTGCTTGTTTTCTTGTAGTACTTTGAGGGAAAAACTTCACCCATCAGTGCTGTTGCTGTGCAGAGTTCAGAAATGTTACAATTCAGCAGCAAAGGACTGAGCTATTAGCTTGAACATTTTGTTAATGGCATTTTCAAAGCCTTGGGTTTTTTTCCAGAATTCAGCAGTTAAGCCAGCAAGAAACTCTTTTGTTCATTGCTTGGTTTCTCATAGTACTTTGAGAGAAAAACATCTAGAATCCAGAAAAGAAGAAAAAAAATAATTACTACTACATGTTCTTTAAGGGTATGATCCGGATCTATTTAATTTAGTGGAAATACTCTGACTGTCTTTAAAAGGTTTAGTTCAAGCTTTTTAAAAGATTTTTAAAAACCACATTTGTAACAACAACAAATCAATTAAAAAAATTGGGAAAAATGAAGCTCTCTATTGATTACAACAGAGGAATCACCATAAGGTCCTTTATAATGTCCCTACATGTTCATTCATAAAGTATGTCACAGTGGGAACGTGCTAGATAGCTTCCAAATTTAAACCAGTTAGAGATTCTTCAGGGGGTTCCTGGTTATTATCTGTACAGTCTCACCAAAACAGATGATGTAGTATCAATAGTAATGGAATTACCAGTTAATAGATTACTATTGAATTGTCAGCACAACAGGTTATATTCTTCTCAAGAGAGAACTTAAAGTGTATTGTCCAATAATTTTTCCAATGCAAATTAAAAACCTGTATTCTCTATTCCCAAACTGAAAGAGAAAATCCTGCAAATGCAGCAACTATTATAGTACACTCAAGAAATACAGAGATTGGACAAAATAGAGCATGAGCCATAGATGATCAATACGATCGCCTAAGTAATTATAAAAAGCTGGCTTCCCCATAGTTTCATTTAAATATACAATCAGAAACATATTTTTCCTGGTTTATCTCCCTTTTCTCTTTCTCCATCTTTTTCTCCCTTTTTCTCTCTTACCACTGGAAAAGGTGGTGAAAACAATAGAAGAATACTGGAAATTGTTATTGTAATGCAATAAAAGGTTGAAAAAATTGCAGCATTTTTAGAGAAAAATTTTCAAAGTATCACTGTTTTAGAAGCAGGTGTGTTGCTGGGCAGGCTCTGCAGTCAAAGAATCTTAGACCCTTGAAGAAGCAGCATGATGGAAGTCACTGACAGAAAGGATACCTTGATGCATGTACATATACACATATCATCTGGTTAAATAAAGACCCTATGTCTTATTCCCAACAGACAAGATAAAAAAAAACTTAAAAGAAACATTTCCATAACATTAAGAAGTCATTGCCTTCCTCATGGAACATCATAACTGATGAAGCAATTAAGTTTGAAACATTTTTAAATACTTTTGGTCAAATGCATTTGTGCTAAATGACTTCACTCTGACAAAGATCTATTCCTACTCGTAAAGACGGTACTCATCTGTACTTCATTTTCAACAGGCTTTTTCAAGAAATGCTTCATACTGCAGAGCACAAGATGATGAATATCGCTTAGAAGTTACGACTCCTTTGCAGAGGGTTGACTTGTTCATGGGCCAGTTCAACAGTGTCCTGCTAACTTCGATATCTGTCTTCACCAAAGGGAACCTTACCGTTGCTAATCTGGGAACTTCGGACGGTCACTTCATGCAGGTAAATATTACTATGACACCTTCACAATAAAAAAAAAACCATACTGGAGTTTAGCGGGATGGTGAAGAGCGAGGAGCAGTATTATCCCGGTTTAACGGGGCATTAGAAAATTGAAATTCCTGAGCAAAGTAGAGCTTCTGGAATACAAACGAAGTGCCTAATAGAGCATTCAGCATTTTAAGTGTTTACATGGGCTTTGTGGTCTGGAGCAATGGTTCTGGGGCACGTTCTGCCATGATCTCCACTTAGTCCAGCTGGCTCAGATCACAGAGCAGTTTTGGTCCATACAAACTAGATTCCTTTCAAAGGAAACTAAACTGAAAGCTCTGTCATGAGTACACATCAAATATGCTGCAACCCCAGCTGGGGCAGAAAGGTCTGAAACAGTGACTGATTGTCCAGACAGCTTCAGATACACACTTCATATGAGCATTTGGTCTAGAGGATCAGACTGAACCTAGTTCAGTGTAAAATGCCAAGACAGCTTATAATGTAGAAGCAGGAGCCTCAGCAGTAGTTGTTTCTATATACTGATCCACTCCTCTGGCACCAGATCACTTGCTAATATACCCTTAGCCTATGACTCACAGCTGTAGAATTGAGATTAGCTCCTCCTCCACCTACTTTTAAGTTTCTCTGAGTGCATCTTAATTTTTTGGGCTCTTGCTCATTCCCATCTCCCCCTGTTCTTTTGGACAGCAATTCTTCCTGTCCTAAAATATGTTTTCCATAGTATGTGGTAAGTCACCCTCCTGAGAAGCCTGTCTCCCTCCACCGAGTACATAACTGATTAGACAGGTAGATTATACTACATGACTTCTTTGTAGGTAACTAACAAAATAAACAAAATAACAAAAGTCAGCAGTCTTTTAAAAACTTGGTGGTCAAAATCAAACATAAGAATAGAAAATACTTTGAAAGCACCAAGGGCTCCCTCTATTCACCCATCTTATTTCAAGCACTGCCATCGTGCAGTGAGCACCTTGGAGAGCTTGGCTTCTCCAGCTGCCACTGAGCCCAGCCTGGATGTACAGCTCAGCCTGGATTCCTCTTGCACCCAAGCACCCAAGGACTGCCCTTTTCTCTGCCAGTATTACTTGTCTTCCACTGGGCTTCCTGAAGTATTGGCAGTCTTTGGCCTTTCTTGCTCTGTAGGCCGCAGAGTGTCATCTAAGCTAGTAGTGTTGTTCCCTGGTCATCATTAACTGAAACCCCTTGAGAAGGCTATCAGTTGCTGTGCCCTTCCAGTTTTCGCATTTTCTGTAACGTTCCATTAGAAAATACTTGGGCATATGTAACTTTTCATAAAAACAAGCTTTCCCTTTCTTCTCTCCTTTCCTCTCCTTTCCTGTCCTTACTGCGTACAGTAAGTAGGGTTACAAATTGTCCCCAGTACATGCACCCTTTCTGGGCGAAGGAAATCCTATACCTCCACTTCTGTCTTCTGCACAGACTGGACACAGAACCTGCCCCACAATGCAAAATCCATAATGCTCCTACACGGAAGGAGGTCAGCGTGATTTACCACAAAGGACAGATGAAAAGTTGGAGGAAATCGTGTTTCTCTTTCCCCCTAAAAGATAAAAATTTAACAAAATATTCAGTGACAGCCCTGCTGGTTGTACCCGAACTTCCCTTGATGACCTTGGGTAAATTTAAGCTGCAGTTTGTCATCAGCACAGAAGGGGCAAATGCTAAGAGCTACGCACTGAGCACAGCACCATCTATGCTCTGTTCTTAAATGTAGGTACTGGTTCGAACAGTGAACATGAGCAATTTGTTTAACCTTTCTGAAGCCATTTCCTTATCTACAAAATACAGTTAATAGCAACTACTGTCTTACTCACAGCATTTCTTCTGGGCTGTCACAAAGCTTTTAGGGAAGTTTTGTGGAAAGCGCAAGGCAGCATTATTTTTATTTGTAACATTCTTTAAATTATTCATTCAAGTCCTGCACCACACACTTCATTCAGGCGTTTGCCCAACTCAAGGAACAATTAAAATATTTCCAGAATACATTTCCCATTCCAGGTTCAGTTACAGATCAAAAGAAAGGCTATTGTGTAAACTACACATTGCCATTAGCAGAAATATTCTCATAATTGAATTAGATTGGCTTGAGCTACAGGGGGAAGTCAGCACTGGGTTCATATTGTAATAAGGAGGAGCTCTTTCTTCGAGGGTTTGGTGCAACCAACAGGAGAATAAGCATACTGACTGCCTTTAGTGACACTGCCTCCAGATATTTGTTCTGCTTTTAAAGGATCTTGAAAGGGATTCTAGGCCTGTAGGGTACAGCAGACACAGCTTCTTGCAGAATTTAATGTTCACTTACATTAAATCTTTTTTATTTTTTTCCACTAATAGTTCTCTAGGAAGTGCTTTCAAACATGTTCATTAGCAAATGCCCAACTAAAGCAGATTTGCAGTGTTTCTATGGAAATACAGCTATTAACTGCAATGAGATGGAGATCATTAAAAATTGAGTTATTAAAAGACCATTACTGAAGTAAAATGGGTTAAAAAAATCAGGATAATCTAACAATGACTTAATATATCAGAAAGATATCCCAAACACTTCCCCAGATTTTTTAGCAAAGAAATGTAATGATGTTCTATTTTTCTGGTGTTTCATTCACAAATCTTCTGGAACATATTGCAAAGAATCCTCAGTTTTTCACTTATTACATACCTCATTTTTGCATGGTCATTTGCACTCATATTTTTAGCTCTTTGTACATGCAATCCCCTTGTAACTTGTAGCTATTCAGAGTTGACTGTCTCCCTTCAGAGACAGGTATGCTTTCAGAGAAAATTGGTTGTAAAATTCTACCTATCAGGGTACCCATTTTAAAACTGGTTATATTGCATTAATATCTTGCGAACATATTTTCATGCCAGCTATTTAAAAGCAAAAGGAAAAAAGATATTCATATATGGGGTTCTAAAATTAGAAAATCAGCTCAGTCCTTCCAGTGAATCCAGTTCATCTTGTATCCTCTTTGAAATACCAAACCTTACCATATTTGGGCAATTTAGTTTGTGACATAAATTTCAGCACTAGCAGTCATCCATGAGATTAAAAGAAATAGTAGAACAGTACCTCTGCCTCTGACAACCGCACCCTGAAGTGCCCAAATATGAAACAGCTTGGTGAAAGTATTGAACATTTGATTCACATTTTTGCTGTATTAACTTAGCGTTTCCTTTAATTATGAACTTTTTTTTTGGGGGGGGGGGCGGGGGGAAGATGTTTGAAATGTAGCAATCATGTTACCTAAATGGAATTGAAGATCCGAGCCTGTGCTGTGGAAGCCAGTAAGCTGTGGAAGCAAGCTACTGATACTCAACCTGAGAGAAATTTATTTGAAAATTTTTCTCATATTGTCCCATTATACTTGCTTATATTTGATAAGCAGCCAACCACTTTCTTTTCTTTTTCTTGTCATCTTTCCATCCCCTTTTGCGTTTCTTTTGCTCATAACTTCCTGCCTTCCTATCACCCCATCATCTCTGACTTTGTTTCCATTTCCATTTTCTCTCTTTACCATACAACTATAGCACAGCACTGCTGCAAAAGTCAACAGAAGTTTTAATATGTAGTTTCTGAGAACAAAGTTTTTCTTTCTGTAGATGATAGCTACCTGTTCTGGGGTTTTGATGTATTTAGAGAAATAACACAATGAATAATTCCTATCTTTACAAGTGATTCCACTGAAGCTTATGGTATTACCCATCAAAACTGTGCTAATGACCCAACTCAGAATACACTCTGTATTTTCCTTATTTTAAAAAAAGTCATCTGAGGAGCCGATAATATTCAGAATGAAAAAGCAGGTACGTTTTATCCAACCAAAGAATAAGTCACCTGTTGTTTTCTGCTTGTGCTTTTAGTTTGATTAAATAGAACTACTCGCTTAAACAGCTCTGGAAATAACTAATTCTGGAAAGGAAATACAACCTCCTTTACTAAATGTTTCATTTTTTCAGCCAAAATCTAAAACAAAATTGATCTGGATGGTCCAAATACAGAAGATTCATGAGTTCTTTTAAGGAGGATAATTGGGGCCAGGAGGTGAATTCCAAAGCTCTCCTGGGGAGTAATTGCAGCCCATTGACATACTGAGCATGTTTTGGCTGCATCAGAAATGTTAAATCTGTATTTGGCCATGAATAGATTGGAGTTTGTAGTTTACCAAATATTGTGGAGTTTCTGTTACAAAACAGAGCAGTAATAATTTTTCTAAGACAGCTGACATGCATGAGACGGAAAAGAAAAATGGTTTTACTTCCTTCCTAAGCTGGAGCCTGACAACAAGCTTTTTTCCCCCTTTTTTTTTTTTCTGTTGAGAAGTTGCAGCTGTTTCGGCCTTTCTTATTGTGCTTGTTTTCAGAGTGTGACTGGGAACACAGACTGAAAGTACAGCTGTTGGGTGCAAAGTGAATCAGGTATTTCACAGTGGTTATTTGATTAGAAAACAGCACCCAGTCACACTGCTATAGCTGAAGAATCAGATTTTCAGCTGGTGTAAAGCAGCCTTACTCTACTCAAGCCAAAGAAGCTATGCTGAGAATAAGACTCAGAACTGCAAAAGACACTTCCATTACCAGGCAATATTTTTGGAAATTAGAGTTTGTCAAAAAAAGCCAACCATAATACATTGAGATAAAATATCTTCTATTTTTGCTCAGTTCCAAGGTGATATGTGGGGGTTTTTTCCTGCCTGGAGCTTGGTATTATTTCAGAGAGTGACTTTTGAGTGATGAAGAGCAAAGTTCTTCAGGAAGGGGAAATCTTTCTGATAGCTCTGGGGAGAGTGGGATATGAGAAAGTTTTACAAGATTTATTCTGAAAAGCTCACATTTGGTTTGGCCTTGACAGTGAACAAGAGTGTGATGCCCTTGATATATGCAGAGGCTGGTTTTCAGTATAATGCTATGTTTGGAAGTGGAATACTGCATGCGCTCCCTACACTGGCCTCACCGAGGTAAAGGCCAAGCAAATGCACTGTTTGTTGGTAACCTTGAGGAGGAAGGGATAAAGAAGTTTTCAGTGTACATTTTACAGCTGCTGTGGGCAACCACTCTCTTTAGATCCAGTTTTGGCAGCAGGGCCGTCTCATCCTTCTGACTCTGCCAGAGCACAGTGGGGCAGCACTGGCTGCATGTGGAGTGAGGAGCTCCCCCATGTGCCCTCTCATCTGCACAGGCCAGTAGGACATCCATCTGTTGCTTCTGGAGGTAAAGGACAGGGTCCTTCTATGGGCATACCTACTGCCTGAGATGCAGTCAGCCACGTGCTGGCTGCGGTCCTGTCCAGTCTAGATGGATATGAGCCAGCTCTAGCTGAGAAGTCAAGCATTAGCGAAACATGGTCATGCACTGTCATGTCTGAACAGGTTCTGGAATGAAAATGGCTTAGGACACGTGAACCAAAGCATGATGGCACAGATGGGTCTCATTGGAGTAAAGCATGTCACGCAACAGGCCACGTCATCCTCCTCAGGGCCTCTCTGCACTTGTTAGACACATAACAATACAAAATAATAATAAACCTTATTCTAGGGACCCATTATATCCCAGTATTTTTAACCAGATTTTTCGCTGAGAAAGATGTATGGGGTTAGAATAAGGGTTCAAGGAGCAGAGCTTCCTATCTCTGACAGAGGCTAAGATGGGTAAGGGAGAAGTATGAGGCAGGTAAAAGCACACAGTGATACCTCTCCAAGTACTCTCCTGCTTCTGGCACTCTGTGGCTCAGAGGTTCCCTGAGCTGGAAATTGCACCATATCTGGCATTTAATAGCCCTTTATGGACTTCTTTTCCATCAGTTTTGCTTATTGTATTTTGAAATTATTTGTTGTTTTGTCCTTCATGGTACCTCCATGGTGAGAACGACTTCCATAATTTCATTCCACTTTGAATGATGAAGAGCTTCCTGTGGGGTTTCTTTAACCTGCTGCCTTATCTTTTCATTTGGTACCCCTGATTCTGTCTGATAAGGAATAGGGACGGGGCTTTCACAGGTCAATGGTTTGGTAAATTTTCACACCCTGAGTATGAATCTGTTGGCTTTCACATGCAAGTAGACCAAACACTTGATAGTCACACTCATTTCCCAGGAACACTTATGATTAAAAACAAACACCACCACCAAACTTTAACACACATCTCATTTCCCTGAAAAGAGAGAAAATAACATGTGTCATAGTTGCTTTCATAGATTACATGCCAGGGAACATAATGCATGCTACAGAAATTAGTATAGACAAAAATAATCACATCTGCTTTTTATTTGTAACTGCAGTCAAGGCTTGGAAAAATGTGTCCCAGAATTCAGCAAGAAGAGAGCCAAGCCTTCAGCATTGCTCTCCTCCTGCAAACAGCAAAGTGGTAAGGCCTCGCCTCTCCAGGAACTGAGGCTCAGAGCCATTGAGCCGATCAGCAAAATGAGTTGACGCGAAGAGCTACGGAGCTCTTTGCTCTGTACTTTGCTCTGTACAGAATCATCGTTCAGCGTGGTCATTCAAATCCATTCAAATACCCATAGTATACTGGGAGCCATTTCCACCTTCAAAAGACTTCTTCTAATCTAATTCCTGTCCCACTGGACGAGTGTAGTCATAACAAAACCCACCAGTGCAAGTGGGAAACCGTGTTGGAAGCAAGTGTGAGGAGGTCAAGAAATACATGAGCATGGACCTTAAACCTTACAGAGCCTGAAGGAGGAAAAAGTGATGACGTGCCCGTGGAGTCATTGCAATGGATGTCCTCCTCAGTGCCCACTGCTGTCTTGCCTCTGTGGTCCAGCAATTCACCTGGACTGGCAGTCTGACCTATTTAAGGCTAAATGCAAACTGTGCACACATGCATTTGTAGGTATGTGAATAGTTGCAATCCTTCCCACTTTATCGTTTTTAAATGAACAGAAAACTGTGGCAAACTCTTGGTAAGTAATATCTTCGTATCTATAGCTCAACTTTTATCAGTTTTATAATAGCAGTTCTTTCTGTGGTAGAGAATGTATCTTGATTCTCCGAGAAAAAAGAAAAATCAAATATTGCATAATGCAAAATCCATATCATCAAAATTAACACCTGGTGCCAAATAACTGTTTTGAGAGCACACATGTTTTAATATTCAGTTTGAGTAGAAAAGCTTACACTCTTCAGAGGAGATCCTCAGAGGAGATCCATTATACTCTCCATGGATTAGGATGATATACAGCATTTAGAAAGATACATATGTGCCCTTTGCAAGGCTATGCTGCATATCCCAGGGCATTTGAGGCGTTACACAATAAAGTTAACCCTGAGCCTATCTCTGCTGGGTAATGGTGTACACCTGCCAGACATCTAGGAAAAAAATAACAATATGATACTTAGATGGGATTGCTTTTAGAAGGCCTCTCATTTTTGCAGAAGGTATTTCAACATGTAGACAGTAACATTTGTAATTCAATCCTGCTGACTAGCAGAACTGAGCATCAAAATGATTTTTAAAAGAAGCTGTTGCATGCTGTTTTTCAACTCCAGTTATTACAGTCTTAATTTCCCGTATTATGCATAAATGAATGGCAGTGAAAGAATATTTAAATGAATTATTTTAATGTTCATGGGCCTAAGTGATCACTGACTTCCAGTATAAAGGATATATAAATTAATATATTCATTAATTAACTGTTGGCTGTTATCTTTGTGGAGGTACTTTGAGCTATGCTGAAAGACCACATACTTGTTTGTTTTTCTCTTAAATAGAGGGACATAAATACTGTGTTTGCTTTGCAAAGGATGTCTGGGGTTGCAGTTACTGACAATGAATATGATTCTCAGAAGAGTTATTTGTAAGAACATCAGAAGAGCCATATGGGTTTAAACGAAGGGTCCATCTAATTCAGTGCTCTGTCTCCAGCAGTGGTGACAAGTGGATCAGGCAACATACATTACACTTTCTGCTTCAGGCCTCCAGCTATTTTCCATTCTGGGGATTTCCTGAGCTACTGGGTTTTCTCTATTTAGCTCTTTCCATGTACATGTGGAATTTCCCTTTGAATGTGTATTCCTCTTGCAGTCACATCCTTCAGCAAGGAGTCCCATAGGTCATCACATATGGCTAGAAAGTCTTACTCTTTGTTTGCTTTGAACCTGACTCTCACTTTTGTCTTTTGGTGGTGTTTAGTAGTTTGATTAGAAGAAAGTAAATGGTCAGTCTCTACCCACTCATGATTCTCTATGCCCTTTTCATAGCATATCCACACCTACCCTACTCAGTCATCGTTCATTACAGCCTTCTGATCATCTTTGTTACCCTTCTCCGAACCTTCTCCTATTTTAACATACTCTTTTTGTCATGAGGCAGCCAGAACTGCACAGAGAACTGAAGGTTCAGGCAAGCCATGAATTTATATGACATCAGGATATTTTCTGATTTGTTCTCTATTATTTTTCTAATAATTCCTAAGTTTTTATTTGTTTAGGGGCTTGGGCTTTTTTTTTTTTACTGCTGCTGAGCAGTGAAATTATGTTTTCATGGAACTATCTATCATATACCACTTTAAATTCATCTTCTTTGTTGTATTTCATCTGCCATTTTATTGCCTTGACATGCTGTTTTGTAAAGTTGTTCTGCCATCCTTCATAATCTGTCCTCATTCTTATCACCTTGAATACCTTCAGATCATCAGAAAACTTTGTCACTGGACTGCTCAACCAGTTTTCCAGCTCATTTATGGGTATGTTGAACAGTATGGATCCCAGCACAGACATCTTGTAGAACACCTCTGGTGACTTCTCACTATTGCAAGGACTGACTATATACTAGTAATGTCTGTTTGTTTTCTTTGAATTAATTATTTATCTGTGTAAGACCTTCCCCCTCTCCTAGCTGCTTGAGTGCAGGCACATAGATATACTTTCATTTCTCTTATGCTCTGGCGACATGCTTGGTTATTACATTAATTATTAAAATGTAACCCCCCCAAAAAAAAACCACCCATACCCACACACCCCTAGAAAAACCCCAAACCAAACCAGCACTTCATAGTCTTTGTAAAGACAAATTCTTCTGTAGTACTGAATGATTTCCATGGTAGAAGTAGCCCCTGTATGGTGGCGTATCCATGGTAGATTAAAGCCACACTGTATGCATACCAGCCCAGTCCCAAGCAATAAAAATCAGAGGTTTCTGAGAACGATGCTGGAGTCCTAAGTAGCCTCTTCTGCCTGCTGTAGAAGCTGTCTTCAAATTGCTTTCTTATTCAGGATTATGTTGGATAAGGGTAAGATAGAATTTCAAGGACTGGGCTGATGCATGCAAAAACCGCAGTTATATAGACCAAGAAGAACATTTTTGCATCTAGTATCTGTTACAACAGCACTGTAGGCTGGTAGATAAGTTCTAAGCAAACTCCAGACTTTTATTGCATAGTCCCAAATGAGTTAGGAATTGTAATCTGAGCTCCCTGCATGTCATGAGGTCAAAGTCTATTCACTTGGCCTTTGAGCAGGTGATTTGACCATCAGCCTCAGTAAAATAAAGGTCAGTCAGTGTTCAAAGGACTGGATAAATTTTTCCAAGATTGTAGAAATGGCTTCCAAATTTTCATGTATTGCTCTGAAGTTGCAACGCAGATGTGTTTAAGGGGTTAACACTGTGGCTCAATCCGAAAGAATGCTTGGCAATAAGAGGAAGCCTGGATTAATGATAGAAAAGAATTCTTAGCATTTTATAGCAGTGGGTATTCGAGATGAGACACGGCTAATGATCAACTAAAAAGGTATTTGCAGCTGTGGTGTTACCTCTCCCCATAATGCCAACATTAATCAAGCTTTTTCATGCAGCTTTGCAGTCCATTCTATTTTTCATTGCCCTGAATATAAAAACAGAGCCTCATGCCCTAATACACTGAGTCAGAAACCATACTTCTGTGTCACTGAAAACTATCAGGCCTTATTGATTTCTAAAAGCTGCACTTTCTGTACTGTGACACAAACCCATAGCAAAGTCTTTAACAAAACCAGTTTCATTTTAGAAAAAAAAAAAGAAAAAAGCCTCTTGTACCCCAAACTGTAAATACCTCTGGGATGTAGAGCACTTTACCGCCATGAATTAACCGCTCATATATTTTATTTAAGTCTTGAATTACAACAAAACATCAACTGTAATTACAGCATCTCTTAAGTCTGGTTTTGGAGTCAGCCATCTTGCTGAAAGACCTTGGCAGTGCAAAAAGCCAGTGAAATCGTGTAAGTCAATGTCCTAGCTGTTCTGATGCTGCCTTTGGAGTCAGAAGAAAAGCTTCATTATAGTGAAAAATTAAACATTTGACATACAAGTTATTTCCAGAATGCCTTCAATCTTTTTACATAATGAAACCCATTGAATCGCAACTTCTAGCAAATGTTGATTATCTAAATTCCTTAAGTAAACTACACGTGATGCAGCTTTTGAAACATGAACATGATCTTCCCTCATGTAAACAATCCTCTGCCTTTCTTCCCTGATGCTATCACATTTGGGTGCACATCCTTCTGGATTGCATGCCCAAGCCTATAAAATCTTGCTATCAAATATCCACCCCAATCTGCAGATGCTTTATGCCTCTGCTTAACAGCCATGACTCATCCCATTAAAGTCAACAAAGTTACAGTAGTAAAGTTAAGCGTGTGTTTGCAGGAATAGGCCCAAATTCTCAGAAGTATTTCAGTAACTCAAGATGCAGAGAGATGACTAGTGGGGGAATTTCATACTGGTGTGACTAATCTCCCTAAGATCTCCTGAAATCAAGTGAAAGAGAGAGAGAGAGAGAGAGAGCTCTTGCAAAGGGGCTCCAGGACAATTAAATTAGGCTCCTGTTTTAGAGCATCTTCCAAAGCATCCTCCAGCTCTCCCTGTCGTTTAAGAGATGCTTTGGGTGCTCTGTCCTGGACACCTGGCTCCCGCAGAAGTCATCAGGAACCAGACCTCAAGGTGCCCAGTAATGTCTTGCAAGGAGCTTGTCTGCAGCAATAGCCACCTCACCAGTTCTGGGAACTGAGCTCCATGTACTTGTGGCTCTGTAGCACTGCTCGCAGCGATGACCTGCGCCTGCCATGGGTTTGCGCTCTAATGGGCCCACGTGCATCAAAACCAGATACTGCTGACACAGGTTAACATTTACTTTCCAAACTGAAGGACCAAAGTGAGAATAAACGGAAATATCTTTGACTTTTGAAGGCCTGGAGTTTTAAGATTCTTTTAAATAGACATAGATAAAGTTCTTCTTTCTTAAAAGTACAGGTCTGACTAAATGACAAATCTTCATTTTTTACAGTTGATTTACAAATACCTGAAATTAAAGGACTACAAAACATTCAGTGACTCCTTCATATTTTAATAAATACGGTGTATTTTGAGGATCCTCCAACAGCCATGATTTTGCCGTGTTAAATAAAGTAGATTTTATAGTGCTTTAATCAGATCATGATGGAACATTATGCAAAATATTATGCAATGTAATGCAAAGTAATTAATGCAAGCAGAGAAGTGGTAGGAATGTGAGACCACTGAGCAGCATGCATTTGTGTCACACACTGCCTGCTGATTTTTCCCAATTTCTTTCTTTCTTAGATAGTGGTTTCTCGTTCAGAACCCACAGCTCCACATGTCAGCTTTCAGCTAGACTCCTATCCCGTCTCTCCCCAAGTTGTTGTCGAGGATTCATTAGCAGATGATGGCTATACCCTGGTAGTCACTGGGAAAAAGGTGAGTGGTTCATAATCTAATCCTTCTGTGCACTGTCTAAACCTGCCTTCAGAGCAGCAACTTCCAGTAAGAGCAACTGTTCACACCACTGCTTTATGCTTCGCATCCTCCCAGCCTTGCCATTCCCTTGGGAACATTGGAGGGACAGGTTTCCTCCAAGAATTTTCCCCCCCCTACTAAACAGACTGACAGCCTCGTATTGAGAAATGTTTAAATTATGTAAGAGCTGTGATATAAAACAACAAAAGCCAGGAAATGCAAATTTTGAGGCTGAAACCCTGTCCTTAATTCAAATGCTTGCACAGAAAAAACACACAATGGCTTAAGAAAAGAATAGTGCTCACAGTTTCCTGGCTTTTGTTGGTTTGTGTCATAACATTATAACTTTTTAAGGAGGGGAGTGTGTGCAAGAGTTACATAGGTGTGTTTAAAATTGAGACTCAGTGTTCGTAGTAAAGTTTAAAAATTACTTTAGCATGTAGTCTACGAAGAGTTAATAAGAGATGAAGAGCTGTTATAAATATGCTGTTGTCATAAGTAGATATGCATCGTAGAATAGGTTTAAAAGATCAGCAGATAATATTACAGATGATCTTAAACCATAATAGTTAGCAATAATTTGACCCCTTGAGATCTATAAGAATTTACATTAATACATCAACCATTAGTAAAGTTGGTAATTAATCATTTACTAGGAATTATGAGATATTTATAAGAGTTATCTTCAAGAAAATGTCCAAAATAAGTTTAAAGAAGGTACTGAAGTGTAAAGAAGTATGATGTACTTATATAGTAATGTAATCATATACTCATTTTAATATTTTGACTAAAAAGAATTCTTACATATTTAGAGTGACTATTATCATAACTATCCTGGTATTTTAAACAATACACATTTTAATTCCTATTTTAGGTATAGTATAGGGGTTTTGATGATAGGCGTTAAAAAACAAGTACATGAGCAGTTGTGTGCTGTGTGTCACAGGTAGTAACACAACCTTGCCAAAGTTGGAACAGCCATCATGCCTGTTCTTACAAATGTATGAACTAAGACACAGAGATACACTGTTTTTTCCAAGAACTAGTGCAGAATAGGGAGGAGCACACTGCTGTTTTCTTTTTCCATCAGCAAGAACTGCTATCTTGCTGTAAACACCAGATGCTGGTAGTAACTGTATATAACATTAAGATGCCTTTAGGGTTTCTCCCAAGTGAATTTAAAATCATGTCAGTTAAATTACTTATAAGATCCTGTAATTACTGAGCTAAAGAGAAGTCGAACCGTGGCTTGCACATGTGAAATCTGAGCAGCACCACAGCACGTTGCATAAATAGAGACTCTCCTTGCTGCTTTGTGTATGCATTAAAGGATTTGTGCATCATGTCTTTCCATCGACAGATAACGAAGATCCCGCTGAAGGGGCCAGGCTGCCATCACTTCAGGTCCTGCAGCCAGTGCCTGCTGGCGCCTGCCTTCATGCAGTGCGGCTGGTGCAGCCAGCAGTGCCTCCGGTCTGCCGAGTGCCCCGGCGGCACCTGGACCCAGGAGACCTGCTTGCCTAGGGTTTATGAGGTAAAACAGGGGATTTCTTGTATTTATCTCTAGGGGAAGAATGTGGCCTGTACTCTGCAGGCATCTTCTGTTTATGTTTTATGCAATTATGATAAATGACGTGTCTGCTCTCCTTGACTCCCCCCGGCCTCGGTGTCCATGAAGCCTCTGGCTGGACGCACGTACTCTCCCCGAATGCCGTGGGCTCAGGTGCTCACGGTGGACAGGTCTGTCTGGTCATCCTGACTTGCCACGGAGAGCCTCAGCCCTGCAAAGCACTCGTGGTGGGCAAACATGGGTCTGAGCCAGCCTGGCAGGGGTCTGACAGGGAAGGACAGTCACGGAAAGGAGCAGCCTTTCTCTCAGAACCTCTCAAGGGGAGGAGGTGGGGGAAAGCACTGCCCACCCACAGCTGCCACAGCCTGACCCAACACAGGAGGTCTCCGGCCCCCGCTCCTCATCCGTCCCCAGTGCTGGAGAAACAAGTGTTATTTCTCCCTGTTGGGAAGAGTCCCTCAAACACCACCCTGGGCGAGATGTTTTTTCCTAACATCCCTCCCTGGTTCCTTGTTCCCATGGGTGCACTCGCCACCGAGGGGGGTGAGCCTGTAGCTGCACCCCTCCCTGGGAAGGGAGACAGCCGGAGGCTGCTGCCAGCCAGGCAAAGCCCATCCAGGGTCTGCAAGAGCAAAACCACACGGACAAGCAGAGAGCCACAGCGGCGCGTTCCTGTTTTAATTTAGCTATGGTTAATGCAGGATTCGTACTGGCCGGCTGTACGTGTAACCGAATCATCCGGTGTGAAGTGTGACATAGCTGTGAAGACAGAGGTTTATAGGGCAGTTAACGGACTAGAAAACTTGAGGGAAGGACAAGCATAAAACTTTCTGGCAGCACTTATACCCATTTACTTTCGTTAGTGCATTTAAACTACACCGTGTAGTTAAAAATACATTTTCCTTTATGGGCATACAGCTTATAAATGGAGATGAAAACTTGACATGCTAAACTCTCTGAGAGTAAGAGGGAAAAAAAGGTTTTCTTAAATAAATGATGTATTTCTTTCAACCAGGCAGATGATTATGACAACTTTTTAAAGAGTAGACAGGCAAAGCTGCTAATAATCTAGAAACATATGTTTACAATGTGGTTTTTTTCTGTGTTCACCTTTCAGATACAATATTTAGGACTAAGACAGGCAAAATTAAATGAAAAAACAATGAAGCATGATAAGAATCAAACCCAAAATGGATGGAAAGGGCGTATGTTTGTGTCTGTTTCTGTGTGTCTGTGTGTGTGTTTGCCTTGCCTTCTATTGCTGTTTACCTTCGGGCGAAGGGGATGTAAAAAAAATTGCTAATGCAGAATGTGAACAGTTTACTTTCCCTTTATACGAGAACACATTTATTTCAAAAAGACTGTATTAGATGATCCAATAGTCCTTTTCGGCCTGAGTTTGTATGAGACTACAAATCGCCAAGTCAAAGGGATACACTGAGAATTAATCCTGATACATTTTTATATGCCTCTGCAGGCCCAAGCTACTTATCTATCCTGCACAGGTTGTTTTGTCTTTCCTATAGCTCAAGCACAAGTAGCATCCCTTAATGTTTTTTTCTTGGCAAAACTTTCCAGTGGTGGCTGCATATTGCTGTGCCTCCAGAAAGATTTCTAAGGCTCTGAACTGCTTGCTTTCTGATTTTCAGAGGTGCTGAGCTCATATAGCCCTCTTTAATTTTAATTATGAGTGTGTGCACTCAGCAGTTTTAAGAATGAAGCGCCTGGAGCCCTTGCAGAGATGTTTATATCAAGAGGTGTGTCCCCAAGGCTGCCTCTTCAGTCCCTATGGAGTCACTGGGAGGGCTTTTCCAGGGGAACACACCTTGGACACGGGGTGGTGGGAGCAGGCGTGGGGCTGGCCAGGTGCTCCCCTTCCCCATGTGGCTTAGCCCTGCCTGCTAAGCAGAAGCCCAGTCTACCCTGTAATGAATATGGATCTGTGGCAGTGATGTATCTTACAAGTCAATCTCAAATTACAGCATGCCCAAGTTGGTAGAGGTTGCTTCTAGAAGGCTTGTAAGGAAAAAAAAGCAGCTGAGTACTTAAATCCCTTTGGATTGCTAGCTGTTAAGACAGATTTCATGCTCTACTGGACCATGACATTTAACATGATTACTGAAAAAAATATAAAACAGATTCTTCATCATCTTCTGATCTGTCTTTAAACCCATATACATAAAATATGAGAAACAAGCTTGTTTTTTTCCTAACAAACAGAGGATGACCTGCTTTGCATAGTATCTGAAATTCAGTCTGAATCCCCCTCTAATATTTTCCAGCTTTCAGAGGGACATATTGCTTGAGATATGTCATACAACTGCTTTAACCTGAGGGGAACAGGGAGCTTCTCTGAGGGTCTGGTCCAGTGGACTTGAGCTAGCTAAGACTTCAGCAGATTTTTCCTGGGTTATTACGAAGAGTGCTGTGCAATGGAGGGAAAAAAAAATATAAAAAGATCTCTTCCTCTCAGGAGGGATGGCAGCGAAGAAACCCAGCATTTTCCTGTGGAGTCCTGCAGATCCTTTGCGTCTCTGCCCTGCTTTGAGCACTTTTCCTTGGAGCCAGGGATGGCGGGGAGCAGCCCCGCACCCCAGCCCAGCACAGAGCTCCCACTCTGCCCAGGTACCCTCCTTGCTCCAGGCAGCGCAGCAGGGCTGGCACGGGGACACATCCCCACCACAGCCCAGCTCCTACCCTGCACCTCTGCCCCATACCCAGCTCCCGTCCACCGCCTCTGCCAACAGTGAGGCGTGTTTTGTCAGCCTGGACAAGCGGTGTGGAGGAAAGCTGGGGAACTCGGGAAGGGGGGAGTCTCCTCGGAGATTACTTGGTGCTGGAACAAATTGCAGGCATCTGCATGCGGCGTTCAGGTCACGCTGAAAGGTGAACGGCGTAAAAGAAGAAATAAATTGGTCTCCCTTTTGATTCTTTGTTGTGGTTAAAAAACTGAGATGGTTTGTTGTTGTTTTTAAAGTGAGTCATTGTAGCTGGCTTTTGTCTCAGGCGTATCAAGAACATCAGGCCTTCTGCTGCCTGTTTGGGTTGGAGGTTTTGCTGGTAATCGCACGTGGCCTGTACATGTTCTTGCCTCTTAATTAAAATGAATGGGCCGTTGAAACTTTAATAAATAGATAACTTTCTTCCAACAATTTATAAAGTATGTGAGTGGATATTAGCATAATGGCTAATGCCATTAAAGGCTTTAGATTAATGCTTTAAATTTTTCCAAAAAGAAAATTTAACTTTCTCTCCCTTAACCTGAATCCAGAGACCAGCAGGGACAAGCAGAATGGCAGGCCTTGCAGCCAGACTTGCTCCCTATCATCAGTGGAGTTTCCTTGCTATAGAAACCTTCTGAATACTGAATTTCATAGCATTTATAACTGATTTGAGGTTTGCTTACTTTCTGTTACTACCTGTGTGATGTAAGCACATGGAAGATGTGTTCCTGTACCCGAGTTCAAAGTCCAGGAGGTCCACTGTTCATTCCTGTCAACTCTCCCAAGAGCAAGTCTGGGAAACCACATTTGACTTTCAGAGGTTTCATCATGCAGGACAAACGGAACAAAAATAAAGACATGAATAAAAACACTTTGGGGGAATTTCTGCAGAACCTAAATACAAAAGTTTAAGATTTGGTTTATTTTTTGCTATCTGCTTAGAGGTCTTGCCTCCTAAATTTGCTGGCAGAATGTGGTAAATATTTTTACTCTCCCTCAAGGCATACAGGCTCTATCACAAGTCTCTTTTGGCAGATAAGATCACTCAAAACCAGTTAAGTGCCTTCGATTTTAATTCTGTGACTTTATGAAGCCTGATTTTAACACACGTATTTTGCTAACTTACGGATTGCATTTCATACTCTTCAAATGCCACATGTCAGTGCATTATTGTACAAAACATTGAGACATCCTGTACCCCCACAGAGTAATTTCAGTTTCTGCTAGGGTTTTGTTACTCCAAAAATAGATAGTATGCTGAAATACTAAGTAGAGTGGAAAACTAGGATCTGAAGGCAATCCAGATTTTGAAGAAAAACCCCAAAGAAATAAGGAAAAGTTAAATTGGGAATAGCACAGACTCAATGGGGTACAGTACTGCTCCACACTCTTAGCTGCAGTGTTGTGTGCCATGGGGGTTGTGTGAGCAGCACTTCTTTTTTATGGGATTTGTGCAAAAGTACTGTTCCTGCATAGGTTCCCTCTTCTTTGCTCATTGAGAGCTGATTCAAAGCTCATTAAAATAGGAAAGATTCCTACTGGCTTCAGTGCATTTTAGATCAGACTTTTTGTCTGGTTTCTAATGGGGGCAGTAAATTTCCCCATATAGAATATAGGGTATAATTCTTTTGAAGTATGCTTCAGCCTCCTTTCTGTCTACAATAGTTCATTTGTGAGAGTCTTGAAGTGTAGCTACAAGAGAGTTGAAAAGAAATGTGCTGTCTTATTGGATTTCCAGATGAAATAATAGCCAAGTATCTCTCAAACACTTTCCTTTCAGCTTGAAAATTAAGTCCGGTCCTTTGAAAGGCACAGCTGTATTGCATTTTCGGGGCAAAATTACTATCACTAAAGCATTAAGTCCAAGACATTTAGGCACTATGACCACAAGTATAAATTTAGTCTTTCAATCTCTGTTGTTTGTCCAGTGGTACTGGTATGTTTTCAAAATTATGCAGTATTGTTAAAAATCCCCATAAACCCTGAACCAATGTCTTTTTGATATTTTTTTTTAAACTGGCATTACTGACCAGTACTTTTACTGAGTTTTGTAAGACTTCTATAGTGTTCCTACATTTTTCCCACCATTGTTATATTTTACAGGACAATTTACAATATACAGAAAAAAGCATTTCCTTTGTAGATTGTCTCTGTGTTTCTGAGGGATAGTTTATTTTTAACTTGGAATTAGAGGTGACCAAATGTAAAAGATTTAAGGAAAGAATAGCAGAAGTCACGTTAACTTTATCACAGCCAACGCGATACTGGATTATGGTGTCTTTGAAGCTACTTCACTCTGAACCTGACTTTCATCAAGCTGACAAAAAATGGTCATTTTTGGGACTCTTTTGTGTTCAGCATTCAGCTTCTAACAAAATAAGTACATTGTATGTTTAACATGCCAGAAATAAGATGTGAAAGACAAGAACAGTAGGATTTAAAAGGTTGTTACAATGCACAGCTTGTTCAGTGCCCCTAAACACTATCCTTCAAAGCTTTCTAGTATAGGTTTTGTTATTTATTGCTACTGTCAGAGAAAGCTCATAATGTGACAAATGAAAGATGAAGAACAATTAAGATGAATGGTAGGACACAGTCTACCAGAAGGAATGCTTTTCTAAAATTATTCCTTTGCACATTCTTTAACTCCATTTGAAGTTCAAGAAAACCTGATTTAACTAACACAATATTTTTTTAACAGATTCTCCCAAGCAGTGCTCCCTTAGAAGGTGGGACAAAACTGACACTGTGTGGATGGGACTTTGGATTCAGCAGAAATAATAGATTTGAATTAAAAAATACAGTAGTCCATATCGGAGGGCATATCTGTACTCTGGAAGCAAAATCCAGCAACAAAAACAAGTAAGAAACCTAAAATGCTAATTTCCTTTCATGCAGATGTTCTTTTTGTGGTATGGATTTTTTTACGATATAAGCATTCAGTTTATAAGCGTCATCTCCGATTCTGAAATTTCAAACAGCAAACAGTCCCTTGGTTTGGTAAGCCCCCCAAGAAAAAAGTGTTGGAAATGGAGATCAAATAAATCTAGTTCATGCCAATAGCTCGTGCAGCAGCTTTTTCTGGTTTGTCTGTGAAATGCTGTTCAACATCTGTGGGAGCTGGTGAGAACAAAGCTATTCAAAGGTTTGAAAAGGGGGCAGGTTCCTTTGGCCAGGATCCGGCTGGGCTGTTATGTCAGCTCCATCTTCCCGATCTGTGAAGCTGCTGGAGAGAAGCGTGAGAAGATGCAGGTATTTCGTCATCCAGAGACTTATGACCCTCAGCTGCAGCTCTCCTCCTCCTTCTCAGAAATAAGTATGTGGGAGAGTGGGATAATAGCTTAAGTTTAAGATGGAGGTTATTCCAGTTGTTGTCTTGAAGAAATAGGAAGTTCAATGAATATCTTCTCTCAGTTCAAAGCATATGACTATCATCTACTTCGCAATGTGCAAATAATGGCACAGCTTCCCTATGCATAGATACAGCAGCAAAAAAAGGTCACCCTCCAGAAGTATTGAGCACTCCTCTCGCTGCTATTCCAAACAGTCTTAATGATTTAAGGAGACTAGCTCATATATGAGACTGTGTAAATCTAATATAATACACATGCCGCCTCAAAAGTTCAAGTTTCATTCTTGGTAGTACTTAAATTTATACAACAAATTTGTGTATATAATGCATTTTTTTCTAATTTTGTTGTCTGCCCAAATTTGGCACTAAAGGAAAATTCCAAAAAGCAACTCAGCCATTGAATGGGAGGTATTTGTTTTCTCTAGCATGCTTCTTTTTTTCTGAAACGTATTTGATATACTAAAATTATTTTCTCTGACCAAGTATAAACACCACAGTGTTTGTATTTAGTATTATAGAAGATGACCACAGTTCTTTTAGCTGTTATTTCTGAATTGTCTCTACCGCATATAGATTGATTTGTTTAGTATGGATCCTCCATTGTTATGAGTTTGAAGTGATTATATTTTAATACAAAAAATCAAGTCAGAAAAAAAATGTAATCCCATCTTTTTCCTTGTTTTCCAAAGGCTGGAATGCACAGTTCCTGCTGCAAAAAATTCAAGTTCCAATATATCCAGTAGTGTTTCTGTTGGACATGGCAAAACACTATTCAGTACATTTTCATACGTGGTAAGCACTATGATTAAAACTTTGTTGTCAAAATTAGCTTCAGTAATAACTGGAAGGAGACTCGTCATGAGTCTAACCCAGTATAGTAATTCTATATTCCTGTTTGCTTTATTATTACTACTACATGGAAATGCTAATAAATGTTCTAAGATTCTTCCTCTTCACATTTTGAAGATAATTTATCAGTCTACTGTTCTTACTTTTACCCCACTACAGAATCCTGTAATAACAAGTATATCTCCCACCTATGGCCCCAAATCTGGAGGAACATTGCTAACTATAGCTGGAAAATACCTAAACAGTGGAAAATCCAGAAGGATTTTTGTTGGTGAGAAACCGTGCACCTTGAAAAGGTAATGTACTTACTAAAAAGTGATGCCTTTAATACTGAAATGGCTTGGAGTAAAAAAATACACGCAAATGTGCATCGCTCTCCTCTCCTTGTGATACATATTGGAGAATTAAAACTGCAATACACATTCAGTTCTGGACTGCATCCTGAGTTTAGGATGTCTGAAAGGTTTCTAGAAGCGATGACAGTTCCCTAGTAGACTTTATTTATTCTGTAATGCCTTCATTAACCTCATTAAAAGGTTGCATAGAGAAGTAGCAAATCGGCTTCTAATGGACTAGAAGCTGCCCATTTCCCATCATTTTGTCAGCCTGACTCCCGCACACTCAGCCCCCTCTCTTGTATTGGCAAGAGCTGCTGTTCATGCAGCAGCTCCCAGTGAGTGTCCAGCGGGTGCAGGTTACTATTTGCTACAGGTTTGTTTGGGGGAAACCTGACCAGTGTGGGAATTTGTATCCCATGCAAAGGAGCAGCTATTTCTGTGCTGCTACCAGCAAACAGCCTCCAAACCAGAACCAGCGTCAGTTTGAGACTATTCCTGGTATATACAAAATGGTTTTGAGGAGTAAGCCGGAATTTCTTGTGGCTCTGTATTGGGTCCACTAGGAGCTCAGTCAAGAATCTTTGACATGCCCTGTGTGGAAACGCCTTCGGTCCCAGCTGAATATAAATCATTAAATACCCAGCACAGGTTCTCTGCTATGGGCAGACAAGTGTTCTGCATTTGGCAGCCATTCTACCATGGTGCAAATCCTGCATGGTCCTGTCTTCCGGTACCGCAGCGTGGCTCCAGAATTGTCACCTCTGTGGCCGAGGGCAGAATGTGGCCCACTGTGTTCCAGGAATAGCATGTCCAGCAATTCCTCTACATTTTGAGTCTCTCCTAGTCATTATGGAAAGTTGTAATGGCGAAACGTCCCACTTGCAGAAAACATGGAGAAGCAATAGCCTATTTGTTAATGTCAGACTCAAAGTCGGGAAAGCTAAGTTTTATTCTTTGCTGCTAAATGATTTATTATATGCTCTTGATCATATCAGCTAAGGCTGACTAAATCAAGAAAAGGATTTAGGTATTCAAGTCTGATATTTAATCACTATCAAGATCTTCAGGACTTCTGTCCACTTCTGGCTACTTAATAGTTTAGGGTGGCATTTGTTGATGCCATCATCTCAGCTGGTCAACTAATGGACAAATAAATAAACCTTTTGGGAATGATTCATCTGATCCATTTGAGACATGTACTGTGGGCATGAGATGACAGCCAGCTCAGAGGCAAACATTTGCTTTGGTCAGGTAGACCTCTAGGTGTCGAACCATAGTTGGGACTTATACAGGAAGCATCCCCAGCACTCTTCTTTCTCACCACCCAAGTTGTCTGGAGACTTCTACACAGATCTTAGCGAGTTTCTTGGTGCAGGTATCTCCCTACCTAAACGGGAAGCTTTCCCCAGTTCTGAGGGCTACATCAAGGGTTTATTTTTTGCCTTTAAAAAATGGTAAAAAGCTTCCAGATACATATACATGAACAAATTACTAATCCCTAGAGCACACGGTGAATCCCACCTCCTTGAAAAGCTTCTGAAGTGTCAGTAAATGCCCCTTTTGTCTAATTTGGAGACAATCTCTCACATCCTTTGAGAATGGCCTCACTTGGAGGGCTCCTGGATGTGTTTGTGCCCAAATCACTGAAACCAGTTGGTAGAATTCATTTGCTTCTCCAGTCAGTTGTTAACCTTACCTCTGATGGGCCCTGCTCACTGTAGTCACACTTCATGTGCTTCAGGATCCTTCACCCCTCCGCTGTCCACTCACAGCATGAGGAGGAGGAGGACTTCCAGGGCCAAGCATGAGAGAACAAGGGAAAGGTGAATATCCCAGAGACTGCTGCTGTACTGAATTCATACAGCTCTTCCTGAATTTTCACCTTCTCTTCCCTTCTCCTTGCCTTCTGCCTGCCCCTCAGCAGCACCTGGAGTCAGTATGCCTGCAGGGCAGGACATCATGGACATCTCGGTACATCCCCCACCAGTACCTTTTCTTGAGGTTTCTAACACAGTAAATTTTGTGGATTTGGAAGAGAAAGATGTTACCCCTTGATTGCAGCAGAGCAAGTCTTTCTCCTTAAACTTGGAATATTGTTTTCCAGACTGGAAGCTGCCTTTGCAGGGTGCAGGGGCTGATGTAACTGCTGCCGGCACTGGTGAAACACTCTTCCAGCAGGAAGGGTGCAGGTCAACCAAATTAAGATGAATCTTGAGCCTAAGCAGGGGTGTTCTGTCTGTACCTCATGCTATGCTGCTTTGTTGCAATATGATAATCCGTTGGGGGAATCTACAGCATTTTTTTACAAGCTTATGCGAGGTTGGGGCTTACTAAAGGACAGTGTTTTAAACTGAGTACATGTTTTATAATGCTGACAAGCAGGCCCTTTTCTGTCCTTCCAGCGTATCAGCAAGCACTGTGGAGTGCTACACACCGGCACAACAAATTCCCCAGGAATATCGTGTGAGGGTAGGAATCGACGAAGCTATTCGAGATGCAGGCGGTCATTTCACATACAGGGAAGACCCGGTTGTTTTAAAAATTCATCCAGCCAAATCTTTCCTTGGGTGAGTAAAAGTTTCTTACAGAAATAAGAAAAGTAATGAATGAAAGAAGAATGGCTATGCTGCGCAGCAATCTATCAAAAGAAATTGCATTTTTATCTCTATCTGCCATGCCAATTGCTTCTATTATGGTGCAGCTGCAAAGGGCAGATCATTTCCTTTCAGAGGTGAAGGAGAAGGGGGAAGGGCGCCTCTTTTCTTTATGTGATGTAACTCCCAGCTGCAGCTGAGCATACCTGTGATGTCCTGCTGAGATACCTACTGTACAGCAAAGTGCGTCTCCTATACTGCATCTGGGCATTAAACTGATTAGTGAGGAAAATCATTTAATGTGACAAGTCAGAGGTACTCAGGAGAGCAAATGGATTTTAAAATAGTCTAAATCCAGTGCTACATAAATATTATGAATATATATGTATGGTATTATGTGTGTGTTTTTAAGTGATATATTTATGGTCTCAGTAGCTCTAATCCAAGCCACCTGCCTTTGCCAAAAAAATGTCAGCAGTAAAAAAGACACCTTTTTCAGCACCACTGAAACCAATAAGTTAAGTAAGTTGGCAAATGCTAAGTACAAGTATACACCCTCCTTTAAAATGTACACATTTGGTTTATATTCTGGCATACCACAATTTTAAAATTTATTTTTCTTTTCTTGTATTTGATTAGTTGCTACAGCAAGCGTAAAATTTGTTTCTCAGAAAAATAAGCTCACTGCTCAGCTGTGTATTTGCATTCACCCTGTATATCTCTAATTCTGGTTTTATGTTGTCATTTACTCTAAAATATAATTTGTAATTAAGATTATCGTAGCAGATGTATCATTATCCGACCCATCTTCTGTTTTTTTTCTCTTTTTTTTTTTTCTTTTTCCTAGTGGTGGAAGTACAATCACAGCTCAGGGAATCAACTTGAACTCAGTGTGCTTTCCTCAGATGGTGATTACTGTACCTAAACTGGGAATGAACTTCTCTGTGGTGAGTCAATCTTGGAGAAGACAATCTGTTACCTTGTCATCTTCATGTGGTGAATGGCACAGAATTTTCAGTCAAAATACCTTGAAACTTCCATGGCTTCCACTGACATTTTGGTGTTTTCCGTACAGACTGTTTCCACTGCGCAGGCAAAACTCAACAACAAATGCGAAATTAAGCTGGGGGTAGATCAACAGTTTCTAAGAAACCTCTTCCAAAGAACTAAGGCTTTTACAGTGTCTGCTAACAAGATTTTTATATTGTAGTTTAACAATGCAAATTCAGTGAATAAACAGAGAACAATGCCGTACAGGTATAGATTACATAGCGAGTGCTACTGTGATAGCTAGGAAGTATATTCAAATGGTGACTGGATATAACTGGAAAATAGAACAGACATCAAAGAAAGAGGAAAAACATGTAAAATCAAAATTATTTTTCTGAAGAATTTCTGATTGCCAAATTACCTGTTGGGGCCAATCTTTCCTAATTTATCAAAGTTCAGCAACTAAGTTTTAAGAGAGGTTTGGACATTTACAGTTGGGTACCTGTGCACGAACAGGTCAGTCAGGGATCTGAGCCTTCTTTTGTGACCTGAGTTGATAATACACATATCTAAATCTAAACATGGTACTCAGATATGACCATGTGATGTTCTTTAATTTTTATAAGGCAAAGATGACATTTATTGGCTAGTTGTACTGGAACTGTTTCCTGCCAGCTTTTGCCTGCACATTTGTCTTGCACTTCCAACGTTTTCTTATCCTGTAAGGTCTATTTAGCCTAACTGAAGTTAAATTGACCTACACTCTTTATGACATGCTACGTTACTGTTCATATTCTCAGCTTATTTCTAATGATCATCATACACTATTTCCTGTATTGAATTTCAAGTATTAGATCTAGGTTTGCTCAAAGCATTTTAAACAGTATGTGTGCAAATTTGCAGTCTTTTATAGCTTCAAGGTCATAATATTCTTCATGATCCTAATTTGTATAATATTATGAGTGTTAGGACCTGAATTTCAGCTGGATGTAATCGTGGCTTGTAAATTAATGGGTTCAGATTTTAATCTGAAAATCAGTGCCCCTGCAATGAAACAGTGTTCAATGTTATCAAAAAGACACTTTACCCATGAGTCAGAAAGCAAAACATTTCGGTGAAATCAACCAAACTGAAAATTTATTAGGTTTTGAGTAAAGAAATCAGCTCTTTAGATTTTGCTTTGTGTGGATACGAGAAGTAAAGATCATTCACTTGCTTTCTCAGCTCCCCTGTGAAAATATGCGATACTGCTTCTCCTCAGACCTCGCTTGTCAAATATTTGGGACTTCGTCAGAATTTGAATAGATTTGAAAGGATCTGAAGTTTTAAAGAACTAAATCCACTCTCCAGAAGTGACTGGCAACTCCAGGCAACGAACACTGTAGAGTTTACTCTCTCCCCCAGATATTGGGGAGCAGCCTTTCCTTTGAGCAGTGGTTTGCTGCCACCCTGCATTTAACCTGCTTTTGAAAAAAGGGCATGGACACAGACAATCAGAATTGTCTCCCTTTTTTTTCTTATACCTTGCAGTGTGCATTACATTTGCCAACACACAAGAAGAGGCAGGTTTGACCCTCCTTTTCCATAAAGGTATCTGTCCCCTACCACTGCTGATCTCTTAGGAATCTGCCCCAGTGTAAAAGCAGCTGTACACAAGTTCATTGTCCCCACACAAAGTGTGGAATATAACCTCAAACAGATTATAATCTGGAGTGTTTTATACTTTGACACTGCCCAAGCAATATATTTTGCTCTATTATAATTGAAGGCTTCTGGCACTCGGTGGCTTTCCCTGTCTCTGTGGCAGCCCATCTCTGCTTGCCATTTGTTCTGCCATTAGTCTTTACCTCAAGCTTATTTCTCAAGGAAGGATATTAGTTCTCAGGGAGAAGGAGAAGATTTATAAGTGGCAAAACAAGACTGCACTGTGTAACTGAGGAAATTGCTGGGAGAGGATGCCTAAGGCTGCAGCCTGCCCCGTCCTGTGGTGGAGATGCTGGGCCCTATGCATAAGTGATACGGCAAAAATTTCATTCGGTCCTTACAAAAATAAACTACGATGAGGAACTATTTCCAGCAGGGTTCCAGAGCACTGCAATGACCAGCTATCCCATTATAAAGGAGAAAACAGTTTGTGGTCCTGAATAGACTAAACCCAGACAAACAGGAGAATACAAACCAAAATGATCAAGAAGCCCTGTAGCTGAGGTTATCTATCTTGCTTCTTAGAGGAGAGCTGAGTCTTGTTGTTGTTGTTACTTAAGCCCTTTTTCTTTTCAGATTTCTCTCACTAGCCTCCTCCAAGAAGCTGCTTTTGTCAGCATTCAGAAACTCTGGCTCTTGAGAAAACCAAAGCCAGCACTGAAACACATCCCAAAGCATCAAAGGAAAGTACAGCTGGGAGGGACCACAAAGACCTAGCCTGGCCCACTTCCCTACGGCAGGACAAATGTATGCAGACCACTGCCTGACAGATATTTGTCTAGGGTGTTATTAAAGCTCCTTGTGAAAGAAATTTCACAACCTTGCTTAAACAAGCTTTGGAAAGAGCTGCTTTACCTGCTTACCTAGTGGTTTGGAAAGATTTCTTCCTAATAATTAACCGACAAATCCTAGCTGCTAATTAGCTATCTTCTTCTTTAACCCTCAGTGGACACAAACAACAGATTACCAGTCTCTCCTGCTAATTTTATATATTTGCAGTACATTATGATTCAACCTTTCTCTTTTCCAGTTAAACCAAACCACTCTGAATTCTCCTGATAAGTGGTGTTTCCTAGAGCTCTGCTCATTCTTTCAACCACCTCACATACCCTCTCCCATTTGCCTAAAACTGGTGGTGCCCAGTTTAAAAGAAGGTCTCACCTTTTCCTGTCAGCTGTCTTTCCTCAGACCCTTAATTCACTCCATCAGGCTTAACGGTGGCCTAGAGCCCTGGTGGAGTTGCAGTGTGAGTGGAGGGTCGCTTTTGTAAGCAGCAGGAGTTGTCAGGGATGCTCTGCATCCCAAAGCCTCAGGGAGCAGAGCCAGCAGATGTGCCCTGGGATGTCTGCTCTTCTTTGCCTGTTTCTTTCCATCCTGATGAAAGGGATGAGTGGTACAACTGGTAAGAGTTTTTGTGGAACAGCTCCCTGTAAGAAATGCACTTTCTCTGGGACTGAAAAGTTTTGGGGGCAATATGCCAGTGCCCTGTAGAAGAAAAATTTAAGTTGAGCTTTTCAGCTTTTATGTTTGAAGTTCAGTATTTCTGAAACGTTTTATTCTATAAGGCAAAAATTCCTTGCTTCAACTTTGTCATTTTCATTTCATATTTATTTAAATTTCCTTAAAGTCATTCAGTACTCTGTTCACACTAGTTGTGTTTATATTACATACTATGTTAACACTGTAAAAATAATACATTTTGCCTTCTTCAAATTTGGTATTTCAACAAGTGAAAAAATGTTTTAGAGCTATTGAACCATATGTTTCAACACTTGCAATGTGTTTCTTTTTAATTTCTATCTCATGAGTTCTTTTGACCATTTGTTCTGACTAGGAACAAAAAATAGGAATTTAGGCAGTGCTGAATAAATTCCTGACAGCTCTAGATAATGCATGAGGATACACAAACCCTCTCACTTCTGCTCACACATCCAGTTCCTGTTGACACGCACAAGGAGGGAAGAAGCTCATTCCTTCCTTTCACTTTGCATTGTGCCTGTAAAAAAGATTCACACAATTTGGAATGGTGTGTGATCAGGAGCTTGATTACAAAATAAGTGTCTTCTAGCCTCTGCCATAAGTCGTGCTAGTCATGGTTCTGCTTCTGAAGCACTTGAGGCCAGTATTTTCTCTTTGAAAGCCTGTACTTTGCATTGATTCCCCAGTAGTGAACAAGTGGTCATTTGGAGATCCTTTGCTGTAGCATTTTTAATATTCCATCCAATAACTCATGTGGAGATATATATTCCCACTGCGTAATCTCTTCTAATTGTGAATGTGCCAAAATATGCAAGGTTGCAAAATTAGGGAGAAGCACCTTTTAATGCATGACCTTCAACAACAGACCCTGTAGCTATGCACGATCATCTCTTTCCACAGACTTTTAATTATCACTTCTTGAGTCTCTTGAATGGTCTTTAGCATTTCTTAATTGCTCCCTGCTAGATGCCATTTCCTGCTGTATTACAGGAGAACTTTAAAATATCCTACAGTTCCTTCAATGTTTACAAGTCCATGAACAATCCATACTCATAATACTCATCAAAATACCTAGAATTCACCTTAGAATACCTTAGGTTTATTCAATAATGATAATCCTGGGAACTGTGGATGGTAAGCATATGATTATTGAAGGTATTCCTGACTACCTATCCGAAGACACTCAGGGTTGGATCCTTTATCTGTGTTGACTCTGTGGCATAAGGCTGCCACAGAAGCCCAGCAAAGAGTTTCCCTTATGAAGGGGAACCATTGGCTCTTGTTTCTGTGCCAAATCTGCATCTCAGGCACGTCTTCTGCCAGGGAAAGAGTGCAGCAGATGGTGTCAGGGAAAAGGTCTAGATCATTGTGAAATCAGCAGGGTTCTGCGGATGTGGTGCTAGCAGGTACATTGACCATCCCAAGCCCAGGGTGGAATTTAGACTCCCAGTCAATATTGGTCGTGTCATGTGAAGGGCTGGCTCTCAGACCCAGGAGCAAGAGAAGTTTTACTCTACCTTCTGGTCCAGTGGTCCGATAGACTAGAAATATTATCTCCCTGGCCTTCATCCAAGAAGACAACTAGAATAAAAATGCTACCAAAGCATTAGGGCTCTTCATTGCACTACCTGAAATGGCAGCAAAACCCAATGAATTCTCTGAAAAATCTTCCAAGATACCCTGCTTGAGTGTCACCGCTCGGTCTTACACTTGCACATAAAAAGCCGTCTGAATGGGTTTTTCTTAAGGTGGACATGGATTCTCATCTCTTTCTATTGAGAAATCATCCTTTGGCAAAGATGGTTGAAGAATCTCCTGGTCTGTCTTTAACCTCATTCATCTTTCATTCCTCACTGGCAGTCCAAAAGTTTACTTTTTATGAAAGGACAAATTGGCCCTTTTCTCCCTTCTGACTGCTACAGATCCTGTAATACACATCCAGCTGCCCCTCTCTTACCTGGGTCAGCTGCTGGGAGACCTCTGGAGCTCAGAGATCCTTCCTCATACTTCTGCTGTTTTTCTATCAGCTGAAAAAAAAAAATGAATTGGGCAGTGAAGTTGAGATTCTGTAGGTCAGGCTTGAATTAATTGCCTCAAGGGTCATATTTTACAAATGAAACCAGAATACATACCTTTAAGTGATGAGTCATGTTCATCGTGCAATGGATTATTATTCCCTTTGGGGAGCAGTATTTACTTTACGCTTGCGAAATGCTCCATAATTTTTACATCTTTTCTTCCTTATTGTCTTCAGATGTAGATTATAGTCACAAGAAGAATGTAGGCCTAGCTTTTAAAGTGAATGTATTTTAAAGCCTAATTAAATAAAAGTTAAAGGTGCTGGGTGATAGGCAGTATCTTAATTGAGAAGGCAATTTATTGAATTAGGGTTTTTTCCTTCTAGAGCCTCAATCCAATATTTCTTGAAAACTAAACCATCATATTCTTCAATTGTTAAAACCAATTTCAAGGGAAAAATGTCATGTCAAATCATGTACCAATAAGGGCATTGCAAATAAGATTTTTTGTGACCTTACCAATCAGTCACATTGCATCTCCTCCAAAGAGCATTATTAGATTTTTACCATTTTTTGAAAGCTGCTGCTTCAGAGACCAGCCTGATAAAGTAAAGTATCTGATTCTAATAGATAGCCACAAACAAAGTTATGAATACCACTGTTATTCATTTAAGGGATATCACTACTCTACAGTAGATAAAAAGTCTAATGAATTTACATTAATCAAATAAACATAATGATGACCTGACATATTTGGTTTCATAATTATATATGTATTAGTAATCCCTTTTTAGAATCTACACAATATGATAGATACCTTTACGAATATTCATATTTCATGGAAAAGTATGGCTTGATCATCCATTATACTAATGTTGCATCTTATTACCATACTGATTCAAATGAATTTCTAGATCCATGTGATATAGCAAAGCCTGAGATATGGTCAATGGTGTATAACAAGGTATTCAAAAGAGGAAGAATAGTCTAATACTGTAAGCAAATGAAGCGAAAATCTGCCTTGTCTTGCGTCCCACAGATTACCTTCTTGTCAAGGGGGATGCACAAATATTTCTGCATTTGTGCTAGGAATCTAAACGGGCTGTTAGTTTCAGGGATGCAAGTCCCATTAGCATCACTGAGAGCTGCACCAAGTTATTTAACTGAGTGCTGAACTTACAGCTCACAGACATGTAACCCTTGTAGTAGAGCTCTAAAACTCTAGTGTTTGGTTTCAGAGCCTTGAAAATGTTTCCCTTGGCGGATTCAAGCTTTCACAACATTATGCATAGAAACATGAATTGCTGTGGTGATAAGAAAAAGTGCTGATTTGTAGATAGCTAATTTCATCCCACTTTTCAAGCTAATGGGGGTATATAACTGATATAGCTTGAACAGTTATGTCACTGATTTGAAACAGCAAAATTACATTGCATTAATTTAGCATATTAGACAGAAATGTAAACTAATTTCACAGCTCCTGCAGGCAGCATTTTATAATGAGAACCAACTTAATTTGAAAAACTAAACAGAAAAATGTGTATTTTTTGGCCTTCTCTAGATGCACAAAGGTATTCAACAGCACTGTTGCTTTTCCAGGGAAATTTCTTGTAAAACAAATGTCAGATTTATGATGACTAGGAGCTAAGCCCCAACCCCATTGTTACCGGGGCACATGTTAGCCATTCTTATTTATATGTTTTTTTAAAAAAGGTGTAATCTCTGCTGTCAGGCCCTGTTCAGGGAGTGTACACAGGCAGTGTGCAGGGAACTACTTACAGGAGGTTTATACAGTTGGAAGAGAAATACTTCTGTGGAGCTGAAGCAACTCTGTGGCAGAAGTCCTTCAACCGTAGCCACAGTAGGCAGCATGAAAGGGAGGCACAGAGAAGGGAGTACATGATACAATCACAAAGAATCCACTCTGCGGTTTGTGTGATGCTGCCCGGCACCCACCGTGCCTCCCATCGATGCTTGTAGATGTGCTGTTGACATTATAATCAAATTAGTCATGTAGAAACCTTCACAGTCAAGAGAGAGAAGCTGACCCTTCTAGAGCACCGTTGATCTAATTAAAGCTGTTTTCTAAAATGGATCAGATGAATCCCATTCTAGGTGATCCTGTTTCCCTCTGTTGACTATAAAGACAGTTTAGACATAACTCCAGTGCAGGTGTCTGGATGCAGGCTGGATGAATCCTGACTGCATGAAGACTGTCTAAACTCAGCTTCAGATCAGGCTGCCTGCAAACCCCCTCTGTCCTTGCTTGAAACACAGCAGTCCTTTTAGGAAGGACATGGCAGAGTGGCCATGAGAGAGACCCTGACCCAGGGTCCAACTTGTATGTCTCATGAGTCTGATCAAGGTGGTATGGGATAGAGGGAAGGACCCTGGCCAGACATCTCACACTGGATCACACTCCCATGGCACAATGCATGCTTTGGCAGGCCTCCTGGAGTGTGGGTGCACCAGCAGCTTCCCCCCAGGAAGGACCTCCAGAGCAGGCCCTCACAAGGAATAACAGCAAAGTGAGGGGTAAGCGTGGTTTCATGCCTGTTGTCAGGCAGCTCGTGCACTGCACTGCAGGGCAAATATCTCCCTCCTGCTGGTCCAAGATGCAGTGTGAAGCACATCCTATGGTCAGCACTCCCAGGAGGGACGTGCATGACACCTGTGTACCTAAGCACCAAATGCTGCACATCTGGGGCCTTACACACACACTTTTAGACAGAAGATAACACTTTCTGAGCTTTTGTGACTCAGAATGCCACGGTGGCTTTGGCTTTAAAGCAGTTTCTCACAGACTCCGTAGTGCCTCTCTGGAAATACAGAAACTTAGCTACACTGTGGGTAAACAATGCTTTATTTCTGTTTTCTGCTATTTCAGTCAGATTCATTGGCCTTGTTTTTACCTTCTCTGGGCCCTTGCTATTGCTTTGGTAGCAGAAAAGGAAGAGAAATCCATGTGGCCGTCACACTGACATAGGCTGGGTAAGCTGAATTACGGCTGCTCAGTACATCAGGCCAGCCTCCTGATGGTCCTTGGCTTTGGAAATCATTTTCCATTAATTATCTGCAAAATATTTACTTTAAAAGTGCTGTGAACAATCAGGCCAGGAAGCTTGTTTACTTGAACATTTCCTCAACAAGAGTGCAAACAGCATTGACATGAAGTTTTTGTACTTTTCTCCCAGCTCTAAATAAACGCTGTGTAGTACTGATCAGAATTTTGCTTTGGTTAAAGAAGAGCAAGACCTCTGGTGTTTATTTTTTCAATATATGTGTATTGTTAAAGAACAGTTACATTCATCAGTGACTTCCTATGCACGTACTTACTGCAGTTGCCTTTGTTTCTTTCTTACAGGCATGTAGCCACCGCTCTAGTTCAGAGATAATCTGCTGTACAACTCCTTCACTGAAAGCCTTCAACCTCCAACCACCCTTTGTAACCAAAGTGTTCTTTATTTTTGATGGTGTCAGCTCTTTGTTCTTTGATTTTGATTATGTAAATAATCCTGTATTTAAGCATTTTGAAAAGCCGGTGTTCATCTCAAGAGGCAACCAAAACGTTCTGGAAATCAAGGTAAGAAATGCTGAAGTAAGTTTTTCAATTATTTGCAAGCACGCAGCAGCATAGTGTATAACAGACGTTTTGATGAAATGAAGGAAGCCCCAAGGAAGCAAGGGCAGAGAGAGCAGTGTGTTCAGTACTGCGTGCACCCAAGCCCCCAGCTGTCGCCACTTAAAGGATGCAGATTTGAAAACAAAAATGCATACCAGGGTGGTTGTTGGCATCAGGTGGGGTGGGAGAGGGATTTTCCTTATCCTCATGGGAGGACCATGCTGTGTCAGCCTCTGAGTGCGATATGCTGTGTCACCAGTTCAGGATCAAATGTGGCCAGCAGCTCAGAACCTGAAGTGGGTGGTCTGCATGCAAGTCCTGGCTCATGGACTGTTACATGGGTTTGTGTCCTTCCTCATGAAAGATGTGGAGTTCTCTTTAGAAAGTGGCCTAGCAGCTATAGATCTCTAGAGCTGAGGGAAACTCTGGCCTGTGCACAGAAGTCACTCATGAGGATCAGTCACCACTGTAGCCTAAATATTTATGGATTCGTGAAAAATGCAAAGTCAATGCTGAGCACCTCTTAAAAAAGCACTGAGAATAGCCTACACAGCAGTGAGGAACATCTGTTAGGAATTCAGGGCCCTTGCAAGCACAGGCTGCTATCTACTACAGTGCTGTGGAGAAAGCAAGAGTCTGATTTCTTAAAATCTAGTGCTTTTTTAAGTATCAAGCAGAAACAGTATAAATACAGGTATTCCTAATTTGCAATGAATATTTATGAAAATTTAGTATTATGTATGTGTAATTTATATAGAATAGCTATAATTTATATAGAATACAATCTATAAAAAGTGCTTTATGGAAGAGAATCAGTCCTAATACTGGGGTCATCTCTTTGTGTAGCTTGTCCGTAGTTCTGTAAGCCAGAACTCTTTTCCCTTATGACAATCATGAAATCTTGAAGCCCTGAGGTCTTTGACTCCAAGATGGTCCAGTTGGGCGAGCTTCTGAGCTGCAGGAAATCAGAGGGTTCAGAGGTTCTGTCAGCCATGCTGAGTTGCAGTCAAACTCTGAATATTGATCTGTTTCCACAAAGTGTTTTGGGCAGATTCCAAAGAATAATCAATCTCTGATTCTTATTTTTTTTGTTTTGTTTTTCTACTTGGAACTCTTGGCCATACAAGACATACTTTTCCTCAGTGCAGAGCAATTCTCTTGTTCAGTTGCAGAGGAACACTAGAAAGAGTTGTGTGCACGTCAGTGGCGAGCTGGGAATATATATCTGCTGCATGGCTCAGTGCCTCAGTGCAGTGATAGCAGTGTTTTCCAGTATTTTCCAGGTCATGCATATCAACCGATTGGAAAGAAGACTAATTTGAGAAGAATCATAGAATAACTTAGATTGGAAGGAACCTCTAGAGGTCTTTGTAGTCTTTTGAGCCCTTGCTCAAAACAGGGCTAAGTTAAAAATTAGGTCAGGTTGCCTATGGCTTCATCCAGTTTGGCGGTATGTCTCTTGTTCTGTGGGGTTCAAAACACGGCAAATTGCCCAGGTGTGGCCTTTCAAGTGCTGAGCAGAGGAGAACCATCCACCTCCGAGGTACTGGTTTTGCTGCTGCTGTTGAAGTATGTGCTGAGCCTTCATCACTACAATGGCACGCTGCTGCCTCATTTCACCTTGTGGTCCAGTGTTTCAGTCATTTTCTTAAATTTGATGTCATCTGAAAGGGCAAGGACAGTGCATCCTGTCCCTTTGTCCAGGTTGTCAATAAACCAGTATTTATCCCAGTATCAGCCACTGACAAATGCCACTTGTTAGACTCCTAAGCTTTGAGCTGATGGACCATCAGTTTTTCATTTGCCTTGTAGTCCATCCATCCTGTCCTTATAATCTCAATTTGTTTTCATTGCTAGGAGGGACTGTGTTGCAAACTGTGCTGAAATCAAGGTGAACACTGTCCGGTGCTCTCCCTTCATCTACGGAGCCAGTTATCTCTGCATAGAAGGCAATCAGGCTGCTCAGGCAAAGTGCACCCTGTGCGCAAAGGAAACCTGTGCTGGCTCTTCCCACATTCTTATCCTTCCTCTGCCTGGAAGTGCTTCCATAAGGACTTGCTCCATAATCTTTCCAGAGGCTGAGGGTTAAAAAAATAGTTGGTTTTTTTAACTCTCTTCTTTCTTTTACTCCTGAACTTTTTATTCTCCCTGAAGGAGAAGCCTTCCTGGTGGGAAGAAGACATTCAGATAAGAAAGGCTAGCTCAGAGCTGTCCCACTGACAACTGACCAAAGTCACAACTTTTTAGTATTGATGTCACCTGTAGTCACGGCACCCACGGCAGATGCTGTCTACCTAAGCCTAATGCCCTGGTTATTTCCTGGCAACCGACTGGAGAATAACATTAGAGAAAGCTGGTCTCCTAGAACAAAGCATGAACAAGCACCAATTTAACATATTCCACTAAATAGAATTAGTTATACTGGGATGCTTCTGTCAAAACAGCGAGGCAACTTTCAGAAATTATAGTTGGGAGCCAAAAGATCATTACAAGCCATATTGGCAAAACTTTTCCCTTGCCCTGTACCCGCATTCAAAAATACACAAGTTTACATCCCTCATGGTCATATTTTGTGCAGTAATTAAGCAAGCTCAGCATGAAATTAAATGGCAGCTTGCTTCAGTGAACAGTCTGTTCTACCAAACCAAAGTTCTTTTATCTTTTTCTTAATGAGTTTCAGAGGGGTGGAGGGAGCTTTTACCACGAGTTTTTCAATCAAACTAATCTAGTGCGACATATTTGGCTTCCATCAAATAACAGTGGGTACCAGTTGAAAGATTCTGTTTGGTTTCCCCTGATGACCATAAGATGTTTTTGTAAGAAAATGTTACACACAAGAAAGCATTAAGTCTTCTGTCTAAAACAGTCAGGGCACTGTGTGCCATGAATGCCAGCCCTTCTTGTCTTCAGTGCCAGCTCTTTTGTCTTCCACACTACCAAGCTTCTCAAGGTCCCACATCATCGCTGTCTGCCTCTGCCAAGTACATGGCTCTTCAGAGTCTCTCAGTGCCCACCGTACCCCAGTCAGAGGGGTCATGGCAGAGTGCCTTCAGGCACTTCTCTGCTTCAGCACCATGAAGACACCTCTGCAGAAGGGCTCCTGTCTCCCGCCAACACGGGAAGCTCTAGGGCCAGGAAACATTCTGGTATTTCGCTGTTGGGGGACAACCAAAGACCTGAGTCTGCTGAAGAGGACCACACATTCTTTATAAGACAATCTTAAGGAACTCTTCTTATCTCTTTGTAGGTCACTCTCTTTTCCATCTTCCACGTTGCACATAAAATTATGTTGCTTTCAGTATCTGATCCAAGAGAATGCAATATGGAAACTGGGATTTCTGAGCAAGCTGCAGTGGAAGCTGTGCAGCCGCAGTAACTCCTCATTCTTCCCAAGTCCACCTCGTCTGCTTAAGAACCTCAAGAATTCTTCTGACACCAATCTCAAAATTTCCATGCCTGGCTTTGTGGTCCTTCTACTGCTTCTAGAATTTACCCCAGATTATTCCCATCTCTCTAAATTTTTTAGGTAGTTGATCTATCAGATTGGTTTGCAACAGCTGCTCAGCCCAGTAACGAGCTTCTCCAGCTTGTGTGCAAGGGCATTGCTCAGCAAGAAGCGAGTAATACGCATTTTAAAATAGGAAATAGTTTCCCCGTTCTCACAGGAGCCGGTTTCTTCCTCTTCTTAAAATGGTAGTCAAATTTTGGTGGTCCTGAGAAGAGCAAAACCACTGCTGAGTTTTGAAACTCTTAATACATTGAGATACTATAGTGAATATATTTGAAACTGCATTATATGAATGGTAACATAATGGTAATGGTAGTAAGTAAAAGTTACTATCTTCATTATAACTGGCAAAGGACCAACTTAGGAAACATCAGTATGATTTTTTTTCCCCCTTTAGGATAAGTATCAGTTTTGGTGGAAAAAAAAATTTTAGAAATCGTTTTTAAAAAATCTTAAGATTCAGTGTAGAAGGAAAAGAGGCCACTCACCCATGCTCTCCAGGATAATATATTTATCCTGAAGGTGGAAAACTCGAATTCAAGTCTTTTGAGGTACATCGTTCAAAGGAAAGATTTGAACCTGAATAGCTCACAATATGCAGCAAGCCTCCATAGTAATAAACCATAAACAGTCAGTCACATGCTTCCTGGTCCAGCAAACAGAATGGCTCCAAGTAGACAGAAGATAGAGTGCAAAATGGACTGCTTTGGCCAAAAATTAAAAAGCATTTACCTGAGGTGTGGCTTTACCAGTCAAAATAGGACATTAAACTGGCTCTCCTCTATGTTTCTTTAAATCTTCCCAGGGTTCTGTCTGATTCTGCAGCAGACCTAAAACATATGCCAGAGTAAGATATTTTGCCCCTCAGAATGGGGTTCTACTTTTATTTCCAGTGTACGAGGCCTTGCAGCAGTGTCAGCCACGATGCCTTCGTCCCTTCTCGTGAAGAGCTCCCAGATCAGCCCGCATAAATAGCCTTTATTAGTGTTACTCCCCATCCTCCCTTCTCCCTTCTTAATCCTGCTTAGTGTGCTTGTCCTTTCATCTTAAGCTGGGCTGTACACAGGGTAGGGCAGCTTCTTAAATACTGATGCACTCCTGAGCACAAAAGATCATGAACTTGGCCTTTGGACGCTACTATCACAACAGCAGAGGGAGTAATATTTCCTCCATGTCTGGGAGGTGAAAGCAGGTTTTCTGAGTAGGGAGTGCACTTTTCATGCTGTCATCTTTACCAGGGTTTGTTCCTTTTTGGTCTGTGGAACCTGATTTTAACAGATTTTTGCTTTTTTATGATTATGATTAAATAGCTCTTTTTGAAAACTTCGCTCCTGCTGCCCTAACCACTTGCAAAACAAAACGTTTGAGATGCCTTTAGTTTAAACATAATATAATGCCAGTTTTATATAAACAGCATCACATAATGCATCCTTTCTTGTGCAAAAATCTAAACAGGACCAATAGGTTTTATCCCTCAGACTTTTACATTTTTAGAAGTCTGCATGGGCTGTATGAGTATTAGTGACAGCAGATCTTATCTGTAAACTTTATCATCACCCTCTGGCCTGTCTGTCAAACTCCTGTTTACATGAAAAAAACCTGATACATGCATATTGACAGGGCAATGTAAATTTGCATTAGTCTTTTATTTCACAATTGTTTTTCCATTAAAAACATTTTCCAAGGTAATAAAAGGATTTCTCCCTAACTTTTATGAGATGGTTATGTAATGTGAAATTGATTTTTCTTTTCCAAGGGAAATTACATTGATTCAGAAGCTGTTAAAGGAGAAGTGCTAAAAGTTGGAAATAAAAGCTGCGAAAACCTCCTCCTGCAGTCAGAATCAATTCTGTGTACGGTTCCCAGCGATCTCCTGAAATCCAATAGTGAGCTGAACATAGAGGTGAGGCAGCTACACCACACATGAGATATTAATGCCGTTTTTATTATCATTCACAAGGTCGCTATTGAACCTATGAACTTTAAATTTAAGCCTAAGCCTGTGTTTACAGAGATATCCCTATCTCTGTTTGAGATGGAAATTTATAAAAAATAATTATCATCATTGTTGTTGTTACCTGTTTGTGCAGAGACTTTCTGGAGCCTTAGGCACAAAGTAGGACGTAAACTAAGCACAGAAATAAAATCATGGTTATTAATCCAAACACAAAGGAAACATACGGGGAGGAACGGGAAGGTATAATGGAGTAGGTTTAATCTGGAGTTCACAAGCCCTTATTTCAGAAAAAAATTCTGCTGCAGTCAAGAGGATCAGATCCTTTCTGAAAGATTTTTTGGTCTGCTTTTTGTAATTTCCTTTCAGTTCTTCTTGTAAGATGCAGACACTTAGAATAAATGTTTGAGTTCCACTATTGTTCTAAAGGTGGTTTCACTAGAGTCATTCCGAGTACTACTGCGAATTTAAATTGTAGACACTTTTGACCTACTGACTCGTAGAATAAGACACAAATCTTTCAGTATCTTCATGGGGGTTTTGTAAATATAAAAAAAGGAAAATCACAGTGGAATGGGATTACTTTTAAACTCTGAAATCTGCTTGTCATGTACTCGATTCACTGAAAACGGTGGAGACTTTGGCAGTCATGTAAGTGTGATTAAGATCAAAGTCTATGTAAGCTCTTTGGAGCAGGGAACACCTATTTTTTTCTATGTCTTTATGACATTCATCTCAATAGGATCCTGGTCTGTAAATGGTAGTCCTATGTGCTACTGCAATCTAAGTAAATAGTAATAACTAATTTGATTTATTAATTCAGTAAATATTAATCTATTTTAAAATTAATTTCTTTTGAAAAGTACAGATTAAATTTCTTAGGTGAATCAGGCAACCTATAAAATTAGATGCAGCTCTCCTTTTAGTGTATCTGTTTCCCGGACCTGTAAATGCCTAGTTTCATATAATACTTGTGCACATGTTGCATTCTGTACTGTTTGTATTTTTTGTATACAACCAGGACTGGCACTATATTCAGTCAGTTCTGCTAAATGATATTTCCTTAACCTCTAAGAAACAGATATGCGTGACGTATTTCATATGTAGAAAAGAACACAACATAAAGGGGTTAAATAAGGTTTCTGCTTGTTTACTGGCAAGGAGCCTCAGAAACTGCAGTCTGCCCAGCGAAGAAGAAAATTTGCTCTTTTGACGGGCAAATCCATCATTACAGTACCCAGAGGAACGAATTCCACAGGAGGAAGAGAAAAGATGGCCAAGTGCATTCTGACTAACAGAGCTAGTACCGTGTGACCTAAAACGGTTTTTCCCTGGTAGCTGCTTGGTGTTTGTTTGGGTGTTGGTTTTGGGGGTTGTTTGTTTGTTTGGTTTTGTTTCTTTAAACTGTTGACAAGCAAGAAGCTGGCAAGGGACAGGCTCACGTGACCTTGGGAACTGAAATGCAGGCATGCTGTCAACAGAGAGGGAGTTTGATGTTACAGCATATTTATGCCAGAAGGACGCATATTAAAGACATTTGGGCAATTTTTTAACATCGATTTCAGCCCATATAACCATAAGCCCATACATTTCTGTGCACCATTTCAGCAAAAGTATGAATTTAGTATTTTAAATTAACATCTGGTAGCAGTGGGACCCTGTTTTCCAGAGTGCATGTGTGAGTGTGTGCTGTGTGCATGGTGTAGCACGTACATAGCTGTGTCACTAGCAGAGCTCTTGAAGGCATGTAATGAAACATAAAAATGTACATCTGCTTTCACGTACACCAATATAACAATGTCTCTACTCCCAGTGTCTTATCACAGTACAGCATTACAAAATCAAGATTTAATACATATGGGACATATCAGCTTATACTTTAGCACTAATATTCTACTTCTTGCTTGTCTTTTGAAATCATCACACTATTTTTTCTGTGTTTTTTTCAGTGGAAGCAAGAAGTTTTGTCAACAGTTATTGGAAAAGTGCTGATCCGGCAAGATCAGAATTTCACGGGACTAATTGCTGGAGTTGTTTCAACATCAGTTTTAATTTTTATCTTATTGGTGTTTTTCCTCTGGAGAAGGAAGAAGAAACAAATTAAAGGTCTATCATTGTCGACTTCATCAAATAATTCTGTTATTATATCTTAGATTTTAAAAACTGACATCAATTTATGCTTTCCTTAACCGCTGTTCAATGTCCTGTTGTAACCTGTCAGCAGAGGTTTCACAATCAAGTGCAATGTTTAGTTGAGTTTTGGCCCTTGGCTCTTGCCTGAGCTGGGTGAAGGGCCACACTATGCCTAAAGGGGAAGGATTTCGGAGGAACTCTGAGCTATGTAGAAAACTTAGTAACTCCTCTTCCCCAGTCAGCCTTGGAAGAGGGAATGAGTCAATGACATGTGTGGAATCACAAGTACTTCAGCTTCATCCAGTTGCCTTGTAGTCCTCTAGGCTGTGCCTAGTTTGTGCAAGACACAGAGCGCTGCAGTGGCTGGTCTTCTGTCCACCCGGATCAGGGTGCCTCCCCTCTGGCCCCCATGTCTGGGTTTCCTTCGAGTGGGAACTGCTGCACTACGCAAGGGGGGAGGAGGAGGGGAGCTAATACACAACCAGGTCTTGTTCTGATACAATATCACGGTCAGATCATGAAGCTGGCCCCAGAGGCTTCAAAGCTCATTTGGATCTTCCAGTGTAGCCAAGAGTGGGGCTTTAACACAAGTCACAGCAAATCTTGTGCTGTACAAATAGCGCAAGTTCAGGTCTTGCACATGTCTGCTTCAGCAACAGCCCAACCCTCTTCTCAGCAGAGCAGAACATCTAAACTGAAATAAATACCTAAATGAATGTTGGCACACAATAAACACAAGGGTTTTCTCATACTGTCTTTTTCTCCTTCCCCTTCAGATCTGGGAAGCGACCTAGTGCGCTATGATGGCAGGGTGCACACTCCTCACCTGGACAGGCTGGTGAGCGCGAGGAGTGTAAGTCCAACGACAGAAATGGTTTCAAGCGAATCTGTAGATTACAGATCAACTTTTCTAGAAGGTACACTTCTATTATGAATCTGTATGGATGATATTTTATACATCTTGCTTTTCATATGTCTTCAGATGATAGCTGTTGTGATCAATATCTTAATTTCATTTTCTCATCTGGTTTGTCTGTGTCTGCATTGTTTGGGATTTTCATGTGTTTACAGGCTTACTATTTGAACTGAGCTTCTCAGGTGCTTCCCAAGATTAAGGTGCGAAGGATTTTTACTTTTACTCAGGTTGGAGCAATATATAAAATGCTGTTAGTGAAAATTCTCTGTAAGTATGTTCCACAGTTTATTAGGAGCTAGTGGGTAGAATGATTTTGTGTTATCATAAGGTCCATCACACCATGCACAAATCCACTCTGAAAAAAGCGATTTTAAGGATAGCATCGAGTGGGTGTAGGTTTAGTGTGTCTCAGTGAGTTCATACAGTCATGGTAAAGCAGTTCTGTCAGCTCAACATGGGACATGGAGATTTGTAAACTGATACTCTTTTGTCCGTTCATGCACCTCCTATAAAATGGCACACTGTGTGATGCAGAAATGCTGATTTTAATAATTAAGCTAAAGGGGGTGTGAAAACTGTCACAAATTGAGTGGAGGCCCACGTGTGCTGAGATGTCAGTCTTACAAAACATGCTGTTCATTTTCAGACCTGTGGGCATGACGGAAGAATAACCCTATGCTGAATAGATTTTTGTGCCACACATCACCATTTTAGCAGGGGTATTCTCCAGATCACTCTGCTGCACTTACCATACCACTTCAGGCTGAACGTGGCCAAGATGTGTGGAGACCGTGTTCTGTGATTACCATTAAAAGAGTCTTTAACTGTTAGAAGTTACCATATGATATTTGAGATACCACAGATACTTGTTGGTCTTGGTGTAGACATAGTCTTGTACTGTTTCAGGCGCTGCCATTACAACTCAATAGAAATCGCTCCAAATCCTTATTCCGCCTTGGTAATGCCCAATCGTGGAGTTGTTTGAAAGCCAGGCCTGTTCCAAGCTTCCTTTATGATTCTTTAATTGCTGCTGCCAGCTTGCACAGGAAGTTTCTTGATTGAAAGATTCCCAAAGGAAAAGCAAAGCCTGTGCCACTGGTTAGAAGGGAAAGTGCTACATGAGACACAACTATGCAGAGATCCTTGGTGGAAGGTAAATCTGCAGTGGTCCTGGGGCCACTGTGCACCAGCAAAGCACAGCCGAGAGTGCACCCAGGAAGGTGTGTTCACTTAATGTACCCGTAGGAATGTTTACATCAATTACTGTCAAAGAATAAAGTGACAGGAACATTAGAAAACATGCAGATCTACATGCAGCAGCTGTAAAAATTATTTTGCAACCGTGACTAGGGTATTTTACCATGATTTTTAAATAGATATTTGCCCTTGGTGACCTAAATATGGCTTTGTAAATGCAAGAGTTTGTATTTTTACCTCTAGATAGAGCAGCACTGAGTTTTTCTTGGCACCTGGAGTGATAACAGCACTATATAAAAATTTCCCAAGTTTTATACATAAATATATAAAGCATGTCTGTACAACATCTTTTACTCTTTGTGATAAAATATCTGATAATTTCTGTTGTTAAATTTATTCCTTTTTTTTTCTTTTTGACCCTGGGCTAAATTCTGCTCATTGACTCCACAGCAATCATTACAGACTGAAATTGGTGTCAATTAAACTTAGTTCTTTGATTCTATTACACAAAATACTAGGAAAAAATCTTTTCAACAAAAGCAGTTCAAAATACCTGAACAACATGCTGTTGACAAAAATAATTTTCTCAAATAAATGCTCCTTGCTTGACTGAAACATTTTTATTTCTGCTATTCTAAATCAGCTGGCTCATGTTATTTTCATGAGTAGCACTAACTGTATTATCTTCAGCAGTTACAGGATATGAATCACCTTTAGGCATTTCCCTGGTTGAATATTTACCATTGGATAAATATAGCTAGTCACCAGCAGTTTAGAAACCTTCATGAAATGCAGAGTTCCCTACCAGATTAGAATACGACAATAATAAAAGGTTTCACGGGTTTAATTGTTCACTACTTCCTCCTCCCATATTGCTGTAATTTTTCCATTTTACTCTTGTTACTCCCAATTACTAGAAATGCTATAACCTACACTTGGCAAGAAGTGACAAGGCTTCGTTCCATCCCCTCAGAAAAGTGGAAGTTCTGCCATTTACTTTCATAAAAGTAGGGCTGAGACAGGCCTAAGTTTCTAGTGACATGGTTTTCCTGGAGTTTGGCAGGTCAGCAGTGCATATTTTCATTTTTCCTTTGTGACCAAAACCTCTGCAAAGCCAAGCCGCTTCCAAACTGATAAAATCAAACCTTGCTTACCAAAGCAATAAAACTCTCAGTTTTCCAAGAAGTCTGAAAGGATTGTAACGGTTTCTGTTCATCTTGCAGATCAGTTTCCAAGCATGTCTCAGAATGGATCGTGCAGACCTGCCCAGTATCCTCACTCTGACCTCTCCCCGATTCTGTCTAGCGGAGACTCAGATTTAGCCAGTCCACTTCTCCAAACTAATGTCCACATTGACATCAGTGCCTTAAATCCTGACCTGGTCAAAGAAGTGCAGCATGTGGTTATTGGTGCTGACAGCCTGATTGTGCACTTCAGCGAAGTAATAGGAAGAGGTAGGTACTGCAACTCTTACCTTACCAACTGCTCTTCTTTTTTGTACGCCCTTTCATTATAAACCATTCTGAATAAGGTGTCTGCCTGGAGGTTTTTCAAGCCTTTTACCTCTTACAGGACTGCGTCCCATGCACCAAATCAAGGGGGGGAACCAAGGGGCTCTTGAAGTCAGGTGACAGGTTCTGCATTTGATCAGTTGGAGAAGACACCAAGAGGGTGGAGAGTCTGCCAATTAATAGGGCTCCTTTGAACTCAGAGATTTGCTGGTTCCCCCTCAGCTGCCTCACTCTTACCCTTTTCTAGGCTACAGAAAAGCTCAGCCAGGGCTTCTGATCCATGAGGCTGTGGTGGAGAAGTGAGGCTGTGATGGAGGAGTGAGGCTGCCACAGAATACTGCACAAGACTAAGGCACACCTCTGAATGGCAGGGTATGCTGAAGCAGGGGCACCAGCCATCTTAAACTCAGAGCCTGAGAGCTGGCAGGATCACTACACAACACAGAAAGTTCCAGCAGTCACTAGGGCATTCAGTAAAAGTCCCCATGGGCTAGGTGAAATGCACACACTCCTTTTCCCTCCGCATGTTTCCCCCAGCTCTGAGAGATTCACTGTTTGTTTCCTCTTACCAGACTCTGTTCCCCCTCGTTCCTCTCTCATCCCAGCTGCAGTAATGCATAGCTCCTGATTCACTTCCCCTTATTTTTATCCCTGATATAGCAAGCCCCCTATTTTTCTCAGTTTCTTCCATCATTCCTATTCCTCTGCATCTCCATAAGCAGGTTCCCTCCTTTCATAGCCTGAGCCAGCATTTGTTAGGGGCATTTATTAAACTCTGTACTGTTGAGTACCTATTAGTAACCCAAGTAGAAGCTGGATTTTCAGTACTTCTGCAGATCATGCGTGAGAGATCTCTTGTTGCATATCAGAATACTGATAAAAAATTGGCTATAAATGATATTCCTAATGCCTCTTCTGCAGGAAAATAGTCACAAATCAGTCAGTGTGTTTCCCTTCCATGTATTACACTTCATCATCCCCAAAGCAAGGGTGGGCCTTTTTCTTTTCTTTCTTGTTTCAGAAAAGTCCAAGTAATTTCCCATTTTTTAAATGTTGAAAAACATCAGAAATGACACCAATTAACCATTTTTAATTTTCTCCTCCTCTCTGATAACTAGAAATCAGCCAAACTGCAAAATATTTTAGACACACCCAATCCAAGCTTTAGGATTTGTGCCCAGGCTCCGAACAATCTGTGTTCTGATGGGATTTTAGTTGCTTTTATAAAACAAACTTTGTATTAACTTTACCCAAGCCAAAAGCAAAGCCAGCTGGGCTCTGACCAGCACTTTCGACTGGAACCTAGTAGAATTAAGCAGATAGTCTTGTTCTCTGCAGAGCTTACACTTGACAAAAATCTACTTGGCTTTCTAATTGAAAAATGTAAGTATTTTAAAAGTGTCCAGTAAATAGTACGTCTGTGAACGAAAGCCCCTAGTACCTGTACATAATTTGATTTGAACAAATTAATGTCTGGAGCTCAAAGTTCTCTGTATCCCAAACAGGTCAACCTGACTTCTCATAGCAGGTTTCCCCATAGTAGCGTTCTACAGACTACCCCATTTGCTTGGTAGAAAAGCACAGGATCAGGAAGGATTTCTGTGTCCCTGGCAGTCTATGTCACTGCTTAGACCATGAGAAAGAAGACAAATTTTGCTTCTCATCTTTTAGTGACATTTCACACTCTGAACTAGGCCCTAGCAGAGACCATAGACTGCTGCCTAGTGATGTGGTCAGTCTATGATCAGTAGTTCATGTTCATAGCCAGCACACCACTTTTAATACTTAACATTTTCTACGGAACAGCAAGACCCAAGAGACTGTAAGCTCACAGTGACCCTCCTTTTGCAACTTTCCACTGAAAGTGCAACAACACTGTGCACCAACAATTGAGTGGACCGCTTGGCATGGGCTTGCAGACCACTGGCAACGACTGATCCAGGGGTCATGTCAGCTCCTAACTGCTCCCTTGTCCCTTCCAGTGGCCTCTTTTGACATCTGTGTCACAGGAGAGTATGGTGGGAATGGTCTGACATGGTTTTTGTGTGCATAGTCATTACAAGAACATGAAGCAGTTGTGGCATCAGCCTTGTCATTATTTGTACTCTCCATCTAGGTCAAGAAATATCACTTACACTGCAAATAGAGTTTGCATTTTATGTAATGACGGTTTTATGTAAAGGTAGTTTTATGTGTTAGTTATGAAGTATACGTTACAAGCGTTGGGAATTGGACAGTAATGCAGTGCGATCACTTTCTTAAAGCATAATTGCTACCCAGTGGAAAAAAAAAAAAAAGAAGCTATTTTTACCTATTAAAACTAACCTTGCTCATGTTTTCACACAGGGCATTTTGGGTGTGTGTACCATGGGACATTGCTGGATAATGATGGCAGGAAAATTCATTGTGCTGTGAAGTCACTGAATAGTGAGTTACATGTTTAATAGTGAGACGTTACCGTAATTCCAAAGATAACTGGGGTGAACTAATTAATTACAGTGAAGTATGCTCACAAATAAAGATTTCTAGTTGCAGCTGGATCAGATTTATCTCTAGAGCAGTTCCAATTACTTTAGATTACAATGAGGCACCAGTATATATTTGTACTTCAAATGAAATACCCATATATTTCATTTACAAAGAAAAGGACACGGGAAAATGAGGGAAAGGCAGTGTCACTTCTTATTCTGCTGACTACTGAAGATTTGGGTTTGGAAGTTAATTTGCTTAAGAGTGGGCAAAGCTGCTGGAAAAACAGGAAGAGACTATAACATTTATTAAAGGCTTTACTCAAGTGTTGTTATTCAATTCTAAATAATCCATAGTAAGAAAAAGAGAAATGGAATTAAAATCACCAACTCTATTTGGTCATGGTAACAAAATGGATGCACATAACCTAGTTGTAATGTGGGAGATGGGGAGATCGTTTGTAACTTCTCATTATCACTTTGTTGTGCAATGACATGCTGTACAGAAATGAGCCGTAGTTTGTTTGGGTTTCTTTTAATTAACTCATTTTATCACTGGATTTCTCAGGGATTACAGACCTGGAAGAAGTAGCTCAGTTTCTGAAAGAAGGAATAATAATGAAAGATTTCACTCATCCCAACGTTCTCTCACTCCTGGGAATCTGTTTGCCCAGTGAAGGATCCCCCTTAGTCGTTCTTCCATACATGAAACATGGAGATCTTCGAAACTTCATTAGGAATGAGACTCATGTAAGTACATGGTGAGGTCTACCAAATGGTAATTCAGGTCTAGCCACGCCCTGCTCCAACACCACAAGCTCTGATAATTACATTATGTCTATAACTTGCTGCTGTTACTACACCTTAACCTTTAGCACTTGCTTAGGCTGGCACGGAGCCCAACCACAGTGCTGCCACTCCTTCCCTTCCCCCTCAAATTCCTCTCTAGAATGTTTCCCAGAAATTATCAGCAATAAGTATTTCTCATTTCCCATCCATAAGCCTCTTTATAAACAAATGTGTTTATGAGATCTAAGTCAAGGGGCCCAACCATCTGCTAGTTTAAACTGGCATGTCTCCGTTGACTTCAGCACAACTGTGCCAGTCATCAACATCTGCTCTTCCAACTCCTAGGTGAGGGATCTTCGGGTACAGCTAGTGTCACAGCCCCGTTATTATCAATAATTTTTCTTCTTATAAGAAAGAAAACCAGCAATTGTTATACAGACTTTGAGTACTCTATTGTCAGAGATTTTCCCCATTTCCATTGAAAGACTGCAGATTTCTCAAACGCCTCGCTGCTTTCTCGCAAGTCTGAGACCATAGGCCTTGCCTCAGGTAGTGTAAGCCCACCTTATGCTGTAGTATTTCACCCATTTCACAGTGCTAGGACAGTATAAAGTGACTTCTCAGCCAACAGGATTTTGCCCCTGCCTGTGTGGCAATCAACAATAGCCAGTATAATTAAAATAAAAAAAATGCATTGTGACACATTGTTGGGGGAGTTAAGCTTTCTGAGTAGGGACCTCTTCCCCTCTGAGCTTCTTTCATTCTACAAATCCCTTGTCTGTGAATAGTGCCATGGCCCTTCCTGAAATAAATAGAATAATGCCCACAACTGAACGAGATTGTTGCACAGAAGAAAATTATATGGAGGAATTTCAACAACACAAAAATCTGTGGGAGTTCACGATTACATAACAAGTCGTGCTGCTGGATAAAAGAATTACAGGTTTATCTTTATACTTATTTTAATATTTAACATTTTCAGTAAGGTCTTACTTTGCAGACCCCCAGAAAGAGTTACCAGTCTTTGCAGAAAATCTTCCTCTGGTAACTGCTAAGGTTGCATTTACCTTTTCTATGGCATCATACTGATGATAGCTTGCACTTATTTTGCCTCAGATAGGGCTCTCTCCTTTCTTGATCATTTCCAGCTGTTGAGCTCCAAGTTCATAGTTAGCACCTTCTGCTGAGTTACATGCGATTACTCTTAAGTTCACAAATGTGAATTTTGTGTATCAGCTGTGATGCTGAGGTTTCAGCATACTGTTCCACTTCCCCAGCCCAGGTCATGCTGCTTATGCTGCAAACTCTGCTCTTCTGGAGTCTTGTCAGCGTTTTTGATTTCTTAAAGTGTGTTTCCTCACTGGAGGTAAGAACTTGACCTGAACTTACACCAGTTTTACTACAAGTATCAAGCTGTCTTGACCATTCTGGTGGCAAGATAGGTGTGTCAAAAACTGAGAGTCACAACAAAAAACAGTCTGCTCCTTGAGTTTCTGCATTCATTGTATCACAAATGTTTGTATTTTACAGAACCCAACAGTAAAAGATTTAATTGGATTTGGCCTTCAGGTTGCAAAAGGGATGAAATACCTTGCAAGCAAAAAGTTTGTCCATAGAGACTTGGCAGCAAGAAACTGTATGTAAGTACAGACATCTAATTCCAGCCAATTTTATCACACTATTCTGTGTCAGACAGTGGGATAAGATAAATGAAAGTTTCCAGGATTATTCTTTTTTAGTCAAAATAGGGTGGTTCTGTCACTGTTCCATAGTTATACTGATGTTTGTCTTGCATACTGATGAGCTACTCAGCTTGCTAATGGCTCATTTCTTACACATAAGCTTTTTTTGAGTGTGGGAAATAAGGAAAGCTGAGGTGAAAGTGTAGCCACTCAAAATCATTGGTTAGACAGTTTAAAAGGCATCTCCTAAGGGAAGTTAAACTGCTGTTGTCTCAACTTGCTGTGCTTCCACCCAACCTCTTCAGAAGCAGCCCGTCGCTGCTGCCACGCCTAGCAGGAGGGAGAGGAACACAGGGGAATTTTGTGAGAAAAACAGAAACACAAAGAAACACCAGTGAGACCTCCTGACAGTAATCTTTAAGTACATAACTATGAGCTTACTTTGGCTCAATTGCACACACAAATTAACATTAAAAAATCAGAGCATGCAAAGAATCTTACTAGTGTCTGGGTAGCCAGACAGTTCAGTTCACACAGAGACTGATACAGGAGTTGCTGATACTATTATGCAGATTCATCACCTATGCTGTGAATTAATGAGGAACAGGATTAAACATCAGAGTTTATTTTTAGCATATCATGATCTGAAACTCTGGCTGCAAAAAGGTTGTTTACCTGTGACATCATGTTTCTCAGTGTTTTTTTCAAAGGATGCACACTGGTGCACCTGAACAGTCTCTGAAAAATAATGTTTGCTTACAGCTGCTGGTTGTTTTAAGGGAGGAAAAAAGCTGCAAGCAACATGATTTTCAGGTTTCCTAAGAAGAAAGGAATTGGGTTACTGGATAAAAGTCCGGGTTCATCTAATCAAAGTCCAAGTAGTGGCAACAGGATATTTCTCTGGCCTACTGTCTCTTCCTTGGGTGAGGAGGGAACAAATGTCAGGATGTCTCACATTGCCAACTGAATGGCTGTGTTTCTATGTGGCAAGAATCACAGAAGCACAACCCTTGCCACAATGGCAGTGTCCATCAGAAAGGAAGCCAGGATGCAAATACAGTTCCCATGGGCTCTTGACTCTGTTCCACTATCCTGGAAGAGGTGCAGGAAGCTGCTATGGCATAAATTGTCCCCTGTTACCCCATCGAAGTTCCCTCCTACGCCCTTCCCTACCCCGTCATTGGCAATGGTTTATTTATTACATGAGTAAAAACAGCGGATCATTGTGTGCCTTTCAGAGGGACTTCAGCAGGCCAGATTGCTATCCAGGCAGAGACCTCGTAAATTCAAGACGGGGGAATGCCACATGTAGAGGCTGAAAGAGACAGGATTGTTTAGCCTGGAGAAGGCAGCGGGGTCATATCCATGTGTATAAATACCTAATATGGTGAAGTAAAGAAGATAAAAGCAGATTCTTCTTAGCGGTACCCAGGGACAGGCCAAGAGGCAGTGGGCACAAACTGGAATAGAGAAAATTGCATTTAAACATAGAAGGAAATGCTCTTGCTGTAGGGGTGACTGGACACTGGCACAGGTTGCCCAGAGAGCTTCTGGAGTCTCCGTTCTTCCAGACATTCAAAGCCCCACTGGTCATAGTCCTGGGCGTCCTGCAGTAGCTGACCCTACTTTGGGCAGGAGAGGTGGTGGTGAACTAGATGATCTTCAGAGGTCCCTTCCAACCTCACCCATTCTGTGATTGTGTGATTCTGTAAAGAATCCCAAAAGCAGATGTTTGCTGTGGCTAGGTCTGCACATATAATGAGGGGTAGGCTTAGGCGTAGCTACATCTGTTTTCTGACAGTGAGACAGCTTGTCGGGACAAACACCAAGCATAGGAGGAGCACAGCTAGGGAGATCTTCTGGTATGGCTGAGCTGTAATCCCAGAGGAACTTAGCTTATATCACCATTCTTTCCCAGTCCAGATGCCAAACGCATCCTTAGTTACAGGACTACACTACTATATAGTCACTGAGATAATGATGGGTCCTTCCTTATCAAAACTGAGAGTGAATAGGAAAGGGAATGCCTTGACTTGGAAATAAAAATCAGAAGTTTCTAAGGGTATGGATGAAGAAACAGCTGTGGAAGAAATGATGTAACACTCAATCAGGATGTGTAGGCTATTAGCAAAAATCCTTTAATACAGAGCAATTGCTTTAAAAGAACTGTAATTCAGATTATATTATCAAAAGAGTATCAGTAATTTCCTGAGTTCATTAACTGTGTTAAATGGGTGTCAAATATACTTTGCTGCACTTTTTGTTTCACTGTTACATTAGTTAATAGATCCAAGATAAAGTACTGTCTTCCGAAGTTCCAGTCTCAAAAATGCAAGTCACTCATTATAATCCACCATCACTGTAAATCTCGCCTGCTCAGTTGCAGATAATACTTTTTGTCATTTCTCTAGGTTGGATGAAAAATTCACTGTCAAGGTTGCTGATTTTGGTCTTGCTAGAGATGTCTACGATAAGGAATACTACAGTGTGCACAATAAAACAGGAGCTAAACTGCCAGTGAAATGGATGGCTTTAGAAAGCTTACAAACTCAGAAGTTCACAACAAAGTCAGATGTGGTAACATACAAACATATTTGTATCACACGTTAATTTCTCTTATCTTGCCTGAGGCGTCTCTCTGCCATTTAACGAATGGACTTACTCTAACCCAAAACTTTGATTTGAATCAAACTTTAGTTCACATAAGAGACTGTTTCTACATCCAAAAAGGGTATTTGTCCCAGTCACAAAGCAGTAAGTTGTTAACCTGATGATCTATTACTGTTACTGCTCAGGAAAGAATTAGGAGTTTAATCCCACTCCAAGGGAAACTAAGGACATTCCAAGAAGCCAAGCTGGAGCTGAACCCTGCTATAGGAGGGGCTCTGGAAAGCTTGACAAAACAGGTTAACTTTGAGACTCATAAAATTTAATAGTTCTGAAAAAGACTTTATTTGCTTTATAAATACTTACCGACTGCCTACAGCAATCTCAAGTATTACCTGGCCTTTTAGGAACAAAAAAAAATGTAAGATGAAGTCATTAGTTGGCTGGATCACTTTGTATTTTAGCTCTCCTTTCAATCCAGATTCAAATTAGCCTGTGATGCATAGAATTTTCACCATGTGTATTCTCTTCAGTATGTATTTACACAGGGTTAGTCAGATCATCAGCTCATGTAAATTGGCAGAGCTCCATTAACCTCAAAAGAGGTCTGCCAATTTATGCCAGCTAAGTAGCAGGCCTATGGGCTTTTATTTTCTTTCATTTACTTAGTTGAGTTTCTCTGGCTGCAATTTAAGTGGCTCCTCAAGTCCCTACAGCATTTATTAGCCCACTTAAAAGAAAGCTGAATGCAGTAAAATAACTTTTCAAAGGGAAAATCCATGCATTTGAACGCTTAAATCTGTCAAAAAGTCTTCTAAAAATGGAATGTAAAGCCCTCCAACCCTATAACTTATTATTTATTTCTTTGTTTTCTTAGTGGTCTTTTGGTGTCTTGTTATGGGAACTTATGACAAGAGGGGCACCACCTTATCCTGATGTAAATTCTTTTGATATAACTGTTTACTTATTACAAGGAAGAAGGCTGCTACAACCTGAATACTGCCCCGACCCACTGTAAGTAAATAGTTCGCAAAGCTTTCTGCAAATACTGCTGATATTCTGATACTATAGTAAGTGAGACTGTTGGAGGAAAGAGGGGAGCTTTTTGCCTTTTTACGTGTTTTCATAATTGAACGCTTTTTTTATTTGAATGGCAGGTATGAAGTCATGCTGAAGTGCTGGCATCCAAAACCTGAGATGCGTCCAGCATTTTCTGAACTCGTTTCAAAAATATCAACAATCTTCTCCACTTTTATTGGGGAACACTATGTTCATGTGAATGCTACTTATGTCAACGTGAAGTGCATTGCTCCCTATCCTTCTCTTTTATCATCACAAGACAACACAGACATGGATGCTGACACATGACGGGTATGTTTGAAATAGAGGGAAGTTCATTCCTAGTTGTATGAACAAAAAGCAAAACATTTTGTCCACTAGTTTTTACTGCCCGCTCTTTGTGAGAACGCTGTTGCACATGTTTATGTTGTTGCCCAAGTTGCACTAGTACAAGGACATCATATCATTGTTTAAGGCTATGGGATTCTATAAACCATCACAGTAATTTCCAAGTATTTGGACAACTGCATCAATTTACCAAATGGAAACGCTGTGTGCTACCATCCAGAGCTAGTTCCCACTAGCTCTCATTCATGTGTGCTCAAACCCAAGAACAGAGATTCATCATTAATGCCATGAAGGAGAAAGTAGAATACCAATCAGTACGGCTGGAAGGACTATTACTGTGCACGTACGTTAGGATAATGAGCAGTGCAGAAGTGGTTTTCATACAAAAGACTAAGACAAACAGTGAGAGTTACAGTAGTTTAAAATGTATTTTCCTCCCGCACAGTCCCAACTTTGGATTTTTGCACTATAACGACAAGGTTTCTTAGAACACAGGCAGCCAAGAGAGCCAGCCTCACGGTAAATGTCTTAACAGAAATCAACAAAGTATGTCAGCCTTGCCAGTCCTCTGGTGTAGTCAGACGGTACATAAAATAAAGGGAAAAGCATCTAGCTTAAAGCATTCCTAGTGTCAACTTTATTCCAACATTCAACCACTTCTTTGAGTCAAACAGCCTGTATCGACAGATCTCTCGCTAAAAAATGCAAAGCCTCCATTTCTTTCAATAAAGAATTAACCACTCAGAATAAAAACTTGAAGGCATCCATATTAAATGCCAGGCTTATCCCTGGGATGCAGTAATACGGGCTGCGTTATGCTAGAGAGGACGAGGAGACAGGCAGGCTGGCAACCTTATGGAGCTGCTGTCAGGTGAGTCACACGGTGAGTAGCTGAAGCTCTGCCACCTACCCTTGGGCAGAGCTGTCGGCAAAGGTGAGTAAAGAGCGGAGGCGTTGCATCCAGCCCTGACCTAAAAAGACACTGCCACAGAAGGAATGTTGATGATAACTTCTTCATGCCAGCCCTAAAGAGCTGAGAAGACCAAAAGAAGAAAGAGCTTTAGGCCCCCCAGCCTCTTCTTGGATCACACAACCCAGTGAATTACGATACCTTATTTTGAAATTACAACCAGAGAAACAGTTTTGGAAAGAGATAGTAAATAAAACTTTCATTCAGTAGGGAAGAGTACTATAGCTTTAGAGCAAGCATCACATGTCATTTCTGTTCCTGTGGAATTCTGTGCATACTACTGTATAGCTTGTTTAGTATAGGATAGAACTGGGTTTGTTGGTGTAAACATATAAAGTATTCTATTTTTATATTAAAAAAAAAAGTTTATTTTTAATGACATTTACAAAGTTTGGTTAGGCCACAAAATACTGCACTGTGAACATTTCAGAAAATACATGTCAACGTTCATGATTCATAAATTGTAGCAACCTTTAAAAAAATACTGTGTAAATATTAAAAAGGAAAAGAACTGACTGTAAACACACTCCACCCTAAGTATAATATCTCTGTTGCTGCAAGTCAACCATTTTAAGGTCTTCAGAGAGAGGTGGTATGGATAAAGAACTGGTATAAGGGACTCATATTGTTCTTGGGAGACAGTGTTATAACTGAAAGATTTATAACGAGGGCAGAGTGTGTAGGCAAACCATGAGCAGATAATATTGTATTGTGTTTCATCACCACTTTCATTTCAGAAATGAACTTTCATGTCTGCTGGGAGCAATACTAATTGTAGATTGCTCAAGGACAAAAGGCTTTGCTGCAGGCAAAAAAAGTCATCTCTATGGTTGTTAAAACAGCTAAGGAAGTTTATGACACATAGATTTGGAGAAGATACTCCAAACTTGTACATACATGCTTGAGGAACGCTGCAATGTGAAACAGAGGACATTTTTACTATTTATGAACTTTTGCTTAATAAAGTTAATGTTGTGTCTGGGACACCTGTAAGAATACGTGATTCTGGTAAAGATTTGATGTTAGTAAGTTCATATATCTGCAAATGGTACTTATGTTTATAGTTGTTGTTATGACCTAATAAACATGTTACTAAAATGAATGATTGTAATACTTTACACTCAGTGTGCTGTAATTACTGTTAACAGTTGCCTGTTAAGCTGATAAAAGTCTGTATGCTTTCTGTGACTAACATGGGAGGAGCAGCCTGCGGAACTGCGCGAGAGAGAGGAAACAACTCAGAAACATAGAAATACGGGGAGCGCACCACGAGATCAAACACGCAGTTCATCAGGCTCCTACCCATTAACAGATACGGGAAGGGTGCAGAATATTTGTCGTGAACAGCTACGGTGTAGTCTGTTTGATTAGGAAGTCTCTTGCCTAACCACAGGCTGCACCCACACAGAGCCTTCAGCTTCTTCATGCACTTAAGAGTTAGAGGCGACATCTGAAGCTTGGAATTTAGGCATAGTAAAGAGTACCTCCTTGGCCCAACAAGGATGCTCGTGCTTGCGTTTAGCATCCAAGTTCCCTGATCAGTCATGATCTACAAGGAATATCGAGCACCTGAACCTGTGTTCCTCACGGTCATCCAGCACGTGATTCATGTCTGCAAGGTGCTTTGTATCTGTTGATACCTGAAGAGAGAAGGCACTGCGGTCCCTGTGGGTCTTGGCTTTTCCGAGGGAACAGGAACCAGCCCTGCTCGTCTCCCACACGTTTCCTCCCGGTTACATTAGATGCTTCCCACAGAATTCACAAGTTGGCTTCTGTGAAGTGCATGTTAAGCAGGTACCCCACAAACACTGCAAGATGTGCTGCTCTGTGCCACTCCTAAGCCAGACAACACTGTGAGCGCCTTTCTCCAGCGGCTTACCTCAGGCAGACTTTATACTTGACTCACTCAGATGTATTCTAACGCACAAAGTCTCAGCTGATTAAAACCAGCATTTATATGCTCTTCTAATTTCTAAATATCAAACAAACCAACAGCAAAACACATTTCTCTCCAGACACATTTACTTCCTGGCACAAAATGTAAATGCTCGGCTTCAACTCGAGGTGTATTTTAGGGAAAAAAGGCATTGAAGCTAGCAGCTAAGGATGTTGCGTCACAAGCCAAATCCAGCTAAAAGGTCTGACATTTTTTACATCCAATTTATTTTTCAGTTACATTTTCAGAATTTCACTGAAAAGTCAATAAGAAATCTCCATGGTTTTACCACAGTCTGCTATTAATACCGGGGTCTTCAGTCTCAACTGGCATAACACACGGCCAAATGATGGTCTGAACTTAAATGCCAGATTTGTAACACATTCTTCTGATTGCTCCTCGTGATTTCTAAGGGATGCTATATATTGCATTTTTGAAAGGGTCAGCAGAACCACAAGCTTCCCATGCTCAGTTTTTCACCCTAGTAACTCTGTTTATAGCAGGTACACCCTGCAGCAGATCTCCAGCTGACTTAGGCTGGCAGCCTTCCCCCTGCATGAATATTAACTGTGGACGTGGCCCGTGGGCAAATCGTTGAGTAACAGATACCCTACACAAAAGCCAAGAGATTAAAAAAACAGAGAGGGATATCCTCACCCCACAGAAATTTTCCTCTTGATTTCACACATTTATTCTTTTTAGGGCATTATTAACCGTTTTAAATAATTTGCTATATTAAGGAAGATTTTTGACGCATCCAACAACATTAAAGGTTTGTAAAAATCAAGGAACACAGTACACTGCATCATGGCGTTGGTAAGGCTTTGCATATTGTCGTGTTAAATTCAATCATGAAGAATGGACCTACATCCCTTTTGTAAATAAATGAAGTGGAAAGGTACATTGTCATTTTTGTTACAGTGGCAGAAGCAGTACAGGTGAGCAACTGCAAAAGGGCATCAACGTAATTTTAAACCTACACATGAAACTCCCTTTTTGGAAATTTCATTGCTGGAATTCAGCCATAACACTGTATCACAGAAAAAGATCACAGCAGATAAATGCAGATCCTGTTTTTTTACTCACTAAACAGAACGTCTATTCCTGAGAAATTCCGATTTCCATGATTTTTAACAAATAGGTCATGAACTGGGTATTCTGACCATTGAAGAAAGACACGGTAAATCTTAGGAGTTTGCCAAACCGATTACTAAAAATATTTACAAGAAATTGTGATCTCACAGACAGCAGGGAGAACTCAGAGCAACTTGATTGACTCAGCAGACACCGGCCCAGAGATCAGCCTCTTGTCCTGGACCTGGACCCGTGTGCTCTGGCATTAAACCTGAATTTGCCTTTTGAAATCCACATCCACCTGCTAGTGCTCAAGGTGTGATAACTCCCAACGAGGATGCTGACAGACTTTTTCTGATTCAGGCCAAGCACTTGTAGCCACTCCACAACCTCCTGGGGCACAGAGTTTCTGCTGTGTAAGGAACACTGCTTCCCTGGCTGCTGTTACTATTAACTTGGGTGCTATCCTTCCCAGAGCCAGCAGCCTCCTCACCACACACCACGGGTGGGGACTGACGCTCAGCCGAAGGTAAATCCTTGCCAGGTCAGCCCGGGGAGACCCTCCCAGCTCCACAGCGATCAGATGCGGTCCAGCCCAATCAGGCTTAAAGGAGAGCCTGACATGCAGACCGTGCTGGGCTTGTGGGTTTCCAGTTGTGAGTTTATTTGAGGTTACAGGGAGGAGGAGAGGCACATTCAGATTTCTTTTCCCCCTGCTGTCACCTCATCCCTTCCTCCCCACGTCCAGAGTCGCTGCAGAAAGCCTCAGGGCTGCAGACTGACCTGGGTCTGCAGTGGGACGAGGCTCTCACCTTCAACAACAGAACATGGTTGTAGTTAAGGATTTAAGCGAATATAACCAGAAACTTAGGTCAGGCTTAATAGGATTTTCTTTGCACAGTCCAAGGTAGAACAGCAAAGGAGAGTGATTTATTTAATCTGGTTTCCATGCGGTTTTCTGTTTCAGTAGTGCCGTTAGAAGGTTCATTGGTATCTGCTGAACATCTTCTCACGTTCACTACAACAATTCAACAGGGAAGTCATCCTCACCGGAGCCTCTGAGGCCCTGGGCATTTCTACAAATGCCATGTATCAACACTTGCCAGAGTTCTAATTACCAAGCACACATTTTGCCCCACTCTGGTACAAATGACAGTTTGAACATTCTCCTTTAGGATGTGAAAAGTGTTATTGCCAAAAACTTCAGGGTGCATGCCCAAACATGGACACCTCAGCTGCCAGGAGGTTGCAGCTCCCTGGGGCAGTTGGCATGCTTTGCAAGTGTGACAAAACCAAACACAAACGCTAAAAATACAGTTTGAGCTGTAATTAGGAAGCAAAGAAGGCCTCCAGACAACAGTAGTATATTCTCTTATCTTTTGTGCAGCTCAGAAAAAAAAAATGAAGGTAAGCTAAGACAGACAGCGGAGCTGCAGCCTGTTGGAGCTCACAGCGCAGAATTCATGGCAAAGAGATGCAATGTTGTGACAACACATATACCCTAGTCAGCAAGTGGGACATAAAAAGGAGTGAGTCGCATCCAACTCCTATCGTATGCCAATGGTTTTCTTTAAGAAAAGTTTTTTCTTAAAAGAGGTTACTGCTGCAGAAGGGGTAACCATCTTCAGAAGTCAAAAACAGTCTCACCATGTAATTTTTGCATTTTGTTGAGAAATATAATTACCCGAATAGCTTCTTTATTCATTTTCAGTTACTGGAAACATTATCAATTGAAATTAGCTTGCCTATTAAATTACTAGCCACGCCTATGTAGTATACTGGCCAGCTGCCCACAAGAGCCAGTATTCAAAGTACTTCCCTCAAAGGTCAACGGCTCAATAATTGTAAAAATGTTCCAGCACTGCTTGTGTCCTCCGTACACCTCTGAGGACCAAATTGTTGCAGCTATTGGCAGAATATTTAAACAGCAGCTCTGATTCAGGTGGGAGAAGGGTAGAAGCTTGTCAGGCCCATGCAGTCCCCATGAGTGTCGAATCACAGAATGGTTTGGGTTGGAAGGGACCTTAAAGATCATCTAGCTGCAGATGAAAACAAACTCACCTCATTGACAGGTGTAAACTTGGGCTGTTGTATGAAATACAAGTAAATAAAAGGCATCTATGTCAGGACTACTTCTATTCCTTTTTGTGAATATTTGGTTTACTTGAAAATATCCTGGAAAAATACTTGCACATCTGCAACAACAATGATAAAATACATTTTCTAGGTATCTTGATACTAATTTATAGCATCAGGGTTTTCTTAAGACCACCACAAAAATACAAAGTAAATTATTTTAAAATATGTTTAAGTCTATGTCATATCTAGGAGAGTGAACGCCTTCAAAATATATCTGCTAGCCTATTTGGATAAATGAAAGGAATTCTCTTCTGTTAGCCACTCTGGGCATCTTGAATTAGGTTTTGTTTCTTCTCAAAGCTGAGTTGATTTCTGGTGAAGAGTCCAGCAAACTGATTTGGGATCGTCTGGTAGAAACTAGGGCTCTCTGCAGTACTTGAGGGTTCCTCTGTCCATCAGAACTGATTTATCAAATATTTCATCCTGTCTCTTGTCTCTAGTATCTTCACACTACCTGAAAGCATCACGATATGGAGGTTCTGCATGCAAATATCTACCCAATATTACTTTCTGCAGACAATCCTGAATAGGATGATAATGGCTGGATGGTGATGATCAATATAAACAAATCCTTATTGCTGCACTGAACAAAGCATTATGAACACAGCACTTTTTCCATGCACTCACTTCTAAAGCCCCTATAGTACTTACCACGACTGCATAAAAATTTATGTAGTCCTGTATTTTACTGCATAAAACCTTGAATGGTGTTAAAATAGTAACTTCATTGCAGGAAAATTGGTGTCCATGAAGGTTAACGGCCCATACTGAAAGAAAATAACAAATGTCCTTCCTTAATGAAATGCTTGGTTTAGAATATGTGTCATACTGTACTTACGCACTAGTCTGCCAAGCAGATATTATAAAACACACTCATTCATAAAGTACAACACACATAAGCAACACTGGTATTTTCAACCTGAATTCAGACGAACAACCTCTCATTTCAGTGAAAACTAAAAAAAAACACCAAAACTTCCTTCACCACCTGAATCAAAATACAGAAACTTTGTCCATCATTCGTACCTTCAGCCACGTTCAGGAAATTAGAGGCTGCAATGAGATCAAATGATTTCACTGCTCAAGGTACCCAACACTATTTTCTACAAGTTTAGTATCACTCCTCCCTACACACCCCACGCCACGCCACCCACCCACCCTTAGTTATATACTACCCCTGACAGCTAGGTCAAATTTTATGAGGAGCATTTCTGAAAGCTGGAAGAGCTCTCTCTGGCAAGAAGCCATCTGTTTGAAGTGTTCAGCTCCTTCAAGATCTGAAATGCTTCCCAGTGGTTTTTCGCTTCCCAGATGTACTGCAAGTTCCAAATATTTAAGCATAAAGTGACAGACTTGCACAGTTGCAAGGGAACTTCGATTTAGTAGTAAAGCACAACAGAGCAGTAAGCTGTCAGTCAGACATAGCGGATCTGAACGAGGAGGGCTGCTGCTTTGCCTTATCTATGTTTTACGATGCCAGTGGTGTATTTTTTCATGGATGTGAAAGGTATCCACAACTTCAGATGCTTATGTTGTGGAGTAGGTTTTCTTTAGCTACAGACTGCATATATAATACATCTTCCTACAGAGCCAAGCTACACTTTGAGAATATGAGAGACCTAAAATAACTTCTATTTCAAGACAAGGGAAAACTGATAAAAGGCTGTTGAAAAGAGGCAAATCCATCCTACCTCTGTGATCAGCTGAGTATTCTCTGTGATTCTGGGTATTGCCCAGAAACAGTGACCACAGCATACAGCCCACAAATCAATCACTCTGAGGAGGACTGGTTAAGGAAATTCATACCAAAATTACTTGTGATTAGGGAATACTGAAACATTGGGAGGACTCCCTAATAGAAATGTTACTGTAAAAGCCTCCTCGTTTCCATTCTTGATGGTTCTAACCAAACACGCCTCTGTTTAAACAGCTAGTGACAATTTCAGCCTGCTATGATAATGCCTAGCACCAAGGCCCGAAGAGGAAAGCTGACCAGAGAACGAACAGAAGGAACCAATTTTGGAGATAAGAGTTTTCCTTTGTAACTACCCTAAGAAGAAGTATAATGAATAGTACTACCCAGTTTAGAGAGAGTGCATTTCATCAATAAATTTCCAATCACTTGCACAGAAATACGGGGCTGGAAGAAATGTCAGGAGATCATTTGGGCCATCCCACATCACCAAGATAGGGCCTTCACCAAAGACAGATACCTAAGCTGCCTTAGAAAACATTTGTCTCATGTTTTCTTTAAAAAAACAAACCTGTACAAGCTACAAGGATTTCAGGGCTTCCTTATTTGTATAGTGCTAAAGTTCTCCTGGATTTCTCTTCTAAATCTTCCTTGCTGCAGCTTCCTTCCTGTGCCCCCCCCCTCTTTTTTTTTTGCCCCAACACTGGCTACATAGCCAACAAAGGACTGTCATGTTATTTATAGAAAAAAAAAAATAGTAAAGATGTCCCATCTTAATCCCATCTTTTCTAAAGTAAATTTTTTTTCAACCCTTAGTCATATCCTTTATTTTCTAAACATCTTAACTTCTTGCTGGTTCTTTCCAGTCTATCCACATTTCCTAAGTGTGGTGCCAAGGATGAACTTGGTACTCTCAAAATGTGCTACTTTATAGAGTGATTAGGTCAGCAGCTCTGTTGCTCATGGCTAAAGAAAGCCACTAGTGATATAATCCAAGTTGTCTGGAAAAGCAGACATTAAGTGCTTAGAGGTTTTGTCCACAAACAAATGTGGATTGAGAACAATTGCTCTAGGTGCTAACAAGGCCAATTAATAACTTGTTTGAGGATCTTGCTGGTTATACAAGTTAGATGGGTCTGCAGTTCTCCGAGTCCTCTCTTTTTTAAGTACATACTCTACACTTGTCTTGGGACAACGTACCTTCCTGACTTAATTCTTTTGTGCCTTAGCTGAACCACTGCAGTCAGGAAAGCTGCCTCACCAGGACAGCTTTCACCCAGAGCTATGGCAAAGCCAGGAGCAGGAACTCAAGTTACTTGGAATCCCAATCTTTCAGTCCCTTAGCCTGCCTGATCCAATGAAATTCACTTAAAAGAATGATAACTTCGTATTTTTGAATGCATATGTATTCTGCTGTTTCACACTTACTTTGTCTCTATTTTAACTAACTTTGATGAATTAACTTTAAATAACTTGCATAATCCAGCCAGGCAGTGCCAGAGAACTACAGATCTCTGGCTTCTAAAGAGAATGCTGTAAATCAAAGAATTTCTTGAGCACTTATTCATGAGATGGGTCAGGCAGAAACCAGGCCAAACCCATGGAGCAGAGCAAAGAGCACAAAAGAGACATTGTTTGCGGTATAATAGGAAGTTACGTTATTTGGAAAGATGGAAACATTAGACTTCGGTAGGTAAGGGAGGAGGTGCGCTGAGACTCCGTGTTCGCAATGTTACACTAACACTATTGCCAGTCTCTCCCTCACGGCAAATCGGCATGGAAAAATGCCCAGGGTCCCCAGTAGGTGCCTCTTCCTAACCAGTGCTCTGCCAGTGAGGTCTGCCATGACTGCAGGCGGTGGGCGAGGGATGCAGAGATACCCCTCTCAAACTGGTGAGAGAAGATACCTCTTCAGCAGTGCTTACAGAAGCACTGGTAATGGCTTCACTGTACAAAGACTGGCACAGCAGTAAAAACGCAGGCACCATGCACGCACTCATTGAACATCAGCTCCCTCTGCTGTAAATACACTGGTATACGTTACCCTGCCACCCCATCACCTCCCAAAACGGTCAGTTTTGATAGAAGTACTACTCTGAAGCACGGCGACCAAGATCACTGGAAAAATGCCTCCTGCAGAACCGACAGACAGAAAGGCAGCATAGATTTCTCTCTTCATTTCTTGTGGTTATGATAATTGGATTTTCAGTCTTCCTGTATGCTGCAAATATCCATCTCTAGTTTGTCTCAAAAGTAGGATAAATTTCATGATCTTAATCTAGTATCTTACAAACAACCATAGGCTACAGCGCAGTCTCCTGCAGTAACTGCAGTCTTGCCTTTATTAGTCACAATATTAATTTCTAACAGAAAATGTAACGGCATGGACCCCAACCTCTGCTGATCATTATCCTACTTACTGTGTTTTGTCTTCCTGAAAAGGTTAAAAATCTGACAAGTCTCAATAGCTGATGGCTGTGCCCATCCATACTGAGGGCTATTCTCGGTTCCAGCAGAAATTAGAGATGTTTGCGGCACAGCTCAGTAACACAGTCCCATTAACTGATAAGATTTACTTAAAGTATGACTCAAAAGGACAGAAATTGTTGTTCGGTCCAGACGGAACTCAATAGTTTAAGCCCAAAAATATGACAGGCTGGCTTTTTCAGAGAAAGGGAAATATTTTTTTTATTCTTAAACTGACCTTTTTTTTTCTTAATGTTAGACTAAACAGAAGTTTAATTTCAGATTAAACCAGTGCTCATCGTTTTACTTGGCATGAAATCCAATTAAATGATCAAAGTATCAAAAGTCAGCCAAGAGATCAAGGAAGATGAGGACAGCAGAGAGGCTCTGAGGCTTGCCCAAGAACGGATAGCCAGAGTCTGCAGTGAAATTTTAATGTAATGGAAAGTGCAGACACTAGATCAGAAAGAATCCAGACACCTGGAGAAGTGATCAATAGCCTATCCATGAACATGGTCCATTTATTGATTGTGAAAAAGGAGCAGGAAGAAGATGTTAAAATCATAAGACAGGGACGCAAAGCTGAGTGTTGAGGTTCTAATTTGCTTCGATGTTGAAGAACAGAGACAAGGAAGAAGATGAAAGAGAGAGAATGGATGAAAATACAGTCAAGAAAAGTCAGAAGACAAGGAAGCATCAAGGGGATGGGCTGAAAGCACTGGAAGTATTGAGCTAGGAAGCATCTCCAAGTAAGGAGCCTGAGAGATGGCCAGAGCTGCCCTAGACAACAGGGGAAAGGGAAGAGAGGCCAGGACACCAGTGTGCCCCACAAGCATGGCTTGCAGAGATTTCAAAATCCCCCAGTTTCTCACAGTAGCCTATATGCTGCTGTATGGAGGACCACATCGCATCCTTAGCCGTGGGCCCTCTGGAGTCCCTGAACACAGATAATGAGAGAAAAGGGATAAAAAGCAGAAAGTGAGTTTGATCAATTTAATGTTGACTTTGTACTACTCCTTTGATAGGAATGGAACAGTCAAAGCAAAGCTGCTTTGAAATAGGAATTGACAGGACAAAATATAGCAAGTACATGAGAAGAACTTTGTCAGAATTATGCCACAACTCATTAATCTGTATCACAGTAATAATGTTACTTTAAAGTTAACACCAGTATTTCAAAGCAGAAGGTCTTCTGGATCTCTAGCAACTCAGTGTAAACCCTTTACAGCTAATCAGTATCATTGCTTCAAAAGAAATTAAACTGTCTCCACCCAGTAACTCCACTGGCATTTGATCTACAATTGGCTTGAAGTTAAAAATTAATTACCCTTCAACATATTGATTACATGACTATAAACATAAAAGCAGCAGCCCAGAACAATGTACACTGACCCTCTGTTGAAACAGCATGTTTGTTTTCAAAAGGAAGCTAATTAAGACAAGTTCCCTAGAAGAGCGAGACAACGGTAAAACTAAAACCAACAGTGCCATCTAGTGCGCCACTGCCTCCCAGGAGCACCACGCAGAACCGCTCGCATCCTTTATTTCAGCTGTTTCCTAACGCTAACGAAAAAACATCCATAAATTACTATCACACTCCATATGCCTGAAGCCCCAAGTCTTACCATCGGGGAAATACGGGACTTCCAGACAAAGAAAGTCTTACGTTATATTTACACTGTATAATTCATGAAACTATAAAGATAAACCTACTTGATTAGTAGATTCAACTACTAACTGTGAATTAACTGAAATAAACAAAAGCTCTACCTTGATAGTAATTCTCAGGTTTCTAAACTGTTTTGTTTCAAAACAGCTGCACTGGAACACCTCTGTCTTTAGATGGTAACTATACAATATGCACTAAAATAAATAAGAATCCCTGAATATCTTTCATGGCTTTTTATTGGATGTATAAGTACACACATGCAAAAACTTAAGTGCACACACATATGCAAAAAATGAAAGCAACAAAGGACAGTACTATTTTGTTTTTTGTAGTGTAGTGTCTGTTTAGCATCTGCTAAATAAACCCCTTGCTAATGGCACTGATCATTTTTGTCAGAAAAATGTAAGCCATTAACTTGGTTTTGCTCATATGTCACTGAAAGCACGTAGGGCTTGCTTCTAAACCCTCTCCCCCAGAATAGCCAGGGTCCAACCCACGTGAGGAGCTCTCACAGAAGTCATGATCCAACAGAATTGCTCTCCCATTTTGTTGCCACCCAATTTTATACTTCTCTCTGGCTGCTTTAATTTCCCCTATTATTAAAATTTCCCTTTCAGGAACACTGAATACTGACTTGGCTTCCTTTTCCCAAAACCCTGTAGAGTCCTCCCACCGCATCTAGCATCATACTTGGCTCCTGCACTAGGTTAATGTACATTCACCGTCAGCTCTTAACACAGATTGCCTTAAACTACAAAAGGGAGCCTAAAATACAGGCTGTATATCCTGCGGCAGGAAAAGAAAGATTACAATCTCTACGCCAATTGCCTCAGATTCCTTTCTACACCAAGGACTCATATTTCAGTGGGGGTTTTTGCACCCATAGCCTCGTAGGACTAATCTTTAATCCATATGACATAGTGTCGGGCACGTCTCGGATGACATTGGGCACACAGATGTGTGCAGCACGGACAGAAGTCAAGCATGCATCCTTCAGATTTTGCAGCTTAGCCGAGACTGAAATTTCTGTCTTCTTCATCAGCTCCTCCCCTGACATCAGGGGAACCACTCCATTGATGCCTACTGAAACCACTCCAGTGTCTGTTTTGGTTTCCCTTTTGTTTAGCTTGGCTAACAGAATTTCTCCTAAATGTTAAAAGATAAAACTAAACCCTCGGGCTGATAGAGACCTGGACTATTTTAGTCCGCTTCCCTCCACCTCACACCATGGGCAGGAGCAAGCCCTCACCACTGCCCTTCCCAGCCTCGGCCACTTGCAGGGTTGATGGCCAGCAGGTCATCCACCACACGCACGACAAAATCCCAACTATGCCAAGTTTAGAGGGCTGCAACAGACTTTCATGACTAGATGGAGGGTTTATTAACAGCCCGTTTGAAAAATCCTTCCCTGGAATATAGTCCACAACAAGAGGCAGGCTTTTTGCACAGAAACTGTGAAGGGCAATATGCTGTAAGGAAAAAACATGACAGGAGATCTGCTTCCCTCTTCTCCCCACCCTCCCATTTTCCCCACTCCTTTCCTAGATCTTCTCTTTCTTCCCTGACTCACAGAAGTCCCAGCACACAAGGTAAGGAGCAATGGTGGCAGCAGCAACCTGATGTGATTCAGGGCAAAGACTGACTAAAAGGAAGGTAAGGCCAAACCCAGAAACAAGTCTGTAGCAAGTAAGGGCTAAAAACTACCAGAAATGAACACATACAGGTCCTACCATCCACGCTACACAAGGGAATAGCCAAAAAACAACATCCAGCACTGTGTGAGGACAAAGATCACGTGGGGAAGATGGACTCAATTACAGCAGATCTGCAAATAGGCTCAACCAGGTTTAGAAACAGCTTTTCATGTCATTGTGTCAGCAAGCAGCACAGGAAAACAGTGGTCCACCTGTGTCTCAGCACCTCCTGCCTATTATCATTCCTTCTAGGTCTTCAATAGGTTATCAAAATCTTACATCCTGCCACCATTAAATTTTCCAGAAAACTCTTTATCTTTTTCTGTGTCGGACTTGAAACATATGTAAAAGCTCCTTGCTGCTTTCCTTTGCCTCTTTCCCTAAAAAATGGCTTTCAACTTGAGGGCCACAAAAATCTGAAAAAGAATAGTGAGAACAGAGGGCCCTCTCCATCACACTAGATGGTGTTACCTTACCTATTTGGATATCCCACTTCTGTTTGTATCTCTTCATCACCTCATCCTACTCATCACAACAGGGATGAGACTCCTTTTTTTGCTGTATATACTGATCTGACATGAGAGACTAAAACCAGAAGTTCAAAATCTTGTGGTGAGGAAGGAAGTGGAACGCTGTATTTGCACTAACTTCCCACAGATTGCAAAAGCCTGAGCTTACCATCTGGAAAGAAAGTACATGAGGCTTCATATCAGACTAATGATCCATTTCAGTCAGGGACAGCATTGTAACAGCAGCAACAGGAGTTAAAACAGGCACAGATACATAGCAAATGCAATTCTCTAAAATTTAGAAAACTGATTAAACCACAGAAAATAAAGCATAAAGCACACGGAATAGAACTTTGTTCCCTTTCCAGGAAAAAAAGCATTTCATATGGTTCAAAACAGTTAATCTAGATATTGAAATTCTTTAGTAAGTTATTAAATTACTAACAAGATACAGTTCTGGTTTTAATATTTTCCACTCCTAATTAGTTCACAGAAAATGCTCGCTAAAGAGCCACAAAGAGGAAAACAGCCTTTTTTTCAGAGTAAGCATAATGTTTTACTTTCTGTTCATTTCTTGAGCGTGCAGAAATTATAGTAGTATAATCTGACCTTTAATCTTTGTGTAACTTTTGAGTTGTTCTTAACCAAAAGACTGCTTCTTGAAGGGGGCACTATGGTGGGATGCATTTCCTCTGGTTTTGCATTTGACTTTTGTCAGTTGTCTTTCATACCAGTTGATGGAGAATTTGACCAACCATCCCTATATCCCTATTTGCTGTAACAATAAAAGCCATCTTTTTTCCCTTTTTACAAACTTCTCAGGAACAGACAGAATTATTAACCTAATGAAAATCCCATTCCCATAACCCAGAGTAGAAATGCTTGGGGGCGGGGATCCTTCCTTGTAAACCAGTGAATGAAGAGTGACAATACAAAGCCCATGAAGTTGATCACAGCTGAGTACAAAGCAAGCATGAAATACAGTGACGGATAATTCCTGCATTGAGCTTTGCTATGCTTCTGATACTAATTTTGCTCTTGCAACATACCTCTGTACCATTACATAACCCAATTAAGTGCAAAATTGAGGCCTCAAAATAAGAAAACTGTGGAGTTTAAGTCAAACAAAATAAATGCTACCTTGAGACAATGTATAGACATATAAAACTTGGCATTCCCTCCAACAGACACACTGCCCATTTGTCTGTAACCTCTTCCCTCAATTTCTGGTAATTTAATCTTATCTGAAAAGGCCCGTGGTCACCATCAACTTCAGAACCCAGGTGGGTGTAATCCTGGCTCCCTTGTAGTCAGATGGAGACCTACTAATTACTACAGCACCTAAAAATTGAGAACAATCAATTATTACAGTAATATATAGGACAACTTTTGTTAAAGGAGAACGGTAAGGTAAATTCCTTGGTTTCTTTTACATCCAGGGTGGTTTCACTGCATCCCTGTGCAGAGATAAAAAAACGACAGCTCTCCCTAGGAAGCAGATCTTGGGCTCTAAGGCCACAGGTAAGTTCTGACTGCTCTAGGCAGATTGCATCACAAACTGTGCCAGTCTTCCATTAAACAGTGCCAAATAAAATAAAAATAAATTTTAAAAGTCACAACTTTTAACAGATTAATAATAGATAATTATTTATCAATACACAACATGGCAACTATTTCAAAAGTAGATGACTGAAGTTATGTTCCCACATCAACATTCAGACACTGCCCTAATTTTCACAAACATTCACCATTCAGAACTTTTATTGAGGTCAGAAGCAAGTGTACTCAAGTACTAATTCTGTGCATCACTCAGGGGCCAAATAATCAAAAGTAAAATTGCATTGCTTTACTTCAAAACCCTAACTCCTCTTCCTACTTTTTCTAATACGTGACATAGGATCAAAATTCAGGACCCACACCACTGTTAAGAAGCATGAAGTACCACTGTCTCTGAGGCATTTTTCTCTACACAGGCACAGAAATTCTCAGCCCTCCAGTCACAGCTGCTTGCACGGTTTACCTTTATTGAGATTTTATCTTCGTAAGACATTCAGTTCTACAGAGAGTAAAAGAAAAAAGAATTTGGACTCCTCCAGTGAATCAGAACTTCATTAAACAAATCAGCACATTGGCCATTTCCTGTTGAAAAATAAAATTGCCAAACAATGTCTCCTTTAAAATGAAAGTAAATAAATCCAGCTAGAAGACTACATTTTACTTTCTCAGAAAGGAATAACTAAATATATAAACAGGAACAGACTCAGTGGGAGTGAAGGAAAGGAATTTTTGTGTTTTCTCATGGAGCTTTCAAAAATCAGGTAGCTGCTCTATTCCTATAACAAGTCAATGGCTGGGAAAACCAGTGCTCCAGCCCCTTTGCTTTCCTCAGATTTATGTGCTTTCTCATAGCACCATTGCTGCTTTCTCCTGGTCCACTTTTCCCTTCTCAACCTATCCTGGTACAGAACAAAGGTAAACAAGTGATGTACACCAAAGAGAAGCTAGACTGGTTCAGGCTGGAGAAGTCTCAGAGCTATTGTAAGGCACACAGTTATCTCAAAGGCCTTCTTCAGCCATTATGGGGTGGAGAACCCTTACACTTTGATTTTTCTCCCCTTCGTCCTCTCCCTTTCCTAATGCTGCTCTATCTCTGTATTATCAATAGCTACTGATACAGCATTCCTGATGTCCATGCAGGAACTGCAATAAAGGCCATACTAAAACACAGCCCTCTTGGTACAAAGTCCTTTGTGGGTAAGTGTGTGATTTACCTCGCTGAGGAGCGCAAAGCAATGCTGAATTACAAGTGTAGCCCTTTCTCTTCCCTTAGCCTTGTAACTTCAGCTGTCCTTTTTTTTTTTTCCCTTAGCCCTTGTCCTGCTTCCTCAGTCCTTCACCTTCTTGGCCTTTGATCGTCTAACACTGAAAGGGGATCTGGCTGTCATAACACAGGCACCTAATATTTAGCCAGCTGGGTCTGAACTAGCCACCTCATTACAGCCAATAATCTTACTCTAAGGCAGATGTCTTAACTAGGTCAGGTGAATCTCACCCTTGGAGCGTTTATTTCGCCCTGTTAATGTAACGGGAGCTGAAGGTTCACCAGCTCAGACTCACGCGTTCATAAGTTAGGTATCAAAAATCCTCCCCAAATAATCCCATTTCAAATACTCTGCTAAACCTTTTTACAGACCTTCTGCTTGACCCTGGTCTTCGTCTCCCCTGTTTCATCAATACCCACTCTAACCTCAGCAATTTCCCTGGTACTTTTTCTTTGCTCCCCTTTAAAAGCCAGATCCCCTTCTGTACACCGTCCTCGCAGGATCCAGTTCATTACGCTCCAACTATACTCTCTCTTCTTCAGCTTTTCCACGGAGCCACTTCCATTCTCACTTGACTCTCTTTCCATCATCTGCTGAACAGGAAAAGGGCTCAGAGAGTCATGCCACACGATGTGAGAGAGGATTGCTTCAGGATCTTCCTTGCTACCTTCTCTGCAACACAGGCCACAACACTCCGTAAGTCCTTGCTGAACTCCAGAATATATCTTTTAGAAAAACAGTCTAAAATTACTAGTGCCAATGTTGCCTTGGTTAAATTGTTCCAGCAGTCAACTACTCTGACAATTGATACAAAGTTTATTTATTAATACTATGGGGGGTTTTAGCCTGAATTTGTCCTGTTTTACCTTCTGGCCATCAATCCTGTAATATCCCAATACGTCAAAACATCCTATTAATAACTTTCTGATCTCCCAATAAGTACTCGCAAACCTTTAAGCTTTTTGCTGATAAACCAAGCAGATTGGATTGCTCAGATTTTGCAGTCCCTGATTATTGTTTGAACCCTTTGCATTACATAAATGAAACCCTCTAGCTGTACTCTCTACAGCTAATTTATTTATCTTTGAAAAACAGCCTGTAAAATAGACATACTAATACTCTCCTTTACTAAGCATTGTCACAGCACATGGCTATGATATATTTATTAATAAAATATTTATCGCTGTAGCACACTTACGTTTAGGTTAGCAGCTTTTCCACAGACACAGTAAAAAACGTTAGACAAGACTTTTCTAGTTGTCCTGTTTTCCTGAATACTCTGGTGCTATAATTTAAACCCCTAAAATTGCTCAGTCCTGGCAATCCATCATGCACTGCTACCTTCAAGAATACTTTTAGAATGCACTTTTACTATGCTGTTTTTCTTCACATTGCATCAGAATGAAATAAATTAGCATTAAGATATTCTGTAATGAAAGATGTTTTATAAGCAGTCACTTTGCTTGACAGCACTTCATTTTACATTTCAGAAGGAAACCAGGATTCTTGCATCAGAGACTTTTGGATGAAGCACTTTTGCAAGTCTGACAACTTTATCAAACAATACACTCAAGAAGTCAAAGGGCAGGCGAAGAAAAGAATTCAGCAGGTAGAGACATTTTGAAAGCTAACGCTGTGGCTTTAAAATAGTTAACATCAAAACAGCAGATTTAACAAACATGTTAGGAGAAACCTACAGACACATACACCATGCATAAAGATTATAGGCTTCGGAATCAGTAGAACATGAATTTTTTTTGGCACCTCTGAAAATCTATACATAATTTGGATTACATAAGCATTGCTCCTTTCAAAGGATAGCTTGGGACTGACTAGAACCAAAAGGAGATGTTTTGGTATGCAGCACTTCATCTTTACCATCTTCTCGTTGTCTTTGCAGATGCTATTGCACTATTGCCTGTTGCCTTCAAAGATCTGCAACCGCCTTACATCTGCTGCAGCAGGAGTGGCAGCCAACAAGACTTAGGTGTATTTCCTTCCTTTGGTTTCCTTCCTCTAAAATGCTCAACACTTGCTCTTTTTCACCCTACTTTTGCACACTCCCATCCCTAAATAAAAATTCTGTATCACAAATAAATAATCCCACTGTTAGTTCTTCAAAAAGCAGATCTGCTTTGAAGCACCTCAGTTGATGGGAGAACTAAATCTTGTCATCGGTGAAGTAAACTACTGGCCTGCACTTTAAGATAAATCTAAGAAACAACATGGGTATTTAATTCCTAAAACACAGGTACATGTTCAAAGAAAGGCAAATGTAAGACTTTGAATTTAAATTACATAAGGCAAAACATGTAGCTGACTATTCTTGGAGGGGATGGGGTGGAGAAAGAAGCTGAGAATAGAAACAAGAGTAGGAAGTCACAGAGCAAGCCTGGATAAGATCTGAATGCAATCCTAAGAGGAACCTAAAAGGAGCTTCTGGGGTAAATGTGACCTAAAACTGATCAAATAAATCCACTCTACATATTGAGTTGTAATTATGTCTAAGTAGTTATGACATACATAGTCTCTATGAAAAACATAGAATATGATGCAAGTGTAATAAAGCTTGTAAAAATATTATGGTTGTCAAGCATAGAGAATATTATGACAATCTTAAAAATGCCACAGTAAGCAAGACCATGAACTTGATGAGCAAAGAAACAAAAAGACAGTAAATGCTAAAGTATTAAAAAAAATCTTGATATAAGACAAGACATTTTTTACAGTGACAATAATAACTGAAACCAACTCCCCATGAAAGTGCTAGAGTCCCATCACTGGAGGTTTTCAAGATGCAATTGGACAGGGCGCTAGATAATCTCACCTATGCTTCCTTTGCCACAAAAGGTTGGAGAAAAGGATCTTTCAAGGTCCCTTCCAACCTGGGCTGTTCTATGACCCTAAATGGGACCTCCACAGTAGGTGAAGGGCTACTGAATCATTCTCTTGAATGTCTGTTGTGGCCCAGAAGATCCTAAGTGTTATCTAAGAAGGAAGCTCAGTCTCAGGTTTGCTCTACAGTTGCACTTTATTAGTTTTCTTCCTGTCACAGCTTTCCTTCCAACACTGTTGTAAGGATTTAACATTAAACTTCTCTAAACCAAACTTACTTGCTTTTGCTGCTAAGGTTCTATAAGGGCCAAAGAGCAAACTGCGAGCTTTGCAAACACCAGCTCCCCCAAAATACGGACATAAACTGGCAGATAATTCCCAAGGCCCTAAGATCCGACATGTATCTGGGAATCTCAGCAACTGGAGTATGCCTCCCACCAACCTGCAGAAATGTGAGGATATATACCAACAGGCAGGGATGCAGGGAGATGGTTCCCACAAACAGGAGCAGGCAGCAGGGACACAGCCCGCCACACCTTTCTGAGCACTCCTCCTGTCCCACTGCCAGCAGCACCACCTGAGTGGGGCTCAGAGCTTGGCCAGAGTCCACCTTTGTCCTAGGAAACAGAGCGCAGTACATCCTCCAGATTAAACAAGTCGGCACCAAATAAACCTCTCATCCATTTGGCCTCTGAATAGATGCGATAGGTCAAATGTCAATTGCCTGCCTTGAATATGAAAAATGCAAACGTAAATTATTTTTTTCCTGCGTTGTTTACAGTCTTTGGGGCCAGTGCAGAAGGACAGAGGAAGTGTGCTGTGCTAACTCCTACATCCCATTGCCTCCTTGTTCAGGGGGGGCTTTAGCACAGGAACTGCACTTCTCTCAAGCCAATTTGACCGCCCTGCAGGGAGACCATGCAGGAAGGACTGCTGGCCTTTTCCTCCCAGTGCCACTCAAGGGCCAGGGGTCTGGCCCTACACAGTCAATACAGAAAGAAATGACAGAAGCAGTACAACAAAATAGCAAGATGCTTGACTGGTAGCTCTATTGCTTCCAATTAGATGAAATAGAACTCAATAGCTGCCTTTTTTTTCCAATTCATTTTTCCCTCATTGCATCAGTAAACCACACACTGCTCATCAAACAGGTCTGCTAGCCCACAGTGAGATTCATGTAGCAGGACTAGATATCTACTAAGACATGAGCTAGCTGGCTAGTTAATAGAAGGATGTTTTGTTGTTCTGTATGTGATTGTAGTGCAAATTAACCTTTGATCAATGGTGTAGAGACACAGGCACATGAAGAAGATCACTACTATGGGTGAATTTTATAGCATGAGAAGATTTACTGGCTGGAAATTGACTGTATTCAATTTAAAACAGCAAGTAAAGATGTATGACTTCAGATAAGATGCATATAAATTCCAAACTAACTCAGGTATCACTGCTATTACCTAAGTCACTACTTAATCTTGACATCCTTAACACTCACATCCTAAAACATGTTCTGCATCTTCAGGATGATTTTTAGGCCATCTTTAAATTCCCTCTGAAATTTCAATATTCTTCCTGAAAAGACACACAAACACTCCAAAACACTGAGTCACAAGGCAAGAACGGTACTTATTTCTGTGTTATTATTCATTTCCCATTAAGTCCTAAGGTCACAGTAAAGCACCTGCCAGGGGTCTTTACACAGAAGGCTCCCATTAGCATCTACAATGACTACACAGACCTCCTCTGAATCATCAACTTCATCACGATAACTTCACCAAACTTCAAGAAAAAAACTGGTATAAACATGGTAGATCCAATAGATAGATACATTAACTCATGAGAAAACTATTCATATTTATTTGGTAAGATCTAAATTTTTGAACTATACTCTTAATATATATTACATAAAGCAACATCCTTGGCAACAACCCCTAGCTGGCAAATCCCATGTTAAAAATTAACAGAAGCATTTCACAGACCTCCTCAGCTACTCTTAAGACTCCTGGGTGGAAGTTATAAAGTCCTGTTGCATGAAACCAAATGTTGTGCAATGCCTTCCCCTGCTACAGACCATTACCTTTCATTACTGAATCCAAACAATATATGTGAGATGTTCCAAAACCAAACATCCTTTAAATGTACCTTTTCAGCTCTACACTTCACCACTCTGCATCTAGCAATGGCCTTATCAAACGTTAGGTTTGGTTGTCCTTTATTTTCTTCCTGACATGAATAAACTATTGTCCATTATCTTTACCCTCCATGGCTACAGGTATTTTAAAACTCTTTTCAACATTCTTGAATAGGTCATGTTGTCTAACTTGTACTTTCCTTATTTTGACTTTTTCCATTTCCATCCTTTGTTCATATATTCATTTTTGGTGCCATTGTAATTTCCACATATCCACTTGACAGTAACGACTTCTTATCCAGTATCACCTTCCCTTATTTACATGCAACAGTCCTATTAGGGCATCTAGAATTATAGCCTTGAAAAATTTGCCATAGTACACGTGGCAGCACTAATCTTCCTGTGCACATACTCATGCAAGAAAGACAGATGTGGATAAACTCTAGAGCATAACAAGATCCTTTGACTAGAAGCTGGCTACATTCATCCCACCAAGATGACTCAGATGTATCTTGAAACCTGTGATTTTCCAGTCAACGATCAGCTTTTCCTTGTCCATCACAACTGGGGTGAAGTACACTATGATCGACATTAAGAAAATGTGGTTTTTAAATGTCACCAGAGAGTTATTACTGGACATATAATTACTCCACCATATTTCCTTAAGTTTGAAGTAACAATAATAACTTTATTCTTCCCAGACTTTAGGAACAGACTGTTAAGAAGTTCAACTTATTCTCTAGCAAGATCAGGTAGTCCATGGCAGACCATATGTAATGAATTAGAAATTTAATTTATAAATAATTAAGTTTTTATTCTTCTGAAAGTTCTCTGACTTTGAAACAGCTAATGGACACTGGCATAATACAGGAGCCTTTCTACCTTTTCCATCCTGAAGAACAATGTCTAACCATCAATTTCAACATCACAAAAGAATCAACCCACTAACTTCGTTATACCATATATATGTATCTTTCTCAAGCTCCAAATTATCTTACATATTTGAGTTTCCTATCATTAATATGCAGTAAACTGAAAGATGTACCTCTTACAAAGAATGTAGCATTTGGATTTACTTCATAATGCTTTAGAGTTGTCCTTTTTTTATTTTTGTTGTTCTCTCAACTGCCCTTGCTCTTGTATCGTCCAGGAAATTGGCGCACATATTAATGAGATGAAGCCTACAGACTTCCAATTTTATTCAGACTTTATCCCAGTGTTCCATAAAACCCAGTCTACTTGGCTAACACCAGTGTTTCCCATGTCCTTTCTATTTTCGACCAAGGAACACGAAGATTTTCTCAAAAAGGTCATCCGAGTCCTCTTTTGGTTTCCTTTTCAGTCCTCTGAAGTTTTTCACCTACAGAATGCTGTCTGCAACTGCCTTACTGTTGCCGGAACAGATCTTTATCAAAGCAGCTTCTCCTGCTTATCCATTTTCCCTGGAACAAAACAGAACATCCCACTGTCTACCTGACCCTTGAAGTTCAATAATCCTCATTAGGATGAAGCCACTGAGAAGGATTACCATCTTCTGCGCCACGGCTTGCTGGAAGCAAGGAAGCATTCCCAAGAAATGCCAACACATGCTGCCTCGTTCCATCACCACTCCCTGGGCATCTGCCCCTGGGTCACTGTTGTAAGAGGATACAGAATTTACAAAATTTCACCGGCCTCAAACCCACATAGTTTTTTGAGCGACAGAAATGCCACCTTTCCTCTGTTACCGTTTTCCTTAAAACTTCTATTATGTCTTCTTCCAGGCAACCCTTGCAAGCCGCCATCTCAAATGCCCCTCGGTCTAGCTGCAGCACCATGCCCCTGGCACACATTCTTCACATTTTCTTACTCTTGTGGCAAAAAAACCCCTTTCTTATTTATTTATTCTCCCATTTCCTCCGAACCACCACGTTCCTTTTCCACGCCCAGCCTTCCACAGCACAAACCACGTCACACGACCCCTCTCCTCAGCCTCATGGCCGGCCCCAAACCGCGCTCCCCAGACCCCTCCGGCCGGGCGCACGGCAGCCCCCACCCCGGCGGCCGCGGCCGCTGCCCCGAGATGCCCGAAACCCGGCAACTCCCAGTCCCGTCTGCCCAAATCTCCAGTGACCTGACTGAAATGACGCCTTTAGCTAGTCACAGGGGGATGGGCAGGAACCCCTGCTGCTCATGTCCGAGGTGCCCTGTGGGGCGCAGCAGGCCCTGCCGCCCTGCTCCTCGCGACTCCCTCTGCCGCGACCCCCTGCCGCCGGCTGAGGCCTCCGCTTCCCTCCGAGCGAGCACCGCGACAGGGACCGCCCCACGGACACGGTCACCAACACGGGCGGGAAGCCGGCCAGCGACCACCCGCCATTGCCCGCCGCCGCCCCCCCCCCCCCCGCGCCTGCCGGGCCCCGCCGTGCGCATGCGTGGGGGCGGCACCTCCCAGCGCGCGGGGGCCCCGCCCTTCCTGCCTCGGAGGGAGGGGTCGGGGGCGGCGGCCGGAGCCAGACGGGAAGATGGCGGACCTGGAGGAGCAGCTGTCCGATGAGGAGAAGGTAGGGGTGGGTGGGGGTGCTGCGCTCAGCCGGCTCGCCCTTTCGTCCGCCGGCCCTCTGAACCGGGAGGCCGTGGGGCGAGCTCACCTCTCGCCCTGTGGTTCGTATTTTTACCGTCGCTCCGCGCCCGGGCCTGTCAGTCGGGGGGGCGGGAGGAGGGTCGGCGCGGCCCGGCCCCGCCGCATCTCTCGCCGCTCCTTGTACGGTGCGGGCCCGGCGGGAGGCGGGGCGCGGGGCCCGGTGAGGCGGTGGGCGCTTAGTCGGCTCCCTGCTGCTGCCCCTGCCCGGGGCGTGGCGGGGGGTACGGTGAGCGGGGACGGCGCCGAGAGGCAGAAGAGCCGCGGAAGGGCTCTCCCCTCCCCCCCCGCCACTTCCCGTTTCCGAGGCGCCCTGTCCGTGCCAGCCGGCGGCTCCGGAGCACCGGCTCTGCCCCCCCCCCGCCCCCGGAGGGGCTATGCGCCGCGGCCCTGGCCCCGGAGCAGCGCCGGCCTCGGCCATCGCCTCCCCTTTCACCTCCGCAGGCCCCGGGAGGAGATGCGGTACGGGAGGTTTAGGAAAGGAGCGGGGAGCATGGGGGTGAGGAAGGCTGGTTTGCTTCCTATTAGGAGACAGTAACTAGGGAGGTGTAAGGTCAGGCAGCAGAGGGTCTGTGTTAACGAGATGTACGCCTGATCTCTTTATGGCAGTTAGAAACTTTTTAGATTTAAGACAGATTTTCCTATAAAAATCTCACGAGGAGCAGGGTATCTCCTCAGTTATCAGTGCTCCTTGTCTTCCTCTCTCGGATCCAGCTTCATGGCAGCTGCCTGTTTCAGAGCTAGGGTGTGGTGTTTTGTATGCATGGTGCACTTGCTCATCTCTTTATGTAATGCGTGGTTGTATTCACTTTCAACTTTAAAAACTTAGGTTTTCATGGCTGTGGAAGCTGTGAGATGACTTAGATGTGGGACACATCAATAAATGATGTTTCAAACTTCTTTGATGTTAGAAGAAGGATGTCTGAAATGTCTGATTGGTTACAGTAAGGCAGATTAACAAGTTAACAGGGTTAACAGGGCCACGTTTCAGAACTACAGGTGCACTGATAAGCCAAGAGATTCACAGTGCCAGGATCTCTCTCTCTCTTCCCCAAGAGGCTTTCAGGCTGTGCCTGCCTCTACTCAACTCACGTTTAAATGCCACCTTTCTGTTGCTACAAGTAATAACATAGGCAAGAAGTATATGTGGTAATCCATGATTCTTTTAGCCCCTTATAGAAAATACAAGTAACTAATCCAGTACGTTGTTCCTAGAAGGTATGCTTGAAAATACTTAGACTACAAGTTATCGTGGCATCACTGAATGATTGAGGTTGGACCTCTGGAGGTCATTTTGTCCACCACCACCCGCCCCCACTCATACAGGGTCATCTAGAGCAGGCTGCCCAGGACTGCGTGCAGGTGGCTTTTGAAAATGTCCAAGGATTGAGACTCCACAACCTCCCTGGGCAACCTGTGCCAGTGGTTGGTCACCCTTCCAGTAAAAAAGTGTTTCCTTATGCTCAGATGGCACTTCCTGTGTTTCATTTTGTGCCCATTGCCTCTTGTCCAGTCAAATAATAAAAGATACAGTGACAGTTTTATTTTGCCTCTGTATGGTCTGAGACGTGCTGCCTGGGCTTTTGTGACTAATGAAGTCACCAAACTTTCTTCTGTCTGTTAATACCAGTTTTTCTTTTCTCCCCAAATGGGTGCAGATGTTCTAGAGACTCTTCCTGGCTCAGTATAAGTGAACAGAATCTCTGCCATTGTAAACTTAAATTGATTCTTTTAACTGCTTTAGTCCCATGTAAAATTGATTGTCCGATGTGAGTGGAATTTTCCAAGCCTGGCAGTATATTTTCTTGGCTAATAAAGCAAAGATGGGTAACACTGCAGACTCTTGGAAAAGCAGGCAAATAGCCATGCAGATCTTGTGATGCCTTAAGGTTTTAATTCTGATACATTTAAGTTGTGCTATCACTTTACAATAAAAATGTTATCTCAGATGTTCAGTTTTACTGAGCTAAAAAAAAGTCTGCCGGATAGCATTTGAAAAGCACACCCTTCTCACCCATCCAGTTGAGACTATAAATAAATGTAGGAGTGGAGTCAGAGACACTAACATTCATTTTCATGGGGAATAAATCACGTTGCTCCTTCATATACTTTTTTCCTGTGATATGGAACTGATAGTACTGAAGGCTGACGCAGATGATGATGGTATAGCTATATAGTTTTTTGGATAATGTCAATAGAGATGTAAGTAGAACACTGGTTGAAACTGCTGAAATTCAAGGAGGGAAGAAGGTGAACAAAGTAACACACTTTTTTGTACCAGACTCCTAATAATGCTGTAAAAGCTAAGTACATAGGAGATCAAGTAATGTGGTGATACAAGTTCTGAAAGGTCTTTGGTGCATATCTTTGTGTATAGTCAGTAGATTTGAGTGGTGAAGGCAGTAAGCAATTCCATTTTTAGCACTTAAACTTCCCTGTTGCTATCTAGTAGTCAGTTTAAGATGGCTGCATTTAGCTCTAATGTAATTCAGGTTTAAAACTTGCAGTGTTTAGCATAATTGAGAATACAGAAAGGGCATGAATTGCAATAGTGGCAAGACAGAGTCACAGTTCAGTTAAAGAAGCTTTAAAACCAAGGGAAGAGGAGAGTCAGTTACCAGAAGGAACATGATTTCTTAACTGGTTTTTTGAACCCAGTTGTGTTCCTTGGATTCACGTTTTAGCATGAGATTTTTGAAGCCTTGCTTATCTTTCAGTGATGATAGTAAGTGTGAGGATAAATTTGCAGAAGTTTTTTTCAAGAAAAAAACATAATCTGAGAGCTCTGTACTAAATATGGTGCATAAGATTTGTGTACATCCACAGGTCTGAAGTTGGGCCGTTGCCGGTGAAAGTTACTTTCACATCCAGTACAAGGGATTTTCCAGTGCTAAGACCAGCTTCTGTTGAGACACACTGTTTTGCAGTTGCTTTATTCATGAAGGTCACTGAAAGTTCAGAAGCTTTTAGATAGGTGGAATAACATAAGCTTATGTTTGCTTCAGTCTATAAATAAAAATATGGTCTGAGAGGTGGAAATCTTGAAGCCTTGAACTCTTAAGAGAGATAGCAATGGGAAGTCATTGCTTTTGTACCCTTCCTATGGATAATGCATCCTCACTTAACAAGTTCTGAATGCAAAACCTATTTATTTATCCAGCATATTTGAAGTAGTTTTATTAAAGTCTAGTAACCCTTTTTTGTACTTCTAATTTTATGGTAGTTTCTGTAGAAATTGTTTTCCTACTGGTGGCTGTCAGACTAATAAGCATATGTGAAACGTTTTATAATGAGCATATTAGTGTGAATATAAAAGCTACAGTTTATCAACATGAATATAGGCAATGATTAATGGAAGGTAAAATGTTACTGTAAAAATTGCATTTACTAATGTAAATATTCATTAACAAACAGTGCAAGTGCAAAACAAGACTAAAACTATCTAAATCATAAAACTAGCGTTCTGCAGTCTGGCTTTGGTGACTTGAAGGGATGTGTTTGTTGTAGATATTTTTTTAATATCATTAATATGAATCCTGTTCTGTACAAAGCACAGGAGTTAAATAGCTGTGTTAATATCAAGATAAAGCCTGAGAAAATCAGGATGCCTTCAGGGAGGAAAGCAAAGAATCCTCATAGGAAAGGATAACACATCTCGTTTTTTAATGCACAATTAGCTTTTGCATTCCTTAAAATTCTGAGCATATAAATACAGGAAATGTCAAACATGATTTTAATAAAAGGAACCACACCTCTTTCAGTAAGGTTGTCTCAGTAGTTCCACTTGCTCAGGAAGGTGAGATTTGACAGTAAGTCAGCTTGCTCTAACTAGAGCAAAACTCTTCTGATGAGGAAGTAGTTCCATTTGTGAAAATGAGCTGGCACTGCTTCCAGGCATTTTCTAGTGCATTGGGTAACTTTGTAACTTCTCAAATTAGGTGTCAAAACCTGCAAGTCTAAGTAATGAAGGTGGATGTCTTATGCAGCATAGTTTTGTCAGATTGTTTAAGGAAAACTTGTTTCTTTAGTCTTTGAGATGAAAAATCTATGCCAGTAAAATGTGTTCTCTCGTATGCAACTTCATATTTAAACATAATACATTAGCAATAAGCAGAATTTTCTGACAAAAAAAGTCATTTTTTTTTAAATCTTTACATGTATTAAAGCAAGATCTGCTCTAAATCGTTCATTTTGGAAGGATCTTAAATTCTGACTTCTAGAATTGCCCTGAATGACACTTGGATACCGTAGACAATTAGAAGTGGAAGGTGTTGGAGTAGAAGCAAGTTTTGAATAGCTTTTTCAGGGTATAATTGCACTGTAATTGGTAAGGTAAACTTAAGGTATAGTTTTGCAAGTGTCCTTGATGTTCTTTGTAGTTCATCAATGTATGCTTTGTTTTATGTTTGAAAGCGCAGCTTTGCTAGTGTGTATAGCAGGAAGACCTTGTGAGCTCTCTGATTTTTGTTTCCATTTAAATTCTGAATGGAACTGGAAATGCTGTAGCAGGTTCCTGTGAAAGGTTGAAAAACCTTTAATACTTAAATGTGAAATAAGTCAGTTACTCTTTAAGCATCTTCTGTTTAATTTACTGTATTATCAAAGCTGTGAAAGTTAATGTTTTTCCACAAGTGAAACCTAGCAGAAGTTGTCTGGAAGGAATTGTTTTTACAAAGGTAAACTCAACGGTTACGCTTCAATAATATTTTGAGGAAATTATTTAATAAGAATGAGGAAGTTGGGAGTGTTTCTCAGACTGACATGTAATTCTGAATATGGCAGTCCTTCCAAGATTAAGATTTTTATGTACATTCTGAGATATTGCAGTGTGTTGTCTTGGGTTAGAAATTATTTTTTTTTAATACCCTTGAGATTGAAGGACAGAACTGAAATTTTAATTGCTTTGGGAAATTACAGAAGTGTTCAACACTGTCTAAAAGAGTGATCATATACTGTATATATAACTGCAAATAATAACTTCATTTATTTGTGCAGTCATACATGCTGGAAGAAGTTTCTGGAGGTAACTCGAATGCTGCTCCGTCAAAGCAGGCCAATGTAGATCAGGTTGCTTAGGGACTTGCTGTCTTGAGTTTTGGGTATCCAAGGAGGGAGACTGCACAGGCTTTCTGGGTGACATGTTGCAATGTTTGACTGCGCCCATGGGTCAGAAATTTTTCCTAATATTTGTTTCAATTTGTGTCCAATGCTGTTTCTCTCTTCCCTGTGCACCTCCATAGAAAGTTACTATGCAAAGCAAAATTGTCTGTGTTCTTGACAAATTAAAAGTAATTATCTGAAGCTTGAAGATTAATACAAATGAAGCCTGTTATTCTAAATATAAGATCAATGATTTCTAAAACTGCAGTTCATATATTCTTTTGTTATTAGTAGTTTGAAAAAATTAGGTACTCTGTGTGGATTATGACTTTTACTGTGTCACGTAATGCAGTGGCACCTCAGGACCATCGAAAGCCCTGTTGTTGCTGCCTTTGTGCTCGCAGAACTCTAGTGGAAGGTTGCTACCCAGGAACCTCACAGCTGAATTAGATGAGAGAAACAAATTGAACCAGCAATAGAGAAGAGTAATAGAACAAATTATTGGCAAATCCGATAATGAAGCCAGAGACAATAATTTGTTATATAACAGGTAAGGTCCTATTGCCTGCCAGCACAGTCATCAACCTACACAGTTCTGCTGTGAGATACCATCTTTGGTTGATTTCAATTTTGGCAGTCAAAGAGGAACAGGCTAAGAATTGTAGCTGCATTATTTAGCTAATCAATTTATTCTTCTTGGGCAGTGCTGTACAATATTCACTTCCAGTTTCTGAAAGAGTGTAAAGGAGTTTGAACTACTCATGCAGAAATGAAAGCAGATTTTTCAGCATATGGGAATTACTTTTTTTTTTACCCTTAAGTAAAAAGCTTCTGAAATGTAAAATATTTCAAATACTTTCTTAACTTGACAGAAGGCATTAAAACTTTCAAACTAACAGGTAACTTTGAGATAGAATTTTAAGACATTGGAATTGGGAGAAGGAGAAGTACAGTTAAGGTCACACCTTTTTCTATGACTTCTAATAAAGGCATTTTTTATAGAGCAAACTCTGATATTGTTCCTTTTCTCTCCCTGCTGCTGTTGAATCCAGGCTTGATGTCCTTGGAGTATCTGATTGTAAAAAAATGATCTTGGAGTAGTAGGAAGAGTCACTTTAAAAATTTAGGCTTTGTGGTGGAAGAATGCTTTGCAAATGTGAACCAGGTGCTGCTTAGGTTATAGTAGGTGCCACTCTAAAGATTGCTGAGAGAGAGAGAGGTCTCATTGCTGTAACTGTGGAGCACATTTGTTGGGCTAACAGAACATCCTGATTCTGTATGTGGGAGGTAATGCTATTGGTTTTTAAAAGTCTTGTACATTTCTTAAAGCTTTTACTTCTCAAACGGAAGTTAATGCTTTCGCTTTTCACTAAATGTTAAATTTTATTACTAGTTCAGTTTTCAATTAATGACTTCTGCAAGGAAATTCTGAAAAAAATTTTAATGCTTATTATTTGTTGTCTATCTTATCCATAAGCAAAGTATGCAATGGCTCAGCTTCTAAAGGTTTTATGGCTAAGATTTACTCAAATTTACATCACACCAACGACTACGTTAGACCGTTGTCAAAAGGTATGAGATTTCTATTTCAGAAAGGAAGTGCTAGCCTCTAGCAGCATGCTTTTCAAAACCATATTTTGTTTCTTGGATTGATTACATATGTTGGGGTTTCAACCCACAATGAAATAGGAAGTACCAAAGAATTTGGTTAGAGATGCTGCTATTTTAAAGCACCCAATGTGTAGTCTCCTGAGAGTGGAACTTAATGCGACTTTATTAGACACATCTCCCATTAATCCTCTAAATTTTTTTTTCCCTCATCCTCTCTTTTTTTTTTTTTTTTTTTTCCCCCTCCATCTCACATGGGTGGTTTTTTTTCCTTTGCTTTTTTTAATTTTCTCAGAAGCCCCTTTGGAAGTTACTGAAAGCAACTTTTGCCCAACTTGTGAACCTGAGATGTTCTTAATTTTTCCCCCCCCCCCGGTTGGTCATATTATGAGCTCACATGTACATACCTGGAAAAAGCACTACTATGTTAAAGATAAAAACTTGCAGTAAAGATGCTGTAGGGAAGAATGTTCTGTATGATAAATTAGGAGCACGCAGTGCTATTGTTAATTTTAGAATCGTTTTTGCATGTGTGTGGTTTTCTAGATTTATTTGTTTTCCAGCCAACTACTGAGAAGATACAGGTTTTCAGAGAAATATAGATATGGGGGGGAAATAATATAATGTATTCTACTGTCTGTATTATAATTGTAAGCAAATTTTTTTTTTCAGTTCAGAGCTTTTAGTAATTGATGGTGATAGCTGAAGCTGAAGTTTCAGGTTGATCTTGATCCTTTGATGTCTACGAAGCATAATTGTTTCACTAATTTGAGACCAGTACAGTTCTTTTAATATGTTTCTAAATTAAAATATAGGAAGTGCATGACATTAGAAAGTATTCAATTAGATATAGTCATGAGTAATAAAAGTAACTGCAAAATGGCATGGGGGAGAGACTTACCTTCTCAATTTTTTTTCTAGCTGGACCTGTGTATGACCCAAGTAACACACATTGCTTTCATCTTCCTCTTTGCTATCTGTACCTGATAAAAAGACTTTCAGAAGTCCTGGTTTGGGTTTATTTTTTAATCCTTCATCTTAATATGATGTGGTGTGTAAAGTTGATATTAAGTTGGAGACTTTTATAATATTTACACTGCTGCTGAAAGACCCTACAGTGAAACAGTCAGCACCTTTCAAAATGGCTATTTTTGTGAAAATAAGCCTCATTATCCAAGTTGCTGCTTTAGGTAGAAAGAATGCAGCTAGAATATCTCACGCTATGTAAGATTTACCTTTTGCACCACTGTTAAGTGCTGCTGCTGTTACATACTCTTAAATACTGTGTATTAAAAATAATTGCGGATAGCACGTGTTCTACAGACGCAGTGCAGCTTCAGGCATTACTGTGAAGGAAATGTCTGTTCAGTCAAAGCCATAGGCATGGAATGTGCCCCTCCTTTCCTGTGCCACAGAACCACATTTTTGCAGTGTTTTCTTCCTCAGCTCTCCCAGAAGCAGAAGTGAATTGAATACTACAGTGCGTTTTTCAATTGAACTTGGTAGGAAAGCAGTTGCAACACTGCTTTTCGTATTCATTCCCTCTGCCAGAGTCACTGCCTTTGCTCCACGTTTGTGTGGGATTCTACATATTTCAGGATGCTTCTTCACTATTTGAAATTATATCCATGGGTATGGATGAGGTTTCATGAGATGCTGAGAAGACAGTTTTCTGCTGACATGGGGTAATCCCTTTCTCACACACGTTTTTCAGTGCTTGTCCAGCCATTTGAAGGCTTATTTACCTTACTAAACTGGTAGCAGCTAGAAGCAATAATTATTTAAAGCTCTCTTGGTAAGTGAATTGGTTGCTAAGTTCTTGCCACCTTCTAAAGCTGTTCTTCAGCTAGATCAGTTTGCTTCTCTGGATGCTTACATAAATAGATGAGCACTGATGATAGAAAGGAATTTGTAAAAATGGATCACAGGGCTTGTTTGGGAGGAGATGGGGAGATTACTCGTAGCAATAGCAGCATGATATTAGATCAGGTTATGCCACTTAGGAAACACTGTCGGCTTGTTTTTATTTTATTTTTGAAGCTGTATTGTAATTCCTGATGTAACATTCTGGGAAGTATCAAACCTAAGAATTTAAAGAGCAATTGGAGCCAGGAATACCAAGTATCTTCCTGTCTAAAGGAGAAGCCAGTTACCTTATTTTTTTTTTGGTTTTTAAACATTGAAGGGTTTGCAGACTCAAAAACTATGTTGATGTTTGCAGTACTGACAGAGCATCAGGCATTGTATCTTGCAGATGATTGAACCTTGATGTGCTACATGTGTCAATGTAAAATTAACTGTGACTGATATAAGATGTTGGAACACTTTTGTTCATTGGAAAGTAAAGCTGCATACTGAAAAACAATGGCTCAGCTGAACTCAAAACACAAGTTTGAATCAAACTCGTAACTCAATAAAACTAGACAAGTCTTTTGTCCAGTGTCAGTCCAGGTAGTACAAGCAAGATCCCTGAATGGTTGCATGTTGTTGTGAATGTGAATCACAGGGTCTTGAGAGAATTGGAACTTAACTAGTTCAAATCAGCTTAACTGTGTTAGTATTTCAGTAACTACAGGCTAATTGTGAGAAATGCCTGTAGCTACCTGTAAATAGAGTTCAGTGGGTCAAGGCAAAGCCGTCTGCTTTAGCTGCCTGCAGAAAGGCTTCCTGTACCCACAAGAACTACAGCAGAAGGCATGACTGTGGGAATAGGGCTCTCTGGACTCTTTACTGTTCCTAGAGTAGAACCAAAGAGCTCCCTTCTCCCAAGTGTCTATCTTTTTTTTTTTTATCTATTTTTTTACCAGACATAGGTTCCTGTGAGTAGATTTGTTTTATGAGGAAGTGAGGGTGCTCGCAAGAATTCAGAATATAAATGCATGATATACAATGCTTTGTGCCTGGTGTACACTTTAAGTTATCACTGATAAAAGTAACTTCTGGAAGCTCTTTCTTCTCCTGCGATTAGCAACAAAGTATTGTAGAGGTCTTCTGTTACCCCACACCCCCAAATTTTCATGCAGTTTTTAAATAGAAAGGGCTTTTAGTATCTACCTCACTATTTCATTTTTATTGCTCTGAAGCAGAAACTTTAACCTGTTTTGAATGTAGAGGAAGGGTGGGTCTCCCAACTGCGAGGAGTTCACAGCTGAATTTGAAGTGATGTGTAGGAAAGAGCAAGGGCAAAGTATGTGGTTTCACAGCATCTTGGTTACCAGCATGTTTTTTTCTGCACAGTTTGGCGGTTGATTGAAGGAGTGAGCTGTCAGGGTGCCTGGCAAACACAGTTGTATTTCAGTTAAGTTAAAAAGGGGAAGGGGGGACGACAACGACGACACACAAGCTACCTTGAGTGTTATTGTGAGGTGTACCCTAGCTGGTTATCAGGAATGAGCATATCTTAGCAGAGCTGACTGCTGTGAGTACATACATATTGCTGACCATATATAGGCACATACAGTGCAGAAGGTCAGGCTTTTTCAACCAGTGTCAGTTCCGATGTGCCAGGAGCAGGAAGAGTGGTTTGGAGGCATTGAAATATAGCTTATTTAAAATAAAACAGAACTTCAGAATGTCTCAGACTAGAAAAGGTGAAGAAGTAGGATTTCTCTGTGTATCTGATGGGTGTCATGCCTTGAGAGAAATTAGATTGTAAAATAAAGGCAGAAGTATGAGAACAAGGCACTTAGTAGAATTGACACCGTTCTGTACATTGCTACCTCTGTGCTTGTGTAATCCAAAAACTGCAAATACTTTAGTAACTGAGTGTAGGCATTTGTTGATAGAGCAATTGTTTTAATCTCGAACAGAATGAAGAATTAGGCATTATTATGCCTCATATCCATCACATACAACAAACCTGTCCTTTTCTTCTCTTTTGCTGAGCCTCTCAGTTTGAATTTTTACCTTAATTGAAATAGTGTAATTTATAAAAATCAAAAAGCTTGTAACTGTTGTGATGAGTAGCGTTTGACTTCACTTGAATTGAGAAAGAAAATCTCACTAGCTCTTACCTACTGATATCAGACTTCCATTTAAGCAGGACTATGAAAATGTGAAAATTAGATAAAGAGAACACATACAGTGGGGAATGCTTCCCTTCTCAATGTTTCAGAAGTTTTGTTTTGTTAATCTTCCTCTCAGCTTCTGTAGGATTTGTTCAATTTAATTCTTAAACCTGCTCAAAGTCATATTTCATGAGAAAGTACTTAGATTTATTTGTGCAATCAGGGATTTTAATATAGTAAATGTGCAATTCCTTACATAGCAAGACCTATTTCTTTGTGAACCATTGGTGATCAGATGTTCTAGATTAGTGAACTCTGAAGTTCAGTTGCTTGCAAGCCGCTCTGCAAGCATTTCACTGAAAACAGTGTCAGTAAATCAAATCTTGGAAACTATATTAATAAAACACTCTCTTAAACTTTAGTTGGTATTTTGGGAGTAACTGGAATAGTAAGTGGAGAAACGAGGTGTTTCCTCAGTCTTGGTTTTTGGGTTTTCTAGAGGAACGTTCAACTGTAATCTTAATTTTTTGTTACTTGCTGTTACATATGTAAGATTCTTAGACTGTGTGTGAGGGTGCTGTTCTCTTGAATGAAAAAGGCTTTGGCATTTAGACTTTAAAAATATTATGATGTTTGTATTTTGAATAATTTCTAATAATTTTTAAGTCTTAGTGTATTGAATAACTAGCATTGTTTTCAACTATAATGCATCTGATTGTTTTCCTAACAGTTTTCAGCAAAAACAACTTCCTATCTCAACCAAACTATACTGCAGCTGAGGTTTTTTTGCCTGTCACTTTGTATTACAAGTAATGTGCCTCTTGCTGTATTTGTATTTTTAATTATTTTTTTTCTTCATAAACATCACCTTTTATATGGACTGTCACTGTTCTTAAATTGTGCTTCAAATTGTAGCTGAGTCAGTGGCTTTTTACTGCCAAAAGGGGGAGATCTTCGTCATATTGAGGCTCATGAAAGTATTCCTTTATCCCTCGGTATCAGCCTGTTTTTGGAAAATAGAAGTCTCTTTTAGAACATTTATTTTTGCAAAAACTCAGTGGCAATAAAAAAAGTCCTAAGTGCCTGTCAGTGTGAGTGAGACTGCTGGATTTCATTCTTTTATATGGGCTTCATGTATATATGAGTTGGAGAAATACGGCTTTTTCAGAAACTCATATCCACAGATAATTTGGTTTAACTGCTGAAGAAATGTGGAATAGTTTTAAATGGGCTTCACAAAGGCAAGTTAGCAAAATGCTGATGAGATGTTCATTACAAAGTTGGGTGATTGTGGTTATCTGTCCTATAAAAAGTGGCATCTATAACAGATTATCACACTGAAAAAATTATCATTGCGGAATCAAATTTACTGGTAAAATGTTCATTAAAAGTAACATTTAGGTTAGGTCGTTCTGAGGAAGCATCTGTTGTTATTGAATACTTCTGAATGGATATTACTCATACTGTAGCTAATCTGGCTGATAAGAATAGTGCTTACTGATTAGCGAAAAAAGAAACAAAACCAGTTTTACATTATGAAAACAGCTGAAAATGAGGTGGTATTCCAGTTTTAGTACAGACTTAATATCTCACTTTACCGATATTATCAGTTTAAAGCACATAGTTATTCAGAGTGCAGTTGGGGCACTCAAGTTTTGCTTAATTTTGCTCATTTAACTTCTGCTCAGCCTGAAACTGATGGACCTTTTGTTCCTTTTGTTTCAGAACTCAGAATGTCTCTAAGTCTTGTTTCTTCATGTGCCCAGAGCTAACCCAGCCTTGGCAGGGGTTAGCAGTCCTGCTCACATCTTGGTCAAGGAACCAAGAAACTGTCCCTTCATCTGACTTTGAGCTGGGAGTCAGCCTGATACTAAATACCTGCTCTTAAGTGTGAGGCCTAAATTCCAGTCTGATCCCAGAGACTGTTAATCAGTCACTTGATAAAATGTCCTGGTAATAGAGCCTTGGAGCATTTCTTCTCCTTCTCCTTCACAAGTGCTTTAATAGTACTGTAGGTTAGCTATATTTCATGTTCTTCGGATTTCAGTGGATTGAGTGTTGAGCTGTGTACAGAGTGCCCTGACTTCAGCAGGAGAGGTATGGAGTATGTCCTCACTCTGGAAAAGTGTGCAGATTGGTGGCTGGGGTGATCTAGCTAATGCAGATGAGTTTACATTCCTGTGGGTCAAAAGAGAAAATCCAAGTCATGCTTTCTTCTTAATCTGGGCAAGTGCTTTAATAAGCTGCCACAAAAGAAGATGCTTTTGCCTCTGTGTGTCTCTTTTGAGAAGAGCAAACCCGGTGGCATTTATCTCATTATAATGCAAAATTATGTTTACATGGAAAGAGGAGGTCTGGTTCAGGTATTTGAGGCAGCAGATAAGGGCTGTCTGCAATTCAAGTGTAGCATTCGGTTTAGAAAGTTGGGAACTGACAGCCTTTCTATTAGCTGTCTCTGAGTGGCAATGTGCTCACTGTGAGCAGAAAGTTGCCTGGACTACTCATTCGGGATCTCACTGGGGTTTGAACACCTGCTAATCAGGCAGCTAAGCGCTCTCTCAGGGTACTCTAAGCTTGAACCACCTCTTCTAGAGACCAGTCTTTGAAAATTGGGCCCTGTCAAGAACCTGGGGCCCAAGCACTGGCTGTATTGCTACCTATGACTGTAAAAAAAGCTATTTACAGGTCAGCATGCTCAGACAGTTCTGTAGTTTCAAATACCTATACATGTGTAAACGTAAAGCATTATTTTGTTATTTTTAGGTATTTTTAATGTTGTATGTGCTTCTCAAACGACTTCCTTTCAGACAGGAGGCCCAAAGTGCAGGCACTGAATCTCCCAGCTCTTTAGTCCATAGAAACATAACTGAAGGTGTTAGAAATGGGAACTATAATTTAGGTAATATCCTGTATTTGAATAGTGATGTCATATGAAGGATGCAAGAGAGCTTTGAATGTCTCATGAGCTTAAATGACTGTAAAGTGTGAAGGATAAGAACTTTTGTCAGGTTAAGTTAGGAAACCAAGATTTCATTAAGTTATTTATTTTTATAATGGATTCCCTTAACAGTTTAAGCAAGAAGGAAGAATGAATGAAAGCGAGTCTGCTGAGTGATGTTCTGCAAGTAAAGTAATAGTTGAAAAGTGTTCAGGTTGCTTCACATGAAAAAAAAAAAGCATTTTTATGTGCCTTTTGCAAGCAAATGTGTCTGCAGCTGTGCAGTGAACCAGTTCAGGGAACCAGTCTGAATAAAAAAGAAAGATAACCTTTCTAATTTTGCTCACGGTGCAGTTGTACAAGTGCTTGGGCAAGCACAAGAAGGGAGAAGGCCAGGGCCCATGCATGTACTTTTAGTGGGAGTGCTGGCTTATGCTGCGTCTTGGCTGCAAGAAGTTGTGGCTGGAGGCAATTGCTCAAGGACTTGCATTGAAGTTCTCAGTGTTTTTTAAACTTTATCTGCTGATACTGTGGTACTAAGAGGCCTTACAGGTAGGTGCAGGTGAAATTACGTGTTCTAGTGTCTACGCAAGTGTTTTTAAGCTTGTGTAATTTATCTATTGCTGTCTGACTATGGGCCTTTTGTAAAGTTTAGAACCATAGGATGTGTAGTAAAATTAGAGGAGAAGCTTTGTAGTGCAAAAGTATCTTTGTCATGGGTTTTGGCTTTCTTGGAATGTGTGTTGATTCCCAGGCATCCATGGACTGAAAGCTGAACTAATTGTGAATATAATATTATTGATCTTATTTTTTATATCAATCTTTTCCTTTTTGCCAGTAATACAAAACATGAGTGACTCCATTTCTCTGTCTGCTTGCATCACACACAATCTCTTCTATTCTGTCTGAAAAAGTGGAACTTTATATTCTGTGTTTCAAACAAAGAGTAGTTTAATGTGAACAAATATACACAAGAGTGGGAGTTGTGCAATTTCATGTCTGGGTATTAAAGTTATACAATGCGTCATTGATTTGAATAGGAATGAATACAAGTTTATACAACCACATAATTGTTTTTGTGTTTCAGGTGCGTATAGCAGCAAAATTCATAATTCATGCTCCTCCTGGGGAATTCAATGAGGTGTTCAATGGTGAGTATCTGTCTGCTCTGTCCTTTCTTCTAAAGCATCTATGTCCAAAATGGTATTGCCAGTTACTCTCCTGAGTTTCATGTAGCTTATATTTTAGCAGTTCACTTCCCGTAAGAATAGCTTTTTTGTAGCCTGGCTTAATAACAGCTTGGAGTTTAAATGCAAGAGGAGGAAAGTACCACTTTGTGATGTGAAAATGAGCTTGCTTTCTGGTTTTAATCAGTCATGAATTAACAGTTGCTAGGGGTTTTGTTTAGAAGGCACATGTACTTTTTTTTTCCTGGTCTTTAAGAGACAATTACATTTTTCAAGAGAAATTACACTAAACCAGCTGAAATTAAAATGGTCGTCTTTTTTTTTTTTTTTTTTGAAGGAGTATCATTACAAATACTTAACCTTGCATATACAAAGGACTACTGCCTGATGCCAGTTATGGAAAGAATATTAATCTTCTCCAAATGTTTTTAACCCTTAACCATTTAACCCAAACTATTTTAACCCTTAAATTTTTGGCACACTTCACTTTACCAAGTGTACTGGTGAACTGAAAGGAAAATTGAAATTAGCTTCTCTCAACTGTTGTTGCCTGAACGTTGCCTAAGATGTTGTTTTTCTTTGAAAATTTTGTGTTTGTCTTGCATCAAGATGCATGGGCATACGTATCATATAAGAAGGCATATGTTCTGTAGCTTGCAAATATCTCTGATGCTATTTACATAAATAAGTAAGTTTAGTATACTAAACTTTTAGTCAATGTCAGATTGGAGAGCACTTGAATTTGCTGAAGAATGTAGTGTTTTTAAAGTACCTTGTTCTTCAGTTAAACTGACCAGCTGATTATTATTTAAACTTAGCTTGTCCTGCATTTTTGCAATGAGCAGGTAGCGAGCAGCTCGTTAACCCAGCTCCCTGAAGGTTAATACAATTTTTTATAGCAGTACTGCTATAAACTTTATTAAGCTAGTTCATAGTTTCAGCTACCTCCTCAATAACAAGAGGATACTACATGTTTGAAAACACATAACAAAACATTTCATGGTGTGTGACCAGTGTTCAATGAGATTCAGACTGACTTTTTGAAAAAAGAGAGAACGCTTTAAATTCCAATTCTGCAAATTATGATTCTCTTTGCCGTGGGGTTTTCTGAGTTTGTGGAGTTGTTTTGATTTTTTTGTTTGGGGTGTTCAGTTGTTTGGTGTTTTGGTTTGAGTTTGTTGTTGTTCTTAAAGAAAGAATACTTCAAATACATTTTCAACTCTTCTAAAGACTACCAAGGTACAATCTGGAATGTAATAGCAAGACTAATGATCAGTTAGTTAATGATCAGTGCATTGATTTGTTAGTAAAATAGTGCCTAGTAAATAATAAGCTAGTAAGTAACATCAAAATTTACTGCATAGTAAATATTAAGTCATTCTGACTATTGATGTTATTTGTATGTTTCTTGTGTGATGGTAGAAGAAATGGTATTGTGTTATATTGTGCTCTGACTGTTGTGTCATCAAGGAATGAGAGCAAAAATGGTAAGGCTTAAAAACCAGTAAGCACAACACATACCGTACTAGTGTAGTCAAAATACAGTAACCACTACCATCAGTATAGAGTGAGGGATTTGGTAGTTTACATCTTAAAAGTGGATTCATTCGAATCCTGTGCGGTTCTCATTCAGAACTTCTCTAAAAACTAGTTTGATAAATTCCTAGAGCTGTCACACAACCTTCAGAGTATGAATTATATCTGCTTACCAGATATAATTGGAAGGGATCCATTTCTGTACTACTCACTTTGTTCATCCAAATTATGAAATACGAAGCAATAAATTTCCTACATAGTAATCTGTATGGGGTGGTTTAGGTTGTACAGTCTGTTGACATTTGTTACATGACTGAAACAAGTTAACTGTACTTTTATGTTGTAAATATCTACTTTCAGATGTTCGGTTGCTGCTTAATAATGATAATCTTCTCAGGGAAGGAGCAGCCCAGTAAGTACCAGATGCCACATACTCAGTTCCATAAAAGCAAGATGTTTTTCAGTAAGCGATTTATTTAAAAAGATGTGTGCTTGGCAGGTAAAACCCTGTTTTGGGTGTTGTGCGTCTTTGATCAAGATTAAATTCTTGGCAGAGGAGAGATCTGTGTTGTATCCCAGTGATTAGAGCAACTGTTTTGGTAATGGACGACCTGGATTTTGGAACTAGTCTTTACCTCTTTGGATTTAATTTTCTGTTTCTTGGTAGATGTTATAGGCACAGAACATCTGTAAGATTCTGTTTCCTTAGAACCCTACCTTTAAATATCAGAACACTACACCTACTGTATTCTTTTGATGCCAAAACTAGTTTTGTCGGTAAGAATGGAGATGTCTGGCTTAGTAGGTTGGATCCCTGTGGATCTTTTATCTGTTCCTTCAGTTTCTATGAGTTACTGTAAAGCTTACGTGTTTGTCTGTATCAGGATACTTTTGAACATAAATCGTTGTGTAATAGTGGTTGGAATCTGTCATGTGAGCACCGAATGAACCAAGATGATTCCAAGAATTTGGGCCTGCTAGGTAATGAAGCATTGATATTTTTTGGTGCATCATTGGCCAGATTATTAGCTATTATTTAAATCTCTTACAGCTATGAGGACAAAGGTTGTGCTTGATACAGGCTTTTGGTTTTTTTTTTCCTCTTCTAGTGCATTTGCACAGTACAACTTGGACCAGTTTACTCCAGTAAAAATTGACGGTTACGATGAACAGGTACGAATACAATGAAATACTTGCAATGTTCCTTGAACTGTTAAAGATGTTCTGGTATTGGAACTTATGTTGGCAAGAAAACGAAAAGAAGTGCATCTTCCTTGCCAAAATACAGGGGTTATGGCCCTCCAATAGTACCAGTCGATAAGGTAATCCTTTAGGGCATCTAAAAACCTTGACATTTCAGTCTGTGGTGTTGACCTGAATTCAGTCAGACCTGATTTGGATCTGTAGAAGCAGTTTGCTCCATCTTTAATACTGGAAGATGCAGATTTCTATATTGCATTTGTTTGTTGCAGTAAGAGGGTAAGATTCAGGGGGTTTTTATTGAGTTGGTGTGTCGTGTTAGCTTTGCCCTCACTTCCTGCTATATCCATATTTTTTAAAAAATCTGAGTCTTTGGATATGAGTAAGCTCCAGTTGAGTGTAGGCTATAATTAGATTTGACATGGTATTATTTTTCTTTATTCAATAGGAAATGTAATTAACTAAAATTTTATAATACAGGTTTTGATAACAGAACATGGTGATTTGGGAAATGGAAAATTTTTGGATCCCAAGAACAAAATTTCTTTTAAATTTGATCACTTAAGAAAGGAGGCTACTGATCCTAGACCCCACGAAGTTGAAAATGCCATAGAATCCTGGAGAAATTCAGTTGAAACAGCAATGAAAGCATATGTGAAAGAACACTACCCAAATGGTGTCTGCACAGTAAGTACTAAATTATATAACCACTGTACCACTGTAGATACAAATAGTTAAAATTTTTTTTTTTAGATTTCTAAACCAGGCAATTTCATTTGTAAAGATTTTAGTTCTGTCAAGGATTCATACAGGGAAATGAGGGAAAGCTTCAGAAGTTTAATATTTCAACTCTTGGATGATTAGTGGGTGATTACTGCAGGTGATAGTGAAGACTTGCATCTCAGTTCTGAAGAACTTATATTTAAATTTCTTAAAGCGTTAAGACCTGTAGACTACTGCAAGTTGACAAAAAAAAGTAAACAAGTAAAAAAAAAAATCCTTATGTCTGACTTGGCTTGGTTTACTGACAAAACTGTTAGTAAAGCAAACTATTTTCTTTCCATCACATCTCCTATATGTTCAAGTGCTATATTCTTACCACCGGAATCAGTGCGTTCTAATGACGTCTTAAAGTAAAAACTCTCTGGACTAAAATAGCATTAATTTGCTGTTGGGAGCCCTATGACTATTTAAAGTTCAGCAAACTGAGCTAATGGTAGGTGTCCTGTGCTTTGCATTAACCTGATGAAGAAACTAACTAGGAAAAAAAAAAAGTTCCAGGTTTTGTAAAGGAAACCAGATCGTGTATTCACTGAGATAATTTTTAGTACTATTTGATTTTAGGGGATAAAGCAGAAGAGAGGACCAAACCCACCCTTTTAATCACCTTTCTGCTAGTCAGTAAAAGCTTAAATCATCATTTAGTTGTAGATTAACTGGTATCTGAAACCCAACTAGTAATATATAGTCACAGCAGTCACTGCTATAGGCATAAAATGTCTATAGTTGCAGAAGAATAAATTTGCAGTATATGAAATTTAAGATGCTTGACCTTGGGATTTTCTAATCTTAAATTTTTCTGCATTGTAGTATACACTTTTAATATCTCATGTATGGAATATTATGTAAGAACCATAATGGTTTTCAAATTAAATCTTACAGTTTCTGTAACAATGACAGAACTAGATATCTAAACAGTTCGAGCAAGACAGATACTGAAACTTTAACTCTGTTTTTGGTTTGGTTTTTTTTGTGTGTCATTTCTAATTAAGGTGTATGGTAAAACAATTGATGGACAGCAGACCATTATTGCATGCATAGAGAGCCATCAGTTCCAAGCAAAAAATTTTTGGTAAGTTTCTGTATGGATACAAATATAATAAAGTACAGCAAACTGAATAACTGCATTAACGCCATTGCACTGATAATCCTTAGTTCAGAGAAGGTGCACACGGATCTGGAATGTCACTTTTTTTCTCCCTCCACCCCAAGTTTTTCTGCCAAAACTATGTAGAAATCTCTTCGATTTTGGTAAGTAAAATGGCAGACTGCACATCTGCATCTCCTTTGCAGAACTTTGGGAACTTTGTAAAATTCCTTATGACTTTTCCAATTCATCACATCAGCACCAATACCAATCCCCGTGTTCCCTACTACAGTTGCTTCTGCTTGTGTTGCTTCCTTTGTGACTGACAGAATAAAACGAGCTCGATGTCTCAAAGAAAGAAGATGACCAAAGATTAATTTACTGTAGGACTTGAGTCATTAGTTTTTGGGCGAGGCAGGTAAAGGTGATCTTGGATGAAATTAACCCTTAAAAACTGCAGCTTGATTCCCTCCCCCTGGTCCCTGTACTTGGTTGAAAGATGTTTTTGACAGTCTGGAATGAACTTTGGATAGCTTCTTGAAGGAAACTGGCCAGAGTTGAGATAAATACCACAGTATCAGAACTGGGTTAAGGGAGCGTCTCCTAAAGATAGCTAATATATGCAGTTGTCTGAAAAAAAAGTATTAAATTATTATTTTATTTGCGGGTTTGCATCCGCTTGAAATTATATTTAGCAGTCCCATGGGTAATGAATGGAAGTCCAGAAATATTTCTGAGGCTGAAGGTGAATATAACATACGTGTGGTAATTTCAGCATGCATCTGTATCAGTTAAATTATTTGCCCAGTATACTGTTCCATAGATTTTCATTGCACAGTTAATAAATAGGCTTTCCTGCTGGCTTAAACTTGGCAAGTTAAGTCTGCATGTTTTACATCACTATTAAAAGTAACTTGAAATAATACAAATTTTCTTTTTAGTTTGGAAATACAAATGAATTTTGGTATTCCAAATAGATAGTTTAATATTGTAGCCTTTAAAAAAAGAGGAATAGATATGCAACAACCTTTTATAGATGGAGAAAAATCTTTCTTGAAAGTTTTCTTTAATAAAGTTATGGTCAGACATCTATGGGAAAACACTGACCACATTTCTAAGAGTTTTACAGGGAGATAGTCAGACTCAATTCTCATTCTTAGCAAGTTTTAATAAATGCGTATTGGTTTGGGGGATTTGGGGATGGAGGATTGTATTAAAATTTAACCAGTTATCCAGCTGTATGTCTGGTTATCCAGCCCAAGCCACAGCCAGTATTTATTCTCAAGGTGTCCCAGCTTTTTAGGCCTTTGGAAGGCTGGCAACCTACCATGAAAGGAAGTTGGATGATAGAAAAACAATATATGCCAAAGGAAAAATGTTCTATGAATTTCTGAAATACTATCAACAAAGTAGGGTAGGTGGTTTAGTAAAGAATGTTAAAGAAAAGGAAGGGCAGTTAATCTCTTACAAAACATCTTAAGACAGCAGAGCTAAATAAAGTAATGACACGTTATTTTTCATGTAGAGCATTTCCTACAGAAGGATCTTTCTGACCTTGAATTCTGTTTATTGGAATAGCATCTTAAAGACAAAAAAGATACTTCAGAGTAGAAACACTGTGGTCATCTTAAGTTCAAGGACCACAAAGTGACTAAGAAGCAAACAAATCTGTTAGCTAGTCATTGAATCCCATGCATCTAAAAACTAATATTGTACCTAAAATGTAGTTTAGCATGTAACTTTCTTGTAACTAATGTATTGGTCTATGAGGCTACCAGTAACATTAGTGTCACTGAGTTGGGTGACCCTTTCACTTTCTTAGAGATGCCAATAAGCTTCTGAATTGCCTTAGTCTGAATTTTTAGTAATAATCTGTAATTTTGATAGGGTCTGAAATAATAACCAGTTAATGATAATAACTGATTTAATGTTGGTAGTATCGAAGATGTGTCAATATAGATTCATTAGTCGCTGTTAATCTTAAAGACTTGATCTCTCCCCTTGCTGAATGCACTGGAATCTACACCTAACATTAGTAGGATTTGAACTCAATATAGCATTAACTTCTTCCCTTCTTTAAATGCAAACAAAGGAAGAATCAAGAGACAGACGCAGTACATTCTAAATATAGCTCTAATTTACTAACCTTCTAATCCACTAACCTCATAACTAAATAAGAAAATGTCTAGTCTACAGGAAAGAAATCGGGTGAAACTACTATCACCCCATACTGTTTTCCAGATGTTTGAAACTCTCTTTAAGCAGTTTGGCAAGGATATTGAATTTGTGGAAGGAAACTGGAAGGAAATAGTTGTTCTGAAACAGAAATTCTAGAAGAGCTGAAAGGCTTCCTTAAGTTATAGTTCAGCATAGTGGAAAGTCTTGTTACCTCAATGTTCCTTCCATTCATGTTTTTCATAACCTTATGTGAAGTGTGACTTCGGCTGATCCAGCAAATTGTTCGGGTCCCAGAAACAAAGTATTGACTATATACGCTTAATTAGTAATAAAGGAGGGAAGGAACCTTGGAGGCTTCATGTATTTTCAGAAGTTAAGTCCTATTGTTACAAGGTCCTTACTAATAAATCTCCTTGGTCCACATCCAGAATTGAGGTTAAATATTTTGGGAAACTGTTCTCATCTTGACTGATTATGGGGCTCAATCTTTAGGGAAAGATTTTGTGCACGTGTAGTTGCACAGCATATTTCATTCTCTCTTTTCCTTTGACTATCAGTTGTATGTTGGGGTTTTTTCTTAACCAGTGGGGTGACATCTGACTTCTGTTTTCTTTTTTTTAAAGGAATGGCCGTTGGAGGTCAGAATGGAAGTTTACAATCACCCCTTCAACCACTCAAGTGGCTGGCATCTTGAAAATTCAGGTATGCTTATCTCAAGCTGTGTCCTGATCAGTAAAGTCTCCAGTTACTATGAAGGGAGACTCAGGCCAGTGTATTAAATATTCAAAGAGAATTTGGGGACCCAATAAGCAAAACAGAGATGCCCACTCAGTTACATGTGACTTAATTGCATATTTACCTAATTTTTACAGATGCAAAATATGTGTTTAATGTAATGATTCAGAGGACTTCCTAAGGTGTAGTCACCTCATATACCTCTTTGGTTTCCTGTTTTTTGAATTCACAGTGACACCAGCCTTTCCTGAGGTTAGGCCCTTTCTGAAGTAGAACTTTTTTTTTTCTTTTTAACTGATAATAGCAGGGGTTTGCATGTTACTTCTGAACAATAGGGTGGGAACCTTTGGTTTCAGTCGTTTCACCTGAAATTTTTGAATCCAGCTCTCGTTCATTCAGAATTTGCCCTCTCTGTTGGCTTTAGGGCATTTAGAAAGGAGATACTGTCCAAGCAGGAATGCAGAAATCTTGAGACCAAAGGAAGGCTGACTGTCATGTGGTAGGCAGAGGGACTTGACTTTCTGTTGGTTCCCTGGAATGTGTTCACATACTTTGCAGGAGTTTATTAAAACAATTCTGGGATCGGGGCCTAGAATCTTAGTGCAGTCTGGCTTTCAGCATAGTACTTTATTATCTTTTTACTGGATATAGTCAGGTTCCCTTTTCCTGCTCTTTTTGTGCCCCCATGAGTTTTGCACTTCCTTACTACTCGGTGATGACTTCAGAAGGAAGATGCAACAGAATGTTTTTCTAGCCGTAGCCTGAGGCTGTGATGTTATTTCAGGATGTGGTGCAGCTGTCTTCAGATCTGTCCAAGCAGGGGAACCTGAATCTGACTTCTCATTCCCAGTCTGGGGCAAACTTTGTAATAACTGGAATGATAGTCAAATCATGGAAAGCATTATGTTGTCAGATCAAGATTGTCATGGTAAAACCACCCTAAGTACCTTGTAGGCTTCTCAAGACTTTGGGAGAATCAAAGTAAACTGTCACCTAAATCCATCTTGCAGCAAAACAGGGTGTTTCTCCACAGCATGCACTTTTGGTTAAATGTCTTAACAGATTTTCCAGAACAAGCAGGCAGGTGTCTACCTAATTCTCGTAAAGGTTAGCCCAGTAGCCTAGAAAATAGCCTGAACAGGGAATTTAGTCAGGTTTTAATCAGCATCTCGATTTGGGCACCAGCTGATTTTTGTCTTTTATTACTATTACATGTAATTAATCAAGTGTTCTGGGGAGTGATGAAGTGTTTTACTTTTTTTGCTTGTATAGGAACTGCTTGTTTCACCAAGAAATTTTGAACTCAGTTTCAAATTTTTAGAAATTATGTACGATTTCTTCAATGTGTGTGGGAGTGTTCCCTCTTACCGTCTCCAAGCAAACAAAAGTGGTTTAATTTTTTTAAGGAGCAAAATAATCTTCTAGAATATGAATTTGCTGCAATATCAGTGAAATTTCAGAGTACTGAAATTTCAGTGGTGTTTGCAGAATCCTTGACAGCTATATGGCCATTGCCCTGTTTCTGGTAAGACCTTTTGTGATTAAGTTGGGGGAAATTCCAGCATCACCTGCTATCTTCAGGTGTGTTCAGTATTTTTAAGGTCACTTGTGCGATTTCTTCCTTTTTTTTAATTCTATTAATAAATTCTAATATAGAGGAGATTCTGAACTGTCGTAGTCTCTTCCACTGTTTAATTTTCTTTTAATTATATGTAAGGGGTAAATTGCAACAGCAGAGCCTTTTACTAAAGCTAAGTCCCTGTGGTGCTTGACATGCTCCAACTACGCATGGAAAACAACTGATAAGTGTACTGGTTACTAATTTTTTTATCTCTTAGATAATTTGTTATTCTCATCCCTCCTTAGTTAACCTTTCCAAGAGGTTCTGTTCATAAACATCATCCTTCTTGTAGTCTTCTGAACCCAGACCTAGCATTCTAGAAGGATGTCAGCAGTGAGGTATAGTACAGAACAGTTACTTCTCATATTTTGTATAAGATATAACACATCCCAGAGTTAGATCTGCCTCTTCATCCCTGTTAAGTTTTTAGGCCTGAGTGTTTGCCAAGAGTGTGACTCAGTGAGACAGGTAAGATGTTTGTGCTGATGTTGGTCTCAGAGCACAGGGGAGGTTTGAGCCCTCTGCAGCAGAATGTGACAGAGAAGGAGGGAGATCTATACTTTTTGGGGTTCTGCTGTTTCATGGGAAGTCTCAGAATTTTGCACTGAGTAAGCACTTCTCATCTTTTAAGAACTGGATTGAAAAAGATTGGTCAAATTTTCACCCAGTAATGTTTGATTTGAAAAGGAGCTTATATTATGCTTAGGATTATACCCTTTGTTGAAAAACAAGCATTTGACAATAAGCAAAGTAATAATGTAAGATGAATCTTGGGAAATAATGTTTTTCTCATGTTGGAAACCTTTCTTTTGCTTAGGTATTATAGCTGTCCTACTCTGTCGTATTTTCTCTATTGTTGTTTATAAAATTGAGGGTTTCTTGCACACATGATCATAATGTATATGAAATTATAGTATTGTTCATTAATCTCCAAATTAAAATTTTATCTTGCCTAAGAGGGTGAGACACAAGTGTTTCAATTCCTTATAACATCAGCTACGTTGACTATGTTGACTTTATCAAAATTATTTAAAAATCTCTGAGGATACCTGTTTAAATGTCAGTGAGCTGTATAACTCTATCAGTTATTGTGAATTTTTACATGTAACAATGTACATGCTTCCATTTTCCAACAGTTGCATTAGAAACTGAATGTTTTCAGCTGCTTCCTAACTGAATTTAGAAATACTGAGTTAGCTTGGGTAGAGTTTTACTGGTCTCCTCCTTCTGCAAAATAGGCAAGGAAGCTGTTCTGTAGATCTAACATTTCAAGAGTAAATAGATTTCATTCTGCTTGGCTATCTAACCTTGGCAAACTTTGTCCCCACAAGCTCCTTTGTCTAGATAAATACCAGCTTTTGTTATGAGCCATATCTAATAGAGGAAAATACCAAAGCCAGGCAGATCTAGAAAGGGAAGCTTAATGTCACACTGTCCCTAGAAAACAGTTTGGGTAAAGCAGAAAAACAACTTCACAGTATACTGAAGCCTCACCAAAACTATTCTCATTTTAAATGTATTTTCACCACTTAGAATAGCCCATTCATTTTGTAAGTTTCTGCTAAGGTCACGTAAATAGTATGTTGTCATCTTCATTATGTTAATCAAAACCTAAACTGCTTTGCATGAAATAGTACTAGAGGCACATCAACACAAACATGTTTCCAGAGTAGCTTCTTTGCTATTCCCCCATAAAAATATTTAAATTCTACAACATTTTGGTTTTCCCACTTGTTTTTGTTGTTCTATTTTATGTGTGGCTTTGTTTGTTTTCTATAGGTTTGTTGTTATGACAAATACTACAGTACTTTGATTTTGCTGTATGTTGTTGGTCTGTAGCATTTAATATGAGGTTCTTTGTTTTTCTGTAGGTTCACTATTATGAAGATGGTAATGTTCAGCTGGTGAGCCATAAAGACATACAAGATTCTCTAACAGTGTCTGTAAGTGATCTTAAAGACTTTAGTGTATATATTGAAGTGACTTTTTCATTTAAAAAGAGAAGCAAGATTAAAAAAACTCAGAGTTTGTAGGCTGCTTTTCTGTTCTGCATGAATGGGAATTAATGTTCTAATTTATAAATATTTTGTATGTGATATTTACTACTTTCGTTTAACATGTAGTTCCTGTTTAAAAAAAAAATAAAATTAATGTATGCTTGTATGTGTCTTATATAAGCTAACTTTGATGGTAAAGCTTCAATTAGTTTGCTGTCAGTCTTTCTGCACTTCTGCTGTATTTAAACTTTGGTCTGCAGAGTGACCTATAGAATTAATTTTTGAATATGAAGGAGGTTTGAGTTATAATAACCCACCTAAGTAGCACAGTCTTTAGGAGCTTACCCCCTTTGCTCACTGGGAGAAAAACAGTATGCTAAAAATAGTATACAAATGCTACAAGTTGAGAAGCAGTAGTGGGTGTTCTCTGTTCATTTCCTCCTGTCTGTAACAGGTGCTGTCAGCCTCTTGCTTTTCTGTACAAAAAGCCTTTCAGAGGTGCTTCAGCTTGAGAAGCATAACACACTTTATATTTATAAAGCATCATATTTTTTAACTTCTTTCCAAATGGATCATTATAGTAATCAGGAGCAGGCAGTGGAAGTAACAATTGTTTGGAAGTAGTACAAGATGTATCCTTTTAAGAGTTGGTAACATTACAACAGGAACAGCTACTTCTTTTGAAATAGTGCTCCTCTTGCCTACTGGAGATTGTATTTATAAACAGTAAGATTTTCTGTTGGAGCGTTCTTTAATAAAACTTGAGCCAGTGAGGTTTAGCTGGCAAAGGGAAAGTGTAAAAGTGAACAGTAGAAGTATTTTAATGCTGATGACTAGTAGTGACCAAATTGGCTCAAAAGCTCAATTCATCAGTAAAGAACATTGTTCATTAATATAAAGCAAGGCTTGTTGGCTTTTCAGTTGCAATAGCACCATAAAGAATGGGGGAGTGTGGTGCCAACTGATAACGCTTCTGGTGCTGTAGATATAAAATTACTTTTGACCACCTAAGCAAAGGGATTGGTTTAGTCTTTCATTCAACTAAGAGTTGCTTCAGGGAAGATTATGTGGAAGAAGTTCTCCTTTCAATAGCTTTTGCTTCATTTTGTATTGGGAAGAAACTTAATCCTGTTCTACAATTTAGTAAAGCTGCAGAAGACCTATGAGTAGAAAAACATCTCTTACCTTACTTTCCTACCACCTACTAGAAGCAAAGCAAGTATGCTGCTGGTTACCAATTTTTAGCCTTGACTTTGAGCTTCATAGAGGGCAGAGACTGCACAAGTTCTTACTTCACACAGAAGGATTGGTAGGTAGATTAAAAGGAGCCCCCATGACTCTTCTTTTTTGTTTTGCAGAGAAGCAATTTTATACTCAAGGCGCACAACTAAAATAAATGACTGAAGAGTTCTCTTGTTGCTAGACCTATGAATAATTTTGTTGTAGGTTACTTTCTTCACTTCTGTCTGAGTCAAATAAGACCTCATACCCCTGAATTATTCCTTTCACTAGCAGAGCCTTTGAAATCATTGCCTCAGTTCAATGAAACGTCAGCATCCTTTCATGTGTTCTACTTGGTCTCTACCTCCTCCTTCATCTCTTCCTGCAGTGTCCAGGAGCGCTGCTGCAGCTGCTAGGTGCAGTTTTGCTGAAACTTTGAAGTAGTTGTAGTTGAAGCTGCCATATCTTTCTCCCAGGCTTTGCCTTTGTAGGAGCAAGGGGTCACATGGGGGAAGAACGCTCCCAACTTTAACAGCTTCTGCAAGAGCACCCTTAGGAATGTCTCTGACAACAAATTGGAAGTTTCAAAATTCATGAACCCTGCTTCCTATTGAGACTTCTTTCAAGCACTTGAGCTAATTTGTCTCCAGATAGACTGATGGGTCATTTTTTATTTTTACAACAAACACACACCCGCATGCTTAAAGGTGAGGAGTGAAGCCAAGAAACTGTTTCAGTCGTGATGAAATTTGGACATTGCGGTGTGTTGCACCCTCATTTTGCAAGATGTACTTAGGGATTTTTTTAGAAGACCAGGTATACAAAGTGTAGTGTTTGCCTTGGCTTAGTGTCCAGATTCAGAATGTTTAGAGGTGAACAAATTTGTTTTGGTTTTTTTTTTCAGTTGTATTCTGAATACGTCTGGGTTAGCTTGTGTTCTTTAAGTTTTGCGAACTTGTACTGGAAACTTAACATTGATAAATGCTAATAGCCATACTTCACATGTTTTTAGAGACTTGTGTGTGTGCAATGTCATATTTCCAAATGCTGTTCTGTTCCAATCATCTTTTTGTCATGCCATAAAATTTTTAATCAAAATATTTTCATTAATGCCAGGGTAATCTTTATGCTTGTTGCAGTTTGACTGTTTTTATTTTTTTAGTATAATAATAATAATGTGGTATATGCCTTTCAGATGAATGTTTTGTTCAGTTTTGGTTTAGCCTCTAAATGGTCATGTGTTCTCATGGAGTCTACCTGACACCATTCCCAACTATAGGAAAAAACATAATCCAGCTGGTCTTAGAATCATGCTGTACATCAGACCTAATTCAAACGCTTTTTTCCTAGAATGAAGCCCAGACAGCAAAGGAATTTATAAAAATTGTAGAGGCTGCAGAAAATGAGTATCAGGTATGTTGGAAACAAACACTATCTCCTTACTCACATTTATAACATTACCGTATACTTAACTAAAGCTAGTATTGTATAATTAGCAAGCTTTTGGTATTAAGATAACGCAGTACCATACAAATAGATTACATGCTGCTATTAACTTTCCATACCTTCTGGTGACTGCACCTGCTTAGCATTACATTAGAAGTAATTTTTTTGAGAGCAGAAAAGCCCCTAGCATGATCAAGTATCAACAGTTCTGATGCCTTTCCTTAAGTGGAATTTTTGTACAGATTCTATTCAGAGGCTACTCTGTTAGACAGCTTTGCAAAATACGACTAAAGGCATTATCCATTCCAGTTAGTCATTTTAAAGTTAGGAAAGTATAACTGTTCCAGATATCCTCTGTAGAAGTGGATTTGTGTTCATTTAGGTCTTGAACAGAAGGTAAATTTCAGGTGCCATGTTCTGTCAGTTTTAAAAAAAATGTTCTTTAACAAAAATTTCCTAAGTATGTATAATATGCATTATATTCAAGTTCATACGATATTGTGGACTGACTCTACCATCCCCACAGAAAAAACTTTGTCTGAAATCTGATCAGCACTTTATTCGTGCTGCTGGTTAACCACACTGTGGTTTGCTGAAACACCTAGGCTATGGCCAGGTTTATTGGATCTGTCTCACCAATTTTCTTCACATAGTTTCAGTCTAGATATAGCAGGTTTCCTTCATAAAATATTACTTTAATTTAGCGTATTTTCAGTAAGCCTGTTTAGGAGGTAACTGACTATTCATTCAACTTTTTGTATAACATCCTAGTTCTGTTTTTCACGTGTCTTTGTTTTGTATGACTTTGTGTTTAACAGACTGCTATCAGTGAGAATTACCAGACTATGTCGGACACTACTTTCAAGGCCTTACGTCGACAATTACCGGTTACCCGCACCAAGATTGACTGGAACAAGATCCTTAGCTATAAGATTGGAAAAGAGATGCAGAATGCTTAAAGTGAACGTTGCATGACTGGATCATTTTAGTGTCCTTGTATACAAATAAAAATTATTACAAAAAGTATTTGGAACTGTCAAATCACCCAGTCAGCATGGGCTTTTGCCATTGAAAATCACTGTAAGTAGTTTGGTTAGAGCACAAAGCTTAGCTAATTGGCTTTTTTCCTTTTTCTTTCTTTTCAGAGGGTTGCAGCTTCAGTATAGCTGAATATCTTCCTTTAGAGTTTCTGTTGTACCTTTATTTTTTTATAATGAAGAGACCCTGCCTTTAGTTTTCAATTACATAATAAGAACAGTTTGAAAATATTTTTGCATATGATAACCCTTTCTCTTGCTTTCATGTGAAATGGACAACTTCCAAAATTTGTTGGATTCCTTGTGAAGACCAGTAATGTGCATTTCTAGGTCAAGGTCAACATAGTTAGCCTTAGGTGCTGTTTTTGAAATCATCTATCCTTTCATTGTATGTAAAATTGGGAAAAGCATTTTCTATGTCATTTAAACCTTTCAGAATACTTACTTAGCTAGCTCCGTGGTAACTAATCTTTTTTTTTTTTTTTTTTTTAAAGAAAAGGCCAAGGTCTAACGCTCCTTTAAGATTTTGAAATTAAATAAAAGTACTTATTTGAGAAATGCATTTAATGCTTTGTTCCTGACAATTACTCAAATGAGCTCAAACTCCATCTGCCCTTGAGGTTTTTATGATAAAGCCACAAATGTATTATAACAAGGCATATTGTAATATATATAATCCTGTACTCATTACTATGTCAGTTTATTTTTTTTCTTGGGTTGAAATGTACTAAAATTCAATGTGACATTAAAATGCAAATTTTCTATTTATTTGAGTATCAGATTACTTCCTGATAGAGCCTATTTTTGGTGCTTCTGTATATTTTTTAAATACGCTTAAAACATCCACAAACTTGTGGTTTATTGGCTATTCTCGGCGTATTTGGAGATTGTTGCAATGTCATCATCCATTGTTCCATCTGCATTGAAGAAACATCTACATATGGAAGTCTACTTAAAACAGGTATCTTCTAGCTTCATACTGGGCTGCAGAGGATGGAGGAAATTACAAGGCCAGAAATAATACATTTGTCTGAAGAATGCTTTCCCTGTCTGATATATCTCATATTGAAAATGGACATCAGGTATCTAAAAAATACAGACTTCATTACAGATGCTGTGTAACGCTTCTGTGAAGTGCATAATTTCATTTTTAATTGGATGAAAACCTGTTTTAAAATGTGTTACGTAATTATACGCTCATGATGGAAAACTAAACAGCTGCTTTTTTTCAGAAGGCAAGTATTTATGCACACTCCTAAACCAGTAAAGCTTACACAAAGGTTTTATATCTTTGTTTACAGCATGATTCAATTAAGTACCTTAAACTGTTAAGTTACAGCATAGCAAGAGAAAGAGTTTAAACTTGTACCAAGTATGAAAATATATGAAGTAGTTTACTGTTTGAATTGTAATAGCAATACCCCTACATTCTTTTTTTCAGTGCTCTCTTATAAAGGGGTATAGAACTAACTGAAGTCCTTGAAATTGTTGCTACTTTACAGTACTAAACTGTATAGCAGAAGAGTGGGATTTGTTCTACTGCAGTCTTCCGGGAGAGTTGCCCTGTTAATTGCCTTCGTAGATCAGCTATTGAACCACGTTGTTATTTACAAGAAGGCTGATATGAGCTGTATGTGAGCTCATAACAGATGCTGAGCCACTGTCAAGTAAGTCTGTCAATCTTAACTAAGATCTAAATACAAACCTTGTTTGAAGAATTTCTTCAACAAGAAGAAATGTTCTCAGAACAGTCTAAATGTTCTTTAGAACAAGCTAAAAATAAAAGGCAGTGAATGGACAGTTAGGAAAACTGTTAATGGGCCACAACACTGCAAATAACTTTTCTAACTGTTAGAATATTGCATATGACCAGAATCAGCACTGGCTAGAAGTCAGCGTGCTATTTTTCTTACCTGAAATAAAAAGCTAGTTTTGAATATATTCGTAATAAAGAGGTATTTTACTGTGAAGTACTGTATTACTGTGTTTCCCTGTTTATTCAGTCCTGTGATAGTCTTAATTCCTTATCTTCAAAGAATAGCATCCTACAGCTTCAATTGCACCAGAAGGGTGAAATAAGTAGATTGGTGTTAGTTACATGTTTTCCTGTTGTGTTAATTTTTAGTTTGAGGTAATTTTACACCTTGAACATCAAATTTATTAAGTTATAGCTTCAATAAACCAAGGTATAAGTAAATAAACTGTTCTGTTACAGCACACCATTTTGGAAAAATACCATGTTTAGGGGTAATGACTCTGCAGATGAAGCAAACCTGAGTATCAGCTGAGGCACGTGGCACATTTGGAGTTCTTGATTTCTCTCAGTTTTGAATGTCAATTGCACTTTTTTGTTTCTACCCCTACCCCTTGTAAATTGGAGAGCTTTAGAGCTTGCTTGGTAGGCTTTAGGGTATTTTGTGTAAGTGAAGCACTTTCTCTTTAAGAAATTTTGCTGTGGCAGTTGTCTTAATGTGAATTACTGTTTGTTATATTCTATTTTAAAACGTAAAGACAAGCTTTGTATTGTGCAATGTTGATGTACTAGACAGTATGGCTTGTAATATGGACTTGTAAAATGCTTGCATTTATGAAGTGTATTACATCTTATGCATCTTAGTGTCCCTTTATATGAAAGAATTTTTAACTTCTGCAAGTAAGCAATTGTTCTTTTTGAACATCTGCAACAGGAGTGGCAATTCTGCTTTTGGGTTCTCCTGAGCAGCCCCTTTTTGTATGTCTGAAAATTCAATACTGCAGGTAGAATGAAACTTCAATATCATTGTAATTTTGATTACGTTACTGCTGCTGCTTGTGATTCTACATGCTGATAATAATAGTTCTGTGGGCTGGTTCCTTTTGGGAACACTGCAACACAGTTCATTAGTAAATGGTGATTCAGCCCTGGGTTAAAAGTATTGTGTGAGACTGAACATCCTAATAGATGTGTTCGCTTTAGGGGATGGCTCCAGCTGCGTCTAAGGCAGTGACGTAGTTTGTGCAGTTTGGGATTAAATCCCCCTCTCATCCCCACTTGCCAGTACTGGTTTGGCTGACAAAGCAGTTTTGGTGCTTTTAAGCTTATTTCCCTTTGCAGAGCTCTCTCTGAACTAGGAACCAGTTGCCCTCCAGATGCCCTCCAGCTTCTAATGGTGACATGAGTCCATAGCAGCGGGTTTCTTTCAGGCAGTTTGAAACCATCTGTGTGTTGAGGATGTCTGGAGGATCATACCAGCTTCAAATTTCGAATTTCCAGACTGTATATACTGTAGGTATAGACATTGAACAGTTTGATTCTATGCATCCACTCTTACCATTCTGAATCACTTGCTGACATGGACATAGTTTCTGCTGCATTTGTTTAGTGGAAAGACTGAACCTGTTCTTCTGATGCAACTGTAAACTAGGTTTAGATTAAACTAAGTTTGTTCATAACCTTGAAGTGTCAATTTTTGTGTGCCAATGTCAACGCTGAACTTTCCTTTTTTGAAAAAGGGGAAAAATTTCATCAGGGTTAAGCAAAAAATGTGGTGGTTTTTTGATAGTTTTTTTCACAGCTAAAGGAAAGGAACTGTGAATATGTACTTTATTCCTTCTGTGAAAATGAATGCTTAATACTTGGAAGGTTTTCTTTTTAGCAGTGTTTTCCTCTGCTGCTGTGATTGGCTTACCCCTAACAGGTATTGCTCAGCATGGTATTATCTATGTGCTTATGAGAGGATAACTCATTGCCTTAAAGGATATATTCTGTAAACACATTTAGACTTTTCTGTGCATCTTTTCCTTGCAAATCAAAGTTGTGCAGGAGCAAACCTGTTTGGTTTATTCCTCTAAGAGGAGCATGTAGGGACTTCTGCCTGACCAGCTGTAGTCTGAAATAACTTCAGATCTGAAACAACTTCCAGCTTACAGGATTGTAAATGTGCCTGCTAAAGTCTTTTACTGGTTGGTTTGCGGGGACACCACCACAAGCTAATAGTGACTTGCAGTAAATATTAATTTCAGTTCTGTATTTGAACGTGCTTAATATTTTTCAATGTCAAGTGTATACTGAGTACAGCTACTGTAGGCATTAGTGGAAGAATTCAGAGTACTTCTTTTAATAAGTAGTTTCTCAGTGTGCAACTCAACGTTTGAGCTACCCTTCCAGATTATTTCAGAAGTTACTTGGGAATGATAATGTAGAAGGCTGAGCCGCAGCTTTGACGCAACACTGGATGCAAGACAAGCAGCATTGTAAGGAGGAGTTCAGAAAAACATGGTCACAGTCTCTGTCCTGGCAAGTGAAAATGTCCTCAGAGGGATTGCCAGTTACAGTGCAGCTGCCTGCTAAGGCAAAAGTTGCCTCTCATACACCTGGAAGCTAGGCTACTTTCCTCAGAGAGAGCTGTGGTCCCACGAGGTAAAGAAGGGAATCGCTCTCCCTGGAGCAAATGTTTTTAGCCTGGTTTTCTTTTAGCCAGTTTTATATGTTCTTTTGCAAATGAAGTGTTTACGAACCTAACTGAAAAATCACAGCCACAAGTTTTCAAGTGCAGGAAAAATAACTTGCCTTTCATTCTCTTGGGCTGCCATGGATTTAAAATGTTTTCCTTCCACCTGCTTGAGCTGTCTCCCTGCCCAGTGTGCTGGCTTTCTTGGGTACTGGATGGTGGTGTGTGTTGCCTCGGACTGCTGCAGAAGCTGGGTACTGGAAGGTGAGTACCCAAAGGCAGAAATGTTTAGATTCTCGCTGTGCGGTGAAGGTGCCAGAGGGCCAGTCGTGCAGCGAGGGTCTTGAACATCAGCCCTGGGATGTGGGATGCAGTCATACCACCTTCTCCTAGGTAAGGCAGTACACCCAGTTCTAATACGAGATGTGTCAGTAAGGTCATAAAAGTGACGACAAGAATGTGATTTTGAGGAAGAAAGGTGACGTGTTTCCACTCGACCAAGTCCGTTCAGCCTGGAGAGTGGGAGCCTTACGCTGCAGCCCTGAGGAAAGGGTCAGTTTGAAGTTGCACTCAGGAGCGCAGGTCTGATGGAGGCTGGCAGAGCACTCCGAACTCCTAACAGAGGTCTTCGGTACGCCGTGCCGTGAGGCTGCCTGCTTGCCTGCCTGGGTACGCATGCCGTTCTGAACCCCTGCCTTGCAAATGGCAACGGCACGCTTCAGGTGTTGCTTGAGCTGTTTTCCTGCCCCAGTACTGTCTGTCTTAACCCAGTCAAAACTCCTGAGGGTGCTGCCGTAAATGCCTCTGCGGCCCTTCTGTTAATAACCTGCTATTTGCATGGTGACCTAGCACCTCTTTCTCCCATCTGTTGGTCTAACTGTGCAGTAATAACTTCCGCATAGTTTGGAAGTTAGGGAAAGAGGCTTGGAAAAGGAATAAGTTAATTACAAAATAAATATTCAAAAGCTGAACAGATGTTGTTTTAATATATTTTCAGCTTTGCTGTGACACTTAAGATGAATACCTGCACAAGCATTTGGAGTGGAAAACTGAGCTTTCAAGAGCTGTTAGCAGTTTTAGCAGTTTTAAACTAAGTAGCAGAAAGAGGAAGGGAAGCAGATTTTTCTGACATGACATTGCTTTGTTAACAGCTTTCAGTGCTGTAAAACTGGCAAGGTTTGCAAATCTTTCACTTCATTGTGAAAACAGGAACATGAGGTAGCAAAAGCATACGATTGGCCAAAAACCAGTTGTGGTTATAGGCTCCAAAGTTCAGATATTTGACTGGAAGATTTCTGAACAATAGTGGTGTTGGCAATCTTGAAATACTTGAATGGAAAGCAAAAGCAAAGCTTGGGTTTTTTATTCTACAGTGTGGCAGGATCAGGAGCATCTCAACTGTATGTTGCAGAACAGAGACTTGTTTGCTCTGAAAGAAATTCCTCACTAAGTTTTTGTAGGGCTTTGGTATTATTAGTATTAAGGTGGGTAGTAGGAAAAGTTAAATTTTCCTTGCTGGATCTTAACCTCTTTTTGTCTTGGCTGTAGGCATACAAAACAGCTTGTTGCCATTTTCTTTGCAACATGTTGAATGTATCTGAAGAGCGTCTCCAGGCTCTGTAGTTTTTAGGCTAAAGAATGAATCCAGCAACTCTAATTTCTACATGAAATCCAATACGTGAAGTCCTTTCTCTACATCCTGATTTTTGGTTTCTGTTCATTTTGAGAAGCTTGGGGTTTTCTGCATATTGTTCATTTTGGTCCTTGTGGTATTGCAGGCTGTCATGATATTAACATAGTGCTAGGCTTTCCTTATGCTAATCTCTGGCCTTGAATGCTATAATATTCTCTAGCATTGTCTTAATCGGCAATTAGGAGATTTTGGTTATAATTTTAAAGCCTGTACTAAATTAAGGAGGGAAAAAACCCTAACTGCTAGGTATGTGTGCCTGATGTTATCCTTCTCTACTGAGAAGTAGGCACTGGGAGTGTACAAAACTGAAACTTTTCTGTATCCTAATGATGCGGACCAGCCAGCAAATGGATTCTGAGCTAAGAGCATTCTGGCATGAAGAGTCAGGGCCTGCTGTGAACTTGTCCAGGGTGATAAGCTGGATCCTTGTTATCTGACATACTTGTGCCAACAGCAGGCACTTTGTTTAGCAGTACCTGGTAGGCGTTGATGTCAGTCGAAACTGGGGAGGTAAAACGTGCCATGCTCTCTTCTGCTAGGAAGTGCATGTTATGCTTTTTTCCTGCCTGTTTTTTCCATGTGGAGGAAAAGTCGGAGTTGACAAGGCAGCTGAAGCTAGGGGTCCAGGAGGAGAACTTACCCTGTTTTCAGAAGCACTGAAGTGCATCTCACCTCTCCTGCTATGCACTGTTGAAGATGGGATGGTAGCTAATGCAAGATCTATGCAAGCATTTTCTTTACGTCCCAGCAGTTCTCGGGGGGGATAGGTAGTATCCTCCACAAAGCTAGCCAGAACTTCTCATAGAGTATCAGAAAAGCCTGTGTCATTCAAGAGCCTGTTGAAAGTTCCTGTAGGCATGGACTGAGTATGAAGAGTCTTTTAACTGTCATCCTTTAACTGTCACAGGTGCCAGGAGTAAGCTCATTTGCAGAAGACAACCTGAGAAATCCTGCTAAGAAAGTAAATCCCATATGCTTATGAAGAATTGAAGGGCTGGTCTGGTTCAGAGCTTTGCTGCAAAGCAAAGGAAGAGATTGCTGCGTAACTGATTCTCTGGGTGCAAAAGAATCTGTTAAAGTCAGTAATGAGTATGTTTCCTGTCCCAGTTCATTACTAAACTCAGTGAGCCATCATCTTGCATTTAAGAACTTGTCTACCTCTCCTTAGCGCTTTCAGCCGGATACTGTGGGCCTTGCAGTCCTACCAGCCGCTGGTGTGATCAGTTACTCTACCTGAATGTAAATGAAGAGGGTAGAGAGTGTCAGTATGTAATTTTCCAAAGAATAAATCCTGCTACTATATACTTCACCCTCCTGATAAGATCCTTCCAGACACAGCAGAGTTCCTACTCTAATTGTAGCTGCAGACACGGTGTGGTAACGCAATGCCTCGGTCAAAACACAGATGATAAGGTTGAGAAAGAGGGCAGTAGCAGATGCAACCTTGGCAATCCCACAATCAGGGATTGCTGTTCCAGGAAAAATCAAAGTCACCAACAAAAGAAAGAGGTTCCAAGGCTACCTGTAACCGTGGATTTTCACTGCAGATGATGGATTTGCTACAATTGTGGCTGTCTTTGGTGGTGGAAAACATGGAAGCAGCAACTATTACTGTGTCCTTTGCTCAGAACCTCTCATAGTCTATTCATGAAACTGTTAGAAAAAAAAAACCACCACCCTTCAATATGGCTATTTGTGCCTGCCTGCAAGGTTCAAAATGCTGAGAGGAAAGTATCAAGTGCATAGGTGAAGCTCCCTGCTTACCCACCAGGGTTTTCATCTTGTTCCTCTTCCCAGCTGCTACACAGAGTAACTGATTGGGTCAGCAGAAGGAAGACAAACTGGCTGCTTTAGCTGCACCGATTGGGTCCAAACAGAAGGTGAAGTAAGGCAACACTGGAGTCACATGTAAAGGAGGATTCTTCACGTGTGTGTTTTGTCTGGAACCAAGGTGGGACAGAAGAGTTCCTGTTGTAGCAGCGCAGGGGAAGGTATGCCATTAAAACCAGTTATCCAGAGAAGACATGGGCTAGCCTGTAAGAGAGGAGTTCTTATGGATTTAAAACCTGAGCACAGAAGATGAAAGTGCAAAACAGAAAAGATAAAGACTTTGGGAGCAGTCTATATAATCAGGATGGAAAAGGTCTGACAGCTAATTTTGTGGGGATTGAGAGCAAGGAAAATACATTAATATCTCTACTAAAAGCAATGGGGAAAGCAGAAGAAAGTGTTCTTTCTGAAAATGGCTGAATAGTGGAAGCAGGAATTAATACGAGTCCTGTTTCTAAGGGACAACGTGTGGAAAGGGCAGGGTATACTGAGAAGGGATGGAATTAAAAGCCTCTTGGATAGCTACCAGCCGCATGTATCACTCTCAGCGGTGTGCAGAGCACCCCTGGTGCTGGGCACGTCACCTCTGTCGTGTCTGTTGTGAGAGGCTGTGCACTGCCCTTGCGTGATCACCGTTTGGTAAGGAGAGCAAGTCTGAGAGAAAGAGCTTCATAGTGATACTGACCTCTCACAAGTCTGTGTCTGTATAAAGCTCTGGTGCAAGTACAGCTATGGTCCGTTTATGTACCCAGAACCATTGCAGAGCATTTTGGTGCCAGAGCTGAACCTGCTGCCCTGACCCTGGTGCCTCCTCCCAGGCGCTGCAGACCTCTTCTCACTCTACAGCTGCGCAGCCACCACCCTTTTGCCCGCACAGCAGCAGATGCTGGCATTTAAAAGCATTTTGTCTTCATTTAACGCTCCTTACAAACCTCCTAGCTATGGGTCTGCTTGTGTCTCTCACCTTGGGGCATGCAAGCCCGGAGAAGCCCAGATTTGCAGAAACCTGCTATTTCAAACTGATATCAGTCTGGAATTCAACAAGTATGATGTCATGAGTATTCAGCAATGCCCAAGATCACATATTAGTGACTATATTTAGTATTATTACTTCTCCTTCACAGCTTTCTGTTTGTAAAAGGGATTATGGAAAAAGTCTGCCTGAGGTCTATGAAGTGCTTGGTACTGTAGTAGCAAGCATCATGAAAGAAGCCTTCAGAGAATAGAAAGTACTGTGTCTACAGCAGGATTTCAATAATAGGCAGCAAATGAGGCCAGGGGTACGTACTGAATAATGGGGCTGCCAGGTATCAACTGGCGCTTCGGTGCAAACACACCTTTTTCTCTTAACGAGCCAGTGGGGTATGTGAGAGAGAGATAGATGCATGGTGCTTCCTGGGGCTGAAGGCAGCCACCTCGCCCCTGCGTGTGTAACGGTCCTGGCTAAGGCCCTCTAGTTACGCTTGCTTGGCTGCGCAGTAAATTCAGAACTGTGTGATAAGACATAGTAAGTGGGATATAAGCTAGCAGTAATTTGTGACAGGGGAAGTCATTTTACTTTGGGCTTACCAACACTAGCAGGCGTGAGAAGGATGAGAATCTTCTCGGACCAGGTGGGACTTCATCACCTTACTCTTCTGCGTTCTTCACAATCAGGAGGCTGAAACACAAAAATGTTACATAAAAGCATATTGTAACATAGAATTCACCTGGGTCTGGGTTTGGCTAAAGAGCACACAACCTATTTGAATAATGTAGATGAAAAGAGAGATGAACTGTTCAGATTAATATTAAGAGGTGAAATCAATGACGTAACAAATGAGAGCATCCCGCTTCAACGCAAGATATGAAGTCAACGCCAACATTAATACCAAGCTTTTTTTTGGGATGTTGGGCAACCCAGGTGTCTGTACCAGTGGCAAGCTTCATTCTCTCTTTCCTGGACCTGCACGTGCGGGGCCACCCAGGCTGCAGGGTCTGTCAGCTCCTGCTAACTGCGCAGGAAATGTTTTATAGACAGGGGCTGCGTTCCCCAGCCACCTCAGAAGTGAGGAACACTGCCTGTGGGGTTATTCTGCTGCTTCATGAGTGTTTAGAGGGTGGGTTAGCTTAAGTCTTAGGCTAGGCTTACTCTGAAATCCCACTTTTGCAGCCGGGCTGCTTTTACTGAAGAAATGGCCATCATGGCTTTTCCTTTCCAGAACACTCTCTCCTGAAGAGACGACATCTTGTCTGTTGACAACAGGGTTGTCAACTGTTCAGGCAGAGATTACTGGGTATATTTTTTCACTACACATCAGTAAATATGTTCCTCCTTTTCCCATGATATTATAACCTAAATATAGTGAGGTTAATGTAATTTTGGATAGTGATTGCATCATTACCAAAAGGGGAGGCAGGATGGACTGAATGCAAGGATCCAGTGAGAAAGGAATTTGGATGTGAAGAACGACTGCTGGGTGCAGAAGAGACGATGCTGGTTCACAGCATGGTGAACCAGCAAGAATATAGATCAAGCAAAACGGACCGAAGGGCAAAGGAGGAAAGAAAGTAGGGTATGATGAAGCTAACATGTAAAGCAGAAATTGTTCTGTAGCCCGAATTTGAAGACAAGATCTCACGAAGACCTTCATCTGTGGGGAGAGAAAGAAGATGAGGGCTCCATGGACTGCAGAGAGAGGTTTTCCCAGCCGTGATGTACTGGATGGATGTGAAAAGGTGAGACAAGCAAGCCAAGGAGGAATGAATTGTGTCAGGCAAGGCAAAAGGATATTTTGGTAGCTGGTTTTGCAACGGTTTATCTGTGATAGAAGGAAATTGCCTGACGTTTGGATGCTACCTGCTTCCATGGTAGAGGATGTACTGTTTGCTCCATCCCTGTCTGCCTGCAGTCAGAGCTGTTCCTGTTCTCTGTAATAGTTGCCAGCCTCCAGCAGCAATAATTATCTGTACATGACTCAGCACTGTAACCGCTCAATTTCCTTCATGTGAGTTTCTGGAGATTAAGTGAAATGTAACTGTTGGTGGATTTCTGTGTTTTTACTGATACGTAGTGAGTAAAGATGTTATGTTGACAAGTGATAGGAGAAAGATGAACTATGTTCTGCTAATTGCAGATTTCAGAGGAGGTGAGATCTTTTTCTCTCTTAAAATGGTTCATTTATTAAATATAGTATCAATGCTCAGCAAATTAAAGACCGTTCTGAAAATCTTTCTTCTTAAGAAAAAAGAGACAAGACACCAAACAGCAAAAAAATTCCACGTCTTCTCTATTTTCTGCACTCACAAATGCATCTCCTTAAGAAAAGAAAGAGCAGATTTACTGTTTGGCTTCAGTCCAAGGCATGAATGTTGGGAAATGAGCTCTTGTCCTTTTCCTCAACCTAAATGGGCAAGGGAGACAACAGCACTGGTTCCCTCTGGGCTTTTCACCATCTGTCTCTGCCTCCCCATTTCTCCCACAGCCTTGTTTGCCTCCTGCGATGTATGGAACGTGTGGATGCAGGTGCCAGACTGACTGCTGAGAGCTCTTTTTTGACCAGGGGTGAATCTTGCAGCTCACATGACTCCTTTATGAATCCTAAGCACATACCATCTTGTACAAATACTGACGTGCCTCGCTCCACCACCTGGTTTTATAAAGGAACTTCATAAAATGTGTCAATAAATGTGTATGTCCACTTGCTTCATAAAAATATGTAAGTGCTACTGGGGGATATTTCCATAGATTTAGAAAAAATATATACATTTCAATGTGCTTTAGCAATTGTGTGTATTTGGGATGGGCCATTCTACCCCGCACTGATGCTTCAGTGTGCTGATGGTCAGGTTAGAATTCCCAGCTTATTTTTAGGGATGAAAGTCATTTGTTAGGCAAAAAGCAAAAGAAGAAAACAGGTTTGGGGCTTTCGTTTGTTTGTTTCAGGGCTTGGCGTTTTTTTTCTGGTTAAGATTATTTCTAACACTACTTGAAAATACTGAAACGCTGCTCTGAGCTGCACCAGCTATTTGGTAACACTTTTCTTTGCCCTGTCTTTGCATTGACACCGGACTCTTAACTGAGCCGGTTTTAACTTGTCTTGCAATTAAGGCAGCTTGTTGGTTGATGTTCTTGTCAGTAAAGATCGTAAAATGTCTTTCAGGTGGTCTTTCTTCCCTCCCCTACAACTGCCCAGGCATGTTCTAGGTCACCCTGTTTTCTGGCAGAGTCCCCCTGCCCATGGACAACCCCTGGGGTTAGCGGAGTTTGCCGCCTTGTTGTTTTCTCCATCCTCCTCCAGTTTAAGCAGATCTCCGGGAATCTGAAGGTTCAGTTCCCTCAAACTCAGCTCCCCTGCTTTCTGAACCAACAAAACGGGCAGAGCTTCATCCCCATGTTCCCACCTTCGTACTGATTTGGAAGTAATGAGGAAGATGATTTTTTAAAGGTTTTTGACAAGTGGTGCTCGAGGCATATGAACGCTTATTTGACTTCTCTTCATTAGTAACAGTGGCATGCTTTTAAAGATGACTGTCTTCCTTTAAGCCAAAGAATATTGCTGTAGTACCATAATATCTCACTTTTAAGATGGGGAACAGAAACTTCAGCCTGGGCACACTGTTCAGAAGTCTGTAGTTTCATACTTTTGAAATATCTTTGTTTTAATGAAAGTACTTTGATTAAATTGTAAATTAATCGTGAATTTGTGCTTCAGTCTTTCTTAGCATACTTTCAGTTCTCTAGGCTGTGACTAAGGACCGTACGCTTTAGGTGAAAACAGATTTTTTTTTGTAGTGTTTAAGCCGTTTTATTCAGACTTCGGTATGTCTGAAAAGTGCTGGGTATGGGATCCCATGACCTCTCCTTCAGTGCTTTCACTCGCATTGGCATGCTGTTTCTCACCATCACTGATTTCAGTTTAGACTGCCATCTCCAGTTCAACCCTGATATTGTTTAATGTGCATCTGATACGTTTAATAAGTGCACTATATGCATATGTATTTATGTGTATATAGGCACACATGTAATTATATGCATGCATACATAGGTGCGTGTATGTATATTGTTTAATTAATATCTAGACTGAAAGGTGCTGGGCATGACAGTTCTCAGCTGGATTCAGTTGCTAACCAGGCATCAGCTGAAGGTCAGAGGGATGTCTGGCTCCTTTGAACCAAGCTGACAATGTTTTCCAGTGCTCACAGATGTCTGCAGCCAATGTGGGTCTTGTTCATGCCCTTTCTGAATGTCCCTGACAAATGTGCCTGCCCATTTCTCGGCTGCCAAGAAAGCTGATGCAATCTTATTTTATAGCCAGGCTCCAAGGGGATTGTACATTGTGGGCCTAGAGAAAGTTATTGATCTCTGAAATGTTCAGACAGAAGAGATTTTAAGGTTTATTTTAAAAAAAAGAAAAAAAAAACAAAAATAAAAAATAATAATAAAAAACAAAAATAAAAACTAAAAAACAAACAAACAAAAAAAAAAACCAAACCCAAACATTAAAACCACCACTAGTTTGGATCTTGACCCATAAAAAGATCTGGTGGGCAGAATTTTCAAACTAGATTTTTGCTGCATACTGGTCCTACCTTGCCAGGACCCAAGTTCAAGGGCATTTTTTCCTTCTGTAAAAAAACAATAACTTCATTGTACCTTCTGTTTAGTAATTCTAGTTGCTTCTACTTCCTGATTTCATTTAGCAAAGTCATCAACAGTCGTATGAAAAACTAGGAACCCTGAACTCAGTTTATAGCAAACCAATTAAGTGCAAACACTATTACAGGTGTTATTTTGAGGTAGAAACTGAGGTACCTGAGGGGCTGTGTGAGAAAACACTTAAATGAGTGAGATAATTCAGTGGAAAATCTTAGCAGAAAGGTAAAAGATTTTTTTCAAAATCATTTTTGTCCAATCATCAGCTATATTCTGTCATGTCTTGACTTAGCAAATGAATGCCTGGAGCCAGATGACGCTTAATAAAATAGTGTCTTTTCATAGTACTGAATAGTTTGCTGCTCTGACTTGTGAAATGCAAGTTTTAAGGCTTTTTATTAATACTTGATACTCCTTTCAAACAGAATTGAAAGAGAGATAATTTGTGGTAAACAGAGCCTAAGCTGTGAACTTGTCCTGAATGGCAACTTAGATGCTTCTTTAACAGGAACAACAGAAATGTGATTTGTTGTATGAGTGCACTGAGCTGGTTATGAGTCCAGATATCCTAACAGGGAATTGCTCTTCACCTAATGCAGAGATTTGGGGTTTGATATGCCCTTCTTCAGTTTCTGCTTCTTCCGCTTCTTCCACTTCTTCCACTTCTGTTTTGCCGCCTGCTGCTTCTGCTTCTTCTGCCTCTTCTCATTCTTCTGCAGCTTCTTTTGCTGCTTCTCCTTCTTCTTCTACCTCTGCTTCCTCTACTTATTCTGCTGCTTCTGCTTCTTCTTTTACGTCGTCTTCTGCTTGTTCTGCTTCTTCTTCCTCCTCTACTTCTTCTGCTTCTGCTTGTTCTGCTTCCTCCTCTACTTCTTCTGCTTCTGCTTGTTCTGCTTCCTCCTCTACTTCTTCTGCTTGTTCTGCTTCTGCTTCTGCTTGTTCTGCTTCCTCTTCTGCTTCTGCTTGTTCTGCTTGTTCTGCTTGTTCTGCTTCCTCCTCTGCTTCTGCTTGTTCTGCTTGTTCTGCTTGTTCTGCTTCCTCCTCTACTTCTTCTGCTTCTGCTTGTTCTGCTTGTTCTGCTTCCTCCTCTACTTCTTTTGCTTCTGCTTGTTCTGCTTCCTCCTCTACTTCTTCTGCTTCTGCTTGTTCTGCTTCCTCCTCTACTTCTTCTGCTTCTGCTTGTTCTGCTTCCTCCTCTACTTCTTCTGCTTCTGCTTGTTCTGCTTCCTCCTCTACTTCTTCTGCTTGTTCTGCTTCTGCTTCTGCTTGTTCTGCTTCCTCTTCTGCTTCTGCTTGTTCTGCTTCCTCCTCTACTTCTTCTGCTTCTGCTTGTTCTGCTTGTTCTGCTTCCTCCTCTACTTCTTTTGCTTCTGCTTGTTCTGCTTCCTCCTCTACTTCTTCTGCTTCTGCTTGTTCTGCTTGTTCTGCTTCCTCCTCTACTTCTTTTGCTTCTGCTTGTTCTGCTTCCTCCTCTACCTCTTCTGCTTCTTCCGCTTCGGCCTCTGCTTCTTCTGCTTGTTCTGCTTGTTCCGCTTCGGCCTCTGCTTCTTCTGCTTGTTCTGCTTGTTCCGCTTCGGCCTCTGCTTCTTCTGCTTGTTCTGCTTGTTCCGCTTCAGCCTCTGCTTCTTCTGCTTGTTCTGCTTCGGCCTCTGCTTCTTCTGCTTGTTCTGCTTCTGCTTGTTCTGCTTCGACTTGTTCTGCTTCGGCCTCTGCTTCTACTACTTCTTCTTCTTCCTCTGCTGCTTCTCCTTCTGCTGCTGATTCTCCTTCGTCGTCTTCTTCTGCTGCTTATTATTTTGCTTGTCTTCTGCTTCTGCTTCTTCTGCATCTGCTTCTTTTTCTGCTTTTTCTGCTTATGCTTCTGCTGTTTCTACTTTGCTGCTGTTTCTACTTTGCTGCTGCTTCTACTTTGCTGCTGCTTCTCTGCTGCTTCTCCTGCTGATTCTTCTACTCCTTCTGCTTCTTCTACTCTGTCTTCTTCTGCTACTTCTTGTTCTACTTCTCCTGCTCTTTCTTCTCCTTCTTCATCCTCTTCTGCTGCTGCTTCTGCTTCATTTGCTACTTCTGCATCTGCTTCTGCTTTGGTTTTTTTGGCTTCTGCTTCTTCTACTTATAGGTCTGCTTCTTACACTTTTGCTTCTGCTTCTTTTTCTGGGTTTTGGGTTTGGTTTTTTTTCTGCTTCCCTTTCTGGTGTTTTTCTGGTTCTTTATCTGCATCAGTTTTTTTTGCTGCTTCTTCTGCTGCTTCTGCTTATTTTGCTTCTTCTGTTTCTGCCTCTGCTTCTGATTCTTCTTCTTATGCTTCTTTTTTGCCGCTGCTGCTTCTGCTTCTTCTTCCTGCTGCTGCTGCTTCTTCTGCTTCTTCTACAGCTTCTTTTGCTGCTGCTTCTTTTGCTTCTGCTGCTTCTACTTATTCTGCTTCTTATGCTTCCTATACTTCTTGTTGTTTGTTCTTCTGCTTCTTCTTCCACTGCTTTTTCTGCTTCTGCTTCTTCTGCTTTTGCTTCTTCTGCATATTCTTCTGCTTCTACATTTTCTTCTTCTGCTTATTATTTCGTTTGTTCTTCTACTTCTGCTTATTTCATTTATTCTTCTGCTACTGCTTCTGCTTCTTATGCTTCTTCCTCTTCTGCCTCTTCTGCTGCTGCTTCTGCTTCTTTTGCAGATATATCTGCAACTTCTCATGCTGCTTCTGCTGCTTCTTCTGCATCTTCTGCTTCTTCTTATTCCTCTTCTGTTCTTTTATCTTCTCCTTCTTTTACTGCTTCTTATTATTCTCTTCTGCTTCTTCTCTGTCTCCTTCTGCATCTCCTTATTCTTTTGCATCTGCTTATTCTTCTGCACCTACTTATTCTGCTTTTACTTTTTCAGCTTCTGCTTTTTCTGCTGCTTCTTATGCTTTTACTTCTTCTGGTTCTTTTTCTGCTTTTTTCTGCTTATTTTTCTGGTCTTTTTCTTCTTTTTCTGCATCTTATTCTTCTGCTTCTTCTACTTCTTCTGCTTATCTTTTTCTTCTTATGTTAATAATTTTCCTCCTTCTGCTGCTTCTGCTTCTTCCGTTGATTATTCTGCTTTTTATGCTGCTGCTTCTGCGTATTTTCCTTCTGCTGCTGCTTCTTCTACTGCTGCTTCTTCTGCCTGTTCTCATTTGTTCTGCTGCTGCTTCTGCTTTTTCTGCTTCTTTTTCTGGTTCTGCTTTGTTTTCTGCTTGTGCTTTTTCTTCTTCTGCATCTTCCTTGTTCTTCTACTTCTTCTGCTTCTGCATCTTCTTACTGTGTTAATTGTGATTCTTCTTCTGCTTCTTTTGCATCCTCTGCTTCTCCTTCTCCTTTTTCTACTTCTGCTTCCTCTTCTTCTGCTTTATCTTGTTCTTCTTCTCCTGCTCCTTCTTCTCCTTCTTCTTCTTCTTGCTGCTTCTGCATCTTCTGCTTTATCTTGTTCTTCTCCTTCTTCTTCTTCTTTGTCCTCTACTTCTTTTACTTCTGCTTCTTCTTCTTCATCTTCATCCTATACTTCTTTTGCTTCTTCTTCCTCTTCTGCTGCTGCTTCTTATTGTCCTGCTGCTTCTTATTGTCCTGCTGCTGCTTCTACTTCTTCCGCTGCTTCTTCTGCTTTTGCTTCTTATCCTGCTGCTGCCTCTGCTGCTGCTACTACATCTGCCTCTGCTGCTGCTGCCTCTTCTACATCATCTTCTTTCTTCTCCTTCATCTGCATCTTCTGATTCTTCTCCTGCTGTTTCTCTGTCTGCATCTTCTGATTCTTCTCCTGCCGTTTCTCCGTCTGCATCTTCTGATTCTTCTCCTTCGTCTGCAGCTTCTCCGTCTGCTGCTGCTTTTGCTTCTTCTTGTTCTTTTTCTGTGCTTTTTTCTGGGATTTTTCTGCTTGTCATTCCTCTGCTGCTTGTTCTACTACTTCTGCTTCTTGTTCTGCTTCTGCTGCTTCTTCCTCTGCTTCCTCTCCTGCTGCTGCTTCTGCTTATTATTTTGCTTATGCTTCTGCTTTTTATGCATCTGATTCTTCTTCTGCATCTGATTCTGCTGCTTCTTACTCTTTTGCTTCTTCTGCTTTTTTCATAATTTTTTCCTGCTTTTTTTTCTTTTTTTTTTCTTCTTTTTTTCCTGCTTCTAGTTCTGGTTCTTTTTCTGCTGCTGCTGCTTCTGCATCTTCTACTGCTGCTGCTGCTTCTGCATCGTATTCCCCTTCTGCGTCTGTTTCTACTGCTTCTTGTTCTGCTGCTTCTTCTGCTTATTATTTTGCTTCTGCTTCTGCATCTGATTCTTCTTCTGCGTCTGCTTTTGCTTCTTATGCTTTTGCTTCTCGTTCTTTTTCTGCTGTTTTTCTGGTTATTTTTCTGGTCTTGTTCTGCTTCTTGTTCTTCTACTTCTTCTGCTTATTGTTTCTGTTGCTTCCTCCTTTGCTTCTTTTGCTTCTTCTGCTTCTTCTGCTCCTTATCTTTTTCCTCTTTTGCTTATTATTTTGCTTCTTCATCTGCTTCTGCTTCCTCTGCCTCCTCTCATTCTGCTGCTTCTGCAACTTCTGCAGCTTCTTCTGCAGCTTCTTCTCCTTCTGGTTCAGCTTCTGCTTTTTTCTTGCCCTTCTTGCCCTTCTGCTCCTGGTTCTTCTTCTGCTTCTTCTTGTTCTTCTGCTGCTTCTGCCTCTGCTTCTTCTTGTGCTTCTAATTATTCTGATCCTGTATCTTCTTCTACTAGTACTTACTCTTTTTCTGCTTCTCTTTCTTCTGCTTCTCTTTCTGCTGCTTTTTCTGCTTCTTCTACTTCTAATTTTTCTGCTTATTGTTTTGCTTATTCTGCTGCTGCTTCTTCTGGTTCTTCTGCTTTTCCTTATTCTGCTTCTCCTTCTTTTGTTTCTTCTGCTTCTGCTTCTGCTTCTTCCACCTCTCTTCAATCATCTGCAGCTTCTACCGTTGCTTATTCTGCAGGTTCTTCTGCTGCTTTTTCTTCTGATTCTGCTTCTTTTTCTTCTGCTGCTTCTGCTTCTTCTTCCTCTCCTTCTGCTTCTTCCCTTTCTGCTTCTGCTTCTGCTTCTGCTTCTTCTTCCTCTCCTTCTGCTTCTTCCCTTTCTTCTTCTGCTTCTGCTTATTTTTCTGCTTCTTCTTCCTCTCCTTCTGCTTCTTCCCTTTCTGCTTCTGCTTCTGCTTATTTTTCTGCTTCTTCTTCCTCTCCTTCTGCTTCTTCCCTTTCTGCTTCTTGTGTTACTTTCACTTCTCTTCTGCTTCTTCACCTGCCTCTGCTTCTTCACCTGCTTCTGCTTCTTCACCTGCCTCTGCTTCTTCACCTGCCTCTGCTTCTTCACCTGCCTCTGCTTCTTCACCTGCCTCTGCTTCTTCACCTGCCTCTGCTTCTTCACCTGCCTCTGCTTCTTCACCTGCCTCTGCTTCTTCACCTGCCTCTGCTTCTTCACCTGCCTCTTCCTGTTTTTCTTCTAATTCTGCTTGTTCTTCTGCTTCCTCTGCTTTTGCTTTTACTTCTGTTGCTTCCTCTTCTGCTTCCTCTGCTTTTATTCTGCTTCTTTTTCTGGTCTTTTTCTGCTTCTATTTCTTCTGCCTCTTCTGCTGCTGCTTCTTCCTCTGCTTCTGCTTATCTTCTGCTTATTATTTTCCTTGTTCTTCTGCTTCTGCTTCCTCTGCCCCTGTTTGTTCTGCTTATTCTTCTGCTTTTCCTCCTTCTTCTGCTTGTTCTTCTTATTACTATTTTCTTCTCCTTTGTCTGCTTCTGCCTCTGCTTCTACTTCTGCTTCTTCTCCTTATTCTGCTTGTTCTTCTGCTTCTTATGGGGCTTTTTCTGCTGCTTCTTATTCTTCTGATTTTTTTGCTTATTATTTTGCTTGTTCTTCTGCTGCTTCTGCTTCTTCCACCTCTCTTCATTTATCTGCAGCTTCTACTGCTGCCTATTCTGCAAGTTCTTCTGTTGCTTCTTCTGCTGATTTTTCTGCTTTTTCTACTGCTTCTGCTTCTTCTGGTTCCGTTTACTTTTCTTCTTCGGCTTCTTATTTTTCTGTTTCTTCTTTTTCTCCTTCTTCACCTCCTCCTTCTTCTTCTCCTTCTGCTTCTTTTTCTTCTTTCTGTGTTACTTCTGCTGCTGCTGCTTCCCCTTCTTCTGCTGCTTCTTCTCCTTCTAGGTACTTCTTTTTCTTTTGCTTCTTCTGCTTCTTCTGGTTCTTGTTCTGCACCTGCTGCTTCTTCAGCTTCTTCTCCTTCTGCTTCTTCTTGTGTTGCATCTGCTTCTTCTGTGTCTGATTATTCTTCCACGCCTGTTGTGTTTCTTTTGCTTCTGCTTCTGTTTCTTCTGCTTCTGCTACTTCTTCTTCATCCTCTGCATTTTCTTCTGCTGCTGCTGCTTCTTTTGCTTTTGCTTCTGCCTTTTTTTCTGCTGCTTCTTCTTTTTCTTCTGTTGCTGCTTCTTCTGCTCATGCTTCTTTTGCTTCTGCTTCCTATGCTTCTTCTACTTGTTCTTTATCTTCTGCTTCCTCTTCTTCTTCTTCCTCTGTATTGTTAATGTATGTTGTTATTAATATTATTAACATCTCTGTGTGTAGCAAGCAATAGGGAATCCATCGAAGTGTGCTACTGGGAGCCTAAAGAGGGAGGTGGACTTTGTTGGCAGCTTGGTTTTTAAGTACTTTATGCTCACTGCAAAAACACTGGAGATCCAGGAGTGAAATGTATAACATTACTGGAAAATATTAATAACTGCTGGAATTCCAGGGGAAGAAGAAACAGTAGTGCTTAAAGGAAGAAAGGCATGAAATTAATAACTATGCATTAAGTGGGCACAGTTTACAGTGTTTTGATCTTCTAGTAATACAGGGGACATAAGCAAAGCATAGCTGAAGCAACCAATACATTCCACTACAGTTTTTCAATAAAATACAGCTTAATAATATGAAAAGTTTATTATAAAGATATTTTTTTAAAAGCCCCTTAAACCACCTCCACCTTTTGTACATAAAAGGACATCATCGTAGTTAATTTTTAAGTATAAGCAATAATATTCTGGATATTAAAATATGCAGTGGAAAAAATATAAAAGTGAGAAAATGGCTTAGTTTTTTGGTTACTATAATACATAAGAGAACATAAGATGAATATTTTGATTTGTAAATAACTGCATGATGGAATAATGTTGACTTTTTTCAGATGTGACTTATGTCAAGTATTTTTTGCCTTTATAACTGGAAGGGGAAGCTGAAATATTTGAAATGGTTTTTTTTTCTTTGGTATTGAACTAAATTATAAATGACCTTTTTGTAGTTAATCTAGTCTTAAAACTTTTGTGATTTATTAGCAGGAAAAACTTCTGCCAGTCTTGCACCAATATTCTATGTGGACCATGGTCCATTCATCAGAAGATCCTGTCACCATCAAATGCACAAGACACAGCCAGTGCTCCCCATCCAGCTTCAAGTCCCATAGCACAGTTTGGAGGAACAAATTTGGTGCCTTTGCTAACTTCAGAAAGCATCCATTTGTACAACTCCATGTTTATTTTGGTTAATGTTTTAGGTATTGTAAACATTCTGGAAAAGCTACAATGTTTTTCTCTATGATAACTTTTTCATTGGCAGACTAGAAAATCCCAGGACGGAATGGCTATTACCAGTTGGAAAAATTCGCCGGGATTTTTTGTTCTTATGGTACTGCTTAAGAAACACTAAGAATTTAGAAATGCATTTCTTAAAATGCTGGGAAGTATTATTCCAGAAACACTAGGAATTTAGAAATGCATTTCTTAAAATGCTGGGAAGTATTATTCCACTCGATAGAGATTGTGGAAGAGAGATCAAAACAAATTGCAGTATACGGTGCCTGTCTTACTTAAGTATTTGTAACCCATGTAACATAAAAAGTAGCGATGAGTTATTTTAACTGGCCCCTGATTTTTTGTCCCATTCTGTATGTATGTATGGTCTTATTTCATGGAGAAATACCTCATCAAGAGACTCATGGAAGAAGAAAAACATATTTCACAAAAGTACAAGCTTATGACCTGAAGATTATGCTTTATCCACACTGTTTTAATGAGACACATGTATTTCTTGTGCCATATAGTATCCTCCAAAGGGGGAGAGTTTTCCAGTTCAGGACTCTGATGGGCACTGTCCACACCAACACACACAAGCAAAGCTGCAGTTTTGAGTCTGTTATGTTATCCCAGCAAGACCTGCAGACAAGTAAACTGAAAAAAACCCAACCCAACCCAAACCAAACAAAAAAGCCAAGCCATCCTACAGGAGCCTTTTTTAGGCTTTAAGTCCTGTTGCATGTTGAAAACACCGCCTGAAATTCTTGTTCAAAATCGTAAAGACGTGGGAGAAGTTGCACGGCCTTTTGGCTTGCTTTTCTTTTTTTTTTTTCCTTCGCCCCGTTTGCCCGCAGCCTCTCGCTGTTTCCCCGCATTTCATCATGCAGCTGCTGCCCGCGCCGGGAGCGGTGCTGGGGGCAGGTCCGGAGCTGCAGCCGCGGCACGGCCCGCCCGGCCCCCGCACCCCCCCGCCCCCGAGATTTGGGGGCCGCCGGGGGAAGTTTCTGGGCTCCGCTCTCCCTTGCCCGCCCCTCGGCGGCAGGAGCGGGGCGGGGGCGAGTTACAATGGAGCGCGGCTGTGCCTGCCACCCCACCCGCCCCGCCGGAGCGGCGGCGAGCGCGCAGCGGCGCGTCCCAGCGGGCCGGACCGCGGAGGGGGGCGCCGGGGGGGCCGGTAGCGCCGGGGGGGGGCCGGTAGCGCCGGGGGGGGCCGGTAGCGCCGGGGGGGCCGGTAGCGCCGGGGGGGCCGGTAGCGCCGGGGGGGCCAGCGGCGGCACGGCCGCTCCCCGCGGCGGGCGGGGCGTGCGGCGGGGTGGGCAGAGCCGGCGCGGGGAGGCGTGAATCAGCCCGCAAATACACGCTGGGAGGTTGTGGCAGCAGAGAGCAGGGTTTGGGTTGGTTTTGTGTGCGCTTTTTTTTTTTTTCTCCCTTCTCCTCTCTCTCTCTCTTTTTTTTTTTTTTTTTTTCTTCTTTTTCCCCTCCTCCAAAAACATGGCTGAAGCTGGGACGGGCTTTTTGGAACAGCTGAAGTCTTGTATCGTCTGGTCCTGGACTTACCTCTGGACGCTGTGGTTCTTCATCATGCTCTTCCTGGTGTACATCTTAAGGGTGCCCCTGAAGATCAATGACAATTTAACCACAGGTAGGGTGCGATCCTCCCCCCCGTGCTCTCCTCCCGCCCCCTTCCCCTGTCCCCGGGGGGGCTGCACCTCTGCTGCTCTCTCGGCTACCCCGTACCCCGCCGCCTCCGCCTTCTCCGCGATCGGCGTAAAACCCGCGGTGGGGCGCGGAGGCGCTCGGCTGTCCCGTCCCGTTAAGGCCGGGGGTAGGGGAGGGGTGTCCCCCCTTCCCCGAAACGCGCCCGCCGGGGGGGTGCAGGGGGTGCCGGGGGGCAGCCGAGGTGCTCTGGGCGTTTGCGCCTTCCCCGCAGCCCCTTGCGTGCTGGTGCGGGGGGGATTTGTGAGGGGCTGGCGTGGGCAACGGTAACTCGCGATGCACTGTTACTCGGTCCAGCGAGCCCAGGGAGGGCCTGCGAGTGCCCGGAGAACTCAGCCGGGGGTTCCCTCCCGGCCTGGGAGCCTTGAAGTAGTTGTGCGGCGGCAGGAGCGGGCAGTGGGTGCCCCGGCGGCACCCAGAGGGTCCCTGTGGCGTGCAGCGAGGTGACCCGCCGGTGGGCCACCGCTCCCTCCTGCTTGCCCTCCCTGCTGGAGCCACTTACCCGAGGGATGCTGCAAAACCCTCTGCTTGGTCCCTGTGCCAGCGCACCGCGCTCTGCCTGCCGGGCTGGGAGGGCTGGGAGGCACTGGAGAAGCTTCTCTGTCTCCCTCACACCGAGTACAGGTGAAGGGATGACCAAAGCGGTATGGGGCACACTGTGGCCCATGCCCTGGCCGAGGCTTGCTGTTTTCGGGAGCTGTGTTTCACGCATGGCTTTTGCTAAGGGAGTCAACGTCTTGACTTTTGACTGGCAAGCTCGCTGAGAAAAAATAATAATAATAATAAAAAAAGTGTTTGATTTCCAAGTACTGAACGCGTAAATGATAAATAGCAAAACTGCTGCTTCCCCCCACAATGTCATGCTTTGTGCTTCTGACTGGGAATTTCAGAGGCTTGAGCAAAAACGTGCGGCTTCTTCAATTCACAAGCCTAAGTCAGCAACAGCCAAAGTTAATTTACATCTCGTATGCGCCTGGTCTCGATGCATTTCCATAACAGGGTTATCTTTGATGTAGACCGAGTATGTAAATAAAGACCCGTCTTCAGTTGCAGGGCACTTCATTCTTTCTGGGAGCTTTCTTAGGAGCAGGTTTGCAGTTTATGTGGCTTTCAGGGGTTCCAAAGGAAAATTATATTTGTGGAAAATTCTTTGGTTTTTTGAAGGGTGAGAAAGGACCTTGGTTGTTACAGGGAATATGTTTGGATTTGAGGAGTATATGGAGTGGAATTAATATCTTTGCCTGTACAATTTATGTTACACTCGAGTGTTTTTTTAACAGGATTAAAACTTTTACTGTGTTTCTGATGAAAACTAGCTATCAGCTTATTCTTCTGAGTTATAATAAATAGTAAGCATACAAGTCTGCTGGAAGGTTGTCACTGTTGCAATAGTCTTTGCATTGACTGTTAAGACTCACTAAGGAAGTATGCTGCTACTGTACTGAATCAGCAGTAACGTACGTAGTGTTAGCCAGTCTGAATTGGGCTGCTGTGACTTTATTTTGGAATTGCTTATTTTTCCTTCCTGATTTCTATGATCATTTAATTTTTACCCCCACCTTGGAGAAGGTTATTTGTTTGGGAGGCAGATGAGATGTAACACATGTGGCATGCCTGCTGCTGGGAAGCTGAACATTATCTGAGTGCTCTTCACCTGTCTTTCTGGCCTGTTCTCATTTGATAAGTCTTTGGCAAGTCTAGCATCAAAGAAGAATTAAAAAAAAAAGGTTCAGCATACTGCAATTTTCACTTTAAGCGTAAATGCAATTAAAATGACTTTTAAGTACAGTTTTGGTCAAATTTTCTCAATATGTCTTTGAACAAGTATCTTGTTTCTTTTGACATTGCCATATGCTGATTAGAACAGTATGTAATTCTTGTTGCTTGAGTTCTTAACAATTTATATAATGTTTATGTTCCTGGTAAACATTGCAGGCCATGGTTGTGAAGCAAAAATGTCAGAATGCTTTATATTATCATTTTCGCTATTGGAAAAAAATCACAGGCACCCATCTGATACCTAATCAAACCCTTCTGATTTTTTCCTGAGTTTCAATGAACTAATTCTCGATGTAGTTCTCATTTGAAATACTACTCCAGCCGTCTTCAGCTGAGTCATCTTGGTTTTCATTGAAGTGTCCCAAAATGGAAGTAAAAGGACAGTATGAAGTCTGTAAATGGGAGAGATTTTCACAGCTGTGTGTTCTAAGCATTGAGGGGGTTAAAAAGACTGAAGAAATTACCAGAATTACCAGTAAGTCCCAAAGTGCGTGATGAAAATGAGCTACCAGGGGAGAACAATAGGCACAATATGGCCTTTATGCATCATCTGTTCCTAAATGGGGTTTATTAAAAAATCAGCACTGGCAATAACATGAGGTTGTTTTGGTTTGTTTGTCAGAGCTTTTGTGAATGGATTAAAGATGATCTGACTTATTGTGGATTATTTTTTTTCTCCAAATCGATCACAATAGGATGCTGTCATTGGTTTAAGGTTGGTCATGAGCTACCACAGCAGCTGGCCCCAGATGGGATACTAATCAAATGCATCTCAGCGATGTGAAAATAAAAGTATAAATCTCTCTAATAAAACTTCTGTGTGACGTAAAGAAATAATAAGGTGATTAGAAACAATGACCAGGCATTTTCCTAGAACAAGTTGGATCTCTTGGTGAGTTGAGGTCAAACAAACTGGTTTTCACAGAGGCAGGCTTAGACAGCTGGTAAGAGAAATGCAGTTCTGCAGGTACGATTTGCACCTTGTGAAATAGTGATTTAGGAAGGTTTTAGATACTTAGATCAAACACCTTAACCTGAGTCCACAGTGGGCTGCTGTGATATGAAGGACTAGTGTGGCATGTAAGGGAGAGTACCTGCCAGAAGGACTAGCACTTCATGCTGCTGTATAATTTTTGTTTTCCCATGCCTGATGTCAGTAGTTTTAAAAGGAAGTTGACAAGTTGGAGAAGGTAGTGGAAAAATTATTTAATGGCTGGAGGGAAGCATCAGAAGAAGAGATTTTGCTTGGGAGGTGGCTTGGGTGCAGTGAGGAGGTGTTACCATGGGGGAGAAATAAATAGCCTTTTAACCATTAAAAAAATAGTAAGAATTGACAACTGGAAGCAAGAGGGCAAACTCTGTTTAGTCATAATCAGGCATTAACGTTTAACAAACCATGGACTGGCTGCTAAAGGAACCTTTGGGTTTCCCATGTCTGCAAGTCTTCAAATCAGCTGGCAAAACGCAAGTCACTGGTGTTCGTGTGGCCCGAAATGGGATTTCAGCCGGGACTTGGGCAGCGGGCTGTGCAGCGGCGGTGGTCAGGGTAGTTACGGAGAGTTTCATCAGGTAGTCCAGTGGTCACTTGTAGTGGGAAGTTTTATTAAGATGAAGTGTGGGGTCTTCCCCCCCCCCCCCTTTTTAATGTTGTACAGGTGTGCACACCCTGAGCGTTGGGTAGCTCTGGTAGTGGAAGTCAGACATCATGTGTGTTTCATTGGGCTTCCAGGCTTGAAAGTCCTCGCTGTTGGGGCAAATGTAATTTCAGTATCCTCAGTGGAGTACATTACTGTGATATAATCAAAGGGAAATCTAGCCTGTCACATAAAAATATTAATGTTAAAACTGATTGTGGTGTTTCAGGGTTTTGGTGTTTTTTCATTTCGCTGAAGCTCGATGTGCAAATCTAACCTTACAATCCTTTATCAGTAGCAATCTTTGGATGATTATAACTGTACCATACCAAGAGATGAGACTTAATATGCCAGATTTTATTTTATTTAATACAGAATAAGTAGTTGAGGAAGCAGGTGTTATAATCTTACTCCAAAATAATTAGAATAAACATGATTATTTTATATAACATGCTGTATTTCCTCCCATGTTGGCACTTGCACAATTTCTGAATGCCACATTAATCTGAACTAAGGCACACCTCTTCCAAAAATGTGCTACCCTGCTTGTTTTTCTTACATGTTTGGTTTTCTAGTCATATCTTAAGAAGGAGAGAGTCCCAGAAGTTAAACAGTTTCTGATTATTTTATTTATCCTTTCAAAGTGCAAGAGAAAGATTTAATAACCAGAGCAGTAAGTGCAACTGAGTTGTGATGAGGCAGGCAGCAGGGAAGCCTTTGGGCTGCTGAGGGTAGGAGAAACCAGAAAAAAATGGTTTCCTAAAGGTGTGAATAATAAAGGTATGGGTATGAGCTCAGGGTTGAGTCTAGCTCCGTTGGTGTCTGTAAAAAGCTTTCTGCGGGACATCCCACTTCAGCTGCACCGCACCGCGTACTGTTTCCAGTTGAACATCGAGAGAAAGGGAGGGCTAGAAACCTACAGCATGAAAACAAGCAAGGTCCTGCTGGGCCAAGAGAACCAGAGCTGGAGGAGGAAGCCCACGTCACCTTGGTGAGGAGCTGGTGGTTGTGACAAAGTTGTGTTCTGAGGAGCACGGTGTCTTTCTTCATTATGATTTCATTATTATTATTGTGACGTTGCTCCTCGAGTTATTACCTAGGATTTTAAATAATGGGGGATTTGTGACCATGGAATAGGCTTTTCTTAAAGCCCACAGCCTGAAATGCCGTGCACGGTGCCAGCCGTCTGGAGAGGGGAAGGAAGAGGCTGATGTGCATCAACGCTTGCAGTGCTGGCCAACACCAGGTTACTCAGTCAGGGTGTGGCACACACGGGCAGGAGGACACAGCAGAAGTCCTCTCTGTTCCCTGTAAGATTATAACAACACTTTCCCTTAGAATCTTAGTCATGTAGGTTGGAAAAGACCTTTAAGATCATCAAGTCCGACTGTTAACCCACCACTGCCAAGTCCACCACTAAACCATGTCCCTGAGCATCACATCTACCCATTTTTTAAACACTTCCAGGGATGGTGATTCCACTGCGTCCCTGGGCAACCTGTTCTAATGCTTGCTCTTCACCCAAGAACCTCTCTGAAGACACAAAATGGATTTAAAATGAGTGAACAGCTTCGTTTGTTTGAGAAATACTGAAGGACAATTACATTTACGTTTGCGGACTTTCTGGTAGTTGCTTGGCCTTCTTTCAGGGTCGTCTCCCATCATTGTGATGGGTTTCCCTGTAAGTGTCTGCTTTGTAAACTACAGAAGTGAGTGTGGTGGTGTGTTCATGGAAAACCTGGGGCAAAACTCTGACACTACCAAAAGGAAACGGAAAACCTCTTAACTCCCTGCAAGTACAGTGTAGATTTTTCTTTTTTCTTTTTTTTTTGTTAAGAACTTGAAAGTAAAATTTTAAATACATGACCACTTCAGGCAAGGTCAACATTAATTCTCCATATGGATTTCACAGAATCAGTTACAGGTACATAGTTTGCCCACTGACCCCATATGACTTAATTTTTGCCATTTCTCAGAATGTAAATGAAGCCTTTCCTAAGTTTTCTGCAGTTCTAATGGAATTAAAGTAAACAGTGTTTTGTTTACTGTTAACCTCTGTCTTCAGTTGCATCAGTTACAGCACCATGAAGCATTCGTAGTCGCTGCTGAGCCTCCAGACAGGGTTTGGATGTTAAAGATCTGCCTTTTTGAGTTTTGCAAAAAATTAGTTGTTACCTGGATATAGACTAACATTCTAGAGGCTGTTTTAAAACGGATTTTAACCATTTTAAGCATGTGCATTTTCAGCACGGAAACTCTCCCTTTAATTTTTATGGAAAAGAATGTGATGTACATGAAAGTAGTGTGTTATTTTTGACAAAAATCTTTATATGGATGAAACTTGGGATTCTTGGGGAGAGGGGGGGAAGGCCCTAACAAAACTTGTTAGATCAATTTCTGATGGATGCAGTGTACAATGATACTTGTTTTCTATGAATTTTGGCATTTCTCCACAAATTTTGATTTTTTGATTGAGCTTAATTTTTCAGTCAGCATCAAATGAAGGAAACTGTAGCATTTGTAGCAAATGCAAAGTTTTCAGAAAATACTTCTTTAAGAAACTGACTTTCATACTACAAAAGCTCTAGAAGATCTGCAGCCAATATTTCAGGGGAAGTGTGTAAGCCAGAGCCTTCAAAATAATATTTGATAAAATCTTGAGTGAGCTTACTGTAACACTGGCTGATACACAACCATGGAGTTGTACTGCCAGCTTCTAACTGAAGCCTAACGTCCTCCATGTGCTGATGAAAATCTTCAGAAGTGCTCCTAAAACTGCATGTGTGTAGTGGGATTTTCCCAAAGCATCCGCTGAGTGCCCGGATAAATTTAGCCCAAAAGAACATAAGCCCCATTGTTCACAGAGGTCATGGGTCCTAATTGTCTGGGAGGCCACGAGGATACTACAATTGTAAATTAAAGGAAAAAATTAAAATAGATTTTTTTCTAAATTTGTTTAATTTACAAGGTGTTTATTGTGTAAACAAAGCCAATGCAGAACTCCAGATCATAAATATGCGTTTGTGAAAGACACAAGTAGTGCTAAGTGGTGTCAGTGCCTACAAGACTGAAAAGAGGGAGAAATACATATTTCTGTGCCAAAGCTGCTCTCCGTTAAGTGAAAGGCAGAAGGACGTGATGTCTACCTTGAGAGCAGCACCTAACAGGAATTAGGATGATGATGTTGGATAAAACAGGGATTTTGGGGGCAACGATATGCTGGTGTTTTAAAATGGATTCTGAAAACTGCAGCATTTCTGAGAGGAGCTACTCAGAGTCTAGCAAAAACACATTGCCAGCGTAAGGAAGCTCAAACTGTTTGACTGATCACAGAGGAGCTACAGAAGCACCCTGATGGTAGCTAAGGAGGAGTAAGAGCCTTAATCTAGTTGACAAACATACTCCCAAATATTTGGAATTAAAATGCATGCATTACACTTGGCAGAATTGAGGCAAAATTATCAGTGGTCTGAAGCAGCAGCCTGGCTGTGAGAGATGCTGCGTGCAGTGCCCTCACTTTAATAGAAACAAAGAATTGAGAGGTGGTTGCACGCACTGTAAAGTATACGGTGGGAACAAACCAGCAGGTTCTAAAGTAGTCTTTAATACAGGGGAGACAAATCTCACAAAAATGGGTGGCTGCAAGCTGAATCCAGAGGAATTCACGTACAAAGTATGTTTTAAAAGATTTGGAGATTTACGTGTTTGGACCCAGCTGCTATATGGCAAGTGATGCTCTGGCTTTGCAGCTTTGGCTATCGTGGTATTAAGACTGTCAGTGTGATGAGGACTGCTGAGCTCAGTAGTGGGGGAACTGGGACTGAAATCTAACGGCCCATGATAAACAGGAGAGCTGACTAGCAAAAACACTATCATGCTGAGATTTTAACAAAAAACCCCAACCAAACCAGCAGCCAGCTGGAAGCAATTTCTGAGGGTGTGCAGGTACATTCTGCAAGCGCAGAGGCTCCGGTAGTCCCTGGATGTGCCAGGTCTTCTGTGCATGTGTCGGGCCACTGTCCCCACCGAGGCCAAGGCTGTGCGTGTAGCTTGGTCAGCTGGCAAGCTCTGCGCTTCAGGGAGAGTTAATTTGGCTTGTTGGCAAGTGGTAAAGCAAACAAACCCGCTGAAGTGGTGACTTAACTTTGGATGACTGAGCAGTTTCTTCTGGACTACAATCTACAGAAATGAACAGCACCGTCAGAAAAAGATGAAGATGCAGTCTTTTGTGCAGCAGCCGCAACAAGTCAGGATTCAGCTTTTTAGTAACAAGGCTAGTTGTTGAAGAAGGTATTTTGTATTTAACAAAATAAGGCCCTGCTCCAGGTATTTGTTGGTATTTTGAGTACAACCGAGAGTTACGTTGAACTGTACAGGGAGAACTGAGGCACAGGGAAGTGAGACCCTGATCCTGCAAGTCTTTAATGGCATGGTTTGTTCTGCAAGCATGGGTCCAGGGGCTTGCTGCAAACGTAAGTAATATGCATGAATTCTTAACAACTGGGGCCTAAGTTGTTTACCAGGGTAGTGTGTGGGAAACCGGTAACAAAACTGGGGATAGAGTCCCCAGCCAATTTGGTCCAAAGGCAGTTTCCCCTCTTGTAATTTGATGGTCACATCTAGTTGTTACTGGTTTTTACCGGAGCTACTTCAGGAACGCATTTAGGGCATTTGTCAAAGAATTTAAGCTAAAACCTGGCTTGGTCCTGTGGCCAAACCATGAGCTGCTTGCTGGGATGTTACTCCTCTGTTGGCTGTTAAAGGGGGTGTCTGAAGGCCCTTCCACCTGTTTTTCAATTAGCTCTTTGTGGCGCTGGAGGCATCTATTGAAAGATTGTGTTATAAACTCCATCTCGTCCTCGTGCCTGTGAAGTGTCATGCGGACCAGTGATGCTGTGTAAATACTAATGAGTGAAAGTTGCTTTGTAAACTCCCAGCACAGGCTAATTAGATCTTTTTTTGTCTGTGTGTTTCTTAGTTGGGCACTGCAGAAGGGCAACCAATTTTAACACCGAGAACACTAAGCTTAAGCAATGATAATACATTTAAAGACAAGAGTTAATATCGTGCTTTCAGCAGGCAGAACAAACAAGTTGTTACTGTTAAGCCTGAGAAAAGGACCTAAATTCTAAGTCCAAATCAAATCTCGCCAGCTGCTGAGAGAAGACAAAGATATATTATTGTGGGGTCTAAACTGGAGATTTATCACTGTGGTAGATTCAATGCTTAAGTGATTAAGTGCACTTAAATATACCAATTAGAAGGATGAAAGCTATAGGGCAAAAATGAAATGCAGCCATCGTAAGATTCCTCTTCTGCACCGTGTGCCAACTTCAACCATGAGATTTAATTTCCAGCTCACTTTCTAGAAATAAACTTGGCTTATTAAATGTCAGGCCTGTTGGGTTGATATGTTAGGTCTTGTGCTTAGTGGCAAGACACTCAGATATCAGATTTAAAGCGCAAGAAATGTTATCATTGTCATTTTGTATTGTAAGGCTGCCATTTATTTCTCAAGAAAATATGCTTGTGACCTGGGAGTGTCATAGATATTGATCTTCACATAACTAAATGTTTTCTTGGCACTGCCTGTATCTTTCATGCTGAGGACTGAAAATTGTTTACAGCGTGGCTTTGTCTCGAGCAAGGTTATATGATCCGCTAATGCACTTAATCTTCCATGTGAAATTTCTCTTGCTATTTTTAATGCCGAAGTGAACTTGATAGCAGCCTAGCCAGCTGGTATGTTTTATACAAATCTCGTCTTAAGAGTCCCAGGCTAGTAGTTTCCTCAGTTTTCGGAGAGGAGGTTAAACCAGACCGCAGTAGGAGAAGGTGTGCAGCTGGCCTGTCGTACCCTGTGCAGGGGACAAGGGGACAGAGCGCTACTCAAGCCACTTCTCGAGCAGAAGCTGATTTTGTGCAGCAGCGTGATGCTGCAGCTGAGCTGATGAGCCCTCCCTGCTGAGAGAAGGAGCTGAGGAGGCCTTTTGCAGGGCTGCACTGATGCAGACCTACAGCTTTCAGGAGCCAGAAGTGTCTCCTCGATACTGCTTAAACTTCATGGATTTACCTGCCTGCTCAGAGTAGGCTGCTGTGTTGGGTGGCATAGAAGTGCCTTCTGGTCCCAGTGTCTGTCTGTTCAGCTCTTTGGGTCAGAACAAAGGATGAGTGATACAAACACAAGAAAAAACCCCAGCAATAAATATTGCTCTACATATTCCTAACTTGGATTTCCTTCCAGAAATTGTTGTCCAGGACTCTGTGGTTATCAGTTATAGTGCTGATCACAGCTGTGTTAGGAGCAGCCCCAAAAGCCATGTAGTCTGGGGGAAACACAAGCCATGAGGAGCTCTCATTAGCTCCAGGACTTCTGAAGATGCCCAGACTGCAAGATTTCCCTGGACCTGGTGAGTGAGCATTTGGCCTGTGTTACAGTTGAGGGCATTTTGTCAGTGGCTATACGGGAGCCAGGGTTTTCACCCTCGATGTCGTAGTGTAGCTCCCCTGCCTCGTGTGAGGGGTAGGTAGGAGCTGTGCTGTGTGGGGCTGGAGAGATGGACAGGGCTCTCTGGGTCCCTGACTCCAGTCCTCGGTCATCTTTATGTTATCTTCCCATAAAGCACCACACCGAAAGATTTTTCCAGAACTTGATGACTCTTGATGGATAGAAACCTTGCTCTTACTCCAGCCCAGTTGTGCTTGTGGCTGGCTTGCACATGTTCATGCTCATGGCAGCTCACTCTTTTACCTTCAGGAACCGCACCACTGCCATGGGGACCGGTTCCCAGTGTACTCACGTGGGGTCTTCCCTGTTTGTCCTCCCCTTATGAGGTTGAGTCTGTTAGGCTGTTCTAGCCTGCTCTCCTGACATGGCTGGATGTCCTCGGTCATACTAGTAATAGTCTACTTCAGTTTTCTGCCCATTTTGTAATTGTGTAACCGGTGTTGTGCATCGTATGCTAAGGTAAGGCTTTGTTAACCGCTTTATATAGTTAATCAATCTTTCTTGCCTTGCACTGGAAAGATATGTAGTCATACGGTTAAAACTGCCTGGGTTTGTGTTGGTATCTCCTTGGTGGAGCGCAACAGTATGTGGTCACGTAGTAGGTGCGGACCTGTCACACCAGCTGGTCAGCTGTGAGCAGAAGCCCTTGCTGGTCCCTCGCCCTCTGCACCATTAACTTTGGTCCAGCTTCTCTGGCAGCTCATACCAGCCACCTTCTGTACCCTTCTGGTTTTGGTAATGAAAATATTCAACAAGGTTCATTTGACAGCCAGGGGTTCTCCTCATAGCCCAGTGCTGCCAGGTAAGTTGCAGGTTTCTCCATTTCTGCCAGTTCCTTTCTCTCTTAACCATGTCTCCTGTTTTAACTAACTTCCTATGGCACTGTCAAACACTTTGCTGAAATCCAGACAGTTTAGAGCTGCTCATTTTTCTTGGCTGAAAAACTGGCTATTTTTAATAAAGAGACACATCTGGTTGGTCTAGCATGATTTATTTGTTTTGCATTTTATCCAATTTTTCATTTACCTCTGTTGCTTAATTTATCGTTATCTTTAAAATGTTGAAGTTTCACGTAATTCTGCTTTGTCAGTAGTGCAGTAGCTTGGGTCTGCATATTAAATATAAAAATATGAGATATTCTGGCATAGTTTGGGGAGTTTCATCAGTTTATTAGAACTGCCTTGATGCCGGGCTTAATTTTTTCAAATGCCACTTCTTTCGGTAAGGCGGTTTGTGTATATCCCCTTCATCTTGCACTCAGCCATGTCTTGACATGTTAAGCTCTTTGAATTATGTCTCTCTTTCTCCTGTCACAATATCTCTTTTCTTGCACTTTTTATTATTTTTTTCCTCCACATTCAGTAGTTTTGTTCCCATTCAAAAGTGAAATAAGTATTCAGTTCGTTTTGAGGGCTATTGTATCCTATTTGTCACTTTGCTGTCTCATTATTTGTGTTGTTGAAGTAATTTTACTGGTTTTCTGAGTTTTGATACATCTTAAGGGTTTTTTTATATAACTCTTAAGGTGTAACTCAGTCTGACTTTTAGCAGATACAGTTTTATTTCTGTGCCTTTTGCCCTCACCAAAGCAGAGGGGAATCTTTGAACATCCCGGGTCTTGTGGGTGTTACTTGTACATGCCTGATAATTGCTTTATTTTAAAGCCTGAGCTAACAGATTGATGTCTGTGAGGTAGAAATGGAATTTAACTTTCCACAATTATTTTGAGAATGTCTGTGTTGCGGTTCTGGCCTCCTTGAAGCAGTCAGCAAAGTACCTGCTGACTCTCAATGAAACAACTGTGTTGCCGGGGGAGTTCTTGGACATTAGGTCCTGGTAGAAGAGGGCAATTTCCCAAACACCCCCCAGCAATGTGAAAAAAGTCTGGACGTTCGCTGCCTTCCTGTGTTTGGAACATCACAGGTATCAGGGAACTGAGAATGGATAGCAGTGCAGGTTAGGCAGCGTTTAAATAAAGATATTTAGTGAGTATTGTGTGTTAAAAAAGCTGACTTATCTAAACCTAAACTGCGAAGTTTCTCAGGTGCTTTTGTATTTACAGAGGTCTAGTCAATTCTCTTCACACACGTTTTTTTAAGCTCCTGAAGTTGCAAGATGAATTTTCAGTTTTACGAAGTATTGTAAGCTTTCTGACATGATAATTTTTACACAATATAAGCCGAAAACAGTAATCAGTAAATCACTCAGCTGAAAATTGCGTTTTGTTTCAAGTAATATTCTGCTGTCTTCTAAAACTCAAGTAGACCAAAAAATCCCAATTTTTCTATGGGCCACATTCAAGCTGGCACTGACTGGTTCTGGAACAACATCTTTATTAGGTAGTTCGTTTTATTTAGGTTTCTGAATAATTATATAGTACTGTCCCCTTGTGTTTGAGGGTCTAGGTCTATAAATACACAGCCCTACAGGTGCTCTGTAGTTGGGGTGCAGAGTCAGCGATGTGCAGGGCTACTCAGCATCACTTGCTACATCCCTTGGGTGAGCTAGTAATACAGGCTTGAAATAAATACCCTGTAATATCTTCACTACAGATCTGTTCTTCCCTAGATACGGTGGAGTTCCTCTTATAGATGGCAGAAGTGCGTGGGTTTGTATCCCGCTGGACTCTCAGCTTTGCTGCGGAGCTGCTTGGGGCCATTTTGTTTGTTGGTGCAAGTGAGAGCAGCTGCTGGTCGGTTATTGTAAGGCAGCTCGGTGGCTGTAAATGCTGATGCAGCTTGGTTCATTGGGAGGGCAGCTGCCACCCTGGGGATCACCCAGCATCTTAGATCCTCCACTCCAGGTTACAACCTCTTTGTATCTTTGCAGTGGACCCTTAGAGCTACAGGGTGAACATGGGAGACTTTCTTAGTTTAAAAAAACAAAACCAACAATCCCGAAACCGGCACAGAGATAATCCAGAGAGCCTCTCCAGCCATTGTGCTCCCTTACATACACAGCCCTCTGTAAATCACAGTCGTCCTCTTTCAGCGTGCACGTACGTGATCCTTCTGCACAGGGACAAAAATCAATAGTAAACAGTAAATGAATAACGAGAGGCCTGCCAACTGAAATCTCTTGTTTAATTTTGCATTTCTTTTCCTTCTCTAATCTAATGTGACAGAGAATCATTTAAGGGAGAAGAATGCTGAAAGCAATGAAATTTTACGAAGCCTTTTCTCACCAGTGCCTTTGTTTTGGGAGCAAAGGGGCTGGCAGTGCTCGGGGGGGCTGACATCCCCCCACAGGCACCGTGGGCTGCGGCAGAGGGGGTCCAGGGCTTAGCCTTTCAGAAACTTTCTCCTTGTGTAAGGATCAGGGGGAACCCGTTGTCTCAACAGAGCAGGTAGTGATGTGTCCTGTGCGGGATGGGCTCTGCAGTTCTCTGGATGTGTTTTCTATTTGTGTATGGAAGCAGTGCCGTATACGTGTGCCCTCACCAGCTGTATCTGAGCCTGCCTTTTAACTAAGGGCTTCATCCTCTTCCTTCCCCCTCCTTCCTTAGATTTGTATCTGCCTTTGGTCTTTAAGGTGAAAATAAATTGGTATTAAAAGTATCTTCTCTCGTTGAAAGCATTAGTTTATTTGGGGTATGTGTTTTAAACATGCAGACTGGTATTAAATGTACAGGGCAATGTCTTCAGAAGCACCCATGGTATTTCATCACCTAGATGCTTTAGTCAGCCATTAGTTTACTTATTAACATGCACTTACTTATATACTCTTTATAATAAGCATAGTAATACACCAGAAAGTGCTTTGCTAACTGAAAGAAAATATCTGATCTACAGTATATTACGTGCACATGTATATAGTGGCACAGAATCCTTTTATGCTAGTGTAATTCTGTACTGCACATTGTAGCTGTTGTTTTTGCAGGAAGTTACGCCGTCAGTTTGGAATAAAAGTTAATATTAATGAGAGGTGTAAGAACACCATAAAATAATAATAAACCAAAAATACACACCATTTCAAACAAATTTGGTTATGGTGTTTGCTCTCTGTGAATGCTGCAGTTCAGCAAGATGAACATCGGCTGATCTGGGTCCTCAACATTGTTCTTAAAATGTGGGGCCCTCTGGTCGAGGGATTGCCAGCACTGCATGGCAGTAGATGGAAATGATCTGAAATTTGAGTTTTGTTCTTAATTTATAGTGAACAAAATAAACTGCATCTTGATTTACAGAGACCGTTAACATTACTGCTTGTTTGGCACACTGCAGTTTAAGTTCAGTAGAAAGGATTCACTGAATTTGTTTGTGAAGGGGCTGAAGTTACGGTTTCAACTCAGCAGATGTTTATCATGCAGAAAACTAACTAGAAGCCATAATAATGTACTTGCATTTCCCAGTGGTTGTTGTTCAGATGGAAACAGTAAGGTTAGACTTTTGTTCTATGCTGTTGGTTTGTAGTTTTTTTTTTTTCCCCTTGTCTTTGTTAGTTCCTTTCCTTAGTGCTTGAGCTGGGCCCTGCACCGTGCCTTGCCTAGGCTGTCTGGAACAGATTTTGCATTTGATATGCAGTAACGTGGGCAAAAGTGGAGAAGACCATGTGCAGGTCACGCACTAGAGGGCATCCTGTTAAAGAGACAGGAGGCGATCCAGGGACAAGGAGAGGCGGCTTCGATAATATGAAAAAACCATAGGTCTGATTGTGTGTCAGACACCTAACGGAGGGTTGTCGTCTGTTTCCAATGGCAGGCGTGTGCGCGCACAGGCAGCCGCCCCCGCAGTAAACTTGTGAATGTGATGGAGTGCCTTCGTAGGCAAGGGGAGACCCTTAACTGTCATTATATTGCATCAGGTTACCCACAGAGGAGAAGTATTAAGCTGAACACAGTCATGTGGTAGGTAAGAAATATAGTTGTAGGGCTGTCCTACAGCTGATGTAGCTGTAAGACAAAGTCCCACCTTTGACTTTTGGAAGTCTGCTTGCGACGTCATCCTCTAGATTGCTTTTGCAAGGTCAGATGGAAGGGGAGGTTCATGAGACCCAGGTCCTGGGCTGCAGTAAATTGAAGGAACAATGGTGGCTGCTGTAAGGCCACCAAAAATTTATTTGTGTAGGAAAAAAAATGGAAAATGGAGGACTAAATCAAGACTAATTACTGACTAAAGTTCTTATATTTATCTTCCTGAAGTGATTACCACAAAATAAGCTAGGCTGTGAGTTTGAAACAGTTGTGGTGATGGGTGCTGCGTCTGTGTGCTGGTGCCTGTGGAGCTGAGACCGTGAGGACAGTTCAGAGTGCTGAGGGGGTAACTGGTACCGGCCTGCCAGTCTTTGCTCAACCCACTGCCTTTGTTAAGGCCGCAAAGCATTTTTACAGACTTAATTTTTCAAGGTTTGGAAAACTTGCGCTCGTTTATCCTGCGGTGTGGGTGCAGCCTGCCATGGCGGAGGAGCTGCCCGCAGGCCCCGCAGGCCCCGCAGGCCGCCTGCGCTGTGCGGCCGCAGCGGGTCGGGCAGCGGGAGGTGCGCCATCCCGCCATCCCACCGGGCTCACCCACAGCAGAAGGCTTTGAAGGCTTTGAAGGCTGGTGCAGAACACCTCTGCACGTACAGCCCTTTCCTGGACATGGCTCAGGGCGCTTTCTTGCAGAGCCCGTTACAAGCACAGCCTGATGCATGCCCGTCTCTGGCTGGCTTATTCTGTACAAACAGCAAAATTAGCTTAATTTCCTGGAGGTTCTTCTCCTCCCCAGTAGTTATTAGGTGGATCTTGTGTGTCATCTGTGTGACCATTTCTGTATACATTCAGACATATTTCTCAGTATTGGGTTTGTGTATGTACAAATTAAAGGTGGTGGCTCCCCCCGCCCCCACCCCAAATACAGCTGATCCATTCAGGCACCTGTTAACTGCGGACACTGATACAAGTCTTAAAACATGCCCCATTTGATTCAATATCATCTTTATAAAATAAGAATATGTGTGTCACTCATTTTTAGTATTTGACATTTTTTATTAGGGAGTTGTCAGGAAAGAAGTTGTTGCTTTACTTTGATTCTTAGGTCTGCCTTGCTAAAAGAATTGTATAGCAGCTTGTTCTTTTATAAATCATTGTTCTTTTATATATCAAATCAATCAAGCTCTAGTTCTGTTCATTCAGTTTGTTCTCTATCTGCTTTATGTTCTTTCTCTGGAGTGCCATTGATGTTTTGTGTATACATAATAGTGTCCTTCAAAAATGGAGGTGTTTGCAGCTGCTCAGACAGTTAAAACAGACTCTTCAGCATCAGGGGCCCCTGGAATAGCGCACATCTGCTTCATTGGGATTTTATCCATGAGCTTATTTGGGGAGTTTCCACTACATTGGGGCTCAGGTGACCAGTCTTTGTACAGCTGTGTATTAAATGCTAGCTCCCATCTTTATGTGATTTACCTAGACAGACTGGAGATAAATGTGAACGGTAAAAAATGAAAAATAACCCTGCAGGTATAGTTTAGGATAGGTTGCCAAGGGCTGAGCAGGTCTCAGTGTTTTGTTAATGCCAGGTCCCCACCTGCTTCCTGGTTATTAATTTTTTTTTTGTGCATGTGGCTTGTTGTAAGTGAACCACGACTTCAGCTAAGGAGACCTGTAATGAGGCATACTAGAAGCAATTTAAATACCTAAAATTTTTGTCTGTGAAGTATTTTAGTAAGAGCAACCTCAGCTGTAAATATTTGCTAATGTCCATCGAGGCAGCAGCTTAACTACAATTTGTAGAGAGATTTCAAAGAGAGAATACAAGAAAACAAATTTGTACAGCTACCAGCAACTCATATTGAATGTCAAGGGCATAGGGATAGGCTTTCTGTTGCGATGCGTCATCTCCTACATCTCTTTGCGTGATATATATTTCAGGCTTTTTCTCTTTTGCATTTAACGTGGTATAAAATAATTTCAAGGGCAGTGACTTTGAAATAATAGCTGACAAGGGCAGACAAGCCCTTGACCCTTCCTTATCTTACCACATCTTCTAATGCTGAACAATGGCAAGGTCAGAAGAATTAAAAGAAGTTTACATGTAAAGTAGTTTCCTATGGAAATACTTTTAATGGCTAAATTTGTCCAATTGTATTGTAATATCTAAAGCTGAGAACATATAAGTGAATGTGAAATATGAGTGGGGCTTACTGCATATTTTTCATTAAAAACAATTCATATGTAAAGGAAAAGGCAAATAATGCCTGATTTATTGATTTATTTGTCAAACGTTAACCAGTATCATTTGAGTGTCAAGTTCTCCTTTACTCTGCAGATCTTAAATGAGTGCTAACTTTCTCACATGCTCTTCCTCCAGCTGTATTTGAATTTACTTTTTTCTCATTTCAGCCAGGTCAGCACAGCCCCTTCCCAAATTTGTGACACATGGAGGAACATGGAAGACGATATGGAAAGAGTTCAAAATCTATGCGTAAAAATTTTTTACAATTTTAAAACCAAATTTAGGTGAAAAGTTTTTAACATCTAGCTTGTAGGGAGAGCGAGAACATAACAGCTTTCCTTTCCATATTTGCGTCCTCTGTGAAACCCTTGAGGAGCCATCGCAGATGACATAAAAGGTATTGCCTCCTCGCTAGCGTTTATTTTCATTTCCTCTACTTCTGGTTGGAACTAGGCTCTCTGCTTTCCTGGGAAAGGTCCTTTGATTGAAAATAAATAGGCAGGAAGGATAGTGTTTAATTGCCATGAAAGTTCATTTCCAGTGGTCAGACACATGAGTTCATTGTGTTGTATGGGAGAATGGGAAATGATGCTTAATAAGCTGTAGACTGGCATCCAGAGGTTACCAAGAAGCAGTGTCTTTATTACCAAAACAGTGATTTTCCTCTTTTTGTCCCTTATGCGATATAATTAACACCTATTTGTAGTATTGCTGTAAAATCTGAGTGGAGGCAGAATGTTGACAGTTTCACTCCAAAGGCAGATGAATCCTTGGCTGTTGTATAGCCCTGACCTGAGAGAACAAAGAGTAAAAATCAGCTGAATAATGGTTAGATTTCATGCAGTGTGAAGGCGAATGTACTTGAAGCCTCATTGCTGTTGACCAGCAGACTTGTGCTGCAAAAGCAGGTATGCATCTGGACAGATGTGGCAAGATGAAGTGATCTCAGTTAGCTCAAACACTTTTTCCATAAAGTGGTTTCGCTTGGTTGTGGTTGTGACCTCAATTTAACAGTTAGGCTTGATAATCTTAAAGGTGTTTTTCAACCTAAATGATTCTATGATTCCACCCCTCAGGTAGAGCTGATGTGTAGATTGGCTTGCGTGCTGTTACACCAGCAGATCTTTGGGGGTTACCTCGGGTAGGGAGAGCAGAGACAACAGCCATTCACAGTGAAAAATCACTTAACACCTGACCTGCAGTCAGAAATACCTGTCAGACTACATTCTTAGTCTTGATTTTGCTTTTGTGGAGTGTGACCTTAGCTGGAGTAAGTGTGACAGATTGCGGTGCTAACTTGGGAAGACAAGACAGGCTCCTGTTCAAACGTAATGTAATGCATGTTGAAAACTTCTTCAGGTTAGTCTGGAAATTGTCAGTTTCCTGTTACCTGTAAAGCAAGGTTTTTAATGTGTTCTTGATATTTTCAAGCAGTCTAGGGGGTTTTGTGTGTTCTAGCCGGCTGTGCTCCAGAAACTACACGGAACAGAGAAACCTCTGTGATGGAGTCTCTCAGAGCATTTCTAGTGTTGTCTTAGGGAGATGGGGACTGATTTTTTTTCTCTTGGTGCTGTATTTTTTTTCTTGAGAATAGGTAATACCAGATGGGGATGCAGCAGACAGTGTAAAATAACTTTTAATGAGCAGATGCCAGTTGTAATCAGCTTCTCCTCCTTCATCTCTAATTTACTTTCACATGTGAGGTTGCCACTTGGCTTTCCTTTTGTTATGCTTCTGGATAGTCTTATTGTAATTCTAACTTTGAGTTTTGCTAGTTCTTGACTTCAGCATCATCTTTTCATAAGGACCATTGCAAGTAAACTATGTGCTTAGTGAAAGCCTGTTTTCTTGTACCTTTCTCAGTTTGTCCCTTATTTTGTTGAGTGGCTGCTTTTTTGCAATTTTGCTTCTTTATTCTACATATGCTTACAGTATCTCCTCTCCTTTAAATCTTATGTAACCCAAATGATACTGATTCTTTTAATCTTAACAGTTCTTATTGCCACTGCTACATCTCCCTTTGCAGTCATCTTTTTTGGGTAGGTGGTAGTACTCAGAAAGTATAAGTGAACTACTATACTTAAAAGAGATTATTTATTTCATATTCTTTGCCATTCCTAGTATTATGTTTGTTTGGCTGGTTTGAGATTTTTTGCTTCTGGGGTTTTTTTTCCTGGCTCTAGCTGCAGCTGTTCGTGAAGGGAGGGAATTCTGCTGAGCTATGTACAGCAGCACTCAGATTTTCTGCTCAGTCTGTTGCTCTGTATGGGGAGAGAAGGAAATGCAGTCATTGTGTTTTAAATTTAGTAACTTCTAGTAATTTTGATGATTGCTAAGACCACTTTTCTGATTATAAATAAACCACATTGTTTAAAAGTATTTTTGACTGGACTGAATTCTGTCCCAAAATTGGAACAGGCTGAGGAAAGTGGGAAAGAAATTACGGTCAAGTTTTTGCATTCTTAACCGTAAATGGAAACAGAAGGGCATTGACTGACCAGAAGCTTTGGTTTTATAGCTCTGGTAGCTAATAGAGAACATTATTTACTAAAAATGCTGTCAGCTTTAGTTTGTCATGCATCAGAGGTTCCTCTGGAGCTGTAGGTAGTTGAAGCCTTGGGCAAACTCTTCTGTCTGATGCTGCTTGGGCAACCGGGGGAGTGCTGAAAGCTGAGTGTGAATAGGTGTTAGGTATCCTCTGGGGCAAGCGAAAAGGGTAATCCAGCATCACTGTCACTAGGAGAGTAAGGCCAAGCTGGCAGATGCTTGACAATAACCATGAGTTAATTGTCGCGAAGCCAATTTCAAGTCATTGAAAGCAAAGCCTGAGGAATTCAATGTCTGGCTTGTCCAAATTACTAGGCAAAGGCTGCAAAGTTTGATGAGTTAGCAAGGTGGTTACCTGAGCTGAAGCAGAGCTTGCCAAGCAAAAAACCTAAATCTGGTCACTGCACTGTAGCGGTCCGGAATCCTTTGGGGTGTCCCTTTGTCCTCCGGGAGACTGCTCTCCTCTGTGTACCGTGTTCACCTCTCTCTGCATGTTTCCTGAGTCTTACACTTGGGAGATGAAAATTAATCTCCTTCCACTGTCTGACCATTAAACACAATATATGTGTTAGGGTGTCACTTCTGATATGTCATCCTGGGGCCAGAACACCTCTGCTGTGAAGAAAGACTGAGAGCGTTGGGGTTGCTCGGTGTGGAGAAGAGAAGGCTCCAGGGAGACCTTATTGCAGCCTTCCGATATAAAAAGAGGGCTTCTAAGAAGGAAGAGGACAGACTTTTTACCAAGGCCTGTAGTGACAGGACAAGGGATCAGGGTTTGAAATTGAAAGAGGGTAGGTTAAGATTGGACATAAGGAAGACATTTTTTGCAGTGAGGGTTGTGAGATTCTGGAACAGGTTGCCTGAGAAGTTGGGGATGCCCCATCCCTGGAAGTGTTCAAGGCCAGGCTGAATGGGGCTTTGAGCAACCTGATCTAGTGGAAGGTGTCTCGGGCCATGGCAGAGGGGTTGGACTAGATGGTCTTTAAAGGTCCCTTGCAACCCAAACCATTCTGTGCTTCTATGATCCTGAAATTGGTCTCTGGAAAATTTTTACAACAAGGTTCCAAAGTGTTTTACAGTGTCAGGAAATTATAGATAATTGTGGATGTTAAAAGTTTGACATTGTAAAGTCATACACAGGAATGTTTCACCCATAACAAGATCTTGACTGTGTGTTGTGGTTTTGACTGCTTAATTTGTATGACATAGACATATAATGAATTTTTCCATTACTGATTTTCTCTAAAGCCAAGATTTATGCATACACCTTTTATGCACTCACTGCTAGTTTGGTGGACTTGGAAGAGTCCCTAATCTTGGAAGAGATTTCCAAACAGTAGGTTCTGCTTCTTTATCTCAGATCAGTATGTAGGACTCTATTTTAGTTCAACAGGTTTTTACCAGATGTTTGTCTTCTTTCTGCTGTTGGTTTTTTAACAGTTTCTCATCTTCAGCGTTAACCAGAAACAGAAACTTAAGGAATCATTGTTACTTTTTTCCTTAAAGTAAGTGAGCAGCTCAGGAGATTTTAGGCCTATTTATAACCATGTGTGAAATATCCCCATATAAAGTTATGAATTCTGTTCTGGTGTATGAAAGCCATTAGTTTAACCAAGATGTTAACTTGTGTTCTGGTTCACAACATTGCTGTCTCAGCCCAGATGTGATGCTTCATGGACAGTTGGGGCCAGAGGACATTTTCTGGCACAGCAGGTTACAGTTCAACTCAACAGCTTTTCCATACAAATGCAGCAGTTGCTTTCTGCCAGCAAGGCCCCTGACTTCAGAAAGTCTCCCAGTGCAATTTGGCAGAAATCAACCACACTCCTGAGCTGAGATGGATTCCTACTTTGTGAACTGCATGGACAGCAAGAGAAATGCCATTGAGAAAAGGAGGTCCCATGGGAGCAGAGTTCTTTTATCCTAATGGACAAAAATCAGAAGAGGCAAAAAGGGCTGTTGGGATTTGGGGTTTTGGGTAAACCCTGGGCTTTAGGATGCGATAAGGTCCAGCCGGTAGGGTGTGTTTAATTTATGTCATTTTTCAAGGTAAGACATTTGTGACTAGAAACCTTGTTTCATTTAGTCACTTTCTTTGGATAGATTGTCCCATGTAGGTATGAGTAGGGCAGTGGCATGTCCATACCCCTGCTCTGGGAGACATCTGCCTTAAAAACTCAGGGGCTCCGGGAGGTTCTGTCTTGAGCCCTGAGTCTGAGACTACTGGATTCTGCCAGGAATATGAGGTGAGAGCCTGTACATTAGTGATGACAGTATGTTTTCTGAGGGAATATAATTGCAAAATTAACTATGGAGGTGCAATTGCTTTTCTTATTTAATGTCCTGTTAGTACTGCCATGGAAGGCAGGTATTTTTGGAAGCTCCATGGCCTTGAAGATGAATATCCTCTTCTCCTCAGAGTACAGCAGGTACTCAAACAGGGTGTGATCTGTGGATGCGTAAATTCTAGACAAAGACACGGATACTGTTTTCTGCAAATTCTCACGTGCAGTGTATTCTCTAAGAGAAATCCTGTTCTTTCCACTTGGCAAACCACGGTGTCAGTGGGGCAGCAAATGTTACAGCTTTTAAACATCAGACACGGTCCATGATTCTGCCCATGTTGCCATGTTGCCTCTGTTAAGCCAGTTCTAGAAGACAGAGTATTTATAACTGTCTTTAACCTTTTGATGGAGTTGAGAGAAAATGCTTAATATAGATCAGACCATTGTACGTTTTGATTACCACTTGTGGTTTTTTTACAGAACTTATTTAATTCCAGGGTGACATTATCCTGTTACATTTTTTTCTGAATGATCTGACCTGCTCACAGTGGTATCAATGGCTGATTTCTCACTGGCTTCTATAGGTAAAAGTTCATGGGAACATGAATAAAAGTGTATTTCCATGTTTGGTCATGAATTTGTGGTTTGAACCTAAGTTGTGTGTATTTTTGAATAATTTCATAAGAAAAATAGCAGCATAACTTTTGTTATTTCACATACAGCCTGTTCCTACTTGGTTTAGTAGAAAGAACTTAAAATCAAAAAATCATGACAGTGGGCAAAGCCAAAGTAGTAATTCAACTCAAGGAAAGAAGAAATGTAGCAGTTTAATGGGAATTTATTTGCAGTAGTACTTCCTATTTCTCCCCTAGATGCACACAGTAAGATACGTTTAGTTGATACGATGTCTTAATACCTACAAGATCCCTAAGTACAGTGGAGAGATTCATCTGCTTATACATTATATGGCAGGAGCACTTTTGCACCAAAGTGTAACGGAGTAAGTAGGGAAGCAAGGAGTAATTCCTGATTGTGACCAAAATTGCCTGCCCAGACTTGTGGGGTACCTCCATGGCCTTGGCATTTATAAAAGTGTAATTTACAAAACCTTAAATTTTGAACCTGAGACTTCAGACCTGACATCTACCCTTCTGCATCACTGACACAAAACACACTTGACTTGATTTATAAGTGCTATAGAGAAAAAGAGGAGGAATTAGCTAGTTTTTTAGAAGTACCAGGCATTTAACCTCACTTTCTGTGCCTGTGTTTTGTGCTCTTAAGAAGTAACAGGGAATTATGGTAAAGGAGACCTTCTGCCTCCTCATCTGGGATAGAAGACCTTCCTTAAGAGAATGGACCCGTGGGAATCAGTGAGAATTTGTTTGTGAAAGGCGATCTAGTTTTAGAACTATATTATCTCCTATTAATTATTTAACTTTACTTATTTGAATACCTAGGTCTGTCATGCTCCTAACATGGACAGCAGAATTGAAGCATCCGTTTCAGCAGCTGACCGAACAATGTGCCACTGAAATACAGCGTCCTTTCAGACAGATCTCCACTTGTTTATTCGTGTTATTGCAAAGAGTCAGTCTTCATCCAAGTTTTTATTCCTGCAGTTTTTTATTATTGCTGAGATTTGAAATGAAGAGCTGTGGACACTTGCTAATAGAAAACTGTTGTTTTTTATACTGTTGCTGTTCTGAATCATATTTCCTGTGCAAGGGTTGAAATATTATGGAAATGTTGACTAAGAACATTTGTTTTAAAATATATTATGCTGCATTCTTAGCCATGGATTTAAAAATAAATTGTCCACCAAGGAAAAAATGTTGGGCATGTTCCAGTTTCACAACAGAAAGTGGGGGGTGTGGTCAGATACTCTGTGTGGGCTGAAAAGGGAAAGTGCAGAGGGGCTGGTAAAAGGCATTTAATGGAAAGCCAAAGGAGTCCAGCTGCACGTCTTGCATAAGGGAAAAACTTAAAAGACTCTCGCAATATTTCTGAAAGTGGTGCAACTCTCTCTGTATAATTGGAAAAGGAGAGTGCATAGATAAAGGTGGCAAGAACTCTGTCACCAAATTCATTCTACTTTTAATTTTTATTTTTCATGTTGCTGTTTTGAGGCTTGGTTATTTTGTGTATTGAGGTCATGATACAGAGAATGGAGTTAGTCTACGGGTAGAATGCCGTAATCTGGTATGTTCCGTGTCAAGTCTAACATATGAAGAAACTCTTCTGCGAGTGTTGCAAAAGGTGCTTTAGTACTAAATGCTTCCAGCTTTTGGACGTCATCCTTCAGCCTCTGGTTTTAATCCTAGACCTTCATAGTTTGTATGATTTCAGTGGGCATGAACGCACAGACCTCTCTGGCCTCTGCAGCATTCACTTGAATATCAGTGATAAGGGATTTTGGTAACAAGTGATACGGGTATGGGTCAGTGGTATGGGTGAGCTACTGGACTGGTTAATGGCTCTAAATGTAGTTTTTTCTGAATTTCCCTGCACATCATCCTGCATCTAAATCCTGTTTTCAAGTGATGTGACTTTCTAGGAAAGCCAATGGTACTTGAATAAAGAAGTTCCTAATTAACTTTTGAAAACCGCGCTTGTGTTTCTAAGAGTTTCAATGACACAGCTGAACCAATATTTAAATAAATACATGTAGGTAAGGCATGAAATGTTTTTTGAAACAATAAGAACAGTACAATAAACAATCATGAAAGGATGACTGAGAGAAAAAGACATCTACCACATGAGGAGCACATGGTATAGCTGATTTTGATAGCATTGGACATTGTTCCTGACAGGACTGTAATTTCTTTCTGTCTGCAATATGTTGTGTTTGTGGGGGGTTCCCAACAGAAATCCAGTGGCAGCAGATAGGATGTGTGTAAAGATCCTACCGAAATGAAATGAGCTTTGAGTAGCGTTTTAGACTTTCTGCACACCTGAGCAAAACACTGTGAAATGATGCAAGAACACGTGAGGCACCTTTGGGAAGTCAGTCCTGCTGGGCTGGGCTGCGGGTGCTGGTGGCTGCATCCTGGGGGACAGGCGCCCCGCTTCACACCCCTGCCTTGCTGGGCACCGAGTCAGCTGAACTGGCCAGAGCAGGGGCTTGTCGAGGAAAAAGCTTTGATGGAAACCTGACTCGCAGTGATCCAAGGTAAAAAAAAGCAGATTGAAGGCATCTAGTCATCAAATAGGGTCAAGTCTCTGGTCTGCCTTACCCCAGGCCAGTGCTCTGACCAAGGAGCTCTGAGGGGGTCTCCTTGTTCCTCCTGGCTTGCAAGCCTGTCAGGGCTTCCTTGAAAAAGTGTCGTTGAAATTCATGTGCTTAGATGCAACACGTTGATACAGCTGAAAAGGCCGCCAGCAGAAAACCCCCTCCTTGTTCTTCTAGGGAGACAGTGAATAGGAGGCTACCGAGAGATATTTATTAGAATTAGTCTTATAAACCTGTCACAGCATAATTTATGCTTTCCTGTCTGTGCAGGCTATGGCTTTCCTGCTGTAAGGGTTGTGAGAAAACATAGGGCAGTCCCAGACTGGAAGAAAAACAGAGTGGCTGTGAAATCCTGTTCTCATACAAATGCTGAGAAAGATTACTTGAAAAATGTGTAGGAAGAAGAGTAACAGTGACCATTACAAATAAGAAAAAAGGTCTGAGTCTTAAGAGGACATAAACTTTGCCACATATTAAGGAAGCTTAAAAAAGGAACCCTGAAAAAACATATGGAAATACTGTGGTGGGATTTTTAAACAGTGAAGCTTGCAGTGTTGTCTGCATGGCCGTCACCATGTTCCCTTCCCACTGAGAGATCTGTGAGATTGTACAGGTGAATAAAGTGCTTCAAAATCTTCTTCAGTGGTTCCGTTTCTTTTTTCCTTTCTTCTTTTTTTCCTTCCTTTTTCTTTTTTTTTTTTTCTTTTGGTCATATAAATCCATGAGGTTCAGACACTTGTTTTTGTCTAATGCTTGGGGGGTTCTGTCCTTTTTCAGCTTTCCCTTGAGTTTACAGCTAAGGTCAAGCTAGTTTGCTTAATCATTAGCCTTTTAAAGTTTATTAAGATCTGTTCTCCATTCTTCACTTGAGTTCATGCCACTGTGCTGGCCATGTGGTCAACTTGTATAAAGTCTGCCATGCTGTAGTGCAGCTAATAGAGCGTTGCTTCTCATCACGTCAGCTGATTCTCAGAGTTTGCTGATGGCTGAGGTTGGATGTTCTCTCTTCCATCTGCTGGAATCCTGGGGATGTTACAATGCAATATTGTTCCTGGCACGGAGTGGTGAATGTGATCCTTACTGTGGGAAAATTCCTCTGACGGCCGTGCTGGTTCGGAGGAGGTTGTTGTTGATGCTCCCTCCAGTCACAGGATGTGGCTCAGGCAGCTGTGACCGCACAGAGAGGGCAGATGATGCTCCCTGCCATATTGCTCTGTTAGCCTTCTCCCGTCCTCTGCCATTCTTCTCCTGTTGCTCACACCTGTCTGTCCTGACTGTCTGTCTTTCCTCTACAGTGTGTTTTGATTGCCAGGTCTCTGGCTTTTCAGCAGAGCCTGGTCCTTGAAGTGCAGCTCTGCATTGTAGTCTTACAAACATTTTGAATTCCTGTAGCAGTGAAAGCCTTGGCTGACCTGGAAACTGATGCCAGTCTGTTATGTGGATTGCTGCGTGGCAGCAATCCAGCAACATTTAGCTTGGGGTCTTCACTATTTTCTGGAAAGGGCTCTGTGTTGCACTGCTGTGATGACACTAGTTAGTCTCTTGCATAGTGGTTTCATTAGCCTGTTATTTCTGAGACAAGGCTTTTGCTGTCTGTTGAGTCCTGTGAAGGTGAGTTTCGGTAAGAACAACTTGCAGGCAGGCTTTTTAGCTCCCTGTCAAAGCAAAATCAGGGATATGGAAAAACTGGGATAGCCAAGTCCATTGCAAGGCAGTGGAGGTGGGCTCTGAGGCGTGCAAGGAGGCTCATGATGTGAGCAGTTTTTTGGGGGGGCAGAGTGAGTGATGGTGGTTGGTGAGGAATCTCTGGACCCTGGCAGGGTGGGTGCTTGTCCCCCATTCCTCGAGTGGTCACTAGTTCCTTGTCTCAGTCAGAAGGTGGTTGTGTCTGAACTAAAAATGAGGGAGGAATGGGAGCACAAGGAGGAAGACTTCTATGAGGCTTCGATCATGTCTGTGTAAAGGGCAAGTGCGTACCACATGGGAGAGCTAATACTTATTACTGCAGAAGCACATGTTAGTACTTTGTAGACAGCACAGACTTGAAATTTGACAACGCATCTCCTTCTGGCAGGGTCTGAAGCTTTTAAATAGAAACTGTACTGGAGCTGTTGGGAAGCTGTTACCCAGGCTGGGGGTCTAGAGGTAGGGGAGGCACTAGGAGGCTCACTGCATTCTGCAGTCAACATTTTCCCATCAGTTGTGCAGGCTGTAGGAAGAGGTCTTGAGAGCTGTGGGGTGCAAGTGGAAAGAGAAATGGTTTCTCTTTCAGAGTAGGAGCAATTAGCTGAGACTCTGAAAGGGCAAAAGCCCTCCTAAGGTCCTGCTGACGGCTTGAAGACAGCGAACTCTATGCATTAAATAAATAAATAAATAAATAATTGGAAGGGCAGAACAGTTAGAGTGAGTGATAGATGCCCGGTGAGCTCTCGCTCTGCAGCAAGAATTCAGAGACTGCACTGGATCCACCTTTGTGGGACTGTGCTTCATTTCCCTCAACTACCTTGTGCCTTTAGACCAGCTCTTGTCGTTTGAGATGCAGTACTCCGTTCCTGTTTAGGCAGCACCTTTACATCTAGAGAACCTTATGTTTCTTTTCAAACTTTATTCAGAAATGACTTCAACCAGCATTGAAATGAAAAAGGATTGTTATTATATCTCCTGTAAGACCTGTACTCTTCTTAAAAAAATAGCTTATACACGCAGTCTGTTGGTATCTAAAGGCTATATTATCCAAAGGCTGAGTTCTGCCTGTTTGGGGAACAGTATGTTAGATCTGCTGGTCTGGTATGTAGAGGTACAAAGGTGACCAAAGGCTGTATTTTTAATGAACTTGATCATGACCACAACACTTACTGCAGGAATAGCATCCCAGGCAATGGGAACCCTCTGATGCCACAGGTCAGCAAAGATGGCAGAGGCGGCCGTGAGTCAGTGGTGGCTGTGCTCTGCTGAGCAGCTTTCCACGGGTGGGCAGCAGGTCTCACCGTGTGCTCTTCCCCACATTCTGCTCAGCCAGGTCCGTTCCCAGACCGGGTTCCCCACATGCCGCTCAGGAGAGTGAGCACAAAAAGGTGGGTGTAAGGAGCACCGGCTCACGCAGGCTCAGCGAGCACATGGCTGCTGGAAGCAGGGTAGCAGTGCCGGGGCACAACTGCATGCAATAAAACAGCTCTAGCAGAGCCTCTAAAGGCATGGGTTTGTGAACTTTTGGTGCTGAGAAATACGGAAATCCATAGCTGGCTGCTGCAGAAGAGAAGAAATTATGCCACAGTATTGCCAGAAGTATGGTTTTATGTGATTGTGAAAGGAAATTAAACAACTGAGTTTTCAGTATTCACCCTGAGCTAAAATGATTCTTCTTAAAAGGATGAAAAGTTTTGTTTGTTGCCAACAGTATAGTAATTCATCTGTCAATTGGAAGAAAATACCAAAGACTTGGTTAAGAAGATCCTATTTTTCTCTGACGTTAGTGATGCCTCAAAGCAAGGAAATTCAGAAAGGCTCTTTCCATTGTTTCACAGCAAAGGGAAATAAGTAATTTGGTTGCCTGATTATTTTCAAGAAACAATAAAAAGTAATGTAACTTTTAAAGAAATATAAACTGTTACTTATTTCTGAACTACTATCTACCCATTTACTGTGCAGTACCCCAAAGTATATTATGGAAAAGTCCTTGATTTGGGAAATCAAAGGTTCTAATGATCTTCCTTTATCTGCAGAAGCTTCAGAACTGCCTGACACAATCTGTTCCATTGGGCTTGATGACATCAAAATGTTTCGTTGTGTCATCAAAGCATGTTTGTGTTTTTTCGTTAGACTGCAGTGAAAGTTACTTCTGTGCTGTTAGGTCTGCAAACGAGTCCTGTTAGTATTGCAATTTCTAATTTTTTTAAAGATGCTAAAAGGGGGAAAGCAAAGAAACACTTCCTGTGGCTTACCACTAGTATTTATTAATGTATTAAAATCTATTTATTATACAGTCTAAAACCTAACTCAGGCTAATCATTAGCATTATTGGGATCTTAATTTGGCAGAAGCTGTGGATTCTTTGTGAAAAGTTTTCACTGTAAAATGTTCCTCACAGAGATCTATGTTTATGCTTCAGTAGCTCTGCATTAGGAGAAGGCACAGTGTTGAGCTCTCGGATCGAGGCTTCCTGCTCCTTAAAACCTGCTGACTTTATTACGTGTCTTTTAACTTTAAATGCAGTGACGGACAGAATACTTTTCTTGCATGAATACTCTTGGACAGATTACGGAAGCCTGAAAAATATTCAGCTGTTAAGGCTGAGATTCAGTTTGAAGTTATTTCGAAGTCAGGTGCAAAACCCCTTGATATTCTGATCTTAGGAAAAGGAAGACAAAAAGAATCAAGTTAGATGGACATCTGCTTTAAGTGCTGTGATTTAAATAAATCGTGCACATTATTGTCTCTTTTTTTTCCATCCAAGGTGCCTCTCTCTGGCTGAGATGGAAGGGTATTTTGATCAGGAGATTGTGAGGAACGGTGCTGTCTGGGCCAGAGGGGCTGCAGCCTTGCAGCTGGACTGGGTACACACGTTGGGTCCCTGGTGGAGCCCAGTAGGCAGGACAAGAGGCAACAGGGGCGTGCTGAAACACAGGAAATTTTGTCCAAACATGAGAAAACACCTCTTGACTCTGAGGGTGGTCAGACACCACAGCAGGTTGCCCAAAGAGTTTGTGGAGTCTCCATCCTTGGAGACATTCAAAACCCAGGTGGTTGCAACCATGAGCCAGCTGCTGCAGCTGGCCCTGCCTGAGCAGCGGTCGTGGGCTCCCTTGTAACCTGTGCTTCTGTGCGGTCATTAGGGGAGGCTTAAAGCAGAAGATATGGAGCAAGGCAGAAGAGAGGGAAGATGAAGGTTCTCCTATGGGCTTGAGAAGAGGAGGGACTTGGCTGTGCATTGGGAAGGGCTCAGTGCTCCCCAAGGGGAGGGATGAACCCTGGTGCAGCAAGAGCTCTGGGTTAGGAAGCGCAGGGCAGGTCTGGGAAGAGGAGGGCTGGGACCTGAGCTTGGCTGTGGCTGGGTAGGTGGAACAAGTAGCCACCTTGCTATTATACACTTGTCATCTAACTTGGATTTTGGCTTGAGTAAAGACCTTCGGACATGACTGTCTTGCTCTGTTTGAACCATCCGCAGAGGGTGTTTTATCACTTCACCATGACTTTTTGCAAGGGGGCTCTCCACATAGTCCATCACCTGGTCCTGTAGGTTTTTATTTCATTTGGTTTTGTTTCATGTTTACTGCTGGTGACATAGTCATTGTCTGTTATAAACTAGTGAAGCACACTGTTTTAAATGGGCAATACTAATAACAACAGAAACCAAGAAAAATGAAAACGACCGATTTTAAAGAAAAATAAATGCTTTAACTGCAGCTTGCTAACCAGGAAATTACCCCTCCAGAAAGCTCCTGCCCTGGAGACATCTCCTGGCTCTGTAGCTTAATGCATGTAAATCTACTGCACCTTGCAGCAGAGCTGAACTACGACTATGGCTATTGCAAGTAAAACATTCCAGTTCCCTTTTGGCTTCCACAGTGAGCGTGCCACATTTGTCTGTCCGCTGCCTGCGCCAGGGCAGGCCCTTGTCAAAGGACAGGTAGGGCACATTTCGACAAGTGGGTTTTTGAAATCTTCCATGTTGTTTCAGAGCAAAAGAGGAGTTATTGGCATTCCTTTAAGCGACTGGTATCTAACTAGCTGCATTTAAATTGATGTTAATTCAAGCTAGTAAATAACAATGCAAAGTCGGTGAAGGGTTAGATTGCTGATGAAATACATATTCACATGTGTGCTGCTTTCATTTGCATTGTAATGGAGGGCTGAAGTTGAACTGAGTGAACTATTTTTTTCATAGAATATATTCTGTGAAAATAATTGCTCTGGTAAGAAGCAATTATTGCATACAATGAAAGCGGTGTTCCAGAAGAGTCTTAACTCTCTCTGCACAGGCATGAGAAAAATAGTTGGCATAAGGGACATGTTGAGCCCATGATTAAGACATAGTGGGACTTTCCACTGGGGTCTTTTCCCTGGGTCCTGACACTGCATGCCAGGGGAGACTGTATGTTCATAGTTGGACACTTGATATCACATACCCCTTTCTTATTAAAGTCCTTAACCCTTTGCTTTTCCCTACCTGTAGCGTGTTGTACCAATTTCAATCAAACACACAATTAGCTACAAGGAAAGTAATGAAGCCTGGCGGTCTGTTTTTAACCAGTGTATAAAGAGGTGCAAGGGTCAAGATCAGGGGAGGTGCCATACTGGACCACGTTCGTCCAGTGCACTGTTTCTAGTGGTGTTTGGTGTGAGCTGAAGAAAGACACAGTAGTCTGTCATTTTTTTCAGAATACATTTTTTTGAGAATTTTCATTTGAAATGATAAAACTATTTGCACAAAATGTGTTTCTCAGGCTGTTTGACAGAAGTTTAAAGGACCCACGAGCCTCTGCCCTCAGGTTCCTGCAGCAGGGCAGTGGTGGTGTGGAGCCAGCCTTAATCAAGCGGATGCAGGAGGTGAGTCACTCTCTTGTGCTCTCTTGTGCTTGAGATTGTGTTTTGGCCGACCACCAAACCGTCTTCCACGAAGGATAAGTGGTGTCAAACACTACTTGCCTGTAGTGTAAACAGGGCCAGAGGCTAAAGTGGATAAATAACACTGACAACAAGTAGCGCTGAGCGGAGCCTGCAGCCATCTGAAGTTTCATGAAGCATCAGTGAGGGAAGCTCAGAGGTGATCTGCCCACCCTGCAGGCAGAGCAGGACCAAATGCACGTGCTCTTCTACTACAAGATGAAGCTCTTCAGTCTGGTTTGACAACTGATCAGGTGGTGTTAAGTAAACAAGTCAGCTATGTCAGGAGGGCCACAAACCCTTCGACTTGAAGAAAGGAATGCATCTACGTGCTTAAATTTGTCAGGAGGAGGAATGTCTCTGACGGTAGGGAAGACAAGCTCTTTAGTGAACTGGTGCCTCATGATTTTATCCACTTTGCATATCTGCAAATATGATATCAGCATGATCTTCCTGCCTGGGCTGATGGAAGTCGATAAACTCTGTGGGCTGCCTAGTGCTGGACACAAGCCCGAAACTTTAATGACACTGAAGGCAGAGGAGTGTCGCAGTGCTTCCAAGTACCAAGACATCGGTGGCATTATGGAGATTTACGCAGCTGCAGGGATCAAAATGATGTCTCTCTCAGCAGAAACCTGCTTTTTGGGTGACTCGATGATGATGAAGTCTGGGACCTGTTCAGGGGAACCCATAGCAGAGGTCACAGTTCAAGGTGGGTTTGGAGTGTAGGGATCTACTTCTCCTTCCTTGAATTATGGGGCCTCTGTCTTCAGAATAACCTTCCCTTTTTCCTATGCTTCCCCTAAAACTCCCAGCCACACAGAAGGCACATTTATGCACATGTAGAATCTGCATCTGAGCTGCTCAAGCCTGGCTCTGTGTATACTCTCTGTGTAGTCAGCAGAGAGAAACGGGCACTGCTGGAGTTAGCAACTGCTGAACTGACAACAAAACTATTCAGAAAATCAGTCCTCTCTAATCATGCTGACCAGGACCTTTTCCTGGGATGAGTGTTGTGGAGATTAGGAGCCGCAACCTCCATGTCTCCATCCTGTCCTCGTGCTGCTGGAATACAGCAGCTCTGCAGGTACCACCACCCACCCCTCCAGGGGAGGGGCCAGGAAGGGGGATGCCACCAGCCTGGTCCTAGGCAGTGTGGTCTGCTCAGCAGGAGGCTCACATCCAGTATAAAATTTCTGAGAAACTTGAATAGTGTTAATCTCTGATCATTTAATTGCCACTAAGTTGCCGATACCGCTTAGCATGCCCATCTGGCGTCATGGTTCTACCATGGTGTTCATACGTTGACCATCACCAGGTAGAAGGCATCAGCCATAGTTACTGAGGCTCCTTTGTGTTCTGGCAACATGGTGGCTTGCTGTGAGAGGAACATTGTAAACCGGTAAGTGCCGTGAGCTCCTAGTAAAGGTCTGCTGTACGTCCTAAGATGAGAGCCCACATGGAGTTGGACTTGGGAGTCTCTGCAGTGTTCCTTTGTGACTGATGCCTGGTGGAAAGGATGTTGGTGCTGTTGACTCTGCCATGAGAAAGGCAAATGCCATCAGCCTTTCCAACCTTATTTTCCTCTAACTGTATACGTAAGCCTTCTGTTATCATGACTAAATGTCAAACGTTTTCTCTAGTACTTTGTTTAGGAGAGCATTTCCAAGGCGTCTGTCAAGTTTAAGAGCCTACTTCTCCTAAAAGCTCCCAGAGCTGAAGTGCTTTGGTGGGGTGTTTCCTCTGCACTGTGCATTTGTTCCTCAGGCTGGCCCTTATCCACATGTCTGTTTTATTTGATCTCGAGAGCAGAGCCTTGCATTTCCAGGAGGGATTTCACTTTTCTGCTGTTGAGTATTCAGCAAATGAAACTGCTGTGTCCAGGCTTGCTGCCTAGAACCTGCACTCTGAGCCTCATTGATGGATGTCTGTGCTTGCAGCAACCTAACACTGATCATGCTGCAGGTTCAGGAGGGTCTCTTGCTTGGATTGTTTTATTGACTCTTAGAAGCCCTTTTTTCTCAAGAAAAGCTATGATAATCAAGTTATCCAGCCATTTACTAATTTTTGTGGTTAATCTTTTTTTATTCTAAGGGAAGAATTTTATATCTCCAGTCTGCAGGACTAGCATTGCATGGAATCCTGGAAGGAAGTGCTGGGACTTCACCAAAATGCTGCATCTTGACCACCAAAATGCTGCATCTTGGGAAAACAGTGATCCTTAAATGACCACAGTTTTTTCCGGTGGAACTAGTGAAACAGTTTCCAGTGGACTTGGTTTCCCCACTGACTGCGCAATTGTGTTATATGTATGGCTGCAATGTCAGCGCATCCACTGTTATGCACAGGAGAGTCCACATAGGAAAACAAAAAAAGGTCTCTTTTTAAGTTTTTTCCTCAATTTAGGTTGGTTATGTTATAGATTCTTTTATGTCTGCTAGGGGGTCAGCTCAACAACTCACTCACTCGTCCCGCAGGACCTTCCCAAGTTATCTGTTCCCTGTCTGATTCCTAGCTCTCACATGGCATGGGGGATAATTTTGTTTCTCCTATCCCTTGGCTAGGTTGGGTTGAAATGGCTGGCAGGTTCCAGAGCTGCTAAGCAGGGCCAGACAGAGCACGTTCACGTGAACAGCTAAATTCTTTGGACACCTTCTTACCTTATTTCGTGGGTATTCCCTCGTAGACTTAGAAGTCCTTCTTGATTTTTCCCATATGTACGATGAAATCATTGCTATTTATGATGTCAGATTTAATGTTCTTACTGTGTTTACTCAGGGAAGTAATTTAAATTTGATCTCCTAATCATGAAGTTTTGGCATTAGATCAAAGAGTATTAATGCAGATTGCAATGCGATGTCGGCAACGTGTACTACTCTTCTAAGTCTGCCCAACTTATTTTTTATGCATATAATTTGGATATTTGTGTTTTTTCTGGGGCACACATGTTCCCTCTGATGCCGGTTTGCATGCGGTTTATTTTGACTCGGCCTTAATCCTAATTTGTGGTCCGTCAGAGCTGCATAAAAAATGATGACAATTTGTTTATAATCTGTTTTTTAATTTGTTATCCACCTCTGTTCACACTGACATTTGAGGCTTTTGTGTGCACCTTATGTGCAGTCCTGTGGCATAGATCCTTTGAAATTACCCTGATGTTAGCATACAAAACCCCCAGGTATTTCCCTCCATGTAGAAAATACACACTTTTTTCCTTCTAATATTTTATTATTTTAAAAATGCATTTAAATAGCAGGTTATTTAAATACTTAATTTAACCATAGTGCTGATTTGGTTGCTCCGTTTATTTCTAAGTTCTTAGATCATATCAAAAGGGACTTGGAAGGTAAAGTTTAACTGATGTAATAAAAATTCTTACCTATCTTTGAGGACGATTGAGGTTATCCTTTACTTGCTGTCTAGAGATTTGAAGGTGTGGGACCCTTTCCATTGCCCCAGGGGGAGACAGGTGAGACCTCCCTTGTTGAGGTGAGCTGCTTAGGGCAGTAGGGCAGGAGAACCTCACAGGTGGGATGGATTTGTTCCCCGTTCCCTGCGGAACAGGGTTTCTCCTGTGGAAAAGGAGGTTAAGCTCAAAATGAAATGTTTCTCTAGTGGCAAGAGAGAATAAAGATTTCTGGTTTAGTGGATCAGCATAAGGCACATGTACAAACCTGCCTTTGTTGGTAGCTCAAATTTCCTGCTTGCACTGGTTTCCTTGAGAGAAATTACTCTAAAGCAGAAATGTACATCTGTATAAAAATTTAACATTTCATTATCCAGCTTCTTTATTAAAACGCAAACTGTGCTTTAGGGATTAGACACACATTTCCTTACAAAACAAAGTAAAATATATACATTATTTTTCTGCAGTGATAAACTAAGGAATAAAAACTATCTGTTCCAAGAGCACATCCCTTTCTCGGGAAAACGTGACCATATAGGAGAGAGCTTTGAATAGCATATGTATTTGCTGCTTTAAATATTTCATGCTAGCTTCTGGAGAAGTGTATGGAAGTTACATTGTAAATTAATCTAAAACACTTGAACAATGTCTTGCACACATTGTAAGCGAATCACAGCAATGCCAGCACTTGCAGGAGATTTCATTTTTGCATTCTCTATTCAGTAATTTACATTAGTTTCACTGCTGTGTAAGAGAGTGAAACTTTCTCATAGGAAGAGATTAAATTTGTTGACTTTTCTTGCAGAATAAACCAACAGCAGAACTCAGGGGAGGGAACAGAAATTTCTAAGTCTGCTAGCCAGCTAGCAAACGAAAAGGTTATGGTCTTAGAAAAGCAGCAGATCAGAAACAGATTTTAACACTTTAAGTCATTTTATGAAGTGTTTTAAGTAGACTTGAAAGAATTTCAGGGAAAGTCTTTCAGTGGCCTGTCAAGAGTCACCTTCTGCACAAGGCGAAAGTGCTGACCTGGCAAGCCTAACACTAATGAAATAGATTATTACGAAATCCTTCCACAGATACCGCATGGGTTGTTTAGGCTTCTGGACTGCCTACGTGCGTCACTGTAATGAGAACTTGGCGGAGCGCCTGGGCTCTGTGACACCTTCAAGGATGTCATTGGAAAGCCCTGAGGTTTTGCATCTTCCTTGGAAACAGTGCTGTGGGAAATTCAGATCTGCTCATCAGAGCAAAACTTATTCTTCAGCCATTGCATGTGCGCTTGGGTTTGTGTTCCAGAGATTTGTGTGTGAAGATGCTGAGAGACTTCCCGGTACATAACAGACTTGTTTCTTTTGTGAACTTGCCTTGGTTGCTGGAAAGCCAAGCCAGAACACTTGCTTTGCTCCGCACACTACAACTTCTTGTCAAGCTGTTTTGACTAAAGGAGGTGTAACCAGCCTCAAATAGTCAAAGTAACTGGTTCAGTTCTGGGAACAGCAAAACTATGGTCCTTGTCAGACGATCTGTGGCACTGTCATTAGAGCACTGTGATCGAAAACAATGCGGATGTGTCTTCCTGGCGCTGAGCATCCATTGCTCAGATATTGATGATGATATTGGTGCTGCAGATATTCATGATGATTGAACAACCAGGCCCTTAATTCAGGTGCTTAAGCACAGAGGACATCTGGTTAGTCACGGCGTAAGGGTTGATTGGAGTCACTGCGCGCCAGTGCGCTGTCTGCCAGCGGAGACAACAAAAGTTGCCTGCTGGGGAGTGTGTTGTGAGATGTCTCACCCTAGGGTACGGCCTCTTCCATGGCTTTGTTCCAGAGGTGAAATGCAGGTAAACGCTCCCAAAAGCCTGGTGGTCCTAAGTATTCTCATGGTGTGTGCAAAACACAGAGACCATTCAGTGTGTGGGGTGGAAAGCAGGGAAACAGTTGAAGAGTGTTTTGCACCAACAGAGGTAACCAGGAGAGGAGCTCTGTGTGCCGTGCGGGTGCCACCCACGAGGAGGGTAAGGACAAGGAGGTCAGGCTCTGTACAGCCTCTTGATCTCTCTCCTGCCGCGCAGCACCTTTGAGGGTCTGTATGGATGTTTGTGGGCACGCACATTGTATGAGCTAGGGACTGTGTTCCTCATCCCCAGGAGCAGAGGGACTGGTGTGGCTCTGGCCCATACGTTGCTTTCCAGTCTCCTCGTAGGGCAGTGCTGGCCCCAGCCAACACCGGCTCGGTTCCCTAATGATTTAAGCACGTTGAGATCCTTGGGTGGCAGGGCCTGCCAGCCTTCAGTGTAACTCATTTTCCAGCCTATTGCTCATGGTGGCATTGTGTATTCTGCAAACAGCACAAACACCCTTAGCACAGGAGCATTTGGGAATGGTTAACTCGTCAAAGTGCAGAAATGGGGTCTGTGTATGTGTGTGTGTTTCCTTAAGCGCTTCACTTAATGGACTTGTATCTGTCTTTGTTCTCCTCACTCATCAGCAGTGCTTTGCAGTCCTTGCCATCTTGGGGACTGCATGTACTTGTTCAGTGAGACTTAGCAAAAATATTATTGGGTTTCCCCCCTACAGACATACATGCATCCTATGGATGGCCCCCAGTGTCTGGTAGCTTCCAACCATCAGCTTACTGCTTGGCTGCTCTCAACAGCACAAGACAGGCAAATTCTTTTGTCTGCGGGAGGAAGATAAGGAGCCAGCTTAGGGCTTTGTTTCTATATTTGAAATTTTTAAATTACTGAGCATCAGAAAAAAATAACCTCAATGTGCTGAAAAATGCACTCGCAGAGGCTAAGAAACACTAGATCTAGATGGCTTAGAAGAATAAAGAAGAAATAAGGAAAATATTTATTTGGTTGGTAGGATGCCTTTTTATCACTGAAATTGGTGTGGTTTGGGTTTTTCTTTTTTATTTAGATGTGTGACTTATTCATTATGGTTAGAGCATTGCATTGCTGCAGTGTATTCTGACAATAGATTGAAGTTGGCTAGCACTTGGATGTGAAAATTAAGTCTGAAGTGTAGATTGGCCCAGGATTTTAATTTTTCTTTGAAGGGAAAATAACAAAGAGCGTTAGTAATAGAAATTCATGGTTATTCTTTATTGAAAATGCCATAAGTGTTTGTAGGACATTTGGCCCCAAAATGTATTCTGTTTGCACAGAAACACTTTACATCTCGTGCAACTGAGAAAAGGAGTGTGAATTCAAGGCAGATATTTTCCTGCTAGCGTTACAGCCCTAGGTTGGGGCTTTATCATCACAGAGGGAAATATAGGTCTGGTTCTTTGTCCTCTGCTTTTTGTGACAAAGGATTTCCCATTTGAATTGCTCTGCTCCGTTCAAGCCCCCTCTGAGCCTCTGGGTTAGCAGCCGTCAGTCTTTGCAGTGTCCTGACGTCATCCAGTGTATGCATAAGCTCTGCTATTGTTTTACTGAGAGCAGGGGCTGTGGATTGCAGTATCTGGTGGCTGCTACCTATTTCTGCCTGCCGGTATCACGGAAAGGACACTGGCCTGCCCATATCTCTTGGATTTAAAACAGAAGCTCCTGCTTTTTGCTTCCTGAAGAAGGACCTTTGCTGCAGTTGCAAGGAAAAGCTGTCTGCGGTGCGGAGCAGAGGAGGAGAGAGGAGGAGAAAGGAGAGAGGAGAATCTGGCAGCTTGGGTAGCCTGGACTGCATTGTCTGGCTTCATGACCCCTGCTGTGTAGCAGTCTCATCCCTGCTCTCCTACACTCCCTCTGTCTTCCACTCTTCTTTTCTTCTTTCCTTTTAAAAAGAGCAGCATCTGGGGCCAGCCATGTTTGGCACTGAATCTTCATGTAAGTAGATGCATCCCACTTACATCCTTTTTCTGTTGAGAATAGGACTTGTTTTATCCTCGCTGTAGCCACCACACTTGCATTCCCGTTGCTGTAGGTCACTGGCTAAAAGCTGCGGTCCTTGCCTGTTTACGAAGGGGCGAAATATGCTGAAAGGGGAAACATCTACCTCCGGACTGTGGGTGCATCCTTGATGCCGGCAGCGAGGCAGTGTAGGGCTGTCAGTGCTGCTGAATTCAGGCCGCTGAAAGATGGGGAGAAAAAGGCAGATTTGCTTGAATATTTTAGCTGGTAAGATTGCATCTGTCAGTGATGTGGAGCTGCAAATGCTCTAATGACTGCGCAGCTGGGATGGTATGTTTGGGGTCTGGGAATGCTGCAGTATTAGATGGGTGAGAGCTGGGGGAGATGGTTTAATCAGCAGGGAAAGAATATCTGTATTTGCTTCATTTTTGTTTCTGGGAAAAAGGAGGCTTGCGTGGGATCCCTCCTGTAACTAGACTCTAAAATACAATTAGGTGGATTTCTAAATATGAGGTGAAAAATGCAGAATAACAGAATCATTTATTTCTTTCGTCCTAATCTTTGTGCTGGAAAATCTTAACTGAGGCAGTCTGCTGTATAATAGCAGTGCAGACACATGTCGTTGAAAGCAAGCCAGTTTTGCTTCAACAGGAACAACAATTACCTACCTGGCAAATCTGGCCGCGAAGGAAGGCTGGGGGTTTATGTATAAATAATGTTGCTGGTGACAGTGCGGCTGTGTGGTTACCAGTCTGATCCAGTGATTATCAGGTGACTGAAAAATAGAAAACAGTCAATTTACACTGTACTCTGTGTGCAAATAGTGCTGCATGTTGAAAATGTGCCTCATTTGAATATGAAGTGGTGGCTTTTTTAGAGGGTTTTAACATGCAGCATGGTGTAATGTCTCCATGCCAGTAGGCTGGGGCCACTTCTGCTGCTCAGCTCTCCCTGAGAAGTGATAAGAGCATCAGGATACCTCATAATCACGTCCTCCTGGCTGTCAAACCCCCATGCTCCCAAACAGTTAATCAGTCCTGTTGCCTGGCTCTGGAAGCTCCCCCCTTCTTCTGCCACAACACCTGGTCAAGGTCAGGCTTCGTAAAAACAAAACGGGCCTTTAGATTTCTTTTGTTTGGGGGGCCATTTTTCATGCATGGGTGTAAACACGTTTGCAGCTCTGGGTCAGTGGGGCATGAGCAGAGATGCCAAATGTTGTAGCTGCATCTGTTTGTAGCCTGCCAGACCTGTAAGCCCCCCCCCCCCCCCCGCCTGGGTGTCTATGGGGTCTGCCTCTGCAGAACGCTTATCAAGGTGCTTTGAGATAAAGTCAGTGGCGTAACTGCCCTCTTGCAGAAAGTCAAATTGTCCAGCCTTGTTGGGTTTTGTGGTCCTCTTGTTTTAGGAGGTGCATTAATAAATGGCTTGCTTGTCACATCGGGCTTTGGGCAAAAGTCACGGGGTTTGACCGCCAGCAGCTGTGGCTGCTTTTGTTTCCATGGTTCCCACAATTTAGGAGCTTCTGTAACAGCCACTACCTGTTTCCCAGAAGGGTCTACCAGTATTATTTGCCTTTAAAAAGGGGGTTAAATGCCACACGGCCAGTTGCCATTGATGTGAGCAGAGGCTCTGGCCGGTGCCTGCCTGCACTCCCCGGTCTGACAAAGATGAAGGCAGCGTGATGGCCTCACCACCTTTGTTCAGATGTCCTCCCTGCACCTTTGCCCAGGCCTGGACCTCCTGCCCCAGGGGCCACTGGGAACACCTGGGTTCCTCTCCAGATGGGGCTGGCTGTCCCTTTGCCTGCTGCGGCCGGGTGCTGGCAGGCGGGCAGGGCGCGGGGGTTGCTGGTGATGCCCCTCACGCCTGCCTGCACAGGGCAGCCCTTGCGTAACCAGCCCTGCCTGACCCGCTGCTGGGGGAATGGCGGGGTTGCTTGCAAAGAAAGCAAGCTGTAACAAAATCAATTTAACCAAAATGCAGTCGCAGCTAGGGGTTTTTTGTTCTTCCCTCTCCTCCTGTCTTCTGCGTATTTCCAAGCTGTTGGGTGACAACAGCGCGACTAATTATTAATATTTCTGTTTATCTAAAACACAAAATAAATCAAGTGAAAAATGAATGAGATACAGTATCATCTGGTCCTTGAAAGTGCAACATAAGCCACTTCTGCTGCTGTCCAAAAGGCATGAAATGAGGAGATTATATTTTTTTTAATCCTGCTGTTTACAGTTAGTACGTAGGCTTTTATTTCTCTTTTCTCTGATTAAAAAAACAAGAAAAACGGTCAGAAGCAAATCCTGGTTTAGAACCTTTATTTTATCACTCAGTGTCAAAATATTTTAAATGTCAAATCAACTGTCAGTCAGCAGTGCTGGTTTTTTTTTTTTTTTTTGCTTTTAACAGCAGTCAGAAGGGCGATAAAAGATAGGCTGAGGGCCATTGTAGAAGCACAGGCATCTGCTTATCGCCTCCTGGATGCAGGGAAAGACAAACAGCAGGCAAGGACAGCTTGTAAAGGGGGATAAGGCAGCAGGCCATGCACAAACAGCTGCGAACACTGTGGCGCGTGATGAGCGAGGAAAGAGTACGCAGAGCAAAAACCCATGAAGTGTCCGTGGGAAGGGTTGTGCTGTGGCAGGGTAGTTGCCGTACAGTCATGCCCAGTATTTTCCATCAGTCACGTGTCTTCTTTATAATCGCCATGGGAAATGTATGCACCAGAGACCCTTCATCTTTGGTGCTTTTGTGTTGATCCACTTGCAGCTGCGTCGCCAGGCTGGTGGCAGGGGGCTCTATGCATGGGAGGGGGGTGACTCTGTCCCGTGCCACTTCTCCTGCTGACCTGACAGATTTATCTGCTCGCCATAATTGTTTCGTATTCTGGGGGGTGGTAAATAAAACTTGGTTTGATAAAGCATTGAGTTGAGAATGACTTTTTTTGAAGGTGGTGTTGCGTGGGGAAGCGGTGGCGCTCTGAACAAGCGACAGGCTGGTCCCCGTGAGAAGGATACCAGTTCAGAGAGAAGCAATAACCCCAAGCCTAGGGGGTGCAACCACCAAACATCCCTTCTCTAACTCATAGTACTGGCAGTTGCAGGCCTACAGGAGAGACGACACAGGCACAAATGAAAGCGAAATGTGAGAGCCGCCACAGTCAGTGGGGCTCACCAGTGCCAAGGGAGGTCATGGTGACGTGGCTTCACCAAATCTGTCTGTCTAATGGGGAGAAATGGTACAGGGTGCCGTTCAGAGCCTGTAAAGCGAGCAAAGAGGTGCTCAGAGAGCCATTTCATGCATGTCTGAGAGTGTGCACCACATGTGCTTCACGTACCCCTGCCAGAGTAAGTCAGTAGGAAGCTGCAAGCACACACACGCGTGTACGCCGCTCACCCCAGCACTGTTGAAAGGACCCAGATCCGTGCTGTGAAAGTCTGACATGATGTTTTCAGTACTGCTGTGCTTGTTCATGCTAGGGTATTTTAACCTAGCAGCAATGCTAAACTGCGAGAGATATATGGGAGGCTGTCTGGGAGGTGCTCTTCCAGCCTGTGCTGTTCAGGGAGATGCTTATGGTGGCCCCAGTCAGCAGCTGCACTCTGGAAAGAGCAGAAACTTTGGACTGAAGGAGAGCTGACCAAAGGGCAGGAGAAGCGCAAAATCAGGGGGAAGTGCAGGTTTCGTCCACCGCAAAGCTAATGCTGAAAGGCTGCTCTCCACAGGGAGCTGGGGAATGCTGTGGAGAAGGAGAAAACTTGTCCACTTAAGTGTGCCAGGGAGAGCTGCTGTGCTTGTCCCAGGCTCACTGTACTGTCTTCTGCTTTGTCTGTTCAGAAAGTGCTTTTGTTCCTGGGGATTTATTTCCTGAAACCCTCTTCCAGCCAGAATGTGATAAATAGGAAAGACTGCACAAAGTACTTGATTGGAAAAGTAGTTTTATAAACCCCTGTAAAACAGCAGCAGCCAACAGTGGAGAAATGAGACATCCTAGCATCAGTTATTAAGAGCAAGGACAATCCGATGGGCACAAGTGCTGCTGCCCGGGGCTGGTGTGCCTGCCTTCTCCTTTCTGCAGCATCAGTACCCACCCCAGCCTGCAGGAGAGTTGGCTCCCCAGGCTGGGTCACAGGGTGGTTAAATGAGCAGTGGCACAAGGAGAGGTGGGGCATGACTGTTGAAACTCTAGTGGGATGGCAGCATTGGTGAGAGCGGGCTCCACTGAACTGGCAGATGACGACATGGCTTCTTTCTTGAGCAGAAATAGCCCACTGCCATCCTGAATTTCCAAGACTGGTAGTAACAGCAAGTACAGGTACCTGGCATCAAGTGGCAGCCACAATTTCACAATGATGTTTTGCTGGTTTCTCAGGCAACTCTACGTCAAAGAGAGGTTACAGGAACATACCAGAAGCTGTAACTTTACACCCATCTATTTGGCTATTGAGGTTCTCACTGTTCCCCATAGAGTCAGGGTTGTTGAACGAATTGCAGAACCAGGTCAAGAGAGGCAAAAGAGGCAAAGCCTCCAAGAGAGGCTTGGCTACAGCAGCGTCAAATGCCAGAGTAGACATAGATTATGAAAGGGATTGAGATTGCAGGAGCTGTAATAGACTTGGTGAATTCATCAGTGAAACATCAAGATATTTGTGGGGAAAATGTCATCTCACCTCCTACTTTACAGTAGATTTTGAGGATTTACTGTGTGCCATTATTGTTATTTTTTAAACAAATGTGTTTTTAAAAAACAGAAACATGAGATAAGAGCGGGTTCTGGAGGTTCTGAGCTTCTGCAGGGGCATGAAGCTCAGTCCTCCTTCTCAGGGAGCACTAACGGCAGTTGAATTTGTTTACAGGCAGGCAGCTGTTGGGAAAGTCTAAGTGCACCTTGCCCTTTCTTCTTCCACAAAGAAAAAATGAAAGGAGACATCTCGCAGGCTAGATTTGGCTCGTGCTTTTGACAGTGTTGGACAATTTGGTTCTTGCAGCTTGCTTCACCTTTCCTGTCTCGTTGGTTTAACAGTTGGAAGGATCTGATATAAAGTTACCGAATGCAGTGCTAGTCTCCAGTGTAGCTGTGTCCACACACGAGCTTTTGGACCGCGGAAGAAATCTCAGTGTTCATGGAGTGAATGAGCTAACCTTGTTTTTCAGATTGTCGAATTGGTTGGTCCTTGCCATAGCTAAAAGTGTGAGCTATAATTAGTGGAAGGGGTCTGTGATTGGTCAAAGGTGACAAAAGATCTTTCAGATGGAAGACAAAAATCATAGAATAAGTTAGGTTGACGAGACCAGCACCTCCCTCAAAGCAGGACTGATCTCCAAGTTAGGGCCGGTGAAAGATACCATCTCAAAGCATCTGCCTGTTTATGAAATGGTATGAGATCAAAACAAGCTTCATCTTTGACCAGTTTGATTTACAGGACCAGAGATTGGGATAAATCTTTATGCCCAAGGATGACTGAAAGAACGTCCCTTTGGGCCGTTTGACCCAGATAGGGAGTGCAGTACATGCAGTGAGGACTGCGTCGTATTATTTGAACTGGGGTAGAAGCAGTAGAGTTTCATATAATTTGGGGGTAATTAATGTGTATGCCCGGTAAAAAAAACTTATTCATGGAACAATCTAAGTCCTCTCCTTTCATCTTAGCTAGAACACCCTGCTTGATCCCTGAAGCTCCAGGAAAAGGTCTGTAAAGTGCTACGAGAAGAGCATGTGGGATTCAGGGAGTTACCAGGTTTCAAGATAAATGGATATCTTTCCTTTTTGGTGAAAATACTGATGTAACGTCACTGTTTAGACCCTTTCGTATGAAGGTCACTGTCTATAATGAAGAGATTACAGAATCTTAGAAATGCTATTATGTTTCCAATTTTAAAGAATAGGATGCTGAGGCTCTGTGTTAGGAAAGTAAGCTGTACAGCTACAGAGAAAACCACTTGCTACCCACAATCCAGTGTAGCTCAGTGGAAGACTGGCTAGCTTTGCTGTGTTTGATCAAGGGGAAGCTTATGCTGAAAGATCAACTTGAGATGCTCAGAAACCGGGAGTGGGAGTGCAAGTGAACCCATATTCTGCCTAGACCAAGGAATGTGCCATTGCTTCCCAGCATTAGACGGGAAATATTTTTAGGTGTTCCTCTTTTGAGAAATCCAGTGGTTGGGAAGATCTTTCCTTGGTGCAGTGAAACGAAGGATGCTGAGGTGACTGACCCTCAAAGCACGCTAGATAGCATTTCCAGCCTAAAGCAGGAGCCTGTGGTGAAAGCGGTACAAAGTTGGTGAGCTTTTCAGAGAAAGTATATTGCTTTAGTGGGGACTTTGCACATTTGTATAGCCCTTACAATAGCTTTTGTAAAAGTTTGAGCAGGGAAGGATGAGAGAATGAATGAGCTCTTGAAGAATGTGCCTTGTGCTCAAAAGCTTCTTTAGCCTAAGAAGCCGTGAGGAGGTTTCCTAAGATGCCAGTGGCAAGCTTATCCATCCCCCTTGGCCTCTCATGTTTAACGTGCCACGTATGAGCCCAGTGATTCTGCCATCTACAGTGATTATATGGTTTCATACCATGTCATCACTCCAGCAAATGCCGACTTATTTGACTGCTAGAAACAGCTTGGAAAGCTGTTGCACATTTGGGTTCCCTGCTGTACCTGTCCAAGTGTAGAAGTACCCATTAAAATGTTCATCGAGGAGTTTTAAGAGGCTATGGTCTTTATATTGATAAGATGTTGTTGTACAAGTGCAGCAAAAGGAAAATGTACTCAATTACATATTTTAAAAGTTCCTGGATGGGAGTAGAAAAAGGAGATCAGATATTCACTTAGTGCGTTTGCTGCATTTTTTAAGAGTAGTAAGCGATTGTATGATAAGGACACCCTAGAAAGCAAATTCTGAGGGGAAGGACATATGTTACAGCTCCATGGAGTTCAGAAGATGGCAGCTGACTTCACTTCTAAGATCTCTGCTACAAGAAGAGGAAGAACTGCTGTAAGAAGATAGCATCCCAAGCAGAACCTGAACTGCATAAATCACTGGCTTGCTGATACTTAATGTGTCACACTGACTCTAAAGTGACTGGGCGCAAGGTAAATACTGCCGGTCACAAATACGAAATTATAAATAAAAAATAAAAGAAAAGAAAGAAAGGAAAAGAAAAGCACCATAATTAGCAATACTGAAAAATCCTAAAAAGGTATATTTAACATTCAGGAAAAGAGATGAATGTGGAAAATACTAGCACCGCTAACCTTTTTTCCTGACAGCTGCATTGGTAAGGTATCTAGGACTGTTGCAGTGGCAGTAAATTGCCACTACATTTGCATGGAGGTAATAACCAGTCACTCAATCCATCCATCTGCTGATAAAATACTCTCAGGCTTTGATTTAGATTATCAAAGAGAATACAGTAGATCAGAAATGTCAAATTAGCTGGTAAAGAAACATATCAAGCTGTGTGTGAAGATTCCGTGCTGTGCTTTGTCATCCATGAGGACGTGAGCCTGAACAGTCCAACTAAAAACCCTTGGAAGTTTTATAGGCAGTGAGTAGAGGCAGAGATCTGCTAGAGGGTTAAATAAGCCAGGGAAAGTGTTCCTGTAATTCAGCAAGGTCTAGCTGCCTGGCTGTTCTCTGTGTCCTCTGCTGCTTGTGTGGTCCACAGTGAAAAATCCAGGTAAGCTGTGGTTACTATGCACAGAGAGAAGAGGGTGATAATCAGGCTGCCTGTGCAGATGGATGGAGAAAAGCTCCAAATGGTGGAGATGAGCAGCCAGATAAAAAGCAGCAAGATCTGAGATGTAAGCATCACATTCAAGAGTGGAAGTTCCTCCAAGAAACCACCCAAGTGTGAGAGGCGTAAAGCATGAACATCGAACAGGAGGATATGGTGTCCCAAATCAGTCACAGGACAGAAGGGAGGCTCTGTGGCACTGCAAGGGGGAGCAGATTCCTTTACAGCTGCTGACCTGCTAGCGATGTCTTTCTGAGGCTTCAGCAGGAGTGTTATGGTAGCACAAGGAGATGGCAGTGAAAGGAAGGATTTCTCAAGTGTGGTAAGACATACTGCATCATCTTTAGTACCATTTACAGTTGCCGTGCTATAGTGGGACTACAGGGTGTTGCCCCAGCCCATAGGGACACAACAGCTATGATGACCAAGAGATTAAGTTGCCTACCCAGGAAAAAGCACTGGTAGTCTGTCACAACAGAGAGAGGTCCCACAAAGAACAGGTAATCAAAGGCCTTTACACAGGACCTTTTCTAGAGTTATCTTCGTAGATACAAATATTTTCACAGCTGGGGCTCTCACTATGCTAGGATACACCTCCATGCCATGGAAGGTGGCATTGCTGTGGGCACTGCGTGTCACAGCCTGCAGCATCCATCTGGATGCAGAGAGACATTAGCTTGCTCGCTCTGGGGCATTGCATGTATGCTAATGACTTAGAGTCTCTACCGATCTTGGCTGCGTGTCAGAGAGGGATGAAGCTGTAGATTTAAAATCAGTGCCCTGAACTGCAGGAGTTCAGTGAACTACGTGCCTGGCATTTAGTTAGGCTATGACTTGTTTGTGTGTCTATAGTGACATTCAGTTATTTTTTCCATAAAATGTAGATAAATACACAGAATTATGAAAAAAAGACAAGAAGAAAAGGCTCACGTATGGACTTCCCAAATTTAATAGTATCCCCGTAAACACAGGGGCTTCCCTGGGGGAACAAAGCGATGTGACTCTGATCTGGAACATCGGTGCAGCCACCGTCACTGCAGAGCGAGTCTGGCAGTAAATACATGGCGTCTGCATTTTCAGTTATTCTCCGCTAGTTCACTGATTTGTATGTACTCCAAATCTGTTTTGGTTTGCACCCAGAAGAAAGAGGTGTCTGTATGTCATTGAACAGTCTAACTATGGATGAAGGACTTAAAAAAAGCTCCCAGTTTGTATTTAGGTATGTAGTATGTGAATAAATTTATTTATTTATTTTTACTTTGACAGCTGTTGTGAGTTAAAAGCAGAACTGCCTTGTTTTCGCTGGGATTGTAAAACAGACTCAGTTGTTTCCTAGTGAAGGAAAAGCCTGGAGCTCTCTCCCCGTATAGCCTATAACTGGTGATGTGAAGATGTGGTCTTACTGCTTCTTGCCAGGGAGTTCAGCTCCATGGCAGGCAGTAACTCCTGTTGTTCCTGTGTGTGGGGAGCCCAAAAGCTTACATATATCTGGAAATTGGACTACCCATTCATCTCCAGAAGCGTTGTATAGTGACAGATGAGGGTGGAGGTCTGTTGTGGGCACCACGGGCAAGCCTGCATCGCAGCTGACTCATGTGCTGCCTTATGGACAGGTAAGGGAGGATTATGCTGCCAAATTGGCTTGCAGAAACTGGAATGTCAACTCTGAAAATCAGTTGCTCTAGGTTACTGATTGCTTTGTTGTTGGTTTGGGTTTCTTCAATGGGCTACAACGTGGCTGTTAGTCCCATCTTTATTTCAGAAGTTCAATCTAGAAATACCTTTCAAAGGGAAAGATGCGCAACTATTAAATCCTAAACTTGAATCATATTTGTAGGGCTGTGCTTCTTTCTAGCATCCAAACTCACAGAATTGGTCTGATTAAATAATTTTGAAGAAAAAAAATGAGGACTGACAGGCAAATAACAGCAAAAGTTATCAGTGGATATAGTCAGAATAAAATCTAATCAAAATAATCTTGTGAACAGCAATCTGAGACATTAAAGTACAGAATGATTGGTGAACAAGATAGTTGTGATGGGCCAATAAATTATTTGGTAAATTTTTATAAATCACCTTGGTTTCTAACATTTCATTTGTTTTCATTCTTTGCAAGAAGAATGGTGTGCTAGTTATGAGCAAAAGTAGAGGTAACTTCCTTTTTTCTTTATAAAGTTGTTTTTTTTCAGGACCTTACACATGAGCCCAAGGCAAAACACAGCCTTCACGGACTAAAGTTTTATCTGGTCGCTTCTGTGCAAGTGACTTCACACCAGCTACAGCAGGATGCTGATGTCCAAAAATAAGTCAACAACGGCGCTTTTCCTACAGTACAAGTCACTGCAGTCGAGTTTGAGTGTTGGCAGTTGGCACTGGTCACCTTTTCTTTGGGAACAGCATGCTGAGGTGGTTTGAGCCGTGCTAAATAGGTGTTGAAAACCTTTGTGCTGTGTTCTTAAGAGCTTAGGCTGATTGATGAGATCGGTCTTTTCTGTGATTACTGTTTTCAGAACTAGTACATGATCTCTTACAAGGTTTGTATGTGTCCTTACATAGGTTTAAATAAAAGTGTGGATTTTTTTTTTTAACAAGGTTAATTAAGATGGTACAACCTTCAGAGGTTCTCGATGGACTTGATGGAGTTAACAAGCTGTAGGGTTTAAGGTTAATTGAAATAAACCCTCTTAGCTGAAATAAGAATATCCATGAACTGTACTGCATCAAAATGTGGGTTCAGGCAGATCAAGGTACTTCAAGGTTATATTAATGTAAAAACATCACCGTGGTTTATTGTTTGGTTTTTTAAAATGTCTTCCATTACACTTCTTTTAGTTTTCAGAAACTTGAAATATCACGTTGTTTGCTGTGCTCTCAGGTTTCTTAACAAGCATGAATGCCCTTTGATAAAGGGTTTAAAGTTCATTCACCACATTTGCTGAAGGTGAACTACCGTTTCTAAGCGTAACAGATGAATAACTTTGTTTTCTTTCATGTTGCGGCTGTGCAGTGAGCCCTTTGGTGATGTTTCTACAAAGCTAATGATACATATTTGGAGGGTGCCAAGAAAATGCATACTAGGTAGTGTTAATTGCCCAACCATTCTTCCCTGAGATGCTTGCTTGTGGGAAGGCCTAGAGACATGTCTATTGATCCATAGTGGCAGATCATCGAACAATTCTGAGCGCGCAGGGTAAAAAGGGCCTTCTTAAATTTATGGGGGTGTTATCTAATAGTTCAGCACTTAAACCATTGTTCAAGGTGGCATAAAAGTTAGTCTTTCCACCAAACAGCCTACTGTTTATGTTCTGTTCTGGATCTAAATACTAAACTTAAGCTGGTTTAAAAACTTTTGAGATTCTGACAAGAACAGGAATTGAGCACAAAATATATTCTGCAAGCTGTTGCAAAATCAAGTATGGGCTAGTTGTCTGATCTGTGGAGACTGAAATAGGCTGAAGAAGAGGAACAGTTGGAAACCTGAAGGAGGAGGTCAGATCATCTTCATTCTTGAGCAACCAAAAAACCTGAGGAGGTGTGACGAGCTAGAAGAGAGAAGGAAGACTGCAACAAGGAATATCCTGGAATAGTAAATTCTTGAGTTGTGGGGGATTTGAAAAGTGTGAGAGCTAAAATCTCATATGCCAAATAGGCACCTGGAGTATATATGTGTAAGAGAGGGGGGAAGGTGAGAGAAGCGGTAGGAGGGGCAGATGTGAACAGGATTGATGGTGGAATGCTTAATCCTGCCCACCCTTCCGTAAAGAAGACCTGCTGCCATTCACATGAAGAAATCAAGAGACATCCTTAAGATGTAAAACGGAAATGGTGGAAAACGCTGGAAATGCTATTGAAGTGATTCTCGTAAATGAGGCCATTCTAGACATTAAAAGCAAGACATCAGTCTTTCTTTTCTCCAATATCTAGATGAGAAGGTGGATGGTAGATAATTCGCCATACTAGATGTTATCACACAGTCCTTGACTGCTGCGGGAATGTCCATGGAGCCAGTCCTTCTGCTCCTGCTTGGGGTGGGAAAATAGGCCAGTGTCTCTAGGACTGGTGTGGTGAAGCTGCGACGACCCAGGTGATTCAGAATTGAGGGAGTTGACGCAAATCCTACTTTATTTCCAAATCTTTTCAGCGTTTGGAGTGGAGGCAGGCTCCTTTTTCCTTCCCTCACTTTCTGATGGCTGCTTTTGTGATTTTTCTCTCGGTCTGTCAATCCTGACTATAGGCTGTTTTACTGAAAGCACCAATTAAGTAGCCGAGCATTTGGTCTTCCTCCCAGATGGTTCCCTCTTCAATACAGGAAGCAATCTGTGCTGTAACAAAATGGGCAGGAGCCCAAGCTGTAATCTTGTCCACAGATCGGCGCAGCCTGCCGTTTGAAGCTGAATTAATAGTGGGATGTGAGTTAATGGTGTAGTTAGCAGGAAAGAGCAGACCTGGGGTAGGGTGGGAGCGGGGGAGAGGAGAAACTGCCTGATGCTGTTTTGTTTGAGCCTGGCTTGCTCCTAATCCTGCTAGCCATTCAGCCTTCATGGTAGCAATAAGCCTGAGTACCAGCTGTGCCTTCCCATGGGCTGCCGGGTTATTTTCAGCTCCTGTGAAAATAAGGCATTTCCATTTAATTTTTCCCCTTCTCTTTCTCTAAGGAACAAGCGAGTACAGGGAATGCATTTATGCCCTCTTTAGTGATGCCTCCCCTCCTTTCAGCTGCAACTACTGTGAGATCCCTTTCAATCCATTGCTTGCTTTAGATCTAGTATCGTGTAGTTCAGAGAAAGTAACTGAAAGTCTCTGCTTATTGAGATCTCCTGCAGCTTCCAGCTGCTCCATGGGCACTTGTATTCAGAACTCGGATTTCTGAGCATAAGCCTATTCACCCATTCAGCGTCACCAGTATAGCCCCAGGAAGATTTTCCTGCTGGAAAGTTTTCCCTTCACTCTGAAAAATCTTGCATTTTCAGCATACGCGGTAGGAACGTACTGGAAGACCTGCCTCGATTTTCTTCCCTGTTTTTCAGAACTCTGAAGATGACTGGAGGAAATCACTGCTCGGGCCACTGTTTCATGTGCTGTATGATCACTTCCAACAGTCAGTGTTTCAGTTTCTCACAGGAAGCTTGATCTTCACAGTCCGCAGCTGTAAAAGCGTGATGCTCTCCTTTCTGTTACAGCCCATACAGCATGCCAGATAGGTTGCCTGTACATAAAAAGGTGCACTGAATTAATTCAGTAAACCTAAAAAAGGCCATTTCTCAGTCTGTGGTGGACAGACCAGGATTAGAGAGCTTGATCTGCTACGGAGAGGGCTTCACTGGGTCTCTGACTTTCAATGTGTCCAAAGTGTAGGTAGCCAAAAGGTACATCTGTGTTTTTAATTAACAGGCATTGAGTATTTTGAAAGTGGATATAAATCTGTTCTGAAGCTAAAAGACTTACTCTTTTTTGATAGAATCCCTTAAAAGGTAAGAAAGAGAAGTAAGAGGAAAACAAGCCTGTCTTCCAGGAGAAGAGAAGCAAACAGGCATCTAGAGAAAAGAGTTACTGTTATTTATGACATGGCCTTCAGTTATTTGGCTCAGAGCAGCGTATCATATTTTTATCTTGAACCTGTTGCTTTTTTTATTTGCTGCTAGTGACTGACTCCCGGTACTGCATGTCGTTTGGCTGATGGGGCTCCATGTGATGCGCGGTGCATTTCAGACACCAGAGTTGCTCGTTTTGTCCGCTACAAACACATCTGGCTGGTTTTTACACTCCAGGCCTTGCTATGGCCACCCTGATTTGTGGAGTTACAGTTCATGATGTTTCCTTGGAAATTTTGTGGTGGATTATTTTGTTAAGCACCTAATTCTGAGAGAAGACTTTGCATCAAGTCCTGTTAGGTAGTTAAGTTCCCTGCTCAGTGGGACTTTCTGGTCTCCGAGCAGACTGGAAAGGGTCGGCTTTAGAAGGTAAGGAAGAGAATTTGCTCTTCAGCTACAGCTTCACAGCTGGAAGCACTTTCACCCCAATACATCTCTGCACAATGCGGTGCTTCTTCCAATTCCAATCACTAATTTCATCTGCTCTGAGCAAGATTTAAAAGTCATTTAGTAGCAAGGACCTGTACTTAGTAGAAGGTACCTGATGTGTTTGCAGAGCAGCATTTGCTTAAAGCAATGTCAGAATTGTATGTTGCAGTTATTTATAACCCCGTTTTTGTGTTCTGTGGTTGTTGTGGCAGTTACTGGGTAGAAGAAAAAGACCATGTTTATGTGCTCTGATTGTATGTAATATACATTTTACATATGCATACAATGTTTATTACATATAGCTTGTATGTAATAAAGAAGCTAGATGTTACCTTTTTACATTACATCTTCCTTCAGGGAGAAGGCTTGCTGTCACTTGTGGGCTTGGGGGGTTCTGTTGTCAACGTGAGTTTCGGGATGCAAAGAGGAATTGAGTCAAGGCTATGCAGTATAGTAAATTTGGAACTGAAAACAGAAACTTTAAATGCAGTCATTTCCCAAGCAAAGACATTTTAATTGTATTCCAATCAAATTTTAACACCAGTCAGCCAGTGGATGTTTCCATTGCTGAATTCTACTTTGATTCTTAGTATCACTTCCGATTGAAAGAAAACAGTGATTTTGTCATTAATTTGGTTCTATCATTTGAAATAAAACAGCAAATTTAAAAAAGAATCCGTTTCAAAATTGGGTGATTGTTTTAAATCATTACTTTTTAACAGTTCTTTTCCATTCTTTAATATTTCAGCTGGGCATTAATGTGGTAACAGCCTAGGCTGTAGTACTACTTGTACACTTCCATTATAGTTTTTCATCACACCTTGAATTTTATTCTATTACCATTAGACAGAATCCTGGAAAACGTCAGTGTTAGAGAGCTAAGCCAGGGAAAGAGACATATCTTCTGAAAAAAAGGTAGTCAGGTGCTTCCTGAAAAGCCGCTAATGAGATAGTAAATGCCTATCAAAGCATTCAGATAAGTACGTCTTCTCCTGTGGGCTGGTAGGGCTGAGATTGACCAACTAGACTTACCCTTGAAATAATGTCACAGGTGCTGATGGCTCACGCTGGGGTCGTTTTGCCACACTTACCTGTATGACCTGTAGGCTTGTTTTGGTACTGCATTGTCCTTCTCCAGCAGCAGGATGCTCTGGGATAGATGCCTGACTACATGGAGTCTTGAAGTGTTACCCTTTAGCGTCTTCTGTCGTTTGCCCTAACCACATCTTTCTTCAGGCTTGAACGCTGTGTTTACAAGATGATTCTCTTGGGTGAGACTTTTCAATGTCTCCTTGTATTCAGAAGGAATACTACATTTCTAATCTTTCTGAGTGATTTAAGAAGTGCTTCAAATGTACACACTCTACATATTTGTACTCGTATATTAAGTGCTTTTTAATAGCAATACTAAACCATTTTTATTTGTGGGTGATGCAGCTGAATAATGCAAGACACGCAGGTGTTTGTGGCACGGCTCAGTTGCCTAAATGAGGCATCTAGAGCCATTTCAGATGCCCTAGGACATTCCTGTTTCACCTGGCCTCCAGCTGTCGGTCCCTGGGGGTATTCTGGCTGTGCCTTATGTCAGTGTATCAGCTCCCCTATGCATCTCAAACAGCTTTGGATGCACTTGCGTAGACAATCAAATCAAGCTCTTTTTGCCATCAAGAGTTGTCATTTATGTAATCCTAAAGAAGTCCAGTCATGTTAAGTAATGTGGGAATATGAGATTCCTGAGTAACTGCAGGGGTTTTCGGTGGTCTTTTGTTTTGTTTTGAGCAGTAGAGGGTAAAAGTCACAGTGGTGATGATAAACTTGGACTCTGGCAAGGTGCATGTGTCAACTGTTGCTGTTATTAACACTGGCTGCTCTGCAGCATGGGCTTGTGGCTTGGGGAACATGCTGTACTCAAATTATCTGGCTTAGAAATGCCCTCCACTTGCCATTTGCAAGCAGGGACAGACAGAAGACAAACATTTCTTCGCCTAAATATGGGACTTGTTATAGCTTAGTTGCTTGGCAATCCACTTGACTGTGAAATAAGCAGACTATTAAGCAATGCTACCGGTTTCCTTCCTTCTATGGCTTTGCGGGATATTCTGTGATCTTTGTACTGTTACAGCCTTTGCAACCATCTGTTTAACTGCAGTGGGAGATAGGCACTGCTGCCACAGGTCTGTCTTTGGGGGAGAGAAACTCACTGCGTTTTCAGGTGTTCCTTGTGTTGTTTTTCTCTATATGACACTGCGTTTCTATTCCCACCACTTCCCTTTCTCCTTTTAAGCTTATTGGCAACATCTGTTGCTGCTGTCTATAATTACACTCAGTACTGGGAGAAGGGGAGACACTGAGCACAGCAACTGCCTGTGTCTTCCCCACAGGTATTCAAAGTCATGTATTAGTATGATGAGACTTCTAGATTCCTTCATCATTTATTTCCCCCTGACACAAAACAAATTCTTCTCTCTCAACCTTGTATGGACTAAACTAACTCTGCCTCCTCCCTCGGTAGGGAAAACCAGAACCAGCCCAGCTACTGTCAGAAAAAAAACAAAACAAAACACTTTCCATATTGGATTATATTTATATAACATACAAATATATTTAATTTTTATATATTCAATTATGTTTCCATTTGTATTTATTTATGTGTCTGTTCTGTGACTGAAGTAGTGTCATCCACATGCAAAACCTTGACAAGTCCCTGAAAGATGCAGGTTTATTTTTGATCCCAAGTGGATAGCTCTACTTTCTGTGATCAAAATAATAATGGTAATTATTAACAATTATTAATAGATATAGCTGCTAGCAATGGTTCTGAATAATAGTGATAAAATACACATAAAAGATTGCAGATTGTGAGCAAGGTTGGCCTCGGGACCATTGAAAGACAGCTGTTTTGAAAACCTGGTTTTATGTTTGTAGAAGATACTTCGGGTCCTGGCATACTTTATCTTGATATGCCCTTTTCCTCCTGTTCAATATAGTAAATGACCAGAGCATAATAACTTAACCAATAGATATAAGGAAAAGGAATAGACTAGAAAGGACAATTTCTATATGTTGCTAACTATGGGGTAAAGAATGACAGTCTCATTTGGTGCAAGTTCACAGTATATTCCTGTATATTTGACATTCAGAATTGAAAACTTGCTTTAATCTTACTACTTTCATATCATGTCATTTGACTTTCCCAGCCAACGAGCCCTGAAGTGTAATTACAGTCGCCGCAGGAAGTACTAAATGAAAAAGCATTCAAATATGGGAATTAGTAGAACTGTGGTTAGCTAATGACTGCAGTACACTTGGTAAGCAAGACATGCAGATTTGAGTAGGGGAACATCTTGTATCTCTCCGATAGCAGTGGGGAAAAAAAACCCAGTTCATTATTCTTTGGTACTCAGCCTGCTGATGCTCACACACAGAAATCCAGGCCATCTGTAGGCTGATGTTCCGGTCCAGCGGTGGGTGGGAGCAGGCTGCTGTGGTTGCACTTCAAGACAGAAAACTGAAGAATCTTGAAGATAAAGATTGGGGGGAGGTTCTGAACAGCAAAGCACCCTTTTAGGTATTAAACCAGCTCTGTGAAACCGGCAGTGAGATGGACGCTAATTAACTCCATTAAATGCAAAATCCATATAATTCATACACACACTTATATAATAAGTTTGTGTATGTTAATTTTGCAGACAAAATTAGTGTAATGACTACTTGTTTCAGTGTATTGCTCTTTAATACCAGAAAAAGATTTACTGTCAGAAAAGGAGAATACAGGCATGCTCACTTTCTACACATTTAAAATACACAGAGGGAGCCCTACATGAAACAGAATTGCAGATCTCACTTTTCAAATAAACACGACTTTAATGAAATCTATCAGATGCCAATCACACGAACATGCTTTGATGCCCTTAAAATGATAGGTCATTATTTTTGCACAGGGGAAAGGCATATACAGAACATAAATTTTAATTATGCCTGAGAAGACTGAAAGTTTTTAACATTTCAAATAAATATGGATGTGACATTTTATCTGAGTTATTTTATGGCTTTGGATACAGGCCTCATTAGATTCAGCTGCTGTTCATGGCGTTCAACATACAGCAGTATATTTAGCTCCAAAAAGCTGAAGATAGGAATTTAGTATAAAGGCTGAGGGACAAACTGAGTCAGAAGCAGTTTGGAACTTATTAAGCAGAGCTGTTTTTCCTGTGAAGGGCATATCTATGTTCTGCAGTGGGGAGAGAGAGCTAGCAGAGTAATACCAAAGCAATATTGTTCTTCAGCACCATACTCCAGCTAATTAGTCTGTCAAGGTGTTTAATAGGGTTTTGCAGCTGTCTTGAATGAAAATGAGCATCTTAACATGGCATTGTCCTATGGCACCACATGGGATTTTTGAAGCGGTAAGCAGTCGCTCAGGGCGCTCTGTAACACACCTTGCCATAGCATTTAGATGTTCTCTCCATCCTTTACAGGGGCAGGTTTTTTCAGATCCATGCTACATTTATATTGTACATAGGTTATATATAGGTATAGGTTGTGTGATGGCAGTTGGGTTTTGGCTTTTTATTTTCTGCCAGTAAATGTTATACCATGAACAAACCCTGCTGCTTTTCTTCTAAACCAACTCTTGGTGATCTTTTTTAATTCCCATTTTATTGGGTGCTTTATAGAATCATATAGAAGCATATAGAATCATAGAATGTCTCAAGTTGGAAGGGACCTGTAAGGATCATCGAGTTCAACTCCTTGTCTAAGACCTTCCAAAGGATTCTACTGAAGATGTACTCTGTTCCTCAAATTAGAAGTTTTTAAAGTGCCTTGGTTTAGACCTCTAAAATTATAAGGTATTTTCAAAAATCTTGATCTATGTTTGCTTCTTACTGCTCTTCTGAGAACCATTTAATCATCGAAATATGCTGATAATTTGTTTATTTAACGAGTTGGTTTGCATCTAATTTGCACGAGCTTGGATTGCCACACAGTTATAAATTAAAATAAGCATTTGAAAACACCGAATAAACCTGCATTTTATTGTTCCTTCCATGGAAAAAAAAAATTGCTTATATCAGTACACTGAGTGAAGAACCAGACCTGGCAGGTTCTAACAATTGGTCTTAACCTAACATTTCATACTTCTGGTTGCTGTAATTGCTCATATTTGGAGTTCACCCAAAGTCAATATGCCTCTCAGTAACATAAAGACAGAGCCATTATTTGGGGACAGACTTTTTAGTAGGGCCTGTAGTGATAGGACAAGGGGTAATGGTTTTAAACTAAAAGAGCGTAGATTTAGATTAGCGATAAGACATTTTTTACAATGAGGGTGGTGAAACGCTGGAACAGGTTGCCCAGAGCGGTTGTAGCTGTCCCATCCCTGGAAATATCCAAGGTTAGGTTGGACGGGGCTCTGAGCAACCTGATGTAGTTGAAGATGTCCCTGCTCATTGCAGGGGGGTTGGACCCGATGACCTTTAAAGGTCCCTGCCAACCCAAGCCATTCTATGATGTGATTTTATGATTCTGTGATTCTATGATTATTTTTAACTAAAAGAGGTATGATCTTCAAATATGTTCAGTTAGGGCCAAGAAAGTCTCCAAATTATTTAAGCTGCATTTCTTAGAACCCCTCTACAAATGTATGGAAAACCAGGCCATACTTAATAGGAGGAAATTTCCAAAACCAGAAGCTCTGACCAGCCTGGAGAGGCATCACGGTATTTCTCAAACATTTCTCCTGAAGAAGGTGTGCACGTGTTTGCGCTCTGGTCACCCAGGCTGTTCTCCAGAAAGATAAAAGACAACATGAAATTAAGTTCTGAAGGTGAGAAACAGTCTGGGGAAATAAAATATGTGTCTGTAACCTATTTGTACTTCTCATGTCTTGCATAGAGATTGGCAGGAAGATTCTACATTACAGTAAGGGTAAGATTGGAGGAACCTATCAGGTGTGATTGTAGTGATATAGTTGCAAGTCTTAGTAAAACAGATTGGCTTTCTAAGCTTTTTTGCAAAGACATCTTTACATATTGTTTTCCAGGATGTGCAATATAAGACAATGGCTAAATAAATAAACACATCTCAAGCTTTCTGTACTATAAATAAAGGCACCTCTCTCCTGCATGCCCAATAACGATCACGTATCAGAGGACCACTTTTCTTAGTTTCTCTGCTCAGGTAAAAGATGTCCAAGCGATCTTAAAAGCCTGTCTGTAAACTTATGCAGAAGACAGCTGTCTGAGTGTTTCCCAAGGACTCTTGCTGATTCCCTGACTAGGGTGGAGAGGGGCATTTCCTTGGGAGCTTCATCACAAAGTAAAGCTGCTGGACAGCTGCCCTGTGATTCCCCAGGCATCCCTGCAGGATGCTGCATTTCGACTTACACAGCTTTCCAGGTTCCGGGAAAGCGGGAAATTCTTGCCTTTTCATCAGAACTGGGAAGGCTTGAAGTGATCTTAGCACACCTTTGGCTTCATGTTCTGTATTGCTCTTAGAGGAAAGTGAATCAACAAGGCTTTGGTAGTATCAGGTATGAGGCTCTAGGATATGTAGTGAAGCAGGGATTTTTTGTGGTCGTTGTGAATCACTTGTAGATTCTTATTAGCATATAAGTACAGTAATCAATGTGTGATGCTTCTTAATATGTTACAGAGTAGGTATGTGAATGACTGTACAGGATACATGGGCTCATTTCTAACCAGCTGCGCTCAGCCAGTAGCAAATGTCAGAGTGGAAGAGGGTGAAGGTTTCATCCCCTGAGGATAAGAAGGGGGAGTTAAGTAGCTCTCCTTTCACTGAAGCATTACTGTAGACAGTCAATATCAAGAGAGCCTTGTCCCTCACTAGGATGGACAATGTCAGGAATGTAGGTGATGGAAAATGGAAAGTGAAGTGAAAATGACCATCAAAGTAGTAAATAAAAAAAACAAACCAACCCTAGAAGGCACCCAAACGAAGAAAGAAGGGAACTGCAGCTATCCCATTTTGTCTTCGTGATTTCCTTCACTGAGACATGCGCATACTTGCATTCACACATCAATCATATAATAGAAATCTATATACGAGTGCATAACAATTGTATAAGGAAAAAAGAGTGCCCAAAAGGGAGCAGAAGGATGGTCTTCCCATGGTGGCACAAGAGGTCTTTCTTTAAACAAGGAGCTCTTGCATCTCAGTAAGGTTCTTCGGAAAAGTCCCTGCAGTGACTGGCTTGTTCCCAACATCTGCAGCATGACAGATATCCAGAAAAGGCAGCAATACAGAGAACAGTAGTCAATCAAGCAAATTATTATTCTTTAACAACTATTTCATTAGTAAAAGATTCTTGTGAAGCAGAGCGTATGAACATCAAAAGAAATGAACAGAACAGATGCACAAAATAATGAAATCAGCTCTGAAACAGATGGGTTTTTTGTCTATCAGGTCTGTCTTTCTGGGTGGTCTAAGATCTTTATTGCCTAGAAATAAGGCCCAGATGATGCTTTCTTCTGTTCCATGTATATGACTTAATCATAACTGATGTGCAAGAGGAAAGATACCATCCGAGACCTGTGCATCCTGCCACAGCCACTTAATTATTCCCCTGCATAGCTTACTGCTATGATGGCAGCCTTCTGGAGGCAAAATAAGCAAAATGGCTTTACCTGGATGAGATTTTTGTGGAGATGTTAACCCTACCAGGGAAATGGCAGAGGCATCAGATTGCTAGGATGAAATCCTGGTCCTGCTAATGCCAGTTGCAAACCTTCCCCTAGCTTCAAGGTGGGTAGATGGGTTTCCCCTGCGATTCCCTTCTGAGATCAACCACCTACTCAGTGTTTATACTAGTCTTTCTCTGTTTCTGTGTTTTCCCTTCTAAAATGTGAAGTTCATGCACACTGTTTAGCAGTGCAGTTTGAGATCTACAATGGACAGGACACTGAAGTGCTAAGCAAAATTTATTAGAAGGGATAATCTGCTCAGACCAGTTGCTACAGCTGGAAAAAAACGAAGAAGTTTCCAGTCATGCAAGCCTTTCTAAAGCAGAAGTCATGTCACTTACTCTGGCTCCTTTTTCCTTTGAGTTGTAGAGGCTTTCTTATAGACATCCAATTCTGGTATCTTCCGTATTGTGTTTGCAGAACTTTTTTGATAGTGATGGCCTGAAGACAGAAACGAGGTTGAGGTCTGGAAGAATTAGTAGTCTTACGAAAGGGTGGTGGAAAATACAATAGAGACTTGAACTTAACTGGAAGAGACCATTTGGAAGAGATGACAGGCACTTCACTGATTCTTTACCAAATGTCATTCAGTCCATTCAGATACTGCGATCTGTTTAGATTTTCTTGGATTTTCCCTTTTTACTTGGGCAAAATAACATACCGGATATGGAAATATGATGGCAAATTGCAAAGCATTATAAACGTGTTTAGTACAAGCAAAATGAGTAATTAGGCAAACACTGGGAGATTTTGGTTGGCAAGATCTTTCTGTACTTCATTTCTCCCTATACTTGCTTTTAGTCCTTTCTCCTGATAGACAAGCATGGATCCGAGTACTGCAAATCTAGGCAACATACCCTGCATGCTGTTTTTTCATTGATATTTCATGTTGTACTGTGAAGTGACAAAAAAACCGACAATAAAACAACTGGAGTATTCTGGCAGTTCCCTCAAGTCCCACATTTCCTTGCAAGGGACATGTTTCTGCACATGTCACTTCATTAATAAAGTTCCTTTTATTAGATATCCAGAAGTTATTCTTCTATTAGCTTTATATTAGAAAGCACTGTTATTATGCTGCACTCTAGCAGCTGCAATTAATCCCACTTTAGAAAGTGGCTTCAGACCAGACTAGAAATCTAAAAATAGAATTCAGCATGAGCACAAAGAAAGGACATCCAGAGTTTCAGCATGCACCTCTTAGTGCCTTTAGCTTTGATCATGTCATTTTGGAAATTGGCGTAATATTAGGCTATTATTGCAGGATTAGGAAGAGTCTTAATTTCTGTTTGCTAGCTGCTTTGAGCATTGAGTCAAAAGATGCAAGTGGAAAAGATGGTGTTTATTAACATTTTAGGAAATCCTCACCAAAATAATGACTGTCGTCATTTCTTACAGGCTTTCACAATGTTGTAACTTATGAATTGAAAACAATGTCTATGTCAAGATAGATAACAGAAGTCTAGTCTGTTGGAAGATTTTTTTCATTTATTGTTGTATGAAAGGCCAAAATAGGGAAGTATCTTGCTGAAAACAATCATCCAGAAGAGGTTACAGACAAACAGATTAGGAAAAAAATTGGCATCAGTAAAATAGGTTATCTTCTTCATTTAGTACCAAGAGCTCTCAACACAATCTTCTTCTGTTCACTGGGAGAAAAAAACCCAAGTGCCTGTTAAGAAGTTATTTTAGGATGGCAATGTCCCTTTAACTTGAAGCAAGACAGTAAATTATCCCATTTTTTGTGGTTCAGAAAAAGAGGGGGGAAAATTCTGCCCGAAGTCATGAGCCTGAAAACCATTGAGCAACTGCCCTTGGTAACTTGTGTGTATCACTAGCTGTAGAGCTGTCGAAGGTTTCGCCACTGGAGCAAACAGCTTTGGCGCAGTTCTTGAGCTGAATCAAGCAAACAAAAATCAAATGAAACCCCTCAGCTTAAGTAATAGTACGGGTGACTGCTTGGTGCTATGCAAAAAGGCTGAGCTGCTGAGTTGCCGGTACCGTTAATCGGAGATGGAAAACTAAACCCCTGGGCTAGAAGTCTGCTCCTTGGAGGCCGTCTGAAGCACAGATTAGTTGGGAAACTGCGTGGAAAGTGAGAAATGGATGAAGGGGAAAGACAGCTGGAGGAACAAGAAAAAAAAGGCGAGTAGTGAATTTGGGGGTTTCTAATGTATATTTTAACAAGTACTCTTTTGGCATTAGAAGGTGGGTTCTAATAAATCCTACTGTTTCACTCTTTGAATCGTGAGTCAGGAATGAAGCTACCTAAGGTGTAGCGTGTGTGATTGATGAACTCCCCATGCCATTGTGTTTGCCCCAAGCAGTGACTGCTGAACCTGCAGCTACAGCTCCGTCCTTGGCAGCTCGCCTGCACAAAAGGCACTGTGCCCAGGGCAAGATACCGCACACATATGATAAGGGACCAGAGTTAGACCTTGAGCCCTTTGACACTGAACTGGTTTGAACTTCTTTCTCAGTTCTTCCTAATGAAGAAGGAGCACCGTGGCTCTCCGATTCCCTGGTAGGGCACCGGAGGAGCTACGTCTCTCAGGATGGCGTGGGAAATGGCACTACTCATAGGAATTTAACACACATTTGGAAAATCTAGGAAGAGTAGTCAAAACTTCAGGCACGTGCCTTTTCAAACAGATGGAGAGAAGTGAAGGTAAACAAAAAGTAATCTGCGATTTCTGCATCCATGGGGTTTGGGGGGCAGGGCACTGTAACCCATTGCTACAAGGCAGGGTCCCCCTGCACTGCTCCTCCTGCCAGCTGTGCTGCCTGGGTGGCATCACTCCCGTGAAAGGACCTTGTCCAGGGAGGGCCTGCGTTGTCCCTCACCTGGGCTTGGCAGATAGCATGTGGCAACTTTTTCAGTTACTGGTTTCAGCTTCTTGGGGCTCCCTTTCAAAGCAGGATGGAGTTGTACAGGGGCAGTGCTGCCCCAAAGTGAAAGGGGCAGCCAATGCCACCTCCCTGGGGTATTCTGATGGATGGTGCCTTCGTCGCACCAGGCGGTACAGAGATCAATCACAGACTTTATTCTTGTAATAGAGCCATTGGCAGTGACACAGTTTCCTTTTAACAGGGTTGTTTTCTTTCAAGGTCAAAGGAACTTTATATTCTTCCTTTAAATAAAGTAAGTGGCTGTATTTACGGATCATTCCCCCTTCTCCTTCCAATCTGTTTGTTCATCAACCACTTTCCTGGAATTTCTTGCCTGCCTTTTCAGCTGAACTACAGGGAGATCTGATTTTAGGGAAAGCTTTGCAAAAGTATTTTCGGAGAAGAAAAATAAATTTTTCTGTGTCAGTGGGGACTTTGACTAGAGATTTTGCCTATCAGCATTTGTTATTCGTTTGACCCATCATTACTTACCTTACGATTAGATTGTATAAGGAAAAGTAGCCACTTCTGCTGAACTCTTCAGATATGGGTGCTGTTATCTACTTCTGGCAGAAACAGAAGTTTTGCACTCTGGTTCCTTCTTTCAAAGCCCATCCCAAATGCATGCAGATCAGATAGGACAGAACAGGAGGATCTGTTCTGCTTTTTTCAAATGACATTGCAAATTGAAACTAAATCAAGCTAGATGACAGCCAGAATCTACAACTCGAAGAGGAAGGAGCTGCAATGGAGGCAAGCAAGTGGATGCACATCTCAAAAATTAAGGCAAGAAGAGGCTTTAAAACTACTGCAGCATGAAGGAAAGTAAAAATGGCCTTATGAGCTGGAAGTTGGTGTGCTAGGGAAATGAACTTGGAAACCGTAGGTGTGCCCTGAAGAGGTGGGGGAACAAATAGTTCAGTCCTCTGGACCCGTGCAACCACCTCAGCTAATCTGATGTATGGAGAGCACTTAACATTTCCACGGATGCTGGCCTCGAGCAACAAATCTTAATGAGCCCATCTGCTAGCAGAGCCGCTGTGCTTTCCCCGTCAGCTCTGTGGAGTGTTCCTGGTGATCAGCATTTCAAAGAAAGAGAGTATAACCATGGCGAAAAAAAATCTGTCTGCTCAGAGTGAAACAGGGAGAGCAGCAGTGGTCTACACAGAAAGAAAATGGTACAGTTAATGACTGTCACTAGAGAATCCTAGGCTTGTTTCATTTTATTTCTTGATTTTGCTTTCTTTTTTCTGCTTATTTGATCTTTTCAGTAAGGATCTGGCAGAAATTACTTGGTTCCATATGAACTAAGTGTGAAGCTGCAGGATAAAAATTCTGTTTCCCCTTTGCAGCCCAGCTAAAGGCAAGCTGCGCTGCTTGGCATGGCTGCTCTGCATGCCAGGGAGGTTCTCTAGCCCCTGAGAACATCCTGGGCCACTTCAGTGAAGAGGCCTCTCCTTAACCACTCCTCGGAGGCTTGTTTTCAAACACCCAGGCAGCACGCTGTAACTCAGAAGGGCTTGCTTTAATTATTCATTTGAATTTCTGTGATGCATGTTTACTTGTAATTTTGTGTCAGTGATGCTCATCTGGCATCGCTGCTTCTATAGTATTCGCCTGCATTTCCCAAAACTTCAGTATCGGAAAAATGTCAGCGGCATTTTGTGGCACTTTGGTTCTCCTGACATACATCGATGCCGTCAGCATCTTCTTGCAGCTGAACGGCATTGGCAGCAGTGGGACTGGGAGATGGGGCAGAGAGCACTTTGTTTTTTTAAACAACGTCCCCTTGCCTTCCTATTGTGATTTACCTCATAGCAGGAATCACGCCTAGGATTAAACATGTTTCCATGTTTTTGAAAACCAGTAAGAGCAACATATTTAAAATCACAGCAAAAAACACTGCAAGTTGTCTGCCTAGCTCTGGTTTGAGACTAACTAATCTCTGAAGGATTTACCTATTTGGCAGTACCACATTAAGCTGGGAAAACTGACAATATTAAATTAACTTGGGAAAACTCTTACAGAAAAAAACCCTCGGCTTTAGGGAAAACATAATGACTCTGTGGCACTTAGTTAATTATCCAAATTAGGAGTGTACTTCATGAGCAATGAACCCGGAGTAGTTTCCTCAGGAGTCTCACTTTTCAGCCGAAGGAAACCACCATTTCGGAGAAGTCTAAAAACCTATTAGAACATTTCCAATTCAAGAGGTGCATTTTTCCCACAAAGCCATGTTCATAACTCCCAGGTAAAAGAGGACTGGATTTATTTATTTAATCTAAAAATTAGATGTCTGTGGGGGAAAGGACTTGTAAAAGGGAAAAAAAAATTACGGGTTCTGAAAAACAGGTAAATGTATTTTTTAGTGTTATGCTTCAGTGAGAAATTTGTGAATGTTTTTGGGAAAGTGTAATTTAATATTTCTTTACTGATGCATTCATGCAGAAATCTTGCCCCACTGCATGTCAGCCAAATAAATTTTTGTAACATGGCTACAAAATAGTAACATTTCAACATTTCTTGATACCATTTCAAGCTTGCAGACCTAATGGCATCGCCTGCCTTTGGCTTCTGCTGCCAGTATCAACTCTGGGCTTGGCTTTGCTGGTGAGCTGTCACAGGTATTTGGGCATCACACTGTGTCCTTCAGGCAGCAATGCCTTAACAAGCCCAGATGTTTTTTCTTAATTCCCCTGCCTTATGATGCTTCCTATTTTCAACATATGGGATCTTTCTCTCAGTGGCAGCTCTTCACCATATGAAATATTAATTGTATAATATGAAAAACAGCTCTTCAAGGGACCCATTCGTTAATAGTGCTGATGTTGCTAGAGCTCAGAGAAACCTCCTTTGGGGAGCTATTTTTCTTTTTTAAAAGTAACAAAGAAAATAGAGAAATGGTTGCCTAATACAGGGAGACCCAAATTCAACACAGTAGGTTATAATAGTCTTCACTTTTTCTGCTGTAGGGTGTTTTTAAGGCTGCAAAGGGTGTTGGGGTTTTTTTGTATAATCACTTTTACGTACCCTCTCATGCTCTAGTTCATATTCCAACCCCTTTATGTAATGACGGTAGGCAAGTCTGCTTCACAGACCACCATAGTGTACCACCATGCTGTCCTGGGACGGGCTGGACTTGAGGTCAGGTCTACTGGAAAGCGCTTCCTTTGGATATAATCAACTATTTTCTGTAACGCCTTCTTGGATTGGAGGGTGACACTACAGGAAACAGTCCTTGGAGAAGGCCAGAACAGTTCATTTTGCCAGTGTTGAGGAAGGTGCTACATTTAAGTGAAGAAACCAGCAGCGGGAGCTATAAATTGAGTGCAAAGATCTCTGCTTCTTCTGCACACAAAATGTTACCTTGGTCTCTTCCCAAAGCACTGGCAGGGAACCCAGGCCTTACGTTGAAAGACTTGCAGGCAAGCCAGCCATGAAACTGGGAGCAGAAGCCAAACTCTATTGCAAATTCCGTGTTGCTCTGGTATTCTATATCCCTAAGTGCATCTTCTAATGGGCACTTCTAGCCAGAAAGTTAGCTGCCCTTCTTTCAGTGGTATTGCGTGCTTTGAATAATGAGCGGTAAGTGTTTTTTTGGTTATTTAAATACCACAGTTCCAAGCACTTAAACACACTTAGCAGGTTCTGAATCTCTCTGTTTCTGAGCCAAGTGGCATTTTGAAAAGCATTAAGTTAAGTAGTCTCTCACAATAATTTTGCGTTCCCTCTTTGAGCTTTCTGTACCGGAGCATGCTTCGAATGTATCACTGTATTGATTTTGGTATTCTGCCATTCTCAAAGTTTTCTTCTGGATTTTTCTGTTGAAGCAGTTGCTTATTCAGATGTGTGTGTTCAGAGGGAAATCGGCTCCACGTGCCGCTCACTTGGAGATCACAGTGCTATTGCTCTTCCTCAAGGGCCTTTTTTTAGGTGTACACTACAGGTGTAGGGAAACCTGGGAGTAGACGTGAGGTCTCCCACTTGTTGAATCTTTTTGTTGGTGTCCCTCCCTGCCCCCTGGAAAAAAACAAAACAAAACAAAACAAACCCAGAAACTTTTGATACTGCATTAACAGAAAACATGGCAAGTTCAAAGACAATTTTTCCGGAGTGATCTGAGCAAGTCAAATTAAAGGCCAGCAGAAAAAAATCCCAACGCAGTGCTTATCATAATTAACCACCAGTATCTGAGAATTAGCATAGCCATGGTTACAAGTCCTAGATATACTAACAATGTGAATGGAAGGGGAACAAGCAGATGCAAGAAAAATACAGCATTTTGATGGGCTATTTTTGCAGCAAGGCCTTCTTTGGACATCAGGTGCAGCAGTGAAGTAGTGTTCAGTCATGTTCACAAATGAGTGCAGGTGCTGGTCGCCAGGTCTGCTCAGTGCTCAGGTCTTACCAACCCTTGGAGAATGGAAAGTTTTGCTCTTGAGGTTTGTCTCACCCTGGTGATTCACTGCCTGCCCGCCCAAACTTTCAAAACCAGTTTCTAATTGCAGACATTCTATTTGAGCTATCTTGGCCTGATTTTTGAGGAACTCAAAAGGGGGAAACTTGCAAAGAGGATCTTGCCGTTACTTGCCGGTTTTGAGCCGCCCAGTCTGCATGATGCATGGAAGGGAAGGGCAGTGTTGCTGAATGGCCATGCTTCTGGCATGCCCTCCCTTTAGCTTAGTATCTTTCTCACAGGGCAATGCACAAAATTCAGTGCAAAACCTAAGACATAGCCTGTTAATCACAAAGAGAAAAAAATTACTTTTTTTTCCAAGCTGCTTTCTGCATCATGGTATCTGGAATCCAGCTATAGTTTGATGTGACGTGACATGCAGAATATTTTCCTGGAGTTATTTACTAAAATGTGGGGGTGCACTCTTCAGCTCCTTGATGTCCGCCTTGAGAATTCAGACAGGTAAACGGGCATTTACTTTCACAGGTTCCAGGCTGGACCTAAATATGGGAGCTTCCAGAGCTTCCAAACACAGCTTTGAATTAGAAGTTAGAGCCAATGCAGTTTCTGACTGGTTCAACCACAGGGGTGAGAACACAGGTTACTTACTAAGCCCTGCACAGGTGTTATTTCTAGTACAAGCTTCTTGTCTATCGGGTGTGTTACATTTGGGTAATTTAGTCTTCCATTTTTCACTCCTCTCTCCATGCTGTTTGGCTTTAGAGGAAAAGAGATCTGACAGTAGCCATTGAGTAACACAGAGTGCTGGGGTTAGCGTATTTGTGCCGTGTTTCTGAACGACCTGACTGCTGCGATAGGTCGTGACCATTCTCCATGACGCTAACGCAGCCCTGCCAAGTTCTGCCTGCAAGTCCTGCCCCGCTCCTGCTGCAGGCTCTCCTACCTTCATGAGGGGACCCACCTCTGAAAAGATTTTTAACAGAAGAGAGGAAAATTAAAGAAGACACTATTGGACAGAATGCTATTTCACAGTTGTTTTCAGCCAGGTCAGCCATGGCTCATGTTTGGAGTTAAAACCATCAAATATTCAGCAAGAAAAATAGTGGGTGTCTTGTGCTGCCTTTTATCCTGGGCTTTCATCAAAGGCTAAATCAAATAACATTGTTAATGTTAATGAGGTAGTCTAAGTGGCATTTTATTTGTCTTCTCATAAAACAAAACAAGCTTTAAAACTATAGACAGTCCAATTTTGTCTAGCAGACACATGAGACCTTTGGAGGAAATCACACCGGAGAGAGACTCACTGCTCAGAGGGACAGGGTGACCACCCGAGCCACGAGACGATCATGCTATACTTCTGTATATTCTGTATATATATATTAACTTCATGCTATACTTCTGTAAGGTTGTGTGAGAGGGCTCCTCCTTCAGCCTCTGCTGCACCATTTGCCATGCATTTGGTTGGAAATTCTTTCTCTGGAGCTGTCTCTACTGAAAATATTATGCAAAATTCTCCCCCAGAGTTTGTCTCCTCATCAGTAAGGTCCTGAATGCAGATTGCAGTTCTGTCTACAGAGTTACTGCAGAGCCTTTTCCATTTTAATAAGTTTTGGGTGTCCCGAGAGACTGGTAGGCGATGGAAACTATACAGCACTTGTCAAACCTGCTGCTGTGCTTTCCTTGAAATACCCCAAAATGGAGGCAGAGAGGTAAAAGTTACCTACTTAACTTGTCTTCTTTTCCATTTGGTACAATTACTGTGTGAGTCACTCAGCTTTAAGAATGCTTTCAAGGGGAAAGCTGATTATTAGATACATCAGAATAATGAATCACACTCGATGGAAAATTCTTTTTTCTTCTTCTTTTTGTGCCACATTAGCCAGTCCATCAATTACTGGGGAAAAAAATCCCTGCCTCATATAGAAATTTATCATAGGTAGAAATTTCTCCTAGGAGACAAATGGCATGAACACCCTATTGTTTTTTTAAGTAGGAACCATAGATGAGTTTTTCAATGACAGGATAATGATATCGGCTATTGTAGATCTCCATGGAGTTTTCATGAGGTTGCTGGCTCTAATTATGAAAATGTTTTCCAGTCACCTCTATTCCAAGAAGCACCTTGCAATTTCGTGTATGCAAAGAGATTAGCATCTTAGAGACTCTCAAAATAGATGTGCTACTTAGAGGGAGGCTATCAAGGCTAGAACAGAAATGTTTGGAATAGAATGCTTCTGCAGAATTTAAAAAAATACATATCTGAAAAATAGTAAAAATTTTAGTTGATGCAAAATTCAGCCATATTTTCTCAATTTTTTTCATTACTGAGATGATTTTCTTGAATGCACAAAGCATGATGGGCCTCATCTTTGTATGCCTATGAATGCGATGCACAAGCAAGGATGGAAGATGTAGCACTGCTGGTATCTGTAGGTTTAGGGTTCATATCAAATCCTGCCTGGAACAAAAGGAGGCACAAAAGAAAGCTGCAGGGCAGCAGGGAGTGCTTTGTTCATGTGCCTCTTTTTGTCTTAGCATGGGAATAGCTCCTCTGAGAGAGGTTCCCGGATAATGGGAACCCATGGGATATTTTCTCTTTTGTGGAATGCCAGTAGCTGGTGGTGAAAACTCTTAGCATGATTTGTCTCTCTAGAGTGGGTTAGCCTTTGTTATCTGTGGCATTGGAATTAATCACTGTGGCAAACTTTTAGTTTAGGGTATTCTTTAGACAGCTAATGAACCAAAGTCAAAAAGATTTAATGGAGCTGTTACCTCCCTGAATGCTGGAGGAAAGAAGGCAGCAAAACTTACGCTGTTCCATTGAGAGAACTATGCTGATCTGGCACTTGGAACAAAAGCCATTAATTGTCTTAAATGACTCCAGATAATGAGGTTTAGTAATTGGCTTTTGTTTTAATACAGCTTTGAAAGGCTAAACCACATCAATCTGTGTAATGCCTCGGAATAAGCAACAGTTAAGGTAAGGGATAGTTTGACTTCACAGTGCCTGTCCGGACTGGATAAAGCCATATCAGTTCAGTTACATGAGTGATTAGTTGATGTTAATAATTTTTATATATGGATTTATTTGAACACTTTGAGGTGCAGAGTGCGAAATAAGGTCATTTTGTTTCAATGCTTAGGTACATTTTTGTGATGAAATATGTTACTATTGATTTTCAGTAGAGCCCAATTGCTGTGTGTCTTGAAGATTTAAAATCATCTACCTCATAAAACTGCAACAGCTGTACTCTGAAGAGCTCGGTATACTCCTGCTTTCTCTTACAGGTGTTTATCCAAAAGAAGGTAAAGCATGCCCATACACGGTGATAACTCTGCAGTCACTTGAGAGACGTACATCCTCATTTGACTGTAGCATCACATCAGGATTTCCCCTGCTTTTGCATTGGGGAAATTGCTGATGCACACTCATGCTGATATGTGTGTTATTAGAATAGGAAACCGCAAGCTAACTATGAAGTTGCCCTCTCCAGTATCTGGGCTGGTTCTGCCTATAAAGACACCTTGTAGCATTGCACGGCGAAGGAAATCCCCGATCACAAACCTGAGAGAGCACTTACTCAGGCGGTGCAACACAAGTAAAAATCAAGACAAGGACTCATATGTTTCCTGAACTTTAAAATCTTCAGGGTAGACATGTATAATGACAGCGCTTCAAATCAGTTCGCAAGCAACCTGGTTTTAGAAGAAGTGAGCTTGAAAGTGTTGCAAGAGAATTTGACTAGAACCAAGAACCAGGCAACATCCCGATTTTAAACATCCACATCTCTAAAAATCCAAATATTAGTATCTCTACTCAATATGTCATTGCTTTTTCTTTGTGCCTCGTTCTTATTTGGCCCAGTTCCTCCCTTCCATTTATATATATTGATACCAGGAGTCTGCCTTTAGCATTAGGACACTGTGATGGTCATAAAGAAATGCAGAGTAGTTCAGTCCCTGGCAGCTAAGGGCTGTAAGGTCCATGGAAATGGTTTCTCCCTTGTTTTCTTTAAATGGAAACGTGTGGGTTTTGGGTTTTTTTTTGAAACAGGATTTTTGCTGCCAATATATTAGAAAGTGGTGGTGTTCATGCCGTATGCTCTGCAATTAACAGGAGCTGTGTAATTAACTCATCTTACCACTGCATTGTGAAAGCAAGAGGAATTGTCCCTGTCCCTTTGCGGAGGCAACTGTGTGGCAGCAGATTTGCATTATAATAGCTGCTTTCATGCGGGAAAGTTGATCTTTTTTTCCTCCATACTTTTATTCTCCCCAAATCCACAAGGTCATGGTCTCAGACCAACAGAATAGCAAAATACTGTGCTTGAGTCGAGCCATCCTAAATTGCTTTTAGCATTTAAATTCACAAGAGAATGTTTTTCTCGGGGTGGGTATGGTGCCTCCTGTGCCTTACATCCAGCCTGCCTGTTCCTGGGGGAAGGTGTAGCAGCTGACCTTAGCAGGAAATTCTGGGAAAAGATAGCGGTGGGTAAGACTCTATAATAACATCTTGTGTTGAGTGCCTTAGTTTTTGAGACGATGCTTCAGGCTGTATTTGGAACCAGGGACTAATTTGTTGACAGTATCTCTTCCTAAATGACCTAAGTTGTCGGTGTTGGCAGTCTTATTTCTCCCAGTGAAAAGGTAATTCTGAATCACAAACCATTTTTTGCTAAAGTAAAAATAGCCTTTATTTACATTCATGTTACGTGTCTTTTTTTTCTTTTACTGTTCTTGTCTCTATCTTCTTTCTGCACGGGTTATTTTTATCACCATTCCGGTTTTTAATTTTCTTTTAACTCATCGCTGTATAATGCTTGCTTAACTCTAATCTGGTTTTCTTTTCTGTTTCCCAAGTCACAGTAGTGTCTAAGTGGGTTTTGTTCTTCCAAATCTGTTTTCCTTGATTCACCTGTACATACTTCTGCCCTCAGTTCTGTGATGGTTCTTGCCTCTTATCAGTTAAGTTTGCCTGTATATTATTCTCAGTAGGGATGAGCAATCTTATTGTCTAACAGGCTGAATAGTTAATGCATTCTGAAGGACACAATGTATTCATGTAAGTCCCAAAAGCTCCAGAACCAGCACAGACTAATTCCTGCTAGGACTGAGCCAGAATTTTTACTGATCTGATAACTTCTGGACATTATAACATGAATATAGACCTGGTGTTGAAAAGGAGGCCAGCATTGGTCATTGTGTTACTTTGGCTTTCAGATACTTAATGCATTAAAATGTTGAGAATGTTTAAATTGAATTTGCTAGCAATCCTCGGGCAGGGTTGTTTGGGAAAAGATGGACTGAATTTGCTAAGATTTGTTTCAGTTTTCTGTGCTGGACATAATTTGCTTAGTGGGCCACTGGGTCACAAAGTGGAGAGAATGTTATTGCCATCATGTGCAATGTTCAAAATTATTTTTCAGTTATGAGTAAATGAATCTGAATTATTTTGACCTGGAACTGGCACTGTATTGTTTTCCACTCTTTCTTCTCTTTGGGCTGTGCTTTGTGGCTGAAAGCCTCTCCCATGATACACAACTTCTCTGCAGACCGTTCCTACTCGCTCTCCTTTTTGGTTTGGTAAAGATACTCAGTTGAAAGGGGAAACCTACATTTAAGATGTGGAAACATGGAAGAGAGAGTGCAGTGGTCTTTAGTCCAGAAAGTTCTATTTCACTAACTAGAAATATCTGTAAGGGCAGAACATTGATTATGCTTAACTATGTAGTTAATCTGAGTTAATTATTTATCTGAAATAATAGGTAGCTTTTGGCACATCACCATTTTCTCTCACGTGGGCTGTGATCCAGCATTTGAAGAGAGCAACAGACAATTTCACTGGCCATTAGCTTAGGCTCCAGACATCGGAATGTGACTCTCATTCAGCCTTAGGACAAGAGTAGGTGGTTGAACAAAGTGAGTGGGCATCTGGATTTCCTTGTGTGCAGCACAGAGACACCAGCTGTTCCTGCCTGGAATGGCCATGTGTTCATTTCGGAGTGACAAATTTTTTCAAGATTTGAAAATGGACCTAGACAAAAGGCCTTACAGAAGGAAGTTGCATAGCATTTGGGACAAGTAAAAATGAAACTCGCTCCGCCGCATTCTTAAACTTTTGAATGCTTATCTCTTCTTTGGTAATTTCTTCAAGAACTCTGAAGAAGTTAAAAAAAATCTTGGTAGCTTCCCAGGGAAAACCCTGGTAAATGGTGAAAGTTGGGGTTTTTTTTCCTGAGATAATGCACTGTGCTAGCTTTAAATCTGATGGGGTTTGTATTTATATTGAGCTAGAGGACACCATAGTACATAATGCATATTCAGCCTGACCCTAGCATGCTTTTCCTGAAGTGTATTGTTAACGTTCTTATGTAGAATGGGTTGAGGGTTCAAAAAGGTTATGTATAAATAGTTCAATTAAAGTCAAGAGTACGCAGCGCTTCGTACTCAGGGGAAGTTTATACATTTATTAACATAAGTTTATTAAACTTTAATCTGCAGCCTTTGCTGACACTGTGGCAGAAGAGTTCTTCACTGCTGCAGCAACTTTGAATCAGGGAGCTGCTTTAATCCATGATGAAGCCCCCTGTGAAACAGGCCAGTCACTGCCGCATCCTCTGTACCATGCTTGAACACCAGCTTGAATGGATGGGTGCAGTGAGAAGATGCTGAATTGCTGTGTCAAAGGTCTGCAGCGATAGGTTTCTTAGCTTGTCACCTGTCTAAAGGATTTGGGCTCTTGGCACTGGTGTTACAAGAATTTGCATTGATCTGCATACCAAGCAAATATTGTGGAGGGTGGAGACAGAAAGTGCAGCAAAACTTCTTAGTGACGCAGGTATTGTAGCCATTAGCACTTAAGGACCAGTAATGCACTAGAATTGCTCTGTGACTAAAAGCTTTTCTATGTTTTCTGGCTATACATTCCTATAAAAGTTACTGCTGTACCCAGAAACCTTGTCTCACTTAGGAGCGTAGAGATACTGGCACAAAAAGACCTGTGTCTTTATGTGTATTTCAGTATATTTGGATTGTTTATGTTTGATTTTTTAAATTCTGTGCAGTGCATCTTTTTATTTACACTAAGTTGTTGATATATGTAATTTTATCTCTATTTTAAGACAATGTTCTGTTCAGGGAATTATATTTCCTCTTAGAAGTGCCATAAATGATGTGGTCCTGTCTTTGCTTGATCTGTTTGTGTATATGATTTATGTACCATTGCTATTAATTTTTCTATTTGCACTGTACTGTGCAAGCTACATAGCCTCACATTCAGAAGTAGGTAACGGGGCTCTCATTTTAGTAGATCCACATGTGGGAATAGTAGGTAGTTTGCAGTGCTCCCTCCCCTAATGTTCCTCTAATGTAATTAACCGATACAGCAGCACAATGATACTTTGAGCAGTTTAACCCCAGGATTTCCCTGCTAGTGTGGTTCCTCACATGCTTGAAATCTGAATGCCTCAACTCCCTGAAGAAATTTGTAAAGCGACATAGTGTTTTGTCACCTTGAGTGACAGATTTTACATTATCTGAGGGTTTTCTTGCTTGAAAAATATCTGGATTTTCTTCTCTTGTTTATTCCTGTTTTCAGAATGAATCACGAGTATTGGCAGTGAATAATATATATAACGGAATGAAATGGGATCAGCTTTCAAGAACATTTCAATCACCTCTTTTGATTAGCCTCAACAGGGAATATTAAACATGACTTACGTGCTTTTTTACCTTGTCTGGCATTAATTGAATAGGATGTAAATTCATCTCTGTGAGCATACACAGTTAACAATGAAGTAAGAGTCCGTCCGTAGATACTATACAATAGGATAGAATTCTTTGCCCATGTAACTTAGGCACCTTTGGAAATGTAAATTGTGCCTTCCTGTGGATGATTCAAGCATGATTAAAATGAAAGCAATAAACAGAAGGGAAGAAAGAGGGGGTAGACATTTGTAAGGCCAGGAGCCTCTCATAAGCAGACATGCTTGTCTTGTTTAGACAGCATTTATAGGTCATGCTGGTTTTCTTAAAAAAAACCCAAAACAAAACAAAACAGGCCGTACTGTCTTCCATCATCTCTACTAACACACCTAAAATAAATCATTGGTCGTCAAAAGCCTGTGGAAATAATTGGGATTTGACAGTAATTTTAGAAGAGTTGGCACTGTAGGAACATCAAGCAGGTTTCTTTCTCTAGATACTCATTAGTTGCCCTGTTTAAGTCCTACCAAGTTACAGACAAGAGATGACACTCCAAGCTGAATAGCTGCATCATCTTCCCTTTGTGGACAGAAATAATTAGGTATACACTGGCGTGTTACGAATTCAGAAAAAGGACATACAGTACCACCTTTCAGTGGTGATTCTGCTTGGCTTATTTGTTCTGCAGTCATCTTCTCTGAGTATCTTCAGCTGTCATTTCTCGGAAAACTCTGCGTCTCAGTCCTGCTACTTCATCAAATGGAAATAGAGGAGAAACATAATGCTATCCAAATGGAGGCAGATGGGCATTTAGCGTTATCTAATGGCTCTAGTTTACTGCAGCACACTGAAGGAAACCTGAGTCCACTACAGGACAGAGATACTGAATATAATAATGATTTCTCCAGTGTGAGAATGCTGAATGTAAAGAAATGTTCTCTTTTGGATAATGACATAGATCAGATAACCCAAAAGTGGTTTAATTTTTACTTTTGGGTTAGTATTATGAGAACTAGGCCTTAATGTAGTTTCCATTGAAACAATGAATTCTCATTGACTTCAGAATAAAAATAGTCTGACCACAGATCCTCCAGTGCTTAGTTTTACTGTTTTGGGGATGTGTTTCCTATTAGAAAGTGTTTGCTTTTGTTAAAAATATTTACGTAGACAGAGGGACTGGGAGAGTAGTTAATAATTGGCAGAAGTTGATAATTTTCGTAATGGGACACAAGATTCTTATATTTAATGAGTGGGATAAAGATGGGAAAAGAATTAGGAAGATACAGTCCATGTAAGCAGCTCTGGTAGTTGAGTGCAGCTGTAGCAAATGTACTGAGCTGTTCCACGCAGCTGGGAGTCCAGCCCATACAATCTAAAAGCATCCAGCACCATACCTGTTTACCTTGCCAGTTCCATGACTAAGCTGTGAAAGTGAAGAATTGTAGCAGCCTGTAGTAAAGAGCATGAAGGAGCACCAGTATGCATGCAAACAAAGTAGTAGCAGTGGTGTAAATGACAGATAAATAAAATCCTGTCTCCGCTGAAATCCCAGAATTTGTCTATAAAATCAGTATACATTGCTTGTAGAGGAGTGGTGATAAAGCTGACAGCATTCTTTAAGAGCCTCAGTCATTCTACTCCATTGATGAGGTCCATGGAGCTAATTTGTTGAGAGGGCTCTTCCAAATGGGGATGTATTTCCCAAAGCCAATTTTATTGATGGCAGTCAGTAATGATAAGTAATGATAACGATTGATCACTGCTTGAGAAACTTTGTTCTCTTTGCAGCATTTCTTAGTGAAACAGACATTAGAGATTTAAAGCAAATAGACTATATTCTTATTCAATGGATATTGTCATGTGGAATCTTCTGAAACACAGGAGACTGAGGTGGCTTCACAGCTTTGGAAATCAAATTTCTTCCAGGGTAATGGGAAATTTTTTTTCAGTTTAATAGGAAAAATTCCAGCATTCCATGGAGAAAGCACTTCTGTAACATCTCCAGCTGCTTCACTTTTCATCTTATTGTTGGCACTGCAACAGCACTGTGCTACATGGGGGACATGGACATCTATGTCCCATCATACCATATTCTCTCTCAGGAATATCCTGACCTAAGCAGATGAAGTAATTTCACTGAGGGTCTGAAATTTCCCCAGTGACGTAGTTTGACTGTGTCTTTGGCTTACATTTGCATTCCAGAATGAGGAATGTTTCTTGTAAAGGACTGATGGTGTCTGGTAGAAGCCAAAGCTATTTCAGTCTCTCCATTCTTCTTCCTAGCCAGTATAGAGGCTGGAGAAAGCAGGGAAGAAAGGAAAGAAAGGAAGGAAGGGAGGGAGGAAGGAAGGTAGGAAGGAAGGAAGGAAAGAAAAGAGCAAAAAAGAGAGAGGGAGGGAGGGAGGGAGGAAAGGAGGAAGGAAAAAAAAAGATGTGGGAAAATCCCAACTATTGAGCCGGAGCTGACATAAATCAGTAAAATTGGCAATATTGTACTGATTTACACTAGCTGAGAATCTAGCATCCAGCTCATTTGTGAAAGAAAATGTACTATGGAATTAAAACCTACCAAACCATTTCTTTACTATATCAGCTTGAAGCTTGATGCCACTCCAGTGGAGCAGAAAATGACACTTCCATTTTAACAGTTTATGGCTTTTCCAAGAAAAAAATGTCAAAAATATGCAGCCAAAACCCAAACAAAGCAGCTGAATTGAAGGCTTTCAATCTCTTTTAGTGATGCATTTCTGGAAAACAATTTTCTGTTTTACTGGTCATGGAAAATTAATCATATGTTTGATGATTTGTATCCTGCTGCTGTTGTCTTCTCTTCATTCTTTGGCTCCATATTATTTAATTTCAGTAAGTGTAATTTCTAAAGGGAACAGAATGAACTGAGGGCCTTCCACCTACATATCCAGGTCTTTCATCAGCATTTTGTAATGACTGGTAGTCTGCTACAAGACTTTTAAATTTACCTGCTAACTGTTGTCAGCTCCCTCTTGAGTCATGGATGCATGTATATATACAAATATATGTGTGTGTATATACATATATGTATATATGTATGAGTAATACTTCGGCACTGGTTAAGGATGAGACTAGTAGATTTTTTTACAGAAGATGTTCTAACTGTCCATGTAGTTTAACACAGAATGTTGTAATTTGTGGAAGATGGAGGTGACGGGAAGTTGAGGGTTTTCTTTAAACACCTAGAATTTAGTGGAAGAGCTTCAATTCTCTCTAGTAGCTTCTGTAGAGTGATCCAAAACCTATTAAAAACATTATTTTATTCTCTTAAAGTCATAGGGATTTTCTGTGGGAGGCTGAGCACAATTACCTGGTGATTCTCTAAGCAGCTTCCAAAACAGTATATGACTAGAAAAGCTCTTTTAATTTCCAGAAACCCATACAGATGGAATTGCCATTCCTTGCGGTTTGTCTGGCTTTGCTTCTGCCCTAGATTTCAGATAAGCTGGACAGCTACCATGATTTTCACTCCTAATTATCAGAAAGCCAGTTAGGTCCTAATCTGTTTTATGAATTTATTCACTGTGGGCATACTGAGTGGTCCACTAACTTTGATGCAGTGCAATGAGTTAGGGAAATGCTGTTATCTTCTACTTTATCAGTAAGGAACCAAGGTAATGAGAAGTAAAAGGCTTTAAAAAAATTGTCCAGATAGTTTCACTGAGGTCATACAGGATGTTGAGACAATGTTGAATGCAGGACATTGTGATCAACGCCTAAGATTTCTAACTGCAACAGACTAGCAAAGGCAGATAATAAAATGTCTTCCATATATCATGGGGAATCCTGAATTTGGTGTCAGTGGAGTGCTGACTGGAATAGGGAAGACCCAAAAGTGTGTACAACTGTTTTCCAATGCCTTGGGATTGACTCGGTTGTGAAAACAGAATTCTGCATGTGGCAATCTAATGCTGTGCTTTATCAGAGGTTAGGCAGATGGGACAGGATGTTTTTTAAACTGTCTTTTATATCAAAATTCAGGTAATAACTTACCTGTAGTTGAAAAGCAGTTGGGAGAATATGTCCTGCTCTTGTACTCATGGTTTCCTCTCTTTTCTTTTTCAGTGAGTATGTTTTTGAACACATTAACCCCCAAGTTCTATGTTGCCCTGACAGGCACTTCCTCACTAATCTCGGGACTTATTTTGGTAAGTACTAGATATATTATATCACTTTAAAAATTGATTTCATTATCCAGAATGGCATTTCAGGCTTTATCCAGATTAATAGGTGTCTTTTTTTTTTTCCTTAAACTTGCCTTTCTGCAGTATAAAATTTGTATTTCTTTATTTGTACTTTTTCCGTGGGAACAACAAAAAAAAAGATAGAAAATGTTCCAGTGCTATGCCTCTGAATAAAACAAGTCTTGAAAGACAGCGTGCCCCACTAACAGCCCTATAGTAATTCATAGCAAGTGGTTGCATGTTTGGTATTTCTATTGACAAGTACTACAGAAATAAAAAGGCCAGTAAAAAGAAGAGAGGTACCAACTATCTCAGCTTAGCATGGTCCTTTTAGAAAGTTACAGCAGGACTTACCAGAGAAACAGCGAGCAGAATGTTAGCAACGAACCCAGTTCTGGTGCCAAGATTCCAAGAGCTAATTATTTCAGATCTTCACTTTCAAAATCTTTCAGGTACATATCTGCCTATTTACTTAAAGGTCTGAAGAGTATTTTTAAATCATTTAAAAAACCCTCCTCCCATATGTAATCCCCAAGGGCTTCATTGTGCAAATCAATGCAGTGGAATGAATCATAATACCATCACAATGCAGGAGTCCAAAGCAGAGCATTTGTTCTGGATTTTATTCAGTCTTCATAAAAACAAACAGAGGTAAAAAAATCTAAGAATCTGCATGGTATATGTAGGGTGTTATACTGGGCTGTTTTGTCTCCTCACTGCTGACAGCTGGCTTTCTACTTACGTGGATAGGGTAGGATAGGATAGGATAGGATAGGATAGGATAGGATAGGATAGGATAGGATAGGATAGGATAGGATAGGATAGGATAGGATAGGATAGGATAGGATAGGATAGGATAGGATAGGATAGGATAGGATAGGATTAGATGAGAGAAGAGAGAAGAGAAGAAAAGAGAAGAGAAGAGAAGAGAATGATCATCTAATCCAACTCCCTGACCAAGTCCGGGCTGACCAAGTTAGAGCATGTTGTCAAGGGTATTGTCCAAATGCCTCTTAAACACTGCTAGGCTTGGGTCACCGATCACCTCTCTAGGAAGTCTGTTCCGGTGTATGACCACCCTTTTAGTAACTAAATGCTTCCTAATGTCCACTGTAAACCTCCCCTGGTACAGCTTTGAACCATTCCCATGCTTCGTATCACTGGATATCAGGGAGAAGACATCAGCACCTCCCTCTGCACTTCCCCTTCTGAGGGAGGAGTTCTTTGTTTTAGTCTTGTTTGTTCAATCTGTCTTAGGTCCTTGTCTAAAAACAAGTTGTACACATTTAAAATATGCTGGATACAAGCTGAAGACCCTCCTCACCATACCAAACTAGGCATGTAATTGGGAGACCAATGAGACCAATTGTGTAGGAGTGTAGTTACAGTAACGGTAAGTGGAAAGAGAGAGACATGGCTAGGTGCTTGTTCACATCGCCTCGGATCTACTGACCTCAGAGAAACTCGAAAGAAACTAGGTTCCTAATTAAACTTTATCAGTTTGGTGTGGGAAACGCACACCTCTCACTTACACATTGCCTGTAGTTGATGTAGACAAAGAAATGGTGTCCTTGACTCCTGAATGCCTGTGAGACTCTCATCACTTAGATGATGCCAGGTATAAAGCATCAGGTGCACTGCTGCTGTGCCTTGTTCTGAGGTTTCCTTGTAGCTAGCAGAAGGCAATTACTTAATGTCTGCACCTTGGGCATTCTTCATTCTCATATGGTTTGATCCTCAAAGCACAGGATGGAGCTTCAGAGACACCAGCAGATCTTTCAGAATATGAACAGAAGCCAGACCTGTAAGACTTGGATTCGGTTCAGCACAACTTACTCAAATGCATGGGAGGAAAATACTGAATGTTACATTCAGTACTGTCAGCCAGAAAGAAGAAATGTTTGAAAGGCTGGACCCCACCATCAAGATGAGAAGGAATGACAGAAATAACATGGGTCCCACAAGCACAATTCCAGATTTGTTGTTAGAGTGAAGGCAGTGGGAGGAGGTTGCAAGAAAAACACAGTTTGTGCCCTATGGAAATACCTTACAGAATCAAAGTGGAGCAAAGTACCCTGAAGAGAGACTAAATTATCTGTGACTGAATTCTGTGTCCAATTCTGTTAGATTAGAATCTGTAGATTCTGTAGATTCTGTAACTAATTCTGTGCATGATTGCAAATGTAGGTAGATTTTATACTGTAGTCACGAAGGTAATTTCTGAGGAGCAAGCTCAGCAGGAGACTTGCGAGCAAGACATTTCTGAGTGCTGTACTTTGATGGAAAGTACAAGAAGGAAGTGGCAAGGAGTATTCAAGACTGTGATACGAGGAAGGGGCAAAAGGGCAGCATTAGAAGCCTCCCAGGAAGAGATTAGACTTAACTGGAAAAAAAATCACTAAATGCTGCATGACAAAGTCCATTATGAACAAGCTGAAGGAACAGTGAGGTGATGGAGGTGTAGACACAGACTGAAAGAAGATTGAAAGACTTTTTTGTGGACCTTCACTACTGCTATCAGTTGTTGCCTGCTGTTCCTATGCCATCATCCTAAGTGTGCAAAGGATACATAGGCCAGGAAGGTAACAGCCAGGAACCCTAGATTTTAGGGACTGGTGTCTGTGCTGAGAGGAACATGTGGTCTGTCAACTGGATGATGGAAAAGGAACTCAGCAGACACAGTCAAGGAGAGAAGAACCTGCAAGTTGAACAGACCATGTATCAGGAAAGACAGCTGAGTAAGTTCTAGTGAGGTAGTGCTAGCCTGTCACTAGCCCAATTGTGCTTCAGATTAATTATTCTTATTAATCTTGCTGTTTACCAATGGCCCGGTAACATGCTGTATTGCCCGCATTACTACACATTCACCTGTTACATGGTATTAAGTGAAACTCTCTCATAAAATAAACATTCTATTGTCATATCTACATTGCTTGGGTATTTTCCAGACTAGATGTACTAATATTCCTTGGAATTTTCCACCATATGGTCTGGCAGATTTCTTTCCATTATCAGCTGGCTGCAATTCCTAATCAGAAGGAGAAATCACAGAACTGCAGGTTATGAAATGATGGAAAATTCCATCATTTCAGAAGTGTGGTAACCAATGAGAAAGTGAATGCTTTTCCTATTTCATGTTTGGGTTGTGAAGCAATGACTGCAGAGTTCAGCTTTGGGCAATTGCATGCTACGGGACTCCTTTGCAAAACACTACTCTCCCATCTTATTTTGTCTCTTACTTTGTTTTCATTCTTTAGGTAAAATTCTGGCCTTGCTGTAGGCAATGTGACTTAAATGAAGCAAGGATTTCAGACCTTTTTTCTTTTCGGGATAGCTTAGAACAGTACAGGAAATACTTTTCTGTCTCAAGCATTCTCAAGAATTACTTGACTAACATAGTTTAAAATGAACAATTTAGCATGTGTTCAATTTATCTGCACTATTTTTGGCAAAAATCAAAAACAGGAACCAAATTAAATCCCAGGCTCCATTAGAAATATTGTATTGCAAACTTGGTTCCACCACAATTACTTTTAATCCAGTAAAAAACAGGGTTCTGTCTCACAGAACACAATGAGCTGCATTGTATTCGGTGTTTGAGAGGCTAAGGTTTTCCACAGGTAGGGTAATAAAACTGTCATGAAACACAACTGATGTCCAGTAAATGCTGTGAACTGGAACTGTGTAAATGCCACTGAGATTTGCAAATAAGGCCATGTATTTAACATACAGTTATCACCAGAGTGAAAGTTGGTTAGCAAGTGTGCGTGATATTTGCTCTACAAACTGATGGAGTCTTCGTTCTAACAAAGTACAGGCAGAAGTGAACCCCAGTCTTCAATCTCCACCAGGAATGCCTCGTGATTCTACTGCAGAGCTTGGGACAATAATAAGAGTTTTCTGCTACACCATGAGAAACATTCTGCAATGCACAAATACCAGGTCTTTCTGAGAGAAGGATTAGAAAGCCAGTCTATGGAGGTGGAGCATGAGTGCTGAGTCTACGTACTGGCTAGCACTGAGCAGCTGGGTTGTCTGCTACTACTCAAGTAAATGTATAGTATGCGAGAGTCCCAGCCTTTGGTAACCAATGGTACCAGTCCAGGAAGTCTGTGAGAGACTTGAATAACACAGAAGGGACCTGTCTTATTCTCTGTAGATATTAGTTGTTCTGCTTGTTTCAATACCTCTGTGTAGCCTGCTGCAGAGGGGCAGAAAGGTGACTGAGTTCTGGGTGTTGCCACAGGCTCCAGAAAGGTAAGACAATTGTGCAGGCACAATCTTTGGTGGCTGAAAAGCGATACGTGGCAATTGTTCAAAGTTTCTGCTCTGCTCAGTGGAGGCTGACAGGTCAGAGAGGGCAGAATCCTTATAGGAAGTTCTAAGAAACTGGAAACACTTGCCAAGGAGCAGATGAAAGAGGAAGGGGTCTGTAGGAAGGCAGGCTGTAAGGCAGTCCACAGATAAGAAAGAGTTATCATAAGTAGCTGGGCTCTAATTTGAGAGAAGTACTATACTTAGGCCAGGCAATATGTTATTTTCTTTCCCATTTTTGTATTTCCAGAGGTAGATGAAGTGTAAGCAAATAGCTATTTATTTTTAACAAGCTGCTTGTTAGCACTGCATGTATCTTCTCATGCTGACTCCTTGAGTTAAGACAAGTGGGGGTTCGGTAACCAGCAGCAGTCTAAGAGGATGCTAAATGGGTGCATTTCATCCAGAAGGAAGGGGGCTGCATAGCCTTCAAGACTGTTGGTAAAAACACTGAGAGCGTGGTCAGAGGTGTACTGTTTCCTAGAACTAAGCTGAGCAGGACAGGAGGATCTGCTTGAGTCACTGGCTACCCCTAACAGCTAAAATAAAACAGACCAGGGGCTTGCTTTGTCAGAAGGCAAGTAGCATTGTATAATCACACCCATACGGATAAACACTTGCCTACCGAAACAGGATGATCTTTTCTATACTTTCTCCTAGGGACAGCCCCTGGGCTGTGCTGTCCCTAGAGCATGCCCAGTCATTGCCTGGGAGAGTTGGCACAGGCCAGGCAGCGTGCTAGCAAAAAAACATCACAAATGACTGAGCCTGCCAAACCTGTGCTGTGGTCCTGTTTTATGTATCAAATAGGCTTAACCATGGAATCAAGTTGTGCTATCGTTATCCTGTTCCTCAAGAGAGTAAGTTTTATTTATATCCATTAGATCGGTTGTTAACCACCCCTTATATTAGAAGAGCGCTCCAAATCTTACTCCTCTGAGATGTGGAACCCTAATTACAAAGCTGAATGAGAACTTGGAGCTGTGGAAGTTGCTGGCAACTTTAGTGCTTCTGTTGAAGGCTCAATGCACTCACACTAGAAGAGGACTACAGAGGGTGTTCGCTGTAAGAGAGGATGCCTGTCTCAAATGTGATAGACAGAAAAGCATAATTCAGATCGCTGGTAGACATCACTACTTGGTTTAGTGAGAATTACTATCAAAATCATCCCTTGTGAATTGATGCATTTATGATGGAATATCTGTTCTGAAAAAACAGGCAGGAAGATCAGATATCAAAATGATGCAGAATAGATTTGTTGCTACAGAGAGAAATAAAATCTGGGATTGTCTGTCTGCAAGAGCAGAGATAAGAAAGGGAATGACTAATGTTTTCATTGCACAGGGGCAGCGAAGTACCTGCACAGAGAAGCAAAAGCAAAAAAAAAAAGTCCAAAGCAAGTATCTGAAATGTATTAAGAAGACTTATGCATGATTAACCAGCTCTCAACCCAAATATATTTGTCACCTACAAGTTGGTTTTTTATAGCCATGAAATTATCAGTAAGGATTTTCCAAAATCAAATACTCTTACGTTAAGCATTATCTATACCAGATTAAAAAGTAAAAATTCTAGATTGGGCTTTCTAAATACACAAAGCTGGAAACATTCAGAACAGGGTTTTAACTTGGCCTTTGTGGACATAATGGTTTCAAAGATCCCTTGAGGGTTTGGAGATCTTTGACCCTTTTCTGATTTCAAAGCACAGGCACCAACTAGAAAGATCCCAGAGAAGTTTGCCACTGCTGTGAAGGGGACAAGGTCTGTGAAGATGAGCTCCCTTCCCACTGTATGTATATGACAGAAATGAGGTGGCCTTTTCTTTCAGAAGTGGTGTAGAAATTATCTTTCCTTTTAATTTCCTCTCTGATCAAGATCTCTTTCAATGGGTAATTAATCCTCATAGTCAGCTATTACTCTGCCAGATGATCTCTCATTTGCTGAACCATCAAAAGCTTGTTGACTTTACATTGCTTTCAAACTGGCTGGTACAGTTAGAAATCAAATTTGATTTATAGAAATCAGGTTTCAAAACAGCTGACGCTGTCTGAGAAAGTTGCAGAAATTGTGGGAGAGAATGTATTGTTTTGACTTCAGTACCAGATTACAGATTACCTTCTCATACACCCCGAACAAATGACTCCAAGCAAAGGCTTATTATGATGATGATTTATGGCTTTAATTTCTAAGAGACTGTATGATCTGGCTGATGTTTCCTGGCATTGGATTCACTCAACATTGCTAATATTTTTCAGAGCTGCCTTAAACAATTTATGAGCTTTAATGCCATTGTTTGAAGTAATTAATATATATGTAAATCTAGGGAGGCAGACTTACAGTTGTATCTATGTTCTAGCAAGCTCTTGTCCCTCAGCTGAACTGTAGTAGTGACCACATATTTATATACATTCTTTCTGCTTGTACTCTCAGTTTCATTGAAATTCAGTGTGACAGTTTTCCAGCCGGTGTACATTTGTGAAGGGCAAGTGGGCTCAAGCATGCTTTTGTGCTGCTCGCTCTCCTCTTCTGGGTTTTACTGACTTTTTGTCTAGAAGGTGATTAGCATTGAAAGAATGAGCAGGAATTTATTAGCACATTTTGAAATATAATTTTTTATACTTCTTCTAAAGAAAGTACAAAGTTTGTTAGATACATCTATAACTGCTAAGAATTTTGACCATCCAGCCTTCAGTCCCTCACTTACATTACAGTGATAGTCTTACTGAGTGTCCCTTGCCTCAATGTAAGACCGTGATCTTCGATTCCTAACGACCACTCTCTCTGAGGCCTTGGGTAGGTAGAACTGTGGCTTTGGTGCCTTGATTTGTTCAAGCCTCAAAGTTTCCAAAGATAAAACAGAAACATGCTCACAGCAGATCTGTGACTATCTTTATGGCACAGCCTTTCTGTAATGTTCAGCCACATGCTGCCTGCTTAGGTTAAGATGGTCTCTTAGATCATATTTAAATTCTAAACTTTTTAGTAGGTGGTGTGTGCCTAAGAGCATAAGAACAGCTAAAAAAGCTTGCTTACCTGTGCCAGCTCCTTGTCCCCTATATCCAGCATGTGGAGGCAGTGGTGTATACCAGGGGATGTGTATCAGCAGCACAGAGCAAGTGTTCAGTGACAGAGCCTCGACATTCTGTCCTTAGCTCCCAGCCGTCCCACCTGGGCACTCCTGCAAGTGTGTGCTGGTGGACCAAGTACAGTGACAGACACACCGTGGTGCCTGTGTAAGGAGGAACTGTCCAGGCTGTGTGGGGTTTCAGTGATCTGCCTGGGATGTAGAGGTCACAGACGGCTGGGTGTCTTTCTGTTCAGGTTTCTCTGTGACCATCTGTTTATCTTCCCAGTGCTTGTGACCTTTATGTGTTCACGTAGCCCTTCTGTCTTCTCCTCATTAGACTGATCCATTCTTGTTGCTGATGTGCCCTAGAAGACCCATTAGACTGTTTTGGGGACCCAGTGATTTCCAGGGTTGCTGCACCCTCTTGTGTGAACTTGTCTCAGGTGGTGACCAGCTGCATGCCCACCCCATTCCAGTGCAGCTAGGGCCAGGCTTCCTCCATACGAGTGCTCTAGATGCCTGAACAACGTAGCTGAAGTTAGGGGAAGCCCCAGTGCAGAATGCCTTGGAGTATCCTTTGGAAAGGAACATTTTCTTGCTATGCCAGAAGGTTTATCTTCTGGTTTTCCCCTATGGAACGCTTTAAAGGGAGAGGGGGAAAAAAAAAAAAAAAGTATGTCTTGCCTACAGACAATCCCATGGACACAGAAGTCAGTTCAATTATTTAAAGAGATCAAGAGAACTTAAAAATGAAAAACTATTGTGGGAGAGCGTGGAGCCCAGCCTGAACCTCTCTGCAGCAGGTGGACTCCTAAGAGGTCTTCCAGAGCCTGCTGGCTCCTGGTTGGCCCACCAGGACCTGCTTGGCAGCACACTGATGGTGGCAATGATGTGAACACAATCATTGCACTCGCTGTTGGTTGTGTCTAGTTGTAGTAAGAATTAATAGATAACCATTTTTCAAAAACCCTTTGATTTGCTTTTGTTTCTGTTGGTGTATAGATGTTTGGGTGACGATTAAGGTGGAACTGCAAAATACACTCATTTTACAAACTCACTATAAGTGTCTTTACAGTTTTTACAGTTAAAATCTTTTCTCTGTTTATATGAAATAGTCTTCCTTTGCAGGTTTACATAGTTTCCTGAAATAAGTGTAATTTCTCTGTGAAAATACCACAGATACATATTTATGTATACAATTTCAGTTAAGGGGGTTTTTTAGGCTGTGGAATGATCTTCTGAGTAGAGCTCTGTAAATCTTTTCCGATTTGCTAGGTGAACCAAAAGCCTGAAAATAAATTTGGAATCAGCCCAAGTCAACCAAACAAAACACAGTGCAGTTAGGAAAAAAAATCGTAAAAGGAATAGGATTCAGCTTCCTGGAGTAACATTATTTTATTATTTTTTAATTAAACTCAGTTAATTCCTTTGGAAGCATTACTGGGAAAACAGGCAAACCTGCTTTTCCTCACTTTCCCTTGACTGCAGTGGGAGCTCGGGGAAGATGAGGGGAGAGTGTACTCCTGACTGCAGCATCCCGTTGATGTCAGACGGGATGGAGCTGAGCTGCTGGGCTGTTGGTTTTTGGTTTTCTTTTCCCAAAAGTAAATGTAAAGGAATGCTCCTAACAATTTTAAACGCCTTTGAAATAAATAATTTCATTTAAGGTTCTTTGGGTAAAAAAAAAAAAAATACCCCACAAAAAAAACCCCGTTCAAAACAAAAAACTCCAACAACATTCTTTGCTGACGAGACTGAGATTTTTCACTCTCTGTAAACCAGGTTTTGAAAGCGAATTGCCGGATTCGGCACGAACTGTTATGAAATTCCAACTCGGCATGCCCCGGGGAGGCTGGCTGCTTGCCAGGGAGGCCGGCCCGCTCCTCGGGCAGGGCAGACGCCGGCCGGTGCCTCCCTCAGGGTCCGGGGGAAGGCCCGAGTCCCCGCCGGCCGGTGCCTCCCTCAGGGTCCGGGGGAAGGCCCGAGTCCCCGCCGGCCGGTGCCTCCCTCAGGGTCCGGGGGAAGGCCCGAGTCCCCGCCGGCCGGTGCCTCCCTCAGGGTCCGGGGGGAGGCCCGAGTCCCCGCCGGCCGGTGCCTCCCTCAGGGTCCGGGGGAAGGCCCGAGTCCCCGCCGGCCGGTGCCTCCCTCAGGGTCCGGGGGGAGGCCCGAGTCCCCGCCGGCCGGTGCCTCCCTGCTGAGGGGCGGGAGAGCGGGCTGAGGAGCCGCGCGGGGCGGGGCGGGGCGGGGCGGGGCCGCGCGGGGCGGGGCGGGGCGGGGCGGGGCGGGGCGGGGCGGGCGCTGACGCGGCGCGCTCTCGCTGTCTGTTGCAGATCTTCGAGTGGTGGTACTTCCGCAAGTACGGGACGTCCTTCATCGAGCAGGTCTCGGTGAGCCACTTGCGCCCCCTGCTGGGCGGGGTGGACAACAGCGCGCCCAGCACCGCCAGCGCCGCCAACGGGGACGCGGACTCCAGCCGCCAGAGCGTCTCAGGTGAGGGGCGGCGGGCGGCGGCAGCTGCCGCCTGTCCCTCGGCTTCCCAGGCGGTGTAAAGCTGAAGGTTCCCGTGCCCTGGCTCACTCAGTGCGGGGGGGGAATGGCCGTTATATGCCCGAGGGAGGACAGAGCGGCCGGTTCGGGCAGCCGGCCCTCCCGCCCCACCGCTGCCCCGGGCCCGGCTTGGCAGCAGCCCCGGGGCGGGCGCGGGGTACAAAATACCATCTTGTTCTGAAGCCGTAAGACCAGATGAGGCTTCCTTTAAACTTGTTCTCTCGTCAAATAAAAGGCAGAGCTGCTTCATTAATTGCTCTGGCTAATTATATCTTTCCAAATCCATGCCGTGCTCCTTGCTCAGGCTGTGTTGCCAGTGCATCTGTTCCCTCCGTGTTCTGAAAGCCCGGCGAAATTGCACATGCTCTTTCTGCAACATCGTTTCTAAAGGCAGGCAGTGTTTTTATTTAAATTATTTTGAATAATAACAAAGTTGTAACCAAAAACATCAGAAAAAGATGTGAAGAATGCCCATCTGCTTTTGTGTCGCTTGATTATTTAGATCATGAAAGTAGTATGTAAACAACGTTTGGATTTCACTCGAGTAAGTGGAAGCGCAGTGGCTTTCGATAGCTAAAAGGCTTGTTCTGTACCTGACTCTGCTACTGATTTGATTTGTGACTTTGCACACATCATAACGCCTTCAGGTTTTAACAAAAGGCCTCCAGTTTAGGGGCCCTGATTTCTGGCATTTGCAATGTTTGTGAGCTTCCAGGCCTTCAAAGCCGCTAGGAGCTTCAGTGCAAGGAGTGGGTGCTGCAAGTCAGGCTGAAGGTGTCTGACTCTGAGCCATTCAAACCTTTAAAGTTGACTTTCTGGCTTCTTTTCTAGTGTGTGTGATTATTATGAATTAGCATGTGATTGAGGAGGTGTTTTGAGAGCCTTACATGACCAGTATAAATGTACAAGTTGTCATTTTTTCGTGCGTTTATGTATTACTGTAATGGACACATATTTACTTGGTCTGGTGAAGAAATGTTAAATCACAAGAAATCAGCTCTCATGTGATGGTGGGGAAGATGTCAGTGTGAACTGAGGCAGCTTGAGTCCTGTTGCAACTCTGCCACAGGAGGACTATCCCTGCAGGTCACTTTGGTCAGGTCACAGGGTTTGGGGTTCTGCTGAGGCACTTTGATTCCGGTGCCTGGTCGCCTGAGGATGGTTCCTCTGAGAGACAGGCCAGCCTGCCTAAAATGAATCAGCCCCCTAAGCACTGATCTTTGCAGACTGAAGAGGAGTCCCAGGGGAACTTGTCTCTGTGCTTGGGTGACTCAGCTACCTGGGGGGGATGGTTTGAAGACCTAGCCCATGGGTGATGAAGGTGCTGAAGTGGTGTTGCTTCTGGCTTGAGCTGGAGATGCCCACTGCAAAAGGAAAGTCAGGGCAGGAGCATCTTGGCTTTTGTTCCTCGTCTGTGAAATGAAGGCCGCCTGTTTCGGCCCTAGCTTGCCATACAGGCCATAATCTTAATGCTAGAAATTAATTTGGGTTTCATTAGGGATGTGCACCTAGAGTCAAGTACAGTTTCATTAAATTTATTTCCTCTGCAGGCTTTTAAAATATATCAGAATTAACAAGTGCAGAAAACTGAATGAAAAAATATGTATTTTAGTTATTATTATTATTTTTTAGCAGCTGAGGTGCCTATTTCTGTACCTGGCAAATTTTATTTCTGCTCTTCAGTGTTCATGAAAACAAGCAAACAACAATTAGCTTTGAACTCACAAGTTCAATGAAATAGGTGGCCTCAAAATCCCTTGCTTTCTGCTGAGTATTTCTACTTAAGCACAGCAAATTCAGCTGCTGTCATTCCCATCCGAGGAGAGGCTGTGAATAGCAGCATTGCGTCGTCCAGGATATTAGATTTGGATGAACTGGCAGAAAGCATGGGATGGCTTGGAAACACCTGAAAACTCATCAGTGTGCTCAGTCACACTTCAGCAGCTCTGAAATAACTCATTGTTTTAAAGCAGAAGGCACAGTATTTTGACTAATGAGGTTCACCCAAGCATCTTGACTTTTCTGATGTAAAGAAATAGTTAAGGAGTGTGTTTCCTTTCAGTGCATTGGCACTTGAGTCTGTGAGTTGGGTCTCTCACAGTGTCTCTGGATAGTGTGTCTGTACAGATAGCTTGTTATTTGTGCCTTCAGAAAGATAGCATGCTCAAAACATGACCATTGAACAAGGAGCTGAAAGATTAATCTTCAGTAGACCCTAATTGCTTGTATAAAATAAGGGATACAGTTTTATTACTTGTAGCATAACAGGTAAGGCAGCCTTTTCAGTTTACCCTGCGTCAGTGCTGGGGTATTTCTTTCACTGTCCAACAAAGTGAAAATGGCTTTTTCACTTGGCGCACCCCGTTTTCCTATGTAGATATTTGACTATGGTAGAATATTGCAGTATATAGCTTTGTCGTCAGAAGCGTGGTTGTTGTACTGAGACCACAGTACCAGCAGATACCAAGACAAAAACAACAAAGAACAAACACATCATGTTTAACCAGCTAGACAGATGTCAAACTCTACCCCCAGGACAGGAGGTGGTAATAAAATCCCTTCTTCACCTCCTCTTTTTGTTCTCCAATTCCACCTTTCCCTGCTACAGTGCTGAAGTAGTGCATACTTTGGATAAAGTATAACCACTTAAATAAGATGAACAAAAAGAATGGTGTCACTGTGATAAAATAGTTGCCTAATCCTCTTGGTTGCAACTAGTAAGCCAAACCATTGAATTGTACCTCTGGAACTGAGAAGGCTGATGTGGATTTAATATTTATGATAGTTTGAAAGTCATATTATGTAAAAATTGTCAGATTGAAGCTTGTCAAACAGCCGTACTGTCTGGGTGCACAACAGAACAGCTGAATGTTGATCAAGCACTTCTGCTGAGTAAACCAGTGGAACTTTCTAATATTAGCTACCTCCTGAAGTGGTTAGTTGAAAGATGCAGATGTATAATCAATGCATTCGCTCTTCCCAAACCTCTTCCCATTCCCCTGTCTCTGTTTCACACATAGTTTTAGGTGATGTAGGCAGCAAGCTGAGGGCCCACCTCCTTTGCCACTTCACTAGTGTTTGTGTAGCTGTGGGTGTCATTATGTTACTGCAGATAATTTCTGTAAAATGCTTTCTCTCCATACCACTTTAGCCTTACACTTAGAAACGGGAGCTGCATTCAGGAGAAAAGAGAAGGTCTTGACTTGCAGTTCTGTATTTCTGTCCCTTTCTTTAATGGAACAGGCATAAAGGGAACAGGCATACACTTAGCATGTCGTATAAGAAGGCTTGATACCCTGCTGCCTCAATATCCCACCAGAAAACCGTCTCTATGATCTGTGTAGAAACAATGTCACAAGATTTTGTAGGGGAAAATGTGCTGGTTGACTTTTGGTACTGGAAAGCAGCTGGTGAAATGCTGGCAGGCTGTCAAGCCTTGGAGCAGGCTGTCCAGGGAAGTGGTTGAGTCTCTGTCCCTGGAGGTATTTAGAAGACGTGGTAGATGCAGCACTTAAGGACATGGTTTTGTGGTGGACTTGGCAGTGCTAGGTTAACAGTTGAACTTGATGATCTTGAAGGTCTTTTCAGCTGAAACGATTCATGATTCTATGATGAGTTTTTGCAGAGCACCGTGTGAGGGGTCATCCAGTAGCAGATCTGTGGTGGAACGACACTGCCTCTTGGTGAATATTTGTGCAGATATTGGGTTTGGTTCTGGTCTCAGCTTCACTGGAGTGAATTGTCTTTGTTGAAATGAAGAGAACAAGTCTAGTGTTAAAGGAAGAAAAACCAGAATCGAGACCTCAGCTTTTCAAAAGCTATAGAAATTCATTTTTACGTGTTTGGTTGGGTTTTGATAAGTTCTATTCTGAATTATATTGTTGTGGATTTTCTAGTTTCTTCCTGCCTGCATTGTGAAGAATTGACAGGTTTTTTCCCCCTGAAAGAAATGTATGAAATGCTTTTAGTGTTCCCAAACCTTTGCAATGCAATGAACTTTTCTCTGCCAATCACCTTCAACATCCTTTGTCAACTCTAGTATGCTTTGTAACTTAAGTAAGGTCAGTAGATGTTGCCATGTATTTTTTACTTCATGAGCTAAAGAGGAATTTGATTTGGCAAGTGTAACTGAGATTCTCGGTGATTTACAGTATTAACTGGACAGTTTTTCTGATTTTTTTCTGTGGAAATAACAAGTCCATAGGGACCAAGTTAATTGCTGTTTTTCACTGCAATAACCCAGTGTGATCCCTCTTCAATTCTGCATTACGGTAAATGTGAGTCCTGGCACTAATCAGTATTATCTTTTCATCTGGCGTTTGGAGCTTTGTTAGTGTTTATTTGTCTGGAATGATTATGTTTGTTGACACTAATCTATAATTAAATTATTATTTTAAAAGGGAAGAACAGTCTGATTACCTGCATCTCTATGCTCTTGATATTTTTTTCCCCTATAAATAAGTCATTTGGTGAGGCTCATTAGAAGATAACTGATGTTTCTGATAATCCTCAAGTCCCATTGTAATGTGAAAGAGATTCATTATTGTGTGTTTCTGTTTATAACAGAATGCAAAGTCTGGCGAAATCCTTTAAATTTGTTCAGAGGAGCTGAATATAATCGGTAAGTGCTACAGTGTTACGGTTTTGGGCATAGTACTGGGTTAAGGACCTTGGCTGTGCACATCCATTAATCTAACTCAGAGATGGACAAACAAAACCAACTGTGGACATGTGCTCATGCCAGGTTTTTTCTGTCATTTGTAAAATGTTTCTGAATGAAAAGGAATTTAAATTCATGCTCATGCACTTGTTACTTCTGCAGTTTTTAGTGACCCTATAAAAAAAAAGGAAAAACCTACCAGGTGTACGTGGTACTGTTAAGGCAGTAATTCTGTTCAAATCAGTTATAGAAAACAACATAATGAATTACATCTAGGTTTCATGCAGTCTTAGTGTGTGAATATGTGTGTTACCAATTTCCAGTGTGTACTTTCCAACATCCTCATTAGCGTAGGTTCAACTACTGTCGCTCCATCACAGTACAGCGAAATGCAACATGTGTTGGTTGGGAGATTGGCTGGGTGACCTTACTAGGCTATGCCCATCTCGAATGTCTAGGATTCTTTTCTAGATTCATTTTGCCAAATGTGACCTCATTAACCAAAATGTCTCTTTTTTGGCATGTTTTCAGGTATACATGGGTAACAGGGAGAGAACCTTTGACTTACTATGATATGAATCTTTCAGCACAGGACCATCAGACATTCTTTACATGTGACACGGATCATTTACGGCCTGCAGATGCTAGTAAGAAACCTTGTGAACAACTGGTTTTGCTAATAGGTTAATGATTGTTTTAAACTGGTGCAAGAAAAATGCAGTCAGGCATCATTTCTCTAGGGAATAAGGAAAGGCAAAAGTCTGATCATGCCTGGAAAATCGTTGCTGTTGTATTTGTAGAATTCTAGATCTGAACAAATATCTTTGTAGGTATGAACTATCTAATTTGTGTCACTATTTTGTTCTGCTTTCTTGCTGAAGTCATTCAAGGTACCATTTGCAAGTGTAAAGATTTGGGGTTTTCCCTGTTTCTTGCAGCGGCTTCAAACATATATAGCTTAATTTGCCTCTGGCTGCAGTGTGGCATGTTAAGTTACATTATCCAGGTCCCATTTAGTCTATGCGGACAGAAGAGAGAGAGCTTATGTAAAACTTGAGTCCTGTGTTTCATTCCCAGATGTAGTTTGAAGCTCTGTAGAAAACGGAAACAACACATTTACAGCTGAATTTGATAGAAGTGGCTTTAGTTGTGTTAAGCCTTTATTGTTAAGTCCACACGCAGACTTTGGTTCTGTGACATGTTGAAATGCACGACAATGATTTTGATCATCAGAATTCGCCTCTGAAGAGACAAATCTTTGTCTCTTAGGAAAGAAGAGATACTGACAGTTGGGCACTCCATTCTGAGGGCATAATTACAAAAGAGAACATACTGTGCTTTTTTAACACGCGATAAACATGAATCCTAGTTTCTGAACTTGATGGGCTAATTATGAGGCAGTCTGATTAACCTGGATGTTGTTTCCATTTAACATTCACCTCAAGCAACAGCACAGTAAGGAACTAGAATAAGAATCCTAACTGTCCTTGTATTCTTTTGTGTCCTGTGGAATCTGCTACTCCAAGAGGAAAAAGCTGCTTCTCGCCTCTGTACGTGACAGTGCAGATGGCATGATCTCTCAGCCAGATTTTCCTATGAAAAAGAGTTTAATTAAGTGAAAGAGTAAAGCTGAGTATTTGGGACAAAAATATCATGTTGATTATGACTATTATGATTATTTTGAGGGATCACTGACCTCTTTGAGTGCTGTGGAGTGAGTCAGGCTGAGCAAAATAAATTCTGTTGTTATAATGCAGTAGATTCTGCTTGTTAATGCTGTAATGACTGATATGCCTCTGTTCTGCTTTGTTTATTGAACAGTAATGCAAAAAGCCTGGAGAGAGAGAAACCCCCAAGCCCGAATTTCTGCAGCACATGAAGCTTTGGAATTGAATGAGTGAGTGACAACAACATTCACATTTATTTCCTGTCATTTAAAAATCCATTTGATGATAGCTTAAGGCAGGGGGGGTTGCTACAGTAATTTTTAATGATGATTACAGGCCTGTCACAGCAAGGCCTGCAACGGGAGGAAAAAAGCACAGCTGCATGTTGTGCTAGCCACTCAGAAAATCCTTAGGGCAGCATTGACAATGGGAGTCTTCTCATTGATGTCAGTGGGCTTTGTATCAGCATAGCGAAGTGTTAATAAAGTTGTCTCCTAATGAGCATACGAACTATGCATTTATAGGCTAGAGAGTTCCCTTTGGGGTTTGTCAGTCATCCGGAACAGAGGCAAGAAAGAAGGGACTCATAAACACCTTCTGAAATATTCATTTCATAGTCTGAGAGAATATGATGTCATTTTGTGGGACTTTAGTCTTTGAGTCCATTATCTGTTTTCTCAGTAAGAAGCGTAGTATTCTGAGATCCCAAAATAAACTCAGTGCTGCGATGCTTTACTGGCATGGCAAACTGTATATATGTTGCCAAAGTGCACAAAGCGGAGAGAGTCCCTTAGGTTGCTGTCAGAGATTACAGCATTCTCGAATTCCATAACCTGGTGCCTTACAGAATGTCCTTTACATGTTTCATCAGAAGGTCAAAAAGAATTGTTTGTTCCTGCACAGCAGTTTAACTGAGAGAGCATGTAGCAGAGAAGGCTTTTGCAGGAGTGAGCTATAAGCCTATCCAGTTCTACTCACGTATCAGAGAATGGCTGAGGTTGGCAGGGACCTCTGGAGAGCATGTGGTTCAACACCCCTGCTCAAGCAGGGCCACCTCCAGCACGTTGCACAGAACCATTTCCAGTTGGCTTTTGGATATCTCCAAGGAGGGAGACTCTCCAGCCTCCCTAGACAACTTGTGCCAGTGCTCAGTCACCCTCACAGTGAAAAAGTGTTTCCTGATGCTCAGAGCAAGCCTCTTGTGTCTCAGTTTGTGCCCATTGCCTCTGGTCTGTAACTGGGCACCACTAAAAAGAACCTGGTTCCATCCTCTTTGCACCCTCACTTCAGGTATTTACCAACATTGATGGGGTCGCCCTGAGCCTTCTTTTCTCCAAGCTGAACATTCCCAGCTCTCTTAGCCTTTTCTTATATGTGAGATGCTCCAGTTACTTAATCATCTTCATGGCCCTCCACTGGACTCACTCTGGTATGTCCATGTCCCCTTGTACTGGGCAGCCCAGAACTGGACAGAGCATTCCAGGTGTGGCCTCACCAGTGCTGAGTAGAGGAGAAAGATCACCTTCCTCAAACTGCTGTCAACAGTCCTCCTAATGCTGAGCATTAGGATACCATTTGCTCTTGCTGCAAGGACACATCGCTGGCTCATGTTGAACTTGGTGTCCACCAGGACCCCCAAGACCTTTTCTGCCAAGCTGCTTTTCAGCTAGGTTGCCCACAGAAAGTACTGGTGCCTGGAATCTTGTTTTCACCCAGACCTGTTGTTTCCTGTTCCTCAGCTGGTGACTCTGAAACACAATTAGAGGCAGCTGCAGCCCAGTTTTATTTCAGTATAAAGAATAATCTTATCAGCAGTGTGCTTTGTGTGAGAGGTGTTTAAACATGTGAAATGAATGGCTTTGTGAAGATGCACCTTGATGGAGGCAGGTAGTTAAGACATCTAAATTAGACAGCTAAAAGCTAAAAGGTGACTCCCGCCGTGCATTTCACCTTTCTGCATATTCATAAAAATTCTGCTTTCTTGTTGGAGGAGGGTTTTTGGTTTGTAATCTTTACAATTGCATTTGTAATCTGTCCTTGGCATATGGCAAGTGTTATAGTTCTGTTGATTCTTTTCATACCATTACAGTAACAGAGGCATTTTCTGTTAAAACAATAGTGCGTAAAACTGGTCTTGGTTTCCAGAAGGAGCTTTAGTGATACAAGCCATGATTGCTTAGCGAGCCAGTCCTTTACTCTCTGGGGCAGTTGTCAGTAGGTGCACTCAAGTGGCTGAATGATACAGTACCTACAAATAAGAGTCATGGTCTGGTTGCCAGAATATTTATTCATCTGAATAGTTAATCAGAAAGGTATACGGACAAAACTCCATTGCCACTGTATTTCATACATCCTTGCCAGTCTGCATGTCTTTGTATAGCTTTTACTTCATAGAACTTTCTCATGGTTTTTCGTCTGGTATTTTTACAGGTGTGCTACTGCCTATATACTCTTGGCCGAAGAGGAAGCGACAACAATTGTAGAAGCAGAGAAGCTGTTCAAGCAAGCTCTGAAAGCTGGAGAGGGCTGTTACAGGCGCAGCCAGCAGTTACAGCACCATGGTGCCCAGTATGAAGCCCAACACAGTAAGTTTCTTTGGATGGAATAGCCATTTCTATAAATGGGGAGAAGTTCTGGGGAGTTCTTCGGGTTTGGGTTTTTTCTTTTCCCTCTCAGAACTATGTACTCAGTATTCAACACTGGCTGGAATATGGCCCTAGAGCCAGACTATTCTGTTTCAGTGTTTCTGTTTGATTCTGTTACTGAGATGAGCAACGCTCAGATTACAGATGCACCTTGTCTTTGTTGCAGCAGAAAATGTTGTAACATGTACTTAAAAGAAAAGGTAGCAGAGCCAAAACAGTTCTGATATTCAGAAAATGCTGGACACTGTTTTAGTGTCTAGTGCCTTTAGCCATTTTGAAAACGTGGGCTCATATTGTTAACAGGCAGTAAGGAACGATGAAAACAGGAGTGAAGTGATGCTTTACCAGCTTTTTTCCTTCAGCTGTGAGGGTAAATATATACACTACATTGTTCTGTGTAAAATTTAATGACAACCATTAACCAATGTGACATTTGAAAAGTTAATTGCATATATTAATGAAGGTCACAGAAACATAAAAAGTAACAACTGGAATAATACAGTGCTCTCATTGAAAGTCTAGATTTTTATTATTTTATTTTAAATTTTGAATAAGCAAAATTAGCTGCTGTGATGATATTTATTAGATGCTTCGTAAACCTGAAAATACATGGGAGTTCACTGCCGGTAAATAAACAAAAAGATTAAAAAAGCAATCAGTCTAGGTTATTTCTAGTCTATGATGGCTACTTCAGGCAAAAGTAATACCGATTAATTACATAAGCACAAGCACTAACATACTTTGGGCATCTTCAGGTTTCTCAGGACTTGCATTCACAGCCTCTAGCTATCTCGCATAATTTGAAGGTTACTGGTAAAAATTGTACATAGTGAGATTGTCTTGTGTTCTCCGGTTTCAAAAGTGTGCACATGTCTATACCTGAAAATGTGAGATTTTATAAAGCTTGGGGTTGTATTTTAAACATTTGTTGGTTATAAAACGGTATTTAGGATGATTTACTTATTTTTGTTAAAAATAAGAATATAGAGCAGCTGAGCCCTTGAAACGATTTTCAGGCTCTAGCTTATGGTGGTCTGTGAAACCTTAATTTGTGCACTGAATTCTGAGTGCAGAAAATGACAGTGATTCTACGAAAACTACACAAAAAAAATAATTAAACACTGTCATGTTGCTTATGTCCAAGATAACCTGGTTACGTTTGTGCAGGCAAATCTAAGTATGATATTTTTGTAACCTGTCTGTACTAGGTTGCTACTGTCATCATGAAATTTCACACCCTGAACCTTCAGTATCACAGCAGAGGAAGTAACGAGTTGAACCTCAAAACTGAGTGCATTGCCACAGGGCAAAAGGGGCTAAAAAGTGACTGCCAGCTCTGCCTGTGGCTTCAGGGGGGCCGTCAGGAGGGGCTAGATTGTCATACTTCTCTATACCACCCAGTCTCCCCTTGATAATGTCAGTGTGCACTCACAGAAGTTAGAGAAGGTCCAGCCTCAGACATTGCCTTGGACAACAGGGTCTTCAAGTAGGTTTTCTTGATTATATGCTGGACTTCCACATGGTTTACAAAGGTGGAGAGCTCAGCTTTCTTTAGAGGGGAAGGACCATGGACAGATGTGTTGCAGTTCCATGGTTCTGTCTGTCATTCCATTTCTGGTCCTTAAAGTTGACTTCGGCATGAAGAGTGGGCATTTCATCTTTTACAGGTGAAAAACACTATGTAACTGCTTGACCAACAGTATATTGCTCTATATTTCTGTTTATTCATGTATTCCGTCTCCATACAGTATTTTATGTTAGACTGTGGAGTTTAAGAGTAAATAATGGTATTGAGTAACCAATTTAACCTCTTTCAAAAGGTGCTAGTTAACAGAAAGCACAGGCAATCTCCTTTTTAAGGTGGCATGTGTTCATCACCCCAAAACATTAGCCACCTCAGAAAATTTTGACCTGAAAGGTTATCTTGATTTCATAGTAAGTAAATGGCTTTTGACCATTCCTTCTGGAAAGACTGAAAAGGAGCTTGGCCTGAAGTGTATACCTCTTAGTTACACTAAATAAACACGTTGAAACAGATGTAACTAATAAATTGTTTATTAAATATGTAGGAATCAATACAGAGATAAGGAATTACACAATATAAAATACAGCTAAAGAAATCCCTCCCTTATATATTTTTTTCTTCTAAAAAGTCAGACCTTTCAACCTGCTGCTTAATGTATCTGAAAATTGTAATCGCAGTTTTAAAACAATTTGTAGGTACTTGGAATATTTTCAGTGCACATCTTGTTCTTATTATGAAGGACTTGAAAATGTTAGGAACACACTAAAGTCTTCACAGACTGCATACTATACAGAAAGATAATTCGTAGCAGGTGTCTTATATTTTCATGATGTGGTAATTTTGTTGATGATTAGCTGTCCGCTCATTTCCTGTTGGTCCAGAAGCATGTTAAGAGTTCACATTTGAATTATAGGGAAGAGAATGAGAAATTAAATGAGTAAGAAATCTCCAAGAGAATAATTATTATCGCTGCTTAGTTTCTGTCATCTTCGCTGTTACGGCATCTTCCAGCACATAGGATTGTCTTACCTACAACGCATTCGTTTGCCATCCATAATTAGTGGTTTGAGTGATTTGAAGACGATAATTGAGTAACAAGTAAAGGCTCTGTAAACAGAAAGCTGAGGGTACACTTCTTTTCTTCTGATCATTAAGAAAAAGACTGTTAGAGGATGGAGATTTGTTTCGCTACATCTCCTGTTAACAAGCATGGACATCGTAACAGACAAAAAAGGCAGGATAGAATATGCATTTGCATGGATACCCTTCTCTTAAGCATGTACGTGGTTTGGTAAGGAATTGAATGCAGTGTGTGACCACAGGGTTTTGTGCCAATGTTACCTCCATAGGGGTTCTCCTTGCCTCACTCGATTACTTGATCATCTGTACCCTATAGCATTGTCTGTACCTTTAGATCTGCTTATATTTCATAGGTGTAAGGTCAACGCATGGGTCCTTATTGATAACACTATGTATCGGGAGCAATTCCACTGATTATAAGTGGTGTTATGCAACTTCTAAATCAGCAGAATTTGGTAATTTTTTATTAAAATTATTGTGAAAGCATTGATGATAGCAAATAAAAATGGCAAGAAAGCTATGTTTCCTTTTGTGTTGGAATATTAAATGAACCTTTGTTTTATCTTTTTTATCTTAATGCTGTTTCTTTTTCCTCTTATACAGGAAGGGACACCAATGTGTTAGTTTATATTAAGAGGAGGCTGGCAATGTGTGCAAGAAAGCTGGGAAGGACCAGGGAAGCAGTGAAAATGATGAGAGATGTGAGTTTGGATTTGTTTCACATGTGATACTTAGATAATAGTAGCACAGAAATGATACGCATCTCCTTACAAGTTAGCATCCATTCCTCCTGCATGCGGCACTGCTAGTAGTGATTTTGTATGTGTAGTGTACATAAAGATTACGTTAAGAGATCATTTATTTATAAGATTGCAAAAGCAACACTTTGAAGTCATAAAATTCCAGATGGACAGTTGCCCATACAGACTGAATTTCCCATCGTGGTACACGTGCAATGGAATGCAGTCTTTAATTATTTGATCATGAAGTTACTAACATTTTTTCTGAAGCGTGTAATGAATGCTGCTACCTTATTAAACAGGTCTTAAGTATTTTCTTTCCTCCTCACAAAGGTGCAGTTTGTCTGTGTGCACTGCTTACATCACACTATTTAGACCTAAGGACAGTGTTATTTATTCATGCAAAACCTATTACTGAGAAGTCAAAACCAAGTAAATAATCTATAATGAACTGATTTCCCTCTGAGATGGAGGATGACTATATCCCTGTTTTGTAAGCAGGGAAGCCACCAGTGGTGGTCATCTGTCAGTAAGATACAAAGCTACAAATCTGAAACACCAAACTAGCTACTTTGGGGATGGCAGGAGGGAAAGCTGTCCACATAAGGAACAGCGTATGTTTCAGGTATGTAAAATGCTCGAGTTTAGTGATAGCTGCAAATGCCCAGCGTTTCTTCAAATGAGATCCCCTGGATGTTGATTAGGACCACAATTCTTTGAGGAGGTGACTTGCCTTACCTGAGGTAGCAAGCCTGTGACAGAAGGAGGAATGGAGCCCTAGAGTTCTGGACAGCTGACGGTAAAACTGCTTACTAGTTTCCTGTGTTCTTCTAGAAAGAAGAATACTTCGTTTTCCAGCTCCCAAAAAAATGAATCTGGCAAGTTACGCTGAAGGACCTAAATTCTAAATGCACAAAATGGAATCCCAGACGAGAATGAAGCACCTGTAAAGTGTGCTTTAGGCAGCTCAGATGGATGGTCCCTAAACCTGCGTAGTGAAAAGGGAAAGTCTCGCTGCAATCAGTGGGAATTTTAATGTAAAAAGGAAGTGGTTTTCTCTGGAGCTGAGGCACTTGCATCAATGGCCATAGGGCAAGTATGTCTGCCAGCTTGGAATCCAGCACCCAGCATCTTCTGCTGGAACTGGAGCACTCATGAATACTTTTTTTAAAAGTATTATTACAGAATTCATTGTAATAATGCAGGCCCTCATCCTAAATAATCTACCAGCTGGCAAGTGCTGAGTAACTTTGTTGCCTGTTTCTAGCTGGGATTTTTCAGGCAGGCAACTCTCACTCCCCAGAATCACTAGGCTTCCAGACCAGAGGTGTTGAAAAGGAACTTGTCAAAAAAACAGCCATTGCACATCTAGGAGTGTAGGAGAAAGGGATGAGAAAGACCTGGTTTTGCAGTCTTGTGGTCAGCTGGGAGAATGTTGATTTCAAAAGTGTTGTTTTCAGTCCAAGTAGTTCCACTGATTCCTCATTAATTTCATTACACGGGCACTCTGGGACAAATACTGAAATGTTTGGGGACAAACATTAGAATTCTAAGTTCTGGCATTAATACACAGGAAAGATAAAATTTTGAATTTCACATTCAAATGTCACACATTATGATTATGGCAACTTCTGGAGCTTACTATTGGCTGCTGAATGTGTTCTGTGATCTGGAGATAGGGCTGTGTGGAACAGATTCTCTGTGAAGCCTTCTGCTGATGTCAATAGGTATGGATAATTGTGTATGCAGAGCACTGGATCCAGGGACTTGGGTGGTCCATGGAGGCCTAGATTTCTTATGCAAAGGGAGACCTAGAAATCTTTGATCGTAATGAACGGCTTATTCTGTAAGATAGAAGATTACGTGTTGTTGAAGCACAATGTGGGTCTCGAAAGGCAACGATGACAGGAAGACCCAAAGTCATTGTTCATTAGACTTGAAGGACGGAAAACACCCTCCTCAATAAGAATGTTTTGCTAAAATGAAAGGACAGGAGGCAAGACAAAGGAGGTATAAGGATAGAATTTTAGCTTCTAGAGCTTCAACTCAGATCAATGCATTCTGTATTTTTCCCCATACAGACACTGAGGCAAATCCTCAGAACAGAATTTAGATGCCTCTAGAGCTCTTTGTTGTGAGTAAGCAGAGCTAAGAATTAGCAGGTCCCTAGATGAAATATAAAAGCAGCAGTATCTCTAGGTCACAGCTCCAGCACACTGGGAACATGAGTAGGGTCAAGTAAGCTTTGCAGATGCTTTTTTGAAACTGACTTGGAGTTACTTGGTTCTGATGAATGCATGTCCTCCATTTTTTCATGGAAGAAGTAAGTAGTATACTTACGAAGAAGTTTGAAGAACACGAATGTGTCATTGAAGGTTTCTGTGTGATTGATGAGGGAGGAGATGAATTTATTCACCCTAAAAAGAATATGAAGAGTGTGTTGGCTGGGGACTGCTGACTCTAGCATCAGGGGACAGAGGGTGGAGGCCCTGTTTGTGTTTGAAAGATTGAAAACAGGTTTCTCAAGACATGGAACACGATGGAAATGAAGTGTTAAGAGGTTCATGACACCATCTGGGAAATATGATTGGGTTGTAGTGAGTCTTTTCTACTTTGAAAAAAATAAAATATTTGAGAGTGTTTAATTCATTGCATATATGAGGCCATCTTGAGGACATTACTGATGGATTAGATTGTCTAATTTTATGGAAGAAAAGACTAAGATCCTGCTTAAAACGCCTTAATGGAAAGAAAATGAGTTGTTGGTGACTTAAATGAGATTTTGATTGTTTTGTTATATACACTACTGATAGGGAAATCATATTCTTTAATATTGAAGATATTTAAAACAATATTTTTAAACACTGTTTTTAAAAACTGTTTAAAAACAGGGGGGTTAATTTTAAAAAATTGGGTAGGAATTCCCATTCCTTCTGTGATTAATTTTGAGGTAGTATTTTATTGCTGGCTTTGCTGCTTGGATGTCATTCATTTAGTTGGGTTGAATTAATGCAAATTGCAAACCTGTAATTTTCATGGAAGCATGTAATTGACATCATTCATAGGTGTTGCTTTTACTTGTATTTCTGATGATAATTATTTACTATATTTTGCTATAGAAACCAGCAGCTGTCACTATTTGTATATATTGATTTAACTTGTGATCTCATTTTGATTAGTGGATTGTTGGAATAACTCCAGTCTAGTCAACAGAGTTATTCCTGTTTTGTTCTGGTTTATATAGAGCATGGTATGGTCTGGGAGGGAACTAGATCGCTTTTACTGTCCGTGAGGAGAAAGTCTACAGTGCTGGTTGTTTCATTCATTTTGCTGATTATGTTAGGAGGTTTAAAACCAGTTTGTTCTAAATGACGTTGGAAAATTTGGTATGAGCAGAAGTGAAAGACCTTAATGGTGGCTGTGGGGTATGTTCAGTATCCCTTCATGTTGAATCTTTATTGTGGGCAACGTTGCAAGCCGAGTAGCTACACGCTGATGAGCAAGGGTAGCCTTTTGTACTAGCTGCTCTCTTGTCAGCTCTTTGCAGATTCCCTCGCTGTTAACAACAGAAGAAAATAGAAGCGTGCTGGATTTCTGTGTCATGTTTTTCATTGATTAAAAGCAGAGATGATGTGGAGGGTGTGCAAAGGCACTTCTGTCTGTACTTTGTGGGAAACTGGATCAGTGACTGAGCTACTGAATTCAGGAGCAGTCTGACACGGTATTTCCCTTGACTGGGTCCCTCGAGTATCCAGGTGAAAATGTATTGTGCAAGAAAGTGAATTGTCAAATTAATCCGAGCTTCTTGGGATTGTTCTGGAGAACATTTAGATTGCAGAACAAGCTTTCATTAAAGGGTGATGTACATTTAGGAAACACCAGGGTGGCAGGCAGAAGGCACATGCAAAGGGAACAGAAGCTCTTAATTGCTTCCTCTTTCAGAGAGAAGAGGAAAGAAACTCATTCTAGAGTGTTTTATCTGCCAGTCCATGGCCCTGTGCCCCCTTGAAGACTGATTTGTAACTTTAACAAGTATACATTTCTGAGACACAGTGGAATTGCAGCTTTGCAGGTTTGTTTAGAAACAAGTGAGGTTTAGGGAGAGAAGAGACTCTTCAGACCTTTCCTTAGCTCTGGAGAAGGATAGAAACCAAAACACTTCTTAAGGGTCGGAAAAGTACAACTTATTTCTGGAATCAGTCATACCTGCTGAGGAATTACTCTTCAGATCACAGTAAATGACCTAGAAGTCTACTTCTATGTACCTAGCTCTGAGAACCTTGTTGAAGATATTTCAGTTGGATGTGTTTACGTGTTCGTCTCTGTACCCACCTGCTGTTTCTAAATGTGTATTCTATGCCACAGGAGACACTAAGGAATTATCAGTACCTAAGCAGCTTGTATTGTTAGAGTGCTGCATGCTTATCAACATGCTGCATAATGAGTTCTTTAAACACTTTGGCTGCTCTGAGCATTTAAAATTGTTTAAGAGTTTATGTCACTTGAAGGTTTCAAAAGGGTACTCAACCACACTAAATCAATTTTAATGATATGGGAATGTTGGGTGTTTATCTTTTTATGGCCAGTGATATTGGTGATTGTGCTAGTGTGATGGTTCTGCAGATCTAGCATACTTTCTTGGCAGCCTCTTCTGCTGGGCTTTGAATAAGATTTTCTGTTCAATATTCTCTTAAATTCTGTATTCCTGTGTGCATTGCTGACTTCCACTTGGGTAATGGGAATACATAGCTGGGACAATGTTCTGCACCTTGAATTATCAAGCTGTACCAAACAAAGAGAGTACTAATTGCCAATAAAGGTGTTAGGATCCCTAGCAACTTAACAACACAAATTCTGCAGCTGCTTGCCTGGACAGCTACTGTCTGTCTCTCCCAAATGCTTCTGTGCTTGAGGCAAGGTTAGTCTTTGGCTTGTGTTACACAGATCAGGTTGAGCAGGCTGCTCTGCCTTGAGTGGGATTCTAGCTTTATTGACATCTGTAGCAGTTATTTAAAGTACCTTTTATTAAAATTTGGAGAAAAAGTACTTCTTGGTTAAATGAGACCAACAGTTATCTCATAAGTTTTAGAAGAGTGCTACTCTTGAGAATGGTGACATTTTCGTTTCTGTACAGAGCAGTATCTTCAGTTAATTCTTGTTGTAACTTCAAAGCAGTGCAATAATAGCAAGTGATAAATTCCGATTTTAACATTTCCATATGTCCGTATATTCAAATGTGGTTTGTTCTGCTACAGATTCACGTTAAGGGTAAGTGGGAGGGGCAAGTTAGAACATCCCTCATTTGAGTGGGTTCTTAAACAAAATGGAGGCTCCTTGTGATTCTCCTGATGATGTTTATTCCTTCTGTTTACCTGCACATGACTCAGACCCCTCACTTTTTGTCATAACTGTGATCCTGCGCAAGACCCTTAAAAACTAGAAATTTGGTGACTACTACCTAAAGGCGATAATAAAGTTTCTCATATAAATTATGGGTTTCCTGCATTGTGATTCTATTAAAATAGAACATAGTCTTAGAATATAGTAACACTGTCTTGGTAGGAGCCCTGGTAACTTGGACTCCTTTTTCTCTGCCCTCTTGCATCTCTCCGTGTTTTGGGGCTTTGTATTGTCCTGATCTTCCTCTCTGGAAGCACCTACCTAATTTTTCACCTACAAGATAATTTCCTCATTAATTTCATGTAAAAATCTACTTCTAAAAATATGGGAAAGTTCTTCAAGAAGTACTTTGGGATGATGCAAATAAGGAATGTTTGTGAAGAGGGATTTATTTTAATGCTTTATGAAGTTAGTAATCTTGGATGTAACAAACACAATTTATCACTGATAGTGCTTTTATGTGATGTGATTAGTAGTAAACATACATCTGGAACAACTTGCACTCTTCTGGTTTCATGCCATATCTGCCTTTAAAATTCTCATTATTCCTGAAATACATGCATTTTTACGACACAGTCCAAATAACAGTATTTTCATCATTATATTCCTTAAAGAACTCAAGTCATACTCTGAAGGCTTTAATCCTCCAGTTAGAAGAGAACATAAAGACTGCATGTTCTAGCATATTTCCTTAAAGATAAGATATTTTTCACTTTAGTGACTCATCGCTAATCCTGCATTGAAGAGAAGTCATATTATCTATGAAGATCATGGAGCACTAGGACTAAACTCATATTTGGCAAACTAAAAATGGAATGTCAGCAATTTTTATACCTGTGCCATCCCACAGTTAGTGTAAACTGGATCTGGATCTCTTTTCTGACACTCTGAAATTCAACTATTAGACGACATGTCAAATTCCCTGAATTCCACATATAGACAAAAATATGTGGATCCTACTGCTAATCATTTCCAAGCTCCAAAAGAACAGGATCTGGAAGATTTGAATTCTTAGCTTCTGTCCTTTCTGAGCTGTGAAAGTAACTGTGGAGCTGCTTCCAAACAAAGCAGTAATTATTTGCCAAAAGGAATGTAGCACATGGAGAAATTCATTAAATGACAGAATCCTACTATTGCTGTAATTAAGCAGAGCTTTAATTCAGGTAGGTCCAGTGTATTTCAGATCATTTTCCAACTCTGAGAGCTGTGAGAGTGTCTGTTTACATCACATGAATCCAGCTCATAATGAGACTGCACTGGAATGAGTTGCAGTTTTAGTACCAGGAGCTAGCCTAATTTTTAAGCACCTGGCATTGTTAACAGAGCCTTTTTGTGTGCTAGCCATAGTCTGCCAATGACGTTTCTCCCCTTCTGTCCTTGGCAGGTGAGCTGGCCAGGACAAAAACTTAAACATTAATGTATCTTACTGGACATCAGAGGGTCAATGTGGAGTGACGTGTTGCAAATGCTTTAAGCCCAGGATATGCTTCAGTCGGAGCTTAGACATCTGAAAGCTCAGCTGTAGACAATGAAGCCCACAGAAATGGAGGTTTCTGGGTTTCTACTCAGAAATGGCTTGGAATTTTGCCTCATCTACCTTGTTAGTTAACAGTTCTTACAGATTACAAGTCATGTACCAGAAAGCAGTTTATGCAAAGCACTTGTGAAAATAACAGTGCTATCCATACTATGTGCTTGATTCTTCAATGGTGGTGGACAGTTGCACCTGAAAGATGGCAGCCTCAGTCATTCCTCTTTTAGGAAACAGATTTTACCGTTTCAGATACCCTCTGCAGGAACAGATACACTAGGAATGAAGGTTGTAAGTTTCACTGTTTGCATTGAATTTCCCTTGTTTGCTTATTGTGGATTCTTCATTTTAAACTGAATTCATTTTTCGTATTTATGAATCCATTTAGTTGAATACATTGATCTAAAAATATTTGAGTTTGTTTGCTGAGAAGATATGAGCATAAGCAGCAATGAACCGTTGCATGGACTGCCCGTAAAATATGTGACCATGCACACAGCCATAATGCAAATGGAGAATAAATGTGTCAACGCCAGGTTATATATAAGATCATTCATTTATCCACCTCCGTATTCCCATGAGTCCTATGGTCTGGTCATTTAAGCTGTAGCTTAAAGCTGGTTTCTACGCACAAAAAACTACCATTGCTAATTGACACATGATGTTAATGTCATCAGAGGGAGAATAACGGATGCAAGTTAAATCTGCATTCCTTGAAAATGTTTCAAAAATCAGATCTAAATGAGAAAGTGCTGATGACTGAAATATATCTCAGGGAAGGGAGTCCTCTTCATTAAACTGTTCTTTGAGAGACAAAACTTGTTTCTCATCCATTAAATCAGATGTGGTTTTCCTTGTACTATAAAGCATTTCTTGTGATCATCACATTTTCATACCTGTCACAAAATAATTGAACCTACATCCTACAGTATGGATTGGGTGAGTCTGGGAATATGGCCCTCCCAGGACCAGTGATAAGATATCCAATTGTGTCAGATTTATTTCCAGAATTTTTCTGCAAACTTATACTCCCAAAATACTATTTATCTAAAAATTTAAAATTCTTAATGATCTGCAAAAGTTACCATTTCTGTATATTTGCAGTATACCTAATGAATCTTTCAATGAAAAGCAATTTCGCTTTCTAAATATTTATCTATTTCCCCAAATGGGCAGAGCAATTGGAACAGAGTATGGGCTAACCCAGCCTCGAGTCTGAATTTCATCACTAGAAAGTATTTTGACCAATACAAGTTCAAAGTAAAATCCTTGTGAACATGGATTTGGTATGATCTGTTCAATAACTGTCTGAACACCCTTATATTGTAAGGAAGGAATACATTCATAGCCATGAGGTGTCTGTTTTCATATGGTCTGAAAATAAGCTTTGCTCAGTGGAGCAGAGCTCTTTCATACCAGCTGAGAAAGCAACTAACTGAAATCTTATGATGAAACTTTTAGTCCTAACTCCTGTTTATGTAAAAGCTGTAGTGGCTCTGGTGAGAAATCTTGAGTGTTGAATTTGATGACTGTCTCTTAAGATCTTATGGTGTTGAGAAAGATGATAACAAGAACCTTTATCTTTTCTTTAAGTGCAGTGCTTGCCACTCAAATGAAAGCGTTTGTCAGGTTATGGTAAAGATGTAAAGAGAATTAAAATTTGTAAGTAAAATGATTTGGTAAATGTTAGTCTGTAACTTCACAGAAAATAAATCTTCGGGTGCAAAGGAAGGTCTGTTCCTCTTAAGTTAGAGTCACAGAATCACAGAATGGTTGGGGTTGGAAGGGACCTCTGGAGATCATCTAGTCCAACCCCCCCCTGCTAAAGCAGATTCTCTAAAGCAGTTTGGACAGAACTGCATCCAGGTGCGTTTTGAATGTCTCCAGAGAAGGAGACTCCACAACCTCTCTGGGCAGCCTGTTCTAGTGCTCTGTCACCTTCAAAGCAAAGAAGTTTTTCCTCATATTCAGAAGGAACTTCCTGTGTTGCAGTTTGTGCCAGTTGCTCCTTGTCCTGTTGCTGGGCCCTGCTGAAAAGAGCCCGGCCCCATCCTCTTGACACTTGCCCTTAAGGCATTTGTAGACATTGATAAGATCACCTCTGTCTTCTTTTCTCCAGGCTAAACAGGCCCAACTCTCTCAGCTTTTCCTCATAAGAGGGATGCTCCAGAGCACCCACTTCATTCAGCAGCAGGCCCACAATTTCCCTAGTCATTCTTTGCCTACCAATGTACTTGAAGAAGCCTTTCCGGTTGACCTTGACGGCCCGCAGCAGATTTAATTCCAAATGGACCTTAGCTGTCCTTGTCATATCCCTGCATGTTCTGACAGCATTCCTATATTCCTCCCAAGTGGCCTGTCACTTTTTCTACATTCCATAAACTTCCTTCTTTGGTGCGAGTTTTGCCAGAATCTCCTTGATCATCCATGCAGGTCTCCTTCCCCCTTTGCTTGATTTCTTACTCATAGGGATGCACTGATCTTGAGCTTGGAGGAAGTGATGCCTGAATATTAGCCAGCTCTCTGGGACTGCCCTACCTCCCAGAGCCCTAACCCATGGGATTCCTCGAAGTAGGTCCTTGAATAGGCCAAATTTAGCTCTCCTGAGGTCTAAGGTTGCAATCCGACTTGTTGCCCTGCTTTCTCCATACAGGATCCTGAACTTCACTATCCATGGTCACTGCAGTCAAGGCTGCCCCCAACCTTTACATCCCCAACCAGTCATTCTTTGTTTGTTAGCAGAAGGTCCAGGAGCACATCTCGCCTTACTGGCTTTTACACCACTTTTATCAAAAAGTTATCATCAATGCTCTGCAGGAACCTCCTGGACCATGCATACCTGGCTGTGTTGTCTTTCCAGCAGACAGCAGGGTGGTTGAATTCCCCCATGAGAACCAGGGCCTGTGATCATGAGACTACCTCCAGTTGTCTGTAGAAGGCCTCATCAACCTCCTTTCCCTGATCAGGTGGCCTGTAGCAAACACCCACAACAGTGTCACCCATGTTGGCCTGCCCCTAAATCTTCACCTGTAATCTCTCCGCTTGTTCTTCATCCACACCTAGGCAGAGCTTGATACATTCCAGTTGCTCTCTCCTGTGAAGAGCAACTCCACCAACCCCTCCTTGTTGGCCTGTCTTTCCTAAAAGGTATGTAGCCATCCATGACAGCATTCCAGTCATGCGAGCTATCCCGCCATGTCTGTGTAATTGCAGTGGCATCATGGGCCCTGTGACCACTCATGGATCTCTAATTCTTCCTGTTTATTCCCCATGCTGTGTGCGTTGGTGTACAGGCAATTCAGAGAGGTAACCGACCATGCAGGTCTGGATTAGAGCTTAATGCTGTACGGGTCTGAGGAGCTCAAGGGTGCGTTCTTCATCTTGTGTTCAGGGAAACCATGCCCATCTTTACACCTCTGGGTAGGTATGAGCCAGCCTCCCTCTCCGTCTGCTAGGGTGGGAAGGGGAGCAGGCGCACAGTACCCTTGCTGTTGCTGCTCAGCACGACACAGTATCTGGCCTGCCCTGACCATTCAACAGGCTTATATTGCAACCTTTGTGGCATTTTTTTAAGTCCCCAGTGTTTACTTTCAATATGAGGCCTAAAAGATGACCTGTCATAATATTATTCCATCTAAGTGACTTTACTTTCTGGGAAGTTTCTCAAAAAACAATTTTTTACTGTGACTGAAAAATGACTTGGAGTGAAAACTATATACTGTACATCCTGAGATGGCAGAGAAATGAGTTCATGTACTCTCTTTCTTTAAAGCAAACGTGCTGTCATTTGTGCACAGTCAATGTTCAAATAGCTGAGTGGCTACTTAAAGGGGTTTTATTTTTGTAACTACAATATCAACTGAGTTCATCGTAACTGGGTTGGATTCTTCATGTTCAACCTTTCCCAGATGAAACCTTTATTAACACTTGTCAGTTTGGAGGCCTGGCAGTCCAGTCAGTGACCTTTATTCTACTGGTGTCTTAGGCAGGGTTTATCACTCTGACAGAACCTAATTAAAACAGAAAAAAATAATCAGTGAGTGATGTCAGTGAGAAATGGAGAACCAGAGTAAGAACTTTTACTGGACACGGTACATCTGTAACTATCTAAAGCTCTTCCCTTTTCACTGGTGGAGGGAATGTTATTCTGCCAGCCATTATTCATTCTCAATGAGTGGGGATAATCTTTCTTAATCCCTTGGAGGGGTTTCTTTGCAGTATGTTCATTCTGAACTTTAAATCACTATTTACATAGGTCCAGATTCTGTCATGCTTTTTCCTGCCAAATAGTAGCTTCCATTGTTAAAAATGCAATAGTGAGTAGGGACAAGAATGAAGAGAAGTAGGCTCTATGGTAGATCTTTAACTGATAAGTTGAACTGTGAATTTTCACCTGCAGTCATTTTTCTTCATGGGCAATGACTTAATTTTTTTGTTTTATTTTCAAATCCTTACACTTACCTAAATGAACACCAAAACCTGTGTTCCATGTTTTATGGAAAAAAGGAGAGGGATAAAAGACTGCAAATTGTCCAGTTTTGTTGATGTCCTTTTTCACAGGTTTAGCTCTACCATTGAAACTAAGAGCTTTATGACCATCCCCATGCCACTAGCATCAACAGTTCAGTGAGCTGTTTCTGCTGCTGTCTCAATGATCATGATTCTCACCAGAAATTTATATAATCCATTAAATAAAACACTGCCGTCCTTGCCTTTGATATTTTAATAATCCGCAAACTGCAGCAAAGTCAATACTGTCCAGATAGCCAAATTTAGACAGACCCATCCCTTAAGGTCAGAATAGTTCTTACATTAGCTTATGCCAGACCATTAGCACAACGGAAAAATTCTTTGCACTTTGCATCTCTGTTTACCTGTTGAGGTCTCTTCCTTAACAGAGTGAAGAAGCTCTAGTGCATTACCTGTTTCTCATATTCTAAAGTTCTTGGTGAATTTCCACACCTCTTGTTTCCATCTTGGCTTATTTTTGTTTATGTTACCTGTTTGTGAGTTTAAGATTTGCCAGTTCTCATCAATTTATCTCTTTGTATCCTCAAAGGTAGGTTTATTAAGTGACAGTTTTCAGGTCCAGCTTATTATTTTCAAATCAGCAAGGCTGACTTTGAATCGTTTTCTTTACTTGGCTTGTTACAGTATTTCTGTTCTCATAAACCATCTCAGAGAGATTGTAAATGATAGCGTTCCCCTGCAAGTTCATGAAGAAAGCAGTAATATCAGCTATCCTGCTTCTATGTTGTGTGGGGCCTTCTTGTGCTGAATGTACATCCTATAGGCAGTTAAGGTTATAACAACCATAAAGAGGACACAGGGAAGCAGGAGTCTTTCAACACTTCTATTCTTTAGAGAATCACTCTGACAATAAAAAATATTATTTAATCAATTCTGCAGCAAAACCCCATAGATGCTTCTAGTAAGTGTGGCTTCAAAAAGGAGATGCAATAGAGTATCAGCCTCAGTCATTTGAATCTATGCAGGCACTGACACTGAGGATGTCTAAGAACAAATCTCTGATATCTCTCAAAGGGTTACTTTGTAAAGAAAGGCACTTACATGTAAAAGGATTACATTATTTTAACTACACATTTCATTTAGTTTGTCATAGAAGACACATTCTATAGTTATAGTGTTAGATTTGTACAAACATTACTTTTCCTGTTGTTGCTGTCTTTTTTTTTTCATATTGGCCACAATTGTAATTGTGTTCTAAAGTACCCACAATTAGAAACCTTAATATCACATTCTTGATAATACAGTTGCATATATGTGAGCTTCTCTTATTTGATTTTATTCTGATTTTTTTCAATGTATTTTCTGTTTTTTCCACTAATACACCAGAGACATGCTAGATTATTTACTACTGTTATACAGGAGCTACATTGTTGGAAGATTTTTTTTCCAGTAGAATAAGATAACTCTTCTTCACTTGAAGAAGCCTGTTAATTGAAGGAGAGTTATGTATTCAGGCAGCTGTGTTCTTGGATTTGACTAATTACATCCTATGCCAAGCATGTCTTGTCAAGAGCTCAGAAATTTCTGAGATAATAGTGAGTTCTGGAGAGAGCCAAGAACAAGGAGAACTGGGGGGGTTTAACGTGGTTATTTCAATGTATTTTGAACAAAAACCTCTTTTTCATGTTAATAATCTAACCATTTTATATGTTATTGATTTTAGTTGATGAAGGAGTTTCCTCTGCTCAGCATGTTCAACATCCATGAAAACCTGCTAGAGGCTTTATTGGAACTGCAAGCATATGCAGATGTTCAGGCAGTCTTAGCAAAGTATGACGGTAAGTTCATATATATTTATGTTTTCTCTATATGGTAGACACAGAAGCAATGTTTCTAAGTCAAACTCCTAAAATTTAGAAAACACTTTAATTATGGTGGTTGGCATGAGCTTCATAGACGCCTTTACACAGTCCTTAATCCAAAGATTAAATATTGTGCATCTTTTCTGCCAACCCATGCTTAATTAGTTGTACAGGGTAATGGAATTCGCCAGCAGCTCTTCAGTGCTTTCTTTGCTTTCTGTAATGTTTAAAGAATGACCATTTAGGTTCTGCAGACTTTTTATTGCATGCTATGCAAGCCTTGTCTGAAGAAAGTATTATCAGCTCCCTTGTGGACTTTTCTATGAATGTTGACTTAGTAGCATGTAGGTGCTTTACAAACATTAATTGATTTAACTGCACAGCAGTCTAGTGAGTAGCAGACTTCATGTCTTATGTGGAAAACTTGGAAAGCCCAGAAGATTAGATGCACTTTTTGCATTAATTTTCAATAAGCATTGTTTTACGCACCATTACGTCACTTTTTATGTTCAAATCACAGCTCCTTCTGACTTCAGCTCTAGCTCTTTGAACTTGAATTCAAGACACCAGGATCTCAAACAGAGAAAGGCTAGAGTAAGAAACGCCAACTGGCATACTTTGTTTAGTTTAAGTTAGATGTGTATTCCGTGTATTGTGTAGAAACTTTGTGACAGAAACAGAAATACAATCTGGTTCTCTTGAGCAGTGTTGATCAGCCTGCACAGTGCCACTCTTCATCCTCTTCCTGCAGTCCCTGACTTACTCATTATCCACATTCCAAGTTCTTCAACAAGTGAATCAGAAATATTATAGCCATCAGTTTCCTGTTGTGTTACTGCACAGTCCTCATTCATCTTCAGAAAAGACTCACTCTGTGCACTAGAGTATGGTAAGGGAATTGATGAAAGGAATAAAAATAATGAGCTTATAACACGCATGAATCAAATAGCTGAATGAAGTGAAACTGGTACCCTTAATTTTCATGTTTCTTAAGTCCTTCTCTAGGCTGATCTTGTAGCCTTTAAAGTGTTTTTAATTACTAGCTCTTAACAGCCTTTCTGGTATTCACTGAACAAGAGATTTTAAGGTTTGTCACTTCCAAAGTTTTTGACAAGGTAGATGAGGTACTGTTGTATAAATGGCTACCAGTATGGGCTGTGGAGCCTATATCCACAGTGCTTTGGCCTCTTTCTCTTTGAATCTTTGAAGGAATTAGTGTCCTTTCCAGACTGCCCTTAGTTGGTCTTCTGCCCCATTTGTTTACTGAATTGTGGTGTTCTCTTTTGCATGGTCGGTTTCAGCTTTCGGTTGCTCCCAGTTCCTACCAGATGTTCTGTGTTCAGCCAGTACTGCTCATTCCCAATTCCATTCTTCTGCCTCTCCTAACCTTCTCTTCCTATCTAATTTAATCTTCCTACCTATCCCAATCTTCTCTTCAGGGCAGTGAGTTGTCACGATACATCTCCTCACCCGCTTTTCAACTCCTGTCTTACCAGACATCTTTTCCCTGTACCCTTTTCTCTGTGGCTTCTGGTTCCTCATTTGATATTCTCTGCTGCATTGCCTTGGTGCCAAAAAGCAGAACAGTAAGAGCTCACGCAGACAGAGCCTTCTTACTGTCAGCCCAGTACCTGGCCCCGTATCATCACATGGAACAGTGGCAAGGGGACGATGCGTAAGTTTATTGGAGCACTGAGATGTGTGTACTTGATGAGCAAAGAATCTTTGGAGTGTATAGCTGAAAAAATTGCAGAAGCTTCCACTGAATATGTGCTAACTGCTTTCTTCTAACATCTTACAACTTAGAAAGTTAAGATAAATTTTAATGAGGCTAGTAATAGACCATTGGCTTGATACTAACATGATCATCCTGCCAAATTTCAGACCCATGCAGTAGACTATGACAGAGCTGAGGTTATCTAATGAAAGCTAAATATGCAGATGATTACAGCCGACATTAGTGGTAGTCACTGCTACCAGTCCAGCCTGGAATGTTTTCAAGTCTTTATGGAGTCAAATCATTCTAAGCAGAGATCAAAATGTCACCCAGGCCCTGAGTACTGCCATCCAGTAGCAGTAATGACTCTGGGAGAGATCTTGGTTGTGCTTAGTCTGGCTGAAGAAATCTGCAGTTAAACTGGTAAAATCAGAGTCTTTTCTTGTAGCTTCTTGTGTAGTACCTGTGACATAGGTGTAGTTCCCCATGGACCTTTTTTTGGCACGTTAAGAAGCAAATAAATAGAAAAATGCCCGTTTTCATGCCTCAGGCACCACAGGATCTTGGCACCTTCTGGTCTGTAATGTAGTTATGAGATAATAGTCCTGGGAGATAGCAGAACTGTGACAGAACAGAAAATTAAGCCATACCCTCCCAAATCTCAGATTAAACTCCTGTGCCAGCTCTGCTTTTGCATACTAAAGCACTGATCCCAAGTTTTAAATGATACCATGGTGGCACTTTGTGTCATGGAAGTTGATAAAACTTGAAGGTAAGTTTTGTTTTGTTTTGTTTTGTTTTGTTTCGTTTTGTTTTCGCAGAAGTACCTGGTAGTCAAAACTGAGGTCATAAATGTAACAAATGAGGCTTTTCAAAATAAAACTCTTCATACTTTGTCTGTTTGAACCCGTGCAGTTTCAACTCCTGCTTTGCCATATATGAACAAAGGTGTGTATACACTAGGTATACACAAGGACTCCGCAATCACAGGCTTAACCAGTGTAACTCTTAAAGTTCATGAGTCTCAGAAGGCCCATCTCAGGGAGTCTCAGCTCATTTTAGAACTCATCAGCTTCATGTGTTGTAAGATTTATTGGAATATAAAACAATGAACTCATTTATACTTTCCTATCTGCAGTTTCTGTTGGTCCCACTCCACTGCCTTTTTTTGACTAGGACCAAACCTGATTTATTGTATTTTGATAACATATGAACAAATTATTTCCTTGAGCAGTTTGCTCCCACCCTGGGCTAAATAGTTGGATCACATTATGCAAAACCTCAGCCTCTGCAGGCAGACACACTGCTTTACCAAAAGCCATGTGTTAAACTGTGTTTATATTATGTACCTGGCAACAGAGCTGATGTCTATACTCATTATTCATGGAAAAAGAGCCTCATTAGTGGGACAGCATGCACTGTTGCTGAGCTACATCATTATGGTTTCAGAGTTCAGTGTCTGTCAATAGAGTGCAGATGACCTAAATACTGATGAATTCTGAAAATATTTTTGGCTCCGATTTAACACATATTCATGTTATTTACAGCAGAAATAGTTATGGCTGCTAAAGAAACTATTCTTGATGGAATAAGCTTCTGGTATTCATAGTAGATAAAGTTTCTCTGCGCTTCTTTCCTTGCTTTTTAAATGAATTGTTTTCTAGTGGAGTAGGTCCACTTTGTTGCAATGCTTAGAGCAAATGATTTACTAACTTTGCTGGGCAGCCAGTTGCTTTAATTGTTATTATCTGGTAACCTGGGCATTGTGTGAAAATGCAGACCTTTCTGGCAATTGAAAGCGGGATTTAGAAAGATTGGATGTCTATGTATTTAGTCATAGTGTTGCAATGGTTCCTCCCTAAACCTATCCTTGCTTTCCTTTTTTTAAATGACAGTGTTTTCCCATAAGACTACAAACCTTCTGGTTTGCAGGAGGAACACCTTAGATTCCCTTTTCACTTAACCCCTTGCAAAGAAAGAGAAAGACTATGTCACCATGTATACGGAGTCCCAAATTCAGAGTTCACTTGAGATAATTCAGACCAAAGGTTACATAGAAAGTAAGTTATTTTAAAATACAAAAAGTATCCTTCTGCTCTAGGCTATGGCACTTTATTTAGTAACAGCTTACTTCGAAGAAACCTACTTTAAATTAATGTCAAATCAAAATGCAGGCCCTTGAAGAAACACTTTAGAATCAGAGCCTTCTTTGTCTTGAAATACTTCCAACTTTGTGAAATCCAACAATTAATGTAGAGAAATTCATTCTCTAAAATGTAGCGTATTCAGGGCTACTCTCTTTTCTCCAGTCCCCCTCTGTCCAATTTCTTCTTGCCCTTACAGATGTACAAAATGGGTAAATTCTGTTTACATTGAACTTAAAGACATCCCTTTTGCAGAGTTGCAGACTGATGAACCAACTACACGGAGCCTTCTGTTATATTAGCTATGGTCTCTAGGATTTTTGGATATGTGTATACATTTGAGATCACACCTCCACTCCATCAGTTTCTTTACTTGCCATGGTTATGTTTGCTATTTTTGAGAAGGTGTTCTACCTGGTGGAGCTAACTGGGTAGATGTTCTAAGTGCAAGAAAGGGTTTTCTTCTGAGTTAAAGGTGTAGCACATGGCAGTATGGAAGCAGCCACTGCCTTATGCACACTGTTCTATAATCCTTTTGTTTCTTTGAAAGAGAGACCTTAAAGTTCCTTTTAGTTAAGATCATACCAAAACCTAGTCTGCCTTCTCCAGGAGATGCAAATCACGTAAGACCTCCAGTTTGTTAACAGTATTGAGAGAATAGTTTGTCTTTTTTTTCTTGATATCTTTTTCAGCTTCTGCTTCTAAGAACCAGTTTCTTTCCTCCATGTCAAAATGACTTGTCACTTCAGTTAGGTCTCTGCATCAGTTCTGTGTCTTCTTCATACCATCTGGTCTCTTTTTTTGCCATATGATTCTGGGGAGGGGGGTTGTTTCTCCTGTTTGTGAACAAGCACAAAAACTCTAAACTAGTTATGCTAATCTTGCTCTTTCTCATCTCCTGTAGGAGAAATTATTCCTTCCCCTCTATGTGCATTTAAGATTGAACTTGGTCAAATCAAAGGGGCTGACACCTGCCTGGTCACTGAGATACGCATCTCAGCAAGAGTTGCATATGAATTGTTTACAGTCAGCAGTGACCCTCAAAATCTTTCTGTATCTGAACAGTTTAGGTTTGAGTTGTGATCATGGCAAAATAAACGTTGTTTGTGCTGAAACGTTTTTCCCATCCTATCAGGGGACCAAAATCCAGGCCTTAATATACACAGTGGCTATGTGTTTGTGTTTGATTGAGGTGTTTCCCACCACTGAGGAGGAATGTCAAAAGTACAGAGAATCGGAACTGCTTTATTTTGCAAGCACAAAGTAAGCGTTAGATCATTGTGTTCATAGATTTGCTCCTTCCAGCATGTTTTCTACCGTGTTTTATGGAAAAATGCAATGACTGTTCTCATGGGAGATAACACTACAGGATATTAGATCTTTTTGACAAAGTGTTTTTCCCCTGATATTCAGTTCATACTTCAGTTTATTGAATTCCACCCCGTTACTCTTGCTTTTAACCATTTGTATCAGCTTAATTCACTTTCTTCCTTAATGTTTCTGTCTTTATAGACGACTGTGTCTCTCTTCTGTCATCACTGATCCAACCTGCACATATTTATTTGCTAGAGCACTTTCGATCTTTCCCATAAGCAGTGCTTCCTACCACTTCTGCAAGAACTGACAGTTGGGCCTCCAGGTGCAGAGAACTGGGGGAGTTCTGTACTGACAGGGCAAGTGTTGGCCGATCACTAGAGCCTACAGACAGGCTGAAGGAGAGACAAATCAGAGAGGGGGTTCATCCCCAAGCCATAGCCTAATATATGTCCTGTATTCCACCATTTTTTTGTTTTACCTCTTCTCATAACTCCTTCCAGATTGTTGATGTACTTTGAGTTACGTATTTGGAAATACGTGAATGATTCCAGCAGCTTAATGTAGTCTCTTTCCAGTGCTATATGAAGAAGAACTAGCAGTTTGACTGTAAGGATACTACTGCCCAAATTACGGCCCCCAATCTACAGCTTATTTCAGCAAATATATAAGGCCTATTAATGTTGATAAGGCTATTCACCTATCTGAAGTTAAGCCCATAGAAATCCATATTGTTGGTTTGGGAATAACATACACTTTGGGGTCAAAATAGGGTATAATTTCTGATCAGTGACATAGATTTTGCATTTATTAACAACTAAAGCAATTGCAACATGCCTATCTCACCACTTTTGGGGCCTTTGGATAACTTGGGTAGGGGGTGTTGTACCAGTCCATATCCAGATTCATCATTTCTTGGTTTAGTTGCTATTGTATAAGAACAATAGATCCCATGACCTATTTAGATCATATATGGCATATTGTGGATATCTTGAATGAGAGAAGTAGTGATATTATCATTGCAAGTCTCTATCCGTGGCACCTTTCCATTAGTTCACTCTCACAGGCAACTGCTTAAGAAGGAAATGACCGGTAAGAATTCACTTTCCCAACCTTCCCTGTAGCTGACTGGGGCTAATGGAAAGAAAATGGTCATAAATCAAGTCTAGACTATTTTGTATTCTGCTTTAAGATACAAGCAATAAGGAAGAAGGGGAGCCTTTTTTAGACTGACCCATCCATTCTTATTAGGCAAAAATGTCCTGATGGATTTGACAACAGAATAGCAGTCACATCTTTCAGCACATTGTGGGAGCTCCATAAGTAATCACAGGAGGGTGGGAAACAGTACATGTAAAGATATTTTGCCAGATGGCTCACAGAACTGGACGTAGTCATTTATGAAAAACTTCACTTTGGTTCCTGACAGAGGATTTATCTTCTAGGGCTAGTTTAGACTTGATTCTCTTGCTAAATTCAAGTTGTAATCAGATATAACTTTTATGCTTTTGTCTAAAATACAAGGGTCCAGTTTTGGAGCTGAAGCCTAAATTATATGAGAACCAAATACTTGCAGTCTAATATGAAGCAAACAAAAAGTAAAACACTTTTGGAGGGAAACAGCACGGACCTAATGGAGGGCTATCTCCACAGCAACATAAACATGAACGTTTGTATGTATTTCTTCCACTGCCAAGGGACTGTAGGTATTATCCTCAAATATTTGCTGCTTGCTTATTAGGAGCACAGTACTGGAAGAGGCCTCCTGGGTGAGTCAGGTCCCCCTGCTGCTGAGTTCACTGCAGGATATTACACCTTCCATGAGCCGAGCAAGCTCCATCCTAGAGCAAGCTCATCCTGGTTGGTTTGTCCCATTATTCTACCTGAAAATCTGCCTCAAAAATCCACTTCTCAGAAACTTTCTTTTAATCTCCAGCTTAAATTTAATTCTGAACTGTTTATTCTTGTGCCAGTGTTATCCTTTAACTAAGCAGCCCTTCTTTCCTGTGTTCCTTGTGGGTATGCATAGGGAACAGTTCTATCTTCACTTAGACTTCATTTCACTTGGATTTTTACAAAAACAATCCGATCTTCCTGTTTACTTTTGTTGTTCTTGACCGTAGGTGATCAGATTTGAACACAACATTCCTTGAGAAATCCCATTGCTTCTGCAAGAATGACTCAGGTGGTGTACTGAGCCTTACCTCAGCTCACCGTATTTCCCTTCCTTAGAGATACCAGCAGTTCATTGTGGATTATCCTGCCGTCTGTATACACACGTGTCCAGCTCAAGGAGCTGTTTTGTGATACGGTGTTTTGTTCTAGTGTATTTAACACTGTATCAAGCGCAGTTCCTACTTACCGTATGATATCTTAATCCCTTTGCCAAGAATTGTAATAATCCTCACAGTTCGGTCCATGCAAGGTCCACAACATTCTCCATTCAAGTATCAATGACCTGATGCAGAAACTAACCTTTATACATGTGATTAGAGGGCTTTTGTGTGTTGAGTGGTCTCACTGTTTCACTTCATGGATCATGTATTAACAGCTGAATTCACATTTTCTTGCTGTCATTCTGACTTTTGCTGGCATATCTGCTTTCTTTGATGAAATTGAGCAAGCAGCTTTCATTGGCATAGCAGCTGTTTTTCCTCTGCTGCATGAGTTATATACTCCAGGCCTCTTGATTCCTCCTAGTTTTCAGCTCCTTCAGACAGATAGAAAAGTGAAGTGGTGCTCTTACTGCATTATGAGAAGAAGTCTGGGCAAACTTTCTCTTCTTGGTCCTTTTTTTACATGTGGAGTTTGCGTTTTGTCTGGGAAAATGTATTTCCAGGGACTTCTAGGTAGACCTTTTGTTCTGTGTCATTCATGCAAAATTTTGTAAAGGTCAGATCCTGAACCAACATTACTAGGTTTTTGGCTGATGCAGAGGAAAATATTTCCTGTGAGGTAATAGTGGCTTGATGGCCCAGAGAAACGCTTGCAGGTAAGAGGAAAATAATGTATTATCTTGACCCATTGAAAACCTTATAAATGACAGCACATTGCTGGGTTTCTTGGTGTTTGTTTTTTTCTTTTGCATTCCTGCGTGTTTCACTCCATTTATTATTTAATGAGTGAGTTTTACACTGAATGACAGAGACCAGTATCTTCTGGAAAAGGTCATTTCTGTTTACTGGAAATAACTTTTAACTCCTGATGTTAAGGAAAGCCTGGTATAAGCAGGGTTATTGAAGGCACTCATAAATATTTTCTCCTCTTCTCATTGAAGATGTGCTCACATCTGTGTCTGTCGATAGCTTCTATTAGTGGGGTAATTAACATGTCTGTCACCCAGACTGCTTTGCGTGCTGTTGATTTTAATTACTTTAGCCACTACAATTACATACTCCAGTGAAATTATAGTTGGAATATATTACAAGGGAGCCTCCAACAAGATCTCTACATCTCATACTTGAAGTGCAAGTGCATACAAAGACAATAGAGAGGATTTAACAGGTAGCATTTTCAAAGTGCCTCAGTCATTTCTGGCCATGTTTTCTGTCTAACAGAACAATGTTCTACTTGTTTGTTAATAAATGAAGGATGGTGGTTGCTGAGATATGCCTTGCTTGTCCTCTTTAACTCCTTTTTGGAGCCCTGTGTTGCAAGGCACTGGGGTTCAGTAAATCGCAAGTTTCTCTTAACGCTGAAGTTACCAAGCTCTATGATCATTTCATCTTCCAAATCAACTTTAATGACAAACTGAGGGATAGATAATTTCTCAGAACAATGGTCAGATTAGATGCTCTTCACTTCTACAGTGGGCCTGCTCCAGTGCCTTGTGTTTACTGTGCTGTGTATTTGCTATTTACAATAGGAACCTATAACTGCAGTGTGCAGAAGGGTTTGCAGAATCCAGCCTTTTTTTTCCCTGTTTTTCCTTTCATTTAGCTTTATCTCTAACTTTTTAATGCTGCAATATTTCAGTCACTGTATAATCGGTATCTGCTTAGTAGATTACTAGTGTGAGAGTCAATTCTTTGTAAAAGTGGAAACAAAGCTGTAACTCAAGTCTGTTACACAGCATTTGTCTCTACCTTTTGGATGCTTTTGTGCTAATCTGCTGGTAGAGAACAGGTATAAATTAAATTGAACTAATGGGTTAAGTCAGGTTTATGGCTCCTGTGTGTCTCTGGAACATCATAAAATGGCCAGAGACTGTCTGGTGAATATTTTGGTCCAAGATTTCCTTAAGAGGCAAACCACTTTATTTTAATGTTGATCTTTAACTGCAATAAATCTAATGGTTGTTTGCTTGCAAGTCAAATCCTTCTTACTTAAATAGCTGTCTTAACTTGTATAGCTGCCACATAGTCATATTAGACAACTGCTCCTGAGTGAAAACAAAAAGCGTGAATAAGATAGCCCTCAGCTACTACTTAGATGTTTTGTGAACTATGGAAAAATTAATGTATTCTGGGTTACCTACACATTTGCATATGAAGTAATGAATTCTTTCATTACGTCTCTGTCATGTCATTCTTTGAATTAGTTCTCTAGTGAACCCTGTTGCTGCTTAAATAGCAGTTCCAGTGGTCATCAACACAGGTTTTAAAGCCTGTATATTGGGTGGAAATTTTAAAATCCATGTGACATGGGAGTACAAGTCCCAAGATCAGAAAGTATTCTGAATTCACATAATAATTTTGGGTATGCCATGATACTCCAAAGTATCAATCAAACACTTTTCTTTCTGCAGACTTTTAAATTTTCAGATGTTTAATTTTTTCTTTCTTTTCAACAGATATAAGCTTACCAAAATCAGCAACAATATGTTACACAGCTGCATTGCTCAAAGCCAGAGCTGTCTCTGACAAGTAAGTGCATAAGAACCACTGTCCAGCAAAATTCCTGATTTAACTCGAGATTTCTCTTAGCTGAGCCCACACCCTAACAATCCGCTGGGTTAGCAGGAGAATTCAGTCCTGCAGTAAATTCATAAAATTACTTTATATATGAGAAAAAATTGCAGTGATCAAACATTGCACTTCAAATATTACAGAAGAAGAAATGAAGACAAATAGCGTAAATTCAATTCTCGTTTAGTTTTATGTATACTGTCCGGGTGAGCTTTGGCTTCCTAGATAGTATAATGAAGATGGAAGTAAAAGGTGTTGTGTGGCTGAACCTCTTCAACTTTGTGTAAACCTGACAACAGAAAGGTAATAAATAAATGTGAGTGGACTCGTAGCAATGTCATTTTACAATGCTGCCAGAAGACTGCTCATCTACTTAAATAGTGGCAGGTGGATTTAGCGTTACTATGTTAGGGATTCTGAGAGGTAGATGATGTTCATATTTTTAGAGACACAAGTATCTGCTCATTCCTGTTACGGTTTTCTCTTGGGTCTCCACCTTCCAAGGTGCTGAGCACATCTACTTGATGCCTGTGGACTTGAGAGCACTGGCCAGCTCTGAAAGGGTGCTCAGCTCCTTGGGAAATGGAGCTCAAAAATCCCAATTCTGAGCTCAGATGCCTTCACACAAATCCCAGGCAGAGCTGTGTCTGTGCACCTGAGAGTCAAATGCCTCCCTAAAGTTGGAAAGCAAGTAGAGTGGAAAGCCATTTTCTTGATTGACATCCTGACAGTTTTTGCTTTTAAAGTGTATGTACACATCAAGATCTAAGTAATTTTCTTTCATTCTTTTTATCCTGTAGATCGCCAGTACCTACTGCAACATCTTTCCTCCCTACACAGCGACTCCAGCTTGGGAGGGCAGGGCTAAGGTTGTCACAGCTTTCCCTGTGGTGTCTGCCTGCCAAGTACAGCTCTGGAGTTAGCCGTGGGGTGTGAGGTGAGAAAGAGATTGCATGGTCTGGTTTTTCATTCACTGGGGCAGATGGTTTGCCCACAGTTTGGGCATGCTACCCTCAATGGTGCTGCGGCCAGTAGACCACCCGCTACTGCTGCTGCATCGTGCTTCCATCCCAACCTGACCCAGGGGCATTGGGTTGGGAACCTCCCTAAAACCTCCCCAACCCTGTTTTTAATAGAAACCCTCCAACAACAATTTGGCATTGTTGGGGTTTTTTGCTTTTCTTTTTTCTGCAAGTTCAGCCTTGAATATGCCCCTTAGCAAGGTACCTAGAGCAAATTTAGATTAGTGACAGAGAAAGGACTGTTTGAACTGACTTTCTGCCATGATTAGATGCAAACATGCTTTCCACTTCTGCTGGGATTTTCATTGGCCTTGATGTAATAGATCACTCAGAGTTTCCACTTGCTATGGAAGTTTGGAGAGCATAGGAAATTGACTCAGTTTGGTTACATGGGCCCATGTTCTAGATTCCTTTTCTGGCTTTTTCGTAATTGCATTTCTGAGCTAATGTGTTTGTTTCTTTGCTTTTGTAGATTTTCTCCAGAGGCTGCCTCAAGGCGAGGGCTGAGTACTGCAGAGATGAATGCAGTAGAAGCTATTCACAGAGCAGTAGAATTTAATCCACACGTGCCAAAAGTGAGTATGGAGAAAGCATTGTTGTAGCTTTAACGCTGCTGAGGACCTAACTCCTGATTTCTGTGTTAGATTAGCAAGTGATGTTGTGGGAAGGGAAACAAACAACGGGAAGGGAAAGAAGTTGATAGTATGCACAGGTTTTTTGTTTGATCTTTCACATTTAGTGTCTCCTGCTCTGGACTGTGCAACTTGAAATTTTAGCTGAAGTGAGTCATCTACGTGAGCAACAATTACATGATGGATTGTGGTAGTAGACACCACTAAATGCTACACTGCAGGACAGAACCATATAAAAACACAGATTATTATTTACAAAATATCCATTAAAAATATTCTAGTTCAAAATAGCATGGTTTATTTGTTTTGATGATTACATGTAAGAATATATTTTTGGTATGCTATACAAAGAAACATGTTTGGAGTTCATGGTGTACTTCATAAAAGTTGCATTAGTAATTCCTTACGCAGCACCCTGTCATTAAGTTTTGAGAATGCAAAGCTCAGAGATGAGGAATTGCTGAGAACTACAAAGTAAGAAAAGGGATTTATGTTCTAATTCCCTAATCACCTCTCTAGATATGTATCTCAGCAGTAAGAATCTTGCCCAGGGGCTACTAAAAGCTAATGTATTTTATTATTTCATCACCTGATACTCAGTATTGCAGTCTGTAAGTTCATTGTAAAGGCAAATTAGAGGCAGATGCTTTTTGGCCCTTGGAGATCTGCCTCTGAAACTCACCCCACAAACCTGTGGACCAAGTAAGCAGCCTTAACTGCAGAGTGGAAGACTGGTGTGTGTTAATGTAGGGAGCCTATTCATCAGGTACAGCTGAATACCAAGTCTGGTCAAGATAAACCCAAACCCCCTGCCATATGTACACATGGATTGCAGAAAGTTACTTCTCATGCGTGTCAGGAATTAAGTATTTTCTCTTTGAGCTCTGTCTGTTATGCCAACCACTAAATAGCATGGTTTAGATACCTGAAAGTTAGGCTGTTTGTTTAATAAAATCATCTAGACTTCCTCTACAGGCAGTGGAAAGAAGGAACTATCTTAGACATCTCTAGACAGACTTTCCCTCCGAGGTGCCTGTTTCTACATTGACTATGAAAGGAGCAACAATTTTCCAGTAAAAGCCTGATTTTTAGACAACAAGATTTAGGTGAGATAAGTCCCTTTGTATTATTAGCTGATCTTCTGTTTTTGTGCCAAGCTATAAAATTAAAATATTAAATGAAGTTTGGTTCCAGGACTGCTTCTGTGGGACTCGGTTTACTTTCTTCCATCCCGGTGGTTCTTGCACCAACACAACCTTTGATATTTCTCTTCTGCCTGGGTGCCTGTTTAACTCTCTGTTCCAGTTCTGTTGTGGGTGAACCTTCCTGAATGTTTTACTGAAGCCCAGTTAGAGTATTCTGTCCTTGCTATCTAAAAAATGAGATACCTTTCCAAGCAAAGATACCAGTTTAGCCTGTCATGAGCAATCCTTGAGAGCCTGTTCCATTTTCCTCACTTACCTCCATGTTTTTGATAATTCTTTCCATTAAATCTTTTTTAACGGTTTGCATACTAATGTTTTCATATTAACACGTATTGTTTCCATCCTCTTTAAATGAATGGTATTGCATTTACTTCTCTCATCACTGGATCACTTGATTCTGAGTGGGGATCTTTTTGCTTTATGTCAGTCATGCTAGTCTGGCCATTTCTGGGACTGGTTCTTTCACTGTTCAGGGACAGAGATCATGGGCAGTGGCCTCCACTTCTGTACATGCTCCTCGTGTCCATCCTGCTGTTGTCTTCATGCTCTGCACTGCCACGAAACTGAGGCTAAGTCTTCATTTACTACTTTTTCGCTTGTACTACTTCTGTTTATACTTAAGAGTGTGCTCTTCATTGGTTTGACTGCCTTGGAAAAAATCTTCCTTACTCTTAAGTTGTGGCCATTCCTCCATAACCTCTGTGCTTCCAGACCTCCAAGATCCTGCTTTTCTTGTAGATCAGTACTTTTATTCATCACTTTTGATCTCCTTCTGACTAGCCAGCTTCTGTTCAATACAAGGCTGAATCTCCTTTCTGACCATTATCCCCATGTGTGAAATGCAGATTGTGTGTTAGTTTCGGTCCTTTTGATTTAAAGAAATTCCAGTCCTCTTTCTCACTTAAGTTCCTGAGCTTTTCAGTCAGTTCACATTGTTAATTGATTCCCTCAGTTTTTCAAAGTCCGTCATTTTGAAATTGACAACTTTTGTGAAACATACAAATTATGAAGATAGCAAGGTAGTAACAGGAGCACACCCTAGGGTTTTTGTAGTTCATATTTTAACATTAAAACAGTGTAGCCTAATACAGATTAATGTGCAGCACTACTAATTTCACATTCTTTCTGCTGTTAGGTAAAGGATATTAAGGTGGCAAAAATATATTTTTGGCTATAATTTTATGCACAGTATGGGTATTACACCTCATTTCCATTCAGTTAACGATTGAAGTCATATCCAATTTGTTCCTAATGAAATGGAGAGAAGTTTTAGCGAGCAGCATCACAAGAAATCTAACAGTGCCACAAAAATAATACGAATAAGTCTTCAAAGTTTCTTTAGGATTTAAACACTAATAAGTCTCTTGTTCAGACTGAGGAAGAAATAAATTACAAAGGTGACGAGGATTTAAAGCATTTGCAAAGTTCCCAGCAGAAGCCTTGAAAGCAGGCAACTGCACTATTAAAGAGAAATAAATGGTTCAATATGTTTCTGGTTTATCTTAAAAAGAGATTTTACCATTTGCAGTGCAAATCATTAAAATTTAGAATTACCATGTAAAAAGATTATTACTGGATATGCATTTTCTAGACATTTAACTGGAAATAGCAAATTTTTGTTAATGAGATTCTGAGACAAAGGGAATGCAAGGAACACACTCTGCACACACTGAGAGATGCTGCTTGATCTGCATTTAGCAATAAAGGGAGACTGGGTCTCCCATTGTGACCTATTACAGATTTGTGTAAAACTACCATGGGATTCTTACCATGGTGCTGATTTTTCCCTTGGCGATTATGGCCAGATTGCAGTCTAGTGTTCCATAGTGATGTTGCAGAGGTCAGATATACTTCTTACGCTTCCTTTTAAATGTAATCCAAAGATATTGGAACTGCTTAAGAAGAAACAGTGTAAAAGTCCCAGATTCCCACTTTACAGAGGTGAGAAACCCTGCAAAAACACCTGCCTTCCATATAGAAACTCCTGCATATGCATGCTTCTGGGTTAATTCTCAGAAAGTCAGTCATGAAGATGTTGGCACCCACTTCCATTGGTTCTAGATGACTATGCATCACATTATTTTTGTGTCTGCACAAAAATGCCTTTCGCAGAGATCTAATATGGTTGACAGTCTTTCTTCAGGCAGCCTTCCAGCAAATAACCTTCTTTTGATGCAGGTCGCTTCTTCCGTTTTTGAGTACATTTCAATGACAGTTTAATTCCCAGAGGTCAATCCGTTAACTCTTAGTCATAGGTGATAAATTCTCATTTTGGAATACACTGGTGTCAAGATGTGACATAAGAAGGTACTAAAATTTGGTTTCAGTGAAAAAAGGCAATACAGAGTTCAATACAGCCTGCCAGATCTCTCCAGCAAGCTGGGCAGCCGACCTGGCTGTGCTGTTTCTGGAAGCTGAGCTGTGCAGGGTAAGGCCAGCTCGGGTGTGTAAACACTGATCTTCTTGACTGTAGTAAAAATGCGACCGCTGTCATACTGATCAAGACTGCTGAAGACATCTTACCTGTAAAAAAGTTTCTGTTCATGAAAGTGGCTTAATTTTTTTAAGCTATACTGTGTGACTGATAAAAGATATGTCTATCTACAGTTTGTCTTGTTTATGTTACAGAAGCAACTCAGCTACACCAAATTGCAGCTTTATATTTTGGCAGAGATTTCTGATATAAAAAGCACTTCACCAGGCAAAGTGTTCTTAGGGTTCTTTTTAGTGGAAGAAAAACATAACCAGTAAAAGATTGAAGTCAGCGGTACAGCAGGAAAGAGAACAAAGCAAGGAGCTGTGAATTACACTATGAGAAGCATCACAACAAATTGTATCACTTGTTTGCGAAGATTTGTCTGCACTTTTTTCAACATCTTTGTCTTAAATGAGATTCTGTGGACTAGTATCCTTTTGTTTTAGTGTAGCGCCATGCACTGTGGAGTTTTGGTCCCAAGGAAGTGTGCTGACACTGTTGGGGTATCACTGAAATTCCAGAGGGTTTTGTATGGAGAGTAATGCATCCTATGTCATGGAGAGTACATAATTTGTGGAGTGGCTGGGAAAAAAAGTATGTGCATACACACAAATACACACACAAGGCTTCATCAATATTATTTAGATGTGTTTTGAGCTTCCCCACTTACACGTAATGCAACTATCCCAAGCTAACGCTGATAAAGTACTACAGCTATTTCTGGGACATTCTTCAGTTGTGGAATACCTTTTCTGAACTGGTTTGCAAGGCTCTTTCCCTGCATTCAAACTCCTTCTGAAAAGTCCCCTCTCTTTTCTGTGATCTAAGAGACACAAGCTATTCAGGAAAGTCAAAGGGAAGAGAAAACAGACGGTGGTCCGTATACCTGATTGTTAAAAGTGAGTCAGAAGTGTGCTCTGCATACAGTTGTATGGGTTTGCTCTGTAAGCCAGGAGCTGAGTTGATTTAAAGAGTACTTGCTGAAGTGTTCTGCATTTGAATCAGACAAATATTTCTATTACTTTAAAACATGCCAGTTTTGTTTGTAAACATATTAAAAGGATGTAACAAACAATTGACTTAAACACTTTTAAAGATTTATCTGTTCTCCATTTCATCCCTTCTCATTTCTTTCTTACTTAGTTTGTTGGGGTTTTTTTTAATAAGAACTGTGTCTGTATGCTTGTGTGGTTTCTAGTAAGTTGTAGTTGCTAATAGAAACAAATAATGTAAACAAATTCAAATACCAGATGGGAAATTAATCTATTCCACACACCCAATGATATTAGAGAGAAACTATTCCAGACCTGTTTAGGAGAGTTTTCAACTGTTCAGTGAGACAGTGATTTGGTTTTGTATCTCCAGCAAAAGGGCCAAAGTTCTTAATTGCCATCAATTCAATGAGAACTTGTAAGGTGACCTACAAGTGGCTTCTCTGGGCATGTAGGAACCAGTATTTTGGAACTGTTTTAAGCTTGTGCTGTTCATCCCACTGGGAGGAGGAGAGTTCTTGTCCAAACAATGTTAAATTCTCATATTCTGGCCTGGAGGGATGCTGTCACAGGTGCAGGAGTTGACTGTTGCCTGTTTGCAGCCTGAGCTGTAATTTCAGAGGTAAATTGCACAACTGAGGAAAAAGAAGGAAATCTGCCTGAGATAGGTCGATTTATTTTATAAAAGAGCACTGAAATAGGTCATTAATGTGGAATGTTAAAAGCTGTCCCAGCAGAGGAGAATTAGTAGCCAGAGTGCTGTCAATATTATGAAATAAATAATGTATATTCAATCAATTCATGTAAGAGAAATATAAACTCCACCGTGTTGCACTTCATGTGTACAAGGTCCATTGTCATCCTCCAAATGCTCGTTAAAAGGCATATAACCATATATGTACAGGATGACTATAGCTGAGCAATATCCATCACAATGTCATGTAACCAGCCCAGAAGCTCTGTGGAAGCACATGAAAAATACTTTTACCCTTGTTGTAACTCCTAAAATACAGGTTTTAGACAGGAAAAAGTTTGGGGTGAGAGAAGAGAGAGACCAGAAAAAGAAAAAAAGACAACCAAAAAAATCCAAGCCCAAACAGTGCAGTAAAGAAGGGCTGATTGAGCCATCTGTTGATGACAGAAATAATTGTGCAGCTTCAGTATTCGCTTATGACTTGGTTTAAGACTAGGACATCCTAGCTGAAATTTTCTAGACTATCTTTTCTGAGCTGATTCCTTTTTTTTAAAGCAACATGATAACCTCAGATGGTGGTGACATGCTATTTCCTGTTCCAGTTAAACTTCTTCATTCATCATCAGAAAACGAATGCAGTTGGAGATGTGCTGGGCTTGCCATCTCCGTTTCCTTCAGGATGACTAGCTCTTTGCTGAGTTTCTTATTTATCCTGTTATTCGACTCTTCCTCTGAACTAGAACCACGCTTGGGCTCAGAGCCCTGGTAGGGAGCCCTGTCGGGATGACAGAGGGTTCCCAAAAGGTAGCAGAGTTTAATTACTTAAATTGTAAAGGTCACGGTTGAATCTGAGGTGTCAGTGTATCAGGAGTTACGGTTAATAGGCAGTCTGTCAAAAGGTGTAGGTTCTTCTCTTGGGAAGCCAGGTGGAGTTCATGCTAGCGTGAATTTTAGCGTTGTGGTAGGTTCTTGTGTCCATTAATCCTATAACAACAAGGGCTGTGCTCTGGACTGGAAATGCTGAGGTATAAATAGTCAGATTCCCACACTGAAGTCTTTGGTGGCTGGAGAGAAGACTGTACCTGTCTAGTATAGTATCTTTAATTAAGTGCAATAGCAGCCTCTTGGAAACTACAATCTGATGTGTTTGGCTGATTTTCCCAAGAGCTGGAGATACTTGTTGCGTGCAGCCGTCCATCAGGACTGTGATTCACACGTTACGTAGGCAGCATGAGGACTGCAGGTTACTGAATGGTCTTTGAAGAAAGGGTTTTTTCATTTAATTGAATTTCCCTGGAATTTGTCTGCTTGTCCAATCCAAAATATTTCAGGAGCACTGTGATGATTTCATGACAACCTGCTAGAAACCCTGTAGATTGCTGGGACTCAGTCCTGCCTGTCAAGTATCTGGGTGCCAGTACCTGCAGTTACCGTGGAAAGGGGCTGCCCTTGGCCGTGCTGTCTCAAAGTAGACCCTGAGCCCTGTCAGCAAACCAGGGAATCTGAATGCCCTCTGGGCTTTTGAAGTCTCCTTGAAAATACAGAAGTTCTTGAATAGATAGGATATTCTAGGACATCAAGGCCATCGTGATTTTCATGGATAGTCATATCTCTCCTTTGATAATAATGAAGCCCTACCTGCAGCTAGGTACCTTTCTGGTACCCGTTACTCCTATTCAGAGAAGTTAGATGGAGGCCTTCCAAGTGCACTCTCACAAAGCAAGCTTGCCATTTCTTTGATTAGTTCTCTTCTGTACTTGTAGAATTTGATCTTTTAAATTTCTGAAAGTGCCTGACGAGAACTGCACAGTGTTCCAGAGGAGGTCTCTCCGGGGCTGCGTACAATCAGCATTCCTGCTGGAAATGCCTCCAGAATAAATTCATTGACAGCTTGTATGCCTGGAAGGTATGGCTGACCTTTGTGCACAGAACAAAAACTATTACGAGGCCCAAGTGAGACTTGAACCATCCATCAGCTTTGTGTTTGGATCTTCTTGATTATCACCAAACCAGATTTTGTACTTTTTGTTTGGGAAAGGAGCTGTGACAGAGTAATGAGGGAGGAGCGTTTCACATCGTTGATCTGAGGAACTTTTAAAATAAGTTTTTCATTCTGAAACTGAGAAAAATGCAGGCTGAAAAGCCAACACAAATGAGTGAGGACAAGAATGATTTGCAAGTGTCAAGATATATCCTTACATCTGCTATTTCCACTTGATTTGTTTTTAATCACTGGTAACAAGCAATACATAAGAATCAATATAACCTGTTTTCATCTCAACGCTCCTAGAAATAGGACATTCTTTCCTAGTTTTCCTTTTCCTATAAATAATGACAGGGCTTTGGGTTTGGGATTTTTTTTTGTTCCTTTAATTGAAATATTCAAATATTGAGAACTTGCTTTATCGTTTACTTTTTAAAAAAACACTGAAATAAGACGTGTATTCTAAATTAATAAAACAGAAACCTGCAGCTTTTGCAGCTGTATTCCATTCTGCTGAACAGGTATAACGTATGTTTTTAAAAGGGTGGCACATTCATTAGGGCAGTGAATTAAGAATGTTTGCTGTATTTCTGTACGCCTGGCAGCTCCATCCCTCTTGTCAGCTCTTTATTCTGTTCTCTCTGTCACTCTTAATCCCCCATCCTGCCTACTAAATTGCAGCTTCTTCCATTAATCCACCTGCTCTGCAGCTCTCAGATTTTTCTGAAAGGCTTTAGAGAAAATCCAAGTATCACATTTACTACTCCCACTGCTAATTCAGTTTCTCCTCCTTTAATACTGTTACCTGCATCAGAAACACACATGATTTCTCTTTTCTCTTCGAAGTATTTTTTTTTTCCAGGTTTGACAGTTCTCTGTTTTGATCACAGTCTCTTCAAATCCTTGACCTGTTTGCTAGCTCCTTCCAGGCTCCTTCAGGCAAAGGGGTGACTAGCTCTAGGATGCTTTCCATCACATCATGCTATTGGTGCTCATTTCCTTCTGGCCTTTCCTCTTCCTTTCCCCAAGGCTGATTTTCAATTCCCATTTATTTATTTTGCCCTCTTTCTCCTTTTTTCTTCACCAGCTCATCCCTTTCACAAAAGTCAGTGTTTAGGAGGAGCTGTGGAGGGTTAACATCACCCATGCCTCAGTTTCACCTCTGGTGTCAGGTTGTCTTCTTGTGGGTGCCTGCACTCACCGGGTTGTTGTCAGTCTCTAGGTCCTGTAGTCATCCTCCTTCTAGACCGGTGTGTAGGCACAGGGTAAAATGGAGGGGGTGCACACTCACTCTCTTTTTGCCAATGATTAAACCTTTTATCAAGCCTTTTGTGTTAACTGAAATAGTCTGGTGGGGAGAACGTTTGCTCTTGGACATCCTGCAAGGGAGCAACAGCTTCCCTATACTGTTGAAGAGCAGTCAGTGCATAGCTAGGAAACGTTACACTTCCTCAGAGGAGAACTGGCAAACAGAAGTTGATTTGGCAGCCTGTGATTTCTGTCTATCATTCCTTCCCTTGTACAGCATGCCAGCAAGTGGTGTATCTTTCCCCTCCGCTGTATCTTTCCTCTCTGCTAACTGGAATGTGGTTAACAGCAGTGATGTGATAAGGTCTGCTGAACTGGTAGCGGTCTAGTTCATGGTACGGGGGAGGAGAAAAACCACCTGCCTGGATAGTGTCCAGGACCTCTGTGGCGTGAGTGCTCCGTGTGTTTCATCTGCTTCTGCTATGGGGAATACAGTAATGGGGAAATTTGCTTGTGGATTTAGTCAGTGGCGCTTTTTGGTTTCATACTATTTTCAATATGACTGTTTCAAGTAGCAAGCTTAAACATCAAACACTTTTTTTTCTGGGAAGTAGGTATTTTTGACATTTTGTAACTTTTTTTACTTTGTATCTTGTTGGTAGCTACTTCGGTGGCTGCCAACCTTGTGTATTCCTAGACACAGCCACCAGCTGATGGCAATAAAGCAACCTGTGTGCAAACCGAGCACTGCGTGTTTCTTTATGGAAAGACTATGTGTGTCACACTGCTTAATGTCGTCTTCATTTTATTATAAACATTTTTAATTAAAAAGCTCTTGTAATTAGATTCTCTTTTCTGCTTTGAGCTCTTTTTTACATCTTTGATAAGAGAGACATCTTATTTTGAAATTCTCTGTAGTCCCCTTACTACAGCTGAAGAGCAGAACATTAACCATCTGTCAGCATATCTTAGTCTTTGGGAATAATTTGGTAATTGTCTTGAAGTGCAGTTGGTGATGTTACACATTTGATGAAACACTTACGAGTACTTCAGGGGAATAGACCTTTCAGTGTGCATTGTAGAACTGCAGGCAGCTTTTTGTGGTTTTTTTATTACCATTACCTCTGAAATAATTGTGCTCTGCTTTTTTGTTACAGTATCTACTAGAAATGAAAAGCTTAATTCTGCCCCCTGAACATATTCTGAAGAGAGGGGACAGTGAAGCAATAGCATATGCTTTCTTTCACCTTCAACACTGGAAAAGAGTAGAGGGGGCATTGAATCTCTTACACTGTACATGGGAAGGCAGTAAGTAATTCTCGTTTCTTACAAAGGAGCTGATCAAATATTTTTATTGAATGTCATGAGAAAATAATAGCTTTTGGTGAAGTATAGTATGTGGGAATTTTGGAGGTCAGTTATATCCTCACCAGCACTGAAATATTTAAATTTCAAACTGAAAACACAAACTTCATTTAACGAGAAAAAGGGTTTTGAAGTCTTGGATTGTGTTCTGTGTGTAATACTGAACAAAATTTCCCATCTTAGCTGAGACATGCTTTCTTACTCGGGAGTAAGGGGATAATAATTTACCTTCCTCGTTCCAGAGTTGTTTGTCATCATTTGAATGAATGGTTTCAAACTGAAAGAGGATAGATTTAGACTGGACATAAGGAAGAAATTTTTTACAGTAAAGGTGGTGAGACACTGGAACAGGCTGCCCTGAGAAGCTGTGGATGTCCTGTCACTGGAAGCATTCAAGGTCAGGTTGGACAGGGCTTCAAGCCACCTGACCTAGTGAAAGATGCCCCTGCCCACGGCAGGGGGGTTGGACTTCATGATCTTTGAAGGTCTTTTCCTAGCCAAACCATTCTATGATTCTATGAATGCTTTGATATTGGGGAAATTACAAAAGTGCCTTATAGGTGGATAAATATTAATGTGTGGTATAAAACAAAACAGTATTATATGACTTCGTTTTTAATTGACAAACTGGAGTGAGTCCAGTGGAGGATTACTAGGATGCGTAGGAGACTGGAACATGTGATGTAGGAAAAGATGCTGAGGGAGCTGGTTTTGTTCAACTTGGAAAAGACATCTGGTAGGTGAAGAGGGGATCCAGTTGCTGTCTTCTGCCACCCAACGGAGAGATGATGCGGAAAACGGAGTCAGAGTCTTCACAGAAAAGCACAGTGGAAAGATAAGAGGCAATACACACAGATTGAAATAAGAGAATTTTCATCTAGACATCAGAAAAATATTTTCAGAATGAGAGTGGTAATGCATTGGAACAGGTTGCTGATAGGTTGTAGGATCTCCATCCCCAGAGGTACTCAGAGCTCAGGTACACATGGCTCTGGGCAACCAAACCTCACTTCTAAGATGGCCCTGCTTTGAGTAGGAGGTAGGAGTAGATGACCTCCAGAGGTCAATTACTAACCCTCCAACCTGTCTTATCCTGTTTTTGAGATGTGCTTTTTTCAGGTTGCAGAGAATTAAAAAGTACTGTTTGTAATCAGCCTTTGTGGGCTTTTTTTAATGCAGATTTTACTTTATGTAATCTAATTCTCCTTTTCTGCTGCGCTTTATTCTGTTCTCTTTCAGCCTCTCCAGATGTTATTATACCACCATTTCTCCATTTGCTATTCTCATTTAGCTTTGTTAGAAAAGGTAGTTTGTCACCATGCTAATTCCTACAGAAATACACTTAATACCTTCATTGTAAAAGTGACTTACTGTCACCGTCACTGTATGAAATGTCCTGAACTTGCCTAATTTGCAATGTAGGCTTCCTGAAGAAGCAATAGCTTTATTTCTAAGTGTACAGAACACCTTGCTCAGTACTCCATACCTCTGCCATCTGTGGTTTGCTCTGCTACGTTGTTCTCTGTCATACCTGCTTGCTCTTTCTTGCTGTCATTTCTCCCAGTCTGTTATTTTCTCTGTCATAGCTTCCTTCCAAATGCCTTATTTTCAGTGGTTGGCTTTTAGAGAGTGTTTCTTCTCCTCCCAATGCTTGCAGAAGTCCTTTAGCCCAAGGCTTGTTATCCCATCATTATGGAGCAATATTTTGCAGGGAATCCTGCGTAGATTCTTTTGCTTTTTCAGGCTGGGGAGTCCCTAAAGAGCTATTTACAAGGACCAGTGTTTGGCACAGGAGGCTGGCTGCCCTGCAGTCCTCCTGCCACTTAGGAAATCTAGGCATCTGTGAATGAAGGCAGTGTAGGGCCTTTCCATCTATCTAGATTGACGGATTCCTCATTACCTCCAGCAATCTGAATATGTACTTCATTAGCTAATAGTTGTAGAGTAGCCTGTAAGGTGTAAGTTAGTATTGTTGCATAACCTTTAAAGAGAAATTCACAGTTCATTTTGCACAGTGATTTCAGAGAGAGATGAACAGTGTACCAGTCCTCAAGAATTTTGTTCACATTTTGCTCACACATGAGGACTCCCCTGGATTTTAATGGTTTCAGTGTATCTGGTCCAATCGATAATCATAACTTTTGGTCCATATCTTAGTCAGTAATACTCTTTACAGATAAGAGTGAACTATTTATGCCATTCTTATGTCCTTTACTTGCAAGAGGTTTCCTTGGCATCTCTTTGTTATTGTTAAATTAAAACCAGTGGAAATATGTCAGAGAAATTAAATTGAGTTAAATACTAGTTCTAACCAACAGTCTACACAGAGTACATGGTCAGTTGTCCTCGCCTTCTTTCTAGGTATTCACGTACTTGTCATGTCTTTGAAGTGTACTATTCTGTCAGTGTGCTTAAATAACCACAAGTCTCACTTTAGTAGCTCCTGTGTAGGAATGTAATGCTCATATAGACACTATTCAGTTCTGACCCTGTGGGAATGAGGCAGAATTAAGTACATTTAGTCAGTCACTTGGGGTTTACATTTTGAATGCTTCTGAGGAGAATAAGGTCACTCCTAATTAAGACAGCCTCTAACGAAATTTATGCAGGAATGTCTTTGTTAAACTCTGAAATTCTCGCAGAGTATTTTTCCCAAATTGCATTCAACAGTTGAAAAAAGTGAGGTTATAAAAACAACGATCATCAGCGAACCGGAATATTGGTTGTTTCCTTCTCTGTCTTCATTTGATCAAAGTACAGTTTTATTCATAGTACAACTGAAAAAGCCTGTGATGCCACATGAAAGATTGCTCTGGGTTTGGTCCAGGTGTCACCTTCAAGAGTCTGAGGCGCTTGTTCATCACTGTCCGTTTCTAAACTTGTGTCGTGTTTCCTGCTGTTTGCATGTGAAGAAAATCCTAGGGGTTCTCAAATGTTATGGTAGCTCTTACCATGAGCACACAGATGAATAGCAAACTGCCTCTGTGCTACCTGAATTGATTTACGTAAAACAGGATTAGATAATACTGATAAACACAGATTGATACAGATGAACCAGAGCACTTTCTTCCATGGCTAATAACATTGCTAAAAAAACTGTTTTGCTGTAAATATTCCATATTTGGTCTCATGTCAAAGATGACTGTTTAAATTCAAGAAAATTTATTCAGACATTTTTTTGTAAAAGCAACCTCTTTACCGTCCCTTTTTATTTTGATTAGAATCTTAGTACTGCTGTGCTTTAGGATAAAGCAGAAGAGGCTTGGTTGTTTAAATATTAAGCCAGATCAGAAGGAATAACTTCTGTTAGCAATTTTGAAGTAATGAGCATTGAACATCTTTCCATGTATGTTTTTGTATAGACACTCAAGTTTGTTGCCTGTGAAGATCATACAAGGCTTGGATTATTGTATTTATACTTAGTTTTTTGGGGTGCTGTGGAGGGGTGGTATGTTTAATATTGGAAAAGCATTACAGCCCAGGTTGGTGTACAATCTTCGAGGATTTCTGCCTTCTTTACTATTGCTTTAAACATAGAAATCAAGAATAAATACACTCACATAATTACACAAAAAATACAGATAACGTTATTGTAAATGCAGCGTGCACAACTGAAAATACTGGGTATTGGGTATTTTAAACCAATTTCTCAGTTGCCTTGTGAGCAAGAGATAATGGAGTGTTACCATGTGGCGGCTAGCTGTGCCTAACATCTAAAATATACAGTGCTTCTAGGTTTTCTGTGGAGGAAAATATTGCTTCAGTGAGTGATGTTCTTAGGAGTAGTGAGGATAACACGTGGATGACATTTTAACAGTGAAAATAGTATATAGGATAATGGAAAAGATGCCTTGATTGCAAAGCTGTAATTCAGTCAACTATTCTGATGTTTCCATAAACCCACTTAGAAGGCCTATGACATCATCACCATCCAGATTTAGTAATCTGTTTCTCTTCCTCACTGTTATTATTTTCAATTTCAGAAATGCATAAGATTAAATATTATTTAATCCATGACCTGAAGATTTATATTGGAAACCTGACTTGATTTGCTGCATTTAAAAAGAATGCATGTGAGGAACCTGGTTTTAATAATTCAGTATTAATCTTTGATTGACAAATATAAAATGAAAACATGACTGCGTTGGAAGACTGGTTCTCTGGGCTTGAGTCGTCAGTGTGTCTTGGTTTGCTGGAGTGTGGTGGGAAAAAAGTACTGGACTTTTTTCCTTGCAAAAGTTCTATTATGCTTGATGCACAGAGATTGCAAGTAGTGGCCTGAATTCGCAAGCTTGACTGGTCATTTTTGTAGGCTATACCTGTTACATTAGATACACTTCTTCCCCCTGAAATTTAAAAATTCTGCAGCCTAAAAAGCTTGAGACAAAATGTGTAGATTTGGCTGTGTAACTTTAAATGCAATGAGTTCTGATCCTGCAAACATTTACGTATGTACTTGTAATGTGGTCTCACTTGATGCTCGTGAACCTTCTCCCAAGGATAAACATAAGTGTTTGCAGGATTAAAAGCGAAGTTTAGATTTATATTTTGGCATTGCATTAAGCAATTTATATGCTGTTTGCAACCAAATACAAATGTTATGTTTTGTCTGTGTTTGTTTTTCAAAATTTTAAATGTAGTGAAGTATGTGCAGTGATTACCACACTCACAGTAACTTGTGCATGTTGTTGTTTTCAGCTTTCAGAATGATCCCCTATCCACTGGAAAAAGGACATCTTTTCTACCCTTACCCTATTTGTACAGAAACTGCAGATAGAGAACTACTACCATGTACGTTCAACTTTTCACTTCTTACCGTTGACATCAAAGAATTGTTTACCTGAATCTTGCAGCAGTGATCTCCATTGATGCCTTTCAAATTGAATACGCTGGATTAGAATAATCAGGTTGACAGTGAGTCTCTGGAGCTGCCCTGATGGTTTAAGAAGCAGCTGCTAGCCATAGTTCATGACGATTAGCTACCTTTATTGTTGTTGACGGCCTAGGGACAGGGAGAGAGATTACTGAAGAGATATAAATCAGTTAGATCTTGCTATTCTCTCTTGCCAAGTCACTGGAAAATACATCTGAACTTTCATCTAGGGTAATATCCCATCAAACCAAAAGCACAGTGGCACAGCCTTGTTAGTCTTTCGTAGACATGCTTGCTACTTAAATTCCAAGGCAAGATCAAACCTGCTTGAGGACAGCTGGATCATTGACATAGCTGTTATTTTGACAGGTTATGCTGATGGTTTCTGAAAAGCAGTCTTAAACAGCAAGGAAGGGTTTTCTTCGTGTAATGATGTATGTGCTATTACAAAGAGATTGATGTGAAATTACCTCAGTCATTTATTGTATGTGTTTATGGCATGGGTTAGAAAAGCGCCAACAGTATTCCCAGTGCTTTGCAAGCTACAGGTATTAAGACAGATCCAGCCCTTCAGAAGCGCTACAGTCCAAACTAACGAGCCTGATTGCAGTGCATGCAGTGAAGCACAGGAATGCAGAGGAAGACCCGAAGCAGCCCGTCTTGCAAACAGTTGCACTTCATTCACACGTATTTTCTCACAGTGGGACTTTGTGTGAGCACAAGTGGAATGCACACAACTGCAGAGGGGATTGTGGAGTGACTCAGGGCAGAGCGGGAAACACAAGTTAATTGAAGGAGGAAGACTCTTCTCTCACCCTCTCTGTCCTGAAGAAAGAATAAAGAGAAATCTGTTCTGCAAAACATGAAATGCCTGCTTCTGCTGTGAAGGCTTGTTTTGAGGGCGTTTGCAGTCTTTGTAGTCTTTCTTTCAGAACCTCTCTGGTTTGGGCTGAAAAATGTGTTGCCACTTTTTATGAGCCTATGTGAGTAAACATTAGGTGAGAATAATACAGCAAATCCACTCATGGCGAGTCTCTCCTTCACGGTACATTCTCGCTGGTACTGCACAGAAATCCTTGGCAACTGACAGTATCTCCCCACCCCATTATAATCACCCTAATTATAACAACACCTCTTAGACTGCTTTGCTGGCTTTACTCAGAGGAATGCTGAGCTGGGGAGGGTGGAGTGTCAGGAGATTTAGGAATGACAAAGTCATGCAGAATAGCTCAGCATTCTCTTTTTAGATGCAAAACTAATCGCTCTTGTCAAATGTTAGAAGCGAGGGACTCTTTTAACAGCATATGCAGACAAGTCATGCTCTGCTCTAGCGGTTATGGGAAATGCCTTTCACTGCAAAATCTCTTGGGTTTGAGTAGGGAAGGGTTTAACATACCGTGACAGACACAGGTGGGTTAAAGGGGGTTTGCATACCTGTCCACACCCTTTAATTGTGTGTGGTTTAAAGTAGAGCCAGCAGGAATTGTATCAGAACACTAAGTTTTTATAGGCTATCTGAATTAAAAATATCAACCGCAAAACTTTTGCCATGACTGGATCACAGACCAGAACAACAAGTTTGAGCCTACGTCAAAAGCAAGTGCAAAAAACTGAGTACAAGATATCTTAGACTTATAAAGTCCATAATCTGGTATTTCCTGATCTCTAAATTTAATTTAAATCAAAGAGAAGTTACAAATTCTCTGTGTTTTTCTTTTTAAACTGATTGAATTAGGAGACCCCCAAATCATATGTATTTTTAGTTTCATTATGAATTCCTGCTGTTGGTTTTGGAAACTGCTCCACTCTGGATGAATGCAGTCAAGAATATTGTCTTGCCACATTGCTGGATTACCCTTGCTTATGTTATCTGCAAGTACAGTGAGGTCAGAGCTGGTCACTGAAGCAAAGAAAGTAGGAAAAATGGAAGAGTGATGTTTTGTGTGTATGGAGTAATGTTTTGTGTGTATGAATTAATCATAGGATTTGAGTCTATGGGAAGCCTTGAGGGGTTGGTCCTGTTTAAGAAAAAATGTTTCAAAATTTGCATTTGTCGTGACTGTAGCTCCAAACTATGGGCTGAATGAGTGAAGCAGACAGGTGAGAGTCCACGAGACCTTTTGCCAACCCAGCCAAATTTGCACCTTGAGTCTGAGCCAGTATATAAGTTTAAGGGATATATCCTTCCAGTAAAATACTCATTATCCTCTTCTGACCCTTTTAGTCTTCTAAGTGCTGCTTTCTCCAAAGCCCAGTGAGCAATTTTTCATACCAGAGTTGAGGAAATTCTGTGTTCCTTTTAGTGTATACTAACAAACACCTTTAAAATTCATTATTAATTTAAATTCCAGGGTTTTAACACTTTAAAAAGTTGTATTGTTGTAAGTATACAGAGAATTCTGAAACTCTGAGTTTAAAGTACATGTTTAGATGTCCTACTTCGAGGGTAACTTTTCTTGATTCTGCAGATGAAACCCTCAGAATTTACTGTTACAGAGGCTGTAGTTTTACAGCCTGCTTAAACCAATCTACAGCCATGCTTCTGCACGGTTGATCTCCCTGCTGCTCCTAGGTGCATGTTTCTGCACTCTGTGTATTAGCGTTAGCAATCATACAGCCATGTGGCTAGTCAATGACCTGCAGGAAAAAACCTGGATTATTTTATTTGCAGGTTAGTTTTCTGGGGTTAGCTGTTGCACAGCTGCATTATAGTTAGTGCTGACGCAAGGAAGGCAAAAGTAACATGTGCATAGGACTAGAGTAAGCCAGAAATATGATCTTTATTTGGCAGTGAGATGGCTGACACAGTAATGTTGGCCTTTGATGTTTCAGACCTTCTATGTATTTCTTCCTTCAAAAGCATCTTTGGGTGTCTCTGTTTAAACCACGTAAGAATGTTGGTTTGGTTTTGGTTGTTTTGTTTTGTTGGGGTTTTTTTAATGTATAATGCTTTTTTTTCTTCATCTTTTTTTCTACAGCATTTCATGAAGTTTCAGTTTACCCTAAGAAGGAGCTTCCCTTCTTCATCCTCTTCACTGCTGGACTTTGTTCTTTCACAGCCATGCTAGCCCTCCTGACACATCAGTTCCCAGAGCTTATGGGGGTCTTCGCAAAAGCTGTGAGTATTCTGTGCGGCTGCTCTCTTCTGGTAAATAGACACAGAAGCAGGAAGAGCTGAGCTAAATACTACCAAGCATTAAACATCTACCTATTCAGTAGTATAAATAAAACGTCAAGAGATGTCTGAGCAGGGGGACATTTGAAGAAACGTTAAGGGAGTTAATCAGTAAAACACACTACTGTCTGTCTTCTCTGATTTATATGGCTCTTGTTTTAGGGTAGATCTCTTGAGATTTTGCCAAAAAAGGCTTGGTGGGAGAAGAAAATATCTGCGTTTTCATATATCATCCAGTAAAATAAACTAATAATGGCTTGCAGAACCCGTCTGTTTTGTGTAGAGCCGTAACAACTGTGCTGTGCTTTCCAGTGCAGTAGAGACTCTTAGTATGAGCAGAAATAGAGTGTACTTTCTGTTTCTTTCCCCAAACTGCCATGAAGGAAGCAATATCAGTATTTCCCTCATAACTTTCCTTAACTACATTCAGGGAAGTCTCTACTAATTCTGCTATTTTAATCCGTGAAGGATTAATAAATGCTGGAGGATGGAGGGGAAGGACCATGAATTATGCTAAGACATGCTTTTTTCTTTGCAAAACCAAGAACACCACTACTGCAGTGTACTAGGATATGAAAAATTCACTTACAGAAAAGTTCTAGAATAATAAAAATACCTGTCTCCTTCTCCAAGAAATACTGAAAATCTTCTGTTGTAATATATTTTCTCAAATATACCTATCTCTTTTAGGTCTTGTGTTTCCAAAATAGCCTCCTGGCCTTGTTTTTAATGTCTTTAGTGCTTTTGATTTGAGAGGCATAGGGAGTGGGGTAGAGGAGGCAAGGCTGAAAGGCTTTGGCAAATTCCAGGTTGTAAGTACTTTCGCTCACTCCTTTGCAAATGGCAAGAGACTCCCTTTGCAGGTGAACCAGATCTTCTACTACCCAGGCTTGTGAGGGACAGAGGTCTGGTACAGCAACAGTTCTTGTATCAAGAATTTCCTTTCATTAGCTCTAGAAAACAGAAAGTAAGATTATTGGTAGCAAAAGGTAACACTTGTACCAGCAATAATGCTGAAACCTACCTGAAATATTATTACTTTCTCTTGTTTCTTGAGCGTATATGTATGTGTCTGGTGGGCAGTAAGTGTGTAACTTGGGCATATTATCTTAAACTTCTTTGTAAAACTTTTTCTGTGGCTTTTTCCTTAAGTCATTGAAATGCATGACCCTTGTCTGGGGGCTCTTTCAGTATAATCTGCAGTTTTGTGATACTGTCACAGTTAATGACCCCAAATCTGTCCCTGTTAGCCTTGTTCCTGTGTTTGTTAGCCTTGTATCCTGAACAAAGAATACATCTGAAGCTGGCAGAATGATAAGATTTTGTACTTAATGCTCCTGCTACAGGCAGTGAGCTACTGGAATTGGAGAAAATCAATAGCATGTTTTAATGCACTTAACTCACCTGGCTTGGGTTGCTGAGTGCAGTCAGAGATATCAGAAGTTACACTGGTGTGTCAGTAATTGTTTCTCCATGGTCTGGAGCTTACAGGTTCCAAAGCGATTTCGGGAATAGAGCCAGACCAGAAGGCTCTACTTCCCTGATGTGTAAGCGCAGCTGCCATTGGTGTTAATGGAATAGATACCCCAAGACTCTGTATGTGGTTATTAAGTTCTGCATGTCCAAGCAGATAAAGCTCCTAGTTAGTAAAATGAGCACAGACAAATAGAATTGGAATGTGGGCTGCATTACATGCATAAAGTTGGCAAGATGACTTAAGATCTCTGAACCTGTATGGATTCAGTTAGTATGTAAGGTAACATGTATTGTGACATAGGTTTAGCTATATCTTAATCTTGATAAACCACTACATGCAGAAGCTGAGATTTATTGTACATAGAAAGGGCAGAATTTAAGCTTGTGACATTCACTTAGTAGCTTGTAGAAAGCCTTTGATTCATAAGTTTCATTTTGTTGTCTCCTCCGGGAAAAGTAGCCCAGGTGAGATTGAAGAAAATCATGGCAAACATCTCTGTGAAATGCAGCTGTGTCAGAACAGAACAGAAGAGGTTGGCCAGCCCTGGCTCTTCCTTTTCAGTTTTAGGGAAGACCACTTCATAACTAACTAATTTCATAAATAGCTAAAAGATGAATTTGCCGACTGTTGCTGTCGTTATGTGCATTGAATGACCTGTCCCTGTATGGTTGGTAGTCGTTATGACATGGTATATTACATTGTGAAACTGTGCACATACGCTTTAATTTTAATAGGTCAAAATTATTCCCTCTCTTATGCTTGCCAATCCCCAAACCATTGTATAGATGCAATATCGCCATCATGGCCCAGGTTTATGTCACTGGCGAGTTGATATTTACCATATTTCACAAAAACTGAATAGGTTAGTGTGATTGGGTGTTGGGAACTGGCTTTGACCTGTCCTGTAGGCATCTTCTTGCACATTTGTCATGAGTCTTTCAAGATACTGGGTTCTTCAAGGCAGAAAAAGACCTTGAGCGCTGAGGACCTCCCCCACATGTGAGACTGCCAAAGGTGGCCTGTGCCACTGTGACAGTCCCTTAGGACAGCCTGCATTCCCCCACTGGATGCAGAAGTCAAAGGTGTGTTAAAGCTACTTCCCTCTTCTGGGAGATTACATGTAGGATGGAATTCACCAAACTCCATCAGGGCACCCATGTTTTAAAGCCAGAACCTGCTCTGAATGCTGCCTGGCAGTTCAGTAGCAAGTTGAGATACTCTCCACTGCATCCAGCCAATTTTGTAATGTTGTACCTGGAAGTAAGCTTCTCTCTTTCCATAATGAAATTGAAATAATCCAGTTCTTCTTTGATTGTTTTGTCAGGCTGAATATAAGTAACTTTAAAATTACACTAGATCTTAGCATTTTCACTCGGCTAGGGAGAAGCATGTTGATAGCCTGTGGTTTCAATTTTTGCTAGGTTTTCTAACAAAAGGCTTTTGAAAGTCACTTAAGATATGAATACAAGCAGAAAAAATTTCTGAACGTGTGGCTTGGATAAAATTATCAGTACAGTCTTGGTAGTATTGAATTTCTTCTATTGTCATGCAGAAGTGTAACAATATCTGGGAAGTCATGAAAAATATGTAAGTGCTGGTCCTTTCATAACATAGTAACGATAAGAATGTATCTTAAATAAAATAAGAGCTGCGTTGACAAGGGGGATGTTAAATAATTTGTGTCAATAGTCATGCCTGAAAATGTGGGGCCTAGTTAAATTTTTAAAATGAAGCTTCAGAAAGACTAATTTTTCTGTCATTTGATTCCTTTGTTTGCCTGAGATCACTGACATGATCTGTTTCAGTATTTCCTATATGATAGATGAGACCTCAGTTCAGCAAGCAGGTTTGCTTAGGGAGATATTTCATCCGCTTGGACCTTGACAGATGCTGAGGCAGGGAACATGTAGACCTGATCACAGGGGCTGAGCAATAAATAGTCATTTCCTCTGTGCAAACACCAACCACACAGCATAAAAGCTTGAAAAGATACTTTTGTGTATCTGTTTTAATCAAATGGGGCTAATCAGAAGGTGCTCCCTTCTACAGAAAGCTGCTTTCTGCCAGGGTTGAGATAGCCAAGTTGATAGTTTTCTTTTAAAACACAAAATAATAATAACAAACTTTTTAGAGGTCTCCTATCACCAGTTCTGCCACCCTGAGTTGTTGCTTTACTGCTGGTGCTGGTTTTTTCATTTCCATGTGAAAAACAGTCTATGTCAAAAGGAAAGGCAAAAAAAAAAAAAAAAAAAGAACAGAAAATTGACTAGCAACAAAATTCCTATGAATTGCAGTAAAACTTGCTGTCAGGCAAATTATTCTTGTTTCATTGATTTAACAAGTATGTAATTTGCACTGCTTACAAAACTGAGTTTTATCCAAGTAGATGTGATGATGCAAGCTTACTACACAGATCAAGCGCTACTCAAAAGCAGAAAATATCCTCTGGTGAGACTTTTGCGTTTGGCAAAGTAAAAAGGGTATATTTATTTAAACAAGTCACAGCTTAACCAGAGGGAATGGTTCTACTTGGGCTAAGCCGCTTGCAACAGAAATCGCAACCTCTAAGATTAGGTTAATCGGTGTTACATTAATTCAGCTGTGTTTCACGTTAGACATCTTTACCTTTAGCGCTACAACTGAAATACTCTGTTCAGTCAGAAGTTTTTCCTTCGACCTGTGCTTATGAGAAAATCTCATTACCAGCGATGTTGTTACCTGGTTTTTCCACGATGCAAAACTTGTCCGTGATGTAGTGTCTGTATTGTATGTAAACACGTGCAAGAGGGGAAAAAATAGTTTGATGCTTACTGTTGTCTTTAAAATGCATAAGCATCGTAAACATCATACATCTTTACAGTTAAACTCTCCACAGAGCCCGTTTTCTTAAACGGTGAAACTGTTTGCAGGTACTTTCTTGCTTGATACCATATAATCTCTAGCTGTGGGATATGGACATTTTGAAATGTTTTAAATACATCTGCCATATGTAGCTGTGTTTCAGCAGCACAGAGACCTGTAACAATTTTTGAACTTGCGTTTTTCATACTTTAGATGATTAGGAGCCTAAGTTAGAGACGAAGGACGTACCTGTATTACGTAATAAAGCATTGTTTGTTCTGTGGCTCCAAAGGCAAGTGACACATCACAGTTCATGTCTGTACCTCCGACCTCTTCTCCCTTCAGAGGCAGGGTGGCCCTGTCCTTGCTGGCTGCTGGGAACTTGCCCTGCCCTGCCCTGTCCCCAGACTCTGCCTGGGCTTTGTTGAGGAGAAACTGACTGGCATGGGCCAGCACTGCGTCAGGAGCTGTGCTGGGTCAGGGCAGCACCCCGCACTGGGCCACACTACTCCTTGCTTTACAGGAGAAGACAAAGCCCAGCTGTGCGGCCTCCCTCTGCCCCTGGGACTAAGGGGGAAGAGACAATTTCAAAGGGCAGTTCTGGTCCTGGAGTGGGTGGAATGACTCTCCGGAAGCACTTAGTTCTCTTCGCTGACTACAAGGGGACCAGACCCCCATGTCTGCATCCTTTTAAGTGCCTGAAGATATATGGGACAAATTCAAAACATGAAAAGGGATGTCAGTGTTTATATAAGAAGTCTGGTGCTCTCTTTTGTCAGGAGAGAGAGTTCTTCTGTGAAAAAAGAGAACACATCCAGCACTAGATTTGCTTTAATACTGACCTACCTTCATATACACATCAGTGCAGTAAGTGGAGTTTATAGGTTTTGTGCTGACTGCAGAGCAGTCACTGAAACAGAAACCTTTTGCAACTCTTTGCCAATCAGTTTCAAACAGAACGGTTTATTTTTTGCAAAGTCGCGCCAGCCTGAATGGTTAGAAGCCACAGGGTTCACAGTCTCGAGGTGGCTGACCTTGCATAGTATGGTACGCATTTATACACATGTATAGGGCCCCGACATAGCTCTATGTAAAGTATACAGTTGAATTGAAATTTAATGTAAAGCACAGTCAGTATGTATTTCCTAAAATTTTGGGAGGGCTTTGAGTACCTGAGTTCTGAGATGTGTAGCTGGCAGTATTTTTTTCCTGTGATAAAATGGTTTCTATTTACTTGATTTCTGTCATGTATGCCTGTCCTAGCACTAATATATTGAAACCTTTCAGCATTGCTGACTGTGTTCTTTAATAGAGGATGTTAAGATAAATTCCAATTACTGATGCCTCAGTGTATATAGCAGTTCTGTAGATAACCCAGAACCATTTTAAACCTGAATCTAAAGACACGCTTTTTTTCTCCGAGAGGTGGTCTGTCAGATTCTGCCATTATGAAAAAAGCCTTTCTTTCCTTTCAGTAGGTTTTGGTTAGAGCCTGAGTCTAGGATGTAAGATACGTGAAAACCTTTGTAGTTCATCATTTTGATCTTCATAGAAGTGGAGCTCTTGCTTTCTTTACTGCAAAATCCAGAAACTTTTACATATGCAAGGCTCAGAATTTGACAGCAAGTCTTTATACATGAATTACGTAATTTCTGTCATGCTGGAGGATTTTACAGAGGAATGCAGCAAGTTTCTTGTTTTACTGGACAGCTTTCTCATGAGGTCTTGTCTCCTGGATTTTGATCTGAATGTGTATCTGTTTTCTTTGCAGTTTCTCAGCACCCTCTTTGCCCCTTTAAATTTTGTGATGGAAAAAGTAGAAAGTATCCTGCCCTCCAGTCTGTGGCACCAGCTGACGAGGATCTGAGGGAGCGCGCCTGCTGACTGACTGCCATGACATCTTCTGTGCCAACTTTTTGTTGACCACAAGAAAGCATGATAAAAAAGGGAAGCAGTTCTAAGACTTTAAAACTCTTCATGGATTGTCTGTTCTCATACAAAAACTGTTTTGTTGTACAAAATACATTGATGTTAGGTTCTATTATATTTTGCCTTCAGAAAAGAAAAACTTAAAAATAAACTTTTGTGTATTGCAGCATGGCTCTCTTTTGGCCTCTTCTTCAAAGCTCCAATTGTACTTTGTGGTCTTAAACATGTGTGGTGTATATCTCCTTCACCACAGCTAGGGCTTGGCTTTCCGTTCAGTTAGTGAAAAAACACTAATAACTTTACAATTAAGCAATTGTATCACTGCCTTTTCTTACAGAGTTCAGTTCGGGTGAAGCCCTCAGCACTACAGACAGTCTAGCCAAGGCTTCGAGACAGTTAAAGCTCTTGCTTAAAGCAGCTTTAGGCTCTCCAGGCAGTTTGGATGGCACTTTGGGCTTCTGATTCCTGTCACTGCACAGAGCTCAATTTTATCCTCATTTGAATTTTCAGGAAACTCCACGTACTTGACAGATTTTCTTCACACCACTGTTTTCTCAAGTACCTCCAGAAACCCAATGCTTTGTTCTCTGGCTACAGAACAAAGCATATGTAATGGCAGAGAACTGAACACAAATTTACCTGTAGCGAGTGATCATTGCATTCATGCTTTTATGTATTTCTTGCTGAGTTTTTATTGCATTGCAAGTACTTTTCAAGTATGAAAAAGAAGGGACTTTTTCCTGTACAAATTAAACTGTTGCTTGAGACCAGAAGCTCATGAGCAAAATTGGTGTTAGTCCATGCACAGTTAGTAGAGAGGTTGGTGTTCCATCATCAGTGCTTACCTCAGGAAATCCTATCCTTGTGCTGTGTATTCATTTGTAACTTAGCCACTGTGGATGGTAACTTCCCACAGATGCCTCTGCTGATGCATGAGACCAGCTCTAAGATCAATAATTTGATCTGGAAGTTGAAGCAAGTAGTCCTGTCTGTCAAGAATTGAAAGTGCATCCTTACAGGTGCCTCAGAAATATTTTTTTTTTCAACTCCTTTCCCAGATAAGGAAGCATGAACCTGATGCAACAGATCAAAAATGCCACTTTGCCAGCTCAACTTTATTATTCTAAAAATGCTGAGCAGCTCGAGGGACTGTGATCACCAGCAGATAAGTTTGTTTATCAATGAGGATATGAGTAAGAAAAGGCAAAACTCCCGTTACTGGATTTTGTATAAAAGGAAAATGTTTCCTAACAGCAGGAGATGCACTGCGTTGTTTTTTGCCCTCTTGATTGCAGATACGTTAGTCTACATAGAAGAAAGATTTTTATCCAGGTGAGCAATGGTACTGCATTAAAGCAAGCACTGCTTTGCTGTGAGGAAAAAATACGTCCCCGTATCAGGAGAAATCAACTGTTAAGAGTGAGGCTTAAGTGAGGACACAGGAGACTGGAGAGCCTCGTAGCTAGGTGTTAAAACTGGTGAGGTGTGTTGCTGTTGGGGATTTCCATACAGGTTTTTCATCTCTGGCCGTTACTCATGCAAAACAATTCGCTGTAATGTTGAGATTAGTATGGCTTGCATTTAATGTGGGACATGGCATAAGATTAGAAGACGGCGGATTGCTAGAGGACAACATGTGGAAGTGTGAAATGGGCCAATATTTGTTTCCTCTGCTTTGCATCTGAATTGCTAGAACAGCTACAGAGAACACCTTTACAGCAGGTGCTCCTGTGTATCTCTAGCTGTAAAACTAGGGATAATCGTATTCATTCATTTGCCTCAACAGCGCTGTCAGAATTATTTAAGGTTGATGAAAATCAGAAGGATCAGGCATAGTCAGGTCTTGTCCTGTGCTGCTGTGTGTCACTTACTCCCCAGCCACCTGAAAAACCTGTCAAAGTTCATTTTTTATATTCCCTACATTTCAAAAGAACAAATTGCTGTGATTAACAGTCCTAATATGTAAATGTTAGCATGTCAGTGTTTATCGAGCTATATACCAGCGTTCACGTTTGTCACCAACTAAGGTAGTAGCTTGGCCTAATGTTAGAGGAAGAGATAATGTGAATTATGACGTGTGGAAATTACTATCTGTAATAATCTGATAAAAAGGAATACTTAACTCCTGGAAGAATCAGATCCTTCCCTTGAACTATGGGGAACTTTTAGGAACTCAAAAATATCTTTAGGCAATTCTGTTTCTACCGTGTCTAGTATCCATCTCCCTTATAAGCAGTAATGAACCATGGATTTTATCTAGAAAATCTCTTTTCAGCTTCAATTATAATTCTAGGCATCTGGGAGACTTAGGCAAGTCAGACAAAAGGATTTTCTTTTTCATTGAGCAAAGTTTGTTGCCGTAGGCTTTTCTGCCTCTGACGTGTTTTTTCTGTGAAGTTCAGCATGGCTTAGATCAAAAGGCAAACACAGCCCGTGACTATAATGATGGAAAGCCTCTGGCTTAGTGCAGAGATGAGACTTCTGGAAATTTGGTTCAGATAATAACTCATCCAAATCTTCAGTTTGCAGATTTAGTGGGGGTGGGGTGGCTTTTTAGCTTGAAAAGTTAACAGTTCCTGGTTTTTTTTCCTTAAAGACAGCCTAATACAATTTGGATGGATGGTATTTCTTTGCACTGTAAGTTGCATAGAACCAAAAAAAGAGAGACACCCAGGAGCGTCAAATAAATCAAGTTGGTCACCTTCTGGCCTTCCCACTAGGTAGATTTACAGCTGCTCCAGAGTGAGAGCCACAGTGCTACACCTGGTGGAAGGCTGTTGTTTCCTCTGGCGATTAATTGCTGTGATTCGAAGCAAACGGCAAATACACCGACTCTTCTTTTTTTAGTGGGACAGCATAGAAATCCTTACCCCAGTAGAAAGGAGGAAAAAATACCGGCTTTGCTGTGTTGCAGAAGCCTACAGAAGGTAAACATGCCAAGGCAGCAGCAGCCTTCGCGCGCACCCCGCGTCACAGCCGGTGTGGCTGTCCCTGCACAGAGGGCTTGGACACCTCAGCGGCTGTGGTCAAGGCATGTGTGCGAGGCAGCCCCCAGCCTCACGTGCTGTTCCCACCAGGGAGGGTGGAACTCCTGGTTTTTCATCTCTGAGGGACCAGGGAGGCCCCCCTGGAGCAACACAGGAGGAGCAGTCAATATATTGATTCATATGTGTTTGCTTCTTCCACGCAAGAGCTCTTATATTATGAAGCCACATCCACGTAATCAGGCAAATGGGCTGTTAAAGAAAAAAAAAAAAAAAAACAAAACAAAACCAAAAAACCACAACCAAAACCAAGTTTGTGCTGCTCTATTCCAGATAATAAAACAAGTTAATTTTGTCTTGTTTGCCGTGGCAGGAGAAACCTGCAGGCTCTTATACGTGACCACAAAACTGCCTCCGCCCTCAGAGGCGGCCGTCACCTGCACATGAAGGCTTCAGGCCTTCCTCGGCATGTGAGACAAAATGCACGGAGATGAGCAAGCACTGGTACGCTTCATGCTGCCACGCTGGATTATTAGCCAGTTTTTCCTAGCAAAATCACCCTCCCCAGCCCCAGATCTTCACTAAACCCCAATAAAATGTTTACTACCCCTTTGCCACCATACACCGAGTCCCACGAGAGGCTGGGCAAGAAGCCTGCAGGCAGGGATCGCCAGCTGCTTGCTGAACGCGGGTGTGATTTGGGCATCCAGGCTGGATGCCCTTCAGCAGCTGTGCAGCACAGCACCAGAAATACGGTATTTTATTTCTAATTCACATCTGCAAAGGTTACACAGAGATGGGAGGTCAGGGTGAGATGCACAAATGGGGTTTAGATAGTTTTGCAGGAAAAAAAAGAAGCAGCACCACAATCTCTTGAGCTACAATACCCACGTGCCGTAACATACACCACTGTTCCTAGAAGTCATTCCCCATTTTCCTTGTGGTAAAAGAAAATTACACTTTTTTAAAGTGAGATTTCTCCTAAAACAGCTCAACATACTTTTGGGGGCAAAGTTTGTTAAAATAGAAAACAGTGGGAAGGGAGCAACCCCAAAAAGTTTGACAGGCTAACAGCATCTCAGAGCAATGCTACATTCTGATTTCATACAGCAAATTAAAGGGAACTCCCTCAATTAGATTGCATATTTTTAAAAAATAAGTCCTACAGCCTTTTAAGCCTTTTACCTCAGCTAACATTATTCTGACACTAAAGTGTCTACCTAGGGACAACTGTTTCCTCTTCATGAATACATACATAAGTAAATTTATTGCACAGAAGAAAACAGAGGATTATTTCATTTGCCTTGCCTGATTTCTGTTTCTTCTTTTTCTTTTTCTCCCTTTTTCTTTCTTTGTTTGATTAGCTGAAGGTCGAGGAGGTACCTTTCCTAGCAATATTTACATCTCTGGGCATCTTTTCCCTCTAAGAAATAGCAAAAGCTACCAGGAGTGTTTTGTTCATGGAAGAGGCAGCAGAAATGCTTACAGCTGTAAGAAGCCTACCTTGAGCTCCGTTTTTTTTTTTTTTTAAATCATAAATACAGAAAAAAAAAAAGTAATCAAATAAATGGCTAGTTCAGCAGTTACACATCTGTTGCGCTGCAAAATACTCCGTTTCTCCTCTGGTGAAGCAGGTTTGATGGAGGCATTGCATTACGTCTTATTGATATGGCTCTTGTGTGAAATACAAAATTCAGCCTGCTGTGCACACCTTTGGTGGGCTTGCTGCTGAACGGGGCAGGGGACCTGGTGACAAAGCACACAGAAAAGGCCAAGGTACTCAATGCCACCATCTTCGCCTTCAGGAACCCCAGGCCCCTGAGATGAGGGGAAAGTGTGCAGCAAGAAGATACACCTTGGTGGAGGAGGAGGAGGAGGAGGAGGACCAGGTCAGGGAATAGAAGTTCCATCTTTAATACAGCGACCCCGAAACACTTTACCTGGGACTGCAGAATTCAGGTGGGTTTGTTTATTGGTGTATTAAGCAAATGATGGAGTTAAGAAGTGATCTGATTTCGTTACCTTGTATTCAACTGCCTAGAACAAGTTCCCTTGTAAGAATGAGGCTTCCTTTTTTCCAGAACATTTAAATATTTTCAGCTTTATTAGATGGGAAACTTGTAGACTACTCAAAGGGTCCCTGAGTCTTTCAAAAAACTTGACACACAAAAAAAATTAAAATAATATACTACTTTTAAGTTCCTTAAGGCTTAAAATGTGGTATTGCCCAGGCTGTGAACTACGTGCGGATTTAATTTCACAATGAAATCATAATAAAAATTCTCCTTGGAGCTCACCTTTAAATACAATTAGGTATGAAATTTTCCTTATCCAGCCCAGTGCCAGAATTGCCAGCCGTAATGAGGCCAACAGTATAACAACTGAACTGAGTGTGTATACTCTGCACTGCACGTGCATGTGTGTGCAATGCACGCACTGTGCACTAGCACGCCGGCAGGGCTATTCCCACCAGCAGCTGGTTTATACCCAGAAGCGTGATTATTCTTACTTCTAGCCGGGACCATTACATTAATGCCATATACAGTAACAGAAACATTATCTTATTGTCCAAATAAATAGCTTTCTGGATCCTCCTAATCTTTTAATGCCAGCTGTGCCTTCTGGAGATGACTTACTCATATTAACAGTACAGACTTTTCCCAAAGCCTTTCAGATGTAAATGACTGCTCTCTCAAGACCATTGAATGCAAACCTCCATTCTTTTTACATATTCTTTTTTAAAACAAACAAAAAAACCCCCACATAACCAGAATACTCACTCCATTGCCACGGTATGCTGCTTGTATGGGGCTTTTTCATGCACTGTTTGCCCCTGCTAGGATTCCTCCACTCTTTTTCATTTTCATATGGAAATTTTACCTGAAGCTACAGTGTGTTCTATCACTCATTCAGCCTCCTTTCCCGTGTTGTTTTTTTACTACCTTGCCTGTCTCTGCACTTCATGGGTGCTTTTCCAGAGCCTTATTATACTTACTGGCACAGGACCCATCTTTCATCTCGGCTCATTTGCTGGTCCCAGCTCTGAGCAGAGGCAGCTGGTCCCTCTCTGTGAGGGACCTTTCTCTGTGAGCTCCTTTCCAGTGAGGTTGTTGTTTCTCGGCCTCATGAGCCTGCACATCTTTCCAGCAATTTGTTGGTTTGCACTGATGCCAGCCCAGCATGGCACAACCTGTCACTGCCTCCTTCAAAGGCCAGCACACCCTTAATGATAGCTAGAAGTTTTTGCAGGAAGTATTCAGAGAAAATCAGATTTGGAAGTCCCCATCCGAATGGAAAGTATCATTTGGAACGCATTTAATAGATTTATTAAATTTAAAAGAACATAGAATTTGATAGATTCTTTAGAAACCCGATCATAACTGAGACAAGGGATTTCCTTCTACATCAGCTTTCTGCAAACATTTTTATGCTTATTCAGTAAGTGAAAAATAGGAAACCTTATCCTTAGGTAGTTCAGTGTCCTATACCCAGCTCTCACCAAGCTGAGAAACAAATACTTTCTCTTCGATCCTTCAGATCACAAAAACCCCTCAATAGTTAATATTAATGATGTTTTAAAAGCTTTTAAGGCAAATTTGCGCAAATATGTAACTAAGACACTTGCTTTGACTCTTTAATAGTTTATGAAAATACTGTGGTTGAATACATCTCCTGCAGTTTCCTTTGGTTTTCGCCATGGGCCAATCGCTGCCCCACGGGAAGCTGCAGCATGCTCATGCTGGTCGGGGTGGCCTCAGGTGGACACTTTACTGCGAACTCCAGTCCACTGGGGACAGACGAATATCCCTCCAGTAAAGCCTTTCACCCAGCCTGGCCCCAAATTTTCTCTCATGGAGGAATCACCATGCTCAAATTCTCGAGCACTTCAGTATCCAGGGCATGACTGTGACCAGCACAAAATCCTTTGGAAGATGCTTGAGCAAGCTCAGCTTACACAGTTGTTGTTGGTGGTCTTGTACGAAATGCTCCATCTTTGCATCTTGCTGTGCTCCTGGATGGCAGGAATGAATTGCCACAAGGAGTCCAGGGGAGAAATGCGTGTTGGAAGAGTTCTGGCAGAAGTACATCCTTCCAGAGATGCACCGGTTTATGCACAGACACCTGCAGCAACACTGTCATGCAGAAAGGGGAGGTAAATACTTCAAAGTTTGTATTAATAATTCAGCAGCTTCTGTGCAATGAAAGGCAAAGGTGAAACTGGTGTAAAAGTAGAGACCTCGGATGCATTCCCTGCATGGACCAGGAAGGGAAGCGGGCTGTGGTCATCAAGCATCTGTAGCCTGTGCATCATGTCCGGGAGATCCAGCCAGCGCTCTTCGGCGCTTTGCAGGTGTGAATATCTACCACTTCTAGGCAGTCCTGGCAGCGCACAGCACAACACCAGTGGAATTTGCACTCGCATTTTGTCATTCTGCTGACACGGGAGGTGTCGTAGCCTCTCCCACAGCACATCACTTCACAGCTGTCCATGCCGCGGGAGGTTTGGTTGCAAACCCGACCAGCTGTCCCAAGGGACCCTACAAAGGAAATGCAGTAAAGGTCAGGAGGTGGATTTTAAGGAAAGACAGAAAGCATATGAAAATAAGTATAGGAGACATAATTTGCAATGTATTTGATCTTTCGACATGACATCACCCGGGATTCATTATCAAGCCAGAGAAACACCTATAAGGTAAAGTTCCTCTCAAATTCTCAAATTTCTCCTAGAAATCTGGTCTAGAGATGAGAAGGAGTAAAATGGACCAAATACTTTGTGCTGGTTTTGGCTGGGATAGCGTTAACGTTCTTCACAGCAGCTAGTACGGGGCTATGTTCTGCATTTGTGCCGGACACAGTGTTGGTAACACAGGGATGTTTTCGTTATTGCCGAGCAGCGCTTACGCAGAGCCAAGGCCTTTGCTCCTTCTCACCCCACCAGCGAGGAGGCTGGGGGTGCACAAGGAGCCGGGAGGGGACACAACCAGGAGAGCTGACCCCAGCTGACCAAAGGCATGTTCCGTACTGGATGAGGTCATGCTCAGCGTGTAAAGCTGGCGGAAGAAGAATAAGGGAGGGGACATTCGGAGTGATGGCATTTGTCTTCTCAAGTAACCGCTGCACGTGATGGAGCCCTGCTGTCCTGGAGATGGCTGCACACCCACCTGCCAGCTGGAAGTGGTGAATGAATTCCTAGCTTTCCTTTGCTTGTAAGCGCAGCTTTTGCTTTACTTCTTAGGCTGTCTTTATCTCAACCCACGAGTTTTCTCACTTTTATTCTTCCAGTTCTTTCCCCTGTCCCAGTGCGGGGGGAATGAGTGAGCAGCTGCGTGGGGCTTAGTTGCCGGCTGGGGTTAAACCATGACATACTTCAAGGCTCTGCCTGATTCTGTGACTATCATCACGCTTTGCTTCATCTTTGCATAGCACTTTTTCCTCTCCAGTGAGCAGATACCTTCCCTGAGGCAGCCGTGCAGCTCCCTCCTACCCCCAGGACGCAGTCCAGTCCCCCAGGGCTCTGTAGCATGGGGCACCCAAGAGGAGCATCCCCTGCGGCTCGGGACTGCGTGAGCTTTGCAGGGGAGCTCTGGGTGGCCAGGGGAGGTCTGGGAAAGAGGAGACTGATAAATTTGGTGGCTGCAGGGGACACATGGGCAGAGTAACTGTGCTGCCGGTAGTTAAAATTCTCTGCAGAAGTGAGTGCAGAAGCACCCTGACCGCTTGGCACCACTGCTGTGTCCACCCACAGTTCAGGTGGCAGCTGAAGACTGTCTGCTCTGTGCACCTCTCATCTCTGTGGGGTAAGCACCAAGGATTCTTCTCCTTTCTCTTGATAGAGATTGGAAGAAATTAATTTATAGCCTGCTGTGGACTGAAAGAGGGGTAGGGAAGCATATCACACCTCATCAAGTTCTTAAAACCCCTCTGGAGTGGCTAAAGTGCCTCTGCCCACCTCCACGTGGCACAAAATGCCTCTTTAAGGCCTGTTTTAGCCTGATCAGCTGCTGTACCATACACGAGCTGCTGCACCATACACGAGCTGCTGCTCATCTAACAAAGTTACCTTAGGGTACAATTTAGGACCTATACCACAGCTGTTGACAGATTATTACCAGCAATTTGAAAACTTCATGAATACTCATTGCTTCACCTAATTTCTTATGTACTGCTATTGTAAATCAATTTCACGTATATCCATGAGATTGATATCGTTTTGACATTTTCCCTAGACCAAATTATAGCGCTGTTCTTCTGTTATTGGCCAACATGGGATTTCCCTAAGTATTGACTGCGGTCATTAAATTAACTGGAAACATTTTACAAAGTGTATACACAGGTGTACATAAACCATGAAAAATTTACCCTCTTAAAGAAAAAAAATGCATGCAGACATTAACTCAAGTTTGCATGAGCTAGGATAGCAAACCAATCTTAATAAAACTTAAGCTGTAATTAATCTGTAATTATTAAAAATCTAAGTTGCATAAATGCTAATCTTTTTTCCCCGCTATGAGGTTGTATATACTATTGCTGCTGTACTGAAGCAGCTCACAACATACGAGTATTCGCTGCTCCTCCATCCCCTGCTGTCCCCAGCGCCTGGGAGGCTGCACGGCTTTCCAGGCCTGGGCCCACCGCTGAGGCTGCAAGTGGTCTCAGGACTTGAGTAAAGTCACTTTCTCGGACTATGTTTTTTCATGTGACACATGATTTAGCCTCTTAGCCATGGCGGGGGAAATTTTCCTCTTCTTGCATCTAAGTCAGGGCAGGCTTCAGCTGCTGTCCTGGATGAGCGTTTAGGTCCCTAGAAAGCATCTCAGCCTTCCTGTATTTATTTAAATACTTAAATATTCATCGTGTAGAAATCTACACCTGGAAAGCTGCAATATCAAATCGCTGGTCCAGGGCTGCTGCGGGCAGAGCAGAAGAGCTTTGCATGGCCGCCCGCTCCGGGAGCCGCTCGCTGACGGAGACACCGGCCGCAGTCCAAGGGTCCAGAGCTGCACAGGTGCTGCTGCGCAGGCCAAGCAGAGCTGTGCTGAGCCACTCGAGGGAAAAGGCAGAGGGAGGAGAAGACATGCTGAATGGAGCCACAGACAGGCTCCTGCACCTGCAGCCTGGTAAATATCGACCCCCTTGGGCTCCAAGGAGCCTGTTCACGCTGCTTCCCACGCAGCAGCACTCTGCGCAGCATCCTTGGGGAGGCAGCTGAACAGTAAGTCTCTGCTCTTTAAGGGAGCACCTCACTTTGATGTAAAAACCAGTGACGAGTTGCATCAGGCATGCCCTGCGCTAGGAAACCAGCAGTAACTCCTGGTCTCCTGTCCCCACAGACACTGCCAGCACCTGGGTCCTGTGCAGGGCATCCCAGGGAGGAGGAGGAGAGGTACCACCAGCAATGACCCACGCAGGCAAGCCCTCTGCCATGCAGCTCTCCCTGCAAGGCCACCTGCACAACAGGCAAAGCAGTGATGCCAAAGGGCCTTTCCCAGATCATTTTTTCAGGAATCACTCCACTCTGGGGGAAGGGAGAATTCTGGTGGCCTCTGGTGCCCCAGATCGAGGCAGGGCTGAGGAGTTAGGAGGATGCAGAGCTATGTGATCCACCTGTGGTCCCGTAGGAAGCCTGTGGCAGAAAACCAAACCCTGCTTCCAAGCCAACACGTTCTCCTCCATCCACGATGCTGTGCAAACAGCTAGGACATCTAAATGTAAGTGCTCACGCTTGTGTGAGCCCACAGCAATGTCAGACGCTTGTCCTGCCCTCTTTGCTCAGACAGGAAAAAAAAAAAGTGCAAAGGCTAAGCTCATGACTCGTATGACTAATGTTCTGCATCAGGAATTTGGTGTGAATTCCAGTTTACCTCCCTGCACGGGTTCCCCCTCACCTCCCTTGCCCTGCGCGCTGTCTTACCCCACTACGAGCCCCAGCCCTGAGGTCCCAGTGCACCTGGGCTGCATAATGCAACACGCCTAGAACAATAATCTCCAGCAACCATGATTTCAAAATCGTGATTTAGATTTCAAAATGCTTGGCGTTTTGCTCTCTGCATGCGGTTCATGTGACACAAGCCGGACACTTGGTGCCTTGGCTGTGCCACTGTCGCACAGCAGCCAGCCAGGCATCCCTCCTCCAACACAGGAAAAGCAAAGCCGCTGTGCACCTCAGCGTGCCTCCCGAGCGGGAGCAGAGCAGGGCCATGCTGCCTGGCTGCCGCAGGTGAAGGAAGACCCCACAGCCCCCACCTCCAGCAGGAGCTGCCCTAGGAAGGTCTGCCCACATCCCTCAGCTGAAGCACAGGCTGGTTTCCAACTCCAAAGTTCTCATTTCCAGATGTTTAGGGAAATCACAAAGCAGTGAAGGAGAACCTGAGTGGGATACAGCTGCTGGTTTCAACAGGAGTTTTGCCACTGGCTTCAAAACCAAAATTATTTCAACCACTAACACATAGCCAAGAAGCCGGTATCATCTGATACTGCCCACAACACAACATCAACATCTACTGTGGCACTGCAAGAGGAGACTAAATTATCCACAGGATGTGGCAAAAAGAAAACAGGCTCATATAAAGGCGTAGTTTCTGAGCAAAACCAACATTTTTTAAAAGTTCAAACAGCATCTTCAGCATCTCTGCAGCTTCTCTCCTGAGAAAGAAGATGAGCAATAACTGACAGTAAGCAACCAGGCAAGTTACTCTGCTCCTTGGTGGGCACTGAGATACCCAGGTGATGAAGACAGCAGAAGACACTAAACAAAACAAGGCAGAGTTTTCTGATCTTTGCCTGCTACCTGGAGTGCACGTCCTCATCACTTAAGAGGCAGGAGTATGCTCAAACTTGTAAAAAGTCTTTGTTTTTATTTCATGTTGGAATTGCCATGCCGACACACAACATTATACCTGCCAAAACATCCACAGCTTTTAATACTACCAACTTTACGGCCCATACATCAAATCCTTTCTTCTTGGTTTACACGGTTGTTTTCTTAAGCAAACATGTGGTAAGCTGAAAAATATTTTTTCCCATTCCTAAAGCAGTAAAATGTATTTATTCCTTTACAAAGTGAGATTTTCCCTTCTCTTCCAATTGATTAAAAATCTGGCCTCAAGCAATAAAGTTCGTTATCTGACATTCACCTACAAAACCCCACAAAAACAGTGAAATCCCCAACAACAATAAACTAGTTTCCACACAGGCGTTTGGGGCGGGTGGGTGGAGAAAATAAAAAGGAAACATTCACAGAAAACTAGCTCTGAAGCTACTTCAAATCCAGAAGTTTTAAGTTAAGAAAGATTCATGTGGAACCTCCGTACAGCAGGGCTGGAGAGAACAGGGAGGCAGCCTTGTCGGGAGGGGGCTGGGATTTCCCAGGCCAGCAACGAAGAGAGGGCAATGGGCTGATAAAAGCCCCTTATCTGGAATCAGTTTAGAGTAAACATGTGTCTCGAGCCACCGATAGCTGTCATAACCTCTGAGCTCCCAGGGGCTCCTGGGGCGATGGCGCGGCTCCATGGCCGGACGGTGCTTGGAGGAGAGCTGCCCCGATGGAAGTCATTGCAAGCTCCACCGTCAGCTTGCACGAGGCTGGGACTGCACCCAACGTGTTTGCAATACATAAATTGGGAGATACGGGCCAAGAAGTCACACAGGGACTGCCTGTATGCGGCTAAACTCAGTGAGAAGCTTTTGACATAGATCAGGATTGGTTTTCCTCCATGGGTTACATACCTCAAGTACTAACACATCTTGCACAGCAATACTTTGCAGGCCACATTTTAATCTCACATTTTTCTTTCACTCCAGACTTGGCCTCGTTCATCTCAAAAATGCAGCAAATGGCTTACGTGGGGCGGCAGGGGAAATAAACTAACACAGAAAGAACCCTGCGAAGGACCCGAAGCAGGTCATCCCAGGCACGCATTTTGTCACCCAATGTGCAGCTCCAGGGGGCTGCCCACAGCACTGCACATGCATCTCCGCAGTGCTTTCCACCAGGAGACCAGGTGTGGAGGGTCCGCAAACACAGCCACGGCACCCTGTCAGCCTGTTGGAGCCACAGGAGATGGCCACCGCAATCCAGGTACGCGACCCCCACCCCATGCACAGGCAGAGGCAGTGACGTTGGCTTTGACGCCGCCCAAAGAGGAACCACGTCAGTGTCAGGAGAAACCTATGGATGACCTGAAGCACATGGCATGTGGGTTTGCAGCAGGTCCTAAGGGACTGCTGCAGCAGCTTGAGATCATCTACACACAGAGGTGCCCCATCTCTGCTCCACCACCATCTCCACATTGCCAAAGCCTCATTGCTACCAGAACAGTTGTGAACAGTCAGCGTGTGCACAGCACCACCATCCTGCCACTTGCTCACCACCCCCACCCCCCCCGCCTTGATGTCCTCGCCTGGGGACACGGCTTCCCTGCTCATACACACCACCTCAACATGCTCAGCTTGCTCTACACACTTTGGTGGGGGTCTCCCTGCAGGGAGACGCTTCACTCAAACACTGCCTAGAGTTTCATGGTAGCTCTGTACAAATTAATTTTTAATAAACCTGGTCTAAAATGTTTCCCTTTGCAAGACCACATTACACTGCTGTGATGGTCTCCATGAACAGCCTGTAAGGAAGGCTGGGCCAGCACGCGATGCCCACGCTGCAGCTGCTCCTATGTTTATTCCAAAAGCAGGCTCGGCTTGTCCGCCGGTGCATTCAAAACATGGTAAACCTGCAACAGCTTTCAATCAGCCAAGCCTGCAATCTTGCAAAACTTTAAAAGCTTCTAACAGAAGCTTATAATTTAGAGCATCTAGAAGGTGAAGTACCGTGTTCAGGGTAAGATAGTATGTGCGACAGTGGGACTGCCACTTGCAGAGCCATCACCTTAGCTCCCTTCACAGCTTTATCATTTCTAACAGGTCTCTCCCACTGCAGTCCTGGATATGCTTGTATTCATTTTGGGAGTTGGAAAATTATGGTAATATAAGAGAAGACCATGCAAATTGTGCCAAATTTTAAGTTCATGACAAGATTTTCAAAAGCCCTCTGGGATGTCCTACCTCTGTTTCTATCAAATTATGAGTATGAAATTGTGAGCAAAAATTATTTCAGCATCCATGTGAGCAGATTTAAGTGAATTCTGAACACTTCTGAAGATCTTCTTTTGGTCCTTTTCTAAAAGTTGCGAAATCCTGATGCTAGACAAGGGGTGGCCAGATTATTATGTTCGCGTGCTATTGAGTTGCTATTAGTGATTTCCACATATTATCTCTCTCCTGAAATCAATTACTCCTTTTTTCCTTCTAGGGGGGAAAAAAAAAAAACCAAACCCCAAACAAAAACCCCACCACATTTTACACGCTGTAGGGGTGATATATGCATATATGTCCAGCTGCCTCCCCCAGACAGACTGCCAGACCCGGTGGGGTTCACTCAGCCCCAGCACCCTCGCGTGACTGCCTGCCACCAGAGAGAAGACTAAAAGCTCCGATGGCAGAAGATGAGGTACATGCTTTTTTTGGGTAGACCGCTGATGATAAAACCCCTGAGCACCTTTAACTCACTGGTTCCTATGTGTTAGCACACCCATGCCACAGAAGACACTGGCTTGGTCATTTGACAGTTTGTGAAGCTGTTTCCTGGTCAAGTCATGATACTTCATAAGGTTTGCTCCGGGAATCCTTCGTTCAGTCCCAATACTAACCAATCTGCAGATATACCGCTATTTTTTTTACTGAAGCACTAAATTGCTTGAATTCCCCAGAAGAATGAAAGGCAGAGCTGTATTCAAGGACCCACTACAGTGCTGTGGTATTAGATTTAGCTGATGCCGAGATGCTCCCCACCTATTTCCAAACACAGACTTCCATAATCTCATTTCATTGTCAGTCATTTAACAGGGCTGACACTCTGGAGCACTTAACAGGGCAAACCAATGGTAAGAAAGAAAAAAATGCTGCCAGCTGTTCAAAATTACCTCTCTCAAAGCCAGATCAGTTTTCGTTCGTCTGATTCTTTCTTTGCTCCACACAAGCAGCAGGGCATCCCGCATCCCATTAAAGATTTACTGCAGCTTGCCAGAAATGTGCTCTTCCAAACAGCCACGTTCTCTGAATTCTGGGCAGCAAAGAGCCACCACCTCACCCACAGCCTTATCCTGAGCTGAGCCAAATGATGTGCCAGTCTCTGCCACCTCTGGGCAACCTTGACAGCATTGGGCAAGCGCGCATGATACGCCGGGGTGAAAAATGCCCACCCTCTTCCACGATAACAAGACTGACAGATGAGGTTAGGCTTAGTACAGAGATTATTAAACAGCTTTTTGACATAGAAGTGAGGCATGTATGGTTTCTTCTTTTGGGGAGAAAGAAATAATGGGTTTTACAATGAACAAGGCAATTTCAACAAAACAAAGTTTTGAATAAGCCCTACTCTGCCAAGTAAGTCTCTGCACAATGGCACAGCATGCCCATTTACTCACTTGGATTAAAGTATTAGACTTTGCAGTATTGGTCACTATTCAGGGAACAATATGTGTTTGTGCAGGTAATAAGCATAACCTGCGAAAGTCATAAATAACACTTCAATTACCTTGACTACTCAACTAACCAGAAACGCTGTACAACATAAGCGTACTGGATGGAATTCTGGGTTCACTGAAGTCAATAGTACACGACCAGGATTTCACATATTGTTCTTATTTAAGTGCAGTTGTTTTGCAATGCTTATCCCAAGTAAACTTGGATTGTAAATACTCAGTGGTGCCAAAAAGAGTTGAGCTGCGTTGCTATCCAGATACTTATGGATATGTCACACCGGGTGCAATCTGGTGTGTTATACAACCTATTAATTAGTTCCACAACATCTTTCATGGATTACTCAGTCTGGCTCTCTTCTCCAAATTTCTGGTTTTCTAGTTGCTAGTTTTTAATTGCCACATCAGGAAATACTATACACGGGTCAAGAACTGTTAGCAGGATTCCTGGTGCTCGGCAGTGCCTTGAATGCTGTAACACCGTTAAGTGTGTATCTATTGAAATCTCTGAAAGCAGAAAAATTCAGTGTTAACAGCAGCCCTGAAACTTCACCTCTTCCCACTGGGGCTGGCACAAGCCTTCAGAAAATGCGACGGTTATCATGGACGGGGCTAACACTGTCTCGTAAAGAGGAATAAACAGCTGTGTCACTCAATGCAGTGTGCTGTGCCCCACCAACCGCTCTTCTTTCGTCCACCTGCATGTCCTCCAGCTGCCTCGCACCATGTTGCTGACAGCTTCATTGACCGGCGCAAGCACGGTTTGCGCCAAGCTGCTGTACCTCCTACGTTACCGGGGGGGAGAGGCGTGTCTACAGCTTAGGGGGTCCACAGTCCACAGGGGGCTGTGGGGAACGTGCAGATAAAGGAGGATATGTGGTCCTTTGGGAGTCTGCAGCCGCAGCCTAACACTATGGAAAAGAAGCAATGTGACAGGAGGTGGTATCATGGGGACAACATGGGGCTGTAGTTCCATCGGGCAGCTCTGAAGTGAGCTGTGTGATAGATGTGGCTCTGTACAGTAGGGACCTGCCTCCAGAACGTAACCCAAACCTGTCCTAAAAGCAGCTTTTGCCTTGCAGTGTCTCCAGGGCTCCATAGCATCTGGGAGAAACCGCTGAACCGTTTCTTCTGTTGTTTTACAGCTGGCTGTTGTACATCTAGGGACATCGAGGAACTATTGTTCTTTTACAGAGCTATCCTTCCCAAACATCTTCCTGCCTGTTTCCTGCTGGTTACATGCATGGATTTGTATTTTTATAGATAGATATAGATATACATACATGCAAAATTAATAATTTTTGGCCTTCAAAGTAGAAATGTCTGAAATAAAACCATTCACATGTAACAATAGAGGCTTACCTACATCCCTGTCCCTGATACAGTAGTCTGGAGAGCTTTCAAAGTATACCAGGTCATTCTTAGTTGGCTTCTTAAATCTCTTATTAGCCACGGTGAAACCCGTGCCATCTTGATTCATGACCACCTGAATGGCTCCATTGTATTTCTTCCACAGATAATCTCCTGTTTTCCTAAAGTCTGCCATGGCCAGCCAACAGGTCCTTAGAGTGCACGATCCACTCACACCGTGACATTTGCACTCCTGTTTCAAAAACCGCTTCACGGCCTGTTTAGAAACGCAGTAAAATACACACAGGTGAAACAAACTGTAATTTATGCTTCTCGGCCCTTTTCCGTTCGTTCTGTGGTGCCAGGAGCGCAATGGGTCTCCAAATCACGGTCTGTAGTGACACCCACTGGTAGCATCAAGTCATCCCCGCATGGTTGGTCTGCTCTGGTTGCTTCACTCAACCACACACCCCCTCCTCCTCTGGCCGGTGGGCTTACCTTCCCCCCTCCTGGCAGGCATCCCGGGGACCGAGATGGTCCATAACGCTAGGACACAGGCTGGACAGGAGGAAACGAGCTGGGAAGCGGACAGAATCTCTCAGCCTCTTGGCTGGCGAAGGTACACCCTTTCCCCATCATTCCAGCTGAAGCATCGCCCTGCTGACCCTCTCTAGCTTGCCTTCACGAAGTTGCCCTTTGCCTGAACAGTGGTTCAAATATTGCCCAGGAACTCATAGGCACTTCATATTTCAATGATTTTACAGAAGCTGTGCAAAGCATCGTACCTGGGCTAGGCATCAAACATGCAAAATTTTAAAATATGATATCTTTAAAATGCTTATAAACCATTTAACAAACATTTTCGAGTAAGACCTTCATTAGCTTGCACTGGAGAGATCACCTTCATCATTAATTTAATGTCTGGGTAGCATTAAAGCTATTTCAGCTTCATCTCTGACATTTGAGCCATCCGTATGACATTGGAGAACAACAGATAGGTTCATAGGCAATAAATAATTCAATGCTAATTCTGAAGATATGGGTATTTGATCTATAAATATTATGCCTTCAGGGTTCATGAAATATGAACATTCTGGCATTTGTACAAGAAGAGCAGCATCGTGGGAGGAAGGTAAGAGAGAGGAAAGCTCCATGATTAGAAGTGAGACTGATGCACAGCGGGGCAGCATTTTTCAGTCAAGCACTTAGTAATAAAGCAAGAATGTTTTATAAAACCAAAGTACTTTTAATTTTCTTTCCAACTTGTAAACGATATGACTACTTCAAAGCAGTCACTGACATTCCCACAGCCCCTACTAACACAAAACTGGGATTTAAGCAGATGCTTGGGTTTAAATATCTGAGTAGAAATCAATTTAACTACTTGTGCATTTAAAACAATTTGTTGGAATAGTGGAAGAAGCACATAGGAATGCAGGACTCTTTGTCAGTGATGTTCCTATAGTGATACATAGCATATTATTTTGTATGAATCATAGGGGAATATTATAGATTTATATTCTATGTGGGTTTGAAGTAGTAAAATTGGAATAGTCTAGTTTTAAAAGAAACATAACACCACCCCTTTCTGGGGGTGAGAAAAAGCTGAGGGCACAGCTGGTCTTACCCAGTTCCAAATGCCAGGCTTGTGGGCAGGCTGAGGTAGGTAGTGAGATCCCGGCAAAACTAAACCTACACTGTCGCACTGGGGATATAAAGCAGCATCCCTTTCTATAAAGCAGGTCCTAGAGCATATGAGAATGTCTTGATTATTTTTAATCAAACATATTTATTAAAGTCTCCTGATCAGTTTCTAAAAAACCTACCTGGTTACCAATACTGTATTATTTGGCATATGTATTTTTTAAAACTTAATAAGATACTCAACTATTACAGAAAGTACTTCCCATCATGGAGCTCATTCACCCCTATAAAGCCTTTGCTTGTGTTGTAGACTGCAGTCTCTTTTGGACAGTAAAATAAATACAGCCATAATACTGCATATGCGTATCACTGATCTGAATAGCCTCATCTATCTGTATTACATATTAATTACACCTGCTGGTAATAAACAGGTGGAGAAAAGATGTTGAAGGAGAAATATTTGTCAGGAAAATCATCTACTTGCAGTACAAAACATTAAAATCGGACCTTTTCTTCTAGTAAGAGTTAGTTAATATAGAACAATCTTACAGATTACAAAAGGAACTTTTTAAAACAAACAAACAAAAAAATCTGAACATGAACAATTTACTTCCTACTGAATACATATTAAGGAAAACCAAAGACAAGAAACAACTAGTCTCTGTGAATCATTTTAGAAGTGATTGGTCTAGCATTATCAAATATTTTTCTGCATTATTTTAAAGGTGGTGGATTAGGCAAATTTTGAATACATTTTGAATAATGAAACAACGTATTTATTGCAATTTCACACACTATGCGCCCAAGAAGGCCAATGGGACCCTGGGGTGCGTGAGGAGGAGCGTGGCCAGCAGGTGGAGGGAGGTGATCCTGCCCCTCTGCTCTGCACTGGTGAGGCCACATCTGGAGCGCTGTGTCCAGTGCTGGGCTCCCCAGTTCAAGGGAGACAGGGAACTACTGGAGAGGGCCCAGCAGAGGGCTATGAAGGCGGTTAGGGAACTGGAGCATCTCCATCATGAGAAAAGGCTGACAGCTGGGCCTGTTTAGCTTGGAGAAGACTAAGAGATGATCTTATTAATGTCTACAAATACTTCAAGGGCGAATGTCAAGAGGACGGGGCCAGGCTCTTTTCATTAGGGCCCAGCAACAGGACATGGGGCAATGGGAACAAACTGCAACACAAGATGTTCCATCTAAATATGAGGAAAAACTTCTTTACTTCGAGGGTGACAGAGCACCGGCAAGGCTGCCCAGAGAGGCGGTGGAGTCTCCTTCTCTGGAGACATTCAAAGCCCGCCTGGACATGACTCTGTCCAACCTGCTCTGGGTGAAGCTGCTTTAGCAGCGGGTTGGACTAGATGTTCTCTAGAGGTCCCTTCCAACCCTGACCATTCTGTGATTCTGTGATTCTTACTATTTATAGCTACTACCACAAAATGTTAGTACATGTATTTCTCAGCCCTTGCACCAGCAGTGGGCAATACACCCGGCCACTACTCCTTCTACTCACCTACAACAAAAAAAGTAAAGACTTTTTGTGAAATTCAGGAATGGTATTTTCATACAATGTTTAGAAAAGGGATTTGTTTAGAGCAGGTTATGCCCCAGAACCAACGCCTTTTGGAGGGACACATATTTTGGATATATTTTCTTAAAAAGTGAATAAATTGTATTTTATTTCTGCTCATTTTGTGTTTAGGTTTACTGTGCACATACAGGAATGGATGGGATGTTTTTTTTCTCCAATGCTATTTCAAAATTGCTCTTTAATAGTCAAGCCTGTTTTTCAGTATGGTCTTCAGCCTTACTTGGGAATTTCTGTGCTATATTAAACAAAAGTAAAACTCCTCCAAATATAAGGATTAGGCTCAAAACAAAACCTCCATCCAAACTGATCCTGCAAGGGCTTGGGCTCCTGCTTGCCTTTCCACAGAAGGAGCCACTGAACTGACTCAGACGGGAGCACTGTCAATGAGTTGAATTCAGTCTGTTTGGAGATCTCTGCCACACCGAACCGCCAAGGGAGACAGATAGAGCATCTCTGGCTCCTGCTCATCCCATACTTCTTCCTGACTGCTGAGACCAGTCAGCAAGGGCCAACCATTACCTGCCCCAGACCCATCAGAGCTCTCTGAGAGCATCTCCAGGCATCTGCTGGAGGGACACCCACCTTCCTTCCAGCTCTGTTGTTGTGAAGGTTCATCAGTGCCCTTGCGTCTTTTCCTTTCCGTTCTTTGGCATCCACAAAAGCTCTGGCAAATTTAATGCCGTAGTCAATGTTATCACTGCAGCCACCCCAGTCAAAATGGCCCTTGCTGTCCTTGGCAGAGCCTTTCTTCTTGGGATCGCAGGAGCAGGATTTCAGCTCCCCTTGGCTACATGCCCTGGTGATGGCAAAAACAACTCCAGCAGAGGAGATGGCATGTACAAAAGCAGATTCACGGCTACCTGAAACAAAAAAAGTCACTTTAAATATGTTTGAAGCAGTTAGTTTGAGTGGCTATCCTAACTCCAGCCAGTTAGCCTGGACTTTTTTTGCTGAGCAAAAGATAAAACTGGGCTGAAATCACAAAAATACACATTCCCTGGAGCCAGAATTAGTCATGGCTTAAACTTGGACCCCTCCCTGGTAAAAGCTCATCAATATAGTGTTAGAGTTGGAAAACATTAAACATTTGCTCCTGATATTGATTAATATACTTTCACGGATGGGTTATTCTGTACAGATATGTGAATAGGACACCTGGTATTTCTATCATGTTTCATCGATTTAGAAAAATATATGAAGTGCTATTTCAGAGATAGGTTTAAGAAAGTATTAAGTAGGGACACTGGAACAACATGTACATTGCAAAATACTGCAAAGAACTCTTGAAACTAGCTTTTCCTCTTCCAAAGCACTCGGAATAGACTTTCCTGCTTAGAAGGCAGTAGGGAGAAATCTTGGGTGTTATTTTCTGAAAATAAGTTAAATTTAGGTTTTCTGCCTAGAACCAAGCCCAGTAACAGTAATTCACACAAACAAGTTCCATTAAATCAATGGCACTGGTTGTGTCATGCTTGAGGCAGGATTTGGCCTGGCAGCTGTGACTTCTACATGCCAGCTGCTCGGGCAGTTTTCCCTTCTCTTGACAAAGATACTTTATTATACCAAAGATTATCTGCATTTCTTTCTAGATTATGCCTACTCTTAGGCTATTGGGTACATATTTCAATGTAGTAATTGCTTATTTTAAGATGTAGTAATTTACAATACGGAGCTATGTTATCTTGGCACACAACACTATTTATGGTAATGGGGTATTTTCATGCTTTAAAAGTTTTTTAGCATGGCAAGAGTGAGAAGTAAGATTTTTATGCAGTATCTAAGACCATTAGCAGTGAGACCTGTTTGGAGGACTTGTAAGCCTTAAGTCATGTTAGCACAGTAAGGTAGGACCCCAACGAGGGAATGTTATTTGTGATCTCATTGGAGGGGCAGCACTACGCCATATACCTTATTATTTAGTATTTCTATTCCCGTAGCATCTACATGTTTTAAATAGGAATGGGCCCTGGACTTCCATGTGCTGTGCAAACCTTCAGCAAGGGCAACTAAAAGCTTGCAAAAAGACAAGGGTGAACCCTGTCTTCCCTACACTGCCTTCAAAATCAGGCAGAAGAAATCGAGGCTTGCTACAAGTCGTGCTCTTTTGAAGACTTACTTCTGAGAAAATGTACTCAGAAACATCAAAACTTTGTAAAATGTTAATTAAGAAGAAAGACTTGATGTTGCTGGAAGAGAAATGTTTCGTTTGAGTTTATTAAACTAATCAAAACCACCTCATTTCAAATTAGAGCAATATCAAGCTGTGTTTCCCATCGCAATCACTGCCTGATCAGGCTCAGCGTGGAGCTCAGAAGCCTCATTCTCTCCCATGAGCCAACACTGAAAACTTCACTTCTGGAAAAACTGCATTTTTACTGTTTTTATGGAATAGCCTCATCAGAATTAGGCCATGTTCTGCCAGACATGTTTTCCTGAAAGTCAGACAAACCTCATCGAAAACTTCGGCTGATGGTTGACGTTACTGGTTACTCACTAATAATTGCTAAGGGAACACGAAGCTGGTTACGGAAACCAACGACTTACCAGCAGCAGAGCCTGGCACTGAATGATGCTCCATGGATGAAGTACCACTGGTCAGGTCAGTGTGCCCAGTGTCTCCTAACCTCCACCCCATCCCCACCAGCGGAGCAATGGCCCCGGGGTACTTTCCTCCTCTCCCTGCCAGCACCATGCTGCTGACAGCCTGGAGAGGCTGTCTCAAAACGTGCTGGGGACATCTCAGGGGCACAAGTGCCAGGGCAGGGTCAGCCTCACCAGCTGTGCACCAGGGCTGTGTGCCCCGTTGTGGCCTTTGGCGAAAAGAGACACATTTTAGAAGAAAAATCTCAGCACATTTATCACTCGGGTAGGGACAGCCTGGCATGGTAACAGATCTCAGCCATTTCTTTGAGTCAAAAGGAACATACAAGCTGTCTGAAGACTCACTAGATGCCTTAGTCCAACCTTTGGATAGCAACACCACCCTGCTTAACCATCCTCCCCCAGGGTGGGAGGCAGAATGCAGACCTCGGTTGTGTGGGGTCTGCACAAGCCTGGCTCATCCCTATCGGATGTGTCCCCGCTCATGTCTCCCCTGGAGCCTGATCTGAGGGACCCGTTGTCTCACCCCCCGCAGAAGGCTGAGGGCCTGAGAGCACCCAACGCCCTGCCCGGGAACCGGCCCACCGAAGGGGCTGCCGGCTGCCACCCCAACACACTGGGATCCTGTTTGGATGCGAGCTGCTCCTTTCAGCCCCCCCGAGTACCGGTGTCCCCAGATGGGGTGGGCTGTGCTGAAGGCCCTCTGCCCAACTGCATTCTGGCACCTCAGCTTCTCCGTAGCCCTTTATTTGTGGGTTTGGGGTCCGTTATGTCCCCCAAAACTGAGAAGCTGAGAATTGCAGGGCCAGCCCCTAATTGCCAACCCTCCCTTTCTGAAGCTTGTCCATGTCTTTCTGCTTTGAGGCAGGTTTTGAAGCAAAGTAGCGCTTCTCGGTATGGTACGGTATGGTACAGTATGGCACGGTATGGCACGGTATGGCACGGTATGGTACGCGCTGTCCGGCTGCCTGTGAGCCCCCGGGGGTAATTTTGCATTTCCCCCGCCCTTCCTCCTGAAACGGCAAACAAAGCTTCACCGTTGGTAGGACCGAGGACAACCGGCGGGGGCCACCGCTCGGCGCTGCCCTCCCGGCCCCACCGCTGCCCGGGCAGCGCCCCCGCACCCCCCCACCCCCCGCCAAGCCCCTTCGCCCCGACCCCGCAGCGGCGGCCCCCCCCGCCCCCCGCGGGACTCACTGCGCAGCAGGACGCGGCCGAGGAGGCGCTGCCCCCGCTCCAGGGCGTTGCAGTCCCAGCGGTGCCGGCGGAACTGGTGCTGGCACTCGGCCGTCCAGGCGGCCACGCCGCGGCCGATGGAGAGCATCGCCTCGGGGTGCCGGCGGCACAGCTGCCGCTGCCGGCTCACCAGGCCCGGCACGTTGTCGCACATCACCCGCGACGAGCCCACGGCCCCCATGTACCTGCGGGAGGGAAGGGGCAGGGCAGCGCCGGGGGCCCGCGGCCACCCCCGGGCACCGGCTGCGGGGGAAGGGGGTCCCCAGCGCCCCGGCTGCGGGCAGGAGCCTTCCTCAGGCGGATCCAGAGCTGCAGCCACCTCTGCCTTTTTGGTGGAAATCCTTCAAAATGAGTCTCCGGTGCCGTGTTTTTTTGATAACGTGAAGCGTTTGGGAGAACCCCAAACCCCGCTATTACAGCTCCGTGCAGTACTTAAAAAAAAACAAAACCAAACAACAAAAAAACCAAGCCAAAAAACCTTGACAAAAAAATAAATTACATCATCATCTGTTTCCAGATGGTCTCTATTAGTCCTGAAATGTTTCGAAAGGTACCTTTTATAAAGCCCAAACTCCTATAGGTGTCTTTTGAAGGGATCAAAAAGAAGAAAATGTCCTTTTCTTGTATTTTCATTATTTTATACGATCATAAAATCGTTAAAGCCCTGCCTTCCAAAAAAATACATATTTAAGTGGCAGTTAAAAGACACCATGACAGAAAGCCATCGCAATAAATAACGTTTATACGGCTACGGACACAGATAGTCGTTTTATTGAAATAGGCTCAGCCCGATAAATCAGGCTTTGATCCCGCGTCAGGCCGGTGTCGAGGTTAAGTGTGTTCCCCGGGTCTGTAAGAAGCGGTTTAACTCCTCTCCTACGCCAAGACTCTTCAGCCTGGGCTTGGTTGGGGTCCCCAGTTTGAGGGGCCGGTTTGTGCTCCCACCCTGCCCTGTTCCAGGGACCCGTCCTGCAGCTGGCTGCCTCGCAGCCCCGCACCGAGACCCGCCACCACCCGCAGCCGGGTCCTGCGCTGCCCGCGGGGCTTCCAACCCCTTTGCGCTTGCAGTTCGCACTTCAGCGAGGAGAAACTTTGCAGGAGGGAGGGGCCGGGGGAGGGCGAGGACGAAGGGGAAAAGAAAAATTAATAAAAAAAAAAAAAAAAAAATCCGTGCTGTAGCCAAATCCCAGAGCCGCCGGGGCGCGGAGGGCTGGCTGCCAGCAGCAGCGCTTCACCCGCGCACCTCGGGCGTGTTCCCGCCGGCGCGCCCTCCTCCGCGCCCTCCGCGCCCTCCTCCGCGCCCCCCTCCGCGCCCTCCTCCGCGCCCCCCTCCGCGCCCCCCCCTGCGCCCCCCTCCACACCCTCCGCGCCCTCCGCGCACTACTCCGCGCCCCCCCCCTCCGCCGCCCGGGAGGTGCCCCGCTGCCCCCCGGGCCGGGCCGGCCCCCCCGCACCCCTCTGCCCTGCCGAAAGACCCGCTCAGCCCTGGCAGCTGCTCCGTGCTTAAGCCGGGAGGCAGGGACGGGGTGTGGAAGGAGATGCCGAGACCGTCTGATCCCTCTCTCCTTCAGGCCGGGCTTTCTGGACCGGAGCAGCTGGCAGCGGCGAGCGCCGCTTGTACAAGCCTGAGAGGGAGAGGCTCCCCCCCCCGCCCCCCTTCCCTTCCCTAATTTACAATTAATCCGACCCCACCTTCCCCAAGAGCAAATAAAAATTCCTGGAATTGCACAGCTTACCACCATGAGGAGGTGACTGGTGGGGTCGCCCAGACCAAGACCAGGGGAAGAGACCACCAGATCCCAGAGAGAAAGTTCATGTTAGAAGCGCTTCGGTCCACATCAGGTCAGTCGCGGGGGGCAGAAGAAATCCCAGGGAGCAACGGTGACCGGCAGGAGGAACCGCACCTTGAGGGATTCCATTTTCCGTGGGTCGAGGTGCCTCCGCATCCCCACGCACGGCCGCAGGGCTTATAGATCCCCTCCCGGGGTACGGGGGATGCCGATCGGTGCATCACTCTGGATTCCCCTCGACTTCTCCCGCACTAAATCCTTCAGGACAAGGAGCTCAGCCCCGCTCCCATCCTTCATCTTTGCCCTGATCCAGCTCTTCCCTGCAGTCACAGCAAAACTGAGGGGCTGGTGCGGGCTGCTCGCAGACTGGGTGGGTTCGGCTTTGGTTGGTGGTTGTTTTTTTTTTTTTTTTTTTTTTTTCCCCTGAAACTCTGATGGATGAAATGATGTCAAGAGACACTGGGGGAACAGGAGGAGGTAACACCTCTGATTAAGCAAGGAATCCCGAGGAGCCAGCCGCTTCCCAATAACCCTACCAGCGGACGGGTAGTTCAAACGCGCCAGCAGACGCTGCGCGACCCGCTGCGGAGCCTACAGCGGCGACCACCCCGGCTGTTCAAGACCAGCAGCACTTGGCATCTCTCGGGGCTCGGCACGACGCCGCTGCGCTTCCCCGCAGGCACCGAGCACGGCACGCCCCGCGGCCCGGCGCCGAGCGCAGCCCCGGTACCGGGAGCGCCGCCGCCCCGCCGCCCCCACCCAGCCACCCCCGGTCCGACCACCGCCTCCCCACGGGCACCAGCGCCGGGACAGTTCCGCCCCGAGCCCCCCTGTCCTCCCGTGCCCCGCGGGGACCCCCGGCCGGTGGGCTCCGGAGGCGGGGGCCGGGCTACGCGCCCCATGGCGGCGCCCAGGGCCCGGGCGGGGGGAGCCGCTGCCGCCGCACCGCCTCGGGCAGCGCGGGGGAGGGGGGGGGGGGAGCGGAGCGGGGCGATGCCTCCGGGGCTGGACGCAAGTTCAAGAACAAGGAATTCTGGAACTTTTCTACTTGCTGTCATCCGTGTAAGGCAAATCCAGGATAACGGATAGTGCAACCAGCGAACCATCGTTAACAAGGCGGAGGTGCCCCCGCTCCAGGTCAGCCCTCGCCGGCTGTAACAAAGACACACGCTGAAGGCTGCTGCGTAACTTAGGGACTGCACAGTCCTTGCTCCTAAAAGATGCCTTCAGTTGTCAGCTCCAGGCGAAAATCCTGGAAAAGCAAGCTAGGAGGCACCCTGCGAGATCCGCTCTTCAGGCAGGACACGACTGTGCAGAGAGGGTACCAGGCTTCCAGGCTGGTGCTCAGTAGAGCTTGGAGATCACGGATGTATAACCAAATGTAAGCACCTAGTGTTTCTGAAAGAAAACAGAAAAAAGCCATTGCACCAACTTTTGAGGTAGCAACATTCTCAATTTAACTTAAAAACAAGCCCCCAAACCCAAACAACCCCACAGAAACCAGCCAACCAACCAGCGCGCGCACACACACACAACCACCCCCAATATCAGAAAAGCTTTTGGCTTTAAAGATTTTGGGTCATGGGCAATTGAAGCTTGGAGTACATTACTGCTTCTCCACAGTACTACTTGCCCAGAGGCAACTACAAGTTCCAGTTAGTAACTCCAGCAGGTCTTAAAAGCAACAGAGGAGCATTCGACATATATTTCATAATCAGTGTGAAAAAACACACTCCAATTTTCAGCTGCTGGCCAACTTCAGTTTCTTAAGTTTAACAGATACACCTTGGATCAATTAGCAAGGAAGAGAAAGAGAAACGCCAGGGAGAAAACAGCAAACTCTAGGAGTACTTCAAACCCCTCTGAGCAAAGGTTACAGCCCTCCCTGCTACCAGCCTACTCAGGTCTGCAGTAAGACGTTGACCTGTTTGGTTTTCCTGAGATACCCACCTGTATTAACAGGAGCTCCTTTACTTGTGGCAACCACACCAACAGCTTATCAATGTCGTCTTCCTCTCCAGAACAGTCATCTACCACATCTGCATTCCAGCTTTATTGCCGTCCAGATTCCCTCTCCAAGTCCTCCACTCTGTGCTGGCCTTACATGAATTCGCCTTGGATCCATTATTTCTCCCCATTAACCACTCTCTTGTTACACCGAATGACAGAATGGGCAAGGCTGAAAGGGGCCCTGAGGGATTATATTGTGTTGGCATGGCAAGGTTTTGGTAGTGGGGGGGCTAAAGGGGTGGCTTCTGTGAGAAGCTGCTAGAAGCTTCCCCCACATCTGATTGAGCCCATGGCAGCCGGCTCCAAGGCAGACCCACCGCTGGCCAAGACTGAGCCCGTCAGTGATTGTGGTAGCACCTCTGGGACAACATATTTAAGACGTGCGATGAAACCCCATCCAACAGCAATTGCAGCCAGGCAGAGAAGTGCGAACCTGTGAGAGAACAACGCTGCAAGGTCAGTGCAGAAGGAGGGGCAGGAGGGGCTCCAGGCCCAGAGCAGAGCTTCCCCCTCGGCCCGTGGAGGGTAACGGTGGGGCAGATCCCCACCTGCAGCCCGTGGGACCCCACGCCGGAGCAGGGGGTGCCCGAAGGGGGCTGTGACCCCGTGGGCAGCCCGTGCTGGGGCAGGGTCCTGGCAGGGCCTGTGGCCCCGCGGGGAGAGGAGCCCATGCTGGGGCAGGTTTGCTGGCCGGGCTGGTGGCCCCGCGGGGGACCCCGGCTGGAGCCGGCTGTGCCTGAGGGGCTGCGCCCCGCGGGGGGACCCCGGCTGGAGCTGGCTGTGCCTGAGGGGCTGCACCCCGCGGGGGGACCCCGGCTGGAGCCGGCTGTGCCTGAGGGGCTGCGCCCCGCGGGGGGACCCCGGCTGGAGCTGGCTGTGCCTGAGGGGCTGCGCCCCGCGGGGGGACCCCGGCTGGAGCCGGCTGTGCCTGAGGGGCTGCGCCCCGCGGGGGGACCCCGGCTGGAGCCGGGCGGGGTGTGAGGAGCCCCCCTGAGGGGGAAGGGGCAGCAGGGGCAGCGTGTGAGGGACTGAGCGCAGCCCCCAGGCCCCGTCCCTGCGCCGCTGGTGGGGAGGAGACAGAGAATTCAGGAGTAAAGCTGGGCCCAGGAAGAAGGGAATGGTGGGGGAAAAGTGTTTCAAGATTTGGTTTTATTTCTTACTATCCCACTCTGATTTGATGGATATTCAATTTAACTTACTGCCAAGTTCAGTCAGTTTTGCCTGTGATGGCAACAGCCAAGTGATCTCCCAGTCTTTATCTTGACGCCCGAGCCTTTTGTTACATTTTATCTCCCCAGTCCAGCCGGTGGCTTTGGTGGGCACCTTGTCGTCCAGCCAGGGTCAACCCACCATCGGTACCTCCCCCCGTCCCAGTCCCTGCTCAGAGCCAGGTCAGCCAGCAGGCTGCCCGAGGACGAGTCCAGTTTTGAGTACCTCCACGGACAGAAACGCTACAACCTCTGTGGGCAACATGCTCCACTGTCCGACCCGGGATGAATTTTTAATCCCTTATGTTTAAATCTGTGCCCATTGCCTCCTGGCCCACCCCTGGGCGCCACTGAGAAGATCCTAGGTACATCTTCAGTCCCCCTTCCAGGTATTCATCCACATGGATAAGATGCCCCAGAACCCTTTCTTCTCCAGGCTGAACAATCCCCGGTCGGTCTCTCACCTTCTCCATGTAGCTCACATGCTCCAAGCCCTTCAGCATCTTCATGGCTCTTCACTGGACTCACCCCAGTACGTCCATGCCCCTTTTGTACTGGGGAGCCCGGGACTGGACCCAGCACTCCAGCTGTAGCCTCCCCAGTGCTGAGGAGAGGGGAAGGATCACACCCGCAACCTGCGGGCAACGTGATGCTGTTCCCAGTGCAGCCCTGGAGAGGCCGTCAGCCTCCTCTGCCGCAAGGGTAGGCTGGACTTAGAAAGCTGTTATGTGCCTTCAACAACTACTAAGCACACACAGTTTCTCATCCAGTCAAGAAATCGTGCCATGCGCGACACAGATGACAGCGGAGTAGCCAGGAGCACCGAAAGCCCAATCCTTTGAATACACACCTTACGAAAGTGAGGTGGGTTTTTTCGATAAAATTGTGAAAATAATACAGTTAAACCTGTATTCCTAGATTCAAATAAAGACTGTTTTCAGAAAAGCTGAAGGCATGCAAGGCTCGTCTGAGAATGAGTCAGACCCCCCCCCCAACTCCACCTTAAGTAAAGCCATCTTCCCATATACATCGCACTCAGCAGCACAGCTTAAAAGCGAAAGAACCAACAATCAATCCCAGAGGGATCCCTGTAAATCCCACTTCCAGGGACTACAGCTCTATACTATGTGAAACCACACCACTTCGATCAGGATAAAAACTAGAAGTAATTTAACAGCTATTAAAGGATACACATCATGTTATTCATTTAATGCCAGCAATAACCCATTTCACATCTCACTGCTTGTGATTTCGGGTCTGTAAGGTACAGAGCCCCATTACCTGGAAATTCCCATTTCTAGGATAGGGACATACAAACTTCCAAATACACATTTCCCCCATGCCTCCAGAACAAAGAAATGACAGCAAAAGTCTGTAAAAGCAGAAACCTGCAGTTGTGATACCTGCTAGACCTTCAAGGCTTTTTATCTGTGTAGAAAGATCCAAAGCAACATTTGTAGTACTTTATTTGTAACATAGAAGTTGTACTCGGGGAAGATGACCTGGAATTTTTGCAGAATTGCTGGAACGGAGAAGGCAAATGCAAGCAAACACCTGCTCACACTTACAAGTAGGTTACAGCTTTGGGGAACACCTGAGGGGATTCAAACATGGCAAGAGGAAAAAGAATAAACTGTGTAGCTCAAGCATTAAGTCTTGTCCCCAACAAGGCAGCTGGATGAATTAGGAGAAGAAAAACTAAACACAGACTTCTTTAAGTCAATGGAGAATGTAATAAAAAAGTTCACTCCTCGATTCAAGTATGCACACCCCCAAAATTACGGTCTATTATTTGCAACTGGTGCCCAACAGGAATAACTGGGCAATGCCTTATGACAGGCCAGGTACTCCACAAGTCAAATTTAAAGAGCAGGGCAAATCCCAAAGCACAGGAAGGTAAGACGCCACACATACAACCAGCAGTTTGTCTTGGACAAGACAAATCAGAAATAAAATTTTTTAGGTTCTTTTAGATCTCGACAGGAACACCCCAGACCCAAATTTTACATAACAGTCTAAAGATTCAGGAAAGGCCACAGTATGAGTATTCATCTGTACCAAGAGAAGTTAGGTATCCAATGGTATTGCAGGTAGGAACCTCACTGCATCTTTTAGCCACTATGTATGGGCAGGATTTGGCCCCAGGTCCAATCCACTCAATCCTCCTGCATCTGAATTTGCACTACTAAGAGGAGAACAATACCTCACAGGGCTGCACAGTTTACCTGCTTAATGCATGCAAAGCTCTTTAGCATTCTCCTCCAATCCCCTCATAGATGTGCAAATCATTGTATTCTTACTGTTCTGGGATAGACTTTAATTTGATGATTTACAGAAGGAGGCCTCTCAGCATGGATATTTTCATCTGAAGGCTCTCTGACCTGGTGCTGGTGGGGGTGAGAATTTAGACAGCATAGCTCCAGGGCCAGATGGTGCAGGAATCTTTTTCTTTGCTTCCTGCCCTATCACAGGTACCTTCACAAATAGAATTTGAAAGACACTGGAACAACATGAAAGTGAATAAAGGACCTTGAAACTAATTGTTTAAGCCTGAATTTGGAATCTGAAGAGGAAAACACCAATTTTTTTATGATATGGTATGTTAAAATATTCCCTATTTGGTTCTTAACGTATCTTACTCATGCAACACAGTTCACAACCGACCAATGAGACAGCTTAAAATGGCTACTCCGAGCCCCTTGCTTCTCACGTGTGGTTTATGCCATTTTGAACACTGTCCTTAAACAGCGCACCATGCTAAGGATGCTGCTGGCAGAAAGTCTATGTTTAAGCAAAACAGAGTTCACATGCATGTTTGCAATCATGATTATAAGCATCTGAAATAGGTGATCCATAAGGTAACTTAACAGGACCAGCTTCTCTCAGTTGTGTTTTGGAGGTCAGCTCCAAGTGTTCAGACTTCTAACTCATTTCTGCAAAGAATATTTTTTTGTAAATCTCAAACTAGAAAAAAAAAATTATCAGCAACTATCTTGCATTATTTTTTCGCCTCATAGGAATATCATCATTCACGTTGTTATACCTATAATTTAGTTAAATACTGATAAAACTTTTCTGGAGCAGATTTCCTTTCCAACTGCAAGACCACCAAGGTTAGCTTAAAAGGCCTCCATGTAAATGGACCTTTTCTTGAAATTCATGGAAAAAAATAATTCACATTTTTACTGTCTCAAATGGCAAGATTTACTAGTGGTAGGGAATGCATCTGCTGAAAAAGAAGGTACACTCAACATCCTTTGAAGTGGCTTCATTAATGCAAATTCTCACTGAAGTGGAGCAGTGAGGAATAGTGAACCTAAGTAACAGTCTTTTCAAGGGCAGTATCACAGAAATCTTAGTAGTGGTTGAAATAATTCCACTTAACTAAAGAGAAAGTACGTGTTGGAAACAGAGTCAGATCAAAATGCCTGCCTACTCCTCCTCCATCCCCAAACCCCAACACCTTTACCCAACAGAAAAACCCAAAAGATGTTAGGTGTCAAAGTTCTAGCAACACTCGTGAGCCATCCCATCACTGGACAACTGCATTGGAGCTTTATTTCAAGCCCATCAGAGGAGGAGTGCTGTGGATATATAAGGTTCCATGTGTATGACAAGCAGTTAAAACTGCACTTTACAGATTTTTGTATTTCCATGGATTCTTCCTGTTGTGATATGCATCCTGTTAGTTTACATTTATAAAGGTACATTTTACATATACACCTTATAATTATAAAGTAATATGAAGAAATAGAGTATTATTTTTAAGATATTTCCTTTTCTATACTTTGTTGGTTCAAGTCAGTATGCTGATAGCACGGGTGCACTTCTCTACTTGTGCTGGTGAATGGCGGTGGTGGTGAATACTGCTTATCCCCTCTGACTCAAAGTTGGGAATAGAATGGAAAAAACCCCCAACTTATGTTGTATTTGCCTCTGGCCTCATCACTCTGTAGGATGTTCCTTGCATTGAAGGAGAAACCTGGGAGGAAAGGAGGTAAAACAATTGCAGTAACAACAAAACATACTAACACCCAATGTAGTTTTCTGAAACAAAAAAGCAGAGAACAACTGACAACAATTGGAGTAGCATTCAAGTTTTTGTTTTCTCCTTACTAGTGTTTGGAAGGAACATCAAAGATTAATAAGAGTCCACACAGCATCTCTGAAAACAGAGCATGACACACCCATTGAGGTTTAGATGTTTTAGAATCCTTTTGTTTGATTTTGATAGAAAATGTCCATTCAGAAATATTCAGCATTCTTACAAATGTTTACTGAAGTTTCCAAAAACGTAACTGATTTGAAGTAACTTACACCAATTCCCTTTCCTCAATGTAGCTGGTTTGGTAACCAGATGAAATCCAGGCATTAATGTTTTCACTCCATCTTTTAAAGTGGAGACACTATTAAGAAAAGATTACTCCAAGTATGAAGTTGTTGTAGTGAAAGACCAGACCAAGAAAAAAACATGTTGCTATGCCTTATGAGTTGCTTGCATTCTTATAGCAAAGGACTCCTATAATCCTTTTAATACCTGTGCTGAAACCCTTAATAGAAGTAAGTATCCCTAAAGAAACAGACTGCAGGCATAATTTGAGTATCACCATTCAGTGGAAAATGACTTTTAGGCAATGCGTAACAAGATCTCTACAGTCCTGTGATTGTGACAAAGGGGAAAAAAAAAGTATACCTTACTGGGAAGTTTTTCATAGGATAGATTCATATGAAAAACTGTAAGGGAAAAGATCTTTAACATAAAATTGCACGAGATAATTAAAATATTTTAAACCCTCCCAACCCCCAAAACATACCTGCATCATAATTTTAAACACAAGTGTGTGATATAATCAGAATTACTTGCTTATGTTCACATCTGAACAACAGCTAAAGGTAAAAATGAAACTAGTAATTAGTAAGCAATAATTACAGTTTTGTGCCAAAAAAGAAAAGCAGCTTTCACAAGATTTTAGACCTACATTCTATATACAAAATAATTTGAAAACAAACCCCTAAGATACATTTAAGTAGCAGTTTTCATTTTTAATAACTTTATGTCTAGATCAAAGTACTTACTGGACGCAAATACTACAGATACAATGAAAACTGTTTCACGTGACCTCAGCTCACATGCATATATTGAACAGAAGCATAATGCAACAAATTTTTCCAAAAGTACTCATAGCACTAAACTTCAAGTCGGGTTTTCTTTACCACTAATGTAGTTATAAAGAAAAAAAACCCAAACCCAAGCAATGTCACCGCTCCCATTTTTACTAATCTTTTTTCCAAGGTGAGTGCTTTTTCTGGAGGTTTCAGTTGGCTGGGGTCATTCCTCTGTTCATGCTGAGGCAGATGTTAAGTTCATGTAAGAAGTGCAACAAAGAAAAAAAAGTTAGCGTGAAAACTTAAGTATATGATAAAGTATCCAGTCCTAAGAATTTGCATGCATCTACAACTGATATTATTTCTTTCTCACTGTCTGTCTTCTGCCCTACTTCAATGGAAATAAACAGATGCAAACCTTTCCCTTACCTGATGCTTAATCATTCTGCAATACGCATTAGAAAAACTGTTTACGAAGGTAATTCCTCAGAAGTAAAACACGTTGCTAATAGATGTTACAAACACCTAGTAACATAACATTTTAACTCCAATCATCAAAATATTTTAACCAGAAATTTTGTCATTTAATTACTAAAACAACTGTTCATTAAAAAAGCAAGTTACATATGTAACAGATTAGACTTCCTTGAAATTAAAGGGAGAGTGGAAAGTACCTTACAAGTGCCTTCTCGAGTACATGTTGAAGCTGGGTGGAGCCTTGTCATGAGATGCAGCAGGGTTACGTTCCGATTCCCTACCTTCATTTGTAATGCTTAGAAGGCCACCGCCATTTACTGTGCTTTTAAAAATTCTATGCTACAGACACAACACGTACTGCTTGCAGTCGTGTAATAACTAAGCTTGGCAAACAGTCCTGTGGATTTTAAGGGAATTTATACGAACTTATTATCTAAGGGGTTTAACTGTTTCAGTTGAATTTGCACTTTTCATAATAAATGTTTCAGTGCTCTACTGATCCGAGTGCCCCATCATAAATTAAGCAGCACACAAATGTTTTGTATTAAAGCCTTCATCAGTGAAATTCATAAACCACTATACAGTATTTTAATAGAACAGGAATTACATTTTTTAAGTAATTAGAAGGCTAATGTTTAAACCCCCTGTTTAACACTAAGCCACCATGCTTCATCTTGACAGCTAAAGATGAAGCAAAGTACAGAGACAGCAAAGTCAAGTGGCACCTAACTCGGATCTCCTCAGCCCTTGTAACTGGCCTGCACATACAGAAGGCAAACATATACATACAATTTATTTCTGCATATGCGAAAAAAGGTACACAAATAGCTAAAAAGTTATTTGCCACAGCCTCTATCTACCTCTTAAAATACCGTATTTGGTGTTAAGTGATTTATTGGGAGAAGGCTGTTATATCACATTGAATTTACTTAAACTACAGGAAATTGCGTTAGTAGCATTATACTAAAGGTCTGAGATCCACATGGCTTCGTTCAGCAACAGATTCCTTTCTGACACTGATGCTCCATTTACTCTATCCCAGCAGCCATTCCTTTTACTAGCCTATTACTTAAAATGACCCCACCTGACAAGAGCGTGTCATTGTGTTGGTTTGAGAATGACTGATGTGGTGCTAACATCTAGCCTTGACCTCTCCCACCCTCTTCTTTTGTCACTCGGCAGAGTTATCTGGGATGCCTCCCATTCAGTCCATAAAACCTTAGTATCTTCCTTGTGAGTCAATAATTCCAAACAAAAGATTCCTTAATTAAGAAGTAAGAGTGCAAGTATTCAGAGTGGCATTTCTGCCACACTGGTTGTCCAAGAGCACAGGGATACACTGCATTTAATTCTTTCCTGCGGTACAAAGAAAACAATTGACGGTGCCTTTCTGTGGAGACTGTCCATGCTGCTGTGGAATATTCTAGAGTATTTCTCATTCTGTTCACGGAAATGTGGAACGGGAGAGGTGGATGCAATGTCCAAGCTACAGCTAAAGAGCCTGTGGCAGACCAAGGTACGAAACATTCCACTGATGGATGTTGCATTTGAAGCTGCATGCAGAAACCTGGACACAGTATTTAGCAGCCTCACTCACACATACCCACCTTCTCCACCAGGTCCTTCAGTTTGGTAACTTCTTCTCCCAGCTTTTCAGCGCTGCAAACCAAGTCTTTGCAGACTTCAATAAAACATTCAGTCGGTGCCCACTGCAGTACTACCTGTTAATAGTTAATTGCCAGAATTACTGTAGATTATTATTTAATATTCTTTAGTTAACATATCATAAAAGCCAGTGTCAGAAAAAGTCTGTAACTGTATTTATGCTGGGTTTTCATTGTATGATTTATGCACAACATAACCTACTACACTCTATCAGCCTTTGTGGGAAACTTCTGTCACCTTAAGTCCCCTACCACGAGAACCACAAAGAAACAAATCTATCTCTTTTAATTGGGTGGCCTAACTCTTTGAAATAAATTATTTTCAAAAGTGTCCTTCAGCGAAAGAACATTGGACAGCTCTGTATAACTATATAACAATCAAGACAGCTGGTAAGTATTCATATTTTTCATTTTACAAGGTAGAACAATATTCTACAAAAGAATAATATACTCTAAATCAATCTTTTTTTCTTTGGTTGAATACCTTGTGAGAATTTTTGAGAAAATGATTATTCATGGTCTGTACAGGAACAATCAGCTTAGCACACTCCTTATTCAACTTCTGAAGAAACTTGAGGAATTCATCTTCACTACAGAAATAAAACATTAATCTGTTATTTGTTACAGGCTGTAACGTTTTGCAAGCTAAGTATTATCTATGCATTAACAACATTGGCTAGTGAGTGAGACCAACATGCAGTTTCATTGCATAAAGAAGAAATCCAGTGTCGTTTCAAGACAGGCTAGTAAAACAGTACATTTAACACCTTAGCAAGTTTTTGGATTTTTTGGTTGTTCTCCCCCTTCTTTGGGAAGCAAAACAAATCATTAAGTTATCTGGAATATTCAGCTGGTAAGACGCACCGAAAATTGAAAAAGTGTCACCCAGAATGTTTTTGGAAACATTCTATCAACTTCCACTTTTGTTTCTAACTCTCACCAATCCTGTATTATTAATGAAAATATTTCATTACCTGCTGCATGAGCAAATTTTTAATACACTAGGCATAGTAACTACAACACTGTTTTCCAGCACATGCGTGCATATAGATCACAGTCTTGCAACACCAGAAACAGAGAACTTATAGTAAATTTTATGCTGACATATTAATATTCCTGACTTGCAGCTTACATTTTTGAGGCAGATGTGGGAAAAAAAATAATCTGGTTTGTACTTTGGAGCTAGGACTGAAATGCCTAATTTAAGAGTCATTTAGTCTCCAGTACAGTAGAGGAAAAAAGAATCCAGTAATACTGGCTTGGCCCCTGGATCTGGAAATATACTCCTCAAAGCCTAAAATATCTGATGTTACCTACTTTGAAGAAAATTTATACTTAGTACTCAAATCCAAGTGGGAAGACAAGTCTGAAAATTAGTTTGATCAGCATCTCTGAAGAACGGAGAAAAGGATAGAAAAATTTCACAGATTAATTTCAATGCTAAATTTCTAGCGCTCCCACATGACACTGACTCGATTTATTTTATTGGAAGCCTCAGAGCGCATTAGTTGTAAGTCATGGTGCTGGCCATGTTGTTGCCACTGACTGGGCAGAGGAAAAGGGGGCAAGGAAAATCATCTGTTTGCTTTTACACAGTGAGATCGCAAGCCCTGAAACTCCTGAGAAGTACCTTTATCTCCAGTAGAAAAGTTTCCACTAGCTATAAGCCATTCATGTGAGTAACAAGCAAGGGCAAAAGAAGAAACAATTTTAAGTTACTACTGCAGGACTTCCCGTTTTATTTATGGAAGAAGCTGAATAAATTAATTCAGACCACAACTTTCCTCTTTTCCTTAGGGCAATCTGCTACTAAACCTATATGCAACGTACTTACACCACCTTACTTGCTGCTGCTTCCGAAAATGGTATACATGGAATTTGCCTAACAGTTAAACTAAGCTAGATGCCAGTGTGGTGGAAGTGTCTAAACAAGAGACTGAATTTAGCCCACAGTGTCTTCCTTCACCTTTGGCACAAGACAGCTCATAATCAAAGTTTCCACCACTGCTCAGGACATCTGTGATTTGCAACACTGCTGAACTGTTAAGATTTTAACACTTAAACTAGAAATATATAGAAGCACCAGTACGGATGCTGGAGGTTAAAAAGCAAGACTTTTCACAGTTTCTATGAGGACAAGGAAGTAAGAAAGCCTGTAAGCTTGTTTTTATAAAATAAATTAGTATTTATTTCAAAACAAAAACTGAACAGAATATTTAGGGTAAAAAACCAAACCCTAAAAAAAATAAACAAATCTGGAGATAGTCTGAAAGTTTTCCCACATTACTACAGTCAAGCCACGTTCATGAAAATTTCCTTCTACTTACAAACAACTTTTTAGCTGGCTAGGATCAGTTACAGTACCTTCTGTGTTCTGTCACGAAAGAAATTATTTTTAGGAATTCTGGAAGGATTCTCAGTGAAAAATAAAATATGTCATAGGCATGAAATGGGGAGGGGGGGAAAAAGGAAAGACTAACATTTACACTTCTCATACTTCATTATTATACCAATAATAGGTCTTAAAAACCATTTTCATAGAATGTTGTATCTGTTGCAGTGACATGTTCTTAAATTTGCAAATGGAAATAAAGTTTTCAAAAAGGAATCACTTTTTAAAAGAATTAATGGCTGTCAAAACACCAGTGGCTAAACAGTGCTAGACACTATGAGTTTATAATCAATCAGTTCAACATTTCCTACTATGTTAGTTTTTCTATGACTTAATGACTGATTTTCCTTCTCACAGAATGACTTTGAACCAGTGGGTAGTAAAATCTTTATATAATAGCATGTAAACATAGCCTATAATTTTAGTCTCTAGGTCAGATTCCTAGAATACATGTCAAGCCATTTTCTAGAAAACTATGCAGTGCTTGCCATAACTGAAATGCTGTCATATTTTGTGTACAATCTTTAATCAATCCATTATTTTCTGGTCTTGAGAACGACATATGTTCTAAACCCATATTGTACTAGGAATTCGCTATGTCACCGGTGTGTGAGACTGTACCAGACATCATGTAGGTTTTTTATTGTATTTGGCCACACACGCACTGAACTGCTAACTTTTTATATTTCTCTGCTTAGTTCCTCTGTTCACATTTTTAAGCTGTTCTGCTTCAATGTGTATACTAAACACCACTATAGAACAGTCTGAAAAAAGCATACATTGCATACATTTCTAGCACAAAACCGCATGAAGCTTGAACTAGGCAAAGTCAGCTTAAAGTGCAGCTAATTATCCCTTGCTGAAGAGTCAACACCCTTTTCTAAAGGTGTCTAACTTGGACAGCCGGACACCTAGATGCCTGGCCTACTACCTCAGCTCAGCAGCAAAGCCTATATTTTAACAAGAACAGTACAGGTGCTGTCAACAGGATTTATGGTGTATCCATATCATACTGGTTTGTACCCTCTTGTGTGCTGGAACTTTAGTTCTTCACTCTCACAGCATATGTACTAGTTTGTACTTGGATTGTCTTCTGAAAGTACACACTTGGTTTTGATGGAGAATCACAGAATCATAGAATGGTTTAGGTTGGAAGGGACCTTAAAGATCATCTGGCTCCAAGCCCCGTGCCATGGGCAGGGACACCTTCCACTAGACCAGGCTGATCAAAACTCCATTCAACCTGGCCTTGAACACTTCCAGGGATGGGGCATCCACAACTTCTCTGGGAAACCTGTGCCACTGCCTCACCACTCTCATAGTGAAGAGTTTCTTCCTTATATTTAATCTAAATCTATCCTCTTTCAGTTTCAAGCCATTCCCCCTTGTCCTAGCACTACAAGCCCTTGTCAAAACTCCCTCTCCAGCTTTCCTGTAGGCCCCCGTCAGGTACTGGAAGGCTGCTCTAAGGTTCCCCTGAAGCCTCCTCTTCTCCGGGCTGAGCAACCCCAAGTCTCTCAGCCTGTCTTCACAGGAGAGGAGCTCCAGCGCTCTGGTCATCTTTGTGGCCCTGCTGTGGACTCACTCCAACAGGTCCACGTCCTTCTTGTATCAGGGGCCCCAGAGCTGAACGTAGTACACCAGGTGGGTTCCCATGAGAGCGGAGTAGTGGTGGAGAATCTCCCCCCTCAACCTGCTGGTCAGGCTTCTTTCGATGCAGCCCAGGGTATGGTTGGCTTTCTGGCTGCAAGCGCACATTGCCAGGTCATGTTGAGCTGCTTGTCCACCAATACCCTGTCTTTCTCCACAGGGCTGCTCTCAGTCCACTCTTCACCCAGCCTGTATTTGTGCTTGGGATTTCCCTGACCCATGTGCAGGACCTTACACTTGGCCTTGATGAACTTAATGAGGTTCGAACAGGCCCACCTCTCAAGCCTGCAAGGTCCCTCTGGATGGCCTCCCTTCCCTCCAGCATGTTGACTGCACCACACAGCTTGGTGTCATCGGCAAACGTGCCGAGGGCGTACTCAATCCCACTGTCCATGTTGCTAAGAAAGATGTTAAACAGTGCCCGTCTCAATACTGACACCTGAAGAATGTCACTCGTCACTGGTCTCTACTTGGACATCAGGCCACTGACCACAACTCTTTGACTGCAACCACCGAAGCCAATTCCTTATCCACTGAGTGGTCCATCTGTCAAATGAAATCTCACAGACTAGAAGCAGCATCAAGTCCCGCACCAGAACATGAACACCCTGCTCTCCCAGTCCACCGGAGTCTTTCAAGACCTTCCCCAAGTGCCTTGCATGTCCTCCCACATCCTACAGCTCAAACTTGGCATCATGCTGCAAAAACGTAACTCAAGCAGGCTGCAAAGCTTATTTTGTATAAACACAGTAATGGATAGAGATACAGGCACAGTATCCGCATAAGGAGCAATCAGCATATGTAAGAATGACTAGATGGGAGTGGAGTATATACTAGACAGACTCATAACTAAAACACAAAACACAATGCTGCAGTAGGGCCACACCATGACATGACGGCTAATACACACAATCAGTGCAATTCAACTGCCTCCAAAGGATGGTGACGTGTACAGAATGAACTTGAACCCAAGTATGGACATTCTTTGGTCCAACGAACAATGTAAGTGATGAACAGAGTCTAGCCTTACGGTACCTAAATAACGCAGACATCTCTCCCCACTATTCTGGAAGGGGAAGAAATACCTAGCAGAGTTGCAGCACAGCTGTCAGGTCACTTGTCAAGAGGGAGATACACACACTTTAAAGAGGAACTGAACCTTTACTTTTCCAAGAATAAAGTTACTTAATGAGCAGACTGGATGCAAGGAGGAGTTGTTTCCCCCAGTACTACTCTAGCCAGGCCACTTCAAGTAAGGCAACACAATGCTATTCAAACGGTGGTGGGACTGGGAAGAGAGAAACGAGCACAGAGAACCTAACTTAATAGTGATGCAGCTATGGTACGAGGAAGGAGCAGTATCTCCAAACCACTCTTCTCTACGTTAAACAAACTGTGGTTGAACTGTGGTTCAGCTGACTAAAGCCTCTGAAAGGCGAGCCACCCTTTTCTGCCTGAGTCCATTTCTAAAACTTTTGCAAATTGAAGTATCATAATACTCCTATTTTCAGGAGCTATTCTGCTACAGTTCTGGGAAGAAGAAGAGGGAATATACAAGCACAGAACCTAAATTCAAGCCTGTCTCTCTTCTGGAAAAAATGATATTTACACAACAAAATAGAGGATAAGAGGTTCAACAAATCTTAAGACAACTCCATGCTTAATATAGCCTTCATTCTACTTTTTGAGCTGGATGTGGGGAGTGCTCTACCAGGGCTTAGGGGACTGATGAAGTTTAATAAGGTTGCTAAGGGACGTCCCTCTCATCTCAGGCCTGGCTTTCATGAGACTGTACAAGGCTATACTAGAAGTATGACAGGTATTGCAGAGCTGATGCTTAAGGCTGTAAAAAAGAACCTGTAATGGGAAAAATATCAAGTTGGAATGAAAGTCTGAAGGAGTAACACTTTCTGAAAAAAGTTTCCTTATAAACCTATTTCTACTCATAAATATAATCCATGATAAGGAAAACAGCTCAGTAAGTTTTTCACTTGTAATATAATAAAAGGGTCTTTTGGAAGCCAATTAAAACTGCTTCCAGTGGAAGAGAAAAACAAGGAAAAAAATCCTGCATCTCTACAACAGTCGCATTTATGATTTCAGATATGTACTAGTAATTAATTTATTAGTTGAAAATTAAACTCCTATGCAGAAATTATAGGCATCTCTCCCTCTCACACATCTTTTTATTGCATCTTACAATCAGAAAAAATTGAGACTAACAGAGCCTGCCTTGTCTACAGACACGATGGAGAATTTCAGAGACCACATCATATAGGGTTTGTAAGGATCCGTGCCATGACAATCTCGAAGCACGGAGAAGCAAGCAGGGCAAGACCCCATTTCCACAGAGAAATAAAAAAAAACATGCTCATTGGAGCCTATCAAAGAAATTAAGGAATGAGTTAATATTAGAACCCAAGAAGCCAGTTTCATAGTTTATGATATGAACACCAGGCAGCAAAAAACCGGCACAGCAAGGCCATGAAACCCTGTCTGAGGTACAAAGAAAGAACCAATCACTAAAAAAGATGGCCAAAGTAATGGCATAAAATGGCAATATAACCCATCAAAAGATACCTACAGCAGGAATCTATGCTTCCAGCTTTCTTTGTACACCTATCACCAGCCCTCATAATCCACTAACTGGCATACACCCTCATGAATGTTATGCATGGGATAAGGCGTGAGAGACTTTTACCTTTGAGTTACAGAAAAAAATGCAGGCACCTTAGATTGTTCATATTTCACTTCCATTTCCTTAGGTATACAGTTATTACCTCAGTTCCAGCTTCACCACTTCAGGGAGGTCTCCAATACTTATTTGTTCCACTTGTAGCTCCTTAATAGCATCTAGGAGTTTCTGTTGATCTCCAGGATTTGTAATGCCAATCTAAATTTAAAAAGTAATTCCAACTATAATTCACTTTTAATACTTATTAGACGTAACAGTATAGTACCATTTATTGTGTGAGCTTCTAATTATTGAGTCAAAAGAAGTTGTTTTAAAGTTATTGCAAAAAATACAATGTATATAACTGCCAAGAGAAAAAAATAAAAACCACAGAAAATGTTCAATGATGCGAAACAAAACTGCAAGAGCTGAGGAAAAGCCAAGCTGAAATTGCACAGGATATTCTGAAAATCTGTTTAAGGATTATAAAAAAAATTCATAGCAGTTTTTATAAGTATCCCTGTGTTGTTAGGATGTTATACTCATCTATTTCAGAATCATCTCAGTCATCTCTTACAGCAAAATAACCAATCATCATGATTTTTACTCAGAAAGAATGGAAACTATATAAATCAGCATCAAATGAAGAATTTTACAGAAAGAGGCCAGATTTTAAGAAGGGCTTTTACAAGCTTTTTGGTTTATATTTTTTTCCAGTTAGAGAAATTGATCTCATAAGATATGATGCCTTTCTAAAACCTTCTTTTCTTACAGAATCTCATTTAAAGTATGATACATCTACAAAGAAATCTAGTTGGTTCATACTACCTCCAAAACTTTGAATGATCAGAAACCAGTAGAGAGAATATGATCTGTTAAAGAGACGTTCAGCCAGATGTTTCTACCAAGAAACAGCCTGTAAAAGCAGCCTTTTTATGTACTTCAAGGACAGCATACTTATAAACTCAGAATAGATTTCTCACCTCAAATTAAGACCAATCCCAAATACTACTTGACGTCAGTTTATAAAGTCCCTAAGCTCAAATCAGGTCATCTTCTATAGTCCTGGTTAATGCTTCCAACAACAACAGAAAAGTTCTGAAGTGTTCAATGCTTTTTGTCTTTTTTAGCTGAAGAATTTTCTTCAGGAGATAAACACTATGTAACTGAGATTCTCCAAGTGATGCCTGGGACACAAAACATTGTCAGCTGTGTTATCCATCAACTATTTCAGATGAAAATTTAACTCGTACTTAAATTATAGGCTAAGAGTTTTCTTGCAGAACACTTAAAAGAAAAAAAGTTCATTTCTTAAAAGGGAAGTGCTTCTGTGGCACATTCAGTATTCTCCCTTGCTCGTCTAACAGGCTGCTGTGCAACACAGGACTTCTGATATTAGCAGCCCTAAGGATGCTTCTCCACACAAGTGAAAAACCTCATAATGCCAGCTTCAAGTAGGACTTTGTTCCTAATTCTCCAGCTGAGCACCTGGATTCAGGAGGAGTGGACCACTCTGGAATTTGAGACTGCAAGGATCCCACAGTGTCCGAAGCTAGAATATATGGGACTCTCACTGATGTTTTGAGGGCCTCAAGTTCCCTGCTGCAGCCTCAGAAATCTGGAAGATGTTAGTGTCTGCAGTCTCCCATATTTCTGTAATTATTGCAGAAAGAATTTTGAATGAATGGCTGACAACACATCAGATCAAAAAGCCAGACAGTCTCTCGTATAGTGCCAAGCAGCAATTCTAGGGAAGAGAAGGTGCCTAGAGAAATGCTCGCTTTGTGTGAAAGTATTGTTTCTTTATGCTCAGTGTTTGTCATGGCTCCATAAAACAGTCCTCCAGGTTCTCTACCAGGTGTTCAAAAATCACAGGTAACATGCTACTCTGGGTTCACAAGTGCATCTTGAAACATTTCAAAACCATGTTGTAAGTCTATAGACAAGTAAGTTCTTCAGAAATGTAAAATCCCAACAAGATTTATTGGGAGTTTAACCACAGGTGTCAAGAACTTTTGAGTTTCTGATAGGTTGCCATGGGTACCTGAAGAAATTGTACTCTACTTTCTTTGGTAAATATCACTAGCAGCCTTAAGAAAGAAAGATCTGGGCTTCCTAGAAGTTATTATGTCAAGCTGTAGGTTTGCTCTATTTATTAGTTTTCAAGTTTGCCTTGTGGAGCCCTATCTGGTACGAACTAATGCTTTCTTAATGCTTATAAAGCACTACAGCAGTCATTTCATGATGCAGAAGTAAGCTGATCTATGCAAGAGCAGGAAGTTTCTTTTTCAAGAAAAACTTTTCAAGATTTAACAAATCAAATGAGCTCTTCCAAGAACAGAATGGTAGTTATTCTTTAATATTAAAACTATCATGCTTAAAGCAGGAACTACGGTGAACGTGGGGTTTGCTTTTGACTCCATCTTCCCGTTCCTGAACTAGCAAATCATGACACAGCTTTGACTAGCGTATCAGGAAGACACTGTACTTTGTTCCCCTATAAATAAAACACAATTTCATCCTTCTGCAAATGAATCTGAGACTGAGCATCACCACATCTTGAAGATATGGTTTAGGAAGTAAAGGATGTGATAAAAGTCATCATAGGTAAAGCCTTCCACCACCACAGTAATTCTGAACTCAGAGGTACTAGGTGCAGAACTTAAGGGACAGAAATATATAGACCAGTTCGAACTACTTCCCAAAAGCAGACATATTTCCCTTTCCAGGCCACCTCTGATGAACGTGAGGGTTATCCAGAACCTGACTACTCATGCAGTGATTAATGTATGGAACATTCACAGTGCAAGAAGACCTTCTTCCTTATGGATAAGCAAGGTTTTAAGTTGGTGTTGGTTTAATTATACTCTACAGTCCAAATAACGCAAACATTATTGTGAAGTGGCCGTATGTTTTAAGAAAGTACAAGCGGTGTACAAGAACTTGCTTGTATCTGTAAAACAATTGTGCGCAGTCTAGATTTTGATTTTAGGCACAACAACTCTAACGTTAATCACCTATTTTATTCTTTACTTAAATAAATACATAAATAAAACCCAGCTCTTGAAAATCCATGTCCCAGACTCATGCTCCACCATCAACATGATTTTTCTGTCATCCTTTAGATGGAAACAAAAGAAAAGGTGAATAACAGATTGCCTCAACACATGAAAGATGACATGCTTCTCAGATAAAAGCCGTGAAGTTATACATGGACTCTTACACTCTTGCCATCTTGCCCAAGCGGCCACTATTTTTAATAACCTGACATTTTCCTGCCAAATATTAAATGCTTTCTTGTGCGGAGAGAGGGCAGAGGAAGGAGATTCTTGGAACTGTGATACGGAAGCACACAGACCAGATAATTCTCTAATGATGAAGTTAAACTTCTGGGTTATATTTTGAATTCTGATGTGTCAACTTTTCATTATGCATTCTCAAATCCAGAAAAGGATGCAGATTTATTCTAAACTAATAAACATGAGAGAAAGGAACCTTCCTAGTCCTAAATGCATCCAGAGGAAAAATTACTTCTATTGCTATCTTGTGAGACCAATGTTCAACCCCCCCCCCCCCAAAAAAAAAAAAACAACCCAGACAAAAAAGATCTGAGGGTTATGAGTAGCATAGGATCAGCCAAAAACCTTCAAATGTTGAATGGACATGTCACAGCACACTGAATAGACTTGTCTCAGTATGGAAGAGTTTATAAACTTGAGGAATGCAAGGATTTCAGCTTGAGAGTCATTGTTTAGGCACTGTGTAGAATACAGATAAAGACATTTACAGAGAAAATATCTTTCTGATATAGTTTGATGAAGGCAAGCGTATCATGTTAGTGACAGGATTTCTCCCTAGTTCTCCGGATACAAAGCAGCTTGGTTCACAGGCATCCATCAGAGGTCATCATTAATCTTCGTAGTAATAAGATCCAGGCTCTTTAAAATAGCTGGCTGTTAGCTGACGATCTGCCATCACACTAAAAACTTTAACTCTGGAGTTACAGATTAGATTTATTCTATCAGTAGTGTGGGGACAAACTGTTAGCAGAGCTCTAAAACTAGACTGCATCAAGAATTTAGGATAACTTATGAAGTGCTAATAAGCCAAGAGTGTTATGTAATTTTTCAAATTCTCTATTGAAGACTCACTAATTAATTTATGTCCATGCACAAAGCATGACTTATTTTCCAGGAAATGCCTCCTGCTGTTGCAGAGCTAAGAGGCAAGACACTTCTGCTCCTATAGGTATTATCTTCCTGTGCAAGAGGAGCCCCAGATATTTACTTCAGTTTGTCCAAAAAAGCCCTCTTTAAAATAGGGAGCCTCAAACATGTTAGAACACAGAAACAGAAGTTGGAGTCTGGTGAAGGAACAATAAGGCTTAGCCATTCATTAAAGTCCACAATTCTCTCCCCTTCCTGCAATGTCCCTTGGACAAAACCAAATAATGATTACAGCATCAAAACAGGTGATGAGTATGAACATATATGCAGTCAGATTTGCAGTTTAATGCAATTATAACCAACACAGCAGCTCACACAGTGATGAAAGACACAAAAATCTCATCTAAGAGCAAAATTCTTGTCAACAGGGGTTTTAAGATTCATATAAAGCCCACACTGGGATCCTCTTCAGTGGGCATGATTCTGAGGCTTCAGAAAAGCAGTAACATCAGAACATGCTGACATGCATATTTAGGTCTAAGAGAACTCTTAAAAATCTCTTAATTGACAAAGCTCCCTATAGATGCTTCCTCTGAGAACACAGAAGTACTTCTGAACTCTGTCAAAACTCTTAAACTCTACTCAGTTACAAGACTAAACTTCACATAAACCATCCTTGTTACACCAACTCTGAAGGAGTATTAACATCTGTATGCAAATGTTGGTTCCAGCCGCTAGAACACACACCTGCTTGGTGCCAGAATAAGAGGAAAAAAGATGTTGCTGAAGACACGGTTAGCATCAGTAGCAGGGTGCAGGCTTGAGGCAGCTATTTTAATGAGGCATCTTTGGTATCCCAGACCAGGTACAGAGTGCTAGAAGAATCCCTCATCCTGAAGCACTGAACATTGTTCCAAAGAGACTCCTATAATTGGATTTTATTATGGCATCCTTCTGTAAGCACAGGAAGTCTTTCATTTCCCACAGGAATAATTCCAGTAAAGACTAAGGAAAAGCAACCACCCTACCTCAAGTGGAAACTGAAACTTCGTAATAATGCATCACTTAGTCCTGGCTAACAGTGAAATACCAACCTTCCCAGCTGCAGTAAACTGTAAGAAACCAAATCTACTCTCCTCCACTTTTTTTTGGGTGAAGTTTTACAAACCTGTGTGGGATATGAGATTCCACAATATAAGAGAGTTCTTGTTTTTCCAACAGAAATTACCGCCTCACAAAAGAGGACCACATTTAACAAATGTGGTTTAGTTAGTTGTTTAGGATTACCTACTGCTAGTCCTGTCACTGATTTCCTTTCAGGGAAAACATACTTGAATACTAAAAATGGTAACAATTAAAATTTTAAACAGAACTATTTCCTGCTCACACCCCAACTCCCACATCACTGCAGCAAAGAAATACTGGGGAATTCCACTTCATAGTCAGATCTAGCCAGAGCAAGATGCAAGAATTCAACTCACAGAATTCAAAGCTGATCTGTGGGATTACATACTTCAGAAAAGGTCTGTCTATATTCACAGTAAAATTCAAAAAGTTGAAGTCTGCAAACAGATATTAAAAAAAAATTCTTACAAGGTTAAGAGAAGTTAAGATATTAAAACATTTAAGAAAAAAGAAAAAAACCAGATTAAGTTCTAAAGTATTAAACTGACCTGTATTAGCTCATCTTTCTGCATGATCAGAAGTTGTCTTAAAGATATATCTCTTTCCTGCATAAAACAAAGGGGTTTCTACCATAAAAAAGAATTTCAGAAGAAATTTTTACTTGATTTTTTCCAGTTATGTTTTACTTCAGTTTTCAGAAGCAAAACCAGCTATACAACACCATTATCGAATGGGAGAGTTCTCTAGTTTAGAAACATCATGTGGTGACTAACACACATAATCAAAATCAAGCAATCCAATTCAGTCCACTGCAGTTTAACTCAACACTTTTTATATAAACTTATATTTAATAAATTTATCTGAATTAATTTAATACATTTATTTGAGTTAATATACTAGTAGTGACAGAAATTTCTTTTATGCTGTAGGTGCATTTTGCTTTCATGGGTTACTTTACAGATAGCAGATACACCACAGGCTTACCTTCAGTAATCCTATTATGTACTCTAGACCAAGACCATGTAAAAACACTTCCATGTCATCAAAAGCTGAAGAGGAACTGTAAACATAAGTAATGAGATTTGAGATGAAAAGAGTGGAAATCGAAGCGGGGGGGAGACATCCAGAACAGAATACTACAGAAAAGCTCACCAGACAAAGCACTAGGAGCAACCTGAAGTTGTACACACCTACTGATAATAGTAGTATCTCACAAGCATCATGGGGTACAATTTTATCTATCAAAATCTTTTAAGTGGCTTTTCTGTCTAATGAGTTGAATTGAACCTAAAGAAAATTATTTTCATAAATAATAGTCATTTTAAGTAGCAAAATTTTCCAACCGAACCTTAAAGTTGTGTTGCAAAAGCCTGAAAAATTTGGAGGTGGAGTTAAGGAAGATAACTGTATTCTTATCAGATAACATCCATGTAAATTGGATTCAGCTTACAACTGTTACCCTTCGGGTTCCATTTAAACCAAAAAAGGTTATCAAGAAAACAGGAATGTCTGTAATTAAAGACAGTGGAAATTAGTCTAGTAAGAAAGTTGTCGTCAGGAGACTACTGTTTGGAAGCTAGACTGAGGAAGTAGTATAACCCACTCTAGGTTCAGAGTTTAACATTATAAACAAAGATAAAATATAAATGTTGATTCCACACCCTATCAAAAGATATGAAGATATAAGGAAGAAAAACAAATTTAACTTTCAACAAGCTTTCAACAATCAGAAGAACAACTGTAATGAACAGAATTAAATGAAAAAGCAAATCATACACAATGCGGAAAGGACTACTGCAATTGCTACAGTGGACTCTTTGCCAAAACCTCAAGTTAAAGAGGTAAGTTTGCTTTGTCTTATTGTAGGCCCTGAAATGGGCTGCCTGCTTTTCACATCAAAGACTCAAAGAGCTCCCATCAAAACCTGTATTAACAAACAAAAAAACCCAAAACAAAACAAAACAAAAAAAAAAAAAAAAAGAAGAAAAAAAAAAAGCAAGCAACCAACCTCCCCCTCCCAGGAAAAAAACAAACCTCTCTGATAATTGTTCTAAATACGTGAGAAAATATTTCAGGTTTGCACATTGTGAATCTTGCATTCCAGGATTTCTGGTATTTAAGTATTACTATTCCTTTACAAGGATGGACACCCTAACTCACACATGAAGGAGTTTATGCAACTTCCACACTGTAGTAAGTTAATAATTCTGTGAGCATGCCTTCATGAAAATACATGCCTTCAAAAAAATACAAAAAGTTTTAAATAGTTTAATAGAGTTTAAACCCATCATCCCTACAATGAAGTTGTGTAGAATTGTGTTATCTTCCGCTCAACTCCTCCTCCCTCAACACACAGAGAGCAACAACCAGTCTTTGAAGTAAGCAATTCACATATACACCCAAACACTGTATGTACAGCCAATGCCCTTCAACTGGCAAGAGGAGACAGTGTGTGAATGACCTGCCATGGCAAAGGGTTGTTATTTAGGCACCCAAAGTGCCCAGTTTGCAAAGGTTTTGGAGCTCTTGGGTAACTCAAGACTTTTTGTTCCGTTAAAGGTGCAAGGAAAGGACACTCTCCCCCAAGATCAAAGAACGGGCTATTCAACATCCAGACAAAAATCTGAAAGCCTCTGAACCAGAAAAGGACCTAATCCAGGAGCTGAAGAAAGCAAATTCCTGAGAGGTATGTGCATTTCCTTGCATAGTCCAGGGCTCTGAAGTCAGGACAACTGTCTAATCAGAATGGCAGACAGCAATGACTGAAGCTACACTCATTACCTAAGGATGACAAAAGGATGGTAACAGCAAGAAAAAGTTTCACTCACTGACCCTGCATGGTGAGCCACAACTGATATCAGTACCAGATGACGCATTAGGAGCAACTGAAAGAACAGGGACTTCAGAAGACAACTGGGAATGCCTGTGATGAAAATTATACAGGCAAATGGCAGGAAGGAGACATCCAGCTCAAGGAACCATGATGGAGTAAACACGGGCATCAGTGTACCTCTTGACTACCACTAGGTGAAAAAAACCCAGCTTACTAGGGGCTGGGTATGTACGTGTGTGGAAGTGGATAAGCTGTATTTTTAAGAACAGGCGTTTAACAGCCAGACATCTAGTATCTCCAGGGGACTGCCTCCTGAAATCAAGAGTTCTACTAATTACCAGAAATGCTCAAGGTTACGAAACATCAGAACTAGCTATTGCAAATATAAAAAACCTTGAACTTGACAAAAATATACAAACAAACCAGTTTCTCATCAGATGCAGAGAAAACCAGTGAAGTTTAGAAAAAGACTACTGAAACACTGTGAAATCCTGGAAGCCCAAGAATTGCCTAATACAGAATTACATTTGCATAGCTAGACATCTAGCTGTCACAAAGTACTTTAAGCAGGCTTCAGGATTTTACTGTCTTATTTTAAAAGCTTATCAAGACCTCGCAAACACTGGTAGAACATCCTCTAGCCACTGTCATGTTTCAACAGCACTAAATCCACGTTGGATAACTGCTGCACAGTGTTAAGTTTATTTCTTTATACCAGAAAAAGCCTGGGAAATGTCCTAAAAAACCTAAACTTATTAAAAAGAGAGAGATCTGTTCTAACACTGAGGCCATTACATACAGATGGGTACTAGAAGACCAGAGATCTTCAAAGCTGCTGAAGCAGGGGCTTATTTCAGTCACAGGACACCTGCAAGCTTCAGGGTCAGGGGCACACTATACAAAAAGCTCTAGAGCTTAACTGATGTTCATACTTAATTTTGACTCTCACATACACTGAAAAAAGAAAAGGCATAGCTCTTCCTGGCGACATGAAGCTGAAAACAGGCATTCAGTGAAAGCATTAAAAATTAACATCAAATGAAAATAATCACACAAGGAGAACACAACAGGGGAGCATACAAATTTAACAGAGTTGAAATGAAGTGCCATTGGAACCTGGCTCTACTGTACTTTACACTAAGTAAGAGGAAGAAAAGATCTAGAGCATGTTCTTTGTTTATAATGCAAAGGAACTTTGCAATATTGAAAAATTAATAGTACATTAATATATTTACTGTGGACTCTTGGAGTGCACCAAACAATATATATCAGTACAACTTAATCATTGATATGAACAAATACAATCTCTTAGGAGTGTTTATAAGCTGAAATTACAGTCATAGTGTATTTACCCAACTCTGCGGTCAGGGGCAGCTGTCAGAAATTTGTACATAACCTCTTGCTTAATTGTTTCACGGTATCTCCCTTGAAAGTGATTTGCAGCCAAAGAGAGTAAACTATGTATCTGGAAGAGCCAAAATGAATTAATTATTATTCAAACTCAAAATGCATAAAGAAATACACAGGAATAAAACTACAAAGAGTTCTACCATAAATTACTATTTACAGGGAACACGAAACATCTGCCACTTCTTCTCTAAAGCATGAGAAATTAAGACAAGGAGTTAACTTCTCTACAATGAGGAGTTAACACAATGCCCACAGAGTCTATCAAGAGCATTGCTGAATTAATCAAATCCCAGCACAACAATGAACTGACACAAAGCAAAACAGTACATATAATGAAGTCTAAGGAAGTTTGCATCTACCCCTACGCAAGCAGCAATACACCAACATACTCATTTTTGTGGTTTGTAGAAAATAGTTCTACATACTCAAGGCAAAAATCTGTCTAAAAAAGCATGAGGCATATGATTATTTTAACATCTCTGTTTCCAGTGTATGAATGGACCCAACACTTAGCAATTTATAACTGACAATCAAAGCTAACTGTATCTGACAGACTGGGATTCTTTCAACTGACTAAAGAAGCAAACCTTCTGTCAGACATCACTATGCAGCAGTCACGGACTCCAGAAACTGAATTGCCCCTGTGTGAGTTTTGAGATAGTTACTAGAAAATTCAGCGTAACAAGGAGAACCTCAATAAAGCTAAAGGAATAGTGAAACCACTTCCCTGAAATTCAGGTGAGTAGCCAGTTTTACATACATATACAACATATACACATACATGTATGTGTGGTGCTGATAGGGGAGAATCAGAAGGGTAAAAGTAAGAAAAAAAATCATGGGTTGAGATGATACAGTTGAGTAAGTAAAGGGAAAAAAAACCCCAAGTGATGCAAAGGCAGTCACTCACCACCTCCCACCAACAGGCCAAGGCCCAGCCAGTCTCCAAGCAATGGCTACTTTGGAAAAACTACACTAACACTCCCCCCCGCCCCCCCCCCCCCCCCCCCCCCCCCCCATTTTAACACTGAGCATAATGTTATATGGTATGGAGTATCCCTTGGGTCAGCTACACTGCCTGTGCCCCCTCCCAACCTCTTTCTCACTCCCAGCCTTCTTGCTGGAAGCAGGGGGGCACTGTGAGAAACGGAGAAGACCTTGATGCTGCACAAGCACTGTTCAGCAATAGCTAGAATACTGGCGTGTTATCAACACTGCTTGGGTCAGAAACCTAAACCACAGCATCATACAGGCTGTTAGGAAGAAAAATAACTCCACCCACTTCAAATCCAGTACAATAATTAAGAAAAATACCTCCCCTCCCAGACACAGTTTCTGTAGACAGTCTATATGACAGCCCTTTGGGCTGTCAACAGCCTAAAAAAGCAGACCCCCAAGCTGGAAGAAGCTCATGACCATTAAATATCTTAATACCATCTGGATGACTTTGCAGTAACTGTGTGAGAGTCAGCGCTTCACAGGTCAAGTGAAGTCCACCTCTGAAGTGTGAGAAGCCTGTATTCCCTCCATGTCAGAGGAAGTTGTGTTATAAGATTATATGGCTACAGCCTGCTGAACAAGTCATTTATCAAAGGCAGAAAGCATCCATACCCTCTTCAAGTAACCTGAGCTAACAGATCACCGAGTCACAGACACTGATCTTGCTAGCCTACACTGACAGCTTTGTGCATAGTTACCATTTTTGCTCCTGCCTAGCCCTGGAGTCTGGTGGGAATAAAAAACCAAACCAAAACAAAACAGAAAGAAAGAGGAGAGAGAAGGGAGGGAGAAAGGGAGGGAGAAAGGGAGAGAGAAAGGGAGAGAGAAAGGGAGAGAGAAAGGGAGAGAGAAAGGGAGAGAGAAAGGGAGAGAGAAAGGGAGAGAGAAAGGGAGAGAGAAAGGGAGAGAGAAAGGGAGAGAGAAAGGGAGAGAGAAAGGGAGAGAGAAAGGGAGAGAGAAAGGGAGAGAGAAAGGGAGAGAGAAAGGGAGAGAGAAAGGGGAGAAAGGGAGAGAGAAAGGGGAGAAAGGGAGAGAGAAAGGGGAGAAAGGGAGAGAGAAAGGGGAGAAAGGGAGAGAGAAAGGGGAGAAAGGGAGAGAGAAAGGGGAGAAAGGGAGGGAGAAGGGAGAAAGGGAGGGAGAAGGGAGAAAGGGAGGGAGAAGGGAGAAAGGGAGGGAGAAGGGAGAAAGGGAGGGAGAAGGGAGAAAGGGAGGGAGAAGGGAGAAAGGGAGGGAGAAGGGAGAAAGGGAGGGAGAAGGGAGAAAGGGAGGGAGAAGGGAGAAAGGGAGGGAGAAGGGAGAAAGGGAGGGAGAAGGGAGAAAGGGAGGGAGAAGGGAGAAAGGGAGGGAGAAGGGAGAAAGGGAGGGAGAAGGGAGAAAGGGAGGGAGAAGGGAGAAAGGGAGGGAGAAGGGAGAAAGGGAGGGAGAAGGGAGAAAGGGAGGGAGAAGGGAGAAAGGGAGGGAGAAGGGAGAAAGGGAGGGAGAAGGGAGAAAGGGAGGGAGAAGGGAGAAAGGGAGGGAGAAGGGAGAAAGGGAGGGAGAAGGGAGAAAGGGAGGGAGAAGGGAGAAAGGGAGGGAGAAGGGAGAAAGGGAGGGAGAAAGGAGAAAGGGAGGGAGAAGGGAGAAAGGAGAAAGGGAGGGAGAAGGGAGAAAGGAGAAAGGGAGGGAGAAGGGAGAAAGGAGAAAGGGAGGGAGAAGGGAGAAAGGAGAAAGGGAGGGAGAAAGGAGAAAGGGAGGGAGAAAGGGAGAAAAAAAGCTGTGAAGTGAATTACAATTCACTAGAGTGAATTATACATTTTTTTTAAGAGCCACTGCAAACAGCCACATCACTGGCAAGAGCTACTCAAGGCAAACAGACAGAAATCTGGTCTGATTGATCCACCATACACGATCTGGTAACAGCAGTACACAGATTTATTTTAGAAGAATATATGTTGTCTTCAGCAGCTCACTCTCTCCACTGCTAATTAGTGGCTGCTCTTCCAATGATCTGATGACCACCTTACATTATTTTACACCTTCTTCCCTCCCAAGAATTGATTTTGAAGACGGCCAGTACCAACTCTCCCCCTTCTTAGCTTTAGCCTTTTCACTTCCAAATTCTATCAGAAACTATACACTGCAAATTAGTTTGATATCTGCATTCTCTCACACACTTTGGCAGACAGGAAAAAAACAACACATTTTTTCCATTTTTTTTTCTACTTCTCATATCAACATTAGTAACATGAATAATCCCCTTGCTCTGTATTCTAAATCTGAAGTACAGGATTCTGATAAAAAAAGAACGGTTCCCAAAACATTATTATATAGCATTTAAAACCCTGTGAAAAGTTGCAATATAACAGAAAACAGTCTATATATATGTATAGATGTAATAGCAAAAGTATTCAACTAGCCACTATAATTTAGTTAATAAAGTAACACTTCCACAGAAAATTATAAAATTAATGAACAGATTTTTGAGGTAGACAACAGAACTCCATTTCAAAGAGAAATTAAATACCTCTGAATGTCTATTGATTTTTGCTAGCTCTGCTGCTGTTTCCTCACGTTTCGTCTTTAGATTTTTGTCAGCTCCCAGCTGAAGCAACTTCAAAATTACACTTTTATGTCCATGCTGTGCTGCCCATATTAATGCCTGTAAAGAACAATTTTGTTTTACCAAGCTTACATAGGGAGCAAATGAGAACAGAGGTTCAGTCAATAATGCAACCGTTGTAAGTTCTTACATGGCAGAATCTGGAGACAATTAATGCAAAAGAATCTCAAAGCGGTGTTAAAGCAAAAGAATATACTGATGAGTATCTCTGATAGTTGTACTTAGAAGCAAGTTTCTGGGGTTTTGCTTTTTAGAATTTTTACCATTAATTCCAACACAGAAGTAAATCGCTTACCGAATATCCATTTTCATCTTGGGCATTTATGTGTGATCCGTGAGCAGCAAGAAGAGCAACAACTCGAGGATAGCCTTTTCTAGCTGCATACATCAGTGGAGTCATTTGTTTCCTGAAAGAAAAGGGAATGGGCATAACAGTTTTCACTCTACGAAAACCAGTGAGTATCAGCAAATCACCCATTTTTCCCCTCAATTAAAAAAAAAAAAAAAAGTGGCAAAGACTTTAATTTTTACTTCAAAAATTATTTTTAAAAGACACAGCTTAAGTGACGAATTCTATATGCAGTTTAATTTAAATCCTAAGTTCTGAAAAGAAACATGCAGTTCATGGAGGGCAAGCTGTAGATCACAACCAAATATTTAAGAGGAAGAATATTAAGAAGAACAACTACATACTTGCAAAACTCTCTCTGGTAAAAACAGCGTAAGCAAAAGAATCACAGGTCACACACCTCTTGCCCATGTGCACAGGTGCAGTGACACAGCACACAGTACACACATATTATCAACATTTAGACCTGTCTCCCACCAAGTATGCCCAACAGTAGTCTTCAGAGAATTACATAAGATTTTAAGTATGGTATTTTTAACTTTTCAAGTACTAAAACTAATTGTTTATAAAAATATTTTTGTCCTTTATCCCATTCTTGTTTTCTGTTCCCAGAAGTGTTTGTGTTGACTCTTTCTCTCCTACATATACTACTATTTCTTACAATTGCTGAAGAAGTGAGTACTTAGACACCACCTTTCCCATTATTGTTTCATTTTTTTATAGCCCCAAACCATGATGACAACAGTCCATTGATCTTATGCTTCTATCGAGATGCTTGTAAAATTGTGAAATTGTGAAACCATTGTGAATTGCTCTGCATACTTTGGAAGAAAAAAAAAAATTGCTCAAAAAGCTTCTGCTAGAAAAGATCTTTCCAGACGCCTGACACTTCTTATTTGGTGGAATAAGATTGTAGAATTTTAAAAAAATGCATTATTGGAGGAGAAAAATGTGGAATTTCTGGTCGATATGAAGTAATCAATTTAAGCTAAAGTATTTTACTAGTGATGTTCAATTAAAATTTATTGTCTCTTAAAATGCAGTATTTTTTCCTGAAAAACTATCATGTATTGCTTTTAATGTAAAGTTCTGTGTCAAAAATCCGCTGTCAGAAGATTATTCTATCTTGTTAGTATACACTTGAAGGGAGGATTGTTCTTTCCAGTGTTGTTTCTTAATAGTAAGTTCAGTATCGAGCACTAGAGGGACCCCCAAAAGCATATGTATACCAGAGTATGTGTCTCAAAATACAGACTTCTGCCTCCTTCCTAAGTATTGCTCTAAGACTTCGCCCGCCTTTCCTTGTTATTGCTTATTCACAAAAGGACAATATTTTGTCTTATGCAAACACAGGTAAAAGGTCACTGGAAAAAATCCAGTCTATTACAAACTGGAAAGAGCCTTATGATGGGGGGAAAAAAACCACCAGTAAATTACTTGGAGATAAACAAAATGAAAGGTAATCAGGCCTTCGAGACATACAGTCAATAAGAGAAAGGAACTTGCTCATGAATTGAAGAGACTTGCATCAGTCTATAACTAATTCAGTCCATCAATACTGCAAAAGCAGAAGTTCTGATTGAATTTAAGGAGGCATTTTTAATATGTCAGTCAGTGAAACTGGTCGCTCAGAGAAGTTCTGTAGTCTCCACCTTTGGTAGGTTTCGAGATCAGATGGCAACCTAGCCCAATGTCATCGCAGAGGTGGCTTTACGGAAGAAGTTGGACTAGAGACCTCCTGAAGTCCCTTCTGACCTGAATTACCCTGTGATCTTATGAAGATTACCATAAAAACAGAGAAAAAGACTCCACAACCTGCCCCTGTAACTTAACTGGTAAGATAGCAATATAGGTATCTATCTATCTATCTATCTACATATACAGAGATCTATAGATCTCTGTATTTTAAGGAATGAACCAAAGTTGATTACAACCTAATAAACTGGAGCAACAGAAATCAAATTTGCTTGCCTAATGTGAACACTCATTCCGGCGCATATTTCTATTCAGTAGCTTTTGACACTTTGCATGCTATCACCTTTGAAGTATTTACATCTGACTGCAGAAACAGTCCGTTCATGCCTGTTTTCATTTTTGTTCCTTCTGCTTTCAACTTTTTTTTTTTTTTGAACTTGCACACTACTAGCACCTCCTGCTTTTTCAAAGGAAAAATACTGAACAAAGTTCACTGGCTACAGAAGATTCTTCTCCAAGAAACATCATGTAGCGGTTACAGCTGTACAGTACTGCAGACATGGTATCTGAAATCAAAGCAACTCCTCCATGACATTTAAAGCCACTGAAAAAGTTCCTCCATTTTAAAGTAAAACCCAATAAACATGACATATGAAAGATCCACTAACATAAATATGCAAAAGTTCCAGCACTCCGTTTTAATGTTTTTTTCAAAGGCTACAAGCTGTTTCAGGACAGAAACATACATGCAGCTGCATAAATCTGCAACTGCATTTACATACCACTGTATATGAGGGTGTACCATTTAATGTCTTGGACATATGCTGCACCACTTCAGAAAGCAAGGTTCATTTACATCTATGTCCACAGGAGGGAGACCAGAGCATTAGGGAAAACAAATCTTGTTTTCTACAAATACAAAAGATGCAAAATCCACTGTTCCTTGCTAAAGTTGAAGACAAATTAAATGTATTGGTTCATCTTACTGCAATCTAAAAATGTACACAGAAGCTGTAGTGATAACCATCCAGATAAAAGATCTGAAGAATCCTTTTGTCATTTTGACGAACCATGCAGACATCCACATTTCAGCCATCTGGCTTGCAGATGACCTTCTTGTCCAAGAACCTGTGAAGTCCTTTTGCATGGCACAGTTTGCCACATGACATTTCCCATATTGAACATGATACTCAAGTCACAATCAGTAAGTAAAAGAAAAATAAATCTTAAAAGTCATATAAATAATTTATTAATTAAGCATGATGTCTGTTCCAACTATGTCTCCTGCCAGCACCTAAATATAAAGCAAGGAATTCGCTGGTCTCACACAAATGAAGTGGGGGGTTTTGTTTGTTTTTATCTTTAGGTCTCCCAGCTTTTATGTTAAGGCTGGAGAAAAAGACAAAACCAAAAGGTTTTTCAGTTTTTAGGGTGATCCAAAACTTTGTATGTGACATCCACACAAAGGTACAACCAGAGGTTCTTACAGGCTCACTTCATCTTCATTCTGTCAAAAAAAACGGGCAAAACATAACCACAAGTGAGCAAGATGAGTGGAACAGTCCTAAAAGCCATAATTTGGAGCCTCCTACCCTGGATAACCACAAGCCATGATAAAACCAGGTGATAACAGCGATACCTAGCTATGTCACCAAAAATGTCCCAAGTACCTGTCTGTTATCACTAAGCTGAATCTGCAGTGCAGGATTCACCACACTTGACAAACACACATTCTTATGTTTGGGATCATGCTCTCAAGCAAAAGTTCATCTTCCTGGAAAATTCCTGAAGAAGGAGGAGAGGAAGAGATGACATCTTCCATCTAGACCCAGGTTTCTGTCCACTGGGGAGATATCTATAGAAAACTCAGTATTTCGGGTTGGTGATCTTGAGAAATACAAGATGTATGTGAAGTCTCATGACTGGATGTATGTTTATTAACTACACCAGTGTATTACTAATATAAAAAATACAGTAGGTAGAAAACATTTTAACCTTATGGTTTAGTCTCAATCTTTTACTGAGACCCCAAAGCAAGGAAAGGATGCTACAAGACACTAATATTTCAGTTTATTGATCCTCAAACTGAACACTTCTTCAGATAATCAGGAAGTCTCTTTGGAAGCTTTTGGAGCCAGTTTCACCACTCCAGTGCTGTACATCAAAAGCCTGAAACTGAGAAATGAAGCGGTAATAGTGTGTCCACAGCAAGACAATGAAAGCTACTTGCCCATTTTATGGTTTATTGGGGTTTTAAGTGGTGAAGTGGGAAACACTATACATCAAGTAGTAGTGGAAGAACATACTTTAGTGTACTGTGAGCTGCAAGATGCTTTTTCCAGGCATTATCTGCTGGAGCAAGTAGGAGAGTCCTCAACCTTCTGAAGCAGAACTTTTTAGGAGAATGGAACATACAGCTCTAGTAAGAAGGCTGAGCTGGAAAAGCTGACATCTTTGTTTCAGGTTCCCTAGTTTTAGGCTTTATTGCCAGTTCTTGTACCTTCCTGCTTCTGAACTCTGTTTGCATGATTGTTTTAAAATTAAAAACCAGCATCTATGTAAGTTGTACAGCACGCAGAGGTGGGAAGGTAGACAGCTACAAAGCCATCTTCATATGACTAGAAAAATACAAAGAATACGATTATAAAAGGGATTAACATAAAAATTAACAATAGGGATGGCAGTACTCTATGCTATGACATTCCCAATTATCCTACACTGTCCTCCTACATCCTCACTCCACCACATTTTTACAAGCAAGTTGGCTTAGCTAAAAACACGCACACTTGGACGTAAAGTAGAAAAAAGAAAAGTTATTCCCATAATCAGAAACTTCTCAGACCGTTCTCAACTTTACTTTCAAAGTGGGGGTAAAGTCTGCAGTCCAGAAATTCAGCACATACATGTGAAATCTACTCCACCTTTCTAATGAAAGGGCAATTCCCTGTCATGTAATGCCAATCCCGTTCAAATAACCCATAATCAGGGTAAACTAGTGGCAATGATAGGAACTTTAATATACTTGGGATAGAATGTTGCTGATATAATGCTAACAGATTTCAGTGCAGGTTTTGTTTCTGTTTTACGCAACCGCTGCTCAGGTGACATTCCAAGACACCACAAGACACTGTCAGAATGCCTCCGTTAAAAATAGCACCTAATGTGGTTACTGTCCCCTAGTATTTTATACCTCTGCCCAGAAACTGTGATTAACAGTTGTGAGCCTGTCAGTACCACCGTATGGTCACTACTAACTGGGAAAAGTACAATCATCAACTTCAGTATCTGGACTCCTTCCTCCTACCAAAAGATCTGATGAACAAGACTCAACACCTACATTCAAAAGCCACTCTTCCAAACTCACAGAACTCATGTATTTACCATGCTTTTGACTTCTCCTTAACTCAGATAAGAGGAGAGAAGAGATTTATGGACATAGCCCAGATGAATACAGTGCTTTGGTAAATGTAATTTTGCATGTAATTTTTTATATTTAGTCCCTCTGTACTGATGTTTGACCAACATGATAAAGTAAGTCTTTCTGTCCTGAGTTCATGGTGCTAGAATAAAAAACGCTCTGAAAGGCATGAAATATAATAGAGCATAACATCACAAGGTATTTTTTTTGCTCTGAGGTGGATCAAAGATCTTGACTCAAGTAGCATTAAATTCTTTCATTTTCTTGGCCCAGTCATAAAATGCACTGTAGCGCTTTAACTTTTCCTGGGCTATTTACCATTACTGAAATGTACTGTTTGTAATTTGGCATGGTTAACTATCACACAATGATGTCAAGGTCTCTGAAATTATTATGTGGCAGTACAGACCTACTATCTTATCAGCAGCAATAAATATCTTGCTAAAATTGAGGTGTTACACAATTGCTTTATTCTGAGTATGCAACCTGAAGAGAGAACTGGGCAATACTGCGATGAAAATTTTCCCCCTCTATTATTGTCTTCTCAAGAGGGCAAAACAGACCAAAAATTTCATCATGAAACCATTTCTGATATTCCTCAAAACTGCTCTGAATGTAAGCATAAGTGAATATACATAGTCAACTTAGTATCAGACCTGAGCAGTGATTGTATTTTCATGTATATGCCTTCATGTACATTACAGTACGCTTCAAGCTCAACTTTTAATCTGTACAATGACAAAAGACAGTTAAAGGTCTAGTTCTTATAATACTCACCCTGAAAAAAAAAGAAAAAAGAAAATCAAAAGACTTTCTGAAGACTTTCCTTTAAACATACATAAGATTCATAATCATTTTAGAGCAGAAACACTGAAGACAGGCTTGGTCATTGACCAGGACTCAATTTTGCCAGACATTTTAGAAGTGAGAGAAAAAAAGCCACACACAACAAAATCAAACCTCCATATATACCATACAGAACAAGAGACAAAGAGCTTATATCAAAATAAAGGAGGTTTCAGTCATTCACCTATTTGTACCTTCTTCTAACAAAGAGCTATTGGCATGAAACATCAACTCAAAATACTCTGCTTACTGGAAAAGCCATTAGGTTTCTTTTACTCTATGTAAACAAAAACTTGGAGCATGTCATTGCTAAAATCCATATTTACTGAACAACCTATGACATGCAAACCTTAGCAGCAGTAATTTGGTTATCAGTTGGCCATGCCTTCTCCCTAAAAAGAAATCATAGCTTAACATTAATAAAACCAGTGTACCTTTAAGAAAGCACTGCAGGTTAAGAGATGTTAAAAAAAAAAAAAAGACTGCTTAAATATTTCCAGGCCTTACAAAAGGATATAGTATATAATTTACATTTTGGAGCAAGAGGGAGGTGAATGATGCAAGATAAGCAGAACAAATTTTTCAAGGTAGCATTCACTTAAATGAAGCATTCAGGCTACAGTAGCTCTACAAAGGCTATACAGAGCAGGTCTTACAATGCCTTGTTTTTTTCACCTAGCCATGACGTTGCTCCTTACTCCTCTTTCAAAACTCTTCAGCTAGCACTTATGCTTTCATACTTCACGTTCTCATCAACAAAACTGTTTTTACAGCCATCAGTATGCAGTTCCCAATTGTAATTTAGCAAAAATATCAGAAGTTACTCTACTGAATACTTTCTCCTCAGTACTCTATCCTATTGCAAAGAAACCACTTACCTACTCCAGTCTTAAGCACATCTTCTTTCTTAGACTACATTTCAAAAATGAGTTTATTTCTCGTTAGTCCTCCCCCACTCCATGCATGCTTCATGAATCACACCAAAAACATTGCAAGTTTCTGTGTATCATCTCCAGATGACATGAAATAAAAAAAGTCTACTGGCTGTCCTGACAGTGCAAAGGATAAATAGTAAACCCTACCTTACATGCAAGTGAAGTATTCTGCTCTGCATTCACACACATTCCAGTTGACAGAGGACAAAAGAGAAGCATCATTCTGGTTCTTAAAAGCTGAGACAGCCAAATAATGGGAACCTTGTTTTTAACACCTGCGGTAAACTGATAACACAGGAAGTACTCTCACAATAACCTCAACTCAGTGACAGTTCTGATGCTCTCCTACAGAACGTCCTGCCTGCTCTGATGAAATGGGTGAAATGGGACTGCTGTGCCACATAGAGGCTGTGTTTTGTTCCCTTATCTTCACAGAAGATGCTTTGATGCATTTCATCCCCCTGTTTCAGAGCACAGTGGAAGAAGCCCACAAGAAGCAGCAGCTGCTGCCTGCTCAGATCTAACGATGGAGTGGTATACACAAATGTCAAATACTGGAAAGGAATAAAGGAGCACAAAGTTTTTTGAAAAATCCAGACCTTGTCATCTAATTTCTACTTTTGTTTGGTACAAATATGACATTTCTGATTGTCAATTTATACTTTCATTTGAGAAAGATTACTATTGTGAAAGTGAAAAAACCACAACTGGACACTATATCTGATGCATGGAAGTATAACTCATATGTTAGCACAACGTCTCAGGAAACAAAGATAGCAAACAAATATTTGTATATAAAGACCAACTATGCATAACATACTCTAAGCTTATAAAGTTTTGCCCTTAAAATTCCCATCTCTCGTGTCAGAACCCAAATTCCACCCCCCCCTTCAAATTTTAGCCAAAGGCTTTTCCAATTGTAAACCTGCAGCTTTGTACTCTGGCTTACATTTTCAAACACCCAGGACAAAGTTTAATAATGCAAAAACTTCTCCCATTTTTAAAAGCAGGATGTTTACCCCACCACCCAGCTATCTGACAGCAAGAAGTGTAATTATTTCAGAGTCTGTAGCTTTCTCTTCTTTCATGAACAATTTTTAACCTTTCTGATAAAAATAAATGAATGGCATTTAAATTTGGTACTAGATATTAGTAGCATTTCAGCACAACTATGTTTCCTCCTTGTGTATCAGTACTATGCTCGCAGTGAGGTTCAGGCCCCAGAGTAATTGAATTCTATTAATAACAACCAACAGGCCTCCAATTCTGTTCTTTTTAGAGGGTTAGACAGTTCACATATCTCAGGTAATGCGATAACAAGAGCTGTGGTGTAAAAAATGAGTTTCAGTTAGTTGAAAAACAAAGTTTCAATTGGACAAAAAAATATCTTGTTTTTCTAGCAGAGGGAAGACATCTTATCCTGGGTCAGGCCATAATTTCTTTCTTTTTTATGCAAAATGAAACACTGCATCAGACTAGGCAACTACAGGTATCTCACAATGCTCTTCTTCAGACTGCTGAGATACAAAGGGTAATTCATGAAACAAGCTGTTACTTGTTTTTAAAAGGAGATTTTATCTCCTTTTAATCTGGATTATTTGAGATTGCACTGGAATATATGTATTTTATTTACAGAGAAGTTTTCTTTTTCCATTGGAGGCTAGCTATATCCCTTTCGCACGCAGTACCTACAAAAAGCTAAAAAGGAGGACATGAATTTAAATAAAGAATAACTGCTTTAATTTACATCCTTTTAGAGAAGAGGCAATATGATTTTGGAAAGGCAGAGGACATATTTCTTCCCCTTATACTGCAGTCAACTGAAGTATTACGATTAGTTTTTATCTTAAATTTATATCGTCAGCTGAGGAACGTACTTAAAATTTGATAAAACTGATCACAGCCTTACTCAGATGAATGACTACAGTAGGAGAAATAAATATCTGGACACTAATCTCTCCTTATACAGACAGCAGCGAAGCTACAAAAAAGCTAATGAAGTGCACATCATCTTAATCAACAACAGCTACATCTATAGATATGTTGCAATATATTAGTATTACATTTTATGCTGTATTCACAGACTTGAGGTTTTCTGGTACCTGCAAGTAAGGTTAGGGTCAGCATTCCTTGATAGAAGCAGTTCTACAGTCTTCAAGATGTTTTCCTCTGAAGCATGTGCAGTACATGCTGCCATCAGCACCGTGTACTTATCTGTTTTGAAACTTGCAGTTAGAGAATTACATACGTAAATGTAAATACCATGCTAATCCAGAAGTTCCTTTAAAAGCCCTTACATTTACTAGAGTTGTTAATTGTGTTCTGATACTCTTTTCTAAGTATCTTAAGAGTAAAAAACCTGTTTTCCTTCTGAGAACTGAAGACACTCAAAAAGATGAGAGTGAATGGCACTAGTAAAGCATCCATTCCTACTGAAGTTTAGGACACTTCTTAGGTACCCAAAAAACCCAGTAGAAGCTTATCTATAGATGTTTATTTCTCAAATCTTGTTCCACACCAGTAGATTCACTCCCTGTTCCTCCCCACCTCTCCCCAAAACACAGTCAAGGGAAGAAACAGCTTACAGGAAGTTAACTGCAATGGATAAAAGAAGTGCATGAAATGTATTATAAGCACACAGCAGCATCAATTTTAGGGAGAAAGAGGCCCATAAAAAGGACAGTATAAGTAACAGGCTTTATTATATAGGGCTTCAGGAAAAAAACTAAGTTCGCTCAACTAGACTACCAGGGTGCAGCAGTGGCAGGAGGAGGATTAGAAATTTTAGATGTGGATTTAAAGAACATCTGCACAGTCCATAAAGGAGGAACCAGTGTATTTGCTCCAGCTTTGAGGCCAGCTGGTGTTACATGCCACCTTTGCTCACAAATCAGAACTGTAAACCACTGCTGTTTGCCCACAGAACAGGGTAGATTTCCTTTCCCATGGTTGTCCTAGAGAGATATGGGAAGCAGCACACCTCAAGGACCTCAGTGAGTTAGCTGGCCCTAGAGTCTATTAGAAGACTGCCATTTGAGTAACTGCCTGTTTTGCTTATTGCACAAACTTGTTCACAAGTTCAAACATGCCTTTAACCATCTGTTTTAACAAGTATACTTTTAGCTGTACCTACTTCAGACCATACCATGAAGTGTTACAACATACTTTCTTTCTTTTAGAAGTTTTAAGACCATGTATACATTAACACCTTTATTGCTAACTGAGGTCAGATTTTATATTTAAACATAAGAAGTTTGTTATATACTTTATCCCCCTCTGCCCCACTTTATTTCTCACCACTTCTTCTCCCCCACCCCTCCAACCAAAGACCTTAGTTTTGCATTTAAGTTTGTCTGGGTTTTAAATACACATTTTCAACTACCTCATGTAGAAGTTCTAACACACACATAAATCAGTATGTTAAATGAAAAACTATGTTTCAGAGTCACTTAAACTCCTAACAGTAATCAATTAACATTTCAGTAAATTATCTGATACACCGACAGACTTTTACTCAAAATGTTTAACCTGGTTATCAGTAACATGAATAGAAAGATAGCAGGACTTTGAACAAAGGTAGTGATAAGCACCATTAATTTGGGAACGATACTTAAGAAGAACCTGTAGTTATATTTGTATTTGGTATTTCAGGTAGCGAGAAAGAGTGGGAAATTTATTTCTGTTAGTGTTAACTATAGCTCACACATGTCAGCAAGAGAAGAAGGAAGAAACACCTTAAAATTCTCAGGTTTCTCTTGCAGATAAAAACTGGTAAGAGACTGCAAAGAAGATCAGTTTATGTTCAGCTTAGCTGAAACACCCAGAAGAGCCAGTGAATTTACTCCTCAAGGATGTGGCACCGATCTCATCCCATAGTGAATGCTACATCAGCTCCCTGTTCTTCACAACTACCAGAAACGGTTAAATTAAGTAACCACTTACGAAGAATGACTGAAACATTACAAAAGGGGATTAACAGTATAGCTGTTATTAGGATTCAAAGATTACAGGATAATTAGTATAGGATCACTTATGTGATTGCCTGCTGATGTAAAAAAAAAGCAGCAGGACTAGCGACATTTAGTACCACTTTAGGATGGCACAGTTTTACTGAATATATGTGGTCTCACATAAATCAACGACTTGCACCGGCGTTCCTGACTGGACAGTACTCTGCTGTGCATATGCCCTAGCTACTGTTTCCCTACACAGACTAACAGAGAAACAAGCCTAGAAACCTGATCCAACCAAGGTGCCACTTAGGGCAAACAGTGGATCGCACACTGGAAAAAAAAAAAAAAAAAAAAAAAAAAAAAAAAAAAAGCCATGCATGTTGGTTAACCAGTCAGCCGAAACTGCTGTCCACGGCAGCTTCTGCCTCATTTATAGCTCTCTACAGCTATAAACAAGCACCAGGTCCGAGGCGCAGGCTGCCACAGCTGTAGGCAGCCACATGGAAGTTTTCTGAAGTTGGCTACAAGGCCAGTTATTCAAGGGCATGATTGCTTTTGGTGTAGACAACCTACTGCAATCTCATACTCTGATCAGCTGCTAAGAAGTTCAAGAAAATTTTCAGAGCCAGATTTGTACCATCAGCATTTCAGTCTACTACTATTACAAATACTGGCAAGTTAACCACAGTTTAAGTAGGAAAAAGTTATTATTAAGCCATAAAAATTGACAGAGGAACTGGTATTACTTAGAAGCTCCACTGAACTCTTGCAGAAAAAGGTGATCTAGCAACACACTGAAAAAAAGTTTTCACTTAACAGAAAAATTCTCTTGTTTCGGAGAAGTCTACATTACTTTCCCATGAACTGGAAGCTACCTGTTGTTTTGGATTCTAGCTGGTTTCTGCATGTGCGTACTTCATAACAGCATGTAATAAAGGAAGTTTTAACTATATAACTTTATCCTACAATTCCTGAACAAGGAAGTAGTTGGGCCTGGGAGTACTTGGGGTGGGGGGTGGGGAGACAGATTGAGGAAAAACAAGAAAACCCATCAACTGATTCCAGATCAGTTCCAAGAACACAATTTTTACTTTAAAACTCCTACTTTTCCTTCAAAACTGTGAAAGCTACTCTAGGTCTCAGTTCCAATGTGAACTTTGATTTTTTCCGCCCTACATATGTAAAAAGAGAATAAGGATAGGACAATGTCTGGTACTGAACATTCCTGGCCAGTATTTTTCATTTACATCTTACCTATTTCAAAAGATGCATTAGCACCTCTGTCCAGAAGAAGACGCACTACTGCAAAGTCAGCCACACTGGCAGCACACATCAGGGGAGTCCATCCAAACTGAAAGCTAGATTCTACGCCTATACCTGTCAAAATTTAAGACACTGAAATCATAAAACTGCACCACAATAAACATGCTTTTTATAAACCTTACTCTCAATATGTATCATTACAAAGGTTACACACTGTTTGCATTTAGTCCTAGGGAGAAAAGTTTTTTATACCATTTCCATTTTTGTAATACACTTTATCTAGAACATCAGAAAACTTCTAAAACTGACAGCAAGGAAGCTCAATTCTCAATCCAAGAAGTTAAGTACCACAGAAAGCCTATGTTTAAGAAAATGTAACCAACAAATTTAAGTTTCAGGGAAGTGCACAGAATCTCTGTTTTCTCCACTTACGTGTAATCGCTTTCTTAATCAAAATTAAAAATTTTGATTCCTGCCAAGCCAAGTGGACTGCTGTGGCAGCAAACTGTTTGTCAATCAATTAAGATCATAGTGACTAGGGTTTTCCTGCTCCACATTTCCTTTAATTCTCTGCCTTGCAATATCATTAACTAACAGATACAAGTTTTGCATACAGTACTAACAAAATATTAGTTCGACAGAAAGAAGAAATAGAAGATTATTCAAGATTCAGTCACAACCACCGGATCTGTTTGTTACTCTTTGTAATAGCCATGTCTTCCTTTGCGGCTAGAAGTAAGCTTGTCAGACAGCCTCCCCCAAATTCACCAAGAACCAAGTACCAGATCAAGACAGTGTTCTAACAACTTTCAAATAAAAATCTCTACATTTTTGCAATAAGAGGAATCATCTTTCCTTCAATTCTTCCTCAAATATTACTTCCTCCAGAACAGTTTCCATCAGCTGGTTCCAACTTAGTCCAACGGTGATTATGGATAATCAAAAATACTTCTTTACAAGAGACAGCTCTGAAAAAAAATCAGAACTGTCCTAAGAAATTTGTGACAGTCAAGCTACATGCATACCTTCTCATGCAAAATTTGTATTTACTTTCCCTGCCTTGGTAGTTTGTCAAAGACATGCTCAAGTCAGTGTAGCAACCTACAGTCATTCAGGCTAAGGGAGTAAAAGGTCACTGCTCTTGGACTGGTTCTTCAACTGTTTAAGATCACTGGAACTGTAGAAGCAATCAGAACAGAGGTAACATTCAATGAAAGCCAGGTGTTGAAGTGTTCTAACACCTCTAACACCTGCAAGCCACAGAATTCATGATCAAATCTTAGTAATGCATACATACTAGCTGCAGTCCTTACTGTCACAGCATGCCAGTTTGTCTGCAGTATACAAACTGTTTCATTGAAGCCCACAGCCAAGTTCTACAAGGGGAGCCAGCAAGCATCCCTTAGAAGTCGTATCTGAACTTCCATGTAGATGAGTCACTTCAAGAACTTAGAAAGTCTTGATATCCAATAGTCCACTGAAGTAACACTAGCAAGAAAGGAACACCAGAAAGCTGGCACTCCGTCAGCCTTAAGAAGTCCCTTCTCCTCTTAAGAAAAGCAGTCCATGTAACTAGATCTCCCATTTGAAGCTTTTTATTTTACTATGCATCTGAATAATAGTGACAAAAGATCTATTTGGCAGGCATATAGAGACTTAATAAACTCTAAATACTGGAAGTACAATGGTCTAAGCTGTGTTACAGCTTGTTTGTTCTGTGTGGTCTCCTGCCATCTTTGTAGTGACTGCCTTGAAGTACTACACAGTGTGAAAGTCACAATGCAAACCAGCTTGAGTCCTAAAGGAAGACAAAGAAAGGACAGCTGAAACTGTAATGGTTGTGTTGCTTCTTGGCTGCATGGTTATAGTTGCTGACTGAACCAGAAACGTCTCCCCTTGGTTACTACTCAGACTCCCTCATTACATGAGTTGCTCTTGAAGTAAATTGTGTTAGTTTAGCATTTAAAAAGGGCCTTAAGAAGGGCCTGAAAAAATTTTTTAGTGAAAAATCAGGCCATATCCAATAGCCAGAGAGAGGCAAGGCTGCTGCAGCTCCACAACCCCAGGTCCAACCAGTGTCAGTGCTGTGCGTGTGTTCACAGCAGGCACACACATACACACACACCACACACAAAGACAGACAGTGCACTCGTATGAACACCAACAGCACCAATGGTCCCATCCTGCTCCCCTCTGGGGCAGATCTACCTCCTCCAGCTACTGGCATCACAGACAGACCAGGCCTCTGACCCCTGGACCCAGCTCCTGTAGCTGACATATCCTTTCACTCACTCCTGTCTCTACAGTCACTGCCACCCAGATGCAAGGGCCCTATGACGGCCCTGGGAGTTCCTTCCTCTGAGTCCATAACTTGGGCTCCTGCCACCCCTTGGGCTTCTCTGCTCCCCTGGGCTGGTGCAGATGTGTCTGTGATGGACTGATTGCTTCCATGATGGGCCCTGGGTTCCTCCACCTCCTTTGTGGGCATGAGCAGAGGAGCTTTTCAGTCACATAATCTCACAAATTATGTCTAGGAGGCAAAGCAGATACAATGCTTTCTTACAATCTGAGTTACAGATAAATATTCTCCTCTAACTAGGAATGCGGAGAAATACGTTCCAGACCCAGATGAACTCTACAGCAGAAATCACATGAAGCATGTAAATAAATGGTGAAGCAAAAGAACAGCAAAGGAAGAATTATGCTCTTTCTGTGATTACCACAGTTCCTCTCATATTGCTTTCAGATATTTTGTTGACTGTGGCTAGTGATAGTTATGGTATAGAGGCTGGTTTTACACAGAAAATGTAACCTCAATTTCAAAAAGGCTAACAAGGTAATGTCCAAAAAACTACAACCAACCTCTGTCTACAGCTTTCTATGGTGAAAAATTCCATGCTTGATACCAAAAAAATAAGGTCTTGAATAGTTTAAGAACAGCTCTTCATATTATAATCCATTTACATTCACACCCAATTTAGCTGAGGAAAAAGTTCTAAAACACTCGATTCTAGAAGCCTTCTCTCTCATAGACATATTGATTTAAGTCTGTCAGCAGTTTGTGCTGTGGTTCCACAATACCTTAAAACTGACTTACACCAGATCTGCTGCTGTCTCCCACTGTTGGGCCAGCTATGGTTCTCATCTGACTCAGCCTTCAGAGTTCCTAGACTGGTTGAAAAATTATTTGTGCACACATCCCTCTCACTCCTATAGTTTATTGATACTTTCATTCCCTGCACCAGCTCACAAAAGATCAGATGAGCTTCAGCACTCATGCAAAGACAGGAGTGGAACTGACTGCTGAATGAAAACTGGCAAGAGGATTTGACTAGCTCCATCTTTGATCAGCCTAAACTGTCATGAGGTCCTAACTTTTAATTCCATCTGAGGAAAATGAACATATTAATTATATGGTGTTAAATATTCCACTCCCAAAGCAGACCAAAATGCTCGTCATCTTTGACCCTACTACTTACATTACTTTTTGTGACACATACTTCAGAAGCTTACAGAATCATAGAATGGTTTGGGCTGAAAAGGACTTTAAAGATCATCTAGCTCCAACCCCCGTGCCATGGGCAGGGACACCTTCCACTAGACCAGGCTGATCAAAGCCCCATCCAACCTGGCCTTGAACACTTCCAAGGACGGGGCATCCACAACTTCTCTGGGAAACCTGTGCCAGTGCCTCACCACTCTCATAGTGAAGAGTTTCTTCCTTGTATCTAACCTAAATCTACCCTCTTTCAGTTTCAAGCCATTCCCCCTTGTCCTAGCACTACAAGCCCTTGTCAAAACTCCCTCTCCAGCTTTCCTGTAGGCCCCCGTCAGGTACTGGAAGGCTGCTCTAAGGTTTCCCTGAAGCCTCCTCTTCTATAGGCTGAACAATCCCAGGTGTCTCAGCCTGGCCCCACAGGAGAGGTGCTATAGCCCTCTGGTCATCTTTGTGGTGCTCCTGGACTTGCTCCAACAGGCCCATGTCCTTCTTATGTCGGGGGCCGCCCTAAGAACCAAGTTGTTCTTAGTATGTTGCCATTTTATAGTCGGGGTAAGAGAAGACATTGCACTTGTTCATTTCCTAAAGGAGCTCTGTACAAAGATTCTTAAGGCAATGGCTAAGCAAGCCAGAAGACAGGCTCTCACACTGTCTGCAAGAATGGCCCCAGCTGTTGCTAGGTAATCCACCTCCAACACAAACTCTGAGTTTGGTTGAGTGCTGGTAGCGAGCCTCCTACAAGCTCTACTGAACATACACTAAAGGCAACTTTGGAGGCAAAGATTTAATCTGACTGAGCACCCATGCTCTGAAGGACAATGTTACCTTTCTTCAGAAAGGCCTCCTATTAGAGAGGCACTGTGTTCTACTGCTTTGCAGGACAGCACTGCATGGGTCAAAATTTACTGTTAATAGTATTTTCAGGAAATCATAGATTCTCTTGTGATAATACCTTGTGCATTTCAGGAGACAGGCCACTAGACTACAGGAATCTTTGGCCTGACCTTATGCTCTTACAGACATCTATCATTGTCTTCCGACAGCACAGAACTGCTCAGTATGTACCAGGCATTAACACAGAAAGTGAAATACTGCAGTATGACTACAATAAAGCAATTAAAAATGGAGGGCTGCTACAAAAAAAATTAAGCAATCTGATGCACAGACACCCCTAAACACTCTACCTATAAATAAGAACATATTTTCTCAAAGCAAGGGAGAAGATGCATTTTACTCTGTATTACATCTCTATGTTTCATCCTGTGCAATATTTTTTACTTATTTTAAAAAGAAAACCATTCCCCCACTGTAGTGACAAACAGTATTCTAAAAGGGCAAGTAATGTAATTGTTTAAAAACTCATAACAAAATCACTGCTAACTAGGAAACTAATTTTGTCCAGCCATAAAACAGTTTTTTCTTGGAGAACAAGCTCTTGGCTACCATATTCTGCTTGCTTGCCGAAGCAGAACTTCCTGACAATTATCACTAGGCAGGTCAACTCAGCTATGTGGTTTTTGATTGCTGTGGATGCTTCAATAAGTGATCCAATCCTCCTAACACTGAGTAACAGAAACACATTACAGACAAATACTGAGTAACAGAACAGGAAGAAAAGCTTTTAGCGTTAAGACAAACTACTTTTTAGAGAGAAATGCCACATAAACCCTATTAGACCTTTCAGAATCACAAAATCTTTGTCCAACTGATGTTGCCAGGACAGCAGTATTACACAGAGCACATACCAGAAACCTAACAGCGCTGTGAGTGACAAAAAAAAAGCAATTTCTTAACTGGGGGGGGGGGGGGGGCATTAAAACAAAAAAAGCCAGTCTCCCCTCCCTACCTCCCCCAGCAACCTTCCAACACCAAAGCAAGACTACCCACTGAATTCTCACTCTCAGTTTAAACCACCTCAAATTCAGTAATTGATATTTTCAGGTTAAGGATGCATCTGAAAACAAAGTTTATTTCATACATTTCATAGTTCACACATTATAGTTTTCTCAATTTTCAGGGCTCCTGACTGACAAAGGGAATATAAATTAGAAGGAATTTGCTGGAATACTGCATGCTGAGTCACTGAAAAAGTAATTCCATCTTTAAAGTAAGAGCTTATATCATGTATTGGAAACATTCACATATCCCTACATGCACTTGACACGTTATTTTAAAACTAGAAACTCTGAAGCTTTAGAGTTCTTGCCAAGTTCAATTAAAAATATTCAACTACATAAATGACTGTCCTCACCGGAGTTTAAGAGTTCTTCAATTAATGACACATCACCACAAAACACAGCCTTCTTTAAAGCTTCATTCTTGTTCGCCTGCAACATTTGATCCAACTCCTAGATCAGCAAAGAAAAGTTAAGTCAAAACCTAGTAAATGTTTCACAGTAAAAACTTGGTTTCAGTATCGAAGCACTAGTGATCTCTGTAAGGACAAAGCAAAGGAGGGGTGGGAGAGGAGCAAGGTAAAACTTTCCTTCTTCTATACACCTGCTTAGGCTCTACTGTAAAACTAAGTTTTAAAATTAACTTTTCAGAAAGTTTCCATTCTTTGAAAACGTAAATAACTTCTTTCTCAACAGATCTGCTATCTTCCTACACTGCTCTCAGTTTTTCCTAACGGTAATTCATTTAAATTAAAATTCTTTTTCATCTTCTGGCACTTGAAAAACATAGCAACACATTTCTGTACCTTTTTTGTACATTTCACAGGTTGCATCAAAAAATGTATCAGACATAAAAGTTAGACTTTGGGGCATCGGAGCTCAAATGACTAGCTGTGTGCCTTAGTACAGCATGAATCCATCGCTGGAAAGGGTTACCGTTCCTCTTTTCTCCTACTCCTGTGTGACAGCAGTGTTTGTGTTGCTGCATCATAAATGATTTGGCTGAAAAATACCCTGACCAGAAGGCTAGTTTATGCATCAGGCAGTTCCCTGAATCAAGTTCCTTTCAAAAGCATCACAGGGTTGTTCTCTATTAAAGCTGCAAATGCAGCTGAAGATTGGTGGTGGCATTACCTTACATTATACAAAACATACCCAAGTACTTCATACAAAGCACTTACATACAATGCTAAGTGGAGGACTATTCACTAGTTTCTTTGTTGACAGAAGCGGGTATGGGAAGAGAAGTTGTATTTCATGTTAAGTTTTGAAATCATAACATGACAACTCAGACTTACACAATTTTCCCCAGCACACTGTAGTCTATCTTTCCAACACCTTTTGTAAAGATTTTAGTAAATGCTCACTGTCTAGAAAACCAGAGGTGAGAAACTGCCAATATAATAATTTAGCCTTATTTTTGTTCTACTCAGCCAATGATTTCCAAATAATGTGCACCTTTGGATAGGAACCAAGTTAAAGATGAAACCCCCTGAAAAACTGACCATAACCTTTAGCATGAATATTGTCAATATTCAGTTACTTCCTTCTTCCAATTCCAGGCACGAAACAAACTGATGGCTAAAAAGCCTTGTAGAATCTCCCTCTGCCTCACACAACCATATGCCTCACACCCATTAGATGCGATAAAATCACTTAAACCTTCATATTTGCAAAAAAACGCTCAGAAGTTTAAGATAGACAACAGTTTTATTGGCTCCAGTTGCTCTCAAGTTTATTCTCATACTGACACAGGAACTAGGGCCTGTTATTAAGGGGGAAGAGAAGCGTTTTGAATAAACATTAAGATTTTACATAAGACAAAGCCTCAAAATTTAGGTTTTATTTACTCCTGGGTTGAAGGTACAACGCTATTACCCTGCTAGGAAATCATCAGAGGAGGCACCAGCCGCAGCCCCTCCCGAGGCCACCCTCCCCAGCCAGGCCCGCCGAGCCCCGCGCCCCTCACCGCGGTTTCAGGCCAACACCGCCCTCCCTCGCCTTACGCCACCCTGAGGCCACCCGGCCGCCAGCCCGCGGGAGCCGGGAGCAGAGGCTCAGCCCCACCTCAGGCTCATGCCTCACGACGCCGATATCCCAGCCGTCCTCGTCGCTGTCGCCGTCCTCGTCGCCGCCCGCCACGACGCGGGACCCCCAGGGCACGCCGGCCATGGCCCCCCGCTCCGCTCCGCGCCGGCCAGTCACGTGGCCCGCGGCGCCCGCGCCGCTTTCCCGCGCAGGAGGGCTGGGCGGCGCGCGGACGGCCCGCCGCGTGCTGCGTGCGCGCCTGTGGGAGTCAGCGGGCGGGCGGTGGGGTCCTCGGCTCCTCGGCAGCCCTGTGAGGGACACACTCCTCTGCGCCTGCTTCGGGGCTGGGTAGCTGTAGTTTGTGAGGTAAAGGTGGTAGCCCGGTCAGTGCGTTACAGTGCTAGGTAAAAGAAACCAAAAAAACCATGGTTATAAGTATATGGGCACGTAACACAGCTTACGAGCGGCTCAGCTGTTTTGTGAGGTGTTAGTTAAACCTGGCTGGGCTGCGTGTGAGGTTGTCTCTTTAGATCTCTGATTGGTATATACGTGTAAATCTAAGGTAAAAGAGAAGGTTTTCTCTCTTTAATTTCTGTTGTTGTTAATACACTCTTAAAATGCCACCTATCCTAATAGCAGTCAGTTACATTACTTACGTGTATGTACATGCATTGTTACCTAGCCAAAGCCTGTGGTGGTGACAGTTAATGTGGGGAAGGTTGAACATCATTAGCATAATGAGCTAAAATTCCACCCTGCTTTCTCCCACCTGGGTATACATGGGCATTACTTTTAATTTCAGAATTATAGTTCGATTTCTTTCTAATGACAGGTAATAATGTCTTATCCATCGCGAGGTTCACATGGAACTCTTTGAAGAACAGATGAGGAGCAATGTTCTGTATTTCATCCACGGGCAAAACTGCTTTTTCAGCTCAGCGCTGACCTTGTCCCAGTCTGAAATTAATTTGGTCTTCCACTGAATGAAAGAGAGCAGAGAAGGGAAAACGCCTGGTCTTGGAGAAGAGGCAAGTGCTTGTATGGAATAATGAGTGTAGTCCTTGCACCCATGACAGCACAGAAATGGAATTTTTGGGAAATTCGTTTAAACAAAAATTTCACTCATCTTTGTTAGAAAGTGGCTTGTGAAGTATTTCTTCCTCTTTTCCTTTTTTCTTTCTTTCTTCTTTTTGGCAGCGGAGCCCGCAAGAGCCGCGGCCATGTCTTCCATCGCCTCCTACAACAGCCTGGTGCATGCCGTGGCCGGGGCTGTGGGCAGTGTGGCTGCAATGACTGTATTTTTTCCTGTGTAAGGCAACTTTTACTATGTTGGGAATTTGCAGGTTAGCTAGAACTGCGCTTAGAACATATTAAGTACTATAAAAATTGCATGTATTAGAAAAAACCCACATGATCCTCATATTTCAGTTGTGTACTCCTGGCATTTTTAACAGCTGTTTTTTCTGGGTTTTAATTGCTTGTCTGTAAAATATGAAAACCTGTTTGCATAAAAGTATTATGAAAGTCAGGCTAATAACAATGAGGAACTCTGGTATAGAGCTAGCTGAACATTTTAGATGAACTCCCATGAAAGAAACTTCCAGTTCTGGAAACTTGATAGAAATGCAAAACCTTTCCTGTCACACACCCTCCCTGGAACAAAAGATGCTACATTTGAGTCAACTGTAATACATACCTTTTTATATAAAGGTTTAGCTTTATGTGCTTGTTTTGGATTTACCTGCATGTACTAAAGGTCTGTTTAAGTTAGATTGGTAATGAAGATAAAAAATTTACTGGATGAAATAATAAAATATTTTATAGCCATGTCAGTTCTTATGAAATTGTAAATTTTATTCTGAAGAGGTTTTAGTTTTCTGATCACTAGCCTGAAGATTTCTAGTATCACTTTCTGCCTCCAGAGGAAAAGTAGAAATTATGGCATTATCATCTAGGTTCTTGGTATCTATATGAGTCTACGAGTCCTCAACATTATAGTTTCTGTATCCGGGATCAAGCTTCCCTAGTATTCTGTTTGGCTCAGCTGTGTTATGGAACGTGGGCTTGCTGGTAGAATTTATATCCGTAGCTGCTGAACTCTAAAGACAACTTAGCATGACTTTTTTGCAGTTGACCCACTGCAGTGCAAGAGAGTTGTTTCTAACTGATGGTGGTACTCTCTATAGATTCCTTACTTTAAATATGCTACCAATTATTTTTATTTGACAGTTGTGATTTCTTTGTCCTGGTTCAGGTTTCAAGGTTTGAGATTGGTTGGTGTGTTGTTTTCCCCCCCCTTTTCTCTGCACCATCTCATGTACAATTTAAAATCCCACAACAGATGCTTCAAATGGAACCTGCATGCTGCTGCTTTGCTCAGAGGCCACCTCTCTTTAAAAAAGTAACCTTCAGTAGCAGGCCTGATAGTCCCTAGTACAAAAAAAACCAACAACAAAACCCAACCTGCAAAAACTCATAGTGCAGAAGAGCCTTGCAACCCGTGTACCTGGTAGCTGTTTCAAATGTGAACATGCTGATCATGCAGAAGTTGGTAGCAGATGATGTCTCCTTGTGTGTTTGCTTGGAACTGTAAATCAGACGTTACTGTTAGTGTGGACTTTCCCTCTTCTTTTTCACAACATTCTTCTTGCTCTAGTTCATTTGTGACCTTGAAGTCTGTCTACATTTTTCAGCTAAGCAGACTCTTCATTTTGGTTGACAGTATGGTAGGTCCTGGCTATCATCCATATTTGCCAAATATCAGTATGTTTTTACTTACTCTGGTATGAACAGTTCCCAACATCTTTTCCTTATTGCTATGCAGTACTCATTTTACGTGCCAGGAGGCAATTACAAGATGGCTCAAGCTGGGAAAACATCTTGGGTTAATTTCCTTTATCACAAAGAGCATCAGAGCAAGCACTAAAAGCCAACTCTAAAATAAGTACCTAATCTGTGTGTAGTCTAGTTCCGTGTACTTGCATGTCTGCCTGTACTAAACATACCTGTTGAAAATACAGTGAATAGTAAGGATAGCAATCACTGGGTGCAGTAAATAACAGTGTTCTTGTAAGAACCTACTTTTGCTCTGAATAATAGAACGTCCTTAATACACTTTCTGTCTGTCTTCAGTCAGCCTCTTTGCCAGCCATACTTGCATTCGGCTTGTTTTATTCACCAGTTGAATTTTAATCTTCTCTCATTACTTCTGATATTAAATAGATTTCATTAGTTGTCTGAATTTCTTCTCTGTTTTTATCTGTACCTTATGATTTGTCTCATGTGGGACTGATACATGCAAAGATAAAATCTTTTATTCAAACAATTCCAGAGTATTTTAACTGGTTCAGTTTCCTCTGTTTCAGACCAGAAGGCTGAATCAGCAAATATGTAAGGGCTTTGATGTTAGGAAAGTAATGCTCTTGGGAGGAGAATCAGAATTGGTAAATGTTTAAAGAGAATGATGTAAATCTTAACTACTGCAGTAACGTTCTACTAACAACACAGCAGCTAATACTTTAGAGGTTTAACAGCAGTAGCATTTTAAGTGCAATTCTACATAGTTCTCTATCACAGCTATTACTCTGAATAAGTCTATGCCCTTTCGGTATTATTCTTATGTAATTTTCATTTGTGGCAAAAATACTTTGAGTGAAAACTCAGTGATTCTTTATCTTAATGTTAGCTAGATATTACTTTGACAAAACAACTGAACTGTGGGACAGGTGATAAAAGGTCTTGAATCCATTCCTTTCATGTTCTCCTAATTTATTCATACAGAGGAGGAAAGAAGTCCTTGTGCAAGCAAGAAGTGCTCCAGAAAGAAGGGACTTAATAATTCTGAGTTTATCATTCCCAGAGAGATTTAGTAGCTCTGGGTCTACTGAATTGGCAAATTCCCAGTAAATTTTTAGCTGGGGGATGGTGAAGTACCAGCTGTGCCAGTTCCATGGTGAAAGGCAGAATATCATACAGGAATTTGCATAATTTGCCAAATATCCTGTAAAGTAGCACAGGTGATTGCAATTTCACGGGCCACATTCATGAAAGAAATGGGAAACAAACTTTAGGTTGTCCTGGATGAATTTTCAGCTGACCTGTATATACCTGTAGTATCTTTTATTTTAAAGGTATTTCAAGTATAAAGAAGGGCTAATATTACAGACTTTCACTCTGGACTGTAAGGCATTTATCCTGTAAAAAGTACTAAAGGGATCTGTGTCCTTTCTGTGGTCTGTAAAACCACCCTTTGTGTTAAACCAGCTTTAGTTTTGCCATCCTGAAATTTTGTTATAAGCTGCTGCGCTACAGCAAGTTGAGTTATTCATAGTTATTTCAGGCATTGTTCTAATGGACTTAGAATAGATGGAAAGCATTTAATTTCAGCTGGTTTGTTTCTGGTAATTCACTTTTTACAGCTATGTTCATCCTGTTCACTTTGCCAAATCTTTCTGATAGTACGTGATGTAAAACTTTAAATCTGCTGCCAAAAGCTTGAGTATAGATTGCATACCAACTGTTTTTCTGTTTGTGAAATTTGTTTTCTGGTAGAAGCCTTAAACTATCGTCAAAAGGAGACCACATAAACTAATTAGTGGGGAATTTATGGACATGGTGTAAACCTGAATCCTTTTCAGGACCTCCTAGGTACTAGCATCATGAAAATATCTGTTATCATAGTAATGTATAAAAAACCTAGAACAGCAGTTAGGATGTTGAAGATCATTTCTGGGTTTTTTTTTAGTGTCAGTCAGGCACATTTTTAGCTTCTTCCCATGTAACTTAGAAGCTTTGGTCTGTATAGCAAGTCCATAGCTGATGATTCCTGCTATTACTAGATGCATCCTTGCTGTTAAAAATTCCTCATTCCTCTGCTATCTCGGCTCTGTTCTACAGTTTCGTCCCCTTAATCTTGACTGGCAGTACTCCCACTTTGTTATCATATTGCTGAATGGTGAGTACCTTCTTGTTTCAGGGTGTTCACTCTCTGCTGATCCTCAGGCAGCCACTTCTAATGGTAACGGCTGTCTCTTAGAAACTCAAATGTTTGAGTATACTAATGGCTGTTTCTATGATCAAGTGGTGCTTTGAAATTTCTGCCCCATTTACCTTTTATTCTGATATATCACTTATCACTTCTATCAAGATTGAAGGTTATCCAGATAGTTCAGTATATTCACATATATTTTTGTTAGTCACCACATTCTTATTTTGCTCTGACCAATTCAAAAGGAATACGACTTCTTGGAAAAGGGACTGAATCAAATGCTTTTTTTTGCTTTATCATGTTAGGTGAGTGGTGGTTTTTTCCTTTTTCTTAGCAGAACATGCAATCTAATTGTCATTTTTGCATACTGAACTGCCTTGCTATCATAGGTTTACCACGAGATACTAAGTCTATGATTATCTCTTATTTTTACAGCTGCTGGGGCTGCTCATCAGTAGTCTCTGGGCACTGTGACAGCTCCCACACATATACCGTTTTGTGGACTTGTTTTGCTTTTGTTTATTAAATCAGGGTGGTGTTTTACATTGTGGTCTGTGATGATGGCTCTCCAAAGTGATACTAGTAATTCAGAGCTCCTAAGACTTCACAGCCTCTCTTCTGAGAGGAACTGTTCAGCCCCTTACTGAATTCCTGGGATGTGCTAACTGGACGTTGCTACTGATTCCTTTTACCTCATTCATCTCCTCCAGCAAAGTCAACACCTCCTTTAAATCTGCTTTAAGCTCTTCTCTTTGAGGGTAATTGTGATACCGTCTACATCCCCAGCGGTATGAACTAAAATTGTTACAAATACCAACATTTAGATCATAAGATCATGCTGTGTGGGAAAACTGTCCAAAGATGTTGCACTCTTTTCAGTGATCTTATACTTCCATTCTTATGATACTGTCCAAACTTTTTTCCCAAAAGTGTCTAATTGTGGAAGAGACTTTTGTGATCATTTCCAGGTACTCTGTCACAGCTGGCCCAATAACAGGAAGCCGTAAGACTTCCTTATTGGCCAGGTGGAAGCAGTTATGCACTGGGGATGCCCTGACTGTTTGGCTAAAGCAATGACTACTGATATTGGAGAAGAAGGTTCCTTCCCTCTAGTAATTCCCTAATATTTAAATGGCTATAGTCCAGTCTCCTCTGTGCCCATACTGAATCATGTTGTTACATAAGATCCTGTGTATGTATTTGCATCTTTTTCTCCCCAAGTCTCTAACCAGTAATGTAACTCCTTCATTCAAGTTGCTGTTACCTTAGCTGTAATGGTTCTCTTGTTACAAAAACCTTTTCCTAGTTTAAACCATTAGTTTCAGAGCATGAAATCTCAGAATTATCACCAGGCACTAGTATATTAAAAGCCATACCTCCTGTCTAATTTGTACAGCAAAATCCTCAGCAGTTCCTACCCACTTTGGTACTGTAAAAATGCCCTGAGTCTTAATCATCCTATATACTGGAAATATTCAGGTTATCGAAGATATGTTTTCTTCTCTGTTAATGCAGATTTATAAGCTGCCAAAACAGCTGTTTGCTTTAGATTTTTTTTTCTCCTAACGCTTTCCTACAAAACTTATCTTGCACTAAACTTGTGGAATCCCAACTGCCTGACCGTAAGACTCTGCAATGAACAGACTTGCCTCTGTCCCATACAGTTCTTTCCTGTGTTCCTCCTAGAAATACCCATTCCTTTAACGAGATCATCCAAACTATCATGGATAATAACTTGCAGCAGTGATACTTATGGGATTCTTACTATTGTTATCATGTAGAAGAGCAGACACAAGACAGTGTGCTTTAAATCTTATTTTCCTGGGAAGCTGAAATTTCAGCTGGGTGTGAGGATATCTAATTTGTGATTCTGAGTTCAGAAAAGTCCTTGAGGAATGAATGATCCTAGTGATCTTATTGTTTGGTTGGGTTTGGTTTGGTTTTTTGTTTGACTTTGTCTACATACCTGGTTTCTGTTACCTGGAGTGGGATGGGCAGGTTTACGTACAGGTGAAAATATAATTAAAGGCTGTATCATAATCCTGTGGGGAAAAAAATACACAATAAAGGATTTCAGTGTGATTGGTTTTTTACATTTATCTTTGCGGTGTTCAGTGTATATATTCTAGTTCTTACTAGATTTGGAGTTTTTCAAAGTTCAACACTATATCCAAATAGTAAAATAAAGTGTAAAGGCTTCAGAAGAGATACAAATACACTGCTCTTTCACCTTGCTTTTACCTGGTCTGCTTCCCTGTTTATTCCTGCTTTTAACCATCCTTTCCATCCAAGCTCTGAAGGACAAGGCATGCTATTTCAATCTTTCTCTTGCATGAGAGAGTCTGTTGCCTCTCTAGTTGATCCTGATTAATTTTACCGGGAGCTAAAAGCATCACAGCTAGAAAGGAAGCTGTGCTCATTATACAGTACCTATGAAGTTTCCACATAGGCTTATCCAAAGGAGGAAGGAAAGGAAGTTGGTCTTTGTACTCAGAGTAGAGGTAACATTTGATTTCTACCACGCTGAGGACAGAGGAGGTTCCCAATGTCAGGAGGAGGAGGTCGGTACACAAGGCATATTCCTGTGCAGCTTAGCAGTAGTGGCTATTCAGGAGAGCTTTTGAGATTTTCTCCATTGTGTAACAAGTCATCTCCTTTTCCTTGAGCCTTCTGTTACATCAGTAACTAAAAATTTGAAGAAAGATAAAAACATGTAAACAACTTCTCACGTTTCCTTTCCATGTTTATTTTTATTCCCTTTTCAGTCTCTTCATTTCTTGTGATGAGACTGCTGCAGAACAGTTTTGATAGGGCTTTTGGAAACAAAAAAGAAGTCATGTTTACAGACCTTTTTCTGTACAAGATAACATTAAAAACACAACATGCATCTCTAGGCTTTGCTTTGGCTAAAGTAAGGTCAGATCAGTACATTAAGAATGGGATTTTTGTGTTTTACTGGTCTGTGTTTATACTGAACTGAGGCCTTTACACACTGAATATTTAAAAAGAACCAGGACTAAAAAAACTACAATATTGAAAATACATTTTAAAAAATGTTCACTAGATTGTGATGGAAGGAATAGTATGGCAATCTGAAGGAGAAAAAATTATGTTTACATCATTCCACAATAGTTTTTTCTAGAAAATATGTATAGTTCATGCTGAAGTTGTAGTCTTATTTGTTTAGTAGTGTGGTCAAAGGACACAAGCAAAGCAAGATATAGGAAGGTAAAGTGCTGTCAGCTGTTTACCAAGAGTTATTATTATAACAGCTCAGCATAAACCTGCTTCACTAAAGGCATTATCCAACCTGAGCCTAGCCTATACCTCCAAGGTAGCACTTGGAGGCTGCCCAGTCGGTATTAAATGCCAGAAACATCAGTGTTCTGGTCTGGGATGATTCACAAGCATTGAGTAGCAATTACTGCTGTGTAGGGTGGTTACTGTACTATCAGTAAACACTAATGAGTGGCTACTGATCTTTTACATTAGGATTTCTGTACCCACCTAGAAATAATATTTAAAGCCTTGAGTTTGATGTATGGAGGTATTTAGGTTTCTGTTGATTTCCATAGGAGTCATGGACACTTGCACATCAGAAAGAGTTTTTAAAACTATATATTGAAGAGATAACTGTTTTTTTCAGTGGTGTTCAGCATCCTGCTTATGCATACTTTACCTAATCTGTTAACTTTTGCAAAGCACCTTGAGATCTTCAAAGTAAAGCAGTTATGTAATTCTGAGATACTAAGTTAAATGCACGGAGTGTTGTAACAAGTAGTAGGTAAGAATCTGTAAGTCACATAGGTTTCTTCTGAAGTGTATCATACCAGGCTAATAAATGTCAATACATATACTTCTGGTAACATTTTAAAAAATGTTTTAGCAATTTTGTTGTTGTTTTCTACAACATTTACCAATAGTGTGATATTTAATGGGTCTTGTTCATATTGGACCCATTTCTTTTGTTGCAGTGTTAGGATAAAACTCACCTGTACTGCTTTACAAATTGGCTTCGGTAAAGGTGATCAAATCTGAAGTTTTGTTGCCTACTTTTTAATAAGATAATTTGGTCGTAGGCCTGCTTGCAGAAAAATCATGATTATTATTAATCTTAGTGAATGAGGCATATGGGTTGTGTGATGTAGCTTTCTGTCATTGTGCAACAGTCTAAAGAAATACACTTTCTTTAGCCCCTAGTACAAAAAATGCTACTGTCTAAAGTCAAAGGAAGTTTCATTGTCAGCCATGAAGATAGCAGTAGCTGGCACAGTTGTAGTAAGAACTCCAGTTCTAAGAGATAACAAAATTTAGTTTTTGTATTTGTAATATAATAGTGCCATTTTCTCATCTTCGGTTGTAAGATAACATTACAGTACATTACAGTCATTCATGTAGAACAGTTCATGAAATTTCTGCTGCTTTTTTCACCCTGCCAGATGTTTGTTTAAAAAAAATGGTGGAGAATGGTAGTCTGTTACATGTTTCTAAACATGTGTTCTTCTGTACTGTAGTCTAAAACCATCACTGTACCTGTTCAGAGGTAGGGGAAGACATAGCAGGAAAGAAAATACATCACCAGATTTATGCTAACTTGGGCTAATAATTTCTTTGTAGGAAAAATTGCCTAGTGCTAAAACTAACTATTGTAATTAAACACTATGAATAGGTTTAGGTGGTGAGTACAGGGAAGTTCTAGTCTCTAAGCCTCAGCATCATTCAGGACTATTAAATATACTTGTAAACTTACTTTGATCCTAACCAGTTTAAGATAGAGTTTGGAATTTTCTGTATGTATGTTTGATGTCCTATACCAAGAAATACATGCTGGAAAAACACATTTTCAAAAATGTGTTAAATATGACATTCAAACCTTATGTAAGTCTCATCTACATAACCTAAACAGCATAGCATGACTAGTTACAAATACATGAGCAGACACCAGTGTTTGCTGAAAGAGACTAATTTGTAAGTAATTAATGTGACCTTTTAAGTGTAATTTAGGCTTGAAGAGAGTTATCCTAGAAAAAAGGAATTAGATTTCTCCGTTACATCTGGAATCAGTGTTAAAGATGTTTTATGCTTTCAAATAATTTAGAATTAATTATTATATTTTGCCTGCTTGCATTGTTTGTACTTTTGGTATGTAAATATGACTTCTTTTTAACATCTACTTGTTATTCAGGACTTTTTTTTTGTTAATGCATTAACAAAACAGTCTTTTCTTTTACTTGCCTTTGACATCCACTAATCATTTCATAACACATTCTAACTTCGAGGTTACAAAGCTGCAAGTCACTGTGTAGAAAAGACCATATCACAGTCAACACCAAAGAAGCATTAATTTCATTTCCTGTCATATCATGGCTGTTAACTGACAATTTTAGAATGGCAGAGCCCCAGATAACACAGGGACCATAATGCAAAGGTATTGAGTATGTATATATTCACAGAATATGCCATTACAATTCTGCTGTTTGCATGCTTGTTTAGACCTGTCAGATCACTTTCATCTTTCCTGGGTTGATACCAAGATACTTTACTTCCAACTTTTCTCCGATCTGTGAGACAAAAGGTGGCGTAGTGAATACAGTGTCAGAGTAAGAGCAAAGAATTTCCCCTTGGGAGTGCATGAAGGGCAGGATCCCCGTGAAATGATAGTTCCTAGGGGTTTCTAGTGGGAGTGCTTGCTTCTAGTATCCGTACTGTCTAATTTCAGACTGTTCATTTTTATTTGAGAAAAAACAATAAACAATCCTGTTGGATCAAGGTAATTTTCCCATTTGTTGTTTTTGCTGACGTGATTTAGTTTCTTTGAATGCTGCCAATAGAAAGTCTGATGAGTCTTCTGCCCTGTCTTGCTCAAGTGTGAGTGGTCTTTTTTATACAGAGGCACCTAGCTTAAATGCCTATATAAATTCTTTTTGTCTAGATGTCTGTGAAACTTAGAGCTGTTGAGGAAAAAGTTCACTACCTGGGAACTTAGAGAGAAGCTAAACAATTTGAGGAGATGATGAGTAGTTAGCCATCTATGGATTTTTCTTTTACTTTCTTCAGCTAGATTAGGGAGTGAACAAAGACTTAGTGAGCCATGACCATGTCCTCATTATGCCTGCAGCTCCATGTGGTACATCTACACAATACAGGGACTGCTCGATTGGTATCTGAAAATCCCATCTCTGTTTGGAGTCATACGCTGGCATTTTTGCAAAAAGCCCCATTATTAAGTCATTAACGTGATACGTGGGGTATAGGAAGGCAGTAAATTGAGATGTGATGGGCTATATCTGTTTGTGCTCTGATGGTTGCATACTTAGAATTTTTCGATTTCTGCCAGGAGTAAGAATGGGACCACATCTTTTTGCCTGTGTTTCTTAAAAGCTCATAACAAGACTTTATCTGAGGATGATTGTGAGTTCATATACTTGACACAACATCATAACTGACTCAGGGGAAGAATTCTCAAAATGTGGTGTTAACTTGTCATAACAGACCTCAAGAAGTGATGTAGCTCAACTCTTGCACTGAAACAAAATGCAGTATACCTATGAATTTCTTGACAGTTATTTTGTGCAGTGTGCCTTGAAAGGGAGACCTGCATTACTTCCCTACCTCTAGAAGGTGAAGACTTTTCTAGTCCTCCCTATTGCAAATTATTGTAGTTCTTGTCTTTAGTAGACTGGGGGATAAACTGTCATTTTTAGAAATATTTGAAGATTTTGGTCTTATAGGTTAAAAAAAATGATTGCATCACTCTTTAGGTCTTTTCCTATGCCACAATCTTTCTTTTATACTGTACTGCCCAATAAACATGTTCAGTGCCTGAGCTATAACCGCAGTGCCAAATGTAACTATAACTACCTTGCATGGTCTATATACCCCACTTCTGTTAATACATTTCGCTACTCCGTTTGCATCTTTACCCCCACGTGGTTGAATTACTGAGTCTGAGTTCCCGGAGTATTTTCCATAGAACTGGTGGGGTATTTGTGCTTCCTATTTGTGCCCTTGATTATTTATCTTTTTTTCCTTCCTACTTGGTGTTTCAGTGTTGGTTTATTTCAAGTTGTATTATTTCACATCACTTATATGATGTCCTTTGTCCTGTGTATTTGCTATGTGTAATTTCACATGCTTTCTCCTCTATCAAGATAATTTTGCTCACATTACAGATTTATTGGTTCTGAACATTGAATATGACACTGAAGTTTATCTTCCTTTAAAACACTGTTCCTGTTTGTAGCAGTGAATAAACAAGTGGATGTTCCTTTTTGTACCTTTGTTGTCTATTTCCTTTCTTGTATCTTAGTTTTTTAATACGTATTTTCCTATCTAGTCACAAAAAATCTCATCTGGAAAGAATGGGAAAAAACGTGTACTCGTGATCTTGTAAATTTGAACCTTCATCTGCTGATTTCAATGGCAATCAGTGATGTAAGTTTAAATGTAATGTGTAACGATTTGGGAAGGTAATTCTTAGACATTCAAGGTTTGCTACAGCGATGATTGTTTTGTAAATGTGGAGGAAGCATGTAGCTCAACACCATCAAACAGTTACACCTTATTTTGTTCCTTATTAAGAGTTGTAATTTCCCAGTTTATTACACCAGTTCTACAAAGATAGAACTATACAAGTGCGAACAAGCCATTTTGACTGCAACACTAAAGTAGAATTTTGAATGCCTGACTTCCTATAAATATAAAAATACTAGAATGGTCTGTTTGACATTTTTAAACTTTTTATAAAGGGACAGAATAAGTATTTTCAGATGTGAGTGAATAATGTTAATCACCTGAAGTATTTAATGTCTAATTATCATCAGGTGCAGTGAGGAAATGTGTTAAATTTGAACACAAGATGATAAACGCAGATCTTTGTTTGGGGAGTTTTCTGCAAAACAGTAGTGTATGCCATGTTACACTGTTATTGGAGAGGACCTCTGGGAAGAGACTGCTTTTCAGTACAGGTGGATTCTTGTGCTATGATCAAACAACCTAAACATCTGATTGCTCTATTGAATTGTTGATCTTGCTGCTGTATTTCTTACAATACTTCTGGGAGATTCTATTAAAACTCCAGCTATCTCTTCAATAGTATTAAGAGTTTTCAACAGGTGATGGTATTAAAAAAGGATTGATTTTTTTTCTTTTTCTCTAGAAGACCTGAGGAATAAGGAAGAATTTCATACTAAGGCTTCTAGAAGCAATAAGTAATTATTAAGCCGCTTCTAGTGACACAGTTAATGATCAAAACAGCAATGACAGAAGTATAATGAGAACAGTGGATTAAATATAAAGAAAGGCAGAGTTTTCCATTTGGTAATGCAGTGTTCAGTTAACAGTGTTGAAACTGCTGTCTGAAAATGAAGTTAATCACAGGCATGGTATGTGGGAGTAGTAGACCTAATTGGTCCAGAGGTGATTAAACGTAAAAAAAGGGATTTTTCTATTGATTATGCTGGGGTTTGCATCATGTGCTTTATCTGTTACTGAGTTGTAGTGGAAACTTAAGAAACATCTCATTTGGTTTGGTCACATAGGCTATTGTTTACCTTTCTCTGCCTTCATTCTTTCAGTTTAAAAAAATATATAAAATTGCAGGAAGTAGGATCTAAAGGCCCATTTTAGACAAATGATATCTGAAGACTCTTGGGTTTTGCAAGCCTCTGATGGGTGTGGATCCTGGCACCAGTTCGGCGGAATGATTCAGAAAAAATGTCAACCTCCTAGAAGAACACAAAGGATATTTTTTAATAGAAACTCGGTGCCTGAAAATCATGGATCGGGCAGGGAAATCTCACTTAGTAGTTGCTCCCCTGTCGGGGCAGCACTGATCCACACCTATTTTAATTTAATTTCTCATGGATATAGTCCCGAGGGGGATATCCCAAGTAGGAAGCAATGGGTCTCTATGCATTTTACAACTGATAGACCTACAGAGAAGATTTCAGCATTCCCTTCTCGTGAGCTGTGTTGTATGGAGGATATTCCTTCTTCACTATTAGATCAGCTTTTTGTTCTGGCAATAACAGGGTTTTTGCTGAGGGTCAGCTATGTCTGGATAGTGGTGAGTTATGCTTTCTGTGTTTGCTTTTGAAAGGCTGCCTTCTTTTCGCAATGGAATCTGTTCGCTTTTCCTGTCTGCTGAAGCAGAGTATTCATGACAAGCTACCAACTCAGATTCATTGGATATAGATGAACATGTTAGACTGGGTGCAGGCACTTGATGTTCTAACAAACACTCTGGTTTAAGAGTGAGTTTTCCCCTAGGCATTTGTAGTAGAGTACAAATATTTGTAGTTAGACAAGAAGGTGCTTGAACAATAAAGACATGTCTCATGGCTTAGGAAAACCTCCTCATATGTACAGTATTCAGAATTCCTATGACAATTCTCAAGACAGATATATTGGTTTCAGTTTTGGTGTTGGGTTTTTTTGTTTTGTTTTTGTTTTACTGTTTATAGTATTTTTTCCCCCATCATTACATACATGAAATAAGGTGTGTCAGCCATGCCAGTAGAGTTTTAGCTGTATCTTTCAGCATGGTATCTATTTTAAAATTCTCTTTTCATTACCTTTTGTGGCTTAATCTTTGAAGAATAAAAGGTAATTGTGTTACTCCCTTTCTTCTAGCCTTCAGTGTTTGTACTCACTGTTCAGCATCTATATGGAGTTCAGGGAACACCACCTTCTACTGCTTTTTCTGGCTTTGGTCTTTTTTACTGATGTTCTTAATTTTGTCGTCTCTTAAGGAAGGAGGTAAGAAATCACACCACACCTCTGTTTAACTTCTTTCTAAAAATCACAAGTGTCTATTCTGTTTCTGACTTCTCTTATGCATCCCAGGCATCCTCCTACCATCCCAGGTGTGCCCTAACTGGGTGGGCCTACTCTTTCAAAAGTGCATTAGGTCTGCTTTACTCAAAGAAGCAGAAAGCTGTCTGAGGTTGGGAAAAAGGTGAGCTGAAAGAGGGGTCTCTAATATTCATGCTGCTGCCTCTTGTTGCAGGTTTTCTCACAACTGGAAAGCTTGTCTCACTTATTTCTTTTATCTTTCCTTCAAACTGGAAGTAGTTTGAGGAAAGCCAGTATAATTTTCCTTGTGTTCAGTAGAATCCTGATTTAGCTGACTGTAGATAGTACCACAATAATAAGAAAAACAACTTAAAAGGCAATAGAGTAAATAAACTGAAAATATCTCTTATTACTGATTTCAGAAATGAAAGTATTGTATGGCCAATGGATGCATAAGTATTTCTTTAGTTTTCTTGCTAGTACTCGTATGTTGTTCCTTATTTTCTAGCTCTAGAAGGAAAGTCTAAAGTGGTACTGTATTTCTGTCAGAATAAGATTGTCTTAATTTGTGTCAATAAAAACTTACTCAGTTTCGTGCAGCCAAATGCATATGACAGACCAATCTTCTGTGGTTGCTGGCCCTAGCCGGGATCCTGTACAGGATGCCACAACAAAAAGAGTAAAGCTACAGTTACAGAACATTTTGTGATAGACCACATATACTGGATGTTGTCTCCTAACTTCATGTAAACAGAGATTGTCTTAAAACAAAGGCATTTCACATTTTGATGACAAACCAGTGTAAATGTGTTAAATACTTCCCTTTTTATGTAAATATCTGTTTGTGTCCTGAGTCCTGGTAAGCTTAACAAAGTCGTGGGTCATTGACTAATTATATGTTGAATAACAAAAGCATTTCCTCTTATGTATTATGCAAGTGTAAACAGAAGTGCTTGGTAGTCTTTGTCTTTCCCATATAGTATTTCAAATACATATTTTTTTTATTGTTCTCTAAATTCTACTCTATCGTTGCATTGTTTCTGAGAAAAGATGAATGAGGCTGAAACAAGTATTTGATGAGATGTTACATTTCTCTGTAATATAATGAAATATTTTTAGTTTCTATCTCATAACTTAGACTTACACCTTGTGTTGTCTGCTCCTGTTTCATGTGCTCTACAATTAGACCCACAGCTGGTTCTTTCCCCTCAATGGTTATACTAATTTATAACCCATTAGAGTGCATGAATAGATCATATTGTTCCTTTCATATTGGTACAGGGAAGTGTAAATTAAGTTTTTTATATGCCAGCAAGGGAGAAGTCTATCCAAGGGTAGAGTATTAAATTCCTATTTTTAATTTCTGTGTTAAATGCAGTTCGAAATAAAACTGTTATATCCGCAAATATTTTCCATCTCTTAAGTAATAAAGCCAATGTGTAAGTTGTTATTATTTTAATGTATACCTGGCTTGTTCAAATTCTACTTTAAAAATATTGCTAATATTGGCTGTTTTGGGAGGTGATTATAAGCGTATTTGGGTAACATTTGTCCACTTAAAGCTGACATTAAGCAACAAAATAGCCCTTATTGTAGCTAGCTAATTATAGAAACCCCTGAGTAGGAAAAGAAAAATAAACTTTTAAAAGAGCCTTTTTAGATTCTAGAGTCTAATCTGAAAATGCTTTCTCCCATAAACTCTTTAGAACTGTTTAAGTCTGTCATTTCAGTGCTCAATGCTGTTAAATTTGTCTTTTTTTTCTCATTTTCTATCAAACCCCGTTGTTACCAGCTCTTTCTAGTCTCATACCAAAAAAGATAGTGAGATTAGTCATTCTCCCGTTCTTCTGTGGGAAGAAACTGAGACACCTGACAAGTTTGGGGGATTTGCCTTTTTTCTTTTCTTTTTTTTTTTTTTTTTTGGCTACATGAAGCGGCTCATGACTGTGAGTGCTTGGCTGTCTTCAAGTGGAACAGCTTTAGCAAAGTAAACTCAGAAGACTTACCTGAGAATGATCACCTAGGTAGGTCTCTTACAGCGTAGGAGACCATGGTTCAAGTTCATGGTCAGAACATAGCGAAGTATGAATTTCATCACTGTTTTTTTAAGTCTTTGCAAAATTCCTTAATCTTTGTTGACCAGCTTTTTATTTCTTTACATATCAGCCATTATATCCTCAGTATGTAAAGGCTGTTTCCTTAGTAAATCACTAAATGAAAATTCAGGGGGCTGAGTTGCTTTATATACCTTTAATGTCCCTTGCTCCCTTATTTTGCAGTGTTAACTCTGGTAGCCAGTATTTTACACTAAGCCCTAAGTTTCCTAGAACACTGGGAAGTATTTTTTGGCCTGCAGCATCTGGAGGTGTGCAGTGTTGGATTGCTCTGCAGGTTTAATTGAAATTGGGCTTGATGATGAAGCCTTATGTTCTGGTGGTTTAGCAATTTTTATTAAAACGTGTCATTGGAATTCTTTAATCTCAGGGATTCCTTAAATGGAGGAATGCTTTTTTCAACCAGTTCTGTGGACAGCTACTTGAAGGCTGATACCTCCTTTGTCACTAATACTGCTATGCTGTGATTGTCTAACATGAGTCTTACCTTCCTGTAATGTAAGCTTTTTTTCTTGCAGAAAAATCACAATGTATTTTGTAAAGGAAAAAAAAAAGTCAGTTATCTTCCATAGCTATGTAATGGTGGGTTTCTCTTACTGTCACTTACGTAAATCACAGCTTCACATAAATTTACACAAATTCAAAGGTTTTGCTGTTAGCCTCAAAAATCTTAACTATTTAAAATACAGCTGCACCTGTTTAGCTTAGCACAAGTAGTTGCAAGATCCCATATAAATTTTCTGCATTTTATAGATTTTCTATTGTATCCAGTGTGAAAGGTTTTTAATTAAACTCTAACTCACAATATTCTGCTGTGAGCTGCCATTTAAAAAAAAAAAAAAAAAAGACATCACTTCTCATTTTGGCTGTGAGAAAATCCTTTGTGAAGGTGTCAGTCAGTAGTCAGTGAGCCCATTCCTTGTTCTTTTGTGCTTGAAAACAGGTTTCCCGAAGCCTGACTAAACACAAGACTTTAACCTACTAACCTGAATCTCAGCATTTCCTCTGGAAATGGAATGGATGTGGGGTGAGAATGCTGAGAAAACTACATGAAGGATGGGGATTGTGTGCTGCCTGGCCCTTTGTCTCATGTGGAGCACTGTCTGCCCCCTTTATCCCTGCAGTGAGCTCAAAGTCCTTGGGTATCTTTAAGGGGGGGGGCAGTTATCCCTCCTTTATTTATTTTTGTATGATTTTTATTCTGAAGACTGAGGTGACTTTCTTACTGAAGAGGCAATTGCAGGGGCAATTTTAGGCTATATCAAGACTAGAAAAAAAGACCAAGTCTTACAGTTCTTTTGTAACTTGAGTAACAGTGGTCTTTGTTTCAAACTTTTTTTTTTCCATTGAGATCAGAAAATATTTGGACCCATATGGAATTATTTTAGGCAAGAATAGCATGTATAAAACTAAGCATATGTTCAAAAAGCAGTGGGTTAAGGATTCATTGCGCTGCATGGATTCACATGGCAGGGTTTATGCTACATGATCTTTGTGTTAAGATTTCAGTAAAGAAGATGCCAGTCTCTGCTCTGTCAGGAACTCAAGCTCTTCCTCTTTTAAATAGTAGTAAATAATTAAGCACTTTTTGTTATGCTCTAGGTGGTTCAATAATCTTTGTTGCTCCACTGTTTAAAATTGCTGGCATGTGCCTTTTATTGAGTCGTAGAAGTATCAGTCTTGGATTTTTGCCCTTTTAACCTCAATAATATCATTGTTCTGGGATTATTACATGACAGTATGAAGAGGAAGAAGTTAAAACTATCTTTGGAAACATAAACCTTGCAAGCTTGTCAGACTTGGATTCTCAGGCTCTTAACTCCTCTCACGTTTATTCTAGACTGAAGGCAAACAAACCCTGAAACCTTCAGAAAATCTTCTCCAGCTTATTTTCTGCTGCAGCTTCCAAAGAACCAAATATGTTTTATGAAGTGTGAAGTGCAAGAGTGTGCCCCTACATACGATAACTGTTCTGTTCTATTGCTGCATGATCTTGATTCAAGGATTTTTTCATTAGCTTCAATATTTATCAACAGTGTATTTTTTTTTTTAATGCAGGTGCCCTATCTGCCAGGACAATTCTTTTTTCTGATTAAGCTGTGTCCGAAGTGGCAAAACCCTCCACAAATCTTGGTATTATGAGGGTTATTACCAGCAGGCTTTCACCATTTTAACAAATCTTCTTGAATTCATGCTTAAAAATGAGTAGTATGACTTTCTTAAGTGATCAAGGCCACAGTTTAAACTTCCCCTTCTCAGACCCTAGTTTCTTCAGGACTTTATTCGATGTAAGTTTAGTCAGCAAGACCTCAGTGAGTACTTCAATAGATTATGTAGCAAGGCAGATCAAGATGACAGTTCAGCAGATCTAGAAGTTTTTACTGGTTTTGATGCACTGGGGTTCATCCATTAGTACAAATAGAAATGGGTTGTCACAGCGTCCTGTGCTTCTGAATGAAATAATATGTTTTTACTTCCCCTATTGTGCATCAGCAATTTCAAAAGTCTTAAAAGTGCCTTCCAGTTTAAAAATATATTCTTACAGTTGTTACTAACTTTACAGACCAAATGGCAGCATATAGAATCATAGAATCCTTTAGATTGGAAGAGACCTTACAAGATCATTGAATCCAACTGTTAACCCAGTACTGCCAAGCCCATCACTAAACCATGTCTCCGACTGCCACGTCTGCATGTCTTTTAAATACCTCCAGGGATGGTGACTCAACCGCTTCCCTGGGCAGCCTGTTCCAATGCTTGACCACCCTTTCAGTGAAGAAATTTTTCCAAAAATCCAATCTAAACCTCCCCTGACACAACTTGAGGCAGTTTCCTCTTGCCTATCACTTTTTACTTGGGAGGAGAGACCTACCCCCACCTGTCCACAACCTCCTTTCAGGTAGTTGTAGAGAGCAGTAAGATCCCTCCTGAGTTTCCTTTTCTTCAGGCTAAACAACCCCAGTACCCTCAGCTACTCCTTAAAAGACATTTCCTCTGGACCGTTCACCAGCTTTGTTGTCCTTCTTTGGACATGTTCCATCACCTCAGTGTCTTTCTTGTAGTGAGGGGCCCAAAACAGAACATGATATGAACATGCCTGAGTTTTTTCTGATAGTTCCTTCTAGTGTGATGTTATAATTTTTATTGAAAACTACATGTAATTTGAAGTGCTTTGAAGAAGTTGGTCTGGAGTTTCTGTAGAATTAACCTCTGCAAATTCAGTATGAGTTGCACTAAACACCAACACACAACTATTCTTCTGTTTTTACATCAAGCTTGTGATGTATTGCTGTTTTTATGATTTCCATGTAAGAGCTGATCAAAATGTGGTCTTCTGCCCATTTTGCCTGTCCAGAATGAAAGGTCTTGTACTTTCACAGTACTTCATCTCCCAACTCCACGCCTCATATCACACAAGTACATGCCTGGCAGAAGGTCTGCTTAGTTTCTGTGGAATATTAAACTGTTTTCAGGATTTATCAAGACCCTGTGTTGAATTGACATGGTCAGATACTGATGATGCAGTGTGGGAGAGCATACATGGTTCTGCTTGCCGAAAGTATCCCATGTGCACAGGTTAAGAATGATAATCTGCAGATACTGAAAGCATTGTTTCAAGGAATTTTAGCAGTATTAAGACAGTACATTGGGATACAGTTTTTGCTCGTGTAAATGGATCCAGCAACTGTCAAGAATGGCATCTTCTGTATCTAAAATATTCTGTCCATCCGTGTTCTAAAAGTATTAGTAATGTGGACTCAAAATCTATTTGCCTGATAAATATCTGTGAATACTTTACTTCTTTAAAATAAATGCTGCTGCAGCTTTGATCTTGGTTATGATTCAGTTTTCATTATATTTTCTGGGAATAGAGAAGCTCTTTGGAATTCATAGTAGTGTAAGCCAAAACTGACAAGCAATATGAAAAGCAATACACTGCTAATTTGTCCACAACTAGAGAGTACTTTGGGGACTTCAACAACTAAAAATAGATACTTGTAAACCATCAGGTAGAATGCTTTTCTTGAATATTAAATTACATATATCCTTCTAGTTTGACAAAGTTTTCATTGTTACTGCTTTGCTGTTTTGAACCCTTTTATAAGGTTTTCTCTATCCTGGTGTGTGAGCAGCTCTGAGACAGAGTAATAATATTTTTGTAAATGAAAACTGAAGGGTAAAGTAAAGCCCTACCCTACGGAAAGGTGGCCAGACTGCTTTCCCTGCTCCCAAGAATGGCTGGAAGTTAGATGAAGTGCAGCAGAGGACTATTTTCTTCTTGGTCAGGGCTATTTTAAAGAATGAAGCTTTCAAAACATTGGAATAATGAGACTGAACAAAACGCTTTTTCATCTTAAGGAACAACAAAAAATCAGTGACTTTTGGCAACTCCTTAGTTTCATTTTCTGAGGGGATGGTATTTAATATGATCATACTTTCTCTTCTAATAATTTAAACCCCTTTGTCCATTGACATAATCAATATTTTGTCAATAAAAAGAATCAAATATTATTAATTTCTTCTACCCGTCTTAAAAATCAGCAGCTGGATAAAAAGCAAAAAAGCTCCAGAGCTGTAATGTATTGCTGTACCTAAGGAAGGGGATGCAAAATTCCATCGGTGACTCTGTGGCAGCTAAAGCCAGTCTTCGCCCCATCCTGCCTTTCTCCTGCCTTGCCCCTTGCCATAGGGTTCATACCCTTACTTACCTTAGCACTGGCACTAAGTGAATTTTCTTCCTCTGAAGTTCAGATCTTGCTGAAAACGCGCCACTCCAGTGGGGTTTTCAGCTAGACCAGAAGCTGTAAGCAGCTTTACAGACAGTCTGGTGGTCCTGGAGGGAAATGGGAATGTGTACCCAAGGACAAGAGACAAGCCAGGGTTACAGCCCCCAGAGTAGGAATCACTTTAAGTTACCATGGCCATGAAAGCATCTAATGAGCCAGTCTTTCCCATGTGTGTGACCTCAGACTAATCATGGAATGTTGCTTCTCAGCTGGTGGAGGTGCCCCAGTACAAGTGCAGTAGCCAGAGTTACTGCAGTGATGGCACGAGGGACCAGCCTTTACTCATCCTCCTGTTCACGTGCCACTTGGCTCTGTAACTCAGCCTCACTGCGTTTTCTTCAGAGAGACAGAGTACAGGCCGGTAGATAGTGGATGTGGATACAATTAAAGGATAAAGTAGTTGGTGTCGTATCAGGTTGCATTTCTGTGGAAGTAAAAGGTCATGGAAATGGGATTCATACATAATACTAAAATTGGAGGTATTTCAGTCCCTAGATAGGATAGAAACATTATGGTTTATTCCTGCTTACAGCAATGCTAATGACAAGTGTCACATTCGTCAGCTGAGTATGTTCAAGAACCCTGAGAAGATTGGGAATAACAGTTGCTCTGAAACTACAATGTACAGTTAAAAAAAAAAAAAAAAAAAAAAAAATGTACCAGTGGAAACTTCATGGAAAAAATCAAGAGAAAAATGACAAGAAGTAATTCTGTAAAACACAGCTGGCTCAGAATTTGTGACTGTGGGATGTGTGTCTGAAAGTAGCTGAGTTATTTGCAAAAGTATTGGATCACAGAGCAGGAAAATAATCACTCCCTGGGTTCTGGTCCTTCTGAACATAGCCATACCTGGTACTTAGGAGAGTAGGCAAAAACCTTGTGGTTTAGAGAAGTATGTAAAATCAGGGATTCCTGACATATGGAAAGGTGAGGTGGTGGAATTTTTCATGTAAAAAATTAGATGATCAGCAGTGTCTGATGGGATGTCTTTGTTAGTCCCAAACTTGCTACAAATGCTCCTAAGTCACCTCTGGTGGTAACAACAGCAGGGAGACACTGTTACGAAAAATACTGCGCTAGCCATTGAGATTTTAAGCATTTTGGACCTAATCCATGAAAGGTTTTAAATGACTCACATACCTCACTTTCTAATGTAAATTATAAAAAAAAGTCTAATCCCGTGCTTAGTTTCTGCTTTATTCACCTGTGCCAGAGATCCAAAGGCTGAAAAAAGGAAAAAGCCCAAGCCTGTAGCAGGGGTGTGTGTATTGCTCAGAAGACTTAGTTTCCAGTCTGTCTTTAAATTAGTATTGCGCCGTTTTCTAACGAAGTGAAAGAATTTTGGAGACTTGGGCGATCTGTAGGTCAGGGCCTGCCCAAAGAACTCTCTTCGGGGGTGGACGGAGCATGTGGCATCATCCTTGCCCCGGGTTCGGCAGTGGCATCTGATCTTGACCCAAGTTCCTACTTGAGCATCCTGATTTCTGAGCGCAGAGGGGCTGGAGAGGCCGGACGAGGGACCGGCTGTCACCCCCGCATCGGGGAGTGGCGGGAGGTGTCCTGGTGCCTGGCACCGAACGGCCGGAGAAACTGGTCCCACCTTCTCCCGGCTGCGCGGGGTTGTGCGGTGCGGGGGGCTGTGCGGTGCGGGGTGTGTGTGTGTGCGGTGCGGGGTGCCGCCCCGGGTCCGGCTCCACTAGGTGGCAGGGTGCCGGAGGGCTCCGCGCTTCTGTCCTGGAGCCCGGGCGGGTTTAGCCCTGCCTCTACGCATTGTCTGAGGACATGATAAAGTGTGGACAGTTTCCTGGAGTCCTGCCTGCCTCGTGTTTCTTACTGGTTTTGTCATTAATAAAGCAGAATCGGGAAGGATCCAAGGGAGGTCTGAAACACAAAGGAGCCCGGTGCGGTGACAGGGTAAGAGGGCGCTTCGTAGCTATCTCAGTCTGCGAGGGAGGATTGCCAAGGCAAAGACAAATTCTTTATGAAAACACAGTGGGGTGTAGCGAGAAGCGGTGAAATAAAAAAATGTTTGCAAAGAGTAACAGCTTGTTAAATTGTAGCACAATCTGTAAGTCCATAGAGAAGCACGTTTGCCTCTTTACGGAGGCAGTTTAGAGGGGAACAGCTACACGCTTAGGAAAAGTGTGACCTTTCCATCCATGTTTTTTAAGTTACAGAAGTGAAAGGAAAGCGCGGTGTGTAAATAATGTCAATAAAGCATTAAATAAAACTAAGTCTTACACAGAACTCAATCACAAGTTCTTTTTCCTGCTTCTTGTCATCTTTGTCTTCTTTTAAGCATGCTTTCTGCTTTTGCACTCTGAAAGTGGTGATTTTGTTTGTATGGCACGTGTATAACGCTTCAGAAACAGCTTTAGTGTTAAGTCGGGGTGTTTGGGCTAAACTTCTTATACCTTCAGTTCCCATTCCTCTCTGTTCAGGTAGCTGTGCCTGCCAGGCACAATTGAAAAACTGAAGCAAGAGTATTTTGCAGTGGGTGTGATCGCGTTTGCCGTTCGTGCTTATCCTCCCCTCAGCTCACCGTCCACCTTCTGCCCCAAGCTCTCCGTGCCGCTGCGCTCTCCCGCAGCGCACAGGTGTCGGGGCAGCCGGGGGCGTGGGGGGGAAACCGGGGCTCTAGGTACCCACCAAAGCCTACCCCCGGCTTCGGTCCCCGCGGGTCTCTGGGGGGCTGCGGGCAGGCGGCCGGTGTGATGGGGCAGGCGCTGCGGTGGGGACCTACCCGCTCGGGGGGGGCAGGAGGGTCTCCGCTCCTCGAGGGGGGCGGAAGGCACATACAGAGGGGTAGTTTCTCCCGCACTGCCCCCGGTCGGGCGAGGACCTGAGTGATGGGAGGAGGTTGGGGACCCGGCGTGGGGTGACTCGCGAAGCGGAGTCGGCAGGTGGAGTTAATGGGCTGGCGGGGAGCCGGGGCGGAGGGGGCAGCCGCGGGGGGGAGTCGCAGGGCGCGCCCGGTGCGCGGTGCCGGGCGCGGCGGGGAGGCGGAGGAGGAGGCGGCAGCGCAGGCAGCGCCCGGGCCGGGGCCCCAGCCCTCCCGTTTTGAACCTGGGCAAAGCAGAGGCGGGGAGAGGGGCAGGGGCAGGAGGCAGGCGGTGACATCAGAGCCGGCCGAGCGGATAAGGTGGGAGAGCCGCGGGAGCAGAGCGGGCGAGTGAGGCGTCAGCGATTAGCGGCTGCCGCCTGTTCCCCGCGCACCGCACCGACACCGCTCCGCACGGCAGCTCCGGGAACCATGCAGAGGTCCCCTTTGGAAAAGGCGAACGTCTTCTCCAAACTTTTCTTCAGGTGGGAGCGCCGGCGCGGCGGGACACGTGCGGCCGGGGGCAGCGGGCAGGGGAGGTGCGGGGGGCGCCTCTCCCACCCCGCTCGGCGGAGAAGGGGACCGAGCGCTGGGCGCCAGTTAGCTCTGGCCAGGTCTGCGGGGAGGGCGGTGGGAGTCTGGCTTGTTGCTGAAGGATGAGATTTCTCTTTTTTTTTTTTTTTTTTGTTGTTGTTGCTGGGGTTTTAGCACCAGGAATGGGCTCTGTCTGCCAGGTGTCATAAACCCCCTCTGGACCCAGACAGATGAATTTATGACATAATTTGAGCAACCTTTGGTAACTTGCTCAACTAGTTAATCTGTTATTTCACTGTGAACTGTGAGAACGTGGTTGGGGGGAGTAGAGGGGAAATGCTCTTAGAGCAAGGATTCCTCCTGTTTGGCTTTTTGGGTGTTTAGCATTTGCTCAGTGTGTAAGTGTAATAAAATCTTACTGGAAACAGTTCCTTGTAAGCCTTGCAAGTGTTCTCTTACAAGCAGAGTCTCTGGCACCTTTTCTTTCTCACAACTTCACATAAAAAGAGAAGAAGGAGCCAATACTAATGCCTGGGCACAACGTACTTTTTAAGACAATATAGAAACCTGAATATGTTTTGTGTGACATTGCTAGAAATGGCACTGCTAGCTGGAAAGAGCAAAAAATCTTTCTGGCTTTGGCCCACACACTACCAGTTTCACCAGGGTGGCTGGTTCCCCTTTTAGTTACTTGAGGGTCTTTCACACAGCAGGGAGGGGAGGGAGGAAATCTTGTTTAAAACATGAACGTGGTGAATGAAATGGGAACATGTGATGTAAAACCATAACATTGGCACGAAGTCTCTGTCTGAGCAGCTGAGGGCTTTTAGCTGACTTTTAAATCCTTTCAGGATAGCTTTCCTTTTCAGCAGCCTGGCCGGAACTTTTTCTTAAAGTTTCTTAAGGGAAGTAGGTCTGTATGAACCACTCTGTCTGCCTCCCCCACTCTTTTTAGCCAGATGTGATAGTGGGGAAGGATCCTGAATGTAACCTGTTCTAAAGTTTTACAAACATCCAGGTAAAGGTGAGGATCCTAGAGGTATCCTCCAGCGGTGCAGCAGTGGGAAAGAAGCCACCCTGCTCTCAAGTGCTCTTAGAGACAGGGACTGTGGGTGATGGGAGTGTAAGCTTTTACAAATTCTCCACAGAAGAGGCTTCAGTCAGTGATCCTGTCAAGTATAAGATACAAATCTGTAGGAAATGAGGCTGATATTAATTTCATTGCTCAAGGAGCCACTCGTTCCATTTAATTTTATTTATTTGTAAAGCTTCTATCAGAGTAGTGCTCTCTTAGAACCTGTGATGCTGAAAGAAAATAACCCCTATAAGATCAAACACATGTATTTCTTATTCCTACCTTAGTTAAAGTTCCCATGGCTGAACCCAGAATGAGTTCATGCTCTTTAAATGCGTAATTAACCATCCCTGGGTCTGACCTGGTCTTTATAAAATCATAGTCTTTAGGTCAATTGAATGATATTTGAATGATGCTTATAACATATGATACATTATATTGTACCTGCTACCTGACTGTAACTGAAGTGGTAATAATTAAGTATAGAATGTTAAAGAGATGTTTATGGCGAATATCTAGAGCAGAGAAATTTATTTACAGGACTTTATAGTAACATCGTTTCATAGGAAGATCAGGGTAGTAAACAGTTCACTGGGTAAGAACAGTCAAAATTGTATGTGTACCTCTATGAAGTATCTAACAGGGGGCTGATACCTTTGGAATGATGTTTCTGTGAATGACAGTTTCTGCTTACTTGTGTTTTTTACCATGTACATTGTGAATGTCGTTGTTTCTTCACAAACATTATATGAAATAATTGAAAAAGTCACAAAAGTGAAAGCCACAAGATAAGAAAATTCATTACATCCAGTTTGGCAGCTAGGGTGTCTTTCTTTTAAAAATAATTAAGAATTTAAAAAACATACATTATTAGTTTTATTGGCAAGGTTTTATTGCTTCATAATGTGTCCTGTTTGGGCTGGAGGGATAGGTTTAAATGTGTCAAAGTCAGAATGGCGCTCCGTGATCATAAGTGAATAATCTAGACTTGTGTTAGTATCATTTGTACATTTTTTTTTTAATTCTTTTTTGCCAAAAAGTGAGAAACTGTCATTTGTATACAAGGAATAGTATCTTAGGGAAAATGTTACCTTTTTGTTGGATTTCCAAGATTAGCGACACTGATGGGGCAACAAAAGAGAATTGCTTGGGATGGTCATGATAGAAAGTATTTAGACATTAGAAATCAACTTTCAGCCTAAAATCGGAACTGTTTTTGTTTAACAACTGAGTTTTGTTGGTTAAGAAATGAGGTGTGAAGACAAGTGGTTTGAGATATTTCCTTACGATGACACTTAAAAAACACTAGGTACTGAGTGTTTGGGGTTTCAGGGTTTCTTTTGTGTTCTGTTTTCCTTATTACATTTTCAGAGTTGATCCCTTTTGTTTCCAACCACATGAAAGACATTTATCTGTGCATTGGCAACTTTTTGTCTTGTTTAGAGAAAATAGTGTTTTATGCAGAAGCAGTCAGATGGTCATATGTTGAACTTAGTATTCGTTCTGAAGATTCACTTTTGTCTTTATAACAATTACTTATGTTCTTGGAATTTTGCAGTGTCAAGGCCATACCTTTTGTAGCAAACAACATTGTAGTACTTTGCAATCACCTAGTTTTTATTGCAGATCAACTGATATCAGGAAGTGTTGTTATGGTTTTATTAAGGCAAGCTAATAAATTAATTTTTAGCTGGGTGTCAGAACACGAAGTTATTGCTGGAGTTTCAGAAATGGCTGCAACTTTGGGACAATTCTGATATTTTTTTTTTAAATGCAAATTCAGATATTTAAATACAAGTTCACAAAAAGCAATCCTTGTGCTCCTGTCCAACTGTCTAATCAAGTGACAGCTGTCTTGGCAGGACTTGGTAGTTCAGTGCCTGATACATTATTAAATCCAAATGAGAAATACAAACTAAGCCAGCTTTTGTGCCATGTCTTCTTGTGGGCTCAGTCCATCAAACCTGCTCTAGCTGATTTCTTTCCAAGCCAGAGAAAAAGTAACCTGCTGCTTTTTTATACAGCTGTCCAGTGGTTCCAAGAACAATTTAGCATGTAGGGGATAAAAGCTGGATTCCTTCTTCTGTTGTGTGTATGCTGGGAGGGGTAGGAAAAGTAATTCAATTCTACATTTCACCTCTTCTAGGAGGTAGGACCAGTGTTACCAGTGTATGGTAGTGAAGGGGTTTTTGTTGCCTATCTCTGGCTCAGCTACTTTTTTTAAAGCATGAGAGCAAGAGTGGCTCTGTAGTCTACTGGGTAAGAAACTTGTTTGCAAGTCTTGATTTTTTTTCTGAGGGCACTTTTAATGAAGTCTGTTAATAGCCTTTAGGGTGGATAACAGAATCCAGCACTTAAGTTTTGAAAGTACCTGGCCTGTGGGCTACAGTCATGGTTGTTTTTTCACTCCTACCTTAATTCAGTCATAATTGCAAGTTCAAGAGTGCCTTGACTAAGTTTCTGGATTGAAAAGGCATTCTCATGAGAATTAGTTTGAGTCCCTTCAGAGAAAGGAACTAAAGCCAGACCTGCCCTAGGTAATCTCTGCTCTATCCTTGAACTACATATTTTAGGATTTAATACCAAGAAGGTACTTAGGGTTTTGATTACTAAATAGGTAAGGTTTTATGTGCCTGTTTTCCTGAAGAAGTATGGGATTTAGTGAGTACATTTGTACTCAAAACTTCCCCTGAAAGTGTCTTGAGTTCCTAAAAATCCCAGGTATTGTATGGGAAGCTTAAAGACCTAATCCATGCCTATAAATTTCACTTCAGAGAGTGGGTGCCTGGAAATTGTCATCTCCAGCATGTATTTGGAGCATCCCCTATCAAGACCTAGCTGTAGCATCTTGCTCATCTTTCCTCACTGAGTAGGGAGCCTCTGTGTACGTTGGCAGCTGTGAGCAGGTGGATTGAGTTGCATGGTCTGATGGCTCGGTTGCTGGTACAGCTGGCTTTGACATTACACAAGGCAAATTTCCTACAGTATATTCTTAAGGCCCTTTACGTGTCTAGTCCTGAGGACCTGCCTTTCACTGATCCCAGGTAATCATAAATCCTGTCTGTCAGTGATAACCAAGCACAGATGCAGACAGAGCACAGAATATGGCCCTGTGAGGCTGCCTGGTCATTTGTCTGTTGCCACAAGTGGTCCTTGGAGACCTGCCAGTCTGCCAGCCCTTCAGAACTTTTTGTAACGGTGAGCTTTTGGTACTTCTGAAAGTCAGCCCCCAGATGGTTCAAAGACGTACATGCAAATTTTGGACTCCTTTTGAAAATTTGATTTCTGTTAATATTTCCAAGGTAAAATATGAAACTTGAAGTGAACTGGAGGAAGGATGCTGAGTCTCCTAGTCCGAAATAGTTTCAGCTACAGGAATACCTTCTTTGATAATAAGGCTAAATTGTGTCCTTGGCTCAGTCTTATACTACATCTTTGTTCTAACAAGCAGAAGTGCAAACCCTGCATAGCACAGTGACCTTCTCTGGCTGCTTTATACCTCTAAAGAACAGTTGCCTGTATCAAGCTGCATCTGAGTTTCTAAATAGATGTAAAGCTTATTTTCCTCCTGCAGGAGGAAGACTTAACATGTTGATATTCAAAATGAAATGATCAAGCATCTGAAAGGTTTGCAGACTGATCTGTATATTTTTGTTCTCCTCCATACTTACTTGATTTTGGTGCGATAGAAAATATCCATCTGAATCCTTGAATTCTGTTTTAATACTGTAAGCAATGACATGGAGAATAGTTTTATTATCTGTATTATAGAGGCTTCTAAATGCCCTATACAGAAATTTGAAGTCTACTGTACTAAGCACTGGAAAATATTTGATAATAATAAAGTCTGATTTGAAGATCTTGAAGTCTAAGTAGCTAGCACAAAGGATGGGCTAAAACTCCTTATTAGTTCTGTAGAGAAGAAAGAGGGGTGTGCAAGGACTGTGATTTGTCCTGGGAGCATGTGGTGGAGCCAGTACAGACTACTTGAGATCTCCTATCCAGGACTTTAATTTCATAAGGTATTTCTGGTTTGACAAAGTTATTTCAGAATATTGCTACAGCAAACAATTATGACCTCTTTCATACAAAAGAGTCTTGGTCTTTTAATGTCTAAATTTTTTCAGTGCACTGGTTTTCAAACTGGTGAGAATAGTGTGACTTATTGCAGGAGAGTTCTACAAGTTACTGTTATCTTTTTTTTTTTTTTTATTATTATTCACTCCCCCCTACCCCGCATTCCCCCCCCCCCAAGCCTTTGCAGCATGTGTATGTAGGTGTGGAGGTTGTGGGGGCAGGATGGTACCAATCTGACATCTGGGTAATGACGTGTCAAATTGTGTCCTCTAAAATAAAAACCTCAAAGGTCAAATTAAACTCTAGCATATAAGACTTTAATGATAAATCTTGCAAAATTTTGCAATGTAAACTTGTAGATGCAATTCAGCTGGCTTCCATGAGACAGGGGATATGCCTGGGTGAGATGAGTGAGGACTCACAGGCTGTGTTTACATATCACTCCCTCTCACATAAGCAAAAGGATCAGCATGAGCATTTTCACAGTCAGCAAGTAGCTAAACCAAGGCTGCGTTGTCATGAAGCTCCCAAAATTAGGAGGGAATAAGTAAGTTGTACCTTAGGTACATGGTGAAGGTACGTGGTTTCAGGTATATTCCCATCTTTTAATGTGGTATTTATATTTTTAATTTTTTTTTCTTCAGCTTTTAAAGTAAAAGATGTGAACCTTTATTGTATTGGAGTCAATCTGATATTTCACTTTAACTTATTTCAACTTAACTCAGTTCAAAGTTAATCTGTAAAATATGGGATGCTTTTATTTCTCTGGAGGTAAAAAACACAAAGAAACCAAAACCAAAACAAAACAATGTTGCTTTGCTCAAAGCCCAAGATCATTTTGGAAATGAAGATATGAGATATTTTCTCATTAACTTGCAAGGGTCAGGCTGAGGAGTAGCAGCAGCAAATACCAGGATACACAGAAGATGGCAAAGAGCAAGCAGTAAGAGAAGCAGCCCCTAAATCAGGATTAATTCCATATTACTGTCATGACGATGTACATTTTGATACTTGGTGTTATAAATAAATAAATAATCTTCCCACTCTCCACTTGCCCTGCTTGAACTGCCACAAATGTGTTCATCAGTTTCTCAAGGTGTATATACCCGATCACATATCAGTCATTGGGTTTTGAACAAATAACAGATTTATGAAATTTATTTATAAATGGATGGCTAAGACAGTGGAGTGCTAAACTGGGTAAATTTGTTGCTGTCACATTAGTGACATATCTGTAAGAATTTAAAAATCAGCTCAAGCATGAATAGCACAGCTCTGCAATTGTTTTGTTGACTTTCTGCAATGTGCCTTGGTCTTTCAAAGGACTAGGAGAAAGAAATCTCTCTTATTCTTGCTATGGGATATGTAACTGAGAAAAAGAGTGAAGATGAAGAAATATCTTCTAGCCAGTCTCACTGTAGGTATATGCTGAAACAGCCTTGCCAAGTTCATAACACATCATCATTATCTTATTTTGATAGCTTTGTTAAATATTTGAGGCATATAGTATGTTTCACTCTGGTATCTAAACAATTTACAGATTTTTAATATACATTGCATGTATTCTGTCCTTGCATCTTACGCAACTTCAGTATCTTTGTACCCCTAACGTGCTTTGTTTTCTCTCAAAAGTAGCTCAGTAATTCTGCCAACTGAAATACTTTGACTGTCTTACTAACTGTAAGGAAAAAGTATTGAATTTCTGCTAAAAATCTGAATCTCAAAAAGCATTTAGAGATTAGATAATAATCTGAATAAATATCACTTCTCAAAAACAACATAAAAAGGCAGGCATTCCCCAAGAATTGCTGTGTAGTAATCCTAATTAAGATTCACTGTTGAAATCCTGGGGTTTCAGCAGAACACTGATTATTCTTAAAATGGTGCTGCTCACAGCTAGTGGCAGAGTTGATGACATTGCAGCTAAATATTTTCCGTGTCAAATATACCTCATGGGGAAGAACTGTTTATTACTGAAGAGCTTTAAATCTTATTTTTTGTGATCTGGGAGAAAAAAAAAACAAACCCAAAAGCTGAAATTAATGGGGTCTGCTTTTACCTTCTGTTGTTGAAGTCCTGCAATAATTGTGTGTAAATATTAAGCTCAAAGTATTGCATTTGCTTGTTTTTAAAGGGGAAAATGCTGAAGGTTTTAATAAGAGTTTTCAGAATATATAACGTGCTATTTCAGCTGGTTACCATTTGAAACAAAATAACTGCAACCCGACTTTGTTGAAGGTAACTAACGCTCAGGAATTAGGCTGTGGTGCCTGGCACTTGTGCTTCATGGGTACATTGACTTCTCCCATCTGTTAGCAAGAGTCATGCAGAGCTAGGGTCACCTTTTTACAGCTGTGTCACAGGATGCTCAGAGAAGAGGGCTGGTGGTGCAGACACACTTCTGGAGAAAACCATTTCGAGCGTACTAAAGCTACCGCCTCCAGTATAAAGTAAGCAACAATTTACAATTTGTTCTGCTGCTGGAGTGATGTGTATCTTTTGGGAGAGGATGGGAATACAGAGCCTTTGACAGAGTCCGGTCTGGTTTGACCCTCTGGGAATGTCGGAGGTCTACGTGGTACCTCAGTCTTTTCCTACAGATAGAAGGAATCTGTGGCTTTACAAACACCTTGTGAACCTTAGGCTCCAAAGCATCATAATCATGGCTTGATTATGTCACGCCCCCCCCCCCCCCATGTTGAAACAAGGGATAACATAAAACCAGAGGCATTTTTCTTGCTCTGCCTATATCAGGATTTAGGTCCAGTTCTTTAGAAGCTGCAGGCACTATGCCTTACTCTATTGCTTTGTAAGAGAAGGAAGTGAAGACACGGTCACTTCTGCGCTGCTCAGTGGATTTTGCAGCGTTGTGCACATGATGTGTTGAAATGGTACCAGCCTGATCAGGGACTCTTGCAACAGAGCAGCTCTGCTTTGCAGGTCTTGGATAGCCCGGCACTGCTGCTCTGTCACTGTCCCAATGCCCTGTGCTTCTTGACCTGAAGGCCCTGATGGAGCTGGGGAATCCTTGTGCCCAGGAGGAAGATCTGGGCAGTTGGCTTAGCAACACAGAGGCTCCTTCTGTCTTCAGTGACATGCAAAGCAGCCTTAAGGGAGAGTCAAATCCTATTGACAAGTTAACAGTCTGTGTTAATACTCTCTGGAAAGCCAAAGACATCTGTCCTATCGGCACAATTTGCTCAAGTGGAATGAGGCTGAACATGCTGGAGAAAGAAATAGCTGTAGTAAGAAATCTATTATATAATTGCCTAAGTGACTGACAAAGAAATGGTCATTAGAAACCTATCAAAAGAGAAGTTAAAACAGTATGTTATGTATACAGTATTTACATATCAAACTCATAAGGTTTTTGGTTTTTTTTTTGCTACAGGCAATCAATAACAGAGATGGAACTTGTTTTCCTTCTTTTCTTCTTTCCTACTGTACACCCCTGAAACTTGTCTCCTGCTGGGTTTCATGTGTGTGTACCCATAATAACATTCCTAGTTAGTGCAAAACTCTGACAGCACTACAGGTTTCTCTGTGAAAGAGTTCATTAAATGCCAGCCAGTAATCCGGTGGCATTTACTAATGTAATGCTGTAAAACCAATCTGTTTCCCTTCCTTCTTGCTCTCTTCCTTTCAAAAGAATTTTCTCGTTCTCAGCAACCACAAGAAGAAGCTCAGAATTAACACTGGCAAATCATTTCTGTTAAGTCAAAAATAGAAGAGCCATATTAATTGACAAACTCTGACTGAGCTGTGTTACCAGGTGATAAAAAAACATTGATAACTGCAGATTATATTGCCAGTTAAAATAAATTTATAGCTATTTTGCATTTCAAAACTTTACAAGTAATCTGGAGCACAATGGTAAACTGGATGCTCTTGGAATCTGGCAAAAGGTTGGTTTTAGGTAGTATTTGTGTTCTAGGTCTGGAATATTCCTTTTATTAAAATATGCACTGTCTCCCACAGTTCTTGACAGCACAACCCAAATAGCTGTTGAAAAACTACCTTGAGACAAACAGCACGTGATAGGCCAACTCCTCCCACAATTACCACTCCAGCATGAAGCCACTTGGCACAGCTTGCAAATTGGCCAGATGTAGGTAGGGTGGGACTTCCGAGCAAGTCCAGGGTAGCTGGGAGATGAACATCTCTCTGCAAGCCTTGCCAGCAGTCTGCAGTAGGAACCTGGCTGCAGCTGAGGAGGTCCCTGGGGAAGGTGTCAGCACCGCTCCTTTAGCTGGCTGGAGGAGTTAATCTATCATAGTTGCAGCTACCCAGATGAGCGGAGAGATGAGGACAAGGACTGCATTAAGTCTGTATTAAACTTGTTGACTTGGGAGAGGAGGGTGGTTTAGGGACCATGTAATTTAGGTGGCGCTGGTAAGTGTACCCAGTTAAGTGTGAGTAGAACCAGAGACATTTATAGAAGTACAATAGATCTGCTAAGCATGCTGCCTTCCCCAAATGATAAAATAGACATTTTGCTCACTTTCTAAATGCAGTCAGTCACATTTTGTTACTTCAGGCAGTGGCAAAATGCCAGGGTAGGTGCTAATAAAATATATAAAAGAAATCAGATGTGTGGAGGGAAACAATGCAATGCAAAATTTTTTCCCCAAAAGTCGGACACAGTAAAGCATTTCTCTTTTTCTCAAGACAAGTTTGGAATTGCTTATTGTAGTCTCAAAGCATTGTTAAGGGGCTCAGCAAGGTTATTACTTAGCTACAGTATTGACAATTAAAAAGGTTGCTTAGGAAGTACTGTTACTTATTTGCATTAGCTTCAGTAGTGTTTTACTGTCTCATAACTTGTATTCATTTCATCATTGCCAAAATATCTGTGTATACAGAACTTTCAGTGAAACCAGTCCATGAGAGTTTCTGTTCCCAAAGGACGAGGTTTACCCATTTCTCCACAAGGTGTGCACAAAGCCAATAGCAACCTGTCCTTTCTGCCATCAGGAGCTGGCAAAATACAAATCGATACCGGATTTATCATTTGCAGTGGCCATGAAAGACTTTCACATAACATCATTTTTTTTAATTCAAAAGTTTTCTTCTAATCCATCTTATTACATCCCTGAAAACATTGGGCTCTGTTTCCAGCAGTAATAAAGTTTATGGATGTTTTACCATCCAAAGTGGACTCTCCTAGCTGCCTTGCTGTAACATACCACAAATTGTGTTATTTTGCAGCTACAGTGGTGTCAAAGACTGAACTAAAACCTGTATGATTCATATGAAACTGTAGTATGATTGCAGAAATGAAGGGTAATCTGCTGATTTCTTAGGACACATTCTCTTTGCAGTAGGTGTGATATAACTAAAATTTACTGCTTTACTGAATTATGGGGATTATAGGCTGATGTCACATGCAGTTCCTAACTTCATTAATGTTAGAGTGTGCATGTGTGTGTGCACAGTTGCACACAAATAGGCTTTGACTGTTGTGCTAAAGTCTCTTTGCACTTGTGTCTGTTTGATGATGCTTTTTTACCTTTGTATTGACCTCTTTGCACCACCAGAAGCTGCAATTGAGAATGTGGATTACTTTGTGTGTATGGTATATGTTCTTACAGGCATATGGGTAAGCATCTCCAACAAGCTGTTCTTGTTTTCTAAGTGACCGTGGAAAACTTTATTGCATTTATTTTGCAACTCTGTTAACTGTTGTCTATAAAGACATTTTAAAACAAAAATTTCTGAAATTATTAAAGCTTTGCAGATCATAACTTTTATCATAATTGTAAATCACAGGGGTTTATTTTTTACAAATGGTGTTGACATATGGAAGCATGACAGAAGTCAGCCACAAGCACCTTCTTTTGCAGACATTTCATTCTTTTAAGGAAGTATTTTTTAACAATGGCAGCAAAGCAGAAACTCAAATCGGTTCAAAATACACTGTTAGTTCTTGTGGTTGCTTGTTTATGTTTTGTTTTAGTCTTGTGTTTTCAAAAAGAAGACAGAACCTGTTGCAAAATTTTGTGCAAGTTGGCACTTGGGGATTCATAGACCTTTCAGGAGCCAAATTGTTTGATAGAGTTAGTAATGGCTTATTAAGATTTTCTCTATAAAGTAGCCATTCTAGAGTTTTTTCCTGCTTTGGTTTAACTCAGAATGTCCTTTAAGTTGGTATTAAGTTTTTAAACAAGACATTTGAAAAAAGAAATGCAAAATGTTTACATATGATGGACGCAATGAAGATCTTATAGGAGTCCTGTGAAAGATTTTGTGTGTTGTTAAGTGCATACTGCAATGTAAGCTGTGAAAGGAATGCTAAAGCTATATTAAGATTTTTGTCTTACAGGGATGAAATTTAATATAGTTCTGATTAATTACTCATTTATATAGACATAGCACGTATTTGGAAATACAGTACAAAGGTCTCAATCCTCTGTTCATTTGACTGCTACTGACTGAAGTTTGGGGCATGATCCCACCCCAAAACTGATGAAGTGCAACAGCTTTACAACTATTCTTTTAATGTTAATTTGTCAATATAGTTTTGTAAATATAATGCAGAGGTCAGCCATATTATGTCATATTGTGTGTGTGCATTTGTGTGCACATAGGCATACTTGGATGCTGTGGACAAAGTGTTTTGGGTGAGACAATGCAACTCCTGAATTAACCTAAGAAACTGATGATTATTTTACCTTTTTTTTTTTTTCCCTACTTAGATGGACAAAACCAATTTTGAAAAAGGGTTACAGACGACGGTTGGAGCTGTCAGATATTTATCAAATCCCTTCTGCAGACTCTGCTGATAATCTTTCTGAAAAACTAGAAAGGTATGAAACATTCATGAGATAACTGTTTCAGGAATCATACTGCAATTTTCATTAAAAAGCTGTTGGATAAAATGTTTAAAAACCATTGGGTGCAAGCTGGCTCAAACATGTCCTCATTCATCACACTGTTGTCCTTTGGAGCTAACAGGGATCCCTGGTGCTGATGTGTCACCTAGATGTTCTAAATTACTGTGTACAGGTACCAGTGACATCTGTCCATTGACTAGCAAGGCTAGACGTACAGTTTCAGTGTTAGTTCCCTACTCTGCTGTTCGTTCTTCCCCAAATATCCTTGTAAAACCTTGTTTTATTTTTTTCTTCAACTAAGTAACATTTCCTTTGTTCCACTGTTGAAAGACTAATTGCTTCTGCAGAAATCATACCCTGACTTTTCTCATTTAGGCTTCCTCTCTTCTCTACCCTATTTCAGTGGGTCCTAATTCAGAAACTATGGTTTGTGCTGTACACTTGGGATTAACTCTTACAGAATCGGGTACCTAAATCTGGTCCCTCTCCCCTGGCCTCTGGTGTAGTTTTCCCTGGTGTGCCAGGACAGCTCACGTCCGTACTGTTGTGCCAATCCAATTACACTTAATTGCAGTGTAACATACATATTCAAAACTGGTGGAAAATACTGAGAACATTGGTTTGCTTAATGCATTTTGATAGTTTATAAATTGAATATTCTGGTTATTTGATATTCTGTTGAAAAATGGAGAAAAGACCTGAGGAAATTCTTAGGAGCACTTTAATCTGTGAGTTGAATTTTGACCATATGTTTTCTGTTTATAGCATTGCTTCTGATCAGCAATTTATTATTGAATAGAAAATTATTGTTGCAGCAACACAGGTTAAAAATAATGCTGTGCAGTGGAAAAGTCACATTTTTGATGCTTTGTTAGTGTTTTGTTTTCTGCAGACTGGAAGAGCTAGCTCTGAAACATTAATTTGCCTATTATTTGTGCTTTGGTCTTAAGTACAGCAAGTTTCTTTAAAAACATACAGTGTGACCTTTTCATGAATTAATTCCCTGTGGGGTGATGTATGGCTGAGTATTTAAAACTGCCAAATATGTGGCTGAACTAGGTTTGAACTTTTATTGATCTATCAAGTCAATGAAGGCCAGGTCTTTGGGGTCTCTGCAAAGCTTTTTTTCATTAGTCACCTTAGCTAAGTCTCCTTGGATATACTTGAGTGAACTGAAGTATGTCAGAGCCAGAGACCCATGTATTTGCTCTTGTAACTTAACAGTCTTGTTTTTCGGTTCCTTTTCAGAGAGTGGGACAGAGAGCTGGCAACTTCAAAGAAAAAACCCAAACTTATTAATGCTCTTCGACGATGCTTTTTCTGGAAATTTATGTTCTATGGAATAATGTTATATTTAGGGGTAAGATTTGTGCTTCTCTTCAGCAGACTTTCAGTGTTCCATAAATAGGTCTAAGTCTTTGGGATTACTAAATTAATACAGAATCCTGTGAATAGCTACAGATTTTGCTCTTTCTATTGCTTTTGAAGATGATAAATACAGAGAGATACTCAGGGACCTTCATAAAAAAATATTTTCTGATAATGTCTTAATATCTTTTAAACATACATATTAATAATTTTGAAATGTACATAGTGCTAGGTGCTGGCATATGCTTCTTCAAGTACGGGTAGAGCAACCGAAGTTTTGTATCACTGCTGAACTGAACTAATTATTTTCTCATCTTATGGTTTCTAAGTTGTTTCTAAAGAATTTTCTACCCTTACCTTAAAATAAATGACAGTGCAATTTCACATGATTCAGTCAATTTTATCAAAGTGACTGTCATTCAGCTTCATAGTTAAATGCTTTATTTAGATTTATGTATGCAGTAAAGAAGTTGTCTTCATTAGTGGTAACAATTCTGCATAAATAGCCATGTGAAATATGCTTGGATCTTGGTGCTGTTAGTGCTCCAATGTATATGATCAGGAATTTGATGTGAAGGTCTGAACTGATTATGTTTATCACCTTTCCAACATTTTAGTTAGGATTACCCTGACTTACCAAATGCACCTGTTTGACAATCCTATCACTGGGGTTAGGAGCTGTGAAAATAGTTTATTATTACTCGTGTCTCACTAGGTGTGTTGGATAGTCAGAGTGTAAATCTGAAAAATACTGTTAAACAATATGTGCGTTAAATATCTGTGTTATTTTCAAGTGTCTGCAGTTTAATAGTAAAAGTGAGATATTACGTTCCATGCTTCTCTGTTCAAAATGCTTTGGTATCAGAAACTGCAGCTATAATAGCCCAAATGGTCTGAAGTGGTCAGATGTGCTCAGATAGTCAGTGTTTTCAGATGTTAGATGGATCTTTAAGCCAGATTTTTATTTTTGGAAGGCTGATACAGAAAGGAACTAATTCCACTGGCATTACTGTTGAATATTGTCTAGTCTCCCTATGACTAGAATGTCCCTAGAATGACTCCTCTCCCTGATAGAAAAGGCAGAGTAGTGTGAAGAGTTGCCATCATGCCTATGAACTTGCTGCTGACTCCTTGTAGAAGGAAAATTTCAAGCTAGGTAGATCTTCTAGTAGGTAGACGAAGAAAGGTCATAATCTGCTCTGTGGTAGCCATGCAAGATATATGCTAAGTGAATCCACACCAACACTTATACCCTCAATTTTTAATAATTCTGTATAAAACACTTGAAACATAAATAAGAATATCCTGAAAACTAAAACACAAGTCCTTAACTACATGCAGACCTTTTAAGGGTGAAAATTTTTAATGCACCAGGCAGTGTTTCAGGCCAAAGAGCGTTTTTCAGGTTAAGCATTGAATTTGGAGCCTGACTTCGGATAGTTTTATGCTGGAATGGTTCCACTCCAATAAAGTTCCATGGAGTCCCTCCTGTTTACACAGCTGTATGAAAAACAGGCTGATCTTGCAGTTTACAAAATAGGTAAATTTATTTAGAGTCCTGCGATGAAAGTCCTGTAAAATATTCCTAAGTGTGTTAATTTGAACTGCTAATGATGTGAATGTTCTCGTTTAGATCGCTGTTGATTGATTTTGATAAATTATAGTTGACTACAATTTCACTTCAGATTGAATTTTGCCTCAAGAATTATGGAAAACCTGACTGCTTTTTTCTCTTGTAACACCATGTTCAGGGGAAATAAGCATCAGTAATAGAATCAGCAAGTCACAAAGTAAAATGGTCTACAGAAAAAAGAAGAAATTCTCTAAAGAAAATGGAAATTGCTTCCCTTAAAATGCATCATTCACAGTCTTTTCACTCTATGAAAAATGTAGGACATGCTTCAGTCTGTCATGGTGCTTCATGGCAAAATAAAAACCCCTCAACCTATAGGCCTTAATATTTTGCAATCATATTTAGACTGTCCCCCAGGTGTAGCTCATAAAGAACAACTCTGAAATTTCTCAGCACCAAGGCTTGGTTTGAAAAATAAAACCTAGAGTGAAAAAGTTCTTTGTATTTTATCTTTTTGCTTCTTTCTTTCTTTGTGGATAGATACACATTCTGCGTGTACAGAAATTCTGATTCAAAATAGGGGAAATAAAGAAATTAGCTCCCAAGCCAGCTCTGTTCTCTCGCAGTTTAAGTTTCTCCAGCTTGCTGGACTCCTCTCACTAGTGAAGACCCGCAGGTCTCTTCTCACTGCCGTTCGCCTCAGTCTGCGGTCACTGCTGCTGCAGAGCTGGTTTGAAGCGATGTGCTGTGCTTGCCTTCTTCATGCAGAAGGGCTGCACGAGCAGAAGGGAGAGGAGATGATGGTTATGGTGCTGTCTGTGCTCACTCTGGAGGGCTTTTCTGCATCAAACCCTGGGCTACCTTCTAGGTGTTTTAAGTGTTGTGCAGGGCTGGCAGGAGGCAACGTGGCTAGAGTGGAAGTTGATGAGTGAATTAATTGTTTGTCCAGGTAGGGCAGTCAGCAAGAGGCTCTGTCCTAGATGGCTGTTTAAGGGGCTGCATAATAACCCTTCTCTCTATACTCTTTCACCTTGTTTGGCAACTCTTCTCTGGGATGAGACCCCTTCTTTGTGGACTTCTACCCAATTCTGTCTTTTATGTGCTCCTGACATCTAATTACTGCCTTTAATATTCTAACCTTTCTTCTCACCAAGCCAGCAACTTCTTATTATGTCAGATTTGTATTTTTAAAAAAAACCCAAAACAACAGTTCTACAAATTTAGCCTACCATATACTATAATAGGTGTTCCTGCAGAACCTGCCAGCCAGAACTTTTACAGTAATGCATTCCTGTTAAAAGCTCAGCAGTATCTGAGGGCTTTTGCAGGCAGTTTTGAGGGTAATTTCCTTGCCCAGAATAAAGGCAAGTGGAGTATGTGTGGGCATAAATGTGTGGGATTGTGCAATGTTGATTTCTCTGTGTGGACTTCTTTAACGGAGTGTAATTTTAGACCAGGTGAGGACTGCAGGATTTTTGAGTCATATTCTTTGAGGTTTGTTTGTTTGTTTGGGTGTTTGTTGTTTGTTTGTTTGGTTTTTTTTCCATTTCTTTAAGAAATCACAGCTGTGCAATTCAGCACATAGGAAACAAAATCTGCACCTTTCACAATGAACATGGAAAGATTAAATCTTAGTTTAAATTAGTGATTCCATTATCATTAGTCTTCATTTTATTGAAAGCTTCAAGAGGAAAAACTTGCTTCTAAAGTTGCTGGTGTTCTTTTCAGGCCCTGCGCACGGAAATTAATGGGAGCTTTGCCATTAATTTGAATGGGGACAGGATGTTGTGCCGTATTGGCATAGGTGTAACCAAGTTGTGTGTTCTTTTGAACTTCACTTTCCTTTCAGCTCTTCTCTTGTCTAATCCCTGAGCTGTTTTCATGGCACCTTTCTTGGACTGTTGTTTAAACTCTGCTGACATCCCTGCTGTTTGTGTAGTTGTTGTTGCAACTGGCATCACAGCTTTGCTCTCATTAGATCTAGTATTTTTTCCATCTCCCCCTTTGCCCTCACGCGCCGTAGGTAATGATGTTATTGCAGGATGGACACTTGTGCTCTGGCCCCCTAGAGCACTACGACTCTTCCTCATAAATCGTGTTGTGTTAGGCACGTTGAGTTACTGCACTTAATGTATCCGTTCCCCTGCTGTTCAAAGCAGCTTCCACGCTTCACCTCATCAGCAGACATGTCTTACAATTTAAAGAACAGGTGGTATGGCAGTGAAACAAAAATCTTGCTTTTTAGCAACATACTGGCTAACAATTTGGGTACTTTGCTGTGGGGATCAGTTTGATTCTACTTACATTTTTCTCTTATATTCATCCCCATTAAATGTATATTTCTACTCAGGCACAGCAGCTGCTAATATTAACTTAGAAATGGTTTTGGTATCATATCCCAAAGGACCCTAATGAGGATTTCCTGAAGCTCTCACATATAGGTCATGGGTGTGAGTGAGGAGGCAGGGAGGGACATGAAAGTCCCGAAGCACTTCTTGGGCACATGCCAAAACAGAGATGTGCATTATTGTATTCAAATACAGAGTGATTGAGCATATGGGGGATACACGTAATGTAAAAGTTATCCTTGCGTAAGAATAGCCATACCAGGTCAGGTTAGCCCATCCTGTGTCATACTCTTATTTTTCAGATCTTTGCTTTTTAATTAAAGTTTCTGTAAGGAGGGCATTTCTGAGTTTCTTAATGGCCTATGATGAATGCAGAGGGAAGAGCAAGGACAGGAGAAGGAAAAACACGACTCTTGAAAACTGATTTTTCTGTCGGGTGCACACATCTCATTCCTTTTTTTAGGCAGGTCATTCTGATCAGTTTATTTATCCATATTTATATCAGTGGGTAATTTTGAGGTTACAAGAAAATTGAAAAACAGGTAGTTCTGCTTTGATTTGTATGTAGACTAGATAATAGTATCTTTGGTACATAAACTGATAAATCTGCACTGTAAACCAGTAGATTTTTACGCCCCATGAGATAGCAAATGATTTGGCTCATTGCCAGCCATTATTCTATCCTTAGTCTGTAAATCACCTTTTTTCCCAGCAAGCTAGGCATGTATGCAATACCTTTATAGTCACAACAAACACAGCAGCAAAGCATGGCATTTTCACTGGAATAAGAGTAAATACATAAAAAAAATAATCCTATTTTCAGCATATATATAAAACCTTATCTTGGAATCTCTTAGCATGAGAGCACCACGTTGTCCTTGAGAGGTGACTGTTTTGTATTTTGTGAGTTTTGGGGAGTTTTGGTTTGCCACTTTGGGATGCATATGGTCTAAGCACAGCTGCCTTGGATCACGTGTGTTTTAATAAACACTCCTCCCTTTGCCTAGTAATAACATTGAAGTCTTTGTCAAAGCTGGCTCCAGGTTTACAGCACTTGTGTTGGGGCAGAGTGGTGTTTAATGTGGGAAATGTAGTGTGTAGCACAGGTATGCTATTTGAGATGTAAAATTTCATATCTTCTGTGGAAAGAAGTGAATGATGAATATCAGCTCCACCAACAGTGACATTCAGAAAGGGTTACAGTACAGGTTGTGGAAGTACTTAGGCTCGTGTATAAGAGACCAAAAGGAACCTAAAGGAGAAGGGAAAAATTAAAGGGGATTTTCCCAATCTATTTAACACTGTAAAACATTAATTACAGCTGTACTTCACTAGTTCACTTCTCTCTGAGGCACTGTATGGTGGTCTGTGTGGTTTTCAGCTGGAAGGCAGTACTAATAACATTTTGGCAGAATTTAACACATCTGTACAAAAAAGTATTCGATAGTTTTTTGTTGTTTTTTAAGTATCAGATTATTTCTGCAGAGACATAGCAGAAGGAAGGATAAGGAGACATGCATAAAAGTTCTAAGCACTAGGTATTTTTACGCTGAATATAACAATGAAACAAGGGAGCACACACATACTTCATACCCCTCAGGAGCCCGTGCAGAAGATGAAGCAAACTGCAGCACACTGATTTTTTGCAGCTCTTCAGGAAGGACTGGGGAAGGAAAGAGGAGGCAAGAGAAGGAGATGGACAAGAATGAGGTTATAGGAGTGAAAGTATGAGAATGATGGGGCCATGAAGGGAAATGGAAGGCAATGGTGAGATAACGCTAGTGAGGTTTAATTACAACAGAAAAGGAGGCTAAAGACAAATGTAATAGCAGGCTGAGGTAAAGTCAGGGCTATAGCAGGTCATTTGGATGCCTTGCAGTTTAGCAGTTTGATACTGCCACTTTTTCATCTCCTGCTCTGGTTCTCTACCATGTTGCTCATCTTGGAATGAGAAGTGCTGGGGCTGCCAATGCAGGAGGCACTGGTTTCTCTCTGGGACTTTTATTAAACTTGCTTCCCCTACTATTTAGGCCCTCTCATCCTGCTTTTGTTACAACCGTGGGTGTGATGTCTAGAACTGTTGAGTAGGATGATCCAAATTGTTTATATTTTTATTCTGTTGCTATTTCCATTTACTTTGTTTTACCTATATCCTCGCTGTGTTTTTCTGTTGATGTTCACTTCAGGAGCTGTGAGTCTTCCTGTGTCCTGTAGGTCCAGTAAAGTGCAGTGAGAACTGTTCCCTAGGGGCCAAAACAGAGATCTGGCCTGATAAGCTGGATTCAGTCATATGACGTTGCTAATCTATTACAACTCTGAAAAGTAAATGTTGGAAGCTGATCTCATTTGTCACTTTTGTAGAAAGTTATCAAACTAAATTTACAAACTAGATTTGCTTTGATGGAGTTGCTGGAGTATCACAGGTTAGGACAGCAATAAGTTGTCTGTTCTCCTGGGCAATTATTGCAACTTTCTGTGGTTTGTGCAACAAACAGACCTCACTTCCTTTTTTAAGATATAAAGCTGTAAATCTCAGTTGGAAGGACTTGAGTTCAAATTTTAAAAATTCAAATGTTAACCGTTTTGAAAAAATGAACAAACTACTGACCAAAATTATTTTACTTGTTTCCGTCTGCAGGAAGTCACCAAATCTGTGCAGCCCCTTCTGTTGGGAAGAATAATAGCTTCCTATGATCCGGACAACTCCGACGAAAGATCCATAGCCTATTACTTGGGCATTGGCTTGTGCCTTCTCTTCCTTGTGAGAACACTACTCCTACACCCTGCTATATTTGGTCTTCATCATATAGGAATGCAAATGAGGATAGCTATGTTTAGCTTGATTTATAAGAAGGTAATTGTTTCATGTACACTCAAAGCCAAACCTCTGTCTGTAGCCTACGTAACTTTTAGGCCAGTTCGTTGAAAGATTGATAGTTTTGTTAGTCAAGGTACACAAAGCACACAAAAGAATAATGTGCCTAACATCTCTGACAGCTCTCCATTTCCTAAGTCCAAAGAATTAAATACTTATCTACAGCTGCTTTGCCTGAAGTCAGCCTCTGTGTGAGTTCAGACTTGCTTGATATGTGGTGAGGTGCCTTAATTGTTCTACCACTGTGCTCCTGTTATGCATGTGTATTGCAAAGGAAGAATAACATGTGCTGGTGGCCAAAGAATATTTTCAAAAGAGGATTAGAGAAGAAGATTTAAACAATAAATATAACATAGAAGGGAATGAGTTTGAATGATACTGTGTGAGATCTCAGATACTGATGCATTGCATGTTCACAAATCCAAAGATTTAAAAAGGTATTTAGTTTTACCCATACCAAAAGCAGCTAATTTAAACGAACATGTTAGTTACTCTAGTATAAAGCTCACTGTGAAAACATCTTTCAAAAATATTTGCCAAGATAGGCACAGTAGGAGTTTTTTGAGGATGCACAGCAGCACACAGCATGCATGCTTAATTAAGATTTGCATTTGCATATATATCTATATACATAAAATATTCAACAGAAAGCAAGGACTGAGTCGATAAGTCAATATTTGTAAAGCAATTTAGTGGCTATATTAAATTCAAGTAACATAAATAACAAGTTTAATGAGACTGTAGCATAAGCAGATAAGTGAATTGTTATTTATACTACTGTACCATTGCTTATTATTTTTATCTGTATTTATTATTTTTGGGGGATGGGTTACATAGCCATTTTTCTATGGTTTTGTTTTCTTTTACAGATTTTAAAACTGTCAAGCAGAGTTCTAGATAAAATAAGTACTGGCCAATTGGTCAGTCTTCTTTCCAACAATCTGAACAAATTTGATGAGGTATGTCATCCGTTACTTAATCTACTTGATGATCCATCAAATACAAATGCAATACTTAAAGCTGTTCACGACAAATAATAAGGAAGGAAGGAGCATAAATGGCAAACTGCACTGAGTGCTCATTGTAGATAGAAAATGAATCACTACCTTAAGAAAATGTGTTGGCATGTGGTCATGGAAATGCTCATTCTGATACTTACGACATCCTTTATCTCCTATGCTGATTAGTAGAGGAAACATAAAAACCAAATATACCATAAAAACATGCTTGTTCTACACTCCAGTGAAAACCTGCCAGGGAACCTCTGGGTTACGCAGTTGGTTTCACAGAGGTCAGAACTTGCTGCTTCAGTCTTTCCATACTATTTTGGTGTTTTTTTTTCCCTGACCATTGTATCTTTTTACTGAGGTGATCCAGTCTGTTCCTGCTGTTGAACAAGTGATGTTGTTCAGCATCCTGTTACTGCTATTACCCACTCTGCTAAAAGTGATTAAGTGTTGACATAAGACCTTATTAAGAGTCATTCCCAACACATCCATGTTAGCACTTTCAAAGTCTCCTGTAAAACTTTTGTTAAAGATGCAGAGGTAAATCCCTGCTAATGGCTTTGGGGACTGAAAACTCTATGACCTTCTGTTCAGCCTGTATGCTTAATTGGCCCATTGGTAGGATGAGGTTTGCTTCCTGTGGAAGAAGCAAGATCAGAGAGACGTAGGCACACGGCTGGAACTGCAGGGTGTATTTCCTTTAAGCACTGTTTTACTATATAGAGCAGTATCAGCTAGCGCTGAACAAGCTAGGACAAGTGACCTATCATTGCTGCAGTGTAGCTGCTGTATCACAGACCCCTGTGCAGCCTTATCACAGCATTCAGTCCAAAATCTCCCCAACGTGAAGGAATGTGGCTGAAGTAGGCAGCAATCTGTTTTTAATTAGCTGTGCTCACGCAACAGTCATCTCTTCACCAAAGTAATATATTCCTCCTATAACAGATTAAATCACTCTCAGTACACTTTTCTGTGTATTTTTCTCATCTTGCAGTGGTTGAAAAAGCCAGCATTCATGGAAAATTCTGTTTACTTTTACAAAGCTGGGATTTTTCCTCATGCATGTACATAGCAAAGAGACAATTGCAGACTGAACTTTGCCTTACAAAAAATGAAAGTTTAGGTGTGGAATGTATATGTATTCCTGCACTGTCATCATAATTAACACCCAGTATGCAATGTGCTCAGGATCACAAATCCTCCTTTATAAACTTGTTCTACTACTGGAAATACTGGTACCATTCTTCATTACATTTTTCAAAGTGTCAGTTTAATGACGACTTCTTTTTCATGTAGTTTTCAGAGCATATCTGTAACTTGTATTATTATTTTTTTCTGCTTCCACAGGGTCTTGCCCTGGCTCATTTTGTATGGATTGCACCTTTACAGGTGGCACTGCTGATGGGACTGCTCTGGGATATGTTAGAAGCTTCTGCATTTTCTGGACTTGCTTTTCTAATAGTCCTGGCCTTTTTCCAAGCCTGGCTGGGACAAATGATGATGAAATACAGGTGATGAGACTTTTAAAATATTTCAATATACTTTCCTGAAACACATTGGTTTAACAAGTTTATACCACTTAAGAGTCTCTAGTTATGACATTATTACAAAAGAGTAGTCCAAAGAGTGTTGGCTGTGTTGGTGAAGTCACGGACAAGCCTTTACTTATTTAGCGGCAGCTGTCTAAACTTAAAATGAATGGTTTAAAGGGCAGTAAATAGTGCTAATGCTTTGTAGAATTAAAACTCCTTGTTTTAAAATAAGTGAGTTGATTTATTCTTTTTAGAGCTTGTATCTTTTCCTTGCTAAAACAATTACTAGATTTCTAATAATTTCTTTCACATTCTTCCTAATATTGCTGTTAAAATAAACATTTTAAGTGTAGGCATATAGGGAAAGTGGTTTTGTAAGATATATAATGGGATACAAACTAACTATACAGGAAGGAAAAGATGAAGATTGACCTGTTGCTTTTTTACTTTGTAGGAATAAGAGGGCAGGAAAGATCAATGAGAGACTTGTCATCACCTCAGAAATAATTGAAAATATACAGTCGGTTAAAGCCTATTGTTGGGAAGATGCAATGGAAAAAATGATTGAAAGCATCCGTGAGTAAGTGTTCTCATTTGTTAGTCAAAATTTTTATATGCTCAGAAAGAAAATATTAGGTGGCTAAGAACACCATCTGTGGTCTTGTTAGTTAAGTAAAGCACACAAATATTAATCCTTCATAGAGTAACTGTGCATTCCCACACTGCAGCTTGGTTTTTTCCCCATTTTGTCAAGTTCACTCTGGAGGTGATTTTTATTTTTTTTTTAATTTGCTTCCTCATTTGTTGTTATGATACTTCACTCATTAGTTTGCGCAGGTAAAACAATTGTGGCATCTGTGTTTGTTTCTGGCCAACCCTATCCTGATCTTACAATAAAAAGCTCTTTTGTGATGATTACATAAGGTTTTATAGACTTTCCTATTCTGCGATGAAGGAAACAGTATGAGTCCTCTGAAGCTATTTTCTGAGAAATGCAATAAAGCTGGTTTTAAATGTTACATGCAATCTCTGAAAGGATTAAAGTAGTGCAGCTTCATGTATTCATCCTGCACATTTGCCTTAATGTTTATGGTCTGTAGATAGCCTTGAGTAATGCTTATCTCTTCAACTAGTATCAAGATTGAACTGGAACTACCAAGACCTGAAGTAGAAAGGAGATAAAAGAGCTAACCTAGTTAGCTGAGAGCTATGAGGAGGAGGTCTTTATTACCAACAGGGGGTCAGTCCTAAGGGAAGGAAGGAGAAGTGATATATTGATTGGTGGGTGGTGCTGCACTAAAGCTGTCCCATGTGTTTGTTTAGTCCTTTACAGAGAACTAAAATTCTGTGCCAGGTGTGTGATTGGGAAAATAAAAGAAATATAAGTGTCATATTATCATGTAAATAAAAGAGATGAAACTATATTATTACACAAACATCTTGTTCAGCTGCTTTGTGAAAGACAATTCAGAGAAAGACCTGAATTCCTTACCTTAAGAGATTATTCCTTACCTTTAGAATAAGGAAGATAGGGAAATTTGCAGTGATTTACTATAAATGATCAGAGAAAAATCAGTCTGAATCCAGGTCATGAATTCCAGCTCAAGGATGGAGGCAGGTTAGGATTCCCCTTGTGTCAATAGCCACATGAATTGCTTTTAGAAAATTTGAGACCACATGTTGTAAGCAAATCCTGTTGACATGAATTAAATAAATTGTAATTCACAAAATGGTCACAGAAACCTGGAAAAAGGACTGTCATTTTATGATCTCTGTTTTCTAAAATAATTTATAGTGAATTTTGTGATGCTGGAATTCAATCTTTGTTACATTTTTAAAAGACAAGAATGCTAACAATACTACAAAATCAAAGTATCTCTCTTCTACTTCTCTGCACCAAAATACAATATTTTTTTTGAGTGATCCAGGAGGTCACTTGGTGAAGATATCACCAGAGCAGGTCAACCTTAGGAATGTCAGTTTCAGTTGAATTTTGCTTGCTGAAATCAGCTCTGCAGGGCCCCCCAGTCAGTTGGCTTAAGCTGGTAGGAAACGAGACAGTGTGTGTGAAGCCATGCCTGTATTTTAGCAACAGTGTGTTACAACTCAGTTGTTATCAAACTGCTTCTGCATGCTGACATTTTCTGATGCAACCCAGTTTAATCAACTCTAATGAACTAGATAGACCAGTGCCCTTTACTCTGGTAGACTTGAGCTGCCAGGGCTGGCCATCCTGAAGGTGTAACATTGCTGCACGCAGACTCCCCTGGGGAATTGTGACACTTCAGGGGGACCAATGTGATCTGTCTCCTGTGTGCCCTTTTAAGTCTGTACTGATAATAACTGTTTGTAACAGGTGTCTGAACAAACATACCTGCACTCCTATAGGCTATGCAATGTATTCAGAGAAGTGAAAAACCACACCACCAAACTGGTCCCCTGAACCATAGCATAGCGCTGCAGAGAGTGAAGTCCAAGGCTGGAAGTCTCTATACTTTGTCAGGGGAAGATACGTCTTTATATAAAACAAAGAATCTCAAGCTTGTGTATTTGTACTGATTCTTGTAGCATCACTTCAAAAACAGGCATATGCTGGTCTACACCCTACACATGCACAAGGCTCATAGTGTCTCTTATATCTCTCTCAAGTGCCCATATTGTGTCAGCAGGGTCTGTCCCAAATGAGTGCTTCATTTACAGAGCTCTCAAGCCTGTATCACAGACAGAGCCACCTCTGGAAAACTTTTGCTTGTGGCTGGTACTTGGGAGCATACTGAAAAGGGTTAGTAGTACTTTGATTCTCCCTCTTCGGAGTAGCAGCTGTGTGATTCAGCACTGGGGAGCTTTATGATAGTTTTCACCCAGTCATTTGTGTGGTACTGGACAATTACCAGGCCCCAAAATCTCTGTTAACCCTATTCAGTGCTGCCATCCACAGTCTCGTAGAAGCTCTGGAGGGACCTCAGGGCAGTGGCTACTACTATGGTGGTGACCTGCATGCCTTGGCTACTTTCTTCAGGCCTCTAGTGAAATACAGACTTAACAAGAAGTGCTAGGCACCCTGCTCCAAAACTCAGATTTTCTGTCAGGATCTTCCAAGAACACTTTGGCTGACAAAAGTTGGTAAGATGCTGGATGTGTACAGATGTCTCGTGCATGCGGTGTGGAGCTGAAAGGGGGTTCCATACAGGTCTAAAATCCTGGATGGACTTTTCATGCAGACACTGGCTTAATATCAGCAGACACATAAAGATTACGGTGCGCAGCCTTGTAATGCCAGGTATTACTATCACCAGCATGACTGTGAACTTCTGCACAGTATCCCAGTCCTTAGAGCACTCGCCCAGTGAATGGGTGCCTTGGGGGTCTAGCTCAATCTCTAGCCCCAGTTAATTGCTCTTGCAGCAGAGGTGCCGATGTTCAGGCAAAGCTGAGATGCAGGGCACCTGGGGAATGTGAACAGCGTCAAAACGAGAACAGTCAGCAGAAAGCTTCAGCACTGTGAGTTAGAGCTATCAAGTCAGAAAATGAATTACACTCCCTGGATTGTTTCTCTTTTTATGTGAAAGCTTGCTGTAAGATACATAGACATTGTGAAAGCAGCTAAGAGTAATCACCAGTTGCATTCCTGACGGCACAGCAGTCAGTAAGCTACTCTCTAGATTGAGCTTCTATGGAGAAAGGGAGGTGGAGAGCAGACTCCCTGCCTTCCACCTCTTCAAGCTGAGGTTAACCGACACCCTACTTCATGGGTGAAGCTGTTAGTAGGGTGCTCTGCAACTGTGGATTTGTCTTGGGGTTTTTTTTATGGCCATGTATAGCAAATCTGACGTTTCCAAGTGTCTTATTTCTAGGGCAGTTTCTATTTCTAGGTCACCTAGATGACCAGGTGAATATGGGTTGACACTTCTGGGAGTATATCACATACCACAGCATTAGATGCTTAAAGATGGTTGTACCAGGAATTTTGTGGTTTACAAGGTATCTAAATCATGACATAGAGTATTATTATTATTTTGTCTGACATCTCTGAACATAGGTGACAAAATTTGACTCCAATTATTTTTGAAGTCCAAAAATTGTTTGCAATAATGCTTTTCAACTGCAATGCTAGAAAGTAAGAAGGATCAATGAGCCTCTGAGTTAATTGTTTACCAACAGTGCCATCCAAAAAGTTTGTAATATGTAAACTGTGGAATCATATACTAATTATTTGTATTTATTTTTTTAACAGAACTGAACTGAAGCTTACCCGAAAAGCTGCTTATGTGAGATATTTCAACAGCTCAGCCTTCTTCTTTTCAGGCTTTTTTGTTGTGTTTTTAGCTGTGCTTCCGTATGCTCTGATTAAAGGCATTATTCTCCGAAAAATATTTACCACCATTTCCTTCTGCATTGTTCTTCGAATGACAGTGACCAGGCAGTTTCCTGGGTCCGTACAGACCTGGTATGACTCTGTTGGGGCAATAAACAAAATACAGGTAGGGTGCATACACTAAAACCTTCTCAAGTATGTAAACTAATTCTTTATAGCATGTTATCTTGTCAGTTGATCAACAAGGGTGCACAGCATTTATGCAGACTTTCTGAATATGCTATATGTCGCTCTGACTACACACCATGAAATTCATTATAAATCTTGATATTGTTATAGGGTTCCCCAGGCAGCATAACCCCAGGAGTCTTATGCTACCTGCACGCTGCTTTTTCTTAAACAGTGGCATTTAATTATTTCTTCTCCTTGCAGAGTAAGGGACTTAATAAAAATATATGAGTTATAGTGTTTAAGAGATTTTTCCTTCAGAAAAGGAAGTACAAAATTTGTACAGTTTTCTATAACATGGCTTCCAGTAGTTGCAGTCACAGATCTTCTGTTTTCCTAGCTATTAGTGGCAAGAACAGCAGGAGACTGTGCATCTTATGCAAATGTGCACCTCATTCATTATGAGTAGTAAACATAATTAAGGTACCAGTCAAATAATTATGACCTGCCTTACCTACTGAGATCAATTGCTCGTATACCAGCATGAGAAGCTTATCTGCAGAGTTAAATCAGGGTGAGTTCTCATTAACTCTGTTTTATCTGCTGGTCTGAAATCACAAAGTAATTATTTTTCTATTTTGGGGTGAAATCTTAGGCTTTTTTTTTTTACGTATTTATAGATGTTTTTTGATAAAACATTGGTTTTATTATTTTTAGTGTGATAAAAATACTTAATGTGGAACTTAAAGATCTTAATCAGAGATCTGAACCTTAATGTAGAATAAGAAGCAGGCATTGGATTTTTATGATTTTCAGCTGGGCAGAAAATTTGAGAAATCTAGCCATAAAACTTTCTATTTGACATTCAGAAGGCTGCCTTGTTGGGTCCTAATTTAGGCAGTCTTTGTGCTCGCAGATTCCCTAGGCATTTGTGGAGGTATCCTGTCTCTCCTGTGTTCTGGAAGAGTGTATGGGAAGAGAAGTGGCAAGCCTGGTTGTCATGCCATTGCCCTTACTTTGCCATACGCTTGTCTTTGTGTGTATTAGCTCTGTGGATGCTCCAGAATCCAAAAATCATCATCTCTTTGTGGCAGGTTTGGTGTAGACCCCATAGAATGCACAGAATCCCAGAACACCAATGCTCTTTGCTTGTCACAAGAAACAAACAAAAATAATAAACCACTCATACATTTCTCTGATTTAATTTCCTCATCAGTTTAGAGAGTTCACTGGACCAGATATGTTCACTGGGTTATTGTATTTCCCTTGTAGCTAGATCCATGTTTTCTAGACCATGAAGTGTTTCAGGGTCAGTCTGCTTTCTTTATCACTGCTCCAGCAACTCCACTGGATGACCCCACCACGTTTGTTATGTAAGCCTAGCTATCATTTCCTTTTTTTTTTTTTTTTTTTTTTTTCATAAACTGTGTGTGTTTGACCTTCCAGTTTTTTTGGTTCCTGCCCTTTCAACCATCTGCTTTATCACTTCACTTCTTTTACTTGGGAAATTTGCAAGTTTACTGTAGATGACTGATTTTCCACCATATCTGCTTAGTTTGTCCACTGTATTGCCCATGTAGACCTGCTTGTTTCCACATAGTTTAAGAAGGCAAAGATGGTACCTACAAACTGCATAACCTTAACAAAACAATAGAATAAACAAGTTATCTTTCTTACATTAGCATAGTCTTACTCTTTTTTCCTAATAGTATCCCAGAAGGTAACAAAAGTGTCACGTTGCTGACTTGTGTCATTTGAAATTACACTACTTCAGTGGCGCACTCGCCAGGATAATTATCTGCCTTTTTTTGTTTTGTTTTGTTGTTTTTTTTTTCAGGGAGACATGATTCTAACCCTTTTAAACGCTGGCAGTTTTGGAATAGGGAGGTAGCAGCATGTAGGTGCTTTGTTTCACTGTTAGCAGAGTGCAACCTTCCACATCCTACTTCAAACCCAAAAGTTTATCTGAAAAGGATTAAGGTTGAAGGGGTGATGCTGCCTGACACAAGTCCTGAAAGCAAAGGAAATGCCAAGTTTTGAAATTCTTTCTAAACTAGAACCAAATAACTTTAAGGTTATGTTTTCACTAGCAATGAAAGAATTGGTAGTTTCAAGAATATTTCTGCATCCAAAAGATGTTGTATAAGCTATATTTATGCCTCTCTCTAAGATGCTACAATACAATAGCACCATCAGAAATACTAGCTAGTGCTCAGTGTTGGCAAGTATGTACGGCTTCATGTGATATGGCAGTCATCTCTCACTGTTTCCTCTCATCTGCTTTCATGGTTTTTCTAGGATTTCTTGCTGAAAAAAGAATATAAAGCCCTGGAGTATAATCTAACAACCACTGGGGTTGAGCTGGACAAAGTAACAGCTTTTTGGGATGAGGTTAGTACTTTTACCCAAACTAAATTAAAACAGTGTGTGTCTTTTTAACCAATATTTGCCTTGGTGTTCTCTAAAAAGAGCAGTCTACACTCCTACATTTTAACTGGCTTCAGCTATCAACAGGCAAGGAATATATTGCAAGTAATTAATGCATGATATCGCATTGTCCATGGTTGAGAAACTTCGGGAGTGACCTTTTAATAAGTGTTAAGGCCCATAATAAGTAGTTAATTTTGATTTAAGCCAGCCTGAAAACAATCAAGCTGTGGCACGTGTAAACATTGGAATGTAATTCTGTAATAGGCAAATTTTGTTTGTGTCCACAAACTTAGAAACAAGTCCAATACATAAATTAAAAAATATATATGTTTAAGAACATAATAAATAATACACAGATAGGCAAAGTAACATCAGAAAAGTAAGTGTTTTCATAAATCCGTAGTATGATATACATACCTGCATATGCATGCTTTATTTATTTTTGATGTCCATACAAATTCACATCTGTGTATGTTGCAGGGAATTGGAGAGCTGTTTGTAAAAGCAAGCCAAGAAAACAACAGCAAAGCTCCTAGCACTGACAACAATCTCTTCTTCAGTAATTTTCCACTTCATGCCTCTCCTGTTCTTCAGGATATAAATTTCAAGATTGAAAAGGGACAGTTATTAGCTGTTTCTGGATCTACTGGAGCAGGCAAGGTATTTCTATTTCTGTTGTTTCAACAAAAGACCTAATAATTTTAAAGAACAATATTGTGATGTTATCTGTATTGTTACCTGCATTGTTGCTGTATTCTTGCTATACCGCGCTTGTTGTGAAAGTGATGGCTGCAGGAAGGAGTATGAATAAACTGTAAATGTCAATAAAATGGCCAATGGCTATTTGGAGTTCTAGTCTGTGGCCAATATGAGAGAGAGTTTGCTGGATACTTCTTGTACATACAAGGATACAGACTTAGTAAGGAAACAGCAATTTAAATGACAAAACTATTTTTCCGTAGGAAGTAAAGGAGATTTGCAGGAATAATGCAGGTTGAAACCTAAAGTTGATGCTTATTGTGAGAACCTCCCTGCTTTTAAAACAGTCAACTGGAGAACATAGTGTAGATATCCAGATGGCTCAATGTGGTTGAGAGCAGACCTTTTTTTTTTTTTTTTTTTTTTTTTTTCTCTCCTGCCTTGCTAACATTTTAAGGAAAAATTTGAATACAAGATGGAAAGTAACCTGACAAGCCTGACACTAATTAGCCAGCTAACTGAGATGTGTGCCCTGGCCATGTGGTATACCTGGTCACTTGTGCTACAGTTCCTGCAGTGCCTCACTCGGATGAGCTCCCCGAGTCCCATGTGAAAGCCTGGGGAGGTGCTGCTGAAACCGGTGGCTTTCTGAGAAAAGTTGTGGCTTAGATTAATCATTATTTTAGAATTCCAAAATCTTATCAGTACATTTAGTTTGCAGATAATGCATCCAATTAACCTCATTAATATAAAATGAGTTGAACTATGATATTGTTATTCACTTTGAACAGCAAGTAATTAGATGAGTCTTTCATCTTCACTGGTTTTTCTGAAGAGATGTGAAAGTCAAAACAAACATTGATTATGTGTTTGGCAACTTTTCCTGTTTAACAAATTATTGCTGAACATATTCTGATTTCTTTCACTTGCACAGGATAAAAATCTTTGGTTTGTTGGAGTCAATGGCAAAGGATCCATCTATTTAAATGTGATCAAGTCTTTGATATTATTTCTAGTAATGATACCAATAGGAAAGAGCAAGGGACTCAGGACATGAGGTTGTCCTCAAGCTGATATGTTGAGGTGCATGTTACTGTGATACTTCTGAATTAAACAGAATAGCTTTCCTATGTTGCCAATAATCTCAGGTGGCTATTGCTAAAGTTGATAATTGCAGTACAAAAATGTCAATTAGAAAGTGCTGAAGGACATATGTATATCTCCTTTATTCAGCTACTTAGGAAATAGAGGAGAATTCAGGTTACACTGAACAGTTTGTGTGAGTATATACACACTACACTTTTCAAGGCAAAAAAGATAAAAGGCTTATAATATTGTCGGAAAGATTTACATAACATAAGGTTTACACCACCCTCTCTCTCTCTCTCAAAAAAAAAAATTATTCTTCCCTTATACCCTTTTAATTTAAGGTTTCGTTCATGTTGCTTGAGTCTGTTACTATATATTCCAGGAATTGTCATGTATGTGAAACAGACAGTATACTTAATTTATCTGTATCAGAATGAAGCCTGACATCAGCTCTTTAATACTGCTTCGGTATTAGATAGGATTTGGTTTAGTTTGTTGTCTTTTTTTTTCCATTTATGCGGCACAAGATACAGTACTTTAATATCCAGTGTGCAAAACATACTAAGTGGCTGTCCTTTGCAAGATCAGAAACTTCTTACTCAGCATTTTGGAAAATTCAGATTCTGATATAATGGAAAGAATCCTGTGAGACTCCCCCCACATATTGTATAACTTGTCAAAGGATCTCTGGGCTTGACAGCATGAAACTGTGACTTAGACAGATTTTTAGATCTTTGACTGTTACGTCCCAGCTTTGTTGACTGTTTATTATTGATAAGAACACCACTGGAATGACTCCGTAACATATTTTTCCTTGTATTTCTCAATTCTATTCTTTGATCTAGTAGCCAGTGATGTGTGACAAGGTTACTACAAGCTACTGATTAACTTTGAAATTATAACATGTCAGTATTGAAATTGCAATCAATTCTTTTATGAAGGGAAATAGTAAATTTACTTAGGTCATGTATTCACGTAAGTGAGTTAACAGTTACAGAGGAAAATTCAGATCACTGAGTAGTTTGTGAGCAATTGTACATACATACACAAAGAAATTGCATTTTTCAAGGCAATACAGATAAAAGGCTTATAAACACTGGTGGAATTGTAAACATGAATTGTTTGTTCTTTGTACAACACAAAATAATCCCTGATGTTAAAAATCAAATAACATTCTCCATAAATACTAATACTTTATATGTCTTTATGTGTCTCACAGATACTCACACTTTTACTTTATAAAATTACTGGAAGTTTAAATAAAACTGCGTACTTTTGCAGCAGCATGCCTTTTTTACAAGATACCTTACAAAATTTGGATTGTTCATGGAATGAAGTTTCTCTCATTTCAGAGGCCTTTCAGAACCATATGTTTCATGAAAATCTCCACGAATTGCAGCTTGCGCTAGATCAGTACTTGCAGGGACAGTCTTTACAAGACAAATGTACCATTTAAGTGACTTTCACTTTGCTTAGCAAGCATTTCTTTTGGTTGTACAGATCTCTGATATATTAACCAAGAGTCAATGATTTTTCAGACTTCTCTTCTGATGTTGATAATGGGAGAATTGGAACCTTCGCAGGGTAAAGTTAAACACAGTGGAAGGATATCCTTTTCACCTCAAGTCTCCTGGATCATGCCTGGAACAATAAAAGAAAACATAATTTTTGGTGTATCCTATGATGAATACCGATACAAGAGCGTCATCAAAGCCTGCCAACTAGAAGAGGTCAGTCATGTAGGACTCTTTTAAGACCTGTGACCCAACCCAAGTGAAAAAAACCAAAGAAAAAGTCAAGGAGTACAGTTTTAAGTAAACAAGACATTTCTGAGATTCAAGCAACTCAGCCTGGCATCCCACTTTTGTGGAATTGCAAGTCAGCCTGTTGCCAGCTCCTTGAGACATAAGCTGACAGCGCTGGTTCTGGTAGTTGACATAATGGGAGCTAAGTAACCTGGCTCAGATATTCTAAGGTGTCTGCCTTCTCAGTCTTCATTCCTAGTTAGAAGCCTGGGTAAACATTTTAATGTTAAAGAAATTATGTAAAAACTATTGTTCCTACATATTTTCTTCACTTTTCTTCCCTGTAAAGAAGCTTTTCCTTACAGTCTTGGAAATTAACCTGTTTTTCTCCTTTCTTTTGCACTTCAAAAATGTCTCCAGGGATAATTAGAATTTTGTGCCAGAAACCTGAATTATTTAGAGGTAAATCTTGACTGAAGTTAGGTTTTTCTGTGTGCATGTTGAAAATTCTCACACTGGAAATGATTGCAGGATCGATCTTTGTGTGACATGTAGCCCACAATTAGTACAATGACGTGGAAATGTCCTTGTGTGTGTTTGATGTTGCCAGAGGGTAGTGCAGGTAAAGGTATCTTTTCACATTGCAAGATACAAACGGAGCCAGCATTTTAGACCTTTGCACCCTTACAGCGGTGCCTTAAGATCAGGCATTTTGTCTGTAACATGTAGATGAAAACAAAAAATATTTAACTGTGCTGAATAGAATCTGTCTTTAGGCCACACAGTGAAACATATTTTCGTTTAGCGCCAGTCAAGCAAGAAAACAATAGCCGGTCTGTTTAAAAATAAGACGAAGTTGCTGTGCTTTATCTCAGAGCAGGTTATAGTTAAGCGATAAAGTAATCTTTCCTTATATGTTTATGGCTATTTCAGCTTCTGTTTGGATTGTGGTTTACTGGAAATCTTCTCTGAAAGCGTCTGAAGACAGGAGCATTAACAGCTCCCGTGTCAGGCTTTCTGAAGAGAGCAGTCCTTAACCTCGGTTGTAAAAGTTGTAGTTAATGCCAAAGCTCCAAGAAACAACTGGCTTCAGCAGTTCAAAAATGCCCTTGCCCAAAGAGGCTTCCCAACCCAGACCCTAGAGCAGCAGGTGGTTAATGATGGCTCAGTGTCTCGGTGTTGGTGGGACAGCTTGGTGTCTCGGTGTTGGTGGGACAGCTTGGTGTCTCGGTGTTGGTGGGACAGCTTGGTGTCTCGGTGTTGGTGGGACAGCTTGGTGTCTCGGTGTTGGTGGGACAGCTTGGTGTCTCAGTGGTGGTGGGACGTCTCGGTGTCAGTGGGACAGCTCGTTGTTTTGGTGTTGGTGGGGAGGCCTGGTCTCTTGGTAGGCTGCAGCTCCTCTGTTCTTTAAACAGGCTCAATCAAGCTAGCTTTGATCTGTGTTGGCTCAGCTTTGTGCAGAATGGCATGCTTCACTTCCTAGCAGGGATCGAGTTTGGTACTTATAAGGATATTTTCTTTTGGACTGAATAAATAAATTGGGCTGGCCTGAAGAGAAGGTGGAATGATCTGGAAGGCAGCCAAATGACTTACCTTATTGCTGTTATTATGCTTTCTAGTCTCGTTAGCTTTTGCATTTTAGTTACTAAACAGGACTTAGTATGGCCGGTTGAAGGATGGATTTCAAATATTAATTCCCTGTTTATTCCCCAGTGTGACCTTTTAGGGGTTTATTATGACAAGGGTTAGTGTTTTGTTGGATTGGGGTTGTGTGTGTTCTCATTCTTCAGAAAGGAGAGGTGCCAGAGGGTTTTTGCCTGAGGCAGTTCACTTTGCCCCCTTCTCTTCAACTTTCCCAGGTGGTTATATAGTCCACCCGAATGCAGGGCTGTTGCTAAGTCTAGTTCTTATATGGGCTCTTCAAGGTGAACCAAGGATCAGTGATAAAAGGGTGTTTATTTCTTTATTGCACATATGCTGCAAGTCAGTTAGAAATAGCTCTTTCAGTGGCTAAGTGAGATTTACTTCCAAGCTCCATGCTCATAAAAACTTTCTTGGGAATACAAAGCCATCTTCTTTGACCCAGTGGGCAAATAGATGTGTGACTACTGCAAAAAGTAACAAACCTGCGAAATGCCCCATCTGCTTTGCCATCTCCACTGTCACCCTATAAAGGAAGCATACTGAAGATGTAGTCTGATTCCTAGATTTGATGTCTTCTATTCTTTGTCTTTGTTAGTGAAAAAAATTACTACAGATTACTCCATGTGGGTCATGTCATACCATCTACATAGCTGTGGGGCTTCCTGACACACGGTGAATAATAGCCTGTTCCTGTCTGTCAGCAGAACAGGACACTGAAGCTGGATGACATCATACAAGGTGCTCTGCACTTAGTTTTAGGTGTATGGAGATATGTAAATTAATTAAACAAGTGTAACTCAAATAATTTGGGGTGTATGATAATTTTTGGAAAAGTCGGTGCTACATTTTTCTGCCTGACTTTTTGGATGGGTACATAATTGATTTGCTAAGGAGTTACACAGCCTCTTTAGGGTTCCTAAGTACCTGAGATAAATTTATTTCAAAGTAATGATGAAAGATGGAAAGCACAAGTAAATATTTCACAGAGCTTTCCATATTTTCAGGTGTCCAAGAATAAAATTCTCACTGTGTAGGAAATCAGATCTTTATTTAGAGGTTAAAATGTGTTGTGTATTAGATTTTTATTCTGTAGAGCCCTGAAGAACAGCAAATCTGGTTATGTTAACTTTTACCTAAAAATACAGGTGGGCTTTGGTAGTTTTTGCTTGGATAGAAGAAGGATTTTTGATGTTTTTCTGAAAGATACTCTTGCAGTTTTACATTTGTTCTCTTTGTGTATGGAACCATGAAAAGTAATTGTCAATATTAAAAATTCATTAAAGAATAAACCATCTTTTTACAATGAACATTACTGGAAAGCAATGAAACTATGAGCAACAAAAGGAATTTTTAATTTCTTTTATGAGATTACATAAGTTTATAGCAATTTAGAACACTAAAATGGGCATTTTTTTAGTCCAAAGAGTTCAGGTAGCTACCTATTTTACTTCCTTGGCTTGTATACTTAGCTTAAGAAATTTCTGCCTTCGGTTTCTTATTCTTGTTGCCTTGCTGCAATTCACCTACCCTCCAGTTGTGCCAGTACATCTGTTCATGATGTCATACCATGAAACAGAAGATGAAGATTAAAAAAAAACAAATTATGATATGTTGGAGAACCGCATCCCTTGTAAATACTCTGTCAGGATAACTTGACAAAATCTGTGTAGTGCACAATACATTAGGATGCCAGCCTGTGCTTGGCTCAGTTAAGGTGTACATGTCTCTCAAGTGTCCTTTTTTCTCATGTATAACTAGTTGTCTTGCTCAGTGCCCATCACGTAGGTTTGTGACTGATGAATGGTCAGATGCAGTGAATCATGCCATACAGTAGATACTGTTTTGTGACTCCGTGCATGGGAAGTGTGTGTTTTAATAATGTTCCTTTGAATGTAGTCCTGCTTGATGGCACACATGTGGCAGCAGTATATAGGTTTCATTCATGGTCTTTTGTCCCCCCAGCTCTGCTCCATAGCTGCCTCTGGCATGTGGGGAATACCAAAGGCAACCCTGTACAAATGTATGAGAGATGAGTTGTTGAAAGCATCCACAATGAAAGACTCAGTGAGGGAGTTTTTTTAGGTCTAAGTACCACTGCTTGTCATAATTTCATGATGTCACTGTATAGACATATAATACTGAAGAAGCATGAGAAGGGTTCTCAAATGTGTCTCTGTGTGCATCATTAAAAGCATGCCTAAGGTACTTTTTAAACTTCTTTTTGTATAGCTTATATGTGTATTTCCATGGTAGTGTAGCCTGCTTTTTATGTGTAAAGTGATTCAGAATGTGATTATAATTATTACATTTCTTGATTAGATTTTTCCTTTTAAGGTAAGTAGGGCATCAGGAGAGGTAAAATTGTGTTTTACAATGTTGTTCTAAATACTGGAGTTTGGAAATGGGCAGAGGTTAAGAGAAGAGCGGTAGAAGGTGATAGAACAAAAGAAAGACTGCTTTGGAGATGAGATAAAGGGACCGTTATTAAGAGCTACCTTAGTGTTCTTGATATGCAACAGAAACAGCCTTACTGGCAAAAATTATTTCTGAAAGCCTAGCACAAACTGAATACGGTTGCAGTGAGATGTAAGTGGTACGCAGACATTGCCCTTATTCTTGTGTGATGCTGAACTCAAATGAATGCCAGTACATTTAAATTTGATGATACATTCTGTGAAACATCACAGTAAAAAAAAGTTTTACAAAAAAGGCATAGGAGGAAGGCTGCTTCTTCCTTCTCCACTGCTTTCTTCTTCTTTTTTCCTTTCCTCAAGAAATAGCAAATATTTTAGCAAGCAAGGAGGTGAGTACCTTATTTAACACGTTTTCTAAAATGAAGGTCCCAGTTAGCAAATAAGGAAGGTGAAGGCTTTCAACTTCTAGATCAAACCATTCCAGCACAGATCAGTAGTCCTTACCATTTGTCCTTTATTCAGAAGCCTTTTTAAAAATATTGTTTGAGTGAGTGTTGTGGTTTAACCCCAACTGGCAGCTAAGTACCACACAGCTGTTTGCTCACTCCCCACTGGTGGAACTGGGAAGAGAATCAGAAGAGTAAAAGTGAGAAAACTCGTGGGTTGAGATAAAGACAGCCTAAGAAGTAAAGCAAAAGCTGCGCTTACAAGCAAAGGAAAGCTAGGAATTCATTCACCACTTCCAGCTGGCAGGTGGGTGTGCAGCCATCTCCAGGACAGCAGGGCTCCATCACGTGCAGCGGTTACTTGAGAAGACAAATGCCATCACTCCGAATGTCCCCTCCCTTATTCTTCTTCCGCCAGCTTTACACGCTGAGCATGACCTCATCCAGTACGGAACATGCCTTTGGTCAGCTGGGGTCAGCTCTCCTGGTTGTGTCCCCTCCCGGCTCCTTGTGCACCCCCAGCCTCCTCGCTGGTGGGGTGAGAAGGAGCAAAGGCCTTGGCTCTGCGTAAGCGCTGCTCGGCAATAACGAAAACATCCCTGTGTTACCAACACTGTGTCCGGCACAAATGCAGAACATAGCCCCGTACTAGCTGCTGTGAAGAACATGAACGCTATCCCAGCCAAAACCAGCACAATGCATTTAATTTTGAGTGTGCAGGTGTTATCTCAAATCTGTTACCTTTAAAATCTTATATTGGCATGGTATGATAGAGAGAAGCCAAGATGGAATCGGTACAGATTCTGAACTCATTTCCGAAAGACAGTCCCCAAAGGCAAGCTTCAAGGTACTTGAAAAGTAAGGTAAGATGAAATGGTGCTGCCTCAGTTTATACTACCTTTTTTCTCTTTTTTTGACAAGGTGTTTTACCCTTTTGATCAAGTACTTTTCATCGCATTCATGATAAAGATCAATTAGCAAGAGAAGGGGAACTTTTGCCTGGCACTTCAAATAAAGGACCAAAGATGAAGAAATTTAACACTGAGAAATGATCTTGCGTAATTATTTTTTCTCTCATTGCTCAATAACAAAAGCTACTGGGAGATGTAAACTAGATGAGTTTATATGTCTATGGAAACTTCCTACTAAATTTGAAGTAATTCCACAAGTGTAACTTCCCTGGAGATTGAAGGTTGTTTTAATATCATGGTATGGATAACATGAATATAAATGGGAATTTGTAGTAGCAGCCAATTGGGTTTGAAAAATCCTTATAACTGATGTCATGGAAAATGGGGAAGAAATGTGGCTTGATTTTCAGATTTTTAGGTTGAAAAGTCAGTATTAATAGCCTACTATACACAGGGTGTGGGATTCTTGTTTGTTTTTAGCACTTGCTAAGTTAAAGTAAAACTTTTGGACAGGTGAAACAGGAACCCTCGTTTCTGAATGTTATTAACATCGAACAAAATCATCCTAAGAGAATGCATTCCTCCAGTAAAGACAGCAGAAGTGGGCCCATGATAGTTATTCTTGTAAAAAAATAAACAAGCATTGTATCCCATCTGAAGGGGTGCAGTAATTCATAAGTTTTGTAAACTATACTTCCATAACTTCCATTTTTACCTTTTTTGCAATGTAAGATATTTTTCCACCTAGTTAGTTCATTTGATCCTTCAATAGTTACCTAAGAGGCCATAAACACATAATGGCAAACTACCTTTAAGAGATTACCACTCTTAAAGTAAACACATGTTCTGATTTGAGAGCCACCAGCTGCTCACGAATGTAATGTTTAACAAGGCATGCAAATAGAGCAAGTCTTTCCATGCGAAATCGAACCATGTAATAGTACTAAATAAATCTGTGGCCAGATCCTGTGTGTTTTTTGAGCTGGTTTTACAGGGAGTGCAGGAGATTAATTTTCATCTAAGAATTTAAATTATAGAAAGGATAACTAAAGAAAGAGACAGTGAATATGCCAAACCCTGGTTTGTGTTCCTGCGTGTTTGATGTCTCCTTGCAAAGAATGGCATCCATCCCTGGGTGATGAGTTCACTTCAACGTCAGGGATTCCCTGAAACAGAAACATATCCTTGCATCCCACTGTACTGCTCCAGCTTCTTTTTTTTCTGTGGTGATTTGGGTTTTGTTTTCCTTTTTGTTTGTTTTTGTTCATTGGTTTGGGGTGGGTTTTTTTTGGCAGATAACTAAATCAGTAGGAGTTGAGAGGTTATTTTGTTGGTGAGTGAAATATTTTGTGCCCTAATTTTGTGCCTGGTTTTCACAAGGGATATTGCCAGATTACAAAGCATGTGGAAGAGAGGAACAATAAGGGTTCAAGTCTGGAACAGAGAGGATATTAAAAAGTGGCTGGGTTACCTAATCAGATTCATGTCTACAGTGTAAACTATGTGAAAGCAAGTTACTTAGCCTGTCTTCATAGCTGGAGAGAGCAACAGGCATGTCAAGGTGAAGTTCGTCTCATCCTAATGTAAACAGCTAAAATAGTATAAGTGCCTCTTTCAGGCAGCAAGTCCACATAATATATAAAATTTCCCACTACAGCCATTGCATTTCCCACTACAACCATTGCATTGCATTACAGCCCAGAAGTTGGCTACCTTTATACTTTTTTCCACCTTGTGCTAGTGTGAGCCAACTCCTTTAACTGAGATTCACTGAAATTCTTGTTTGTGGCCCAAAATCATGGGCAGGTCAGCTGTGAAGATGTTGACATCGTGAGCTCCCTGGGGAAACTGAAAGTAAACAGGCTAGCACAGTTTCTTTACAGCAGGGGAGCATCTTGATTAGAGAAAAAAAAATAACTCCCAAATGCACTGACTTCAAGAAGTTTATCAGTGATCAGTATGTTTAACAGAGCCCCTCTGCTATGTTCTGTGTTGATATCATTTAGCTAAAAACCTGTTTCAGTCAAGAGAACTCTTCCCACCCCACTGCCTGTCTTAGGTACAGGGCTCTGGACTGATTACCTTGGATGTTGTCCTATCTTCTGTGTCACTTCTGGAATCGTACTTAATTCCCTCACCCTGTGTTTAACCTACCCACATGCGGCATACCAACTACTTCATGTTTCAAAAATCTCTTCCACCATAGGAGTGTTTCACCATAGAGAAAGTGTGTTTTGCCAGCATTCATGTGAGTTTTGGGTGAACCTGACAGTCTGCTCAAGGTCACAAACTCTTGTGAAAACAAAGCTTATGCTTTTGGATCATGTATCCTTCATAAATGGTTCAACTGAAATCTAACGAAAGCCTCAGTTTCATAGGCATAGGAATCACAGGGAGAGAGAGGAGAGTTACCTAAATAAAATAAAAATTTAAACAGTAATTTCTGGTTTGAAATATTTTAAAGAGATCTGGTTTTCTAGCTTCTGGCCTGGGAAAATGAGGGCTCAGGTATGTTCAAGTTGGTTATCAACAAGCCAAGATATAAAAAGTTACTGAAAATTCTTCATCTTTTAAAAAATAACATGAATGTTCACTAGTAGGTATGAGCCTGAAACACAGAACTTGTTTTCAAAACTTTAAAACTTCAAATTTTGCAGTTTAGTTCATATCTGTCTTACTTCCAAGGTGATTTCTTTACTGAAAATCAGGCCAAATTCAAAGTTATGCTTTCTGCAAAATGACATTTCAAATTCATTATCTAAAGATTTTTAGTAATCACTAAATTAAATTCTGAATGTTTGTTTCAGTTCCATTTCTGCCTTGTTGGTATAGAAGAATTGAATATGATTGCTTGGATGTACACAAATAATCATGTTAGTGAGAATGGAGGTAACAGTAAATTTTTCTCTTATAACTAAAGAGCAAAATTACCAAACAGGGTGGAACAGTATTGCAGCTCCTGCTTGAAACCCTTGGTGCTGCTTCTGCTTAACTTGTGTTCAGCTTTATTTCACATTTTATACAACATAGGTTTCAGTATTTTTCTTGTAATTTATTGCAAATAGCCCATACTGCAGAAAGGGAATTGCAAAGTGTATTCAGAGGCAGCTTTTCTAAAACACAGGGAGAAAGAAGGAAATGGAGAAGGGAGAATTTTGGTGGGTGAGAAGGAGGCAGCAGTGTGAATGGGGGGATTTTCTGGAAACTGTGAAAATAAACATGGTAAATGTTAATGCCAATGAAGAAAAGGAAGGGGATGGAGATGGTAAAGAAACTGGAACCATAGTAAAAACAGGAGTAGAAGAAAGCATTAGTGAAGTTTAGATGGAGGCAGTCAAGAACGCTGCTCTGTTCCATCAGTTTCACGACTGTTTTATCTTTTGAAGGGAACACAGAAGAGGGAAGATTGAAAGCCAAATAATTAAGGGCATATTTAAGGAAGAAAGATGGGCTCCATAAGTGAAATATGTATATTCTGTCGTTAGAACTGCTTCAGTAGTTTGAATAGCCTTGGATATATAAAGCAACTATTTGCCAATGGGCATGGTGCTTAGAGACTTTTTTTTTCTGTCGTGCTTTATTATTTGAATTGTTGCTAATGACTTATGAAATTATTTTGATAACAAACATTCTCTACAGAAAAGACTTGAAGTGTGAAGTCTGTTCTGAGATTTCCTTTTTTTTTATAATGAGACCGTATTTCCTATTCTCTCTGAAAAGAGGTGTTAACTTAAACTGTCTTGGCTATATTCTTCCTTATCAAGCCCAAAGGTATTATGAAGGTCATCCCTTTGCTGCTGAGGTAGATGAATACTACATTTACACTGCAAAAATGCAAACGGATAAAAGGATTGCCTTCTCCTTAGGTGTGCAACTTGAGATTTGTTAGCTCCTGATATTAGGAGTGCCCATGAAAGTAATTAATGTCTGTGGGAACTGCGGGAGGTTTCTTCTCTGAGTAGTTACCAAAAGGTTTCCCAATTTAAGCATTTAGAAATCTTAAAGAAAATCTGCTGGCTACTTCGTTAATATGCTGGGTTTTGTGCTGTTCAGCATCATTACATTAGGTTTGTCCCTGGCTTGATTTCACTTCCTGCATAAAATGACAGCAAGGATGTATTTGGACCAGCCCTAGTACTTTTTTACAATAGGTAATGCACGTTCCAACAAATAGCATTGTGTGTCTATTGGACTTCATCACTCTGTTTACGCCTTTGAAAGAAATTACTAAACATTTTTTAATTATTATAATTACAGCCTGAAAAGTTCTTTGTATGTTCCATGCCATATATTATCCTAAGGTGAAGGGTAGAAGAGAGCAGAAGGGGAACTCGTTAAAAGTCTGATTAAAATTCCATGTTGACACACCTGCAAAGAAATGTATCTGATGAAATCCCACCACCACTTAAAACAGCGGGAACCTTGGAATTAATTTTGTTAGGGCTAGGATTTTACCCAGTTTGCAGAAGACAGGCTGTGTCCGGTTCTTTCCCTGGGCTTTTTTGGAAGAAGTAGAATCGGGAAACAGCAATGGCACCAGCACCATTACAGGCAGCAGTACTGGTAGAAATGGGAAACAGTTGAAATCACTTAGATATCTAGATAATTAGCCACCAAATCCCAGTGTTCAGGTGAAGATACTGGGTGAATGTCAGAGTTACAGATGAATAACATGACTCCACATGCATAGTGAAACCACAGGTGATCTGAGCAGGTCATGTCAAATAAATGCCAGAAAAGCTTTTATGCCAGAATTTCACATGTTCTCTCTAAATATTTCATGACCTGTAGGAAGACAATTCTGTCACATTCAGAAAATCTTCCTTTAAAAATGTTGCCGTCACTGTTTTTCACATCCCTCTTTCTGCAAATACCCGAGCTGTTATGTTAGTACTGAGATTTTGCTTGTGTGGCTCTCCTGTTACAAGAGGGAAATAACTAGTTAACATGAGAAGAATTTTAAAATCATCTGCAATAGATTTTCCATACGTAAGAGCATCTTGATTTTAAGGTCAGAATCCTCTAAGTCAGGAAGCAAATGCTATTATCAAATTAAAAAGTTGGGAGAATCTCCCATTTCCTGACAGACCAGGCAGTCAATTTCTAGTCCTTCAGTGGCTGGACCTTTCATCTGTCACTGATCCAGGGCTGAACAGCATTGTTCAATCTGTTCCTGAGGTCAGAGCAATTTACAGGGGAGGAAGAAGGAAACATTTCTCTGGAAGGATTTTTATTTATTTATTTTTTTTTTTATTCTGCAAAACCTCAGAGACTTGGAATGCCAAAAGACTGCCCAACAGAGAGTGATTATCTGTCAAAATTACAGCAGGGTGATCAAAATTGGATTATATCTGACTTTGTATGCAATTTGAACTTCTAGAGAGGAGCTCAACTTAGAATTCCAGGTGGTATTGTATTGCCCTGGAAGTGCTTTACATGTCTTCTAGTCTTTTTTCCCAGAAGCCACAGGATTTCTGTGGATGCTCCAGAGTGCATGCAGACAGCTGAGTTCCTGCTTGCCCCTCACCTACCTGGGGGAAGAGAGACCCCAAAACAGGCTGCTACTTCCGGAAGCTACCTCTACCTTGCTGCCTAAAGCCTGCTCCCTGAAGCTCACTTTCTGAGGAATGTTGCGTGCCACTTCTTTTCCCCCAGAAGTTCCACTAAAAGAAAAATCTTTGTAAAGCATGAGAGCACCGGACCTGATTTTGTCTGGTACCAGATGCCTCAGTCAGCTTCCTTGGCTGTGGAGGATCCCTGCCTTGGGAGCTGGAGGGTGTGCACAGGCAGCAAGAGGGGCAGTCCTGTGCTGCCAAGCAGGGAACGAAGGTGCTGGCAGCTTCTGGGACACTCGGGCCTTCAGGGATACTTGGGGCTTTGAGCTCCATGCGGGGCAAATTGCCCTGGAGTCATACGCGCTGGCAACCTAGGCATTCTGGGACACAGGGAGGTCATCCAGCCCGATTCGGGGAAAATGCCCCTGGAACTACCATCACCATAGTGATAGTGGTGTCACTGTACTGGCTTAAGGACATAGGCCAAGGTAAGGCTTGAAAGCAGAATTAGTATTTTTTGTTAGAGCAACTGTAAAAGTAGAAAAACTAGACAGCCTTCAGGCACAGAAGCCGTTCTCCCTGTCTCCCCTTCAATGAATAATTGTGGTTTGCATGGATTGTCGGTTTCGGTGCTAAATACTTCTCTCAAGAACATTTCTGGCCACCTCTGCCAGTGGGGGGGGTACAAGGATGTCCTCCTCTGTCTCACGTGAGAGTGAAATGGTATTTTCTGTTTTCATCATTGGCTGAAGATTCATTTTTAATATAGTCATAAGTTGTAACTTCCAGTCCAAGCAGTGGAACTTGGCTCCCAGACCTTTTGCAAACCTTGAGCATTCTTGGCATTCCTGGCTAGGAATTTTGTGCAAGCCTTTTTTAATGAACCTGGGTGAAGTATGAATTTCTCTGGGTTTTGAAGAGCTCAGATCCAGAGTTTGCTTCTTGCTCTCCCTAACTTCAGTGGCAAGTGCATTTATCGTTGTTACTTGACAGAAAGCTGGAACAGTTAATGTCTTGGATTGATATCATATAAAGGTATATTCCTTGCTTTTATAGAGATCTAACAATTAAGACAAATATTTGTTCTTGAGGTCTTGCAGCTCGTGATTGCTACCTGTGATAAATGATATATTTTCTTTTATCACCATTTCTGATTACATGAACAAATGAAAGAAATAAACCTCTGTGGGACTTCTTTTGTTTGGTTTTTTTTTTTTTACAACCTCTGTCTAACCTGTCTGTACACTGTTGTACAATGTGCTTCCATCCAGTCTGTAGCTTGAGTTTCTTGGATATGGAAAATACATGTCTGATTCTTATTTTTTTTTTAACAGGACATTTCCAAGTTCCCAGACAAAGACTACACAGTGCTGGGCGAAGGTGGAATCATTCTGAGTGGAGGCCAGCGAGCAAGGATCTCACTAGCAAGGTGAGAGCAGCAAGTATACCAAACTAGTGTACTGTTTCATGTATAAGGGAAGTATTATGACTAAGCATTTAAATACATGTGGACCAAGTCCTACTAAATAAATATCCTCCAGGTGTATCAGGAACTTCATTTTGCTATCAGAAAACTGAGTTTTGGTATGCAATTGTTTGTTATACACCTGCATATTTATTTATTGAATTTTAAAAGTTTGATGTCAGATACATGCTATGGCTGACCTGAAGATGAATCTTTCCCTCCGTGGTGTGGTTTGGAGGTTTTGATCTTTAAGTGTAGCTTTCTAAGTACCAAAGAAACCCATACAAAGATACAAATAAGAAATATTCCAGGATCTTTCCCTGCTATGACATTTCTACAAAGCAGTTTTTATATTGATTAATGACATACTCCCTGTCTGCAGGTGACAAATGAAAAAAAAGTGCCATGTTTCAAAAAATGTTGCTAATAGTTTTGGTCTTTTTCTCTTGTAAAAAGAAAAAGGGGAAAGCAATGGCTAGTCAGTACCCATGAATAATGGTCTGGCCCTGCCTGTTTGACCTTCCAATGTTAGTAAGTAATTCTGAAGGTCTACAGAACAATAACATAGGTGTTTGTCTTACAAATTAGCTATGTGTTTCAGCGGAATCACCTATCATCAGAAATCCAGTAATGACAGCTCTGATGTGTAAATGGCCTAATTTATTTCTGTGCCAAGTGAAAATTTTGCTGGTTCCCGTGCTCGGAAGTGCTGGGTAGAAGTAAAATCACATTATAGTGATCCACACTGGCATCCCAAGAAAGATGGGCATGTCTGTGTGAGCCTAAAAATAGGTTCATTAAAATAGAGAGGCTTTCAGTGTGGATCTTTCTAGCAGATTTGGGAGAGGGAAAAGACATATGGATGCTTGTTTATGTGGTAAGGTAAGAGCAGAGGGGAGGATCAGGCAAAGCTTGCAGAGCAAAAAAACCCAACCAACAAAACCCACTTAATTTTCATTTAAAATGCAATATTTGCGTGAAGTATTTCCCAGATTCTGTGGATAATCATGTCTGTCACTTTTCAGATGGTCACAGCTCATTTACTGGAGCGTCATACAATTGATATATTTATTGTCAGCTATATTATTTTTAAAACAATTAAATGTCCTAAAGGCAGTGGCTGTATCTGCTTTACATTTCATTTGGACTCCAGTCTAAGCTCAGTATGTGGCAAGGTGTGCAGGTGTTGAGGTGTGGGTTGCAGATGCAGCTTTGAGAAAGCTGGAGGAGAAAATGTAGGATTTACAGCCCCAGGTTGCACCCATCTGCACTGGCAATATCCTGGGCGTTATTTTTTTGGACTGGCTGCATACATGTATCTGGTGTACTCTGTGCAAAGTCACGTGAAATGAGAATCCCTGCTGGCAGTGCCATCAACCAGCCATCATGAGAAGCAGGAGATCACCTGGTTTGTCTTTCTTACAGAGCACTGTCAGTGCCTGTAGCTGTAGCTGGGGGAAGGAAAGGACCAAGGGAAAAAAAGAGCGCATTCCTTGGGTTTGTTAGCTCACTGGCCTCGTACCCTAAAGCCAGTCATGTATAGCTACTAAATCCAACATACAAATTATAGCAATAATTCAAGTGCTACCATTATTTCAGGAGAAAACCGAAAACTTTGCTGAAGAAAGTGCCAAGAACAGTATGAACTTTTTGTTGTTGTGCAGCCACTACATCGTAATGTATGGTCAGTGAGGTCCTTTGTGACAGAGGATTTTTCAATAAAGTTGCTTGGTTTATTAACATAACATGTTATTATTGAGGGATTTTTCTCTTGGTGGTTAAATATTTTCACATAATGATTTCAAAACTCACTTTTAGAGTACTTTTAGAAAGTACCAAAATGCCACTGTCCAGATTTTTTTTTTTTACTAATTGTACCCTGATTCATATTATATCATGATTTTCATACTCGCAGAGGAAGGCAAGGAGTCTTTTTGAACTTCTGTTGAAACTGTTTTTTTTTTAAAAAGCCTCTTAACGACAGGTTTAGGTCTTAGTGAGCCAAGTCCAGGCACATACAGCTTAGGGTCCAAACGTTCCAAACAGTTTTTCATGTCCTGAACTTGAAATATTGTACAGCCCGATTTCAGATAATGTTTGCAAGATTATGGCTCACTAATACACTTGTCCTTGCTTGTAAGTTATTTCCAAGTACTTTTAAAACTAAAGTGCTGAGACCTAAGTCTTTTTACACGCTTATTTTCATATATGTAATATTCCCACAGGCACCGGTAGATGTTACAGTAGGTACTAAATTCTCATGTAAGTGATCCTTGTACAGTGATGGGGACCATTAGATTCAGGCCATAAACAGACCTTTTAGTGTAACCTATGTAAAAGGCCGCTGTATAGGTTCCTTGGATTGCACAGAAATCAATGCAAACCCAAGTTACTTTGTAATGTGACCTGCAGCAAGGAAAGGCTTTATTGAAAGGGGTCTTGTACGCACATTTAACATTGAACTCCATCTCCTTGTTGATGTTGTAGAAAAGTCTTATCAATTACAAGTTTTTACAAAACTGTAAAGGCATTCTTTTAAAATTATATTTATGAAATTTTATAAGGCTTGTGAAATTTAATGTCATTTCCATTTTCTCTGTTCAGAGCAGTGTACAAAGATGCTGATTTGTATCTCTTGGATTCTCCTTTTGGACATTTAGACATTTTTACAGAAAAAGAGATATTTGAAAGGTACTGTATGTTTTGATAGACTGTATTTAAGAATCCCACAAAGCAGCACAAAGTAAAACCAAGAACAGGAATTTAATACCAGTACAAAAATACTGAAGTGATCAGAATTACACCTTTGGGGATGTTTATTTTTAGGGATTCTTGTGACTGAGTATTTTGTGTTAGCAGCGGGCAGCGTACTGTGCTGGGAACAAGCCTGGGCAAGGTGTGAGCATTACTGCTCACTCTTCCATCTCAACATATTGAGCTTGCTATAATCTATTACTCCCAGAGTGCGTGGCTTTATATCTGGTATGTCTGTGTACCAGAAAGGTTTTCATTTAAAAAAAAAACAACAACAAACTTACCTGCTATTGTAAGTATAAATTTTTACAAAGAGCTATATTTTGTCTTGTTTTTGTGATCTACTGGAAGACTGGTTTCCTGAAAGTGCCTACTAACCGAGAGACTTGGCAACACATTGGCCAGAGACTTTTGGCTTGTCCCGGTGCTGTAGCTCAAAACAGTAAGGGCACATGTTGCCATCCGCGCCGCCAAAAGCTGGAAGTTTTGAAATTGAGCTAATACTTTTAAGTTTGGTAGCAAAAGGTCTAAGTAGCCCTAAGATGAAAAGAAATACTTCATTTTCATGTTGAACAGCGCTTTTTGGATTGACCTGAAAATGATTAAATTTTCCCCCTTTTTTTGGTTCCTGTGATTATCGCTCTGTACACATCTCAGTCTTACCACTTCTTTTGTAGTCTGAGGAGCATCTAAGACTGCTCATTCTGGGAGTGGGGCAGGTAAAAGCAAATAAATTGAAAGTGAAAGAGAGAAGAACATTTCATCATGAAAAAAAATATCTAATTTTTAACACTTCCATCTTTTACAGCTGTGTGTGCAAGTTGATGGCAAATAAAACTAGGATCTTGGTTACTTCAAAACTGGAACATTTAAAGATTGCTGACAAAATATTAATTTTACACGAGGGGAGCTGCTATTTCTATGGAACATTTTCTGAACTTCAGGGCCAACGGCCAGACTTCAGCTCAGAGCTGATGGGATTTGATTCTTTTGATCAGTTCAGTGCAGAGAGAAGAAATTCAATTCTAACTGAGACTCTCCGACGATTTTCCATTGAAGGAGAAGGCATGGGATCACGAAATGAAATAAAAAAGCAATCTTTTAAACAAACATCAGATTTTAATGACAAAAGGAAGAACTCCATAATTATTAATCCTCTTAATGCAAGTAGGAAGTTCTCAGTAGTGCAGAAGAACGGGATGCAGGTCAGTGGGATAGAAGATGGCTACAATGACCCACCAGAAAGGAGGCTCTCACTGGTACCTGACTTGGAACAGGGAGATGTAGGTCTGCTTCGGAGTAACATGCTGAACACTGACCATATGCTGCAAGGTCGGAGGAGGCAATCCGTGTTAAATCTGATGACAGGCACCTCTGCGAACTATGGACCAAACTTTTCTAAAAAGGGAAGTACAACATTTCGGAAAATGTCTATGGTGCCTCAGACAAACCTGACTTCTGAGATAGATATCTACACTAGACGCTTGTCTCGAGACAGTGTCTTGGACATAACTGATGAAATCAATGAAGAGGATTTGAAGGTGTGTGTTGATTTACATTCATCTTGGTTTTGATATGGTGATAGTTTAGTGCAGTATACTCCTTAGATATTTTTCTACTTGACTATGTCATTCATAATGCAGTATTCCTCTGTGGAGTATCTTTTTGGAATATCTGTCATATTTTTTTTAACTCAAATATCTCGAAATAATTGAAATCCTCAAAAAATTATTTTCCTTGATTTTTTTATAGTTTTTGAATGCTATCTGTAAAGGATTTCAATAAAAAATTTTAATCTCCTGCACTTTAATCTACCTTTAAGATTACATATGCTAAAATGAAATTTGAAAACAGAACATAGAAAAACATTGTTTTAAAACTTTTCTGAAAAATTGACATTTGAAATGTTAAGGTTCTTGGAAAAATAAAATACCTTTGAAGTACTAGCACAATTTTTAAAATAAATGTAATACAATTTGACAAATTTGTCAGATCACTTAGCTCTTATATTCTGATACAGATAATGAACAGAGTAGTAAGCAGGATTTTACTCTGTTTTTATGGATGCGCTGGAAATCATGCAATTAAGGTTGATTTTTGTACCAAGAACTGGACCAAAATTCCCTTTTTCTCATAACTATCAACTGGTCATAATGAAATACTTTCATTTTCAAACTGACAGCTGATTTTCACAGGACAGGAAAATTTGCTGAAATAGTTTCCTAGATGGAAAAAAGTCTACAAAAATATTTAGTCATAATTTGCTGAAGCACTGCCCATTTTTTCTTTGCTTTATTGATCCCAGCAAAAAATAAACCCCTCAGAGTATTTACAAATTTACTCTGAAAGCACAGTAATAATCTGCATTGAAAGAAAATAGTTATCGATTCACCATTTCTTCTGGGCTTCTGGTAGTGCTGGACAAACTTTGGCTCTTTCTTTCAGTGTTGTCTGAAAATTTCAAATAATCTCTAAACTGTGTTGTTGTATCAAAGATGACTCCACCAGTCAGTATCTTCCTCTCCAGCCATTATCAGCCAATTTGAATGCTGCAGTTCAATTATTTGGAGTTAACAGAACGAATGACAGCATTCATGTGTCAGAAATTCTCGTATAAAGATACTATTGTCATTCTTATCAGTCTTATCAATTCTTTGACAGGAATGCTTCACGGACGATGCTGAAAGCATGGGTACTGTTACCACATGGAATACCTATTTCAGATACGTTACCATCCACAAAAACTTGATTTTTGTTCTAATTTTGTGTGTGACTGTCTTCTTAGTTGAGGTGAGAAAATCTGTGCTTGATGGCGTGTTACTACAAATGATGTTTGTTCAAACCATGTTCTTTGTGGTAAAGGGATAAATGGATAAAGCATCAAGACACTAGATCATATATGTACTGTTTATTGGCAACTGCTGTTAAATGATATTGCAGTGACTTTTCTACTGTTTAGAGGAGCATTTCACACCAAAGATGGTCATTAGTGCACGGCAGCAGCAGACCCACCTTCTCATATTATCTTGATTATTTTCTGCTGTGTGGTACCATAAATAAGAAAAGTTGCCTGTCCTGGTCTCTTCTTCACAGGTGAAGAATCTTCCATGGAAAGATATCTTTGCAGAGTCTTGAGGGGTTAACAACAATAATTACTAGATTTATTTTTTTTTATAAGCCACAAACATTAATTCAAAAATTTTTTAGTAGCTTTGCTCCTAGTGAAGGAAGAGTTGTAAGGCAAAGAGCTGAACGCCTGTGATGGCATTTAAAGATGGATGGGGTGTTCCTGCAGTGTGTAGAGAAGACTTTTTCCAAGTATAGTGGAAAACTGTCGGAAAAGTGCTGAATTTCTTGTAACAGAAATTGCCTGCTTTTTGTTTTGTCCCTTAACTTAGGGAAGACTTTTAGCATATATACAAAATCTCATAGTGTCCTCTTTTACAATTAGTATCTTAAATCAAGTGTTTTTCTGAGGGCTGGAACACATTTTGGAGAGAAGACTGGGAGATTAATGAGACTGTATTCATATGCCAACTTATAAAATATGGTACCAATTTTTCGCATTTTTCAACATAAACTTAAAGAAGAGAAGAATCCATTAGGAATATAGGACTAGTTTCAGGCTGATTGTGTCAGTGAAAGGTTTTTAGCGGTTCTGTGGTGGCATTCAAACACCATCAAACCTGGAGAAGGATTTGATTGATGGTATCCTGAATTTACATTAATGTTATGTTGCGGGTGATTTAAATTAGTTCTTTCGGACCAGGAATAAAGGCTGGAGCTTAGACCAGGACTAAAGCCTGGAGCTTAGATCTAGTTTGAGATTCCAAATTTTTAAACCACCTCCAGAAGCAGGACAATATTTAGATGAGTAGTTGTTCTTACCATGTAAGTTTTCTTTTCATGTTATTGGAAAATGGCTGTGGAAACCTACAACAGCAAAACTGAATGTGAGTTCTAAGGGAAAAGGAAATTTTAACTTTGAGGTGTCTCAGATTTATCCCCATATATTCAGTGTAATTTTCTGATCTTGATTACAAATTTTTGCTTTGAAATTAGGCTAAAACCTTTTAAAATAATTCAAAAACCTCATCTTCTCATTGAAGTACAAATCTTATGACAAAAAATGTATCCGTCTAAATTAAACTTTCCAGTGTGACTATTGCTGAAGTAAAAGCCTATTGATAAATGAATGGGCTGGAAGACATTCAGTCATAGCACAGACCATCTAACCTTTAACAAACCTCTGTACATGAGATGAAATCCCATGCTAAGTGGTTATGTTGCCTGTGCTGACAGGTTGTACCCTTCTAACCTTAGACAATGAAGAGAGGCTAGTGCTGAACATCCAAGTGCTGAACTGAAACAGCAGTGACAAGTAAATTGAAAGTGGAATTTTGATACCCTTCAGAGCTCCGTGGAACTCTTGCTAGAGCTACTATTTTAGATGTTGAATGGATTGTTTAGTATTGTAGGTTCCAAGGTGAGTCCACATGGATCACCATAAATAGGGCATTAGTTTTACGTTTTTCGTAGATTTATGAGAGAGAGAGAGAGTGTGTGTGTCTGTGGCTTGCTGAAGTGGCTGAAAACTGTGTTTCCTAGATGTAATATCCAGGGACTAGGGTTGCTGAACTGCAAGAAGAGCAGTTATGAATGGAAACACATAGAAAAGCTTTGTGATGTTATTCTCTCACAATATTGTTTACCCTCATCTTCACAGCTTAAAAATTTCTCTGTTGTGAGGAGTCAAGATGAGAACAGAATTCTGTTGGGAGATGTAAAAGTATTAGTGTGAAAGAAACCCGATCCTTACAAAGGCTTACATTCAGGTCACCATGATCGATCTTGAGCTATTTACTCTAAGACCTGCAAAAGTTAGTGGTTTAATTATCCAATTATTAACAAATATTAACAAAAATGTATTATTGCAATACATTCCTGTACCAGTGCCATAAAAATATATGGGAAGAGCACTGTAGAAACTATTTTCCAACCCTTAGAAGAAAGGTCATAGGCAGAAATAGAGCAGACTGAAATGTGGTGGACTACATGAAGTTCTCCAGTGTCTCACTGGACAGACAAGATAATGTGTTAGAGAGTAAGCTGCCACTGAGCAGTGAAGCATCTCACAATAAAAAGGGTTTAATTCCACATTTTAAAATTATAAAAGTAAATTATGTGGAGAATTTAGTAAAACTAGCAGCCAAGCAATATCAGGCAAATAGATATATCAAATGTAGATATCAGCTAGTAAGAACAACAATGCAAATATAACAATGTGAAAGGTTTGACATTCATATTTGAATAGCTACCTTTTAAGATATCAAGAGATTTACTCTTTTAGGGCCATCAAGAAGTATTAATCTTCAAAACTTAAAATATGTTAAAGCATACAGTGACTGTTCTTTGTAATTAGGAATGCATTAGCAAGCCTTTGTTAATAGCACGGTAAAAAACAATAAAAGAATATTTAGGCACTTGAGAGCGTGATTGTAATACAAGTCTAAATGTAGCTTTCCTGGTGGGATGCACTAAATGGTTTCTGTGGAAAGAGGAGCAGCTATGACAAGGTTTTTGCTTCAGGAAGGTTTGGCTTCCATCCATTTATAATGCTCTCTCTAAAAACACAAAGTCAGTGAAAGAAGGTAAGTAAGAAAAAGTTCATAATGTGACAAGACAAAAAAAATTGACTCTGTTTTCTTTGGACACAGGTAGCTGCTTCTCTTGCTGGGTTATGGTTTCTTAAAAAGTAAGTAGTGGTGATCATTTATTGAGAAATTGGGCTCTCTTTATATTGATTTGTGCTATAAATAATTAATAAAATGTGCCACAGTTTCAAATGGGTAGGCACTCGTTTATATTAAATAAAATGGTTCGTAGATGGAATGATCTAAATACCTCAGGTGGGTGGTATCTTAAGCTGGTACTTCTTTAAGTGTTTACAATCGAATGCTTTGTGCCTTGTTACTGAGCACATAACACACGCAAGACATTTCCTGGGTCAGCTCACTCCAGAGATGTGTGGACTTGATAACTCTGAATACACTGGTTCACTGCTGTCTTTCAGAAGTGCCAGGTAAGACATTTGCTTAGGAACATTTTAAGGGAGCAGTTTCTTTAAGACTCCATTTGTACATTAATTTTTTTTTTCTCTGTTCACCTATAAAATATTTCCAGAAGTTACAGGGTCAGACAGATGAAGATTAAAACATACTGAGCAGCGGTGTGGCTTGTCCTGGGTTAATGCTTTTGATCCTTGGTTTTGTCCAGCAGTGCTAAGTCTGTATGTTTGAGTACAGAAAGCATACGGTGACTTAGGTTCTGATCTGAAGCAGGAGGGATTTCTGTTGATGTCCCCTTGCAGTAGGTCACTAAAGCCTTTGATTTTTATAGTACACCTAAAGCATTTTACTTCTGTAATAATTCACTTTTTTTCAACGCTTAAACTATTTTTTGCTGGTTAAAAGAAGTGGTTGCATTTTCCTTGATTAGGCTGGTTTTGTCAGTGATTAAACAGGCAGTAGGTTTGCAAGACACTACCAAAGCGGTACATTTTCATAGTAGTTTGGAGAAAACTGTTGGAGGCATTGTAATTATATACCAATAACTTAATTTCCATCTTGGTAAAACGCCTTCATTGCACAACTACAGTAATTTCAGAAACCACTACAAATGCTGGTAGGTGCCTGAATCACCGAAGGTGTCTGAGGAGATGAATAAGCCTTGAACCCTGAACACACACACACACAGAGTAACTTTGCCTTAGTAGAACATAGGGTAGTTCAAAATTTATATTTCATACAAACAAGAAAATATTTTTAGAGTGACTGGAAATACATATAATTATTAACATAGATTGAAAACAAATGAACATTGCAGTACTAGTTGTTTAGTAGAGAAAAAAAAGCCATTTCCAGTAATACATTTGTTTTGGATTTCCATCACACAGGACAGCTTTGAAAGCAAATGCAACACAATCAGCAAACAGTACTTCTGATAAACCTCCTGTGATTGTCACTGACACTAGCAGCTACTACATCATTTATATCTACGTGGGAGTGGCAGATACCCTGCTTGCTATGGGAATCTTCAGGGGTTTGCCCCTTGTGCATACGCTTATAACAGTGTCTAAAACTCTTCATCAAAAGATGGTGCATGCAGTTCTTCATGCACCTATGTCAACATTCAACTCCTGGAAAGCAGGTAACTGAGATGGGAACTGATTGACTCACGTATGGGTTTCATTTCAATTAAACAATTTTCATTCTGTTAAAGGATACTGTTGCCTTCCATTTACATTTTCAATCAAGCCGAATGTTAAAGGTTTGGCACACAAAGTCATTTGTGAATCTTTCAATTAACCTTGACTGCACTTTCAATGGGACATATTTCAGTTGTCAATTCTGATTCTAAAAATAACACCTTGTAAGTTGGAGAAAATTAACGGTTAACTGTTCAAGGTAATAGAACTAGAATAACTTCTAATGAATAGACTCTAAAACTGCAATGGAAATGATATAGTAAGCTGTGTGGTAAGTGCCAGGGAGTCAGGTGTGGGTGATAAGTAGTACTTTATTTCATGAGCAGTCCCACTAAAATGGCATAAAACATCAGTTAGTGTGAATAATGGTATGTGTATTCAAATTTGGCTCTGGAGTCCGTGTAGAGTTCCTTACATAACTGGTGCAACAAGTTCCATCTCCTGCTGTTCACGAAACTCACTTCCAATACCCTAGATTACAGGAGGCACTGGTAAATGACAATACAATGTAGGGTTTCTCCCTCATTTTCCCATTAGAATTTAATTCTGTTCTTACCTAGTGATTAATACAGTAATTCTGCTCAGAAGGTAAGAAACTGGTGTACAAACTCATACAAATGCTGATGTGCAGATTATCTGTATATCAGCAAAGCCTGCTGCTTAAGAGTTACTTTATGCTTTGTGCCTCTGTTCCTGTCTTGTTTAATTATGTTTCTTTGGGTTTTTTATTATTTCCTGGGGTTTTTTTTTCTGAGATTCCAAGAGCTGAAACAGAAGTTGTGGAGCTATATTCCTCCACGAGGAAGGAAGCTGTAGCTCCACTGAACTGTAGTGGAATGCTTGTACTAGAAAAAAATCTTCTACTTGGCCTTAATATTTTTTATTCAGAAAAAGTCATACTTTTTATTAAAAGGACTAAATGTAGAATTTGTTTTGGTGTTAAAATGTTTGACCTTTTATCTTTTTTTTTTTTTTTTCCTTAATTCATAGGTGGTATGCTTAACAGATTCTCAAAAGATACGGCAGTACTGGATGACTTACTTCCACTTACAGTATTTGACTTCATTCAGGTTTGTAGAATAAAAGTTCTAAATTTTCCTGTCTTATAGCACTCTGAAGTTTCAGGCATACATCATGCAAAAGAAATCATATTATTAAGAAGAAATAACAACTGGAATTAAATCCCTTTTCCTTTTTGCAGTCTGTATATCTATTTACATAGCTACTGATCTTGTATGTCAACTTCATTGCTTCTTTTTTGAGTACTTGCCTATATGTACCTCCACTGTTTGTGCAAACCTCTTTTAGTACTCGGGTTCAGAAACATTTTTGCCCCACAGACCCCTACAGTACAAGTATCCCTGCTGCTGCCCATATTCAACTTCAAAGGTATAAAGGGCATTTCTTAGTTTCTGTGAGTTATCTTGTCTCAAGATTAATGTTTTTTCATACTCTCCTTTGATTGCATTCAGTCATTTTCATGGCTTTACCTCTTTAGGCTCTTCCCAGTTTACTAACATAACCCTTAATTTACTAGTTCTCTTTTGTTGAATATATTCTTGGGGGTTTTATTCTTTTATCTTCTATGGAAACTCTTCCAGGCTTGCTTTATTGGGCAGTTTGACCTATGATGCTGCATTTTCACATCTCAGTTAGGCAGTTCTGCTTTTTATTTTTCTTTTTTTTAACCCTTTTTTTCTTTTTTTTGTTTTCTTCCCCCTCCCTTTTTTTTTTATAGTTTTTTTTTCTTATTCACAAATTTGACTGCCTAATTTTATCTTTTATCCTTTGCATCTTTGCGGCTTCTCCTGAGTCTCTGGGATTTAAGCTGAGTCTGTCAGGCACTGGATAACTATTTGTCATGGAGAACTTCAGATGACTATTCCTTGGGGGGACTTTATATCCCTAGGAGCTGAAGGATATTTTCTGGATGGAAAGGCTTGTTTCCAGCATACCTCCTGGGGAACTCCATGCATCTTCAGTTCTAAATGACCTTCCAATTCATCCACGCTGAAGAGAACATTGAAGAAATACAGTGATAAAGGCAGTTCCTGTTTTTCTCAAGGAGGATGCCTTTGCTTGCTCCCCATCCTGCCTATTCTGAGACTTCATCTGTGTGGATCCCAGCACCCATCATTGGTGTCCCACAAGTAATACTGCAATGCCAGCTTTGCTGCAGATAGAGTTAGTTCCCAGAATATTTAAAAAATAAAAGCAAATCTTCCCTGGCCCCTCTGTTCTTCTCTGCCTTTATTTAGGAGGTATGCAGGCCTGCCTTAATCATCCTTAATCAGCAAACACTCTGCTGCACAGATTGCCTGTCTCCATCTGTGAGTTTGCTCTGTTTTACAGTCCCTACCAACATGAAAGCCTGATTAAAAAAAAAAAAAAAAGTTTTCCCTATGTGTTTGTTAGTAAATGTTAACTTTGGCTCCTGATTTTAGAGAGTCTAGGGCAGCTCCACATGAAGAGGTTCAAGGACATTACAGCTCTACTTCATGTTCTGTTGTGTCGTGAAGATTTGCTGATTGAGTAAGCACGGACATAGAGACCTTCTCTGAATCATTAATGCCATCTTTGGTGTGGTGAGAATTCACTACTGTCTTTTCTGGTGTGGCCATTTTGTTTCTTATATTTTGGATCTGCCATGGGGATGTTATTCCAAAATTACTTTAGTTAGTCTGTCTCTACATTTCAAACTCTTTACAAGAAACTTACTAGTTTTTCATGTTTTCAAAGATATGAAAAATCCCTAGATTTGGCTTCTCTGTTCTGATGCCTTTCAGAGGCTAACCTACACTCCAGTGTCTTGTAGGTTCACCTCTGTCTTCTCAGCCTCAACTGCAGAGACTCCTGAACCTTATTCATGATAAGCTGCCCTATCTTCCCAGGTTCTTCTGGTGAAGATCACTGAACCTACTCACTGTCTTGAATGCTTTTTATTAGCCATCCATTCATAAAGATTTCCTTCTTATCCTCTATAGATTCAGGCTTGTTTGGCAGCTTTGGACTTCCACGGACTCTGCTAATGAACAAAGTCGGATTCCTCTGAAAGACACAGGAAAGTTATTCATATGACTTTCTCCTTCTGTGCTGATTATTGCAGTTACAGAATGCGGAAGGGACCTCTGGGCCTAGGGCCTGGGACCTCTTCTCCATCCCCTCTGCTCAAAGCAGGTTTATCTAGAGCAGGTTGCTGAGGGCCATGTTGGATTTTGGCCATCTCCAAGGGTGGAGACTACATGTTCTCTTAGTAACCTGTTCCAGTGTTTGACCATTCCTACAATAAAAACACTTTTTCTTATGTTTAAATCGCATTTTGTGCACTTCAGCTTGTGCTTGTTGCCTCTTATCTTCCCACTGGGTGCAGTTGAGAAGAATCTGGCTCAGGCTTATTTGCTCCACACCAAATACCTGGTGGTATTTATATAAAGAGAATATAAATTTTATTATTATTTGCATAATACACAAATTTATAATTTATATAAATAGAATAAATACTATGAGATACTTATACAAAGTTATAAGATTCCTCTGAGCCTTCTCTTAAGGCTAGACAATCCCAGCTCTATCAGCGTGTCCTTGTATGTGAGACGGTCCAGTCCCTTTATCACGTGCAAGACCTTTCACTAGACTCACTCCACTATGTCTGTATTTCTCTTGTACTGGAGAGCCCACTCCAGATACAGTCTTGGTGGTGCTGAAAAGAGGGGAAGGATCACCTTCACTGATTCTGACAGTGCTGCTGCTCTTGGCCTCCCTTGCTGCAGGAGGATGTTGCTGCCTCGTGGTCCGCCAGGACCCCCAAGGCCTTCTCTGCAAAGCTGCTTTCCAGTCAGTCAGCCTCCAGCCTGTACTGGTGCATGTGGTTATTCTTTCCCAAGTGCAGAGATCTACAGGAAAGGTTAGCTTCTAAACATACCGGGGTGCCTAAACCTGAGTCTGGTGGAGATGGAGACTTGGTCTCTGCTGGCCTTCAGTGTATGTTCATGTAAGTTCATCCTTCTGACTTCACAGCTTTTCCCAAGAATTTGACACAAAATTTTAGAGCTAGTTGGTTGCCTCTTTTCTATGAGAATGAGCTAATTGTTATCTCTGGCTAACTCCTTAAGGACACTGCCTCCTCCTCTGTTGCAGCTGTGGATGTCATGGCATAGGTTTTTTTCTTAGGGCTTTTATGAACATTAGACGTATCAGGGGGCCTTCCCTTTTAGGGAACAGGGCTTTTCATCCAGGATGAATAAGGCTTCAGGATAAAAGAGGCCAGGGTTACTCTCCAGTCACTGGGATATACCCAGTTCCCCATAAAAGAAGAAGTGTATCAACCTTTACATCAATAATGAGACAGCATCTGTGATGTTTTCTCTGACAGCCATCCAACCTTGCTTCCATACATCTTCGGTATGAACTGTAGCCAGATAATGTTTGCAGTAGCATTACCGCTGGTTTTAACATCCATCTCGGTTACTACCAGTGCTTACAGCGGGGTCATCATTTCTTGGAGGTCCTTCATGTGAGACGCTGCTAGCATGTATTGCTTGTCCCCAAGGTTTAATATAGTCACACTCAATGGGTCATAGGGAACTCACTGGACTTTTATACTTATGGTCATGACTGGGTTTCCCTGAATTATAAACAGTTATTGGTTAACCAGATTGACTTCTGCAGTCGTTGCCACCCTGAAACCTTGCTGAATTGCTGTCTCTGCCACCAGCTGCATTTTCCACTGGAAGCTTGGGGACAGACGCAGAGGGAAGCGCTGGAATGTGTGTCCCCATCTGGCCTCTGTGCCAGGCTTGAAAGCTCAGCACCTGGGGTCACTGCAGTGCAGTACTGTGGCTCTTAACCGGGCTACATAAGCCCTCTGCTGCCATTCCTCCACCATATGCCGATGTAGCTGGCTTGTGTGTTCAGTTTTGCCGCTGCCTTTTTAGAGAAGCTGTCATCATCTGTTTGACTTAACACTTATTATGTGTTTGGAGTTTATGAAATAACACAGACACCCTGACACAAAGCAGAACTTTGCTATTCTGTGTCCCTTGATATACTTGATTTTCATTAGATTTAGGTATGAGATAAAAACAGCCTAGTGCTCAAGGTGCTTCTAGAGTCAAAATCAAGGCCTGATTTAGCTAAATCTGTCTGGAACTACTGAGGATGAGGTCTTTATGAGAATGGTAGTAGCCTCTGGTGGGTTAAATAGATTAGGTCTGAAATGATTTTGTTCTTTTTGAGTTATCTTTCACCTTAAAATACTTTTTTTTTTTTTCCCCCCCTGAAACTGCTAACTTTTCATACCACAAGTCCTCTTATGACTTATTTCCTGTGTCCAGATCAGGACAAGTAGTAGTGCTAGTTTCATACATGGGTTACAGTCCCTTGAGCAAGTGATGATGTGTGGCTTCCCACTTTTTCTGACCCTCAGAAAAACTGCTTGGCCCAGAACCTGCAGGAGACTGTCACTCAGCTCCTGACGGTCTGGCATACTGAGTCCAGGCAAGACAGGGACAGCACTGGTAAGTCTGGGAGGTGCCTGCAGATATTGCAAGTGCTGTTCTTACAATTTTAACTGGAGAGTGAGTACCTGGCTGCCATTTTTTTTTTTTTGGTGTGGCTTCATAATTTAGAAACCTGCAATACTGGTTGTACTACAGAAAACACTTCTTCCACCTGTTAGAAAAGATGGCAGCTTATTCCAACAGGTTACGGATCTGGTCTCAGTTATTCATGATCTTTTCATGGAGGTTTGTTCTCAGCTGCAAATCTTACTTAGTTTAGCACTTTGTTTGTTGAAACAATACATAGTTGCCATGGGAAAAAGATTCATCACCAATCTCTAGTCCATAAAATGACAAGTTTACTATATCAATAGTATTTTTCTTTCATTCTACAGTTAATACTGATTGTGATTGGCGCTATAACAGTAGTCTCAATATTACAACCCTACATCTTCCTGGCATCAGTGCCTGTGATAGCAGCCTTTATTGTGTTAAGGGCATACTTCCTCCACACTTCTCAGCAGCTGAAACAACTGGAATCTGAAGGTAGGAGCAGCAAAATTGGTAGACTTCTAAATCCACAACAAATCAATTGAGAAGTGATTCACCTTTTCACCTCTTCTTTGCCTTTTCTCCTGCAAGATGCCATTGCCTCTGGGAGCAGAACACGTATTTCCTTAAAGCCAGTGCTGTTACTGATCCAGCCAATACTGAGTGCTCTGCTGCCAAAGAGCAATGGAGAAGATCTTTTTAAAGCTGGGCCTTATCACCACTGCAGCTGAAAACAAATGAAGTCCTGGCACACAGTTTTCTTGAGAGTAAATATAACTTGAAAACTTGTGGTTACATTTGGTATGTGCCCTATGAGTTTGTTTCTTTATAAGAAAAATTTAGAATGGATATATCTTGATTGCAAAGAATTCTTTTTTTCTGAATACCTGATTTGATGAAATGGCCTTCCTCTCCCCTCATTAAAAGACTAATGTGTTCCCAGTAAAATGGAAAACCTCATTCTGAAGTGTGAGTTTGCAGATCAGGCACTGTGGACTGGCTTTATAACAAACTGGCAGATCCTCAGCAAATCAGTCCTGAATCTTAAACATGAGTGACCATCTTCCATTTTACTTAAATGTAATTCTGAAGTTCCTCAGATAGAAACCTAAATTTCTTTGATGTTCACGGGGATCCAGCATTGGCTTACCACTTTTTATGTAACGCGAGATCTGCTTAAAATTACCATGTCAGTACAGTTGAATCCAGAGCATTAAAGTACTCTGGCTGTGCTAAAAAAAAAACTTCCACCTGATGGAGTTATCAGAATTGCAGGAATTCATTTTGGCCGTGGAGGAGCCACCTTTCTCTTGTGACATCTTACAGCAGGCCAGGAGCTTCCCAAGTAGTATGCTAACTATGAAGAATTAATGTGAACCATTCCTGGCAATACGCTGAATGGAATTTCAACCCATTTGTGCAAAGGCTGCTGTTGTATATCCTGTGCTAGGATTGCTTCAGTCATGTACTCCAACAACACAGATAGATTAAAGACTGACAACAGTTATACTGCTGTGAGTTAGAGCATAGGGCTGTGTATTAGCATTATATCAAAGATATTTACTTGAGTGTTTATGATGTTTCTAATTTAAACACTTCACAGCTCGGAGTCCAATATTCACCCATCTTGTTACAAGCTTAAAAGGGCTGTGGACACTGAGAGCTTTTGGGCGCCAGCCATATTTTGAGACCTTATTTCACAAAGCCTTGAACCTACACACAGCAAACTGGTTCCTCTACCTGTCGACGCTGCGCTGGTTCCAGATGAGGATAGAAATTATTTTTGTTGTTTTTTTTGTTGCTGTGGCATTCATCTCTATCATAACTACAGGTATGGTAACTTTACTGGAGTACTGAAATGGCAGGCTTCTGCTTTTGTTTAACAGCTCAGCTTTAGAAACTTCTAAGGGCAATAGACTGTTGCAAAATTTAGCATACATCGGAGTCACTGATTTAAGTATGTCATAATAGTAAACAATTTAATTAAAATAGAATTTACACCATTATTATCTGCAATCTGATGTTGTAGAGGACCCATTAAAGGGATTAATCTGAAAATATCTGAAGGGACAGAACTTTCCTTTTCTTGACTGTAATTGCTGTAAAATTATCTCACGTGTTTTAAACCCCATTAATGTAACCATATCAGTGTAGTGAAAACCGTGGATGTTGATTATCATGTGTACAGCTCAAAGTTTTTTAGTAAATAGAAGTTAATGTTCCTCTCATTTGTAAATGGCTGAGACATGCAAAGTTTTAATGATATTTTAAAGCCACACCAACAGCAGAAATACTCATCCAGTTCTTTAATTACCAGCCCATTGACTCATTTTCCAATGTGAAGTTTTGCAGGTTCCATTCAGAATCCCCTTAAAAATGGCTCACCACGCCTAGTAAACCCAGTACATAACTGAGGATCACTCTGTACCTTACTTGTATTTGAAATGCTGCCATGGCTGGCCAGGCGTAGCCAGTCTCCAACAGGCAGAGAATAGGAGAATAATGTCCCCAGAATGATGGAATAATTCAGTTCTGTGGAAAAACTCAGCAGGTTTAGCTACAGATTACTTCAAACACAGTTTTTCATTCACTGTGCTCTTGTTATGTATGTTTTTTTTATTTTGATTCTCAGGCATTATTCTCTCTCAAGTTTTCCACTGAACTTTGTGTGCAGAATCTAGATGCAGTTTCAATACTGTGGCCATTGATGAACAAGAATTTGCTGATTTTGTGAAGGAGGTTTTTGGTTCTAACAATATCCAAATTTCATTTGATCATACTTCAGTGTTGAAAAGGAGTTATATAAAAGCATACATTTTATCAAATATTGTGTTGTGTGTGAAATGCTATTTTCTATTTCTTGTATAAAGAACTCTTCTGATTCTTAGGAAAAAAAAAATCTAACCACACAAATACTTCTGTATGAAAATATGGATCTAGAGTACTTTTGTTACAAAGGAGACGTTTAGTTCCCCTAAAATTCATAGAGAATGATTGCTGCCTTTCTCATTTTTTACTTTGTGCACTTAGTAGTATGCAGGTTTTTTTAAAAACTTTCTTGTGTACTGTTTTTCTGGATAATTTATTTGAGAAAAGGGGTTAGAAGCACTTCTTTAAAACATGAAAATTTGTAATTTTGCCACCATTGTAAACTTTACTGTTATAGGTAATAGATCCTTGGAGCAACCGCTAAGTTCCTTTTCTTCATCTGTCAGCTTTCAGGAGGATTATTTTGCTTTTATTGTTTATTTCTATAATTACTCTGATAATGAGATCTCTATAAACAAAACAGGAGGAAGTCTGATGATGAAAGCCATGGAAGAAATGGAGAAATCACAGAAAGGCATTTGGTTTAAATTCTCAATTTCACTTAACACATAATGAGATTAAAAATCAACAGTGGAGTAGTGTAAATGCTTATATTGTTTTTATGAACTTATAAAGGAAAACCCCTGGAAAATCCCATGGTGGTTAAAGCAGACAATTAATGCAAAAGAATTTATATCTGCATGTTTGTGGAACAGTAAGGAGGACATGTCCTCTGTTTGTCCAGGAAATGAACGTATAAACCAGTGCAACTATTTTGAATTTTACAGTTGTTCACTCTGTTGTTTTAGTTAGATAAGAGTAATTTCACAGATTCATGTGAGCTGGAAAAAGGAAATTGAAATCAAGATTCCAGAGCCTGATTCTGTTTACAGCTTAAGTACCCAGATCTAAATTTTTCTTCTGCCAAAACAAGACCAGGGTTTCCAGTGAATTCAGTGCCAGAGCCAGGTGTTTAACTTATGATTAAACTGTCAGTCCTTTGTGTAACTAACAAATCCATGGTTTCTCCAATGAAATAAAAGGTAATGTGAATATGTATTTAACATGTATATGCTAATTTTGTGATTTCTATTGGCTTTTTATTTACGTATAAATTGAATGTGTTTTTTCTCTTCACCAGGTGATGGGCCAGGTAGAGTTGGAATTATTCTTACTTTAGCTATGAACATCATGGGAACCTTGCAGTGGGCAGTAAACTCAAGCATAGATGTGGATAGCTTGGTAAGCATCAAATGCACTGTGCTGTGCTTTCTTTTGAGGAATTGCCTTATTTTGTTGATGATGGGTGTTCACTGAGTTATTTTCAGAGTTGGATATCAGGCAGATGTGTCAGAAAAGTTGTCCTCATACCTTTCATAGCAACCTACCAGCTTTGGCACAGCACAAACTGATTTTTTTCTATGATCAAAATTTTTCCTGGACTAGAATAGGCAACAGCAAATAATAGCATTTGAGGATTCAGATGGCAGATGTAGCAGTGATGAGAAAACTTCAAAAAAGCTGGGAGCTGTTTTGTTATGGTTATATACCTTACCAAGGTATATAATATACCTTGCTTTGTCTACTGAAGGACTTTGCACAACAGATCACAACGGATGTCTCTGAGGTCCTTCCACGCAAAATCAATAGCGATTTAAAAATCTGGCCTAGACTTCCCTGGGAGTCATCTTCTAGTTTTGTGTACAAAACTCGCTGACACAAGGCTTTGGAGTTGTACATGTTTACCCCTTTAATTTGTGTAGTTAGCCTGTTAGTTAGGATAAGAGAAGCAGACAGGAAACTCGTAAAAGAATATGTTTGTTCTTGCAGTTTTCATTATACCTTATCTTAAATGTATGAAAGTTTTAGATGTTATTTTCAAATGTAATAGTTCTTTCTTTATACTTCAGGCATTCTAGGGTTTATTTTAGACAGAATTTTTGTAACAAAATACAGTAGCCTTATAAACAAGAAAAATTTCTGAGAAAAAAAAATCTCCCACATCCAGTCATACCTTCTCTGAACTCTAAATTAGCTTCTTGAGCCAACTATTACAGTATTGGAAAACAAATAACTTTTACAGCAGATCTAGGAGATCGTTAAATCCTGATTAGTTGAAATGAGTTGTCATTTAAAAAAATAATTGGGGCAGACAGTGACAGTGAAGGAATATATGCCAGTTCAACTTATTTTAGTAAGTGATTCAACCAGCCTTATCCTGAAGGAAATCCTGAAGAGCCCCAAAACTGGGAATTAACCACTTATACATCTAATCTCTTGTTTAGGCGTGTGACTGGTGATAGTCCAGAAAGCTGACTGCCGTTCAGGGACACATATTTTCCCTGTCCACCGATTGTTTTATGCTGACTCTTTCTTTGCTTGTTATAACAGCCTGTCTTGAAGGTCAAGTGCTTTGTGAAAGGCCTTCTTTGCCATAACCGCAATACATGCGGAACAGCAGTTGTGTGACTGATAATGAAGTAAAATGTGCTGTTGGTCAGGCACGACAGTGACAATCAGGTCTCATTTATAAACTCCTTCTTAGCCCTGTAAGGCGTGATGTGATCACTTTAAGCACAACAATCTGTATAAGAATCATGTGAACATATTATACAGCTTAATACAAATTGAAAGCCTTTCAGAAGAGCGACAGAAAGTCTTCCTGTAGGATTCAGAAGGTGCTGGACAAGCTAGTGTTTTAATAAAGAACTTCCCCTTTTTTAAAATAAGGTGATGTTAAAATATCATCTACTAGTAGCAATAAGGAAGTAACTCCCTTTCCCCTGAAAAGCAAGTCTCAAGTTGCATTATATATTTGTGAGTACTTTTCTTGTATTATTAAGACAAACTACCGTACGGAGCGCCAGTTGCATTATGTTAATGATAGCCTTCTAAGGCGCATCAGTTCATAAGTAAGTCCTCTGGACTTCTTTCAGCAGTGGGTAGCTGCTCACCCCCATCCCATGAACTTTCAGTTATCCCAGATGACAAACTGATACTGCTGGCAGGATGTTTTTTCTGACATTCAAAAGCTGCTCCTGTGCACAAAGAGAGTAAGAATAGCTTTGTGGTTTCAAGACAATAAACCTACTTCCCTGAGTGATGCAGATGTATTATTTCCCACTCTTTGTATTCTCTGCATTTAGCGCTTCCTTCTTTAAAGTATTTTACAGTTACTTGGTTACAGATGTCCTGCAAAGGCTTGCATGTCTGCCTGCCTCAGTAGTCTATTTGGTTATACTCTATTTTCCACTCAAGGGGCACTTTGAAGCTCCCCACAGGACCAGACTGACTAAAATTGAGACATCTCCATGTGTCTCCAGTTACAGCTATACACACAGTGCTCTAGAGGACATCACTCTTGCCCTTCCTTGAGCAGCTGTGACATCTGTACTTACAAGCCTGCACACAAGCACGCCTGAGTGTATAGCACGTTTGTAGGTAGCAATTTTTGGTTGTCAGATAAGCTGGAGCAAGTGGTTGAAACCTCTGTGCAAGGGTGTATCTCCTATAATGAGCTTGTACTGAGTTGTTTTACAAGATATACAAGGTGTGGGTGAAATCATCAGTGAAATAAATGCAAGCAAAAAGACAAGAGGACAGGAGAATAAGGAAGCAGGATCACATGAAGAAGGAAAAAATGTACCAGCCAAACAGATGAGTAGGTGGCAAATTGGATTTTATTCCGCAGTCTCCTTCTTGAGCTTTCCGTGACACTGGCATACATATTGAAGAACTATGACTTTCTAGGTTGGATTTTGTTTTTACATTCACAGATATTCTCTTTGAAGCAATTTCTGTTGAACTGGTTTAGCTTTAGCTGAAAGATCCCCATTGTCTTTTAATACCTCATAATGGTTTTGGCATTTTGTTCTCTACAGCCCTGATACTTTATCTGCTCTGCTTTTTTTTTTTTTTTTCCCAAACATATGTGGTCAATCTGACAGCTATCCATTGTTTCATTTAGAGCTACCAGTTAGGCTAGATTTATCTTTTCACTTTGATCATTTCTGCTAATATCCCTTTTTAGCTGGTTTTCAGTCTTTTTCTTATCCCTCCAGGCAGTCTTGTAGTATTTTTAATTTTTTTCCTTCATAAGGAAATAGAAAATAAGTTTTCCAGTAAGTGCTGCTTTTACAGATAAGCATTGGCTACTCCCAGTGGACTGTTTTAATGCTTTATAACCTTCTCCTTCACTGATGTGTATCCTGTAGTAGCAGCGCTATAACTGGGAAGGACAATTTCTTTTATCGGGGAAAGAGAAAATGCCATGCTTTTACTGTTGCCAAGATTACTTATGTAAGGAGATATAAAAAGAATCCCCCAAAGAGATATTAAAACTGCACTTGCTAAACCTCATAGTGCCCCACCCTGTACAACAGGGGTGCTGAAAATTGAAGTAGTGCATAGTAAAGAAGAGGACCAAAGAAAACATTAGGACTGTAAAAAAGAATGGTGCTTTTACAGCTCGTTTTCATGCTTTTATTTTCCCATGCTATTACTCTAACCTGTTCATTTGTTTTTAATTTTTTTTTAACTAGGACATGATCTTAATATCCTTTTTACTGTTGTCAGCAGAAAACCTGAGAACACTGTTAATGTCCAAAGTTTAAGTAGACTGAATACTTGACTGTGAAATCTGCATCAGAATGACAATTCTCAAAGTGAGGTGTGGGTCATTAGGAAGGGAACAGAATCAAGAAAAATCTCTTAGAACATTTCCTTTCTGCCTGCAAAGCAGTGTGAGAAAGAGCAAACAAGTCAGTAGAAGTTTGACATGAACTAAGTATTTAATTTTTGCAGTTTGGAAGAGGAGTATATGTCCTATAAGTGCACCCAAAACGTAACAGCAGCAGATGTGAAACCTCGGTAAAACTATACAGTCCCCCTGCATTGACCCAGTTTGTGCAGTGACTTAATGCACAGGGGTTTTTTTACAACATGAGCCACTGGACAAACCTCTCGTAGGATCTCTCAGTTGCACTTTCCAGAGAGCATGCTTTTGAGGAAAGTTGTTGAGCACTGTGTGTGTCTGGTCTGGTGGGAGTAACTGCTCTCTTTCCAGCAGAAGAGAATATAGGGCCTGATGAAACTAGTTGTATTAGATTACTTGTAAAAGCATTACTTCTTCCACTTTCTGGAAACACACATTACATAATTACATTATGAATTCTCCTTCAACATCACGAGGAGTTGAAGTGATATTAAAGAGAAAGTAAAGAATTTTGCAATGTTATAAAAGTCTCAGTTAAATACAATTAGGCATGGCTAAAAATAGTGTATTATGCTCTAGACACTTTTAGATGGAAGTAGTAAATATACTCCTTTATTCTAAAGCATTCATGAAAGAATGTGAATATAGCAGGCACATTGCTGATAGGAATAATGGGTAAGAAACTTGCTGTCACCTACACTATGCCTGTCATTATGAATGACAGAAGACTTCTACCTGTGAAAGGAAGAATGGATATCTTTGTAGAACGTTACTGACATTTATGCTGTATTCTGCCCAGATCTAAATCGTAATTCAAATTACAGAAGCAGGAAAGCATCCTTTTGAATTGATTTAAAGTATTAAGCTGTCTAAAATATCTGCATATGTGATGTGACTGACAAATCTGTCAGGGGAGCTGGGACATAGAGATGAAATTTTCTGTTGTAAGAGAAGGCTCTTTGTCCAGCTGGCTTAATAGCAGATTTTAGCTAGTGTGCAGTGGTAGGATCTCTTGGCAATTATAGGGAATCCCTGCCAGTACAAACATTCATAGCTCTTGATGAACCCAAGAAAGACCTTCATTTCTGAAGTGGCGATATTTCTAGGAAATAAGATTTCTGAAAACAAATGTACCATCAAACACCAATTAAAATAAATGCATGGAGCTCATTGTGGGATTCACTATAGACAGTCAGGCAGGAAGAAAACTGCCAGTCTGGTCCAAGGTCTTGCTGTTTGTGTCACTAAAATGAGGTGACATTCATATAGTAACATGATGATGACCATACCTTTCCATCTTGCACAGTGGTTGAGATGGAAATTGTAATTGGTAGTCTTGGGTGTTAGCATGCATTTTAAAAACTTGCACCATAATTGTATTTCAAGATGCTGAGATGTAAGCTGTGATCCCAGTATTTCCTTGCATTGTATATAAATTTGCTTCCACATGGAAAATCCACCTAACATTATTTCAATCTGGATTGAAGACCAGGAAGGAATGGTAATTCATCAAGTCGAATCACTTTGCAGAAGGAATACAAAAGCAGTTAAACAAGGTCAAAGTTGTACAAAAGGTTTTCCATAATACCACTAAAGAGAGATATATTACTGGGAATACAGATTAGAAAACAAATGCTAGTAATAAGCCCAGATATTGCTGGATGCAGTAGCTATGCATTTATCTATCTATTTCTTAATTTATCTTGCTAAATAATTCCCGACTAATAAGAATTTACACTATCTTATAGTATAGTCATGTTGTTTACAAAGACAAATTTTGGTAAAATGAGGAATCTAGTTAAGTTAGTTGGACTAAGGCATTTAGGAATGTGAATGTAAAGTGAAGTCACATCATCTTCAAGTCAGGGGCTGAAATTTGTTTCTTGAATAGCAGGAGAAAAGCAGTAGGAATTTTTAGAGACTCTAGGACTACCAGCATGAACAATTCACTCAAAGTATATTAGAAATCACAGCCTCTACAGAATGGATTAGTTAACCCAAACAAGCTGTGCGTTAGAGGTCAAGAAGCAGGTAGAGAGACTTGATGAAAACAGAGTTAGACTTACAAGTGGCCCAAATTCTGGACAAATACTGTATCTTGGTTTTCAGTAAAAGGGCAGTGTTTAATCTGGGGAGTTGAAAGTGAAGCAGAAGGTTGAAACAGGATTTATAATACCTGAGGTGGAAATTATATGCAAAAACCAGTCTAGCTGCAGGTATGCAACCAAAGTGCCTGAATTAGAATCCTGTTCTCCCTAAATTTCCTGTACAATTTGTGGAGGGACATATACACCACCCAGGAGTCAGTCCATCTAAAATCAGTCTTCAACTAAGTATGACTGGGTTCTGCAGTTGGACATTTCAGTTAAACATGTGAAACCAGCCTGGGACAATGCTGCTCCGGATCAGGTGGGCCCAGACATCCCGTCCTAGCCTTCAGGAAGAACTGGCTGAGAAGCTGGAGATCTAGTAATGGCCACTTCAAATGAATCCACCAAGCTGGCAGTGGGGGTGTCATCTGATAGAAGAACAGCTGTCACTTCTGATTAAAAGTCACTGATGCCACCATCGTTCGTTAGTCTGATGGCAGCAGTCTTTAGAAACTGTTTTGAAGAAGCAATTAAGGATGCAGTGCTTACAGAGTGAATTCGCTCAGGTTTGCTGCCATTAGAATTGCTTCAGACTAACCTGATAACCGTGTTCAATGATTTGTTTTCCAGACCAAAGTAATGTAGTGGATCTCATTTGTCTTCAGGAAAGCACTGAAGCACTGGCTGTGGCTCTGTTTCAGAAATTGTATAAATGAAGGTGATCAGGATTATTACAAGAACTGTAAATTAGTTAATGAGTTAGAAAGGAAATGGCATTAAGCTGTAAGGAAGCTACTCTGCAAAGATTAGAGTTATGACTGAGCTCGTTTTAATCTTATTTTAATGCTCTCAACAAAGAAAAAAAAAAAACGTGTTGAAGAAATCTGCCAAAGGCACAAATCAGAGAGGCAACATTAGCATGAAAGATCCTGGGAGCTGAAAGGTATTAGGGGACCTCAAATGGTAGATATAAAATAGATTTCAGTAACCAAAGTGCAAAGGCTTGAATTTTAGGACTAAAAATAACCTCTGTTGTAAGTAAGGATCTCCTCGGTTAGCAATGGCTATGATGGAGGAAAGCTTGGCTGACCACTGTTCAGTCAGAGGGCGACTATTAGATATGACTGTGAAGAAAAGAGCATATGATCCTAGGATGTGTTAATGGAGAAATTCCTAATATAGACAGGAAAGTATCGATGCCTTTGTACAATGTCTTTGTGAAACATCACCCAGAATGTTGTGTACCTTCTGGTCAGACAGAAAAGATTAATTTGAACTGGGATGTTTGGAGAAGGAGAACAGATGTTAAGAAAGAGGCTTAAACCTGGATTTTCTTTAGTCCTGGAGAACAAAGTGTAACTGGATCTAAGGTAGCTCTCTGTAGATTAATGGGGAAAGTGGCTAGGAAAAAGAACTATTTGGGATTTAAAAGTCATAAATTTACAAGAACAAACTGGTTCATAGACTTAAAAATACATATTCTGACCACCTGAGCAGTGAAGTTCTAGTGAAGGAGGTAAATTAACTATTTATTAATTGACCCTTGACCCATTAAAAAAGAAAGAAATCAAGAGATTCCCTTCTAGTCCCATGCTCCTTTGAAAATTTATCAAGAGTGCTGCTAGCAACTTCCGTCAAGTTCATGAACTACAGGACTTACCGATACATACAATTAAAGATATAAAGTTAATTCTCATGGAACTTCTTACTAATTTTTTTTGAAAACTGAAGTAATTTCTCATAAATACTCAGATGTTCACGTCTGGCGATTGTTCCTCTTGATGCTACCGCTTTACTTGTTTCAAACTCCACACAGTCTGCTGATCTTTGGAGATCGATCATTATCCAAGGAACTTCAGTTTTTGCATTGGGCAATCCCCTATAGGAAGAAGTATTTGAAGACTCCAAGACGGCTTTCCGTTTACAAAGGAAGCAAGTGGAATCACATGTTGGATCAATATCAGTAGTACAACAGCAATAGAATCTCGAGCTCTATACCAGAAATATCCTACATTTGAGAATTATATCATGGTATAGCTTACACAGAGAAGAAACTTGTTGTTCTGGCTAGGAATTAGGAATAATTCAATTTCATTTGTTTTGTATTAATTACAATTAGAATATTGTTTGTTTTGATTCATAGATGCGGTCCGTCGGACGAATATTTAAATTCATTGACATGCCAACAGAAGAGACAAAAACCATTAAGCCACAAAAGAGTAACTTGCTTTCGGACGCCCTTGTGATTGAAAACAGGCATGCAAAGGAAGAGAGGAACTGGCCGTCTGGGGGCCAAATGACTGTGAAGGATCTTACGGCCAAATACGGTGAAGGAGGATCTGCTGTGTTAGAAAACATTTCCTTTTCGATAAGTTCAGGGCAGAGGGTAAGACACTGTTTTGTTGTGTTTGAGCTGACTTCTATTAAGCTTAAATATAGAAGTGTCATTTTAAACCTATTCATTGACTAAAGAGTAGGTTGGATTAAGTAAGATTTTGTCAAAGAAATTGTCACCAAAGTACTAACCTAAAGCACCTGAAGAACAGAAATGTCTTGTGTTTCTGAAAAAGACTTCACCTGTACGATTATTTGCTAGAAATGGGAGAAAAAAAAAAAAAAAAGGGGAAGGAAAAGCTGCCTCAGTTATAGAAATCTTGAGGCTATTTACACCTCAGTGAAGCACAGCAGGGATCTTTGCTGGCCATGAGGAGCAAAATATACTGATAAAACACAGATGCAGCAGTTCCTGTTTTTTATTCCTGTGCTTGAAATTGTTCGCCTTTTCCTAGGGAGAGGGAAGCTTGCTGGTGAGCACAGGTGCTGGGGGCAGCCTGACCCAGGTGGAGCAGGGCATGAAAGAATACCAGCTGCCGTGCCAAGGGTAATGCACTGCTGGCTCTGATGGCCAGAGGGTGGAGGTGCCGTCTCAGCTGTTTGATGAGGGCTCTAATCCACCCTGAATTATTATGTCACAAACTATAAACAGCTCTACTTTTCAGAAGATTGTCAAACCTCTGATTAATTTTCATGCATCTTTGAAGCTGTATTCAAGAAAGAGCTTTAGTTTCAGGGCAGCAATTAGGCATAGGTTTAACACTTTGCTCTAAGTTCATGCTGAAGGACTGTCCTCTGTGTGGTGGGAAGAAAGGCTTGCGCCATTTCCTGAGCTGGAGCCATATGGATGAATAGGAGGTTTTAACACTACCACACAGATGAGAAAACAGGTTCAGTGACAACTCCCTGGCCTTGCCACGAGGTAGCTTTTCATTCCTAGTTTCAATGGCACCGGTCTCTGCCAGGTTTGCTAGATCTGCCTTGGTTTATGTGAACTGAATGTTTCATCTACTAAGATTGAGGGCACTGACATTTTGAAACCGGGGGTCCAGCTTCCTGTAGCACCATCCTGAAACCACTCTGCCTTTGGAAGAGAGCACCTGTGATTCCTGGAGCGTGGAGGTACAGGTGCCGCTGCAGTCTAGTAGATTTACTTCCTGGAAAATCCCTTGAAGCAATGGAGTATGGAAAGTGAAAGATACTTTTGTACTGTACAGAGAGGGGGCAGAGCAATTAAAACAAAGATCCTTTTTTCAATGGCCATGATTTAGGACCTGGGTCCAATTTTGGTGACGAGCCCTGGACTCAGAGGTAGTATTTCCAGAACTGGAGTGTGCCTTTTAAACTGGAGAGGATTTGCCTCTGCCCCTTAGGGAAGTACATCTTAAACAAGCAGGAGAGGGGAGAGCTCTCCTCTGCTGAGGGGGTTTAATAGAATAGAATAATTCAGTTGGAAGGGACCTACGATGATCATCTAGTCCAACTCACTGATCCATTCAGGGCTGGCCAAGTTAGAGCATGTTATTAAGGACATTGTCCAAATGCCTCTTAATCACTGACAAGCTTGGGACATCAATTGTCTCTCTGGGAATCCTGTTCCAGTGTTTGACTGACCACCCCCTCGCTAAAGAAATGCTTCCTCGTGTCCAGCCTGAGCCTACCCTGGTGCAGCTTTGAGCCATTTCCACACGTCCTATCGCTGGATACAGGGAGAAGAGCTCAGCATCTCCCTCTCCACTCCCCCTCCTCGGGAAGCTGCAGAGAGCAATGAGGTCACCCCTCCGCCTCCTTTTCCCCAAACTAGACAGGCCCAACGTCCTTAGCTGCTCCTCACGGGACATTCCTCCCAGCCCTTTCACCAGCTGTGCTGGCCTCCTCTGGACCCATTCAAGGACCTTCACGTCCTTCTTGAGCTGTGGGGCCCAGCAGCGCACACAGTGCTCCCGGTGAGGCCGCACCAGTGCTGAATGCAGGGGATAATCACCTCTTGCGAGCGGCTGGTTACGCCGTGTTTGGGGCACCCCAGGGTGCGGGTTGTCTCTTGGCTCCAGGGCACACAGCTGACTCGTGCTGAGCCTGCTCCCCACCAGCACCCCCAGCTTCCCTTCTGCGGGGCTCTTCTCCAGCCGCTCCTGACCCCGTTCGTATTTTTGCCTGGTGTTACTCCGTCCTAGGAGCAGAATCCAGCATTTTGACTTGTTAAATTTCATCCTGTTAGATTGGAGCATTAAGCAATGATTATCTAGATCATTCTGCAAGGCCTCCTGTCCCACGAGAGAGTCAACAGCATCTCCTAGTTTGGTATCGGCACCAACCTTGCTTGATGGTGCATCCAGATCATTGGTATATTGAACAGAACTGGCCCTAGACTTGGAGCCCGAGGAACACCGCTGGAGGCCGGTCTCCAGCCAGGTGTGGCCCCATTCAGTACAATGCTTTGAGCTCTGCCCTTCAGCCAGTCTTTCACCCAGGGAGCTATGAACCCACTCATCTCAGAGCCGGACAACTTGTCCGGAAGGATGCCATGAAGGACAGTGTCAAAAGCCTTTCTGGAATCCAGAAAAACTACATCCACTGCCTTTACTTCCACTAGGTGGGTCACAGAAGAATATCAAATTAGTTAAACAGGACTTTCCTTTTGTGAACTGATGTTGACTATGGCTGATGATTGCATTATTGTTCTTTAAATTCCTTTCAATTGTATGCAGTATAATCTTCTCCATAATTTTTCCAGGAACTGAAATTAGACTAACAGGTCTGTAGTTCCCTGGGTCTTCCTTCATGCTCTTTTTGTAGATTGGAATACAAATCTACCCAATCCATTAATTAGGTTGGTGCAACACAGTGTTTACTGCTCATCTGGTTCAGAGGCCTGAGGCACTGTTATGGAAAGGATGCCAGGCAGCAAGAAGAATCCCCTCCTTCACCTTCACTTGTATATTGTCACCCTACAAAACCAGCCCATGCTCAGATATTAGCTGTGTAAAACCCAGCTGTTGGAAAACACAGTATCTCATCATTTGCTGGTGGTTACTGCAGATACTGCTTTTTCCAGCAATAGGTCAGTGCAATCCCACGAGGGAAACACATTAAAAAAACCATAACTGTGTGTTATGTTTCTTCCCACCTAAAAGGTAAGGAAAGGCAGCACTAGCTGGGCAGGTTGAGTAGTTGCATTGCTTCTTGGGGGTGGGCAATGGCATGGTATGTGCTGTGACCAGTGCCTCAGGCCCAAGCTACCCCATTAGAAATTTCATGGTCTGATCAGAGTTAGGCTCTCTATTTTCAATTATATGGAAATGGAGTAGCTTAGCAGTGTGATTCAAGGCCACTCCCTACTTGGCTTTTGTCTGCTGGATGAAGTTTTGCTGAAGAGGACTTCGTAGCAAAAGACAGGGGAAAGGCACGAAGAGCTGCACTAATCAGTACAAGATAATATATAAACAAATTTCTGTTCTTCAGCTAAGGGTAGACTAACAGATTTTTCATCTTAGTTAATTCTAACAAAATAAACGTGAGTCTGGCCCAGTGTTTTGTTCAGCCTTTGCTGTAGGCTTTTATCATTTCCAAATGAATGACATTTACTGTCCCATTGAGGGATCTCCATGTTCTCCACTGCTGAGATCTCTTAAGTGTTTTTTCTTGGTCTGTCGTTAATATGTGAGCAGTATTAAATGTTTGCTTTTATGATTTGCATTGCAGGTGGGCCTTTTAGGAAGAACTGGTTCAGGAAAAAGCACTTTACTTTTTGCATTTTTAAGACTGCTGAATACAGAAGGGGATATCCAGATTGATGGAGTCTCCTGGAACACAGTCAGTGTGCAACAATGGAGAAAGGCATTTGGAGTGATTCCTCAGGTAATGAGATTATTGTGTATTTGTGTGTCTTTATTTTCAGTGGTTCCACATCCATATGCACATAGTTAGCTTCAAGCTGGAAGCATAAGACAACTAACTGAGAAACAGAAACAGAACACAAAGATTTTGTGAAAAGAGGAGTGGGATGGATGGATGCAATGATTCTCAGCAAACTCTACTTTATGAGGGTTTCTATGCCATTCACACAAGAACTCTTCTAGAAATGGGAAGGTGCAGCACACTTGACAGACATGTTTGCAGCCTGCTTAGCCTTGCACCGCTGAACTAGTTTGCACGTTGGTTCAAAATAAGAGAGTACCACCTGGAGGAAAAAAATAAAATACATGGTGTTCTCAGCTACTCTTTTCTAAAGCCCTACATTATGTATCACGGTTAATGTGTGGATGCTACATGTTGCCTGTTTTTCCTGACAGGCCAGTAGCATAATTACTGCTTTCCTCATATTTTACTAGACCACTAGCTGATCCCCAGCTTGGACTCATCACTTTTTTACCTGTCACTTCTCATTCTCATGGTGCATGTATAAAGGAGCACTTCATGTTTTTTATGCTTCCAGCAGTCCCAGCATATGCGAAGTAATGCCATTTCAGAGATGAAAAAGGAAGCAGCTCCTCACATGGGTTTAGGCACCCTAATACTTTCAAATAACTGGAACAAGAAAAATAGTCAAAGGAGGAGCAAACAATTAAACCTAGGGCGTCTGAGTCCCTTCCTGATGTCCCCACCATGGGATCACTGACCTATATTAGTTAAACTCTGGATTATCTGTCTCAAAAATGAACATTGTTGGCTGTATGAAGTAACATTTGAAAGTGATCACTCACTGTAAAGGTAGGAATGAAAATTGTTGGAATGAACTGCATAATTTTAATGCCATGTTTTTTATTTTTGCTGCTGAGAGCTGTCAGTCCTTTCCAGCAACACTGATACAGGAGTAATACATACTGGCCTTCTCTTCTTTAAAAGCTATACACTGCATAGTTGTTCAGCTACTAAATATACATAGTCTTCTCCATAACAGTGTTCATTCCTTTGGAAGTCTCGTGAGTGTGGCAGGTTAATTCAAGTAACAGTTGACTGCAGTCTTACCAAGGAGATACTTGTGGCATCAGGAGGCAGAAGGACACCAGTTGCAAATCAGCCTGCTGCACTGCAAGGGGACATGCAGTCTGTCCCACCTTTATCCATCCTTGAGAGGCGGCTACTAGCCTTAGAGACTGATAAGTATGGTTTGATTCTCAGCTCACTCCTTGACCGGTCCACAAGGAGTGGGCCAACCAAAGTGACCGAGGATCTCCTTTTGACTGTCAGCTGTCAAACCCTTATTGTGCAGTTCTGCCCATCCCATCTCCACAGTAGAAAAGTTGTCAGCTGCTTTCTGTGCATATTGGTTTGTTCCCAGATAGTCTACTGCCTTAGGAAGGTGGTTACTGTCTTAGAAAGCTGGTGAGCTGCAGTGAACATGCATGTGGTATGAAGCTGTTGTGCACTGACTACATGAGGTGCTTTAAAATAGTTGGAGAGACTCTGGGACAGCCGGCCAGTTTAACTGAAAATACACTGTCAGGTTTACATTTGCAAAATAGTGGGTTTCTTTTCCACAACCATCATGGCAGAGGTCTGTTATCACTTTGATTCTCTGTTGGGTGTGTAGGCTAAATTCTGCTTTCTACTCCAGTACAACAAACCAAACTAATTGTAGGAAGTCACTAAGACAACAATCACTCAAGTCACTGTGGTCTCTCCTTATCTAGGTCAGTGTTATGAAGGTGGGGTTTGACTCTAACCAGGATGTTCCTGATGGCACTGTCTTGGCTTTAGTAGCTGTTAAAAGATGCTGAAGTGCTCATGCTGGAAACACAATGGCTTTGATTTTGCAAAGATCAAGAGGGATTCAGAATTTATTTTTTCTACTTAATGATCAATTTTGAGTTGTGATAGCTTCCCTTTCAAAAATGGTATCCCACAGTAGCCTGAATGATATTTATGTAAAGAAGGTGTGCAAAGAAGGCACAACTCACTCTGCTGTGTGCACTTCACAATGATGCTTGAAATTTCCTCAAAGGCAGCAATGTTTTAGCGCTTCAGCCTTGCCAGAACAGACTCTTTCTTCACTGCCAAGTTACACCCTCAACAAAACAGAGCCAGGAGAGCAGTGACGAGTCCACTGGTTGGATTCGTTTCTTGCCTAAGCCCTACCAACAGCCTGGTTGGTCATATGCTGCCTGCTGAGCTGAGGCTTGGCAAGCTGCCCTTTGATAGCTGCCCTGTCATCACCCTTTCTGTCCTCTCTTCGACATTTTCACTCTGTCTGTATCTGTAAATTTTTATTTCTTTATTATTGCTGGTTCAGTTCTGCAGCATGATTGTTGCTTGCAAGTATGAAGAAAGTCACCCCTTCAGATAGAGGCTGCTGTGCAGTGAGCTGCAAATGCAGCTGCATCTAGTTAGTTTGGAGGACAGGTATGTTATACAGCTGTCATCCAAAGCATGGCTGTATAGGATGAAGTATGCTTTTACCAGTATAAGCTGTGTCCATTGTGAAATTTTCCTATACAGCCAAGTATAACTTTCTGTATTGGAAGGGACTTCCCTGTCTCTCCCATAGACATCCTTTTGCTCTCAGCCCTTTCTTCCTTTGAGATGTGGTTGCCCAGCAGGGTTTGTGCTTTCCATCTCCAGCTGTCCTTGAGAACAACACATGGACTGAGGAGAAAAATGAATACTTGGTAGCAAATAGCCTAATTTTTTCAGCAAAAAATATGATTAATAATTCCCATAGGTGAGTACTCACTATAAAGTCACTAATGATATAGAAAACATTACTCTGCAGCCATCAGCAAAATGCGAGAGCCATTTGTTATATGAGCAATGTAACTTGGCATTCTGCTAGTGAGGTGCATTGTTAGTTCATTGTTAAAATTACACATTTAGTTCAGTTTGGAAGCCCCTGGAGCATAGAGCAACACCAAAAAAATCCCAGCCGTCCATTCTCTGGAAGGTCATAAGAATTGCCAGCCTGTTTGCATGCTTCAGTTCGCAGCTCCTGTCCCAAAGCCTTGCCAAAGAACTGCACGTTATGCCTCGAAAGTTCCCACATGCAGAACAAAATGAAGTTTTCACTAGCACTTTCCCAGCAGGGAAGAGACATGGCATATGCCACCCTGCCTTTCCTAGCAGAACAAAGGTAGCATTTTGTTCTTTGCCATTCACCTAAGGCTTCAGAATGGGAAAAAAAGGAGAAAAAAAAAACCCACAAACTTGTCTTTCCTTTCTTGAGAGGTTGGCCTGTAGCAACACCTCGATATTTTCTGTCTCCAGGAGAGATTTTGCAAACAAAAGGAGAACAGAGCTCTACCTGAGGCATACTTCCTCTTGAAAACTTCCCAACACTTTCCTTCGCTTTCTTCCCTAATTTTTCCAATATAGAAGTGCTCTTCCTCAGTGGGAACCTCACTGATGTGCACCTGTGTAGCACACACAGCACCCTAACACACTGCCATCCACTCCAGGCAATGCTGGAATGGCCTGCAGGGTGCTCATGGATCATGCTAAGCTAGAGCAAAGGCAAAAACCTGTTTCTTTCAGTGTCTCAAATCCATCTGTCAGCGCACTGCAGTGGTGTGAAGGAGTAAATAAATCATACAAAATCTGTTTCCTGGAGCACACACAAGGAAGCTCCTTCGCGTAGCTCCTCACAGGCCTGTGCTGCTGAAGCACAGCCTGACCACAGTGCTGCTACTGCAGGATGTTTGTCATTCTTATGCAAAGCAATTACTCCAGCGATAACAAACTGTTTGAAGTATAATCACAGCCCATCATCCCTTCTTTCTGGGCAGTCCTTTCTTATGCCTCTTCTGCAAGAGTTTCTCCACCACATTACCAGGGTGATGACAGTCAGCAGCATCTGGTTTCAACACACTGAAGCTCTTTTGTGTACAGATCCTCACGCAGATTGCATCCTGAAATATTTAATGGAGTCAAATTGGGAAAATGCCTTCAGAAATTTGGCTTTGAATGGATAACAGGAGACCTGCAGCCAATTTTTCATTAAAATAATTGAGGAGAAACCCAGGACCCATAAGGTGCTGCTAGCTCAAAGGAAGGGGATGACTTCTCATATCTTCTTGAGTGTTATTCCACTGCATTCTTGTGGCTCTCACACTGTTTTCTATGTATAAGTACTCCATATAGAGTTAAAATCAAGCTTAGTGTGAAGAATGAGGTTACTACTGTTCGTAGGACTGCCAGCTGACAAAAAAAAGATCACTTTTGCTTCTTTATTCTCCTCAAGAAGTGAAATTTTGCAACCTTTATCTTTGTAGTTCCAATTTTTCTGTAGCAATTTCTTTGTTCCTTGTACCTGTCTCTCTACCTGTCTGTCTCCAGCACTGTTTCATTGCTTCTCATACCCTTCAGGACTGTTTGCTTTCAGTTCTGGGGGTGGCTGTTTTGCAGCATGCCAGGGCAGTTCTGCACAGTGCAGCCTGCTGAGCAGCACTGCTCCCCAGAGATGGTGCCACAGAGGGCCCTGCAGAGGCTGGGTTCCTGCAGGGCAGCGAAGAGGAGTCAGCATCACCATAGCTGGAAGCATCTGCTGCACCAGACCTATGCACACATTGCACCTGAGGACATTAACAACCCCACATGCTTATTTCTGCCAGTATACACATTGTTCTCTGCATCATGGGTTCAGTGTTGCCAGGAGCACAGCACTTGTGTTTACCAGTAAGCATTATGGGAGGCAGAGGTTTTAGCATCTTATAGGATCATAGAATGGTTTGGGCTCAAAGGGACCTTAAAGATCTTCTGTTTCCAACCCCTGTGCCATGGGCAGGGACACCTTCCACTAGACCAGGCTGATCAAAGCCCCATCCAACCTGGCCTTAGAACACTTCCAGGGATGGGGCATCCACAACTTCTCTGGGAAACCTGTGCCAGTGCCTCACCACTCTCATAGTGAAGAGTTTCTTCCTTGTATCTAACCTAAATCTACCCTCTTTCAGTTTCAAGCCATTCCCCCTTGTCCTAGTACTACAAGCCCTTGTCAAAACTCCCTCTCCAGCTTTCCTGTAGGCCCCCGTCAGGTACTGGAAGGCTGCTCTAAGGTTTCCCTGAAGCCTCCTCTTCTGTAGGCTGAGCAACCCCAAGTCTCTCAGCCTGTCTTCATAGGAAAGCTGCTTCAGCCCTCTGGTCATCTTTGTGGCCCTGCTGTGGAATCCCAGCAACAGATCCATGTCCTCCTTATGTTGGAGCCCCCAGAGCTGAATGCAGTACTGCAGGTGGGGTCTCATGAGAGTGGAGTAGAGAGGGAGAATAATCTCTGTCAACCTGCTGGTCAAGCTTCTTTTGATGCAGCCCAGGATACACTTGGCTTTCTGGGCTGCAAGCGCACATTGAGTTGTCCTCCAACAGATATTGGGGTGGTTGAAGTCCCCCAGGAGGTCTAGGGCTTGTGAATGTGAGGCTGCTCCTGTCTGTCTGTAGATAGGCAGTCTGTAGCAGATCCCCACTACAATGTTACCTCTCCCTGCCCTCCCTTTAATCCTGAGCCATCAGGTCTCCATCAGCTCTTCATCCATCCCCAGGCAGAGCTTCATGAACTCCAGCTGGTCATTGACATAGATGGCAGCACCCTCCTTGTCACCCCTGCCTGTTCTTCTTAAAAGGCCTGTAGCTTTCCATTCCAGCACTCCAGTCATAGGCGCCATCCCACCGTGTCTCCATGACGCCAGTAAGATCATAGCCCTGCTGGCCTGAACATGTCTCTTAACTCCTCTTGTTTATTCCCTATGCTTCGTGCGTTTGCATAGAGGCAATTAAGAGGGCCCCTGCTGAAGCTGTCTTACTGGCTGGAGCTGCTGGAGTTCCTTTGTGCTGCTCTTCAAGTGCTCTTCTGCTGACCTCTGATCCCTCGCCACACTCTGGACATCTGTTGCTGGCACTGGCATCTAACTGCTAGGAGTGAGATGAATTGAGGTCCCCCTCGCCCAGCATTAGTATAAAGCCCTCTTCAAGGGAGGACATTACAGAACTGCTCCCCAAAAACTTGCAGGTCTTCATTGCTCCTGTGCTTTTATTCTTGTCTGTAAATATTATGTCAATGTAAAGTCCCTAAAGGACGCTTACGATAACTCTGTAGCATATGTAGAATACTAAGGCATTCGTGTAGCAATTTGATTTTCTTTCATGTTGATATTGTTGCCATAATATATGTGAAGTGGAAGAGGCTACATGGAGGTCTGTGTGTGGAGCTGGTGTCAGGTTCCAGCTGATGCTGTGTTTGCTCTCCAGCATGGAGAACGTCCAGCTTCCACGAGCATATGGGAACAAGGGTCCATGTGTCTGACCGGGAACCTTCAAATGGGTTGTCCCTGTTGCCACAGCAGCTACTGTCAGCCAAGATACTCTTGCTCCTTAGCAGCCTCTTCTCAACTGATCGTTCTACTCTTCTGTATGTATTGCTTAGGTACTCCAGGATCCTGATTCTCATAACACTTAAATAATTTAGGAGGCTTATTGCCATAAGCTGGGTGTATCCCACACCATAACCAGTACGCAGAGGCTCTAGCCACCGAGAGGGGGTTAAAGCCCTTCAGAGGGTTTGATTTACAATATTTGGGGTGGTCAGAACATAAACATGGCTGTATTTATATTCCTGAGTGTTTTGCTTGTGGATGGATGTCAGGTCTGAGAAACTGTTGTATGATCATGCCTATTATCAATCTGGGTGAATTTGAGCAAGTGACAGAGAAGCAGATGGTTCCAGATTTGCTGCCGGTCTCCCAAGCCATCCATCCCCCTTTCCACTGGTCTCCTTATTTCTACTTCTTCAGTATTTATAAACAACACATAAGTCCATGAGACTTTGGGTTTCGGGTTTTTTTTCACTTTAGACTTCTAGCTTTTAAGAATGTTTGGGGTTGTTTTTTTTTTTTCTTTTTAAGTGAACTCTAAACTGCCCGTGTAACTCACATGATATTTACTCAAGTGAACCCTATGTGGTTTCTAATGAGCTGGGAGGAGAGAGGTGTTGAAATGGAGAGGTAGGTACCAGATTTCAGGACAATGAAATATTTACCTTGTGGGGGGGGAAGGTACTTTTGGAAATAGCTTGCTTTTAGTGCCCTGCTTCTTGAAAGCACAGTTATTAGGAATAACAGCAGTTTCAAAAGAAAGTCGTTCCCTTTATTTCTCTGCCTGTTGCACTTCAGCAGGAATGTTATTCAGCCCTATCTTCTTTAAAACTGGTTTGTTTGGTTAACTATTCTTTACCACTGAGAAATGAAAATACCTATTCCATTAGTTAAATGTATGGTGCTCAAAGTGTGAACAAACCCGTGTCTGACACTGTTTCCACGGCGTTATTGTTTCCACCGCACCCACTTACCTGGAAGAATCTAATCCTGCTGCAAATATGTTGCCCCACTCACGCCACCAAACTAGTGCTGGGCATGGGAAAGGGACTGCGCTGTACTTCACTGAAGCATTCATTGTTATTAACAGTAATTATTATAAAGGCAAGAGTCTACTCTTCCCCTCTAATCTCTACCAAAAGTACTTCAATGGTTTCTAGCTGCGTGTGCTGCTGCCTCGCTGCAGCCCAGTCGCCAGCACTGCAGTGACTGGTACCATTGCACTTTAATCCACCCCACTGGCTACAGGGCACCACAGTGCAGTGCTTTTCTCCTCTGCTCTCTTGAATCAGGTACTTCCTTCTCTGTTACACCAAAGAAGTTATTTGCAACGGCTTACGTATCTTAATTAAGCAAATTAATTAATGATTTTTTTCCCTCTGCCATGTTTAAACTTTTAATTAATCATAATTAAATTATTTATGTAAATATATGTATAAATCACTTTGAAATCTGATGAAAGAATGCCCAAGTTCCCAGGTTAGATTAGGTGGAAATTTAAAGCCAAACTCTGGGAAAGTACTTGCCAAGTATATTCTCTCAGCCCTTTTCTGCTGGTACAGCCAGTCCTTCGCTGCTTTTGGTAGTGTTCGACTACCAAGACTACAAGAAATGACATGGCTGTGAATCACTGGCATGTCAACACATTTTCTCTAAATAAATATTTTCTTTAGAAACACAAAAGAGAGGAAAATAATTGTCTCACATCTTTCCTCTTGGTATTTGTTCCGTATGTACAAGGAAAGAGTGACCAAACGATAATATTTCTCAACAATGCATTGACAGTCTTTGAGACCAAGTTCTCCCAGCTACAAGCAGCCGTCGTACCTTGCAGCACAGAAAGCAACAGCTTGATTTTATCTCTTAAGAAATGTTGTGCAACTTCAGTATCTCTTGAAAAACCTCACTTCTACCAGAATCTGACACACCCACCCTATGTAAAAAGAGATTAAATAAACATTTAATTTTGTCTGAGTCATTGCTTTTCAAGCTAAAACCCGTGTATTTAAGGGATGTTCACTGAAATCTGCTTGCCTAAAATGATGAGAAAAGCAGAACCAAGCAGTAAACTTCAGTGCGGGAAGGATGCGCTGTCAGTGCTAGGCTAGGAAAGATGCATCCACTTTGTCCTGTGTGCTGAAAGGAAGGCACAGGGCAGAGCAGGGACGGAGCACGGGCTGTAGCATCTGTCGGGAATTTTCAGAAATGATCAGAGCGAGTTTTGCTGCAACAGTCGTGAATCAGGTCATGCTGTGTCACGTCTCAGTGATGTGACAGTGAAAGAGAAAAAAGAAACCTCTTTTGAGATAGGACTGGGACATGGTGAAATGTCAGGTAACCGAAGGATGCTGGTATATGTTTGGCTACAATTGATTAGGCAAAGAGAAATTCACCAATGAAAAACAACTTAGGACAATGTCCCTGAATACTGACAAATACCCAACAGTTTTCTTCTTTTAGAACAAAATTGTGGGAACATACACATTGGTTTAGGGATATTTTTTTTTTAATATTTATCCCATAATAAAGAATCAAAAATGGCTTTTAAAAGTCTTATTCCAAAGTGGAAATCTTTTATTCTGAAAACTGCTGAAATGTGATTTTTGCAGTTATTCAGAAAAGTTTGGTTAAGTTTTTGTTAAGACAATTGCCAAAAACTGAACATAGGATTTTTAAAATACCTTTTTTTTTGAATAATAATTTTAAAAAAATTTAATAATGTGTATTAAGCTCTATCTGGTAATTGCAGAAGGTTATTCTTTTTTCTGTATGCTTTACAATTTACACTGCTTTATACAATGTTTTAGGGTATCTATCTACCTGTGTCTGTATATCTTTTTCCTTGTAGAAAGTGTTCATATTTTCTGGAACTTTTCGGATGAATTTGGATCCTTATGGGCAATGGAAAGATGAAGAAATATGGAAAGTCGCAGAGGAGGTAAAGCTGCTTGATGTTATTTGTATCCTTCTGGTGAAGTGGTTACAGCAGAGTCTAGTGTAGGTCAAATGATTGTCATATATTACATTTATACAGAATCTTACAAGAAAAAAGTGCTGAGGAAAGGTAACGCTGTGCTGTAAACCATGTTTCCTTGCTACATAATAAAGAGGTGCCTTTGTCAGATTTTTTTAAAAAAATTTATAAACTTCCATACAGCACAGTCTGGATTACTCATGCAGTGATTTAGCATAGGCGGAGTTTTATGTTTGGCTGCGCTGAGTGACCCTGAGGAAAAAAAATCAGAGGAAGCTGATACAGCAAAACATTCTGTAATCTTTTTTCATTTTAATGCTTTGCCGTATATATGAAATACATTTTTCTACCAAAATATGATCTTTTCTTCCAAGTGACAAGTGATAGGACAAAGGGAAATGTCCTCAAGTTGGGCCAGGAGAAGTTTAGATTGGATATTAGGAAAAATTTCTTCACCAAAAGGGTTGTCAAGCGTTGGAACAGGCTGCCCAGGGAAGCAGTTGAGTCACCATCCCTGGAGGGGTTTAACGGACGTGTAGATGTGGTGCTCGGGGACGTGGGGTACTGGTGGACTTGGCCGTGCTGGGTTAGCGGTTGGGCTCGATGATCTTGTAAGGTCTTTTCCAGCTGAAGTGATTCTGTGATTCTGTGACTACTAAACATTTTGGAGACCAGAAAAAAAAAGTGAAAAATGCCTGTGGTCTTTCCTAGAAAAAAGATTGGTGTTTCTGCAATAGGAAATATTTATATTCTGCTTAGAAAAATCTTTCCTCTAAATATTTTCCAGTTATCGCCGTTCTTAGGCCGATGTAACGCCAGCTGAGAAGGAGCGCGCTCTGACACTGCATTCAGGCTTACACCCTGCTTGTGTCACGGGCAGCAAATAAGTATCGTGGAATCGTAGATTTTATGGATCTGAAGGTCGTCTTGTAATTGCATGTTGAGGTTTTCGCAACATTTTTTGTTTTCGGATTCCGCGATGCTAGGGCCCAGGTTTTGGTGGCCGTTTCCCCGTGCAGTACGGTTGTCAGATGCCACCTATTGGCTCTGGTCGCGCTTCACACATCGCACAGGTGTACGTAGCACCTGAAGGCGGAGGAGAGCTAGGGAAAGGGCCGCAGCCGGGAACACAGATGCCTACTTCCAAGGTACAGATTACCTAATTAATACGGACTCCACAACGAATCGGTGCCATTTTCCTTGTGCATTGCAAGTCTCAGGTATCAGAAAATGCTTACAAGTGTGGGACTTGATCCAAGTTCTTCCTCTCCCATCCAGGAGGTTAACTGTGTCTCTGCTTGCTCTCTTGGCTTTATCTGATTTCTTGCCTATATTTGGAAAAGAGGCAAGCAGACACGTTCTAGGAGTAATTTACTGTCAAATAAAAACATCGTGACTTTTTTGGTTAAACGATGCGACAGCAGCTTTTCAGCTGGTCCTAGCAGAGGCAATGGGCTGCTCAGTGCTGTTTCACTGAGGCTGGGGGAAAAATGGAGTGTGGATTAAGATACCCTTTCTTGAAAAAGACAAGATTTCCTTCTGCTTTTGAGGACTGTTTTCACTGCACATGTGAATTGAGCCTGGAATTTCAAAGAGCTAAACGTCATTTATGACAGTGTGAAAAAAAAACAAAAACCTAACCTAAGTGTTTATCATTAAGGAGTCTGGCAAATCTGTATGTGATACAGAGGTTTTCATTGCACAGGTGAGACTGCAAAGCAAATATAAAAGAGTGATTGGATTGTTTACAAAGTTCACGCTCTTGAAATCTGTCTCGTTAGTGACAGTGAGTCAGTATAATTTCTGGAGCATGGCACAGAAAGAAAGTTAGCTGCCAATTTTTCCCTGACCCGTGTTGGCTGCTAGGATTTAGAGGATCCTGCTGAGACCAGCATGAGCTTGTTCTGCTCCTCAGAATCAGCTGGAGAGAGCAAGGCGCTGAATGGACAGATGTCAGATGTTTCACTTTTTATTGCTCCCATATTTCAGCGCTTGAATCTGTTGGACTTGCGTCAACTTTTGAGGCCAAGTTTTACTCTTGCAGTCAGCTGTCTGGACCCTACAGGGACACAGAGAGACCTTGTACAGTTTTAAGAGGAAAGCATCTTTCCCAGCCATTAGATGTAAAATTTCATTAAAGGACACGATGTGTGTTCAAAAGAGGGGTGAGGAACAAAGCACTGGCCTTAATTTGCTTATAAATGAAGCACAAACTCTTTGGAAACACCATGCACATACCCGTGCACCACAGTTTAATATGGTTTCCATGTAAAATGGAAACACAAAGGGTGAATTCCACTACTATTTTTTTGCCCTGGAATGCAAATTAATTGCAGATCAGTAATATTTAAAACAAACACAAAGGGATCTCTTCATAAACTACTAGGGCTGCATTTCATTTTTATAACCTTTTTTTGAAGCAATGCAACTCATGTTTGTTTCCTAGTTCTCGTATTTTACAGAAATTTCTCTGTAAATGCTACTGCTTAGGCCCAGGAACACAGTCAGTTTGGACCTGTAGAAGATGCAAAGTTTTGCTTTGAGGTGTACAAAGTCCCCCAGTGACAGCAAAAAGGAGCACTGGAAGAAACAGTCAGAGAACATCTCCTGGGCCGGATTCTGGCTGCTGGTCCAAGGGAAGCAGCTTCACTTGGCATGGGCACCGCTCTAAATGTTTTGTCACCGATGCTAGGGGGAAGCCTGTGATGCCATTAGTATAAACAAAGTGCACAATACCTTTGGGGCAGCAAAAAGGAGCAGATGGAAATGGTCTCAGAGCTATAGAAAAAACAACTGTGGTGACCTGGGTTATTTTCTCTGTTGCTGTATGCTGTTGTAGCATACAAATTTTGGTCATTTCTTTTTACCCACCTAGTAACCAGAGAGGCCTGGTTTCCTTGCAAAAATCCCTTTCCTTAACATTTGCAATGATGTACATCACCACTGGATAAAGAATTTCAAATATGTTGCTTTCTCTAGCCTGCTAGCTGAGAATGTTTTGGTTGAAATGCCAGAAGTCGTCGTATGTGACAAACAAATCGAGCATTAACTATCAGCTTCCCAACATAAATGCTAGCATATTGTAAGAGTCAAGTATTTCTGTGCTTTTCACATCATCCAGCTACTAGCTTGTAGTCTTTATAGGACAGATTCTCCTTTTCATCCGTTTCTGTGTTCTCTTCACTGCCAGAAATGAAAGGCGTTAGTTGTCACACGCACAGTCAGCAGTGACTGTATCTCACCAATTTTTCCTGTCCTTTTTCTTTCTGGCAGGTTGGGCTGAAGTCTGTAATTGAGCAATTTCCAGGCCAACTTGATTTCGTTCTGGTGGATGGAGGCTGTGTCCTCAGCCATGGCCACAAACAGTTGATGTGCCTTGCCCGGTCAGTTCTCAGCAAAGCTAAAATCTTGCTGCTCGATGAACCGAGTGCTCACCTGGACCCTGTGTACGTTTTGTTCCTTTGTTCTGTCTTCTAATGTGAAATAAGAAAATCAGTGAGGCAGCACCAGCTAAAGAGACCTTTGGTAACTGGCCTGGTCTGTTACTAAACCGGATTTCAGTAACGTATGTTAGTAATTCTGCATGGGGGATCAGGGAAACCTAGCTACAACCTTAGATTTATAGCTGATATATGAAATATATAGAAATATGGCTGATTTGTGGCAGAAATGCAGCATGCTGAGAGACCGCAGAGTGTTGATGTCCATGCACGTGAGCTTTACAACACACAGCTAAACTATGAAATAGCATCAATAAAGTAATGGGTAGGGCCAGCACGTACATTGCAGTCTGAAACGCCAGCGCTTGTTTGCCTTTCAGAACCTCCCAAGTGATCAGGAAGACCCTGAAGCATGCGTTTGCCAACTGCACGGTGATACTCTCTGAACACAGGCTGGAGGCGATGCTGGAGTGCCAGCGGTTTTTGGTGAGCCTTTCTTGTAGTCTCACATATCGTTGTTTCATTACGCTTGATGAACGTGCAAAGTGCACCAAGCAGAAACGATGAAGCTGGCTGGATTGGTGAGGTCATTCAGGGCAGTTGAGCAACTCGGTCACCTGCAGAAGAGCAGCAGGCTGCTGTTTGCTCTTTCACCTGAGCTGTCATAGACACCTGTGTTCAGATGGGCTGGGTCACATTATGGAAGAGCTGGATTCCTTCTTTCAACCAGAAGGAAAGGGGTGTAGGTTATCCCACTGCTCATCCAGGTGCCTTGTATTGTAGATTGGCTCAGGAGCTCCAGAAAAATCCCAGCATCTCACAGGGCTTTACCGTTGCAAATGCAGGAGTGGCTGCGCTTGCCCTGGAGCAACAGGAGGCTGTAGCGGGGGGGAGGGGTTTCCTGGAAAGACATCTGATGGTCAGAATCGCTGATTTCTTTCATCAAACCACTTACATATTCCCTTCTCATTTAATCGAGGTGACAAAGTACAGAAGTCCTGGGGTACTTTCTTTGTTATACAAAAGTGGTTAGTGAATGAAAGAAAAGGCAAGTCATGTAATTGTTCTTAAAAATGAGGTTCCTTCTGCTGTATTTTCTTGACTCTTCCATGAGGGGGGACCTTCATTTGATTAGCAGAGTGAAACATCATTTTCCATGTATATTTGCTTGTGTGTATTAGCACATCAGGAAGAATGTAGCCTGAAAATGAAGCAGGCTAATCAATAAGCAGGTTCTACATCCTTCGTCCTTCGGGATGCGCTGCTCCTTGACGTGTGCTTCCTTCTTTGGGGAGAAGAAAGCAAAGGCGGCCTGGCACCTTGCTGGCAGCCTTCTCCCTCTGCTTGCAATACAGCTCTGGTTTCTGCATGCAGTTAGCGCTTTCTTAACTGGGCAGTTTAGCAGCGTTGGGGAAATGCCGTGGTATCTGGAGACGTCAGCAAACGTTCTCAGAGGTAAAAAAAAAATAAATAAAAAAGTCACAAGGGGAAACCAGCGAGCCGAACGGCATTTTGTAACTTGTGCAATAGGCACCTTTTCTCCATGTTACAATTTTAATGCCTGGTTTTATGGTTGTAATTAGAAATTGCAAACTAGAAATTAGAAACTGCAATTGTAAATTGGGCTTTTCCTGTTAGAAGAAAATCTCTGTTATGTCTTCATGTCTCTTCCCTGCTCCATTAGTTGTGTTAGTTAAATTCTGTCAGCACCACTGTTACCCATCTTAAGAGAGTGATACCGTTTCTTCAGGTAATTGAGGACAATAAATTGCGGCAGTATGAATCGATTCAGAAGCTGCTGAACGAAAAGAGCTCCTTCAGGCAAGCCATCAGCCATGCCGACCGCCTTAAGCTACTCCCAGTACACCACAGAAACTCCAGTAAACGCAAACCTCGCCCCAGAATCACTGCCTTGCAGGAGGAGACGGAAGAAGAAGTGCAGGAGACGAGGCTGTGAGACACAGTGTGAGCACACTCTTTGTGGAGTGAGTTGTCAGAAGTGTCCCACAACGACAGGACCAGCACTTCTGAACCTGCGGGAGCCACGCACTAATTGAACCTTGCAGGACATGATCGCTGCAGTGACTACACACACGTTTGGGAATTACTTTCCTTCCACGGTTAATCGTGTGCAAATTAGTACATTCTATGAAGTTTTGCCACTTGGAATGGTAAAACCAGACTTCCTTTGAAAAGCTGCTCTGATTTGGTACAAACAAGATGGCAAGCAGAAGTAACCTGCTTAGCCCGACGTAATCGTTTCAGAAAAGTTTTAGAAACGTTCTTGCTGGGGTGAGAGTCAAGACAGCAGGAAGAATATGAGAGACCCGGGTGGAAAATAGAAAAATCAGAACTAGAAAGCTTCCTTGAAAACAACTTAAGGGACAATATCAGCAAGACGCACAGAAAAATTCCTCCTCTTTGTTTTCCATGCAGCAACTGTAATTTCAACTTAGCAGACAAAGGCCAAATGGCCTTTCATAACAGCTCACCACTCCACACGTGGAGGTGAGACAAGGCGACATCTGTCACATCTGCACAGCGAAGGGGGAACTGGTCTTTCCTTTTAAAACCTAGGGGACCGTCAACCCGCCCCTGCACGCACTTGCAGTGGGATGAGTGCAGGCTGACATTAGTGTCCAGGGAGGGACTCTCCTGGCAGTGGAACTGTAAGAGTTAGCGCAGGTCTGGCACCTTTACACGCTTTTTACCCTGGCCTAAAAAAAAAAATAAAATAAAAAAAGAAACATCTCAGAAGTAGACTTTCATAATGAAATTAATTTTTATACTCTTCTGGTTTGCAGTTTTATGGTGAAACTGAACTTCCTCTAGGATATTTTATTTATTTTAATATTGTTGCAAACATTTACTAAGGAAATGATGTATTTTAAAAGTGATTATGTACTATAAAGAAAAATATATTTGTACAAAAAGTTTTACATGTGGATTGTTGGGTGTTGGTTTTTTTGAGTGTCGCATGATAGAACTGTTAAAGAGGGCAGCCCCAGAGTTAGGCCAGGTACTTTCCAGTGCTGTCTTTGTGCACTATTCTAGTGATACAGACGGTTTAGAAATTTTTTTTTTCCTTTAAATAAAAAAAAAAAAGCAACTGCCTGTATGACACGTTACAACGCCCCCGCCGCCCCCCCCCCCCCCCCTATGGTGCAGACATTGCGGACTGACTCTGCTCCTTCCATTGCAGTCATTGCTGCCTCTCCGAACAGGTGACTATAGTTTTGAATAAATATTCTCTTTATCACCAGAGTAACTGCGAACAGGCGGGGCCGGGGGCACTAGGTGGTGCTGCGGGGTTCGGCTGCCGCCTCCCTCCGCACGCTCCTCGCCCGCCCGTCCCTCGCAGCCTCCTTTGCTCCGCCGGGCAGCAGCTTGGCAGAGGAAGGGCGCTACAAAGAGCCTTCTCACGGCCGCTGCTACCAGCTGGCTAGCAGCACCACCACTCGTGTGCCTGACCAACAGTGGTTTTAAATGAGCTTTATAGCTCTTCCACCACTTGGGCTCTAAAGCTGCAAAGAGCAGCACATGCGAATCTTGAAAATAAACTCGTTTAGGCATCGCGTAGCAGCAGCAGCTTTGCTGCTAGCCTGGGACAGCATCCCGCTGAGCCGAGTCCTGTGCTCCGGAGCCAGTCGGGGTGCTGCTGGGTCAGTGCTCGCTCTGGAGCAGCTGCTCACCCTGTCCTGTTCTAGTTTTCCTCTAGCTTAGTCCCACACTACGTGCTTTCTGTTCCTCGTTACAGAATTCCTCTGCAACTACACTTTTTCATTCTTATATTTTTTCCTGCCTTGTCCTTCCTACTGTATTTTCAGTCGTGTCTATCTTCTACGTCTAGGACTTGGGTTGCTTTCCTTCCTCTCTGCATGGATGGCTCCTTGCTTTGCCCGGCTTTCTTCATAAAGCAATGCCTGTTGCTGACAGTTCTGGATACCCTTGAGGCTCAGTTTTGCCATGTCACCATTTCTCTGCCGCTAAGCTCTGCAACAGCTGAAAACCAACTGTATATTGAAGCAGCATCACTTCTGAATCCCATCTTCAGTCCCCCTACCCCCTCAAACTGTTCACCTCCTGCTCTATCGCTTTTCCCACGGAGCCAGCTCTCAGTTTATACGAGTCTTTACAGTGTATGCAGCCACACCTGGCTGGGAGGCCAGGGCTGCTGCAGCGTGCTGAAGCCCAAGGAGGAACGCCAAGGATCTCTCTTTTTCAGGATGTTGCTCAGAGTAGCAGACATACCATGTGGGAGAGCTTATTATCTAAATAAACAAGATGATACGGAAAGATCAGCAGAAAAGAACCACTGTGTCATCAGAATCGGCGTGCGCTTCAAAGCTTGCACAATTACTGGAGGTAATTTTTTTAGGGGCGTCGTTAGAGAGAGAGGCAAGTTGAACTGAGCAGACAAGGAGACACGTCAAGAAAGGAAAAGGTAGATACAGCAGGACCATGTAAGCTGATGGGACACCCGTGGAAGCTGCTGATACAAGCACTCGTTAGGAGCACTTTGAAGGCAGAAATGGCAGCTGAGGGCCCCCCCCCGTAGCACAACATTTAGTGAAACAGCTTGTGCCATCCCTCCCCGGCTCCCACCACGCTGCCTGCCCCAGGAAGCCCAGGCAAGATGCTGCAGAAATGCTTCTCTCTCTGCCCTCCAAGGGCAAGTGGGCAAAGGTCGGAGAAGAACGAGCTACTTCTTTCAGTGCACAAGTACTGCTTCAGCCGCTGTGGTGTTCAGGCTGGAACGGGAGGTAATTCAGTACCGGCTGCCATGATGAGGAGAGGACCCCACCTGCTCCCCAGCAAAGGCTGAGGAGAGCACGTTGCCTTCTCGAGTAAGTGTTCGGTGGGATAAAGCGGCCCTAAGCTGGGAAGTTGCACCTGCTGTTCATGGTGGAAAATGAAGCATCAGAGTTTAAAAAAAAATATATGTATATAAATAAAATGAGGCTATAACCCAAGCACAGTGGAAGAAAAGAACAATTACCTTCATAAACACAGGCTGAGCCGTATTCAAAGAGCATTTTTCTTTTCATGTGCTTCAGTTCACATACATTTGATAAAACAAAACTATATGCTCAATATCTCACTGGAGTCAAACAAGCTTGCTGTTCTTCCAAAAACCAGTTTTGCTTTCACAGTTGCTTAACTGGTGTCTTACTAGCTTTAGTACTTTACACATTACATACCTTTTTCCAAAGTCTTTCCTAAGATCCACCTTCTCTATTTCCACAAGCCTCACATCCCTCAGCATGTTACACCATGATCAGTGTCACTAAACATCCAATGGCCTCTGCACTTCTTGGATGCTACCCTGCTCAGGCAACAGGTTTATTTCGCTGAAATGTGGCAGCTCTTGGCAAAGATGCCTTTTAAAACGTTTCCCCACATTAAGATAAATTCTGAACTGGCATTAATTGTTGGAAGTCAGTTCAGTATAAAGAGTGTTCTGGTAATTCTTTTCTCCTCTTTCCGATATAGACTTGGTATTTTAGCTCTACCATTTATGGTAGAGATCTAATTGATCTTATCTCCCTTATCTAAGAGACCTTATCTCTCTTATCTGTCAGCTAAGAGATCTTCTCTCTCACATAGATCTATCAACAATGCTGTGATTTAACATTTGGAAAAGAAAAAGCACTTTAGAACCGTATGTACAATTGGTCATTAACGGACAGTTAATTGCTGCCTAAAAATCTTGCAAATTAAGCAAGGTGCAAGGCAATACAGCAACACATTTCCTTTAAAAACCTTCATGTTCTCCAAAAACAATTTCCTCTTCCTAGGATAAACAATATTACTACTAATTTTATTCACCAGGACTTACTTCAGCCTCAAAATACAACCCTTGTAAATGCAACTGGATGTTTTCAAGTGATGTCTAACTTTCTTGCCGGTTTTCTTCCTGAACGGGTTCATTCTCATGATCAAAGCTTTAACGGGTGAATAGGTTTTCTTAGTTTCCTCTCCCCAAACCGTTTAAATGTACTGTATAAAACCGAATTTTGGTCACACCAATATGTTCAGGGGCCTACAATTACTGCTGATCCATCTGTGATGAGCCTGTGAATTTGATGCAACCAACCATTACAGCTGGAAAAGGACCGTGCCGCCGCCCGGGCCCGCTACTCACTTGTGCCCTGCTCTCTCCTAAGCCTGGGTGACACTGCGTGACACAGGGAACACATCCCAGCTCCTTTTTCAGCTAATATTAGCCAAACTACAGCTGGACTACCACTGTGCTAAGGAAGTATTTCCCTTCTCCCAGACCTTCTTCTGTACCTCTAAATCCTCAGAATTAAAAGTCCTTTCTTTCCGATACCTTAACTCTGTGCAAAACCTTCCACCTTCTGAGCCTGCCTTTGCTACAGCTCAGTACAAACACACCGCGTGCCCACTCAACTGTCACTTTGACTTCAGGTTTCTGTAAGAACAGCCCACCTGGGAATTCTAAAGTCTCTTAATTACGGTTTGAACACCATAATTGTCACTTTAGCCAGTTAGCACCGGGAAATTGTCCCTCATCCTTTCTTCAGATTGGCTCCTTCCACAAACATCTCCTACCTGTAGAGGTTATTCTGCTTCTCCGGTTTTCCCAGAAAGCTGGAGGGTTTTGATTTGTTTTGTAAATCACTTGAGCTGTATTATGGGAAGAGACATGCCTCAGAAATTCAGGCTCTCTGGTTTTGCTCTTTTCTTTTTTTTTATTTTTTATGAATGTTGCTGCCTTGGTTGAATGATGGAGCAGGTTTTGGCACACTTTTCATTTTGCAGCTCATGCTCAGCACTAAGTAACTGAGCTTAAATATTGTCTGATGGACTCAAGACATTCTTCTAAGGAACATATTCCAAGTTCTTTGTCAAGAAATAAGAATCACAGGAGACATGCTGAAAGCTTCTATTTTCAGAAGTGACCTGGAGGGCTGGAATGTTTAGGGTTCCTCTGGTGAAGAGGCTGAGCTGTGTATAAGGAGTGTAATGTAGTCAGAGAGGGGCTAAAGTCTTTTACTGACCTAGTGGCCTGGGGAAAGGATGCAACCTTAGAAGCTCCCCTGAGACACCCCTTCCTGAGACACCTCTCCATGCGGACAGGTTCTCTCTCTTCACTTACCTTGCTTCTTTACACAGAAAGGGTAATGGATGGGAGCGGCGTGCAGCACGGAGCAGCGTGGTCCACCACAGAGAGCACACTTAAAACCTCTTTGCTTAAGACACAGGAAGGAATGAAGAAAAAGCATTTTGCCCATTTCTAACCCAAAATGAGAGTAGTTGATACTACGAGTCGTGCACAAGCAGTGCTGTTTGTAGCACCACAGGAAGAACCTGAAGATACAATGAAGCCCTGAACTCCTGACCAGAGCCTCGGCCTTGCTTCTGCACATTCTTGCCACTATCCCAATGGTAAACCAACGGAGAAGCCGCTATGTTCGCACACAAACTATTTTATGGTTATATAGCATTCAATATTTGGGGGCAGGAACTGATATGACCTAACAAGAGAGCTTAATAGTTACTACCAAAGATAAGATTATCTTAGAGATAAAGAGATCTGCAAAACACTGTGTGATTATAAAGATGTATGAAGATCACAGACTGTGTTGAACTGAAAGACAGACCCAAAAAAACCGACAGCAGATGGAAATCAACCAGGTAAAAGATGCAGATGGACAGAGATTAGGACAGCAGGCTGAAAAGAAAGATAATGAGGGCACTGAAAGGCAATGCTAAATTTAGCAAGAGACCTAACTTTCAAACCGTGAACAGATGATCAAAGTTACTCTGCCCTCTGCAGATTTTCAGTCAAAGTACAGCAAGAAGACTTTCCATTCTCACAGACAATATACAGTCTTAAAATATATCTCAAAGCATGCTATAGGATACTGTGCCTAAGATCTTCCCACACAGAAACACACTGCTAACTCTTGATCTAAATGAGGGCTGACATTTCCAAGGTGCATTTTCAATGTAGAACGAACCTAGCTTAGAAGTATATCAGGAGCTTTCATTTCTTATATCTCTTTTTAAAAATGTTCGATTTATTGTGATTACAAATCCTGATGTTGCAACTTGTGTGATCGCTACAAAAAACATTTTCCATTTTACGTTCCTCCTCACCACAAAATCCATGCCTGAGCTTCTCACACAAGCTGCCGTACTGCTGTTGACACCGCTTCAGCGCATAAGGGATCCTAATTGCTGAGACCTGTTGCTCTGACCTCCAGCAGTTCCCGGCTGACTCATTCTGTTAAGAACCAACTGCAAAAGTAGCATCCATTTTTCAGCACCAAAAATTACAGAAAAAAAAAAATAAAAATCAACTTCTATAGAAATCACCAGTATTCAGTTATATGTTACTATCACACAACAAACTGAAGTTTTAATAAAAAAGCAATTACCAAAAGACAAGATACTTTCTAAATATGTTGTGCGGAAAATGATTACAGAAATAAGCTTCTAATATTCTATATCGATAGAGATAACACACACGTACAAACTAAGGGACAGAAAGACAATATACAGTACAAAAGTTTTATTGACATGAGTTTGGGATGACTGTTTTACGTACAAAGGTGAAGCGTTAGGAAACAGGTAATCCTTTCCTTTTCCAGGCTGAATTTGAGAAAAACACTACGTTGGAAAGTATAGGCATGACCATGTTGCTGTTCATAGCTCTCAAAACCATCTCCTGGCAGTTTGATCTCAAGAAAACTCCGCGCTTTGCTCCGCCAGCCAGCCGAGGTGTCTGGGCAGGGAGCGTTTCCACATTACTACACTTCACAAGCGTGTAACTGCAGCTACTGCAGAGACCGGGGGCATAATCCCCCTGTAGAAACTCTCCCTCGATGTGTGAACGTGCTCTACCTCTGTAGTAGGGGGTGGGGGGGAATTATAAAGAATTTTAGCTGCAGCTCAAGTATCATTTCACAGCAATTACATCTTAAATCCACAATAGAAATTGATAATTACATAGGAACTCGTGTTATCGCTACTACATTATCTCTGATAATACTGTAGTTCAGCTTGTGCTCAAACTCCTTTTCAGTAAAATCTGTTTCTGTAAAACACTATTATTTCTCAGATCCTTTTAAAACACTGATGAAGTATATAAAAGTTTTTACAGTATACAAGAAAAACAAAGTTAATAAATGATCCCATTTTCTTCAATTCTATTAAAGAATAAGAGTCTGAGAAAAATAACTTTTATTGCATTTTAATTTCTCAATCTCTTTCCTTTTTTAAAAGATAGAAGTTATAACGAAAATTCATGACATTTTAGATGAAGAGAAGCTTGAGAGAAACAAGATCAAAATTCAGCAGGCAGATGATGGGGAAATCAAAGTATTTAATATGGCTTGTAGCTGAAAGTAATTGATCTGCATTTCCAATCATTTTAGTTATTGCCACATTCCATTAATTTTTCGTTAAGTGAAGATAAAAACATGTCTTTAAAATGCACGAACAATAGCTTGAAGCCATTGCTGTACATATTGTGCAACTCATCTGAATGCAGTTTAACATGTGAACTTGATAGAATATATTTATGTACAGTATATACACAAACAGAATCCTGTGGTAACACCCCTGAATATTATCATTTAAACAAGTAATTTTCATAATAAAAGAAGAAAAAAAACCAAACAAACCACCTATGAAGGTGGCAAAACTGCCCATTTCTGAAGTTTAAGTCAATATAATTTCCAGCTGATTTACATAAGAAATAAACGTGGTCCTGTACAAACTTTACATTACAGGGAAACAGTTTATTTTCAAAAAATATTTACATATTTGAGTACTTGGTTCTTTGCAATAGAAATTATAAGATCATCAAAAATTTTATGGTAGGCAGGTTTATTTATTAGATTTTTCTATTTGTTCTTTTTTGTGCAAATTCCAAATCTCTCTTTTTGCCTTATTATCTGCCTCTATTTGCCTTGTATTACTGCTGCTGCTTTTTTTAGTATTCTGAGAAGGCTGGGTGACTTTACTTCTAGGAACTGGAAGAAAAGATTTAACTCTTGAAACACCCAACTCTGTCTTTGATTTACTGTTGCTGCTTTCCACAGTTCGACTGCTGCTGAGCGGACGCATTCCATCCTATGAACAAAAAAAAGCATTTTCTGTATAAGTAATTGTTGCCATTTGACCTGGAAAACAACCAACCAACCCTACCAGCCTCATGGAAACTCTTGGTATTTACAATCTTTTGCCATTTAGTATGACAGCTTCTTACTACTTGGTGAACTATGGCGCTTTGTTTGCTTCTTTGACTGAAAAGACATATCAACATCTTAGAGTACTGAAATAAGACAATGGGGTTTTGCCACTGCTATTGAAAAAGCCTTAAATTTGATTCTTGCATGTCTCCATTTCAGAGGAACATTTCACGTTCTTTCTTTCATTACTGTGGAAAAATGACAGCTGTAGCCACAGCTAAAAGGGAAAAATGGAAATTTAGGTCTTGCAGGCACAAAATTCAGCTTTAAAGCTTGAATAAAGATACACACTTTTTTTGTACCATCAAGGCCATAAATAAGAACAAAATAATCACAACAAAAATAATACTTCGAGAACAGAAGTTGAAAGGCTAGTTACATTTTAATATAACAGAAGTTGAAATATTTAATATAACAGAATAAAAAGATTTAATATAACAGAAGTTGAAAGGCTAGTTACATAATCTTACAGATTGCTTTCTTATAAACCAGATTTTAGCCTCTCAAATTATTTATGCTAAGAAGCTACATTCTTAAAAACTGGACCGTATTCACCCCGCCCAAATTTAGACAGCGGAAGTGCCAAAGTGAGGTGTGTTGTCACTTTTTGTTCCTTTGTAGACAAGGAGAAAGATGTTAGCTAAGCCAGTTTATGACGGTCGCTAACACATCTCTTTCATGAGAGGTGCCTACCTGACAGGAAAGGAGAATTAGGAACTTAACTGTTGGCATCACCTGAATCCAGGTCACCCTCTGGGCAGCAATATTAAAAAGTTCATTTTCACCAGCAGCTGCTGCTCTTCAAGTAAAGGTTGGTGGCATGCAAGTAAACTGTTCATCACTGTCTGTTCCTTATTAATCCTTGATTTCATCAATTTGTTTGGATCCTGGATCAAAGATTTTGCATGTCTTATCAGTTTTCTCTTTCTCGTTCACATACTTGAAAGCATTTTTTCTTCCAGCCAATTAAAAAAAAAATTAATTATGGGTATGTTGCCCTTGTAAGTAATTTGTCTCATTACTGTTGATAAGATCTCCTCTGCTCGTGCAGTATTGCTTTTGTTACCCACAGAATTCTATTTACTTTCAGAAAAGGATGCTTTTCTAATCTCAAACTCGTTTTCAGACACCAGTTCTTGCAGCTGCACAGGTTCAACATCATTGGAATTGCTTCTAAAAGTTTGACTTCTGCTTCCAACCTAAGACTGTGCTCTTCTAGATTTTTGACAGATTTGTTGTAGTAACGATTAAATCTAGAAACAAAGCTTGTCATTCTATTAGATCTCTTTCCCCTCTAGCAAAAGGTTGGGTTGTATTTCCTTCATTTTGGCCAACATTTCCTCACAAGGTATGGAAAATCAATTTTTTTAACCTGTATGAAATCTTTTGACCAAGTTCTTAAAAAACCTCAAAGGTAGCTAAGCTTGTTGTAATGGTTTCAGCTGGGACAGAGTTGATTTTCTTTTCAGTAGCTGGTACAGGGCTGTGTTTTGGATTCGGTATGAGAATTATGTTGATAGTACACTGATGGTTTTAGCTGTTGCTAAGTAATGTTTATACATAGTCAAGGAGTTTTCAGTTTCTTAGGCTCTGCCAGCGAGAGGGCTGGAGGGGCATGGGAAACTGGGAGGGGACACAGCCAGGGCAGCTGCCCCAAACTGGCCAAAGGGGTATTCCATGCCATAGAATGTCACGCCCAGTATATAAGCTGGGGGGTTGGCTGGGGCCTGTGAATTGCTGCTTCTTGCGCACTGGCCGGGCATCGGTAAGTGGGTTGTGAGCAGCTCTATCGTGCACCACTTGGGGTTTTTTGTTTTGGATTTTATTCCTCTCTCCCTTGCTCTCCTTTTCATTACAGTTGTTATTATTATATTTGATTTTATTTCAATTATTAAATTGTTCTTATCTCAACCCTTGAGTTTTACCTTTTGCCCTGATTCTCCTCTGCATCCCACTGCTGTGGTGGGGGATGAGTGAGTGGCTGCGTGGTACTTAGCTGCTGGCTGCCGTTAAACCATGACACTCGTCTACCTCCAAAGTCAATGCAGCTGTGCCTTAAATTGTTAGCAGGAATTTTAAAAGTAAAAAAATTAACTAGGAAAAATTTACATTAGAACAGGTAGGTCACCTGACTTACAAAATTATCCAGGCATTGCCACTATGTGGAGATTTGATTTGTAATGTCTGAAATTACGAATTTTAAATCTGAATAGCATGGCCAGCAGGACCAGGGCAGTGATTGTCCTCCTGTACTGGGCACTGGTGGTGCCGCACCTCAAACCCTGTGTTCAGCTCTGGGCCCCTCACTGTGAGAGGGAGCAGAGGGGCTGGAGCGTGTCCAGAGACGGGCAACGGGGCTGGGGAAGGGTCTGGAGCACAAGTCTTGTGAGGAGCAGCTGAGGGAACTGGGGGTGTTTAGCCTGGAGAGGAGGAGGCCCAGGGGGGAGCCTTGTCGCTCTCTACAACTACCTGGAAGGAGGCTGTAGGCAGGTGGAGGTCGGTCTCTTCTCTCAAATTACAAGCGACAGGACAAGAGAAATGGCCTCAAGTTGCACCAGACGAGGCTTAGACTGCATAGTAGGAAAAATTTCTTCACTGAAAGGGTGGTCAAGCATTGGAACAGGCTGCCCAGGGAGGTGGTGGAATCACCATCCTTGGAGGTATTTAAAAGCCAGACAGACGTGGTGCTTAGGGACATGGGTTAGTGATGGACTTGGCAGCGCTGGGTTAACGGTTGGACTTGATGATCTCAAAGGTCTTTTCCAACCTAAATGATTTGATGATTCTAAAATAATGTGTTTAGAGAAATATCCAAAAGCAGTATACCCAAATGCGGATCTGGAATGTTAAAATTGTTTGTTAGTGGACACTGTTCTCTGGATTTTAAATAAAGTTATGGAAAATATTCTAACGTTTTGAATATTTGGATATGAAAAAATACGGTAAGCGTGGTAAGTGATTTCATCCAACTGTAGTTTTTTTAATGCTTAGGTGTGCAAAGTTAAGCTATTTTCAGGGCTACTTCATTGTAACTGCAGAAAATAGACAGAGTGTCTCTAGGAAAAAAATGATCATGGTCAGGTAAAAGTGTCTGGACTGGACTTTAGAGGATCCCTGTTAAGGGAACAGAGGAGCCCAGTGAGGGAACACAGACAGATTCTGTGCTGGCTAAGGTTAATTGAGCCATGTGCTCAGAAGCCCTCTTGATGTTCAAAACCACAAGGAGCAAGAAAGAAAAGGGAAAAAGAGAAAGCACAATTTTAACTTTACTATCCAAAGAATGAAAACTAAGCAAGATACAACTCCATCTTCATATTTAATAGGGATGTTAGCACTCACAAACAATTATTTCAGTTTCTGAAAAGATGATGATAGTGGACCGATTATATCTTCCAGTAGTATTTAGCTTATCATCCCACTCTGAAACTGCTCTGAAATTAGTAAAGTTCGTTTACATTTAGACTATCTTTTCCCATAATCACCAAACTTCTAACACAGGGTTTCTTTTAATTTCTCATAAATAATCTGGCAATACTGAAAACCCTTTTAAAAAATCCATGCTATTTTTCACAAACTCTGATAATATCATGTCTTACAATTTCTACCACTGGAAAGCTTTGACACCAGAGCAGCTCAGTTCTACTTAAATAATAACACTTAGGAAAACAGTGGTCTGGAATTGTATATATTTGGGTAGTCACTACAAAAAAAAATAGTAGAAAAATAAACCATAAGCCGGGAATTATATATCAAGAATTTAAAAAACTTGTGTGCCTTTGCAAAGTTACTGAATAACATTAACTAGGGTGGGGGGTGGGGGCAGAGGAATGAACCCAGGGTTTTTATTTCATCTGATGCAAGTAACTTATAATGTCAAAGAAATGTCAACAGTACTTGGCTTAAGGAGATGGCTTTATGTAAACATGAAAACGGAAGCAAATACATCCATTGTTTAATAAATCTTAAGTTTCCATTAAAACACATGGAAGAAATTTGGCATGGTATGTCTAGCAAGTTTCCTAAGAATCATGACAGTTTATTCTTGTAATAAACACGGCACTGGAACACTAATTCTATGGATCCAATCAGGAATTCAGATTTTGGAGAAACTCAAGACATCTTCCCTATCCTACTACAAAACTCATTTCACCTACCTTTTGTGCTGTTGTTTTACTTGGGTTAGTACCACTTGCTGAAAATACAGGATTCTTCTGAGAGTTATTGAACATCAATAGCTCATCCTTAGAATCTGCTATCTAAAAAAGATAAGAAAATGGTGATTATGTTTTTTTTAGTTATTCACAGATTATGTTTCACTTTGCCAAATTTTGGGAGTCTTGATTTCATTTTCATATAGTTTCTGTGCAATGTAATGCATAAATATCCAAAGAACAATTAAAATACATTTCCTTTACTATAGAGTGCATTTGCGGGAGGTGGGTGATGAAGAGAGAGATTTCACATGGACCATAACCAGAAGAAGATGAACCATACATTTCCAGAGCAATACTATTCAGCGGAACTTCAGGGCAGTTTCTCGTTAAATTTTATTCAGCCCCAGAAACATCACAAAAAGGAATAATCCTTTTCTCTTCCTTCTGCCATGTTTCTCCCCTACTATTTTCCTCCAAACCTTGTGACCATGCAATAGCAGACAGAGTCTAATCAGCCCTCTGTCCTCGCTGAAAACTAGGTATTTTGTTCTGGGGCAAGCTGATCCAATTCCCTGCAACTGCAAAAGTACTCAATCCCAACCTAACAGAGGCACATATTCAAGTGAAAAGGCAAATTAGAGAGCAGAAGTACTTATTTTTATGGCAGCCTGAAATTCCATCACACGGAGAAAACATGCAACAGCACCCTTACTTCTGTAAGGCTCAACTAGGCAGCTCGGGAATTAACAACAGAAATTCCAGCCATGGATGGTTCCACCCATGGTGAGGAAACTGAACAAAAGACAGTGACATCTATCTCCTTCCTTATCTAACCCATATTTCCTTGAATTGTCAACAACGAGCAATTACATTTTACATGTTATTAAACACAATTTTAAATTGGTTACCATTTCTTTAAGCACATCCCATTCTTTCAAAGATAGATATGGTAAATCCCTGCTAAGTGACTGGTGATTAGCTTGCCAGCTTGGCTCATGTGACTCATGCAAGGACTGTAAATACTTTAAAAAAACAAAACAAAACAACCAACCCAAAACAAAAGACTCTAATAAAGGATTTCATTAAATAGGTTGAAAAATTTTCCCAAACACAGTATTTCTTTTTTTAATAAAAACTTTGTTGACTTCTAAGACTAAACAGAGTACTTAATAAAGGAAAACGAATGGACCTGCTGCTCAGGGAGATCCTAGAGGATGTAACACACTGCCTAACGGGATAATAGCTTAAGACTAACTCTGTCTGTGTTTCAAATGGTACAGAACAGCTGCTCCAGTGTGAACACAGCCTGTTGTCACAGCCATCCTACTTCAGCTGTGCTAGGAGGCAAGAAGGAAAAGAATAAATAGCTACGGCTACAGGGAGAGCCTGGATGCTTTTGGCGTAGAAGGACAAACGAGAAAGATCCACAGCTCCACCCTCTGCAGCACAGAACTTAGCCCCAAACCTGTAAGCCTTGCAAGCATCCTTCACCCTCTGCTGCCGCTGTTAGAGAACTAGGCCAATCCATTCTTTCTTGCTCGGGGCAGCAAAACTGCGTTTTGCCTACGCAGCAGAGGAGCTTTGAGACAGTTCAGTAATGGCTGATGGGATTACACTAAATAAACAAAATGTGCTATGCATATTAGGAAAAACTTCCTATGTCTAAAATTACAAAACAGTTTCCCAGTGGAAGTGATGATAGCATGAAAGATAACATGGGGAACAATAATGCAGAGGAGGTTATTGTTGCTAGCATTTATGAACTTATGAATTGCAGCCTCTCCAGCCTCCACTGCAAAAATCTCTACCAGATAAAATAGTGAAGGTGTAATTTAAAACCAGAACACTTACACTCCAATTATAACTTATTAGTTGACTTTGGCTTATTTCCAAACAATTTTATAATTTTCTTCAAGCAGTGCTTGTAAATTAAAAATTCATTTTAAACACATCACAAACAACTGCATATGGCAAAGTAGTAAATTATTTAAAAGCCTTGTGTTTACCTTGCTTATATCAGGCTCAGATTTGCTGGAACACATACTTTGAAGTTCCTGCACAAGATCTACCTCATCATCAGAACCAAGGGACAGCCTTTGCTCCAGATTTAACGTTCCCAACTGATCCTTCTCTGAAGATCTTGTTCAAAAAAAACCACAAACAAACAAAGAGAACAATTAAAATGAAGCTATGACACAGAATTTTAAAATAAATATTATACACACCTGAAAAATAGTAGGTTTTTTTCCAAGTGACCTTTACTACCATGAACAAAAAGAAAATAGCATCTAATTAAGTGGCAGCAATAGTTGTTACATCATAAGGTATCTTCTTTCTATTCAAATTATTCTCTCCATTCTGAAATTCTAACAAAGGATTCTTCTGCCTACTACCTTCAAAGATTCTCCTCTTTTAAGATGGACCAAATGAAATTTATTCCACTCCTTTTTGGGGGGGATTTGACTCCTAACACTTACAAAAACCCTGGCATACCAAGAAGCATAAACATTCTGTGCTCTCTGTGCCTGTGAATGTGGCAGAACCAAGGTTTCAAATTGAAGTAAAGTCTCAAATGCAGTTCCCTCTGGCTAACTGTACACTTTCCTAGGGGAACTCTGTAGCGTTTAGACTAAAGCACATATACTACACGCTTTTGAATTGCCATTCAGTAAGCTAAGAGAGCCAAAAGAGTTTTGAAAATATAATGCCAGGTGAGAAAAGCATACGGTTGGCTTTTCGTGGCAGGGTAAATGTTACATAATGGTCTTAAGTAATAGACTGTTACATAAAAAGGCATGTAGTGCTGCAAGGTTTAAAATACAGAAATGGATTCTAAAATTATCTTGAAGTATATAAAATTTTCTCTCAGAACTGAGAATTAAAAAGGATTCCTTTCTTTAGATGTAGAACCAAAACATTACCAAATAGAAACTCTTAATCTATTAATTATAATGTGCTGGTTTACAACACAATTTTATTATCTTTACTGTTTGCTAAGTATTACAAATACCAGAAATTAAAACTTACTTTGTGGTGAGAGAAGCTCTTTTCTTACAGTTTGGCTGCAACACAGTCCTAGATTTTATAACTGCACAAAAGACAGATGGACTTATTAGTGTGTTACCATGTGTGTTTGTTTCTTTATTCTAAAATCTGTGATAAACAAGGAAAATGTGTTTCTGTGTACTGGTTAATCATATCAATAGACTCTGTCAAAGGTCAGAATGCATCCCTTGAAACTGTTCAGAACAGCAGTCGGAACTGCTAAAATGGCAAATGGGGCATGACTTGCCCAAGCTTTTGTGGATATAGAACATGAGGTTTCTGTGCAAGGCACCTGAACCACCCTTACTGCTTCTCTCAAAGAGAAATCGCTTGTCAACAGGAAAAGATTTAAGCTTTCTTCGTTTAAGTAAAATCAAACAACTTACCCTTGGAATCGGGAACCGCATTTGATTCTGATAGTCAGAAATGGAAGCCTATTTAAATTCACCATTCCATTTTTTACTTATATTCACAGATATTAACTGGAGTCTAAGAACATTTTCAGGTGCAAGACACAGTATAAACCATCCTCCTTCAGGTTACATTCATTTGATTTCTTAAATCCTCTTAGTGGAATTAGGTGAATTCACAATTCAAACACAGAACTCACAAGCAAAATCAGGACATTAGAGCTGGAGTTCAGAAAAAGCAGATTTCTTTCTGAACAAGAGCTGAAGAAATGAATAGCTCAATTTAATGTTACAAAGTACCAGGCATCAAGTATTTCAGTCTTTTATATATGAGGTAATTGAGGCTAGAATCTTACTGTTTCCAGAGAGAGAGAGAGAGAGAGAGAGAGAGAGAGAGTGTGTGTGTGTGTGTGTGTGTGTAAGCCTCTTTCTCTCTGCATCCCTTCCTAACTCTTCTCTCTGAAGGAGTTACCTTCATTTTCTAAAAGCAAAATAATTTGATTTTGTCCTCTAGAAGCTTTCCTGTTCAATACTGTATTCAGTTATGGTATTCCCAAGTTTTCTTTCTAGACAGATGTGTAATTTTAGAAGAATGAAATGTTGCTTCTGCACATACCCAGATGTTATCCCTGTGTAGTAAACAGCTTGTTAGACGGCTTGTGAGCTTGAGGTAAAAAGACAATTCAAAAGTGTCAGCTACTAATACGACTTTCACATACACACACACAGACTGTCACATAAAGCCTTCTTTATCAAGCAGCCTGCTAAAAATGATGTGGAAACTTCATGAAAACCTTACAGTATCTGTGACTACGCAGAGGTTTTTACATTTAGTTTTTGCAATTAAAAAGAAAATCAAACAAAAATCTTCAATTTAAAACCAGAGACCTCTTGCTTCCGCTACAGGGCTTCTAGATTATTCTACTCAATTTATTTAACAAGACTGAACAAGGGATGCATGATCTTTTTATTATTATTTATTTATTATATTTTATTATTGTAGCGAAGCTACAAAGTATGTGAAAAAAAAAAAGCAAAAAAAGAAATACTGTAAATCAGGTGCAGCTCTAAAGAGCACCAACCAAGTAATGAAGTCTTTCCCTCATCTGGTGCTGGGGCAGAGAATGATAAAACATCATTCCATGCAATATGAGGTGGAACCACTGCTGAATCTTCCACCACCTGAACTAAAGCCTACCTCATTATCAGGACAACAGGAAAGGCATTAGAACAAACAAACAAAAAATCAATAATTAATCAGGATACCTCACAGTCACAACAAAATTATTTGAGGGGAAAAAAAGTAAACGATTTTTTACTGATGAACATAACCATGAGCGTCATTTCATTGAGAATGTTTAATTCATGACGTAGAAGAAAACTGAGATTCCTATCGACACAGGTCAAGCACCCACACCTTCTTTCAGAACTGAAAACGGAAAGCTTTACCTTCAGCGTTTGTCTCCTGCTTATTCCATGACTGGGGGGACAAATGGCCTGACTTTTTGCGAGGACTTGTGCTCACTTTTCTCCAAGAAGCATTCTCACCTCTTTTCTTACTACAATTTTTGTAGCTCGAAACCACAGATAAAGGAAAGTTTCCTCCCTTAAAATCTGCTATGTAATTATCTAGCTCTGAAACAAAAGTAGAACAATGTTAAGAAGAATTGACTCTTGCAAATGATTCCTCTTTGACTACCTTATACAACTACTTAGTTTAGTGACTGTAAATGCTTTTAACCACACACCTCCCATCATAACTATAGTTACGTTTTGTGAAAGTTTTAAAAAAGGAATCCAAGAGTTAAAAGCCCCACTCTGGCAACGTACAACTACTTGCCTTTCAGACTGTTCAGTTACCTGGTCTGGGGAGAGGACAGCCATGCAAAACAGCTTTATTTAGCAAGATACTGAGAGCAGCTTTAACGACAGCCTGTTGACCTTGGCTAGGACTTTTTTTGGCTATGGCTTGTCCTGGTACAGATGGTCTTTTCACAGAGGCTCTGGAGAGTATTGCTTCTTGAACTCTGGGAGCTATCACAGCATTCCATAACCTGGACATCCACCTGTAGGCACACAAAGAATCCCTTAACTTCAGAGAGAATTATAAACAACCCAAGATTTTATAGTTCAGGTAACATATCCAATTCTGCATTTTCAGGAAGCACATATATTTTGGACTTTGTATTGTACCCCATTTCAGAGGGGAACTGATTTTATTTAAAGTGGGGTATATTTGTTTGTTTTATATTAAATTATTTGACCTAACTTTCTTCAGGCTGCTTTGGCAAACTATTTACCATCTGATGGTTTCCTTCTTCAGGTAAGGACCATAAAACATCTTTTCCTTTTTAAGGCTAAAAGAAAGAATGTCCCAGAAAGATGCACCTTCATGTGTGTACAACAAAAGCCCCTTGAGAAGGTTCCATGCCTGCAGGTGTTCATTCATTGCCCGCTGGCTGCCAGCATGGGAAAAAGGAGGTATTTAGTTATGATTGCACCCTTTCCAGTATTCTTCCACTTCCAAACTTGTCCAGTTCACAAGACCCTTCTATTCATACAGCTGCCTTGCTCTCACTCTCCTTTTGTCTATTTGATCTATGGTGAACTGCGTTTCCAGGATGCTGTGAATTTTCCAGATTGTCTGGTTTTGAGACTGGGTCTGATCATAAAAAATTGATTTAAAGGGACGTGGCTCTTCTGGGACTTTTGCTTTTCTAAGAGAGAAATATTACATTGTTTTTAGCTCAGAAGTGACAAATCTGTGTTAGGAAATAAATAAATGCTATTTCTTACAGCTTATAGTTCTCAAGGGATAAAAGCTAGGAGTTTCAGGCTTAGGGCTCAGCTCACATCTATAACAGACACTGAGACAATCTTTTTTTAGATCAAATCCATCTCTTTTTTTTTTTTTTTCTTATACCCTCTTATAAGAGGAAGATGGTAAGACTGAGAGTCAGAGGGTTTATACTGAAGATCTATAAGAAATTATAGGTTATAATGCTGTGTTTCAGCTTCACAGAAATCCATTCAGAAAAACTGAGCGCTAAAATGTGTTTGACTTAAATGAACCATTTTGTTGGATATGTTGATACATAGAAATCATCCTATTACCCAAAAGATTATGACAACATTTTTGGCTTTATTTTTGTTTGTTTGTATTGTTGTTTGTTTGGGTTTTAAAATTTGATTGTACAAATCGTTTGATAGATGTATTTTTGGTTAGTTATGAAGCACAAAATTGAATTTTTATGATATATAACCATGCTACAAAGTGCTGGTATAACCTTGAGAAAAGTTACATTAATTAGAAAAATAATTAGTAGAGTTGTTAAAATAAGATGTAAAATGCATATTGGTGATGTTCCTTCAAGCTTCCTTAGCATAATGTTGTAGATACCATTACATATAGATACAGTCTACTTCTGCTAGCTGAGTTAAGCTACCAAAATAAACAATTGCTTTCATTTTAGCAATAAAGAACTCTACCTCTCCATTTCTGCCTACGTAAGCTTTTGGCGTTTTGCAATCTGCTAGCATAAATGGTGAGAAATGAATGCTGAAGAAATAAAATTAATTGAGCCCATTCTAATCAAACAGTTAACAACTGATGGGCTGTACAATGCCATCCTCTCTAAGTAAAAAATCCAACCTGGTGCTTAAATTCAGTCTTATGTTTGTGCTCATCCTGACCAAGTCCCCAGTTCCTTGATATAGCGGATACTCAGGAAAGGTACAGCACCTCCCTGCCCCTGCAAAGAGCTGGAAAGTGAAACTCTTTCTTGTTGGAACATCATCTTTAACGCATAGATCAAAATCAAGAAAAAAAAAATGTAACTAAAATTGTCCTAATTTATTCACCCTACTATCCAAAATGTGAAGCTACACGAAACACCACACAGCAGGAAACAATTGCCTGTCTCACCTCCTCTCTCCCTTCCCAGCTGCCTGCTGCTGCCACTTGCCTCATGTTAACATCAGCCCAGAACAAACCCAGTTCGTAGGTAGCTGCCTACTGTCTCAATGAATTGAACTGACTCAGTGAAGCTTTAATAAATGTAAAAAGCAGCAGAACAGCACAGCGGAGAGGAGGGACAAGAAGACAGGAGCGGTTAATTAGATTGAAATAACAGCAACAGCTGCTAATTAAAACTATTTATTGCTAGTTATATGACCACACTGTTAGCCACCATGCTGCTAAACCAAAAGCGTGCAGTAAGTGCTCATTGGAGCTGTGCTTTTTAATAATTTATTAGTGGACAAAACCTACATTAAAATGAGGAGTCAGATGGCATATCGATACTATGAAAGACATTTTGGGGTTGAGCTCAAAATAAGCATTGTGAATCCAGTCAAAGTTATACTTAGGAGAAATCCAAACTCAGAAACGCAAGGTATCTAAAGAACAGTTTTCTGTCCTCTAATACCACTGCAATAAATAAACGATTAAAACATTTCAGAAGACATGATTCAAGAGGGAGATAGATGCATGGTATACTTTATTACTTTTTTATTTCACAGCACCCATAAGATTTCAGCTCAATGCTACATACACATTTAGAGTTTGATAATAACACTGGATACTAGATAATCTGTCCTTTTAGAAAAAAAAAAGAAAATGAACAAGTGAAATGTATCTAGATCTGCAGACAGAATGAAAGAAGAGAAAGGCAGTGAACATAGTAAGCAAAGGACCCTGGAAACCTTTATGAAGCAGCAGAAACCATTACGAGAAAAAAGTCAGAGGGAGCAGAAATGGCAATTCAGGAGTGCTGTGAAACAAGGTGATAAAAGTAACGTTGCATCTCCAGAAATCAACATTATTATTTGCATTCTGAACATGCTTGAATCTTAATTAGGGGCTCATAACCTTTCTACAGTAGCCAAGAAACATCTTGGCATGAAATTAATATATTTTAAAATCCTATAATTATTTCTTGTTTCACCTGCTAGCATTTGCAGAGAAGTTGGAACGTAAGCACACGTTCATGCAATTGTAGGCAAGAAAAGACAACATTTTCATCATTCTTTTATGTTACTGGACATATGGTTATACATATACATATGGTTAGATGTATAGCTAAAGGTATATTTCTGCCCTATTTGCTAAGCTGTGAAATTATGTGTATGTTTAAAAATGATACCAGATATTAAATAGTGAGAAATCGTTCTCCAAATTTCCCTTGTATACAACTTCAAAAGGAACCTTTACCAAATTTTCAAGCTCAGAATTCTTGAATCTTATTTTGATCTGTTCACTAATGAACAGCTTTCTTTACTGGGGTGTCTCAAAATGAAGAACAAAACCTTTAAAGGGTTGAGCATTATTATCCAGTACAAGTAATATTTTGCAACCTCTGTGTCAGAAAATAACTGCAAGATCAGAACAAGACTGACTTTCAGCCAGTGTTAGACACCCAGTTCCCACTTGTGTCCTTCAGAATTGCCCTTCTAGTACTTAAATATCAAACAAAAGTTTAAAACTTTCAACAACTTCCACTAAAATACTTTCAAAGTCGCTGAGTCAGTTGGGTTTTTGGAGAAACATAGCTACTATGTTTGCAATAGTTGGCACTGAACAGTGGCAAACAAGAAATGGAAATCTTACTTCACTGTCGCCTGGCCATGCCCTGGCACCACAGGACAAGAGAAGAAATGTTTTGGCCCCATAAGTGCTTCAGGTGCTCCTAGACGTGATAAGCAAGAGTTCAGCTGGTGCCAAACAGCAAGAATCCAGTCTATGATCTTGCACACGGGATCACATGGAGGGGGTACTTTGCCTCTGAACTGCAGAGAGAAAAGATGTTTGACATAAGACCTCTGCTGCACACACTTTCCTTGACACCCCAAGGCGGCTTTTTCCTGGCGTTACAAAATCAGCAACAGTCAAAAACTGGTCAAACCTTTTTATGGAGTATATTGAAGTCTTGTTGTATTAAAACTTATTTCTTCACTATATTTCAAAAGATATCTCCCTACCAATAAATTGACATGCCTGTACTTTCTTGTGGGAAACAGACACAAATTTGGCAGCAGTGCTTTTTCTATGATGTTTAAGGTTAGGATTACAAGAGATACCTACCATATCCTACACAATATACATGATATAAGTAAGGCATATAAAGAACATACGATCACACTGAACAGGAACGTTCTCAGTGGATTTCTCTACTGATTTCAGATTTAGTAGCAAGGAAGGTAAGATGCCTTCCTCTAAGACTTACATTTTTTTAGTATGTCTTGTTGAAGGCGAATCATTTGGTGCCAGAAATATCTATTTAATCTGACTCCAGATTACAGCCTTCATCATCCTAATCCTAGGATTATCCTCTGGAGCCATCTGAATTAGAGGAAGCATTAAAAGATGCACTAGGGATAGTGTTTGCCAGCACTGAAGACAGAGCTTCTTGACAGAATCTACAGGTGAACAGAAAGTTAATGTAGAAAAACATTTAAACTGTTCCCATATATCATAATAGTCCAAAGTATGGGGAAAAGAGCTTTTCATCTGAAAACATGAATATTAAGGCACAAACAAGGTATCAGAATACAGAGCAAGGATCTTTGAAATAGTCTGTTGTTCAAACAATAAATGTGCTTTTGCTTTCCGTTAAGATTGTTATAACAGATTAATCCTTTTGTTTTTAACTTTGGAATCCACTATTTTAAGCCCCATACCAATGGCATTTGAATTTGCACATGGCACATGTATGTATCAAAAAAATAAGAAAGTAATAGCACACTGGGCATTTTTATTCATTATTTAGTTAGGGAAGGTACAGGAAGACACACGGCTTTTTTCCTCCAAAAAGCCACCATCTGCATATATGCTTTAGAGAAAATAATGAGATTACTACAGAAATTCTGTTCAAATTCAGTCAGAGGTAGGAACCTATTACATTGTTAAACTCTAACCTATGAGCCTAAGGATTGCTTTTAAGCTTAAACAAAATAACCTAAAAATGACATCTGTTACGCAATGCTGCAAGATCTGGTAGCCAAAGCAGTTTGGCAGAGTAAGCTTGATTCAGCTTTGTCTGCAAACAAGTCAGAATACCACTGCTTTGGCAACTGTCCGCATTGCTGTGCTTCCTGGCCTTGTGCTCAGTCAAAGACAGTCCTTCTCATTGATGTTGAATGATTTATGATCAAAGCGCTTCCGTCCTTTTATAAAGGGGCTTAGATCACTAGATATTCTCCAGTGCAGACTTGAGAATGCAAACTCGCTCCTCAAGAGGAGGGAGGTGGATTCTGCTACATACTTCCATTGCACTGTCCTCTGGCCTATACTTCATTCCAGTGCCGTACCGTATCTGCAAGATAACAGCTTCAACCAGCCCACTTACTTGCCTACAGACAACTGCTACCCTCCCCATCCTTTGCCAGGATTTTGGAAACCATTCATACCTTCAACCAGACAATGACTCATAATGGTTCCAGCTTACTATGTCTGTAGGGACTCAAAAGATTTAAAGCACATAGGGAAAAAAGGAAATGTTTCACATAGAAAAAAGTACTTATAAATAACTATGCACCTGAAAAAAGTAACAGAATCATTTAGGTGGGAAAAGACCTTCGAGATCATCAAGTCCAACTGTTAACCCAGCACTGCAAGTCTACCAGTAAGTGATGCCCCTAAGCACCGCAACTACGCATTTTTTAAACACCTCCAGGGACGATGATTCCACCACCTCCCTGGGCAGCCTGTTCCAATGCTTGACCACCCTTTCAGTGAAGAAATTTTTCCTAATATGTAATCTAAACCTCCCCTGGTGCAACTTAAGACTGTTTCCTCTTCTCCCGTTACTTGTAGTCTGGGAGGAAAGCCCAACATCCACCTGCCTATAACCTCCTTTCAGGCAGCTGTAGAGAGCAATAAGTTCCCCCCTGAGCCTCCTCTTCTCCAGACTAAACAGGGTGGTCAACCAGCACCCCCAGGTCCTTCCCCACCAGGCAGCTTTCCAGCCGCTCTGCCCCAAGCCTGTAGCGCTGTGTGGGGTTGGTGTGACCCAAGTGCAGGAGCCGGTACTTTTACTTTTCTTTGTTGAACCTCCAACAATTGGCCTTGGCCCATCGATCCAGCCTGAGCAGATCCCTCTGCAGAGCCTTCCTGCCCTCAAGGAGATCAATGCTTGCCGCCCCCCCATCTTGGCGTCACCTGCAAATTTACTGAGGGTGCACTCGATCTCCTTGTCCACAGCGTTGATAAAGACATTAAACAGAACTGGTCCCAGTACTGAGCCCTGGGGAACACCACTGTGACCAGCCACCAGCTGGAAGTAACTCCATTCACTACCACTCTTTGGGCTTGGCCACCCAGCCAGCTTTTTATCCAGTGTAGAGAAGTAATCTCTTTAAGAGTTTCATTGATACATTTCACATGATTCTTTTTTTATATTCTGTATTTCTGTTCTTGCTATTAAAGAATACCTACAAATGTTTTTAAATTTCCTCATTATAGTAACTGAAGCGTTCAGTTACCACACATTTCCTCTTTAGGATCTCTTTGAATCAGTAAGCTTTTATAGATGAGAACTGTGGCACAGGGTACAGGAGATGACATCCCCAGGGATAACCAAGATACATACAGCTGAACACTCAGAAATGACAGTGGGTCTGTTGTTCCAGACCAGGACTCTTTACTACTGACAGTTTTTTGCTATTCCTAGAACAATCTCCCTTTTTAAGCCTGTTCAAAATTCTGCTGCCAAGATTATTTCCCTTTGCAGCTGTTTCGATCAAACTCCCCCTCCCAACATCTAACACTCCCTGACGTCTGCAATAGCTGCTATCACACTGGAGTGTTCTTCTTCCAAATAACTTTCAAAATTCCACAATTCTGCTTTTGCCCACATCTTTCATTTCATTTCCCATCCTCCATTTATTTATTCAAGTTAAAACAGACTTCCCATCCTTATTCTCTTTTGGACTTTTTTTTTGCAGCTTCAGCAGGCATACTGGCTCAAAACAACTTCCCGACTGATATATTTTCACCCCTCTTTCCTCTTTAAGTTGAAAATCATGAAAACTCTTTTTGCTGCTTAAAACATAAGACATTACACACGGGATATATAACTATTTCATTTCAGATATATAGAATAAATTCCTCAAGAAAGGGATTTTACGTTCGCTGAACAGATTTTTACTATCACACTCACACAGAAGATAAAATAAATTATTGAAGGACGTTTTCATACAGTGGATAAGCAGGTATCCACAGTATCATTATTTGCAGCCATCCTGTGTGTTTATGCTGATCAGCCACAGCTGCACACCTTCCTGTAAGAGGCCAAGCACAACATTTACAGATACAGAGCTCCCAGAAATGAAAGCTTTTTTCCTGAAACAACCTAGTTATCTGCTCAGCTTTTGACATTACCATCGTATGTATTTGACAGATGTGGTGAAGAACAAAATCACTGAAGCCAATTCAAGTTCTTACCTTGTTTATAACTTTTCTTCTTAAAAACCTTTGAAGCAAGCCACGCATTGGTTCCCCATCCCACCTAAGTTGAACCCAACGGAAATGCTGCTGAACCAGCAGGTCAGAGCCATGAAGATGACACTTTGCAATTGTCCCCAGCAAAAAGCAGTTCTCATGAAAGTAAAAGGCACCAGAAACTCCATTTGCTAAAAATGAACCATAAAACTTTTTACTGAAATAACCAAAGCTCTGACACAATTTCATATAAAAGCAAGAAGTGACATAATTAGAAAGAAAAAAACACCATCAATTAGCCTCAAAACACACTGTACTTTGTTAAGAACAACTCTTCGTAATAAAATACAAAACAATTTAAATTGTAAATGTACAAACATTACATTATTCTACTGTTCCCTGTCTGCCATGCATTATAATACAACTGTACTGTAGTAAAAACATTTCTCCATCCCAAATTCTTTAAATACCTCTTTGAATAGTGCAAGGATTTTCCGAACTCCGATTCTCAAGAGGTGCCAGAAAATCTCCTAGTAATTCAGATAAAGAAGCTCTCTCCAGATTTTCTAAAATCACAATGGTTGTCTTGCTTACAGGAGGCTGTTTAACTGGGACCAGACAAGCTGAAAGATAAAAATCCCATTAACGTCTACTTATGAAAATTTACTTTTATTTATGTATACAGCTTGTACTGCTACTAATGCAATAAAGGGTTTTTTACAATTTTTTTTTAATTTTTCCTTTTAACTTGCTCACAGAAGCAGACAGACTGTATAGTATGGTCAAAACTGTAAGCATAAAAATCAAATGATGGGAAGAATATCATACTGTACAATAAGAAAAAAAAAAAGCTATTATCAAAATAAATTCCTGAAACGGCTATAATAGTATCTTCATATATAGGAAGGATTTCAGCACACTGAAAATAAATGCAACAGGAAAGATAGCAAAGACCTCTGAAAACATTTCTTTCATTTGCTGTAATACATTTTAAACTTCTAACATGTATTCTTTATACCATGTAGTGAAAAAAGGATTCAGAATATTTCACGTTTATAAAAAACTAATTATTTGTTTGCTACTATCCTCTGTTCAAAACTTCCTCCAATATCTTTAAGAATCACTCAAACAATCAGAGCTAGTTTGAGGCACAAACAGTAGCATCTGAACCTAACAGGCATTAAAATAATATATATCTTTATCTCCTATTTTCACATTTCATATCTTTTCCTTCATTTTTCCTGATTTTAACATCTTATTGCCTAAAAAAGATACAGCCTTTGGAAGGGTTCCTCTAACACTAAATCCCAGATGAATGCTTCTGTAATACAAATACTCAACAAAACACTTGTCTTGAGTATATCGTGCCTTGCATTGTTTCAGAACTTTTTGAAGGTGGTGCTAAAGATGGTCTTTAAGGAATATGATGAGTGATAGAGCAAAACTTAGAGCAACTGACTGCAGGGGGTGATGGCTATTTATTTCCGATTTCCTGAATATTACTGCCCTGTTCTACTAAGAGGATATAGCTGGACAGCAGGGAGGACAGGTACCTCCTCCGTGTCTGACGGAACCATTTAGAGAGAGGAGGAGAGTGCCCTCCTAAGAGAGGACACGTGGCAGAACAATGGGGCAAGAAGCGGGCAGAAAAATGAGACGCAACCAGCAGCACGATGCTGAAATGCAAGCACAAAGTGTTAAGAGCGTGTGGCTGACAGAGTAAAGCATCCAAAAGAAGCAGCTTTCCTAAGAGACAGTGGCTAGTAAACAAACCAGACTATGAATGACTCTCGCCTGCAGGTCAAACACCAAAGCCTAGCTGACTTGTGACTAAATGGTCTCTTCTTCTCCCCCAGCAGTGTGATGGCACTGAAAATGACATGTGGGAATAATCACTGGCACCAGCTATCCTCCGAACTGTGAGCAGGATTTCCTGGGAGAAAAAAACCCAACCTGACATAGATGAAAATACACTGGAAAGTATGCTAACCAACAGAACGGAGCACCCTTCTGCACACCACTGTACGAGCCTGTGGGGTGGCTCTGCTTTTGTTCATGAGCATGGATGTTGTCAGAGGGCACTGTGCAGTTTACTGCAATCAAGAAAGCCAATGAAAGCGACAGGACGAAAGCATACTTGGAGAATAGGATCCACACTGCAAGCGCACAGCAGGTAGTAAGACTGAATGCTGTCTTCTAACTGAACTGTAGTTTTTCTATTAATAAGTTAGTAATTCTAGTTTGTTTGAATAAAACATTTGCTTTGGAGATTCAAATTCCTCTTGGTGTTTCTGATCTGACCATACTGAGAAGGAAAAAGGTAGGGGCTGATCCTCTCAAAGCTCTGTCTGTCTCAAAGTTTCATCATGGCAGCACATGAGAATGTATCCAGAGGCACTGCACTAATAAAATTGAAACTGATGAAGTTTCAAATGCCTAAAGCCCAGCTTCTTTCAGTATGGAAAGTGAAATGTGAAAATCAAAGCTCCTGAAACACAAGGTTATTCCAAGCAGTAATGACATTTATCACATTTATTTTTAATGTGAATCACCATATTGAATGAGAGGTAAACTTAAAATCCTAGAGCTGTAGAAGAGACCACGATAATAAAAGAGAAAAGCCCAACATTTTTGGATGCAAACAGGGTCTTGCTACCAAGGTTAGATTCAAGCTATATTGCCAGTTGTCATCAACAGAAAAAACCCAAAACCTAAACACTCATGAAACAGAAATGGAAAAAAAAAAAATAGAAGAAAGCTGCAAAGGGGTGAAAGCAGCTACCTGAGAACTGCCTGCAAAGGACAAAACTTGTATCTGAGCCAAAATTAATTTGAACAGTACCAAAAAGAAGGAAGCACCATATCACCCTTCAGGCTCTTATTATTGTATGTGTAATATTATATACAATATATAAAATAAAATAGCAATAATAGTATATAGCAATATTATGTACTATATTATCACTCTATGGTTAACACTACAGCAAAATAAAAGAAATCAGAGTTTGAATGCGTGAGTATGGGCAAAACGCAGCCCCCAACCTGCCCAAGAAGAAGCCCTCCACAGAAAACACCACTTTTTCCTTCACTTTTAGCACTATTCTATTTGTTGCTTTTTATGACTTCCTTCACTTCTGACTGACCCATGTGGCCCCATTCTTCTGCTTTTGTACTTAATTTGCCCATTTTTACCATCATTCATCTTTGGCTACTTTGTCCTTTTTTCACTCTTACCAATTAGTCATCGTGAATTTGCACAATACAGCCTGCTGACCACTTTGAGAATACTTCATTGTGAAGCACCCAAGTAACAGGACTTTAAGCCACCTACAGTTATTCACCTCGATGAAAAATTTGTTCTGCACACACCGACACACACACGCACACATGCACACACACACATGCACTCGCGTGCCTGCCCAGGTGATAAAATATGGCTCAGACCCACACATAAGTATCTAGCAAACAAGCATATGTCAAAAGCAAGTGGTCTGACTTTTAAAGAACTCTTTTACTGTTCCTTTTATTCCCAGAAATGAAATAGTTATAGCTTCCCTTCTCCTGTATTTGTTAAAAACCCACAACCATTACAACAGCTACAATAAAGCAACAATAGACGTTCATTTCTGATGTGCTAGATCTGAAGCACAACAATCAACTTTTAAAGGCTCACAAACAAAGGGAAAAAGAAATGAGACAGAAAAAAATATTAAGAACTATTAATTTTACTTAAATGGCATGAACTTTTGATAGAGCTCCCTATTGGACTGTCATACACAGTTCTACCACAGTGTAGACTCTTACCATTATTTCCGAAGCACCTGGAAAACTATGTCTTCTGTCAAAACATGCCACCCACCATGCAAAATTTTTTAATGTATTTCTTTACTTTGTACCATTAAAACATTTCCTACAAATCATCAAAATCAGTCCTGCTGAAATAACCTTACCACTACTGATGAACAGTTCTGCAAGCTGCTCCTTGGAGAAATCAGCATCCACTTCAACTTTAATGATTTCACATGTGGATCCTGCAGCAACTTGCTTTTGCTGTGTTGAAAATTTATAGATTTGGTGAAATAGTGCAAACTCTAATTTCTGAACTAATTTACTTTATACGTTTGTGTTAATACCTTCATGCAGGCCGCTATCTGATATGCTATATAGTCTTGCAAACTTCCTTCTGGACCATGGAAAATGACATTACGGTACTGTTCAACCTACAGACAGACAATAAATGATTCTTGAAAGTTCAGACTTGGATTATTTTTTTTAACCTAGATGAGACAACCAGCACCTAACAGACAAAGTTATTTGTTTTGCACTACAGGAGCTGAATAATCCTTACTACAGCAGTTTCACAATAGGCAATATTTGCATACAATATCTTGGAATTACGTTGATAAATTTATATCCTACCTTGTAAAACTACATGAAAAAATATTTTGTCATTATAACAATCACCAAAAAATGAAAAAGTAATGTAGGAAGGATGAGTTGAGGAGTCACAAATATTTTCTTGATTTTGAATTAAAACTGAAAAACCAGAATGATTTTAAAATCATCAGACTAGTTTAAATCACTGCTAACTTAAGGATGTAGTTTAAGGACTTTATTTCCAGTTGAAATGGGATCATGTTCTCAATACAGCAGAATAAAAATCATCTGTCTTAACTGTAAAATTACATTAGCACTAAAAAGTCAGTAAGGGAACACACTCATATCGTTGTGCACTATTGTTGAATACAGCAGAAACCTATGGCATGTAGCTGTTCTTATAACAACATAAAACATGTTATAAAAACAAAACAAAAACACAACAGCAAGGACACAGCAGAAATTATGCAATTTTAAACTAATGCTGATTTTATTAGTAATGTTAAAACAAATTATGTATGAAAGTTAACTCATATTATCCAACTATCCTTACATTACGAGGTATTAAATAAATTGTAAGAGTTACAGCACAGATAGAGATATATAAGCTAATAATAAAAATCATACCTCAAATAATTCTGATTTACTTTCCCCTCAAAAAGTGGAATGAAATAACTTTAGAAAGAAATTTAGAAAGAACAAAGACATAACAGAGCTTTTAATATATTTTCTTAAGCAGTTCAGTTAATCAGGTGGCAGCTTTTTAAAGAAGGAAGTTAATGCCCTCATGTGACTTAAATTCTTGGGATACGATCTAGTGGGAACTTTATCTTTAAAATAACAGCTTTCATGCTGTTCCATTTTTTAGAAGTCTTGACATTCTTTCACAGCGTAGAAGATAATTTTTTTTAGTCAATGCTATTACAGAAATATTTTCATGTATAAACAGCATGCAGAGAGAAAGTAGCTTAGTACCTACCAGGCGGAGGTAATTCTGAAGTGTCTGAAGATGTATCATAGATGCGTAAGTCACACTATTTAGGCAGCCTTCTTGAGGTCCTTTAAAAAAAGATACACAAATAACTTTTCTAAATCTCTCATGTTTATAAGCATGTATGATGGATACATATGCTTTTCATGCAATATCCTACAGCGATCTCCTAAAATTACAGGCTATGCCAATTAAAATGGTGAAGAAATGAAAGGTGTTTATCTACCAACACAGATTCACAGGTATCCATAACATAAGTAAAACGGATACTACTATTTAATTGGAAAAGGTAGTAGGGCTTTTATGTGCCAGCATATTTTCTAAATGTTGTAGACCCTTTCAAATCTAGTTAAAAAAAATAACTGGATATATTAATTGGATATGATCTGAGGATGAAGCAACACTGAAGAACAAAACCAGTAGCAAATGATTCTCAAATTATGTGTTATATATACATGGTGCGACTTAACATTCAAACCTAAAAAATATGAATTGAAAATTACCAAACAAAAACACTGTGATATGCTCAGCTCTGTTGTTCTTCAAAAAGTCCCATGGTGGCTGGGAAAAAATCTGACCTGTTGACCACGAAATGTTTCCTGTTACGAAGAAAAAATGAGAGAGATGGTTCCTGTATATATATATTGTGTCCTATGCTCAAGCATATTCACTTGCTTACAAAGATTTTGTGCACATACTGACAAATCTGACAAACAAACCAGTCCCATGTACTAAATCGTACTATTATTTGATACATGACTGAGGATACTAATGTTTCCTGCCAACTGAGACACAGATTTAATAGCTAGCTTGTCTTTACATCTTTACGTGTAAAATAAAGTAAAATAAGGTTACTTGCCCACTCTGATTTGAATTGGGCTTTTTTGGGGTGGTGGACAGGTGGAAGGGGATTTAAGATGAAGCACATGAATTTTCAGAATCCTATGCAACTGTTACTACCACCACTGCATTTTGGCCAATTTCTCATCATTTTAAAGATTCTTCTGGTTTGCTTTGATAAGTGAAGTTACATAAAACAGGAGCAGTTCTGTTCTACCTATGCTAATGATTTATGGTCTGGATTTACTGTACATTCTGGATGTCTGTAAAGACATAGTGTGGGCTTTACTTTAAATTGTTTTGTTTCACCTGTAGGAGTACTAAATTGAGTAAAAGACTAATTAACATAGGGCCTCATGGTCCCCAATATGATATTACAGTGCTTAATGAATTGTACCATACACATAGCTAAAAGTAAAGAATGCTTTCATGCCAGCGCTGTTCAGAGTTTCATAGCTAGTACTGGTCTTTCTTAGTCTAAGCTTTAAAAGATCCAGAAATCTAAAGCTATTTTTTATCTCACTTACAAGATTTCAGCAATTCAAGAAAACCCCAAATTTTTGCTTTTCTTATTACACCAATATTGATACCTAGTTTGACAGATAATATACTGCTTGCACTGAGGCCAATGTTGGATTCTGCAGCACTATTAAATGACAGCTCTTCTAGGCTCCTCCATCCATCAGAAGCAATTGCTTGGAAGTGGTTTGTCACTGCCTGACTCACTGCTTTTGAAAAATCATCCCATGATGTTTGTTTGCGGATATTTAAAGCACATATTGTGTTTTCTGTATCAAATTCCTCTGTACCACAGTGGGCTGGTTCAATGCCACTGACTGAAATCCTTACAGGTACATTGAGAGCATCTGTTGAAAAACAGAAATAAAGAATGAGAAAATCTGTAAAACTCAATTAAAAAAATCCATTTATTAAAGACCAATAACATTCAATATTGCAAAGGAAAGCTACAAAATAACTCCCACTACAGAAAAGCAAATGTTAAAAAGCAGCACAGACCACTAAAAAAATCAAAGCTGTGATGAAAAACAAACAACATTTCTTTTTTTACTTTACAAAAAAATTATTATTACGCTTAAATAACAGGAAACAAGAGAAAACTTACTTAATCTTTTATTTCCTCTTTACAGACTAATTTTTTATAAATTAAGACAGATGGTAGGTTGTGTCTTAATGTTTTAGATTATTGTGGTTGTGCACATTTTTATTGTCAATGCAGAAAGGAATTTTCTGGCTTTTGTGCACAAATGGAAAACACAGTTAGCTGAATCAAATGTCTTTAAGTAAAATCCTAAGAGCCAAGACAGAAAAGTCACTTGGAAGTCTATCTTTGATTTACTATAGAATAAACTGACAAAACATATAAAAAAGAAAGTAGGAAATTTCTATGCATATTCTAGAAACAAAATTAATTTAATGATTATATTTTAAATCTTGCTCTGAAAAATGGAATACAACTCAACAGAAGCAGCAGTCTAATATAAAACATTTAGATGACTCAAGGTGAAAATGAAACTGCCTTCTAACTAATGCCAAAACAATACTTTTTGGAAATTATCCCTGAAATTAAAAATAAGTGCACCACAAAAAAAAAAAAAATATCAGATTATGAAATCTTGCAACATGATTTTAGTTTTGCTTTTGAGTTCAGAAGCTAAATCTTAAGCTGATAGAAACCAATGAAGCTTTTCTAATGTCAGAAAAAAGTCTGTTTTAAATCCAGTAGCCTACCATAGGGAAAAGATTACTCAAAGGCATCCTTCAGATGTGGGATTGTGAGCAATGTATCAAAGGCTTGCCCTTCTGAAGGCTGGACCTCAGGGAAATGAGCAATGACTATAAGAAATACAGAGTTCTCTACACGGAATCAGGCCCCTAGGACAGAGGTACAGCATATGCCTCAATTTCAGCGCATGTGACCTCTACAGCACAGCTGGCAGTCATGGCTCAGATCTGCTGGAGGACATCCTCCTGTCCTACATGCATGGAACACCCTACAGCAGAAACCTTCCTGGACTGTGAGGAAGGTAGAGGATAGTACATACGCAGCTTACCCCAACGCAGCCTTGCCTTGTTACGGTGTATACCCAGATGAAACTCTTGTTTCCAAGCTTCCACAGATCAGATATTGGCGGGGGTGAAGAATTAATTATGATGGCATTGATGTTATCTACAGGCTTAACAAATGAAACAGAAGAGAAAAGGAGTCCAAAGGTTCTGACCTGACCTGACAAAAGCAGCCGAATTCATGATAAGCCTGATCAGAGAAACAAGGTACTAAGACTGATGAAAATACTACAAGCATCAATTTAACAGGCTACAGATTAAGCCATCAGTAACTGGCTTCAGTCTGATAAAGAAGTAGACCCCAGAGGAATTTCTAATAGAAAGTGAGTTGTGTTCCTCTCTGCACCAACAGTAAAATGACAAGAACATAGATACTCTGCTAGCTGAAGAGGAAAATCAGAAGAAGCACACACAAAGCTTCCCTAATTTGTTGATAATCAATGACCTTGACTACCCACAACACAAACACCAAAAAAGTGAATAAATATGAAGCGTCCAAATCTACAAAGAAATACTTCTGAGTATGCAGAGAAACAGAAAACACAGAACTTGCAAGTTCTAACTCAAGAAATACACAGTTCAGCCTGGTTTACTGATTTTTGAGAAAACTTAGAGAAGGAAGATGACAGGTTCCAACAGAAGAACAACCTTCTAACAGAAGTTATAAATGTTGGAAAAAAGAAGTTCTTTCATGTTGTCTGTAAGACTTTTTTTGAAGAATAAAAAAAGCAATTCCCTCAACAAGAAACAAATTACAAATAAAACTATGCTCTAAAAAGAGATTCAGACAGGAATAGATGATTGCCTTGGCCTAAGAAATTTGACAACTATCCACCATCAAGTGATTGTTCTGCAAGAATTTGAAGGAAAGATAAGAGGAGGATTATAGCTCTGGAAAAAGTAATTACTAATATTAAACTCAGAAATTTTAGGAGAATATAGATGTTTTCACATGTACAATATACACCATCTTTTCAAACGGTTTAAAAAGAAAGACCTAAGTCATTTAATAACCTCCAACAAAATTTTATCATACACTCTTACAAAATCTGGAGAGTAGAAACTTGTTTGGTTTTTGTGGTGCCAAAAAAGTGACGACTGCTATTTTCATATTTCTCATTTTTGTCCCATGAGCTCTTTACTAAAAGCATTTTTATATAGTGCTGATAGCATTTACTTACTTAAGTTTTCTAGGAGATGTTTGCAATCATCAGTAGCAACATCATGCAATGTTCGATTACACTTATCTTTTCTCTCAGCCTCTAGTCCACCATGGCTACAAAGGATTTCTAGACAGTTCTGCAAAGTAAGAACTGCATTATTTACTTGTACATTTGCTGCATTAAAGTGTTCTATCAATATGCAGTTAGACTACTAAATGAAATTCTTACACATGTATTTCCAAAGATAGTCAGCTATGGAGTTTTCGTATATAAGCATCCAAATGATGTTCCTCACAGAGTTGAAAACCAGAAGTAAAAATGTTTTATAGCAGACTTGAAAGTCTCAAATCAAGATTCTGAAAAAGCAGAACATATGCTGCCAGGCTTCTACAGTCTTCAAGCCTCAAGTGCTGATCAGTTGAATTGAGAAATTCTTAACATCTGCCCACTAGTTTAGGTATTCACGTAAGGAAACATGCCCAGCTACGCATCCTGTTTTGAACATCTTGGCTTCAATGTTCAGTCAACACTAGAAAAGCAATTCTAAAGCTTAACACAGACTCATTAATGAATCTATTCAGATGGCAATCCATAAAATCAATTTTAACTTTGCAATTCACCAAGTACAAGTTCCCATTGTGCCTGACATCTGAATGGGACACAGCAAAAGAAAAACACTAATTTCAAAATCACCTTGCAAGCCTCTTCTTTGGCAGGTAAATCTGAATTTGTGCAAGCATAGTAACAATGCATAGAAATAAAAATGCATTTCTATTAAACTCAGAAGACAAACATTTTGTGGATGCCAACATGATGTCCTCTTAAAATTCAAAGACTTTAAAAAAGTCAACAAAAGCTCAAGAAAAGCAAAAAATCATTAAAATTCATTAAAAAGAAGCTACTAGCAGATACATTTGTATTGGTACAATCATACTGTAACATAAAAAAATCCAATTTTATAGATCCTTCCAAACTAGCAGGAGAAAAAAATGCCCTCACAAAATTACATTCAAACATCGATTGATCAGTGATCAGAAGACCGATGGAGCAACAATACGGGTGGCCTTCATGAAACCTTTGTCATCCTCAAACATGCCTTTCAAGGACAGATAGCCATATTAGAATTAGACACCACCAAAAATTACATTAGTTAATACTGTATTGAAAACCTCTGAGGTTTAGATAGTAGGGAAACGAGACCCTGAAAACACAGAGAAGCAGCTATTAAGTATTTGGACTCAGCACAGTGGCTTGTTGCAGGTTTGGCTACTGGTTTCAATTTTGTAGCTGTTCTAACAGAAAGACTTTTGTCAGTATATCTGGTACTCTTAACGCCTTTCATAAACATAACAGTCATTTCAAGCTGTATTTCCCTGTGAGATGAAATTTTACCAGATTGTGGCTCCAGCACTTGTAAGAAACTCTTAAAAATCAATTAGCTCACTAACTTTGCCAGAAGAAAATAGACCAGAAAAAAAAAAGGAGCATAGTTTCTTGCCAGGTTAGTAAGTTAACTCTTGTCTCTCAAATGGGTGCAATGAATGGCAAAGTCAGCAGAAGGCAAAGGACCGAACCGTGAGGCTGAAAGTGAGAAGAGGGAAGAAACAAGTAGAAGAGAACAAAGAAATGAGGCTTATTCCCTTAGTAAAATGGGAAGTTTTGTTGGTTCTGTTGCCTATGAAACAGCAGCCAAGATGCCACAGCTTAATTCATGTGTAAAGAATGGCACCTACCAATCTCAGAGAAGGGTGAAAGTGCCAGCACTGTTTATATGCGACTATTATATAGTGTCATGAATGACATGCAGTGCAGATAAAGGATTAGAGAATGAAGTATTAACAGTGCTTGAAGATGGCTATTAAGCTTTCTTTAGCTTTTTCATATCTCAAACATCTCAAGTCAATAAATGCATCTTAATCAAATACAATTGTACAAAATCTCTGCAGCACTGAAACCAGGAATCTGACTGCCAGCTGTATATTGCCTTCATCACCTAAAAGAATAACTTCAACCCTCGACAGAGACATTATTGAACAGCTGACTTGGAATGTGCTCAGAGACTCAAAACTGAGCTATTCACGATAGGTATGTCTGAAGACTTCCAGCGCCAGAGCCTTCAGAGAGAACAACTAGCTGAAGCCCCTCTTAGTAAATAAAAGCTAGCTTCCAATGTCCTGAGGATTATATTATTGCAGAAAGAATCAACATACCGCATGCTATTTAGGTATTTGCAGACTATAACAAATACCTTAAACTCCATCTCAAATTAGATGAGTGGATACTGAAATAAGAGTCTATTCCTGCCTAACAGACATTGGTCACGGAATCCAGACTCTGTAATGCAAAATGCTGAGTGATCGGTGGCTAGTCTCTAAAAAAAATAGTTTAATAAACTGAATCTTAAATTTGTGTATATTTTGAATTTATCATAGTAAATTTATCAGGAAAAAAAGCAAATATAATAATAGATATTGAATTAAGCATGCAATCACAAGCTGATTTTCATAGTCTTGGACTGTATTTTCCTAAAATTCACTCTCTTCTGGGTTTAGTATCCCCTATTTTCTCCCCGGGTAAAAGTTTCACAGTTGTGACTGACAGCTGTCATTAAAAAAATAATAATCCTTTAAACAGTCAGTGTTAGAAGTTTAAAGCTCCTGATACCAAATACTTCAAGTAATATTCATTTTCCAGAAATCTTCATGTTTATTATCAGTAAGAGCTGTCAGGTCATTCTCCATGTCATCAGTTATCCCACCCCCCAAAAAACTTACTCGCTGCCTGCTAAAAAGATTGCCCCAAACAACAAATTGAACAATGTGTTATGGCACAAATCTAATCCTTAAATTTCTTTCTCTTCCCTCCTTCCCTCTGGAAAAATCCTTTATAGCTAAATCGTCTCTAACTGTAACAAGAAACTATGTTCCACTAATAAGTACATGACACCCAATGAGTTGGCATTTAGGATAGGATTCACCTTGCCTTAACTTTGAAAAACTGAATCTCAGGTAATCATGTTTTGTCTTTTTATTGTCATCCCAAAAGAAATAGACACCTAAATATGACACTTCACTCCATTTGACACCTAACTTCTAGGGTGAATTGTCCACTAGAAATACCTCTCTCTCTCTGTTAAATCAATTGTGACAATAAACTAGATAACAAACTTATATTTGACATCTAAGTTTTAGTTCTTCAAAGATAAGAAAGGATTATCTTGCCTAAATTCTATCAGGTTACTGTAACTTGTTCACACAGACTGACCTTAAAGCCTTTTGATGCTGCTATGTGGGCAGCAGTCCAACCCTCTTTGTCAGCATGGTTGATGAGATCTGCAGAAATAACAGGCTTTATGCTACTGCCATAGTTGTCTTCTCGCTTCTCCAAATCAAAGTAGTCTAAATTAGTCTCTGCATCAGTCAAAGGGTTCCCATTGTTTGGCTTTCCATAGTACATAAGGAGCTTGAGACTGTCAACATTACCAGAATCCACTGCTGCGTGAATTGGTGACCAGCCATCCTAAAAAAAAAAAAAAAAGCAGAAAGCACACTCCAACCAAATGCATAGAAAAATGTTTGCAGAACTTACATCAGCAATGAATCTGAATGGAAAGCTTTGCCTGGAAATTAAAAAGTTAAGCAAGAGTGATATAATAATCCTTTGGGAAAACAGTTGCTCATATGTGTCTGAGGTGGAAGAAAGAGAGGGAAGAAAATGTAACAGAAAGAAAATTTTACAGCTTGCTCCAAGGACAGTCCAACAGAGACTTCAATAATTTTTGGGAGAGTCTAAGTGATATAGGACTTACATGCTGTTAATAAACTGTTTTCTTATCATGTACCAAACTACCATGGATTCTATCAATAATTTGTTTAATGTTGCATTAATCGATTTAGCAGTCAGGTATTTTCATGGTTTTGACATCACAACTTTCTCTCATTTAAGTCAAATATATTTACGTTCCAAATCCAAAATAAATGAATCAAAAAATTTCACTATAAGAGAGGAGCAGAATGTATTGTGAAGCTAATAGTCATTGTGCTGTGTTTCTGGAAAGCCTACAACCAACATTTATTGTAATATTTGCATCAAAGTCTTAAGAAAAACTTCAGGAAAGCACCTGAAAAAGGCAACACCTAGATGTTCATTTTGAGGCAGTCCTCCTCCTTTTCTCCTGTAGATAATTCTTCTTCCCCATATTCTCCCATTTATGATATGTGAGACTTTAAAATACTGGCTGACAAATTTGGGGGTGGGGATCCACTCAAGGACAACAATAAAGCACCCTAACATTCCCTATCTCCACTTCTCCACCTTAAAAATAAGTCAAAACAGAAGAGTCCTGCTTTGCAAATCCAGTGCTGAAGAAAAGTCTGCAGCAAACTGCAGGTGGAATCTGAAATATTTAAAATTATATCGAAGTCACATAATTTCAGAGATTTTTAGACAATACACAGCTTTAAAAAAAACAGAAACTATAATGAAAAGAACAAAATATTATTTCAAATTACATGGTTTATTGCAGCTTTGAAGAAAACTTTAACTAAATGTTTAATGTAAATATCTCCTACCTGTTTGCAGTTATTCAGTACTACACAAGGCACTTTAACTTTACAAATTATTTTAACTTACACTGGTTTTGACTGTTCGATCTGCTCCACCTTCCAACAATAGCTTAATACAATTGCTATTTCCATTTTTACAGGCCAGGTACAAAGGTGTCTGTCCTCTTTCAGCAGCATGGTTAATATCAGCCTGATACATGATTAATAATTCTGCACACCTACAGCAAACAATAAGGTAGTAAAATCATCTTCTGTTAAACATCCAAAACCTCTTTATAACTTACACCATTTAAATGTTTTTTTTTTATAAAGTACTGATTTGATAGACACAGATCTACCTGTGATTTTATCCATCCCATAGTATAAGGTATAATTTCACACACAGGTATAACCACAGAAAATCAGGTTACTTTAAACCCATAAGTCTTAAACTACCATAGCTGCATTTAAAAACTGTGAATGTAAAAAATTTAATTTCAGAAGGCTAATAAAAACCTGATGGCAGCTGCTTAAGAAAAACCTTCAGCTGAGAAAAAAAGGAACATTGATTTTCAATGACTGATCATTGATTTTTCTGATATTTAAAATAGTTTTAAAAAGAAAAGGGAAAAAAAAGGACGAATGCTAGCTTTAGATATCAACAAAAGGGACACCGGTCTAAGGGAGTAACTTGGTGGGGACAACAAACCAGCTATGGCACTACCTACCACTCACATCCCTGAACGGAGGCTGCTCCAGAAGGATGGCTTGGGTTGTGCTGGTAACAGCTGCTGCATTAGGGAGGACAGAAGATGAGGCAGAGCGCTGCAGAGTGACTCACTAGAGACCAGCATTTATTGGATCCATTACATGGATCCAAGATCCTGTACTTCCTGCAGTAGATCCAGTTTTCTTTCCAGTTCTTGTGCCAGGGTTGGCCCCCTTTCCCTTCCCAAACCTGGCTTTTCAACGACTCTAAAGACTTTAGAAAAATCTTGATGCCAGTCTATTACCTCTGCAGTTCAAACAAGTGCTACAAAGATAATTCCATATCTCTCTGGCTCAATATTTATCACCCCATAAAAATAGAAGGATATCAACAAGGAAGCCTCAAAGCAATTAATGTAATGCCAAATAACTACTGGTTAGGAGATCATACTATAACAAAGAGGATGACTAAATATTTAAAACAATGTAAAGGTATATATAAGTATGTAAGAAATCACAAATTAAAAAAATCACAAGTATTTTTTTTTGTTAGACAATCAATCAAGTTCAAGATAAAATGCAGTTTTAGAAGACAGTAAAACAGATAACACTAATATGAATTACTCAGCTGTGCTTTCTGAAAATGATCAACAGAAAAAATACGAATAAAAGTAATGCTCTACCTTATCAAATGTCGAACATGTACCCTAACCATACAGTCACAAAAATCATCTTAAGATGGGCTCATAACAAGACAACTCCATAGAGCAAGTCAGACTGAGTTTTAAGTCTGCTATGTTAAAAATACCTGTTTTGTTGTTTTGCATTCTATTTAATGATCCTGGAAATACTATATTGACTTTCGACCTCAAGATCAGGTAAGGTCAACCCAGCCTGGCCTTTTTTGCTTTGAAAGTTTCTCCTAAGAGCATTTTCTGAATTGGTGGTATTACTGAAGAGTCTCAAAAAACTATACTTTTTTTTTTTTTTTCCTTCTGACTATGTAACTAGGGCTGGAACAACAGTATTGTCTCAGTTCAGGAATAAAATTAATGAACACGTCACAGGGGACTGGCTAGCAAATCTAGCACATACAAGTACTGGGTAATTGATAGTTTAGTGCTCATTAACACCAGATTCTCAGTGCTGTAGTACAACACAGACTACGCCACACAATGCTTGAAAGGGGACAGACTGTACTACTGCCCAAATTCTGCCTATAAGAAATTTTCTGAGCCAGAACTTTGAAGTGATCAAGAAATCAAAGATCCTGAAGCATTCGTTGTATCCTACATATTTTTTGTCGACCTCGCTATTATTCCATGCTCCCTTTTAAAATTCAGGTTTTGTTTAGTAGCTAAAAAAAGTGAAAGCATGAAAAGTGTTTAAGGATATCATACTACATAGGTAACTCTAAGGGAAAAAGAATATAAAGTCTGCAACATCATAACACAGCAGATGATATATAGCAAAGTACCGTGAGGGTAAGTCAGAGAAATAAACAGCTGCCTATTTAAACAAAGTCCAAGATACTTATGTTAGCAGAAGAATATGAAGAGTATATTTTTGGTTTGCCTTGTCAAGTCACATGTACTTTTTACAGATTTTAGGTAAAACACCAAAACATTTAACTTATATGTTTATTTTTGTGCTGAAAACACTTAGTGAGAATCTGCTACCTCTGGATTAAGACTTCCAGTAAAAGATGCCCGTTGGCTGATAAGCTTGAAGTCTTCCAAGAAGTGGCAAAAATTTTTGATGATCCTTATATACTCATGGAAGACCATGAGAAGGACAGGGATCCCGCTCTTCCTCATTGGGTCAGGGCCTATCACAGTATGATAACATTCAAAGACTGAGCCCTATATGTTACTGTATCAGAGTAAAAATACTAAAATGCAGCATTAAAAGAATAAAAAAACTAAAAGATAATCAAACCCAAAGATAACATAAAATGAAGGTGAAGTCTGTAGTACAGATTCCTAGTCATGCTGTTGAAGACTTTCTCCATTTGTAAAATCATTTTATCTAGGAAAGGATGCTCTGGAAGAGGTTATCTAATGGTTGTTGCCAACTTTCAGCTCTGTTTCCTATGGTTTTATGGTACACAGCAAAGCTGCAGAGCAGAAACACATCATCAGCCTTCAGCTCTTCTGACGAAAAGAGGAAAAGGGAGGAAAAAAATCAATCATCTAGGTGAACTGTTCTGTACTGGTTCTCAGTATAAAAAAAGAATAAAGTATTTTCTAATCATGCTGTCAAAAAACACCAATCTTTATAATGTTAGGAGCTTCAAAAGTAAAAGGAAATTACTTTAACTACATTTTGAGAAAATGTTCTAGAAATATCCTTTGACTCATAATTTTCTGTTTTTCAAATCTACTTAAACCTTAAAAAATGTTTTGTTGTTTAAAGTATCCCATTCTATATCACTCAGGAGAATGTTCAGACAAATGTTCTTTTGTCACTGAACATGATAGTTTTCTGTGCTTCAAAAAAAATCAGTGCAAAAATAATTTTTCCTCCTTCCTCTGTTAATCCTGTATCATGGTTGATAATATGAAGAAAATTAAGAAATTCAAAGGTATGATGCCCACATAGACCAGTATCATACTGTGATTACTAAGAATACATGTGTGTTCAGCAACCTGAAGAGCTGCAATGGGAAACAAAACAAATGAAAAAAATTAAAACCAGAATGGCATATGAATATGAGTTTTAGTAGCTGCTTTCAATAAATGACAGCTAAATGAATTTGGACCTAAGAATGCAAAAGTAATGTAATGAAAAAAGTATATAATATAATGTAAAGAGAATATAAAATTCTGTAATAGTTGACAGGCAAAATCTCAAGACTTCACTTACTTGACATGTCCCTGAGCAACTGCTGAACACAAGGGTGTAAAGCCATTTTTATCAGCAGCATCCACTTGCGCTTCTGCAGTCAGCAGCAATCTCACACAATCTATAAATTCAGCAAAAACATAGACTGATACAACAAAAACAAGTGCTTAAAACTACCAGAAGTTAAAAACTTCTCAAGGGGTAACAGCAGCCAGTCTTTTTCACTATACACCATACACCTTGGGGAACCAAAGCAGAAGGTCCGGAAGTAGTTTGCAGGAGAGAGGTGAGAACAGACTCCCTGGGGCACCACCACTCTTGCAAAAAGGGCTTGGATTGGGTTCTACCGGGATCCAAATATGTGCCCATCACTGGCAACTCCCACAGGGTTAGGTAACATACCTACGAAGTGGGGTATTCAAAGTATCCAGCAGCCTCTAAAGGCAGCACAGTCCCACTGGCAGTCATGTGACGCATCCCAAATACGATGGCCACAGGAGAGATGCTCACAAGCTACACGTAACTCAGGCAGCACACTGGCCAGTCTTCTTTTTAGGACACTTTGACTTAGGATTGCAATGACAAATAAGATAAGCTGACAAACTCAAACCTCCCCAAACCATTCCCATTCATATATTTCCAAAACGACATGCTAAAAATAGTACCAGTTTGATTCCATCATCCTACAGCTAAATTAAGATCATTAATTACACAGTAATTAGACTGCTTTTCATCCACAAATTGGAATATCGTTTGATGCAATTAAGTTTGAAGAAATACCTAACCTGCTTTATATTCTTGAAATTCAAACCAAAATAAAACAAGTCTTTTGTAGCTGAAACTACTACTTTGAAAATAAGCTCAGCTGGGGCACCAGGTATAAACTCCCGAGTTGATTTCTGAGCACGCTTAGTGCACTCTGTTCCAGCCCTCTGTAACGTCCTGGAGCCCAGCTTTGCTACTGAAGCTTATTTCTAGATATCAGAAACATAATATTTAGAATTACTGAGAAACCTGACTACCCTGAACCATTCCTGAATGTATTTACTCCTGTTACAATTCTTTCAAATATTAATACAGATGTTGTGGAGTTGATCAAATAAATGATTTAACATTAAGAAAGAAGATTTTAAAACACTATAAATTATTATAATGTAAATTAAGAGTCTTAAATTTTTAAGTAAGTAATCTGATCTGAAATGTCTTTTTAAAAAAAAAAAATTAAAAATTGGTTTTCAGTATAAGCTACCAGGACTTCATCTGTAATAATTTTTTTAAAATCATAGAGAAGCTTTCAGTTAACTAACTAACCTAGTATTTCCACTTGTAAGATAATACCAATTAAAATCAAATTATATTTTCAATCACTTTGTAACAGAAAAAATACTCTGCTAACAGTGACATTTTTTTCCCCTCTTTCCATTGTCAATCCCAGTCTTATATTAGACAATTAACTTGAAAGTACAGATTCCTGTTTGACAACCTGGAATACTTTTACAGTTTATGAAGGATGTTGAAAAAAATTTTCTTCTAGCAGTTTCAAGTATTTGACTAGAATACTCTTTGGTTTCTTTATAAAGCATATGTTAGCCATGCAAAAGCCATGAAGAACACACAGAACAAGACCACCTTTCTAGAAAGGTATGGTTAACTCATAATTATTGATTGGCAGATCATTCAGGTGGTAGCTTATCTATGTGGAAATACTGTTTCTGATGAAGATCACTGTAAAGAGCTGTTTATTCTCAGGGACAGGTGCAAGCATGAGGAAATACAGCTACTTTCACAAGGCGTACCACGTGAGCGAGTAAGCTCTACATGACCTGTTCTGGTGGCGTACCAAGTAAAAAAAGCAATTATCTCCAAGAAGCCTGGGTCCTCTGGATGGACTTTTGAATGGGATTTGGAGAAGGGCAATTTGGGTCAGTCCAGACTCATTAACTCTGGTTCACTGCTGTCTGCCACAGAAGTGATCAGCAGTGGAGAGGACCGGGCGAAAGGGCAGGCACAAGACAGACATTGATGCTGTCACTCAGTTCCAACGTTTTGGTCAAAGCAAAAGCAAAACATGGAAGCGTATTAGCACAAACACCTGGAGACTTTACTGCTCTCGACCACAGCTGGGTAGTTAGTTCTTCCAGAGTGCTGGCAAACACCATGCAGATACATCCAGTGGCTCGGCAGAGCTGACTCCATGTAGCTGTATGTCTCTGCACCTCACTCCTTTCTACTTCCCACATCATTCCAGTTTTTCCTATCAATCAGGGCGCCACAGCCTCCAAATACTCAGGACAGAAGAGAATTGATTATACCATAAATGCATATGATTAGCACATAGCTGAGTCCAAAAGATATTATTATTCTCTTCACATCTCAGTTTCAGGAATTCTTATTATTTCACTCTGTCAGTCACCTCGTGTGTGGCAGAGAATGGTCAGGATCAGCAACACAATACAGACAAGCAGATATATTAGCTACGTGAACTACTCTACATGTTACCAAGTGCATAACAGGCTGAAGTGGCTCCTGCTTTGTTAATGGATCAAATCAAGGCGGCCTGACAAAACGATCTGCTCAGCTATCCCAATCTAGTAGTTAAAACAGAAAATGAACAGCTTCCTCATGTCCATTCAAACACGACAAAAGTATTTAGCATATATTTTTAGGGTTGAAGTTCTGCATTTCAGACATGCAGAACTGGGGATTGTGCGTGCAGGAAACAAAGCAGCTGCTATGAGCTTCACACGCTCGAAAAACCCTCAGCTGCAGCTCTCAAAAGGCAACTGTTGAGGAACAGGAAGGCTGCGTGTTTTGCAAATAGGACAGAATAGGAAAGAATATTTGAGTGCTCTCTTCTCTTGTGTAACTCAATTTTCTCTATAGACTGGGCTGAAAGCATGTAACAGCTGCTGCCACCAGGCTGGTTACAATGTGCTCTACCATTCTCTAGTTACCTATACATCTCAAATACTGTATTTCTTCACTGAAAATGTGTGGAGATCAATCATTTTCCACTCTTTCCAGACTCTCTGCAACATGCTGTTTGTTTCTGAAGGGAGGTACTCATTATGCTGACTCTTAACGAGTCTAGATCTACTCTTTTCTTCTGGCCAACTGTTTCCCAGGAGAAATCAGAAAATCTGGTTAGTTGACTTAGAAGAAAAAAGGGTTCTTGAAATCTCCAAATCTATTTAGTCACTAACTCCAGGTTGAAAGTATTCTCAATAAATTAAATCATGATGCAATCACCCACCAGGGTAGGCTTATGTGTTAAGTCTTGAGGTTGGACTTGATGATCTTAAGAGTCTTTTCCAACCTAAATGATTCTATGATTCCATGGGGAAAAAAGCCCACCCAGCTAAAAGACAGTAACTTACCATTGACAATCCTACTCAATGGAATGAAAAATTTGTACAATAAATTATTTTATCCTTCCTCAAATTACGTCATTTCTTTCCACCTGGTTAATTAAAAAATGTTTAAAATTTGTTTTTAATAGCTTAAGAGATTTATTCTTATACTTCCTCTCTTAAAGCTACATATTTTTACATAAATCTGTTTTTAAAAGTCTTCACTTTGAACAGCTGCATCTATCCATGCACTTGGAAGCAAACTGCAGGTAACAAAGAAAGGATTACATATTAAATTTAAGCACAAAAACCTTTCTCCAAAAATATTATAAATCTACTACTCTCCTTTTTCATATAATGTATTAAAGAGACATCAATACTGCTGCTGTGTGATTCCCTTATTCAGAATTCATACAATCCATTTAGTCGCTATAATGCAATGATTTGTACAACAAAGTGTTTTTCACATCCTGTCAACTCTAAATAGAAGAGCAACACTAAAACTTTGTAATATATTTTTTGTTTTAAGAAGTAGAAGATACTAAACAATTACAGGATGCATATGCATGTACTTGGTTTTATTATTGTGTTTTCATATTTCTGTCAAGTTCTTCTTATTTGAAATTTTTGACAATAAAACAAGAAACCAAATTGCCTTTGCTGTCAGTAAGAGCTGCTCAGTAACTGTAACTGAAAATCATGGCAATTGCTTCGAAGCATTTTAGGAATACAAGATGAGTAAAGAATTGGGTCAGTTACAGTCTCCCACAAACACCAGCAATGATAAATGGATGTAAGCCTAAAAGAATCCACAGAACATACATCCAGTGAGGGGGAAGAAATAAATCCACACAATATAATAAACATCGATGTTTAATACTAAAGATAAAATTTGCAAGAAAAAAAAAAAGGAAGAAAATAAAGGACCTTTCCAATATTTAAGGGTCTTGGCAACAGCAACGAATCTGTCAGATGAAAAGCCCCAGATGTTCCTACAAAGTAAACCATAGCACCTAGGAAGCAAAGAGAAAATATACCATTCCGAACAGAGGGAAAATTCTTCCTATCCCTGTGGCTGGTAACAAAATTAACCCTGAACATGTCAGAAAAATGTACAGTATCTGCCTAGCTATCGATTCTGGATTCTAACTTTACTTTGATTTCTAAAATACTTCAGAAAAAAAAATAATTAGAGTAGTCTCTCTAAATAGTATTTTGAACACTGGATCGGGGTTTTACAATTATGTCACTGACATACACATAAATAAATAAAATCACAAAGTACTCCTGAAAGTACTAGCTTTGAAGGTACTATGTTCTATTGTAAAATAAAATCCTGACTTTATTAAAACTTAATGGAATTTTTGTCATTGGTATTTGTCATTTTCACCTTCAGTGTCCAAAACAGCATAATGATATTATTTGCAATATAAGAATTTAGGAGATTTTTACATAGGTAGAAAAAAACTATAGTAACGTGTACTGGAATTTTAAAAGAAAGCTGCTGTTCAAAAGCCTTATGTTAACAGCTGGAAAATTATCGCTTGCAGTTTGTATCCATGAAATTTGTATCTGTTATTAACATATGTGCCTCATTTCGTAAAAACATTCATAAAATATGAAGACTGACTGTTGAAAGTTTCAGAAATGCTACCTCCTTGAGACTGACCACTGAGGTAGTGTGGAAAAGGAAAAGAAGAATGTTAACTATCTCAAGTAGAGCCCACAGAAAAAACTAAGGCCGTTTCATCAAGTTCAAAAAGAAAGACTATTCATTTTATTTCCAACTAACACACCACTCTGAAATGATCTTCCATAATTTTCACCACTGCTGCAGAAGATCAAAACCCTGGTGATGACCTATTCTTTCCTGCTTAGTTCCTGTAGAGAAAAGTTGTTTCTTTCAAGTTGCCTTTGCTATAAAGAAATCTTTAGTTTGTCACAGAGCATGGGGTGATGGGTGATGATATCTGGCGTTTTTTTAGAGGAAAGGAGTGGAGAAGTAGAATGGGTGTTCCTGCAGAATGTTACCACAAGCAAGAATGCTTTCTGTGTTCCATAAGTCTGCCTCCAGAAGCACAGCTTATATATACAATATAGTATGACTTTTGTCATATAATCTGTATGTCAGTTTCAATTTCACATTTTTAAAAAATCATGCATTTGACCTAATATTAAAAACTTATGAAATAAGCTTTCGCAATTTCACATGAATATTGTAACAAAACTTAGTGTCACTTACCTATATGTCCGTTCGTAGCAGCAGAATACAAGGCAGAATAGCCATCTTCACAAGAGTAATTAATGTCCAGTCCTTCTTCATTAAGCAGCATTGATAATAAAGTGACATTTCCCTGGGCAGCAGCTTGGTGAAGAAGGGTGGGCCTGCCACCCAGGGGGACAGGACCACCACTTGTTAACAAAGGGGTTAGGGAGGAAGACCAGCCTGTGAGTTAAAGCAACAGAAGTTAGATGGAAGACACATAAATAAAGCTCTGCATTTTCTGTGTTCTTTTAAAAATTAAAAAGGATCTTCAAAATGACAGGAATTGTGTAGTATAGCACACAAGGTTTGCGATGATGCTTTGTCTATACATTAGAAGGTGCTCTGAAGAATAAAAACTGCATATAGGGTAACAGTTGTTAATGCAAATGAACAGGATTGTGTTACAAAAGGTTAATGTGAAACTTGTTATGAACTGTAGTAGCAGCTGGTTGTCTCAAAATACTTTATATTACTAAAATTCAGAAACTACCAAAAAGTTTATACAAGTTTTAGTGTAATTTCTGATATGCCAGGAAGGCTTTTTTAAGTATGTACAGAAAGTTTCCAAGAGAAAACACTTTTCATATGAAATTTCATTCTCTTTTACAGCCTTGGTGCAAACTTTAGTATTTATATCTCACCTGCAGTTACACAGACAAATTGCAGAGCCCTTATTAACTTTAAGCATCTTCCAATAAGTTTGCAATAAAATGTAAAAATCATGTACACAAATACAGAAATAAATATATTTATCACTGAACTGTACCTTAAGGTAATGTTCCTTTTACTCAGCAATACTTAAACAATTTATTATAAAATAGTCCAATGTGAATCAATAAGGGGTTATATAAAATTTATGAGTGAAAGCTTTCAAGTCACCCTGTTAAAAAATAATATTCAATTCAAAGCTCTGAAAGCTTAGGAGTTATCTTGGTTAAACGTTCATTACTTATCAGCTTTAGTAGGGAGTTTGTTAAGAATATGAAACTTGCTGCATAAGGTATAGAAAATTTTGTGCATTCTTCTTTGATTAAGGACTGCAAAAAAAAAAAAATAGGAGAAAGATTTTTTTTCTTATTTTCACTATTACCAAATTCTACTTTATATATTTCTCTTGAATAAATTACTTTTTATTCTGTGGCCACATATAAGCTATTATATGAGGCTGAATTCTGACAATACAAAGCAAGTTTACACAGCTTTTACTGTGGTTCTGCAACACCCAAGACAGAAGAGGAGCTGCAGGGCATTACCTCCAGCTCCATCAAGCTGATAAACGTGCTATCCAACCTCCAGCATCTAGAACTAGAAAAAGCATGTAGTAGTAGCTCTACCATGCTGGGATGATCTGCTCTATTATTCTGGAAAACCAAAATCATAAAATGGAAGTTCCCAACAGAATTCTATAGGAAAAATAGAATTGGGAACCTTGCAAGATCCGGACAAATTTTAACTAAGGTCCAGACTTACACAACAATCCATCATTTGAGCAGCCCCAATGAGAAACATGTAGTTTGATCAAATCAATAAAAATAAATGCTTGGAGTATTTTCATATTAGATTCTAAAGTAAGCTACATTTGTCTCAAATTAAGTTTACTAGTTTTTTACGTAAAGGAAATGTATTTGCAGTATTTTCATAACATTAGCTTATTATTCAACTAATTTATTTGATATTCACTACAAGAAGTCATCACTACAGCTATGAAGTTACCCTATAAATCCCACTTTAAACCAATGATAAACTGTAAAGTTAACTCCATCCATCTTTATGTAACTTCAGTTCTGAAGCTACCTCCTGACTATTAATACACTTACTAATATTTATTTCTCCAATATTTTTAATCAGAGGATTTTGAGTGTTTTCTGAAGTTTGTAAAAAAACCCAAGCAATATACAAAGTAAACTACATCCTTCAAGTGGTAAAAAAATTTATTTCCACTTCCAATATTCGAGAACAGTTAACTTTTATGAAATCCCCAAAGGTCTGAAGATTATTTTTTGTTCTTCCTTTCCATTATAAAAGTGTGTTTATTTTTCCAAACTTATGTTATTCTTTGAAACTAACTGTGCAGCAGCTGTTACTATATATAAAAATATAAATATACATGTTTTTAAAATAGTATTCCTGTATTTTTTACTGTCTTGCCATGGTAGTTAACTGATAGTGGACATGGCTTGCGTGGCACTCCAGATGCTAACACTCTTTGTTCAAGTTATATTGGAATTATCTGGGGGAATCTGTGGAGCCTGACACTAAGATTTAGATATGAAGTTCACTTTGCCACGCAGTTTTGTAATGTAAATAGTATTTCCGAGTTCCCTTCCTTATTGAAAATAGTTTAGGTTTTTTGGTATTGGTTTTTTTAAAGCATCATTAACAGAAATGCCAAAATAAAAGGATTTTGTGTGTGTGTGCCATATGTGGTATCTTAAATTTCATTTCAGCTCCCTGAAATGAAGAATATGTTGTTGCAATTCAGCAATGAAATCCATTATCATGATGATGATGATGCTGTCCCATCCCTGGAAGTGTTCAAGGCCAGGTTGGATGGGGTTTTGAGCAGCCTGGTCTAGTGGAAGGTGTCCCTGCCCGTGGCAGGGAGGTTGGAACTACATGAACTTTAAGGTGCTTCCAACCCAAACCACTCTATGATTCTATGAGGTTATCATTGATGAAAACCTTCTACTGAGAAAGATACAAACCCCAGGCAGTAACATAAACATAACTTTAGCTTCTATTATCAATGTAAAACAATACAACAAAGCTGAATTAATCCAACTAAATACACCAACATTAGAAAATACCAATAAATAAGGTATGCCATTACAGATGCAAAAAGTTAGAAAATATGAATCATCTGTGAAAGCTTGTAGGGCATGCAGTGATGAAGGGCAGAGGGATAGACAAAAACAGCTTCTGGCATCAGCTTCAGAATGTGAGATGGTTAATTTCAGAGCCTAGATCAGTCCCATACACCCCCCACCCCCCCCACCCCCCTGCTTTTATCTTTGAAGCCAATTGTATAGAGAATAAATCAATCATTATAGAAACGAGCAAAATAAAAAACATACTTCATTGAAGAGTGACACAGAAAGCGCAAAACCAAGAAGAAAGTGAAAGCAGAAATCCCAGGGGTATGAAAATCCAACTGCCTAGAATCGTTTCCATTTTGAAGTCTTACAGCCATTGAAATGTAGAAATCCAAACAGAGCAGAAGCATTTTGGCACTAGTTCAAAGGCTGAAGTTAAAGAAAACACTGTTGCAGATTTTTGAATCAGGGCATAAATGTTCATTGTAATTTCTCTATGTACATTCTGTTCAACAGTAATCACAAAAGCTCATGTCTTTTTGTACCAGGGATGAAAAAAGCAACATGCAGTACAATGCCCGATCTCTAAAACAAGGTACTGTCACATTAATTTAGCAGAATGCGTAACTGAAAGAATTGCTGCTGTGATTTTAAGTTTGCTCTTAATAGTTGCTCTTTCCAGAACCAAGACACAACAGCTGCTATGTTCTTAAAGCTAGGATAGTTTTAAAATTAATAAATAAAATACTTTAGTGATTAGGCTATTATCAAGTCTGACTCCACAGTAAGAAGAAAGAAACATGGATGTATTGACCAAAAAAAAAAAAATTATTTCAATGTGTTTTTTCATGTTAAATTTGTTTTGCACTGTTTAAAAAATGAACAAATTCTGATTGAAGCTCACTACTTACTATACAATAAAATACAGATAAGATTTCACCATGCTCTGCTTTAACTGAAAGCAAAATTGAAATTCTAAACATTTTCTGAAAAAAGTAAATAAGACAGATTAAAATATACCAGAATATTGATAAAATAACCGAACCTGTGCCTAGAGGGCATGAAAATGCAGATATGGTAAAGAGGTTTCAGTAGCATTTATAGCTTGTTAGATGTTGCTCACTTCAAGAAAAGTCATACTTAAAAAAGCAACTGAAAAAAAGAAAGTGAATAAGTGACATGAATTCAGGCATTACTGACCCCATTATCTTAATGAAAATGGTGTTATTAAATTTGGTTTATCTTTTCTAAGACATACATATTTATAAAATCTATTTTTTTCTCTCTTCTCAGCACAGAATTTTGAAGGAAATATCTTTCCATGCTTGCATAACATCTGTTGCTCAAAGTTTATTTAGTTCTGAAGTTCGCCAGAACACTTGGACAAAACAGATTAATATTCCTTAAAACCTAAATAAAATGGGATTGGAGAATATGTGCAATAAAACTTAAGCATTAGTTTGGGTAAAAGACAAAGAAGCTCCTGAATATTTACTTGAATATGGCAGATAAAAGATATTAAACTTCTTTGAGCCTGTTTGTGGTCAGTCAAGAAGGGATATTAAAATAACATATCATAACAAGCAAGAAGGGATATTAAAATAACGTTATTAACAAAATAAAACAGCAGACCACTAACTAGAGTTTAAGCAATCTTTCCTTGCAGACTTCTGATTATGGGATACGTTTCCCATTTGTAATTGCAAAAATTCAGAAAAAGCACCACCACTTACAAAATACTAACAGAATCAAATGTTCAGAGCAAGGATTATAAGGGGATTAAATGAACCCAAATGTTTCCATCCCTCCCCAAAACAAGCAAATGGACTCTAAATGAAGAAAGGCAACCTGAACACATAAACCAGCACAATTAAAAAACCACCAAAACAGTTTTTGACAAAAAATTCCTGTCTTTGAGAATTACCTCTGAGAACTGTCACAAATTTCATAAGAAACACAAATTGACTATTTGGTGGAGGAGCCCTGTTTAAAAGGCTGTTCTCCGAAGAAAAAAAAAACCAACAACAAACTTTGAAGCACAAACTAAAGCAATAACGATACATGGAGTTATGAAGTCAAGTGGTGGTAATTTCATTTTTAACATAGAAGATTTATTTTTTTAAATATTCAAAAACTATCTCAGATGAATACCAAACATCATCTACTTAATGTAATACTAACTGAAATAATACAGCCTGATTCATGCTAATAGTATTTGTGGAAGACAGCCTCTTGCCTACAAAAACTATTCACTTTGAAGCTGAATCTGTCAATAATTTGTTGTATGTAATAAAATCTTAAGATTTATTTTTTTTTGATGAAATTTTAATTCCATTATGGAGCTTAACAGCCGCTGAAGGTAAATGAGGTTTGGGGAATATCTGGAATACTGGCATACCAATGATTTATCTGACATGGCACTCAGACTCAGCTAGGAATAGAATTTAAGACGAAAATTCAGGACATCCATATGAAAAACAGCCAACTAATGGGCAGCCATCAAATCCCATGGCTGTTAACTCTGAGACACAGCAGACAAATGGAATATAAGATTTCTGAGCTCATATTTTCATGGCACAGTTCAGAAAGGAGAGAGGATTCTGACAGCATGGTACACAGCCAAGCACTAAAACCATGACTAGGTTACACCAGAAACATGAAGAAAGTCTTCAGTGAAGTGGAAAGGGAATAAAAATTCCTGAAGAATGTGAACTGTAAGTTTGCCACACGCTGCTTTTGGAACAGCTTCCCCAAGACTGGTGAGTGAGTTCAGCTGCCTTATCAGACAGCACTGCAGCTACCAACAGAAAGTCATTGGTTGTGTGATGGAAGCAGACCAGCTGTGCACAGGTTTTATACCCTATAGATGATGATGATACAGGGACTAAAGTTATGAGGGACAGAAGTATCACAGCTGAACTGAGAATAACTGTTGAAAATTTGAGACCATTCATTCTTCAATGCTGATGAAGGTTCGAAGTGTTCCATAACTGTGTGTCTGTCTTCCTCACTGCAGTGCCAAGTCAGGCTAAAGGGCTTCTACTAATGTTCTGGTGATATTGATTGCAGGAGGGAAATATGTTGACAGAAAGTTTTATAGGAGATCTACAATTAGCCGAAAGGTAGATCAGGGCTGCCTTTGTTCATTTAACTGCATCAAGAAGATACCCTTAAGTTGGCAGCACATTAATCACACAAAGTCCCCACTGCAATGCAAAATGAATAGCAGATAGCCCCATTGACTACAGACTTCGACCTATCAATATTTAAACTCTCCAACAGCAACCCTTTGCTGAGATCTGTTGAAGCAAACCTGTGAGATGCCACACACAAGTATTAACAAAGCCTACAACTAAAATCAGAAGAACTACAGAAAAACTGAAATGAAAATAAAAGATATTCTATAGATACGAAGTGATATATTTGAAACTGCACTGTTATCCAGGCAATTATATACCTTAACGTGGGAACATCTAATGCCAGAGGAGAATACAGTAGCCCCAGCTATGGCCTATTTTCTAAAAGATTCACAAAGCACTGAAATATATATTCCATGTAAGATACTACTGGCAGAGGTAGTTTTCAAAACATTATTTCAGACTGAGAAAGCATTTTGAAGTCCAAAAATAATAGCATTCACCAAAAAAATCCCCAAACCAAACCAAACTAAAAACCAAACAAAAGAAGGAGTTTCTTTAGTATACCATAATCTGCAGCCCACTTACTTTAAACATTACTCGTCTTTACCTTTAAGAAAAAAAAGCCTTCAATTTGGAGACCTCCTTCAGCAAGCAAACTAATTTATAATGTTACTAATCAGCAAAAGAATTCCCATACCCCTGGCATGTGGAAAAATATAAATGAAATTTTCAGCTTTTAGAAAGTAAAAAAAAAAAAAGAGAAAGGTATAAAAAGATAAAGCAAATGAGAAACATATAGGAAAACCAAAACATTTTAGAGGGAGACGGTTTGTAGCATATCAATCCCTTTACCTGATGCTGTTACCAGGAGGCTGTCTGAATCACATGGTCTACAGGATGAAGCACTAACAGGGTTTATGGAGGAGCTACAGGCAATGGTGGTGGGAATGACAAAGGAATTTTCTGAACATGCAGGTTGGTTCAGTCCAGGGAAGTGGGAAGGCCAGGCACCCACCTGAGATGAGGCTATGGCTGGTATGGCACAGCCTGCAGGTGCCACAGATAAATCTATAGCAGGTTTTGGTGGCAGCTGAGGTGAGGACTTAGAAATAATTTCCTCATTTATTACCCTGATTCCTTGTGGTGAACTTGAAAGAGGTGAGGTCACGGTTTTGCTGTCAGTTTTTGTACCTGTATTTGGGGATCGACTACTATCCATTAAAACTTTAAGCTGTGGGTGTGGTGGAGAAGGAGTCTGCGAAAGCCCTGGTTTTTTGGGAGGAATAGGTGGAGGATTTCCTCTGTCAATCCTTGATACGCTGGGAGTCTTTAAACTCATTCTACCAACTGGGGGGTAAGTGCCAACTTCCATTGAATGTGATGTCCCCGGCCGTGATGGAGCACCACTCTGAGGGCTTGTAAATCTTGAAAGGACTTGGGTAACAGTATTCCGAGCTACCTGTTTGGAAACTAGGTTATCACGGCTCGTAGGGGATATGTCCCTTGAGGGAGGGCTTTGGGTTGTGTTTCCATTTTGGTCTTGATCATTTGCATTCGCTTGAAATCTAAATCTAGCTGCTTGGATGCGTGGATTTAGGCCTAGATGCCCAGTAGTGTTGGCAGACGGTGAATGCAAACTGTGCATAGATGAAGTGAGTGAGGAATTCTGAGCTGCGGCAGTGGGTGCTGCAGGGGCGCAAAGGGAAGTACTGTTTGAAAAAGGGGGAGTGCTACTTGGTAAATCAGGTGATGAGCCTGTACTTGGTCCGTTTTCCTCAATTCTGTTTTGATTCTGTGTAAGAACAGGAGTCGTGGGAGGGACAAGTTCACTAGATGAAGATTGTCTATCAATGACAGGCTTCACAAATGCTGCATTGGCACACACATTCATTTTTGTATTGCCAGACACTAGTGGGTTCACTGTAGACGGCTTTACAGGTACAGTCAAAGGCAACTTCTTAACATTTTCTGTGCTACTGTCCATCACCACAGTATCTGTTTGGCAGGCAACAGTTCTTGAACTTGGCTCTTCTGTTTCAACAGAAACAGAAACAAGACTCCTATCTTTATTCTTATCTTTATTTTTAAGAGAAAGATTAGCTTTACTTTCATTCTCTTTTTTTAATTGCTCAATCATTTTGACCATTTTATCTCTCTCTTCTCTGAGGTCACTGGTGTGTGCTTCCTCTCTATGAAGTTTGGCACGCAACTGCTCTCTCTCCGTGTCAAACTCAGACAGCTGCTTTTCCATTTGAGCTTCCATTTGTGTGCTCCTTTGTTTCTCAGCTGCAAGCGACTCCTCCAGCTCGGTAGCTTTTTTCTTTTCCTCTTCAAATTTTGACATCACTTCTTCCAGTTTCTGGGCTTCCTCTACAATTCGGCCAGACAACTGCTTACACTCTTTCACTAGCATCAATACTACATGCTTGTTCTTTCCTCGTTCTTCTTCAAGACGAGTGGATAGCTTTTTATGCTCCAGCTCAAGATTCTGTAACTGAGATTTTTCCATTTCCAACTGTAAGAAATCATAAAGAAAAATTCTCATTAACAAGATAAAGACTTCCAACATAACCTCATATTAACCTGACATCGATATTTTAACCTTTGAGAGTATGCCTGAAATAACCTGTCTGCCCCAGGGAAGTGATTTGTCATATCTAACACAAGTGCTATAATTTTACACAAGTAAAAGAAACAGATCAGCATCTCTAAAGAGCAATTCAGAGACCAACTAAGTCCAGCTATTTTCCTCTGTTAAAAACAGAGAGACTCTCCAAAGTTATTACATGCTTTTGATTCCTGAGTGAGGAGCTATCTGTTCTCCAGAAATTAGATATAAGACATCACAGAAAGTCTTCTTCTCAGTAAAGGAACCAGACACAAGCAAGAGATGAGCTTTGCAAAAAAACTTTGAGCCCAGAAATGAAAGGTTTAGGTTTTAGGTCTTCATCAGATTAAAGAAGATTAGGGTTGAAATACACAGTCCATCATGCTCATAAGACATTCATTTCTGAGACTTTTTGGCACAGGCACAAATACCTTCCTGTACTTCTCAACAGCAGAAGGTCGCACTGACATAGTGATGTATAAACTATGTTATAAGCTAGAATCAAAAATCTACCTACTATGGGCAGCTAATGGATAAGAGTAATTTTTCCCCTCATTCATACAGTCATCGCCTCTAATTCATCTTGTTTGCTGATTATGCTTTCATTCAAAGACCCTGTTCTAGAAAAGTGCTGGAAAAATAAGTTAATGCACCATTTTATGAAATGCCTACTAGTAATAATGTAACCTAAATTGCTTTGTATTTCCCAAGCAAACTTTTACACGGGTCAAACCACAACAAAAGAAAAACTGATTTCTTTCTTCCTGCTCCTCCCTTCACATACTGATGCAGTAGCTTCCTATACGGCTTAGCAATAGCCATATTTAGGGCATCAGCAACAGCTACGGCATATCTCCTCTCAGTCAATGCTTAAAATACTGTCTTGGTTGCTAGATGAAACCAGACAGACACACAGGCAAAAAACCACCCAGGCACTACAATAAAATAGTTTTTCAGAAGCCTGTTGCTACAGCACGCTATTCCCTGCCCTCTCCAATAGCAGATGAAATTTCTTAGCTCTGGAAGCTTTTTCCACTGAACGTGTGTCTACAATTCATTTTTAACTAAACAGCAGTTAAACTCTCCAGTTACACCATAGAGTAGGGTTGACACTCATGCCACCAAGAAGTGAGCACAAGAGACAGAGAGTTTGCAGTTGTAATAGAAATAAATCCCACCTGCTATAGGTCATTGTCCTCAGGATAATTTTTTCGCACATGATAAGTAAAACCTCATATGCAAGAAAACACTTAAAAATTAAGGCAAGTGAAATGACATAGAGAGAACAAACAATAAATCCTGCATGAATTTACACTTACAGATAAACATGAGTCTCAGTCTCCTGACATTTCTAACCATATTACCCGACTGTAAATTTCTCTCCCATTTTCTTCAGAAGAATGGGAAAAAGCATAAAGAGGTGATGGCAATATTGGTGTGATTTATCTTATAGTAATAGTAAAATTTGTTCCTGAAATCATACCATTATCATAAGAAACAGTGAACTACGAGCAAGAGATCACTATGGGAAATTATACCTATATTATAAATGACACCTTAGCTTCAGATATCTCAAAAACTGTTTTGCAGTGGAGGGGCTCCACTGGGGTTTTAGAGCTTCATCCCGGGTTAACCAATACACTCTGTACAATGCATTTCACAAAAACAAGTTCACTCTTTCTTAAAAACAGTGTTAAATACATAAAAAATAAGATATGGCATTCTTAGTCATTGCTAAACAAACAGTATCAGTAACAACTCTTCAGTTACGTTAATGACAGTACAGCTGCAAACTAAACTAACAAGCTATGAAGACGACACCGTATTAAGAACATTCATAGTTCTTCACCTGTAGAAAAACTGGTTTTTTTCCCCAAGCATTTCATTGGTTTTTTTCAAAGCATCCAACAGCATTTGGATGCTTCACAAGCATTTCAAAGCAAGTGGAGCACCCAGCAGTAACAGCAAAGCATTCAACAGTTTCTTTTTTGTTAAAACAGATACAGAAATCATGAGAAATATATATGATTTCTAAAGCTTGACCCTGCAGTAAGATTATAGTGAAAATATTTTTTATCAAGATTTTCTACACTTTGTTATTCCTCCATTTTGCTTTCAGATGAGGGACTAGTTCTATAAATTAACTGTTGTGAAATTACATTACTTTCAAATAATCACAAGCAGATTGTAACATATAACTGGGATGAAATCAGCTTTGGAACTAGCTGTAATTATTTATGAGTTTATGAACTAACTATGACCTAATTTTTGCAGTGTACTAACTATATGCATATACTAAATCATATCAGTAATGTAAACATGTGGAACTGTGTCCAAGAAGGATTTAAAAGGGGTGTAAAAAAAAGGATACTGAGAAAAATATAGTGTCCCACAAATAACGAACCAGCAAAGGCCCTTCAAAGGTGAGAGACTGAGTGCATGCCTTGTGAAAAAACGCTGAGGGAGTTTGGCTTGCTTCATCTAGTGAAAAAGCCTGAGGATGATCTAATAGCAACATACCACTCCTTTTGAAGGGTCCTTACAGTGATGACAGAGTCAAGTTCTTGGTAGTGGCAGATTGGGCCCCGTAACAAGATGTTAACATGAAAAATTGTCCTTTAAGGGGCTTAGTCATGGAAAAAAGTTCTTCACAAGGATAGTAGTGCAGAAAGGCTGCAGTATTGCCATTCCTGGGGGTCTTCAGCATTCAGAAAGACAGATTCACAGATAAACAGATGTATTGCTGGTGACAATTTGCTTTAAGCACAAAGTTAGATGAAATCACATCAACTGGCCTCTTTCAACAAACATGTTTGTCTGTCTTTGAATGTGCATCCCAATATTAACTTCTCTGCAAACTATTGACAAAAATCAGGAACTGTCATTTTGATTACCTGGTTTTGAGTTCCCAGGAAATTAATTCAAAATTAAGTTTGATAACAGCTCCAGAAAAAGCATTCAAAGATATGGAAGAGGATGGAGACTTAACACAAAGCAGATGACATCTGGGGATTAGGCTTTTGGTATATGGTAAACTTATGACTGACAGTCATTTTGTGCGCGCCCCTTTTTTTCTACATTCTGGGACATTGTTATGACTTGTCTTTTATGATCAAATAAAAATTTTATTCAACTAATGTTTTTAAGGTCACTACATTCACAGTTAACAAGTCCCCAGGAATAAAAGTTCGGTCTGAGCCTGTTTAATGTCAGTAATTTCCAAAGACGACAAACACAGCTGTACACCTACTTCATTACTTAGTGTAAGAGCGAGACCGTGAGGCAATTCCAAACACAAAGATAGAGGCATCACACATTTAGAGAAGGAAGAATCACTCTTGGAGGGAGGAGGTGCAGCTGGCTCTGTATTTCGGTCACATTTGTCTAGGCTTAACTGTGGGTTTTTTCTTACATTGGGTCATTTACCTTGTCAAACATTTCTAGAAATCCCTCAAAATACCTCCACTACTCTTTTCCACACAGGGATCTGAGACATGAAGAATAGACTGGAAAATGTGGAACTAAGGGAAGGTAAAACACTGGATAAATGGTTTGTGAATGAACTGAGATGGTTGAGAGATGTGTCATCTGTCACCACAAACCCAAAAGAGTTAAAACAGTTCCCTCTCCAAATAGCATTTGTCTTTAAAAGAGGAAGATGCAAGTTCTGCAGACAGTCATGCACATGGCTGCTCAGCACCATGTAGCTTGTTTTCAAATCCTGTGTTATTTAAATTTCCTATTTGTTACAAGGAGTAAAATGGTAGAATTATAATAATACATTTTCAAAGAACATTAGTTTCTTTCAAGTGTAACACTTTCAAGTTTAGCTTGAAAGTTATAGACTAGGTTTGAGTGTACTAGGGGTTTAGGTACTTCTCAAAGTAAGAATCAAACTGCAAAATAAATTAAGATCAAACTATTTAAAATAGTGATTAAAAAAATTATCTCATGTATTCTTCTAGGAGACAAAAGACAAGCATACAGATACCGACTTCGGTAATAAACCTGGGCTAAAAAAAGGACAAAACAGAATTTACATATCAATACCCTGACTTTGAGACACGTTCTCAATATTGTAAGCTCATCTTACAGGCATGTATCTGTCCATATACTAAAAGCCAGAGATAGATGAAGAATTTAGGAGCAAGAAGAGACTTGTTGCCATGCACTGAAACAAGAAACTAACCCAATTGTCCAGGCAGATGTGTCAGTGTCTCTCCCAATATCATTCTTCAGTCAGAATTAGGAAGCTTACTCTCTCACTTTTATGCTGAGACAATCCCTTCTCCAAAATCTCAATTTACTTACAAAGCATTTAAAAAAGAAAACTAACATTTAAGAGCCGTCAAAAAGAAGTGCTAGGTAAGTAAAAGTAACAGTTCACTACACAGGCCATTGCACTGTTTCAAGACTCATGTATCATACATACAGTCTAGTATTATTCATGCTTTTTGTTTTTCTGAAGTTTTAACAGAGAAGGGATGCTTAAACTTAACAATACAGCTAAAATAACAAGAAAAGGTTTGCTGAATTAATTTAAGCATGTATTTCCAGCATACTTCCAGTACTTTTGTGTGTATGTTATTTCCCAAAGAACAATTACTACCAAAATCAATTTTATGTCACTTGTCTTAGCATTGTTGGGTTTTTTTTAAACATCAATATGAAACTGTCACCAAAAGGTATTTCACAGCTACTGAAGACATTCTACCCATCTTATACCCAGCGAGGACAATTCAATGCCTACTCTTTTATACTTATTCCAAAATGCCTGGTCTAGATTAGCCTATTAAGTTACCGTTCCCCTCTTTTCTCTCAGAAACCCCTCTCCAACATATGCATATTTAGCTATGCCTTAGGAATGTATGACTTACGTATTAGTGAAATACATGCAACCAACCATTCCCTTTCAAAATGACATTGTTTTATCTTCAATATGAGCCTCTTTTTTTGCAACATACTTGTTCCAAAGTATATTTTTCTTTACAGCAATTTTCTAAATATATAAAAAAAGTATTTTTTAGAGTTATAATTTATTTTTACTGATTTATGAAACAGAGCCACCTAGTATAAAATGCAAATAAATTATTTATTTTATGCTATTTAGGTTAGAACAAAAATAACAGTAGCTTCTCTAGGCTTCAATGGTGTTGGTTTAAAAATGTATTGTTATGATGCTTTCTCAGCTCATGCTGACTTATCCACTTGTATACTGCATCGACTTGCACCAGTTATACTTCATTATTCCAGAAGTAGAGCTAAATTCACAGAACAAATGAGATGTGTGCACACAAAATATCACCAGAAAATCAGCACCTCACTATATATGACAATTAAGGATAAAATTTTAACACTTGCAATGATAACCAAGTTGGACAAAGATGCAAATTAAAAAAGGGGCATGAAAGAACAAGTCAGGACAGGGAAAAGGAAAAAAAGTTAGTAGCAGGATACCTTCTTTTGTCTGTTTTCAGCAGCAGCCAACTGAGCTGACATTCTTTCTTGCATTTTCCTGCAGTGAGCCATAACAGCTTCTAAAATGGACAGAGGGTTCATGCATATTGGCTTCTTTTCTTTATCACCAGCACCTGCCTCAAAGTCTCTCTGAAGAGCCAGAAATGGGTCACTCAGATTAAATCTTCCATATCGCTCCTGGATAAAAACCTCTTTGCGCCGGGCCTAACAAAAAACACAAACAGACAAAAATAAAACTAAATGCATGCTTTGGAGTTCATCCACACATAGAAGAGATCTAAACCACAGGGAAAGTTATGTTACTTATTTATGCTTTTTTAATATTTCCTTTAGGTATTCATTTACAAGCTCTAAAAGAAATAGTCAGATACGTTGCACACAGATTTCATTATAGTCAATACAACTCACTACATAAAAAACATGCCCCCTTCTCAATTCAACACAGAAATACCAATCTGGATCATTGTCAAAAGTATCATGAAAATAACAACTTGTAAATTGGCTGATACACAGAGAGGAAAAGGAAGAAAAACATTCTAAAATAAAAGTTTTCTATTTCTGTATATTAAAATGATGCTAGTAAAAGATATGAAAACATGCTTTGGGTGTTTACTGCAGTACCAAAATAAATATTTTTGAAATAAAAAAATCTGACAGTATGTTTATACATACAGAGATTTTGATAAGTAATAGCAGACAAGCAGAGAGCAAAAATACCACCATGACTTATCTGAAATAAAGACATTTCCCATATCTCTGTTGAGGAAGAAATTAATGATCATGTTTCTCCATACCTTTATTTTAAAACATATTTATATTTCCAAACTACAGTACAACACATCATTGTCATAACAAAAAATAATTAAACAATAAAGATCAGAGGTAGTTTTGCTTGACAAATTTTTGGTTCTTCAGCCCAACAAGAAAACAAGATCAGTTTCAGAGAAGGTATTTTTATACATTTAATACACAGTGCACAGGACGGCCACAGATAAGTACTGACTTCTAACAATATTAATAGAAAATATTGTTCCAAAATCTCAGGCTTAAGACCCATCTAATTTGTGGGGGTAAAAGAAAACCAAACCAACCAACCAAAAAAAACCCAAACCAAAACACCACCAGAAAGATCCAATTATTTCTAAAATTTTGTTGTGGTGGTTTTGTGCTTGCACATATAACAGAAAGCAGAATGTAGACAGCCAAACCATTATAGCACAGGTTTTGGAAGAAAATTAAGATTTCTTTCTTTAAAAATTAAAAGAGTCACCAGAAGAGCTCTTTGAAGAAGTCTCAAAAAATCAGAAAAAAACCTAAACAAAACAGTGCATAGAAAGACCATCAGAAAAAGGAATCTCTCAAAAAATGCATACAAGATTTATTTGTGATTAGGTTCAAATTCAGTTTTGAATAAGCAAAAAAGAGGATGAATAAGCCATTTCTGAGATACAAAACATGAGATACAGGCCTAATGGTTACCAAATAGATTCATAAATCCTTTGGAAAGCTTGAAGAAGCTAAAACTGAAACATATGTAAAGATCATAAGAGGTAACGCACATTTCAGGGCATGAGAAACCAAAAAAGAACATAAGAACTATGTTAGAAAAACTGTCCGGAGACTAACTACAAATAACACAGCTTAGTGAATGCCCAACTTTTCCCTATATATTGTCTGCAAAATTGAACTGTTGTGGGAAATCAAAAGGTAAAAGAGCATTTGACTGCAACAGAAATGAGTGTGCCTACATATTCTGATGCTTGAAATACTTTTAGCCTATTTTTCAATTTGATAGTATAAATAGAACTTGAAAATATTTATAAAAAACCCAGGCCTTTGGGGCATAACTTTAGAAAAAGCTCACAGAGTTCATTCAGACTGAAAGTATAGCTAGGTTTACAGAGTCAGGTAATAATTGGTCGAAGAGACAAAAATAAGCTGATAGAACTTTGGGGTTTTTATAAATTGCCTTGCAAGTAACCCCTAATTAGTCTAATATTTTAATCCCTTAATTTTTAACTTAGATTTTAAATTAAAATAAAATAAAATAGATGGTTTCAAAGGTAATATTACAAAGCCAGGTGGGGAGGGGCTATATTTGTAGCTCCTGGTTCCATAGACTGAAGTTACAGGACAGTATGCAGCTTAGGAATTCAACCTTCATGTAAAAGAAACAATCAAAACCAAAAACCTGACCCTAAATGGATTAGAGTGCTAAGTAGCCAAACAAGATGACAAACCCAAGCAGGTTAAGAATATTAATGGAGATGGAGGCACAATCTATATATAAATTATCAGCAGTGTAAAAGCCACTTAGTTTATATAAAGAAAGTGAGCCATGAAAGTAAAGGAAAAACCACTGATGTAGCAGCTCAGCTGTAAACAACAAAAAAAGACCACCAAAGCCCCCATCCTTCAATCCAGAGGCCAACAGCAAAAAAAGAAGCCAAGCAGATTAACTGATCTCACAGGCAAAGGCAACCACTCATGCTTTTAAGGAAACACAGACAACCAGTGAAATAATGTGTATTTTCCAATTTTTCTATGACCAGCACATGCTGTACGCATGCAATATGAATGTATTTGATATGTTCTCTAACATGCATAGCTATTAACAGAACAAGCAAGGAAAAGAAAGGTTCAGCGTCCACCTGCCAAAATAGTAACAGGATGGGGTGCCCAGATTCATTAAATAAGGAAAAGATGAAACTACACAGAAGAGTTGAGCTTCATCCCAATGAAAATCAAAACAATCTGCTGGCATTAAGAATTAAATGGCTACAGGAAAATCTGAAAGCTTAAGACTGTCAAAAAACCAATAGGTCTTGAACAGCACGTGGTTTGGGATGACAGACCCTGTAGGGCTGAAGCCATAACTATATACCTTCAAGCACAGGATAAAACAGACTGGCGACTCTCAAACCATTAACAGCCAAGTTGTGTCAGGATGCTTCCAACTCAAAAGGGAGCTAAATGCAAAATATTAAAACAATGTTTACATGTTTCTATACAAGAACTAAACATATAAAATAAAATTATGGGATGAGCATGATTTCAAATGAAGATACCAGAATAAAAGATAAAGCAGAAGCTTGGTAGAAGGGAATCAAAGAGTAGTTTCTCAAAACTTAGGCACTAAGTGGCAGAAAGAAAAGCTAGGCTTGGGTTGTTTTTTTTTTACACGATTCCTCCAGCCCCTAAAATAATACTTCTGTTCCTTTGCATGTCACTAAAGTACACCAGATGAGAGAAATAGAAATATTAGAATTAGAAAATTTTCTGTTACACCACCTTTCAGCATTGAATTTCCAGTCATAAGAGCTAGTAGCAATATCAAGATATCTGTTTTTTATGGCACTTATTATCTGGGGAATGTACAGTCTAATGTCATACGGGTAATTAATCCTCTAAAATAGGCTCTGCATAATCTGGTGGTTGTGCTAAAACAGCATTAGTACTGTCTCGTGTATTAACTTCAATTGCACAACTATATATACAGAAAATAACATTTAAAAAGTTCATCAGTGAATAATTCACTGAATGCATTTTCAAACAGAAAATTTTCAAAACCAAACAGAATATGCACCCATAGGAGGTAATCAGGACTGCTGCGCTGTGAAAGGTGCTATATGAATTTATAAACCCTGAGCTATATTTTTCTGTACATACCCACTTGCACAGCGACTAGCCTTTTAATGGAAAGACTGAGATTGAAAGTACTTAAAGGTATAAAAAATGGCCATGGAAAACTATTCTTTTTGCACCCTACGCCAGCTGTACACAAAATTATGACTTAAGCTAAATCCTCCAACAGGTAACTGCTAATGAAAAGTGACAGCAAACACACACAAAGGGAAAAGATCTAAAAACGAAGAAAAAAACCCCCTTTAAGTAGTTAATTAACTAAATTCACTACTGCAATAGAGTAAAAACTTAAGCTTATTTACAACAGCTTTTTAATTAAGTCCAGAAGGAACACCACATTTATACAGAGCTTTCAAATCCTTACACAGGATCTGAAACATTAAACAAGTAGACCAAAATCAGGATGCAACTACTACTTAAAAAGAATGAAAACTCCAAGGTTTTTTATGGACAGGCTGGTCTATAGCATTATGTTGGATCAAGAGTGGACTATAAATTTATACTAAAAAAATACAATAGAACTGGAAAACATCTTCAGAGAGGAGTGAAAGAAGATCAAAAGGTACAACATGGCTTCTCTTCAAGGAAGAGCTAAGTAGAAAAAGGACTTTTCAGTGTGAAACAGACAACCAGGGAGAAACACTGGACACTGAACGCTGACAGGACAGGTAGCAATTGTCCCATGATCTAATTCAGGGAAACTGCAGTTGGACACACATTCTTCTCACTGAGAGCAGATAAGAACTGGAACGTGTTGCACTGGGAAAACATACAACCTCTGTCACTAGGAGATTTCCAAAACTCAACTGGATAAGGCCACAAGCAACCCAATCCATGTTTGACATTAGTCCTGCGTTACGCAGAAGATGGAACTGAACAATCTCTAAAGGTGCCTGCAAGCTAAATTACTCTGTGATTAGTGATTTCTTCTAGGACGGTTAACTTTTGTCGTGTAGATGCTAACCATCTTCTCAAGTAACAAATGACAGAAATGTAGTCTCAGAGGAAGGAAAAACAACCAAATACTTAATGGTGGAACAAGTCTTATGTCTTGCTTTGGATCATGAAAACAGACTTAAGACTTAGAAAACAGAACTTTTAGTCTGTTATATTCAAAATAAAAAATCAGTACTGAACAATCCCAGGGCTTACACAGCTGTGTGACACAAGGTGAAGTTTTACCCTCAATTTTTCTCTCCTATGTCTGCGGCCAACAAGAATCTGGAGGATCAGGCTGTAAGATAACCTGCTTCTTACTCTCTCAGGGAGCCTGTCTCGTACCACATACAGCAAGACACCTCATTCACCCTTACACCAACTTTTTTCACACAAAGTCATACAAGTCATGTCTATGCATCTATCCAGCTCCCTCCTGGACACTTCCATCTCTCAAGCTGACCCTTTACAATCACTGACCCCACTCATTTACAGGCAGATGAGGACTGGCAGAGGCACATGCTGGGAGAGGAACAAAACGAGTGGAGGCATGTGGATGATGGGTTGTGCAAAAAGCTGCAAATCCAGTATAAGAACTGGCCTGCAGTCACTTGTTTCTGATGTTCCACTTCAGAAGGAACAAAAAAAAATATTTTCAGTGACCAAACTGAGGATTATGAAGTCTAATTAGATTCTTCCCCCTTGTTATTGAAAAAAGAATGCAAGGGGGTAAGGAGGTCTTCACACAGTATCCAGCTGTCGACTTAAAGCTAAAAGCATTAAAAAAGCAAGGAAAACCAAATACGGCCAATAGATAGTAAATAAATATAAAATAATAGTAAATAATAAGATCAATAATGAAACCTGAAAAATCACATAAAGGAAACTAACTATAAAAGTAATGTTCAGTAATAATCTACATTGATCTTAGTTGCACACATTTGCTGATATGAGTTTTCAGCTTGCATAACCAGTAACAGAATATATAAGCAACAGTATTTTTAAGGTTAACACTGCATTATTCCCCCAACATATCTCAAGAGTTTCCTCTTCGTTTACCTGCCAAGTTAAGAGTTCAGCAAGTCCAAGTCTTCCATGAAGCAAGTGATGATAAACATCAAAAATAGGACTGCATGTCCTACACTGCTGTGAAACAATAGAACTGAATTAAAGCTGCCCCAGAACCCTTAAACAAAATTTCCTTCCTTTCAGGAACGTTTGTTCCTCTGATTAATTTCCCTTTCCACATATACTGAAATCGTTTCAACAGATGTTGATATGTTCATATTAATATTTTCTTTTGACATATGTATTAGGCACTGGTAAAACATTTTCTAAAACTAACCAGCACAGAAGAGGAGGCAGTAAAAGCTTATGTGTTATGTTAAAGACGGGGGTGAGCCCTTGACTGTAAATAAAATTGGAAGGTTAATAGATTATTGAAAAGAGGAAGGTGGCTGAAAGAGAACATGTTTATAAATCTTATTTAGTGGAATTATAGTCTCTTGAAATGATTTGCTGGAGCTATTCACTTCAGCAAAAGAATTATTAATGAATCTATATATCTCATTGATATAGTATATATATACACTATACATATATACAATATAGGATTATATATATAATTTTTATATATTATGTATTGTATGTATAACCCCCTCATCCAGATCGCTGATAGAAAGTTATATACACGCTATATATGCACACACACACATAAATATATATATGTGTGTGTATCGTTATTGGCAATCTGGATGAGGGGACTGAGCACACCCTCAGTAAGTTTGCAGATGACACCAAGCTAGCGGGGAGTGTTGATCTCCTTGAGGGCAGGAAGGCTCTGCAGAGGGATCTGCTCAGGCTGGACCGATGGGCCAAGGCCAATTGTTGGAGGTTCAACAAGGCTCAGTGCCGGGTCCTGCACTTGGGTCACACCAGCCCCACACAACAATACAAGACCTGGGGGTGCTGGTTGACAGCCGGCTGAACATGAGCCAGCAGGGTGCCCAGGTGGCCAAGAAGGCCAGAAGGCAAAGAGCATCCTGGCTTGTATCAGAAACAGCAGGACAAGGGAGGTGATCACCCCCCTGTACTGGGCACTGGTGATGCCGCACCTCAAACCCTGTGTTCAGTTCTGGGCCCCTCACTGCAAGAGGGACACAGAGGGGCTGGAGCGTGTCCAGAGACGGGCAACGGGGCTGGGGAAGGGTCTGGAGCACAAGTCTTATGAGGAGCAGCTGAGGGAACTGGGGGTGTTTAGTCTGGAGAGGAGGAGGCCCAGGGGGGAGCCTTGTCGCTCTCTACAACTACCTGGAAGGAGGCTGTAGGCAGGTGGAGGTCGGTCTCTTCTCCCAAATTACAAGCGACAGGACAAGAGAAATGGCCTCAAGTTGCACCAGACGAGGCTTAGACTGCATAGTAGGAAAAATTTCTTCACTGAAAGGGTGGTCAAGCATTGGAACAGGCTGCCCAGGGAGGTGGTGGAATCACCATCTGTGAAGGTATTTAAAAATTTGTAGATGCGGTACTCAGGGACATGGTTTAGTGATGGACTTGGCAGCGCTGGGTTAACGGTTGGACTTGATGACCTCAAAGGTCTTTTCCAACCTAAATGATTCTATGATTCTATATACTCATAATAAAAGCAGTACTTTCAGAGAGATACCTGCAAAATACAGGGGTGGGGGATATGATGTGTTACTATGATTAATTAAGAATCATATGATCAGTGACTTTAAGAGTTATTAAGAATGCATCTTTAAAGAATGCTAGCAATTCTGTTTCACAATACTGTTTGGAGTCTTTGGTGGCCTCTTTGGTGGTAGGTTTTTTTTTAAAGCAGATGTAAATGAATGTTTTCAAAGTACCATATCGGATGTTACTTCCATATAAAACTTTACAGAACAAACTAAACATGGAAATGTAAACATCAATCACAGATGAAGAAATTGTATCCTGCAGCATGATTTCTGTCAATACACATGATACTCAATTTCTTTCTTAATTACAGTCTAAATACCTTTCTTCAGCACTGTGACAGTGCATACCTATGCAAAGTCTACAAGTGATTTAGATTTTAATGAACTCAATATTATATGAAAAACATTTGGCCAATATATTTGAACTGTCATTTCCATGTTAAGTGTCATGTATCATAAGACAAAAATTTGTACATACACTTTAAGGATGAAAAGAATGGAAATTCTCTGAAGAAAACTGATGATCTTAACAGGCTGCTAGTTCAAAAACAGTAAAAACAGTAGAAAGAATTGAGAAATGGTAGGATGCAATCAGCAAAGGAAACAAAACCAACATACAGGTTATATAGGTCTCTCAGAGCATAATTAATTGTTTAATACTATAAAAAATGCTCTTTACATATGACTGATCAGGATCATGAAAGAATTCAAGTCTTTTGGTAGAGCTACTAAGAAAATAAAATATACCTGTTGAGTAATTTTTAATGTAAGGCACACATACTCAGAAAAAAACATTCAAAACTATCTTGGAGCAGTCTCTCGTAACAGTCGTAAGCTATATAAATAAACTTATTACAGTTGAAGTAGGCTGCATGAAAGCGGAGATAAAATCAGTTTTTCCAGAAAAGTTATCCCAAGTGTGAATCATTAAAATAAGAGTAACAACAAAACACTGCATTATTCTTTTATACACAACAACCCATAGAACTTTTCCAAAACTTTCTAATTCACAAAGTACCCCTTTCTCTCAGAATCACATAGCTTTAAATCCCAGCTTTTTAAAAAAACACTTTTTAAGGTAAAAAGAAAGCTCTGAAATAAGACGGTATGTTGTTTTAAAAGGCTATCCTCACTAACCTCCACTTAAGAAGATATACAAACCCATCAATATAAGGCACAAAAGGTCAGATCTTACCTAGTGTTGATAAAAACAACAAACCAGATTATTTCATGCCAAGCAGCCAAATATTAAAGTGGTTTGCAAAAAGCCGTTCAGTTTCCTCTTCTCTGCACTAAAAAGCAGACTTAACGAAAGCACAACATGCCTAACGACTAATTGAAATCTCTCTGTGTATAGGAGGACAAACATTTAATTAATTAACACTTAAACAGTCCTGACTTAGAATATATCAGAAAGCACTGAAGAAGAATTATACAACCAAGGTAATGATCAACCCCAAACCTCCTTAGGGGTCTGACTCCAAGAGAGTATCACCCAATAGTACCTGTTTACTGTTACCCTAACATTGCTAAGGAGCACAACCTCCCTCCCTTTCTCCCTGCTACCTCACAAAAACCTCCATAAAAGAGATACAGACAGGACAGACATACACATGCTTCCAACTCTTCATTACAAATTTTTGCCCTTAGAGTGATGAAAATCCACTATTTTGAGGATGCAGATTTAAAAATGAAAAGGCCATATAACAAAGCTAAGATCAGTTACTAACAGAGCAGTACCAACAAGAAAAAAACAATACAGTCAATATAAAATATTATTCACTTCTTACAGATGTAAGAGTTGAAACTCAGGCCTTGCACTAAGTTTCTAAATGATGAAGGAGAAAAAGCTCAAGCCAAGTTTTTAACTAACAAGAACCATCCAGATGTTCTATATAAAAATGACATTAGACCTATTTTATGACAGCCTTCTTGTCTGATGCCTAAATATTTGAAAATTATAGGACAGTATTTTGTAAGAAAGTATCACTATTCGATGCTCTGATTATCTAACCACCCAGACATTTATCTCTGAAAATAACACAGATTTTCATCCTGATAGTGAATCCCAAATGATAGAAGAGACTTGAGCTTTCTGGATACTTTAAGTAACCATTTGTCATCTAAAGTTTTTTGCACATTCAGATCTATAGTTCAAATTCATGCAAATCAATTCATAATTCTTTGCATGGAAATGTCAGCCATTCTTCTGAAATATTGAAGGAAATACGACTTCACCTCTGATCAAAAAAGAGCACTTTAACCTCCATGCTTAGCAGTTTAAAAGTTTCTTCAGCTCAGTAAGAAAGAAAACATAACAAAGGCATAACAGAAAAACTTCAACTAAATCAATTGGTGCTTCTTTTTTAATTTACAGCATTTGGATTTTTGTGTTTTCAAGCTCTCAAAATCTCAGCTAAAATATCATCCCGTATTACTGTATGGCAATTACATGGTAACCAAACTTTAATTAGCTTAATGCAATTGTATGCAAATTATGAGTGGCAATCATCAGCTATAGTCAACATCAGTTCACAAAAGGAAAGTCCTGTTTAACTAATTTGATATTCTTCTGTGACCCACCTAGTGGAAGTAAAGGCAGTGGATGTATTTTTTCTGGATTCCAGAAAGGCTTTTGACACTGTCCTTCATGGCATCCTTCCGGACAAGTTGTCTGGCTCTGAGATGAGTGGGTTCATAGCTCCCTGGGTGAAAGACTGGCTGAAGGGCAGAGCTCAAAGCATTGTACTGAATGGGGCCACACCTGGCTGGAGACCGGCCTCCAGCGGTGTTCCTCGGGCTCCAAGTCTAGGGCCAGTTCTGTTCAATATACCAATGATCTGGATGCACCATCAAGCAAGGTTGGTGCCGATACCAAACTAGGAGATGCTGTTGACTCTCTCGTGGGACGGGAGGCCTTGCAGAATGATCTAGATAGATTGGAGCATTAAGCAATGATTAACAGGATGAAATTTAACAAGTCAAAATGCTGGATTCTGCTCCTAGGACGGAGTAACACCAGGCAAAAATACGAACGGGGTCAGGAGCGGCTGGAGAAGAGCCCCGCAGAAGGGAAGCTGGGGGTGCTGGTGGGGAGCAGGCTCAGCACGAGTCAGCTGTGTGCCCTGGAGCCAAGAGACAACCCGCACCCTGGGGTGCCCCAAACACGGCGTAACCAGCCGCTCGCAAGAGGTGATTATCCCCTGCATTCAGCACTGGTGCGGCCTCACCGGGAGCACTGTGTGCGCTGCTGGGCCCCACAGCTCAAGAAGGACGTGAAGGTCCTTGAATGGGTCCAGAGGAGGCCAGCACAGCTGGTGAAAGGGCTGGGAGGAATGTCCCGTGAGGAGCAGCTAAGGACGTTGGGCCTGTCTAGTTTGGGGAAAAGGAGGCGGAGGGGTGACCTCATTGCTCTCTGCAGCTTCCTGAGGAGGGGGAGTGGAGAGGGAGATGCTGAGCTCTTCTCCCTGTATCCAGCGATAGGACGTGTGGAAATGGCTCAAAGCTGCACCAGGGTAGGCTCAGGGTGGACACGAGGAAGCATTTCTTTAGCGAGGGGGTGGTCAGTCAAACACTGGAACAGGATTCCCAGAGAGACAATTGATGTCCCAAGCTTGTCAGTGATTAAGAGGCTTTTGGACAATGTCCTTAATAACATGCTCTAACTTGGCCAGCCCTGAATGGATCAGTGAGTTGGACTAGATGATCATCGTAGGTCCCTTCCAACTGAAATAGTCATTCTATTAACAATATAGATTAATTTGAGGTATAGTAAGTGAATTCAGTATTTTCTAATTATTTCTGGTATTCACTGAAGATAAATTGTGAGAGTGATATGTATTACCTACAAGAACAATTTTATTCTTGCTACTACAACTACTGAAGCTGAACGAACAAATGGATTTAACTAAATAAATTTGATTTCTAGAATGGAACATTTTAAAGTAAACAGAATAGTGATCTGCACTGTATATCTTGGCTTTTATGCCCTTTAATACAACTGTAAAGCAATTTTCCAGCTAGTACTCTCTTTACAGATACCATTACTTAAAAGTTACCAGTTTTAAAATTGCCATCTAACAGCTTATATTTCCACAATATCTAGCTAAAATTTTATTCTGCTATTTCAGAGAGAACTCACTATAATCACTGTTGCTCTATATTCTCAAACTTTCTATTTATTTGTACAAATGGAATGCTGCTTTTATAAGAGACCTAGTGCTAAGTACTTTTAGTACACTGCCAGACATTCCAAGACACATGCCTCTCTCTGGAAGAGCTGCAGGTGGAAAGACCTATCCATCAGTCAGAACAGCATCAAAACTGAGCGGGAGAGAGAAAAGCTTCACAAGTGTTGAATTTCTAAAGGACCCCAATCAAATCTCTTATCTTATTCATAATTAGTTCTTATAAATTACTATCATAATTTATTTGGAAGAACAGAGAATAAACCTTTTACAGTTTTTCTTCAGCAAGATGAAGACACACAAACAAAAGGAAGAAGCGTTGTTACTGGTTGCATTTTAATGTTACCATCAACAAAATTAACTGTACCACTTATTGGCATAGAGAAAATATCCTGTGTATGTTCCCTTAACTAAAAATGGAAAATTTCAGTTAACATAATAATACAGATAGGATGACCCAGTTGCATTTCTCATTGTCAGCAACATGAGTAATGATGGCAAACAGATAAAGCATTTTAAATAAGTCACTCTAACAATGAAGTCACAGCTGTATTATTCATAAAGATCACAGAAACCGAGAAACAGTTACATCAACGTGATGTTGGAATTTTTTATTGTTTTTACAAATAGTGTGTGCATCTCTACTCACTAGTTTATGTTGGATTATGCAGAAAGATCAAACAAGGGTAGGAGGAATCAAGTGGAAAAGGCAAAGCAATTATCCAAATAATAAACCAGCAGAATATTTTCAGCTAGATCAGTAATTACGTGCCTCGCAACAATAAAGATATTCAGATCTTATGTGAAAAACAAAGAGAGACTATTATCAGTTTAACAGTCACTGCTCTAAACGACAGAGTGAAAAGGATGTTTGCAATGCAAGGCCATAGAGTTTTCATAATAGAAAACTAGTCTCCTAGTTTCATACTTACAGTCCCCAATTTTATGAGAACTTGGAATAAGGTTATTTACCTGCATAGTGAAGCTTAAGCTTAGTAAAACATCACATATACAGGAGTGTTTTAATACAGTTTACCAAAAATTTTGCTTTGCTCAGTGTTTATTATCTCCCTTTGGCACATAGCAAATAACTACCACAAGAAGTGATGTAATGCAACTGAAAACTTGTTTTGTCAGTGGCTTCTAGAAGAGGCCTTTATGTGTCAAATACCAGGATCCCTCAGATCAACAAAGTTAATCAGTTCAGTGACTGCTGCTGCTACATCTCCAGCATCTATTGGAAAAGGTGAGACTCTCTGTTCCATTCATAATAAAGTGCAAGAAACAAAAGATGCTACTTGAAGGAAAGTCTAAATACAGTTCATGTGATACCTTCCATCATGCAAAGAAAAGTATTTTTTGTTAGTTATCCACACTTACAGAACTATTACTACAAAAACCACTGAACATAAGGAAAGTAAATACTTTCACAGATACCTGAAATGATCCTTTATATAAGATGCTATATAGAAAGCCAATCCACCAATACTATAAAGAGTATTTCCAAATTTTTGCAACATGGATGCTGGTAATATTAAGAATAAAGGTATAAGGCTGTCCTTCAATTAACACTGGACTTCAGGAAATGTTGTGAAGTCTATGCTGTCTTCAGCAGCCTTGGTCATTTTGTTGTCATACAACAAAAGCTATTTTCTTACATTCTAACCAGTCATGCAATTCTCAAAAACTGAGGTCCACACAGGTATTTCAGGTATTTACTGGAACAGTGTTAGGTTCTTGAATTGTTTGGCAATAAAGCAGTGTATCAAAACATGTCAAGTAATTTAATAAAAACTAAATTTAGCTGACATAATATAAACTAAAAAAAAAAATTACAATACATTAAAATACATAAACGGGGGGGCGATAAAAATTTGAACATTCTTTAAGGTCATGTCTAACAACACTTTTTCAATGAGGTGAACAAAAAGCATGTTGCATTACTTTACAAATTTAAATAAAATGCAGATGAAGAAATCAGTCCAAACTATGCACTGAAAAATCATTTACTCTAACCTGTCCGAGGTTTCTTCATATTTCATAGTTTCCTTGTAATTGATTTTAAACGGTTTGTGATAGTGAAATAAAACTCTGTCAGCCATATTCACAAAATTACAATAAACTAATGTTAAGAAAGTAAAAGCTTTAATCATAACCAGAATCATTGGACAGGTAAAAACAAACTATTGTTAAGAGCAAAGAAAATGCATATGCACTATAATTAAAGTCAATAAATCAAAAGTAGCAATCAGATGAGCAAGGACATAAACTGCAGATCATTACCTCCCAAAAATTTAGTAAAAGTTAATTTTTTGCAAAGAAATTGCAACATGCAAAAATGACAATGCAAACAAAGCATTATCTGACTTCTATTTCATGGTTCACTTCTGCCACCAAGGCCAGCAACTGCCATCATACTGTCTACAACAATAACCTTCTGTTACTACAGTTTAACATCTTCTGCTCCTCCTTCTACCTAATCACCATTTCCAAAGCCACCTGCTACAAAATAGGCTGTCTTACTGGCTGCCAGAAACCTCTAAAGCTGCCTTCTGTGCGCTCTTAGCTCCATTCTTTGGTACGAGCGTGCCATGGGATTCATACATATAGGAGACGTTCAGATTTGCATTTTAAATTCACAACAGCTAAACAGAATTACTACAGGTAAGGGTCTTCATAGTTTATAGGTGGTGTAGCTTCCTTTGACAGATTACTCTTAATATACATGTAATTCTTTTACCTATCAGTCAATGTGATAACTAAACTATATGGATTCGTTCCCTTTTTCCTGATGGCTACCAGGTTTCTTCCCCTCTAACTCCAAAGTTCATCCTAGAAGTACTATCTTATAGTACAAGCTGACTTTGTTACTAAAACAAGTTTGTAGAGCAACAAACTTTGCAGTCTTGTTGACTTTGTGTAGTAGTTCAGGGTAAAAAAATTATCCATATACAACTGATAATTGTTGTGTGGGTAATATTTTGTTTTAACATATTACTTACAGAGTACACACAAAACAAAGTATCATCCCATCAAAAGATGCAGAAGACAATAAATAACATTAAAAGGACACTAAAACTCAAACTATCTAAATGAAATTTTCATAACTAAAATTTCAACCTGTGGTAGGCAAAAGTGTGCCTTGGCCAGGTGAAGGAATCTCCTTTGCTAGACAGAACTCACTGGGAAGCAGACAAGTCAAATTAGGCAAGTATAGCTTGCAAGTATCTGCAGCTCTCCTTCCAAATATTTTATTTAATATTTACCCCCTTCCCCACCCCACCCCAGGGAACAGCTAATTCATTACTGAAAATGCAGAACCAGGCCTGAAGGGCTCCACATTTTGCAGAGTTATTCCAGTATCACTCTCTGTTACCCACCAAAAACCTAACATTGTTACATAGTATGCTGTTATGACAAACTATGATACACTCAGGGTTTTTTTAATATTGCTTGATCTTCTCACAAATTTAAAAAAATGCAAAATTAGTACAGAAATATATATACATGACTTATCAAAATAGTTCATGTTTTCAATGAGATCAAAATAAAACTATACTGTTCACTGCCTAATCATTGTTGGCTGAAATGGAAAGTTAAGTTTACTAATAATAGCCTTCCACAATGCACAGCTCAGGGCTTGAAATCAAACTAGCTTGAGCAGAAAATGCATTCTGCCCTTTGGGGAGAAAGAGTCATTTTACAATGACCCATCTGGCAATTTCACAAGCAAGGTCCATCTCTCTTCAATTCAAGAATGACTGCAACTGTAGAAAGCACTGGGGAATTTCTGGTTTTAAAAAGTGAACATGGGGATATAAAGTTAATTTTTAAGAAAATCTAGACCAAAACAACTCAGATTTCCTACTGTATTTACACAAACAACCCTGGAAAATGGCATTTATAGGTATACATGATTATGTCAACATTAGCAGGTAGTGTAGCACAACAGAAACAAGTATGTAGAGCAACAAACTTTGTAGTCTTGTCGACTTTGTGTAGTAGCTGAGGATAAAAACTTGTATATATCCATATACAACTGACAATTCTGGTGTTGGTAATAATTCTGTTTTAACGTGTAACTTATCGATACTGGGGATGTGCCTATAGTCCTACCATTTTGAAGGAGATCTTAGGACTAGCTCTGCTCTCCGTTCAGTTTACACTGCCTGACAGTAGTCTGTGAGGCAAATCAAAGCGAGGTGGAGACGATGGGGAGAATTTCTTCAGAACTGCGCTCTTGGTCTGAATCCCAAGGTAGTTCACCCAAGCAGTTCATTCACACACACATATACTTCCAGAAAAAACGGAGCAGAGTTGTGAAGCAATGTTGGATTATACCACTATAACCTTGGAAATGGAGTGTCTTTTCATTGCAGCTAGTTATTTAAGAAATTTCTGAAACCACCCCATCATTTCAAAACAAATGATCCTCCTAAAAAGTATTAAACTTTTTTTTTTTTTTTAAACTTGCTTTAAAATACTGAATTGCTCATGGAATTGAGTACTGATAACCTAGTAGTTCTAAAATGATTAATGAGAGTTGGAACCGGAAAACTGGTATTCAACATACTATGCATTATCAAATTTAAAGACATGTTGCAGATTCTACACAGTAATCACTATACTTTCTAAAGGCTGTTTAACCTTGTCTTTTTAAACTGGAAGCTTTATAAGGTAAAGCTAATAGAACGGGTTATGTTATGAAACTTAAATGTATCTATGAGGTATTATTACATGATACATTAATTTCTGTCTTTTGATCTACTTATTTCATTACATTAATATCCACACTTCATCACAAAACTCAACCGCGGCTCTTCAAGAACTCACGTGACTTGCTAGGGGCAGTCAGAAATCACCTTATATGGCTTTGCTACTCAGACATAATATAAAAAGTATGAGTCATTTCCAGCTGTATTGATTAGCCTGCAGGCCTGTCAAAATGCTTACATTCAGGGAGATATACTGTACTCACAATGCAGACAGAACTAACTCCCACAGCAGAGATATTTTTTTTCCTCCCTCATATTTTTGTAAACTTACATAGTCTAACTTAAATTCTCTGAGCAGTACAATAACAGTCTGATTTTCCCTAACTCTGTGTTCTAGAGTTCATATACATTGCTCAATAAATGACACCACAAATCTCTGCCCTTCTTCAACTAAGGCCCTAACAACAGTATGACTTTTCTTACCCAGCTGCCTTGTTTTATGACTACCGATTTCTGAAATGCTTAGCATTTCTTTCAGATTTTGTGGAAACTGGCTAAAAGATTCAACAGACGTTAGTACAAACACATACAGAGAAGATCAAGTTTCCTGCCGGAGGAAGTTGCAGCCACATTTTAATACAGTAGGGCTTTACAACACTGAAGAAACACCTACAACCAAATTCACCTTGCCATTCTCATACCGTCCTCCTGACTCCGCCATCACAACACAGAACCTATTGACTTGGAGCTCACTTAAGCTCGGAGAAAAGACATTGCTCCACAGCAATGTCATTGATAGCGTAGTCAATTTCAACTAAACAAAAATGTATCTGTTGTTGGTACTGACAATTCTTTTAGCCATTTTTTTTTATTTCATTGGAGATTTTTCCCAACAATCCAAAGATGTTGCTCTAAATCTATAGTGTGGTATATTAATGAATCTAGTATGGTAAGAATTTGCATTGTTCACATTAATTAATGCACACCAAAGAAGCAAGTATAATATTAATTTTCATTTTACCATTGACCACCTAATGAAATTTACATAGGTAATTACAATTATTTTTAAAAAACAAAAATCCCAACTAAATTGGTCTTTAAAATTTTAGATGAAAAATAACCTACTAATGATTTAAATTTATGAAAGAGCATCACTAAAAGCAGCATTTAGTGTTTGTAATTCCATGCTTGACAACTAACGCTAGCACTTCAATTCATCACATGAGGGTCAACGCACTTTAAAAAAATCCTCTAGAAAGCAGGCAGATATAGCAACCACTTTACAGCTAGGAGAGAAAAAAACCAACAAAAACCCAAAAACCCCACAATGAAATAAATGCTGTATTGAGATCACAGTTGTGGGAGACCAGACCTGTGCTTTGATTATGTGGACACATTACCTCCACATTAGGCATATATTATCCCCTTATTATAGGCAGACAGTTTATTTGGATAATTGAGACAGATGGAAGCAGCAGCTATAGTTAAGTCTCCCTCCTTTTTTAACTATATGCATTCCCAAAAGCAATTAGACAGCATGTTATTTCTCATTAACGAAATAACTTTAATGATTTAATGTTAATCTGAATTTAATTTTAATTGCTGTGCGACCCTAATTATGGAGCTACTAAAATAAAGACGTTCCAGACTGAAAAAGAACCATCTCAATTCATTTGGTGTAGTAGTTCTACAAAATCAGAGTGCTAATAAGAAAGATTTACACAAAGATCATCTCTGAGGTGAATCCTGGTGCTGTTCTCCAGAAAATTAACTGTTCACTTTGAGGATAGATCTGGAAATCTGACCCTCAGCATGACAAAGTTCTGCTCTTCCAAGACTGTTGATCCTCATAGGGCTGAACTTGTCCAGCAATTTAAATTGCTGTGGTTGATAATTACTGTAACTTTTTCAAATCTGAATTTCTCCAACTTCCAAATTCCAGACATCCAATATTCCCGCAAAAAAGAAATAGTCTTCAGACAGAGATTTGTTAGCAAAATACTGAGAGTTCAGTATTGTACAAATCAGAGTATACTATAAAAAAGGGCAAAAAAACCCCTCAGCTTTCTCTGTTTATATCGAAGCACCAAACTACTTTTACAGCAATAGTAGGAGACATCGATCCAGTTAGATAAAGTTTCAATTGCTGAAGCAGGAAACAACAGCCCTTTTTTAGAAATAGGAATGCTGCGCGTCCTCGTGTATCTGCACTTGTGCATATTATAAAGGAACAACAATGTATTGTAAAAACGTGGAAGTACACAGATGTCATCTGCATACTTCTTACAAACACATTTTGGATTTGAAGTTTAGTTTTTATTGCAAAAGCAGAATTCAAGGTATAAAAACTTTATATAAATACAATGGAAACTCTACAATACATTATGCACAAAGATGCAATAAAAAGAATTATTATATGTGACACCTTGGGTTTGGTTCTCTCCGATTTGTTATGTGGCAAAAATTCAAGTGCCTTAGTGAAAATCTATTACACCAACACCATTAATTTACTAACTAAACTTATCTTCTCCCCTAGTCCCACTCCCTGGGATGACTAGTTAATTTCACAAGATTTCTTGCTATAATCCCAAACTACTGGCCTGGCTTTTCTCAATTCTTTTTTTTTTTAAAAAAAAACAAAACAAAACACCACAGAATAGACAGAATAAATACTCTGCACTGGAACAACATCCAGTGAACAGACTTAAAATTCCCTAGGTCAATCTTTTCCAAGCAGAGTAACAAACTCTTTCTTCTTTTTGAAACGAAGCTTTACGTAAGCAGAAAAAGTTACACAACATCTTAAAAGTGTTAAATGAGGAGTTAGTAGCCATCTTCTCTGATGGCTGCTAGCACTAAGAGAAATTAAACCTGAAGTCATAAATTACAAATTCATTTTATGATACAATGAATACATTGTAAATAAACAACCAGAAGACAAGCACCTGAGACAATACAATTCTGAAATCCAAGGGCATTGTCTCCCTGTCAGAAAAACAGTATTGCAGCAGTACTAACTGATATAGGGTATAATTTTTGAGTTTCATTTCTTTCACCGACACCTCAAACTGTGCATAATTTTATAGCTATTTTTTAAATGAGAACAAAAAAACCACCACACCCCAGGAGTCACAAAACCACAACACAGTCAGAAGATCATTATTTTAAGTTTCTATGAGCTATTAAGCAGTAATTTGTGTAGGACTGAGGCTCAAACCACAAAAACAAAGATGTGATAAGTGTTTTCTGCTTAATCCATCAGAACCCACACAGGTAAATCAAACTTTTATGATATTATCAAGAAGCATTAAAATGTAATCCTGAAAAGCAAATTTCTAAAATAAACAAAAAGGTTTATTTTAAAACATGATTTAAAAAGTGATTTAACTGCGAAGTCCATCATACATATACATGATAAACATGGCATAGAAAAACAAACAAACAAACAAACAAACCAAAACCAGTAAGGCAGAAGTTCCAATTCCATATCTTATTCAAAAATACTGTTCCTGCTCCCTAGTTTTTGCCCCTGAACTCTCTGTCAGAATTTTCTCTTCCATTCCACCAGGGAATACTGTGGATAAGGTGTGGATTGCGATGGTATGACATGTGTACCAACAGAAAAAAAGATTTGGCATTATGAGATATCATGGTCCTATAAGAGTCAGCCTGAAAAGAAATCCTACCTAATTATGTTGAAGGTAGGTGTGATTTCTTTACATCACTGGCTTTACAGACAGGGAAAAACCAGTTCTGTCTCACATCTTCAGTAAAGCACATGATGTGGCTTCACACAAAATTCGTGAAGTGGGAAACAAGAGGAGTGCGTAAGAATTTACACAATGGGAAAAGGACAAACTAACAGATGCATCAAAAAGGTCTTGTTAAAACAAGAAGCTTCATGCTACATGCAGATTGAGTAGTGCCATGTGAGTCAGTCTTCAATTATATTCAGTATTATCAGTTCTTTTGTGATCAGTCAAGACTGATTCACGCCAGAACTTCCCAGAAGTATTTCCAATAGATACATAAGTACTGTTTACTGTACAAATTTTACAAATGCTCAGTGAAATCCTGCAAAAAGAGCACATAAAGGGCACATACATTTATCATAGGTGTAGTTTAACTTCAATGACTATAGAGAAAAATCTGAGATGACAGCTGCAAGAATGAACAGTCACTTTCTAAGACAAGATTAAAAGATCTAGTTCTATAGTCTTACAAAAAGACCAAGAACATGTAAGACGGCTTAACAAACGTATATACCACAGTGACTGAAAACTGACAGAAAGATCACTTGAGAGGAAAAGACAACACACATATTATCTAGTATAGGGCTGGAAATTATCAGGCTTTGATCAGTCAGAGAAATTAGGTTTTGAAACAGCTCTGCAGTACTAGTAGGATTAAAAGAAACAAACAAACCTGCCCAAACACACACAAATTTTCCTAATTTTGAAACAGAGCTTGATCAGCTTTTGAAACAGTAACATAAGAAGTCTTTTCCCTTATATGAAAGCCATTTCCTTCTTGCTTTAAGGATACACAAAGTATATATGCCAATTTGTTGAAACAAATCTAAATATCAAATTTCCAATGGAATTCTCTTGTTAATATTTGGCTGTCTAGGAGCTTATTTTGCATGTTGCTTGGAGACTCTAGCTGTTAATACTGCTGACTTGTGGCTTCCCAAGTAAGAAGCCAGATTATCCGAAAGTATCATATTCCAAGGTATCAGGCTACAGTTCTTCAGTAAGTATAACTTCCAAGTTTTCCAGTACTAGCATAGCTAACCAGGCAAACTGCCTGGAAGATTTGAGTTACATATGGATTTTGTTTAGAGGCTTTTACTACAAAATACAGGAACTGGAAATTGAGATGCAGGAGAAGAAAAAACCAAAACAAACACAATTTTCAACTTTGATATACCTTCTGTGAAATTGAGTTATTTTTATATTGATCTATATTAGTCATCAAAAACCACTGGGTACATACTACCCATTTCAGCAGGTGCATGGGAATCTGACATAGACTTTTTCTCTCCTGGGACTGCACTATCCTGAATGTTTAATGTGTACTATCATTAAATGTGTACTGTATTTATTTTTTTTTTTTTAATTTTGGTCAATTTCAATACATCCATCATTTGGTATGTAGTGTACTAGCTTGTTCACGAATAGGCATTAGAGAAAATTGTCAGAGTATTCTATTTGCATTCCTCCAGAGTTAGAAGAGTAAAAAAAAAATTCTGGATCTGGTGTGCACATTGTTTCCCTTTTTACAAAACCTTAACTGGCAGTCAGGGGAAATAAAAAGGCATAGTCCAAGCAAATGAGATATGAAATTATAAAACAGCTAGATGAAAAGGCAGTACATTTCAACACATGCATATACCTGAAGGCCAACCACCAAATATCTTCAAAGTGCAGTAATCCCCCAGAAACGCATTGCTTCCAGTGTCTTATTGTCATTACAAAATGAAAATAGGATTTTAAAAAGAGGTTTATACCTGTAAAGTCTTTTAGTTATTAATGCAGGTACATCAATGACAACTACTTTAAAGCTCCATTGGCACCAAGTGATCTGAAGACATCACAAAACAAATCAAAATTGAATAAAAAAATGCATTTACAATTGTTACTGTGACATTACAAGTGGAAAATGTTCCCACACTACTTGATAATCATTACACATGCTACTAAAAACTAGTATTAGATACACTTTATTTTACTGAGGTTTTGCTTTAAGAGACCTTAAAGGGCATGATTTCCCTCTATTCAACTGTGAAGCTATAAATATTTTCAAACCATGTAAGGTTTTTCCCCCCCCTAAACCTGCAGTCTGTTTGGCATCTCTGTTAAATTTTATTCTGTTCCAGATCAATTTTTAAGTCATAAAAATTTATCATTTTTTTATTAAAATACAGTTTTGTTTGTACATTTCCAGTCAACTAAGCTGCCTTTCAGACTACAACCTTCCAAAGCAGAAAACCAACCTTCAAATGTGCCTAGCACAGCGAAAATCTAATCAAGTACTTGTCAGTGCTGGTCAGAGTGCATACTCAATATTTCACCATTTAAATAAATAAAAAAGGGAAAACAAAAACCACCACAAAAACTTTTTCCTAAGTGCATATGACCATCCAATTTTGTCCTTCATTCCATCTCACAGAAAATTAATGCACTGAATAGACTAGACGCACAAATACATAGACCATTAGAACAAATGGTGAATGGACTGAATTTTCCTTTGAAGTTACTCCTCCCTTTCACAAATAGCAGGCTCTACAATATGAAAGAATTTAAAGAGGAAGTAATTTTACAGTTTTCGCACTTATTTCTCTGAAATTTTGCTGGGTTTTTATACCAAAATTACATAGAATTACTGAATAGCAACAATTAAACAAGAACATATTTTATGATTTTGAGATTTAGTCAACCTAAAACTTTAAAAGTCACAATTTACTCTTCCACTAATAATATTCTACGCACAGCATAAAGGAAGTGGCAAAAGAGAATTAAAAAAAACAAAGCAAACCACAACAACCCAGTAACTCACCCGCAAGGCTTCAATTACAAGGTCTCGTGCTTCTAGTTCTCCTTCCATTATACTCAAAAGCATTCGCAGTTCTGGCTTGCTCAAATTATCCACATCAAACTCTCTCTTCTGTAAGAAACAAAACACTGATGAACACACTGACTGACTGCACCAGTTACTATAAATCTGAAACATAAAACATATCAGCATCCTAATTGTGGGTTCCTCAAACATCTATAACTTTCAAAAGTTGAGGTGGCTTTATTTGTAGCATATAAAGTCAAAATTAATAGCAAATACTCTGATTCTTTTTATTCATAGTGAAGGAATTAAAAGCCCTCTAGTATGAGTATGACACTGTCCCAAATCCTACACCGTTACAAGGAATTAATTTGGCAAAGTCTTGTAAATGGTAAGGGTGAAATGGTAAAGAAAATAACTTGGTGACTAACAGCAGCCTCAAGAGACCAAAACAATTCAGCAGACCTGAAATAGCACACCAGCGATGCAGGCAAGAGAAGATGAAAGAACCTAAACCATAGCATACCTAATCCAGTGTAACCTGTGCCTCACTTGCAAACAACTACCAAGTCATCCCAGTATGCCAAGCTGAATGTGAATTTCTGAAGCACAACTCATGAAAAGACATAAAATCTTATCTGTATGCTTTATTTGCCGTCCCATTTGTTTGGCTGAAGGGTACGGTTCAGGTTAAGAGGCACTGACAAACAACAGTTCATAGCAATAATATCTTCTCATGCCACACTTACCAAGGTCAGTGTAAGTCTGACTTACACGCCTAGAAAGACAGGAGAACAAGTTTATACCGACAAATAAGATCACTGCACATATGCATAAACATGGTTTGCTGTGAATATCAGTATGGCTTCTGTAAAACCAAATCCTCCCCACAAACTGCCACAGCTCTGTAACAACGCCAATAGACACATGGGTAAAGAGGATCCACTAGACACTAATATACTTAGATTTTCCAGAAGTTTTGGACAAGGTTCTGTATCAAGCATTATTACAGAAACTCCTATCCAACAGCATTGGATGACACTTCATGGATAGGAAGCAAACACTGTGGGTAACAATTGCTTTTCAAGATGGAGACAGGTAAGCAGTGGGACAATTCTGGGACCGGCTTTATTCAAGTTCTTCATCAATAACCTGGAAAAAGGACACAGAAGTGGCAGGGACATCTACCTCATGTGGGTGTTGGTACATAATTCCTCACTGACAAGGTTCATTTCCTCATTTTGCCACTATATAAAACCCTGGTAAACCCACATCTCAAGTACTGCATTAAGTCCTCATCTAAAAGTATAGAATTGGCCAAATAAAAGGATGAACAGAGGAGTAACTACTATATAAGGAAAGACTACAAGGCTGGAAGTCTTGATTTTGGAGGTGGGGCAGCAGGAATGTTATTAATATTTACAAAATCACAAAGGTAGTAGATAAGATTAATATGAATCTCTTGTTCACCAATATCCACAATGGTAACACAAGTAGACAGTGAAACTAGAAGGGGGTAATTTTAACGGAGAGAAAAATATGTATCTTCTATGTGCAAGATTCAGCTGACCAGCTTGATTTCCAATACGCTTAGGAGAAATACTGGAGTCCTTGCTATGATGTAGATGTGTCCATCCTAGCAAAGCCCTGAGATGCAGACACTCATCTATCTTCAGTATGAAGTAATCCGTTTCCAAATTATCTGAACTGTGTATCTGGATATACTGTCTGTTTTCCCTGAAGGTTGTAAAAATCTAAGAGTTCAGCTACCCAGGAGCTTAACTTCCATCACAGGAAAATCCAAGAAAAAATAAAGCAAGTACCACTTTTGTTTTCTCAAGGCAATAAGAGGGCAAAACAGTTGTTCTTCCCTCAGGCTAGAAGACCATAGATCAAAACTACCCAAAAGCTGTAACTGTATTATATTTACTCTGTGTTCCATTTCTTCTTCGCAATTAAAACACACAAGGGTGCACAAATGGCTAGTGAGAACTGTATGCCAGAACCGTAGCTATTTGCAGTCAACGTGCATTGGATTGAGTTTCTTCGTTAATGTGTACAATATGGATCAACAAGAGGAGCAATGATTTCTACTAAGTCTAACTGTTCCACAGACAGGGCTATCCACTCTAACTAGTATTTCTAGACTGAACAACAGTTATCCTCTATTTTTGCTGCCTGTGTCAGCTGTTTCTGTAATCCAAAAGATACTTCTTACCCTCCACGCCAATGGATCAAGAAAAGCAAGTTTCTCTGAAGGCGTTTTCCCCAAATTATGCTGCAGCAGCCTCTCACAGCACTCTTCACAATTCTAAACAGTGCTCACCAGTCTACAGACACATATAAAGTTACTAAATGTATACAGTTCCCTATGTAAATTAATATCTGTAGAATAATTTTACCTTATAGGTTGCAGCAGATTTCACCCTCAGCACTTCGAACTACTAAATTCAATTCAGATAGCAGGATCCACTTACCCACCCTCCCTCTTCTATGAATCACTTTATACTACTTAATAGCTCAAGGACAGCAATGGATTTATTCCTATAACTTCCTTTGTAACAGAGAAAAACTGTCTCCATTTTTCAGATGTAAAACTGATGCAGAGGTTGTTTTTTTTTTTTCAAACAACACAGAAAGCAAGTATTCACTAACAGTCTTTTAAGTCTCTATTCGGTGGTTTGACCATTTTATATAAATATATATATATAACCATAACATTATCTTCCCTTTCTAAAATATTTTTACATCTGACAGAAAAGGCACCAAAGTTAAGAGTGGCAGTATACTTCTGTGGATGCAAGAAATGTGATCCTACTCTTTTATCCAAGTCAGTAAATTCAGGTATAAAAAAGGGCAGCTCTCTGTCAAAAGACTGACTGAACATGACAGGTGAAACTTTACATTTCCGCAGTCTTCCACAAGTCATAAATGAAAACATTCTTTTACATTCTTTACAAACCAGAGGCATTCTTCAACATATGTGATGCAGAGATGAGCTTTTCTAACTAAGCATCTGATCAAGCAATTAAAGTTAATTTTGCTCAAGTACACACCCTGAACTAGAACATATGAAGACAGCAATAAAAATTACTCAAAAGTGCGCTCTGTTAATTTATAGAAATAAATACACAAAAATGTTAATAGAAAGACATACCAACAAGATATGTAACTTAGTTGTTGCATTTTTAATTTTAAAAGCTTAAAATAAGAACTAGCAAAACCACTTCATATATGAACAGTTCTGGCATATCAGACTAAAAAGCCACTGAGCTGAGCATCCTCTCTCCAAAAGCAGCAATAATGGGTGCCTCAAAACCAGTACCAGAGCAAGATAAGCACATAACGATACTTCCCAGAAATACTCCCCCAGCTTCCAGCATTTTTCAGCTTATGCACCTTCTGAGCCAGAAATTGTGATCTGGCACGTAGTAGCCTTTGGCTAATGTACCTGTTGTGAATTTGCCCCATTGCTTTTTGAATCTCTATGTAATTTTAGCATCCACAACATTCTACAGCACAACTACATATTCTATGAAGAACCACCACCTTTGCAGTCAGTCTGCCATCAGCCACTTTTGCTTGATGCCTTCTAATTTATTAAGCACAGAAGACATGATCTATTATTACCCACACTCTCCATGCTACACAATTTCAGACAAGTCCTCACATACATAGAAAGAACAAACTGATGTCCAAAATCAACCAGAAAAGACACACAAACAGAAAAAGGTAAATAAAGAACTTAAGAGCTTTCCAGGATGGAAGAAAAGGTCAACATTTTTAAGGGTTTTTTCACCAATAATTTTATGCCTACTGAGGTTTTCTTATCACAACTTTCTCCGATAAACTCCGAAACTGGAATGACCATATTTTTCCAGTACTTTAAGGACATCTTAGAATTCCTCATTATGGATAAGCAACCTTGAATCCCTGCACACAGGGTCGTTGAAAAAGCTACCACACCTTCTCTGCATGCACATCTCTTAATCAGCACTTATGGAGCTACAACATAGCTTAGCCTAACTGGACCAAAATACATAGTTTAAAGTTTCAATATATTCTCAAAAAAAGTCATAAAAATATTTTTAAGATTTCAGTAAATAAAGCACATGGTAATATAAAACTATCCTTCCTCTTAAACACTCCCTGCCATTTCCTGGCGATCAAAATGTCAGTCATGGCAGGCAAACAGTGCTCTATCTGAACAAGTCAGAGAAAACTGTTGTTTAGATCTAGAAAAGTAATCTTCCTAACATCTTGCAGGGGAGCTCTAAGTCTTCGATCTCCAGAAAATAAAGACTGCATTAGTAGCTCATGGCTTATATGTCATCTGGGGTTTAGCTACAATACCTGCGGTAAAGTGCCAAGCTGTAACAATTTAACCAACAATTTAACAACTATGTAACCAAGCCATCCATTATATTGGTTTTATAACAGAGACACAGGAATATGTTGCCCCAGGGTGACATCTGGCATACACAACCAAAACACAAGAGAATTTTTTTCTCTACCTCTTTTGGATTTTAAAATGTCTGGTTTATTTGATTTATAAGAATAAAGTGCCTGAAAAAGACTACTGCTTCAGTCCTCTGTGTCTCTAAAACTCCACATTATTTTTCAGATCGGTTTTGTAAGCAGTGTGTGTTGCCTGGCAGCAAGTGCACTGACAATAGAGCAAACAGCTAATTAGCCAAAACTCATTCAACTACCTGCGTATGCATCACAAAAAGATAACCTGCATTGCTAAAGGTTAAACGAAGCTCTGTGGTGAACCAAAGAGAAGACAAAAGCTTGTTTTCTGAACAAGGGAAGAACAACTTAGGACAGCAGTCATCAAACTGGACAGGCGTTCTCCCACCTCCATTGTCTCTGGAAAAGATGGAAAGAGAATGAAACTGGAAGGTCACCAAGAGGCATATGAACAGAAGGAGTTCTTTCCCACATCCATAGCTTTTTAAAGCAGAGATGGTAAAAGTCTTTAGAGTTAGATTTATCCCATCACCCCAACCACCACAAAAATTGTTGCAGGGGATTGGCAGTGCCAATAGTTTGGTTTTGCTGACCTAGCCTAGTTGATAGTACTGGCAACTTCAGGAGCTAAAAGTGCTAAAAGCAGCTGTTACAAACTCTGCTGCCTTCAGCAGAAGCCTGAATAGGTAAAGCATAAAAGCTACAGCTTTGTACTTCCCCTAAGCAGAACAGAAGCAAAAAATGAGTTAGCTGTGGATTAATCACAAATGATCATGGGAAACAAGGCCCTTGCTGCTCAGAAAACAGCTACATGGCCTTTTTAAAGGTGGAACTGGGTAATAACCCAGCACTTGGGAAAGAAACCTGTGGAGCATAACTGAGGGCTGAAGTGGAAAGACAAGGAGGGAGACGTACAAAAATGTTGTGCAGGAAAACACATAGGGAAAAGCTGTCAAAAAAAAAAAAAGAATCCTTTCAGAAGACAATGGAAATGTACATGTCTACATTTGTTACATATTTTGTATTGAAATCTAGTAAATACACACAAGAATCCTATTGAGGATTCACAAAGAAGACTTACAAGATGAGGTTCTAAAAATTTTTTTTATTTTTTACTTATTAGGCTATACAAAGAAATCTTTTAATATCATGATGGCCTCACATCTGTCAGACCCATGAAACACTGCACCAGGGAAACACAACCCCGATTCATACATTTTACAACATCATTATGTCCCTCCAGGTACAACTCATCTAACCAAGTAGAAAGATCTGTTTTGACTGTATTTAGTTGCTTACATAGAAGTATCTAGTGCGAATTGAAATGTCTGGGGGATCAGAGGCATCTTTTGGGGAAAGGTAGATATGATACATGACTTAGATGAATCATCCATGCTATCCGGACTGGTAACAGAAGGCCAGCTGGAATAACCCAGAGTATCACATACAGACCACTAAAGGAAGCCCTCAAGATTAAGACACCTATAGGTAGGTGTGAGCTAGGTATGCTAGGTACCCTTTATTTTCAACAAAGAACTGATTAGCCTAGGTGAAACAGCCAAGAAAACTAAGATTCAGCTAACCAGCCACCAGAACTATTTGATTGTGGCTCCACTGACTGTAATAGAATATTAAACACTGTGCATACCTGTAGATACCCAAAAGTGTCTCGAACCCCATCCATACCTCCAAGAGTCAGTGGCTTAAGTCATTTCACTCAGAAACAGAAAAGCCCACAAACCTGTTTCTAAAACAGGTTATTCCTTCTAACTACTTACTTCAACTATAAAAGGAAGTTCCAAGACCTAGTTCAACATAAACATGGGTATGCAGTCAAATCCTAACCCTTTTCTAATAAAGAAAGTTCTGCAAACGGACAGGGTAATAAAAGCAGTGGTTACTTCACCATACAGTATTCATGAATACTTTAGGGAACATGAAAATTTATTGCTTTGGCTGTGGAAGGCTTGTTCTTTACTCTAAAACCAGGGTAAGAGTCTGTGACTTCATGCTTCTCCAGAAATTATCTGATGCAAAAATACATGTCTGTCTCCCAACCCATCCAAGATGAAATTAAGAAGTAAGATGTGACCTATAGGAATGTTTTTAGCAACAGAAACAAATATGAAGGCAGAAAAGTATCATTCAAGGAAAATCAATGCTGTGGAACTTGCTCCTCAACTAAGTATCTTGCTGAAGAGAGTACCATCCAGGACTTACATAAAATTCCATACAATCATATCTGAGGGATCATGAGGAGACTGTACACACATTTAATTATGCCTATCCATTAGCTCAATTACTCTTACTAGATTGTTCACATGAAGTTACCTGCTTATTCTGCCCTCTTTCCCAAGCACAGCTCCCTTGCTTTCTGGATTTTTCAAAGGTTTTCTTTAAAAGGTATAGGGGAGGTTTTGTTTAGTTGCTGTGGCGTTGTTTTTTTTTTTTTGCTTGAGCTAACTGCAAAAACTTTTAACAGCTTCAACATTAACCATAAATATACTTCAAAATTGGGAAATGTATTTTGGAAACAAGAAAACCAGCCCCCAACCCCTCCAAAATTAGCAAGACACTGACCTTTACACATACCCAGATATTGTCATAGCTGTTAAAACATGTTTGCAATCTATTAACAGCCACAAAGGTACTTAGTCATTTTTTATTTCAGTGCAAGTTAGGTAACTAAGTCTTATTTTTATGGATCTAGGCCCACAACCCTTCAATGTTTAAAGTCTTAATTAAATTTAACAGGTAATTTCTATTCAGAAAGTTACTTTCAGATAAGTCACTTCTAAGGCAAATAGTATAGGATTAGAACCAGATACAGGCAGGCATTGCTGAAGCTATCTTTAGAAGTTTTCCAGAAGCTATCTTTTAAGTCTTCCAGAATTTTACACCTTACCCTGTGCTACAATAGAACCAAAAATCAATGCCCAGGAGACAGTACCTCTTCCCTAAGCCTACCCCACACGCTGCCATCTACATATTTAAGGATTACACAGGTATTGTAAAACAACTGATCCTTTTCTTGGGTAGGAATGGGTGCGGAAGCAGACCTCAAACTGTTGTCTTCCTAAGTACTTTCCCTCCCATCCCAATTTCCATCTCTATTCCTGTCTTTGTATATCACCTCTGAGGCCAAAGCAATGCCTAAACAGATGAAGTCAAAGTGGTTGGAAAAACAACAGGACAGGACGTACTGCATCCTACAGATTTGCACCTCCATGCCACTTTCACACATCCAGCTTACAGCCTTGCCCCTCTGCACTTCACCCTCAATGACAGTGTGACAAGTCCACACTTGGAAGAAAAAGGAACATTTAAAAAGCAAACTACATTCTGTAGCCACCTTTTCTCACCCCCCAGCGCCTTCATGGAGTAGAAGGCACAGAAAAGGCAATGCTGTAGTTTGAGCAGGAGGAAAAGAAGCAGAAAGGTTTGGAGCACATCACTGCAAGATGGATCAAGACCACTCTCGCCACAGAGGTGCAGCAGGACTAAAACAGACAAAACTGTCCTGTCTCTCCATCTCACCTCCATGTTGGAACACCACAACAGCATCACGCATCTGACTAGATGAAAACAATTCCTCTGAACAATCACACTCCATGGAGAACTCGTATTCAGATGAGGACAGTGCTTGTTAATCTAAGTCCTTTTGCAAGTGGCCATTCCTAGGATGTAATCCCTAATAAGATACATAGTCTTTGCTTTTCAAGGGTTATGGTCTCATTTTCTGCTACTTGCAATATTTTTCAGATAAGAATAACTCCAACTGATCTAAATCAGCCTCTGTAATTGATCTGATCAAAACATTATTTAGCATTTCACTATATTGACCAGAATGGCAGTCCTACTACAAGCATTCTTGCAGATCAATAGATAGCGAGTATACCAAGCTGAGCATAAAATCGTACACAACGTCACCACAAAGTGTCATGGAATTTCTCTCCATTTATCAATTTTTTTTTCAATATTGACTTTTTCCTGTAGTGTAACTTTTTTGTACTGTTACGTGACCCACAGCAACACAGACTGATCCTTTTGGTTATGCACACATAATTATCAATGAAATTTTGACCAATGAACACAGCAGCAAAATTTCTCCTCACTTCAGAGGAGTCAAGGTTCCACTTCCCATTTTACCAACATCTTCTACATTTACAGCTTTACAGACAGCGGAAGATACTGTCTTTCAGAGAAAAATAACGTTTATGCTTTTGATCACTGGTCAAGCAAAAATCAAACCGAGAAAATGTACTGAATAATTTTAACAGACTTCGTGTTTGATATAACAGGCTTTTCATAGGCTTTGTTAAAGCTACACTGAAGCTGTACTGTGTGACAAGCCAGCCCTCTATGCACAGCAGGCTGATGTTCAGTGTTTCAACAAAAAGACTGTTAAATTGGATTATTTCTTGCTATTATATAATCATTATTGGTAGACATTATGCAGATGGAAGTCATTCAAAGATGTTTTAAAATACACACATATGTTTTCTCTCAATTCTAGTCCAAATTGCACCAATACAATTTCACTGGCTTCAGTGCAATCAAGCTGTGCAGGTATGAAAAAGGACCAGAACCACTCCCCTGCCATTCTTCCTTGTCATCCTTACCATGATAAAAATACCAACATTTTGTGGGAAAGAAGTGGTGGGCTTACCAAATGCTGTGCTTCGTCCAAGAAAAATCAGAATGACAAGATTATCAGCTTTGCTTCTTACTGTAACATACTATAAAGCAGTCTAGGCTTTTTTCAGTCAAATTCCCTGGTAAATGTAAAAAACAGGAGGGAGGGGGGCCCTTTTAATCCTTTTCTATAGTGCTTCTAAAAGCAGCAAAAAACAGTCCTTTTTTTCCAGTGATTTTACTGAAAGCATACCAAGATGCAATAACAGCATTTAGTATCAAGAAACCCTACTGTGCTGTCTTGTGTATTATATCCCCTGCTTACACCACAAAATCTATACATTAACATATTACTATTACAAATACTGTTCCTACAGTTTTTTACTGCAACATTTGTGCAATAAGAATTCTGAGACCTGGATAAAAAACACCCTCAAACCAAAAATCACAAACTAAAACTGTACTGAAAACAGTACTTAATTATAAGTTGACATTTAGCATGACTTACAAGTTAGTCACCTGGACATTTACTGTCATCCTAAAAGTAAGCAAGGCAATCCAATTCATAATTATGTATCTTGACTTTGAAGACAGAAAACAAGCTATTCACACTAACCCTTCAAAAGGAATACTGGAGTATTATATAAACATTTTTTAAAATCTTTTCATTGCACAGAGGAGTTCCTTTTGCTTTCCTCTACAAGAGATAAAATGAAATCAACAATACCATGTTTGCATTGGCAAAGCAAAAAAAGATGAAAAGGAGTAATAAATATTTAATGACTGAAGGCAAATTAAAAGCAATAATTTAAAAAACATTTTGTTATTGCTTCAGTATGGCTATTATTTTTGTAAGGGAGCAACACACAGGTTACTTCCTAGCATCTCTTCAGCTTTAAAAAAATGTTTTAAAAGCAGTGTGCAGTATAAGGCTATTGCTCCTGCCTTCCACAATGAGAACATCAAATTGCACGAGTGGCTTACATTGCACTACCTAGCAGGACAATACTGGAGTGCTCCTTGATTACGAGCTACTCGTTTGAGTTTTTAAAACTCAAACTCAAGAGAGTAATTACATGACTGTATTAAATAATTTAGTGGTTGGTTTGTTTTTTTTTTTTTAACTCAAAACTAGGGCTTTAAAGTATTTAATAGTCTGCTTTTGTGAACTCTTACCTTAACATTCATTTATGTCATGGTTATGTCATTGTTTTAAAAGACAATGACGTTATAAAAATTCACTGTGTAAGGTTTACTTTTTATAAGTAAAACTCAATTTCCACAACACTGCAGTAGTTAATACACGCAAGGATGATTAAGTGCACAGTTGGAACAGGATTTCAGATAAGAATTAGTGCCTGTCTGAAAGAAAACAAAATAATAATAAAAAATGCCGGCAATAATTACACAGAAACTAGTGACCCTATCGCTAGCGATAGGTGATCCCCTCCAGAGACGACCCCAAGCAAAAGGGGCGGCACAGGGGTTTTACTGCCTCAACCTGGGCATGTCACGACGAGGCCGAGCACTTGCAGCCCGGTTTCGGACCCGGCCACCCCGCTCCGCTGCCGGCCAGGCCGCCGCCACGGGCAGCGGAGCCTCGGTGGGCGCCCAGGCAGGTTTGAGCACGCCGGGTCTGGGACGCGCCGCGGGAGGGAGCGCAGCCCGCCGAGCGGGGTCTGCCGCTGCGGGTGAGGAGCCGGGGAAGCAGCACAGGCGCAGACCGCCCGAGAGGCGAGCCCCTGCTCCCCTGCCAGGGCGTCGGGCCGGCGAGCCCGAGCAGCCCCCCGCTCGCCAAGGGGAGCGCAGCCTCCATCCGACACCGTTTTAACCGACCGGCAGCACACCGCCGCCCCAGGCGCCTCACCCACCCGCGGATAAGGCACGCCGGGAGCGGGGGGGGGGGGTCTGCCCGGCTTCTGGGATATTTTAAGCGGGGAGACAGATCCTGCCCCCGGGGCGCAGGCCCGGGGAGCGGAGACTGCTCCACACACCGGCGCTCGGGGCGGGGACGGGAGGGGAAAGGACGCTGCCCCGGCGCCGCAAACGCCGCACGGGGGGATGGAAGGAGAGAGCAAGCTCCTCGCCGCCCGGCAAAGGGTTAAAGGCCCACATTTCTCCCCCTCCCCGATCTGACAGGTCCCACCGCCCCGGCCGCTGTCACCACCTCAGCCCGCCTGGAGACGGGGCGCAGCCGCCCTGGCTGTGGCAAGCGGCTGGGAAAGGCGGGTGGGTGAGCGGGTGGGTGCCCGAGGCGAGACGGGGGAGCGGACCCCCCGGCCCCGTGCACCCTCACGGGTGCCGCACGCCGACCCCGCGCCGGAGCAGCGGGAAGGAACAATGCGGGAGAGAGCCCGCCGCCCCTGCAGAGGGGGAGAAGGAAGCCGGCAGGGAGGGAGACCCCGCGCCCTTCTCTCTTCTCCCCCGGGGCGGGACGGGGCTCGGCTGCGGCGGTTCCCGCAGCCGAGCCCCGTCCCGCCCCGGGGGAGAAGGAGGGCGGAGGGACAGAGCGGGGGAGGCAGGTCTCCAAGCGCCGCTTCGTCCCATCCCCACAGGGAGCCCTCCTGGCCCCGGCTGGCCCGAACCCCCCTCTCCCGCCAAGCCGGTTACCGCTGCCGTGGCCGCCGAGTCCTCCCGTCTGCCGGAGCCCGACTCGCCGCTCGCGCCCTCCGTCGCCATCTTCCCACTGTAACGGCTCCGGCGCGGAGAGCGGCGCGGAGCCGAGTGGCGGCAGCCGCCGCCGCCAGGCGCTTAACCCCCTCCCCGCCGGCAGCGAGCCCACCGGGAGCGGGGGCGCTTAACCCCTCCGGCGCCGCGCAGGCGGGGCTGCCGAAGCCGAGCCGCCCCCTTAGCCGGCCGAGGCGAGCGACTCCCGCCGGCGGGCACTCGGGTTTCCCCACCCACCCCCTCCACCGGCCGCCATAAGGCGGCCCGGAGCCATGCGGAGGAGGGGGAGCGGGACCCCGCCGCGGGCTACCGGCGCGCCATGGTGGCTGAGGGGAGTGCCTCCGCCACCGCGCTGCCCGGGCCCCACGCAGGCACCGCTCTCCTCCCTTCCCTCACCCGTGGCTTGGGAGCTAGAAGAACGAAAGGAAAGGTTGTGGATGGGGCTTAAAAAAAAAAAAAAAAAAAAAAAAAAGGTTTTTTTACGGTGGGTTTGTCTCACCTGATCGATGAGATCCTTAAGCCCGCTGAAGCCTTTAAGGGAAGGGCATCGCTTTGCCTCTTTCTCTCTGGGGGTGCTGGCAGGAGTCACCTCTCCCTCCCTGTCCTCCGTGGAGGGGCTGGGGGAGGACATTTCTGCCGCCGGCTCTTGCTTACAGGCTTACCTTCCGCGCAAGGGTGGCTTCAGAGCCGTCTGTGGGCGGACGGGCACATAGGCCCAGTGCTTCTACGCGCCTCAGCCCCAGGCCTGGAGCCCCCACACTGGCCTGGGGCTGCCCGTTGCAGTAACAGGCTGGTACCAAAGCTAAAGCCTGTTCCGACTCTTCGGGCGGCTGAGCTGAACTTGCTACCAGACAGGCTAAATGTTCCCCCCAGGAGCACCCTTCCATCTGTGCTGCCTGTCTGCCTCCAGGGGTTGTTCCTCAAGGTGTTGCCCCACTGCGATGGGAACCTACCCGGTGAGGTATAGACCAAAACAAAATCCAAATGTACCCTCCTCTGGAACCAGCTCAGATCCATTATAAGCTGAATTTGCAACCTGTTTACTCTGTAGCCGCATACAACTTCCACCAACAGCAGGCTCCTCTGTGCCTTGCCAGTCTCCTTTCATAAATATGCTTCAGGTCTAAGTTCATGCTGAACTCCCTTGGCACCGCAACCAGACAGAAATGGGCCAATGCCTTCCCTTGATCAAAGACAGCAAATGTTCTTTTAAGCATGCAGTACCTAAGGATGTAAGTAAAAACATGCATGAACTTTCCCCTTTACATTACTGGAAGGGAAACTGATGAGTGATTAGTAGAATCAACTCCCAGCCGTAACATAAATGTACACTGAACAGAGTGAGCAGAAGGCAGTGTATAGGATCCATTATAGGGCACGTAAAATCCAGTCAAACATGCCTTCTCTGTTCAGGGTTTGTTTTTCTTTTTCCTTAAAAATCATCTAGCTGTCCTCCTACTCAAGCTTTACACTTTTTGTAACTGTAGTGAGTGCTTGCATCCTTTTCACCGCTGAAACTGAGAAACTCCATTGATGACACAGAGCCTAAAACAACTTGCTTTTCTTGGCTCCCAGAACTCTAACACCATTTAATTGGTGTTAGGATACATCATTGCTTGCTTACTTTATTGAAAGCAAAGTACCACACATTACTCATAATTAAGTTATATACATTTTGAAGAGCATGTGGTGTTTTGCCATTGAGAAACTTAATAAGAAGTCATTTGTTTCCTATGGACTTTGTCATACTTACTCCTCTCCAAAATGGTTTTAAGCTTGAAGCTTTAAAACTAGTTTGAGAATATCTTTTACTGATTTCTGCCTACCATTATAGTTTCCAGTATTTCACTCTTGTGTTAGAATCATCTGCTGGCCATCACAGTTACTTATGTGTCTTTCTAACCACGTTGGTACAAACATGCATGCAACATGCTGTGTAAATACTACCTTTTTTAACTATCCACTTCTCAGCAATGATGTAGCAAAGATGGCACCATTCATCTCTTGCTCTGCTCAGGTATTAAGCTCTGGTTTAGCTGATATTTTATCAATTACCAAATGTACATTTATCAAAATAACAATGAATATTAGGTTAGCCATAACTTTCCGTCTCAGACTGGAGAACTGATCTCTCTTTCCTCATCCAAAGATAAATTTAAAATGATTTCTGAGAGAGATGGGGGTGTTCAGATCTCAGCCAGAGAAAAATTAATGGGATAGATGGACCAGCAACATTTCAGTTAAAAGCCCACCTCCAGACAACTAATATCCAGCACATCATCCAACTGCTGGAATCACTTTGAGGTTGTTGGAAGCTGTTGTGGTCAAAAAGACGGCAAGTATGCTTTTAAAGGAGGAATGATTTGTATTTCTTCTTTATGCCATGAAATGAATTGTCACAACATTTTGAAAATATTATTGATTTTTGAGTTGTATGAGCCTATACTACATGTTTGTGTGTCTTCTCTCTTTCCCCTAATGACAGCAACGGGGATTCCTGTTGATGTGAGAGCGCTAAAATCCATATTAGATATCACCATTCACTACTGGGAGTAGATTCTCATGCTGCATAGCCATTGTTGCTGCATCTTCAGTGATATGCTGGTAGGGGCCTAAATATCTTTGAGGTTTTGCTGCATGAAGAACATTTTTGGACTTTGGATCATCTTAAAAGTAGGAAGTGTTTTTTTCCCTGATTCTTAGTACTGCATCACTGAACAATGTCTTACTTATTCTCTAGTTGCTCTGTTTATGCTGCTGACATCCTCCTTCAGAACTGGCTTTAAAACCTCAGTAATATAGCAACTATGCACATCATAAGTTGTGCATAAGAGAGGGACAGCATGGCTTCGTGATTGTTCCCATGGTTCACTGTCATTGCCTGTATCATACAGGGTAAAACACCTCTTTAACACATGGCTAAGCCAGAGCCCCTCCAGGAGAAGAAACTGCCTGTGCTTTTACAAATAATTTTATCACTACAGTGAGGCAAAAAAGTTGCTTTTCACAAAGAAAGTTGCTCACTGTTTTACTACTAGCACATAGCTGGCAAGCTGAATGCAATTAACTCTTTTTCTGCTGTTCCAGTTTTATTTGGCTTGAGTGACATAAAGGCAATGCCAAGCCTAGAGCAGGCCTTACAACCGAGCTTTAAATATATTTCTTTCCTATGACTAGAGCTGGCATGCAGCGGTGGAATGTCCACACCTTACAGGATACAGCTGCTGGACTGAACGGTGCTCCCTCCATTAGCACACAACTGATGTGGTAGAGTAGAAAATGCATGCCTTGGCTTTACGCTGGCAGGGAAGCAAACTGCTATGTATCTAAATCATAAAGTGTGTTGAGGCATTATCGCCTTGCTACCAACCATTTAAATGAACAAAAAATGTAAAATGGTATTTTATTCACTCTTTTCCAAAAAATAAGCCTGTGTCTGAATTTAAACCAAGCAGGAGACACTGAAGTCCCAAGCTAATTTTTTACAGAATATTGGATATCTGAGAAGAAGTAATGTATCACTGTATCATTGCAATATTTTCAAAGGTCACCTCAGTGCTAACTTAAGACACTTCTGCCATCACCCTCATCTAGAACTCATCAAGCCAAGCCAAACAACATAATTCAAATACTGCACTGATTACCTCTTCAGGAAACTTTGGTCTTGGAGACCTGTAAGCAATTCAGCAATTCAAAGCACTGATAACTGAACCATTACCTTGGGTTTTTTGTGAAGAAGGGCTTACTTTCTCTGGAAGATGGTGTACCACTGTCTGGGTGAAATTCAATAGAAAAAGAATCAGTATTCTAGAAGGCCTGTTGGCTCCTTCAGAGGATGTTAAAGCAACAACAAAAAGAAAGGTGAAAAGGAGATAAAAATCAAAGCTTGGTGAACAAAATGTAATCTCCAGTAGGCATCAACAAAAGAGATGCTTTAATTGACTATGTATGGACAAAGAACATATCTAATAAATAAAGTATTGGAATTGTTGTTTTATAAGCATAAATTCAACAGTGCTGCATATTTGTATAAGCTAGTGACGTGATACACATGACTGGAATGTTGAAAACTGGCTATGATCTGCTTAGAAAGGCACAAGTGGACAAAAGGAAGGGGAAGCTATCACAATAGAATGTTTTGTGTGTTAGCATTACTGATGTCTCAGGAAAGGTTACTTGAATGTTTATGAACTGTGGTTTAGTGTTTAAAACATAAAATGAAGTGTTAGTGCCTACTGCAAACCTTACATCATACTAAAGAGCAAAATGGCAAGATACTTAACTATCTTTTGCACAGAAAGAGAAAACTGGTATCACTGAGGCCTCACCTTGAATGACATCATTCTGCCAGTACTGTGACATCTTGGAAATGTCTAAAAATTACAGGTGACAATTCAGAAGGTTAACCTTGAGCAGGAGGATTCTAAATGAGACCTCATTTTAACACATGAGGAGGAAAAGATAAACTGGAATCTAAAATCTGTGCATTTGCTGTGCCTAAATTTTAGAAATTTGAGCACAGAATGGAATCCAGGAACTAAAAATGGGTACAACCCATGAATTTGAAACATTTATTTTAAAGAAGTCTTGCAGTTTATGTTGTGCAAAAAGAAAAGATCACACACTGATCTCCCCAGCATTGAAATCCATAAGCTGCTACTAGACTATCAATGTATTTCAAGCCTATGCTGTCATACCTGAAAAAGTTGAATATTTGTTTTGCATGTGTTTCCCTATGAGGAAGAGAATGATAAGTCATTTACTGTCAAGGCAAAAAAGACTGTACTGCTTTCCAAATACTGGAAAGGTACAGTGAAAATTATTAGACTGAAAATCTATGAAAATATTCAGAAAAACTTCTAGCCTTATCTTATTTCTTTCTTTCATTCATCTTCTCATAGGTACCAGTAAGGAATGTGAAGTAGATCCACAAGAGACTGCTAACTAAAGCAGTAAAGATGCAGGAATCAAGAAGTCTCAGAAACAGTTTCCCTGAGCAGGCATGATGACTAATGTAATTTTACAGGCATCAGCACTTCCAAGCAAAAAAACACATTTTTTTCTGGACATAGGAGAAATGCCTGCTGCTGTGATCATATCGGCTGTAGTGGCAGGAGGCAGGGGATTTCATGCTGCAACTGCCAGACGTGGAAGAGTTTGTTCCTTCACTGGCAGGAGTTATGCAGTGATCTGCAGTGCTGGGAAGTGCACTACCTCATTTTGGAATTTAACTCTTAGCCCTCAAATCACCACACCGTGAAATTAATTTTTTTCAGTGATTGTTAAATCACTTTATTGCAGAATCTGGTGGGGTTTTTTTGTTTTGGGTTTTGGGTTTGGTTTTTTTTTTTGGTTGGTGTTTGGTTTGGTTTTGGGGGTGGGTGTTGTTTGTTTGTTTGTTTTTTGAGAAAGAATCCATTGATTGTTATCCTCGCTGGTTTGGCGTTTCCCCCTTTTGATTATACAAAAGGTTAATTTTGAAATTTTCTTATACTGCTGACATCCTAGGAACAATATTGGATCGCTAAATGCCCCTCTGTAGGGATGAAGCTGTACCACTGCCAATATGGACCGCTGTATCTTAGAAGAAACTTGTCTGGAATCGAAATGACAGTGCACAGAGTGGCGGCTGTCCTCTCTGCCAAAGCTCAACTATTGCTCTGAGAGCTGACTGTGCAAGTGCAGCACTGTATGTGGGCATTCAGCACATGAAACAGCTTTGAGTGGACCTTTACTGTGTAATTGTAGAAATAAAATCTCAAGGGAGGTTAATCAATTCATTGCCAAGAAGGATCAGTCTCTGTAAGGTGTAACTACCTTAGCACTTGAACTTCTATATGGGGACCAGGTAATGAAATGTTGTTTGTATTGAAATGCTGCACTAGGGAGAAATTCCCTTGCTAATGAAACAAAACTGCTTCAATAGGTTGTTAGCTACACCACTGACACTGTAGAACCATAGCCCAAGAGAATCAGCTCCTGTGCTGCTGACACAGAACAGAAAGCATTGTGCTGAGAAGTTAACTCCCTCCTGGAAAACAAGCATTTGCTAGAGTAAATGAACTAATTTGCTTGCCTGTAGGAGAACGATGCACTTACTGATGCAATTCAGCTTTTGCAATGGAACTTTATTTATACTCTCAAAGTTGAAAAATAATTCTGTGAAATGACAACGTTGACAATGTGTGTTCCTTAAACTGAACTAACGTGATCATACTGCCAAACTCATAGTGACCTAAACTAAAGACAGGCAACTCACATGTAAACCTGTGGTTCAAGTTTATGACCATCAAGTGCTGATGAATGTTTTAATCAGAAAAAAAATAATCAGTAGGAGACTTTCATTGTGAAATCACAAGTAAAAAAGTCAAAATTATAATTCATGTGGGATTCAGTATGTGTGCAAAATTCACTTATTTACATGTAAATGAGGCAGACAGAGGAAAAGCAATGAGCAGGAGAGAGATAACCCTGTCTAGTCTTTCCTGTCATGTACAAACATCTTCCAATGTACAGCTGCACTGAAATCTTTAAGTCAGGGATTAACGATTCTGCTTTTACTGTACCATTTAAATTCTGGATCAAGACTGAGATGGTTTACACTGTCACTTAGATTGTATGGGATTTTGGTGCTCAAGGTGTCATTTGCCTACCTCACTGTGAATTAAATGGAAACAAAATTAAAAAAACTATCTCTGTTGCAAAAATGAAAAGAGTGTTTAGGTTCCCGAGTTTCATCAGCTCTCAGTGGATGCTGGGGACTCTCCTGCCTTCTGTGCCTTGACAATTTTCTTTGAGATTTCAAGTCTGGGCAAGAATAAACACCCAAAGCTCTACAGAAGGTGTGTTGCAAAAAGAAATCTGTATGAATATAATGACTTTATAAAACATCTCAAAAAACTGAATAATCTAGCAAGACAAAGGCAGAAAAAAAGGAAAGTCAGTGGATTTGGAATGAGGAATATTTACATAATAGTTTATCTTTGTTATTTTAAAACAACTCCAAAATACGATTCATAGAAACACAGGACTGGATTATGAATCAGTCAGTTTAACCTCTTCCAGATCCTAGCATACATATTACATTGTCCTGTCAAAAAAATTATTACTTTAAAATCAGAATGTTTGCTGTATCTTTTCTATTCAAATAGTGCTGAATGTGTTAGCTTAAAACTATATAAATTCTGCATTATTTATAACAAAATTAAATACGTCCTGATACTGGTGACTTTTCCTTAAGGGCTATCAAATAAGATAGTAGCTACTAATTAAGCACCACGATATCATTCTGAGTCTGAAGATATTTCAGCAGTTATTTCAATGTAAAAACAAAGATAAAGGAAAGCTGAGTGACTTCCTAGGGACCACAGAACAGTTCAGAAACCGTACCTGAGAAAGGAAACCCTGGAATACAGGTTTCCAGACTCTTGCTCTTATTGAAGTGACCATCTGAGAAAATATATATTTAATGAGAAGAGATTTAGATGTCCCTGTGCCAAGATAAAGAGCTTGCACTGGAAATGAACTGGTACTTAACAAAATGGCACTATGAAAAAGGAATGCTTTCACAGCTGGGAAAGACTGCATTTCAGTAAAGGTTGTTCTACTCTGCACTGTATATACCACTGAAAGGCAACAGTATTTCTATAAAAATGCTTCACAGCCCAAGTCCTTTTTTAAATTTAACGTATGAATTCTCTAAGAACCCAGTTTCCTTTGGAAACAAGGCTGTGTCGCTGGAGGGTAACAAGAGGATAGTGGTTGTGTTTCTGATTGTAAAAGGTACCCCAAAATATAAAAAAAATCAGCATGTGCAGCATTTGGCTTCTGTTTAGCCTTTGAAAAGCCTCTTCAGACATGCAACCTCATAAAGGAGATTTGTTTCACAGAGATCATTCTAGAAAAAATGAGAACAGAGCACGAGCCTAGAACAAAGCAGCTTCTCACCCATAATGGTACAAAAGGATTGCACTCCTGCCTTTATTTGAGGCCCCTTAGGAAGCCTACGGGATGCTGGTTGCTAGGCAACACTCAAAGCAATGGTGTTTATAGCATTAGGTATTAATTATTGTCATGGGCCTTTTCCATGGAAGATCCTGGAAATATGCAATTAGACACATCGCAGGATAAGTCATTTCGCATTCTGATGGACAAGCATTATTAATCTGCAGAAAATTCAGAACCTGACAAATTGTTCAAAGGTGACTTGACTGTGCCAAGCCTAATAGTTTCTTTTTGTCATGCTGGTTTTTTGTAACTGCAGCAAGGGGATTTGAACAACAATATAGTTACAGTAAGCTGTTTAAAGGTTCTGAACTTGAGTGTAATATTGCTTCATTTGTTCCCCCGATCAAAGTGCCTAGCCCTAAACTGATCTTTACCAGCACTTTGTTTTGAGTAGTTCAGGTCAGTAGTCGAGAAAAAAGAAAAAGAAAAAAAAAAAAAAAGACACCTTAGAATATGAATAGGAAAGCTATAAAATACTTAATGGCAGCTGCATGTTGCAACACTGAATCAACAAATTAAATCTTGTGAAAAGAGGCAACATTTAGGCTGGTAGTGTCATCCTTGAGATAAGTTTCTTCATATAATTCATGACACTGGCTTGTATTTATGAGAAAGTAGTGCTGCTCTTCCTTTTCCGGCATTGCCTACCTTACTAATCATCACTAGCGTAATGGGACATATATACATGGCACATCCCACTTTTCAGGAGATGGTTATGCATTGAATGAGACAGGTTATACCCTCTGAAATGAATTGGGGCAGTCAAGAAGAGACTCCAGTTAGTGCAAAGAAGAATGGAATTCACACTAAAGCAAGTCATTACCAAAGGTGAAAACAGAACCAGCAGTGTATTGGAAACTCCTGCGAAGTGACAGTGACAAAATGTAACCAACACCAAAGCAAATAAATTACTGTCTCAGCACATGAACTGAGTAATAAGAAAATTAGAGAAATAAATTATTAGACTTTTATCAGTTACTGCAAGAGAAAAAGTACTGACTGTTTCCTGGTTGAAGAAAGAAGTTGACACTGTGGATGGGAGAGGTTCAAGGAGACGCCACTAAGAGGTTATGTGGCTGAAAATCTTTGCACATGCAAGGATGCCTTCTCCCACATCTTGAGTACACTAATATTTGTGCAGAGGGAGAGTGAAATGCAGCAAAGGGGAACCAGAAGCACTTTGATATGTCCACCTGTACATGAGGCACATGATAGAGGGTAAAGCTCCCGTTCTGTTTCCTGAGTCACATTTTTAGATGGATATGTGGCAGAAAACTGTCATGAATATTGACGTCCCATCAGGTGACTCGGCATGCTTCAGAAATTGGAACACTAAGTCAGACTGGTACTGTGCTGCTTCAAATGCCCATAGAGCATGCTAGTGAGCAAAATTATCAGGCAGGCAACAAAAAACGACAGAACCAGAAAAATTCTAAACCTGTCCTCTTCCAGTAGGCAGTGACGAGTCTGGACATTCAGTTTTGATCAAATGGGGGCAGAAAGCATGGAAATTTCACAGCTGTCTCCATAGCAGTTCTCTACTCCAAAACATGACTTCCCAGTTGAGGCTGTCACCTGTTTTTATTGTCATGGCTTCCAACTGGAAGAATATGAGGAGCAGTCATTTCATTCACCATTTTGTTGGACACACAAACAAGACAAAATTACTATCCCTTGGCCATTCATACCGATAAATATTCTTCCATGAAAGCTAGGAGAACATTATTTTGAATATTTTTTTCAAGCGTAGCATCTTACCAATGGTATTGTATACTTTCTAATGAAGTGGTATGTTAGGGAAATCAGTTATTTTAAAAAAATGAAAAGATTGCTCCACAAAGACATGCTACAGGCAAAGAAATGTAGAAATTAAATTAGCCGTCTTGGAAAAGAAAACTAACATACTGTAATTTTATAAATAATGTGAATGCATATGTTGTTAATATCATATTGCTCAAACATTTGTCATATGGAATATTTTTCTATCAGCTAGCAGAGATTTTCCTTTGGTAGCACTTCCAAAGCAGGTGGATTTGCTCAGCCTCGTTCTGTGTGATGCCAGGATGTACTGCGTGATGGCAACCGCAAATTTCAATCTGGCTTAGGATATGTGTCCGTACTAGAGCCTGACCAATACAATTTGTTTACGTGACCGAACTCACACAACAACCTACAAATAAGTGTGACTCACATCCTGCCTTATTTGTAACACTGATTTTTGACTACCTGCTTAGAATCTTATGAATCTTCATTAAAACCTCCTCCGCTTTTCCTGATATTTGTTTGATCAACGTGTTTTGTCTTTTCTGTCACTTGTCTGATTTGAAAGCATTAGATGAAAATGGAAATGAACTCTGTATTGATAGTCTTTATTTTTCTTACTTTTGGGGGAGTAGCTATATTACTTTGAATTATTCTGCAGCATTTCTGTAGTCATTTAACACAGTGAACCATGGGCCTCAAGTTCTTTATTTACTATTGTATATCTTAGAATCATGGAATCATAGAATCATGTAGGTTGGAAAAGACCTTTAAGATCATCAAGTCCAGCCACTAACCCAGGACTGCCAACCTCTTCTCTACTTCCTTCATTTTTCTCATTAGAAATAGCTTAGATTTGGTTTATGATTCTTTGATCAGAAGTTTTCCTCAGTCAGCTGTTGTATTTAGTTACAGCCTCTAACTAAAACTTCAATCTCATTTCCATTTCAGTGGAATCTGTGAGTCTGTTATGTGTCTGTCTGTGAGATTGTTATGCTTAATCCAGTTGTCTCCAGCAATGTTTTCTCTCTGGCCCAGATCCACAAAGCAACCTGGGTCTTATTGACCAGCAAGCTAGTAGCTAGCTTTGGAAGTGCCTGAATCCAACAGCAAAATCACCTTGGGTTAGGAATTCCTAACTTCTGCACTTCTGAAACTGGTTATTTTTGCAGAAAAGGCAGCAGTAGCAGGGCTTTTTAAGATTCTGAAGTCTCAGTCCCACTTTGTGGATATGGAGTTTAGAGAGTCTGAGCATGAGCTGTTTGTTTTAGTTATAGAACAATTTCACCTTCTTTTGTATCCTGGAACTTTGTCAGAGTTAACATAATAAAATGCCCTATTTATTGGAGACCAGATTCTTGGCTGTTGTATGAAATGAACAGTCAAAAGAACAAAACAATACCAATGCACATCAGCTGCAGACCTGACCCCAACCTGCAATTTTCTTAGGCCCAGTGCAGTATTTTTCAGTGACCTGACCCCAACCTGCAATTTTCTTAGGCCCAGTGCAGTATTTTTCAGTGACCTATTAAAAAAAAAAAAAAAAAAAAGCATAAAAAAAATTTCAATTCAGTGTTCCAGTGCTGCAAAATAAGAACTTAAACACTTGTCCCACCTAGTTCACTTTTTCTTACAGCTTTGCTGAAGGTTATACCATTACTTGACAAAAAGAACTGTTCTTGCACAGTTTAGCCAGCAAGATTACAACAGCAATGAAATCACTTGTTCCAAGAGCTGAAACACAAATGCAAATGATAACTGGTCTCTGCCCTGAAATTCTTAAAGTAAACCTTTTTCGTCTCATCAGAGATGTTGCTTTGGGAAGAGGCTTTGTAAAGTCCTTAATTCTGTTTCTAATGTATGTGTCTTTAATAAAACAGATATCAACATTTGTGGCAGGGCTAGAGATGGTCGCAGGTTCAAAGTCAAACAACCTTCTCTAGGGTTTCAAGTTGATTTCACAGGCTCGTATTAACTGAAGTGATATAAACATAACATTCAGTAGCTGTACCTCCATTTCTATCCCTGCAAACTCATTCTCAGCCCTTTTTTTTCACCAGGCGTGTTACTGAAGACTAGAGCACAGTGATCATTAAGGAATACACTTTCATTCTTATCTACCCATCCTTGCTACAAAACTTCACATTTTCTAGATGTCTCCCACTGAAATAGAAGCATTTTTTTACTTGCTTTAATTTCCTTTGTAAAAGGTTACCTCAATGTAATGTAGAATTCCAATACTTTTATTGAAAACACGATCTTAAATCAGAGAAAGTCAAGCATACAAAAATTAACTGTCTGAACAACATCCCTGTTTTCATAGTCTGTCATAGCTAAACTACATCAGTACATTTTGTATTACTTGTGCTGGAAGAAGAATAAATAATTTCTAGGGAAAGTTTTGTCTTTATCTACTAGCTGTCCCATTCAGTGAGAAATTCTTCCTGAATTCCCTTGTTTGAAAACAGAGGCCTCCATCATACACACTCGTAATCCAAGAGAACAAAAAATCATTATAGTGGCTACTGAAGGTGAAAAAGATGGATCGGTGTAGACAATTATGAAGTGTTTTCAGTACACAGAATTAGAAAAGCTCATTTACCTGATTTACAGGTGCCTTCTTAAAAGGTAGACCAGAACACGACATCTGCCCTGTGCTATACACATTATGGTAAATAATAGCTAGAACTTCAACTAAGCAGAAACAACAATAATGTTCTGAAGACTTTCTTAGCCATCTTTTTTGTTGTTGTTGCTCTTGCTAAGCCCCTGGTGTAGGTTTTAGGACTCAATACTTCTCCTTCTGTAAAACTAACATATTCCGACATTTTAACTTCTATATCTTTTAGGTTTTTGTTTCTGAGTGCTGTACTGACATACTCAGGGTTTTTCCTACCTATTTTCCTAATTAGTGTTTACTTATGCTCTGTTTTCCCAACATAATGGCACATTAATAGGCAGAAACATAGTACAGTTTGTCAGACTGTTCTCAATATTCTGGCAATTTTAGAAACTTGTTGGTCTCATTGGCTGCATTTAAATATAATGACCTAGATGATGCAGGAATGAAAGAAACGCAGTTGAAAATAATGCGCTCATTGACGTAAGTAAACCATGACTGATAGGAAATGAGCCTACACTAGTGGTGCCAAGATCACTATAGAAACAGAATGATCTTGTGGCAAAATTCAAAATGCTAATCAACTGAAGAGTGGCACAAAGTGTGTGAGTGCAACAGAGGAGAAGGAAAGCAGCTACCAATGCCCCTTCTGATAAGGCAGTAAGGAATCCCACCACCGAAAATGCTATACCAATGTTTGTGGTTCCCATTGTTCCACATGGGTGGAACCAAAGAAGATAAACCTTTTCATGTTGGATTTACAGTCACTCACCCTTCTATATTTGTTCCAGCTCTACTGCCACAAAGCAGGTTGGAAACCTCATGTGATCTGGAGAATTTTGGGTAGTTCCTCTGCGTACATCTGTGTTAAACCATTGGTCCCACTTTATGGAACTTATCCTCCTGTGATTCCCTGTCACATGAAGTAATGGGAAAAATCCTGTATCCTGCATGGAGGTGAAAAGATGCAGTCTCTGAACTTCTGTGATGATCCATTCAAATAGGATACCCTTGAGTAAAAGAAATGGTCATTACTCGAGGAAGATTTTTCAAATCTGAACAGACCAATGGATTTTTCCCAAGAGCTTTGATCATATACTCTGGCCAATTAAAAAATCACCTGACATAGAGGTTTAGCAAATGTACAAGGTACTTTTTCAACAGATTGCTTCAGAGGAAGCTTATCAGGATGACATAGAGGGAAGTGGATGTAATGGCTAGAGGTGAAGCCATCTATTAGAAACAGAAATGGAATCTGATAGAAGCTTAGAGAGTGCTTACTCTGAGGAAGAAACTGAGGAACAGAAATACATGCTAGTATTTTATTGTTTTAAGTGCCAAGTAAATGTTAATTGTAAACTGGTGTCCCAGTGAGAAGACACTTTTAGAAGGGGAAAGCAACTGGTGATAACCACCAATAGCTTTGGAGCCCTAGGGCTTGTGGACCAAAATTACTTTATAAGAAGCTTTAGCAAGCACAAAGGAATTGTTTTAGAGAGGCTAAGGAAACACTGTGCTAGACCATACTTGCTCAGAGATGACCTAGATATTTTCCACTTAAATTTCCATTGTAAGCACCTTGATTTCTTAAGTAATGGCATACTGGAAAATTAGTAATTAATGCTAGAAAACCATCATTCATTTCCAATGAAATAAAATCTATTGATATGTTGAGAAACTCTAATATTCACCATCTTCTAACAGTAACCTCCATTAACTGGTAAAATTGCATATTCAAATACAAAGCAAGACCCTCCTTCAGCAAAGACCCCTTCTTGGTTCGACACAGCGGAGACGGTGCAGGGACCATCATCAGTCGTTATGCCAACGGCCTTGTTAGCACAGAGAGTGGTGTATAAGATAGAAGCATACTTCTGCTTTCATCTTATTCTTCCCTTCTCTCCTATGCTCATCTGGGTTCCAGATTTAGGGCGAGTTAGGCCTTTTCAAAAGGAGAGCACACTGATGTACCTGGAGCATTCATTTGTGGCTAAAGCTTTCTAGGTGGTCATCAGTGGTTTGCAGAGGTTCACAGAGGTTTGAGCAAATAATTGGAGATTCAGCTGCTCTGCTCTTCCTTCACCATGCAATAAAGGTGGATCTCAGCCAAGTTCTAGCCAAATGTGATGTGGGTACTGGTAGAGAAAAAAGAATCCCTTCATATCATCTAATTTGGCGTAACAACAGTATGACAAAATTGCTAAGGCACTACGTAGAATATTGTCATTTTAGAGATAAAGTGTGATTATTTCATTATAGCCTGAGTTCTCGTTCAGTGGAGACAGAGTAATCTTTTAACATAGGTAGTCTGTACAATTAGCTTTCTTTTTATTCCTTGTGTAGAGAAGTCATACCTATATATCTGCCTGATGACCATTACCAAGGAATAAGAAGTCAGCAATGGCCACTCGTCTGATCAGCTGCTATGTTGCTTTATTGATCTATGTACTTTTCAAGTGAATTGTTGGTGAATAAAGAGTGCCTGTTGAAAGGCAGATAACAGAAATGCTTCTCAGCACTAAGATATCATGTATGCACAGCGCCAAGAGCAAAATATTTCAATGTGGAAAAAACCATAATGACAAGAAGTAATATGACTTGACTTCAAATTACACAGCATGAAGCCCATCACTTGAATTGCGTCAGGAAAGATGCTGGCTGCCCACATCATCCTGTGATACTATTAAATCTAATAAGAGTAATTGCAAGTCTAGGAATGCTTCCAAGTAAATTTGCTTAACGATCTTAAACTCTAAGGAAGAGATGTCCACCTATTGCTTAATTATTAAATGTACTAAAGGGCATGTGCATAATGCAGCAGCTTATCTGCTCATCAGTACAACTCAGCAGGAATATATCTCTCTCTAATTGTTCTGTGCTGCTTTTCCTTTTGGCTGACAAATCCAACCAAGTGCTGTTACAGTCTGCTAGAGCAGTGGACCTGCTCAGAGAGGCAATCACCATCTCATCCTGTAATTCAGCTACCCGGACAGATTACCTTCAGTGGCAAAACAAAATAAACAAACCAAAAAAAGCACCTTAACTGCATGGGGCTAGAATTACTCCAGTCCTGCGGCTTCACTGATGGCGGAGGTGAACTGGTATAGAACCTCACTGCACTGGGAGCTGCATGCAAAAGTGCTCATTTTGACTTAGATGTTCTGTAATCATACTTGCAAGCATGACACTGCTTTCAGATTTTTGTATATTCACGTATCCGTATTTATATATGTACCCACACCTAAATGTGCAAGTAATGTGGGCACACATAAAAAATCTGAAAATTCAAAAAGCTTGCTTTTGATGGCAGGGCTGGGAAGACAGTTTCTGCAGATTTTTCTGTACATATCATAATAAGTGATGATAATAAGATAAGTGATCCATAGATATGTTTGTGCATTTTGTATGTTTGTAAGCACACACTATACATTAAAGATCAAGCATTCATAAACTGTTGTAAGCTTGGATCTGAATCCCTTTAACCCCTCTGGATGTTTAGGTGGTGAAGCAGATCCTGTGTGAATACCCACATCATGGGGCTATTCCAGCATGAAGGTGTAGGTTTTGACTTGTTTCCTCTGATGTTTTTGAAAAAATTCAGTTTTGGTCAGATAAGGTGTGGGGGGAAGGCTGAGGATCCTGCAAGACTGGAAAATAATTTTCTATTCTGCTGTTCCATGTTCTCAGTTCAAATCCATGGAAATTAAGAAGCAATGTAGTTACAGAAATTAAGATAGCAGAGAATCAAGCCATGAAATTGAAATGGAAAAGCAATGAGCCAGGTAAAATTCAGTCACACGACATAAAAAGTACGCAATCTAGTCCCATATTGACTCGTCTGGACACGGAAAATAAAAAGTGATTGTTTTATTTGAGGTTTCTGGAAAGCCTTGGAATCAGAATGGTTGGGGCTGCTCCTGAAGTTGTTAGTGGGCTTTCTTGGTCCTGCCTGCTTCCCAGGAGGACGGCCCATACTGCAAATTCAATTCCCTGAGTTTTGTCGGGATCTGGTGAGGTAACTATGCTAAAGCAGTTAATCCACAGCCAGCGGAGCTGGCGAAGCTGGGTTTCTTACGGGTCTGTGTAGTATATCCTTTAAAATACCCTTAGCACAGTACACTCAGCTCACCCTTATGTTGCTTCGCCTTGCTACCATGCTACCTCTTGTCCTCCTCGCTCCCCCTGCAGTACGTGCAGCCTCCTCCCAAAGCCCCATGCCCTCTCTTCACACCACGGTAGTCCTCCAGCCTGCTGGTGTTAATCTACCTCTCCCCTCACCAACACTTTTTATGAATCCAAGCTATTTTTTTGGCTTAGCTGTATAACCTGGTGAAATGTGTTTGCTAACTGGCCAGTCAGGGCACGCCTGCTGATTGACCAGCTAGATGCTGCTAAAGAGATCACAGTGAATTTGTTCTGCTGTTGCTTCAGAGGAAGCACCAGTAGGGTCTCTTTTCTTTAATCAGCATCTAGATTTCAGTGTAGATGTTTGTTGTTTTTGAGAACTCTAACCATCTGCTATACAGGGCTGGAATTGGTCAAGGAGTACCAAAAATAATGAGGATGGAGCGGGGTGGGGGGTGGGGAGGAGGGGGGAGAGCTGCCTGCCAGCCAGCTCAAAGAAGAAACAGAGGTTGTAATTTTGTGAACTTCATGTCCTTGGAAAGATAGGCTAGAAAATAAAGTGGAGATGCCTTAAAACAAACAAAACCGAGTCTACTGTATGTTCAGAGTTGCTTAGGAATGATTCTTTGGCTTCGTTCCAGGAGCCCTGCAGTAGAAAACACAAATCTAGGGAGCCAATAGCTTATTCCCAAATGAAGGAGAGGGCTGAGAGCAGACCCCCTCTATATCTTTTATATTTATGGAAGGACAGTGAAGTGGTAGCCTGCTGCCAAGAGTGCTATTCACCAGCGTGCGATATTATTTGAAGCGTCTCATTAAAGCAACTGATGTTTTCTGTAAGTTTGAAAAAAGAAAGCCTAACTGCTGCAGGAGCCCAAAAGCCAGAGACTGGGCTGTGCCTTCGGTGGTAGCTCTGGGCAAAGTGTGCAGGGTAACCTGCTCCTTCCAGGAGCAGCTCTTGGAGGCAGCATGGATCTGACACATCTTGCTCTCCTTTTCCCCCTTGAATATGGGAATACTGTGAACATCTGTACCTAGTAGCTGCTCTGGTCTCTCCCATGTGGGGCAGGAATGAGGTAAGGAGATCTTCCTCTTGCCCAGCAGCTGGACCCCAAGCTGAGAAATGCTTCTAAGGTTGGAAGGAAGTCTTTTCCCATTGGTGTGGACAAGAGCTAGGACAAGTTTGGTCAAAACAGTATATAACACATGGTAATGAAGATGTTCTGCAATGTCTCGTATTACATTCATATTTTCATCTGAAACTAAAGAATTTAACTTTCCAGTATGTGACCCCCAAGAATCATCTCACTATTTTTACTGCTGAATAGCTGCATCTCCTTTTTCATTGTTTTGCTTTCACTTTTTTGTGTATTTTGCTTCCCGCTGTCTATTCATGATCCAAGCAGAATGCTGCCATGTGGATTTAAGCTATGATCCTCTGTTCCTTGTTCTTATACATTCTCCTAGACCTGAGACACTATATTTTAGAATTTAGACATTTAGAAACTAGAGTTTGCCTTTGACTGCGACTGCATAGCATAAACCTGGCATTCCAGACAATGATTGCTTTCAGTTTTGCTGTGACCAAAGAAATTTTTTGCACTTACTGTGAACCTCATATGTGTTAAGGAAATTCTTTAGTACTCCTTTTTTAAATGTCTTCTGTGATAAGTGGAAATAGTCAATCAGTCAGCAAAATATTATTCTAAGATTTACTGCAATATACAAAAAGAAGAAAACATTTCAAAAATAAAAACCATCCCTTGACCTGCAGAGAAACAGATGGGCATGAATTACACAACTAGCTAGAATGAAAAATAGACCCAAAGTGAATTAAATGCTGGTGGGATGAAAATTAAGCATTTTTTTTCTGCTGAAGTGAGAAAACAGTCCTACTTATAATGGAAAATTATTCACTCTGTACTGTAGTGTAAGACAAAACCTATCACACAGGAAGAAGATATTACTAGGCTGTAGAAATACATGAGACTGGATTGTCTCACTGAAGGGAGAACTACAAATATCGTTTAAAATGCAGCAGTTCTGGACAAAAAAAAATGCTTTCAGTACTTACATATTTAAAACTTTTGCTGAACGTGTAGAACAAACAAAACAAATGCTTTTTACATGTGCTCATGTTGCAAATCTTTTTTTGAATTGTAGACTTGCTATGAGATTTCATCACATTTTTGTTGCTGTTATCATTAATTACAGTTGTGTTTCCACAAGCATCGAATGTTCCTATAGAATCTATCACTTCATCTTCGGCTTTCAAAGGATAAGTGCTGTAATAAAACTGAAATTGCGAATATCAGTTAATTCCCACAGTAATTATTCAAGTATTATTTATATCACTGTAACCCAGAGAGATCTCAGCTGAGACTGAGGGCCTTTGTGCTAGATATTATCTAAGAGTAAGTTTAATATTCTTAACCACATTAATCTAGCTCAATTGAGAATGGCCACTTTATAAAGTATCCGCCGTGCTGCAATGATCAGACTTTTGTGAGAGCAGTTTATAGAGAATGATCTAATTGTTCTACATGCTTGGGGCAGCTGAGCTGCTCTAAGTTCCCAGTGAACTGCAGGAAAAGATACTTGGTCTTTCTGGGTGTCTGGTGTAGCATTGACCATGAAGGTGTGGGAAAAGCACTAACCACAGGACAGGACTGCTTGCACGCCACAGTATGATCATGTAAACCTCTGACAATTTGTTAGCTGTAGTTTTCTACCCATTGGTGCGCATGCTTGATTTTTAGAAATCTATGGTACTGCTGTTTGGGCTGTCACATGCTTATGTTGCTTGACTTGGGGTTGACACAGGATATTACTGACATCAATTTTACAGAAAAGCCAAAATTAGCAAGAGTCTTTGTCCAAAGGCATTACAGTCTAAATAAAGAAAAAATAGACAGATGTACTAAGAGAAACAGAATATCTTCTTTGTTTACTAGATGAGGAACATGAAGATTAAGAATTAAAATATCTCTCTGTGCAGGTCAGTGGGAATTTTGCCAGTGACAGCAACAGGATTAGGCCTTTACCCACAAGGATGATACTGCAGTGGTACAGGCAGTATATAGAGAGACAGGAAGTGAACGCAATTTTTTTTGAATTCTCAACCAGAAAAGGGACCGTAGAAACACTTGTCTTGATTGAAGTTTGCTAGGCATGTGACCTCTGTACTCTACTGTACATCACCAATATAATTACATTTAAACAGTAGTGTGGCCAACTGCCACCATTTCCATCCTAATACTGACATCTGGAACTTGGACCACACCAGAAAGTGCCTTACAGAATGTGTGTATGCTTCAGGAGGACCGGTCTACCATTTTAATAATCACTCCAGCAAGCTCATCAGGGTGCCAGTTGCCATGCATTTTTTACCATCTGGTTCTAATCAATCTTCTTGTGGCACCATGCCTACCATACACAGGTCCCCTGCTGTAAAATGACATGTTACTGCACAGTGGCTACCCATTATTTCAGTCGCTGTGTCCTCACAATGTCATACAGTGCCTGGGGGGTGTCTCGTAAATGTATGTGCTGCAGTGGGGATTGTGGTGTGGAAGAAATATTTCTAATGTCCTTCACTTCATTACAGATAACTGCAGTGGTTTTAGACATATTGCCCACATTTTAACAATATTTGAGTGTTACAGGGGGCATTTCTTAGCAGAAGAATGACCACCACCCTGCTGCACAGTTAAGTATGTGGAATGAAGAGCAGCAGGATGCAGTACTGATCAAGGGAGGGATGATGCCAATGGAGTTACACGATTCACTTTTCCTGTACAGACCTTTTGTTTTAAAAGACCGTGTTGTTAATGCAAAAAGTTGAAGGAAAAGAAGTTCCCCATAAAGATGCGTAGTACACACGGTGTTTGTCCATGAATGCTACAAAGCTAAGCATGACAGAGGTTAGGATTTCACTTCGGAGCCCCTTAGTTAAGATTCTGATAAAATCATCACCCACATTGAAATATGCAACAACTAATCTCGGTTGAATGTCACATATTGTGGACTGAGAAATTAATAGAGAAAAATCTCAAAACTGTAGATTACTGACCTACACATTAGACAAAAGACGAAATGTAATGCATGTTTTGTGAGAAGGGGCATGCATAAACAGGAAAACAAGGTAATCGGAAGAGAACAAACTTTTCTGCTAGTGGAGTTGTACATCTAATGAATCCCTGAATGGTGAATCTCACAAATATTTGAAGCTTTCAGCATAGTGATTTCAATCTTTGATTTCCACAGAGGCAGTTTATGGTCCCTTATACACAACATTTAAAATGTGTACAAAAAATCATGGTCTGAATATTACCAGTACAAATTTTTATGCCACAAGACGGAAGATACCCTCCAAGATCACAATATTTAAAGTCTGTTGTAAAGGACCCACTCTGACCTCAGATGTTATGGCATAAAATGTCTGCTGAAATAACTGGGATTACAACAGTAGAAAACAGAGGTAAGTGAAATCATGTGTAAAGCAATACTAGAGGTTTGGTTCATGCAAGTGAGTTTCAGATGCACTAAATGTTCATAGGTTTTCCTCTCTCCCCAGATAAAATTATTTTAATAAGATAAATTAACTGAGCACTGATTATACATAGGTCTTGAAGGTCCATGCACAAAGCTGTTTATTGAATTCAGAGAGGGGCAGGACATTTTGGTACTCTGGACAGGTTTTTTTATTCCCCCCAGTGCTCTGTTCTCTGGAGCTCTCTCCCACCTGGTCTCACTGCCCCCTGTGCTCCTCTCAGCTGCCAGATGCTTCTTCCAGAGTCTGCCCTGGACCTGCGGAGCACCCTGCGGTGGTGGCCCTCACATCTGTCACCATCTGGTGCCTCTCTTCCCACTGTGGTCATGACTCTGTAGCATATATCGCATGTGCTTTTAGCTGACAATTCATGTGGAGATGGGTGTTCTGGACAAAAAATAACCTGTCTCCAAATCATGTTTGTCTTAACCTTTTACAGTCCTTCACTTTATCAAGGTAGCTTCACAGTGAGAATCAGTTTTAATCCTGAGTAAATACATAGGAAATATTTTACAAAATCAGTTCTTGCATGTGCCCCTACAGCTGATTTCACAGCAATTATGCCTGTGTCTGAGATTAGTACCAGACTTCGAGTGCCATTAAGGCATCGGTACGGGATATATTTTCTATTTTATTATCAGCAAAGTGGTCAGCTGCAAGGGGGGTATTACCCTTCATCTTCTGGCTTACCTTTCCAGTAAGGACAGAACCTTGCTCAGAAGAAGGAGGAGCCTCTTGTTTCAGTATCTTCTGTATTTACAATAGTTACAATAATAATTTACAAAGTCTGCAAAAATCTTTAAATTGTGCTCCAAATGTAGTGCTGTCTTCAGATGCAAATCAGGGACTTCTGGGGTAAGTATCGAATGCCAGGAACAACTACCCTCGTCCTGGAGCATTTAGGTCATTTGCACTACGTCATTCTGTTGCTGTTACTACATTGGGTGGCACTTTGTTCTGGAAAAAACCCTCCTTTGATTTATACAGGGCTTCTTGCAGAATAAAGTGCCTAGAAATATATGGTTGTCTGAATAAATTTCTTAAGATTATGAAAGTCGTTTGCAGATGTCAAACACCATGTAAATATTGCGACAAAAAATATGAATCCTCAGAAAGATTTTGCATGTATGGAGGTAGGCAGTGACAGTTCATGGTGGGAACAGTAAAATCCTTCCCATTTAGAAAGCAGAGCCATTGGGAACATCTGAGCAGGGCATCTGTGCAGTCACTGAATACGCTGTTCTATAATCCTCTGAAAGTGAGACTCCAGGGAAACTTAAGTGCACAGCACCCACTTCGCAGGCTTCCTAGGCGCTGTCACATTATATAACAAACCACTTTGGTTCCTCTGGGTTCTTGTCTTACTGCAGCCTTTCTCTGGGCCATCCAGATGCATCTGAAGTATTGTAGAAAGAGCAGAACTCAGGTAGGCATCATCTCCAACCGATGGAACCGAGGAGGAGGGCAAGTGTTGTTATGGAGGTACCTCTCAGAGTCTAGTCTATTAACGAAAGCCTGAAATTCAAATTTCCTGTTAACATTCCAGCAGAATCTGAATATGAAAGGTAGCTATATATCAGCTGAGAAAATGCTATTTCCATCCTTATTGCTTCCTAATGTTAAACTCATGTAGCCAGGTTAATTTAAATAAATCTGCTACCAGCAGTTCAGTTACTCTTGTTAAAAATGTAGTTACATTTGCTGTTCACACTATATATGCATACACAAATGTATTTCTCACATTTTATGTGTTCAGCTCATCCATATACTTTGCTTTTCACTATATAATTAGGTCACAAAATATTCCAAACGTGTGAGTTTGTAAATGTAAGCATAAAGAAAAAGTACACGCACGCCTATTACATTTCCAGTTTGCATAGAAAGTTGAATTTCAAAGCACCAACGAGGAGAAAAACTCTTACATCCGCTGACAGTCACAGGAGTTGTGCAGACACATGAAGGCTAAATTTCAAGTTAAACGCTTTCCCTTCCCTCCTAAGTTGTCCTAGGTAAAGATCTAGTTGCAATGTTATCCGTGTTGCAGTCACAGACAACCCCCAGTGCTCAAAGTTCTCATTCTGGCTTCACATCTGAGAACGCTGAGCTTTCAGAACTGAGCTGCGGTGACTTCAGAACAGACTTTGTCACCCACAGTCACGTGGGATGGCATCAAAGAGCTGCATGTGTGAAGCCCTTGAGAATCCAAACGGCGCAGTTCTTGGTGGGCATCCTCAGAGAACTGTCAAAGAGGCAGCTCTTCAACAGCTGGACCTCCTGTCTGCCACCAGTGCCAGTGCAGAAGTGGCTCTGGTCGGTGTTCACCAGTAACATTTTCAAAGGAAAGAAACTCAAGATTCCCAGTCTGCTTTCTCTTATTTAGGGAGGTAAAAAAAAAACCAGAAAAACCCCCAGACACCAGCAAATCTAGGAAATAGAAACAACAGCCGTTCTTTAAATCAGACTACAATTTATATTAATTAGGAATTTTGTTCGGAAACAGCACTAATTAAGTACATATATTCTGACTTCTTATTTCCTTTTCTGAGCCCAGAGCAGACAACCCCAAATATATTCTCTGCTGACAATTACAAGTGCATAAGAAGGCTTCCACTGTACCCTCTTCTGTCTTATACAACCTAGTGCAGAAATATGGAATTAATTAAAAAGCACAAAGTACAGTAAGATGCCATCCTCTCCCATTTGTCCTCAGCAGTCAGCAGGTGGTGTGTTGTGTACTCAGCACTGTGGCACGGAGGCAGACAAACCCAAAACTCGTCCCCAGACTGTAGGGTGCTGCAGCACCATTTCTCAGGGGTACCTGTGCAAATCAAGACTTACACAAGGAAGACCCCTGACTTACGGGTGCCTGAGTCCAGAGCAAGTGTAGGAGTTACAGTCCTTTAAAGGAGTTTCCAATCAATTTCTATTAAGATAAGATTTACAAATGTTTGTAGGGTTTGGGACCCCTTCCTTGCTGGCAGTGCCCAGAACAGCTTGTGGTCTGTGTTCTGTGGCAGGGCAGGAACGCCTGCATCGCCCCGCATACACCCACCCCATGGCAGCTGCATCCCTGCTGTGCAGATTCATCACTTGCCTTTTCTTGGCACTGGTTTGTGGTGAATGATGTTCATATTCTATTCAGGTTCTCATAACTTGTCCATCACATCGCTTTCTGTAAGCCCATTACAGCAAAGCTTATTTTACAGTCTGTGTCAGATGCTGGGTTTTTTGCATATGTTATGGAAATGTATTTTTTGGTTTGCTCAGTATGTGTGTGAATGATCCCATGCGCAATAAAAGGTTCCTGTTGCATGCTCTACTTGTAACCACATTAAAGAGCCACATGTGTCTGCAGCAGTCTGGATGTGTGTTGTGGTTGTTCTCTCTTCTGAGGTTTTTGTGGTTTGGGTTTCAGTGAATTGCTCAAGGTTTTGCTCTGAGGTTTTTATTTTGTTGCCCATTTTGCATATGAAGGAATTTTTAATTCTTGACACCTTTCGTCAATACGAAAGTCTTATTGTGGAATAAAATTTTACTGTACTGACCAGAATTTTCTTGCTGAATGCAAGAAGATGGGTTAGATGGTTTCTTGAGACCCTTGCAGCTATTCATTTCTGTAGCTCTGTGCTTTTACTGTTGTTGGGGTGTGGGAGCCATACGGGAGGTGTTGATCTGTGCTGAATGCTCACATGTGAATTATAGTTTGTATTTTGCCATCTGGTTTCCTGATAATTAGTCCATCTTTTTATCAAATGAATGGCACATGTCTTCCTTTCCTCAATACATATGCAAAACTATATATTTTGGAAAGGATTGTTTTCAACTTCAAAAAACAGCCAGAAAGCAGTGTCTTTCTGCAGTCACGTGTATGTCCTCAGACAAACTTCACCCACGTTTGCACCTAGATTAGCCCCTGAATCATTCTGTGGTATTATGCACTCCAAGTATTGAATTACTTATTACGTGATGTTTTGAATTTGCTACATACTTATATAAGCAGAGGTCTGGATGATATTGTCCTATATAGCTGCAATATGTAGCTATATTTTCCTATATTCAATAAAAAAAAAGAAACCCTGAGTTTGATGGCATGTTTATTCTGCTATATCCTCATCACTGCTCCAAGCATATTTCTGTAAGATCCATTCCTGATGGGACTCCATGGGTGGGGGCCCTCAGGAGAAGCAGGCTGAGCAGCAGGATAGCTTAAAGAGGACCAGGGGAGCATGAAGTACCTGTTGGTACTACTTCTAGAGAAATCTGTGGTTCATTATGGCATGTGAAATCAGGAAATCAAGAATTCAGTGAAAATCTACCCATAGCCCCTGGGAAGAAATATGTTCTCTGAAACCTTTTTCTTCTCATTTATCAGGAAACCCTCGGAAAAGGTTGTCCAGAAGGAGACGGAAGGCATTTTCTCACTCAGTGGCTTGCTTCTTCCCTGTTTTGGGATGTTGGCTATCCAAGTCGGTCCTTAAGAGCTATAATTCATGAGTCACTAGCTATGTATTAATGCACAGGGAAAATCTATTTTATTGATATATATTTGGGGGAAGATATTTTCAATTCATAAAATTGAAGAAGCTGTCTATTTTTTTGAGAAGTTAAAAGTTTTTTTTTTTGTTTCCAAGAATGCAACATATTAAAAATTATAGGTGTGTTAGCTTGTTAATTACGGCAAATTATTTTTTCCTATCTAGAAAGAATTTTTACCACAAAATATATTAACTTCTGCAACTTTCAACAGGTTGGCAACTGCCAAACTGCCTAAAAAGACAACCTAAGGGACCACTTCAGCTCAGTCATTGTGATTTTTATAGTGTGAAAATCATCTGCTAGAAAGTGGTTTGAGGCAACAATATCTGCCATCGAAAGGAAATGAATAAAAACATACCATAAAGTCAACATTTCTCACATATCTCATGCACTGAATGAGACTTTAGCTATAACTGGTCTAAGCTGTATTCATGTTAACAGTATTAAATATGTATAAAGAAAATTACCATTTTCCTGAAATATCTAGTCCTATCTAGTGGAAATAAACACGTATTAATTTTTTAGCAAATCTGACTGTACAACCCCTTTCCTTTGGAATACCTTTGCTTTTCTGCATCGCCATATTTTGAAACCTAAAAGAGTATTTATACAGGAAAGCTCCATTTTCATTGGTTTTAAATTATCATGATTGTGTGGATCAGGGTAAACCTTTCTCTTTGTAATATGTTCATACTAAAGTAGTTCTTCTTTTTGCCATTGATATCACTGACAACAAATGATGACCAGAAAAGGAAATGACCTTTCTGAAAGGATTTCCTTCCACACAGCACGAAACAGGGGTGTGTGAAGATAACGGAACCCTTTGCCTTGAGTAAATACTGCAAGGTCAGTCTTCGGCTCATTTCAGGCTCTTGCCTATTACGCTGATTAAACTACGTCTCTATTTCTTCATGCTGCTCTGGCCTATTGTATCCCCTTATCTCCCATTGCCATGCAGATGGTGAGGTTTTGGGGTAGGCCATACTTTTTGTTATAGGTGCATGCAGCACACGCCAACAGGGGCCCTCACCTCTGGTTGGATTTGTAGGCACTCCTGCACACAAACAATATCCCTGAAAGAAATTTTAACTCCAATAAGAATAATGGTTATTTTCTTCCCAAGTTAGAAGAAATAAAACCAACTGGTTCTTTCTTTTTTTCTGTCTGCAAATTCATGCACAAATACACTAGTCTAGATGAGGGTAATGTCTTCATCTTCCATAGGTTCTATATTTGATTAACCTGTGTAATCAGATAGGAAAGAATAACCTTAATAAACCATAAAAGCGAAGTAAATATATTAGAAAATGGTGCTCAGATGATGCAGAAATAAAGTAAAACTTGCATGTCCCCAAATACATATAGAACACATTTTGCTATGACCCCACTACCACCACTACAACTTTATCTTTCTGCTTAGGTAAAATGCCTGTTACTACAGAATTTATGTGCGGTGCCTAGAACATGAAATGAGACTTCCTAGAAAGCCAGTCAAATACCCAGTCCTAGTCATACATCTTCTTGTGTCCTGGTCTTCTGAGTAATAGCATGTCAAAATGATGAATCTTAATATGTGATATGGAGACAGAGCGCACGAAGCTTTTGTGGAAGGCTTTTACAGAGCACGCTGCTGTGAAGCCTTTGCTTCCAGTTCCTTTGCCCACACCTCTACTCTCCAACACCGTTTCCCAGATGACCAGCCAGCAGCAGGTTCTGGGCACAGGGTACTTATTTTGCCAACTTCAGGTTTTGAAATGTCTCTTTAGATCAGTATTTAGTTCTGCAGAGATAAAAGCTTCTCCTTCTTCCAGAGTGAGAAGTTATACTTGCAGAAAACTGTTTTGAAAGCTATGCCTTCCAATACCCAATGCAGCTTTGGACAGACATGAACCTTTGGGTCCAAGTCTCCAAGTAGTTTTGAAAGGAAGTTAGATCACTGTTTGCTCGTGACATATATCATATTATATTAATCCTGTGCTTCAGGGTATTCACTGGCTGCCTTTGGGCCAAGAGGGATTATTTTTTTCCTTTTCTCCTCTCTTGATGTAGAAATTGGCTCTTAGTTTTTTTTTGGTTTGACTTTTGTTCTGTTTCTCTAATGACCCGCCAACTGGAAATAGGCCATGTGTCTAGACAAGATTCAAAAGCACAGTGCTGCCACTGCTCCTGGTGCCACTTGAAGTCAGCTTACAGTTAAACTGGTAGCTAGATTTAGGATCAGGAACAATTTTTCCCCTAATCTAACTGGAATGGTTAGGGAGGTTTTTGCTCATTTTTTTGCATTCCTCTACACTGAAGGGCAGTCTTTGTCCTGTATCTCCTGTGAATTGCCCCCCCGCCCCCCCCAAAAAAAACCCAAACAAAAAAAAAACCACCAAAAAAACCCCCAACCCAAAACCCCAAACCAACCAAACAAAAAATGCTGCTATGCTGGAACTCACTATATTAGCAATATCTTTGATTTACCCTGCTTCCTTTCTGTAGGTCATTTTAGACATTTTTTTATTGCAGTTGTTGTTTGTTCCAAATAAAAGCTTGGGCAGTATTAGCAGGAAGCAGGTAATTTTTTTAGCCCATCCAGAACTCTGCAGCTGCCTGCCAGTACAGGGTAATAGATTTGTTGACCTAGGTTGCCATTTCAGACTGATGTTCCTATAGAAGTTAAATTCCACTTGCAGCACTGTCATCACAATTCACCTTAGATCCATTTATTACAAAAGCACACGACAGAGCAGAATTCAGGCTCTCCATACAGAGATGCAAAATGGCAATTGCTTTTTAAAGGCATGAGAGTGCAACTCCAATAGCCAAGCTGATCACAGTGACTGAAGGACATTTCTCTAAACAAATGATCACGAACACTATCTCAGACAAGACATCCAAGCAGTTAAAGAAGTGGTTTAAGACATGTTAAGGTTTGATGAGACCTAACATTTAATCCAGGCAATTTTTCTAAAGTGTGTTTTCTGGATTGCATAAAATATGTCTAGCAAAGAGAATGGACTTTTATAATTTGCTATGGAAAAAAAAAAAAAAAGTATGTGAGAACCTTGTCCTTTTCAAAACAAACTTATCTGGTTTGTAATCTTTTTGGCCATACACTTACAGCTCTGTACTGTGTGTTTTCAGCTTAAGGATGATTTCTCCCTCGGAAATTCAGTACAATGGATATGGCGGCATAGCTGCTTAAAAGATACTTAGTACACGTGAATTTCTGATACGAGAACACCCCAATTTTGAATACATAAAGTAACAGCTACAATCAATCTGAAAATAAGTTCTTTCTGTTATATTTTTGCTTCATAAACATATATATTTTTCAGTCACAATCTTATTCTGAATTTCTGACAAATCTGGAAATATTTCAAATAAATTCACCTAAACAAAAACCCCCACTCTTTTTATTTCAAAAAAACAGATTTCTGCTAATATCTATCCTGTGAAGTCTCTGGCTGGGACACCACTCATTGCGTCGATTTTCTGCAGCTCATATCCATACAAATTCCTGGCAATTGGGTAAAGGTATTGTATTTTAAAAGTCTTTTGACAGAGGATTTGAATAATTAAGATCACTTCAAAATACATGTTTCCTGTTATTTCATTGGAGTTGCAGATGATCTCAAACAGAACCCAGAACATTAAGTAGTCAGACATGTTTAGTAAAAGCTAGAAGTCCATGGCACTTTTGAACTTAATCGAGGTATGAATTTTTTACTGTTCGGGTTTTAACTACTTTTATTCTCATTTTTTATGAATGCTGTAAAAATACGAGGCTTTTTTTGATTTCATAAAGAAAGGTGTGGATCCCTGTTGTAAAATTGCTCTCTTGCTGTAGAAAAGAAAAAAAAAAAAAGAAAAAGCAAACTTATGCATACTAGCAGCAGCACTACCTTAGTTTTGCTTCAGCCATGATATGGGATATAAAAGCAGTCTCACTTGGTCGCTTAATACTGCAGTGCAGAAAGGCACCGTTAGAACAGGGGTCTGAACCTTTGACACTATGATCGACTTGACATCAACAGAAATGGTTAATAGTAACAGCAATGAGCCATATGCTTTTAGAAATATGCTTTAGATCAGAAACCCCAAAAGACTTCCCTTAGATCAGGGAATGGGAACCTCCACCCACTTTCTTATGAGGTCAGTGCAGAAAAAAACTGAAGATGTTTTTTTCCTCCTTTAGGCGCTGCGACATTCCCATCCCCAGCTTTGCTACAGCAGAAGTCTGCCTTTCAGAATACTATTTGCCACAACCCATCACCTTTCAGTAAACCTCACTACCTGCAATGCATCTCCTCTTCAGTTCCCAAGTTTTCTGAAACGGATGGCAAGCCTGGCACTGTCTCTTCTGCAGCATGTACAGAGTTTGTGGTGCACCACACTGTGCAAATACAGGGCTATAAATCTGCATTTGCCGGGTAAATCCATGCCTGGCTGATGGTAGATATTATCCAAAATATTTTAGGATGCCTATTATCATGACTAGTTTCTGGCCTCTTAATGGCTGCTAGGAATACTATTTATGGAAATATGTCATTAGCCCTAAAAGTGTTTATCAGAAGTGATTAATAGGAATAATTGCCTGTTAGGTAAACAAGAAGTTACAGCAGTTTATGAACTGATTTCTAATGATTCACAGCTCCTGCACATTCAGACACAAAGCCAGAGATCAGACTAATTTGGTGGCAACAACAACCTTTACATTTTTGTGATGTTCTAATTTAATTAATATGATGATGATGATGATGATAATAATAATAATAATAATAAATGAAATAGGTACATCCCTCCTTACTTCCCTGCTCCAACCTGAATCAGGTCACAGAGCTCCAGAAGCGGCACAGCAGGACCGAGTGCCGAATATCACTGTGACCTGCTTCAGACCGTGCACCGAACTATGGCTTTCAGCGCAAGGAGTCTCAGGATGACCTGCATTGCTCCCAGGCCAGGATCATTCAGAAACTGGAGACCCACGTGCCTAGGTAGCCCAGATACAAGGTAGCCCACCTGATGCCCTCCCTCCAACTTCTGCTGAATCCTTTCACAGCTACTTTTCCAAACTTTGCTGCGTCAAGCTGCTCCCCACTTGGAGACCATCCTAGTGACCATCATGCCAGAGTTCAGCCTTCAAATGGCCAAATGGCAGGTGACTATCCCTGGCCTTCCCTTGCAAGCACCGTCCAGTGCATAGCTAATCTGTATTTAGTACCAAAGGGCATCCAGAGTTCACATATATAAAATATTTCATTTTGTTACCTTAAAAAAATCACTTAATATCAAGAATTGTGACAAGGATGAACAAGGGTCAATATAATGTCTCACATTTTATCATGACTTTGTTTATACTTAAAACATCTGAAGTTGGATCTCCAGGTAACATTTTAGTCTCGTAAAATTCTGAAATCTAGCTAAAGGAAATTAGAAATGTCATCTTAAATTATGTATTTGTCTCCACACTATCGAGGCTGTTGTTTCAGAACTGCCTAGGGCAAACGCCTTAGAAAAAACAGACTGGCAAATGACCAGGGTTTCTTTTTGTTCTGACTGAAGTTAAGTTTGAAAAAAGTGTTGCATTCTACTTTATTAAGAGCAGGAGCTAGATATTAGGGTGTACATTCATCAGGAACAGCTATATGTCCAGCCACTTTAAAGGACATTGTTCTAATCCCTGTGATGCAACACTCAGGGTTTCCTGACACTCTGTATTTATGATGAGCACGTTATTCATCACATAAAGCAGGGAAAACAAAGAGACAGATCCTGATTTCTCTTGCAGTGACATAAATCCACAAAGACTAATGGAATTATTGTAGATTTATGCTCTGGTGAGTGAAGGATTTGGCCTAGAAGCTCTATAAATTCTCTAGTTTCAGCATAGCAGGACAGTTATACACACCATGCAAGTTCTGAACCATCTGGTTTCCCTGAAAGCCCAGGAGCATTTTAAGGACTTCTTTCTGGCTCTAATTGAATATGGTTAGCTATTTCTTTCCCCATTCCTGCCATTGACTACAATGATCCCTTTCTTACAAATTCTAATTACTTTGTGAGCTGTACAGCACTTGACTGGATGTTACTTCATTAAATTGAGGAGACTATATAAAGTGCTGAACTGACTGCAGCTCATGTGAAAAGAAAGGAGCAAAGCCACGAGATCATCATTCAGAACTGGAGAAAGATTTGTGGCAGCCAGGGAATGCTAGCAAAGGAAGGTCTTTGGAAGTAAAGGTGAAACAAGCTGAGATTGAAATTCTTGATCGTAAACCATCAGGGGAGCAATAGAGTGTAGCAATAACGATTGCTGATAATAGGCACTCCCTTTTTTTGAAACAAACACAGCTGTATAGATCACATATAACCTAAATTATAAATGCTATTCTCTTTTGCACAAACATATAACCAAGACTGCACAACTGGCAGGAAGAAGAGAAAGAAAAAAATTTTAAAAAAGACTGTTTACAACAGATGTTATTTCACAGGCACGTCGAGACCACATGACTTTCCAGAGGTTCTTTGGGAAAGCAAAGAGACGTTTTTCTAGATAGTTTAGTAGTCTTAGAAAGTTTTTTTTTGTCAGCTTGAGGAAGTGCTAAGGTTTAAAGGGCACTGAGCAGTATTTCAGAAATATTTGCCTTTTTTGCAGTTAGAAGCGTAGCAGAGCTCCTGATGTGTGCTGTTCTTTCATGGTTACAGTAATGCAGGGGAGGCTGGAGGGTTTGACAGGTTCTGGAAAGTCAATAGAGCACCATACGTGTTAGCCAATGTTCAGTCAACCAGACTCTTCGATTAGCTCAGCCTGCCAGTGTATTTTTTCCAGGATAAATTATTTGATGGCTCTGAACAGCTTTGACCTTACTTTACCTTTAGTATAACTTTACCATGTGTATCTTCTTTTGCATTTTAAAAATAACTTTTTTGGTTTTTAACAAAAAGAACAAAAAATGCTCTTTTTCAGAAAGGAGACTTGCTTTGTGGAGTAATAGCCATGGAGTATCTGGCACAAACTTTCTCAGTCCATTTAGGTAGGTACGTGGTGTTTTACAAGAGACTGGTTTGAGTGACAAAACTAACACATCAAACACATCAATCTTTATTAAGGAAAATCCTTTGTGTCAAAGGCAGTGTTCGTGGGATCGCTGTAGTATTTGTAATATGTGAAAGAAATATTCTTTCCAGCATGAGCATTTCACACAGCATGAAGCAAAGAAACTATACGTTGATCTTGGTTAGCCTTGTGAAACATCACAAACCGTACAAGTATGATATAAAAATAGGAGTGATTAGCCTGAAGTCTTTGGCATATCTCACACAACAGTTTATGAAACTAGTCATTTTCCTTTATATAGCAACTTTTGTGAGTCTTTCATAGCATCTGTACAATAGTGGAGCTATTTAGCCTCATTTTATGGAGACAGAGAGAGAGAATGGCAAAACCAAGGTAAAGCATTCCAAAGAACCCACCTTACTGAGGAGAAGAGTAGCATATAGCAGAGCTCAGAGCTACTGTTTCTTCCCTTAATCTTTTGTCATTACAACATACTCTAAATCTCACAAATACAAGCCATTCTTTTGAAGGCATACTTCAGTGAACTCCAGCAGTGCTACCTGTCCCAGCCAGTGCCAGACCTTCCTTTCAGGTCAGCTGTACCATTTGGGAGCCCAGCTGCTGAGACATCTGGAAGTCAGCAGCCTGAATATGAGACTCCCTTGCTTTCTCCCTGCCACGTGTCCTTCCAACACTCCCCATCAGCCCACAGGACTGACATAATCCAACTGTCTTTGGCTTTGTCCTCTCATTTTGCTTTGCAACAGAAACGTGTTGGCAGCAAGTCACTGCTGGTTTTGTATAATTTTTAACTGAGTGTGCATTAAAGAGTTTGAAGGAAGTCCACTGTTCCAGTACACTGAATTAGGCCAGAGTATATGAACGTTTTTCACATTGGTATTCATTGGTAGACTAGAAATACGCAACAGAGACTGTGCTGGGTTATATTAGGAAGTATGTTGATGACATGGCAGTGTAACTTTGTCTTTCAAGTGAAACATAGATCCTTATCTGTTTAAAAACATCATGTGGCAACCAACATATGATACATCCGGTTCTCAGCTACTTGTGAGCAGATGACACTGTTGCTAATTGAACACCTTGTGCCTTTCCTTAGTTACCCTTTTTCTCTCCTCCAGAAGAAGGACAATGCCACACTTCCCAGTTTTTGACAAAACTGGAGTACATGCTGCCCACACAAAGCCACAGTCTGCCCACTACTGCTTAAAGTTTCATCTCTTGTCTTCAGAGACCTATATACACATTTTTCTAAAGTAAATACATGACATATGCTGCTATAGCTTGATCTGTACTTCTAGATGATCCATACCTTCGCTGAACACAGGTTTTCTCCTCTGCTGCTCCCTTACACTGAACAATTGATATGTAGCCACTGCTCACTTGTGGTAGATACACACTTGGTGTCTCGGTGAGCAGTAGCGTCTCAGGGAGCAAACAGGACTGTACGGAATCAGCATAAAGAGGGAGGCCACCAGGACGGCCTATGCTTCTTCACCTGGAGGCACTTGCCCAAGGTCCCATCTTTCTGGTCTCTGGAAAGCTGTAGCACAGACTAGCCATGGCACATAGAAGACTTCAGCCCCTAGTTTCATGGAGGTACATTTTTACCCATTTGTAAATGTTATATGTCGAGTGATGCTTAGGAGGACTGTTTGAAAGCAATCCAAAAAAGGTGCTGGCAAATTATGAGCTATGCTTTTTATTGCTTAGCTGTTTTGAAAACATCCAGAGCTTCTTGTTTCTCATTTCAGAAAGGTAATATTGTTTTATGTTTATTATCTTGGCTCTTCCAAAACACTTTACTGCTTTATCTTCCTTTTGCTAGGATTTAAAATTTCATAGACTTGTTTATATATTGTATTTGTGCCATTGAATGTAAACCTTATTCTGTCCCTCCCAAGATACTTTCAGATCAGATTTTATGCAAAACACTTTTTATCCTCTGATTTACTTTTTGCAGATAAGATGAGCCCAGGTAAAAGTTAGAAATATTTTGAAACCAGGACAGAAATATTTTCCTTTGCTAGGACCTTCGCTTTGGGAAGATATGTTGAACTGACTGCAGCTGATCAGGGTATCACCTCTCCTCTCACACACTCACAGATGCTCAGCTCTGATCTGTTGGCGTTATGTCACAGACAGTTGCACCCAAACCTGGTTCTGTCAGCATGACTTAGGTTAGGGGAAACACTACGTTTAAGCACTTTTTTTCTTTTTTAAACCTGCATCATCCAGATAGACTGCATCAGAGAGCAAGGGAGCAACTACTGCATAATTATATCATTAACAATTTAATCCAAGTGTGCTACAGACGGAATCATTCAAGCAGCTAGGCTTATTGAGCCAATGTGAGTTGCTCTAGCCCCTGCAATAGGCAATCTGTTGGAAGCAAGAAGATAAAAAGCTGAGAAAACTGAAGTGCTCAGCTGTGATCTGGATGGGTTACAAATAGTTTTGCTCCACAGGGAAGTAGCAAGAACACATCTGATCTCATAACACTAAACACATTTTTGCAGGGTTTTGTTTTTATTTTTTTTTCCAAATTTCTGTAGGAATAGATAAACTAATTAATCTCACAGAAACTGATGGAAAGAAATCTGAAGAGGAGTTACGCTCCCCCTCTACCTCAATAATCCTGTATGACAATCCTGTATTGTAACAGAATTTAGTGACAGCTTCTAATATGGAAAAATTACTTCTGTTTCTTAAGAGGCAGAGCTTGAAATACTGTTATCTGCATTAACACATTTATTCAGATCAATAAGTTTTTGTGTTAGTGCTTTCTACCTAAGACTGAGGGGGTTTTGTGACTATGCCAATATGTTTTCCACCTGGAGAAAGTAGTCTCACACAACAAACGAACAAACTAATAGAAAGCACATTCTGAATATCCTAGTATCCTGAAACTTATTGCTCTGTTCATTAGATGTTTTGTCTGTGCTTTATGTTCTTGTTAAATCTCTCTTTATTGATTATCTCTCTACATAAATCCTTGTTGTATTAAGTAATTATAAATAGTGCAATGGGTTAGTCTCTAATTAGGAAAGCAAAACACTCGGTGATGCATGAACTACAGGTTAATGTAGAGCAGTCTGTAAGTCACTGCCCAGGGTTCAGCAGATTATATTATACTCCTTAGGCAATGGCTTAAGAAAGCCTGTGTAACATAATGAAACCAGTGTATCATTACAAGTATATTTGTCATTGATAAGAACAAAACAAACATTCACTGAGCAAATCAGTGATGTGCTGTTAAAACCCCACATGCCTGAGGTTTAGAATTTTTTTTACAATACGGAATATTTAGTGTGTAAATGAACATGCAAAAGAGCTGAAAACAGCAAAGAAACAAAAGATTTCTAACTAATGTCTCCCATTGTATAAAGACAAGATAATGTAACTTACATAATAATTCCTGGGGAATAGCTACTTCATTATCTCCCCAATTAATTGAGTCTTATCAAGGAAGAAATAATTGCATGTTAGAAGAAAGCAGCAAAGGCTGCACATTAATGTTACATCTTAAATGAGTGAAATACCTCATTTAACTTCTACTCTCTAAAAAGCTAAACCAAGAACCCTGAATGTGTGGCCATAATTTGGGGTAGAAATTAATAAAAACCATTTGCATTTGTGTGGGATCCTGCTCCTGGTAATGCCTGAGATGAGTTCACGTAGGAGTGGATTTTACGCACCAATCTGGCAATGGTTGAACCATGTGGTGGGCTGTAGGCTTTGTTTTGTCTTTCAGGATTATGATTTTGTTTTGCTTTTGTTTAATTCTAGTCCATTTGATGGGTATCATGCCCTCCATATGTTTGGTTGTTGGTTTTGGTTTTGGTTTTTTTTGTTAAGAATCCTCTCTTTACAAATCAAGGAATTACTTTGGTGCCTCAGTTTCCCTTTCCTTAATAATTTTCCTCATTTTGAGATTTACAGCCAGAGCCAAGTATTGTTACCACGGACTCCGTTCCTGTGCCGGCTTTACAGAGGTGGGGCTTGTCCAGCCAGCTGGTGAGGTATCCAGTGAACAGAAAGCAGCTGGGGGGAAATTACTTACGACCTTTGAAAAGAACGTTTGTTGGCCCTGATAATTCCTTACTTGGTTTTCCCCTCTGCCAGAGTTGTGATGGTGCCTTGTTTGCTATAACTGTTGATGTTTTCATCATTCATTTACCATAAGATTAAGTCTTCTTCTTTTTTTTTTTTTTTTTTTGTCTTGTTCTTAATGACTGGCGGTGATGATTTCTACTAGTGTTTGTGGTGTCACTGACCCAGTTTTGAACCCTTCTTCTTCCTGTTTATATCTCTGCTGAGGCAAGCTGAGCAGAACTGAACACAGCATTCAGGAAAGATTAATTTGCACAATATTAGATTACTTTCAGTTGTATTTTCTACTCTGTTACTTCAATATTCTAACTTTGCTTTTAGGACCTCCCACTGGATAGTAATGACTCCACTGACCTGTCCTCCATGGTGCCAAATGCTTTTTTTCAGTGCTGATACAATTTATTGTTCAGCCACACTGTGCGAATAGTTAAGTACCTTTCTTTCAACATATATTGCATTCCACTTCTTAGCTTTTTAAAAATATTATGGTTCTAAACTGTTTTTTTTCTAATATCAGCTAATCTTAAAAGACAAGTTTTCTTTTTTCTGAAAAAGGAAATTTGTTAACTGTTTCATCTTGTGCCTCTTATCTGATTTCTATTCAGGATAATACTTTTCCTCTTGCTTCAAACCATAGTGTAATGACCATATGGCTTATTTAACAGGGATTTCATTAGAGAATATGCGAATCCCCATGCTGATTATAAACGACAGGGTTTTTAGCCATTATTTCAGAGTCTGCACACAGGGAATTCTACTGTATTAGAAAGGTACGTTTTTTGTATGCGCCAGCTTTTCCTCTATTGGGCATTTATAATGCCAGTACTGAAACATATTACAGACATTCAATAATTCGCAGCTTGAAATATTTTATTCAGTTCACCTGGCACTGAAGCAAAGCTTATCCCCAGATAATCTATTATGCTTTCTTTCAAATGTTTCCTACACCCCAGCATTCCATATCATTGAACTACCACAGTAGTTGATTCTACTGTAAGTTCAACATTCATTTTAAATTCCTGGCAGTACTCCCAGTGGAGCTATGTTAATTTGCAGCAGCTAAAAATATGGCCCAATAGTGCTGTTTTGCTGCATATCCCCTCCTTCCCAAACAAAACAAAGCATTTCAATGCTTAGAGAACACATTTGTCATGTATACAATGCTATTTAATAGCACATTGACAGAGAATAGCATGATATCTAGTATGCTGTGATGAGTGCCTTTAATCTGTTTCAGTAACAGCTTACAGTGCACTGAAATACCTGGTTGATTTTATATAAAAGCATATCAATAACACTTCCTGAACTAAATTTAATAGCGTTCCATTACTCCTGCCTTTTTTTCCTCTGCTTCAGAGGCAATAGTAGAAGCGTCAGGTATACCATCACAGCATATCCTACTTATCAGTTTTCCAAAGTGGAAATAATGTTAATAAAGTGGGAAGTTTCACCTACTGGAAATCACCTTGGCAGGAATGGTTCATCATTGTGGTAGGAGCAAAGCAGCACCCTAGTATATGACAAAGAAAGGAAACCTGGGTCAAAAAGCAAAAGAAGACCTCATTAGCTGTCTCTTCTCACATCAGCCCTCAGCTCTGTAAAGACTCACTATGTTGAACAGATGCCACCTGTGGGGGGGACCTAGCTAGTCAGAGGATACATATTTAAGAACCTTTGAATCCATAGACAAGTACAAAACTCATGAGCAGAAATAAAAAATATTGATGGGAACGAGGAAGATAATGAAGACATAAACTTCACAATTCAAAGCTATATATACACTCTTGTTTTTAAAAATAGACAGGAAGAAGAATAATAAATCTATTATTTTGGGGAATAACCTATTCCTGGTGTGGTCATTTCCTGTTCATTATTTAAACCTTTGCGCATTCTTCCCATTGATGGTCTTGTGATTTAAACAAGATGCCCGAGTTCCCTCCTGAACGGAACGGTGTTCTTGAACTGGGCCTGAGTAAGTGTCATGTCAAAATGAAGTGAGATTTTTCATGGACAAGATGAAGCAGTATTTAGCTTAAACATATTGAATTTTAAAGTAGGATGATTCTCTGTTAAATATCAGAAGATGCACTATTATGGAAAATTAGCACAAATATAAAAAAATAGACTCTGCGTGCATTTCTGGCACTTCATTCAAAATCACCCTGAAATTAACTCTACCTAGGTCTTGGTGGTGAGCACAGGAAATTCCCAAAGCTGAATAAGAATCAGAAGGCCTGAATGCCTTTATGTAACAGTTTTGCCGATGGAAACAGCATCAGAGAGCAAAATGAATCATTCATCCTGCATGGAGAGAGAAGCAGAGGTAAATTCAGGTTTTCAGGCTAAGAACTTTAGGCATCTGCGTGATTAGACGTAGAAAAGGAAAATGCCTCACAGTCTTCCGTGTTGGTGGTAAACCTTCTGTATTAAAGGGAACAGAAGCCAATTCCTGCATTTCTGGCTGAAAAACCACTGCCTCAAGGACAACATCTTGTCTAAATCCTGCCCTTTGGTCAATCCGTGTAGCACAAAGTATTAGAAAGAGAGGGTTTAGCCTATGCAGTACATGTGAAGAATAACCTAAACCACACATTACTAAAACAGACTGGAGAGGTACTCCAGGAAGCATTCATACTGGTTTCTTGCTCACATTTTCTTTCTCACCACCCATCATGCACTTATTTTCTTTGGCTGTTTCATAAGTCAGTGCACTTTCTTACAGCAGCACTCCGCAGTCTTCACCCCATAAGAGATTTGCCCGATTACTGATACGACCTGCAACATGGAGAACTGATAGCTAGAGGAAACATCATTATTCTAAATCTAGTCAATCATGGCAGGACAGTGCACAGCTTTTTGCAAAACATGCATCTTGACTTAGCAAGGGTCTGAAGTTCAACAGTAGTGTACTCCATGCACAACAAATTGCAATGCTCCTCGTGTCTCTTGGACTTTCCCACAGCATTGTGGGATAACTACTGTGCGTACTGAGCACTCTCTGCATGCTCTGCTCACCCTCACAGAAGTTGATACTGCTGTTTGTATTCGGTGACTGTCCTTATCCCACTCACCAAGCAATACTCCATCTTTTCCTGCAGATTTTTACAAAACTTTTCCCAACAAAATTAATTCTCTGTTCTTCAGGAGGCTGAGTTTTCAGCTGTTCTTATAGTTTCACCTTATTCCTCTACCCTCATACACAATGGCTTGTGAAAGTGCCCTACCTGATTCTTATGCTTCTTTATGGTACCACAGACAAGATAAACCCATCTGCATTTTATAAGAGTGGACAACAAATATCACAGTTTTAACCTTAACTCTTCTACAGTCTTCATAGTATATAAGGCCCTAACAGACATTAAAAAAATCATTGCAAATATGTAAATACAGTGTGAAAATATTCAGTTGTGTCTCTTGTAGTATTTGGAGATGCTGTGAATGAGATAAAGGTAGCTGGGACATGGTGCCACTCCCTGGACTTTTGCTCACATATTTTCCTCCAGGTGCAACAGCTGTATTGCTGAAACTTGCATTCAAGTAAGGTTTTAAACAATTAAGCCTTCTGTAGTATATATCATTACTTGAAAATATCTAAGCCACCTAATTAAGGTGGGTTCACAGATTCAACCTGTCACCTTTATGTGGATAAGTCAAGAGGAAGCCAAAATTTATTTCAAAAACTTCTACAAATGCTGACAGATGCAATAAGAGCTGATAGAGAGGTAAAACGCTGATGTCCATTCAGGACTGCATATTAAGATACTTAAGAAATAGTTTCACCTCATACTTAGTCCTAGATCCAGCACACGCAGAATGTCCTAAAACCTCCTAGAAGAGATGTTTTGATGTCTTTGTCAACAAACCATAGAACATAGGGCTCATATCTGTAGAATAAAGATGCCACCAAGATGGTGAAGCAGTAAATAATGAGATTAGGGACAAGTTCTTGATCACAGTCCAGCAAAGTGTACTCTAATACAGGCAAGTGCTGCGTAGCGTATTTCAGCACAAAAATCCTCAGCTGTGCTTACAGGGCAAGAGACTCATTGAAGCAGCCACTAGAAAAACTCAAGTGCCTCTTCACTGACCTATTTCAATGTTGTGGCCATGACATTTCATAAGATGCGTGCATATGCACCAAGGGTAACACTGGAAGAAGCTGGGAAGGCACTTTGCCTCTGAACACAGCATTGCTAGGACCGCTACTAGAACCCTGTTTCTGAGTCTTGACAATCCCATTCGAATAATGATTGGAAGTGCAGAGCATACAAATAATTCAAGGCCCACAAATAATTCAGGTCACAAAAGACACAATTTGGGATGTCGAGACTGATGAGTACTACTGGATTATTATTTTTTTAATAACTGATCCATGAGCAAAGCTTTTGTTCACATAGTGGTAGGTTTTCCAGTCTTGCAGGCAAAGGCATTGGAACATCCAATAACTGGAACTGCAGATAAAGGGAAAAACCCCCAACTTTAAACCCTAAGACGAGGTGTAATTTCATAGCTGTGAAGGTAGCTGAACATTGGATCACCTTATCAGGAGGCTGTAAGTTCATCACAACCCTAGATCTTCAAGAAAATATTATGTGTATTCCTATAACATGTACTTTAATCCAGCTTTGGAGCAAAAGTCTGTGGACAGAGAAGGTCAGACCAACTGATTACACTTGTCCCTACTGGTCATCACCTCCATGAAAGAAATCTGCGAAGAGCAGAGCTGAGATGTAATTAATCACTTTTTAAGCTAAAAGCTTTTTATTCACCTAGAGTTTTTCTTCTTTCTTTTGTTCATGAGAGTGATTATCAATTCCATAGAGAAGAGTTTACAGTAAATATGAATAAGAGCTCAGAAATAATAGATTAAAGCTGAAGTATCATTTTACTATAAATACTTAGTGCAGAGCCTGTAGTGGAATTATGTCATTTGGAACAAGTAATGCCTATAACCCACTTACTTCATTTTTTGTTCCTTTTAGTATTAATTCAAATTTTAACAGTATTGGAAAAACACAGCTGCTTCTTGTTGGAAAGATAGTTATTTTCTCTATATTTACAGGAATAATTGATTCAGTGAGATGTAATCTATAAATCTGTTTTGTAAAAATGAAATGATATAGTGAACCATGTTTGTCCAAGCTGTTTCCAGGGAAGATGTGTCATTAACCCTTTTTCTCATCCTGTAGATTGTTTTGTTTCAAATGTGATTAAAAGGCTACTGTCAAGATTTAGACACAAGTATTAATCTTCATACAGATTGCTCAATTCCATTCTGGATGTTTCCCACATTGTGTTCTGTGTGATCTGGAGCAGAACTTTTACTGATAGATGTTTATGCAGTGACTATCGAGGGACATTTGGGAATGAAATTAAAGCCTAAAACGAAAGAAACACATGCATATGTATTTATACATCATAGTTATTTTTTTAAGAAGTTGAGGACTTTATAGTTCAATATAAAATTATCTGATGACACATAGAAGCAATATCAGCAGGATTTTGGACAGTTATCTACATGTAGGTGGTAAACCATGAATCAGTTACATAATTCATACAAAACTTACGTACTCAAAATTCTCACACCCCCTGCAGAACATATGATGTTGGGAGATGTCACATATATTACAGCGGGGGGGGGGGAGGGGAAGCACTATGTTTAAGGGGATTTTTAGAAATGCTACTGTAGCTACTTTTCATACCCTTCTCTTTATAAATTAATATATCTGTAACAGTACTGCATAAAATATCTGAAGGCTCTCCGAGTGCACTATCTTGAGACCTAGGTAGGCAACTAACTATGGGTTCCATTGGTAGGCTGTGGATTTATTGTACTGAAAAGGATAATGCTTCTACTTCTGGGCTTGTAACGTCATAAGATATTAACACTACTCATGGAAAAACTACTATAATTTTATGTACAGAAAAGCTGCTACTAAGATTATGATGTTTGTGGAGTATCTTTTATGTGCATTTGCAGGGAAAAGCTCTGGAAAGAGTTGTTCTTAGCTAATACCAAAAAAACTAAAATATGTGGCTATAGGTTTCATTCTTACGTTTAGTAAGTCTGCAATGTAAGCAGATATGATTTACATTTACAGGTATGCATTTTTGGAATGACACCATTAAAGAAACTTATTATTCCTACATGTAGACCCACCTACATCCACTCTAAACAGAATAAACTCAAAGATGACACATCTGTTTCACAGAATTTACGGGGGTTTTACTCCTTAGTTCCACTACACTGTAGAATGAAACTAGAACCTTTCAGAGATTCATTAAAGCATAATTGAGTTAAAATATTAACAATTCCAGCCAGAATATGGATGTCTAAATGGTTAGGACATGGCCCAGAATATGAAAGAAAACTTCAAATCTAGATCTACATATAGTGAGTGAATAATCTTGAAGTAATTAAAAGGCCTTGGCTGGGCACCTCCCACTTCCTAGGGCCAGTACTTTAGTGACCACACTGCTAAAATCTTTTCTATTTAAAATTGTTTCTATATCCTTGCAAAACATTTGCATTTGATAAATTCTCATTTATTAAAAAATGTCCCAGTCAGTTCTAATGCAAATATGCTTCATAAACTCTATCAAAAGCAATGAAGAAATTCCTCTGTGCTGCATTAAATATCTCCCATCCACACTTAACTTACATACGTGCCGTGTTCCAAGACTTGCACTAACATTAGTGATACTTGCCCAGGACCATGAAGATTTTGCAGTACCCATCCACTTTGAAGACAAAACAGACTTTTCACTCCTTGTTACAAAATGCAGGGAACTAAATTAACCAATGTCTGTCAAAGAAAAAAAGGAGGAGCTTGGAGAATGAAAATAAAACTTTCACTTGTGATATTTTTTTTTAAATTACATCACAGCAGTATTTTAGAAGTATCTCATATATAAGACATCCAAATAATGGTTGAAAACTATATCCCCATCTTCTCCATCACAATGGAACATTATGTGAAATCATGGTGATCACCATTAATTAATACAACCCCACTGCACAAAAACATACAAAGCACGGTAGTGTTACAAAAAAGTAATACAAAACGCCTGTAGAGGCACTCCAAAGGCAAAATAAAAAACCTGTAAAATCTAAGCAACTTTTGCCAGTCTAGTTCAATGGCTGACTTAGTAGGTACTTCACACAGGTCTTGCAGGGATGCTCCAGAATGTTCTAAAGCAAGTCCTGCTTGATGAGCCTGATCTCCTTCTATGACAAGATGACCTGCCTAGTGGATGAGGGAAAGGATATGAATGTTGTCTACTCAGACCTTAGTAAAGGCTATGACACCATCTCCCACAGCATTCTCCTGGAGAAACTGGCTGCTCAGGGCTTGGATGGGTGTACTCTACGCTGGGTAAAAAGCTGGCTGGATGGCTGAGCCCAAAGAGTGGTAGCGAATGGAGTTACTTCCAGCTGGTGGCCAGTTACAGGTGATGTTCCCCAGGGCTCAGTACTGGGGCCAGTTCTGTTTAATACCTTTATCAATGCTGTGGACAAGGAGATCAAGTGCACCCTCAGTAAATTTGCAGGCAACGCCAACATGGGGGGGGGAAGAAAGCGTTGATTTCCTTGAGGGCAGGAAGGCTCTGCAGAGGGATCTGCTCAGGCTGGATCGATGGGCCAAGGCCAATTGTTGGAGGTTCAACGAGGAAAAGTGCTGGGTCCTTCACCTGGGTCACACCAACCCCACACAGTGCTACAGGCTTGGGGAAGAGCAGCTGGAAAGCTGCCTGGTGGGAAAGGACCTGGGGGTGCTGGTTGACAGCCAGATGAACATGAGCCAGCAGGGTGCCCAGGTGGCTAAGAAGGCCAATGGTGTCCTGACTAGTATCTAAAATCGTGTGGCCAGCAGGACAAGGGAGGTGATCGTCCCCCTGCACTCAGCACTGGTGAGGCCACACTTCAAACCCTGTGTTCAGTTTTGGACCACTCACTTCAAGAAGGATGCAGAGGGGCTGGAGCATGTCCAGAGAAGAACAATGAAACAGGTGAAGGGTCTAGAGGACAAATACTATGAGAAGTGACTGAGGGAGCTGGGGTTGTTTAGTCTAAAGAGGCGGCTCAGGGGGTTCTTATCACTCTCTGACAGGAGGCTGCAAGCAGGTGAGTGTCAGTCTCTTCTCCCAGACTACAAGTGACAGGGTGAGAGAAAGGGCTTCAAGTTGCACCAGTGGAGGTTTAGACTGGACATTAGGAAAAAAATTCTATGCTGAAAGGGCGTTGAAACATTGGAACAGGCTTCCCAGGGAGGTGGTAGAATCACCCTCCTCAGAAGTTGTAATTTAAGATGAACAACAAATATTGCAGTACACCTGTATCAATTAGCTGTCAACAGCTCACCTCTCACAGTGTCTGTTATGGGTTGCAGGTTCTCCCGCTTGTCACAGCTACATCAAGCACCAGTTGTTGTAGTCAGAGTCCAGCTCAGTTGGCCTCACACAGGGCACCAATTGTTGCAGCACAAATAAGCTATCAGGCTGCAACAAGACTTACCATCAGTCAGATCCTACTGTTCATGCTGTTTCTCCTTCCTCCAGAAGTCAGACCACACTACTACCCCTCCTCCAACTGAAACCCCCTTCCCACAGTCCTCAGGGCTATTTAACTACTTGGATGGAACGAGCTACACCTGCACATCATCCAGGTCAATCAACCCACTGCCTTCGAGGCAAGGCCACAGCTGCATGTTATCAATGCTAATCAACCCACTGACTTCATTCCTCTGCACTTGGAGGTGTTTAAAAAATGGGTAGATGTGTTGTTTAGTGACATGGTGTAGTGATGGACTTGGCAGTGGTGGGTTAATTGTTGGACTTGATGATCTCAAAGGTCTTTTCCAACTAAAATGATTCTATGATTCCCTTCCCCCTGCCTCCCATGTGTCTCCCTGTGCTCTCAGCAATTGCAGCAGCAGCGCTGAGGATTTTGGAAAGCAAGAGCAGCCCCATGGCTACTGTATTGAAAATGAGAAGTAGATCACCATACAGCTGGTCTAGGACCAAGCAGTACTGACAGAGCTTACAGCCACCACTGCATTGTTTCTGAATTACACTTTTGTCCTACAAGCACCAGAAGAGGATTTGGGCCGTTATCTCCCGTTTGAAATAATCAAGCTGGTTAATAGGTAAACTTCCCAGTTTCAGACATCAGAACTCTTAAAAATATTGTTTTAAAATTAAAGACACATTTGAAAGCAATAGTTTCTACACAAATGATGTGCATGATTTCCTTCCACTAAGACATTAAAGTACCTTTACATGTACTTTAGAGCGATGAAAACTATCTGTTAATAATATTAAATGCTATACAAAGAGCTAAACTGCAGTACATACAGCTATTCCTAATATGGTAAGATCTGTCAGCTTTAAGCAGCCTTCTTTGCATCTTTGCAGTACTGTAACTCCCAGTGCTGGCCTAATAGCAAGTGTATTAGAGCTGGTTAAATGCCACAATGTCTTCAGTGGAAAAGACAGCATAACCTCACAGCGCCTAAGGGATGAACCGTTTATGCAAGTGGGCTATCATTTTGCCCTCAAGTAAATCATTACATTCTTTCAGTGTGCTACATATGTATAGATGCAAAGTTATGTCTGGAGAGTGTTGTAAAATACCCTCTTTTAAACTTCAAACACTGCAAAAGCTGCAACTACATCGTTTCTCCTTGGGGAGAGTCTGTCCGTTGTGCCGTGTGTGCTAATGTGTGGATCCTGGACCACCAGTTTCTCCACTTCCTTTCAACTCCCATCTGACTTGAATATGAACGTGCCGGTATGGCTCAGTTCTGTATTATCCAATATCTACACAGAATCAGTTCTGATGGATTTTCAACTGAAAGCTCCTCAGAAAACTTAGCAGCTGTGCTCTCTCAATCTGGTAAGTGGTAGGCACTGAATACCGTCCACTGTGGATCATGTATGGACTACAGTGGATCATATTCTGATGGAGTACTGTAGAAATGAATGATATACCACTCATCCTAAAAGTGGAGATCCAGCCTGAATTAGTGTTGCAATCTCCCTAAGAAATCACTGCAGAGAGATAGGCGGTTGCAGAGGCAGATTCAGATCACACTAAAACGGGTATCTGAGATAGATGGGTACCGATTCCTGGAGGTACATATATGCTATCCCTGCACACAGAGAGAACTGAAATGATTAGTCAGGACCAAGCATCTATCTTCCAGATGGTCTAACGTGGGTGAGATGAATCCAACCCTTGCCTTCCAATTCAGCTGTTGAAATGATTAAAAGACAAACACTTCAGTGCAACAAACAGAGAGGTACCTCAGATGACATCTTTATCTCCTTCTAACTCTGTAGGGTGCTGAGGGACTTGCATGACAGAATGATCCTGAATGTTGTGCAGGACGATGCCAATGACTAACCCACAGGAAACCCCAGGCACAGACGGTGTCTAAACAGGCTCTTCTCTGATCTCTTGGGGGAATAGTTGCCAAACTAGGAATAAATTAGGGGATAGAAGGCGGCAGCAATCACCCAGCCTGGTAGCATAAATATTTGGTCTGGAGAGAGCTCTATTCTAAGCATTCCTCAACCTAAATAATTTCTAATCCACCTCCTGACTGTGGGTGGTGGCTCTAATGATGTGATGGTGGTGGGGTTATTTTCCAGCTCCATTTTTAAGCTGGGCCGCTGAGCAGATAGGAATGCAAGATGTAAAGGGGTAAAAAGCCTTATTTAAGAGGAGCGCTGACTTAATCATGTTTAAGCCTCAGTCCCATTGGTTAAGACCCAATCCCATCCCTGCTCCCAGGAGTCCTCATGCATTTTCTATTTAAGTCACTGGATGATATAAAGGCACTGAACGGGGAGCTTGGGTTTGAACTGATAGTCCTGGTGTCTAAGATCAGAAACAAACCAAAAGCCCTCTCAGACCTTTACACAGCTATGATATATCAAAAAGACCAATTCTATGACAATTATCATAAATCTAGTAAAATTTAAATGGAACTGATATAAATATTTTTTCTTGTTATTCTTTTGTGTTAAGGACTCACTTTGGCTCCAGTAGCTGGGCTGACAATAGCTCTAATAATGACAAGTTTGTGAAACAGGGATATCAGATGCTTCCTGACATTGTTAGACGTGTATGCTTTTGGCATACAAATCCATACAGTAATCTGGGAATCACCCAGATTCGGTAGTAAATCTTTCCCAGCTGCATTTGCCTGAGCCTTCTCCCACCCCACCACTTTTCATCCCATCTTTCCTCCAGGCCCAGCCCTGGGAGCGCACAAGTGCTGTAACATCTGTTTCTGCAGAGAGAGGCAATAGTGCCAGTGATGTGAGAGCACCGATGGTCTCCTCATTCTCCTCATGGCCTTGTATGCGTGGCAAAGCAGAATTTTTCAAAACAACTTTTAGAATAACAGAGGAACCAGGAAAGGATTTTGCTTTAAATAATGTCCTGGAACATTTCAGAACAGAAATAACTTAACCCAGAAACACAGCATTATACATGACAGCCTGTCAGATAAGTAAAATGATCCAAAAGATACTAATAAAACAAAAAAAACCAACAACCAATACAATGAAAACAGAGTCCCAAGAAAACCAATAACTGGAGCTTAAAGCCCAACTCCTCGGGTGCCTTTGAGTATCTCTCACAACGCCTGTTTAGCAATGTGAGGAGGTGGCTGTTCATGGATCAACCCTAAGCTTCTTCATCAAATTCCCCAAAAGAACACTGTGGAGCACTAGTGACAGTAAGATGGTGTTTTCAGTGAAATACCATGAAGCTTGTGCTTCAGGGTGTTTATCTTACACCCTTAACTTTACGTTAAGGGACTTAGAGCAGACAAGGTCTTCAGGGCAAGATGGTAACTGGATGTGTGTTTTATCATACCCATTGCCCTAGGGCCTTAAAGATGATCTAGATCTCTAAAAAATACTGCACCATAGATCATCTTTATAATTTTCTTCCCACCGTGATCCTCACCGCCCCCTTATAACAGATTATTAGTAGTCTGTTATAAAGTAGCTGACCATGTCAAGCATTCATCTTCCTCTGTTGATGGGTTGCAGAGCTGGTATCCAGAACAGGGCCCCACTGTGAACCAGCCCACCCAAGGTAACGTGGCCCATTTGAACCCATCTTACTAAACATTACAAATCTAGCCAAAGAACCGGCTCACATGGAATTATATTCTCAAAACCTAAATACTGCTCGTTTTACTCCTTGCCAGCAGAACCAACAGAGACTTGCTCTGATTCTGTAGCCCTTTGAAAAGCTAATCTGTGGGGTAAGCTCAGGCAGCAACATTTCTTTCAGACCTCATATCACCTTATCCAGAATAAGAAGTACACTTTGGTCTGAAGGACAGAGAAGGTTTCCAGGCACAGGGAGAAAACAACTAGAATGGAACAGTGGGCTTTTAAGTCACATTGTGCTTGAGCAGGATTATAATGCTCTCAGGATTGTGTCCTGAATCCCTTCTTCAAACACTTCAGCATAATCAGCTTCTTAGGCCTTTCAGTTCCATGCCAAAAGGCAATCATGCCAACTCTGCCCACATGAGCTGAATCACCTCCAAGTAAGACATAACAGTATTGTTCATCACACCACTCCAGTAACACCGTGTGGCAATAAAGAATATCAGGTTTCTTTATCCTGCATTGCAAGAGAGTCTACCAGAAGCAGAGTTACCAAAGCCAGAAGGTGAAAAAACAAAACCGGGAAATAAGCCTTTCATGTTGTCGAAGACCAACACCCTGTAATAGGAGATCTGGATGGTTCTGGATACAGCAGTATTACCAGAAGATTACCGTGTGGCATTAAAACACTCTGGAACGTGCTGTTCTTGCTGGCGATTGTTCACACAAGGAATGGGCAGAGGCTTTATCCTGAAGACCTCAGTACGGAGATAACCTAGAAAACTTCTCTGTGATTGCTTCCTCACATGCAGCTATTGTTTATGTTGATGCTTCCAGTCCCTCCAGGGTAATATTAAACAGTTCAGTGGACACCGTGGCAGCGTAAGCTGAGCTGGTAGACTTTTCCCTGGAGTATTCACAGGTAGCTAAGAGGTGAAGAGATAAGAAACGGGTTTCTCAGCTATAACTGGGAAAAATTCTGGTCTTAAAACTTCATTGCCAGCTCACTCAGTTGGATACTAGTCTTGTTTAGGAGGCAACTAAAAATCAGTGACTTCTGGTTCTGCCTAGCTGAGGCTGGTGACCAGAATCCTGCACTCTTCTGATTGGTTGTCCTCCACTGATAGCTCACACTTGCAAGCCAAAGACAGCAACGCCTCACATGGCTAATTACCAGCTCTAAGCTGGCAATCAGCTACTGAAACGGAGTAAAGATCAGCAGTCTGAACCTTGTTTCAGCTGTCACTGGGACTTTGGCCATGAACATTTCAGCTGCCAACAGCCATGAATGATTCCATATGTACAGTAAATTTAAGGTGTCAAAGGCTCTGTCACACTTTAAAACAAGTGTATTACTGACATCAGAGGCAAGAACAGACCACCTCGGCCATCACTGATAATAACATGGCTACTCTGATAATTACCATGGGTATTGACAGTTCATTATGAGGTGGCAGCTCCCTTACGTGGGGTGTTGGAGAGGTTTGGACTACAGAGTTCCATCTTTGCATTTTGGCCAAGCATGAGGAGAATACTTGGCTGTGACTATGAAGACAGGCTTTCTGTAGCTTGCTAGTTATGGATGAAAAGCCGGCATGTCCTGACCAAGCCTCAATTAGAGCTTAGCCTTAGAAATTGTAGAATTACACACACATGTAGACTTCAGGAAATCATTGCAGATCGATTCTTTCTCATATTTTATTTAGATATCTGTTAACTGACCAGCACAGTTGTTCAGACTACAGCTGGTTTTTATAAGAAAAAAAAAAATAAAGTCCTTGCAAAAATACCAATTCAACAGAAACTTGACTGTTTATAGAAACATACCACTTCTGACAAATTTCTTGCCTGAAAAAGTTTGGGTTGTTTTGTTTTGTTTTGTTTTTAAATCCAGAATGAAATTACTTTTCAAAATGAGGAAAAACACCAAACTTCCTCAATACTGTAGCAGTATTAGCCTTCTGGGGACAGGTTAGCAGCTTAGGCTCAAGTCCCATTTCTGCACAAATCATAGGTCTTCAGCATTAGATTGTGCTAGGATGGTTTATTTTATTTACACAAAATAGCTTTCAAGAGATTTTGGTTCTATTACAGAATAAGAACATTTTTTAAATGTGCAAGAGTTCTGCGGAATGAAAGAACAACTCTCAGTCAGCTCTGCTACGGCAATTCAAGTCAACAACTTGTTCATCAGAGCACTGCCACAACAATAAAAAATACTGGAAAATAAAAACACATAAGTGACCCTCTCTGAAGTGTTCCTGAAAATTTGAGCTGAATCTCTGTACAATATCTTTATCACAATACCATCTTTCCTCTCTGGAACTGTCACTGTCACTATAGTAACTGCCATATTAAAAAAAAAAAATCCCCTGCTAATCTTGAAATATGAACATATACCTAAAATAGCCATGCTCACTGTACCAGTAATATCACCCAAGGATTTTACAGTGCTTTCAGAGAGGTCATAAACATAAAAGTTATAATGAAGAAGCATTTTGTATTGTATTTGATAGAATAAGCCCGCTAGCTGTTGTACATGGAATTACATGGCTTCAACTCCTTAAAGAATTAAGATGTTGATACAGAAGAAATAATGGAAAAGATAAAAAATATGGAGATTACTTTAGAAGGCAGACATGGCTAGATTGTGAAAAAAAAAAGGGTAGAAATTCTTTTCCACTTTACAGCTGTTACAAGAGCAAGTAGTAGTCATGATAACATGCAATCTCTTTTCATATTGCTGGAAGATAACATAACTGCTTGCCATAAGCAGACACAACTCACCACATCCTGCTTGCCATTGTTCTCCATGCTGAATTGCTCCTGAATTCTGAAAATCACTGGGAAGTACTGTGAAAAATTGCATGTAATGTAGAGACAGCCAAAGGATAAGACAGATCACTACTGTACAATATATAAGGATCAGCATAAATTAGAGCTAGCACATGATCTGTCCTTCTGTGTGCAAAGAAGGATTTTCTCCCAAAGTAATTAGGCTTTATGTGCAAAAAGCTCTTTTTACATTACTTGTTTATAGATGCCTGATAGATACTAATCGCTTTATTATCTTCCTTAACCTAAATTGTGTGGGTTTTGTTTAGGTTTTTAGCGACAGATACCAGTCAACAGATAAATGTATCTCAAATCCATAATTTTTTTCTTCCTTTGTTTCATTACAAGTTGTGAAATAATAATTATAGTCAGTTATCCTTGTTCAGAATACACCTTAAAACGGTTAAAACTCTGACATATGAAGTATCGAGCTCTGTTTTAAATGTCAGTGAACTTTCTTTTGTTGACTTATATGCCTATAAAAGGTATCCTGCAGCAAAGCTGGACACGAAATAACATCTTTTAGCAATATGAAAAAGATACATGCAGACACAGAACTAACTTTCCACATTGTTCCTCCAGCCTATTCTAAACTACAAACATACACTATGGAGGCAAGGAAGAAAGCTGAGACTCGTTCTGTAAGGGTGAAATGGAAGTTGCTTATTATCTACCCAGTCACTGGCTTCTCCACTGGGAAGGTCAAACAAAAGGAAACACCCGTGATGGCTTTAGGGCCAAAATGGATTGAAATAGAAACAAATTAAAATTACTTAGCTGACTGAATTCAGGAAGTATTTGTTACATGCCAATGGCCTTCGGACTATAACTGTACCATAAATTAGCTAGAGTGAGCAACCTACTCTTTGGATGACGCCTGGATAGGCAGCCTCCCGCTGCAGACTGTGCAGTGCGTTGTACAAGTCTTTGCGCTGCCTTGGCTGAGCTGTTTGGTGCTTCTCTCCTGCAGCTACAGAAAGCCCTGCTTTTTCTTCCGACTTAGGAAGCGAACAGTGGGAAGGCATGAGGTGCCTGTCAGATTGTATGTGGCATTGTGAATGTCTGTTCTCACTATGAAGTGGTTGATTTACTAGTCCAAGTGAATTCCCAGTCCAAGTTTTAGCCCAGCCTCCAGGTGTGTCACTTGGGAGGGCCACTGGAACGTCAAGCAACAAGGTTTTGTGCGTGGATAGAAAGGGCGTGAACAAAATCCCTACCTGTATTTTGATGTCCTTAGCAATTTTATCCCCTCCTATTTTCTCTACATGATCTGTCCCATCACCTGCACATGCCTGTGGTCCAGGCTGAGTTTGCTTGCAGAGAGGTCAGCTGCAGAACTTCTGGTGACCTAAATGGCAATGGGAACAACGATTTCAGCAAGTGCCATAAGAAGAATTAATTTTGCATCCCAGAGTGGGCTGCTAAAATAAAGGAGAAATGAAAACATGAAGTGGTCTTGGAAACAAAAGAGAATTCAATGTATTTGCAGAATTCATTCTCATTTTCAGATCTCTGCTCGGAGTATCAGTAATGAAACAAAAGCCAACTTTAAAAAAAAAAAAAAGTCTTATGTTTCTGTTACAGGCAATCAAATCTAGAAAACATGAGAAACAGAAAAAAAGATTTTGCAGGATTATGAGACCAAGAGGAGGAGAGAAGCTTCCAAAATTTGGTGCATTTGTTCAAGAACAGAAATTTAAGAGGGCCTTGTCCATCTGTTTCAAAATCAAAATAAAAATTTGTCCCCTCCCCCAAAAGAGTTTTAAAGTGTATTCCATATCTTTACTGAACAATTTATTGCACACTATAACACCAGCACATACACTTAATTAAAAGTACTAAGATGTCAGAACTCTATCAAGAAGCTGGGAGATGTTGGCCTGTGTCCCAATTAGTTCTTTTATTAGCCACTCTTGGAGAATAGTTTTTAATGAACTGGGATGGACTTGATCAGTAAATGATTTAAAAGAGCAGGTTATAAACAGTATATTGTTGCAGAGTAGGAGATCAGGTTATGCCCCAATGGAATTAGCTGCGTTAAACTACGACACTCCTGTAACCTCATTTGTGTTAGAAAGAATTTTGTTTCTTAAGTGGAATTTTTCAATAGTTGGGTTTTTCTATGAATTTGCTTTAGACTGACAGAAGGGTGCATTTTTAAGGATTTTAGGATGATTATATACTTTGAGGTTTGCAAGGGAAGGAATAATGATGTGGAGCAAAGGCTGCGTAGGTTTACCTGAAAACTTCACATATATGGGTGTTACACAGAAGGCCTCTGACCATTTGGTCTTAGTGGGGAAATTTCCTTAGCTTTAGAAAGAAAAAGACATTAATTCTCTCAATATCTGTTGCAATTCCCTGCTAGAATGGCATGGATTGTCAGAGGCCCAGTTCTGTAAGGTGCTGATAATGTGGATGGGATGATGAGCACCCTCAACCCTGCAGGATCTGGCGGGAGGGGAGGGTGTTCCTGACTTCACTGGAGCACTCCTGCACTTCAGGAGAGGCATCCTCACTTCTGCTTACTATATTTTCTGCAAAAACATACCCTAAACTCCAGGAGTCAAACTGACATGTCAGCACACTAGACCATGCACAGCCTTCTCTTATTTTATATCAAGACCTTACCTCAAAAGAACCAAGAACACACAATTAAATACAAGATTAATTTTATTTCTGTGTCAGGGGCCAAATTATCTTTGCTTTTACTAAAAAAAATATATTTTCTTTAACTGTGAACCAAGTTTCATAAATCCATCCTGGGATCTGAAGTCTTATTAGGTTTCTCTCACAGAAAGAAGGAAACTAATGATTCTGCAACAGAGTTTCTAATTAGCGATCATATTAGTGATCCCTGGGCCAGGACATGACCTTCCCTGTCCCACAGATATTCTGGTTCTCCAGTGTTTACAGGTGTGAAAAAAGAACTGGTCTAATAAGAAAAAATGTTCCATTTTTTCTGCATTAGCCTTTTTACTGACCATTTTAAATAAGATTACTACATTTAAACTGAGTAAACACTGTACTCATTCTGTCAAACTTCAGTGATCCACCATGCTTTGAAAATAGCTTTGAAACCTCTTTTGGTTTATTTAAAAACTTTTCATTTCCAGAATATTCCTTGGAGATTTGCCATTTCTTTGACAGCTTGGAGAAAGACCCACCAAGCAGTGTTTCTGGTAACATATATTGAGAACAAATCCATATAAATCCTGCCTTTCCTCCACATTTAAGATAGAGTTTAGTTTATTATTTAATGTCATTACAGAAAAGGTCTCCTTTTCACTTGACTTAGATGATTTAGTAATTTAATGTTGTGGTGAGGAAGAGGGTTTGTTTGTAGGAAATAGATGCAACCCTTAAAAAAAACCAGTAGGGCAACCGAAACACCCCCTTTGTTTCCTGAAATCAGAATAATTCTATTTTTGGAAGACCATGTCAGCAATAAAGTCTAATTTGAAGGCAGATACGCTCAGATTTATTTTGTCCTCCTTTTGGTGTAAGATTTATAAGGCTTTGGCAGTTACGCATCTGAGTCAGCCTCAGCATAAATGGGTATTGTTCTACCTACGTAATACAGCCTAGTAGTTCCCAATCTTATAAAGCCCCAAAGGAATAATCAAGTCACGCTCTTATAATGCCACGTGTGGATTTCAGACTAATCCTTATCTTCTCCCTGAGTGAAATGGGATGAAATACCTGTTTTACTGAACTTGGTCTAATAGATTCCTTTACTGAGGGAAGCTAATGCTAATGTTCATTTCCATGGAAACGGAGCTTGCAGAGGCATCTTACATGCAGCGTTTTGGGTTAAGTGGAGCAGAGTTTGGGTCCCACTTTCCACACAAATCTAAACTGATTACGTACTGCAAATATGCAGTGCCAATCTCCATGTTATGACAGCCGCCTTCCTTTGGTGACTTGGACCCCCTGCCCCCCCCGCCGTGGGAAGCACTCCCACCGACTCACACCTCTGCGCTTCCCGCAGCCTCTGCCCCACCCAAGCCTGCTGCAGAGCGCCAGCTGCCAGCTTCTGCCTGCCTCTTTATCAATGAATTTATCCTTAGTGGCTCTGAAATTAAAGGATGCTAAGCCACGTGCTGCCCTTTGTGCACTGCCTCTGCACTGGCTGGGGTGAGAGGGAGGACACAAAGGCAGGGTAGTGTTTCAAGGTTTTTAGCTGGAATATGGCGTTGCAAGCTGGACCACAGAGCGCAGACCAGCTCAGCTGTACGTGTGGCATTTCAGCACAATAGTTTTTGTGAGCAAGGAATGCACGTCCTTTGCATTTGATGCAGCTTATATTTTGCAAGTGCTGTAATCTCATCCGAATTTCAAAGTTTCCCCAGGTGCAAAGAGCCTGAATACATGAAACCATCACTGCAGGCAGCTGCTTAGGAATCTCCTATTTGTTGCCATAGTGGTTACTTTGAAAGAAGAGAAAAATAAACGAATTCTGGTACCTTAGTGTGTCTAAGTTAGCCAACGAGGACCTTGTGAAAACCCTGTTATTCTTCAAATAGAAAACAGATTACATTCTTTATCTTTGAAAGAAAGCAGAGTATCTTTCCTCAGTTTCTTTCTATTTTGTCTGTCTGATTTAATTGAGTTTAATTCCTTCAGGTTTTGCTGTTCATTCGTCATTCTGAGTGCATTATTAGTGAATTCACTTTTCATTTATTATTATTTATTTGCATTATCTTAATGCATAAGGACCAACATTCCTTTGCCTAGAGAGCTATATAAATCACCAAATAAAGCAAAACAAATGAAAGCATGTGATGGAAGTAGAAGACTAGAGACAGCAGGCTAATCCAGACAGGCAGAGAAATCCTAAGAAACACCACAACCATATTTGTCATCATGACAGGCAGGGGCAGAGCACCATCAGCCTAAACGTTTGAGTTCTTGTTAAGCAGGATTGCAACGGAGACTTTGACAGGCAATTTTGCAGGAAAGACCTGTGTGACAGATTAACATTGACAAATTTTTGAAATGGATTTACATTTGCAAAGGACCAGCATCAGGCCTATACACAATCTCTATCTCAAATGAGCTTTTTAAGTAAAGTAAGTGTGGGAGAAGGAGGAAGGCTGAACTATGGATAGCATCATGTCCTGGTTTCAGCTGGGACAGAGTTAATTTTCTTCTTAGTAGCTGGTGCAGGGCTGTGTTTTGGATTTGGTGTGAGAACAATGTTGATGGCACACTGATGGTTTTGGTTGCTGTTGGGTAATGTTTATACGTAGTCAAGGACCTTTCAACTTCTCGGGCCCTGCCAGCGAGAGGGCTGGAGGGGCATGGGAAGTTGGGAGGAGACACAGCCAGGGCAGCTGACCCAAACTGGCCAAAGAGGTATTCCATACCACAGAACATTATGCTGAGTATATAAACTGGGGCGAAGAAGAAGGAGGGTGGGGGGACATCTGGCACTATGGCGTTTGTTTTCCCAAGTAACCGTTACCCATGATGCAGTCCGGCTGTCCTGGGGATGGCCGAACACCTGCCTGCCCGTGGGAAGTGGGGATGAATTCCTTGCTTTGCTTTGCTTGCATGTGTAGCTTTTGCTTTACATATTAAACTGTTCTTATCTCAACCCTTGAGTTTTACATTCCTTTCTAATTGTCCTCACCATCCCTCTGGGTGGGGGGGGAGAGAGCAAGCGACTGCGTGGTACTTAGTTATCATCTGGGGTTAAACCATGATACATCATTAGATGCTGGAGTAGTATCTTTGCTTCTTGGTGGTAACAAGCTGTATAAAGTACACATGCATGATCGCATACAAGTACAAAGACTATCACATACATACACATATGCAGACAAATATAGACCAAGGAATATGTTATTACCTAGAATAATAGGAGCTGGATGGTTCAGCTCTTCATCTTTCTTCACTACTCAATAATATAAGAAATCCACTTTCATATGAAAATGCCATCAGCATTGTTTTCCCAAACCACATTGCACTTCACAAAGGCAAATATTTGTAGGCTGAAAACGAGCATGGTCTATTTTTTTCCCTGCAGTAATTTGTTGGAGAGCAGAGCTTTCCATTTCAGAGCTCTCAGGCACTCAGTGCTGCGGAATACTAAGCACAGCTTCCCCCATGCACTGTTTCCATGAGGTATCACATAGAGAGGGAAGGGCACAGACTGACAGAAGAAATATGTTTACGAATGTCAAGGACAATTTATTCTGTCTTTACAAGGAAACCTAAGGAAAAATATATCAAAAATACCTCAGTGTGAGAAACTGCACTGTAGTTAGTTTCCTGGCTTAATGTATCACAGAAATAAATGCATCTCAAGCTGATCCCACCATGTTCTCCCCAGCTGTGGCATATCATTTATTCCAGTAGTGTATAAGCTGCATTCATTAATACAATATTATTTCAGGTTCACCATAAATGAATGTTACAGGTATGAACCTAGGGGCATGTTTGAATTTAAATCTGGATTGTCAGTATGCTATTCCAGCTTTCAAAAAATAGCGCTTGGCACGGTCATCTTTCGGATTGCTGAGCTGACACAAATGCATATAGGCTACACGTTTGTATTTTCCTTAGGGTCAAGTTTTAATCAACACACATTTATTGTTTCTGATCCTTATCATATCCAACTGCATAATGATTTTGTATTTATAATATTTCTTACTTGTGTTGCAAGATGGTCCCAGCTCCTGAGGGGGGCTTCTGTAGTAGCAGGCAACATGCTAAACCTGAGCTGAGACACAGAGGCTGCTTCAAATAATTGTACAAGGTTTTAACTTTCTTCCTAAAGAAAATTGTGTCATATCCTGCTAACACTGATGACTTGCATCTGTGTCCCATGAAGCCACCTATAACAACCGACCATTTAGTTACAAGGCTTAAGAAAAATCTACGATAGCCCCACTAGCTAGTCATTTAATAGGATTTTGCTACGCATCCTCCTCTGCTTTGCCCAGGGGACAGCTCCTTTCCTGTTGCGTACAAGCAGCCTGGGTGGCTGGTGCATCTACAAAGGCTGCCAAAACAAGCGCTGGGGCACTCAACCCCCAACACCTGTCTGCACCGACAAATCTATCAGCAGAAATTCAAACTCCGCTGGTGCAACCCTTCTCTCACAGCATCCATGCCAGCTTGGCAGGGAGAGGGTGCAGAGGTGGGACAGCTGGTTGGAGAAGTTACAGCACCTCCATGAGTCCCAACCCTCCACCCAGCCTGCATCTGGTTGAAGATCTCCTCCTTGCCAGGCATGGGAGGCTGAGGAGAGAGGCACAAAGACAGGGAAGGGCATGTCCCTTGTCACATCCAGCATGGTGGCTTGGTGCATGTGTCCATGCAGAGGACTCGCTGCACCTGCACAGGGATGCTGGACCCACTGCACCATGACGAGGAGTGCTCTGTGTGTGCACAAACTTCTGTTCTCTTCTTTGCCTGTTTAACCCTTCCGTTCTCCTCACAACCTTGTACATCCGTGTCACTCCACAGCTACACCTCTTTTCCTCCCCTGCCCTTTTCTACCCAGTACACCACTTTTTTCTTTCCATTTACTTGTTACTTTGCTGTGCAATCACTTGAAAGTGCTTAAAGAGAACTAAATGACATACAAGCACCATCTTCTTGATTTTCACATCACGACTTTTTCCTACATCTCTTTCACTTTTAAGACTCTTCAAGATAGATCCTAGGTACTCTGTGTCCAAATGAGCTCCCAAGTCAGTCCTTGGATATAGCTGCACCAAACAGAATTAATTAATAAATAACAGCATTTGTGAAGGACTGTTAACAGCTAAGACTCTATATATTCTACAAAGATATTCCATGAATGATTATCAGACTATACGTATGTAATTCTAGAAATCTTCTCAGCTTTGTGAAAGCCTTTGGATAACTGCTGCTCCTGGTTTTCCAAGGAGAAAAAACCTTTTCTTTTTTGTGTTAGATATCTTTGAATATCTAACACAACTGCTTGTTCTGGCTTTGAACTACTCTAATGTTATAAATACCTCTACTTCTTAGACTCTCGAACAAATTACAGCCATGATGATGATAAATGATGGTTTGCAAAGTTCTCAGGAGGTTTGAATGATTACTTTGTTGTTGTTTTATGCTATTCCCTGCTTCATTATGCAAAAGATTTTTTTAAACAGAGCTAAATAGAAAGCACCAATGTGTTTGAGAAGAGCTGGCAAATGTTAATTGAGAACTAACGCTTTCACAGAACTTGAATCCCATACAGTAAAGTGTATGTCTGATCATTAGAGGCTATGGAAAAGTGATTCTAATTTTCCAAAACAGTCAGAAGTATTATTTACCCTGTTTTTAATGCAAGGAAAAATTATGGGCACTAGAATAAAAGAAATTATGCTGATGGAGGAAAAGGCTGTAGTCAATATGGTATTCTCAAAATACTACATCTTTGCTGGATGTATCTCAGGTTTATACTGAGATACTGGAACCTCCATCACACATGACAAAAATCAAAGAACTTGAGCCTGACACTGATCTCAAACCGGGCTGGTATTCCAGTCTCCAGGGATGGGCTGGAAACTGGCTGCCACTTTCAGTTGGTGATGACTGCATGCTTTGAAACGCAGATGCAAAATAAATCATACGAGTGCTGATAACTTTCCAGCATCTTTCTTTTCTTCACCCACATGCCCAGAAAGACAGGCAATTTTCTTCATAATTCACCCAGGAAAGAGTCACAGAACACCTTAGCCCACTACAGCACATGAACTGTAAGCTCTGCTCCCAGGCAGCCTGGGGACACACATGTAACCCAAACATCAGTGAGGCTATGGTGAAAGAGGTAGTGTCAAACACTTACTCCTCTCACCCTTACCATAAGAAAGGGGGGTGATGATGAGAAAAATTAAATACTTTTTTCAAATGTTTTCTCCAGAAAACAGTCTGCATGATCTCCATGGACCAGTGGGAAGACATTTTATCTTTCATTAATCAAGGACCTTGGAGACCTTAAAGTCTCTAAGGGAAGCTCTGGTCTCTAGAGTGGCTGGGGTTTGAATTTCAAACTGTGAACACTCTTCTGATAAAGACGACTCCTCCTTATTGCTTTTGCTACTCTCAACCTGTTACCATGTTAGTTAGCCCAAAGTCTGTTCTCAAAATACAGTGCCTGTAAGAAGGTATATTTAAGCATGATTTGCTGCATGCAATACATTTTACTTTATGTTATTTACTATGACTAAAATGAAACTTTCTCAAAATGCCCTTTTTCAGCTTTCCTGCTTTCCCTTAGCCTATTCCATTAAGTTCAGTTCTCAAAAAAGAAGAAGAAATATCCTCCAAAATGACTTGCAAACCAAACACATTGCATAACATGTAGACTATGGTAATGTATAGCAATCCCAACTAAATATGTCATTACTCAGTGCTGAAAAATTTAGCAACCCTGTAGTGTGAACCTGCCCCTGCCCGAAGCAGAGTACAGTCCATATTAGGAAAACCATTAATATTTTTCTTACATTTCAAGATTTTCTCTAATTTAGATTTGACACAAAGGAGAGAGGGGCACTGACCAATGTGAAATGGTCAGTAGTAGAAAAAGAACAAAGAATAGACCTGATTCATTCTGGCTTTAAGGCATTAGAAAATTGCTGGAGTTCAAAGAACGTCATTGGATAAAGCCCCAGGCCAGAATACAGCACTGTATTGAATCTAAACACACTTTTTAGGCCTCCTAAATCTAACTTTTTTTGAGAGTGAAAAACACATTTCTAGTGACTCATGTACTTCCTCCTCCTCATGCTGATTGAGGGGATACACAGGACCAGGAAAATGGCTAGGCTCTATTTCACATGAAGATTTGAATTGCATTAGCTGCATCTGGGGAAAAGTGTTTATATAAGCGGAGTGTGTTCTGAAACAGGAAGAGAATGAACTTTTATTTCTAAAAACATTTTCATACCAATATTCTTGTGTTTAAACCAGGAATTTTACAGAGGTAATTATTTCAGTATACAAAAATAATCTGAAATGCAAAGGCATTATTTGACTAATGACTGGTTTGTTCAAGGTTAAGACAAAACTTTGAGAAATGTCTAATTTAAATGGCAACAGAAAAGGTCTTTGGTTTCTTGGTCTCCTATGGAAAATGCTCTATTGGAAACATACTTGTTTCATCCTGCCCTTTTTGCTAAACTGAAACTAATTGCATCTTGAGCCTTAATCTTCCTTCAGAGATAATAACATGGGACTAAATTCTGCTCTCAGCTATAGCAGTATTAATTTGGAGTAAGGCCTTGGAAGTGGGATCCATTTTTATGCAGCATTCTTTTCAATATATTCACTGTTTGCAGGTCTTATTTGGAAATCCCACTTTCATCAGCTTAAAGCATCACACTAACAATTAAAATGCTAAGTAATAATAACAATAACTGGCAGTGCAACAGCATGCTGCTCTCTGAGGACCTGAGTGCTCCCCAGAAAGGTGAATGATTGCCAACTCACGGGCGACTGTAATGCACAAGACTGATAGGAATGAAAGAGTAGAAACCACCTTCGTAAAAGCATTGCGAAATGGCGCTGGGACACCACAGCGCAGGTCCCACGGGGCGAGGGGAGGGCAGTGGGGCTGTTCTGACAATGGCCAGTGGGTTTTCTGCCTCTGCCTTTCCTGAGGACAATGCAGGAGCTGCTGGTACCCACGCCTCCCTCGACCTGCGCAGCACTTGTGCAGCCACCCCAGCACTTTTGGGAAGCTGCTGAGGGTGTTGCTTGTCTCCAGCAGTGGCGTGTGGAGAAGCGCAAGCGGCACACGCCTGCACACCTGGCCCCAGGATAGCTGCGTCATGGGCCCAGGCACAAGGCTGGGCAGCCCCTGCCACCCATGCTGGCATCCACCCTTCCGAAAACAGCTGCCATAAGTGCATGCTGCACCAGGAGCCCTGGGTTTTTGGTTTCACTCTGCATTTTGTGGCCAATCTGAAAGAACAGCAAGGGGGCATAACATGCTGCCAAGTGAGGTGGCTTATCATTATCACTGGGGGAGTAAAACACCGGCTGATAAAAGCCTACAGGGATTAATGTGGTGCAAGATCCTGCTTGAAGGAGCTGGTATTGGTAACAGCATATTTTTGTCTCCTCCTGCCCCCTATGCCCGTCTTTCATGTATTTGCTTCTTTGATTTGCTTATTAACCTGTGATTTTTCTGCTTTTACCCTTTACTTCATTCGTCTGTTCTAGTGTTTGAGGTCTGAAGCAAACACCAATTAATAAAAATTTGCTAAAAAATCTCATCACTACAGATAACATCTGTTTCTTCACCTCTTAAGATAACCTTCACACTTTTTGACACGCTTAGTTTGTGTGGTGGATTTTGAAAGCAGCTGCAGCCTCAAGGCATCTTGATGCATTGCAAGGCATCTTCTGCTGCCGTCTGTCCTCCGAAATGTCTTCAAGCCATGGTCAGGAACCGCTTGCTGGCACACTGACAAGCCACCATGTACACAAGCAATTGTGGTTTGTCCTTGTGGAGGAAGCTGTCCTGAAGAGAAGGGGTACGATTACATTGCCACTCTCCAGCTGCCAGCTAGGGCACACCAGGCCTTGAATCAGGCCCTGAAACCCCAAGCACATAGCCAAGATGCCTAAGTCAGGAACATCCTCGCTCCATGTTTCCTCTTAGCTGTCAGAGAGGTGCCTGCTGTCCTTCACTGTACATACAGGGAAGGCGGGGAGGCAAGCCTCCCAGATGAGGCTCCTCTGTTGGATGCTTTAAATTAGCCTCTGTGAGATCCCCACAAGCACAAGAGCATTTTCCCCACTGCTGGGTACACGCAGTCCCCTCCAGGTGCTGGCACAGACAGTGTCCTGCCTTCAGGCCTGTGGTGGCAGCTTCATGTGGCCCTGAGGCCATCCTGGTGACCACAGAGCCCACAGCCACAGCTTCAGCCCACACGCTGGATTTGAAAGCAGAGGGGATTGCTTTCCTGAACACCAGTCTTTGATTTGGAAATGTGCTGTCTGGTGTTAGTGCTGGCAGAAAGGCCAGTGTGCACCAGCAAGGGGAACGGTGGCACAGCTCTGAAAAGTGATCGAGATCTTTGTCTCTCCAGAGCGGTTAGGTAGTCGGGAGACCTGCTGAGCAGGTTGTGTTTAGTGTCACAGAATAATTTGGGTTAGAAGGGACATCAGAGGTTGCCTAGTCTGAACCATTCCTCAAAGCAGGTCTACCCTCAAGTTACAGCGGTTGCTTAGGGTCTTTCCCACCTGCATGCTGCAAATCTCCAAGGGTGGAAATTCCACTGTCTCTTGAAGCAACTTGACCCAGTGCTTACCTGTTCTTAGTGTAAGGAAGTTTTTCCATACAGATAATCAGAACAGCCCATCCTCCAACATGTGACTGTGGCTTTCCTTCCTTTGCTGTGCATCTCTGAGGAGACCTTGGCTCTGTCTTCTCTATAACCTCCTTTTAGTTGAAAACAGCAGTAAGATCCCTCCTTGGCCTTCTCCTTAACCTTCTCCTCTCCAGGTCAAGCAAGCCCACATCCTTCAACCTCTTCCCACATGTCATGTGCTCCAGCCACTGAACCCACGCCAGCTTGTGAATATCTCTCCTGCATGTTGGGGACTAAAACTGGGCACAGTACTCTGAGTAACAAATAGAAGGGAATGATTGGTTTTATATGTCTATAACCATTCTCCAAGCCACTTACTTGCCAACTACTGCACAAGTATATGCAGCTTATTTATAAGCAAGGTTGTCCTGGATTTTAAATCAGTATTCTTGAAAGTCCCAGCAGAAGCTAGGGTTAGATGGGCTTGCTTGCCCAGGTGAAGGAGGTGGATCTGATAATAGGTTTCACAGAATAGTCCTTTGTCCTGCCTGTGGTTCCAGAATGATATTGCCAGAGCTGCAAAGAGTTTTGTTTATTTTCAGGGTCAGTTCACAATTCCCAGGCTCATACTTTCTAGCCCTTCTGTAGCACAGTTCCCTTTTCTACCAACTAGGCTTGCTTGGCAGTTCATATCCACTTTGCTGACATTTAGCTTTTTGGCCCATGTGCCTAGTTCCACTTTGAACTCATTTCAGCTCAACAGACTTTAAAAAATAAACCTAGTGTAGGCTGTCTGAAGGCCCAACTGTCAGTTAAAGACCCCATGTGGTTGCAGCTGAAAGTGATCTTTCAGAAGATGCCACTTAGAATCTCCCCACACGAAGTATCTCCAGAGGACTAGGAGAGAGATGAGTAGTTGAATGAAGGCAGAGTGCATTAAAAGGTGCGTTAAAAACATCCCTGAGTGACCCCAAAACTGCTGTGTCATGAAACCACAGCCTCACTCCCTCAGGCTGCTCAGGGCAGCAGCCTCCAGTCTGTCCCTTCTGCTGACACTGAGAGTTTCTTCCCAGACTTCAGTGGCTTTTACTACCACGTTGTGGTGTGAATGTGAAACCTTCCTGCGATATCTGGCAAGTCTCTTAAAAGTGATTTGTCAGTCCATCTGAGGGAACACGGCTGTGATGGTTGTGTCATTACTTGCTGATTAGATGTACTCAACCTTGGTGACTGGTAATCACATTGATATGGAAGGAGAGACTATCAGAGACTTTGCACCTAGTGTTTTGTACTTGAAATGATCCTCTGAAAGAATTTCATGCATATTGAGGGTCCAGATTTGGTATTAAAGCACCTCATCTATCACTTGGCTCCTCCCCTAGTCTTAGATGCATGGACATGTACTAGTGGATAGAGATAGGAATATAGTAATTGCCCTCAGATGCCTCCAGAACTTCTGCTACGTCAATATCAATAAATGAGGTGGACCCAGAAGCTTGGCTATCTGTGTTGTTAATTCTCTAGAGCAGCCCTTTGCACAGGTTGGCCTGGGTAAACTACAACTCACAATTAAAGGATTTCAAAGTTCTCCCAGGTGTGGTTCAGGAACTAGCACAAACCAGGGACTATCTGCAATAGACAATATGCATAGTGCTGCCCTTTTTTTTTGAGGAAAAGAGTTTAATAACATGGGTGCAGGCTCTTTGTGCAATCTGGCCTCAGAGAAAGGCCCTGAGGATCTTTACAATAATTGCAGTCTCTGTTTCTGGCACTGGGATCTGATCCTGCTATTCCCTCCTACAATCTGCACTGCCCAATTTCCTCTGTCCCCAGTTTTGCTTCTGACGTTGGCTTGGTATTCATGCCTGCCTTACTGTCACTAACAGCAGGGATGCCAATTACTATTTTGTTAAGAGTTTCGTAGCTGTAGGCATCTTTCTAAAAATATCAGATGTTTAAACTAAAAAACTGTATGAGACTCATGCCTTGTCTATTTCAGAAGGAAGAAGGAAAGACAAGAAAAAAAAAAAGAAAAAAGAAAAACAGGGAAGAAAAAAACAAACCCCAAAACAAAAAGAAAACTAGACCTAAACGTTTCCTCCCAGCAAACCAGCGAACTTTGAAAATATGAAACAGATGGAACTCAAAGACTCAAAACCCTAGAGGTATGCAAAAAGGGTTCCTTAAAAATTGATCATAATTTAACACAAATTTTGGAAGACTTTACATTCTGATTTTAGCAACAGGGCTGAGGGAACACTTCTAACCCAGAAAATTCTCATCTGAACAGAAATTTCACTCTTTTCTCAGTTTTACCAGTTCTATACTGAGGCAAACATGTTGCATTCAGGGGAGCTAAGGAAAACCTGATCCATGCTAGCATCACTGGAAGGAGAATGAGGGCCAAACTGAGGGCCTGTATTTCAGTGAAAGTGAGGGGTATGTATTTCTTCTTCCAGGAAAGAACATAAACAAAGAAACAATGTTTGGGACAAATGAAAAGTTGACATCTCAAGGTCAGCTGACCACAAAAGTTAACAGTCCAGAGATTTGCTTGTCTTCCTGAAATAACAAATAGATTCTTTTGACAGCTACAAAGTGAAGTGATTGCACATGGCAAACATTTAAGCCTAAAAAGTTTAATCTTCACTTGGAAATCTTTTCTGGCTGTTGTCTGTGCTCAAATAAGCATTTCCCAGCAATAGGTCAGCTTCTTCTGTGTCTCAGGCTGGAAACTGAAACTCTGAGTTTGCCTAGTGCTCCCAGGAACAAGCCTGTGGATGCTGCCTGCCCTGTAAACATGGCCATGATCCAGCTGCTGGAAGCCAGGTATACTTGTTGTTCTTTTCCACAGTAACGCTTTTTATCAGCTCTACTGAAAGTTAGTTCTCCAGTTCTCCATGGTTTTATGTGGCTAGGGTGACTTGGGATCATTTGTTTACATGACTGATAGACATATATATTGGTAAATAAGAATTATAAGAAAACCTATTTGATGATTTTCCACAGATTTCCATGGAGCCAGGACTTCACTCTTCAAAGCAACTTGTAGAGAAAGTATTTGTTCTGTGAATTGTTTGTTTTTTTGGTTAAAATTTTAGATGAGGACATTGCTTTAAGAATGGCTGCAGAACTACTGTCTACTTGCTGAGAAACAATCTCAGATTCTCACAACAGACTAATGCCTCCTCTTGTCATATTTCTGCTTGAAAGAAGCATCTGCAAAGATAAAAAAATACTCTTGACATTCATTAAATTCTAAGTTTTGATAATCTTTCATACATTAAACTTAACCTGAAGTTTGCAGAAACCTGATAATCAGGTATTGAATACTGTGAGTTTCATCTTAGTGTTACCCTTTGCCTTCTAAATAAAAGCTAATGACTACAAATAAGTAGGTCTGCCTGGCTTTCAGAAGGCATAAGGGAAGTGACAGACTGGTACTGTGCTCACTGACAATGCATAGGAATCACAGAAGGTCAGTTAATTTTGCTACCAGATGCTCTGCAAATGGAAAGTACACATACCCTGTTTGTGCTAAGACTATTAATGCAGTCATTAATTGCAGCCTCCTGCTCCAACAACATCTTGAATGTAAAATAAATGAAATGTCACTGAACGGATTGCTCTTAGTCCAACCTGATTTTCGAACAAAGACTTACAGACCTCTAGTTCATGTTTGATAATCATTACATAGGCAATGTCACTGTGTGTATAGCACCTACACAGAGACAAAATGAGGACCCACTGCTTATTTCTTTTCTGTTGACACCTTTCTGAATTCTTTTCTTTAGACTGACTGTAAGTGCAAAACTTCCCAGTGAAAAGCTTTATCAGGCCTACACTTCAATATCTGCGATGTCATTTGATAGCTCAGGCAGGTACATTTTTCCTTGTTTAACATGACATTGCTGTCTTGGGCTTAAAAATCTTGGCTTGGATGTTGTGCTTTGCTATTCAATGCTTGGCACAAAAGAATCAGATGTACCTTTACCTTTGCGATTCTTAGGGGAACCTGGGATCAGTGCTAGTCTGCAATGCAAGATGGATGCTGCACTTTATGGACCAAGATGCTGTCATTCATGCCATTCTTCTTCTTTAAGATTATTTTTGCACCAGCAGCCATGATAATTTGCATGCAGATCTGCTTTGTCAGATGTGGCTCAAGAGGGAATTATTGAGAGTAATAGAATACTAGATAGCTAGTAAAGCAGAGTCATGCCAGCTATCTTTCTTGTACAGTATCAAGCAGCTACGTCAGAAAAGGACTATCTTGTGGATCCTATTCCATTTAAGAGCAAGTGCACATTTTGCTTTGCCATCTGAGATACATGTTCGTGCAAGAATAGGAAAACTGACACATGAAGAAAATAGGAATCTTGAAATTTTACCTTGTTTCTGAATTAGAAACACTTTGTCCATTCAAAAAGTTTGCAATCCTCCCTGGAGGAAATTTCTGTGAAACCAATGATTTGAGTGGAAGTGTTCTGCTTCAATTTCAGCTTCTTGAAACTCTTATTTCGATAAGTAGATATAACACTCTTTAGGAACAATATGCTAGTACTAATAGATTTTTGAAATTATAGAATTTTTTAGGTGGGAAAAGAACATTAGGATCATTAAATCCAACCACTAACATAGCACTGCCAAGTCCACCACTTAACCATGTCCCTAAGCACCACATCTGCACATCTTTTAAGTACCTCCAGAGATGGGCACTCAATCACTTCCCTGGGCAGCCTGTTCCAATGCTTGACCAATCTTTGGTTGGAGAATCTAAACCTCTGCTGGTGCAACTTGAGGCTGTTTCCTCTTGTCCAGTCAGTTTTTACTCCCAGGCACTCACCTGCCTTCAGCCTCCTGTCAGGTAGTTGTAGAGAGCGACAAGGCTCCCCCCTGGGCCTCCTCCTCTCCAGACTAAACAGCCCCAGTTCCCTCAGCTGCTCCTCAAAAGACTTGTGCTCCAGACCCCTCACCAGCCCCGTTGCCCGTCTCTGGACACGCTCCAGCCCCTCTGCTCCCTCTTGCAGTGAGGGGCCCAGAGCTGAACACAGGGTTTGAGGTGTGGCACCATCAGTGCCCAGTACAGGGCGACGATCACCTCCCTTGTCCTGCTGGCCACACGATTTTAGATACTAGTCAGGACACCGTTGGCCTTCTTGGCCACCTGGGCACCCTGCTGGCTCATGTTCATCTGGCTGTCAACCAGCACCCCCAGGTCCTTCCCCACCAGGCAGCTTTCCAGCCGCTCTGCCCCAAGCCTGTAGCGCTGCGTGGGGTTGGTGTGACCCAGGTGAAGGACCCAGAACTTCTCCTCGTTGAACCTCCAACAATTGGCCTTGGCCCATTGATCCAGCCTGAGCAGATCCCTCTGCAGAGCCTTCCTGCCCTCCAGCAGACCAAAACACCTGCCCAACTTGGTGTTGTCTACAAACTTACTGAGGGTGCACTCGATCCCCTCATCCAGATCATTGATAAAGGTATTAAACAGGACTTGTACCAGTACTGAACCCTGGGGAACACCACTTGTGGCCACCAGCTGGAAGTAACTCCATTCACTACCACCCTTTGCGCTTGGCCAGCCAGCCAGCTTTTTACCCAGCGTGGAGTACACACGTCCAAGCCATGAGCAGCCAGTTTCTCTGGAATGCTCTGTGAAACAGTGTCAAACTCTGTGCTACAGCCTAGGTAAATGATCTTATCTAAAAGGTAATTTTAAAATTTTGAATTGGAATGGTTTGTTCTGAGGAACAGTCCTGGGAATTTTTCCTTCAAAGCTGATAGTTTCAGAACATTTTTATTTTTTTTTTTATGGAAATGAATTCTGCAGGGAGAAGCAAGTCAGTCTGAGCTCCTCTAGTGGGAACCTGCTGCTCCCAGGTACTGGGGCAGGTAAATTACTATAATTGCACAGCCTGTTTGCTTTAGTCAAAATGCTACTAAATGCCTATGGAAGAAGCCCTGTAATGAGAAGCATCTGGCACAATTATCAGGTCAGTCACACTTCTTATTCCTCTAACTTTTTTTTAAAAACAGGCCAATCCTTACTTAGACCCATTTCTAACAAATCTCTGTCCCATCTGGACACCAGCCTTTTCCCAAGATGAGCTCAATGACATCAGGGATGGAGGAGAAGGAGGGATTTGTTTCCGTAATTGTTAGTGCAGATTTAACCTCATCATCCCCCACAGTGTGGAGACACCACTGATGACCTTGGTTGTGGCACATGCCCAGGACTGCCTCGCTGGAACTTCACATGGCTGATAAATCACAGGGCAGTCACTCAGAGGCTTTCCTAGAAAGGCCTTATACTGGCCATGTCAGCACACTTTGGGGATGTCTCCTTTCTGTTCTGAGTAACAAGAAGAAACTATCTTGTGTTGGTGCAACATCATGGTGATGCAAGTGTGTGGCTGGACACAGGCTAGAGGCGACTTTTGACAGCTCTGAACGAGAAAACTCAGGAAAATATAGTCAAGCCACAGTACACACCTAGTGCCTGTGTAGACGCAGATGGGCTGGTAGCAGCCCCAGCATTTCCTACCCTGCCCTGTGATGCTGTCACTTGGATGAGATGGATCGCATGTGGTGGGTGAGATGTATAGGGTGGCCAAGGTGCAAAAGTCCTCCTGACATGCCAAGACAGGTCGGGAAGCATGCCAGACTCTTCACTATGCCTCAGCCCTGGCACGTAAAGACCAGAGTAGTCTCCAGGTATTCTGACCATCAGATTGCAATTGTCCACGCTGCTGTGATAGGGATGCACAAGACAGCACCGTGGTCCAGTCTAACCTGCAGACTGACAAACTAGCCTCTGAGCCCAGCTCTCATTAGAGCTCACCCCACTCACCATGCACCTCTACACAGCGTCACCTGACTAACTAACCCACAGAGCAGCACTAACAGTGATTACCTTGGCAGGGCTGAGTTATTTTCAATGCCTGAAATTCTGTTCCCTCCAGGTGTAATTACAAGAGCAATTAAAACCAGCCAACTGTCTCCAAGTATTATTTCTTGAGAAAACAGGTCTTGAAATAGGCTGTATATACACTCTGCTATCTCAGCTGTAGCTCTGGATGGCCTCAAAGCACTCTTACACAGCCTCTCTGTGTTTCTTTCCCTAAGCCAGCAAAGCCAGCCCCTCCTTTTTTGAGTTATTACTGGTTATTAACTGTAGAGCAATTCTCTGAAGTTTTCATTCCCAGGCCTACCAGCTCTGACTTTGGGCAGGACCTCCTCCCTTTTTTACTCAAAGGCTGTCTCTTGACAGCTTGCGTAGCCCTTCCCTGATTCCCCCCTGACCATAACCTCCAGTTAGGTCAGGACTACAAAGCCACATAAAGGAAAGTTTTAGAGTCTGAAATCTTTTCACTGACTAGGTCATATACCATTTTCATTGTGTTTCTTCTCTGTACTTCAGTGCTGCTGTTACACAAAATTGTCCACAGACCAAAACAGTGAATGGTCTGCTATGGGCAAAGAAAGCAGCAGATGCTTTTAATTTAGCCAAAAGGAGTATAAAAAGAAAAACTAAAACACATTAAAAAATGTGTTCAAGAAGCGATGAAGAGTTGGAGTGTCCAATTGTGTAAGTCGGTCAGAAATAAAGGTGTCCTCTTGGCTAACAGTAGCTGAGGCTGGGCAGCTTTGTTAGACAGCCTGCCACATCATCAATATGCTTTCTGCAGTATTATAGCTTCTCAGACAAGTGAAAAAGTAGATCTCAGCCAATATGCATATTCATAGCAATTATTCATACTTTTTAAAAGAAAGATTAATAGGGAAACATTCTCTGGGTGATGAAATTCCTGATGGAAAAATTTGTGTCTTGGGAAATGAGACCCATTAACCTATGGAGCACAGATGAGATCCCAAACAAGCTGACGCAGAAAGATGCAAACCCCCTTGCTTTCACCAGTGTAGTTGTGAACTGAATTGCAAATCCTAGCTGTTTTACATATGCCAGCATGGGACCCCTCTGATAAAAAACACACGAATTATATTAAAGATTAAGACCAGTAAGGCTGTGAAAAAAGACCACTTCTTAATACCTTTGTCTGTTGCGCAGTGCCTGATAATTTTCTTCATATGTGTGCATTCTGACTGTAGGTAATAAGAAACACTTTCTACTTCCAAACACTTGCATCTGTATTATACCTGCGGCTCCAGACGTGCCTTCTGTTCTTTGAAGCTTTCACCTCAAATGCATTACCTGATTTTGTGAAAGGCACTGTCATTTTATTGCAGTGAACTTCATTTTTCACAGCTGTAAGATATCAAATACATTTTCTTTGAACAAAAATCCCACCTTAAGTTAAAAATAGAAATACCTAGAACTGGAAGTGCCAACTTTGCCTGTGAAGAGATTAAAGCAATCTCTGAAATGCATTTGCAAATGGAGAATGAGCAAATTGGTCATTTTTGTGTTTAATTTCTGTAACAGCCATGCCTTGTTTGTCTTTTTATTATTTGAAGTCTTGGCCATAAAATGAAGCTGTGTAATAGGAAGCATTGCGGAAAATGGAGGAAAGGCAAAAAAAAAATAAATGAATGGAAATATTTGTGAAGCAGTTGAAAGATGGCTGCATGCCAATGATAATGCTCAAAGCATCTAGACTCTGGCTGGCAAGAATGAGGAAACTTCAGGAGCAAGCTGATTAAAGAGAGAAAGTGAAGGCCCTAACATAGCCAAAAAATTGGGTTTTTTCCCAATAGCAGAATGCAGCAGCTCAAAAAGACAGGAAATGGGGGGAAACAGTGTCTTTTTGTGTACATGAAGAAAGAATCAAGCCACTGCTCAGGCCAGACAGAAGAAACGAGCCAAATAAAAGTTGGTATTATCACAAGGGCCTTAAATATGAACTGAAAATTTGTTGGTGGAAACAGAATAACAGAAATAAACTCAGGTAAATTCTCCTCTCTCCATGCTAATGCAGAGTGGGGTAATTTTTGGAGCACTGCCGCCCCCGATGAGCTATCCCTGCTCTGTGCTCCTGATCCAAGGAGGGCTCCTTTGTTCGCTGTGCTACGTGAATGCATGGGGACAGTTGCAATAGCTCGACATTTGTGTAATACTACATTTTAGCTAATAATACTGGCCAGATTTGAGATGGCCTGTGCAAAACTGGTTTGGGTGTGTTAATAGTATGCTACTTTGGTTTAATTGTTAAATCATATTTTTTTTTCTTAATGTTTTCTCTTTGTGATATTAATTTGTGATACTATAAGTAGAGAAACAGTAAAGTCATTAATCATAATAAAAAACACTAATGCCAAAGTTTTGCAGTAACACCATTAGTCATTTCCTAAGTTTTTAGCACACGGATTTTGCTGTGCTTCCAACAACAGGAAAAGGAGACATGACCTGGTTAAGAATAATTTTTTTGCTCTTCCCCAAAGGTCTTAAGAGTACATACTGCTAAATTATTGGCAGGCAGTGGAAATACTGTGTACTATTTAGCAGGCAGTTATTTTGATTAAGACAAAAGCAGCTACATTGCAAGCTTTTGTTATACATGCTCTCATTCCAGTCACCATGCTGTCTGTTTGCCATTTTGGGCCTCAGACGTGCAAAGCAATAACTATGCAGGCTGTATAAGTTTGATCACAATCTGTTGTCTGACAAAAGTCTCAGGCCAATACATTTTCAGTTTTATTGTGTAGGTGCTGACTGGGGTTTAATGAATATGCCCTGCCTGAAACCGATGTGAGGAAAGTACATGATTTATGGTGCACATTTCTTAACTTGTATGTCCCATGGTCATACCCTTATAAATCTTTTTCACCACTCTCTGTTCTTCAGTAGTGTCTTGTTATACCTCTAGACTGCACAATCTCTTTTTAACCCTGTCACTATCATCATAATGGAGATTGATAACCATGTTTTGTCATGAACGAGTTTTTAACAACCCCTGCTTTATAAAATTCAAATTAATCAGACTTTTTTGTGAATCAGACTCTCTCCTTCCAAGTCACTTAATCTGTCAGGAAAGGCACAGCTGTTGAGTCACAACTAACTGTGTGGCAAGCTGCCTCTGCATCCTCTTAGGGAAGGTGTACGTGCAAACAGGCTCTGGGTGCGAATGACTGCATGCACTGTAAGTGCACCCATGTCTCTATTTTTTTCCTTTTTGTGACCTATCCAAAGTATTGAATCCTTCTTACTACCTTAGCTGTCAGCTTTTTACTTTTTCAGCTTTGGAGTTTCTAGGAATGCTTAAAAATCAGGTTTCTGATTTAAAAACCAGCATTTTGTTTGCTTGCATGGGTATAACTAGTAGGCAAGCACTACTGTTTGGAATAATTTTCACAGAGACATTGAGCCAGGAAAGTGTGGGCACGGAACCAGTTTCTTTTGTGTCAGGCTTCTTAGAAGAATGATGCCACAGCTAGAGATAGGCACCCCAAGATCTTAGTGTTGTACATGTTGCAGAAAAAGAACTTGCCACCAAATATGCATTATATTTAGCTTGTTGCTACTCAGCGTCGTTGCTTTGAGGGAGAATGAATATGGGCAAGGGAAAATGCATGGACACAGTGATTTCACCAGAATCTGTCTTCCAGCCCAGGAGCAGAGGAAGGCAATTCAGATGTCAGACCTGGCAGGTCGCATGGCAGGTGGTATCGTGGCCTCAAAGGTAGTGAAAGTTGGGCAGAGGGACTTGCAGCTATGTGAGATCGAGTTAGGGGAGATCTTGAACAGCTATAATGTCAGTAGTATGGCTAGCTTGGAGGAGATTAAAAAACCTGTCTGGTGAAGCAGTGTAGGGGCAGGAGAGAAAGCACAAAAGCAGCTAAGGTATTTACTGGAAAGAGATCTTCACAGCAGCAAGGTGACAGCACGGTGAAGACAAGAACAATTGTGGAGCTGCTTTGGAAGGAAGCGGAAGGCAAAAGAAATAGAAGTATAAGGAAGAGTGTGAGACAGAAAACAGCAAGCACTTCTCAGGTTTTACAGAAATCAAAATGACACATTTGGTGGATTCGTATTCAAAGAGTTCTGGAAAAGCCAAATTTTGAATTTGGAAAAGACAAAAATTTATTTTGTCTGCCTTTATATCCATTGAAATACCCATTGAAATAGGAAACATGGATTAATATTTGAATTTCCTGCACCTTATTTCAGTATTTTCATTAAAAGTAGCCTTCATAGTTCGAAGTACCATTATCCAAGGCAGAACAAAGCTGAACATTGGTTTGTTTGGTTGCCTTTCTCTCCCACCACACATCTGACATTCAGGATCACAACGTACTCTGCAAGTCTTCATGTTCACTGTGCCAAGTTCTTCAAGTAAGCTGTGAGGGTTACTTGTCATGGTAGTCAGCCCTCCTGCAGTTTTAAGATATAATTTAATAGCTGGTCATGAACAACAGATGTTGAGAAGTGGGCAAACACCATATTGAGAATGTGAAACAGGCACATAAGCTGCAAAAAGCAAGGAGTAATCTGTCTCCTCTACTTTGAGAGGTCCTTAGTTGGGCAGCTCAGCTACATCTTGCAACAGGTCACACTCTTCAAGAAAGTAGTCTTACTCCAGGCAAGCAATAAGAATAGATAGGATGGATAGAAAATTTGACCTGTGAGGGGAAAAAAAAGGAAGAAAATTAAGTTCAGCTGGTGAACTACATAATAACAATTTCAAAGATGGAGATGTAAACTTCCCTGTGTCTGTGGTAGAAATGACAAAGCTGCAAGTGAACACTCAAATACACTTTGGGGCAAAAAAAGAGATCTGAGGGGCTGTGAAGCCTAGGAAATACTGTCCAGTAAATACTGTCTGAGGATTCACTGTTATTGGAAATGTTGAAGAATAGTTTAGACAAGAACTATGTCCTAAATAAATATATTTAATCTTCTTTTGTTGTACAATATGCAGAAGCAAGCTATTGATATATACTCTGGGCTGGGGTTTCAGGACTAATAAATAAAGCATGTTATCCCAGAATCACAGAATGGTCAGGGTTGGAAGGGAACCCTAGAGATCATCTAGTACAAGCTCTCTGCTAAAGCAGCTTCACCTACAGCAGGTTGCACAGAACTGCATCCAGGTGGGTTTTGAATATCTCCAGAGAAGGAGACTCCACAACCTCTCTGGGCAGCCTGTCCTAGTGCTCTGTCACCCTCAAGGTAAAGGAATTTTTTTCTCCTATTCAGATGGAACTTCTTGTGTTTCAGTTTGTGCCTGCTGCCCCTTGTCCTGTTACTGGGCACCACTGAAAAAAAACTGGCCCCATGGTCCTGACACTCGCCCTTAAGATACTTATATGCATTGGTAAGATCCCCTCTCAGTCTTCTCCAGGCTAAACAGGCCCAGCTCTCCCAGCCTTTCCTCATAAAAGAGATAGTACAGTCTCCTAATCATCTTTGTAGCCCCCTTCTGGGCCCTCTCCAGTAGTTCTCTGAACAGGGGAGTCCAGAACTGGACACAGCACTCCAGGTGTGACCTCACCAGGGCAAAGGAGGAGGACAACCTCCCTCAACCTGCTGGACATGTTTCTCCTAATGCCCCTTCGAATCCTATTGGCCTTCTTGGCCACCAGGGCACACTGCTGGCTCATGGGCAACTTGCCGCCCACCAACGCTCCCAGGTCCTTCTCCGCAGACAGGTCAGCCCCAGCCCATACTGGTGTATGGGGTTGTTCCTTCCCAGGTGCAGGACCCTACACTTGCCTTTGCTGAACTTCATTAGGTTCCCGTCTGTCCAGGTCCTGCTGAATGGCAGCGCAGCACAGCCACTCGAAACAGATACACGGTTTTGTATCATCAGCAAATTTGTTGAGGGTAAGCTCTGCCCCTTCACCCAGGTCACTAATGGCTAAATTGAACAAGACTGGACCCAGTCCGGTTATGCTGTACAAATTATGCACTAACACACTATGAAAAGAAAACCTCTACATCTACTATCGAGTATATGCAGATGATTTTTTCTCTTGTCAGACACTATCTATTTATGAGAAACGGAGAAAGAAGTAGAGGAGGTCAGACACAATCTTGGTATGAGGCAGCTCTTCCTCTTACAGTGATTGCAATCTGGGATCGTTCTGAGCTGTACAGTGTGGAATGTCACTTGCCAACACTGTTAGATGGGTGAGAAATCTGGATTATATTAGTAGATGATTTTGTAGATGATTAACTCAAAGGACTGTCTGCCTGTTCCTGGGTGATCTCCATTCTTTGTATATTAATCTCTTTTCTTTTGCCCAACAGATAATTTTCTTAACTTTTTGCACTGAGATTTTGAATCTATATCTTCTTAAACTAGCTATTCCTTCTAGTAGGTCTGTGCCACAGCTTTCAAATTTCCTGCAAATGTATTGCTACTTTGTGAGCTTTAGATCCAAAGGAAAAAAGAAAAAGAAGAAAAAAAGAAAAGAAAAGAAAAGCCCAAATCCCTTATACCAATGATATATCATATGGTTTTTTTTCCGGGTCGCTCGACAATAAAAAAGTAGGCATGTGACTCCCTCCTCCATCTCCCTGGCACCACTTACAGATATTTTATCTTGGCCTTTCTTCGTTTGTTCTTACCTCTCTGTGGGAGTTAGTTACGAAAGGGCTTTCAGCCCAATTTTTTTTTTTCTCTCTGAATTTATCTCTCATTGTTTTCTTTAGAAGACCGCTATGTATATAAAGACGTGACAAATGGAAGCTGGGAATTACAAGGGACAGAGCAGTGGGACATCAATGTCACCTAAGTTTAGGCACCTGACTGAGGCTTTTCAGGTACCTGCTCATCTGCAGCATCCCTGTGGCAGCAAGGAGATGAAGAGGTCTCCAGAAGACCATTCAGTAACCCTGGGACCTGAGTCACTACCTGGAGCTGTCTACACATCAGCCGCTGGTGTTAGAAGGAGACCAGGACAGAGAAGATAACACTTCTGACCCAGGCACCTTGCCTAGGTCAAGGTGTGCTCCCCTGCTCAGAAAGGGCAACCACCAAAGGCACCTACCACAGGCCCTTCTGCACAGAGAGGCAGGGTCTTCAAGCAGGTAATGACCATGTCCGTTGGGATCTTCACTGCAGGGTGAAGAGGCCATCCAGTTCTGAGCTCCTGGGTTAGACCAGTGTCAATGGGATCATTTCCACATCTCACTCACTGTGCCTTCTCCAAGAAGACAGTTCTTGGTAGCACTTGGACTGGTCTGTTCTCCTTTCTACAGACATAGAGTTTTTGCTCCGTACTGCTTTCCCAGTGAGCTTGCCCATCCTTCTGGGGACAAAAAGAGTGGTGGGAAGGCAGGCAGGGGGTTGTCAGTACCTGTGTGACTTAGCCTGTGGTGTCACTGCAAGGTGGGTGAATCACCAGCCCAAAGTAAAGCAATTCTTGGCCTCAAGCTTATACATACATTTGTGCCACCTAGTGAAAACACCTCATGGGTGGGTGAATGAAGGAGTAAGAGCAAAAAGTGAGAAAGCAAAGGGCCCCAATGCACTTGAGGCAGGAGGGTCGACTCAAAGTGCTTTGCCCTCACCTGTCTCTCTCTCATGGCCATTGTTGCTCCTCAGGCAGGAGCTTCTCATCTGTTGCAGTTTTCAGCAATGAAAGTAAACAAATTCTCATTTTGGTTTGTCCTTACACATGGTACTCCAACCAAGCTTTATCTGTCCAAGAGCTGATTCAGAAAGCAGATTACACGCCTGCCTTAAGGACAAGTAAATAATGCCCAAGTTTAATCCACCATCACAAGCATGTCAGGGCACAAAGTCAGCAGTGGAGACATACCTAAGGGTTTACAGACATACACATCGCCAAGCAAATTAAATCCTGATACTTTCCTTGTTTAATCCTTCATGTATAAATGGTTGTCTTTCACTTCTTCCTCTGTTTGAGAAATGTGTGCAGGCAGATTGCAACATCCTCAGATATGCTTATTATTCAAGATGATTTTCAAATCGGTTTGCAGAATGTTTCCCAAGTGCAGAGCCTGTGAGTGTTTTGTAACAAAGCGCTGGTTTTCTGAGCTTTGTTGGTCGAGTAACTTGTGCATTACTGGGTTTGCCTCAGGAGTAGAGAACACAGTGGAAGGCAAATGGCAAGCTCTCATTGCCATCATCAAATACACTGCTGGGAAGTTATTGCCAGCTGAAGCATCCCTCTAGACTAAGTGTGCAAGTTAATAGCCTGTCTTCGCTTAGATGTGAATGCGAGAGTGTCGTGAACTCAGAACTTGGTATGGGATTCAGATAATTATTTATAGGCATGTGTTTAGACTGTTTGCTCAGCTCTGGTGGTGTATCTGTACAATTATTCAGTTAGGTGACAATGCATGTGGCAAAGTGGCAGCTCTGTAGCCTTAATTTATTCATCACAAGGTGCATTGGTTTCTTGATCCAGTTTCTGCAGCAATATTTAAACCTCCAGCTGGCACGATGTAAAGTAACATTCTAAAATAAAACCATGACATTTGCAGCCTTTCAGTATTTAGAGCGCCTATAAGAAAGATGGGGGCAAACTTTTAGCAGGGCCTGTTGCAATAGCACAAGGGGTAATGGTTTTAAACTCAAGGAGAGCAGACTTAGACTAGATATAGAGAAGAAATTTTTCATAATGAGGGTGGTGAAACACTGGAACAGGTTGCCCAGAGAGGTGGTAGATGCCCCATCCCTGGAAATATCCAAGGTCAGGTTGGACGGGCTCTGAGCAACCTGATGTAGTTGAAGATGTCCCTGCTCATTGGTGGAGGCAGGGGAAGGTTGGACTAAATGACCTTTAAAAGTCCCTTCCAACCCAAACTATCCTATGATTCTAAAGGAAAGAGTAACGAGTGGTCTGGAGTGGAGCTGACTGCACACATAACCTTGGCATGATGCAGGATGAAGAGCTGCTCAGACACCGTGTTCCTGAATCTGGGGAAGGCACATGCAAGAGAACATGGTGTGTCAGTGCAAGCTGCTGGATCCCTCTCATAGAGTACCCTATGCTAAGTACTGGCAGAAGAGGAGATCAGGTCCCAGTTCACCTCTCCGCTGACAGCCCTGAATTGCCATTTCCTACTTTTGCATGTGCAAGCACATGCTTGCTGTCCAGCGCAGTGATTCGGATGCACCTGTAGGGTCCCAGGATTACCAGGAGCTAGTCCAAGCACAGCCTTAGCACAAACTGCTGTGCATGTTGTCAAAAGCCATGTCCTCCATAACCAAAAGACACTCAGAGATCCACAAACACTGAATCAGGCCTTAAACTTTTATTATGTCTCTTGTATTGGTCAAGATGTGGGGTATTTTCATGAAAAAATACTTCAGAAGGCTCACATTTATATTAAAGAGGTAGAGCCTACATTGTTTAAAATTATGTTAAAAACAGATGAAATAAATACAACTGTATATTAAAAAAGCCAATACAGATAAAAAGGAGTTTATGATAAATAATCTCAAAATATTAAATTCCTAAGTGCTTCTTAAGAAGAAAACTCTCAGCCAAGTTAATTAGTGTTTTAAGAACCACTTTTCTCAGTGTCACTAATGTGACTTCCAGTAAGTCACTAAAAGGGCTCCGTTTTGAAACGATTTCCAAAAGATCTTTTGAAAATCCATCTTGGTTTACAAGTTCCATCGTTTGCTTAACATTATCTGAGAGAAGCAATGTCGCTTCTGTCCCACAAATTTCTAACTAATAATTTGCTTTCATATCCCAGTATTCCACATTAGCATGGAAAAAACCACTGTGATAGCTCGGTATTTTTCCATTTGCAAGAGTTTTTACTGCAGCTTAGTATGGAGAAAAATATAGTGGTGATACCCAAATAGAGGAGTTTTATTCAAGAATGTATATAGCTGTTTCTGCCTCAGTAAAGAAAGTGGTGCTTTTCCATGTTATTCTTTCATTATCCCTGCAGTTTTCTGAGGGTAGCCTGGGCCGATGTCTTGCTGGGCACGTCACAGTAGTCTTACCACTACCGCCTTCTGTGGGACAGCTTTAAGCTACCAGGTGGCCTCTGGCCAGCACAGGCCTGCCCATGCACCCTCAACCTTGTCTGCTTGCTTGGACTCCTGGCCTGCACCTTAGGAAAGTGATGGAGACCCTAGCTCCATCTCCAGGGTCTCGCATCAGCACATGTAAATAATAAAATCCTGTGCTAGCTTTTAGAAAAGAAGAGCTAGTTGTTTTTACCAATGAGACAATAGAAGGTATTTCATTGGCATAATATATTATTCCGGTTTGGAATTTGGGTAGGGAATCTCCTCTAACCGAAGTATGTCCTGGGACCTGGTAGAACAATGACATTGTTGTCATGTTATACGCACACAGTCATTTTCACCCCACATTGCCAGCTCCAGAAAATAATCCCCCAGGAGTATAATATTCTCCAGCACCATATTTGGGCATAATATCAAAATGAATTTAAAAAGAAGTCCAGCACTCTGAGGCTCTGCAGCACATCTTCCTGCAGTGCCGTGGGATCATCCTCACATCCCGTTCACATCATCAGACACTCCTGGCTTTTCTGGCACAGACAGATACGGAGAAGGTGGTTGATACGTTATGTGATTAAAGGCTAATCACCAGAAACACAGAGGCCTGGTAAGGAGCAGATGAACAACAGACTAGAGGAGCCCTAGCAACCCAACAACCGGGAAAATGATTGATACTGAATTGGCTGCAATGAAGACTCTCCAGGGAGAAGTACTCACCCGCTACGTCAGGTGTGAAACCCACCAAGACGAGTTAACTGGAAAAATTATCTCTACAGAGTGCCTTGCAGACTGCCAGGGCTTATTGCCTGCAAGGGCGCAGGGATCACTATGGGATGCTGGGCATTTGGGGACTGTATGACATTTTTAAGGAGATTGTGGGAAGGTATGAGATACGGGATATTTAGGGGATGGAACAAAGGTGAGGAAAGGGAGGCATCAGGGTGGATTGGAGAGGAACAAGCAAGTGAAGATAGAGGTAAAAGGGGCTGGTTATGCGTAAACAAGTTGCTAGTTAGTGCATTTGCCTGCCTGAGCCCTGTGCTTCATCACCACAGTCTAATCGATATTCTGGTTACATCCTATTTATAACGATCTTCTGTTCTCAGTAGGAATGTGTGAATGCTAGTGAACTTCAAGCCAGACTTGTAGGCAAGTAGAACAAGAGGTGGGTGTACCAGCAACAACAGCAGGATTGTGAGCCTCCACGCCTAGTACATCTGGGTGCCAGCACCTGGGGAGACCAGGGAATCTGGGTCCTGCTACTGCAATGATCGTCCCGTGTTTTTTTTATATATATACATACACACATGTAAAAAATATATATGCACACAAACACATGCATATTTTCCACTAGTGGACTTCAATCCTAATTAGGTGGAGAGGAGGAACAGTGCTGGGCAGCATGTGCTCTCTGTGAGTGCTGTGTGTTTAGGTGGGTGCTGGTAAGGCACTGTTTCAATGTCTGAGGCTGGGAGGTGGGGTTCGGGGGGCACGGACTGAGAGAGAGAGAGAGAGAGCATGCACTCAGCCTCCCCACTGGCAGGACTTCACTATCAAAATGTCTTTTTGACTTAAGAGTTCAAAGAAGAGGAAGAGTATATTAAATGTATATAGAGATCTGAATATATGTAACACATACATAAACTTTGAGAGATCACAATAAAAGCAGGACCACATAGCAGACACCTCTGGTTGGTGCAGGAGTACATTGTGCCACTGTGCATGCTGCTTTCTGTCAGCAATTTTCTTCCGGACACCCTGTTTTCTGTGGCATTTAATAACATTTGGAATGTTTCTTCACTGGAAGGAAAACCCTCTGAACCTTTGGCAGAGTTGTGCTGGGCTCCTGGGAGTGCACACAAGCAAACTGCAAGCACAAGATGCCAAGAAGCAGCTCTTCAAAAATTTCTCGTCTGACTGCAGAACTATGAAAGCCATCTCAATTGCTTATATTCTCTTACCCTTATACCTGAGTAACATTCCTCTTTGCGTTAAAAGAGAAACTGGACTCTTCTGCAAGATTTTTTTGCTGAGTGAAGGGCTGCTTTTTAAAAGGGAGCTTGTGCCTAGTTTTGTGGGTGGAGATGTGGTTCTGATGTGATTATCCCCTCTTTGTATTCATCAAGAATTAACTCACAAGAAAACTATCAGTATTCCATTATAACCCTTCCAAGTCTGGCAGCCCTGTGCAGTGATTTCTTTACAGTGAAGTTTTTGAAATAAGGATGAGGATTCTCCCCTCCCTGCTCACCCTCCCCATCCTAATTTTTTACATTTTTAGTAAAGTTTGTAAAAAGATACAATAGATAGTAAGGCCTGTTACTAGGGTTTCTTAGAACAGCAGCTTTGAAGATACCTTTTTGAAACACTGTCCTTTACTTCATTAATAGTGGAAGCTGTCCAGGAGTAAACCAAAACTTGAGCAACAAGTATGACAAACACAATTGTTTTTTCCCCAGAAACAAATTGCAAGCCTTCTGGTACCACCCTTGCTTCTCCACCTGCCATCAGACTCTGCTGTCATACTGTCTGGTCCTTTCATAACTCTCAAAACCAACAAGAAATATTGTATTTCATTTCCAAAATAATTTCAGCTGAAATCCAGCTTTTAAGATTAGTCTTCATCCCTTCTCCATGAACATTAGCGGCACCAGCCTGTGTAACCTTTCCCAGTGTTCGTTTCACACGTATGAAAGTACACAGATGGCCAATTATGCCAGTGACTGCACTGAATTATTATGTATAATTAGAGACGGGAGCAAGTTTCTAAGCTGAGAAAAAGCCAGGTCTGATTTATCAGACTCATGGATTTATGGGCTTGAGGAGGGCAGCTGGTTTGTCTCTTATCTGTACGTGCAGTGCTTTGGCACAGGTATTTCATGAGCCGTTCACATCATGGATGTAAGGAGGGGACAGGGAGTGATGTGAGGTGCAGAGGAGAAGGTGATTGCTGCCAGGAGCACAGTGAGGAACTGGGGGCAGTGGGGAGGCAATGGGTGCCAGCTGAGGGGCAGTGAGGGATCGCTCAGCATTGGCCAGGGCTGCTTCAGGGCACGGGTAGGCGCACGAAACAACAATATTTCTCTTCATAACTCTTCTTGACTGCAAGGTATAGATTGCTCAGCTTCTTGCTAAATATTCCAGATTGAGAGAGGGAAAAAAAACCCCAACAAACCACACACACCATGAGAAAAAGGAGGTAGTGTTATTATTTATATAAAGAGGATGGCTGAGGAGTAAGCCCACTTCTCCTCCTACCCAATCCTGAGATGACTTAGTGGCATTCATGTCTACCCCGCTATGTTCTACAAGGAACTCAAGGCTACACTTTTCACTTCAGGGTCGAGTAGAAAGACTTGACTGTGACAAATCAAAGCTTTTAGACAACTGCAGTCAGAATTAATACTAAAAGAATTACATGCAGACTGGTTTTTTGTTCTCTTCTTTCAAGTTTATTCAAGTACAAAAGTAATTAATTCTTCAAGCACAGTTGAACCTTGCCTATTTTGTACTAAAATCTGGGTGACTCACTGGAAGTTGTTAAGTTTTTCCAATTCATGAGGATGAAAGCAATGAACAGCAGAAATTAATGCTTCTCAAAACATACATATTTTCATTTGATAACTTTTCTTTAATGTCATTTCAGATACTATGGAGCTGCTAATCAGTCACAAAAATACAATTATGGTGTATTTGCTAAGCGATGACATCTCAATAGAAAAGCCTCCTAGCCCCTTAAAAGATGTCCAGTGCAGTGGTCTACTGAAATGAGGGAGAGATTGCTGGTTCTATGAACCATCTAGAAAAAGGGCCAAAGGTGCTGACAATTATTTTTCAATATGGACTACTGTTTACTTTTATACATGTTTTGCAATAGCTGAGACTATATTTAAGGTGGCAAAATGTTAGATATTTGGCAAAGCTCCCTGAATATTTTTTGCAGGGTATATTTATTAAATTTCTATAGCAAGTATCTGAATACATTGCTCTATGCATTATTTTTTACAGTATTCTGTTTCCTCTCTACTTGGTCAAATAAAGCGTTTTTCAGCCAACAGACTCATCAAAACTTATCTGTCTCTAAACTTCCTTCCCATTTTTTAGGTGTAATGTTTGAAGAGTTATTACAAATATTTTAATGCCATGTTTATGAAAAACTCTTACTATGAAAAATAAATTATAAGGGATGTGCTTATCACAATTTTAAGGTTGTCAAGTTAAAAAATCATAATGATAAGAAATGCAAACCTCAGTAAAAAGCAGCACAGCGTGGCATGTAGTATTTTCTAGTTAATCTTGTTAAAATGAAGCTACATATATGTAATTCTTTCTGCCAGTACAAATCTAAAAAGCAGCAATCATCTCACATTTAACACTGAACCATCTCTGTATGGTATATATCATGTAATAAGCCCCCAATTTAAATAATATACATAAAAAAAAAAAAAACAAAACAAGCCACCAAACACCACCACCACCAAAAAAAAAAAGAAAAAAGAAAAAATCCCAACCCCCCAAAACTCTATAGTTTCAGCATTAGTTTTACACAGGTCTGAAGCTTGTTAGATGCCTTCTGGATTGCTACTGCTGCTTAATATTATCAGTGAGCTCCACTAACACAGTTTCTGCCTGCATATTAACAACAACTCTGCTATATTAATGGCTCACCGTTTTCTCATTCTCAACCTCCCTCTCCGAGGTTATGAGCATGGATTGCAGTACCAACAGTCATGACAATGTTGTAATTGTCATTACAAAAGTAAAAAAAAAAAAAAGGCTGAAGTAATTATCTGTTCCAAACGTCATTAGGTCAGCTGAAGAGGAGTGTGATCAAAACAGTTTTATACCACCCCTTAAATGCTGCCTGGTTTAACCTTCTTTCATGTACAGCTGTGAAGCCACTAGTTCAAGCTTTCATTCTGATCCAGAGAGAATTCTCTGTGGGTTGGTTTTCCATCCAGAGATTAAAATCTCAGCCTTAGCTTCCAAGAGAGCCTAATACTTCTGGTTCCCATGTCAGGGTATCCTGCTGCATACCAAGGTATGGCCTGAAAAGGGGAATAAAATAACCAGGGCTAGCCAGATGACTCTTTTATTCCAACTTGCTTTACTTTTGGAAGAAAAGCAAAGCTGTGCTGAGCTGGGACACAAAGGCTAATAATCAGAACGTTTTTGTGGGAGGGAAAAGCCTGAAAAAATTCCACTTTGGAAGGATGCAGACATTTTTTCAGCTTGTTTTCTGGGCTGTCCAGCTCCTCTGGCTGCCTGCTACGTAGGCGGGCTCCCGCAGAGCTGAAAGCCTGCTCCACAGAAAGAGATGGCTGGAGAGCATGAGGGAGAAACCCTGAAGCCTGCTGACTACCGGGAAGTGAGACTGACCAAGGGACCGCTACTTTCTCCTTCCCTGGGCTGATATGGAGACCCTGGGCAGTGGATACCTAGCTAACTAGCAATCTATTCTCCTGTTAACCAAGAGGCCGCTGGTGTCAGGAAAGCCACCATTTGAGATGACAGCTGCGGAGGCAGTCAGCCGCTAACCCAGGAGCCCTGGCTTTGGTGATAACTTGGGTTCCACACTGCTCAGACACCAGCTACACCCTGCAACCATCAGCTGGAAGACTTGGAAACCTTGGCCCACCTCCAGCTCACCAGAAACAAGCAGACAGAGAAGGCTTTGAAGACAGTCAAAGAGCAGGTTGACCTGGCAGAAGAGTTGGCTTGAGAAACTCTTTTCCAACAAAATTTCTCAATGGAAATCTGTTTCATAAGGAGGCTCCTGATCAACTCCTGTAACATATACAATAAGACTGAGCGATAGATTTAGCATGCGCACGTTTAGGGGAAAAGTGAGCTTAGGTTGGTTGTAGGGAGCGTCACTGTGTCAGACCCTACCAGCTGTTCAGTGGCCAAGAATCGACCCCAAAAGCAAACATGGGCAGCAGAACGTGTAACGAGTCTGGAGCAGGGACCTGCAACTGGCCATGCTCCCTCGTTTCAAGTGAAGGTGGCACGGTCTGATGTGTTAAAAAGCTGGGTTAATGAGTTTTGTCCATTAGAAACCTAACATGTTCTGGGAGAGTTATCACACAGCTGGTAGCACCTTTTGAAAGTTTCAATAAAAAAGGCCTTTGCTGAAAAAAAAAAAGATGAATGTAGCTAGTCATCTAGTTCCCATTTAAACTAGATTCTCTGCACCCGGACATTTCAAGATTTAATGTGCATTGTTCCCTGATGCTATTAACTGCCCAAATGTGGCCCAAGACAAAAATTAAGACTAAAACTTTAGAATAATTAAATTTGCTGCCTGAAGAGAAAAGGTTATTTATAAAATATCTAGCAACGAGGATACATTTAGCAGCACCTGACATCCTTTTGCTGTGCTTCATATGAGGCAACAAGATCGCTAATCCCCCTTATTTCTGGTTTTATGTATTTTCATACTTTTTTTCCTTTCTTTTTCCTCTCAAAGGGCTAAGATAAGCATACTCAACAAAGGTATTTTTAACTTAGGCCTCTGATCACATTCCTGCAGGACAAAGGAATTGTAGATCTGCCTGCAAATATTATGTTACTTCTTTTAGTTGTCTTTATGCAGTTTTGGATTAGGCTTTCAGTATCTACCTGCAGGGAATTCATGCTGAGCCATAAAAGCCTATTACAGCAGTGACTGGTGAGGCACTAAAAATACCTTAGTCTGAAACAGCTTGTTTCAGTTCTTTATCAGGCACTAAGAAAAGAAAGAAAAGTGTGCTGCATAATATCTTATAGGAGAAGGATGATTTGCAGAGGGCAAACACCATACCTCTGGAAATGATAGAAGAAGAAAAGCGAGAGTGTGACAAGCTAAGCACTGAATGTTCCCTTCCATAAATGAGGAAACTTCACAAAGCAACTCTATATAGTCAAGAGAAGCTACCCTGAGAAAAGGTAGCCCCAGTTCAACGCTCTTGTTCACAAACTTGGCCTGCACCAGCCATTATTCTCTTCTCTTTCTAATTCAGCTTTAGATTACCTCTTCCTCCCTCTGTGTCTCATCACTTCATCTTTCCATAATTTCTCAGACAATATTTTTTATGATTTCTCATTTGTTGTCCTCTCTCACCTTCTGATCCTCTCCTACTGATATGCTGATACATCAGTGATTAATTAAGCTTCAGTCTTCAGCCTTGATTAAATTTTCCTTCTCTCCCATCATAAAACCTTCCCCTCTAACTCTGATATGTTTCTCTTACTTCTGCTCCCATCCTGCAGACTAGACTACCTTCCTCCATATGAATTTCACTTGACCTATTTTGTTTTAGCCATCTTCTATCTATCTCTGTTTCTCTAATGTAGCTGACAGTTGAGCCAATATTAACAGCCCAACATATTTTTACTTCTTAGACCTCCTCACAGGCAGGCCTGTTGCCTGAAGCACAGCTGGGGTTTTCTGACTCTTCCTCGCCAGCTGCAAACCCAGGGAGCTCATTCTTTCATAATACAGAATTGTTATACATTTACTTTGGTCTATCGTTTACTAATTCTTCAAGTCTCTGTATGAGTATTGGCGTGACACATGGTCGTAGTGTCACCATTAGAAATAAATCGTGCCTTTAGGCCTTAGCCTTTCAGGAATTATAACAAGTCATAGTTCAAGTGTAGATACAGCTCAAGATCACAGTTCTTGATTTGTGAGATGAAATCCAGAGTGTTTCTGTTGTTAAAGAACGAACAAAAATATTTAGAGATTTTAAAAGAGAAAAACACTCACGCCTGTCTATAATTTGCAATTCAGGTCTCAGATTTGGCTTGGGAACAAGACTAAGTGTGAATCTATCTACCTTTTCTTGCAATTCTTCTTTCCAGAAGTCAAGTGGATATAAAACACCACCATCCACAAAGTTCAGTAATTCTGATTCAGCAATATTTTTACCTGTCATTACATGGTGTGACATGACTTAAACCTGAGGCTTTGGCTAAGCAGAAACTATTCTCCTTGTTTTTTCCTATAGTCTGATGTTCCTACAGTTCAGAGGCAATGCATTATACAGCTGATTTTTTCACAAAACAATGCAACTAGCAAGGAAAGTTAGCAACAGAAAAAGGGACATCTGATGCATTGACTGTAATAACTACTCAGAAAGACTGAGTTTTAAACAGCCTAAATCAATGAGCACTGAGGGGCTGTTGCTCTAGCACATGCCAAGCCTTCCATCGAGAAAAGAGCAGGTTCTATAATCAACATATTATTAATATTTATTAATCATACACTTCGTTAGTCCATATATTTCTGGTCAGGAAAGTAAGTGTCTGGGAGATTTGGCAGCCCAAAGTCTGCCTGCTGCTGCTGCACTTCCCCACGGCTCAAGGCCTGAGCTGCCGCAGGCAGTGACTTCTGGTTGTTCCCTCTGTCAGTCCCGTGGCAGCGGGGAAGCTGCCCCCAGAGCCTTTCCTAGTTCTCATCCTGAGTAACACCCCACTGCACTTGAGTTAGCAGGAGTTCCAGGGAAGAGAAATCCCTGAGCACCCCTGAGTACCCACAGCAGCATGCTATTAAAGATACACCCATGTGCTGAAGACAGGCATTAAGCAACTTGTCCTTTGGATATTGCTGAAGGCCCCTGTAGAGGGAGACTGACCGCAGAGTGAAAGAAAGAATAAAAATATGAGGTGCAGAAGTTTTTAAATGCTCCAGTTTGCATGAACTGGAAGCTATTAAAAATCATAAGAAAGGAAATGCCAGAGCCCTGCACAAGGTCTACACAAAGTTCAGACTATACAAGCTAAACATTGTGCAACACCACCAGCATGTTCAGTATATCTTATTTGAATGAAGTGTAAATAGAGTTAGTTAATTTACTAAGTGGAGTCTTCCTTCTCTGTTATGGTTATGTGGAAACATCTTGTTTTCTTTTTAAATAGAAAAATAAATCACAGACACTCCCATCCCTTGTTTGCAACCATCACCCCCTCTTCCAAGAAGCAGCCCCTGACACACTGCATAGACAAGCTGTATCGAAGGCATCTTTATTTAATACAACAAATCTGTTACACAGTATCAGCATAGGTCAATAGTGGAAGCTCTGATAATCGTAAGTAAGTTTTACAATATCCATGAAAGAGCTCAGTCAAAAGCAGAGCCTCGGGCTCCATGGTTCCTGCTTATAAGGTAACAACCCCAGAACCATTTATTTTTGATGATGCTTCTAAATGAAGCAAGTAGAAAATCAAATTTGAGGGTTTTGGGCGAGCATCAGAACTGAAAAAATAAGCCAGGAAAGGAACTGAATGGCTCTCTGCCATCGGCCCAGAAGCCTAAAATATTATGTAGTTCTTATGAAAATGTCTGAAGAAGCAAAGAAAGCACACAATACTTTGTTAGGATAATAAATGTTTGGTAAATATTTTACCTCCTCCTAAAGGGTAAGTCTGACACCTATGAACACGGTTACAGCAAGCTGGAAAGTTAGCAGCACCTAGAGCAGCAAGAGATTTGGCAGAGTTCTGCTAAACCCAATGACATTATGTTGTTATCTGATGCCAACATTAAATAATAGCCATTGTTACAAGACCACAATAAACACACTAAAAACGACCGATTTGTCCTCAGCAATCTGCTCCATGCACCTGAAGTGGAGATACCTACAGCTATCCATGTGATGAATCTCACATGCAACATTTTCATTAAATAAAAGTGTTCCTGTGAAGATGTGTGTTGTGTGGGGTTTAGTCTGACCCCTGTGACACACCTCTTCCAGCACATGTACTTGCCTGATACTTAAGTGAGTCATTGGACACTCAGTTCTGTTTAACAGTGACATTAAGGTGGTTGTCATCCAGCAGGAAATTCCTACAAGCCTGTTTTGGCTCGTCCCAAGCTTTGTCCATTGATCAGAAATTATTTATACGAGAAGGGGTCTCTGAACACCATGGGAATGGTGAGTAAACAGCGCAGTACAAAATGGGACAGTATCTGTAAAGGTCAAAGACCTCAAGCGAAAGTTGCTGAACTATTGTGTAAATGAAAAATTAGCCGTTGATCAGAAGCTGACCAAGGTCAAATCTCAAGCTGCAGGGTTCAAAGGAGTCCAAGAATTCCCAAGATGTTTATTGGGCTGGGAAAGCTAAGCCTACAGATAATCCACAAGAACTCATACTAACCCTTTTTATTTTTTTTCTGATTATTTGGTTTGGGTTAAGCATGACTTGTGGAGATCCATCAAACCAGAGATCAATGACTTCCCTCAAAATGCAGTGGAAGACAAACAAAACAAGTGGAAGACTGTTGACCTGCCATTGTTGGCGAACTGTGCTGCATTTCTTGTAATCATTTCAGCCTACCTAAAGAACTGGTGTTTGTGAACAAGAGCTCTAATAAGACCATTACAGACTACATCTTCAATAACCACACTTTCCAAGAAAAGGAAGGAAACCATTGAGACCAAAAAAGAAAAATGCAAGAACTTCTTGAACTCTGAGCCAGTCAGTCTGCATCACTTATATATCCTCATGGACTGGACAATGTGATGCTCTGATCTCTGACATTGTGTTCTGTTGACTTACTATATTCTCTATAGAAACTTCGGGTTACCTTGCTGTCCTGGTTTCAGCTGGGATTAATTTTCTTCTTAGTAGCTAGTACAGTGCTGTGTTTTGGCTCTGATGTGAGAACAATGTTGATAGGGCAGTGATGGTCTTAGTTGTTGCTGGGGGATGTTTATACTAAATCAAGGACTTTTCACTTCCTTGGGCCCTGCCAGCCAGAGGGCTGGGGGGGGGTGGGGGTGGGCACTGAAAACTGGGAGGGGACACAGCCAGGACAGGTGACCCCAACAGGCCAAAGAGGTATTCCATACTATGAGATGTCATGCTGAGTATATAAACTGAGGGAAGAAGGAGTGTGGGGACATTTGGCGTTATGGCATTTGTCTTCCTGAGTAACTGTTACGCGTGATGAAGCCCGGCTGTCCTGGGGATGGCCGAACACCTGCCTGCCTGTGGGAAGCAGGGATGAATTCCTTGCTTTGCTTTGCTTGCATGCACGGCTTGGTTTTACCTATTAAATTGTTTTTATCCCAATCCTTGAGTTTTACATTCCTTTTGGATTCTCCTCTCCATCCCTCTGGGTGAGGGGGAGTGAGCGAGCGGCTGCCTGGTGCTTGGTTGCCGGCCAGGGTTAAACCATGGCAGGTTTTCATCAATCAGCTGAGGGAACAATCCAAACCACTGAGGACAAATCCAGCGAGATACTGAAGCCAGCTTCTTGTCTGAACTCTGAAGCCAGCTTTTCCTGCAGCACTTCAGTGAAAATGCTTGTTTATGCTTTTCCTGTTATAAGCGGAACTAAGAGGGATCACTTGGGAGACTGAATGTTGAAGGCTATAATTAATTAACTTCAAGTTGTAGGCAATTAAAGATGTAGATCCTTAACTCTTGAGTAAGCTAACAAGGAGATGTACTGAAAGGCACATTGCTTCAAAGTAATGTACAGTGCTAGTCTGGGAGAAGAGAGAAGATGAGTACCTATGCTGGTACTTATACACCTTAACTGTACAGGTTGTCTCGGCCAAAAGGAGGGAAATACCTCAGGAAGCCTGTGTTAAAAATCAAGGAGCTGAAAATGCAAGACCAGGATGAGTATTGTGTCAAGGAATCATTTTTGTCCTTGGTTATATAAGGCAGCCTGGAAAGATCACGTTGGGCTAAAGTCTCTTCAAGGATGATGTGCTCCAGATCTTGTGACTATCACAGAAAAAAAGAAGGGGTTTCTTCCCACTTGAGGAATGATCTTGCACCAAACCATCTGTTTTCTTTCTTTGATCCCTTTACTAAGAGGTGGAATTTTCAATTAGTAAAAATAAGACTGAAAACTTTGTCTATATTTGTTTCACCTTATTGCAGAAGTTTCACAAAGATTCCAGTACCGTACACAAGATGTAGATCCTATGTATCTGGCAAAACTTTGTCTCACAATTTCTTAAGGACAAGTTCCAAAAAAACCCATTTAGGAGTCTAAAGCACTGTTCAAGCAGAAGACATGAAGGTCCAAGACAGTGATTCAAAAAGAAAAAGTCTTCCTCCCCAGCCCTCCACCCCTGATGCCTGACAGTCTGTCTGTACCTAAGCCTTACCCAGAAAACTTACTGGGGTGCCAGATGCTGTGGGGTCACCCATGGCTGGAGATATTACCGTCTTGCTTGACCTGAACATCTGATATCAACCCATCTCCCATCTGAGATTCCTTGGGACACACAAAATAGGTGTGCCTCTCAAGAGACCCATCTGGAGGCCTCATCTGCACGTACTGCACATACGCTGAATTTAACGAAGTGACAGCAGTAACTGCCATTAATGGCAGTGGCAGCAGTAAGTGATCGTGCTTGTGCAATACCTTAGCTGTTAGGACAGTGGCCAAGTAAAGAGGAGGCTGAAGATGCTGCTCCTCATTTTCCACCTCCCGGCCTGCTTTTAACCACTCGGCTATTATCAACGAGACGGAAGACGGCCTGGTTTGTCTTTTCAAAGGATTGAGCCACTCGGTGTATCTGAAAGGGTGGACATCTAAAAGGGCAGCCTGACCCATGCACAGGCAGCCCCTCGCCCAGTGCCTGGCTACTGTGATTCTTGTTCTGAAGTGCCTGGTGGTGCCCAGCCAGGCTCTGGGGCACCTGGGATCTACTGGGAGCAGGGAGCCTTTGCTTTGCGCGCTGCAGCAATGGGTGACAGCCTCCAGCTCCAGTCTGGGAGCTGCCTCCAGGATCTCCCAGCAGAAGGATTGCTCTGTCACATCCCGCCAGTGAGTTACAAGGGGATGGAACCCTGGGGCAGAGGTGGCTCAGGGGGAATGCCACCGGTGAAAGCTGTCAGACTACAGCATACTTTTGCCTATAATCTGTTCTTTCTTCCGCCGTATGATCATTACGAGAACTTGTGGTTTCACAGCCTCTCAGACACTGGGTGCTGAGAATGGCCGTGCCCAGCTGCTGGGGTACCACAGAGGACAATCCTGCACCAGCAGCAGGTATGAAACAAGCCTTGGGGTTTCTCAAGTTAGCTGAACTCTACCGCCAGAAACAACATGCCTGCAAAAGCCCTGGTGGAATTAGTGTGTCAGAAACCATGGCATTTTCAATATTTCTGATTTAAAAAAATATACTTGGAGGAAATAATACCAAAATTGCCAGATATTTAAGGCTGAGTCATGTTTCCATAAAAGTCAGTGGGAGATTTGCCACAGACTTTTAAAAGACAAGGATTAGACTCTAAATAGCTCATTTATGAGGAACAAGTGATCGTTTAATGTACCAGCGTTTTTCCAAACTGTTTTAGGAAAATTATTAATAACTGAAGAAAACTGAAAAAAAAAAAAACCTGAAACCTTGAAAAATGCTTAATTACCATAGCAACGCTCTGTGTTACTGTTGAATATCATAACTCCAAAGAGACATAGAGCTGCCATGACCAGACGGTTTCTTTTAAAATTTCCTGATTGCTAAAATCAAAGAATTGTACTGTATAATCCTCTTTAAACACAATAACAAAAACAGCTTCTCTCAGCATTAGTCACAGTCTGCCAAACAGTTTTACACACCTTTCCATACACAAATGGAGATCACCTTTACTTAAAGCTTTTAAAGATCTTTTTTTTACAAAACGAAATATGGAATTGAGTTAAATAATGAATGATATTGCAAGATCTGTAGGGAACCTTTCCTTTCATGACTCAGTCTCGCCAAGGGAGGCAAACAGTCTGAACCCTCTCAATATTAAAATCCTACACACTTGCACTTAATGACATTGACTTGCTGCATAGAACATAAATATTAGCAGCACCCAAAAAACATAAAAGGAAACAAATTTATCATACTGTTATTAACAATGGTTATAGATTCAAAAGCTGATGACCTGCCTCTGAAACCTCTGTGTGGCCTAAATTTAGCAAAATACATGATAATTTTAAGTACACAGAAATATTACTGGTATCCTAAAAGGTGTCATTTAGCCTCTCAAAGTGAAAGGACTACCCCTGACCTCTGCAAACTTTAGATCAGACTTTGAAATTGCTGAGCTGGGGGATTTGTGGCCATAGCAGGGGGCAGGCAGACAGAGGGGAATAGTGCTGGGCAGTACATCGCTGCTCCTTAGAAGGTGTCCTCTTCCCCCACCCCTCCCTCCAGCCAGTAGTCCCTTGGAAAATGGATGCAGCAGCAGGTACCTTTGTGTTATTACCAGAACCTGTTATGAATGTTTGTATCCTAACAAATTTAGAAGACAATTTTAAGTAGTCAGGTCCATTACAGAGGACAAGATCCACACATTCACAGTCTTAACACTGACCTCTTACAACTGCTGTCAGTTTAAGTCACTGAAATTTTGTCAACTTAGAGCAATTTTGGCACACAGGAATGAAATCTTTGAGAAGACAGACCATGGAAAAAACCTGATGTTCATGTATCTGTTTGCCAATACGAGTCCCACCAAAGCTGAGGATGTTTATGGTGCAGGTGACAGCAGAGGGTGGAGGTGGTGGGCCGGCTTGGTGGAAGCAGTGCAGCCATGACGTGGCAGGGACACATTTGCAATGTATAGTCTTCAAACTCAGTTCTTCCCAGTTATTTTTGACTGCTGAGGAGCAGAGACCCTGTTATAACAAAGGAATCTTCTGATATGCATGAAGTACTGTAGGGAACAATAATACAACTTTGTGGAGGAAGCAAGCTGTTTTACTTTACTTCTGGCTATTTATAGCTCACTTGAACATTTTGACAATTGCAAACAATTCTGTAGACTAGCTATTTAAACACCCTGCTGAATGTATCCCAACAGGAACTTGAGGAGTTTATTAATTTTCTAGCCAGAGAGAATTAAACTTCTGATTCAATGGAGAATGTGCCAAAACAAGTCAGCCACTGAATTTTTAAACTTTCACTTTTTATAACTGATCTTTTAATTAGACTGTTACCCCAATTGCCTCTCTCCTTTTCACGTGCAAGTCAGTCATTTAACATGCAAAAAAACCCCAAACCCCTCACTTAACAGTTCAGCACAGAAAATAGCAATATTTTATACCGGAACTTCATTTAAAATCTGAAGTCTCTTGAGTACTGTATTAAAAGGAATAACTTTTTGGAGGGATGGATCCATAGCACCAGCTTCACCACACTACAGGAAAACTTTCATTCAGCCATTACTGTCACCAAGGAAATTGAAGTTAATTCTAGCTACCACCTTCTTGGATACAGACTCCTGGTAAAAAATGTATAGCCTATTTTTGAAACCTCTGTAAATATCTCTAATGACTTTTGTTGCTGCCTAGATCAGTTTCCTGACTAGCACATTCCAGATAGCCTACATTAAAACATGTTTGATATTATGTGTTATTAGTAAGTGAGCACTCTTACCTTTTTAGATACAAGACATCTTTACATCATTTGCATTTGAAAGGGATGAGTAATTTCCAGCTTTGAGAGAATTTAACCCACATGATTTCTGCATAATTTTGCATTCCACTTAAAAATTACCTCTCTCCTGCCATACCTTTCTTATCCTTTTATGCTTAGGTTTCCCAGTATCTCTTGCCCTGACAGTTTGTCCATATCTCTCATGAGTACTGCTTGTGAACTCTCAGAAGGAAGATGAAAGCTCAGTCCTGCTCTGTTTTTCTTCAAATCGCTTCACCAATGTCTGCTGGGGATTATCCATGGAAAATAATTTAAGAAAAGAATTTATTTACTACATAAAAGGCAAAGTAAAAATAAGATTTATCTTCTACCTGATTAATATTTGTGCTAACATAGCATTAGACTCTTTCTTTTAATCAATACTTATCCCCCATCTTCCATGGAGCTCCATGCAAGCCTGTTTCTACATGGTGCAAACAAACAACAACAACAACGAAGTGTCCTAGACCTTCTCCCTCTCATGTTGGCTTTTGAAGCAGATTCATTGTCTGCTTCTTTTCCACCAATAGAAATCAACACTGAAAAAAATAGAAGCAAGTCATCTTTTCTGTGTGGGTAAATAAAAGCTACTCTTCAAGAAGAATCACAAGTCATCTGATGTACCTTTTGCGAGTGTTGTCAGTGCAAGAATGTTCTCTGTGCTATGTACAAGATCTAAAGGATACATTTCACTACTGAAACTGCTGCCCCATCTCTTTTTAGTCCGTGTATAATGTCCTATGGCAAAACAAAGCAATGCATGTGGTCCGATGGTGAACAGTGCATCCCTTTTTTCATGTTTTACAGTCCTAACTTTATAATTATTTGCACTTGTGACCTTGTTGTTGTTTGCATAAATGACATATTTGCTTAGATTTAATTTTTTCAGATTTCCCAGCTGTAATTCTTATTTTCTGATTTCTCAAACTTTCATCTTAATAGCATTAAAGATCAAGCTTTGAGTAGGATTTCTCGGGAAATATACTGGTCATAGTGTAGTGTACTGGCTGTTTTTTAGCCAGTCTATAGTAACATAAAGTATTGCATGTCTGATTTTTGCTATGGTTTTATTATTATAGGTTTCACTACACTTGTTTTATTTGGCTGAGGTCAGTCAAATTATGTAGGAAGAGCAAACTTCCTCTTGTAAAGAGATCTGATCCCCACTCTTTGCTGCCCCCTCCCAATATTGCTGGAGCAGAAGCCTAGCCTCCCTTCTTTAAAGCCATGTTGTGAAAGATGCCAACGAGATAGTCCTTAAACATGATGCATCCCATTCATCTGTATGTCAAGGGAAGCAACACAACATTATTTATGAATGCTATACACATATCCACAATAAATTACTACAGCATTTTTGTGGGCCAAAAATTGTAAGAAACACTATTCCTAATCATGTTTGCTATGCACTTCTTTTCTGTAAAAACACATGGAAGTGGCAAATCAGTTACTGTTTTTATGCATACAGCATTGTATCGTGACTTCTCGCTGCATAATCTAGCATAGTCATCAGAAGTCATCACTTTTAGAACAATATCTGCATTTTCACTTAGCTGCTGTGCCAGCAGCATCTTCTTACTCTGCATTGCTGGGTTACTTGCACTAGAAACAAGACCATGAGGCTTCCCTGGACTTCAGTTTGTCTTGCAGGGATCACTGTTCTCAAGGGATGTCGTTGAAGTAGAACAATTGGCAGAACCAAGTCTCAAAAGCTATTTTCAGAGCCTCCACTGAAACTATTTTCTGCCATTTCTGTTCTGGTAGGCTGAGGACTAGCCTATGATATACAAAATCACCACAGGATTTCTCTGTTTATTGAGTAGTATCTGTAAGGGTGTTTTTTCCCCAACATTAATTTTCCTTGGTCAAGGTTTGACTTAGTCAACTTGCCAGTTAAACCAGATTGTCTCACAAAAAGAGACCTAAAATCAGCTTTTATTAAGTCTAGCCATATCTAATAATATCAACATCTCCAATAAATTGATTGTCTTCTAGATCTCTCAACTGCACTGCTTTATTTAAACTTATATACTTTACACCATCTCTTAAAAAGTCATGAAGGTGAAGAAGAATGTAAAATTAAATCAAATGTTGGTAACAAATTTAGATGAATTTGTGCAATTCCTAAAAGAGGGGAGGAAAAAAGCACGCAAGTAAAAACAAAAATGAACAGAAACAGTCAGAATCACAAAAAACAACATATGACCTTAATTCAGAGGTTTATCTGATGTGACCTCTGCTTCCCCTTCTGCTTCAGTGTCTTTCCAAGGAGTTATTCTTCACAATACTATCCCAGGCCTGAAGTCTGTTTTACCATTGCTCCTTCTTTGGTCAGAGTAATTGTACAGCATGCAAATGTAAGTCAGTTTTATTTAAGAAAAGAAGAAAAAAATAGCGGGATTTTGCTTTGCTAGACACAGAATAAACAAATGTAGAAGTTTTCCTGCCTCTGTGCCTCGGAAGGTCTCACACTTTGCTTCTCTGGGTAACGTTTATGGGTATTTTCCAGACATTGCCTTCAATACATGTGCACATGTATGTATGTGTAAGCACACACAGAGCCTGCTTCTGGATGAGTCACCCCAGTACCATGAAGTTTAGCCCCAGGTTACCATCAGACCACTACTGCAGGTGGTGACAGTCACAGTTCTTCCCTGGCCCTACTGCCTAACAAAAAGATCTGCTTGCTCTTTTTATGGACCCTGAAGTAAGCTTTAGAGTGAGTCTTGGCATTATTTTTCTATTAAAATCTGCTCTAAGTCAACCTGTAACACCTCCCAGTAAAGAAAAAAAGTTCAAAGTCATTCATTATATAATTGCTTCACTTCTTAAGGTTTAGGCTACATAAACTAGCCTCAGGCCAGGCTCATTTCTCAAATCCCTTGAACTGCTATAAACCAAACTAGATTACCAGATCAGTTGATAAGCCAACATTTTGTTGTGTGACCACAGCTCCTTTCACCCACACTGACCAGAAACCCCAGCACACAGAAGGAATAAGATGGGCTGCTCCTGGACTATTACTGCTTTTAAAGAATATTTTGATATTATAAAAAGGTGTTACAATAGAGTGTTTATTTCAGTGATCAAATATTATTTATTCCACAGGATTTCTTACACATTCAATCCACGTGGTCAGTGTTGTCCTATGTCAAGTGAAGGTTGTGCACCAGAGGAAAATATGGCTCCCCAAACACCTGCCTCTTTCATTCCAAATCTGAGTGCTGCAGTAGATAGCCAGGACTGTATCCCTGCACCTCTCCTCAAGCCCTGCATAATGCTGAGAAGGTCACCCAAACCACAGTTTCCAAAAAGCGGCCACAAGTGATGCATTCCTCATTTTCTGGGTATCTACTATGAAACAGCTGTAGATGAATTTGCAGGCATAGTGAGTACTCACAACTGCAGCTGGAGATAGTTCCCACTGCATAAAACTTTATAAAAAGGTTAAGTGCTCTGAAACATGAATTCCAGGCTGGCTATCTAAAAGCAGCAGACGTTTCTGACAATAGAACATTAGCACAAACCATTTCTACAGGAATGCAGTGAAGACAAGTTCACTATCATTTGTGAATCAGAGCAAATCTGCAGAGATGTTGGTAGTGGAACAGATAGCTTTCAGGTGCCCTACCATAGTACAGGATCAACAACTCTGAATGAGTATTCTTCAAGACATTGAAAGGTTTTGCATGAAACCAGAGCAAAACCTGAACCCCTTATCCCACCACATGTATATGTAGTGTTATGCACACAAGCAAGGAGAGTTGAGGAAAGCAAGAGGAATAAACAAGCATTCCAGGCTAAACTACTTGTAGCTATTTGTAAATAAATATAGTTGTGGCAACACTGCAAGGCAGACATCCTTTCGAAAAGTTAGGTGTTTCTCCAGTTTAAAAAGCTTGTGAAGCTCTGCCTTCCACACAAGATGAGGAAAGGCAGGCATCTCCTAGAGGATCCAGCATGGTGGGTTACTTAACACCGGCATCCAGACCATGCAAAGAGTGACTGCTTTCACATTGCTGGGTTTGAGTACGTGCCCGTATCCTGCTGAGGCAAAGCGAGGGGCTCAGCTCTGTGTACCCTGGTTTCCACTGAAAGGAAGCCCAGCTGAGCATCACAGAGGCAATCGTACTATTTTTTCATAAATGACCAATATTACATAAGGGATCAACAGCTGCATGTAGACACGGATAAGCAACCAGAAAGGTACAGCAAGGAACAAGTTTACAGCATAAAGCCTACCTATCCCAGCAAGACTGTGGGAGGCTTGGGTTAAATTCCTTTTACTGCCTGAGGGAATCTGACCTGACATCTCCCTCCTCAAAGTGAATATGCCGATCACTAAAGGTCGACTATTTTAAGGCACACGGGTGAGGTGTCCCATTATTTCTGTTCAAAATGTTCCACTTTGCATGGAATGAATATTCATTGGGCTCCTGAGAGAATGAAAGTGCAAAAATGTGTCTATAACTGGGTTGTTAGGGTGCTCAGCTGGGAAGGTGGGTGAGAGCAACATAATCTTTTAGAATATGAGAGCATACCTAGCTAAGCAGCAGCACAGCAAGGGCGTTGATGATCTGTGTTTGGGATGAGGTGCCCACCTTAGCAATAGGACAGTATCTGAATGTTTAAAACTGATTGTGGGAGCTGCCCTCAGGCACAGTACCGAAAAGGCTACTTGGAAATCAACAGTTGTCTATTTAGGGCTGAAAAATGTGAGGAACATACAGTGTGAAACCACTCACAGAATGATGAGAATGACTCTCCTACAGCTGCAAGAGGGTTTCTCCCTCTAAACTACCCTTATATGTAGATCTAGGAATAAAAATGATCCTGGCAGAGAAGTAATTAAGTAGAATGAGTATCAGAGGTCTGATAGTACATTGTCCTAAATTCAGCAAAAAGCCCTTCATCTAGATATACTAAAAAGCAGATTAAATAACTGTTCACATGAACTCTTCCATGAAGGTATTTTTCCCTTTAGACTCTTGCTTTAATGACTGTGTAATTATTGGAATGAATTGGGTTTGAAGGAACACTAGCATTTTTAACATAGGTTTTATCAAGCAGTGACAGTATCTTTTGTCTTGTCATAACTTCTTATTTTCATTCTCTGATGCCTTACTGTTGGATCAAACTTTTCAATTGTGAAGTAGGTAATAAATTCACCTCTAGTGAAAAGGTGTTAATTTAAGTCTGTTTATACTGACTTCTGCTGGCTTTCCTCAGGAATGAATCTGTCTCACAAAGTTTATTGTGAAATTATTTAGAGAGATGTTGACAAAGTTAGACTCTACAGGTAAAGAAATAAATTTCTGTATATTGCCCTACGGAGAAGGGTATGTGCACATGGCTTCTTTTATGGACAAAATCTACAGATTTTAACAAGAGGGAACAATGCTGTTTTAAGGTTTAGTGACAAAAATGCTTTAGGGATCTGTATACATTATCCATTAGACCATTTGGAATTATATTTTAAAAAGTAAAGAAAACTTGATATTCCTACATGATTTTAGTTCTAGTGGGGAATCACACAGCATCCACAAGAATGAGCGGCCAGTTCACACTGACAGATCACTGACAGCTCCACTAAGGAGAAGGCCTGCTCTGACTGTGGCCCATTTGACTGGAAAGACAGCAAGGTTTTAACTAAGGAACACCAGGGATGCCTGGGCCTTTTCAGTTTAGTCAAAGATCATTTCAGATCTTCTGGCTGCCAAAGACCAGCAGGTTTTCTTCTGTTTGCCTGTATGTGGCTGGTTTGGCAATGCAACTTAATTTTATGCGGAAGAGCAGCAGCAGCCACCGCCTTCACGTGAGCTTTGCTGTATAATTAAGTTTTACTAACAAAGACAGGATGCACCAGATTAATAACCTCTTCTTTACATTGCAGACTGGTAAATTAGAGTTGGGTTTCTGTCCCTCTAAGAAATGTTTCTAGATTCAGACCACTGCTTTGACACTTTTAATTTACTTACAGAACTTTTATGCCATCCATCTTCCATGAAGTGCACTTCTACCCGATGGCAATGTGCTGATTTATGTTAGCTGATGATCTGGGGACTCTGTAGGAAGATTTAGGTTATATTTTTTCAGGACACTTGAGAAAAAATATCTGGGGCTTGGCATGCTCTCACATTCCAAAAGAAAGATTTTTGAGTGCCCAGGGAGAAAACAGCCCTAGCAAGAATTATTTAAGAAGAGACAGAGAGAGGATTACATCAGAGGAGGGAGATCATCCCAAGCTTTTGGTTTACTGGCAGAAAACTAGGCTACCTCAGGAGCCCTCTAGGACTGCCCTCAGGACAGCACTAGTAGATTTTATAAACCGCAATTATACACTAGGAAATATTTCTTCTGTTCCTGTTTATAGATCCTTATCCCATCTGCTGCCTGGTAAGTGTGAACCTTTCCTTCTCCAAGGACACCCATGTGTTCTGTATAGGAACCAGAATGTACATTTGTCTATGCTATGAAAAAGGACGCACTTAATCTGCTTTGAGACTCATTGCCCTAAGACCACAGAGACCTGGGAAGGACAACGGAAGGCTGCCCTGTCCCTCCCCTGCACTGTCCCCAACAGGTGTTGGTATGAACTGTCCTTAAACACAGCCGATCAAAAACATGCAGATGTGTTCTTGAGAGCAACTCCAGTACTTCAACAGCCAAAATACTCCTTCTTAAAAGATTGCATTAATAGGGCAATTTAGAGCAGACAATATTTAGTTGCAACAATTTCTTGGCCTTCCTCGCTGGTCTTAAAAAACAACTGATCATTACTCTTTTTATAGTGATCTTTTTTACATACTAGAAGACTTATCCTGCCCCCTTTTTAGCCGAAAGGAATGGAGTTACCTTTCTTCATGGATTGTGTTTTCTAAACCCCTTAGCATTCTTTGCTTCTCCTCTTGATTTTCTCCAAGTCACCATCTTTTTTAAAATGTATCTAAAAGTGGACACAGTGGCCTGAGATCCAGTTGGCTTCCAAGGAGAGCAGAATAATTACTTCCCAAGGGTTGTGTACAATATTCCTATGAATGTATTTGTCTTTGACCAAGACTTCTTTTTTTCTAAATATTTTGTTGTTACTCATAGCCAGTTTGTGATTCACTACAACCCCCATATCCTTTTCTGTGTAATGTCACTCCTGTTACATTTGTCTATTGCATTTGTCTTTGTTGAATTTAATCTGCTTCTAATTTCAGATTATGTATGATTTTTCAGACTAATTTCCAGTTCTGGTTCTGTCCCTTCATATTGTCCACAGATTTTCTAAATGTTTTAATTGAATTTCATCATTCAATCATTAATAAAAATACTTAGAAGAAATGGGACTCCACGTGAGGTGCCTCTCCAGTTTAATGTGAATCACTGAAAATCATTCTTGGCAGTCACTCAGTAACGAGGGCATGCAGAGGAGGGAGTTCAGCAGTTACTTTACTTGGGTGTGGGTAAACCGCCCCAGTGGCTGTGGTAGTGCCTCGCTCTTACCCAGGGAAATAAGATTTTTCTTAGCAGTGTAGTCTATGACCCCTTTTCCCAACATCCACCTTTCCAGAAAAATTATGCAGTGGAAGGGAGTAAAGAAGATGGAGCCAGACTCCTCGCTGGTATCCAGTGATGGGCTGAGACGCAATGGTCACATGCCTAAACATATGAAATTACATTTAAATGCAAGAGAAAATTTTGGGGTGTTTATCCTGTGAGGGTGGCCAAAGACTATAACAAGTTTCTCAGAAAGCTTGTGGAGTCACCATCTTGATGACACTCCAAAGCTGAATGGGCACAGCTCTGAGCAACCTGCTGTGGCTGACCCTGCTTGAGCAGGATTTGGACTAGAGACCTTCTGAGGTCTCTTCCAGCCTCCATCATTCTGTGATTCTATGAAATTAAGACAATGAGACAATTATATACCCTTGCTTGAACTCAGACAGTGTTTTGCTAGCAGTTTTAACTTTTTAGAATAATAATTTTAAATAGCCTGAAGTCATGGTCTGATCTGTAGTCATTCTACTGGAAAATCCCGAAGGTCAGTCTGGGGATTAGATTAGACACTTTGCCAGTCTGTGCAATACTGTGAATGACAAATAACATTTCAAACAGCATCTGAAACTCTGTAATTGTCTCCTCTGGAGATGTAGTGCACATCTTTTTAACTCTAGATCAAAGGTTTTTGTCCCAAAGTTTGAGCACTGCTATCAGACAGTTTCCCTGTTACAGCCTCCCTCTTGCCACTATTCCACCTTTAAAAAGCAGCACATTGTTTTGAACGAAGCTGAAGCCCAATGCAACATTATTAGTAAAGATCTACATTCAAATCCATGACTCATATGACCCAGGGTAGGCCTCTGCAGTCAAACGGGAGTGTTGGCAAGCATCACTTGTGACCTGGACTCCGTCCCCTGTGTTCCCAGAACCTCACAGTCACTTCATTAGTGCCCACATGGATGAGTAACGTGAATAGCATGAGTCACAGTCAGGGACTGGATATGCCTCAACAGTCTTTCCACTGTGCCTAAGGTTTTTGGATTAGTCAAGAAGCCCATGTCCCAGCAGGGTGGTCAGACTGGCAGATGGGCGTCTCTGGCCATGTTACAAGAGTCTCTAATCACAGCCATCCACCGAGAAGTTTGTTACTGGAGCAGCACCGCAAATAACAGGATTATACCTTACTGAAGAGCTGGGCCAAAACTTACTCGTCTTGAAGGTGAAAATTTTCAACATTTATCCCTCCTAAAAGGGGTTTACCTTTCTTCCCTGCTGAAGTCAGTGGGGAACCTCTGGCTTCTGACTTCACCATGCACAGGACTTGACTCTTAAATGAACCCACAGCTTTTACAGATTAGTGTGACTTGGAAACTGATGGACTGGCCAAAATACTTTCAGCTAGCCTTGTAACCTGATTTTGATACTCGGCAAAAATTGTAAAAGTATTCATGCTTCTTTTTGCTCTCTTATTTACCAGATAGTTTTTCAGCATTTTTCCACTTTCACACCAGAGTTTCTGGTTGGGAAATTCTATAAAATTCACTCAACTATAATGGAGTTTTAAATTATCTGTTCAGACGAGTTACTAAAATACAATAGAAGCACATGTTCCTGAACAGCAATGCAATAGCAGGGTGTGGAAAACACAGCATTTAACACAACCCCGTCTATACATTTCTCTTATATAGTTGAAATCCATACTACGTCAGCTATGATATAATTATGTAATGGTGCCTCTTCTTTTTCTCTAGTATGTTATGAACACTATTGTTTTCTCACTTATTGGTAAACTTGCCTAATAATTTCCTTAAAAGACTAAATGGGGCTTTTCTGTTAAATCTTCCCTTGGAATTTAGGTATCCATAAATGTGTCTCTTTTATTGACAGATCTTCACATTTCCTTGTCTCAGATAAGTGATTCTCCCCAAAAGATCATTTTATATAAAGACATCTTCTATCCTATAGGTGAGATACAGATGGGAAAGCCTCATTTGTAAGTCTTGCCAGAGCATAGGTGTGAGGTGGACACTGGACGGCTGCGTATCAATTGTTTCTGCAGAAAAGCGAGGACTTTGGTGATGTTACTACCGAAAACTGAGGTGCCATGGGGTTGCAGACATCTAAAGTAGTCAGGAGGGTTTTGTGAAACCCTGAATGATATGTGATTTAGGCACCCTGAAAGGTAGTTAGGTAACAAGTCCTCCAGTGAATCTGGCCTCTTGACCTAGGTATTTTATCATATTGGTCAATCTTAAGCAAAATGTGGAAATGGTGAAGCATTAGCCTGACCGCTGAGGGGAGGTAGTAACTACACAGTATTCAAACCTAACGCTGCTTGTTTCTTCTAAGAACTCACTTTGATCTTGTGATCTTACACCTCTAAACCCCTTACATTTCCTCATCAAAGGTTGTTGAAATGTTGGTTTTACCAAAGACTGACTGCATATAGCTTTTTTTTTAATGGTAGCATGACCCTCTAGTGAGGCTAATTCACAATTTCTGTCTGACTTGAGGGTATATAGAGTCACATTTCTAATTAATATCCACATGGCTAGTTTACTAGGAGCTGGAAAATTCAAACCTGCAAGACAAACACAAAAATGTGTTTTTCTTCCTTTTCCTGGCAAAGCTTACAGTAACTGTGCAGATAGAAGAGGGTGTGTGGACTAGCAAGAGGAAAATGGGATAAAACTCTTAAGAGTAATTCCTGGAAATATATTCCTGTTAAGATGCTTCTGTCTTACTGCAATAAACTATAGAGATAGCACCCTCCCACTTCCAAAAAGAGCAATCAATCTTGCAGATTTACAACAGTGAGTCATGAATTCCATGAGGCACGTCAGTGTGAATGCTCATACACAATTGGTTTCTTACTTTGAAGTTATATTGGGCCAAGGCGTTTGCACATTTCTGAGACAAATCTACTGCTATAGCACAGAAGGCACATCCCCATTACCACATAGTGCTTAGCTATTTCAGGAATTAAGTTTTAAGAGCTCCCTAAGGTTAAATACAGCATCCTGTGTGCAAGCTGAGTTGCTATGGTGACACTGCCTCATACTTGCATCACTCACTTGTTCAATATAGGCCTATGGCCTTCTGTTTTCTAATTGCTGATGGACTATCAAACTGTCTTAGATTAACTGTACAAAGGTGATGTGAATCATATTTCAAAACACCAAACTATACGTGATACGATTAAACCTGAGTAAAATACATCACCACGAACAAAACTCTGTTTGGACAGATTTTAGGTTAAAGCAGCACCTTTTAATTTGAAGCAATATTGTTGCAACCTAGTAGACACAAGATATGTTCCAGGAGGTAAAGCTGGAAGTAGGAGTTACAGTTACGAAAGCAAGCCACTAAATATCAGGAAAGTATATTGTTGTCATTAGAAAACACTAGCATGAGAAACTGCGTACTTCTAAGGTTCTGGTCTCAGTCCTTTATGTTGTCTTGGTCTCCACTCACTGTGAGTTGAACCTCATTACCTACTACTTGGAAACAAAAAAGTATGTTCATCAGATAAGGAAACCAGTAATATTATTTATTTATTTGCAGATAGTGTTTATATTTATATGTTTATTTAAAATTTGAAAAGTATGATGCTGTTTCAGAAAACTTTCTGAAAAAGCAATATATGATGTCTTGTCTATGGCTCTGATAATGATCCTGTGAGATAGCAACACAACTTCTTGATAGGGTTCTTAACAGAGATCACAGCAGTTTCCATAGATGTGGGTTTGGGTTTTTTTAACCTCTAGTAGAAATGATCAAAAGATATGTGAAAAGTTAGCATTTTCTAAAACAGTTAGGCCTTTTTTTTTTTTTGGGGGGGGTGGGGGGGGGGGGGTGGGGAGAGCACTGTGATATTTCTGTTGTGCTGGGAAGGCAAGATGTTTTCAGCCAGCTGGTGCAATTAAGTAGTCCTGATGCATCATTAAGAGGCAAAATATAACCAGAGTAGACATTTATCAGAGATCTTATTATCTACAGGAAAAAAAAAACCAAAAAACCCAAACACCAAAAAAAACCCAAACCACAACCCTCTGACTGCATTTCTTACAAGCTTCAGAACATGCTGGAAGTGAAGGCTTCTCTGTCTCCTCCTCAGCATTTGGGCTTCTCCCTCAAGATTCTGTGTCACTCAGCATCTTTTGCAACCCAGTGATGTGCCTTCTGGTCAAACACAGGCCAAAAGAGAAAATCTGAGACACGTACTTCATTCTCTGTCATTTCATTAAAATTATTCAGAGGTAACACTTTTTTTTTTCTGTTCTCTGACATTCAACATGTTACAGCTCCTTCAACATCAGCATGCAAAACTGTTTTGTGTACAGCTACGTTTCACCTGATTAGGTGTATCCAGGCACGTTTTTAATTTGTAACAAGCAGCATATCATGCTAAATACTTCCCAAACACTTTGTAATTACTTTTCTTCTGATGAAGTCAGAATTTAGGCCCAGAACAGTAAGTGCTAGTTCTTGGAAGAGGAACAAAAAGTGGTAATTTATACAAAAAAACCTTGACTATTCTGCCAAGCTGACTGAGGTGATAAAGGGGCCTTAAATGTGGATGAGGTCAATATATTCTTATCCCCAGGATGTTGTTCATTACGTTTGCTGGGTATATTAAGCTGAAGGTCACTTTTTTCTTAATTTCAAAGTTTCTGTAGCTAATGCTTATAAAAGAATAACTTAATACTGTCTACTCTGTTGTGCTGTTGAAGATGTCTCTAACATACTTGGAATGTGGTTTTATTTCCATTTTATTTTTATTTTTTATTAGTGCAGTAAGTGGGGAGTGGATATACTGAGATATCTGATTCACAGTAGATCAAGAAGCATATTTTTAGGAAAGAAAATCTTTAAAATACTGCAGATTTCAGCTTTCACAGTAACATCTAGTTTCATCCTTTAACGTATGTTCCTCTGGAGACCTGAGGAGTCTGTAGTTCAGAGGCTAACTAAATATTTTCCATGAAATCTGTGGGTATATAGATCCTAAACAGGAATTAAGAATTATCATTTAAGAAAGGAACAGTAACTAAGATGGTTACAACTCCAAGCTGTTGCCTTCAGTATCCGATGCTTATATGTCACACGCTGCAATCTAACAGACAGACCTCTGAAAGCTCATTCATCATCTTGGTTGCATGTATCTTGCAGTAGTAAATTGGAAGGGGGTCTTAAGAAAGTTGAGGCTAATTACCAAAGAAGTGTGGCAAGCAGTGAATGGGCTATTTGCTTTGGAGGGAATGAGCATGTGTGTTCAAATGAGGAGTATCACTGTACCATTTAAGGACAAGGGTTGGGAATCAGGGATCCCAAACTGATTATAAAACCCTCCAGTACCTAGAGAGAGCTAGCAATGAGATGCAGCCCTAACCCCGTGTTTGCACACGTTTGCAGTAAATATAAGGTGCCCTATGTAGAAAGGTTTCAGGATGAATTCTACAAATTGCCAGGGTAGAAAGAGTGTTTTACCTCTCACCACAGTAAACATTTGCTAGCAATTTAGACAAGCCATGATAAACAAGCCACGCTTTCCACCAAGACAGGACGACTGTAAAAGGGGCATTAACATTTCCACACAAGGGAAAGCAGCCTGTGAGCATCAGCCTGGTCTGGAATTAACTTGGGAGCAGTAGTCACAAAGGAGGTAGAAATCTAAATAGAAACCGTAGTTCCAGTCCCTTCCTGCTTCTTTCCCATTCTGCATCCCTGATCATATGGACTAGGTAACTGTTAGTGTCTATGGCTTGTTAGCTAAACTTTCAGATACAACCTTAGGAATAATTGATGGTTTTCTTTAACTTTTGTTGGCAGGCTGTTACTAAATATCTACAATAGTGTTTATTTGGCATTTTCAAATGAGCGCTTTTGTTTTCTTTAAATTTAATCTCTCTTGTATTACAGATTCAGAATAGCTGAGTAAAATTAAAATATACCAATCCTACAAGGAGGTACTTACTCATTAGTATCAGTGTCCTGGGCAGTACTCAGAGAAATGCAAATACTTTGCTCCAGAATATGAAAAAAGCACAAAGGCATTCCTCTGCTGAGATGTTTTGGGAGCTAGAAATGGAAAACTATGTTCTCAATATCAGCATTATCCATATAACTTTTCTCTTCTACAGGTGTTTCCTTGGGAAAGTATCAGAGCCTTGTGGGTTTAGAATCATATAATCCTTTAGGTTGGAAAAGACCTTTCAGATCAAGTCCAACTGTAAATCCAGCACTGCCAAGTCCAGCACCTAAATGCCACATCTGCAGGTCTTTGAAATACCTCCAGGCATGGTGACTCAGCTGCTTCCCTGGGCAGCCTGTTTCAATGCTTGACCACCCTTTCAGTGAAGAAATATTCCCAAATACCCAACGTAAACCTCCCCTGGTGCAGCTCAAGGCCATTTCCTCTCACCCTTGTTACTTGGGGGAAGGGACCGACACCTAGCTCGCTACAACCTCCTTTCAGGTAGTTTATGAGAATGCCAAAAAGTAATACACTTCCAGGGCTTGTAGGGAGACTGGTTCGATGAGGTGCAAGTCCATTGTAGGGATACTCAATCTTTGGCAATTTGATGGGTAGTGGGGAGTGAATTTAGAGACTCTCAGCGCCTAACTTCAGGCTCCTGCTCTGAATTTTCCTCTGGCAAAACAGATCTCTGGCTATTGAATATAAAAAGAGTAGGAAGAAAATCTCTTACTTAGTCGACTTAGTTACCAGATCAAATGGTACTAGTCAAGACTTAGATGAAAATAAACATGATGATTTGAGTGCCATTCCAATAGAGGATTTTAGCATGTAGAAGCACTGCAGAATTGTTATTGTTTATCAGTACAAAGTCATGCATGAAGACTGCCTCTGTCCTTTTTAAGGATAGACTTTCTACATCTGCCTGGAGTAGATGGCAAAGTAAGAATACAGGGCAACTTGAGCAGTCACTGCCAGTGTTGTACCCATCCAACAGATAAATACAGGAAGACAGTCTCCAGAGTTGTCAGCTTGGTAACTTTCAAAATAATTTCAATCCGTGACAAAAATTCCAATAAAAAAGCATTCTTCTTGCCAGAAATCTTGTGATGAACACGTAGTACTAAAATCAGACTCCCTGCTGCTGTAAAAATAACTCAGTTCTTCTGAGCACACCAGAGAAGACAAAGCATCCTAACAATGTTTTAGAGTTAATGAGGCAATTATTGGATGCTAGATAAAGATGTGTTTCTAACGGTGTGTTTAAAGGGTAAGCCATGGGATGGATGTGTACCTGTTCTGTATTTCCTGTTTCACAACAACTATTTTTAAAAATCACACGGGCTTAATTGATATATGTGTAAGCTCCTTCTCACTCTAATGAATTAGACACATCTTAAACCAAACAAAAATGTCATTTGAAATCTACAATTAAATAATTACAAATATATTACATTAAGATTATACAGTGGACACTGTATTATCACAGAATCTGAAAGATTTTTCCGTGCTTTCTATCTTCCTTCTTGCAAGAGCTTAAGTCACAGTGGACCCCTCCACCCTGGTTATGCTGGGGACAACTCCAGAGACCCATCACTGATTCAAAGGCAACAAGAAACAACTTTGAGGGATACTGTCAAGATAGCAGCACTTTGAAGTCATTATCATCTACAGCTATAGTCCTTGCTCAAAACACTTCTTCTCTAGATAAAGCAGATACAGGAAAAAAGAATAACAGTATTTACACAAAGATTTGCTAAGGTCACTGAGGAAGGCTGGTAAAGACCTTGGCACAAGACTTCATTAGTCTTTACACCATCCTTCCTTTCCAATTGTAAGTTTCTGCTGATAAATGTCTACTCTAAATTGAATTATGAGTTAATTAGCTTTCAGAAGGCTGACTCAGAAGGCTCAGAAGCTGTAGCCCACCGATTTGAAATAGAGTTCTTAGACACAGCATATTAATTGTAACAGAGAAAGAAAGAAAGAAAGAAGAAAGAAAAAATCCCCTAGATTCTTTTAACTTTTTTTTGAAAGAATAGTCATTTAAAAATCAAGACATGTAACTAGTTTCCAAAGCAACAGTAACTAAGAGAAACCAGTCATGGTTTTTGTTTGCTGTTTGACAACAGGGTTAATAAATGGAGGCATGAAATACTCTATCCAAACCCACAGCAGGATTAACTATTTTATATTACAAAGGGAATTGCAATAATATCATTAGCATAAGAAAAAAGATAATGTACACTTTAGTTTGTAGCAAATGTAAATGGTAAATTTGAGTATCAACTATATTTTAATATTGACAGTAGTATCTTGGTAATGAAGTGTAAATAGCTTCTTATTAACTAACAGAGAAATTAGTCAAACAGAAAATTAAGAGCTGGGAGGAAGAGCTTTCAGTGGAGTTCAAGGGATTGAGATCTTCAATAAAGACAAAATTCTGCTGGAACCTGACTTTTATCTTTGGTATATATGCAAATGTCTAAGAATCTATACTCATTTTTGCAATTCAGAGCAGAGCACTATGTTCAATCAGCAGGGGGTTTTATGCTTTTAACAGCTTGATGAAAATATTCCTACTGAAGCAGTATTTTGCAGAAAATTAGGGTTTTGGTTAATTTTCCAAGGTCTGCTTTTCATGCTCCATTTGATTTTTTTGTGAAATATGAAAACCTGAAAGACAAAACATTTTCTCTGAATCTCAAGATGTTATGTTTGGAAATGCAAGTAAGTGCCCTGTGAGTTTCTTTATCTGCCCATCGCCATCACCTTTTTGGGTTGCTCTCCTGAGAGCTTCCCCAAGGTGCACTGCTTTCATGAACTCCACTGATGCTTCTATTTAGCAACAGGTTGATCATCAGATACAGGATAAATAGAGAAACTAGACCAAAAAGAGAATTAAATATTGCTTGCGAAATAAAATAACAAAACGGTCACTGAAAAACTTCCACAGAATATGTGTCTGCATGTGTCTGTGTCTGAGTATTGGTCTTCAGCATTTTTGAAACATGCAACTAGCTATATGTTACCCAACTAGCTCTAAAGATCACCATTAGTTACTGCTGTCCTGTGTAGCCACCAAATGTACAGGGCACATAGCTATTAAAATATGCATGATTAACAGCGGTGATGGAAACTTTTACACAGAATACTTCAAATTCACAGAAACTAAAGAAACACTTTTCCTCAAATCACTTGGGAAGTTTCATCTGCTACAGAGTCAAGCCACATAACTGTGCTATACCCTGCCCATTACAGATCTAGCTCCTTAGAAAATTATTAGCTGTGCAACTATCCCTCAAATGACTCAGTCCTGCAGAAGCCTACCAGAAACAATTGGCTCATCTGTGGTTTGTGCTAGCTTAAAAAAGCTTATAAAAGCTGTCTGATCCTGAACGCCAGTATTACCCCACGGGGCACTGCAATCGCCACATGCAGGATTTCATCAGTAACTGAGGATTTTACAATCAGGAGTCTCTTGAGGGGGATCCCCCTTCCTCCTCTTGGATCAGGAGAATGATGCTCCCCTCTGCATCCCTTGCCTGTGCCTCTGATGGCTCCACTATTACCAGCAGCCAGATTAGCCCAGGGACTGACAAAAGGAGAAAAGATAAACGGGACAAATACCATCTCCACAGCCCACCTTGTCCTAAAAGCGTCTGACTTTTCACGCCCTTTAAATAGCCCATCACTACATTCTCCCAAGCCCCAGGGATGTCGTGTCGATAGGAGTGGGGCCGCATGCAGCCCCCTGGGAGGCAGTGGGTCACCGCGCCTGTGCTGCGGCTGGGCTGGCCGGCCCTGAAGCTCCATCCTGGACCTCCTCTGAGGCCTCAGTCATGCAGAGGAGGGACAGCCCTTCTTGCTGGGTTTGTGGCCAACAGCATCTGCCCTCAAGGACCTGTCAGACATTTTTCTTTGGCTTTTGGGCCTGACACACCAAGCCGAGGATTTAAAGGGCATTGGTGTAGGGATAGGCACTTACAGGCCTGCCCTGCCATGCAAGAAGAGCTCAAAGCTTTAGGATGTTCCATCAGGATGAAGCCTCTACAATTTGTGTTGAAAATCAGACTTCCTCTCCACGGCCATCTTTAGTAATTTGTGTAAGATTGATCTGATCTGGGAGAGTACACCAGGACCTAGTTACTCTCAGAAAGTACATGCTTGAACTTGCTCCAAGGGGTCAACCCTGAGGCATGCTCATGTGCAGACACCGCAAATCTGGACTCTCAACAGGCTGGAGAAGTCCAGATTCATTTCAACAGCCAACATACTGGGGCCTTTCCCCTTCACTCCGTGCCAGGATTTTTCCAAGGCTCAACGCCCACTTCTTGCAAGACGAAACCTCTTTAATGTATCAACTTGCTGTATGCCTGATGAAGTGTGTTTAGGGACTCGTACAGCAAAGAATGCTGTATAAATGTAAAGAAGTGCTATCACAGCTATGTGCACTTGTGGGAAAAAATTAAAGGGAAACGGTTCCAGGTTGAGGCCACAGTAACTTGGTAATTGAAATGTTATCCACAGCATCCTTTAAACAATGAGCCAAATGCTAAAGACCTTATTTCAAACACTGCTTATTATTTCCTTTGAAGCTTTATGCAAGTAATGTTTAGAATAAAAAAAATGAGCTGGTAATTGAGGACTTTTCCCACTGTTTGTATACAATTTTCTTTTTAAAATATAAGGAGAAAAGGAAACAAAGGTTTCACAATGAGAACAAACTGAAATGCAAGAACTTCTGTGGGAGACTGAAATAGCAGCAGGATTAAAAGCAGAAAATACATGCATCCCACAGACTCCTTTCTTGCCTCTGAGGCCTCTCATTCAAGTACTGACCAGGACCACTGTGGCTTTGTTTATGGCATCTGACAAGCTCAAAGCCTCCGGCTGTAGGACTGCATTAGATATTTTTTAAAGCATTTTTGGAAGCTCCAGGGAACAATAAACCAGTATTAGGAATCAAATTCAGCTCTTCCACATTTGCTCAGCACTCCATCTATATTGTTAATGTGGAGGCAAATTTGTGTCTCTGTGTAGGCATGGGCGTGTGTGTGTGTGTATATATGTTGAAATATTTTATTTAACTATCACAGAATTACAAAGATCTGCTGTTTATATTGTGGAACTCCAGATAGTTTCAGAAGGACATGTGATATGATACCTGCATCTTCTTGTTTTATAAAACTGATTGACAGTATATATAACTTTTGTTAATTACATATAACAGTTATTTATAGCACATTAGCTTAATTTAAATAGCTTCTCTTTCACGTTTAAGGGTTTCAGGGGAATTTTTAAGTATTTGTGGAAAAGAATGGATTTTTAAGGCTTGTTTCAGCACCACTGGAGTCAATGATTTCTCATCAACATCTGCAGGACTGAAGTCACAAAATTCAAATGGCTTACAGCTGTCATCTTGCCCTCTAGTGGTATTTCTTTAAAGCCACCACTGAATAAATAACAGATGTACTAGAGTATTTTAAATTCATGAAAAATATAAATTGACTTACGTTGCAGCTGGAGAGGCAAATAGATTTAAAAAATGCCTAACTATTCTAATTTTCCATAGCACAGCAGGCAAGATAAGGCTATTACAAAAGCTCTGAAAACATCACAGGAATATTTGCAATTGAAGGTCAGGCAACTCAGGTAGCTTCATTTACTTTGTTGGTAAAAAATACCCCCTTCTTTTTTTTCAACTTCTCCAGCATCTCAACTTTCTTCATCCCTGATAAGAATATACTCATGTTTTGGCATTTGATTTCCTGTACAGGGGCTACGATGTCAGACTTGTTGGATCACTAAATATCACCCAGTTTTGCAAGGACTGTGAGCAAAGGTTAAAAAACCATCATGACTGCAGGAATTTCTGCCTGTGATTCTCTGCAGAAGTCTCTCTGGCTTCATAGGATGCAGAAAGACAATACTGAGATTCAAAACTTCCAGTAGAATGAGGAAGAGAGAGGTCTTTTTATGCTCATAGGGAAACGGTGTCCCGACACTGTCAAAGCACTTCTGGGCAGGCTATGCTGAAGCTGATTTATAGCAGAGTAAAGGGATGCTGCATTGACCCAATCTATTTCCTATGACACTTCTGCAGTATGTCACATGCTTCTTATCTTGCAAAATATTTTGCTATCTGTTCGCACTGTTCTGTGGGTAAAAACAAAAGAGGCTGGGGGCAAGCCAAGAGAAAGACAAGTTGTTCTAAGGCAGAAAAGTCACCGAAAACTAAGAGTAAAGTCCTATAGCAACCTAGGACTTATACCTCTTTCTTAAGCCTTGTCACATGTTTCCACCTGCTTTTACACTGAACTGGCACCATCAGGTGAGGTTTGGGGAGCTGATCTAGCTGGAACCCAACTCAGCAGAAGAGGAGGTGACTTCACCTAGATCAGCTTTCCTATCCAGTTCACCAGGTAAATCTTAAGACTGAGTCAGGAGAGGGAAGACCTTCCCTGGAAACATGGACTTTGATCAGCCTCACCTGCAAAGGTCCTGACTGAGAAATCTAGCAGAGTTTTGGAGCAGCAACAAGGAGAGGGCACGAGAGCACTGCTGTACAGGACCTCTGTGTGGGACATCCAAGCCCTCCATGTATCCTAGAGATTCATGGAGAAGAATTGCCTCATCTCTCAGAGTCAAAACCAGCTTTCTCCGTGGGATCATTTTTGCACAATTCTGTTCAGGAGACAATTCAAGATGTAACCTCTACCAGTTTTACACCCATTTATATTACCACAGGAGAGGAAATCTGAGCCTCTGGCTTTTATGTTTCAGCATTTTTAAGTAGTCCATGAAAGAAGACTCTGTCAGAGCTACCTCACTGAAACTGTATGATGGGGAACAGACACTGCTTCCCTGGCAAAGTAAAAGATATCAGACTTGGGGCTAAATTTCTCCCAAAGCTTTTCACTTCTAAATAGCACAATCAGAACTGCAATATTCATAATTACGAAAATTCATAAAGACAATTCATGTTATCACTATTATACTCTGAGATGAAGTTACATTGGCTCTCATCTTAAGGATCGTGGCCGCTGGAAAGGCCTGTTTGCAAACAATTCTAAAAGCAATACAAAGAAGTACCTTTTCAGAAAGATTTTTCTTTGTAGTAGTGTTGCAAAAGAGTTTCTACTTTGCTCTGGTGAAGTTACCAGATAACGATAAATATTTTTCTAAATTTTCCTCTGGGCCTAATCCTGAAGTCATCACTCTTGAGTCTGGCAAGCACCCTTTTGCTTTGAGGGTACAAGTACAAAGTTTCATACCAGTAAAGACACTTCTCACATCACCAGGAATGTTGCTGTGCCATGCTTTCTTTGATCATTCAAAACAAAGCATAAAATTTTACTAGAGATGATCGTGAGCCACAAAATCTTAATCTGTAAGTAAACATGTTTTTAAATACATATTTTGGCTCATTCTGCTGTGGAGATAGTCTGGCTAAGAGTTCATAACCTGAAAAAATACTAAGCAACTTTAAAGTATACTGACCTCTACACAGAGGTTTGAGTTCAGGCTACCCTCCAATTCTTCACTGTGAGATCATAATTTACCTTAGTTGACTGTCTTGATCAATTAACTTCCCTAATTGCCTTTAAAAGCCAGGCGAAATACACCAGTGACTGCATGTTCAGCCTGATTCTTTATTGTGATTATTATCATAAACATAGTTTATGAATCTAGAGATGCATTTGGATAATTCTGGATTGGAACATCTATTCTGCCCTGACACTATTAGGAAAAATCCCACTGATGCCTGACATTTACATGCAATGCAGATTGGAGACAAAAACTTTATTTTAAGTGAGAAATAAGTTAGGTTAGTTACATTGTTCAACGATTACTAAAAGCAGTTCACTCCAGAAGATGGGAATCAGTCAAGCTACTAAACTGGTAAATGATGTATTGAATGTGAAACTTAACCACTATATTGCCATCCCTGACTCAGGAAATAAAAGCTTTGATATAATATTTGATATAACATAAAATATTCTTAAAATTTCCAATGAATTTTCTATGTCCTACCTAACTTAACAGATGTTCGCTTCAGAATAAGTTTAAACAGCTTATGCTTTCAGCATCAAAACCTCATAGACCCAAACTTGCAAAAGTGTCTACTGATCTAGGATATTTCCATTTTTACAGACTGAACTCATGATAGTTAAACAGTCTAAATTTTACAGTGTACTAAGCATGCATGCATAAGATGTCTCAAGGCTAGCAACCTAAATCATGAACCACTCCTTAAAATCTTTTTAAAATTTTGTCTGAACCACAAATGAAACACATTTCTGTTGGAGGCAATGCTGGTGTATGCAGTTTATATATGTGTATGTGTATATATATCTTTCTTTTATTTATAAGGTATATATGTTCATATTATGTACGATCCTTTTTTATATATAAAGTAACAATTTTTCCAGGTGTAAGACAAATAAATTTTGAGAAGGTTCAGGTCCACCTTTAGTTTCCAAGAAATGGTAGGACAGTCAGAACATTTTCAAAGACCTGTCCAAATATCACTCCTGCGGTGAAGTTGGGAGCAGCATAAATGGAGAAAGCTAGTCGCCAGCATATGCATTTGGCCCCTAGTACTCCAGCCATTCACTTGATCACAAAGTTTCTTGCTTCATACTCTGAAAAGACAGGAAGCTATCATGCAGTTATCCACAGGTCTGGATAACAAATACTCTTGGACAAACGAGTGTGGACATAATTTTGTATTAACAAAGAGAGAAAAGAATGGAGTGGGAGTGCTATGCCTAACATGGGAGAGGCAAAAAGGAGATCTACAAAAGGCTGTGGTTCGCATAACTGATCTTAAGAAGCACCTTAATGATTGATGTGTCTTCTAAAGGCTCGGCAATGAGCTCAGTTTCACTGAAAGCACTTAACATGTTTCCTTTTACCTGCACTGTTGTTGTAGGACTACCTGGATTCCAGTATGACCCTCGCAAAGTCCCTGTGGTCAGATGGCGCTCAAAGCTCCATGGTGTGTTCTGTGGCTCTAAACATGAAAGCCTACACAAAAAGCAAGTAATGGTCTTGCTTGGCCTGAGTTGTAGGACAAAAAGGTCAGCAGACTTTCTTGCTTACCACCTAGCCTTTGGCTTTGTTTAAAGCTGAGAAGATACCACCAGTCTGTCTCTCACGTTCTGGCCTGAGAGAAGGAGACAGATTTAACCTTTGGCAAACTGAGGCCTTTAGGGACTTTTGTTTCAATTTTGTGGGCTGTGTTTCTATGAGAAGAGGAAGCCACTATATAGCACAGAAATATACGACAAGTGATTACTGTGTGCCAGATCTGTGGAGAGAGGGTGGGAAGTGTTCATCTGCATATGCTGTAACACTTCATTAAATGCAGTAAACTGCCTGCAAAATTTGCATAGTGGAAAGAAGGCATTTCATTTTTCCCTCTCTGAGAGAGACAAAGACTACTGAATATATCTCAGCAGTCATCATCTTAAGAGGATTCTGTTCACTACAGGGGAAGTAGTACCTGGTAACACTTCAGTGGGACTAGGCTCCTGCCTTGCGTTCGTCAGCTGCCCTCAGGCTCATAATTCCAGAGATCAAAAAAATATATTCCTAGACTAGAAGAAAATTTCCTTCAAGATTTTATGCAGCAAATATTCACTGCTACATTGGGTCTACATAAGTTAAACATTTGTAGAGTCACATAAGTGCAAGAGAAAATATCAGAACAGAGATCTTCAATGTGGCTGTGAAAGAAACGCTTCAATTCAATTGTCAAGATGCAGGATTTTGCTGCCAGACAGTATCATACAAGAAGGCTTTGCCATCTAGTTTGGGTGATCCTAGGTTATCTGACTTTTAGTACTTAAACTATGCCAGGAAACTGACAGCCATTCATATTTTCACTAAGTTACTTCTTCCAAGAGAGTCCTCAAGTGATTTGCCTTCTCTTGCATGTATTTGCAGTATGTAATTATTTTAAAGCAGAAAGAACACTATGCTTTTGCGCATCTCCTTTTGACAGTAGTCATCTTGGATTTCAGTAGAAATTACTCAGATTGAAAGGGATGTGTTATTGTAATTGACTCCTATTTATATGCCCCAAAATATCATTTGCTGTGGGTGGCGGGGGAACCTCCACCAACATGCTGATTTGTTCTGTTACTACATGTTCTTTGAGATTATCAACAACCTGAAAAAATGAATCTGCCATATGTCTATACTGAGCCATTCTCCATTTGGTTGAATGTACAATTCCTATTTTATAGAGCTCTGGAATTTACTCTCAAATCATGCTGAATGAAGAGACTTAGTACCCAGGTAAATCAATGATCTAAAGCCAAGCAGGACAATTATGATCATCTATCTGACCTTCTGCAACACATTTAATTCTATCTAGTCAAAGCCCAATCAATTTGTGGTTAAAGCAGGCTAACTACTTTAGGATGATATCCACTGTTTCAGTCAGCTGCAGAGAGCCTGAAAGTATGGGACAGAGCATCAAACATTTTTCTAAAGAAAACGGAATCAAGCAGCAGACATAGCTATGCAATCGCACCCATAGAAAATTACGCTTTTGGGAATGCACCACGTTTGGAGTATATCCCTAGATACTGTGCAATGTCGCTGGAGAATTTCAGGTCCTCTGTGTATCCTATTCTTTTCTTTCTCCAACAGTCACATGAAGACATAACATTTTATATAAAATAAAGTAAATGATGAGTACAAGGAAATTGTGGCTTGTCAACTAGTGCGACATGTCAGCGGAGGGCAGTCAGATCACCTGCCTGCAGGAATATTTCTGGTCCATTCACTGATTCGCTAGGGAGCAGAATCTTTAGTCAGGGCGAATACCTTTTCTGGCCTGACATATTACATCAAAGCACAAATATAAATGTGACTTTGTTATCAACATCTACAGGATACATCATATTAATTATTTCCTACCAGATAAGAAAAGCTATAGCCAAGTAAGATTTAGTGAGATCTTAAACACCATCATGGTGGGAAGTCCAGGTTCTGGTGCTATTTTGCGTGTTCTGGTGCCATTCTTTGATGACATGAGGTGGGAATCTCCTTTTCCATTGTCTTTTTCTCTCTTCTCTTGTTTCACATTGATCACTACATGCTTTGCAGAATTAGTTTCTTCTATCAAATTAGGACTTAAATCTGCCATAGACAACTGTTGTCACCTTGCAATCCCAGCTACTTGCTGTGGTGTTCTGAACTGCCTCACTCCAGTCTGTATTATCACTAGACCATTTTCAAGGCAAGTAATACTTTTTGTTACAACATCAGCTTCTCTTTGGTTACACACTCAAGAACTTCCCTAGCCTTCACTATTACCTGAACAGCAATGTCTGCTGCCCTTGATCCTATAAAATGCTTGTGTAACTCACAATGTGCTGCAAAACCCATCATGAATCCCCACCTGCAATAACACACATGTGGACCACAGGCTGCACCTTGATACGGGCCATGGTCTATGAGAACAGCTTCTGCTATTTAATGGTGAAAAAAGCTTACCTTCAGTTTTCTCCCTGCTCACCATAGAAGAGTGCACCAACTAGAAGATACCAAGGAGCTTGCACCAGCCCCACCAGCAGAGCCTCCTCCTGGCTGCCAGGGGGAACCGAGCGTTACGGGAAGAGAGGCGATTCCGCTGGGCACAGCAAGCACCAAAGCAGGGCTCTGCGGAGGTGCAATGGCACCTGGAGGACAGAGGACTTGTGGTAGGAGGTCTGGGGGTGCAAAGAGTCAGCCAGCCAGTGACAGGTATAGGTGAGTGAAAGCTGGGTACAGGACTTTGGAGGGGAAAAGTTAGACCTGGATTGACTACAGTGGCAGTGATTTTTGAGGGGAAGAGGGAGAGGAAGCATTTTGTCAGAGAGGTGGAAGATAGAGAATGAAGGCTTGGTGCAAGCCAAGACATACGTCTGTCTAAACTATCAGAGCAAGGTAGTAGCAAGCCCAATGTAAGGAAACTTGGGAACTGCTACTCTAGCGAAATGACTACAGAGTAAGACTGGGCTCTAATCTTGGCTTAAATATTGATTCGATGTATTGCCTTGGGCAAAGAATCAGTTAGATGGGATTAATTATGTCTATCTACCTATTTCAAAGGGCTGCTGGAAGGATTAATTAGTCATTGTTTGTAGATTTCTTTGAAGATGGAAATGTAGAACTGTATAATTAAATGAAGTCATCAGACATAAGGTTATGTGACTTTGATGTTTTCCAAAAATGCATAAATTAATACCATAACATCTACTTCCATTTTATTCTTAGACATATTTGTAATCCTGGATAAGGAATTAATGGTGCTTGTAAAACATTCCTACATAGCGGTTACATGAATGAAATCCACTTTATAAATAAGGCTATATTAAAAGTATAAAGATTAAAGCAATAAAGCTTAGGTTTATATATCAAGCTTTCTGTTGATATTCAAAGACTTAGTGAATCTGAGATAGACCACTGCTGTTTTTAAGTATTTTTTTATCTATAAAACCAAGTATCTGATTGCTTTCCAACACTTCGGAATTGTAGCTGATGTTCCTCACAGCAGCAGTGAAACTCCACTGGAGAGAAAGGAATTACCAATGTCCAGGTAATAAGGATTACAGTCTAGCACTGGAGCTGTGCCTGCTGGGGTGACATGCTAGCCGATGCGCACACATTTCAGTGTCCTCTCTAGGACAGCCTTGGGCCAGAATACATGGGAAGGATGATGGATCTTGCCCATCTCTCGCTTAAATGAACTGAAAGATGGTGATACACAGTGTATATGTTGGCACAAAGTTTCAGAAAGCATAAACTGTCAAACACATACCACATCAACTACACAACTTTCTGTCGTCATCTCAGGCCAAATAGATTAATAGCTATGACAGAATCATGTCTTTGAAGTTCAGTGGTTTTTTGATTCTGCATACCTACTCACATGAGTGTAACAGAAGTTCCTGTATAGTTTTACCCCGTGATATAACACTGACTAACTTTACACCTATGGCAGAAACAGTTTCTGGTGATAATGAATTTGTCATCTTAAATTACTCTGAAACCATCATGGAAAGCTGCTGTGGAAGTTTCTAGAGTAGATTTGTTATCAAAGACTTTTTTTTCTCTTTTTTAAATGGAACTCTATTCTGTTTCTGAAAGGACACAACAGATCCACCACCACACAGTTTGCTTCTTTGTAGATGTTGCTTAGTATTCATATAATTACAACAGCACAAATGAAGTTTTGTTTTCAACTGGTTGTTTTCCAAACAGCTTTTCTGCACTGATTTATTGGAGTTGGTGGGAAGGGGGGAGCGAGAGGGAGTGTTAGATTCCTTCAGGGTCCAATCATCCCACCTAATTTTTCACAGCTCCTAAGATCCATACCACCCCCTGGTAGGACCCATCTGCTGGTACAAAATGGTGCCTAGGACATTATATGTCACAGAAACAGAAGTTAGCAAAACAGCTAAACAGAAATAAAAGATGACTATGTTTGTATTTAATTATCTTTAGATCACATGCAGAAAGCTTCCTATACCCTCTTATGGTAATACTCCTTGACCACGGAGCTCAGAATACAGTCCTTATGCAAGTCCATCACATCCTGTGGAAGCAAACCTAAAGAAGATTTCAGCCAGAGAATGTATGCCTCCTCCCTTTGTTAGCATCTGTCTGGAATAATTCTTACCTCCGCAGCCCTTTTTGCTTTGTCCTTCTCACCTCCGCCCTGACTCCTGCTCCGCATCAAGAGACTTATTGATTCATAATTTATTCAGGAGACAATGTCAATACTCACTCAAATTCTTCACTGCTTTCACCTCCTCGAACAGCCGGCACACCTGCTGAAGCCAGGTGTACACATCCCTCTCCTTCCTGAAAGCAGCACCTGTTAATGACGGCCACTCCCCAGACTTCACTAAGTGTTAAAAAACTATTTAGCCCACACTAAGGCAAAATGTTGCCTCTCACTTGGTAATGGACTGTTCAAATCTCATCATGAGTCTTACCGCATATTCAGATTCGTATTACATACAAGCATGAGTACATAAGCATATACATCTGCTTATATGTTTTGCCACACCTTACAGAAATATGTCCATGTATGATTGGCTTTTGCTTGAAACGGGACTTGGCAGTAATTAATCATGTGGAAGTGGTGAGGTTTGGTGCGACAGAACCCTGAAGCAATCTTTGAGGGACGCTATGACAGGCTTATTATTTACAAGACATGTCAATAGGAAGCGCGTATTTCAGACAACTCTTTATGAAGGGGGTTTTCCTCAGGGGCATTGGGAAGAAAACATCCAGTACTTCCTCTCCTCATCTGGACTGCTTAGTTACAATTCACACACCTGTCTGCCTAACCAAGTGCATTACAGACACTCTCCATCCAGAGGTTTCCTGGGTCAACTATAGCAACTGAACTGGATGCAGAACAGAGGTCTGTTTTATAGAAAAGACGTAGAAAAAAGTTGTTAAGCATTCCAGACAAAGGGTCTGGTTTTCTACAATTCTGTACCTGTGTAGAGTGAGAACAGATGGCTGTAAAAAGCAGGAAGATCAAAATTATCTACTTGCAAGTCACGTGCAATCTCTGCATCTCACTATCTACACCATCACTACAAATATAAGGCACAGAAACATGTCTCTGTGGAGGCCGAGAAGAAAGGAGTGGTGAATTGAAACACTAATTTTATAGGATCAGAAGGAGGCCTACCCTGCATAGATGTAAACTGCCAAGAAAAACGTGAAGAATTGGCTTTAGCTGCCTCCAGTACCTGGGCTTAAACACTGAGTCACTCCAGTGGCTGGCCATGGGTCCTCAGTTGCCTCATGCATAGACAGACACACACACACGTCTGACCTCAGCCAAGCCCACACCCTACAGGCTCTCTGCCACACAGCTGGGACCCCCGCTCCTTCCCACAGCCAGCTCCTCCAATTGTCTCACTCTCACATGTGCACACCTGGCTCAGCAGCAAGCACGCTGACTGACATACCTCACCCACTCCCCTGACTAACACCACAGCCAGTGCCCCCGGTGATCCCATGGCCCCACTCCAGCTGCTGGGCTCTCAAACCTCCTTACACACAGAAGAGAACCCTGCGCCCAGGAAAACAAAAGTAGAGTTTAACGAGAAGACGGGACAGACTGTGCTGATCGACTGCAGGGATTGTCAGATAAGTCTACTGACCACTACCTGTTTACATGCAACTGCTGCCTTTTAGCCCCTTATCCCTCTGTTTTCCCATGGTTTTTTTTCTCCCCAAACCGGGGAGGGATCTCCCTTTCCCTGCTTGCAGTTCCTTTCCTAAACATCCTATGGAAAGTTTTGCACAATCCCAAAATGCTCTTCCCCTGCAACCCATAATACATCCTGTACTCTCAGGCAGCGACCCCCCTCAGTCTGTGAAGTGCTACAGAGACACACTCCCATCTTGCTGACAAAACTTTCTGTCTGTATAACAACAGCAGACCTGGATTCTGACAAAATTCAACATGAAATGAAAGCCTCTTCCCCTTACAGATTCCTCTACCAGTACAGCATCATCCCGACATCTGAGATGCTGTATCCATGTTCTCAGCTGCTCCAGAGCTCTTAGATCTTGCTGGCATCTGACACACAGTGATAGCTTGCTTTTGCATTCCTTGGTAACCACGTGGAGGGAAAAAAGGTGAAGACCTGCATGAGAAAAAAATACCCAATATGAAACAATACACTCTGGTTGTAACCCACCCCTCCCCTAAATCCAATGCACTAGCATTGTTCAAAAGCTGTTTATAAGAACATTAGCTGGCATAATCTTGTTGCCAGCTTCCTCCATGCTCTTTTTATTTCTATGTTCAAACGTGTGCGTTTGGACTCTTCACACGGCATAGACACCCCATGCTAGCCAACGTCTAAACCTGCAGCAACAATTGTGCCCTTCTGAACGGAAGGTTTGTTCAGCTGTAACATTACTGATTAACCACCAATTCAGCACAACAATGTTTTAAACTAAAAAATAAACCTGCTTCAGAAAACCTGGCATTATACTCGGCATTGTGTGTTCCAATACATACACACATGGTGCTGTGATGTACAGTTTCTAAAGCTGAGCATTTTCCTGGGAAGAATGTATCCCTGAGATGCGAGGGATGTATTGGTCAGGAGTTTTTTCTACCTTGAGAAAATTTTCAGCTAGGTATATATAACCTGGACACAATGCCTCCTGTAACAATAATTTCTCTCTGTACAAGAGTGGTGCAGCAGGAAAAAAAGAAAAACAGGAAAAAAAGCTTACTTTCAATAAGTATCGAAATAAATTTTCTAGCAGTGACTAGAGATGTTACCAGCTCAGCTTCATCTGAAAACTGAAGATAATTACGTGTCCCTCACCAAATACATTTTCATAATACAATCAAGTCACGCTTATATTTCAAGATTTTCAGAAAGTCTTGAAATGCATTTTAAAAATCAGTGCCAGGCAAACTCTGAAAGGAATTTTCTTAACCAAGGGCAATGTATTGCTTTATCATAACAAATGCATTTTGCATATTAACAACATGATTAAGTTTTATAAAAACATCTCAGTTATTTACAATAGCTGTTATTCAAGTGACACTGCTCATTTCATCTAATTAATCCAGCTCTTAAGTTGAAATTGGGAAGAAATTGTATACAGCAGCTAAAAAAGAACTAGATGAGACTATATATATAAGTGCTTTCCAATTTAATAACATACTTGCACTTCTAACATAATGATAATGCTCCCTAGGTACAGACTGGAAATCAGATTCAAATCACCATAGGTTTGTACATGAACATAATGAACGCTAGGTATTCTTTGAAAAATAATCATAACACCCTCTTGCCAAAAAATAGCAACACTTCTTTTAATTATTTCCTCTATAACAGCCCCTTTTCCATGTGCAGAACAGATCACCTCCTGTTTAAATACCACAATCGTGACTACAAAATACCAGAGTCAGCCAATACTAAAAACACTTATGTGCTGTATATGTTCATAATAAAGAACAAAAATATGAAAGCACTTGCGAAAACAGACTGTGCACGTTAGCTTTGAGGCAGCACAGATTTGCACAATGACAATCTTATCTTGATACTGTGCTTCAGTCTGCAGTGGCCTGTTTTGCCTAGGAGACACACCTGCCTCATCATTTATCTGACATAAAAGACAGACCATTTTTTCAAAGATATATAAACACCTTAATATGTCATGTCAGTGTCATCTGGAATGGCAATGAATATTATTTCTATTCCAATGATCTTCTTTCAGATGCATTTAATTTTGGTTTTCTCTCTCTCTCTCTTTTTTTTTTTTTAATTAAAAGACAAGCAGGTGAAGCAGATGATAATAGTGCTTTACCTCACATGTGGTGTACTGTGGTCCATATCCCATTGTGGCACTTCTCCAGAGACTGAAAGAGAATGAAGGTGATTAGCAAAGTACTGAAGTCTCTAGAAAGGGGATGAGAAGGGGCAAGATGGGGAATGCTCATACATGTTCTGTATCAAATTACATGCTGAGGAGGAAGCAGGAGAACCTTCCTCAAAAACCAAAAGGGTGTTGTAAAATAAACTATGAGAAATTGCCTAGAATATGTTTCAGAAATCTGAATGTTATTTCTGCTGGTGATACACAGCAGCCTTTGGAAAATCACTTTTCTTTGCATTCTGTTTGTAAAATAGAATAGAATATTTTCAGTTGGAAGGAACCTACAATGATCATCTAGTCCAACTGCCTGACTGCTTCAGGGCTGATCAAAAGTTAAAGCGTTATTAAGGGCATTAAAATGGAGACATCAATACCTTCTTCCTTCTGTACTTTCTCTTGGCTATTCACTGTACAATTTCCTTGTAGCCAAGACTTCTTGTGTCTCTTCATGTTTATGTAGAGAGTTTAACATAATGAGGCCTTAATGTGGACTGAGGCCTTCTGGTGTCTTTGTAATACCAGTATTTAGAAGTTAGCTAACTTTTATTTACAGTTCCACCACGGGCTTCAAAAGAAATTCTGATATTTCTATGAATGTGTATGCAATTTGACTTACAGATTTAGTAAATAATTTAGACTAATATTTACCAATCATTGCGAGATATGGAAATTTAGCTTAACTAAGATGTACAGACTACTTTTACTCCCTACAATAAGTGAAGCATGTGAGCCTCCAGAACATTAGTAGCAACAGCATACCTAGCACAAGTTGAGTAAAATATTTTTAAAAATAGCATTATATTTGGAAATTTGATGCCTTCAGGATGGTTTCAATGTTCAGTGACGTACATAGTTTTGCCAATGACTATAAAGGGAAGGAGTGTTTATGAATTACATTCACTCATTCCTCTTGCTATTCAATTAGATGTGGCTGATATGTTAAGTGGTTTTCAGTAAGAACATAAGGGACCAGCAGGAATGGCTTTCAACAGCATTAATCAATAATGCAATAGCACAGTGGTTGATAATGAAAAGGCAGCAGTTACTAATGGTTAGCACCGTGCTCTGAGACATTGCTCTTCTCCCATTGTGGAGTGATGGTAACCCTTCTACACCATAGCCAGGTAAGCACGCACCCCAACAGGACATTTCTTAAGGCTTTTTACCATTTCCCGCCCACTACCAGAGCGCTACAGAGTTGCAAAACTAACTTGCACTTTCATGCATGAGATGTACCCATCCAAACAGCCCAGAAATTTCAGGGCGTGAGTTCATTTGTGCCATTCATCGCTCCAGAGCGGCGATCAGGCATTGCACACATGATCACATTAATCTGAGGAGAACAAATTTTGTCTGAGATTAAAAGGGGGAAAAAAAACCCCTGAGCACAGTGTAACTTCTTGCTGTGAAGCAGATCTGCCTTAAACAAAAAGTTTTACCCATAGGGATACCTCTTCAAACAAGGAATACACCTTGTCGTGACCCAAAGCCCTGGGGTTTTTTGTTTACAAAGATTTTCTCTGATTTCAACAAACAGTGCAAACAGTAAGACCTTCTGCTGCTGCCAGTCGTTCTTACCGCTATAAATCTCTGTAAATGTGATCCCTCCTTCCCCTCCAGATACCCTTGTGCTGGCTGCAGCCCAGATTCCAGGGTGCAGTATACACAGTTTTCTACACACCAAAGGCCTCAACACTGACTCCAGCGTTGGTGCCAGCTGCCTGCTTGAGTGAATCATGAGCTACCACAGCTGGGACAAGCAAGCTCATTGAAGCTATTTCTTTCCCCCACTAAGTTAACTGACCTCAGTAACTGAACTCTAACAGCTGAAAAGACTCATCAGTAGATGGAATCTCTGGTGCCAACAGAAACACTAACCAGAGGATTTGAAAAAGAGTACCTGAAAGTACCAAGTGAAAGAGCTAGCACGTACTCTGGCAGTGAACAAGGACACTAGTTGCAATTACCAAGGAGATTCTGGGGGTTGTAAAAGAAAATATCCAATTGGAGCAATAGCTTGCAAAATCCTAGTCTAGAAATAAAGACAAAACAGCCCTCTTCAAGGCTGTGAGGAAAGCATAGCATCTGCCATCCTCATGTTCCACCTCTCTTCATCGTGTTAATACAATTCTGTTTGCTTGTTTCAAAAGCTTGCTTTAAGTTTTGCCTTTCACTGCATAGCCTACTGATAAAAAAAAAAAGCCTCCTCCCTGTCCTTTGATCTTCTGCCTTTTATTAGACATAGTTCAGACCCCGTTAAAAGAAAGACAGGTTCTCCTATTTATCTCCCTCTCCTGATGATCATTTTTCATTGACATGTTTCTGACAAGGATTTCAGCACCTCTTCTGGGCAGGACCAAATCCACAGCGTATTCTTTCTCCACTTGCGTAATTGGTTTAAAGGTCCTGGTGCCAAAAGACTGCTCTATGGTACAGTGAATAACCTACTTCACAAAATAATGATGCCATATAAGTTACAAAGCAGAATTACATTGATTTTCTAGTGCAATCTACATTATATCTGGCAGCAGGCAGTGTGTAAGTCGCCTCTGAACAGAGCCCTTTGACCATGTGCGATTATTCCTTTTATATGGTGATCATGTGCCACAGAGCAAATGAAACAAGAAGTGGAATGGGGTCAAATGGGCATCCTTGCAGAGTATTAAGATAAAGGACTTTATATTTAAAACTGGAAGATCTAGTCATCTTAACACAGGCTAAAGATTAGGATCAGTGCTTTTACAGTAAGATGAATTATACTTTGAGAAGTAGGGAATCTATCAGAACAAAAAGCCTGCTTCATGAGAGCAATTTAGCAAATGCAATTTCAGCTATGACTGTAAAAAATGATGAACTTGACATGCTAGTAAATGTCAGTTACTTGAAGCTTATTATTCATTTTATGTACAACAGAGTTGTCTTAATACTCTGCTTAGAGCAGCTGAAAACAAGAATCCATCTGCTTTGTAATTCTGTAGTTGTAGGTGCATGGCCCATTAGCAATAGCATTTCTCCTACCAATAAGTTCATAACATCCCCTAAAATTTTTATCTAAAAGGATAATGGTACTGAACTTCTACAGCTGTTTTCAGTTTCTTCTGTTTTTTAAAAAAAGAAAAAGGAAAATGGAAAAGTTTATTTTCCTGCAAACAGAAACATGCAAAGAATTTTTTTTATGCTACCTCATTAAGTAGGGATGTAATCATTAAGATTCTTATGGTATTTTGCATATTGTAGCAAAAGTTGCTGGAAAAAATATACACTTTCTCATATAAAGGAGGTCTTTGAGTAAAATTAGGTTTTTTGTAATGTATCCTATCATAGCAGCAGTTTCTATCACAACAAACAACATTTAGATCAGATGTTTGTTAACATTGAGTTTCTAAAGATAAATAAAAAGCACTTTGGGACTACTCATGCTACAGATTTGTTTCTAATGCATTGTAACTTATATTGAGAGTCTACCAGCAATTTTCAGACTGTTAACCTTCTAAAATATTTGCCAGTTGTTTCATTGCAAACCATTACCATTTGATATAATAACGTACATGAAACATATCTCAATTTAGATTGCAGCTATCATGCATGAGGTAAACAAGATCTTTCTACTTTTCTCCAGCTATCTGATAAAATCTATGTCCTTGCATTGCTGATTACGGACCCTAGAGCCTCCACAGAGTCAGAAGAACAAAGTAGAGGTGAAAGACTGTTTCTGGTTTTCCTGAACACATAAAGAGAAACACATCACGTTTAGCCAGGTTGGGTGTGTACAAACTAAAGACGAGCTGAAGGGCTAGGCTCTTTTTATGGAGTGACATTCTGGGAATGTAGATGAAAAATCAGAAAGATTTAAATCTCTGAGTTCCATAAAGTATGAGAAAGGCTGTTAGAAGGATTAAGTAAATTAAATGTGTGGAATTTGGGGATGCTTACTTCTCTTCTGGAGTACATACTGTCTGATTCTTCTTCAGTATGTACCCTGCATTATTCCCTACCTCAGGTACTATTTTTCCTTGAGCAGCAACCAAGGGATGCAATCCTTGTTGAGCAGGCTAACAGATGTTACCAATTTGGGGGTTTTTATTACAAGAAATTTCTTAAAGCTCCTGTTCTAACAGTCAGGTGATTACATTAGTTTCCATTTTCAAGGAAGTCTGAGGAGTAGGCCTTGCACCTTTCTCCATCTGATCTGACAGGGACATGGCTTGACATGCCATGGCACAGTGGTACCAGTCAAGCCTCTCCTTTCGCAAGAACTCTACAAAGCCATTTCACCCTTCAGCACGGATGGGTTTATAAAACCTGGCTACTTCCTAATAACCAAGGAAAGCAAAGCCGCCAGAAGCTAGGATGTTTTGGGAGACATAAAACTGATCAGCAACACATGGTGACAGCAGCAACAAAACATTCACTCATCCATTCCACCAACCCTAGGCTAGATAACAAGCTTACAGACAATAACTGCTTGCACATATACCCTGCAACTACCATTGCAGGGTTTCCTTCCTGCTGCGGCAGACTGTAAGGAAGCAGGAAAGTGTGCAGAGACACTCCAGGGCATGATTAGTTGGTTATATATTCTGCAAAAAGCATAGCATACAGCAATCACTTTCCATAGCAACCTTAATGTATGGAGAATCAATTGCAGAAATAAACTGATTTTAATTACAGGAGTGAATGTAATTAGCAAATAAGCTACATCTAGACAATGTAAGAGAAAGGGAAAGCCTTTTTCCAAAGGTGTTTTGTTTCTTCAGTCAACTGAGAGCTTAACCAGCATTATGCTCGTATTCAGTTATTTAGCGTATGCTTGTATTCAATTATTTAGTGTGTCCTCAAGGGCAGCTCTGCAGCAACTGAAGGGAAGAAACAGGCACAGTGTTGCCAGCTGCAGGTTTCTGATCAGGAAACCAATGTTATTTTGGCAACTATGGTCACCAGGAATAAAATTTGTCTAGCCTAAAATAGTTGTAAACCTGTGAAATGTGTGTGTCTGAGTTAGTCACCCTAGGCTCATTTTATAAGTATTGGAGAAACATAGACATATTTGGTGTGAAATGCATCTCATCCTATGCTAGAAAACTAATTATTTTTCTCTGTAAAGAAGACCAGGGTGACATGCTTAAGATACTTAATTTCTACATGTAAAGGTAGGACTCAAATGGTCTTGACCAGCAGCAGAGAACCGGTGCTGAAGGCTGCTTATTCATTTCATCTAAAATGAGAGACCTTGGAACAGCAACCAGAAGCTAAGATTTCCCTCTACTGGACAAGTAGTTTAACCACAGTTTTAGACCAGCCTAATGAATCCATTTCTCTGCACATGGCACAGCTTCAACAAAAGGGCAAATTATGGCCCCAGGTTGGAATTTAGTCTATGAAACCTTGCTACTTAGGGGGAGAGGCAGACAATATCTTCCCCCCTTCCCCCCCCCACAAAAAAAAAAAAAAAGGGAATTAAATTAGAGTTTTCCACTTCTTACTTAAAGGTGTATTTTGTAAGAGAAGAGTAACAGTAGTGGTGGCTTCAAACAGAAGACTGAACCTCCGTTAGGACTGTAAGAAGAAGGGCACTGCTGCTTGCCTTCAGGAAAATGCAGAGACTCTAATTAAGTGAAGCCAGGAATTCTGTTTTGTGAGCTGCTTTATACTGACAGTGCTAACTGCTCTTAAGCACCTGGCTTGGCAAAGTCTGGGCACCAAAACTTCTTTGGGTTTCAGCCCTCCTTGATAAAACAACTAAAAAGCGTTTCTCTGCTTTTCAGGGACACTGCTGATATAAACAGATCAGAGATTCTCAGGGGATCACTAGTCTGGTACTGTCATGGTGCAAGTATTTTAAGATTTTATCATACATCCTTGTGTCCCAGTGATCTCATATTCTTGGCCTTTGAAAATGTCTACCTTTAGGGAGAAGGAAGAGTATGAAAAGAAAATTCTTTTCACAAAAAATCTTCAGCCTCTTACATGGAATCACAGAATCATAGAATCACAGAATGTTCAGGGATGGAAGGGACCTCTGGAGATCATCTAGTCCAAGTCCCTGCTAAAGCAGCTTCAAGAAGCTTGGTAGAAAGACTGTTGTAAGAGGTCAACACCTGTGTAAGACTTTAGGCATCACCAGCACACTGCTATATTATTAAATACCATTAGAGGGGTGCATTCATGAATATATTGCAGCACAGAGGATGTCTGTGTGTACAGCATACTACAGTATGTTTCTGAAAGCCTGTTGCACACTAACAATGACATCTCCCACAGGCAAATATGGCTAAAGCACCAGGATTGCCTTTGTAGCTTAATTTGGTTCTATTAGTGGATGACTGAAATTCATTTCCCTGAGATATTTCTTCTTGTGTATCAGTCCAGCTTCCTACATTCCTGAAAACTGCTTGCCAGCACCACCATTGAATCCAGCAGGTTTCATGCACTCCTTTATCTCACAGGACTCAAGGAGATAGGGAACGCTGTGCATCATGCACACCGATCAGAAAGTGTGGAAGGCTGTTATGCTTAGGGACTCATCGGAAGAAACAATGGGCCACCAGAATGGAAAGGGAATTATGCTAGCGGCAGGTAACATTATAAAAAAAATGAAAAGCACAGGTTCTTCAGGGCATCCCTATTTGCCACTCCCCCATTTACAGATTATGGCAAAAGGAGATTCCTGTAAGCATAAATGCCAAACTGCCGCATAAGAATCACCACTTACTTGGCACTACGCCTTTTTAAAAAGGTGCATAGTTTTGCACAGATTGCAGCGTCTGACCACATTTTCCTTTACAGCAGTGGCACAGCTCTCCACTTGCAGATCCCCGCCGGACTGGAAGCGCGTGGCTTGGCGCCATGGCCACTACAGCATCGGGCGCGGGCACGGCCGGAGCACCCTCCCGCAGCCACCCGCCACTTCCCACACAAAGCACCTCTGCGTAGTGACGTGCGGAATCGCAACTCTGCAACTCGAGGAGAGTTATAAAGCAGGTATGTTTATTGTGGCACTGGGTGCAAGGGGGATCGCTCCTCCTAACTTGCACACCGTTTCAACAGGCAGCCCGATAGTTATTATACAAAGGCACGCACAGGTTTCCGAGCATTCAGAATCTCCTCCCTCTGGCGCCTCTTCAAGATGTACTTTTCATCTTCTTGGGCAGTTACCTGAAGTTCTTGTTTATCTTTGCACACATTAGCAGTCTTTCTTATTTAGTTTGTTATCTTAAAACATCTGCTAGCTAACAATGAGCCCTTCCTTATTGCCCACTCTAAACATGCCAAGCTAACACATGCCCACAGGGCTGGTTTTAATCTGTACCAGCATGATCCCTGAGCGGGGGATCCACCCTCTTCGGGGGGGCGGGGGGGGCATTTCAGTAGGAGGACGCTGATCTACTACAATTCCTTTACCGTGGTTTGTTTTTCTTGTAGCAGTTAGCACGTCCTCGTCAGAAGGTTCCTTATTTACATTCTTGTTAGCTCATCTACATCGATACTAATTGTCCCCTCTCGAAGAGCTAAGTGCAAAGCTCCCGCCCTTCGCTCTTTCTCGGGTGTTAATGTTTCTGTTATCTAGGCAGCTTCTGTGTGCAGCAGAGTTCTAGGGTTTTCACCGTATCGGTAGGACTTCAATAAGCTGCGCTGCAAGGCTGGCCCCGGGCACCCCTCCCACAGCCCCGCTGCGAGGCCTTCCCGAGCCAGCGCCGTGGGGCGGCAGCAGCCCGGCCTCCTGCCTGCCCACCTCGCACCGCCCGCCTGCCGGAACCGAGGGAGGGATACGCGGCTCCGCGGCCAGCCAGAGGCACGCTACCCTCGGGCAGCGAGGCCCTGCAGGCCAGCCGCCTGGGCACGGACACAACGCTCCCACTGCCCGCCAAGCGCTCCCTCGCCGGCCGAGCCCCCCACAGCCGTGGCGGCGACGGGGCCTCCTGAGAGAAACCGGCGAGCCACCCCGCGCCTCCTGCCCCCGCCCACCCAACGGATGGTGCCATGTGCCGCGGAGGGGGCACCGTGACACCCCCCTCCGGACCGCTACTTGGTACAGCCCGCTCGCATCGCTTCCCGCCGCCCCCCGCCCCCCCACCGCGCATGCGCGGCCGCTCCCGCTCGGTTTGACAGGCGGCCCGGCGCCGTGCCGCGCGTGCGCAGCGGCTGGAGCGGCGCGCCCTGCCGGGTCTCCGCGTTGTGCGTCTGCGCGCCGGGCCGCCGTCATCTGCGCGCCCGGATCCTGCCGCCGCCGTCTCGCGGGAGGTGGTTGCTGGCGCCGGGGTGAGGCGAAGCGCGGGAGCCGTCGCCATGACCTCTGCTTTGGAGAATTACATCAACCGTATCCTTCCGGCGGGCGGAAGCGTCCCGGGGCGGCCCTAGGGGTGGCGGGAACGGGCCTTCCTTCTCCTTCGTGCCCGCGGGCGTGAGGGGAGGCCGGGCGCGGGGGGCCTGGCGGCTCGGTGCCGCGGAGGGCGAGCGGCGCCCGCCCCCGTGGGCTGGTGACAGAGCTGTTGTGGGCATCGGGTACCTCCGGGCCCGGCAAGGTGTGAGCTGCCAGGAGAGCCCCAGCCCTAGGCCGGCTGCTGAAGGGCCTGCAGAAAGCATACCGGCCGGGGCCGCAGGCCTCCTGCATCCAGCTCCCGCGGGTGGTGGCGTTCGTTGGCCCTTCCTGGCTGGCTGTGTCCCTTTACATAAGGTAGAACAGAGGTTTACGGGAGACCCAGAGAATAGAATCCCCTATAGCCTCCCGCGCTGCAAACTTGATCCTCGTTTGGTCGGTGTGAGGAATGAGGCCTGGCCCCATAAAGGGCTCTTTGCATGTATTAAGTTGTCGGCTTTACATCGTTTGCTCAGAAGCTGGGAGTTGCTGTTCTTGGAACGCCCTTCTTGTAGTTCTTTGCACTCCTAATAGCCTATGGGCATTTTCAAATTTATTCACAAACAGTAAGGTAGTAACCCAGAATCATTCAGGATAATGGATATGTGGTCATCAAATTGGGATAGCCAGACTGACTTCAGAGTGAGGGCATGTAGAATGCCAGGGATCCCCACTAGCAAAACAGCTAAGCTGTTTTGAAGGACTTAGCTTTGAAGTGTTTATAAAACTTGTTTCAATTTTGAGGTAGTGCAGTTAGTAATGGAAGAAGAGATGAACTTAAATCTTTAGTCTGCCTATGGTGTTCATGTTTGTGTATAACTCTCCATAGTTGAGTAAAGTGAAACTTTAAAACAGAATGTCATAAAAAATACTGCATTGTCAAATGTTGCTAACAACCATGGTGCTCTTTCTTATGAAAAAAAAAAAAAATACTGGTAGGCTTTTCTGGCTTTTACTGCCTCTTAAAACTTTCAGAAGTGTTAATGGTTCCGTTTCAGATATGTCTAAATATTTTCTTAATGAACTATCAGGTACTGTTGCGGTAATTACTTCTGATGGAAGAATGATTGTGGTGAGACTGGTATTTTTTAACATTGTATTTTCCCCCATAAAGACTCCATCATGGCATTAAAGAAGCAGTGCTAGGGTATTATCACTTACCTATTCACGACTTCACAAACTTTATTTAAAAGCTTTATGACCATTATTTTATGCTGTTTGATTTAAACACTGGTTCTTGCCTGTCAGCTTTGTCCATTGATAAACTTGTGCATGCAAATGCTTGACTTTTTTCAAATGTTTTTGTCTATAGGATTGCACAAGAAAATGCATTTTCTGTTCAGTAATATGGTTTCCACCTAAAATGTTCTCTTTGTTCAGTAAGCTTTTCAACTTCCATGCTAAAACCAATTCTTCTATATGGTAATAGAAAAAGTCAGCTAATAATTACTGAAGAATTGTGGAATTCTGTAAGCTTGAAAAGCTGAGGATTGGCAAACTGTTATATATCAGACTGCATAATGTTTTGGTTTTATTGCTTATGTATTATGTGGGGTTTTTCTTCCCCCTGCCCCCCATCTTTTATTCTTTTGTGCTTTAAGTTTAACTTTTTAGTGTGATCATTGCATGATGGTTATATCTTTCTGTCTGTACTTAGCTTTGTGCAGCCTCTGGGCAGACAAAACAGTACTTTTAGCAGAAAAATACTAGTTTCACCCAATCTTCTGTCTGTTTGGAGTCAGTCTGGTAAATTTTGTGTTGTGATACAAGATCTTTTCCACCAAAAAGATTTGAATGAAATCAGTATATATGACTCATTGTTACATGGTTAGATGATATAAATGGATACTGCCACTGCTTGAATGATGGTGTTTTACATTAGTTGGAATTAATCAATTACAGATGGTAAATTGCACAAATCAATTACACATTTGGAAAAATGATAACGCATTAAAGTGGCACAGAAATTCTTCTCTTGATGCATTTTAGTTTTGCAGCTTGGGTGGTTTGGGGTTTTTTGAGTAATTTTATGGAAATAAGCTAATCTCTTTCAAAGAGATACCACTTAAAATTGCATGTTAAGAATAGATTCAATACTGTTGACCACAAGAATCCAACTTTTCTGTTTGTTAATTTAATTATTTGATTTTTGGAAACTTCCGTACAAGGAAGACTAACACAGTTTATAAGTAGCAAAATTAGTTGTCTAGAAGGCCTTCATTGGTAAAAAGGAAACTTTATTTCTTTCAATGTTAAAGATTGCTGTGGCTTTTAGCATGAACACAGTAGTAAATACAGATACTTAAATTGATTATTGCTTTTCAAGTTTCATTCTCCAGCTCTTTGTGTTTAAGCCTAACAATAAAAATTAAGTAGAGCATCTGTTCTCCAGTGCCTTAGTATTGCCACCTTGTTTAAGATATCCTTGAGACCAAAGATGATAAATTTAAAAGGTAATTGGAGTGTTTTATTTTTTGTCTTGTTTTTTTTCAGGGAACCCTCAAAGGTTTTGATCAGACCATTAACTTGATTTTGGATGAAAGCCATGAACGAGTGTTCAGTTCTTCACAAGGGGTTGAGCAAGTAGTGCTGGGATTATACATTGTAAGAGGTGATAATGTGTAAGTATAACATATTCATATTTAAACCAATTAATAAAAATTTAGTATGTGTATATATATAGTGTATCTGTATATATCTTAGCCCCAGACGTCTTATATCTTTGCATCTGTGGGTAGCACTAGTAGTACTGCCAAAGCTGAGGCAACCAAGGAGGTGGTTGAGTCACCATACCTGTATTTAGAAGACATGTAGATGTGGTGCTTATGGACATGGTTTAGTAGTGGACTTGGTAGTGCTAAGTTAGCCTTTGGACTTGATGATCTTAAATGTCTTTTCCCACTGAAACGGTTTTGTGAATCCTTAATAAATGGCTACACTTCTGTTACAGAAGTGATTGCATTGTAACGTTAAGATACTGTTAGTCTAGATTTACTGAGCTGTAAATTAACCAGATCACGTAGTGATTTCTATCTAGGAAAGGTCAGCATAAACCTCAGCCATTTTCCTTTGAGTCAAGGCATTGTGTAGATTTTCTTTATTCCAGTCTGTGAAAGGCAGGATCCACTGATGGAGGAAAAGATAGAAGAATGAAAAAAGATTAGATGGAACTTGTGTGTAAAAAGTCAGCAATCTTGTATACAAAGTTGACTTTTAACAGGATTTTTTTAGATTTTTAGAAAATATATGAAGGTTCTGGCTTGACAATGTAACAGCTGCTGAAGCTGATATAGTGACATGTCAAACGTATGAGTTGATATTTGATGTTAAATACGCTGACAAAATGAAAGTAAAAGCTCATTAAATGCAGTGAAAATTAGCTATTATGCAGAACAGATGGGATGGTTATAAGAGAAGTGGAAAGAAGGCCTGGTAAGTGGCCCTGCAAGGAAGATGACTTTTGCAGCAGCATTCTGAAACTCATGGTAAAAAATGAGATTATTTTTTATCACAAAGGAAAAAGGGCATGTTGCAGTGACCAAAATGTGTACCTGGACAGGAATCTCAATCTTCTAATTCTAATGGATATTTCTGTACAAAGAAATGTCAAGACTGAATTTTATTTAGACTTATTTAGGTGTGTTTATCTAACATCATTGAGAAAGTGGATCATTTTGGAAAGCTTTCATCATTTTTGACTTGAGCTTTTAAGCAAAACCACATAGTGACAAATGTACAAAGGTAGGCTAAACATGCTACTTGTAACTTTTCAAATTGTATGGATGTGTATAAAGCCAAATTACTGCTTCACTTTTTCGCCATACTAGGCTGCCACATTACTCAATTATATTCAAAACATTCTTTTATAGAAATTAATCTTTTTTTTAATCATAACAAACTTGGAAACATATTTGTTAGAAGGAATAGTTCTGTATTCATGCAACTCCTAACAAACTAAAATTCAGCATCCTTATAGGAAGAAGAAGAAAGAAACAACAGCTAAGTAACAGTAACTTCAAAATAGGGGACTTGTATAATAGAGAAGCTATTGAAAAATAAAAGAAACAAAACACTCAAGGGATAAAGTGCTTCCAGGCGTTCCAGTGTGTATCACTAGAAGCTTGCAGTGAATATACAGCATCAATCAGAAGAACTTGGTATGGTTCAACAGCAAGTAAAGGCTGTTAGAAGGAAAAAGACAACTTCTGCTTTAGAAGGTGTGATGACTTAGGAAAATAAAAAAAAGGTATTAATACTAGAAATTTATGTGTAAAACTGTAATAAAAATTGTGAAGAAAAGCTGATTAAAAACCCAAAACCTCTTAAATACATGTGTGTTTGTTCTGCTGCAAGAGAAACAGAAAGTCTGTGGAAGAGATATCAGGAGTGACCGGTATTGTCTGTTCCTTTTTCATCTAGGAGAATGTGATCTCTAATGAAAAGGCTTTATTTCTCTATGTGAACTAAAGAGAAACTTACGCTGTGATACCATAGATGGATTTTAATCTAAGGAAATGTTTTAAATTGAAGTGTCACTTTGGAAAAAGCTAGTAAATGAAATGGTAATGAGCATGCAGGATCAAGTCCTTTTCATGCAAGAATTCTGAAGGCACTCAAATTTGAAGTGAGGCTTCATGCTGGTCAGTGCTTGAATATTCAGTTGGCATAAGCAGTTTACATTTGTGTTGTCTAAGCTCCCAGTGTAGTGATGGAACTGAGAAAACTACTCAGCTAACCAGATTACTCTTTCAAGGCAAGTTAAACTCCTCTTTAGTTTCCACTGACTGTCATAGGAACCTGGACTCCTGTATTGGGATGTTTGCTCTTAAGCTCAGTCTCACCCTGCTCCCTGGCTATTTTGTGGTAAATATGGATTCACTGGAAGAAAGAATGTTAGGGGTTATTAGGAAGAAAACTAGAACAGTGGACATCATCATGTCATTGTATAAACACCTGTTATGCCACTGTGTTTAGAGGGGTGCAGGATGAAATTACATGAAGAGCGCAAGTGAGAATAACTAGAGGTATGAAATGTTTTCTTTCAGGGAAAGGCTGAATAGGCAAGGGCTCTTCAGTTTGGAAAAAGCACAGATATAGTGGTTATTGTTTGCTGTGAAATCAGGAGTTGTAGGAGAAGTTGGGAAGATAATTGCTTTATGTAAATTCCTCTGTTTTTTTTCTGCTATTGAAAACTGACATAATCTGACAAGTCACATACAAAGGTACTTCATTGCACACCGTAAAAGTTAATTGTAGAACTCACTGTTGCGGGATGTAACAAACACCAAAAATGGAAATGTATTCAGAAAGCTATTGGATGGATTAATTTAACAGTTTTTAATGGCTCTTAATTCATTTTGTGGATACAGCCATTAGCTCGTAAGTCTCTGACGTGGTGAATGTAAGGGTGTGCTGGAAGGAATAGATTCTGTTCTTACTTTCCCTCTGGGTTACTTCCCATCCTGAGCTAGTGTGATCTCTATTATCTTAGCCTTCTCTTTAAAATGGTTTTACTGAGTCCACTAGTGTTTTAGTTCAGGTAAGTCTTAACATAGCATAGGTGAAATACTATGTACTCTCCCTTGGATAAATGAACGTTTTACTAGGTTGTGTTGAAGGAAATTGTCTTGCTTCTCTAATGCCATAGGCACTTACGAATTGCTACAGTTAGACATTATTCTTGAAAAGCTGTTATCTCTCTAAAAGGTTGTGGTTCTTGTTTCAGAGGCTAACCTGCTGCCTAAAACAAACCAGTAGTATTTGGTTCTTATAACCTGTGTCTTTAAAAAAAAACCAACCAAAATCCAACCCGAAAACAACAAAAAATCCCAGCAACTTCCTTTAGATTCTACTTAAGACTATTTATAGTCATCAAAATTTGAAGTTCAAAGGATAGAGTTCTACAATTTTAAAAAAAAAAATCTTCACTAACAACTTCATTTTGTGGCTTTCCAGTTTTGTACCAGGGGATTTCAACAAATGATAACCTGTTTGTTGTTTGTTTGTTTATTGCAGTGCTGTCATTGGTGAAATTGATGAAGAGACAGATTCAGCTCTTGACTTGGGGAATATTCGAGCAGAACCTTTAAACTCAGTTGTGCATTGAAAAGATGAAAATGCACATGGACTTTGTAAATCTTCGGTTGTACAGACCTATTTAACAACGTGGATGATTTTTACAAATTGTGTTTAATTTTAGTCACCAGTTTTTTATTATGAATATATTGTAGTTTGCCATGTAAAGTAAAGTTTCTACGTTTTACTAAAGAAGTTTTCATTGAATTTCCTTTGGGGTTTCATGCTGCGTGATTTCACTCTGAAATATGTACTGGGAAATGTAAACAATGTCAGTGGTAGTCCTGTGTATATATACCTCATTCTTAAACAAAGATCTCAATCTTAAAGGAAAACCAAGGCTTTTTTAACTCAGAATTATTTGGAGGTAGATTGTGTAATGGTCAGTTTAACCAGCTCTAAACCTAGTTCTGGCTGTAAGTAGAAAACCAGGTTTTGTGCCTTTTTTTTTTTTTCATTTTATTTGTAGTGTAGAGAGCAAGAGCATTAAAAGCTTTTGCAGTCAAATTAATGACTTGTGCACATAATAGGGTTTTTTGTGGTTTATGTAACATTGTTCTCTAGTCCCTAAGGGTGTACTGGAGGTGCAAGAGTTCTTAGTGCCTTAAGACTTGCAGACAAATTAAATGGGGGAAAGAAAGACTTTTGAGTAGAAACACAGAACCTAAACCAAATATATGCATTTATTTGAAGCCCACTGAATTCCAGACCAACTGATTCTCTGTCTTCTCTTCTCACCAGATGTTGTGGTGCTCAAAAACTGGGTAAGATGTATAGAAGGAGAATTGTGTCTTTGCTAGTATGTAACCATTGTCTTGCTAGATTGGAGGTTTTAGGGGACACAGGAGTACTTTGGCTAGAGAAATTATTTCCTTTGAATGAAATTTGCCTTAATATTGGGTGTAAGAATTACATGTGACTGTTAATAGACCTCCTCTTATACATCAGCAACACCTAATTTAAGTGGGACAAGCTCTGGGCAGCATGGTGTATTTTAGGCTTACTTACTCACTACCTAGCCGAAATACTGGTACGGTGGCAGCAAGAGGAAGTTGGTATTGGACAGAGCTGTTTTCCTTGTCCTCTAGTGTGCCAGCAGGTCCGGTATTCCTTCCCCACCCACCCACCCCATATAAACGTGCTGTTGAAAAAAGAAAAGTGATTTTAATGTGCATATTTGTTTTTACATTGATTTTAATATTAAGTGGGATTTGGTACTTTTTATTATTGCAAGTTCAGTTTGGAAGCCAAATACATTGAATTGAAGGTATTTGTTCTGCATGTAATTGGTTCTCAATTCTTGTAGCTTCCAGCTTGTTTTCTGAGATTGTTCTTAGTGACGCATGTGAAGCCCAGCGAACCTATTTCAACTTTATCCATCTTACGACCTGGTGATGTGTTGTTTTTTGTCCACATTTCTGCAGGGAATTGCTAAGCAGATGTCGAATTGGGGGGTTTCCATACCAAAGTCCGTAGAGTCTGGCTATAATTCATTATGTTAAAAGAATCGATCAATTTTGTTAAACAGTCAACAAAACAGTGTATAACAAAAAGCCCTTTTGCTACTCATACCAGCATGAGAGAAAAGAAAGTATAGAAAGTGAACTGTATTGATAAAGGACAAGTAATGTGGATGTAAATTAGCTACTTTGGGGCTCAGCCAAAAGAAATGCGGAAGCAAAAAGGTAGAATCAGGATGAGCTGAGTTTAAATGCACTGCTTGGCCTTGCATGTATTAGGAGAGTTACTGTTGAGATACACAGGCTAAATACTTATAGGAGCTCTGGAACGACTAAGGAAGTCTGTTCCTTTGTAGCTGTGGAATTATGTTTGAAGCAGAGTTATGGAATGTTAATACATACAGAGGCCTTCTGCCTTGAGCACGTCATTTGTAATGCAACTCCTTGGCCCTGTGCTTGGTTGAGGACTTACAATATGATGAGCTGCTGATGTTAATTGAAAATTTTCTCTGTCCTTGAAGTGATTATTTCAGATGCAAAGCTGTGGCACCGAAGTGGTGAAGCTGATTAATAATATCTAGGGACTGACAGATGAGAATTCTGAGTAGTTCAGGCATTGCTCAAGCAGGAAAAACAGTCTGGAGAACCACAGTTTCACACAGTTATGTGTTTAAAATGCAGATTGCAAACCCTGTCATCTTCCCTTCTGGTGAGTGATTTCAGCTCTTGCATGCGCTCTTTCTGGACCTGTGAAATTGTGTGTGTGCAGGGTGGGGTGGTGGGGGAGGGGTTACAGCTTGAAAAATTAAGATGTGTTTCCACTTACAGGCTGACATAAACGGAGGGCGTTTTCCAAGGCATTGAGAAAGGTGTTTAAATTCCCTTTCAAAAAAAGATCCTAACAAAACCTGGCTGTACAAAGCCCAAATGGGTTGATATGCAGTGCACTGTCAACTTGATTCTTCTGCAGTGAGATAGGTGAGGGATGGCCAGCTCACTGGTCTGACTGGGATTGTGGGCAGTAAAAGCCCTGCCAAGGCAGAGCCCACTCAAAAGCAAAATTCTGTCTCAAACCTTAAAACTGGCAACTGTGGAGTTTGCTTACCTTCATGCTTAGGCAGCAGCAATGTAAAGGTTTTTGGAGTTGTGGGTTTTGGCTTACACTTAAATTTTGTTTCGGTTTCTGGACCACATTTTGCTTCAGTTTGATGCCATTGACTTTGATCTGGGTTTGACTAAAGCCTTTTCTGGATATACTGGTGAAGGGATCAAAGCCAGGAGACCCAGTCAGAAGGGGTATCTTGAAATTTAATCTAGGGCTTAATATGCATTTAAAATTCATAAAATGAAATTATAGCCTTGTGAACTTACAGGAGCTTTTAATCCATAGGGGGTAGCTAGGTCCCTGTATGTATGGTGGAGAGAAAGCACTCTGGAAAAGTGTTGGATGCAAGATGTTGAATTATAACCAGCCTGAAACTGTTCTCATAGAATCAAATCTGTAGTGCAGTCCAGCTGAAGAAATAGGTCATCACTGAAAGTTAGGGGTTTTATATCATTAATTTATTTTGATTCATTCTATTAAAGTAGGAAAAATAAATGGGGTTGAAGTCATAAAGTGGACATAGTTATACTTTAGTATAACTTGTATTATCATTCTAATAAAGCAAGCCAGAGGACGTTAGTTAGTCCCGGGAGGAGGAAGAGTCTAGGGTAGAAGCTCAGCAGGTGTGAAGGTTGTGGATTTATCTAGACTCTAGGTGAACCCACACTGCAGCCAGTGTAGCAAAAGTGTTGAAGGTAATGAAGAGGTAAAACATAGAGGAAATTAATTAGAGCTGAATTTTTGGGTGGAAAAGTTATTTCTGATGCTGAGGAGGTATGAAAGAGGACTGGAATGGAAAAAGAGCACCGCAGATTACTATTGTGTGTTGAGTGGGGGTATGCCAGTCAGTGTCTGTCAGCTGGCTGGGGCAAAGGTTCTCTGCAGATGCCCACTGATTGTAGAGATGTAGCAAAGGAAATGTCTCCTGGGAGATTAGGAGTAGTGTTGTCTGCAAAAAGCCTTTGCTTTATTCTTGCTGGAGCAAAAGTACCCTCAAAGAAACAACAAAAAGAGTAACTCCCTTTTCTGACTTGAAGGCATTCACAGTGCTGGCCACTGTGGCTCTATGACTGAGCTGGTTCCCTGTGGTATGTGAAGAGCCCTGCTGAGATGGGAAAAAGGTCATCGTAGTCCATAGTGTTCTTGGAAACTGTCTTTTCCTGCAAAAAGCCTAGATTAAAGATTCAATAAATAACAGGTGATGTTCCCTAAAATCCAATGAGTCCTTGCAGAATAATAAACCAATTTTACAGAAATGAGTAGGGCAGAGAAAGGTGATGCTAAGGACAAGAGGAAGTAATGCTGAATTGGAGGTAATTGTCATATTCCATTAAGTTTCCTGCATTGCCCTAGGTTGGTCACTTCCTCCTTTTGTTTGTTTAATAGAGATCATGGAGGGAAAGGACAAATCCTGACGAGTACTGGAAAAGGATGCCTCCAGTGAAAGGACTCAGTTGGCTTATAAAGAGATTAAATTCGTTTGTTGTGCATGAAGCAATGCAGGAGCCATCTTCTGTGGTTCAAGGGCAGCATCCCTAATTGCAGTCCATGTGAAGTACCTCCATGTCCACATATTTGGAATCAAAGTTCTTAAAATACTGCATGGCCTATAGGCAGGTTATGGGATTGAAGGAACGTGGATTCTATTTTGAGGACTTATTCCAACAGTGGAGAATTTCTGTACGACTCAACCTTTGCCATCAGCTATAGCCTGTCATCCTTAGTTCCTGGAGTGTTTATTCTTCAATCCATTTTATAAGTAAAGCAGCTGAGTGACACATTAAACGCGCTGTGCTGGAGCTGAAGATAAAGTACAGATGGTTTGTACGATTTCTCATGGCCACTGCTGTTCTCATTTCATAGCAAATGTACCTTGAGTAGGTCCTTTGCACCTGTGGTAACATAATTCCACCTCTCAGTCTCTCCTGCAGGAATCTGTGCTCTACTAAGAATTTTATTCTGCAGATTTATACAGAAAAATTCCTAAATACCAGGGTTGTGTTCTCTGTGCATTGTTAAGAAAGAATTAAATTATTCCACAGTTAATGTGACAAATACCAAGCCATGAGCTGTTGTTCCTTTAAGAATTAAATGACAACCACCATGAAGGCACTTCTGAAGAAGGTAGATGCCTCGTTTGAAGAGACTTGGAATCTATGAATGTGAGTCGTGCCAGTGAAACATCAAGATGGTTTGTGCTTGCTAATTATATTTGGTCTGTCGTGCATTTTGGCACTGGTGTATGCAACTCTACTAATTTTTACTAATTGTGTTCTTATTTCTGCTTTCTAGCTGGGGAAACTGCAGTTCCTTGATTAGAATCACAAGTCTGTGGATTATTTTTATTTTCAGTGGAAGAGAGTTCTTCAGTCGCAGTAAAGATCCAGTAAAGCTGTGTCATGTCAATCAGTCTTAGCTTCCCTGTTGCTTAAATAATAAGACATACTTCATGTAGCGGGTATGCACAGACAAACCGCCAAACCTAGATGTGCCAGAAGGTGCTATCTGTATGGACCAAGCCTTGAGGTGAGGGAGGGAAAACTTGTACCAGGCTTCGGTTAAAAACATGACAGAAGATGGTAAAGAGCCAGGCATTTGTCCTGGAAGTCCTGTTCTAACAGCCTCTTCCCGGGTGCTATATTCTGTCTTAGGGTCCTTTTCTGGGCCTTTTTTTTTTTTTTTTTTTACAGTAGTTTTTAGTTACGGCAGAAATGCTGACATTTCTTCCAGTAGCAATGTTTTCCCTGAAGAAAATAAAAGCTTCACCGACAAAGGTGGAAATCAAAGCTGAAAACACAATAGCATTCAGACTTTTGCCAAGAATTACTTGCTAGCACTAAGGGCCTGACCTCATCCAGGCGGTAATACCTTCCTTCCTGGAGCCTTCCAGAACGTTCCAGGAACTCTGGAACTTGCGTGGAACAACGTGCTGCTGCTGTTCAGCCTTACATCAGTCACAGTGCTGCCGAATGCCAAGAAATTTTACTCGGTGCTGAACTCCTTGTCTGCTATTTGCACCTTTTTGATACAAGGTGTTCATTACTCAAGGGAGCACAAGGGCATGTGCACACGCTGGTTTTGTCCACCAAAACAGCTTTAATGGTTGTCCCACCATCATCTTTTTGTTTTGTACTTTAGATTTATCTTTAGTGCCAATTTTTCCAGCAGTGATTACGGTGCTCTGCATAGAAACAAGTGGAGATTATGCAGGTGGAGAAATGAAAGAAGCTGGATATGAAGTAGTGAAATCCACAAAAAAAAAAAAAAAAGGCAGAACACAAACCTGTTGAATGTGAACAAAGTTAGGTTTTACAGCAGTGCTCATTATAGGGACGTTTTCTCTAACACAGATACAATTGTTGCGCATGTCATTCATATTACAAGAAATACTGAGAAATGTGAGAAAACATTCTCTACCGAGAAATATTTTAGGCACTAGAATTTCATATGGAAGCTTCCTATCATAAAATGTTATTTTAAAATTTTTGTTCTTGCTTTGGATTTTTGCGCTTAAATCTTTGGCAATTCTCACTTGTACAATTTCAGGCTTCATCTCTGCTTATGATGCAGATGGAAACCTACCTGTGTGCAGATGAATGCTGTGACGTTTCTGTGAAGTGGCCACAGTTGCAGGTGGCGTATGGCGAGAGTCTGCAGTATTTGCACTGATGGAACGTGCAGGTGATGTAGTGCCCTCAGATACAGGGTACAGACTGTCAAAACCGTATTTAAAGCAACGTGCCTGCAGAAGACCAGGAAAAAACATGCAACAGTGAAAACCTATTTACAACCACTTCAAATTCGGTTCATAGCATTTCCAATGAATAAAAGCAGTTCTTGCCAACTGCCACCTAAATACTGCTTCATCTATACCATTTCATGCACACAGACCAGGTGTGTGGGAGTTCTGTTCTGCAGCAAGTTGCAGTGCTTGAACAGAAGCCAGGGCAGGAAGCGATTATGGCTGAAGAGCCGATGCTGATTGAAAGTGTGTGATGCTGCGGAGGAAATATAACACAATAGAACCTCAGTTAGTTTGGAAGTAGATTTCAAAAACAGGGCACATTAAGATGTAAACAGTCAATAGGACTGGAGCCCACCTTTCTCCTAACAATCAGGTCATTAGCAGTAGGAGTGTGCAGAATGATTTCCATGATTAAACTGCAAGTGCAAAATGCATGAAAGTGCGTGCTCATCAACGCTGAGCGGAAATGGCCTTGCTTTTTGCCATGTTTCTGCTACTGCTTGTTCTAATTCATCCTGGATACAAGAGTCAGACGTAAGTGCAAAGAGGCCTTTGAAAAGGCAGGCTTGATTCTTTTGTGTAACTGTAATGGGGAAGCATTGCTCACTGGACTTGTGCTTCTGATTTTCAAGACTGCGTCCTTGAAAAGTCATCAGCTTGCATTCAGTTAAAATTGTCAGGATCTGAGTGGAAAGCATCTCTGATGAGAAATGGAACAGAATTCAAATATTTGGTAGTGTTAGCTATTGTTATAATGTAAGTGATGATTGTTACATGGGTGAAGGGGGCAGCTTCCTGTTTTATCTAGAGGTTAATATCTTGCGTAGTTTATAATATCCATTAAGTAATTTTGAGTTTTATTCTCTAACTTCTGATTGCACCATTTTTTAGAAGTCCAGTCAGTGTAGAAAGGAGTAAGAAAGACAAACTTCAACCTGGGAGCTTTTTGTTTGGTTGGTTTTTTTGTGGGTTTTTTTGTTAAGATGCGTATGATGCTCTGCAATCACATTGTGTCTGTCAGCAGTTTTCCTTTTCTTTGCTTTTCTGCAAAGTGCATGTGCCGGCAGAATTGCTCATAGCTGAAAGGGAATTGCCAGGCTGCCCTACTGCTAATGCCGTGCTTCAACACAGATGTACCCAGAGCAATGCCCTTTGTCATCTTGGGCCTTTCAGCAGCTGAGCATTATTTATGAAAGCACTGAAGTTTCCCTGCACTCTTCCATGCACCACCTGAGCCATGGTAACTTATTAAAGTGAGAAACTTCTAGGATGACAAAGGTTCTAATACAGCACCAAGAAAGGCTTTATCAGTGAAGATAATCTAGACAGAAGGAAGTTTAGGTAAGTTGCAAAAGCCAGTGATCCATCATTTTCCCCCTGCACTTCTTTTCCGTTTGCTACTGTCTGTGTGCCCATAACATCTACACATCTTGTCTTCCATGTCCAAAATGAAAGCTGATTTTTCTCACAGTGACTTGGGCCCCTCGTATGACAGATGGCAAAATGCAGGTGCAGGTTTTTGTTTCAGGGATAAAGTTGGAATGTAATACAGCCAGTCATTTATACAAGGAAGATTAAATTCAGCCCATGTTCAAAGTCATTTCTTCCTTGCCCCAAAATAGGTGAGTAAAAAAATCCCCCAAGTATGTCCTTTTCTTGATGGAAGAAAGCTCAGCGCCATTGTGGATGCCAAGGAACAAACCAGGTTTTAAATCCCAGCTTCTCTGAGATGTTGGTGTATTTCTGGGAAGCAGCCCTGCAGCTCTCAAAAATTAGAGGACAGCATAAAACAATGAAGAGTTTATTAACAGTAAATACAAAGACACATTGTTGATTAGATTGCTCTGAAGATTTATGTGGAAAAGGGAGCTGGAACAGGCCTGTGTGATTTAGGATTCCTTGGTAAATAATTTCTAGCTGCTGTGAAAGGACTGTTAGCTTTGTACTGGGTTATTTTTGCCTTGATGCTCCAGAAATCCGTAAGCACGATGCTGTTCCATGAAAAGCCATTGAAGAGGAGCATTTGAGCTGGGTAATAACTGCCTATTCATTCTTGCAACAGGGAACGCAGTTTTATGCACAGGATTTTGATAATACAACCGGAGATTAAAAGTGAACTTTCTCTGAGGCTGTGGCAATTGGCACTTCACCAGCAAGAAGGTGACTGGCAGTAGTATTCGTGTAGGTGCCGTGAGTGTTCATAGAAGTGAAGCAAGCTTGCTTGTTTGTTTATAAAGGTGCCTAGAGCTCCATTCTACGCGAAGGCATTGCTGTAGACATCTGGGGATGGGCCTGTGAGGCGGGAGCAGAATTTGTACTCAGTTTCTACAATTAGAACAGAATTGGCAAGAGAAGATAAAAAATACTGTCCTTGTTGTCTGCGATACACGGCTGTGCTCATAAGGCCCAACAAGTGTGTGGTCCAGATTATCCTGAATAAGACATGGACTGTGCTGCTTGTCTTCCTAACAGTCACCATCCTTGTTGTGCTTATAGTAATTAATTAATCATTTATAGTGATTAAATTTATAGTGATATAATAGAAAAAATAATAGTAATAATCATTAATAATTCATCATAGTTAATAGGTAGGAGAATGATCATCTATTACAGTAACCTCAGCTAAAGTAGCGCTTATACTTAGGGAAAGGTGGTACTATCAATGAAAAGCAATTTGCATATTCAAGGTTGACAGTGTCAAGAAATATAATTATCAACTTGATTTGCAGGTGCAAACAGTCAACACCATCTGCTACTGGCAATATGTAACCAGGGGGTGAGAGGAGGCATGAATCAAATAATACACATGATGGTGTATTAAAAGTTGAAAAACTGGTTGTCAACCCCTTGTCCTAGGGGCCTTTTCTAGGTATCCTGATACCTCCCAGCACCTGCACCTTGTGCTTCTGGCTGTCGTGTAGAAGAGGTGTGTTGTGATGGTGATTCCCACAGTCTTCTCAGGCTAGCTGTACTAGGAAAAGGCATGCAAAGACATTATAATTATAAGCAGATTAAGTCTTTCACACTGCTATTTCTTTAAGCGTTCAGTGATGTTAATCTGTTTTAGAAGTTAAAAGAAATCAGTTAGCCAACAGCAATGTTAAGTTACCGGACGCTGGTATGAGGAGAGATTGGGACAGCCATTAAGAGTGTAAGTCAACACCAGCCAAAGGTCGTTTTGCCAATTTCTTGGGGTTTTATGGGTAAATAATGGGTACAAGTGACACTGGTGAGAAATCTGACCCATATGCATGCTGGAAGGCGGTGAGGCACCGAGTCGTCAAGTGTTGGATTACGTGATAAAAGCTTTTCTGCTTGCCCCCCACAAAAGAGACAGGGTGCAGGTGGGGTGGGACACTGGAATAATACCCTGCTCCAGCTGCACCCAGGCCCGTCACAGGAGCTGCCAGCTCTTCAGAGGCCCATCTGCACCAGCTCAGGGGAGCAGAGAGGCCCAAGGGTGGGCAGGAACCCAAGTTAAGGACCCGGAGGAAGGGGCTTGCCAAATCCTGTAGGCTGCTAGAGAGATCCACGCTGTAGTACCTGTACCTAGCTAGGTATCTCTGTCTACAGACGTACCTACATGCATGTATCTTTGTATATGTAGCTATACATGTTTTTGTACTGTCACATCCTCATCAGCCTACTGGATTTGGCAGTAGGAATTGCCTGACACTATGGTCTGGAGCTGGAGGTGTGGTGGATAGGAAAGAAACCAAAGCTCACGTTAGAGAAAATGCTCCACTAATAGGCATAGTTGAAGAGATGTGGTTTGGTAGTGGGAAACATCTCTTGGCATGCTGTTTGTTCAAAGTCTCATACATTTCTGCCTTGCTTAAGAAAGGCATTCTTTGTTTGAACTCCTTGCTCTGGGGTGCAAGGAACACTGGCAGTGGGGAGCAGGAACAAACTGAAATTCCCTTGGTCACATGCGATTTGCCTGCACTGTTTGCATGGGACAGACAAAATGAAAAAAAGAACCCTGGGCATGCACTCGCTGTGTGCAAATAGTGTGTGGTCAAGTACTAAAGACGCTAGGTCCAGATGCTTAGTCGGAAATTATGAAAGATAAACACCTGCACAGAAGATCAGTTCCCTGCTTTATAGAACAGGACACAGCTCTGCTTCAGCATAGTGAGCTTGCGTATGGTCAGGTGTGGTAGCAGCACGCCCTGGTTTCAGCTGGGATGGCGTTAATTAGCTTAGGAGCTAGCACAGTGCTGTGTTTTGGCTCTGATGTGAGACTTTTCAGTCCCTCAGGCCTTCTTAGCAAAAAGGCTGGAGGGGCACGAGGGGTTGGGAGGGGACACAGCCAGGTCTGCTGACCTGAACCAGCCAAAGAGGTATTCCATACCATGGGACGTCGTGCTTGGTATATATATACCTGGGGTTGGCTGGGGCAGGGGGGTTGTTGCTTGGGGACTGGCTGGGCATCGGTCCGTTGCGTTGTGCACCTCGTGTTCCTTTCTTCCTCTGGATCTTCTTCTTTCCCTCGCCCCTTCCATTATAACTGTTACCGTCATTATTGCTCTTTCATTTTTATTCTGTTTCAATTACTAAATTGTTCTTATCTCAACCTTTGAGTTTTACATTCCTTTCCAACTCTCCTCCCCATCCCTCTGGGTGAGGGGGCAGTGAGCGAGGGGCTGCGTGGCACTTGGTTACCAGCCGGGGTTAACCCGCGACACGGCACCACTTTCAGGTGGTTCCCAACAAGCAGCAGGAACCAGCCACCCCCATTTGAGAGCAGGGTTTTCACTGGCAACCAGAAAACAGACACGTCATCACTGAAGTTCCGTGACTTGCCTAGGCTTTCCCTCGTGGTCCTGCTCGATGTTAACACTGGTTTGCCCAGCAGCCAGTAACCTCCGCTTCTCACTGACAGCCAGCAGTAAAGCAGCATTTACCAAGGCTTTCCTAGGTATATAGAATGTGTAGCTTGTCTGTTTTGATTAACAAGTGCTTTATCTCTGTAGCCAGGTAAGTGTGGTGAGAGGTACTTCTAGGGTAGAGGCAGGATGAAAACAGGACGGAGTTGGTCAGCATGCTTACGGGACACCGGATTTATGTTCCCTCTGCAAAGCATCAGTGAAACAGCCATCAGTGGCAGCCATCGGCAATGAATTATAAGCAAATGCCTGGACGTTTCAGAAGCCAGGACTCGCTGTGCAGACATACTAGTGCTGCAGTAGCACTACTCAACTGCTACTCTGCTAATAAGTAACAATGAAAAACTAATGTTTTGTAGCCATGACTCAACACATTTTGAAGACAGCAAAACCTGCAAAACTTCTGACACATTTGCTCATGAGGAAAAAGTGACTGGCATAATAAGATTTTCTGAAACAGAATTGTTTATTCCATACAAGTGATTGCAAAGATCTGCAACCTGCTTGTAGCTACTGACCGAAAAGGGTTTCTAATGTATCTTAGCAAAGAAATCAAGAAACACACTTGCTTTCTTCTTTGGAAAGAGATCCGGAAGTTCCAAAACCTGAACTTGACTGTTAATGCACAAGCCAGAGAAAGCCTTGCTGAAGTCAAGGTCAGCAACACGCACTGCTCCTCCTCTGTCCACTCGATTACTCACACATCGCTAGAAAGGTACCAGATTAGTGTGGCACCATTTCACCCTTTGCAAACCCATGCTGGCTCTTCCCTACCAACTTCTTGTCCCTAACATCTTTGGAAACGGCTTCCAGAGTATGTGCTCCATCACCTTCCCAGGCAGCAGGATAAGGCTGTAGTTCCCCAGCTTCTCTGTCTTGCCCTTGAAGATGGGACAGACGTTCCCCATCTTCCAGGCCTCAGGAGCCTCCCTTAAGTGCCATGCCCTCTCCTGCCCCACAGTGACACTGGAGATGGACTTTCAAGCGAAGGAATTGCCTGGACTTCTCTTTACTCCCCTCACCCTCATCATAACTGCTATCAATGCCTGTTATGGCAGATGCCAACACTGAATTTCTGTTCTGCTGCTCCACCAGCCAAGAGCTTTCCCCTCTCACTAACAACTGGCAGCAGAGCGCAGGTTAAGAAACTTGAGCACAGGTCGTGTCTGAGTTCATCACAATGACAACACAAAGTGAATGTCAGGATGTTCTGTCCCTGCTTCCTCTGTGGAGGGACACTAGAAAGTCACTTCTCTGTGACCACTCTGGTGCAGGCTGGAGAAATTCCGTTACACCTTTTGCCTTTGCAGCTACACATTGGCTGGCTCCCCATGGGATCAAAACCTGTGGGATTTCCCAGCGTTTCATGGCCACCAGAAGCTCACCTGCTACCTTCCGCCCAAACCACAGGAAGGATTGCTCTAAAATACAGGAAGAGTCTGGGAACTGAGCATTAGCAATACCACAACTCCAGTCCGTGGTCTTAACAATTGTGGAAAAGGACATACACAGGTGCTGGCCTTTCACCTGGCCTCCAGGACAGGCTGAAGGTGCAGCTGTGAACAGAGCTGAAGCGAGCAGAGGAGAGCTCAGGAGAGCTGTACGGTTAGGGAAAGGGGTAGAAAGTCATGTCAAGAAGGGGAACTATAAAACAAAGACATATACTAGATGACAGAGTTTATTAAATTTCAAGTTGAAACAATATCTGGAATTAAATACAGTATATTAACTTCACAAATATGTATTCATATAAAAAGGAACAGTGTCACAGCAACATTCATCGCTTTCCTCACTGCCTGTTAACTCAAGTCCTTGAATTAGTGAGTAAAACCCCCAAATTTTTCCAGTCTTAATTCATCTGGCGACAACCATTCTTCCTTTTCCAGAACTGGGACTTTGCTCTATCATCTTCTGATCACTACTGAGTTCTGTGGACAGGAAACGACAACGCAGATCTTCAGTAACAACAGCTAACTCCCTGAAATAAGTAAAACTGCTGCTTTTATTGACACAAATGTCCCAGAACACTGGCTAACATCTGGGCTACAGCCACCATACCATCAGCTGCTAGCTGCAACAAAAAGATTGGCTATCCTCTCATACAAGTTTTGGAAAGTACTGAGGAGACTGCAAATTAATATATTAACATTCATTTTTCCCGCGCATGAAGTGTTTCAGGTGCCCCACAGCTGCTGATGTAGTAACTGTGAATGTCTACAGCTGCAGCGATTTTTGATACAAACCTCAACACGAATACTGTGAGAGGCAATGGGCGCAAACCGAAACACGGAGGGTTGAGGCTGAACATCAGGAAATGTTTCTTTACTATTAGGGTGACGGAGCACTAGCACAGGCTGCCCACGAGGCCATGGAGGCTCCATCCTGGAGATAAAAGCCAGCACGATCTTGGGCAACCAGCTCTAGGTGGTCTTCCTTGAGCAGGGGAGCTAGAACAGGTGACCTCCAGAGGTCCTTTCCAACCTCACCCGCTCTGTGATACAAAACAAACATACCAAAACCACCACATAACATTCTTGGCACTACTATACACTCACAGTAATTTTAAACCTAAGGCGCATAAAGTGACAGCCATGTAAAGTGCTCTGTTCTCCAGCATGAAACGTAAAGATTTCACTTTATCCACAGAAATATTTACAGCATCTGGACTGAAGCAGCAGGCTCAAATCACATCAAATGACATCCTAAGCATTAAAATAACACTTGAAACATTAAAAACACATAGGGTGAAAGGATCAAGCAGAACAAAGGGAACGTTTTTGTTAAAACACAGGACATCAGCGGAGAAAAGTAATGCATCTACCTTAATAAGAAACATTTTGACAATTCTGTCAAGCTCAGGAATCAAGATGAGTCATTCTGCTAGTCAGAAAAAAATACGTAGGCTTCTTATGGTGAGTGCAAAATAAAACAACTATGCATCAATAAACCAACAGGCAAGTGCAATGTGCTTGACATCCATTTAATAGACTTAGAGTTTATATTCAGATTGCACTAAACGCATTTTCACATCTGAACTGTGGGATGAGAAACTATAGATGCACTATGTAAACAAAATGATTTCCAGAACTTTTTCCCAGCATTCTGTTCAAATCAGGTAATTTTTGGTTAAAACATCACGGTACTCCTGTATCGCCCTGCAAAGGGGATCCTGGTCAACATGGATATTTCTTGAAGATCCATCAGTCGATACCATGGGAGAAGCTCTGGCAGATCCAGTTTCAAGTTCAGCAGTGGCTAGGGAGAAGAGAGACGAGATTCCAGTGTTGCTTTTACACTAGACAGGGCCAAATCAGTCACTATAAAAACATTATGGGTAACTGGAGAGACTACAGTCCAGAAAGAGATTTAAAAACTTCCAAGGGAACATAACAATCAAAGGGCTAGGCACAAAGGAAGAAACAATCTTTTTCCACATTTACTTACCAGTCAACAGCATTTCTAAAGCCAGTGACAGAAATTCTATAGGCTACACATTGAACATCTTCAGGGAATCCACAAATGACTCCTGCTTACACCGGTGCTAAATTGAGCCCCCTCTTGAACCTCAAGTATCTGTTTTCGTTACATGTTCAAAGCAGCGATTTATTGGAACTCTACTCCTAAAAACCAGCTTCTGCATTCTCTGTGACACACTTAAAAAGAATCCGCCTGTGAAAATGCAAACATCTGTGCAATGCAGTCAGGCCAGGACAAGTCTCCTAGCCTGGCACTTTCTTTGAGGCATGTCTTTGTAACCCACCCTGGCAAAACCCTCTTTCCTCCACAAAAACACATACTCAATGAAAGCAAACCCACCTTTACTATCCTTCTCCAGCCACATTTTTCAGAGAAGGTCCTGAAACCAAACGCACTCTATGACACCTAGCAGATGCACAATTATGTCCAAAATGCACGTGGATGAAATGTGATGGCTTTGTGTCCATTTGGACACATGCAAAGAGCTGTGAAGCTACAGCTAAACACTCTCTGTATTATTAAAAGCATGCAGGAACAGAAGGAAATTCTCTCAAGGGCTACCTGCTTTGAAATAGCACCAGTCACTGCAAAGCAAAGCAGTGACTCCAGAGGAGCAACTACCATGAAATAGGTGGAATTCCTCTTTGGACACCTGGCCTCCTATTATAGAGCATGTTTTATGCTATGTGTTAAAAGCATTCAACTTATGTTTGCCTAAGTGCTCCTAAATGATCTTTTCCTCAAGAAAAGGTATCTTTTATCACTAATTATGTTTTTCTTGCTTATTCAAAAAAGACTGCAACATATAAGCTACAAATACAAGCAATGAATAAGAAACAGCAAAAATCCAGACCCAACAGCAGAGAACATGTGTGGTCTGATTTAGTGCGGAATGCAACTGATGCACTTGGAAGAAGCAGTGATGGCTGAAGTCTATGAAAATCTCAGGGCTTCTTTTATGTTTGATGTTTGTGCTCAAGGATTCACTCTAGCAAAAGGTGACTTCAGCTTAAGCCACCTGTGTAGAGGAAATGGGTTAGTTTTCTTTGCACTTGGTTTTTTCAGGCAACTGCATAACATTCTACACAATGTTTCGGTAAGCAGGAATTTTTCATGTTCAAGTCTAAACTGGAAAGCTAGCAGAAAAAACCCCTGTGCTTAGCACAGGAACTTGACAGCTTTCAAGCCATTATGTTCAAGAGTTAGGAACACTCTTTCCTTAAAAACTAACATAATGACACATTACCTTGTTCAAGTTCTTTAGTGATTTTTTCATCTAGTTCCTGCCGTACCTAGAATTATACAGAAAATACAGTTAATATTTTAACAGTTACATTTTTCTAATATTAAACTTCTAAAACATTCTTAAAACCCACACATAATGAGATAAAACCTAAAAATATCATTCCAAACAGAGACATCTTGGTTTGGGGTTTGATTTTTACTAAAGAGAAACTTTTGGTCAGGCAGGCTGCAGCCGCCTCATTGCTCAGCAACGTTTAACTGTAGCACAAAACAATCTGTAACTCACCAGCTGGATTATAACTGGGCAGTTAAAAAAATACACAGGAAGAAAGCAAGAAAGCCTAGCGCAGTTATTACAATGAAGGTATGGCTACAGTTTAGCATCAAACACATGAACAGAATGTCAGCTAGATGCCGAGATATGGACAAATGCCATCCCCGGGGACAAATCAGCCAGCTGAGCCTGGCTCCTGCAACTTCATAAAGAGAAGAGGCGCAACAGCAGCTGCTGCAGGATTGACATATACCGTTTGTATAGAAAAAAGCGTGTGCCGATATTCTTCTTTTCTCCACTTTAAGATGGGAAATTGAAAGAGCTCCTACAGACCACGCCAAAATTTTTCTTTATTGTAATTGCAAATACCATGACACACGTTTATAAAAATACAAAAGCGCACACAATTTTTTCTTGCAAACTTTGTACTAAGAAAAGATAACCACAGCTACAGCTTCTACGCAGCAAGTGCTGTGGGATTTGTTATGTAGCTGGAATCAGGCTGGATCACTAGAAAGGAGCACTTATACCTTTTCTCCCCTAGAAAGTCGGTACTGTTACCAATTAAGTTATTCTCACTTATGATTCTGCCTTCAGAAGCCTTCACAAGAAGGAATCACATCTCTTTAAGAGTCAGTAGTCCAAGCGCTATATGCTGCTGTTTACATTTGATGATACTTGTTATTCCTACATTTTTTCCATCAAATTTGTGACACACAGAAGCAAATTTCAAAATAGATATCATACAGCTTCCAGGCCTATGATGGCCATGAAAACGCTGCAGGGCTTGGACCTTGTGAGCTATACAGAGAGGCTGAGAGCTGCAACTGTTTCTTTACTGGAGTACAGGAAAGCTCAGGGGGACCTTATCGATGTGTATAAATACCTGGTGGGGAGAGTAAAGATGATGGAGCCAGACTCTTCTCAGTGGTGCCAAGCAAAAGAACAAGAGGAACAGGCACAAATCCAAATAGAGGATATTTTAACGTAAGGATTTTTATACTTTTTTTTAAAAAAAAAAATTTAAGCATGGACAAACACTGGAACAAGTTGCCCAGAAAAGGTTGTGCAGTGTCCATCCTTGGAGACGTATAAAACCTGGCCGGACAGAACAGTGAGAAACCTGCTACGGCTGGCCCTGCTTCCAGCCGGGGTGAGGTTGGACTAGATGATCTCTAGAGGCTCCTTCCACTCTCACCCATTCTGTGATTCTCTGATTTTAGTACTGAATTCCTGGGGGAAGAAGCATTTATTTTATGAAATGAGCAGACCCACCTAGCAACATGACAACAAGAAGAATGGAAACACTGTACAATGTACTCAACAGGACAGAGAGAGCAAGAGCCTCAGGAAGGAAACTGCTCTGCTTACCCTCACAAGAGAAGCAGTAACAGGCAGTAGCTGCAAGGGTCAAAGAAGCGGGGCTGTAAACCAGCAAAGCGGAGGGAAGGGCTCCTCTCTCCAGGAACACAGGGACAGCTGTGACCAAATTCACCAGCTCCTCCAGGAGAAGCACCACCCTGTGATACTTCATTGAAATACTCTGTGCCAACAGAGCTTCATGAACAATGGAAAAGGACACCCCCCCCCCCCCCCCCCCCCCGATCTCTAATTGTTTTCAAGCAGGTACAAGCAGAAGCAAAATCCTGGGGAGAAAGGACCCCCTAACACCTGAGATGAGACACAGGTAACAGAAAAAAGCAGGTAAACTAATGCCTAGACCAAAATAAGACCCAAACCCAGGACCAATCCCAAGCAAAGAAGCAGTAGTTGAGGTGTTAGAAGAAACCACTTTCCCTGGTTTCTGGAGTCTTCACAATGACTAGAAGGTCCACAGGACCCTCTGCAACATGTATGAATCGATCAAGAGAAGAAAAAGATCTTGTTTTTCTCTTATTCATTCCATCAATGTCTTTGTGATTCTCACCCGTGTCTGAGGGAAGAGAAATAGGTGGAAATAAAGCCAATACACTGATTTCTGAAAAGGGAATGGATGAAGAGCCAGGCAAAATACACCTCTGCGGACCTTAACTTGCCTCCACTGTTCTCCTTCCCCCCACACCCCTGGGAAAGGCATCACAGCTGAGTATCCCAAACCTCCTGAGCGGGTACCTCTCACCTCACCGCACATCTCTTCAGGCAGGCAGTTAACACACCAGGTGTTCATTTGCAGCAGTCACCTTCTCAACAGTTCTTTTTCAGAAAGTGGTGGTGACTTACTACTTATCCACACAGGCTGCTTCAGCACAAAGTGAGCTGGATCCAGTAAGACTCCATGAGATGACGCTCAGAGTCTAGGAACTCAACTTCAGAACAGTACTGGTACTCCAGACACAACTGCTGTGACCACCGAGAACTTTTTGAATATGAGAACTGGCAAGGAGGGTAAACCAGCCTACTCCTATAGTTCAAAGAAGTTCCATGCTAACAGATTAAATCCATAGATTATCATCTTTCAGATGGTTAACTACCACAGAAGCCGTAACACTACAAATACATAAAGCAGGAGAGTACTCTGCAACAGTCATTCTTTCACTTGGACAAACTAAAGTTCAAAAATACGTGCAGTGTTAGGAAAATGTGAATACATCAGTAAGTTGTAATCAAAACCTAACAGCATAAATAGACAACATTTCCAGTATAAAATACCACCCAACATTAAACAATGCTGGCTACAAACCTTGCCATGTATCTGGCTGCAGAGAAGAGAGAGACGGACAGATTTTTGATTAAGGAGCTGAAGAAGAAAGAAAAACGGCCTTAAGTTCACAGGTCTTCAGTGAGAAACAAGAACATGGCCTACATGTAAATGAAGCAAGTAAAAAAGCTAACAATAAAGACTGCTACAAGAGTGCAGAAAACCAAATCAGAAACGGAACAGAAATTGAAGGATTAAGTAGGAAGCAGACATTTCCCTTCCCACATTACGTAGCAAAACTGGTTTCATTTATCCACTGATTCACCCTGGTTGCAGAGTTCACTATCCTCTTCTATCAAGACACCCACGTTCATTTTCACCAGCCTTTGGCACAACTGTTAGGATTTAAGCTTGTCATTTGTTAAACCTAACAACAGGACTCCAGTCCCAAAATCTCCTTGCAGCGCTTGCAGGAGACACTCCTTGCCTTAGTCTATGGACTAAGGCAGCAGGTCTGAAATTACAGTACACAGACCACTAACAGTGCCTCGTACTTGTGTTTCATCATCTTGATTCAATTTAGTTCTGGATGGTGACACGCCAATTCATCAGCAGCTTGGGAATCAGTACATCAAATCATAAAAAGACAAAAAGACCCCATCAAAGATCTCTTTATTCCTGTAAAGGAGAGGCAACATGCACGTACATCCTTCTTACGACACAAGTCCTACTATGAAACGGAACAAGTTTCAGTCAACCTCCTTCCAGAACATAATGAATTGCTCATTGCTACAGTCACTGTCTAATTACATGCACAGAATTTGTCAAGTACTTGTAATTTATTCCACACTACTGGAGTTCTAATAAAAATAAAAACCACCAAAAAAACCCAAAGACATTTGCATGGGATTGGGATTCTACTGGTTAATAAACTTGTGCCAATACGAACTTTTTTGTATTTTTAAAGATCCTTTTGCACTTCCACTTCAGGGTTACTCATTTCTGTAGCATATATATTTGATGAAGGGGAAGGGGCTATACTGTAATGGAACACATTTCTTTATGCTTTTTTTAAGAATAACATGCTCATTTTTTGCTGAACTTGCGACATGACCATCTTCAACATGTAAGGCTCTATGTGTAATCACTGATATTCACGCCTCATGTTTAGGAAAACGGTGCAATCTTTCAAGCCTTTAAACACCAAATTCCTTAGTTAAGTCTAAAGAAGAAACCGTGTCCATTTGCTAGTGGAGCACTTCTTCCTCCTGTCAGCATCGTTTACCAGTGTTTTTTCCAACAGCTGCAGTGGATGTGGGAATAAACACCATCACTTTGAATAACAGCAGTGTGGACTATTTTCACCTCTTTGCCCCTGAAGCTCTCTCAAAGCTTCTGCACAAACAAAATTTACATCAACATCTTCCTCTTAAGAATGGCTTGCATGTTCTCTGCTTCCAATAACCTTTCTCACCTTGAGGAAGCTACTACAAGGAACGCCAAATCTGAAGAGAGCTTTGACTAAAAAAAAGAAGTGCAAAAGGACTACCTGAGGCACACTGCAATTTAAGCTTCGTAACTCCCTGTCATTACCAGCTTTAGTGGCAGAAGCATTTGTAATCTCCAGCCAAGGCAGCACTGCGCATCCTGAATTTAAAGGCAAGGCAAATTCTGTAGAAGGGAACCAGGTTAGTGGGAAAACAAACCTGAGGCATAACTGAAGTAAACAGTGAATTGAAGAAAAGGCTTAGAGTCAGCGAAATTCTTCTGTCTTGAAACAGTCTGGTGAACAGACAGAATACTAAGCAGCACAAGCAGCAAAGCATTTCAAAATAGACTAAAACTAGAATCTCTGAACTCCTCCCTCATGCTCCAGCTTGCCTCCTGAATGGCACGGGACTCCTGTGGAAATGACAGCACAGACTGTGCATCTGGTAATTTTGAATTTGGAAACTGATTTTGATTTGCCACCCATTATTGTATGCAGAGGGATATGTGCAGTTTTTCCCTTTTGTTACTTCTTGACTTAAGTGTCTTACGTTCCAATTCAATCCCCTTCTTTCAGATGCACGTTACACACATGACATACTGCACCCAACTGAGAAAAATTAAGCCAGCAGTTCTAAGTGAAATACTCACTTAGATGCACGTCCTCTAGCAACTACTGCACCTCTGAGAACTCAAGTTTCTTTTTTCTGAAGGACTCAAGAGAAGATCAGGTTTTAAGACTTCCCTGAATACATCGAACATCAGGTGACTTGAGGCTACAAACAGTGCCATTACAATTAGTCTCAGTTGTTCCCTAACTGGTGATCACAGGAAGAAATATCACAAAAAGATGTGCAGCTGCATTTAGTCACAGGGAGGTTATTCTTTTTTTCCCGTTTCTTCTTCAAAAAAAGAAACCACAACTGTTAAACCCTTTTCTTTTAAACTAGGACAGCTTTTTTCCTAGAAGTGGGATGGTTTCCTTCTTTGCCTTTTTCTTCTTGTAACATCTCGCTCCCATCTCTCTGACGTTTTTCCCTGCCCTCACTTGCTCCCTGCTGCCTGCCCCTCTTGTTCCCTTGTCCTGGCTTTCTCCTTATTTCAGTTTTGCAGTGGATCCCTGAATCTTGCCTCCTTTCTACTGCTTGCATGCTGCATAATCCCTGCAGATGGTACTGTACTAATTGCCTCCCACGTTCTTTGTGTAGTGTTATGGCCACCCCTCTGACACAAAAACACATTCACAATGATACAGAGAAGTTATCTCTTAACTGCCACTGCTACGCATTACCTACACACTGCTTTGCCTATTTTTGTTTTCTTGTTTGGGTTTTTATTCTTTTTCTTAAACCAGGTGCAGTATGCAGACATCTTAGTGAAATGGATTCTTTCCGCTGTAGGTGGGACCACTGAACCGAGGTAAGACTTAAAAGTGAACAAATACTCCTCACATTTGTTCAGTGACAGAATATGCGAGGGACAGAACACTGACTGAATAGGCTTGTCCATGCCTCAGTCCTACGCTAGGTGGGAAACTGATTACAACTACTGACATCTGGTTTCCAAGTCTCATGACATCATGTTTACCATTCTGTGAGGGATGTGCGATCATGCTGACTGCTAATTACAGGGCATACTTTGACCAGAGGTACTGCAGAGGTTGCAGCTTTTGTACAAAATCAGAAAGCTCTGAAGACTTCCTGAGGAGCAGTTACATATAACACCACATAGCAGGACCTACAAAAACAAATGCCTCCTATGCATAGCATACATCCCACACTCAAGTGAGAAGTTACGTGATCCTGTTCATATCATCCTATTTTTGAAGCATCCCTTTGTTGGTATTGTACTAAAACAAGTTCTGGTGAAGAAACTGCTAAAACGAAGATCAGTGAAGAAGGAAAAGGTGTCTCAAACATAGATGTCCGATGGGATTTTGCACTCATCATGAAGTTAGCTGTTTTAATAAAAGGTCATCCATAGAATGGGCTGGGTTGGAAGGGACCTTAAAGATCATCCAGTTCCAACCCCCTGCCATGGGTTGCTAGACAGGGTTGCTCAAAGCCCCATCCAGCCTGGCCTTGAGCACTGCCAGGGGTGGGACAGCCACATTAAATTTTACTGAAGAGCTATCTGGGAGCTTCCTATGCCACAGTATTCTTTATCGCAGTTTCTCTTCATCATTTAGATCTCAGTGTTTTTTGGTCTTTGAGCACTTTTGGAAACTTGTACAACCCTGATGACCAAAAGTCTTCAGTTCTACCACCTAGTTGTGTACTGTTTTGATGATGAGCAATTTGTTCTGGCATATGAGAGCATATGGTTTGGAACTATAAATGGATTCTAAGTTTAGACTGAAAAGCACAACCTTGCTTACAGATACGCTTCAACACTAGTTGAGAACAGTATTTAAAGACGCTTACCTTAGCCACGTAGGCTTCAACTCTGTTTCTTGATGCTAACGTATTCACGGCTGGGCTTAGGAAGCTTCCTCCTAGACTTAGACTTCTGTTCAGTGCCAGATTGTTGCCAATATGTCCCAGTTCAGTTGAATACAGAACTGGACTTGCAGCCAGACCTCCAGTGACAACGCTACTTGCAATTAAAGGTTTGCTTCTATGGCGCGCCTGAAGGAGCTTAGCGTTGGCTTCTGCTAGTCTCTCATTAGCTCTGAAATGTTCAGAAGCACACAAAGAATTATCCTTGGTAGTAACACTTCTGCAAAGTTACCCTCCAGGTCTTTGACTATTATTTGACTTCTGAAAGTGGAAAGGATTAAGAGGGTCTAAAAAAATCCCCGTGATTTGATCTGAGGTTTTTTGGAGAGCCTATTTCTAAGTAGTCACACCACCTGCAAGAAGCAGCAAGAGTTAACCAATACTTTGGACTTCTCAGCATTCAGGCCTCAAAGCAGTCTGTGCACACCGTGTGTTTACATAGCTTTTCCTGAAAGGTACATCGCCTGCGTAAGAACTCTGGGCTACCCTTCCTTTCCTAAAGAAAGCTTAAACCTAAGGCGTGCTGCTAAAATGGAAGCCAAAAGACTTTTGTTGATGTCGCTTCACAGCATCAAACGCTGTTCTCTGAAGGGCCTATCCTTATTCAAGCAGTAGAGGACATGAAATTTATCTTTTCTGCCACACTTAGAATAAGAAGAGGAGATTAGAGACTGGCAAAAAGGCTGCCTGTTAAAACAAAATCAACTTCAAAAATATCCTATTAACGCCCATGATTGGTGGTGTTACTGCTGGAACACTGAAGAGAAATGAAGATAGTTCCAATGAAGAGGGGGGAGCCTTAAGGTACTTTCACCACAAATATGCTATCTTGTGCATAATGCTGACCAGATGTAGAAAGGGTATTTAATGAAGAAAACTGCTTGAGGAAAAAAGTAGTATCTTATTACCACCCCAAAAAAGCATGGACTTACCTTTCCAGTTTATTTGCTAGGCATCTTCTGTTTTTTACTTCCTCCAGATACAGGTCTTTGTACTTTTCCACTTCTGCCTGTGTGGATTCTTTTTGAAAAATACTGTCTTGTTGGGTATTTTTTATCCTGTCCAGTTCACGTTCGAGGTCTCGAATTCTGTGTTTTAGCTGGTTTCTCAGTGAAGCATGATGACTGGCTCTGATTTGTTCTAATCTGTCCTGGGAAGCTGCCTGCGTCTGAAGTAGATACGTACTTTCAACCACCGCAAAGAAAAAGAGAACTCTCCTCGCCAGTCAATTGCATGTACCCAGTTTCAAGGGCCCAGCTTTACTCAGCGAGGCAACTGGGCCTCCTCACTGCCATCAGCGACCAGGGCAGAACCCTGGAACTACCACATTAAATAATTCTTTTCATTCGGAAAGAACCCCCACCTTAGCACTATTATTCATCCAAGCTACTGATGAAAGAACGCTACCTCTGTAGGACAGGGCATAGCATTCCTCAAAGAAATTATGAGTCTGCCTCACCCTCACACCCCACCCTGCAACTGTGGTGACTTCTTTTCTGAGCATTGTCCCCTGTACAATGACTAAGGAAGATGTGTATGTCTGGCTGCGACAACTCTAAGTTGCAATACCCATTCAAGGATAAACAATGAGTACAAGACCCGTGGACAGTGATACCCCTCCAAGAACTGCAAAATGAAAATCTACCTTGGGCAAGCTTTTGATTCAGGGCCTGCAGGCACATTGCACACACATGAAAGCATCTTGCCCAACCATATCCCCTTCTCCCACTGCCCTTCAGGAAAAACAGAAGTATAACGTAACACATGGAATCAGGCACCAAAAAAAAAACCAAACCCCTAAAAATGACAACCAAAACAAAAGTATATAACAGACACACATAAGAAATTAACTTACCTGCAAAAACAGATTGACTTCTTGCAGTTTTTGTCTTATTTCTTGTTCAGCTCGTTCTTCCACCTCTTTTTTGTATTGTTCTAAATAGCTGCGATCCACCATGTTAGTATCCACATGGTGTTTGAGATTAGCCACCTCTTCTTTCAGCTGGCTTTTGCTCTTTTCCAGTTTTTCATGGTTCCCACGCATGGTGGACAGCTCCTCTTGCAAATCGTGATTTTGTGCTTCTAGCTGCATGCATTTTTTAGACTCTATCTCCAGCTGCTGGGAAAGTTCATCAACCTGTAGACAGAAGAGGGGAACAAAAAGGGAACTCAGAGGGATCTAAAATTAGTCAATTCTGTGAAAACTGGTAAAGGAGTTGGCCATCAAGACTGCATTTATCATCTGCTGATTCAGTATTAGAACAAAAGTGAAACCAGGCTCTTCTTTTAAAACAAGAACAGCTTTCACAGAATTTCTGATAGTATTCCTCACGTTCCCATCCTTTATCAGTTCTGCAGTGGGTCACAGACCAAGAGGTACCAAACTAGCGGCATTACACCCATAGGGCTAGGTTGAAAAGGACTAGGGCTATTCATCTGTGAGATGTTCATATGATCATGGAAAATTAAACACACCCATACCCGGTTACATCACAGCCACATTCTGGTTTCATCAAGAAAAAAACCATGTATCGTGCTTCAGAGGAATTTTTACATGCTGTCATGCAGTCAAAGCTTCATTACAGAACTGACAAGACAAGAAATGGGTACCCTTTTCTTCCATTACGCTAACAGATCTGGAAATAGTGGTTCAGACCACAGCTTTTACAGCGGTGGTGGTAGAAGGCAGTCTCTTTAGGCCAAAGCTGCAGTTTGTTTTCAAAAGATTTCCAGGAAATATCAGACTTCCCATAGTTCCCATTGGTCAACTACAGCTCTATCCCCTTCTTTCTGCCTCCAGAAACATACATTGTTTATACCTATTAACCATAAAACATGATATCCCATCTTTTATTTTTAAAAAAGTGGAGGAAACCAGCATAGTAAACACTTGAAAGAGTCTCTAACATAAGTAGAAACTTTACACCTATTTAAAATGGCCCAAACGTAATTCCATGCCCTGTCATTCAAAATAACTCTTCCAACAGGAACACAAATATGCTGCTAACCTGTGAACTAAAAATGAGCCACTGTAAAGGCAGTTGACTCATTCTACAATAATATGTTCTAAAAAGGAAAACAACTTTGAAATACAGCTGCTCTAGCAACAAATCTCAGTAATGAGCAGAGAAGCAGATAAAAGGTTACATGCTACCAAACAGCCAGAGCAACCTCATAAGCACTTCTGGGTCTTCATGACCAGGGAAAGATGGACTGAGGCAGCTACTAGTAAGCAATAAGTTATTGCATTTTTAATGCATCACCTCACACGGCATTGTGCCTTAGGAAGCAAAGAACCGTTCAGAAAAGCAGAACCCCAACTGCCTCCTGCTCAACTGGTGCCTAAGACAGGCTTCTGGGGGTGATCTTGGGCAAAGCCAACTTCATGCAGTCGTTCCGAGTTATGGTGGCGTTACTCCTCTCTCTTCCGAGAGGGAACTCATCCGTCAGAGCCGGACGATGCTTCCACGGCCTCAAGCTGCAGCCAGGCCTGTGCTGGGCCTTCACTGCTCTCAGCCCTGACCCTCACCCATGGACGTGACGTCCCAGTAGGACCGCAGACCTGCCCATCCCTATGGACTGGCCTGGTGACCTGCACTCTTGGCAGACTCTGCTTACTGTCCCCAGAACTGTCCCCAGAACTCTTCTGCTCTTCTTGGTGAGGGCCTGTGGGACTGATCCCCGGCCTGTGTGGTCACAGACCCAGCCAGCCTTGCCGTGACTCTCGGTTTGCCCTTCCTCTGCAGGACAGCCTACCCTTGATGTGCCCTCACAGATACTGCTGTGTATGGAACACTTTCATCTTTACCCCTAATAACTACATCAGTATTACAGTCATCTGCTACTGTGACAGTAGAAGGAACATCAGAAAACACTCAATTCCAAAATACAGCCAAGGAAAAAAAATAATCAAAATCAACAATATGAAAAGAAGTATAAAGAAAGAACAAAGGTTCTGAAAGAAAAAACACCACCACCAAAATAACCCAAAGAAAGCAAAGCTCACCTTTGTTCTTAATCTGCCAACTTCATTGACCATTTCAGAAGACGTGTTCTTCATCTCTCCCTGCAAATTAAGCTGGGACAGTCCCCCTCTCTCCTCATAGACCCTTAGTTTCTTTGTAGCTTTGCTCAACAGCCTCTTCAACCTGTACAGCAAATTAGTCACGAAAACAATGAAGCAAAGGAAAAAAACTGGACTTTTTCACATACTCTCATGTAATCAGCACAGACAGAGCTTATTCATCTTTAATGTGCTTGACACACCAGGAATTACTGAGAATAACCAGTATTCCTGTGCCACATACACTCGGAGAGTCTAAATTTCACCTGAAAAGAGGAATGAAAGACTCCCTTTTCTCCAGGAGAACTGCAGGGCAACCTGCATCTGCAGTTGTTTTGGCAGCTATTGAAAACTAGGGGCTGATGTACAGAAGCACCTTGCAAGAACTAACACGATGCTGCTCACAGTTAGGTACGCCTGTTTCTACATTACAGTTCAATAAAGCATGACTTCTACTTAGGGATACCTCTTCACCATACTAAAAAGCCGTACCTCTTACAGTCTTTCTGCAGATCGAGGTTTCTTTTCATTTCTTCGTTCAGACGTAGTTCAACTGGGCGTTTCAACTCTACCAGCTTCTTCACTTTCTTTCTTTCACTCTCACACTTTCAAAAGAGAAAAGAAATATGTATCATACACGCAGAGCACAGGAAAAATATCTATATACAGTCTGTACATCTAGCGTTCTCCACAGAGAAGCTGCCGGATGTCTCTATCTGTTAGCCAAGCTCCAGAGAATGGCATGGGACAGAATTCCTGAGAATATTCAATCACTTCAGGTTTCACATCAAACAAACCAATATCTAACTACAGAAGCAGATGCCCTCACTGAAGCTAAGGCCATCCTCTTCCGGACAAAAAAGGTGGAAAAGATGCTGGAGAACACTTCCGGCACTGCCTCTGCTCATAGCAGGGATTATGTAGGTATGCACTTCTTGGGAGAACATCGATCCATCTAAAGCTTTCATGGGATCTTCCACCAACCAGTAGGCAGGGGCTTGTGGAAGAATCTGATCTTTTGGTGTTCTTCAACATTTTATTCCCCTCTGCCATTACCTCCATCTCTTCTGTGTGGGTATTTATTTATTCACGTGCTGTTCCTCCTCTTGGTGTTTTCTCAGCCACACCAGAGGAGAGCTGCCAGCTCTTTTGACTTTGTACTTCCATTTTTCCTCTACAGAAAGGCAGAAAAGGGGAAGGCTGCCCCTTGGAAACTAGCAGCCACTGCTTGTTTCCCAAGAACTAGTTTATTTACCCAGAATTCCTTCAGTACGTTTTTCTGCAAGGCTTTTAAGCTCCCGCTACGCTGAAAATATACAGCAGCTCCTCCGTACATGCATTGGAAACAGCAAGCTTTTTAAACGTACCCAGAAACCAAGGGGTCAGAAGATGACCACATGAAATCCAAGGAGGAACTGGGAACTGTGGCCTTGCTCGATGTGCTCAACTGATAGCCAACCACACCGGGAACTCTTCCCAACAGAACCACTCCAGAACTTACACAAAGATACCTATCTAGCTTTTATTTGCTTCCTCCATGACCCCTAAACAATAAGGTCCTTGAAGCCTGAATGGCAGGGATGACAGAAGACAGTGAGTATGTAAGAACTTGACCAAAAGGTGCATGTGGTTCTCCTGGGTATTGGCTCGATGCCTGGAGAATTTTCTGGGCTCACCTGTCCCAACAGTTCAGCCTTTTCCTTGTCAAGCTGAGCAACGCGCTCTTCAAGGTGGAATCTTGACTTCAAGTGCTCCTCCCACATGCTGTGCAAGTCCTTCGACGTCAGAGCCAGCATGTTCTGCTTCTGTGTCTGTGAAAGCAACAGTGCCAAAAGAAAAAGTAAGGTGGCCAGGAAAGACCAGAGTGCAGGAGAATGCAGTAACTTACACAGAAACAGGCCTAAGCTCTCCTCTCCCCATCCAAGACCTACAGTTAAGGTTGATGAGGAGTGTAAAACATGTTATGTAGGAAACATAACCAAGAACAGCAGCTGGAGCTGGTGGGAAGAAGGAATACTCTAGAAGTGACAAGATGAGGTTACAACTTTAGAGGATAAGATGACATGCGCGCACACACACACACACAAAATCACCCTATAGCTTTCCTGAAAAGGTCCTCTGGATTTCATAATGATACATACTTTATAATGTAATAATTCCTCTAGTGCTCACCACAGAAAATACCCTACCCTCACAGCTTCTGTAACAGCTGTACATCTCCTGAAAGCAAGAAAACATTTTCAAATCAACAATGCTATTAATGCTTCTACCCAAAGGGACAAAGATTTATCCAACAGATGCATTTGAGTGAAACAGAACTTGCTGATTCAGTTCAAATATAAAGAATGCAAGCTGACTACATGCTTTTAGTGGCACTCTAAGGAAAGAAAAAAAAAAAAAAAAAAGATGTCTACTAATCTACAGAAAGTCATGAAGACCTTAGCACAAAGGCTTAGATTAAAAAAATCCTTAGGGTGTACAACTTTCTCAAGTGTCCTTACAGAGTAGGTGAAACGCTGGGTCTTACAACAGAAGCAAACACTGTCTCAAAGGTAAGCTCTGACAAAGCTGCAAAGATAACACGGATCTCCCAATGCCGGTCTTCTCTCTCAACGTTCAGCCATAGGTCTCCCCCCGCCCACAACATCCATCCTATCCATTATCTGCCATTTGGTTTAACTCCAGTGAGCAGCTCAGCACCACACAGCCATTTGCTCGCTCCCCCTGGTAGGATGGGGGAGAGAATTCATCAGATGAATTATGCTGACAAACACAACTGTCTTGCACACCACGACACAGATACAAAAGACAGCAGGAAGGGAATGAGGAAATTTACAGTCTTTTCCCTCGAGGGTGCCTTGCCCTAAAACCAGAAGGGTATTGTGAGGTGCACTGTGCCTACACAGCCCACCTGATCTTTTCAATTACCTGCACAATTTCAAAAACTGAAACACTCATAGAAGCCACTCACGTACCTCTTGATGGTGGTGGCCCTCTGCAGCTGCCTGCGTTGTCCGTAAGCTAGTTATCAAGTCTTCCAGGTGGTTATGGACCTACAGAAGCAAGAAGAGAAGCAAGAAGACACACTATGACTTTCCAGACTGAAGTTTACACCTCATGACCAAAAAAACCCCAATATTACATACACCTCTTCATTCTTAGAGTCTTTACACCCAGCACCAATCAGAATGGCTTTAGTTTGATACCACTGTAAAACTGTCAGCAATCATCACCTCTGCTCTTTGCTTCGGGGAGAGAGAACGCCATGTGGTACGCAAAGGATCGTCAATGAAAACAGGCAGGAGTAGCTTTCTCCACCCACAGTACATTTGAAAACCGTACCCCAATAACCACAGGGGAAGGACCAGCGCCGTGACTGCCTTTCCTCTTCTCTTGTCAGTATCAGTGTATCACAAAATTCAACTTTCACATGTAGTCGTTTTCAAAATCTCTTCAGCACTAATTAACAACTACAGTTGTAACAGGAACCCTAGGTCACCGGTTACAATACAAAATGAATTTGCTTCATACAGGCCACAGGTGAAAGCACCTTCTCTGAGCTAAAATTAACCACTGTGTAGAGAGAGTGGGAAATTCCAAGGCTTGCACTGACTTACGCAAATGACACCACTGGCACACCTCTTCACTGTTTCACAGAAACAGACACACATCAAGTAGGCAAGGGAAATGCAATGCTGAGCAGCAAAAACTCTGAGGAGTACAATTTTTGTTCCCATCTGATGATGCCCGTCAGGCCTCCAGCATCAATATCCCCTGTGGTATTTCCAAGATTTAACTTGATAAATACTTTTAATGCTACACTTTGCAACAAGTGCCTGAAGCAGCATCTAATGTCAAGACGGGTCTAAAGCAGACAGTAGTTACACCAGCATATTAGTGGCAACTCCTTACCTTTCAGAGCGTTAAAGAGGACTTGCTATAGTAGCATGGGAAAACTCAAACCCAGAAAGCTAGGGAACGGTTCAAGCAGCCTATAATCGGTAGAACACAGGGACTGAGCTCCCCTAGGCTCTCCAGGAAAACCTCATCTTATCGCTTTCCCACAGAAATAAGCAACTGGGCTCAGGAGCTCACAAAGAGGGAAGTTTATGACCAGCTTACCGAGGCAAAAGCTTGCAGATCTCTCTGAAGTGCTTCAATCCTATCGCTCTGTTGCTGGACTGTGGCTTCCAATCTGGCATTTTCAATTTCAAGGCTTAAAAAGAAATACAGGTCTTATTAGGGAAATCCACCCTAGCACCAATTCTGAAAGAACAGTGTGAAATAACATCATCTAAAACAAAAGCATCCTTCAAAATCGTGTATTAACTTGCTGTGATGCAACAACACTATCCTGTTCCCTCCACACAATCCCGGAAAGCGGCAGACACCTTGTTTCACTGTGTTATTCTCTTACCGTTGCACGTCTTCTTGCAGTTGTTTTATAGTAGTGTTAGTCCCAGAAGATGCCTTCAGGAGCTCCTGCAGTTTCTGGGAAGAAGCTGTTACTTCTCTTTCCTTATTATCCAAGGCAGCTTTCAAGTCATGAACACAATGCTCAGACTGAAGATGCTGTTCTTCCAACTCCCGCAACTGTAAACTCACAGTAAGAATCCACAGTAGTCAGATGAGCTTTTGTAGAGAGGAGTCAAAGGAATCGACTGCTGCTGAAGAATTCAAGTCCTGCATATATCTGCACATACCCTCTACCCAAAGAGCTGTAATCCTTTCAAGTACATTCAGACCTTCACTTCTCCAAGCAAATAAACACAAGCTGTGTTACTTCACCATCTTTTACACTGGCCTCTCCCATCCCTCCACTGATTTCCTGCAGCACGGTTCCGAGCACCGACACTGCCCCTCGTACCCTGTCAGTGACTTGGGACACTCTTTGTATCCACGTGTTTGCTCCTCCATTGAAAGTGTGGATTAAAAAGTTCATTCTTCTCCTGAAGTGACTTCACAACTGCCTCATAAGGAGATTTAAGATTATCTGTTTTCAGAACTCCAAGGCCTCTATACTTCAGTTTTCATAAGAAAATTTAAAAACGTGGCGCCCCCCCGTGCCCAAAATTAGCTTACAATTCACTTGCAAGAAAGCTGCTTAAACGTGGCAAATGAGAGCAGGGCCAAAGAAGAGGGAGGTGGAGGGAAATGCATATATATGCACAGTAAGTTACAAAAGCATTTGAATTCACAGGTTCTGTGGTGGTGGGGCAGGGAAGGAGCAGTGACCCCATAAAAAAGCACCAATGCAGCAGTACAGTATTTGTATTTTTTTCCAAAATCAGACAACATGCTTGGCCAAACCAAATGCAATAAACTAGAGACACATCATTTTCTTTTGCAAAGCATCTTAGCAAATACAAACCTTTGCCCAAGTAAGGGCACAGCATCCTCGTGCCAAAGAGTTGGACACATTTGTAAAACAGTGAAATTAATTCACACGTCATTAAATCTGTTCTGTTGAATTTTTTTCTAGGGTTTTAGGACAACATTCACTCCTACTTTCAACAGATACACTCAGATTTATTCATCTAGTTACAGACATTATGTACCTCAGTTTTAACCTTTTCCAACTCCTTTTGCAAGCGGAGCTTGTCTTCCTCCAGGTCACTGCGGTAGCGTGTAGTAACTTCAAGTGAAGCTTCTGACATAGATTGCTTTTTAAGTGCATCAGCAAGCTCCTGCTGCAGTTGTCTGACCATGCCCTAACGACACAGTTAAACGAGCATGAAGAAAGTCCTAAGAACACGAAATATGCCTTTAATTTATTCGATTATACAATTAGACCTGTCTTTAGATTGAACCCAAAGGTATCAAAATTTGCCTGCCACCAGCAGGCATCTGCACGGATGATGACCTCTCATCATCCTTTTCTCGGCTGAGCACCTCTGACTATCAGCAGCTGTTCGTGAGGATTTCTGCTTCCTAACACAGAAAAAAGGCTCAAGTATTGCTCTTCCTTGAACAATACACAAACACACACTGCAATCAGGTATTTTTTTCTAACAAAACCCAAAGAAATCTGTTGTGATCTAAGAGCCATAGTTTGACTGCAAATAGTACTCTGATGACTGAAGGCAGGACTTTGTATTAGATTGTTCTTTGTTCTGTTCCTTCATTATACAAATATAACTAAATGAATACATATATCTGAAAGCTCTTTTGAGATACACTTTAAGGGTATGTTGAATCACATCCTCTTGTAGTCTTCTTAATCAACTTGTTTTAGAACAACAACTGCCTTTATACTCATAGATTAGGTTTACAAACCTCTGGATAGCTCATATATAGCTATATACATATACACACACACTCTCTCACATGATCTTCAAAAGGAGCCTGTTATTTTGGCAGTAAGAATACAAAGCAAGTCACAGATTACAATGATTGACAGTACTGCTGGAGTGTGGCTACACATCACAGAAGAGAAGAGAAAGCTTAAGGTCACCGTCTGACATGAACTTTGAGGAACTGGCAGGCCCCTTCGAACCCTCAAAACACATAAAGAAATTAACATCTGGACATTACTAATACTCTTCAATCTAGATAGCAACTTCCAGAGAAACTATTTTTTCCCCTCTGTAGAAGTTTCATATAAATCCATCCCCAACCACTTCACTTGTCTGCATCGTCATTTCTCAGCCCTTGTGTATTGGACGGTTCCTCCTTTTATACCACTCTCATTCATGTCATCAGTGAAAGACTTACATCAAAACCATCAAATACATAAGACTATTCTATAGGGCATAAAATGGACTAAGTAAGAAGAATCACCTTTCTTGATCAGAGCTTAGACTTGGATACCTTTTTTCTGTTCTCTGCTTAGATCTGAGGACTAATATCCCGTTTGCCAAAACTTTCCGCAATTCCAAGAGAAACATAACAAACCACAACAAATCAGTATTCTTTGGTCCCATGCATATACATACCAGGTACATTGTAGAAACAAAATCATTTCAAAAACGGATAAACTTTAAATTGTTCTTTCTAAGCATATACTTTACCTCTCTTTCTACTTTGTCAGTCTCGTATTTGAAGACTTGTTCCCTTAAATCAGAACACTTTGCATTTAAATCCTTGTTTCGCTCTTCTATTAGATAAACTTGCTTTTCCGTATCAGCTCTGAGTTTGTTGAGAATATTATTAAACCGGTCCTGCACATCATTCACTACTTCTGCTTTCATGATCCTCTTGTTCTGCATATCCTCCAGTTGCTGACGCAGTAAAAGGTTTTCACTCTGGAGCTGGGCCAATCGCTCCTGCAAGGACTCCTGTTTTATTACAAGTTTGCTTGCTTGATCTTTCTCAAGTTGTCGAGCATGATCATATTCCTTTGCCTGACACTGGGCTTGACTTAATTCTTTTTGTGTCATTTCTAGAAGCAAAGTTTTTTCTCTGAGGGCTTGCTTCAACTGGTGAAGCTCATTTTCTAGCTTATTAGCTTTGCTTTCAGCTTTACACAGCTGCTGAGACAAGCTCTTGTTGGTTTCTTGCATGTCGGAGAGGTCATGATGGAGCTTGTCTTGCAAGCGATGCCATTCATCACGTTCTCTGTGAAATCTTCGATCAGCATCCTTTTCTGACGACCGATGACGTTCAAGTTCTTGAACAGCAGCGTTCAGGCGGGAACGAAATGATTCAATTTCTGTCTCTAATCTGCCTTTGCTTTCGTTTGTCTGCTCAAGTTTGGAAGTCAGCACTGCAGATTCTGTCTTTAGTAAGTCCAGCTCTGCATTGTACTGAAGAACCGTTTGTGTTAATGCTTCCTCGTTCAGTTTAAGTTCCTTTTTGAGATCTTCATTTTTTTCTTTCAAGGTCTCATTTTCCTCTAAATATTTTCCTTCTTCCTCCTGGTGCCTAAGTCTTACTTGATTGAGTTCTAGCCTTAGCACAGCAATCTCGTCTTGTAGTAACTGATTCTTGTACAATAGATCCTTCTCTCTCTCACTGCTGGATTCCTGAATGACAGGGAACATGAATAAAGAGCCAACTGGGAAATGAATCTACAAAAAAACTTCAGCAATAAACTGCATTTTAACATTTCTAACACTGAAGCATGACTTCAAAGGAAGTTTCAGGCAATAAGCTACTCTATGAACCCATGCACATGTACAATCCATGTACACAATGGAAGTGTAACATATCCTTAAAACCTAAATGAACATCCCAAATACACAATGCCTCCCCCCCCCCCCCCCTTAAAGCAGCAACCTAATAATAAAATTATTTAAAATATCTCAAGTGTAAAGCTTTTCAAATGACTGTGCTTTCTTGTATGTGCATGCCTGTATAATATTGCCTTTAAGGTTGAATTAGTTGTGCTACAGATCTGGTAAAAACAAGGCTAGAAAGGGTATTTTCCTTCTCAAATGTCTGCTGAACACTTATCCTTTTGTATTACTGAAAGTTAGCTATAAAACTCCATCATCCTTGGAGTGCAGTAGTCCTGTATATTTCCCCTTTCTTATATGTATAACTTTTTTCCACTTAAACACATTCACCCTACATTTATTGGGCAGCACAGCCAAGAACAAACAAGGCTTTAAAGCACTGCACGTTCTTAGGAAATTCAGTAAACTCTTTTCAAGATCTTTTTTAATACAGTGTTTATGACTGCTTTTTCTCCTCTGGTTACTCTAACTCCTACAGAGAGTTGAATTCATTGTTGATATTCGATCATAAAATTTTAGTATGTGGAGGTGGAAAAGAAAGGCATACTTGAAGAAAGTTCAATAAGGGAATAAGTACTTAAAAGAAAAAAAAATAATGGAAACACACTGTCAAACAACTTTCTTCCTGGTCAACCTTGACATAGGTAGCTAGGTGTTTCACTGCTAGAAACCCTAAAAAGTGATAATAAAATGTCTATGGAATGAAAAATAACAGATAGGTTAAGAAACGGTGTAAATAGTGTCTTCTTTTAGTTTCCGACTTGCGCAGGTAATTCAGGTACACACAGGACTAATGCTGCTTTCCAGAACTTTAAGGACATAAGAGAAAACAGGAAAGGTATTTAGAAAGTTAAGTTACACTGGTAAACTGTAAATAAACCATCAAAAACTAGAAAAAGTTATATAAGATTTATTATGACTTTAAAACAAACATGGTGAAATCTGATTTATTAGGAAAAAATCTGCTTACCTCTGATTTTTTTCCTATAGTTCTTATTGTCTCTTCGAGTTCCTTTTGTCTCCAAAGGTGGTTGTTCAAAATTCCTTCTTGAAGGGCTCTGGCACTTTTTTCCTGAGAGAGCTGTCTCTGTGTTTCATCACGCTCCTCTTCAACCTACAGTAATACAATACAACTACTTGCATCTTAAGAAAAATCAGAGCTAGCAATACATCTTCCCATTCTCCCTTGTATACTTGAAAATATATTTTATTCCCCACAGTTATGATAATCCACCTATATATAATAAATTGCAATTTTCTTCTGAAAATTCAAGAAGAAGAAATACAGGATGTTTTGTAGTAATTTAGAAGAAAGTCAGGCTTTGCCTGAAACACAAATGAAACTTAAATTCTGAAAAAGGAAAAAAGGAATAATAAACTGCAAAACACAACAAAAAAAGAACAGACCAATTGTGAACCAACTGTACTCTACCGCCCTCAAAATCTGGCAATAGTTATCCAATGCCTCTTCCGTGAATAAAAGCACCTCTTTCTCTAGGCATACTGGAATACAATTGAGAAGAAGCAGAAAATAGGACAAAGTGTTCAATTCATTATTTCATATACCTGTTTCAAGAGCATTCTCAGTGTTCTTAACTCCATTTCTAAATTCCTTGAGTGTAACTCAAGTTTCTGTTTCTCCTCCATCTCTTTACAATATTGATCTTCTTGCTTTTGGAGGTTTTCTCTCATTTTCTCATACAGTACTTCTACTCTGAGCCTCTTTTCTTCTTCTTGTTTCAAAGAACATCTGGGATTTAACAGAGTATTTGAGAAACAAAACTACTGATATGAAAGTAGATATTCCACATTATGAACTTGCAGAGACAACTCAAACCATAAAAATGTTAAATGTTTTCAGATTTCATATTTTTACTGTACTTTTCAACTTTTTAAAGAATTCTAACTTCATTCCATTGTCCATGGTATCAATTGTACAAGATATGGAAATAAACCTTTGAGTGATTTAACATTCATTTGTAATTTTACATTGGGAAATACACACTAGCGTGCACACTTTATAATAAAAAAAGAATCATCTTCATATTACAGACATTTTGTTCAAAAAGGAGTTCGTTGTCTCATCAGATCAAAGCATCATAAACTTTTACTATCATTAATATACATTTTCTCAGTATACTGAGCATTGCCTACGTATTACGGATTCAGTGACTAGAAGTAATACTGATGAATCAGCACGCCACTTATCTACGGCAGACTCAACAATTTTTTTGCAAGCCTTCTGTAAGTCTAAAACAACTGCTGACCATAGAAAGAACAAGTAGTTTCTATTTACTCAAGAATGATGTCAGTGTTCAAAACCAGATTCGGAAATGCATAGGGTTTAAGCTTAATATGATTAAAACCAGTTTTAAACATCAAGGGATCTAACTCTGGGAGAAGGAACAGCAATTTCATTTTGAAGTTAATTTATAATGAAAGACTTGTGGAAGGTCATCTTCTTTACTAACTCAAACAATCAGCAATAAGCACTGACATGGTAAAAAATGGTCCACGGTGTGCCCACAGTACCCAAACAAGAAAGCAGTTTTGTGTTTGATTATTATTTTGACTATTTTTTCCGATATACTTGCAATGGTGAACAAGAAAAAATAAAATAAAATCAAGTATGAACATAAGGGAAGAATTGCCAATTGAAAGCCTGCTTTAGAAATTCTGCAAAACAAGAATTAACAACTACTAAATTTACTTGAAAGACTGATGGAAACATTTGTATTTGAATGGTGTATATTGCAAGGAAAAAGATTTACATATAAGCTGTAGTGTGTAATTTCACAAAACGTGTAACTTTTAAGTATAAATTTAACACTGCTTGGAGAATTTATTTAAAATGAAAACATTAATTCTTTATAATTGATAGATATTTGAGAATTTTGAACAAGTGCTGAAGTCAAATCCAGGCCAAGCTGGGACTGCTTTGTCTTCCTCGTACTCCCCCCCTCCCGCGCTGGGAGGCCCAGCTCCCCCAGCCTCCCCTCACAGGGCTGGTGCTCCTGCCCCCGGGCCAGCCCGGCATCTCCCTGCCGACCTCACACGGACTGGGTAAGACCTCTTGGGCTGGGAGGCCAAAAACCGGACCCCGGGCTCGAGACACATCTCAGCAAGCCCTGAGGAGGGGTGGGCACTCACTGCCCCCAGTGCGGGCCGCCCCAGCTGCCAGCTCACGGTGGCTCCTGCTGAGCTCGCTCTCTGCCTGGGCCGTCTGGCCCTGCTGGGCCAGCTCCCCAGCCACGCCATCCCACCGGGGACCACCACAAGGAGACCTCCCCTCCCAGGCCAGGGCTTCGCAGTTGGCCTTGCTGAATTTCCTACGGTGCCTGCTGGCCACCCCTGTCTGACGTGAATCGTGATGAGAAACCTCACTCATACAGGTCTAGCTCAGGAGTATGGGGAAAGGGGCAATCCCAAATTTTACCTTTCAGCTAAACAAACAATAAGCAAACAAATACTCTAAGCTCTGTTTGGAGCAAACCAGAAATCCTAGTATAGACCAACAGAAGCTGCAAGGACAAAATAAATAAAAAAAATTACATATCTCAAATCTCTCTTATAAATCTGAGTTTCTTATACACACTCTCTTGTTCTCTTCTCTTGCGATAAAAGAAAGATAAAACAACATACACATACGTGGAGCTGATACCCAGACATTTTTCCCCTCTGACATTATGCACTTTATAGCGTAACTTGCCCACAGGATTCAAAAAACCCAAACCCTAAAGACTGGAAACTTCTCATCCCGTTGCCTGTTCCATCAGAGTCTTTCGGAACAAAACCACTGACAAGATAATACATTATCAGAACACAAAGTTACATACTTGAGGTTTTGGATATCACTTTTCCATTCTGCTTCTTGGTGAGCCAATGTGGATTTCAAATCTTGAGTCTCCTCTGCTCTTAACTGTGACTCCTCCTTTTCACCTTCCAATTTCCTTACTTCTCTTGAGAGAGCTGTACACCGATTTTTTTCATGTTCTATTACCTGTTCATATTCAAGAAGTATGTTTTGCATTTTCAACAAAATAGTAGAACCTGTTTTGAGAAAGAAAAGACACAAAGTTGCACAAATACTTTCCAATGTATGAACTGTTCAATGCTTTGCTGTATTAGGTGCAGGTGGCAGGTTTCGGTAGTGGGAAGGTCCCTGTGAGAAGAAGGCAGGAGTCGCCCAGCACTGGACATGGATGGATTCAATGGACCCACTGCAGGGCACAGCTGAGCCTCTCAGCCGTGCTGGCAGCACCTCAGGAAAAACAAATTTAGGAAAGGGCAAAACCACTACACAGGCAGAGAAGGGGAAAAGCATGTGAAAACCAGCCCCGCAAATGAACATCCAGGCCAGCGAAGGAGGAGGGAGAGGTGCTGCTCCAGGTGCCAGAGCACAGACTCCCCTGCAGCCCCTGAGAGAACCATGCTGGAGCAGATGCCCACAGCGCAGTGCTGCGGAGGACCCCGTGCCAGCGCAGGTGGATATTTCCAGAAGGACCAGCGATTCACGGAGAGCCCAGGGTGGAGGAGATTTTCCCCAAAGGACTGCAGCCTGGGGGAGGACTCACACTGGAGCAGGGAAAAGGGATGAGGAAGGAGCAGCAGAGAGAAACTGCTACATCCTGACTGCAGAAGAGCTTGAGAAGCGGGGTGGGGTGGCGACGTGTCCTTTTAAGTTTTTTGGTCTTTGTTTCTCACTGTCCAAACGTATTTTAATTGGTGGAGTCTGTTTTGCCAGTGACAGTCACTGGGAAGTGACAGCCCTGCCTTCACACTGACCCACAAGCTTTTTCACCCTGTTTTGTCAAGGAGGGGCAGTGGCAGCCCCTGGGTGGGAGTTTGGCCTTCGGCCAAGGTTAACACTTGCCTAATGAAATTTTAGCATAGTTTAATAGACTAGTAAGTGATGCTTATGTTTATATAATGCTATGTGTATATATGCAAGCATCTTATAACAGTTGATTTTTGTTATACATCTATTTATTTATTTATTATTTTTAAGCAAAGCTGTTATTTTGCTGTACTATTTGTCATTAGCTATTGAGGGGTGTGCTGGTATTGGCTGGAATAGAGTTAATTTTCTTCACAGCAGCTAGTACGGGGCTATGTTCTGCGTTTGTGCCGGACACAGTGTTGGTAACACAGGGATGTTTTCGTTATTGCCGAGCAGCGCTTACGCAGAGCCAAGGCCTTTGCTGCTTCTCACCCCACCCCACCAGTGAGGAGGCTGGGGGTGCACAAGGAGCTGGGGGGGACACACAGCTGGGACAGTTGACCCCAGCTGACCAAAGGCATATTCCATACCACATGACATCACGCTCAGCATATAAAGCTGGGGGAGGAAGAAGGAAGGCAAAGACATCCAGAGTGACGGCATTTTGTCTTCCCAAATATTTGTTATACGTGATGGAGCCCTGCAGTCCTGGAGATGGCAGAACACCTGCTTGCCCATGGGATGTGCTGAATAATTCCTTGTTTCGCTTTGCTTGCGTGTGCAGCTTTTGCTTTTGCTATTAAATTGCCTTCATCCCAACCCATGAGTTTTCTCACTTTTCCCTTTCCGATGCTCTTCCCCACCCCACTGGGGTGGAACAAGTGAGTGGCTGTGCGGTGCTTAGGTTTTTAGGTGTGGCTGGGGTTAAACCACAACAGGGGGATGTAAAGAAGAAAAAGATCTTGCTAACTTTTGATGACTGCATTAGAAGGAGCTGAACTGTACTTTGCGAGAAAGTGCTTCTTCAGCCCTGACTAGACAGAGAACCAATGATAAAGTAAGGCACGTTGGCTGGTAATACAGGCAAACATCTCAGGTTAGGTCACAGTTTCACATCTTTTGAGGGGGATCTCTAATCATAAAGAGATATTATATCAAAATATGAAACTAAAATACTTAGGAGTGCATACAAAGAAATCATGTTTTAAGGGGAACTTGTAACAGCCGAAGGCAGTGACTTGAAAACATACCTGTATGATCCACACTAAGCTGTTCTAACAGCATCATAGCCTCGTTGTAGGTTGAAGTTCCTAATTTGACATCCTCTGAAGTTGAGACAGATGAGTGAGATAAATCAGGGTCATCAGTTACTTCCATTTGTCTGCCGACCTACAAAAAATACAGTATTTTCTGTATGCCACTGTCTAGTATTATAGATCATTACAAATGCATGAATGATTCGTTCTCTCCTTCACAGCCTACAGATTTGTCTCAAATACAGTAAAGCTGCATACTAGCAGCAATTTGTACATCCGGTTGATCACTACATAAACACGGTTCCCATCTAAGTGATTAAAAGCTGATAGAAACTTTATCAAGAAACTAGTTTTACAGTACCTTGTTCTCTTCACTCCCGGTTGTTGCTCCAGGTCTAGAAAACAGAAATATGTTTCAGTACTGGAGTGCTTATATTGCATTATGAATAATACCTGAAGTTGCTTTGAAAACTTCATTTCAGAACTGAATTAAACTAAAATCTAGTATAGCAACTTTGCTAGATGTAGTTCAAGACCGAAACAATTATTGTGTACTATTATGTCTACTGGAAGGCTAATTTTTCCACAAGATATTGAGCAAATAGTTGAAATAACCGTTCTCTCAGCTTCACTCATCGACAGAAATCGTACAGCTACGGACATGTAGATATACAGTTATGTGCCTTCCCTGTTTAATACCAGGGGTTTAGCTCTCTTCAGTATTGAGAATCCTTCTCTTACAGGTCAAAGAACTGTAATTTTGGATTCTCTAGTGGACTGGGTCTGGCTGGGATGCAGTTTATTTTCTTCACAGCAGCCCACACAGCGCTGTGTGTTAGATCTCTGACCAAAACAGTGTTGATAACAAACCAAATCTTTAGCTAGTGCTGAACAGTGTCAATAACTTCTCTTTCTCACTTTGCCACAACCCACACAAGTAAGGTTGGGGTGGGCAAGAAGTCAGGAGGGTACACAGCTGCAAAAGAAAACGCGGAGCAGGAAGCAGGGCAAAAAAACCCGAGATACCTGCAGTGAAAGAGCAATTTTGCTTTTCTGTCTCTCCTCTCCCTTTTTAAAGCTATAAAATACTTTGATGCATGTGCACACACTCACATAATTAATCAGAATTTGTACACATGTGACCTTATCATTAACTTGGCCAGCATGCTCAAAGCACTCTAAACAAAAAAGAAGTGTTTTTCAACACAAAGCACATCAGGTAGTGTCGTCACATAAAAGAACAAGAATCTTGATATGCATCAGGTGTACAAAAAACCTCAAAACACAACAAAACCCCAATCCTGCCCCTAGCTCTTAGGTCAATTTTCATCATTAAGTAAGTTTTATTTTTAACATTCCTTATATGCATACCTTCCTTCATCCCGAGATGTTTCACTGGAAGTGCTATCATCCAGTACTTGACAATGATTCCCACTGGAAGAGCTCATCTGCTGGTGAGCCTTCTGCTTTGAAGACTGTCTTTTACTTTTCTTTGCAACGTTGGCATTCAGGGCAAATTCACTGCATTAAACAGAAAGAAAAAAAAATCACCAAGTGAGTAGGTTTACAAAAAATATTTCTGTAAAACAGACATACTTAAGATGATGTCCAGAAATGACTGAGATAAAAAATATCTACGATACATTCACAGACTTGACTGCAAAGATCGTGGAAGATACCCAAGTATTTAAAAAAACCTTCCCCTAGGAGTGAGGGGCACATGTGGAATCTGAGCTAGATTCAGGTTAAGCTGGATATCCCCGTTAAAGCAAGCACCTAGAGCAGAGATCCCTTTGAAGGACAGACAGGAAAAAACCTCCTGCTTAGGTTTACATAAAAATACGTGTGCCTTCTTTAGACTTTTGAGATTGGTTTGGTAATATAATCTTTTCCCCTTTCCTGACAAAGGGCATATTAACTTAATGAAAAGGAAAACACCAACTGCATGGAGACCACTAAAATCCCTTAGAAAAGGGAGTAGTAGTAAACCACAAGTTCCTACTTTTCCTACTCACTATGGCTTTCACCACTGGGGAAACTACTTCAACTACTACAATATTAGAAAACCTAAGATACTTACATAGTACTACAAGTAAGAATTAGATATTATTTCATTAGCTTACTCTTTCATTGGCATTTTAATCAATTTTGAGCTCTCATCAGATGAAAAATTCTTTTCGCCTTTTTCTTCTATAGTGTTTTCATTCTCCATTTTCAAATAGTCATTCTTCCTTAAAGTAATCTTTTGTTTCATTTGCCGATCAGTGACGTTGCCTGATGGTATATTTAATTTATCAAGACATTCCTGTTTTGCCACCGCCTGCACTTTGGAAATTCTTTGTTTGCTTTTTTCCTTCTCAACCTATAAAAAGAAAGTTAAGCTTTGTGTATTTCTTACTATTTCTAGAAGACAGAAACACCACATCTAAGATTGATTAATTCAGGGTTTACCCCTGAAATAATATGAAATTAGAGAAGCATTTTCACAAAATTACACTGAAAGTGTATTATGTCATTGAAAGTACTTCAAATTCACTCAATTAAAGATAACAAAAATAAAGCCCTTAGAAAGAAAACAACAGTCTATCTTAAAACATGAACAACAAAAAAGTGAAAGCATTACTGATGGACAGAGTTAGGAGGACTGCACAATGTTGGCTGTAACAACACCAGAAAAAAGATCAAGTGGAACTGCAGGGGGATAATGCTCCCTTAACAAGGGGAGGAAAATAAAAAAGATGCCAAACCCACAAACACAAATGGTTTCACAGGAAAGAGGAATTTTAGTGAAAGGCAATGAAGACACACCATGCAGATACCACAGCACATGAATTATTAGTCAAGACCCTGTTCAGAAGCTATTTTCATTCTTTGATTCAGAATCAGAACGGATATAATTGTATGGATTTCTTTTTATAGCAATGAAGTGATAATTACTTACGCTGGAACCGAGTGCCACCTATCGTTAAACTGGAACAAGAATGCATTCTGTTTTCCAAAAATGGGGAAAAAGAAAACTTTCCACTGCTCTCTTTATTCACAAGTAACATATTTCCATCAGAACAAAACACAATTTGAAGGAAGCATCTTCCCTTAATGATGAATAGCTAAAGTGAACAGGACCATTGATATAGAGAGAGATTAAAGAATAAAGAGTAGCAGGTGAACTACCTCTTTTTGCAGCTGTACCTTCTCTTTCTCCAAAGCCAGGAATACTATTTGCAGCATTCCTACCTTACCCTTAAATCTTTCAATATCTTGTTGTAGTTCTTCATCAAGATTCCTTTGCAGCATGCTATGTGCTTGCTGAGCATTTGCAAAAAGACCTTCCATTTCTGTTTCTCCTATTCTGTTGTCGATAAAGCAGTCCCTGGGAACATCATCATTAAATCCAGAGTCTTTTCCAAGTTCCCTCTCTGTTACAAAAAGTGCATTTTCATCACATGTAGAAACTGGTCTTATTGTAGGAATAATATTAGAAATGTCATCCAACAGACTTGGTTTTAAGCTGTATCTCAGGGAGTATTCAGGACCTCCCACTACATTTCTACTACTTCCATTTTCATTCTCTTCCACTTCCATAGTAGGCATTTTTTTTTCCTCTCCTTTTGCTAGAGGCACCTTTGTATCATCGATATTGTTTGTGCAGTCTTCTTCATCTGTACTCCAGGTATCTTCCATGTTTGCATTTAAGTTATTTTGATCAGAAAGGACACCAAGAGTTGGAATTACAATTTCCATTTTGGGTACTTTTCCACCTCGTGTAAGTTTAGTATCTCCAAATTCAACTTTACTTTCTAAGTTATTACTTGATTCTGTTGCATGAGATGAAACAACATGAGAACTCTTCAATTCATCACTGAAGCCAACTTTTGACATTTCTTCCACAAGAGAAGTAGTTTTCCCAGTTTCATTAATTTCACCAAACAGCTGCTTTAGCTCTGCTGTAATGTTTTTAAAGTTTGTTTTCAATTCCCTTTTCTCATTTTCAACCCACATTCTTTCATATCTTTCCTCCCAAGGTTTTGGACTTAACTGCTTGTCAGCACTGTGCAATTCCTCATTTTCTGCTAGGGCTTCCTGATGTGAAATTTCTGCTTTATCAGTCTGATTTTCATGTGCTGTTTTTTCTATCAAGTTGGTAGTTTCTAAAATATATTTATCCTTACGTAAACAGGTATAGACAGAAAGATTATCAAGAAAAAATATTACAGTTAATCTATGCAATTTCTGTTGCAAACTCATCATGTAATAGAAATAAGGCATTTTGAAAGCGAGTTTTCTAATAAAAATCAAGGGTTACTAAATTAAAGGTTCACTGCATCACCATCTTCTTGAAAAATAGAAGGACTTAAGAGACAACAGTTTCCTGGATTAGATTTGTCTGGGCACTAGGGTTGCTTTTACCTTTTAGCCTGCTTGCTTTCTGTAACTGCTGGCATTTGTCACAAAGTATTTTTACTTTTTCAAGTTTTATTGCTTTAATACCATTTTACATTAAAACTGCCAACATTTTTCTCACCCAGTCCTCCCTCCATCATTCTCTACTGCCTGGCATTTTACAGTCCCCGGCCATCTAAGCTAATACAATGTGAATGAACATGACAAGCTTTTTACCGTTCACCACACAGAGAAGTGGCTAAGGGAGGATTATTTCTTCACTCAAGATTCAGAAATAATAAATTCCATTCCAAGGTCCAAAGAAAAGGATTTATTAGGGAAACCTGTCTGTTCCTTCCCTCATCCCAGAAATCAGGAACCCAACTTGCAGGAAAACCGCACCGTGCCTTAATCCTACCCAGTCCCCTCAAGTCCCTCTCCCCACGCTCTGTTTCTCAACAGCTCCGACTGCTTCTGCCCTGTGTCACAGTCCTCCCCATGTGCCTCCTCGGCTCGTGGTGCCTTCTGAACAGGTCCTGGCAGCCTTGGTGTCCCAACAGGCTGAGACCATCGCGCTCCTCACGCTCCTGTCGTGTTAGCCAGGCCCTTTTCTCCCGCGGCAAAGACCCCTCCTCTCAGAAGGGGGAAGCAGCACCTCAGCCAGCCACCACCCGTCTCACCCTCCCTGTTCCCAAGCTCATCGGCCAACTACTACCACCTTGCAACAGGCTTTCTGTGCTTTGCCTGTTAAAATTAAGCATGTCCCTCTTCCGTGATGCCCGGGTGTGCGGTGGAAATAATTTGCTATACTGTCCCTTCAGGTGCTCCAGAGGACGCCAGACCCCCCTGTGCAGCCCCTGCCCCGTATGCCCAACACAAGCAGGACGCCTGCCTCATTCCCCTCTAGGATACCCTCTGAAAAACCCTTTTCAAACACTTAACATGGCCAAACAAGAGCATACTTTGCAGAGACTGGGAAAGCATCAGAAAGGTCACCAAATCTCAAGGTGTTCTGTTTGTTCTTTGTTTTACAAAGAGGAAGACCAGGTATGTTTAATCAAACAGATCAGCATATTATAGACAAATCTCCCTCTTCACTTGAATGTGCATTTTGCACAGGCAAAAAACCCCCACATTTGGCTGCACTGTTTCTCAGCAGCGCACAAAAGGAAAAACCCTGCCCAAAATTTAAGCAAACCAACTGAAAACAAATCACTATAACAGCAAGTATCCAACATAATGGCAAAGATTTTACCCCACCATAAGAAGACTGTATCCAACTTTACTTCAGACTGTAATACAACCTCCAAGACTCTCCCTTTATTCAGCATTATTCACTGACTGGTAAGTTTTCTTTACCTTAGTGTATAATACAATTTACTGAATCAGACTGTAATCCAAAATACTTGGTTTTACATACCCACAGCCCGTAATTTTCAATAGCATCCTTCATGTTGTCTTTTTCAGCTGATGATGACATAGGAAAGATAGATCCTGAGTTCTCACCTGCAGTAAAAAACCACAAATTTTTATAAACAGCATAACTTAATACTACTTATTTACAGCTAGAGTGCATCTTGAATCATCCTATTTGTGACAAAAATCTTAACACAAAATAACACATCCCCTCAAATTTGTGCACTGTTAGAGAGAAAATCATAATACAGATTTAAGATGCATCTGTGTGAATTCCTTTCTTCCTTTCTTCCAGGGCATTATACTTTTTAATGTATAAGGGAAATTTGCTGAAATTCACTACATATGGCCACAAATAACCCATTCCTGTTTCTTAAACATGCACAATCTCTCTCTCTCATACGTAGATAGATACCTCTGTATCTCTGGCACACTGTGCGCCATACAGTATTCCTCCATCAATTTCAAGTTCCCTATGTGTTGTGCACAGAAAATCATGAACAACAAAGTCACAGGTTTGAAATCTTGAAGACCCCAGCTTTGTTCCTTGCACGACACAAATCTGTCTCTAGACATGGATCTAGACAGAGTATTTCAGTCAAACTGTTGCCCCATCTGTTCCAGAAGACACGGATGGGCCACTGAATGAAAGACAGGCTTGTGAAATGTGCAGAAATAAACCATGATCTGGATGTCTTTACAGTTGGAAACTGGATTCCACCCTTTCCTCTCTCAGAATTTCTAAGTAATACTGGACAGGTCACAAACTCCTCAGAAGCAGTCACTCACTCAGTCTGGGCTCCCCATTATGGGGTGCCTACCTTGAATCTCTGTTATACCCGAGAACTGGACTCCAAATAGTTCCAGACACAATTTAGAAGCAGCAACTCATTGTCATTGTTTGTGTGGAAGGCACACTGAACATTTTGAAGGAACAAGTATTCAGAAAGAAACAAGTCCCAGCAGCTCAAGTGTGGCATCTAAAAACAGAGATGGATTCTTTTCACCTTAATCACTCTGGATCTCCTTTCCTGCTCCATAATCCTATGGCTTCTACCTAACAGCCTTTCTGTACACAAAGCTTCGCTGCTAGAGAGGGACACAACATTCTTCCCATAAGAAAAGCAAGCAAGAAGGAAGAAAATAGATAAAATCATAAGAATACAAAAGGGTCCACCATTTATGAGTCACAGGGCCAACCTCACTTTTGGCATTTTCTCCTGTAGGTGACTCCTTTTACAAACTTTCATTGTATGTGCTAGTCCTAGAAGCCTCTCCACCCAAGTACAGCAGGGGGTGGTCAGTCTGTCGGACAGATGGGGCTGCTCCAACTCTGTTTCCATGAAGGTACGCTTACCAGATTTCTTCTGTCACTTCACCAATGTTCACTCAGGTCAAAAACAGCAAAATGCAGGCAACTTCCTACCATACCATTTGATACGTGTCATCGCTCCCATCATCTAACATGGACACCACCATTTTGCTTAAAAGACAGACTTTAAGTATTTTGTGGATGCAGGAGAACTGTGACATCTTTCCTGTGCACAACACAGACTGAATAAGCTTTTCTGGTCAACTGTATCTGCCTGAAAACTGGATAAAAGCAAACCTGCCAGCACCCAGAGTTTTGTACTGGCCTTCTAAGAATGCAATTCACATTCTCTGTTCAGAGTATGTAGGTGTCTTAATGTTTTGGATTCTGTTTCAGAGTGCGGTCACTTTACAATTAGGTGCCACGCTGCTATAATCAAAAGCAACCCTAACTCCTGTTCAGCCTTGCCCATCATGGTCAACAGTAAAGTTTTCAGCAGCAGCTATTTGAGTCTGAAGTCTCAGTCTTTAGATAAGATTTTAGTAACATTGGAGGCCTAAGAATTCTTTTCCATAGGGTTTAAATCAACCTTGAAATTTCTGTATGATGGGTACAGAACAAGGAAGAAGGCAGGAAAGATGAAAGGCTACCGTGTTCTTCCCTCCTTAGAGTTCTCATTGTGTCGGTAACTCTAGTCAGTAATTACTTTTCCAACCACCAGAAAAATAACTAAAAAATAAACCAGACTTCTCCCATTAGCTGTTGCAAGTAAAATTTCTTCTTTTCTTGGAGCAGTAATTCATGAATCTATTTTCTGTATTATTGGCTTCTGTCAACATTGTGAAAGAGGATGACTCCTCATTGCCAAGAGTTCTTCACTTTTAGCACAGGGAGAAAGTTTTAGTTAAAACACTGGTAGAACCCTACTCCAAGGCTTCTGAAGAGCCCGTCATTCAAAAAAATGTATACAAAAAATTCACAGGGTAAATTAAATTCCAGTATTTTTGCCTATCATTTATTGCTAGCATGTATTTTTATTAACGGATGCCTGCAGTGCAGTGTATACAAAAGATGCAAGTCCCCCACCTTTTACTCTGTCTGCTTTCTAGCTAGCACTGAAAAATGACTTCTAGTCATCTTAGGTCTTTCCAATTAGTCTTTACCTCTCCACTCTATTCTGAGACTTCCCTCATAAATTGTCGTACATAATGACTTTTTGCAGATTACAGTGGACAGCAGCTACTCTGCTATACAGGAAACATGAGAACACCACTACTTTACTTTGACTCAAAAACAGATTTTAAGAATGTATTACTATGAGTCAGTAACAAAGTAAATAGAATGGGAAATTCCATCTCTCCTTGAATATTTAATTGCGCAAGATACTGTACCCGTTTTCCACATTTATGAAATAAAACTTGTCAAGGATGGCATTCAACCCTTTTAGAGTCAGAAATATTTGTGCTGCAGGAATCACGATGCTTTGTTGAAGCAATCTAATTTGCTTAAACCCAAATTCAAACATAAAATGTTTGAAAGAAAGAAATAAGAAATTTTTACATCTACTTCTTAGCACCTGACCTTCAAGATAACATACGGGTAAAAACCAGCATGACACAAACGAATAAAGCCATACAGGAAAAATAGCTGACCTGAAATGAGCCATGAAAAGGCAACCTTTCCTTTCTTTCTTTGTAATATTGTAACATACTGGTCCATTATGGGGCTACACTTCACATTACTGTGGAATACAGACATAACCAAAACTCATGTTTTAACTGAACAACTTCTAACAAATATCTGTGTGTCTTACAAGAACACTGTCACTGCAAAATAAAGGGTGAAAGAGGACTCGCTGCTTACCCATTGCAAATACGTGAGAGGGAGAAGAGCGAGAGGAGGAGGAAGGAGATACTGCTAGAGAGAATTTTCATCTCTATTATTGTCAAAAGAACAATACTTTTTTTTTTTCTTCCCCTACAGCAAAGATGCCCAAGAACTTGGAACTATTTGTATTCTATACTTAGAAGTTACAAGTCCGCTTACTTGTCTACATATCTGTTCACCTCTCTCTGGTTTATAATTTCAAGAGCCAATTGTAGAAACTCTAAAACCTGAGCGGCAAATTGTTTCTCATCTTATAAACAAGTGTGATTAATACAAAATACAACACAAATAATCAAATATGCAAATCAATAAACATTAGAACAAAGAAATTAAAAAACCATTAAGGTTACATATCCTCTCTCCAATATATAGCGGACCAGCTAGCTGCCTCAATTTTAGCCTTGTTTCCAAAGGAAACAGAATTCCTGACAACATGCTGACACTAATTTCCTCCCATCTTGTCTCTCTTCCCCACTTCCTTCCCATACACCTCTGAACCTGCTGGTCATTTTCCATGAAATAAGAGAAGGAAGCCTTAGAGGAATGTGTTTGCTACATGTTTCAAAACAACTGCCAGACAGGTAGAGAAAAGCCAGGCAAGTAGTAATTCCTGAAAACTACAGCTACAGCATGAGCCCAAGAATTACCCTTTCTGCCTCACCTGCAGCTCCTGGACAGCCTAGCCTGCAGATCCCTAGCCTGGAATCAGCCACAGCACATGCTCAGAGACCCAGGAAAATCAGGAAGGGCTTTTTTTTAGAAACTGAAAGAAAAGCAAACTTCAAGACTGCCTGAAAAGGGGAGATGGCAGCAAGTATGGTGTAGGAAGCGTGTATCATGAAAAGGTATGTACAGTGCTCAATAGCAGACTAGAGGAGGGAGCAAATACATACACAGAGGTATATTTCAGCAGACCTTCTGCTCCCAGGATGCCTTGCTAGAGCCACTCATTTAACATTAGAAACAAAATTGCAAGTACAACGTGTCTGTCCATAAACGAACACTACAAAGAGATTGTTATGATACCTTCAACATCTTCTGCATCTCCTAAACCAAATTCCTCCAACAGATCTGCAAAACAAATCAGATGCTTTATTAAATACTCCTATCTAGAAAATTATGCTAAACCCAGAACCACATGAAGTGAACATTACCTGACTTCTGCTGCTTTTTTTTAGGAGAGGTTTCATTCATTTCCAAAACAGATTCAGAGGTCTTCAGCTATGAAAGACAATACAATGACAAAAAAAAAAAATCAAACTTAAAGTAACTACATAATATTTAATGAGCAGAACAAGTAGTCAGTCTGACATGAACAAATACTTACCTGGGAATTATTGGGTGTCTCCAAAAAGCCTGGAGGTGAAAAATGTTTTAGAAAGTGTTATTTTATTTAATTTATACAATTTTTACTCCATCCAACATCAGTAGTTTCTACAACTAAGTATTAGTTGCAAGCATTATTTCATCGAGACTACGATACTGAACATTCAATTTACCTGAACATTTGTATCAGTATACAAGAAATGGACAATGCATGCTTCCCATCATGCACCTTGGATTTAAGAAATAATAATCACAGAACTAGTACAATCCATAGGAAGCAATAAGGACTTGCTTGTTAACAAAACAAGATCAAAATACTTATTTTGAGGAGCTGAATCCTGCTTTCTACAAAGATTATTTCAAAAGCCAAAGCTGGCTTGCTGTAATGAATGCTCATAAAATAACACTATGAATTATATAAAATAACAGCACTATGACCGTGATGTTGAGGGGTATTTTCCTTTCCATGGATGGGACAGAGAAAACAGGCGTGCAGACATAGAAACCTCATACACATCATACAATGAGGAAGAATCAAACTAGTTCTTATCAGGTTGTTCTGGTTTAGATTGCAAGGAAAGAAAAAAAAACAAATTACAATTGCTTGTAATCTGCATTTATAACACAGTTCCAAATAGTTATTTTTTTTTAAAGGCTTTTGTCCAACATTAAGTAACTTACAAACCCACACAATCTACTGGCCCACCTATATTTCTCAAGTCCTCTGCTTTAGTCATCTTACAGTTTGAGTCCTCTCATGAAAGAAGCGTATGAAATGTTGTTAAGAATGGCTCCACAGCAAAATTTTTGTATTTAAAAAAATTGTTAAAAACCTAACAGCATTTGATTTCAGTAAACTTGGTGGTCTAGCAGTATGGAAACACCTTAGAAAGATTATCATAATCACCTTCTATCCCCTTTTTACACTGATTCTGGATTTGTATGAATCTACTAGAATCTAGTGGATTCACACAAAGCAGACTTTCATGACAACTACTCAACAAGTAAATTTACAAGCTCCCAGGAGCTTTTAAAGTTTTGCTTCCAGCTTACTAAACTAAAATTGGATTAGCTTCTTCAGCTATTCTATTGTACTTAAGCTACAAGCAGGACTGACCATTTAGCAAGAAAGAAATCCTTCAGGTAAGAGTTCTACCCCAATAGCAAAACTTCCCTGCCATTCTATGCTCCAGATGCTCAAGAGACAGTGTCACAAACTACAGGCAGAAACCCTTCACAGCAAAACCTGAACTTTTAGTCACATTTTAGCTCCTAGGCAAAGCATAACAGAAAGGTATAAAAAAGATTAAGATAGGGGGGAAAATGCTTTAGCCAGATCACAGCTCTCTCCTGCTACATTATCATCCAGGAATGTTTAGATGTTCAGACAGCCCTAAACCACATACACTTTCATCGCTATGCCACAAGAACCTGAATCCAAAAAAACAGAAACACATCCAAAGAACACACATAATGCAAACAAGATATCTTCCTTTACAAACTTGCCAGCAAGCACTGTGATAGCTGGTGTTAATTAACAAATACTAAGCACTTCATTGCTATAGTGCACACCCACACCATACCAGCATTCCTAAGGCAGACATTGATAAAAGCTCATGTTAGCCTATACGTGTTTACAGACAAACATTTAGTCCACCAGGAAGTTACCAGTCTTGTGGTCCCCTGAAACCATCTGTGAGCATGCTCCGTGTCTGTCTGCAGCTGGAAGCAACACACCAGGTGATACTATTTCCGGACTTTCAGAATCCGTCTGTATAACATAAAACACATGCGTGAGAATCAGTACAAATTTTCAACTCATTTCTATGTAAAAAGTTCCTGCTAAGCCAACTTGCACAGCATGGAATCACAGAAGCCTTTGATAAGCCCCTTGGAAAGGGCACATCAAGACACAGTGGAAAATCACAGCAGACTTGTGTGTTTTCAGATCTTAGGCAAAAACCTCACAACTCATCTAAACTATTCTGTCATGTTGACAAACTGCACAGCCACAAAAGAGAATTAACATGGTAACTCAAGATGTGGGTTGTGAACGAGTAACTGCAGGTCTGTGGTGATCCAACTTTCGTACTGAACTGGTACCTGATACTCAAATTTGTGCTGGTGTTCCCCAGGCACATATCCTGCAGTGCTGAGTGAACACATGGCTATTCCCAATCGCAAAGGTTGAATCAAGACTGTTGGGGTTGAACAAAGACTAGCAAGACAAAGCTTACAGAAACTAAGGCTACCTAAAAAAACCCAGTAATATTTTAGCCTTGTATTTTTAAGAAGGGGATGGGGAAGAGTTCCTTCTTCCTCACAAGAAAAGTCAGAGGGGGTAAGCTACAGACTCTGCTTGTTTTCTTCTAACCCGTTACCATAGATAGAAAGAACTAAAGGGGCAAACACAGCCAGACCGTGTGGTATCTCTGTTGAATATTACTTTCAAAAAGGGCCAAAAAGGTAGAAAGGATCTTTACAGAAGTAGCTAATCATCTAGGCTGTAGACCCTAAGGGCAACCACTGAACAGGTCAGCAGGACAAAGTTGTGTGGTGAAAAAGCAACAATCCCACCAGCCCCCGTGGGAAGCTCAGAGTATTTTAAGCAGCAAGAAACTTCACGGCCTCAATACTATACTAGAAACCAAACTCAAAAGGCCAGTTGCTATGAGACCCAAATCATTAGACAGACCTAACTTCATCCCAGGCCTACTGAACAGCTAGTATACAGCACAAGTATTTCAAGGGCCCCCAGCTACAAACATACAGCAGAACCAGGAAAAGAGGACGTAAGCCTCATCAATGGCAGGGCCCAAGCTCCGAGTGCTTCTGGATCTTACTCCCCACCCCCGCCAGTGGGTGTCTTCACAGTCCTTCACAAAGTCCTTCACAGGAAATACCTCAGAATCCCAGGGAGATTCAGCATCTTCCTCTTCCTCTGCTCCAACTGCTGTCAGGGCACCTACAAATGCAGTAAGAAAGAAGTGAGGCACTGAGTGTTTATATTTCACTCTGCTTTTCCCCATCAGTCAGTCCCTGCATCCAAAAGATGCACAGTGGTTCTGTTGCTGAGGACAAACTAAGAAGTGAGTGCTATTCAAGGGTTTCTTCACACCCAGAAACATCATGGTGTTTCCTTTAGATTGCCACCTCTCTTGCCTCCTTTCCAGCAGAAGACGGCTATGCACAACAGCTGGCACAGCTACAAGCTACACCGAACACGTGTTTGGGTCACACCTAGGAAGGGGCTCCAGCACGCCGCAGTCCGGTGCTATACAGAGTTTAGGTCACCTGCTCTCTGGCCTACAGCTCCAGAAATTGCCACTGACTACCACTATCCACTGTACAACAAGTACCGTAGAAACATCATCCAACATATCTTCACACTCAAATCACCAAGAAACAATGCTCCTTTTGTAGCACTACCAGCAAAGATCTTCCTTGACTAACAGTTGTTATCTTGCACCTTCCCAGAAGGCAGACACCTAAGCGTTGCCATTTAAAAAGAGCAGAGGCTCACAGCCCAAAAACTCACCCCAAACACACAAAAAAATTGTTTCTATCTCAGGGGGCTAACATCCAAATCTCTTCTCTACTAGACAAATGTAAGGCTCAGTCTCAGTAGGTTCCTGGCCAGAATAAACTATCTTCATTTCTGTTTTAAGCTAGTCCATTTAGGTAAAAAATGATTCAGGATTCACTCTTGTGGAGACATGCACACAAAAAAGGGGAAAGGAGCTAGAGACCAGTGAGGGCACCCATCCTAGCAGAGGGCAACTACTGGTTCCAACCTCAGCTATGACTACTTACACTGTGCCAAATGCATGCTTATGGTAAAATGCAGAGACAGAAGAGCGTGTATAGGCACAACATCTGGAATACAGCAAGTTTTGCCAGGGCCCATGTAGCATTTAACCAGCTCCGGTAACATGCTCCGGTACCATCTACCATACCTGCTCCGGTAACATCTACCATGCCACACTACTCTCTAGAGACAGACAATGGAAACTGTGCCTTCTACTCCTGCTCCAAGACCTGAGGTGAGTACCAAAGTGCTCAGCCCTGACTGACGTGGCAATGCTTTCAAGCCCACATAAGTGTGGCACTGGAGAGACTTTCTCCATTTTAAAACTGGACAAGGTGAGGCACTGGACCAGAACAGCTTTCTCTCAGACTGACTCAAATCTTTCCCAGGCTTCAGCCAAGAGCAATCACAACTTTTCAGTCTGACAGTATGGGCCAGAAAGGGGAATGCTACTCTCACACCCAAGACACTCTAGTCCTTCCCTTTTTATTCTGTGCATTTTGTTCTAATTGCTTCAGGGAGAACACAGCAACAAAACCAAGAATGACACTTGCTCCATATAGCATTGTTTGGAATCGAAGGCCACAATTTCTTCTTCAAGAACAAATGAAAAGGAACAAAAGCTACTTTCCTTCTCTGCCAGTGCCCACTAGGGTTCACAGGCAAGGGAAAAACTAACTGTTCCAGAAGTCAATCACCATTTTGGTTCATTTACTGTGCATTAATGTTTATAGGAAAGAAGTGGGATCAGTATTTACTAACTCATTTCTCTCACCAGTGTTGTCTTTTGAAGCACTGTGGACTTGACGGCTATCATTACGAACAGAATTTTTCACACCCTCAACAACTGCAGTTTGTAGCTCTTTACCAGTGTCTTCCTTTTCCTGCTCTTCCTCCTCTTCTTCCCATTTAGGTGATTTTTCCTAAAAGAGATTAACCAAACAGCTGGAAATAGCAGAAACAAGCATCTTCTCAGCCACCGATTGACAATTTTAAAAACACTTTTCTTGTGCAAGACAAAAGGGAAACTTTGTTGAGCTTTCTTTCACAAGGCCTTCAGTTTTTCCATGGGAATCTATGAGTAGACAGCAATGACTCATGTCCTAAGTCTTAACCCTGGTTCTGCAAAGCTCCTGAGAAGCAATTCCTCATGCCAGCCTAACTCTAGCTTTCATTTAAGTTACATCATTCTGGAACGCACTCCTTTTCCTCTACTTTGCTCCAAGGAAAATCACTAGCTTCCTGCCCTCAATCTTACTCAAACTTTTTGTTTCCTCACTTTCAGCCATCACACCATGAATTTTACTAAATGGTAATAAATCCTGACAGATAAAACCTGTTCATACAACTGAGAAAAACCGAAATGATTTCAGAAAAATTATACTGCCTATTCTTTCTCCTGCAAAACCACTGTAACCAATAAAAAAAAAATGAAAACACTGCCTGATATTATTCTTATATCTAAGAAACTGCTTTGCTTAGGAGTAAGGCATTTTCTAATATAAAAAAAGGATGATCAAAAGATGGATATATGTGAAGTAGTACCAGAAATCCAGTTTGCCATTTGGTTCTTACCATTATTATCCTTAGAAAATACCTTTGTGATTGAATCGTCCTTATACAACTTACCTTGGTGCTTGAGTGAAATGCTGCTCTTAAATTTTCTTCATGTCTATTCAAGCCTAAGTTTTCACTTTCTTGTTTCAGTGCTTCACAGACTTTATTATCTACTTCATATTGCTCTTCTTCTGTATCTTCATCATCCACATGTTCAAGAACAACAGAGTCTGGTCTTTGACTTTCAAGCCTTGGGTTTTTTCTTGCTGACCAAGAACTATTATCACTTTCGAAGCCATTACTGAAGCTTGACTTTTTCTCCTTAAGACCACAGCTATCTGAGAGAAGCTGAGGTGTCTCTTTTTTCCAGTCTGTCATCTCAGAGCCTGCAAAATGGGAGTCATCATTTCTGTTCAACTTCTCCTGAATTATGCTTTTCTTGTTCCAACTTTCTTGTTTATCTTGCAAATTATTTAGATTTTGAAAGACAGTTGGCTTTGGTACTGACTTGCAAGATACTTCATTATTCATTATCTTTGGAGACACGGCAGTTACATTTTCTTGCAACCTTTCATAAGACCCAGCTATAAAAGACACAGGAGTATCAACAGATTTCTCCACGTTTTCATCAAGTTCTTGACTTATTTCACCATCCTCACAGACAACTCCAGCTCCAGTGTCCAATTTCTGATTAACTTCCCCTTTAGGTTCTCTCTTCTCCCTCTGTTTCTCTTCCGGTATGTCATTAAACTGAGTTTCTTCATCTTCCAGATCTTCCTCCTCCTTTTCATCTTGAGTAAGATTTTCTTCCTCCTCCTCTTCTTCTTCCTCCTCATAATCTTCATTGTCATATACATTGTCATTTTCATCCTCCTCCTCCTCCTCCTCCAATTCTTCTTCCTCCAGGTTGCTTGCATCTGAGACATCTTGATTCAACAGTTCTCCACAATCTCCTTTGTTCCGGTTTGCATCTGACAAGGTTCTTTGTTTGAGGCTTTTCTTTGGTGACCTAGGGATTTCAGTTCTAGAACCATCACCATCATCTTAAAGCACAAGAAAAGGAAAAATGCATGTGAACAAAAGGAGTTATGTGAATAGCAACAGGCACGTTACCAGATTAATGGAGTAATCTGGGAATGTCTGGAAAAGGAACCATGTAAAGGATGGGCAGGATGGAGGAAGGACTTGGCCAGGGACAAAGGCTTAAGAGGGGATTAATATCTTCATTTTAACAATATGACTTATCTTTTCTGAAATGACTAAGTGCTGTGTTTTAAAAATGCTACTTTTCTCAGTCACTACAGGAAAAAAAATTGTTTAAAAAACACTTAGCAAATCTACTTTTATATATTAGTATACCATGCAATCTTTTCCAAATAGCTTACTGTTTTTCCTGAACTGCTGGGAAGCATTCATTAACAGTGCCAAGTTTGGCTTCTGCAGCTTCTGTAAATAAAGAAGCCAAAAAATAATTTGGTTGTGTTTTTTGTTTTGTTTTTTTAGAACACTAACGACGACAACAACAAATCCTTTGTTCACATCAAATCTTGAACAGTAAATGTAATCAGGCTGTCCTTTTCGTATGCAATTCAGTGAGCACTTCACCCCCAAAATACTGCGCAGGCACCCTTCTGCAAATTGTTTCCAAAACTATGTTTACATGCATAACAGTTCTAAGAATCTGTTTTTAATATTTGTAATATCTCAGTAAAATTCAGTTATATTTAAGATCGCAGCTTCTGGATGCTTACTTGCAAGCGTGCACAAGGAAAGTAACTGTTAAGAACCCTAGACTTAATGCATTAATTAGTCCCTGCAAGCACACTTAACAAAATATCCTTAAATTTCAAAATCATGCCAAAAAAATGCATCATTTTTATTTAAATCAGTGCAAGAAAATGAAATTATGTTAAAACTAAACATGCTTGCATCTCCAGTATTACAGAGCAGGTTGAATACCACACTGGTTCTTCATCACTGCAGAATCCCAGAGCAACAGAAGAGATGCTCCAGACATCACTGCAGAAGTTGATAATTCTTCAGAACATTAGCAAAAAAAGTAGGCATGAGAGCTTGTAGCTGACAAAAATAATACTACCCAAGCATTCAAAAAAGAGGGAAAACATGCAGTGTGAGATTACATGCAAGTACAGAATGCCATCTCAATAGAAGAAAAAAAGATGACACATTTGAGTAACTCATCCACTGAGCACTCTTAAGTAACCTGATGAGGAGGAAAGGAGAACTAGGTGATGAAGGATTTCAGTAGATCTTCATTAAAAAATGCCCTTTATCAGTCAGGATTCTATCACGAAATTTACAGGAAACATTAACAGTGTTTGGGGAAGAACAGAATAGGTTATAACAGTAACTTACAAACTTAAAATCTGACTCAAATGAACAAGAACAAATAAAACTGTGGTGGTTTATCTCGTCACCTATTGCTCTTTTGCCTCAAACCACAAATCTACTGCATGCTCTGCCATAGCTACAGATCTTTTAGGAAAAACTCACAGCAGAAGAAAGGCTGGCAAGTCAGAGACTGCTTCTAAGGAGAAAACAATATTGGCTGGAACCACAGTTTCTTTCAATCCCTCATTGCCTTCAAAACACTTACTTTTACAGGACATCTACTGTAAATACACCATACCTTGGGAGTAAAACCGAGTTCTTCTTCCTCAGAAGTATTCCAACTGACATCACTCCCCTCCTTCTCCGAGCTTCTTAAAAGGTAAAGCAAAATGAGTACTGTCTCTCTGAAATCATTCCTCAGGTAAGTGTTGGGTATGTTTAAAGTCTTACCTGATTGAGTCTCCTTGCGACAAGTCATCTATTGCTGTCAAACATTAATTGACATGATGAAATTAGATTTGGCATGCTAAAAATTAACCAGCGCATACAAACATTTAACATGGACAACTCTACATGTCATAACAGAATGAAACTCTGGGGAGTCAACTTAACATAAGACAGCATGAATGAATGCATTTCCAAACAACTGCTTTTTCAAGTCACACTGAATTATAAAAAGAAAACAAAAAAGACTAGAGTTATATCTCCTTTGAACTTTACAACTTAAAAGTTTAAGAACTATCTCTAAACTAAAAAAAACCCAGCACAGCATGAATATGCTACGTTAATAAAACAGTTAACAGAATACTGGTGCTTTAGCATGACAGTAAATAAATGAACTGTTGAAGTACTCATACTGCACACACGAGTATACATTATTTACAGAGATGTTACCATTTTATTTACTATCCCAGCTGCTGCTCTACCCAGTTACAGATTATTCTGAAAAGGGGAGAAATATCAAAAAGCATAACCAAGATCTAAAGCTTATCCTCGAGTAGAAGAATCACCAGCAGTTCTCTACACTGCACCAAAAAAGGTATTCAACAGGCAAAACAGGCGAAACCAGGGCATTCTATACTACACTCCAAGCTGTCATCAGTGTTATGAAGGCAACTTGCACATAGGATCACAGGATAAATCAGGTCACAAGGGATATCAGGAAGTCTCTCAGCCAACCGCCTCCTCAAAGCGGACTCAGCTCCAAGGTCAGATAAAGCTGCTTAGGGCTTTATCCAGTCTGATCTTGAACAACTCCAAGGAGGGAGACTGCACAACCTCTCTGTTTTACTGTTCTTACCATGGCCAAGCTTCCCACATTCCATTAGAAATTCTCTTGTTTTATGCCTCTTGTATCTTTGCTTCCTTGTCACACACCACTGGGAAGCGCCTGTCTTTGTCTTCTCCTTATACATACTGGAAGCTGCTGCTGGGTCCCCTTCAAAGTCATCTCTTCTCTAGACTGAACAAGCCCAGTTCCTTCAGCCTCTCCCCAAAAAGCAAGGAGTCCTGCCCCTGACAAAGTTTGATGGCCCTCCACTGAACTTGCTCACTGATGAAAGACAAATCTCTCTTGCACTGGGGGCTCAAAATTATACCCAGGGAGCTGGACACAATCCAGTGAGTGCCACGTAGCGGTGTACAATCACTCTCCTCAGCCTCTTGGCTATGCTGCTCTTCATACAGCCCAGGACACGGTTAACCTTCTCAGTTGGCAGGGCACCCTGCTGGCTCATTCTCAGCTCACTTTCTGCCAAGACCCTCTGGGGAATACCCAGCAAAGTAGCTCTCCAGCCAGGCAGTTCCAGCATGTGCTGTAGCAAGTGGTTGCTCCTTTCCATGTGCAGGAATTGGCATTTGCCCTTGTTGAATTCTGTAAGACAGGCCTGACAGTCCATTTACCCAGCTTGTCAAGATCCCTCCGAATGGTAGTGTGGCCCAGAAGCATATATTGCAAACTCAACGACTGTGCACTCCAGCACACCACTGATGTACTAAAGAAATCTGAACTCTAGGAATCCTGCCTGAAGAGTGTTAAAACTTCTCAATTATCAACAACTAAGATGAAATAAAGGGCCTCTTCAATTCCCAGGACAGAAAGGAAAAAAACAAATGTAACCTCCACATCCTATCTATTTCAGTATTCCTCAATTCCTCGATAACTAGTTCTTGTTAACTATCATCACAAAATGAAGTTGCTTATAAACAGGAGATTGGTGACCTTCCATAAAGTTGGATGATAACAGCCAAACCGAGCTCTTGGACAGAATCATTAAAAGGAAAAGAAAACAAAGGGCATACCATGTTGAGTAAGTTATCTGAACTTTTGCTTTCGATGTATAGTAACTTCAAGCAATGATCAAAACCAGTTCCCATTGTGCTTTAGAAAGCAAGAGAGAAAGTTCATGAGCTAGTTTTCAGACAGACCTTGATGCCCTGCTGTAGAAATGGGATCTAGAAAAGCAGTCTCTGGGGATCACTTGTTTCCACTTTAACTGAAGTCCATTTTCATTTTGGAGTAACAGAAGAGCATGTTTTTTTGAAAAAAATTTTTTACTATCAACAATGACACAAAGCAAACACTCAATTCAGTAATAAAGGACCCATGCAAAACATGCAAACAAATAAAAAGCGCCCAGAGCCTGCTCTCAGACCTAATTTATAAAACCAAAACCATCAGAATAGAGACCTCCAAGATAATAAACATCATAGGTGTGTTAGTATTTGTACATCACACAACATGTTTCATATTTGAAATGCTACTGTATAGAATACCTTTCTTTGTTTTTCCTGTTCTTGATGTCTGGTTAGGAGATTGTTGCATTCCTATATCCATTTAGGGAAAGGCATGTCAAGGACAGACCAAACAATGACATCAGAATAAATGTGAATTCCCAGAAATTTGGAAAACATAAGGAGTACATTAACACAGCTATAGCAAAGGGGGAATGTACTGTGGCCATCAGCCTACTCTACAGTTACAAGTGCTAGAAGCAACACCTATCACAATCTACAGAACTCTACTCTTACGGGACAGTGCCAAACAGTGTAACTTAATGTACTTGCTCCATGTAAAATACCTATATTCCAATGTTTTGAAATACTGAAACAGATTACTGGAAATTTAATGTACTGCCAACTTTATATGTCTCTCAACTTGACTAGTCCTTGTCTAGCACCGAAAGCAAATGCAATTCCTTCGTATTTGTAGAGTGCTTTATACATACAGCATACAGCACACTTAAAATCCCTCCGTCTAAGCATCCCCAAAATCCGTAGGTGCCAACAAACTTCAGAGATACACTAGCCACTTGTGTCAGATGGTACCCGATGCAAACATATGCCCCTCCTACCTCAGTTCGAAGGTAAAAGCCCTGCATATATTGATTTGACCCGCTGAGCTGTTCACATACAAATGCTACGCCACCAGCCAGAACGCAGGTATGACAAGCAGTCAGAATGAATACCCTGTTCCCCCCAGGGCTATAGGGCAGGCCACAAGTGGACCAAAACAGCTGCGTTGACTGGTGTGAGCGTCATGCACGTGTGTTTGTGTGCGTACGCATGTCTGTGTGTTGTGGAAGAGAAGCTTGAGAATATAAATCACCATCCACCTGCTCTACCCATACTACTTAGTACAATTTTATATCAATGAATGGTGTGGTTCTGTTATTGCAGCTATCCGACACCAAATTTCGTTGTGACAAGGCCATAACATTTGCCTCAGAGCAGCAGGGAGTCCTGCTTATATTGATGTTACCACAAATACATGGAATGGATGTGGCAAGAGGACTCCTATCAAAACCACACACTTAAGAGTTAAAAAAAGGACCTCAAGATTGTTTCTCATTCCTTCTCCATTTCTTGGTCTTCTTAAAAGGTGATACAGGATAATGTTTCCTGACCTCAGGAGATATAAATCACACTGAAGCACTCATTTCTATTCCAAGAGCTCTATGATGAAAACCCCATGGTTTCTGTAGGGACTCGAGGAAACACGGAAGGAACAACACACTAATATGCAGTGCAGCAGCTAAAAAAAGCTGCCACTGCAGACATACTAGAAATCCGAACCCCTGCCTTTAGAAAAATTGCATAATTACTTTTTGCCAAAGAAATTCCAACTTCAAATCTGAAAAGTCTGTCATCCAATACGCTAGAGCTGGAAGCCATTCATTTGGAAGTTTTTGCAAGTCTGTCTGTAATTAACAAAAAGGTTCATGTTCTGACAAAAAGTAAACACCCAAATAAGCGTGACCCAACTTCTTAAATATACCGACTTGCTCACTAGAGGAGAGTATTTTGAAGAATGTTCAACAAGTGCAAAAGTAGTAAAAGGAATAAGGACTACATTGAAGATGCCAGAAAAACTGGAATGAAGAGCAAGATTAAAACAAAGAATTCAAAGTGGGTATTCCTCTGTTGTCTCAAGATCAATCTAGCTTCCCCTCTAATGGGGGCTTCAAAGCTTTTACTGCAGCCTGAAGGGACTCATGATGCAGGACCTGTGCTTTGTGGGTGCAAGCAAGAGACTGCAGAATCAATGCCAGTAAGTGTTCCCTGCATGCTACTAATCTCTCTCACTCAACAGGCCAGAGTCATTTTTTAAGAGACTGTGCACAAGGAGAAAAAGATTTGTACTACTCAAGAAAACAAGCCCTACTATAAACAGTTTGAGAACACAGCATATTCTTTCTCCTCCCAAGTCCTTAACCCACATAACATTCTGTTCACACTTACTATGCCTCTTCAAGTGAGGACTTCCCATAATATTGTGGGCTTATATTAGTACTGTTATCATTTTCAAGGAACTGAGCAAATTATTTGGTACAAGAACCCATATTTCTCTGAGGGTATATTAATTTTGGAATCACACAACAGTACTATTCTTCAAGCCACATCTTCTAAAATAACCCAGGCCTGTCAGCCATTACAGTGTGGTACACAGCAATTATCTACGTGCACAGGAGGCAGCAACAGAGTGCTGTTTAGGTAAAAGCAACGTTTTGTTGATTAAACTACCTATTTCCAAAAATAAAATAAAATAAAATATAAAAACCTCCACATCTTCCTTCAATCTATCAAGAAGCTTTACACATCTCTGACTAGATCAAAATAACTATTCCTAAGTCAAAGGAACAAAGTTTGGCTCTAAATTAAATTCCCCTATCTGGTAAAAGTCAATTAGGAAAAATATCCCATGTTTTGCTCATATTTCATGACATATCTAAAAAAGGAGTAATAAACTGTGTTTGAACACTGTCTGCTGCCCATTTGCCACAAAGTTCTGATGTAACACTCTTAAAAAAAACAGAAAGAATAAAACTTCCCACTGTAGGGCCTGAGATGTAAAGTACAAGACAGTTCGATCTATATTCAAGTATTAGTTTTCTAAGATACCTCCAGGGCTATATGAGCTCATAAGCATAGATTGGATCTTAAAAACTATGGAGTTAGTTTTTTAAATTTAAAATTAGCTCACTGAAGGAGTTAATTTTTTGATAACAAGGCAATTTAATTGCTTTTCTGGATCACAAGGTAATGTGGATTTTTTAAAGTTTACTTTATAAAATTACTGGAAGTGGAAAAAGTGTTACTTTTACTGTAAATCAAACTATGTCCAAGAAGATACAGTACACGCAGAAGCTGCATTATTATTTCTAACAAAGTTACTTTTCCAAGACAATTTTTCCTAAGTATGTCTCTGCAGTACCTACACGGAAACAGTCATAACTGATGCTGAGAAATAAGACAACTCACTCAAAGCAGCTTAGTGCAGGTGAAACTATTAATATTAAAACAACAACACGCAAACTCAGTGGAAATCAACAAGACATGTATGGTCCTGCTAACTCATCTGCTGCTTCCCAACTACAGGAAGATGAAAACTACGCAGCATGAACGTACTGCTTTTGCAATTTGTTTTCACAATCTGAATGGCCATCTATAGGTAAAAGTACGCACCCCAAAACCAAAAACAAAACCACCCTCACCTAGTTCCTTCCCTGTCCCCCTTCTCTCTCTGTATGAAAACCTATACAGATGGGCAATCTGACAGGCAGAACGCAACAACCCTATAAGCGAGCACGTAGCACACAAATTGCAGCTGCCTTCACACCTGACAAGAAGCACCTCCAGCTGGCAACAAGTCAGCATATTCACAAAGCTTCTTGCGCTACTCCATCTGATGCCTCCACTAAAGTCGATGGGGAACACAGTGAGCACTGACAATACAAACCCCCTAAAGAAAAAGGCCATAATGATTTTTCCTCATGAGCTCCTCCATGATTAAAGATCCTACCTCCTCTGTCCACAGCAGGTGCACCCAATGTAAAGCCAGCAGCTCTGGCTCGGTGAGGAGTTCCAAGTCCTGGGATGCCTTGTGCATCACCTTCTCCTATATTTTCCCAGTCCGCGTATTCCGCCAGTTGTTTACTAAGACTATATAGGGAAAAGAGAGGAAACATATCTGGTAAAAACAACCACATACTTGCATATACTGTTTAACAAAATAGTTAACAGCCACTTATCCATCCCACATATATTCATAGCCATGAATTCATATACTTGTATGCATTCACCAAGGATAATACACACAGAACTTACTGCACGACTATTACATACTTCAATATTCATACAGTCATGTTCACTCTATAGATGCATATCCATACCTATGAAGCTATTAGCTCCAGCTTGGCACAGTATTTTCAGCCCAGCTTTTAAGCACACACAACCACAACCCTTAGAGAAGGGATACCCACAGGTACAAAGCTATCCCATAAGAGGGGTGAAACTGCTTAAGGTTTTAACAAAAGGGCTATCGGTTAGATCTCTGAAACAAAAGGCTGGTAGTTCCTGGTCGTAGTAGTGGAAGTCAGTAAGGACAACGGTGCTGGCCTGAGGATTGACATGCATTTTAGTTTGCGAACGTTCTACCTCTGGATAACTGTAGGATACAGACATGTTTTAGAGTTTATATTGGGCAGGTGCAAGTTTAGCAACAAAACTTGAAATCTAACAGACAATTCTGGGTGGAAATTTTCCTCAACTTCCAGATTAATACTAGACACAGGGAACGATACATATCAGAAGATGTCACTGAGCACAGCTTCAGGACAGGTCTCAACATACCATTAACTGGTGCTGTTACCAAAAACGTTCAAAAGCCACACTGACAACTTATTCTAATGATAAAGTTAAAAATTTACCTAGAATATCCATGAATAACAGCATAATCCTCAGCTGTCCATCCGTTAGTGTCTTTATGGGAAACATCAGCACCGTATCGAAGAAGAACTTTTATTAAATTAAGCACTCCACCAGAAGCAGCAGTCATAAGTGGGGTTCTGAAACATCAAAAATATGATATGAAATCGATCATTTGACACAGACACTGTAATTATTTTTGTTCCTATTTGCTCTCAAAAACTACTGTCCTCATTACTGAATGAGCAAAAAAAAAATATGTTTTCATTACATATTAAGAGCAACCATAACATGCAAGAGGGAGTCAAAACAATTAAAGGTTCAATCTTCAGACAAAGCTTCCACATAGACAACACTTACAAATTATGCCACTATGCAGGAGACGTTTTTTCAAATTGAGGCAGTGCTGCTGAACTAATAGCATTTTTCCTGTCAGAAGGGCCACCACAGACAATGCCTTCTTGTAATCCTCAACGAGGAAAGCACTCACTGAGGTATGACAACAGCCAAGCGCAGACATGCTTTCACAAGTTATACAGAAATAGCTGCTATGTGGCTCCTTGGTTTTTTTTCAGAGCTCATCCTCATGCCTCTCAACAATCCAACCTAAAGAATACTAAAGAGACCCACAAACCGCTAACCTTTCACAGTGATCTCGAGCATGCACATCAGCTCCTTTCTGAAGAAGAAACTCTGCTATATCTTCATGATGCTCAGAGATAGCAAGAATAAGTGGAGTGTATCCCTCCTGAAAGGACAGATAAATAAATTTAAAAATCAAAGTAAAAAAACCCTACAAGAGAAATATTAATGCAACTTTCTGAACAAACTTTCTTAACAAATACAAAAATTTACCTTATTCTGAGCATCAATATTGGCATTATACTCAAGTAAGAGCCCCGCTACAGTTGTGTTCGGACACCGGACAGCAAGGTGAAGGGCAGTGTTGCCGTCAGCATCTGCCAGATGTGGGTTGGCACCGTGCTCTAGCAGAATAGCTACACATTCTTCTTGATGGCACTGTACTGCCTGGGAAGAGCACAAAAGGAAGAACTTCCAGCAGTCTGTTGCAACTACCCCAGCTTCCCAATGCTGGAAAATAAGAGCACCTTCAAAGCTTAGCTAACATATGCCTATTCCATGTGGATGACAACATGCATGCTTCTACACAGAGCTGTGTAAAGAATCCTCCCAGCCACCTCCCGTTTAATGCACAGTTGACAAGTCCCACTTACAAGAGTATAACATATTCCACATACCTTCATCAGTGGTGATCTGTTATCACCGTCAGTAAGATTTAACTTACAATTGTTTTCCACTAGATATGTAACAACATTCACATGGCCATTCGCAGAAGCGAGATGCAGAGGCGTCCTAAAAATTAAACATATTAAATTAGCACAAACAGACAACTAGAGAGATAATTTCAGGCTGTGATAAATTGATATGCCCACAAGTTTCACTTTGCAAAAAGCAAGCTTAAGAATTGATTTCTCATTCTGTTACCAGTAACAGCAGTTGCTCACCAAACACCCAAGACTGGCTAGCAAAACCCCTCCACAGCATCTGCTTAGTGAGGTGCCATTTCCTTCACTGTACAACTTAATCTGCACAGATCCCTGTGCTCAGGCGTTTGTCACTGCCTCCAGCAGGACTACACCTGTGGCACAGCAAAAGAGACCAAAGCTTGGGAATCTGAGAACTATGGCAAGTAACCCTCTAAGTTCTTCTATGATTATTCATGTGCCAGAAGTGTATCAGAGATGTAGATGGGCTTTATATAAAGAGTATTAGCGTTTCTCTGCACTTTGAGAATTTCTGCTTTTCCTCTAGCTTGCTTCCTACTGCAGCAAAACCAAGAACTCACTTGCACCAAAGTGCCTGCGATAACATGTAGCAAACCAGACAACAGAACACTGTAATCCTGAGCACAGGAAAGTAATATTTGATCTTTCCAATATGTATAACTATGATAGTCATAATAAGCCTACTACAGAGGAATTCCTCTCCAGGGAGGAAATACTGTGTTTCCATAATACATGACCAGCATAAGAAAATGAAACTCTTCAAGTTAAAACCCTGCCAGAAAGAAAAGGACTCCTTCAAACCACAGAACATCTTAGGTCTGATGTCAATTAACCAGCCTACTTACACTGAAAGAAATTGCCCAGAAAGTCCTTGCATGTGTTTCCCCCTAAGTCACAGGCACAAATCAGCACAAGCTTCGCTCTGTGCAAAGGCAAAGCACCTGCTGCTCTGCAGGACACCTGTCCCAACAGAGCAAGAGACAAGCTAGAAAACAGCTGGAACCTTCCTCCCTTGAAGGTGATGCAATAAAAATCCCACAGTTGCTCATGAACTGAGGGGAACACCAGCACTAGTTCTGAACCACATCACTGTAGGTAGGTCCTTCTCTCTATTTAGGAAAGCTCAACCAACCTTGCAATTGTTTTGGTACCTTGCTGAGACAGGAGCACAACAGCTCCCTGGCTAAGTGGGAACGGAAAGGGAGAGGTACACAAATGCAGCGGCAGGTGATGTAGAAACACAGCAATTTGTAATGCAGATACTTGTTACAGGGCAGTTGACAAGCCTCCTCCACTGCAACAAAGAAGAGGATGAGAGAAACACAGAAAACTTCAAAGAACTTGTAATGTCTTGCTACAGACAGGGAACAGACTGGAGCATTAACAGAAGAGTACCTCCAGAGCAACTACCACCACTTTTTCAGAAATTCCCATGTAAATATGCAGGATCCTTCCTCTCTGAAGAAATGACTGACTGAGATTATCTGAAAGCTAACCAGGACTGGTTGTGAAGGAGTCCACAATCTGCTACTACCAACCACTAGGACACATGACAAATGTGAAGTAGTCACTATCAGCACTGCAAACAGAAAAGCCTTCAGAAAACTTGTGGACTTGTTGCTGTCCTCCTCAACCCAGACTCTCAGTTTGTCAACAGGAGATGGCTCTGCTTGGAGCGAGGCCTGCTGTGCTCCACAGAAGATCCACTTCAGGGAACAGGCTGGCAGAGAACACCAGTGTTCAGGGTTGCCTGTCCCTGCAAGAGGCCTCCAGTAACACCAATGTTCTTCTGCCACCCAGCCCTGGGGACACTGCCCAGATCCTGTTCCTCCTGCTGCTGCTGCAATGCTACACTGATCACCTATTGAGTAGAGGAGAAGTGCTGATGCCTGAGCAGCCACGAAACAACCCCGCCGGGAAACAGCAGGTTGGCAGTACGCACTTTGAATGGCCCTTGGGCCGACAACCCAGCAGCTACAAGCCAAGCAATGAAAAGCTCTAGAGTTCAGTCTGACAGGCAGCTGACAGGGTAAATCTCTCTTAGTGATTAGCTTTGACCCAGGATCCATGACTAGCTGGCATTGTGCCTACAGTGCTTCCAGCTCTGCGCTGACTTTTCCCCATCTCTGTCAGCGAGGCTGAAGGTTTTGCTAGACCACCTCTGAAAGCTGCCTGCTCCTAACTGATGCTGTTTCAAGCACATTTTTTGGGAGGTCTTATGGGCTACAGGACCCACTTTATGGAGGGAACCTGTATGTGTGATATTTGCCATGTCCCTGGTGCAGGATTTTGCTTTTGGAAATCCTGAGGAGCAGAACTGAGATATTCATATGAACAATACACACATTTTTGCCATTACTTCGCTATTTCCCATTCTTCATGTCTATTTCCAATGATATTAACTCTTCTTCCAACACCATGAAGCCCTGAAACTCAACTGCATCTGGTGGTCACTCAAAACACATCACACCCACAGCACTAAGAGGGCACAGGTGGCCTTGAAACCCTCATGGCTGGGTATAGTGTGCAGTGGCTGCAGCAAGCAGGCAGACTCTGTCCGCTGAATCACTCTCAGATAAGCTTTTCAGCAGCTTTTCAGCACTGGGCATTATCATGCCGAAACCATCACAATGCTCATCATGTGTATGCTGACTTTTCTTTTTTTTCTTCTTTTTTTTATAGTTTATTACTTTATTTGCCCTGTTATAACACTGATAATAGCCTGGCACACAGATGGAAACCCTTCCAGAGGAAATAAAGCTTTCTAGACGAGGTGAACTTAAAATGCAAAAACTAGCTACATTTCATACCAGGCTCTGCTAAGAGCTGATGACTGACTGAATCAGCCACAGTGAATGGGAAGGTAGTAAGAAGAAAAGAGACAAACATTCAGAACTATTTCTGTAAATGCCATCGGGCACCTTGCCTCTGGCAGCTGATGTATGCACAAAACTGTGCTCAAGCCACCTCAAACTGCGTGCCCCACCTCCAGCTGCATAAACTAAGATTGGCTGGCAACTGCTCAGGCACACAGCCCACGTGCTGACTGCCTGCACTCTTCATTGCTTTTCCTACAAATCCTGATAGTTTTAGGTGTTTTCAGGGCAATAAGCTAGCTGGCTAGCAAAAGTCCAGTCTTCAGAAAAGACAGCCTAGGATGCTGAAGTACTCTGATAAAACCAGCATCTCCTTTGAATATCATGGATGTTTTGACTCAGCCTTTTCAGAAAAGGCATTAACGGCTTAACACATACAAGACCCAAAAACTTCAGCTGATTTCCTCATGCTTATGATGGATCATGAGGAGCTATGCTGCAGCCCAAGGCTTCTCCTTAAGATGCAACTGCCAAGTACTTGTTGTGCTTCACTCAGAAACACACCTCATAACACCTGGCAGAAGCAGCAGCTTCTTCTGCATGGCACTGCCCCGATCTTCCAATCCAAGGCACTAATTAGCTGTACCAAGGCCACAGCGCAAACAGCAAAGTAACTGCCACCTAAAATCAGACTGTTGCTTTGGCTGCAACATCACAGTCACAAAAGGCACATCTGGCAACTGTCCACGCAGCACCAATACACAGCACATTTACTCTGTGCTATAACCCTTTCCTAAATGCGGTGCTTACCGCTATTTAAGTTACTCCCAGCTGAGGCTGTGCAGCTTTCTCAGCTCAACCACTCACCCCGCACGCTGAGGCCTCAGAGGGGTATACAATTGCACTCTGCCTTTAAAACGTGCCTGGAGGATGGCCGTGAGGCTCCTTCTGCAACCCGCCTTGGCCAGGCTGCTGCCGGCCCCCTGCCGCTCCTGCGCCCCCAGGCAAGGCGACACCCTCGGGAATGAGGGCACGGAGGGGGCCGGGGCAAGACGGGGATGCTCGGCCGAAAAGGGCTCCAGGCAGCACAGACCTGGTTCCCCGCCCAGGCTGAGGCTCCCCGCAGCGATGCTGCCGTTCCCTCCCAGCGCCGTTGAGCTGCCGGCGGCTGCAGCTGCGGCCCGCCCCAGCACCGCTGTCCCGCTCACCGCTCCGCCTTGTCCCGCTCGTCGATGCTGTATTTCTTCAGTCCCTGCCGCACCTGACCCAGGTCGCCACTGGCGGCCGCACGGTGCAGCTTGCTCAGGTCCTTCAGCCGAAGCTCGTAGGCACCGGTGGGGAGGGGCTCGGCAGCGCTGCTGGACGCTGCCGGCTGCCCCTTCTTCTTCTTCCCGAACCCGAAAAACCTCTTCATCCCGCGGCAGGGGCGCGGGCACGGTCCCGCCTCAAGGAAGCGACGGCGGGAGGCAGCCGGTGGGCCGCGTCAGGGGATCGGGGCCCCGGGCTGGGACGGGGAATCGGGGCCCCGGGCTGGGACGGGGGATCGGGGCCCCGGGCTGGGACGGGGGATCGGGGGCCCCGGGCTGGGACGGGGGATCGGGGGCCCCGGGCTGGGACGGGGGATCGGGGGCCCCGGGCTGGGACGGGGGATCGGGGGCCCCGGGCTGGGACGGGGGATCGGGGGCCCAGACAGCGGCTCGGTACAGCTGTCTACGGAGCGAACCGTCAGGGGGGCGGGAACCTGCGGGCAGGAGCTGCTCCCAGCGCCGGCAGCTGCAGACAGCGCCTCCCTCACCACAGCGAAGCCCGCGCAGGCGCGGTCAGACACGATGGGAAGGTAAAGGCCGGCCCGCCGCGCCGGGAGGGCCTGTGGCTCTGCGCATGCGCAGCCTCTGGCGGTGCGTGGGCGTCAGCGGGGCGGTTAAATGCCAAACAGTCACTTCCGGGGCTGGCCGTGCCGGTTGCTGCCGCGTGCGTCGCAACGCGAGTGACGTCACTTTCTGCCCCGCGGGCGCCAGGGAGGGATGGCGGTTGTGGGGCGGGAGGCACCTGGACGCGGCGCTGCCGAGCGCGGGGGGGGGCGGCGGGAAGCCGGGCGGGTGGCGGGGCCGCAGCTCCCCCCGCAGAGCACTCGGGCCGCTGCTGGGAAGCCCGTGGGGGTGCCGGCGTACCGGGCAGCAGCTGCCCCCCGGCGGGGCCTGGTTGCTTTCAAAAGCAACTGGGAAAGCGCTTGTCGTTCAGGGCAAGGAAACCTCAAGGAGTTACGGGCACAACAATTCTCCGATGCGGTTCCTCTCCTGCTTTATTGAGCAGTACTGCTCGTGTGCCATCGTTAGGCCTGGGCAAATGGATGCCAAGGGAACAAACTGCAAGGGTTAATATAACGGGAGGTGGGCTGGAGGGGGACTGCAGGCATCAGCTAGTTACCTGCCTTACCATGACAGGATCAGAAAGTTATTTTCCATTAAACACGGCTGAGCTGGCACTGCCATGAAAGAACAAACACACCCCCTGAGCGTACAGAAATGTGGTACAGAAATCAAAAGACAGGTTGTGCCTTTGGTATAGAGAAGTTGGGACTCCTTCTCTGTATTGTACTGCTACGGTGATGCTGCTAGGTAGTTCAGGGTGGTGAAACCTTACTATAAGATACCATATGGTTTTGGGGTGATGTCACAGTCCGGTATACTCTACATTGTCTGACTCATGGAATGCCTTGCCAGAACACTTCTTCCTAACATTCGAAACTGCTTCTTGCCTGTGAGTTTGTGAAAAATGGAGAGATGGCAAAGAAAACCTAGGTCAGGAAGAGGGACACACTTCGCTGTGATAAGCAGTGAAAATACTGATTGCAACAGGACAGGAATCTAGTACCACTTTTTAGGGAGGAGATTCAGCCCTTTGAAATACCTTCTTTTCCTTCATCGCTAATAATGGTGCAGCTACTAAAACCTTCATTTTCCTTTTCGGAATGAGTCCTCACAGTTTTATCAAGCCTGTTTGCCTTCTGGCAGTGTTCTCGCCGACCAAAGTGGCTGATGTACAGTCACCTTTCTTAGTTGATGCTCAGTGTATTAGCAGTGTTCTGTTATTTCAGACGTGATCTCTCGAAGTAAGAGCTATAATAATAATAATCTTAAAAAGACAGAAAAAAGACTTGCTGAAACTACAGCCAAGTAAATTCAGGTTGCAAAACCTGAATTCTGAGTTTTGGGAAATGGCTATGAGCAGCAGCCATTTCGAGAGTGCCTCTGTAATCAGTCTGACCATTTAATGGAGAAGTGGAGAGCAAAATGCATTTGTTAATGGGGTATATTTGTTTTCTTCCAGACATTAGAAGAAAGGCAGGATTTTATTTACAAGATGGCAATACAGAATAAACACAATCCGTCTCTGTGCTCTTTCCAGGAGGAAGTATTTCTTCTCCAGTTCTTTTTCAAGTGCACACATACTCAGCCCCCAAAACTTTGGTTTTTTTACAGGTCACTCCCCAGCCAAGACCAGGAGACCCTACAGTTCCTGTCCAATATCAAATGTTTCAGAATGGTATTAAAACCCCCTGTGATTACACAGTTTTAGTTGGTAGGGACTTGGGTAGCTGGCTGGGCTGAAATTCAGTTTCAGGCTTTGCAGATAAGGGGGTGCTGATGAGTCCTGTGGCTATAGTCTTATGGGCACAACAGGCACTGTTTGTTTATTATTAGCCAGAAAGGATGCAAAATTAAAAGCTAGAATCTATCACCTAGAGCAATCTCAAAAGCACTTCTGGGAACTCTACTTCTGGGTCTCCATGACCAGGGAAAGATGGACTGAGGCAGCTACTAGTAAGCAATTTTTTCTGCATCACCTTACAATGCATAATGCCTTGGGAAGCAAAGACACCATTCAGAAAAGCAAAACCCCAACTGCCTCCTGCTCAACTGGTGCCTAAGACAGGCTTCTGGGGGTGATCTTGGGCAAAGCCAACTTCATGCAGTCGTTCCGAGTTATGGTGGCGTTACTCCTCTCTCTTCCGAGAGGGAACTCATCCGTCAGAGCCGGACGATGCTTCCACGGCCTCAAGCTGCAGCCAGGCCTGTGCTGGGCCTTCACTGCTCTCAGCCCTGACCCTCACCCATGGACGTGACGTCCCAGTAGGACCGCAGACCTGCCCATCCCTATGGACTGGCCTGGTGACCTGCACTCTTGGCAGACTCTGCTTACTGTCCCCAGAACAGTATAAAGAAAGAGAAAAAGTACATTCAGACCTTCACTTCTCCAAGCAAATAAACACAAGCTGTGTTACTTCACCATCTTTTACACTGGCCTCTCCCATCCCTCCACTGATTTCGTGTAGCACAGTTCCGAGCACCGACACTGCCCCTCGTACCCTGTCAGTGACTCGTGACAGCACTGTGCTGGAGACAGCCTCACCAGGAGCAGTGGCCGTGGCCTGGAGCTCCCCAGGCGGTGCCAGGGATGCCCTGACCCTCTCAATGTACATCCCTGAAATGAGGCGGTGGCGGGGGGGATGGGTTTTACTGTTAGTTACATCTCTGTCCACATCGCATAATCCATAATCGCAAGGCAGCAAGGAGTCTTGCCGAGTCAAACCTGCATGGCTAAGGATTTTCCCCTGCCCCCTTCTTTTGCACTCTTCTCAGAGGTTCACAGCCTCTTGCAGCCGGGACTTCTGAACTCTGCTGAGCCCTGTCCTCAGAGCTTCCCCATGCCCCGTGTGGGGGCTTCAGCTGTAGCCTGTTTGTGGAGGTTTTGATATCTTTTGGGTAACTAGCTTTACAACGAAACTGGATGCAGAGGGAGGTGGGTAATTAGGCAATGTTGGGACTCAGTGCAGCTTTTCCAAAGGCGCTGTGCGTGCTTGGGCAGGGCTCTGGTGCTGCCTTGTTGTCTTCCTGCTTGTGCCCCTCGAGCAAGGAATCAGCTCCCCTGGATGAAGAGACACTGACACTCGTAGTCCCCTCCGGAACGTGGTGCTGCTTTCCACGTGCGCTTTTTGCCATCTAGCGGCAACAACGTATTGGTGTGCCATGTGTGTCTGCTAATTGCACTTTCCAGCCCCACAAAATCGTGCTGCGGAACTTCTCCATCAAGCAGCAAGCTACAACTGTCCGTCCATGCTACTGACTGTACTGCTGTGATGAAGGGACAAGAAGCTAGCTTTTCCTGGAATGGTCAGACTAGGGGATGTATCTAGTGTCAGGTAAAACCACAGACATGCTCAAAACTGGTGCTTTTCTGAAGCTTAGTGGAGTTTATTTAAGCAAATGCTTATTATGTGATCGGATGCCTTGTTACTGATTTGGGGATGTATCCTGAAAGGTAAGAAATCTTACGAGGAGGGGCTGAGGGAACCGGGGTTATTTAGCCTGGAGAAAAGGAGACTTAAGGGAGACCTTTGTTGCTTTCTACAACTATTTGAAAGGCGATCGTAGACAGTTGGGAAGTAGGTCTGTTCTCCCAAGTTACAATCAATAGGACAAGAGGAAATGGCCTCAAGTTGTCCACAGGAGGTTTAGATCAGATACGAGAAAAAAAATTCTTCACTGAAAGGGTTGTCAAGCATTGTAACAGGCTGCTCAGGGAACTGGTTGGATCACCATCCCTGAAAGTATTTAAAAGATGTGTAGATGTAGAGACATGGTTTAGTGCTGTACTTGGCAGTGCTATGTTAATGGTTGTACTCAATGATCTTAAAGGTCTTTTCCAAGCTAAATAATTCTATGATTCTCTGATTGTGGTGCTTTTAAAATGAAAAGTCATATTTTGATGGGAATGTTTGTTTCACCAGTGGCCCCCAGCACATTTAGGTATGCTGTGTCTCTGAAATGCAGCAATTATGCTGGTCATGCACGTAGTTAAACCATTTCCAGGACAGTGATGCTAAATTGCTTTAGAGGAATTTCCCTCACTGAATTACAGTCCTGCACATCTGTAGGGAGTTTGTGTGCCCACATTCCTGAGCTTTCACACTTTTGAAAAAGGCTGTGTCTTGGAAATGAGTTTTTCTTCATTTATGGCTTCTTCTGGCTCCTGCTGTGAGGTTATGAAACGTGTCTTTTCACATGCAGAAATTAGAGGCCTGCTGTTGGTCACCCCACATCTGAAAGATGCTATGATCTCACCAGTTTGCAAGTATGATAGGAATAATATCTATCCATATTGCTGTTGAGGTACTGAGTCCTAAAGCAACGATTAACAAGCTTCAGCATGGATAGTATGTGTCAAAAGGCTGTAGGAGGTATGTTCCAGGTGCTTTGAGATATGTGTTGCACACAGGAGTAGACATGACATAACATGTAACTATTCATGGAGTGTTTCGGGCATGTCCTGATGTCCTGAAAAGTGACCTTGGAGTGGTCCTTTAAATAGCTTTACCAGGGCAACCCTGAGGAGCAATCTTGAAGAATAACACTGAAATGGCCAAATACCCTCCAGTAGGTTATAATGTCTGAAGAGTACTATTCAATGCATACTTTTGGAAGGCAGGCTTGTTTGAAAATGTGTTTTTCTTTGCTCCAAGATGTGTTATTTCCCAAGATACAGAAACACTGTGCGGCATACAGTTCAGTCAAAGGCAATATTGAAATCACAGCTCAAGTTAGGATTGCACTGGAGATGGGGAAATGAGGTAGATCTACATTCCATGGTAGGATGGCTTTCTTAGCGTAATTATGTTGCCATAGCTAGATTTGCTCCCGTGAGCAAGTGAGGTTTTTTAACAGTATCTTCACCCTGTTCACCAGGACACCATGAGGACAGACACTTCATCCCATCTCATTTGGTATGTCTGCGGAGTTTCCCCACTCAGCTTTAGTGGCACACCTCTCCCATGTGTGAAACCTGCTAATTTGCTTTTCCCTGTGGAAACTTCACAGATTGCTATTGCCCAGTTACTATGCTGTTTCCAGATGTCTAGCTGATGTTTAGCAAGCATCTGTGGTGATTTAAGGTGATCTTCCCTCTAGCTGCTTGCTGTTGCCTTCTACTTTGAAGGAAGGATGTTGCCTTTCACCTCTGTGGTACACGTAGACATTCGCTGATGCCCTTTCCCTTTTAAAGTGATGGACTGGATTCTCTCTGAAGCGATTGATTGAGGAAGTACTCAGCAAAACAATCCACAGGCTCAAGGTAATAGCTTTAGATGGGGATACTGGCTGCTGTTTGCAAAATTACTCTCTGCTTACACCCAGCTGTGTGACAGTATTCTGAGAAAGGGACAAGAACCAACACCTGGAATTGACAAAGTCCTTCACCACTCCAGTTGAATCCAGGAGGAGGTGAATAGTTGTAGCCCAAATGATGCACAAGATAAAGAATTTATATCTTTTCCATGCTCCTGCTTGGGACAAGCATTTTATTTCTAAAAATCTATTACTGCAAGACAAGAACTTCAGCTGAATTTTAAGAAGGCTAGAAAAGAAAGAAGAAAAAGAATACCAGCAGCAAAGATATCTTGAATGTATAGTTTATTATTGGGATACTAAATTTTTCAAAATAAATCAATGACTTAGTGCGCTAATGCATGAGCTCAACAAATGTAAATGTTATGTATTTACCCACAGAAATAGTCCCCGTAAGTAGGCAAAATTGCCTGTTCCAGGTCATCTTGCTCTGTTTGATATATTGCAGGACATAGTTACATAGTGTACCAAGCTGGGGGCAGAATCCTTTCCTTATCTTTAAGTGGTGTGACATGATTAAGGAACGACGTTCTTTCACCTCCAACCTTATGTTTGGAAGTTTTCCTGTCCCACTAAAGCGTTATTCTGTTGTGTCAAAGCCTCTGTGGGTATAACGTTTAGATTTTTTGGGGTTTTTGAAATTCAACTTCAGTTTCTTCTGTCCATGGAAATTGGTTTACAATACTCTTTTAAAATAATCTTCCCTTATAAATAATTTTCAGGCTGCTTAGTTTAAAATTAGAAGCTCATGGAATGAAAGTAAAAGGCTTGTTACTATTAAACCTTGTGTTGATTTAAGCCTCAGGCTTCATTCATCATTGTTGACTGTGGTAATGGTCCCTCAGGTATTTGAGAGATCAAGAAACTCTCATATACCTGTAGGAGTGATACAAAGAAGTGGCAAATTCTTCTCTTGAAGTGAGGCTTTTTTATAACAAAGCAAAATGAGTAGCTAGAAATGGTAAAATAACCCTTCTTGTGTGGCTGGTGCTCGGCTGGCTGTATTTGGTATTCTCAGAGCTAGAAAGTTACTCTGTTTTATTGGTGTTTGGTTTTTTGGTATTGAATAGTGTGCTGAAAGCAGTTAGGTCTTTGCTACCACCTTTCCCCCATCTTTTCAGTTACTATAACCACTTGTTTCCCATCTCATATTTAAATAGCAAATTGGCTTGCTAAGTCTGTACAGACCTTGCTGCAAAAGGCATTGAGTGTTCCACTGCTGTATTACAATGATAATAGTTTTGATTTTTTTTCCTGTACAAGTTAACCCATAACTAAAGGAAAAATGGACATTTATAATTTTATTGGCCTACCAGTAATTACTGGAAGGACAACTATCTTTTCAGTAACTAGAGTAAGAGGTAAATAAGCAAATAAAATACTAAGGTATCTAATGAAACATAGTGCAACGTTTCCCCAAATTGCAGGATAGCTATTGGCCATTACATTTTATCAAAGTAATTAAAAGGCAGCTAAGAAGAGAATCACCTATGCAGTATGCAAGCAAGAAGGTCTATTTTTCAACATCAGGTTTTGAAAAACATTGATTTCTATATTTGCAGATAGCTCTAAATAATGTTAATGAAAGACAGAAAATACAGGGTATGAGTTTTACATAAGCTAGTGAAGGGTTTACTTTTGGTAATAAAAATACTAATTGTCTATGGAAAATACTCTTAATACTTTATAAATTATTGAAATAACTGGGTGCATTTCTTTGTTTCGTCTCTGGGTACCACTGTTACGCCATGTATATACTTTTTTGACTGGTTGGTTTCTACTAGCAAGATTTTTAAGGGAGTAATCACAAACCAATTTTCTTCTTTGCTACAAAGACTGGAGCTTTCCTTTACTGTTGCTATACATTTCAAATTACAGTGGTCTATTGTATACAGCTTGCATCATTTGTGGCTTTGTTTATATACATAATACATATGTACATATATTGTTGAGTAAGTATGTATATAAAATACAATTGATAGGCTATTTAAAATGTGTAACTAGCTTTGGAATACAAACCTTGTTTGTTTTCAGAGCACTTGTGGTTGTACACTACTTGGGAAAAATCTGCCTTCCATTTTTGTTTATACAGAAAACAAACCAAAAGACCAACCGAAAAACCAATTTCAGTGTTATAGTAATTCTAATTCACCAAGGATCAAATCCAGAAAAGTATAAATTTTCTTCTAGATCCAAGAGGGGTGAAAGGAGGAGAGAAAGTATTTTTTCCTACATAAAAGCCAAAGAGGGATAGTTGAAGTGCCTTGTTCATTACTAATAATATAACCATCTTAGAGTAATATCACCTGTCAAAAGGCTTTCCTCTGCACCTAGCAGCTATGTGTGACAGAGAGTGGGTCAGTGGTGAATCCTGGTGCTATTCCCAGGGATCTGATGTCTATTGTCAGCCTCTTTACCAGCCTGCTTGTGTTCCCAAGGAGAGATGTTACAGATGTGCCATTTCTTTTTTCTAAAAAGAAACAATACTCTTTTCAGGGAAATGTCACATATTTTTACTTTCCTACCCTCAGGTTTGATCCTAGTTGATCTCAGTACTATGTCTCTAGGCTTGATCACAGTAAAAAGAAGAATGTCACCATGACTGTCACTCGTCTCTAGGGACAGTTTGTCTGCCTTGTTCAGCACTTTGCAAGAGCCTTTGGCTTAGTCATGTCCCACGCCAGCAGTAGGAACGCTAGCTAGGTAGTTGAGTTCCTCAGTTCCCACTAGAGATTTTTGTTTGTATATTGTACATTTGTTTGTTTTCTGACGTTCTGGTGAACTCCAGCTGTGGGTGAAGCCACATGTGTACTGAAGAAGCCCTAGATTTCCATATTCTTTAGCATCAGCTTAACGCATTAGTATTTCCTGGGTTTTTACTTGGCTGGCTATTCTCCATTCTCACAGAAGTGCAATAAGTAGGCCTCTAGCATATAAAAGTTTAAGATTTCTTCCTGATGCATTTTTTTGCACAGATGCCCAGTGGCTGTGATCTACCACTGAACTACTAGCTGTGCTATGTCTGTCAGACAGCTCTGGAGTAATTGTCTATGGCTAGATAAGTAGCTATACAGCAGATTATTTAAGATTAAACAACACTGGACTCCATCTTGTCTTGAACATCGTTCAAGTTCAGGTGGGTGGCAGCACAAGTGACCTACAGGTGCACTGGTCTAAAAAGAGCAGAAAAAAATAGATGTAAAGAAAGAGAGACTAGAAAAGAGGAAATCAGATATGGGGGTACTCAAGAGAAAAATGTTTGAGAGACCAATAAACACAGTCTGTAAAATGTTAGTCATTTGGATCAGTCTTAATTGTCAAGATGAGGATCAGTAAGTTTGTGTTTCTGCCTAGGGCAGAACTGTTGTGAATGTTAAGGGAACAACAGCCCATCTTTTTCAAAGTTGGCCACCTTTGAAGTAAAACCCCATGCACCTCAGACACAGAGCAACTGGGTGCAGGTGTAGGTTTTGAAACTCTGTGAGTCGGTAACATAGGGGAATTAAAATGTCCAGGCCAGCCAGTAGAACAGTAAAAGCAGTCATAGTCCATAGAGCCAGCAGGGGTGACCAGTAGGGTTCTTCTTGTTGCCACAGATCCTGAATCTAGTAGACAGACCACCCATCCTGTTTTCATTACAATAGTTTGGGAAATGGGTCCCTTTGTCCCTGCCTTGGTTGACACACAATCACACAACCTAAATATCAAATCCTCCAAATCAACACTGCCTTTGTCTCTTTCTCCAAGATTGCCTCCCTGAGATCTGCAGATGGTACCTCTGGCACACGCACAGAAAAACAATCTCCTGGGTCACTTGGTGATGACTAAACCTCTCACTTGCTGTGGTCACCCCTTCTGCTTCCAGAAAACAGTGCCACTCACAAAAGCCAGCAAGGTTCTGCTTCTGCCTTCACTTCAGCAGCCCGCCTCTCCCCCTTCAAAAGCCCCTCGGTGCCTTCACTGCCTGTAAGATGTGTGACATCACTGAGCAAAACCACACTGGCATCACAGTGTGATGTGTGATCTCTGATCTCTTCTGCCTTTTCTCTGGCTAAAAACTGGGGTGGAAGAGTTTCAAGAACTCCTACATCAGCACTGGATGAATGGAGGTATTGTTCTTGCTGGGTTTATAATTATGAGGAAAAATAGAGACAGCAGATCAGCCTAGAGCATAGCACAGAGTTGTCAGTGAAAGAGCATCAACTTTCACATGAAACATTTATTATAAAAGACTTCCCAACCATTTCCACAATTCATTGGTTAAAGTCTACAGAAGATTTTGTTTGGAACAAAGATATCCATGTCTGCTTTCACGTAACAGAGAATTGTGTTACCTTGAGAGGATTATTTGTAACACCAGTTTGGAACCAATTCTAGATCTGCTTTACTAAATAATGTTTAAAAGGCGCTTAGAGGCAGACAGCTGTTCTGGGAGCTGCATTGCGCATCACCTGTGAATATCCATAAAGCTCTGCAGCTGGGTGATGAAAAGGGCAAACACACATTTGTTCAAATTTGTTTCACTGGAGCATTGCAACAGAATTTCTGCATGCAAAGTACTTTAATGGCTAAGGGTTAAATCCTTCTAGAGCAGACTGTTGCCAACAGGAGGTGGGGCTCTGTTGCTGAGCTGGTAATTTTCTCCAGACACGTGCTAAGGGCTGAGATCTCATCTCTGACCCTATATTTCAGCTTTTCGAACATCTCAGATAGTTAATTATAAGCTCTTTCTGCATCAGTGGATTTCATAATTTGCCATGCAGTGACCAGTAGTAAAGTATAGAATAGCTGTTTCACAGACGTGTTCCTTTGAGCCAGAAAAAAGGGAGGATGGTCACAGCTGATGAGTTGGAAGGGCAGAGAGGTTAATTGTTTTTGCCTGTTTGCCCAGTATCAGTCTTTTCAGGCCTCTGGACAGAGAGGCTGTAGAAAAGCTAGTGACACAGAAAGTAATTTCCCTGGTGAATTTGTTTATTTACAGTTTGTGCATATGCCCCATTTAATAAAGAAGAGAGGGGGGTGAGGCTCAGGTGCACTGATTTGTCTCTGTGAAGCCCTGCCATACGTAGGAGTTCTTTCCTCAGGCTGGGGAGCACCACTGGGTGGGCTGGAAGCTTGGGCAAAGCACCACAATTTCTGCTAACATGGTGCAATCACCCAGCAGAGAAATACCTGGCAGAATGTGCAAGCCAAGCCAGGCTGGGCCCCCGTTCCTGCCTGGAGCAGCACAGCCCTGTCTGCTCCCACTGCCCACAGCCCCGCATTTTACCGATACAGCTGTTTAGTTCCTGAGGTGAAGCTGTTCATGGCTTGATGCTAAGGCATGGGAGAGAGAAACCACAGCCAGTCCCTGTCCGTCTCTGTAGACATCCCCCAGTTATCTTCCTCTTCAACTTCCACGGGCACAACTTTCACTGCCAATTTCCCTTTTTGTCTGTAAATCAGCTTAGGCTTATGATAGAGCTGCTAGAAGAGCATGCAAATTCAGCAGTGCACTTCCTCTACAAACAGTTACACAGTGATTGTAGGAGCTCAACATTTGTATTTGATCATCAACTTTTGTCTTACTATTTTATATGTATAATCTCTATTTTGGCTTTTCATTATCATGCCAGATTAGCAGTCATATCGTGGGAAGAAATATTAAAGCAAATGTTTACTAACTTGCACTTTACTTACTTGCATTTTTACATACAAGTGACTTTTCTTCTAGATTCCTTTCATATTCAAATCCTTCTGGAAGATGTATTTCCAATAATTACCCTGTCTGAAAGGTAACACGATGCCTGATGCCAGATGGGAGCTGTTGTGTGCTCCAGTAGATCCTTCACTGTCCAGCTGGTAAAGTTAGGGACACTGAGGGGAGCAAGTTTAGAACACAGGCACGTTAAGAAAGTTTGTGTTTTCTACAATGGTAAATTTTAGTTTGGGTTTTAAGGCTTAGATGTTCCATTATCATTAAAACATACCGTGCACTGCAATCCCTGGAATTCTATAGTTGCAGAAATTAAAAAAAAAAAGTGGATTCTAAACATTTTCTATGAAGAAAGAATTCTAAACTAAATGATTTAGTTTATAAAAATGGAAATTAGTTGCTCTACTAATTTTAGAGTGAACAGAGCAGTCCAGATAAGTCCTGTGGATAGTACATGGGGCCAGCATGGAGATGAGGGAATCCTGCCATCACTATACATACATACTTACAGCAAGAGGATGCAGAAGGTGTTGTGAGGCCTTCCTGAATCTCCGATGGAGTCTTGAATGAGAGCTGCCAGGCTGCTGGTTGTCTCTGGGCATGAAACAGCATGGCACGAGGCCATTCTGAACCAGCCAGGTTGGGAACCCGATGCGCTGTGGGTATGGCGCTCAGCACTGCCTGGGCTAACTCCCAGGAGCAGGGGGTTGTGCAAACATGGGGCAGGTAGTGCAGCTGGGAGCCAAGCTAATATCTGGGTAACACTGAACGCTGCTGTATGGCAATGTCAGTTTATCTGGAGATAGATCCAGTGTTTCTGCCTGCCACTAGTTCGAACAGGTCAGTGCAGCCTTTGGTAGGACACCAAAGAACTAGGGAGGTGTACATTTTTTCTCTGTAAATGTTTTTCTTGTGTTCAGATGTTACTACAGGATGTCTCAGTTTTAATGGCACTGTGTGTCATTTGTCACTGTGAAGCTACTTTGCCAAAATAATAATAATAATCATCATCATAAAAAAAGAATTCTTGTTGACTCTAATCATAAATCTTTACGTAAGAAATGAAACTGTTCTTAATAAACAAATTAACAACCAACTTTTGTTGATACATTACCTTGCTTTGTTCATGTATTTGTTCTGTTATTCACTAATTTTATCCCCCTGATCATTAGTGTTAATTAATGTTAATTTGTGAGATTTGGCTGTTCCAGAATGTGGGTGAGAGGTTTTAAATACTTATAATTGGTTAACTACTACAGGATATTTTCAGCAATACTGAAAATCTGCTTTTATAGAATAATATTAGAATATCACAGAATTCAGCATTAATAATAAAGATAGGATATACTTTCTTCTTTATATGCCAAAACAGAATGACACAAGTTATGCAGGCTTTTTATTACAGACGATGTATGTGGGAGTGGAATTTTTTTCAGGCTGTTAAGTCATTAAGAAGAGCAATTTTGTAACTTGATCACAGGTGATAGATGGGTTTTGAGACATAGAAGGAAAACAGAAGATAAGCATGACATCTTTCTCCATCTGTCTCTTGGGCTGCTTGGATATTAGCTACTAATCTATAATAAGCAACATTTTATGCTTCCTTTCCCTTCTTCCTGGTATGCTCCATTATAGTTTTCAATTGGGTTTTCATTACCTTGGGTAATGAAAAGCAGCTAAGAAGAAAATGAAGACTTTTGTGTTAGTATTTCTGATGCTGTAAGCAGTTTGGGTGCACAAGGAAGGCAATATCAAATTCTTTGCTGATGTAAGAGCACCCTAATCAGAACTGAGTTCTTCAGATTTTCAGTCCCTTTTCCAGCACGTATATGAGTGAAAGTTTTCACGTTACCTGTTGAACTTCAGTAACATTGCAAATACCTGGGGGTATTGTAATGTCTTACACAAATATTTCAGCAAACTGTACTTTCTCACTGTTCTGCTTTTTGGGGTTTTGTTTATCAGTTTGTTTGTTTACTTGCTGCCTGTGTTACTGCACATATACCTATCCATTAATTTCTTTTAGAGCTATGACATTAAAGTTTGCTTGGGACAAAAGTCTTCTGTTATTATCTCCTTCTCTTCCCCGCGTGCCCCCCCGCCTTCCCCCCCAGCTTTATTGACCTCCACTGCAGATTCCTGGATGGTGTTAGTTGATCTGGCTTCTGAAGCATATAATTTTCTATCAACTGAAGATCTACTCTGGGGTTGCCTGTTTTCAAGAAGGTGAGTGTCTCCATAGGGAATGCTACATCTGGGTTAGAGCCTTGTCTTTAACCTCATAGTCCTACGAATCTTCAGAGATTTCTTTTGTGCCTGAAGGGCATAGTCATCAATTACTGGCAGATTTGAACAGGATCAGACCATTGCACAGAAACCTCAGTCAACCATTTTGAGATGTTCATATTTTCCCACAGGTTGTCCACCCCTTCTCTTTTTCCCCTATTGAGTTTGGTTTTTTTCCCTAAGATCCCATTCCTCAACCAGTTCTTTTGTCTTTACTTGAATCATCACATAGAAAGGCACAATTATTTCCTTAGCACTAATTTATAGTGCAATTCATAGCCCTGGTCTAGCAAAGTGGTTAAGTATTTCCTTATCTTTCACTTGAAATTTATTGTTCCAGTCTCGTGCTCAAAAATAAATGATTAAATACATTTTTGGTTCAAAGCCAAAATAAGTGCAGGTATCTTTGCCTTGTATATGATAATCACAGATGTCTTCCTGAAAATCCCCTTTGGGTAGTAGTTTGCACATTAGCACAGCATAACTTTGAAAGATGTGAGAGCAATGTAATAGTGCATGAGTGTTGCAGTACTCCCCAAATTTCCATACTGTGATAATCCCATTCCTGAAAACGAGCCAGTGTTGTATCAGGCTGGAAATGCAGGAGTGTTTTTTTAAAGGCAAAGAGCCTTTATAATACCTCCAAAATACATGTAATTTTCAACTATGGAATGTGACTGTTTCAGGATGTATTTTCTTTTACTGCTGAGAAACAAGAAACATATATTAGTAACACTTTAGTGGCTACACAGACATAAGTATTGGGGTAGTTGCAGGTCAAAGTCTTCCTTGCCCTTAAGCAGGATACCCTTCTTATCTCTCTCGAGTGTCAAATGAAACAATCCTGACATTATTTTACAAATGCAAAACATTGTACTCAACTACAGTGTACACTGACTTAGTGTCTCTATGACAGGCAGAATTTAGTGCAACAAGACAGGCAAAAGGCTGAGGTTTTGCTGAACAATTAGTGTAAACTGAAGAAAAGATGCGAAGTTAAATAAGGAGGTAAGTATGTAGATGTGAGGGACCAGATTTTGAAAAAGGTGGGATGATATTTGTATTCCTAAATATCTAGCAGCATGTCTAGGGAAAAAAACCCAACGGAGTTCACCTATTCATGGTATTTTCAAAGCAGACTGTTCCTATGGATGCAAGTTGCCAAGGCACCATACGTGAAAAATGCCCTCACTGCAGAGGCTAAGACCTTGAGGGGCACAGACACTGAACTCATTGGTGGTATTAGTCACTCCAAAACAGGATTAATTCTGGTTGCCAGATACAGTATAAAATGGGGACAGCTGTCACTATAATTGATGGATACAGGAGACAAGGCAAGCTTTAATAAAGGTCAGGAAAGTGCACATGGGAAGATAGTAGGGGCCAGGAGATACCAGCATCTGAGCTTTCAGTTTCCCTTCAGAAGGTGACAGAGTAATTTAATCAAGAACAGAGACACTTTAAGACTTGCTAATACTAGCAGTGATTCATCTTATTCACAATAAATTCTTTTATTCAGACTGCTTACGTAGATGCAGTTAAATGTTTTGAATCTTGTTAAATTGCTCTATGCAGTATTAGTTGTCTGTTTTATTCTAAGCTACAGGAACATAATGTGGAACATGTGCCCACTAGTGACAGTAAGTAAAACAACACAATTCCCTAAGACAAAGGACAGGAGTGTATTATGTAGCTTTCAAAAATACTGTAATTACAGTGACATGATCTATGATAGAAATGAGATTATTTATAGTATTCCAATGATGTGAGTCCTATTTTTGCCCTCTAGTGAGCAATGTGTTTCTTTCTTTACGTATAAAAAATTCTGCATAGATCAATTTTGTCTGACTTGGCAGACAAATAATATCATTCAGTTCCTTCTTCACTCCTACTGTGCATAAAATATTAACCCTAGCATTACAAAAAGGCAGATTTTTTGCATTTATTATTGTTCAGTTGCAGCCTGGAGAAAGTATTAATTAAGACAAAGTATGATACCACTCCTTCCCAGTGTATGCATTTTTTCTGCTAAATTGCTGAAATTAGGATTGTACTGGGATAGCGCTTCTCTATTCAATTCTTATTTTACATAATCTTCTATATTTCATGTGATCATGAAGGCACTCACTGAGATCAGAGTCTTAAGAGAACATGGTGCAGACATGATTCGCTGTGGGCCCGAAAAATTTAGGTCTCTTTTTAGTCCTCATTTTTTGGTTTTCCTTTGCAGTGCTAACATCTGACTCAAGACCTGCTGTCCCTCAGGGAGCACCTTTTCTCGAGCTTCTCTGATATGAAGGTGTGTAGGTGGAGGGCCTGACCCTCTTGCGCAGGGGCTGCTTCTGGCTCTGCATCCCTGTGAAAATGGTGGCTGGGAAGGGACCATGTGCCGTGAAAGACATGGGTACTTGGAGCAAGTCACAGGACTGATGCACTTCTGCATGAAAAGAAAGATGAAAAGGACATGCTTTGCCACTGCCTTGTTAGAGCCCCAAGTATAACCCTGACCCCCTGGGGGTTTTATGGAGTCAGCTCAGGGCTGGCGTTGATGTGGTGCAGCTGTGCAGCCTTGGTTGACCCTGCTTATTGTCCCTGGGCCTGCTCTGTGCTTGCTCAAGGCCTGTGGGACTTCGTCCTGGTCGGTAAGGCCACCGCTAGCCTCGCAGTGTCACACAGCTCCTGTCTGGCCAGCCCTGAGGCTCCTGGCACTTGCTATGTTGGCTTCAGCAGGGGGGTGAGTGTTTCCAGACAGGTTCTCCTATAGCCAGAGGGCAGAGCTGCTGTTTCAGGGTGAGGGACCAGGGTTTGGATCCAGAGGAGCTGACCCCAGAGCCCTGAGGCACAGAGGCTGAAGCCAGGCACTGCTCTTTAGATCCTGAGCAGACAGGGCTCCTAGAGGCCTGAGGAGGTGCATGATTTCAGATGCTGTCTGGTGGCCACCATTTCTTGCTGCTGGCTCAGGCAGCTCTCTAAGCAATGTGCTGCTTGTTTTAAGTCCCTCTTTGGAGTTATCTGACCTTCCACGACTCCCTTGGAAGGTTCTGAGGTTCCTTCTGCATCAGGCAGTTACATTGCTTCTACTGGTGAGTAGTAGACCAAATGCCAAGGCCAACAAAGGGACGTTTACACATGTTCTAGGATGCCACAGGAGAAACGTGCAGGAGAAGACAGTCCACTCCCCCCAGCATGGTGAGTAGTTCTGAACAACTTTCCAGGATTAGGTATATGTAATATTTGTAGATGAGGAAGCTTGGAAGCAAGTGGAATACAGATTTTGGCAAGAACATGGAAAGCAATGATCTATTTAACAAGCCATAGATATACACTGGAATCTGACAGGATCACTGTGTGTTTATTTAAAAGTTGTAAAATAGCTTATGTCTCTGACATAAGCCTGTATGGAAAACTACTTCCCTGAGAGCTGCTTTGCTGGAAGTGATGCTTTTTCTAAGCACTGTGGATCCTAAATTTATATAAATCCAAAGCAAAGGCTTTCCTTCACAGCATTTAGATATAAGCTCCAATTTAGGTATAAGCTTTGCCTTGCCTTCTCCAAAACTAATAGTGTGCTGAGGCTTAAGTCCAACTAGGATTTCTACCTTGAAAAGAAATGCAGAACAAAAATGGAAAGGTGTATTTTTCCTTTTTTTGCCTTCAATATTTTCTTTTCAGTTTGACAAAACTCCTAGAATTCTCACTAAAACTAGGATTTGAATATACTAGGCTCAGTAAAGGAACATGAGGTTAAATTTCCTTCCTAGATTTCTGTTTGTGCATAGGTTATGTGTGTGAAGGTGAAATTTCCCTCTTTTCTGGAATGAGTTCACATCATAGTAATACCCCGTGATAGGATCCATCTCAACTGACTGTATATATAGCTTCATTTCACGTGTACTTTCCAGCTATTCCTTTCTAGTCAAGAAAAAATGTAGGCACTTCTCAAGCATGAATCACCAGACCTGTTTTAAATAACTGCTTTAGGGGGCGATAAATCTCCACGATCAAAGAAATCTTGAGTGACTTAGTCAGATGTAGCATTAGATGATTTCCATCCATTGCCCCTTCTCTGGCAGACAGAAATGTCAATGCAGACAATTCTTGAAGCCTATTACAGTACTTCTGGTTTAAACTGCAGTTAAAAAATGGGTGACTACCTAGATATTTACAAAATAAGAGGGAGGCTGAGATTCTTGCTGATTTTCTCAAATCTGCATTTCAATGAGTGAGTGCACTTTTTATATTTTTTAACAAAACTCTTAGTCAAGCTCCTGAATTGGGGTGGGGCTGGGGGGGTGGGGGGGAAAGAAAGAAGAAAAAGGGAAGAATGTTTTATTTGTTTCCTCAGCCCAAAATGAATCTTTCGGCTGAACAGCATTGTCGAACCTACCAGTGCACCTAGGAGGGTTTTTTTGTGTTTATGTTAGACTCTTGTTCCTTTCTAGGGAACATATGCTTTAGATCTAAGGGACAGGAAAAACTTTGCTTAAGTGCACCCAGATCAAGTATTGCTTTCCCCAGATTTCCTGTGTAACATGCTACTACCAGTTGCTCGGTCATGTCATGTTCCTTCATGTGGAGTAATACATGGTGACTGTGGCAGCCAGATGTGACGTCCTTCAGGGAGACATTGCCTGAGGGAAAGTGCTCGTTATTTTGAAACCCATGGCATTCTTCAGAAATGAAGTTATAAACCCCAACTATAATACCCAACAACAGATTAACACTTCTCATTCAGAGAGGTGTTGGCTGATTCTTCCTGCAAAGATCGTAAGAGACCAGACACTGGCTTATAATTAATCCATTCATCTAATAAATTTTAATGAGAACAAAAAGGGCTCAGAATTCTATCTGCCTGATAAAAAATGTAATGAGAACAAAACCCAGCATTAAGATTACTGTGTGAACAGAAATTATACAAACTATTTCCATTTGACTAAGGTTAGAATGAGAGCACCAGGACAAATAAATGGTGTAAATTTAATCAGTTCTTTTGACAGCATTGACATAGCAATTTGATTGTTCTCTATAGATGCTGTGCCAGCTCTTGACAGGCACGGCATACTGTAGGCTAGGCTAAGTAAGGAGGGCACAGACAAAGAAAGACTAAAACCAATGTGTATCACAGCTTATGTAAAAAAAAGATCACACAAAGATACTTAGGAAAGAAAGAAAGTAGTCAGTGAGATGAGGTGTGTGATAAAAGTGTGTATTTCCTTCACTGCCAAAAGAGTTGTGAGATGCATTCGGAAGAGTTACTGATAAGAAAAGTTATTTTGTACCTAGTGAGCAAACAAGTAGCTAACTAACGGGGATGAGCACATAATGTCAACTACTGTTCCTAGATATGATAAAGTATAGCTGAGCCTTTCTACTTAGTGGAAGAAACATATTTAAATGAGTCATTCTTTTGTTCTGAGTTCTAGCCAGGATTCAGTCTAGCAAGGCAGGAGATGCTACTGAGATTAGCAGCTATGTTTAATTGCAGAACAGCAGAGAAGTGTCTGCCTTACACAGAAGACTTATGTACCATAGTGTCAAACTCATAAATGCCAATGATTTACACATATCAAATAAATGATAATAACAAGTGTGTGCTTGCATCTGATGTAGCTGCAGTGTTTCTGGTTTTTAGCTGGAAACCGTGTCAGTTTAAGATAATATAGAGAAACAGCCTCAAATCTGCTCCCCTGAGCTCTACCACCAGTCTTCATGAGCATGTGACCATATGGAGGAATAACACAAATGGAAGAACCTATATAGAGTGGTTGCCATGTCTGATGCATTATCTGTCTTCTGAATTTCATACATCAGCAATGCTGTTTCTGAGGGGACCAGTCTATCTCTTTGCTGTGACAGATACGTAGTAGGTTACAGAATTTCACAGACTCTCCCTGCCACCCCACCAGATGTTACTGCTGAGATAGGCCAGTCTTATCTTGTTTCCTTTAAAGACTATTAAAGGCCACCTTTGTATTCGCTGTAGCCAGCCCAAGGAGTTTAGTACAATGCTTAGGACAGTTGACTCCTGGTAGAGATGAAAAAAAGGTAGTTTCGGTAGCAAAATCTGAAGTCCTTGTGAAGGTAGGGCCCAATTCGAGGGGAGAACCCCAGGCTTGATATCTAATCCTCTTCTGAAAAAGCTAGGTTTGGACTAAGAGCTCATCCTTCCAGGATGATTTACTATCAGTAAAATGTTTGGATCCCATTAACAACTACTGTTAACGATCTGTTAATGACCCAGTTTTGATGAAATTGTGGTGCTGCCTAATGCAGTGGGGGAGTTTTATTTGAAGTATCCTGTAAATAAGCGGTGCTAATGAAAACCTGGAAAAATATCATCAGCACAGTAGTCTATCAGTTAGTGCAGCAATTTTCTATAAGAAAAAGGAAGCAGTTATGCATGACAAGACCTGTCTTCTTTAAATCCTCATTTTCACTCATGGTAATTGCATTTAGAACACTGTAGTTATATATTGCAATATTATTTGGTAGCTGATTTTTTTGTTAACTTTTCTAATTTTACTTATGAGTGATGTCAGACTAACCAGTTTATGTTTTGCTAGGTCATCCTTTTTAGTCTTTTCAAATAGAGAAATAGCATCTGCAATTCTTTAGTCGTGTCAGTATTTCCCCTTGTAAGACCCACAAGACTACTATTAATATTAGTGGTTCACCCAGTGAGCATCTAACAGGGTGAGAGTCATCTCAACTACTTTAACCATCTAGATGTTACTCATTTAGCCTATACAAAATTAGGCTTGTTTAGACAGTTCTATAGTATAGCAAATAGAAGGTTAAAGGCTCCACCAAAGAATAATTAACACTACTCAGAATATGAGCTGCATTTTAAAGGTTGTCCTCTCCTAGAAGGGAAAGGAGTTGCTATATGACTAGCTCAAACTCACTAATTAAGTTTTAGAGTGCTAAAATTAGGTGAGATGAATCTCATCCAAACTAAGCAAAAGTATTATAATCATTGCAACAACCAATCCCACTTTCCCATTCTTTCTTCAAAATATTTAGTCCCTCTGTTCTAACACTTGAGATAATGACTTAGCAACGGGCATCCTTACTCTATATCACCTCTTCATAAGGCATCCTGCTGCTGCAGAAAAGCATGCTCTTTAAAAATACAGTAGTGGCTCAAGGATTTTGCTAGCAGATCTTGCATAAGTACATAGTCCTTCTTATCACACCAGTAGCATTTGATTAAGCATAAACCTTAATCAAACTCAGTTTTCAAGAAAAGTTATTCATCAGCTAAGGATAAATTGATTTAATTGCTTTTGCAAACAAAGAGGATCTTTTTAAAAATTATTTAATTTTTTGGTAAATCACACCTGTCTGCTCCTTATTCTCTATCTCCACAACTGCAACTAAAATAACCAAAGTTATGGAGGAGTGAAATGTGCACACAAGGCCAGCCCTGTACTCATTTATATAGGTGTTTGTTCCTCTCTCCCCAGTGATTCCTGCTGAATTTTTTGCCTCTGCTTTCATAAAATGTGAATGATGGATGACAGTGTGCTTTATTTACTCTTATTCCTTAGCACTTAGTTCTCTGGTAGATTTGTTTGTTTTTGAGGAAAACAGCATCCCACTCGAACTGATTAGGCAGCCAGAATCTGGTCCTATATTATCCAAGTACAAATAGGCATGAAAGAAAAACAGGAGGTGATCTAGTTATATGGAGGAGTAAGGTTATTGTTCAAATAATATGCCTATTTTCCTCATTCTGTGTAGGAAGCATAAGGATACTGTCTTAGAGCTATGGCAAATTCCAAAGCCTTAGACACCTTCCTATGCGATTGTAAGGGGTCAGTGTATCAACTGTATATCAACTTTAGAATCTGTCCCATAACCTTAAAGGAAAAAACCCTACCTATTACCACATGCAAAAGATAAATGGAAAGCTTTTTGAGGATAGTAACAGTTCTGATGTAATTTTCAGTAGCATCACAATCAAATCCCTTTCTGACTGCATGGAACAAACTTTCAGCAAATTTGGAAGATCCAGGCTTGTGTTTCCTACTCACACATTAGGAACCACTGAAGCTGTGGCCTTACTCATTGGAGAATGCTTAAGCCCAATATACAGAAATATTGCCTATATACAGAAATACTCATATATATACAAGCAAGTTCTATGTATAGATCATATTAAAGGAAAACTATCTTGAAGGTTAATACAGTGCAAATAGCCATTGTGGAAAAGTCTGTATTTTTTAGAAATACATTTGAGTAATAGCAATTGTCTCATTTCAAGACTTCGAATACATTATATTGTAGCAACTTTTGGAAGATGAGTGAATATTGCAAGAGTCTATACTTGTTACTCATGACAGGTTAAACGCATGGTAAATATGCAAACTACAGGGCAGATGAATTAGCTGTGTTGATTTTTTTGAGGAAATCCAGGTGACCACCAGACACGGATTTATCGGCAAGGATAAGGACGCTTTATTGTTTCCATTAGCATCAGCTGACACAAAACGTATTTCTACATTGATGCTTGTGCTGTATAGTTGAATGGCTGCACAGCCCTTCCTCCTCCTTCCCCTCCTCTCCCCTGTTTAGACCAGGGCTCTCTCTGTCCTCATTATTATGCTGCAGGCTGTCATGGCCTGTGCTGAAGGTAAGTACAGCCTGGCATCAAATGTGAGAAATAGCTGAGGATACTGTCAGACATATTTAATTTAAGACATTGGTATTCTCCATTGCTGTAATCAATCTGGTGGGTTGTTTGTTACGCTGCAGTTTCTTTGCTGTTTCTATTGGCTGGCCCAGTGCTGTAGTGGATTCGGTGCCGTCGCAGAGCCCTGCTGCATCTCCCTCACTGCGCCACTCTGACCTAAAATGATGGATGGCCTGGAAGACATTTTAAACAGCAGTGAAAAGGCAAGAGCTATTGTAGTTTAGGAGATGTAAATGGGAGACATGGGTCAAAATATTATATTCTTCTGTGAGAAGGAGGAGGAAAGGAGAAACTGTAAATTTAAGGTGGTTAGAGAACATCAAGGACTGTTATTAAATACAGTCTATTTAAGCTGATAGACTGTCATTAATAAGGAAGCTGTAGTAGAGGGAACGGTAAAATTTACAAGCTATTATAAAATGTTATCTATCAAAAATGATGGAAATAAGGGGAGACAAATACCGAAATATGTTATAAGAAATCAGTGACAATTGCTAGGTTCAGCAAAACTCTTGGTGATTAACAAATTGGGCCACTGAGAGACTTGATGTCATTGATTTATATGAGCTGGAAATAGATCAACAGTAAATTCACTGAAGTGATTTTTTTGTTGTTGTTGACTCTTAGAGCATAATTAGACAGAGAAATGCACTAAAACAGGCAACTGAAATTCTGTACAAATAGGACTGTTTGGACCTACCAGATTTAGAATAAACTAGCTTTAATAGTAAACACTATCTTTCTTCCAGTAACAAAAGAAGCAATTTTGGTCCCTTGTAACAGGCTTTGGGGCTAGAAAGTGAGCATATTATCCTTCCACAGATTTTCATCTTACAATTACAGTATGTTTGTATGTCTGAAACATCACAGACATTCATGGCAAAGCTACTGCTGCTTTCTCTTTGTAAAGCTTAAACAAGGGAAGAGGGGAAAAAAAATTCCCAGCACCATCTGTCCACACAAAACAATCAACACAGGTCGTCTTATTTCTACAAGTCCTGCTCTAAATTACAGACATCAGCCCTGATCCTTCACTTGACACTCCACTCTTCCTGGGAGCCAGGGACTGCAGGAAGGCTCAGCTAAGCCTGATCTCCTCCCACCTGGGAACATCTCCCTGAGCTACCTCTGAAAACCTGTGCTGGGATTTAGCACAAAGCCTCTATCTGCCTTGATGTAAGCTCTCACTACTTATAGCAGTTTTGAATTTAAGCTGTACTTAGTTTGCTAAGTGATGTTCTAGGTGACATATGTAATAGTGGGGGACAAGTGCTCTCAAGAGCCAAAAGAATATTACATTCCTCAGCTTCTTCATTAGGGACTGTCTGGATCTCAAAAAGAGCCAGAAAGCATGTATTTGCAATATTAAAAGGGGATGGGTTTATGTCCTCAGAGCAGACAGAAGCCTTTTATGCAACACAGGGGACTGAGGATTCAAGAACGCACCCCGTGGCTTCTCTTTCCAGGCCCAATAGCAAATGTCATAACAAGACCTTGTGCCACTTTGACAAAACACCTTTTCAATCTGATGCCCTTGTTCGTATATAATGACTGGTATTGTTCCCTATCGGAAGTCCCAGGGAGGGTTCCTGGAGCACAAGAGGCCTCTCTTCCCAACCGAAGGCATCAGGCTCAGCACTGTGTAAGCAAAGCACAAGTGTGGTGCAGCAGCCTTGTCTCTTACGCTGCAGTTTGTTTCCTTTGCCTGTAATGGCTATAAGCTGTGGGCTCACTGCTCCAGCTGCAGCAGGATGAAAGCAGTAAAAAGCTCGTGCTGAACTGCCTTTCCCCAGACCTGCTTAGAAAGGTGCCTGTGTAATTCCAGGACACGTGCATTCGGTAGTGTGCTTCAGAGTCCTCACAGTCTCGCCCCATTTTATTCTTGTGTAACCACCTTGATTTCAGTAGTTAAAAGGCTGTCTTAGCCCTACAATTTCTGCCAGGGAAGCCCTGATGTATATGGCAGCAAGCTGTGCAAGAAAGGACATGGCCTACTGTAACCTCAGTGCTGGCCATGTGCTCATTAGTGATGTGTGTGGCCACATGTTGGACTGATGCTACCAACACATTGCTTTGCTTTGCTTGTTCATCAACGAGTTTCAGAGTTCAGAATTAATTAGATTGACTAGAATATTTGTAGCTCAGACTTACAGTGTAAAGGAGCAGCAACTCCCTCCCTTTACTCCCTTTACTCCCTGTAAAGGATCCCTCTGTGATCCTGGGCAAAAAATTTAAAATCTTTGTGGCTCATTCCACCCACCTGTGAAAATGGGAACAATACTACTTCTCAGACCCATAACGTTTAAGAATAAATGCTGCTCAGATTAGAAACTGTATCAGTAGAAGCCAAGAAGTACATTAAATAGATACTGAAAAGAGTGGACTACAAAAATGCCAATGGACTCGATACCTATACTGGGAGCTCAGCACATTTCTGTCATAAATACCATCTTCCTTCCCTGCTGGAAAATCAGTCCCAAGACTTCCTTCTTCTTAACAGATGGCATATAAAGTAGTCAAGGGATGAACCAAAACTGGAAACAAACTTAGCTGCCATCAAACACAGTACGGTATATTCATTGAAGCATATAATCATCCCAACATGTATTTTTTAATAGATTAGGACCTTTTTTTTTTAATCCAGGTGATTTTCATGTGTATGTACTGACACATACCCCCCTCCACTTTTTATAAAACAATCAGAAATATAAAATAAGTACTGCAGGTAGAAGTAAGTGGCTATAAAGCAAGATCAGTTTTGCTGTTTGCCTCTGCATGACTAACCCAAACCTCAGAAACTGACACTTGTCAAGAAGAGCTTGCCTAGCACTAAACGAGTATACTTCAGGGACTGTGTCACTCTGTTCTAGTACTGTATAGCACTGCATGCAGCCTTTTGCTATCCTAGTGTCACTTTTTTAATAATAAAACAGGGAACTACCAAGATTGCTGTAGTTTTACATGCCACGCAGGAAGAGCTGCAGTCAAAACAAGAAAAAAAATAAAGGTATTTTTAATGAATGACATGTTGCCATAGGTGACTTGGAAAAAAACAGGGACAATACAGGTATGATCACTGAAAGCTCTTAGATGGCTCCATTATAGGTGCTTGCAAGCTCTGCCTCAAGGCAGAGTCAAAGCTCACAGGGAAGAGCTACTACAGGGAGCCCCAGGACGATGATGGGCACGCTGTGCAGGCTCAGGCTACAGGGGGTGTCATGGCAGTGAGGGGATCCTTCAAAGTCCTCCTTCCGAGCAGAGCTAGCACCTGGAAGGGCAGAAACCAGCCAGCCAAAGGCAGGAGCTGAAAACCCTTTCTCCCTTGGCACCAGGTAGGTGGAGGAGTTGAAGAACATGCGATGAATCTATTGATTTTCTTCGAATTTAGCTCATAAAGCTGGGCAATTGGTAAAATTTCTTTGAATCATATGTGGACTCAGACTTTGGCAAGATGGATGAAATGTCAAAAGGCTTATGATACTGGAGAGATTTCTGACCTTTTCCTGGCTGTCGAGGAAAGAGGGAGAAAGAGGTTGAATGGGAGAAAGAGGCCTGAGATCATAAGCAGAGGCAAGGAAAAAGGGATTATGACTGAGAAAAATAATATGCAGTGTTGGGAAGATTGAAGTCCTGGGTGTGAAGTATGAAAAAAAAGAAGCAAATATACAATCAGATCTTAGGGACATATAAAGTAAATACAAATTATTTAGGATTTAAATAAAATCAGTTAAAATCATTCAAAAATAGTCAGCAGAGTAGATGTTTTGTTCTGATTAATTTTATTTGGTTTTTTTTTTTCCCTGCATTTTCCTTATAGCCTGACAATGCAATGTAACAGCTGTAGCAGAACACCAACCTACACTTCAATGAGCAAATGCTCCCTTTTTCTTACTTCAATGTCTATGTGCTTTTTTTTTTTTGGAAAAGTGTATTATGGTCATGAGCAGAGGTGCTAAAACTGTTGTATGTTTAATGATTTTTTCATGGTTAGCAAAGCCCAGGGCAAGCACTAATATCTTTATTGATATAAACCTGGTTAAGTTCCATTATTTGAAATGAGCTTGTTGGGAAACAAAGAATTTTGATCATTCGATGTCTCATAAGATTTCAGTCCAGAACTGGAGCTTTGACTTTTTTTGGCATATCTGCAAAATCCATAATAAAAAACAAAAAAGAAAGCTAAATTTTAATGAATCAAAATATTAATACTGCTGCAGAGTCACTGCTTTATTTGAAGGAGATAGCAGGAAAAAATATGTCGGTGGTTTGTAGTGGTTTCTGTACTAGACCCACTTAGTTGCATGGCACAGCTCAGAAATTGGTAACTGCTTTCCTTTCTTTCCAACCACAGTGATCTCTGAAAGGGAATAATCTTCAAGATGTTTTCCACCCTCTTTCATTCTTCTTTTTTGCAGATTAATGTCTCACCACTGTGAGAACAGCCCTACAGTGCTCAGCCTGCAGGCTCCACACTGTAGAAATGCTCTAATAGCAGTACTTGTGTCTGCCAGCTGACATTCTCTCCCTCTTCTTTCTTTTTGTAACCTTCCAAGAATGTGAAAGGAATGTTTATTTTTAAAACATCAAACCCACATTTCAATAAGCGAGTAACCTAAGTGCTCTTTTTGTCAATCCAACACGCTTACCTGTGCTATTTCTTTAATAACTCTCAGCCCTATGTTTTTAACAGGTTCTTAAGGAGTTTGGCAAGTGCTGCCATTGCAGGTGGGAATGGGTAAATGAGCAATACGAAGTAAAAATATCTAAAGAACAGGAACACAGACATTTCAGTGTTCAAAGCCTGTTTAAATCTCCTTGCAGTAGTTGCAGCTTTCTAGCAAGCTTCTGCTAGCCAGCCAAGAGGAGGTCTGGAGTACAGGCAGGGAACTTGGGCGGTTTCTAGGGCAGGGGAAGGGAAATGAAGTTTTTAGGTACATAGGAAAAGATGCCTTTAAGCTTAGAATTATCTTTCTAGCTGCATACTAATGTAACTGGACTGCACACTGGGTAGGTAAGCAGCTGAGAAGGACAGAAGGGACTTTCCCTTTGGTGTTCTTAGTTGTGGTGACCCATGCAATCCCAGATATCCTGATCCCAATCCCACATCACATGGGGCTGCAGTCTTTCTGCCAGGTCATCTCAGAAAACGTGAGCTCCAAGCTGCCACTGCAACAAATACACCTTTTGTGAACTCAAGCTCTCCCCACTCTTCTGCGAGGATAGTCTCTTAACTGTGGAGGCAGAGCATTTTAGCCTGTGGCTATGTGCATTGCAGCCTCAGTGCAGCCCACCAGCTGCACCCAATTAACCCTGATTATCCAGTTTTCAGGTGTCCCAAGAGACCTTCTAGTAATTGAGATTCTACTGTAATTTGTTTTACAGGTGGGACTTAACAGTTACAAAAATCCTCTCAAATAACTGGCTCTGTTCATTTTGTAGGGGTTTATATTGGAATTGACTCAGGAAAAAGGCTGATCTACCCAACCTGTCAATGGTTAAGTATGTGATACTCAGAGACATAAGCAAAAGAATGGCCTACTAAGTAGAGCATATACACTACTAAATTACAGAGAATACATCCAGTGTGTTTAATTCTTGTGTAAAAGTAGCTGAGTAGCTGAAGTCAGTTGCTGAAGCTAATTCCAGTGCAAATTTTATTGGAATAAATAAGATTGATCAAATGTCGTCTTCTTTTTTTTTAACATCACACAGCCTCAGGATGTGTCTCCTTCCTAAAATACTGAGAAGCACTAACTGAAGAGTTCATCAGCTACAATCAAAGCGCTTACTGTGCATATCAATATTTCAAGTTATAGACTCAGTGTAGAAGTACATGTTTACATCCAGCTGAATGCTGTCTAAATAAGCCATAATTACCAAATCAGCTGTACTGATTTGAGTAATGCTGACCTGGGCATGTACATTAGTCCTACGCATTTAATTTTGAGTTATCAAACTGTGAGTTTGCAGGGTGCAGTATAAGTGGATACATAGATCTTGTTTTCCATAGCTGTGTCATCTGATTTCAGTAGGACTAGTTTTGAAAAAACGGGCTCAGCTAGTGACAAGTACTGTGTGTAGATCTAGCTAATCGTGTGTTTACTGTAGGAGAACAATGCTTTGGTATAGAGGACTGTGACAGAAGAACGACACTCTAACATTATGAATACCATAAAACCTGTGATAATTTAACAAAACAGGTATATAATTTATAAAACCGTTTTATCATAAGTAAAGTCGCACTATCATTATGCAGATCATTAGGGTTTCCTGACTGACTTTTCAGCATAGTAGCCTGCTGGAATTAAAAACTGGAAGGCACTGGAGCTGTTTTATATATAGCCTGTCACTACCATGGTACCAATGCCAGCTCTGAAGGTCTTGTGGCCTGTCTGCAACAGGTTGTAGGATTAGTTTTGCTAGCTTTTGACCTTAACAGATCGGAGGTCTATAAACACTGAAAAAGTATGTGGGACTTCAGATAGCTGTCAGGAACAAAAACTGCTCAGCCATCTTTTAAATTACATTTCCCTATATTTGGAAAAATAACTCCATTTAGAAGTAAGAGAAGAATCTTTCACCAGACCCTGCTGTGATAAGAGGAGGGCTTTCTAGGAAGCTGAGAGTCACTGAAGCAACAGGAGAGATAAAGGTGTTCTGCCAGCTAGATGAAGATCTTGTCTACTCTGTCCAGTCCTGGGCTCCTCAGGACAAGAGAAATATGAGTGAGTCCAGCATAGGACCACAAAGACAACTAAGGGACTGGAACATCTTTTACATGAGGAGAGGCTGGGAGAGCTGTGCCTGTTCAGCCTGGGGAAGAGAAGGTTCAGAGGATTCTTATGTATGTTTATAAATAAATACCTGATGGGAGGCAATGAAGGCTGGGGAGCTGAGCTCGTCTCAGTAGTTCCCACTGACAGGGCAAGAGGCAGTGGTCATAAATTAAATCATGGGAAATTCCACCTGAAGACAAGGAAACTCTTTCATACTATGAGGGTGGTCAAACACTGGGACCACAGCAAGGTTATGGAGTCCCCTTGGAGATATTTAAAGCCTAACTGGACATGGTCCTGGACTACCTGCTCTAGATGACCTTGCTTGAGCGGAAATGTTGAACAAGATGACCTCCACAGGTCCTTTCCAACCTTAATGATTCTGTGATTTTTCCAACCTTAATGATTCTGGGATTCTGTGAACCTAAGCTGAAATAATTTAGTCTGGGTTTTTAGGTACCCCCTAGGCTTCTGTTGTATATGCTTTCCTTTCTTTTTTTCTTTTTTTTTTTTTTACAATTACATAGGATTTTATCTTAGATCAATGATTAAATGTATTTAAAATATTTCTATCACACTGAAAAGAAATTCCCCACCCATATGCAGAGAACATGTAATTTTGAAAAGTGGTGCATCACATAAGTGGATGTTCTTTTTCTAGCAAAAAAACTTGATGGGGTGAGACTGGATCATGGAGAAGATATAGAATGGAAAGAAAAGTAGATCAAAGGAGAAAGAAAAAGAATTCTTAAGAGTGCAGATGTAGTCATTTCAGAGTTTGCTACACATAAAATGCCAGGTAGCAATAAACTGAAGAATGCAGTAGATGAACCTGAATAAGCCATAAAAAGCATTCTCAGTGACAGTAATGCATTAAAAAGCCTTTATAAAAGGAATCAATTACTTGCCCTTTCACAAGAAGAAAAAAACCTAACACACATGCATGAAAAGCACTGTTTCACGCAGCTGTGTTTCTAAGACAAAAGAAGGAAAAAGGAATTCTTCGTTTTCCTTCATTTTTACCACCCCCCTGTATTTCTTAGTTTCTTTTTTTCTTGTACTTGTTTTATAGTTTAATGGAAATACTGAGCAGCTTTAGAAATGAAGCAGCATGTAATATTTGAAAAATGCTTGGTAACACGCATTCCTTTGTACTAATGCTTTCTGTCACAAAGGAGTGCAAACACCTTTTGTTTTCATTATATTTGACAGAGATTAAAAAATTATCTTTCTGGAACAGCTTACTGTCCCATTACAGTGAAGGCTTAGAACTGGATGCTCCAAAAAGGAACCAAAAAAAGCCATGCCACGTGCAGAACAATTTTCAGCATGATACAGGCAAAAATGAGTTTTTATATGTCAGTTTATTGATGTTAATTTGTTTTTTATACTTCAGTATTTTATAATGTTATCGTATTTGTATTTTTGTTAGCATTGTAGATTAGGTTTATGGCCTTGATCTGAAAAGTAGGTATTTACATATTCAGATGATCTTATTGTAGTTGTTTAGACTGCTTGTATGCTTCAGATTAAGAGGAAGAAACACTTAGGCTGTTCATAGCCCCTGTCCCAGCACAGTCATTCCTCTCTGGAGCTCAACATGGGGAGAACAATTAGATTAGTGTTTGTAATCTCTTTCCAAAGCACTTCAGGTTAAACACTACAAAATGTCTACGTTTCCAGTAATAGAACAAGAGTTACTTGTATATTAAAACATTAAATGTTCATTGAAAAAGCATACACAGAAGTTGCTGTTTATGTGTTCCCATGCTGTTTATTTTTTCCCTCATGATTTTTATGGTTCTTCAACATTCTGAACTTTTTAAGTGGAAGGCTATACAACAGACTTTGATTATTTTAGATATCCATACACTTGGACTTATTTTAAGATCTGTTATGCATTTTACTACTTCTGTTTCTAGCTAGAAAGTAGTTTTACTTTCTTCCTGAGTATTCACTCTCCTGTCTCTCACTGATGTCTGAGTCAGAAGATCTATAACTGATTGTCTACGAGTTGATGCACCCTAACAGGAAAGTTGTCAGAAGTTAAATTCATGATAACTACAGCCTGAAACTTGTCTTTTCGCTATCATATGGGGAATGAAGACATCTTCACTAGATTTATAGGCTGGTGTTAATCTGTCTCACTAGTGTTTCAAGATTTCTAAGAGTATAATACTTCCCTGATAACCAGAGGGACGTTATTTCCTATCACAGTTTGTAGACGAATATACTCCATTATTGCCTGTCACAGTTTGTACTTCAAATACATTCTGTTTAATACTGCAAACCAGTGAATTATAACACAGAGAGATTCTGAGCTCAGCTCTTCAGGTAATGAAATATAGTGTCGTCTCAGCAGAGTTACAATTAAGGGTTAAGGTTTGTTAAAGCCATGACTTTACCAAAAAAGTGTCTTTTAAATTGTCAGTATATTTTGTGATCAGCTTGTAGCTCAGCAAGCTTTCATCATGAATACCTGTGAGTTTGACTTTAGACATGCTTTGTGTAGTGTGATAAATATTTTCAATTACAAAAATATTTAATTAATTGCAAAACATTTTATTTAGTGGGCTTGTGTCTTAATTTTATATTGAAAACATTAATATGAATTCACAGGGGTTTTTTTCAATCTGTTATCTTTAAAGGATAAGTTAACTGGTGTTTTCCACCATGGGGCTGACTTACGAAAGAGCCTTTCTGTCAGCACATGCATACTTTGCCACATAACAGGATGCATTAATAGTTTTTCCAAGCACTGTGCAACAGTGTACTGATGACTGTATTTGGTCCATATATTCTAGAGTCATTGAGTTTACTCCTATTCTGCACTCCTGCAAAATGTGGTGGTTTTGCTTGAAGATAAAACTTGCATACATATTGAAATGCAATGCTGGGTTGGATAAATAGTAAAGATGAAACAACAATTTCCATTATAAAGCTTCACTCTTATTTTTCAGGGAAGTAATTTAGGCAGATAGGGAATTGAATGTACTAAAATGACCAAATTCCTGTTCTGAGAATAATGGTTTTCCTTATTTTATATAACTCATGTTTTAACAGGAAAAAATGTGCATGTGGTTTTGGACATTCAGCTGATACCTAATTGAGGTGGAAGTTCCAGTGTGATGTTATTTGCTGGAAAAATTTCTGGTCCATACACTTATTTGCCTGTTTCTGACAATGTGAAATGTTCATGACTCAGTATCTGGTTAGTCACTGTTGCAGGAAAGATCGTCCATTTTTCACAGCTATAATGCAGAAAGTACATTTCATTCCTTCCAGGCACAAATCTTCCTGGTAAACAGTCCCTTCCATTCAGTCTCTGCATGTCTGAGTGGGACATGTTGCAAGAGAGATGAAGGGACAGAAGTGAAAAAAAAAATTATATGGGATTTATAACATGAAGCTACATGTCCCCATCACTGTATTGCCCTTGGGACTAACATTACATCTTCTGGAGGACTTGATAATAATATTTTAGATTTCAGTTACAAAATCCATTTGCCTGCCTTAGATTTTGTGTACTTCTGTCGCAGAAGTGCCTCCCAGGGATTTAAAAATAGAAATGGCCATGATTGACTTTCCTTTCCAACCCTGAGAAAAAAAATAACAACCCGTTAACTGATAAGTTTATTTTATTTTAATTACAGTGATGCTTAAGTAGATGCATCCTATGATAGGAAGCTGATCCAGGGAAAGAGTTTAAGTAGAGATTTTACTCATATGTGAACATGATGAGCTGCTGCTGTCCTGCATCATCTGTAAGAAATCCTCTGCTGGTTTGTGCTTGTTTGGGACTGTGTAGTTTTTCTGCAGCAGAGCTAGTAACAGATGATTTATTGCCTCATCTATTTCATTATATTCACCTGCCCTTTCTATACTCCAGTGCCTTAAAGCTATTTTAATGACAGTGTAGCTGTTTACCTATAGCAAAACAGAAATAACCTTCTGTAATTATTTAAAAGAATAAAAAATTTCTGTCACTTAAAAAAAAGCAGCTACCATTCTCCTGAAAGTCTCCTATCCACATGTGTTAGGAGGAGGTGGATCTGGGAGAACAGGGTACGAATCTCCTTTCTGCCCCTCTACTTCCAGTGGGAGAGGAAGAAATGCCTGACCCACCACCACTGCCTGGAATATAAGTTTCTTTAAATGCTCTGGTGTTTAAATTAACTTGGAAGGAGTGCTTGTGCAGAATCAGAATCATAGCATAGTTTGGGATGGAAGGGACGCTTAAAGGTCATCGAGTCCAACTCCCCCTGCAACGAGCAGGGACATCTTCAACTTGATCAGGTTACTCACAGCCCCGTCCAACCTGACCTTAAATGTTTCCAGGGATGAGGCATCTACATCTCTGGGCAACCTGTTACGGTGTTTCACCACTCTCATCATAAAAAAATTCTTCCCTACATCTAGACTGATGTAAACATGTAGGTATGCACAGGAGACTTCAGCGATTTTGGAGCAACATTTCACATGTTATTTCAATATTGTTAGACCTATGTTCACATTTTCTATCAAGTCTGATATTAAACTTGATCATTAAGCTTAAAGTGACCTCAAATCCAAATCCAAATGTTACCATGCTCCCTGACTCTAAAGCATATTTCTATTTGACTGTAAGTGGAGGCAGTTTTTCATTATTGTTTTGTATGAGTCAGTCAACCAAAAGGGAACCGCAAGAACATTTGCAAAACCAACAGGTAGTTGTCTGTATCCATACTGATTGCTTAAATCTCCACAACACCTTTAGAGCAACTGTGCATTTCCTAGTGCAGAGCTGAACCATGTGACGTTTACATGGTGTATTACAGCTTTGAATACAACCTGTGTTCTGGAAGCAAAAATAAAGATCGAAGTAACAATGTGAGGCTAATACCAGCTGTATCTCTGAGGAACTGAATGGATCATAAAAACAATTTTGCAATAAACACCTTTTTCCCATCTAAGATACGTGCCAGTGCAATGTGCATCGAAGCTTATTCTCTTTTTAATGACACAATGCAATGATAAAAGTGCACATGCCACTGGTCCCTGAAGAAAATGCTTAAAACCTCACTGTATACTGCAGCACAGCAGCTATCTGTGATCTACTGGATGGCAGCCAAGCGGAACCCAGAAGGAATGGCAAGAAGTGCTCTTAACAGTAGTGCAGCGAAAGTTGTCTTCTTTGTAGGAAGATAAACCTTTTCAATTATGTTGGGATCTGTAAGAGTCTAACATGGGGCTCAGTGGTGAGATAATATCTCCAGAACGTGGGGAAATACAGAAGGTCCTATTCTAAGAAATGCTGTGCTTTTCTTCCCCTTCACCTACACTAAGGGCTATTTTTTCCCCCTATTGAAACACCAGCCATTTACACAGCAACAAATGTGAAAAAACCAAAGGTTTAAATCTGGATTGGTGCTGATTCTGTAATAGGAGTGTAGAAACACACCAAAAAAGCAATTTCCTCACCTATTTGATTTATGTTCAGTAAATCCTTAGCAATGATGACTCTTTACTGGTTTTTGTATTCATTGTCATCTTCATCCTCATAGTCACTGAAAAAAACTTTTCTTCTGTAGCATTTTTCTTTGTTGTTAGTTTTATGTTGTTATTATTATTATAGGTCACATATAATAGTAAAGTATGTCCTCTGCAAAATGACATGGATGATTGCAATGTTTCTTGTACTTTTCCCCATGCTAATGACCCTGTGTCACTTAGCATCTCTTGGATGGATGCCACACTTTCTTGTCTCCTGCTGTCTGAACAATTGTTTCTAGAAATTGGACCCTGAATCCAATGACTCAAGTTTATGAATTGTTTCTTCAGAAGAGCCATGTGTGACCTTCAAAATTCAGTGTTATCTGAGGACTTATAGCACCTCCATTGAGAACCAAATCAATAACTTTGACTTCAGACTAGTAATCAGCACTTTGCTTTGATAAAGTGGAGCTCGGGTTTAGTGGGCTTCAGCAGAATTGTATTGCACAATTTACTATTAAACATCAGAGACATCGCGAGTGTTGCCTACAAGAATGAATGAAAAAGAGTAGGAAACATGCCCAGAGTTCATTCTAAAAATGACACAAAAGCAGTGCAACCTGTTTCCATAGTTCATTGCAGCAAAAGTAACTTCTGACTAGTCTTTTTGATTAATATATTGCTTAACAGATCTAATGTAGTACGCCAAGTTTTTTCACAGGTTCTCAAGTTCTGTTGGTGTAACCAGGAATACTGCCTTACAGAAGTCCATTTGTCTATTCACAGTCTACCACTGTAGTTAGTTATAGCATATAAGCCCCAAAGAATGTATCTATTACACACCAAGTTTAATGAAAGCTGAACATACACCTAAGCAGTCTGTCCTGTTGCTGTTTAACATATTTATCCAATCTTGTCTGGATTCTGCTTCTACTGAAAACAAAAGCAAAATGTCAGTGATGTCATAGGTTTGTTCCTGTGGAAACTTGATGGTCCATCTAACATGGAAAAATGTACTTATATTTCTAAATCCACTCATTTTGTTCTTTTTTGGAACATACATAGGTAGGATGTATATAATAACTGAAATACTTGTAGCCTGATTTCCTAAATTTTAAAAAAAGAAGATATATCTGTCTTTTCTGTATGTCCTTCTTTGCCTTCCTAATAATTTTTGACCTTTTTTGACCAGGGTTCACATTTCAGAGAAGAATTGATGTCCTGAGCATGTTTAAGTTCTTACAACTCTGGTTATGACTGCTCCCTAAATAGAGAAGAGAGATCTCCCTCACTGAGAGAAAGGCTGATAACTTTTGCCTGGCAGCCCATGGGCAGCTCAAGGCTGGTCCCACCCCACACCAGCCAGCAGGTGTATGGAGTATGACATGAGGTCTGTGGAAGGAGACGTGGGGAAGGCTGGGGATACACAAAACCATCAGAAACCATGCATCGATGTTCTGACTGCTTAGGCAGTGATCTGTTTATAGGTGTTTCCTTTTGGTAGCCTCTTAAAATTCATCTGTATTCCTGGCTCAGTGACATCTGAGGGCTACAAGCTGTGTTGATTGGAATGCACGGCTGTTGCTAGCTGAATTGCCTTCTGATCAAGTGTGTAACCCATGAGTCCTCCGTGATTTGCTGGAGCCTGGCTGGAACATCAGGAGGTCTTCTGAGGTGAGATGGGGCACACAGGGTGAGAGCAGCCTCTGTCCCCATGGCTGGAAACACGCAGAGTGGCAGCAGTTTAGGGCACCTGTCTGACCTGGCTCAGGTTCTTGCCCAAGGATGTGGCATAGGGATGCCAGCTCCCTGGGAAGTTAGTCTTTAATCCTGGTCTCTGTGATCTGAAGAGTATACATAGGAAAAGACACACTGTCCTGAAGATCTGTCCTCAGTCACAGCATTTACAAGCTGGGTATGGCTTGTGCTCTCTAAGTGTGGTCCATACCACGTTGGTTTGATAAGACTGATACAGGAGGGGCATACATTCTTCTGAAAATTCAGCCAGTGAAGAACAGAGTAATCCAATGAAGAGTTCGTTCTGGAAAAAGTTCAGGTTTAGGTTTATCATTTTCATAAAAGAAATAACCAGAGGAAAAAGAGGAGACAAGAACAGCTCTCTTTGGAACAGTTAAAATGTGGAAAGAGGAAAAGCAAATGCTTAATGAAGAGAAAAATGATCTCGTTTTCTCATACTTGGCTTAGAAAAGTGAATTCATCTTATTGAGAAGTGTCTAATTGAGTAGTACACCTTTTTAAACAAAACCTATGCTATTTTACTCCTTGGTTTGATGGTAATGCTTCACAGATAAATCACCACTCAGTTAATAGCCATGTTTCTGTGCTGACAGCTTGATGAGTTGGTATGTATCTATACAGAGCTGTAACTCAGCATGCAAGCTGACAAATAACGAAGGAACCTAAGTGCCGGGTTTTTGCTCAACATAAATGAAGCTTGGAGTCTGCAATGACAGTGCTGACTGAGCCTTGAAAATAGCCATGGTAATGGCTCTAAATCAAGAGCTATGGGCCTGGTAAGCTTCAGAAGAAATTTCATTAGTTTGAGGGAATGAGCACAGAAAAAGAAAAAAAAAAAAAAAAGGCAAACTGTGGTAACAGATTAGCAGTAAGTGTGAGTCTGGAGGGGAATTCTGTGACACCTTCTTGTATATAATTATACTTCCAACAGTAAGAGAAAACTTGTGTCACCACTTTCACTATTCCATCAATTCTCATCATCAGATTCATCTGTAAATGACTTTAGCCCTCCACACAGAGCCCCAGATGGGTACAAGTTTTTGTCACTGTAAAGGAGTAAGGGATTTTCTGATGCAGCCTTTGTGAAGCATTCCTTGGAAGTTTTTTCCTCTTTGATGGTTTTGTACGTATGGGGTAATGTGACCTATTTTATCTGGCAGTGTAGAGACTGCCTGGTGTTACAGCTCTAGATGGAAATAGCTTTGACACAGGTTGTCTGTGTCATTTATCTTCTTGATAGCAACATGCATTCTAAACCTGAAAATATTGCCAAGCGAAGTTGATCCTTTTCATGCCTTTCTATGGAAGAAAACTTGCTTAGTTCAAAATAATCGACAACCTTACTAAATTATTTAGTATCAATTGTCCGTGCAATAAAAAGGGATGTTATCATACAACTAAACCCCCCTCTTGATTGGAAAAGCACTCAACTTTAACTAAACAGCATATATTGAAGTCTGGATTGATTTCAGTGAGAGCAGACATGACTGGAGTAGGATTTGAGCAAAGGGGGCATCTGTTTTAGGCACCTTTCAGAGACAGCTGGGGAAATGTCTTGACAGAATCAGGATCTTGATGCTGAGTTCAGCTGGCCCAGGTGGCTGGCCCAGGTTCTACTGAACACTTTCCTTTGGAAGGTTTTATTTGGTCAGGCCAGGCAATCAGTGGCCAAAATATTGCCCTGGAAACTAAAATGAAAGGCAGAGGTAAAGAGAAGATGCTTGCTTCTGGATTTCATACCCATTTACCTTGAGTTAAATTAAATTAATTGTAAAATACTGATAAACAAAGCCTGAAATGAACTGATATTTACTGAACAATACTGTAATACCCTCTGGAAATCCAGACAAGAGTATTCAAATTATGGGATTAATTCTTTTATTAATCAGTAATGAATATTTTAGAGGTAATGGAAATATGTCACTTTTTACTACTGCTAACTAAATATCACATTTTCTTCCCAGACTCCATTCATTATTATTAAATTCTGTTTTGAGTAATCTTGCACATGAGAAACATATAAAAAACCTACACAGCCTTTCCTAGAAATAGTTTTCAAATAAAAGGAATTATAAGGCTGTACTGTATGCTTGCAATATAAATGTTCATATTAGGTCTTGTAGCAGAATAATCACTAATGTAATTAATGCCAGTGCATGTCTGCCCCCCCCCCCCCATGTGTAATACTCTGTGGTATCTTTTGTATATTGAAAATCTGACAGAAAATAAAAATTCTTGCTTCACAGATAGAGTGACAGAAGTATTCCTGAAGGCTAATGTTAAGAGATTTCCAGTAATGAATGGCAAATGAACACAGAAAACCCCCACATTAGTGTCTGCCACTTCAGATGGTAAAAGGAAGAGATTTTTGGCTTCTAGTGTGTAAACTTCAGATTAAGTGATTAGTTCTGTGCTTCATAGGCATACTAAAATTAGCAGAGATTTTTATTTCTGCTTATATATATTGGAAAGCCAAATTTTGCAATTAGCCTTTCTCTGCTACAGTAAAAACTCCTCACTTTTTCCTAACAACACAGTGCTTTGGGTGATAATGACAGAGTAAACATTTAGTAGAGAGCTGCATTGCTGATCGTCCTGGTAAGTTTGAACATGCAAAGTTCCTCAGTTTGTAAACTTGAAGGCTGTAAACCCCTCGCCTTAATAAAAACAGAACATAACTTTGAGTGATTTGTAAATCACAGCATACGAATTACACTACGCGCAGAGCTGAGTTATGCAGATCTAAGCCATATAAAAACCAATGTCCAATAAATAAGTAGAGTTCTCTGCTATGTTCTTAGCAGTTTCTTGTTTACATCATATCAGATTCATTTTCAGTCATATATCTAGAAAAAAACAAGTATATGGAATCTCTAATTTAGTTGTTTATCCCAGTTTCAAATCTGTTCCTTCCCTGGTGCCTAATTACCGTTAGAATAAGAAGGCATGATACATAATGAGGTATTGGAAAATACCTCCTCTGAGCTTTGCTAAAGGTACTAATATTTACTGAAATATGCTTTATGTTTTCTAAGGTACTTTGACCTATGTACCATTGCAGACTGAGTGAGTTTTACTGAGCAGAAGTCCCCATGGAGTCTGATAATGAATACGTTATTGCTCTGAGCACAATTGAAAAGGAAGATCCAAAAATAGCTTCCAACTTTACCTGGAGTGACAGCATTAATATTGAATCCCTTTTCCTTCAGCCTCACACTATTCTGTTCATGCTACTGTTAATGTATGGGCTTTATGTCTTCTGAAAAACTAACAGCAATGTTTTAAGCTGTTCTAAATGAGGAACATTTACCATATGCCATAAAAGAAGTCACTGGCCTTGTTACTTGAAATGAGCTACTGTACATTAGTTGCACAGTATTGTTGCTGGAGCCCTGAAAACCCTTAAAATATATTTTTTCCTTAATTTTATGACCTACACTTCAAGTATAAAATAGCACTGAAAATATACTTTTCTATAAAACAATAGAAATAGGACAGCTTTTGAGGAAGATTTATATTATCAGGGATCTGCATGAACATACCTGTAATTTCAATTGCTGCCCTGGGAAATGTGTTTCCAGAAAGATGGTTTAACTGGTTGACAGGCAGTTATTCTTTGAAAAATGTAGACTAATTAGACAGTTCTTCTTTGTCATAGATATTCAGCTATTTTTCTCTGCAGAGTGGCATGCTGACAGACATATTGGCCCATTTATAGTCTGGTGACAAGGAAAAACTTTTAAAACAAATTACAAATGCTGATATATTTAGAAGACATTTTAATTTATCAAGAATTAATGTTACTTTAATTACTTAGGGAAAACATAAGCTTTTAAAAACAGAAAAAAACTTGCCTGTGTTCCCACAAGTGGTTCTGCTGGCACCAGTGGTGCTATTCAAGGGAATCAAATGACTATGCTACAGTGATTCTTTTTGCCAGATCTGTGGGTGGTTCTCATTTATTCTGAAATAGAAACTATATTGCTCTACCTTTCTTCACACTCTCCTTCCTCTGTGAGAAGTATAATAAGAAGCCAAGAGCTGAACTGTATTTTTCATATTTTACTTTTGGTCTGGTTTGACTCAGGCCCACAGGACCCCTTCAAACATGTAGTGTATTTCACTTGAGAGGGTATTACCTGGCTGAGCGACTGGCACCAGACTTAGCTGTAACATTTGCCTATCAATCAATTGAGAGCTGTAGGCAGTTCAGATGAACTATGAGTTATTGACTAACGGAGTAGCCTCCTAGGCTAAATTATCATAGAATCGTAAAATGGCTTGGGTTGGAAGGGACCTTAAAGATCATCTAGGTCCAACCCCCATGCCATGGGCAGGGACACCTTCCACTAGACCAGGCTGATCAAAGCACCATCCAGCCTGGCCTTAGAACGCTTCCAGGGATGGGGCATCCACAACTTCTCTGGGAAACCTCTCTCATTGTGCCTCACCACTCTCATAGTAAAGAATTTCTTCCTTACATCTAACCTAAATCTACTCTCTTTCAGTTTCAAGCCATTCTTCCTTGTCCTAGCACTACATGACCTTGTCAAAAGTCCCTCTCTGGCTTTCTTGCAGGCCTCTTTAGGTACTGGAAGGCTGCTGTAAGGTTCCCCCAGACCCTTCTCCTCTCCAGGCTGAACAATCCCAACTCTCTAAGCCTGTCTGCACAGGAGAGGTGCTCCAGCCTCTTGGGATCATACAGCTGGGTGCTATAGCTACCCTTCCTTAGGATTTTTATTCCTGCATTCACAGGTTCTCATGGGAAATGGGACTTTCCTTCTGTCAGACACTATATACTACATAATACTTTATAGTTGCTGCAGCTGATTCGCAGTGAAAGAAAAATGGACAAAGGTGCAGAAGAGCAAGCTCATGAAATCAAGGTTGCATGTCAAGTCATCACCAGAGCTAGGCTGATGCCAAATGCAGTATCTTGTCTGCTAAGGTGCCTTAAAGAGAATGATTTATGTTTATGGAATTTTGGGTTCTTAATGAGACATTAGGAGTTGCAATAAACTCATTTTTTTGCCTTCCAGTACATCAGCATTTTTTACAGACTTAATATTAGGTTGGACAATTTCGGGCCACTGAAAATAATCCATCAGAATCGTTTTCCCATCTTGAATACCTCCTTGTTTCCATGCAAGAGTCAAGGATTATCTAGTAAAACTTACATTGTAAATATGATGCATTTCCTTGTTAAGCTAATGCCTGGTGAATGTCAAGATATGAAAAAGTTAAACCAGGAATAGTCTATAAATATTAATAGAACAAAGTAAGAACATCAATAAAAAAAAATTACCAGGTTCGTTAACACTGAGCACAGTAGTTAAATCTGTAAATGCTGCTTGACAGTAAAAAAGTCCATTAGGCTGAATTATTTGCTATCTTTCTTTATTTTCCTGGTCTACCCAGACAGAGTTGCTATTAAGTAGCATATTTTCCAAGTTCTTTATCGAAAGAACTAAAGCAGGATCTGAATCAAACATTCAAATGCAAATCACAGGGAAAAATGTTGAATTCAGGCCTGGATCTGAATGTATCACTGCAGTTCTTGCTTCCAGCTGGAAAATATCACAGTTTCAGGTTTGAGTCTTTTGCACATGAGAACCTGAACAACTTTTTTCCAGCTGAAGCTTCTCTTCTTTCCTTCCCAGCTGGCACCACTCATGCTGCCTCAAGCCATGCCCAGTTGATGTAAGACAAGAGGATGAAGCTGCTCCCTTTCCACTGTCTTAATTTTTCTTTCTTTCTGCTAGAGAAGAGATCCTTTGTGATCCTTCATTTACTTGCTCTTGCCATCTGGCAAGAAAGATGAATTTAGATGCTTATTTAGATGAATAAGCAATGTATGTGCTTCAAAGGCTGACCTGTCTTTCAGCCTTTAATCTCTACTTATGCTCTTTCTGAAGATCAGTTGTAGGAGGAAGATGCCATACCAATTTTCTGTAGTGCCCATGATCAGAATGGCTGAAATAAGGATGAGATTTTGTAGTGAGGTGCACATACAAAGAATCCCATCATCTTCAGTGAGATTGCTCAGAGGAGGAAACGTGCAAAACCCTTTCAGGGGTCAGAGTGGAAGACTAATGCTATAAAAGAAAAAAGTGATTTTGGAAACATAATATTTTATACTTTCAGGGTGTTTGGGATATTTTAGACCTTACAAAGCAGTCTTCAAAATATATAATACTGTATGTAAACAACATTCCAGAAGCAAAACTTTCAACTATGTCCCTGTAAATCTCCTGTCAGACAAAAGTGGAAATGGATATTACAACAGAAAAATACATTCTCGAATATCCAGCGTTGTCTCTACAAAAGCAGATGAAAATTAATTTTATTCTTAATTAGAAAAATGCCTCCATGCAACTGGATATAAACACAGGACAGAGAGAGAAGAAGATTTCGTTCAAAGTGCAGAGGAAGCTGAGAGTTTGAAAAATTTCAGTGTATGGAAAAGCATGAGGAGGATGCTAACTGAAAAAGTAATCTTTACTTACACAGAATGACAGCCATTGCACCTTTGATACTTCTTTTTTGAAGTCTGCCTAAAAGAAAGAGGATTCCTCAAGGAGATTCAGACAAGCAGCCTGAAATAGCAGAGCCACTGGGGAATAGGAAGCAGACAACCGGCTGTTTGCTTTGAGAAGGAATGGAGGAGAATTAAAGAAAATAATGTTTGGGACTGAGAACAGCCAACTACAAACACATTGCACCTCCTCTCCTCCTGAGATTAACTGCCCTTGGCTGATAAAAGAAAAAGCCTGTAAACATTTGTAGGCCTAAATGTGCACAGTGCTTCCCAACACTTCAGGAGCACTGAGGAAGCAATGAAATTTGCTAAATGCAGCTGCTGTCAATATTTAGCATACATAAGGGGGTGATTCATACAAGTAGAGTTATGGTTTCCACAGTGCTAGATGAATGAGTGAACTACTAATAATGGGCTGTTTCAGTCTAAACCCCCCCAAAATATAACATGCAGTATGCAGCATTACTGTTAACAACAACCAGAGCATGTCCACGAGGAAAAAAAAATGTGTATTTACTACCTTTTCCAATATTTCTTTCTTACAATGATGCTTTTACTGTTTTCCATTCAGTTCAATGTGACACTTCTGCATAATCAAAGGAAGTGCTGATGGGGCAATTTTTGCACCAGGATCTGGGGGAAGCATTCACATTTATGTCACACCCAGTCTTGCAATTAAAAAATAGAAAGCAGAAAGGAGTACCTTGGCTGTCTTAGTGTGTCCATGAAAAGTATGTAAAGGGAGTACTTACGTACCTTCACGTTATATCTGGTCCTACACAATTCTTCCACAACTTTTCTTGGTAACTTTTAGTAATATTTGTCGCTGACGTGAAGACAGAGAGTTAGGTCACCGTTGGGCCTTATGATGAGATGAGTCTGCGCAAGACTCACTTCCACAGTCTCATGGCTCAGATCAGACATTCCAATATGCTGTTACAGCCAAGGCTAAAGATAATGCTTTAAGTAGATGTAATGAGTAGGGTGTAAAAATTACCATTTTTGGAAGCTGAAGGTACCCTGAGTGCTTGGCCACAGAGCTCAACCTCATCTGAGTCCAGCTTGCCCACATAACTGAATGTTTATTGTTACACCCTCCCTGTAAAAGAACTAGTTTTTTCCATTTGCAGTGACTGAGCTAGCCACCTGTGTATTAATTTTTACAACATTATTCTCAGGGTAAATTTTACAACCCCTACATTCAGTATGTGTTTTTATAGTATGAAATACACGAGTCACATAACAGCGTGGTTCTTCAGCTGTACCAGTCTGTTCTGAATCCTGCAATGTATAATTAACTTTTCAATCGTTAATTAAAAATGTAATTACTGCTTCTGATATATGACCATAATATAATAAAGACAAATTTTTACTTGACTGTAAAAGAGAAATGAAGATACTAGGAATAATCCTGCAAATTTTAATTCAATACTTAACGTATTATTCTGCTTGGCAACATGCTTCTCGCAGATAATTTTACAGTGCATATATATAAATAACAGTCTTCTAACTCACTCTCATGGCCTTTTATCCCCAGTTCATACCCATAATAAAAGGAACAAGAGGTAAGACTTCCAAAACGGTTTCAGTAGCTTAATATCCTAACTCAAATAATAATAAAAAAAGTTCCCACTAGCTTCAAAACCATGTGCCTGCATTCAGGTGGCCTTATACTTCAGCTAATTACTTTTCTTAGCAGAACATATCAGGGGGAATCAAGCTATATAACTTCTGAGTTGGGCTGGTCCCTGTGGAAGCGGCTGTGGCATTGATGCTCTGTACTAGCAGAGCTATCAGGACTGGTGCATAGATACCCAAACCCAGAGCTGCCACTGGTTTTGCACCAGATGTTGGGTAATTATATGCTGAACCTTTTAAACAGGAACATGTGATAAGAAAGTAGTTTGATAACCATGGAAAGCTCCATTTGCAAGTTGGAGAAAAAATCCAAACATATCAAAAAACTGATGACTGAAACATTTCACTGACTAAATCATGTCTCTAAAGAATTCATATGCTGATTTCCCTCCTGATTCTTCTGGCAGGCAGCTTATTTAAAAGTATTTTAGATTTTGAAATTCTTAGTTTATGGCAGTGCTTCAGACAACAACCATAAGTAATTATGGTCATATACATGGATGAAGGCTATTGTCAGCCCCTATTAGTGGTCAGACAGTGATGCACATTGAAAAGTAAATGGCTTTTTAGTTAATTCCATTTGTTCTGATGCAAACTGAAGCATTAGTGGTTCCTGGAAAGTATTTTGAGATCTACTAATTGAGAGCTCTACCTAGCTCTAGATAATATTATAATTATAATTATTAGCATCAATTATAATAGTAAAAACCATAGCAGCAGCTAGCCAGTAAGAATGTTGGTATGTGACTAAGTGGGGAGTCACTGCTGGATCCCCCCAGTACACCTGCACTCATGCCTAATAAGAAACAACATAATTTATTGTGAATATCTTGCGGTTTGAATGTCTGCTAACTCTGAAAGCATCGGATTTCAATTATAAAAATGACCCTCAGTCCTCTATCTCACACACGCACATCCAACTCCTCCTATGCATCAGAGATCTTTCAAAGATTAATCTGAAAGATGTAGTTGATATGAGAAATACGCTGATAGCTAATAGAGTTACTCACAAAGCAAGGCTGAGCTCAGGTTCTTCACAATGCATAGGAAGGAAAGAAAATGAGGCTGCTAGAAACATGTTGTTACTCAGGGAGTGTGGTTAGTTTTCTCTCCTCCACAGCAAGGAAATTAAATTGAAAGGGAAGAGGGAACTGCCAGTTTTGGACTACTGAAGGAGCTGTAGGGGAGCCTTAATCAATCAGACCTGGATCTCTTATTTTCTTTTTAGCTCTGTGTCCCCAAACATTTACCTATACCTTTACTTCTTGGCTGAGGGAAGGCAGAAGGCAACGTGGGTCAGATAATTTTTCATGAGATTAGGAGAAATCTTTGCTGGAGATTTGTTGCAGGTGGGGATGAATGTTTGCATGTTTATCTGACATCATGTGGCAGCTAGGGATACGGTTTAGTAGTAGTCTTGGCAGTGTTAGGTTTACGATTGGATGTGGTGATCTTAAAGGTCTTTTCCAACCTAAATGATTCCATGCTTCTATGATCTGTTTCCTGCATTCCTGATTTCTCGTTATGTGGCATGAGCACACCCATGTCCTTTTCCATGACTGGCAGTACTGAAGTGCTCTTGCTGAAGATGGCTCTTCTGCTTTGGGAGCCAGAGATCTGTTGGCACACAGTGCCTGTACGCACTTTCCAGATCAGCTCCAATTAGGCAGAAGAAGGAAAAATGGCAGGAGGTGTCTGGCATTAATACCATTGCACTGAGTGAGGGCTGCTGAGTGATGGCTGGTATTTTTCTGCCATACTGCATGGAAAGGAGTGGAATAGCTTGGACCAGGAATGGTGAAATGGGATTAACTTGGAAGCTTTGGATCCTTCTTACTGACTCTTGTAAATCATTAGTGATTTTGGTTTAAGATTTATTTGTATGAAATACCAGTGACCTGCACAGTTCATAGCTTCTGTTGGCTGAGTTTACTGAAGTTTCTGAAGGCAGCTTCAACACATATTTCTCCCATGCCTTCCCAACTGCTGTCACCCCTTGTCCCCCTCCTTTAGAAACTTCCTGTCTTCATACCATCCTTTTCCTCAATTCTGGAGAATCTCTGTGGCCCCTCACAGCCATCTTCAAACCCTAGAAACATGGTGTATGGCTCTCTGTGGCCCTGTTTCTTTTTTGACTGTGTTATACCCTAACTCCGTTCCCTCTTCTCCCCTTATTTCCCTCTCTTCCTGCTCCCTCTTGTCTTCTCACTGTGCACCCCTCAACAGTCCTGCATGTGCCACTGCACAATTGCACTATTTCTCCTGGCAGAGGGAAGAGGATCTTCCTGAGATTCTGGCTTTGGTGATGGGCTTCATCTGACTCACTGTCAGCCATGAAAGCAGAAGGCTGTACCACGATTTGGAAGGACATTCAGAGAAGTGCTTGGAGGCTGTGGCAGCTGCAGCCTGTTCTATGGAACGTGCCGTGTTGGGCATGGAGGATGCAGCTGGCAGAGGGTTGTGGAATGAGATGCAAAATGCGAGTTACTCTGTGGCACATCTGATGAAAGGCTATGTGGACATGAAAGGTTCAAGCCCTTTTCTGTGTGCATGTCACTAGGGCATGTCACTGTTTCCAAGGATGGGTATACCTGTGCAGGTTTTGCTGCTACAGAAAGACAAACAGCTTTTGTGTCCACCCAGTTTCTCCCATCATGTTTTTTTTGACTGTCACCAGGATGTATGAGATTTAGACAGTCATTCCCTGCATTTCTGGCACTGATCAGATACAACTTGCAAATATTATTTTCTAATGAATAAACAAGAATATACAATCAGACAGAATGGAGCACCTTGCCTCACCCAACTGCTTATAAATCAGTGTGCACTTCAGATAACGCTGCTGACCAGCATGGTGTTTGACATCTTGGAACTCTACTTCTGCTGGAATAAGCATGATTTCTTTATTCTTGCCCTGTATAGTACAATGCCAGCACAACTCAATGTACACTTTTTCTTTGAACATTTTTGAACATTGCCTTTAAAAAATGCCAGACGGCCACATTTTCCCCAGAAGTGATAGTGCATATAAATTGCAAAATGATTTTAACGTTTCTACTAGAGGTGGGAAATATGATCTCCTTTGATGCTTGAGCAATTTTGCCAGCACTAATTAAAGAGATTTAATTAGATTTTTAGGAATTACTTCAAGCTATCAGAAAACGTAATTTCTTGATTAAATTTTGCATAATTAAATTATATTTTGCAAATCCTTGTAACCTACACCTTCACTTGTAACCTTCACTTGTAAGCTAAAAAGATTGATGAATTGCACAAATAAGCTGATTTGGCCATAGAAATACTCTTACAACTAGTTTTAAATGTCCAGGAGCCTGGAAGTACTAAATCAAATGTAAACTTTAATCCTAAATTTATTCTGTTGTGTGCCCAAAGTAATTATAATGCCTAAGGGAATAAGTTCCTCAATTCTGAAGAGCTAGTCAAGAGCAATTAAATGGTAAAAGGACTATTAATGTAACATGCAGGGGACAGAATTCAGGACATGAATTGTTAACAACACAAAGCAGACTTAACTTTACTCTCCTTGCATAGATATAATACTTCAATCAAAAGTATTTTTAATGATGGGTACAAAAAAGTGTAAGACCTCAAGCTGTCATTGGCATTGAATGGAAGTTAACAACCTCAAGACCTCTTTATGTCTTTGAAAATTTTCCAACAGCTTATAGACAAATCTGGAGTCAGGTACAGATAGTTATAAGATGGGAGGAGCTGGAGGGGCATGAGCATTAGATGGCATAGCACTTTCTCCTGCATTACACTGTGTAACCATGGTTATGTGGATATACAGCCTATCTACCCCTCTGGCCCTCTAAGTAAGACCGAAGTTGTATCCATCTTTGGACATTATACTGCATCTATCATTGGGGTAATTTGAAGTTGCGTGGCTGGAAGCCCCGAGTGTTTCATTTTTATGTTATATCTGGTGGTTTCCTGTAGTGCAAAGTTCACTTTGACTGCAGTTTTTTGGAAGGGCTCAGCAGAGGTTGTTCTCTGAAGCTGGTCAAATTGACTGCTGCCTTTTAAGTAGGATGGAGTCCTTGGCTGATAGCAGGAAGCAACATTTTCTCTCTGAATAGTACAAGGACCACAACACCTCTGAAAGAATATCTTAATATTTAATTTTAAATACTCACTTACATGATTTCTTCACACTGTAATTCCATCTGTGGCCTTCCCCCTGTCCCAGGCTGGCACTGGTGATATCTAAGGATCCTTGACTCTAGTCTGCATGGACCATATGAATAACTCTGGGTCACATTGCTGAGTAAATTGCCTGATGGGGAGAAAGAGCTATGAGAGGTCTCCAGAAAGATAAGAAATGTGAAATTGCAGACAGAGGTAGGGTTGTTGAGACAGAGATTAAGAAGAAAATAGAAGCTATTATGAAAAGGTATAAAGTCCTACAGGAAAAAATATGGAGGAGTTTTGGATCATTGGGTGAAGTCAGCAGTCAGTTGGGTCATCAGTGTCATTAGTGTGTAGATGCTAATGAAAGAGGTTGGTGGAGGAAGACAGAAACTCGGTAACATTGATCATGTGGGAAAAAGGAGAGTTTACCACTAATGGAAGAAAGAGCAGGCAACTCAAGAGGACTATAAGGATGTCATGAATTTATACAGGCAGAAAATAAGAAAGGTGAAAGCCCAGCTAGAACTCAAGCTGGCAACTGCCATAAAAGATAACAAAAAATGTTTTTACAAATACGTTAGAAACCAAAGGAAGGCCAAGGAAAATCTCCATCCTTTATTGCATGCAGGGGGCAACAATGCCACAAAGGATGAGGAAAAGCCTGAGGTGCTTAATGCCTTCTTGTCTCAGTCTTTAACTGGGTCCTCAGCCCCCTGATCTGGAAGACAGGAATGAGGAGCAGAACGAAGTCTCCGTAGTCCAGGAGGAAACAATTCGTGACGTGGTGCTCCACTTAGACACAGACACGTCTGTGGGGCCAGATGGGATCCACCTACTGGTCTGCAGTACTGAGGGAGCTGCAGAAGAGCTCACCAGGCCACTCCATCATTTATCAACAGTCCTGGCAAACTGGAGAGGTTCCAGAAGATCGGAGGTTAGCTAACATGATGCCCATCTACAAGAAGACCAGGAAGGAGGATCCCAGGAACTACAGGCCTGTCAGCCTGACCTTGGTGCTGAGGAAGGTTATGGAGCAGATCATCCTGAGCGCCATTCACATGGCATGTGCAAGACAACAGAGGTATCAGCCCCAGCCAGCATGGATTTGTGAAAGGCAAGTCCAGCTTCATGAACCTGACCTCCCTCTATGACCAGACGACCTGCCTAGCGGATGAGGGAAAGACTGTGGTTGTTGTCTACTTGGACCTTATTAAAGCCTTTGACACCATCTCCTACTGCATTCTCCTGGAGAAACTGGCTGCTCAGGGCTTGGATGGGCATACTCTGTGCTGGGTTAAAAGCGGCTGGATGGCCAAGCCCAATGAGTGGTAGTGAATGGAGTCACATCCAGCTGGTGGCCGATCTGTTTAATATCTTTATTGACAAGCTAGACGAGGGGACCAAATGCACCCTCAGTAAGTTTGTAGGTGACAGCTAGTTGATGGGGCGTGGTGATCTGCTTGAGGGTAGAAAGGCTCTATAGAGGGATCTCCACAGTCTGAACTGATTGGCCAAGGTCAATTTTATGAGGTTCAACAAGAAGTTCCAGGTCCTGCACTTGGGTCACACCAACCCCACACAGCGCTACAGGCTTGGGGCAGAGCGGCTGGAAAGCTGCCTGGTGGGGAAGGACCTGGGGGTGCTAGTTGACAGCGAGCTGAGCATGAGCCAGCAGGGTGCCCAGGTGGCCAAGAAGCATCCTGGCTTTTACCTGAAACAGTGTGTCCAGCAGGACTAGGGAAGTGACTGTCCCCCTGTACTGGGCACTGGTGAGGCCAGAGCTCGAATACTGGATTTAGTTTTGGGCCCCTCACTTCAAGAAGGATGCAGAGGTGTCCAAAGCATGTCCAGAGAAGGGCAACGAATCTGGTGAAGGGTCTAGAGAACAAATCTTATGAAGAGTGGCTGAGGGAACTGGAGTTGTTTAGTCTGGAGAGGAGGGTGCTCAGGGGGGACTTTATCACTCTCTACAACCACCTGAAAGGAAGTTGTAGGAGGTGGGTGGCGGTCTCTTCTCCCAGATAACAAGTGAGAGAAAAATAGAAAACGGCCTCAAGTTGTGCCAGGGAAGGTTTAGACTGGATATTAGGAAAACTTTATTCACAGAAAGGGTGTTGAAGCATTGGAACAGGCTGCCCAGGGAAGTGGCTGAGTCACCATCCCTGGAGGTGTTCAAAACCCATGTAGATATTGTGCTTTGGGACATGGTTTAGTGGTGGACTTGGCAGTGCTGAGTTCACAGTTGGACTTGAAGATATTAAAGGTCTTTTCCAGCCTAAATGATTCTATGACTTTGTAAGTCTATCAGCTGCAATAAGCCAAAGAGGCCTTTCCTGACAGACACCTGCCAGGCCAGTAAGTCTCTGACCAGGGGTGGTTAACATGCTAATGCTTAGCCAAAGATCCCATTAAATTCTAGCTATGTTTTATGTTTTTTGGTCAAAAAACAATTAATTTTTAATTTAGAAACTGGCCATGAATTTTGCTGATGGTCTGGATACCTTGGGTAAAAGCCATTCTTCTGATGGATCATTCTCAAACTTTTCCTGTTGGTAGCTGCCCTGTTACTATTCATATTGGGACTGAGCACTGAAGTCATGCAGTATTTTTCCTGCTTCTCATTTGAACACCTGAAACTTTTTAAGGAGCAAAGGGATGATGAATAGCTTGATTACTAAGAGCAAGTAATAAATAGAGTATTCTCTGTTGTGTGCAAATAAGTTTTGTTAGCTTTTGTAAACATTTCCTAGGGAAGAACCCATCACATTATTTCTTAAAACATTTGCCTGGTCTGAAGTCTTGTGTGCTAATGTTTGAGAGCCAGAATGCAGCCGCTGAAGTTTATGTAGAAGTTCACAAAAGCAGTTTTGATTGTATCATTCTCACTCTATTCATTGCAGAATGGGTAGTAACGATCCTTATGAATGCTGTCAGGGTGTCTGTAACAACTACTGGTGATTGCTTGTCAGTGCTTCTAGGAGTTTGTAGTCACTGTTGAATATACAGTTGCAAAGTCATATTATATCTATCTCTGCTTTTCTCTTTCTTAAGCATGAAAAATGACTAATGGAGGAACCCGTAAGTATCAGTCTCTAGATACCAAAATTATTTTATATATTTATCTCTCAAATGTACTGCTTGAGAATTGTGTTTATGTGGAAATGGTTGGGTTTCTTTGCTGAATTCTGAGCTTGTGACTGAATTTACCACAGTAGTGGTAGTAAACAAGGTATTTAACTTTTAAAAAACATTATACGTGATTTAAAATCAATTAGCCCAGACATGTATTAGTCAAAGTAGTCTCAAAATTAAAGTTTTTAACATAGCACGCTTAAAGTCAGCTAGGTCATAATCTGTGCCACTTTGTCCACTTTGGTGAAGAAATATATCCATGTAATGTTATGAGATAGTTATAATGACGTCAGCATTTCTTTATCTGGAGGGTGTCCTTAGAGCAAGGAGAGTTTGTATGTACCCATTTAGAGAACTGGATCTATCACCTTCACTGACAGATTAATTGTTTCTGCATACATCCATTCTACTCAACTGTGTGTGCTGAAGTATGCTGTTTTCCCAGATGTGCAACAGATGTTTTAAAACATCAGCTAGAGTTTTATAAACGGTATAATTAAATTCTAAATCATGTCAGAAGTACTATTAATGCAGTGCTAAGAAGGATTTATATGTCCATGAGTAAATAATTAATAGAACAGTTGATACACAGGGAAGATTACACTGGTTAAGAGTACATGATAGATGACACCAAAACAAACTTTCCCAATAGACATCATGTTTAGAGCCTTCGAAGGCTGTCAGAGGTGAATTGGTTTTGATTTTAGCTCTTCATTTTCCAATATATCTACTTGTCTTCTAACAATTCACCTTTGTCAAATAAACATGAAAGGTAGATCATTAAATTGAAAATACTGAGAATCAGCTGAGTCAGTGTCTGTTACAGGATTTATTCCCCTTGCAGAAATATGAATTTATTTTGCTGTGATTCCGCCTCACATGGCAGGGTTTGTACAGTCTTTCTAGCTTAGATATGTACACAAAAATGCCTCAGCTGGAAAGAAGGTTAAAGCTCAACTAGTGTAAAACACTGATGCAAATCTGTTTTTAGCCTGTTCCCTCCACTCTTATCTCCAACTCATTCATGTTACTGGAAATCACCACGGGAAGAGATTACTTTACAGACAAGAACTATATTTCTGTCATATGAACATACATCAAAGATTCTCATTGAAAGACTTTATGTTCCTTACGTGAAATGTTAGGTAGAGGGCAGACATAGTACCTCTGTGAGGCTGTCTTTTACTGATTGGTTTTGGAGCAAAATGTTCCATCTTGGTGAAAAAATAAGACGGGACAGCTCATTGACAATGTGAGCTGTTGGGCTGTTCTTCCCCTGGGGAAGCAGCTGTAATAGGTCTGCTTTGCCCAACCAAGTCTTTAACTTGTGCAGAAATTATTGTTCAGCCAGTGTAGTTTTCATGTAATACTTCTCATTAGAGTGTCTGATGATTTAAAAGACATGAATAATTGAAATAAGTTTAGATGTTGAACAAAGCTGCCTGCTTGGCGGGTATATGGTACTCTCAGAATACAGCCTGTGTCCTAGCTGTAGGAAGGAAATAATTCTTGGGATACATCCAACTGTATTCTAAAGCTTGCGATGAGTTTTACTCGTGATAGATGACACTTTCACTTTAGACAATGGCATGCAATTGCTCTAATGCAGCAATTAAGAATAATTTTTGAGACACTGGTTTTGGACATATTTTGGGCAGTGAGAGTGTAATGAGTGATTTCCAGCAAAATACCTGTTCCATGAAATACAAAGGCAAAGCTGATCTGGTCTATTATTTTGTCCACCTTCATTCAGCATATCTTTAGCAGTTAAAAAGAATTCTTAAAAACAGTTTAGATGGCAAAGATGTGGGCTCGATGGTCCTTTTTTTCTTTATCTGTCACTCCCATGTCAGCTCAAAATGGACAAATATCTGAAGTGAAAAGCCTTCCCTTGAACCATTTGGTGATATAAGAAGGCCACCATATAAAAATATATCATACGTGAATGGCCTGTCAGAAAAATGGTTCTTAGTTATAGAGTGGAACAAGACACAGAAAAAATACTTTTCATCGTGTTTGCTGTAAAAACAGAAGTATTTTTTATTTTTATAAATAAAAATGGAGCCTGTAAAGTTCTGTATTTAAATGTCTGCAAAAAAGGTGTTGGTGGTGCACAAATCCATCTTGTAAGGTTCCCTATGTATCTGCCCTTTCTCAGTGCTTACGCCAGCAGCAATGGCCTCTTTTCCTCTGTGCAGGACAAGTGCTTTTTCTAGGACTTCACTTCTTCCCTCCCAAAATAAGCAAGCTAAAGTGGTGGTGTGAACTGCTACTCACCTCAAAGAGCTGTCAGGCTCTCTGATTTCTGTTGGAGACCTCAGGCCATGGTGTAACCTCATGATACTTTGATTCAACTCTGTACATAACATAGGTAAAACCAAACTGGATTTTGTAGCTTGAATCTATCGTATTTGTCCTCCGTTAGAAGTGTTCACTTAAATTACCAGCTATTTTGCAGTTAAGGACAGATGAGAAGAGAGGTAAAGATGGTCTGTTTGTTTTCCAGTGTCACTCATAGAGAGCAGCTGAGTACAGCTTCAATATAGAAGAGCTACCTTCTCTTTCCCATGATCATTTCCTTGGAAATTGTTCTGCCTGTGCAGTGGGAGAGACAGAGATCCTAGAGCAATGCGATTGGTGCCTGTGTAATTTAAAAATGTGTCATAGTGTGCAGACATAAAGGGGAGAAGGTACTGTTTACCTTCCTCTCCCCAATCTTTTTAAGTCCTTTTCCCCCCATATTATAAAAATTGAGTCTGACTTTTCTACATTTGTCTACGTTTGTAATGGGGAATTATTGGACAAATGGGCAAGCCCCCCCACCTTTATTATTTGTAGTGTCATAAGATTCTTTCTGGAATTGATGGAATGAAGCAGTCTGCTGAATCTGAGTCCTCTCGTTATATCCCTGCAGTTTCAGAAAAACATTTTTTTGGTGTTTGTCAAGTCTCTTTTCTTTAAACATATGGGTATAAAATTCCACAAGTCAGGATTTGTGTTATAATAAGTTTGATTTTTGAGTACATAGTCTGTTGTGAAACATCAAAGTATATATCTAAGACGGCGTTAAGTGATGTGCTATATCCATGTGGCAAATATGCTGGCATCTGCATTCATAGGACTCTTTGCAACTTCAGAATAATCTTTAAAGATGTTTGGTTAAACCATTTGAGCATAAGTTTCTACCTCTGGGCATAATTGTTCTTTCTGCTCTAAGTGTGATGCCAGCTATGTTCTTTAGAGACTAAGGAAATTATCATTGCAGACAACATAGACAGATGACTTTACATTGTGTACTATTTTCACTGTGCTACTTAAGTCTCATCATAATTTGATGTCATAGTTCAACCATGTCTCTTTTGTTAACAAAACAGGAACAACAATTCATCTTCAACCCTCACCATATGGCAGAGATATTGATATGCAAGAAGGCATTAGTCAAATTAGCATTTTCTGCAAATCATGCTCATCTGTGTAACTGATTCAGTAATTAGGTATGTTCTTTCTTGTCTACAATGAAACTTACCATCTTCGCTAATTGAAAATGCCCAGGCTCCTTTTGGCAAATCCATTAAGTATGAGTAATAATCTAGTTTTGGGAAAAAGTTGGGTTTGTCTTTGTTTTTTGTTGTTGGGTTTTTTTTGGTTTTTTTTTTTTTTTTTTTTTTTCTGTTGACCGTTGCTTTTTGGAGAGAGGAGGGAGTTCAATATGTTACTATACAATAATTGAGACCCTTTGTGTACTCTTGATGCAGTGAAATCTTTTTATTATTTTAATGAATTTGTTTAAAGATGGATCTATTGAAACCCAGGAATTTCTTCTTCTTTCAGACTCACCCTTAAAATAATTTTACATTTTTATGCATGTTAAATGGAATAAAACCACTTTACTTACATATGTTGCTATTCTGTTTGGTTTTGTTTTGTGTTTTTTTTTAAACTGTAGCATCATCCTTTGAACAGTCCTCCTTATGATATGTGTGGTAACATGATGGATGCATGGCTTTGACAGGGTTACCTTGCTGCTCCACTCATCAAAACGATTTTATTACTTTCCATGACAAATACTGCCTTTCACTTTCTTTTGAGGATTTCTGGTTTTGCTCCTGAAGCCCCAAAGTCACCATCAGGAACATGGTTTGAAGCACAGAACCAGCCACTGAGACCTCACTGAGATAGCCTATTGTATGTTGAAAAGTCCTCAGCTCTTGTTGTTAATAATGAATCTTTTGCACTTCTGCTTGTAAACTAATTTTTTTCAGTGAAGAAAGAAGACCTGCAATAGCCTAGGTCCCACAGGGGTCTGGGCAATCACCAGTGTGACCGTGCTCAGGTAGGTGACGGTTCTAGGAGATACCTCACTCTTCCCTGCCTATGGACCAAGGAGGATCCTCAGCTGATACTGACATTTAGCCAGGATGAATCTATGTCTAAATTTAATGTGACTAATGCAGTAGATACATTATCTTTGCTGGCTTTCTATCTTGTTATTTAAGATTCTTATTCCAACTCAAGGTACTTAACAAGACCTGGGTGATTTAAAATATGTCTTGTATTTAGGGTGTAACCTCAGGCACTGACCTAGCAAGGTGAGACTCATGGGCACCACCTGCAGAGAACCTATGGGTGATATTGTAAGTCAGAGACACGGAGCCAGGGTTCCCTTCCTGCTTCCCCTCTGCATTTGGAGTTGGTGGTTGGAGGCTCGTGTAGCAACAGACTTCAGCGACTAATGCTGGCTCCTCCATGTGTTGTCCAAAGCAAGATGGAAACCTAGATTTCCAGACCCATTCTCTTTTGCTCTAATCTCATTCCTGAGATGCAGTGGGCACAAGCTGCTATGTGTCCAGGTAATCAATGGATTTTGTTTTTTCTCCTGAGTTAGGAAATAGACAAACTGGGAGGTGAATAAATGAAGACTGAGGAACTTACAGTAGCGTGCAGAATAATTTGAAAATAATTCTCTTTAAAAACAAAATCTGCAATCCAAAGATTGATGACTTCCTTGGTCTTGTTTTGCCATTTAAGAAATTTTAACTGCCTGCCTTTCCTAGCTTCTAAATGTCTGTATTTTGCACTGTCCTGTAGTCTCCTGCTCAATAGTCTTAGGTGCTTACAAACTTATTAAATGTAAATTTGAAGCTGAAGTCCATTTCACAAATATAGATTTTCTCCTCTGGGATTGTCATGACTGTCTTTTTCATTTTGCAAATGCTTGTTGTTCTGCAGCCTTTCTGTGGTTAGCTGGAGTCTGTAGCTGGCTGAATGTGAAGTCAAGTCCACTTGGATATACCTTATTCCTCTTCGTAACAAATTTCCTGATTTTCCTCTCACTTATGTTTAGTCCTAATATCTTATAGTCCATCCTTAAATAAATGGTCCCATTTAAAGGTAGAACACAAAATATAACAGCCCATTACAGCCTTACCTCTTTCCTACCAGTTTATCTAAGCTGTTTAGTTCCTATTGTAACTCCACTCAGGAGCTTCACCACATGCCCTGTTTGTCCTCCCTTATCTCACTTATCTTTCTGAGAACATAAGGTACAAAATGATAATTCACTCTTCTGCTGCCTACCTCCTTCCAGGCTGTACCACTAACTGTACCCTCCATGGCTCAGAGCAATTCAGTAGTCAATTCTGTTTATTAATTTATACATAGCAACCACATTTGCTTCCTGCAAAACACTGGATATTGAATTCATTGCAGCAGTTACACAAATATATATTACACAAAAATATTCAGTGTCTTCCCAACCTAGGGCCACGGCAGAGCGGTGCTCGGGGCAGTTTTGTAGCGTTACATTCTGGAAAACCTCCTGAGAAGATCCATTAACTGCTGGTGCTGCTCCTTTGGGGTGCTGGGTTGCTCACCCCCTTTCTACTCCTGCTCCTGCCAACCACACAGCCTGCTGTTTTGGGAGGGAGTGCTGGAGAGGGCCTGCCCTCCTGGCACTGCTCTCGCCTCCTGCACCTAGCTCTGTGCTCTTCCTGCCTCCTGTCCCCAGAAGAAAAGACTTTGGGTATTTGTTTGGCAGCCTAATGCTGCCCCATGTATAGTAGCATCCTTTGCCAAAGAGGTCCGCCACCCATCTGCCCTTGCAAAGATGCTCCTCCAGGTGAGCCTGGCTGTGGTGGCTTCACAGCCCTCTCCTGGGGGACACAACTTTAGACACGAGAGGGAAGAAGTGCACAGCTACCCCATTGCCTTGCTGGAGTTTCCCTCAGTTGTGTGCTCTGCTTTGATGGAGCTGAAGGATCTGATTTTCAGGCAGTGCTGAACAGTCCAAGCTCATGGGAGAGTTGACGTGAACTCTGGCCTTAAGCCTCAGGAGAAATCAGATCCGTAACGATGCAGGGCAATCTTTAATTCTCAGGCCGAAGGTAGTTTTTATGAGCTGCAGGTAAACTCTTGCATACAATCCGAGCTGAAGGCATATTTATCTTAATGGAAAATGAAAATACACCCTTCCTTCCATTGATTAAATCTGTTCTTGGGTGCTGCAAACCTTTCTGTGGCAGCTATCCACTATTATTTTCATTACAATTCAGGCACTGCAGGAGAATTAAGGTAAAATCAGGAGGTGGCTGCAAATTAAGTTGTTTTATAAACAGCTGCTTCTGACGCTCAGCCAAACGACTGATTGGTGAACTGTGGAGCAAGGCTCGGTCCCCGTTTCAAATAAAAGAAGCTTCCAGCATGAATGGCTATAACCCAGGGCTCTGAGATCGGGATGGCAGTACTTTCAGCTCCAGTTGCAGATGACAAGAAGGTTAACTGGCATAGTCAGAATTTGCCAAATAATTAAGTATCTGTGTACCTTTGGGCAAGAAAATCCTGTGCATCCTTCTTATGTATATCTAGACCAACTCATGTACAGAATTTTCTTCTCCATCAAGAATTGTTGGAGGAATTTTGGGGGGACTGAGAGGGTGGCTGCTTGGCATTCATGCATTAAATGAAAAAAGAGAGAAATGGTTTGGGATCTACTAATCTTCAGGAAGCCCTGAGGGCTGTGCTGGCAGAACTGGCTGCTCTGGAGCTGTTTTGCTGCAGCAGGGCCATGGCAGCCTGAGGACAGTAAGGACGTGCAACACCAGAAGGCACTGGTCCTGCACCTCAGCTGTAGCAACAGTCCAGGGAAAAGCACTCTGACATCTTATGGTGCAAAATACCTCTGGTGTGAGATCCTGCATTTGTGTTCTGTATAGGCAGGTTGCTGCTGCTGAGGCTTGAGGTGGAGCCTGGAATTTATTTCTCCACCTCAAACATACAACCAATTTTCAGCCAGATTGTAATCAAAGCATTGCAGCCTTGTGGGTGGAGATTGCAGGAGAGGGGCAGGCTTGGCGGTGGACAACTGTCTGGGAATAACTCGGTGGATAACTGTGGGGAAGTCAGTGGTAGCAGTGTCACTCTCTGGGACCCCAGGAGAGTCCTCTATCCCACAGATAAATCACCTCTCAACTCGTCACAGATTAATGGATCCCTAGAGTGAGCGATCTATGGCCATATCTGTGGCCTATCCATAATGAATGGAAGGTGTAGATTAAAGCAGTGACCGGCACTGCTATCTGTAAGTAAGAAACATTGTCCTGTTCTAAGAATAGTTTTTTTAAAAAAAGTATTATTCACCCAAAACTGCATTAAAAATTGCCTCTTGTAGAAAAATTGCCTGTGCTGATCTCACTCGCACAGTACTTGCTGAGCTGATGATGGACAATATTGTTAATGCTAAATTTAGGGGATATGGATGCTGCACGAGAAGCTGTGCTCTAAAATACCACAGCACCTCCATACTCAGCAAATCTGTTCCCCCTCTGTGTTCATAAACATGCCTGCTAGTGTTACAAATAATTTTTACTAGTGTTTTAGCCTTGCTAGCACTCCAGAAACAATATAACTAAGTGGTGTCAGCTGGATTTTATTCACCTGAGTGCATTATCATTAGAATTGCACACTACTTTCCATTACAGGGACAAACAGGACAGGGTTGTGGCGGGGCTCTAACATGTCGCAAGGCATGGGAAAAGCTCTGTCCCCTCCAGCTAAACCTGTATGTGGCAGCTATGCAGCTCAAGGGCATGTGCTGTACTCTCTAACTGTTCACACTTTCCCTGTCCTGGCTTTGGCCCATGCCAGCTATTCCTCTCCACACAATGCATGGGCATAGTTGTAGGTGTTCTTATAGCGGAAGATGACTTCTGCTTATGGCAGATGCTGTGTCTTGAGATGTTTTATCGACCAGCTAAGGAAGAGTTCCTGGCCCTTCTTGGTCAGATGCAGCCATGAAGCCTTGAGTTTTCCCTAGATGTGGGGGAGAAAGCTACCTGTCCTCCCCTCAACTCAGGGATGTCCCCGTGATCGGCCACCGTTTGCCCTGGCTGCTGCTGCTGCTGCTCTGAGAGATGAGATTCAGGGTCACGTAAGAGTTTCATTTGGTGAGATCAGTTCTAGGATCAGCTGGGACTTTTGCTCTCTCAGAGAACAATGCCAGTGGCAATTATTAACCAGACAGCTTCAAGCTTTGTACATATCAGAAAAATGCATTAGAAAAAAAGCTGCATACCCATGTAGCTTAGCAGGGATTATACAGATTTCCTTAAACGAGACTTTCCTAAACCAATTCTAACTCCCTGTTAGAGCTCCTACCTGTCAGGCAACACCTTTCCAAACCTTGCGAATCTCAACTGGACAGAAATAGACTCACCTTTGATCAAAATGAGGCAAAGGATGAAGAGTGCTTGTGTGGCTGCACAGGTGCCAAACCAGTGTCCTGTGACAGAGTGAACACTGGTGCGGTACAGCTGGTCATGGGGTGTGTGTGTGTGTGTGTGTCTGTGTGTGTGTCTGTGTGTGTGTGTGTGTGTGTTGGGGTGTTGGGGTGTGTGGGTGTGAGTGTGGGGGGGTGTGTGTGTGGGGGGGTGTGAGTGTGGGTGTGTGTGGGTGTCTCTGTGTGTGTGTCTGTGTGTGTGTGTCTGTGTGTGTGTGTGTCTGTGTGTCTGTCTGCCCTTCTGCACTCAGCTTGAAATGTCTTATTTTCCTGTTGGAAAAGATCATAGGATGGTAGGGTAATCAGGCCTGCACATGACAAGAAAACTTGTAATTTTCTGTATGAACATATTGCTGGCCAATTTATAGCTGTTGATTTTGTGTCTGCGCTATTTATTATACTCCAATTCAGATATTTCTCCTTCCTCTCAAATACTTTTAATGCATTTATAAAAGCTTATCATATCCCTTTTCAATAGCTACTTTGCTAGGCCAAGCAGATGAAAGTAATTTAACCTGTTTCATTAGATATCTTAAGTGTTCTCAAAAATTCTCCATTCTCATAATTATTGCAATGGTGCTTCTCTGAGATTGTTCCCATTTGAATTCCTCTTTCATAAACATAAGTCAAAGGATATCTTGCTTTTATAGAGGATTTTCTGTTTGCCTTACATCGCTGTGAAATATAACACTTCTTTTCACTCAACTACTGCTGTGCTCTTTCTTCTTCCCTCTTTTTAATGCTATTTTTGCTTCTGCTTCTGTGTCCCTAATGACATATCCTCATTCCCCTCCATCTCTTTTTAATGTAAGGCATAAACAAAGCATCTTATTTTGGGGAAATAGTGCTGTAAAAAGTTGTCTAAAAATAATTAAAAAAAAAAGCAAAAAGCAAAACCCAGGCCAAAAAAATCAAAGCTCTGCCTATTTTATGTCATACTTGCAACGACAGAATTAGGACAAAACTGAACAATTTCAAGCTTTTTTCACATTTTCAAAGCAACCTGAAGCATTTTGTTTTGGCATAGAACATCTAATGAGTATTGTCATGGTAACTATTTGAAGACAGTAAATTGCATGTCATTTGGTCTTACTGGTATCACTTTTAATACAGTGATATTAAAAATAGTTGAAAGACTACCCTCATTGCAAAACTTGGATCACTTTGAATGATTCATGTTGGAAATAGATTCTTTTCTTGCTGATCTGTGAATAGTTCAGTTGAGAGAAGCAATGGGCTGGGCATGAGTGCTGTCCTCAGCTACCCAGGGATCTGGCTGCTCTCCCATTTTTGACTCTCTGTGGGTTTATTAATGAATCATCCCTTAACTCTTCTGAAGGTCTAGTGTGACAACATTATTAAGATCTTACATTACACCACAGAAGAAAGTATCCTGATGGCAATGTACCTCTCATCTAATGGCAGAAATGTAGGCACAGGTAGAACAGGAATGCAGGCAATAATTATTCCTAATTTCTGAAGTAAGCCCAGTTATAAACATTTTTGAATTTACAAGCAAATAGGCCCAGCTGGGAGGTGGCATGGCAGGGAGTGTGGTCAGAAATAACAAATGCAGCAGATGGGGTGTGAAGAGAGGCAGTGATGTGACTCCATGCGTTTTGGCAGGTATGAATTTATATGTTTTGGAAGGTATCAGCCTATTAACTTTGAGAAAAGCCTGGAGAGATGAAGTACAAAGTGGGAGGGTATAAAGGTAGATTGGCTTGCATCTGACAAGAGCTGTCCTTAAATGTCATCCCTGACTTTTTGCAAAATGCAAAGATGAATTTAAAGCCCCATTGATTTTTCAGATATGTGATTTTGTATGATGGGCGATTATAAGATGGTTTTGAAGACACTGAGTTTCTCCTTCAAAATGCAGGTGCCCTCCACCGTCATAAACTCCCAGAAATTTGATAGAAATTGATTACTTACACAGGTTTGCTGAGTCATGCCTTTGAACAAATTAATGTTTCATATCAGATTTTACAAAAGTGGAGAAAGTTGTCATCAAACATAGTATCTTCATCACAGAACTCTTTTGCAAGGATATTGTATGTTTCATGATGTCGGGGATTTCTCTGACAGCTCGAGAGGTAACTCTAAGGCGATGCTGATTTGTTTTCCTTTTCTTACTCTTTTCATGCTTGCTATATTCTAAAAAGACTTAAAATGTTTCAAAACCAACATCATTGGTGTAACCATCTTGTTTTATCTCTGGCGGTTATAATCTTTATTTATGATCTACTTCAGGCTCAGGTGATGTCAGCTGAGGATTATTGTACATATGAACAATAACAGATTGGGTTTTATGGGTATGTTTGTCTGACAGGCTAGGTAAAATTAAAAGGAAAAATGGGGCTTCAGTAATTGTTGATAATAAAGAAGAATTAGGGTCTGTTTCAGCATGATACTGAAGTAGATGCTTAATTTCAAGCATGTGAACAACTCCATTAAACTTGATTGCACAATTAAGTGTTTGAAAGATCAGTCCCTGAAAGGCTTTTAATGTTTAGGACATAATGTAGAAGTGCACAAGCTTCTGATAACCCATCCGATTTGGACTGAAAATTGATTAATGAATATTTCACATGCAGGCCCACAGGTTGTGAAAAGGCTGCCAGAACTGACCCTGGAAAGTAAAAATAGTACCTGAAATGAAGGGGAGAAGGGAATGTCAGTCTTGGCCAGAAGTGCTTAATTTTGACCTAATATGTGACTGAAGCAAGGGGAAAGAACTAACAGGTCTCTGTTTTCACAAATAATTTGATTGTCTCCTTATGGAATTCAAATGCCTTCTTGATAGGAACACAATGAAACAAGTCTTCAAAGTGTAACTGTGTGCAGATCCTGTGAAGTAAAGAACTGGGACATTGAATTTTAGCTCATTCAGTGATTCTTTATAACCTTATGACATAGACTTAGCTGGAGACCTAAAATAGGAACATACTGCAATTTAGATGGTCTTAACAACTAGCCAAGGGATAAATGGTCTGAGAACCTGTCTGTAGATCTCTGACAGAGCAACTGTGAGTATTCCAGGTGTGGAAATGGAACAGAAAGACATTCAGATCCCAGAACTAGTAAAATGTAACCTCTGCAAAAGTTAACTTAGAAAGCAGAGAACAGATGAGAAAACGGAAACTGATGTGGGGAAAAGAACTACATACTTGAAGAGTTCTTCCTTGACAACTGCCTGAAAAAATGTTTGGGACAAGTATGTCAGGGATTCCTCAATAATGTGTTTTTGAAACAAAGGGGAGGTGTTGAAGGATGACACCTCTAAGCCATCTTCCACGTAAATTACAGTACTGATTTTACTGATATCTTTGTACAAAACTTTACTTTCTCGTTCATAGGGTAAGGTGCAATTCAATGCATTTTATCCACCACTGTACAGAAATTATGGGGAATCTGTTTCCCACATGACGTTAAGGCTATGCAGTGCTCTGTATGTGACATGAAATCTATTAACTAATGAGAGAATAACTAAAAGAAAACACCACAATGACTTTTTGTATGGTCACATTACACAGTGCAGACAACTAATTCCTACTCTAATCTCCTACATGTCATACTTGTAACTTAAAGGCACCTTAAGTAGTATTTCAGAATAGTCAGACCCTGTTGCTTATGATGGAATTCCCTTAACCTTCTTAATAGCTGACTTCTTACTTCCCCATCTCAAATATCAATTCTCCTGAAGAACTAGGGCGGGGAGATCTCAGCAACTAGAATGTTTTGGTTTCCATTTTATCTTCAGCTTTCACTTAAGAAATTACAAATCAGTAACTGAGACATCTCAATTCTATATCTTATCTGAATCAAAATAAGTTTTTCTATGAATGGATGGTTTGTACAAAATAGAAACTGGAACAACAGAAGCAATTACAATCTCTGTTTCTTTTGTTCATCTATTGTGGTCTTGAATCTGCTGGAAAAATTGCACTTTTTTTCTGTTCATGGACAAAGGACAGACTGCTCATCTAGCTGGTGATCAAATCCCATTATGACAATTGGGAAATCGCTTGTCGACCACCAAAAAATGACATTTTCCCTCCTGTTTTGAACAGAGAACAGTATCTTTGAAAACAGCCAGTTGAAGTGCAAACAGGAAGCATCTTGTTAAAATATCAATGGCTATAGGATAAATCACTGTGAAATATAAGTAGCCCTGAGATTTCAAATGAGAAACATAATATCAATCAGACAGTGATTACACCTGGAAGGTGACATACTAATCTGCACAGAGTATTTTTATGTGGTATATTTAATCTAGGCTTGAACCCTGGATTTGGCCTGATGAACATGATGACACTTTCTTTTGCCTCTGTGGTGGGTCATGGGTTTTACCACCCCTCTCACATATTCCTGACTGTGAAGTCCTTCTCCCTTAGCCCCAGTTTCAGGATCTGACCTTCAGCACTTTCAGGAACCCTGATCAGGGATCCCGTATCTGAGTTTTAGGGGTTTACAATACAATGAGGGAAAAGCTAAGGGTTAAACAATATAAATGGTGTATAAATATAACTGTAGTGATTAACAGTGGCTAGCTGTATGTAGGTTGGAGAGAAATAAAGCCTATAATATGTACTGTATAATTAATTAGAATTCAAGACAGAGCCTGCAAACAGATTTTGTAAAATGGGAGCACTACATAATTAATAGGTACCCATATCACACTGAAGAGTTGATTCATTGCTAGAAATAGGAGCATTACATCAATCTCTTGTACACTCTAGGAGGTATTAATCAGAATATTCCAAGTTTAAATAAGGAGAGAAAGATACTACAGTCTGCACAAATATATTCCTGTCTTACTACTTGTGGAAATGGAGCCAGGGCAAACTCTTAGGGTTTCTCATGCAAAGCACACATGCAATATAGGACGTCTGATTTGGTAGAGGTATATATGCACATGTGTAAACACATATGCAGGATTTGTGAAGATTTGCAGAGCAAAGCACGAAGCTGTTGGCTTCGCTGTCGAAGCCTGCTGGTTCCATGCCATACCTGCAGTGTGATGCTGTTGCCTGATGCATAATCACTGTCCCATTTAGAATGGGGCTACTCTCATGCCTATGGCTATGCACACAAGCATGCAAAATAATACCCTTTCTTGATGGGTTATTTTAATTTATAGACGGGGTTTGACTGACCCCATCTCCTTATATGTGCATTGGAGGATGGAAACAGCTATTGATTAGCTGATCACCATGATAATGGATGACATACAGCAGTACAAATAATAAATTATCATTTATCATTTCATGATAATATACTAACATTAAAAGGTAGTAAGATACTTATCGTACTAAGAAAAAAACCCCAAATACTCAGTTTTGACCTCACTTGCATGATGGACTTAATAATCATATTTTACGTTAGCACCTACAAGCCCTTGAAAAATCTCCTGCCATAATTAGGTTACAAGCTAAGGTGAAGAGAAAGCACTGCCTAATTTTTCGTTTAGACTATTGAGGAACATTTGGAGTATCCAATGCACTATATCTAGCACAAAATATATCAGGGCACATCATTCTCCTGGAAGTAGCTATAAGAAGAATGAAAACCATAATATGGTCCATTTTTTTATGGGTGAGGATATAAACTTTTACTCCTAAGTACATATTCATTCATGACTTCTGCACTTGACTATTGACTGTCTGTCTTGTTGGGATGTGATTCTGCTGTCCTTGAACTTGGTGTCAAAACTGCTGTCCACTTTACCGAGACAAAATCAGGTTCTGAGCACCGCTTTTTCCTGCTAGCATATAGTCAAAGCTGTAAAAAATGTTTCTTCAACCTCACTAAACCACAGTAATAACCCTTTTTAGTTTTAACATGTGTCCTAATTGTGCTAATTAACTTAATGATTTTAAATTCTGATTGCTGAGCATTGGATAAATATTAATGAACTAACCGTAAGAAATCTTCAGAGTTAAAAACAAGTCACAAATAATTCCCAGAGCAATTCTGAGCAATGAATGAAAGCTATTCCTCCTTGAAGTTCCCCCTATTCAGCCGTGTTACTGGCTGAATGATTTGTTACGTTCTGCCGTTAATGTGTGGAATCAAGTGTTATGACAGGTAAAATAAGATCTTAGTTAAAATAGTATTGACTGAATATTTTTATTAATTAATATATGTTATGAATGTAGATAATGTTATGAATTGAAATGAAGTTTAATTGAAGACTGCTTTCAGTCTCAGTGTTTTCCCTCGGTTCTCTCAGCCTGAACAGGACTCAGTGGCTAGTAGCAGTTTTGTACAATGGCCACATAGGTCTTGCAAAGTAAGAAGGGATTAATTTTTGTTGAATAGGCGTTGAATAATGCAAGCTGTGTAGAAACGATGGTTGTTTGTAAGCACTGATGGTATGTTAAGCACTGAATATTTCTTAATCTTCAAGGAGCTCAATAGTTTTTTTGAAATACCATGTTGACTATTAGCCCTTTAACAGAACCTTTGATTGACATTGTGATCAGAAGGTAGGTCTATATTCTACTTTATCTGTAGCAAAGTGGGTAATCACCATGTTGGAACAGATTACGATATTTGGACTGAGGTTCCTGAAAGAGGTATTTATTTACATGCCACTTGCAACCACCACCGTGCAAGGAGTGAAAAATGTGATCAAAATAAGCACCAGATGTCACAAGTTTTCCCAGGTTCTTTGCTCTTGACTTCTTTATAGTCTGTCAGTCACAAAGAGAAGACATTGTTATGGATTAATAGCATAATATCTTCTTTTCTTGTTGAAGGCAGCTATTTTTATACTTAAAATGGTTGATGGCAGATGTCTTTCTCCCTCATCTTCATGACACATTACTGTTGCCCATGTCAAAATGATAACTTCAGAAATGCAGGGTTCAGTGAACACCTGAGAGTGCTGTGCAGTAGGTAACTGGTGATACGGGGAGCCCTGAGTCCATTTCTCTGATGCACGAATACAGCTAGATGACATTCACTGAAAGGCAGGTGCTTCACTCTTGCTGCACGTTTGGATAGATCAAAATAAGTGCAAATCTTTCCCAAATGAGGTGAAATAGTTCAACAGAGAAAACTGGCTGAGAACTGTAAAATACTGCACAGTTTCTGTTTAGCATTAAGTAAACCAAATGTTTTGACTTTTCTTTTGACATATGTTAAGACGAGATGCAGCTAAATTTCAAAGTGGAAACACACCTGTGTGTTTTAGGAATTAATTAAAGAAACAACTAATCTTCGTACATTTTATGAGTTATTTCAGTTCAACCTGCATATCTTATAAATTGCATAAACCACAGTGAATTTTAATAAAATTTGAAACATTTCAAATATTTGCAAGTGCAGGGACTTACCTGTCAGTTCCAATTGTTATTAAAAGAATACTTCAGTCTTTTGTAGCTGACAAAGCATTCACAAAAACAAGTCATAGTACTTTGTAGGAGGCTCCAGGCAAACTGGTCAGTAAACACTGAGGCAGAAAAGATAAAATAGCATTTGCTGCTTTTCAGAGAACTTAATGAATGATAATGGTTTGTCCTCAACAGTATTAACTTGTTTGATTGCAAATCAGTCTTTTGAGGTGTTGGTTTTTGCTCCACTGAGGTTAATATTAAATCTCTGACTTGAATGGGCCAATGATTTACACTGAATTTTGTTGTCAAGAGTAAATTATTTCCAGTTTTCTCCCTTGTCCTGCTTTCTCACTTCAGTACTTTGGATTTTATCAGGACCGGTGAAACAGTGCAACCTGAAATACAATCTTGCAAAGTTATTTGTTGCTCTTCACCTGGAGGAAACACGGTTGTAGGAAGGTCTTCAGGTGTAGCTGAAGCAAGCAAGCAGACAATGGAAACATCTTATGGTTTATTTCTTGTGAAAAAATGGTCAAACCCACAGTTTTCAAACACCTGCCAAAAGGGCTTGAAGGCACTCATCCATCAAAGCCAAATCAGTAATCTAGATGCATAAAGAAAGATGTAGGTTCATCTCTCAGGACACCCAACTTTTAAGGGATTTAAAATCCTTGAAACTTGGTGCTGTCTTATTTCTATTAGATGTTGATTAATATCATGTAAAAGGTGATAATTAAGATTAAGAACTCTGACAATTCTATTTTCCTTTTGAAAATAATTCTGGGTAAAGCATTCACTTCTGTTGATTTTTTTTCCCCTCAGGATAAATGTGTCTACTAGTGGATCCAGACTGTGCTTCGTCATAGAGAGGCTGATGAAGTATGGGCTGGATGACCAGACAGCAGGGTGGACTGAGAAATGGCTGAGTGACTGGGCCCCAGCGGGTGCTGACTGGTGGTGCAGCATCTAGTTGGAGGCCAGTAACTAGTGCTGTACACCAGGGGTCAGTACTGAGTCCAGTCCTGGTCAACATCTTCATTGATGATCTAGATGATGGGGCAGAGTGTACACTCATCATGTATACCGATGACACAAAACTGGGATGAGTGGCTGATATGCCAGAGGGTTCTGCTGCCATCCAGAGGGACCTCAACAGGCTGGAGAAAGGGGCTGACAGGAGCCTCACACAGTTCAACAAGGGACAGTACAACATCAGGCACCAGGCAACAATCCCAGGCACCAGGACCTGCTGGGGGCCATCAGTCTGGAAAGCAGCTTTCCAGGAAAGGATCTGGGGGTCCTAGTGGACACCAAATTGCCATTGTGGCAAAGAAGAAATATGGTATCCTGGGTTGCCTTAGACAAAGTATTGCAGCAGGTCAGGGGAAGTGATGCTTCCCCTCTGTTCAGCACTGATGAGGGCACATCTGCAGTGCAGTATCCTGCTCAGTGCTCCTCAGAACAAGAGAGGTGTGGAGCCACTGGAGAGAGTCCAGCAAAGAGCCACTAAGATAATGAAGGGGCTGGAGCATCTCAGCTCTGAGGAGATGCTGCGGGAATTGGGACTGTTGAGCCTGGAGAAGTCTTGGGGAGGATTCATCAACATGCACAAATATCTGAAGGGAGGGTGTAAAGATGTTGGGGCCTGACTCTTTTCAGTGGTTCCCAGTGACAGGACAAGAGCCAGTGGACACAAAATGAAACACAGGAGGTTCCTGCTGAACAGCAGGAAACACATGGATTTTTTTGCTGTGAGGGTGAGCGAGGACTGGCACAGGCTGCCCGTGGAGGCTGTGGAGTCTCCCTCCTTGGAGATATTCAAAAGCCAGCTGGACAAGTGGCTCTAGCTGATCCTGCTTGAGCAGGTGGGTTGGAACAGATGACCTCCAGAGGTGCCTTTAGACCTCAGCGATGGTGTAACTCTGTGTTTCTGTAAAGACACTTCTTTTAACTCACGAATTGGGAAAAAAATAGATGATCCTGCAAAAACTCATTATGTGTCTTTGTTTTCTTTGTTTTACAAGAAATGAATTTATGCCCAGTTTTGTGAATTTGGCTTAAACATTTATAAAGTTCTGATTAACAAAATAAAAGACAATAACAATAACATTGTTCATTCCTTCTTGAATTATTTATTTGTGGGAGAAAAATTTGTCTTTTACTAGTTACTTGTCTATGTGTTCCTTACCCTCAATAAATACAGACCTCAAACTATATCCAAGGGGAAAAACACTCTGTAATTGTTGCATTCTTCTAGCGTGACAAGCTTTGGGAGCAGCTCACAGATGCACAATTGAAGAGTTAGGTAGAAAAATGTGATGTCAGACTCATTTATATTTATTATTGGGTTTGGTCCTGAATGCATGTGGAACATTGGTTCCCAATACCTTGTTGCTACAAGCTGGGGAAAACAGCTGTAAATCTAAGGGCAAGTATGGGTAAACAGACAAGTGCAATTAAGACAATACAGAGGTTACTACTTTTCACTACCTGGCCTGAAACCCAAACCATGAAGTTACACACTTTTTTCCTCCACTGTTATACCGCTGATAACATTTAGTAGTATAAATTAGACAAAAAATGAATAGTAGGAAAAAGATTTGGGTGAAAAGAGAGGAGAGAAAAAGAAGACACATAAAGAGAGATGAACAGAGAAGTGTATGGTGGCTACAGAGAAACTGCAATGCAATGGAGACGTCGTGTTTCATGTTCTTTGACACAGGCAGAGAAGGGAGCATAAAAGTCATGACAGCAGAATGAAGCTCCAGGGTGGTCTTCAAGGTATTCTGGGGAATAAGAGATGATACTCTTTCAGAGTGCAGATTCCAAGGTTTTGAGTCTTTGAACGCAGTGACCAGTGTATTGAGCTGTTGTCTCAAATCAAGAAGATGGTATGTAGACCTCAGAGCAGGCCATATATGTCTGCAGGAATTTGTACTAGTCAGAATTTGGAGAACTGCACTGTAAAGAAGCTGTAACTTTAAAGTGGGATTTGGTTGAAGCCTTCTAAACTTTAGTCTGGAGATAATGTAAAAAAATAGGTGACTCCTGAAAACCCTACACTTGAGAAAATAACGAAGATTTCTGGGTACTTGGAGGTTATGAAATCAATGTTAGTCACCATGGCTGTTTGTGAATCTACTTTAGCTGTGGATTTGACTGAAATCTGAGGCAACAAATTATTTTACTTGTACGAGTGTTGTAAGCATTCCAGTTTAACTCATTACAGTCAGATCCACTTTTGCAGAGCTAGGCTTTTGGATGAATAATTAAACTGAAAAATCTGATTTGAAGAAAGGTGTGTGGAGCTGAGTATTCTTGAATTTGGATAACTTGTATAGCCTTGAACCTCCCAGTTTCTTCTTTGTGCCTTTTCTTTGACACTGAATTGGGGAGGTGGTGAAATTAAACTTGTGAAATATTTCTGCTGAGTCTTGATATTTGTACTGCCAGTGAACACATCTATTCCTTACCCCACACATCTGCAATAAACATACAAGATTCATGTAAATGCATTTTTGGAGGAGATCCTACAGAAATTAATTCCTTTTAAGACAGCAGTAACATTTTATTCTCTGGAGTACGAAGTCCATAGACTATTGAACTGAAGTCTTTGCTTTGATTCACTGTGTCAAATGCAAGTTACAAGAGGGAAAAGATATCCCCTTGCTTTCTTTGTTTCCCCCTGCCAAATAAAAACATATTTTCTTGTCTGATAAGATTTAATTACAAGAATGCATAAGTGAATATAATTTAAAATGAAAAGAATACTGAAAAGAGGAAAAACATAGTTAAGGAAGAGGAAAACCTCCATAAATACAGTCTTCATGTCCTGATGGCATTTCTAGGTCTGCCTTTCAGAAGACATATAATACTCCCTGGCAATTTACTCTGTAATGATTACAGTGGCATTTTCTGCATTTTTTTGACTAAATGGTGTACAAAATTATGATGTAGTCTTCACGTTGAGACTGGATTATTCAGTGTGTCATGCTCTGTATTAGTTGGACACTTGTTCCATATTGTGCATGGTAAAGAACCTGTTTCTTTTGTTGTTGTTTTGTTTTGTTTTTATTTTTGTTAGTTTGTGTACTAATGACAGCAAGAACAATTCGAGGATTGGATTCTATCACTGCCTTGTATGGTTTTCTTCATTTTAGTTGAATTTGACATGGTGTCTATCTTTAAATACACCTTTACTTTTCTATCTTTTTTTTTTTTTTTTTAACCTTCTTGCTGCAGACTGTTACCTTGTCAATGGGGTTGTTTACCTCTTGCCCAGCTTAAGATATGTCCGTTTTGTTATAGTTCTCCTTCCCTGTTCTGTTTTATGGTTATCCTGATATCACATTCTTCAGCCTGAACATGTATTAAAGATACGTGTCTGTGTTTCAACATTTAGTTTTCCTCTCCTTTTTCTCATTTATTTGTTTTAATTTGTTTTAATAGTTTATATTCTACACATGAACAATTCAGCATGTAAAACAATGAAATTGCTGCCTTCAATAGCATTTTGTATTAATTCATGGTTTCTACTTGGCCTGGTTATCTAGGTATCTTCATCAATTTGGAAAGCTTATTGTTTTGGGGACGATTTTGCTTAATGGGTTGTTATCATTCTCCCTGGTTTAGAATATATTGGACTGTATAAATTCCACCATTTTACTTGTTATTTTGCTAAAGCTGCACTGAAAGTGAAATGATTCTTTTGCAAACACTCCTCCCTTGTGTGTGATATGTCTGGGTGCATGGTGAAGATAAGGAGAGTACAACTGTTCTGTGTCAGGGTGACTTAATGATGGGTATCCAGAAGACATTGCACAAAATGCAGAACAAGGGCTCATTGCTAAGAATTAGTATAAAGCAAAGTACTACAGTTAACATGGAAAAGAAGGATTTGAGTGAGTACAAACTGTTTTTGACTAAACAGCACAATGCTAAACCATTAATGGGAAGTGTCGTTCTGGGATATGCTAATGCAAGTTTTGTATTGAGGGCATGGCAATTAATCATACTGGTAAGTTAGCAGTAGTAAGGTTTCAGCTGGAATTTGGTGGCCAATACTAGGTATTTCATGCTAAAGCAGATGCTGATAAATTGGAGAGAGCACGTAAAAGGGTAATAAAAATAATCAGCGGTTCAAAACGTGGTTTAGGATGAAAAGCTGAACACTTGAGTTTCATTCTAGAAAAGAAATAGCGGCTGTAAAAAGCTGTTGAGAAAAGGAACTAGAGAATGATCTGTTACTGCACATGTCCATTGCGTGCAAGAATTTAACTGCCTTACTTTTCTCCAAGGGAGAGTTGAGATTAGGGCACAATTCCTAGTTATGAGCATTCCTCAGAAAGAAGTTACCAAGGCATGGGCTGGGACTCCCACTAATGGAGATTTCTGAGAACAGATTAGACCAAGAATTGTGTAGATGGTGTTTCACCTTGTTCTGGCATGAAGGGTTAGAGCTGATGGTCTAAGACCTTATGCCTAAGGAATCTAAGCTGCTGTTGATAACTTTTTACCTCTATATTTCTATAACTAGCTAAAAATTCAAGAAGACAAAGTGATAAGGCAGATAATCTTACTTTATTCTGGAGTATATGCGTTTAGTGTTGAAGAATAAGTCAGTTATCTTTGGCTCCTAGGCATGGAGAAGGAAACAGCTGCACAACAGGATTCATTTGATCTGTGCTAGAACCTTTACAAAGGGCTGAACTCTGCTCTGCTCTGCTTTGTTCCTCTAACTCTGAAGAGACCCCCAGGTAACTAGTTTAAATTTAGGTGCTGAACTTTCAAACACACAAATGAGGTGAGAGGAGCCCGGATTCTGAGGTTCCTACTGTGCAGCTTGCTTTCTTACACAAGTATGTGATTTGCCAAGGTGGTATACAGCACCTTTTCACAGATGGGTACAGATAGTTTTCCAGCTGGTTGCAGCCCAGCAAGGCATTATTAGCAAGAACCTTTTTTGGATGGTTGGTAATTATGTGTTCATGCCTGTCATGGCTGTGCTGGCATTGATCTCTCCCACCCCTCAGCAGGACATGGTGAGCTGGGTTCAGACCATACAAACATACTTACATTGCACCTTGAGCACAGGTGGTTCTGAGCTGGAAGGCAGCTATCAAGAGGGGTAAAAAGGAGAATCTGGGGGAACTATCGGCCGGTCACGCCACTCCCTGGGACAGTGATGGAGCACATCCTTCTTGAAGCCATTTCCAAATGCAAGGGACAAGAAGAGGATTGGGATGTCTGTGGATTTATGTAGGGAAAGTCACGCTTAACCATGATCTCCAGAGGTGCCTTCCAGCTTAGCCCATTCTGTGATCCTGTAATCAAACAACTGCTGACACACAGTAGTGTAAGTAACCGAGGTCTCACTGTGGAAAGGATGTAGTGATCTATTTGTCACTGCTCAGTTTTGTTTGGACTGAAGGATGAACTTCTGTTAAACTTGCGCAAGGCTGTTTTGCAATGAGATCTTCTCATATGCATGAATGAGAAAGTCCTGCTTTCTTGCAGGGTGGTGTATTTACGAGACAGAGAAAAATTCCTTTTTATATCAGTAGGGAGAAAATTTGTCTAATGAGGGCCGAGTCTGAAGATTTGCTCAGGAAATTTTCTCACTCAATTTAATCAGAGACCAATTGGCGTTAGACTAAATGAAAGCTGATGCATGATGCTATAGTTTGGCCTCTGGTTACTCATTGCACTTATGAGGACCTGTCTCATGTTTAAAATTTAAACACTGACTGAAATCATTTTTAAGATTGTTGCACTACCTAGACTCTTTATCCCAATACATAAAGCTATACAGAAGCAATTTAATTTTTCCAAGGATAAAAGATTATTCTTAAATTGGGAATGCTAACAATTCTACCATATTGTGTAAATGCAAATGGTAATAGTTAAGGAAGTGTGGGGAGCATTTTCTAACAGAAAATATCCCAAGGTTAACGCTGCTCTAACACTCATTATTTGAATTCATGAACTAACGCCCTGAGATAGAGCAGGGGCATATGTACATTCTTGCTTCTGCTGCTGTGAACCTGAACAGAGTCAACATTAAAAGTGAAGTCTGGGAGATAATAATTCCTGGTAGCTAATCTTTTTGCCTTGTTCTTATGGAGTATCATATCAATCAATAAAGTGGCGACTCACACATACCCATTTCTTAATTTTTCTAGGGTCACCTCCTCTGATCCACACAATTTTCTCTCACAGTATTCTTTTATCTAAGACCATTAGTCTCAAACACCAGACTGTGCTATTGCTCTGTGTGTGATAGATGCACCTGGAGTCACATATATTTTTATAATGGTGAGACTAATCATATAAAATTTTCTCTTTCAAAGAATTTACTTAGCCTTGTTTTAATGTTTGCATGCAGATGTGTGTGGGTGGCAAGCCAGCTACATTGAAGGCATTTTTTAAGGTAATCTGTGTGGATGTACTGAAAACAGTTGATTTTATAAAAGCAGAGGAAAGAAAATAATCCAGGGACTCAGACAGTGCTCAAAGACCTTTTTCTCCTGCAGCCAGTCCCTGCTGCCAGGTGCATTCTTGGACCTTTGGAGTGACCCAGCCTGACTTGCTGTATCAGTGACTGCCAGAGGCAATGTCTGCACTCCAGTGGCTTCATTCCAGTGCAAACTGTAAAACAAAATGGGCCCAGAATGTCATTACAATGAATTATAAGCAAGAGTTCACTAACTAGTGGGTCTAATCTGGCTTGTTCCCTAGTAGTTCAAGAAACCTTCTGGAGTTATGTTTTGGGGAAAAAAAAACCCCAAACCAAAAGAAGAATGATAAAGTAATGCAATTCAAAATCATGCCTGCAAGTTCTTTTGAGTGCCCTTTCCTAATAAGATACCAACTAGCTCTGGGGAGCTATCCCTTCTGACCTGTTACTGTGTATTTTCATAGTTCAGTAATGCTTGACCAACATTTTTCTGAAGTTTTCTACCAGGTGTAGTTTCTCTTAATTGCTTTATTTAGAAAACACTTGGATTACTCAGCTGCAAACCTCTCCATGGTCTTAAAAGCTTCCGAGTGGTAGGCTGTCCTCAGTGCACATAGAATGAACTTTGGGTGATGAGGAGCTGAGGAACATTTATGAATTTCCTAAGTCAGTATGTTTTGCCAACAGCTTCTCTCCAGCAGTCTCTTGGGACTATGGATATGAAACAGCTACTAAATCATGCTACTTTCTACAACGGTTTCACCTTTATGTTTTCTTTTGCCAGAGGCTAGAGAGACTGGTTGTGCAGTTACTCCTGTGCTCTTCTTTGAAAATCTGTTATTTATGTACAAAGCTTTGCTTTTTAGAAATATTATTGAGGCAGTGGTGTATTGATACATCTAAGAAGTGGACTTCTCTGACTTAGCTGTCTCCAATTCTTTTAGTTTTCTCTAGAAATTTATTTTAGATTTTTTGAATGAGGTCATGACTATGAAGTTCTCTTCAGGTTTGGTTTTTGGTTTGTTTTTGGACTACAGTTTGTTGAAGACTTCCTGGTCTTGTATTAATATAGAAAATTATGAAGCTGTTCGCTGATGAACAAAAATCTTCACAGTTTTCCTGCCGTGATTTAGGCTTTCACCAATGCCAATAGCTTTGCTGGTTTAGCAGACTAGTAAGTGAATAAAATACATTCATTTTTCAAACATACTACACCCTTTAGTTACACAATTTAACACCAGTGGTAATGACTTATATTGATTCTGTGGCTTGTACGTGTACAGCCAGTGAACTGTCTTGGTTAACAAGTAGATATATCAGATGAATGTACCACAAAGTTATTAGTCCTTAAAAATGTAATAGCCTATACATGTTTTAAAAAATTCACCTTAGAAATAGTTTTTTATTGACAATCACATAACTTCATTATAAGTATCTTCTGAGTAACATAGTGCAAACTGCAAGATTTTAAAAGCTTATGGGCCAGTAAGAAAGAAAGATGAACTAAATTTGAAAGTTTACTGCAGGTGCAGATGCCTTGTGGTAACATGAAATGGACTGTCAGAAAATTCATAAACATCGTGTCAATTTTCATGGAGTAACTGGGATATTTCATTTGGTTTGCGTCATTAGGTAAACATGGTTGTTTCAGTGAGTGGCTATCATAAAAAACTCCATCCATATTTCTGTTTTCACTTAAGAATTGTGAATGGTCATTTGCCTGCAGGGCAATCATAATATGCAGTCATATTCTGAAAGCTCATCAGCATCTACTTAGAAGGTTCCGGTTCCATGCCCATTAAGAAACTTGTTTGCATCTAGATAATATTTTCCTTTCTATGCCATGTCTCCTTTTTCAGTGGATTTCTGTGGCTGAAGTATTTTTTCCTTCCTTCAAAAGTGTCTTCCTTGCTCACTCCTGGGATCATCTGCAGCCCTTTTACTGGCTTGTTTTGAAGCAACGCTGTAGGCTCATGGCCAGGGGCCCTAGCAAAGCAGACTCCTGAGTCCATCTCTTGGCTCTTTTGTTTCCTTTCCTTGCCTGCATCATGCTGACCAAAGTGGTCCTCACATCTTCTCCCAGTTATCCACGTCTTCCAGTACCTTCCTATCAAATCCTTTCATCCAACAGGCTTTCACACTTCATTCTGGGAATGGCCCCTAATTTCTGAAAGGTTTTCCCACTTGTCTCACTCCTTCCTAAATCACAGAGCTAAAGACATTCATACTTTTCTGTATATTAATGCCTTTTTTTTTTTTTTTTGACACTCCTGCCCATTTTATTTGGATTGTCTACCTGGATTGTGAAGGTCTTCTAGGAAATGTCTGTATCTTATGCGTGCCTTTAAAAGGCTTAACTTATTGCTCAATAATAATATGTTGACTGGAACTGGATGAAAAAACTTGAACAGAACTGTTCTTTATCAGAAAGGTAAATTTATAAAAATTTAAATGTTTCTCAGGAAGATACTGATTGTTATGACTTTTTTTCAAAAAGAAAAGTCTACACATTCTATCAGTGTTCAAATATTATATTTTACTTATGTTATTTGTATTTATCTTCTCCTGACCTTTTTATACAAACGGGCATTATGGCATTTAAATACTAATTTGTAAGTTTGAAGTACCTGTATCCACTTGCAAATGCTACAGATTATACTTAGGATTTTACTGTGCTGATATTCTACTTCTCTGCTTACTTAGGTACCATATCACTTGAGGGCAAAGGGTGATGCTCTATTACTTCAATGGACATGTCTGTCCTGTCACCACCAAAAAGTGTGCCCCTTCATGCAATGAATTTGTAGCAGCCATGAGATGGAAATGGTCATGGGTGTCAGGTTTTGCAGTCAGAAGTGGTTTTCATTTCAATCGTGTGAACGGGGACCACAGCGTGACAGGCTTTAGGAAGCAAGTGCTGGGCTATGAGAATAATTTCTTCAGATGTAAGGTCTGCTTTCTGCCTGCATCTGAAGGACCCTGAGGAAGGTGTCTGGTAGCTGGTAGGCTGCTAGCTGAATGAAGTATGCAGCCGATATTGTAGTTGTAGCCCATAAGCCATAGGTTGGCTCCTTCACCCTTCATCTTACAACATTACAGCAGAGAAAATTAAATGAAGGAAAATGACACAGGGGAAACTAAGTTTTAACACCGTGAGATGTCCTTCAGAATGTCCTTCTGTGGGTAAGATTCAGAATAAAATTCTTATCACTGATGAATATAATTTCTGGTGGACTCTGGTTCTCTGCGACAGAGACCCCGGTTCTAGAAAATACCTTGTGGTGGAGTTGGCAGCCTGAGAACTGACAGGAAAACCTTTACTGGCAGGATTTTGTTCTCTTGAGCTAAGATGAAATTCCTGATGATCACTGACAGCAGAGACTCATTTAGTTTTCTTTGTCTGTTCTGTGTGTGGAGGAGTGGGCCAGGTCACTTCACCTCTCCACCGAGACATTCAGAGCCATGGAAACATTATAGTAGTCTCCTTCACAACAGTGAGTGCAGAAGTACGCAATCCTGTGTTTCTGGACAAAAATGTGTTTCTGGGGGGGGAAGGCAACATTTTCTTTCTTCTCTTTGCAGCGGAACAGCGTGTCTCCCGAGATCTTTGCTGTACCCGACTCAGGGGATCTTCTGTTACATAAATAATCCTCCCCGGAGATGAATTTGAGGTATTTTCCCCTCAAAATTTATGATGTCTTAAAAGAAGGAGACACTTCTTTCTTCTCGGAGTTTCACTCTCTTTCACTGCCACAGAATGATTCTGCTTCTTTTTTAAAAAAAGTTCCTATTTAATTACATCTTTTAAGAAGCTGGGCTTTGATGTGCTGGTCTGTAGCGCCTTAAATCTTTTGACTGTTCCTTGTCTTATAGTTAGATTATAGCCTGCTAAAGGGCAGGCCCATCGTTTTCATGGTTTGTATGATGTCTTCTGTGATGGAGTCCTGCCTGTGATTAGGTCTACTAGATCCTGCAATAGCAATAACATTAACAAGATGCTTTTACTCCCACCGGCTGCAGTTCTGTTTAATGCAATGTGTCATTGTGAAAGCTGATAACTCCCAGAACAGCCACAGAGTTGTTGTGGCAGCTCTGGCACCTTTGATTGTTGTTTATGAAAGCTTGTGGCTTCCTGATGCCAGGGCCAGCAACAAATGCGACTTAACATGGTAGCTAATAAAAAGGCAGTACTTCAACGTGGTACTGAGGAGTGGACTCATTACCTCTTAACTCAGGTTTTGAACAATAACAGCCAAACCCAGGCAGATACAAACACAACCATAATGTCATTTTGATATTGCTACCGTTCTTGCATGAATTATTTGCTGAAATTGGTGGGAGCAATGTTAGTAGGTAAGAAAGGCCACCAGATGTCAGTGCGATCTTCTGCAATTTAGTGTGGTATAATTAACTCACTCTTTATCAGACAGAAGCAGGAGTTAATAATCTATTTTTTGAATAAAAATTCTATTTTCCATGACTGAAAAAAATGAAATCAATTATTAAATGCCTTCTCCACCTTCCAGTGAGCCTTTCAGTTATTATATAGGAAGGGCAAGAGTAAATGCTGGAGAAATTCTGTGCATTTTGCACTGAACTTTTGCAGAAAAATCAGACTGGCTGCTAGGGTGGTAAGAAGCGCAAGCATGTTTCTGTCACAAAATAGAAAGCTGAACACGGTTCTTTGAACACAGTGGCCCGCCTTCCTTCACCTACCTACCTTACTTGTGCTACATCCCAGCAATGCTGGGGCAGGGGAAGGTGGACTCATGTTTTTAGCTCCTGCTAAAACCGCTGCTGGCCAGGACTAAATTACAAGAATGGCTGGATTCACAAAAGACTTTTAATTTCATTAAATTATACTTTTTATTTCTTAATACTTCCTATCCTTATTGATTTCCAAGCCAGATGCCTGTGTGTGTTTAGCTACACCCAGGTTATGTGGCCCTGGAGACCTTCCTAGGTCTGGGTCTGAGTGTTTCACTGGCCATTATCTATTGGAGTGACACCTGGGCGTGTGCCCCTTTTGCCCTTGTGCACGCTCCTTCTCATATCAAGGAAACCTTGCTTCACAGACCTGGTGGCAATTTTAGTGCAATCCTTAGGTCCTCCAGTCTGGTGGGTTTGGGGAGCAGGAATATAGAGTGTACCTTGACATATTGAGGAGCCCAGCCAGGAACCCAATCTGTTCCAAAACAAAAAGTTTGGAACAATACGCACTTTTTTCCTTCACATGAAACTGAAAACAGAAATTGCCTCATTCACCTGTCTTCAGTTCAGAGGGCTTGGCTGTGGTTTGAAGTTAAACAAAATAAGAAAACCTCTTCATAATAAAATTATGAGAGTTTACAACACCACTGACATTTTAATAGCTAAGAAGATGTGATATGATTATGTTTTCTTGGTTGTTTGTTGTTCCAGTTAGGATGTTAAAAGAAGTGTACTTTCCATCAGTAGCTTCTCCATTGCATGTTTCCATGTGGAATTGCTTAACCAGGTGTCCTAAACGTGTTGCACACAGGAGAAGTATGTGCTAAAATCTTTTAAGCGTATTGGAAAGAGGTGTTTTCATGGTGAGAAGCTTTAATTTTAACCAACTCACTGACTTTTGCAATTGTAAAATAATGGATTAACCTTTTATAAAAACAAGTATGACTGATGAATTTATGTTCTATGAAATAAGTGTATATGATATTTTAGTCGTGGATAACTATAGGGTCACATACAAAGAGTTACTGAGAAGTAACCATCTTTTAGAATAGGAGAAAATTTTCAAAAGTGCAGAAGTGATGCAGAGCCTCCAATAACAACCACCTCTATGATAATATAAACCCTTGGTAACCTGAGGTCCTCATTTTTTCAAAAACTTCGAATTATTTTCATCTCATGTGACTATAATGTGCTTCTTGCATTTTTCCTTCCTTCACTGTACATTTTCTGACTGTACATAGGATTTGAAGATTCTCAGATAGTGTTATCTATAATGTTTGCACAGCTTAGAAAGCACAGAATACAAGATACAGGTTGAAGATTTGTACCAGGTGGACAGGCAAGGACTGTAGTTTTTTGTACAATGGATCTTCTGTTTTCAAAAGATGTGAAGATTTGCAAAATCTAGATAAATTTCTAAGGTGGAATACACCTCCAGATGTCAAAGTTCTTCATAAAGAAAAACAAAAAAAAGCCAAACAAAGCCACCCCAATATTGTTTTGATTCATATTAAACATCTAATTTCAGTAAAACAGAAATATTTTGCTTCATCTTTGAATTTTAAATATCTTGTTATATAAAAACATGGTACAAAAAATTGAAATGAAGCTATTTCAAAATGAGTTATCAAAATTATTTACCTTAAAATATTTTAATACCATTGTGGAATTTTTAGCTGATATGTTTATTTACTTATTTTCCCAACAGATACAATTTACCCATTTCAAAAAGTATTGGACAACTGATGGAAAAAAAAAAAAATCCATCATAAGCTCTTACATGCAAAGAATTTGCCTGTGTCTTCTGCACCTCCAGATCTGGGAAACGTCAGGATATGCTTGCCCTTTGCTTATGTTCTTCCTTAGTTATCTTCTGTCAGCTATTTCTGGAGCCAGGATACTGGATTAGCCAGATTTTAGCCTTGACACCGTATGGTCTTTCTTACACTGCTGCATTATTTTGGATCGTATCTGTTTTTGTGAAATTGCATGTTCTATGGAGTCAAATTCCATCTAAAGCTTCACTGATCCGTTCCGCTCTGTAAAGTTAGGATTAAAAAAATCTTCCAATATGAACCTTGCTTTAAGCTATTCTACAACTGCCTTAGCTTGAAAATTGTCAGATTCATTCTGAAAAGAAATATGAAGTGTTTCCAAATTGATTTTAAGTAAAAAAAAAAAGTTCTCAGATTTTCATTTTCAGCTTTGGCTTCTGAGTATTACTGCTTTATCTCTTTTTAGCTCAAAATCAGCTTGTTGTCTTCCCAGACGGAAAGGACCCTTAAAACTTCTGACTTACTACTCCTTAAATAAGGGGAATGTGAGATACCAAAGCTACTAAATGATTTTTTGGTTTGGATAACTTTGGCTTGCTTCTGTGAAGCATGAGGTCCTTACTTATGCTTCAGGTTGAAAAGGATGAGACAGTGAAATCTCAAAACTAATTTTTAATGACATAATACAGCTAAGGAGAATATGTGTTTGCGAATCAACAGGTACTCTCTGAAACAACCTAATGACACACCTGGAGTGACTTGAATGTTAATGGGGCACAAAAGGTGAGCATGGTAGGTACTCCAGAAACTGGTGACAGATATTCCAGGACTTGGTTCCTCCATGAGGATTCCTAAAATCAGTCCAAAATCTTCATATCCTCTGTCCAGCTGCGTGATACGGTAAGTTAAGCAGCTGTACAAGTAACTCTTTGCTGCTATTCTGGATTCTGATTACCTGGAGTGCTGGAAAAAGCCCTACTCACTATCCCAAAGTGTGCCTGTGTGGAAGACAGATTAAACAGAAGCAAAAGCGTTAGGGTGACTACAGGGAGCAGGACAGGAACGGAAGAAAGTAATTGTTAATTCAGTGCATACTACAGGTGAGCAAGAGGAGCAGCAGAAGCATGCATCTGGATTTGAGCTGATCACTAGCCCAAACAGCAGGAACTCAGTGGGACCATTTGTTGATGCTGAATTCCTGCTGGCGCCTAAGGCAGCTGTTTCCCCTCTCCCTCTGTCCCTTCCAGTATGATACACAGCATGAAAGAAGACAGCGTAGTACAGGGTTTCATTCTCCTGCTTTTCAAGCACTGAATATAACAAAGAACATGTCATTTCTGAAGTTCCCCTCATTACCAGACTTCTCAAATTCTTCTAAAGGACATATTTAGTTAATTCCCTACTTACCCTATCACGTAATTACAGTTGTAGACTTTGATCATAGTAATTACTAGGAAGTTCCAAGGGATGCAAATTTCTATTATTTCTTGCATAAATAATGGAAGGAATTGGATTTGTAAGCAGAAATCACATTTTCTACCTGAGAAAGGAGCTGGCAGAAAAGCTGCACAAAACTGTTTGAACAGAGAATGAAGGATGCAGGCTAATTTCTGTGATTCTTATCCAAAAGCTGAAATAATTAAATAAAAGTGAATCAGTCGTGGAATTATCATGGGGCTTGTAGCCATCTCTCTTTTATTGGTGTTAATGGTATATGTCTCCCCTTCTGCCCATTCCGGTTTGTTGATTGAGATTGGTAGCTATTGGAACAAGGATCGTCTCTCATCCTTAATACCAGTATTCTTCAATCTTGTCGTATTTGGCTCTTAGACCATACAGTAATAAGTATGTTGAGCAATAATGATAATACATAGGCTACATTCATTTTTAATGTCTTAGACACAGTTTAAATACATTTAACAACTATCTTTAATGTAAAATTTTAAACATTAAACTTGTCCCTTAAAAGGTTAATACTGAATCTGATAAATCTGAGCACATGAGTGCTTGAGTTTAGGTATTTGTAGCATGCCACGTGGCAAATGAAATAAAAGTTTCCTTCTCAAGCTCATTGCTACATTTCTAGGTGTAATATTGTCTGCATTGCACCAGATTTGCTAAAGCCGGATCTGCATTGAGCAAATCTTTTTACAATTGAGCACATGAAGAAAATGTGATCTAAGCACAAATCTGGAAATCTGACCCTCCTGTCCACTGTACGCCATTTAGTGGTTCTATCAGATGCTCAGCAGTCTTTCCTTGCCTCCCATGTGATGTTTTTTACACATTTGAAACCAGCAAGAGAGATTCATATGCAACTTTGCAAAGAATATCAAAGTTTAGTTCAGGTGATATGGTAAAATATAGTTTAGAGTAGCCTCAAAATGGATGAATCATATCCAGTGGTCTAGTACATATTCCTATTGCTCGGATAGAAAAGTGTTGCTATTGAGTGGAAACTGATCTTTGAAATATTAATTAAATCAAATATTACTCAGCTAATATTATTGAAATTATCAATGCAAGTGGAAGTATAGATGTAGTCTTGTTCTTAAAAACTGCAAGTATGGAATTTGTTGGTGTTTTTTTTGGGTTTTGGTTTTTGGTTTTTTTGTCCATCCATAGAAAGGAAGGATAGAATTTGTTTCCTAGTGAGTCTTAAAATGTGTCTGTAGTTTCAGTTTTAAGGACAACAAAACATGCTAAACAATTTTGCAGCAATTCTGCCTGGTGAGATTGCACAACACTCAAGTGTTTTAGTGTTCTGATTTCCCATCAGTCACATGTATTCAGTCCTGGAATAATCACAGAGCCCCTGGACACTGTTGAGGTTATTCATGAGAGACTGCTGCGGTTAAGAAAAACTGTTGAATGATGAAAACAATTGCTGGAAAAGTCTCTGCTTGGTCCTACCTGCATGCTTTTTTAAATGTGTACTTTTGTCTCTGGAAAAAAAGTCAAGAAGCATAACTAGGAGGGTATATGCTGTTCTGACAGACTCTGCTGCTTCTCTGAATGATGTGTTTGTTCAAGTTTTGATTTCATCAGACTTGATAAGTTTTTTCGGTTTTTCTTACTAAGATAGTGACTTGTAGGTAACTTATCTTTTTCAGACACTATAGGGGTAAGTTGAGAGGCATTAAAAAAGAGCCTCCACCTCAGAGATTTTGCTACTTACTGAAACTCCTGGCAGAAAATGAGGTGTTTTTTTTTTCAAGCTGTATTTTAGAAAAGCAACTGAAATGCAAAGTGTTACAGTGTAGGATTTCCCAGAAATGTTAAAACCACCTGTCCAATGCTTGTCCTATGCTAGGCAAGAACTGGATAATGCCCTTCTGAGAAAACTGCCCTCTTTGTGGTGGCTTTTGAATGCTTTTGATGCTCTTTACTGATGTTTGTAGGGAACAGCTTCCCCTAATCTCCTTTGGCTCCAAGGGTTTGTGATAATGTTCTATCTGGATGTATAGTTTTCAAACAAACACTCTCCTTCTGCTTGCAAGGATTAAATGAGATTTTACTTGGCCACAAATACACTTACAAAGAAGCAGTTTATGTAAAACTGAAGATTCAGCCCCTTTAGTAAAGGCAAATACTTCTTGGTTACAGAGTCACAAAAGTGGAACGTAAATGCGAACACAGGATCAGAATAATAGCTGTAGAGTAACTTTTTCTCACTTTGGTGACGAAATCCCACCCTCTCTGTTTTCACAATTTTCTTCCTGGTTCTTTTATGAGGGGGGTAGTTTTGGTAATGTTATCCAATTATTCTTTGGAATAGGATTGCACAAAACTGATATAGCAAGTTCAACATTCTCTGAGTTTATAATCTTGGGCTGTCTATTCATTAGGTTACTTAAAAGACCTCCTAGCTAGCCACAATTTTTCCAGAACTGCTGGAACACTTTACAGTTTGCAAGTGATAAAACCCACTCATTATACCCACTTACCAAATATATACTTTCTCTGTAGCCATGAAATCGTAGCAGAGATTGTGGGTGGCATAATGTTCATATTGACTCCCAACATTATATCCGTAGTGTTCTTCTGTTATTATGCCAGCTACCAGATCTGCAAGGGTGTTCAATTGGTTAAATAAGTAGATGGGAACTGAGTGAAATTTTCAGAAGTGCCTTGATATTTAATTCAACTGAAGTTACCAGGCAGTACATTATGATACTTTATGGAAGAATGGTGTGTGATATGCTGGAAGTTCCAGACCCTTCTCTGTTAGAATTCTTCATGGCTTTGCTCTGCTTTGCTTTCACAGTCTGCTCTTCCCAGCCTATTCTTCAACTCCACATCTTTGTTTGACTTTTTGCTCTCTCCCAGCTCTCTCTTGAGTTAAAAGTGCAACAAAGGAACTTTTTGCTATCTGATTGATGATTTACTTCCTGTACTTAAATCACTCCTTAAAATATTCCTTTTCTAGCTAGTCCATAACTGATCATGTCTACAAAGCATTTTTTGCCTCCGGTATGGAGGATACTGTATACAAGCAAATTGCATTGTGTCTATAATTGTATCTATTACTTCTGTAGCTTGCTGCACAGTTGAACAGTACTGCGTTTTGGAGGTAGATCTAGTACATTAGGTAAATTAACCACAAGGTATCAAGATGATTGTGTATTTGAAATTTAAGAAACACTGCTAGTAGGGTGCTAATTTGGTGCATGATTAGAAGACTCAGCTCTGGAGTCTTAAAAATAGAGCATCCTCTTTTCCGTGTTTTAGGAGCACTTTGTCCTTTGGGTTTCTTTTACTGGATTTAGCAAGAATGAACTTTTCTTCACTGTCAATTCTATAATGATTTAATTGACATATTCTGTCATATAACCCTATAACCCAAACCAGTCTGACTAATGTTTTTGAATTTAAATGATATTATCCCATCTAACTCCAAGCTATGTGCTAGTACAAAGCAGCTATTTTTCAAAAGTTCTAAGCAGCAGCTTGGAAGAAATGAGAAGAAAAAGAAGAGTTTTCAGGCAGTGAGAAATAGAAGATACAAAAAAAAAAAAAAGAAAGCAAAAAAATATGCAGTATTCAGTTAGAAAACAAACATTAGAGGAGAAATTCTCCTCTACTCAGGGGAATGAGCCTACTGTTTCTCTCTTCAGTATGTGATTTTTCTAGGTTATATATGACTGAGCTTTCCGCAAGCTTTGCTAGAGAAGTGGTTCCTATGAGTGCAAGATATTGCTTTTCTCAGTGTCTGGTTTTAAATGTTGAAGCAACACAACAAATGAAAATAGCATTATTTATCACATTATTTTATGATCTTAGTCTTGACTGGACATAGGCTGTATCCCTTTTGGGCTAGATATGATGTAATAATGAAGAGCAAATAATGAATGCCTTACATTATTCTTAATCTAAATTAGAGGGAAAAACCCCCAGGTGTATCATTGAAGCAGGAGCGAAAAACAGGATGGTGTGAAAGTTATGGCAGGTCTAAGGGCTAGATTTTTTTGGGCAATTGAAATCCTTTTCATAATGTAAGTTTGAGATCAGAGAATTTTAGGTGATAATATAAAGAGTGAATGAGCTGCTGTAGAGGGCATGATGCTAACAGCCATTCAACGCTGAATATAGACTATCCATAGAGATGATAGCAGAAAACAGATCAGTATGTGAGGTTCCTTCTCTCCACACTTGGTGAAGCAGCTCTGACCTCTGTCTGGTTTCTTCCTGTTTTCTTTTTCTTCAAGAAAATTTCATCAAGAAAGGCAGACCCTAATAGATTCGGCGGTGTTCTTGAAGCAAAGTGACCCTGCATTGCTTTGAGTTAGGCAAAAAATCTTGAGAGGGGCTGACATACCTGCAAACTCGCTTATACTCACCCTGACTTCTCTGCGCAGCCATCCTTTCTTGGATGCTTTCTCCAGTCATGGGCTGGCTGTAATATTTGGCATTGTCCCTCTCAGGGAGAACTGGAAGACTCATCTTGGCATAGATTTCTTACAATTAAAAACCTTTTAAAATGAATAACTTCTCCCATCTCTGCTCTATTACAGAAAGTATGAAGAATCTCAGTTAACTGTAACCATATCAAAGGGTGGGACCGTAGCTCCTCGCTGTGCACAGCTATCACGGCGAGGGGAACAGGGTAGAGGTGATAACAATCTTTTCCACTGAGCGTTGGACTAGGTCCTAAATAGTTTGTACGGTCAGTGGGAAATGTGGATATGTCAGGGTGGCTGAGCCTCAGAGAGATCCCAAAGCAAAGGCTTTCTGCTTGAAAAGAGGTATACACAGCAGCATATGGCATACTAATTAAACCCAGTATTTTCTGAAGCTTAGAAAATGGAGTTTTAGTGCCAAAGTGGGAAATGTTTTTCTAATCTCATCTCAAAATTTTACAGGTCATCTATAAAGGAATACTTTGTTAATCATCAGTTTTGTTAAGAAATATGCTGTAATTTTTCCAAGTTCTTTTGGAAAGACATAGTTTCTAAAAGAATGGCCTACATATGCTAAAAGCTGCCGGGGGTAATTTTATATTTATGAAAAAAAACCCAAAGCACTCTATCAAAACAGAAATTATTTTTGGTAAAGTGCAAACCTCAAAATTAGGAAAATCGCACTCATTATATTCCTAGAAATGTAAAATTACCATTTTTACTGTTTATTTTTTGCAGAAAACAGAATAATTTCTACCCACTTCGCAGTGGCAAAGGCATACAACTGCAGTGAGTGCATAAGCTCTAGACTTACTGATGAATAAAAAGTTTTCTGAGATATTGTGCTTTTTGAGAATTACAGTGCACAGGTTTGTAAAACAAATTTATGACAAGGTTTGCTATTCAGGCTGGGTGAGTTATACTTCTTGCCATTCTAGGCTGTCATTATAGAGACAGAGCTTGTAGTTAGCCTTTCTGTGCTGATTGTGACTGTCCCAGGTGGTACTGTCTTCTAGGGAATTATCTTCACCTGCAGCACCTGCTGTGTCTGGCTGTTCAAAGTAAATTGACGGATATCCTTAATGGGCTCCTCAACTACCAGCTGCAATCCATCTCAAGGGGTTTTGGCAGCTGTGAGTACCCACAACCAACCAATTCTTTCCTGTGTGCTGCTCGTCCTGTAATTGTGCACAACTGGAACGAAATTTAAAAGGTCAGTATGCAGTAGTGTAAGACTGCTTGTTACAAGTAAGATGAAATTCAGGAAGAAGCTCCGGTAAGCGCAATGTTATTTAGATTTCTCCTTAATGCTACTTTTGGCTTGTTTCTAGCCTTCTAATACTGGCAGGTTACTTTGTGCAGAGGCGTGTTGCCATCCTAACAGATGGGTATGAGTGTAGGTGGCTAGAAGGACATGTTTGCTCATCAAATGTGTTTGTTGAAAGTGGTATTACTAGCCAGATATATTGGATCAGCTGCTCATCCTGGGCTTTGATATCTATGTTCAAAACTGTTACTCTGATAAAAAAATGCATTAAATCATAAAATAATTAAATGTTTACAGCCCTTTAAAATGCGGCTTTTTAAGCTTTGGAGAGTCAGCGTTTTTATTTCTTATATGCTGGATTACAACAGAGGCATTACAACTAAGTTCCAGCTACGTAGTTTAAAAAGATCCTCTGAAACCACAGAGTGAATTGTGCCTGCTTGGGGAGCAGATGACACTACAGGTAGATGGTATGGAGAGAGGCTATTGTAACATTTCATGGGAGTAGAGGCCGTTAGATGTATAGAGCATATCATTGAATTCTATTACATTTTTACTTTTGTACCTTAGACTTCATTGCTTAGTACTAGTAGTAAAGTCATTTGTGGAGCTGTACTTAGTGAAAGCTGGAATCTGCCTTAATTAGTGGGATATCACAAGACATGCATTAATCAACATTTTTTAACTGTTCTTCCCCTTTCTGTTCAAGTAGAAAATGTGTCAGAGAAGTAGAAGGGCTGTTTGGTTCTTTCAGACTGCACATACTTAATAATTAGCAGTAATGTTAAAATTTTCCCATGTGAGATACTTAATCTGAATTTTTAGCGTGTGGTGCTGCACTAGAAGATATTAAACAGGACAGTCGGCTAAGTGAATTATATCTGAGATGAAAAGTTGTGGTTGCCATGTGGTTCCTGTCTCAGCTGCCTTTTCCCTAGCGCTCCAAGGTGAACCAGAGGCTCACAGAGCTGGAGACCTACTAGTTAAATAAATGTAAAAAAGAACATAGTTAAAAATGCCAGGTAACAGCATTCATGCATATCACGTGGCATCTAGCTTTCCCTCTTTCTTCTTCAGCCTGCATCATTTTTCTTGCTGTCTTCTCAAGGAAGAGCTGAAATGTAAGAAAGATGTGTAGGGCAGGGGATAACAGATTGCTGTCCTGAGCTGAATAATTTGGTTTTAGATTTAGATGTCAAGATCAGGCTGTGAATGAAATACAGTGGTTCTTACAGCTCTCTGCACCACTTGTGTTATTCAATGTGACAATAATCAAAATGTGGCTCCCTGACATGTACTATATCCATGCAACAAAGAGCACATAATGTCAAAGCTTGCAATAAGGAACTTTTAATCTGAGGGACTTAATTATGAAAATGTACTCTACGCTGCTGACATTGTCATCTAATTTGGATACAAACGTTGAACTGAGCCCTAGAAAATGTTGGGTTTTGTGTGTGTGGTGGGTTTTTTTGTGTGTGTGTGTTTGCTCATTTGTTTTTGTTGTTTTTTTAATAAACTGAGTATAAAGGTAATTTTTATAAATTACCTGACCATAAGCTCAGGTCTAGCCAACATGATATACTGTGACATGTAGTCCTACGAATCAGTTTCTGAGGATCCTATTTTCTGAATGAGACTTCAGGCCCATGTCCTCAGAAGTGTGCAGCCTCTTGATTCTCACTGTTTGGACAAGCCCTGTGTTGTCAGTTCAGTATGACACTTACGCTGTTTGAAGTCTGTTTAAGCCTGTACGTGGCTAGACACATGTTGAAAAAAGTTTGATGGATTGTGATTATGATTTTCCTTATGCGTCAATTACCTGAAGTGTAAAGCTTGGGTATAAATAGAAATGTGTGAAGCACCTGGGTGCCTCTTGCAGCTCAGGGACATAATTACCTAGCTCAGTACTTCAGAGGAAATAAGAACCCACTGAACCCTTCTTTTGGAACTGAAGGTGAATTAATGGACATAAATGAAACATCTTTTTGAAGCTGATTCAAATGTGGTTTGAGCAAACACAACCATCTATTTTCTGGAGACATACATAAACAGATATAGAACTAGCCAATATCTGTTATAAAAAGGCAAATAAAATATTTGTCATTACTCCTGACTTGTGTTATTTTTCTTCTGTAGTGGAATACCTCAACCTTGGTTTTCTTCAATTAGAAGTGCTAGCTGATATTTCTAGAATTTCTGTTCCAAATGGAACAAAGAGTGAGTAGCGAACGGACAGAGAAATTCTGTTCTCCTTATAAGCCAAGGGAGTTTTCCCTGGGTATGTTTTGTATGTGCTGGGGAAAGTCAAGCAACTACAGCAGAGTGTGCTTTGCTGCCTCTTCTCCTTTGGCATGTACCTTGCATTACGCACTGTTTGCCCCCATCTAAGTTGCCTCCATGTTAAAAAAAAACCCAACACAACTCTGTTGAATCACTGAGTATTGTTTGGGTCTCTGTTTCTTGCTTTAAGTACAATGCCTTTAAAATCTTGCCTGCCTTGCAGGCATTTAAATTGCAGTTGGTAAAACCCTAAACCTCTGCTACTGAATATACATCTTAGCAGCTGTGAACCACCGATATTTATCTCATCTCGGGCATGATCCTAGCCAGGATTTACAAGCTTGGTCTTATGTCATGCAGATTATATTAGGAAAAGGTGAGGAAAGAACCATTGCTGGACCTCCCCATCCTTAAAGGTTTAATGGCTGGTGTCCCAAGGCTCTGACTTGGTTTCGCACCAGCATGCTCACACCGCTGAAAAAGACCTGTGAGGAATTCTGTTGAAAGGTAAGAAGGATAAAACTATAGCCAGCAGTAGGAGAGTTGAGGCCAGATTGCTCAGTAGCTCAGAGATCCAGGATCATAAAAAAACCAGCAAGCAAAGACAAAACCCTAAAAAGGAAGAAGTGGGCAGGGGGGGGAAAGAAGGCTAGTCAGGATCATTGGGTAATTGAGTCAAGTCATCTGTGTTGATGGAGCTGGTGGAAGAGGGCAGCTTGGCAGTGTGGAGGAGTCATTCCTGGAGCTGTGCAGGCTGACCTCTCCTTGCCAGACTGGTGCTTGTCTGGCCAGCAAAGACCCTGAGGGGACCCCCTTGAGCTGGGAGCATACTGATGCCTAGCCTTGTAGTTCACGGAATTCCAGCTGCTTTCCGTGTGTGTGGCTTAGTCAACAAGCCAGTGCTTTCTACTTTAATGCTGTGTATATCCTGCTTGCAGAGTCTCTGTGTCAGCAGCTGAACGTGCCCGAACACAGCAGCCCAAATGAAGGGCTGGGACAAAAGGGCTCCTTGCTTAACCCAGGGAAAAGCTCAGGAAGGTGTTGGAGCTGGAGTCTGTGTGCCTGTGGAGCTCTGTTGGGCTTAGGACAGTTGTGGTGATCTCTTCCTTTTTGGCACTTCCTTCTCTTCCTGGTGTCTGTTACGTGAGAAGGAGCAAGGTGGCTTAGGTACCACCTTCTGAGAGGGTATTCCCTGGTCCACATCCTGATTAGGACAATGTGTCCTGCCTGCTGGAGAGAGGGGCCTCAGCTCTGGTGAGAGAGCAGGGACTAAGGCATGTGTCTGTATTTCCAGTGTGTCACTCACTGTGATGCCTTCCAGGGCATGGAAAGGCTGGGGATACTGGTGTCCTCAACTTCCTTCGGTGTTTCTGATGTCTGGGTATCCCTGGCATCATTTCTCATGCCCTGCAGGGATGCACCCACACTCTCAGCATTTTCAACTTTTGAAGCAATAATGATTTATTTTCCTACTGCAAAGTGAAAACTTCTATTTTTTTTTTTTTAAGCATAGATTTTTCCACATAAATTTGGGCCAGTTTCAGTGGGAAAGACCTATATCTGCATTCTCTCAGAAAAAGGTGAAACTTAAATTAGAAGAATACCATGGGGTGTGCTGTGGACTCTGAGATGAAAAATCTGGTTAAGAAAGCTGCAAAACCCACAAATACTTGTCTTGTTCCACAGAACTGCATGAAAAGTCACCATGCAGCCTTAGCTGTGATGTAATCTGTTATTTAAAAAGTAAGTGGTAAAGTGGCATAACATTGTAGTAGTATGGCTTGGATCCCTTATGGAAAAAAATTACCAGTTGTGCTGACATTGGTATGCTTTATCTGTAGCCAGTGCATCCTTTTATTTTATGTATTTTCATTGTGATTGCAGAGTGGAAACTAACCTCCAGGATCCAGGTGGAAATGACAATTCAAATGCCTTTGTAAATCACTCTAAGCCTCTTTAAAACAGGGATGCAGCTAAAGCAATGTAGATATTGAAAGTCTGTGTAGAAATCACTGACATACTGGTAAATGAAAATGACTGTCTAATTCTCTTTAGTGAATGAAATTATTCAGAATAGCTAAGGGGAAATGTCATTATGTGAGTCAATCCAACACTTACTGATTAATCTTGCCTCTGGTTTCAGTAGTTCTCCCCTTTGATGCTGGAATATATGGACATCTTAATAAATTCAAAGACATTATTATGCTGGTAGGGTTTGAATTGGTCTCTAAATATTTGGAACACAGGACACATTTTTCCATAAGACAGGATTTTGAGAGTCTCCCTGTAAAAGTGATGATTGTGTCTCAATGGAAGAAGCCGGAGTTTCTTAGAATGACTTCAGAAGGCCAGCCTGTAGCCAGTTCTGAGATCTGCTGTCCCATGGTAGCTTTGATGTTTAGCAGTCATGGTTTTTCAGACTGTTGCTTGATTTCTCCTTAGGCCTTGCCTAGTCAGGTGATGCAAATGTATGCTGGTTTGAGGGCGTAGTATCAACAGACATGATGACACTCTTCTCCCATCTTGGCTCTTCTTTCACTCTACAAACCATGAAGTAACTGATGTTTGTGCAAAAGGTCATTTCTGGGTTTGGACACAAAGGAAAGACAACTACAAGTCTGCCCCTGCGCTACAAAGAGGGAACTTTAAATCTACAATGAGCATATTTCAGTCTACAAAGCAATCCCTTCTGCCTGTCACCTGCCACAAACTTTGAGGATGTACTGCTCTTTCCCTGTTGCCTTGACCTGAGGAGATGTCAGCAGGGGCCAGTGTTTGCTCTTGCGGGGGAAGGAGGGGGAATGATTTTGTGTCAGATACTGGTGTTTCACCACTTCCTGCATGTGGAATTAACAATATCAACATTTATCAATTATCTCCACAATCACTGAAAATGTCTGTGCCCCATTGCAGCACAGCCAATGCCAGAAAGAATCTCTGCTTTCTTTCTCTTCGTAGTAGTAATGTCAGTGCATATTTAACCTCGCCTTTTCACTGGAAAACGTTAACAGATGGTGAGGCTTGTAGTCTGGACCTAAATAGCTTCAAAGCTTTGGTAAATATCAGGGTTAATCTTCATAGCTGTATCCTGTCCCCATACATAGTATCAAAATCTGACATCTTCAGTCTTTGGGACACATGGATCTGTTAAATAAGCCATTCTGAGTATATAATGCATTTAGCAGAAAACTTAGTTTCAGATCAATACCCAGAATTTGCATGCTAATTTTTGAATTTTAGAAATAGTTTCAGAATCTTCCCCCCTCTGTGCCACTCCATTTCCATTCAGAATTTCTATTCTATTCAGAATTTATTTTACTTTTTGTTACAAGCATACAACTATAAAACTTTTGCCTAACTTTACGTTAATAAAAATGAAAATCTGCTTGTTTTAAGTAACTTAGTGTTAGTGCATCATTAGATCACAACCAGTCTTTTTTTAACTTCTACATTATCAATGCCTCTCCCTGTTAAAGTGATAAAGTACTGAGAAGTACTTTAGAGTAGTGAGAGCAGCAGTTAAAAAAGAGCAACCCAACAACAAAAAAAACCACCCTCTCTTAACATTCTAAAAAACATGTTGTTTTCTTGAGGGTAGTATGTGGTTCTCTATTCTTGTTTTCCACTTTTGTGGTATTGTTTTCCACTTCTAATTTAAAGTTGTTTTTGTTTTTTGTGGGTTTTTTTTTTTAAGTACTTGTTAAAAAAACATGCAGAATGTAGTACTTATGTAGTCATTATACTAGAGGGGACTGGTAGGTACTTGTACTTACAGTGTCTTGTTTCGGATCTTGTAAGTCTGCCAAACTTCTGCAATATGGGGCTGAAACTTTGTAACAAAGATATCTGTATCTAACCAGGTTTTTCTTCTGGATACTTCAGCCAAAATAGAAAACTATTTTCAAGAATGACAGTAAGAGAAAACGCCACTGATCTTTTCTCAAATGCTGTAGATTGTCTGTGGTATTAGAGCAGACAATAAATACTAGGGTGGAAGCTGATCTTTGAGTTGGAGATCTCCTTTCTGTCAAAATCCACCCAAATCTGGCCAAGACAGACTTTCAGGACTTTGAGAACTAGTATGAAGCAGATGACAGTGAGCTTGATCTGCCTGTCTGTATTGCCTGTCTGTATTGAGATCTGAAATTAGGCATTTCATTCTTCAGGCTCACTAGATGCGTCTTGAACAACTGAAGCATATTTGGAGTCAATAGAGTTGGTTGATATTGTTTGATTTAAGGTATGGTTAGGTTCTGTTTGAGGGAACTAAGTTTAAGATGACTTCAACAATGTAAAAAAGGGCCATGAACAGCTGGACAAGGTGCATTCTTAGTTTAGTTTGAGAAGAGATCCTTCCTTTTAGGCTTTGGAAAAGTATGAGATGACAAGTGGTGCATCCTGCACATCCCATCTGTGGAATGAGGGCTAACTTCAATGAGAGCAAATTGATTATTGTTGCTTTAATCTCTGTAAAGGCTAATTTTCTGAGAATGGAAGCATCCTGAAAGCTCTGTAATTTATTTATTTGTCTATTTTTCTTTGCTGCCAGTCTAGACTTGTGAATGGTTGCTGGTTCTGAGGCTTACAGAGAAAGCACAGCCTTCACCCCCTTCATATTTCTTCCCCTTTGCAGAGAGCTCCTGTGGAGTGCCCACCTGGAGAAAATGTTCTGTTGACATCTGGTAGATAGACGGGGGGGTAGGGGGGGAATTTTCATGGAGGCTTTGCTTCAAATACAGCACATAAAAAGACATCTGAAAGACAGGATGGAGATCTGAGTTCTGTTTTCATCGGATCTCTTCTAGGAGGGAAAACTTGCCTTTTTCATTAGGGAAGGAGGCAAGAAAACATCTTGTCAGAAAAAGGCTCCAGTAAAGCTAATTTTCTCTCATCCAAAACATGTGAAGCAATAACTGTTACCCAAAACAAATAAAATAGTTACCAACTTAAAAAAACAAAAAATGAAACAATGAAAAAAACCCAAAAGCCTTAGCTTAAAGTTTAACCTACACAGTACTTATTTGATGTGCTCTGGATAACTAAAAAAATTGAAAAGTATAGTTTGGTCTGTCCAGGTGTGATAGAAAAGAATTTGTCAGGTATCTGGCAGGGAATGGGGATGAAAGGCATGCACATATGATGTCTCAGGTCCTAAGAAAGAGAAAGCAGTCCTCTTTATCCATCATCCCCACACAAAGAAAAAGATCCTAAAAGAAAAAGAGACCAAAAGAATGAGGTGCTGATCGCATCTGATAAAGAGAATGTTACCCTGTAATATAGTCTAGTTTAGTTTTGTAACTATATTGTTTGTTTTAGTGAAATCACTGTGGAGAGACTGCTAACCAACCCTAGTTGTGCAATTTCATGCTAAGAGGGAAACAGCCCTTTAAAACTTACGGTCACAGAGGAGACTGTATGGTAGTTGAGGAGACCGTTGTATAGGTAACTAGTGAAACAAACTAGTTCTCCCCATACAAGGGAACTAAATTAAGGTTCAGCTGTAATGATAGGGTTGACTGTTGTTTGAGACCCCTTAGAAGACTTGGAGATACCTGTAAGGAGCATGCATGATGCTTAATTAATGTAGTACCACCTATTTAATGAATACATATGGTTTTTCTGAGAAATGTAATGCATAAACCTAAGTGTAGACTACATGATTTTGTTTGAATGAAACATGCGGCATGCACGTTAGGTAGAACCATCCCCTGTGCATCCAGTGCTGCAATAAAAATGCCTGCTTCTTAATGCTACATTGGTGTTAAGGAGTTTTCTTAATCCAGATTTCAGTGAGAAGAAGAGGTGATGAATAAAGGAATCTATGTATGTTGTTTATTATGCTTGAGACACATTACTACTAGAAGGAACTAATGTCACAAAATGGAAGAATTTGTGCCATTTGATCTACAGTGACTGGGGTTGGAACAGGTAATCACTTTAAGAAAACCACTTGCAATCTTGAGGGGGAAAAAAAAATGATCAGGAAGGAAAAAGTCAGAGTCTTCTATAGCAGAAAAATAGTGAGCCTTTAATTTCTGTTGCAATGCATAATACACGTACGCTGTGTGTGTGCTTGTTGAGGAGTTGAAGAGGAACCAAAATTGCTAGTACGCCTTCACATTTCAGAGCAGCAATGAGCTGTAGAAAGAACAAAACCAGCAGCAGAAGTGGCTAGAGGGGTGGGAAGGAGCCATGACTACAAGTCACAGTGTGACTCCCTGCCCCATCCCCAGAACATCAGCAGCTTGCATGAAACTTTGCTCCTCAGCAGGATAGCTGAGGGAACCTTGAGATTAAACAACCAATATTTGTGGATGTTACTTCAGAAGTTGCCAAGCAGCTTAGTGGTTGGTTACTCCATCTAAAATCACCAAAATGAGGGTGTGGAGTATGTCTGTAGGCATAGAAGAGGGATTTGTATGTTGTTATAGTTATGCCTTTGGGGAGGAATTGTTAGTTACTTTATCCTGTTCTGCTAAATTCTTTGCTGGTCTCTATTGTTCCTTAGTTTCTTCAGCTACTTATTAAGGGCTTTTTGTGGTGAACATGAATCAGTGTCTTGGGGAAAACTAGATAATCTCCTATTACCTGGTAGTGGTGGGGTGATATTGTCCTCTAACCATTGAACCCGACTTTCTTGGTGCCAAACAGCTCCAGAAGGGCTTGGCTGAAGCCATGGCACTCATGGCAGCATGCTGGCTGAATGGTTCCAGTTTTGACCCTATGGCTGATTTATATTTAACATTTAGTCTAGGGGAAGTCTTAGGTTTAAGTCCAGGTTAGGCCACTACAAGTACAATTAGGGAAGAATTTTTTTTCTTATTTTTCATTTTTTAACAAAGTCAAGATGAGGATAGGTACTCATCTGGGACACATTGGTCTTACTTTAGGAACTGCTCATTGTGGGCCAGTACAGCTGCTGGCTTGTTAATGAAGATCTTGTCTGGAGGCTGAGAATAACCAATGTGATAAATCTGAGGCTGAGAGGACTGAAGCTCCTTATCAAGGAGAACTGCTGGTTTGATTCCACCACCCCCACCCTCTACCCCCAGATTTTTCTGTGTCTGAGCTACTCAGTCCTGTGATCAACATGTTTAGGGTTGGTGATGAGGTTGGGGTTACTTGGGCTTGCTCAGGGAGGGTTGTGAGTCTGGGATGATTTCTGAGTTAAGGCCTGATTTGTGATTCCTTACTGTATTTTGTTCCATTCTAGCAAGAATAGACTTGTATTAATGTTCACAGTTCTGTTTAGTTAGAAAGCTGAAATTCAGACAAAGTAATGGAGGATGAGCATGAGCTTAAAATATGATTGAAGCTCATTCGTTTTCCTGTGAATAGACTGTCTATCAGAGGTACCATGAGCCTTACAAATAGGATAAGAAGAAATCTGGTCCTATCCAAATGACGTGGAGAGCCCGAGAATTAGGAGTTTTGTACTCTGCTTGCAGAGTTAATGTATTAAAGTACATCAATAGAATCTTAAAACTAAGTCTCAGCTTAAACTGGTTGCTGCTTTTCTATGACTACAGAAGAATCCCTGAAGTTAAGTTGAAAATGTAATTAGTTGACAGTTGTAGGCTTGATTTGCTGGATATACCTGAGCTGTGTAAGGTGTAAAATATGAATTGGAGATTCATATTTTGAAGATAGAACTTATGATAGGTTGAAAGGCTTTCCCAAAAGAAATGGTACAAGTTTCATAACTCAGTTAATTTTGGACAAGACCTTGCATTTCAGTTGACTACCTAATTACTGTGATTAGATATGAATAACTAAGGTGATCTGCCATGCATAAATGTTTCTAAATGATTTATAGGATTAGGTATGAATGAGGGTTAGGAGTAGATCAGTGCGTCTGGGCTGAAGGCTGCACAAAAATTTGTGAAATACGGTACTGATTAATCAGAGTGATGTCCAGCAGACTTGGCAGTATGATTCAGTTTGGGTTTTGTGGCTTGTTGAATGTTGGGGGCATGTTAAAAGGCAGTCAGGAAGACATGGACACAACATAGACCCCATAATACAGACTGTTGAAGGAGGCTGAGGATACATACTAACTGAGAAGCCAGCTGGATACAGTTAACAGGCCAAGCTGTTATAACTTGTCTAAACTAACTATAAAGTTAGTACCAATCAAAACACTGAAAGCTCTCATCTTAACTGGAGGGAGCTCCTCTCCAGTCTTGTGTTGCTCCAGGCTTATATTCTGGACTGATTTCTGACTTGAGGCTTAACTAAGGCTGCAACAGCTTTCCCAGGTTGGTACTTAGAATAAAGCCAGTCGGGGATCTATCTTAACAGGGCAGCTCAGTTCTGAAGGTGGGATGAAGGCTTATTTCCTCATGTCCTTGCCTTCCATAGCCTAAGCTTGGCATAGGAACCATCAGTGATGGTGTGTCCAAAGCTCATGATTTGAGTCAAGATAATGTGATTCTTCCAGTATATGTTATGAAGTATTGTGAGAATGGTTTTGAGAAGAGGCTTTCAAATGAAATTGAGAGGGTTTTCTTTCCTTGCAAAGTACTTGCAGTGTGGACCAAAGGAGTTAGTCCTGAGCAATAGCGTGGGATTAGCTCCTCATGTCAACCTAGTTGCTGAGGGGCTGGAGCTGCAAAACCCTTCTGGCTGTCTGAAGTCTGTGGGAGAACTGGGACAGAGGTTGGCTGGCAAAACCCACAGCAGAAAGTTGAAACCTAGTCTATGTGATGGGGACTGCTAAGCCTGGGATGAAGGCTGGATGTGGTAAACCAGAGGGTTGAGAGCTCAGAAAGGAAATATTTTGAAGAAGCTGCCTTTAGGTTTGAGGTCACAGTTAAGCTTGAGGTTACTTTGAATCTGGCTGATGTGCCACACCTATGCTAATTCTAGGGCTGTGTTTCATGAACCAGGTAGCCCAGAAGGGAGGAGGCAGTTTGTCAAGAATGTAGATTCCTCAGTAAGGTGAGGAGAGAAGGTGATTTCATGGGAGTTGCTGAGTGTGGCCCTGCCAGAGGATATGAAGCAGGAGGTCTGACAGGGGCTTGGCTTTTGTATTTGATTAGCGAGAAGCTTCTGGGAGAGTTCTCAGAGGAGAATCCTTGTGAGAAAGGCCATAAAGACAGGTGGAGGACATGTCCTAGCTCTAAGCTGGACAGTTTTGATCTTGGCCCCATGGCAGGCCCTGAGCTACAGCTAGATATAGGGTTGCAATGAAGGGTTATCCATCTGCCGGTTCTGGTTATCATAGCAGATAGAAGCTAAACAAGCACCTTTCTTGAAAAACCAAAACCTTAGCTACCTACCTTACTGAATTATAATCCTCACTGTAACCATAATATGAAACTTGACCTAGGATTATCTAGGTCAAGCCTAGGGCATTAAACTAGATCAGGTAAGATCTGATCCATTCAAGTGAAGCCTGTGTAATTTGTCTCTTTAAAGGTCTCCTCAGTACAATGTATTTCTAGGACTCCCTTCCTGTAAATGAATCCAAACTTGAGCTATAACTTTAGCTCTCTACCTGCTTTGTGTCTCAAGACAAGATTAGGTTTTATGAATTTAGAGCAACCACATGCTTGTTCCCACCTGTCTCAAAGGTTTCTTTCAATTAGGCTATAACATCAGTTTTGACATCCCCTAGTTACAGGACCATAACCATCGTCCTATTCCTAGGCTTGGTTTAGAATCTATCAGCGCTGTTAGATCTAACTTTAAGTTAAATCAGACCAGTATGTATCTTCATGGTAACTGTGAATACCTCTTTAAAAAAAAAAAAAAAATTATCTTGCCTCTGTGTTCTCTCTTTTTCTGAAGCTACCCCAAGGCCTAAACAGAAGTCAAGATTTAAATGAATTCAGGAAATCCACTGAAGACTCTGTATGTCCTTGTCTTCAGCTCATTTGTAAACCAAATTATAAAAACCAAACAAACCAAAATTAAAAATCACAATTTTCTGCCTGTTTAACTTCTGAGTGTAAGTGATATATTTTTTTTTTTTACCTGAAGTTCTGCACTGTAGCAGAGTTTAGGGCTATTGAAGGTGTCCTCAAAAGATAGGAGAAAAAGATGTACTTTTAGCCCTATGCTTAAGGTGACACCTGTCCTCAACTTAATCTGAAGGCCTCTTCTCAATGAAATTGAAGACTTTCTGCCTTTCCAAGGAATAACCCTATCCTTGTCCTTTATCATGGAATTAATTTGCATTCTATACCTCATACCCATGAGAACTGCTTAAGGGAATTGCTCAAGCTAGTACCTTTTCAAGCTTTATCCCAAAGTATTTTGTTGAAAATGTAAGATTATCAGTGACTCTGAATCCTAATTCTAAGCTCTACTGTCAAACAAGATTTCTTTTATGTGAGAATCCAAAGTAATCATCAGTCTTACAGTTAAGATGGTTTGGTTCACAGTGTTCTCGCCTCCTCCTGAAAGCCTGCCCTTGACAAAGTGTTGTGGGTTAACCCCAGCAGGCAAAGCCTCATCTGGCTGCTCACTTTCCCTGATTCCTCTTCCCCCAGGTGGGGTGAGGGAGAGAATCCAAAGGGTAAACGCAAGAAAACTCGTGGGTTGAGATAAAGGCAGTTTACTAGGGGAAGCAAAACCCATGCATGCAAGCAAAGAAAAGTCAGGAATTAATTCACTGTTTCCCATCGGCCAGCAGGTGTTCAGCCATTTCCAGGACAGCAGGGCTCCATCACACGTAATGGTTACTTGCAAAGACAAATGAGGTAAGTTCAAACATCGTCCCTTCCTCCTTTTATTGTTGAGCATGATGGGATGTCCCTTTGGCCAGCTGGGGTCAGCTGTGCCAGCTGTGTCACCTCCCAGCTTCTTATGCACACCCCCCCCCCCCCCCCCCCCCCAGCCTCCTTGCTGACAGGGCAGCAAGAGAAGCAGAAAAAGCCTTGATATTGTCTAGGCACTGTTCACCAGTAACTAAAATGTCAGTGTGCTACCAACGCTGCTTTCTGTACAAATCTAAACCATAGCCCCAGACAAGCTACTATGAAGAAAATTAATTCCATGCCAGGCACAACCAGTGAAGTTAATACTACTGTCCATCTGCATTTACCTGACTGAAGCCCAGTCCTAACCCTGATGAACGTAGGTCAACCTTTGTTTGGCAGTAAAACTTTATTACCTCTGTTAGAATTGGGTCTTTCAAAAACAGCTGGACCGAGGAGAATCTAACACTTTCCCCCCCTCCCCCCCCCCATACATGTAGCTAAAACCGGTCCTAGCCTGAACATTGGTCTGATTTGCCAACCATGTGGATCACTCCCTAGCTAGATATTGCAGTACGGTTTAAATTCCTATTTTCTTCAGTAACTTGCTTAATCCCACAGGACTTCTGGGATTCATTGGGAGCAAAAACTCTCGCATTCAGCCTAAGTTTTCTTTCCTGTCACTAAAACCAATGCTGTCATTGATCCAAACTGTAAACCAAGGTTTAATACAATGCAGCCTCTCCCCCTGTACAAACAACAAAAAGCGCAGGTAGATACAGCAATCATTTTTCTTTCTGAAATATTCCACGAAAATCTTCACTCTTCACTTCCAAACTCTGATCTCAGTTACTGATCAAGAAATCGGACCCATGTCTGAAAGAGCAACAGGTCTGTTATTATCTGCCCTTAAACTGCAGTAAAAGACCTTCCAAGATCAATCAATAAACACGGATCTCTCAGCCTCTGCTTTGCCAACTTGTAATCTGAGCACGGTCCTGAATTTTATCAAAGGCCGTGTATCTGCACCTGATTTGGAAACTAATTTCTCTTACTATCAGCCAGCATTATATTTGTAAGCTTTAACGGACCCACCAGTAAATGCAAATGTGTAGAGCTGGATTGCGAAGACAGTCTAACGCTGGCTTAAAATTCAAACCAAAACTAAGATCAAACTATGTCTAAATTAATACTAGCAATTACACATCAGCTCCTGCTGTCACCATTCCTCATCTTCCTTCTGTGGCTTTTATGGAATAAACATGCCTGTAAGCCTTCACTTTCCTGAATATTCCCCCCCAACCAAAATCATAGGCTGGAAAAACAAGTTTTCCCTGGTACTGAACATTATATGATGAGCTTTCGTCATCACCACTTTTCACTGAAGACTTTTGCAGATGTTTGGACTAGGCTTTAATAAACCTGCATTCTAACTGCCCTAAGCCTTTCTTTGTTGATTAGTAAGACAATTGGTGCTGTAGTAATGGAGGTGAGGCCCCTGACATCTTTCACTTAGTCTTTCAGGATCTGGAGACCTTGCAGAAAGTGTGAGAAATGTAATAATTTGTCAAACACTGCTTTGAACCCTCATTTTGACCGCATCCTGAAAGATAAGCTAAGTAATCTTAGCCACCAAACTGAAAGATGGTTATTCCTATTTGAGCCAGTCCTCACTTCACCCTGGAATGGTCTGCAGATGGATCAGACGAAAAGTCCTGAAACCTTTCCCCCAGATTCTGAACTTGGACCTTGCTCTTGCGTTAACTATGGTTAAGATAACTACACACATGGCAGGACCAGCAATTATATATTACTGTTAGCTCTCGTCTTATTCCTGTAAGAGTCCTAGGACAGATCATAAAACTGATTCTTTGATCTAGATTTTACCAAATCTTAGGATTTTCCCTAAATCTCACCTGGTTTTAAAAGGTAAAATAGAAAGCATGCCCTCATTAGAAACATTATTCACCTTTTGTAGATTCATCAATTAAAACAGCATTTCCAACTGTAACGTTGATCGTAATCCTAACCTGAGCCTTAGAGGCATGCACCACCACTAGTAGAAGTCGTAACAAGAGATCAGTTCTTCTCTGGGCTCTGCAGGCAGTGATGTAGAAATAACAAAACATTGCTCTTCAACCCATGCTTTCTCAATCCCTGAGTTTATCCCAGCTTTTAATCGCAGTAGGAAGTGCACCATTTCAGAGCTCACCTTACAGCATTAGTTCCTAATCGTTACCCCTCTGGGCCTTTCAGAGCCACGAGGAGAGGTGATTTGTCAGTTCATGACCTGACTTTCAGTCCCATGCTAAAGCCCAGCCTTAAGCACTGACCAGGCAAAACTGTTAGCATTGAACTGTCAGCAGTGGTTAACCTCTACAGCTGTCAGCCCTCTTTTACTTGGAATTTCCAGGATCCAACACTAAACTGGCTGTAGAACATAAGCTTTCACAAATGCTTTTATCCAAGCTTTAATCTCAGAACTGACCTTTATCATGGATCTGTGGAACTAGCTTGTCCAAATTGGAACCTTAACACACAACCTATTCAGAAGCCAGGGATCATGTTACCTTTCATCCGATCTATAAATTATAGTCCAAACTGATACCTAATTTGGGAGCTTCATCTTACCTCACTGACAGCTTTTGGTGCTGGCATATCAGGACTTGGCTTTGCAGAAGTCAGCTGTAAAAGCAGCAGTTCAGCCCATTTTACAAATCTTAACTCTTATCGTAACTCTAATCTTAACCTAATTTGTGTTTCTAAATTAGATATAAAGGTAAAAAAAAATGTTGCAAGAGCTTGAAGGACAGGTGGTCCACCCAAGAATTTGTTCCAGCAATGATACAATATATGGGAAGATCTGTAGGTATTACAGGCTTCACAAAAATCAATGAGTCAAAGTGGGCAACGCTGGTGTGTTGGATATTGAAGTTCTGCCATTACTGTGACCTCTTCTAGTACCAGATTATAGTACCTGATGAGATGCATGTTTATTCCAGTTAAATCTAGTAGAGATTTTTTTTAAAAAAAAATTCCTACAGTTCTCTTTCCTAGAAACAAACTTCATGATGCAAATTTAGCCTTCTAAATTTGGTAACTGATAGCAGTGAGATTACAGGAGTAGGGTTTTTTTGTTTTGTTTCTGTTTTAGGTTTTAGAATAATATAAACCACCAAACATTAGAAAAAGTCTTGACTATCTTTTAAAAAAATAGGGTAATATTTAGAAGTTAAGATCTTACATACAGTTATTTTTATTTTACCTTGTAAGAGTCCTGTCATGCAAAAGCACTTGGTGAATAAAATTTCCTAATATCTAATTTTCAGAAACCAATTTTATGGACTGTCATTAGTATAGATTGCTGAAAAGTATTTCTCTCCCATGATACATTTCTGGGACATATGATTGTCCCATGATTGCTACATTTAATGTAGTATTTTTTCAGGGGAAAGTCAAAATCTTATTTCCTTCCTCCAGACTAAATTTTCTGAAATATTTTTGTTCTGTGGTCAATATTTCAATATTAAGTCTTCCCTCATATAGAGTCATATCTATAATAGCTAAACTAATAGAACACATTATTGGCAAAACAGCCAATAAATGAGGAATTGGTAGGCTGTTTCTTCAAGAAGCTAAACTGATGAGAGCCAAGTGTAAGCATGATACAATCTTATTTACATATAAGGAAGGGGATGGATTTCTGCCTCCTGAACTAAAAAGTTAAAAATAATAGGAGCTAATTTTTTTTTTCGTTCAGAAATACAAACATGGCTTGTAGCCAGTGCGGGTACTTTCTTTCTGCTTTCTTTCTCTCAGGCTAGTGATATCCATCAACTGTGCAGGTCTGAGTCAGACAAACAACTCTTGCCTCCCTTCCTTCAGACAGTTCAAGTTCTCCTAGCACAATATAATCTACCCAATAAATCAATTGTGAAATAAGAGCTGGTACACTGTTGTTACTACAAAGTTCCCTGAAAATATAACCAGCTTTAAACCTACCAGCTGTATCAGACTGGTGCTGTACTGTATGAATTAAATAATAAAACAAAATTAGAGTAGTGTTCTCAAATAGTTGTTGTAGATCGAGAGGAGTAAATAGGAAGAAGTAAGGCATTGAGAAATTTGGGAAAAGCAAAACAAGTTAGTTAGCTAGTGAAGACCCTTGCACTAAATCAAGAGTTTGTAGGGCCTGTCAGTGACTTTGTGTGAGCAGGCAGATGTTTGAATATTTTCTAAATAACACTGTTTAAACTGTGCTGTTTGCTCAGTTTTATTTTTAATACTGTCTTTTTTTATGGTCCAGTAAAACCCAACAATAATAAAAAGCACAGCCTATGGACGTTTATCTAGCTTCCTCATTCATTATAAGCCTCCAAGATCTATCTTCTTTTTCCTAACCATGAACATAACAAAGTTGTAGTTTCTTGAGCAACTTGCATTGTAACAGAAATAAGGCTAAGAGGGAAGTTCAATAACATAAGGTGTTTATAGGTAGGCTCCTAATTAACTGTGTGAAACTTAAATAACCAGAGGCTATTTTAAGCCTTGTAGTCCTTCGTGCTGTGTGTATGTGTTTAGACATATAAAATCCCTGCTGAGTATGGCAAGTCATTGCATCCAAATATGATAAAGTTGTTCACTTACTATTTTTCTATTTTTAAATTTAAGTAGAAGCAGCAAGTGCTTATTCATCTGTACAGCACAATGAGAGCTTGTTGTGACATAGTATCTAGTGTACGGCCACAAGAAAACTAACATGTCTGTGAAAAAAATAATTTTGCATTGTGGCAGTTCATTAACTTGTTTTTTGTAGTCTGATATTGATATACAGCAGTTAAACATACATCCTGAGCAAGAAACCCCATCCATCAATAAACCAGACAAAACCCCAACATTATTGTTATTTATGTCTATAAAGAGGCATTAACATTCAGTTCTCGGATACATCAATGATCAGGTACAGCAATGAAAGGTGGTCCATCTGTCAAATCCATGTCTCTCCAGTTTAGAGACAAGGTTGTCATGCGTGACAGTGTCAAATGCTTGGCACAAATCCAGATAGATGACATCAGTTGCTCTTCCCTTATCCAACAATGCTTTAATTCTGTCATAGAAGACACCAGATTTGTCAGGCACAATTTACCTTTAGTGAAGCCATGCTGGCTGTCACCAGTCACCTCCTTATTTTCCATGTGTCTTAGCATAGTTTCCAGGAGGATCTGCTTCATGATCTTGCCAGGCACTGAGGTAAGACTGATCATCCTCTAACTCTCTTGGTTTTCCTTTTTTCTTTTCCTGTTGCTCTTGACATCCCTGTCCAGATTTAATTCTTTCAGGGCTTTAGCTTTACTAACCTGGTCCCTGGCTGCTCAGACAGTTTCTCTGTATTCCTCCCAGGCTAACTGCCCTGGCTTCTACCCTCTGTAGGCTTCCTTTTTGTGTTTGAGTTTGTCCATGAGCTCCTTGTTCATGCACGCAGGCCTCCTGGCGTTTTTTTCTGACTTCCTCTTTGTTGGGACACATCATTCCTGGGCTTGGAGGAGGTGATCCTTGACCATTAACCATCTTTCTTGGGCCCCTTTTCCCTCCAGGAATTTATCCCATGGTACTCTATCAAGCAGATCCCTGAAGAGGCCAAAATCTGCTCTCCTAAAGCCCAGGGTAGTGAGTTTGCTGTGTGCCCTCCTCGCTGCCCTGAGGATATTGAACTCTACCATTTCATGGCCATGCAGCCAAGGCTGCCCTTGAGCTTCACATTCCCACCAGCCCCTCCTTGTTGATGAGAACAAGGTCCAGCATAGCACCTCTCCTCATTGGCTCTTCTATCACTTGGAGAAAGAAGTTATCATCAACGCATTCCAGGAGCCTCCTGGATTGCTTGTGCCCTGGTGTGTTGTCCTTTCAATAGACATTGGGGTAGCTAAAGTCCCCCATGAGGGCCAGGGCTTGTGAACATGAGGCAGATCCTATCTGTCTGCAGGGGTCCTCATCCCCTTGGTCTTCCTGGTCAGGTGACCTTCAGCAGACCCTCACTATAATGTCACCTGTCCTTGCCCTCCCTTTAATCCTGACCCATAAGCTCTCTATCAGCTCCTCATCCACCCCCAGGCAGAGCTCCATGAACTCCAGCTGGTCATTGGCATTGAGGGTGAAACCCCCTCCTCACCTGTCATGCCTGTCCTTCCATTCCAACACTCCAGTCACAGGAACCATCCCACCATGTTTCCATGATGCCAATAAGACCATAGCCCTGCTGGCGTGTGCACGTGATATAGACAAAGAAGGATTATCATACAGAACAATAACTTATTTTTAAAGGACAAATCCACCAAAGCCAAAAAGAAATAGCTTAAACCCACATATGCTTTTGATCAAGCTTCTCTATTTTAAGATGGAGGCATTGTGAATTCAGGTGTAATCTATTTGCCATAAAAATGGGATATTTAAGCTACCGCATTTGGCATTTACTGAATAATTCAAGTTCCCATCAGTGGAAAAGAAGTTATCTTTATGTTAAGTCTGGCATACAAAACAAAATAGTAATAAATTGAAGGTGACACCTCTCTTTAGATTAACTGAAAATATACTATGAGAAAACTCCCACTTCTTCTTAGGCTGTGGTAATAAATATTCCTTGTTGACTCTTTATTTTATACCAGTTCCTGTTTGAGATTTGTGATTAGTGAAATGATATTATAGAGAGTGTAGATAAGATCATATATTTTTCAGCTTTTTTTAGAGCTGGTTCGGTATTTTCCATGATATTTTTTTGAAGCTCTTCAAGTAAGGCTATCTATATCACAGTTATGAGGAAAGGTTGTCAGAAGTTGTAGGGTTCTGGAAGGCCATAGGGCTCATGAGGTGAACTGGAAATAAAATGAGAAAAGGTTCTGCCTCTGTGTGTGTGGTGTTTTTTTTGTTGTGTGTGGTTTGGGGTTTTTTTTTGTTGTTTTTTTCCCTCCGAAGTTGAATTAATACAAATCTCTTCTGTGGAATGTTCTGATTTTGAGAACTGGAATTTCTGGTAACAACCTGGAAAAAGACAAATTGTAGCTGAATGTGTTTCTGAAGAGTTCTTCCTTCAATTTTCCTCAGGTTTCATCCCAAGCACATGTTATTTTTCTCACTTGCAGCTCTCCCTTGTAAATGGTTTTCTTCATGGTACGTGATATATCAAACTTGATGGTGTAAGTATTACAGAGTTGTATGGAATTTACTAGTAGACTGTAATATTTACTCCATTCACTTAAACAGCAGTTGTGCACAGATATACTGCCTTGTTTATCTGCACAGCTTTTTACCACTAGGATTTATCCAGAAAAGTATATAGCTGTAGTAATTGTTGTCATGTATTTCTAGAGATAAGTTTTCAAACATTTCTAACATGGCTATCATCTGAGACAAGTACTCGCAAATTACCATGATTTAGTATGTACTTGCTAAATAATCACATTTTTCAAGGTCTCTGAGTTTTTAAGCTGTCTGCCTTTTTCAAGCCCTTACATTTATATATCTGTATAACATAGACCTCACTGTCTTTGCATACCACTGTAAATCAGAAGTAACTTCATTAAAATCAGTGGTGGTAGATGAGAAAAAAATTATTGTGAGAGATGACTCTGCTATATACCTACATAACTTATTTGTTGATATATGGGAGATGTAGGACATATCAGCATTAATTTAAATTGATGTCCGTATTTTATATTCACATGCCATTACTGCTGCTGAGAATAAACTTCTCTACCCTCTTCCACATGGCATCATACACCATGAAAGCAAATTAATTGCAGTGGCATTGTAGGCTGGTCTACAAATATACACTAATGTGTATCACACAATGGGAATATGCTCCCAAAATGTAAGATTGGTGGAAGCCCACCTGCTTGAACCAGGACTTGGGCAAACCTTGGCCATGAGCTGTTATTATTGTTTGCAAGCCAGTCTTCCCTCTAGCTAATGCTCAGCATTTGTGCTTCCTGGTGCTATAGCCTGGTCGCAATGGGATAATGCAGCAGTCATTCCCAGCAGCAACAGAAAAGAAACTGAGGGGGGAAAAATTCAGATGTCTTAAAATGAACTTATTTTATCCCCCAGAGTAAGACTAGACTTTGGGGAAGTCCAGTCTTTGGGGCAGCAGAAGACTGCTGCTCCAAAACATACCAATGACTAAAAGTGGATGTTGAGAATGGTTTTGTGCTTGTTGCTGAAAATCATTCCATTGGCAAGGAAATGCCAATCCTATATTTCTAGCCTGCCGGGCAAGCTGGGCAGTGCTGAACTGGAAGCTTGATAACAGCCATGGACTAAGTAAGATGGCAGAGTTTAAAATTGTGCAACTTTAAACTGAGTACTTCTAATACTTTTTTTTTTTTTAAGTGGCAGTAATATATCTGAATAGTATATGCTCTGTGATGAACAATATAGCGAAGGGATGGCAGTGAAAACCTGAAAGGAAACATGGTAGTGTAACTGATGTCATGATGTAACTACTAGATGCATTTCCAGCTGCATCAGGAGAGTTTTCTAAAGTTTATGAAGTTTGAGGAGCTTCAAATGAAGATACCTATCACTCTGATTAGTTGCCTTCTCAGGCCTGGGAGATTAGTTTCCCTGTTATCCCTACTCTTTAGATTTGATAATGAAAGGATTCCAACAAGTGTGGGGAGAGTAACTCTATTACTTCACATGCCTTGTGTAGAAAGAGAATTTCCTTTCCCACCAGGATGGATGGAAGTATGTAGGCTTGGCTGAAGGATTCATCAAAATTGTGAAATTTTGATATGTGTAGTAATCACAGGTTTATAAATACACACAAATCTACTTTTAATAGGAGTAGAAATATATTGAAATGAAACAAAACTTCAGAAGCAATACAGAAATAAAAAGAATAAAACCCTTAAATAAGAGCAGTGCCTCCTTTTAAAATTATGACTCTTACATAAGCTATATGGAAGGGGTCTGGTTCTGGAAAAGTGTTTCCTGCGAAGCCATGCATAAATGCATGCAACACACTGAGGAACCCATGTACATGACCTACTTAAAGCTTTATCACATTGCCATGCATGAAACAGTAGATCTAATCTTTGCTCTGTAACATCTGCCTGTAACTACTACTTAAATGAATAGACCTATATACAGTCAGCAGACAATGTATCTACCAAGCCAGTGTGACCAGGCTGTGTGGTGGATAGAATCTGAATTAATTAATAAGACATAAATTTATGAATTTCAGGCATATGTAGTTTTACAATAGCTGCATTACATCAACCATTCATCACTGCCTTCTCACTTGATTGTCACAGTCACTTATGTCTTACTTAAAAGACACAATAATGCCTTTAGAGTAGGGATTGTCTTCTTGTGTGAACAGCCCAGAGAGACTTTTGTCCTGATTGTAGGTACCACTGAACTGCAAACAGCTGATAACAGCAACACTACTGAAATGATAGAGTGGCAAGTGCTCTATGTAATGTTTATGCTCAGCTTCTTGTATCCTCAATGTGTACTTGTCATCAGCCCTATTTCTCCATTGATGTTTGGCTATTTGGTTGTGGTTACAACACAGCTGGCCACACAGAGGCACCAGAAACTGAAGATAAATGGTGAAGTTCTGGTCTTGCTGAGTTGGGAGTAAAACTGCATTTGAAATCAATAGGACAAATGTTCATATGACGATCACAAGCAGAGCACAGCACAACATGCTTATTCCAGTTGTTCCCTGCATCTCTGGGGACTCCTTTGGTTGGTGCCTTTCCTGTCTGAGTGGGGCCAGGTAACTGGGTGTGTGTCTCACTTTTTGGATGAAGAATTATAAAAGGTGGATTTCTCAAAACTGTTCAGATTTTCACAGTGGAAATACAACTCTGAAAGGAATGTGGTGTGGGCTTTGTGAGAGTCTGCATTCACTTTGGACACTAAACAGACAGATATTTTCTACCCTTGTTCAGTCCCCTCAGGTGTCACATTCTAGAGCTGACTCATTCTTCACCTGAAGTATTCAAGCGTCTTCTCAGTACGTTGGTTGCTGCTAGACTATACTGTAGAGCCTTGGGAGTTTTTATGACTCTTGACTATAGACCTAGTTTCTCATCTCAGACATTTTTTTTTTTTTTTTTTTTTACCTAGTTTTGTCTTTTACTGCTTACATACTGGCAAGACCTCTGAAATGAACAGCTAATATAGGAAATCATAACTGAAAATCACAGTGAATTTCTTTTGTACGTTAACTTGCCTTCCCTTGCAGGGACAGTTGCATCCAATGAGAGACATACATCTGCAGAGAGACTGTGCTAGCAAATAAACTTCCTTCCCCAGTGATCTTATTTTATCCTGTGTCTTACACAGGAATATATTAATCTTCTTTCTGCAGTATGAAATGGAACAGTGGTAGAAGGAGGAGAAAACAAAAAACACTGATCCTAGTATCTCCTAATACTTTTTCACAACCTTCTACTGAATTATACACCAACAATACTCATTGCATGAACAAGTCCTCAAAAGGCTATGGTCAAATGGTTGTCTTTTCTGTAACAACAGTACAGTCTAGGAGCTAAAAAAAACCCTTTAATTTCTCCCAGACTGACAGACACCTCGATGCAATGTTTAACACTGTTTTTTAGAGTTACATTTTTCCTTACTGCAGGACATATATGTCGGCATGCCAACCCCATCCCAGTACTCCGTCAGGACTCATAAATTTGGGGGCCTGGTCTGCCAGCTGCAGCTGCTAGCATCACATTCCAGTAATGAGCCCTGTGAGCTTGCTGATGATGGAAATGGACTAAGACTGCATGATCTGAATCTGTGCCTTTTCCTAGCCAAGAGTGAAATGGGCTGATCTTGGCCTTTTACTTTGCAGGAGTATTCTGGAAAGAAAAGCAATGAAAAATCCCAATGAACTAGGAGTGAGTAAATGGCCACACAGGTGAATGATGAGCTGGAGAGAGCAATTCTAGAACTTTCGAAGTGCCAAAACAAAAGAGAAAGATCCTGACACTGAAAACTGAACAAAGACGTGAGAAGAGAGACAAAGGAAGAGTGAGGCTTGAGAGAGCATGAAGATGACACAGGGAGAGGTTATGGAAAAGGAGAGGGAGGGAAAGGGAACCAAGAAAAAGATGGAGGGGAACAGAATGGAATAATGGAAAAAGAGAAATGCAGGTGAAGAGTTGAAAAGAGTTTTACAGGTAAGGATAGAGAAGGGGAGAAGTTAGCAAAGTGAAGGAAAGCTGAACAGGTCCACAAGTAAGGCTTAAGGGCCACGAGCATTCTGTTTCTACACGATGGTGCTCAATCAGGACTGCAGGACAGAGGGGGAAGACGGCTCAAAGGCCTGTGCGTTGATAGGGTGCAAGGGCAACATATGAACCCCTTGTGGCACGTGAGAAAAAAAGCAGAAAAAACTTACAACCTTGGAAGTCTGTAGACATATTACTGCCAAAATAATAAATATGACTAACAAAAGTAATTGAAAGGACAATTAAACCAGCACGCTTAATGTTTTATTTCTTTGGTGTAGGTTTACACAAGAATGAAACCTGGCCAGGGGGATCTAGGCTTAACTGACTGAAAAATATTCTGAAAAATGTCATTTACCAACAATTTTTGTTGCACAGAAATTGTTTATTCTAGGCACTAGGGTTTAGAAAATAATTTCTGACCTTCTCCCTTTAACCAGAGTGGCTGTCACCATCTTGACTTGAATGTTTCCTTTGATCTCCACGGTGGCCTTTGCTATGGAAGAGTTTAAAAACATGAGAACAGAGACTGACAACTGATCCTTTTAATGTGTCCTAAACCTGAGCTTCAGTGACTGTTTGAACCAGCAGCCTTCTTTGGGCACGGACAAGTGTTACTTGTCAAGTTTGGCCATGCTTATGACCTGTTAAAGTCTGCTGGCAGATTTTTTTCCAATTCTTCTGTCATTCCTTGTGGTGAGGTTTTATTCCTCTGTGAAGAGGAAATCTTTATGATGAGACAGCAAAAAAAGACAGAACCTTAGTAATAACTTTAGATATAATTTACACATACTAGGAAATGTTGGCCTGGTAGTAGCCTGTTCAGACAGAGTGCTGCAAAGAACCTGTATGGAGTACACACAAAATAGTTCATAATTTTAAATTACTTGTTTATGGTTCCAGCAATTGCTTATTTTTATTTTCTTATGTGTTATCAAGATTATGGCAGAGAAATGTTAGAAATGGCTCAAGAAATAAATAACAACCTGAACGAATGATAAAATGGACAGTTTGAGAAGAAAGTGTGAGCCCACCAGTGGTAAGAATGTCACCAGTAGGACTAATTTTGAAAGGTGGCTGCTGCAGTAAAAAAGGGACCTTTTAAAACATTATGCTGAGGCAGTGCTCCAACTCTGGCTCAGAAGGAAGTATGTAACCCGCTGAATTATGAGCAACATCTTGTTCAGCATCGTGTTTAAAGATGGGATTTTCTCTTTGTGCTGCAAAAGAGGGGAACTGAAGCTTTCCAATAAAAAGGATGGCTGCCTTTCAGCTGAATTGCCATTGGTACCCTGTGTTAAAATGGTCTAAAGCATATAATTCTTTAAAGATAATATAATGAATTTTTAAGTTATAGAATATACACAAAAGTACCATGGAATTTGAATTGATACTGACCACTCAGAGTTAAGATGAGATGTCAATGCCATCTTAGGACAGAAGGGAAGGGAAAGGGTATAGATGTGATGGAGAGCTCAGGGGAGCAAAGACTTAGCAGATGGACTTGTGGCCTTTGCCATAACACAAGGAAAAAGGAGTCAGAAGTAGCTGTCATCTGGTTCATCCCACTTCAACCTCTCCTGTCTGCATCTCTGTTCCGCCGAAAACGACTGATAGGGTAGGGACATTTGGTACTCTGAAGTAATATGCTGCAGCGAGCCAGTTCAGCATACAAAACGTGCACATGAAATACATCCTAATGCATTCTGACTCTGTGGAAAAATATATGTAGACGATAGAAAAATATATAGAAATAGTGCTTAAAATGGACTAATACATGACAATATAGTAGCCACTTCACATATGTGAACTAGAAAACTTCATTTGCTACGGAGAAAGTCTGTTCCACATGTAAACTTCCACATTTTTATTTTGAATGCTGCCTGTAGCACATAGCAGCACATTTTATAAATTTATATCGTAACTGGATTATTTTAAACACAGTGTGGTTTTCCTCATTTAGGTTTTCATAAGCTATTTTTTTCAAGTTACATGATATTCAGCCAGTGGCAATTATATTTTCTACAGATTTTTTTTAACTATTGTCACAGTTCTTTATTTTGATTTTATTGGTAATCATGTTAGCTATATTTGTGGTTATGTTGATTCTTCATGTTCTTTAATCCAGCATGTACTGATACTGAATTGCTACTGCAGAGACAAAAATTAAATAGCTAAAATTGCTTCTTTTGGATGACTGTATAAAAGTTATGTGTGCAAAAAAGACATCATAAATGTCCAGACTTTAGCTCTTAAGTACAAGGAATTGTAAAGATGCTGGACTCTCAGAAAATCCCTGTCCAAGGATTACTAAACATTAGAGGTTCGAAATTCAGATCATATACTATATGGTGCTTAGTACAGCCCCAGTTACTGTATAGCAAATCAAGAGTAGGGCTGCTGGAACAGAAGTATTTTTTAATGATTTTCCGGTTTTGAAAAGTTTCACCTGGTTATGTTCTTCTATATTTACATGTGGTTAATCCACAACCCATTTTTTTCTCCCACTATTGCATAATTTTGCCGAAAACTGTTCTTCTCCACCAGAGAGAGATATTTTAGTGATGGACTAATTCTGGATAATCTGTCCTCATGTAATACACCATTTAAATGAGCTCAGGGTGGTGAGGGAAGCTGTCCAGAACATGTGGCATATGTTTATAGAACATTAGAAAGTCATAGGTGACAATGTAAGGGGGTTTCATACAGAGATTAAGAGACCAAAACTTTGTGCTGTATTTAGACATCCATGGGAGCAGCACTAGGGATTGAGTTCCACCTGAGGTCATTCAATATGAGTTTCAGACATTGACATATAAATGTCTCTGTGTCAATGGAGATCTAAGCAGAGATCTTAGCCTTTATCCAGTTGGCTCAACACTGATTGCTTTCATCATTTGAGACCTCCTATGATGTTTTGCCTGGCTCCAACAGCTTTTCTGGAAATGAGGACATCCTATAGAATTTGCTAGACCTTAGAGATTTTCTCATATACTCCATGGCATCTCCAATGACATTAAATACTTGCCTTCAGACAACTGAATTGAGTTTCTGGGGCTGACCAGCTGAGTTGTTGTCCAGAAACCACTGCCTGCATCAACTGAAATGACAGGTTAGACACTTACGACACGTGTGAAAACTGTATGAAGAAACCTATGTTAACTTGTTTTATTTTTCAGAATAGTACGAATCTGCAATGTACCCCATTATTCTTGGCAGTGATTTGGAAAAAATCCACAGATTGAAAGGCTCATATTAGAGCACAACTACAAGAAGACTCTTAGATAAGACTGTTTTTGACCTGTTTCTGGTGGGGTAAAGCCCTGACAGGTACCTCTTCTGTAGATTACCTGGCCTGGCCTAAGTAATAATAATGGCACCTCTCTGCGCTGTGTGGATTGTTTGTTCATGTTCTCGGGGAGTTTCAGATGATGGTGTTGATGATGCAGCAAGTCACCTATACAGTCAGAGGCAATGCAAACAGATATAGACATTTAGACCCCCCGCCTGAAATGCAAGTCACAATTTTTCTCACAAAACTGAGTAAGACAGAGTGGGATTAATTTCAGTTAAGTTTTAAATATATAGTGTAGGTCTTTACTGCCTGGCTAGTCACTTCAGGTTCCCTTCAGAGTCAACAAAGAGTAATAGTCACCCCTGGGGTGCAATTCATCTCATCCTATTGTTGACATTTAAAATTAATCATACTCTAGAATTGCCTATAAGTCTTTGTGGTCTATAAAGAAAACATAGCACAATTAAAAAGTAGGTGTCTATATTTCAGATGGCTGAAATTCATTGAAATGAAATAATCTGCAGCAGCTCTCCACTTCCATGGCTGTTTCTGCCTTAGAAAGAATGCCTGAATACTTTCTTTTTCCACAAGCTGTAGTAGTGTCTAGCAGGCTTATGCTTGTTTGTTCGATATTGCAGACACCTTCAGGGCTTTTACAGAGCACTGAATAAATCGTAACTCGCTCTTGAGAGCAAAGCATATTTTTGGCTTGGCTGGAATAGAAAACAAGAGGAGTCACTGGGTCAGAATTAACCTGGGAGAACCGTCACTGGAACTAGAGTGTCCCTGCTGTGCCACAGGGAAGGGGAAAACTCAATCATCCATTCTGATAGAGCTCAAAACAGTAAAGTACTTGGATAGTTGTTCAGAAATGCTTAGCAATGGGTTTTGTCTGCTGGTACTATTCAACACTGACCCTGGTAATATGTTACTTTGTTCTTTTTTCTACTTTAAAAACAAAGTAGTCTGTGCTATTTCTGTTTTATTCTAATGGAGACATAAATCTGTGTCCCAGCACAACACAGTAAAATGAAGTTTGAATAACTAAACTTGCTGGGGCAGAACACCCTGCATTTCTATAAAGCATTCATTCAATTTTGAACAAGCAACATATTTTCTCTCAGATATGACACATGCAATTTTGTTTTCAGTTTATACATTGTCTGTTCTTTTGACAACTAGCAGACAGTTTACAGTAGGCTGTGCTATTATGTTGTAAAAAAGTTGCCAACTACATATTTAAAGAGACAAAAAACTGGATTTAGACAATATTTTCTATTTCACAAGAATTTCTTAGAATGGAGCTGCGAGGCATTCATTGCAATGGCAATTAAAGTGGTGCCAATTTGCTGTTTTCTGAGATGGACAGCAGCTGTTCTTGTACAACAAGAGCAGCAGGTTAATAACTGGGTCAGTGCTACATTCATGTCACTTTTCTTTTTGAGGGGAAGATTAGTGCTGAAAAAATGACTGCAAAGGATAAAATGCTAGGTTTTGTCTTTGCTGTTTTACAATGAATCTTCAGTAGGTGTGCTTAAGATATTCTAATTGACATGCCTGCAAACCTCCCTGAAGTTACCTTTCTCACTGTAAAATGTAGTAACAGACCTATTGATCAATAAATGTCTTCAGGCATAGTCTCATTCATTATAAATCCTGGAACAAGAGAGACAGGTGAAACCTATTGCTTGCTTATCTGTAACTACCTGGAACATAAAATGCCAATTCTTTTGAAGATCCATAAGGATGTAGAATCTAATTCAGCTCCTTCTTGCTATGTTCTAATTTCAAAGTCTAATAGCAGCAAACGTAGCTTTTCCGTGGAGCGTGCAGGTGTAACACTGAAGACATAGAGGGAAAAGAACTGAGGAGGAAGAAAGTACTATTTTCAAACAGTTTCTATAGGAGTGCTACAGTTCTATACGCACCTGGCATGTGAGTAGCTGTTTGATATCAGGTGTGTGTTCAGATGCAGCAAGTTTCAAAGTCTGGTTTGTTCTCACAGTATACGAGGACTTCTTTTTCACAGTGCATTGGGTAACCTGTGTTCATCTGTGAGGTCTCAGGTTTATTGAATAATGCAGGCTCTTTTAAGTTGATTTTCTATTCTTGCCTCTTAATATTCTTAGCTTTTCTTCAGACATATAATAGTATCACAGAAATCCTTTGACCAAAATCTGGTTTTTGATGTCAGTGCAGTTCAATATCTGGACCCTAGCCTTTTGTGGAGTTGCAACAGAAATGGCCTATATTCTTCCATTTAGCAAAATTTTAATGAAAATGAGAAAGAGACAAAATCACCTACATAATATGAAGGAAAGCACTTTAAGGCATATGGAACTCAGAAAAGAGGAGAAGGGGAAAAAAATAAGTGAGAAAACAATTTATACATGGAAAGATTGAGTTGGAGGTAATAGAGGAAAAGTTAGAAAACAAATGTAGGTCCCAGCTGTTTTAGAAAAGAAAAATAAAAAAGAAAAATTAAGAGACAGAAAATTACTGAATTGCCTCAAATAACACTAGGCTACACTGCTCTGGAAAGAAGCAGCAAGATCACCAGCTTACCCTGGGAAGGCGTAATAGGTGGGAAAGAGAAAGGGGAGAGACTGAGAAGGCAGGAGAATAGTCTGTCTCTGTTTCCCACTCAGAGGGAATCATCCATATGGTGCACATTAATCTATGCTGCTGCAGTCCACAGCCTGTTGGGGAGTCATTTTTAGTGAGATCAGCCGCTGGAGTAAACTGTTGAGAATTACGGAATATTTTAATGTGGTTACATACTATAGTAAAATAATTTTGAGGTAGCCAGGAAAAATCTCACCATGAAGAAACAGAAACGGAGGGAAGCAGATAGGAGTATTTCAGTATTGTTGACGGAGGAGGAGTGATAGAGCAGCTTGGTGGGCACCTGGCATCTAGCCAAGGTCAACCCACCACAATGACATAGACAGAACATCCCCAGGGTTGACTTAAGGCTGCAGAGTGAATGCCTGGCGTGTGTCTCTTTGATCTCGTTTCCTCTCTGGTAAATGCATAGCAGGTGTATTAAAAGAGAGGTAAGACTAAAACAGCAAACAAGAAAGCCCACTATTCTGCAAGAGGTCAGTTTGCAGAGAAGATGAAAGAGAAAACGGCTTCTCCAAAATAGATACTTGTTACATGATTTAATTATCTACCTAAAAATTGCTTAAATATTCTGGCATGGGCTAAATGAGAATGAAGAGAATAGGCCAAGTTTATGAATTTTCTTTTATCTCACCCCCCGGGGGAAAAAAGCCAGCAATAGTTTGTGGCTCTGTATTTAGGACATAAGGACACAGATTGTGAAAAGCCTATGGAAGGAGCGTGTCAAAGCTTTGTTTAAAGAGCTCCTTGTTTAAAGAGCTAGTCACACACCAGGCATAGCTAGGCTGCACTACAATTAGAGTAGTGATATTTTTCAGATACAGAAACACAGTAAGTTGGAGCTATAAAGCAGATGTCTACAAGTAAAAGGTCCATTCAGCAGGTATTTGACTTTACTAACCTTGACCTTCACCATAACAGGTACTGTTGCCTTTCTATATTGTGAGCGTGGAAGCCCACCACTAATAAGAAAATACATTGAAATGCTTGTATTATGACTTAGGTATGATATGGCTGATAGATTATTCCCACTCCCACCCCACCCACCCCCCAGTCTCTTTTGAACGAAGCTAAATACTTTTGTAATTTTTAGCTTATTGTAACTCTTACAACTTTGTACTGGTCTGTATGGTCAATGAGTAACCCATTTTGATCGTGTGGCATTAGCAATTTATTTGTTCTCAATACTAAGTGCTATTTAAAGTTTATCTTCCTTCATAGATTACTGTGGACTTGATAAAAAATAAAAATTTTCTTTCTTTTTAAATCAGAGAGTTTAAATTGATCGTGTTTTCTTCCTTAGCTTCCCCTTATTTCTTTGTTCTTATGCAGAAGGAATGTATCATAATGTTTTAACAATAAAAATGTTTTACAGTAAGCAGGATTGACTTCATGCTAAGTAGGTTTTATTCCCTTACATTAGCTTTTGGAAACTAAAACAAACACATCAGTGATTTTATGTCATTCTCTGCAAGACAGGACAGAAATATACAATTAACACTGCAAGCAGCTTTAAAAGCTTCTCTCTTAATAAGAAAAACAAGTAATAAAACCAACAGCTCATTTTCTTACAAAGTAAAGCATTTTTAGACTACATGTTTTCTGACATAATTTTTACTAATTAAAATAATTCTGAAATTGTTGCCATGACCAACTACAGAATATGATATTGTGATACAGCTTTATCTTTCATGCTTCATACAGCAGCGAGAAGAGAGATAGCATGATATTTTGTTTATAGTCACAGATGGATCTTAGTTGCTTTATGCCTCCCCCCTTCCAAATTCAGTGTATTCTAGTTACATGTGAATAGGACACAGAAGCCTTGATCAGATTTTCTGTATTGTCCAGTTAATAAACTTCCACTGAGAAAGATTTCAGATTGTTTTTAGTGAAGACTTAAGATATGAAATAATTATTGCATGAAGTCAAAACTGCAACCTAAAATAAAACAAAAAGCAAACCACCAGAAACTCTTTAGCACAATTTTTTTTTAGTGTCCATATCATCATGTGTAAATATGGTGTTTGAAATGAATACTAGAAGTCAAGGTGGCTTCTCGTACAGATGTTCCATTTTAAGAACATAAGAAAAATGAAATCTTCCCTTTTTTTCCTGGAATATGAGCTCTGTTTAACAATTACAAATACTTCACTGAAATATAGTGACATGTTCCATATGCGCTAGGGGAACAGTGTGCTAAAAATGCAGAAATTATACCTGAAAAGAGGGAAATATACCAATACTTGTAAGTAAAAGCTACAGTGATCGTGCTGCGAGAGACAGAAACATGTTGTAACCATCAAAGTTTTGCTGGGACCAAGACTCTGAGCAGAAATGAGGAAACCAGTAAATTTTCAGAAAATGATCAGGAAGGTTTGAACATCAGATGCTCTGTATGAGAAATAGATAGAGAAAAAGGTGGAGGGACATTAACAAAGCCATGGCCATAGTTCTGTGATTGCTGGCTGTACTGTGAGTGTTCTCATAGCACCTGGGTGGCAATAGGTATCTTCTAAGGAAGAGATGTTCCAGGAGGAACAAGATTGCCACAAGAAAAAAGGAATTTGAATAAGTCAAATTAATGTGAAGAGAAGATTCACCGAAGGAAATTATGCAGAAATCATCCTTGGGGCTAAACAGACTTACCGTTTTTCTTATATGACCGAAAAATACTCGCCAAGATAAAACAGCTGCTATGTTAATTCCTTATGTGCTGAGTTAAGGACCTTTCTAACTTTTGTGGTTTAACTGGGCAGGCAGCTAAACACCACACAGCCGTCGCTCACTTTCCCCAGTGGGATGGGGGAGAGAATAGAAAAAAGGTAAAACTCATGGGCTGAGATAAAGACAGTTTAATAGCACGGAAAGTGAAGGTGAAATAATAGTGATAATAAAAGAACATACAAAACAAGTGATGCACAGTGCAATTGCTCACCACCCACAGACTGATGCCCAGCCAGTCCCCGAGCAGCAGGACACCACCCCCCAGCCCACTCCCCCCAGTTTTAATGCTCAGCATGATGCCATATGGTATGGAATGTCCCTTTGGCCCGTTTGGGTCAGCTGTCCTGGCTGTGTCTGTCCCCTCCCCCAGCTTCTTGTGCACCCCCAGCCTCCTTGCTGGCAGGGCAGTATGAGAAGTTGGAAAGTCCATGGCTTAGTGCAAGCACTGCTCCGCAACACCTAAAACATCAGTGTGCTATCAACATTATTCTCATCCTAAATCCAAAATACAGCACTGTACCAGCTACTAGGAAGAAAATTAACTCTATCCCAGCCAAAATGAGGATGCTAATCAAAAGAAAAAAAGAGCTCTGCTTATTCTAAAACATTTAAGGTTTGTAGACAGAGACTTTATTACACATTTCTCTGTATTTTCAGAATCAGATATGCCTTTTTTCTTATTTTGACCAGCAAAGCTTTCTGCTAAGCTAAAGCAATAGCTGAAAAATTTATGAACAACATGGGTTCATCTATAAATACTGCAATACAATCTCTTATAAATAGGTTGAATATTCCTATTCTGTTACTATAAGGAAAAATATGAAAATGAAACAATAGCACTGCTTTAGGTCAGCATAAAAAAGGCATTTTAGGTGTTCCTTTGAGAAAGGAAAATGCAAACATTTTGGCCTTTTTATAAAAAAAAGTGTAATTATTTTTACAAATTACATTCTAAGAATTAAATTAATTATGAATAAAAAATCACAAAGATTTTAGTTCAACATTACTTAAACAAAATATTTGGATTTTTTTTTTACTTTCCTCCTCAATGGATCAGAAAGGTGGGCTTTTCTTTTTCTTTCTTTCTGAATTTTAGAAAAAACAGCCTAGATTGTCGATAGTTGTTTTTTGTTGTTGGTTTTTGGGTTTTTTTTATTATTCTTGAAACGTGTATAGATTTACTACTTATCTGGGGGAAAAATAATATAATTCACCTTAACAGAATTATGAGTGGAATGATACCCAAGAGGGTTAACTCAGATGCAAATGTGAGAAACAACTGATTAGGACCTGTATGATCTATCACTGCAATTCACCATGACTAGGCGGTGGTGTCTTATGGAAAAAGTAATCCAGACAGAAAGTGCATGTCACGAAGCAGGCAAATTATCCCAACCATAAATGCATAATGTGCTGGAACTGCATTTCCTAACGGTTTGTAATTTTTGTTTCACATTTTCATTTTTAGGGGCTAATCCCTTATTTTGCAACCATTCCTCTGCATATACATATTTGTATTAACACCTGATCAAGAAAAGAATGTTGTTTCAAATTGAAACACCTTTTAGCCTGAATGAGATTATTTCTGTGTTGTACTTTCACAAAATATTTATAAATAACTTTGAAATAAACTTTGAATCACTGAAATATTAATTAAAACGTTAAATGCTGGAGCAAAATAATTTTTCATAATCTCTTCAAGTGTTTTGCTCTGCTGAAATAGCAGAGGTCAACCCAAGTTTGGTAAACATTTCAGCCAGACCAAAGCTGTACTTTGCTGGTGAAAATAGCTGGGGCTGAAACATTTGTTTCTAAGCATATGCCATTGCTCTTCCATGGTGTGCAGCCAGCCTAGACTGCTGGCTTGCTCTCAAATGTGGGGTCTGCTGGCAGCGAGGAAATCCAGCCAGGCCCTCGTGGAACTGGCTTTGCTCTACAGCAGCCAGTGCAAGACCTACCTTTAAAGGAAAGTCTGATGCAACAGTACTAAACAAGCTGGCTGATGCACAGGCGATCGGCCAGGTCTAGGCAGTCTCCTGACTGAGAAGAGATGTGCCACTTCATGAATTGCAGGTGGAGAGGATGGTGGAGAGGATGCTTTACCTCATTTCTGTGTTTCAGATTAATACACCAGGGATTGCTATGGCTAGGTGGGTTTGGTTATACAGAAGTGACCTGGAGTATCGTTTCCACACTTAGCACCATGGTTAGATGCTTGAGATTATAGCTGGAATGGCTGTAGCCAGCCAGTCCCGACCCTAAGGGCAAGAGCAATGTCAGCAACCAATGAGGCAAGAGGCGAATAGCAGTAAACACCGGGTATCCATGTACTGATGCATCAAAGCATGTCTAAAATACCACCCTACCTGTGATTAGAGACATATCCTCTTCCCAAGCACAGTGCAAACCTTCATGAGGAATTAATAACCTAAAAAAAGCCTTTAACTCAGTCTAGGAAGAGAACTGCTAGAAAGGATCATAAAATTTACCAAACAGCTCAGAAAAAATCCAGTTGGTTGTTTCACAGTAGCTGCACCTTGTACTGCCTTGTCAGGCAGGTTATTTGAATGGTTGAAGGCATTTGTATGAACAAAACTATGAATGCTAACAAATATGCAGAGAAGAATAAAGATGCACATATAACCCCCTGAAATTTATAAATCCCTTTCTTTAAAATACGTGCATTCAACATGATGTGCCACAATATTTTCTTTTTTTTGAAAAAAAGCATAAGAAATGTGAAGTATTGTGATTTCCAGACTCTATACTGCATATTTTAAACAAACTACTATCCAAATGGCAGTTTACTGTTGCTTATTTCCTTCCAATATTCTTTTCAAAATCTGATTAAAAATCAGATGTGTAACAATAAGCTAACACTGTATTTTTAAACATGCGCTTAGTCTCCTCATGTTACTTCACAAAGAGTACTTTGCTCCTGTGAAATATCAAGAAAGTAATTTCAGAAGCATCTTTACTAGAACATTATCTTTCTCAATGACAGAAAACTTTCTAACGCAGGTTACCACGAGCTGCAGTATACCCAGAACAGGCAATATACCTCTCTATTTTTTGTGGAATCTGAAATAAACTACAAAATTGTTATTTCACTGAACCAGCTGTTCAGTTAGTTTAAACTGTCTATGTTTTCCATTTTCTTCCCTTGCTCTGTGTTCCTCTTCCCAGATCTCACAAGGCACTGCTTTCTTTATAATATATATTCCATTATACCATTCCTGTGTCTTTATGTCAGAATCCATCCATGTAGATTGCTATTCTCATTCACAGACTACTGTACAGCATTGTGGAAGATTTGTTCCCTATTTGTTTGAGCTGTTTTATCCATCAGTGCTAACATATAATGGCTTCTAGCTGTCTGTAAATAGCTTTGCCTTAGGGCTTAGAGGGTGTTTTATTTTTCCTGAAGCACAGCACAAATGTGATGCAATTGAACAGGCATCATAAGGTACACAAAATGCTATAGGGCCTTCACTATGCCAAAATGACGACAATGAAATTTTTTCTTTTGTGCATAAATTGGGCTGATTTTTAATCTTCAGAAGAAAAACTGACTAGAGCAAAGGGAATTATATTGATATTTTCAACAGTCTGAAGAGTAATAGCTTTAAAGGATAACATCATTCATCTGTAGCTTTTTATGAAACTGACTTTCTTCCATGATCAGGCTGACAGACTTTTCGATAGCTACTGTGCAACTATGTCAGTGAAACTTTAAATGTAACACAGAAACTGAAAACAGTCCTTCTTAGAGGTAGTTTGCTAAGTTGCTAAGACTTCAAATGTAGGTAAGGAATTTTCAGAGGTGACTGGTACTTCCAAGTTTTAAAATTATTAATTATTCTTCATGTATTTATCAGTTAATATCATGCTTACTCAGTTCCCTTGTGACTTTCTTCATAAGATAATTTGGGTTTACAGTTTTAGTGGCATTTGAATACGGGTGGAACAAGTAGCTCTTGGGCCTCTGAGGGCACACTGCACAAAGATGTTCTGAGTAAATAGTCAGGGATGTAATGTGGATCCAGGCATTAAGCTGAGCAATGTTCTGTTGCTTGTTGTTGTTGGGTATGTTGTTTTATATTATGCTCTTATTCATCATATATGAACAACTTTGCAGCTGTTATTTCCTTTCCGCTTAAGCAAATCAAGCCTGTGATATCCAAGAACAAAATTAGCTCAGTAAAAAGCAAAAGTTATTTTTAAACATAAAATTTATTTTTCTAGAGAAAAAAAAATACCTTCCTATGCAACCAGTGTTTTTGCCATAATTTGAGAAACAAATTTCTCTGAAGTATATTTCTTTCTGCAGGTATTCCAAACTAACCGTTTGTTGCTATGCTCAGTTAGCCTGAAATACTCCATATATGATTTTGTGTAGGAGAAATGGTTTTGTTCTATATTGTTTTGTTCTTCAGTATTTTTAGTAAGTTATTCAGATGGGGTTTTTTATGTACTGCTGTTACTGTTCATATGATTTTTGTTGCTCCTGAAGGCAAAAGAAAGAAAATCCCAAAATGTATTATGAATGTGATCCGATTTATGCAAACTAAGGTGTTAAACACTACAAGAGATTGCTTTCTAGTAACTCATTATAACAGTAACCTTTTTTTTTTTTTTTAGTACGAGGATCTCAAACCACTTTACAAATAGCAATTAGACTTTACAAATAGCAATTAGTTAAACCTTTTGGTTCCTGAAAGTGCACCACAGTACTGAAACATTTAGCATTAGAGCGTACCTCAATGTTGTGTGTAATCAGACAATGAAAACTTCATAGATGAAACTGAAGAACAAAATAGGGAAAATGGGAATGTTTGAAGAGGAATGGAAAATTTAAAGGGTGAAGGTAACATTCCTGATTTTCTTCCTGTAAAGATCGTTGGGTCTTAGTTCCTTTATTTATGGCTCTGTATACTCAGATACAGTTGAAATTGAAAACCATGTGCACTATCTATTTACAGATCTGTAGATGAAAATATCAACATTTTAAATAAAACATATTAAAAGATAATATAATGTCATCTAGGAATGGATACCTCTACATTTGTGTTTGTGAATACAAGAAATCACATTTCCATATTTATTTCTCCATACCTGTTCGCTGTTTGTGCTTGTCGAGGCTGAAATGTGGCTATTCCCCTGTACAAACAGTGGTGGGAAGCCATAGGAAAGCCTTTGCTATGGACTTGTCTTGAGATCCTGCTGGTGATGTGTTGAGCCTTTGTCTTCGTACTTCCACAACCGTTCTGAACAGAGACTTTCTCCCAACTCTTTTCTCAGCCTTTAAGCACTGGAGAAGTCTTTCTTCTGAGTGGTAAGAACAGCCCATCCCATGGTTCTTACACTACATCACGCCCATCTGACCTCTGCCTAACACGTTGCAGGACCTGTAGCTGGTTGATCGCAGGACACAAGATTTAGAATTATATATATGATTTAAGAATATTCCCACTATACCAGCAAGTGTGCCAAGCCCTGGAGGACAGCCCTGTGTTGAACACACAGCTGCTGTAACAGGTTCTTAAAGGCGCTGGGACAACTTTTTCCTGCCTTTTTTCCATGCTATCAACTCACTGCCTCTTGCCTGTTAGCTCCATGCTCTCCACAGAAATCTCAGTCTGCAGGAACGTGAATCCTCTGGTGTGAAAACACTGAGCTGCCACAGTACTTGCTTACCTGCATGCTTTATGTTGCCATGCTCAAGCACAGTGCTCAGAGAGTCCTTTCTTAAAATATTAGAACACTATTTCATGTATGGTGTCTGACTTACCATAGAAACACTTTAATGTTTATTTTAGATTATTTCTTCTCTAATGCCACACATTAGAAAGAGTAGAGACATGCAAACAGGGCGGCATTAGCTTGTATCCAAGGATGAATTTGAAAATAATTACTTTTGCCATAAATCTTGCAGTCCATATGGATAAGGTACAACACTGGCAGTAATATCTACAGGTCCATCTGCACAAAGCCTCATTTTACTGCACAAGGTAAAGCTTTGTAATTCCAGCCATCTGTTTTCAGTGCTGTTTATTCCCCAAAACCTCCAAGTAAGGCTGGGCAATAAAAGTAAAATGTAAAGAATTCCTCTATATCATATGATTGAATATAAAAAATAATATAAAAGGATTCAAAATAACATTTGAATACTTTATATGATCATTTCTGTCTATAAACTTATTTAAAATAATAAATACATCTTTTTATTATGGTAATGGCATCTGCTAAATGCCATATAGCCATAAAGACCTAATCCTTCTTCACCTTGCTGTAGAGCACAGTTTCTCCACCAAAGCCAATGGAGTGACAACACTACAGAATCAGGCTTATATTTTTTTTTCCCATGGATTTGCTGCCCATGATAATAGTGAGGGGAAATTTTGTTTTGACTCTCCCAGTGATTTCCTTTTGGCTTTTGGAGGACCAATGGATGTTTTAAAAAGTATTATCCCTTCCTCCTTTGCTGGGGAACACAGCTTTCTAAACACATTATGTTACTTAATGGCTTGAATACTTTTGATTAATCCTAGACATTTATGTATATGAAAAAATCCATTCTCTGAGATGATTCATGGATCAATAACAGGTTTGATGCATTCCATAAATCCAGTACAGTGTATACTAACACTCTGAAACTGTGAGGTGCTGGAAAATGCTGGAAGGTACTTCTGCTTTGTCTAGCTTGGAATGAAGTGTTCAAAGCTGATGTAATTTTCCATGTGAAGAAGTAATAATAATGTAATCACAGAAGTTCCTCAGGTAGTACTACACCTCAATAATTCCTATTTAGAAAATACTGCGTAGTAAGCTGCACTTCCTGAGGCCGGTTTACTGGAAGTATCTGTATTGTTTTAAGAAAATGAAGTGAAAGCCCTGTTCAGCAAAGGCTGAGGATTCAGTTCTGTTATTTATCCTGGGGAACCTGAATAATTTCATCAGCAGAAGCATGTCCTCAAGCCACCCTGAAGATCACTGAGAGAATATGAGGATCTGCTGTTACTTTGGTTTTGGTTTTGGTTTTGGTTTGCTTCTTTTCTCCATAAAAAATCAGATCAAATACTGAAGAAAAGGAAGCAGGAAGATTCTAATCTGGAGGCAGATCAGACTTGTTGGACTGAAATGTAATAATTAATATGTTACTGGAGAACGGGTAACATGTGCTAAGCATTTATCGTTGTTACTATTTTGGAATCAGATTTCACCCAAATTTTCATTTCCTACTGTCTGCATGACTGCTAGTGGTCGCTAGACAACCTGCTTGGACAAAAAATTGTATTTATTCTTTGCCATATTCAACATCTTAAGAGTTTTTACCTATCTAAATGATTATTGTTTGTATATGGAGTGGTAGGAACTAGATAATATTTAAGGTCCTTTCCAACCCAAACCATTCTATGATTCTACAATGTAGCTTAAGAGCATAAACACACTGTGTTTCATACAAACTTCCAAACCACTGACAGTTTAAGTTAGAAGCTAAAATCTTTTTAATGCAGTAAACACATATTCAAAACAGCCATCTGCCAACTGGTGTCTTAGGGACTTGTGACGTCCTAGTTAAATATTTAAGCTAATAAAGGTCAAGCCACGTGCCCTGAATAGTTGTTTTAACTTGTGCCCTGAATTATTTTAACTTAAATTACTATAAATACAAGGCTGATGGATAGTTCTTTCATTTAAGTTGTGTGCGTGTTTTGATAAATTTTTGTAAACTGTTGTTTATCTCATATTTAGTAAATAATTCTTTTTACTTCCACCTTGCCCTGGTGTTGGCTAAAGGACTTATCTATCTAATGCTGGAAGTTAACTCAATCTCTGTGGGTATGATAATACTTAACAGAGTTCGTGAGACTCTACAAGAGAAGCTTAGCTCCTCTAGCTTGCTCATGAAACATGCAGCAACACATACATCTACGTAAAATGCATAGCCTTGTTTTGCAAATTGGTGATAAAAGGATTTTCAAGTATCTGGAACTAACCAGGAAAACCTCTTGATGTATAGCATGATATCTGGTAATCATTCTGAAACTCCAAGTGTTGCAAAGGAATGCGTGTGATACACCTGAAAAATTTTGCTTCACAGCTTGGAGCAAAAGTGACTGTCAGCCCTGTCTAAGCCTTTCTCCTATCATAGAACACAGAGGACTCCATAACGAAATGAGTTTTAAGTAGTGGTTTCACTCCCACCTTCTTCCACTTTTGGAACATGATAGTCCAGTGTTTCTTCTGCATTTCAAGTCTTCATTTTGCTCAAGGAGCTCCATTACACAAGTTCCCTTATAAGTGTATGCAAAATTCCTGGTTTTTAAATTGAAATTAAGATGTGTGGAGTAAAAGTTGGATCAATTTAATCCTCGAAGACTTACAAGTAATTTCATGGAAGAGATCAGTTTTGTATAAATAAATGAGTGTCCATGCTGAACAGCTATGTGTCTGTTTTTATGATGTTCCTAATATTATAGTTTGTAACGTTTCTGCATAAGTATTTACAAATTTAGTAGTTATTATCCTTTGATTGTAGAAATACTAGCTTTTAAAATTTTAATAAATGCTGTTTGATGATCAACAAACTGGAGATGAACTGATCATTTTTTTCATTTGGCTTTATTTGGCATCTCATCTCTATAGCTACCACTACAGTCACCTTCTAAGAAGTCTCATAAGCTACCAAATGGGTTCATCATATCCAAAAGCTAAATAAAGTATTCCATTTTGAAAGATGAACAGGCACATCTTATTGTAGGCAAATACTGTTAACAGTTTTTTTTAAGACAGTCCATTCCTGCACCACAAAACAATTGAATAATGGCAGAGCTGAAAAAAGTATGTAAGGATGTTGGACTGTAGTTTTTATTTAAAAGGTTCATAATTTAACAGGTGGCTGGTCAAAAGGCATCAACCTTACTTGTAAAGTCAGTGTTGCTGGTTTTAAATAGATGTTATCACAAACTCAGAATGTCTACAACTCTTCATTAATCACTAGGTACTGGGGTGTAATTTCCATATAAAGACCCATCACATCTGTCCACTCATCTGCTCTCTATATGAGTCATTGGTTTTTCACATTTATGAAATGAAGAAAATCCATTAATGTTCTACAGTCAGATAAAAGGTAAATGTTAAAGTCCTTTAAAAACTATCTCAAGTACTTTGACTGGTATAGTCCCATTATTTACAGGTTATTTAAGTGAGGTTGCTGCAGGAGACTCATCAAACTGTCAGCTAAAAAACAATTGTTATGTCAATGGAAAGTGATGAAATCTCCCTGAGGGACTAAGACAATTTAGTAATAGAGTTGCGGTGAATGCTATGAGAGACAAATGAAAAGAAACATCTTCTGTTTTGGCCCATTTCTATGGATAATAGCATCCCAGAATCAAAGTCACATTTAATCAATTAGCACTGATTTTATCAGCAAGTTAATAAGAACAAAATAGTATCTCTTGGAGCTTTATCTACTGAAAATGCCATTACAAAACCACTATTAAAAGCTAATATTCAGTGGCCACTACAAGAATACATTTTAAATCAACATCAATAAAATTATTTCTTGCATTATACATATAAATAAAAACTATTCTAAGGTTTGACATAATGACTGTATATAGTTTAATAACATAATATTTAAATGTTATGGGGGTTAAGTTTCCAAGCAAAATCTATCTTAAAAGATTTTGAAATAAATTTTCTAGAATCACAGGTAGACTGAGTAGAATTTAAAGAATGCATCAGTGCAATTAATAAGTTCAATAAAATATCACAAAATGGGAAAAGGGGAAAAGGATTCTAGGTCAAAAGTCTGCAGGGGTCATTGAGAGAGCTTTAAACTAAATTTGAAGGGGGAAAGGAATAAAATTGGACTCCTTAGAGATGAGCCTGGGGGTGGCATGCCAGCGTTGACACAGCTGGTGTGGGAGCCAGCCAGGGGAGATGCCCTGCTGAACCTGGTGTTTACAAACAGAGAAGGATTGGTATGTGTTGCGGTGGTCAGAGGCCGCCTTGGGCATAGTGATCGTGAGACAATAAAGTTTTCAATTCTAGGAGGAGTAAGGAGGAGGGTCAGCAGAACCACTACCCTGGACTTCCAGAGGGCCATCTTTGGCCTGTTATAAGAGTCTGGTTGACAAGAGTCCTTTGGGAGATAGTTGTGAAGAGCCAAGGGGTCTGGGAAGGCTGGACATTCTTCAAGAAGGAAGGCCTAAAGGGTAGGAACAGGCTGTCCCCATGTGATGAGAGGTGAGCCAACGGGGAAGAAAACCAGCCTGGCCAGACAGAGAGCTTTGGCTGGAACTCACAAAAAAAGGAGAGTTTACCACCTTCAGAAGAAGGGGTAGGCAACTCAGGAGGACTATAAGAATGTCATGAAGTTATACAGGGAGCAAATTAGGCAAAAACCCATCTAGAGCTTAAGTTGACCACTGCTGTAAAAGATAACAAAAAATATTTTTACAAATACATTAGAAACCAAAGGAAGGCCAAGGAAAATCTCCATCCTTTATTGCATGCAGGGGGCAACAATGCCACAAAGGATGAGGAAAAGCCTGAGGTGCTTAATGCCTTCTTGCCTCAGTCTTTAACTGGGTCCTCAGCCCCCTGATCTGGAAGACAGGAATGAGGAGCAGAACGAAGTCTCCGTAGTCCAGGAGGAAACAATTCGTGACGTGGTGCTCCACTTAGACACAGACACGTCTGTGGGGCCAGATGGGATCCACACGACGGTACTGAGGGAGCTGCAGAAGAGCTCACCAGGCCGCTCTCCACCATTTATCAACAGTCCTGGCAAACTGAAGAGGTTCCAGAAGATCGGAGGTTAGCTAACATGATGCCCATCTACAAGAAGACCAGGAAGGAGGATCCCAGGAACTACAGGCCTGTCAGCCTGACCTTGGTGCTGAGGAAGGTTATGGAGCAGATCATCCTGAGCACCATCACATGGCACGTGCAAGACATCAGGGGTATCAGCCCCAGCCAGCATGGATTTGTGAAAGGCAAATCCAGCTTCATGAACCTGATCTCCTTCTATGACCAGATGACCCACCTAGTGGATGAGGGAAAGGCTGTGAATGTTGTCTACTTGGACCTTAGTAGGACAAGAAATTTGACACCATTTCCCACAGCATTTTCCTGGAGAAGCTGGGTGCTTGTGGCTTGGATGGGCATACTTTGTGCTGGGTTAAAAGCTGGCTGGCCGGCCAAGCCCAATGAGTGGTAGTGAATGGAGTTACCTCCAGCTGGCGGCTGATCACAGGTGGTGTTCCCCAGGGCTCAGTATTGGGGACAGTCCTGTTTTAATATCTTTATCAATGATCTGGATGAGGGGATCAAGTGCACCCTCAATAAGTTTGCAGGCAACACCAAGCTGTGGGAGAGTGTTGATCTGCTTGAAGGCAGGAAGGCACTTCAGAGGGATCTGCGCAGGTTTGACCGCTGAGCCGAGGCCAATTGTATGAGATTCAACAAGGCTCAGTGACAGGCCCTGCACTCGGGTCACACCAACCCCACACAGCGCTACAGGCTTGGGGCAGAGCGGCTGGAAAGGGTCTGGTGGGAAATGACCTGGGGGTGCTGGTTGACAGCCAGATGAACATGAGCCAGCAGGGTGCCCAGGTGGCCAAGAAGCCAGAAGCATCCTGGCTTGTTTCTGAAACAGTGTGTCCAGCAGGACCGGGGAAGTGATTGTCCCCCTGTACTGGGCACTGGTGAGGCCACACCTCGAATATTGTTCAGTTCTGGGCCCCTCACTGCAAGAAAGATATTGAGGTGCTGGAGTGTGTCCAGAGACAGGCAACGAATCTGGTGAAGGGTCTAGAGAACAAATCTTATGAAGAGTGGCTGAGGGAACTGGAGTTGTTTAGTCTGGAGAGGAGGGTGCTCAGGGGGGACTTTATCATTCCCTGCAGCTACCTCACAGGAGGCTGCAGGCAGGTGGGGGTTGGTCTCTTCTCCCAGATTACAACAACAGGACAAGAGGAAATGGCTTCAAATTGCACCAGTGGAGGTTTAGATTTGATAGTAGGAAAAATGTCTTCATGGAAAGGGTGTTGAAGCATTGGAATGGGCTGCCCAGGGAGGTGGTGGAATCACCATCCCTGGAGGTGTTTAAAAAATAGGTATATGCAGTGCTGAGGGACATGGTTTAGTGATGGACTTGTAGTGCTGAGTTAACGTTTGAACTTGATGATCTCAAAGGTCTTTTCCAACCTAAACGATTCTATGATTCCATGTTTCTATGATTCAAATCTTGTACTATATCAGATCTCTCCTTTCACCAAATTAAACGAATGTTTCAAACTACCCTACTGTAAATAGACCTTACTAGAACAGTCCTAGTAGTACTGTATGCAAATGAAATAAATAAATGAGAATAATGCCATAAAAATATTTAAAAATGCATGTATCTTCTTGCCTTTTCCCAAAGCACGGCAGTTTTAAGCTAGATGCTACATCAAAGTCCGTATCCACTGGCTATTGGTGTTTTGTAGAGTAGGAAGTAGACTTAAAATTTGATGACCATTTTTGGCTCAGAAGTGCTTGAAATAAATCCAAAAAAATCTTCCACAGTCCTTGAAATATAGAAATTAGGATATTTTTAATGAAACTTTTGTGATAAATTGAAGATACCTGGTTTTTTAATTTTTTATTTATTTTAATTAATTTATTATTTATTATTTAAAAATAATTTTTTAAAAGTTATTGGTATTAAACTAGTAAAACTGTATCATGCATGTAGTTTGGGTCATCTGTAGTCAAATATATTTCTAATTAAAATGTATCTTTCTGTATCTTTAATCTGTCTAAAATGTGATATCAAGTACCTGAAATAATAGCCAGTTAATATCTCTCTAATGTGTACAGGTGGATATTTGAATACTAGGAAATAGTAGGAAAAGTATTTAAACATAGTTTTAATTTGGCTATCATACCTACAGTACTGTGTAGCATTGATATAACAAATTGATACTGTTCTCCAATATTTAGATTTTTAATGATAAAAAACTTGTATGGACATGGCAAATCCCATTTTCATGTGGGAAACAGACACCATTAGATTCTGCTAAAAGTTGTTTTTTTTTGAGGGAGAGATGAAGTATTATAGTATATTCAAAGACTAAAATGTTTTTGTAATCTATGTCTTGGACCCTTAACAGCACAGTACTTATTATAAATCTGGAGTTTTATCTACTCCATATAGAGAAGATTAGAGTATGCTGGGTTATTGTGCGCTGGGGAAACTGTCATCTACAGACTTCATGATGTGAAATTGTAATGGATACATTGTATAAATTGCCATCTGGGGATGAAGGGTCAAGTCTTTCTCCATAACATGAAATAAGATCTCTCATAGTTCCCTTATAGCATGAGTGATTTAATGTATATGAACAAAAGGCTGGATATTATTTTTTGCTTTTTCAGGGGACAATTAGAGAATGAATCTGTACTGATGAAAAGTTGGCTTATTCTGAAAGTGAAGATTCTCATTTCTTTAAATGATCCTCAAACTTACTTTAATAACATGTTTTCTTATTTATGTACAAAATGTTAGACAAGCTACTTCTGGCAATAACTTTAGCAAATTCTTTGATTTGACTAATGAATCAAACCAATTTTACTATATTGATAGCTTGGGAGTACCCAGAGGAAAGGAAAATGTAGGTGATGTTTGGTTGGGAACTTACAGAAACTAATGGGTTTTCTGCAAAGCTCAGGATCTGTCATGTTGGGTATACGTGTATCAAGTATTTGAATGTTTTGTCAGACTTGCTAGGGAAAATATAAACATTTGTAACAAACAAAAGTGTTCAAAACCTGAATCTAATCGATTTGTCTTATGTACATGTTTTGGGGAAAGTTGAACCCACTTTCCAGATCACACTGATCGTAGTGACGAGCTCCGCTGACTACACCTCAGTGCACATGCGAAACCTGTATGTGGACATCTGTCAAAAACTGTCCTCAGCTCCCATGTTGCTCCACACTAGTGGTATTACTAAGAAGAAGAAAGGAAATTAGCTGTGTTGTGTTACAGCAAAGTATGCTTCCCTTTGGCATACCTATCTTGACAGCTTGAATCCATGGAAAGCACAGATCTGAGACTCAGCTCTTTTACCCAAAGACTTGGCGGGAAAGGAAAACATCGAGTGCAGTTATTCATGCTTCCTGCATTGAAAGGTAGATAAAATCATAACTTAGTCTATTGTGAATTACTATAATGGTATGAAACTATGCTCCTGTCTAAGGTATATTACTAAATTACATTGCTACAATAATGATATTTGCTTTGAAGCAACGTGAAACAGACTCTTCAGTTTTATGTGATTAAAGCATTCCATATCAATAGGAAAGGTGTAGTTTATGGCTATTTTATGTAATCTCTGTCATTGCAGTAATATATTAAGTGGCAAGGCACCAAAAGTAATTGTATACAGGATATCCAGAAAGCAAACCAAAATGATCAGCTATATTAAAAAAAAAAATGTTAAAAATGATTTTTTTATCTTAGAATATCTTAGGAAAAGTTACCTCATGAATAACCTGTTTTGCTGGAAATCTTGTAAAGAAAAAAATTTTGGTCCTACGTACTTGGTTATAATCACCAAATTAACCTTCAGCTGAGTAATTATATTTGTTGCAGTCCTATTTTGGAAAGAGAGAATTTTAATTCATCAAAAATATGCAAAAACTCCCTGTTAATTTATTTGCTATGACAGGACCACTTGATATCACTAGATTTTACACCTACAGAAATATTTCAAACAAACAGTTTTAAGTACCAAAGAACATTTATTTTCTCAGAGGTGCATCAAGCTTCATGTTTTTATTGCAATATATTGCTAGGTAACACAGACTGGGAATTCTCCTTAAAATCAAACATCAATATTAAACTAAATTCCAGGATAAATTTTTCATACTTTAGCTACAGTCAGAGTACTCATGCTGATCTCAGTGCAGGGATCTGTGGGTGATTTTCCGTGTTCTTTTCTATATAACAAATCAAGCAAATAATTCTTTGCTTCCAAATAAATAGATCCTTAACAGCAACAGTAGATTTTTCACTATTTCTTTTTTAATGATTACTTTTACTAGTTTATAACATAATTTTAAGAATCTTTATCTTTCAAGCAGAAATTATAACTTCAGAGCATTAGGTGAGGTTTCCACATTCTTGAAGAACCAAACAACAGCAAACCAAATACCTGATAAACTTTTATTGATGGCTATGGAAGCTGAGATTTGTCTGCAATTTTTTCCATCTATTAAAATAGTATTTCATATGTCTGGTGCACTTGACATAAGATTATAGCAATGTTTAGAAAGAAGGCTGTCCATATGCCTTATCAAAGCTTCTTTTTAGTATAAAATTATGATTCAATAATATTTTTCACTAGGAAGTAATAACGGCTCTGTAGCTTTTTGGAGATGGGTTTACTGTATTGCCTGCTCTGGTGGTTTTTTGTTTATGCATCCTGTGCCAGTGTTCTGGAGTCATGTCTCCATGACTTTGGGATTTGCAAGAGGACATGTCATGTTTCAGAGTTAAAAGCCTGCTGGGGCAGTGCTGAGAAATGCAGGAGATGAGAGGGCCAGACCTGGTGCAATCTCCTCACCACTACCCTGTCAAAATAAACTCACTCATGCAATTGCTTGGTGTTTGTCCAGGCACTGAAATCTAGATGGCACTGAGTGAAAACATGCCAGCAAGAACGTGAACAAAAATCCAGTATATGTAACAAGAGCTGAATAGATCTATGCTTAAGGTCATATCACAATCCCATTTTATTCCACTTTAGAAATGTATATTTAGACATTAAGTATATTACTTATTCAGACATTAATGATCTAATTGTAGAAATGGCTTTAAGCACACGTTTGTGTTCACCACCAACACTTTTTCACATGCTTAGACTTGAATTTGTGCTTTGATATGCATGATACTGAGGCATATACCTAAAATCAAAGAGGCATATAAATGCCTTTCTAAGGTGGCACTTTCTGAATTTTGACCTGTTATTTATGTTGTGGTGGGAGTTCCCAAATTCACTTGTGATGCTTTGCAAGTGTAGGTGAATTTTTCTGCAAAACAGGGGCAAGAAGATAAAAAGGCTGACAACTTTCTAAGACAAATAAATCTAGGGCATTAGAGTGAGGACATAAGACTGGCTGAAGACGACTGGTTCTGGAAACAACCAAGTAGAAGAGAACTTGTCTCAACAAGGATGCTTTGTGTAAGAGCACAGGGTCTGACAAATTGATTTAGTAAAAATCTTCGCTTCAGTCTCTGAGCTCTTGTAGGATAAAATCTGCCCATCTCCACAAGTGTGAGAGTGGAGAAGCCTCCTGGGAGGAGGGCAGCGGCTGCTGGGCAGGGCACTGACAGCACAGGTGGTGTGAGCTGTGTGCTGATACACCTGCAGGCATCTTGGCATGTGTCCTATCCAGTCACTGTTTACTGGAGTCCAGGAGTTTACCTCTGGCTTACCTGGAAAAAAGAAAACTCGAATGGTGGTATTCCACCTCTTGCTGTGTAAGCATAACACCCACCACCACCCCCACCACCCCCCAAAAAAAATCAGCACCCAATCAAAAAACATTATTAATTTATTTAAAATATTTATTGTGAGATTAGACCATGGTATCAGGTTTGTAAATAAAATATTTTATTGTTATATTGACCTATGTTTCTTTTTATTCTCTCCTCCCTATTGATCAAAATTCTAAGCTTCATCCCTTAGTCCTCTTCAGTGAAATATGCGACTCAGATCTAAAATTTAAAAGGTTGCCATGCCAGCTGCTACAAAAAGGTTTTTCTAATCGATCAGAGCTTCCAAATTACTCTACAGTCTGGCATTGCACAGTCCTGCAAATTGCAAGTTCCTATAAGCTGTCTTAGCAGTGGACGTTAGTAAAAATTAAAACAAAAGAACAGACATTTCATCAATGCTTTATTCTGTTCCAACAGTTTTCACATATTTTCATGGGTGGCACAACTATTCATACATTCGAATTGATCATGGTAATGCTTCTGTGCACTGACAATTGATATAAATGAGATAAAAAGGAACATTCAGTCATCAGATGATAACTTCTCTATTTAAAATTCTCTCCTAAATTAAATGGTACAATAACTGTCAGGAATTAATACTGAAAAGGACTAAATCTGTAGCTGCCATTATGTGTTAAAAATACCCTGCCATTGACATTTTCACTATACATGTCAACTAAATCCACAATTAGTATTAGCTCTGAGGAATGATCTGACATGTGAATTGGCCATAGAATCAGGAAACACACCCCCTAAAAATTTAAGAATCTTCATACTGTGAATACACAATGAAAGACAATTTAAAATAATGGGAAATACAACAAAATACAAGGTTTGGACACAAGTGCAGAGCCTTCTGCTAAGCACTAAACCTGCAAATTGTGTCAGACTAGATTCAGCCTACCACAGTCTGAAGACAATATTCTCTTTTTTGACTTCCACCAAGTAGTCACACACTCTTAGGGCAGGACACAGAAATCTGGGAGTTTGGAGATTAATTGCACTGCTCAGGGAAATACACCAACAATCTGGAGAAGTATGTTCTGGACAAACAGATGAATGTCATATGTGAATTTTCTGAGTTTTGGGTGTATAATACCATTCAATTATTTTTAATGATGAACTTAATTAGTAATTTAATGATTCTGTGATGCAGGATATTGAGTTTCACATGAGATATTATTTATTTCCAGTGGCATGTTTTTACAGATATGTCCTCTGTAACGTTTACACTGTGATTCATTGAAATGTTTAATCCAGATACTGAAGGAATTGGTCTAGCCTTCTGCTTAGATATGGGTGCTCATTCCTTCCTTTTTTCTCCAGTCATTAATGCTAAGATTGGTAACCATGTAGCTGGACAGTGACCCAGCAAAAAGGAGGGGGAAAAAAAGTTATTTTAACTCAGTCCAGTATGTTGCATGGCTCCATAAGTGCTTTTTCTGGCTTAAGGGAGAGGGAGAAAGGGACTGCTGAGGAATGAAGAGTGAGGATAAGGTTAGAGTACACAAGTTTATACAAGCTTAAAGTGTTCACAGAGCCATAGTGTTTGCCTCGGTAATCTATTCTAAGTCCATCACTGCTATGCAGTTTCAGAACAAAAAATGCTTTTAAAACTCCAGACTTTAATTAGAAAATTGCTAGAAGGAAATACAGCGTAGAATGAATCATACTGTGACAATGAAGTTTTGTCTACTATTGTGTGTATTTTTTGTATCCAGCTGCGTTAGCTTACATTAGCTAACTACATCTCCCTCTCCTTAAAAGAAATCATGATGTGCATATCATCTCAGGAAAAAAAGAAGTCATCAGTAAAAGGAAATTTATTTCTCTTAATGCAAAGTATTACTGTTTTATGATAAGAGCTATAGCATTCAGCTCATCATGTATAATACAACCCTTAGAAATAAAATAGTGGCATTCTTTCTGAGATAGACTGTTCACTTATAATTTAAAACATAAATGACTGGGTAATACTGAAAGATGAATCAAAGACCAAATACTGTTCCAACTATTTAAGGCTGTATTCATGCTGCAGGGAGAGACTAAGCATTTTTTCCTACTGTGAAATAACAGTGCATTTTTAAATACTGGAAAAAAGAACATGGGTCTGGGGGAGATCTCTCTGATCCTGAAGTCTCAATGCCTTGTTACAGCAGGCATCATCATCATGTAATCCTATCTGAAAAAGCATCAGGTTCCTACCTCAGCTCCCTGCTTTCCTGCTGGAAAGTCTTTACCAGAATCTCACTCCTTTAATAATCAAAAACCTCAACATTTTCAACTACAGTTAATTCAAGTCACCAATGAACCTCTATGACTAGAGAATCCACATTTGTTTGCCAAAGCCTGGATTACGTAGGATCTTGGGAATCTCATTTTATCCCTGTTTGCCACCTCCAAGACATATTCTTTATAAAGAAAGATAATACAACATGCCGTGATTGCATTAAATGCTAATTCTGGCTTTCCAAAACCAGGCTTTGCTTGGCAAGCTTCAGTAGCAGTCTAAAATGACTAAAGGTTCCCTTCTTTTCACATAGCTTGGTGGGATATATAGGGAGTTCAGTGGAGAAATCAATGTGTGTATTTTCTTTTTCCCCAGCAGAAGCACCTGCAGTTGGCTCTGGGAGTAGACCTGCTTTTTTATATTATGTCTTTTGCATTCAAGTGGCAGATGAGGTGCTGACAGAAAGAGATCAGAGACTCACCTTTGAATTTTGCTAATTTTTGAATCTGTAAGAAAGACTTACCACGGAGCGCTCCCAAAGTCAGTAAAGATGAGGCCACATTGTTTTGGTGGGGGGAGAGAACAGAGCCATGAGGGTATGAGCCACTGTGTGCTGCTTGCTCTCGGGGCCAGCCAACAGTCCATGGTCTGTTTTGTTACCAACTATAAATAATCATAGTCAAAAGGACTAGGCTGTAAATTTTGCTCCTATTCCCCACTAGTGAAATAGTTCACTTAGTGTATGTTTTCTAAACACACTATTCTTTTTATCTTTGATAGGAACTCACATGAGCTCCTGTCAATAGTTTTTGTAATGTTGCACAGTTGCAATACCTGTCACAATAAGAATTGGTTGATGCAGTGGTGTTCTTCATGAAAAATAAACAATTTTTTGCTATGACATCACAGCTATATTTTCTCAAACATTACATGATATTTCATATATTCTGTATTTGTGGAATGACATGCAAAGATCATAGTTTATTTGTTTCTTTAGAAAAGTTAGTTACTCAAAAGGGATATTATTTTAAAAACAAATCTATATTCAGTATTTTGTTAAACTTCCTAGCAGCTTTTTCAGTTGTTGGCTATTAGTCTGATTAAAATATCTAGAATTATTTCTGTCACTTGACTGGATAAAATATTCAAAATTATGTTGTCTAAAGATTTACGGAAGCATATAAGACCTTCTGTTTTTCAAGATGAAAGTTAAAATGTCTCTTTCTGTGAACACACCTGACTACTGCTCTGATGTTTATGAAGAGCAAACAAAGTTGTGGTTGTAATGCAAGTCATACTATATGCAATATACATATAACATTTATCCTATATGTGCAAAACTATCTTTAAATAGTATCTTGCTTGTATGACCTACTTAAATTTCAGGGGCAGCCACATCTTCATTTTCTTATTTGATGGTCTTAGCTTTGTATTACTATGTGACAGTAATCTTATAGGAACATGTTACCTACAGCTCCTAAAGCATTTAATCTGGGTTGAAGAGGTTGTTAGAATTCTCCCCTCTTAGAACAGCAGTGTTTGGTACTTTCAAAATCTTGTGCTTTGAACTAGAATACATGCTACTTGCTGTGCAAGCAGCACCATCATCATGAGGCAAAAAATCCTTTCTTTGTCTTCTGTATTTATGTCAGAAGTGGAATTAACAGCAGTAATAACAGCAGGCCTACTCATGATGCTGGGAATTTGATTGAAATTTTGTAGCAGAAATTGAGTATAACACATAGCCAAATTTAGCCAACTGATACTAACTTACTCACACTTCAGCACTTTTCCTCACTTCTTAGATAGACATATTTAATTTCAAAATGGTTTGAAGTGTTCAATCAGAAAAACCAGAGATTCTCAAATAAAACTGTTCCAGCAAAGGTTTTATATTGTAGAAGTCAGAAAGAAAAGAACTTCCAAACTGCCACTCTATGCTTTTTCTTTTAAGCCCCCAATTTATCTTCTTTTTTTTTTTCTTTTTTTTTCTTTTTTTTTTTTTTTTTAGACAGAAGAAAGTGGAAACATCCTCTGTTTGATTAGTATCTAGAAAGCACATGAGCTGGATGCACATTGACATTGGCTTGACTTTCTGATTGTAGTCTGCAGCTAACTGAAGGGGAGTTAGAAGAATAATGGGCTCAAAACTCTTCTTGGCAGAGGCAGTGGTAGACAGTGCAGCAGCCACAAGTAGTAGTTTGGGAGATTCAGGATGCAGATTAGGAAAAAAAATTTTCACTGTGGAGGTACTTCAGCTTTGAAAGAGGTCTTTGAGAGAGGCAAGGAGTCTCCATCCTTGGGACTTTCAAAAATTCACTACACAAATCCATGACTGAACCAATCCAGTTCTGTTAATAATCCAAGCATGCGAAGCAGATGAACTTTTACTTGATCATGGTCCAAAGTAGGCCGTAATCTGAGATAATTTCCAACCAATGTTTCTGTGATTTTACAGAATAGTTGACATCCCATAGCACAACATATAATTTGTAAAGGGATTGTCTAGTCCTATCAAATACCCATTTTGGCCTTTCCAACTCAGTCCATCTAAAGGCAGATTTTGGAATTTCAACAAGTACTTGTATGGAGAGTACTTGAATGTTGCAGGCACAACTTTGTTCTTGATTACTGTTTGATCTAACTGTGTTTAAATCAATTTTAGCAGATATGTTACCAAACATTTCAGATGTTATACAGAGGTACAGAGAGGATGATTTATGATACTGAGAAAAGAACAGGCAGATATTAATTTCCACCTAATTTTAGATTTACAAGAGTTAGACTTTCATGTCTAAGAAAGCCAGAACCATATGTTAATTAATCTGGACAAACAAGCAGCTTGTGAGGGTATGCTGACTTTCCTAAGATGTCTAAGATAGGTACATGAACCACCTTCTGAAAATGCCGATTTCTCTTCGTTATGTAATTTCCAAGATGATCCAGACATAAAGCTTTTAAATGTCTAAACAGGGCACATGAACACAGGGCTTGACACTGTGTGACTGAAAATATTTTTATTATATACAACAAAACATTAGAGGGCATCAAGTAAGCTTACAATTTAGTATTCTAATGCAAACCTTCCTAACATCAATATTATGTTCTGGGATATTTCGTGCTAGTGTGTTACTTTTAAATGCATCAGAAAGGGGCTTTATATTATTACTATGTTTGGAGGTACAAACACTTCAAATCATTTCACCTGCTTTGATCCTGATTTTTTTTTTTTTTATTTTTTGCCCCAGGATGAAGGGAAAATTCTAAAGAAAACATACAAAGGGAAAATGAAATGGCTTAAACTGGCATTGCACTATGTAAGCATACATTGTGTAATAATAGCAACAGTGAAAAACAGTAGTGCTGACAACAACTCTGTTTTGTGACAAAGCCTTTTGCATGTTTGTTTGGCTAAATCCAAGTTAAACTTTCCCTTGATCAATTATTCAACAGATTTGGTGAAAGGAAGAATTCTTTGCATATTCTCATTCAACTGTAATGTAAGTAACCTTGATCTTTGTAGCTGTCTTCTGGTGACTTGGTCAGAGACATGGGAATACGTTTAGATTTTGACTGATGTCAATATAAGCATTTTAGTCCTAATATTTTCCTGGTTGTTATGCCCATCAGACTTCCAAGATACAAAAGATGATGTGACATTATCTAGGCTGAAGCATACATCATGGAGGCAATGCTGAGTTATGTGACAAACAATGAACATTTGATCTTCATGAAGACAATAACTTGACAGGTCAAGAAGAATTGTGAAAATAAGAGTCACCCAGCCATTTATGCTGTGCTCTAATAAATCCATTCACTGCACTGGAATCAATCACTCTTTTTAAATCAACTACCTGCATCTTAGTACTCATGTGATGCACATCTATAATACAACTATAGAACAGCCAATCTTGGTTTAGCTATTTTCATTTTACAAGTGAAAATAGTATTATTTACTATTTTTAATATTTTTATTGATATTTATTAGCATTTAAATAGTATTTGCTGATTCCTGTGGAGTAAAGTTAATTTTGCTGTGGTAGTGAGGGCATAACTGAAACTGAAATAAATTTCTAGGTATTCTTGCCTGGTCAGTATTGAAATGACCTATTAAAGTTCTACAGGGTCCAACTCTAGTTATTATTCTATGCCTATTACACTATACTATTGGAAGTTTTCAGGGATCTTCAGGATTATAAATCCAAACTTGAAGTGAAGAATATATAGGCCCTGGTGCCTAATGAAATCTGTTTTCAGACTGTAAGTACAGGCTTTAGTCCCATTAAGAAAATTTTATTCCAGATCTCACTGTATTGTACTGGCATATCTCATATGTGTTAGATAGACATTTGGCATATATATGCAAGTGTTGCAAAGTAGGCAGCTGACAGAGCAAAAGCACCAGAAGGCGACAGTTTGTTTTGATTTCCTGTATCTTAGCCATCTGGAGAGTGAGGTACTACTAATAGAAGAAATACAACTATTGCTATTTAAAGAATCTTACAGCAACTAGTGTAAAAGTATAAACCTGTGAGGCACAGCTTTTACTGTTTGCTGATTCCTTACAGAAAGATTTACTCCCAGTACTTCTGAATTTTCTTATTTCCTTTTGAAGAGTTTGGCTTTCGCAATTTTGGCATTTTGGCCGTAATCATAGATTTGGGGGTGATGGATTTCTTATTACGTGGATTATGCTACATTGTTGTTGTTTTTATAGTATGTATGTATATTATTGAATTAGTATTAATTAGTAGTATTGTATGCAGAATCCTATCTAGGCGAGCAGCTCATTCTAAGAGGGACAGTAGGGGATGCTCATAAGCAAAAGATAAATCCTGGTGGAGTTACAGTGCCATAAAAAAAGCAAGAAGCAGAACTTTCTCTACAAATTTGTTCAGGAATATAACATAAATTTTTGATTAAAAAAAAAGAAAAAATAAGAGCAGGAAAATAAAAACAGACTTAATGTGTCTGAGCTTTTTGTAATAAAGACTTTGCTGAAGTCTACAGTATTTTTGAGATGGGGTAAGCACAGAAGTGCACAGAGTAGTACAGAAGATTCTACAATATCTCTGTCATTACCCCTTGGTCAGAACAGTACATTAAGCTCTTCTAAGATTCAAGGTTGGATAAAATAAGAGGAAAACTATTCAGAACACTAGGAACCTGTGGCAGCTGGCTAAATGGTGCTCTTCAGAAAGGGTATGGCCTTTTTAAGAAGTGAAATAACCTGAGTCTAAAGGATGGAGCAAGTGGGGCACAAGAAAGGCAATTCCACCCAAATAATCCAAACCCCTTTTTTCACGAGGAGGAGACTGTTTCTGAACTTTTTATCATAAAAAATAGGAAGAAGCCAAGGCCTGCTGTAAGAAAAGGATTTAATATGGCTCCATGAAGAAAAGCTAGATCATTCCCCTGGGGGAAAAAAAAATAAATTACCAAGGACAACACCTTCCTGAATAAAGAAAACAAGATTAGTGTATCTTTGTTTCATAAATTCAATCATAAAAACACAGAATTCAATAGGAATTGCATTTTTTTTCATTCTTTGTCTTGCTCAAATAAAATGGTGCCATATGTCTTAACTACAGCCCTTGTTAGTATATAAATCTGCCCTTGTTATATGTTGTAGCTATATACACAGATTAAAATGGTTAATGCACACATATTAGAAAGTGAGAATATTTTCCCTTCCTGCCTTGCAGCTAGCAAAAAGTTTTCCTTTAAGTAACTTACCTTCAAGCTTGTGGCTGTGGAGTTCCAATCTGTTTCTAGTGATCTTAACACATACTCTAAATTTAAAATATCAAGGAATTTCATACAAATATGCCTGGTAGAGGTAACTTGCAAGGACTATTTTTGCCTTATCTTACGACTTACTATTCTTTTAGCAAATAACTAGTGCAAACAGGAGGGAAGAGATGTGCCTTTTATGGCCTGTCTGGCTGATTGACTAGTAAGTGCTGTTGAAATGTGCTGTGTTAACTTCATGAGTGAATTGAGCAAAGGGAAAGTGTCAAGTCAATTAACATCTCCTGTTCCCATAGCTCTGACTTTCAGCCACGACAAAGACTGTGACTCTATTGCCTGAGCTTTGCCTTTACCTTTTCCGAGAAAAAGGATTACATATGTTACCCTTGCTCATCTGGTATGCTGTGTCCCTGGTAAGTGAGAGAATTGCTGGTGATGACAGAACACCCTTTGCATCTCTGTGATGGCTTGTGAGTCCAATTTCTTAATTAAACTCCTAACCAAAACTGCAAGTCGCTGCCTATCTGCACAGTGAAAGAGAAAGTGAAGAACTCACAAATCTCACACTTGCATTCAGCACAGGAGTGCCCTGTCACACTAGCAACTCACACTTGCTCTCAGAAAAAGACTTTGCTTTAGAGAAAGGCTGGATGACAGCTATTTCTTCTTTAGAATTAGTTTAACTTGTAGTGTAATCAAAGCTACATTTCCTTAATAATATTGAAGGAGGCATAGTCCCAGGAATTCTAGGAAATTTTGTGCCTTCTGGTATGGTGATTAGTCTGTATTTTTCTGAATGTGAGTTAACATCCTGAAGGGACCGTTTTAGCATTAGTGTGTTCAAGGTTATTGTACCATGTTGTCAGTATAGACCTCTGATAAAAACTTGGAATAAAAAGTTAATCATAAGTATTTGAAAACATAAGTTTGATTAGAAATGTCTGTCCTGAAAACACACACAAAAAAGAGTCAAATCAGAATGTTGAGAAAAATTTCCTATGACTTACGTTTACGTTAATATTTGTTTTACTGGTTTATGTCAGTCTACTTTTATGTGAAAAAGCGTATTTATCCTCCTCCAAAGAGGCCGTTTGATTTTATCTAATGAGTTTCCTTCTTGGAGAGAAGCTTTATAAGAGTTGTCTTGATAAAACTAATAATTAACCTAGAGTGGAAGTCAAGAGTCATGTTTAAAAAAGACAGCTTGCGCAATAAATAGAGAAAATAATGGAATATAGATTTCACAGTTAAAGGATCATCTCTTTAATTAGGAAGACTTAGCTCTGTTAGATAATGTGTGGCAAAGAGAAAGTGAACAAACCACATATTATTCAGAAGTAGCCTATAAATCTGTACAGCCAGGCTACTTGGCTGATTAATTTCTTCCTCAGCACTCTGTGTTACACTAAGCAATGCTCAGATTTCCTGCAAACTACAAGCTTTCTTGGAAACTTGGTTTAGTACTGTTCTGGTTTTGCTTTTGTATTACTGCTCAGATATCCTTTAAAAAATTGACTGCCTAACATGTGAACTATAATTGCCACCAGAAAGGTGAGGGTAGTTAAACTGTTCGTGTTCTGAACTACCACCACTGGGTTACCAGAATTACAGATTACTCAGTGTTTCAGTACCATCAGATTCATCTAGCACCCAAAGGAAAATGTAAACACTTTAGGACTGTATTTAAGTGGGATGTTAAAACAACAACAATAACATCTACTGTTTGGTATAGATATGTGAAACTGTAGTAACTATCTTTTTCAGACAATCGGTGTTGGAATGCAGTTATGGCTGAAAAAACCTGTCTGAGCTTGTCTGTAGGTTTGGCTCATTTCAGTCTAGCTACATTGTATCATTTATATGACTAGAAGGGACAGTATCTTGTGAATTATGTGTGACTGAACATACGCTTTCCATACCCCTTCAATGAATATTTGAACCTTTCAATGAAAACAGATTTGCTGTGATCATTTTTGTCATCCAAATAATTGATGAAAATAAATAAAAAAGTCTAAGAATATAATCACATTCAAATTCACGTTATTTTTTAATTAATATTCTTGCTACATATTCTCTGTTCTTCAGGTGTTAATCCGATTGACACATGCAAGAGCTGTTCACATGGGAAGTGACTCCAGTTACAGGTGGTGTGCAGCATGCGTATGCTCCGTTTGGCTCATTTGTTCTTGCATGTTAACCCTTCTCCCTGTAATAGCTATCATTTCTCTTGTTTAAATAACCTAAATACTGCACACCACTGTGGCTTAATAATTACCGTTGACACACAACTAATTCAGTTTCCCAGTCCTCTTCAGCTACTTGTCTGGCACATTTGCTGTGTTAGACATGCTGCTCTTTGATAGTCATGGCTCAAGTGCAAACTGCTGTGACTGAGTAATTACATGCTAATTTACAATTTAGATGTTGTAGGAGGAGCAATGCAAGACTTTTTAAAAAACAGAATGTTGTTTTTTTTCTAGTTGTAAAGTTCCCATCAGATGATGTTATATCTAGTTCTTATCTATCTCTGTAACAGGTTTTGAATAGGACATGAATAGACACTAGTGGTGTGAAATGGTGATAAATAAGGCAACTGTTGCATTTCCAGGGCAAAATTTGGATTCTCAAAGCTTGTCTGTGTTGTTCTGGTGTAGGTGGGACAGACTTAAAACTTGATAATGTACATTGATCTGCATATGAAGAAGTTTAGTGCTCTTTTTGCATAATTCTACACAGCGCTCTACCATGTATTCAGGACTGATGAAAGGCTGCTCTTTTCCAGTCCTGAATAGCAATATAGGTACAGACCTACAAGAGAAAGGGAATATGTTACTTGGGGGAAAGTGAAAAACTTCAGCATCCTTGGTAGAGTTTAAAAAAATCTTTGGAAGAAATTATTTATTATTCTTTGCTAAGTGTTAGGGTTAATGTTTGAGTAAACATAGACTCTCACTTCCTCCCTAAAAAAAAAAAAAAAAAAAAAAAAAAGAAAAAAAGCCTGAAAACAAACAAAGCACCAAATAAACAAAAAATTAGGTCAATGTAATTTGGAGATCAAGGAGCAAAACTGCAAATCTGCTTTAATTGCATGATATTGCAATTAACTGCAATAGCAGCAAGACACAGCCAGACTGAAGCAGAAGGCAAGTCTGTTTGGGATGCTGGGTATGTGTGTGTATTGCTAGGTAGTGGAGTCATTCTCAAACACTGTATACATTGAGCTGTGTTGTACATCATTTATTTATTACTAACTTTGGAGATAACTTAGTTGAACAACCTTGTACCTCAGATCTCATAAAGGGAGATATATTTACAGGGGCCACTAAGCTTAAAAGAATAGCAAAGCACACCTAATATATGGTGAATAATGATCACTAAGAAGCCTAAGAGGACAGGGCATTTAAACTCTTTTGGCACCATTAATTTTAATTTGAAGCTTGAGTCTGAAAGGCAAATTCAAATAAGCACATAGGACTTTGTAAAAAGTTCCTTTGAAGCCTGAACCTACTCAGAACAATGAAGAAGGCTGAAATGCTGAACATTTAATAACTTGGAGATGTGAGCTGATGCACCCCCCCGTCATTCAGCTGTATCCTGGCCTGCACCTTCCATTAAGTGCTTGGGAACACTTTTGCTTGACGTGGTGCTTTAGGAGAAATGAAAGATGTTCTATGCCATAGGAGCAGGAAACTCTGGGGCAAGAGAGTCACCACCCTTTTTTAGAAGCACTGCATGAGAGTATATGAGCATATCAGTGTGTGAATTCAATTACTGGACTTGGCTGAATGTAGCCTCTAAGCTGATGAAGCAGCGCCTATGTGTTCCTGGTCAGTTGCTTCCTGCCTTTGATGCTTGACTCTTGCACGCTGCTTGTGTGGACAGGTATAAAGTGGTTTAGGAAAAAGGGAGTAGGACAAAGGAAAAACAATGTCTGTAAAATAGCACCTAGATGTTCAAGTGAATGAAATGGTCAGTTAACAGCTTATGTGTACAGTAAGGATGCAACAATTTATTCAGCCCTATAATAATCCATGTGGATAATTTCATCTATCTGGACACTACAGGATGTAATACCTCAACTGCTAGCATATGACACTAAGATAATTTATATACCAGCACTTTTATAACAAGAACTTAGACTTCTAGAATTTCATTTTCCTGCCCTGTGAAAGGAGAAAGATGAATCTTGACAGTTTTGACTGATGAGTCAAATAACTCTACTGAATCAAAGTATATTTCTAGCTGCCAGATATAATGTGCTAACTATAATGTTACTGTACAAAACTATTTTGGTAAAATACTGGCAAATGAAGGAACTGGAGCTGCTCTTTTTACCTCTTTGGGCTTACCATCATGAAGAAAGAAAAGCCTAATATGTTTAAATTCACACCATTCTTACTATCTTGACTTGTTCCTCTGTGTGTATGTAGGTGTTTTTTGACTAGCAATAAAAATATTAATTCAAGAGGAGGCATCTATCTTCCCACTTAACTCACTGTGAATGGCCAGCTAAACAATATTCACTTTTGAACTATGCTTTGTTATAAAATTCACCTGGCTTGGATACAGATGAGACTAAAACATTCATAAAGATAAGCACATGTTTAATGCAACATCATTTTTAGTGTTTAATTTTTCCTGGAAAAAAAAAATAAATTAGTTTTATATCAAAGTGAATGTATTTTTCTGGTTTTATTGACTAATTCTGTTTGGTGCTTGAACCAAATAATTAGTTATTAATATATCTCTGCTTCAGTTGTGTTCATATCATGTTGTACAGTGTGGACAGAGAACAATGTCCTGAGCCATTCAAAGTGTTGCAAGTCCGTAATGCCTTCAGAGTAGAGCTGAGGCAGAGGTGTGGATGGATAGTCAGTTCTGAACCACAGTTGCATCTTTGTTGATAAACAACTGTTGAATAGCGTTAATAATCTATGTAACAGCAGCAAGTGTAAATGCAAGTTTTTATTTGCTCATTGGAAGAAGTTACTAAATAGTTTGATGGGTGAAGTGCTGTTATCTTCGACAGATATTTCCCTAAAAATTCTGTACAAATTAAATGAACGCAGCTTTAGCATTGCAGGTGGATCCTAACCCCTCTCCTCCTCCCTCAAGAGGCCCAACAGTTCACATGAGGTTTCATACTCTGACCCAAAACACCGGGTGGAAAACAGAAGCATCTAATGAGGTACATCTAGGTGTGGGGGTGTAGCACATGGGTACAAGTGTTTGTTATGATACTTGTGAAAAAGGCACTCAAACTCTTTAAGGCTGAGTTGGGTGTCTGCGTCAAGGTGCCAGCGGTGGGGCTGGGGTGGCCTCTGTGAGGGGTGGCTGGGGCTGCCCTGGGCTGGGCATGGCCGGTTCCAGCTGGTTCCAGCCCACCTGCCACAGAGCACCGCTGGGCACCACGGCCACGGTGGTGGCACCTCAGGGAAATGGATTTAAGAAAGGGAAGAAAATGCTTGACAGGGAGAGGAGGAGGGAGCAAAACAGAGTGAGAAACAGCAGAGGAAACACCAAGGTCGGAGGAGTGGAGGAGGTGCTGCAGGGACGGGCTCAGTGATTCCCTGCTGCTTGGGCAAGAGACCATGCTGGGCAGAGGGGAGCGCGAGGAGGGAGGAGCAGCAGCGGGAGGCCTCCATGTACTGATCATAAACCCCATACCCAGCCTTCCCCTGCTGCCTGGGGCAGGGAGAGGAGTTGGGAGTGAGGTTAGGTGTGAACAAGGGCAGAGGAAAGGCATTGGTTTAATATTTGTCTTTTTGTTTCTCATCACCTGAATAATTTATTACATTTTTAATTTAACTGGCAATAACTTAATTTTCCCAAGCTGAGTCTTTTTTTCTATGAAGGCACTTGCTAAGTGATGTCCCTGTTTTTTCCTCAACCCATTAACTTTCCTGTTCTTCCTATTTTCTCCCCCATTCTGCTAGGAAAAGAGTGAGTGAGCAGCTGTGTGGGCTTTCAGCTGATAGCCAAGGCTAACCCACCACAACAATATTCTCTAAAATACCATTGTATAGAGCTAATACAAGATGGAGAAAAAAGGATAGATAATCTTACATACCTTCAGATGCTGAGAATCCCAACCTGAGTGGCATCAGACAGGCCTCCCATCAGGGCATGGCATGCAGTGCAGATCCTGTCTGTGTAGAGATTCACCGGCATTTAGAGCTCTAGTAGGATTTTCTTAGAGGAAAACAGATCTAATAATTTCTGTTGCCAAGCAAAAGGATATTTGCATGAGAGCACGTTGCTTCACTTTTAGATATAGCTAAGGACTCATGGGTAGTGTCCTTGATGGTCCCAGGTGAGAGCTGTCCTCAGGCCCCTCCATTACAGTCAGCCTTCTGAGTTTATCCTGTGCCCAAGGGATTTGTGCAGCACAGGCCTGAAGGCACGACTATTTGTGCAGGACAGAACAGCACAGGACCAGGCCCGCACCTACTTAGATTAACTGTTGTGTGGATCACGAAATCCGCAGTGTACAATGGTCTGGATTGCTACCACTGGTTACTGAAAAAAAGGCAGGTCTGAATGCAGGAGGTACCTGAGTGATGAAGTGTCGTGGGTCAGCCTTGGCTGACAGACAAACACCCAGCCAGCCACTCTCTTACTGCCCCTCCTCAACGGGAAAGGGAGAAAATAAAATGAGAAAGTACATGATAAATCATCAAGTTGAGATAAAGACAGGCAGATTGCTTAATAATTATTGTTGTGGGCAAAACCAACTCAAATTTAGGAAAATTAATTTATTGCCAATTACAGTAGCTTTGGTAGTGAAAAACAACAAAAAACCCCACATTAAACCAATGCTTTTCCTCCCCCATCTCCCAGGCTCAACTTCACTCCCTCATTCTCCTCACTCCTTTCCTCCCATGAGTGGCACAAGAGGGGATGGGGGCTGCAGGTTGTCAGTACACAACAGCTTCTGTCTGCATTCCTTTCTGCTCACACTTTTCCTCTGTTCCAGCATGGACTTCCCCCTGGAGCCACCTTGAACTGATGGTGTCCAGCTCAGGGCTGCCCCTGGCCTCTTCTCTCAGAGGCTACCCCTGCAGCCCCGCCTCTGTCAACACTGGGGTGCCATCACCCAATACACAGACTCTGAAGATGCATCTGAGTTTGTCCTCTAGCAGGACTCTGGCTTCTCCATCACACCGCAGCATATTTTTCCTGTGCCTGTCTATGATTACATCAGGACACACAGCTGTTTGTGGTGCATGGGATTGCAGCATGGAAGAAAGGCTCTAGCTCATCTTTACCAGTGAATGGTGAAAAGCCACCACACAGATAATAGGTTGCTGTTTTTCTGTTGCTGCCTGTTACTGTGGATTACACTTCAGCTCTGAACTTCTCTTTACACTTGTTGTACAGAATATTTTTTCTTGATTTGTCAAAAGTCTAGATCAAATTAACTTATGATCGTAGCCCTTTTCCATTTCCCATGTGTGCTTGTAGTGTTATTTTTTTGAGAAAATCTGTGAACACACATCAGATTGTTTCTGAAACAAAAAGCTTTTCTCAGTTCATATCATACATAGTCTTAATACACTCTCCAGCAATGAAGTAGCTGTTGATTATTGCCCTGCGCAGTTCCAGCAGCCTCATTAGTTTCACCATGTAGCTTGCAGTAATTTCATGCCAAATTAAAAATACAGGTCAAAGGACCAATGTGAGATCAGCTTGCAGAAATTTGAAGCTCACCTGAATCCAGCAATTTATAAACATACAATGCCACTTCATACTCCATCCAAAAGCAAAAATTCACAATGGGTATAATTAGGAGTGTTGTTCTGTCTTAGCAATTAGGCTGTGGCTGGTAGGTACATGATTATGAAAATGAGAAAGATGCTTTTTATTGTTTGCATGTTATTTAAATATTGAATGCTTATGCAGGGTTACCTTGGTCATGGGAACTGTTAAACAACTCACATTTTCAAAAAATATTACTTACTGGACAATGAGTCTGATTTGAAGACCACTGAAGTCAAGGAGTCCTTTTCATTGTGTGGAATACATTATTTACCATGCTTAGTATCTAGTTTTGGGTGGGACAGTACAAACAGGCACCCTCACTGTAGTGATATTTTGACGGAATGAGATAGGTCATTCTTATACCCAAAACATGTTAGGACAGTGTTAAAAGTATGGTATCAGGTGCTGATGAGTTTCCCTTTGGAGAACAAATAAGGTGATGAGGAATGAAGAGGCTCTTATGCGAGCTGGTTGACAGAGCTTGGCCTGCTTAACCTAGCGAAGGCTCTCAGAGGAGATTATTCTTCTCTACAGGTAAAACAAAAGTATATATCCTGTATGTGGCCCCTTGTGAGTAGTGCTGAGGTCTCCTTTCACACATGACTCATGCCATGGGGAGGTGAAAGAAGGAGGCGTGATCAGAAGTGATAATAAGCCCCATCTCCTCTCTCCTTTTGCATGAGAGAGTTGCCTGCATGTCAACACGACAACTTTTCTTGGCTTGTAAACCTGGCATATGGGATTAGGGAGATGAGAAGCAGCATCCTGGAGACAAGAGCTAATGGCAAGTTAAAGTTCCCATAATCTTCCCCGATAAATCATCACCTTGGTAAACACCAAGGAGGGAGACCCTCTGCTTATGAGAACAGAAAATATTGGCTGTGGAAAATGTGTGAGAACTGATGAGAAATATTGGATATCAGAATAAGGTTGCTAGTGAGTTGAAAAGTAGAGTTTCTGAGCACTCTGTTGTTAACACAGTTTAACAGGTTTACGGAGGGAACCTAATGAAATTATGAAGAGGATTGTATGATTTGGCTGCAGGGGAACTGGTCCACTGCCCGAGATGTTCTTTCCAAGCTTTCACGATCTGTTCTGTAATTTTTCTTTTGATGACTGAAGATTGCCAGTTTTCAAAATTATACTCTAGTTGATGTAACTACTCAAGCTATTTTTGCTTAGCTGTTTACATATTTCTTCTCAGTGTTATGCGTTTATCTTCTTTTCTTTGACTGAGTCTCTTTTTTGCTCTGTCATTTATAAAAAGAAGTTTCTCTAGCATGTAAAAACCTACCATCAAAAGGCTTAAAAATGTTGTTTTTCCAATGATTTTGACGTCCTTAAAAGAAAGTGATTTTTTCCCCATTTGAAATGCACCAAACAACTAAAATGCTAGAACACAAAGGAGTAATTTAGATTTTAATTTGGTCAGATATACACAGACAATACACCTGCCTTATCATCAAGGAGTATTAATAGAAATAAAGGCAAATTTGCACCAAACTCATGATGAATACATTGTAAACAATAGTTGCAAAGTAGTTAATTAGAAATTTCATAATAAAAGATTTTAATGGACATTACATATCTGAAGTTATGTGAAATAGAAAGTACTTACCAGAGGTAATAACTAGTTTAAATAGCTTCCATAACTGTAACAGCCATTCTTTGCAAATTACTGTGCTTAGGAGCTGTGAACTGAGACCATTGAGAGGAAGTCTCTTTTCAGTTTGGAAAACATGTATATGAAAATGTAATTCTGTCCAGGTGTGACCCCAAATCACTGAGATTAACAAGGATGTCCTCATTGACTTCGGTTGCAATGGTGCTTTCCATGAAAATATGTAGGTTTAAAAAATATTAAAGATATAGCACAATATTAAAAGTGATAATAATGCTCATTACCATCACTGTAAAATAGTAAAGTATTGAAATAAAGCAGTATAAGACTCCATAAAAAAATCTGAGCATCCAACATTTCAATAATGTTATCATCTTCATGTACATAATGTCTTCAATAGCATTGCATGAAGAGTGTCCACAGTATCATAAGACAGAAACATATATTTTTCGCCTGTTAGAGAGAAGGTATGATTCCATAGGTGTTAAGGATTTTCATAGGGTTACACAAATTTACTTGAGGCCATTATACATTTGAAACCTCAGGTAAACGGGAATGCATTATTAATTACTGGAGCAAATTAAAAAACCCCAACAACTACCTCACAACTTCACTACCCCACTTTAATAAGTTTTAAGCAGCTATATTTAATAAGTATATATTCATGAGGTTATTACATAATAATTAGGTGGTAAAACCTTAAATAAGAGGAAAATGACTGATTTCTATATCAATGTCCATATTAGAGTTCCATGTAATCTCACTATATACAAGACTCTAAAACTGGAACAGAATACACAGCACTCAGATGATACATACATTACAAATCAAAACTGAACAGAAAGAGAAATGCACTATAAAACATCTCTTCCTAAGAAATCCAGGAATATTGAGGTAGTTACATTGTAATGAGAAGGCCAAGTAATACTTCAGGACACATATCTGAAGTTTTGCTCTAGTGGAGAGAGTTTAGCAAAGAAGACTTTGAACTTCTGTCTCTAGACATGACATTCCAATGAGCAAAAAGTGTGATTCAGGTCTTTGTAAACACAATTTCCTTCATCGGGTAATAGATAACTAGTTTAACTGCCTCAACACCTAGACGAAATGAAGTATCAGAGTGAAAGATTTGGCTGCTTTGGTGATTTGTGTCCATGTTACAGGAAAATGATAATTGGAATCCAAAGGACACACTTGCAGACTGCTGACAATAATCCCACTTTCAGGTTATAAAATGGAATCAAGGGATCTGTCAGGTGCTGAAAGAATGGGACAGTCCTTAATTGGACTGGAAAGACTGGATGAAGAAACCCTGGGGGTTCGTTCATTCAGGCTAAAATGTGCTGCTGCCACTCAGCTGTGTGCTTAAAATGCCCACCACATCTGTCTTGCATAGTTCTGTCCTCAAGTTCTGCTATTTCTAGGCAAGGGAATAGGGTTCAGCTACCACTTTCTGTGAATTCACGTTAGGATTGGCTAGATCATAACTTCTCTCATTTTTAAATATGCCCACGGAAACAGAAACCCTGAGATATGATGGTAAGGAATTCAACGTAAGGACATAGATAAGAGAAAGCTTTGGTAAAGAATATTGTCAATGTGCAGACAAACTAAAAATAGCCCACACCCCTCCAAACACCCTTTACTCACTGCACTTTTCCATATCTCATTCAGCTGAGCATTAAAATATTTCTTATATAGGTTGTAAATGATGTGGGAAGCTGAGGTGGCAAGTTTGTTGTTGATAAGCAGCTTGAATATTCAGAAACGAGAGGCCAGCAAGAACTGAAGCTTCATGTTTAACAGAACAAAGTAGTTTGGATGCAGCAGAAGAGCCAGTGAGAGTTGTCTTCACCATGAATTTCTAATTTCTCTGTTACTACTAATGAACTGTTCACCAGTCCTGAGGACAGCAAATTCCATCCCATCAGAGTATTAAAATTATGTAAATGAGATTGGAGATCTAATTACAGTGCAGGAATTGCATGGTTCAAGGAAAAGTTCAGTTATGTATCACTAATTACACAACAGCCCTTTTTCCTAACAGGCTAAACCAACTCCATTTCAGCATAATAAGTATTATAATAAAAAAAAGCTTTTCAAACTAATGATGCATGAAATACATAATAAAAAATGTAAAGTCCAAAGATCTATAAGATTTGTTTAAAAACCCAGGAAGCATGCAAAATAGGAAAAGCATTGCTTAGTGCAGATAATATTATAACCTTTTTTTTTTAACAATAGAATGTTAATGTCAAGTGCAAAATTTTCAATGTCAAGGAAGATTCACACTCAGCTACAATATGAATTTAAAATTTTTACTTTGTTCTTGTTCTTAGAAGTAAGGCAGAATGAATTACATAGATATGGATGCTGAAGGAGGGGCCCGGGTAGTTGCAATGGATGTTCAGAATGAAAGGTTTGCAGTGATGAATTAAATTTAATGGTCCAATTCAGTCTTTTCACTCATACTATTAAAGCTAAGTATTGAAATGTATATTTTCTCCTAGGAAGTATTGTTCTCTTTGTATGTTCCTGACTTTTTCTTCACTTATCGGAAGATTTTCTTTCTTCTCTAAAAGATGAAATTGCGGCAGCCTAACAAATTCTAACAAAGCAAAAAGAATTCTGCTTCCTAGAAGGGAAAAATGACGGAACAGCAGGGGTATAAACACTTGGGCGCTGGATTATTTTTACATACATTTAAAGGATACTTTTGGATCACAGAGGTTCAGTATCCTCCACTGTACTCGGAACCTAATGAAAGCTTGATTCTAAAATGTTAAAAGAATGAAGGTTTTTTTCTTAGCTTGCAATGTACCTGGCAGGAATAGACTCTGAAGTTATACCACATTTTCTTTCTGTTTTGTTTTGGTTTGGTTTATTCTTGCAAAGCTTTCTGTGTTGACCAGGCCAGTGATACCAATGAGATAAAATGTGTAATGTGATATTGATTTTCTTCAGAGAGGAGAATGCTCTCTGACACCAGAAAAGCTGAAACAAAACAAAAATACCAAGAAAAATGCATATCAATGTTCTTTTCCTCATGCTGGTACATGCTGGGGAAGAAAACTGAGAGAGTAGTTAAAAGTCCAAGATAATATACATATTACCAGATCTTGGGGGGACTTTTTCTTTCTTCTTTTTTTTCCTCCCTAAAGTTTTTTGCGGCTTCCTTGGAGCTTTCACTGCACATCTGACAAGTTCAGGCTGTCTGTGTAACACACAGAGTGAATCTTTAGGGAAAAACATAGCATTAGGCTTCAAGATAAAAGTTTACTCTCAAAGGTTGATGTAAATAATGTATCCAACACATCAGCTTCTTGGGTTTTTTTTGAATCTGAGAGATCTTTCTTTAACTGTGTTGAGTAATTATTGAAATTATAATTATTCAATTATTTCTAAATCTTGGATTATGCATATGAGGAAAAAGACCTGTTTTCTTCCCCTAATACCAATTTAATTGTGTTGAAGATATGCACAATTCAATTATATTTGCTATGAGATGAAAAAATCTTGTGAACCAAAATATTTATGGATCCTAATTGATGAGGCCAAATAATTCTACACCTAATATACCCTTTTTTTTTGCTCCAAGCTGTTTATCATGTGAACTGAACTTCAACGATACATATTGCATTCCTTTCCATTTTGTTCTTCTTTTAAAGAAATTTGTACTTTAAACTTCCACTAGCTGTTTAATGCAACACACCCATCTGCCATAGTTTTGTGCCATCACATCTTTACAGCATATAAATTAGAAAACCTAACCCAAAATTTCTTTTAAAATTAGTGTTTTTAGGATACTGTATGATGATAATTTCCACTCCCCAAATGCCTGTGAACTGGAGGCTTAGGGTAGCAGATGACAGAGTTTATTTCAGTAATTTACTGGTACCATGAGTAATGTTTGAGACCGTGCCATTTACCTAACACTTCTGACATAAAAAGTCAGTTTTGCTGCAAAAGTGTTATACATTTTGGCATAATGGAGTTTATTTCTCCAGGACTATTAACTCCCTAGCTACCAGACTTGGAAGAAGGAGCAAAGAAGATGCTATTGCACTTTTTTTCACAGAGCTTATTTGTACTTCAGCTACCAAAATATATCTGTAAAGTTCCCTTTGGAATATTTTCAAATAACATGTTTGACAATAAATATATTCCATCTCAATAGAAAATGAAAATACATACAAATGTTTCACAAAAGGCTGTATTTCTGTTTGCACTAATGTATGAATGACCATTAAAAAAATTGCCCATTCAGAGATCTTCCTGAAGATAGAGTGCTAAAAATTAAATAGAAATGTATGACTGGTTTTCAAAAATTGAATCTATACTTCTGTTAGTGTTCTCTGTGCTTTTAATCTGTGAGTGTGAAAGGATCAGCTGCAAGTAACATACACTGCTGTCAGAAATGTAAGGGATATGTGGCATGATTTTAGAGGAAGTTATGCTTTCGCAGAAAAAAAGTGGTCTAATACCATGCTGTTCATTATTCTGTTTCTCAGGTAGTGATTCTTGGTTACTACTCATGAACCTTTAATCCAATTCAGCCTTTTGATGTTAATGGGATCTCCTGTTATTTGACTGCATCAGCTCATTGAAGTTGGTGGTTATTACATATTTTTAAGGATATTTATGTAAAGAAATCGTCAAAGATCTTTTTAGATTAAAGAGCTGAAGACTTAGGAGCTGTTGCCCAATGCATATGATAGGTCATCTGTAGCCATGGTTTCTATTTCTGAACTATTGTTCTCTGTGCTCTCTTAGATTATTTTTGTCTCTATTAAGATCCTCACTGAAACATGGTCTACAGGGTAAATTTCTCAAATAACTTGTTTCTCTGTATTTGATCTTTTCTGGTCATCCATGAAATTAGGATGGCACGATTTTCCTTCTCCTACCCTCCAGCTATTTTGTCTTTTCATGTCAAAGGGATGGTTCTGTGTTTTAAATCTTGCAGTAACTTCTATGTAGCTTATATGTTTAACCCCTTCCGCTCCAGCTTTCACAACTTTTTTTTTTTTTTTTTTTTTTGTAATGAATAGCTATCCTATTTTTCTTTTATAAGAAGAGTATTTTCAGATGCCTTCTTGTCTCAAGTGTTTTCTTTCTCAACTCAAAACATTTATTTGCTGAACATTTATTTGCTGGTATGGTGTAATCTTTGGCTTTTACTTTTTTTTTTTTTTTACTTTTCCTGTATAACTGCTATCAAGAAGTCTGAAATCTTGCATATTACCTACATTATTCCAACATTTCTTGTCTTTATTCTCAGTTCTCTTCTCAGTTTCTCCTTCCCACATTCTAACATTTTATCTTTAGCAAATGAATGTTACATGTGAAAATTTCTTAAGTAAAAATAGGCAACTGGTCATTCCTTACATCCTAAAGTCCCATTCTAAACTGCATCCTTTGATTTTTAAAGTTCTTATATGATTATTTGCCACTTGCTGGGGTTTTCTGGTTTTGTTTCCTCTTTCTGCTTATGGTGACCAGCCTTCTCACACATAGTGCTGCCAACACATTGCTCAGATGCACCTTCTTAAATATAGTGGGATTTTTTTTCCTTCTGCAACAAAGCACACTTCATCATTATTTACTCTTCCATTATTTACTTTACCTTAAAAACTATCCAGATCCATAGTCTGTGTGAGAGTTGTGTAGAAAATAAAGGTAAATCACATTTCATTTCGGCCCCACTAAAAAGGTACTTGTCAAATACAGCAGACACTTTTTCCTACTCTGTTCAACCATAGGGATATATCATAAAATGTCAAATACAAGCAAAGGAAAGCAGAGGAAAAAAATTTGAGTGAGAAGTGACTGTTTGCTTTGTAATCTTCTGAATGGATGCTTTTAGTGATTTTTTTTTTCCACATCTTGCAGTGAGATTATAACCTGAAGCTCAGTATAAGAAAGGCAGAGTGCAAGGCTGTGTTAGTCGATTAGCAAGGCAAGAGCCAGAACAGACCTTACATCACAGCCTGCATGGATCCTGCCTTGCCCACGTCAGGGAACTTTAGCTGCAAACCCTGTACCCAGTCCATCTTCATCCCTGTTTCTGCTGAATAACAGCTGGTGGCTGCTACAGAGTGACCATTTCCATGTCTATCACTGTCTGCTTTTAATTGTTTTGCTTCATGAGCTTAGATGCAGCTACTTTATTTTCAGTTTTCATGCTTTTTATTTGGGAATGTGCAGCTATTCTAGCAAGCAGCTTAAGTCATGTGAATGCTGTTCCAAAAATCTTTTCAGAAGATTCTTCTAAGATGCTATTGCTGTCCTCTGGAGAGAAATAGGAGGGATTCCAACACCATTCTGATTTGGAAAGCATCTAACAGTCCCCAAAGGATATATACTATTGTCACATCTGCACATTTAACTAGTGCCCTCTGACAGTATTATATTTTGTATATGTTAATTAGTGCGTTTCTTCAGCACATCAATCAAAGTACAGTGAAGCCAGAAGGTGTCATTCTTCTGTCTTTAATGGATTAAGCCCATAGCTTCTCCTTTTGCTCTGGCAGTTTAAGTGGAAATGATTCAACAGAAAAGGCATGATGGCTTCTAAAAAAGGAACATTCACATATTGGAAGTTGGTGTGGGTATCTGCTAAAGACCACCTAATCAGGAAGAAGAGTACTTCTTTGGTGCTGCTGAGATAGATGCACCGATGAACGCTGAGAGAGATGACCAATGTCATTGTGAGGCACTGAATTATCTTTGCAAGTTCTTGGTGAAGGTTCCTGAGGACTGGAAGGCAGAAAATATCTCTCCTGTCTTCAAGAAAGGCAAGAAGGAGGAGCAAATCTTGCCAGAAGCTGTTTCCAAAGTTGTTTAAGACAAGAAGGTGACTGGGAGTAGTCAGCATAGATATATAAAGGGCAAAAAATACTTGACCAGCCTGAATACCCATTTGCAACAAGCTGATTGGCTTGGTGGATCAGGGGAGAGCAGTGACTCCTTTTTATCTTGATTTTGGCAGAGCTACCAAGGCTGTTTCCCTGTTTCCTATAATGTCCTCACAGACAAGCTCATGAATACAGGCTAGATAAGCATACATCGAGGTGGGTTGAAAAGTGGCTGAACTCCTCAGCTTGAAAGGGTCGTGATCAGCAGAACACAGTGTAGTTGGAGGCCAGTCACTAGTGGTGCACCAGAGAGGCTGATAATGATGCCAATACTGTTTCATACTTTTGTTGATGAGCTGGATGATGGGATAAAGTGCACCCTCAGAAAGTCTGCAGACCACACAAACTCAGGAGAAGTGTCTGATACACCAGAGCAGGCTGGACAAATGGGCAAGCAGGAATCTCATGAAGTTCAACAAAGAGAAAAGCCAAGTCCTGCATCTGGGAAGGAGTAACTGCATGCACTGCTACGGGCTGGGGACTGACAGTCTGGAAAGCAGCTTTGCAGAGAAAGATCTGGAGGTTCAGGTGGACAGGAAGTTGAATATGAGTGAGCAATGTACGCTAGAGACAAAGTTGATTAACAGTATTCCAGGTTGTGTTAGGAGGAATGTTACCAGCAGGTTGATGGTGTGATCTTTCCCCTCTGTTTAGCATCAGAGAGGCCACAGCTGGACCACTGGCTACTGCTCGGGGCTCCCCTGTAGAAAAGAGCCATGGGCATAACGGAGCAAGTCCAGTGAAGGGTGATGAACATGATGAAGGGCTTGGAGCATGTGAGCTCCATGGTTGCCTGCAGAGAGTGTGGAGTCTCTGTCCTTGGAGATACTCAAAACCTGACTGAATGCAGCGCTGAGCAATTTGCTTCTCTTGGTGACCCTGCTTTGAGCAGGGGGGATGGACTAGACAATCTCCAGAAGTTCTTTTCAGCTGCAGTAGCACTGTGACTTTGACAAATACTTAAGTCCTGATGAAGGACTGGTAGGAGGGGTGTGTGTGTGTGTTTTCAATGGGAAAGAGTGAGAAAGCATATGTGTGGGTATGGATATGGGAGAAGAGATAAAGCGAGCAGCACAGTTTTATTGCCTAAATATCACCTAATTCTTCCAGCGCTGCTGTTCTCTGTTCTGCAAAGTGCCAGCAACCACTCAGTTTAATGTCAAATTTCCACTTCTGTCCCACACTTGTGGGTAACTGAGATTAAAAGAACTCCTTGGAAAGCAAAACAGAATAAATCTGTACAGGATATTTCAGCATGCTGAGCAGCTGCTGCTTAAAATACAGATCAGAACCTGTTCTTTTGGGAGAGTACCCAGTGACAGTTTTCTAGAAGCACAAGCAATATGTTTACTAATCTCTCCTGGCTAGCAGCAGTATGTTTAGCTTCCATAAGCCTGGAGGCCAGTAGTCCTGTGAGAATGTACAGTTGCAGCAGTTCAAGCATAATAATTTTGACTTCGAATGACACAGTAATTCCTCAGCTTTTATACAGTTCCAGCTGCACACTTCAGCTCTACAAGGAATACAAAAGAAGTGACATCATCACTACCTACATAATATTTTTAGCTCATGCTGGAATCTCATACTGTTAAGAGACTAAAAAAAGAAACAAAGTTCTAAATCCTTCAAAATATCAGGCATGCAGCAATCACACCTGCAGTGTCCCATTATTTTATGCTGGATTTCAATGAAATGACATGTGTGTATCTGACAGTCTTTTTAAATATCTACTGACTATAAAGAATACAAACACCAGAAAAAAAATGTAATGCATTGAAAACAGGATTTTTCAGCTCATTTTCCCTTTTTTCTGGCAGTTTTTTGACCAGTATCTTTTGACTTGATTTTATTCATAGCGTTGCGTTTCTGTGGACACAAATATATACAAAATGCGTCAACATATATTACATATTCATAAATGCACACACACACTTTCCCCAACACACTAACGTACCACTCGTATTTCTGAATTTGCACTGGGCTTCCCTGGCTGGATGCTGGCATTGAGGGCTGTAGGGCAGCTGCTGTGAGGAGAGGCCGGGGCTGACCTGTGCTGGACATAGGCAATTTCATCCGGCTCTGACCAACCCACCACAGAGTAGCGCTGAGGCCCTCAGCCAAGGTGGTGGTGCCTCTGCGGAAACATGCTTACCAAAGGGACAAAACGGTGGACAGGCAGAGGAGGGAGAAAAAAGAGGGTGAAACGGCAGAGGGAAAACCAAGGTCAGAGAGGGAGGAGGAACAGGAGCAGAGCAGATACTGCTGAAGGACTACAGCTTGTGGAAGACCCATGTTGGAGCAGACGAAAAGGCTGAGGAGGAAGAAGAGGCAGAGGGAAACCACTCTGTCCTGGCTGTAACACGCCCAACCCTGCCACTCCTTGTGCCGACGTTGCTGCACTGAAGGGACCGAGCAGCGATAACAAGGCAGGAGGAGAGCAGAAGTCGAGCAGGGGAATGGGTGAAGGAAAGGCGTTTTCCCAAAGTGTATTTTCCCCAGAAGTTTTTATGTTGGGGTGTTTTGTTTGGTTTTGTTTCCCAGTACCTGAATTAGTAATTAAATATATATATATATCTTAACTGGCAATGAATTAATTTCCCTGAAGTTGAGTCTGCTTTTCCTCAGTAATTGGTAAGACATCTCCCTGCCTTTATCTTGACCCACCAGCTTTCTTGCTCCTGTTCTTTCTGTTTTCTCCCCCTGTCCTACTGAGCGGGCAGCAGGTGAGCAAGTGGCTGGATGGGATTTTGGCTGCTACCTGGGGCCTACCCACCACATAATTTTGTGTTTATATTCATACACATATATTTTTAATTTTTTTGCTAGAAGTTTCATGGAGTTTCTTGGAGTACTTTAGAGTAATTTGATTAATACGTGTAGTATCCTAAAAGAGCAATCCCCACAAATAAATTATCAAAAATGTTACTCTTTTTTGGGGTGTGTGTGTGTGTGATTGATTTTGTAATATTTCAAATGGAGAGTTAGTATGCATTCACCAGGCAGATTTCCAAATGGATTTAATTCTAGCCAGGCTTCTCCAGTCACCCCACATTCCTTCGCCCTCCCACTCCTCAGCTTCGGTACAGTCCCTGGCAGTAATTCCTGTCCAATATAAAATCTGGGGTAGTTTTGTTTTTTCCTAACCTCCTCCTGCTTGATTCATGTTTGATTTTTATCCTAAACTTTATTTGCTTGAATCTTTTTTCTTGTCAGTCTAGCTACGTTATTTTTGTCACCTTACATGCATCTACGTTTCAGTTCCTTCTCTCTACGGATATAGTGCATCAGAGAGGTATTGTGATGACTGATGATCAGGAGTGTTCATTAATATTTCTTTGATCTGTCAGTTTCTCTTTGCTATCATTGTGAAATAATGACAGATTTCTTTCTGGCTCTGGTCAGAGTGCTCTTGTTGACTAAGAAACTCGTGATGCTTTTCTCTCACTGGGAAGTCATGGGATAGTATGTAGTTATAGTCATTTTATCTGCAGATGTTTCAAGGGGGATTTTTACACGGGTCTATCTTTTCTCCATCTTTTTAGTCCAGGACTGTTGGAAAAGACAGTGAGATACAGTGAAATATTATGGTAGCAACCACCGTGTGTCCAGCTGTGCAGTCAAATGTCCTAGTACAGAACATGTATTCAAACATGGATTTAACTTGAAAATGTTTTTTTTCTGAAACTATTGGCCTGTGAAATATATTTGGAGGTCTTACTATGTTGTCTTTGTGAACATAGTATGTCATTTGGGTCTCACCCTACAGTTTCAAGTAGCTTACTAGTGCTGGTCATTAACTGAAAGTAAGATCAGTGAAGACTGGGTGTTAGTGCCAGGAGACAAAGTGTTTACTTGGGTGGGAATCTTGTTTCCATGAACTCCACTCTCAAGACAGAGCTGAACTCATGATTGCCTGAAGGTATATCACTGTGAATAATTTTGGAAACAAAAGCTGTTATATAATATAGCAGCTTATATATTGAAGGGCTTATCTGCATAAAAAGAAATTTCAGCTTATAGCTGTAACGTGCATTGTCAGGTGCTGTTCGAAGTATAACATTGGACGTTCTGAATGACCTGGGCTTACCTTTCAAGGCTTTCACATCTCTGGTGAGAACTAATGTTAACTCAATTCAAAGGAGAAATAAAGTTTTTAAGCAGAACTTTGCTAGATTCTGGAACCAGACTACATACAGTTTGGTTTAATTAAACTTTATGAAACACAATGAAATTCATTTATAAAGGTCTTAAGGATGACAGAAGTGACTAAGAGCTGAAATGCTAAGCTAGATTACGCTTTTCAAGTCAATGTATGTAACTGGTTATACTATTACGCAAGTGGGATGAACTGCTGAATTGTATTGCATTATGTATGGTATTATGTATTGTATTATGTATGGTTATGGCAGAAAAGGGTCTACAATTTTTCTCTTAATTATTTATGCACTTGAATACATAAAAATGAACAAATAATGATATGTTATCAATGTTCCTTTATTAGCATGTGGCTTTCAGTAATTCAAGGAGCTTCATCTGTCATCATTTGCTTGCACTAAAGTGGCCTTCTTCAGCAGTAATGCTGTGGCTGATGGAATACCTATTTTAAAATTTTAAAAATGCTGGTTTGCTCTGGGAGATAACAACTGACTCTACATTTAAAAGAAGAAGCTGACTTTATACAATCTGCAGGCTTCACTATGAGTCTGATTTCATGGATGTATATTTCTTGCTTACACATTTTTGTTAATTTCTGTTCAGTATTTGAGTGAATTTAACCTACATGAAAGATACTAAGATGTGAGCCCTGGATGGCAAAAAAATACATACCAGGGCCGTCAGCAGTCCATGTACCCTTGTCCTGCGTTGTAGTGCTGTTTTGCGAAGTTAACTTTTAAGATTAATTGTTAAAATGCTTCATGCAAAGACGTACACAAAAGAAACCCTGTGCAGTGTACAACAGATTTTACTGATCCTACAAAGACCAAAACTGTGCTATGTACTTGTGTGCCATCTGTTGCACCTCATCTTTCTACTAACGCTAGACATGTACAAATCACAGCTTTGTAGAATGCTCTACAACATGGCAGCTTGCATTTTCTGCTGGAACTACAAGAAAGGTGACAGTAAAGGTGCAAATTGTGATACATGAAACTATACTGTGAACCAAGCAGAAAACACAAGTTTTTTGAAGAGGCTATACAATCTCAAATTTTCTGGCCACTGATCTATGTATTGGAGCTATAGCCATGCCGATATTACTATTCTTATTCTTATTATCACCTCCATGACTAGCTATAAGGTTTGCACAGAATGAATCTAAATAGAAGATATAGGTGAGAATGTGAATAAGAAACATTATTTTCTTCCTTTGCTTTGTAAGTATGTATGGAAAGATGGTATGATTTACCAAAAAAAAGTTATGGCAAAGCTTAGAGAAAAGTTTCTAGTCTGAGTCAAGCATTTTAATAACAAGGTTAGATTTTCACTCTGACCCTAGAGAGAAAACTCAATATTGCTTTGACGATACCCTGAATGTTGCAATGTCCCTGAACATGACATTTGGAACATACACTAGGAAATGTATTTTTAATAATACATATTTTCTAAGGTTGATAAACAGATAATCTAGTAAATATGCATTCCACAATAAAGAATGGAAAAACATGGAGTAATGAACCTATACAAACCGGAAGGAAACAAGAAATGAATTCTGCTTCATGATTATGCAAGCTGGATTAGCTGCCATTCATCACTGAAGAGTGTATACAAACTGCACCATATCAGTGAGATTAACGATGATTCTTCCAGAAAGGAGGGAGGGATTGGGATTCTTTCCTGCTCTGTGGCTTGTTTAGTAGAGTTATTTCAAACCCACTGAAGGCAGATGTACAGTCTGGTAGTATTCCAATAAGATAGTTAAATTGCTTTGCACAGGTGTGAAGAACTACACATGACGAAGGGGAGGGTAATCTCCCTTCAATAAGGGAGATTATTAATCTCCCTTTAATAAATCTCAGATCCAGAGTATCACTGGGCCAAGGGGGAAGTCTCCATCTCTGGAAACACTCAGAACTCCAGACTTGACTCTGTGCAACCTGCTTTAGGTGAACCTGCTTTACCAGGGGATTGGACCTCTCCAGAGGTCCCTTCCAACCTTGACCATTCTGTGATTCTATGATTTTGTGAAAGTACAGCTCAATGTACGGAAGAGACATTCCTAGGGCCTGGGCACATCTGTACAGAATTTAATGCAAACTAGATAAGCTGACAAGTTGGCTTCCCCTGTGCCAGCTGCCTCTGGGTGTAAGCAAATGTCAGGATAAACTGGAGTTTATCAGAGTGCAAGGAAATTGAAATTGCATGTCCTACCCTGGCTTCTGTGGGACTGGTGTTTAAGAAAGCCTACTACAACAATCCAGATTTATCCAAAGACAACTTTGTGTAGGGGAAAACTCCCTGAATCACTGCAATATTGAAGCAGAGTGAGGACACAGAGCAAGGACCAAGACCAGCGTCCACATCTTCAGAAGAGGAAAAGAGGTGGCCTGTTGTTTCTCTTAGTCTATATTTAGTGTAAAAGTAAACAGATTTTATCTATTTTGTCTAGTATTCCTTGGTGTAGTGTAATGCTGGTAACATAGGAGGCATAAACATGCTTTTTAGCCTCATCTTTTGGGCAAACAAGATCTCTGTGATTGTGTGCTGTGTTTGCTAATTCTTCTGTCTATATATTATTCCTTTTCCTAAAAGGTTTTGAACCAATAGCCTATTTCAACCACCGATACAGAGATCTAGGACTTTCTGACTTTCTATAAACATGGTGAAAAGCAGACAGTGGCTAGAAGATAGAAATGGAAGAACTGAAAATCCCTGCTAGAAAGGCCGTGACATGAGTGTCCCATTCAAGTCACCCCAACAAGTTCCACCCACTCTTCAGCCAGCCATGCAAAACCTCAGTGTTAGCATGTGTGTGTGCCAGCATCGTCCCTCACAGAGCTGCAAGGACAGGCACGCTCAGGGAAAAGAACTGCTGGTAGAGCAGTTCAGGAATGTGGGTAAGAGGAAACATGAAATACTAAAGAAGTGACATGAAGTTATTGAGGATGCAGATGGCAGAACTTTTGTGGTGGTATAAGGTGTAGGACAGAAATCCGCAGGAAAGCAGCCTTCATTAATCCCGTGTTTGCAGAACAAGGTATTTTCTGATTCTCTCAAATCAATAAACATTTCATTCTGTTATGAACTGAACACAGCAGAGAAGTCATCTGTATAAAGCTATTACAAAGCTGATTTCTGGAGATGAAGGTTGTCTGTGTGTTTAACTATTATTTATCTCTTCTCTGCTGGTAATCTTTTTCTGAATTATATTTAGGAAAAATATTTAAAACCAAACCCGCAGTCCTTGTGATATCTCAGATGTGCCATAAACTACTATGGGGAACTGTAAACATGCTATTTTTAACATCTGTGTATTTTATACATTTTCAGTATTAATAGGAAAAACAACTTGTGGCTAGGCAGAAATCTGAAAAGTCACAAGTGATCTTTCCAAATTGGCGAGGGTACACTTCTGGAGAGAAGACAACTTCCTTGAGCAAAACTAGTGGTAGCTTTTTAAGTTACCTCTTTGCTGGTGCACTTTACTGTAATAGTTCTGATTCTGATAAATGCTCAGGCCAACTTTATTTGAGGGAAAATAAGATTTCTTCTTTTAAATACTTACAAAACCGAGACTCTCTAGCCTGTAGCCCTTAGGAGCGGAGAACTGCTCCAATTCCAGGCAGAGCTTTGTTACGGAAATCTCCAAGGTGAACGGAAAGCAGCCCTCACAGGGTATAATCACTGCTTGTGAGTTTCCTTTGTGGGTTATTAAGATTAAAATGATTAGGTTACTGACTGTGTGCTAGAAACAATTGTTCATTTAACTATGCATAAATTATTTTAAAGGTGTGAATAGGTCTCATTGCCGAATCAAACATTTTGCATAAAAATGTCATTAGAAAGACACCCTGGTGTGGTGTTATGGGATAATAATTTCAGTAATAGAAATGTGAACTCTGTTATAGACAACATAAAAGCTTGTTACCCTGTAGAGTCCACAGAAAGTGAGACTACCACAACTGCCTTGTATATTGTTGCTCTTTTATTGATGGAGAAATACTATAGCTAGAGGTAAGTTCTAAGTCATCCTGTTAGCTCTGCCCCATTATCTTGTACGCTTCATGTTGGAACTGAAAATATCTTAAGTATAAATTTATACAGTAGCATTAAAAAACTTCAAACTCAGTGTGTTTCTTCAAGGATGAACTAACTGTTCATACGTATTTTATATTTAATACTCTGCAGAAATATACTAAAAAGCCAAAAGTGGCGTGTAGACCATTTATAATTCCTCTATTTGAAATGAAAGCTCTTAGAACAACTGAAAAAAAGTTTTGTTAAATGCACTGCATTATACAATCTAATTTTTTGCAAGCTATATTGATCAAAACTATTCTGGCAGCAGAAATGGAACAACAGAGTAATAGCCAAGCTCCTTCATGCAACCAAATAGCATGGAGTAGTAAATGGAAAGCAAGACAAAGAGGACCAGAGAGATCACATAAAATGTGGTATTGCAGAATATTAAATCCACTGCAGTTAGCCAGTAACATATGAACAAAATTAAAACAGACAGTCTGAAGCTGCAAGCTGGGAAACATAAATTTGTATCTCACTAATGTTTCCCTAATGGATAGCTCCAATGCATGATGGGGATTTATTTTTAAATAATGTTATTTCACTGCTAACTGACCTTCCTGTCCAGTTCAATTTACTTAAGGAACCAAGATGCTTAGAAGGTATGATTTTTGGATGAAAGAGAATTTTTACAAAGTCACTGTGAAAGCCAGAATCAGAACAAGACTTGTTTTATTTTGACTCAGAGAAGTATTATGATAAACAAAATGCTTAAAATAGAAATGCAGAAACCCAATTCTATTTAAATGTAATTCTGAGACCATACTAGATTCCCAGGCTTGGAGTGAGCTGCATTTTGTCTGAGTATTGTGCTCCTGTGAAGCTTTAGAGGCTTTAATAGGGCTTTGGGCAAATGCAGGCATCCACCCACACAGAGCTTATTTCAAGTCAGGGTCCTAACACTAGATTAACTATATTGGACTATAAATAATGCACCTGTCAATTGCACAAAATAGAACTAAAGAGCAGATGGTTCCTCAGAGTAAGTGATGTGTGGTGAATGCTAGTAATGCCAAAGCTTTGGGCAGTGGTAAGGATAGACCCTGATCTTGTTCAGGTGTAGGTAGTAACTACATTTCAAGTAACTATTGATGTAATTATTACTTCCTGTTTGCTTTAAAGCAGCTCTTGTTTCCTGCAGATGTTGTGCAGGAACCTCTTGTTTAAAAAAACCCCACGTTTATAAGACTATGGCATGTCATGGCAGTGTGCGACTGAACAGACTGTTAATTCTGCTTTGTCCTGGTTCTCATGGTTGGTGTTTGATAACATGAAAACCTTTTCATATATCTGACATTGTAACATATATTAAGTCAGTCTGTACAGTCATGCTATGTTTATACTAATAAATTAAACAGTGTCAGGCAACATTCATTATACCAGTATTATGTTGTCTACATTGCTGAATTATTAGTACAATCCTTTTCTCAGTTTTGGCCTGGGTGCACTAGCTGTCTCCTAAATAATTCTTGGGTATGGTTTGGGAGTTATCACTGTCCAATGACTATTCTCAGTAGTCATTTTGGATATTGTCAGTATGTTCTGCGTAGAAAGACTATTTAACAGTGTGGGTGCCGGCCTTTCTAGGTTAGCTGGCTTCAGTCCTGGAGAAAGGTCAGAAGCATATTTAATTTTTTAGCACTGAAATTGCTTCACAGTAGGGTAGTACATCACAGCTGTAACTTAGCACTTAGTAGCTCTGGGACTGGGGAGAGAAGCAGCTTCCAAGAAAGCTTTTGAGCTGTAAATGACCATGTGAGCAGATTCTATTGTTTCAGGCAAGACTTAAACCAAATTATTCAGAAATGGCTTTCCTTTGCCTTTTCATTTTGCTTTGAAATAGTCCAGGAGGTCTCTTCACAATCTATAATAGCTGAGAAGTATGCATGCAGCTGCTGTATATCTCCTTGTTGTTGCTAGTTAACCTAGTGGGAGATAATTTTAGCTCCTAGACTTCGTCTTAGAGCGCTGGACATCAATTCACACAGCATAAAGTACAGGCTTAGTCAGGCTCTACTTGGCTTCTACCGTGGCATTTTACATGTCCTCCACCATGGCCTGATTACAGCAGAATTATTGTTCTGTGGACAAAAAGCACAAATAATGACTGCATGGACATGCTATAGAGACATTTCAGAATTTTGGTTTGTGCTAAACCCTAGGTTGAAGAACATAAAGTTGTAAAATGTATGTATATGCACATATATCAAATAGGGTGAAAACGGTCCCAAAGAATGGGGGGAAGGAGATTTCCCAACTTGAGAAAAGTGTAATAGTGGCCCCTTGTGGGGCTTCAGACAAGGAAGCTTCCAACATCCTTGTGAATGCCAAAGCTTTGGGCAGTGGTAAGGGTAGACCCCGATCTTGCTCAGGTGTAGGTAGTAATTATATTGCAAGTAACTATTGATGTAATTATTACTTCCTGTTTGCTTTGCAGTAGCTCTCCTCTCCTGCAGATGTCATGCAGGAACCTCTTGTTTAAAAACCTTACATTTATCAGACTATGGCATGTCATCACAGTGGTCTCTCCTGCCATGTTGCTGCCAGTGTGAGTGTTCTGGGAGAGGGACCGAAGCTTCTGATGTGGACAAAGCTTCTGGTTGGAGGGCTGAGGAAGAGCTCTACTGGGAGACCATAGAAAGGCTGAGGAAAGCATGACCCAAGCCCTCCCTGGTAAGTCCACACGTGATGTGCCTTCCTAGTCACATATACATGTTCTGCATCTGTCTGTCTTTCTTTTTCTTGGCCATTATGGAGTCTACTTATTCTGGGAGGTGACCAGCAAAAATCTCAATAGAGAATACTCAATAGAGAAAAAAGATAAAAGGTGTGACTTTGTGTCTGGGGAAATTTTTCTCTGAGAGGCATATCCCTTTTCATATGGCTCCTATATCTCACTATGAAACTGCTGTTAAATAAGACAATGGCTTCTTTCCGCATTAAACAAGAACAAATGGGAAAATATTTTCACAGGAGTTACCTACTGATTAACCACTCTGAAATGTAGGTTCTAAGTCTATTTTCTAGATTTATTATTTTCTGCCAAAATTGATTTGGACAAAAACCATAGTAATTACCTAATATGTAGTTAGCAATTTTCCATCTCATTACACAACCCTTGTATCTTATTACCCATTTAAATGAATACCTGTTAAATGAACAGACCTGTACAATGCAAACAATTTTTCGATCCATCAAGCCAAAACAAATAGAGGACTCCAATAAAGTCTTTACAACAGTGTACCACACTATAGGATGCAATAAAAATAGGATTTATTAGTGTAATATATCAGCTAAATGAATATAAAACTTTGTAACAGAACCAAAATTACTTTTGGGGATGTCACATGATTGTACTATAACCCTAATCTTTCAAAATCCCAAGGAGCTTTTATCTTATCTGAGATAAGATCTTTGAGTATTTGTCACTATAGTGCTCCTAAAGTGACACTATTAATGCTGGCTGCACCTAAACTTGATACTAATTGTGCAATGATCTATCCTGCTGACTTTTGTCACCAAATACGTCATGATTTCCACTAGTGCAGGCCTGAATCTCTATAAAACAAAGACTTAACAACAGCAAGCTGCAGTGAACCTGAACGTGACAGTGGATTAGATTTATCTGTTCTCTCAAAGTGTGATTTAGACACGAGTTCTCAGAGGTGGAAGAAAGCGTTCACTCCTGGTTCTCTTCATGACAAAATCTAGATCCAAAACCTCACATCTTAGGAAAATTTTTATATATGTGAGTGGAATTAATTAGGAAACTTACTGACAATGAGAAGGAAGAGGGCATACACTGGCTGATTGTCTCAGAAGCATTTAAAAACAATTTGCTTTTAACAAGGATTAGGACAGGAAACAGAGAATATATATTTTTACTAGGAACCAAATGGAAGGGAAGCAAGATTAAATGAAATGGAAAGGCATACCCTCAGAAAACTATTTTAGAATGACTAAAATGGAGTGAATTTCTTACTTGTAAAAGATACTAAGTAAACAGTTTGTTAAAGTTAATGTCACTTTTTTCCAGGCACAAGCTTGAATGTAGTTGATAATTACTGAGTTATACTGGATGAGCTCTCATGGACCTCCTGTGTCTAGTCCTTTCTGTCTGCAGAAGGATCTAAGGATAACCCTGCACAGATACGTGGCTGCAGTCACACAGCTCACTCATTTCTCATTTACTGGCTTTCCTTTAGGAGGTGTGTGAGTTCTGACAGCAACAATATCAACACTTCTCTGTCTCAATAAAAACTCCTACATTTAAATTATGGAGAATGAAAGATAGATAGCACATCCTGAATCTGCAGAAACAGACCAGGGAGAAAGAACGATGTGCAAAGATCTCAGCAGAAGCTGAGTTGCACTCAAAGCAGTTGTAGCTTTTAAGAGGATCGTCACCTTGAACTGTTCTAGAGGATAATTTGTATTTGTCACCCATGGGATTCCTATCCTTATCTTAATTATTCCAATGTTGTGTGTAGGACAGACTTCTGTATTACGATGACACTGACGTTGTGTGCGTGTTTGTGGTTAGCTTCTGATGGCCGCCTGCTCTGATAATATCTGCTCTCTTCAGAATGATTACATATTCTTTATGCCATGAATGTCCAAAAGAGAATTTTACTTCAGAAGAAAAAACACTGTTGAAACAGAGGTGGCAGAGATTTCCCTTATGCTATTTCTTGCTGTAATCATGGCGTAGCAGATATAAAACCAGGAACACTTACCACTTCCCAATGATCCAACAAACTAAGGGAGAACAAGAGTCAACAGAGGTGGAAAATGCAGATTCATGTCTTGCCTGCAATGAGTCCTTAACTGAATATAGAGTAGCATAGTTCAAACTGAAAAGCCTAAGGACATTAACCTCATAACAGACAAATATTCATAACCAGTTCCTTTTGTGAAATGGGTGTCTTAGATTCATGGTCCACTTCAAGTCCCCAGCTAGGCCTTGAAGTTGGCTTTCTGTCATGCAAAATGATTATTTATCTGTCTGTTGCTACAACATGAAAAAAACCACCTTTTTCAAAGTTTGACTGTCCTGAGTTTCATGTTGCAGAAAAGGAATAATTTCAAATTAACACATTCTTCTTGAGTTATATTATGCATTTCAGTTCTTCAAACCCTTGACTCATGAGATTTCTGTATTTACCCTTCTTTTATGAAATGCGGCTGTAGTACTGTGCATTAAAATGTTAGAAAAACAGAAACATAGGGGACAGTTCATATAAACTTTATTTGAAGCCAAAAAAACATGTAACAGGACAAGAATTATATCCAACCTAGAAGAATAAGGAGAGTATCTTGATTTAAAGCAAAACCAAAAAGGATGACCCTGTGCAACAATTAGAAGCATGTATTAGAGATGTCAGAAGCCTGCAACAATTAGAAGCACGTATTAGAGATGTCAGAAGCCTTTTAAAGTGCTTTTTCCTGTGGAAATTACTGTCCTTTGGTATTAAGTAATAGTCTGAAAAATCTATGCTAAAAAGACAAAACCAATGCAGGCTCTGTGGGAAGTTTTTTCTTGCTTTCTATCTTTCTCTTTTTATTTCCTTACAATTTTATTACTCCCCGCCGCCCCCCCCCCCCCCCCCCCCCGGAACAAAATAAAGTATGTTAAAGCACAGAATCCTTGTTTTCAGAGTTGAGTGAATTTTTATTGCCTTGTGATAAATCTCAAGAAGCAAGGAACTGGGATGGAAACACTGAGATGTTCCTGGCTACATAATACAGTTACTAGGCACTGGGCCATGCATGTATGCACACACATACTTTAAAATAAATGTAGTCAAGTAGAATAAAATAAATTTTCTAAGGGTAAAAGCTGAGCTAAGCTTTTTAATTTGAAAAGTCAGCTTGATTAAGGAATAAGACCACCCACTGCTGGGAGAAAAATGCTTGTACCATATATTATGCATATTTGGTATCCACAGGCTGATATGAAGTATTGCAAGGTGGAACTCTACCGACTAGGTAATGAAAAAAAGATGCATTGAGACAATAAAAGAAAGTAAAAAAGATTTATTAATTCATGAATTTACATTCTGCATAGCCAAAAACTAAATCTTCCAGTACAAAAGTCTACAACAACATATTTGCATTAAGGGTTCAAATCAGGAAGCTACTTGCATATACAATTAACTCTACCCTTATTGATTAAATCAATCTAAACAAGTGCTTAACACTTACAAATGCCTAAAAGCTTTAATGAATTGAGGCCTACATACCTGACCTGAAGTCCTTTGTCATCACTCCGAGTCTTTCTATCAACCAGAAAGACCTTTGCGTTTATGCAGGTGTAATACTTAGAGCATTAGAACAGGCTCCTAAATACCCATCACACCATAAAACTTAGATTAAAACTAACATTTTGAATCCCAAATTGCATTGCTTTGATTTTGTTTGTTAGCTCTTGTTTGCATGTCTCTTTCTTACTAATACTGTTGCTGTATGCCGAGCTTAGGCTCTGATGTGAAATTGAAGTGCTTGCTTGTAGAATGACAAAATATTTGATTTGACTTTGGTATACCTGTTTGTTTGCATAGAGAATGTTAATTTGTTTGATTAAAGAATTACCCCATGAACGTTACTTGAAATCAGCATGACTTATACAAATACTTTCCTTGCCCCAGAAAGGAGGGATGTGTTTGTATCCTATCAGTTGCAAAACCTCACTTATCCTGTGCCATGTAGTAAAGGCTGCTCTTAAAATGGAAGACATTTTCTGAGTAGAAGAAATACCTGAATTTATAATATTTTTTCTTTCTTTCAGTGAACTAAAGTTTCCACCTTGTTTAAGCATAGTTTTCTCTAAGGGAAGGTTCCTTGTTCTTCATAGTGACTTACAACTTCCTCCTCAGTTATTGATAAGGACATCCAACATCTCCTTAAGGCATGGTTTAATACAGATTATTTTCCCTGTAAGAGTTATACAGGCTCAAAGTTAAAAGTGTAGTTGGAGCACCTGAGCTGAGAAACACAATGGTTAATGTCACCAGAAGTGCTCACTCGCTGAAGTCTTGATCCAAATTTCAGTAAGCCTAGAGTGACCATAGGTTTGATAACTGGAAAGCGTACCCATGTTGTAATTTGACTGAGTTGAAAGCATGAAGCGTAAGAAGTAGTGTCTTCCAAAAGTACGAGGTGTAACAAATATGTCAGGTAGATAGATGCTAGATAATTAAAAAGCCTGTGGGCAGGCAATAAGAACTCTGTAAGAATAAGAGTTAATACAGTTCTTGAAGAAGCACAAATATACTAACACTTCACTGCATTTGAGATCGTATTACCATTTTCAGGACTTCAGTTGTGAAGAAAAAGAGTGTGTACTGGTGGCTAACAACCACTGTGCACCACAGAAAAGTAGCTGCCACTTCTGGCAGTAACAAGGAACATAGAACTGAAAAGAAAGTATCTTATTTATCTGTTTATATTTTGCAGATAGAGATTCTGGCAAGGATGGGTATGGTCACCACTGAATGGTTAAATTTTAGCTCATTTTTAGTTGGTTGCAGTTTCGTGAAACCCTTAAGCAAGGTTGGTTAATTATCCTTAACTTTCTTCTTCAAGAAGCAAAGACGGTCTGAGGCAACTGGGAAAACCGTGTGACCTAAAGCCACAGCAAATCCCAGAATTCCTGAGCCACCTGGTCCACAGGGACTGCAGAAGCTTTAGAAAAGTTGTTGCAGCAGCGAAGCTCCCCAAGAAAGAGCCTGCCTTAGCCCTTTTTGTTCACAGCTGTCAGCTTTGACAGAAAGAGACTGCTTGCTTCATAGGTGCTGAAGTACCACATGCTCAAGCTCTTCCTCCGTTCACTACTGTTGCCAGTTCATTTCAGCATTCATGATGTCTTTCTAGTTTCCAGAGACCTGCTTTAGTTTGCTACTCTCCTCTCTGGTATCAATCAACCAACCAGACTGAGGTAGTACATTTATCTGGGACCTTATTTTAAGAAAAAAGGGTGCCTTATTCACCCAACTTACTTCCTATTTACACAGCTCCGCTAGAGCTCTGGCCTGTGAATGTAGGATAGCTGTGCCACTGGTTCAGCCCCTGGCTTCACTGCAGCATTGCTACTGTGTTAGTAGTTTGAGGTCCTCACCACGTAAGACTGCACTGGGACAGGAAAATAATCAAGTGATTTGGAAGCTGGTCTGTAATTCTGAAGACCTGGGGTTGGTTTCCTCCCCTGGTTCTTTTCTATTACTGGGGAAGTCATTACTTGTGGTTGATCAACTTGTGTGTAGTCAACAGAAGTTTTGTGTTGATTATTGGTCTCAGCGTCTTATCAACAAGCATTCCTGTTTCTTTTCCAAGCTTCATTGGCTTGTAGGAATTAGTATAATATCGATATAATCAAATAATAATAAAAATGAAAAAACACTTTTGTAGAAACTGAAGTGGGTTTTGCAGACCCAAAGAGCATACAGGGATACTGTGCATTATGCAGGCAATAGCCTCCTAGCGTAGACATTACTTAGACCAGCAGAACAGTTCTATTGCTGGAATAGCTGATTTCTTGTCACTGTAGAAGGCTCCGAAGAACCCTGGCTGTTCACTAAAACAGGCAAATTATCCCTTTTCCTGGTTGCATAGCACTGTGTTCCTATTTTACGCCTGAAGCTCTTTGCAGCCCACCTCCTTCAGTCTCAGACTGTCCCATTTGTGATGGTAAAGCAGAAACCCAGCTCCACACTTTTTCTTTTGTAAGCTTCCTGTGTAGGAGCTACTTCAGAAGCAGCACTGTGGGCACTGCTGATATGTCTACACAGGAAACACTTAGATAAGTTAACTGCTGTGAGAAAACTTTTTTTGAGGCATGCACGCAAAATAACTTCAGGTTGCTCGCATTTTAATAGTTGACTGGGTTACTTCTCCTTTGTTACTAGACAGATGCTTCAGAGCAGTTGATAAGTGATAAAATGATGTAGGGAAGTGCTGGAGTAGCTGTACCTCTGGGGTTATTTAAAAGCATGGGGCTTCAAGCGCTCATTCGGACTACTTGTGCCTGAGGCTGTCGCCCACACTCAGCAAAATGATCTATACCAACAGAACCATCCCCATCTTATTAAAAGAGAGTTACTGGCATAGCTGTCAATCTAAGACAACATCATGCCTCTGGCAGATTTGCCAGTGCAAGTTTTTTGTTTGAAACTAGCCAAAGTTTTAAAAGACAAAATGGCATAGGAGTGTTCACTAGGGACCCAATTAGAATTAAATTAATGTTTAATTATGTGCGCTTTTAGAATGGAAAAAATACAACTATTTTATTGTAAAAAATGTATAGCTTTTCCAAGTGGCAAAGTTAATTAGTGTACTTTTTATGTTACCTCTTCAGGCCATTTTTAAATCAACAATCAACAATTATCTTCTGAACCTCTCTTCAGTCCAGAGAGAGGTATATTTAATCATCAAGTGTCAGATCCTGCTTTTTTTTTCTTTTCTGTTTGATAAATTTCCTAGTTATGAATTCAGTTTTGTATTTACAGAACATAATTCTAAAACAAGAAAGCCCATTGAAACCTTTCAAATTGAGTACAAAACAAACTGTGTCATGTACAGCACCATGGGCCTGAATACAAAGCAAGAGTTTAATGTCTTAATAGGACATAGGGTGTTCTTTGTGACATTTAATTTATACCAGCAGCACTTTTAGCAAATGTATAGCAAATAGTCCAAACCTCAGATAAAGAATTCATCTAAGCCTGTTAAGAGAACAAAGCTTTTGTATGTCAAACACTGACATAACTGTGACTCTGCCCTGGTCTTGCCACCTAATCTCTTGTGCTCCCAGATGTATCCTAGTATCTTGCCTGCTTGAATTTTTTTGTTTATTTTTATCAAGGAATCATAGGATAGGAAGGCCTTTGAAAGTCAGAGTAGATTTGGAGATTACAGAGACATCTCTAATCCTTATTCAACACCATACAACATTTGAAAATTCCTGTAAGGAAAACTGTTCATGCAGTGATTCCATGCTGTCTGAGGCTAAATAAATTGGACAAAAATGAGAATTATTGCCTTACAGGAATTTCACACCAAAATTTGCCTTATTCTAACTCTTCACACTCTGTGGTCAGAGTATCATAGTAAAGTAATTTAACTCAAAATAATATGACAGGTAACTTCTGGTCTTTGAAATGAGAAAGTATAACTTCTGAAAAAAATAGGGTTTTTTTTTCAGTTTCCTTTCAAGAGTTTATATTAAAAAATATTAGGCTATCACAAAGAAATGGATATCATATTAATGTTCCCATAGAACAATGGAATTACAGCATAACAATTTAAGTGGAAAATACCATTTAAAGGTGCATGAAGAAACACAAATAATTAATTTTTGTCTCATCCTTAAAGTAAGAGTGGTTTCTACAAGGGCCAAACCCAAAGAAAATTTAATCCAACGTGAGATTTTTTTAATGCGTTCAGTGGTTCTTGATTCTAAGTCTTTTCAGGACATCCAGGTTTTTCTCTTTTATGGTAATATTGGTAGAAAAACGTTACTGCTTCTCTCAGTAGCTCGATCTAACAGTTATTTTCAAATAGCATTCATCCTTGTGCAATGTACCCAGAGCCTGAAATGTTACAAATCAAAGTTCAGTCTTGCTGCACAAATTTTGAAACTGTAAAATATTTCAATTCAGAATGACCATTACTTAAGAAGACATTTCCCTACTTAAGAAGATGTTTGCTTAAACTGCAGTGAATTTATTATTCTTTCTGTGTAAATAACTCTAACCTTTCTATCATTTGTGTATGATAGTTGCATAGATGATATACTCTAGAAAAGTAACAATAAATAAAAGACAGTCCCCGAAACACAGAAATCTTACAGTCTGTCAGACAAATGTACAGTGAGATGCACATTGCTGAATAGTGAAACTCATTCATATTTAATACTAGCTTTGTTTCAGCGGGATCAGGATGAGATATTTTTTATCACAAATAAGAGACTCAATTAGTTGTTTAAAAAACATAGGAAGGAAATGAAGAAGCAGAAGATATAGCTTGACATGAGTGGTTTGATTTATGCTGTTATTATATCTCATTTCAATTAATTACTTATGCCTAAATGGAAAGTGAAAATCCATTTTTGTAATTTTGTTTTAAATTTTTATCATGGTTTCTCTCAGATACTGCTACAGCAGTGCTAACTGTATATCTCTCTATTGGCTTTCCCCTAATAAATTGAATTTGTGAGTTTATTCAGTCAAATGTACCAAGGAAGGTTTCAAAAGGGTGGAATGGTTTCAGAGGTGACCGCGTTTCCACCAGTTCTATGAATAAATAAGGCTGAATGTCCATTTTAGTGCCACAGCACTTAAGGCTACAGCATGAGTTTAGTCCCTTAGAAGACATAGTGGTATCCACTTTGCAGAGAAACTCAGTAAATGATCTAGCTTTGGAAGCTGGGAAAAATTCAGTTGGGATTCATCCCTTCTGGACCATCAAAGTCAGTTAATCATAAACCATATAGTGTGGAATTTATCACCTACCTGTAAATGTCTACAGTGTAAACATGTACATCTGAGCTAGTCATGCTTTTTATAGTCAGTGGGGAGTAAAAGGCACTGCAAGGGCACAATTCGTCTGACCTGCTTTAGACTTCTATTTTAAGATGAGATAAATTGTGCCCTAGAAATGCCAACTTCTCTTCATTGGCTGCAAAGGCAGTCTAAGACAACTTACTCAAATACAGATGGTTGTTTAAATCTCGGTCAAAATGCATGGGAGAACAAGGCATTTATTCCTCAGCTACTGAACAGAATTTTAACTCTGAAAAAAATGTTTTCCATGCTCATGACACATCTGAAAAATAATGTGACAATTTTGAATTCAGTAACGTTTTTGTAAAAAGCTGAGTCATCTGTGTATTTCTCACATGGGAACAAGTGCACTTTCTGTTATCTGTTTAGATGTCTGTTATATGTGTGTACGTGCGCACACACGGCCAGCGCATGGTTTTTGAGGCCTCTTTGCTGCCTTGTGCTTTCATTGTGTGATCATGTCAAGGAGAATCTCAGCCTGGGCTATGTGCCACGCAATGAAACTGGAGTGAGGGGGTAAAGACCAGAGCTCAGACTTGCAGCTTGGAGTTATTGCCTTCAACTGAGACTTTCTAAAGCCTGAAACCTTGCCAGGAGACCAGCCTTCCCTAACAGCAGTGAAACTCTCTGGCAACGACCACGTGGGCTCTATAGTGATGGATGAAAGCAAGCAGAGATTAAAGGATATGTGACCAACTGCCTGTAGTCAGGCCACGGAAAGAAGGTGTTCTGGCTCTGCATTGCAAGTACGGGAGCTACCACTCTCATTTCAGGGAAGTGTAAGAGTGTTCTCCATCTCAATGCATAGAGCTGAACTTTCATATCCACAAAGACTGAAGGTGTGTACATAATTATTCGTAGTATCTATGTGTATGTATTCCATACAAATGTATTGCTCCATTCCATTTTGCATATATATCTGTCTAGGTCTAGTAAGTACATAATTGTGAGATGTATTATAGTAATATTAGCCAGAATCAGGCTAGGGAAATAATTTATTAGTCAGTACCTTTTTTTTCAAAAGCAGTATAAAAAAAAAATTTATGTTCCCCTTCCTAATAATTTCAGTGTATGATCTTCTCTTGTCGCTGCTGCTTGCCTGCATGAAGTCCCCAAAAGAAAGCAATGGAACCTCTGAAGCAACCTTGTTTTCTGTGTGCTCTCTCAGTCTGTTAGCTCTAAAACACCGAAAGAACAGAAGTGATTGGACTTGGATACCTATAAAAATAGGCTTATAAGAAATGCATATATAAAATTTTGTTTGCAATTTAAAAAACTTCTGCATTTCTGAATTGATTTCTCTATCCACTTTTCTTGATCCTCACCTCAGCTTTTCTTTTGCCCCGCTTACCTTTTCATCCCTGCTTTATTAACTTCACAGTGTTTCCCTTCACATTTCATTCTGTTTAGCTTCTCCCAGAATTCATTTGGATTATTTTTTCAAGGATTACAGACATCAAACTTCAAGCTCTGAAGTGTTATGATGTGACTGCTATAATTCTCTTCTGTTTTTTACTCCTGGGAACTGCTCTGTTCATTTAGATTAGACAGAATGTACATTATTTTGGGCTCTAACAGTATCCTCTGTAGATGAATGAATGAATCTTTTTTTTATTTAGGGGGGGCCTTAGATGCTGTAGTAGTAGGTATGACCAGTAGTGCTAATGGTAGTAAAGACACAAACTTCCAGGAGAAAGCTGGAAGCTTTTGCTCTTCAGCAAAATAAGTCATTGAGGTCACTATCAAATCCACAAAGACTGAAGGTGTGTACATAAATATTCGTAGTATCTATGTGTATGTATTCCATACGAATGTATTGCTCCATTCCATTTTGCATATATATGTGCCCATTGAAAGGATTTTAAGTACTATGCCTGAGCAATGTGTTTTTTCGCTGGCACTTGTCTATGCATGTTGAATTCCATGCTTGGCAATTAAGTATATGGTCTAGTTTCCAGCTGTAGGGGTCAAAATATTTATCACCAGGAGCTAAGCAAAGTACTATAGCATTTTAAAGCCAGCATAAGAGAGTTTGGAACAGACATGTGAAAAGATATTATTATGTTAAATGGCCAAGGACTATCTATGAGGGTTCCATGACCTTAGTTAAGTTTCAACTGCACATATAAATCAATTTGGTTTTGAACATTCTCAATTTCTGTATAGATCCTTTCATCAAAATAATGTTGTTGTGTTTATCAGCAAGTAGAGAAGAGACAAAACTTGGGAAAAGCTATGATAACATTATCTGGTGGGAATACTTTGGTCAGTTCAGGAAATTGCAAGTGTGATAAATGTGGGGTTTGTTACTTTGTTGTTTCACATTATGCATGAGAAAGGCTCCTGATTTCAAAATCTAATAGAAACTTTTAAGGAATTAAAATATTCTTTTTAATCCAAAGTGATTTTTTCAATTTAACTTTTGACATTTTTTTAAAAAAACATTGGTTTTAAATATTAGGTAAGTTTCAAAACAAAATCATTGAATTTTACCAAAAGTATTTGGGGAAAAAAACCCCAATTTCATTAACAACTGTCTTCTTTAGTTCTAAGTACAAAATTTTAGGTAACATTTTCATTTCATTTCAAAGCAATAGATATGTTTTATGCGAAAGAAGTGGATGGGATAAAATAATGATTAAACTATAGCGCTTGTTATCCACATGCCTTACTTCCCACATTCATAACTGAAAATATTTTTCTCAAAGATGTGTGGGGAGGAGAGGAGAAGGAAAAGAAACAGCACAAGAGTTTCAAGATTAAAATAAGTTTTAAAAATAATGCTTAGTTATTTTATTTGCTGTGATAGGCAAGAATCAGCCTGTTCACAGCAGCGTGCTGGCTCTTTTACACATAAATGCAGCTTCTTCAACTACTTCACTGTACTTCAGGAACAAATTAAATGATGAATACAGTTTCTGTTAGGCAGAAACCCCAGGAAATTGGTAGTTACAGATTCTAGCAACTAGACTGGTGGAGTGTTAATGATTAGTTATTTTTTACTCTGTATTACTCTGATAAAAAGTATTTTCCCCAGGATTAGTGGCTAAGGTAAGCATCTGTCTTTTTGTTTTCTTTTTAAAGTGTTATTGAAATTATAAAACCAAACTCCAGAAGAACTGCAAATTTAGTGGCTTTTTGCTGTTGTAATTATACGTTGTATTTCTCTGGCAAATGCCTGTAGATAATTGCTGCATTTGTACTTTTACAGGCAGGCTGAAAATATTGAGTACTATTGCTGAAGAAGGTATAACAAAAGATATAAGCAATAAATTACTGTGTTTCTTTCAAGCATGTAAAAGGCAATGCTTTTTCCAGTCGCTTTGCTCATTCAGCAGTTTTCCTGTGAACAAAAGACATTTCTACACAGTCAAAAGTTTTCTTATTTTCTTATTTATTTTTGCACAATGTATGTTGTAGTTTTTGAATCTCCAGTTCAGTGCCAGATTCTTGTTTGGGGAATGAGGAATGGCTTGCCGTTTCTGCAGCTCTAACTTGCTTCCTCAGCAAGTTCTCAGGCATCCACCAGCAGAATCATATTACCAGAGGTCACTGAAGAGGCTGCTCCTGACAGCATGTATTATAACAGAGAGTCATCATTGTTGCAGCCATAATTTTTATTAACATTACTCACAACCTGGAAATGCCAAGCGTAATTCAGACCCAAACCCTTTTCTCACTCTCCTCCCCATGACTACTTCCCTCATTTTCCTGCCAGCTTGCTTATCTCCAGGGTTTCTTTGAAATACTGACCTGCTAAATTAGAACAGCAAATGCAAGTAGATTTATTTAACTTTGAAAGCCTTGTTGGCAGAGTCTTTTCACTTTTTTTGTGAAGTAACTTCTGCATTGGAAGAGCATCTTAATGTGACACTATTCTGTTCATTCCTCTTTATCACAAGCACAGCTTTCTTTCCCATAAACTCCAGAGCTTTATTTCATTAATTGTCAATGTGATTACTTACTCTACAGCATAATGAATGTTATCTGAAACATTTAGTGTGCCTTTCTGCCTGGTGCTCAAAATGTATTACAGTAAGTGCTGAAAAAATAACATTTTGTATGTTAGTACTTTCTTCTGAGTTGCATGAAAAAGTCTTGCTTTGCTAAGTGTATTTACGTTGTTCAGGAATGGCAAGAGGAAGACCCTTACCTACCTCGAAGGAGCATTCCTTGGGCATTTTGCTCATTGGCAGCAGCTAGTTCTGGCACCCTACTCCTTGTTCATCACTGTGTGAGACTCCCAGCTGTCACTGGGCACATCTATGTGGGTGTACTGGCTGCACTGCCCCTCCAGAGCAGCTCTGTCCTGGGAAGCCGGAGCAGAAGGCAGCATGGCAGAGTGGAGCAGCGCTATGGAGCACACTGGTATAGAGGGTTGGTTTACATGGGTAAGAAAGGATAAACACAAGGCATTCACTGTATCCACTCTGAATTCACTGCAGAAAATGTGGCATCCATCGGGAAGACATGTGGGTGCACTAATGCACACCTGTGACCCAAATAATAGACTGATACCTCTCTAAAGAGTTTGGTAATTTTGGTGTGGTACCATGAGAACATGCTATTAAGCTGGCTTGTTTCTGGCAGATCAATGCATGGTTAAAAACAAACATGCATCTCTGCCCCTGCCTATGTGGAAATGGCAAAAGACATCAGTGGACTTTAAATCAATGATAGATTAAAGCTAAACCCCTCAGGTGAGACAGTAAAGTGTTCAGGATTGGTGAGCACTCAATGCCCCTTACCAATATTGAACAACCAAATCCTAATTCAAAGTGGAAAGCATAAATAGTTAATCCAAGCACAAAATAAAAGGTGCTGTCAGTTAGACCTCAAAGTACCTTAAAGTGTTAACCACTTACCTTTACATGAAAATGTGTGAATTTCAGTGTTTTGATTTCATGATGGCAAATTTGCCTTCACAAGCACATTTCTACACTAGAAAGCTCAAATCATCCTTGAGATAAAAGCAGATGGCTGGATTTGATTCTAATAGCTGACTGAAAGCTTCCACCATGAATTATTTTTGGTTTAAAATGAAGGGATTTTTCCCAATCTCTTTACTGCTACTGCTACAGACACTTCAAGTGTCTTGTTTTTGGACACAAATGATTCTACCTTTCATGATGGCACAACTTCAGTCTTCATCAGGTACATTAAGCTTCTGATGATGGGTTTTATAAATCACAAATTACAGCATAATGTAACTTTTGACCTGAAGTGATTGTAATAATTAAAGCCTGGTCTTTTGACCGCGTTATAGCATTAAATTTCCTATAGCAGAAAAATATTTATTGAGGGCATAAAAAGCAAGGATAAACACTCAACCTTTTTGTCATTATAATTTAACTACTCTAGTCACTGAACCTGTCTGGTTCTATTTCTGTAAATACTACCCTATATGACCTACCTTGACCAATATATTTTACAAGCCAGAGTCATCCATTAAACTTGTGAAATGACTTTGCCAATACAGCTTGTACAAAAAGCCAATAAGTAAAAAATGGTTCTCCTATGGGCTGTCTTAGCATTTCTGGCCATGATTAATATAAGCAATTGTCTCAGTTTGGCTCTTCAAGGAACTGGTAACTAAACAGAAATAATAATGCTAATGGAAGGCAAAAATAAGCTTGTATTTTACATCATTGCCTGGAGTTCGCATGCAAAATATGTTTGATATGTGCCAGGTTTACTGTGTTACCAAAAGACAGGAAGGTGATGGCGCGGACACAATGAAAGTGCCAAATGCAAAGTATGCTGTCAGTGCATGATACAACAGTGATGATTTTTTTTGCCAAATATGATAAATAATGGTAGCCTAGTCTTTTTAGTTGTTTTTTTTCCAGTGGCTATGCCTCTACATATGAGCTCAGAAAAATAGAAAAATGGTCTGCCTTCAGAATTAGCATAATCATTATTGTATTTGCTAATTATATATAACAAACCAATATGAATACCACAAACTCCATTGCCTAAAATTGTCCAAGCAATTCTGTGTTACTCTACGTTTTGAAAAGTCTCCCACTAGTCTTTCACAGCCTCAAAACTTTTTGAAAGGACACCTTTCATTAGCATTCAGATGATGTGGTGTTTGTCGGATGCTCCTGGCCAGCATCAGCTTTGTTTAGACGTGTTATTAGAGATTAGTTCTTTTAAAAAAACTTAAGTATCACGGGAGAGACAAGGAGTCTAATAATTAAAACAGTCTCCAACAGAACATCATGCCTATTCCCTGCTAAAAATGGTCTTCCTATTATTAAATACAAACTATTCTGTCTTTCCAATCTAGAATTAATTTGTGCAATGTTTCTATTATTTATAATTTTCTGTGTCATCAGCTGCTCAGCAGATTAACAATACTTCCTTTCTTTCTGAGAGTAATTATAATGGGAGAGCTTTTGTATTCATCAGACTTTTTAATAAGGTTATTAATACTTACATCTCATTACATCTGTTGAATCATAATTTAATTTTTAGTTACTACATGCATTTGTGTTTTGTATATGCACATGCTAATTATTGAAATTGTTTATATCACAGAGGCTAAGAATAATTCATTTTAGACAAGAGAACAGTTATTGTGCCACCGTTTTCAGTAGAATTTATATATTACAGACATTTTGATCTTTTGGCTGTTGATCAGAAAACTCTTTAATTGCTATTCCCTAAATTTAACATTACAGAACCCAATCCAAAACCTGTTGAAGTCAAGGGAGAAACATCCACTGATTTCAATGGCTATTATGTCAGATCATTAACATGTTTTATTACTGCATCTCTATTTCTTAAGAAAAGCAAAATTGTCTTTCAGTATTATTGGAAATGAAGGACAAAAAGGAAGAATGGATGGTAAGAATGCATGGCTACTTCAAGTGGACTACTCTCAGAAGACGCACAACTTGTATTTGGCAAAGAGAAATGAAATGTGGCCTTTTATTTCCCAAACCTGAAAGTCCATTCAGCAAAACAGCCACCAGGAAACCTGGAGAATACTTTGGCCTTGATCCAGCAAAGCACTCAGACAGGTTTATCTTTAAGCATGTGAATATTCCCATTTGAGCCAATGGGCAACTCTGCGCCATGTCTGGCTGTTTTCGGCCGGGGTGGATGAAGGGAGTAGGAATTTAATAGTGGATTTATGATTACAGTCACGATTAGGGTCATGGTTAGGGCCAACCACTGGTCACAGGTGCAGCCCGATTTATATCAATTCTAAATTTCTGCTGTCTAAACTTGAAGACTTAATTGGACACTTCGCTTCTTACAACACTGTGTTAAGCCATTGAAAGATCAAAACTGTATGGTCTGAAATAAAGAGGTGACTCGTCATAGGAATTATTTTCACTAACTTCAGCCTTCTGGCATCTAGCCAGATGTTAGGCACAAGAGAGGAGCTCTTCTATGGGAATTCATATCACCTGTAATTATTTTGCTTTTGAATGGGATGAATTATTTTTTCATATTTCCTAATTCTCTCCAGAAGTTACAAAGGAGGCTTAGAGAACTAGCTTACTATGGCATCATCATTTTTTAGATATCTAAAATTAGTGGAGACAATGAAGCTCAACATAAATTTATACCTTTAACAGGTGTTCCACTGGCCAAGCTGAACCTGTAGTGAACTAAAAATGTGTTAAGCAATGAATTAGCTGCTGTGGGTATTTAATGAGTCCCATTTATCCGTATTTACACACAATGCCAAATGATTGTTCATTTAAGTGCCTTCATTTGCTTTACATGTACAGAATTCCTCTGTCTTCTCCCCACTAAAACCAAATATTAATGAATGCACAAATACCTAAGGAATCTATGTGCAAACATGGTATTTATCTTATGTGTAAAGTGATACCATTTTAAAAACATGGAGCTAGATAGTAAATAATTTCTTCAATGACAGGGGAAAACAAATTGAAGTGGATGATTATAGGTTTGTGATAACTCAAATGGCCATGAATGAACACAGCCTGAAGGCAGACAAAGCCTTCTGTTGAAATCAATGCCGTGAGAAAGCATGAAGAAGCAATACAATAAAAAAGATAAATTTGAATAAAAATTTACCAACTGTAAATGAATTGTAGGTAATGCCAAGACAAGTTCCTTGATAAATAATGTAGTCATGCAGTCCTAGTGCCTCTGTTCAAAAACACATAGCTTAAACTACATCCCAGATACCAAAACCAAATTGTATATATTTGTAGTCATTTAACTAAAACTTTATAAATGACTAAATTTTTCCTTTATAAACAGTTTCCTTGGGTTTAAGGTAGGTTACATACCTGTTTTTAAGTTTATAATTTCTTATTCCAGTTTTTATCATTGATATAATTGTCAACCACCAGCTAGCTATGCTGGCTGTGTCGTCCCCCCCCAAGCCTCATGCCCACCCAGAGGCTATTTGCTGATGGAAGAAAATGAGAAATAGAGAAGGCATTGGCTTTGTGCAAGCACTGTGCAGTCACAGATAAAATATTGCTGTGTTATCAACACTGTTTCAGTCACATATGCAAAACACCGCACTGTACGGGCTGCTGTGATGAAAATTAACTCCTTTCCAACCAGACTCAGTGTAGTCTGTACCGTTAAAATAAAGTTGGTTTTGACAGCTAGGAGTCCCATATTTGCTCTATTCTCTTGGTAGGTCTTATAAAAAAAACAAAAAAAAAAAAAAGAAAGAAAGTAATTACAAGGTAAGATTATCTAATCTCCTAGGGAAATCTTCTGAAATTGTAATGTAGTAAGTTAGCTGTCTGAGAAGACAAGATTTAGAACAGTACAGAAATGAGAAACTAAATAAAACGGAAGGTCTACAAATAGGAATTACAGATGAATAAGAGTGATATTTTAATTAGAGCCATTATGACCAGAAAATAGATATTTTTTAGTGCACTGTCTTGTAAGTAATGTTACAAAATTCTCTGCAAGTTGTAGCTCAAGTTAGATTGTATCCTAGGCAATTTAGTTTAGAGTAATAAGTTACCTTAAAGTGAATGGAAAGCAAAGTCACAAATAATTAATCTGGTAGTACTGTAACTAGCGTTTGGATCAAATAACTACCGGATAAGCTTTTAAACACTGTGCATTAAGTGATTGCTGTGGTTTTAAAATTATAATTTTATGCAAAATGGAAAGAAATTAACAAGGAGAGTAAAAGTCACAACCAAGTTAATAAGCAGAAGGTACTGAGGTTCCAACCCTCAACCCCTGGATGTAAGTGTCTAATGCTAATTAAAGCTTCCTGATCCACATGTATGTATTTATAGTATCTAGGAACTCCAAAACTCATGTAGCATTTACTAGGAATTACAGATCTGCAACCCTGTAATTTCTCTAAACAATTTCTGCCCTTGCCAGCTGCATGACAAAATTAAACTTGCCAGTTATAATTCTGCAATTGGCTTGACACTACTCAGTTTGTTTAAAGTGAACGTCCAGTTGGGTGATATCTTTTTATGAGAGCATTGGTGGCTTCATCAGTATTTTAGTATGGAGACAAAATATGAATTGACAGAAATAATGAGGATCTTGGAGTCTCTTGCATTGTCAGTTGGGTAGGAAAGGTGATGCTGCAAATCTCACTCATGCATAGTCTCATTTATTTTTACCGAAATTCCCTGTTAGAGCGTTTCTCCATATGTTTTTCTGGCACAGGAATAAAAAGTTTAGTGAATGTGAGCTCTGTAATTTTTCAATTAATTGACAGGAAGGCATTTTTTTTACCTACAAGCAAATGCAGATCTATTTATCTTCATATGGGGAAAAAAAAATTATACAGTCTATCTATCAGTCAGCCTAACAAGCTACACCCCGTACCCTGACAGTGCTGTCACACTCCAAGTCTTTTGGGCTTCATTTCCAACATTGCTCACTGACGTCACTCAGGAGCTCCAGCTGTGCTCACCGGCAGCTGCTGCCAGTCCCTTGCTGCTTGACTGCTCCCACATTTTGCTCTTCAGCACAAAGCGGGCCACTTGTGCATGACATGCCAGGGCAGACAAGGAGCGAGGAACCTTGTTGAGTCTGTCTACACAGTGTTTTGCAGACACCTGACCGTGAGCCTTATTTTTCACTCACTTGAGCCTGAGTGAATGGTATTACTGTTGTTGAGCCTGAAGTAGTATGTTGAAATGCAGAGTGTACTACCACTACATTACATTCCATGGAGTTATCTCACATCTATCTAAAAACAGTGCAGATGACTTAAGGCTTTGAGGACTAGGATCTTATGTTGTCACTAGGAGATCCTATTGATTACAGATCTTTTCCCCCAAATATGAGTTGTTCCTTAACTATGTGTAGCAGCCCAATGGAAAAACTTGTATTCCTTTCCCAAAGAGAGAATTCCCCAGTACAGATTACATAGTGATGGAAAGATTGGCTTATAAGAACCTTTCTGAGGAGAAGCCTATTTATAAAATTAGATATTTTGGGGGGGGCGGTTGTTATTAAAATACTGGGGTTTAGCTTGCAGTTTCATTCAGCAGACTGAAAAAAACATATTAAAGAAAAATGACAAGAAATATTTTCTGGCCAGAATAGCTTCTTTTCCCATGTTAGCATGTTTTAGTTGGTTTAAAGATAAACCAAGTGGAGAAAATTGTGTGACTGCCATTTAGAGTGACACATTTACAAAGGATTTTAGTGTTTGTCCAGCTGGTGCTTTTGTCTGTGACTATGTGTAAAGATCTCCTCTCTTTTCTGGGTTATATTCAATGTTTACAATGTTTATGAACACTTAACTTGATTTCCCAGATGAAGAAAATGTAACGTAAAATTCAAGTAAATGGATCATAAACTCCATGATGCAACAGTGAAGCATAGTTGCCCCCCCCCCGCCCCCCCCCCCCAAACTGGAAGGTAATTCAAAGGATCTTTCTTGTTTTATAGTATATCTTTTGTTCTTATAATGCTGCAGAGTTGAACAAGTATCATCTCCATATTGGATTCTGATTTGTTTGATCTTGTAGATTTGTTCAAAAAGGCTAGATTTGGCATTACCTTCTGCACTGCCTTAGATTAGCTGCCTTTCTTCAAGACCAGTAGTATCTTTACCTCCCAGAAATGTTTATAGGAAGAGAAGAATTATTTATTCTGTGAGACTTTTTGAAGAGGTTTAACACAGAATCTGAGGAAAAGGGATGTGATAACTAGCACAGGGTACCAGAAACCCCTTTCACTCCAGTCCATTCTGATTATTTTCTGGTTTAGAGTCTAGAGTGGCCTATTATGGAAGAATTTGTCCCATCATGTTTTCAAATTTTGGCAGTTCTGCAAGAGAGAAAGGTAAGTTTCATCTTATCAGTTATAACCATGGAAGTGTAAGGTAAATGGTTTTCAGACACCATTTTTCAGGGTTACTCCCAGGTGGGATGAGGTGGTAGGCAACTTTAGAGTTGTCTCCATCCCATAAGCCTTTAAGTGAATCTTCTGCCATGAAGTAGAGGGCACCTCACACCACTGCCTTGAGGTAGGTGTAGATGCATGCCTTTTATGCAGCTAAAAGTGGAAAGGCTGATGCTCATCCAAGCTGTTGCTAATATTTCAGAACATCTAATTTTACAGGTTGTTAAAGACCCAGCAGATTTAATAATCTACCCTGTAAGTGTACCTCTATGCAGATCCACTGCAGAAGAGACCTGGTTTTGACTCCCTGTTGTCAATCAGCCCTGCAGCTGGCAAGAGATCAGCATCAGCGTTAACTGGAGTTCTTTGTGTATGCTCAGAAACAGCAAGCTTTGGTGCATTAGCATATGATACTCCCAGGTCAGTATCTTTAGGTATGTATTGAATAGGGGAAGTTTCAGGGATTCCACTTAAAGATAGAAAAATATGGCCAGTATCCTGCCACTGAAAGTCCTTGGCAAGGACTAGCAAAAGACACAAATATGCCATCTTCTGAATAGTAGCCTGAATTTTATCTTCTAATTGCATAAATTATTTTTGGTACTATTTCATCTGAGGTTTTCATATAATATAATAATCATTATTTCAGGCCCAAACTCTATGAAGGTAAATGCTGTGACAAACTGTTGTTCCTGTTTTCTCAATGGGAAAACTTTTAGGAAACAGTAGTTTTTTATATTAACAGAAAAATAATAGCCAAATATAGGCCTTCTAATTCCTACTTCTGTATTTAATCCAGTAAGACCTCATTGATTAAATTAGGAAGGAGTGAAGGGGAAGCCGACAGAGAAAACTAGGACATTTCCCAACATAAAACCTGCACATTTTTATTATGTATGTTTTTCAAAGTCAAAGGACAGCCTTTAGGGATCCTACTATAATGTTTTATTCTCTGAGGATAAGGTCCAAGGAAAAAATATTGCAAAATACAGCATAGGCTACACTACCTTCCAGCAACCTTTCTGTGCAAAGTGACTAGATTACTTGACTGTCTCTAAGGATCCTGAGAATTAATTAAATCTTGATTGGCTCTTTGAAGGAATAAAGTATGCGCTTCTTACATAGTTAATGCTGTAACTAAGTTTCCTTTTAAAGCATTTTATGGGTTTCTGTGTCCTTTTCTGATTGTGCATCATAAATGCCAGCTGTTCTGGGTGTAAGAAGTGGCACTGATGTGGGGATAGAACTAACATTGTTTCAATGACTTTAAATGTTCATTCCTGTACTGACAGCAATGCTGGGGATTCAGTAAGTGCTCTAAATTAGAACTGTTTGGCACTGGAATACTGTAGTGTAAAAGTTACCATTAAGGGGATTTGATGTAATTTTGTACTTAACCATGTGTCTGGGTTTGATTATGATTCAAAGCACTAGAAGTGCAGCAATCAATATCCTTGTGTTCTACCGCTCACAAGCCCTTAAATGCTGCAAAACTTAACAGATCAAGCTTTTATTTGCAGGGAAGTTTGTTTGTTTGTTTGTTTGTTTATAACTCTCAGTCTCACTTTTCTGCTTCATCATTTGAGCTAAATAGCCTGAAAAGATTCTTTTGAGATGACTGTCTTCATTGCTGTCATTAACAGTTGAAGAAACATGCAGGAAATGAGATGTGCCCCTCTGGGTAGTGGACACATCGGTGCCTGAAATAGTAAATCTTCTAAAGAGACTTATTCTAAGGGACCTTTTCTCCTTGTTTCAGTTTGTACTAGTGATGCTGTTGTATCACCCACCACCATGTTGTACAATACCTTTGTTTCTATTTCTGTGTCTTCTCATGTCACTCCTTCCAGCCTGTTGAAATTCCTGTACTAGTTGGTATTAAAGGTCACCTTCTTTGATGGCAAGGATCACCCTTTTTCCCATGTGTGCATACCAAAGGAATCTTAAAAATAAATAGATGCGCACAGGTGTTACTGCAACACAAGTAATAACAGCCTTTTGGGTTTTCTACTAAGCCTCTTTCTCGGTAAGATATTTGAATCTGTATAAGATGAATTTTAATTGCTCCTTTTTCTTCTGATGTCCTTAGGAGAGTAAAAATTGCTTTCCTTCTATGCAACAGTTGGGGACAACATACTTTTTTATTTTTTTTCCTCGACTGCTGATAGGGTAAATAATTTTCTGAAGGTAGGTTTATACTGTAGTAGATGAAGCATAGACATACCCAGACTAACTCAATTACATTTGATTAAGATACAGATCTTCACATCATAGCAGATGAAAAGTGCCTATGTAAGAATTGCAGAACATTACTGTTCATTAGCTAGCAAATATGATAGTATAACCTGTTTCCCTTTGATAATACATGACTTATTTTTTAAATAAAGATGTAAATATCTTTGATAGAGAAGTAACAATCGACAAGTTATTTCTTATAATTTATTAAAGAATTACTTTTCTTAACTGTAGAGAATACATGGGTACTTATTCACAGAGCTGTATTTCCAGTTAATATTTAGTTGGTCATCAGTAACACAGCAATAAAATGAATTTTCTTTTCAAGGAAAAGGACAGAATAAATGCTCGGATTCTCCAACTAAGCTATAATGCATCTTTATTTTCTGAGAAGGAAGCTTAAAGAAATCAGATAGGATTATACAAAGGATAGTAATTAGGACTTACTAAATCTGTCCTGTAGAACTATTAAAGCTTCTCAGAAAAATACCAGCTATTTTTTTTTAAGTGGGAGAAAGCAATTACTGCTCCTTCATCGGGGCAGTTTGGGGGCTGAAGCTTATGTATTTCTTCATTGCATTTCTAGAAAAACAAGCTGAAATTAGTGCAAATACACTGTTTGACATTTTGGTGTTCTGTGGCAAATGTTGATCGGCAAGTTCAGGCCTGCCATTGCTCCTGTCATGGGACAGGTACTGGAGTAACGGGTTCCAGCTGTGACAGAGAGCACTCTCAGAGCAGATATGCCTCTGTAGTGTTACGTTATCATGCTAGCTATAGTCTTGAAACTTGAAGCTTCTTGGAAGGTCGTTTATGGTACATTAATATTCAGAAGGGCTTTGCTGGTTATGTTATCAATAGCCTTAGAAATAACTTGTAGGCCTGAAATATCCATTCACATGAATGTGTCCAGCATTGGTTCTACTAAATTTCAGTGTTAGAAAGAAAAACATCCAGGCCACATATTAGTTCAGATGTTCTGCAGTGGTAAAAGAGTACTTAATTGCACTGTGTGGGAGACACCTCTGTGCAGAATTCAGCCCTCTATCCTCCTTTCTCCTTACTAAATGTTGCATCTTCCCTAAGAATATTTGTTTGGAAAACTCATTTTAGTTATAAGTTATCATCTTCTTCCTTTTATTTTACTTTTTTTTTTTTTTTTTTTTTAAAGGGATAATTTCTGTAGAAAGATTACTAGCTAGTTCTTAAAAGGACACTGAAATTTTTTAGTTACTGCTCTGATTCCAGTCATTGTAATTGCTCTTAATAGTGTACAGCAAATCTAGTAACTGCATTTATTTCTGCTTCCCTCATGTCAGGTAAGTTATGGGTTGTATAGAAAATCATATGGCCAGTGGCCAGGTATGACTATATTAAAAGGGGAAAAAAGAGGGAAATGCACCAAGCAAACATTTCTACCATAGTGACAGATTTGATGAGATACCTGAATGATGAAAAATTACTGTAAAAAGTAACACCACTTAAAAGCAAGCCCCAGACTGATTTAAAATCAAAACCACCCTGATTAACATCTTGGGTAAACATAAAGCTTGAGTAAGTTTTAAAAAAATGTTGTCAAATATTGAATGTTTTAATTTTAAATTAAACATCTCAAGTAAAAATCCCTTTATAGAAAACACAGAAATACGTTTGTCAGAGCAGGAAAATCAGTATGTCAAGGAGGTGAGAAGTGAAGACTGTCAGGCAACATAAACTTGACAACTGTTGTTTTGACCTAGCTTGTTCATGACAGCCAGAAAACACTGTATGCACTCAGCTGAGGGAGAGAGAGGAAAGCATGTCCATGAGAAACTCAACACAAGAGATACCCTGAACCTAATAGGAATCGTAACAGCCTTACTGTGCAGCTGATTCCCTTTGGCTGAGCAAGACCTTTAACTTCGGTATGTCCACAAATTACATGTCTCTCAGGTGATTTGATAAGAGAAATCACATGGAATCAAAAAAAAATCCATTCCTTACTATACACAAAAGCAACTATTTCATGCTAATATATAGTATATCTACTGATTTTCTGCTTTAAATCCACTTCCTACATGACATGTATTCTCAGGGAAACATTCCATTTCAAGATGAGTTTGTAGTTTGTGAAGAGGAACTTCCCTGTAAAATTTTTTGAGTGCTTCTGGAGGTTATTAAATGTGTGCCTACCTTTAGTTTTACAAAAATTATCTCTTTGATTTAATTATTCTGCTGTGCAAATTCATAATTAAAAATATCTTGAGAATGGAGAAAAGGATTTAAATATCAATTGGAAAGTAGAGTAAGCATGTGCACAGCTATAAATTTGCTCCTATCTCCTGAGAAAATGATGGGTTAAACTTGGTGGGGGAGTTATTCTTTGGGTGGGGATGTTTACATATTTCAAGTAGTTAGCCTTACCAGCTAACTGAAATAAAAGCTCTAGAGAGTAAAATGTAAATGGTCTGAAGAACTGTAGGATAATGATTAGCTCTTCACTGCGTGGATATTCTTTAGCATGGACTATTTCCAAAGCCTCCAAAGTTCAGAGGAAATCATCGAGCATTTTATATTTGAACATGGGGAGGTTTTCTGGTGTGGAGGTTTTTTTGTGTGTTTTTGTTTTTAAACACAGGATTGAGGGCAGTATGATGCTAAGAACTGCATGGTATGGTATGGCATGATAGGTAAGAGCAAAATTTAGAGTGCTGCAAGGGAGAATTAGATGTACAATTCATAAAGATGCCAAATCTGTTTACAGTCTTACTCCTAAAAATTTACCCCTGGTTTTCTGAGATGCCTTCTCTACCAAAGGAGCTGCATTAGTGTTTTGAAACACAATACTAAAGGATCATTATGAAGCCGGAAAGTGAAGTGTTAGGAAAGTATAAATCTGTAAAAAAATTTGGAGCTAAACAAAGTAATTAAAAAAAAATATTCAGGCAACTTTTTCACATTTTTGTTGCTGTTCTAAACCTGAAACTAGATGGAGGTTACAGCCTGTGCAATATCACTTGTAATACAGGCTCAGCTTTGCTGTACCAGACCATACTTGTGTACCACATTCCGTCTTTCAGCCTATTTCACCTTAAAAATCCTTCAGAACAATGTAGGTAAGACTGCTGACCTAAGAGTGGTGCCTGTAAATGTTTGTGGTATTTTTATTTTAGTTACTTTATTTCCACAGAAAAACTCTTCAGTGGTGATCCATACAGAAGCAAGAGCAAACATTAAAATTGAGGAAATATTTTTTTCCTCCTCTTTTTTGTTCTTTCTTTTGACTAGGGCTGCTAAAAAAAGATCTGCTCTTTAGTAGCTTGATAACGGGGAAATCTGGAGTTTTCATTTCTCTTGCAGTTTCTGTGGAACTTATTTTGGTTAATTTTAATTAACAGTAGTTGAGAGTCAAGTCCAAGTCAGTGTCTTCAGCTTTCAATGTAACTGCTGGAGAAAGACAAGCGCTATCAGATCGCAGTTCATGGTGTCAGAAGAGTTGCTGAAAATAGTTGCACCCATTCTGCTAGTGTGCTTATTTCTCTGTATTGGCAAAGATAACTGGCTTGAGCAAGATACCTAACTCAGGTGACAAGCTGAGTGAGGTGCATCATGTAATATACAGTGAATCAGAGTCACTTAGGCTGTATTTAGACTGTGTATGAGAGAGGACTGACACAGCTGTTGTAACAACGAAGCAAGGAAATAGAGATTTGAGAAATGTAAATATTGCTGTGGGCTTCCACATCCAGACTTCTGTATAGTAAATGGGTTGAGATGCCTAACTTAGGACTTTCAAATAGGCAGTTTGCAACTATTTTTCTGACTAGGCTACACAATGTAGGTATCAAGTGCTCTGAATTCCTGATAATTTTCCTGAACAGAAAAGCTATGACAAATTCATAATAGGGAGTCAGACAACTACCTTTACAATGGTTAGAGAGATTACTAGTACCTTAAATCCTGATGATATACTATTTGTTCAGGAGCTTCTTTGTCAGTAAACAATACAGCATGTAAAATGAAAAAGGCATTCGGAAGAAAACAGATAAAGGAGTCTGATAGGATTGCTTTACAATAAAGTGTTAACAAGATTTCTGATCTTGGCACATTGCTGAGTCAGTGTGACACAGGTCTAGTCATCTGAATTCCTTATAAATGTAAACGCAAACTGAAACCAAATGCAAATATTCATATTTCATATGTGTCTAAGAACTTCCCTGTTCTACACATATAGCATTATATAGTTTACAGCAGGGTTGCAGAGAAGATACTGGTATTACATAGGTTGCTTTAAATCTAGTGATATCTGTTGTCTTCAGGAGAAGATCTTGTCTTTTTGCTTTTCTTCCACTGAACAAACATTATTATTATGTATCTTAGTTCTTATCTTAGTTCTCTGCATCCTAGCACTGTCTTTCCTTCTTCTGTATGTCTTCAGCCTAATTCAGTAACATATCGCCACACTTGAGTTATTAACAGGAGCCAAAGAGACTCATAACTGTAGTTAGAGGACTTAACAAAAGATGGTTTTTTTGCTTTAGTAAAGAGAAGCTTATTTAAGAGTAGTAACCCTGTAATATTATTCAAGAATTTCTAAGGAATTATTTTCACTCATGCCCAATCCTCACTCTGCAGAACATACATAGTTTTGTTACTCCAAAACCATGTTCTCTGTAGCCAAATTTTTACTTTCAAGCCCACACGCCTCATATGCTTCTTAATGATTCATTTGTTCCAATGTTATCTGTGTTGGTAATGGACCTGCCATCTGGTTCAGCATGTTAGGTCTTTGCTGCCAAATCGTTCCACATGTGCTTGTTGACTTGTTCTATTTCACACATCCTGCTCTATCCTTTTCTACCAGCTATGCTTTCTTCCAGACTTTTGTGTCTTTCCTGCATTATTTCCTGCTGTGAGGAACTCTGCTGGGCTCTGGCTTGGGCTGTGCTTTGGTGGCTGTTGTGTTACACAGTTGTGAGCAATTAAAGTTCTCATACAAAGGAAACTGGCCTCTGTCAAACTCCTGGGCCATAAGCACCCGCTGAACGGTGAAAGCATCACAACTTAATTCACAAGAAGTGAATACGATATGACAATTGAAATCAATATGTAGCTGTAACTAATAAGTATATCTGTTTTTTGAAAACAATTCATTTTGAAATGAATAGTTTTCAGCATATATGTGTGAGGAGCTGTGTTCTTTTTGATTCCTTTGGAAAAAAAAATGATGGTTTGTTTCATTTATTATGTTTGATTTTTACAAAAGGTCTTACCTTGCAAGTTGCCTATAGCAGCAAATTCCTGGTCTCATGCGGAGACACGTTAACATCAGTGCGTCTCTGGCAGAAGCCTACCTACTTGATTTAGCGCAGAAGGGCTCAGCATCATAAAATCTTCAAGCCAAGATTTGTGCCTTTTACTTCCTTTAATAAAGAACCAAGCATATAAATTTTCCTGAATAAATAATAATGTCAATAACTGCGGAGGATTTTCATGAACAAATCTTGCCTTTCCATTTTTAAAAATGTCGGATCTGGCACAACGTTATAGGTAGTAGAGGTTTGATTGAACATGCTAATCTGAGCAGACCATGTTTGGGAGGATAGATTGTCTTTGTATATTGTTCTCCACTTTGCTTAGCATTGTCTCTCCATATGTATTAAACAAGCATTCTCTTTTCCCTCCTTATCTCTTTAATATCACACAGATTGCTAAAATAAATCTCAAATGTTCCTCTATTACATCTCATTTACATCCGTTCTTGACAGATTTCTCACTGTTTTCAGAACTGACAATGTAATGAAAATGATGTGAGTCATGAGAAACTGGAATAGAAGATAAAGGCGAAATTATAAAGAAAACAAAAAAGAGAAAAAGCGGGGATGGGAGGTGGGGGATCTGGTTAGAGATATAAAAGATACATAAAAGTGCTAAATTCATCCAAATAAGATTCAATAGAGCAGATGAACTAAAAACGTCAATGGGCAATTCCTTGTTGTTCATATGTACCCAGAGCTGGAAGCTAAATAAATCCACAGCAGGCAGAGATGAATGTCTGTTCATTGATGGCAGGTATCTGTGCAGCTGTGTTCACAAAAGACACGGCTGCACACTTGCTAGTGTTTGCCTGTGCTGGCATAGAGCAAGCTGCAGGAATTCCAGCAAAATGTCTGGTGCACAGGTGGGATTAATCTAAGCAGTTCATGGAGCAATAAAATCAGTGCTGCTTTACAGGAAGATACTTCACCATCTTTTTCTCATACAGAATTTTTAAAAAATATTCTAACATTTAACAAGAAGTATCCAAAAAGGATGAATACTGTGAAGAGAATATAAAACTGCATCTTGTCCAGAATGACTGTACACTTAATTATGTGGGTTTTTTTATCTGACAAAAAAAAAAAATAAAAATTGTATCCTGGGAGCTGCACTGGTTTGCAGAAACTTTCTTATAATGATCAGTGAAATACTCTAGAGGCAAAAATATCTCTTATCTCCTATTCCTATGGCAAGCATCTTGCAAGTGCCATGCCAACAGTGGAACTGCAGTTGCCTCTAGTCTCAAGCTGATGTAATATTGGCCATACCAGCTTAAATCAAAAGCCTATGCAGCCTAGCATCCTGCCTTTGATAGGAACAAATAGCAGATGCCTTGGAAAGAATGTAAGAATAGAATAAAGGTAATCATGGGGCCCTACTGAACACCATAAATGTGGAGGTCAGGAATACCAAATGTATTAGTTTTGTCTTTTTAATGACTTGCTGGATTGCTTTTCCACAAATTCATCTGTGACTAGTGTGCACCTTAGTTGATACGCATATCATTGGGCTGGAGTCTGGTTCAAATGATGTTAAGAGATTCTTGATCAACCACAATTTATTTAGTAGGTTAGAAGAACCTAGAACACCAAGCAGTTTTGTATATTGGTCTGTAATGCAAAAAAAAACACAGGTTGGTTTTTTTCCCAGATAACACAATCTTGGGAAACCTTATCTCCATTTAGTCTTCTGAACAATGTTGTTCTGTGCACAAGTCTGTTAGTCATTTAAATATATCTGTCCCTTACTGGCTCCTAAACGTCTCACTAAGAATTGTGATTAACTTACAGCAAGGAAACTGTTTTGATGTTCCTCAGGTCTGTTTAATCTCTATTTATTCAAAGGTAATTAAACATCTCTTCAAAACTATAATTTTAGTATTTGATAATTTTTTCTTTTTGCTGAGAGATCTTGACATTTTCAGAAAAATAAGCCCCAAGCCATTCTTCTCTGGGGACCATTGGTAATTTAAAGAGGCAATTGCCTCTTTAACCTCATCCTGTGAAAACTGATCCAACAGGGCAGTGGAATCCTTAACTAGAACTCCAGGGAGCTGGATGTTATCCAAACAAGTCTTAATCTGGGCAACATCAATATTTGTTATATTAAACGCTTTTCTCAAATAATGTAATAAGGGAATGAACATATATAGGGTTTGGGGTGATACTGTATTTTCATTAGTGTATTATTATTGTATCTTAACAGCCAGCTAACTTACTTGCCATAAAGTTTAAAATATAGTAACAGAACTTGGACATATAAGCAGATCTGATTTTTTAAGTATATGCTTCAAAGATCATCTACTATAGTGAAGCATCTTTATTAATGGCTGCATTACTTGTCTACCTCCTTTGCAAATCAGATTAATCCTACTGAGTGCCAAATGTGAAATTTAAATTGCATTCTCTCTTCTCCATATGTGCCCAGCACTGATGTTGCTGCATGGTGTCCTTGATCGGTCTGAATGCCTATCTTTAGATAAGCCATGCTGCTGAAGTGTAAAAATTATATAGTGTCATTTTTTCTAGGATTATTCCCAGAATAATATCACTGCTGACATTGACCATGAAAATAGATTCTAACAGGATAAGTTTACACTGTTGTTGGCATATTTGCAGCTGTTTAATAAAAACCAAGTTAAACTAAGCATAAGATGTAAAACCTGACTGGTTTACTGTTTGCAGTGCTGTGACATAGGAGAAAGAAAGTAGATATCCCATTGTGTTCCGAAGTTACTAAAGTTACTAGAACTTTTGTTCTAGTAATATTTCATTAATGACACGAAACAGTTCAAGCAATGCAAATGATAGCACAGCCTCCCGTTTTATTTTTAGCCTTAAAATATTGTAGTAATAAAACCTGTCATAATAAATTCCAACACTGAATCATAGATAACAGAGACAAAAAAGGCTTTAGAAGAATAAGGTCTTCTGGTCCTCTCTTGAGGTCTATTGTGGAGACTCATTTATGAGGCTAGTTTCATTTTTATTTTTTTTTGTCTCACGAAAGGCAGGTTTTCCTGTCATACATATTTCTCTGATCTGTTGGTTTGTTGGGTTTTTTTTTATTATTTATTATTATTATTTCTATGTACCATGTCCCAGATTAATGAATTTGGTTCCAAGGAAACAAACTGGATTTGGACCAAAATTGTTTCAATATTTCATCCAGAACTGGAACTCTCCCTGAAATTTTTGCTGACCTCTAATTGGGACCAAAGAGGGACATATTCAGTCACAGACGAAATTAAGTTAGAACTAAAGATACAAGGTTCTAGTTTAACTTCTTGTTCAGTATTTTTCTTTCAGCTAGTGCTCAAGCTTACTTAAATAAACAAATGTTATGCAAAGGAAATCAGTGGCAAAGCTATGGCCAAGGCTATAAAATGTGTTACTAGGAAGTCATGCGCTGTGAGTTTGTAACACATCAGCAATGAGATGGCAAACGTAAGTTCTTGCAGCAGAGAAACGCTGAGGTAGTTCAATATCAAACAAACAGCTGTCTCATGCTCACCATAGTGCTGGACCACCCCGACCACTATCGTAGACCAGCTGACAGAGCACTTGCTCACAGCGTAGCTCACCTGAAGGCTGTGTCATTCACTTGCCTACCTCCTAAAGCACCACTCCCTCAACTTCTTGTTACCAATGTGGGAAAGCTAGGCAAAAACTGTTCCGGACTGAAAACTATTAATTTATATGCATTTTGCTGTCAAAAATTTTTATCTTATAAAAATATTTCATTTTATTCTCCTATGCTGAATTCAATATCTAAAGTATTATGACTGATTGTTGGATGCTGTGTTATGGAAAAGAATCCAGTCCCTCAAACCCTAATGCAATAAAATGCAATAGAACTTTTCTTAGGAAGGGGGATTGTCATCTTTAAAGCTACATCTTTATTGCCTATTTTCTAAGTAATCTAAAATCATTAGATCTTCTTAGTACTACCCTAAATGGTGGATAAAGAAAGCTGTTTTCTTAGAAAAGTTCTGTATGAGACAAGGGCATGCTGATAAAATTTATGATTGGGTGGAAAGGATAATGCTGACCATGATAGAAGCTTTTTTGTTTTAAAAGCAGCTCTACAGATGATTTTGATAACTACTTTCCTGTAACTTATAGTAAAAGCAGAGGCATCAATCACTTGACAAAATTACTCCCTCTACTTTTGTTTTCCTACCTTATTCCATATCATTTTGAAGATAGAATACATCAGCGAATCAAAACAGCCTTTGTGGTTCACACTGCAATTTGGGGAGGGACTGCAGAAACCCAGGTTTTCTTATGCTGTTCTAACTTACGTTGCCTGCACTGAATAACTTATTTCAAAGAAACTTATGTCCAGGATAATTCCTGAGCACTACAGGCTACTATGGGTATGTGTAAACTGACCTGAACGAAGAAACTTTTTCATCAGTCCTGGTTTTATGAGAGATAAAAATCCTGGAAATAAGGTAGATTAGTAGAAGAATTTCAAGCAGCTCTTGTGTTAGTGAGGTGGAAGATAATTTGAACGTGGTTTTATTTTTCATAATAGCATTTACAATAACTGTTTTTTCAAAGTAATTTGTTTTCTTGAACACATTATTCTGCTTGACTTAAATAGAAACTTCATTATTGAAACGTGAACAATATTGCAGTCTAGGTAAAACTAAAACTTCTTGGTTATATATTTTTAACCAGAGAATACAAATAAACCCAGCATTTTAGAAGTTTGTCACAGAAATGTTTTCATAAATCTGTAACCAGGTCAGGAACAAAACCTGAGACTCAAAGTTAACCTTTGGTGAGAAAATTTGAAGCAGCCTTCCATGATTGTTGTTGCTCTGCAAAATCTAACAACATAACAGAAAACATAACAAACATAACAAAACATAACAAAGAACATTAAAACATACATTAAAACATAACAAACACAACAAAACATAACACAACAAACATAGCATAACAAACATAAAAGCAACCATCCATTTTGAAGTAGAACACAACATGAAGTATATAGCTCTGGGGAAAGGTACGAGGACCTCACCTAACATAATCTGGTCAGAGGTGCAAGCATCAAAAAGTACATATAGCATAGACAAAAAGATGTTGATGGCTTTGGTGAATTCCTTCCTATAATCTTTGTGGCAGAAGGTAAATGGACTGTTCATCTGAGAACAAATTGGACATTCAATATTTTAATATGGAAAAAGGTACGTACATGGGTATAGCAGCTAGCACTAACACTGGAAAATGTGAAAATATAGTAAAAAGGCAAAGAGATAAAATTTGGGATTGAGGAGAATGAGCTAACCCTAAGAAAAGAAAAAGCAAAGTAGGCATGTAGCTCATGAAGGTGACTTCAGTAATAGGAGTCGTGAGCTGAGGAAAAAGCCTGATGGTGCCTTTCATAGGATCATAGAATCATTAAGGTTGGAAAAGACCTTTGAGATCAACAAGTTTGACCATTGATGCAGGACTGCCAAGTCCATCACTAAACCATGTCCCTAAGCACCACAGCTACACATTTTTTAAACACCTCCAGGGATGATGATTCCACCACCTCCCTGGGCAGCCTGTTCCAATGCTTTACCACACTTTCAGTGAAGAAATATTTCTTAATATCCATTCTAAACCTCCCCTGGTGCAACCTGAGGCAATTTCCTCTGGTCCTATTTATTGCTTCTTGTCTAGGAGAAGAGACCAACACCCATCCGCCTACAACCTCCTGTCAGGCAGCTGTAGAGAGCAATAAGATCCCCCCCCTAAGCCTCTTCTTATCCAGACTAAACAACTCCAGTTCCATCAGCCACTTCTCATAAAATTTGTCCTCTAGACCCTTTACCAGCTCCAGCCCCTCTGCTCCCTCTTACAGTGAGGGGCCCAGAGCTGAACACAGGGTTTGAGGTGCGGCACCACCAGTGCCCAGTACAGGGGGGCGATCACTACCCTGGTCCTGCTGGCCACACTGTCTCTCATACAGGCCAGGATGCCATTGGCCTTCTTGGCCACCTGGGCACACTGCTGGCTCATGCTCATCTGGCTGTCAACCAGCACCCCCAGGTCCTTCCCCACCAGGCAGCTTTCCAGACGCTCTTCCCCAAGCCTGTAGCGCTGTGTGGGGTTGGTGTGACCCGAGTGCAGGACCCGGCACTTCTCCTTGTTGAGTCTTCTACAATTGGCCTCAGCTCAGTGCTCCAGCCTGTCCAGATCCCTCTGCAGAGCCTTCCTGCTCTCAAAGAGATCAACACTACTGCCCAGCTTGGTGTCATCTGCAAACTGACTGAGGGTGCACTTGATCCCATCATCCAGATGGCTGATAAGGATATTAAAACAGGATTGGCCCCAATACTGAGCCCTGGGGAGCACCACTTGTGACAGCCACCAGCTGGATGTAACTCCTTTCACTACCGCTCTTTGGGCTCAGCCATCCAGCCAGCTTTTTACCCAGCACAGACTACACTGTCCAAGACATGAGCAGCCAGTTTCTCTAGGAGAATGCTGTGGGAGATGGTGTCAAAGGCTTTACTAAGGTCCACATAGACAACATCCACAGCCTTTCCCTCATCCACTAGGCTCCATAACCTTCCCCGGCACCAAGGCCAGGCTGAGAGGCCTGTAGTTCCCTGGATCCACCTTCCTGCACCTGTAGTTGGGCATCAATTTAGGCAGCCTCCAGTCTTCTGGAACCTCTCCAGTTTCCCAGGACTGTTGATAAATGATGGAGAGAAATTTCTTTCAAGAGAAACTTATGCTGATGATGTGGGAGAAGAGAAGTGGAAGACCCAATTCATTCCATCATCTGTGCATTTAAGCAACCTTCATTTATCCTAAGGGAGAAATTAAAAGATAATAATAACTGAGCTATGACTACAACAGTTATATTGCAAGATTTTTGGTTTTGGTCATTTTAAGAAAAAAGAAACAAAAAAGATAAAAGGAACCATTCACTTACATTGTAGCTAAGGCAATGTACACAAATATTTGAAAACACATTTTACTAACTGCAAGGTGGAAAATGTTACAATATGTGGTTGATGCCAAATATTTTTAATGCTTGATTGATGAGCCATCTGATAGACCCCTAGACAAATAGAGGACACATTTATAAACTTTTATACTTTGAGACATGTCCTTGAACTGCCATCTGAGCTGAGCTCGCTTCATGTCATGGAAAAATATAATTAATTTTGGTTAAAAATACCACCACAGTTTACATAAATTAACTTTTAGTCCAGAGGGAAAAAGTAGATGAGCATGACCAGAAAAACATGAGGACTAGACTGAACCACAACCGCTTGGTTAAAGATAAACTAACTAAAGCAATGTCCATAAATAGAAAATGATGTAGCTGGAACAGAAGACAATGACATTAAGATATTCAAGTGCATTGCTCTCACTTGCACTGCAGTCACTTAACAGACAAGAAAGGGAAAAAAAAAAAGATTTGTCAGTAAGAAGACTCAAATAATTGCATTTGTGCTCAATCTAAGTGATGGAATTAGTTTAAAGCACATGTCTATATGAAGATGTTCAATGAGTGTAAGGGCTAAGTACCTAAAAATAAGGACTAAGAAGCTGAGGTTGTTAATTGTGGAGGCCCTATTCCTGAGGCAGGAAAACAGTACGTATAAAAATTATATTGTCCGCAGATACTTTAAAGGTAGATACTAGGTAACTTCTTTCAGGTAACACAAACAAATGTAACACATTGGCTAACACAAGCTAAATATTGGTATGCTCCAGCAAAAAAGGAAACTTCAGCAGTAATGTTTGGATATAAAAAGATCCTTTCTTTAAATATGCTGAAATGCACCACACACAATTTGTTACAGCTGCCAAAAGGAAGCTGGAGTATCCCCTTTCCCAAGAACACAGATTTTATTTTTCTGTATAACTTATGATTTGTAAATTGAATATAAATTTCAGTGCACTTTGCTGATTGCAGCTGCCTACTTTGAAATATTTGTCAAATTTTAATGGCGTACAGGTCAGATCTAGGCGATCAATGTATTGATTTGATTTTCAGAAAGTCTGCTTTTAGGCAAAAGGCAGACTGTATTAGCCAGAGTAGAAGTTCAGGAGGGCATAGAGAAATTTAAACCACAACAGCAAGAGCATATTTTCAGACCCTCTCCCAGACAGGTAGGGAGCTTTCCAATGTAGGAATTTGTTTACAAATATCAGGATAGTGATTCAGAAAAATGTGATAGAAGACACTGCTTCCATTTGGGACCTGAAAAATGTGAGAGTAGAGGAGCTTACACACAAGATTTGAGTTAGCTCTGGCCTACCTGATAGCATTATCTGATAGGAGGGTATAATTCAGTGGGTGTGAGTTTATATAGCTTGCAGAGAAGATGAGTTTCATGGAGACAGTCAGAGAGTAGACGAGGGGTCACATCTGCGACAAGAATTAATAATGAACCAAAGGCATTAATCCTTTGTGTGTGGTTGTGTAACACGTGAGCAGGAGGCTGTAAGTTTTATATTAAATGTATGATTCAATGTATTAAAAACCCTGACTTCTTTGAACACAGTCCTTCCAGGCAGAAGATGGTGGTTTTCCTCACACTAAGCTAATCACTGGAGAATAGTTTGGTTAAGGACTAAGTCAGTCAGAGGCAAAGACAACCAGACCCTTAGTTTTATATTGTCAAAAGAAATCATCTGCTGCGAGCAGTAGTTCTCATGTTTCAGGGGAAACCACAGAGCAAAGCACCAGTGCAAGCCATGCTGGAGGTCAATTAGATAGGTCTTGTCACTTCACTTGTGTTTGAGTGCGTGGAAGAGTGTTGCATATAAAAATAGCTGGAATGGTCTAACAAACTTTGCTTAGGGAAGGATGTCTATCACTAACTAGCTCAGTATTAGAATAGAAGATGCTGGAGCAGGGATGTGAGAAGTTCAAGGTCCCTTAAGCAGCTGAAATCTAAACTGGGTTCTCAGTGAGAAAGCATTAACCAAGCACCCTGATGCCCTATCTGTTACAGCATTAGCCTCCCAACCATTTTTTTTTAATTGCCCTAGGAAGGGAATTTTTATTTTAGTTATATGATTAATATTATTCATAGGGAGAGTTTGTCCCTAGAGGAATTATATTTTCTGTGCATTTCACTAATACTCTTCAGTGTGTTACATTCATTTATATATTTCCCCCTTCATTATACTTGCAACTTCTCTTAGTTAATTATCATCTGTAAGAATGAATAATAGACCATCTATCCTTTTCTTTCAGAATATGACTAGAAGTGTTAAAACAGAATGGACCTAATACAAATTTCAGAGGTACAGGAAAGCTTACCTAAAACAATGTTCTTCCATTTAAAATTACTTTGCGTTAACCATCTTTGAACCACTACTCATATTACTATATGTTCCTCCAGCATCATTTTTTTAAATTCTGTGTCTAATTTTGTAGACACATTGTCTAAAAAGCTATACCAAACTCAATTTATACTTGGCTCATTTAATTCCCTTTGTTAACTGATAATATAATCTTATTCAAAGTCATTCAAATTTACTTTCCATTTTTATGCTTCAAACGTTTGCACTGGCTATTATTCTTGACTTTGTTGTTAACCTTCGAATGCTTATAAATCTTCTTTTCTAATATTTCTTTCAGTATTTTGTTAGAGAGAGAATTTCTCAATCTCTTCTTTGTCCTGTTCGCTCTCTGCCTGATGCTCTTCCTCTCCCATAGTGACTGTTTAATGCTTTTTGCCCTGTAATGAATTCTGCCTGGAAACAGAGGAATCAAACCTGAGAGCAGACTTTGCACAGCTTCACAGAGTTCAGTGAAAAGTACTGACAAAAACTCCATCATGTGAAGTCCTGGAATGAAGAGTTTCAAAAGATTATACTGAGAAATAGCCTGATTTCTGACCAGGTCACCAGCATCTCTATAATTTGATCAACAAGCCAGCACAGATAGTATGTCCACCTTGTCAGAGGGACAGCCTGAGAATGGGCCTTAACCAGTATGATGGGGAAGGAGTGACTTAACGTCTTCCAGAGACTTGGTTTATTGTCAGTCCATGAAAAGGTGCAACTCTAGCACCATCCTCTACAGGGGAATAGGGTATGTAAACCCCGGTCTGTTTTATAAGTAATTTGCAAATACAGTTCTCCAAATAACCTTGATTTATTGGGGATTGTGCTGAACGGAAAAGTAAATGCAGTCTTGCTTTCTTACTTGTGTTCACTTCAAGGTTTCTCTTCTATCTCTGTCCCCGAGTCCAGAACACTGTCTCTGTTCTAGTACTGTTTAGAGCATGATGAAGACAAGACAAGAATTGCATTGTGTAGCTCTCCTTTGAATATTCAACATTTCTAAAAGTTAATCTAGGTTTCTAAAAGTTGACGGGTATGTGATTGCATTGTTGTGTCCTTCAAAGACCTTGAGTAACTACTGAGAATAGGGAGGTTAACAGTTTCAATTTTGTTTTAATGAGATACCACAGTCTTGAGAAACTGTAGAGATAAGGAAATAGCTACAAAATAAATGAGAAAAAGCAGAGATGTGACAGAGAACTAGGAGATACAAGAGTCTTTACAAAGGAAAAGCGTGAGAAATATGCTGTGGGAAATAAAATAAGGAACAGTCAAAGGGAAAGATCTCATCTTTGTATTGCGCATTTCTATTTTTGTAAAACACTGATAGTCATAAAAAAGCTGCATTGAGATCACCATCTGGATCTGAGTTCAGAGTATGGTAACGCAAAGCATTATGCTCTTCAGCAAGACTGGGTGAATGATTTGAAAATAAGCTGAGCTGTTGCTGCATCACTCTTCAAAGTGAAAGTCAGATTAGAGGTAGAAAGGAGACTGTGCTCTATTTGGTTGTACCAGGGTCACTGCAAAGATCTTTCATAAGACTTTGTCACTACTTTTTGACGGACCTGTGCTCTGAGGTTCCCATTTTGCAAACCAAATAATTGAGGAATGCTGTAGTCTTTTAGTTTGTTTTCCAACAGTTCAAAATAAAGACTAAAGTGCATCGCAATGATATTAATCTTGATTTTGGGAAATGTTTGGGTTTGTCTGTAAGACTGCACTTTTTAAAAGTTGCAGTCTTATTCTGAGATTGATGCTACTTGTGACTGTCCAACACCTGCTTCTGAGGAAACAAACACCACAAAACTTTTGAACAGCTTTTCTCACAGTGCTACAATTCTACAGTAAACTCAGGAGAAAAATCAGAAAAAAAAAAAAAGTATTAAAATAACTGAAATTCATTGCCATAGACTTAAAAAAGTCAAGATGATTTCTGAGTTTGTGTTTCTCAGACAGCAAGTATAACTTTATAATGTAAAATGCTTACAGCAGTTCTCAGCACAGAGAACTGTTGTCCTACATATTTTTTTATGTTAATAAATAAAGTTGGTTTCAATAGAATTATATCATTATTAGATTGTTAGTGCAAAATGTATTTCTGTAGGTGAAAACCTTCTGTTAGTAATTTTAACTTTACCCTGGGCAGATTCTTTCTGTTTGTTCTAAAGCTGTAGAAGATTGTGTTTTCTCAAAAGTCAGGTTCTCCCTTGTAAACACTTTTTTAATACAGATTTTTTTCAAAAAAAGGAAATTTTCAAACAAAATAACTTGTTCAGAATGCATAATTTGATAACAATGATAAACGTCCAGCGCTTGAGGATGGATGATCTTACTCTCTGTGTGAAATTGTGTTGAAAATATTCACCAGTTGGTGTGAAGTTTCCTGTTTCAGAGGCAAAATATTTGTTTTTATGAGTCTGCTGTCTAAGTCAAATCTGGTGGAGATGATTTAATAGAAACAGATAGAGGGAGAAAGGGAAACTGCTTAATTGCCTTTTCATTTGGATTGCAGCACTGTAGCAAGAGGCCCTCCAGTGCACGTTGTTTTGTCTCTCTAGGCAAGTGCAACTGTGAACTGGGCTTCCTAGTCCATCTGGCACCGCAATGGGAATAGGAGAAAAAGGTAAGGTTTGCTTTGCTCTTCCTTAGCTTTCTGATGTGCAGCTTCTTCTGTCTCAATCTCCATTGCTCAGGAGACGCTGACTCTGTGCTGTTGCCACCCTTCTGAGGAACTTTAAAAGCTTCTCCTCAGTTGTTACATCTGGGCTGTGTGTTTCTTTATTACACTGATGTCAAGTCTTCCAAAAAAGTGACTAATTTGGAACTAATTTAATTTTTTTTTAAGTATTGGAGTAATGGCCTGCAAATTTTAGATCTGTCATTGACAGTATTTGTTGTCCAGCAGAAGTTGTACTAAATTGAAAACAGATTAATTTCGCATTTTGTTAGGAAGTTACTCAAATAAAACATCAGCGTGTTTTTTTACAAAAGCATGACTTGCGTTATCTTGTTAACTGTTAACTTGGAAACATGTAGTATAAGGTACTTCTCTGACAATGAAAAAAACCCCAGTCATTACAGAAATTTCAGGAGAAGGAAATAGATTTAAACATCCAAAATTAATAATAAATAAGCAATTAACCCAGAGTAAAACTGAAAAGGTTGAAAGGTAGATGTGGTTAAAGCTGGGTGAAATTAGTTCAGCAAAGAGCAAATTTACTGCAAATACACAGCTGAAAGAGATAGAAGCTATTCACCAATATGAATCCAGATACAGTGTTGTCCCTGAAAAACAGTCAGAAAGCTATGTGAACTACTCATTTCAATAACAGTCTAAGATGTAAAAATGTAAAAGAGGTACTAAGAAATCACACACATAATAAGTCTTGTATTTAACATGAAGATGTATGAAAGTCTTGGGAGAGTCAAAATAAAGCTGGATTCTGGGGGTTTTCATGGCTTAGTTTTTGCTGAAAGAAACAAAGCATCATTTTTCAGTTCAACTTGGAAAAGATTTTTCTTTTTCTCAGTTCTAAGTTGAACAATCCACCTGAAAGTCCATTATTCACATCGCTCTTGTTCCTTTAGAAAGGACTTTTCTACCATGAAAACCTGTTCTGCTGCTCCTTTTTCTGCTACATCTTCCTTCATCTCTGTGAATCCCTTCCACTGATTTTCTTTTTGTCTGATAACTCCCTTAGCAATCTCCTCCAGCGATCAAAGTCTCCTACCTGGTGATCAGTTGCTTAGTTACATCCCCCTAGAATAATGAAGACCCGGATTGCTTTGGCAAAGGGACAGGTGTCTTGCCATTCAAGGCTGCTGCATTTAAATAGATGATCATCAAAGACCCTCATTTTACAGCATTTCTACAGATTTAGAGGTATTTCTTGTCACCCCCTCTGGAATTACCCCTTAATGGAGACAAAAGTCAGTACAGAATGTGTTTAAATCCTATATTCAAAATATCTTTGAGGTCTGCCTCACATTTACAAAGCCAATTTCTAAAGGAAATGGAAGGAATAATCTCCGGATATACAGCCTCTGTAAATTGTCATATAAATTTATACCAAAAGCCCTCCTATACAAGGTTTAAGACACTTTAAATCTTTTTCTCTGTTTTCATTTCCACTCACTAAACATATTCGTTATTTAATACAGAAGATTTGTAGAAATACGGATTTTTCAAATTCTTAAAAAAATAGAGAATGAAATAATCTTTACATCATATAGAAGCACTGTTATACTTATTTTGTTGGGGTTTTTTTGGTTTTTGGGTTTTATTTAATCTGTTTATTCTACATGCAGGATTTAATATTTTCAATACAATGTCTTAGGAACCATGCTTTGATAATAAGACATGTCTGTCCATATCTAGCACAGATGACAACAAATCAGTAGAGATGTTTTACAGCATTGTTCCAAAAGGAAAAAAAAAAAAAAAAAAGACATTTCAAATAGGCTATTCTATCCCCACAGTAATAAATTTTAAAAAAAGGAAATTATTTTACAATTCTAGTACTCTAGAGAGGGTTCTTCCTTTAATCTGCTAGAACTGTTCCTTGCAGATTTGTTTTGTAGATGCTGATATTGTGGTGGCTTTTTTCTTCACAGATATTTTCTGTCATCAACATTGAATTCTCAAAGTCTCTCTCTGATCTGGTAATCCATTGCTTCAGATGCCAATCTTTATGTCCACAAGAGATTTCCAAGGGAGGAATTGGGGCTGTATCTATGCTTCACAGCAACTTTATTTGCATCTCAGCAGCATTGGCCAGTTGGTAATTCAACTGAATTTTATGTGCACTGTGGGAGAAGTACGTGAGGGATTATACTTGAAGGAGTCTCACATCCATCTTTGCAACGTTTCATTGGTTTAAATGCAAGATTATTTAAATTAACCTACTTGCCCAGAAAAAGGGAAATACATTCTTTACATGGGCAAACAAGTGTTAATAATTCTGTCCATGAACACCTGGTGGAAATATAAATTCAACTTGACCATAATGTCCCAGCTCTGCCTCAAAATTGCAGAGCAAAAGAGTTTTGAGTGGCTCAGCAGAGCTAATTCAAGTGCATAAATAACTTTGAACAGGTTTGCCTTTACTTTGATGACTCCAGCGTTGAGAAAATCAGAGGAGATCTGCAATGAATGCCCAGGAAAAACTGTGCTAGGCATATGCAGACTAACTATACAGCATTCTGCAGTCATTTTTCTTTTTTAATATGATGTGTATGACAGTGGTGCAATGGAAATCTTATTCCAGCTTTGCTACCTGACATTATTTTCATGCCTTACTTTTGGAAATATGTGGTGGGACAATCACCACTGTTTTTATCTCACATGAATCTCCACGTTGTCATTATTGATGTTTTCAATAAACCCTGCTGGCTGTACAGGACACAGTACAGCAGACTTCCCAGAGGAAAATGTTTAGGCATTTAGATCTGAACACTGAGTGTGTTTTTTGGGTCAGAGTTGATCTAAACGGTACCAAAACAGCTCCGATCACCTTCTTGTTAAGCGCCTTTCATGCTAAAAAAGCAGAAACCCCCTCCATTCTCTGTCATCATTTTAATTCCTGAAAGCAACAAGCTTTACTCCTGATTTTAATGCATTTCTCCTAATTAAGCACAGTTGCACTGGCATCCAGACAGTAACATCTTTGTAAACCATCTGAGATTACAATCGGGAGTTCAGTACTGGGAATCACAGACATTTCTTTAGTTCAGCGGAGGGAGTGTCTTTGAGGAGCCTGCTCATGCCGGGTTTATCTAATCATGAAGATCTGTTCAGGTGATTCCAGACAGCCTGTATGCTCTCACACATTAACTAATTGACTAAAAAAAAATACTAAGCATTGTTTTAAATAAAAACCTGTTAGATTACCAGGAAAAAACACCCATCAGTGTATTTAATTAGAAATATTTCTTTGGCCTTCTTGCCATTGAATGTCAAAAGACTTTCTATAAATAATTTCATGGTGTCTAAAACATTTTACATTCAAAAAAGAAATATGATTTTCAATACAGAACTCTTTAGTAACCCTCTCAATTTACAAATTAATATAATTATTTTCCTATTAATTTATTTCTTGAATATTCTGTAAGGGATCCTGTATTTATGTTGCATGCTATCCAACTTAGGTTTAAAATACTTTTCCATCCCTGTGAGGGAGGGATACAGTGTTAGGTTATGTGACAAAAGCTCCTCTTCTGACATCAGAAAGGATGCAGAGAGACGAGGAGGAGGAGGGACACACATAAACTCCTACCCTGCCCTGGCTGATCCCAGGCCCATCATAGGAGCCATCAGTCCATCAAAGGCCCAACTGCACCAGCCCAGGGGAGCAGAGGGGCCCAAGAGCAGGCAGGAACCCAAATTAGGGACTCAGGAGGGAACTTACTGTCCAGGCTGCTCCCAGTTCTGTCCCAGGAGATCCTCAGGTCTATGATCTGGGTGTGAAACCATCAAGATAAGTCAGCAGGGGCAGCCCTCTGGAGCATCTTTTGTCCTGAGGGAGGTCACTGCCCAGGGGTATGGGACACAGTATAGGATGCAGGGGAAGAGCATTTTGGGATTGCACAGGACTTACTGAACATTTAGGGGAGGAAGTAGTGTCAGGGAGTGGGATGGATCTTGATACTTTGGAGAGGACCAACTTTGGGAAAATAGTAGGATATGGGAATAAAAATGGCTGGTCTCTTGCAGGCTGGTCGGTACTCTTGGCTGACCGTGACCTGCACCTGGTCAGGGCAGTCTGTCCTGTCATCAAACTCCATTGCAAACTCTTCTCCTGTCTGCGGGGCTCTTTCACATGCGCATGTGTGCGCATGTGTGTCTGGGGCTCTAAGTCCAGCCCCTGGAGTGGGACTGGGGCTCCGATGCTCATGTGTCACTGGTGGGGCAGCAGCTGGAGCGGGAGCAGGTGTGCGAGTGCACGTGTGCGCTCTGCTGAGTGGATGAGGCCATGGGTGTTCATGTTTGTGTGAGCACTGAGTCTGTCTGTGCGCACAGACATGTGTGGCCAGCCTTGTGTGTCCATGCATGAGGTGTACAGATGTGTGCCTGTGTGTGCGTGCCTGCCGGGAACACACACAGCCTCGCTGATGGCTGGACTTGAGGGCGCAGGGCTGCAGCAGCCTCACCAGTTTTGTCCCCCTACCTAACAGTTTGTTGATTCACTCTTAGGTTAAAGGAATTCAGTCTCTTGCTCTTACCACCCTCATGCTTTCAGACCAATTATATTTATGTGATTTAATATGACACTTGTTGCACTTGACTGTAGCCATGTAAAAGGCTGTGCACGTAGCCTCTGCTGTCTGTCTGCCCCTCCTGTGGCAGCCATTGAAGAGGGAACATCACCGTGGCATGGAGAGTGCGCCCAAGGTAGATGGGAGGAATCACCCTGAAGGGACTTTATTTTCATTGGTTAGGAGGGCTCTTAAATGATAACCTTAGACTAGATATGGAATTTTTAGATGGCTAGAGTTACATGAATTTAATACTTAGTAACTTGAAGTATAAACAGCATTTTGATGTTATAATCAGTAATTTGAAGTTACGGAACAGGTATTCCCTTTGGTGTCTGCAGACAGAATGAGCTCATATCTGATTATGACGAAGCCACATGGGCCTTCTTGTCTTGTTCTCCTTGTCTTACAAGTCTCTTGTTCCTGACCATAAATCTTTATTAATGAGTGAAAAGAACAAGGAGACTGTGAAAAGCTAAGAAAAAGGCCAAATTCTGTAACCTCTCACTCTCCTTTATTCACAAAAAAAAAAAAAAAAAAAAGTAAAAAATGGATTATACTAATTTTGTAAATTTCTGCTTTCCTGTAGAGGCCTTTATTTTTATTTTGAGAAACAGAAAGTTATGGTAAGTCAGAGACAGATAATGAAAGCAAAGACTATGTAAGAGGCTTGGTACACTGACTTTGTAGGTAAAATCTGTATAAAGACTCAAGGACTTTGCATTTGATGATGCATTGATTTCAGTTTGCCTATTAGAGAGGTATAATCTAGCATCACTGGAGAGTCTAAGGTCAAGAAGTCCTTGGAACAGAGAATTTCAGTGTTTGAACCCTCTTACGAAATAGGGTTGTGTAGACAATGGAGAATATTAGCTGCAATGTCTATAAAGTAGGATTTCTACTTAGGTGTTGTAGCTGTGTAGTTCAGAGCCTACAAGAATCACATTCTGGAAGCCCTGGATAGGAAGTAGTCTGATTAACGTTACCACTTTCAGTAATTTAAGCACAATACCTGTTATATTGCTCACATTATATCTCAGTGTCTTGATAGTATGACTTTCTCCTCAGGAAAAATCCATCATGATTGCAGGAAAAATTTGAGCCAGTGTAATACTCTGACATTTCTGAAAAATAAAGAAGCCAAAAAAATGCAAGTCTGAATTTGCTGTAATTTCAGAAACTTACAAAGATCTTTATTAGGCACAAGACATTTCATGATGTTTTTCTCCAAAGCAGATGATTTGTGCACAGATCTATTACTCTCTCTCAATATTTTTGACAGCCTTTTACGGTCAGGATCTTGGAGTTTTGTTGCTTCTATAAAGGCAGCAAAACATAAGAAAGATTTTTTTGTGGGCTCCTTACCCCCCTCCACTATCTCAGTTTCAGAGTGGCTGATCAGTGTCTTTCTTTAACTTTCATTTTATTGCCCAGCTACTGTCTGCTTCATTTCAGACCATAATTTCACTACTTTACTTAATACATTGCCAGAGGAAATGTTCCATTTTGGTAAGTTTTACAGACTGAGTCAAATGAATAATCCTTCCAAAACCATTTTCTTCCATGCTGCAATGTATTAGCTCCTAATACTGTGATCCATGGATCATCATTGGATAGGATATAATGTCCATATAGGTTTCTAAGGTAGGCAGAAAAAATCACTATCCTAAACTATTTTTTATCTCTATTGACGATAAGTAGATCTGAGAAAATGATGCTGGGCTAAAAATTCCAGCTTTTTGATAGCTAACAGAAAGCATAATGAAAGCTATCCCATGTCTAGGCAATCTCTACTGGAAAAATGCAATCACCTTCAAAGTCTTCAGAAGCAAATTTTCTCCACCTATCTCAGATATTTTTTGGTTAGGATGAGCTATCTTCATTAGGAATTCTTCATTTTTCATTCACCAAAGAGTATTGTACTAATTTAGACCAGATAACTAATTTCTGGGTGACTAAATTTAGATGCAATGAGTTCCGTCAAAGCATTTCTACCGTTATTGAAGGGGTGTATGCATGAATCCAGCTTTAGACATTGATTCTTCTTATTATTTTAGTTAGATCTATTTTTTCACTTGCAACATACTTTTAGTGTGACTTTCATAGATGTTACTTCAGTGTAGATTAGATCACAATCACATTCAACAATAATAGTGATATGTGGGGAAAAGCATGCTCTCAAGTGGCTCAGCTGTTTGGGACTATGACAAATTTAGTTTACAAATGAGTACACTTTACAAGTGAGGAAGCCATCATTGCTAATGCTAGTGCTTAAAGTAAGCAGTAGAATTTGTCCACTGAACTGATTACAGAAAATAAATTTTGTTCCAATAGGTGTACCAGGATCCAAACACAGAAATACAAAGAGGTCTGTACCATGTTAATGAAAGTATGGTCAAGGTATATCTCAATAAACCCATGTGTTATAAGTGCTATTCTAAACCTTATTATGGTGCAGAAAACAGCAAATATTAGAAGTTAAAGCTGCTGCTCTTGGTGTCTGACATTCAATATTTCTAGCAAACACTAGAAGGTTAGATAATTAGGTAACTTGTATGTCTTGCATTAAGAGCATATGCTTTAATAACTCTATTCTGTTTTCCTTAGATCTTGTATATTCATGATGATGAATCAAGTCTTTACCAAAAGGACAATGGTGATGTTCATGCTAGTTAATACACTAGGATCTATTCTCAGCAAAACCTACAATCCTGTACAGTTTTGCATAAAATCTGTGCACCTGCAAAACACAAAAGCACATCAACCTTGTTGTTTTCTACATATTTTGCCTTAACAGATGCTTAGGAAATGTATTTACAAGGACCGAAACAAGGAAGTTATAAAAGGAATTAGAATATGATGATTTCTATGAGTAGATGATAGAAATGTCAATGTTCAGAAGTTTATTTTTGGGGTTCCATTCAGTGTCTTCTGTAGAAAGTCTGTCAATTCACCTATAAATATTAGAAAAATAGATCAACTCATATTAGAGGAGTGTTAGAGAAGCAAGATAATTTTTACTTGATCATCATATCTCATAGCATATTCACAATCTGAATTACAATTTGAAGAACAATTGTTCTAATTTGTGAGATATATCCATATGTTTTTACTGAACATTAAAATTAACAAGGCATGTCTTACACACCCCTCTTTTAATCTTCTGATTATCTTGAGCTGGCAAGATCTGAACTACAAGGTGGGAAACCCCAGAAGACTTTTAGATATATTGTTTGTATCATATTGTTATTTTGTTATCGAATGAGGAGTGAAAACAACTTGGAACATAGTAGACTGGATTTCTTTCGTGTGTCATATTGATCTCTTATGACAAAATGACAATTTCACTAAAATCATACAGAACTGACACTTTCCAGACTGCTTTGGCGGGCCTTGTTCACAATGCTCAGTGGAGCTCTGAAGAATGAGTTGGCCTCAAGACTTTTTTACAAAAAGTTCCCAAACCACAGCCTGGGAAACATGGAGTAATAACAACACATGTTGAAAACCTATTAGCAAATGTTGTAATTGGTGTATCACTGCTGGGACAATGAGACAGTCACTCAAAGAAAAGTCATTCTCCATAGTGATAGCCTTGTCATCATAGGACATGGAAACATGAGTTGTCCTCATCTCTCAACATGTGAGGTACTGGGAGCAGTCTGCCTTCTGTGTGACTCTTCTGGCTTTTGCTGTTGCTCTGTAAAGCATAGCCTGCTGTCCTCCGTCTGGAAATAGATGCTGGATTTGAAATATCCATTTGGTTTCTATATATTCAACTACTGGTTAAAAAGATCAGATTATATCATCAGCTAACCTTATAATCTCTTTTTCAAGGAAAACTAAAACCCAAATAGATTTGGTCTCCCAGAATTTACTCCTCAGTTTACACCCTAGAAGACAGTGCTTTCACTTATAACAGTACTCAAAATTTCCCAAATATATTTCAGATTCCATCCATGTTTCTTGAACCCATAAATCTGTTTGGGAGAGGCAATTACTCACCCACCCATCCCATTCACACATATACATGAAAAATTCTTTCCTTACCTTCTCCACTAAACTTAGCGCAAATCTATTGTTAATCTATGGGATCGCTTGTACACCAATGCATGCGTATGAGAAACAAACAGGATGAACTGGAAGTGTTGGTCCATTCCCAGAGCTGTGATGCCATTGGTATTAGTGAGACTCGGTGGAAGGAGTTTCACAACTGGAATGCTGGGATGGAGGGCTATAGGCTGTTGAGGAGGGATAAGCAGGGCAGGTGAGGTGGAGGAGTTGTATGTATGGGAGAGGTTTGGCTGTACAGCCCTTACAGTTAGGGATAACGTAGTTGAGAGCCTCTGGGTGAGGATTAGGGAGATGTAAAACAAAGCAGATGTCACTGAGGGTGTCCACAATCCATCACGCAGCCGGGATGATAGCACTGATGACTTATGCTATGGGCAATTAGAAATCTCTGGATCAGTAGTCTTTGTCCTTATGGTAGATTTGAATCTCCCAGACATCATCTGGGAATACTGTACTGCTGTGTGCAACAAGCAAGCCTGGGAAATTCCTGAAGCGTGTTCCAGATAATTTCTTGTCACAAGTACTCAGTGAGCCAACAAGGAAAGGTGCTCTCGTAAACTTGTTATTTGTGAATAGAGGACTCATGGGAGATATAATAGTAGGTGGCTCCCTTGCCTGCAGTGATAACAAAATGGTTGCGTTTAAATTTTTTTGGTGTAATGAGGAAAAAGTTCAGCAGATTTGCCATGTTGGATTTCAAGAATAAACTTTAAACTACTCAATGAGCTACTTAGCAGTGTACCTGGGAATCTGCTTTTAAAGACCTTAGGGGTTCAAAAATGCCAGTCAGTTTTTAAGAATCAACTTTTAAAAACACAGGAGTAGTCAATCCCATTGTGTTGTAAGTCAAACACGGGGCAAAAGACCAGCTTGCCTAAATAGGGAACTCCTCTTGGAACTCAGGAGGGAAAGAAAAAAAAAGTGTCATCTCTGGAAGCAAGGTGAGGCTTCACAGTAAAATTACAGAGCTATGATTTACATATGCAGGGAGAAACCACAAAAAGCCAAAGCTCAATTAGAGTTGAAACGGACCAGTGTTGAGTCAGACAATAAAAAAGGCTTTTTAAAGTACATTAATGACAAGAAGAAGTCTAAGGAAAACATTGGTCTGATGCTTGATGAAAGTGATCATCTGAAAATAAGGCTAAAGAAAAAGTGGAGACATTCAATGCTTCTTTACAGAATCACAGAATGGTTGGGGTTGGAAGGGGCCCCTGGACATCATCTAGTCCATCCCCCCTGCTAAAGCAGCTTCACCTACAGCAGGTTGCACAGGATGGCGTCCACGCAGGCTTTGAATATCTTCAGAGAAGGAGACTCCACAGCCTCTCTGGGCAGCCTGTTCCAGTGATCTGTCACCCTCAAGGTAAGGAATTTTTTTCCCCTAATCAGATGGAACTTCTTGTTTCGGTTTGTGCCTGTTGCCCCTTGTCCTGCTGCTGAGCACTACTGAAGAGTCTGACCCCATCCTTTTGAAACTTGCCCTTAAGATATTTATATTCGCTGATAAGATCCCCTCTCAGTCTTCTTTTCCCCAGGTTACACAGGCCCAGCTCCCTCAGCCCTCCCTCATGAGGGAGATGCTCCAGTCCCCTCACCATTCTTGTAGCCCTCTGCGGGACCCTCTCCAGTATTTCCCTGTCTCTCTTGAACTGGGCAGCCCAGCACTGGACACAGCACTACTGATGAGGCCTCACCAGGGCAAAGTAGAGGGGAAGGGTAACCCTCGACTTGCTGGCCACACTCCTCCTCATGCACGTCAGGATCCCACTGGCCTTCTCAGCCACCAGGGCACACTGCTGGCTCATGGGCACCTTGCTGCCCACCAGTACTCCCAGGCCCTTCTCTGCAGAGCTGCCTCCCAGCAGGTCAGCCCCAGCCTGTACTGGTGTATGGGGTTGTCCCTCCCCAGGTGCAGGACCCTACACTTGCCTTTGCTGAACTTCATTAGGTTCCTTTTCACTCAACTCTCCGGCCTGTCCAGGTCTGGCTGAATGGCAGTGCGGCCTCCTGAGGGATCAGCCACTCCTCCCCATTCTGTATCATCAGCAAATTTGCTGAGGGTATGTTCAGTCCCCTCATCCAGGTCATTGATAAAAGTTGAATTTTAAAGCCCCCTTCACCAGGATGACCAGCGTGCTGCCAAAGATTCCCTTGCCTCTTTAAGCAGATGTATCCCATCCCTCCTTACCAGGATATAGTCATTAAAGAATATCTCATTGTTGTAGAAGCCAAAACCTTCACAGCACCAGCCATGAAACCAGAAGGCTGGAAGCTTGCCAATGTTCTAATTTAGAAAGGTATGAGGTAAGACCCAGGAAACTACAGACCTGTTAGTCTAACCTCAATTCCTGGAGAAATTATGGACAAATTTGTACTGGGTGCTATTAAAAGGCATTTAAAAGACAATGCATTCATCATGCACAGGCAACATGGATTCACAAAGGGGAGCCTTGTTTAACAGATTTGATATCCTTCTACAATAAGGTCACCCACCTAGTGGATGAAGGGAAGGCAGTGGATGTAGTTTTCTGGATTTTAGTAAGGTTTTTGATACTGTCTCTCACAGCATCCTTCTGGACACATTGTGCAACTGTCAGATGAACAGGTACATGGTGCACTGGGTGAAGAAATGTTTGAACAGCAGGGCTCAAAGAGTTGTAGTGAATGGCTACATCTGGCCAGCGTCCAGTCATCAGCAGCCAGTCACCAGTTCTTTTCCTCAGGATTCAATTCTAGGGCAAGTTCTGTTCAATATTTTTATCAGTGATGCAGGATGCAGGAGTTGAATGCACCATTAATAACTTTGCTGATGATACTGAACTGAGAGATGCTGTTGACTCTTTTGAGGGACAAGAGGCCTTGCAGAGGGATCTAGAGAGCTTGGACCACTGGACAATCAGCAGTGGCATGAAATTTAACAAGAATAAGCGCCAGATTCTGCACTTGGTATGGATCAACACTGAGCACAAGCATAAATTGTAAGAGGAGTGGCTGGAGAACAGCCCTGCAGAAAGGGATCTTGGGGGGTGCTGGTTGACAGCAGGCTCTGTGAGTCACCAGTGTGCCCTGGCAACCAAGAGGGGAAACCACATTCTGGGATGCTTTAAGCACAGCATAACTAGCTAATCAAAACAAGTGATTATCTGGCTGTATTGGTGCAGCCTCACCTTGAATATGCAGTTATGGGCCCAACTATTTAAGAAGGATATTAAGGTACTTGGATGCATCCAGAGGAGAACAACACGGCTGGTAAAAGGGCTGGAAGGAATGTCATATGAAGAGTGGATAAGGAATCTGGGTTTGTCTAGTTTGCAGCAAAGAAGGCTGAGAGGTAACAGCTCTCTACAGCTCCCTGAGGAGAGGTAAAGGAAAGGGAGGTGCTGATCTCTTCTCCCTGGTATCCAGTGATGGGACATGTGGGAATGGCTCAACGCTGCGCCAGGGGAGGATCAGACTAGATATTTGGAAACATTTCTTTACAAAGGGAGTAGTCGAACACTGGAACAGGCTTCCTAGAGAGGTAGTCAATACCCTAAGCCTGCCAGTGTTTAAAAGCCATTTGGAAAACACTCTTAATAACATGCTATATTTTAATCAGCCCTGAATTGGTCAGGTAGTTGGACTAGATGATCACTGTAGGTCCCTTTCAATGGGAACTCCTATTCTATTCTATTCTATTCTATTCTATTCTATTCTATTCTATTCTATTCTATTCTATTCTATTCTATTCTATTCTATTCTATTCTATTCTATTCTATTCTATTCTATTCTATTCTATTCTATTCTATTCTATTCTATTCTATTCTATTCTATTCTATTCTATTCTATTCTATTCTATTCTATTCTATTCTATTCTATCCTATCCTATCCTATCCTATCCTATCCTATCCTATCCTATCCTTTTCTATCCTTTTCTATTCTTTTCTATTCTATTCTATTCTATTCTATTCTATTCTATTCTATTCTATTCTATTCTATTCTATTCTATTCTATTCTATTCTATTCTATTCTATTCTATTCTATTCTATTCTATTCTATTCTATTCTATTCTATTCTATTCTATTCTATTCTATTCTATCCTATCCTATCCTATCCTATCCTATCCTATCCTATCCTATCCTATCCTATTCTATTCTATTCTATTCTATTCTATTCTATTCACAGTATAATTACAAATTAGCATTTTGACATTAACAGAATATCATGAAATTCAAGAAAGCAAACAAGTTCCTATTTGGGGAATACTAAATAATGATTTCTGTATTAATTGTGATAAATATACCAACCCCCACACTGATGCATGGCTTGAATGCATTTCTTAAAGCTCTGCATCAATCATTTTTATGAGCTCAGTGCAGAAACATTTTGCAAAATATAGTGGTCAGTGTGGCTCATGAGGTCAGATTCAATGTTTGTAACAATTTCATCTGACCTTAAAAATGTGAAATAGCTTTATTTTGAAATCTAGTATGTAGAAACTGTTTGACTTACATTCTGTACAATATTGCAAGTCTCTCTTTGAAAGCATACAAGATACACTTACATTAATAAGCTTCTTCAATTACTCCTCAAACAGCAAAGCTATAACAAAGGCTTAAACACCTTAAAGAGCAATTTATTAGTTTAAAGTTTTTTTTAAAATTTTTCTTCACATTAGAAGAGTTCCAAAATGCTAGGTTGTATACTCATCTTTGGAGGGCAGTAATATTGTGTCACACAATAAATGATGTATGTATGAAAGAGTTCAGACTTATGTAGCATTAATTATGTTAAACTCTATTGTATTCAAGTTTTTATACCATTGCTAGGTTATCTACAGCTTCAAGATTTTCATTTAGCGAGGTGACTTAACACTCGTCATTTAGCCGTGACCTGAACAGCTCATTTAGTCTTCTATTTTTCTGATTTTTGTTGAAGGTACTAGATGCTGTCATGATACCAAAACAGTATATTACTTTTTGTTTAATATCTTTGAGAACATAAACAAGTGAATGGCATTTCTACTTAAGACTACTTTTATATACTAGAATCACTCTCAATTTATCAAATTAATCAAAGTCTGGTATGAGTCCTTTGCTGTGCTTGACAACTATTCTGCTGCATCTGACACATTTTTTCTGCAGGATTCAGCCCTACTACTGGTACTTCAGTATTTTATTTTGTTAATGAAATCCTTTCTCAGGCTGAGAATACGTAAAGCATTCATGTAAATATCTTATGAACAATAAACTACAAATGATCTAGGGAAATATTTAGCTACTGGCTCAGAGGATGTCTTAAAAAAATATTAGTAAATAGTTAAGCTGTGTGTGCAAAAAGAGTGAATGTTTAAATTGGCTTTTTGTCAAATAATTTCTAGAACTGGTTTACAAAATTTACAAACTCACTTTTCATAAATGTATTTCTATAATCTTTCCTGTAAGGCCATTTATTCAAAGCATAATAATATACTCTGCTAACCTATGTGTATATGTGAAATAAACAGTGATTGTAGATTAAAAAGAATAATTTTCCTCTAAGGTGGTGTTGTTTAACCCTTGCCGGCAACCAAGACCCCGTAGCTGCTCATTCATTTCTCCTCCTGGTGGGATGAGGGAGAGGATTGGAGGAGTAAAAGTGAGAAAATTTGTGGGTTGCGATAAAGGCAGTTTAATAGGGAAAGCAAAAGCCATGCACATAAGCAAAGCAAACAAGGAATTCATTCACCACTTCCCATGGGCAGGCAGGTGCTCAGCCATCTCCAGGACAGCCGGGCTCCATCACACGTAACAGTTACCCGGGAAGACAAACACCATAGCACAGGATGTGTCGTTTTCCCCCCCCACCCCCCACCCCCCTTCTTCCCCAGCTTATATATACTCAGCATAACATCAAATGGTATGGAATATCCCTTTGGTCAGTTGGGGTCACCTGTCCTGGCTGTGTCCCCTTCCAATTTCCTGTGCCCCTCCACCCGTCTTGATGGCAGGGCCCGAGAAACTGAGAAGTCCGTGACTTAATCTAAACATTACCCAGCAGCTAAAACCATCAGTGTGCTACCAACATGGTTCTCACACCAAATCCAAAACACAGGCCTGCACCAGCTACAAAGAAAGTTGACTCTGTCCCAGCCAAAACCAGCTTTGAATATGTGCCTACATAGATACAAACTCAGGTACCCACAGAGTGACACAGAAAAATTATTCCCAATCTCAAAGTAGCATGAATATACACAGCTCATGGTGTGTATTACATACAAAGAAAAAAATATGTTGTTGCTTCTTACATATCATGAGAAAAACTTCTACAAGGAGAATAAAAATATGTACGTGAACAAATTTGGCATAGCTGATATTTGTTTGGTTGATGGCTTTCTTTCACATGTCCCAAATGTAGAAATCACTGCTTAGTTAGACTAGGTCGAGCAGGTGGAAAGCAAGCAAGGTGGTATTTCTGTTAAAACTACAATTATATACACTTTTTATTTAGTGGCTACATATATACTGCTTTAATGCAGTGTAATACATATATGTCCCTATTAACATTTAATGATATGACAAAGGTAGCCAAAGCAATCTAGCTGTGACAGAACAGACCTGAGAAAAGGCTGGTTTACTCTGTTGAGAGTAAGGTGTAGCAGGCAGGCAGCTGAGCGAGAGGAGGAGATAGGGAGGTAATTTAAGATCAGAAGTTTACATTTTTTTGTAGGAAGCATGGCAAGGGACAGACTTAGCGAGTAACTTTACCATGAGGCAGGCATGCAGATGTTTGCGCTGAGCTTTTCCCAAGTGAAAGGCACACAGAAGATGACTAAGGGTGAGGTTTATTTTTTTTGTTGTTGCTGTTTTGTTTTTGTTTGTTTGTTTGTTTGTTTTTTTAATGTAGTTAGTGATGGAGACTGGAATCACTGTCTGAGGAAAGCGGGGAATCAGCCAGCCAGCTGATGATAGCTGATACAAGATGCTAAAGAAACTTGGTCTTTTTAGTCCACTGAAGGGAAAATTATGGGAACCACACACATGTATAAAGACACCCATATAAAATAGATTTTTGGAAAGTAAACTTATTGAGAAAGGTATAGAGAAGTTCAGTGCCTTGGAATTAAATATGTATGCAGTCAAGGCTAGAGAAAAAAGAGGTACATTTTTAATTGTGAGAAGAATTAACAACTTACATTCGATTGTAGGCTCCATCACAGACTGGAATCCAGTTAAGGGTTTATCTGCATAGGTGTAAACATGCTCTTTCCTCCTGCTGCCCACAGACTGTAAGACAGGCAGCAGAGAGTTGCAGGACAGTATGACCTGTTGGTACAAAGCTAAGCTAGATACAATGTAGACTAACTTGCACTAGGAAGATCCATTCTTAGTTTTGGTACAAGGTCACGTTAATGTAGCTATAGAGCTTCAGGTTGAAAACTGGCTGGTATTTAACAGCTTGGGAAATGAGCAGAATGAATATCTGACTTCCCACGTACACATATGCTTGAAGGAGTACCATAATGAAAAGGCAGATGTCATTGATGGCCCACTAGAATAAGTGGATGAAGTTCCTTGAGTTGTGCTATTTAGTAGATAAGCCCACATTAACAACATCCCTCTGGCCACAAGATCTATTACTCTAAGTGAAAACATATCAAAAATGGAAGAGATCAAATAATGAGTAATGAATGCAATGTTATTATTTAAATGGATACATCTGCTATTCATTACAGTATTTAAAATTATTTCCACCAGCAGAATGATCACTATGCCTTGTGTAAGCTGTTTGTTTGTTTCAGTTTTATCATGTTGTGATTTGTGGTGTGATCTGCATGGAAATAAGGAAATCTGTTATTGTCAGTTTGACAGTGTGTGACAAAATGAAATGCCATAAATTATGTATCCCTTATTCATTATTCTTAGATCCATCTCATTTTATGAATATTTGCTCTCTATAAATTTTAATTCATTTATTCATTTAAATGAATCTCTCCAGAAATGTTTTAGGATTGAAAAAATGAAGATTATGCAAAGCTGGAGTAGCTCTCTCTGGAGAAGTTGAACAAAGGGGCAGAGAGCAGTATAATGAAATTTAGCTGCATTAAGTATAATCCTTCATGGAATCTACTAAGGTTTGTGAATACAATCCATACTTCTATTTTTCTGTGTTATTTCATCTTTGATGCTATTGAATCAATCCTTATTTACCTTTCTTGGAACAGGCACTGATACACTTATTTCAAAGTGGTTTAAACAAAGTTTGTGGTACTATATGGACACTCTCATGTATGTTATCGCACAGCTGCCAGTATTTCTGGGGTTTATGAAGAAAGTGCTGCTTGTTGCTGCCAGACGTCTTACAGAGATTTCACTGAATGCCTTGAAAATACATAGGAAGATTTAAAATTAAGATGAAAACTCTGAACTGCTTGCTTTTAAATTATATTAGAAGTGACAAGCCTGGAAACCTTCATGAAAGCAAAAAACTATTTATTGTATTTTGGATTTTTCAGTAAAATTATGAAAAGATTTTTAGGCATTTTGTACCTAGAAGTCTCCATAGTAGATCATCAATTTCTTTACTGTTGATGGAGTGAATAGCCAACAGCAGAAACACTGGGATAATTCCTTTTCCCATGTTGTAATTCTAAGTCCTAATTAAGATAGCATGAGGGTAATTGACTCCCTTAAAACAAGATCACATAGACAAATGATTATTCAAGAATCATGCTACTGTGTTGTACTCTAGTTGCTGGGACGCATTTTGAAGGCAAGCATTTAGCATTTTAGCACAGATTTCTATTTGTTTTTGTGGTTATTCTGAGATCTAAGCAGACTTAAGGACTACTTCTGGTTTGAGCACAGGTTGCTGCTTGTGTTGGTTTGAGAAGTCTTTCCTTCACTTACTGCTGTAGTCCAACAAGGTAGGAAAAATGCAAATTCAAAGTTGCTGAATATAATCTGATTGTGCTCTGCAGGTGTCTGCCTGTTTATTCTCCAAGAGAGAGGCAAGACTTTGCCTCCCACCCCTCCATGAATATGGAAATAGGTCATGGAAAGCAGAACAACTTGAGGAGGAGAGTTTAACATCCCCCCACTGGAGATATTTTGATCACTTTGGTGACATAGATACTTCTAAATTTATTTCGGAAGGTAAAAGGTTCCTCAGTTATGTTTTGGGAAGAATTAAATGGCTTCTAAATTTTTCCATTATATTTTTTTTTCTTATTAATGGTGTTATACAAAAAATACTACTTCCTTTATTTGAAACAGGACTTAAGGTGACTTATGGCAACTCTGTTAATATTAATAACTTACTGTTATGCTCCATTTATTAGGAGATAATACACAACTAGTCAGTGGATCCAAAGGAAAAAAAGCTCCACATTTAGTCCAGCAGCATGGGTTATTCAGCTGAGGGAACAATGGAGAATTGTGCTGCTTTTTAAATTGTTGAGTAATTTATGAGTATTTTATTGCTGAGAACCCCAAGAGTTAGCTTTTTTAATATGTCTCTGTATTGGGTCTGGTTGGGATGCAGTTAATTTTCTTCATAGCAGTCTATGTGGTTCTGTGTTTTGGATTTGTGGCTAAAACAGTGTTGATAATATTTTGGCTATAGCTGAACAGTGTTTGCACAGGGTCAAGTCTCTCTCCCACTCTATCCATCCTCCCCCACCGAGTATGCTGAAGGTGATCAAGAAGTTGTTAAGTGGCACAGCTGGGAGAGCGGATCCCAATCAGTCAAAGGAACATTCCTACCATATAATGTCATGCTCAGCAATACAACTGTAGTACAGGAAGAATGGGGTGAGGTGTTTTTTTTTTGTTTTCCAAGGTGGCTTTTCCTTGGGGACTGGTTGGGCTTCAGCCTGCTGGTGAGAGCTAGCGTGTGATTGTTTTTAGCAAGGAGCATTTTCTTCTTGATAATGTTCACGCTCTGTTCAGGAGATAGCTGGGATTTAGAAAATATATCCTGTTTTGGGGGCAGAAAATAATCTAGGTTATGGGTGTAAGCTATTTTTATGTAGATACAGCCCTTTGGGTGATTTGCTTCTCTCTGGCCCAATGAATATTTAGATGGGTTATGCAAAAAGGAACAAATTCAAGGTAAGCATTTGACAACCTCTCTCCCAATTTAGTGACTCAGTTCCTGGTTGCTACTTTTGCCTGGAAAACAAGTTCAGCTGAATACCTTAAGGAAAGAGAAATTGTATTCATTTTTTTTACAAACTGTAGCAACTTTCAATGATGGAAGAGCTAGATAGAGAAAAAAACAAATATGGAGGGACATAAACATTGTCTCAGAGTAAAATAGTGAATGAAAGGCAGAAAAACCCATTTCCAAAACAGAAGAATGTGAATTCTGAGTGGAAAGAGACATTTTCAGTGACAATAAATAAGGTATCTCAAGTGGAAGTTCAGACATATGTCTGAATTCCACCTCTACTTCACTTGCTGAAGGTAATTCCTCTATCAGTGTGTTGACAATTATCAGGCAGGTTATGAGGCCTCTAGATTTCTGCATAGGTAGTAGAACAGATACTTAGAGCTACTTGCACCATTTTTAAGGTTAATATTTTTCTGACTGAAAGTTCAATGTTTTTGTACTTATTTTGTGCATGAGCATACACAAAATACACACAGTTAGGAATAATCCCTTTTTAAAACTGGATCACATAGAAATATGTCTTTTAATATATATGTCCTATTTTTTTTTCTTTAAAGATTGCTTTATATCACCTCAGTTATGGGATTTACACTATGGTTTCTGAATGATGTTTAACTTTTCAGAAGTGTGACTCAGCTGCATCACACCCAGTGAGCAATTATTTTTTTCTGCTCTCAGCTTTCAGACCCTTATGACCAGTCTTTCAGATATAGCCCCCAGGTTTACTGTGCCATAGAAATTTTGAAATTCTCATATTTGTCTTTTAATGCCTCTCATCCTGCAGTAACAGGAACTGATGGAGGCTGGTTTACTGAATCAAACCAAGCTGGTAATTAATGGGCAGATGGTGAAGTACAGCAGCGTCACTTGGATCCTGGTACTGAAAATCAGCATCTTTTCTCCCACACGAATAAGGTGTGGTTGGCAGCTTTACTCAGATGCAGAGGGCAGGGATGTGGTGCACAGGCATTGCCATGTGCAGGGCAGAAATTTCTGCCTGTGCCCTATCAGTTATCAGATTTCCAGGGTTAATGGAGGGAGGGGGGGGGGGAAGATATTTTCCACTCATTTTTACGTGAGTAAGAGTAACTGAGAGTGTCTTTCTCTTTGGGGAACGCTTGGAATTGTTTTCCCCAAAGCTTCGGCTGTGGCAAACGTGGGCTGTGCCATATTTGAACAGAACCCTGAGTGTTATTTATAACCAATTTACCCCTGGCTTCAAGGGCACACCTCAAAGTGAACAACAGCAATAGGTTTTATTCATAAATGGTCCCCTGACCTGTTACCTAGTGTTTGTATTTCATTTTGCAGTCATTTTAAATGCATTTATCTAGTGACTAAAGAAAAAAATTACAGTATTTTTTTTTTCTTGCTGCTCCATTGGTATGTTTGTTTCTTTCTCACCCAAGACAAATAATTTTAGATAACATATTCCAAATATTCTGGAAGTGTTTCTTATATCAGAGTGTCAAGGTGCAATTTCCATAATAACACTTGCATTTTGTGGGGAGATCCAGTCTGATGTCAGCCTGTGAGACAGACAGGTTCATTTGCTGCAGTGTTTGTTCCATCTCCATTATCTGCAGAACCCCAGGCAAATAGTTTACAGCGTGGATAGTATCCCAGAGCCAAGCAAAGGCTGTCATGTCTGGTGATGTTTGACAGTTTGCAGAAATTGCTCGGGGAGCAGGGCCTTTTTCTTATAGCTAATAAGGCCAGCATGTTCTCAGATTATCAGATTCACACTTTCTAATGATTTCTTCTCAGTTTTGCTATACCACAACGGCAGGCTGGAAAGTAGTTTGATGAACACCAGCTAAACATATATAGCAAAGCCATTTGACACGTGCAATTTTAATGCATGCTGACTGCTCCGACTGACATAATCCAAAAGCGACATCTGTTTTGGGACTTCATGTTTTGGCTTTCAGTCAGGTGTGAAATGAAAGTTCTTCGATATGATGAAATATTGCTGTCTTGCATTGACATGGAGAGCCAAAGAATCCTTGGGTCAGCTCACCATATCTGTTAGCAGTCCTCGGTTTGCACTGAATTTCTGTGAAAACACATACCAAAAATGCATTGCTAACTCAGCGTGGCATTTTGCTTTCTGCTGCTGTGCCATGGCTGAGGTTCTGAAACTGCCAAACCAGCAGTAAAACAGGTTTTCCTTTGGTTCCTCCCTACTTAATTATCAGTGACTCACGAATTGCCTTTCATTTTCACTGTGTCAATCCTGGCAGTCCCAGTGCTCCAAATGACCAATTAGTGACACAGCAGCAAAGGCACTTCAGCTGTCTTGGTTTAGAGCTGAGCTTAGCTTCTACTTAGGAGTGTTAACAGCCTCATAATTAGATTTCTTTCTAAACTTAAACTGGATTCTGTAAAAGATCCCAGAGGTTTATGACCAAGCAATCATTTTGCTAGAATTGCAACCATGTCCTTTTATCCTACCCAGCTTTTAACTGCCATCTTTTTTACTGTGCTGCTTCTTCATCTTTGCTTTCGTTCATGGAGTGCTGGAGACTGAGGGCTGTGGTTTAACTCAGATCATGCATTGCTTCCCACCAATTTGCTGCACTCACCCTTCCTAGGCAGCAAAATGGGTAAGCCTGAGTATTTCCAACCCTCATGGGACAGCAGGGAAAGCAAATGGGCTAAACGGAGCAGTGTGATGAAAGGACAAAGGGAGAGTGGCAGTGAGGTGAAATGCTTTTCTCCCTTCCTTGTCTCACCAGCCAGTCTTCCATGTGCAGTTAGCTCCAGCCAGTTTGTCCTGAGCCAGATGAGCTGTGCAGCAATAACCTGTAAATGACCAGTGTGCAGTTAAGGAGATGTTTCCATAAGGAACTGGTGCAATATGAGGCAAGAACACTGACATAAGTGACAGCAGCTTATGTCACAACATTCAAGTGGAGATGCGTTCTTGGCACATGAGAGTTGTGAAGTACCGAGGCATTACATTTTGCAGCCTATCCAAGGACTAGTCAGCCTTCAGCTTGACCTATTTAATCCATGCTAAGAGCACATTGTGTAACAGCTGCTGCTGTGGCTACTGTAGCCTCAGGACTGAAGCAGCTTCCATCATTCTCTTTCTTCCAGCTTGTGAAGGCTAATGGACTGAATCCATTGCCCTCCTGCAAAGAAATTATATTCATTTCTATGTATGCACATCATGACTTATGGAAATCCAAGCATAAACATGCATAAGCCTCTGTCTACAAAATTTCACCTTTGGGAATGTAAGGTCATATATTTATAAAAGCTTAAGTAATCTTGAAATAATCCCCATACACTAGAGAAAGTAAAGCAAGGAAGACAGCAATGAAATGAAAAAATGCATGTATTTAAAAATATATGCAGTCATTGTATCTAGCTATGAAGAACCATAAATCACAATATAATTTATGTCTGAAGCATAATAATAAACCAAATCAAATAGTTTCTATCTCAGCAGTTTTGCAAGGCAAATAAAGACAGAGGATTTGGGGACCTTTAAGTACCTGTTATTTTTTGCTAATGGTTTATTTAATAAATTTGTTCCAAAACATTTGTTCAGTTAAGCAAAACCTTATCTTAAACTTTTGAAATAGTAATAAACCCCCCCACTCTAAAATTCTCAAATTTGTCAACTAGTTTCTTATGCTTAATTTGTGTCATAAGACTTAGGGTTTAGCTGCTAGACACAATTTTTTGATTCTTATATCATATAGAATTTTTATATATATAATATATATATACATAGTACAGAATTCTTGCTATATAAAATCCAATTTATTTTCCTGGGATTCAGATTCCTAAAGGCAACTCACTGTCTTGCAGAATAGAAGATGATGAGAAAGTTCTAATCTATGCAGAGCATGCCTTTGTTTTCTTTACACCAAGCGTCACTCCTTCCTTCTGTTTGGAGCTTCTCCAAGTTAGGTTGTTCATAATTCTTGTTCTCGCTACTCATAAATACCGGCGAGGAGTAAATCAAGTGCTACAAACCCCCTTATTTTAAAATTCTAAGCAGGATTTCACAACCTAAAGAGAAACTATAGTAGAATTTATATGCTTAAATACGGATATAAAACACTTGGGCAGCAGAGAGACCAGAGGTACTTAAGTAGGCCTATAATATTACTTATACCCTTAAAATTCTACCACTGTATATACCCAGGGAGAGACATGCCAACTGAAAAAATGACAGACTGATGGGAGCATGTCCAAAAGGGGGCAAATATCTAGTCCGTAGTGACTGTTTCAAGTCTGCTTATACATTCATTGCTAAACTATCACCGGTTAATAAAGAAACAAACAGTGCCTCTTTCTCCAAACCTTGGCACCAGGAATTTCTCCCATGCCTCCTTTCTTCACCAAGGGTCTTCACATATAGTTTTCTGCTGTGTGTTGTTCTCCATCTTTGTTAGAAAAAATTCTCTTCTGCCCAATATTAAAACTGCAACACAGTCTGTAACACTGTCATGTGGGCACTGGAAGGGGACAATTATGCAGAGCAGATTTATCCAGAAAACATAATTGGCAACATCTTTTAATCCCCCTTGTTACAGCTATGTCTATTTGTGTGTTTAAGGTTTTTGCTAAACATTTTAACTGATATTCTGAACGGAGAGATCATGTTTAGTTGTTTATAACCACAGTTTCAATGTCCCTTTTTCTCATTATTGCACTATAGTTTTGAATACAGCTACATTCCAATTAGAGAGGGAAAATAATATTTTCCTCATGGAAAATTTCCCAGGAGCCTGAATATGTTACAATTCCTGTGCCATGTAAACCTGACTTCCATTTCAAATAATGTGGATCGCACAGGACAGTAGCTCTATAAATTTGGATACACGGTTATTGACCAAAGAACTGGCCACAAATCATCCAGCACAAACAGGATTTATGTAGGGTCTTATGCTGGTTAGTTACTCTGCTATAAGTAATTTTTCACTGCAACATTGCTGTATAGAAAACATAACCAGTGAAGCAGTGAAAATCATAAGGAAAGGTTTTTAAATTATAGAATCCCTACTATTACTGAGGCTGAGAAACTTTTATTATTATAAAAAAAAAAAAAAAAGATGGCTTTTAAAATACTTTAAAATCCCTTAGCTTGTTTAGGTTGCTGGGACATTAGAGATACTGGATGAGATTTCAGTGGGGCATTGTCAGAAAAAAAGGTGTGAACCCTCCTTTCTCAACATGCATATATATTCCCACCTGCCATTCTATCTTTTTGAGCTCATTCATCCCCAATTCTTTTGTGCAAGTTAGCCATTCCTGTGGTTGTTCCTAGGTGGTTCCTCTGACTGATCTTAGTCGCACAGCATTTATCCCAGATGATGCCCTCAGTTTCTTTGGGAAAGCAGTATTAGAAACATTATGAAAGGAAGAGTTCAGCTCCATGAAATACTTATTGCTGAAATCAAGGACCTGTTCACACTTAGGGTGAGAAAGGTTTCTATCTCCACAGGCCGCGGTGGCTCTGAGGGACACCTGGCTATAAACCTGGCCTCTAGCTAAACACATCATCCACCCCTTAGCAGAAGTCCTGATGGGACTTGCAGAAGCGTTGGTACCATCCCCTCATAAAGGAGGATGTCATGGATGGGGAGGGGCGGGGGGGAGGGGGGAAGCTATTATGCAATTTGTGGGTGTCAGCGTCTTCTCTCAAGTAACAAGCAATAGGACAAAAGGGAGAAAAGTTAATGGCCAGGGGAGGTTTAGTTTGGGTACTAGGAAATATTTATTCACTGAAAGGGTGGTCAAGCATTAGAACAGGCTGCCCAGGGAAGCGGTTGAGTCACCATCCCTGGAGGTATTTAAAAGACTTGTAGATGTGGTGCTCAGGGACAGGGTTCAGTGGTGGACTTGGCAGTGGTGGGTTAATGGTTGGACGTGATGAACTTAAAGGTCTTTTTCAACATAAATGATTCTATGATTCTATGATAAATTTTAAATATGTGTGTTTTGGAAACAGTAATTGTTCATTTGACATGAAAGTGATTAAAGGGCAAGAGAATTAAGCGAACGGAAACAGTTTGGGTCATAGCAAGGGAGGCAGGAGAATGAAAACAGAATGGGAGGTACATGGAGATGAATGGGAAGTGAGTGGTGAGGGGTCTGAGGGCTCAGGCCCGAAAGTATACCTAGGAGATATCAACTTGACAGAATGCATTGATAAATTATAACCAGTATGATAAACAGTGTATTGTATCATAATCTTCAGAAGGGCTGGGAGTAGAAATCAAATGATTCAGTGTGGGTGATGTAAATGGAGTAAGCAGGAACTGTGGATAGCTATTTTTAAGCACCCCTGGTCCTGACACCCCTGGTCCTGACCATAGAGCCAATGCATCCTAATGCCTTGCATCCTAATGCAAATAGTATTAAAAAAAAAATAGTATCAATGGAACAGAAAAGTAGAGTGGAAAAAGGGATCCAATACAAGCTTTACCGGTTGTTGGTAAGGAAAATAAAGGCCACCATAGAATGAAGCACAGGGACAAATAAGTAGCAGCAGACTGATCTCATTGTTACAGATTTGCTAATAAATTAAGATTGATTGACTTTATTTGATTTTATAAAATATTTTTAATAGAAAATATAGAGGGATAAGAAATATATTTTAGTGAAATTTATAGTTGCACAGTAAAAGCTGTTATGAAATCCTTTGTACAGTCTCATACCAAAGCCAGAAGAATGGGCTAGAATCATTGTTTAAAACTTAGGTAATAAATTTAGGGTTTGAAAGGTTTCTTCGTATTTGACTAGTCTTCTGTATGTAGAAAGTGTATTGAAATGTCAGAATATAGGATTAATGGGAACTGGGGAGAGTCGACTGGAACAGCTTGTAGTTACCTGCCAAGAAACTGTGAATTTTAGTAAAAGGTAATTCTGGCAGGGGGAGATCGTGACCACTGACTCACATACCACCTACCCAAATCGTACCCCAGACCCATTTCTGGACCTTTCTAACCTTTACTGCACAGAATCGGATATGGGAGGAGAATATGTTAATGATTTTCGGGAAATATTATGTTTATGCATGAATACTTAATGAATATGTATGAATAAGTTCTATATATGGTGTCTGATTTTGAAACTTGGTGTGCATTGATTGTGAGAAGACTCACTCATGCACCTGGCTGTCAGTAAAGAAGTGTCTGCTTATCTACATCACATTGGTGTCGATAAGTTCTTCATTCCGAGATTTCGGTACCATCATGGTAGAGTTAAGATCAAAAAGCCTTTCCAAGCTGGAAAAATGTGACATGGAATCATAGATGCAAAGGGAAGATACTAACTAATAAAACAAAGAGAAGGTAAGAGTCATAGGTTTAAAATTAAGATACTGAAAGATTACAGCAAATAAGGAATGCCAGAAACACCTACTGTATTTCGAGGGTATCCAAAGGGTCATCATATGTGTGAGGACACAAAGAAATGGAAGCAGGGTCCTCAGTCACTAGCAGTGCTTGACTGAACTCCTTTATCTTGATACTGTATACCCGAAAGGTTACTGAGGTCCACAGCTCAGTCTTTCTGTCTGACTTGGTGACATTTGCAAGGACTGCCCTCCAATTTACCATGGAACTGCTTGTCACCTGCAACTAAATGTAAGGATTATTTGAGGAGGACCACAGTGAAGGGTTGCTCCAAATTGTCAAATATGACAGCATCTGTACCAGGTCTCCTGAGAGAAGCCCTGCCTTGCTGTGTCAGAAGAAAGGGCTGATAGTGAAGGACAAAGGATGTTCTTAACTCTTTACCAAGGCTTTTTTAGACCACTGATTCTGTGGCCCCCTAAAGACCACTGAGTCTGTGTGCTGCTGTAGTGCTGAGTTGCAGCAAGGTCTGCAGAGCCTGTCATAAAGGAAATTTCTCTGTGAGGAGAAAGGAAGTATTAAACTCCGAATTTGTGTGTACTGCACTTTATCCTGGGACAACCACTCAACTGCTGGAGAGGTAGAAGACATGGGGTACCTGAAGAGCAACAATGGGCAGAAAGGAAGCAGGGGGGACATCAACAGAAGATAATGATCTCTTCCTGATATGGGCCTTCTTCTGTACCAAAATGGATCATACCACTTCTCTCCCTGTGCATCTTCCACTTGGGTTACGGGCATGGCAGGGATGTTTGTGTGATGCTCTGCAGCCTCTGTGGTGCTCTTATGGAGAAACAGAGACATCTGACAAATGCCGGTCTCAGCAGCTATGCTGCTTCTGGACCTAATGGACAAGCACTCCAGACAGACTGGAAGAAGAAATGCTCAGCCTTCCCACTGGCATTATACACCTGATCGAGGGACCCTAGGTGCTGAATAACTAAGGAATCACCTAGTTTACCCATGCCACATACTACTGTCAACATTTTGAAGCCATTCAGCGTGAGCTGAAGTGTGGCACAAAGTTGTTAAAGCCCAGTAAGTAAATGGGATTGGAAGACACCAGATTTCCAAGGACTGGGTACGGAAATAGGAATTCAGCACTGGGGAGAAAAAACAAACCAAAGTGCCTACAAGCCATATGCCTGTATTTTTCAAAGGCAGAAGAGAGAGGAAGGCAACTCTAAGATCCCCTTTTCCACTGCATAGGGAGTGAAGAACAGATAGGGGTCCTGATTAGATAGAACATATGGAAGAAGTTGGTTGGAATATATGGAAGTTCTGTGGTGCTGTAGTGAAAAACTGCTTAATAACATGGTTTAAGTCAGACCAGCATTCAAATCAAGTGGGTTATTGATTTATTTACTGCACGTAATTAACCAGCAATCAGCAAACTATGCATCCGGGATCAATATCACCAATACAACTGATAAACCACAGTAATAGACACTTAAAAATGTTAACAAACACCTACAACATTTTCAAACTCTTTTCTGTCATTAATTCCACAAAGTTCTAACCTCACCACCAATTTGCATCCCTAGCTCCCCTTTGTCCCTCGCTCCTGGAAAAGTGGGTTATAAGCATGTACACCTTCTCTGGAAGTGCCCATTCCCCTGTTTACACACTGGTGGCCAAGATGGGACTGCTCTAGCATTGTGTATAACCTGCTGGCTATGCTTTGTTAATTAGTATGCCATGGAGAAAGTTCTTCATGAGGTCACATAAGCACACTCTGTGTGTGTGTCCCTGCATGTTGTTCCCCTGCTGTCAGTCCTCTAGTTGGATGCATGCTCCTGATGGTACCTGATGGGTAGATCACTCTGGTTGGCCCAGAAGGAGACCATGACTTCTGGCAGTATGAGAACTGGTTTTCACAGCTGCTCTGTCACTTTCTTCTCCCTCTGTGGTTTCACAATTTTTCATCCTTCTTGGACACTTCTTTTCAACTCCTTACTTTCTCAAGAATCTCACTGCAGTTCAGCAATTACTGTTTAAAGATGGCTGTCTTAAACTTCATTATTGGGAATTTCCTTACGGTGTTACCATTTTTTCTTGGCAATTATCCTCTCAGCGGATGGTTTTGGACAGTCTATTCACACACCCCATTTACACTCACATTCTACCATTAGTTGTTGTCTGGGGCATGTCAGCAAGAAGAAGCCATGTGCACTCCCCCACAGTGTGGGAAAGGAGAAAGGGGTGTGTGTTCCATAGTGAATGGACGTAGACGTGAAAATGAGAGACACAAAATCCCAGTTTTTGAAAATGTTTGATGAGTAAAGGCTGAAGTGCTGTTTCCTCCTTTCCTCGAAAAGGAGGGGTCAGTTTCCAGACTGTGACATGAGCTTCAGGTCTCAGGTGAGGACAGAAGCCTTGTCTTTTAATTTTCCCCTCTCTGTTTTTCCACTATACCCAATATTAAAGAGCAAAAAATGAAGGATAACTGCAAAAGAACTTTCTTCAGTCATCAGACATCTGACAGAGTTTTCATTAGGTATGAGGTTATTTCTCATTCTCTCCCTCAAGACATACGCAATTGGCCTGGCTGAAGCCCACAGAAGGTAGGATTGACCTTATCCATAGCTATTACCAAGAGGTACAAACCTGAGCTAGAGGAACCTTCATTTTGACCCAGCATGTCTGGGTCATGCCTGTCATATAAGTCAAGCATAAATTAGCATAATTTATATTATGTTACTCTCATAAGGCAATTTGCCAGTAAACATACCCGTGAAAGAAGATTTCTACATACTGATATTGAGAGAAATTTCAGTATGTTACTAAAACTGAGGGACTCTTATCTTACCTATAACAAGCACAATAATTGTGCTTAATTACACAGCAGTCAGCAATCACATTTATGGGGACAAGGAAGGCCCCAGATTCTCCTAGGGGTGACATACTGCTACAAACAAATCTCCGCCATGCAGGTCTTACTGCCCCTTTCATTATAGAGTTATAGCTTAAGAAGGATGTCTGGGTAAAGGCAGAGATCTTTTGTGAATGTCCCAGCTCCAAATGAGCACAGCTAAATATGTCTTAATACATTCTTTTTGTTATTATTTTTTTCCAGTTCAGTTTGCTAAGACCACAAAATACTGCAAGTCTTTGTTAAAAAATTTTAAGTGAATTTTCAGTGCTTGATGACAGACCATCAGCTGGCAGAGAGCCACCCTACATTTTAGAGAGTACCATACTGATTTTTCCTTGCACCGGTTAAATATGCCATTATACAACTGTAATACTATTACATGAATTCTTTTCTTCTTGAGAAACAACAGATCTGACCCCGAGGGCAGGTAAAGGTACTATTTTCAAACATTCACTGCTTTGTAAGTAGAGCTGCAGTCCAATATTTTAGAATTTAATCTGGGCAGATTACATTAGTACCTCAAATTGAAAGCTTCTTAACTAAGTACGCATTGCTAGTAGAACTGCCACAGAAGACATTAGAAAGAAAACAATGTAGGCTATGCTGTGACACAATTTCTCTAATTAAATACAATTTCAAGGATGGCTGTAAGACATTCTGTTCAGTGTTTGACTTTTTACAATTACATCTAGGAACAGCAGATGAATTACAGGGGGGAAAAATCACAGATGTTCTATTGATTTATGTCCCTGCCACTTCCCCTTTATGATAGATACAATAGCTTTTGATTTGATCAAAGTAAAATATTGCTATACATTCCAAACTTTTGGTTTTATTACTGGACAATAATTTGAAATAATTTTAGTGAAAAAAAGTTGCACAATTAAAAATTTTAAAAAGATAATTTAGGGATGAAGACAGCAATATGTGAAAACTTATGCTCCACTAAACTTCTCTTCAATATTTATGTATCTCTGGGGAGTAATAGCATTGACCTGTTAGAAAAAATTAGAAATAAATGGTCCACTGCACTAAATCTAAAGTAGGACATGAGTTACAAAACAAAACCAGTGTCCTACAGTATCAAATGTTAATGATGTGCTATAACTTTCTATATCTGTTATATCACAGACTTTTATAAGAAGAGCATGACCAAATTGTCAGTCTTCTACAACAAACGAAGGTATTCACTCACAGAGATATTTTTCTAAATAGAAGTGTAGTAGGCTGTGAATAAGTAATTGATAAAGTAAATATAAGGAAATATCAGTCATTGATGACATAAACTCTGCAGGTCTTTACTTAGGTAAAGGACCCATTGCCTTGAGATGACTCACATAAAGCATGTTCAAGAACACATCCAGGTCATTCCGCCATCAGGACAACCTGCTGATAAGGGGGATCCATGATATAAATCTCTTAATAAGCATTTTCACAGCTTTACTATTTCTCAACGTTCTCCTCGAAGACCTGATTTTTTTTAATTCCCTTGTCTAGTTTGTCTCTGATTTGGAGTTCATGCCTTCTAATGTTAATATCCATTTCTGATTAAACTAATTATATAGTGGAATGCCACCCATCAATACTGTGTTTTATAATACTGCAAGTAAAACCACCAACACTTTTGTTTTTACTGTATGAATACTTCCAAAGGGTCAATTAGGTAAAAATTAGGAAGCAAAATTGCTGACAGATCAGACCTCTGGCAGGTCAGATGTAAACAGGAAATCAAGAGTGCTGAAGAATTTGAACACTTTTCAAAGAATGCTTGAGCTAACAGTAAAGTTTCCTTAAAAACAATCAAAGCAGGAAGTCAGATAGGAAATGGTGGAGCTACCTAATGACAGAAATATAAGGGGAGCACTCAGAGATGGTACTATCATAGCAAAGAAACTCAGCAAATTATTTGCTTTTTTCATTGAAGCAGTCTGGGGAAAACCCCACATCTGACGCTTTTTTTTTTTTTTTTTTTTTTTTTTTTTAACAGGTCAGAAGAGTTATATTAGTTTGAAATAAATATGCAGAAAGCATGAGACCAAACAGATTTTTGTTGTAAGATCTTAGCAAATCAGCAGGATTGGATGGTATTTATCAGGATGACACTCATATATGAAATTACAGAGCAGCTAGCCAAGAGTGCAACATGTCATCACAAGCAGCAACTGCATCGGAGTATTAGTGAGCTGCCAGTATAACTCCACGGAAAGTACTCTAGAGGGAGTATTGCAGACTACATCCTGGTAAGTCTGACTTTTGCCTCTGGTTGGATGATATAGTCTATAATAAAGAAAATGGTAGGTGAATGCATGGACAAATGTGGTGTCTGGGGAAAGAAGCAGCATGGACAAGTTAACAGGTAGAAGGAAATCTTGCCTTACTGATCTGCTGGAGTTCTTTGCAAGTATCACAGAATGTGGACAAAAAATAAGGTACACTATTTATCTGGATTTTCAAAAAGTCTTTGACAAAGTTATATATACCAAAGGTTATTAAAGACACTAAGATGTCAAAACGTTGGAGCATGTCTGAAGGTAATAAAACAAGGCACATAGTTTGGGATGATCAGCACAGAGCTAAAATTAGCCATTTGACTAAGTAGATTGCAAGGTTGAATTAAACACCTGAGCTACCTCTGCAGTAAGTGTGTAGAATTAGGTACCACAGAATTTATATCTGCCAGCACAAAGAAAGAATAAGAAAAAGGAAACGTATTGCTATAGAGTGGGAGTTAGGGTCTTCATGTGAAAGAGGAGAGGCAAGGAATTTGTCCCTTTCAAGTATTCATGCATTTAGCAGAAGGACTCACTCAGATTAAAATATTGGAGAAACATTGCTGGAGAGAGAACATAGCTTCTAATCGCAGATATTTCTCATAATATAGTGAGAATTTGCAAAACCTAATTTCTAACACACACTCTACAATAAAATTTGAACCAAAATAAAAATCCAGGGTTTTGCAGATTTACTTGCATACATAGAAATCATTCAGCAACTGAAAGACTGAAATGGAAGGCTAAAAAACCAGAAAGAAAGTGGTCTTCCTAAACTCTTTTCCTACTTTGAGCATTAGTGGTAGCACTGAATGCTGTATAAAGGACAAGAACATGTGTATATTGAGTCTACAAGATTTTTTTTTAACATATATGATTGTTCATATACAAAATTATAAGAAAAAAACCCTAACAAAGGTAAAAAGTCAAACTGTCATGAGTTCCATCTCATCCAGAGAGTTACTCTAAGGTACCTGAAGCCTACTTTTCAGAACACTTAGTGCCTGGTGTACTTTATGCCAGCTGGATTTAAGTGTGCTTGGTATGTTTGCAAAGCAGAGATCAAGTGCCTTAGCTACAGGAAGATGCAGAAATCTGGAGGTGAGTGCAGAAACATGCATGAACTCGGTGTGAGAGGCAGAGATAGAACACATCACTCTCTGGCAGCCATCAACTTCAAAATCTTAACCCCACCCCCCACTCCCATATTCCCTGTTTCACCCACTATCTACCCTACAGATTTTTGTAATAATTGACATAGAAATTCTGCAGAAGAAAAAAGCTTCCTTTAGTTTTATTAAAAGTTTCATTCAGTCTAAAATTCCCATTTGAAATGACCCCTTGCTGCAATATACCAAGGACAAAGTTAAGAAAGCTGAACATATTAAGAAAGAAAAATGCCTGTATGCAGCTGTTACAGAAGGAAGACCTGTTAATGTTTTTCAAGGTAGTATCAGAGACAATCAAATCAAAATTCTTCCTGGACTTACTGACTTGCAGACTCATTCAGGTGAAAAATACCTTTGACTATTTGTGTGTCTAAAGCTCAGAAATAAACTTCACGGGTATGTTTGTGAAACTAAGCCAGGGACAACGCTCAGAAATGGAATTGCAGAACTCATACTCAATGGTTTACAAAGTTGATAAGTGAATCCATGCTTTGGTACTCTTCACACTCCAACTAGCTCTCTCCAACACAAGTTTGCTGCAGTAGGTGCTAGATCTGAGCTATTTAAGCCACAATGCACTGCTTGGTTTCAGCATCTGCTTCATTCCCACCTCTCTACTATTGAACAGGTGTGGTCCAGGGTTGTATAGGATTTGAAAAATCTATAAAAATCCTGTATGTTGGAAATAGGATCATAATTTTACAAGACACCCAAAGATAAAGCTTGACCAAGTGGAATGACAGGTACTTTTCCTTAAGGCAGTGTGAAACACATCTAGGAGTAACTTAGCAATAAATAACAAGAACTGTACTTTTTGAGTGTGTCTGAAAGTGCAGGTAAGGCCTGGCTCTTAATTAAATGTGTAGTTCATGCACTGAAGAGAGATATCCAACACTATTTGAGGAAAGACGATACCTTGCTCAAACGGTAGAGATCCCAGATTTCGTATTAATATCAAACCCCACGACATCTACCACTTTTTTGTTGCAAGTGGGCTGATATTGCCAGGGTTGTTGAAATAATGTGGGACTGACAGTTCAGGGTTGAGACATTGAGCTACCGTTCCAAAACTTTAATGATCCATAGCAAAACTGTCTTTGGAGGAATGATACTGTACTTGCCTTTAAAAATCCTCCTTATCCTAAATTGTGTGGTATTTTTAAATACCACTGTGACCTTAGTGTCCTGTGCCCATTCATTGCTGCTTAGTAGACTGCTGCATGCAAGCTTCATAAATTAGGATGTTTTTCCCTCAGACATTGACTGAGATGGATAGCAAGTGTGTACAAATCATAACTGTATAGTCCAGGTTCATTAGCTTGCTAAACTCCTCATGGCTTCTGCTTAAGCAATTATTTAACACAAATATAAAAAGTTCAATAAATTCCTGTTAAGACACAGATATAATCACCACTGTCAGTCATAAAATAAATTACAGAAACCAGTTAAAAGACCCAAGGAATAATTGCTTGATAGTTGATTGGCTGAATGTGTTATGGCTAAAAAATTCTCTGACCTTTCTCACGTTACCTGTGAGTGATCAAACAACGGAGCAAGGGGATGTTGTCATTAGGGCACTGTGACCATGTGAGTGACAAATGCTCCATGCAGCACACACATGCAGGACCTGACAGTTTTCCCAGCACCAATAATTGTCTATCATTTTTCTTTTATGCTTTAACAGCTCCTTAAATATGTCAGGACTAGACATGTTTACCCTGAGTGAACATTTCCCTGAAGTGATGGATGTAAAACATATACAACACACTGGCACTTGAAACTTTGCAGATTTCCTAAAGCAACAAAGCTGTTAAAGGTAGGGCAAAGTTGATTAAGTGCGGAAGCATTAAACTTTTAATGATGTCTCATTGATACCCTGCATAATTGTTGCTGTATTCACTGGCTGTCTCCATAAGTGCTCCTTCATTATTCAACAGGCTAAGGCACTTTGTGAATGCCATCAAAATCAATTACAGTTTGGCTACTTTGGGGGGCCAATGAGGCAAAGAATTAACCTCCAACTAATTTCCAAAGTCATTTACTTACTGATAGCTTAGCACATTTACTTCCACAGGCTCTGTATGTTATGAAGCATTTACAAAAATAGAGTATGAAATAAAGTATGGGAAGAAAATCATCTGAACAATAATAGGGAGACTGTTGGGGCAATTGTTAATACATGAACAGTCCAAATAAATTGAATGGACTTCAATTGCAGATTGAAGATTTTAGGGCAAGAGGTTATACATGAAAATTAATCTGCCAGATACATTTTCATTCAGTCTTTAAAAATCGGCACACTGGTTGGCTTAGCTGAAAACATTCATAATTACTTACAAGACATGGTCATCCAGCTATCTAATTGAATCCATTACTGTTGAATATCATAACTGGACTAATTAAGGTTATAGTATGGAAGGAGAGAGACTGAATTAGAGAATGGCTTAGAAGATGCTTTGTTTCCACTAGGCTTCGAAGGGCTTTCTTAGGCAATAATTTCATTCATCTTAATGTGAGCATCTTAGAGAAAGGGCAAGATGATAATCCAAAAAGGCAATCTTCTTTTTCATCCCTGAAGAAGCTGACTATACAATCTCTGGAACATCTATGACATTTAGACAAATGACTCTGTAATACTTTCAGGAAACCTCTTTTCATTAAGTTCTTCTATTAAAAACACACCTGAAGTCAGGGGTCTACTGCTTTTCTGACAGAAGCAAAGCATGGAACAAGTGCCTAGGTCTAGGCTTGGTAGATTGACTTTATATACCAGATAAATGCAGCATAAAGACACTGTATATGCCACCTAGACTTTCAAGGAAATACAAGTTATTTCTTCTCATACTCAGGCACACTTTCTATATTGACTCTGGCAATAAACTTTGTGAAGACTCTATGTCAGCACTAATATCTAAGCCACAACAACAGGCATTACGTTTCTCCACAGGAAGTGCAGAAGGAACAGAGATGGAACAGTCTCAACCGATGTCTTTGCACTAAAAATACAGTCACTATCGTGTGGCCAGTGCTGACTGCAGGAAAAGATGGCTTCTCATATTGTGTACAATGTTGTCGCCACAGGCACTAGCCTGAGACTACTAGCCTTCTCTGTATCCACTGTCTACCTCATGAAAAGCAAACAAAGATCCTATAGTCTGTTGTCACTCTCAGAATCACTGTACCGAGGCTGTCTGGTCCTCCCGTGACCATCTTGCTGGTGAAGCCATCCTGACTGCCAGATGTAACAGAGGTCATATTTGTCTTTGACACAATTTTTTGTTGCAACACAAAGAGACCGCATCTCAAACATTTCTCGGTGCAGAAGCAGGTGGAAGTCAGATTTCAGACTGAACACAACTATGCCGTATTTCAGCACATGTGAGTCCTTTGTAATGTACCATGTACAAAATACTATGTAGTTAGGTCACCACAAACTGGCTGCACTTTGCCACACCTGCAAAGCACAGTGGTCTTCAGAAGGAATGACATACCCAAATATTCCAGTCCTTCTGATGCAGATCTCAATCTGTACTCCATTGGCTAGAGTTTAGGAATATTATAGTCAGGGAAAATATTTTTCCATAATACTGCAAGATCTCATTCATCACCATGGGATCTTCATGAACACAAGTCAGCCTGACTATGTGTGATACTTGCATGTTTCAGAACTCCAGTAACTTCCCCATGGAAGATTTGTCACCTATCTTCATCAGCATGACAAAGGCATCACCAGTATGTTGACGTTATCTACTCTACCATCCTCCCCTTGCTGTGGTGACTTAGGCAGTACAGAGCCTCTGAATGTATTCTCAGCTGCTGCTAGGTGTCCATTGACTCTTCTTTCCACATGCTGAAACTCTTTGTCTCCATTTCCTTAATATTGGAGCAGCTCAACCTTGATGGCCTGGATGTGCCAGATTGTTCTTCTCTTTTACAGTTTCAAACATGGAGAGAAATGTTTTTTCAAGAAATTGAAACAGACTCAGTTTTTCATATGGGCCAATATGTAAAGTATCTAAACCCTATGCATGTGAATTCCTCAGGTCTTTATTGCTTCCTTAAGGGCCTGTTAGTAATGGTGTGTGGAACCCAAAAGTCGAAGAGTGCAACTACACTTCAGGCCTCCCAGTGCCTGCCCTGGGGTTTAGTTCCATGTGCTCTCTTAGCCCTGCAAATTCTAGGGCTAGATCAAGAGCCCAGCACCATATTCCTCTTTCATCATCAACAATATGATGAATTGTAGCTTTTTTATCCCTCTTTCTTCACCGGAGGCTACAGGCTTGTATGAGAATGAGAAAATATCCCCTTCATTCAAATGAAGTTTCCTTTTATCCACTGCCCTGTGTGCTAAAAACACAAGTTCAGAAGGAACTTGTGACCTAAAGGCTTCTCCAAAGAAAAGAAGATTTAGACACAAATTCAAGAGCAAAAATACTCTGCAACTGGCAAATGAAAACATTTTTGTTATTGAGTGTGAAAAGCTATCATCTTCTGCTAAAAGGGCAGTTGGTAAAGAAGTCTTGAAAGGAAACTTACAACTAGCTCCCTGGGAATTGCTTTTTCAAGAGGAATAGAAAAAGATTTTCTTTTTTTTTTTCTTACAGTAATAGACTATTCCTAACTTACAAGACCTTATCAGGTTTCTTGCAGCTCATACCTGAAATGTAACTCAGAGGAAAGTTCAGATAAGTCACAATCCTTGTACTGATAGAAAGAGAGTTTTCTCCATTTTTAGATAAGTGATCTTTTTTTTTCAGAAATCATTCAAAAACACTAATTAGAAACTTTTTCCCAGCTAGGTTTTAGGCAAAAAAGTTGATAAAGACAAAGAATATTTCAATTCTTGTTCTACCTTTAGGCTTTAAGACAGATTAAAAAAAAAAAAAAGAAAGAAAAAAAAAAAAAAAGAGAAAGAAAGATACTGCTGTTACCTCAAAAAAAGTTTGCAAAATAGACAAACATCAAACCCAAGTCTGTTAGGCATTCCTGCACCTCAGTTTAGGGCCTCATAATCAGACTATGCACTTCCTTGTACTCAACACTGTGGGCCCAGTAGCACTGTTTTTTAAAGCATAGAGCTGTCAGAAGCCCTTTAATTAAAAACAAACAAACAAAAAAAACCCCAAACCCACCCAAACAATAAAACCCCAACACTCTGATATTCTAAGAAGAATATTAAAGCATAGGCTTATGTCCACAATTAAGGACAGATTGTAAGAAACAGTGCAGATCTGCTTAGTTGAATACCTAGGTACATCAACATTATCTGCTCCACTCCTACTGTATAATCTTATCCTGGATGAAGTTGTTGCAGGCTTATCTGGCTCTGCAGAGTACCTCCTAGCATAATTTTTGTTCCATGTTTGTTTGGCTGAGTTTACAGCCCTATAGATACAAGGAATTTAGAGAGCCAGTCAGTGGGCTCAGTGTTAAAACTATGGCCTATGGCCATTTGGAATAATTACTTCTAAACTCGGGGTCTCCAAGTGGAGGTGTTCCCAATGCAGCTAATTCAAAGCATCAGTTCTGTTACAGCAATGCACTGTACAGCTTTACAGACTCAGTAATGTCTCCTTTTGATGTCCCAAGGCCACACCTGTAATTTATCAGTGTGGGCAATCAGGAAATTTGGCACTTCAAAGGAACACATTTCTTGGAAACAGTCTCTAGATTGAAGTCAACATGTAGCCAAAAAGAAGCTTAAACATTTAATTTAAATTAGCTACTTCATAGATTACATTAGGAACAAAATTTCTTACCCACAGCTATAATCTTAATGGAAGTGTTGTGTGAAGTACACATTTGGCAATGTATCACTTCTACAACATGCAGAGATGGCAAAACAAATAAAAACGTTTTTTACAAGTAGTAAATACAAAATGAATTGGGTTGTAGAAATACAAAAACTTTTTGAAATAGGGAAATCTTTCATACCTATTGTCTTTGAGAACAAGTTCATATTTGTATGGTCTGCTAGCAAGTGTATATATAGAAATAAACCATTACAGACAGACTTGGTCTAATAGGCCATACTATCTAAATAAGCAGGACACAGGACAGAAGAACAATTATGGTCTAGCTGGTCTCGAACCTCCATGTTTTTGGCTATGTGAAAAATTAGATCAGAAGACAGAAAGGTATTGTCTAGCCATAGTAAAAAACTTTGATTTAAATTTCAGCAGAAGACTTATGGAACTGGAACCTTTTAGGGAAAAAGCCAGAAAAAACTTTCACTGTTGAATATAAAAGCTTTGCACAATTTAGATTATTTGTGCTTTGCTTTGTACGGCTGTGACAGAACTTCTGATAGAGCTTCTACCAAGAAATGAGCATCCTATAACCTCCAGAGGCATTTGAAGGGGATGACATGCACCATATATGGTTTTTAAAGTTTGTATGGCTTGTTTGGGCAAAGTTATGACTCAAAAGAATGAAGTAGAGTTTTTGACAGCAGTCTCAACTAGGAGATGAGCAACCTCAATTTTCATTGTATTCACTTAAAAGTGAAGGAACTCAAAATTCACAGAAGCATTTGATGTGCTTAAAGTAGGACATGGTGGAATTTACATTGACATATATATATAAAATATGTATTTTTTATATTTATATTTAAGAGCTTATACTTTATAGTTATACAATTATATTTCAGGATATTTTAGATATATATAAAACTATTATCAATAGGATAACATGGGAACAGAGAAAGAGGAAGACTGTATAATTAGTTAATAAGGGCAGTCAGCTCTGAATTCCCTGCTTCTAGGCCTGCTAAGGCATTTTGTATAAACCTTTATTGAACAGCATTCATAAACAAGCCAATGACTGCTGTCTCCTAGATGAGTGCCCTCATCACTCATGTACAGACTCAATTTTGTTTTCTTTCTCTCTGTGAAACCTGAATGCTTAGCTTCATCCTTCTTAGAGGACGGATGTCATCTTTGGCATAGTAGATTAGATCTTTCTTTCTTTTTTTTTTTTTTTTTTTTTTCTCCTTTTCTTCTTTTTGGAAGAGAGGGTTGGGTTTTATATACTTCAAAGTCTTACCCTAAGTGGATGATTTATGTTTCTATACCCAGGAGAGGCTTTAGGCTAAGAATCTCAATCTCAGATAGGCTTGTAAACCTGTGAGAAGCAGATCTGTAGAGAAGTGTCTCTCTATTGGCTACCTTCCTACCCAGCTTTCTGGTGTCTGTGAATCCAAGTTCTACATGTCCAGCTCTCTCCTTGAATAACATCAGGATCTCAGGATTCCACCTTGCAATGACAAGCGAATTCCGCTCCTGAAGATGACTGGCTAAAAGTTCTCTTTGGGAACAACCAGCATTACTACAGTTAAGTGCTTTTGTGGAGCTGAACTTTTGCCATTGTATGCTAAAAAATGAGAAATTTTATTGGTATTTCTGCCGGAAGTCAATAAGTGAAATAAAATCATATGAAGCTTTGTAGAATGATTTCTGTAAAAAAAAAAAAATAAAAATAATCCATTGAATTAATGTAGCATATTTCATGAAAGCCTTCCAAAGAGTATCACTGCTCTTTTTCCTTGAGGCAGGACTGAGGTTTGCTAAACGAACCTGATCTATTTAGTTTATCTAAGAAAAGGTTAAAAGGTGACTTCATTATGCTATTTAAGTAACTATATAAGAAAGAAATTTCTGATGGTAGATGCCTTTTTAATCTAATAGGGAAAGGTGTAATGAGATCCAGTGGTTAGTAAATGAGGCTAGACACATTTGAATTAGAAATATAGCAGAAATTTCAACAGTGAGAGTAATTAATCACTGGGAAAACTCAGAAAGGGATGAGGTGGGTTTTTCATCATTTGAAGAACTAAGATTGGATGACTTTCTTAAAAATATGGTGTAAGTCAAACAGAGATTATTAATATAGAAATTGCCCAGTGCAGTTCCTTGCCCTGTGTCATTTAAGAGGTCAGGCTAAATCATCATTGTTATACTTTTATCCTTAAAATATATGAATTAATAGATAAGGAAAGTAAGAAGTAAAATTCAAGTCTCCTTACTTATCTGAAGTTACCCCAACTACTTCTTCTATGTAGCCTGATTTGATGACTGAGCATGATTTTCCTCAATAGTCTCAACATCTGCTGCCTTACTACCAGGCAAACCTAAGAGCCCCAGGTTTCTTTCTGCATATCTGTTACTTCAGACCTCTTACTCCCTACACTCACTATTTACATGATTTGAAGACAGCAGCCAGGACAGAAACTATTGCCCAAACTCAAAAGATTGAAATCTGACAGAGCAGGAGACTTTTTAGAGGTACAGATGTAAAGGTACTGAACCGTGTCCATCCACAGACTTTGGGAAATATTTTGACAGGTATTTAAAACCTCTGACTATTCCAATTCAGGTAAAAATGTTCATGCTTACATGTTTTAAAAATTTAAGCTGAAGTATCTGCCAGCTCTCATTTCCCCCCCTCCCCCACTCCTAATGAAGAAAAAATATACAGGGAATAATAACAATCCATGTGTGGGCTAGAACAAAAGCACAGACTACCTTATCAGTACATCTCCCAAAATGTGGAGAATATTCTATCAGCACATCTTCTTCATTTAGACAATCTACAGGGAGGCTGAAAATATCCTGAGCTCTGCAGAAGATGTAGCTGTGGCTGTATTAACCAGAAAGGGATATTACTGACAAGATACATTAATATTAGGTGGTGTGATATGGCTTCTGGAAATAACCATTTCTTATTTCATTAGTCCAGAAAAAGCCAGATGAATTCTTCCAGTCTTCAAACCTGATAAAAGGGCATATTTAAAATAGGTTAATCCTTTTCCATTTGCAAATACTGAATCCAAAGTTTTATGTGAAGAGAAATTTAAGGGGATAGAGGACAGACGAATAAAGAGAAACAATAAAGTTGGAAAAAAGACTGCAATTTCTACATTACCAATGTATATAACAAAAGATCCCGCCAGGTGTCTTGGTGAGGATCTAAACTTAATTCTTGTTGCTGTCCATTCTAGGATACCCACTTCCTTTTCTTTTTAGCTTAAATTTTTTTTAGTCTTCTGAGCTGACCCATCCCATCTACCCTTAAAGCTGTGCTGTTTCAGGAGCAAGAAGAGATGAGAATTGCATGTATGTAATGCAGCTCTAGCATTTCAGGTCTCTTCACTGGTGCTGCACTTCCCCGTTCATAAAGCCCATCTCCTGCTTCCATACTGTTCATTCCTGCTCATTGCCTTTTTGCTGCCGCACTGCGTAAAATGTACAATAGGTAATGAATGGGCTGCTCAGACCAATGGACAAAATATTTTGTTGCCCACAAGTTGAAAACTTAACCACCATTTAACACAGAGGCCCAGGCCATGGTGTTACTGAAATGCACACGGGGCCCTGAGCTCTCTCTCAGCTTTTCACCAGCACGTGACAGCCAGTTCGGTCCTTTACGGCATCTGGCCATTCAGGGTTCTTGTGCTGCTCAGAGATAATCCCATTATTCTTCATGAGCAGGGGTTGCTTGAGAGTGTTTCTAGGTTACAGGCCTTACACTCAAATATGTTATTTCATTAAAAGGGCCAAAGAACTGCAGTGTATCACTGAACAGCTTTACAGTGTCATACGGGCAAGGGGGATTTTTTAGCTAAGGTGCCCTGCTGATGCAAGAAAAATCATTACATTCTTCATATCTGTGCAGAAACAACGCAATTTAGTGACTAATCTTTGGTTAGGAAGAATTTTCTCTTGCTCTGCAGAAGTGTCATATCCACATGATTATATGTGTGTTTGTAGTCTAGCTTTTTACTTTGCTGACAAGCAGGTAGCTCTTGTGGCTCTTGATAGGGAAATAATAAGAATGTGAAATAGATTTCATTCCTTCTTGCAAATCATCTATGCCACAATTATTTAATAAAAGCCAGTTAAAGAAGAAATCACTAGTAGCAGCACACATTTAGAACCCAGCGATTCTCAAATTCCAAAGTGAGTGACATGACTGGTTATTTGACAAACAAATACATCTCCTGGTTTTCATTTTTACAAAGTTTATTTTATATGGATTGTATGTGCACCAGTGAAACACAAAAATCCACAGAATCCCACAAGGCTGCTTCAGCAGAGGAAGCCTCTAATATAACAAACTGCAGAGACATCAATTTGATTATGTGAAAACTCCCTGCTGCACTTTGAAACTCTGACTTGAGGGATACCAGGACCTGCAGCCTGGCTTTTATGTCATCTAACCATTTTCTACAGCTGGGATGCTTTTATTGGATGGTAGATGTGCATCAAACAATGAGTAGACAGCCCTGGGTGCCTTGAATATAGTCACTGATGATGATGAATTTCCTCTGTAACAGAGCTTTTTTTAAGGGATTGATTGGACCATTTTTCTGAAATAATCCTTTATACTAGCTAATCTCAGAAATGACATTTTTTTGCTTTAGGAACTAAAGGTAGCTATTTTGCACCTAAAAATTGAAGAGCTTTTTCCAACATCCTTGAGTACTGTTACTGATGAATAAAATTGTTTGCTGCCAGATGATATCGAATGGATCCATTCATTATTCCTATCATTTTGTCAGATTTATAATGACAGAAGTCAAGAACAGGATCTAATATTTTTATCCTTTCAAAGTTTTTCTAGTATCTTTTTTTCCAATTAAAAACAATCAGAATTGAAAAAGTCTAATTGATTTAGCCAAAGCACCATGTAGTGACATTTTTGGCACAGAATCACCTGGTTTTGAAACTTTGTTAAATGTGAAAATAGCTTTCACTGAATAAGAGGAAATAAAGGGACATTAGAATATTTATACAGATAACAGCAAAACATGTTATGGAAAATAAGTCAAAGCTCAGAACATTTGTATTGTAATAAAGCAGCAACTTCTAATTGAGTATGGTTGCTTAAGTGAAGGTATGAAGATAAACTTGAAATGTTCAGATTCTTACCTTATAATTTTCTTTGTCGCTTTCAAGACAATCTCTGGAGTGTTGGTGTAATTTTGTTATTAGCTATCATTCAGAGTACGGCAGACAGCCAGAGAAGCACTCAATAGTATTTCCTGTTCACCTGTCCATCCTCTTACAAAGTGAAGCGCTGATATACATAAAACTAGAAAATTAATCATCCACACAGTCCGTTTGTTCTGAATTTGCATGTCACTCTACAGCTCCAAATGGTAAACAAAACTATCTTTGGGACTGCTGTGTTTTGGATGCTGTCTATCTGTAGCTTTGAAATTAGCAATCTCTCTCTCTTCTGCCTTCGCATTCACTGCATTTTTAAGTCATTAAATTTCCTCCTTAAGGATAATTTAGACCACAACAGTTTTTTATTCTGAACAACACAATATTCTTACCTTAATTAGTAATATTTCTAAAGTACTATTCTTTCAAAAATGTTATTTATGATGCCTGGGGTTATATGCAAATTTTAGTAATAACACTGCCGAGTACAGATACATAGTGTCTGCTGGACCGTTAAAATTATAGAATCATAAAAAATCATTGTTCTGGATATTTATTGCAGATATAACACATACGGTACTGCCTTGAAACAAAGCTTGGTATCCAGGGGACATGACAAATTTTGCAGAAAGTTTTACACAGGTGTCTTTTTGGATTAAACTATTTACTTTTTGAAGTAATTATTTTTCTTCTGGTTTTTCTATTTATACTTATAAATGTTTCATGTAGAGCTGATAAAAGCTTCCTTTTATACTTTAGCACTGTTTAGCTAGCAGCACGTTATTCTATGAGCAAATTAATGGAACATTTGGAATGTGTAGTCAGCTGACTATGTTTCATCATTGCAGTGATTTCTTACTGAATGAGCTCTTCAGGGACAAATGATCCTCTACAGGATTCCTGCAGGCCTTGAGCAAGGCATTTCGTTTCTCAGGTTCTTTTCTGTAAAGTACTCATTGTAGTGCTTCTTTTCCTTAGTCTGCTGGAGGTCTTTGTGACAATATTTGCACCCACAGTATGTACTGCTATGAGGCCCTGCATGAGCAGGGCTTGGTTTTGACCAAGGCCTCAAAGCGTTGCTGCAATAAATGAACAACAATGTCTGTACACACAGATAAATATAGACAGGTAACATAAAAATAACATAGCTGTTCAATTGTAAAATACATCCTGGGATGAATCCAGGACATCATTAGGGAAAATTACTTCTTTTAATCATGGGTTCCCACCTCCTTTGTATTTGCCCCACCTTTTGAACTTCTCCATTAGTCACGGTCAGCAGGTGGAAACACCTCCATGGGGGGCCATGTCTACTCCACAGATCCTGTCAGCCATCCTCAGCAGACTCTGTGCCCAAACCACCACCTCACAGGTGAAAGGAAGCCTAGTGCACACATTAGAAGAAAGAGAAAGTGTTTAGAAGAGAAAAAAGCTCTTCAAGTAGCTGAAAAGAGCTTTTGGATGGGGAAAGTTATCCAGGAGCAAGGCAGGAGAGAGGCTTAAATGAGAGTCACTGGGAAAATTCTGAGACTGGTTCTTAATTTTTGTGATTCATCCACTAGAGGCTTATGTTTTGGGGCTAGGTAGGTGCACACTGCTCTGGATCAAGGGGGATGAACAAGCATTTGTTTAAGACTAGGGTTAAACCTTTCACTTGGTTCCACAAAATTTCCAATTTCAGCTGGTTTAGAGGCAGGCTATCATACCAGTGAACACTACATTAAAGATATCATTCAAATTTACAGTCTGGTCCCTCTGGACATTGGCTTGATAGTTTAACTTACTGTCAAATTTTGTGCATCTACTCCAATTCCTAGAATATATAATTCTTTCACTTGAATGATGATAACATTGCCTGAATATAAAATAGCCGCTTTAGCTAGAAGTTATCACTACCTTAAATGGACCCAGGAGCATTTTTCACAAAAGGTTACAGGGAAAGATGTCCATTTACATTTTTTGCACCACCTATTAACTTGTTTTAGTTTCACTTCATTCATTTATATGGCAAACCACAGTGTACTGTAACTCTATCACATAGCTGGATGTAAAATTTTTTGTGGTTAACAAAATTCTAGGATTTATAGCATGCTATTTTGTATTTGTGTGTGTCTTTTAACAGGTGGTACAATTATTGATGGAAAGAAATAGAATATAAAGGTTCAAGATCTACTTCCACTGCTTTTTGCTTATCAGGTAAATATGTACTTGTCTTTTCTGGAAAAAAAAAGTCTCTAATTGTGACAAGTGTTCTTTTTTTGCAAGCCTTAAAACCAATACAAAGTCACTTAAAAGGAAGTGTTCATCCTTTCCTATAGAAACATAAGTATAGTTGACATTTTGAATAGCTTGTATAAAGTGTCGCTATAAGTCATAAAGAAAATAAAACAAAGTATGATGTTTTATTTAACCTTCCAGGCACTACAGTTCTTGAATTACCAAGAGTTCAAGTAGGTAGATCTTCACAAATATTGTGCCTTATGAAACTGTACATTTTTATATAAATTTCTTCTTTAAAAATAAGAAGAAAGCTCTTTAATCAGCATTCTGGTATTCTGAGGGACAAGAAACATTTTGGAGTGAGGGAATGCACTCACACTGTACATTTAAGACAGTGACAGATTGTAAGAATTTGTTGCTTCCTGCAGATACTGTATAGGGTGTTCCAATTCAATCAAAAAATTATTTGGAATGGTAGAGATAAGAAAAAGCCCAAGAACCAGGTATTTTTGGTGTTTTTCCAGAACGTAAGGAGGAGGAGGGAAGAAGCAAAGAGATAAGTGAATGTTAATCTAAGCAAAGAAAACAAAATGGCTTGGGGGAAAACTACTTGGGATAACCCTCACTTCAGCACATATTTAATATGTCATCAAAGTTTAATTTTTTTTCTCAGTTATTGTATGTAAAAACCGAACAAATGCCTTCATTTGCATGCATCAAGTTGCCATAGCAAGGCCTACAAAAGCAGTGGATACATTAACAAATTACCTTAATATTTTCTTTTTTTTTTTTTTTCTTAGTTTAGTGTACATTAACATTCTACCTTAATATTTTCATTTTTTTCTTAGTCTATTTGAGTGTACCACAGGACTGTTTGTACAATTCTAAAGGCATAGATGTATCTGTTATGTCTTTATGACCACTTCCCCATGTAGCCAGTGAATATGGCTGAGTTGTTTGTGGGAGGCTGAGCTATAGCACAGTCCTTTCTATTCTGGAAAGCCCTGTGCTTCTGGAAAATAAGGAAGACATCCAAACAATTGAGTGGTTTGAGTGCTGAGGTGAAATATCAAGGAAGGAAGAAGAGGTAAGAACATGTGTACACCTTTCCAACACTGTGCAGACAACCATACATTTTTTCCATCTTCCTCTTGTTCCAGATCAGATCTGCTGAGCTTTCTGAAAGCCTACGTTGATAGAATTTCCTGGGTGGAAATCAGCTCATCTAAATTGATCTGTCTAAAATGACACATCTAGTTTAAGGTGGTCCTGCAGATGATAGAGGATGTGCTTGACCTACATTTAGCCTACATTTATCCCAAGTCCGATTATATTTTAAGCATACGATTAATTGCCATTCAAAAGATGGATTCCTATGTGTATGAAATGGTTGCATATCTGCTTTTCAGCCTCTTCCTGTCAAATGTCGGTGCCTCTGTTGCCTAATATTCAGGTCCATTTGAGTCATTAATTTTTTCTTCTCTTACCTAGGTTGCTTTATGCAGCTGAAAACCTTTCCAGAAGCTGTTCTTGGTGAAAACACAGAACTTTTAGTGAAAATACCTCTAATAAATGTTAGTAACATGCAACCAAAAGCTATAAGAAGAAGAAACTTTTCCAGGTTTTTGGAGGTATTAGCCTTCTTCAGTAAATACCTTATTTATTTACTGTCAGCCCTTTAAATTGTGTTAGATGCCCTTTCAAAAGGTTCTCCTGCAATTCCAATTTAAATGTAGGACAAGGTACAATAAATACGAGTGCCAAATAATAAATCATGGAGATTAGGAAGAAGGAAGGCGGTTGTTATTACGGGAGGTGGCTGTGCATACATCAGATTTGTTAAAACGCGTTGTTACTGCTGAAATCACTAGATGGCAATGTTACATACGCACTTAACAGGCTTTTCCCTGAATGCAAGCAAGCTTTCAGTCTCTGAAGAAATGCTCTATGGTTGCTACTGTTGTGCAGTTATTTTTGAAAAGTACCCAAGTTTGCTTTTTTCCACTTTAACCTCTGTATTTGTTAATGAGAAACAAACATGATTTGTCAGCTCGTATTTCTGGAAAAAGACAGGGTTGAATGCTTTTTAGAGCTGGCTGCACTCCATACAGGTGGAGGGCATGAGGGAAACAAGCACACTTCAAACATCCCCAGGCAAATTTCTGCTCAGCTGGATAAACTGACCTATAACAATTCTACTATCACATTGCAGGGACCAGTATCAAAAGCAAGATACTGTTCTGAAAAAAAAAACCCAACCACTCTTATGTATCTCTTTATCTCTCAGTCTGTGATTTACCTATAAATGAGACCAGATTCCTCCTAGCTAGCCAAGGCATTGCCAGAAGCACTATGTTACTGCACGATCACCCTCAACGTTCTCACTATGGTAAACAGAAAGTGAAGTAGCTCCAGAGAGTGAATCACATTACTTATGGGCTCTCAAAGTGCCCCTCTCTGCTCTTTGGTTATACAGAGATTTTCTGAAGAAACATCCTAACTGAAGCATGACATAGAAGTGCACAAGGGTGGTTCTGGTCTATGATATATATGTTTGTGCAGAAGCGCATGATTTGAAAATTACTTCATTTTCCATTAACTTGTGATTACAGAACCACCTTTTTAGTGATAAAGAGAACAAAAGTTGGGAGTTTAAGAGGAGGAGAAGGAATGCAAGACTGTCTTTGCAGAAAAGCAAACACAAGACAGATCAGTGAGAAAGCAAAAAAGCTGAAGTAGATTGAAGGCTATGAAGAAACACACGAAGAAGAAGGTAAACCACAGCAGTGAGCCTGCCAGTGTGCTGTGTTTGAGCTCTTTGTTTGCTCTAAGCAGTAATGGTTACCTCTTTACTTCAGTCTGTGAAATTTTGAAAGGACACCAGAGAACAGGTGGGAAAAAAAGAAGTTAAAACCGAGAAGCGTATGCATGTGAGAGCTCATGAGGAAGCATAGACCACTGATGCACTAGTAAAAGAAAAATTATGATATTCTGAATATGAAGAAGCAATAAATAGAGGTAAATGGGTTCCAGAATACAATAATCCAGCTCTCAGTTTCCTCCTAAGGGGGAGAGGGATGATTGTATCTCTTGGCTGCTCTAACTACAAGTCTTCTGCAGCCAATATATTTTCAGGGCCATGCTGCCCAGGTGTTGGCACCTTGGAAAACATCTTTTACATGCATTAGCTGTGGCTCACCAGCAGATTTTTATTGCCAAAGTGTTGGATCTAGGTCCTGTGACAGCAGAAACCAGACTAGCGCAAAGCCTGAGTGAATCTGACACTAGAGATGAAAAGGCAGAAGACGTTATCTAGACGTAATAACATGGGTAAAACAATCAGGACATCCGAGTCTAGTTCCTGCTTCTGCAACTATGATGATGGATAATCCTGAGTGGGTCATTTACCTGCTTCTTTTGTTATGTAGTTACACTTTACTCAAGTTGTAGAATTGAACACTCAATCTCTTGCTTAGTTCTTTCTGAAGTTAAGGCCATGTGACCTGATGGGCAATACTCAGTTCCTATCATCTTGGGAATTTAGGATGCCAGATCAAGCTGTAAATTATTGTTTGTCTATTGACTGAGTGTCCCTTAGTGATACATTAAAGTAAATTAGGTCTTTCTGTAATGGACTACAGTATGTATTGCCTCCAAATGAGGCATAAGAAATTTCACTTGTTTGGAACAACTTAATCGTAGAATCATAGAATCATTTAGGTTGAAAAAGACTGTTAAAATCATCAAGTCCAACCATTAATGCAGGACTGCCAAGTCCACCACTAAACCATGTCCCTAAGCACCACATCTACACATTTTTTAAACACCTCCAGGGATGGTGATTCCACTGCCTCCCTGGGCAGCCTGTTCCAACACTTGACCACACTTTCAGTGAAGAAAGTATTCCTAATATCCATTCTAAACCTCCACTGGTGCAACCTGAGGCCATTTCCTCTGGTCTTATTGCTTGCTGTCTAGGAGAAGAGACCTACCTCAACTGCCTACAGCCTCCTTTCACGTAGTTGTAGAGAGTGATAAAGTCCCCCTTGAGATTCCATTACTCCAGGTACAAGACCCTCGGCCCCCTCAGCTGCTCCTCAGAAGGTTTGTGCTCCAGACCCTTCACCAGCTTCATTGCCCTTCTCTGGACACGCTCCAGCACCTCTACATCCCTCTTGAAGTGAGGGGTCCAAAACTGAACGCAGTGTTTGAGATGTGGTGTCACCAGTGCTGAGTACAGGGGACAATCACTTCCCTGGTCCTGCTGCCCAACTGTTTTGCATACAGGCCAGGATGCTGTTGCCTTCTTGGTCACCTGGACACACTGCTGGCTCATGTTCAGCTGGCTGTCAACCAGCACCCCCAGGTCCTTTTTCTCCAAGCAGCTTTCCAGCCACTCTGCCCCAAGCCTGTAGTGTTACCTGTTGTTGTGTCCCAAGTGCAGGACCCGGCACTGAGCCTTATTGAATCCCATACAATTGGCCTCAGCGCATCGGTCCAGCTGGTCCAGGTCCCTCTCCGGAGCCTTCCTGCCCTCAAAGAGGTCAACACTCCCTCCCAACTTGGTGTCGTCTGCAAAATTACTGAGGTTGCAGATATCTCCTTGTTCAGATAGAGGATAAAGGTATTAACGTTATGTTTACTTTCTGTTAGACCTATGCAGCCACTTCAGTAACACATGATTTTCAAGGTGTGTTTCTGTAATTATAATGAAATAGAGATAGGAAATGAGTGGAGATGTTTAAAGGACTGGTGTAAGGTTGTAGCTTAGAGGTATTCCACTGGGTGAGAATATTCACATCATGTCTTAAAGCCTATATCTTTCCAAAGAATATCTGAGTTTATTTATATTTTAAACAGCCACGTTTCTGAGTGGTGGAACAAATTTTATTGTTGCTACTGGAATATGAAAAAAGTAAGACAAGATAGCCTCTTTAGTTTTGATCCAATGATGCCTAAGAAAAAATGGAGGTAAGCATATTACAAACACTGGAGACTATGACAGCATTGCCAGTGTTTCTAAAGGGTTAATCAAATGACTACTACAAGCATTTTGCATTTATTTAGAAAGACATTAATTTAAGGTATCTGATGGTTTATATTTTATATAAGCAGTGCTGTGAAGAAAAGCTATGCCTATACTTGAAATTATTGAGAAAACACTGTAGCATTTCTATTTAGTCCTATTATTTAGTAGGTGTTTGACATTTTTTCGGCTTGTCAGAAAAAGTCCGATTTGCTTTCGGAGTTGTGAAATCATGGTTTCATATCCAGAATATTTTAATGGCTTCATGCTACAAATTAGCTCAGGAGGATTCCCAAATAATTTATTTTTTTATTGTTACTATTTTGCATCTGATTTGCGTAAGATCTCCACTTAATGATTGAAAGAATTTTGAATGAGCTTGAAACCATGTTGAACAACAAACACCAAAGTTCAGATTCTGTTGCAACTTCCATTTGTTCTCTGGCTACTGTTGCTCTAGCACTCTGAAAAGCTTACTGTAATAGCTGAAGTTTTCCATGTTTATTTTTTTCTCCTCTGTGATCCATTTGGAAGGTTATAGAAAAAAGCCCAGTTTTATAAATAAAGACAATGAAGCTTAAAATTTAAAAGTTGCTTACTTTAACTTGAAAATTTCCACATAGCTTGTCTCATGATGTGCTAGTTTCTTAAGCAGTACGCACAGCAACAACAAAAATGCACCAACATTAAAAAATGGCAAAGATTCACTGCAAACTGTTCAGGTATTTCAGAAAAATTGTGGGTGGTATATATGTGTCTAAATGCATGGACAAATACTATCAAATCTATCAATATATGCTATATCCACGCTGCCTAAAGTGTACTTATTGCAGATAACAACAACCTCCGCTATTTTGAGTGACTGCTTTAGAATGTTAAAAGCATCAAACCTGACAGCGGCAGCTACTTAGTTGAGGATAATAATACTTCTAATTGTATGTGCTCACAGCTAATTACACTGTCACTGCAAAATGGTACAGAAATACATTATTTTAGCAGCGAATCCTACTTTTCAGGCATTCCACCTGTTCTCTTTGAGACTTCTATGCTCCAGCTCTGCTGTACAATCAATCCCATTGCTTATGTATGGCTTGCTGCCAAACACAAATAGTTCTTCTGACTACAAGAACAAAAGCTTAATCTAAAAGGCTAAATTCTTCTTTGGCTCACACTATCTGTAAATACCCTTGGTTGCATACATTGTCAGCGTATCTTTTATTCTGTTAAAGACTTATTAGATCCAGGCAAAATTTTTCATGTAAACTTAAAAGTTAAAATGCTAATTTAACAGTACTAAAATAATGGTTTAAAACTTATTTGCTTGAAAATATTATCTGATTTTATTTAATAATGAATAGAAATATTTTGTTTCATTTATAATTTTTAATTTTGACAAAAATGGTGAAGATGATGATGATGATGATGATAATGTTTCAGGAAAATAAACCAAATCAATTTTATACAATGAAACTTTGTATCTATTTTGAGCTTATGCAAAAACTTATATTTTAATAAGTTTAATGTGAAGCATTTTTCCTTTTAATAACTCTTTCTCTGCTTCATTTCTCTCCAAAAGTTAACCATTGGCATAAATGGGAAGAAATTTGGTTTTGCTTAGCTTTACTATATGTGTCAATAATTAGTATGACAGTCTGAGGTAAACCTCTGCATTTCAGGGAATTTGTAAATTAAGAGTGAGAGCTGGTACTGTATGATGAAGTGTTTTGTGGTTGTCTATTATTTTTGTTTTTTTAAAAGATGGTAAACTGATTTGCTACTATCAGACCATGTGAAAGATTTGCTCAGACAAGAAGTCTTGCTTATGGAGGAAGCTGTTGACACCAGATCACTCTTTTTTTCATGGGAGATATTATTGTAAAAAGAAAACTTAATGTTTTCTGTCCAAGTACATGTGTTTTGAAGGATGCCTAGTAAGTTAGATCAGCATTTGAGCAGCTGTAACACCATTAGTGTTTGCAGCGAGAGCCTTACTGGAACACGATGTGCTCTGGTGATATCCAATGCAGCAAGCAAAGTGGCAGTCCAGGATTTGAATACAGTATGCTAAAACTCATCTTTTTACCCCTTTCTTCACTATTTAGAGAATGGTCAACTCTAACCCTACAATAAAGTGGCATTTGGACTCTCCTTGGCAGTTGACAACTGCACTTCAGTAGTGAAGATATGATAATTAGTTTATGAAACGCTGCATAAAAGTCTATTACATCAACCTAAATTTCAAGCAGGACTTTGCAACACTGTAAAGTTGACATCCTTGAAAGATTAAATAATTAGAGCTGTTATTTACAGGAATAAAACCACTCAGATGTAAATGACAGTTGTGACTATAATGTTTGATCAAAAACATTCCAAATACAACTTAAAAAAGAAACTTTGAAGAATACTGGTTCAGACACATAGTTGTACAACAGCAGTAAAACCAAACCTGTTTAAAGATAAATAACAGCTTTAAAAACTAGGGCTTAAAAAATATTAGAGCTCACTTGATTCTTCAGCATTCTGAGCTATGAACTTCTGGATACTGAGAAATGTCCTGCTTTCAGCGGGAATACAGTTAATTTTCTCCTTAGTAGCTGGTGCAGGGCTGTTTCGGATTTGGTGTGCGAACAATGTTGATAACACACTGATGGTTGTAGTTGTTGTTAAGGTAACATTTACACTAAGTCAAGGACTTTTTGGTTTCTCAGACCCTGCCAGCAGGATGGCTGGAGTGGCACAAGAAGCTGGGAGGGAGCACAGCCAGGAGAGGTGACCCGAACTAGCCAAAGCGATAATCCATACCATAGAGTGTCATGCTCAGTATATAAACTAGGAGGAGTTGGGCAAGGCCGGCCAATGCATGCTGGGGGGCTGGCTGGGCATTGCTCAGTGGGTGGTAAGCAATTCTATTGTGCATCACTTGTTGTCTTTTCTTCCTTCCCTTTGGATTTTATTCCTCTCCTCTTCGCCCTCCCTTTCATTATAATTGCTGCTGTTATTATTACTAGTACTATTATTGCTATTATTATTATTATTATTATTGCTTTTTTTCTTTTTTTTTGTTTTATTCTATTTATTAAATTGTTCTTATCCTAACCCTTGAGTTTTACATTCCTTCCCGATTCTCCTCCTCAGCTCTCTGGTGAGAGGGGAGTGAGCAAGCGGCTGAGTGGTACTTAGCTACTGTCTGGAGTTAAACCATGTCAAGAAAGTAAAAAAGCTTATCTGAGTTATTTAACTGCCTGGATTATTTAAATAATACTTCTTAAATAGTGATTATTTTGTTTATTAATTTTTATTTTGCAGAACTTGTTTCAGACAAGTACAGTTTCATTCTAGGTTAAAAAAAAACCACTCAAACATCTTGGGCCACAGAACTTATATTTGGATTTGTAACCTGAAGCAAGTTTTTGGTACTGATCTAATTATAAACCCCTTGTATTTTAACCAAAATGAGAAAACCAGCTGATACCACTAACCCACAGCATAATGACAAACAAAGACTGTTATTTTCATAACTTCTTTTTGTAATCCAAGCATAGAATACAAATATAGTTTGTTACATTGTAGTAATAATTTCTGACATTGTTAACACATTGAAGAATTTAAATGTCAAGTTCTTTATATCTGGAATTGGTTCTTCAATGTAATCCAGCTAGATAAGTCTAAGCCATTTTGTTTTCTGCAGGACTGTATGCTCACATGTTGGCATGATGATGTTGTACTAGCCTGTCAATGTAAATAAAATAAAGATATTGTTCAGCTAGAAGATCTCCTAAATGTAAATCAGCCTTTCACATAATAAATTTTAGACCTGAGGTAGGAGAACCAGAGGAAAGAGGAACAAAACACAATTCAGTCTCATAATTAAGTCACTCATCCTTTACCTTTTGGTAGACAACACCCCATGTTTTTAGCTAATATAATTTATTTAAGGCAGTGAAAGACTGTTGGACAGCCTTTGCTCTTTATTCTTTTGTACACAGCACAACTGCATAGCCCAACCCCAGAGAAGGCTAACCAAGACATCTGGAAGCGACACAAACTCTGACTTTTTCAGACTGGAAAAACGTTGGTCATGTAATCTAGTCACCTCCACAGAGATTATTTAGCTGATATCTGCTTCTCAGCCTGTCCTGTAGCCCATAATAGTGCCAAGCCTTTGAATGTCTTCTTGGCATGTCCCTCTCAGAAGTGCCTTTCATACAAGCGTTTACTAGAGCGGATTATGGGGCGAGCATAGAGAAGTGAATTGCGTCTTGGCATGACGTGTGATCTTACAAGCCCTGTCAAACTGCTTCAGCCTTTTCAAGAAGCATGAAGAAGGGAAAATGTAAAGGAGATTCACATCTTCAATGAATGTAAAACACCCCAAAGAACAGTGATGCCTGATCTGTAGTGGTTTTAACTTCATTACTGTTACTGTGATATCTATTAAAAATGATGGGAAAGAACAAGAATTTGGAAGACCAAACACATCCCATGAGGATCAGTGAAAGGACCAAATTTAGGTTTTCTGACTATTATCACTAACATAGTAATATTCTGTACATAAATTCAAATCCAGCATAACTATTTGATGGAGAAGGCTTTAGTTTTGTGGTTCACTGAGATAAATGTATTTTTAGAAGAATTTGAATTAACAGAAGGTAGAGCTTTGGCTTGAAATCAAGGGAAGTCATTTCATGCAATTTATGAGCATGGAAGAAAATACAAAAATGAGGGGAAATAAATTTTCCAGGCTGGCATCTTAGTAACAAACAGATGTGATAGGTACATGACATCACTTATAAGGTGGGGTTTTTTTGTTTATGGACTTTTTTAACAAATTACTTTATTTCTCTGAACAGATGTGTTAACTACTACAATAAATGACTACACAAAAATGAAACTTTTAATTAATTCTTACCTGGTCCTATCCAAAACCGTTGTGTGCACTGTCAACAGAAAACCTGAGCTATGTTTGAGAGACACATCACATTTATTAGTACTGCATACTGGCGATCAAAAGTAAAATTTACATATGTGAATTGCCTATATCCAGTCTTCTTTTACAAAAGAAAATTGAATCTTACACTGAAAAAAAATCTTTAATAGACAAATGTCTATTTTTCTGAGAGAGAAGTTAAATTAATATGCAATAGCAAAAATATCTGTCCTTCCAATGGCTAAAAATTGGCAATCAGAAAAAGAACAAAAATTTTTCATATTAGATGTTTTGACCTGATTTGGATATTGTAATGAACAAGGGATCCAGAAAATGTAAATATTTACTTTGGAGAACAAATAATTGTAAAATCAAAATTGCATTACATACCCCATCACCTTCTATTCTATGCTTTTTATTTTGTGTGTGAATTTTGTATGTTGCTTCTTTACTTCTCATAGGCATTCTTTAAAATTTCTCTTGGATACAAGGACATGTCCAGTTATTGCTGACTGAAATACAAGTGTCTACTTTCAAATCAGATTACAAGCATCTATTATTACTTCTAGTCTCTCAGAATCTACCTCCTCTGTGAAACATTTCAACACAAGTCTCACTGTGAAATGTCCAGTGAGTTGAATTGATATCCTTTCTTGTCCCTAATACAAAGGCAGAAAAATACCTAATACGGAGATAGAAGATTAAATAGAAATTACATACGAGCCAGAAAAAAACATTACTAACAAGAACACCTTGAATAGCTTCACCATTTCACGCTGGCAGTACATCTCAAATCAACACATGAAACTCTCGTACTCAGTTGTTTCTTTAGTAGTAGGACTTCTTTTGTACTCATTTAACATTTTGTTTCCGTGGTATGCCTTTTGGGAACAAAAGTAACTCAATGCAAAGCTAGAATAACACTTGTGCAGTTCTGTGCAGGAATATGAAATGCCAAAAGCCAGCAGAGTATTAAGCCTTCCATGATAGCATACCCTTTCTAAATGTCCCAGGAATCCACCCAGTTTAATTGGAGCCAGACAGCCTTTAGTCTGCTTCAACCTCAGGTGTTTCAGGTGCCTATTACTTGCCATTCTTAATATTCCAAGAAGGTGAGCTAATAATGAGTGTTCATAATATGATGTTAACCAGAAAAAGTCAACTGTCTTCTTTATCTGCAGATGCCTACAACATCAAAGGTTTTACTCCGCAGGTACAACAGATGAAATCTTGAACCTACTGAATGTAGTAGAAGAGCTCATGTTGAGTCCATAATTTTTTTACATATACAATACATAACAGGTCAATGTACAGCAAAACAGTAATTCATCTGATTCCTTCTTAAGTAGAGTAAATGTATAAAATAATAAAAAGCCTGAATTCAGTACATGGCTGAAAGGAAATCAGAGGTTCCTAGTTTTTCTCATTTTACTGTCTTTACATGAGCAATTTCTTATGTATGTCACGTATGGGGTTTTAAATAATTTTGTATCATTAAGACAAGAAGACATTTTATATGACCCATGAAGTCCTTTTTATTTGTGCAACTAGGTATATTTTTATTCAATCCTGGGCAAGACTGGCATGCTTAAATTAAGTGACAATGTTTTTGCTTGTTGTGAAATAGTAAAGATGTATAGTTTTTTCCCTATGCAAAACACTTCCCTTAAGACATTTCACAAGTTTTCATTTAAAACAGCAACAGTCATTTTGCTTGTCTCCTTGGAGTTCATGAATATTATTTTTTCTCATTTTTCAATAAATGGGATAATCCAAAGCAGTTGGAATACATTAATATTAATAAACCGTCAACTTGTAGACATTCTGAAGTAACATTTTGTACATAAATCATAGACAAAGAAACGTCTTGTGAATAAATCATAAATACATATGTGCACATATTTCCACACACCTGGGATTTATCTTATACATAAATATATATCTGCATACAGATGTATACTTAAAAACATATTGATTAAAAAGAATGTTTGGTGTTTTCAAAATAGAAAGAAATGCTGTCAAAAATGGTGGCAGAAATAAATAATCCCACCATCTGCTCCTTCTCTTGATCTTTCTAGATGAAGTGTGACTAGCATATTCTAGCAAAAGTATTAAAAAACCTAGCACTAACATAATTAAATTTTGACATGCCAAATACTACAATTCAGTAGCGTTTTTTAAAGTGTCTTAGATGTTTTTAACTCCTAGAGGTGCTTTAGAAAATCCAGTTAAAAGACTGAGTCCGTAGTGCTTAACATCAATTATGGATACACAAAGGATATTCTTACTTCATTTTTGAATAATTGGATTGAGTGTACATTGTCTTTAGAAGCCTTGGCCAAACACCAAACAGGTAGGCTTCCTGACTTCTCTGAATACATCCATATCTGAACACCTGCAAGGTGCTGTCTATACAGCAGGAAAGCGGGCAGATTTTAAGCTACCTACATCTTCCATCTGCCAGTCCTTTGAACAACATCACATGTCCTCATCTGACATCTGTACCAAGACAGATGGGATATGTTGTGCTTTGGCTGGCCTACACACCCTGCAGGCAGGCTGGATCCATGCTGACAAGCACATGAGGTCCAATTTTTCTCCCTCAGAATACCCTGGAAGTTTCTTCAAACCTGCCTCTGATCTTGATCCAAGGGCAAGAAACAACCCTGAGCATGAACGAAGGCATGGACTTGTGCTCAAAACAGAGAGCAGGCATTTCTGTTGTGTGACCCAACACTACACTGAGCTGCCAGAGGTATTCTGTTTCTTCCGCAAGGTGGGAGACAACCTCATTCCATAGGAGCCCTGGATGCAGGATTTATATCTCACTATCTAAACTGCATGTGCAAGTACTTCATGTGTCAGCTGCTTTTCCACTGGCAACTGCAGCAACTGCAATTCATTCAGCATCTGCAGATGTAACCAGCAACTTTAATTTGTCAACGCAAAGTGACCTGACTTATGAAATCCGAAGCAAAATGTTCATTAGCACTCAATAAATATAGACCACTAAGACGAGTCTCCTTCTGGCACTTCCGACAGGATGACTTTAATCCAAGATGTTCATGCTCTGCCAAAACATCTATAGATAGCATAAAAATACACATAGAAATGAAAAAAACATAAAACAATATCTCTTGAACTATAGAAATCATTATATGTATTTAAAGATTTAATTATTTACAATTCATAATTTCATTTATACAAAATATTTATTGAATATAATTAAGCATTCTGGTTATAGTTCTCTATGAAAAGGATAAATTCTGTAATAATTTCTTGTTCTGTCTTCAGAAAGGTAGGATTTTGCTGTGATCTGAAGAATCCATTACTCTTCTTCACAAATACTTACAAATGTGCTAAAAGTAGTGAAAATATTGTAGACAGAGCTTCTGCCTAAATTTCATATAAAGCCACTACAAATAATAAGTCAATTTTAAAAAAATATATTTCCATTAGCATATCTTTTGTTTTTCTTAAGGATCAATACAATTACTGTGCACAGTGGTATCTGGAGCGTTAATTTTGCTACTGACTGTTTATCACCTTTTCCTTTCTGGTGGTCTTCAGCAAGCTCTCTGTCCCCATTCCCCCCCCCCCCCCCATATGTTTTTGCACTGAAGCCAGAAAGGAGGTGTACTTGGCAGTTATATGATCCATACGTGAAGGCCTGGAACTTTTAAATTTTTTTTTGTTAAGCAACAGGCTATGTCTAAGTACCTGAAAATCCTATTTTCATCACTTACCAAATATTTTGCCTGACTAAAAGGAAAGCTAAGCACCTGACTACATACTGAGCATGGGATCTGCTTCCTAATTGTTGTCTCTGCTGTCAGAGAAAAAAAAAATCTTTTTTAAATGTCTTTTTTTGGGGGGGGCAGTTTATTTCCTTGTGCATTTTGTAAATAAAGCCTTTCACTAGTTCCTAACAAGATCCATATGAAAGTCGATCAAGGGGTTATATGCCCATGGCCACACGTGATTCAAAGCACACACTGGCCAAAGATCCGTTCACAGAGCATTAATCAGACATTAGAAGTAAACTCAAGCCTCTTTGCTACATAAAGGCAGTGAAATATTATTGGCCACTATTCAGCAAAGAGCAGGATTATATTACTCTTGACAGAGATTGCCTATCCATCTGGCCACATGCATGCCTGCTGCCTGATGAGTGCTTTGGTGAGAGTTTTGATTTTGTCACAGTAACAGAAAGCGTACAGTTCTCTCTCTCCATTTTAAGTTAGAGTCATCTCCCTCAAGCATATCAATATTCAGTAATGGTTGGGAATTTAGTTGCTACTGGTTCCTCTAGACAGGGCACAGACCAAAGCCTGTATTTTGTTTTGCTTGCTATGATCTTGCAGACTTCATTCCCTTTTTACCCCAAGGCTTCACCTAACCTTATTTCATAAACAGGATGTACTAGCAACTCTTCTTAACCCATCTCAAAAACTAAGATAAAACAGTATTTTGTTACTAACCATTTATTTGAAATCTCAATTTTATATGTTAAATTTATAGGGAAAAATTGAAACTGATGTAGGTAAAACAAAACGCACATTAGTGGTATTGCAATGTTTAAGGCTTGATGCAGAAAAAAAAATAATCCTAGTAAGAATAGCATTAGTCATCATCACAACTTTTTCTGCTTTCTAGTTTCCCTGGATGCTTCTTCCCAAGTACTTTACATACCATCTTGACATATCTATTCTTTCTGTATATTATTTTAGATGTATTCTTTCTACTCGGATACAAGCATTAAGTCAACACCAGATAATTAAAATGCATGGCAATAACTGGGCTCAGGCATCCACCGGATCACCTCTAGGCTTCTGTGACTCAGGGTGAATGGTACTATGTAGACTGAAGAAAGAGAGCACTGAGTACTATTTTATTTAATCCTACTCCAAAACAAAGAATGTTAGGAAGAGTACATACATAAAACAGAATTCTTTATTTCAACCCAAGGAGTTTAAACACAAGACATTAAAATAGTCAGCAAAATATACCAATTGTGTCTAATGGCTATTTCTGGCCCGTTAGGCTCACTTATGGAGACATACGCAGAATTGCACAAAATAATTGGATCAAATAACAGCTCTTTGGGAATTTGAGCTTTCTTTCCATGACACACCAGGACCCTCTTTTGAATTGGATGAGAAAAGAGTTCAGCTATCATCTCCTTTGGAATGCAGGGGCATATGTAGCCCCTGTTTGTGACAGTTTGTCCTCCAGTGAGTGTTTCGTCAATCTTTGTTCCCTTTCAGAAAATCTATTTTCTTTAAAAGACAGATAAAAAGAGCAAAGAAACAAGAAAGACCTTTATCCTGTTATTGCCTTCCAGTAAGTGGTCCAGTCAGTGTTTCTCCCAGACCCAATTCAGGACTAGAAATGACAGATAACATGTGCATGAAAAGTGTGGCACTACTAGTATTAGTCCAGATGATTTTTAGCCCAGAATTGCATAACTTTTTTTTTTTTTTTTTGTTAGGATGTATATACAAAAGTCTCCTCTTAGCTGCAGTGAACTGGTCCCTATAGATGATTTATCTTTATTAATTAGAGTTTGACAGGTTGTCTTGCAAACAGCATCAATATATTGCAATCCTTTTCATGTGACTGTGGAGGCTGCAGTTAAATGACTTATTATCAGTGGAAGACTCAGTTCCATTGCCCATACGTAGGGGCAAGTAATGGGCTTCATATAATAAAGATAAAAGTATAATATAGATCTTGTAACAAACACTATTGACTACCTACAAAGCATAAAAATGACAAGCATATCACAGTGATTATGAAAGAATTTTACAACTTGCTATTTACAAATGCCCTCCTCTTGCAGAAAATTAAACCCTTTACAGACAAAAGGCGGCAGTGATTTTGGTAATGATTCTCAAGCATCTACACACAGTTGTAGGAGACCACAGAACCCCAGAAGTTCTTCTAGTCTATCCTCTTTCTCAAGGGTAGAAGAAAGGCAACTTAATCACTGACATCACATGTCTCTGTTCTTAAAAGCATCCTGAGTTAGACTCCCAGTCAAGCTAGTCTCCCGCTTATCCGTTCTTACTGTGACAAAGCTTTGCTTGTGTAAAATCAAATGTCTCCAGCTGCTCTTTAAGCCTTTATGTTCTATGCCCAGTGAACAAAGAGAGCAGTTCCTTGTTTGTTTTTCATATATTCAGAGCCCATTGCCAAACCTTTCTATAGATTTGCCTCTAGATTAAATACACCACTTCCTTTTTCTTCTCTGCGAGAATTTTTTAAGCAGAACATGTAAAAGTGTGCACTTCTGTCTTGCTGAAAGTCTCATAATACCGATTGTAAGACTATCCCTGTAGGCTGATTTTTCTGGTTTTATTTGGAAATATTTCAACTGCTGCCTCCAGTTGAAATGTCTTCTCTTGGTTCAGATAAATTTCTTTCTACTTGTTCTCTTTTTATCTTTTAAAGTATATGCTGATCTTTATGCTGATATTAATAACCATGCATGCAATTCTATTATAAACATTACCCAGATGTGAGCTGTAATATGCTGTATTTTGGTCTAGTTGTGTACTTAGACCTTGGATGCTTTTCAAAGTATCTGTTACTATGAAGAAAATATTCCAACTATTTAAATTAAGAAACAGAGAGGCAGAAAACATGATCTGTTTAGAAACTGAAATTGTGTGTGTTTTGATGCTCTGTGATGCTTACTAATATCACAATACATCCCTAATTGTAATAGGGACAAGACAAGCTTATCACTGATATAATTGGAAATGTTGCTGGGTCATGTCACAGTTCAGGGAAACTTTGGCTTAGTAGTTTTAGGAGATGAGGTAAGCAAAGCCAAACACTATTTAGAACATTCTCTTAAGTAAATACAGATGGACAGGTGGCAATGTGCACTGCCCTTGATAATAATGGTCAACAGATTCCCATTCCAAGTGATAAAAATGTGAATAGTTCTGAGCTGAATGATGTGTACACAGTTTTACAGTTTTAATAATCCCAGAATAATCACAAACGCAAAAGAGGACAAATGTAAAAGTAGCTCAAGATAAAATGGAAATAAGAATTCTATGTAACATTTCACTTACATGTCCTTAAAATTCTCTCCCAACTTTGCACTTAGACCAGTTTCTGTCATAGTAGACGAGAGGCTTAAATAAAGTTTGAAAGTCAGGAAATATCAAAGGCCATCAGAGATGTGCTTCAAAGCTGTTCTCTTAAAATGTAAATGTGCAAAGAATATGCATGTATATTTGGTGTATACATGAATTAAAGTGTATTTTAAATTAATTCAAATAAATGAAACAATCTCATTTTTAAGAACACAATCTCATGAAACTGAAAGCCTACTTAAATGATACAATGGTTTTCTGAATTAGGTTAATTTCGAGCAAGTATTTCTCTGATGTGAAAACTGTTTTGGATCTGTGATAGTTTCTCCTACATACATTAGTGTCACTGCTATAAAATTCACTATCGGGCTAATCTCCAAAGATAAAATATAAGCTGTAGGTACTATATAGTAAAATGCAAAAAAGCAGGCAATAATTTAATGCGTCGGTGAAAATGAACATGGGGTACAAAATCACAGCTAGGCAGGATAAAACAGATTAGAAATCTGTAGAGAAGAGTGTTTTCAGAATTCAGTCTCATGGAACACTTTAAGCCAACTGTGGTAGAGCTAAACTGAAAATATTTTGGAAATCAAGTCAAATGTAGATAGATCCAGTAAATACATATATTTAAAACGCTTTCTCTTGAGAACTAGCAGAGTCAAACCAAAAAGCTTCAGTGAAAAAAAAAAATATTAAATTTTACTACATAAATAACAGCTTTTCCCAAGGAAAAGAGGAAAATATTAACCATTAACCAGACACCATTCTCTGGCCCTGCAGCCAAATGGCACAGCGTGGCTCACACTCACGCACCCTAATTCTCTTCTCCCATGTCTGCATTAACAGGTAGATGGTAAATACAATATATGACCTTATTTCAGCGGGCAGTTTGTTTGCACAGCCCAAAGTAGCACCAGGGAGGCTACTAAGTCAGGGCAGATGACCATGGGCTGCTGCCTGAGCCCAGGCCTTGGTTCTGTTTTATTCAGTGCTACACACGTAGCCTTCCAGATCAAAGAAAGTCTGCTTCAATATTATAAATACTGACCAGTAAGCCTTGGCTTACTCGAGCACATCCAAAGTTAGAGAAATCATCAGGCACAAGAAAACCCAAAGCTTAAATACAAAGCAACTCATGGATTTCACAAAGAGCTATTGCTTTCATAAAACTGTAGATACCATCTTCCCTCCCATTATCGGTTCTCAGTCCAAGTTCTAGCAGTATTAAATAAAATAGTCCTCTGCTTTTTTTGTGTGAAGTGTAAATAGTCCAATTTATGAGTCCATTGGTTGACAGATTTAATTGAACTACAGCTATTTAGCATCCATGAAGAAAAAAATCTTGGAAAATTTTCCAAGAAAAAGTTCTTGGAAACCATGGGGTCAAGTCATAGGAAGCTAATTTCCTCAAGGTAAAAAACAGTAAGAGTGAGGCAACAGGCAGCTCTCTGCACTTCTGACATCACAAACACTTCTGACAAGGGTTAATTTCATGTCTGTCATGATAGCTAGTAATTGAGCATCAAGGTAATTGGAAGTAAATGGCTTGTGTCAACAGCACTTCTCAGAAATGCAGACTTATATGGTAAGATCTCTTGGTATGTACAGAGTTTAATCAAGTAATGACTGTAAAAGAAGCTGAATAATGTAGGTGTTGTGCTGCCTACTAAAGACCCCATTACTAAAATTACTCTGAAGAATCAATTACAAAATTATTTTCATATTAATTTGTAAATCAGGGCAGAAATAACATAATTTCTTGACTACTGTGATGACCTTTTGTTGTGTGAACTCATAGATCTGTGTGATAATGTAACATGTGATGTGTACATGAAATAGGTTCACTGATTCAGCCCTTTGTTTCTGGGTCAAATAAGGCCACAAGGCAACTTAAATAAGATTTTTTTTTTTATACTGAGGATATATTTGAATCATTTGCTAAATTATAACCTTGATGTCATATGCAAACATGCTATCAACAAACCTATATACGTAATTTTTTTCTTTAGTCATCACAAAAGCACCAAATCTTTCTACTTTTGTCATCCTTGGGAACAATGGGCATGAGAAGTTTCATCATGTAGAAACTGGAGTTCGAAAATAAACTTTTTATAGAATTGCAACAGATACAGACATAGACACAGAGCATTGAACTTTGCCAATTATGGCCAATACTTTTCTTCATAAAGTATTTACACTTCACTGTTGTGTATTTAGGTCTAATTTTGTTATATCTAAAACGGAGATGGAAGTAGAAAAAAATCATTAGATTTGTAATTTGTTGTGAATTTTCAGCTGCAGGTTAGTCAGCCAGAACATGGGTATAAAACTGTGTGTGATCATGAAAAAGCAAATGAAATCCTAGAATGGGTGAAGGAAAGTATTACTGTTAGAGATAAGGAAGTATTAGTGCAATTAGACGAGGCACTGGTAAGACTTCCTCTGCAATACTGCATACAGTGTTCTGATAGCCCGTGTTTAAGAAAGATTAATTAAACTGCAATAGTTGCAGAGAAGGACTGCTAAGATGATCAGGGAAAAAAGAGCTTATCTTGTAAGAGGAGACTAAAATAACTTAATAGAGTTTGATAGGGTATATCATTCTTCTCTATAAATACTTCAGAGGTAGATAAATGCTAAAGAAGGAGAAAGCTATTTAAACTAAACGACAAGGTTGACACAAGAACAAATGGGTATAAATGGGAAAACTTAGGCTGGAAATTAGAAGAATGAGTGAGGTTCTGTAAGGTCTTAAAGAACAAATCTAACTAGTTGAAAAGGGAGACAGGATAAGTTCAGGAGCAGAAGACAGGTCTGTGTAAGAATAAGAAACAACTTGGCATGATGGCTAAGAAAAACCTTTCTGTTCTCTTTGAAGATCCCCAGTATGACCACCTTCATCTTCCACTTTAGGAACTCAGGAAAGCAATCAGAATAGTGTTGATGGATTGGTAAAGGACAGAGGATTCACTATTAATTAGCTTGGTTCAAAATGCAATGTATTTCAAACTCCAGCTTAATGATACATAGAAAACATACCAAGGCTGGGGTCAATGCTTAACGTGAACCCTTTATCTCCAGAAAAACAGGAGAGAAAGGAGAGGACTTTCAAGGGCTATTCTTTCTTTGTGCTTGTGTGGACACAGAATCGTGTAAGCAGGAATGCTGAGGAAACAGGAAGGGGAGCCAGAAGGCAGAACATTTCTTTCTTCCATTTAAGGAAAATTTTACAAAAGGCGGCAGAAAGAGACTTAACATTCGGTACAGGCTGCAGAGCCAACAAAAGAGGAAAGTCCAATTCCTGTGGACTTTCATTGTTCTATTCTGACTTGTTTTTAATTTCATCCTTTTTCCTTATACCATTCACAATCTTTTTATCTTAGTTTCTTTCTATACACACTCCTTGCCCAGCCCACTTCTTTCTTTCCAGCTAATTAATTTCCTTTTATTTTTATTTCCTGTATTCCTTTCTTTTTTAACTCTAAAGCAAATTTTGGAACTAGCACTTACCTTTTTCCCACCTGCCTGTTCAACAGCTTTTCTGCCTGAAACAATTTTGTTTGGTTAGACTTAATTCCTTAGGATAAGTACAGTCTACTGTTGTAAGTGTTGTATTATCTGACACAAAGTTGTTTAAGTTCCCCTGATTATCAAACTTGACAGTACTCCAGTTGTTTACATGAGATCCCAAAATATTGTGGAGAAGATCAGCTGATTGAAATCAGCTCATTTATTTCTCATCTGCTGGGTTTCTACCTACCTTGGTCATAAATGTTTTGGTATCTTCTGCTGAAATTGAAGAATATCCTGTATCTCAAGGCCTCTAACATGTACAAGTGAGATTCTGAGCATCTGCAAAATATCGAGCACAAACTTACTTAATGCTTTAAAACCAGCTTCACTGCAGTCATGAGAAAAAGTAAATAATTGTGATGTGCAGGCCCAGTTGACAGTCCAAATAACATGATTTGCTTTTCTAATTATACATTTTGAAACAAGACCTTTAAGAAATTCTGTACCAGTTGTCCAGCTTTGCTTTTATGATCCAATTTGTTATTGTGACCAATTGTTGTTGTCGGTTGATCTTGGCTGGCCACCAGGTGCCCACCAAGCTGCTCTATCACTCCCCTTCCATCAACAAGACAGGGAGAGAAAAAATATGACAAAAAGATCATTGATCAAGATAAGGATAGGGAGACCACTTACCAATTACCATCAAGATCAAAACAAACCTGACTTGAGGAGAATTACTTTAACAGCAATTAAGCAGAGTAGGATAATAAGAAATATGAACAAATCTAAGAACAACTTCCTCCCACCCCACCCTTCTTCCCAGGCTAACCTACTGTCCTGGTTTCAGCTGGGATAGAGTCAATTTTCTTAGTAGCTGGCGCAGGGCTGTGTTTTGGATTTGGTGTGAGAACAATGTTGATAGGACACTGATCCGGCACTACGGTGTTTGTCTTTCTGAGTAACCATTATGTGTTATGGAGCCCTTCTGTCCTGGAGACGGCTGAACACCTGCCTGCCCATGAGAAGTGGTGAATGAATTCCTCGTTTTGCTTTGCTTGTGTGCATGGCTTTTGCTTTCCCTATTAAACTGCCTTTATCTCAACCCACAAGTTTTCTCACTTTTATTCTTCCAGTCCTCTCTCCCATCCCACCAGGGTGGGGGAGTGAATGAGCAGCTACGTGGTGCTTTGTTGCTGGCTAGGGTTAAACCACACCACCTTCACTTCCAGCTTGTCTATTATCTCCTCCTCCACCTGAGTGGTGCAGGAGGATGAGGAATGACAGTTGTGGTCACTTCTTTGTACCTTTTCTCTGCCACTCCTTCCTCCTCATACTCTTCCACTTCTCCAGTATGGGGTCCCTCCCATAGGATACTGTTGTCCATATACCTTTTCTAACAAGGGTGCTTTCTACAGGCTGTGGTTCTTAATGAACTGTTCCAGCATGGATCCTTTCCACAGGACACAGCCCTTCAGAAATGGAATGCTCCAGCATGGGTCCCGCACAGGGTCACAGATCCTTCCAGAAAACCTGCTCCTTGCATGGGCTCCTCTCCACAGACCACAGTTCCTCTCAGGATCCTGCTCCAGCATAGGCTTTCCTTGGACTGCAGCTTCATGCAGGGCACATCCTTCAATACTCTGGTGTGGGGTCATCCACAGGCCACTATGTGGATATCTACTCCACTGGGGACGTCCATGAGCTGCAGGGGGACAACACGCCTCACCCCAGTCCTCACCACAGGCTACAGAGGAACCTGTGCTCTAGTGCCTGGAGCACCTCCTCCCCTTCTTCTCTGCAAAGTTGTTCCTCTCATATGTTCTCCCTTCTCTCACAGCTGATGATTTTTACCCTTCTTAAATGTGTTATCACACAGGTGCTACCAATGTCACTGACTAGCTCAACTTTGGCCAGTGGTGTGTCCATCTTAGAGCCAGCTGGAACTGGCTCTGTCTAACACAGTGGCCGCTTCTGGTGTCTTCCCAGAAAAGCCAGCCCTGCAGCCCCCCAACTACTAAAACCTTGCCACATAAACCCAATATATTAATGCATAAAAAAAAATAATATATTTATTATGTCTCAGGATGTACACTTAATAGTGTACTTTCAGATGCCAAGCTCCTTTGTTTCTTCTAACATTTGAAGCATATCTATTTGCAATTTAACATATTGATAAAGTAGCCTCACTACACTACAGCTTATACTTTGTAAGGCTAAGCATTTAACGTTTATAAAAAAAAACTGAAATAGAAGCCAGGCCACTAGTGGTCAGATCATGGGGCTATCTGGCATGTTATTTAGTCTCCAGTCAGTCCAGTCCAGTCTCAACCCAGCAGACATAAATGGACTTCTGGAAGAGAACAAGAACAGTGCAAGTGTATGTGACACTTCCCTGTAGCACTCTCCTGGTTGGTCTCTGCTGTGTCAGCTCAGGGACTTTCCTGAGCCAGGTGATTTGCCTGCTCTGTAACCCTCAAAATATCCCTCTTTCATGTACTTTCCCAATCTTCCCTTGACCTACACACACTTTTTGTATACATACTGTCCTTTGACATTCTAGCACAGGTCTGTACTCTGTCACACCTCATTTGTTTGCTTTCAACCTGACTCTTATTAAAAACTTTCTTTGATAGCCCCTAGATTTTGTACTACAAGAAACCATTTACCTCCTTCATACCAGTCATGATTTTACAGACCTCTATTACATGGTGCAAGGTTGTCCTTTTTCCATGTTGATGAGTCCTGCCTGCCCAAGACTTTCTCCTAGCTGTTGCATGCTTTTTTAATTTCTGCCCATCTCTAAATATTTTTTCAGGCCATTTTTCCCATGTTGAACAGTAGAGCTCCTAGCATTGTTCCCTGCAGAACTTCCCTGGTCATTCTACCAAAAGAACCACATTGAAAGTCCACATACTCTTACCTCTTACTACCTATCCTTCAAACAATATGTTATGCATAGGAAAGGGTATTCCTACTTTATGCCATTCTGATTAACTTCCAAAGCCGTTATAAAGGACTTTGTCAAAAGCCTGTAAGAAATCCAGGAAGACTATGCTAGCCTTCATCCACATGTTGGTTGACTCCTGGGCTCCAGAACAGGACTTTCCTCTGCAATTGAAGAACAGAATCATATCCCCCTTCTGTTTTTCTGAAGGAAAGAAAGAGGTAAGCTGGGGGTTTTGTGCCTACTGTGCGATATAATACTTTACTTAGTCTTTTGGATGTCAGTATCACTTCTCAAGTTACACTACCAATATTTAACATTTTTAAAAAGTAATTACTTAATTACATCCATACGTTCACATTAAAAAAATACTTCGGAAATAGTTTATGCTCATCAGAATGTGCTGGAGTAAATTAGGTTGTAGTCTACTCTGACATTTTGTCCCCAGATATCTTCCAGCTCTGCTCTGGTCAAGAATGAGGAACTTGCTTGTTCTTTGTTGCTGTCCTTTTAACAGAAGAATTCAATCTCCATTGTTGTAATCTGTCATCTCTAGTTAACATTAAATCACTCAAAACTTTTTAAAAAAATACTAATTATGAGCCACTCTATTATGATAAACTTTCCTATCTTCAATAAACAGTCCTTCATAAATCTATACTGAGTAGTAAGTTAAATTACCTAGATCAGAAAGTCACTTTAGAATGAAAATTCATTAAAAACAGTGACAGCTTAGTAGGAGTTAGTGCAATACTCATTTCAAAAGGTATGGAGAAAGCCTCCCTTGATCAAAACCTCTGTTTACCTGGGGAAAGGGTAATTCAATCATCTATGTTCCTGACAAAAGGCATCCTTGTTGACTTAGGAGGTAGATATTAGCATATAGGGTATTTATTGTTTCACTTAATCTAACAGACCGACATCAAAGAGACTTTTCCCTATAAGTGAGCACTGAAAAGTCAAAAAAACCCAAACATGCAAACAGGCAAAGGTTGAAAGAGAAAAGAGGACAAGCTGCTGAAAGTCTAATTTTCCTGGCATCAATTTTGCTGAAGTGTAGCCTACCTCCACTGTGCTGAAGGAAAGTATCTACCTTTGTAATACCCTGTTTCAAGTATATAGTAATATTATTGGAAGCTTTAAAGAAGACAATATAAGTTATCCCATCTTGGCTCAAGAGAATTTCTTCTTTGTCTTTGATGGTGCAGTTGCCTATATCCCACCACCTGGTAGCCACCTCCTTAGTGAGCAGAGGACTGCTGCCAACTGCTCCAACTCTGGAAACTGAGCTATTTCCTGATTATTTATGACCAGTCCCCAAAGCGCTCTCGCCTGAACTGTAGCTGAAGGAGCCGTGGTGAATCATTTGGGGACAGCCTTGCCTCAACAGGTATCCCATCTTCCCAGTCAAATCTTCCATTGATAACAATGTGGGGACATCACTGAGAAGAGCAATATCACAAAATGCAGCAAGGAAAGTTTTGGAGAAGGCAAAATAATGGTTATGTGAAAGACAGACTGGAAATATGCTGTGTTCAAATGCATAGAGTGGAGGTAAACTTAAATGGTGGGCAGAGGGAGTCGGGAGTTCTCAAGTAAGTAAAATCAGTCTGGGGTATGGAAAATATTAAAGAATTCTGAACTCAAATAATGCGAGGAGAGGACTGAAAATTCTTTTGCAAGATATTCACAGAAGGAGAAAAGCCAGGAACCTTTAGTGGAATTTAGGTCATAAGTAGCTTTTGCAAAAGTGAAATAATTTAAACATAAATTGAGAAGGAAGGAAGGAAGAAAATTATGAGAGGAAAAAGTGTGTTCTTTCTGGGATCTCCGCTGAAAATATTCAGTAGCCTTAAGCTTAAGTTTAAGTGGAGTACTTTACTACTTTTCCTGCTATGTGTCTGTCAGGATTACTCATCCTTTGCCTTTATAATCAAAAGGGCTTGTCTGAGATAATTTCTGATGTTTTGAAGCCAAACCAGCCAGCTCACTATTCTAGTTGGATTCTGAACTGATTAGTAGAAATTGCGATCTGTTCTTGTTCTGTGGAGGGACCCAAGAAGTGGCTTGGAGGTGCACATACATCACACAAATGACAGTGTTCCCTCATATAGTGGAACGTATATATCCCTCATATATAGCTCATATATGGCTCTAACTGGCACAGCTAAGGAAGAGGGCATTTGGTCCACTTGCAAAGGGAGCAGTTTTACACAGACTGTGGATTCTGCCAAGGAATACTTCACATTTGGAATGCCAACATAAATTTGAAAGTCACCGAGCAAGTACTTCTGCAGTTCAACTAATTAATTATTTGGATCAAAGGTCATAAAATAAGTATATAAGCAAACAGAAACTCTGCGTTTAAATCAACATATGATGGCTTTAAAAATAATAGTAGAAGCATCAAAATATTATTAAATTACATCTAGCGTAGATGAATATAGCAAAATACAGATAAAAGCAGTCACCACATAATGCTCATTATATTTGATAAGGGGAGAAACATAGCACAATCTCATTTACAGACTTTTTTTTAATCTGGGAGGGTTTTGTGCAAAATTGGGCAATATTTTATTTTTGTTTGTTCAGCATATGAAGAAGATAGCTTTGAAAATAACACCAGTATCAGCAATCATTTGATTTTTCAATGATCTTTTTTTCACTTCAGTCTCCACAATGAAAGTTGCTTAAGGGAGTGATCCAGAAAACATAAATAACAAGTCATTTTGTGCAAACACAGCATTTATACTTTCTGCATAATCTAAACACTAACTTATGGTAGACACATTTTAACATAATTCTAATATCTTCTAAACCTTTTTTTCTTTCTTTCTTTTTTTTTTTTTTTCCCCAGAATATTAGACTTTTAGTAACTGTTTAGTTCTGAAACAGTGCAAGACAGAATATTGTTTTGGGAAATAAAGATCAGAAAATCTAGTCTGCACTTAAAGAAGACACTATATGCTGATTATAGAGGTTGATTAGAAATAATGACATACAAGTGCAAAAGAAATGTTTAGTAATAGACTGTGCATGGTAGGAAGGACAAAGATTGACCATTGAGGGCAGTAAAGATGGGCCTAAGGCCAAAGCTTTGTTGCTTCTTTGCTTTGGTATTTCTTTCTTTATATATTTTTCCAATTTATACTTCTGTTAACAGCTCTGCAAACAACTGCTGGCATGATAACAGGCTTAGCTGTAGTTTACTGGTGCAAGGGCAAACACTGATATCCTTTACCTCAGTAATCAGCACAGCCTCCTTAAAGAGAACTTTCAGTAGGTTTGGGGTTTGATCTGTTTTATGAAGTCACAGCATGATTAGGAAAATCACAAACTGTGATTAAAAATATTCACCATATTTGCAGAGCTCCTTATGTCAGTCTCTTTCCCTGTTTTTTTTATATATGACAATATATGAAAAGAAATTACAATATATATATGTATTTAGCACTGACATGTTTGTCCTCTTGTTGGTTTGGGTTTTTTGTGTGTGTGTGTGTTTTGGGTTTTTTTGTTGTTGTTTGTTTGGGTTTGGTTTTTTTTTTGTTATTTTTGGGGGGGGGGGGGGTTAGTAAGGATGTGTGTGTTTGAGAGAGAGAGATGCACAGTAAGATGCAGTCTTGGTAAAGTTAATATTAACTGTTATTCTGAAGGGATGAAGCAAATACCTGAAAATGCTTTACATTCCAAAACTGCCATGTACTACACTGCAATTAAATTCCCATGATAAATATGATAATTTCTATTACTGCTTTAAAGTTATTTAAGACTCTATCACCTTCTACTCTTTATTGCAAAGAAGAAATTTTCTCCCAATAGACCAAATGGGATCTTTGAGGGTGAACCAGATCTGAGCTACAGCCTTCTTACTGCAGACACAGTCATTATTGCACTTATTGTGCACCAATGTTATAAAAGTGCAGTTGCTTAATAAGGCGACTGGTTACATAAAAAGCCAAATTCCAAACTTAGAAGCACATGTCATTTCCATTGATTTAATTTATTGGAAACATTTATTCCACAATCATTCCTACTAATTAGCGTAAGAGTCTAATTTCATTTACAAATGTGCAAAGATATTGTGTTGTCTTGCAGACCCCTGTTACACTGTGGTAGTGTGATAGTGACATTATCAATTCTGGGCTTTGAATATTGAAATTAAATTCAATGAAAATTGAAAGAATACCTTTCCAAATGAATGGATTTCATGACAAACAAACTAATGCATAAGAATGAAGTCACTATATAAATTTTGCTTTAAAACATGGTTTTCATAAAGTAGAGCCCCTGAAGTTGAGCTGATTGGAGATGACCATCTGGGCCATTAACAAGTGGTATCAACCAACAATGAAATAAGGAAGTTATAGTTTAGTCTATATTTCTGGGCCAGAGCAGGGCAAGAAAAAATTACCTGTGCAGTCTATATTGAAAGTCCACTGCCAGAACTGGAGTAGGGATGTTGGGCAAAGAAAGGATAGTTTATTTTATTTATTTATTTTTTTTACAGGGTCAGATAATCACAGAATTTTCTTTCTTGAAATCATGTTTATGTATTGACTGACTGTGTGTTGTGTTTCAACTGGGCAGGCAGCTAAACACCAAACAGCCGCTCGCACGCTTCCCCACAGTGGGATGGGGGAGAGAATAGGAAAAAGAGTAAAACTTGTGGGCTGAGGTAAAGACAGTCTAACAGGACAGAAAAGGAAGGGAAAATAACAATATTGAGAAAAGAGAAAAAAATATAACAAAAGTGATGCACAATGCAATTGCTTACCACCTGCAGACCAAAGCCTAGTCAGTTCTGAGCAGCAGGACACCACCCCCCGGCCACCTCCCCCCACTTTTACTGTTCAGCATGATGCCATATGGTACGGGGTGTCCCTTTGGCCTGTGTGTGTCTCCCGGCTGTTCCCACTCCAGGCTTCTTGTGCACCCCCAGCCCCTTATTGGCAGGGCAGTACAAGAAGCTGGAAAGTCCTTGGCTTAGTGCAAGCACTGCTCAGCAACAACTAAAACATCAGCGTGTTATCAACATTATTATCATCCTAAATCCAAAACTCAGCACTGTACCAGCTACTAGGAAGAAAATTAATTCTATCCCAGCTAAAGCCAGAACACAGTAGTATAGATTTAGTCCAGGATGAACAAGGTGTCCAGGAAAAAAATAAACTTATTTGTGGTAGAATTTATGTAATAATGAAATGTATTAACATTGTTTTCTCAGAGTCCTTTTTCAGAGTTTTACAGTTTAGTTATTATAAATTCCGTCCATTTGTTTGGTCCAGCAATTACGAGGTTTAGAAAATGTGAGGTATTCCTCCCCAGTATGCAGAATACATTAAATTTGGCATTGTAACTAGTACCTCTGAACTTTCTGCCGCAATTATTTTACTGATAATATTTGCGAAAACCACGGTTTGGAATTGTGGTTATGATGTAGTCTCAATTCTCATTAAAGCTTTGTAGGAAAAGAAAAAAAAATTACCCTGAAGACAAGAATGTAAAATGTCAATTCAAGAAATAGGGCAACAATACTTTCGTTACCTAGCTCAAACACAGACTAGAAAAATCATAACAGACAGTACAGTCCTTGTGTACAAGAAATGTACACAAAGGGATTGTGTCAAAACATACACGATATTCACGCAGTGTGGCTTGATTTGCTTACCACTCTACCTTCATTTTTCCATCGAAGCTGATGCTGTAATCTGTACAAGTTTTGTAAGGGAATAAACCCTGTGCCAGAGTAAAATTGGGAAGGTATTAAACAGCACTTTCAGCACTGGATATATTCTGTCTTGTATTCACAGGGGTACAGTCCAATGCTATTGTGAATTCCTGAGTCGCATTCAAAGTGCGTTCCTGGCCAGGCTGCTTACACCCTCCTAGGTTTATTTGGGGTGTAACTGTTTTTATGAACAATATAATCTAGGTAAGGAAATGGGGGCAGTGGGAGGCTGGAAGTCAATAGTTTTGTTGATAAACACAGCAAGTGTGAATTTAATATAATTTTAGTAGCCCAGCCAGCTAAAATTCCATTTTTAAAGTGGGATGCTTCAGAGGCAGCACCATCTTTCATTGTAATAAATCTCTTTCTTAATTTTTTTCAGAGATCCTAGAGGACTAAAAGTCATCAAATTGAAATATGCCTTTTTCTCTCTTTAAAATGTAGAGTTCACATCCTTTCCGCTCCCCCCCCCCCCATTGTTGAACTCACCATCTTTTTTACTGGTGCACTCATTTAGTAGGGTCTTACCTCAGTTTGGCATGTCTACATTCCAAAAGCCATTTTGGTGATTTTATTTCTAATTTATTCCTTCCTCAAGAAGGGACTGGGGTCATTCCTTTGCTGCTTCAGAATCAACTATAGCCAAGCCTATGGTGCTACAGCATTATATATATACAGTGCTATAGTGAAAGTTGTCATTAAGACATTTTTAGGAATATATATTCAAGCAGAAAAAGAAAGGATTTGGTTTGTTTCCTTTTGCCTTAATGCTTTAAACACAGGCTTTGCAGTCTGTCTAGCAGAGTTGTTATACTTTCTTGTGCATACTATAATTACATCATTCAATATGTGGTAGAAAATGTAGAAGACAGCTGGATGTGTTTAGTAAGATATGCAAATTTAAGTTTAACCTTTCAACTGATCTAGAAAGGAAATAAGACTTTTTGCCTTCTTGCAGATGGGTGTTTGCATTTTGTTTGGGTTTTGTAAATTGACTGAATTTGTCCAACTGAGTGGAAAATAAGTACATAGAGAGGTAGTGGATGTCTTTCTCAAAAGTAAACCAATCCCTGTGGCTCTGATATATGTAATTTTTGGCTAAGCAGCAGAAAATGCCTGGAGATGCAGGTAAGACTGTCTGTCCATCCTTTATGAAGACATATTCTATATTTCATCCCCTAGAGAATTCTAATCTCACCATTTATTAAAAGATCATTTCTCAGTGCAGCTGACCTTTGCAAGGACTGATCAATACCTAACTATGCAGTTGATAAACCAAGATTCAGGCAGCATATGAAATATTCAGACAAGTCTTTTATTGGTGATAAATCAGTGAAATGAAAATAAGCAGAATATTATTTCTCTTCAGACAGTATTTGGAGCAGTGACATTTTTTTTTGCAGAGGTTTAAAACAGAACTTTTGATTGTTTTGCTTTTCTATTTCTCCAGCAGACTTTTTTAGGAAACCCAAGTGCTCAAGTCTTTTTTTTTATTTTTTTTGAAAACTATATTTCTGGAACTGCAAATTTCACACTTACATTTTTACATTAATTGCAGCAGTGTTTCGTCTGCCCAGACCTTGCAAATAACTTGCTAGTCTTTTAAAGTTTGTTGGAAGGTATTAGAAGGGTTTGGGGGTCCATGGCATGTGGTATTACATAGGGTGTATATCCTCTGCACCTTGATGAATCTCTGTTGTGTAAGAATTCTGGACTTGTCAGAGTCTTCCAGTCTGTGATTCTGTGAAGAAGCTTCTTTTTCATGATCTATGCCCTCAGAGCACATCCATATAAACCAAAATTGATCAAAAATCCCATGAGAAAAAGCATCACTGAATGGGTTCACAGCTAAAATTCTATATTCACAGACACCTACTTATATTCTGCAAATCTACCTCCCTGCAAGTCTGTATTCACATTCCACCTGCAGGTGGAATTATACAACAGATTATTTTCATAAATTAGCCAAATAGTTAATGTTACTCTTTCTTGTTTGATTAATCTCACCTTTCTCTAAGCCATGTTTTGACTCATTCATACTTACCATGATTCACACAGTACCGGTTTCACTTACACTGACTGACACCTCACCTCAGTGATAACACCCCTGGCTTTGATGAAACAATTTTGGGAATAATTTTATTTTTGCAGGAAACAGACTGGGAGCTGGCTGCACTGAATCATGCAAACTCTGTAAACGTGCTAATAGCTTGTGATGGATTCATTTCAGCCAAGTATAGTTATATCAGTATAGACTTTTCCAAAGACAAATAATTAGTTTTTTTCTGAAGGGTCTAATTGAAAATGTAGGGTCTGTTTGAGGAAATAAAATAATAATAGTTAGGAGAACTCTTATACACTATATTTCTTTCCTTTTCTGTTCTCAGCAGTCATCTAAGTTACCAGCAGTTTCTACTCCATGATTTAATGATTAAAAACACAAAGGGGAGAAATAAAGTTTCCTTATTTTAAGTATTTTCTGTTTGTCTTCCAAATTATCAATGCTATGATTAAAATCCTTCCTGAGCATGTCTTGAGATGCTTGGGAATTACTGTTCTTGAAAAAGATGTGTTAACAGGAATATTCACTACTCTTTATGCAGCATTTTCTCTGTGTTATTCATATGGACCCATTTCAAGTACTTCAGTATTGCAAAGGGGAAAAAGAAATAAATATTTAATTTAGTATAGAATTCAGCCCTTTGACAAGGATTATACTTAACACTGACCTGAGTGCTTTCACAGTAAAGCAGAAATTATTTATTAGCATTAAAAACACTGAACTGAAATTTGAAAGGAAAATTACTTTCTAAAATATTTTTTAAATGCCCCCAAACCTACAGCCCCCAAAATACTCTGTAATAGTATGAAAATCATAAACACCTCCAGGTGCTTTACCCCTCCTCAAAATTAAATCTCAATGAAAAAATTTACCTTAGTGAACACGCATCTGTCAAGCTGCAGGATTTGACAAACTGACAATTTGCAACCTGTATTGTACAAGTTTGTGTGCAAATTACAACCTGTTTGTACAAGTGTGGAGTCATTACTGCTGTTCACACTGCCAGCTCCAAACCTGTCCTGTACTATCACTGAAAGCCTGGCTTTCAAAAAAATGCAAAAGATGATAATTAAAAAAAAATAAAATTCAAAAGATGATAATTTTTAAAAAATTCAAAGGATGATTATTTTGGAGCATAGGAAACACCATTTCAGATAAAGCAGACACAGAAATGCTCTCAGGCTGTAAGAATCTAAGTGCATCAGCCAATATAATTAAATTTGATGGTCATGGTAACACCCTGCTGAGAAACTCTTTAGGATGGTATCGTTTCATTCTTTTGTCTGCCAGCCATGACTGCTGCCCAACAGTTAGGCTAGCTTAGTACATTTCTGGCCAAAAATAGCCCAGGCTAGCTGTCAATCTTATGCTATATGGGATTCAAAATAACAGAATTCTAAAGGCTGGACTTCAGCGACCATTGCATATTACGCTCCTATTTTAAAGTGTGTAGAAATTAAAGAGAGTGAAAAGCTAGTTTTTATTATTGATACAAAAATGCAAGATTCTTTGGCCAAATTATTTATCCCAATCCAAACCTGTGTAAGGAAGAAATCTCACTTACTTACATAAGACCACTGTATATCTAGAAACCTTAAAACTCCTTGGATCCTGTATTTTTGAGTATCAAATAACAAATGACATGATAATTCATGTGAGCATTGCAGAAAAACAAGGCAGAATCAACTCAAGAAACAGAACAAATCTAACATTTCCCAGAGTCAACGCATATAACAACCCTATTTCTTGTTGGTTATTCAGGACTGTAATAATAAAAAAGCAATAAAATGTCTTAGAAATTAAGAAAGAGTACCATTTTCAGCTGGTTCTAGCCTGGTTTAAAGGGTATGACCACATCCTGCAGGCCAGGTGAAAGGAACTTAACTCTATTAAGAACATTACCTGCTCTAAATAAGAGTCCTTGTTTGGTAAGCTTCAGGACTCAATGCTGTCATCTTTATTTAAACAATAAATTGAGACAGTTATTATTAAAACAATACTTTTACAAGCACTACAGACATTATAATTTTTTACTGTGCTTAGAGAAAATATTTGTTTTCCTAAAAATATTGTATTAGTAAATAAAGACAGGATATTTTTAAAAACCCATAGCAAAATATAAAAGGCAAAACTCTCATTTCATTCTACCAAAGACTACTTTAGAAGGAAAAAAATTCCCAATGATTTTCTAATATATGATAAAAGGTATATATATAGGTATTAAAAAAATACACTACCTTTCTAAAGGTTTGGTTGCAGGATGGCATATAGATTACGTCTTCCTTTTTCACTTTATTTTTTCTATCCATTGTTTCTATCTACTCTTAAAAATCTGCTTCCCCAACTGTACTGCTGAAGTCAGTAGGAGTTGTCATTCATGTCAACGGGAGTATGATCAGGGACAGCTTTACACTTAAACAAGATTTCAAAATTTTAAATGCAGGAGTACTGCAAATAAAGATAGTTAATAAATAGCAATAAAAGACATTTTGAAATAAGACCACTATGCATCTGCAAATTTACCCAGATGTAGTCTGTTGTTATTTCATTTCCACACAAGATTTCACAAATTACTTCAAGTTAAATAACTTTTCATAACAGCTCTAAATAGATTTAAAATAATTTTTAAGACATTATTTGTGATGCTTTTGAGACAGAGTATTGGTAATGATGTTATTTAGTTTTACCACCTCCAGCTGCATATATTTGCCAAAATCAAAAGGAATAATACATTTTATTGTTAAGTTCCTTCGACTTTGATTGTTGAGGTAGAATTTATGGAATTCACTTACAAGTATTCACTTATATAGATTACAGCAATTTTCTTTTTCTCATGTTTTACCTATTTGTGTCTCAACCTTCACTCTTCTGTTAACTTCCTCCTATTTTTAGATTAGGTCTTCTAATTTTACTGTTAATTTTTCTACTTTTCAGTCTTCTATTAATTTGTAAGAAAGCACCCAAGACTGATTAACTAATGCAATTTAATAGCTAACAGATCTTAATGGAGCATATTGCTGTTACTCTATACTACCAGTGCAGAGCTGGAGGTTTGCCGTCCCCAGTGTCATCATAACAGCATAGTTTATTGAAATTGCAGGGGTTTTTTATATACATATATATGCTGGTGGCATTTGTACTTCTATATAAATATTATAGTCTCAGTTTGCTATGTTTTTGTTTCAATTCTTTATAACAACTATTAACAATTCAGCTGACCAGGAGTTCTGATCATCTGATATTCAAGAGAACCATAAAAACCACTAGAACTCACTTGAAAGCAGACAATAAGATAATGCATTCAGTTTGTCTTGGGGATGACTAATGCAGGGGTGCCCAGGGTAGAGTTTATACATGGAATCATAGAATGCCAGGTTGGAAGGGACCTCCAACATCATCTGGTTCAACCTTCCTTGGCAAAAGCACGGTCGAGACAAGATGGCCCAATACCCCGTCCAGCTGAATCTTACATGTCCAATGTTGGGGAGTCCACCACTTCCCTGGGGAGATTATTCCAATGGCTGGTTATTTTCACTGTGAAAAATTTTCCTCCCATGTCAAATTAGAATCTCTGCAGGAGTAACTTTTACTCATTACTCTTCACATTTTCCATGTGACTCCTTGTAAAAAGGAAGTCTCCATCTTCTTTGTAGCCATCCTTTAAATACTGGAACATAGTGATAAGGTCTCACCTAAGCCTTCTTGTCTCAAGGCTGAAAAAATTCAGTTCTTTCAGCCTTTCCTCATATGGCAGGCTTCCCAGTCCTTTGACCATTTTTGTGGCATTTTTTGGACCCTCTCCAGCCTGTCCACATCTTTTTTGCATAGCAGGCACCAAAACTGAACATGGTATTACGGGTGTGGCCTGACAAATCCTGAGTAAAGTGGAGTAATGACTACTTTATCTCTGCTGCTGATGCCCTTGTTAATGCAGCCCAGCATCCTGTTGGCTTGCTTGGCTGCAGCAGCACGCTGTTCACTCATACGGAGCTTCTCATACCAGCAGCATGCTGTCCACTCATACCAGGACGCCCAGGTCCCTTTCCACAGAGCTGCTCCCCAGCCAGGTAGATCCCAGCCTGTGCTGCACTCCTGGGTTATGATTTCCCAGGTGCAAGACCTTACACTGGTCCTTGCTGAACTTCATAAGGTTCTCATTAACTTACTCTTCCCTCCAATCCAGGTCTTCCTGCAGGGTGTCTTTGCCTTCTGAAGTGTTCACTTCCCCACTCAGTTTGATATCATCAGCAAACATCATCAGGGTACGCTTGATCCCATCATCCAAATCACTTATGAAGAGACTAAACAGCACTGGGCCCAGTATTGATGGGTGGGAGACACCACTTGTGACAGGTTGCCCATCTGAAAAGGAGCTATTTACCACCAGCCTCTGGGTGCAGCCTGTCAGCCAGTTCCCCACCAACACACAGATCACTTGTCTAGACTCCAGCGCATCAATTTCTCAAGGAGCAGACTGTGACAAACCATATCAAAAGCCTTGTAGAACTTCAGGTAGACAATATCCAGCACTCACCCCACATCCATTGAGCAGGTTACTTTGTCATAGAAGGCAATCGGGTTTGTCAAGCCAGATTTGCCCTTGGTGAATCCATGCCGGCTTTTCCCTATCACTTGCTTCATTTGACTTGTGGTAGCCCCCAAAAGGATTCATTCCATAACTTTCCCAGGAGCTGAAGTAAGTCAGATGGGCCTATAATTGCCTGGATTCTCCTTTAAGCCCTTCTGGTAGATGGGGGTGACATTAGCCTTCTTCCAGTCTTCTGGGACATCCCCAGATCTCCATGACTTCTCAAAGATTATGGAGAGCTGCCTTGCAATGTCAGCCAGCAACCTTGGCACCCACAGGTGCATATCATCAGGGCCTTCAATTTGTAGGAGTCAAGTTCCTGTAATAGTTCGCATACATGACTGTGAGTCTGCGTTTGTATCAACCTGTTTTTTTGTTCCCAAGGCCTGGGGCCCAACAGTGCCAGTAAAGGCAGAGGTGAAGAAAGTGTTGAGAACCTCTGCCTTTTCAGTGTTTTTGGTGACTAATTCACCTCTCCTGTTTAACAGTGGGGCAATATTTTCCTTCTGTTTCTGCTTGTCATTTACATACCTGAAGAACCCTTTCTTGTAGTTACTGACATCTCTGGCCATTTTCATTTTGAGCCGAGTTTTTGCTTTTCTAACTGCACCTCTGCATGCCCTGGCAATGCCCTTGTAGTTCTCAATGGGTGCTCATCTGCTTTCCTGTCTCTGGTACACTTCTCTTTTGGTTTTGAGCAGACTCAGAAGCAAGGTTCGTAGTTAAGCCAAGGGGGTCTCTAGCTCTGCCTACTTCCCTTACCTTTAAAGGGGGTGAACTAGTTTTGTGCTTCCAGAAAAGCGCTCTTGAAAACTGTTAGGAGATAGCAGGGGTTAAGCTGAGACTGTGGAATTATATCTGGTAATGCAAGAAAGCAAACAGTAAGAAAAAAGTAAATAATTTTCTCAAAGGAAAATGTAGGTAAATATTAGAAAAACATTTATTTTTTTACCGTCAACTTCCCTGGGTACTATCTCTGGAAAAAAAAAAAAAATCTGATCTGACAATGCTAAGAGAAGAATGAAAAAAATATGCTGCAGGAAGCAATTTGGATACGGTTGCAGCTGCTGCCTTCTTCACTTTTGGTTTTCATAGTGTACTGTCCAGGGTCCTATGTGACTCTCACCTTTAACCATAAACTTAATCCTACAGTTAGTGTTCAGTATAGTTTTCACTGTGAGATAGATGCTCACTTGATGCTTGCCACCACAATTTCCTTTACCAGATTTCCAAAGAGGCTGAAAAAGGTTGTGGAGGAAATACTCTGACAGATCTCATTACACACTGTTGCTTGCCAGCATACCTCTGACAGTCTTTAGTAACAACTCCTGAGTCCTACTAGTCTGAGAAAAGATAATTAAACTAATTTAGCACCAACTCCTGCTTCTACTAGAGATAGTACAGAAGCTTTTTATAGCGAAGTAACAGCTGACAGTAAGACTGAGAAGCCCTTGATGCAAGAAGCCCACAATATGTATGCAATTACATGAATTGCTTTGACACTTACTATATATTACAGTGGTAAGAAATACTATTACTCATCTAAATATGGTGTTGGAAACAATATGGCTGAAAGATAAGAAACAAAAGAAGCTGTTCTGCTTGGTGTGATCTACTACTTTCTTGTGTATATGTATGCACACCATTGAGGTTCAGGCTACTGTTCTGATACCTTCTTGACATAACATCATCAACTCAAACGGGTTTTGCAATTGCACTTAGTCCATTCAGCTGTATTCAGCTTATTTTAGGCTTAACACAGTCCAAAAATGCATGTATACAAAGAAAACCCTGTTTTGAAAAGTTTTGTAAGTGACCCAAAGGCCATGATGCTGTTACTTTGTTGGTGCTATTTCCTAGCAACGCAAGTTTGAACCTGACTTTTGCAGAATGTGAGGGAAGTATGGAAATGTGTTACTATTCTCATCCCTAGGGAAGAGCAGGTTTATTTTAGGAAAATAAATTGTAGGGAAAACAATAATCTGAGATATATATATATATACACACACAAAAAAAAAATCTCAGATGAAGCAAAATGCTGGGAAACTTGAAGGAGGGATTGCATCTATGATTATGGGATAAATAGAAGAGTTAATAGAGTAGCAGGGGAGCTCATGTGGCTCCTGAGAGCCACAGTCATAGGAAAAATTATTTGAGGAAGAGATAAGAAGAAGGATGTGAGGCTCTTTAACACCAGTTTTGAGGAACAGTGGAGAGCGAGCTCTTAGATTTTCTTCCTCTTTTCTGTGTATACTGGGATCAGGCACCTCTTTTCCTGGTAATTTGTGTACTGCTCTCTCTGTGGAATTCCTTCTACTTTAGGGATTCTTGCCCCTTGGAAGAGGCCTGTAGCTCCTGATTGGACAGATGGCATGTCCTTTGTGCTTCAGAGAGATGTAAAAATCCCCTTCCTTCCATCCTCTCTGTACATTCATAATAAGCCTTACAGTCTAGGCTAAACTTTTGCTGAAGATCACTATTATTACACGGTAGATGCAGCAGATTAATCTCGGGCAATATTATAGTGGAGCTCCAAGAATAATTAAGGTCATTGCTGACAAGCCCTTGCTATTTAAAGATGAATCTTTTAAATGATCTGAATGCATGCGTGCTTACTCAGATTGTCTTGGACTTTAAGTCTGCCTTGTGGTTCATAAAGCAAAGCTGGTAATACAACTTGGGGATCATTTGAGTGAGACATTTGAGGGATACAATCCCCAGGTCCCTTACATAATTAATTTTGTGAATTCTGCTATATTTACTGTACACCCATAGGGCTAAAGCCATGAGTTTCTTCATAGCTCCAGTTGCGCTTAGTCACTTGATTTTATTCTGGCAGATGAATAGAAATTGCTGCTCCTTTGGAGAATTAACACTCGCATTCAGTCTTTAATGGTGATTTGGGTTCAGATGTTTGGGATTTTTAAAGAATCTTAGAGGTTTTTTTAGGCTTTTTAGACTTTAAGGTAAAGTAGAGTTTAAGATACCTCATGCTGTCTGCTCACAAACACAGAATGCAATGTTCAGAAAATCTATCAAATATGAAGTTGTAACCACTTATTTTTTATTGAACTGAGAAGGACAAGATAATAAGTATTTCATACTTACATAGCTAAAACCCAGCGGCTACAGGGCTAAATGTTCATCTAGAAAGATCAGCAGAAAGCATCTAGAATTCTGCATTAAAAATGCTTTTGTTTTGTCATTGACAAGATAATAATATTAAGACTTTAGATGCTCTATTCTACTAAGGTTATAATTTTACAGATAATTACGCTACAAAACTGGTTCTGGGATAGCATATGTTTGTGGATAAGAGATAGCTTAGTTTTTCACAGATTTTGAACCAAATGTTTTGCTTTTCTCATTTCAAATAACATTAACTTTTTGAAGAAATATCTTTTTCTCTCTTTTTCAGTTTTTGACCTTTTATGACCCGTTTTTGTGACTGCTCTTTCGTTGGGATTTGGGTTCATTTCATTTGATTTTATTGGAATTACTGGGTTTTAATTTACTTTGCAGTTAGTAATCCTTAACTTCTTCAGAAACTGTAGTATATTTTCTATTTCAGTTCAGCATATGAAGCTTTAGTAGTTCTGTTATACTTTATTAATTAACTCAGGATTTGTTTGTAAAAGATCTCTCAGTTCCACAGTGGCTTTATGGGGGAAAAAAATTTTAAAAAAGTTTTATTTCATTTTGTCTTGCAGGTTTGACCAGCTGTCATATTCTGCATTTCAGATCTCATCTTTTCTGTAGACTCCATTTTCCATTTGCTTATTGTTAGGAAGTTCATTCTTCAGAAACAGTTCTGCTATTATAATATGCATAGACCACAAGTTTATAATTTTTTTAACTGAAGTTTGTTTTAAGTACAGAAATGAAAAAGCTTGATTCTGTAAATACTGATCTTCCTCAGTTCCTATGTTCTTCAGACTTCCTTCAGAGGAATAAGGACATTCAGCCATTTGCAGTCCCAGGTATCCAGGACAGAAAATTATTTAAGGTCAGGGTTCTTCCTGAAAAACTGTAAACTAGCTTTAATCAAATTTTGAACAATTTATGCAGTGCTAGAAATCTATTCATTAATCTTTTCCAATTCTTACCTTGAATTCAGCACATTGATATGCTCAGTATATTTTGACATCTGAAAATGTCATTATTATTTAGTTGTGTGAAATAGCAAAATGACAAGTGATTCAGTCTTTCATTTGTGACACAATTCATTAAGAGTTTTTTCTATTTTTAAATATTTTCAGTGTTTACATATGTTTTGTATCAGTGTAGAATAATATTTTTTCCTTTAATTAGAGACTTTCATCCCATAAAGGTTATAATTGCAAGAAAAAGAAGAAAAGCATGGAACCCTATATGATGACAAGACATTTAATAATAGAATAAACAGGTTGGAAGAAATCTTGACAGGTAATGTAATCTGTCACCAACCGAAAGACTAATCGTACCCTCTATTTTATTAACATAACCAGTTCCTAAAACCTGCCAGTGATAGATGCTTCACTGCTCACCCAGATAATCTGTTCCTGTGCTCAACCCTTCTCAGTTTTAAAATGCTTCTACTCAATGCATCCCCTACCTCCTCCTTGCTTCGGTTAAAGCTTGTTACTCTTCACTATATCCACAGAGAATAAGAAGGATGTTTTTTCCTTTTCTTCCTGCCACCTTTTTTTTGTTGTTTTGGAAGATGGTTTCTATGTGTTCCCTCAACCTTGTTTTTTCTAGACTAAAAAGCCTCAAATCCTCTTTCACAGGTTATGTTTTATGGAGTTCTGATCATTCACAGTGCAATACCATTGACGGTGATATGTGCCACTTTGACACATATTGACAATGCAGCAATAATCAACTTCCAAAAGATGATCCTGCCTCACTGCTCACTGGCTAGCTTTCACAGATAAAAGCTCCTAAATATAACAGTGATAAAAATAACAGTACTGCCTCATGCTTTTGTGCTCTATCAGGATAATGTATTTATTCATATCATAATGTTATCTAAAAAAGACAGAAGATGTAGAGATAAAGATAATGCGATCAATATGAACATAATTCTTATCACTTGCTTTGCCTCCTGAAAGCAAAAAAAAAAAAAAAAAAAAAAAAAGCAGAAGTTGATTTCTTTACATTTTTTATCAAATCATTTCAGAAGATACTCCCTAATTTTTTTTTCATATTTTACATTTATAAAAATAAAACAGCTGGAACAGATTAAGTTTAATGGGGTGACAGAAATCTAAAGCCACAGAATAAATACCCCCATCAAGGGTGCAGTACACCTTCATAAAAGGTTGTCCTTGGAAAACCAAGTTTATTTTGACAGTTCAAGATTAAGTCTTCTGTTTTAAAATAATTCAGTAAGTATTGTCCCCAAGTGGGGACACATAAAGCATAAATCTCTGAATAGAGACACAGTCACCATAGACAATAATTTTCTCAGTGGTCCCTCACCCACAATTATGAGCAAAAATAGACTTCCTGTTTAACAGATCCTGATTTCAAAAACCCTTGTTACAATTTTATTGGTTGCCATTAAAACAGGAAGAAAGTACAATTTAGAGTTCAATGTAATAAAACTCTTTAGGAAAAGCATACCAAAGTTTTAAGCCACTGGTATAAGGAGTTGTGTTTTCAGATTTTTCATTCGAAAGGATCAATCTATTCAACTGCTTATCTATGAGTCTACCTACGAAAAATTCTGCTGCACTGGTGAGAAGGCTGCTTGTCTGAAAAAGAAAAAAAAAATAATAATTTGTGTGAGAGACAGGAGTTGCAGGTCATGAGAAATGTGTTTCCTAGTAGCCATGACAACCTGAAGGAAGTTTACTTAGACTTTTAAATTTTATTGCTCTATCTCAAAATTAATCTGATCCACTGGAGCAGAAACACTTTACTTGGAGACACAAGCTATTCTGGGACATTCAGAGCTGCATCTCTGAGCAGCAGCAGTGATGACTTATGCCTGTAACAACAGGTTCAGAAGCTTTACACTAAGGGCTGTTTCAGGATTTCTGCCCATCCTAATCAAAATTGATGCACATAACTCGTCCACTAGTATCTCCATCTGTTAGTGTGGCATACTGCCCACACAAAAGGTATTATGCCAATTTCAATGTTCCAGCCTAAGATGGATTTAGAAGGCAACAAACAGAGAAAACAACGCATTAAGAATGACAAAGAGCAGTCTACCCTTAGGGAAACCTGCAGCACGGGCTTGCAAAGTGTGTCTGATGCCTTAGCAATTTATTTTAAAATGCGTGTCTCCTGCCCTAAACTGGAGAGAATACCAAAAGAGCTTCAGAAAGTGTTGGCAGCTTGCTGTGCTACCATATAGCCAGTAGATCAAGAGAAGTTATTTCCCCCTTCAACTCAGTGCTCATGAGACTACATCTATAGTACACATTTAGTGTCCATATTGGGCTTCCCAGCTGATCAACCAGCCCGCAAAGCTGATCAGAGGCAAGAACACTTGCCCTGTGAGGAGAAACTTAGGGAAGTGGGCTTGTTCAGGCTAGAGAAGAGGTGGCTTGAGCGAGACCTAACAGCAGCCTTCCAATACTGCTTGAGATTATGAGGAAGACAAGGCCTGGCACTACCTGGGAATATGAGCAGCAGGGAGCATAAATAAGAACAGAGAAGGTTCTGACTGGGTCTGGGGAGAAACACTGTGCCCATGAGGATGGTCAAACAGTGGAACAGGTTGCCCCAGAAAGCTGTGCAGCCTCCATCCTTTGAGGTTATGAAAACTAGGCTAGAGAGAGCGCTGAACAGCCTGGTCTGACCTCAGAGCAGACCTTGTTTTGTGAAGGGTGCTGCCCTAGAAGCCTTCCGAGATCCCTTCCAATCTGGACTATCCTGGAATCCTATGTGTAGTCAATAAAGAAGGTGATGTCTTTCAGAAGATTCTTTAGAGCATCACATTCTATACTTTTGTGTCTCTTCTGTCACAACCTACAAGTTCCATGTAAATAGAAGAAAAATGTTTTTTCACAGAACTTCCTGCAAACATGATGAATAAGGAATTCAGGGTCCAGCTTCATTTGTGTTAATGTAAAGGGGGAGGGCCTGGCTGGCTGAGATTTGTGTTCTGTGAAAGAGCAAAGACAGCTCCTGACAAATCAGATTTCTGTCTGATTCCTATACATAAGCAGTGATTGCTACTGAGACTGAAGAAACGCACTGACGTTGGGTGGTGTAAAAATACCCATGAAGAGGACACAGCTGTAGCTGAAGCATACACAGGATTGATTTGCTACTGTTAGTCTATGGTACAGATAAATCTCTATTAGATTCTCATTATATAATAGCTAAAAATTTAGCAAGAAATCGTACCTCTATTCAGTGATTCACTATCACTCTAGAGATGTATTATTGTAAACATACACAAATATCATACACACAATAAAAGAGAGGTAATTATCTAAATTGCATCTTGTTTTAAAAAAACTAATTTCTGTGCTGTTTGCACATTTTTCTTTAAATTGGATATGAGAAATTAGATAGAAATTTCAATTGCAAAGAATAAATTGATTTTATTGTATTTTTTAAAATCAGTATTATTGGGAAGTAAAATTGAGGTCATTAGAAAACAGCCAACAGAGTAATACAATGATCTTATAAAGAAAAATATATCAACAAAGTAGTTCTCAAATAATTTGAAATCTCTGAACTACTTGATAAGAAAATTTTTCCAGTAATCCAGTTCTGGCTATGAAGATGTTTAACCATACAGAGCATTAAGTGCTTCAGAGTTCAAAGTCAACTGGTAGGGTTCAGGATGCAAGTCAATCTTGTATATTCCAGCAAAAAAAAATAATATAGATACCTCATAGATGTTATACTGTGTCTATCTCACAGGTTAACTGTACTGTCTTGCTTTTGTTTTATTTTAGTGACTTAAATAAATTTGCCTTCAATAGCATCCACACAAGATTATTTATACACTATTCTTTATTTTTAGAAAGAATTTCAGTATTGTAGACTGACATATTATTCCAATCCCAATAACAGAGCTGAAGCTTAAAAGATTAATTTCAAATACATATTAAGTTCCTCCAGACTAAGGTTTCAGCTGAAAGCCAGTGACCTTAAGATACACATCTTTATTCTTGCAAAAACTTCTAGCCTTGACTACAAAAACCCAATTTATCAGAACAGTAAAAGTTTTGAACTGCAGCTTCATTAACTATTGCAAGACTGGACCATATTGTACCCTAAAGGATCTCATGAAATCTCCAATATCTTTCTTTCTTCTGCTTGTTATCTTTCTGATTAGTATTTGGATCACCACAAAATAAATGATTTCATGATCTATATGAGTTCATGGAACTAAGTGACATATTTTACAGCTAAATATATAAAAAAAGTTATACTTAATCATCTTTCTGTTTTGCTAAAGATCAGTTTAATCATTCATGGAATGCAGTAGAGTAGGACATCAATTTTATTCAAATAAATGCAAAATCACCTGTTTAATTTTTTAAAAAATCATCAGAACTGTATGATGCAATAAACACCACCAGGACTAAAAATCTCCAACTCTTTCTGCAGCCATTATTTAGATCGTTATCTTCCATTAGAAACCCCGCTGTTTACTTATATACATTATAGCTAAGTTTCCAAACATGAAGAAATAAACCTTAGCCTGTGAAAACTTTCAGGAATCCTTTCTATATGTAGTCATTCAGTTAGTTTTAAAATACATTTGAAAGAACAAATAATGACTAGGAAGTTCCTTTCCCTTTCTTCTGAGAATCTGAGCCTGACTCTTTAGACAGTTTTCCAGGGTGTTGAAACCAGATATCTGAAAGTAACAGAAGACACGCAGCAACTACCATCAGCATAACCACAATGTCTATGTATTTTAACTAGTGAAGAGGGAAGCAAGTATGTCATGCTGTCATTACCTGAGTATGAGTGAACCAAGATCTGAATCAGAAACATAGAAACATAGAATCATTTAGGTTGGAAAAGACCTTTGACATCCTCAAGTCTAAACATTAAAGTCCTTCACTAAGTCATGTCTCTAAGCACCACATCTACCTATTTTTAAAACACCTCCAGGTAGCATGTCTTTCACATGCAAAGTTTTTTACCGCAGTCTTTCATAAGCACAGCTGAAATACAGCAATTAGTTTTATAGCCCTTCCTGTCTCAAAAAAGCTTATGAAAAAGCAAGCTACTGTGTATGATAGTCTACAAATATTCAAAGGACAGAGCTACCAAGGAAGGGAAGTAATTACCTGGAATAATAAAAGGATGGATGATTGTAAATTATGGAATGAAATTAAGGAAGATTAAGTCTCATTTGGAAGAAATATTGGTTTGCTTCTCCTTTAAAAAAGCAATAGAGAGTTCAACAGCTATACTGGGAACGTAACAGCAATAAATGTGCAATCTGAGACTACCAAAAGTCCTAGTAGGCTCAAACTGTCGCTTCCTTTGTATTTTTTGTAATATTCTAGTTTCACATATAACAGTACAACTTTAAATAAGGTCTTTATCACTGGCAATTACCTTTTAAATTGATGGTTTGTAAAAGATCATCTCTATAGTGTGACCAAATCTATTTCTTCTCTTCCCTAAAAAGGGTGAAACTACAGTTTGGAATCCGAAACTTAGATCTCGATTTTACATGTTTAGTTGTATTGACATCTGAATTGCTGCAGACATTTAATTGCCTGCTACACATTAATGACTAAAATAAACAAGCAATGTTAAAATTATTGTGTAAACTTAACTTAATAAAAATTATTGTCAGTTTGAATTGTCCTGGATTATAACTTGCTTGAGAGCTTGTTGACACTGTAAATGTCTTATTCCAAAATATTCACTTTCTTAATCACTGAGGGGTTTAATGTGGAATGAAAGTCTAGGCATCTTGGGGATCATAGTCATCAAGTGAAACATCAAATGGACAGAGAGAAAACAGGATCAGAGTATCACAGCTTTGTGTGCTACATGCATGGCACAAATACTGGGAGCACTGGTACAATGTTGATTAAACTCGTGGAACAATGATTTCTATAGCTCCTCTTTTCATCATCTGTCATCCTGGGTCTGAAGAATGGGGCTAGAGGCTTAATTAAACTGCAGTACAACACCAGAAAATCCTTGGAGGTCTTCTATGAATCTTGAAATAGAATTTCAGAGATTCTAAATGAAATAATATCCATAAGAAAAATGAGATGTAAGGATGGGCTTGAGCAGGGGGGCTGGAGAAGGTGACAGCCAGACACTCCTTCCAACCTTAACCATCCTGTGATTTTGTGAGTCCCATTAATGAAGATGTATGTTTGCATATACATTAACTATTCCAAAAACTTTTTTGCCCTTTATTTTTTTGTTAGCAACTGTGATGCCTGGTCTCATATTTTAACCATTAAATACTGATGTTATTCTCTTAACAGTATCCCTGGAAATGTCTGTGAAGCCTTCTACTGGCTGAGTAGGAGCCCTGCAGAAAATTATTTCAAACTTATTGTGAATGTACTTTGAATAGTCATAAAATGTCTGTTACAACTAAGGCAAGCTGCACGTTAAATACATACTAAATTCTAGACCAGTAGATAAGAGGAAGTTATTATTCCCTTCTGACTCATGCTGGTGAGGGGAATAATGTTCCTGTTGTCCCCAGTTCAAGAGGGATATAGAGAAAACGATGCAGGTCTAGCAGGCGGCTATCCAGATACAGAGCACATCTGTAATAAGAAACTGTGAGAGTTAAGCTTGTTCATGCAGGTAAAGAGAAGGATAAAAAGTAACCTAATGATTCTCTACAGTTGCTTGAAAGGGTGTTACAAAGATAAGGGAACTAAACCTTAGTAGTCAGACAAAATAACAAGTTGAATAACTGCAAAACTAGGCATGGGACTTTCAGTTTAACATTAGGGGGGGAAAATGTCAATGGCACAAAGGACTGTCAGTGTTCAGCACTGGAGAAAGACATTCAGAGAGGCTGTGGGAATTCCAGCCCTGCAGATATTCATGACTTGGGTAGACAAAACCATGACTAACCTGATCTAATTCTGACAAAGATCCTGCTTTCAGCAGGACTGTCAACCAAATGATTCCTGGAAGGCCTTCCAACCAATATGTCAATTGTTGTATGCCCTTCTTGTCATAGTCCTCCAAGCTATTGATATTCAATCACCTTTTTGCCATGTTCAGTTTTTATCACAGTAAGCAATGTTGCTCACCTTTCTGTAATGCATTACATAGTTAATTTTCTCTGCCTGAGACAAACTGAATTTAATTTGCATTTGCCTCCTTATTTCCAGAGAACTTTTCCTCTGACATGCCTTGTAACACCTCCAAAATCCTTCCACTGTATTTTCATAGTTCATTTTACTTTTGGTTGTTCAGTATTCATTCAGAAACAAGGACTTTAATTCAGCTGTCATAACTTCAAAGATCTACACTTTGCACACATACAGAAGTTGAGAACTAGGCATATATAGAATAACTGTATTGCATCTATTTTAGATATCTATGACTCTACAAAATGAAGCACTCCTAGAAATATCAGTTTATCTCCAATGACTGAACAAAAAGGTCTAGACAGCTAGTGCAGATGTAAACATCGAAATCTGATCACATGAAGCCAGTGCAGGAGTGGCAAGTAGTTTCTGAGCTCTCCTTGAGCTCAAACAATAGAATGAACGTCTGTGTAAATAGCTAATATTGACCAAGCAGTTCATATTATATCCTCCTAAAGCTAAAATTCCCTACCTCAACAAAGCAGACATTATATTGTGTTAACCTGCTATTAAATGACTGTTTTTAATGGCTGGGACATCGTGCTATGAGCAATAGTGACATAAGCCAATATCAAACTATATTCATCAAAACTTAAGATGGAGAAATTAACTACTTTTTGATCAGGTCATGTTCCTTAAAAGAAACATTTCATAGGCAGCAGTTAAAATTGAGGTGTAAAGTATGTTAGCGCAGCTGATCATATCAAGAAAGAAGGTACATACCATGAAATGTAGGATCATGAAGGAGGGGTTGCTAGCATATTTTTCCTTCTTATAGGTGTCTTGGAATGTGCACATTATGAGTAATCCATTAATCAGTAGCATTAACTCCATGCATGTGGAATTCCTCCTCCTAATTAAAAAAAGTAAGGAAGAAGTTTGTTTCCAAGGTTACCTGAAAGTGTAGAGGAATGAAGCTGGGTTAGTTATCATTGATAACATACAGCTGTGGGCTGGCTTCAGGGTCAGCGGGTTGGCTGATGTAGATAAGGTGCAGCTGTGGCTGGGTAAGTTAAGTGGTTGAGAGCCAATGAAGGGAGAGCAGCTGAGGAAAAAGCAAAAGGAAAGAGAACACGTGCTCTGGATGAGGTGTATGCTGGTATGAGGTGGTGAAAGACCTTGTTGCAGTCTGATACTTTGGGGAGTGCTGTGACATGAAAGAACACTTTGTATGGGAATACACTTTGAAGACAGCTAAGAGCTGGTTGCTTAGAACTGAATCCAGGTAGTGTTTGAGTATCTTTGCAGACAGAGTGTCTGTGCCAGTGTTCTGTCACCTTACCAGTAAAAAGGTGTTTTCTGGTGTTCAGAGGGAATCACCTGTATTTCAGTTTGTGCCTTCTGGATCTTGTCCTGTCACTGAAAAAACTTGGCTCCAACTTCTTTGCACCCTCTCTTCAGATATTTGTACATACAGATGACCCAGATACCATACACACAGCCTGCCAGGACTTCCCCAGGCTCAACAGTCCCAGCTCTTTCAGCCTGTCCTCCGAGTTGAGATGCTCCAGTCCCTTAACTATCTTAGTGGCCTTTTGCTGGACTCTCTCCAGTAGCTGTAAGTCTCTCCTGTACTGAGGAGCCTAGAACTGGACACTGCACTCTAGGTGTGGCCTCATCAGTGTTTGTTAGAGGGGAACAATCACCTCCCTCAACCTGCTGGCAATACTTCAATGCAGACCAAGGTACCATTAGCCACCTTTGCAGAAAGGGCACATTGCTCGTTCATATTCAACTTGTCCTTGTTGACCAGGATGCCCTGGTCCTTTTCTACAAAGCTGCTTTCCCAAACAGTCAGCTCCCACATACTGATGTATGGAGTTATTCCTCCCCAGGTGCAGGACTTTATACTTCCTTTTGTTGAACTTCAGGAGGCACCTGTCAGCCTATTTCTGCAGCCTGTCAGGGTCCCTCTGGATGGTAGCATAACCATCTGCTGTATCAGCCACTCCTCCCAGTTTTGAGTAATCAGCAAACTTGCTGAGGGTGCACACTGCCCCATCATCCAGATCATTAATGAAGGTGTTAAACAGGATCGGGCCCGGCGTTGACCCCTGGGGTACACTGCCTGTTACTGGCCTCCAGCTAGACTTTGGATGAGTGCCCAGGCCCAGAGGGTGGTGATCAGTGGCAGTTTTCAATCCACTTCACTGTCTATGCATCCAACCAATACTTCATCGGCTCCTCTGTGAATACCTTACAGAAGACAGTGTCAAAAGCCTTACTGAAATCTTGAGAGACCCTACCCACTGCTCTCCTCTCATCTACCAAACCAGTCATTTAATCATAAAAGTTATCAAGTAGGTCAAGCATGACTTCCCCTTGGTGAACCCATGCTGATTGCTCCTGATGATTTTCTTGTCCATCAAATGCTTGGAAATGATGTCTAGGATTAGCTGCTCTGTTACCTTCCCAGGGATCAAGGTGAAGGCTGACCAGCCTGTAGTTCCCTGCATCCTCCCTGATGCCTTCTTGAAAGTAGACATGGCATTTCCTTTCCTCCAGTCCTTAGGCACTTCTCCCAGTTGCTATGATCAATCAAAGATTACTAAAGCAGCCTTGCAATGACATCAGCCAGCTCTCTCATCACTTTTGGGTGTACTTCCTCAGGGCCTATGGATTTATATATGCCCAATTTGCCTAAATAGTCCCTAATCCTCTTCCCCCAAGGCTATATCTTCCTGGTTCCAGCCCTTCCTCTCAGTCTCTGTGGCCTGCGATTCCTGATGGCTGCTCTTGCTAGCAAAGACTGAGGCACAGAGAGCATTATCTCAGCCTTTTCCACATCTGGTGTTACCACCCCTGCCCCTCTCAGCAGTGGGCCCACATTTTCTCTCAACTCCTTCCTTTTATCACCTAGGTACTTAGAGAGGCCCATTGCAAGATTCAGCTCCAGCTGGGCTTTGTCTTTCCTAACCACACTTCTACATGTTCATTGTCTCTGTATTCCTCCCAGGTTACTTGTTCCTGCTTCCAGCTTGTGTATACTTTGTTTTTATGCTTTAGTTTGGCCAGGAGCTCAATGTTCATCCATGTAGGCCTCCTGGCATTTTTGCCTGGCCCTGTTTGTTGTTCACTCTTGAACTTGGAGGAGTTGATCCTTGAATATTAAATAGCTCACTTGGGTCTTTCTTTCCTCTAAGCCCTTATCCCATAGTTTACTCCAGAGATTACTAAAACTGACTCTCAACCATTAATACTAAATTTATCTTTTTTTTTTTTTTTTTAAAAAAAATGTACATAGGCATTCTCCAAGGGTGTAGACATTGTATATATTTTCTCAATTAAAAACAGAAGACAGACTGGAAGGCCGACAAAACTGCAAATGAATCATGTATGTGTCAGTTAAATAACAAAAAACCCCACATACATCAAAAATGCTGCCCAAACTCAGAGAAAATGCGACCTGCAAGAAACCACAGACACTGCGGAAGATACTTTAGAAAGAATAACTATGAAATTAACCAAGGGCAACCAAGACAGAATAATTCCAAATCCTATTATTGTTTTAAAGGCTGGTCTCAGTATTAGGTGTGATTTTCATTGAAAGCATGTGGACAACTTTTCTCAAATGTTACAGATAACTACATTAAAATTTCCTGAAAGTTAATTAGAAAAGTAACAACTAAAGAGTCTAAGAAGTGTTTCATACTCCTTCTCTGCCAACCAGGTGCATCTAATTACTATATATATATTTGTAAAGTAAAATAAAATAAGGCTTGGAACAAAGTCTGCATATATCTGCGAGTGAACACAGGATTGCTTTTCACTATTGTTCTTAATAAAGCTTTACAGCTAAATAAGTGTGCAACCTTACTTCTAAAATTCCTTTTTGTCACACTTTGTACATCAGATAGCAATGTTTGACCATGGACTGTAGCTCAATGGACACAAATACAAGTGTCTTTCGTAAAACACAGTAAATGCTTGTCCCTGTCTCACCTAATATAATGGGTTCTAGAAATAACATAAATTCTTTAGAAGGAATAAATAACTGTTTTACTAAAGAAATCCACTGAACTCAGCCATTAACCTATATTTAGTAATTTAAAATTATAGAATGACATCAAGAATGCAAAGGTTGTTACCTGATGACATTTTGTTCTGTTTCATAGAAAGCTGAAGACAAGACAGTTACAAACCGAGGTCAGTCAGGAGGAATTTGCACATATGTAAAAAGGAAAAGAAACCTAATAAAAAAATCTACCTTGATTTGGAATCTTAAGAGATACAGTCATTTTGTAAAAGTGACAGTGTCTGTATCCACAGGCAGAAAAAAATGGTCACAAGGGGTCACAAAAAATCAGGTCTACATATCAATCTGCTAGAGTATGCATGGGCTGCAGGAAAGACACAGCCAGGAATGGCAGTCAGAGGGGCTGGAGACACTGGTGGAAGAAATTTTCCCCTAGAGAACTCTCTGCTTGTGAGCACCTGGGTGTTTTTTGCAAGGCTCAGCCCAGCACTTGGATGAAGATGAGAGTTAGAGTTGGGAGAAGACAGAAGAGTTCTTGTTTTCAGCCCTTATTTTCTTCAGAAGCAGGTTTCTAACCCACTGCAGCTTTTGCTCTGGGCTTCCTTATTCTTTCAGCCCTAACCCTGACACTAATCATAGTTTAAACATGACACCCCAAACTGGTCCTAGAGGAAAAAGTGATCTGAAGAGAACTCTTTTGGTAGCCTTAAATTTCCCTGAACAGCCATTTATAGTCCCTTTCCAAGTACACCTGTGAGCTCAGAAAACCCAGAAACTGAAGGCTTTGCAGAGACTTTGCCTCAAGGCAGAATCATATGCCTGAAGGAATTTGCTTTTGGCAAAAACTTTCTCAGACACCCTAAAATGAAGCCGTTGGTTTTCTCTTTCTTTCAAACATAACTTTAACCCTATCTATAACCCTAATCTGGTCCATACACACAACATCCCTGGTCTTTGCTTAGATGAAGAATTGCTGGGAGCAAAATTCTTCTGGCAGTCCTCAGTTTGATTTTTTAGCCTCTTTCTAACAGAGGTCCAGATGGATCTCTGGGTTTCTTTCTGACAAACCAAACCTGAGTTCACTGTGATCCTAACCATAACTCTAACCCTAGGCTGAGTCACAGACCAAGGGAACCTAGACCTTTCAAATAGTAAATGTCCTTCAGGGGAGAAAGTTTTGGCCATCACATTTTACCTCTGGTGGAAGTCTTCCAGTTCTACTGCAATGGGAGCCCAGGGCTTGCTCTTCCTCTAAGTTGTAATTTTACCTTCAACACTAGGCTCAGCCTCACAGAAGACATTCCTGAATTCTCACAGGTAAAGAATTATTTAAGGAGAATATTTTTGTAGCTAGAGGTTTCTTTTGGTAGCTGTTTCCAGCCCAAATCCAACTGCAGTTCTTGGCTTTCTTTTTTCCACAACCCAAACCCTAGCCGTAATTCTTACCCTTGCCTTAACTAAAATGTTAGCCTATGGCTGATCTGTAGGAAATATTCCTTAGGAAAAAAAGTCATTCATTATTCCTCACCTTATTTTGGTAGCCTCCTTTTAGTCCTACTCTCACTGGAGCTCTGGGCTTCCTTCTACACACCCCAGATTTTCCCCAGACTCTAGATTCTTTGTGGTAGGACTCCCCTGGCAGCAGTGCATTTGCTTTGACATTGCATTTTCAGACCCATTCCAAGCTGAACTCCAAGTTTTCTATTTCTCCTAATCCTAACCAAATCCCTGATATAACACTACATGCAATTCTGGGAACTGTGAATCCATGAAGTTCCTATTGTAAAGGTTGCTTTGGCAGCTCTAGCTTTCTTTCAGCATCCCCACTACAGATGGATTTACCTTACTCAGAGAGCCAGCAAAATTTTGAGATTAAGGTTAGGGCTGACAAAAGAGAAAGGACAGAACTCCAGCAGGAATAGGTAAGGTAGGAAAGAGGCTCCTGAATAACAAATGGCAAAATGCTAGACTCTGGGTGAAGTTAGGATAAGGTTGCCAGAAACAGAAAGCTATGCTATATTTGGGTGTAGTTTTGGCTGGGAAGTGATTCTTTGGACTGCTATACTGGTAAGAGGTTCAGACATAAGCTATGTAAGACAGGTTGTCTGTTATTCAGAAATTTCCTCCTGCAAAGTTCTGAATAAATAGATTTCAGATGGTGAACAAAACAGATTTCAATCTGTTCTCACAGTTGTGTAGATGGAATTAGTGTAGACACTTTTTAACAGCTATAACAAAATAAACACAGGAGACAGAATGATTAACTGTGCTCAGTATTGTACCTTCATTGTTTATTCCTTATTTTAAGTATATTGTTTTCCTAAAGCTCAGATTTCCCGAGATTAAGATCCTTATAGTTCTTATTTACTAATGCATGTTTATGACTCTTTATTAATGTTTGACTTCTAATAGCGGATTTTCTTGTAAAAGGTTAAGTGATGGGAAGGCATTTAATCAGTATCTGTGGTTAAATTAGTAATTCATATAAAAACAATTTTATCCAAAGGAAGAACAATATGACTAAATAATATCACTATTTAACAACTTTAAACTTCTAGACTGTGTATTAGATTTAGGACATTTTTTCATCAATACATACTTTGCAAAGATAGGCTGTGCATGATGTGAAAAATACCCATTCTTTTAACTAATTTAACATAAACTCTCTCAGGATTTTCCAGCTCACTTAAGTGGCTAAATATGTTCCTCTGATACACAAATTGCATACTTTTTGCTATAGTTTCAGGAATTCAGAGTTTCATTATTTCCAGTTTCCTTTTTTACAAAGGATTGATTATTTTCAAAGGTGTTTGGTTTTTTTTCCCCCCGAATTAGTCTTTATTTCAGGCAGATTATTTCTCTAGAGTGTATTAAAGAGTTGTACTATGAAGTTTTGCATTTTATTTTCTGCTCCATGGGGAAATGTTTTGTTGGTCCTTTTTTTTTTTTAATATTAAATGATTTTACTATGTCACATTGAATAACAAGTATACTTTGAATATATGAGAGACTAGTTAAAGTTACAATATATGCAGAGAACTACAGTATATTCAGAGAGAGGAGAAACAGACTTGTGGAAAACCATTCCTCTACCTTTGGTATCTGGGAACAGCAGGCCTGATCTAAAAGGTCACTGCCATTAAGATTTTCCATTTACTTCAGTGGGATCAGTCACAAACTGCTGTGTGTAACAAGTATTTCCTTGTTGTCACGGTCCAGATTTCAGCCTGGGCTCCATTGTTCCATGCCCAGACTTTCCAGTTCTGTGCTGGTGGTTACATACTCCCTTGTAACTCAGTGTTGAATACTCTACATACACCATGACATGCCACTGTTACAATACTGCTTTCACGTTTTTTATAGAAGTTTCTGTGTCCTGGGTTTGGCTGGGATAGTTAATTTTCTTCTTAGTGCCTAGTGCAGTGCTGTGTTTTGGATTTGGTGTGGAAACAGTGTGGGTGCGGACTTTTTGGTTTCTCAGGCTTTGCCAGTGGGAGGGCTGAAGGGGCACAGGACTTGGGAGAGGACACAGCCAGGACAGCTGACCCAAACTAGCCAAAGAGGTATTCCATACCATGGGACATCATGCTGAGTATATAACCTAGAAAGGGACTTGGCTGGGGTGGGCCAATGGCTGCTGGGGGTGGCCCTGGCTGGGCATTGGTCAGCGGGTGGTGAGTGTTGTGCGTCACTTGTGATTTTTCTCCCTTCCTTTCAGATTTCATTCCTCTCCCCTTCTCCCTCCTTTTCATTATACCTGTTATTGTTGTTATTATTATTGCTCTTTCATTTTTATTTTATTTTAATTACTAAACTGTTCTTATCTCAACCCTCGAGTTTTACGTTCCTTTCCAATTCTCCTCTCCACCCCTCCGAGTGAGGAGGGAATGAGTGAGTGGCTGCGTGGCACTTAGTTACCAGCTGGGGTTAAAGCATGCCACTGTGTTACAAATAAAAGTTTCTCCTTGACCGTCTCCCAGAAGAGTTTGCACAAAGCAGTATAACATCTCTTGGTTTAGGTTGGGAGTAGCTAATGAAAATGAGAGCATTTTTGTGTACTCCATCACATATATTAGTGATGCAACACACCCTGAGATAGATTGTATTTATCTCTACATATCTGCAGCAGAAAGGAAGGTATTCCATGTAATTTTCTTTTTTCCCCATTCATTCACCTCCACAAAGTATCAGGCCAATTTTGAACTTTAGGGCCAGCACAATGTTGGCCTTTCCACAGCAATTTAGCTAACTGCCCAAGAACAAAATCTCTTCTGGTTCTTCATGCCTTCCTACTTCTTTATAACTTCAACTTACAACTACCTATGGGGTATATGACTAATTTTACCTACTTTCACACAATTATGAGAGATTAATCTAAGCTTCTAGTCACGGAAAGGGACTTCTTCCATCTCAGACAGATTAATTTCCTTCTGGAGGTGTCTATCTTTCCCCACTGGTTATAGAAGGAGCCAGCATTCCTAGACAAGCAGAATGATCCTGGACTCAACTGTAAATGCACAGCCACTCTTCGTCTATTGTTTTCCCACAAAGGCAACTGCCTAAGTCACTATCCTGCTGAATGATTTTATACTTTCATAATGGATATTGACATAATAAACATCTGTTTATTAGCTGGTGTCCTGTTCATGTCATCTTTTACTTTGCAGTTCATGCTTAAAATATAAAGTACCAAGAACAGCATAAGAGGGCTAAGAATTTATTCAAGGGCACATGGCACATGCTTTGCTGTTATCATGCAGAAGAGGAAGGAGAGTTTTGGTGTGTTTGACTGAGAAAAGGGTGGGGGAAAATATTAGCATTTCAGATATTGCAGAAAGGAAAGAAAAGAAAGGATTAATGGAATTAGCCTATGGAACATTTCCAGGGAATAATATGTTGTGTAAAGACACTGCATACGTATGCATGTTTTATGGAAGACAAAAAGAACAACAAAAGGAATGCAGAGATATAAAGGAAAACAAAACTCTGAAGGGATAACAGGGAGGAAAAATAAGTAGCAATAGAGCTAAGGCCTCACAACTTTTATTTGTTGCAAATTTAAGAGCGAAAAAGAAAAGAAATGTACATTTCAGGAGCTCAAAGACTGCAGCCTATATTGAACAAAGTATCTTCTCTTTTACCTTCCAGCAGTAAGTCAAAATATAAAGTAATAGAAAATCTCTACCATTGCTCCTATCTCTAAATAGTACTTCCATTTTTGCCAGTGAGCAGCTTATGCTGAGAAGTGAAGTAGCATACTGCTGATGCTACTTTTTTCCTGCTGAAGTACTGTGCATCTGCTAGAAAAGCTAAATTTAATGTGAGTACTGCCCAAGTTCTAGAAATATATTCTTTTATGTATATATACACACACAGACACATACACACACACACTGAGCACCGAGGTCCAGAAAAAAATATTAAAGCCCAGAGTGTACAGCCTAAAGGATACTTTATTTTCAACATCAGTACTATGTTAGCACCAAAAATCAAATCTAAAACAATGGTTCACAATTGAGAAGGAACTCTATTAAAATAGCATTTAAGAAAGGTACATGCCACTGTATCTTTCCAAAGACTTTAAGAAATGGGAAGTGAGAGATAAATTGGCTGCTACTCCTGTCAATGAAATATCTGTACTGAAAGTAGTGACTCAGGGAACGTCAATCTTGCTTAGCAAGTAGAACCATAAAGGAATCCCCCAGAGTGACAATTTTCCCATTAACATTAAAGATCATCTGGAATCCCATTAGTAACACACTCATGTCTAGAGCATATAGAAGGTACAACAGTAATGAAGCTAACTAAAATGTGAAAGGAATGAGGCAAAAGTCTGTTTTATTCTCTTTTGGAACTGATTCCTAAAATATAGCTTTGAGGACAGGCATGACAAGAGAGATGAAATGAAGATATAGTCAAATATGCAAAAGGGGGTAGTGGCTCATGAAAAGACATTACAAGCATGGCAGTTGGAAGGAATGACTTCAATAAAATATCCCTAAACCCTTGAAGTGGGCCTTTTTCTGTCTAAATTTTCCTGGGTTAGCTACAATTACATGGGGATAAATCTGAAAGGTGATTGGAAAACAGCAGTCTGATACAGAAACTTTGATAAGAAAAAGTGACATGAAGGTGACTGTACTTTAACATCCACCAACCGGTCTTCCATCTTCTGATCCTCAGATTAAAATGACTGAACTGTCCAAAAGAATAGAATAAAAATTACTTCAATCAACATGAATGCAGGGTATCTAGGAAGCAGAAGCGTATGGTCTCATCATTTCACAATTATCTGTCACATTAACTTATGTTCTGCTTATATAAAGCAGATATGCCACATGCTATGCCCCAATGCTGTGAGCATAAGAAATCCATCTGAACAGGCTCCTGTGTCTTGGTATCACAAAAGAGTTTCTGTAAAAACAGCATTTACAGAGGTTGTTTATTTTATCCTATTTTTATTTTATGTTTGTGAAGTTTTCTACCTTGGTTTCCTTACTTTAGGGAGTTTTCACATGCTGCTTTCATCTGTCCTTTCACAAAGTTTCAGAAGTATGATAGTCTTCAATTCTCACAGCATTTAGAGGAAGTTTTTTAAACACACTTCTAAAATAACTTCCTACTATCTAGCTTGGTGGGTGTCACTGTGGATACGGAAATCTCAGTCCTTTTCAAATGTGTTAGTATGTCTTTAATTAAGAGAGGAAATGCACCCAAAAATTAAAAGAGGACAAGTCACTCAGATCTAAAAACCAGGATGAAAGAAAGCTCAAAGAACAAGCTGAATCAATCTACAGAAACAGGTATCTGATACATTTCACTATTATGATGTGATCAAAACAACTCTCAATCTTTAATGAATTTACTGACATAGCACATGTAATGGAGGTAGCTACAAGAAAGACTGAGACACGCTTAGATAATAAGGTGAAAGGAAGGCAAGGAAGTACGCCTAAGGTACAGGGAGAAACATTAAGACCCAACTGAACTTGAAATATCCAAATAAACCTAGACATGAAAGGGTGTATTCCTCACTTATCTATAATTGTTATAGATTTTCTTTTGCAATATAAGCATAGAAGAAAAATTGCTCACAAAAATGAGCCATATTCATTCCCACTAAGAATTATTTAACTTCAATAGATTTGCCCAAGTGATTAATTTTTCCCAGTCTATCTATGTAATATTCAAGGCTAACTCTTGCTCATTTAATGAACACAAAACACTTCTAATTATTCATTGCAAATTATCCATTATAATTCTTTACACTTTCAGTGGCAACTTTAATGCTAGAATTTCCTAACTTTTCAGAGGTTTTTCTTTAACATTGGAAATTTTTGAGTGCTTTACCAAAAAGCTTACTATATTTCAGAAACAGTGTAGTGAAAAAAGAAAAAAAACTTCCATCACACGTAGCGTGTGAACTCTTAATGGGTTGACAATTTTTAGACTACAATCCCTTCTTAATTTAACCCCAAAGCTGTATAACATCATCAGTGAAGTTGTCAGTCTCCAAAGACATCAGGGGAAAAAGAGATATCTGCTTACCAGTGGGTTTACCTAGCTATTAGTATGTTGTCTTTCTTTAAGATGCAACAGTTATGAATCTTTTCCTGAAATGACAGTAGACTGTAGTACTGAGTGACTTCTTGTTGTTTTCTTTGTCATGATTCTCAGCCTCCTGGATTTCTCAGGCTCAGGTTCTGCTTTCTCCCTTTTTCTTGAAATGTCCGATTCCACATTTCAGCTTTGTTTCTACAATTATTCTCAGTTTCAAAATCCAATTACTACTTTTGATCCAAGGTAACATCTCGATCCCTCTGGATTATTCAAATCAAGTATCTTCCCACCCATTTTGCCTATTATCCTAAAGGTTAGAATTAAAAGCACCTCTGTTTTCAGGTCCCTCCACAAGCACCATGGTGGTAGCCGGAGAGTGGGAGTTCTGCTTACTTGCAACAGCTCACTACTTACTTGAAGTGGAGATCATACACAACATTCTTCATGTGCAGTAAAGGGTGGCTGTTCAAGACAGAAGTATTTGAGCATATTCTTTTCACATCGATCCTTCAAAAGAATTTAGTATTAATCTAACCAGCTCTGAAGTGAGCATGAGAGGATCACAGTTCTTAAAAAAATTAATAGATTGTCTGAATTGGGATTGACTTTTCTTTTTCTGCAAAAGTTTTATTTCTGTCATCACAAATAAATTATACCTACTACAAAATCTAGGAATGTTAGTGCTTCTTCATGAAAGAAACCATAAAAAGGTGACATGACTGTGCAATCTGCTTTAGGTGAACTTGCTTTAACAGGGGGATTGGACTAGATGATTTCCAGAAGTCTCTTCCACCCCTGACCATTCTGCAATTCTGTTATTCTGTGACACAATCAAATCAGTTTATCTAGTCTGAGAAACAATGTCCACTCCACTGAAAGTTAGTTTAAGTTTAATAACAGCAACAGTTTGACAAAGTTATAAGTAGCTGAAAGCACGTCTTTATAATGGAAAATGTCTAATGACATTAAATATAATAGCAAATGTAATACTATGGATATCAAAAGAGAATACATATGGGAAATACTGACATGGTTTACATTGGAAAGACTGTTTTATTTAATTCCCAGTTCCCTGCAAGATCCGCTTTCCACTGATTCAACACCTAAATGGAGGCTCTACTCTACCTGTCCAAAAAGCAATGAAGTCTACAATGGTTCTGCTAATGCATTAATGCAGGGACCTGCTTCTTCATCTTTCTAACTTATGTAAAGTGTACATCAAATTAAGCCAGTGGTGTCCCATTCATAATGCTGAGAGACTAATTTTACAGAAACCTTCCACATCAAGATTTTACACAATAGTAAAATTCACTGTGAAGCTCAATGGAATTGTACTAGTAACTTTAAACTGTTTACAAAGGAAAAATAGAATCAAGCTTCCATTTCACCAGAATAGTAGTGAATTCACTAATTACTTTTCATAGGTCAATCTTTTTTGGTTTTACGTGTATATGGAAATAATTGAAGATAAAAATTCTAGTAATTTCCCATTTAAGATTTCCTCTTTTAAAAATACTTAAATGCAGGTATCATGCTTTTCATCCTTCTTTTATTCAGCTCATGAGAAAGTTATATTAATATTTCTTTTTTAGAAGATTCCTACAACTCCATTTATGAACTTGAGTATGCACCTGCTCATATCACATCTATTTAGTATTTTATTTAGTATTTAGAGATATTGTCAAAACAATGTCCTTCAAGACATTAGATTTCTAAATATGGAAAATTTAACTGTTATTCCTGACTATGTGTGCTGTCTTAAAACTCCCCATTTTGATCCTGTTACTATCAATGTCAGGAGACAATTCTTCAGCTGATGCAAACTGTCATCATTCTATTAACTTCAAAAAAATTATCATAATTCACACTGTCCGAATGTCATTTCTAGGCTGTCATCCATGTCATGCACTAAATAGCATTTTCAGCAGCATATTGGACTGCAGAAAGCTCCATACCTGTTTGTTATTCCATCACAGTAAGCCACAAGTTTACTTCTTTTCACCATTGCAGGAAAAAGAACAAACAAACAAACAAACAAAAACAAACCAAAAAAGCAGCTGATGAAGTATTCTGCGGAAACTTTGGAAACCCTGAGACATTTCCTATGGTTCAAGCTGTTCATTACATTCTTCAGAATGATCCTACCTGATTTCTAATTTACAAGTTTCAGAGATGCTTTAAATACATAGTGCATTGATAGCTTTGGGATGTTCCTATTAGTCAAGTAATACCATGGAACATGTGCCAGCCACCAGGAGATTCACTGAAGCATGTTCTGAAAAAGGTACATGTTAACTTCTGAAAATACCATTGTGGAAAATGCTATTCAGGTGAAGGAATGGCATGTCAAGGTAGATTTATTCTCCGAAATATGTTAAGTAATGTTCACAATTAAAATTTCAAATAAATCTCTTTAATTCATGAATTTATGTTGAAGACAGACAAAAAACTTTGCAATGCAGTGGAATTCCAACTTTTGTCAAGTTTAAGAGCTATTATAACAGAACCATTCACTTAATGCCAAGCAAGTGGAATAAGATGGCATTGATAGATGTTTGAAACTGCTTTTTTCTATGACTATATAAAAGAGCAGTGAAGGTGTTTAGTAGGAAATTTTTGCCTCAGCCCGCTACTCAATGATAACACTTTTGATGGTGATACCTGACGAAGAAAGTCACCTTTCCAGTACTGGTTTTTCTTTATACTTTTACACATATTTTTTCAATAGTATATACCTAGAATGTCACAGTCAATGGTAGCTGAAAAATGTCTAGATATTAAAGATGTGGCTTTTGAAGCACAACACAAACATTTTCCCAAATGTCCATCTGTGTTAGAAAGACAATGTTGTCAAAAGGTAGGTCTGAGATAAACTTTTTACAGAAATCATCGTCTTACAAACTATACTATATATTTTTGCAAGTGTTAAGAAAATTTCTACCAAACATATACATATAGGAACATATGCATGCAAAGACATTAAGACATTATAGAAGTTCTGTCAAGACACTACTACACAAAATGTAAGAACTTTTTTTTTCTAAAGAGGGATGAGCCATCCACAACAAACACACTGAAGGCAGTTAATACACTGCTAAACATTCTGATTATCATGATTTTGTGAGAACACATGAATAGAATACAAACTCAGAAAACCTCTCCCTCTTGAATTAAGTAAAATAGCTCTAGTGAAATTGGGAAAAGACTGAATAGGGCCTTTGGAAAACTTCCTCATAGGTCTATATCTATAGAGATAGTGAGGACCATCCAATGGAAGTTCAGAGATTTTAAGTACTTTTATACCCTCCCGAGGTAGGCTACTGTAGCAGGCAGGTCTCTGCAACCATTACCTCTATTTACAAATATAGCAAAGCCAGGGTATGAGCTCAAGCACTAGCCAAAACTCATCAATGCCTAGTAGCTAGAATGCAGCCAGGTTTGTTTTTGGCTTATGTCAGCTAAGAACCTCATATGGTGTCTGAACCTTTAGCTGGGCTGATAGCAAATGCCAGAAAGTGTTTCTTGGGGGCAATTTGTTAAGGTCCATCTTTTGGGGAGGTGGAGGAAACAAAATTAAGGAACATATAAATGCTGCAGCATGCAACTTGGCCCCAAAGCACTGTTAAAATTGTAGCATAGATGATAACTGGATTACACTCATCTGACTGCAGAGTAACTAAAGACTGCAGAAAGGACCCAAAGGTGAATGCTTTCTTTGCCTTAGCTCTCCCAGATCTTGGGTCTGTTGCTTCCAGAAAAGTTTTTTAAAGCTTCCACAAGAAATTTTATTCCGATCCCTTCTATTTAAAGTCAAATCATGCCTCTAAAAATGCCTAGATTCATGCATATCATAAGATTTCAAAACAGTTACAGTTGGGTTTGCAACTGTATAGCTGAAACTATCAGTTCTGTAATAGTACAGTCAGCGCTTCCACTGACAGCAACGGGAGTGAGGCCATGCCTTAAAATAGGAAAACCAGAAATCTATGAGACACCTCCACTGTTTTCCTCTGCTATTCTAATATTGCTAAATTTTATGTTAGAAACACTGCTAGCCAGTTGGCAAATATATTGAGTTTGATATCGTCAGTATGTATATTTTTCTTAGCTAGCGGATATGGGAAACATTGGGTCAGTCTGTCAGTGGGTTCAAACGACCCACTGACCCACGACAAATGAACTTGTAGGATTCACAAAACAACAACATGACAATGCCATTTTCTTGTGCCAGACTCCAATTTGCTCCTGAAATAGTTACTTGCATTCCTTCCACACTGAAGATGTCTAGAAAAAGGATTCACAGCAACCAATACAGCAGGTGATGGAACATCCCTAATTTTTATTTATTTTTTTTTTAAAAAGAGTCATAAGAAGGTAGATGAGAGAAGAGATGTGTTAAAATCATGGAGTGTCATTTTTTGGGGGGTTTTGGAACTTGAACTGATATGGAACTGCCTTCATTAAATCTTACATTTCCTTTGAAAGCAGAGCTTTTGTACAACATGACATTTATACAACATGCAAGACCATATTGCCTCTCAGAAATGAGAAATTTGAAAGGATTTTTTTTTTTTTAAATCTAAATGGTTTCAAATGCTTCCTTCTCTGCAGAATATCCTGAACACCTTACTCCAGGCAGCTGAAGCAGAAGCTTAAGTTTTAGTGCATTTTCTATGAAGGAATCTTCAGCCAAAAGTGCAAGATTCAAGAATCTGGGAATAAACAGAAAATTAAATTGCTCAACACAGTAATTTAGCAATTCCTGCATTAAATTGTGAAGGACAGTTCTGGGCTCTAGCATCTGGTTTAATGGTCATGTATTTTTCACAAGTATTAATAACGAATGCAGAAAAATAAAATCATTATTTTAACAAGAACCAAACCCCAGAAATTCTATGGATTCTTCAAATGGAACCCAATAGTGTAGGTTCACTCAAACAAGCTCCCTGGATGAGGACTCTTTGGGTTTACAGTCACAAAAGTACTTAATTGTGACTTGCAATTAAATTCAGGTCTCTTTTAGGTGTTGAGAAACTCGGCTCATCTGGGATGCACAATACCTTCATTTTAGTACCATTTAGTACCACAGTAACATTCATATGCAGAAAGGGTCTATGGTTCTTCAGACACATGAGAGGTTAAAATATTTTTAGAGAATTTTTGTCTTATACTTCAAAAGTGCGTTATATCTAAGCTGAGTGCCTAAGCTCCTTGAATTAATAGGAAATGCCAGCATTTCCTCAACTGAACTAAGCAAGCAACAGATACAGCCAGACTCTGAATTTTGATTCTAAGAAAAGTTAATCCTCAATAAATGTATTACTCAAAAATAATTGAAATAGAATATAAAGGAATATAGAACATACTTCTCACTTTAAAATGTACTGTCTGTGATCTGACGAAAAAGGAAAAACATCAACTAGAATTAATAGTTTTATCAATGAAAATGGAGTGTATTCATTGCCTTTTTTTTCTAGTAATTGACAATAAATTGCTCCAAGGGCCTAGATAACACCCAAATCCTGATGCACAACAATATGATGTAAATTGCTGTATTTAACCCCTTTGACACTCTGAATAAGAGTCTCTGGTGTAAGATGCTAATGCAGCATTTATTATTGTTTGGTGGTGACAGCACCTTCTTCACTAAAGATTTATTACTTACTCATGTGACCAATTTGTGCTTAGAAAACTGACAAAAATGACAAGGCAAATACTTAGTTTGATCCCACATATGATTCCTCCTGATGTGTATTTTGATTGTAAGTGTGAAAAGATGACATGTTTGAGATGGCCTTTTTTCCAGCATCACAACTTCCTGTTGTTTTGTTGCATCTAGGTAAAGCAAAAGCAATATTTTAGCTGTTTTGTTTGTCTGGCTTTTTAAAAATCTGGTTACTGTAAGAAACAGACTAGAATAATACAAAAATTAAGGGTAAAACTCATTTTAAGTCCCTTCTTATACCTTTTTTTCTCAGAATTATTCCTTACTAGTATAACACAGCAGAGCACAAATTGGAATAACTAGCAAACCAGGTAACTCATAGATAAAAAAAAAAAAAGTCTTAACAGTTCTCCCTAAAGGTCTATTAACTATTGACACATCTGAGTAAGACACAGGTCATAGTAACATATAGTATCTGTAACATCCTTCTCTGTATGTGGATAGCTGTTGTCATCTGTGGATGCTGAAGCATCACTCCTGAAATATCTTCTTAAGAGAGAAACATGATTGACACTTCCATTTAAAAAAAAAGTCAAAAAAATTTCTCCCCAATTTTCTCCTCAACTTTTCTTACTTCTTTTGTTTACTTTTTCTGATACATTTAATCCTTCTGAAAGTTCCTGGATCACCAGCACTTAGTTATAAAATTCTGCTCTAATCAAGTATAACACAAGTAAAAGCTTCAGTCTATACCATTTATATTTTAATCTTCCCTGAAAAAAATGACAACACATTCCAAACGTAGAAGTCCATTCCCTGAGCCTATATATTTTGTAGGTATGATAATCACTAATAAATAAGGATTTGTGGAATTTGGCCCCATGTTAGCAGCAGAATATACTTTGGTCATTTGCTATAATCTCATTATTTCTACTCACTATACTACTCCATCCTCAATTGATAGAAAGACTTCTTTCATATTAGGAGTTTGACATTTGGAATAAGAATATGTAATAGGAAGTAAAAGGCTTTTCTAACTTCAAACAGCGTTTCTATAATGTACATGGAAACAAAAGACTGTATTTTCTCAGCACTTAAATGGGTTAGGTGTCCAACATCAAAATGAAATCTGAAAATCATTTTGAAAATTACAGCCTATAGATCTATTAAATGCTCTAAAGGAAGATAAATAGCAGCAATCCAAATTGAAACCATAATTGGATTTTAAGCATAGAATGTAAATTAAGAACCATAAGCTTGTTCTTCACATGGATAAGTAAATCAATCAGATTTTCTCGATTTTTTTTGAAAGTAGTAGAGTGAATAAATGAAAAACTAATATAATTTCTGAATTACTAGACACATAACTGAAATCTATCAATTTAAGATTCTTTATTTGTAAAATGAGCATAATCACAATTATACACTTTGTATTGCCACATACCATTAGACATTATTGGTAAGTTTGTTGGGCTGTATGAAAGAATTTGCATTGTGTTTGTGAACTTTGTCTCAAAAAAATTGCTTAATCATCTACTATTTTAATTTTTGAAAAAGATAAAAGGTATGGATGCATAACAATTAAGAAAAAAAAAGACAATTAATTTATCAAGATGTACTGCTTTAAGTTTATTAGTTTTCCTTACTTAATCTGAAGAAAACAATTTAGAAATACTTCAACATAATCACAGAATGACAAACCTGTTGGAAGCAGCCTCAGAAGATCTAGCCCAACATCACTGCTCAAAGCAGTTTCAACAGCAGGTTGCACGGGGCTGTGTCCAGAACGTATCTCCAAGGATACCTTTAAGTATCTCCAAGAATGGAGACTACACACCCTCTCCAGACAACATGTTCAGTGTTCAAACACCCTCACAGTTAAGAAAGTTTTTAGTTGTATTTAAGTGGAACTTTCTGTATTTCAGTTTATGCCCATTGCCTCTTTGCATTTCACAAGGCATCACTGAGAAGTCTTTATCTTCTTTACTCCTTCCCCACAACGATCAGGTATTTATACATATGGATAAGATACCCCTGCACCTTCTCGTCTCCAGGCTAAGTAGTCCCAGTGCTCTCAGCCTCTCTACATAGCTTACATGCTCCAAGCCCTTCAGCATCTTCATGGACCTGTGCTGGATTCCAGTGTTTCCATGTCCCTCACATGAGGAAGCTCTGGACTGGACACAGCACTGCAGCTGTGGCCTCCTCAGTGATGTGGAGAAGTCCTTTTCTACAAATTATTCAGAAAAGAACTCCAATTCTCCTTATGCTTCTCTTAAGCTCCATTGTTAAAAGTACAAGATTATATTTTCTGACTTGAACAAGATTTCTGTTGAAGGCTACTTGACCCCATATGTTCTAATTACAACAATAGGTGAATCAAATGTTAACAAGAATAAAATTAGCTTAAAATACAAGGAAAAGTCAGTATGGTCTCCTGGGTTGAGTTTTTCCTCCAAAGCATACTAAGTCAAGCAATGTAAATAGAACATTGACAGCACAAGGCTTGTGTGACAGGAATTTCTGAGAAGTCACGGCAAATTATCAGCCTACTTAATATGAAGCATCACAAAGACTGATTACACTCGTTTACTTGCCCTGCTCTACATTTGTCTGTGTCTTCTTTTGACTGCACAGCTTGTTTATGGGTTTATCATTACAGTTCCAGAACACTTGATCTATCTTTTTCAGTTAGTACAGAGTAGCTGCTAAGCAAAATATTGTCATACAATTAATGAAAATTTGAAAGTAGTCTTGCTTCTTGTTCAGCTGTAACCTGAGCTGGACATATTGTTTACATTCCATGAGACTGTGCTTGATAAACAGAAAATTATTTCTTTTACCAACCTTAGTAGGAAATGGATAGTGAAAATAAAGAAAATCAACTATCTCAAAATATATAGCTAAACTTTAGTCAATACATTCAAGGGGTTATGCAGTATGTACGAAAACAGTTCTCCAGATCCTCCTTTCATCTCTGCATCTACAAGCCAACCAACATCAATGAGATTACATTAATGTGGAAGAAAGTTCTTCCTTTAAGCCTTCAAAATGTTCAGATTAGTAGTCAGGTTAACTAGGAGAGTTTGTACTTTTATAATAAACCCACAGCTCTTTGGTGAGAATGTCAAATGAAAATATTAAACGGAGTTAATGTGTGACTGGATTGTGTACCTCAGTTTTTAGCAAAGAGATGACAGAACACAAACTTAGAGATATGCAAGAAAATAGGGAGAAGAACTGAAAATGAGTCAGCATAGCAACAAATGTCAAAGATAATAATGGGTAAAAATTAGGAAAGCTTTTAGAAAATGTTCAGCTTTGGCCTTGTGCAAAATGAGCAGCACAGTATCCTTCTGTAAATATAGAGGGAAGACAATGCAGAATAAGATGAATAAAGACAAGGTAGAAGCATAAAGTAAACGAATGGTTGACAGAGAAATCATAGTTGAAGTCATGAGTGGCTAAAAGGGATCAAAAAGTGTGTAGAAAGAGTTGAGAGTGGATCATGTGGGAAGAAAGAGGAAAGGACAATCCAAATAAAAGAACTACTTAAAAAAGAAACAAAGTCATGCATGTGACTATTTGAACTGTGCTATTACTCACAGTGTGCTTATATGCTTGCTTATCCAGAGAAGCTGACAAGCAGAGAAAGTAAGCAGTATAAAGAAGATAAAGGAGAATAAAGCTTTTACATATATATATATACACACACACGCATATATATGTATATATATATGTTTATATAAAAGCTAAACGTATCCATTGATCTTCAGTCTAATGATGCACTATGGTGGTTAGGATGGCACTTTACTGGAGAAATAGAGCAGGAGGAGAATCAGAGAGAGAGAGAAACAACTTATTCAACATGTTTAATAAGAAAAATAGGTTCATGTCAGCTCTGATCATCTATGGATTCCCATTATCTGAAGATGACTCATCTGGATGACTTGAGAGAACAATTGGGTTGCTACAACACAAGATTTTATGTAAAATAGGAAAGTAAAAAGTGAGAAAGTAGTGAAACCAGAATCTTCTTGTCTGTAGAAAATGGTGTGGACTGCAAGTTTATATTTCTGTTCTCATTACAATCACTGTCACAAGGACAGATTCCTGTTGTGACATGCTATGTTCTCATTATAACCTTTGCCGAAGAAATAAAATCGATACCTCATGCATTTTTCAAAGCAAGTTTACCTGTTGATGGCTGTGGAATACACAGCTAATCTATGTATTCAGAGCTAAACACACTACTAGGTATATTAGACCACTGTCTTGTATACTCGAGCAGTTATTAAAATTGTACTACCTTGTTCTCATAATAACAATTACAGTAAAGATGAGGTATAATGTACTGTAGCTTGAATTAATTTTTATAATATTTCATTATAATTGGGAAGAAGAAAGTTTGGACTCTGTCCCAGATGGCTCACAACAATCTTCTAGTAAAAAAAAGACACAGTTGCAATAGTTATCCTTTGTGAATCACTTTAGGAAGCCACTGTGAGTTTTGTTACGCACTTCTGAAGGCTGAAAATTAACAATTAATGTAAAATTAAAAAAATAATAATGAACACAGAATGCTGGAATGACAAAGCTGTGACATCCACAAAAGAAAACCTGCAGAAACATGGGATTATTACAATATGGACTTTTTTTCCCATCTAAATTATTTAATTTCCATCTAAAGTCAGAAAAAAAACCTGTCATTGATTTTCATGAAGGCAAGATTTAACTAATTGATCCTGTAGTGTGAGATCAATAAGATGCCTTTTCATGTGCTGTCCATGTTGATCTGGTTCTGTTAAACTCTTTCACTTCTAAAGTAATTCATAGTTAATGACTGAACTGGGAGATTATCTCTGACCAATCTAGATGCTGAATCCTCTGGCAAGCTAAATGCTATCACTAGAACTCAGCCACATCTACCAAGAACTAGGAGGCAAGTGTCAATACTTAAACTGACAACCTCCAAATCTATTGTCTGGTAGCAGTAGATAGCATAAACCCATGGTTTACTAATACTACTAGTAGAAGTAGTAGTAGTAGTAATAGTAGTAGTAGCAGCAGCATAAACCTTTAATGGCAAAGATCAAACAAACAAAGCAAAACAAACCCCTATTTGGGCTGACAAGATACATTGCAAATACCCCTTTACTTTTAGGATGTAACTGTCTTAAATCATACTTAGTAAAACCAAATATGACCAAAAGCAGACCCTTCCCTGTTGTTATCCTGATTTGTTTGGCAAGAACTGTGAAAAGCCTGTTCTACAATACTTCTAAGACCTTTCATACTACCTGTCTCATAAACCAAAACTTGAATACTAGGGTGTTTCATATTCTCAAGGCATCTGGCCTGATTTCAACCAACTGACTAACCGCCACGTGCCTGTCCATCTCACCAAGTGGCAGGCTGAGTGGAGTAAAGCACTATGGTAACAACAAAAGAGGATAAGACAAAGAGTATGTCTTGTCTTCCAAATTCACGATGATATCCCTAATACTTTGCTCTGCAATCACTTATGCAGCACCCTAAAATAGTTTCACATGCTCAGAAACAAAGACAAAGCTCATATGCTGACAAACAGCTTTCTAACTAATTAGTACATATTATTCTAGAGTCACTTAGATTGTCTGTATCACTGTTTTTTCCTTGTAGCTAGAAAAGCAATATATTTATGAACAGATCATAAGTAATTTAAAATTTTAACAATCACTGCTGTTCCTTCCTTCTTACTTATTTTAAACCATACAGCTTACATTTTAATGGCAACAAAAACTGTGTGTTGGTGTTTTACCAACAAGTCAGCCTCACCTCCTTGCTTGGTAAGATCATGGAACAGATTCCATATGTTGGAACATATGGGAGACAGGGAGGTAATTAGAGAGCCAACGTGGCTTCACCAAGGGCAAATCATGCCTGAGGAATCAAGTGGCATTCTACAACGGAGTGACTGCATCAGTGGACAAGGGAAGAGCTACAGATGCATCTACCTAGATTTCTACAAGGTCTTTGATAAGGTCCCTGACAATATTCTTGCCATTAAATTGGAGAGAAAGGGGTATGACGGATGGACTGTTAGATGAATAAGGAATGGGATGGATGGCTGCATCCAAAATGCTGTAGTCAATGGCTCAATGACCAAGCTGAAACCAGTAACAAGAGGTTTCCTTCAAGGGTCTGTAGTGGTACCAATACTATTTAATATATTCATCAATGAGAGACAGTGGGGTTGAGTCAGCAAGTTTGCAGATGACAATAACTGAGTGGTGTAGTTGATGTTCTTGAGGGAAGGGATGTCATCCAGAAAAACCTTGGCAGCTTTGAGGAGTGGGCGCATACAACCCTCGAAGTGCAACAAGGCCAAATGCAAAGTCCTGCCGTGGGGTCGGGGCACTCCACAATATCATTACAGACTGGAGGATGAATGGGTTGAAAGCAGCCCTGACAAGAAGGACTTGGGCATAATGGGGGATGAAAAATTAGACTTGAGCTGGTAATGTGCACTTGCAGCCCAGAAAACCAGTTGTATCAGAAGCATGGCCAGCAGGACAAGGAAGGTAATTTTTCCCCTCTACTCTACTCTTATGAGACCCCACCTGGAGTACTGCATCTTGCTCTGGCATCCACAGTACAAGAAAGACAGGAGGAGGGCCCCAAAAATGGTCAGAGGGCTAGAACAGCTCTTCTATGAAGGAAGGCTGAGAGAGTTGGGGTTGTTTAGCCTAGAGAAGAGAAGGCTCCGGGAAGAACTTATTGCAGTCTTTCAATGTATAAAGGGGTCTTAAAAGAAAGATGGATAAAGACTTTTTACCAGGATCTGTAATTACAGAACAGAGGGCAATAGTTTTAAAGTGGAAGAGGGCATGTTTAGATTGCGCATAAGGAAGAAAATTTTTCACAATGAGGATGGTCAGGCATCCATTTTAAAAATGCAACACATTGCCCAAAGAAGTTATGGATGCCTCATCACTGGAAATGTTCAAGGCCAGAGTGAGCGGTTCTTTGTGCGACCTTATCTAGTAAAGATGTCCCTGCCCATGGCAGGGAGGTTGGACTAGATGATCTTTAAAGGTCATTTCTAACACAAACAATTTTATGATTTTGTTTCTATATTAAATTGCTACAATTGTCCTGCCCACCCTAAAGATAACTCAGACTTATTTTGCAAATGAGAAACACACTGAGTTCAGGCGAGATTCTTGTTCTCCTCTTTTTCTCCTTTGACAGTTATTCCACTGTAAAACACAACCAATTTCTCAGGTGTACCTGCCTCTCATGACAGAATATATTTGCTCACAAACCTCTAGCAAACCTAAACATTATGCTGGATTCTGGGTATAATAATAATAATAACAACAGTAATGCTTATTCCTGCATATAATTGAGTGGAATACTTATCTGCATGCAGACAAATAGACCAGACTGCAATGCAAGCACAGCTGACACCAAATCTTCTGGGTCTTTAACATGTAATTTTTAACACTGCCATTCACTGTCAATGAAAGAGTGATACCCAGTCTAATTATATTGGCTTACATTGTCTTAGCCAAAGATTGCTCAGGAGACCTTGAGAAATGTTTAAAGCAGTTCTGAAATAAAACATCTATGGTCATATTTCAGTAATAAAAGACTTCAAGCTACTGAGCAGAAAGGGGGAATTTGTAGTTAGAGAAGTACATCTGCCTTCCATTATGCAAGGCACCTGTCACAAAACCAGTGACAAAAAGTCAATATCCTATTTACTTCTTACTTCAGAGTATTTGCAATCTGAATCATCAGTTTCATCTATGATAAAAAATGGCAATTGATGGCAATCATCTTTTAATCATTATTTTTCCTTGCAAGTCAAACAGAAAAACAATGAAATACTCCATTTATGTGAATGTCATTTACTTATTTAGACATCAAAGATAAATTGCCTTTTTAGCACAAAATTAAAAGTGGGAATTATTATTTAATCAAAAGTAGTATCCACAAAAAAACACACAAGCGTATCTTTTCACAATAATTTTCATATTAGTTTTTCACATTAATTTTCTTAATTTTCAAATGTATTTCTGTCAATTTGTTTTTCCCAGGTATTGCTGAAAATGTGGTAACACCACAGTAAAGGATACTCCCTTCTTGAAATAATGTATTAAAAGTAAGCAGTAATATTAAAAAGAAGCAGAGAAACATCTTGGCTTTAGTCTTTGACAAGAAATGAAATGAGAGAAGGTAAGAAATCTTTAGATTGGCATCTCTGCTTAGACTGGATCTCAAAAGGTATGATTTTTTTCTTTCTTCTTAACGAGTTGTCAGCCTTCTGTGCTTTGCCAATGAATGCCAACTGTTTGCCTTCAGACACTTACTCAAATGAAAAAACACTGACCATTTTATTCTGAAAGCTGCTTATCTTCATTTCCCTGGCTATAGTAATACCAAGAAAACTCAGAACCTTGCAGGAATACCTAAAACTTTCAGAATTAAATACAGACAAATGGTATGGGACTTTTTAAATTAATTTGTTAAGTCTAGCTGAAGTTCACATCCCAAGATATCTTCCAGAAGAACAGACACTTTTCTCTGCCTTAATGGTAGTGTCCTGGTGGAAAGATTAGACAAGCCCAAAGAACCCCCATGACTATTTAACACACTCCTGAAGAAGAAAACCTGTCTCAGGAAATCCCTAACTTGCTGATTGCCAGAAAATGGGACATAATATAAAAAAGTTATTCATATTTAACCTGTTTCTCATAGTCTGGGGGTTTTGTTTGTTTGTTTGTAATAAAACACCAAATACTGGCTTGGCTTGGAGGGAGGCCTGAACACAGTGTTTTGATCTGGTCAACCAGAATAATTTTTGTGTGCTCCCACTGTCACATTTTGGTCTTATATACTAAGGGTCATAGAAGATTGAAACCAGATGAAAAGTATAAATAGATCCTAAAGAAAAAAGCATAATATGGTAAAAAAAAAAATTGAAAGCATATTTAATATAATTCTGTGTAAATATTCAGAATACTTCCAGCAAAAGTAGAAGTATTACAATCCAGGAAGAATCCTGAAAGCAAGACTTACAAAGCAAAAACAGACGGTAACTATAGTTTACAAGATTCAGCATTAAAGTATGTTTCACAGACTTAGAGTCTTTGAACTTCTGCTTATCACCAAATTTCATCAATTTACTAAACATTTGATTATTAACATAAACATTTCTTTCATTCCTACAGTTCTCCACTGTACCAGCACCAGCAGCAGTTTCACCTGGCTGGCTAGATAGACATACCTCCAAAATAAATCCTTCTGGCATCCAGGAGCAAAACAAAGCCATTAGCTCATACGTAGACACTGAAAAGCAGACATGCACATCTATATGTTTTAATATGTAAGTTAAATCCCACTCCAAGTGAATAAAAATTTGGTACTGTTGCACCAACCACAATTTTCCAAGTCTTAAATGAAAAATCTGCAAGCAAAGAAAATGTTTTTAAAATATGCCTTTTCAGCAAGAAAGTAATAAATTTCATAGGTTTTGAGCGTATTGGTCTGTTTTCCTTGGGGCAAAAAAATAATATCTTGAAACACTAAGCAGCTTTTAAAAACACTGTGATTCCAGTGGACTTTAATCTCCTTACCATATACTATAAGCAGACAATGAGGGAAAAACGCTAAATAGACTATACTTTAGAAACCTTTTAATTTTAAAGTATTAACTTTTCAACTGAATAGCATTCCAAGGTGAATTGGCTTGTTTTACCATGACGTTTTCTCTTACAAAACTGTGAGAGAACAATGTAGGAACAAGTAATACAGGAACATTTATTATTTATTATTTGTATAGCTAGAGCTTGAACATGAGGAATCAGGGCCCCACTGAGCAAACATATCATAACAAAAGTAATTCCTCCTTACAAAGTGTAGAGTCCAAAAGCCAATATTGCAATCTATGTATCCTGTCATATGTAAGAGAGCTTATTAAAAAAGTCAGGATACCCATCGAATAGTTTAATACTTTTGGATTCTTTCTAAATTCAGGGCAAAAAGCCACATCATGCATATATATATGCCTACCAGAGAGGTTTTTACAAATAAATAAGAGCTTTTCCATCTTCTACTAAAATCAAGCATACCTTTATTCTACACAGGCTATGCTTAGATTTGCTGAACCAGACTTTCAGAATTCATCACTCATATGTTACCTTCCACCTTATTTTTCCTAACAGCTTATTTACCACATCAGAATATATGTAAAAAGTCCTTATCTAAGAGCATGTCTCCCCAAACAATACTCACATTGTGAACATGGCTAATATTCTTATTTATTTGTATGTGTAAATTTGTAGTATTATCAATTATTCTTTTTTAAGTTATCCACCAACCTGTTTTGAAATGAAGAATTTTAGTTGTCAGTTTTCATGCAGATAGACTTTCCAGTGCCTTTGGTTACATATTCCTCAGTATAATCATATCTGTAAGAAATGTTTCAAAATCTAGCTGTCACTCAACTGAACACCTCACTAGGTATCATGGAAGATGTCATTTCCACTATTAATGCAGAGCATTTTTATAAACCTCTTTGCATACACAAGAGGTCACTCTACAGAAATAAGTGCACAATAAAACAGAATAATTTTTTACGTTGTTTTGAAATCTTAGAATGACATTTTCTAAAATATCCAGAGAGGTTTGTGTTCCAGAATCTGAATGTTTAATCCGAAAGAACTTTAGGTGTATGCACATAAAGACAGGGCTGAAGCAAAACCCTTGAAATGTAGTTTTCAGGTTAGACACCCAGAAGCGAACACTTCTTTTCTTTTATCGTTTTATTATCTTCTGCATTTAACTTACCTATTTGCAGAAGTGAAACATAACTTTCATTAAATCCATTAAATAAGAAAAAGCTAAGTGTTGGGAGACTGTGTCGTGAGCTATTGACTTACTGCACTAATACAGAAAGAGGGGCACATTGCTTCTATAGACATATTTTTGTTCTGACAAAAAAAAAAGATCAACCTTGATAGACAAGAATGTAAATAATTAAAATCTCAGAAACATGACAGAGGAATTAATATGTTGTGTAAGTGTATGGCTGAGTTAAAGATCAGAAAATGTGACGAAGTGAATTAAGTCCTTTGAAATGTTGCTTAAAAATTGTTTTGGTCTACAAGCAGAGTTACTCTGACATACATTCCATTGGGATGAGAAGAAACTTATTTTTTATTATTCTTAAATCACTTACAGTATGTTTTTAATCACTTTCAGATTAATGTTACTTTTATGTAATACCAAACATCTGGTGCGCATTGTTATGGATTAAAGTCTAAACCAAGGTCAGCACACATGGTCAAAGATTCCTGGTAAGTACTAAGTGTTTGCTTCAAATATGAACTGCCTATGCACTGATGGAGCTGTGTTTCAAGGATGCAAACTCACTGATTAAATGAGACATACCTCTCAGGTCACTGGATGTCCTCAGGAGTTTTATTTATGAAGTAGCTTTGCTGGATTTTGAAGCTGGACACCAGGACAAGATTGCTGGTCATGCAGAATTGAAATAAAATGGCAATTTCTCCTTAATTATTAGCTAAAGGCTGTTAAGGTCATGTTTTATTTATACATAGACTCACACTGTGACCAAATCAGAGCCCTCCCAGCACAAAAGCTTAGTCTAAAAAAGAAAAATATAGCAAATATTTTTGCTACACTTCTCATGTTCTCTGGCAGGTGAGTTGTTCTGGATAGGATAAAATTGCTAATTTGTCCTGCAAATGACTTTTTAATGGCACCTTCCAAAAAATCAAATGAATGATACGACACATAAAAATGTGGGATTTTTCTAAGTAATGAAAAGAAAATCTAAATGGATATGATGAGCAAAGCTCAGTAGAAAATAGGCTTGCAACAAATAACTGTTCAAGGTTCAAAGAGTTTACTACCATTTGTAGCTAGAGCTCCTGCTCTGGATTTTTTTCTCCTGTGTTTCAACATTCATACTATTTGGAGGTCTACACGCAGTTTAAAATCATATGTGTTGGATTGTGATCGGGGAAGAAAGCTAAAACCACATTGTAATGTGGCATTCCAGGAGATGAATATTATTAACTGTGAAAAAGTTCACACAAAGACTGACTTTGCTGATTACATTTTGGCTTCGGTTAAATTAAAAAAAAAAATAATCTCATATTTCAGGCCTGGAAATATCTCTTCCATTTTCTGGATGTCATTTAACTACTAACATCAAAGATCTTTCCATTTTGACATGAATGCTTTCTAGATCCATAAAGTTCTGCTTGTGTGCATACCAAGAATTATCTCAGCCCTAAGAGGACTGAACAGTTTGGCACCTTGCCCAGACCTAACAATCCATACATTAAGCAATTCTCAACCTAACTTAAGAGAAGCTTGATTGAGTCTGAAGGGTTTAAATAAAACTGTGTTCCTGCCTGCCAGAGAGGGTTCAAGGAAAAATTCAGTTGTGGTGTGTTTTACAGCTCAGCTGAAGGCTCATGTAGAGGTGATCACTTAAAAGCTCTTTGGTAGAAGCTTCCTCTGGGGATATTGGAAACTATGGTTTGATTTCTGCTTCTTCTTGGATTCAGACATTCCTTTCTGGATTAGATACCAGTCATGATGACACAAACCTTTCTAAAATACTGGTATGTGTTCACCCCTTCTTTGAATGATCTCTGTTTCAAGAGAGCATTTTTCCAAAATCAGTAATATTAATGAAGACTAAGAAAGAGACAACAAACCTGTTAACTTAGTAGTTCTATTGCTGGGACTTCGGTAATAATTCACTTCAAGGCGCACCTTCCTTCAAAGATCTGATATATTTCAGACAAAACATTCATTGGATAAAAAAATAAAAAAGAAAGACTAGTTGAAGAAGGAATAGGAGCTAGGAACCCCCACCACCTTGGCAACTCTTCTAGCCACTAATGGTTTTGTTTTTTCAATGTCTGTATTTTACTCCCACCAAATAGTTTTCAGATCTTTTTTGAACTAAGGAAAAGCTTGAAAATTGTATTACAGGGCACCCTGGCAGTGAAGCATTAACACTAGCAACTTACATAGCTGAAGTACTTTCAGAAGTAACTGGAAGTGTAGTGAAATTCTCCATGCTCCATGTTAGAATTAGTGAAATTCTCCACGCTCAGTGTTAGAATTGTCACCACTGAAATGAGAGGGTAAGTGTCGTTATTTTATCTTCCCTTGTGCCTGAGTTAGACAGCTGAGCTTAAAAGAAGAGTGGTGGAGATAATCTTTTTCTCTAGAGGTTTGCAGCTGGTTAATGCAAGCATTTACTTCTCTGCCCGGCCCCCACCCCACCCCCCGAGTTCATTTTAGCTTGCAAGTTGACTTTTGTGGTCTCTTTGGGGCTTCTAGGCAATTCAATTTAACCTCTGGTTTGCACCGAGGTGACTAGGCACCTGGAAGTTAGATGCTCAGCTTGGCTACCCCTGCTCTTCCCCAAGTTCCTAACTGGATCCAGCTTTTTATCTTACTCTTCTTTCTCTCCGTTTCAGATGCACAATGTTTATTCAATCATTGTGTAATTCAGAATGCATCAAATTTGATTTTCACAAGGAGTCTCATGGTCTGAAGGAGAAATCAGAGGATTTTCTTGGCATGTGTGAACAACACTGACTACTGCTATAGACAGCCATTAGCTATCTCTAAATTTAACAAGAGAAGAAAATTCAGGGTAAGACATTTCCAGGAAACACTGAATTTCCTTTGCCTAACAGTTTTTTATTATTAAAAGTTTTCAGTGGATTTATGGTTTTAGAGCAACTGGTTATGTTATATTGGTTTTGGGCTGATTCATTTCTGTGTACTGTGGGAGAAAGGCAGTAAATTTTTAAAGTGACAAACCAGTTAGCATGCTTTTTTTAGGGGCAAAACAGGTAAATGAAGACAAAATAATGACGTTAATAAGACCACTTTTTTTAAAAAGCAATAATTCTGTTAGTTTCTGGGACTACAAAAAAGTTATTTAGAAAAGATGAGGAAACATTCCAGCAACAGCCAAGTACAGACCTGAAAATATCCAGTTATTCAAGCTCTCATTTACTTCAGTAGATAATCTGGACAAGAGAAGTTAGTAAACCCAAGTACACTCAGAGTATTTAATTTTAAGGGGATTATTTAAGTAAAGTGTATTTAAACGACATGGTGAAATAGGTAAAATACACTGACATAGGAAATTTAGAAACAAGAAAAAGCATGGCTATAAAAGCACTGTATGGGCTGCACATTAAAGACAACCATAATGAATTAATTATGTGAAAACTTCCTCAGAAGTCATTTTTACCACAAGTAGAAGATGACAGCAAGGAAAGGAAGAAGGGTAATGGAAAAATATTAAAGTGATACTGGATGAAGATAAGACTTGGTCAGGGAAAACGGCAATGGATTAATTCCTTTGTAAATTACTTTAAACTCGTTTCTCCTAGAGTTCCATCCTAGCCCTTAAGGTTATTTTAAGGACTAATATACACATTTTGAAAGGGATAGAAGAGAATGCTAGGAAGGAGATAAGATGAAAGAGGCAACCATTGAGGGGAAAATAATGGGACCGTTTGCTGCAAACTAAGCGAGTGACACCATCTAAGCACTATCGAGAAATACAAGCAATTGCTGTCATCTTTGTTATGTTCTGCCGCTGCCTTCATGAGAAGTTTATAAATGAATAAAAAAGCTAGAGGCACCTGAACTAGGTTATATTAGAATATTAAACTGAATTAAATCAACTATGTATGAAAATAACTTTGGGGCACAGAATCACTCTAAGCTCGTAATTACTCTCCCACAAATTTAAATCAACATTTATAGAGAAGGAAAAAGTGAAAGCTATGTAAATATGCACGATAATATTAACTGGAAACACATCCAGAATTACATTAATTATAAATTATTAAAATAAGAGAATAGATTAACTTTGTTTAGGGACCTTCTGTTAACTTTGGTGAAAAATTCTTGACCAGTTCTTGACTAATATAAAATTCAGCAGATTTCATTTTTTCATACCTGGACAGATTTGCAGTTCTTAAATTTGCTTTAGACTTTGCACTTTGAACAAACTCAAAATGAAGCTTACTCCTTTTAAATGTGAATCACTGAATAACAGGAGGTTAGGACAGCGCATCCTCATACTGACACTTACGCAGAGCAGATTGGGAAATGATAGTCTATTGCACAGTAATGTTTGTAAACTGTGAATCTTTATTAGGAAAAAAGAAAGTACAAGACTAGTAGGGGAAGCAACAGTGTAAAGAGGTTGGGTAATAAATTTACATTTTAGCCACACGCCCACTGATAAGGCTGTAAAATTCATGCTTTGGGAATGACCCTTTTTCAGTTTTGGCATTACATGAGGAATATGGGGAACCTACATTTATCCACCATCAGCCTTCCAGGGCTGGCAGAAATTCATTGTAATTTTCTTCTTCAGGGTAGCAGCTCCTCACTTGCATTTATTCTGATGGCAGACAACAAACACACATGCTCTGGTATGCTGTTAACTGTGAAAATCTGTTGAAAGTGAGGTCAGTTTGCAAGCTTTTGTGAAAAGCAGTTGGAAAAAATCTGAGTTATGGAAAAAGTAATTACAGGATTGCTTCTAATTAGATTACACAGTTCTCTGGGGAAACACAAAGATGATGTGGTTTGACATTTTGGCCCCACATACTGCCATGCAACCACATTTAACAAAAAGAAAATTTCACCAGGATGAACAAGAAATCTCAGGAAGAAAGTGCATTGCTGAGAGAAATGTGGATTAGACTTAAGTAAAGCCAGATTTTTAATTAGAAGATGCAACTCAGATGACTTCAAAACCCCATAAAAAAGACTTATTATTTAATCTAAAAACGAGTGTTGAAATAGTAGGGTTTTATTTTCTAATGAAAAGATTTTAATGAAAATATAGCTACTTTTTTAGCTTTTCATTATTGTTGGTATAGTGTTCTTTAGCTGACTCTTAACTCTTTTGATATTCCCTAAATCATTTGTGTGGATTGCAATGTATTTAATGAGAAAAGCAGTGTTGACCGTTTTGCTTTTCATCCCCTTTTGTTATAGTCAACAGATGAGGCAGACATTTTCAGTGATCAATCAGTGCCAATTTGCAGAATTATTTTGGCTGTTGTTGCAGCCTGAATGTCTGATTTTGTCCAGAAATAATCCCAAGAAAACAGAAGTAGAATATAAACATTTCTAAAGTATCTGTCTCTTTTGAACATATATGTTTTCCTTGAGTTGCAGAAAGCAATGATATCAATTAGAAGGCATAGTGAATTACCATAGCTTTTGCTGGTTTGATTAACATAACTTACCTTTGGAAAAGACTATGTCTGGAGTATTTAAGGAATTATCTGATAAAGATATTTCTTACAACGGAATTCTGGAATTTCTAAGGTTTAGACTTTTGCAAGTCTCTCTCCATGAAGCTATTTCTTTAAAGACTTGTTGAGAATATTTGAGCTGGTGCATTCACTGCTAACTAACAGAAGTCAGATCATAGATAAGGTGGGTCACCAGGCTACCATTGTCCTGTCTTCCTGTGCATTTGTATCAGGATTTGTAACAACAGCTCTCTTAATAATTGGGAGGTAGAATACACTGAGCATCACTATGATTGATCCCAGTTTGGGGAAGTAGAGACACGTCTGCTGAAAGCTGATTAGGAATCAGAACAAACTGACTAGGAAAATAGTAAAGCAAATGGAAATAGAAATCCCATTTCTAAAAAATAGAATTTTTTAAAAAAATATGTTTTCAAGTCAAGAGATATTTTGTTTATTCTGTTTTATTGCTAAAGTAAAAATCATGGGGCAACTTCTGACTCTAGATTCAGGTAGTTGATTGGAGACAGTGGGCAAAACTTTGCAAAAGCGTTCTTGAACACATCATAATAAAAGTGGAAATTCTTGTTTTCCATGGAACCATAATTTTTCCTATAACATTTTTCTGCAGGTGTTCCAAAACGGGTAATTTTGAAGTGTTGTTTGTTTTTTTTATTCTCTTCCTTTCATAATACACAGCGTTTAAAACAGAAAAAAAATAGTCTGATGAACAAAGATGGGAAAAGAACATTGCTGCTCGTGGTCAGTAGGAAAAAAAAAAAGTCAAGACTTTTTGAATGCCCATGCAAGCACATCAGATACGTACCAACCAGTTCTGTGAATTCACCATCCAAAACTCTTCATTTAAATATATACTCATTGACTTTGTTAAAAGTGTCTTAACTACACTTGAATCCTCTGCCAGTGATATGACCTACATTATAAAGAGGCAAGTAGTGCAACATGGCCAGCACCTATTAAGTATCAGGATCTTAAAATCTAAACCCACAAAATAAGAATGAAGAATGAAAAAACCCAACAACCCTCAAACAAAAAATCTACAGCTTCATGAAGCACAGAGTTCAGACATATCCCAGAAGGTCATCTCTTGGCTTTTAGTTTCTGCAACTTTCAAAAACATGTGTTGTTTTATGATAAAGTTTAGAAGAAGATGCTTTTTATTTAAACACATTGAAAGCTGTTAGAGAATTTCCATTGTCTTGAATGTTACTGAAGCAGATCGGTGAACATTTATAGACTTTTATTTTTACTTTTGGCCAGAATAATGGGAAGGATGCAATTTTGAGCTATAAACCAAAGACTTATTTCAGTGAATAGAGCCAATAACTTGTTTTTAATCGCTAGAAAGAGCAAGATATAGGTAGAAAAGTGGAGATGACTGGCTAATTGTTTCTAATGAACTGCACTGATGCCATTAACTCATAATTGAATTTTTACTAGTTATTGACACTTGATATTTATGGAAATTGAAGTAATATCTACTTACATCTTAGGTATTCTGGTTTGCATTACCAGCTTCATCATTAACCTATACCTTGGTTTAAGATGACAAATGTGTCTGAACATATTTTTTTTATGAGATAGCTGTTAAAGACTGTCAATAAATGAACCAGCTCAGCCTGATGGTGTGATGGTTGAAGCCTAAGAAAACTAGTTCTCCTCTGAAGAAGGGATGAAAAAGCCCCAGGAAGAAAATAAGCCTGAGCTACTGGTTTCATTGTAAAAAACAGAATTGAGAAATTGAAGGATCTGACATGGGGACACAGAGAAGCTTTCTGAATAAGGAGGTAGCTTCAGTAGAAAATTACATCAATATTTTATTATTTTGCCCATCCATTTTTTCCTGACATCTGAGATAAAGACTGATATACATTGCAAAAATCTGGTTACATTTGCTTCAACTATCAAATAATCCTGATGTGGTAAATCATATTTCATGTTGTTTTGAAATCTGGAAAATAGCGTGTTTATAGCATGAAAATTGTAAGCACTACCTTTGGGGGGTCTACTGCACGTCAGACATCTCTTACAGTCCTGCTAATCAAATTCACCCTTGTTAAATTCCAGGAATGGAATACTCTGGGAAAGCCATTCCTTCAACTGAAAGCAGGATTATACTCACCTTCTTTAAAAAAAGAGATGAAACTAATTTTATGGGAATCATATGCTATATCTGTAGTAGGAAATAAGACAAGGCCAGCAGACATGGAACAATATGTTTTTGCACTATTAAGCTCATTTACTCCGCTAGTGGGAATGATCTCTAGCCTATGTAAAGTCCCCAACTATGTCTGGGAATTGCTTGGGAAAGTACAAGTTGGTACAGATGTAAACAAGGGATGTAAACAAGAAATACAAGGGACTGTTCAACTAATTTGACAATACTGATGAGTGTGTGCCAACTTCTGAGTGTTCCCAGGCACTGGTTAGTGTATTAGTATAGGCATTGCCAGAATATGAATAGAATAATAATTTTAAATGGATTGTATTGCAGGAAATAAGAGCGAGACAATTATTTATATACAGATGTTAATGCACTTCTAACCTGAATTCCTAAAGACTTATATAAAAGACAATTTTTCACTCCTGACAAGAGAAAAATTCTAGAAGAGTTGTCTTATAACAAATATAATTCTGTGCTGGCTGTGCTAGCAGGGTGGTGCAGCAGGTGACCTTAGAAAATGAGAATACAAAATCCAGCATCCCTGCAGGGAGTCACCGTTCACACAAACTGTCAGCTGAGGTATAGCCAGGAGCCAAGCTGTTATGTTGAAAAACACAGATTTCTGATGGTATACAGGATATTAAGGTGTACCTAGTTACTCTTTCAATGTGTAGAAAAAGAACTGGAGAATCTAAAGATCTTTGGAAAGAAACACAGCTGCCAAGCTAAATTTTATAAGCTGAAATATAAATTCCAAGCAATGGAAATATAATAGTTATGAAAGAAAGAAACAGAGCATGATGCTTAGATGATCACTTTAGCGATGACTACAGTACCTTGCTAAGCTGCTGTGGAAGGTTTCTCCTCTAAAGGAGATTCACGATCAGAGATCCCCTGCACAATCAAACCGCAGTCCCACTGGCTGCTCCACTCATGTCCACGCAGTACCTGGTGCTGGAGTGTGTCACTCATCCTCCAGCGCTCTCCTGTGACAAAGCTACCCTGCCCTGGCTTTGCCTGGCCTCTCTGCACCAGTCCTACCCAGTCATGTCACCTCCTGCCTCCCCATATGATTTTACTGGGACAAGAGACCAGTAATGCGCTAGTTACTGTTGCTCCCAGAGAATGCAAAAAGAGTATTACATTTCCTTAAGGTTATTTATATTCCTGTGTCATCAACAGTTGTACATGTTTCTTTTCTCAACTTTCAGGAACTTGATATAAAGGCTGTCAGTAATCCTTTGTGTAGAGTTTGACCACTTACAATTTAACTTGATCCTTTCTATTAGACAGGTTGATCTGCTGAGAATTGCTGCAGCAGGGATAAACTTTTACCACGAAAGGCTATATGGAGGAAGGGAAATTCAAAAGAGTCAGAATCCTTCTAGTATGTATTGCTATAATGTGAACTGGAAATCAGTTTTCAGCTTGACTGTAAATCTATACAGGCATGAAAGTAGTTATTCCGCTTTGCATAATGTCCTTTGACTTCTGAGGAGACACTTTTTAATAGCAGCTAAACCATCTAGGATTGCAAAACTGAAAGGTGCAGCTCTGGCTATGTAAAGCTTTATCTTTTGTAACATTGAAGTGTTTCTGGAAAGTTAATAATGGCTCACAAATCAATGCCAAATGCATAGTCTGGGCTTCTCCCTCTTCACAGTTTGTGTATTTGCAGGCTGTAATTAAACCCTGCACTTCCTTTTACTCTCCCACTCGAGCGCCTCGTCATTCGCTGTACAGTTTCGACACAATTACCATTTCTGCTGCCCTGCCAATATCACCCCATCCCTCAGGAAATGGTCCGTGTACAAAGGCATAATCTTCAAAGAACAACTAGATTTGGAAACATCGCCACAACCACTGCTCAATATTAGTCCGGAGTCCCACAGAATACTAATACTGGTTCAGTAGCATAATGAATAATTAAATACAACTGGCATTGTTTCAAACACTTTTCCGATGTCTTCGAATCATGGCAGAAAGGCAAGTGTTTGAGAAACATAAACCTTTGAACGGCCTGTATCATGATGAGAGTTCCTTGAAAATTACATACCAAAAATATGGCATCAGAAAAGTCTCCCAGGTTGACAGGTTAGAATTAATCTGCAAATATTGTTAAACTGTATTTTAGCTTCTTCTCATAACATTTTTGTATCTTAGTTTGTTGCTTGGCAACACTATTTTTAGATATTCGAGTAATGTGTATCTTTGCAAATTAATCTCCAAAACATGGTTGCTGAATCCTTTCTAAATAGCCCCTTTTCATGATGCTGAAGTACAAATCAATATAATAGCCATCTCTCTAGCATTTAAAAATGATGAGTAGAATATAAAAAAAACCCCAACAATGGAAACAGACATTTTATAAATCTGCTCTGGGGCATCATTATCTGCATGTTACAACACATAGAAATTTAGAACCACACAACTGTGAAACTACTTGAAGGGTCATCTATTGAGACTTCTCAATGTGCTGAACAGTTGCTGAGAATTCTTAGATAAATCAACAAATTAATTTTTTGCCTGTAACTGCTGATTAAATATGTGACCAAAACATCTCCAAAATTTCCAAATGCATAATAACTGGCAACAATATATATTGATGAAATTTTTTTAACTATTATTTTGTGGATGCACATTTTAAAGCTAGTCAGGATTTTGCTTCAGTTGCATTCTTTTTGGTGGAACAAAGCCCATGGAATAAAATGTAAGCTAAGACAAAATAAATGCTGTGTCACAATATTAATTTTTAAAAATTTTAAATGGGAATGTAACAAAAGAAATATTTTTGTTTTTTTCATTTCTAGACTAATAGTCTATTTTGATATACTTCAAAAATGTTCATGTGAATATTCATGTATTTAATTCTATGCAGTATTTTGGATAGTTACAGCCAAGATTTGACTGTTACGTCAATTTTATCTATGAAAAAAATGTTCACTTTAAAACTAAGATGTGGTCAAATGAATCATAAAATATTTACAGATGAAACTTTTTAAGAATTTCTGTTATCTGGGAAGCAGCTAGTACTAGGTAATATGATCAAAATAAAAGAGTAAAAATTGTATGAGTAATGCTATTTTTACATTATTATTTTTTAGATTTCCTTTAAAATGCTGATAGAAATGTCAGACCTTGTGATCCTCAGTTAAAAATCTTAATTAACTTCAGTTTCAGTTGCGCAATATATTTGCAAAGAAACCACTGAAAATGAAGCGCATTGCTAGCATATTGTTAACCTAAGGACTCTACCAGTCCCATCTTGTTTTACACTTTCTTGATCTCTTCACCACAATAACTAAACAAATGCAGATCATGCAAATTATGAAAAAATATAAATTATAAAATTATAAACAAATGTAATCACCATGAACTCATCTATTTACGTGTTCTTCAAGAAGTTTACAGCAAATGTTTTCTATAGAACTATAACGGGGAACAGGGTAAAATCTTTGCTTTAGATCATTGCAATTTTCAACACCTCATAACCACTACAGCCGCTTTCTATGACCTCCTTTTTCTTTGGGATTGTAAACTATCACTTAAAAAAATCCTGCTGTGCATTATAATAATCTATGTATGACTTTCAGGCCAGATTTGGAGCTACTTAAATTATGTTATTGTGGTCTTGAAGTCATAGTCTGGATCTGAAAAAGGTTTACAAAGAAAGAGGGGAATTAAATCTGCAATTTGAATAGGCCTACTAAAAAGTTGAACAAATAGGTGGGGAACATCGGCAATATTGCACTTCTAAGTTTTCAATATAGTTTTCTGTATGTTGTTTTCATGAAAAAAAGGTTATACCTATATATGATTTTAACTGCTCTATTTCACATATTTCTGACAACTTTTGCTACATAATTAAGGAAATCTTGAAACTTTTATTTGCAGTTGTATTCCACTTTTCATATTCAATGCAAACAAAGGCTTCACTTTTGAAAATCCATACTGTAAACCAAACCTTTTGTGATAATGTTGGTTATATTAATGCAATGGGATAAACAAATACGAAATGCCCTTGGAGGCTCATGGAAAGCTCCTGTAGCCAGGAGAGAGGAAACGGAGACTATTTCATGCATACTCTTGCCTATTCAATGCACCTCAACGATTCTCATATGCATCAAGGTCATAGAATCCAGCCTTTGAAAGCTCTAGTATCAGCTTGCACCTCTTTCAACAAATAACTAAATGAAAACTAAAATAAAATTACTTTAAAGGTGAATGCAGAAATTAAGGGATGGGACATGGTAAAGGGATTCAAATTTGATAGTCCCATCTTCTAGCTACTGTGTCAAACTATTTTGGGTGTTCATTAATCTACATCCTTCTCCCAGAGCAAAGGATAAAATGGAGATTTCTCAACTCTAATATGGCAATGCAGTCTTGTACACATATTAGTACCTCCTACTTTGTCAAACTTTATCTAGCACAAATTCTTACCATTGACCTTAAACCTCCTTATTGAAATTAACACATTTAGGAGTCCTACATTAAAAACAAACACTAAACTTTGTTTTTTGGCAAGGTGCTATATAGCTGTGATGAAGCTGAGGTAAATGTTGCTTTAGCCATATGGGAATGACCACATAGTATGGAGTCAAGAAGATTAGGAAGAGTGAAGAAAAGAAGAAGGTAGGAAGGCAGCTGGGTAGAGACAGGTAAGGCTCAAAGGGTGATGAAGTATAGATGGGGTGCTAGGGCTATAAATGTCAAAACCATAACTGACAGCTTTTTTCGATTTATGAGTTTTAACCTAATAAACAACAAACATTTTTCTCATATTTTGTAAAACAGGAATTTCTGATGAGAAACACTTCCACATATGAATACATAAGAGCTAATTTCTTTAATTTTAATGCACATAGCCCATTTTTCTTTTTCTGTTCTGGAGCGCAGGCATGTTCTCTCCACAATGAAAAAGGCAGGAGTCACATAAAAGATTACCTTGCATTAAATTCAGAGTATGCACATACAGGGAGCAACAGATTAGACAGAAGCTGGTCATGTACTCCTAAAGTAACATATTTGAGACAACACAGAAATTGTGTTCTTGTTGAAAAATAGATTTACATAAACTTCCAAATGAAAATATGATCTTCTTTTCATAGTAATAATATTACTATGGAATTCTTATATTAAAATACGAAAAAATAATGTTCTAGGGGTGTTTCCTATAGTTTACTTTTATTTTTTCTGTCTTCCTATTGGGACAACTGGTGCATACTTCACTTTTAAAGGTATAGTATACAAGTAGAAATTCAAATTGTCTTTTTTGCAGATCTTAAAATTAAGATATGGAAAATAAGAAGCAAGAGGAGAATAAAAAAGCTAACAAGAGAGATAGTATAAGATACCATTGAGGACAAATATGAGTCTTTTGGTAGAAAGTAATTAGAATGATCAGCTAAAGCATAAAACATAACCCTCTCCCTGTTTTCTTAAAACTTTTGCCCGGCACAGTCAGCATCTTCATATTCCAGTCTCCTGTTGAGATGAAGACCGCCGTCTCAGGACCATTAAGGGCCACTGACCACTAAACAGTCCATTTATACTGTTTTTATAACATGGATACAAAAGGGTCAGCCAAACATCAAATCTCATTTCATTATTCCTTGGGTCAGATGAGTTCCAAAGGCCCAGAGGTTAAATGGAAAAAACACTTCAGTCCATTAAAATGCATTCACTCAAATAACTGAGTCTTTCAATAAATTCTGTTCAACTGGGATTAAAAAAAAACACATTTGACAAGAGTACATCTCATTCACAAGGAACCTTTAAAAAGTGGCTCATGGTTTAGTCCCGGCCAGCAGCTAAACCCTGCACAGCTGCTCACTCACTTCCCACCAGTGGGATGGGGAAGAGAATCACAAGTGTAAAAGTGAGAAAACTCATGGGTCGAGATAAAGAGAGTTTAAAAGGGAAAGCAAAAGCCATGCACACAAGCAAAATGAGGAATTCATTCACCACTTCCCACGGGCAGGCAGGTGTTCAGCCACCTCCAGGACAGCAGAGCTCCATCCCATGTAACAGTTACTTGGGAAGACAAACACCATCACTCCAAATGTCCCCCCTTCTTCTTCCCCCAGTTTATATATACTCAGCATAATATCAAATGGTATGGAATATTCCTTTGGTCAGCTGGGGTCAGCTGTCCTGGCTGTGTCCCCTCCCAGCTCCTTGTGTACCCCCAGCCTAATTGCAGGTGGGGTGGGGCGAGAGGCAGAAAAGCCCTTGACTGTGTTTTGGCTGGGATAGAATTAATTTTCTTTCTCGTAGCTGATACAGTGCTGTTTTGATTTAGTATGTGAATACTGTTAGTAATACACTGATGTTGTAGTTGTTAAGTAGCGCTTACTCTGAATTAAGGAGTTTTCAAGTTTCCCATGCTCTGCCAGTGAGCAGATATATAGGAACATGGGGAGAGATCAAAGCCAGGACAGCTGACTTCAGCCAGCCAAAGGGATATTCCATACCATGGAGCATTGTGTGCCGTATATAAACTGGGGGGGAGATGGCTGGGAGCTGCCAGTTGCTGCTCGGCGACTGGCTGGGCACTTGTCAGCAGATAGTAAGTAATTGTATTGTGCATCATTTATTTATTGTTTCCTTGGGGTTTATTCCTCTCGCTTTCTGCTTTTCATTACTTACAATTGTTATGCTTACTATATTTTGGTTTATTTCGATTATTAAATTGTTCTTCTCTCAACCCACAGGTTTTAACTTTTTCCTATTATCGTCCCCATCCTGCTGGGGATGGGATGGGCGAGTGAGTGGCTGTCTGGTACTTTAGTTGCTGACACTGCTCAGCATTAAAAAAAAAAAATATCTCTGTATTAACAGTTTCCAGCACAAACGCAAAACAGCCCCACACTAGCTGATATGAAAAAAATCACCTCTATCCCAGGCAAAAGCAGCACACAGTGGAATACCAGTATTCATTGAACTTAAGCCATAAGGTTATAAACTGGCATAAAGGTGGGTGGGCACCAAAATACTTCATTTCTCATCTCTCCTATGCAAACAAAACAAAACAACAGTCCATGGGAAGACAACAGTAAAGAATTTCTTAGTAAGACAGAGAAAAATTTTATGGGTTTCTGCTCTTTCTCAGAGGGTAAAAATGCTTTGGAGATCAAAGATCTCCAGCAATTAAATAGCAGACTCAAAATAATTGAATCTCTTGTTTCAGCAAACATGGTATTATGATATTACCTGTAAATTTTTTGCTCTTTCTTTCATGTTTAAGTAAAATTGCATCTTTCTCTATATATGACAGCATGGTATGGGTATTGTGGAATTACTCCCCCCCCCCCCCCCCCCCCAAAGTTGATTCAAACTGTGAGCATTTTTCAAGATGAAAGATCCAGAAAGAATGTGTTACCTGTTAGGGGTGCAGGGTGGCAGTTTTTCCCAGTCAGAAATCACAGCTTTGCGTGTGCGCACGTGTCTTTATTAATGTGCAGTTACTAGCAAGAGAATATTAATTTCTCCAAAACCTGGTACTATAGAGTGGTCATTCTTTTCTTATATATAAATTTAATAGCTTCTCAATGGCCCAATTATCATTAATTTACTGGAGTATCAAGAGCAGTAGCTCCTTACTTTGTTAAATCTAATTTTTTAGGTATTAAGAAAGCATTGTGATATCTAGAATCTGTTGAAAGACAATAATCATTTAATACCTGCACATAGGTGTTGTTAGCCCTAAGTAGAAATTAATCTCTATACAACAGTTTCTTATGTAGCAATTGTAAAACCCCTACGAAACTCACAAAATTACTGATTTTTTATATTTACCATATTTTTAATGTCTTTGATATTCAGGATAACATATCTTATCAAATCTGACTACCTCTATTTTCTTATACATAAAATACTCAGAAAGGATGTGTGTATGTTTTTAGTTATAAATATTTCACAATATTAGAAGAGTACCCCAAAACAACAGGAACACAAGATAAAAAGGGGGTCTTGTACATCATCTTTGACCTTGAAGGTATGACAATTTATAGGTTTGCCCTGTTTATACTACTATTCTTACATCAATATACCTTCAAAAACTCTGAATAGGATTCAAGTGGAAGGCCTACTGGTCCTTAGTATGAAGGAGAATATTTTTCCTGCCACCTAAGGTGCAATGACAAATTGAATCAGATTAATATGGTACAAGGACTGCACCTCAAAAGAAATGAAACCAAAACTCCAGAACCAGATAAAATTGTAAATATTATTGCAATAACAATGCTCTCTCCTGAGATCTACTGGGTTCTGTATCATCTAAATGGTTCACCTTCAACATAAACAGGAATGTAAAAAAAAAAATTACAAATTACTTTTTCTTTTTACCAAGTATGGTATTTATCTCGGATGACAAACTTAAGAATAAGAGAACAGCAGTGTGATGATAGACCTTCAGAGCATTTTCTTAATAATGTATAAAGCACTATAGAAGCATTTTCAGAAAAAAATAACACCCCAGAATATTTTTTTTTAATATACCAACGTCTACAACTAGAGTAAGATCCTAACTTTATCTTTTACCTCAAATAAAGTAATTTCCTTTAACAATTCAGAAGATAATATGGCAACTTTTGCAATTTGAGATTCTAAATTAAATCACTGTAAGAGAAAGAAAAATTCAAAGCTCCTCTTTCAGAAAGGCTCTCTCCTGTAACTGTCATTATTAGCATCAAGAATAGAATAATCCTGCATTAGCAGAAAGATTATTAGATGAACCTCAGGTCAGACTGATGTTACGGAACTGAGTGAGCTGTTCTCAACATTATTCCAATTGCTGCAAATTCATCTAGTCCCACAAATGGGAATTTGCTGCTAGTTTGCTACAGTGTAGTCACATCCCTTGTTTGCATTTTATGATAGACTAGGAGACAGTGCTGCTCAGCTGACTATGGCTGTTCCTCTCAACATTTTGTCCACACTGGAGAAACCCAGAGACTAATTCTTGGGTAGGGGTGTTCTGCAAGTGACAATGACGTATGGCATATGGCAGTGTACATCAGAGACCTCACTAATTCATAATTAATCAAAAAGGGCTAGTGTTTTCAATGGGTTTTGCCACCCAGAACTGTCTTACGAGTTCTGCCACATTTCACCGATAGATTTTTGCTGTCTGCTGCCTAATGTCTTTCAATTATTATGACTGCATGCTTCTTCAAACCAGCTGGGCAATTCTTGGGAGACATGGTGACAGTTAAAGGGTATTTAATGATTTGGGATTGGTCTTGGACCTGCTTTGATACTGTCAAGTTGGATCACAGACCAGACACGGGAGCCTATACTGGTGTGGTTCCACTCTGGCCAAGGTTGCCATGTTAAAGCTAGCTCTGTTTTAAGATTGCGATTAACATCTAGAGTTACAGTATGGATTTACCTTAGGACATCTGCAAATGTTCAGAAGCACACACAAAGGCAGTGCTGAAGGAACCTATCAAAGCTCAGGGTCTGACATAGGCACATTTTTCTTTTCCTGGTCCTTTGACTCCATAATTGCTTTAAATTGATTTATTTCTTACTGAGGAAAACACATGCAAGATGAGCCTAGTTCAGACGAAAAATTGGTAAGCATCTCTCAAATCAAAAGCCACTGTCTTCAAGGAGCCAAGATGCCTTTCTCACACGTGGCATAACTTTTTTGAGTGTGTGCTGCCCCTTCTGCTGATATTGGTGGTGTGGTGCGTTGAGCCTGGTTGGATGCCAGGTGCCCACCAAAGCTGCCCTGTCGCTCCCCTCCTCAGCTGCACAGGGGACAGAAAATAGAATCTTAACATTGATGATCTTCTTATAGCTTTGCAATGTTTCTAGAACATCCCTGCAGTATTTTACAAATCCAGATGGAAAAACAGATGAAAGAAATTTAGGAATCAGGCCCCAATAAGAATGTCTAGAGGGATTGTATTGCAGGTGCAACTGATAAATACTTCTGTGACTCCAGCGTGGTACCTTTTAGAAGACGAATAGTAAGGGACAGGTTTAACATTTTCCTGATTTTGTGAACATATATATGTGGGACACTTAAACTTTGCATACGTACAGGTCATGTTCCATTTTCTAAGTCAAAACAATCAAAACATCCATATGCTCAAAGTAGTAAAGGAATGATAAGAGGTAAACAGTAACTTGCCAGTGACTTGATTGATCACCCACTGTAAGAAACAAACTCAAATGGTATTCTGCACAGATAATCAATTCTGTAACAGTCAGCATCAAATGTTGAAGAACCATTAAGATGTAGGTACCATATATGCTTAAAGAATAAATCATGAGTGAAAAATTTCTCAGCCTAATTGCAATACACATGGCCTAAGCTGTACACCTGTCAGATAATTTCTTCCGAAATAAGACAAGACAGAATTTGTGAGCAACATGCCATTTGGCCTCTGCTTATGGCATAAAATGCACCAGCCTAATTTTGCTAGGACGTGCTCACTGTGGTGAGCTTGCTTCATCTTTTGAATAACTATGGTCTTGTGTTAAAAATAGTTGTAGCTCTGTTAGAACTAAATGATCTAAAATATGCTTCCAATGAATTTGTGCCTGAGCACTTTTTTTGCGTCCTTAGTATTAGCCTTTTTTGTTGAATAGTAAATTAAGGCACCTGTAGTCAGTAATAGCTTTTACTGACCATGGAGAAAATCAGTGAGGAATTTGTGTAAAGCGATTCTCTCAGGATCCTATTTATTTAGTCCTGTTCAGCAGTGGTGGTCATGCAGGTTTTGTTATAATTATATAGTAGCTAGAAAAATGCACATAAGGAGAATCAGAGTGTGGTACTGGTATCTAAGCACTGAGTGCCATTTGACATTCCCTAGGGCATCTAAGACATCTGCATGGGGCTGGAACGTATGAAATTGGATGTACAGGAGACCAAACTCTGAAGCAGCGGGCAGAAGCCAGGTGACATACCCCTCAAGGAATAACACTGGCATGATTGCTTAGTTTAAACAAGAGAGCTCCCTGTATCAAAAATGAGAATACTCTTCTACACCCACTGGAAACTGGCTTACTGTGCAGCCAGGAACACGACAGCCATGGGAACAGCTGGAGCACAGGCAAGTGGAAATGGCTGGCATTCCCACAATGAAAACGGAGGAGACACTGGAGTGCAGGTACATGTTACTGACCTATTTTTTTTATGACAGTATCAATGAATGTAAAAGCTTCCATATGTGACATACTTTTAACTAAAGAAAACTGTCGGCTTTGGTATTGGAATGAATAGGAACGTCTTTCATTCCTGAAAAAGTTGTTCTTCAGCAAAACCTCCGTGTTCTGTTAAATGCACACAGTAGAGGTTCATAAGTCCATGTCTTGCAGGTAATCCACTTAACTGACATTTCTTAAGTTGAACAAATAACAGGAGGACAACAATTGTATTTAGCACTGAAGGTCAATCATGTTCTTACATTGATATTAAAGAATACAAGGAGAGAAACCCATCCTACAGAGACTGCTAACAGCTTGAATATTTTTGAAGCTATATATCAACAGAGAAAATATATAGGCGTTCTAAAATACATATGTATATACTTTATATACAAAACATTAAAAATTAATTTAAAATATTCTAAAAAATATGAAATACTGTGTTTTTCTATTACATTACTTTCTTTTGGGGTGCAAGTAAATTTTGCCTGTACTTTGCAGGCTGGTCATGTTTTACTTATATTTGCTTTGTCTAATGAGCTGCAATGGAACTGTCTGCATACAAAGATGGATTTATACTCTGGGTAAAATTTCTTGACAAATTCATTTGGGGAGCCTCTCCTAGAGCTAGTCATTGAATAAGCATTTTTTTCTGAAAGAAAAAGGTTTACAATAGTCATTAAAGTGATAGGTCTAAAGAGATTAATTAAAATCCTCTACTGGAACATTTAAAGTTCTTGTTAGCATAACATCTGACCTTTGTCTTGGACTTTATTACGCTAATGAGAAAAATTTCCATGATCATGTTTTCTTTCTCCTTGCTGTTTTTCCCAGGGAAGAATGCAAAGAAATTTTGACTAATCACTTATGTCAAAAAGATGTACGTTGTGCAAAGAGTTAATTTTTGTTTGATCAGTAAAATTAATTTTAATGATAAGCCTAAACCAGTAGTTTAAGTATGTTAACGATCAGTATCTAAATACTATACTAGGCATTTATCCAGTATATTTTATTGCAAAGTTCAAATATTGATTTTTTTAGCATTAAGTAATAGCAAACAGTTCATTTACAAGCTGTAGAACAACTGTTCTCCTCTGACCCAATGTTTTACAAATAAGCTAGGTGATGTTATATTTAACAGTTTGGAAGAATCTAGTGTATTATTGTCAGTCCCAATTATTTCAAAATAGTAAGGCAGTCAAAAAAATCTTAAACTTGGGGTTTTTGTATTTTTTTTTGGTAAGGTTTCGGTTTTGGTTTTTTAGATGACTATGTAAAAATATGAGGGTAAAGTATTTGCTTTTTAGGTTTTTGGATCATATGACACAGTTGGGGCAGTTTTCACAATTTGTTTTACTGTTTTGAGAAGTAGAACTTTTACAAATTATAAGTTTTCTTACTGGCATACTGTATTCTTTCAGATGGTGTGATTCCATAAGCTGGTGTTTCAGATCAGAATTACAGAAGCCTGAATAACTTTGATAATTGGGTTTCCAGACTCCAAGATGCTGAGGTCATCTTCTCACATGTTTGGGATATTCATTAGAACCATTTGGTACAAATCTCAGGGAAAACAAACGATAAACTCTTTTCTATACCAAGGACATTAATTAGACAAATATGAGTAAAACACCCATTTAGCCAGCTGTCCTTTTTCACAAAATTTGTAGGTACTTTATGTCCTTGAGGCCTCTGCTTTTTTAAAGAAAACAGTTTTTCAAAATTATTCAGATAGGGGACACAGATGGGCACAGACACACCCACACATGAAACCAGGCTAACTACCCCTAAATTGTGTTTCACTTCTCTTGAATTCTGAAGAGTTTGCACAAAGTGCATATGAAACACCTGGAGAAAGGATGAATTAAAACTTTGATTTCAGATAAATTGCCAGCAGGAAAAAGGCATTGCTTGTTATTGGTCAGGAAGCATTTACCTGACAACTTTGCACAGTTGTTTCAATGGCAATGGATGTTGATTTGTAGCACTGCGGTTTTTCCCAAACCACCCAGCTCTAGAACTGACGATGTGTGACTGAGTATGGTTCTGCCACCATGACTTAAAAGCTTACCCTGGCTTACTGCCCTAATCATTGTACAAATAACAGCAAAATCTTTGTCCACAAAATATCTGTTATGTCAACGAAGGAAAAGTTTTACTATTGAGTATAGCACTTCCTCCAACCCCCATCTGTCTTTCTGAGGTTAAAGAAAGATCTTGAGCTGCTGCTCAATACTATTCTGGTCATGTCTGCATTCAACCTTGATTAAAGCAGACTGTTTCCAAGGCATGGATCTTTTGCCATTTTCTCAGTTATTCTGAAACATTGCACAGGAAAACTTAGCAGAGAACGAATAGCCTGCTTTGAAATGCAGGTTTTGGTGATGTTCCTAAATCAGTACAGCATTTCATTAAAGTTGGCAAAGATCTATTGGATCATCAGGTCAACCTCTTTGAATCAGCACTATATTTCTCTGAAATAAAGGCTCTATCTTACTCTGAAACTTTAGTTTCAGTTTAATGGCACTACTCCAAGCACAGAATCGTTAGCAAGCCTTGTCTAAGAGCAGCAATTATCATGAGTCCATTCATATTCCCAGTGAAAGGAATCCATCTAGTTGAAAGTGCAACAGATCTTTTACTATTCTGGTTAATAAGCTGAGGGGTCCAGTCAAACAGTGATAAGTTATCTATAATTTAAAGTTCACATGCACAAAAAGATGAGTGGCAGCTTCAAAGAAGTTGACATGGTTGCCAACTTGTCAATGTAACCTACAGGATGGTCCGTAGTCACAGGGAAATACAAAAGCACTTCATGCTGTGTTTCTCCCAGCAGGGATGTACTCTATGATCAAAGGCTTTGCTTCAAGTTTAAGCACTCTCCAGCCAGAAAAACTGGGACTTCAGCTCATAGCCAAGCGTGGCTTTCTGCTTTGTGGCATCTTTTGGATTCCACAGTGTAACACAAGCTTTCAAGATATATTTAATAGTACAAAATACAATGAAAAGGGGGGGTTTATTGCTCTTTTTTTTTCTGATCGTTTTCTCTTTCCCTCTTGCTATCTCTTTGCCTAATATTTCCAAGGGGTTTATCCTTCTGGGCATTTAGGCAACCACTTCATAGCATCAATAGTAACAGCTAGAGTCCCCATGAAGGTGGTGTTTCCTTTGAAAATTTCTGCTCTGTGAGCTAGAATCTTTTTAGAGTATTAGTAGGTCTATTTATTTTCAAGTTTTATGTTTATTTCACTGTGTTTATATAATTGAGTCGTAGAGTGGATAGCATTGCTTACTGTGTTTTGATACATTACAGAAGTTAGTTGAATGACCTTTTTCTGAATCTCCAAAACTACTCAGACCCCAGGTTCTTTAAATTGCTTCTGGGAATCTGAATGCCCCGAATGAAATGTTTTGTCCCTACCTATACTACTTACCCAAGTATTTCTAAATATTGATTGCAATTACTTATTGATCCAGCATATACTAGCCCAGTTAAAATAATGAATTAGATGTGTCCCCACACCTATAATGTCCATGTTAAACACTTAGTCTTAAGGTTTGTCCTGTTAGTAGGTGTATTACCATAGGAAGAAAAAATATTTGGGAGTCATTTCTACTCTTCAGTGCTAGGAATCACATGCTTTATTTATATAGTGGATACAACCATGGCTCTTATGATCTTTACTGCAGAGACTGGAGCTCTGCACCAGTCTGATAAGTTGTGAGAAACAGCCATTTTTCTGAAGTGGTTATTAAACAGGAGGCAGTAGATTCTTAATCAGCAGAAAGGAAGAAATAGAAAAAGAAAACTGAGGGTGAGAACTGATTATGCTAATATTGATGGTTTAAATGAGGTGATGAGGTAAAAGCATTCAGATAATATTGTCATAACTCTGAAAATAGCAACAGCTTTTATTTCCACACTGTACAGAAAGCGTGACCTGTGGTACCTTAAAGAGAGGCTTACCTATTAATGCCTCTTACTCTCATTCCGGGTTTTTCCATTCACAGTTTAAAAAAAGCACATGTCCTCAAGCTTAAACAAATAAATACGATTTGAGGGGAAAAAAAAAAGTCCGAGAAAATTAGTGAAGCTTTTTGACTTAAAGCTAATTTTCTTTAGTTTACCATCTTCATGATTGTATATAATCGTTTCTTTAATGACCTTGAAGTTTTTGCCTCAACAGTATTGCCTGGGAGGTTTGCTCTACACTTCAATAATTCTTTGTGTGAAAAAACATTTCTTCACATCTGTTTAAGTGTTATTTGTCTTTATATTCCCTTCAACCTCTTTGTCCTACTGATAGTCATATTAGCTGGAAAAGTTAACAAGCTAACTATTATCAGTATACAGTTCCTGATTTTTACAGAGAGCTTTAATAAAACTCTATTTATCTGTATTATGCAGTTTAAAAATAAGCAAAAGATTTACAGTACCTTCTTTTGGGCTTATACTACATGCCTTATGTTAATGTTATTCTCATTTTTCCACAGTGTTACTTATATATAATCTTTTCATTTAAATTAGCAATGAGAAAGTAGCAAAGCAAAATAACAATAAAACCAAACAAAATCCAGCAAGAAACCCAGTACTCAACTTTCTCTTTATAATCCAGATACTCTGTGAGGTTCTGAATTCTGCTGTATCTTGAAAAGCACGTATGGTCTTTATGAAGTTCTCTTGCATTTACTTTCTACTTAAACTGGGTTCTTTTTAGGAGACCACACATTAACACTGTCGATAATCTGCAATTTCACTTGACAAAAGTCAGGTTTTTTTCTTGGTATATTCACATTAAAGCTGTAATAGGCTAGAACAGTTTACACTCACCAGTATGTCACAGACTCTGAAAGATACAAACTTGTATAACGTGTGCTTTGGTGGGATGACCAGAAGCAGCTTAAACTATCAGTGTTAGAAAAATAGTCTGATCTTTGATGGAGATACTTAAGAAAGAGCTGTTTATCAATACATAGAGATATTAAACCTTCTTTCTGCTTCCTTTTGCCATGCTTCTGTGAGAGAGTTTGAATCCAATAGCGCTGCAGAAGAACAGCACGGTGTTACCTCTCTTCCTCCCGAGGACAGAGCCTAGCTCCCTCCTCATGCTATTTAGCCATGTAAGTCTCAGAAATGTTTTCTCAGAGGATGCTTATGAGACATGAACATTATCCCTATGTGCATCTAACTTCCTACTGTATTTTCAATTTAAGAAGCCATTTTGGCTTTCATAAAAAACCTTTTATTTGCTGTTTCAGGTGCAAGCTGGCTGCTGACTTTCACCTCTGAGACACCTGTATTTCAGAACTGACCAACTGTTCTGCAGAGTCAGGAAAGCACTTTGGAATCTTCTTGGTTTAAAATTATCATATAAGACTAATGTACTGTATTACTAGTCTATTTATTGATCCACTTGTCTTTATTTTATGGTTTCAGTTGGTCTATCTTATAGCACACAAATGGAAGCATTGACCATGCCTTCACAATGGCTACAGCAGGGCAATTGCTCAAGTCCAAGCTTCCCCACGTTGTGTCACTGATGGGAGGAAAATGGAGCATCTTTTGAGATAAAAAGCCAATTAAAGCTTCAGGTTCATTAAACAACAAAAGAACTGCCCTCACAGAAGAGGCTGTTGATGCATTCAGTCTACTTTCCTGTCACTTTGTGTTGTGACACCACCATTGGAACACAGATGCAAAATAAGTAGCCAACAATATTAACCTGAAACTCACATTTCAGTCTGGACTTCTTATTCCCATAGCTTTATAGGGGGCTGGCATTTTCAGGGGGTTGTTTTCCATTTTATTTAAAGTTTTAGGAAGATTCAAGTAGTTTCTACAAAAGGATCAAAACAGTTAAATTCACCTCAGGTAAGTCATGGACTACAGGTAGTATGATAAAATGGATAGAGCAAGCATGAGGCAGGGCTTTTGGAGCTGGTGTTGAATAGATAATGTTTTTTAAACTAAGGAAATGTTATTTATTAACGGATTTAGCTATTTTTTTGCTCAACATAGTTAACATCTTGAATAAATGCCTACTATGAGCAGAAAAAAATGAAAAATAGAAATGGATTTTAAGGAAAAATAGGAAAACTGTTGGAGAAAAGCTACATTTTTGCAAGTGTATGCTGAAAAGATCTTGAAAAAAATCAAGCCACCTGTTTCGGAACAGTATTTGTAATTACTTCTTGGGACATTATTTTAGCAAGGACAAGTAATAGCAAATTAGTTAGAGACTACCCATTGTCATCTATCACAGCACTATCAAAACTAGGCAGCTGCAGCAAGGCTTTTACCATCCCATACCAGGTTAACTTCAGTAAGTAGTTCCCACACCTCAACCCAGCACAGCCACCCATCCCCCACAAGGTTTCAAAAGTTCATCTACCATCTGTGCTGTCTCTTCATCCTCTTCAGGCCAGCCCACCCTGCTTCTTGCCTGTGCTGTGTCCAGAATCTTCTTTCTCCAGGCTCCTCTTCCAGCCAGCCCCTCCTCATCCAGGCCCCCTTCTTCTCCCAGAGCCTCTCCTTCATCCAGGACACCCTCTATCCTCCCTCTGCTTCTTCCAGATCTCCCTTCATCCAGTGCCCCTCTTCTTTACCCCTTAGAGCTATTTAACTACTTAGCAGGAACCAGCCACAGCTGCACCTTATCCACGTCAGCCAACCCACCGCCCCTGAAATCAGCCCACAGCTGTATGTTATCAATGTTAATTAACCCACCTTCATTCCTCTGTAATTACTCTACAGTTCCTCTACAGTCATCTGTAAGTCTTGTGTTGTCTTAAAAATGAGTTTATTACCCAGTGTGTGAAATCAAAGAAAAAGTCAAAGAACACATGATATTGCCTTTAATACAAAGTTGTGCATGTTTGGGTGCTAGGTGTTCTAGCACACAATGGTAGTTTCCACAATCAGATTTATACAAAATTACATGAAAATTAATTTGTTAACTTCCAACCCTCTAACACTGATTGGATGGAAATCTACGTAATGGTTACACAGTCTTACTAGTTAACTACATGCACTCTTTGAGGAAGGGTGTCTTTGTGGGCTGGGGTACCTTGTGTAGGGAGTGTGATTTTTGGTATTATAATGAAGGTACTTTGCTTAAGGACACAACTTTGGCTATCTGTCCAACAAGTATCAGATCTATCTTGCTTGTGCTGCCAACTTTCATGAAAGTAATTGCTCTTCAAAGTTGCCTTACAATAAGCAGCAATTACTGCAGTTAGTCATCCTTGATAGTTCTTTGCATGGGATGTTCTGAGTTGAAATAATGTGTCCATTCTGATTCTTCAAGAATATGTGCAGATTGTTAAACAAAATCATAAATCCATACAGTCTGGTTACAAAATCTGATAACACTCAAGCTGGAACGATTTCTTGACTTCAAGAATTAGAATATTCAGGTCTTCTATGAAAGTTACTTTAAAGCCTTTTTTTTTATATAGTCACCAAATGAGACTTTGAAATATTTGTATTTATATTAATATCAACTGACTGAAGCTCAAGCCTACAGCAATAGCATTTCCAGCGAAACTCTGTTCTTGGTTAGACTATGGGAAAGAAAAGTTTTGCAAAAGTGTTATCATTTTCAAAGAAGCATGGCCAATAAAGCTCATCTGTTAGAATTCTCTAGCCCTGATTTAGGTACCATCAAGATTTTGCTGTGCTGTTATCATGTCCCATGGACTATTAACCACACCTTCAATATCAAGTCATCAAAAAAAATCCTCATTTGACTTACGAAAATAAACCAGTCCTTAAGCTTGCTGATACCTTGTAGTGACAGGATGTCAGATGTTGTTTTGCAAATCCTCCTCTATTGATGATGTTTAAGTCTATTCCTGTATCTAGTGACACAGGGATACAAGATCGTAATCTTGCTAGTTTACTTAAATAGCAGTTGAAGACAGTTCACATGAAGGCATGTGAATATACTGCCAGGATAATGTAAAGAGCCTCACTTACTCGTCTATTTGTTCCTGTCGTTACTTGTTTCCCTTCTTCACTAACCAAGACCTCAAGGCTGGTATTTTGTAATCGGTACCCTTCATCATGCTAGGACTACTGTATTTTTATTAGAACAGACAAACAGAAACAAAGCTCAATTTTTTTAATTTTTTTTTTTGGCAATTCCTCCACCTTGGGTTAATTGAAATTGTCATTTTACCTCAGAACAGGTTACAATGCTTCTTTATGCTGACTTGCAAGCCCCAGCTGAAAAGGCAGGATTATATGATTTCAAATTGGAAATCTAAAAAAGACATGGCTCTGTAAGCTTCCCACTCCTCACTATTCCTTAGGCCACACTGAAGACAGATTTCTCCTCTGTCATTTCTTTTTGAGCTGCAAGTCATTAATAAGGGGCTCCTCGTTATCTCTTTAGTAGGGAAAGGAAAAGGGAAAACTTCATGTTCTAAAAGACTTCTATATTACAGTATCACTAAATAATCTGTTACCAGAGAAAGACTTAAAAAATGGGCATCAGTTCAGATATAACCATTTTGGAGACCCAATGACTATATTAAGATATTTAAATGGATTCTTTTTAATGCAAAATTCATTACATATATTACTAAAATATCTCTTGGACTGAAATAATAATTCAGTAATGCTCCTTGGAAGACTGAGACACTTACACAAAAAGAAAAAATAATGTCAGACACGATGGGCAAGCAGAATCATAACTAAAAGAAAATAATGCAGTTATGTGAAGGAACAGCAGCATCTGCCTTGACACATGTGAAGTTATATAAAAATGCATTACCACATTCCTTACTGAATATATCACCTCACCAATTCCAGACTATTTAATTCCTGGAACTGCAGATAACCTGCAAAAAGCAAGAAGTATCTTTAGCGTCACTCACTTCACATGGAAGTTGCTGCAGTACAATATTTGCTATATTTACTAAACTTAGTAATTTTCAATTTGATTTTTTACAGCCTCATGTATTAAAAAGGTTAGATCTGGCCTTTCTTCCTTAGAAGAAAGCATGTTCCCCTGAAAAAAACATCTTTTTCCTTTGAATCACACTTTTTGTCCAGTATCATTGTTCAATCTTGGATCAGAAGCTTTTGTATCAATGAGAACATACCTAAACACAGTTCTATTAACTTACCAATATAACTCTTCAAAATTTGGGCTTCAGAACCACTATTTATCTGTTCTATTACACAGCAAGTATTATTTTTGATTTTTGTTTAATCTGTTCAGTTAGTCTGGTTATATGTGGAATCAAATATAAGAATATAACTTACTTATACTTGGACAATGTAGGTCTGTTCATACAAGCTACAAAATTGTTTATAGTCACTTAGACTAATATTAAGAGGTTGTTGCAACTACTTTGCCCTAAAAGGCCTAGCAAACACATGAACACACATGACTGAAACTTTTTCAGTTTGCTAGCTGCAGCTTGAAAGGATAAGCAATAATTGAAAGTAGCAGGCATAAAGCACAACCAGTACAGAATGGAAGGGTTTGCACTTACTTTGCATAGCTGTAACTAGAAGCATTAGTTACAGGCAAGACAGAAGCATGCCCAGAAATTGTATATACCAGTCCCTCACCAAATATAAATTTTCCCACCTCCATTGATTTCCAAGGAGGCAGACAAATTTACAGCAGCGAAAGCTCTAGGCCATTTTATTGCCCAGATTCTTTTCTGAACAAATCCTGTGTGCAGCAAGGATGGAAATCAGAGACCCTGATTCAGTTCTGACCCTGCAGAAGACAATTTTGTTCCCAGCCACTTTAACTTGTTTTGCTAATGAAGTATGAGCAGTAGTAGGACCGGTGCAGAACAGGGGCATTTCGCACATTGCAAATGCTTTTCATTCTCACCTCATCTGCATTTGTGTGGTACTGGTGTGGGATAACCATACATAAGCAGAGGCATGAGCAGCAAATACCTCTTGAAGAGCAAATCATCTGCATGGCCTCTGGGAGCCTAAGAAGCTGTGAAAATCCAGCCTTTATCTACTTGCTATAACATAGTTTTGATTGATGGGATTAAAAAGCAGTTTAAAAATCTTGGGGCACTATTCTGCATAGGTTTGCATGTCATTTCACATAAGGCAAATTTCTCATAATTTATTAATTTTTATTCATAATTTAAATGAGAAAGTTGTAAAACATGGCTCTAGCTGAAGTTGCGAAAAATCAGTATTCTTCAGCATAACTCCTTTGTTCAATTCTCTGCACCATGGATCTGACATAAAGGTAGAGGAAACTTAAAGGAAGGGAAGGTTTTTTTGCCAGAAAAAAAGGTACAGCCAAACAAAATAATGTGAGTTTGTTACTAAGAGTCATAATTATTTTAAATCAAGTAAACGGCCTTTTTTTGCCAAAATGTGTTGGTAGCCAAATGAAGGGCCCAGGAACGGATCCCTGGCAATCATGACACACAGCGACACATCAGTTCAACAGCCCTTGACAGTGTGTTTTTAATTGTCTGTGGTGCAAGGTGGGCAAATGCAACGAAGCAGAACTTGTAGAAATATTTAGGAATACCTTTAAAGAGTTGCGAGTGGCAATATAGGAAACAGTTAAAGGTAGAGAAAAGACACCTCATGAACTCCTTTTCACCTCTTCTTATTACACAAATAGAAAAAGATACTGAATAAAACTCAATGATGGGAAAGTAAAAATCATCATTATTTTCCACAGCGTATAATTAGCCTGCAATACTCATTACCCCCAATATCAGCAAGAGTAAGGGTGACAATTAATCAGTCAGGTGCTTAAAAATGCAGCTCCATTTCAATAGGATTTATGAAAGGAATACGGAGATTATGTAGTAAATCCCCACTGGTTTTGTTTACACTCCTCTGAAAGCATGATCCTTGGAAAACAGCTTTACATGCAGTGTGTTATGTTACCTACCTGCCTCCAAAATACATGACAGAGACACAGAAAACACACAGACTGCCTGTGAGACATTTCAGTGTATCTGGTAATATACCAGCACCCTGGGTATGCTCTGCCACAAAGGATCCCCAGTTTTTTAAGGGTGTTCTCTGGTCAACACAAACACCCAGCTCGAATGCTCAATCAGCAGCCGTGGGGGTGGGCTCTAATATATAAATCAAACAGCTGGGTGGCTTTCGAGCATTTCAGTAGATATTAGACATCACTATTTTGAGGCATTTCAGCACTTCTGTGAATCAGACCCCATGACCTCAGGAGGCTTTGAAAAACAGACATTTTTTTTATGGTTAGTTGAGGTAAGAAGAAAGATAGTGAAGTGAAACATCCAAAACAAATAAAACAGAAGAAAGAAAGCACTTTGGAAGGAATAGAAATGCTTTTGATTTAGGGCATGTGCCATTTTCTAGTATCAGGTAATAAAGGGAAGGTTTGAAGTGAGAGAGCTTTTCCGTAGACGGTGTCTGGAGTGCTTTCCACATGTGGTCCAGGAGTAGCAGGTAGTGCTAGTGCCAGTAAAGGGGACTGTATGACCTGCTGACCTGAATGAGTGTGGCCACAGCTGTGTTCACACCAGCAAAATCCGGGATCTGCTAGTTGGCTGTGATTAGCCCGGCTCAGTTCCTTTTCTAGTGAGGGCCTTTTCACCCGTCCAGCCACTATATTTTGTCACATTTTCCTTTTGTTTCATTTTAAACCTCTCTCACAATTTTCACTCCCCATGCCATTTTTTTTCCTACTCTGAAAAAACGTGCAAGAAAAAGGACTTTAAACTAATTTTTTAGAAGTGCTTAATGTAGGTAGTACATGAGGGCAGACAGAATTCAATTTTGGTTAAATGTAAGCTCATGCATACTTGCAAAAAAATGGTCTGAATTTCTTGTGCATTCTCAAAGGCTCTGATGTCCTGATTCAATGAGTGTTTGAGTGCTCCTGAGAGAATAAAGCCCCTTAATTTCCTTGTCAGGAGTTAAAGGTTCTCTTTCTACTCAATCAGCAATGCAAAGCCCTTAGCATTGATCTTTGACCCCTCTTAAGAAGAACGTAAGTGATTGTTGTTCAATGAAGACAGCTTTTTGGTGTATTGCAGCAAACAGGTTGCACGGATGAATTATGGGGATTGAAAAACGGAGTATAAATACCATAATCCTGTTATATGAAGCAATGCTATGACCTGGGTAGGTGCTGAGTCTCAAATTCATAGGAACACTTCAAAAGATTTAATACTAGAATTTTGGAGAAGGTTAATGAAAGCAGTAAATGATATGCTAGAATTCGCAGGAAACAAGGCATCACAAAGAGCAAGGTGCTCAGTTCCAGCCTCACTGTGGCTTTTTTATGATGGCAGCAAAATAGTCAAGCTGACCATTACCCAGGAGAGAGAGAATTTAAAGTCACTATAGGCGATTTTATTGCATTGCCCTCTGCAGTCTTCAGGATTGTTGGAAGCGGGCCTGGAAAAGGAAGGAAAGAGCAAGATCTCTGTGCTGGGTACTCCAACTAGACTGGCAGCCCAGCAGAGTCTGTGAACAGTCACTCTCAGTAGAACCCTTCTAAGCAGAATATAGGCAGGAGCTGCCCTTTCTTGGTGCTGCAAAAACCAGCTTTACCTCCTTCCCCATCTTTGTTCCTTGGTAGTGGCAAGTAGTGGATTGCTGAAATACAAGAAGATAGACAAGACACTGAGTTTGGCCAAAATTCTGATTTCTTTCAAAGTTCTTTCATTTCCTACATATTTCAGCATAGAATGAAGCATTGATGAAATTCCTTTTGCCCTTTACACACTCATTTTATTAGCTATAGACATTTCTACCAAATGCCCTTCTCTGGCTAAACATGGCAAACGAGGTTTCACCATCTTCAGACATATACATTCACATTATGAATTAACAGTTGCGTATCTATACATTTATTTCAGAACTTGTAATATATTTCATAGTCTGAGTATATGGAAAAAATATAACAATTACCACACCAGAATATATGTCAAAGATTCAGGACCTTTTGCTGGGATTTCAATTGAATTTAGTTTCTCAATGCTTATAAGGAGGTTGTTATGGTTTTAAATGAGATCTGTTGCTAATGGCAACTGTTTCAGTAATTGTAAAATCTATAAAATAGATAGGGCTATTTAAACTGCTTAAAAATTTATAGCATATTAGATTTAATTAATACATTCAAATATGAGAAAGGATTAATGATTTAAAATCTGAATCAATATTTTTCTCGTATGTGTATGTTTTGTATTAAAAATAATATATGCAACTCTCTTACTAGTATTAGAATGAACAATTTGTCTATGATGGCATAGTGGCTTAGTCCACTGTTGTATTTCTTGACCTCTGTATGCCAAAATTGAAATCTGGATTAGGCAGGAAGGAATTACTGTGGAAGATTCAACAGAGCTCTTTGCTGGCCTGTGAAAACCAAGTTTTATTACCAGGGCTGTAGTTGTATAGTCATTGCAGTGTTTATAGTGCATTCAGCTCCAGGTGCAATTACCATACCTAACCTTACACATATTAATTGGCTTTATTATAAACTACCTTTCACCTCCTAATAAATAAAAAACACAGTTATTATATTTCCTTTGGCATAATTATGTTTTTAAAGGGTTATAATGGTATATAGAGAACTCCGGTGTTCTACTTAAAGTGATATTTTTAAAGCTCATTGAGGTCACCAGATAAATGGAGCTTAGTAGTACAAAATTATTATTATTACTGTTACACAGGAAGTGTAGGTAAGACTGCATATACAGTATGTATATACATATATGTCTATATATTTGTTCTAGTGGTGTCTGAAGTACTTGTAATTACATTTCAGGGTTATTTGGTTCTACTATAAAGACAAATAGAAGCTTATTCTTTTCCTAAAACACATTCCACTTGAAAGCTGGCTTCCTAAACTATAAAAAAAGAGCTAATCTCTAAAAGACTGAGTTTGTGCTAGCAGGAGATGGCATGGAAACTTAAAGCTGTAGTATTTCCCTGAGTTTCACCTGGCAAAAGATTTGCAGGAAAATTATGTAGGGTTTTCCCTTGTTAATATTTCTCCAAAGCCTCCAGTGCTGAGTAAAGCACGGGATGTATTTTTTTCAGAGACTCAGTGGTGGTAGCCACCCATTTCAGACTGGAAGATCTCTAGAGATTTGTATCAGTCTCCACCGTAGACTGTCTCCAAGAAGATCCAAGACCAAAAGGACAGAGTCTCTATTTCAGTCACTTCCTCTGATGTGATTTCAGGTTAATCAGATAATTCTTGTCCTAAGATGCTTTTCTTCAGCGTGGAAATTATACTGCTATTGCTTCTCTCAGACTCTAGGATGAATTTAAAGGTACGTGAAGAACTGTAAATCCATGGGAGTGTAGCAGGCTGTATCTTAGAGAATACCTCCAGTGACTGCAGTTTGTACACGTCTAACTTTAAACTAGTCATCTCTAGCCATGTAGTATGCTACAACACGAGGTTCAGCAACCGACCGAGTTCAGAAAGGTTTTACAGTTTGTAATGAATGCCTCATCATAACTGCACTGCTGCGAGTAGTTGTGTTAAAACTAGTGTGAGCGTGTTTACAGAAGCAGCAGTACCACCATGTGTAATCACAGAGTGTGTACATACGGATTGATTCCATCCAGTTGGAGGTGCATGCGAGTTAAACATATATCTCTAAGCTAATTACTGTTCTCGATGGAGAAAATTAGATACATGGAGAGAGTAATTGATTTAACTGAATTTCTGACTAAAAGACACTGGCCACAACTGATGGGAGCCTACACGACTACCTTAAACTCAAGACGTCTGACTTCTTGGGCTTCATTAGAACAGGCAAAATCTATTCATAATGCTTAATGGATGAGAAAAAGATAAAGTAACTTCCACTAAAGATTCACTACTTAGAATTTCACACCAAAGCCAAAGATAGATGAGCTACAATGTCCAGTAAAGGGTGGAGGCCTTGAAACAACGGGTATTCCTGAAAATAAAATATTTGAAATCAAGGCTATTGCAGGAAACATTCAGACATAGAAGAGGTAATATAATTTTGTACCTAAGAAATTTCATAGAACAAACAGGAAGACTGGAAAGGTTCTAGACAATCTCCATACGAATCTGTAAGCATAAGAATACAAATATGCTATTTGTCTTTCCAACCTCTAGGTCACTGAAAGGAAATTGACTGTTGAACTTGGAGGGAAATCTAAGGAGGGAACTAAATTTGAAATAATAGCAATAGATGTTGGTGGCTGTCTGCATAGATGCTGATGAAGTGTTACAGGGGGGAAAGGAGTGAGACACTATCTCAACACTTCCGTCATTTCCACTTAGGAATGCAGTCTATATCACCTATCAGAAGGTGATAGTCTCAAATTCTGGTTAAATAAGATGAAAAAACTACTTCAAGAATACCTATAATTAGTGGGTCACATGATGTGACATCAACTCAACACAACTTTATCCATGAAATCTCATCATTTTAATTTTAACTGATAATCTGCTCTCCAATCGATTAGAGAAGCAGGTTTCTCTGTTTCTGCAGAGTAAGCCTTCCAACTTTAAGGCAGCCCAGCTATATCGTATAGAAAAGACCAGCTCCTCCTTCATGGAAGGAGAGATAAGAATTCGGATGGCAGAATCTACAGTACTCAGTGAATTCCCAACAAGATAAAATATGACAGCATTTTACCCTGAGCATATTCATGAATGATAAATTATTTAAAATGATTTAAATGATATATTTGTTTATTGAAAAAGGACCTTCCCAGGACTCAACAAGTGAGGCATGTTCCAAAACTGCAGCAGAACATAGGCTACATGCAGTTGAACATGTCTCCAGAAGTGATAGGCAGAAGTCCAAACCGCCAGAAGAAAATTACCTGCCCAAGAATTTAATGTTGAAAATGGAGTTCCTAATAGAATATAACCACTAGTTCTTTGTAGTCATCATTAACCTTTTGAATTTACTTTCCTGGGTATATGATCTGAATGTGTACAGCCCATTGATTTGCCTGTGTGATTCCAGAATAACAATTATGAACATTTTGGTTAACTTCAATCAGCTCTGTCCTAGAGGCAGATGTTTCAAAAATAAATAATGTCTGAGGAAAACAGATGATGAGGCAGAAGAGAAATCTGAGTAGTGTGTCTAGGGGAAAAAAAAATTAAAAATCATGAGAGGATCAGGGGGTTTGAGCTATTATATATTCCCTGTGATTTTGAATGTCTCTTTAAGGATTTTTGTCTTCCCCCAAATCTATGAAGCTTGCAGAGACCCAAGAGCACATACCTTTAGGGAATTATTGTTGTCTTAGATCAATGCTGGTGCAGCCAAATAGCAATACAATATATTAAGTGAAAGACAGCTAAACAATTCACTCTTATTAGCTAGATGTTGTGGGCTTATGGCCAATAAGTATATGTTAATTAATAATTAAAATCTTCTGTAATAATTTTATGGCAAGCTAATCTCTGATTGTCTTGACGGAGAGCATTTATGCTTTGCATGTAGTCTACACACTCTGCAATAATCCTCTGGCTTTGCATACATTGTTGTGTTAAATTGCTTCAAAATATTTTCACAGCAAAAGCAGTTGGTAGAGCTCCATCAGCACTTCACTGCAGAAATTTAGTGCACCTTTAGAGAAATGACTTTTCACCCCTATTACACTATACACGGACAAAATCTTATAATCATTTGTCCCATAAAGCCTGCCAGCACCCCTTCCAAAGCCTTTCCAGTACCATCCTTCACTCACCTACTCATCATCTATACATTTTGTCCCTGGTTTTTCACTGCGTTCATGGGCTGAAACAGCCCAGATCTTGAATTTAGGTCAATGCAAGCTCTAAAAAAAGAAAACAAACAAACAAACAAACAAACAAACCAAAACCCCCAACCCTCAAACAGCAAATAACACAAATAACACCACTACAACAGAAAGCACCCAGAGGGGTACTTCAGGTGTTACAGAACTACTAAAGGTAGGAGGTAACTGTGTTATGATACAAATTATATGCTGTGGCTGAAGCAGATGCCTTACCAAGCACCTGAGAAGAACTGATGAGCAGAAATATGCGTTGCCCTATAAAACCTACATATGCATGGTGAAGGGCTTCTGTCAGTCACTTCTGAGTTTAAAAAGTAACTCAGATTTTGAGTACTTCCCAATGTGAAGACACAGTCACTAGAAGATATTGTGAGATACATGCTGAAGCGTACTGCTGGGTTGTGTACACTCAGCACCTTTCACAAGAAAAGAAAAAATAAAATAAAAGAAAGGAAAGGAAAGGAAAGGAAAGGAAAGGAAAGGAAAGGAAAGGAAAGGAAAGGAAAGGAAAGGAAAGGAAAGGAAAGGAAAGGAAAGGAAAGGAAAGGAAAGGAAAGGAAAGGAAAGGAAAGGAAAGGACTGATTGAGAAGGTAAAAACAGACACGTAGTTTTTAAATCTCCAAATATACAATTTCTTAATGAAATAAACTATGTAATTTCTGTCAGGCCTTTATTCTTATTGGTCTTTAGAAGGCACATGATGCAATGGAAGCAGGGAAAGATACTTCTGCATCACCACACCTTGATCCTAGAAACATCTGGGCTGATGGAGCACTTCCTTAAACTGTACTTGGCTCACTGAGTGCAGCCTTAGTAGCAAATCGCTAAAACATTCCACAACCGAACTTTTTTTTTTTTTTTTTTTTCTTCTTAATCTGAAGCAGCTAGAGTTTTCCACCACCAGAGGTCTGATACTGGATTTAGCAGACTAGGAAATTGCTACAGGTTGTCACTTCCTCTGTTAGAACAAGTAAATGCCAAGCTGCCTCTAGAGATTGTATTAATCATCCTGCTGATTCTCTTTAGGCGGAAAAGGTTGACATAAAAGTATGTTAATTGACTAATCAAAAGAAAATAAGTTTAATGTTTTCTGGTATCTCAGCCTCGAGACTCTCTTGTCATGGTTTTCCTATCCTTCTATGAAACCGAGAGTTGTTCTTATTTCAGGTCTGATTCTCATTATTGATATGTCAGGTGGTTAAAGGTAACAGCTGGGAGAAGAAAGGCATCTATTACATTTGCATTCAGACTATCATCAGGATTATAGAAATCTGTAGCACTTCAGGGCTAATTTCTGCAGTAATGTTAACTAAATTCAGAGGCAGGTTGGTGAAATTTCCATGACAATTTTGTAGCAGTAAACGCTGCATAATTTATAACAGCAGGCAATATAATACATGCATTTTAAAGCTTTTTATTATTATTTGGTTTTATAACCTAGTAATAAATCACACAATGAAGACTGGTTGAGCTAACAGGGAAACCTCTAGCAAACTTAATATTTGCTATGAAATCTCACAAAAGAAACATCTTTTCCTGCTGGCAACATGTGGTAGAAAGCTATTTCCCTCAAAGCAGGATAAGCTTGTTCTTTTCACTGCAGTCATTGTTTTGGTCAGGTATTTTTATTCATGTGTGTATATTCCATTATTTACTTATACATATATTAGAAATTACTACAAGAATTTTAAAGAAAATTATCCTGCCAGAAAATACAATTTGTTAAAAATGAAAAATAGAAAAGAAATTGCAGATTATAACAAAACACTTCAATGTTAATAAAATGAAAAAAAAAAATCCATATTCAGTTTTGGTGAATTCAATTGAATGTTTTAACTGAAGTGTTTTAAGTTGGTATTGTTGTGTGCCAGATTTGTATTGCTTCCTCTATGACATTAAAATATGTAATAATAAATCATCAACAGTTGATAAAAAAGGCTTTCAAATTGAAATATTTATATATTTTTAGAGATTAAAAAAAAAATAAAAATCCAGGGTGTCTGAACTACTGGTATACACAATACTTAGTCAGTCTTACATGCTCAAATGCTTATTTCCTAGCTATGGAAAATCAAGTACTGAAAAAATTTACATAAGAAATTGTAGGTAAAATGGACATGTGGAGCAGCTGTTGTTTTTCTCTCGTAGTATGTGAAATAAAGGATGGAATAACCAAGGGGGTCGATGTTTTACTTCATTTTACTGCTTGCATTGATACAGATTATGCCATTTCATGTATTTAACAAAATTAGCAAACAAGATAAGCAATTGGATAGTGAAAAAGGACCTACAAAGGCACCCAGAACTCTTGCAATAGGATGTACAGAGAAGTAAAACAGGTCACATCTTTGGACTTTTCTTAGACTGAAGGAGGGAAGAATGTCCTCAAGCTCCGTGTCACCCAGAACTGAAGAAAGCAGGAGACTAAGGAATCTACTAATTAACATAATTCTGTGTACTGTATTGAATTTGTTGCCTGAATCATATTTTCAATTCTCATAAATAAATCTGCCTTTTGACAGACAATAGTTTTATCTCTTTTGATATGGGAAAAACTCACACCAAAACTCCTAAATGATGTTAATTGATGACAACTGATGTCAAACTGCTGCAGCCTGAAACAAATTGTGTCAACATGTTCCAGGGAAGCAAAATTCTGCCTGTTGACAGGTGTATGTAGGTTTCTGACAGTAAATAGCAATAGATTTGAGAAAATTGCCTGATTACAAGAAAATGGGATTAATTTTACTGCATATTTATGGTTATAGTGGTGACCACACACTGAACATACAAACACACAGATGCAAAGATCTGCAGTTAGTTGTCAATTGTGTACGTAATAATTGATACTTTTATCTTTATAGTTCATACTCATTCATAAGATAGTTTTGATATATCAAAACTGGGGGCTAATTACTTTCCAAATAACCTCCAGTGAAGACATAGTTCAGGCCTTTTGAAAACAAAACGTACTGTCTGACAGTTCTTCCAGGCTTGCTGATGTTCTGGAAAAATAGACATTTGGTATGACTTTCCTTTGTAGAAGCTACCTTGTTTCTACCACATTTTCTTATATTTTCAAACCAGTGCTTCTGGCTTGAAGTCAAACTTGCTTCTCTCCTAGTCAACTGCATTACCTCTGATACCTTTTACAAGTTAGATCCAGATCTACTATCCTCCATTTGTGTGGCAAATTACTTGTTCTTACTGAGAGAAAGCATATCTTCGGTAGTTACTTAGCCATGTAACTTTACCAGTTCCTTTAATTTCTCTAGTCCTCTTTTTATGTTTAAAAATCCCTCAACTTTATATTGCTTTAAAGCTGTAATTTGGTACTGATCTCATGTTGTTTATAAATGGATGCTGGCCAAAAGTAAAGTCATCCCTTTGCTAATGTATGTAAGCTAAGAAAAGAAATTTTGCAGATTTGATCAATAATTTGCTAAAAGAACTCCTGCATCAGGGATGATATAAACCACATGTAAGCTGGGCAATCTTATGGCCCAGCATTCTCTGCCTGTTGATTGGTTAAAGTTTGACCACATAACACATTTTATTTTGAAATACTGTTAGCAGGACAAACATCACAGAAACTATTGATAAAGAGATAAAGGAAATTAGACTTTTCCTTTGGTTAATTGTTTTATAGTGTTTACATAACCAAGTCTGTGATAAGCATATGACATAAGCATATGAAGAACCATTCTCAAGCAGTTTCTTGTGTATCCATCTATTATTTCCTGGGTGTAACACAAGAAATGTTAATTACTTTTCACATTTCTAAAGTCATTTTGTTTCTGAGTTGGTAAACATACCTGATTAAAATGTCCCATTGAACTAGACAATACAGAGAGCAGATCTGCAAGCTTTCAGGTGCTACCAGTAGCACTGTGACACTACCAACTGGAACAGGAGGCAAGTGTAGCTGTGTCTGACCTTTTTCCTCCCTTGTCACCATTCCTAGAGGGCCACTGAACAGAACTATTTATGATGAGGGTATTTTTAGTGTGGTGAATACCTCTCTTCCAGGCCATAGCCTCTAAGTCACTTTGGATATGTCATTAAAACTCCATCAAAGCATTAGAATAAATAATTATTTTTCCCTTGCTCTATCTATGGAATTTTTATGGCCATGCACAGGGCCATGAAGAGTCTTTGTTTGACTTTGTGACCTTGCACATTGCTGTGAATGCCTCAATTTGCATTCATTCATGAATACAATTGTCATGCAGAAATAAGACATTTTTTCACCTTGGTCCCCTAAGCTGCTAAATTTTTAGAGTACATTTGAGATGCACCAAAACAAGTGGTATTAGAGTCCACAGAATATGCAGCTATTCCTGTCTTTTCCTTAAAAGCAGGTCTGGCATATACAGCTGGTTATCTTCTTACAAGAGCCCACTTGCTGACGTACCAATTCAGGAATTGAAATATCCATGTCTTGAAGATTTCAACTTGCATTTGCCTAAGACATGCCGTGGCACACAGGCTATTAAGCAGATGTGGCAACAACCTCCATTCATCCTTCTTTGAAATCTCCTTTATGCCCCAAATTTAGATGAATAAGTGACATGAAATCAATCTTACCCTACCACTTTACCTGTTCTGTGATATTCTGTCATTTCATATATATATATTTTTACTCAGCTAACTTGTCTATAAAAACACTTACTTTCAGCTGTCTATAAAGAATTATTCGTTTTCCAAAACTGCATATTAACTACTAGAGAAGTAATTATTCATTTTTCTTGGCTTAGATTCTTGGTATTGGTAAATGGGAACTGGTAGGTAATTTGACATACATGGTAGCCTGTATAATAAAGATATTTGTCACCAAATCATGAGCATTCATGGTGGTTTCATGGCAAATAATGTTTAATTTGATTGCATATTGCTAGTTTGTGTGATCAAAAGCTCCTTTCCACTAAGCCAAAGGAGCTCAGAGGAGCAACTACTGACAGGGGAACCCCAAAAACATCATCAGAGCAAAGAGAGTCACTGAGGTAGCTGCTCCGCAAGCAATCCCAGGGGACTCTCAGCTTGTGGCCCTGTGATGGCACCCACCAAACTCAGCCAGCTGGAGAGGCTCCCTCATTCACCTTACAGACTGAAGAGGGGACTTACTGCCCCTGGGGATATGGTATGCCAGAAAGATCCTTTTGGGGTTGATCCAGACTTATTCTAGGATGTTCAGAGCAGGGACCAAAGGCCTGGAAGGAGGGGTGGACTGGGGAGGTACAAGTGTGGGAAGAAGAGACTAAAAGGAACCAGTTGTGTGTAGGCAGGCTCCTGGTCAGCATGCTTCTCTGGCTGTATTCTGCACCTAATCCCAACAGTCTGTCCCGTCTTCTCATTAAACTCCTTTTCCATCTCTGCTCCCAGCCGCAGGGATCTCTGTCCTGTGTGCGCATGTGTGCCTGAAGGCTTGAGTGCAGCAGCTGGAGCGGGACCAGGGGCCTTGGGTACCTGTGTGTCTGTGATGGGATGAACTAGAGAGATCAGAGCATGTGTGATTGTGTGCAGATATGTGTGTTGGTGTGTGAATACTGGTGTGAATCAGGCTGGGCTAGCCGGTGAGGAGGACAAGAGACTTGGCAGACAAGTATGGGAGTGGCTGTAGGTCTGGGCTGTATCCTGAAGAGACCAGGAGGTCTGAGTTGGGTATCGGAGGGACTATGGGGTCCATGCCAGGTACTGGAGAGACGATGGTTTCTGGAGGTGGGATGTTGCGGGGGTCTTAGAGCTCTATCTTATGCTGGTAGAACTTGTGGTTGCATGTGTGTCTGTGTGTTTGTGCATGAGGCGGCTGGGGTACCAGGGCCAGCTACTGAATAAACCAAGCGTGCAAAGCTAGTTAGTGAAAGGATCCACATGTATAGATGCCTGTACAAATGTATATATTTTACACTAACAGGTTTTCATCCTGAACAGTCAGAGGAGGTAACTGGAGTGTGACTGGCCATGCTTGTATGTACAGATGTATCGTGTGTATGTGCCTATTAGGAATAAATAATTTAGACAACTGAGGCAAGTGTCTGAAATCAAGGGGAATGAATTTAGGCTTTTTTTTAGATGTTAAACTGCGCAAATACATCTAAATAGTAAATATGTGAGCTGAGAAAGTAACCATTTAAATCTCCACACCATAGAGGTACATCTGTAGTACCTTCTTCTAGAAAACTGAAAGTCAGGGGTGCACCAAGATCGTAAAAAAAAAAAAAAAAAAAAAAAAAAGCTGTGGAAATGTCAGGCTTGGAGAAATAAATACACACTATTTCTGGGTGTAATTTATTTGGCAGCAGCTGGTAATCTGAAAAACAATATAGCCTCAATGATTCATGTGTACTGAGAAAGCAGGTCTAATTCACCTCAGGAGAGGCTGTCTCAGTCGCAGTCATTAAGCCAGGCTGAGTTCAGACCTGTACGCTTCTGGTACACCTGTATGTCTGCCGTGCTTCAGGCTCTGTCTCAGTTTGGAGATTACCAAGTAACAAAAAGCCTGCCTGGAGAGCTTGTTCTCTGCTGCACACCACCACTGTCTCTGTACCCCGCTTGCTTTCCTATGGCTTTCAGTCACGATGGGGTACAGTAGCTACTCTGGGACCTCCGATACCTGTGGATGGCATGTACACAGGGTCAGCCTGCATTTCGCATGTGTCTTGGCTTTGTTTTCTGGCAACAGGGAAGTACTTTCCTTCATGAAATACAAGAAGTCAAAAGAAATGAAGCCACCTTTGTTCAAGGTGTGCCTGTATTCTACCTAATTACTCTCTCCCTTTGATGAAGAACCAATAAATAAATATTGAATATTATAAATAATATAAATATGAAGAACAAAAAATAAAAATAAGAACCCCACCCACCCCACCCCCCACACGTTTTCAGTATTCTAGAAACAAAAATAATTAAATACTGTAAATAAGTATGCTCAGACTAAAATAGATTAGGATGGACCTCAGTGCCAAACAATTCAAGCTGCTAGAAGAAAAGAAATATTTTGCCACAGCTGCTTTTATTTTCAGTAGTTGTGGCCATTTTCCTTCTCCAATGAGTTACTCGAACAACAAGATCATCCTCTGGGCCCTGAAGGTAGACTTCAAAGTATCAAGCTGGTTCTTTGGAATCCAGTCTGAGCTGCGTGTTTTTACTTGGAAATTAGGACTGTCTGGTAGATCCTAAGGGATAACTTGAACTGTGTAATTCCTTGATAGGGATTCATGTTTTACAGGAGATCTCTGCTGAGATATCTTATTTCACAACTATTGGAGCTCTGATCACCAGCTGTGCTTGTGACACAGACTGGAGTTGATCATGCTATGATCAGCAGTGGCACAAAACAGTTAACGGTGATCAGGCTGCTCTGCCCACTGGACTCACCAGTAAGGAAAACTGTGAAGAACAAATAAAGGTGATAGAGTTTTGATTTAGCACAGGACTGAGCAAAGATGAAACATGATATTCCACATTCTTTTTTACCCCCTTCATTGCTTTTGAAGAATTCTTTATCTATTACTATGACATTTAAGCAAAGCGGTAGATGATACTGCAAATCTGGATGAGAAGGAACAGAACAAGTGGAATACCTAAGTTGTAACATTCATTGCAATTGGAAGATAATACTGTCCATTGATAAAAATGCTACCTATGCCAAAGTAAAAGAAATAATCAGTGAGAGAATGCTTGGACCTTATAAACCCTATTTGATTTAAATGGATTAATTGCAAGTATGATAACATATGTAGTAATTTTTTTTTTGTACACACGAAAGTCTATGTTTACATAGCACGTACTGAGGAACAGAACATACAAACATACATACATGAAAGCTTCTAATCTGAAATAGAGAATCCCTGTATGTTTGTTTTGGTGTCTGTCCTTTTGACAAGATGGGAGTTGGTACTGTGTAAACAACATGACAATATGTTCAGAAATGGTGACTGAGGTTTGTTGTAAATCTTCAACATTTGGGGTAATTATTTCAGTTACTCTTCTGAATTTACCAAAATGCTTTAGGAAAATTAGGAAGACTGTATACACATGAAATCAATATTGATCATGAAAAGTTTGTTTGAAGAGCTGGTTCTTTTGTTTTTCTTACATATTGTTTATTATTATCTTCAGTTCTCCTGCTTCGCTAAGTTCTAATGTATAAACACTAAGTTGCAACTACGGTCATACATAAAGGCTGAATTAGGTTTTGCTACGTAACTTTATTCTGTGCTCTGATGGAAAACAAGTGCTTGATTTAGTAATAAATAATATCAATCTATGCATCACTTTCTGTTGTATGATGTAATAGTTTCAGCTTGATTGATCAGAGACAAGCTAAACAAAAGTAATGGATTCACTAAAACCTGAGCTGATTGCTGCTAGCATGGAGGTAGTAGACTTGTGACAGGAGATGGTGTACGGTGAAAGACGAGAAATTTGCAGACAGTCAAGAAGAGACAAGGCATGATTTTCACTTATGTTCTCATTAGACTGGAGCCAAACATACCTAAGATGAATGTTTGACCAGGGCTCTCGTTTGAACTTCCATAACAGACCGTTAGTTTGCTGTTGCTGCTGGGAGAAGTGGGTGGGTGGTCTTCAGAGGTGGGATGCTTATTCAACTGAAGCACAGAACTTTTTTACCCAGAACACTGTGGCACTGGACATGCTCTTCGTACATTGATGTTACATTATTTTCTTATCAAAATATTTGATTCCCTTTGCCCAAAAGTTTCTTTTACATTGAACAAACTTCCTGATTATAAGTGGGAGAAGTATGGAGTTCTCAGGGTATGCGGTAAAGACACTTAGTTTTGCAAAGTCTCAGGGTGGGAACTCAAATCAGTTTGTTTTGCAATTTTACAGAGAAATTCTAGTTTTTTGAGCTGGCTGCTGTTACCACCAACTTTGGCTGGCAGAAAAGATACTCTGGCACTTGGAAATGGAGCAAGGAATGAGAAAGAACTTCTAAGGCAGCTATTTTTGTTTAGTGTACAGCATTTAGTCCTTCCATTTGACAATAGAGGTGTTTTAGCTTCTGAAAATAACGTTTAAAACTCATCCAAAATCTTCTGTAAGGGGAAGCATACATTTCACTTTTATTCAGGTTTATTCATGTTAAAAGTTTCATACCTGAACATTCACTAGTATAGGACTATTTCTGCCAGATTCTGACTCTTCTTGAGTGCTGCTGAAAACCCCGAGTCCCCACGGAGATGTATGTGAGCTAAAGCTCCTATGTGCCTACATAAGGTGCTCAGTCCATCTTGCAAATTCAGATCCTATGTGAAGTGTCTCCTTACAATAAAAAACATATTATCCTTTGATGCTCTTCCTTTTAATGATAGCATTTCTAGCATTCTGACATTGCATTTATCACTTTTTCTATTTCTCAGCCTCATTTATTATCTACTGGATGAATTAGGTTTTTTACTCCACTCTAGATGGGGGAAAAATAATTAGGCTACCATGGGAGATACTAATTTCTTCTATCTTTGCCCTCAAAATGTAATGTCTAAATTTTAATTAGGATCTGTTTGATCCCTTCCAGACTGGAATGTTGTATAAAATTTTTACTGCTTCTAACCTAATTGGTCATTTGGTTATTTTGTATGTGCAGTGGTTTTATATCCATTTATAATGATTTACTAATAATAAAAATATCAAGAGAAAATTGAGACAAAAAATGACACAACCCTATCTGAGACTATCTGGGGGATACTGCAGTTCTGCTGTTGTACTTTAAGGCTGTCCTGTGAAACCTGAACTTGTCATGCTGGTCTCATCCATTGAAGCAAATCATGTCCAGGCATCTTTCCTGCCCAATCATTACCATGTGCTGAGTTTGTGCCACTTATTATGGTATTAATTAGGCTACCATTACATTTAATATCATCTAGGGAAAGTTTCTTGGTAAAAAAATGGCTGGCTATAAATTTTGTACATGAGGAGGGAAAAGAAAAAGAAAAAGCAAGGTGAAATTGGATTTTTAATTTATAGCTGGTTTTGTGGAAGTCGAAAGTGAGATGCCTCTATTTCTATTGGACTAAGCATAGACTGGAAAATGGATCCTTACAATGTTAGTCTTTCTTTCAGTGTAGTTGTGCAAAGAACTATCTTAACTTCCTCCTAAGTTACGGAATAAAGCATAAGTTTTCATAGAGATGAGTATGGGGAGAAATGGTAGAATATTGACAAAAAATTTCTAACTTTCTCCCTCACCAAAATTTCAGAGTAGTCATGAACTCAGTGTAAATTGTTACACAGTAGTTAAGTCTAATGTTTGAATTAGCAGAAGGATTTTATTACTCTGTCAGGATGAAGCAGTATTCAAGCCAGGTTAATAACCTATCAGATATTTAAAAACAGCCATGAAACATCCCAGAGGTCCAGCCAAGAACACTGCATGAAGCAGATGATATACTACTGTTCTCCAGTGATCCAGGCTCTTTGGAGGTGAGGAAGAGGGCAGTTAAAGTTTTCCTGAAGCTAATTTAACAAGTGTAATATAATGTCTTGCAGAAGAAAGGCTAGCAGATTGTTGCTGGTTTTCCTTATGCCTTGTTGCTCTCTGGCAGATATTCAGAATATGTTAATTTGCTCTCTGGTAAACCCCAGTGCACAAATAAGTCTACCACTTTTGCAGCTTACTTATTCTAAATTTGAGACTACTATTCTAAATTGAGATCTGAGACTCCACCCACAAGCCAAAGAACAAGCCACATTGTAGATTTCTAAATGACCTAAGAAGAAGCAAATCAGAAGAAAATCAGGCTCACAGGCTGTAAGCAGGCTTGGAAGGTATATCACCAGGGTCCTGAAAAAGGACCAAAGTAAAACAAAACCCAAAACAACACAAAAATGAAGCAAGAAAATAATTAGTTTCTGATATGCTTGGCTGGAATTATTGGAAAAGTTAGATCTTTTTTGCTGCTGTTCTTGAAAATTTAAAGTGCTTTTGGCTTTCTGTAAAAATCATGTTAATGGAAGATTTTCTATGTGCATTTGTTATATATATGTACTGGATATAATCTCATTAAAATTTAAATTCTATAATTCAGTATTTGAGTTACTCTAAGTTGGACATTCATTTATAATTTTCACAGGTACTCATCAAAGAATAAACTTCCATCCTTAAATTGTTTATAGCCCAGAAGATTTGCAAGTCCCTAGAGAGGTGTTGCAAAAATGCTTCAGAATTTCAGAAGTGAAAATACTTAGAAAATGGCAATACCCCTGGGTAGCTGCTGTGGCATTTGGAAGATAGTAACGTGGAGAAAACTGCTGGAGCACAATCCTTTAAAACTTAGCTAGCCTCTGATTTTTATTTTTTTTTTTAGCATCCTCATTAAGAAAATCTAAATTCAGAAAATGTGAATTGTCAGGTTAACTGAGAAGTCAGATGAAGTACTGACTTAACTTGGATTTGGAGCGGTACAAGTAAGACTTCTAAACTGTCACAAATTGAAAAGCGACTAAACTCTTTCGGCCCAAAACATATCTATGGTTAGGTGTTTGCCCAGTTTGGCTTTTCAATCAGTGACAAGTAATAGGTATTTCCAAGGACAATTCATTTGCTTTTCAGAGAAGTATCTGCCCTCAGACAAAGCTAACTGACTTTTTTTCTCCTGCCCTGAAGCTTATGTGAATCTGATATTTAAAAGTTCCAAGGTGTATTCTGCATTCTAATTCTTCCCTGTGACAAAAATACAACATTTTCTGATTTGAATGTATATTGAAAAAACCAAAATATTGAGAATGGGAATGCATGCCTAACACATTGTGTCTGTGTGTTACAAATAAGTGATTCCTTAGCACTAAATGGATATCTGACTATTTAGCTCCATGTATATGGTTATGAAGCAAAAAGAGGTTTTGAGAAAGACATTTAACTTGTTTTGCAATCTTAAGAGTTTGGCCACAGGTAAGGTAAATTATTTAAGTGTGCTAGACAGCTAGATTAAATTTTTCCAAAGAAACGAACTGTTCTGCCATGTTTTGTCATAGACATTAAGTAAACTTCAGAAACATTCCTGGAAGCTAATAGTGGAAACTAATGGAAAGCATTTTAGAGGACAGCACTGTATTTTGGTTTTAAATGCACAGTGTATAAACTTATGTGAAATCATCATAGATTTGAGAATCAAACTTTTTACTGATTTTTTTGTTAAACAATATTACACCAGAAAATGTATTTTTCTACTTAGAGATGGTCAGCGTTGTTGCTGGGAAATAAATATCTTATTTTGTGTTACCTCTGTATGTGGACAAAGCAATGATACCGATGGATAACAATATATACAAGATATTCCATTAAAATATTATACAACAGTATCTCCCCTAATCGATCCAAGTTAACATTAATTTACAATTAATAGTGTTACATAAGATAATAACTGGGGTTGGAGTGGGAGGAACTGAACGGTGAAGTTGAGATACTGGCTTCTAGAGGCATTGTAGCACAAAATATGTTCACCTTGTCACCACTGAAACAGCCTGTTGTAGTGCATACAGAGTTATGAGATATGCTTTAATTTTTCCAATATTATTCATGTGGTAACAATTAAGGGTCATATTGCCACTGAAGAGGAAGTAGATATTTGTGAGAAATACAAAGAGAAGAAAAATGCCTTTGCTTAGGTTAATGTGTTCTGAATGTAGAAGGAAAATGGAAAACGAGATTTTTTTTTAAATTCTATTCACAAAATATCTGGCTTGTTTAGGCAGTGAGATACAAAAAACCCACGTGTGTTACTATGAGATAACACTCACCTCTCAGGCTGTTGCAAAGGGAAAAAAAAAGAACCACAACAAATTGCTTTCTAAGGAGAGCTGGTCGCCTTCAAAGCATTTGAGAAAATCGGTGTTACAGTTATAAACACTTCAAAGTACCTAATTAGGATTTTGGGGATGGGATTAATGAACCATTTTTAAGAAAAAGAATACACGCTTTTTAGAACAGTGATAGATATTTTCACTTATTCAAAAAAGAATAGTGAAAACATAATGGATGAATCTTAAAGCATTTTCTTTCAAATGTGCACATACATATGACTTTTTAAATATATAAAAAGAACATCAGGATTTCAAGGAGGCAAGTGCTCAAAAGTCAGGCTACTACAGTAACTTCAATTTATCCCTTGTGCTCATGTCTTGGAATTTCTGTCTCAGTTTAAGATCGTGACTTGTTTTATCTGTAGTGGAACAATTTTTTCATTATATTCTTTGCAGTGATCTTTGATACATTTGAAGACAGTTGTTCCCTCCTGTTAGCTCCTATTCATACTAACCAGATGGAATGAGGTAATCTTTCCTCTCCAGCCTTTCTATTTTTTGAATTATTTTTACTGTTTACCTCTGAGCCTCTTGTGCATTTATCTTTCTTTTTAAAAATATGTGGTAGCATTCAGAGCTTGGAAAAAAATGACTTTGTGAACTAGCAGAGGCTTAATGACACTGAGGAGAGTGGGCTTCACAGAGTTTACATATGAACTTGTATTTACGCATTCCAGTACAATAACAGTTTCATTTCTGTTGGCACTCATATGACATTGTTGGCTTGTACTCAGTGTCTGCTCCCAGAGAATTCCCACTTTCCTGTGCAAAACCACTGTTCTGTGCAAAAGCAATTGTTTCCCACCTTGTTTCTGCGGCTGATTAACCCTGTTGTAGTAGATGGAATATGAAACTTTGCAAGACATATTCCTGATCAAAACACTTTCCTCAGATGAAGCAAGTCCTCTCCAGCATTCTAGGTATGCAATATCATCTGTACTCAACAATCAATGTAATTGACATCTGGCCTTTATGGGAAGAGTCCAACTAGCTGGAAACACCAAGGTTTTCTTTGGTGAGCTGCAGTTGTGGGCACTCTGAGATGCAGAAGTCACCCTATAGCAGCTCTTGGTTCTTGACAGCATATGAATATGTTTCTCTCAATGTTCTTCCTGACTGATCAAGGCAACAGGGTCATGACTGCCTCATCAATGATTTATGCTTGTCAACTGAGAAGTTTTAAGCAGGTGTAGGTCACGCCCCGCCCCCTCCCCAAACCTTCCCAAATATCAATATCTTCTTGTCTTTTACTGTGTATTTAGATCTATTAGCACATAGCAAAGCTCACTTAATATTAGTCCCCATTGCAATGATTCAAAGGACTGAAAGAAAAGGAAGACATAATAAGCAATGACTCAGTCTGAGTCATTAAAGGACATTAAATAAACCATGTCTCATGTGAGGCCCCGTGGTCTTTGCAGAGTGATCATTTATGGAGATACACCAACCAGCAACTTCATCTGACTGAGGCAAGTTACGTTCTTTGAGATAGTGCCTGTGTCTTTTAATAGTCCTGTATTGCCAATGAAGCCAAAAGGTAGGATGTTTGTCTTCAATTGTACTGACAAATGTTTAATCTAACACGATGAACAGTAGGTGAACTATTAATCCCTGCAATGTTCAAAAAGAAAAACAGTTTTAAATATCTGACCTACAGTTAAAATGGCACAATTTGAAAATCAAACACATAAAGTACCTTGAAATATATATATGTCTGTCAAGTTCTACTCAAGGCTGTTATAGTTTTGGGTGGGATACCATGAACTTTTAATTTGTTTACTTCAATAGAGTTGATTTGTTTATTTTGGTTTGGGTTTCTGGTCTAGTTAAAAGCTACTTTCCATCAGTTAAAATACAGGTAAAAATTTGAAATGTCTAAAACTGTCGTTTCCAAGCTTTCTACTGAAATTATTGTGTATGTATAGATAAAATACTAGACTACATGACAGGTACAATCAAATCTGGAAAAGCAATCAGAGAAAATAGTAAGTAATGCACATATGAAATACTCTTTCTTAGACATGGTAAAAACGTGAATAAAATGTGAGAAAACACAAGCAATTTGCTCTGCAGGTGCATCCTGAGTGGCAGGTTGACTTACATTTTCCCCAAGAAAATGGATAAGCTGTGTTTATTTGGGAAAGTAATTACCTAAACTATAAAAACTTTGAAGACTGTTGAAAAACTTAAATGAGATTTGAGTTCTTTTTCCTTTTAAAAATCAGATATAAATTTCAAGAAACAGAATAATATATAAATTGCAGGAAAGTATATTTTCTTCATTACGCTAGCTACAGACTACTTTAGTATTTCTTATCAAGCCATTCTAGAAAACATAAATCATTAACTCTGATAAGAGTTGGTTAAAATTTGGCATGCATTATGCGTCTGAACTTTTTGCCTGCTCCTGAGATAATGCTTACATTACTGCATACAGCTGGTAGCAGTTTCTGGTAATGACCGTAAGAGAACAGAAGAATAAAATACATTGCGAAAGGTATGTTTGTTAACAGTTTAGAGAAAATAGTATTACTATGGCAACTGTAGGTTTTCTCTGTTTTAATCAAGGAGCAGTCCCACCTTAACAAGTTTAGTAAACTTCCCTTTTTTGTCCTTGAAGGAAAGTTGTGTGAATTCCAGCCAGGTACACTGTTTGAAAGAGATGAGACATCATTGATAACAGTTACAGAATTTCAGACTCCTTTCTTTGTAGTAAAGACAAACTTCTTGCCAGTATTATAGGCTACCTGAGGACCCTGGAAGAGTCAAAAGCTGTTTGTGCTCTATAATCTCAAGCAGTAATTTCCATGCTCATTTTGAAGGTAGACAACTGGCAGGAAATGGCACGCCTCCTTTCCCAGGCAAGCTGGTAAACCAGAAAAATGGCATGAAGCAGGTTAACAGCATCACAACACTTTAACCACTATTTGCATTCAGTGTTACATGTTGCTCAAACAAAATCCTCCACAATGTAAAATTGATTATGACTATATCAGACTGGAATCTAGGGGCTCAGATGTACTTCGCTTATTGCTAGATATGGGAAAACAAATGAGATTTTCAGAGACGAGTGTGTCAATTTGTTTTTAAACATACTTCTGTTTTGATGGATGCAACTGGCCTGTTTGACATTGAAAACACTTGTGAGTACAGAAGCATGTGAATATACAAACACCTCACCCAAAACAAAAATTTTGTATCCAGCAATTTAAACTTCGGCTCCTTAAAGTATACTTGCTTTGGACAAAGTTAATGATTTATCACCTGCATTTCAATGGTGGTTAAAAACAAAACTCACAAAGCATACAGATGACCTACATTATACACCTGTTATAACACATGTATGCACATGGCAGCATGGAAAACCAGTATAGATTTCTGTATCTTAGTATGTAATTAATTAGCTTGGCTTCACAGAGTGTACTGCTTTCTAGTTAACGAAGCACAAGATGTAAAGTTTATAAGGTGCAGGATAAAAGACTGTCCAAAGGGACAGGGCCTTCTCAGCAATGAAACAAATGAAGGGTATGTCTTAATGTGTGGCCGTTAGCAAGGCTGCCAATTTGCTGAAGTAGGAACTGCTCAATGGGAAGAGCTTATAGGATTAACTATTTTATTTTTTAATCACTAGGTATGGGTGCCACAAAGAAACTCTAAACTTATGTGAGGAGAATCTTACCCAAAAGAGATGTTTTTCATTAGCTGAATATACATTAAGCAAGTGAGAGTTATTTTTAAGAAGCTAGTGTTGACAATACAAAAGGTAAATGTATGTTGTCTAAAATGAGTAATTATTTTTTTTATAGAAAAAAAAAATCTACTCCTGACTCTATCTTTAACCTTACTTGGTTATCCAGTTAGTCTTACAGATTTTCAAAGTATTTTCCAAAGACATTTAAAACTTGTTTCTTATACTATGGGTGGGACAGTGATGATTTAGTTTGTAAAAATTCTTCCAGAACTGGAGCAACCAATGATTTCTCAATGGCTGCCTGTCCTAGCATCCTGCCTTAGCCTCCAGGGTTGGAATTTATCTCATCTAAGTTTAGACATCTAAAATGTATACATCTACGTTTGAGATAGTCACCTATGCTCCACTCACGGTCAGTGGAGAAACATGCACCTCCTGAGAGCCATTCATCTGACCTGTCTTACACGGCTATAGCAGCACAAGACAAATGGTGCTTTGGTGCCTATTTCTCTTTGCTGATTCTAAAAAGAGACTCCTGTGAGTACAACAGACTTAGATGTATAACTTTTAGATACTTAAACTAAGGCAGATGTGTTCCACTTTAGGTTCTCAGTTGGTTCCTTTATTGTCTTTAAGTTTATTTATTCAAAATCAAATGGTTTCAGCTGAAAGGACTGAGAAAGACCTGCCATAGAAAACCCTACTGGGTTTGTGCTCTTCTGGAAGATTTGCATTGATGTTCTCATCATTGAGAGAACAAGCTGAACGTGGATCTGTTGACTCCCAGGGCAGTTTCTGTCTGGTGGTTCACTTATATAAGGCATTGTGATATCTGACTGACTCATCTCTGAAGCCTATTTTGAGAAAGAGGTTGATGGCTGTGGATTCAAAACCAGGAGAATCCAGCAGGGCAAGAAGTGATGGGTCAATAACTTTTCTATGAAGAAGCTGTGGAAACTAGGGTCCTGGATTTCCCTGGGGTTTATTACAATCCTTTGAACACTGTGCTATAAAAAGTAATTTTGTGAATATATTTTTTTATGAATTAGCATCAAATTATTTTACTGGCTTTACCTTGGAATGTGTTACTCAAAAAACCCCCTCCCATTCTGAGTTTCAGACTACTGAATATTACAACCATGAACTTTTCATGTATACAAGTATCTTTACTAAGATATTTTTTTCTGTTATTAGGTATTTAATTATACTCCTGGCTATAAAAAATAATATATTTTTCTTAATAGATATTCATTTGCTCATAAACTGTAAGGAATAACATCATGATTAAATATAAACAAACCTACTACTCCTAATAAAATAGAGTTGTCAGTAGCAATTTGCAGTAGTGCAATGACTTATGTTTCTTCCAATGGTGGAAAGTCTTAATGACATAAATCAGTAACCCATCAGGAATGGATAAGTTTTTCTATTCATTTTTTTCAGTCTGCTTTTGTTTAGAAGGCAACTGATAGCTCAAGGTTTTGATTTCCTGGTCCTTGAGTGATTTGGCATTCTATAACATTTGGAAAAATTCAACCTTAACAATTCATTAAATTAAACATGGGCAAGAATGGAATGTGGACCATTGTCCAGGTGTGCCATTAGTAGAATTTAAGTTTTGCCTGTGTATGGAGCTAAAATATAACTTTCTTTCTTTTACTTGTACATGCAATGAATATTGAGAATAAGTAGTAATGTGTTCACTTTGTGAAATACAGTCATGTTTCATGACCCATGATCCGTTTACAGCCACATAAAAGACAGATTTTTATCATAGACATGACACCTGAAACAAGGAAAAAACTACTGATTGTATTAGATGAGGCACTTGTAGAAATTGCAAGTGATTGGCTATTAACATGCTGTCATAAAATCCAGCCCTACTGAAGAACTACTGAAGAATTCACTATTTTAATCAGAGAGGCAAAATTAATGAAGAATAAGGCTATTAGTATCTACTGCAGCATAAATCACTTCAAAGTAACAAAATAAGCAGAAATAATTGCTAATCTTCCTTCAAGCTGTTTTTATTGGCGATCTAAATTAGTTTAGATACACTTTTTAAGCTTCTTGGGTTGTTTCATACTGTAATTTTAGAAATCCCTCATTTAACCTGCTAGGGGAGGTTTACTTCTCCTGGAAGAAGTCACAGTTTTTATATTCATTTCACTACTCAAAGACATTATTCAAGCCATCAGATGCCCTTTCATAAATGTTCTTTCCAGCCTCACACTAAAATCTGGCTGCCACCAGTTCTTAGATAAATGATGCATGCAATGTGTATCTGTGTTGCCACAGAAATACTGAGCAGACCACATCATTTGCTGTGGTCTGGCTGCCCTGATTAAAGAAAAGATGAAATAACTGTAAATGCTATAACCTCCTAGTGCTACGCTAGGACCTAAAGGTTTTTACGCTAGGTAAATCCTCTTTCCTCTCTGTCAGTGTCTTTGAAACAATGCACCTATGAAAAGCATATTTATACTGTCTGCTTTAAAAGATGGTGCATCCCTGTAGAAAGGAATTAAGGAATTAATGTATACAAGAACCATTTCTTTCTAATCATGATGAGATATTTTCCCTTGCCCACTGTGCCAGGCACCTGGCAAACACATGTTCAGACTTGGCTTGACAACGTACAGCACAGTTGTGTGGCTCTGTTCAATTTTTATTCATCACAGAACATTGAGTTTGCCCTTGCTAGAATGAATGGAAGTCTATGTTTAGGTACCCACAGGGCACTACAGATCAAAAATAAAGGTGTCATACAGTTATAGTGTTCCTGCTTGTGTCGGTACATAAATTATATGTCTCTACAGAGGAAAGGCTCAAACTCAGGTTATTTGAGAAAGGAACCTAAATTAGAATGGATTTGGTCTGGATCTGTTGCCACATATTCTTGCAGAATCTTTACCATCCATATTGAAATGACATCATGTCTTTAATAATATAAACAATTAGAAAAGCAAATATGTTTTTCTAAAGGTAATTTTTGAAGTTACCAGATGCCTTTGTGCTTACAATATAGCTTTAACAGGATATAACTCTTACTTAGTCTAAAGGAGTTAGAGATCAAAGAACTTTTGTGGATCTTGCTCTGTCTCTAGAATTCAAGCTAAGCTAAGTACTAGAATGTATCGACTGAGATGAAATTGGAAGATTTGTATGAATTTAGTATGAACTTTGCCGTTGGCATAAGACATTGATTTACAAATGAGATCCTACTTGATAAACCTGATAAAGGATATCAAACCAAGTAGACTTGTACGATAATTCAGCTTTTTTAAATACAGCACTGTAAAAAAGGAAGTGGTTTCCTCTTTGAAGAAGATTGCTCTAATCATTCATATAACCTAGGGTAGGCATCTTGATGCAAGCTCATTTGTAGCTCAATGCCTAGAAAATTAATAATATTCCATTTCCTCTAATGTCATTACAGATTTGGACTTTGAGAAAAATAAACTATAGAGATTCAAAGGTAAAAGCCAATATAAGATACACCAGTTAGTGCTCATGTCCTTCATGTACTTCAGTTTTGTTCACTTGCTGGTAAAAATAACTGGAAAAGAGAGGTTAAAAAATAGGAAAGAAGGAAGACAGAAGAAGCACAGGCATCTTGGTTTGCTATAATCTGCCCTTTAGTTTTTAACCAGTCAGTGGAATAAAATCCACTATATAGGGTTCATTTTCCTTAGTAAAAATTGTACAGTCAGTTGAAAGAGCAGCTGGTGACATTGTAGTCAATGCTCTTCAAAAGCTAATTGAGAATGATAGGGAAAAAAATCTGATGTAATATATAGCTGCCCAGACTTCCATCTCACCCCAGACACTCATTACACACATCTGTTCTTCATTCCCAATGAACAATGCAATTCCTCTGAGCTTCCTCCAAAGAAACTCATCAACAACCCAGAAGACAGAGGCATACGTGAAACACATGTTGAAACAGTTGCTCTAACCATGACCGACTTCCAATGTAATTTGAAGTATATCATTGATGTACATTTTTTTAATTAAATTTAGCAATATTTTTATGACTAGTGTTATTGTGGTGCCCATAATATTAAAAATTATGTTCATAAATACAGGGAAATTATTACAATGAAGTAGTTTGGAATGTAAAAGGTACAGGAAATAGAAATGTTGATTCAAATCTATGTTTTGAAACAACAAAATCTATTTTGATAAGTTGATGGGGTTCTAAAATTTTATGCCATCCTCCTGAATATTTTCAGGCGTTTAAATTCCCACAGAATATTTTATATTAGTTGGCATATTAAATCAAGCAGTATGTAAAAAAATTAAGAAAAAATACTTTCACTTCTCACATTTTCTAAAAGGTCATAGGTACTGAGTATTAATTTATCATTTGGTTGTTAATGTAGTAGACAGCTTGGTGGATTTAACAAGCTATGTGCTACCAATAATACCCTTCTTAATGCACCAATGACTGTATTTTTTGTCACCTGATACTAAAAGTCAGATTTTCTGCTTGTACATAGTCACAGAGTCCTATTCAGACTGATTTGACACAATTTTAAGCATGCTAAGAGTCTGGCCCATGGACAATGAAAATTGCTTTTTGCAGTGTAATGGGAAGCACCACAGTATTCTTTTCTAGTTTCATACCTCTCTATGACTAAGCATATCAGCTGAAATGGAGTCCAGAAAGTGAAGGAGTCTTGTTTCCAGATGCTCATCTCTACCATAAGATGGTCAGTAGTTGGGATTAATTGTAATGGGAAAGTTTTCCTGTGTGTGGTTGTTGGAGGCACTAGAGCTCAAAGATGCAGAGCTGTCCTGTCTCATACTGAACATCACCTAGAATCATCTCCCATCTCTTAAACTTTCACAGCTGGGCCTGTACCATGACTGTTTTCACTGTTGTGATTCTGGGGCTTCACGTCTGATATCGCTTAATTGATGTGTTCTGCAATTTATTATTAATTTTGGGAACACTGTTGGTCACAGATATGGAGTAGAGGCTTGCATGTATGGGGCAGAGTTTTAGGGCACTGCTCTGAAGCTTTGAGTGTGCTTATTCAGTGGGTTTCACATCTGAATGTCTGCTGTTATGATTCACACTTCTGTTTAGTGCCACAGCCTCGTCCCAGTCAAATTAATTGTCTGTAACAACTCGATACTTTTATTCTTTCCATAAAATGACATAATGCATGGGTTCTTGTCTTTTGGGAGGAAAGAAACTTGAGAATTCTGCACAAGAGTTGTAGTGGATGACATTAACAAGGCAGCACTTAAACTCCTTTAGGAATGTGTAGAGGAGCCTACACCCACTATTGGATATTTACCATCAACACTGCACCATAACAAGGAATGATGCTTTGAAAAGGAGACCCAGAGGAGTAATCCCATGTCAAAAAGTGATGAGAACTCTTATTCCAAATACCAGAAACACCTTTGAGACTTAATTTTTCCTCCAATGAAATGTGAGAGGCTAGTTAATGCATTATATTTACCATTGCAACTGTGTGTTTTTATACTGCCTTACACAGAAAATCCTTGAACAAACTCCTTGGAGGGATAAAAAGTCACCAGAATTAGTAAATTATAGATTGTTTCACCGGAAAATACAGATGTGAGCAGTGCTTCCAAAGCATATAGACAATGGCAACGGTGTTCTATACATCAAAGAACGTATTTTATATCTGTGTGTGGCTGTTCCTACTTTCAACTTACATGCTAAATCTGTAGAAAAGTTCAGAAACATGTCTCTGCAGTCATACAGTAAGAGTTAACAGAATAAACCCAAACCCTACATTTTCCTAAAGATTTTCACTCACTTAGAGATGAGTTAATTATCCTATCTAATTCAGTAGGGCTCTAAAATTCTGAAGAAAATGCAGTACTTACAGTGAATGCTCATTTACTAACACCTACAGACACTCTTCTAATCCAATCTACTAATGACAGTTATGTTGGACTGAAAAGACAGAGCAGCCTGGTAAACATATAGAAAAATGCAGATTTCTGAAGAATGGCAGCTCTATTTCATCCTTGTGTACCTAGCATCATCAATTAGCAGTCTCATAGTGCAAAGATAAAACTTAACATGCTCGTTTTACAAGCAAGTCCTCCTACAATAATATCATTCTATCCTGTTGCTAGGAACACTGAAAATCTTTGACACAGCTTCTTTGTTCTGTTGTACTCTCCAACATATTCTACTGTGAGGCAGAATGATAAACTAATGTTAAAATCTCAACCTTATAATGTTAAAATGTTATGTTTAAAGCTTCCACCACCTGACAAGTGCACTTGTTGCTTGGTAATGTTGGTTTTTCTCATTCTGCTGCCTTTTTGATAATTTCCATGTTACTTGGGGAATGGTAAAAAAAAAGGAATCCTGTGCTTTTTCTTGTTCTGAATCACCAGCCATCATCATCTCTCCTTGCTTTGTACAGAGTAGAAGGATCTTCTTCTGTGTCTCTTTTTTTTTTTTTTTTTTTGTATTAGTTCTTTGATCATAATGTTCTGAGGTCCATGAGAAAAAATTAGGCAAAGATCTTAGCAGAACCACTGAACATAAGCTTCAGCTATGCCACCAGGTTTACAAACCTGTAGAAAGCACAGGACAAGCTCTGTCTGTGCCAGGTCAAAGCAAGATAGCTTTGTTATGTGGTTGCAAGGGGTAGACAATTCAAATTAGGACCCTTCCTAATAGGATCCCAAATTCAAATGCCACAACAGAAGCTAAAGCTTGAACTGCTGTTAAAATCTGCTAATAAAGCCCACTACATGTCTTACAGGCAGCACTGTGGGTGTATGGTGATGGGCTTGGGAGCCTGCCAAGCCTTAATTACAGACAGGACTACAGGATCCCTGTAACAAATAAATTAGCGAAGACTCGTGCTGACTTTCTGTTCTCTGGCCACCCATAATCTCCCTACAACGTATTATCTGAGTAGCAGCTATAACATCTTTCTCAGTGGAGGCATCCACAAGTGGCCTCATTCCTTCAGATTTCTTGTTTGGAAATTGTCTAACGCTTGAAACAGGATACAATTTCTTAGTTTTTAGGAGCAGCCTTCTTCTTCAAATGGCAAATGTACAGCAGAATGTTAGCTGATAAACATTTAGGGTAAGATTAAATTCCCCATACACGGGTTTCTTAAACCACTTTATGTGCCTCAAGTACCTGCATGGGGCTGGAAAACATGAGACAAGGACCCTTCTGCAGACTCCTGATTTTCTGGAGCAAAAGTTGGTAGCGAGATGAGAAGCTGCAGAGCAGCTCAAATTGTAGCAATGCCTGTATTCAAACAACTGCAGCCCTCCTGCAATGTCTGATCCATGCTTCTGTATCCGTGGCAATCGATAAAAGGCAATCCTTCATATACTGCCAATCTGAGACGCCATCAGCAACACACTTCTATTATAATCTGTTTCCCTCTTTCTCTCTGCTATTTTTAGACAGCAGTTCCTCAGACAGATGGAAAGCCTCTTGCTCTGGCCAAGCCTGTTTTGGAAAATGTTATGTGACTGTAAGCAGTTGGGTCATAAAGATGTTTGAAAAGTAAGCTTTCTGAAAGACTTTCCAGTAAATTATCTCAAGTTTTTGGCTTTTATTGGGCTAATGCATACATATTCTGCTTGAAAACAAACCAGCAACTTAGCTGACCAAAAGGAAGGCTAACGCTCTTCCAGATACAGCTGGGGAAATTCCATTCTGAAGCACTGATTCCATTTATCCACATTTTATGAAAGACAATATCTATATGGGATAGTTTATCCTTCTCCAAGATCATGCTAAGAGGTTTGTCAAATGGAGCCTGATTTAACTGTGAGGCCTTTCTGAACATCTATTTTTGGACTTCCAGCTGAAACATCAAAGTATCTGGATCAGAAGGTCCTCTTGCTTCCATCTAACTCCTGCAGTTTTGTAATTCTGTGTTCTAATGGAACTGCATCGCTGTAGCTGACAGTGGGTTATGTCCTTTATTTCTGGACTTCCAGATGCAAACCTAGGGGTCTCACCCTTTCTTTGGAAAAATAAGCTCATCAATTTTTTTTTTAACCTAACAGAAATAAAGCCTAACTATAAAAATCTAATTTAGAAATTACAAGAAAATGCACCTAAAAATTATCTTTCCCTTGCTTCCAAGATTTGATAAGGGGTATCACAACCTTCAAAACTCAGCAAACGTAAACCTTTGAATTCGCCTTCCCCCCAGATTCAGCCAGCTACAACAATTTGTATCTCTATAAGCTTAAAGGATGCAAACTTCCTTTAAGAAAGTAGGGATGGCAGGATTTTGCTGTCCTCATCAGACAAACTCTTGCAAGAACTGTACTCTGTCTTCCAGCAGAAAAGAATGGCTTGCATATTCAGCCTGCTCTCTGTGAAGTAAATAAAGATTTTAGGATTTGCAGGTTCATGATCAATGTGTGGTCTGTGAAGCATTGTCCCTAGGTCTGGCAGCACAGTTGAACACAAAATTGGTGTAGATTTTGTTACAACAGAAACATTTTCTGTAGCTTTAGAGAGTCCACTTACCAAAGATGCACATACTACCGAATTCCTGTTTAAAGGAGTTCCCTCTCTCCTCCACACAAGATTTAACTAAATGAGATTCAACTCAATATAATCACCTAAATGTGTATCTCTCTCTTGAGAGAAACCAGCAACATCGATGTAGGTTGAAAGCCACCCTAGCCCTCCTTTAGACTAAGAAGAAATAAAGGAAATTTGAAACCATGTGTAAGAGCCCAGAAACAAAGACAATACAAATATTAAAAGTGCCAGGTAGAGTAAGTATGTTTTCTTCTTAAATATAAAAAAGATATCAGAGAACAGATTTTGGTTTGAGTTTGCTTCTCAAATAGGTCAGCTGCTTATGGCCTTAACTTTGAATAGGCTCTAGTAAAAATTTGTTCATTCCAGTCAAGGACAAATGTCCTATGGTTTACTCATTCTCCAGAAAGTAAAATGGGGCTTTAAGGCAATCAGAAGAGGACTTAAGACAATAACACTATATTTCTAGATCAGAAAATTCTGGGCCAGGTTTTTGATAAATTAATAGGATGGGGTTTAAATAAAGTGAAACAATTTTCTGTATTGAACACATTTTCAGAACATTTGACAGCACAAATTTGTTAGTTCTTGAAAATTAGGTGTACTGCTGTGAATAAGTAATTAGATATAATTGGATAACAAACTAATGAGCTGAAAAGCTTACAAGTAATGAAGAAAAAATATGGCTTAAATTACAGTAAAACAGATAGATGACAAAATGAGGTATGCAACACTTAATCATTTGCAAATATTTTAAAATACAATTACAAATATTTTATTCCTATAGAATGTTCTTTTATTTAGTTAGTAGGCAACACGTGGTTTTCAAACCACTATTATATTCTTTCAGGCATCTTAGATAAAAGTAATAGTCTACCTCTGTGTGACATGCATGAAAAATGCAGAGTATTTCTTGCAAATGCTAGAGCACACATGTCGGTGTGTGGCTGTGCACATGCATGCACTCACATGCCTATGCAATCACTTGGATTATGGTGTTGTGTCTCCTCCAGCCCCCCGTACATGAACTCCAAGTTCTAACTTCCTAAATAATATCTACATTGCTCTAACATAATTACTGTGCCTCCATTGCTATTTTGCTTCATGAAGATTGCTCATACATGCTGCATGCTAATTGAGGATGCATGTGCCATTGGTTGTGAACGAATAATTTATTTCAAGCTTTTTTGCTCAAATGTAAAAATGTTTTACTAATGTTTCCTGCTAGGTAAAAAGCCATTTTTTCATATAAATTTCTCTTTCATTTTTCTTCTTTTGCCACAAATGCCAGTAGGTAGAGTGATAATGCCCTGGGATACTGCAAAAATTCCAGGAAGATTAATGTTGCACCTTTCACAATAGACTAGTTATTAATAGAAAATCAAAAATAAATAGTACACAATGTTGAGATACAGGGTGATGTATAGTGTCCAAAATCAATGCATACAGATACGGGTTATGAGGCTGATCCAAGTCAGAACTGCCTTTTCAGTTGACTGAACAGTACCAATACTCTAATTTAACACCAATTTGGCAATAATATTTGAAGTGCAGAATAAACATGATACCCAGAAGGAACATTCATGTACATTCACACCCATATATTCATGTTCTTACATGAGTAGAGTGGGTTATATTTTTTATTTTCATACTTCTTGGGTATCCTTCCATTGAGTTACATTTTATTGTCTTCCTCACAGGAAAGGTTGGTGTTTGTCATAAGCTTCAACTCTACATCTCCTTTCTAGGTAATAATTTATTCACCTGCATGCAGTTGCTTACTAGAGCATATTTGCCATTATTCCTGCAGACACTGCAAAAAATGAACAAAGGAAAAAATAAATTAATTTTGGACAAAATCTCCCATGTGTTAACTAGCACCAGCCTAGGGGTCTCACCCTTTCTTTGGAAAAATAAGCTCATCAATTTTGTATGTGCAATAGAGGAAGTCCTCTTATCTCTATCTCTTTATACTCTTATCTCTTACCTTTAGTTCGTAGGAACATATTGCTTCCCCTACCATGCAGTATGCTGCCTTCTGACTTCTTACCTCACCAGTAGCTAACTGGTTGTGGGCTTTAAAGCATAATAAATGAACTGGCATACCTCCTCCTTGCACTCTGCTAAAAAGGATGGAAGATATAAATGCAGTTGTCATGCATACGTATTGCTTCTGTTTTCTTGCTTACTGCAGCCAGAAATATTTAAACTTGGACTGTTTGCCCCACAAAGACCCATCAGCTCATCAGACTTGATCATTAAAGGTAGAGGCAGATATAGGTTGGTATAGTGCATGCACTTGTGAATGTATGACATAGTTTCATGGATCAACCTCTAACCCAATATCTATGTTGTTCTTGTTGAAGTTTTGTGGGCCATTCTTCTTGAGCGAAATGAGGGAAAAATGTTAGCTTGAATAAAGGCATTTAAAAAGTGGATTAGTATTTGTGCTATAGGGCTGCATAAGGTGGTTCACTAAATCAAGGTGTGTATCTTCAAGTACTAGATGTTCTCACCGGTACCTGAATGTCTAAATGGCAATGTAGCTGACATGTTTATGCTTTCAGGTTTGTGGATGAGTATAGGGGAGCCTAAAGTTATTTTACTTTGACACCACACTCATTCATATCACATCTTAATAAACACAGCTAGCAAATATATGTTTTAAAGCAATTAAAAGGAATAATGTGAAAGGAATATAAAATTATATGTTACACACATAGGACCCGATTTCTGGATGGATATTTAAAAAACCCAGAAGTTACTAACTTAAGCTGATGTCAAACACTCTCAGCTTGACATCTTTTAGCAAATAACGCTCATCAGAATATGCTTGGTAGGGAAGATGCACAATGCTATCAGGCAGTGACTTCTATTCCCTATGGTAAATATTCCCTTAAAATCTCATTTGGCCTCACCGTGGAATTGCGTTGGGCTCTGATAGGTTTCCTCAAGCTACATGAAATTTTTTTCTTCTGCCATTATAGTGGGTAAGTTCAGTGGGTGAGAACTTTAGGAGGTTTGAAATGTAAGAATAGAAAGTTTAAGGCTGATAGATAGAGCAAATGGCTCTTCGGATATTTAGGTACTGACCATATTAGCCTACCACTTGGGTATCCTTGAAAGCAGAACTATTACATGAAAGAACTATTACACTAATGTTTGCAATTGATAAATAAAGCTTCTCACCATACATGAAAGTAGTTTGACTCTATTACAGAGTTCTGCCAGAAAGTTCATTGTGAAAGATAAATTGTTCTTAAATTTTGCATGTATGCCTAGCTATAGAGCAAGAATATTTTCCATTTATGTTCCATAAATGATTTTTATTCAGTGTTTTCTTAAAAGACAGCAACAACAACTCCCCTTTGGGAGAGTTTTCTAAAACATAATCCCAAGGTATAAAAATGAGGTATAATTTTTATAGGGACATATAGGAAAGGATTAGCATAGCATGCCAGAATTCTGAATTCTGGGCCGATGTCTAGAACAGAAAGTCTATAGTTATAATTTGGAAAATATATTAAATTGAAAGATCACTATGCCTGTGGATTACCTAATTGCTCTTCAAATGTGCAAGAAACATTAGGATTTCAAAAGTGTAACTTTTTTTCTCAAGGGAAAAATGATTAAATGATGCAAGATGCTCTTTCATAATGTATTATTCATTGGAACATATTTGCAGTTCCTGTTATTGCCCTCAGATATTGAAACTGAGTCAACATTTATAGGAAATGTTTTGCATTTTTTGTTAAGGTGTAATTACTGGGCAGCACAGCAATAGTGACACAAAGACTGTTTTGCAGTATTTTCTAAATGGCCCACCCCAGGTTATTCTGGCTTCGTGGCCATTTTTCACTATTGCAGCCGGGCAAAACATTTTAACCCAATTTTAAAAGCAAACAACTTAGAGGCAGTTAAATGCTTAAAAGTTTTCCCTCACAAGTTGAAACTGCTCAAGGATATTTCACTGATTTGAAGACCTGTGGTCCACTAATGAAAGTACACAAAATTAATTTGGGGCAGTATCACTCTTTCAAAACACAGCTCATTACTGAGGTAAGAGAAGACCTTTTTTTACCAAAGGTAAATGGTAATGATGACTTGGTCATTGCTTGTTATTTCCAAGGCAGCCAGCTCTCTGAGTATTCTGATAACAGGTAACTTTAGCAATGAGATTGTCACCTCTAATTCTTCATCCAGCTAACCAGCAACTTACACTGAAAGTCAGATAAGATTTATTTCAAAAGAGGACTCAAACTGGCACCACATATTTTTTCCTTTTTGTGAGACACCTGGATTCTAAAATACTTAAATTATGTTTCTAAGATGCTGATGGGACTCATATTTTCAATGTAGTTAAAATCTGGGACGAACAGACAGACAGACAGACAGACAACACACTACCTATGTGTGACAAGTTATCCCATCTTTGGATGTTTTTATGTGATTTCTTGCAGAACTGACATTTGGGGGATTTTCATTATGCACGTGTGTGTGTTTGTGGCATCACTTGTATGTTTCTAAATCTGCTTAGGTACTGTTTCTGAGTCTCCAAAACCATGGACAAATTCAATTAATTTGACAGACAGGAAGTGTCACGAATTCATGTAAGAAGCTGGCAAAGAAATGGGGGAAAAGACAAGAAGCCCTATAAGTTTAATGAAAAACATTATATGTATGTAAATAAGATGTATTTAAAGGTCCTCCACTCATCCAGACACCAACAGTATCATGCAGCAATATAGAATGCATGAGCAACCCACTTTGCAGGACTGAAGCAAACTAGATCTTTCTGTAGAAGTCTTAAACTTCTACAGTCAATGGAAAAGACAAGTTTCTTCCAGGAGCTATTCAGATTGGAGGAATTTAAGTTACTGTGAGGTAAGTCTGTCTTTAGCTGGCTAGAGTCGGGGCAACTAAAGTCCTAACTGTCCAAGTTCAGCTGCATCTAGTTCATTAAAATTAATTCAGAGTCACTATTTGAACTCTCAGAAGAATATCTTCTTTCAAAAAAAAATCAATATTTCCATTATAGATAGAAATATTGTTTTAGATTAGAATATAATTTTGGTTATTACAGTAGTAATAGTAAAGTAGCATATTTGTAATTTTGTTATAAAGGCAATAGTAAATTGTTAAAGACCAAAGCAAAGAGGTTAAGACGGCAGGTACCAAACATCCTTTCCACTACCTAAAAGAAAGAAACAAATTAGATCCTATTAGATGATCTACAAGTGCTTACAGAAATCATGTTGAACACTAGTACTTAAACTGACTGAACTGAATGTTTTCATTATTATCTGCTATATGTCAAACTGGCCTCTGTTCAAAACAGGAAATTTCTTGGTTGTCCCAAAATACAGAGGAAGTATTTGGTTTCTGGTGCACAATGGATTGGAAGGTATTTTAAAGTCAGTGAAAAGCTGGTGAAATATGAATAAAAGACTCATTAAAAATATTCTGCCTCAGCCAGACACGGGACTTTACAGGAGTAAAATGGAAAAACAGATTGACCTTCTTTGCTTCCACAAATCCATCAAACTGTCAACACATCAGACTACCACACTTCTTTCAGTCCCAAATGGAAATTCAGGTAGGTGGCTCTGTATTAAAGTGCTATCTATAGATGTCATTGGTGCATTAGAACAGGTTGCCTTTGATGTTCTTATTTAGTTTCACCATCCATCTTTCTGTTCTATAGAATCAGACTGAAGAAGGACATTTGTGGATGGCTGGTGAAATGAATTTAAGGATACATTGCAGACTGAAATACTGTCACGAACATACGAAGTTTTGCACTAGTGATGCAGAAGGCAATCTAAGCACCTGCTTAAGACATTGAAGCATGTTGTTAAGCCATTTTATATAAGTCCAAAAAGAGTTTTTTGCACATGGTTCTGTTTTTTAAATGCTGAGTACAGAATTTTCTCTACTGAAGAGCTGATCTCCACCATTTCAAGTACATCAGTGTTATGCACTTTACAATTGTCTACCTCTGTCACTCTCCACCACACCCTGGATCCAGGCACTGACGCATTGTCAGTCCTTAGCTAAGAAAATTTGGATAGCTCAAAAAAATGCCACTCCTTCTCTAAATAAGACTGGGATTAAACTGAAAATTAAGGAGAAGGAATATATGTCTTTCTGGTTTGGGTTTTTTTGATTGTTTTTTTGTTTTCCCTTCTCTTTAGAACAGAGTTCCGCTTGTAAAAGTTAAATCTTACATATTTGGATGGATCTTTCCAAGTCAAATGGATCTATGACAGGAAAAAAAAAATGCCTCCTAGAATCATTGTTCTGCCAGAAGGCTCATCTAAGCTCATCAGAAACCTTGATCACCTTTCGAGATGTATATGATCTTCCCTGGCAAAGTTATGGGATTGCTAAAATCACACACAAGCCTATGATGTATGCTGCACAGTGACGAGTTTAACCTAGAGGCTGGACCAAGACCAGGTCACTAGCACATAAGGGGTGATACTAAGCTGTCAAGAAAGGCAAAGGTTTTTCTCTCTCATTCTTTTTCTTAAGTCCATCCATCCCTGTCGTCATCCCCTCATCGTCACCTTCCCCCACCGCCCCACCCCACCATTCCATCACATTTTATAAAATGTTCACTGCTTACTTGGGCCCTTAGGAAACTTTAGATAGCTTTCAGTAACTTGTATCCATATGTCAACACACAATTGTACTGTTTGAGTCTACAGTATCTAATCTTTCATAACTCACATCTGCTAGCTAGAAGATGCAAACCATAGAAATGTAAGAGAATTCTCTAAATTACCTAGACATAATCCCCGCCCCCCCAAGATTCTCAGCAAGTAGTGTCAACTATAACCCTTGCAGAAAAGAGCAACTTAGTGTAAATAACACAGCAAGTCAGCTTGCCCATCACCTCTAAATGAGGTCTTTATTGATGACTTTAAGGAAATCAAAATGAGACCGGAAAGATTAAATCAAGTTGGAGAGAGTCTAAGCAGTTATAGCCTGTATAGTAAGTCCCACATAAACCCCATGTAAATATGGCAATTTTTATTTTTCAGTAGTTTTGCTTAGAATTATTTTGGTTCATGCATTAGTTTTCATTTCATACTTGACATTGCGCTTGTTTATAACAATTGATACTAACAGAAGCGGGGTAATTTTTCTTGTTCTTTTTTCTACAGAATAAAATTAGGGATCAGTTCTGGGGAAAGCAATGCAAATTTTAAACTCAGAATAGCCATAGAAGGGATAGCAGTGTAGATTAGCATGTATATCAGTATGGTAATTTGTCACAATGCTTCTGAATCAGTCTTTCATTTAGTGGGGGTTATATATCTGGTTAGAGAACATGATCTCCTAACCGTTTATCTTGTGGTAAGAGATTCTAAAGTAATGGGGTTACTCTGATTGCAGTGATGAATTAGGATCACTGTGGCATGTTAGTGAATTCTTTAGTTTAAATAATAGCCTTCACTTGTCAACAAATTGCTGAATCAAGCTAGCAGTTTTTTAATGAACTGCTTCTTCATGCTGGAGTGTTATACATGTCCATTTCTACAGGACCAATTCAGAAACTCCTGAAAAACCATCTTAAATAAGATTTAGCTCATCCTTTCCTTCTGTAAAGGTAGAACTAGGCAGTGTTTATGGGTCTGTCTTTACCACCTGAGTTCACGAATGTTTTTACTCTTTGGCACAAATAAACAAAAATTGATTTTACTTATCAGCATTTTCATTTAAAACATTAAAGTGGCCAAATTAACAAAATGTAGTTCAGCTGAGTAGTCAAATGCTGACAAAAGTTCAATAGTTAAGCATCCTGGGATGTTGGCTCTAATGTTTTCTGTCATTAGGTCTCAAAATATTTTAAAAAGAATAATGCTGAGATCTAATGGCACAAAAACTGTACATAATTACAAAACAACTCAAAAGTCTAATTTTTAAACTGTAGTAATTGATCCTGCAGTGAGATTTATTTCGTAATCATGGAAGGCAATGGCATTTACAACTAGAATAAATTAAAGTAAATGAAGAGGAAAATTGTATTCTGTATAACATTTAGTTCATTATAAGCTTAAACAACTATGCCAATCCATGTTCATCAATATAAGTTATGATACTCACAGACATAATTAAATAAAAATGTTATCACCAAGAAACAGTTCATGTTACACAAGCATAGAAATTGTTACATTATAAGAGATTTGCGTTTTTAAAGGTCTTATTGGCAGTGCTTGAGAATAAGAGTAATAGATAGTAGTATGGACTATTTTTGTGGTTTGTTATTTGTTGGGGTTTTGGTATTTGTCTTTTTATTATTTTTTTTCACTACTGGTCATAATATATAAAATTATAGCCTTTCCTGCACACTCTGCTACTGGGTCTTACTCCCTACTGTGTTGATACTTGATTCCATACCTCATTAAGTGCCTCTGTGGCTCTTCATTTGTTCAGTTAAAGTCTCACTGGAGTTCATTAAACCACATTAGACATCACTGATCTTCCTGAGAGAATGGCAGCATAAGATGTACAAAAGCCTGAAAGAGATTTCTGGAACTTTGCATGGTGCATACAAGCAAGTCTGTAAGATTGGGTTAAACTGTGTGTCATGTTGTCTACATATCAGATTATTGTATAGCTTCCCAGGACCTTGAAATAAGAAAAACTATGCAGGCTTAAAAAGCTTTTTCTGGGATGTCATTCCAGAAGTCATTCCATTGAATTTTTCATTTACTACAATTTTCAAATAAAAGATGGAACTTTAAATCACTTTTCAATATTTGCATACACTGTCAAGTGGAATGAGGCTTAAACAAACATATAACTTAAAATAAATATTTTCCTGTAGATAAGAAATGGGTTCAGATTCTTTTCTATTAGTCCTACTAGTATTTAGTATATGAGGAATATTTCAAGGTTCTGGTAAGATACAGAAAAAAAAGTCTTTGGTAGTGTTGACATCTTTCTGTGGAGTGGAACAAGAGAGAACAGTTATTTATACCACTACAATTTTCAAAAGAAAGGAATAGAAAATTACAATAATCGACTATCTACTTAACTGAATTTTAAAATATTATCCAGTCAGGTGGTTAAAACATTATTCATGGGAGAGACGAGCTCAAAAGCTCTTCAGGTAGAGACAAGAATTGAAATACAGTTCTAATCACCCTTGATGGATACCCTTAGACACTGTGGTTCTGAATAAAAGGAACATTACTCACGTGGCTCTTCAGCGACACTAATGATTTCTTTCATTTGTTTCTTTTACAAGTACCCAGTATGGTATTTTTGTTCCAGATCAAAATTGCTTCCCTTGTGAAGTAAGTAGTAATTACAATTATTTACTTTGAAAAAAAAAAAGGCACAACAAAATGAAATTTTCATTAATTTTAATGTAGCTTCCTCCTCCAGTTTTCCCTTTTTTTTTATTATTGATGAATTACAGCAAAACCAGTAGTTATTTCTCAGCTCCTAGAGATGCCATGAATGATGCTTAATGATTGGCTTTACAGGGAATAGAAGAATTCATAGCAGTGCAGTATAGCACCAAATTTTTTATCGGTTTGTTATTGCTGATGATAAAAAACAAAACCTCTTGTGACACAGGTGGTTTTTCCAGAGAAAAGACAAAGCAAGGACTGTCTAACACTCAAGAGTCATACTGCATGTTTCACAAACTATTTCAGAACTGCGTGATGAAATTGTACCCATGTGAGTTCAGCCTCAACCAGCCTGTGGAAGGTTATAAAGATTTTCTAAGGTAAAGATTTTCCGTATTTTCTTTTAAGTTTCTGTACTATCTGACTCCCAGTTCTGATTTAATCTCTCTTTATGTATAGTTAGGTTATGGGGTCAGCTGTAATAATATAGGTTTTGATTTATATTTTTCTACTTACACATCTATTAAAAAGCAGTCATTCTAATAGATATACTTAACAGTAATAATAATAAAAATAAAGATTAAAGAGGATGTTAAATCTAACAGCATTAATAAAAAGACAAATATGTTAATGATTGCATCATGGCTTATCTCCCTTTTCTTCACTGAACTTAAAAATGCGCAATTATTTCTTTTTCTGTATGAAATTGTACTTAAACAGTGTTCTCATGTCAGTACTCTGTATACAGCTACAAATACTGTATAAATACTACATACTGTAGGCAGTACCTGCCATCCTGATTTTGCTGTTTTGTTCACTAAAATGTAATAGTTCCAAAATGGATAACTTAATTAATTTATTACAAATAAACATACATTTACTTTAAAAAGTACAAAAGAAACAAACCTCAAAATACCACCTCATTCCATTTTTATGGCAGCATAAAAATAGGTATATTCAATAAAACTGAACATAAGTATTTTTTTAAAAAAAATCATAATTAATATGAAGAACACACTGCAACAAGACTTTGGCACTAAAATGAATAACAACAACATATGATTTTTTATTGGTAGAAAAATTTATGCAGAAATTGTCATACCTCAGGACCCAAACCAACTAGTAACAGAAGGGACTGTTGAACAAACTTCCCTTTTTGGCAGATCAATAAAAATAATGAAACTTATATAACTATCCCCTGAAGTCAGCAACACTGATGTCTGCCCACATCATCTGCAACACAAAGACATTACTGAAATACAAAAAAAAAAAAATATCTTATTGAACACAACTAGAGAAGAATCTTATTATTACAAGAAAGTAATTGGGAAAATGAAACCATGCATGATAAGAGAGTTAATGGATGACAAATTCAGAGATGGACAAAATATATTTGGGCCCTGAGTGAATCTGTGTACACTGGATACTCACATCAAAGAAATTAATACAAATACACGTAGAAGAGGTCCAACTCAATGCCAGATTAATTGATTTTCTCAAGATGTGTTTGCTTGGCCATACAACGTGGTACACATTTACCATCAGCCTGCTAAGTGAACACCAGGCAGTATCAGTATCCATCGGTAAGGGCATCATGCATCATGATGCTCAGGAGACACATACCAAACTTTAGTTGGTGCTGGAAGGTAGAAATTCCAGATTGCACTGAGTTTCTCTCTACATTTGAATTTAGCCATTCTGGATCTTGTTCCATGGATTTACTGAAAATACAGAAATAGACCACATGGCTTGTTTATATTAGTAATGGTGGAGAAAGTTCTTAGAGTTGTGGTTGGATTTGCGGTGACACCACCCCCACCCCCCGTAGAGAAATGAAGCTGGGTTAATTAGCATTGATAATATACAACTGTGGGCTGGCTTCAGGGGCGGTGGGTTGGCTGATGTAGATAAGGTGCAGCTGTGGCTGGTTCTGTTAAGGGGTTGAGAGCCGATGAAGGGAGAGCAGCTGAGGAAGCAGAGAGAGGAAGGAGCAAGAAGTAGCAAGAGAAGAGGGAGCATGCCCTGGAAGAGGAGAGATAGGGAAAAGGCAGCAGAGGGACTGGCTTGAAGAGTATGCTGGTATGAGATGGTAAAAGACCTTGTTGCAGCTTGATAGTTTTGAGAGTGCTGTAACACCCCCTCATTTGTTTTTATCAGAGTTTAATAACCAAATTGTTTCATGGTAAGTAGCACTGATAGAGCTTTATCCCTTAGTTATGACAGAGGATGAAGCTAAGGTTGAACTTTATTTCTCTGTTTCATTCATTTGATATGGGTTTCAGATTAATGTAGTTTCTGCACTTTTTTACTTAGTGGCAACTGGTTGAACACTGTGAGATAAATCAATATGATAGCGTGATTTTTACACTAACTTGCATAACACAGGCAAATATGTATTTTAAGTAATGGTGATTGCTTACATCTTGTATCTGATTTCTTAATCAAGGGATCACTGGAGTAATAAATAGATTTGAAACAATATTTATTCTTTTTCTATTAAATATGTAGCATAGCCTAGAGAATTGCAGAAAACTCATGAAAAGCCTTTCATCTATCCCTAATCACATAAAATCCAGTGATTTTTAAGTACTACGCATCTCAAAAATGCTTGTTTTCTGCCATTTACTTCATTTGCTTTTTTGTTACAGATTTTACCAGAATAATTAAAACCCAGAGGATATAACTGAGCTTTGGCTAACTGCAGTTTGTTAGATTGAATTACACTATTAAAGTTGCCTTTTTCAATTCTATACATTCATGAATCTCATTTCATTGTTATTAGAACTGACAGTAGAATACTGCAATGACAATTAACAAAGGATAGTTTTAATTCTAAATATTTAGTAATGCTAAACTTGTAAACTTCAGAGAAGCAGCAATGAGAAAACTACCTCACTGAGAAATACAGACAGACCTTTCTAATACCCTTCTCGCTTATACTGTGCAGTATAAGAGCTAGACATCAAAGACACGAGAATCATAGAAGTTCTTAATTTGTAAATGTAGTTGGTGCATGGAAAAATACCCTAGAACAATCCTACCAAAAATAGCAGTTTGGATCTTTATGACTAAGCAGTGGGCATGAGCCGTTTTTTTGATAAATTATGAATACTCATTAAAAAAAAATCCTTCCCAAAATACATCCATTTATTTTTGTCCCAATACAAATCCTCCAAACAAAACAAGTTTAAACTCTATGGAAGAAAAAAAAAAAAAAGTTACCTTGACCAGTTTAAGAGTTTGGAATTGTATGTTGCCAAAGCAAATTAGACATGAGTATTAAACATAAGGAACACCAGCTGAAGAGTTTTCTTGACTGGAATTCATCCAAAGTTTTTTTAAAAGTCTGTGACTGAGGAGCAGATGTATGTGTGTACATAAAGTATAAACAATACAAACTCTAGCCATTCAGACATGTCTGCCTTTGAATTATAAAGACTCCACCTCTTAATTGCAGCCAGGAAAAGACCTGCGTGCCATAAATTTATTGTGAGAGTCACATCCAGAGGGCATCTCGTGTAATGGGGTCTCCCTTCTCACGAATCTTGAGCAAGTGGTCCAGTGAGTTTTAATGTGGCTCAGCTTGGAGTCACGTGTTGGGGTTATCTAAAAGTAACAGAAGCAATGTCTTGCTTGCGTTTATTTCAGGGTTTATAGTTTCATATTATTAAAAAAAAAGTTGTGTTACTTAATAAGCATTCTGTAGAAAGTTAATGCAAAGTTGGCAGTTGGCAAGAAAAATATAATGTTGAACTTTATGTAGCCATTAGAGAGAGATGAAACTTATCAAAGAGCATGAACATGTAATGTTTAGTCTTCGTGCAAGCTTGCAACCTAAGTTCATTTTTTTACATTTCCATTTTAATCATATTAAGTATTTATAACCTATTTGAAATAAAAATGCATTCATATGAGCTACACAATCTCATTTTACTGAAAAATTACAGCCTTTTCCAGAAACCTATAAAAAAGCAATACAAATCTAAAAGTAAACAGACTTAAGTTTGATTGAGCTCAAGACATTTATATCACATTTGAATTACAATACTTAACATAAAAAATATAATTTTATTAAAACAATAATAGCAAAATATTGCAAATATTTTGACTGAATATAATTTTCATGATGCAAAGGATATATTTGGGTTATATTTGGTTTACTGAATTAGTTATTTTAAGTTTTATTTGTGTGTCTCTCAAAAGACCAGCTTGAATAATTTCAAAAATTGAACTACCACATATTTTGGCAGAGATCAGAATTTTCTTTGTGTTTATGATATTTGTTGACATATCAAAATTTTGTGATTGTGAACGTGTATTTTTCAAAAAAAAACCACTCGATTTATTAAAAATCAAACCTAATATATTGACTTCCTATTAGTGTAGCACTGCTTTAAATTTGCGTACTTTGTAATTACACCTGTCAAAATATTCTCAAAGTACACTAACAACTATAAAAATAAAGTTTGGGAACTGAGAGAAAATAAGAATTATAAAAAGTTCAGCGCACACATTTTCATTATGGGTCCATTGTCAGTTGGCAGCTTTCCATGTTGCAACGTCAGTAAGATCCTCAAGAAAACAAAAGAATTTGTTAATGAAACTAAACCTGTGCTTAATGCACATATATTAAAAGGTTACTGTGATCATCTGATCTGACCTTGCATAAAAAAGGCCAAAAGTTTTCATAGAATGACAGAATCATAGAATAGTTTGGGTTGGAAGAGACCTTAAAGAACATCTAGTTTCCTGCCATGGGCAGGGATACTTTCCACTAGACAACTAAAATGTATCTATTCTTGATATAAATACTTCAAGTGATGAAAAGTCCAGTACCCTATCCTTCAGTAGCTCCAGAGTGCCATTATGATTTAAAAAAAAAAAAAAAACAAGAAAGAAACCCGCAAACACCACTATGCATTATTTTTATTCTTAGCTCACTTGCATAAAACTTCCCTTGACTTTGTCTCCCTATATTATTTACTTCCCATTTGAAAAACAGTGTCAGGAAATCTCTTTCTAGCGTGGATGTTCACAATACTAGGTGCCTTCTACTCATTTACAGGGTAAATTACCAAGGCTGAGCATAGTGTTACATGAATAAGTTTACGATATGATGCGTTTTCCAGGAGTCAGATCACTACTGTTAATACTCCTTTCTAAATTCATTGCAGCTTTTCAAAAATTACAAAATAGCTCTGCTAAAATATCACCTCTGTGCTCATGAGTAGTGGCCTGTGTATGTATACACATAAAGTCAGTGTTTGTGGTGCAGTGCCACAACACTTCCAACATCCGCCACTCGGGAGCATCACCAAAGGCTGCAAAGCCTTCTCAGATCCAAAAGATGCTGAATTTTCGTGGTTTGGTTGAAACAACGATAATGTCTGTATTTCCTCAGCTCACTTTGTACAACTGACTTTAACACCCCCAAAGTAGATGAGATACCATTTAAAATAATATAGCATGCTTCCTTTAAACTTTAGCATACTAAACTTATGAGAAAAGTCTATTTGTATGTTTTGAAGCATATTTGAAGTATGAGGGGAGATATCAGGCAGCCAAGGAGACTGCTATTCCCATCTTGTTCGTGACTATCTCTCTGTACTTTGCTGTCTTGAACTGCGACAATGTTTGATTTCAGGTTCAAGGGAAATCTTATGTTCATGGCAATGATAAATCAAGGGGCAGGGAGTGCCATCATTAGCTTACCACTGAGCTATTTGTTATTCTACCCTTTCATCTGTGGCCTATCTTTGTTTATTGTATTTTCTTATGACTTTAATGCTATGTCCCTCATGAGCAAATCTCTTTCCTGTAGCTCAGTGTCTTCCCTAGACACTCAACTTCCTTCATTGATCAGATGGCTTTCATTTTCACTCCTGATTTCAACACTCACAAAATATTTGGGAAGGGGAGAAGTATTATCAGCGGGGAAATTGTACAGCTTAGTAAAGCACAGAGACACCTCAGTAAGTGCAGAGATCAGCTTCAGGATCTAGGGAGAATATGTGACAAGAACATAGGACCAAGGTCATTAGTCCAGGTGAGAAGCAAAGTGCACAAGCCTATCAAGCAGTGTAACAGTGTGGCTATGCGGTTGTAGAATCCCAAACTACCTTGACTGTTGTTGACAGCTGAGATACCTCAAAAAGGCCCCAGAGGTTCCAGATTTCATGGAGAGGTTAGCTTCTTGTCCAGCTCTCTCTGTTAAACTTTTTTCTGATTTTTTCCCTGTTACATCACGAGCAAAACCTCTGTGCTTTTTTCAAAACTGTTACCTCCTACAACTCCTAATCTTTCTAACAGTGGTAGTCTTCTGTCTCAGGCCACAAACTTCTCCCTGTTTCTGCCATACATTTCATACAAACAGAACATCATGATGCTCACAGCCCTGAGGCTGCCTGAAACACCTACAAGCTCTTTAGATCCCTCCTCAGGACCGAACCTGTCCTTCCTACAGGAAACAAATTTCTATAAGTATCCCACATAATTATTTTACTTAATTAGCTACCTGAATATCTTTCTTTTTTCCTCTTCTCGAGAGTAAGAACTACAGGTAATGACAGATGATATTACAGAACAGAAATTAGAGATATATGGAACAAGACTGGACTGATTATGTTTCAGAACACCCGGGCAGTGAATTATTTGAAGAGGAGTTATTTTGGTCTTACTGAGAGCTGAAAACATTTCTAGAATGCTCTAGGAGGACTTTGTTACTTCATTACATTTATGGTTGTGCAAAATGGGGCAATTTCAGTAGATATTGTTTTCTGTTTCTTTATTTTATCTTTCAGTATTTCTTGGCTTACTCCATGTTCTTTTCCAGTTCAAAGAAACCCCAAAAAGCTTTTGATATCCAACTACATTTGAAATCAAATGCAGTGAATCAGATGAAATGCAAGAAAAGTTATTCCAAGACATAGCCTAGACATTGTAGAACATAAAAGCAAGGTCATTGAAGGACATGACAACCCTACTGTACTTGACTAATCTGTACCCAGGTGAACTTTACTAGTTTCAGGGTTCCACCACTGAAAATCTAAAGATTTCTAGTTAAAGAATCTGTTTCTCTGGTGTCTACGTACCAGCTGGCTCATGCAAGGGTAGTGTATGTGTAACATTTTTAAAAATAGGATCTGCAGTAGCTTCTTTTTAAAGATAAATAAATCTGCCTCTTAAAGTCTTTCAATATAGAGTCAAGAAGTTCTCATTTGAAGGCTTATGGCTAATTGCTTACAATTTCTTAAAATTGTGTCTTTGGAGTATGTCAAGCAGGCATCTAAAATCTGTGAAAAGAACTTTCTGGTTTCAGATTGCAATGTCAAATAATATAGTTTAATACATTTAAATAAGCCTTTTAGGAACAAATTGCAACCAGGTTGACATCTTGTAAACTGAGTTCCATTCCAGTGGGAATTAAATTCACTGAGTCATAAACTCCTGAAAAGCAAGGGTTATAATAAGACTGTGCTAGTAAGTACAGCTATAAATACTCTTTAAATAATGACAATGACAAAGTAAAATAACAGGTTTAACACACTTCTCCAGTAAAAGGCAAACCTGGCTTCTCTGTGCCTACTGGTAATGACCAAATTAAACACTGAAAAAGGACTGAATGTAATTATTTTTTTTTTCAGAACTTAGATGTGGCAGCATCTTGTTGGTTGCTTCATACTTCCTTCCTGCTGCCAGTGACGTTGAGTAGCTCACCATTGCACAAAAAGATACTACTAGCATTATTCAGGGCATAAAAGCTCCTGTTATTTTTAAAGTTTGCATCTCACAATTCCTGGCTCCTTTTCTTGCTATTATATGTATTACATTTGTTCTTCATTTGGATGGCCAGTATGAGGGATCCCACTGCAGTGCTAGTTAATATTTGATGACCTCCTGTTATTTCTCTTAATTTTTCAGTAAAGATGTGAAAAAGCAACAATATAAACATCAGAAAAGACATCAAAGAAAGATGTGACTACTTAATCTATGGGAAAGCTACTTAATTTATTATAGAAAAAACAGTCTTCAGAGAAGCACAGAACGGCTGAGGTTGGAAGGGAATTCTGGAGGTCATATGGTCCAACATCCCTGCTCAAGCAGGGTAACTTAAAGCCAGTTGCTCAAGACCATTTCCATACAGGTTTTGAATACCTCCAAAGATGGGGAATCTACAACTTCCCTGGATAACCTATTTAGTGCTGTCAGGCTCACAGTCAAAAAATGTTTCCTGATGTTCAGATGGATCCTCCCATGTTTCAGTGTGTGCCCATTGCCTCTTATCCTGTAACTAGGTTCCACTGAAAGAAGCCTGACTCCATCATCTTTTCAACCTCCCTTCATGTATTTGTAAACATTGATGCAATCACCCCATGAGCCTCCTCTTCTCCAGGCTGAACGGTCACAGTTCTTTCAGCTTTTCCTCATACAAGAGATGTTCCAGTCCCTTAATCTTAGTGGCCCTTAGTTGAACTTTCTCTTCAGTAGCCCCATGTCTCTTGTACCAGGGAACCCAGAGCAGGACACAGTACTACAGGTGTGACCTCACCAGTGCTGAGTAGAGGGGAAACATCTCCCTTGACCTGCTGGCAACATTCTTCTTAATGATGCCCAGGGTACCCTTCACCTTCTTTGCCACAAAGGCACATTGCTGATTCATGTTCAACTTGGTCCACCAGGACCCCCAGGTCCTTTTCTGCAAAGCTGCTTTCCCAGACAGTTGGCCGCATATATGGCATATGCTGCTGCACGGGGTGGTTCTTCCCTGTGTGCAGGATGTTCCAGTTCCCCTTGTTGAGCCTCATGAGATTCCTGCCAGCCCATTTTCCCAGCCTGTCATAGTCTCTCCAGATAGCATCACAACCCTCTGGCATACCAGCTACTCCTGCCTGTTTTGTGTCAGCAGCAAACTTGCTGTGGGTACACTTTGCCACATCATCCAGATCATTAATAAAAGCACTAAAGGGGATCGAACCCACTACTGACCCTTGGGGTTCACCACCAGTCTATAACTAGACTTCATGCCACAGGTCACCACTCTCTGGGTCTGGCTGTTCAGTCAGTTTTCAATCTACCTCACTGTCTGCTCATTCAGCCCATGCTTCCTCAGCTTTTCTGGGAGGATCTAAAGGGAAACGGCATTGAAATCTTTACTGAAGTCTAGCTAGACAATATCCACTGCTCTCCTTGCCTCATCTGCCAGTGTTCTATCATCTGTTCAACTTTTTCCATCCTATGAGAAGGGCTTTCGAAGTATCACAACACTTTTTCCTGGAAACGCAGCCTACAAATGTCTTTCATTGCTAGTGTTTGGTAATATCCAAAACAAACGAGTGTCTCGGTAACTGGAATTAGTTATTTGCTCTGTTTAGGACTAGAAATAAGCAACGTAGCACAGATAAATTATACCTGGCACCAGTCTAGTGAATGTGGCTAATGGAGGAAGGACATCATTTACCCATGGTAACAGTAACACATTTTTCATCACTAAGAATTTGGCTTAATTGTAAAAGAAAGTCCACTTTTCCTTTGGCTTGAGATTGTTTTCTTTTCAAGTCCTCGCTAAAAAGGAAAAAATATAACAATCTCTCTTTTCATAATATTGAAAGCTAGGGGATTTTCAAAATAAATATTAAGTTATTCTTATTGCAGAAATATGAAAAAGAGATTGTCAGAAGAATTTGCTGTTTGTGCCAGAAAAAAATAATCTCATGGATTCATCAACTGGTTTTCTATATAAGGTCTATAAAACTCAGCATAACGTTTCCATATCTAAAATTTTGTCCCATCTTTTTTCATGACTAGTTTCTGTCATGTCAAAATAAACTACATAGTTTGTTTAGCTGGTTGATTATAATACACAGATCAAAGGAAATTGAGGACATGGCCAGCTTCATGACTGTCAGTAGAAGAGCAAAGTTAATGTTCCTTTTCCACTATAGCTGTGGTTCAGTGAAACCGAATTAAACAATAATTACAGTCAATGTTTCCAAATGTTCAAAAATAAGTCAATTGCAGTATTGAAGATTTTTTTCTGGAATACATAATTAAAATTTCCTACTAATTTTGGTTTTCTTTTTTGTATGAAGTCACACTAGATCCCACCAAACAAAGGAGCCTTATTCTGTAAGGCCTTCCCTTGAATTCCATCAGACTATTTGCTATACAAGGAATCACTTATCAGGTATATAATGCTAAAATAAGAATTCAAGTCAATAAAAGTTTTAATAATTATGTCTACCTTCATTTGGAGTTATACTTAGCACATATATAATGCTAGGCGTTAGCTTTGAAGAACAGCAGTTCTTGTCCTTTTCTGTAAATGGCTCAAAGAGTAAGTTTACATCTCAGAACCAAAATTAATTTCCATTGTTAATCTTGCTGATGTCTGCCAGATTTGAGTTTTATTCATTTTTCCAAGGATTGGAATCTGCAATTGCACAACCTAGCAGAGTGGGAGAGGTGGCGGAATGGTTGCAGTGTCTCACTATAACTTCTGATGAGCAAGTTTCAGCCTTATTCCTCATTTATATGAAGATGGTCTGCATTCAACATCGCAGCAGCAGTTGATGTTGGTCACAACAAATCAGTGTGACTACATAGCAAGTAATGTTTTGTGGTTTTGAATATAAAGAGGGTGTCCCATAAAGGGATTTATTTCTGGAAAGGCATCAATTTTCTTGTTATTACATATATGCATAGGAAATGTAGTCCAGAATCTGATCTGATTGTAAATATTTCAGGTTTAACCATTGGTTTTAGCCAAGCATCCAAGTGTTCAGGTATATTTAGACCTTCGACCTGTTGAATCTCTGTGTTTCTTGGTTCTGAGAAACCAAAAAGGGAAAGTGTTACATTGCCTCTATTCTTCTAGATCACACTTATTTATGTGATGACGACTAATAGAATTTGTTCTGAAAAATACCCATGTAATGATTAAAAAAATAATTAATTTAGTGAAGTGTCACTTGTTAAATCCATATACAAACTCCCCCCAAATATTAACTTTTTTATCCCTACAAATCTCCACCACTTCTTTATGTGGATTCATGTTGGTAAGAGCACATAGTTGTATTATACTTGCTATTCTACCTAAATTTATTTGGTGTGACAACAAATATCTATTTCAATGGACAGATTCTTTTCCCTTTCAGAAACAGGGGAAGAGTTGTGATCCATTTATAATTTACCCATTCTAAATTGCTGAAAATGTAATGTTGTTTACCACAACATGAGTTATTATTTTGGAAGTATTTGAAGGGCATTATAGTGGGCTGCCAAGGCTGAAAACAAACATTTCTATCAGTATGCCATGCATATAACCTATATTTGATCCAACTTTGTCTCACGATAGAACTTTTGGGCAGTTTTAAATACAAGAAATTAGTATTGTCTGATCTGCCTGTTCCCTGCAGAAGATCAATAGTGAAAATTCTGTTTTCTGCAATATAATGACATGTAAAAAGTTGCAGCAAGTGAAAGAACTCTTAGACCAGAACTAATTGTCAAGTAATAACAAAAGCCTCTGCACTGTACTAATAAAACATTGTTGAAGAGTCAAACATTGGTGATCATTCTTAGGTACATTTTTTAAAATAAAATCGTTAACGTGAAAGAAAGCAATGCTCTTTTAAATGTTATATAGATTCTTTGGAGAAGAATAACTTTGGCATCAGAATATTTTTAAACTCTAACTTTGATCTAACTCTTTTACGTTAAGTGAGAATTCCTGTTTGACAAATGAAGGATCATTGAACTCTTTTGGCTACATTCTAAAAATAACAAATATGGTATAAAAATAACTTTAAATTGAGAAAGTGATTAGTCACATGAAGGTTGATTAATGCATAATGCAAATATACAAATTTAAGTCCCCTACAAGTATTTTTTCTGAGAAGCTCAGTGATGAACTTGCCAAACTTACATGGCAAGTTACTCAATTACTTGAGCTCTTCTGATAATGGCCAATTTTAACAATATTTCTGTGGCTTTTCAAGGTGCTGTCACAAAATGTGGGTAAAAATTCAAGGATTTGCAAATGCAGAATCCTAGATGCTCTCAGCTTGACTTTTAAGAAACATAATAGGCATAGGACCTTGATGCTAACTTCATCCAAATAAAGATACCATTGCTGGCACTGAGCTGCAAATGCTTTCCTTTGCAAGACATAAGAGACACTAAAGGGAGCAAAGAATCACACAAAGGGACTTACAAATGTTAAAAAGAATGTCATGCATAGTGACTCAAAGTAAAACATGCAAAAACATATTTACATTTTAACTTACAGTACAAATACCATCTTGCATAAAACCAGCTGGAAAGAAGTAATAAATCAGTTGCTAAAAGGAAGCAATGGTTCATGTATTTGCCAAGTGATATGCTAATAAAAGAAAGTAGTAAGATTTAAGGCTTTCTAAACTTAGTCAACACACAGGGTAGTCAATTTAGGCATGTTTATTCTTTATAGTATCAGTGAACCTTCACTTTTTAAATATCCTCCTGTTCAAGATACATCACCATCAACAGGACACTGACAAACTAGGGAGATGACAGAATTTATGTAGGAAAGCATATGTTAGCATATCTGCTAACAAAGACTATAAAAAAAACCCCACCTTTTTACAGTTTGCAAGTCTTACAATTGTTTTTTCTTAATTAAAACACAGGAACAACCAAGTACTTCATAGCCTTGTGGATGCTTTATGATACCTTCAGACCTTTGACAGGCATTTGTCCATTTTGGCTTCTTCCTTCTCTTAAAGGCAATATCCCATGATGTGCCGACATTTTACCTTTACATTAAACAGCGTCGCATTAACCCCTGATGCATTTCCAACACAGAGCATTCTTAGCATGTAGAATTTCACCAAAACTGACAACAACATCTCACAAAACAGTAAGTAGACACTAATATAAATGGCCATACCTTGAAGAAAACAAAACTGGCATTTATTTTCCAACTGTAGTTACATCAGTTTAATCAAGGTTAGACACATTTTTTATTTCCTAAATGAGCACCATAAATGTTACACTGTTAAATCATTTACATTTTTTCTAACTATGGTAAAAATTCCTTTACTTTCCATTGAACATAATAGTCTCTAGCAGCTGGTGACAGCTGATCTGTGCATGAGTCATATTGGATATAAAGCACAATTCACGTTAAGAATGAATTATGGAATTAAGCATGCCATGCTTCTGTAACAGTGAGCTGAACGAGCTTCAAGGTGACATTTCCAGTCAAAGTTAACTCTAAGCACAGACATCACAAATGACAGACGGCCTTGGAAAGGAGTGTGTTTATTCGGGGTGTTATGGTGAAAAAGTGAAACATGACCTGAAGTCCAATTTTCAGCGAATTCAGTAGCCAGTTCCTGGTGACACTGCTGGTACAAAAAGCCAGGAAGATTTGAGAAGCCCTGGAATAAATGACAGTGCTGTAAGCAATGAGGTACATAGCCATGGATAGGGCAACTAAATTTCAGAATACAGGTCTATTTTATACAATTTGTGTACAATATAGATACAATTTGTATGCAATACATATGGTAATATATGTATTCACACATAAAAACTCAAAACAACAGAAGAAAAGTAAATCACAATAGTCCTTTTGACATTACTATTGTAGAACATATTTTTCTCCAAGACATGTAGGAGAACCTGCAACATATAAAGGGATATGGATTGTTAAGGCATTTAGCAGGGAGAATGAAAGTAGCTGCATTCATCTCTGAGGCCTCCAACATAAGAAAGGCATGGACCTCTTGGAAGGAATCCAGAGCAGGGCCACAGAGATGATCAAAGGGCTGGAGCACCACTCCTGTGAAGACAGGCTGGAGAAGTTGGGGTTGTTCAGCCTACAGAAGAGAAGGCTCCTGGGACACCTTATAGCAGCCTTCCAGTACCTAAAGGGGGTCTAGAGAAAGCTGGAAGGACTTTTTATAAGGACATGTAGTGAAAGGAAAGGGCAGAATGGCCTGAAACTGAAAGAGGGTAGATTTAGATTAGATACAGGGATAGAATACTTTTCTATGATGGTGGTGAAGTGCTGGAACAGGTTGTCCAGAGAAGCTGTGGCTGCCCCATCCCTGGAAGTGTTCAAGGCCAGGCTGGACGGGGATTTGATCAACCTGGTTTAGTGGAAGTTGTCCCTGCCCATGGCAGGGGGGTTGGAACTAGATGATCTTTAAGGTGCCTTCCAACCCAAACCATTCTATGATTCTATGATGCGTATTTCATTCTCCTGACAGTGATCACTTGTATTTTCTTGCTTATCACCACTCTTATTTCTAGCCTCCATCTGGTATCTGTTCCTAGGACCCTCCCTCCTCCATCTAGTTAAAGGTGATTTCTGTGACCTTGTGATTCCTTTTCCAGCAAGGGCAGGGGTAGATTCTTCTTTGCTTAGTGTATTCAGCTGAACAGAAGATTGTAAACTGGATGGGAAGGATTTGTTACTGTATCTCTGAAATAATATGTACGGCTCATTGGGAATCTTCAACAGTAAGTATTAGGAAGCCTAATGACCCAACAAGACCTAGATGATCTTTAAGGTCCCTTCCAACCCAAACCACTTGCCCTGGTTTCAGCTGGGATAGAGTTGGTTTTCTTCTTTGTAGCTGGTGTAGGGCTGTGTTTTGGATTTGGTGTGAGAACCATGTTGGTAGCACACTGATGGTTTTAGCTGCTGGGTAATGTTTAGATTAAGTCAAGGACTTTTCAGTTTGTCGGGCCCTGCCAGCGAGAGGACTGGAGGGGCACAGGAAATTGGGAGGGGACACAGCCAGGACAGGTGACCCCATGTGGCCAAAGGGATATTCCATACCATATGATGTCATGCTGAGTGTATAAGCTGGGGGAAGAAGGAGGAGGGAGTGACATTCAGCCTTTATGCTGTTTGTTTTCCCAATTAACCGTTACACGTGATGGAGCCCGGCTGTCCTGGGGATGGCCGAACACCTGCCTGCCTGTGGGAAGCGGGGATGAATTCCTTGCTTTGCTTTGCTTGCATGTGTAGCTTTTGCTTTCCCTATTAAGCTGTCTTTATCTCAACCCACAAGTTTTCTCACTTTTACCCTTTTGATTCTCTCCCCCATTCCACTGTGAGGGGAAGGTAAGTAAGTGTCTGCATGGTGCTTGGTTGCTGGCTGGGGTTAAAGCTGGACACGTTATAGGATTCTATGAATGTTCACCCAGGTTTACTACATACTTGCCAAGAATTCATTGTATTATTCTGTGTAAGTAACTAAAGCCGAAGATCTCCATTCTTTCTTATTCACCGTTGCTCACAATCTAAGACGAGTTTCTCAGTCTCAGTGTGTCACTAGCCTTGATCAAACAGCCTGGCAGAAGGCAATGCCAGCTTTTGAATTTTGACTCTGCTACATGTCATGTGCCATTGAGTGGGCAACAGATGACCCTAGTTAAATAGGCCTATCTTCTGTCCGCTGATTGTGTGACTGAAATGTTTAAGAGAAAGGAATAGTGAAATTACTTGGTGCATAGAAAATAGGGGATGTTTTCTCTCAGACAAGTTTCCTGGAAAATGGGTGGATATTTTGGAGTGCGTAAAATCACATATTTCACCCGTATGTAAGACTCCGTATGTAAGAATAAATTCTGAGATTCAGGAGGGTGGTGAAGCTGTCTTATCATTCTTAGACGTATCCACAAAACCTAAGTCTAGTAGAGGAAGATAATTTCCCCCATATTCCTTGTGAAGAATGACCAAGTAAACCAGGACTCTCCAGGCTAAGGAAAAGGCAGCTGAACAGCAGTATAATAAGCAAGAATGACAGAGAAGAAGTGAACAGAACGTTATTGTTGTTCTTCATCTAATAAAATGTTCAGAAGTGATCACATCAAAATGGCAGCTGACATTTAAAAAAGCAAAAGGAGATGCTTCATTCATTTATTTACGTTTTAGGACTCCTTGTTATAGTGAGCAAATCATTCACACAGATGCAACAAACCAACTGGACAAACAGGGAGAACACCGAGTCTAAACCATACAAGCTCTGAACCAGGAAGTTTTTGAGACAGCAATGGCAGGGAGCTGGGAGAGGGCTCTGCAAAGTACCACAGTGTCCTGCTGACTCCGACCCATCTCTTTTCCGCAGGCATCCTCCATTGCCTGCCTCCAGAGGTGGCATGCTGGAGATGGTGATCTCTTGGTATGACCTGAAATAACTGTTCTTTTCAAGCTCCAGCAGAACCCTGTCTTTCTTCAATGAGATTCAATATCTCCCATTTCATCTATTCTCCAAATGCATATATAATTCCATTTCTTCATTCATTTCAAATTGAGAAACTGATTTCAAAATTATGAGTCCAAAAAGCCTATTTCTGTCCTGGTTTTCTTTATATATTACCTCGTCACGTTAATTACAGTACATGATCTATTGCAAATGGAACTACATTGGGGACACCAAATGTTTCAAACTGTTAAAGTGATGTGACACTGTGGGGTTTATGTCATTATTTCTCACAGCATTTTTATGTTCCAATATTTTTATTTTTAACATCTTAGAACTGTCCTCAACATAAATTGAACCATGTGAACATTTTGCTAAATGAACAACATATTCACTGTGACAATTCAAACAATATTTAACGTGAATTTTTTCCTCCACAATTGAGAATGATAAAAGACATGCCTTGTAATCCCATTATTTCATAATGCGCAACGTCCACATAGACAAAATCCTTTCTGAGGTGCTCTGAGTTAGCTTAGCAAACTTCTTCCTTCACACTTCTGTAGGCGTTCTACTGAAAGGCACAAGTCGTCCAGCAATTCTGTTAAAGTTTGTGATTTCACAGAGAAATTTAGCTCATGCAAGACATAAATTTCTTATATTCCTAGTGTTCCGAGAATAACACAAATGATTACAGAGCTCAAAGATTATAAATAGCAAAAAAACATAGTTCATGCTTACAGCACTAAACAAGGAAAGCAGGAATATCTGAAAGATATTTTAAATTTCTACCTGATTTACTGTGCTTCTACTCAGAAACTTTCTCAGACCCCTTATTTTGGTTTCTGGATTTATTTTTTAAGTAAAAAGAAACATACTAGTACTGGGATTTGTGTTAAAAGAAATACAAAAAACCTAAAGACATATGCAATTGGAAAAATGTTCATAGCAATCTGAAAGCTTGGAACAAATAATTAATTTGATGGATTTCACCTTTTATTCTGTTTGGGCACGGTTCTTGAACATACCACGTCTTTCTCAACTTTTCTCATTATTTCAATTTACAGAGATAACATAGTGACTGATCTATACTTGGGCTGCTGCTAATTCTTGAACAATTTATTTTAAATATCTGACACTGTAGGCAGGCATATTTACTGACCTCCAACACCCCAAAATTTCCCAGACTAATTAATGTAGGTCTGCTTATGTTCATCAATACTGCCATGAGTTTTCCGCAGGTTGCTGTCCCTGAAAGATGTTCACTCAAGATAGCTGCACAGCACACTGGGAAATTTGTTTTTATTATTATTATCATTACATTTATTATTATTATTTATGCAGACACCATGCTGATTCCACAGGATGATATGGCATTTATAGCATCTCAGTCTTTTGATGCACCTTCCAAAGTCTGGATGTCTGATCTCATAAAGCTCCTGGTGATCGGACATCCTACAGGCAACTGAACCTCAGAGCTGGAGTCATGCATGACTCTTGGAGAGTACATTGGTAAGTGCAATCCATATGCATGAGTGTTTCAGAGGGATAGTTTAGCTCAAAGCTGTAAGAAGATAATTTGTAGTAACAAATATTTCAATGATTCAGGCTATTCCTCTGCTTACTTCCATACTTGGTGCAGATGGGCCTCCCCTTACACAGGTGGAAACTGAGTCATAAACGAAGGACATTTATTTTGTATTCCTGGAAGTGTCACTGAGGAGTCTTGAGATTAAGCCTGGGGTTATGAGGGAAGGAGGGAAGAACAAGTCATCTTTTCCAGATGTGTCAGCCAGTCAGTTCCTAGCAAAGGCTAGAAGAAATTACTGCTTATACTGGCATCAACAGCAAACAAGAGCTTCTGTTCAGGGGCAGAGAAGCCATGAACCTCTTTAGATACAACTTTGATCCAGACCTGGAATTCGCCTTTTTTACTTCATCTCATTATTTTCCCTAATTTGGTTAGACCGAAAGCCCTCTTCTACTCTGCATGCTTTCTTAGATTAATTGTCTTGATGACTATGAGTGCTCTCAGCTAATGAACTTGTAATATGACATTAATATGGTGGAATGGTTGGTTTCTTTCCCGCTTGATTTAACTCATCTGCTCACACACAGGAGAGAGCCAGTATAACTGTGTTGCTTTTGGTTGATTTAACGTACTGTTACTACATAACAATTTTATATATTTAATTAATATTGGCTTAAATTCTGCTTCAGATTTGTAGATTTAGTTCTTAGTGGGTTTAGTAGGCAGTTTAGTTACATGTCTTTGCCCATAATTTTGCACTGAATAATGAGTCATTACCACACATCATTAAATATAAATGGTGAAATAAAATAACCCTTACATTTCATGTTTTTGTACTCTAGGTATTCTACATTCTAATAACCTGTAATTCTGAATAGTCCAGTATGAGCCTTCTCTGTGTCAATCACGTAAATACATAATGAACCTCAAGTCTTTTTAGGTATTTGATGAACTTTTCTGAATTTTAGGTAAGCCTGTACATGTCTAGACATGTTTGCAATATAGACTTTCTTAAGGTTTGTTTTTGGAGGAGAGAGATATTGTATTTTTAAAACACTATTAGCACCAGCATGCTAGAAAAAAGACAATCTTAAAACTCAGGAGTAAACACTACTTACAGTGTGAGATCAAATCACAGTCCCAAGATGGAACGCTGGAGCCTTATGCATTGACAAAATGTTTCTATGCTAAAACTATCCTACCTCTCAACGGTGTATGCAAAGCCCCATAACACCAGAATAGCTTTTTTCACTGGTTTTCACAGCCAAAGGTACAATTTCACTATATTAAGTCCTTGTTTAAATCTTCCAAGCTTACAGAAATTCAGCAGTATAATTTCTTCTTTGTTTTTTAAGGAATAGTTTTTATCCTTAGACAGTTCTAATAAAAGCATAACCATTTGTGTGCAGGCACGTATGGAAATGCATAATTAATAGAGATTTATTGTTTCTTACATGTACATTTTCAGCATTAATTTTACATTGTTTCATGGGGTTTATGATAATGCAATTTTCCCTGATATGTGATGATAATCATATTATAAAAAGACTTAGTTTTCTTTACCACACATGTCAGATCGCAAGCCATATAGATAAATATTAGGTAGTATTTTTACTTGGGTACCAAACACACATCTTGAAAAGGTAAAGCAAAGAAAACTAGTTTAAAATCATGATCTTCTGGTATCTGAGTTACCCTAAATGCAATTATAGATGCTTCAGGAAAAGGGAAAATGGGTGAAAAATTTTCCCCCTATTCAAACAAGAGTTTCCATTCTGAAATATCAAACTGAAAGCATATAGAGGTTTAAAACCATTCAGATGAAAATTCCATGTCCTGTACTTATTTTAAAGTACAAGATAGAAGACAATCCTTCACATAAGTAGTAGTTAGAATAAGTGTTCAATAATAGGGATAAAATTTGTAATATTCAATAGACACTTTTGTCTCTCTTAACTTTCTTTCTTTCAGAAGCAATCAAAATTTTTGGCGAAGATGGAGAGTTCATCCATATCAAGGATGCAATGGAGAATCCAAGGTCATTACTTAATTGTTTTATAGACACTTATGAAACAAAAGGACCCCAACATTTAAGTACTGGAAAGTACTGCAGTTCTACAGGGGATTCCATGTGGTATGAGAAACTGAGAGACAGAGAAAAAAATATTATTTTGATGTCTATAATACTGTCATTGATGAAAGTTAATCATCATAAGAAACTAAAAAGAATTATAATTTTCTCTTAAAATCAAGCATGTGGAAAAAAATACCTTTTATTAAAATATTAAGTATTTTATCATTAAAATATATATCTAAATCACTGTAATGCACTATTTACAACCATGAAGATATAATTTTAGAAATAATAAAGAAAATCATAATTTACTGGAAATAGTCTGCTCTGCTATGAATCAGCTGCAGGGTGAAATCACCAAACTGACTTTTCTAGACCTTTCTAATAAAACTCAGTCATGTGAATCCAAACAGTTAAGCAACTAATTATATATGAATTTATAAATCATGAAGCTTGAACCTTAAATAGTCCTAGAGCTCTTGTGAAAGTCCTCAGACAGCTTCTTCAGCTATCATTCTTACTGTTGTAAAGGAAGAATGGCCAGTTTGCAGACACTGAAAATTATATACTTCAAAGAACAGAAAGAACATATTTTGGGGTTTTTTTTCCCCAGTTATTTTCCAACCTTTTTTTTGGCTATTTTCCTCCTTTACATATATTTTGGATGGGCATAATCTGAAACATTTTAGATTAAATCTTTGATCTGTTATTTCAATGAGGCAAGAATTTTGTTTCTGTGTTCAAGAATTGTATGAAACATACTTTAAAATATCCTTGCACTATGGTATCTGAAATTCCCATTACTTAGCATGCCTGCAGAATTCCTTTAGTCACAAAAACCCAACAAATTGCACGTAATTCTTTCTTTCTGGAAGTTACTTGCACAATGCAGAGCAATCTCATCAGATAAAAATCAACATGCTTGATATTTAAAGTTCTTTTATAGAGTTTTGACTTGAAGTATTTTACCCACATATTCTTCAGAGACACACAGGGCAGGAACTGCATACATTTTACTTCTTTTTGTATTTTATTACAATATAACCTATACATAGATTTTTTAGCATTTTATTGCAATTTACACCTAAAGCAGTTACATCCAGAGCAGTTTTGACTTTAGTAACACTCCTCTTACAGCCAATAGAAATACTACTTAAATGGCAACTCTAGAACTGGATTATTTAAATTTGTTCGGGAGACTCTAGAAGTAAAGAATTTAGCTTTCTGATTTATGTAAGAGGGTATATGTCTCTGAAACATATTCCAGAACACTAATTTTACTAAAACACTCATGTAGATTGACATTATTTTTTTTCAGAGTCAATATAGAAATATGCATACATCTTTACATGGTGTGAAGTGCATAACAGTTAAATGTTCTTAAAAATCCAGGAAAGTTAGCACTACTGATAAATTAATGAGTTGCATGATTTTTCTGTACTGATCTGTGGGAAGCACTAAGGCTCTTAGTCTTAAGAATGTAATGGTTTGATACCTGGATTTGGACTCATCAGGTTTAACTTAGGTATCTAATGACTATCTGGTTACCCTACATACACTTTCAGGTCAGTGGAGAGAAATAGATACCTGGAGGAGTGATGATCCAATTTCTGCTAAGATAGGTGCCTATGAAAAACAACTCACCTTCAAGGGTAGGCTGTTCTTAATTTACCATAAAAGCAGCCTGAAGTGTCTTGTTTGGCAGGGATCCCATGCTACTTGTACATGTAAGACGACATCAGTGACCTATGGCAGGCCTACCAACATTCTCCAGTTTTCTAGAAGGTAGTCTCTTCTGTTTCGTATTTAAAAATGGGGAGAAAAGGTAAAATAAGTCTATGGCTAGATTGTTGTCTAGCCAGTCCATTTGCTATTATTTAAAGTTTTCTGGTACAGAATCCTTTTTCGTTGAATTCTGAAATCTCTGGATAAAGTGTAAGGTTCTTTGCACATTCTCTGGCCAATGAAGGTTGAAGAAGGCAACTGAAAGAATGCACCTACATAAGCTAGTTGACTTAAGAATCTTGAAATGTGTGAGCAGCCAGTTGTTCAGCAATTGCCCCCAGTGTGCTTGTCATGTTAGAAATTTCTGATTACTTTTTTCCTTTCTTAGTGCCATATAATTTTAACAAAAACGAAACTGAGAAAAAGATAGAATATGCATACGTTAACACAGTACTTATAAAACACTGGAAAGCCAAATTGCAATTCCCTCTTTCACCCATCCCTTGTGTGTACTCTGTGGAATAAGCCTTGCTTTCTGAATATTTAATGATGCCTAGTGAGAGTCTTGCAAGAACTACCTTTTAACCCTCCAAACTATCACATGGATTTTTAATTTAGGACACCAAGGTTCAACTCACTGCCTTCAGAAAGGGATAGGAGATAATGCTGATCTCTTCTGCTGTTTCCCCTCTCACACCCACATCCCAAACACATGTAAATCCCATTCAAATAACTCCTTAACTGTTTCATTGAAATTCTTGCCCTTTGGATGGACCCTAGTCATTTTCCACCTTTTTTTCTCACCAATTCTTTCCACACTCTTACCCACCCCAACCTTGCACAAAGAAAAAGCAAAGTGTCCAATAAATTATTTTTTTTAACATATACAATGAATTGGTTTAGAAGACAAGAAAATGTAGAATAAAATGCAAAGCATTTCTGGAAGTAATCTTTTATCTACCCAGTGGTTCACTGGTTACAGTATTAACTTAGGATGTACAAAGCTACTACAAAATAGTGTTTTAACAAATACATGATTTGTCTCCAAATACCACAGTTTCTAATTCTAGATGACTTCTGAATTATTAAGTGTAATTCCATCAGCATGCAAATTTTATCTAAATTTTGTTCTGATCAATAAACAAATGTGCAATTGTGGGAACTTCCACAATTCTCAGAAAATTTAATTATTATTCTTCAGTCAGCCTGCTTCAAATATTAACTAATATCACTAATTTATAATATAATAATAGGGTGGGTTTTTTTCCCATGCTGCCTATTTAGAGAGTGGTCTGGAGCTAAAGGCTATCAGTGATAATGCTAATAACTGCTCGGTTTAGCTGTCATTTTAAAATCCAAAATAGAGAAATATTTGTTTTATGCCCACATTTATTTTATTTCATTGTATGCATTTGATGGAGGTGTTTGTTAAGTTACTATTCTCTAAGTATTCACATTAAACTCAGGATTAGATATAATTTTGATGAGAGTAGGTTTCTTTTACAGCTCAGTTGTTACCCACTCACTATAAAAGCCAGAGCCATTTCTTTCCACTTTACCTACATCCTTCCAAAAAACCACCCCTAAATCTGTTATTAGAAAGGTTGCTGAATCAGAGGCTTCAGACATCTCAGTAGTCATCTTCTTCCATAATGATGTACTTTGACACCTCTGGATGCATTTTACTACTAAAATGAGTTCTAAATCAATCAGCTACTTAGAAAATCACAGCTGGGCATGTGAATGGAACAAATCTGAATCTTCAAATGTACTCCAAATAGCTCATGGCAAAAGAACACTTCGGCAAATGAAGGTCAATTAGCTTTTCTTTAAATATCATATTATACTTTTTTAATTAAAATACCAGTTGTTTGGCTTAATATCTTCATTCTTATTATATTTTCATCCAAGAATTAAGCTACTAGTCCTCAAAATCCTTCAGCATAATTGGTTTTGAATCAGTTCAAATCATGTTGTGCATTCAGAGAATCATATGATATCATTCTCTGCTTTGAATCAGATCATGAACAGAGCTGAAATCAGTGAATATAGGCATGGTAATCTTATGCTGCCAGGAAATTAATTCCTTTCAATTCTTTGCCCCATAAAGGATTTTACATTCTGTTTAGTTGTTCTTGAATAATTGTTCATGGCTTGTAGCTCACGTCTGTATTAATAGAAGTAAACATGTCACAGTAGAAACAATAATATATTTTAGAGTTTAGATCTGGACTTAAATTAACCTCTTTTTTTATTCCTCCCAGCTTTCTAAATTGGTAACAGACAGATGATACAAAATAACAGATTGTTTTAAATTGGTGGAGTCACTTCAGATTACATGGCTTACATTTTATGATGTTGCTAGCTATTATCACACGATGTAACATAATTTGTCAAAGTGACATATCAGTAACATGGCAGAAACACCAGATGTCATAGGAATGTAAGAATGGCCAGACCAATTTAGTTAATTTGACCTTTCCAGCCAACCTGTCTCTAACAGTGGCCAGTACCAGATGCCTCAGAAGAAACAAAAAGCCTTCCACAGTGAAAAAGATTTGAAAAAAATCAATGTGAGGGAGCCTTTTCACCCTATCTAAATCTCACTCAGCAAATGATGGGCTCATTTCCTGCAATATGAGGATATAAATTTATTCTGCTTTTATAAACAGAACTAAAATTCCTAATGTATCATCATGAACTCTTTCTGAATTCTGTTAAAATCATGACCCCTGGAATTCCCTGTCATACCCATGACAAGGAATTCCATAACTGATTTGAACACTTAATTCCTCTCAGTGACTACTTCTTTCCTATTAATTTAAATATGTACCCCTTCAATTTCATTGATTTTCTTTTTGTTCATTAAGAGAACAAAAAGAAACAATAGCCTTACCTTTTCTAGAAACCAGTGCTAAATTAATAAAAAAGTGAGCACTGACTAGGGATTAATAAATCAAAATGTTATCTTCATTCAGCTGAAGATTAAAACCACCATATACCTGAGTGCTTCTCTGGAACACTAACTCTTAGATTCGTCAAGTCCCCCAAAAGTCTTCAATTCAGTCTGCTTTTTATTATGTTGATTCTCACTTTCACATCATTCTCAGCTTCTTTATTCCATGTCTCAACTAGTTTATTCTGTGTCATTTAGGATGGGATTCAGCAAACCAGAGGAACCATTTGTGCAGGTTGCAATGCACACACACTGAATTAATTGCATATTTAAAGAACTTTGTATTTTTTTATTTTAAAAAATATATTTATATTATTTATTTATAATAAATAAATTTAAAGAACTACATTAATCTGTTCTCTGAAGAAGTAGCCCCTCTGTGAAAAAAAGAAGATTTTTCACAGAAGGATTATTATTTAAAAAATGTTTTTTAAGGTAATCCAAATTATGGGGGTTTTGAGATTGTATTCATCTAGTCTCTTACATCATCTGCCATGTGCATAGATGTCAAGCAGTAAAGTGATCCGCTTGCTTATATTTTGTTGAAAGTTCAGAAAACTTTCAGTAAGTTTCAGATAACCTTTGCATAAGGAAGTTTTTGACCAAGTTTGAGACAGACAAAGGAATGTAGTCAAATTGCCTTTTCCCACAGACAGTTAGAGAAACTGCAGGAATACGTGTTAGTAAAGAACATAGACTTCCCATCATTTCTTATCTGAAACAGTCTGTTAACTCCTAGTTTCCACCACCTACTTAATAAGCAGAAGACAGTTACAGTATAAAAAACTGGTTTTTATCCGTGAAAATTAATGGTTTACTGACATTCTGTTAAGTTAAATAGTAGAAATTGATTTCCTGACTTCTGGTAGGGAGTGAGTGATCTTCCTTTTACATCATGGGCTCCTGGGACAGTATCTGTATCATTCAAGGAGGTTGCTCATCAGTTCTTGCTGCCCTCACAGTCACAGGGAGCGTTATTTCCCATTGACGAGCACTACTAAGCAATGACATCCCTAGAAAGAGTGTATATGGAAAGCACCATGGAGGAGTTACATGGATGAAATAGGTAAAAGGGAGCAAAAATTCACTGAGAATGTAACTGGATTACATCCTTTCCCAGCAACAATTTAATTTCAAAGAAGAAATGAGATTCAAAACCAACTATTTGTCCCTAAAAACTGTATTAGTTTCAGGATGATTCCCAGACAAAACAACTTAGTGAAGCAGCACTGCTAGACAGTGAATGACTGACAGTGTGAGCATCCAACCTCCTCGGGGGCATCTAAACATAGTGCTTCATAGCAATCCAAATCCAGTAATGAACCTCTAAGCTATAAACTATCTACTTTGCGGCATTTTGTTAGGCTTCAGTCCCAGAACTCCAGACTATTTAGGGGAAAAAGAAGGTCAATATCATATAATGCAGTTCAGTCACACTTGATCACATCTTTCTAATAACTAGATGAAGCTTGACCTTGACTTTGATGTTTATAGGGTAAAGAAAAGGTACAGCACAAAGCTGAACAGGAGCAAGCAGGCAGGCAAAAGCAGAAAAACTTTTAAAAAATTATTTATAAACACAGAATACTTTATTTCAGGTTTTTCAATGTCTCTTTCTTTTATTTCCTATTCTGATAGATATGTAGGAGGATTTAGACGTCTATTGCTCCACAAGTTCAAATCAAGTATACTGGCCTGAAAGCTACCATTGGCCTGCAGCACTTCTATTGCTAAATTTATGGGAAAAGGGAAGATTTATTTTTAGCACTAATTAATTTTCCTTATTAATGACTTTGTGATACACTATTAGGCTATAAGCGGAGTCACAGGAAATGATGCACACCATGTCATTTTTCTCTTTCTGCTCCTCATAAATATATTTTTTAATCAGTCTTCAGTTTTAGACTAAGCTGGAATGTAAAATCCCATTTTTTTCTTGCAAAAGTAGGTCTAAAGTCATGTCCATTCATTCTGGTACAGATTTCCTGCTCAGGAATGGAGTTCTGCTACTAGAGATAAGGTTGTGCGTGATGCATGGATTTGCAGAGGCATAAGTGGGAAACTGCAGGGTTGTATGATGTTATTATTGATTTGGTGTGGTGGGTTGACCTGAGCCAGCAGCTAAGCCCCCACTTAGCCACTTGATTATCCTGCCCCACCCCAGAGGGCAGGGGAGAGAATAGGAAGAGGAAAAGCAAGAAAACTCATGGGTTGAAAGACAGTTTGATAAATAAAAGAATGATAAAAAAACTCCAGCAGCTTCAAGTTCCCGAAGGATTCCTTAGGAAGCACTAAAGATTAATACTGTTGAGGTAACGAGATGAACAAAAATCATTCTTATCAAACTAGTTGTCAATTCCTATTTCCACAGTGTCATAAACCCCTCAGACTCTACTGGTTGTCTCAGTCCAAGGACCCTTTTACTCTCAGAGGGCTTTTTTTCTGACTTTACTTACACTACTTCAGTTCTAGAAACATCTGAGCTGGGGAGCCAGAAGATTTGTCCTTAGAAGCCACCATAAACCCACCTTGCACTAGAGCCTGGTTTTTGAATATCAGGGTACAGAATATGAAACATTTTGACACAGTGTTCACTCCACCAGGAACCCCCTGTTCTCTCAGAGAGACTAAATTAATATTGCTTATAGACAATAGCATTAACAGAGGTCTTCAGGATTCTTAGCCAAAATTATTTGTAAAGAACTATGTAGAATGTCTAAAGCTTGTCAACTACGTAACTATTAAATTGGCTTCCCATTAGAAAAAATCCTGTAGATGAGAAAGGACTTCTCTGCATGATTTAACTTTCTGTGAATTGAGACATGGACAGGACTTTTGTGATTTTAGTACACCTTGGCTTTTGTAGAGGAGGCATATTTGGTATCATAATTACTTGTAAATAGAATAGACAAAATAATTATGCAGGACTGTGTGTAGTATGGCTGTTTTTTTCAGTAAGAAGATTATTAACATACCAAAAATGACCATTGAACATGAAAGCTTGATAATTTTAATTTCAGTCTAATCAAAACATTAGGAAAGGCAAAAAAAGATATAAAGAAAAAGAACTTTATAGGAAACAGGTCTTAGTACTATGCATGTAGCTTTTTTCTTCAAGAAGTTTTTAAGTGCTGGTTTGAGTACTGAGGTTATGAAGCTAAATTACAAATTACTCTGTAGACAATTAAATAATCCTTCTGGGAATTAGATAGGAACAATGGGAAGAAAACCACTGTAAGACATTTTTCTAAGGAAACCAAAATGAATTAATGAGTCTTCAACATTTTGAAAGTAAGCCCAAGTGAATTGCTATTGTTGGAGCTGGCATAAAGAGTTATATAGGGTTGTTTTTTTTTTCTTATTTTATTAGAATTAAATAAAAGATGCCAAGCCTTAATGAATTTAAATACTGATGTAATGTAGTTTCTGTGAGAAGGAAGGCATTCATTGAATAATTCCCTTGTTTACTTTAGCTGAAAACTCCCTTGCTTAAGGAGATGAAGGAAACATCCATATGTCGTTTACAACACTATAATGGTGAAGATGGCACTGTAAAATACCAAAATCTTGCAACTCTCTAAACAAACTGCTTAAAAAGCATAAAATGTGTATAATAAGGCAACAGCAAATCTATAATATGTTCTTAATACAGTAGCATGTTGACTTCTAAGCAATAATCGGCTATTATTCCTGATTCATCAAAGGAAAATGGGTAGGCATTTTTCTTAAAATGTTATTGAGTAAGTGTCATGTACTTACACATTTATCCACTTTGAGTTTTATTGTATTGTTCTAGAGATAATAATCTCAGTCATGATTATGAACCTATCAAGGGAGTCAGCTGTTTCTGTGAACTGAATAAAGAAAACAAGGGGCAGGCTAATTCCCTAGGTCCTTGTATCCCTGATACCTCCACATGCCTGCCTTCATTCATGTGTTGGTTTCATGGGTCAGAAGCTCACCTGGTGATTCCTCTGCTGTGCAGAACCTCACCTGGAGGAATCAGCAGCCATAGGCTGTCTATGAAATACACCATTGTTGATGTTATTTTACAAAGGGATCTCTATCGATAGAGAGAAAAGCTGGGTTCAGTCTAGTATTCTCCATAAACTTAATTTGTCTTTATTACCATGTCATTTGCTATCTTAGAAATTCTACGATACAGGTTGAAGATGAGGCATATTCCAGGTTCCATACTTGCTTTGTCTGGATTTTCATCTTCTCCCAGCCCCCTTCTTAGTTCAGCCTACTGAAGAGGACGTGTTTAGTCCAATTTCAGGGAGGTGAGTTACAAAACTATTATTCAAATGAACAGCTCAGATTCCATTGTCTAATTTTTATTCGGCTGCTTTTCTTCATAAGACAGTACGTGTTTTTGTAATTGAAAATGGAAATTAAGGCCTTATAATGCACCTTCACATATCCAGAAAAGAACAAATGCTGTAATGCTGTTATGATTTTCAGTGTGTTTTCTGTGGGGCTACAATATGCTGTGCAGAAACATTTGTATTTGCAGCCCTGCCAATAATCCATCAGATATTCATCATCCCTTTCTCATGTTCCATCCTTAGGCATATTTGAATTTTTCATTTTTGTTAAGGAAACTATAGAAAGATTTAAAATTGCTATAGTACCTCAATTAAGCCTGCCCTTCTTTTTCTAGTTTTCATGTTCTGATTTAAGTTTGAATTGGAAATTGCCATGGAGTTACTGAAATCTTTCAGTACTTTCCATGTTACCATCTCGTTTCATATTTTTGCAATATGAGAACACTTCACATTTGTCATTGTTTATGAAAATACTGGATAAAATTTGTTACATTTGTGACCAACAACAAGGGTAGTTTTAGGCACTGAGTATTATAAAATCATTAAAACAATAATTGGTGTCTTCATCTCCTCAGAAATTTAGAAGTGGTATATGAAAATGTACACTTAGGGATTAAGTTTCTCCTTGAAAAGGTAAAGACACCTCAGGCCTGCTAAGAGAAGATCTAGCACCAGTCTCCTGTAAGCCTACACAGATTAGTAGCTGGTAGAGAAAAGCTGTTGCGGAACATATTCCCAAGTAATGATCAGACTTGTTCCCCAATAACTGTTAGCTTTAAAGATAGCTACTAAGCCACTCCATGAGAAATGTACTTCAAGAAAAAAATCTAGAAGTTAGTTTCACAATAAATGTCAGATTTTTTTTCTGTAGCTGGGAATTTTTCCTGTGCTGTTTTCTCTTTTCAGACTAGACCAAAGGCATTTGCTGGAAATGTAATGTTCATACATATTCATAAATCAAACCCTTTCTTGTTGTAACTCTACTGACTTCAGTAATACAAGAGAAGCACTTGCCACAAAATCTTTAGCTCGGAAACCATGCTATTAATTCATAATAAGTATGTTCATAGATTGCTATATGAAAATTCAAATCAAAGTACTTAATTTTACATAGTAATGTATCCATCCATATCCCCACTTTGTATTACACATACAGTGATGGGGATTTTCCCAAATGAAAGGGGAATACTAACTAGCACAAAACAAGTGACACAGAGGATCTACGTTCAGTTTAGGTCTAAGCAGTAAAATATAACAATCTGTGCATAGCAAGGCAGATTATTATCAGATATTGGTTGTATAATTGGGCTGAATGGCACAACTAGCCCAAATAATATATTTTTCATGACTTATGGCAAGAATATTTTAATATTTACTGGTTTTTTTTCACTAGTATTCTTTTATCAAAAAGGATAAATTTCTAACCTGAATGCTCTATGACATTGTGATTGTGTCAGCAGGACTATATCCAAGATATGCATAGCCTTTATTTGAAGTTGTTTATTAAACTTGTTTAAACAGATTCAGACACCTAAATTTGGACATCTACATGCAAGCCGTGTCAGCTTCTGCTGTAGCCAGTGGAGACCTGGCTGATTCAGAGTACAGAATTTTTCAGCTCACTCATAATGAAGCTCAGTCTCTGGACTCTGGACTCCACTTGTAGAGGAATGAAGGCAGCGGGTTGATTAGCATTGATAACATGCAGCTGTGGCCTTGCCTCCAAGTCAGTGGGTTGATTGACATGGATGATGTGCAGGTGTAGCTCGTTCCTGCTAAGCGGTTAAATAGCCCTGAGGATGGTGAGAGAGGGCTGGATGGAGGAGGAGCAGTGTGGTCTGGCCTCTGGAGGAAGGAGAAACAGCAGGGACAGTAGAATCTGATTGATGGTAAAGCCTTGCTGCAACCTGATAGCTTGTTTGTGCTGCAACATCGGCTGACTGTACTGACTGGGTGTCCATTGAACAAGCTGTCATTGCAGACAGGACAGCATTGAACTTCCTACACATGAAGCTTGAGTGCTATTTCATTCACCTTGGGACATCTGATACTCTACAAGATCTGTCAGATATTACATAGTTTCCTGTGAAGACCTACTTCTTTCTGGGGTGGCAGCTGGAGAACATACAGGGTATTCTGGGGGATCTAGACTTCACTACCATTTAGACAACTCTGTAGAGCTTCTAGCTCACATGTAGATCCACGTGTAGCCATACCTAGTTGTCTTAATAGGCAGTGAATCAGACCAGTAACCTAGAATCTGTACTGAAGATTACTAATGAAGAATACAGTATGTTTACACCTCCCTGCTCCATTTAAAATGTATGTTCACAAGCTCTTAAGAGCTAATTATTTCAGGTTTATTAATGATGGGAAAACATGTATTTATATAAATTTATTCAGGATGAACTCTTTCATAGCTAAAAATGACATAGCTTAATGGAATTCAAAGTTCAACAGGAATGGCCTTGCTGTATCTAACCTGTAAACCTTTTATCGATACTGTCCAATGGCACATCCCTTGTATAAAAGAGAGGACAAGTACGCAGTATTGCTTCTATATGTTCCTTGAAATTGCAAAAGTAGGCACCTAGGCTCTCTGAGAGCTAGGGGCAAGGGGGTGGCTTTATTTTCTAACAGTCCTAGGCAGATTTTCCTTCCACTGATTTGTGTCTACGTTTTTTTGTGTAAAACTTAAACTACCACAATACCATGTGGGAACACATTCCATTAACTGTGTGTTATATGAAATACACATTGCTTTGTTTTGACTTTATGTCTGAAGCATTAAATATTGTGCCACTAGCTGTTGCACTGACATAAATATTCTAGCATGTGCATTGCTTCTGCCTCTCTGAATGGTCACATTTTCATTGTACTCATCATCTTTCTCAGATGAATCAAGATCTATCAAGTCAGTGAATGTTAGAAAAGTGGGGTTATTGTCAAATGTCCAGTTTTACAGATGAATTGGTTAACATTTTCTAGAACACTGATTCTTTCCAAAAAGCCACTGAAATTCAGCCTCCAAAAAGAATCTCTTCCAGCTGATGAACTTACTCTTGCCTCTCTATTCTCATCATATTGTCATGGATGAGACACAGTAAATTATGGTCCATACTAGATTTGGAGCTTATTTAAGAACCAACTAGATTAGAGCTTTTAACTTACTTGATTATCTCACACCCTCATTTATCCATGCCCTCCTGACCCCCAGTGCTTGATTGTGACTTCCCTTTGCCACAGGGGGATTGCACCTGGCCCAGGAAGTTTTGGCAGCAAGTCATATCAGTTTGTGCTGTGCATCTAATTAAACTTACTAGTCTTGAGCATTAATAACCAAGGTGTCTGGGAATCCTCCAGCATTCATCCCCACTCCATTTTCTGATCATCTGAATCTTCTCCCACTTCCAGAGTCTTTCCTCCATGCAGGACCTTAATTCTCTTCTTTCCAGGCCCTGTTCTTTCTGGGTACATTTCTTCTTGGGAACCCTTATTTAATGCACCAGCTCTTCTTTCTGGATGGAAAACCCATCGTTTTCCAAATCTAAACTGTGTATGTGCAGAAGCACATGATCAGCCTTCTAACTGATGGTTCTGTCTCATGTCTCTTTATTTATTGAAGGACACAGGACAAGTTACTTTTTCTTAGTCAAGGTGTTACCAAAATTTACAACCAGCCAGTCAGTATCGGTTGCAGTCAGCAAGTAGGAGGTGTCTGCTTGGGAGTTAAAAAGTTCAGTTTTGGACCCCCTCATACACATACACACAAAGATACACCCAACTGTGTTGCCTGTTAGCACCCACAATCTAAACTGTTTTTCACCTCAAACACATATATACAGTCCTTGTGTGCATTTCTTAAGTCCCTGCACACCTATCCCTCCTTGTCATTAAAATAATGTTTATGGAAAAAGTTGCTTTGCTGTCTGGTGAATTGCTAAGCAGCATACTTATCACCCTCAATGGATACAAGATCATAGAATGATTTAAGTTCGAGGAGACCTCTGAGATCATCAAGTCCAATCGTTAACCTAGGACTGCCAAGTCCACCACTAAACCATATCCCTAAGCACAGCATCTGCACATTTTTTAAACACCTCCAGGGATGGTGTTCACCTCCCTGGCCAGCCTGGTCCAGTGCTTCAACACCCTCTCAGTGAAGAAATCTTTCCTAATAACAAACTCTAAACCTCCCCTGGATCAACTTGAGGCCATTTCCTCTTGTCCTGTCACTTGTCACCTGGGAGAAGAGACCGACCCCCACCTGCCTGCAGCCTCCTGCCAGATAGTTGTAGAGAGCAATAAGGTCCCCTGAGCTTCCACCTCTCCAGACTAAACACCCCCAGTTCCCTCAGCTGCTCCTCATCAGACTTGTGCTCCAGACCCTTCATCAGCTTCATTGCCCATCTCTGGACACGCTGCAGCCCCTCTGCATCTCTCTTGCAGTGAGGGGCCCAAAAATGAACACAGGGTTTGAGATGTGGTGTCACCAGTGCTGGGTACAGAGGGGTGATCACTTCCCTAGTCCTGCTGGACACACTACCACTGATACAGGCCAGGATGCCATTGGCCTTCTGGGCCACCTGGGCACACTGCTGGCTCATGTTCAGCCAGCTGTCAACCAGCACCCCCAGGTCCTTTTCCTCCAGGCAGCTTTCCAGTCACTCTGCCTTAAGCCTGTAGCACTGCGTGGGGTTGGTGTGATCCAAGTGCAGGACCCAGCACTTATCCTTGTTGACAGTCATACAACTGGCCTCAGCCCATCAGTCCAGCCTGTCCAGATCCCTCTACAGAGTTTTCCTATCCTCAGGATGAACACTCCTGCCCAATTTGGTGTCATCTGCAAACTGACTGAGGGTGCACTTCATCCCCTTGTCCAGAGCATCAATAAAGATATTAAACAGGACTGGCTCCAATACTGAGCCCTGGGGAACACCACTTGTGACCAGCTGCCAGCTGGATGTAATTCCATTTACTACCACTTTTTGGGCCTGGCTTTTTATCCAGTGTAGTGTACACCCATCCAAGCCATGAGCAGCCAGTTTCTCCAGGAGAATGCTGTGGGAGATGGTGTCAAAGGATTTACTAAAGTCCACGTAGACAACATCCACAGCCTTTCCCTCATCCACTAAGTGGGTCATCTGGTCATAGAAGGAGATCAGGTTAGGCAAGCAGGACCCGCCTTTCATAAACTCATGCTGGCTGGGATCAGGCCCAACCTGATCCCCTGGCTGTCTTGCACGTGCCATATGATGGCGCTAAGGATGACCTGCTCCATAACCTTCCGCAGCACCATGGTCAGGCTGACAGCCCTGTAGTTCCCTGGATCCTCCTTCCTGGTCTTCTTGTAGATGAGTGTCATGTTGATTAACCTCCAGTCTTCTGGAACCTCTCCAGTTTGCCAGGTCTGTTGATAAATGATGGAGAGTGTCCTGGCAAGCTCTTGTGCAGCTCCTTCAGTACCCTTGCGTGGATCCCATCTAGCCCCATAGACTTGTGCGTCTAAGTGGAGCAACAGGTCACTAACCATTTCCTTCTGAGCTGTGGGATGAAGACCCCACATCTTCATTCTGCTCCTTGTCCCTGTCTTTCAGCTCAGAGGTTGAGTATCCCAAGGGTAACTGGTCTTACTGTTAAAAGACTGAGGCAAAGAAAGCATTAAGCTGTATAAAGGTATGACAGCATATAGGTGTATGTGTATGAGAATAATCATTCTCTTTTTACTTTTACCATGGTTCTTCATGATTTTAGCAGCTGCATCAGTGTTACTAAGCAATGTCATTCAATAGGAGCAGAACCATAAAGTGAAGTGGTTGGTGCTGAGTGTTAAAATATGCAACCCCTGCATGAGATTTAGCTATCTGAACAGACTCTGAGAAACTATGGAACATGACATGAGAAATTGCTGAACACAACACAGTGAGAAGCTGGCAAAAGTTACAGCTAGTGCTGTAAGGAATGGCTGGATTGCACAGATGGCTAAGGAGGAGTTATGTGAGAAAAGGCCAAGATTCACAGAGAATTGTGGGGAGTATTGGGGATCTTTGGGGGAGAAGCACTTAGGTAACCATATTGGTAATATGAGGTAAGACAGATGACCTAGGTAACAGCAACAGAAATACCACATTTGGGTAAGAGTGTAGCAAAACTGAGATCACTGCAGAAAAAATAATTATGTGTGGGTTGTTTATATGGGAGGAGACAAGGGTGGAGAAAGAAGGATTGAGGTGGATGAGAAGTACAACTATGGGAAAACAAAGAGGAGGGGAGGAGGCTTATTTTATGTAAGCAAGTGGCTGGACAGTATGCTTGTCTGACTGAGCCTCACTACTTTTTCTTTGTAATGTCACTTTCTTTCCTTTATGTATATGTTGGAAAGTCTACGTGACAACAGCCAAAGGCTGGGTTGTGTATATACCTACCTAGTGGACTTCAGCCCTCTGTACATTGTGTGTGTGTGTGTGTGTGTGCATGCTTATCTGCCCCTCTGAAATACATGTTCAGTCCTGCTACTGGCTGGACCTGAAAAAAGGAACACCGGGAGCTTTGGTAAATGTGGAAAAATGTAGGAAGTAGTGATAGTCAAGAGTTTAACTTCAAAAAAAAAAAAATACACTAAATTGGAACTAAGACAGCAATGTAGCCAGATACAATGCCACTTCATACATTCTCATTAATTTTTTGCTTTTCTAAGGCTGATGGGTCATTCCAGGCTGATGGTCATGATGTTTTCCCTTGTGATTCTACACATTTGGTCATCCATCACAATCCTTTGTAAACTTTCTAGTTCTCTTCATGCCTTTCTTTGAAGAAGAGTGACAGAGTAAGAGTTTCTGCACAGCACTGAGCTGTGATGAAGTGATGAGTATCACCATCATGCTGATGTTTTCCATTTTGTGCTCTATTTCTTATACTTAAGATATTTTTAATGTCAGTTGAAGAATTTAGAAATATTTTTTTTGTGTAAATTATCAAAGACATTAAATTAACAGATATAGCCTCTCCCCAACTGGACACCAAATTGGAGGGTAGCACAAAAAAGAAATATCCTGAAGGAGAAACACAGAATTTGAGATCTGATCTGAGGTGAGCATTCTTGGGTGCTGCTTTATGGCTGGAGCTTTCAGAAGTAGGGAACCTAGGCACAGAAAGATTTATGCAGACCTTGCTAAACCTGAGATGTACTAAGCTGGGTGCTGGCAATGATATCTATGAATGTATAATCTTTGAGATATCTTATCTGATAACTCAGCCACAGGAGCAGAGACATCCACCAAAGCAACAGAAGGTACAGCTAAACAATGAATCTTCGAACAGCAGATTTTATGGAATATTTCTATGATGGAAAAACAAAACAAAACAAAACCCTGAAACAAAGGCTTCTGCTGCATTTATTAAGATGTATTAAGATGTCTACTTTGCTGTCTCTCACGAATGATCTCAAAAAATCACTTGCCCATGTTATAGCAACCATTACTGCAGTAGTAAGAAAGAAGGAAAGACTAGGAGAGCTGACACAGATCATCGAAAGAGCAAATACTAAGCTAGCAAAGGCATGCATATTCAGCTTTTCATCTTCCTGGGATAAAAGAATCTTACTCACTCAACTGGAACATGAAACAAATAAATAAATCAATAAATTACAATTTCAAAATTCAGGAAGCTGCATTTCTTTAGCAAAGAAAAAAAGCAGTATTAGAATATTAGTTGGGATCCCTTTGCTTCGGGTAAATTCAGTCCTTTAACTGAATTCTTAACAATCTGTTCTCTTGAAGTCCTTACATGCAAGTGAAATACTAGAAATTTATCTTGGGGAAGATTTTACTAGCTCTGAAATTTCCCATGAAAATAAAATCCACAACACTGCTGCAAATTATTCCTTGTTCAATTCTACTTTATGTTTATATTTATTGACCATTATTAGCATGAGAATATGATAGGGAAGGTCACCGTAGAGCTATCTACTTACTGTATACTTTTATCCTTTACCTATTACTACCAATTTGCTAAGTTTACATGTCAAAACAAAGTATTTCCAACCTCTTCTTTTCCACTGACACCAGAAAAATATCAGCTTTGACTCTTACTTTATGTATCAATTCACTTGTTACGAGGATCTTATTTCAGAATACTAAACTCTGCTTTCAATTTTACTACATAAAGAAAATTAAATTGACTGTAGCTTGCTTTCATAGGCTATGAGGTAACGGCTGTGCAACACTGGCAGTGATATGCTTGTTTCAGAAATAGGCACAGTCCATATCTGACCACTTTCTATCTTCTCCAATACATTGGATCCAGCTCTGAACATTGTAGCAGAACCTTCTATTTTAGTGGGCTGAAGTAAAGGTGAATTTGGAATTTTGGCAGAAATACCTATCAGTATGGTAATGTGTGCTCAGACTTTTTAAAATGAGCTGACAGAGAGAGATAATAACACAGAGATGTTACTATTTTTCACAGGCTACTTCATAGGACTGTCTCCTAGCTCCAGGGCTTAATTGCAGATTCTTGCTGAATCCAAACTGTGTGTCAAGCTGAGATAGGCATTACTAACCCCAAACTTCAGTTTACCTTGAAATGGAACTGGGCCTGCAAGAAAAGTTTGGCAGGAGGCCCTTGACTGGAGAGAACTGGTGGAGCTGATCACAGAAAACCAATGTCCCTCAGTTTAGAAGCTTCCATAGAGACCTTTTTCCTGATCCCAAGTTCATTCTGCTTCAAAATTTGCTGACTGGGGCTCACGTGTACAGCAAAAAGTCCAGCTTCCAGTATATTCCAGTTTCTGATATTTGGCCTGGACATTATTCTTTTTCTGAATATTACTGATTTTTATATATATATGTTCCTTGCAGTGGGGAGTGTGTCATGACTGAATGCTAACAGACAATTGACAATAGTTCTGAAGTCCTAAAGGGCTGAAAGGTTTGGAATTCTCTGCCTTCAGAAAGAAACTAAGCACCTGTTCTGCAGTTGGAGGAACGTAGAAGGCTGAGGTTTGCTTTATAGCTTCAGGGCAAATTTATCCTTTTGTCTTTTTAGAGGTGGTTTTCAACAACCAAAACCATATCTTTTCGGTAAGATCCAAGAATCCTTGATTACTTTGGTTAGTCCACTGTACTCAAGACGGGTGTATTTAATTTCTGGTGTGTAAGACAGCAATGTCTCTGTGGCATTTCAGGACAATGTAGATTGAAATGGACTATGCGGATTTTCAATATTAATGTGATAGAGTACAAGCTGCACATAACATTAAGAATTATGAAACTTTGCTACTTAGTCCAAGTACTTTCCTCTCCCCTTGTCTTTTATTTATATTTTTTATATTGAGCATATATATAAAACAACAATGGTAGTGAAATCAGAAACTCTGGTTGCTGGTAATTTCTTCATAAAAAATTACAAAACACAAATTTCCAGAGTATATTTCTTGGTTTAACTTGGCTATGGACTTGATCCTATAAATGCTTGCAATTAACAGAATCAAGTATTTTCTCCTTGAAGTGTTTCTTGCAAGATTCATTTTCCTAATGCTTTTTACAAAGTGAAAGATCATTGCTTTAGATTGCAAAACTTCAACTTGCAAGGTATCCCTCCCCACAAATAAAAAAAATGCAGGACAACACTGTTGCAATTCAGGCATTTCCTCGATTTACATTATCTGCACTAAAGCTCAGACAAGACTATGCAAAGGCACTTGCCATTTGAATGAAAACTGTGTTCTTCGAGCTCTATAGATATGATCTAGCTGAAATGATGACTATAAACACACATACACAGCCTACCTTTCTGGAAATTCTCTCATTAATAAATAAAAGATAATTCAGTGGAGTGGCAACATCATTCTGTAACCAAAGAAGTAGTAATGCTGACAGATGTTCATTGGACATGGGTGAATGGCGGTACGTTTTCATCAAGTTAAGCTAGGGAAATCTATATGATTCAGATGCTACAGTCAGAAAAAATGACACTGATTTCTTGCTGCAGTGTTTGGAGATATGCAATAGCCCAAGCTGTTGTACAAATATAAGGAACAGACATTTATATTCATTTTCCCTTCACAATGTATCTCTAATTCTTCTTATAGCTGAGAATTCTTACCAGGTCAGTCAGCAACCTGTTCATCCCTTTTCTAATAATTTTCACTGCTTGCTCATACACAAGTCTCCTTGCAAATTGCATTTCTGTCTTTTGGAAACAAATGGTGCCAAAGTACCATTTTAAAGATACAAAAATGCAAAAGGATTTTTACAGTGAAAGATAAGACTTTGTATAGAAGAAGAAAAAAGTTAAGCATATCTTAGTGAAAAATACAAATGTACAATTTGTAGTGAACGTGTTCTTCTTCATGTTATTATTTCACAACCTAAAATAAAACCATCTTGTATCAATATAGTAGCTGTTTCTAAAGGCACCTTTTTTTCCTCAGTAAGACATACCAGATTCCAGAGTATTGCTTCACAGTTGCATGTTGCAAAAATTATTCTTAATTACTATGTATCTAATTAGCCAGATTAATACTTCTACAAAGGCAATATCTCTACGACTCATTCTTAAGATCCATTTGCCCAATTCTAGAAAGAGGTTTTTTTAGCAAGTCTAGTCTCACCAACTTCGATTATTTCTTACATAGGAAGTGGATGGTCCATTAATGCTATTAGTAGTTCAGAATTATAATCTATATGCTTCCCTCTTGTGTAAAACTATTTCTATCCAAATTATTATTGCTGCTATGAAGCACAGATAACAGCTATGCAAATATTTTATTCTCAGTGTTTCACAATAGGTTTTATGCTGTCTTTTATGACATACGTAAAGATGTGCTCACTTTCTTAGACCAAGGCTTGGTATCCACTTTCAACCATGCAGTAAAATCTCATAGATGTTTTTTTGTAGGCCTGCAGAGAAGAGCTGAACAACATTACCTTACTCTTACTTCTTTTTGGATTACATTGAAGATGATACCTCAGGATTTTCATCCAGAATTTTGGCCAAAGGCAATAAACAGTATGACCCACAAAGCGTTCTGTCCTGGAAGAGGTTGCTAACTATATTCACATTGATTAAAACATTATTTTTGAACCAATAACTGGTGAGAAGACAAACATATCCGAGCTATTCTTCCACAAAAGGCTGTGTAAGAATTCAGATTCTACTCCAGTTGTCAACAAGCTGCCGTGTGATTGCCCAGAAGAGAAGCTTTTCTGTTTAAAAAAAATCACAGTTAAACTGATGTCAAGAGAAATACAAAGGGAGATCTGGCAATGAATAAAACCTTTACACTTTATTACAAAATTAATATAGATTTCCAGATTTAACTATAGCTTTCTGATTGTAATGTCAAAGCCTTATCAAAGAAGTCTAGTGAGAGTCCGTTGTTTTTCTGTATGAATTCTAAATTATAATGACAATAAACTGCTCTAGGCACTGTGTATTTCAGGTCCATTATTATACTTCACGGTAGGCTAGAATCACTTGGGTCTTCAGTCTAATGTTTTATTCCACTACCCAAGGTATACTAAAATTGGCTCAAAATGCACTGCTTTTGATGTTTAATTATTTAAGGAATTTGATTATTCTCAGTAGGTGCTATTCAATACTTGTTTAAAACTGCAGATATATGCTTGTTGGAAATTTATACTTCTTTTTTATTTACTAGCTTATCATAAAACAAAAATTACTTATGGAAATCAATGCCGAACTGCATATTGTCACATGGGACTTTTGAAATTGGAAACTACATTCATTTTCAGATTTGGAGTATAGATAAAGAGTTGCTGACTGGATTTTAAAGAGTTTATTAATTATTTTTGCAAACAATGTAGCATTCAGTTTTCCAAGTAATTTTTTTCTTGAATGCCTTTATGTGCTGCATATGAAAAAAGGTTAAAAAAATATTTATGATAAAGGATTTTTTTTATTATTCTATTATTTCATGTGAACTAGAGAAGCTAAAAAAAACCAGCCTGGAGTGATCAGAGATAAGCCAGTGTCACACTTGTTTATTCGCTCAAGATATTTTTATTGGAACGGAAGTAACAGGTAAATTGCTTATTACACCAAATTGGTAGATACGGTCCCTTTTGTTAATGTTATAGAACAAAAAGCAATATAATCCCAGATGTGTTACTCTGGGAAGTTCTGTACTCAGAATTCTGTCTGTTTCTCTTTCCTTTCTCTCCCTCATGTCTAAATTTTCAGTTTTGTTCTGTTCCTAAGAATCAAGGGATTTTTTTCATCTGTACCACTGTAGTCGGACTTCTCTAAAGACAGAAACTGTGATTCCTATTGGCTGTCAAGTGGTGCATGAAGCTGTATGGCTACCAGCTGTGCTATTCCTAATGAAAGAAGAACATTTCTGGAGGCCCGGGAAGGTTGCATCTCTCCATCCAGGCTTGGGGAAGCTGGTACTGCCCCAAGACCTTCTCCAACACCCACATAACAAGAACCTGCAAAAGATGTGTGTCTGAGGCAGCTCTCTTCCATGTATTTGCATGGGAGAAAATGCATCAGTCTCTGTGATATAGCTCTGATTAGACATGCTGAATATACCTGGGTATCAGCTTGTATTTCTTTATGTTTTCTTACATCTTTTCCATAAAATAGGCTTTTAGCATGCTCTTGAGACTTCATTGTGGTTGTCGGCATACTACTGGCATGAATGAGGTTTGTATTTGTCTTTAGAACAGAAATACCCCTGTAGAAAATACTACCCGAGAAAGATGACATATTGACAGAATTATATGTCCCTTCCTTGTTGTCATTTGACCTTTCAAATTGGTAGTTTAGTTGAGAAGATAAAGCAAGCACTTGGACTAATTTTGGTAGCAGCTGTTTTTAGTACTTGGTAAAATTAGTCCAAACTAACACACTGTAAGAGGTATAGTGACATGCAGTAGATTATGAAATTATATAACTGAGTAACAGATAACAGGCAATGTTTGTGATAACAGATAAGAAAGAAGTAACAAACAATGAGCAATTGATAATTTGAGCCATATTAATGCAAGCCTGAAATCATTTTGCAAACTATTTCAGACATGCTGTGAAACACTAATATAAGGATAAGGTATAATAAATTTAAGATTTAAATTTCAGGCATTCTTATTCTTCTAAAGTAAACAGCATTTAAAACTACATCTTTTCTGGGATTCTACAGTTCAACTAAAAGGTAGGTATTGAGATTCTTCAAAATAAGTACATTAAAAATCAACAGAAAACTCTTAGCAAGTCAAATCTGCATATAAAAAGGAACATCCTAAAAATTTGGTAAGCATTCCTCTGTAATGCAAAGGGCTCAGGTCTAAACTGTGCACTAACTAGATAATCTCTATTGTCATTAATATCTTTATTGCAATGAAGGAATAAGCTGTGTAACAGGAGCAGCTGGATGGAGTTTGCTAGATGGGCTTCAAATCTTGGCCAGATGGATGGAGAAGGGGAGTTATAAAGAGTGACATTATTACAGGATTTGCTTTTAAAACCACATTTTTTCCCCCTAAAGCTGAGCTTATTTAAATGATTAATAAACTTTGGTTCTGCAGCTGGCTTAATTTGAGTAATTTTAATAGCATCACATACAGAAGTCAGAGATGGGATTTGTGTCTTGGAATTCTAGGACATTTCTTTCTAGATGGAGACATGATTAACATCATAAAGTGTTTAATTTAAACATAAAAGTATGTACAGCTTTCCCTTTTAGGAAACATTAAAGTGTGACAGCCTTGGGAGATCAAGATAAATAAGTAAATTTTATTTGCTGATAATTTCATCACTTTCATGCATTACTGATTGTAAATGTTGTAAAAGAATAGGAATTATTTTAAAAATACTTCCGCTTCTAAAAGAAATGTCAGAAATGTCTACAATTGCAGACTTCAAGAATTGTCCTATCATGTGACCAATGTATTTCACATCTGGAGAAAGCATAATAAATGACTATTCTTTAAAAGACTTATTTTGATTTAACCCTGTATATAGTAAACCAATACTCAATACTGAACAGGATATGGACCTAACAAAAGATGAAGAAAGCAGACTCCGTTGAGGTGGAAAGAAGAGTGTAATCTGTGTCATAATAAAGAAGACCTTGCAAGCCTCAACCAAAATGTATGGGTTTTTAGAAAGGGGAAAATCCTTGAAAATCTTTTCACTGTTCTGAATATTGTGCTATTTTTCTTTGTATGACAGCCAGTAGTTCAGGTACTACTCATAAACCAGGCAAGAAATGGTGATACCCCATCCCCAGCTTCTGGCAGAGGTCCCACACCCCTCCCAGCAGCCTCATGGGCCATTAGCCCCAGAGTTCACTTCTCCTCCCTAGCGTCATCATCTATTGTGATTGCCTGGCAGGACCAGCCACCCTGCTGCTGTACCCAGAACACCAGGCCTGGAAGGCCCTTCCCCTGCCTACACAAGAGGGCGCCATTTTGTTTTGGCCACCATTTTATGACAAAGCACAGCCATTTTGTTAAACAACATAAACCACAAGTTTTCATGCTGCTTTGAGACTGGCTGACATCCAATTCTTGAATATATTGTACATAAATGTGTGTGTATATACATATATATGAAATTTAAAGTGGTTGGCTTCCTGTATGCAGTGATTGGGGTCTTCCTTTTGTTATTTTCTTCTGGGCACACTGCCAGGGACAGCCAGTCAATCACAGGACTGCCTGAGGACATGTGTGTATGACAATGTCAAGAAATGGCCATCAGGCTACGATATATATATGTATATAGAGATATGTATATATGCATTCAGACATTACAATATAGTCCATCCAACTGATGTTTTGGGAAGAGATATTTACATAGTAGTAAAAGATGACCTTTTAGGTGAAATGTGCAGGAACTCTTATAGGATGGATAAAGTGTATGAAGAGATGAGCACGAAGGAACGAAGGCAGGCAGAAATACCCAGAACCAACTACGGCTAAAAAGGCACTTAGTCCCTGAGGAGAGGCATTCTTTGCTTAAACTTCTGCTGCAATGCAAATACGTGCTATGAACTACACAACTGCTCTAGAGGTTTGTCGCCTTTTTATTGTTATTTTCTGCCTATGTTTTGTATTGAATGTATTTATTTTTACAGCCGAAACTTGAACAAGTGACTTTTTCCAGAGGCCTGCTGTATGAATTTTGAAAGGTGGTTAATGGAGGTCTGGTGAAATTCTAGTGAAATAACTACTTATAGGCACAAACTAGCATATCCATCCAACAGCATTTTCCTCTTGCATTAGATGGTCCAATTTCAGAGCATGCAGAACACTGGTAAAAGGTTCAGCTGAAAAAGAGGAACATTTTTAAAATGTTCAGCATAAGGTAGTCATCTTGATTATTTCTCCATTCTCAAACCTCTATAAGAATACATTCATTCAAGAAAGCTTGGCATGTAATAAGTTTGAGGACTACTTTTCTCTTTCTTCAACCAAGGTTTCTACAGAATTTGTCAACTCCTGCCAGCACAGAAGGCAAAACTGACCTTGTGTCCAGGATCAGGGTTATTTTCCTGTAGATAAACTGCTGCTTTCTTCTAGGAGAACTTCATAAATAAGTATCAATAATAAATTATCCTCCTTTAACAGTACAGGCAACTTTTGCAGGACAGCGGAAAAGCATTAGGAAAAGAAAAACATTAGCAAAATAACCTGAGAAAAGTAATGTTTCATCCATGTGCTCTCTGTTTGATTTGTTATTAAGCAGAAGGTGATACAGTTTCTGGAGATTTTGTTGTATTTGAAAAATGCAATGTTTCCACATTTCTCAGAAATCTAACCTAGGAAACAACAAAATATTAAGAGTTGTTGTATTACCTTGGTCTAATAAAGCTGCAAATTTACAAACTGCAGTAAATCAGGATCTGTGAAAGAGACTTTTATAGGCTGTTGGCAGAATTAAATTACATGTAAAATAGTCAAGAAATGAGTGTGTTCTCCCCACTGATGCATGTTACCATGTTTTTTCAGATGTGATGCATAACAGGAGTGTAGCTGATGCACAGGAGGATGTTTTCACACTGATACAGGGTGGAGCTAGCTGTAGGGTATTAAAAATTCACCTGTGTACTCAGGTTGCATATTTCAATATTAAGAACTTAAATCTATGCTAAATATTAGGTTTCTGAGCTCTCTAATGTAATTCAGTTCCTATTGCCTTTATTGTGAGTTGTTAATACACAGCAGCCTGCAAGATCAAGTGCTGTTAGCACTTCAAACCCATGAATCTGTCTGACAGTAGGCAATTTTACAATGGAGCTAGAGAAGTTAGTTTGCCCCCATGAAGAAGGCTAATTGTCTGAAGAGATAATTATTCCAGGCTTTTATTCAGCCTGGTAACTATTTCATCACTATCTAGTATCAACAGTCATGAAGCAAAGTTGCTTAAGGTTCTTAGGGCAGAAAAAGATTGGAAAGGGAGGATGTGTGCATATAAAGGAAGGCTGACAGCTAAACAAGCATGTGCAAATATGATCCCAAGGTTAAGTTAACTCGGTTACTAATGTCCCCTGTTCTCCAAATAAAATGAGCATACAAAAAATATTAAATCAATATTTATTTGAGCAGACAGGCAATGAAATAAAAGTAAGATTAACTGGGTATGAGCACAGGTTGGGTTTCACGGTTCATCACAGGCCGTGATGCAGTCAAAGCCTGATGAATATGAAAGAGCTATCTGTACCTCTTGCCCCTGTCTTGCCTGTTCAGACTACAAGTCCTCAGCTGCAACCCTCCTTTCTGGTTAAGATAGCAGAACCACAACCTGTGTAAGAATCACAACATGACCACGATAGCATGCCCAAGAAGCCAAATCCACACCTTTCAACTGATGAGAAAGTCTGGATTTACCACTTCGGGGACAACTATATTGTACATTGTTCTTAGCAGGCCTCTTTGATATTGCAGGATAGCTGAAATCACTCATGCAAACAGTCTGCCCGTTTTTCTGAATATGTACAGTCTACCACGGCTCCCAAACTTTGTCCTCAGCAGTGTTTTGGACTGCTTGGGCAGCCAACTGATGCAACCCCCGGCCAGATTTTTAACTCCATTAAACAGGAATAATTGATCCCATCCCAATAACACTCCTATTACTCAAGGAAGGGAAAGCTCCACAAGGTCCAGGAGCAGTAGCATCTTGTTTATTCATTGCTCAGAATGAAACGTTGGCTGATAAGCAAGTAGAAAAAAAAACAAACCCAACAACAAAATGTTGCCTGGTAAGCGAGTAGAAAAAAACCCCAACAGCGTAGCACCCTCCCAGTGAAAACAAAAGCTTGTGACAGTAGGTCACATGTATCACTGTGCTTTAATGAGCTGTCTCTCCCTAGCCCAAGTAGGGTTCTCTGTGCATGGTACCTCAGCTAATAAGCATACCATTTGTCAACTGCTGTATCAATCATTTTGCTTCTTTTTTAAACTTACCTTGTAAGCTTCTTGAAGCAACTGTTACCCTGAGCTCATGGCCTACAGTCCCACCCTGATCTCTGCTGCAACTTCTAAATACACCACAATGTAAAGAAATAATACTTTATAGTTCATTGGAGTATTAGCAGTCCTTTCTAAGCAAATGCATTGGTGGGATTTTTTTGGCTTACAATCATTAGTCTGATGAAAGAATGCACCACTGATTGTTAGTGTGTTTTTCTGTCTTCCTCTGTTTACTCTTAACAATTCTGACAGGAAGCCAGAGAAAGGCAGACTTAGTAAGTTTTGAGGGGAAAAACCACCACTCTTCTCTGATACAGAGACTTGAGAAAACAAAGAGAGCACGTTCCTGGGTAAGCTTATTTTTCATATTATTTATTGTTCAGCATTAAAAAAGAACAGCTTTTGTGCATTTTTTGTTTTAATCATTGGAACATAATCCTGTCTTGCTTTTATGGAAATAAACTCAAGAGAGAATAGAAAAGAGATGAACTCTTCTGAGCTCCAGAATACAGAAAGCCAGGTAACTTCCTTTGCAGCTCCAAAGCAGGTACTCCTCTGTACCTAAGCGATAGTCTGTGTTCTCACTTTGATTTGTGTTGCCAGAAATTCCACAAATAAGTTTGGTCTCCAGAGCTACACTTACCCAGTACTGCTCTTCTATCTAATCTGTTGTATAAGCCATATCAGCAAAACAGCAATCCTAGCTGGAACACGAACTGGAAGGAAAAAAAAAAACCAAACAACAAAGCCAAACATGCAGCTTTGCATTGTTAAAAGTCACTACAGCAATAAGCAGTGATGGACAGTTGATGTGAAGCTTATTCACCTTTCCCTAACGTTCTTATTCAGGGAGGTCAGAGTCATCCAACTGTGGCCAACACAGAGTTTTACTCTTAATCCTCCATTCTCATATTTTCTTCACTCTAAACCTTTGGCTCTGGTGTCATGTGGAAAAAACCCAAACCCCATACCTAATCTTTTACTTTTTAAAAAAGAAGAGAGATTTGGCTCTCAATATCTGAGATAAATCTTTGGATATTGGAACTCCACACAACAAAAATTAGCAATAAAATTAAGTCACTGCGGTGCCATTTTTAGGCTACTAAAGGTCATCCTTCACAATAGACCCAGACTGCGGTCAAGATTGTGGACTATGTGAATTAAGTGTGCTAGACACTACAATGTTACAGGTTTGGTTCTTAGGAGATTAGTTCAGATGAGGGGTGAAAGAGAGAGAGGGTGCACCCCTCTCTTTCCCCTCCACTCCTGTGGTCACTGTGCTTGCAGCTGTCCTGGGGAATAACTGTAAGGATTTCCCCTGTTTTCTTGAAGTGCTCAGACTGGTGAAAGTAGCATGGTCATTAAGGCTAATGCAGGCAACTTCTAATGACAGTTCTGAATAAAAGCCAAAGTATTTTTACATTACATTGTGATAAAAAAGACCTTTCCAAAATACGTGTGGCTGAAAGGTCTGGTTTCACACATTGGGAAATCAAGCAATGAGTGGCATCTATCTCTAAATATTTGTGTTGCAAAAACACAGCAAGGTCTATCAAATAGGCTGGGATGTTAATGTTCACTGTTCTTCAGTTCTACGAAGAAATCATGCAGTAGTCTTACAAAATGGCAACCTCTGCATTCTCAAATGATTTATTCTTTTTCTGTTTACTCAATGCATTCTGTGTCATCGTTGTCTGACATGTGGTGATCAGAAAAGCAAATGTGAAGAAGAAATGCTTAGGTTTGCAACTCATAACTTCAGAGCTGATTACAAAATTCCGAGGTATATTTTGCGGTCTTTTAAAAGTTTACAAATGGTTATGTGAGTATTAGAACGGGAGTTAGAGATGAATCTGATGGAAATTCTGAGCACTGGAAAACTTATTTGGTAAGATAGAAAATACATAAAGGAGCTAAGTTTAGCTAATTCCCTTTTGTAGCACTTAAACATTAATCTAGGATGTTTATCCCTTTCTTCTGGGTAGAATAAAAAGCCAAAAAACCCCAAATTGATCAGTATATTTTGTAATGTAGATTATAAAAAAGAACACTCTATGGCTTTTCTCTTAGACCTCTGAGTAATAAGTTGAGAAATAAGTAATAATTTATTCTGATACGTTTAAAGAAATGAGGGATTTGAATTATACTAAAGAAGACATCACTAATAGGCTGTGCAAACATGTTGGCAAAAAGTATACCCCACCTTTTCACCTCATGGGTATTTCTTGTTTGTCTGATAAATATGAATACAGTTAATATTTTAGTTCAAGTGATTTATTCTGCAAAATACTGGAGAATATGAAGATCTGTATTGTGCCAGGTTAAGTATAATCCAGGAATATCAGATACAGACAGCAGAGACCTGGATTTGGAACAGGTATGAAGAAGACTAGGAAAAAAAAGTGATAGTTGTATTTAGAAAAGTTTAAAATGGATTTTAGGGAAAGATTTCTAGCAGAAGATATCTAAGAGGAAATGAAATTGTGAGTTGTAGGAATAAGGCTCATTACTCTCCAAATAAGACTAACGTGTTATTTATAAATAAGACAAAACTTATATTACCAGATTTATTGAACAGATAGCAGACAGCAATTTACACTCTTTTATCTGCATCAAATCAGCCCTGACCAAATGTTGCTTGATCACACTGATCTTTTGATATGCTATTTAATATATTCTTTTATGAAAACTAATGTCTTAATTTCCAGTCTCCATCTGTTATCCTTGTTGTACCTTAACAATATGTTTTTTTCTAGTTCAAATCTATTCTGGAGAGCCTATATTATCCCAAGCACCAACACAGGCTGGGTGGAGAGTGGATTGAGCACAGCCCTGAAGAGAAAGTCTTTGGGGTGTTGGTCAACAAGAAGCTCAACATAACCCAGCAATGTATGTTTGCAGCCCACAAAGACAACCAGATCCTGGGCTGCATCAAAAGAAGTGACCAGCAGGTTGAGGGAGGTGATTTTCCCCCTCTACTCCTCCCTCATGGGACCCCACCTAGAGTATTGCATTCAGCTCTGGGGGCCCCAGCACAAGAAAGACATGGACCTCTTGGAGAGAGTCCAGAGCAGGGCCACAGAGATGATCAAAGGGCTGGAGCACTTCTGTTATGAAGACAGGCTGGGGGAGTTGGGGTTGTTCAGCCTTCAGAAGAGAAGGCTCCTGGGACACCTTATAGCAGCCTTCCAGTACCTAAAGGGGGTCTAAAGAAAGCTGGAAGGACTTTTTATAAGGACATGTAGTGAAAGGAAAGGGCAGAATGGCCTGAAACTGAAAGAGGGTAGATTTAGATTAGATACGGGGATAGAATACTTTTCTATGATGGTGGTGAAGTGCTGGAACAGGTTGTCCAGAGAAGCTGTGGCTGCCCCATCCCTGGAAGTGTTCAAGGCCAGGCTGGACGGGGATTTGATCAACCTGGTTTAGTGGAAGTTGTCCCTGCCCATGGCAGGGGGGTTGGAACTAGATGATCTTTAAGGTGCCTTCCAACCCAAACCATTCTATGATTCTATGATGCGTATTTCATTCTCCTGACAGTGATCACTTGTATTTTCTTGCTTATCACCACTCTTATTTCTAGCCTCCATCTGGTATCTGTTCCTAGGACCCTCCCTCCTCCATCTAGTTAAAGGTGATTTCTGTGACCTTGTGATTCCTTTTCCAGCAAGGGCAGGGGTAGATTCTTCTTTGCTTAGTGTATTCAGCTGAACAGAAGATTGTAAACTGGATGGGAAGGATTTGTTACTGTATCTCTGAACTAATATGTACGGCTCATTGAGAATCTTCAGCAGTAGGTATTAGGAAGCAGAACTAAGTTGCTTAGTTGTGACTAGCCACTACAATCACAGTCTATGATGTCCAGTCTCTGACTACAGAAGCATGACTCTAATTGGGAGAAAAGTGTACAGGAAACCCCTAAGGTTTTGTCTGTCATAGAGAAAAATTACCATGGGAAGCAGTGGCAGGCTGAAAAGCTGTTGGGAATCTTACTACTAGACTTACCTAAAGTAACATGCCTGAAATGACAGGATTCTTTTCTTTTGGGTGCAGGAAGAGTGTATGTTTCATTTTCTCACTTCACATTCATGAAGTGTAATTGCACATACTTTCACCAGCTTGTTTAATTAGTTTAACCACTCCTGCTCTTGTATTGTATGGAAACGTGCCCCCTGTTTCAGTGAAGTAGTTTACCATTCCAGTATATAAAATGTACTCACATAAAAACTTGCAATAGCCTAAATCACAGAATAGTTGGGGTTAGAACAGACCTCTGGAGATCTAGTTGAACCCTCTGCTAAAGCAGCTTCACCTACAGCAGGTTGCACAGGATCACGTTTTGGTGGGTTTTGAATGTCTCCAGAGAAGGAGACTCCACAGCCTCTCTGGGCAGCCTGTTCCAGTGCTCCGTCATCCTCAGATATACTTTCTGCAAATACGTATCCAAGGCACATAAACCTCTTTTGGAAGGAAACATAACAGCGAGCAAGAGAGGAAAAGAAACTCATTCAGTCTCAGGCAAACAGTGATAGAAATTATTTTGCTGTATTCACCAGTCTCTAGTGAGTGGCGTACCATGCATGTAGGAAGAGATGGAAAGTAGACACTCTGCCAGCCCTGTTTCCTTTCAAGTTTCAAACCAAGTGGCAGGCCTATTGGGCAGCTCTCAATGACAATAATGAAAGATTTCCAGTAAAAGACCATCTTTTTATGATTTTTTTACTTATCTATATAATCTTTTTTATCCAACAAAAACTTTGCAAGAACAGCCGTGTTTCATTTCTCAGCTATGCCACATGACACCAGGGTTTAAACAGAACATTTTTTTGCCCAATATCACAAGACTCCAAGTATTACAGTCCTTCATAGACTGGCAGGCATGTGTGTACTTCTTTTTGCGCTATATAAGAAATAAATTCTTTTTGCAGCAAAGAATTTCAGTTGCCTTCTCAAATGATGAGACAAATTTGTCTCTACTTACATACTTGTGACCGATAATTTTATGACATTACTCAAAATAAGTTACATTCTGCAGCTAGTCCGTTGCAGTATGACATCATAGCATAGGCAAAAAAGGCCCTTTCTCAGGTATAAGCTATAGGGCTAGCACTGGCAATTTCAAGCATGTCAATAAACACCAACTAAAATTATGCCAAAAGTGGAACTTTCTCGAAACTTTAAAACCAGAGTGAATGCTTTAGTAAGCCAACTTTTCCACATCACAAAATTCTGCATAATTCTGAAAATTCAGTTCCCAAATTAAAATCAAATTCCAAATAATTTCATTAAGAACCCAAAGTGAACTGGGAAATTAATAAGCATCAAACATGGATTTTATTGAAGCATGACTTACAAGTTCTTTGCAAGCTGCTTAAATAAGTGCTATTTCCTTGTTCAAGACTATATTTCTATTAAACACGCTGTGATAACTTGGAAACAAGAAGGTTTTTTATTATTTTTTCTCTAAATAATTTAAAAATCAATTATATTTTTGCCTGAAGAAACAAATGTCAGAAGGATTTTTCTTTGTGACAGGATTTTCCATGGATTCTGCAGAAGTTATAATGGTCTGCTGCAATATTTTGACAGTTCATAACCAGTATGACATTTGATACATTTGTACTTCCTTTGACTGTTGCAGGATAATCAAGCAGCTAAAATGTAAAATTTATATTGTCTTTTATTAAGAAATAGTTAATTTACTGATTCATCATGACATGATCCAGTGACTTTTCTCACTGTCTTAAAAGTTAACCTGATGAATGGAACTGTTAGATAGCCAGATGACAAAAGCTTTTCTTGCTTTACCTGCAATGGTGTTAAAATCAGCAAAATACTCAGTGGAAAACCTCCTCACTAGAGGGTCAGAAAGAGGCTGTTGTCCCCATTTCTCCCTTCTACTTACATCCTCTTATAACTGTCCCCGTATATGTCAGAAAATATGGAGGGGAAGGGATATTTCTAACCATGCAGGAGGGAAGAGGAGCATATCCACTGCAGTCAGTAGGATTACTAACATTGACAGCTCCAGCATGGGACAAAGTAATCCTTCCTGTTTGCTGGCTGACAGATTTAGCCTGCATAAAGGGGCTTCCTAGAAGTCTTGCAGAAGTTTGGACTGACTAAGCCTTGTTAACCCCCTCAGCATGCATCCTCCTCTAACTTCCGAAATCTGGCCAAGGCTACACTGCTCTGTTTATTTTGCAATTTCAGTATAGATATATACATGATATAGGGGTGGATTTGATGGGGAAGGGAGGTTATACCCCAGATGACGCTGTTTAGCATAACATAGAATGTTCTCAGTGCCACAGGATAGCACCATGGCAAGTTTATAGCTGTCCCCTTCAAGTTAAGTAATAATGAGAAATGGAACAGAAAAAGGATTTCTCTCCTCCCACATGTTTCCACCTACCTTTCTTTATTTCTATTGCATTTAAAACAGCAGATAAATGCTAAGGAAAAGAGGAGAAACTGTGTCAAGCTGAATAAACTGTATGAAGAGAACAGAAAACTCTGTGGGTAATACAAATGTTCTTCTAAAACTCCTGATAATGTGTTAAGACTTCAAAGATAATATTGGACTGTTTGATGAGCTTGCTTTTCTAAGAATGTATTTAATTTCTATGACTGTGGGTAAGAGCAGTTTGATCATAGAGTCAGAGAGCATATATACATATACTCACCTTGTATCTTAGCAGATCTTTTTAAGAGCAGCATAATTACTTATACCATGTAGTTTATACATATTCCATAGCAAACACAAGTCAGGAGACTTGAACTCTTTAGACTCTTCTAGTGAACAGCTTTACATCTTTGGGGTAACACGTAGACTTTACGTGCATGCTGTGGTTATAATGATTACACAGGAACATTTAGTAAAGTGACTAGAGTATTTTTGCTTCTGGTTTCAAAGCCCAGAAAGCACTGTATGTTTTCATAATTAAAACAGAGCTATTCACTCCAGATAGAAGTTTTATTTCATTTAACAAACACAGAGATTGAAACTCATGCTCCTGAACCTACTGGGATGTCCTTTTAAGTATGTACAGAAAAGAGTACAGATGGGCATGATTAACTCATCAGATAACCCACTAAGTATTTCTGGTTTGTATTTTTAATAAAGGTGTAAGATTAAGCCTCCATTATATATAATATTGGAAAGACACACACAACCCAACCTGAAAAAGTGTTGTATAATATAGTAAAATGCAGAAAAAATACATCCAGAAACAAAGAATAGATGCTTAGAAATAAGGAGTCAAAAATTCTAGGAGAGCATTGACTCAGACAAGGAATTAGTGAACACAGTTTATTACTGTCCCAAATAAAAGCTTCTAGTACAGTGGGAAAAAGGACATGTGAAGTCTTCAAAGACATAGGACAGGAATAACCAGAAGAAGCCTGGGAATGATCTTGCTACTTTGTAGAGCAGGCTTCTTGGATTTTGTGTCCTCATTTCATAAGAGATATGAATTAGTAAACCTAGTTATAAGAATGGCCAAAAAATGATTAAGGAATTAAAAATTGAGTCATTCATCTTGAATTTTAAGAAGCTGTTTTTTCTAACTCATCATAAGACTGAGAGATGACTAGATCGTTATATTTTAGTGCTTACAGATGAAAAGGATATCTGATGGGCAGTGAGGCCTTTTCAGTGTTGCTGACAAAGGCATAAAAAGATGCAGTGACATGAAATTAAACTGACACAATTTCACCACCATAACAGAATGTAAGTGCATAATCAAAAGTGGAACAGATTATCAAGGAAGGAGTTGAACTCATCCTCACTTGAAATGTTAAGAGAAGAGTAAATCTTTTTTGTATAAGGTTATGGTATATTTTGAAACTAAAAGGGTGAAAAAGTCAATATATGAGTCCAAACTACTCAGTTGTTTTATCATGGTAATCTCTTCTGACCTTACTTGGCATTGGTAATCATATTTCCCATGCATTTACTCTTTTTTCCAAGTGGGGACAGAATTATGGGAGTTAACGAACTCAAATGGTGCAAAGCTGAATCAAAGAAAGGGAAAAAGTAGAGAGAGCAGGGAAGAAAAATTTGGCTAGAATTATAACCTGAATAAGAAAAGCAAAGAAAAGCAAAGAAAAGAAAGCAAAGCAAAGCAAAGCAAAGCAAAGCAAAACAAAGCAAAGCAAAGGAAAGGAAAGGAAAGGAAAGAAAAGAAAAGGAAAGGAAAGAAAAGAAAAGGAAAGGAAAGAAAAGGAAAGAAAAGAAAAGAAAAAAGAAAAGAAAAGAGAAAAGAAAAGAAAAGAAAAGAAAAGAAAAGAAAAGAAAAGAAAAGAAAAGAAAAGAAAAGAAAAGAAAAGAAAAGAAAAGAAAAGAAAAGAAAAGAAAAGAAAAGAAAAGAAAAGAAAAGAAAAGAAAAGAAAAGAAAAGAAAAGAAAAAAGAAAGGAAAAGAAAGAAAAGAAAAATGAAAAGAAAATAAAAGACTTCTGGCCTATAAAAAGAATGATCTTTTGATTGCATAGGTGAATACTATTATGTAAAGAGCAGCACTTTGGCTCACTTGGACCTGATTCGTTTTGTAGCTGCAGGGCAAATTTTGAACCAAGAACTAAGCTTACATCACTGCGTAGTTCACATTAGACATTGCCAATAACCAAACAGTTATCAAGGGCCTGGTGTTCAGAACTGTAAAATCTCCAAAATGGTGATTGAAAGCACTGGGAGCTGAGGTTCTCAGCCTCTCCAGACTGCAGGAGTTACTTTCATCCTTATTAGCTCTGCATCACTGAACTGATCCAGCCATCACACTTAACTACTACTGTCTCTATTGACTTTAGGGGGGGAAATAGGGTCTCCACAATATAATTACATCGAAACACTGCATTTCCACAGCAATGAACAAATATTTGGTTTGCAGTAATTATGTATTTATTATATGTACAACACAAAGTCCATATTAGCACAAATCACCTACTGTGGCAGTCATGCATGTACAAACATTGGGGAAATCATCATTGTAGTTCAAATACAAAATCATTCAATAATATATAAAAGAAAATTTTACTCACTTGTTGGGCCCCAGCTGTTAGCACATTTTTTTAGTTTTATATAGGAAACCGTGGTAGTGACTCTTGACGTTTTAACTCTTGTGGGCGCAGGTTTCTCTTTTGTCCTAAATTGCTGTATAACCTCTAATGTTGCTATGTTGTAGTCTAAAGTTCTTAAGAATTTATATTTTTCAAATTTCTTACCTCCTACAACTTTCAGTAATGTTCTACAACTGGTTTTGGGTTGTGAAAAAAGGAAGAAGAATAAAGCAAAATAACATCTTAAAGAAAACTATAAATATATTTTTTTCCTTGAGTAACTAAAAGCTACGTAAAATGGAGCTAGTGTTCCATAAGACTCCATCTGGCTAAGAGCTCTTGTTCCCCTTGCTCTCTGCATTGCAAGCAGCCTGGAGAAAAAAAAAAAATAATCAGGGTTTTGGCCAAACAAATGTAAAACAGTTTTGATGTCATGGCGTTCTGCCTTCATTTAATCATTCATAAGCCTTCCTCCAGATACTTAAGAGCCATTGATTGGGTTCATGTGGGCACGTCAAAACCAACAAAACTGATGTTATGGGCAGCACCATGATGTGAGATGTCCCTGATCTGGCAAATTTGTGTCAATCAAAAGAAGCAATGACTAGTATGCAGCTCTTCTCTATGACCTGCGGTGCAGTAACAGAGCCTTTAAGCACATCAGGAACTGTGGCTTAGAGGTGGTGCCAGACGGTAACGTGAGAGCAAAAGGATGTTAGCAATTTTGTATGTGTGTTCCTCTGCTACTGCATGTTATCAAAGATCCACTGCACTCTTACATAGCATGATGGACCTGAAAACTGGGTAGCTGAATAATGGGTCTCATTCATGGGAGCCAAGAACAAAGATGGTGTAACTTGTAATGGAAGTTTTAATAACTTCATGCTACCCTCTGCATCACTGAGGAAGAGGTTCAGACTTTGCAGGGTGGTGGAATCAAAAGAGAGAACAGAAAACAAAAATCTTTTGATCAGCTACTGCAAATGACTGAAGCTTGGATTCAAATTTAGCCAAGTAAAAGTTTGCTTTTCTTGTGGTTTTACTAAGGAATTTGGGAAAATTGCACGTTCTGCACAGCCTGTGTGGGGGTGCTGCTAATCTTGGCATGTTGTTGAGACAGTTTGTATCTGAACTTCCATTTGAAACACACAGAAGAAAATCGTACAAAAAGCTGGCCTAAATCAAAGATACAGGAGGAAAATAATGTACTCAAAATAACTGAAGACCTCACATTGTCTCATTTTAACATATTCTGAATCACCTAATATTTTTGTAAAACGTTGTAAAAATACACATATATAGGTATATATGTATGCACACATACATGCATAGATTCTGTTATGTTTCATGATATACTTAGATGCTTATATAAATATATATATAATACAAACATAAACCATTATACATATTCTACTTACTTTTTACTACTTGCTTTTTAATATTGCTTCAACATGTCTTTGTTTCCATGTGCAAATTCTATCTCATGTAACATCTCCTACAACACAGTCTGGCCTGCAAGATAAGGGTAAGATCTGCTACCTAACAGATGTTTTGGGAGACTTTCATAGTTATTTCAGTGCCAATGTTAAAACTTTCAGTCTTTCACAGGAACCGAATTTGTGATAAGCTTCTTAATGAGTGTGCCGTGAAATTATTTGATACCCTAAATATTATGAAAATGCTTATGTTTTATTTAGTTATTTATACGTTAAATCACAAATATAGAAGTGCACAATACATGAATTACTTTTCCTATGAGAAGCTTATCTCTTGGATTCCTGTGTTTCTCTAATCAGACTGATACATTCATGCAGGATTTTTCATCTGCTTTATTTATAAGAAACACAGCTAAGCTATAAAATCGATGTGCTATATTAATAAACTGATACGCATTAGAAGGCAAAGCACCAAACAGAATCTTCCAGGAGAGTGAGAGGTTTTTTTCTCCTAGCTTTTTCTTGTAATTTGATTTCAGGATAAAGTGATTTAGAAGCACTGTGGCAGGGTATTGCAGTTAAAAGGCTGTAGAAATAATGCCGGAGACAGAATATAGGCATAACACAGCATGATCACATAGCAACCAAGCCAGATTTATGATTTCATAAAGCTGAACTAATGCGAATAAAGAATACATAAAGCATATTATACAAAATACTAATGTTAGAGATAATTATATGTGAGAATAAAGTAAAATACATCTTCAGATTTTGGAAAGAAAAAATACTGAACCCAGATGACATAAAACGAATACAGCAAAGAGCAGAAGTAACCCCGGCCACAAGAAAATTATTCTTAATGTCTTTCTTCCCCATGCAAAATACTAAGTGGTTATGTCCTTAGTTTTCCCAGTTAAAGCCCAGAGCATTTCTCATTCTGTGTGTCTGGAGAGCACATATGATTCATTCTGTAACAACCAAAGAAATATAGCCCTATACAAAGAGTCAGACATGTAAGTGATTAGAAACAGGCAACGCGTACATCCTTCCTGTCTCTGGTCATGGACTCAGAGGCTGGCATCCTTATTTAAAATACATTTGTCCTAAGTGCTTTATTTTCTGCTGCTGATGTACAGTCCTCATTAAATTAGTTTCTAGATTGGCTTATTTATACTTTACAAGAAGCTTGAGTTTTTGCCACTTACACTTATCTGCAAGCTGATTTTCTACATCCTGACTGTGCTAGGACCTTCAGAAAAGATGTTCTCTACAGAGTAAGAGAGAAACATTCATATTTCTGGATATGCACTCTACTCCTCTTCATATGTACCTATTTGACCTGCTGATTTGCAGTTTAATTCCCAGAACTAGTGTGTCTGGACAGTGGTGATTCCCAGAAACATATTTCAAGGCAAAGCAAATCAATGACTTGATGGCTGAAATCTAATTTCTAGTAGTTGAGCGTAGTATAGGACCAGAGCCATAGGTCCAGGAATAATACAATAGAAAAGAAAAAAAAAAAAAAAAAAAAAAAAGAGGGGAGAGGAAGAAACTGTCTCCAGACAGCACGTGATAGCATAAATAGCAACATTAAACAGGAATTCCACATTTAAAACTTCCTTAATCGAGAGTCTGCATTTTGGATACCTGAAATTCCACTTATTTAGCAAAAGGTGTGTAATTTATTTATTTTTTTTAGCTATTATACTCATGGTTTTCAATATTAAAACCTAGATAGACATAATCTAAGTGTATAAGAACATTATTTCTTTTGTGAAACTACCCTAAAAATCCACATTTGCAATCATTCCGTGCCATCATGTATTCTCCAAAAAGCTGCTTTATGTTAACAGGATAGTTGTCTCACAAGACATTTTCTAACACTGTGGAAATTATGTATGTTTAATCAGGAAATTTATCTATGACTAACAATTATAAATTAATTTTTTCCTCCCCCAAAATAAACCAAACCTCTCTTTATCAAAAAAAACCTGCTATTCTGGCTTGAAAATGGATACTTCAACCATCCAATTTTAGTATAATAAAATTCAGCGTCTCAAATCATTAAAACAAATGAATTGAATAAACCTCATACTTTCTTTTTCAAATTGATCTGCAAATAGACTTGCACAGTAGTGATTTTAAACAATGGTAGTATTTATTGAAAGACAATTGTAGTGATTCAAATTTTTTTCTGGGATTAGTGCACATTTTAAAAGGGATAACTAGAATCTTGAGAAGCATTCAATAAACTTGACACATTTTACATCATTACAATTATGTCTTTGTTCAGGTTTATCACACTCTCCATTTCACAATAACTATCGATCTCCTGTCTTCATTAACATCATAAAATAGCTTTTATTCTGGAAACACGTTCAGCATCTTTATGACAGGAGGCACCATAACAGCATGGTTAAAGATTAACGTTTTTATTATATTAAATCAAATCTTGTGTTTTTTAAAATACAATACAGCTGTATCATTCCCAAGAAACTCTGAAACTTTTAATAGCTATTTTTCTAGGGATATTTTTCCAGTGTTATGCAGTTTTTAGCATTTCTGGAGATTTAATTTGCTGCATTTTTCTAAGTTTCAGGTTTATCTTAAAAATATGCTACTAGCAGAACCACTACATAGTGGTAGTCCACTGTGACTACAAATCTCACCAGTTTCGTTCAGTAAGGAGTAGTTTCAGAAGGCACGTACTTTATAGGGATACCTTGACATGAGCAGGCAAATGTTTGTGAAATGTTTATGTGTGTGTGTGTGTGTGTGTTTGTGTGTGTGTGTGTAAGGGGTGAAGAATTAACTTTTGCCTGTTTTTGTCATGGGTGACCTAAAGAATGTGGCAATGGGAAGTATCTACTAAAGAATAAAGAGAAGCTGTTGCATTTCAGGTGCTAACCATTGTACAGGGAATGATTACCATTTACTATTATACTACAATATGCCAATAGAACCAAATATTCTGGAATGGAGTGAGGAGAATTTGGGACCAACTCCCAAAAGGTATGTAAATTATTCGTGAATTGTATAGGAAACATGCTATTACTGTCCTAACCGATTTGAAGAAAGAAATAATCATTTCCATTAAACCTCTGGGCATAGTTGATAACTGGAGACCAACGAAACAAGTGTTTGAGTATTCAGGAACTCATGGAAAGTTCCTGAAAGGAACTACTCATCATGCTGTAGTACCAAGGGAATTGTTATTTCCAGAGGATTTATCTCCATGCCACCCTTACAAAGGCCTATACAGATATTACAGAAACCATCCTTTAAGAGTTCATTACAAAGAAGAAAGACTAGAAGAAGAAAACAGGTTGCAGCAGGAATATCTCATTTTCACAATTGCTACTACTACTCATAGTAGTTATTAAGTAATGATACTATTGCTACAGTTTGTAAAAAGAGTAGCACGCAGACAACCAAGTATTAGGGTCAAATTGTTTTATGGAATATTCAAAAGATCTGTTCAAAACACATCCCAGAGGAGTAAAGTCAGTCAAAAAGCAAAAGAAGAAGCAAAAACATGAAATAACTAATTTCCTATATGACTTCAGGCAAATAAACTGTTCAATACTAGAAGACAGTGTTTGTGCAGTTCTGCTTAGCAAGATGTGCAGTGGACACTGTGCTACTCAGGTCTAGATGTATCATCAGGACTAAATGTTTCTTCATTTCCTGGACTCAGAAAGTAATCTGAAGTCTTCCTAAAACTTTTTTCTTTTTTTATTATTTTTTTTCTTTTACTTGTGAAAAGGGAAGTGGGAGAACAATAAGCAGTGGATGATAAATTGAATAACTAAGATGTTTGGATGGTCACTAGAATATTTTGCATGGTTAGACCCAAAGTAGTTTCTTTCACTATTTAAGAGCTGAGACAGGTGAAAAATTGAGTGAATTAATTCAAAATTGTATTTCCTTTTAAGCTGGACATTTAAAGATCTTAATTTGGAAGGTATTTAAAAGACACAATTTACAGATGATATTATTTTGCAGGAATCAATGGATAAATGAATTTTATTAACTTGATGCATCATTATTAGTTTACTTATTTGCCCCAAAAGTTTTTTAGTTAAATGAAGTATCATAGCTACTATGTCACCTTTCCCTTGGTACCTTTTTATTTATGGTGTATTTGTCTTAGAATACTGGAATATAACTTAATGAATTATACCATAAAATCTGGCAGAGATTAGGGTCTATGACCTCATCAGCAGATGATGTGCTATTGTACCTTCCGAAAATTGCAAAGATGGCTACAGGAAGGATCATTAAAATGCTACCATTTTCTTTATTGGAAGCACAATCGAACCTCATTCACAAATTTTCATAACAACAGTTAATATGGGTCTCATAATGCTGTTTTAATTTTGCAATACTAATTTTAAATGATAGTGTGGAAAAAAAAAACAACAAACCAACACAAAAAACTCTGGAACAATAATGGGTCTCCTATCGTTATTGTTTTAAGAACTTCTATTCCACCATTTCAGAGGTCATCTTCTGGCAGTGTTTTTGCATATTAACAACGCTGCACCGTGTGAAATATATGCTGTAGAATTCCAACAATGCATTGCTATGTTAATCTTTCTCTAATATACTATATAGTAAAAATATTATGTATTAATTCTGTAAATCTACCTTCTCAGGTTCTTCACAGTCAATATATTAATATTGCAATTAATTTGATAAAATGCTGCACTTTTACTGTTCCGTTGAAATATATTTATTAAAAGGATAGCATTATTTCTCTACTGAACAATAAAATTCTAGTTGTCACATGACACTTAATTAGATTTGATAGATTAAAGAAAAACTTCTATGCACTGTTCTATATGTTTCTAGATAATTAATTCAAAGTACATCAAATTAGAACATATCAAATAATAATTTCAAACAGAAACTGAAACTTTTCAGAATCTCCTTTTCTGATTATTTAAAGGAATGATAGTATAATCAAGTGCTGACTTTTATACTTGAGAGGCCTACAGAGTATTTCAATCTACTTATCCAACGTGTAACAATATGACAGTTTAACAAAAATGTTAAAAGGGAGTACAGTATGACTAGAAATCCTCTCTACTCTGTTTCATATATAGAAGATTCTTTAATTGCATACACATATGCATGTTTAGTTATTAATATACCTAACTAAAGTAATCACTTTTGAAATTACTATTTCTGGTCCATAATTCTGTGAATAGTGACCTGGATACTATTAAAAAAAAAAAAATCCAAAGGAAAAATATATTTAATTACTTTGAACTTTACTCAGTGTTAACCTAGAAAGCTAAATACATGTACCTTTAAATCCACATTTTAAACATTCATATGAAAAAGACCGATTATTAATCATACAGCTGCTATATGTTATTGTCTTACATTACATTCAATGTTTTAAAGATATCACTGGACAGACTGTTACATTTGAAATTCCAGGTCTTCAAAAACGACAGGTAAAATGAACAGTTGTCAGTACTTAACCTGCTTCCTGGATGACAGCGTTTGCTATAAAGGAATTAGTCCTTCACACTATGAATGTGCTAGAAGAGTCTTCAACCAGAATAATTATACAGCTAGAGCACCCTCCTGATATTTTTTAGGTGAACTCTTTCTATGAGATAAATTGATGAGATGAAGACAAAGTAAAGTGGTAATCAGTGACTTAATACAGAAAAGTTATAGGGATCATTTTCACAACGTCAGTGTGCCATCTTACACTTCTTTGGTCAGGTAATGCTAATGTGCTAGATCTTGGTGTTTAATTCAGCTGCCCTTTGTCCTGCCACAACCCATTACCAACACCATTTGTACTGCAACCCCACAGAAATGTATTTGGTTTCCCTTGAGCAGCCATTCACAACCTTTGATTTCACACTCTATCGGCTTTAGATCAGATATATTTCCCTGAGTATGGGACTGCCTTTTTGATAGATAACTCCTGCCTTGGAAAGTCTTCGTTCCTGAATCAAAGCCTGACAGCTGGGTTAAGGCCAGTTCTTTTTTTGCTGTATGTGATTCTGGAAGAAATTCAGGGTCACTTGTGAAACTACAGTTCCTTGGGGTAAAAGAGTGGCTGACCACCAGCTTTCTGCTGTAAATGGATTGTTTAAAGCCACCTAATAGCGTTGTTAAGGAGAACGCACTGAACAGATGGGCTGGATGTTTGTGCTAGAGTAAAACTGAAGGTAAAAGCAAGCGTTTCTTTCCATTAGACAATATGTAACTATATAGAAAGAAGCATAAATGTCTGACAAAGCACAAGTTCCCATGTTGATGTTTTAAATGTCAGCTATTAAAAAACAATGTCATCACTTGACTTAAAATTGGTCAACTTTGCAAACAGATAAACAAAAGGGAAACCCAGCTGAAGGCCTAGATCCAATTTGAGTCCCTGAATCCAAAAATGTGTGGAGTGATTGGAGAATGTTTGGAGGGTTGCAAAAAGCATGATCCAAGTTCAAGCAAACATGAACTTTAAGGGAAGGTTAAATGGACTGTGGCTGTTCAGAGAAAGAAAATTCAAGAGTCAACATGATTACAGCCTTCAAATGCATAAACGTCTTCTGCAAAGAGGAAGGGAACTGTGAGGCTGTGATTGCTTGGGAAGTCTCTCTTGATCTGCAATGAAGGCAGCATGTTCTGCAGGGTTACAAGAAGTCCCAAGTTATGTAATAGGGAGAAGCAAAATACATTGTGCAAGTATAGTGAGAAGCCTTGAATTGTGGTGGAGTGGGGCTGCTTACTGCAGTTCATAACAGGAAAAGAGACGGAGACATGTTGGTCTGATGCACAGGTGTATCACAAAGCATCAGCCTGCCATTTGATTCCTGCTTTCTCAGCAAAAAAACAATTTCTGTCATGAAAACACCCAAGAGAAGTTCTATCCACCATGCAGCAAGCTTAAGAAAAGGCAAGCAAAAGAAAAAGGGTTATAAATTTCCCAAACCTTACCACTGGACCATTGCTAACAAAGTACAAGCAAATAATTGTCAGCAACAACACTTCTGTAGCTGATTATAACTTTGATCAGGGGATTATCACAGACAAACTTTGTAGGATCCTGCCAGAATTGGGACATAGTGATCATCAGGTCTCACACAAAGAAAAGGAGGTTTATAAGCATGACTAGTCATCTTATGGGATGTATTAATCTCATAGAATATGAATTGAGAGTATAAGACAACAAAGTGAAAAGTGTATTAGGTGGTGAAGGTTCTTACATATGGTATCTCAGATCCCTGCCTTGCCATTTGGAACACAGCTGTCTCTGCAGCAGTTTTATTTTTGATATCTCAGCCCACTACTTTGGATTTTTATTTTTATAAAAGGGATGAAAGAATGACCCAGAGATCAAAAGTTAATGCTCTTAGAAAGCTGGTTAATCCTTTGTAGATAAGAATTGCACTCATGATGCACCCATCAACATGACCTCTAAAACATCCATATTCTTGATTCCTGCACAAATTTAGCCATTACCTAGAAAGACAAGGAAGAATTTTATACAACCACCAAATCCTATTTTTTCAGTTCATTTAATGACATATTTTTATCTTGTATTCAAAATACAAATAATAGTCTGATACCAAGACTTAACTTCCAGATATTACTAATGGTAAGAACTCCAGAACTCCAATGGTAACTCAAATGTGGTTTACAGCAAATTAAGAATATACATCTAAGAGGGGTAGGACAGTGTAGGGTGTTTTTCAAATGTGTTCAGTGCCTGAGGATAGTGTATTCTTAACATCGTGAAGGTTTGTCAAAAATAAAAACCAAAAAATAAACCTCACTGGTAGTGAGCCACTCTGCAACAGCTTTGTATGCAGGCTTTGGAATTAGTTTCACACAAGTTTTTCTTGTTGTGTTGTGTCTGGCTGGGGTGGAGTTAACTTTCCCCATAGCAGACTACAGAGTGTCCTACTTTGTAGCTAGAACAGTGTTGTTAACACACCAAAGTTTTGGCTACTGCTGAGCAGTGCTGGCAAATATCAAGGATGTTTCTCCAAACCACCTCCCTTCTCAAAAAGTCTGGGAGTAGGCAAGAATCTGGGAGGGAACATAGCCAGGACAGATGACCCAAACAGACCAAAGGGATATTCCATAACATATGACATTGTGCTCGGCAGTAAAAGGTAAGAAAAAGAAGGGGAGGGGATGCGTTTGTTATTAAAACATTTGTCTTCTGAAGCAACCACTATGTCTACTGAGGCCCTGCTTCCCAGAAAATGGCTGGACATGATGTGCTTATGGGAATTAGGGAATAAATCTTTTTGTTTTCCTTTGCTTCCATGCATGGCCTTTGCTTTGTTTTATTGAACAGCCTTTATTTCAGCCCAGGAGTTTTTAATCTCATTTTCTTCCTCTGTCCTGCTGAGGAAGGAGAGAGTGGCTTGGTGAGCACCTGGTAGCCAGCTAAGGCCAACCCACCATAGTTGTTTCTGGCACCCAGTGTAGAGCTGTCAAGGAATTTGAGGCAGGGATAGGAATTGGGAGAAGTAATGGGCAAAACATGGACTGAACACTGCGGGGAATTTCTGTTGTAATTGTGGTGAAGGGAAGAGGGATGGAGTGTGCATAAATTGCCCACCTTTGCTGGTGTTGTGGTAATGTTATTTTGATTTTGGTCTGGGGAATTCTTTTATTGATGTTTCTGAAGATCGTAAATTGTGCCATGAATGAATACTTTAATAATAATTCTTAAACATGTTATTCACAAAGGTGAGGAATGGAATGTATGGGTTTCTATCAAAAGATTTTGGTAGTGGAAGGGGCTTCAGGGGTGGCTTCTGTAAGAAGACAATAGAAGTTGTCCCCATACTGGACAGAGCCAGTTCCAGTCATCTCTGAGATTTCTGTGTAGGTTATTTGAATCAGCTTTTTGAACATTTTCTTTTTTGGATGAACTATTCAATCCACTTAAGCTAAAGGAATTATTGTTCTGATGCTGCTAAGAGAGATCCATGGATAGGTTACTGAACTTTGAAACTTCATTCCCAGACTTGTCAGCTCTGCTTAATCCTGAAAGACACATAGTGAAGTATTTCTTGAGTAATTTACACTTTATCTCAGGAATTCTTGACCCAAGAATTGCTGGAAGTAAGGGAGTGTGTGCTGGAGTTTCCCTTTTTTCTTTCTCTGTGCATGCTTTATTAGCAACTATGGGATGCAGGATGCTGGTAAAGTTTTTGATTCAACCTCTAAAGCTATTCCAGTTAGGTCTGCTGCTGCCATAGAACTTGCTTTTGTATCATCTCAGTCTTCAGAGAAGAAGGTGTGAGCGTCATAACCAAATCATATTGCAAGTAGAAAGGAGAAATCCATAAGGCAACTTCACCTTACTCCAGTTCTGAGTTGCCTCTGACGTAGCCAGGACTCTCTTAGCTCGCATATTTAGACTGCAATAATATTTAAAGTGTCTTCAGTTCAGGCACATTCAGTGCCATTCAGTCAACCAGGTGTCAGGGATTATAAAGTTTTATTGTACTTGAATTCTATTTTAATGAAAATGTAAATACTGGCACATGATCAAAATGCTAATGTGTCTGTCTACCCACTCTATTTCTCTCCTGGGTTGAAAAATGTCTCTTTTGCAACTGATTTCTTCCAGTTGTAAGTCTCCAAGCAGATATGGATTATTTTTCTCCATGCTTACTAAAAAGGATGAATAATTAGATCCAAACTTTCTGAGGGTTTCAGATTACCGAGTTTTAAAAAAATAATGTTTGCTAAGTTTATTTCATACATTTACAGGACAACTATGAAGGATAACACTCGGAGGAAATGTGTACATACAACACTAAAACATAATTTTCTCTTGGGACACGGTTTTAATTGCTGGTTGCAACAATTTTCAAAGTAAAAATATTTGTTATTTCTGAACCGAAGCATTTAATATAGAAACTGTCAGGTGTCTTGATTCCCTTTTCCACATCACTCTTCAAAGTGGAACTTCATTTTAGATGCAGTGATTTGCACAAGTTATATGCAACTATAAATGAATGAATGATTAGGAATAAAATACCAGTGCTATTGTAATTAGTGGACCAAAAATTGTTCCTTACCATTCATATGTGGAAGTTCATTACAGTAACAATTTACTTAAATACTCCTTCTAACTTATATTTCTTATTTAATGTTTTACAGTACAGTATTCCTATGCAATTGAAATACACTGAATTAGTTTCTAATGAATATTTTTAGATAATAGGAGATTCTATATGATATTAAAATTGATGCAAAAGAACCTAATCAGAAGATGCATGCTCAGCTATTCATCACAAGCAATACCAACCATATTACTGCTGTTGCTAAGTAGAGAGAAGTGTTATAGTTAGGAATGTTGGGATTTCTTTGAAGACAGAATAAATCTTCCAAGAAATCACAGACAGATTGAAGGTAGATAAACTTGGGCTGAAAAATAACTTCAGGCAAAATATTTTAATTATTTATTGAATAATTATTTTCTTATTACATAGCATAAATCAGACAACCTCACTCTGTGTTCACCAGCATGATAATATTTTTAAATGGATAGTCTGATATGAGAATTAATGTTAAAAAATATTTTTACACATGTCCATAAGGAAGGAATAGAAAGATTAAGTTCATTTGGTTTAGACTACCACATTTCTTTAAAAATAAGCATATTTTTTTTCTGTGTATTATTTGGTTTAGCATATTTTATGTTTAAAAGGTCAAATTGATTAAGTTAATAGAGTTGTTAAGTCTCTGTTTAATAAAAACACATTAACTTTCTAAGTTATTATCCCTTTATTTATGTAATGTACAATGAAAAATAATTCAAAACAGGAAAATTCCTAAAGGGGTTCTATTTTACTTCATTCAACTCACTGTTTCAAATCTGTGTGAAAAAACTCTTTCAACAGAATTTGCGTACACAACAGAAAAAAATCAGATTATATTTCTGCCTTGTTCCTTACCTAAAGTCGTTGCACTGATGTTAACAATGTAATTCTGTATTCAGATGGGACAGAAATACATCTGAATAATGGATGATTTTCCTTTCTTTTAAACTAACTTAAAATTGCATGTATTCTCAAACATTGCAATACGAGCTCCAGATCAATGGTATACTTTATTTATTATTGCAAACCTTAAAGACACAAGGAGTTCACAAGATAAATAAACAACAGAACCCCATTATGCCTTTCTTCTTCATGGTTTCTGGTCATAAACCCCTATGTTTATTTTTACAGCAGATAGCTACTATTAAACTTTTCTTTTAAATACTTCCATGTAGTTTCTCTGCCTCTTCTTAAAATTTTCTAAAACTACTTTATAAAATTGTGACTAAAAATTTTTATATTTAGATTCAAATTTTTCTTCTGTGAGGAAGATTTCCATAATAAGTATATATATAGGGATGCTCAGAAGTCCTTGAAAAAACAATAAAAGGCAAAACAATAAAAGGATTCCATTTATGTGTATTATCTTTGGATCAAAGCTCAAGTCTTTAGAGATTGAAAGTGAGACTGGACGTTTTGGTCCTTATCCTGACTTCAGTACAATCAATATGTTTGCCTGGCAAAAGGCCAAACTAGTGGCATGAACTCTAACTTTTAATGGACAAAGTGCATTACAGGTTAGGTTTTAAAGCCTGTCTTGGAAAATTGATCTTTTTTACAGCCTTCTAATCTCCTCTTTTGTCATCAGTTGAATAGACTTATGGAGACCTTCTCGAGTTCACAAGATTTGTCTTTCTGTGACATCTTTTCTTTACTGTTAATACTAGACCCTTACTGTTTTTCTTCACAAGAAGTAATGAAATAGTAAAAATTGTTGACAATATTACTGCTAATATATATACTGAATTCTGACTTTGACGTGGATCCCTACACTTGTCTAAGAGTATGCAGAGAAGTGAAAGACACTAGAAAAGATGTTTACAAATTGTGAAGATGGGCCAGATTACAGCTATAATAATTGTGCTTTTTTCTGAAAACTGATACTGATGAAATACATCACTCACTGTGTCTTATTCTCCTATTTAAATTGCATCAACCATCAATCAAGGAGCAGAACTACTTTGTAGACTTTGCACGGCTACATACAAAACATACCTAGTCATTCACAGCCAACCTGTCACAGAAAACTATTTATTGAAACTATTCAAGGAGCAACTAAACCCAACAATTTTCAAGTGAACATTGTTGTCACTTCACAGTCAGTTTGGTAACAGAGAATTATTATGACAGATATTAATTAACCTTGACTAGCTCTGTTATTAAATTTTTATTCCACTGGAGTTTGTCTCCTGCAACATTCATTTTATTAACTTAAACAAAGAAAATAAGATATGAAATGAAATTTTCTTGAAAGTCAACTGTAATAAACTGTAACAGTTTATCCTATTATTTCCAAAAGAACCAACAGCAATGAGGTGATATTTTGTCATCTCACCTGCAGGTTCTTAATATAACTGAGTTATACCCTTACTGTGCTTTTAAACAGCTCATTGTATTTCCTAAACAACCTTCCACTAGTAGAGCTTAATAATAGACCCAAACCAAATTTTTGCTCCTAATCTCAGAACACATCCATTTTGTAGCACAGATGTACAGAAGCCTTTCTTTAGATCATCGTATAGCTGAAATTAAAAACTAAAAATTAGTGTTTACCTAAAAATCAAACCTAAACTTCCCTTAAGTTTTGGGCTATTCAGTGTTTCACATATCTGTGCACATGTCCCTTCTAAGAACCAGCCTCAAAGTCCCAAAATTTCAGACACAAATCTGTATGCTTGCATCTTACATCTATGTGCTGATGAGCAATAGCCTATGATAGGCTTCGAGTATATAATTTAAAGATAATGATGTTTGATCAGTGTCACTGAGATCCTAAGATAATTTGCAAAACTGTTCTTAATAATGATATAGAGAAAGTTGTTTGTCTCAGAGTGTTAGGCAAATTTGTGAGATTGGCATTTACAGATTTTTTAATCTAAAATTGACAGAGGACTGAGGTGTAGAAGTGCTAGATACCACAGTGCTGAAGTTGTGGAAACTCGGCTTTCAGTCTGAGTCCTCATCTGCAAAACCACTTTTTAAAAGATCAGAATTAACTGATAATAAATGCTTAATATAGTGGTATCTTGATTCTTTAGGTCATCTCCAGATCTGTAGTGCCTAGAGGGGCGTGTCTGCCCATTTAAGAGACAAAACGGTGTCTCTTCCCCACACCCCCTCTTTTTTTTTTTTTTTTCCTTGTTTTTGCATAGTGTTGAACAGGGTTTTATTTTAAGAGACAACTGTGGTTCCTAAAGGACATTATCCAAAAAATTGGGTCAGGCAGAGCCAGGTGTGTCTGTCTCCATGCTCTATCATTGCCCAACAGTTATTTTTTCATGTGTGAGTGTTTAGTATGCAAAGCAGAACCAGTCCTGGAAGCCAAATGCAGTATTTTTAACTAAAAAATGTTAGATGACAGAAGTAGGATTCTTCAATTAGAAGAATGACTTCACAAGCTTTGACCTTATGAAGTTTGCACAACTTCAGCAGAAGGGTGGCTAGCAATCAGCACTGTCCACTTCCCTTCCCTCACTACAGTTTCAATTTGTTTAAAGGCACACCAATTGTAAAGGTGTAAATTTGATTCTCTAAAGCTGAGAAGACAACTCAGCTTGTATTTCTCACTTCATGGGTGAGTATGATACTATAATGCTGTTTTGTAGATGGTGTCAATTCTATTTTGTATAGTATGTACAACTTCATACTCTAATTTATCTTAGCTGTGCCCAGGGCACACCTGGGTATGGTCTTCCATGGGTCCCTTAGAGGATACAGATGCTGCTTTTCCAGGTTTCTGATTCCAGCAGTGTTTAGGCAAGATTTAGGTACATATCTTCATAAAATAAGGTGATTCTGGGGCAAGATTAGGAAACGATGCAGAAGGTACCTAGAAATTCTTGCAGTACATAATTGAGTGCAAAACCCATTGAGTAGCTCTTCTGTTCTACATTGTGTCTAAATCACTGTATAGATCTAACTCTGGATACTTTTGCTTTGAAACTTTTTAGAGACAAATCATGATAATATCTTCTTTGCCATTTTTAGAATCAATTAAATCATGCATTAATTTAATACTGTCAGCAGTACTAAGGGATGAGCTGGTTCCTGACTTGAGCCTTACCTAATATTTTGTCAGCAAAATGGCTGGTTCCTTGAAGTCTGCTCGCTGGAGGCTGCTTCTGATGCAGAGAAGGCATGTCATATCAAATCAGCTGTGATGCGGATGTGGGAGGAAACAAGGAACCTCACCGCGGTACAGTTGCTACCATAGTAAATGACAAGGATTCTGCAAGTCACACTGTACCCAGCTAACAGAGGTCAGGGAGAGACTAATGTTCCCTTAGCTCCTTGTTCTCACCATCCTGAAATAACTGTGTGAAATACAAATGGAGGGAAAAAAAAAAAAAAAAAGATGTAGGGATATGTATGAAGGTAAATAAGAGTCTAGATAAACACACAAATAGGTAAAAAATATAGAGTTCAGGATGACAGTAAAAAAAGAATGTATTACTTAGATTGAGCAGATACTCTGTGGTGAGCTTGGTAGCTTAATAGGAAATTATACCTTGCACTTAATTAAAATGTTTTTATGTGGATGAAGAAAATTAAATTTTTGCAGATAATAAAGAAGTGAAGAACAACTTACTCTGACTCACTTATCAGAAGAAGAATGTACTTGTTCCTTTAGAGATGCTTAAATTACAGTACTTCATTAGAACCTAGTATAAGGACAAGGTCCTATCTGCCAGTGTCTGATGTTAAGCTCAGGGAAGATCTTCTCTTGTTCAAATTACAAGGCCCAGAAAGGCTTTCCTAAGTTACTTCATAAACTTGTAATGTGTAAAACAAACTCTGACATAACTTGGCCTGGCCCAATGTAATGTGCTTTATTTTGAAGTGTTTTTTTGTTTGTTTTACAGAGGTGATATTGGGGAAAAGGAAGAGGAAAGAAAAACAAAGCTCGGTAATAAATAACTAGTACTATACAGAGCATGCTAGTGATGTTCTCTGGGGGAAAAAAAAAAAGAGATCATAATAAAGTTTAGGTTAAGATGAACACCAAAATTTTTATCTGGTCAAATTAAATTTCTCATATGAAAAATTCAGTTGGAAATCTAACACAGGAGAGCTTTCTTGCAGGGTTTTGTAACAATTCTGTTTATAGACCCAGTTACAAATAGAATACTGAAAGAAAAAGCGTCGGAAAGGTCTGTAAAATTCTGCTTCCCCAGCCACCTGAGGCAAATAAAAAATTAATGAGTACAAGTAATATAATATAATTAGAAGTTTGTTTTCTTTTTCATTATTAGTATCACTGTAGTACAGGGCAAACAAGAAAAATTTCAGTTCACACTGCTCTTTTCATAAACTTCCAGAAATACTCTCTCAGTACTTCAGCTTTTCCAAGACCTGAAATTTTAGGTTGTGCTGAGCTACCTGCCAGTATCTAGGAGCAAAAGAGATAAATACTTAAATAATGTTCACATATTATAGTCTTGCTTAAACTGATAAAGAATTCTTCTCAAATATAGAAAACAGAGTGCAATTGCTAAGTGATTGTGTGCCTTGTGTCACAGGACTGCAAATGCCACCTCACCCATGTTTGTCCCAAGCAAACTCCTGCAGTGGCCTGTCCTGACTTCTTGTTTCTGCTCTGTTCCCATGTGTAGGCAAGTGCTCAGCTGCACCCCCAAAGTCAAGGGCTCTTGCTCTTCTGTTGCCTTCTATTCTAGTCACGAGAGAGGGTGAAAACTGCAAGTGCCCAGGAAGTACAGAGGTTGAGGATTTCTGTGGTTCAGTAGCACATAAACGTCTGTATCTGAGGAGAGGCAGCACCAAAAGACTAGGTACTGCTAACTGCCCAGCCTCACGAGGCAAGTTAATGGGGATCTCTGGAAACAAAGTGTAATGAGAAAACCTCATAGTCTCTGAGGAAATTATGACTTTGGCAGGTTTGTCTGACTTAGCAGTGCAAAAGCACCTCATTCAACTTTTTCTGAAGCCAAGTGCACCACAAGGTGAATCACACTTATAAGAAAGTTCAGTTTGTGTCCGACAGTGCTATACCATTCAGACCTACAGCAAAGGCAAGTTTCACCCACTACTACACCGTACTTATCACTAGTAATGCCTGCAGATCCTCATACTGAAGCTCTGCTCAATATCTCTTGTTCTGTTGAAGGATGTGTTTAAATAAGGCAACTAGATGGCAAAGAAAAAAGAAAAGATACCACAGATCTTTTACTGGTAGGAAGGATCCCTGCCTCCCTCCTAACATTCTTTTCCTAGTGAAAGAATAATTGTAATTATGTTATGTTATATTGTATTTTTCAGAAACTGCTGATTTTAAAACTATTTATAGTCTAGACCTTTTTTTTACTCAAAGTTTTTCTGCTTAATTATTTTGATGAAAAGGGAACAATGTTAATATTGCAATTAACTGAAACTACTAATTTCATTCTGAAGAGATGACAAAAAAATGTCTTCCTTCATATTCAAATTTTGTGTGTATAGCAGATGTTAAATAAGCAGTATCTAAAAAGAAAGGCTCACAAAAAGATTGGATTTTGCAACATTGCATTTCTTGTAGTATTGAATTAATCGACTTCTGATTAATCAAAGTTTAATACCCATTAACAGATTCCAAAACTTGGAATTAAATGTAAAATAGATTCATTCTCAGAGTAATCTGAATTAATGATTTTGGTCTTCATATAGTAGGACTGTAAAAATAAAAGGATGTTCTTAAAGAAAAAAAAAAGTAAAAACCTTTTTTTGTCAGTTTACATGAATTAACAGTTTTCCTTTCAATTAAGTCATTCCCGAACAGCAAGAAACAACACAGAACCAGCAGGAGGCTGGTTGGCACACAGGAGATTAAAGATGAGAAGATACATTGGTGATTTTAAAGCAGAATTGTTTAAGAAACTCAAATGCTCAAACACAAAGAAGGTAGACAGTAACAAAGAAAGAAAAAAATCATAGGAGAAAAACAAAATAAAACTTGTGGTCAAATTGAAGGTTAGATTGGCAGATTAAGCATCACAGGATTGTGTCAAGTGGATAGCTCAGAAAGGCATGTTATGGAAGAGGTCTCTTTTGATTGTCAGTACAAACTGAGGGATGAAAGATGGCCTGCATTTAACAGTGGCAGTCTTATGGTTTTAACAGCTGCATGAACCTGAACTGGTTTTAATCTACTTATTGTGAAGAAATAAGTGGTAGATTTGAAACCAAATTTCTTGTAGCTTTCTCATATAGGTGAGCTCTCAGATCAGGTGAGATCTTTAAATTTGACCTACAACAATTTGCTGTAGGTTTGCTTTTATACAGAATTTATTGGGTTTGAGATAGCTGCTTACCTATGTCTGTTTATCCCTGCCATTTTTTCCCTGCATCTCTTTGCTATTTCTTCATAAAAAGGAGTTACCTTTTCAAATTATTCACTGTTTTCTGTACATGAATATTGCTGTTCTGAAGCGTATTTCCTGTAATACACATTCCCCCCCCACCTCCCACCCCCGCTGCTTAGAAATCTTTTTTTAAAGGTTTATTTTAAATTATAAAGAAAAGAATATGCCATTACATAAGATATTAAAGGAAGTCTTGTGCATACAGAAAATGAAAACTTCAGTGATCAAGCTCTGCCTTTCACATCCAAGAGCAGAACATTCTCCACAATGCTTACTTGTTCACAGTAAATTCCAGATTTAGTACACCTTTTCTTTCTACTGTTTCTAAAACATTAGACATTTTGTAGGTTCGCTAGTTATTTCTTTTTGGTTTGTTGTTTGTTTTCCTGGTTTTGTACATGTATAAAAATTCAGGGAAAGATTGAAAAGGTTGCTGATAATTGCCTCATGGCAAAAGGGAATCAACTTAGAACTTTAACAAGAGTGCACACCAGGTTCTCCGAGGCTGGGTAAACTTGGTTATATGTACAAATAGGGGAATGAGAAGCTGGAGAGCAGCCCTGTGCAAAGAGATCTGGGGGGGCTGGGTTGATGGCAAGTTGAATATGAGTCAACAGTGTGCCAGGCAGCCAAAAGGGCCAACCACGTCCCGGGGCGCATCAAGCACAGCATAGCTAGCCAGACAAGGCAGGTGACTGTCCCACTCTACACTGCAGTGGTGTGGCCCCGCCTGTAGTACTGTGTGCAGTTTTGGGTGCCTCAGTATAAGAGGGATGTCAGACTATTAAAGTGTGCCCAGAGGATGGTGACATGTCTTGAGGGCCAGATTTATGAGGAGCAGCTGAGGTCACTTAGTTTATTCAGGTTGGAGAAGAGAAGGTTGAGGGGTGACCTCATTGCAGTCTACAACTTTCTCAAGGGGGGCAGTGGACAAGGAGGTGCTGATCTCCTCTCTCTGGTGACCAGCAATAGGAAATGAGGAAGTGGAATGCAGCTGAATCAGGGAAAGTTCAGATTGGACATTAAGAAAAGGTTCTTCACTGAGAGGATGGTCAGTCACTGGAACCGGATGCCCAAGAAATGATCATGGCACTAAGGCCTGACAGAATTCAAGGAGCATCTGGACGTCACTCTTAGTCACATAGTTTAGTCTTAGGTAGTCCTGCAAGGAGCAGGGAGTTGAACTTGATGATCCTTATGGGTCCCTTCCAACTTGAGATATTCTATTGACTCTTTGAGCTGTGTTTTACTGGTGTGTAGTATTGAGCAGGCTGTTTTGAACAATAAATGAGGAAGTTTTTAAAATGCTTACATTGCCTTGCCTAACCAGCGCTGGACGTTTTATCCTCATAGAGGTGTTCTGGTTGTGTTTGTCACTTGAGGTTTTTGGTGGCTGCTTCTCTCAGGCACTGCAGTCATGACACGAGTATTGTAGAAGGAGAACTTCACGTCAAAGAAATGGTTTCAACATGCTGGATATCAGCTTTTAAAGAGTTCAATTTTATGGATTTATTGTGGGTTTATTTTTATTATATAGTTACTGTGAATATTATGACCTATACAATTCTTTTGTTAACAAACTATACAGTATTTCTTTCACTGCTAATAATAATCTTAGCAAATTCAGCACTTCCAGTTTAAAATATTTTGTTCTTGTGAGTTTGATAAGTCTTGTTAAACTTTTCAATCTCAATTTTATATTATTATTTTGAAATAATATAATAATTTTTTCTACTAAGTAAAAAAAAGCTGAGCTGGATTAATAAGAACTTTACCATAATCGGTAAAAGTATGAATAAATACTTATAAATAAATAAAACTTAAATATCTTACATGCTCCATTTGTCATAATTGAATGTCATAATTTACTAGGATTCTTCCAGCCAATAGCATTCGAAAGCACCTGAATTACCCTTAACTCTGCTAATTTTGAAAAAATGCATATCACTTTTACTTCATAAAGTTTATATTCGTTATCCTAGGATACCTATTTCTCTTAGCAACACTTTATTTTCTTTCTAAACTGCTTCTCAATTCACAGAATCACAGCATCACAGAATGGTCAGGGCTGGAAGAGACCTCTAGAGATCATCTAGCTAAAGCAGCTTCACCTACAGCAGGTGGCACAGAGACACGTCCAGGCAGGTTTGAATGTCTCCAGAGAAGGAGACTCCACAGCCTCTCTGGGCAGCCTGTCCCAGTGATCTGCCACCCTCAAGGTAAAGAAATTTTTCCTCGCATTCAGGTGGAACTTCTTGTGTTGCAGTTAGTGCCCATGGCTCTTTGTCCTGTCGCTGGGCACCACTGAAAAGAGCCTGGCCCCATCCTCTTGACACTTAGGTTATTTATACATATTGATAAGATCCCTCAAAGTCTTCTCTTCCCCAGGCTAAACAGCCCAGCTCTCCCAGCCTTTCCTCATTAGAGGGAAGTTTGGCTGAACACAGTCATGTTGGTCACCTTGCCTTGCCATATAGGCACCTTGTTTTATTGAATCATGAAGGTGGTCACTGCCCCATAGAGAACAGCAAGAAATAATTTACCTATTGTTTCAGCAGTTGCAGGAGCACTTGTAAATACTTTTTGGGTAGAGCAAATGAGTGTTGAAGATGTCTTATGTCTTGAATGTACCTCAATGATCTGAATTTTTTTTATAGCTGTTGCTGACCATTTTACTTTCTGCAATAGTTACAAAGCAAAAGATGTTAGTCAGGTTAGTGCGAGGCTAGAGGCAGCATGCAATCATGAAAGAATCTTTGCTTTAGTGCCGCTCAAAGAAGCACATCTGGATAGTTTGCCATAATCACACAATGAATTGCTCTGTGTTGTGTTATAAATGAAGTGATGGAAGTTTTAAACAAATGTTTTTAAGGCTGCTAGTTATTTGGAAGGATATGTGCTTTGAAAGGCAGAGTAAAGAAATTATGTTCACAGAATAAAGATTCAGGAGTAGTGAATACAATGAAAAGAATTATGAAAAGAAAGTACCCAAAGCAAGTAATTTTTACAGCAAGTAAACACCGAGTAATCTATACTTTAATTTTTTGTACATAAAAAAGATATGTAAAACAACAAATAGATATTTTGATATATTAACTTTTTCTTTAGATCATTTGCAAACAAAATGCTTTTATTCTGTTATGAAATTATTTTGTAAAAATGAAGGAGAAGATAAGGCTTCATGCAGATATTTCCTGTGATGATATCTAATTGGGGTTTAGGTTTTTCTTTATTTTTCCAGCTGCAGATTAAAGAATTAGCAGGGCCACAAGAGCCTATAGATATGGATAATTCATTGGTTTTAATTTTGTGCAAACTATTATGAAGAACAGTTGCAACAAAACTTTGATGGAGATTATTTCAGACAACAAATGGAAGTGCATACCAAAATCACCCACAATCTGTACTATTAACGTCTGTCCAGTTCGAAGCCAAAAAAACACACAAAACCAAAGCACCCTTAGGAAGCAGCAGATCACTTTTACACCTTTCTACAACTGCATTTAAGTATATAAATCCAGCTATGAAAATAAGTTTTTCTGAGCCAGAATTTTAGACTGGAAAATCAAGGCATATTACTTAAGATTACATTAGCTGCACCATTTTCCCCCCTAAAATTAATGTAGTTTGAATGACCAGTTACTAGATGGTTCACTTCAAATTGTATCTTCTTTAAAAGCTTTGATACTGGGTGCACTGTGTGTAACTTATGTCTGCAATGCACAGATTTATGTTGCTAGAAATTCTATCTGCACTGCAAAAAGCATTCATTTGAGAATATCATTGGCTTGCTTATATTTTTCTCCTTTTTGTGAATGTGCCTTTGACAGATAGCATATATTGTTAAAATAAAATTCTGCTTCAAAAGGCAATTTCTTTCTCTCACCCTACAGGCATCCACCGTAGCTTCAGAAGGGAAGGTATAAACAGGGTGTGTAAAGAGAAGTCGCATGAACTCTAAAGAAAGTAACAAGAGGTGAAACACGTACTGTATTGCCATTTCCTTTGTAGAAGTTAGTCAGATTACATTAATTTTGGAACATACTTGGACTCCTGAGAAAGCCTCTGCTCTCTCAGTGAGGTTTTCATTAGTACGTATATCTGGACTGTTTATTTCTCAGGTCTGGGACCATGTATGTAGTTTCTACTGCCTTTTGAGGCAGGTCTCAGATCAAGGAGGTTTGTACCTTTATGGCATTTATACCAATGACTTCAGGCATTTTGTTGTATTTCTACTCTCTTTGGCAGAACAGTTCACCCATCATTGCGATTTATGTGTTATACCCCAGCTTTCCAATTACCAAATGAAGAAACAACTAAATTAGCAATCCTAAAGGTTTCTTGCAACAGGTAATGCAACATTCAGTGGGCTTTGTTCCATGGTTGTTGTTTAACCCCAGCTGGCAACTAAACACCAAGCAGCCACTTGCTCACTCCCCCTGCATTAGGATCAGGGAGAGAACCAGAAAAGTGAGAAAACTCATGGGCTGAGATAGACAGTTTAATAAGTAAAGCAAAAGCCATGCACACAAGCAAAGCAAAACAAGGAATTCATTCAACACTTCCCATTGGCAGGGGGCATTCAGCCACCTCCAGGACAGCAGGGCTCTATCCCATGTAACAGTTAACTTGGGAAAACAAACACCATCACTCCAAATGTTCCCTCTTTCCTTCTTCCCCCAGCTTTATATGCTGAGCATGACCTCATACAGTATGGAATATCCCTTTGGTCAGTTGGCGCCAGCTGTCCTGGCTGTGTCCCATCCAAACTCCTTGTGCAACACCAGCCTACTCACTGGTGGAGATGTGCGAGAAACAGAAAAGTCCTTGTCTCTGTATAAGCACTGCTCAGCAATAACAAAAACATCCCTGTATTTTCAATACTGTTTTCAGAACAAACCCAAAACATAGCCCCACACTAGGTTGTATGAAGAAAATTAACTCTTTCCCAACAAAAATCAGCACAGTTGTCCATGATAAAATAAAGCAGTTCAACAAGACCAGTAAATCCGGTATTTTTTGTGCCGTATTCCATGTTGCATTGCCACACAGAGAAAATGGTGCTGTTTCATTGGTAAAATAGGTTTAATTATTTCCCCTCTTGCTCTGGGGAAAAATATCTTTCCATATAATGATCCTTTCCTCTAATGCTCTCACTATTGTGTGGAGGTAAAGAAAGTGCTTCCTTTCCTCTGCTTCCTCTCCTGTAATCTCTCTATGTGACCACGGAGAAAAAACACGACACAACCATAAGGTATGTATGGTCTTGAATGTCTGCCCTACACCAGCGCATTCAGCTGTTCCCTTAAGTCAGCAATGCTACTTTCAAGAGTATCAGAGTTGCATTTAACTGAGATTTAAATATAGATACATACACAAATATATCCAAATCATCTCTAACAGACATATTTATATATATGCATGTATATATTTTTATATATGAGAGCTGATTTGATACCAGCCAAGAAGTTTCTATATGCATGAGTAATAAAACTTCATAATTTGCAGTTTGTTGCGTGGCAAGTAACTTTCAGTCTGGTTTATAATTATGGACTACAAAACCATCAGTCAGCAGTTTAATAAGACAAGTCAGGAGAAATTAAAATGCAACACTATTCATAAACATTGAAATTTATATAATACGACATTGATAGTGAATAATGCAAAAACACATGTGTTTTTGCTCATAGAGGTACATTCTAGTATTTCCTACAATTTCACCTATTTGCTTATGATTGGGCCTGTTTCATCTACTTCCCAAGTGTTTTCCTGTTGATGAATAGTGTTTTATGTTGGTATTGATCAATGTTTGGTGTTGTTGACTGATCAGAAGCAACTTAAGATCTCTTCACCATGAAAGGCAGATCTCAGTTTCTATACTTCTCCAGCAAGTAATTTAGCCACCTGGTCCTCCTCACAGCCTCCCTCTTTCCTTCTCCTGGGATGCTCAAATGCATGTTTGTAGCTCTCCTGCTATCTCAGTGATGCACAGTGTGAATCAGAGGGAAGGACAAGCCAATAAATGAAGATAGGAATGGTATCATGAAGGGCTGTAAACCCTCTGCTCTTAATGCAGATTCAATTCCCATGCCCTAGATTGAAAGTCTTTGGTAGTCTATTTGGTAGCATTTACACTGCACAACTATCCTAGACTGTCCTTGCAGAGCTGAACCTGCACACCTGGTAAACTCATGAGACCGCTCAGACAAAACATTGTACAGGTGGGCAGAGTCCCAGGTGACTGCTGCCTAAATCATCTGGGCAGTCCAACATAGTATAGTTAGCTATTGGGCAGCTTAGCTCCTTTCCTTTTAACTCAGACCCTGAAAATAATGATTTTGGCTACGGTTTCTGGTCGTTTTTCTCTGGTGCCTACCCTATGTGAGAACTTCTGTTTTTTCACCTTTGTGATCTAAGGAACACATGCACATGTTTTTTGTAAGACAAAATTTTAGATCAGTGAAAAATTTCCGGGAATGATCCAAAGTCATCGTTTTACAAAAATCAATGCTTAATACCTGGAAATATTTTTGCATGACTTCAGCAAAATTCAGATTTCCTTTCTCTGAATTTTCTCAAGTTTCTTCCAGTTAGCTCTGAATTTCAAGTAATGGCTTCTTTCAGAGACTGCTCCTTGTTTTCACAGGGAGCAGATTCTAGACCATGTCCCCAGGCAGATTGTCAAATAAGTTAGATATCAAAATCACATAAACTTATATCTGTATTACCACTTTTCTGGCCTAATTTGGGAGATTCATGTAGTTGGTGTAGACTCCATCCTCTGCGTTGCAAGCTGCTGGGATGCCTTCTCTACTTCAAATGAGTGTTGTGATTCTCTTCCTTCTCTCCCTTTGTGGTTCCAGGGTTGTTTGGCTGCTCTGACACTTGGCTTCCATACAGCCATCACAGTTTTCAAATGAGATATTTCCATCTTGGATGGCAACTTTCCTCACTCCAGCCTATGCTGAAACACCTCTTATGCCAGGTACAGGAATATTGGCTGTCTCTTCTTTCAAGGGCAGCTGCATAATGGAGGGAAGAAAAAATAGAAACATTGATAAAAAGATGCTTTTATCCCTTCATTTGACTTTTCCGCTGTTGGAAATTACTAAGGAAGAACAAGAATACATGGTCAAGCAGATATAATAAAACAAGTTTAAGGTGGACAACAAATGTGTCTATCCTTCAGTCACTGTACGGACTGCTGCTTGACTAACTTCACATGTGAAAATGACTTTTTCAATAACATCATTCAGTCCATGATACCCAGTTCTTGACAAGATAAAGACCGCTTTTGTTTGAATGAACACAGAGGGCTACAATCCTAGAAATATTTGAATGGTTTGAACTGTTGCTTGAATCTGAACACATGCTCATGACAATTTCTTCTTTTGGAACTCAGTTGTTCCTCTTGTAATCCAAGAAATGTAGTAATTCAGTACTGTATGTCACAGATGATCAGTTACATCAATACTTCCATTCTATAACTGCTACAAAAAATATCCAGTGAGAAATTCACATGCATACCTAGAATGTTTGTAAAACTCTTGAGGGAGCAAAACTTAAAATCAATACATAAATAAGAAGTTAAATCTGTCTTCAAATAATTTGTTAACAGGAAAGGGGCAAAACATTTAATTTGTACATTTTCCAAGAGGAAATATACTAGAAGAATAGAAAAATCCACCTGGATGTTTTCTTTATAACCAGTGGGGTTTTATGACAATGAGAGTAAGTAGAACTACCAAGAAAGAGTAAATACAGCTACCATCTTCAGTGCTCAAAAAATAACTAAAAAAGTATCAAGTTTTTTTATTTTATTTTTTGATCAAAACGTTTCTTACTAAAATTGAGAGATCATTTGTTAGTCAAACTCTACAGTTAATAAAATTTGAAAGGGAGAAAAAAAAAAAAAAAGGAGCTACTTATTAGTGTTTTCATTTTCCTCTGGCTGTTTTTATTTTATGTGCCCAGATTACTTCAGGCACTTGTACTTATCTTGTGCTTCAGTATAATCCTTCAGTGGATTACTGTGAAATAGTAAGCACAGCTCTATATTCACAGTTTCATAAATACATTCAAATACCAAAGGCACTTTTAATTTAAAGTGAAATGAATATCGTTTCCCACTGGAAGCCATTAGATACTTTCTATAGCACACAAAAGTGAGAGGATGTAGTAACTTTGAAATGGAAAGCACCTTTCTCAACAGATATATTTGTCTTGCGCAGATATCCTAAAAAGTCTGACACATTGAAACATCTTGAAAATGTATTTCTTTCTGTTAGCTATTAAGTAATAAACAGTAGGACCCAGCAGATCTATCTATATAGGATAGATATATCAAATACAGTTCATTTTCACTTGTAGTTATATGTATTTATATAAGGAAATTCAATTCTACTGAATTTAATAGAGTTATTTTAGATTCAGAGTGAGTTAGAGTTGAATTTGGCTTAAAGAAGGCATATACACTGCAACAGTACCATGATCTTATAGTGGAATGCTGATCAAGATGAGAGGCATTGATCATTTTTCATTTTGCAAAGGAATATTCATACAAGCTGCTCCAGCAGCATCATACTTCATTCCTAACATTTTTTATCTTACAGTGCAACACAGGCAACAGTTTCATACTGGAGAGGTCAAGGACAAGAGCAAGTTAAAAGACCAAATACTGACTTATCAAGTATCCGCATTTGAAATAAATGCAAAGATTCTCACACTCAGTTATGCTGTGAGAATATTTAAGACACCACTGTAAGAATAAGAATCTGGCATTGTTCATTTTCCTTTCAGTTTTCTTCAGTGTGATGGGTTACAGCATTAATCAGAAGGATTCTAGTAGAAAATCCAACTAAAATTCATTCTGTTCACTTACTTGCCTTCACTGTGCAATAGGGGAAAGAAAATACACAATGTTTTTTGGGAGATATATGAGGTATGGTGATACCATTGCCTGCCTAACTGACGAGGACTGATATATCAGGCACCTCCAAGGAACAAATAAAATCAAAATAGCATTAATCCCTAAAAAATCCCTTTGTGACTTGGCCAGTATTCCTACTGCAAAATTGTCACAGCACTCTCAAACTATCAAGCTGCAACAAGGTCTTTCACCACCTCATACCAGCATACTCTTCATACAGTCCCTCTGCTGCCTTCTCCTCACCTCATCCAGAGCATGTTATCTCTCCTTTCACTTTTTCCTCTCTCTGCTTCTTCCTCGGCTGCTCTCTCTTCATCGGCTCTCAACCACTTAACTTCTCCAGCCGCAGCTGCACCTTATCTACATCGGCCAACCCAACACCCCTGAAGCCAGCCCACAGTGGTATATTATCAATGCTAATTAACCCAGCTTCACTCTTCTACACAAATTTTCCTTTTCTTTTTAAAGAACATGAGAGGTACACGTGGTTATACATTTGCTGGCAAACCACTTTGTGTTTATAGGTACTTCTTAGCATTCCTCTAGAATATTAGGACCTCTTGCATTAGTATCTACTTTGTGCAGATTTCTACAGCTGGAGGAAAGGTGTGAATTAGTTTATGTTGTTTACCTGAAAATTCTTCAGAACTCATTGCATTACTTAGCTGAATCAGATGGTTTCGGGTTTATTTAGTTCCATGCACTTCTCTGCATATCTAAACATTGTGTCATGTCCATGATGATAATGTGTAAGTTCTAGATGTACTTAGAGACAAACTTAGAGTGATATATTACACAGGCTTCCAGAATTATACAAATAAATCTTTGAAGAATGAGTGTATTTGGCTCAATGATAGCTTGGAGTATCGATAAATAAATTTTAGTTTAAAAATTCAAGCAAGAAAGATCTATAGCATGGGGATAATTTTTAAAATAACATCATCATTCATGATCCATTGTATTAGTAAATGTTAAAAGTTAATGTGATGCTATTTCTGAAGATAGACACTCCTGTGAACTTCTTCAATGTGTGGTATCTGTTTAGATCCCTACCTATATCAATTTTGGGAGGGTGTTCTCAAACTGAGTTTTTGGGAGGGTGTTCTCAAACTGAGTGTTGTACTCAAAATAGGTACCTGAGGATACACCAATTACTTAGGATGATATTCACAGACACACATCAGAAAGGAATACAGAGTGTTTGTTGCAAGAGTGGACAAGACCTCACAAGAGAAATTTACCTTTTCCTGTGCCTAGTCTGGTATAGCATAACTAGGATTTCTTTCGTCAGTGCAATACCCGCAGTAGCTTATTTTGGAGTCCTTAACTTAGGGAATTATTGAAGGAATTGACCATAATATAACAGGGCAGATCGATGAATAAGTGTAATGATGGGGTATTTTTATCACCTTGGGTCTGTAATTTCCATATTGTATTTTAAGTTCTACATTAAGAATAGCTGGTCACTTGGAAGTGTCTGTGACTCTGGGGTTATTCTTTATGTGGTGGGGCATTTGATTCAGTTCACTGATTTCATGAGATAATTTTAAAAAACATTAAAATGCCTACATAGCCTTGTACTTTGGAAAGAAAAAACTGTATGTGAAAACATGTCTCCATTAACTACTTCCTCTTAAGCATGTAAATAGATGCCACCTTAAGGAAAACCAGTTAACTTCCATTCCTAAGTGTCACAGTTTAACCCCAGCAAGTAACTAAGTACCACAGCACCTGCTCACTGGCCCTGGTGGGATGGGGAAGAACGTCAGAAAAAGGTAAAACCTGTGGGTTGAGATAACAACAGTTTAATAATTTAAATAAAGTTTAAAAAATGCAAGCAAACAAACAAACCCCCCAACAATAACAATAATAGTTGTAATGAAAGGAAAGAGAGAGGGGAATAAAACCCAAAAGCAAAATCACAAGTGATGCACAATACAATTACTCACCACCTGCTGACCGATGCCCAGCCAGTCCCAGAGCAGCGATTGGTGGCTCCTGGTCAACACCCCCCTGGTTTGTACACTAAGCATGCTGTTTGATGGTATGGAACATCCATTTTGCTAGTTTGTGTCAGCTGTCCTGGCTCTGATCCCCCCACAGCTTCTTGTGTACATGCTCACTGACAGAACATGGGAGACTTGAAAAGTCCTAGATTTAGAGTAAGCAGTAAGCTAAGTAAGATTACTTAGCAACAACTAAAACATCAGTGTGTTATCAACGTTATTCTTGTACTAAATCCAAATCACAGACAGCACTGTACCAGCTACTTAGGAAGAAAATTAACTCTATCCCAGCCAAAAACAGGACACTAAGATACCCATGCTGTAAAAATAATCACAGAATCACAGCATCGCAGAATGGTCAGGGTTGGAAGGGACCTCTGGAGACCATCTAGTCCAACCCCCTGCTAAAGCAGCTTCACCTACAGCAGGTTGCACAGAATCACGTCCATGCGGGCTTTGAATGTCTCCAGAGAAGGAGACCCCACAGCCTCTCTGGGCAGCCTGTCCCAGTGATCTGCCACCCTCAAGGTAAAGAAATTTTTCCTCACATTCAGGTGGAACTTCTTGTGTTGCAGTTTGTGCCCATGGCTCTTTGACCTGTCGCTGGGCACCACTGAAAAGAGCCTGGCCCCATCCTCTTGAAACTTGCCCTTAAGTTACTTACACACATTGATAACCCCCTCAAAGTCTTCTCCAGGCTAAACAGGCTCAGCTCTCTCAGCCTTTCTCATAAGGAAATTTTCCAGTCTCCTAATTGCTTTTGTAGCCCTCTGCTGGACCCTCTCCAGTAATTCCTTGTCTCCTCTGAACTGTGGAGCCCAGAACTAGACACAGTAGTCCAGGTGCAGGCTCACCAGGGCAGAGTAGAGGGGAAGCATAACCCCTGACCTTCTGGCCACGCTCCCTCTCATGCACCCCAGGATGACATTGACCTTCTGGGCCACAAGGGCATGCTACTGGCTCAAGGTCAACATGCTGTCCATGAGGACTCCCAGGTCCTTCTCTGTAGAACTCTTTTCCAGCAGGTCAGCCACTGGCCTGTGCTGGTGCCTGGGGCTGCCCCTCCCCAGGTGCAAGACCCAACACTTGTTTTTGTTGAACTTCATTAGGTTCCTTTCCATCCAGCTCTCCAGCCTGCCCAGCCCTGGCTGAATGGCAGCACAGGCTTCTGGGAGATCAGCCGCTCCTCCCAGTTTTGTATCATCAGCAAAGTTGTTGAGGCTGTCTCTGTCCCCTGATCAAGGTCATTGATGAATAGGTTGAACAAGCCTGGACTCAGTACTGACCCTTGGGGAACATCACTAGTTACTGGCTTCCAACTAGACTCTGTACGGTTGATCACAACTTTGTGAACTCTGCCATCCAGCCAGTTCTCAATCCACCTCACTATCCGCTGATCTAACCCACACTTCCTGAGCTTACCTATGAGGATGTTATGGGAGACAGTGTCTAAAGCCTTGCTGCAGTCAAGGTAGACAACATCTCTTGCTCTCCCCTCATCTATCCAGCCAGTCATTTCATCATAGAAGGCTATCACTTTGGTCAAGCATGATCCATGTTGACTGCTCCCAATGACCTTCTTTTCCTCCACATGCTTCAAGATGACCTCCAGGATGAGCTGTTTCATCATCTTTCCAGGGATGGAGGTAAGGTTGACTGGTCTGTAGTTTTCTGGGTCCTCCTTCTTGCCCTTTTTGAAGACTGGAGTGACCTTGGCTTTCCTCCCATCCTCAGACACCTCTCCTGTTCTCCATGACCTTTCAAAGATGATGGGGAGTGGCTTAGCAATAACATCTGCCAGCTCCCTCAACACTCAGGGGTGCATCCCGTTGGGGCACATGGGTTTGTGAGTGTTGGGTTTGTGAGTGTCAGGTTTGCTTAAGTGATCTCTAACCTGATCATCCTCAATCAGAGGAAAGTCTTCCCTTCTCCAGACTTTGTCTCTTGCCTCCATGATCTGGGATTCCTGAGGACTGGCCTTAGCAGTAAAGACTGAAGCAAAGGCAGCATTCAGTAACTCCACTTTCTCTGTATCCTTTGTCACCAGGGTACCCACCTCATTCAGCAGGAGACCCACATTTTCCCATCATCCTTTTGCTACTGATGTACTTGAAGAAGCCCTTCTTGTTGTCATTGACCTCCCTCACCAGATTTAATTCCAAACAGACCTCCCTGCCTGTTCTGACAACATTCTTGTATTCCTTCCTAGTGGCCTGTTTCTTTTTCCACATTCCATAAACTTCCTTCTTTGGTGCGAGTTTTGCCAGAATCTCCTTGATCATCCATGCAGGTCTCCTTCCCCCTTTGCTTGATTTCTTACTCATAGGGATGCACTGATCTTGAGCTTGGAGGAAGTGATGCCTGAATATTAGCCAGCTCTCTTGGACCCCCTTTTATCCCTCAGCCCTACCCATGAAAACTGGAATTTTAACTTGAATATCTTGAATATTAGGAGGCATTCAAACCTTTTATTGCCAAATATGAAACTATAGTACATTTTTATTTTTTTCCTTAAATAAACAGGATGAATTGTCCTGACTGCCCATGTGTCTGTTTGCCAGTCTAATGAGCTACAGGGACAAGAAATCTGAAAGCCCTTACAGATCCCAAGTCTCAAATCCCTTTCTTTTTGAAATGGATACATGTTTAAGACAAAGCTCCTTAGTTTCTAAAATGTCTTGTAACAGGCAGACAATTTTGCAGCAGATACAACTGCTTGTTTTGACATAAAGAAATCTGCATTTTCCAGTGGAAAAAACTTGTGTCAAAAATTTCTTGGCTACCTTTATCAGGCAATTTGATGCACTACATGTAGCTGACTGACTTGAGAGTTCATGACTGACTCGAGAGTTCAGTTGAAGTACGGGAAAAATAAAGTGGATTTCCAATAGATGCTGCTCCATGCTGTTACTGTGCAGTTATGCCCATCTACCATATGACAGAAGACTAAAACAGTGATTTTCAACTCCCAGCTTCCAGTGTTATTTTTGTAGCCAAATAGATATTACACATTTTGTAGAAACTAACAAAAACAAGAAGGGTACACAGTTAGAAATCTAATGGTCACCATCTAACCTTATATATGAACTGAAATTCACTATAAGGAAAGAGAGTGTTCCAGTCACATCATAAATATGGAGTAATCAGATTTCCTGATCCCCTTAAACTCTTCTCTCATGCACTGAATAGCATATTTAAATATTTTGCAACAGTGAATGCTAACTGCTGACACTACAGTGCACATATCATAACCTTGAAGTAATTACTACTGAATATATGATTATCATTTTTCTGTCTCCTTGTCTGTCTCTTTCTAGTGTTGCATACATCCATGTACTCTTATCTGTTTATACTTTGCTTTACACGTGTATCTCTTTACTCTCAAAATGTCTCAATGTCATTTTTTTCTCTCTTTCCTGATATACTTTCTGCATTCTAAATGTCTCAGGCAGCAAGTAAAGACATCTTACAATTTTTATGTGGATTACTTTTTTTTTTTTTTATCTGTACATCAATGTTAATAGAAAGTTTAAGGCAAAGATAATGTGAGGTCACAGAAATTAGGCAAACATGGAATCAATAAAAATATCAACATATGTGACTAACTGGAAATAAACTAATGAGCTTGCAAGAAAAGGAAGACCTAATTATAGTAGCAGAATATCATAAGAAGAGAGACATATTTTTAATAGGAGATGACGTACAAAAGGATCTGGAAATTGGAAAGACAGGCAATGTATACTGTAAGGAATTGAAGCTAGAAAAGGGGAGATAACACTGATTGCATGTATCTAAATGCATGAAAGCATTTGCACTCAGCAAGACAGCAAGGACAGAAGTGATATTGAGAACTTTGAACTGTATTACATCCCTCAGTTTGTAAGAATTCCCATGCTATATCAAATCTCTCATTTATTTGGCTGAGTATCTTGTCTAAAAGTTTCTCATACTGCCTCTTTTCAGAAAAAATATATGCACAGTACACAGAGGTAGTATAGTCTGCCTTTCATCTTAGATTTTTTCTCAATTATTACAGTTTTGTATAAGCCCTGAAGCACAGGAGTTAATACACATTCTTAAGGTAGTGTTATTGCCACAGTAATGCCATATAAAAATCTCACACTGTGCAATTTATATATATTGAGTTTGGAAAGTTCTTGACCTTGAGAACTGTGGCAATAAGTTTCAAAGCCAACCACACACGGTGTGGAAAAGGAATTTCTTTACAGGTACAATTTTTCAAATGTCTCTGAATGTTCACTTTTCTTGAATAATGAAACAGGGGAAGAAGTAATTTCTGACAACTGGGATATACTTAATGTCCATGTTCTTTTCCCTAGTTAAGGATCTTAACTTCTTATTCTCTGACAAATATGTTAGTGAATGTTGCTTCCCTGTAGACCATTTTTTTGTGAGGAAGTAAATTTTTATTCTTGCATTCCTTTTCATTAGTTAGATGAAGTTCATTATCCTAATGCTTTTAAAGTTGCTGCTGATTTGTCAGGGTCCGCTGCTTCTGAGTAACTGAAATATTTTGCCATATCTTAGCCTGCTTCCACTTCCACGTCATCTATAAATACAAGAGATAATCTGGGATCTTTTGTGGAAACAGAAGTTATCCAAAGATTTGCATTATGCCATGATAAAAGCTGAAACAAGATCTACAGAGGGAGTTAAAATCCATTAAAAGTCCAACTGGAAAACAGTCATACTTTTTGGCACGCAAGCCAGATCTGAAACAGCTGTATGGAGCATATATTTTTACTCTGTTCTACTGAAATATGATATTGAACTCCATCTATATCTGATTTTTCCTCTCTTCAGCTACACTGATTGGTATAATAAAATGTATTACTTCATCCTGAAAACCTTGTCTTGCTACATCCCTACTGAGACACCATGACACGTATTTAATTCTACCTTTTTCATTGGCTTTCCTAGGATTTTTATTAATGCAAGTTATTTATTGATCATTGCATGCCTGCTTAACTTCTTTATTACTTTTTGGACATTTAAAATAATCTTTTGGAAACATAAATACATGTCCATCTATCCCCAGTTTTTCTTTTTCCTACCGCTTTTCTGATTATTCATAGTAATAACCTATTGCCTTTTATATATATATATATGGAGTCCTTGCCTACATATATGAACACACTATTCTATTGAACTTCAAGATCCATATGATTAATTACTCTTCAGCTCAGATCTTCATCAAAACCTTAATAAAAAAAAAAAAGTGAGCATTGTCACATTCCCTCAATATTTGGAAAAAAAAAAAGAGTGGGGGAGTGTACGGTGCAGGGAATGTGGAAATGGAGAAAAGAACTCATTACAGTCCTTTTCTGGCTGGGTAGAAAATCTTCTTTCCCCCTAAAAGGCAGAAGATGAAATCGTGTTATCATGTTCAAAAGATTATGAAAAGATATCTTTAGGTATGGGACAAAAATGACTGATAATAGCAAAAAAGTTAATTAAGGCTGTTTGATGTGATGTTATTAAATACAACAGAACTTTTTTAGAAGGGGAATGTATGAAAAAAACAACTTGGGAAATATGAAAATTTATGTATTAGCAAGGAGAAACTAATTAGGTGCTGTTGAGGTGACAGGACTAACTGAAAGATGTTGAAGAATAGTAGGAAAGGCTGTTAAAGCTGCTAACTATGCTCATAAGCCATTAGAGACATATACCACAGTTAAGTTACAAAGCAGTTGTCTGAAATTTAAGATAACAGTCAAAGAAATGGGGACATAATCCAATACTAAAATGAAGAACACAAAAAAATATGTTTTCTGTAAAGATTTTTCTCCTCCAAAATAACTTAGGCTATTTACATAGTGTTAATTTTGCACATTCTCCTTGTAAGGCTGGGTAGGAATTATCAAAGACCAGAGTTGTCATAATTTATTCAACAAACACTCTGGTCTCTAATTAGAGGTCATTATTTCCTCACTGCTTGTGTCTATCACTTCACCTTAGCTGATTGTTTTTCTCATTACTAATTGCACAAATTGAAGTTCCTTTTTAATCAGACAATTTAATGTTTCCCTTTTTGTCAATAAAGCTATATACCACTTTTCATGGTTAACTGTCAAAGCTGCATAATCATAGTTCCAATGACTGCATTTAATATGATGGAGACAGAAAGCTCATATCAGTTTTGTCTAATTTTCTAAGCTGTGATGAAAGCCATCAACATTATGCTACTGTCTTCAGTTCAGACTTACAAAAATTCCTCCCAGCAGAAAAACATCATTGGAAAGATAGCATCACAGTAAGTCATATTAGGCAAAATATTGCAGGGGATCTAATAGCAGAGCTCTGTAATTTATATCTTTGATTTGGCAATAAAATTAAAAAGTTGTGGGAAAGACTGATTCTGGCCAACATGACACTAACATTTTTCAGAAATGTATTAAATCAGAAAAAAATGGTGGGAATTTTTTAAACATTTCAGCTAATAAGAAATTATATGCTTCTATGTATTTTGAAGTGTCCTGCAACACTTGCAAAATATCATGCCAGAAACAAAGAGCTATTACTTAAAAATACGTGCCTCAAGTGTTAGGGTACAAATTAGGTAAGTCAGAATCTATGTTCAATTCCCTTTTCTGATCTGATACTGAAATTTGAATTTAATTTCTTTTATCCAAGAAAGTTACACTGAACAAAGATCAGTGAGATAATCCTGGAAGAAGAATATCTCAATAATCCTACTTATGGCTGAATGCAGTCCCTAGTGATGAGTGAAAAAAAAGTTTCTTCAGGATCTTTAATAAATTGAAACATTTTATTATTGAAATATAAATCTTCTCCCTCTTACATTCTACAATTCGCATTGCCAAATTAGCAGGAAGGACTGCCTCCTTCACTATATAGCTAAAATGAAAGTCAGATGATATCTATATCTGCCTTAAATTTCTTGTAATATGCAACTTTTTCCTCCCCAACGGTTGAAATAAGTACCTTGTACGGGCTATGTTTAAACTATATGCTAAGTCTGGGTTTTGATGTCTCCTTCAGGACATTTTAGTGTGATGTCCAGGACACTGCTACATCACTGGAGTCCTCAAGGTGGCAACCGACCCTAGAAGGCACTTCTGTTTCTAACCGTTGTGAGATCTGAACAGTCAGTGGGGGTTTCATGGGGTCACATTCTGTTATAATTGACATTACTGTGGATCTGCACCACTCACTAAGGGGTCTACTGTTGAGAAATGGGAGAATGATAACTGATACGGACAATTAGTAAAGCAAGAAGAAATATGAGACATGAACTTAAGACAAAACTTGTAGTGAGATAAAGGAAATATGCATGAACGAAAAGAATCTGGCTAACTAAATGAAACTGTTAAGCTCTGCTGTGTTGCTTTAAACATAGGGTGGGTAGAAGAGAAATAAAACATTTCCTTTTCTATCTGTATTCAGGCAAAAAAGGCCTTAGGTATTCAGCCTAAAATGGCTACAATACTTGTTTCATTTGCTTTCATAAATGTAATAATATACTACACTTTTTATTCATGCTTTGGAAATCCTTCTGCCTAGGTAGCCAATAGCTGACCATTACAACCTGTAAAACTAAGAGTATATACAAAGAGGAATGTTATGCCATTTAGTGATTAACGATGTAAACATTCATGATGTGTTAATATTTTCAATAGAAAACTAGTCACAAATCAAGTGAGAAAACTATGTATTTACTATTTCTCATTGTACATATCAACTTTTACCATTGTACCCTCAAAGGTCTGTAACAGAGACATGCAGATTAGAACTTAGACTGTGTTAACTAAGACATAGAACGGAAAATTTAAACAAAGAACAGCAGTTAGGAAGTGGGAAAAGGAACATAATTCCCTCCGAGTGCCATGTGATATAAAAAAATGTAATCACAATAAACAAGCAAGGAATTTTTCTTAGGTCACAGATAGAAGATGGGGCCATCCTTGTGAGAAGGGTCTTAGCTTTCTGTCTATACATTTGGGAGGGGAAATGGGGAAGGAGGAGCCAGTAGCTTCATTAGACAAGTAAACTCTGTCTTAAATCACTAGTGGAAGGTTCTGGGGAGAACACCTGAAAGCTGCAAGATTTTGTGATGGCTCGTGAATGTATGGACTAGTTGCTCTCCCATCTCCAGTCACTGGTATCCACTCAAAGGGCACACTTACCACACCCTGCCTCAAGACTGCAGCTTAGCAGGAGATAGGGCTAGAGAAGGTTTGAGCAGCGGCAAATAAAAACTGTCATTCAAGTGACAGCAGAACCTCCCTCCATGGAATGGTAGTGGGAAATAATTTCCAGTTTCTAACATGAACAGATAACTGCTATCTGCAGTTGTCTGAGTACCTTCCTGGGAATAATCGGGTTTGCTGCTCCAGGGAACATAACAAAGAGTACTTGACGCCTAAAAGTAATCTTGCTCCAGACAGCAGTGAGACAGAATCTAACAGCTTAAATATTTTAGGAACGACTTGCTAAACTACCTCTTAAGTTTAAAACTGCATCCTTTCAAACAAAAACTTTGATGGGGAAGACTGATTTGTCTCTCACTTTTGAGATACTGCGGATGCTTCTGGGCAAGAAAACTAATCGATGCAACAAGTCCAATATACAGTGTAAGCATACTTGAAAGTATGCTATCTACTTAAACAAACAAACAAACAAACAAACAACCTACTACAAAAATACAGTGAATTTTTAGTTCAAGAAGTATACTCTACCAAAAGTCCAGCAAACATACGCATGGGAAATGTTATGATACACTCATTTGGAGGGGAGGGGGCACAGAAACCCTACTCTTCCCACCTACCACCAGGTACTGTTTGAGAGCTTGGAGTCAACAACAGTTTTGCAGAGCAACTGCCTTGAGTAAGCATATTTGCATCTGTGGTTGCCCACACAGTCTAAGGCACAGGTCAAATATAGTCAGTTTTTACTGGCATTCACATTTTTAAAAAATATTTGCTTAAATCTAAATCTGACACTTTGTATACTTTAAATTACCACATCTAACTCTGATGTTAGGCTAAAAATTTTTTTAAAAAAAACCAACATCTCTTCCAAAGCTCTTAATGTATGTTTTTGGAGAATTAAATTTGTGGTTCATAAATTCACTTTCCTAATTAATTTACTTTTTTTTGACATCCTCCATGAAATCCAGGACTGCTGTCTCTCACATCAAATCTGCCTCCAGAGCCCAAAATATTTTGATGGTTTAGTTGGCATCAGTTCATCGCTTTTCATTTAACTTTAAAACTATTCTCTGTAAATATTTAAGTAGCAATACCTTAAAAGAATGAAAGTAGGTGAAAAGAACATACATATCTTTTTCATATTCAGCATTCAAAGTCACAGTTTTCTTTGTGAGCTTTAAGTGACATTAAAAGTAACAAATTTTGCTTTTCTGAAAGATTCAATAGACCAAGGGAGCAATAAAAAAAACTTATAGATCTTACAGTGCTTTACCTAACTTGTCAAATACCTTCTCAGTCATTTTTATGTGGACTGTCAAGAAAATACACAGGATCCAGTATACTGAAACAAAAGTACTTAGGTGTGATAACACACACCTCCATCCCCAGTATATGAACGCTGTAAGGAACTTTAATGATGTTCTTGTGTTATTAGACAATGAAAAGATATATAGCATAAATTACATAGCAGAGTTAATTCTGAGATTATAAGGAACTCTGTCCTCTGTTGCACTCATTTTTGTACAGCTGATAGTTCTACAAAATTATATAGTAATACTGTGCTCATAGCCAATTATTTACCCCAGATTGCTCTATGTTACTTCTAGGTCAGATGATGCTAAGTGCAGTAACTACATGGGCCTCACTGCTCTTAGCATCATCTGACCTAGAAGTAACATAGTTGTAAACCGTCCAGCAGCATTTAGATTCTGAATCAATTGGTTATGAGGAAAGTTTTATATAGTCCCACTATAATTTTCTGATTTTCTCAGATCCGGAAACTCCTTTGTTTTGAAATGCTAGGCCTTACCCGTTTTTACAAAGTTCTTGGCTAAATTCCATCCTATACCTATGAGTAAATTTGATGTTCAGAACAGTTTTGGTTCCAGCTGCTGAATTAGTGGAATCTAAAATAAGACCTACAATTGCACAGTATAGAAGCAGGTGCAGCAGGATAAGCTGCATAACCCAAAAGCTGGAGCTGAACAGACTGTCCTTGTACACAGGGAGAGGAAAAAGGCAAGGGCTGTCTGTCAGTCAGAATAATGCTATAGTTACTAAGGACTAGGTACGCCTTTGTGATACTGTTATCTCAAAGTCTTTGCTAAATTTTAGGCCAAACCTCCCTACCACTCATGTGCAAAGCTGGTATCCAGATCATATTTGCTGTAAACCTTGTATTGGGTGTTCCCAGCAAGGTTTTGGTAGTGAGGCACAGCGGGGGCTGCCCCAAGCCGGACACAGCTGGTTTCGTTGAGCGCAGCAATCAAGGTGGTGGCACATCTGGGAAAACATTTAAGGAAGGATAAAAATGCTGCACAGCTGTGAGAGAGAGAAGTGAGGAAAATGTGACAGAAACAGCCCTGAAGCCACCAAGGTCAGAGAAGAAGGAGGCAGAGGAGGTGCTCCAGGTGCCACGGCAAAGATTCCCCTGCAGCCACTGATTCTTCTGGCCACAGAGAAGCTGGTTGTCCCCCTGCAGCCCCTGTACAACTTTGGTAGAGCACCTATCTGCACTGCAGCCCCTAAAGGACTCTGTGCTGGAGCAGGTGGAGGTGCCCTGAATGAAGTTGCAGCCATCGGAGAACCCACACCGGAGCAGGCTCCTGGCAGAACCTATGGCCCATGAAGAGGAGCCCATGCAGGAGCTGGTTTTCTGTCAGGAACTTCAGCCTGTGGGGGGACTGGCACTGGAGCAGTCTGCTCCTGAAGGACTGTGCTCCATGGAGAGGATCCGTGCTGCAGCAGCAGTTCTTGACGAACTGGAGCCTGTGGAAGGTAGAAGTGTTGGGAATGAAGGAGTGAAGTTGAGCTTTGGAAGTGGTATGGAGAAATAGTGTGAAATAGGGACAATGAACATGGATTGTGATTGTATATGTCTGCTCAAGGAATGTGGGTATGGTGACTGGTCACAGGTGTGGTATCTGGTCACATAGCCACACAGCTTTGAGGAGATGCCTACCCTTCTTCTTCTAACAAAGGGGCTATTTATAAAAAGGATGAGAAAAGGGTGAGAGACATTCCAATGTGATCTAGAGGGAGTGCTAAGTCTCCTTGCTGGAGAAGATCGGATGGTGACAAGGACATGAATCACCTACAAACCTGCAAGACCACCACATTCCAGGCAAAGGACTGATAAGCTAATTAACATACGAAGCGAGAGTAAGGGGTTTAGGTAACGAATATGTATAGGCATTAATTGAATATTCATTTGTTTTATTGTATAAATGTGAGACGGTTCGTCACTTCGGGCACGCGCAGTTGTGGAGGAGCGATCCCCCGTGCATCTGCGCACAATAAACATACCTACTTTATAACTTTCGAGTTATAGAGTTTAATTCCGTACGTCAGAAGAAGGAGATGAGTGAAAGTTGTTTTAATCTTTTTCATTACTCTCCTACTCCCCCCCCCACCTTCCCCCCCAATAAATTTAAACAAATTTCCCCAAGTCCAGCCTGTTTTGCCAGTAATTGTGATTGGTGAGTTATCTCCATGTCCTTATCTATATCCATGAACTTTTCTATTTTATTTCATCCCCCTGTTCTGGTGGAGAGGAGTGAGAGGGCACGCTGGTGGACATCTACCAGACAGTCAATATCAACCCACCATAAGCCTGGATGAGTATATCTGGCTGGAAATATAAGTTAGAGGTCAAGTGATTTTTTTATTCAAATTTTACAGGAAGGATAGGTATTACATCATTGGTGGGTTTGTAATTCTCAAGTGTCTTTATGTTGTTCTCCAAAGAAAGATAGTGAAACATTTCTTCTTAAAAATGACATAAAAGGGTAAGAAAGTACCATGCATTTTCTTGGATCAAAAAACATAGGATGTGGCAGTTGTCAAATAGAAGGGATGATAAAATCTGCAAGGACACACTGATGCATTTTTCTGTCAAATACAGTGAAGTTCACCTGGACCAGATTCATACAGCTTTTTCCCTCAGGTTGTCAGATATCTGGAGTAACTTTTCAGTACAGAAATATCATTACTTTTTATATATAATTTCTCAAATTAATTTTAAGTAAGAAAATTGAGCACTGGTGCATATTTCTTTTTTTTTTTTCCCCGAAGTATTTTAGTTGAAGTTTCAAAAGGCAAAAGAAGTATTTAAAAAGATCCTCTTCATCAGAATATGACCTTCAGTAAGAAGCTGCCAGACAGTGAGACAGTCAGAATTATTAACTGGACCCCAGAGAACTCAATTGTAAGCAGTTTTGCAAGGTTTGGGTGTTACAGTATACAAATCAGACACTAGAACCTTTAACTTTGCTAATGATATCCATCACTCTAGACTTATAACATTCTGGATAGTATATCAGCTGATTCACCTTTGTTATGTGAAAACACATAGATCCCAGTGATTCATTAATGTTACATTTCCATTAGCAGAATATTCACTCACCCTGAGGCTTGTGTAACAGCAATACACAGTAAGAAGAAAGAATTTCAGGTTGTGCCAGACTTTTTTGTAAATACTTCATTTTGTCTAGAGGTAAATATAAAAAAAGGACCACTGTCATGCTTGTTATTCTAGTTAAGACTGAGACAAGAGATGAAAACTACAACACAAAGTAGGCTGAGTCGTCAAGCGGTAATGCAGACTATACGTGTCATGCACAGCATTCTGAGGTCACAAAAATCAGGCAATGATTTGGTCCACAAGCACACGGCAGTTATTATCCACTCATCAATAGCTCACCCTCAGTGTTAGTCACCATTACACTTCCTCGAGAGATGGTGTTCTGACTGGGGATATGAAATTTGCAGCCACTGTTTTTCATTTCCTTTTGCACCATGATAAAAGGGAAGGATCTAGATTGACCAGGCTTGGTACATGCATTTGCTAGTTCTGCACTACCTCTATTCCAGGCAGTATTAACTTCCAAATCAGTCTGATAAGAATGTTTCGGTTTTAGAGTGAGTTACATTTGTGACCTGATGGATTTCATCCACATATAGTGATCTCTATATAGTCAATAGAGAAAGTAATTCCAAAATTCCTTATTTGTCTCCCTGTCTGTGAGGAAGATGGAGTTTGTTCTGGCTACCTGGATAATCCAGTCAGTTGTTCAAAGATCTAGTTTAGACCAGATCCAAACCTTTCCTCTTACTAAGTTAGGAATCCAAATACTTTAACTTGGGTGAAATGAATCAGCACCTTCAGGGGACTATTCAGAGACTAACTAATAGAAGTCTAACTACTGCCTAATTAGGAGAGTTCAGTCTCCAGACAAGCAGACAAGTCTCTCTAGGACAGGTATCACACGGAGAGCTTGCACACTTAAGTCAGTTGATTTTAGTTATCCCTGTGAATAAACTCCCTCCAGCCTGATCTCTTCGGGCAGCCATCATTCACAGTTTATTACATATCCTTCTCTCTCTCTCTCACACACACACACACGGTTCTTTTATCATAAAGAGCTATGGTAATTCTCCAAGAATAATGAATTTTTCATATTAGTATTGTTACAAAGCCTTTTTCCTGTCTAGACTTTAGACATGTGACAGTAAACAGAAGCAATACTTCTCTCACCAAACACCGTGATGGAAAGGGCTAATCTTTCAGCCTACACATGACTTCCATCAGGCAGCTACTCAAATTAAGGTGAGATATGGGGACTCAAAATGATAGCAGTCAATGGAAAATCTATCTCTGTGAATGGCAGCAATAATAATTCAGAGGATATTGTTGTGATGGAACCTCACGTTACTGCATTTTCTGCAAGCATCTGAAGTACCACCTGTTAAAGTAAAAGAGTTTGTAGCTGTACGAATGCATACATACATTTCAGCAAGATCTATTTCAGTTTGATCTCCCATGAATACATTATGTGCTGGAATAACTTTAATTTTTCTCACCTCCCTATCAAATCTAATTTTAGTCAAATATACTTTTTTACTTTCAAAAGAGACTGTGTTAACAATGTTGATATTGTTCCTACTGTTAATAGTCCAAAATACTACAAGGGGAAAAAAGAGAGAGTCCTTTCAGTAAAATGCAAAATTCATCAGAAACACATCACACCTTCATGGGTTTGTTGCATTCCACGTAATGAGGAGCAGTAAATTCACTCTAAATTAAAAAATAGAAAAAGCCGTATATTTTTCCACTTTATGACAGTATTTATTCACACCGTACTTCCTACTAATAAAACACTATCAAAGTTGCTCTAAGAAACCACAGTCCGCAGTGACTGTTTAGTTTTTTAAAAGTTTTGAGGACACATGATTCAGTTCTGGATCTGGGATGTTCATTTTAACTGCCTAATAATGTGAATAAAAGATATGTTCTTGGAGTCTCTCCTCTAGTGTTGCTCTGTCGTGCCTGCCTGAGTTGTTCTCACCATAATTGGTTATCACAATATTGGGGAAGGTGGTGAATACGTATTGTTTAAATGCATGTTAAATTACCTAAAAAAGAATCAAAGGCTGTGATCTTGAGGTATCTTGTGATACGTGAGTATAAATAAATTTAACTCCATTATCTTTAATAAAGCTGTAAGGTTCCAGTCTGTACCATAAAGATGCTTACCTGTGATTTCAGTTAATGACCTAGTCATACAAGAAAGTTCATTTTAAACTGCTTAAAGCTGAGAAAGTAGGTTGCATGTGGAGATTTGTAAGTTTGTTCAGTAGTTGGAAGCAGTATTGCTAACATTTTTATTTCCTCAGCCTTCTCTTAATTGTCATTCCTACCTCTGGGCACATACCCAACAGAAGCATACTGGTCCTTGATACAGTCTTGAAGTACCTCTGGAGGATTCCAGGAAATGGACTCCTCCCACATAAATTCAGTAATCTAAGGTGAGCAGGTCATATTAGGCCCCTTTTCTAGTTAATGAAGAAAAATAGGTACAATAAGGGGTAATAAGATGCAGTACATCTGACCTTTGGTCAGATTTATTCCAAAATGCTCCCATTGACTGTTGAGTATAAGGGAGAATTAGTGTCACCTGCTGAGACATAGAAGTAAATGTCTTCTTCTAGCCAAAAGAATACCCATTGAACTTGAAAATATTTTGCACAAAAACATAAGGTTATATACAACAGACTTGTAAAAGAGGATGAATATACCAATAATTAAACAATTAAATACTCAGATAATTGAATAATGACTTAATGTAAATCTATTATAGCTAAAGCAATCACCTCCACTGAAGAATCATTTCCCAGAAGATTAACAAAATCACATCTGTTAATCTCTGAAGGGTGAAAATAGTATGTCAACATTTTTTTCCTCATAATAGCATTTTTAATCTGAAGAAACTCTGCTGACCTTCTTAGCAACATAATGCTTCAAAACTGATAAAATCAATCGATAAAAGTCAGAGAAAATATTAGATACTCAACCATTCCTGCAATTAAAATTTTGATAATAATAATTACGAGAATGTGGAAAATATTTATAGGATATATTTATGCTTAGTACTTTTAACTGTCTAGTGAGGTTTCCTGTATTTATCCATCTACTCAAATATTCTGAAGTAGTATCTTAAAAGTGAAATATATGGTATATTTCTCATTTCATATTTTCTTAACAGACAAGGTTTAAATACAGAAAAACTGGATATTCATAGAATTGTAGAATGGTTTGTATTGGAAGGGACCTTAAAGATCACCTAGTTCCAACCCCCATGCCACGGGCAGGGACACCTCCCACTAGACCACGTTGATCAAAGCCCCGTCAAATCTGGCCCTGAAGACTTACAGGGACTGGGCAGCCACAACTTCTCCAGGCAACCTGTTCCAGTGTCTCACCACCCTCACAGTAAAATATTTCTTCCTAATATCTAATTTAAATCTACCCTCTTTCAGTTTCAAGCCATTTTGCCTTGTTCTGTGGCTACACGCCCTTGTAAAAAGTCCCTCTCCAGCTTCCTTGTGTAGACCCCTTTTAGGTACTGGTAGGCTGCTGTAAGTTGCCCCCAGAGACTTGTCTTCTGTAGGCTGAACAACTCTAACTCCCTTAGCCTGTCTTCATAGAATAGCTGCTCCAGCCCTCTGACCATCTTCATTACTTTCCTCCGGACTTCCTCTAAGAGGTCCATGTCCTTCTTCTGTTGGGGGCTCCAGAGATGAACATAGTACTGCACGTGGGGTCTCACAAGAGCTGAGTAGCAGGGGAAAATCACCTCCCTTGACCTAATGGCCACACTTTTTTTGATGCTGCCCAGGATTTGGGATTTGGTTGGCCATTGGGGCTGCAAGAGCACATTGTCTTGAGCTTGTCGTCCACCAGCACCTGCAAGTCTTTCTCCTCAGAGCTGCTCTCACCCCATTCTCCTCCCAGCCTGCATTGATACTGGGGGTTGCCCTGACCCATGTGCAAGCCTTATTGAACTTGATGAGGTTCACTTGGGTCCACCTCTGAAGACTGTCAAGTATTAGACAATAGTTAGTTTTCTGAAAAGTAATATCAATTGTTTAGTAATTTGTAGTATAGAATTACACTAGCAAATCATCCAGTTTTTCAAATCCATATAAAAGAAAAACATATTCATTTCCATCTGATAGGTCTGAGGTTGTATTTAGTAAGCTATAGTTTATTCAGATATAGTGGGGGTTTTTTGTGTACTGAAATTTGGATTCTTATACATGTCTCACTTGTTTTAAGAAAAAAGAAAGGTAATTAATGTGAACATGTGGGGATATAAGTGTATTCGTGTCAGACATGGTAACCTAATCTTAATTACAAAAGTTCCTTAACGAGCATCTTAAAAGCTGAGCCATCTCTTTAATTCTGCAATTTGCAATACAAAAGTTCCTTATTAATTGCAGAATCTGTAAGGAACCTTATCATATATTCAGAACTTACCTTATATGTGGGTAGGTTAGAGAACATATTATTGTTCATAAGAACATTCACTTTAAGATGCTAACTGATTATCACTGTAATTTATCATACCATATGATACCTCACAATTTGGAGCAGTGAACACAAATTACTAGAAGAATTTTCTTGATTTTTTTAGATAAAATCACTTTTAGTAAAGAAATTATCCAACCCAGGATAGTGTTTGATGAATCATATTAGCGTGTAGAAACTAGGTGAAGGTAGACTTGATTTAATTTTGTGGTCCAAAATCTATATCATATACTGAATTTGTACAGTAAAGATGATGTCATATATGTTTGACACTGTTTTAGTCAACATTTTTTTTTTTTTTTTAAGAAACTAATCATGAAACTTTCTTACTTGGTAATAACCAGGCAAAGAAACAGAAGAGAGAGAAAAAAACCAAGATCCTGAAAGTTTACTAATATTTCACTTAGATATAATGCATCCGAGCAGTACTTTGGAGGGCTTTCTATCCTTAGTTACATTTTTTCAGGTTACTGGAATTTGAATAGGTTCAGTTTTTTTCACAGAGTTCACTCCATCTGTGCCCCGTACTTTATAAAACATTACCATGTTTATTTAAATTAAAATTACTTGAGATTATAATGCTCCTCTGCCTTTCCAACTTTGCCCTGAACAGTCAAGAACATTGCTTCCAGTTTTACTTAAGAGAAGATAAAGGCCAAAACAATTTGGTTTCTGATACATGAGCTAATAGTTTGGTATAAAGGTTGCACACTAGTAATTGCATCAGGTCAGTTTATCTAAAAGATTCAAAGTTCCCCTAGGTGAAATGTTCAAACAAAGACGCAGAGTAAAATTATATATACTTAGTGGCTACTGGGTCTAATTCACACAGGAAGGTGTTTGGCGGTTGCACTTTTGTACGTATTGTAGGTATTGTGTGAATTGATTTGTCTTTTTTTATTTGTTAATTAAAAATTTTACACAGTATGCTCTACATCATCTTGAAAAAGCATTAAAAATATTTAAAAGTGTTCTTGGTTTATTTTTCTGTTGTTTCAATCAGCTTTATGGCTAGCAACAGAATTTGATTTGTTTTTGCAGTTCTGCTTCTGACTCACCTTCTCACAAGTCAGCGGGGCATATGATTTTTCTGTCATCTAAACCAGAATAAACAACCAGGGAAAGAATGAATGTTCCAGCAGTGTGTTTTCTATTTGTGTATTACTAGGTCATGAAACGCTTGATTAATTCACTAGGTCTGTAGCTTTCAGATCTGGCTTTTCAAAGTTTAGCAATGACTCTGTAAGACTAGCTCTGCTGTGAGGACCTTTGTGAACCAAAAACATACCAGGCACACGTTTCATTTCTTTATCAAAAGCACTATTGATGAAAAGATCCCAAACACTGCAGCGTATTTGTGGTTTAGCCAGCTATACTCATAACTATGTTCATATGTCAAGTGAATGGCTAAATATTACTGCACTGGTGCCAAAGCAGTTTCCCCTCCTTGGCAGCTGCTAACTAAAAGTCATCTTCCTAAGATCGGTAGGGTGGCTCTGTCCTGCTGTTCTATGACATTTCTGGGTACTGTCCTGTTGCAGCTAATATCACTAAGTATTTCCTTCATGCACTGGGCACGTTGATGAAATAAATCCAGCTGAGAAAAAGCACATGGTATTATCATTTCCCACGCCCATACTGAAAATTTAAATCAAATTTAACCTCAGCAGTTTACTGGTTTCCTTAACTGAAAGTATATGCAAGCCAGTGAGAAAAAAACATCTAGTCAATGTGTTTTCATAATATGCTTTTTTAATGTTGTGGTATTGTGACAGAGGAGAATTCTAAAGATTCATGTGTACAGGTCTGAAACATTATTAAAGTATATTCTGTGCATTGTCAAATACGTATGAAGTAGTACATATTTGGTTACTTCTATAGAATATCTAGCTACAAAAATACATGAAGAGGGTAAAATATTTAGAAGGGTCCCTAGCTTTACAGAGTCTGGCAAATCTATGTTGCTGCACATTGCTGTTCACATAGGCTTTGTCTGTATTATCTAGCAGTGTTCTATGTCATCGTCTTGCCTGCAATTTCACGCACCATGTTATAGTTATCTAAGTTCTGACTTCAGGCAACAGGTATCAGAGCTCCATGTAATGCCCATTGAGGAAACTGAAGCAAAGGAAAGCTGTCGTTGTATTGAGAAATCAAGGAAAAAGAAGTATTTTGCTATCATGTCAGACCACTGACAGAGTGGCTTGTCAGCTAAGCAGCATTTTCCTGACTTCCAACTGTTTTCACTTGTAAACAGAAGTACCAATCAGTTGCAGTGGAAAATGAGCACCCTCACGTCAAAGTGGAGGTAACAGATCGTAATGAGCTATGGCCTTCAACTATGTTCATTTACAATTTCCATGTAAACATGAGGTCCAGATAAGTTCTACGTGTGGCATCAAATCTTTGAGTCCTCCTCTATTATGACTTGTTGATCATTTAGGGGAGGAAGACCTAGGTCACTTTCTTTATATCAAGCAGTTGAACATTTCAGGCGTTTTAAATAGGAACTGTGTCATCTATGGAAGTAACCTTAAAATTAAGTTTCATTCTGTAAATCTGAGATCCTCAAGTCCTTCTCTGGTTCCTAAAAGATGGTGCTATACAAACCTTTTCCTTGTTTTTGACTAAGAAGTCCTGCCCTTTTTCTTATCAGAAGTGGCAGAAGCTGTATGAAGACTGAGCAGCAGAGCACAGTGGGTGACTGCCAGATGTTCGTTGTCTATTTTAGCAAACTTTGAGCTGTGAATGGTACAACTGAAAAACAGCACACTGCTTTCTGTGCTTCTTTAGAACTGACAGTCTCCCACAGATAGTCTAGATAGGCAGCCATGGAAATACTTTCTTATGTAGCTGCACTAGGAGCTGTAAGTTCTTACTTGCAAGAGACTGTCGGAGCCAGCTAATTTCTAAAACCTTTGAATTCTCTGAGTTCGTTAGTATTTGTCTTGCCAGTAGAATTCGCATTGCTCCTGCAAGACATCTTAAAACTGAAAAACAAACAAGAAAGTACAGAAAGCCCACACTTTGATGTCAGCACTCAACCTCAGCAGCTGCCAAAATTTACCAGGTCTGACTCATTTGGCCTAAAAATTCCCTAGGCATCTGTATATGTGTTCTTATCTGGAGACTTGAAGTCCGAACTTCATTGTGGAGAAAGCTGATACACTACAGACACGAGCCAGATACCCCCTCTATAGACAGGGATGACATATCCTGTCTGGAAGTTGGAAAAGTCCTCTGGAAAGTAACAGGGTGGATCTGAATCATTTCTGGCTGACACTGGAAGAGAACCTTAATTCCCTGCTTTTGGGGAGACTGCTTTAATTCCAAAGGGTTTTCACAAAATAAAGGGCCCTAAAGCTACTTCTCTGGTTTTGAAGAGTGAGCCTTGCTCAGTTAGGTGTCTACCCATCTTGGCCTCCAAGTGATCCAAGAGCTTAAAGTTCAAGTCCTGAGTCAGTCATCAAAGCTGGTGGGAGATCGTGGAATTTTCAGTCACCACTATATATTCTACTTGCTCTGAGTGGCTTTCCATCATCACACACAGGTTCTGTGGATTACCTTTCTAAGGAACTGAACTTCTCTATCGAATTGATAGGGAACGAATGTACCTATCTGTGGTGCTGTGATTCAATCTGCTGGACTGCATCTAATTCTGACAAAGTGTAAAACTACTTCACCTACGTCAGCTCATGATGAGCCAAAATGAAAGCGGAATCCATTCAAGTCAACAACGGCAAATGATTATCGATCAGTGCCATCTCAAGACTGAAATATAAAGTTGCGGTATTAGGTATGCTCAAGTTATGTGGATGGAGGCACAAGCAAAATTCCCTAGGATGGTGAAGGATTTTTTCTCTTGAAATACAGCTCCAGTGGAAACTGTGCCATGGTCAAAGTCCTTGAAAAGTTGGAACTGTCCCATAGCACATAAGGATATATCACTAACACAAGGGAGCATTGCATTTCAGTGAAGAAAAACCTAAGTGGAAAAGGGCAGTATTCCAAAACCCTACAAACCAAAGTTGTTAGGTCAAACAGCTGGTGATGTCATGTTGATATAACACAAATAAATCCTGAAATGACTTAAAGTGACATGTTTAATTTCTTTAATATTTGGTATGGGAATGCAGTGAAATTCACCGCTTTTGCATGGTGAAAGAAACCACAATGATGGTGGTTTTTTTTCTTTTTTTCAGGAGTTGTCATACTTAATTCAAAAGGATGGATTTTTGTACCTTTTTTGACACTAAAGGCAGGCTAGCAATTCCAGGTTAGCAATGCCAGGTCTTAAGTTTGCACCTTGGTGGCAAGTGCTGTACTTGGTGTCATGATGAAGAGATCATGTATCAATGTTTCAAGCAACTCAGGAAATGAAAACAAGTAAGACTTTTAAAGTAATCTCTACTCCATTTTTCCTTCTAACATGCAAGCTCTCCTGAGTGCTTTTCATTTGCTCCTTTTTCAGGTCATTTAGTTTCTTTTTTTAGCCATTATTCATTAAATATTAAATTTAAAGCATTTGATCAGGACATTCACAGCTGGCAATGAGTCAGATCTAAACACTATATCTTACTGATTTTCTCTGTCATTGTAATTTCTCTCTTACTGCTAAATGAATTATAGGAGACCGCTGTAATGCAGAAAAGATCCTCTCAAACTAACCTATGAAAAAATGACATAAATCATTGGGAAAGATATAGCAACAACAAGTCTTTTATCTCCATTCTAAATCAGTAGGATAAGACACATTTGAATTCAGGTAATGTACACTAGAATAAGATATTTTTTGGCAGAGTTCAGAATTGTGTGTCACCATTTTGTGTTCTAGATTGCTTCTCTTTTCATAGATTTTCCAGCATTTATAGAAAAAATTATGAAAATCTGTATCAAATGTGAACAAAGCATTCTGAAATCATCTCTTTAAGATAGTGAGCTTCTACTGTTAGGATGCAAAGTGCTGCTGGATATGACGTCTGGGAAACTAATAATTTTTCTAAAGTGCCAAATATCTGTCATTTTTTTCCATCACATTTCACTGTAGCAACTATATACTATAAGCAAACATTTAATCTCATTTTCTGTCTTTCTGCTTTACTAGGCTTAACTTTAAGGTGACCTTTTTTCTGCAGCTCTCCCAATGCAAGGTTTATTAATGAATTGCAATACATATTTTCTGTGCAACTTTAGGAAATAACAAGGCACTGGGCTCCCCTTGCAACATGGATTTCTGGTAAACTGGACTAACTAGGGAAACTGAACGGGGACAACAGGATCTTGCTCTCCCTGACACACTGTGCAGAGTGAAGTAAGTTCGGAGCTGGGCTAGAGAGTGACTTAGGAGCCAGGACTCTTAGACATCAGGCAAATTAAACAGAACAGCAACAAATATTCCCATCCTGCCTCTACTAATAATCCATACCATAAAACACTCACTGACAAAACGTACTGCAATGAACCACAGCTGTATGAGTTATAAACTATTTTGCCACTTGCATCTGTTTTCTAAAAAACTTGCAATTGTTTCTTCTTCTTTCCATACCTTTCTCTGTATGTCCCAGTTTGAATATTCCTTAAATGTAAGCCCAACTGTTCATGGCTCACAGCTGAATTCGCCACTGGCATAATTCAAGCTGATTTTACTGGACTTACACAAGAGCTAATTAAGGCTTAACGCTGTATTTAAATTAGACAGTCATGTAATTTAAAAATTTCATATGTGTAAAGAAGTATCTTATAGAAGATCTGCCTGTCTTTGCACAACACAAAAAGTCCAACACCTTAGAATGCTTTCTTGTTTCCAGGTCTTTCACAAGGATTAGTATAGCAGCAATCAATCATTCCCTCTCATCATTGACCAGCTAGGCTAACATAGTCACAGAACTTCACATTAAGGACGTGGCTCAAAAATAAAAGGCATACTCCAGTGTTGCTTTCAAAAGATAGATACCTTACCACTTTTTCATTTGACTTGATTTTTTCCATTGATTGTTCTGACTTTTTAAGGACAAAGTAGAATTGTGTATTTTTAAATAGAGATTATTTTAGTACTGCTGCTTTAATGCACGCTGTTGAGGTTATTTCTAGAGAAAATACAAAACTGATACACTCAATCTAATGCATTCAGCCTAATTGCCATTAATTCAGAGAAATAACTCCGACCCAGTTCTAGTGTATTTAATACTTATAGCTTTGGAATAGTTCTGTAAGTTCATGGTTCTGCACAGATTTCAGAAACAGGCTCTCCATCAATTAAATTTCCTACAGCAGACTGCAAAAAGTCAATCCCTTCCCTAACTACATATTCCAGCACAGTTTTAATGTATAATGAATGGAAGGACTGTTTTTTATTAATAAAACAAAAGAGATCTATTTTTTATTATTGGTTCTAACTTTTAACTATGTGGCCATATCAGAATGTACAGGAAATGGCTTCAAGTGCCTAATACTATTATAATTACTGTTATTCATCAGCTATCACATGAGAAATATGAGCTGTGTTTTCACCCAAAAAGGTATCAATTATTGATACACCTCTACTATACTATTAAGTAAAAACTCTGAGGAAAGACCCTCAGTGTTAATGTTTGCAGTGAAAGAGGAAGCTTTTCAGGTGCCTAACTAGAGACCGAAACATGGAAGGCATTTTAGCAGCTTGAGGGTTGAACAAATTGGTCCTTATTGCATTTCCTTGTGCAAATTACCTAAGTCCTCTATGGCTCTGTATTCTTCCAGAGAAATAATACCTTTAAAGTCAGAAGGCTAATGAACCCTGGTATTAATAGAGCTGGGGGTTTGCAGAATTTTAGCTTGTTTGATTGACTTTTTAACTGACTTAAACTAAAATTTTCTTTCTGTCTGCCATACACCTATTACATGCTTGAGCATAACAATCTGACAGTGAATTATAAGCTGTAGAAATTAGCAGACTGGCATCAAAAGCTGTTAAGGAAAATACTGTGAATACTCCAATGTACCTGTACTTCTTTAAGTGGGTTTGTGTTTGGTGGTTTGGGTTTTTTTGTTGTTGTTTGTTAGGGTTTTTTTGTATGTTTGTTTTGGTTTTTTGCTTTGGTTTTTTTGTTGGTTTTTTTTTATTAATGCATAGCGAGTAATTATCTGGAAGACACCCTGACCTCCAACCAATTTCTTACAAGTAAAACAATGGATTATTAGAGGAGGATGAACACAAGTCACAGGTCATGTGATCTCTTAAGCTTTGTTTCTGTAGGAAAAAAGACTAATAAAATAGGTACAAAAAAAGACACTTTTTCAATACTGTTTGCAGCAATATGAGAGTAAGTGGGCTAAAGAAATATACGTGCCAAATGGATAAATGGCATAAATGAGTTTTGTAGGGCTAGTTGAGGCAAAAATTGCTGCTGGGTACAAGGACACTAGCTAAACCTCAGCTGAATCCTAATCATGCTTCCTTAACTCAGGAGGTCATTGTTTCTTAGATTAGAGGTGAAATTGCCAGGGCTTTCTGAGGTCTCCCATTGGAAATAAATCCTTCTTAAACAGCTAAGAGTTTACTAGTGGAAGCTCATGAAAGTCTGAAACCTCCTTATTAGCACACCATAGTGTGTACATACTGGATCCTACAATACAACAATTCTGCAGAATTGCACTGCCCTCCATCCTACCTTATCCATCTCCAGAATGTTCATGGGATGCTCTGCAGGCTCAGAGACTGAGTATCGGGCAAGAAAAGTAAGGCATGTTGTTAGTTGTCAACACATACCGGTTTCCAAGTGAAAAAAAAAAAAAATTTTAGTTAAAGGCAATCTGTTCTGTGTCATTATGTAATTTTAAAACCCCACAACCAAAACCCACTTTAAATAAAGAATTTAAATGGAACAAGTACACTCATTTGTTTACCTTCTCACATAAGATATAATCTTCAATTGCCCAATATGGAAGTGTTAACTTTACAAATAAGAAGTTACAGATGATTGCTGAAGTGTTCAAGTAATTCTTTGACTTGAAATCTGTGGATACAGTCAACTCTATTGTCACTTTTCTAATCATTTTAGTGAAAATGTACCTCTACAAGGTCTTCATATTTTGCCAGCTATTTCAGTTTTGCTTAGCACAGGTATAAGATCTCATTTTTCAAATGCTAGTAAAAACTTCCTATATAAGGAGACATCAGCTACTATAAATATTTAGTTTAACCTTAGCGATCAAGCTTCAGTTTTGAGCTGTGGTTATTATATTTTCATATTAAATGTTGCGTGACATACATTTGTGTATCTAGGGCAACGCACATATAATCATAAAGGTGTAAAATATCTGGCTTTACACTTTTTAATAAAGCATACATGTAGGGAAAGAACATTGCAACCCATTTGAATTATTATTTAGCAAAGCAAAATGATGTTCAAGCAAAATTCAACAATTATTTCACTGGTATTGATATAAAGAGATCTTGTAGATAAATTATTAGTATTTCTCTTGGAAAGGCCACATAACAAAGATTCAAATTACTTCATTTAGTTTTGAAAAGTGTATTTTACAACCACACATTTTAGAAGCTGTTATTATTATTTTTCAAATCCTTTTAATATCTGTGGATCTGTGCATGTGTGTGCAAACCTTAAAAAAGATATGCAGGTGTAGAGTTCTCAGATTGTTAGGTGGCAAATGTCATTAATTCAGTAACATTCTCTAAGTGTAAATCAGTTGAAAAATCACTATCTGATGGAAATTAAGGACACTAAAGACACTAAACAGGAAACTTTTACATACCAACTTCATAGGAGAAATTAATTTCAGTATAAATGACACCTCACACTCTTCTTGCTTACATAGGCCAATACAAATTTGAAATATTGTACTTGATGAAATTACTGGCAATACAGTTGTGTGATTTCAATTGTTTGGTATTTCACCACATGAGTGTCACTGTTAGTGTTCGGTGTCTTGCTTCCCGCTTGCCAGACTAAGGGACAGAAAGCAGAATGTTTTTATGAACAGCCATTTAAAATAAATTCATTCTGCCTTTCACAGACAGTCACATCTGTTTTTCACATCCCTTCATTGTGATATTGCCCTGGCTTTGGCTAGGATAGAGCTAGTTTTCTTCCTAGTAGCTGGTATAGTTCTGTGTTTTGGATTTAGAAAGTGAATAATGGTGATAACACACTGATGTTTTAGTCTTTGCTGAGCAGTGCTTACATTAAGTCAAGGACTTTTTAGCTTTTCATACTGCCTGCCAGCGAGGGGCTGAGGGTGCACAAGAAGCTGGGACAGGGGACATTCAGGAGACCCAAACAGGTCAAAGGGACATCCCATACCATACGGCATCATGCTGAACAATAAAACTGTAGGGAGCTGACTGTGGGGTGGCATCCCGCTGCTCGGGACTGGCAGGGCTTTGGTCTGCAGGTGGTGAGCAATTGCACTATTCATCACGTGTTTTGTATGTTATTTTTGTCATTATTGTTATTTACCCTTCCTTTTCTGTCCTATTAAATTGTCTTTATCTTACCCCAAGAGTTTTACCTTTTTTCGTATTCTCTCCCCCATCCCACTGTGGGGGAGTCAGTGAACACCTGTGTGGTGTTAAGCTGCCTGAATGGTTAAACCACAACAGTTCTTCATCTTTTCTTGCAGATGAGATTACTGTCATGTTTATTTGCTGAAAAAGTGCATTTTAAGCTGATATTGCAGGATATGAAATGCAGACAAAATTTATCTCTTTAATCATTCCTATTAATGCCACATATCTCCAATTCTTAGAGACACAGTCATAGAACTAGAAAATACACTGTTTCTCTGCATCTATTCAAAATTTTTGTATTTAAAGAAAATCCTTTAGAACAAACCACTCTAACAAAGAATGATTTCCACAAATGGCTCTAGGAAATATTTTTAGCATAATAAGCATGTTTAAAAAAATCATAATTGTGGAGGGAGAATTATTTTTACATAGAAATGTTACAAAAATAATTTATTAAGTATGTAAAACACCTTTATTTGACTCTTGGCTTCCCATACTAACTTATGGTAACGTCCTGCCTCAGGTAAGCACTAGTAAGCAGTAACTCATGTCATAAGATGCATTGGCGGAATTAGAATTAAATCAGAATTCAGAGTCTATATACATATTGGCAAATTAAAGGTAAGAACCAAAACTGCTGTGTTTGAGAGTGCAAGAGAAAGTAACAATCTACTTCATGTTTTAGGATGTCTAACAATAAAGATGTTCAGCTTCTCTCATCCTGATTCATTGAAGGGGGCAGAAAAAAAATAAAGAAAACAAATGAATTAGAGTCCTTTGCTATCAGTAAGCATTTTTTTTCTTACAAGCAGTTTCTTGTTTCTGCCTGATCAGAAACTGTAAGCTGTAGTCAAAGAGATTCAATTGCCCCTTTAAAATTGTGGATTATCAAGCTTCAAAACCAAGCATTACAAAGGAATGTACAATGGGTACAGACAGCCAAACTGGTATTACAAGGAACCAGCTCAATTCTATAGGATTTATTAGATCAGGCACAATCCTCAAGTTGAGAATTCAAGCTAAAGCGAAATAGCTGTATTACCATGGCCTTGATCCTAAGCTAATAAACGCTGTCAAACTTGATTTGGCACCAGAGAAAATCAACTCAGATATCTTGGCACAATCAGTTCTGGGAAGACTCATTTGTTCGGTCAGAGCACCACATGGTCATGACAGTCTTCATCTATCCGGTTTTTGTGGTGTTCTGTCAAATCTCATAACCTCTTCAGGAACCAGAAGAAGTAGGGAGTGCATTGCAAAGCTTCTCAGCCTGGCTTCATAGGCACCAGGTCAGATCCACCCCCTGGAATACATCAGACCCATACAGTCTGGGTTGATGGAGACCAAATGGTACATATACGATCACCAGTTCTCTGGTAGGCAAAATCTTTGGCAGTAAAGGCAAAACTCACGGGGCTGAAAGTGATCATATTTTCTTGAAAAAAAAACAAACAATCCAGTACTGAATTACTGCTCTGTCATCCTTAATAAAGGATCTGGAAATATATATGGATATCAAAACATAAAAGCTGAGGGGAGCAAAACTTACATGGTCAAAGAGTGGTAGGAGAGATGCCAGTCAGAGGGACTATATTCCCTGCCTTTTTGGGGGATACAGAGATGCCTGTTTGCAGCACCTTTGCATTTATGCTCCAGCTGAAAAAGCCCATACTTAAATCTGTCCGTGTTCAGCAAAGGGCTAAAGTTCATCTTTAATTATTAGCACTCTTACAGCATACAGATATAACCAGTGTGAATTAAGTATGTCTTTAATTGCTTTGCGGAACAAAACCAGAGCACTGAATTGGGTGGGTCTTATGGAACCCAAGAGGAGAGAATTCACTCCAAATAGGGCTTTTTCTCCACTTAACAGATTTTCTCCACTTAACATCAACATTGCTTACACCCATCATTAACTCTCTCCTGTAATATTTACATTTCTCAAAGGCTGATGTGTGGTCCACAGACTAGAAAAACTTAGGTTTTGCAAGTATTATTTTGGGGAGTTTTCTCTCTTTCTTAGGTGGTGGTGGTGCTTGTTTTGTTTAAATTAATCTATCTGCTACAATAAAGCGGGGAATGCTTGGCTAATACTTTCATGGTAGTTCTCTTCTTTGTGCACATTTGTGCATTTGCTACCAGTGCCAAATTTACCATTGCTGAAGGAAATTAATTTTTAGAATGTCAGGAATGTGTCTGGGGTTTTTTTCCATTGCTTACAAGTTTTTTACATTCAGATTTGCACTTTGTATAGTAAAGATTTTATCTGCAAACATGAGAAAGATAACTTAGGATCCAATTTTTTCAAAACTGACATTTTCAGTAAATAATATAAATCTGTTTTTCTTCACTGTTTATATAGGTTTTCAGTCTATGGCCATTATCATAATGTCTGAGTACTGCCTCCAGATAAGTTTTTCAAGGAATTAATCTTTTGTGACCTTTGGCAAGATCCCTCTGACCTCTGCCTTGGGCAGTCTGCCATCATTGACCTTTCCCTGTCATAACACTTCAGTCTGGGGAAAGGCTTAGATAAAGTTTTTATTGTTCGGCTCTTTATTTTAGCATCTGTACACTGTGATTCTTCCCTTCATGAGTAACAGTGAATTGACTAAAGGAGTTTGTGTGTTACAAACTAAATACTATAAAGTCTTTAAGGCGCAAAGTTAACTACTGCATTGTATTTGTACAGAGTCTATGATAATGGCTTCAGTTTTGATTTTGGCCTACAGCCGTGTGCTGGGTGTCCATGGTGAGGTTTAGTAGTGAGGGGGCTGCAGGTCAACCTCTGTGAGGCACGGCCGGGGCTGCCCTGGGCTGGACATGACCAGTTCCAGCCGGTTCCAGCTGGCTCCAGCCCACCCACCGCAGGGCATCGCTGGGCCCCTCAGCCTACATGGCGGTGCCTCTGTGATAATCTATTTGAGAAAAGGCAAAAAAACATCACAGAGAAAGAGAGAGAGGAAGAGGAGGTACAAAAAAGAGTGATAAAAAGCAGAGGGAACACCAAGGTCTGAGAAGCAGGAGTAGAGGAGGTGTCCCAGGCCCTGGAGCAGAGATTCCCCTGCAGCTCATGGAAGAGAAGATGATGGAGTATGTATCTACACTGCAGCCCATGGAGGACCACAAGAGAGCAGATATCTACACTGCAGCCCACGGACTACCTTATGCCAGAGCAGGGGGATATTCCCTGAAAGACCTGCTGCCCATGGAGAACCCACACTGGAGCAGGTTTATCTTGAAGGACCGCAGCCCATGACAAGGACCCATTCTGGAGCAGGGTAGCGGTGTGAGGAGAAAGGATTGGCAGAGAGCTGTTATAAACTGACTGTAACTCCGCATTCTCCATCTTCCCCATGCTGCCAAAGGGCTAGAAGGCAGGAAGGTAGAGGAGATGAAGAATGAAGGAGTAGAGTTGAGCCTGATAAAAAGGGGCATGGAAATGTGTCAGTTGTTTTCATTTTTTCCAAGTCTGTTTTACCTGTGACAGTCATTGGCAAGTGATTTCCTTGTCTTTATCTCAACCCTGTTGAGGAGGGGAAATGCAAGAGCAGCTGGGTGGACATCTGGCAGCTTGCCATGGTCAACCCACCTCAAGCATCTTTATTACTATTTTAGTAATCTCAAAATAACATAAATGTATTAATTGTAGGCTACAAGACTAAGGACAGAGATGGGTTCTTAAACTATAGTACTATGGAAGTGAAAGAACATATGACTTCACATTGACCATTAACTTATTATGGAAATTAAATATATACCACTGTCAGGAGAGATGTGTCAGAAATTTTTCTACAAGGAAATATATGGACAAAAAAAGAAGTGGACTAAGATCATGTTGGATCTTGCTGTGATCAGGGAACTGCTCGTGATGATTCTGACAATTCTGTCTTCATTCTCTCATTGCTATCATACCATGACATTAAAAGCCTAGGATTTTTTTACTAAAATTTACCTCTCTGAAGACATCTTACTTACTGCAACACCATTTTGATCTGTATGTATTTGGCTGATTGTATGTTGAGGTAAAAGACTGACAATTCTCAAAATGACACAATAATCTGTAAGATTCTGATATACGTTAAGTAATAATAAAAGCAATGTATAGAATGACAAAGTCAATTACAGACCTTACTTATCTCATGCAGTTTAGACTTTCTTGGATGCAAATCATTTTTTCAGACAGTTAACCAGTACCAGGTTAAGCCATATTTTCTGCTGGGATATTTTCTTCATTTCTTTATGGTACATTGTATAGATAACATAGCAATGTGCATAGGGTTTACCTTCATAAGATAGCAAAATATTTTGCTTATCAATTTTAACGACTTCTGTACATTCATTTTATATTCCCACTTAAAACATCACTGCTTTTTGTCAGTTTGTACATGTATGATAAAAAATTGTTATTAGGTTTGGGGTTTTTTCAACTCTAGCTAGAGAAATTTCCAGGTTTCTCAGAATATTGTCCCTCTTTCCTGGCGGAAAAAATTATTTACTGTTCCCCAAATGCTGTTCTATTTCCTTTCTGTAAATTTGAAATCCTTTTTCTTCTTTCACCTTTCTTTGCTGTTCGATGTGGTTTTGCAATTTGGGGGGGTGGGGTGGGGGTGGGGTGGGGAATGCTACAGTTGCATTTTTGACTGAATCTTCATAATCCCCATTCCCTTTTAAGGGTCTTCCCCTGAGATGTTGCTCATGTCTTAGTTCCTTACAGTGTTTCAAAGACACCTTTAGAGTCAAAAGTTGCCTAGAGCTACAGGCTTTTGATTATACAAAGTTTAATTATGTCACAGAAAATCACTAGTGAATAATTCCCCTTCACATCTATTGGTAGAACTCTCAGTGGAGTCTATGGAAGTTTCACCTGTGTAATATGTGTGTATATCCTGTTCAGAGACCAATGAAATTGGTAGAGAAGTTTCTGTAAAGTTCATGTGACATTACAACAATATCTTAGATTTCTAGAATTCCTAGGAAGATCTGTACCAAGATGATTTAGAGGAAATTGAACCTTTGGGGGTTTTTATGCCCCCCAAATTTCATAATCATGTAGGACTGAAAGGGAATGCTTACAGTAGAATTTTAAATACCCTGGGAACATTCTCCGGCCCTGAGGTTAAATGGCATGCTGTGTCATCAAGCACTTTTTCCTCCTCAGAACAGGATGGCCAAACTCAGACTGAGAATGATTCCTGGCACATGCAATTTCCTGGACAATGCAGCAGTTATCTGGGAGATTGGTTTTTGGCACAAGCCATGCCAGGGACTGTGTTAAAATTTAAACTGTGCAGACAATCACAGGCTATTACAAGCTTACACTCATGTGTATGATTCATGTAATTTTAAAGGAGTTATTTCAAAAAAGGTTATGTGAATAACATGGTAAAATTATTGGTTCCTTTCCATTGGGCATAAGGAGGTAGATCATAGCATGATGACGACAAGCACAGATGTCTCTTTGGCAGATATCTCTGAAGCTCGGTTAGATAAATTTCATGCTGAAAATACCATGAGCCTAACTTCTATCTCTTCCTTAGTGGAGCTCACCACTGCTATACAGTTTAAAAGCACTGTCTTAAATTATGATGTAACATTTTGAAGCTGAAGCTCCACAATAAAACATTTTACTATCAAAAATATAAATTTCAAGAACATAGCTGGTATCAGTCTGTAGAGGAATGAAGCTGGGTTAATTAATATTGATAACATACAGCTGTGGGCTGGCTTGGGGGGGTGGATTGGCTGATGTGGATAAGGTGCAGCTGTGGCTGGTTCTGTTAAGAGGTTGGGCAGCCAATAAAGTGAGAACAGCCAAGGAAGAGAGAGAGCACATGCTCTGGAAGAGGAGAGACTAGGAGAAGGCAGCAGAGGGACTGGTATAAGAGTATGTTGGTATGTGATGGTAAAAGACCTTGTTGTAGCTGGCTAGTTTGGAGAGTGCTGTAACATCAGTCTTTATTCCATCTTAGATTATATTTGGATAAATAAAATATGCTCTCTGAAGACAATTGATAGACTATTTCATTTATGCTTTAGACTTTAGTTAATGGAAACTCAAGAAAACTCCATAATACTCAGATATTTCACTCGGTAAACTAAACTTTCTAAAGTTCATCTTGCTTTCCTGAAACCCAGCACATTATAAAAATGATATAGAGCAGTTTAGTTGCAGGAACACAGGTTCCTTCTTTATATTAATGTCTTGTTTGGACAAAGTGAAGCTTCAGAAGTTTAAACATTTTGCTTCCTTCCAGCCACCACAGAATCATAGAATCATTTAGTTTGCAAAAGATCTTTCAGATCATCAGGTCCAATCATTAACCCAGCACTGCCAAGTCCATCTGTAAACCATGTCCCTAAACACTGCATTTACATGTTTTTTTAAACACCTCCAGGTGCTTTTTGGGGCAGTCTGTTCCAATGTTTTAACACCCTTTCCATGAAGAAATTTTTTTTCCTACTATCCAACCTAAACCTCCTCTCACTCAGCTTGAGGACATTTCTCTTGTCCTGTTGCTTGTTATCTGGGAGAAGAGACCAACAGTTACCAGCCTACAGCCTCCTTTCAGGTAGTTGCACAGAGCAGTAAGATTCCCACCCCGAGCCTCTTCCTTTCCAGGCTAAACAACCCCAGTTCCCTCAGCTGCTCCTCATAAGACTTGTTCTTTAGACCTTTCACCAGATTCATTGCCCTAAGCATCTTGATGCTGCCAACATCAAGAATCTTTGAAATTCCAGCATTTTTCAGTGGTCACAAGAAAGAGCATGATATCATCCTTCACACCTTTAAGTATATTCTAAATCCAGATATACAGCAAACAGTTTAAACAGATATAATGAACACCTGGTTTATAATTTTAATTCAAGTTGTATTGGGTTTGCATGGCAAGGTTTTGGTAGCAGGGGGGCTACAGGGGTGGATTCTGTGAGAAGCTGGAAGAAGCTTCCCCTGTGTTCATTAAGCCAATGCCAGCCGACTCCAAGATGGACACACCGCTGGTCAAGGCCAAGCCCATCAGCAATGGTGGCAGCACCTCTGGGATAACATATTTAAGACCTGGGGGAAAAAATGATGCAACATCAATTGCAGCTGGAGAGAAGAATGATAATGTGTGCAACAACTCTGCAGACACCAATGTCAGTGAAGGAGGGAGGAGGGGCTGCCGGTGCCAGACCAGATTCCCTAGCAGCCCGTGGTGAAACTCATGATGAGGCAGGCTGTGCCTGTGGCCCTTGGACGTTAATGGTGGAGCAGATATCCACCTGCAGCCCATGGAGGATCCCACGCTGGAGCAGGTGGGTGCCGAAGGAGGCTGTGACCCCATGGGAAGCCCATGCTGGAGCACTATTTTCCTGGAAGATTGCACCTGGTGGAAAGGACTTGTGGAAAGGACCCATGCTGGAGGAGTTTATGAAGCGCTGTCTACCATGGGAGGGACCTCATGAAAGCAGGAGAAGAGAGCAAGGAGGAAGTAGTGGCAGAGACAACATGTGATGAACTGACAGCAACCCCAATTGCCTATCCCCCTGTGCTGCTTGGCAGGAGGAACTAAAGAAAATCAGGAGTGAGGTTAAGCCCAGGAAGAAGGGAGGGGTGGGGGGAAGGTGTTTCAAGATCTAGTTTTATTTCTCATTACTCAACTCTGATTTGATTGATAATAAATTAATTTCCCCAAGTCAAGTCTGTTTTGCCCATGATGTAATTACATAATGATCTCCCTGTCCTTATCTCAACCCATAAGCCTTTTGTCATGATTTTCTCTCCCCTGTCCAGTAAAAGAGAAGTGGCAGAGCAGCTTTGGTTGGCAGCTGGCATCCAGCCAAGGTCAACCCACCACAGAAGTCTATATCAGGTTTACGTAATTATTTTAAATGTAATAATTTATTATAATTGATCGAATACAAAATAGCATAGGAACTAAGCTATGAAATTTATCTACTCTTAGGAAATTTTTTTAGACATCAGCATTTTCAAGAAAAAAACATAATATTTTTCCTACTTAAAGTGTACAGTTTTTTCCCTATAGTTCCCTTTAGCAGGATTAGAAATTTCTTGAAATACAAGTCTGCATTTAAGTCTTCTATGAGAAAAATGGAAATGCTAGCTTTACGTTTCTTACTACATCTGTTCTGTTCCCTCTGTATGTTCTGTTGAGTAAAGTGCTTCAGATGCAAGCTAAAATGCACAGGCCTTAACTGTCCAATGATGACCATTACCAATCTTATACCACTTACTACAGTACTATGGCTTACACAGAATCAACATATTTATTTTTCAGCTTTTAAAGGAGCTCTTTTTCCTGGAAATGATAAATTATTTGAAGGAAAAGCTAAACTTTGCTAGTGTCATGTTTATGTAAGCACCACACAGCCACTTGCTCGCTCCCCCCACATCAGGATGAGGGAGAGAATGGGAAGAATACAAATGAGGAAAACTTGTGGGATAAGGGTGGTTTTTTTTTTCCTATAACATAGAACTCAGATCATGGGTTACAATTTAAAGGTATTTCCAATACAATCTCCACCCCTGATGCCTTTGAACCAGCTCACAGGGTTTAACATTGCAATGAACTTCTCTCCTTGCCCGGGTTTCAGCTTGGCCTTACCCACAGCCTGCAGTCCCTTAGGGTTGTACCTGCTCCAAGTGGAGCCTCATCTATGAGCTGCAGTCTCTTCGGGGGTATACCTGCTGTGGCATAGACTTACCTACAGCTGCAGTTGCTTTGAGATGCACCATTTCCAGCGTGGCCTTCTCCATAGGCCACAATGCCCTCAGGGCTATAACTGCTCCAGCATGGCCTTACCCATAGCCACGGTCCCTTCAGAAGTAAACCTGCTCCAATATGGCCTTACCCATGGTTGCAGTCTAGGGTTGTAGATTGTCTAGGTTGTACTCTAGGGCTGTACTCTAGGGCTTTGCCATGGTCTCATCTATGGCCACATGCTTTGAGTTGCTCCACTATGACCTGATGCACAGCCACTGGATTCTTCAAGCTGTACCTGCTGCAGCATGGACCTATTCACAGCCACAGATGCTTCAAGGTGTACCTTCTCCAGTGTGGACTCCTCCTTGGGCTACAATCCCTTCAAAGGCATAACTGCTGTGGCACGGACATAACCACAGCCACAGACGCTCAAGATGTACCTGCTTCAGCATGGGCTTATCCACGGCCACAGATGCTTCGAGGTGTCCTGCTCCCACATGGACTCATCCACAGGTTGAGAAGGTTGCAGTCCCTTTGACTTGAGTTCACACTGGAGTTCCATCCATCCTGTCCAGTACAGCAGCACAGAAACAGCAAAAATGCCCTGGCCATCTGCCAGCCCAGGTACATTGCCATTGCTGTTATCAAACCATTGCCTGGCACAGCCCAGTATGATAAGCAGTGCAGTGCGACAGCAAGCAGCAAAAGCAAAAAGCAGCCGCTAATGAGCACTAGACTCTAATAGGCAGTAAGGCAAGCAAGCCCCATGGCAAGCACAGAAGCCTGCCAATTAATAGCTAAACAGCAGTAACAGCTATAAATACAATCTAGCATATTCCGATCAAATATGTTGTTATCTCAAACCTTTCAATCCACCCATAGGGAGCCAAAAAGGACTGACATGGTTTAACTCCAGCCAGCAACTAAGCACCACACAGCCACTCACTCACTCCCACTGCATCAGGATGGGGAAGACAGTCGGAACAGCAAAATTGCAAAAACTCATGGTCTGAGATAAAGATAGTTTAATAAGTAAAGCAAAAACTGTGCACACAAGCAAAGCAAAGCAAGGAATTCATCCCCACTTCCCACGGGCAGGCAGGTGTTCGGCCATCCCCAGGACAGCCGGGCTGCATCATGCGTAACAGTTACCTCGGAAGACAAATGCCATCACTCCAAGTGTTCACCCCCTTCCTTCTTCTTCCCCCAGCTTTATATGCTGAGCATGACCTCATACAGTATGGAATATCCCTTTGGTCAGTTGGGCCAGCTGTCCTGGCTGTGTCCCATCCCCAGCCTCTAGTGCACCCACAGCCTACTTGCTGGTGGAGTTGTGTGAGAAGCAGAAAAGCCTGACTCTGTGTAGGTACTGTTCAGCAATAATAAAACCATCTCTATTTGCAACATTGTTTTCAGCACAAACCCAAAACATAGCCCCATAATAGCTCAATGAAGAAAATTAACTCTATCCTAGCCAAAACTAGCACAGCTAGGTATCTAGAAGGAATCTTTAATTGCTGATATATGGCCAAAAATATCATGGGCGTTCTGCAACTTGCTTCCAATTTCTAGTATTTGATACTGTCCACTGAAGAAAACAGAAAGAAGAATACATGAAATCTTTCTGGAGAAGAAAAGGAAAAAAAAAAAAAAAAAAAGAAAAACAAAGAGGACAGGCCAAATTTGTTTGTGTTCATAAAAGCTAAGGCATGAATCTGTTTAGGATTTTTCCATAATGAGGGAAATTGTTGCTAATATTGCACTGAGTCTGGTACAGCCCCTTCACCTTTCTTTCCAGGAGTTATCAGTCACTCTCAATATAAATGCCAGCTGTATGGCTTCACAATAAATAGCTAGATTTCCAAAACAGAAGACACTATACCCATTCAATCTAAATATTTTTTTTTTGTCAAAATGCAGCACTAAGTTTTGTAATAACTTTCTAGATGTCTTTCCGGGGGAAAAAAAAAAACAAAACCAAACAAAAACCCCCAACCAAACTGGTTTTGTGCTCTTTGTTAACATCATGATGTTATATTACATATTTGTCTTATTGTCTATCTGGTTCTGTCATATAAAGCATTTATCAGCTTCAGAATTTGAATCTGTATATAGCATATTCTCCAGAATGATGTTATTCTCTGATCTTTTTTGTGGTTTGTTGACCAGCACAGTCAACATTGGATCTTGAAAAAAAAATATTGTGATTACAGAGTTTAAAAAAATGGTGAATTAAAATACAGTAGCTCTAATAACTGCCTGACAGCACCACATTAATGTGATAATAGTGACTTCACTGATATTCTTAAGTATATTTATAAAATTCTGACACATAAACTTTTTATTTTTGGCTAGGACATTTTATTCCTGTCTGGTGGGGGTTTTTTTTCTTTAATTTGGAGAAGTATGAAATATAACGAGATTGTCTCTTCTGCTTGACATTTGAACTACATTTTCCCCTATATTTGAAGTCCACCCACTCAACCTTCATAGTTCTTTGTATTTGTTCTGCTTCTGTTTACTTTTCCAATTTTAGTACAGCACCTCTTTCATCATCACTCTACAAGATGTGTCTGAGTTTTATTTTCTTTTCTGTCAGTGGCTTGGGGTGTGCAATTTGTGTTTCACTTAGCACACAGATGATCAAAATGGTCAGTTTCTCCTTCTTCAGACTTCCCTTGCACTGGAATAATTATTGAATTAAATGTATTACATTTAAATGTACATTTAAATGTACATAAAAAAGTATTACATTTATTTTTGCATACACACAACGTGAAATAAGTAAAACTTGAATATGTTGGTCCTAATGAATAATCCCACTAGGGAAATAATCCCCTTTTGCTCCCTGTGTAGTCTATTGGTAACTGAGGGTGCAGCAACCCAAGATCAGAAGCAGATACCTGTCTTTTTGCACTGAAAATGAAGGGAGCTTATGGCAACTTCTCTCTGATAACGGGCACATTAGGTCTAAAGTTAGGTGACGCTAAGCTAGACCAGCGTATGTAGGACACCTTCTGTATCTGACCCTCTTGCTTCAACGATGGTCTCTCATTAAGTTTTAAGTCCTTTGCAAGAGGAACTGTACATTGAAGGGCAGGACCTTTTGAGACTTCTAGGCATTTTTGAATTCTAAAATATGACTTGATTGAGAAGTTTCTATGGGAAGAACCATGATTCAAGAAAGAGTGATCAAGGGACTCAGGTGCAGAAAGTCAGTTGGGGTGTCATTTGATGGCTAACAGCTACTGAAAAGCCCATTCCAAAATAATCTAATTTTTAATGTCCTCACTGAATCATTATTTTATGGTCTCTCATAATAACAGCTAGAGTAATTATAGTAACAGTTATTATTGTTATTCATAATTTAAACCTTAAGTCTTTAGGCAATTTATTCTGGGCCTATTTCTGTTATTGTATCAATGGTAAATGCACATCCTTAAACCTTTACATTCCAAACACATGCTGTTTGTACCAACATGTCATTTCGCAAAGTCTTTCAAGTATCAGAAGCATCTCTCAGAAATATATTTAAATCCTCTCATTTTCATTCAGATTATGCTTTCCTTTCACTTTTAAACACTTTCTTTTTAAAAGTTTACATGACCCATGACACTTGGCAGGAGAGAAAAAAATAACATTGATATGAGTTAAAAGGAAATAGGTGGTGTTTTAGATTTGAAAAGTGTTCCTACTATGCATGTAATTTACATTCGCAATTGAGTTTTTCTGATGAATCGTTTCTGATAGGTTATGGTTTCAGGTTTTGACTTTTCACTTAGAAACAATGCATTTTAATTCATGTACAGATTCATTTATTCTATTTAGAAAGAGGTGAATTAATTCTCTCTGGTGTATGTTGCAGGTTTGCCTCTTAAGTAGCAGAGCTCCTTTTAAAGTTTGAATTAGCATTCTGCCTAGACAAGATCTGAAAATTGCTCCAGCTTTATTGACATATAGAAGAAGAAATATAAAACTGAACATGATCATTTGAAACCCAGATGACATCTCAGTATCACAAGTATTGCGGTATTGGCAAACAAAGGTTAAGAGAAGGTTTATGGTAAAAATTGCCTTTAGAATGGACTGACATTTTAACAGTATTGATGCCATTATTGTAAATGCTGCTGTGAGAGGAATGTAAAATGTAAGTATTGTATATTTTGGCATTAAAAAAGTCCTCTGGAAATGAAAACTGATTCTGATCATTAATCCCATATAATATAAAGAGTGCCCCTAGAAGCAGTGACAGGATTAGAGATTATGTCTGTTTTGAGGAGTGAGGCTTCTTAGTTCCCCTCTCTGGGTACACACAACAGAAAAAAATCCAGGGAATGGATCCTTCCCTCTTTTTCCAGCCCTGGTCTTAACTGGAGCAAAATCCATATATGAGGATCAGAAGGGCCTCCAACAGTTCCCCAGTCTGGCTGCTTGAGGGACTAGGACCGTGGAATGCTCTATGGCACACACTCAGCCATGCCATAAATCATATGGCTAAGACTATCTGGAGACTAAACCTTTGTTCTGCCTGAACAGAAAGCATTAGAAGGTGCCTTTCATGGGACACTAGAAGTCCATCTGCTCCCGTAGAGCAGAATTGGGTTACAAGTGAAATACAATATTCCTAATTTCCTAGGCAATACAGCTTGCAAGTATAACACAATATATTCATAGTCTGAACTCAGAAATATCAGTAGCTTGGAGTCGTTTTGGAGATACAGATAGGTAGATAGATACACACAAAAATCACTGACTTAGTTTCACGACACTTTGCCCTGAAGTGGGCCCATCCCTCCTTTTTCTTTCATCTGTATTTTTATTTAGATAAGCTATTTATAATTCTGTAATTCAAAGCTTCAATTTAAAGTTTTACTACATTGCCATTATTAATTTAATACTGAGTTAATTATAAAGATAATGTAAAAAGGCTCATTAATTTCCAAAGAGGATTTTCTACTTATTAACTATATCTGAAATGAGACTGATGAAATGTAGAAGTTGGCGGTTTTGTTGTTGTTGTTTTTTGTTGTTTTTTTTAATACTGTGAGTTATGCAGTTTAATGTGGAAATATAAGCTTAATAAAACTTGAAAAAAACCCAGCCATCCTAAAATTAACTGGAATTAGTAATGAATCTTATTGTAATGAAATTGCTTGCCCATCACCTAAGTGAATGCACAGATTTTTTTTAAAGTGATTCCACTGATGAAATTTTGATGGACGTCTGAGAAGCTGAGAGTCATTTCTTGGATATCTAGAGCTGCCTTCAATAGTTTACACTGCTAATTATGAATAGAAATTTTGTACCTCAAAATGGATTGCTCACTAAAGAATTTCCACTGGCAATTCAATGGGTGAATCTTATTGTTTTACTAATGATATGTGTGTTTTCAAGCCTCTGAAGATTAAATCCCAGAAGTTAAACTAAGTTGGCTTCTAGAAATTGCGTACTCAAGGAAACTGAAAACTCAAAAAAAGTTTCCAAGATTTTTAATGTCTAAAGAGTATATTGGAAACAATGGCTGCTAGTAAGTGCACTCAATACTTCATAAATCAATAATCAATTCACATATGCACACACAAAAAAGCCTTTCTTACATGAGTCATTAGTGACAGAAGTATCATGTCTGCTGTCTATTTATAGCTTGAGAGCTTATTTGATGTTCCATTTGGCAGAAATGTGTAATCTCTGATTCAAATGTTCTCCACTATGGCCCAGGATTTCAGTTTATCATCAGTGCTGCATTATTTCATTGTGCTGTTGAACATCAACATATTGGTTCAACCCCCAATTTATACATACTTGAGATTAGCAGAGGACAAAAATTAATTTTTTCAGTGTCATAGAATCTCAGTTACATTTGGAAAGTTTACAAAAATAAGACTCTTGAAATATGTTTACTTCATGCAAAGAACAAAACTTTTTTTCTTTTCTTCCCTTGCTCCTAATGGGACTAAACACAGCTTTGCAAAGATCAAATTCCTTACATATATCATAAAAAGAAAACAATCTGACAACATGATATAAACTGGATCTGGATTGGATGAAAAACATGGACAAATCCTGTCATCACATTAAAATAGCAACATTGTAACATCTGACGAAAAGAACATGGCAAACCTTTTGGTGGTTTTCTTTCTTTTATGTTCTTTTCCTAACTTAGAATAATTAATGGTCTTGTTTTCCTTGCTCTATAACATGCAGGAAGTCTGTGATCAAGGTAAAAGCTAGCCCGACTGATCTGAGAGCTTAGAAATCAGCACAGGTTTCTCAGTCTCTCCAAAAATCAGATTACAGTAGGTGACTATTATAGAGGAAACAATGGTTAGCTTCAGTCCTTTGCATCTGAAAACATTGATCTCATTTCTGTATTCCTGTTCCTCTACCTCCATCAATCGAGTAAGAACAATGTCTCTGAATTACTGAGGTGATTGCAGTGGTATTAAGATTTCCTTTGAACTTCTTAGGACTATTATTGTCAGAAGTCTGCAAATTATAAAGTGTTACATTGGGAAAGCACTGAGACAGCTTTAAGCTGAAAACCAGTTCAAAATAATAACCATTTTCTTCCTTTTAAAGTTAGAGTTTGTTGCTTGATATTTTTCCTATGCAAGCAATTGTATTTCTTCTTGACATAAAGCATATGCATAAACATAATTTGGCTAAATCTGAGTCCAAACCTTCAATATGAATGCAAAGAGAGATTTAGCACTGAACCAAGTAGAGTTAGATCCTCAAAACAAAATTTTTACACCTAGTCTGCTACAGACAACATTAATTGTGCAAGGTCTATTGAGTTTGGAGGGATGACTCATGATAGATAAACCCATTCATCACACTATATCATCTTTGCTATACAATGGAATGAAGATGAAATTGTTTGTTTAGCTGCTAATTGTCCCAGAACTGGCATTTCATTTCTTGCTATCACAACTAGCTCAACAAAAACACTGTGCATTTTACATGAATCAGAAATAAACTTTCCCCTCCCAACTTATTCATAAGCATTGCTAATTGTACTTACTTAAATGTTCCTTGTTATTCAGTAATTTGAATAAAATCTTAAGAGGTGGCATCCAGGAACTTTAATTTAAAAAAAAATAATAAAAGTCTTCTGTTGCTATTATTTTGGAGATATTTTACTTTGTCTCGAAAAAAATCGCTCACATTTCAAAGACTGCTGGAAGTTCTTGTCCTTCCAGAAACCATAGAAATTTTCCAAATATTTTTCATGCTATTGTTTTGTGCTATTAATTTCATTTTAAATTGCATATCATCTTGTGCATTTTTGTCAGCAGAAATCAAAGCCTTTCATTTAGGCTAGAATTTACTATTCTTTTCTAAAAGAACCACACTTCTCAAAGTAAACTGACTTCTATACAGTGGTGATAATTTCTTTTATCCCTATTTAGATTTGATAAAGGCATTATGCAAATTCTTATTTGCTGTAACAAAAAAAATGATTTTAATATTAGGAATCATCTAAATAGTCTATTACAAATTATCACAATAGTTATTCTTACCTGTTGTAAGAAAGAGGGTTGATTATTAAGAATATTGCAAGTGCTATAGTCCAAAAGTTAGTTGTTATATTTATAACCCAAATTAAATTTGTGGCAGGCTGAGTCAATTTAAAATCTTATTTTAATAATAATAACCTTTCTCCACCATTTATTTTTTACAGTACAATTGGACAGATGAGATGCAGACTTTGGCAACATTAGTCACTGTCCCAGAGTAACAGGCAAATTGCAAACTTTGGTATATTATAGCAGATGCAGAAATTACTATTGTATTTGTGGTTTTCCATTTAGTTTCCCATAACTTTCTCATGCTTGCATTTCCAAGGACTTTCTTTAGGTCTCACCTATGTTTATAAGGGCTTTTTTAATTCCAAATGTAGGTTTCATAGAAGATAAAGAAACAAAAGGAAAAAGGTGAGGAAAAAACACCCCCACATCAAACCAACAACAATAAAAAAAAACTTTGGAAGATACAGTATTCATGTTATTAAAAAAAGGGAAATATAGGAGACTTTAAAAAAAAAAATTCATAGAGATCTCTGTAAAGAATTAAATTAATCAATGAAGCAACCCTTGTCAATAGTTTTCCCAATTGTTCTTAGCAAAAACTAGCTATGCATTGGGAGCCCATACAATAAAAATACAAGCAGTTGACAATATTTGCAGGGAGACTGGAAATTCTGAAAAGATGTCCCCGTGCAATTCATGTTTATTCAACCTGACAAATCCACATGAAGTAGGAGAAATATTTCATTTTTTCATGATTCTTTACACTCCTTTGTAATACACAAGCAGTGTGACTCTAAAACCTACTTAAAACCTAATACTTTATGCACACATCTTGCTTTGGGCACCCTGTTAATGGGTGTTATGGAAGTGAAAAATATGTACAGACAATTAAGAATAGATTTATCTCAAAAATTAATGTTTTATCTTTTTAATTGATGCTATGAACATAACCTAAGCTTCCATCACAACCCATAGATATCAAGTTAATACCACCAATAGAGCCAAGAGGGTGATTCAGATCCAAAAGCAGTTGTCCGTGGCATGATTCAGTTTGTTAAGCACATGTATTTATTACCATTTGAGATTTTTTGGAAACATCTTCCCTTATGGTCAGCTTCTGATGTGGGAAAGCATGATTCTTCTGCAGGTCATGGGTTGTATCTTCTAGTCCTGTGGGGATATGTCAGGTACCCTAAGGCTTCCCCAGTGACATTAGATTGCCTTTGAGGTACCTGAATCCTCCCATTTGCTCTAGTAGGAAATCTAGCCGGTTGACATTCACGTGCAGACACCCAAATTTAAGTTATTTAACCTGATTACTTCACCTTGTATCCTAGATCCCCCAGACAGTAAGCAACCCTGAAATACTTTTATTAGGCAGACGCAAGAGTCAGCCTCACTACCTGGCAGAATTATAGAGATAATCCTCATGGAAGGTATTTCTAGGCACATGAAGGAAAAAACAGGTGACTGAGTATAACCAGCATCAATTTCTTAAGGGCAAGTTGTGTTTTCCTTGCTCTGAATAAATGGCTGGCTCTGTGGCTGAAGGGAGTGCAGGGGGCTGTATTTACCTTGATTATATCAAGGTCTCCATACAGTCTTCCACAGCATCCTGGTAGCCAAACTGAAGAGATAAAGATTAAATAGATGAACTAAAGCTGCATGAAAAAACTGTCTGGACAGTCAGACTCAAACAGTACTCAATGAGTTAAAGCATACCTAGTGATCAATAATAAATCATGTTCCTCAGGAATTAATAAAGGGGCTGATGCAATTTAACAACTTTGACAGTGACCTTGATGTAGGTTCACCCCTTTTAGGTTCTTGCATGACTTCAAACTGGGGGGTCATGATTGATATGCTGGGCAGCTGGGGACATTCTTTTTGAAGAACCTCAGTAAGTTGGAAAAATGGGCTAATAAGAATCTCATAAAGTTCAATAAACAGAAATGCAAAGTCTTGTACCTGGGATGCAACACGTCCATCATCAGTACAGGCTGGGGATGTACTGGCTGGGTAGCATGTCTTTGGGAAAGGACCTGGGATCCTACAGGACAGTAAGATGCCTTTCCAACAACGAAGACTAAATGCCTACTGGGCTGCATTAACAGGAGTGCAGTTAGAGATTGAGGTAAATGGTTATTCTTCTCCATTTGGTGACTGAATTCAGCGTGTGGATCTGGAGTACTGTGTCTGGGTTTGGATTCCTAGTAAAAGAGAAATATCAACAGAGTCTAGCAGAGAATCACCAAGATAGTCGGAGAGACTGAAGAACAGATGTATCAGGAGAGGCTGAAGAAACATCATTTGCTTATCATGGAGAAAGCAAGGGTAACTGAGGAGAAATCTAATTTCAGTCTTTCATTTTCTTTCTTGGATGTGGGCAGTGAAAGTTCAAGAGCTAGAAGCCACAGTCAACAGGAAGAAAAACTCTCATCTTATTCACTGTGACAGGGGTCAAGCACTTGAAGATGCTGCACAGAGAAGCAGTGGAATCCCCTCCCTGGTGATTTCCAAAATTCAACTGGTCAAGACCCTGAGCTATCCTGCTTTGAGCAGGATGTTGGATAGACCTGAGTCACTTGCTCTCCTGCAGTTTCCCCCCCCACAGTAAAATTGAAAATAACAAACCTTTACACCAAAAACGTTTAAAGCTATTTTTCTCCCTCTCCCTTCTGATAGATTTTTACCTATTTCAAAGCTATATCTCTTAACCTGTTGTCCAATAATGAGTTAGTCTTATGCATTCACAGATCCTGATTAGGCAGCAAATGCAAATTTTCAGTATACCCTCCACAAGTCCAAATGCAGACCCTGACTTACAGAATTGCCACTGAAGAGCCAGGAGGGAACAAGAAGAGAATCTTTAATCAAAAAGATAACCTACTCACAAACAAAATGTATAAATTGATTTCCAAACCTCCTCAAAACATTTCGTTGTGGAAAAGAAAGAGAATGATGTACTAATATCTTTTTCAAACTTCTAAAAAAAGTCAGACAACAGATTTATTTTCTTTGTGTCTTCTTTTATTTTGTTTTCTTCCATTTTGGAGTGGAAAGATTCAATTTACAGTAGAGTGCAAGCAAATGAATAGTGAGACTTATCTGTAATACCACCAAGCTAACACTGTAACATGCTTCTGAGAGTTTTCAAGACAACTATTTCACCTTGTTTGATTGTATTACGACATTAGTATTCAGGCCACATTGGCAGAAAGCAGAAAGGGCCATGTTACAGTTTCCATTGTGCTTGTTTGTGAATTGAAGCGTAAGCTGACATCCTGTAGTAGAATCAAGGAATGCAAGCAGCACAGATCATAAACCTGCTTTTCTCAGGTTTCACCACATTAGAATATAAACGCTTGAGGCACGTTTTACTCAATAGGACATTCTACTCTAGTTTTACCTTCAAGAAAAAGATAACTTTCTTAATTTTATTTGCTATTTTAAATATTTCTTTAATTTTGAAGTGAGTAGTGATTTTACAGCCACAACACTGGATGAAGAAGAGCATAAACAGATGCACACTGTGTGTCAGAAGTAACATACCTCACTGAAATAAATTAGAGAATAAACAAGTCCAGCATAGCCAGTAAATATGGTTGTGCTATTCACCTTGGATGTAAGAGGCAGAAATTCAAATGCTGCTTCTTTCAGATTTAGGTCAGGGATTTGAACTTGAATGTTCCTGGATAACTGTCCTAATAATCTGATCACTTTTGAATACTTTTTCCCTTTCCTTCTCATGTACATATTTGTAATGTTCTCCATCAGATACAAGTGGAAGCTGTGATTTTATCAGTTCTAAAGTTTAATGACAGAGCTTTCACCCCTGTATATAAAGCTTTGATTTTGTGCTAGTGAACAGTTTTTGTCTCCTGAAGATTGTAGTTGAAATATAATTCCAACATCTCCATCCACCCATCTCTTTTATTTGTCGGTATCCCACATTGAAGTCAGAATTGGTATTCACTTGGATAGCAGCATATCTAATTTCTGATCTCAGCACAAGCCACTGACTACAAGTTAATTACCTCAACATTATCATGATGTTAATATAGCAGAACTTCCTCCCTTGTGTGCCACAGAGGTTAGCAAGCAATATGGCATTATAGTACAATGGCTTTAAGCTCTTCAAATCTTGACGCTCCAAGATCTTCAGAAGCACTCTAGCCTTTGGAACCCAATGCTTACCTCCACAGGGCTGAGATCAGTGTGGGGGGAAGGAGTACAAGTCTGCATGAGGCTTACAACTGGTTCGGCTGCAGCTCTTGTGCCAAAGCAGTGCCTGTGTCTGGCAGCAGGGCTGTGCTGAAAAGCAGCCTGCTGGGCAGTACATCCCGGGTAATGGCACTTACCGAGAAGGGTCTTGCTAGTTTTCGAAGCTCACTCATGCACCCAACTAAAATCTGTGGTTGGCCCCTGGGAAACAGAGGGGACCTCTGTCATCTCTTACTTGTGACCTGTCCCCTGAACACTCCCTCCCTTGTGAAGAGCTTCTGAAGTCTTCAGTATGCACATTTTGTGTAAAGGAATTGTGGTCTATAGTGTCAGGAAGACTGTTTACTATAGTAAACTATTAAGCTAATTGTTGGAAACACTTTTCCTTGGCTGCTGATCTACACTTTGCTGTTTGGCTTCAGCATTGAAATTAACTTTTAGAATTTAAACTACAGCTGAGTACCTTCATTCTGATTCAGAATATTTTAGAGTTATATACACTAGAACAGAAAAAGTTATCTGTGACATATGAGTGAAAAAGTGAGTATGTCTGATGATTCAGGAAAACCAGAAAACTTAAATGTGTCTTTTAAGTCTTGGCTCACAGACAATGAACAAACCCCAAACTGCGCAGAAAATGAGAGCTTTAGTAGTCATTGTCACAGTTACAGGTGTTTTGAGCATCTGAAGTAGTTCATGTCTAAGCCTGTCTTCTTTTTAATACACTTCAATACGTTTTTTAAAAATTGTGAAGATTAAAAGTATATTAAGTAACATCACAGGTCTTAGAATACTGCCAGGGAAATAGTTACTTTTCAATACTCAGTGACTTGAAATAGAGAATTTCTGAAGTTGCACTTCAGTCTGTGTATGTAGAAAAGATGTTATCGGTCTGGCATGTAGGCAAATGACAATGAGCTACTTATACAACAACCTTGCTGCTAGACCAAGAGAGTCTAGTTTTTTTAAAATGTATATACATATATAGATATATATAGAATCAAAATTGTTTATTTTACATAGTTCTTTAGAACTATGCTTTTAGGGACAATAAAAATGGGGGTTAAAGCATCTTGTAACTAGTTTGCTTGGTACTCATAGTGTCTTTTATCTTGCTGATGAGTTCTTGCACATTATGCCTTATACTGGCACTTTACATAGAAAGAATTTTAAATTTTCATTTCTTTGTTGGCATTACTGTCTGGATATTTTTTCATGGTAGCTCCACAGAGATCGATTCAAATTTTCTAGCTCCTATATTGAAATAGCATGTATGTTAGGGGTAAACTGGCAACATAGTTTGTGATCTTCAATTCAGTTCATGAAACAGTTTATGTACTTAACTTGCGCTTTATTATCTTTACCTGAATAATGCCCAGCTCCGTAATCTCCTATCTCTATGGACACTTGACTTTCCATCAATAAAATGTCCTGTGTGCTTGCATTTGCACTGTTATGCAGCTATTTCACAATCGGAGTCCTGAAGGCACCAAAGCACTTATGTAAACTCAGGTCCTTCAATTCCTTCACCTGTTCTTCTTTCTAAGAATATCTGTCATCCAAACGGTCTCCAGCTATTCAAGTCGCCCTCTGATTCCTGCATTTTTCTATAGTTGTGAGACACTTGCCTTCATGTCTACTCTAGACTTACCTTCATGTGTATCTGGTTTCTATCTAATTTAAGGAAGGACTTAAAAATGAAGTCTTTTATAGTAAGAGTGCCCTAACCATTGCTTCATAAGACTTTCTGGAACAGCTTGCTCTCAGCGTTTCCAGTTGATGTTACTCCATTTTCCATGACTCTAAATACTCACCATGGCAGGCAAATAGTGCAATTCAGTAGTAATTATGCAACCATGTGAAATAACTAAATTAAAGTCCATGCTCCAAGTCAATATTTAAAATATTGTACATGGTGGACCAGGTTCAGCACAACAGAATGAGAAATGTTGCAGTTTTGTAGGAGACGGAGAGATCCTGGAGTGTACTTCCAGCTCAAATTCAGTAAAAGAAAAGTTTGTGCAAAGGTAACTCATATATCAGGCACTCCCAGACCACTTTGGTATCAGAGGGGCTGGGAAATCATGGCTTCCTCCTTTCTGTTGGCTGTGAGTGCAGTCACTGAGCTTTAGAATAGAGTTCACATCTGTTGAACTTGAGTGGAGACAAGCATGTCTCTCCAGCCTGATCTAGGTCTGGTAGTTGGATAGTTCTGATAGTTCCCTCTCCTAGGAACCTCGCTTTGGTCAGTTCTGCTCAGCTGTCCTAGCTGTGTCTACTCCCAACCTCTTGCCTACTCCCAGCCTGCTCACTGAGGGGCAGAGTGAGCAACAGAAAGCCTTGACACTCTGTGAGTAATGTTCACCAATGGCTAAAACATTATTCTGTTAATGTCACCAGTCTAAACAGCACAATACAGACTGATGTGGAGAAAATTAACTCCATTTCAGCCAAACCCAGTACATTTGGTGCTTATACCCTTCAGTACGCTGCCTTTTTTTTAGTTTCTTTCTTTTTTTTTTTTCCTTTTGATTTTTATTTGCTTCCATCTTAGTTATTGTCCTGGCTACCTAAATACATGGTGTAATGCTGCAGCATTCTAATGTGATGACTAATTTAGAGCTGGAACTTTTCATCTTTCCACATAATGTGTTCCTCACATCTCTGTGTTCACTTTTCTACATTGATTTAATTTATGATAAATTTGAATATAAAACTTCAGACACCATCAAAATTCTTATAGACTGCTTACATTGATGTGTGTCAAACAAGTGAATAGGTATATAACTGAACACACGTTCAAAATAATCAATAAGCTTCCCCTGCCTAAAGAAATTACCGTCTTACAAAAAGGAACTTATTGCTCAAAAATATAATGTAATTATTTCTGTAACAGATTTCTTAGAACTCAGATACTTGATTCCTCTTGTCAGCTGTACTTACATTCTGGAAACAAAAACCCTAACAAATTCAAAGTTTGTAAGGGAAATTGCTTTTCTTTTTTGCCTTTTGTCTGCCTAACTACTGAAACTAAAAGTGACATAACTGACATCGTGTAGCAAATCATTTTCTGAGCAGGTGGCTTGCAAACTGTACTAATGCTTTTCCTATTAGCACTGAACATAATACTTCCAGTACTGTTAATATTTCATTGCAGTTTTCAAAATATTCCTCTCCCCCCCAAACAAAATAACTGTTCAACTTCAGAAACATCACATACTTGTCAGTAAAATCATACATAAATGTATGTCAATGCCTTTTTTCTAAGCAGGGGCTAAAGTATAGCATATCTGTTTAAATGGTTCCTAACCATCATATACTTTCAAAGCAAGAACAGAAACATAGGTAGTATTTCCAGACAACCTACAGCTCTACAACTATTACTTTCTCTCAGTACACTGCATTAGGTAATTAATCTTCAGTGTTTTGAAATGGTGTTATTACCTTAATATTAGAATTGAAATGTTTCACTAAACATACCTTTATTCTCTTGGACACTGCAGCTGGGAATTCCTTTTCTTTTCCCTACTGCAAGCTCCAGTTCCACAGCTTTGTCTATAAAGCAAACCACTCAATCTGTGCGTAACTTCATTAAAACCTGAGAATTCCATAAAGATACAGGATTCTTGCTTAAGAAATGAAATTGCAAAGTCAGAATCACAGTTCTTGCTTAGCCATGTTCCATTTAGAGTCTTGTCCTAGATCACCATCATTTAATTAATATTTTATATTTCAGGCTGAGAGAAAACTATAGCTATCATTATACTAAAAGACAAAAGAATGTATAAAAATATCAATTTTCATATTGAAGATTTCCTTCCAGATAACAGGCTAGAGATAATTATTCCTTCCTTCCTATAAGTTTTGGGGTTCTTGTTTTAAATTCCTATTATGTCATGTAAATTTCCCTTTTCCTGAGAACAGCTGCCTAATGATTTCAGAACTTCAGCTATTGTTCTATTCTTCAAAAATAAAAAGCTTTGTGATTCAGCAGTATTATCTAACCAAAGGCTTATTACTCAATTATCTCTGTTGTCAAGTCATGGAACAGAAGTTTTTTAATTACTTGAAATATTTTTTTGAGAAATGTTAGGGTGACTTTAGGGAAGAGTACAGGACAAAAGTACAGGACAAACTTTATGTTCTTTATAACTCAGTAAAATTGCCTTTTATGTTAATAAAATGGACCTAAAGTTAATTGAGCCCTTTAATGATACAAAGTGTTCTGCGTAGGTCAATGGAAATTTTAGCAGTGATACATTTGGTTAGCTAAGACAGAATAGTGGACCTTCAGGTCCAAATCGTCCAATTTGCAACCAACACCCATGTCCCTGTAGAGCCTTATTGACTTCATCAATTGTTTATAGTTTTTACTTTTATTAGAAATTGTGTAAGTTTTGCTTCTGCTTGCAGAATTTCAAGGGTATGTTTAAGGTGTGTTCTCTGAAAAGAATGCCAGCAGTATCCGAGAACTGTGCCTCAAGGTGTTGAAGGTTTTAAAGGCTGATAGTCACATCAGACTGCAGATATCAAATGCAAGATCATGAAACCTTTATAAAACAGGTATGGTTTTGATTAATAAAATAAATCAAACTAAGTGCTGTTTTATGACCTTTAACCACTACTCAGGGAAAGCTAACGCTGTTGGCTGACAACAAGCCTATCTTTCCTGTAATGGCAGTTATTAAATCCATGAGAAATCAAGTCATTCTCCAATTCATACCAATTAATCACATACCTTGGGTAAGTGGAACTAAAATCCTGCTTTCTTATCAGGACCCATAGTAAAACATAATAGTTGCACCAGGGATCAGTTTAGAAGTAAAACCAAGATTTTATGCAAAATTTCTTTGCTTTTTGTTACTTGTGGTCCAACCTGGTTTGAACTTAGGAAAAAGCTTTCAAGTTCTGCTTTTGTGATATCCATGAAAGTTTGAAAAAATTGAAGCAAATATGTTGTGGTCTTTTAAAGCATCTGACATTAGTGAAAGATAATATCATGAATGGAATGTAATACAACAAATGCTCTGGAAATAAAACATCATACTCTGACTGAGTCACTCCACCAGAGCACCTTTTGCACAGATGGAGCTTGCACTCTCCTCCGCCCAGAGGCCTGGAGTAGTTTGCAGTCCTTCATCTCAGTAGCAGCTTACCTGATAGGCAGCTTTGCTCTGAGTGGCTACTTCCACTTCTCCCAGGCTAGCTTGGCTAGATCGACAGTTCCTGGCTGCTGCAGAGCACAGCCCTCACCTGGTTTCTACCACCACACTTCTGAAGATCTCAAAACCCTGACTAATAAGCCTTTATAATCCTCTGGAGACCTCAAGCTGCTGAGTAGGTTTGCACAGGCAACAGCTAGCTGGGATGACCATCAGGGCTATAGCCTAAGCCTGTGGGTGAGCACAGCAGGCAGCAGCCCAACAACTGGCAGCAGCTGGCAGAGTGCACCACCCTACTTGCACAAACTGTGAAGCAAGTTGCCATGCCTTTCCTCTCAGACACTATTCATGGAACTGCTGGTCACTGGCACACCCCAGGGGCCAGTTAGATGCAGCTTCGCATGGTTTGAACTGACTACGGGACAGCCAGCCTCCAGAGACCTCCCAAGTCTCACACTCTTTTCAGCATGCAGCAACTGCCCCTGCTGCTGCTGCTGCTGCTGCTGCCACTAACATGGAACTAAAGCATAAACCAAGAGATATTGTGGAGCTGGAAGTATTTGATTTAAACTATTTTTGCAAGTTTCTTATAAGAAATAACAGCAATACAATGAAATTAAATTATAGTGGTTATTTTTAGCAATAATGAGATGCACAACAAATGCCTCAAAGTGCAAAATTAATGTAATATAAACATGTGATTAGATTCTTTTTAAACTAAAATAAACAACCACTAAAACAATTTGTACTAATACTTGTAAACAACTCCAAGATCCCATAGGATAAAAGCAACTATACAAATGTAAATTGTTATGCTCACCACAATCCTGGCTAACATAAATACTGTGCAGAACGTTACTACAAAGGCATTTTGAATACAACTATAATATATTCTGAAAAATTTATCATACACACTTAGTCAATGTGGATTTTGGACAAAACATCTATTGCCTATTATCCTAAAAAGGGTGTTTTAAAATACATGACAAATTTTCCAATAAATGATCCATCACAAAAGTCTTGCGGCTAATCATAGGGCTTTCTACAGCCACAACAGAACAGACCCACAGCTACTGTTGTGCCACATAAAGGAGAAGGCATACTCAGTGCCAGCCAGGGCTACTGAAATGAGGGAGATATGCACTTCAGCTTTCTTAAACAACTATCTGCTATCTTCTACCTGGACTGATTGTACATCAATCAGTCATTAATTTTTATACATTCTTCCTCAAACAGCAGCATTTTAAAAAGATGCCCATGGCTCTGCTTTAGATGTCTGTACACCTGCATGAAGGCTTGACTCAGCCCAATCTTTTAGTCTTACTTCAGTTGACTTTAAAGTGCATTTAAGGCAGAACTGCACATGCTTTACTGATTTAAGTATGGATGTGCTGGTATATAGACAAAGTTTCACTTCCTCTCAGTTGCCATCACCTAAACCCCACATTTTACCTCTTATCATATGTGCTCAAAGCATACTTTTCATACAGGAATTATTTACTTTAAAGAAGAAAAAATAGGGGGGGTGCGGTGGTGAAGTAAATATCTATAGTGAAAAGCAAGAAAGATTTTGAAAAACAGAGAATGTGAGTTAAATCCTTACAAACAGCTAACAAAACATGGCCTTGGAAGAAGTAGACGCCCTAAATAGGTCAAGCTGAAGCACAGCAAGATAAGCTCAAGGAATACCAAAAGGTTAATGAGACTAAACAGAAAGTTACCGGAACTATGTGTGAACTATCTAATTAGCACACAAAAAGATCCATCCTCTGGCAAAGGCAGCCTCCTACTAACAAAGCCGCCTCCCCACAGAACATGCTGGTGAAAAAAACAGAATGCTGTATCTTTAAATGGAGACAAGGCTCAGAAGAACCAGTGAAAATTAAGTGTGAATAAACGTAATTGTAAACAATTCTTCAAAGTGTATAATAGGTTTTACTATGTGTTAAGAGGATTTGTGGATTCGCACCTAGCACCCATCTCTGCTATTGCAGACATGCAATAGACAAATATCTCAACTCTGTGTGTGGATCAGCTCTCGCACACCCAGTGAAGAACTCAGATTTGGGATAATATTTTGGCTGGATAGAGTCAGGCCACACTATATTACAGCTTGTTTTTAAACCTCTGTATTTAATACAATTAAATATTTTGCTAGTGAATTTGCATAAGCTAAGCTTCCATGCAAAACAAAACCACCAATAACTCCAAAACTCCCCAAACAAAAATCTACAGCTAAGTTACAAACCTATGGAAGTATGGGCTTACAATAGAAATGCTGACACAATCAGCCATAGCCATGTGGACACAGCAAACTGTAATCACTCCCATTAATAAAGACTTGAAATGGCTGTGTGTTTCACAGAACTGATTGTGCAACCTGGTTGTAATTTGTTCCTTTACTACTGTTTCAAAATGTTCCTGATTACAGAAAAATATTATGTTTTGGTTTGGTTTGGGATTTTTTTTGTTTCTAGCACTCACATATTTTCTCTGATGCAGCTTGATTTGTTGTCAGTGCTTGCAATTATTTCATTGTTAATATTACAGATTGCTACCTTTTCTCTTTGAGAACACAACAGTGTAACTGAACTAAGAAATTTCTTTCCACCTGTACCTGAGCTGCTTTGGGTTCCTTAGTCACTTCTCGCTTAGACACATTCACATTTCATGTCCACCTTTTTCACCTACTAAAGGACACAAGAGATTGCGTACATGTTCTTTCCTTCCCAGCGCCTACTGTTTACAATGCAAGCAGCCAAGCGGAGGAAAAGTAGCCATTCTGAAACTACAACTTCTGCATATATGCAAGTGGTTAATGAGATGATGAAAAGAGATGGAAATGGATAGGACTGAGTATGAACACCACCACAGGTTCTGTGATACTCTTTTGAGAAATCTTATTGGCCAAGTATAAGGCAAGCACAGATTACTTCTCCCCTCTTTCTGCAACAGAGAAAATATATTTTGTGTGCAAGAATTATAACCTGCTTCTTGCTTTCCACCTCAGGAAGCACAGCTATGTACAGCCAAGGTTTCTGGAAGAGTCAGAATTAGAACCTTACTGTGTGGAAACACCAGTTCCTTTGGTTTGTGAAGTACCTGAGCTGACGCATCTAGGACGGCCTTTTTCTCACATCAGTGAACACTCACTTAAGAGTGTCCTACAAGTGCCCACAAAGATGATGCTGAGTTATCCAGTTCGTTGAAGCAGCGATTTCTGTATTTTACTTTGGTAGAAAATAGAAATCATGTGTTCTTCTTCTAAAGTATTACTGTTAAATCATCCTTGGGATCATTTTAGTTGTAAATTTTTTTTAGTTCATTTCTTATGTTACAGCCATATTTTGTCACTAGACATAGTTGCCAGCATTTTATTAAAGACCATTTTCCTTTCATGTTTGTGATAGAGAGTTGATCCACCTCCCATTACACTTCTTGGGCATCTGTTGGATTTAATAAGAGTTGATTCAAATCCGTAAACAGCAGTCCTGGTCACTGCTGTCCAGCACTACACGGTATGCAAACAAATTATTTTCATTGAGATGAGCAACTACTGTGCAACACCACTACAAACCTTTACATGTAATATGAAAAAAAGTAGTGTAACAGGTTTTGAAATTACGTAATATCACCTTTAAAATAAACTGAGGAATGATAATTTACAACACTTAAAAATATGACCCAAATTGCTCTTCAATCACTCTGTGCACTGAGGAATTATTCATACATTTATCACAAAATGCCAGAAATGTTGTCTGACAGTTTAGGTCCTCTCCTGTAAACGTCTTCCCCAGCGAGCATCCTTCTGCTTCTTTTGGACTCTGAGACCTAGGTATGTATCCACCTGGCCTCTCCATAAATGGGTAAACTCCATCCAAGATAAAAGACTTGTGGAAATGACAAAGTGGTTTTCAGCTAAAGAGTTTCCAGTGGAGGTGGTGTCTCCACTAGAAAGGTCACCTGTGTAAGTAGCAGAATAGCCTAAGCAAGCTTGCTTTTCTTAGTCACCTTTTGTAGAGCACCTGCAAACCATCCAGACTTAAGAGCAGCCTTTGACTCAGATTACTAATGGGAGTTTGGCAGTGTGCCAGCTGCTACTATAGGACAGGATTTAGAGAATCATAGAGCAGACTTGAACCTGACTGTAAAATACCAAGGTGTCATATCTTGGAAATGCAACACAAGAAAATGAAATTGACTGGAAGATCTAGAAGTCTTGGTAAAACTCTTTGTATGACATGATTAGTATCACAGAAATTTCGGGGAACAGTTTTTTTATTTGGAGTGTTGATATTCTAGGAAAGACAGGTAAGGAAAGAAATACTATATAGATATTAATCATGTTTATGTCTGGAGTTTAACTTGAGAGGCTAATATTCTTTGTCCTGATAAAAGAAAAAACAAGAAGAATGGAATAATGACAGTAATCCATGCAGACCTCTGCTGAAGGGTTCGAGGAAGCATTTCTGAGCCTATTCAAAACTTAGAATGTGGTGATAGCAGAGAATTTTAACCAAATATTTGCTGGAGATGTATTATGACAGGCTATAGATTAACAATCATGCTCATGAAATGTGCTGGGAACAAACTTTATTTAGGAGGTTAGAAGGGGACCAGCTAATCTAGATTTAGTTCTGCCTAACAGGAAGAATTGATTGAGATGCCAAAGGTGCAGTGTAGTATGGGGTGAAAGTAATCACAGAATGATAAATATCCTTATCCTAAGGGAAACAAGTGTGACAGAAGAACTGAAAATAATGTACTTTAAGAAGTCAAGCTTTGACAGCGAACTCTGGAAACTCATAAGATAGGTCACTTGGAAAGGTGATCTGAGAGATAAAGGAATGCAGCAAATGTGGCAGTTACTGAAAGAAACCATATTAATGCATAATAGCAAACTAATGCAAAAAGAAGATGGAAAGCATGGTTAAAGACCATTTCAATTACATCAGGGTATCCTCAGTGACCTGAAAAGAAAAAAAAAAAAAAAAAAATCATATAAAGGTGTCCAATGCCTATGGGTCATATAATTGAGTAAGATTAGAAAGGAAGGGCCCATCCTTGTAAGGATAAATCCAGAAATGCAACAGAGCATATGTTTCAATTAGAAAGAGAAATAAAAGAAAGAAAATCAGGTCCTAAAATTGCATAAGAGGAAAACGAAAAGAAATACAGGTCCAAGACTAACTGGGAAAGAAGAGAAAATAACAGCAGAAGCTTTCAGTTCTTTGTTGAAGTCTAAGTTGAAACTAGATTGCAAAAGTTATGTTTAACAAGCAGATGTTCTAATTCTGAAAAGACCAAGTCAAACAATACTTTGCTGAGATAGTTGTATTTAAGTTACAAGTGCTTATCAAAATCACTTTACAATGTGTGGCACTGTGTGAGAAATCTGAAACATTAATGGTACTTTTATAAAATGCAATGAGTATGAAAAGCATTAGAGGACTGGAAATGGAAAAAAAAATTATCATAAACCTTTTTTTGAAAGTGCAAGAAAAGGAGGGACAAGAAAGCTCTAAACTAGTCACCTTTGGTGCTAGAAAAATTCTAGAACATACCATTAACCAATTGCTACATCCATTAAAAAGTGGTTGAGAGATATATTTAAAGTCCTAACTAAAATTATCAATAAAAGTACATTTAAGCTAAACCAAAGTCAGTATGTGTGAAAGGCTAAGATGTGGATACAGAGTACCCTAATTGACTATAATGGGGCAGTGGAGCAAAGCAAGACAACTGGATGTCAAGCACTGTTTGACAGAATTTTTCTCTCAAGCCTCTACAACAGAGAATACAATTATTCAGCTCTGCTTCAAACTGGTGATCCCTTGGTTGCCATACCACAGTCAGTTTTAGGCACTATATTTTAAGAAAGGAAAAAAGTGTCTACAGGAGGATAACATATAGCAAGCATGTTAGAGAGTGTGTGAAGCAAAAAATAATCAAATTGTCTTTGCTGGTGGCAGGAAGTGGGAAGAATTAGTCTTCTAATTATAAAGGGCTGCTACGAAGAACTAATGAAGACAGTAGAAAAGGCCGAGTAAAAAACCGTTCAATTTGTAACAAAAAACCTATAGATAAAATATTAATCTTCTTTTTAATGTTATGAGGCAGTGTAACAGACTATTTCAGGATGTTATAAAACTGCTTCCACAGTGGTTTTCAAGAGCAGATTAGAAAAACATTTGTTAGGATGGCTTTGCTGTAAGATGATGACCCATGTGATTTTTCAAGGTCCCATCTAATCTTAGAGTTGTATGATTTTACTTCCCATTCATTTTGTGTTAGCATGAGTGGAGTACGTTTTGTATCTAGAACACAATAAAGAGCATCAGATGCTTTTATGCAATATATTTTATGCCACTGCTAACGTTTCATTAGTGGCTGTATACTGCATAGGTACAATATTCAAAAAACAGTCTTCAAAACAGAAAAGTGGAGAGTCTCTTCATTAAATAATAATTATAGAATTATACAGAAAGAATTGTATTCAGATTTTAAAAAAGCATTTCACCTATACCCTTTCTAAACAATCAGCCATTTGTTGCTACATTTACTGTTTAAACAATCAGATTCAGAAATGTTCTACATAGTAACTGTCACAGCTTGATGATAAAGACAGTATATTTTTGTACTGCATACTAAATTATGCTTTAAAAAAGTTCTTTTGAGTTAACTATTTTAGGGGTTGTTTTGTCAGAAATTAAAATATATGATTATACAAGACAGCTGGGTGATTAACATTGGGGCCTGAATGAAGTCTCTTCTAAAATTCCGAACTACTGCAATGCAGCCATCTGACGTATGTTCTATTGTAGTTACAGATCAACATCTTCCTAGTGTTAAGCCAAACATAAAAATTAAATTCTAACATATCTCTGTCTTTAAACAAGTGGGTTTAAAGCCCTTGTAAATCTAGGCTCAAATTCATGACACAAACCAACTATATTCTTTATATTAGAGGATTACTTTTACCAATTAAAATGAAAAGAAAAAGGTCAGGGTATTTTTAGAAATCTAGTTAATTGACTAAACTGCTATCTGGCAACTACAGTCTTACTCAGCTCCCTCCAGTAAAGCTATCAACCTTTAGTCACAACTCATTTGTCTGAAGAGTTAGTATACAACTGGCTCTACAGTGCTATTCTTTGTAACTGATTTCACATGCTGACACATGTTGGCTGCAACTTCATTTTGAGATAACACCAAATGTGTTCAAAAATTAGCTGAACAATTAACTTCCATGATACTAGTGGGAAAAATAGCATTTCTTAATTCAGGTTAGCATAATGAACTGTAAAAAACTGTAGCTCTTCATAAAGGTACCCTGAAGAAAAATGGTAGTGTTACTATTGAGAGAAAAAAAATGGGGTGTCTAGGTATCTATAACTTTAGCAGAAGTCAAGTGCTTTTTATAGCATATAGAAATTTGAGGGGAATGGAGTGGTGCGGTTGCCTGAACATAGTGATCTGTACCGGTTTATATGCCATAAAGTATATCCCTGGCCTCCAGCTGCAGCTGCAGTATGGGCCTGCAGTATGACATGTGCCATAGGTCTCACTTGGTATATCTTAACCTTAGATATGCCAGGGTGTGCAAATAATGTTTAATATTTCTACATTAACATAGTGATGTTATTACTTCTTAAAGCTACATTTGTACCTGATAAATAAAATGTTTACTCTGACACAGGTTTTTCTTACCCTCTAATATGTTTTGATTGGCCTACAAAATTCTTTTTCTTATCTTTCTAACTGTTCGGAGAACCTGGGTGTTTTGGAGTTTTTAAAAGGAATGTGTATGTTAATATCTGTTCTATGAAGTAAATTAATTGGCTTTGAATAGTGACAAAGAATTGAAGATGTGCTATTTGACTTTACATACAATTAAAAGGATTTGGAAACTTAACTGTTTTCAAATGTCTAATTACTTGTGATTTTTGGGTTTGGTTTTTTTTTTAAGAATTTATAAATATTTATCCTTGCATGAAAAATACTGACCTATTAATGGAAATCCTCTCTAACAGTGCTTAAATTTTGGCTATATTTTAAAATTACTTTCTAAATGTTTTACCTGAAAGAATCTATACGAGGAAAAATAACCAAAAAAGTCTATGTCATATTTTTAAAGTTCCCATAAAAACATTTAAGTAAGTTGATCAGGTTTATTGAAAGTTCTGTGCCTGATTTATTTACTCATCCTGCAACTCAGAGCGGGATTATTGCTAGAATATGCTTTATAGGACTCTTTAAGAACCATAGAAATTTGATTGAGTTAAAAGAAAAAATAAAATACGATAGGTATGTTCATTATTTTACCTGGCAAAGATGCATGTGAAATTAGCAGGAAGGGGGAACTGGACAGTTTATGATTGCAAGTAAGAATATAATTTTATTGAAAGATCAACTATTTAAGTAACTTTCTGTATCTATGGGACTCAATGTTTCAACAAACGTGAACAAGGATGATAATCAGTAGCAGTGCTTGATAATTCATGGTGAAATTTTGAGGGAAGGATAAAAAATGTTAATCATTCAAATCTATATAGGGTTGCCGAAAAAATAATATCTACCTTTCCATGTCTCTGTATACCTCAGTATCTCAAGAGATGTTGAAAACAGACATGAAAAAGATTATAAAGTATTTTTGATTACAATTTAATATTTACTTCAAATGCCACCTCCTTTTTTTCCCTCCAGAATCTTCTTGCATCAGGTTTCCGATTTAAATTTCTATGCAACAGATTTTGAAATTTTAATTAATTTATACATTTTTATTTGTAAAATTGTAAAAAAATCTGGGTCAGTTGGAGTTAATTTGCTTATGGAAGAAAAGAAAAGAAATGTCACTCTATTCCATTGCATAATGAAATTACCATGGCTGGGAATCCCCAAAGCAGTCCTGAGCATGAAACAATTTCTCCCCCTTCAGGCCCACCTGCACAACTGAGCCATTCCCCTCTCCCCCTTCTTCCATCAACTTCCTTTAGCTGAAAACATGCATAAAGGACTAAGATGGAGACTATTCTGAAACTTCCCAAATGCTGTTTTCTTCCAAGTTAATGTAACAAACAATTTTTTTGCCAGTTGGCACTAATGGAAACTTCAATCCTATGTAAATCTGAGAGATAGGCACATCCGTTTAATTGTAAAGGCAGAAACCAGAAGTCTGAAATGTAATTGTTCATGTTGTGCAAGGTTCTTTAGAGGTAAGCGAAAATGAAATATTGACATATGTTGCATGAGTAGGGTTCACAGACTTTCTGGAATTCACAGTTTCTAGAAAATCAATGTACGCATTTACTTGCTTCATCTGAAATAAAAAAACCCAAACCTTTGAGACATTAAGCTGTCACAATCAAGGCAGAGTCAAATCACAGATCTTGATTGCTGTACTTAATACTTCCTTTCATTTGCTCCAGTTTATCTTTGCCTATCCTATTCTGTGTGATTAAATACTCTTGATCACTCCTGAGCTCACACTAAGCATCACAAGGTAAAGCTATTCAGGATCAACACTCACAGAGAAAGCACTTGCCCCAAATTAAACTTTTTCCATTATATCTGGACCTCTGAAGGTAACATATTTTCAAATGAAGACATAATTTATTTATTTTTTTCACTAGCACTAGCAATTTATAGAAACAAGCACAATGCTCATTCTGAAAATATTTCAGTGCAATTGTTTTGTCAAAGGTCAGGAAGGGAGGTTTAACCTTCTTTTGTAACTTAAAAGTTCTATTCTTATACTTCTTCTTACTTGCTTTAACTTAATGCTTTCTTAGTGAGAAAGAAGGTCAAGAAGCAGTAAGTTCACAGAAGAAGCCAGAGGATTTTTTTTTTAAAAATATACTTTGAAAGGGATCTTTGTTTATTGTTGCAGAGAAAAACAAAGATCCTGTTTGGTTGGTTGGTTTGAGGGTGTTTGCAGTTTGGCTTTTTTTGTTGTGGTTTTTTGTTTGGTTGGTTTTTGGTTTTGTTTTTTTGTTTGGTTTTGTTTTTTAATTTGAACACCTATTATGCATTTAATGTCATGCAAACATTAGTAGAAGTGGGGTGTGAAATGGAAATGGACTAAGACCTGAAGCATAGGGCAACCTCTGTCTGCTAAGCCTGGTCACTCATGGTTGGCAACGTAGTTTTTGTGTTTCTGCCAGGCAGCAAGACAGCTTTCTCAGGAGGGGCTGAAAGGGCCAACACTCCTTCTCCTTTGGAAGAGTCTTTTCCACCACTGAAGATGCCACCTTGGATGCAACAACTCTGACTACACAGGGAGGTGAGAAAACCCTTACTTCCTAGGGTGTCACCTGCCAAATTACAAGGTGGGCTGTGAAGAGCAGCTCTTACTCTCTTTTCCGTGGTCTTGAATGAGCCTGGGTTTATCACTTTGCTTAGAAGTGCACTGCCCAGGAGGCAATCTGGGTAGAAAAGTGGCTAATTCTGGATTGCCACACAGGATGACTGGATCATAGGAGCCTGTATTTCCAGACCAGAATGCTTTTGCCATATGTTCAGGACCTCACACTATTGAACGAGGCACCGTAGCAGAATGAGCTGTGTAGACCACACTTTCAGATATAGGCTTTGATAGTGCTAAGGCTCATTTTTGATACTGCTAAGGCTCAGGGTTTGGATTGTCTGGATCATAAACTTACTAGCAGTGTGCTTCCAATTCCTAACAGTAAAGTAGGGGTAAATACAATACCTTGCTACCTTGTGTATTTAGACAGTAAACTCCTTAGGAGAGAGACTTTCTCATACTCCCAATTTGTACACTCACATTGACATTCTCAAAGTAAACACAAAAAGGCCCTATAAATATTGTCTGCTTTTGGTGCCTTATTGGTTTCATCTGGTTCCCGTGCTAAAATTGAATTTATTGTGACTGCTGCTACAAATTCTTTTCCCAGCAAATCAGTTGTTGATCAAATGTTTATGCCAGTTTCTATCATATGATGCTCCAAGGAGTCTGGACTGTTTTGCCAGTTTTCTGGACAGAGTGAATTTTGCTTAAATGATTACATTTCCTTGACTTCATTAAATTAAGAAGTTTTACCTGGATAACCACTTTTCTTCAAACAGTGAAAGCAAAACTTGTAGCTAAACTTAGTTAACAATAGCACTACTTCATTTTACTGTTCCACAACTGTTTTCACTAGTGCAGGAAAGAACATTCTTACATATTTGTTTCCATTTTAGGATCTAAAGTACGTAAGTACGATAGGCAATATTTCCTCCATGAATCACCTTTCTTTACCATAGATTTTTTTATAGCTTGCCTGTCTTACACACCATTGTAACAGTAATTTTTAATAATTTCATTTTCTAACACCACCTGCTTAAAATGAAACACCTGCTCTCCGTATTGATTTCAATTCCTCTTCATTAGGATTTTTCCTGCATGTCTTTCCCATACTATTAGAAACAAATATTTTCGTTATAAAGATTTTTCAACATTTAAAAATACCTCAAATGTTACCTCATTATAATTGTTGTAGTATACATTTTCCTTACAGAAAGTAGTATCTTTAAAACTTCCTTAATTTTTAATTTGTTGCCCATTCTTTTTTTTTTTTTTTGTAAATAGTGCAAATATTATATTGAAAACTGTTTTTCATAACTTGTTCTCAGATCCAAAATCTATTTTTAATATATTTATAAATTCCCCGTTTTTCTCAAACCTCTAGTTCCTCTTGCACTATTTTAGGATTAAAATCTTAATTTTTATTTATTAATGAACAATGAGCAGAGAAACAAATCTTTTCTTTTTAAGACAAAACTTCATTACCTTATCATGACTGACGCTTGTAGTGGACTGAAGAAATAATATTAACAGGCTTTTTTGTTTTCTTTGTATTGATTTGATTTTCAACCAGACAAATTTCCTCATTTGTTGTAAATGAAAAAGTGATTTTTCAGTTGCCACCCAATGCTCCTCACTACTGTTTGGTTCCAATAAATCTATGGTTATAGATTAGAATACTAATAATTTGATCAAATTGTAAAAATTCAGCATAATGTAATTTAGACTTAGATTTCTGAAGCAACCTATACGATTTTCTATACCTCTAAGGCAGCTCTGAGAATTTAAACTTAGTTCATACTTGTACTTTTCCCTATTTAAAATTGGAGACTTTATTTTTTGAACCTTTGACAACTATTTTTATGTGGAATTTCTGGGTCAAAAATTGCAGTCCCAGTCATTTTGAATTGAAGCATCACAGTCTCCCCTTTCAAATTTAGTTTTTGTTTGTTTTGCTTTAAAGAAAACATGTAAGATGAAAATATATGTGCCATTTCCTTTGGATAAAACTGACCATAAAAACACTGGTGCAAAGCCACAGATATGTTTAAACTGTAAACTAATGTCACTAGTGTTGGCTTAAGGGGTTATGATAATAAATTCAGGCTATAGTACAATGTGAGCCTGCACTGATTTTTGCAGAACACTAAAAAGAGATTGAATGAAACCAGGGAATTTGCACATGCATTAGAACCACTACAGGTTTCAAGGTGTTTCAAACTAGGGCTAGGATCTTATCACTGAGAATTTGCAGGTCTAGTTTCTGCATTCCCACTGCATTTCAATTAAACATACAGAAATGTAATAGCCCATGATATGAACTAGAAACTGATAAACGTTTTGCAAATGCCTTGTCTGTCTTGAGTCCCACAGATCCCATAATATACATAACAGACTGAAAGCAACCTGCATTTCTGCAGACGAGTTAGCTAGCTTTGTTCCAAGAATGTGTATCTTTGAGTCTCATCCAACTCACAATCAGCTGATATTTTAATCAGAGTTGAGGTAGATAGTTTATATATATATGGGCAGTTGAACCTAAAGTCATAGTTTGCATTTATTTTTTCTTGTCTCCTCTTGGAAGAAATATCTTTCCCACTTAGTTATACTGCATTCTGCTGATAAGGGGGAATATGAATGACCTGCAATATTATGTCTCAGTGGAATCTTGTATCAACAGAGGAAACAATATATTTTGTTGATATACTAACAAAAAGTTCAAAATTAAATCTATGAACATCCTTATGTGTAAAATCTGTCTGCAATATTATACATGGAACATTGTATAGAAGGATACTCAGGCATCTATAAACCCATTTCAAGCCTGTAACTTGAGTTTCTGAAAGTGTACAGTTCATTAAACCGAAGACCCCAGGGAGACAAATATTTATACTTGTATATATGTATTTATCCATGCATATATATACATGTTAATATATAAACAGCTAGACAACCAAAGGACCCATTTGCGATTAAAAAGATCAATTTTTGGCTCCCCCGGTCTCCTAGGTACTCCATAGCACGATAAGGATATACTTCCATTAAAAAAAAAAATTATGAAGGAATGATTGAATGAAAAGACTGACGAAAAAGTTCTGTTTGAGTCAAAGAAGGGAATAATAGGCATGCAACTGGCTTAGAAAAATAATGAAATGGTAGCTGAGAGATGGATATTTAGAGAAGTGGGCACTGGTAAAAGAGGAATGTTCTATACATTGTAAGCACATTAGAATCAAAGTAATGCTGTTTGTTCACTAAAATATATTTGCTTGACTATCGATATGGTTTTCTTAGTAAGATCAACAGTTTAGACACTGATATAAATTTCCAAACAGAAAAACATTTTACATATCTATGCTAAAACATTACTTTAAACAGCATGTTTTTATCTAAAAAGAAACAACTTTGTGTTATGAACCCATCACCAGAGAAAATGATCATAAGAATCCAAAAATAACATGGACTAAATACTGACATTTTCTTATCTGGTTGTAGTTTCCAAACTGGTGGAAATAAAAAGAAATAAGCAAAGAAAAAAATCCCACAAAGTTATTGTAAATGTGAAAAGTAATATGGATTGTCATGTGGTTGTAAATATGAAACTTTGAAAATCACATCATGAAAGCTGTTAGAAACATGGATAAAGATACTGAAATTAATATGATTCTTTACAGTCCTATGGCTTGGAACTTATCCCTCAGTCATTCTCACATTTTAAGTTCTACTTGTCAAGCCCCAGCTCTGAGTCTCCTAAAGTTTTGTCTGTTTGATTCACTATGAATTGTGATTACTGTGAATTCCTCAGCATTCTGTTGCATGTACCAAAAATATTTGAGTTCAGAACACAGCATAACATGTGCAAGCATATTGGTAAGATAATTCCTTCTCTGTGTTTCCAATCTCCTTCATTTGCTCCGTATCTTTTGGATTATGTCTTTATATACACTTTTTAATGTCACGTTTTTCTGCAATTGAATGGTCTCTTCTTGTTGATTTAGTAGTCACTTAGTTCCCAGCCAAAGAATGGAGAAAATAGACACTGAATTCTTACAAATGCTGTGCTATCCATCTCAAGTGGTCTACCACAGGTTTTCATCTTATCACATTCCCCTCAACCTTTAAAACATGGCTTATATTCTCAGCTTTATATCTTATATATAACTGGTAAAATAAATGCTGGTGCTGACTGGAATGAAAAAAGCATTTCTTCTTTCTACACTTTATATGTGCCCTTCATTGCATTGCTCTTTATTTTAACCTTATTCATCACAGAGTAATTGTGGACATTACACTGCCGTCATTCAGCTAAACAATTACACATCTAACACATAGGCTGTCACCTCTGCTTGTATACATTAGCTTCTACAACGAAAGATGAGGTGATCCAGTGCAAGGTCATGTCCTCTGCAACGTCTGCAGGTCTCAGTACTGCACAGCTCTGCCAAGGCCCACCAATATCATCCTGAGATTTAGGACTGTGTAATTGCTAAGCCAAGCAGTGATGCCAATAGTCAAACAGTTCTGTCTCAGTGTGTTTAAAACCTGTGCCCTGGTTAAAGAGTGCACTGCCCTACCATTCCCTCTTTGTTGCATCATATGGACAGAGAAAAAAAAAATATCCCACTGATTAATCCTTACTCTAACACCTGAAGTGCTTAATTTAAAAGATTACAACATTGGGGGTGGCGGGTGGCGGGGAAGCCTTTAAAAATCTAAATAAACTCCTCCAAGGTTCATTACAGTTAAATTGACAAGCTGAACACACAGCCCTGGCTACTGAGGGGATTGCCACTTGTACTTATATTTGTCCTGTTGTTTTGTTTTTTTTAAAAAAAATATTTAACTGAAAAATTTTCCTCATTTATGAAGTTAGTAGAAATCTGAAAATATGGCTGTTAGGTTAGCAATGTTTATCAATAATTTAACCACAAGAAAGAAAAATAACCAGTAAGTTCTAGTTTTGCTGATCCAGAAACTGTATCTGTGATTACAAAGAAGATACACAGCCTTTAGTAGTAAATAATGAGGACAACATAATAGTAATTGCCCTGCATCATGGTTACTTCTTTGTTCATGATATGATTGTTTTTAATATTGGGCAAGGATACTTTTATTTTTTACAATACTTGGATGTGATTAGTATTCACCCTTGTTTTATTGTACTGTTTCTAGAAGAGTGAGTTTACTAAGGATACGGTTTTTATTCTTTTCATTTTAACATAGAAAATCGGCAAGCTGACTCCTCTTAGTGGGGAGGAATGTCAGTGACATTGATATTAGTTTTTTTATGATAATATCAAACTTAAAAGTTTGCATCCTTACAGTGCTCGACACAGTCTTTACTCAGGTAAACCCTTTTTGATGTCAGAGAATTGCCTAAGGATACCTGAGTAAGAACTTCTGAAGGCAGGGAGCTGTATGCAGTTATGATTTCTAAATAGTTCAAGATTCAGTAGGCTCTTGCAAATAAATAGAATTATTTTCATTGCCTTTAACAGGGTTTTGGGCAAGCCTGGATGGTTACGCATTTGCATAACCTCGATACTCATGTGGATAATCTCATTGCCATTTCCCTACACCGCTGAGAAACATCAGCTTTAATACCTGCACAAACTGAAAGGCACCTAGAGGGCTTTGCTGAACTTGGCCACCACATGATTTAATTTACAACAACTTTCTTCATTCATGGTGGCAGGTTGCATGACTTTGAATGCACTATACCTCAGAGCCCTTGCGCGCACGCAGTTCACGAATAGTCCACAAGTCAGTCAGGTCTCAGTGAAATTAAGGTGAAAAAACCCCAATAAATCATGTAGCTCAGTTGCTAATTCTACATTGTTTCATAAAGTGTATTTGCAACCAGAATTTCCAATATGCTTTTTAAAGTACTAGCTGAGAGTCTCTACTTTTTTTGGAAATGTGTTTTTGCTGTTCTGACTGAAAAGTGTGCATGCAGTATGATCTTGTAGAAAATTGTTAAGCAATTAGTATAAATCTGATATTCTTTTTCCCACAGCTTCCCAAAAGTGCAACAAAATCTCACCTCAAACCCTGTCAGTGTCAATTACTTCCTTAGCTTCCAAGTCTTTTTCCCTCCCCAGTTCTATAAAAGTAACATAACTCAAGAAATTACAAAAGAGAAGAAACCAATTCATTTTAAAATTGAGAAAGAAATGATAGAAATATTGAAGTGCAGGTGGATGGGAAAATTATGCTAGTTTAGGCCACGCTTAGATCATTCCTTGCTTATCCCCACAACTACGCGTATTAACTCATTTTGGACTAGAATATATTTTTTTCTCCAAGTACACTCCCTGAGCAGTTGCTTTGCTTTTTTTTTCATTCTCCCAGAACATGGAGCAGAGGTCACCTCTTAATATCAATTACATGCTTCCAGTGGGACCAATGTCTAGAAAGTGAAGGGCTTAGGTGCTGATGGGGTGCTCTCCCTCTTTCTTTGTTTTCAAGTAGTTAATAGCATCTTTCTGCTCTAAGTCAGACAGTTAAACTTTTGCTAACTCTACAGCTGATTCTTCCCTGCTGTCAGAGAAAATAAGTTCTTTAGAGGAAGGAAGTATAGATCCTATGCTCTTTTTCTAATTATTATGATTATTATGTAGGTGTTTAGAAGCAGTAATAGCAGCTTGCTGCTCTTGAAAAATTCTTCAGAACCAAGAGAAAAAAAGATAGTGTTTGCTCTAGATGCACAGCAAAGCAAAATTAAAGATCAAATACATGCCTGACAGCCTGGCTTTCTTTTCCATGGTTTGAAAAGTTTTATATTTCTTAAATTTCCCATGTTAGTCACAAACACTTAAGCTGACACTTCAGGCTCAAGTTATTCCTGTGGATGACACATGAGAAATATTAGTGCTTGGAGGAAAAACTTTGTTGCACTGGAGTCACTTCATAGCTTTGCAGTCACCACAAAAATATGTGCACACTTAAAAGTACTACTTTAGAAAACCTTGTCCTCTTCTTCCAAAAAAATTATAAATGCTTTCCTCCCACATTTTTCTCAATGAGTGCCTAGGCTTGCAGTATGCTGGAACACCTTAGTGCAAAATGATAGCTGTGCACTTAGCTGTTTTAAACCTCTGGAGATTTCTCTTTTTATGCTCTTAGATTATTCTCAGTTTGATTCCTAGATTTCAGTAACGTACATGAATGGATTTGCCATCAAATATTTCTTGAGAATATAGAAAAAGTGGAGCTAAAAAAATGATGTTGTTTGAAAAAGAATGCTAAAAATGTTCTAAGACAGAATGATATCCTGGGCAATACATTCAGATTTCTTTTGCATCCTTCTCCCCTTCCCAAGATCAGCTCTCTGGCCTTTTATTTTTGCTGAAGGAAGTGACATTGTATATATTGTGCCTAATTCCAGATTTAACAAAAACTAAGACTATTCCTGTTTACTGACAGTGTAGGCTAGCGGAATCCTAGGATGGAAGGAGGCGTCTTGCCTCTTTGCTCAGCATGGACCCAAGGGCAGGGAGCCGTGGCAGCCTCCTTTCTGCTGGCTGCCAGAATCAGCCTGATTCCCGTGACACATTTCAGATGCTGTTCCATAACCATTTCTTGGGGTTTGCTGCAATAATCTTCATTTTGGTCACTACTCAGACCATGCACTCAGCCTGAGAGTTTTTAATGTTACCAGTGAAAATGAACTCTGATAAGAAATCAGTTCTGGCAGGAATGCAAACACGTTCTGAAACAGGTGTTCCTGCCCTCATCCTCCAGTGCTTCCTCTCAATTTCACATCCTATTCACATACTTGCCAGAAATCTGTACATAATAAAGGCTCAAAGTGCTACTTTATAATTCCTGTTGGAAATCAGAACCTCTCCAATGCTTAATTATTTGGAACTGAAATTATGCAGGAGGTTTGTCCCTTTCTCACTAACTTTTGGAATGCTTTATACCATAAATAAAAATTCAATTTCCCCTTTCTTCTTACTCTCAGTAGGATTAAATAATGCTATAAAAGATAAATCAGGATCTAACTTCTCCAGCTTCTTTCTTTGCTTTAGATTTATTTATAATCTCCAAAATACATCATATTTGAACTCAAGCCTCTCTGTCCCTTTGATACGATTGTTTTGTCCTTCCACACTGTCTCTATCTCAGTACAAGTGGGGTAACAAAACATTTCATTTATAGTTTTGTCACCACTACTTTTTCCTAAATTCTTCATAGTAGCATGTATTTGCACCCTGAGGAACTTAAAACTTTGTCTCTTCTCTTATTAGGAAAACTCAGACTTCTGTTTAATTAGTTTTGTTTGATTTTGCCTTTTGAGGGGTAAAGATCAAGTCAGTAGCAGTGGGGAGAAAAATAATGAGATAAAGCATTTAAAAACTGAGAAAAGAAAGAGGAAATTATGAAGACAGTGAGGACACTGGAAAGGCTCTCTGTCTTCAAGAGAGGCAAGATGTCACCCCAGGTTACTGTTCAGAAAATATCCAGATGGTTTCCCTCTGCCTTTCTTCTCTATGACCTTCTATCAGGTCATCCTCAAATAGATTCTCTTCTCTATTTTTAGTTCATTCATTATTCCTCTTCATCTCCCTCTGTGGTGACAAAGGGACAGGTCTTGTGTCAGTGGAAGCAATTTGAAATGAATAGATGTGCTACCTGACCCCTTCACAGCCACATCACAAGAAAACATTTAGTGCTACTATTTATGGTCTACACAAAGGATTCATGCTCTTAAACTACTTCAAGACAAAACTTTCATTTGGAGATTACTACCACACAATGCCCTACACAATGACTTTCTAGGCTAGAAAGTTGTTTGCTAATCACCAAAAGGTGGATTTTGTTTTCAGTATTTGCCAATAATAAATAATACTAAGATTTGCAAGTATGATTAACGAGTAGTTCTTCAGTGCAATATATTGTCTTAAAAATTACTTAGAAAAGAAATCTGATTCATATATTTATAATCTACACTTTGACAGCCAGATGTAATCTATGAAATGCAATCTGATTATAGATTTTTTGAAATATAATACAATAAGCAACATATAATATTAAATATTTAGAAAAAAATAGGCTATTATTTTCAATAATTCCCCTGGGTCCACCGATCATCTGAACTTATCATCAACAGGTAAAAGTAAAAACCTGCAAAAGCTCTAAATGCAATGCAGATCTTTTGATCAATTTTTCTCAGGGCACACATTCAGTGACCTTTTCCTGTATTTTATAGTTTAATACTTAGGTAAGGCTTGATCTACTTTTACTGCATTTTTCAAATTGTTTGTCCTGGTTGCTCATTTGTATACATTTTTCAATTTATTTTATTATTTCTTTTTATCTTGTCAGGATTCCACAGCTCTCCTTCTACTTGTCTGTTTCCATAATTTTTCTGCAGTGGATTTTACAGTGTATATGTTAGCTTGGATATGTAACCTTTATTAGATATTCTCACAAAAAAAGCTCAGATGCAAACTGAACCTTGCTCTACCTGACAGGTGGGCAGAAAATTATTTTCTTTTTGTTCTGAGTTTCAGCCAGATTGCATTGCTACTGAGGAATGACATTCAGTAAATGTGATTAGTAAGGAGACTAAGTTAGAGATAACTATCCCAATAAAGATCTGAGTATCTGATAGGAGACCTAACTGTACTAGGCAGGTGGAAGAGAAAACTCAGTGAGACCTTAATTTATTTTTTAACAAATAAATGAAAATTTTTTGAGCAATTTAAGGATGGCCAAAAAGAAGCTGATAAAGAATGGACAGTAACACTGTAATTTGACAAGGTGAATTTGGTTGGGAGTTGCAATACACCAAAAACCTCAGCAGAGACCCTGAAAGATGGCACAAAGACAGGAAGACATACAAGGTACCTAATACCCAGAATTAAAGTTATATCAGAACCCCAAGCTTCTAGATGTCTAAAACTCACTCTAAAATTAAACTGTATTAGATGAAAAGACAGACATCACCAGAAATGGATTCTGACTATTTCATTTAGGCAATGATATACTTCATAAGATGGGACAAGTCTCTCTCCTGGTTTATCTTAATCATTTGACTGCATAGGAGCCACACCTACTATTTAGATCAAACATGCATATGGCTAAATTAAGGTGAGGGGGATCCAACTCACCCTTACAAACAGCACAATCCAGGTAATGTGCATTTTACAAGAAAGCTTGTAAGAAGCATCATGGATAACTAATTCCTTAAGTTTTCCTGCATCAAGACAGTATGTTTGGTGTCATCAAGAAGACCACAATAAAATGATTGGGGAAAGCACAATGCTCTTTTCATCATGTGCCCTCCCCACCCAAGAAACAAAAAATAGTCAAAGACTGATAGAATCATTTAGATTGGAAAAGGCCTTTAAGATCATCAAGTCCAACCATAAATCTAGCCTTGCCAAGTCTACAATAAACCATGTAATTAAGTGCCACATTTATGTTAGAACAGAAGATAAACGGACACATAAACAGAAAGCAATGAGACTTTTCAGATTTTAAACCAGTCACTGGTGAACATGTGATGTGAGCAGCCATAAAGGTGGCCTGGTCAGAAAGGGAAATTACTGAACAGAAGAAAATATTTGCTGAAAAATACTGACAGAGAAATTGCCTGCCAGCCTGGCAGCTGTTAACTTGGGAACTAGGTCTTCAAACAAGAAGCAACCTTGAAAACTGCAGCTGATCTCCTCGAAATACAGCTGGAGTACCTAGAAAGTGGGATCGTCCTGAGTTACCATTGATACGCTCAAAACCAAAAAACTCTAATACTCTAATGGCTACTTATCTGGAAAACTGGGAACAGTCTGGAAAAAAAAATTGGTCTGAAAGATCAAAAAAAATCCGAACGCACAGTCATGATACCTGCACGTCCCCAGCCAAGGTAACCCTTTAGGTTTTGACAACATGACACTTTGTTAGTAGTGTTTGAAAGCCAAAGATAAAATGATAAATTTGAAGTTGGTAGAATTGAGTTTATGATCACTAGGGAATCATATGAACCAGGTATATAAAAGATTTGAAGAAACAGATACAGATAGAAATATGGAGAAGACAGAATTTCTATGAAAAACAATGTAATGCTTGTATTCTAAATAAAAATGTGTCATTTTTTTCAAAACAGAAGCATTAGTTAGATAGAAAGTTCTCAACAGAGCAGAGAACTATCACCTACAATTGAAGCTACGGCTTAATTCACACCTCTAGCAAGTCTCTTTTTCTCTAAGAAACAAAGTGAAAGAAGAGCTGGATAGGATATTCACTCTGTGAACTTCATAATCTGTAGACCTAATAATCTAAAAGGAATAGTATGTACACCAGTCTATACAAAGTCATAATTCTGCACCTTAACAAAGAGCATGAGAATAAGGACCATAGAGGTTCTGGGATCAAGACACTGTGACAGAAAAATGCCAGTGAAAAAACCAGTACAATTAGGTGCCCCTGTTTTCTGGGACTTGATGTCTCTGTGTAAATGAAGTGCACATCTGCAGCAAAGATTGGTGTTCACAAGTATGAATAAATGACATTATGCTACTTTGTTCTCTCATTAGATTTTAACAGCTGATGACCATATTCTACAGTTACTGAAAATATTTAATCTTTCACAAAGAAAGACAGTGTTTGCCATTTTTCCTCAGAAGGGCTGTCAACTAACAGATCTGATCTAACAACTACTACAGTATAAATTCTTCAAGTTTCAAGACATCAAAGAATTGTAATAATTATACTTACTACTGTCTTTTACTAATATTTCAAGGAAACATACAGATAATGATTGGCCATTCTGAAGTAACTGGATGTGGTTTCTTTGCTGGATTAAAAAAATATTTACTTATTATTAATATTTATATATTTACATATTAATACTTTATATAATATTTATTATCTACATACTTTAAATTTTTATTTTTTATTTATTTATAGTACTAAACAAATGCATTTTGAAATGCATATTGTATAAAAAATCATTAGATTTGATTGGAGAAAGAAAATATATAAATTATATTATTTAGTGTTTTCACTTTAAAAAGGAGCAGCCTGGAGCCAGGGATAGGAAGAAATGGAAAGAAGGATCTATAGAAGGCCATATTGCACTATGCATCTGCAACTAGAATTCAGCCCAGTTGTTAAGCCACACAGACTGAAAGCAATTCCAGAATATCAAAGCTTACAAGACCTTTCTTTGTGCAAGGATTCAGAATTTTGTACTGTCTAATTAGCCTGAACTGTTTGTTTTCAAATATTATTTCTGCACAAATAAACTATAGGTTCTACAATAGCATCTTTTCAGAAGCCTCCTTCTATAGAGGAGGCAGCTCTTTTAATGGGATATATCAGTGTGCAGTCTAATTCCCCCAAGAAAAAAGTTAGGTAGTCACATTTACTAATTACAACATTCTTATTTAATCTTTACAATAATGCTGTCCTGCAGTGCATTTTCTCTCTTTCCTCGTAAAAAAACACACCAAAAAAAAAGGGAATTATTTTCCCAATCATGTAAAATGGGACTGTATCATGTAACCGTGAAGAGGGATCATATCCAGCTGTGCTTGAAATGTTACGCAAATTTTGCATAGGCATAGTTTGGAGACCCACCTGCTGAGTTAATGAAAAAAAAAAAAAAAAAAAAAAGCATATAGTGCAGAACTCCTAAAGAGAAAACCGTGAGAAAAGACTGTAGAGCATAAAACCAGAAAAGAACAACAGGATGCAAAATCAGTTATTTGAAAAACATGATCGAACACTGTCACAAAATAAGGTAATTAACTGAACACATTGATTTCATTAAGCCATATCAGTTCAGCTCTCATGTCCTCTTTTTTTAATAGAGTAAAAATAAAAAAAAATATGGAAGATGTAAAGACAGCTGTCATGTTGATTTTACTTCATTTTAGTTCTGAAATCTGAATATTACTAGGTAAAGAGTTGGGATTTTGTAACTATCACACAAAAAACATAACAGTATTATATTAAAGTATATTAACATGACTAGATGATCAAACTGTTCAGTTTTATGGCACCATTCTGGGCTTAAATCAAGGTTACCTTTTTTTTTTTTTCCCCCCACATTTATGGAATTGCTGACACCTATTCCTGTGTTTTCAACAACTAGGGAAGAGTTTCTGTCTCAGGCGATCTTTTTACTAAATGGAGTAAACCCCACTTTGTCCTTTAAGTGACTACGAGCATTTTTAAGGTATGTTTTAAACAATATTTTACATGTCCCTTTTCTTTTATTGGTAATTATTTTTCCTTTCTTTTGCCATTCTTTTTTCTTTCTTTGTAGTCTTTTATTAAGGATTTTTCTTGTATTTCTTTGTCATAACATTAAAAAATGCAACCTCAGATAATGATGTCACCACACAGTGAGACTAAGGCAATTTCCTCTGAAACCCCTAAAATATCCAAGCTATTCTTCAACTTAATTCACGGTAGTTAGAAAGTTCAAAGAATCAGTGAGGGACTCTGAAGGCAGAGTTTCCATTTAAATATCAACTAGAATTTACAGCTGTGGGCTCAAGTCTGCAATCCTCATTCATACAAAAAAGCAATGGCTGGAATGCAAACCTTCTGTGAGAAGGAACTGCGGTAAGGTTTCATGTCTCTTAATTTTTAGCTTTACAAAAAAAAATTAAAAATAATAATTCTATTATAAGCTGATCATCAAGCAAGGCTACCTTATAAAACAAATGGAAAAGGAGAGGTTTTGTCAAAAGTTCATTTTTGGCTCTTTAATCTCTCTGAAGCCAATGGAAAGGTGGAGGCTCCTCCAGAGCTTAACTTGGATGCTCTGCATCATTTTCTAGAGGAGTCTCTAGCCTTTCATTGAGTATTGTGAGATCTGCTGGGTTATTACTCTCATTACAGAATATCCCCTGGGGCACACCTATAGATCACACTGTCACTCCTCTTACCTTAGTGTTCTGTTTTAAGACAGAATTAATCATCTTCTGGGGTGCCTTTCTCTCCTCTGTGAGCATAGAAAGATCTGAGGGCAGCTACCATAGGCTAGACCCCTGCCTTTTAGAAGAACTAAACTTGGAAAGATCAGTCCCACTCCACAATCATAAAATATAAATATGCTAAGGAGAATCTGAACTAGAACTTCATTTAAGTTGATAATTCAATTTCACCAGCGGATCTAATTTGTGATTTTAAATCTGAAGAAAAGACCTTTGTATTAACTCTTCAGTTCATTGCAATATACTTCGTACTTCAGAAGAATGTTTGCAATCATTATCTTAATCATTATCTTAGCTTTCTCTCCAAGAATGTTCAAACCTCAAAGAGAAAGGTAAAAGAGAACTATGAAAGTTGTTTATCAATGCTAAACACCTGAAAATGTATTTAAATAATGGTTTTTGAAGGACATAAGAAAAAAGCGCATAGCAGTAAAACGTGTTCATTCCACTGTAACAAGATTGAAGTAGCTATGTGGAATGCATACTTTCTGTACATTGTCTACAGGCTCCCTGCTCTTTGTTTTCTCATAAGTGAAGCTCCAAGCAAATTGAATTCAAAAGGCAACATCTTAGTTTTCATACAGGTTATACTGCATAAAGGAGTTGAAATTGCAGGAATAGCAAAAAGCATGGTTTCCATGTAGATTTAAAGATAATTTTACTCTTATTTTCAGAGGGCAATATACTTGCTTGCAAATCTCATCCAGAGCTTTTGGGTGTATAAAATTCTATGATTTGCCTGCTTTAATTGCAGAAAGCAAGTCATTGGAAAAACTGGTGCAAATATTTACAAGTGAGATTTCAATTTACTTTCTTTATACATTAATCCATATCATTAATTTCTTTCTTATTGAGCTAACGGAACTCTAAGGGTGGTAACCTAAAACTGATGGCAATGTGATTAATTTTACCTTTAGTACCTCCTGGTTCATTAAAAAGCTTATTCATTAAGAGTATTAAATATTTTATGCCATTTTGATCATCTGCCTTTGCAGATTCCTGTTAAATCCAAATATATGTGAGCTGCTGTTCTTTTGTTTCAGACTCTGTTGATTGCTCTGTCTTAAGATGGACTTGGAGAGGAAGCTGCCACAGTAGTTTACTTCAGTCTCACCATCCTTTTTATTTTGGGGCTGTGGGGTGGGTGGGACGTTTTTTTTTACATTTTGCATATATTTGTTTACTTTGTATGTAAAATAAAAATAATAGTCCTCTTGGTACTAAAATGTGTAAATAAGCCAGAGTGAAAATAAAGAAGATAATGCATTTTTTAAAAGAAAAAACAGAGAATGAAAAATACAAGGCTTGCATCTATCAAGAAGGAAAACATTCTGCAACAGAGGAGTCTATCAAGTGGTCCTCGTGACAAAGGTTATTCAGGGTCTATAATTACGCATAGATTTGATTAGATTAGATCAGAGCACATGAAATAATTACTTCTCTGATTCTTCTATCAACATCTACTACTATAATTGGACATAAAGTTATATTATACTAGATTTTTTTAAAAATCATCTTATTTAGATTCCATACTAACTTACTTAAATCCAAAATTATTGCTATTATGATAAGAAAAGGCAGTGACTCATTAACATACTGATGCCTCTTTAGAATCTGTCATTTAGTGCATTTATCCATTGTCCTTCACCCAAACTGAAAGTGTTTCACAATTCAGTGAAACTAGAAGTATTACAAAATAAAAAGATTTTTCCTATTGCATATAGAAATTATGAGATTTAGCTTTCTGAGCATGCCAGATAAATTGTTTCCATTATATATATATGGAGCTATAATAAATTCCCTTTGATATTTATGGCAATGCAATAAATCTGAATAATCTGAGTGCAAAGGACAATACCTGCTGTGCCAATACTTTCCTCCTACTGTTCCCAAAGAGCCGCTCACCGCTTCAGTGAGTACCTGATGTTGCACTAAGGTGAATTCATGGCAAAATTCATTACATAACAATGCAAAATTAGTTAATATTTGATGCTTTCTACAGCTCCTGATGATGGTTCAGTTAAAGTCTGCTAGAAGGTTGAAGCTATATGGTTATGACCACTGCAGTATTGTGGGCAAAGCTTAATTGAGATACCATGTCTTAAATTTTACTGTTATAATTTTGAACAATATTACTCCAACAGTAGGAAACTAGAAAAAGAAAAATGACAATGAAAATAAAAATTGTTTTCCCTACGTCTGATAACTCATTCTTCCTACAACACTCATGATTCTTTAAGAAGCAACAACTTTTTTAGTTTCATAGCACACTTTTAAACTGACTCTCCTGATTATGCCCTTTTCCCACTCTTGGCTCATGGAGTCATCTCTGAGCATGTGAGCCAAAATGAAAAGGTGTATTCCAGGAAGTTTACAAATGCAATTTCAGATCAGCACAGAATGTGTTTTATATCCTTAGGCTGTAGATGTGTGGAAAAAATTAGAAATTTTACCCCCTACTAATGTTCAGCTATTGAAATATTTGACCAGATATTATTTAATGCAATAACACACACACGTTTACACACCCAGATAAAACAGGGACAAGGCATAAAGAGTCTTTAGCGAGATAATGACGGTATGGAAACCATCCTTCTTTTTTATTCTCTTCTCCTATTCCCACAAATCTCCATTCAAAGAAAACTCTTAGTGCAGAATTTATACTAGAAAGTGTGGTGAGATAGATTGGGATTTTCTGTATCATCAGGAGATGATGGGAATGGAATGATATTCATGGGCAGTTAAGCAGGCCAGTTATGTCAATACCAGTTGTTTAACAGAACTAGAAAACAAGCAACATCTTTCCAAAGGTGGGGGGAAGATTAATTGTTTTAACCTACTCCTCATTTAAGAGTATAGATTGACATAAAAGTATATTGTGTAGATTGTCTTTTATGGCTTCTTAAATATGAGACAATACCTTTGAAATGGTGGGATTTTGTAGTCAATCTTTCTTCCTGAGATAAAAAAGGAGAAATAAGTAGTTAAGGATTTTTTCTCTATAAAGAAGATTAAAGGACTACTCAGATAAAATCTTCCCTCATTTTCTATGTGTTTGCTTCTTTTTTTGCCAGAGGGAAAAAAAAAAAAGATCATGTTCTTTTAACTTTAAATGTAGAACAATCCTTTAAATCCTCATTATTCTTAAGATTACAGAGATTACAAGTCCATACAGTATTTCCTGAAAAAGATTGCAGAGAAATGACAAGCAAGTATCTAAACAAGTGTCCAAGAATTCTTTCTTTCAAACACTGAAAGAAAAAAAGGAAAAGACACATATAATTAACTGTATTTCTGACATTCTGTCCTCAAAGCAGTATGGTAAAGATGAACATGAATCAGACAGAATGGCCTAAAACAACTTTAAGTAGGCTTCTTAATACAAAATATGCTAATCTGTAGATGACAGATTCAGCTGCAATTTCAAAGGTTCCCTGTATTGAAAAGATATAAACCAAAGAGCAGATGGAAGATAAAATCTTGCTTAGAAAAACGGATGTGCAAGCTCTGCATTCCAAACACTTGCTATAAAATTCTGGCTTTTCCAGTTTTCCTTATTGAAATTTATGATCATTTGAGGTCAAATTCTGCTTTTGTTTCATATGGAGTGGATCTTGGCAATTCACTTACTACAGAGCAACACATCACTATTGCTGTAGAGGATGATTTGTATCTTTTTTGAAGTTATTTCCAAATTTTGCTTTGAAAAGTGATTTAACAACCAATTCTAGCAAGGTTTCTTTTGTCCATCATTCTGCAACATTTATTTAAGCAGTTTACATCAGTTTTGCATGAAATAGAATGTATAGAACACATGACAGCACTAAGCTGAGTTCTTGTCTTCTTACACTCCAACTGCATTTAGAAGAAAATAAATTGAAAGTAGTGAAGAAATTATTGTGTATTTTAAAACTAATGTGTACTTTCTAATACAGCCATTAGGAATGCTAGGCAATCGTGCTAAAAAGCAGCTGTTTCTGGAACATCTGCTCACCTTCCAAGGAAACTAACTGAAATGGTGTCAAAGTGAGGGAATGGGTGGGCTTCTAAAATAGAATAAAATAAAAAAAAATTCACTGACCTACAAAGAAGTACAGAAGAGCAGTATTATTTGTTACAGTTCTCAAACAGCAAGTTATACTCGACCTTTTTGTTAGGTTCTTGCTCCTGATCGACTGAAAGTTAAAGCCTCACAATGCCAGACAATATTTTGAGGAAGACCTAGCAGTGGAGTCTTGATGCCTGATTTATTATGAAAATGAAGTCTATGGGGTTGTTATGCCTATGTGTCTCCCCGTATAATTTAACTGGGTGATTTCTAAACAAATCAAGATGTAGAAATCTTGGAAACACAATATTCTGACATGTTTTGTAGAAATTTGGAGGTGAATAGAGGATGGAGACCAAAATAAGGAAAAGCAGGTATTAACTTGGCCCACTGAATAATTCCAAGAAGAAAATCAACACATATATACCTCTGAGGTACCAATAATTCATCCTGACAGAGATACGTTAAAAAATAAAAGACAAAGCTAGATCAGTATTGCAGCAAGGGACTTATTAAGGAGACCTAAACACAGTCTGTGGGAAACCAGCTGTCATTCACTCTGCAGCTCATGGGAATACCTTAGCTTTAAATATTTTTTCTCCTTGAAATTATATAAAAAGTCATCATTCTTCCACTAGATTGACTAATGCTTTTCCACAAAAGACATATAGTGTTTATGACTGTGTGTCTGTTACTATTAATGGCTGCTTTGTATGTTTACAAAATCACGGTACTACTTGAAGTTAAAATTATTTCTTTAAGATTTTAGAAATGCCATGGATATGACAGGTAAAATATGGAGTCAATTTGTATGACCCTCTGCTAAGCAATGTGATAGAGGCATCAGAAATGTAAAACCTTTTTCATCTCTGTTGTTTACCTTTTAGTTTTCTTAGAACAAGTGTGTTAGAAGGCTTAATATCTCTATGTTCCCGATTTAGAGGTGTATTGGAAAATTGTTATGGTATAACTTAAAACTTGTATTCTAATAAATTTTCTACTTAGATTACACATGAATGGTTCTAATATATGCATATATTACTATATTTCATTACTATATTTATATTGGGTGCTTTTTGTGTATAAGATGTTTTCATCTGGGGTATAGGAGGATTTCCACTTAATATCATTTACTTGTTTGTAATTTATTTTTTTTCTCTGAGGTTGGAAGAGATTATTAGCACAGAACTAATAACAGAATGCTAGTGTTACCTTTGAAATGGCAGCCCCTTATCTCAAGGACTAAGCTGAAAGCTGAAGACAGTTGTCTCAGGGAAGATTATAAGGAAGCAACAGAACACCTGCTGAAGGATTTGAAGTCTTTCAAGTCTTTGAAAATAATTAGTTGACTGCGGAATTCAGAAGTTTGCAAAAGGAAAGCATTCACACTGATACAAAGAGAAAAGAGAGTAGGAGCAGGAGGAAGGGCTCTGCATAGACCTTAAGATCTTGAAAGAACTGAATAAAACTTAAAAAAATGTAGAAATTTTAAGATTGGGTTTTGAGTAAAAGCTTTTATTGCTTTTTCAAAAGGCTATGTACTTCCTGGGCTTATCTGTGAGTTATCTGTGGTTGTTTAGAAATCATTTTACTACCCTGTTCTAATTTTTACTTCATTATTGTCTTGGCCCCGAGAGTATTTTTTTAAATACTATCTTCAGAATTGCCATATTGGTGGAGCTCTGGAAGCAGGAAAGAACTACTTTCCATTTATGGGAGAGCTGGCATGAAAGGAGACAGGGTTAGGATTTAAATGGTTAACATACAGAGTCCCATCCTTTTGGGAAGGGGTGCTTGACTCTGCAGCCCAGGATGTTGTCTATGTGCCTACAGATGCCCAGCCCTAGCCAAAGTAAAAACATGGGATTCTGTGACTGAGTTTGTGCAGGCCAACTTGATGAGGTAAGTATTGAGAGAGCTTATTTAATGTTATAATAGTCAAAAGTTCATGGTAAATATGTACCATCAATTTTCTCTATAGAGATTTTGAAAAAAAAAATTACATTTTGCACAAGTAACATCCTTTAAACAAAATACTTCTGTCTTTATTGACTATGAACATACTGTACCAGGTTTCTTCCTACTCCTGCAAACAACACCAGAGCTCAATTCAGTGTTACAGCTTTATGCAGAAATTAATTTCAATGCATGCTTCTTTTTCTTGCAGTAACACAGCCATTGTATGTGAGGATTCCTTAGCAATGATCTGGATTATTAGATCCTTATTTCTTTTTTAGATGCATCGTAACTACATACTCTGTTGGAAGGGGCTAAAGTGTGGTTTGTTTTTTTTCCAACTTGTATTTAATTCTTTTTAATGGAAATTAAACTTTGATTTAGTTTTAGGGAAATATCCAGAACACATTCCTCTTGGACACATGTTAAAAATACTTACAGAAGCAACATGTAGAAAGGTGGTAAGAGCACTTAAATGATGACCATTACCAAAATATTACAAATTCCATGTTCAGGTGACTATCTCTAATTTAAACAACATAATAGACACTCATCAAAATATATTTCCTTCTTTTTCCTTCCCAGAAGTGAACAAAAAGCCACTACAAAGTGCCAAATTGACAGAAGTAGAATTACTTCTGTCTGCCTAGTAGACAAAGCATAACAACCAGGCAGGATTTCTTTATGTTTTAATACCTTTGTCAGGCTTGCCTTTTTTCTTTGCTCTACAAAAGTTGGCTCTTTGTCCATTGAAATTAATGATACCATTTCCATTTACTCCAAAGACTTTCAGTCCAACTCTCAAGCACAGGCGCTAACCGCATACCAATTACCTTTTCAGTAACAGGCATATATGCTGAAGTATATGTTTGTCAAAATAAAAAGAAGTATAAGAATTAGAAATGGCATTGTTTGAGATTATTGGTTAAGGCAAGTCCTGTTCTTGGATCTTCCACTTACTGCTAGTAATTCTAAGTACTTCATAGCACACTATTTTTGAATAGTGACTCTACTAAGAAGTAGAAAGTATAATCCATTAAAAAATAACTTGGGTCTTGCAATAGTGGGTAGAAGAATGGCTAAATACATTGTCATTGAGCACGCAAAGTTTGTGTAAGGGCATCTCCAGCACAGCTGTGAATAGAAGTTTCTAGGATGACAAGTACCCTATTCTTTCCATTTCTCAGAGGTGTTGAACTATTTCAGATGTAGGAGTGACTCCCTGCAGTTATATACTAGCTAAGGGCAACTGTGGGGAAATAAAGAAGAAAGGAAAGGATTTCACTTTTCCCCCCAGTTTCTGAAGCAAAAAAACCCCACCCCCCAATTATTTTGCAAAGTAAATTAAGAGAGCAATAATTTTAGTATTTTAAACAGTATTAAAATATACATTTTAATTAAATAAAAATGCTAAAATCTGGCAAAACTAACCAATTTCAGATGAGAACGCTGTGCTTGGCTTCACACATTCTTTAAAAACAGCCATTTCCCCCTTTCCATTAAGTCCACATGTGGATGGTTCTGCTATACATTTCTTATGTCTCATCACATAAACCATTATAATTCATATTTCCAAGGGAACAGAATTAAAGTTGCATGAACAACTTGTATTTTAGTTTTGCTTACTCTGAGCATACTTGATTACGAAATATGAATGTACTTTTAATACAAAGTGTGTGGGATATTTCTTACTACACGTAATCTTTAATATTCTATAATTTTCCTCTCTTTTCCTTTTCTCTTACAGAATAACAATTTGGCCAAAAGCTTATCTGGCAAGATACAGATTAGATGAGTGGCCTGTGAGATGGGTAGGAAATTAGTCAGCAGGTCCCACTCAGAGGAGTGGTGATCAATGTTTTTTACTTAGGCTGAAAGCCTGTCAGAAGTGGAGTCCCCCAGGGATATATACTGGCCCCAAGCTGTTCAATATCTTTGTAAGTGACCGGGACACCTGGAGAACTGTGCCCAGTTATGGTCTCTATAATTCAAGAAAGATGTAGACAGACTGGAGAGTGTCCAAAGTAAGGCCACAAAGATGATCAAAGGGCTGGAAAACCTGCCCTATGAGGAAAGACTGAAGGAACTGGGTCTTTTCTGCCTGGGAAAAAAACCAAACAAAAAACAAAAAAACTCTCAGGGGGAACCTCATCACAGTATCCCAGTACAGGGTGGCTACAAAGAGGACAGCGGGTCTCTCTTTGTCTTTGTAAGGCACCACATGGACAAGACAAGGGACAACAGGTACAAGTTGCACTTGGAGAGTTTTTATCTCAACGTAGGTAAGAAATTGTTTACAGTTTAAAAGCAATTAATCACTGGAACAACCTCCCCAGGGATGTGGTAGGGTCCCCATTTCAAGATGTGGTCAGACAGGGTGCTAGATAACCTCATCTAGGCTCTCTTTCCCACAAAAGGTTGGGCCATATGACCTTTCAAGGTACCTTCCAGCCTGGGCTAATCTATGAGTCTGTGATTCTATGATTCTTTGAAGGTACATGCTACATGTTGGTTTTCTTCAAACAGCCCCTCCCTGCCCCCTAACCATTTAAATCTTTTGAAAAAAATGAAAATTATGTGCAAAATTTTCAGGAAGACAAACCAGATGAGTCAGTTCCTTGGCACCATGAAGCTCTGTCAGACCTGAGATGCTGTAATGAGGCAAATGCCCTGCCAGTAAAGTTTGAGTGAAGGCTCCTAAGTGCAATTTTTCTACAAATTTTCCTTTCCCAACTTATGAAGGGTCAAAAACCTAAAGAAAATTAGGATCAGAAGCTAATACTCAAGCTACACTCATATATCCAACTGATGATTCTTTTAAAATGCCTTAATATTCTGATGAAATACTGCTTCACCTGACACTGAAACAGCTAATGCATTTTTCATACTTAGTGATGCACATTCTCTTCAGTTTCTAGTCTTGGTGAGATTGGGTTACAGATGTTTATTTACAACAACTCCCCGGTAACAGACTTGCAGGATTGCAAGCAACAGTATGTTGACTGAAAAAAAAAAAAAAAATCTTCCCTGGTAGGTCATTGGAAGCAGCTTTTCAATGATACTTCCTACAGAGATATACTGAAAGACAGACAGACAAAACCTGAGCCATTCTGCTGGTAATAACTTTAAAGTTAATGAAAACAAAACAAAACAAAAAGCCTAGATCAAAGTCCATCACTGTCACTGAATATCTTCTCGCTGGATCAGCAAACTTTGGATTAGGCTGCAAATGTCACCATTCTGGAGAAGACAAATTAAAGTGAATTTCCAGATGATGAAAATCAGGAAAAAATCAGATACAGACACCAGGCTGTGAGAAGTAAGATCCAAATCAAGCCTTTTGGGTTATTTTTCTTACAAAACATTAGACAAATAATTTATGTGACCTATTTAACTGACAAAATGCTACCTGCTTAGTAAGGGTCTGACTGTCAGTTTGGCAATCTTAAGTTCATTTAATATTTCCTAGTTCAGGGATTATAATGTTAATTTTTACCTTACAGTGTTAACATACATAATATAAAGTTACAGACACTAGTTATTATTAATGGAACACATGATTTTATCTGAGAAAAAAATAGCCACTTTGTCCAGCCAATTTCGCACTAAACGCCACATAATTTCTTTCTGTATTGCTAGTCTTTTTCATTCTTGATTTCAAGAGCCTTCTATCATCCATTTTACTATTTCACTTAGGATTATGTCAGAATCATATTTCTCTTAGTTCTTCACAGGACTTGACGTACTCCAGCAGGCTTAAAACCTAGGATCATTTACATTGGAAAAGACATTTAAGATCATCAAGTCCAGCCGTTAACCTAGCACTGCCAAGGTGGTATATGCCAAGTGGAACGCTCAGATTTCCAGCACTGTCTTCATGAAAGCACTGTTGGATGGCGCTTTGAGTCTCTGCATGTCTTGCACCACAAGATGGAAACAATCTGAAGCCAAATCCCTTGAGCAGAAACCATCCTTCCATCCAAGCCTCATGCCTATGCCAGTATTTCTCTTCCTCCTCTATTTCCTCAAAGCAGGACCTCAGCTCAATATTTTCTTGCGTTTCATATCGTACTGTATGGGGGATGTTGGAAGTGTAATCGAGCCAGAAGATAAACTTTCAAGGACAGCCTTCTACAATGTTTAAGGCCATGCCTGAAGTACAGATAGATAGATGTACAGACAGATATATGTCTGTCCAGGTTTGGACTGAGAGTTTAAGAAGAGTGTGGAGAAACCAGAGACAGTACAAAGAGGGGATATCAACATGGTTGGAGACTAGGGCACATGAACTATGAGAATAGTGTAAGGCAATTGAGTCTTTCCTGGCAAAAAGACTCAGAGAGGTTCAACGGCAACTTAAAATTACTTGAGTGGAGGTTACAGAGGTAGTGGAACCGAACTCTTGGTAGCACTGGATGATGTAACAAGGAGAAATGCTTACAAATGCAAAGTTGGGAGGTTCAGACTGCACGCGAGAGGAAAAAAAAATCCAGAAGAGTAATGGAAACAGTATGTCCTGTAGCTGGAAAATCTCCATTTACAGTGGCTTTCAAAAATCAAGTAGTCAAAAAGCCATAGCCTACCCAGTCTAATGTCATGACAGATCTGTTTCAACAGGGAGGTTGAACTGGAAAACAATCATCATTGACACCAATATTTGTTTGATGTCTATGTCAGTGTATATTTTCCTATTAAATTAGTTCATATCACCTATACCTGATTATTGTATGAATTTCACGCTGCAAGGATAAAGTATGGAACCAATTACGGTGGGAAAAAGGAGGGAAAAAATAATGCAGAAAAGTTAGCATGACCCTGCAATCTGAAACTGATAGCCACTAGAAGCAAGTGCAGCCTTTGTGAGATTCAATGGAAGTTACACTACATAAAACTGTATTTACTACTCACAACACCAAACCTAAGTGAATTACACTTGCTTAGCAAACCCAGTAACAGTCATATTGGTGTAAGGTAAGTTATTTCACCAGGATACATATATTAACTCCATTATTTAAGCTATAGCTGAACTTGATCTTGCATACAGCATCTATCTTTTCTTCTTCAACACAGCTTTCAAAGAAATTGTATTTCAGATGTGATTAGAGTATATAATAAGTTAGGTGAAAGCTTCATAGAAATATAAATAAATGTGCAACAAAGCTAGTAAATTACTGTATCCCTTCACAGCTCTAAATTCCATCATTGTCAAAAACATTTATTTGCCTTTATTTCATTGAGCTTCTAGTGAGCTGTTTTGAGATAGCTGTTGAAGATTTACATACCAAAATACTCAAAAAGACTGTATAGAATGAGGAACTTACATTTACCTTGGACTGTTTTAAATGACATACAAAATAACCATTGAAATGACAACAACTTATGTTCTGTGTTATTACCTTTGTGGTGATCTCAAAACTGTAAGAATCAGTGAAGTAAGCCAAGGTGCTTTTTTGAGCAAAAATACAGGTTTAAATGTAAGCGTGAAATATTTTGGTAGGGCACCAATAGCAAAAAAGCTATTTGCATTGAGGCTGAAAAATGGGAAATGTATATCTCAAAGATTCTGAAAACAATAAATATGATACATGAAATTTTCTTCCAGTGAGTTGTAAAGGATAAACCTAAGCCTTTGAGCCATATTTTCTGTTGCAGTATGGTACTTTGTTATAAATTGACAGGTCTATTGTGTTTGGGGAGTTTGGGGAAATTTGGTTTTGAATGAAGATGATAGATCGGCTTTCAAACCATCTGTCCAGTCCCAAAAGCTGAATACGCGAATTATTTTTGCACAGTGTCATGTTTTCCTTCTACAATACCTCCCCCAGTTACAGCATCTGCTTTTTGATGCTAAAGGCAGCCGCAGTCAGTCACTAGGGGGAAGACAATCATCAGTGCTCTGATGGGGACAGCTGCAACTAGAGGTGGTGGAATGGGGTTACTCCAGGGCCATGAAGGCAGACAAATTCTCCAGCCTAAAGCTTTCAATTCATCCCTTATGTAAACCAACGTAGTTGCAGCTATTGACCTTGTACTCTCTTCTTCAAGGCATATAACTTGACAAACCAGTGTGGTGGGTTAGCCTGGGCTAGCAACCAAACTCCCACCCAGCTGCTCGCTCACCCGGTATAGGGGAACTAGGAAGAAAAGGGATGAGAAAGCTCATTGGTCAAGATAAAGACAAGGGAACTGCTTACCAGTTACTGTTGTGGGAAAAAAAGATTTGACTTGGGAAAACTAACTTATTCTCTGTTAAAGGAAATAATTACTGATTCAAGTAGTGGGAAACAAAAAGACAAGCATGGAAACAAACCCTTTCCTCACCGCATTCTCAGGCTTAACTTGCTTCACTCCAGACTCCTCTGTTTACCGCCGCAGGTTACACTTGGTCCCTTCAGTGAGTTAGCAAAAAAAGAGGAAGGGCACCCTCTGGTCAGGATTTAGCAGTATCTCTCTGCCACTCCCATCTCGTCACATCTTTCCTCTGCTCCAGCGTGAGTTCTTCCACTGGCAGCAGCAGTTCAGGAAAACCTTCTCCAGCACAGGTCTTCATAGGTGGCAGGGAATATCTGCTCTGCCATAGTGTGACTCCTCCTCCCCCTCTGACTTTGGTTTTTCTTCTGTAGTTTTGCACTGCTTTTTTCCCCCTCTTCCTCTCTCTGTCTGGTCTCTTGCCCTTTCTCAAATACATTTTCCCTGAGGCCACGGTGCCCTGCAGCAGCTGGGCTGGAGCCGGCTGGAACTGGCTGGAACCGGCCATGCCTGGCCTGGGACAAAGCCCCAGCTGCCCCTCACAGAGGCCACCCCAGCCCCACCACTGACACCTCACCGTGGACAGCCAGTGCAGGCAGGTGCACACGCTCCACATGAAGGTAGGCCAAGCCTCATCTGGGAAATCTGGGAGATTCAGGAGAACACTCAAATGCTCACTGAATTTTTTGCAAACATACCTATTCAGATTTGTATAAAATCTGACATGTAACAGAGTTAAAAAAAAAAACAAAATCAGTCAGGGGAGCTGAGAAAATTATAGAGGATGGCTATCAACTATTATATCTGGCTTAAATGCAATGCTGAGCCATGGCTTGAAAAATAAGGCAATTAAGGTTTGTTTATGAACAATAAGATGCAATACAATGGGATCATGAACTGCTCAGATGAGCCAAAAATGTAAGTTAGGTACATGTATACAGTACATAAGAATAATATTAGATTTTTGAACCAAGGAAGGTAAACTATGTAGGAATTTATCCTGAAAATGAGAATATGTTAATACCCTTATGTTATAAAAGTAATGAAGAATAACTGAAGTCTGCATCGATTACAAGGAATTAATAAATACATTTTCAGGTTAAGCCTAGGTTTTGGGTCTTCAGCCACTGAGAAAAATAGAATATGTCGAACACCTGATAGTGAAGTTTCTCACTGGAATACTTTGCTTTCAGTCACATTTTCCCTCACAAATGCTTCTCAGTTCTGAGGGAATTCAAAGAATAGACTCCTGGAAGTTTAATGGTTAAGTAACTTTACTGAATATGGAAAATCTACACCACCTCATCCATAACTGGTTCTGGAGCTATGATATCCCTTGTAAAGTCTAATCACTAGGCTATTGATGGTACTGCAAAGATGACCGAGTCTTCTGTCTGAAAAAACTTTCTGATGTAGCATAGTAACTTTTTTAATCTCAAGGAACCTAAAATTACTATTTAATAATAATACAGAGATAATAAACAAAGATAAATAGGCACCTTGCCAAGACTGGACTCTCAATTGGTGAGTCTACATTACTGACTGATTAGAAATCTAGTGAGGAGGACTGGGGGCTGATTTGGTACAATATATTATGATTTTAGCATCATTTGTCCACACTGCATCTTTACTAGCAATGACATTTATGTATGAACTGACACCTAACTTGGAGGACCTTGGATCTACTCGTCACACAGCTGAGTGATCTGCTTTCTGATTTCACCAAGAGGGAAACCACTTAGAACACATCATTTGTGCCCCTGAGTTTGTGTTGCAATACTCCAATACAGGTATCAGAAAACCATACACCTGAAAAGAACGTCTCTGGCATACTAAATCACCACATAGATGCACCCAGTGCTATCACTAAAAAGAGACAAAAATTTTGCCCCTTGCAATTCTCTGTGGTCTAAATGGAATTAACTACAGAGCACAGGGTATGGCAAAGGAGCTCACAGGAGCTGCAGTTCTCAGCAGGCAGCCTTCAAAGTATGGATGGGAACACATCTTGTTTGAAAACATCTTAAAAAAAAAAAAAAAGGAGGGTGGAGGGGGAAATCCTTTTAGCTATCCTTTGTTTTCTCTTTTTTCCCTCTTCTGCCCCACACTTCAGGTCTTTTTAACCTTTTTGCTCTGCTTTTCATTTTTTGCTCTTAATTCCTTTTTTTCCAATCACTCATTTGTTCCTAACAATACTTGTGCTAATTCTTATTTTATGTGCAATTGATGCCCACAACAGGCTCATCCTCTGCTACACAAGATATTAAGTAATGTGAGGAACAAAAAATACAGTGTGTGATGTCCATTCTGGGGAAAAACAACAACAGCCCCAAACTATTTGCAAAACGCGGAAAGGAAATTGTTTAAGACCTGCCACTGATTTATAATGGGCAAAATCACTCCTTTAGCTTTCAGTGAAACAGAGGTAGCAGAGGTCTAAGAGACAGTGTTCCTTTTGCAGTGTTACTGCATGGACCCTGGATTTAATTCCCTCATTCAACCAATTTCAGTAGTTTAGGTAATCTGAATTACTGTAATACAAGGGCTTTCAGTCATTCCTGTGGTCGGTTGTCCCTACAATGAGCTTGTTCTGAGTAGCCCACCTTCTGTAGAGATGACATACATCCAGAAAAATATCAGTAAAGAAACATGATTATTTCCCTTTGAAAATGCATTTGATAAGGTGATGTAAAAAGATACTCAAAAGCATTTTTATAGGTAAAAATTGGTATACCAAATAGACTTCATAAAGGAAGGTCTTATGTTAGTAGGCTCTTGTTAACACTAATTCTCAGGGGTAATTTGAAGTGAGCCAAGATTGGCATTTCAAGTCTGCATCGGTGATTATGTTAGCAAAGAATCTAGAAAACCTTGAGGGCCATATCTTTCTGAATCTGCCAGAAGCTGTACTGATAGTTTGCAGAAGGAGATATGAAACCTGTGAGATGGTTTTAAGAACTTCCTTCCAAGGAAGTTCTCAGCTCTTCCAGACTGTTGAGACATCATCAACATTTTTTCATGCAGCTCTGTGAAGGTGCCTGGGTGTACCAAACACCAACTTCATTTGAATGTACCTGTTATTTGAGCTCTTGTTACAGTACTGGTTCTCTCAAGCCTCCATACTGTGATATCCTTGAGATCTGAGTTTGCTTAGAGGATTCCATGCAGTCTCTGCTCTTCTCATATAATTTGTTGTGATCGTAGCACGTACAAATTAAAATGGTGGTATGAATGATCAGAATGATCTTCAATATTTCAGTTGCAGTGTGATATATCATTAAGAATTTTCCTTCATCTACTGGGAAAAAAAACCCAAATCAAATTATACACATTGGTTCAACAATATATTTCAAAATAGTAGAAGCAGACTAGCAAATTATCTGACTTTTACTTGAATTCTATTAATTCTGTGCAACATAAAAAAAAGTAACATGGAAATTTTAGCAAAATCTAATTTTTCATTAGCACAATTCAAAGAAAAATAAAGCTATTGGCTTTCTTATTCAATAAAAAAATACTAGAAATCAAACTGACTTATGCAGATCAAAAGTGAAATAAATGAAGGACTGTTTCTCTTCCTTTTGCATTACAAAGGCACAGACGGTCTTTAAGATGGACTTGAAAGAAACAGATGATAAGTTTTTGTTGGGTGCCAAGTAATATTTGGATCCAGAAGTTACCAGTCTAGAAAAATAAGGATCAAAATAAATTTTAGCAACTCTCTGTTAATGCAAATCCAGGGTTGAAGTGCCACTATTTTAGCTACATTATTTTATTTGCCTTAGGGGGCACCGTGGTTAGACGAGCAATGTAACCACAATTAACTGACTTACTAAAAAGAAAAACAATTTAAACAAACAAGCAATAAACAACATTATTTCATTATAATGTTTTCCTAAAGTCTCTTTTTGAAGGGAGCTTTTAAGAGGAATTTCAGCTTTGAGAACTGTTAGATGAAAATGTATCATGTTGGGTCCAACAACCTGAGAGGTGAGGCTGTGTCCCATCCATGTTCCCAGGTTCAAACAGTGATGAGGTGAATATGTGTTCCCAGCAGATGTGCACACACAGAACACATATATATACCATATATATACATACATACACATATATGTGGTTGGACACAGATCAGACAAATACGCAGAGCACCCACATAAACACAGGGAGCACCAACAGCCTCATCCTGCTCCCGTCTCGGGCTGGACAGAATGGATGTCCAATGGTGAGCAATACATATATACATATGTACAGTGTGGGTCCTTCCAGCAGCTGCGTTTACTCAGTCAGCCCAGTAACTGCCCCTGGATCCCAGCCACTCCAGTTGCTGGCACCTGGACGTATGGGCCCCTGAAGCTGCTGCCTCACTTCACTTGTGAGTACAGACAATCACAAAAACACAGCTGGCCTGAATTAATGTAGGCATAACAGTAATCTTACATCAAGGCTGGTGAATTCTGTTGATTGCAGGCAACCTTAAACAGTTTATATTTAGCTGGTAAGTGAACGGTAAATTCTTTTCACTAAAGGTTACACACAATAAGACTTTTAGAATGTAATTGCAATGATACAAACACAAACTGCAAACCAGAAAACCTCTGTTCAGCTGCCATCAGCTCCAGGCTCCCCACTCAGGACAGCACAGCAATTTACCTCATGCCTAAACCTGATCAGAATTAGATCCACATACCAGGGTTTCGTGCCCCAGGTTTCTTGAGGAGTTTGACCTGTCGAACATTCTCTGAGCACAAGTACTAAACATGTATGCAATTGCAGCCAGTGCTTTCCATCAAAATTGTTTGTATATCAGCCTTTCATAGATGACTGTGGCTAGGTCATCTCCCCAAGAAACAGATTTCCCTCCAAAGAAAGAAAATTCAAAATCCAGTCCTGTCCTACAGCTATGGTAAAAGGATTAAACATGATTTCTCCTTTGCAATAGTGTGAGTGAAGAAATTAATTTAAAATTCACTGAGCCAGAGATAGTATGAGTTGGTAAACAAGAAGTTCGGATTTTTTCAAATGGATAGTGAATTGTAAACCTTAAGTCCTACCTAACCTTGTTTGTGGATTTTATCCAGTGACTCATTATCATAAAATATAACAATCCTAGGACTGGAAGTTGAAAAGTGGATTTTAGGCAGTCCCAAGCACAACTACAAGCTTTGCAGAGATTGGATTGAGAGCATGCCTGAGGAGAAAGACTTTGGGGTGTTGGTCAACTAGAAGCTCAACATGGCCCAACAATGTGCACTTGCAGGCCAAAAAGCCAACCATATCCTCAGCTGCATCAAAAGAAGCTTGGGCAGCAGGTCAAGGAAGGTGATTCTTCTCCTCAGTTCCACTCTCATGAGACCTCACCCGAGGTACTGCATTCAGCTCTTTGGCCCCCAACATAAGAAGGACAAGGACCTGTTGGAAAGAGTCCAGAGAAGGGCCACAAAGATGATTGGGGCCTGGAGCACTTCTGTGAAGACAGGCTGAGAGAGTTGGGGTTATTCAGCCTGGGGAAGAGAAGGTTCCAGGAAGACCTTATAGAGCAGCCTTCCAGTACCTAATGGGGCCTACAGAAAAGATGGAGACTTTCTACAAGGCCATGTAGTGACAGGACAAGGCAGAATGGCTTTAAATTGAACAATGGTAGATTTAGATTAGATATAAGGAAGAAAATCCTCCCTATGAGGGTGGTGAGGCACTGGAGCAGGTTGCCTAGAGAAGTTGTGGCTGCCCCATCCGTGGAAGGGATCCCTTCAAGGCCAGGATGGATGGGGCTTTGATCAACCTGGTCTAGTGGAAGGCATCCCTGCCCATGACAGGGGGATTGGAACTAGATGATCTTTAAGGTGCTTTCCCACCCAAACCATTCTGTGATGATTCTATGATGACAACGATAATGATTTTAGCTGCTCTGTAAGTCTTCATTATACATATGAATAAAAGAATATCTTAATTCACTTTCCAAAGAGTATTTTGAGACATGAATACAGAGAGACATTTCAGAAAGCTTTTGGTCCTGCTACCTGTTTTTCTAACTTTTCATCTGCCCTGTACTCCAGCAGCCTATTCTCTGGTGACTAAAGCAGTGGCTGACAGGCTCAACACATGTCATACGTCACTAAACCCAGGCAATTGCCTCTCACCTCTGTGAAGGCAGATATAAGCCTCCAGAACTGCATGACTTGTCAGATTTCCTAGCCATTTTTTATGACTTCTTCTCAGGACTTTGTGATTAACCACCTACAACATGTACCTTTGCCTACAGTTTCTTATTTTGAACATAAGAATATTTTTATATTGAACTTCCTGATGTATTACTCAAATTTCATATCTGAGTAATAACATTTAGGTCTTGTTAATATTGTCCTGAAACTGTTAATATTTTCATTTATAGTTAGCATTTTCAGAGGGACACTGGTTGTATCATGTATATATAAGACGCTGGCACTCATTTTGAAACAATGTTCTGCTGAAAAGTCTTTCCAGATAGTAACTTTGAGGAAAGTAATGAATATTTTTCCACACTCCTCCCATTTCTAGAATCTCTGTCCTTAATTATATCTATTGCTTTTATTGAACTTCCCTGTCCCACCACCCACTGTTATCAGGGAGGTAGTTTTGCATCAGGTCCTAGATGTATCTGTTCTGTCTGCTAGTTTATTTCCTTCGTGGCAGTAAAGACTAAATAGAAACTATATCTAATGACTTTGCAGTTTTCAACAGTAACATGGGATGCAAAAATGTGGTCCCCATCTGTTAAAAGCAAAAGAAGAAGGATCTGGGTATTTATAAACCCGTAACTGAACTTCAATTCCTAGAAAAAGAACTAGCATAAATAATCAAGCAGTTTAGTAAACCCATACAAGAGGACAAGGTGCTGAGTAAGAGTAGTATACATGGATCTACCAAAACCAGGTAGTGTCAGACCAATCCTACTGTTATGACAGGTAAACAGGCATTGTGAATACAGGAGGAACAGTGCAGATCAAATATCTTGGTGTTAGTAAGGCTTTTGACATTGTTTCACAAGACATTTCATAAACAAGCTTAGGAAGCAGGGTCTAGTTTTCAGAAAGAATGGGTGCAAAGCTGGTAGGAAAGCCAAATTCAGACAGTGACTATCAATGAGAATGGCAGGTTTCCACAGCAATCTGGTTTGATGGTCTACTTTTCAGTCATATTTTTCACTATCTAAGTTTTAGATAACAAGAAATTAAGAAGAGTGGCAGGCCTGTTGAAGAACACTAGTACGGAAGCAAGAGTGCTAGAGAATCAGACGGAATCCAAAACATTTTTTAAAAAATGAAGATACAGTCTAAACAAAAAATTGGATGCTGTTCAAATAAGGACAAGCACAAGATCATTTACAATTAATGAAGAACAAATCTGGGTATGCTGATAGATCAGAATGTGAGAAATTAGAAAGACAAAATACATCACAGACTGCATCCAGGAAAGGCATTTTCAGGAGAGACAAGTTAAAAAATTTCTTTATGTAACCAAGCATGGGTGATGTATACAGTACTGACCACCCACGTTTGCAAAAGATTTATTCATACTGAAGTAGATTCAACATGATAATATTTCTAGGAACATGTGGGGAACAAAGTGCCCATTTTCAAGAAGAAAAATGTGTTTCTTTCTTTTGCCTGCAAAACAAAGGGTAAGAGAAGATATAACTAAGGTGATAAATCACTTTGCCGCAACCCACATTACATATATACACTTCAGGGAGAATAAAAAAAAGCCCTATTTAAGGTAAAGGATGATGTTGACACAAGAACATGATGAATATAAACTGCCCATAAATTAAATTAGGTTTTAAATTATAACATTTTAACTATCAGAAGGGTGACAGTCTGGGGCAGCAGGATTCAAGTCTAATAAGCTGATTAAGCTTTATCTTGAAACTAGTTAAAGGAACTGTGGAAAAGCAGTTGCCTGCTGCTGCAGCTGGGGCTGGTCTTCATGCTTCAGGAGAGCCCTTCCAGCTCCAAATTCTTCATCCTAAATCTAAACTTTTAGTAAGTATATACAGTGGCTGATATACTTCCCTTGGTAGTACGTATCTATATGCTCTTCGTAATAAAAAATTATATACCCTGCCACTCCCTGGCACTTCCCTTGGAATGCAGTCTGGATTCAGGCCTCTGACAAGTCACAGACTGCAGGGCACAACATCCGTCACCTGCAAGGGATGGCATCCCTTGGCATCTCACGACCCCCCCTGCTCTGACTTGAGCAATGCCGAGTAGCAGCCCTGACCCCTGTGCACCCTTTCCATGCCAATCCCCACATCAGCTGCCTCGCACTAGTTGGCACATCCCGATGCCAGCACTCCTGACCACTCGTGCTCCCTGGGCGTAAGCCAAATAGGAAGCCAGGCACAATTCTGCTAGGCCTGCCTGTGAGATCTCCTGTTCAGCAGGCAACGTCTCACGTTATATTTTGGTTCTTGGTTGTAGCTGACTGGGTCCACCTCCCACCCCTTCCTCCTGTGCTGTGCGCCAAACATACCCGTGTGTGCCTTCGCCTTCCCAGGATTAAGTTACACACTGCTGAGATCTGTGCTACTGCAGTTAGACTGCTTTTGGTGAGCGGGACGGACAGATTGAAGGTGAGGAACCAAGGGGTGTCATATAGGAAGCTGCTTATTAATAATGTCCTCTGATCTTCCCAGTTAACATCTCTGCTACAGAATTACCTGAACATTTGAGAGGGTTGGAACAAGTGTTGCCCTTGGAACAAGTGTTGCCCTTGCAATTAAAGAAGAGCTCCTTCAGCTGTTCCTTCAGCTCAGAAATTTACACAAGTTTTTTGTTGCTTTTTTATTATTTAAAGGAGAGAAACTTCCATAATTAATATTTTTTGTATTTTCAATCTCAAGAGGGATTAGACAGTTCTGGGAGAGGTGACACTTTTGAAGTTTGAGAAGAACTTTCTGAATATTAAGGAATAATTTGTTTCTCACTCAATAACCATTTTAAATACATATGACTTGTTAAGTTGCTACAGTAATGAAAACATTAACTCTCCTTGCTATACTAATATGTAAAACCTCTTACCAGATATATAACTTGCAAATGTAGAATTCAATAATATATTCTTAAGAATGCAAGAAGCAAATTAAGTGCAAACACGTTGGACATAACCAAAACATTTTCAATTACTCATGCTACCTTTAAAACCAAAGACATTGAAATAAGAAATTTAATGGTTTAACCCCAAACGGCAACTAAGTAACACACAGCTGCTCACTTACTTCCCCCCTCCCCCCCCCACCCCCCATCTCCCCAGAAGGATGGGGAGGAGAATCAGGAAAAAAAGGTAAAACTTGTGGGCTGAGATAAGAGCAACTTAATAATTGAAATAAATAATAATAATAGTAACAACAACAACAATAATTTTTCAAAAGTAATGAAAAAGAGAGAGAATAAAACCCAAAGAAAAAAAAAATGATGCACAATACAGTTGCTCACCACCCACTGACTGGCCAACTCCCCCCAGTTTATATACCGAGCGTGACATTCTGTGGTATGGAACATCCCTTTGGCTGGTTGGGGTCAGCTGCCCTGGCTCTGCTCCCTCCCGGCTTCTTGTGCACCAGCTCACTGGCACAGCATGGGAAACCTGGAGAGTCCTTGATGTAGAGTAAGCACTACTTAGCAACAACATCAGCATGTTATCAACTTTATTCTTATCCTAAATCCAAACCACAGCACTGTACCAGCTACTAAGAAGAAAATTAACCCTATCCCAGCCAAAATCAGGACAAGAAATTATTTTCATTAAAATATTCAAATCTTTTGCAGAAACTTACACTAAGATAATACAAAGTGGAAGACTATTTATTGCTTCTGAGACTCCACTTAGAAATTATTCTTATGTACTATAGTTCGAGCACTTCAAAGTTGCAGCTGCAGATATATCACTGTTCCATGCAGTGACTTCCAGTAACAAAAAAATATATATACACACATAGAAATATATATATATATTTCTATGTTATTTAAAACCATGTTATAAATAGAAATTATAAAGGACATTAAACAAAACAGTTGTTCTGGATCTGTATTTCTGAGATTCTATAACCAGGAATTATTTTTCTTGACATTCTGAGACTCTGCCATATTGACAGAAAATGCAAATCTACAGGAACATCTGTGATTAGACTGACATTTTATATAGTTAAATGAGGAACTAAAATAATCATTAAAGTACCATAATCTACCAGAAGCATGCATGTATATGTACATGCAGAGAGAGAATAGGAAGTATTTCTTAAAACTGTCAATAAAGACAAACCAAATGTCGCAATATGCAACACTGTAAAACATCAGATGAATAAATAATTTGTAGATTTACCCTCTACAGATATATTGAACAATGTCAACACATTTGAAGATTCATCGGTCACTGGAACAGGCTTCCCAGGGAAGTGGTCATGGTACCAAGCCTGTCAGAGTTAAAGGAGCATCTAGACAATGCCCTTAGTCATTTGGTTTAGTTTTAGGTAGTCCTGCGAGGAGCAGGGAGTTGGACTTGATGATCCTTACAGGTCTCTTCCAACTCCAGATATTCTATGATTCTGTGATTCAGTAATGAATTCTCTGGTTTTCCAGAGAAGGGACAGAAATTATTTTTTAACCTTTGTTGTACATAAGGTTATCATATTTCACAATCTATTATTTAGTGCTGATAAAAAGCAAACAAAAGAAAATATTTTATATAGCTCGGAACATCTGAGAACACTACTAGTATTCATATGGCATAAATGTCGTATGAATATCAACCTTCTTTTTAAAACCACAGATAACTGAAGCTCCTGTTATTAACTTGCCCTTTTTAATTAGTAAACACTTTTTGTCAATTAGTTAGTAAAAAGCATTTGGGAACTGATTCTTTCCTCAGATATGCTGGTATAAATCAAGAATTATCCTATTATATACAGCTTGTAAAATAGGTGTGAGAGTAAAGTCCGAAATAGTGTAACAGGAGAGGGTGTAAATGTGAGAGACTGCAGTTTTGAACAGGTGGGAAATTTTAAAAGACAAATTTATTTATTTAAAAAAAAAAATAGTCTGAAAAATTGATTCTCAAAATGTTTATGCTCTTAAGACTTCCCAGGCTGGAATTCACTCTTATTGAAGCCAATGATAAATTTCCTGTTCATTCAACAGTGTATTAAGAGTTTTTGAAAATCCCACTTGGAATACACTGTTTTCAGATGTTACTGGATTAGGCAGCTCCTCACAGCAGCCTGACAGAGGGAAGCCACTACAGCTCCACGGTCCCAAGTCCAGCTTCCCAACTGGCACATATGCACACAGGACACGTACGCACATATACACTGCTGGCCACCCAGATCAACACAGACAGAAAACACAGCACTCGCGAAAACATAAACAGCACAAATGGACTCATCCTGTTGTCCTTTGTGGGTAATCAGGGTGAAAGCTCATTAATGGAAAATGTATATATAAAACTTGCACCCCTCCAGCAGCTGGCCTTAGGTGCTCAGGCTGCCCTGGATCCCAGCCTCCCCAGTTGCTGCCACCTGGACACAGAAGCCCCCGAGGCCACAGCCCCACTCCAGTTGCTGGTGTTCCAGCCTGCATGCACACATGTTCCCTCACACACCATAGATCTCTCCAGTAACCATCCTTGCACACTCAGCTTGTTCAGTAGATGGCCCTGGGCCCTCTGGTCTCCAGCCACCTCACACGTTGACACATGTACACATGCAACGCATGCTTTACTAGCTGGTTCAGATCTATGAAGCCTCTAGTAGACCACACCAGCCCCTACGGTCTCTCCAGTAGCTGTCATAGACCCCCGCTCCCTCAGGTAGCAAACTCTCAGACCCTCTGGTCCCTGCAGGATCCAGCCCAGACTTATGGCTGCTCTGATACCCAGCTGAGCCTCTTGTCCTATTCACTGGCTAGTCCAGCTTGACGCACACGAGTAATTATGCACTGACACACACCTGCACAAAAAGCAGGTGTTCTGTGATCTCTCTTCAGTTGCTCCCACCGTAGACACACAGGTCCCTCAGACCCCTGGTCTCACTCCACCTGGTGCACTCAGATCTCCAGACACATACATGCATGCAGGACAGAGATCTCTGCACTCAGGAAAATACTTAGAAATGGAGTAAGGAGAAGACAGGACAGACTGCAGTGATCAGGTCTAGGGAATAACCAGACAACCATGCTGACCGGTCCACTATATGCAACTGATCCTTTTTACTCCCTTTTTCCTTTGTTTTTCCTTGCTTATTGCACTCCAGCCCTCTTTGATCCCTCCATTTCCTTGCCTTTAATCCTTCCCTTTACCATCCCACAATAAATATTGCACAGCCGCAGAAGAGTCTTCCTAGCATCCCATAATGTTCCCACTTCCCCAAATGCCTCCTGTCACCTTGTAATCATCTCCTGCCAGTTGACTGAGGGATCAGGCTGGTGGTGCCACCCTGGGGCCATGGGCTAAGGCTTCCCTGGCGTCACACCCCAGGGAGGAGCTGCCTCAAGGGATGAGGTTGTTGGAGTTCCCCCAGCTGTCATTGTTCCCTTGGTCTCCCTTGGGTTCATGGAGATGGCTTTTAATCACATCAACTATCACATGCCCATCTCTAATCTCTGGTATATATCCTCTAGTTTTCAACACGAAGAACTACTTACAGGGTTCCCCAGTGACAAATATTTCTCTTTAGAAAAATCAAATTTTGAAAGAAATTGAAAGGAAGATTGTACTATGATGGACAATCATGGATGAGAAGGACATATTGAAAAATGGTATTATATTAGAAGCTACAAGCAAAATTCACATCAGTAACTGAAAAGAAGAGGGACTCGGTGTACTGAAGTGTAGTATTCCTAAATAAGCAGGTAAAAGGTATTTAAGGTAGAGAACCTGTGTGAATAATCAAAACCTACCTAGAGGAAAGAGGACAAGTGAGATTATAAAAACAAGCAAAGAGTATGTAGAAGAAAAATTGTAGAAGGAAATGGAAAAAAATCAGAACACTCGGAAGACATCTCAAATCATTCTAGACAAAGAATAAAAGAACACACAAGGCAAGTTAAAATTATTATAACATGTTGTACTATAATATATATTCACATTGTACTAGAATCTGACAAAGAAATAAAAAAGAACTTTGATGTGGAATGTACTAAAACAGATATACAGCCAAATATAGATACATCACAGCTCACTATTTGTTTATGTTAAGGTACAACAGGATAATAAAAGTGCAAATAAGACTGCAGAGGGGAAGGATTGCTAGAACCAAACTAACAATTATCAAGTAACTAGTTACCATAAGTGAGATTTCTTTCTGAGTAGGTATAATAACATAGAAGCAGGTAGTCCTGTAGAGTAGAATCACTAGTCCAGTACCTGTAAGGAGTAGATACATGATACTGAATATGAGCAAATTCCATCTGAAGACAACTGAAATCTTCGGTGGCTGCCATCAGCCAGTCCTGAAGCTTCATTGTGGACAGGTGGGACTTTGTCAATGGAGAAGAGGGTTAAATCCCTTCTTCCCCAGTTTCTGTCTTAAAAGGTCAGTGTTGCTGAGCACAAGCATGCCGCAAGGTGGTACAGTGTGGTGTAAGCCACCGGCTATACTGAGCCTGGGCTGTAGCAGACCAGGCACAAAGACACCTTGGCCAAGATATAGGGAGGCAGCAATGGGAATCACAAGGCTGCTGGCAACTCATGGCAGGCAGTTAGATACCCAGCTGTGACCCATTACCTGAACCAAACCAAACTTCGTATAAATCCTGCTGTAAAAATAAACTGTTTCAGAAATTAAGCATACCGTTTAGAAAGATGCTACAATTGTGTGGGCTTCTTGGTGCTTATCTTTGTCTCTTTCTTTGTATAATCAACACTTTTCTTTCCAAGTTTTGTGTATGTGGCTAGATGCATTCATTCAAGGCTAAGATTAGCTTTCCTGCAGCTGATAATGAGTTGCTAGTATACTCAGTAAGAGAGACACTTACTTCAGCAGTTAAAGTTGCAGGATTTGGTATGATAGATGAGAAGCCTTAGAAACGAGCCCAGTATAGCTCCATTGCTTTCACTATGAAAGCAGTCTAGTAAAAAGCTACAAAACAAATTGTCTTGAAGAAAAATACTGCGCAGAAAATGAAGGGAAGAAGGGAAAATAACAAGCTTACAGGACAAAATTTATCCAAAGTTATTCCACAGCACTTTATGAATTATTTAGACAGTGACGAGTGTGCTTTGGACTGTATCAGGAGTATTGGCTACTATAATGGGGAGGAGATTTTTTGTAAGCCTCCCAGAATACTATGCATATAGGAGAGATAGGACCTGCCTGCTTAACTTCAAATGCATTGAAGGCCAACACAGGAAATAAAATGGGATTGCCTATTTTATTAGAAGAGTGAGTTGCTGTAGTCAGCTGTTCTATCACTACATATAACCAATATCTTCACAAGGTGAACACATCTTACGTCTGATAACATAATCATTTAACCATTTTCTGTGGCAGGTCTAAAATCTCTGTCTGAAAGGTAAAACTGTTCCTCAGTAGTGGAGGAAAGAAAATTGACTTCTGAATAAAAGAAAAGTTCAATTACATGTGCAAAACTGTTTAAAATCAATAGAGCACTGCACATGAGCATTTCACATGTGAAAATGGAATAGAAACAATAAATGGACTTAATGCAGTAGACACTGATGAAGAAAACTGACCTAGAAACACCTTTAAACAACTCATAGAGATTAAGGTATAGCTGTAAGGGAGTTTCTAGTACTGAGTATGCTCATTAAATAAATTTTAAAAGAAATTTTTAAATTAATTTAATTAAAATTACAGTAGTATTAATTCTGAAATGGTCACACTAGAAAAGCCTTGAAACATTTCTGCCACTGGCAGCAGCAATCTAACTCAAACTCCACAGACATTCTCTTTATTCATATTTTTTTGGATGATGTTAGTATTTCTACAGCTTCAGACTTCATGAGACTGAAATTTAGCTTGTCAGTTGAGGAGATTTAAATAGCTCTATTTAGCTATTTGTCACTTTGATTTAGTAATTGGCAAAACATGAAATTTTTGAGATTTCAAGCGCTTTTATGGCATCTTAATTTTGAAGTAAAATTTAGTAGAGGGAATCTAAAGCTTCAGTTGCTTTTCTTAATTGTATTACTTTTCTAAACTGTGCAGCTGTACAAGAGGCTTTCAAAAGAGTTCTTGACATGCAGTTGAAACTACTTAGCATAACATTTGTCCATTGTATCTTTGGAGTATCATTACTGTGCTTAAAAGCTAATAGGCAGAATATGTATTGTCATAACTCCTGGGAATTTTTTTTTTTTTTTTACTGTCTAAAACGGTTACACAGCACTGAAATGTTTTCATAGGTTCATTTGAGGTAAATATTGGAGCTGGTTTTTACAACTCTGCCCATATTACTTTGGTGCATGGCAGCAACGCTGTTGCGGTATTCTATGCCGTGACCTGATTCGTCCAGCGTTGGCAGAACAATGAGGGAAAATTGTAGTGGGAAGCAATATTTTCTATTAGTTTTTTTTTAAGTACACAAGCAACATCACCAGCTCTAGATATGGTGGGAATAAAAAGAACTTTTCTACCAACCTGTCAACTTGATTCAAGTACAAACACAAAACAGTTTAAATGTTTTTCATGATGTATGATTTTTTATTTTTGAGCAGCTTTGCACAACTCTGTGCTGAGGGTTGTGTTTGAGAGGCTTTTATGAACACCACATGGAATAGGTTGTTTTGTTGTGTAGAAGAATGTGAAGAAGTATGTGAAGAAGTTTTAAACAATTAATTTTCTTCTCTGCAAGTGAAAGTTACCAACACAAGGGTTAGTAGTCAGAAATCATCTTCATGACCAAGAATAACTTGTTCTGAAGTACTTGGTCTAAAAAACATTTATATTCAAAGGAGTAGAACCCAGGACAAATTCCTCAGTATCCTAATCTCTGGGCTATGCAGCGTATCTTTTTTGCTTGATGCCTCATTCTTCAATGTGTCAGATGCTGGGATACCCTTCTAAGGCACCAACTCTTTCTGTGCAGCATGTGTCCTTTGCTGCAGTGACATATATTCAGCAGCAGTGTTGAAGAGTAGCAGTCTGATGGTGCATTTTCTCACCAAATAAGAAACAAGTTTGAATACCTGAAAAGCAGATAAAGATGGGACCTGTGTCTCAGTAATAATGCAAAATGTGAGATTACATATTCCTCACAGTAGGATCTCTTCCATTTTGTACAGGTTCTCAGACTTAGGAGGATTTATGGACACTGGACCTCAAGAGGATAAAGGGACCCATGACCATTCTAGATAAACCCCAATTCAAAACATTTCCTCCAGGGAATCTTTAGGTAGCTCCTCACCAGTAAGAAGATGCTCTGCAGTGTCATTCAGAGACACCCAGGTCTGCATATGCATGAGACAGAGAAAAGTTTGGTACTTAACTTAGTAGTTCATTCTGGGTGCCTATCTCAGCAGCCTTTTGGCTATGATAAAAAAGCATTTAGGAAACTATGTGTACAACTAGTTCCTTTTGAAAGGATCAGCAGTTAAGCTTAGCAATGTTTATAGATGTTAAAAATTGTATCATGAAGCCTCCCATAAATTAATAGAGGTGAACCTTGGCACACCCAACACTTCTTATTCTTACTTGCAAAGAATGTTGTAATGCTGCTGATACTTCATTCTTTCAACTCCATCTCACCTTTTGGTCCTGGAGAAAAGCTTCTTCCACTGGCTAGCGTTTGTGGTATCCATTCATATCTAACCTTGGACTTTTTTATGCCACTCTGTCCTGGTTTCAGCTGGGATAAAGTTAGTTTTCTTCTTAGTAGTTAGTGCAGTGCTGTGTTTTGGCACTGATGTGAGAACAATGTTGATAGGACACTGATGTTTTTAGTTGTTGCTGGGTGATGTTTATACTAAATCAAGGACTTTTCCGTTTCTTGGCCCTGCCAGCCAGAGGGCTGGAGGGGGGGGGGGGGGGGGGACGACGACACACGGGACGGGACGTGCACAGGAAATTGGGAGGGGACACAGCCAGGACAGGTGACCTAAACTGGCCAAAGAGGTATTCCATACCATATGACGGCATGCTGAGTATATAAACTGGGGGAAGAAGAAGAAGGTGTGGGGGACATCTGGCATTATGGCATTTGTCTTCCTAAGTAAGTGTTACATGTGATGGAGCCCGGCTGTCCTGGGGATGGCCGAACACCTGCCTGCCCATGGGAAGTGAGGATGAATTCTTTGCTTTGCTTGCATGCGCAGCTTTTGCTTTACCTGTTAAATTATTCTTATCTCAGCCCTTGAGTTTTACATTCCTTTTGGATTCTCCTCCCCATCCTTCTGGGTGAGGCGGAGTGAGCGAGCAGCTGCTTGGTGCTTGGTTGCTGGCTGGGGTTAAACCATGACACACTCTTTATGCCAGCAAGAGATTTGTAATAAACCTACCACAAAGCTTAATTCAACATATTCTGAAAAAAAATATTTCAGATGTAAGGAGTATACACTATTTTGTTACTGTTATGCAAAACTACTGTCTATGAACATGCTTAGCTACTAAATCTCACAGGAAGACTAGAGGTATATAACTGGGTTTATTTTCCTCACTGAAAATTTGAAAATGTCTGCTGAACCACCAATTTAAGGATTAATTCCAAGTAACACTTAAGGATTTTGAAATATTCAGAGGCATTTGTTTCTTTATTTTAGTTATTGTCACTAGGCAAAGTGAGAAATGGAAAAAGTCAGATAATCTGAAAAAAAATAATAATCTTTTCCTTTTTTTTCTGGAGACCTATGGAAGCACAAGTCCAAAAACACAAAAGGAGTGGTAATACAATCTGGAAGAATCCTCAGACTTGGAAAGATAACAAATGTTTTGAGTGCTCAGTGACCTATTGTGATGATTGTCAATGACATTGAAGAAAATAATTTTATCTATGAGTAATGCACCAGCAGTTTTGAGAGGCCCCAAATATAAAAGATCCATTTTAAGATTAGATATCAAACATGAGATGTTAAAGGGGCTTCAATATACATTTGAGCATCCTCCATCAATCTTAGCAATTACTCTCTTCTAACATTAAGAGATTTGAATAGTGCTGGTACTGCTGCAAAATTGTATCTACTTCTATTTCACTATCAGGATTGTAATTTTCCGCCACTATGCACTTGTTCAATTAGATCACCACTACGTATAATGACAGCCTCTACACAACTGAGAGGCATCAGGGGAACTAAGTGTAAGGACCATATCCTTCGATAGTTGCATCAGAATTTACTGGTTGTTGAGCAGGGCTTGGTTTACCACTTAGCAGTTGGAATCAGATTTAGCTAGTGAGGGAATATTACGGTTGGTGAAGTCTGAGTGGAGAAGCAATCGGTCATATTTTAAAATAGAAAGTCACAAAGTTAAGTTTTGCGAGGAACAAAATGCTGCAGGCACTTTTGTTTCCCTATTAAACCAAAAGGAAGCAAACCTCACTGTATTTCAGCCACACTTCTGAGCCAGAGAATAAATACTCTGTGAACTGACATTCTTTACATTTTTCCATTTTGAGGGAAAGACTTCTAAGTCTTCGTGATGCCACAGATAAGAGGACTGTGAATTCTAAACAAAAGGCAGCAAGGCACAGTGCCTGTGTTCCCCTGTATCTCTGTTTACTCATAGGACCTGAAACAGACACTGGACAAGAAAGTTCTGTTACCAGTTTCCATGGCTCATGGACTAAGGCACCTTGCTACAGAATTACTGTAATTCTACTCTGCAGCATTTCACTGAAATGATACAGGTTAGCTCCTTTGTGAATAGGTTCTTCTTCACAAGTCAGATTCTGAATAAATGCAATAGTTCACCTGCAGTTTGAAGGTTTTATGTTTTTTGTTATCCCGTATCCTTCCTACTCCCTCTCCTCTTACTTATTGCATGTTTCCCTCTTCCCTCTCCTCATGACTTAAAGTCTGAGGATGTTACTCGATAATCAGTTACTGAGTGGGAATTTACCTTTACAGCTGGTTCCAGCTGATTTCAATGGACACACCACAGGACACAGCTGAGCCCATCTGCCAAGCTGGTGGCAACTCTATGAAAATGTGTTTTAGAAAGGAGATAAAACTCCAAGGAAAAAGATCAATGCAGGCAGAGTGGTAGTAGGAGATCTACAGTGCAACTGGTAGCATCCCAAGAGGGACTGTGACCCATGGATAAGCCCCAAAGGAACTACAGCCTCTGGAGGACCCATGCCAGAGCAAAGGAAACAAGTAAGAGGGAAGGAACAGTAGAAGAACCAGATAAGAAATTACAACAACAGAAAGAAACCACCACATTCTGACCCAACCTCTTGCACCACCTTTCACTTCAACAAAGGGATGGAGCAAAGCCTGAGGTAACAGGGAGTGAAGACTAGGAAGGGGGAAGGAGAGGTTTCTGAATGAAGTTTAACCTGGGAAATGGGGAGCAAACATGTTTCCCTAAGTGTTTAGATATGTCTTCTTTATTTTCATTACCTGAATCAGTGACTAAATGTTTAATTGGCAGTAAATTCATTCAAATTCCCCCAGGTGAATCAGTTTTGCCTGTGACAGTAAGATGTGAGTGATTTCCCTGTCTTTGTCTTGACTCATGAGTTTTCTTACTCCTGTTCTTCCTACTTTCTCACCATTGTGTGGGGCTAGGGAGAAATCAGAGGGGAGAGAAGGAGTGACTGTGTGAGTTCCTGGCTGCCAGCCAGTAACAACCCACCAAGTAAATCATGCATTTATGAATACTGGTATGCCTTCTTCTCTTAAGTCATTGTATGGCTTAATTATGTTCATAATATTTATAAGAATCAGGTTTAAGTATCCTCATTCTTTAAAAAAATCCATCACTACTATATAAGAGTTAAAACCAAGTCCATTAAAAATGCTCATGCTTTCCTCGACCCCATTTTTTTCTTCACAGGTAACTATAAGCACAATTTTGAACTGCTTAAACTTCCTATTTAGCTCTACCAATGTCACTGGGCAAGTAAATTCCACCCCACAAAAAAAGAAAGAAAAAAAAATTGGGGAATTAAATTTATTTGAGTTCTTTTAAGTTACAATTTTAAAGGAAGTGAAAACAAAACCGTTCCCAGCTGCCAACCAAAGGCACCATCATAGTGTAGGACTAGTTGGAGGATTATGACTGAAAAAGTATTGGGTTGATGGATACGTGTTCCACTGAAGTTTTGTTTGGGAAAGACCTAGATCCAAGGAATAGGTCCAAGCAGTTCTTGTCTATTTTTCGCCCAATTAGAAATGCCTGGCTACAATAGTAATGAAAAGCACATTTTGAAATGGGGAGGGGGGGCGGGGGGGGGCGGGCAGAAATTGCAATGTAAAATGTAACCTATGACTTCTGATCATTTTAAATGCATATCTTTTAAATCTAAGTATGTTTCTTACTTAACTAAATCAGGAATGTTCATATAATTTAAATTAGCAAGTGAATGCTATGGTATTCTGGAGGTGTTTCTGTCTTTTTCTCTTTTTGCAATGTCAATCATTCTGCTCTTGATATCATATATATATATATATATAACAATCTGATTCAGAGAGATTCAATTTATCAAGAAAGAGTTACTCTTGCAGTGTTACTCTTTTTCTCTCAATCAGACTCTCTGCCCTTCTCTGTTCCTCTGAAGTTCAATCTTTATTAGAAAACTGGGGGAATGAAAAAGGCCAAATGTCCTGTAAAAATGTATTTATGCAGATGAAAGAACATCAGACTAATATTTCTGAACTTAAACCCTGGCAGCTTGGGGCTTAATGAGACAACTATGCTCAAAGATTTTCTCTCATTCACCATTCAGGCTTTGAAGAAAGTTTTCTGGGTTAGATCCAAAAAAAGGACCTGAAGTGGGGCTTGGTGAGACTTAACAATGAAGTCTAAAGCAGCAACTGAAAAGCCCCTGTTTGGCTGCTGCATAACCTGTATGGGTTTGTATGTTTTCTCAGGGGTCCCTCTGGCCACAGAAGCAAGGGACTCCTTCCAGAAGGGAGGCAGAACTCATACAGCTAATCGTCCACCCTGAATTGTCTCTGAAGAAAATTCTCTTTCCATTGACTGTCAGAAACATACACAGGTCAGGTCCTGCAAACTGAGGTTAGCTTTTGTGCCTAGATGTGGCTTTGTGTGTACCCTGAACTCTCAGCATCACCACGGTTCATCTTTAGTTCAAACATAAATTTGCTCTTTCCACCAACCCTAAGAGCTGGTGCCTATAGCTGGAATCACAGAGTCACAGTATTGTTTAGGTTGGAAGGCACCTCTTGAGATCACCTAGTCTAACCCCCTGCTCAAGAAGGGTCGTCTGGAGCAGGTTGACCAGTACCACATCCAGTTAGGTTGTGAATATCTCCATAAATGGAGACTCTACAGCCTCCGATGTATCTCCATTTTTTTTTTTTTTAAGTACTCCCTAATCTTGTGCTTTTCCGCTGGGGGTAAGGCTTTCTTGTTCTAGACTTTCCTTCTGATCTCAGGCGCCTGGGATTCCTGAATGCATGCCTTACTGATAAAGACTGAGGCAAAAAAGGCATCGAGAACCTCAGCATTTTCCATCATTTGTTACCAAATCCCCTGCTCCGTTCAGCAGCATCAGCATGTTTCCCCTAGTCTTTCTTCTGCTGTTCATGAACTTGTAGAATCCTTTCTTGTTTGCTTTGCCAGATTCAGCTCCAGGTTATCCTTGGCTTTCCTAACCCTATGCCTGCAAGATTGGACAGCACCTGTATACTCCTGCTGGGTCACCGTGTTTGCTTCTGATACACTTTACCTAAGTTCAGTTAAAAGCTCTGTGCTCATCCATGCAGAGTCAATATGACTCTTGAGCTTGAAGGAAGTGATCCTTGAATATCCTCCAGCTCATCTGCACCCCTCTTCTCTCTCAGGCTATATTCCATGGGATCCTTCCAAGCAGGTCCTGAAGAGACTAAAGCCTGCTCTCCTGAAAGCGAGGATTGAAGTCCTGCTTTTTGCTCCACTCCTTCATCTTTTAGGATCTTGAAAACCACCACTGCAATCAAGGCTGTCTGACTTTCACATCCCAACTAGTTTTTCCTTGTTTGTAAGTATCAGGTCCAGGAGAGATACTTTCCTTGTTGGCTCCTCAGTCACATGTGCCTGGAACAAGAACAGGGCAATGTACACTGAAGAGCTCAGTCTGTTTGTTGCTGTTCTCTTTTCTAGGATGCAGTGATACACATTTGTTACAGAATAACCTAATACTTTGAGCACCTGGATTGAATTTGCTTTTGAATTGCAGGATTTTCAAAGAACTCAGCCAATCTAACCAGTTATGTATCTAACTGCTAGACTATTTCTTTAAAAGATGATATTATCATGATGTCATTTCTTTCTCTCTCCTTCCAAAGAGTAAACTTTATTCCTGTCCTTGAAAGGATAGCTGGAAGCCTCTGTCACACAGAAAGGAGTAGTCTCAGGAGAGGACCGGTCAAAGAAAATTTATAAACTAACACTCTAATTTACACCCATTTATGCCTTTAATGAGGCTATGAAATTACTTATCAAAACTCTTTCTTCCCCTGCATTAACTCTGGAGCTAACACAATGACCAGTCTTAAGCAGACAGTCAACAAATCAAAAGTAATTAACTAACACTATTGTGGAAAGTAAAGCTAAGATAAAAGTTATTTAAAATAATGTTGAATTAAAAAAAAAAAAAGATCCATAGCATTTTTTCTTGAAAAGAATTATGCAAACAAGCTCTGGCAGGTCTGAAAAGAGAGGAATGCTTATTATTTACCTATATCTGAACTAGTCACCCAAAATGCTTAACAGACAACAGAGAGGTATAGCAGTTTTTAAGGTGTGATTCATCTGACCTAATTTGGGAATCTACATTCAGAGGTGGTGAGCTGCATTCTAGAAATACTTGTTTCTCTCCATTGGCTATAAAGGGAATATACACTGCTGGCTCAGACGTAGACATCTGTATTGCAAATGCCTACATCAGATCAGATGAATCCCATGCTAGATGTATGAATGAGGTACTTTCAGCAAGTCAAGCAACTCCTAAATTAACTAGAGAATGGAAACTACATCCTTGTGCTGTTATGATATAACGAAGGTTGGTAAGCTTTGATGATACTCAGAGCTTCTACTGTGTAATAGTAGAATAAACTGCTTAAAGAAATAAATCTAATAATAAGAGTTATGATAAAAGATATTGCTTAGGTCTCCATGGAAGTTCAAGATAAACAATGGCACCTGTTTTCTCAGAATGTTCTATCTGTCTGTGCAGGAAGAACAGAAGCAGTACAAAAAAACCCCACTGAAATGATCTGGTGAATTTGGTTTCCTGGAAAAGTCTATGTAATGACCACTTTTAAGTAGCCATAATAGTTAAATAAATGTTATAAAAACAACACTAGGTCACCTCCTCTACTAATGTCAGGAAAAATCAAGGAACATGTAAAATAATTCCTTTAATCTGAGGTTTGTTCCTGTCAGTCCTTTCCATACCAAATACATACTCCATGGGAGTTTGAAAACTGTAAAGGACGGAGAAGAAAGGAACAGAATAAATAATTTTGATATATTCAGAATACTGAACTCAAATACACCCTTAAAATTGCCATACTCTCAGTTCACCTCTTTTCTATTATTTTCCTTTTTCAGGCCTTTTAATATCCAAGCACTTCATTATTTAAATACTTGTTATTCTTCCCTATCAATCCTACACCATTTAGCTGGCTGTAAACCTGTATGACTTCACAGATAAGGCAGCTTTGTGATATTAGCAAGAATTCACTCCAGTTTTTCACTGTCTGTAATGTTTTTCCAACCTTTCCTAAAAGAGATAGTAACGGGGTAAGAAGACCTGTATTCCAGTGAAAGGGCTTTACTGGTTTTGGTTTGGGTTGTTTTTTTCTTTCTAGCAGTTAATGCCATTTCCAGTGAGATATAACTTGCTGTTACAGGGGAACACTGAGCACCCCAAATTGAGTGTAAGAAGTTTTTATAGTGACCACTGAGTGCTTGGGAAGTAACTTCAAATGACAGTGCAGAATCACTGCTACTGCAGACAGTAGCAATCCATAGCAAATCTTCAGTTATCTCTTCCTTATTATGCTATTTCCACTTCTGTTACTAAGCCATATTTTACAGACATGTAGAGAAAGAGTATAAAATCACAGCCGGCATAATGCCACCGAGCTGGTTGATTTGCAGCAAGAATAACGTTTTTGTTGGGGTCTGTATTGTATTTGAGACAAAAATAAAAATGGTTTTCAGAGTCTGTTTTAGACTCAATGTCATAGATTCTTTCCATTGCATGATTAAGTCCAGCCTATTTGTTTTTTCACTCTTTAACCACATAGCAAGCTGTTGACTGATAACTTTAACAAATGAATCATGAACATTGCATGAAGACATGAAAGAAAGGAATTCTGTACCTTCAGTCACCTAACTGCTTAGAGAAACATGTTGCATTTTTTTTCAAGACTAGTATTCTTATGGCTTAATTACAACCTGTTATTTACATTTCTTTTATGGTCTTTTTCTTATAGCTAATTAACATTGTTAATCATCCTGTATCATAGCTTTCCACATCATAGATGCAATGATAGCAGATCAAGTGTTCAGAATATTTGGAGATTTAGACTTGGAATCCCCAGTCTGTTTCATACTCAAATTTAAACTTAATTTAAATATTTTTGAAGTATTTCTAAAGACTACCAAATTTTATGTGAGGGTTGGTCGTTTAGAGTTGGGGTTTTTTCAGTGTTAATATTTCCTAAGTTATGCAGATGCCTAAACTTTTTTAAAGGAATGATCCGTTATAGAGATCTAACATTAGCTTCTCATTTCTTCATATTTCACCAGCTAAGTACTGCAGCTACACACACTTATATTCCACAGGTATGATGTAAATATCAAAAAAAGATCTTGGGTACAGATAGAATTAAATATGTGTGTGCATAGTTAAGGATCTACATCAGGCCTGACTGGAAGAAGAATGGCTTCTTAATATCCTGTATTTATACTGGGAATGGGTGGAAGGATTCCCAAGGCAGCTTCTCTATACTTACATCCATGCCTTGTGGACTGTGAGGTACTTTCTTCCATGAAGGAGATAAAAGGCACTTCATTTACTGTACTGGGGAAACCAAATAACAAAATATCTGCTTTCAGAAAGTGCCTGGTTGTCTCAGCAATACTGTTTCACATCTTAGATTTTATGAGCAGTCCTCATGCACAAGCAAATTTTTTGCTTTTCACTTACTCCTCCCTCCTGCTCATCTATACCCTGTTTCTTTCCCCCTGAGAGCATTCACCCTTCTTCCTCCTGCCAACCCACTGAAGACAGCAGAAGGCATACATCTTAGGCTATACATTATATATTAAAATATTTCACATATACATATCTTTTAATCATAATGGTATATGTGGGCTATTAATTATATGTATATGTACACAAGGAAATCCACACACACTGAGAAGACTGTTTTATGGTTTGCTCATTTATAATCAATTGAATGTGAAAAACTGGCGGTCTAGTGTGTTGGAATTTTTTAAATCTCTTTGATTGTTCGTGTCTGAGGAACTCTATAATGCTATGTGAAAATTGTTTAAAAAACTGAAGCTATGTTTGTGAACAAGAAGTAATACATTCTGTAAGAGATTGTGAAGGAGAAAGATAGGATCCTTCTTGCAAGAGACTAGTAAATGTAAGCACAATATTCTAGACCTTGAGCTAACATATATTTAGGAACTGTTTGCAAACATCTAGCAGTGGGATAACACATCCCTTAAACAAATAGCAACTAAGCTCATCATCAGCATTTAGCTAAGGATAAAAGGCCCCATGGGCTGCTCTGTGGTCTCCTAGTCCTTTCATGTGAAGGCAAAGTCCCACTGTAATTATGCCTAGTCATTTAGGTTCTAAACCACTCCCACACTTTGTTAATTTTTGCTGCATTGTAAGCACTCCAACAAACAGACTGCTTCTTCATAAATATTAAAAAGAACTGAAGTAATTTTATTTATCAACTCTTGATCCCAAAAGTCTAATCATAACTGTTTGCAATGTTTCTGTTCCTGAGATTGCCTGATATACAAGTGTTAATTCACCAAGGGTTAATCTCAGCTGAAAAAGGAAGAAAAAAAAAAAAAAAAAGCAAGCCTTTTTGCAGGAAAAAAACCTGCATGACAATGGATACAACAAGTAGACTTTCTTTTGTGATTCAAAGAATGAGCATTCATTGTAGGCAATATTTTGTTTCAAAATAACATCCCAATAAGAGAAGATAAATAGATTTCTTCAATATTTAGATGACATCAATTTGTATTATAATAAATACTGCAAAGCAGATGAAAAAGCTGTGCCACAGGAGAAATCATTTCAGTATTAGATACTGTCAGTACACCCATCAGTAAAGGAATGAGAAAGAGCTGAGAAAAGGAACTTCTGACTTCCAGATACAGGCAAGCAGTTGGCTTATCAGCTGCCAGGTATCAAAACACAGTCCCACCCACCTATTGAAGGCATGAATGGTTCTCACTATATAGCATCACTGGAGAAAGACTCTCTGAGAGCTTAGGTTTATGGGCAGATGTACAGCCTTGTGTTCACAGATCTAGTGTTTATCAGGGAGGGAGGTTTAATCTAGATGCCCTCCACATCAAGAAGAAAGGATGGATTCCTCCAGGAAAACGTTCAGAGCAAGCGTCTGGTGTAGTGTTGTGAGTCATATGGCAAATTTCATCTTTTGCCATTTTCTATAGATGGAACCTGGAGAAAGCTGGTGAAGGAGGATGGATATAGGTTGTGTGTTTGCTTACTTGCAGTTTACTGTCTGCTATGTTCTTTCAGAAAGATCGGGAGGAGTTGAAGAGAAGGATGTTTCACCCTGCCTTTTGCATAACAGCTTAATTGTGCTCTTCTTGGGAGGGACTGAGTGTGCTTGGCTGGGAAATTATCAGGTAGGGAGAAGGGATCTGGCTTACAGACTGCTCTCAAGAGTCAAGGAAAGAAGTGATCTAGTTATCTGAAAGGACTGAATAGAGTTTGATTGACTCGGGATGTTACTGAAAGCTGCCAATTAGAAAGTCAGACTGAAAAAAAACCTCTTGACTTTGCAGCTGTAGCAGGCAGGATAGACTTTCCCAGGCAATATGAGTTTTCTCATTGAGAGTGGTTACTTTGCTATTTGATCACAACTTTAGAGACTGCTCTAATGGTCTCCTGCATTACAGACCAGGTCTAACAGTTCTTCTTTAAAGTGCTCCGCAGCTTGAGACCTATTACCATTCCTTGGGTGCCTGACTTCTTCACTGGAGCCTAAAGTTATGGAACATCAAGTAATGAGCTTGATATTTTGTACTTTTCAGCTTGTTCTCCTGCAAATGGTTTTCCTGCATGGATATTCATTGTATATGGCTTTATATAGTTTCGAACTTGGCTATTATCCTGATGTACAATATTTGTGTTTTGAGTTGTCTTTTGTCCAAGAGGAAACAGCAAAGAATGAAATACCATTTTGCATACAAGTTTAATTTTTTTCTTTTTTTCAAGTCATTCACATAAAATGAGTGCTGTTCCTTTAAACTTGCATTCTGATCCCCAACTTATAATCCTCAGTCAGTGTTTTAGTCTTTAAGTACCTAGCAGGAAGAAAGTCATACAAGCATTGAATACCTACTGACTACACTAAATAGTATGTCCTGATATATTTAATGAATATAGTAGACATTTAGTAACTATTCTTGCCTTCTACATCCTTACAAGCAAATGGGAGTTCTGAATGCTCAGGTATTTATTAAATGATAATGTTCTTTGCGCGTACTGTGATCCTGGAACTGTTCTTATTAAAGTAAACAAAAATAGTACTGTTCTTCAAATATTTTTAAATTAATATCTTTCTGATAACATAAAATAGCAACCAACGAGGGAGATCCCAATAAATAAATAAATGTATGCTATTTATGGAGGATTTCTTGGCTTTTATAGTGCATTCCTTCTTTTCCCATACCATAAGGCCTAAATTCAGAAAGATGAGAAAAATATTACATAATCACAGATGCCTGCTAAATTTGATAATATAATTACCTTGTGGCCCTAGAATAAGCTCTCATCAATTTATGGCACATAGTGCCAATGGGAACCAATGCAAGTATAGACAGATGATAGCAGTTTAGTGTCTTAGAAAGTTCCTAGTTAAAAGGTTTTAATCCTTTTCATGTCTGCTTCTAGTTTTTAAGTAAAAGGCAAGAAGGCAAAAGTGTGCTCTGAATAGACCACACCATCTACATGCCAAGAGATAGGGGAATGTAAAATCCAAGATTAGAGCAATATGTTACAGAAGAAATTGATTGTCTCACATGACAAGTTTGTGAGCAGAATCTGTAAGAGGAATTATGAAGTAAAACAGCTATTTTATAAAAACCCAGCCATGCAGTAAAGAGTGAAAATAGTCTCATACCTGTATTTGAGAGATGAAACACCGCTGCACAGATGAAGAGAGTGTCTGCTTTTAGGTAGTGGAAAAAAAAGTAAGTTGAATCTTGATTTGCTGGATTTGTTTTTTTGATTTTTTTCTGTTATCCTTTAGAATAATGGAGTAAGGAATAGAAGCATGTTTTTTTTCAACCCCATCTCCTGCGAGTGTTTTTCTTTATTTGTTTTCTTCTTTTTTTTCGGGACCTTTCTACAAATACTGCTTGTGAAAAACTATCAAGTTATATAATTATCTCTTTGAAATGTGCTTCACAGTGAGTGCTTTGCCAGTTTAGTGTTAAAGGTTGTAGTTCTATGGGAAAATTTACCCTGTTCTACAGATCATTATGGACAAATGTAAGCAAAAAGTGGTTAGTAACTTCTTATGGTGCTCCGAAAATGAGTTTGAAATGTAATTTTGAATCTAAATTCAAATAAATGGAGGTTGTTGCCTAAATTCTTTATATTTACCCATCTCTTAGAGAAACCATGCAATCTGTACTAACATTGCGCTATCTCCTCTTGCAAATCAATGCAAATGGAGTTCAGGTTAGGACTGTATGGGTCAAAAAACTTGAACAGCATACCTCTGTTCCTTGAATCTTATCCATAATAACATATGTTGCTTTGCTCATATATAAGGCCTTGCATCCAAAGGTGACAGTATAATCTTGAAACTTAAAAATGGCCTTAAATCTTGCTGATATTCCTAATGTTCACCTGGTCTTTCTCTGGAACATTGAACAAGAAAGGCTGTGATGTTGAGTTGGAGTTACAGCACTGCCATTAACCAGAGCTAATCAACCAAATATACTGTAGAACCCTTTCCTATGATTCTACCTTTTTGTCGTCTTGTACATAAAAACATCTCAAGGATCTCTCCCTCTTTTCCTGTTTTTCAGGTATTTAAACCTTGGCCTCAACTCTACAATTCCAATGAGAACGGACTCAGTTCTCTGACACTGTCCCACTTTTCAGTTCTTCTTTCATTTCACCAGTTTGACAGCTTAGAGACTTTTGATTGACTGGCCGTACACTGCAGGCAAGGATAGAACTTCCACAACTAAAACACCATGCTTTTTCTCATGCAAGTTTTCAGAAAAAGAAGAAAAGAGACCAAGTCAGACACATTAAAAGAGTCAGGAATTTTCAGGCTAAAAACTGTTCCCCAAACTGGAAATACCTTGTTCATGTTTTTGTTTAAAACCATTCCTGAATTAAAAAATGCGCTCACTGTTGTGACACAAATATGAGACAATTTTGACAGAGACTTTCTTAGACAGTTAGGGATTAATTAAGTGGACCTAACTTCACTCATCTAATTTTGTGTCTTTAGCTGGTCTGCCTAAGTTGGGAGTCTGTTCACCTTAGGCTCCCTCTATCATTAGTGCAAAAAGATATTAATTTCCAAAAAGTGTGTCAGCTTGTGTAAGATATGAATCATTCTGTCATGACATCTATAACTCTCCTAAGAGATGCTTTTAGTAACTAGGCTTCTAATTTAATTGTCTCTATTAAGTACCTAAGAGAAGGTGGGATGAACTCAGGTCACTGGGTTTAGAACTTTAGCAAAAAAAAACAAAAAAACAAAAAAACAACCAAAAAAGGAAGATAGCATCCCATTCTCTGCACATCTAGGCACTGAGCTTGAATTCTTACACCTGTAACATACATATATGCATAGTTATATACCTATATATAAACATATATATATTTATTTCTATAGTCTCAAGCAAAATGGACCAAAATACTGCCACCATTTTACTGCTTCTCCATCTATAACCGGTAGCAATAAACAAGACAAATAATACAGAACATTTACAATAATAAATAATAAATGTGCGAAAATAGTGTGGATAAACAGGGATGATACAGGGCTGGTTGAAAATCTGTGGGTACCTAGGTCTGGAAGAGTCTTACTGACAATTAAAATCATCTGCTTTTGTTAAAAAAAACAACTGCTTAGGAGCAAAAGCCATACTTAAAAGTTTTTTTACTAAATCATTGGTCAATATAATGGAACATATATTTTCAAGTGACAGTGACAGTATCCTGAATCACCAGGGACTGAACTAAATAGAACAAAAACAACCAGCCAGCCTGTAAGCGCTGTATATAATCATGTCTCAGCCAAGTTCTCCAGAGGAATCTGGCTTGTCTCAGAGAACAACTTCTCTGTTGAGCTACTGCTTCACATTCTGCAAAGAATCTGGAATTCTTGTGGCTACTGATGCAATTAATTACAAGTATAATTAAAGACAAAAAATCTCAAGATTCAGACAGATTCAATCTCAATCCCAGACAGTTACTTCAAGATACCAGTTCCTTGCAACAACCTTCATCCTACTTTCACGAAGGATTGTATTTCACTGTTTTAAGGAATTTGATTTATTTCACTGCATCTGACTAAAATTGAGAAGGGTAAAATCATTTAATTCATTTAATCAATGATGGCTTTTAGCACAAAAATAAATGAAGCTCAGTGGAAGTATAGCATCATGTTTTAAGTGAACAGTAGCATGCAATTCCCTGAAATTTTCCTCCATCAGACAAACGTGGAAGAAATATCTTTGAATGGTTAGTGAATTGTTAATGAATTTTCAAGTCCGATGTCTTATGTCCCCCACAAAATAAAGATGGCTAATATAATTGTATGCATGCTCATCCTAGAAATTAATCCTAGTTTACAGGATTTGCATTCGTATGGCTGTAATTGGAAGTATTCTGTGAAGACAGCTGTAATATGTGTTGAAATTTTGATTCAGTATTATAGGAAAAATATTCTTATTCACACTTCAAATGCAGAGTGCTACAGCTTATTAAGAAATCGAAGAGCAATCTTTTAAGATCTTTTCATGTTCTAGGTATGGCACCAAGCTTGAACTGGATAGTTGTTAAGAGAATTCAGCTTCTTTCCAATATGATTCAAGATTTTCTTTATGGGCCTTAATGCTTGATTGTTCACCTTTTATTTAGTTACTAATGTCTTGAAAAGTCCTGGGAAGAAAATTAAAATTAAAAGACCAATAAGCATATAATGCACAAAATTTTATATCTCCTATAAAACACAACCTTCTCTCTGAGTTCTGGCACTGGAAGGGTGAGACAGGTATTCATTTAGTCTCTGTGTGGGTCTCAGACTGGCTGGGTATCAGACTGCAGAAAATCTACTGTAGAATGAAATAGAGCCAAAAGAGGGGAAAATCTGAGGTATCAATAAACCTTTGACTGTTGCTTTATCTCAGTGTCTATTAAGTTTGAAGTGTATTACCAGAGAGTCCTTTTGTTTTTGAGACAGACTTATACATAGTTCTAAAGAGTAGACTTTTCCCCTTGAGTTGTACCCAGTGTAAACTATTTTCTCTTTCCTGGAGGAAAACAACCTCAAAAATTCATTTGTACCATTATTCATTTCCTTAACTTGTTCTTTCACTTCCAATATCTCTGAATTTGTCATTCAGCTACATAAACTGCATGCTGTGCGCTCTCTGTCCTTACTCAGGACATTTTTCAGGATCAAAGTTGCTACATTTTCAGAAAGTATACTTAGTTGAATCCTGTTTTTTTGTTTCTTTGGTTTTGGAGACAAAATAATTTTTACCTTAATAGTAGAGACTACATTTTTTTGGCCCCTTCATCAGCCCTGTTGATATATATATATGTTTTCAAATAAGTGCAAGAGGATTTGTCATTAGATAACTGGTACTATTGTACTGAGAGCAGCTTTTTACGGTAGTAGAAGCAAATCAATGAAACTACAGTATGTACAAAGCAACAGAAACAGGCTTCTAGTGGTTGAGGAAGAGGGAAAATAAAATTGCAAAGAAACACTGAATTTTTCTAGTGAGTATATAGGCAGAGATTTTGTTTGGATTATGTTTCAGAGGTCAATACCCTACAATTTCCAGAATTTCTTAAGCCTCTGGATCACGTTAGAGGTAGCATTGTTCATGAACTCACCAACACAAATCTTGAAACACCTATCCATTTTCATTTTATGCCAGGTATGTAAATGCTACAAAATCAATATTATAGTATCTAAGAATCTAGATTATGTAACTTAAAATTAAAAAATGAAGCTAATCCTCTCAAGTGATGACTTTACAACTGTCACTTTATGTTTTAAAAATTAAACTGTATTACACTCACATTAGAACTACCTTAGAATACCACCAGAGATTTCTTTTAATGCAGAATAAAGCTGTTAATCTTTTGAAAGATGAGAGTTGCTTTGAGCACATATATCCAGATCTGTACTCACTTTAGGCATTCATGCTTCAGTCACAGATCTGGATGGGCAAATAAGAGCAGTCACCGATGCTCCAAAATCTGAATGACTGGACTAATCATTGGCATTTTAGTAATTTCTGCAAATTGCCAGTCTTCAGGTATCCAGGGTATTTCCATGCCGGCTTCCTCTGCAATCTGCAAGAGATCAAAATATAACATCAGGACCATTTATTTTGTGTTGATTATGAATATCTGTTTGTGCCTGCTACTTGATTTAATCACTGCCCTGAATCACATGATTGCCTTCAGAAAGATGCCATGGAAATAAGTCAATTAATATAAATGACCGTGGACTCTGTAGGTGTTCTAGAATATTTAATGAGCAAGCTGGTATAAAATACCAACTGACAGCTTTTTTAAAGCTTCTCTAAGGCTATTTTGAACTCTCCTTGATGTTTATTTTTCTAGTTGATAGATTATGATGTTGCCCATTGCAGTGATTAATGATGGATATGGGAATAACTATTTGAGTGTGGTTCCTGGTAATTTGTCAAAGTATTACACATTTTGGGGTTCTATTGCTTTCAAAATTCTCTAATTTCATTTGAACAGGAAAACAAGTAAATTCTAGGATTTTGAGAGAATCTAGCTGTCTTTAATTGGGTAATTTTTCAACAGCTTAAACTCTTGCATCAGTCTGACAGAAGTGAAGGTGCTGTCACTTTTGCTCTGTTTAGGGCCTATGAAATGTGTACGGTTTTGTCCTATTTTGCATAGAGGGTATGGTTTAGGGATTTGATTGTTCAATCTCTGCATGAGACAGGAAAAAAGAGGGTCTATAAAGTCTATGAAACTCTGATTCTATATCGATATAGGTATCAACATTAATAGCTATATAGAAACTCTATTCTGTATTCTCTGAGTTGGTCAAAGTATAACTTTGTCTTTATCATACAAAAAAGACTGGGTCAGTCTGGCTGCTGACAGACCTCTCCTACCACTGTATCAGCAGGCAGTAATCCTTGCTCTGTGTCATTAAGGACCTCCTCTGTGTTCTCTAAAAGATACAGATTTACATGGGATAGTGGAAAATAAATGGGCTTTTGTTAACAAGGCTCTGGAAGAACAATCTGCTCAGAACTCAGCTCAGCACATAGTAATCAAGAAGCAATACGTCCAACTCATTTTCTGTCCCTCTCCTGTAGTTAACAGGCCCTGCTCTTTGCAAGTAATTAAAGATCCAGGCTATCATGGGATTTTAACCTGTGCTCTCTGTCTTGGAATTTTGGCACTCTGAGTAGATCAGATTTTGCCAGAGAAAATGAGCAACCTTGTTATAATTAATAGACTCCTGGAAGGTGGGCTCCTGAGCCACACATTAACACAATTGTAAGAGGTTTAAATATCAAAATAGAGATAGGATGCATATAATTATCAGTTTTATTCTTTACTCCAAATTGTTATGAACCAGGGGAAGATATTTACAATATTTATGAAGTGTACTTTAAGTGATATACTTGAGTCACTCAACTTTATGGATTTTCAGAATTTCTTGAGGTAAAAATCTAGAAGCAACCAAATGCCTGAAAATTTATGGCAAATCTCTGAAATTTATTTCCTATATCCTGAGCAGAATTTTACTCAATTTCTTTGAAATCAAATTGTAAAGATTAATCTTTTTCAACTTGTAAAGTTGTATATATAGGATTATTGTATTACAATTTAAAGCTTTTCTGTAAACAGATAACTTCTGATCTACAGAGTGAAGAACAATTAACGTATTTTGCAGATTATGTTTTTTTTTACCCAGAAAATAAATTAATATCCAAAGTGGTTGTGTGTGCTGAAAAGAATGCTGTCACTATTCTTATTATTTCCAAGTGCTTTAGTATATTTCTACTTATCAAAGTATCATATTAGTAAATCACTGTGGTAAAGTCTAGGAAAAGAAAGTTTCATTTAATGTGCAAAACTGGTTCTTAGCTGTGTTCAAACTTCCATCACTAAACAGTTTGTTTTAATACTGAGGTTCACATAAAGTCGCTTCTCTTTTTTTCCTTCCTCTCACATGATTTATTCTTCCTTATAAAAGGCAGAAGACCATGGGCAGAAACTAATATTCCATCCTGCACTTTCAGAGCTATCGTTCTGAATACAGCCTATGTCTGAAAGCAAGCATGAACATTTAGGAAATAAAACTTTGTAAAAAGGCTAATATTCAAATAAATGAACCATGAAATAATTCTTCCAGAAAACAACAAAAACTCTTAAGATAAATAGGATTTTCTAGTCTCTCATCCTTCTAGTTAGTCTAAATTTCTGGTATTTCCACTGAAATATTGCAGTAAACTCAGATTGTCTCTCAGCTAGATAGAATCATATAATTGTTTAGGTTGTAAAAAACCTTTAAGATCAAGTCCAACAGCAAACCTAACACTGCCAAGTCCACTACAAAGCCATGTTTGTAAGTGCCATGTCTTTTAAATACCTCCAGGGACGGTGGCCCAACCACTTCCCTGGGCAGCCTCTTCCAATGTTTGACCACCCTTTCTGTGAAGAAATTTTTCTTAATATCTGATCTAAACCTCCCCTGGTACAACTTGAGGCTTATTCCTGTGGTTCCATTGCTTTTTACTTGGGAGAAGAGAACAAAACAGAACTACCTACAACCTCCTTTCAGGTAATTGTAGGGAGCGATAAAGTCTCTCCTGGGCCTCCCCTCAGCTGCTCCTCATAAGACCTATGCTCTAGATCCTTCGCCAGCTTCATTGCTTTTCTTTGGACATGCTCTAGCACCTCTGCAGTGAGGGGCCCAGAGCTGAACACAGTGTTTGAGATGTGGCCTCACCCATGCTGAGTGTGTGGGGGATGATCATCGCCCTAGTCCTGCTGGCCACACTGTTTCTAATATAAGCCAGGGTGCTATTGGCTGCCTTGGCCACCTGGGCACACTGCTGGCTCATGTTCATCTGGCTGTCAACCAGCACCCCCAGGTTCTTTTCCTCCAGGCAGCTTTCCAGCTGCTCTTCCCCAAGCCTGGAACACTGCATGGGGTTGTTGTGACCCAGGTGCAGAACCTGGCACTTCTCCTTGTTGGACCTCATACACTTGGCCTCAACCCATCAATGCAGCCTGTCCAGATCCCTCTGCAGAGCCTTCCTACCCTCAAACAGATCAACACTTCTGCCTAACTGGTAGTCATCTGCAAACTGACTGAGGGTGCACTTGATCCCCTCATCCAGATCATTGATAAAGACATTAAACAGAACTGGCCCCCATACTGAGCCCTGGGGAACGCCACTTGTGACCGGCCACCAGCTGGATATAACTCCATTCACCACCGCTGTTTGGGTCTGGCCATCCACCCAGTTTTTTATCCAGTGTAAAGTACACCTGTCCATGCCATGAGCAGCCACTTTCTCCAGCAGAACACCGTGGGAAATGGTGCCAAATGCTTTATTATACTCTAGGTAAATAACAACCTTTCCCTCATCCACTGAACAGGTCACCTTGTCATAGAAGGGGATCAAGTTAGTCAAGCAGGACCTGCCTTTCATGCCCCATGCTGGCTGGGCCTGATCATCTGGTTATCCTGTATGTGCCACATGATGGCACTCAGGATGACCTGCTCCATAACCTTCCCTGGCACCAAGGTCAGGCTGACAGGCCTGTAGTTCCCAGATCCTCCTTCTGGCTTTTCTTTTAGATGGGCATCACATTGGCTAACCTCCGATCAACTGGGACCTCCCATGTTAGCCTGGACTGCTGATAAATGGTTTGGAAGAGGGCTGGTGAGCACTTCCACTAGTTCTCTTAGTACCCTTGAATGGATCACATCCAGACCCATAGACTTGTGTGAGTCCAAGTGGTGTAGCACAAGGTTTCCCCTTGGATTATGGGGGCTTCATTCTGCTCCCTGTCACTGTCTCCTGGCTCAGGGAGCTGAGTACCCTGAGAACAACTGGTCTTACTATTAAAGACTGAGGAAAAGAAAGTATTAGGTACCTCAGTCTTTTCTTCATCCTTTGCCACTGTTTCGCCCCACATCCGATAAAGGATGGAGATTCTCCTTAGCCCTCCTTTTGTTGTTAATACGTTTACAGAAACATCTTTTATTGTCTCTTACTGCAGTAGCCAAATTAAGTTCCACCTAGGCTTTGGCCTTTCTGATTTTTTTTCATACATACGACTAATAGGGGTTTATGTCTAGCATAGAAAAAAATGACTTTTGATCAACAGATTTGTCAATGACTACTATGATCAATTTGTCTATTAACCATACTACAGTTCCCAATTCTGCTCCTTAATGTCAGTATTTTCAAGCTTCCAAAATTGTTTGAGCTACCCACTAAAGCTATTGTTTGCATGATTTCCTCAATTATGCAAAGTCCTGCCCTGTAGAAACTGGTCATCATACTTTTTTTAAACACTGTTATGAAAGTCACAGACTGCCATCATCAAAGATGAACATCCATAGTCTTTCCAGGGCAAAGCAAGGTAGCCAGAAGGTAAAATACTTATGAGAATCTACTATTTTCAGTAGAGCTGAATCCAAATGGTCCAAATGGAAGAGCAAATGAACGCAAATGTATAGAAAGAATAGCAAAAGGGAAGGCATGACATGTCCTAAGAAACAAGGCTGATTATGAAGTTGGTAGGATTTCCAAAATTTGAGCAACTGGATGGCAAATACATGATGATAAGGAGATATTTAGAAGGGGACAGCTGAGTATCGGAGGAATGAGGCACTTTGGGAGAGAATTTCTCAAGGGAAATATGAAATTGGTAGAACTGCTTGTGAAGAAACATATTCACGAGCAGGAAAAAAGAGCAAATTTAGATTCTGTGACATTCACAAAAGTGAAATTTTTCAGAAGTGTAAATGGACTTTCACTGCAGTGGAATTTCAGCAGGTTCTGGTTATGCCATTGTTCTGCGTTGCCTTTGAAAAACTCTCCATATTTTTGAATAATTTTATACACTTTTCTACAACTTAGTATAGTATTTATATTTATATTTGATCATTCTGTTTACATAGCTGTATACTGTTTTACCTCTACTGACTTAAGTGCATTTATTTTTATTTTTATTCTAATGTCATTGAGGAAACAACCATGAGCAGTGGCTTTATCTAATGGTTTGTCAGAAGTGTACTCAGTCATCTTTAATATCAGCCCTCTTTTTAAAAATTAGATTTGAGGGCTAGTATGTGGGAATTTTAATGAACTGCTGGAAACAATTTTGGAATTAGGAGTTTACTAATGACAGTTGCACGGTAAACAAAAATATAAATCGTAATAGATTCCCATGGTGTTCACACAGTAGGAGGAGTATCATGCACTCCTAAAAAGACCAAACATATATAAATATGAGCAAAATGAAAGGAAATGATGGATGATACACAATAAATGCTTAAGAGTAAAATTTCCAGGCTGGGAACAAGAAGAAAGGCCAAAGTCATTGCTATTAAAATAAATAAATAAATTCACATATAAATATCACCCATGGTCTTGTGAAGTTTTATCTATGAGGCAGATTAATAAATATAATACAACTAATATTTATTGATATCATAAACACCAGAAATAGTAGAAAAATGTGGTGGAACTGATGTTTTATGATGTACATTTATTATGTTTTATAAACTTTGGATATTTATTTTTTAACTTCTGATTTTGTGTTGACATTTTAACACCTTTACACATTGAATTTTGTAGTTGTTTTGCATTTACTTGCTTCTCATTTTTCTTTTGAACACATATTTATCAGTGGTTACCTTGTGTATATGTAACAGGCAAAGAACAGGAGTGTATGTCTAAAATATGAATTTCCAGACCAAGACCTCCTATTCAAGTATGTAACAACTGTTTTTGTCTTACACTTCTGGTCTTCTAAGTTTTGACCAGGTTAGGAAACGGATTTATTGAAATACTTTCCCAGTCAAATCAGAAACCCTTTGGAAGGTCTTACACTTTTTCAGGAAAATGAAGATTTCCAGCTCCGTTTTTCTGGTCCAGGGTGACTGGCAGCTCTTCACCAGCTTTTGGCTCCAGGGTTCTCGGTGTTTTGTTGCTGTCTTGCCAGCCTGGCTTGTCTGTGACTCACAGCCTGAACTTATTTTGCCCTGCTGAGGACCAACACCCTAATCAACAGGCACAGGTTGTATTTCTGGAGGTTTCAGGTTTGAACATGTCTCAACACACAATGCTGAGATCCTCACTAAGCTGGCTACAGACCAGAAACAACATATTTGCCTTAGCAGAGCAGGCAGTTCTGCTATCCGACAGCCCAAACGTTTTCCAGACAGATGCGGACTGCCTGCACACTGCTGCAGGGTGTCAAATCAACATGCAGGTTGGTTTGCATCCTACTCCACTGAAGAGCATAGGAGTTCAATATGCCTCTAGTTTCATTTTATGGCACTTAAAAGTGTATAAAATCACCTGCAAGAATGATATAACTTTGCCAAATGCACAAACATAATTACAGTATTGTTACCAAGCCAATGCTGGGCTGGAGAAACCTCTCTGAGTCTCCGGTTGAAATTCAGTGAATGCACTGAAAGGCACCAGGAAGGGTTCTCTTTTTCTGAAACTATTTATTTATTATTGGGGTAATGTTAAATTACGTTGCCAAAACAGAACTGTAGCTGGTGGTACAGCTGGCTAATGCAACCAAGACCCCTATGGCTTTAACCTTCCAAAAGGCTTTTCTTTCTGATTCTATTGGACCCTCCAATGCAGAGTCAGTACCTGGACCAAGGTTTTCAATAACAGATTGACAAACTGCCAAGAAAAGTGTCTACGTATGAAACCCTGGCTTAACATTTTTCCATCCTCCAATATATATATTTTGTGAAGCAAATTCTACTAAGTTATTGATGGTAAGAGGAAAAAAACTCCAGTCTGCTTGGATGACTATGGATGGTGGGGATACATTATTCATTACATTGCTATTTTTTCACATATTGTTTAACTAATGAAATCACAGCTAGTGCGGAAGATCAGTGCTGGCAGGGCACTAAATATTGTGAAATGTATGGTCTAAAATAAAGATGCGTTTATAGTTATTGAATGTAATTCACCTCTCATGCAACTCACATGTTAGTTCAGAACAAACTATTCTCTCCCACTGTGGGATTAGGGTTACCCTGCTTGAACTACTGCAAATCATCATTTCATATGTAATATTAAATCTGCTATTTTTGTTGAGATAAGTTTGCCAAGTGTCAGTTATAGATAGTAACAGTTGTACTTTTAAATTGAGCCAATATCTCAGAAAGTTTAAAATGTCTAAATTGGGAGTGTGTCCAATTATAGACCCTTCCTATAAACCAGGAGACAATGCCAGGCAGATATTCATAGATATATGTTCATTTCACTCTGGAAATTCTGAGTCAGATACCTAGGCTGTTTTGATTTAAGTAGAACTACAATGATATATGCCAGCTGCTGATCCAGGCCACTAAATTTAAATAGTATTCTGTGTCTTCTAGAACTTGTTATTCAAGACTTTCTTACAGGTTAGTGCATAGCCAATACCGCTTTTTAAGCATGAAGTGAGGTAATGCTAAGAATTGATGATTAGGGGAGGTAAAATTAAAAGTATAATTAGGGTGTTTTTCTTTCAGAGCTTTCTTTCCCCTCAAAATGCTATCAAGTACAGTCATTTTCACATGTACTACTTTTGTATGTAACGGACAGTTATCATTGTAATAATCTGTACATTCACTTTGATTTTTTTTTTATAACCTTATTTTGGTGATGTAGTTCTGAAATTATTCCTCATGATGCTGTTAAGCAGTCCCTAAACTGTTCATTGGATTCAAGTTGCTATTTCACCCATCCACATATTATGATAATTTTTAATAACTTTCCTTACGTGCTGCTACATTGTTTTGTTATTTCATTTGGGAGTTATTTAGTCCTTTTTGAGTATATACAGCAATAATTATTGGCAAACAAAACACATTAAGAATTAGTTCATCATTAAGAAAAAAACTGAAATAGAAAATCGGTGCTGTGAATAAGCATTTTCAGTACAGAGTTTGATCTGATAAGAGTTAAGGTGGTGTCTACATTGTAACTAAGTGATATAGTTTTTCTGACCAAAGTTCTCACAAATAACTGTAATAGGACTGACTCTCACGGGTAAATGAAACTGGGCCTCTGATCTACTACGTTATCTTGCTGAACATTCCCTTGCATTGCTTCGTATTGCTTTATAATGTGACTAACACGGTATACTCCAGCTACCGAATCATACTCAAACTTCATGCCTGTTTGGCTCAGTCACAAGGGGATACTTATACATATTGCCTACACTCCCTAGATGTTCAATCTAGCTTATTTTTGTGTGTCAATATGCACTTTACGTGGCTGGTTTTTGTTATAACGCAGGGACTATATCTGCCATCAGAGCCTTCCATTTTGTTTTGTTTAATTCCATCAGCTTTTTTGGCCTAATTTTCTTACTTGTGTCTTTTCAGCTTGCCTTTGTTCTTTGTGAAATATTCCTAGTGCATTAAAAAGTTGCTGTATTTATCATGTTTCAATGGGGCGTTCAAATATTTCTTACTGTGAAGTATTCTGTTATTGCAGTATCAAGCAATTTAGGTGAGCATGATAAATGACAGCAGGTTGGCTTTATTAAGGTTAATGGCTTGATGATTTACAAGTGAAGATATATTAGAGTCAAAATTATCGCATTAATTGTTCCATTAAACAATGTGAACTTTGAATATACTCTTTTGGAATGCTCTGGAGAGGTGTCATTACTGTTATATTATTCGTGACATGGCATCTATTTCAGATGTGCTAACAATTTAGAAAAAATAAGTACTGCTTCTTATAGCTGCCCAATAACTTAAAAGTTACTGTCTCCTGTCAGGCATTTATGGCCAGTAACAAACTGAATATTACCTCAGACTAAAAGAACAGAGCAGGCCAATAGCAATGTGGACTGTTGGACCTCCTGTGGCTTTAAGCAACGTTAAAGCCTTGAGTAACTGGGGTTTGGAGGCAGCTGCAAGCATCTGTAAGCTATAGTACCACTAGTGATGGACTGCCACTGCTTTGTCCCTCTCTTCATCTCGGTCCAGTCAGAACTGTTCCATACAGAAGCCTTGGCTGTGATCTGTTGGGTTACACCCAGATAAAAGAAGAATCAACAAAGCAGTGGGAAGATCATCAGCATTTTATGGGATCAGAAATATTTTTGAAGCAGAACAGATTCCTAAGTGGTACAATTAATTAAAGGAAAGCCTTATTTCTGGAATTAATTCTGAGACAACAGAATGGGCACTAGGAACCTCTTTCTGGTACAATGAACATCCTTTTTAATATTTGTTGATGGCACCTTAAAATTTAGCAATCACGTATTCATAATTACAAAGGAAATATAATATTAAGTCATTATTTTACTTACTCAAGAATAAAAATGTTTTCTTTGCCATTACCATTGTTTTTAATAACAAAATAGTACAGTGAAGCCAGCTGATGAACACTCTTACCTGAATTTTTGATTCACCAGTAATACATCAAACTCCTATGTTGCAATGTTGTTTTCAGAAGGAAGTTTTTCACAGTAATATTTTGAGTTTCAGGGGAAAAGGTGAGTACAGTTGAGAGGAGATTTGAAATGGTCTGTAAACCCTGGATATTCGAATACTCAGAAATACAGCAGTTATTCTTTTTTTCATTAACAAGAGCAAAGGTACCCAACCCAGCCTTGTTAGCTGTAAGCAAACCTGTCTTCAGAGACCTCACTAAAGTTACACCTTTTTCCATTCTGATTAAGCTGATCACATGTTCTGGTTTAGCTTCTTTTCCTTTTTGTTTGTGGCTATAGAATAACAAATGATTCTGCTGACTGTTTTCAGGACAACTTGGTATAAGATTACTTGCAACAAGTAAAGTAAATCAAGTAATAGCAAGCAAATTAGCCTACTTGATTAATAAACCATTTGCCTTACAAAGTGATGAGTGGCATCAGGATTTCAGGGGCGACGGAAGACATGGGGTTCAGCTAGAAAGCAAGCATTATAAAATTTAACAGCAGTTCTAACTGCAGTTCTTTTTTTCCTTTCCTCCCCTTTTCCTTTGCCTGCACCACTGAAGAACCACTACTCTGATCCATTTGTCTTTTCACTGTCTCTTCTGTATTTTGGGTGGTTTGGGAAAGAACAGCACCAAGTCAAAGTGGAAGCTGTTGCTGCTGGTACTGATAGGAAGGACAGACCTGGCAATTAGATTCTGGTTAGTAGCAACACATGGGCAAGGCTTTCACACAGTGCTCCACGGGAGTGGTAACTAACAAAAATTCCTATGGAACACATAAATTGTTTACCTGGACCTTGGGGTGGGGAAGGAGAGCTGGAGGAAGGGAGCAGGTGCAGTAGAAGCATGGCTAATCTTGGTTTTTCAAAGGATGTGCCGCAAAACTGGTAAAATACAGTGTGGGTTTTTATACTTTCCATTCAGGATGAAAAATGATTTGTACTGGAACTGTAAGAATAGATTCAGGAACTGATAGTGTGACTCGTTAGGTAAACGAGTTCCAAATGTGGTTTCCATTACTGTTTGGCCATTAGCCTCAGGCATGACATTGGATGATGAAAGAGGTATCACTCTTTGAAGACCCCCTTGCTAACTTGGACTTGCATGTCCACCTCAGCTTGCCCAGCAGATGAGGGGCTGTAGAATTTGAGACATTAAAACCATCACTGTACAGACAAAATTCCAGGTGAGCACTTGACTGCTAACACACATTTAACGTTATTTAATGTGCTATTTGTGACCTCTTAATGCTTTTTAAAAGAATCAGAGTTTTTTAACAGGATAGCAGCTTCTTAGGTGCACATCTCATTTCTTAATGGCAACTTTATGGAGTAATGGCATTCAACAGTGTCTTTAAATTGTTTATGGCCCTTATGAACTAAAAATTGATTATTCTACTTTATATTGAACACTTTTTTAATTTCCTTGCTGAGAGTTAAGTACTCGTGCAATGGATTCAGTCCCTGGTTTTACTATATAATTCCTTTTTATTTCAGGATGCAAGTTCAAGCAGAGTATACCTAGAAAAAAGACTGAATATTCAGATGCAGTTTATTTAGGATGTAGGCAATGGAGTCATATGGTTCAATGTGTTGGAATATCCAGCTATATCTATTTTATTGCAATGGCCAATTCACAAATGAACCCTGTTGCTCTTTATTATTAGGGATGACCTCTGAGGTTAATAACTACCTGACACAGCAGGTAAAACAATGTTTCTACTTTATGACATATATTATTTGGATTTCAATATCAGAAATGGAAAATCTGGTGAAAAATTATGAGGAAGGATTCCACCCTGTCAGGAACATATGGTAATTTTGCATTAACTGATAACTTTTGTAAATGTGACAGCAGAAGCATATGTGGAAATGTTTGCATGTGGAGGAGAGCAAAACGTGTTTTGCTGAAAATAAGACTTCAGCAATTGTCATAGTGTATCTGATGGTTAACAGTGTTGATGTGCAAATAATTTGCTGAAGATTACAGACTGAACACAAGTTCTTCAATACTCAAGCTTCTCAGTGAAAGGGATGCAAAGTGAACATCTGGGTTCTGTTTTACTATGATAACACCTAGCTCTGTCTGCAGTCCCCAGCTCTAGCATTACTGCAGACTGGTGATCTAAAAATTAGTAACACGTGCAAACTCTCACTGCACCCTCCTTATTCATTGATTTTAACAAAGTGTGTCATTGTCTCATACTTAACATCGGCTGAGGAAAACACTATTTGAAAATAAGCTACAAAATTCCCATGTAGAATGGGTTGGTTTAAAATGTTTTATAGGAAGATAGTACAGGCAGATGATGATCCTTTACTAATAAAAATGGACTGCTTCTTTCTATTTTCTGTGAGGCATCATAAGACTTTAACATCTGTTCACGAGGGAGATTGCTAAACTAAGGGATGATATTAATTGCATGCACCAGATAGGATACCTGTCAGAGAACAGAAAGAAAAGTTTTATATTAAAATATTAAGCATCCTTACAGTGCAGTAAAAAGAATAGTTTTACATGAGAAATGAAAGCTGTGATGACAACGAGTATATCTATAAATACATATGGTAAAGGATGGGAAAAACTAAAAAATTACAGAAGGTTAAATAGGAGAAAATGACCAGATAGGGGAATAAAACTGTTCTCCCTTCTGTTCTTGGGATGTCTTGTTCTTTCTGTTGGTTTTCATCACTTACCAAAGAGTCATTTTTCAAAAGGCTGAAGAGCTTGGTTGTAGTTTTCATATTCAGCTAAATATTAAAACGCTTGTCGAAAACTTCAAGCTTTCCTGCTTTGATTTTGTAAAACTGGTATAAAAATGGCAAGAGAAGAATCTTCTTTTAGCAAAGTTTCAGCATTTAGACAGTCAAACTAGTCCAAAAGTAATACACATTCAGAATGTTTTTAATTGTTTTAACACTTATTGCTCCAAACAGAAATTATTAGTTCAGGTTAAAACCTAAGTTAATTTAAATTTTTGAAACTATACAAAAGTTTCACTCTGATCCATTCAGAAGATTTTATTTTATTCAGCTCTTTTTTGTCAATATCTTTTGGAGGCAATCCTTTAATGCCACGGTAGGACAACTCTGCTCTGAAATCACCTCTGGCTGCTGAGTGCTAATATGGCAACACTACTGCATGTGCCTGCAAAATCCTGTATAAAACCAAGGGGGGAGAAAAGTTTATACCTTCTTTTGCCACTCAGCTCCTTATAACTTCATTTCAGCTTTCTCTCAGTCCAGCATTTTTACAGCTATTGTACCTGAGAAGACCTCGGATCTTTAAAATGTTAAGATTTAGACTGTACATTGACAAATGGATCTGTACAATCTCTTTAGTATTCTTCTGCTTTGCACTGGTAAGCCACTCTTCCTGGTGAAAATCCCAAAGGCAACTCTGCAGAAGTGGTGAAGTCTGGCAAGATCGGTGTTTTCCTGATGTGATTCATCCCTGTTTCAGTTATAAAAGGTTATTTGAATTTTGCAGGACCAGAAAAGGAATCACTTGTAGTAACGAACTAGCAAACACATGTTCAAATGCCATTTTTCAGGTTTTCTTATCACAATATGTAAGTATGTAATCAAGTTGGAATTGGTGTGTGCAGTTACCAGTTAATTTTTTTCTGTTAGAAATGGAAAGGCATACCTGGTCAAAATGCAGATTCCAGACTGCATTTGTAGTTTTGACTCTGAGTGCTTATTTACAGCACAGTTTTTCAGTTAGCTTGAGGGCCTGTGTGAGTGCATGAAAGAAGTGAGGCTGGCTGTGAGTAATATGTAGATTTAAACATTGGAAGACGTGACTGCTACATTTAAAAGGAGACAGTAGAACAAGTGGACCACCTTAACAGACTGGAGAGAAGCAAGACAGACTTAGCAGGGTTGTGTTTTACAAGACTAGAACACTTTTGCAAATGCACCACTTGTTACTGTTCCTCTCCTGATCTAAAATGGGTTGCTGCCTTTCATTTCCATCAAAATGTCATCCATGCCAAGGGCAGGGCACAGGCATCTGATACCCCACTTCTATCATGTAACAGAGCAGCACACATTAGGTGAAGCTCTAAAGAGCTATAGTGCACTTTTAGACTGAATAATGTTAATGGCATGGTCTCTAATGATGTGAAGTTTCCACCAGTAAAAGTTTGTGAAGACAAATACATATAACCTTATATATACTTTGTTCATTTGGCGAGGGGGTGAGAGGCGTGTGTGTGGAAGCAGGGAATAACAGAAATGTTTTCTGCAAATGCTATACTGAAACATCTTCCATAACGTTATAATGGCCAGTAAATATTTAACAGAATAGCATCACTTCCACAGATTTAGTGACACCACCTACCATATTTCTTTTTTAAATGCTACCACATTTTCATTTTGAAATGCTGAAAACATCTATCGTATTTTTGACTGGTACCTTTTATCAGAATAGCTCAAACATTCGAGAGAACAACTCATCCCTCCTACCTGTTTGTTGATTCCAACCACATTCTGGGGGTAAATTTAGGCATCACAAATAACACTCAAATAAGATACAGAATCAGCAGCTTGTAGTTTCCAGCAGGTTCTTTCATTTTTCTTCTCAGAAGGTATGTTCATCTTTTTTTGTGATTTTTCTGTTCAGTTATGAAACTGAGGCTGCTTGCCTCCTATGCATTCACTTCATATCAATGGCAGCTTTAATAGTGTAGAGATTCAACTTGAAAGAAAAATGCTTTTGCGGTATGCCTTGATGAGGGAGAGGTATTAAATATATTAGTTCATCTGTTGTTTTCATGAGCATTTAGGGAGGTGATAAATGAAAATTGAGCATATTTTTTTAGTTGTCTAGTGTATTTAGATTTCAGATTTAATTTGCTTTTGACATTACGAGTGTGGTAATGGATTTCACTAGTTTAATTTGAATTCTGTGATTACCACATTTAACTTTAAAAAGGGCTACCGAATATAGATGGATTCTCCTGTAATCTGTAAATCAAGGTAAATAAATCCTGTTGATGATGTCAGCTTTACATCAACTTGCTTGTATGCTATGATAAAATTATACTTCTAAACAATGTCCGAGCTGTTAATGTTTACAGTCGAGCTGGTAGAAAGTGTCCATGAAGAGAAACAGGATACAAAGCACAATTATGAGACGTATACTAAAAAGCCTTACAGATAGGGATCCTAACTTCAAGGGTTGGAACCAAAGTTTTCCCATCACTCAGGCTTATTTCTACATTCTTCCTTGTGAAATTTAATTGACTAAATTCACTTTGACTACTGATGAGGGATGAGCATGCATACGTAAAAGACAGTAAAATCTTCCTAGTTAATTTTCTGATGACACCATTCTCAACAAATACTGAAGTTTTACGCACTAAGTTGTGTGCTTAGTTACGTAATGATTGATCCTATAATCCTGTGAAAGTAGAAACATTTCAGGAACAGACATTTATATCTTTGAAGTGAATTTAAAATGGTAGCGTTCTCAATGTGTTTTCAAAAGTGCTGAGAGCTGTGGACTTTGACTGGACTAAGCCCGTACGTGCAAAGGAATTTGCAGTACTGAAACTTACCTGAGCTATGAGTTAAATGCCTTTATACAAGGCATAATAAAAGAGATGTATCCAAGTCAGGAATTCAGTCAGATGGTCAAAATGGACAAGAAACCTTATAATCTCCTAAGGAGAAGATGTCGAGGAAAAACGCTACTATTCACATCCCCTTTCAAAATTTATTAACTGTATTAATCCTTCCAAGAGTGTATGTGTAGAAATTTCATGTTGAATCTGGTGTATTTTGTACAAATAAATACTCTTTTTTTATTTAACAGAAACTTAAATTAGACTTCATATATCATATATCATAGTCCATAAATGTCCTACCCATTAGAATGTGGAAGCACTGTCTTACTAATACGAATAAATATGATTTCTACACGTTCAAGCCTCTTCAGCAATGAAAATGCAAAGACACTCACGTCAGAGCAACCAATGACATCATGGTAAGAAATTATATGCCACTCTTGTTTACCTGCACATTGCAGACTGGACTTGTAACTGTTACTATCATATAATGCAGAAATTTGAACTGGAGTCTTCCACATGCTGGGAATATAAAATAACCATTGGCTGATGAGGATGCACACATCTGTCTGTTTTGGTTTTTGTAGTCTTTATGCAGATTGAGACTTTCTGAGCATGTAGCGAAAGCAGTATAATCCAAGGAACATCTTCCCAGAAAATTCTGTGGCACCTGAAGCAGCTAAACAACATTACTGTTTCCCAACAAAATCTCTTTCGCATGCCTATGGTAACTCGTGGGTGTTTTAAGGTATAGGGACTTTTCACATACAGCAGCAAAACCAGTCTGTGAATAATACAAGTGCCTGAAGAGGATATTTGGAGCCACCCCTTAATTATATGGCTCTCCAGAATTCCCTCAGTTTCACAGAAGAGAACTATGTGTGTCCTGTTGATAAAAGATCACGCATTATGTTAATTTTTTGGTTAATTAATAGTATATTTAAAAGCTTGCCTAAGCAAAATGAGAAACACTAAGAGAACCACAAGACCTTGCCAAGATGGCCTTTGAACTGAAAACTTCTCAGTTGTGTCCCAGTTCCACAACGGGACAGGACATGAGCATGCACTATTCTCATAATCTTCCTTTCTGTGCTTCCTGCTCCCATTTCTTCTATGCAAAGGACACCCAGGTGCACAGCTCCAGAGCAAGTGGCAATATGGCCCAATGGCCTTCTTGGCACACACATTAGCAGCCTGGGTGGCCTGCAGGTTACATACACCTTGAAATACCTGGAATATTGCAGAAAAGAAGCTCTACTTTTGCTAATGTAATCTGATTTATCCTGTGAGCAGCAGTTCTTTAATCCCTCAGTACTGACATAAAGCTTTCTCCTGGAAGTCATCCCCACTTGACCTCAATAAGCCTGTGGAAAGCAATTTCTTCAATATATACTTGTAGGCTAACAGCAGAAATTCACTCCTGTAATAAATACCTTAAATGCTCATGATTTCCCAGTCTTGACTTCCTGCAGAAGATTTCCTTAAGAAATGGCTACAGAATCAAGTACATCCTCTGCACATGTGGGTACTGACTCCCATTTTAATCTGCACGCGAATCACTGTCTCTGCTCAGTGTGGTAAAACCTTCTCCAGTCTCTTCATTCACACTTGCTTCTCTAAGGAATTTTTTTGTTAATCTCTGCTATTTCAGTCACATTATTATAGCTTGTTCAAAATTCAATGGCATGCATACCATAGTACACAACAGAATGTGTGAAAGTTCTTTACAATACAGTCTGTTCCTTTTAAAGCATCATCTGCCATATTTTTTCATTATAGATGCTGTCAAAACTAAGTTAGACAATATACTGTTTGATAAAACATCTTGTTTCAAAATATACCAATAATATGCAGATAAAGCCAATGTAACTGGGTCTTGAGGAAGTAACATTTCCTCCTCGTGATAAGAATGAGTCAATGTTTTGATATATTTTTGGCAATAAAATCTAAAATTCAGACCATGAGTGCTAAAGAGCTTGTCAGTTTGGGAGCTAACCCATATGCCATGGAAGCATTAAACAAATATGTAGCTACTCACTTCAGGGAATGACCAGATATGAATAAAACTTTCACAAGGAAATCAAGCCTAACTACTGGTAAGTGTAAGGTGAAATTTTAAATCACTTTTGACAAGGTGGAAAAGCAGACAGGGTCATAGTGTAACTGCAGTATAATGTACATCATTAACTTACTGTGGGCCAGTTCCCTGGCAGCAGGATTTTACACAGGCTGTATTGTAGAAATAAATAATCGCTGAGAGAAAACATATAACTGAAAGTGCTGAGGCATGCAGAAATAATAAAAAAAACCCACAACCTTTGGAAAAAATGAACAAGCAATGATTTCATTTTCTAATCACAGGCCTTGGCAGTGGGTTCTACAACACAGTTTTATGTTTGCGCATGCAGCCATAGGTCTTCTTTCCCTAATGGAGAATGACAGAGGAGCTCAAATATCTCCCAATATACTGTTCAACAGCAAAACTTTTCTCCTCTGCATGGATGATGTATTTATTTAAACCTTTAATAGAATGCTAGGTACAGATCTCCTTAAGTTCTTAGATCAGACCAAAGTCTTCACTTCTACCAGCGGATGGTACAGTATCTTAGCATACCTGAAGCTCGAAAGATCACAGTGGGGAAAAAAGCCGCCTCCCTCTGCAGTTGCTTTGGGTTTTCTCATGCATAGTTAAATAAGTACATTGAGAAGTAATATTCTAGAGGGATGGATGCAGAATTAGCCCCTGCGGTCTCACCAGAGTTCAATGGGTGGTCTGATGCTAACAGCATCCGTTTCTGCCATCTGTTCATAAGGAGACCACTGGCTGTTCAGTGAGCCCCTTTGTTAGTCACGCTCAAAGGAATTTGGATGGGTAAAACTGAATTGTATGAATACCACCACCTAGCAAAACTATCAGTGCAGTAAATAACTGCAGACAGAAAAAAAGCAAAAATTAGAGGAAGAAAATTATTTAGATACTGAGAGGGCTAGTTCTATTTTCTCAGCTCTTTGATTTGAAGAGCTACATGCCAAATACTGCAGTAGAGAAACTGTATTTGCTCACTACAAATAAATTGTCCAATAAAATTAGACATGTTTGTACAAAACAAATCCTGCTTTCATAAATAATGTAGGTTTATCTCATATGTAGTCTAAGCAACATCCATATATTTTGAAAAAGTATATAACCACTTAGAGTCTGTTTTGAACTAATGGTCTTGCACATGTCTTGTTCTGTCCAATTTCTAATATATATTTTGTTGTATTATTCCTGATGCCTTATAAAATGAGGGAAAATTATAACACCAGTTGATATGGAAGAACCAGTGACAAAACTAACAAAAGTACACATTTACATTGTATGAATGTATACTTACCTGTATAAAAAGCTATTCAGGAAAAAATTGTATACAGGTGAAAACATAGTTGTTTAAATATGTATTTTAAAAGCATGATATGGTTGAATAAAATAGTTCTTTTAAATTCAAAGAAATATTTGTACTTACTATGTTGCAATATTTACCCAGAAACAATTTTGTAGAAATGCATTTCAGGAGAGTTCTGCAGGGTATTAAATACAGACATGAAGTGAAGATAAGGACTGAAGCTAATCAAAAGCTAAGCATAACAAAAATCAGGGATATTAAGACAGATTGTTAATTATCTAACTGTTTAAACATGAATTCCCTGAAGAACAGTCAGCATTAAAGACATCCCTGAGAAATGTGTCTACAGGAAGGAAAGGCTTTTTACTCTAAAAGTGTTTATTTGGATGTTCTAATTAGCCGTTTAAGCATACTTTAGTTTGAAAGCGGCCACAAATTATATTGTTATCAATAAGAACATGCCTTTTCAACAATGACCTTCATTGCTTGCATTTTTCCTTTTCTAATTAGAGTCTGGGGAAGCATCTATTCCAGACCAGTTTTCACATCAGTACTGAAGCAAAGTTAAATTCTTTTCAGCTCTCTTTATAAGAGCTGAACAAGCTCTAGGCTACCGTCTTGCTCCCCCTTCCTGCTTTTATTTATGTCATACTTAATTGCAGCTTATCTGGTCTTCCAGCAATTATGAATTAAATTAGGAAAGTTTGCATGGAAAACTGCGAGTTAGAAGTTGAGTAGAAAGATGTGTTCAGCTATTGTTTATTCTTCGTGACAGCTTCACTGTCACTTCACTGAGCGTAAAAGAGGATTTCATGGTGATCTCATATCTGAAACGTAGCTGGGCTCAAAGTGGCTGGCATTAACTCTACAACTATCTATGAGTATGTAAGTATACCTGTTGAGTTCACTGAGTACAGAGATGGAATGCAAAAAGGAAAAAATGCTCATAGGTGTAGGGATATAGAGGACTCCACCCTACAACAGTAAAGCCATGCTTTAGAAAGAGAGGTCATTCACCGCGGGTTAGAATGAGAATTTACTCTTTGCTTCTCTTGCGTAAAGGAACTGTGGTGCCATGAATCTGACCAGAAATGAGACCATCCTTTATTTCACAGTGTGATGTAGGTAGGAGATGTATCAGCTTTATGTGGCAAGATTTTGGCAGCGGGGGGCCTCAGCGATGGCCTCTGTAAGAAGATACCACGAGCAGCACCCGTGTCAGACAGAGCTCCAAAACAGACCTGCTGCTGGCCAAAGCTGAACCCATCGACACCAACGGCAGCACCTCGGGGAAAACTTACATGAGGAAGGATAAAATGTGCTGCACAGCAGCTGTGAGAGAGAGGACTGAGAAAATGTGAGAGAAACATCCCTGCAGACGCCAAGGTCAGTGAACGAGCAGAGGAGGAGGCACTCCAGGCACCGGAGCAGAAGTTCCCGTGCAGCCCGGGGAAAGACCATGGCTATCCCCCTGCAGCCCATGGAGGACCCCATGCCAGGGCAAGTGGACGTGCCCTGGAGGAAACTGCAGCTTATGCAGAGACTGTATGGCAGCAGGCTCCTGGCAAAAGCTGTGATCCATGGAGAGAAGCCCACATGGAGCAGGTTTCTGGTATGAACCATGGCACATGGACCCATGCTGGAGCAGTTTGTCCCTGAAGGATTGCATCCTGTGGAAAGCACGCACACTGGAGCAGTTCTTGAAGAACTGCAGCCTACAGGAAGAACGCACAATGGAGCAGCTCATGAAGGACTGCATGCTGTAGGAGGGACCCCATACCGGAGCAGGGGAAGAGTGTGAGGAGGAAGGAGCAGCAGAGATGAAACGTTGTGAACTGACCATAACCTTCATTCCACAACTCCCCTGCACTGGTAGAGTAGGGAGGAGCTTGAAGAGTTGGGAACAAAGGAGTGAAGTTGTGCCTGGGAAGAAAAAAAAAAGGGGTGGGGGGTGGAAGTGGTTTTAGTTTTGTCTTTGTTTCCCTCCATCCCATTTTATTTATTTTTTTTATTGGGAATTAATTAAATTAATTGTCTGAAAGTTGAGTCTTTTATGCCTGTAATGGTGACTGCTGAGTCATCTCCCTGTCCTTATCTCAAACCACGATCTTTTATGTCTAATTTTCTACCCCTGTCCTGCTAAGGAGGGGGAGTTAGAGACCACCTTGGTGGGCATCTGGTAGTTAGCCAAGGTCAACCCACCACAGTTTATAATTTTGTCACATCATAGAGTCCCTTCTCCCTCTTCCCAGTTCTGCTGGCATGTGATGGGGGTGGGTGGTATTGATTTCCCTAATGTGCTAATCCAGTCTCTGTCAGTGTCCTTCAAAGCTGACGTCTTTTCTGTGCTGTGATCCTAAGCCGCAGATGCCCTATGCTTCAACATGGGAAAGGCATTACCATAAATTGTTCTGAAAATGCAAGCTTATTTCTCATCAGTGAGCAAGAAGTTTTTTTGAGATTGAGTGCCATGTTTAATATTTACATCCAGCTTACACTGATTTATCTGCAAATAATCACCCAAGACTTTGCACCTTCATTTTAAAAGGGTTATCAGTGAATTACTTAGATTTTCCACATCTAGAGTTGCAGATTTTGCAGCTACCAGAGTTCACATTTTAAACTGTGGCCTTATTAGTGCAAATTATACAGTGTTGGCATCTGCTGAAATTTCAAGGCAAAATGATATATGTAATAGTTAGGATTCTAGAAAATGACTCAAGCTATGATGGCATTATAATGTAAGAGAAGGTAATGTTGGTAACATAAAAGTTTACAAATGGTTTAGAGAAAGATCCTGATACATCTTGTAAGTGTGTATGATGGCAAACTGGAATTTGCATGTAAAGGGCAAAAAATATAAAATGATAGCCTCTAGCGGTAGGAAGTCCATCTAATATAGTGCTTGGCTGAAGTAGTAGCATGTGTAAATTTGAATATTGATAGTGAAAAAGCAGATTAAACTACATGCTTTAAAGTCCCTGCAAATAGTTGTTTTGTTTTTTATGTTTTTTGTTGGTTTTTGGTTTTGGTTGTTTTTTTTCCCTCACACACAGCATTTGGCATAGGAATGGTTTCAAGATAAAGGAGGTTTTGGTTGTTTAGTTATAGAACTTTGCATAATTGTTCAAAACGTACACAGATTACCTAAAGCACAAGGTGCAAGCCTACAAAGGCTGCTATATGTACAAAAAAGTGCAAGGAAAGGTAATAGTACTACACTAACGATGAAAAAGGAACTGCAGATGGTAACAGCAGCATGACCATTTACCACCAGCACACTATCAGGGAGCAGTTTATGGAAACTATTAGGTTAGTACGCTCTGCCCTTACACTGTTTCACTACACTACTGGGTGACCTGGTTCTGCCTGAAATAGAGTTAGGTTTCTTCATAGTAGCGTGTATGAAGCCATGTTTAGGATTTGTGACCAAAACAGCGTTGATGACACACTGATGTTTTAGCTGTTGCTGAACGGTGCTTACACATCATCAAGGTCTTATCCTGGCCCCACCAGTGTGTATGCTGGCGGTGCACAAGACGTTGGAGGAGGCACAGCTGACCCCAGCTGACTGTAGGGATATTCTATACTATATGACATTGTGCTCAGCAATAAAACCTGCAGGGAAGAAGGATGAAGAGGGGATGTTTGGAGTTACAGTGTTTGTCTTCCCAAGTAACCATTACTCATGATGGAGCCCTGCTGTCCTGGAAATAGAGTACCTGCCTGCCAATGGGAAGTAGTGAATTAAATCCTTATTTTGCAATGGTTTAATTATTAAACTGTCTTTATCTCAATGCACAAGTTTTATCACTTCTACCCTCCCAATTCTCTCTCCCATGCCATGGTGGAGGGAGTGAGCGGGCGGCTGGGTGGTGCTGAGCTGCTGGTCAGCATGAACAAACAACAGTGAGGAAACTGGAGGAATTTTAAACAGCACTGCTCAAGTACCGCTTAAGATTAATTCCCTCTGGAATGCACTGTGGGAGTTCATGCTCTGAATTTGCTGTGGTTCCCATGTTCCCATGCAGCGTTTGGTGTGACACTTGGCTTAGGCCTCCTTAATTAGTCGGATAAACTTAGACAATTAAGTATATGCAGTATATGCAGTTACTATGGTAAATATGGTTTTCCTTATCTGGATAGGTAGCTTATTGCCTTGAGTTTCTATATCTCTATTGTATTATCTATGTTTCTATAATGCATGATGCATTTTAGAAAGCACAGTACAGAATTAGGATCCTAGTTTGTTGATTTATGAAAATAAAAACATATTTTAATTGTTGAACCATAAAATATGCTTCCTAATGTTTTGATGGTATGACAGCGTGATTGTATTTCATTTATAAATCTCATTGTGCTTTCAAGGATTAAAAAATAACATTGTTATTTCTCCTTATATCTCTGTGCAACTGCACAAGCAGTAAAACTGTTTGTTCTGAACATAAGAAACTCCTGCAAAGCAGTTTGAAGCCTGCTGCCTTGAGTAGATAAATTTAACTTCTAGAGATCCTGCTTAAAGCTTTCTGATTTCAAGATGGTGACTTTACTACATTTGGTCATTTTTATGGTCTTAGGAGATTAGTTCTCAAGTGTGTGATATTGAATGCGAGTGCATTTGCACAGCTATTGGTAATCTCAACATTTTGGAGAAATGGTCTTCTTATGGCCAAAGTTGTTGCTTCTGAAGTGATCACATTTATAAATCCACCCCATGTGACTGTCAGACATAGGAACGTGACTTTGTCAAAGAGAGTTTATTATCAACACTTAGAAACAGTAATTTTAATACTATGGGGTGCAATGAATGTGATGAACTAAATATAGCTGCGTATTTATTAAAAATATTCTTGACCATATGAAATGTACCTTTTTGAATATTTGGTAACATCTTTAATTGTGAGTAATCAAATAGATTCTTGCTTCCTTCTCTTGAGAAGTGGTACTAAATCACGTACTAAATCAGTACAAGAAGGACACCAGCCTGGAGCAGGTCCAGAGAAGGGCCACAAAAATGATCAGAGGGCTGGAACACCTCTCCCATCAAGAAAGGTTGAGGGAGCTGGGGCTGTTCAGCCCTGAGAAGAGAAGGATCTGAGGAGGCCTTATTGCAGCCTTTCAATATATAAAGGTGGAAGTAAGAAAGATTAGGAGAGTTTTTACCAGGGCCTATAGTGATATGACAAAGGGTTACATTTTTGGTTATTGTTTAATTCAGAAAATACATCATAATTGTAAAGTTTTTGACACGGGAACTAGAGTTCAACATCCTTAACAAATCTAAAACCTACAGCTTCTTAGAATCAAGTTTCACATTCAAGGTGCTAAACCAATCTCTTCAGGCAACTCTTTGCTAAACATAATTGGTATATTGTTTCTCATCTAGATGACTGGGAATATTATGCTAATTCTTCAAAAATAATTAAATACCTAAATATTCAATTAGTGCTATGTTTAGGATGGCATAAACCATAGGTCTTTGTCAAGAAGTACAAAGATGTTTGCTATGCTATATAGGTGAAATGCATATTTTTTGTTCATCACACTGGCTAAGATACAGCCGGCAAGAAAGATTTTACTTATGATAATTTTATACTTTACAGTGCTAGACATAAAACTAGCTAACAGAACTAGCTTTAGTTTTCAACATACACTTATAACACAGATCATAAATATATACATTTTTACTTTTTACACCAACTTTTCCAAATATTTGAGAACTGCTTTGTAACTTCCAAAGGTTAGTTTTGTAAGAACCTTAATGGCTGCTATTAGTATGATTTGCTGGAATGCTTCTTTCCTTTTGAGATATTAGTTTGTTTATAACATTGCAATTATGACTTGACCGTTTAACTACAAAAAACGTCAAATTGCATTTTGACAATAAGAAGCTGATGGCTATTTGCAATAAGATCACCTTAAGAAAAGTTCCATAATTTCAGCATTACAGAAATATGACTAATTTACTTTATTTCCAATCAGCAAGATCTTTAAGAGTGGGTATCTGCTGTGGCATATTCTGTACAGACATAAACCTTTCTGTCAGAAAGATTGACTAACCTTGTCTCTTGAGTGCAATTTGAACTGAAAGGACAATGCACCAAGGACAAATTTCTTAAGATAAACAAATAATCAAACAAAAACCTCTGAAACAATAATTTATTTTCCAAAAAGTAAAGCAAATACTCTATATGTGGAACAAATGCTTCAGAACTATATAAGTTTTCTTAAAAAATGTTACTTATTTTAAATTTTGCCTTTTATGTGTTTTTAGATAGAAATAACATACAGTAGTTTTTGACCTTTCTAAAATGACATATACGGATTAGCCAGAATTCTTGTCTCTTTGACAGTCTACTGTCTTCATACTGTACGTGTCACAAGGCAAAAGGATCAGTTAGCCATGTTCCCAAGTCTCAGTATCGTTTGTTCTTCTGAAGAGCAAAATGTCAGTAGTAAATTAACAAGTCCAGTTTTCTTTTACTTCCCCTCCCCCAGAGGTGAAGAATATTTGCAAATTACCTCATGTGAAGATCCTAGTTCTTGTATAGTTTTGTGAAATCCCTTTATTTCTCTTTACTCAGATTTTATGGGTGCCTGTCTGCATCACTACCGCTCTTGCCATATACTGAGAAGTTAATCCTATGTTTTTTATTTGCAGAACTGCAATGTTAAAAAAATGACATTTTTATTCCTGCTGTTGTTCAACAGTATGGTTCCAAACTCCAGTCCAAGAATAATAGCTGCTCGTATCAGCTTATAGACTGTAATGTCTCACTGCCCATTAAGAGGAGTATTTCACAAATACACAGCCATACAAAGGTCTTTGAGTTCCTGCAAGCAACATATACTTCATAGCTCAGCTGAAAATGTTAATAATGGGAAATATAAGAATCTTGACCATTATTCTGTTCTCTGGATATCACAACAGTTTTAAATTTCTAGTACCCATTTCAATACCCTAGAAGGTTATCTGCATCAAATATTCAAAAGCTGCCACCACTGTGCTTCTACGTGAGTTCTTCTTTTCTTTGTAGTCCTCATAAATGATCCAAAGGGGAGGGAAAAAGGATCATAAATGAACAAATAATACTGAGGGCTCTACTCTGGGTAAAACTGAAGGACAGGCTTTTAGATAAACTATGAGTCCAATAGACGTGTTAATTGCTTGACACCTGAGTAATAAGGGAGCTATTGACAACACTTACTAGATATTAGTAGCAGACAATGGGCTTTAACCTTATTTTCCTGGGTGGTTAAGTTCTGTTCTTATTCTGGTTTACCCAGCCTTTGCAGCACTCATCAGAACAGGCAAACACCCTCCAGCAGGATTACAACATGACAAAGAAAAAATCTGAAATGTACCTTTTCATTTTGTTTTTTCTCTTTCCAGTTGGGGCAATGACTAGTTTGAGCTAATAATATTATTGCTTTATTTAAGTTTGTTGCTATGGATTTCCAGTAAAAGAAAAGGAAAAAAACCCCAAACAAACAACAACAACCCCCCCCCCCCCAAAAAAAAAACCAAAAACCAAAAAACAAAAAACAAAAACACACACACACATTTATAGAAAGGTACCCTCTGTTTGGAGAAGGTGAATTTTGTCAAGTATTTTTGTCTTGCAGTTCATTCTATGATTTCAGATGGTCCTCAAGACTCTGAGTCGACCTTTATAGTTTTCTTGCATATGGTTTATTCGTTTTATAGGAGAAACTCGGTCAAGGAGGAATCTGTAAGTGGTCTTATCCATGTGCTCACTGAGTATCTTGCAGACTGAGTGCAAGACTTTGCACTGGTTCTGTTTCCTGTAGTATGACAATGTAAAGAGCTGTAGATCCTTCTGATGAGTTCATGGTGTCCAGGAATACTGCACAACCAAGAAGTTCTGCTTACGTTCTGGAAAGCTTAGGATCTTTTTACATGGCAAAATTATAGCATACTGACAAAAACTACAGCTATGTTAGTATCATCTTCTTGCTAGCTACTGTACGTACTGAGAACAGTACCTTGAGAAAAAGATCATGAGTCTAGGAAAAATGCTATGTCTAAATGTATATACATAGTTCAGGTATCTAACAAGGTGAGGAAGTTCTGGTCACTTGGAATCTATGTGCTGACTTACATGCTGAACTAAAGCCACAAAAAGCCTTAAAGTTCTTCAAAATGTTTTCCAGAGCTCACATATTTCTTGTCTTGTTCACATTTAATGAATAATTTTATTTGGGGTGTGTGTGTGGGGGGGGGTGTGTGTGTGTGTATGAATAGATTTTATCCAAACATTTGGTCTCTCATGGTTTTAATGATGTGATGACCTGTGATGAGGTACCAGAGGAGATGTGTTATACATGACCTGACAAGCTCTGCTGTTGAAAGGTGACCAGCATCTTGGCTATAAACTACTGTCAACGCAGTAAACTCATAATAAGCAAACCTGTGAAAATCAGCACAAGTTATGAAACGAATGCAATTTAAAAGTGAAAAATTGATGTATAAAACTAAGGATACTAAAAAAAAATTGCACACTTTAAGCAATATTTAAGGTAAAATAAAAAATATAAACACATTAATTCATTAGCTTTAAAGACCTCTTCTTTCACATAATTTTCTGAGCAACCTGGCAAAATGAGAAATTAATCTGTATTATTGTAACTTTTTTACTACATACTAAGTATTGATATTAGTAAGTTGATGCGGAGAAAGCTGCCTGATTGATGTCTACAGCTGACCATGTATTTCCCAGGTGATGTTATAGGAATATAAATGTGTATTCCTTTCTTCTTTATATGTTTATCTTCTTAGCCCCTTTATAGGTTTATCTCACAAGTAATGTTCATAAAAAAACCATCTAAACTAAGGGAAAAAACCCTTTGTTAAATATCCTGATAACCAATAATCCACTTACACAGTTTCCATACTCAGTTAATGGAAATAAGTTTTCTCATGTTTTGTGGTCAGGAATTACTCCTGGCAAAGTTACTTTAAGAAAATATTTTGGTGAATTAGCATCGGAATAGCATATTACTTACACATAATGGAGCCAAGATACATCAGTCTAAATCTGTGTGCAAGTATTCATACATGTATGCTAATGATAAGTCAAATGACAAGGTGCCTTTTACATCTTTCACGTATGCAACAACTTTGCTTTTTTTGCATGAGCAAATTTTATAAATCAAACAAAAAAGTCAAGAGTTTTTGATGATGAGGCATCTGAGTCCAAAGCCTCAGTATTCATCAAGAAGTAATCAAAAATTCTCTGTCTAATCTCTTAATAATTTTCTGTCTAACCTTTTAATCTCTCCAAGATGTAAATCTTTAAAAAAAAAAAAAAATCACATATAGGAAGACAATAATTTTCAGGATCTTTTCTGCAGTTTTTTTGTTAAACAGGTCCAACCACATTCAACACCATCATCCTAAACGTTCCAATTATTCTCAAGAAAGTTTACTATTTTAGGAGAAAGAGGCAGAATGTTAAAAACACAGATTTTATGCTTTGTAAAAAATTGGATATTACAGATATTAAAGATATTGAACTTATGGTAGCCATAATTTACTGCTGAAAATATGCTGATAATTATTTTAGGTATTTTTACCTCTCACAGTGATTTCCTGTCGATAATTTGAAGTATAGGAAGAAAATAGATATCTTCCACACAGAATTAACGTATGAAAGATTAAGTGGCAGAAGTACACTTCCTACAAAGCCTGCTCTGGTGCCTTCCTTCTTACAGGACATGAACAATTTCAATATATCGTTCTCAGCCCAACCTGGTATTTCAGACAACACGTTATCTCCATGGGTGACTTCTGGAAATGGGACTCGGGCATCTCTGAGGGTGCTATTCTGAGCTTATTAAAGTCAACTTTTGTCTTAAGATGAGAACATCATCTTTGGGATTCCTGAGGAAAAGGCTGGGTTTCTGACCTCTCCCCATGGACGTTGGAGATGGATGCAGACATCCTTGAGACAAAAAGGGACAAAATCTCCTTATATTTGTGTATGACTTAAAGCTGTGTGCCTTCCACATGAGCCACAATAATTTCTGGCATTTGCAAGACTCTACGTTTACATGGGATGAACTTTAAAGCAACAATAAAGGAGGAACGAATGGCAGTCATTATGTAAGTAATACAGTATTACACAATGTATTGAAGGTAATGGCAAGAAACTAGACATTGACCTTATAAAAGTTGTGACAGATTTATAGGGATCATCTGATTGTCTATACTATGTTTTAACAGAAACTTGTCAAAACACATTTTACAGTTTTGTCTTTGTATAAGATACTTATACTGTTGTCATCTGGACTATATAAGGTACAGGTTGTAAAACTGAAAATTGTCACAGCAAGGCAAGAAAAGGACTGCAGCCAAGACAAAACTTTTTTTTCAGAGCAGCAAAGAACATGGCAAATAGCACAATGTAGCTAAGAGAGAAATGTTACCAGACATGTTGGGCTCTTATTTCCATGGCTCAGAAGAACACAAAGCTCAGAGTTCCCCCTGAATCTTCACCCAGAAAAGGGCAGCAAACCACTCCACAATGGTACAGATTCCTTATTGTGTATTAGGAGAAGTGGAGCAATGAAGTCACACAGTTTTAATTGTCCCTGCACAGATTCTGATGCACAAGAAAAGATAGTTTATTTTCTTCACCATAATCATCTGTAATCTCTGTATAATATCTGAAATAGTTCTTCTTCCCTATGTGTCACTTCATTGTTAATTTTGATTTCTCAGGACTGCAGCAGTGGGTCATGGTTTAAAAAAAGCAGACTTTTCAACTTAAAAAAAAATAAAAATAAAAAGATGACATTTGCCCTTTGGGGCCTCAAACAAACCCACAAGATATTCTTACAACAACAGAGAGATGAAAAAGGAGTACTAATACCATGGTTATTCCCTGAGCTTCTGTTTATAAACACTCACTGTTCTCATAAAAATGTTGTCATTGAACTTTATTCAGAATGACAAAGATATCTGTGAAATGAGTCTCCAGCTGGAGAGCTGAAGGATAGGATACGGTTACATTAAGGAAAAATTATTATAGGTAGAGCTTGTGACATTGAGTGCCTTTTACTAAGATTGCTCAACTCTTTCCATTATAAGGCTTTGCTTTCAGTTATTTACAAGGCTACTAAACTTAAATTGTTCGAGTCAAGGTTTTTTCATGCTAGGTATCTGCCTCACACTGGATTCCATTTATTTATTTTTCTTTGACATGTAAAAATGTGGGCAGCCTTTCTTGTAAGAAATATATATATATATCATGAGAGCAGGGTCTAGGAATGTGGAAGTGGGGAGTGGACATTTTTTGTTCTCATAAGGACTTTCCAAATAGTGTTACCAATTACATGGTAATTTCCTAGTACATGTTTTATAGTGGTTTATTAACTGTTAAAACTGTTGGAGATTTCACATTCCCTGAGATTTTCCTTTCACCCCATCTCAGTACCTTGTATTGTCCATCTGACTCTCTTCTGCTTTCAGTAACTCTTAGATACAGCTACCCAGGCATAATCTATCTGGGTGATTATAATGACTAAATATAGATGTGACAAGAACTAAAACAGAGAATAGGGGGGGAAAAAAATGTTTTGAAGGAAGAGCCTGTAGGACAAAGGACAAGGGTGGAGGTGATGGAAACTGCCTGAAGATGGATACTGAAGGGAACTGGAATCCCAGTAAGGAAAATGAACAGAAGACAGGAAAATGGCAAGAGATGAGGAGAATCTCAGGAATCATACAGAAGGGGTTAATCTTAGTAAGTAATGTTTTTAAGACCTTTACCCCAATTGCTGTTTTTTCTCTGAACTCAAATACGTCCAATCTTTCTTGAAGTACTGTGTTAATGGTACTCCAGACAAAAGCTTACTGATTTTTATATATTTCAGAAGTCATGTTTTCATTTATATGGCTGTATGATATTACTCATAAGAACATGACATTAATAGCACATGTGCAGCTACAGCTTGGGTCTTTTTCTTAGCCAGCTGTCTCTCATCCTCTCCATTTGCAACTGAATACCTTTATCTTTGAACTTTTCTTCTTTGACAGTGAAAAATTGAAACCTTCTATCCAAATGTGATTTTCTGACCAGTTTCACTCCACACTTGAACAGTTTTTTGTAGAAAACATTTGCTTCGGTTGTTTACTAGAATATCATCGAAGACTGCCAAAAGCCTCCAGTTTCTCACCTATAGAAGTCTGCTAGTCTTGAATAGAAAGAAGCAATTAAATTAGTCTGGCATGATTTGTTCTTGGCAAATCCGTATCAAAGATATATATATGTAATTTGGTTATCTTCCAGATGGTTTTCTAGTCTGCTTCCTCCATTTCTTACTGCATGACAACCTATTCCCAATTCCATTTACATAAACTCAAACAAGGAAGCTCTGTATATAGGGCCTAAGGGTTCTGAATATATTGATGCTAATATGATGGCATTTATTGGAATATCCTCTTCTGCAGCTCGGTCTTGAAAATTGGGAAAATTCCTTTAAAACACAGAAGACTTTAAACAAAACAAACCAAGCATTCAAAAGGTAAGAAAAGGTGAATGTGAGATTGTGTTATCCTAATCTTCATGTTCAAGCTTAATCATACAGACTTTAATACAGTGGTAAAATTGTATTTTATCAGAATTCTTGTGATTCATTCAGTACTCCAGGTATACCTACTCTTTACCCATTCAGGGGTTTGCAGTGCAAAAGTATAAGATAGTTGTAACCCTGACCCATTTTTTTACTTTTAATGAAAGTCTGCAAGACACAGATGCTCTTAGGACATGCTGCTGAGACCACCTTTACTGGATCAGTTTGATGATACCAGGAAGGAGAAGTTATAAGAAACCTACAGCCCTGCTTGAAATTCCAGTTGAGAACAGGAATTTTTATACAGCCTGCTTCTCCAAAGTCTTTACTTTTTGTTCTGTGTTTCTTATCTGTTCAGTGCCTAGCACATTAGAGTTCTGGTTTAAGGTAGCATTTTTGGGAACTAAAATAATTAAATCTATCATCATCATTATCAAACAACAAATTTACAGTAGAGCTCTAAGAACATAATCTAATTTATTTTGGCCTTGTTTTATGAAAAAAATGTGCAATGATTGAATTGATCAACTTTCTGTATTAATGCAGCCACATGAGGGTCTATGATCTGATGCAATACAGAAGGGTGATCTGTCTCCCTGTCAGCAGGTGTACCTTGCTGAAAAAAACATTTTTCTCTTTTACAAATCATCTGCTAATGGAGGTAGTGTTCGCAAACACTGAGTAACCAGCATTAGCCCCAGTTTAAATAATAATTGCTTTTACATAGGTCCTTTTTGCCAAGTAATTGTACATAAGCTGAAAACCACTTTTTAATCTCTGTTGATGTTGCTTTTGTATTAAAAGCTCATACATTAATAAAGCAAAGAGACAATGATCTGGTAGAAAGACAAAATGTGAACATGCTAACAATACTGCTTTATGTTAAGAGCAATGACTGAGGTGAAAATTCTCACAGCCAGCCCAGTCTGCAGTTGCAATAATTGTATGGTAGGTGTAACCATGCCAGACTGAGTATTGGGTAACAAATATGCGTTCCCCTGTTGATTAGTGGTCAGTAGGCTTCCCTGAATCTTTGTTGGCACCGTGCCCACAGATATCACTGGAATCACAGTCAACTGAAAACTGAAAATAGTATACAAATACATACAAAATTTCCTTTTTAAAAATGTATTCATTGCTTCTAAAAAAGCAATGGAACAATTTCTGTGACAACTGAATTATACACAACCAGAGGTTAAGGACTCAGAATTGTGCCCTCATTAATATTTTATGCTGAATTATCTTATATATGTAAATTCAACATTTTAATTACTCACATTGCTCCACACACTCCCCAGTGTACTGCATATATTTAAATTCCCAGTGGGTTCTGTTCCCTCAGCTTCTCTTTTCATCTTCAAATTCTGCTGAATTCCCTGACTGCCTGTTCTCAGAAGTTGTTAACTTCTCATGTCCATATCTTTTAGCTCTTCCTGACTGCATTTTTCAGGTTTTCTGACATCTTTTGGCTCCTGATGTCACATCTCAGTGTCAGCTCTCCAAATTTCTCTCGCTTTCATCAGTCAAGCTTTTAAACAGCCTTTGCCTTCAGCTGCAGTCCTATCATGTAACTACCTTATTGTAAATGCCATTGCTGGGTCCATACCTGTTTCCCCTCACTCCTGCCGTATCCAGATCTCCAGACAGGAGTAGTGAAATAATAAGCCCTACTTTCAAAGGCTCTATAGAACCTACAGCTGCCAGAAACACATCTGCGTGACTCAGATGTACCCATTGAACTAGATTCTGTCCTGTAAAACACACAGGTAAATGTGATCTGGGAGGTACAGTGTCTCTGAAGCCCAATTTTCTCTCTGTTTCACCCTTGCTCCATAGCAGCAACTATTATGGGAGCTATAGCTGCTTGTGAGTGCTAAGTCTCTTGGGTATGAAATAAAGTGACACTACTTGTAACGTGGCCAATAATGCCAATGTTGACATACACTGCAAAAGGCTCCTGGGTGATGCTGTTTTCCAGTTGTTATTTAGCACTGCCTGCATCAGTGCAAATGGTGATGTTTGTCCCACCTGCCTCAATGTTCAAGCCAAGAACTGAAATTAAGCCAATGCCCTGCCCATGCCTTGTTTCTCTGTGCTCCCAAACCCTAACTCCCGGCCACTTATGAAGTAGAATATTGTTGGGGACTGAAAAAATAATTAGTTTTTCCAAGCCAGCCACACAGCTGGAAAATACTCATTGCAAGCAATCTACCTGAATACTCTAAAGCACTTTTCACTAAGTTATTATTAAGTTAGAAAAGCAGGAAAATTGGGAGTCTAATGAAACACTTAAGCATGAAATTGAACTGTTCTTTTCCATAAACTTGTATTTAGAGTGACCCTTTTTTGATGTGTGACTCTGAATTACATCATAATTGGCAGATAATTTGGTACAGTTTAACACCAGTTAGCTGCCAGTTTTTCTTCTAAGACTGCTTGCATTTTGGAGAAAAAAGTAAACACATTTTTTACAAACACCATGGAAAGCCTCTGTTCTTTACTGTGCTAGCCAGTGAAAGCAACCCAATGAGACAAGGAAATACACAGAACTGACAGCAAGCATTTTTCCAACTACAACTAAGCAGTAAACAACAGGTTCTACCAGAAAAAACACAGCAACACACCTGATATTTCCATCTACTCTAACTGTTCTGGCATTGGCTCAGTCTAATTACTGTTCTTGGAGTCTCAGTCTAATTGCTGTTCTTGGAGTCTTCAAGGGAATTGGTAAGTACTTAATCCATAGCACCTCACTCAAAAAAACCTGTCATCAGAGAAGAACGGTTATTCACAAAATAAGAAGGGAAATAAGAAATGTTTTGGCCCATAGATACATCCTGGAATAGTTACCAAAGTTAGCCAGAACAAAATTCTATAATTCTCTAGGAAATCTTATTTTCTCAAATATGTAACCCAAGTACTAAAAAATACTAACATTTTTGAAGATGTGGTATGCAAAACAGCCTTGTTAAATAGTTTATTCAGCATTTCTTTTGACTTGAACATAATGAACATCTTCAACACTTCAAGCACTGCCACCTTTTGGTATTTCTAACTTCTGCCTCTTCAGTCTCAAAAATTGTATACTTTATTTATTTATTCCCTTGAAAATTAATTTAGAAGTGTTATCTGGTGATGTAGTAACTATAATGAGGTCTTGGAATCTCACTCCTGAAAGAATGTCATTGTGTGATTTCAGGGCATCATAAACATGTAAGAGATGCCAATAGCCAGAAGCAACTATCAAATGCTGTTATATGTCAGAACTTCCTTATACTGTCTTTTGCCAGCCTTACAAAACTTGTTCAGTTCTTGCATTCAGACCATTTACATGGAAAGACACTTCTATATACTAAAAATTACCACTTTATTTTCCCCCCTCACACTCTGTACCATTAGCTCTGTGTTCTGAAGCTCTTGCATTATGATGGCTTTCACACTTCACTAAACATGCTGTTTCCCCTTCACTGTCTTCTCAAAAATTGGCCCTGGTGTCATCTGAACACCAGTGAAAATGATACATATGCTTAAGGGTTTTATTTTAATTTCTCTGGTGCAGAAATCCAGAAATGTTTCTTCTTGTTACTCCAGCAGATCCGTAAACTCCTGTAACTTTAAATGCCACTGACAGCACTCGAGAACTTGAGCCATTATGACATGCTTATTGTTAAATGTGCCCATAGCGACACTCATCAGTGTCATCTGTTTCAACTCAACTCTTATTTTCTCAGTTGACACAAAAAAGCCAATACACCAGTCACAACTGTTCCAATTTTAGTATGAGTCACAGAATGATAATGTTCATATATCACCCATGCCAACTTGTGATGCGCTCAATCAATTTGAAATTTCAGGAATAAAGAATACAGTGGTAGGCCTGTGTACTCTCTTCTGCTGCTAAACAAGTTGGGTGTCTATTACTTGTTTCTTTTTTTTCCTTATACTCTTTAAGATGGTTAACTAAAGATAAGTGAGTTTAGGCAAGAGGTTAGCAAAGCTCTCTTAAAGGAAAGCTAGAGCTCTGTGCCATTGAACTTTTTCATATTTATATGTTTCACTGTAAGTTTTTATGTCTGTATTTTGCCTGCAGACAGTGGAAAACTATGAAATACTGCTAAGAAGATTCATCTGTGGCTGATATAAAACGTCCCACATTGGACCAAAACTATGTGGATCGGCATTGTTGCTGTTCTTGGCATCCAAGTGTGGGGTTTTTATTAAATTTGTTTCTAATGGTTCAGCACTTGAGGCCAAGAGACTTTAGCCTTCCCAGAACTGAATGTCTTGGAACAAGCATAGGCTCCTCCATGTTTATGAGTGTTACAAAAAACAGGAGTAAGAGACACTTGTTAACATTCTTCCAAATAATTTGCTGTCTGCTCTATTTCAGTCCTTTTTGGTTGTCATAGTCTGTGCATTATGCATATTGAAAAGGGAACAATATTTTCTTGCCCAACAGTTACCTTTCTGTTACACTGATGACGTACAAGCATACTCTTGGTGTGGATAATAACCTTGCAGTGGCAGACATTGCTTGGCACTTGAGGCTGGGATATCATATGGTATACAAACCATAAATTCATCCTCCTGTGAATATAGGAAAGCACTTAACGAATAATGTTTTTGATAGAGACTGGAGCCTGATTCTTACTTAGGAATCAGTACAATTAAAGCAACGTCTAGTTCTCAAAGCAGTATATTGACCCAAAACTTAAATGAAACATATAAATTCTACAGCACTTTTAAATCTATATACACCTATGTTTATCTAAATATTTAGCTAGAATGATATATCACTTTTGGTCCAAGCCTGCATTACAGGAAAAAGACTCTTCTCATTGTTTCCAAACTCTTTCCTCCTTTTTTACTTACAGTCATCAAAAGAATGCTATGGGAAACGGCAACCATGCATTTCACTTAGTGTATGTCTCAGGCCCCTAATGGACAAGACGTTACTGTTGATTCTGGCTGATCATGCTTAAAAGCAAACCTCTGTCTCTCATAACAGCCTTCACCTAAGAATTAAACTTTGGTCTTGAAGATTTTTTGCAGAGTGCATCAGTCACTCAATATGCTGGACATGTACCACAAGCTGGACTTAAAATGCATCAATAAACCTTAAGTTTCCCAGAGGTGTATTTAATAGTCATTCCGTGACTGCTGACTTAGAAAGTAAGGGAATTCTTGTGATGATTTAGATGGTCAGTCTGTTTTTTCATAAGTCAAGGAGGCAAAGGTTTGCTGAGTAGTGGGGAATTCTGCAAGTTTCAGTGTCTGTCCTTTTCCCTTAACTGTTCACCACCTCATAAGGCAGAGGTCAGAAGCACTCTCTGAACATGCATTCTGGTACTGTAAATTATATTGGTGCAATCCCTTCAAGTGTCATGGAAAAAAAATATTCTCAGTGAATTTTGGTTTCTAAGAAGTGAAAAGGGAATGAGCGCACTGCCTAATGCACTTGTGGGATTCACTGTAGACACAGGCAGTCAAAGAACTTCAGGGAATTTTTAGGCTCTGCAATACACAAACAAGTGTTTTCCATAGCATAGTATATGCACTAAGCTTTGGATTTTATCTGGCTGTTGCACTGTGGCTCAAAACCCCTTAAGAATCAGGTATCCTTCTCCCTCCCTTACTGACCAACTTAGCACTTAGTGCAGTGAAAAAAACCCAACCCAGCCAAAAATGGTTAAACCACATATTGCATTGGGACATGACAAACAAAGATCCTTGAGGACTGTCTAAACCAGCTTCCATGTTTCCTTCATCTGAATTAGTCTGGAACAATCAATTTTGAATTTAAGAAGTAGCCACTCCTCTGAATAACTGGGCCGCTTTGTTTTCTTTTCCTCTCCATGTAAATAGGAAGACCACAAAGCAAAATCTATAGCCTGACTTTTATCCCATTCTAAAATATAAAGCTTTTCCCATTTTTCTTTCACATGATGTTGTTGCTGGTTTTTCTGTGCTTTGGCACTGTGACATCCAAGGTTAATGCTCTCATTTCTCTTTTGATAACTCCGATGTCTATGTATATATACCTGAGAGATTCCTTCTAACTTCCCCTTGTGGTGAACAGAGAAAAGAGACACCTCTAGGGTGCTGTTTATCTGCTCTGTTTTAGACATCTACATCTGGATGAGCTGAATATACCCAAAAAGAACCTGTTCGTGTATGGAGTCTAAATAACGAGCTGAAATGTAGATGTTTACACAGATAACATATTTTTAGCCAGATAAATCTGACCCCAAATTTCTTTCCCTCCTCTTCTTCAGATTAAACTGTATAATTTAATTAGTAATTTCCTGCCTTTAAGCTGCTTTGCTACCAGAACAAACATTGTTTACACATATATATTAGAATATGGAACAATCAGATGGTGCTTTTACATGAATCGTAACTATTTTCTTTGCACCAAAGAGGTACAAATATTAAATATGACACCACTGATAGCACTTAAATTGAATAACTACTTCTTTGCCCTTCATACTTCATTTTATGCAGACTGCTTCTGGGTGCTCCCACACTCATCTGGGTCTAACAATGGACCATAGACTGGAAGATCCAGAGTCGAGCAGAAGAATTATATATATATATGTACCTTTATACACCTTCCTGGCCATACTCCTGTTTTGCCTTCCAGTATAAGCAGAGGACATTGCTGATAGTGCAGCATGTAATCTTCAGTAATTCTATATCCTTCTCAGCAGAACTGGCATTGACACAGTTGTTTCGTTTATTAAATGCAAGTACCAAGCTGCATATTACTGGTAGTCTGGCCACATCCTCATCTCTAGATAATGCCAGTAGTTCTGAGAGTACCTTATGCACCTAAGCAAGAGCTAGATCACTACAAAAATACCATCCTTTCTGAGACACTTTAAATGTTTATTGTCAATATTTAAGATTGCATTTTTACCCCTTGGTTGCTAATACGTGACTAATAAGAAAAATGTTCTTGGTATGTGATGGCAGTAAATATTTTTAGTGAGGACCAATATACAAAAAGACCATTGAAAACTATCGTTGGTTACTAGTTTGGTATCAGACCAAGCCTTTCCTCGGTCCTTTGCATCTGACTACTACAATCCTTGTAGGATGATTTAGTGATGCTTTTTTTGACCCTTAATAGTTGCCTCTTATTGTTGTCTCACCCCTTTTTTTTTCTTTAAAATTTTGTTTCTACACATCTGTGCTACGCTTTTTAATTCTTCCTTAGTAACCTGATCTTTGTCCTATGTTCTCTATTCTCATTCTCATGCCCAAGTTCTATGGAGGCTGCATGATTTAATCAAGCTGATCTCTTGGTAGTCTTCTATGTTTTCCTCCGCGGTGAGATAACTTGTAATGATGCACTTAGCTTTATTTCTTTAAAGGTACTTTATTTCTTCAAAGGTACCAGCTCTCTTTAATTTCTGGTTTTGGCTACTGCCTTCAAAAATATACCCTTATACTTCTCTGATTTGACTGAATGCTTTACTCTTCCTTACATCTTTTCCTGCCCTAGAAATCACGAAGACTGCTATTTGAACTTCAGTCTTAATGAAGTTATCCTCCACACGTATTAAATAGTTTCTCTTTATTCATTATAAAAATATATAGAAAAACCTTCCTCTCATTTATCCTTTTGCTACATATCTATAAAAAAGTATTGCTAAAGCAAGAGTAGCAGTTGCATTCAGTAAGCCTGAGGTTCTTTTCAGCCTCTGTAATGAAACTTTGCAAGTCTCCGTTATCTGTAGAGAAGAGCCTTAAACAGAAAGCCAAACATACTGAAAAGAAACAGACAAAACTGAGAGAATGAAGAAGAACCCCAAACATATTGTTTAGATTTCAAGATTTTGGAGGGACACAACGCATGACATTTAAGAGCTTGTGTGCTGAGAGTTATGCTATCAGTAACAAATCTTAGAAAGATGATGTGAGTTTTGTTAGTTCTGAAGTAGGGAGGCAATATTTTTAAAATGGAAAACATTTTTAATATACATTTTTTTACCCTAAGAATAAAATCTCAGACAGGTTTTGTTTGGTCATGTTTAAAAGAGTTTAGCTAAGAGTTTAGCTTTCAGCACAGGACATGTTTCTCTGTCTTTTCTGGAAGATTATGGAGACTCATCTTAAACAGTATGAAAGCAGAAGTTAAGCACTTGTCTTGAAGTTGAATAGGATGATTTTATCCGCCAAGGTACAAGCAAATACAGAAACTCAAAGGGCTCCCAAGAACCAGTACATCAACAAGGCACATACTTGTCAAATACTTCTGAAAATGCAGTGAGCAAACTGTTAAATTATAATATTTTTATTGCTAATAAAATCCATTAAAAGAAACTCATTAAAAGACCTGTTCATCTTGTGAATTTCTCTAATAACCTCCTGCACCTGAGCAGAGTGAGTGGAAATTAATTTCCTTTTGCTGGAGCAAAGACACTTCTCACCAAGCTGAGCCACCAGCATGCACCACTCTCCCCTTTTCTCCCTGTGACCCATGACACCATATCCAGTCTGTGGACATATAAAAACCTGGAGATACTCTTGATCTGGTGAATTGTCTCCCTCCTTTTTTTCTAATACATCCTGAGAGCATTATCAAAAATATATTAGAATTAACAGTTTTATTATGTTACGGACATTTCTTTCTATGCACAGAAATCTGAAAGTTCCAGTAGTGGTCTGCGTAGTGACAGTTCCATAGAAATACGGAGTCAGAAGAACAACAAAGGTTTGGGGGCACTGAAGTTGAAGCAAAGAAAATTAAGGTAATGTAAGTGTCCTAGACAGGTGGTTCTGACTTCTTTCATAATAACATTCCACTTTGTCTTGAGTAAGAGGGAACAGCTTTTTCCAAGTGGAAGGATATAAAGAAGGTCTTTGGCAGAAATATCAAAATATTTTCCTTTCTTTTTCCTGTACAATCTGCTTTTTATTTCAGTTTTTCAATGCTTAGGAGAAAGTTATTTAAGTAATGATATCTGCCATTTAAAGATAAGAAAATAAGATTGAGAGTTCTGAAGTAGCTTGTCATGATGCAGAAAGTTAGGGAACAAAGAATGAAAGCTTGTTAAAAAAGTTTTCTCCCTTCCTCCCTCCGTCCCTCTCTTTATCTCTCTCTCTATTACTTCTGCTTTTCTTTCCATTATTCCTTCCTCTCTTCCTCTCTCTCTTTTGCCTGTGCTTGCTTTAGGGTGAAGTCTGTATCTTGTCAGCAAAAAATCTGCTATAATTTAAAAGTTATAACAGTAATGCAAGTGAACAAATACTCAACCATCTCATATGGCATAAATGTCAGAAGGGAAAGGCTCAGAAAATTGCATGCAACATATAAAATGCAAATGTAATATATAATGTCCCATGTGGAAAATGAAAATGCTGAGTTCAATTCTTGCCCTTTACTTGCCTTTTACTTTGACTACTACTGTTGAAAAACGAAGTCATAAACTCTCCTGAATCCCATCTCACCTTCACTACACAGATAATGGTGAAGTAGTGAGGTAGCTGTTTTTTCTCAAAACCAAGAGAAAATGAAGCTTCATAATAACTTATTTTATCAGTGTGGTGGTGCATCTATACTGCAAATGCTTTAGCTTGTGATGGCTGGCAAAGAATACACTTCTTTCAGCTTTCCTCTGCTATTAATCTCTCTTGACTCTGTCAACAGATTCACCTGCATCTAACCCCTAGCAATGTAACTTGCAATAAGAATTAGAAGTCTTTTACTTTTCCTGTGAAAGAAAAGTGGGTTTCCTCCTTTCCGTGCTATCATCTGGTGTTTCTCCTCACCTCTCCTTCCGCTATTATAACATCCCAAAGTTCTTAGAAAAAGGTTGAGGTTTTTTTATTTGCTGAGTAAAAATCGGAGCTGCTGATGCAATATACTTTTATAACTTCTGTAAAATTCCCATTGGACTGCCACATTTTCAGTTACATTATAACTTCATAAAATGTGCATGTTTTAGACTGATTTCTTTTTAATATCCTCATTGCCAACCTCAGATCAAAATTTTTTTTGTTTTTTTTTTAGAATATACAGAGCAATTCAATCATTTAAAAAAGTAATCCATTTTAAAAAATTCTCAAGATCTTAGTCCTTAACAGCTTTAATATTCTGTGTTTGGCAGAAGGCTTAGCATTGGCAGAGGGGTTGGCATGTGTCAGAAGAGTGCTTTTTATACTCATTGTGAAAATCTGCTTTGCTGTGTCTCCTGAATAATTGCCGCTGAAGGAATCATTGGTGATAATCAGAAGCAACCTTTAATGATTCTGTCCTCCTGGATGGAGCCTGACCCAACCGTAAAGCAACACCTCCAATGGCATACTCTTTCCATCGCAAAGTTACAGCAGAAACAGATTTTGGCCAACACTAGTCACAGCCAGCAAGTGGGAAGTAAGCCAGGCGCATTTGTGACTGTCCTTCATGACAGGGTAAAGGATCGTCCTGAAAGGAGAGCTGTCAAAATGGGATTTAAAACCAACAAAAGCCAGAATATAGAGAAAGAAAGAAAGAAAGAAATAGACTTAGCAAGCCTGTTAAGACTGTAGCTCTGGAAAATGAGGTAAACTGTAGGCAGCGGTTCTGAGCCTGGCAGCAAACCGTGGGGCAGATAAACAGAAGGTAAGGGGGGGGTTAATGGACAAGAACAAGGAGGAGGGAAGACAGTGTGTTAAAGCACACAATGTAATGCCAGGAAGCTGGAACTTTTTAAACACAGCACTTGGGTTACAAACTTCTGCGAGGAAGAGGGCAGAAAAGAGAAGACCATGACAGAGAGACGTTAATGAGCAAAAGTCTCATTCATGAGACTAGCTGATGCATTGATAGGGAAATGGTACGGTTAAAGCCATTGGAAAGAGGATCCCGAAGGATGATGTGTAAATAGATATCTGGGCAAAAGAAATGGGACTGAATGAGGGCACCAAGAACACCCAGTTTATGTGGCTCACTGCATACTGGAGCAGCTGGCATAGGTTCCTTTCCACAGTAATGTCATCATCCCTGTATATTGTATGGAGACTTCAGAGACTTACCTCAGAGCTGTGGCTTGCATTTGGCATTAAGGTGTTTAAACACTAGTCTTTGCAATGATCTTTCTCTAGCCTTCCCACCACAGCAACTGCCTATTTTCCTTTTTCTCGTATTCATATCCCCCACATCAGAGTAACTGTCTGACACGTTGGAAAATCAGTGTACCCTAATGGGCAAATCTGGATTTATCCCAAATTCAAAACAGAGCGCTTGTTCTGGGGATAAGAAGTTTAAGTTCATACTGCTTGGTATGGCAGGAAGGAAAGGCAAAGCTCATATAAAGTGGTAGACAACTTATACATAGCCCTTATGCAAACTCTTTGTAAATATTTGTGTTGTGTAAAAATAAAAAAGGAATCTCCCTGTTTGATCAGAATTCATTGAGTGAAAATAATTACAGCATGATAAGTCATAAAGCTTTACTGGATTTCAAGTCCAGAAAATATTGATCAAATTTTAAAAGAAGCTCATAATTAAATGTCCTTTCCTGAAGGTGTGGCCCTCAGTAATTTAGCTTTTATGAGAAGGATTCACAGAACACATGAGATCAAAGAGAAAGATGCTTATGCTGACCAGCTGGAACTGGGAAAAAAAAAAAAAAAGGAAAGAAGAAAATTTGCCAGAGAATCAGGATTTCTTCTTGATATGGCCCAGCTACAACCCTTCCTGAAAAGCACACCTCTAACTCCCCGCTGCCTGCCCTCACAGCAACTGGCCCACCCTGTGACATTTTTACATCTTCTCCAGCAGTAGCCCTAATGAAAATGTACTGGATGGAGCAAGTCCCAAGGCTGTCAGTTGACCTGTCTAATTATGTTGCCAGGATAATTCACCTGCCTCCTTGGACTTAGCCTTAAATACTTTATTTCATGTTTCAGTGTTTCTAGAGAGGTTTTTGTTTGTTTTTTTTTTAAATACAGCTAACATTTTAAAAATTATAAACATGTATTTTTCCTTGACTTGAAGATAACTGGCTGGAGTAACATTAAAGCAAAAATAGTGCCAAACAACTGAAAGAAAAAATAAACACCAAAATCAAAACACAGGTCAGCTAACATTTTAAAAATTATAAACATGTATTTTTCCTTGACTTGAAGATAACTGGCTGGAGTAACATTAAAGCAAAAATAGTGCCAAACAACTGAAAAAAAAAATAAACACCAAAATCAAAACACAGGTCTGGACACAGAACAATAAGGAAAGTTTCTTCTGAAAGAGACAATTTAAACCATTATGCAGGTGTGAAAATTAGAGGTTATATCTGAAACTGTTTTGCATCCTTAACTGTTCTGTTTGTTACCATGGAATAAATGTGTTAGGATAATGTATTCTTATTTGGTGCATTTTGTTGAATTCTTAGGTAGTTCAACTAATCTGTGCAGTTACAATGTGAAGATTTTCCACACAAAAAAAAGCAGAAAAATGTCCTTATATTTTCTTTTTTTTTTTTTCATTTTTGGGTTTATCTTTTTTTTTCTCTCACACAGCAGTTTTCCTGTTCCCTTCTAATACAGCATAGCAGAAATGTTTGATAAGACAATAATAAAATGTTTATTTGTGAGGAAAGAATTTAACATTAAAAAGAACCTCAGTTCACACACTGAATCTAATAGGAGAAAGTGATAATTCTTTTATCTTGTATGCTATGAAAACCTGAACTCTTTATAAACAAATCACCAATAAACATTCAGCTACATACTGAAAAATAGTTTTAATAATGCCGCAAGTGATAATGCTGTTTTATCAAAACCAAAATTGGGTCTGATTAGTAATTTCCTACTGTTTATGATTTATTACAGCTTTGCAGATAAAGTATGGTGATCAGAATTCAAAGGTGTTTTAAAACCTCTACTGTGTCTATAGCCAGCAATTATTGTTTTTTTCTTTAAAGTGATGGCACTAGGAATCCTGTATTACTTTTTCAAATAGAACTATGTATATCACCTGCAGTTCTTCCTTTGTGGGTATTGTAAGACTTGTTAAATACTGTTATTGTTTAGTAGCGCAGTTCTAAACAATGTCTTTTGAAACCTAGAAAGTTACAGTCCTTCCCCTGCCAGGGAGAGCATCCCCACGCCGGTGTGACACAACCCAGCCTGAACAACTTGTTTCTGCAGTGGTGTTGTTGCTATGGGAACGGATGCAAAATGCTTACTGCTGTACTATAACACAATTAAGCATATGATGGCCCCTTTAATTGCATTCTTTAGGAGTCACCACAAATGAAGGGAAAGGATCAGTCTGGGTGGGCTCTTATTTATTTCCAAATGACAAATTTCAATTAATATTGCTGGATATTCTTTCACCTGTTTTAACTGCTTCTTTCTCCTACAGTTCTCAAAACAAAAGAAAAAAAAATATCTGTGTCTTAAAGATACAAAAATAATTATTGCATTTAAAAATTGAAAAGACAAAAAAATTGGCTTAGGAGCTTTCTGAGCCAGCAGATCATATCTAGTAGATCTTGACAATTCCAAGCTAGAAACAGTGGAAAATTCTTGAACGAGAACATGCCAGTTCCTCCTACATCATGGACTTACTTATTTCATTAACTCTTTTTAAGTGGCTGGGATAAACTGATAAGTTATCTAGATGTAAATATTTCTTATGGTGGTGATTCTACCTCTTTTATTTGCAGTTTGTACTATAAAACAGCTGCTATTTTTTTTTTTCCCTCCTCCTAATATTGACTGCCTTCTAGTTTATGTACTACCTAATGATTTACTGAGCTGATGTCTTAAAAAAAAAAAAAAAAAAAGCTCCATTGTTTCAGCAAAGAGGGAAAAAAACCCAACAGCAATAACAACAACAAAACCCCATCAACCCACAAGGTTTGATAAAGAGAAACATAGCTTGTGAAAAGAGAAAAATGAGGAGGATTTCCAAGCCTCCACTAAGTCTAAATTCTTGTACTATGCTTTAAGTACTGTTAATCCCTCACTGTCTCGATATATAGTTCTGTCCCTGCTCTGTTACTTTTCTTACCTAGCTCTTTCCACAGTACATACACAGTACTGGCATAAAGAAATAATTGCTCTGGAACTGTGTTCAGGAGGGGAGGGAAGGAGGGAGGGAGAAAGTAAGCAAGTAAACAAAGCAGAGCAAAGCATCAGGTGAAAAGAGGACTATCAGACTGAGAGCCCTTGCTGCCTCTCAGCTAGGGAAAACCACTAGAACAGTAATACTGTGCTGTACTGCACTAAATACAACTTCATAACAAACAAAACTTGCATTTTTAGCAAGTTCCTCATTGAGTTTTATTAGTTCAATTGAAATTCAATCCCATTTGAACCACAAAAGTCGGGTTTGGAAATAACCTGAAAATGTATAAAGATTAATTATACTTGGTAAATAGAAATATAGTATTTTCCAGAGCGCGGGTGAAAACACCCTCTACCTATTACAATCTCCATCTCTTAAGTAAGCCAGAAAATGTAAAGGAAAATTCTTAAATCAACAATGTGAAAATTTTGACACCTTGCTTGCGATTACAATTTTCACAGTCTTTTAAGAGCCACTGTGTAAAGCTGCTCCAACCTGAAGGTCCCTGCCAGCTTTTTCACAACAAGGCATTAGGACACTATGGCAGCGCGCCAGGACTATACACACTAGATGGGTTGCCATGGGCACAGCATCTAACCTCAAGTGTTTGCTTAACATCTCAGAATGCTCTTTATTATTTGAGCCATGCTTTTCTCATCCATAGTAAAATGCCCTGCTACCTCAAATACCACCAGATACCACCATTTGAAAGGGATCTGGCTTACCTTTATCCCTTTGAGTTCCATACTCATAGTTTATGCACAAGTTACATCAGCAGTAGAGACAAGACCCTCTGCAATCTGCTTGTCTCCTGCAGATGAATGGAAAACAAAAGAATAAATCCAAAGATTTAGGGATTCATCATCTCCCATGGTCCAGCTGAAAGCAGTAAAGAAGTACAGTATCATCAGGCTCTTGAATCCTGCTGGATGGAGACAGAAAAGTAAGACACATGAATTTTGCCACCTGAGGAAGTTTTCAGCTTTGAGACCCTGTATTGAACTGGGTCATTCACTCATCAGGAATACTAAAAAATGCAGACAATGAGAGAACCTTTTAGGGGTAGAAGAGCAAGGTACAGCACGAATAAACACTTTGAACTGATCATAAAGGAACAGCTGAACTGTCAATCAGATTGGCCTGTGATGGAGATCAGAGACAAGTCAGGGACAGGAGGTGTACAGAGCTGCCAAAAGGTGGAAACATCTGAGAAACAAAGACAGATGTGGTATGGTCCAAGCACCATGCTTTTTTTTGATGTTCAAAATAAAGATGGCTCTTGTTCAAAATATTATTGCTAGACCCTCTGTCACTGTCACCTCTATTATCGATCTTTATAATTTTTAAATGCCTGTGTACCTGAAACCTAGCTGAGGCCTGGACTGTTCCCAGAAGGAGCAGTCAGATGGACCGACACCTCGCAGTCACTGGGAGAGTCAACAGCAGCCAGGTGGAACCTCCAGCCACAGAGACGGGCTGCCCACAGGCAAGGAGGCAGCGGCTGTTGTTCCGAGGCACTGGGACAAGGGCTGTGCTGAGATCTGGCAGCATTATTCCGGTCTCACACACAGTAACTATTCGGCACATTTTCCATTCTCTGGTAACCTCAATGTCCACACAAAACTTACGGTTAAGTCTCCTCCAAGGCTCACAGCAAGTTGGGTGCTGCTGCTATGTCAGTCACCTGGACAGCGGTCTGCTCATCATTCTCTTTTTGAGGCACTGGCTACACCCATAGGTCAGAAGATTGATTCAAAACTCTGAGACTAACATTTGGAGGAGAGGGTATATAAACACAGAGGACTACAGAAAGAACAACAAAAGATTTCAGCCTCAGATTATCAGTGAATGCTTAATTCATGTCACAACAGTTTTTCAGCAATGATTCATGGGTGTTTTAATAGAATAACTACAAATTAGTAGGCCATCTGTTAGGACAGGAGAACTCAAATGGAACTGGGAAAGAAAATGAAGGAATAGTCATAAATATTTTGTATGTAATACTGAAGAGAGATATGATTCTTTTATGTACATTATTTTAATTTCTTGCCTTTGGAAACAAAGAAATGGTCCTTTTATAGAAGGACAGTTATTTCAACCGGTACGTGACATATGTTTAAAAGATGAATTAACTGGGACTGACCCACAAAAGGACATCAGCTCCTAAATCTATCTGTAAATCTCCTTTTGCTGCCTGAATGTGCTCCAGTTGACTAGAGCAACCTGTGAGCCAACTGGCTTTAGGTTGCTCTGCTTTAGCAGGGCGCTTGGACCAGATGACATCCAGAGGTCCCTTCCAACCTTAACCATTCCATGATTCTGCGATCCAAAATTTAGATTTTAAAAACTCATATTCAACAACCATAATTGCCATAAAGCCTTAGCTTTCCCTGAGTAGGGACTGTTTTTAGATATTACCAGAACTAACTATATATGGACAGCAAGGAAAAGTTATTTACTCCTTTTTCCCACATTATCTGCTGGGCTAAGTTCAGTAGATATTCATAGCACACTTGTTGGCTGACACAACGTATGTTAGTGTTACAAGACAATATGTTGTTTTCTCCAGCTTTATCAGTAAAGAAAGGCAAGTCTCCAGATTTTGGGGATGTCCCATGTAAAAAGCCATCCCATCTTTGTCTTCCATACCCAACCGTTAGCAACAGTGTTGTCAACACCAGGTTTGTTTCTGTTCTGCAGCCTGGTGAAGCAAAAGCAACACTCTGGTCCCTTCTGGCTTGGCTAATTCACTCAGTAGAAAATGATTACATGTTCAGTATTCAATATTTCAGCATGACTTCACAGGCTAGTGAATGAGGAAAGAATCTTTGATTATCTGCCTACTGAATCCTTAATACAGAATAGCAATCATTTACTGACACCTAGTCTCCTTGTTCAAAGGAGTATGCCACACACTGGAAGTTGTTTGCTTGTCCAACAAAAACACATTTCTTTCACAGGAAAAAAAGGACCATTTCAACAGGAAGTAGTGATGGAAACCTGTTTCCTTATATGCTATTTTTGTATTGCATGGAAGTTTTGAGGGAAAGCATAAGAAAAAGGATAGAAAACCAAACTCTCTTCTTTTAGCCATATTGTGTCAGGAGCCAGTGTACAGGAGTAGTATCCTGTAATTAGGCATTAACTGCCTGGGTTCACTGTGCCTTATTTTGTACCTCGGTGTCTCCTTTTGCTACCTGCTGTCTGTTATGGATTCAGAAAATGAGCTCCTGCTTCTGTTATTGACCTTAATTCTATGGATCTGATTTTCTCCAGGCATTTATGGGAAGCCTAAGCACTGGAGATAGGATGAGGGATTCCACTAGGTAGCAAAATGCTTTAAAGAGTTAGTACAATGCTTCCCATTGCAGTGCTTTAATCTTTTCATAGATCTAATCCTAAATTATTGTTTTTCCCAAGAAAGAGTATAATTTACAGTAAAAGGGGAATATGTGAGATGAGGAAGATATTTTATTGCTCTTTCCTTGTTCATTTGTAAAATACAAGGGTCAAAAATATCTTGCTCTGTCTCTAAGCCCTATGAAAAATAAAGGAGAATAACTCCAGAATTTTCCCTTCATCTGGTAATTTTATCTTGCTGGACTGAAGTCTTTCTTCTGTAATTGAAGACTTTTGTTCTAGTGTTCACTTGTTTTCTGTAGGAACACTTCAGATTATGCCTGTTTATACTACCTGTGGCCACGTATTTCACAGTTCTGGTTGTGGTTATTCAGGATTACCAGCAAGATCAATGCAGGGGATGTGGTGAAAAATAAAAATAGTGTTTGTTAGTAAAACCATTCCATTCTACAATGATTACCAATCTATAAAATACATTTCAGATTTGGAGCCAACTGTGGTGGGTTTACATTTTCTAAAGACACATAAATGGGACCAATAATCTCTGGCTACATCAACTAATTGGAATCAGATCCATTTCTATCAATGGTAGGACAGGGACAGAGTATGCTATGTGCTTTTCTTCTTAAAAATAATTTGGAGCATCATTTGTTATCGCCTTACTGTCTTTATATATTTATATGGGATAATAGGACCTCTTGTACATACTTGAGCAGATCTTAGCTGCTTTTTCCAAAGAACAATTTTTTTTTTTTTTTTCCAAACAAAGATCTGAGTTTGTGGATATGCTTCTCTGATTTTACAGGCAGGTGTGTCCAATGGATGAATCTAGCTGCAGCACTAACTTGGGCTCTGAAGCCAAGAGAAAATCCACTCCTTTCAATTATTTCAGTTTAAGGCATTCAAACACCAGTGGATGTTATTCCAAACAGATGTAAGAAATATAAAGAACATCAGTTTGGGAAACCATAAAAAAGAAAATGAGTGTATTCTGTCACCAGCCATTATTGATTAACTTTATTTTAGTGAAATAAATATTTAGTTATACTGATACTTCAGATCAAATGGACAGCCAATATTGATGTAAAATAGGACAATGACATTTATCCAGGTTGCTTTTCCATCTTCTTTCTTTCTTCCTTCTTCCTTCTTTTATTTCTGCTACAATTGAAGAAGTTAATGATGCTATAAAACTCAGAACACAATCATTCCTTTCATGCCATAGCTTTGTTTGTTTCCTTGCTAACAGCGCACATAATTTCACATGTGGGTTTTATTTTCTATTTAAAATAATTATGTAGAAATTAATTTATATAGCCATATCAAAATGAATCTGAGGTAAATATTTTGATTTGCATATTGTATGCTCATGTTTTTTACATATCCATTTATCTTTTTATTGTCACTGCAGTAAATCTAAAACTCGTATTACAAACTTCAGTGTTAAACACCATCCTTGGAACCTGTGTGCTCTAAGATCATTAGGCTGTGGCTACGAAGAGATCAATTGCCACTTCTACTGTTAGTACACATATAGTCTGAAGAACCGCATACTTAGAAAGCATATGAAACTCTTCAGCGCTCTTACCTTGAATATATGTCTCAGTCCTCCATCACAAGTAGCACACACAGAGAAAGGAAAAAGCAAGCAATGATGTGCTAGAGACTCAGGAGTCAGGCACTTGAAAAGGCACACTCTTTCCTGCACTGCAACAGACAGATTTTCCCGGCGCCATCCTCTTGCTTGGAGCTTGCTGTCGCTGCAAGGAGTTCCAGGGGCTCCAGGAAGGGCAGAGCTGCTGGCCATGCTTGCACTGGGACTGCCACCAGTGCAGCACTTCTATCTGATTTGGTTATCCTAGGCTTCTTTTATACTTAGCAAAGAGGAATTTCTGTTTCTAAGGTGCTATTCATTTCAATCTAAATTAGACATGCAAAATGTGTCCTAAATTAGGGCCCCAGAAACATTTACTTCTAGATAGTGATTGCCTTAGGTGTCAAAGTCGGTGTAGTATCTGTGGTGTCTAACTGAGGTAGACTGCACTGTATGTCTTTGATGAGCTGAACATATACTCCAGAACTGATTTAATATGGACTTTATTATATTAACTCCATTTTGAGAACAATGAATACTTATCTACATACTCAGATTAATTAAATATGCTATTCAAAATCCTGTGCTAGTGTCTAAGGGATGTTTAAGTATGCAAAACATGGAAACTACTTGATCCTCCTTCCTGTTTACCCACTACAGCTTTGTTTCCTTCTGCCTCAGCTTCAGATAATCACTGCAGAAACTCACTTGTTTCACTGCTCGGTTGCTGCCATGTGTCCTCCCTGGAAGTCTCCTGGCTGCCTGTGTGTTGCATGCAGATGCTTCACCTCTTATCTCACATTCCCTTCCCACTTCTTCCTTGACTCTTCATCTCTACTTGTGTTTTGGCTTTTTGGGGTTTTTTTTTTGAATGAATTGACAGCTGCTATTTGATCACAGGCAAATCAAACACTTGTGAATTCATTTCATTCTTAATCTTTACAAGTTACACAACATAGCAAAATGTTTTTAGTGTGTGAAACTCAAGCAGTGAAAGTGAATATATGTACCCCAGAGGGAACCGCAAAAAGAGTGGAGATGACAACATGTATCTGCAATGGATTATATGAGTTTTATGTAAAGTGTGATTCAGCTGCCTTTAGCATATTGGTAAAAATTGCTGGAAGCGTGGGGAGAAATATACTGATACTTTTTCTGTAACATTTTCAGCATGATCAGCTGTTCTGAAAAACAATAAAAAAAGGAAAATAATCCCCTAGTAAAATGATTTCTGATTTTACAGTGTCCTTTTTGTTGCTAAATATATGATCCTGAACATAGAACTTTCGTGTCAATGTTCACACCAAAGCAAACTTTTGTTGATGAAATATAAAGTCCTGAAAATAGGGAATTATAATGTAAATCCTGACAAGGTCCTCAGCTATTGTTGTGCAAATGACAATAGTACAGTAAGTAGCCTACTGCATATTGTTAGTTCAATAAATATGCACAAGATTAAAATGGCATTTTAATATGCTAAACCCATATAATCAATATGTTAATATATTACAGTACACTTCCCTGAAATATAGTAATGCACATACAAATCTCAAGCAATATGCTGTTAGAATGTTCCCATTAACTAGAAATAAGTAAAATGCATAGATGATATCAGTCTAAATGCATTGATCCAGCAGCTCCCTCCTTTTACATTTTGACCTTGTTTCTATTAAAACTTTACCAAGTACCTGGGTTTTACTTTTACATGTGATACAGAAATGATCTGAGTACTAAAACAATTCACAATGTCTTCAAGAATTGTTGTAATTAGATACCTTGTATATCTAATTATTATTATTGTATATCTAATTACATCTAAACATAATATAAAATGCTTATAGTCTTGTGAGTACTGTTGATAAACTGTCAAATACAAAATAATTACTTCAGTAGCATCTTATAGTTTTGATCTAACAAAATCAAGACGATATTGTGGAGGTCTCTATGGAACACATGAGAAGTCAGGTAAAAATTAATGTTTGCTAACCTAAAATGAAGTTTTCTAATGTTGTGATATGAAGCAGGGAAAGAAATGGAAGTTGTAAAGAGTGTATCTCTAAATGTTTTAAGACTTTTCAGAATAAAGGCCAACCTATGGTTTTAAACTGACCATTCATTTGTTTAGCGTAAGAAGTCCTCATGGCCATGGATATAACACCAGCAACAGAAATTCAGGACTTCAATTTCATATCTCAAGGCAATGGCGTTTTTCTCAACTTCAGCTTTATGATCCTAAAAGATCTTCTTGCTTCTTTAGAACATGCTGATACTTGATGCTTATCTCATTGGACAGATGAAGGTTTAATAGTGGTGATGCAAATTAAGTGTATCTAAAGCTTCTGAAACCATATACTTCTGTTTTAATTAATGTAATTAAGTTAAGGTATTTGGAGACTTGTCTATAAAAACTGTTGGAGACTATTTGCTCTACTGAGATTTTCAAATACTTTGTTTAGTGTAAGTTTCTAGTGTACGGCATAATACACCATATAAATGCACGTGCAAAAGTTGTACAATATTTTTACATTTCAGTTCAGTCAGTGAAAAAGTAGACTGTGGAGTCTACTAAGGTGCACTTCACCCCAAGGACATAATTTCATATCTGCCAGCAGTCAAAAGTCCTGCAGTCTAAGCTATCTCTACAGCATTTTGCCGTCCTCCTTCTTGTCATCCTCAGGAAAGAATCCAAGCTGTGAATCATGGAAACTTGAAAGGCCTGTGTCCTCACTAAATCACGAGAGGAGACAAACTGAAAGACTAGCATTGGAAAAATGGAGTTCCACTTCTCGCATTATACCTTTTCTCAAGACAACCTAAAAATGTCTGTGTCCTTGGCAGCTAATCGGTATGTGAGTTTTAACTATTGAATTCCCATTCACTAATATCTTGCTCTTGTGCCAAACATAGATCATACAGTCTCTTTCCTGTCACTGTATTAATTTTATGGGTAGTGTGACCTTCCTAAAACAGAAAGTCAGAATAGGAAGTAAAGAAAAACTACTAATCGCAAAGATGGGCCACCAGACTGCTGCCTGGGAAATCCTGTGCAGAAATAATACTATAGTCTGAGAAACCAGGGAACCCGATGCAGCCCTCAAAATAAACAAAAAGAAAGTGGAAGGATACATTTATTCTGAAGTGGTATTTTATTAATTATACAAAATATTTAGATGATCTTTTAACAAAAGAATATTAATAATTATACTGAAAAACTGTTTTGCTGTATACTGCTGTGTTCCTATTCTCCTGTTCCATATATTGTTTGAATACGGTAGTAGATTTTTCCCCAGATACCTCCAGATACCTGTGGCATTACAGTCTTCTCCATCCAAATAACCTTCTTGCAACTTTACACCTCAGTTAAGTCATATATTTCTATGAGAGTGTGGCAAGTAGCATAATTTAAGGCTAGTGGACACTAGGGCTAGTGTCAGCCTATGAACTTTCTTTAACCTTATAGGAAAAGAGAGTTGCTCAGTTACAGGAATAGAGGACTGTAAGTATAAACAACATGGGAAAGTCATGAAGGTGTCAAGAACCACAGAATGTGAAGGCCAGTGCCGGTGGTACCCAGCTGTCAGTCATGGAGAGACTGTATCGTCCTTCTTGTGGGTCAGGGAAGTTATGAAATTTGTAAAATGTCATACATGTGTGATTAAAGTGTTTTGGTATCCAAGCCAATTTTATTCTCTTTATGGTCATTGCACAGTGAAAGCCAGCACAGCTTAACAAGTGCTTATTTGTTCAGTTATATCATCAGTCCTTTTGCTTTTTTCCCCCCCAACACATTTCTATGTAGTTTTCTTCTTCATGCTGAATTTTCTTTTTAATAGTGTACTATTTAATATTTAATAGTGTAAATATTTTGGTCCTATATTAAAGAAGCAAGCAGATGTTTTTTATTACCATGAAGGAATGTGCCTGGATGAAAGGAGGGGAATATCTTCCCTTCACTTACCTATTTAGTGAACAGGTAAGTAATTTCAACATGTCTGGAAAGCATAGATAATAATACTTGAAGGCATGTTTTACTCACCTACCTGCAATGTTGGAAATAGAGGGAAATAGTGTAAATGTACCAGATCTCAAAAAATTAAAAGTTGCAGAATTAAAAGATGTATCTTTGATAGAGTAATGAAACCATTTGTGGGTTTTGGGTCATTTGAAGAACTTAAGAGTGAAATTTTAGCCTGTTTTCCTACCTGAATATGTGTTTTTATTGTCCTGCGTAGCGTGGCTGTATTATCTGGGCAACAGAGAAGTGACCGCAGAGCTTTTCTCCTTCAGGCACTGAGGAGTGGTTACAAGGGAAAGGTCAGTAGTTGATGAAGTTTTGTTTGACAGCATGTACAAACTCATTGACGAAATTTCCTGGCACAGTTCTCATTTCAATTTTTGATGGCTGCATGCCCATATTAACTGCCTATCTGCACAGCCAAAAGCCTCATTGGCTGATTTTGCAGATATAAAGTGTTTAGAAATCTTTGTCCATCACACAAGACACACTGGTGCTTCAGGGGGGACTCCTACTCTGCGTTTGTCTTTCTGTATGTAATCAGTGAAACTAAAAAGAGTTACATTTGTATACCAGTCAATTTTATACTTCCCATAAGCATTAAATTCATTTGAAAGTGTGCTGTTCTTTTATGGAACCACAAAGTATGATCTTTATCATAGTATTTAAAATCTTCATTCAAACATACTAATTCTAAGCCTTCTGCAAACACTATATTTTGTATTGAAAATTGTTTAGAATGTGTTGTCTCTCTGCAGCTTCTGGTATGCATAAAATGCATTTTAAAGGAAGTAATTCCTAGGAACATAAGCCCATAGAAAAAATAACTGATTTTTAACATGATCTGAAGAAAAATGTATGGTTATTATATTCAATTTTGATGCATGTACAATTCCTTGCTCTGTGAATCCTGCCATATTTTCTGTTTTAGTAATAACAATACTGTATACATGGACATTCCACATTTTAAAAATCATAGTTCCTACTTGGCTAATGTAGTTGTCAGCCCATGGTACAAACATTTTTAGAAAAGCTAATATTTTAAAATAAAAGTTCTACACACAAGCCTATGATCAGCCAGTCAATAAATATGCATCTTTCATTTCCTTGCTATTGCAGTAAGAAAGAGAAATAAAGGACAAAGCTAACCGCAATCAATAGATAATTTCACTAAGAAGAATAGACAGCAGTCTGGTATATGTACGTCTACGTGGTGTGCTCACTTTGGATGAATCACCACATTGGAAGTTATCATATAACAATTGGCTAAACAGAATAGAAAAGCGAAGCATGGGAGAGTTTAATTTATTTTGGAAATCAGAGTACATGATGAAAAGTATAAATAACACAACTTACTCAGACAAGCTTAAAAATACAGCAAAATAATACAGGGTCTCAAGAAAAAGTTTCAAAAATGTCTGTGGTACAAAGACAGCTGCAAGATATGAATAAAAGAAGCTGAGGACTGCCGTTTCTTGCTTCAGTAGGTCATGATGTAACAGATTTCTATAATTAACCATTTGCACATTCAATTGAACGACAAGGCTAACGAGAGCATGAAGACAATTTTCTAAATATAAACATTATTTTAAAACAGTTCTTGGGTTTTGTTATTTAGATCTTCATAGGCAACACCTTTACGTATAATACTATAATTTCAAACTCTTCACAGTGTCCTGCAGATCTTATGAGAGCAATAAATGCAGATGTCTTAATTTTATTAAAACACAAATACCTTATTTTACTAATGTGCATAACTGAGTTATATATATTTATAGCATAAAGATAACTGTGCTAAAGAGGCATACAGCTAAAGATCAGAAATTCATCAGCATTCCAAACCTAGTGATTGATTCTCTCCCAAAATCAGTTTTATAATGAATATAAACTGAGAAAAACACAAAGTGGCCCAGCAGGAGGTTGCAAATGCAGTTGAAATTAAAAATAAATACCGAGGTTTAAAAAAGTCTCACTCTGAAATAGACGCATTGGAAATACAGACAACAATTGCAGTATTCAATCAAAAATCTCTGCTCAGAGCTTTTTTGGATCCTAAATTGTAAAGTATTGTTTGAAGGCTAAAAAACACATTTGAAAGTTGTACTTCAGCTAAAATTAAGCTGGTTTCCTTGTTATGTGTCTGAGTCACAACATTACCCACCTGATGTCAGTAATTAAAAAAATAAGTGAAATTGATTTTCATGCCCAGAAGGCTGACATTCAGAAACAGAACCCAAGCTCTGGACAAGTTCTAAAAGGAAAGAGTTAATGAAAATTTTCTCAGGAAAGCAAGATAAGAAAAAGAGTCAGTTTTGGTGTTCTCGCCACCCCATCACCTGAACACACATTGCGTACCGAGCCTGGAGCCAAGGGCATGTAGAGCAGCTTGATGCGCCCAAGATCAGGTCACAGGGCTGAGCACACAACCTTCAGATGTCCTGCAGACACAGGCCACATAGCATCAGCAAATTAAACATGCCTGAGGACTCTGAAGGTACTGAGATCATTCACAGAACGGCTGTCATCTACACTAAGAGACTGCCAACACTGGGCAGCTGAAGGCAAACTGCCCATTGGGTGTTCTCCTGAGCCGCTGGGACTGACAGGCCATGCCAGGGAGCTGCTGGGGGGAATCAGCAGCTGAAACAGGCCAAGGTGTTTTCCAGGGAGTGTGCTGAGAGCTGCCTAGCAAGGATGATCTTGTTCCCTTGCCCCGAAGCATTCCGAAGCGTACCAGAGCTGACAAGCATCGATGCACCATGTTATACAGACACAGGAGCTCGCAGTCTATAACTGTAAGAACCGAGCTGGGAGCCAGCCATGAACTTCTAAAAGTGCTTCTTAGTTCTAATTGACAGCAGGCTGTCATCACACAAAATATTTAATGATAGCAAGGCTTAAGAGTTTTAGCTGTGAGGGTGATTGAGAACTGGAACTGGTTGCCCAGAGAGACTGGATTCTCCACCCTTGGAGATATCAAAAGTGCATCTGGACATGGTCCTGGAAAACTGGCTTGAGGTGGTCCTGCTTAAGCAGGGGGATGGACCATACGACCTCCAGATGCCTCTTCCAGCCTCAGCCATCCTGTGATTCTGTAAAATGATCCCACTTCCATGTCACAGCAGTCTACTCCTCCTGTTGTGTCAGCTCAACTGCTTGTGAGGTTTTTCTCTGAACTCATCATAAAATAGACCCAGATTACAAACAAAATAACGGTTTTTATTTAACTGGTGTTGCAGAGTTGCTTGTAATCCAGATCAATAAAGCAGTGTGAACTGGATCATGGAAATGATTGGGGTGACAAACAACCCTGCAATACAAATGAGCAACAAGTCACAGGGTAGGACTGCAGTGGAACGACAAGGGGCAGAGAGGCAGAAATGACAAAAACTTCTATATTTACCAAAGCTTATGCATCATGAAACTTTGGCCTGTCTAAGCTTTTGAGTCCACCTCATGCTAGAGAAAGATATTAACTGAAAATACTGTCTTCTTTGTACCCTTACCTGGTCTAATTTCTTTGAAACAGGCTAGGGGTGCTTGTACAACCACGTGCAGGTGCTGGAAGGCACCAAGCAGCTGTATTTATTATCTGAGCAATTTTTTCCTGCCTCATTGGAAACACAGTACCTCACTGTAACAATGCAGATATCTGAAACATACGCTGGCACATTAAAAGTGAATGCAAATTAATTTCATGAAGACCCCTGTGTGCGCAGGGGAATAGACGCAGCTGGCCAGCAGGAAAATGCTGAACAATACTCATCTTTCATGTTTGGAACCAGAGGCCAGAATTTGCCGCCCTCCACAGACGCTGGGCAGATTCAGTGTTTTGTAAGTCCAGAGTAGACACTCAAAACACACAGAAAAAGAGAACAACGTTCTAGGTCTTCCATAGTCAAAGGAAATTTAATCTTTATTTATTTATTTATTTGTTTTTTAAATTAATATTTTTCATCTCCCAGGAGTGTCTGACTACACGCAGGTTATCCTGTCTATGGCAGCCAGTATAACCTCGGCACTAGGACCTCTGGTCACAAGAGTTACGAGGTACTATGCCAAGGCGCAGTGAGACATGGTCTTACGGTGTATTTGGATGGTAAGGGGAAGATCGGGTTATCATTCCTCTCAGGATAGAACTTAGATTCCTACTTGATTTTTTCAGCTTGTTGCTTGGGCATATGAAAATAAGGTTTTTTTCCCTGTAACAGAAAGGTTGTTGGTTGTTTTTATTACGCATATAGTCCTGTGCATTTTATGCTGTTACATTTGAAAACACTTTTATTATGGCCACCTTTCCCCCCCACCCCCCACCCCCACCCCCCCGCACATGGCATTCCATCTGTTGGCAATGTTTTCTCAATATCATTATTAGTTAATTTTGTACTTCTACTTATTTTTCCAAGGTCACAAAGGGAAATATCAACTGACATTGTTCTCATGACCAACAGCAGAAACTTCCACTGCCAACCTCAGTACACGATCACTTTCCCATTCCTCCGTTACTGTTTACATTCGGCTGCTAAACTAATAATTTTCAAGTGATATTTCCGATGACTTGTGTGTGAGCATACAAATTTCAGTGTAATTGCTATGTAATAGACTTGCTATACACTAAGTATAGTATGTAAACTTACAATCAACTTCCTTTATTTCCTTTATTTTGAAAATTATCTAGTTTAACATTAAAAATTATGAACTTAATCTGGCACTGTTTCCTTTTAGAAAACCCAGTTTGAATTTATACTTTGGAGTTTTGCATATAGGCCAAATCAATAGTTAATTTTACTATCTGTGCAAAGGAAAGATGGCATTACAGTTGTCTAGACAGCAACTCAGTTCTAGCTAGAGAACTGGAACAGAAAATACAAGCATAGAAAACAAACGGGGGAAAGAAACTAAGGCCTTTATGTTTTCAGCAATTCTAGACTTGATAAATAACCTTTCTTACAGAGTAGACAATTGTAATCTTCTAAGCATCCTGTGCTTCACATGACAATCTAAGGGAAGAAATGAAGAAAAACTAACATGAAAAAATGTTTTTTTCCTAAAAATATATGTAAAAGAAAATACAACCACATAAGCTTATGAATTCCTAAATTTATTCATATTTTAATGCTAGCTCAAAATAATACTTTGAAATAGAATTGGGTGAAAAAATGTATGGAGAAAAGAATAGCTTTTCAATTCCATTCATGTAAGAAAACACTCATGAATTATATTTATGATTTTTTCAAGTGGAAATGGTTGCCTGCATGAATTGAAATAGTGCTATTGAAGTCAACAGATAATCTTTCTACATAGTGAACCAATAAATAGGCAAATGACGGTCAAAGAAAGACTATAAGATATTTTTTTTTTTTTTATTGGCACAAATCTCTGTTAGCATTTCTCCATTGTTCTAATTTCTAATTTTTTAATACCCATTTCCTTGTTTGTATGATTTCTTTGCCTTTTTCATCTTCACCAAATAATATTTGCTCATGATTCAGTTTCATGAATTAACCTTGAATTGACAGTCATTTTCAGTGGACTGAAAATGTATTTGCAGATTCACTGAATTCCATTAGATTCACTCAACAGTTTAAGTGTTTTTGACAAACTAAATAAGGCACCCTAAGTGTGTGGATTTTTATCCTTTATGTTGTAACTGCTTTTCCATGTCATTTCACAAAATATCTCTGAAGTTAACATATATATTTAACAATTTTAAAAGTTATGAAATAATAAAATCCTTATGTGTATAAAGGCAGCTTCGGACATGTGCCAATGAGCATGTTCTTAGAGCTTCAAACTAAACCCTCAATCATATGTATATCAACTGACAAATTAAGTGGTATTAGGGATGCTTAGAATCACAAGTTGAGGAACCGCGACATGAATAGGACATGCTCTGGGACCTGCCTCTCCATCTTCAGGTGAGATTCAAGAGGGAATACCTAATTAAGACGCAGACTATGACACCTTGAAATTCTTCCCTGTCTCTCTGTAAGGTACATTCAAGAGCATATTTGTTTATTTATATGTATATACATACACTTTGGGGGGCTTGAGTCATAAGAGTGTGTGCAAAAGTTGATCGTTGTGGTGGGCTGGTGCACCCACAGAAGTCACTCAGAAAAAGACTGTGTAGTACCAACCTCTCAGTGTGCAGGTCTGAAACAGATTGTCCTCCCTCCACACTCTTGTGTCAGTGCTCCTGACAGTCACACAACCCTGATTTCATACTCCTACTTCTCATTCAACCCTCATGAATGCCAAAGAAGTTGCTCAACAGCTGTTACTTCTTCCCTTCTCCCTTCTTCATCATGCTCACATGCAGACTCTGAAAAAATGAAGTATTTGCGCAAAATGTAAGGGAATACTTATATTTATGATTTTCATCCATCTATGTGCAGCAGGCTTCATAACTGAACCCAAAGAAGAAAAAAAAAAAAAAAAAAAAAAGAGTACTTCTAGGAATGTAAGCTGCATTTAAATGCAAGTTTATTTGGATTCTGAACAACAAACTTTCTTTCCCCAGAGATTCAAACTGAAAGATCTTTTAACACTGCAGAAGATGCAGGAAGCCATCCCAAACTGTGAAGGCTAACTTCCCATTTCTTCCCAGTGGTAACTCATATTTTGAGCCTCAACATACATGTAAAAAGCATGCTTAGACATACAGGCTATCACAGATGTCTAGATCCTGTATAAAGTGTTTCTGGGAAAGCTTTATCCTGGAAAAACTAATCTAACTTTGAAGTTAGTCCCACTTGGAAAAGGATCTTGACTAGATGACTTTCAGAGGTCCCATCTTCAGTTATTATATGACACTATGAATCATATACTGCCTTTGAGTTCACTAGGTATTGGGTTGGACTGATGTCCAACCAAAGATGACATTTAGTTGAATTTCTGAGTGTTAGGTCCACTCAGAAATATCATTCCGGGAAAAGTAATTTCTGAAAAAAATCATTATGGGTTTGGTTCTAACTTTTAATTCAAGCGCAGGAAAAAAACCTAGAAGAATAATTGGTTGTGAAAAACAGATTTTTTTAAAAAACATTTTTTTTTCACAAAAAATGCTTTGATATATACCACTTACCAGAATCTTTAAAATATACATACATTCTAATATTTCCTTTTCCATTTTTCATTATAAAGCCAGACAATAACATCAAAGATGTTTTTCTTTAAAATAAATTTTAGTTTAAAAGTCAGGTTTACTTAAATTTATTTTGCAATTACCTAATTACTTTTCAATATATATCACTATCTTTTATTTTGGTATGGGTAAAATAGTTAACTAGATAGTGTAATTGTTTTCAGAAGTTACAATATTGGATATTAATCAGTTCTGTCATTTCAGAGGAGAGCAATTTTCCTCCAGGTACAACATTATATACCAGCATAAGATGGTTATCTTCTGAAGTTGATGAAAAGGCAAAGAATATTAATGATCCAGATATAAATAAGATAATATTACTACATACCATCAGGGCTATCTAGGCTGCTGTTCTCATATGTGCTGGTGTCAGAACAAGTTAGCTTCCCTCCCGGATTTAATATATTTTGTTCAGAGAAAAAAAAAATGTATAAAAAAATATCACAATTTCCTGTCTTATTTTATATTATAGTACATTGCATTATATTATATTATATGTTATTAGACTAATTACAAAAAAGTAATACCTTACACCAACTTTCTAGGGGACAGGTCCTCATTATGGGGTCAGAGAAACCAATTCAAGTAGAACAACTGACAGTGGCAAGCTGCTGGCTGAGATCTTCTAATTTTGTTAAGAAAAAAACTGTTTCTGAACTATTTTTAAGGTGCAACCGTTGGATCCTTCCTAGTTATTTTGTCTAAGTTTACAGTGACAGGAAAGCATGCCTCAAAAGCTGAAGCAGACTATTATTCCTTGTGACTTCCTTCACGAAACAGTTTCAGACAGCATCACTTGTTATAATAAAACGCTAGGAAGGAATAAAGGTAAAGAGTGAAGCTTTCATGACAGCAGTTGGTAGGTTTGTTGAATGTGGCAGATATGTGGACTTCAAAAGAGAACTAATAAGAAAGAATAGTTGCACATATAAAAGGAGCCCGCTTCTGGGAAGAGACACTGTCACTCAGATTCAAGCACAGGCAATGTTACTTACCGTTCCCGAAGCAGAAGTCCTCTATCAGGTGGCCTCGATACATGGAAGATGAGCCAAACAGAACTGAAATAGCAACAGGAGCATTCTCATAATACAAAAATAGTGCACAAGTAGGGACGGGGAGAACAAAATCTTTTCACAAGAGAGAAAAGTGGAGCTGTAGAAGGAGGACAACAACAAGCAACAGCTGGAAACTAGGAACAGCAGAGAGGACTGATGGAAGCATCATAAAATAGATACTGTACTTTCCTAACAACATAGAGGCTGCCCAGAGAATGTGGAGATAACATTTCTGTCATCAGCATAAATCACATGATGATTTCACATTCCAAGGGACAAAATATGCAAGAAAAAACTGTTCAGTGTTGAACGGAACAGACTATGTTTTACATTTAAAAGTAGCATGGGCAACTGCTGCAGTATTACCAGGAAAAAAGAAACAAACAGAAACAGGGAAAGGGAAGGGAAGGGAAGGGAAGGGAAGGGAAGGGAAGGGAAGGGAAGGGAAGGGAAGGGAAGGGAAGGGAAGGGAAGAGAAAAGGGAAAAACAAAAGCAAAACTGACACCAATTCAGGACAATATTTACTCAAAGCAAGACAGCTGTAAAGATCAGGTAAAATACTGTATGGGCTCAGGGAAACGATGTTGGACATTTGTGCTTAATTCCAAATGTAAGCAGATATTTTTTCCAAATAATTTCATTAAGAAACAAGGATATACCTTTGAGACACATTGAAGAAGCCTGGTTCACCTCTGTGATAAAAGATGACTTGGCAGAGGCTGTTTAAACAATTCACATGAGGAGAAGGGCTGCTTAGGCTAAGTACAAAACAGGCAATCAGCAACTCCAGGTGCACTCTGATATCTGCATCTGGGAAATTAAAAAAATCAAGAGGCTGATAATATGGTATTGAATTAGATATCACTTCCTGGAGCAGGAGCAGATTTAGCAAGAGTGCTAGAAAAGTCTTCACCCTCTCCTGTCCAAGTCACATCTCATGGAATGAGGGCTGACATGCAGCTGCACAGATCCTCCATCCACATGCAGGTTGCATTGTGCCATCAAAACACAATAATGCTTTATGGCAATGGCAAAATGCCTCCTTTCTTATATTTACAAAACAATACTTACACACGGGCAAAAACATATGCTCTCTACAGCTAATTAAACAGGAATTCTTGTGTTAGAAATCAAAGTATTCTCAATACAAGAAGTCCCAGCAGACCTTGGAAAATTCCCTTTTCTAATAGTCTTAACAAAGTTTGGAAGACACTGTTCCAATGAAGAAATCTTGTCAGAGGTTAAATAGGACTCATCATTACATTATTGATATTTTTTTTCTAACACAGTGTGAGATGCAGAGTCTGCAATGGATTATTGGATGCAACTTCTTAATTTTGCCAACAAACTACACTTACCATATGAGTAGGCAAGGAGCAGGTTACCTAGGAAGTGTGTATATAATCAAAGATATAGCAAGAGTCAACCAAAGCTACAAAAATATCCGTCTCATATAAGTGTTAATGCAATCGTGCTATCCAAACCCCCATTAAAATAGCCATTTATTTGGGAAGTGTTACATAATGCATACATAATAAAAACATGAATTAATCTCCTAATGATTGTAACATAGGGGTGCTCAGGAATTCACAAGAAAATAAATGGGAGAATGGCTATCCCTGCTTGTTTTGACAGTGTTAAATGCACTCTCCATCTATATTAGCAACAGAAATATCTCTGAATGCTCTTAGAGAAATGTTCACTCACAGCAGCTAACAGTAAGCTAATAACCTCTTCCCCATTCATTCATGGCGTTTCACAAGTGATCACTATACTGTTATTGCATTAATAAGGACTGAAGAGAGCAGCCACTCAGGATTCACATCCTAGCAACGACAAAATGCTAAAACCACATCTAAGCCAGCCATTTCTCGGAGTTCCTTTGCGGCACTGCATTCTCCTCCATTTATCCAATAACTGAGTAATCCAATAGCTCCTTTTCACCTCAGAAGCATTCAATTCCCTCGTTGGTCAGAAAAATCTGAAAGGATATCTCTATCCACTCAATATAAACCAGTATGGATATATGTTTTCCTTGCCCTGTGGAAAATGTATCTCCTTGAATTAATTCCTAAAACATAGTCAGATAAGAGACTGACTCTAAGTTTTAGAGCTTAGACAGGTGAAAGTATTCCTGTCTCAGATAAAAGTTCTGTTGTACAAGTGAAAATTTAAGAAATTTAAGAAATCTGAGAGGCAGATCCAAAGAGACTCTTATGGTTAAATCACTGTCTTGGAAAAGATACATTCAAATATTCTTAAAGTGAGGGGAAGGGTGAAAAAGAACTGGACTCATATCATCTGCATGCACAGTGAATGCTCTACCCAGCCTTTTTTGGCTACGCTGTATGCAGAACATACTCTGCTCAGTGTGCAGTAAATAATTGCTGGGTCAGATTGTGCAGAAAAGCTAAACGAGGTTCCTAGATTATGACTCCTGGTGAGTACCAGTATAACAGAAACATCGATCTACTCCCCACTCTCAAGAACTGATTGGGTTTGGAAATTTTAATGCAGAAATAGAAGACTTTCAGCACCTCGGGAAACATTATGACAACTATAACTTATAGGGTGGCTATGTGCTCAGGATCTGAATTTGAGACTAGTCTGGCAGAGAAATTAGAAAAGCCCCAATTATTTGTAGCTGTAGCTCTTGACATACAACTGGATTTTTCTACATACACGCATAAATAAATAAATGACCACAAGCCCTCAGGTGTCACCATTTCACTCATAGCTAGTAGGTGACCTTCTGCTAGAGATGTAAATGCCCAAATGCAACTGCTGCATATTTTTTTTTTTCAAAAAATGAACACACCCCAGTCAAAGACACTGTATGAAGAGCTTCAATAAAATAGTTGCTAATAGAAGTTGAAACAACAGTGGGAGTTAAGCTCCATACTGACTTAATGAAAGCAACAATTTCAGTATTAGTGAGCTAATAATGAAACTACCAGCAACTGAGATGTACTCAGCTAAGGGAAAACCACCACAACAACAAAATAAACCAAGCAAACATACAAGATCAAAAATGCACTCATCTTTGCCGTAAAAGGTTTGCATCAAAGAGAGTAAATTTCTGACAGACCTGCTGCCACATGGGTTGGATTGCAGTTACCTAATACACTTGACCGCATGCCTGTAGAAGGACAGCACATTTTATTACAGCACCATGTCCTAAAAGCAATTCTTTCAGAAAAATAGAATCTACCAACTTGTTTAGTAGTCTGCCCTGAGCAGGTAAATTCAGGCTTTTGTACAGAACTGTGAAATATTTAACATGAAGAACAAACACTATACAGCATAACATGATGGTGTTTGTTTGCTTTCTGGAATGAAATACATACATTTATTGTGGCTGATCGTTTATCCTGATACGTAGTTTGCAGTGTATACAGAAAATGCAGATATTCAGGCCATATAGGAATGCAAACTGGTATTTGTGAGGCATACTATTTTTCCTGATTGATTTCTCACACTGGTTTTCAGTGTACAGATCAAGGCTCACGATTTTTGCACCCGACTTTAACTATTGTGTTGACTGAAGGGCTGCATTATTAGCATAATGGTGAGGATACGTAGTGAAGCAACAAAGACCTTAAGAAGACTTACAAACTCCATTTGTGTAGTGCCTGTAGGTTCTTCTTGATTTTCCATAAAATCTTTTATAAGAAGACAATACAGAACTTACTAATCAGCATCATTAATTTAATATAACTTTAACTAGCTCAACCCTCAAAGCAGGTCAGTGCAAGAGACACTAAGCTTGTGGAATGATTCTGAAATCAACAGGACCCAGTTTGCACAAGTATCAGTTCTAAGGTTAAAAAATCTCTTCTCCAATTAAACTGAACTTCTATGCAACAATGAAAGGCACCAAATCAAAAAGCAACTTCTAAACAGGTCGCAGAAAAAATCTCATGTATGCAGCCACTCATACTGTCGAATTATAGCATGGTCCCTAAAACAGCTTTGACTTTTGTCAACTGGGACAGTCCTACACAGTGCCCAAGCAGCATTCATTGAACAGCCCAGGCAAGGGACTGCTCCTGACAGGTTAGATGCATGAAGCCTCCAAGTGAAGGGAGAAAACTATCTGCAACTTGCCACCACAGATTGGTTCTTTTTTTTGCTTACTAACTGAATGAAAAGTAACTGAATGTATTGGATCTGGCTGAGATGGAGTTAGTTTTCCACAGAGCAGCCCCCATAGTACTGTGCTTTGTATTGGTAGGTAGAAAGGTATTGATAACACACTGGGGGTTTGGCTACTGCTGAGCAGGGCTCACACAGCAGCAAGGCTGTTCCCACTCCCACCAGTAGGCTGGGGTGGGCAAGATCTTGGGAGAGGACATAGCCAGGACATCTGACCCAAACCAACCAAAAGGATTTTCCATACCATATGATGTCTGCTCAGCAATAAAGCTAGGAGAAAGAAGGGGGAAGCAGAGGGGCGTTTGTTATTTACAACATTTGTCTTCTGGAGCAATCGCCAGGCATATTGAAGCCCTGCAATGTGGGAAGTGGCCAGACATTACCTGCTGATGACAAGTAGAGAAGAACATCTTTTGTTTTCTCTTGCCTCTGTGGTGACCTTTGATTTTGCTTTATTAAACTGCCTTTATCTTGACTCACAAGGTTTTTTCATCTCATTTTATCCCCCCCCCCCCCCCCCCCCCCCTTGCTGAGGAGGAAAGAGATAGAGTGGCCTGGTGGTCACCTGGCATTCACCTAAGGTCAACCCACCACACTAATACAGGTACTACTAGAAAACATTGTGTTGGGAAAATCACTACCTTCATGAGGAAACACTCCAGAGAAACTCTTCGAAACTTAAACACGCACAGGAAGACCATCAGTTCTCCACAGAAAGTTTTGGGTCAGACCCTCATTTAACACAAATGAGAAGAGTTCTACTGGTTTTGAATTGTCAGTAGTACTATGCCGATTTCCACGTGCCAGGGATTTGGCTCTCTGCTTCACAGCAAAAAATCACCTTGATTTAAGGTCTCAGTTTAAACAGTTCTGAGAGATTTCATTTGTCTGGAAAAATCTCATCTGAACTGTGTTTGGTTTTTTGGTCTGTGTCCCTAAATGAAAAGGGATTAGTTTTAAAGGCAGAGAGAAGCGGAGCTAAGTTAAAACTATAAAACACTTCATCCATTTGTTCCTACAGAGGATCACTAAATGCAGTAAATCAGATGCTATTAAAATCTGGGGGGAACTGGTTCAGAGAATTTCACTAACAGTAGCATGATGCCTGCTTCTTCCATGGAGTAATATAATAAGATCCAAAGGCAATGATGCAGGCCAGAGCTTTGAATTGAAGAACACAGTTTTAATTTGGTAATAAAGGCAAAATATTTAAAAGTAATTACTTTCCTCTATATTTTTAGATATCTATGATTTAAAATAGAGTTTTAACCTCTTTTTGGCAGCTAATGACAGGAGAGTTAAAATGACAAGCCCTTTCACAGGGTTTGAGATCCAATGTCCAGTCATTAGCTGCCAGGAAATACATGACTTCAAAATTACTTTATAATTTAGTTAGTATCCTAAATCTTTCTGACATCATAAATACATTACAAATCTGGTACATCTAAGCCCTCTATGTTTTGACTACTGCTGCTCTGTAGCTATTACATAGGCTGCTCTATAGTTTTCTCCATTTCTATTGTCTCTTATTTTTCCTTTTTCAAAATGAGGATTGCCTCATCTGTAAACTTTCAGTTGCAGTCTGTTGCTTTCCATCTAAACCTACATTATTCCAAATGCAGACAGATGTCCCTGTAACAGAAGACTTTGGAAGGAAAAGGAACTTCCCAAGCTGACCCTCAGGAACAGAGAATCTGAGCTAAGAAGGAGGAGCGTTTTCCCATGCATTGATAATACACAAATTCGCTGTGCATCTCTGTACACATAAATGGAATAGGAGAATGCACGGATGTTGAAACATGAGTGAAGCTTGATAGCTTTGAACTGAAAAGTATCTCAAGTGAGAAATTCACCCAGGTTTCACGTGGGATCTGCCCAAGACAAGATGGGACTGCACTGGCTGGGCTACCGTGACTTGACAAGTCTTCCTGTTGGAGCATTCCACTTTGGGTAACTCTCAATCGGCCAGGGTGGCTACAGGCTGACTTTAGAGGTTTCTGGTTATGGTGCTCAGGGAAAAGGAGGACTCAAAAGCCCATCTAATTGAATAATTAGAATCTGCAATTAACAACCGCAGCAGCTCCAGCTTATCAGCGCATTCAGATTCAAATCCCTGACTTGAGTCAGAAGTAGTCAGGGACAGACTATCACGTGCAAACAAATGACTCGACCACAGTTATATAACACGGGCAGAACAAGGAAGGAGGATAAATCTTGCAACTCTCTAAAAAATTGTCTTACAAGTTGCTGCAAGATCATAATTTTATTTTATTGCTTCATTTAAAAAAAATAATGCAACTATGCTTTCGGGGCAGGAAAATGTATTCTTACTCAGACCTCTTTGGGAGAGAGACTGCTGACATTTACTGGCATTCCCTAAACACAGATAACGGAGCTACATCTCCTAGGAACTGCTCCATTTGCAGTAGTTTCTACAGATCTGCTTCACAATATGCAGGGCTACTATTTTCCCTGTTTCATCAAGGATTCACCTACACATTTTCTAGACTGGTTAGTCACATCTTGTTTGAACTTGCTTTTGCTGACTGTGTTAGGAAAACACACCCTCACGGTACCTATAACCAATAAGTCCCCCTTCATCATTAGTCTAATGATTTATCTCAGCTATAGTAAGGTACTACGAAAAAAGATCCTAGAAAGTCACACGGTCACCAACAGGAATAAATTCAAACTGGAGAATAAGAGCCAATTCTTGTCTCAGATATTGACCTCAGTTTGATACCTCTAAGGTTAATCTAACCTGAATATCTGGGAAGAGAACTGGTCCACAAATTAGCTTTTTTACAAATACGAAAAATGACATAAAAATCTTAGCAAATAAACTTTCTCTTCTGGATTACCCAACTGCACTCTTTAGCTTATTTCAGATCCATAATCTAAACTTTCAGGTAGTGTTTAACTTGTAGCTAGTGAAGAGATCTTTGGTAACCTCTAGGTCATGAAACATATTTCTAGTGAACCACTTTGGGAGCTTAATTCCCAGAGAGGTTACAGAAACAGCTCAGGAAAGAATTGACTACCTGGGAACTAATTGTCGCAAATAAACCCATTTAGGCCCTTCACTTATAAAAGATATTAAAGTCACAAAGAAGAGAAACACAGTGGATTTTCTTGGTCACAAACTCTAGGAAAGCATAGCAGCAAACCTGAATACCTCAGAGTTTTTATTTTGGGGGAGGATTTGTTTGTCACACTATAAGGAAGAAATAGGGCTAGAGACATTTATGTGTTTAGTGTCAAGCTGGATAAATCCAAAATCCTTGCAATAAATCCCTAACTGCAAAATGAGTTCAAGCCTGAGCCTTGAATGAATTTTCTTCTTGTCCTGCTTCTCGCTTGCTTGAAACGACAAAAAAAAAAAAAAAAAAGAAAACAGTGAAATCCAGATAAAGAGAAATAGGATAATAGTAGAAGAATGAATACACAAAAAGCTTTAAAAAGGATCTTAGAAAAGTATAGTGATACTTGGCTATGCATCAGCCTTTTTCCTGAGAATTTAATAATGTATTTGCCAACAGCCAAGTTCAAACCTGCTTTGCACCTCATGTAATAGAGAGCATTTAGGTTGAATGACTTTTGAAATAGGCTGTGGGATGGTCATATGAGCTGGTAGGAAGGACATAAGGGCATCAGTATGAAGATTAAATTTGGTGATGTGCTGACTTTTAGTAGCTTACATATCTATGGCATCATATTGAAATTGGTTGCTCTCCATAATGATTCACTGAGGAAGTTCCAGTTACTGTGAAATTTCTGTTTCTCTGACGTTTTCAATCTCCTGGCCTCCAGAAGAACAGTGTCTGATCTGACTTGCACAGACTGCACTGAGGGAACAGGCATGCTCCTCAGCACGTGATGTAGCTGTTACCTCCATCTGCTTTGCCGTGGGAGTGGAAGATGTCAGTACGGGGAACGAAGATTTGGAATGGTTTCCCTCGCCTTCTGAATTGCTCAGGAAGCATTCAGAGCCAAGGCCATCTGACAGATGACTGTTTCCCTCAGGTCTAATATCAGTTACCAGTATGGTGTAAAATGTGTCTCTGCATAGAGCATCCATTGACCAGCTGACTTAAGATGCTCTTGCAGGTAGATCTTCCCATATATACCTTCCTAGCGAAGCAGAACCATGATTATAATTAACAATCAGCATATTGCAGACTTTCAAAAACTACCTTACAAATGTAAAATAGAATTTTATTTTTACATTAAAATATTTTATTAAATTACATTAAATATTTATGTTACTATTTAAATTTTATAGAGAAGAGAAATAACCATTGGAAGTTAACTGCAATTCTAGACAAAGCTTTTGTGTTCATAGAAACATGAAAGAAATTCCCAAAGTAACACGTTCTTTTTCTTTTAGTAATTACTGACTACCAAGTCTCACACAGGAAAACATCCAGTCAAAACATCTTACTTCATAGCTGACTTTAAAATATGCACTGTGACTTATATCTTGGCAGTTTCTTAATATTCTTGCATTCCTCAGAACTAATAAATTTCAGTAAATTCCTACAGTGGATGGATTTTAACTACTCTAGTAGACTGACATTTTGACTACATTTTCAGCCAACACTTTTTGTTAACAAAGTGAAATTTTTCCCTGTTACAATGAAAAAGTTCAATACAAAATGTATTTTCCAGGTAGATATATGCATTTAGGTGTCTGCATAATCAACGCCTTTTCTTCCAAAATATATCATATATCTACTTTATTCTCTGGTCTCTGTGATCCTAATCACTAACAGTGTTAATATTGTTCTCAATAATAGAACACCACTGAATCTACATGCCAGCTCAGATCTGGTAATGTTCATTTAGAAAAACAGCTGTTCTACTTCCAAAAAAGAGTTATACAGAGAGGCAGCTATACAGGGATATATCTGTACAGATACAGATATACAAGCAGACACTCTGGAAACACATACTCTCTAGCACAGAGAAACTGATTTGGGACTCAGAAGATACAAAGTCAAATCTAACTTCTGACCCTGCTTTACTGTCCTATTTTCAGAAGATCATGTTCCTTTCTTATTTCATTCTCTGTATCTGCAAGACAGAGATAATGAGCCCAATTGTTGAACCGATATATAAAAAAAGAGAAAAGGGCTTTTTGCCCTGACAAATTTCTTCTATGAATGAGCTGGGACAAGAGATACAAGTCAAGACAGTGTGAAGTTTGATTTACCCTGAAAACATCTGGGTTACTTTGTAACTTAGTTCGATAAAAACACTCATTTATGTAAGCAAGGCTCAGCATTACAAAGCTGTATTTCTGCATTGGTTGACTCAGGTGTCCTACAGGTTTCTGTTCAGCCTTTTGACATCTGTGGAAAGTCATTCTGCCTAGTTGTATCAAACTCCTGAAAGAAAGCAGCTAAAATGGCTCAAAATTTATGCTGAGACCACTGTACCAAGTATGTACCAAGTGTGAATGTTCTGCTGTTGATTTATGCATCTAAGCAGGTCCTTCCATGTCAGAGAAACTGCAGGGCCATTCTTCCCTGCCTCTATGTCACTGACAAGTCTCCCTTGCAATTCAAGAAGAATAGAACATGGCCCTGAAAAAATAAAATTCTGAAATTACATATTCTTTAGCAATAGATTCCCAATTTCTGCATAAGGCCTATTCTGACTTCAGCCATCTCACCAATTTCTGCCAGAAAAGGCTCTGAGGACAGGAACACTATTCTATGTTGCATATGCAAGACAGAAAACTGGGGCAGCAATGACTGTGCCATAGAGCTGAGGGAATAATTCAGAGTTAATAATTTATTTGCTGAATATAGCTTCCTTTTTTCCTCTTTGAACAGTTGTGAAAAAGCATCTTCCTCCCAGCTGTGAGAGCCAACAGCAGGCTGGGTCACTCAAGGTGAGCAAGAGGCCATAATGTACCTTGCACCTATGTGGCCTGCCTCCTTGCTGGCATCCTTCGAGCACAAATTTTTGCAGGATGACCCACCTCTTGGTGTACAGCCACTTGTATATGCTGATTTGTGACCCAGACGGGCTGTCCTGCATGCTATGGAGCAGCCGAGGAGCTATGGTTCTCTGCTGGGCACAACGGAGACCCTCGGGCCTGGGTCTGGGCATTCACAAGGCAAGAACCATCAGCATGAGCCTCACGCACGTTACGGCACAGCTCCCACCACGCGGCTAGGGTTAGTTTAAAGATTCATAATATACTACTACTGTTTATTTCTTCATTTACATTAGCCAAAATTTGTCTGAAAATACACTTGGTAATAGTGTAGTTAGCAGTTTACTACAAGTATGGAGTAACAGGAGATCCTGAAGATCAATTTGATTTTGATCTTCTACTATTTACCTGTAGTAACAAACAGAAATAGGTCTTTTGATTAATGCACTTTATGTCAATACAAGTCTTGCCCCAAAAGTCTGGCTTTATAAATTTCCCATTCTAGAAATATTTCTGCCCATGTTTGGCCATAAAAGACCATTTTGACTATGCATTAAGTTACAAATACATAAAATGTTTGTAGGAAGAGACTATGTCTTTGATCATGATGATGTGTGACTATAACTGGAAAAGAAGAGCAGGAGGTTATGGGTAAAGTATTGCAGTTAGCACATAAGCAGCAGTGACTTTTTCTTTTTTGTTCTCTACAGGGCAGAGCAGAGCTCAGAACTAATAGCTTATTGTTCATTTTCAATAATTGCATATTAGAACTCCAAGTATGACTTTCACTGGTATCATCCACTATTCAGTAACAATACATATTTTAAGCAGCCTCTCAGTAAATTAATTTCCTAGAATATTCTTGCAAAGTGAGCACAAAAAAAAAAAAAAAAAAAGAATAATGCCATGGAAAATTCAGTGTTTCATTCACATAAATATTTGCAGACTTCACCCCTCATTATCTGCTTAGCTATACTCATCTACAAAAAGGGAGCTTATAAGTATTCCTTTTTTGTGCATCACGAGCTGAAAATTTAGTGCAGATCTTTTTTTAAAGGGCTGAACATCTTCCTGGAAAGGGAATGGGAGGAAGAGAAACATAAAACCCTAACCTTTCTGAAAGTCTACCACGTATACAAATGTAAATATGTATTTAAATCATATATACACATATATCATTTTATATATATATATGCACATATATAGGCACCAGCAAGTATATAAAAACATACTCCAACTGAAGCAATAATAGAATTTCCTTTAAAGACCTATATTAACTGTCCCGTTCTAAACTAAGTTTGCAATTTTTTTTGAGAGCCATAGTTACAGAATGGCTGCAGTGAAGACAAAACTACTGTTCAAGTCTTTAAATACAAAGACAAAATAAGGTCACAGCAAACTCCCTACCAGAGCATTACAAACCCAAGACAATGTCAAATGTTTATGTTAATTATATGCATACTGTTGTTTAGGCAACGAAGCTCAGTAAAGCAACACCAAAAGGTTCAAATGAGAGTTTCATGTTTCATTTCATCACTGAGATTATTTGTTTCATCCTCAGAGTATATCTGCATACTGATTTGCATGACAACTCAGAATCCCGAACAGAATGAACAATGTCTCTGATTGCCATTTCATCCTTAGGGCAACCCGTGTGAACACCACTGGATGACAATTCTTGTTACTGATAAAATGTAGTTTGCATACCCAATTAGGTAAAGTAGGTAAGAATTTTTATTTCATGAAGGTAGTCCTTTTTCAATGACTTCATTGGGATTGTCAGAATAAAAGCATCTTTCACATAATGTTACATGACAGTTTTTTCACAAAGTGGGTGCATGGCATTGTTTCTTCCTGATGCATAACATAAAAAAAAGAAAGAAAATGAGAACACAGCTATATTCACTGAAGGCCTGCAGAAACTAAAAGGAGAAGGGGGAGATACGCTTCCCCACTTATTACATAGCCATAAATGAAAAATCAGACGGGCATGTTTGTAATCTAAGGCAGATTGGGTTTAAGAGAAGCTATGCAATACATTTTACATCATCAAAGCAAGAAGAAGGGTAGGGTTTATAAATTCTGTGATAAGAACAACAGCTTTGCACATAATTCCTTCTTTTTTTCTTCTGAATACTGTCAGATATACTTGACAATAAAAGAGGTTCTAGGTGACCTCCTTACGCTGGACTTCCGACTGGTCTTTCTTTATAGTCATATGAGGGCATTTACCTACCCCACTTCGGAACCCCCCTGTCTCTCTCCCTCCCCATTCTCTCCTATGGCCTTGTTCACCTTGAAGTCCAGTTTGCTCTCCTTTTCCTCCCCAGGACTCCCTCTATATTCACTCCCAATGATGCCTGACAAAGTGATCTGGTCAGGAATTTTACTGACAAGATTTCCAGTGTATTTTCTCCAAGTCTATGGGTACAAAGTAAATAGACAAGCATTACTCTTGAAAACTGGCCTGCCATCTTCCCTTTTATCCTTTTCAGGTCCTTCACCTCTTGAAGAACTCTTCAGGTCACCAGCAGCAGACTTCACCAGAGAAACGAACTACTAATCTGTGTAGACTGCCCACCTGAAAACAAGGAAAAGTGATCCTACAGGGGCAAAAGACTATCTTACCAGGATCTACTGCAAGCATCTGCCAGGGGACTTTCAGGGCCTCCAGCACCTCCCGAAAGCCCATTAGCTGCTTTACAGTTGTTAGTTTAGTATGTATTATATATTGTACCATATATACTATATAATATATATTATTATATAGTATAATATTGCAAATCACTGGACAGCCATAGGATCTGAACTCTGAGCATAAATTATATTGCAGCCATGTTGCACCAATTTTGGATAAAAGTCTGAGGGGACATGTACTATGTCACCTTTGGAATATTTTTTTAACTCTTGATGTAAAAAATTTTATTTTTTTTAATCTCTTGTTGCAAGAATTGTAGCTTACCTGTGATCCACTAGCACTTGAAATATGATTCTTTTAAATTTTGAGGACATTTTAAAATCTACTAATCATAAATTGCTGCTATTTGACAAATGTTCTGTTTTGTATTTTATTTTCAATGAAGCTTAAAATAAAAAAACTTCTTTCTTTCCATCACTGTTTTTGCACCAGTATCATTGCTGGTTTCATTAATGTCAGCACAGCTCAGAAATGAGTTTTAGATAAGTTGAGCTGCTTTTGCTGACTAAATTTGCAGCAGAAAAGCATAAAGCATTTCAGGCTCTTCAAAAGCACAGTCTGTTCATTATTTTGTATCGAGAGACTGGTGGTTTATAAAGGAAATAGGTACATAGATTTCAATACATTCCATTTTTTACGTAATCTCCATGCAATGAGGGATTTCTGTGCAGTAGAAAATTAGCAGACTTTATACAGATTTTTGTCATTTGGCACCAGCAGAACACACAGAGTATCATATAGCTAAATTGTAGAGCTGTTACAGCCACATGATATTGCCTCTGTAATGAAGAAATACAATATACCCAAACAAGCAATGTGTGTGTGTGTGTGTGTGTATGTGTGTTCACTCACATAAAACAGTTATTTTACAGTAGGAGTTGATGTGTTTTGTGGCATGTGACAGTTCTCTTCCTGAAATTAAATGTACATCACACTTTGTGACGTACAGCTGTTGCACACTGCCTAGTTTGGCACTGTCTAGGTATGCAGCCGCAGATGGAAAGTCAGTGTGTGTGACATGCTTTTCACCTGTCATGAAATGCTGAACTCCCTCCCTCATTTTGTATAAACAATTTGTAATTCATTTAGTTCTCACACAGGGTATTTCAAAATAACTCAGTAAAATGTTACTATTAACGGTACTGGATTTAAAAGCAATGAGAAAGGAATCCACTTTTAGAAGCTTTTACACGCTATGATTTCCAGATCTGTAACCTACAGCACAGGATGAGGGATTAAAATTATGTATGAGGTTCTGCATTGGAGTCTCTGATATGACTTTTATGTACTGACATCTGGAACAAAAAGGATTAGATGTATAATTTAGTCCCGTCAAAGACATTATATGTCTTTGAAACTGCAATCGTAGTTTCCCTTTTCTACACTCTGTTAAATGCACGGAAGCTTCATGCAATAGCATACGACTGTCTCACAGCAATTACATGACATGGAAGGGATGCTGACTTAGGACACATGATATAAACATCTTTGCAGCACATTACTTGCAGTACATTATTGCAATTGTAATGCCCTGTTTCACGTTTTAGTCCATGACCTTTTGCACAACTTACAGAGTAGGGAGTATTTTAAGGATGCCTTCTTGCTCTCAGAGAATTACCTTTGATGCCAAAGAGCTTTACAGATACCTCATAAAAATCTCCAGGAATCCGTTTTCCTATTACTCTTTCATGCAAAAGTATTAAAAATATTAAAAGTAAACAAGAATATACTTGAAGATGCTGTAAGTAAAGACAAGACACAATTACTTGCCTGTCTCTACTGAAAAGAAGCTAAGAATATTATCTTAGAATTAATTCTTGATTTTTGGATAGTTAAACTTAGGTGAGATGCATCCCACCTTGCAATGTGCCTTTAGAGAGCCTCTGCAGCTTCCTTCATGTTCCTTCCTGGGGCCGATTCTTTACTAACACTGAGTAAACACTCCATGTTTCAAACCATCTTCATTATAACCTTTCAACACCATCAAATAAGCATATGTCATCCCAAGAATTACCTTTTGCTTACTTACCTCATGGAATTGTTAATATCTGTACACAACACATACCTAAAGATTCATTGAACAACAATTCAGTAATTTGTGCACAATACACAGCACTAAATATTAGGATTTCCTATTGGGACTAGTAATAAAAGCTGCTCTTTACAGCTGATATTAGTAAACCTTGGATTTTTTTGTCATATGTGTTTCCCCCAAAAAATACATAAGGCAATCTTTCCATCTTTTATATTAGATACAGGCATATTATAAATGGGAGGAAGAGCATACAGACAACAGTGTTTCCTTTTTATAATTTAGGCCCAAGTTGTATTCAAGACTCTATGTATTTAGCCCGTTTTGATCACTGTGGGAGACATAAGTAAGCATATAAGATTACAAATTAATCTTACTTACACAGTGGGAGAAAGATTTTATGTCAAGGAGTAAGAGTTACAGAAGTATAATCAGAACCTTTATTAGCTTATTACGTATATTAGTCATACTCTAAAACTTGAAATACTCAGCCAGTACAAAAAGAGGTACACAGTGTCCAAGACACAAGTTTTCACACAACCACTCTGAAACTAATGCAGATGTTCTGGGTGGCTCTTTGGGGTCAACGTACTTGTTCCAGAGTGTAACATTAATCATGTATGAAATTACTGGGAGGATAAAAGCCTAAAAATTTGTTAGCTTTCTGTGGGAAAATCACTTGGGTGTGGCGGGGTGGGGAATTAGAGAAAACTGGGTCTAACAGAAGTTGTGGAAACCTTTGCAGAGTAAAATATAGTTGCAACTTTAAGGACGGTTGGCATGCACAGAATCTACTCCACCATTGTTCCCTAGACAATACAACCTGCTATCCTAGAGGAGCAGTAGAGGGTGGAGAGGAGTGGAGACACTGCAGCCAGGATCTGCAGGACGGGGAACTTTGTGGTACCATACAGCTGATAAGCCACATAGCAGCTGTCACGCGGGAGATATAAGAGAAGATGTCCGTTCCTGAGCCAGCAACTGTGCTGAAATCATTTTCCTTAGGTGAACCTTGCTCTTTATAATCTCATTATAATACTAATGCACACCTCCATCCCAAAGTTACCCACCTCCAAGGTACGACCACCCCTCACCAAGCATGCATTTTATATTTTTTATCAGCTATATCTTTAAACAAGAAGAGAATTTTACACCAATCAATGACAAAAGAACATAAGACTGGAGTCACTCAAGCTCCACCTGAGAGTAAAGAAGAGTATAAAAAGTGGACAAATGAAGGAAGACACCATCATAACTTCTGGGATCAGTTGATGGGCCAAACCTGTCTTCTTCCCCATAGGGATGCCTACTGGGTATGAACCTTAACTTTTCACGATTTCATATTAAAGAGTGTTATCCTGAAAACTGTTAAGTGTTGGTCCTTCATGGGCACCAGCAGTTGCCAGCTGTGGGCAACATATTCAAATAAAGTGGGAAGACCTGCTGAGGGGTCCCCCTGATGCTGTTGGCACGTTTCCCTGAACAAGTCAGTCGAGCCGCCCTCCGATCCAGTGGGACTGGTCAGTGAAGGGTTCCTACAACAGGATGGTCAGGCATGAGGGTCTAGGCTTTCGGAGCGCTGACAGACAGATCAAACACTAAGGGTCAAGAAAATCTCCCCCCTGCCCTTTCACATGACACTTTCACAGTTATAGACTTAACTAATAAGCATAGCATAAAGCTACGCAGTAAGTATGTACATTTTGGTTCAAGTAACTATGGATTTTCCAGCTGGCTACCATACCTTGCATATTCCTTTCCTAAGAAAACACTGTGGACACGTTCATGTTTGCAGATGGGTCCTTACGAGAGGAATCATGAATTCTGGAATCAGGCCTTGGTCCTACAGTAAGAATTCTGTACCAAACATCCCTGTGCCCAGACAAAGCCCTGCTGAAACTCATGGTACTTACAGAGAATTTTGTATTAGTCATCACTACAAACTGGAACCTTGATAGAGGATATAAATTTAAATTTCCTCTTTAACACAGAAACCTGTATCACAGCCTACATTAATGAGTTTTTAAAGTCTACAGCAAGTACTAAACCTGTGTTTTATGACCTTTTTTCCACAAACAGCCCCTTCTCTGAAAAAAACCAGCCTTTGGGTTGAAATAACTTTTAAAAGTTTTGGTTGAAAGGGGAAATCTGAAAGTCTCAGGTTTTTACATTTTCTAGGTAAAACTTTTTTTTGTTGTTTGAAACAACTTTTTGCTTTGTTACATGCCAAAATTAGGGAAAAAATTAAAATTATGTAAAAAACCCAAATGAAATGTTTCTAACAAAGTTTTACGACTAAATTAACTTGCTTTCATTCTTTTCTTTCAGTGCCACAATCAATGAATTTTACCTCTGGGTCAACATACAACACTGGTGTTTTTTTTAAGTTTTGTGTTCAAGCAGTGAACTGGAAAAAAACCAGAAATAAACCCAATTATTTGCAGTTCCACTACCAACCATAAATTCTTATATTTGAAAAGCTAGCAGCTTGTCAACTACTTATCCAATACAAAACAAAGCAAAGAAAACCAGAAAGCCATAGCGGCAATTTATCTATCTTTACATTTTTACCACGAAAAATGTACTTGTCTACAGAAAACTTTGTAGATCAAACCTAAAATGTCATGAACATGTACATTTCTGTGAGTGCATGCATGTACAACATTTTCCTTATGTCATTTCTATTTTACTTAGAGTCATGATATTTATATTCCACCAAACCAAATGGCAAAATATCTATTATTCAAATATTAACACTGGATTTTGTAATTTCCTGAAAGGTTGAGTACATTTAACCAGATACTGTACTTGAGCTTTCCATATGTAATGAAACAGTAGGAGATTATGAATGCAGAAGAAAGGCAGGCACACTCAAGATCTGACATTGTAACTTGAAAAAAAAAAAAAAAAAAAAAAAGGAAACATGAATTCTTTATTGCCCTTTGCTCCTGTTAGGCAAAGAAAAGAGATCAAGAGAATATGTACAGCAGAAAAAACACTTCTTTCATAGCAGAAAGGTTTCTTCAGTGATACAAATGATATTAACCATTAATTCCACCTTTGAAATAACCATTTTTCATGATACACCAACAAACGTGAGGGTGTTAATATTTTTCTCCCAACTACATGCTTAAATCATATTAAATCTGTTTGCTTCCACTGTTTTAATCAGAAGTGCAACAGTGTAAACTGGAGTGAATGTGGCTTGCAATAGTAAAATCACGCCTTGCTGAATTTTCCCGCTTAATATTGCATGTGGAATATGGAGTCTGGTTATTACAAAGTGTTTCATACATGGCAAATTAATTCTGGAAAATTTGCTATAATCAAGTTGTTTAACAATAAATTTTACTGTGATTTTTTCCTGTGAATATAATTTTGGGTTGGTTTTATTGTATTTTAAATGTTAGCATGCTAGATATTTTACCACTTGTTTAGATCTTTTTAATGCTGTACATATATATTAGTTAAAATGAGAATTATCTTGTCAGGTATTACACCAATTTAATGATTGAAACATTAACATATATAATTTCTGCAGCACATCACAGATCAATACATCTTGATGCTGACTAAGAAAAAACATTTACACACAGGCAGTTGCATTCTGAGCTGTAATTTTACCCACATGGCAGCATAAGGAATATATGAATACAAATACATATATATATATACACACATATATAAAAATACAGATACAAAATTCATATAGGACCTCTTCCTGATGGTGCTAAAGTTAATAGGAATGACAAACAAGGGCTTGAATTTGATAATTATGACCAGTTCTGTTATCTTCTTGGATGGTAAATAAGAACTTATTCTTGTGAAGTGCTAAACATTCTTAGATGTCATTGTTTTCATTAGGACCAGGAGGTGCTCACCATTAGCTCAAAATTCCAGCAAATGGGTTCAAATTATTACCATATTTAAAGATAGCTCATTCACTCCCTGGTCTTTAAGGTCTGAATGCACTTAAACATTTAAGAATTGTCACTGAAAATATGACACTGTATGTCAAAGTATGAAAAGCTGCCCACTGGCCCCAACCACAAAATGACATGGCAGGAAGAAAATAACAGAAGAGTTTCCCTTTAACATTTCCCTCAAATAGAAATGGCTTAGGGAAATGTAAGTTACTGGGATTGAGGATAACTTTTATCTTGGAGGTACTGAGCTCTATCCCCATCCAAACTTTCTGAAGCTCACTGAAATCTTTCTGTTATTCTGTCTTAAGTGACACACAATGATAACAGAATGTAACAAGAATGCAGAAAATAAGAATGGTTTAGATTATTTGTTATTAAGGCAACGCTAACAAGGTAAGACTAGTTGCTATATACTGGAAAATAGGGGGGGGGAAAGATTACTAGCTTGTTTGTAACTTCCGTGACCTTTTTCACACTCACACGGAGCTACTACATGCCTGCCTCTGCCAGCCTGAGGACAGCCAGACAAATCCCCAATATTTAAGTTCCACCAAGTAACAAGTTTCCATAGGTATGTTTTTCACTGATGTTTAAGCATGTTACAGAGATGTCACGCAACAGTTCACTTCCACACCAGCCCTTAAGGGGTGTTTTGCAGGCTATTCCAAGCTCAGAGAGCTGGACTGGGGCAGTGCCACAAAAATTACCAGCACCTTTACAAGTTAAAGCCCTTTGTTTCTTTCCAATGAATACTCTCATCTTGATAGTATCATTGTGATAATAAATAACCTATACTGTGCTTGGGTTTTATGATAATATTCTCTTAAACCTCCACTGCATTAGACCTGTACATATACACAGACGCAAATCTACTACAGATTTTTTTTTTAAGATCTCTACAAGCTACGAAGCATTTGAGCGGACATGGACTAGGGTCTAAGCGGGGGATATGCCACTGAAGAGCCATTGCTCAAGAACAGCTGCTGATCTACACACACTTCTGGCTAGTAGCTGCAATTGTTTACATTAGCAGCTGTGCAAAAGCTGCAGAAGGATTCCCACTTCTCAGCTGTAACTCTTTGTTGTAGTTCAGGGGCATGGCAACCAGGCAAGATCAACCTCTGTGCTAGCCCTTGTAACTGCCTGATGTAACCAGTTTCACCTATAGGGAGGGAATTATGGAAGTCCACAATAAAGAGACTGGAAAAGAATGTGTCCAGATCTCTCTTTTCTAGTAAGATGGCTAGAAATTCTCAGAATTAACCCATCAAAATAAGGCAATTTGTAGCCTGGTTTTCTAGGTAATTGTGTAAATTTCCCAAACCGAGTGAATGTAGTCATTTCCCATGTCAGTCTGGCTGTCAAACCCACAGCAATTCTTGAACATCATTTTACAGGGGTAAAGAGCCTAAAGATAAGCAGTTTTTATAATTTTATGAGAACTGGCAAGTGGATGGAAAAGAGATACCCTATTATCATTTGTTGTGAAAGCAGCTAATGAGATCATCCTTTCTTAGACATCAGAGACAGGAGGAAACCAGACATCATTACTTATGCTGCACACAGTACTACTCTTTTTTTTTTTTTTTTAAGCTTTCTGTGTTATATTATCTTCTGATCTAATTGGTATAACTGCGGGATGAATTAGAAGAGTAGGGTATGGGGTTTGGAAGGACTGATGTCCCATCTAGAAAACGTTTCCATTCAGTATAAAAGATAAAATTAGATGACCAACCTCACTGTGAATTATTGAGGCTGCAGAGGCTGATGAGAGCAGAGCAGAAGCCACAAACAGACTTTGACCCGCGACAGAACTCTCATTGATTCTGGGACTTTGAGCTGCACAAGTGGTTTCAAGTTGTTTCTTCTAACAGAGCTGTACTTAAGAGAAATGTCCCGCTGCCTGGTGTTTCACCATTCTGCTTTCTATTGTGTTAGTGTGAATTAGAACAGATTTTTTTTATTTTTTTTAATTCACATGGTGTATGTCACGTCTAGACTGTAATTGCTGTAGTCTTGATGTATATCTGTTTTATGTTACATCATGTAGCAGTTCTTTCAAGTGACAAAGTGATGCTACATGCACGACCAGAAGGAAACTAAAGATCTGACATTGTGATGATTTTGTTTATTATCTTGCTTTAAAAAGGTTGTAATGCAAATTGAGTAGTTTCTTGCTATTTGATTTATGAATGATACTACAGCAAAATAATAGTTTTAATTGGTAAACAAAGCTATAGCCTTCTTATGAAGCAAGTATGATTTAATTCAAACATACTTCTTTTAACTTGGACAGCAATAACTTTGTGCAAGCTGTCAGATTGTTTTAGCAGGATAATATAACTGAATAACCTGGACTGAAAATTGCCCTTGAGGTGAAGTAATGTTTATCAAGCAATAAAATATTTGTTTAACTTTGTTATGAAGCATGTAGAGCATAATGACCAGAAATTTAGGACAGTTTTCAATGGTAACTTCTTGATTTTATGACTGCTAGGTCCAGATGATATCCACTCATACCAAGACATCGAGTCTAATCAACATGTTTCTCAGGACTTGTTAACTACCCACTCTTCTACCCCCATGTATGTTCCAGGGGAATAAAACTGGTTTTCGATGTTATAAAAAAAAAATGCTAGCTTTTCTCATTTTTATTTTTTGGCTTGATCTTTTAAATTAACTTAATGCAAAAAATAATGGGTAATGTTTCACTTTTGTTGACAGACTCCAAGACATTTTATTGAATACTTTCTTCTTATTGGAAGCTTAGACTCAACATTCTCCACATCCATGCCACCAGGAATGCCACAAAAATTTTATTTCCTCCCTAAGCTGAGAAGTGGCTTGCTATAAAGGACTGCTTTCTCATTGCTGTTTATGCAATTAGAAAGCAATCATTAACATGAAAGAAGGTTTCTATTTCCTATTCTGAATTCTGGTGCAGGGGCTATTAGCAATTACTGGCATTAAAAGTGCCCCTACCGGCATCTCTCCAGATATTCTCAGGTTTGAAGAGTTACCAGCTTCACGCCAGTCTGCCTGACCCCAGGCTTCTTCCTTCGCTAAGAGCTGGCTGGACTAAGAAGGTAATTTGCAATGCAGGATAATAACTTTATTCAATCTACTAACTTCTGAAAAATGTTCTATATTCATTTGTGCCAGAAACACATTGTTTCTATTAACTATATTTTTGCACATATTCATCTCGTTCATGTAAGATTCCTATAACCACTGAGATGCAAATGGTGGAAGCTTTGCTGGAACAGAAATCAGTTATTAAAAATGGGTCAGATAGAATTCCAGTCACTCTCAGTTGGAGCTGTATTACCCCTCTTGCGGTACTCTCCACGTAAGGTACTGAATAGCAGAGCCAATCTAGTAACAGAGCAGTTTAGAAAGGATTCACTGTATAAGAGAGATGGGACTAATTAGGCAAGGAGCCATTGATCATTGTGAGGCTTTTGCAGGAACAGAGGAAGGTGGCTGACATCCAAACCCTACATTTCCTGGAATACAAAGAAAAGGGAGTACATCTAAAATGGTAAAGTTTTGATACAGACTCCAAGATCAAAATGCTGCGAGTATCTTCTAAAGTAAACTTAAAAAAAAAAACAAACAAAAAACACAACAAGTTAAGTCAAACCCCCCAAAATTACTGTATTTTTTGCTTTGGCTGATAAATCATTTTGCCATACAATCTGTTGTCTATGAGACAAACAGCTCCTAAAATGTAGAACACAGAGAAAGGTCTGCTAGCAAAATAGATATAGGGAAACCTTAAAATAAATTTTAAAAGCATCACATTTTAATTTATATATAACTCAACACATTGTCAAAATCCATTACCAAGACTGATGTAAGAAAAATCAGAATGGGAACTCCTGAAAAAGTATTAGCTTTACCAAGTTTGCTTTGCTTATCTGCATTTTTTACAAATTTACCACAATTTCAAAATTTTTAGCAATATTGTCCATCATAATTAAAGTGTAAGAAAATATAAAGGATATTAACTTTTTCTTGCTTTATTCATCCAACATTAGGCAACTTTTCTATCAGGTATCATACCAATGGAACAAAGATTTCATAATTACACCGAGCAAAGATTTTATAATTTCACTGTAGACAAGGATGGCAGGGCTATGGATGGCCAGGAGTAAGGAGCTTAAGACCTTAAGAGAAGGGGGAGAAATTTTCTTCTACAACGTTCTTCATGTTCTTTGAATCTGGAAGCTACTGAAATGTAAATTAACTTATTCTTCACCTTGGCCCTTGTCTGTGGACACTTTTAAAGAAGAGTAACCAGATTTGAAAATGGAAAGACTCAAGCTTTCCAGGACTGTGCAAATCTATTGTGTCCTCCAAGACTTCAGAACCACCCTGGTGGAGCCTGTCTCACCTATGGTTACACTGGACCGCAGAATGCCCATGTCCCTTTTAGTGTGACTTCCTGTGAATCAACCAATTCTTGTTTAGCAGACCTTGCAGCTATCTTTGACAAACACTTCCAGGCAAGTTCCTTTCCTGCTGAGACTGGGATTCTCATCTGATTTACCCTTTTCACTGCTTTAAGACTAGAGAATTTGCCAAATAGTTTATTTAATTGCAAAGTAGGATTCCGTGCCCTAACTAAAATGACTTGGACTCATAAATTTTATTTGTTTTTTTGCCCACTTTGGTCCTTCAGTTTAGCCAAGTTTTCTTCTGAACCAAGAAGAAACGTATGAAGGAATGATCATGACTGAATCACACACAGACTGTTAATTCTGCAGATATTTTCTGCCTGCTGCAATATGGCCTTTCTGTGCACTGGTCTTTGAGAAACAGAATAGATAATTTAAATCATGTCGGATATATATTTTACTCAATGGCTCAAGTGAACAGTGAGACTCATATGTTAGAGAATCATCACTAAGAAATGGCACAAACACAAGTACCAAACTCTACATACTTAAAAGAATCACCTAGTCGAAGTGGCATGCTGTCACGCACTGATGAAGAGATTAGTCAGAACCAAGTACTTCACCAGCACCTCACACTTCAGTATAAGAAGGCAGTGTTTCTAATCCATGCTATACATTCTTAGAGGGTTTCTTACTGTTTTTTCCTTTTCTTTTCTTTTTTTCTTTTTTTTTTTTTTGAGTGCTTGTGGAGTGAAAGTTGATTATCTGATGATACTGGAGATTCTGCATGGATTAGAAATGTGGCTACAGCATCACAGAGCGAGTCTGACAAGAGGCATCCTTGTCAAAGACTTCCCAAAGTGCTTCAGCAGAACTACAAGTATGAACTGGAGTGCTTAATTAGTTTTCTGCATTAATTCTCTCTTAGTTTCTTTTTCTAAGGATGCGACCTTAAAGACACTTGAAGTCCAGGGTAGTTTTTCCATTGACTTAGCAGGCTGGCTCAGGCTTACAATCTCAGAATCATCCTGCCTCATTTAAAGCATCTAAGACTCCTAACCTAAGGACCACAGTCACCCCAACCTGCCTTTTACGGTCAACGGACACCTGCCTACATATGCAGGGACTGTAGGGAGGATGGATTGCTCTCTGCAGCTGTTCTTCTCTCTCTCAACTCTAGGAAGTCAGGGTGAGTAGGCTCCTAATTAGGTAGCACAGGTGCCTAAAGCTAAATTGGTTAAAATTGGGCCTCATTATATAGATGAAACAACTGTTCCTTTGAAGATACTATATGAGCCAAAACATGAATTCAAAATGAGAAGTATGTATTTATCTAAAGTAAAGTTTAAAGTTTTTATTTACCATTTCATTGATGGGTAAAATTTCACTAATTTGAAGAGGAATTCCCAGAGCTTAATATGACTAAAATATAGTTTAATGGAATTAATCTTTTATAGAAGATCCTGTACATCAAGAAAAACATATATAATTACTAAAACAGTATTTGTTGGTTTACAGCAGATAAAGTGGAAATATTTGAGACGGAATCATCCCCTTCTTTAGAGGAATGTGAGGTTTTCTTGAGATGATTCCAAGTACTGACTTAACCTCACCTTAAGAAAAAAAGAAACCACAGTGCTGATAGCTCTGCCTTCCTCTTCCATCCACTAAATGTGCAATAAATGCATAAAAAAATCTTTTCCACAGAAATAAGGGTCTTTTTTTTTAGGTTAATGATGGCTATACTAACTCTCAGGTTGGCTTCAGAATTTAAAAGAAATGGTGCATACTGTGCACTTCCCCTATAGTATGTCTTAACCCTTGACCAGTGAGAGGTCATTTCTTAACATCCAGAGCAATCCATTTCTCCATATAGAAAGAAGGACGACAAGCACTTGCACTGCAGAGTGACCTAAGCCAATTTTAGCAAACTCCCAAGAAGATGGCTTTTTGTCTTGGTAAATTATGCCCCAATGAAAAGCCTGCTGCTTATTCTGTCTGGCCCATAGTACAAAAAGCAGCTAGATTTAGAGAAGAAAAATCTATGAAGGCAAGGGAACTGCAGACTACAACTACATATATTTGTGTTTGCATATTTCACCAAAGCATTATTTTTTTTTATTACATTATAGAATCAAACATTTTCCTCTGTGCGACACATTCTTAATCTCATGACCCAGTTCTTCAATGGAGCTGTGATCAGCACTCTAGAAATCCTTATACCAGACCTTTTCCTACTTTGAAGGTCTCAGGAACCTTCCCTCCATTGAAAAAAAACCCTCAAAGCTAAACACCAAAACCCCAAACCTCTTTTTCTCAGACTGAGAAGCACTCAGACCTTCAAACAAGCAATACATGAGGTAGAAGAGGCAGATGAAAATATTCTGCTAGTAATAACCAGAGTGGGTTTGGGAAGAAACTTCTGTTTTTTGAAGAAGAGTAAATAAATTTGGTTCATATAAATTTTACAAAAGAAAAAATCCTATGCATTGTTTGATCAAATAGTAGATAAATATATGTTTTTTTTTATGGAAGCTATTCTTCCTAATCCAGAAGGCAGAAAATAGCATATATCCAGAAACCAGTTATCCCCGCATGTTTTTATGTTTGGGATTGAGTGTACAAAAATATTAGTATATGAATGCAGGAACTGTGGAATTATCTTCTGGACTAAAGAGAGAGGAAGAAAAAAAGTCAGATGTATAGCTGAATCTTGAGGTTAAGGCTTAAATGGTGGCTTTATATACCTGTAGTGTTTTCTTAAAAGGAAAGACCACTGGCTTAATACTAGAGGAATTAGGAAGAGGGGATGCGCGCATACATTCAGTCTGTAAAGAAAATTCTTGGTTTCAAACGTTGCAAATACTTCCGAAAATACTAAAGAAAAAATTAAATGCATTAATACAAACTTATGCATCATAGCTGTTATCTTCTTTAATCCTCAGAGAATTCTTTGTGCCTCATGGCTTCAGAAAGAATTAAGAAACTATTCATATTAAAGTCCATTGTGCATTCCCCTTAGTACCATTTTCTCCTTTTGCTACAATTACTAGGGTTTATTTTCTTTGCATGAAAATAGGATTTTTGTCTCATTTGAATCCCTGTTACTTAATTCCTACTTGAAGTCATAATCCTCCCTGTCACATCACACCAATCTCTTGGTAGCTAATTCTGATGTCACTGACAGGATTTTGACTTTGGAAGAACTGATTATTTAGGTACACTTTATGTACCAGGATTTAGTCTTTCTGAAATGTACAAAGTAAGGAATACTGCAGCCTTTTTTTCAAGGCACTGAACTTAAGGCACAAGCTGTGAGTTTGAGCTCCTGGTTATCACTTCTCAGTAGTATATTAATGAACTTTCTGTTAGAATAGAAAAGTACTAAGAGTATACTCCTTGGTTTTTTTCCTTCCAAGATACAATTGCTGAAAGACATCTTTCATACACAGGCTGTCCGCAAGCATTAAAGGTGAGGTGACTACTTTTCCAAATAGCCAATGGTGTCAGAAAAGACTTTGAACCTGGACTGGTTTCAAACCTGTGCTTTAAAGCAGACCCAGTGTTACAACCTACCTGATAAACACTTGTCCAAATGTATAGGTTTGCTTGGTTTTTTGTGTTGGGTTTTTTTTTTTTTTTTTTCTGTTTCCTTATGAAATGTTTAAGTTTCAGAAACAAATTTAAGATTTTCAACAGGAATCCAAGTGATTCTTCAATGGAACCCATTCTCACCACCACAGGGGGGGCAACCCCTTTCTAGCAAGGAAAGAAACCTATTTTGGAAAACTGCTAAGAAATAAGCAATTGAAAGCTAGGCACGTTAGAAAATAAGAGCAGTTATTGATTACAAAAAGATCCTATAGCTGAAAATCAAACTCTTGTGACTATTTGTCAGGAAAGGAAGTCCTGTATTATTGTCTCAGTGTGCAGAGCTGACAGGATCATAAATTGGAATTTATTAATTGCCACAGAACAGCCTCTTTGTTGCACCAAATGAAATCTGCTAATCTTTCACATGAGAGAAGAATACTCACATCATTGAAAGCTCAATAGCTACAGTTGGCCAACTAATTTCAAATTAATGGATTCATTTATAGGATGCAATGTACTTAAAATTTGAGGTAGAAAAAATAAAAACCAAGAAACCAATCAATAACTTCAGTAAAACTACAGAAAGTATCCTTTATTTTCTGTGTCATTTCATGTTTTGATATATGCGATCAATCATCATCACAAGTTTTCCTAAGGTAGGAATTGCATTCAAGCATTTTTAAATGTTTTCTCTCCGTGCTTTCAAGTACTTCTCATAGGAACAGCTTGGAGACTACACTACTGATAGCGTTCATCGTTTTCATGGGAACTTAAAGAGAAGCTAACATATATCGAAAATGACCATGTTACTAAAATATAGAAGGGAGTTATCCCTCCAGGTTCGGTTAATTTTCGTTTCGGGTTTCTTTGGCGTATGCATAAAATAGGTTATGGGAGTGGGAGGTTTGGTCAGAAGATCTTCAGGTATAAAGGAACCTATTAACTTTACAGTTCCTTTGGAAGCCTCCTACTGATAAACCGGAGCAGGTGTAAATGAGGAGGAGGAGGAGTGCCTTCTGGCATCTTGGTGCCAGCACCGTGAAGAAGCCACCGCGTGTTTTCAGAACCTTAATTAGAAAAATACAGATAGTTCCTTGCATTTATGGGAGCTACCAGCGCGGCACGCATAGCTGGAGGAATGACGTGCCCGTTTCCCCCCGCAGATGCCGCGGTGCCAGGGGCTGGTCTGCGGCCGGAGGCGGCGGCGGGGCCCCGGTGAGGCCCGGTGCGAGCGGCCCCGCAGCGGCACCCGGGCGGGCAGCGCTTCCCGTCACCCACACGCCATCTAGCGACGGGGAACGGGGCGGCTTTGCACGGGAGCGGAAAGCAGAGGAGGAAAAGGCTCCCATACCCGTCCCAGCTCTCGCCTCTCCCAAAGCTGGTAAGAGCCATTTGGATATCGCAGCGAGAGCTCCGGAGTGGCTCGGGGCGGGCTGCGAGGAGCATCGCCGCACTTCGCTCCCAGGCATTTCATACCCCCCCCCCCCCCCCCCCCCCCCCCCTTCTCTCAGTACATCGTTCCCCTTCCCTTGAAAGGAGATAGCGCCCCCGAGAAATCCCCTGGACACCTCACCTAAGCCGCCACCGCCACCCGATCCCCACCCGGAACACCGCGAACTCCACAGGGTCGGTGCGGCGCTGCCGGCGGAGGCGTTGGACCGCGCGATCCCGGCCGCGCAGACACACACACACACACAGACACACACACATACACACACACAGGGGAGCGCACACACCGACACACACACATACACACACACGCACACAGAGGCGCTCCCCGCTCGCCGCCCCTTTGTTCCGCCCGCGGAGCGATGCCCTCCGCGCTCCCCCCCCCGCCCCGCTCCGCCGCCGCCCGCCCCTGCGCCCCTACCCCGCGGGCGGCGGCGGCGCGGCAGGGTGGCATGGCCCGCCCGCCGCGGGGGAGGCAGCGGGAAGCCCCCCCCGCCCCCGGCCGCGCCTGGGCCTCGGCGCCGCCGCCGCCCGCAGCCCGCGGCACCCCCGCGGCAGGGGCAGGGGCAGCGGCCGCAGCCGCAGCCGCGCCTGACGGCAGCCCCGCGCCGCAGGATCCGCGCCCCGCAAGGACGTGCTCCGCCGAGTTGCCAGGCGCGATTACGTTGGTTTTTTCCCCCCACCCACCCCTTGAACTTGTTGCTTGGCGCTCGGCGGTGGCGGAGGGGGGTGGGGGTGGGGGAAAGCCTTATTATCGATGTCCCTTTGGATGCGATCAAGCTTTCTCAGGAACAACTACTTCCCCGCCGTTCCCGGCGGGGCGCGGAGATCTAGCGGCAGAGCCCGCATTTCCAAAAGTCTCTATGCAACTGAGCGCTCTCGCCAGACTTTCACAGGTAGGTGCCGCAGGCTGGGCACGTCCGGAGGGATGCGAGAGCAGAGCCGCGGGGAAGGGGCGACACGAAGGGGACGGGGAAAGGAGGGGGGGGGGGCTGATCCACCGCCGAGCCGCTACGGAGCCCCGCGCCCCTGCCCCCCGCCCGCCCTGGCCTCCCCCCGCCGCCGAGGAGCCCCTGCCCCGCTCCCGCCCCGCCGCCAGGCTCCCCTGGCTTCGCCCTCCGCCACCCGCTCGGCGCCTCCCCAGGCTGCCCTGCCCCGCATCCATCCCACCTTCTGCGGCTGCTTCGGGGCCCCCGCGCCGACCCCCGCCACAGCCCCCGCGGCTCAGCGCGGCCCCGCTCTCCTCGCCCGGGATCGGCCCCTGCCCGCGCCCCGACGCCCCGTCCCGGGGAGGTTCCCGTCCGCCCGCCCCCGTCCTCGGGGGCGCTTCCCCCTCCCGGCGCCCCTTCCCCGGCGCCCCTCTGCCCTTCAACGCGTTTCCTACGCGGAAAACTTGCCTTAAAGTTTAATGCTGCCGCCCGGAGCTCCTCCCCCTGCCCCGCCGGCTCCCCCGGCCCTGAGCCGGGCTCTGGACGAGTCCCCGGGGCGGCGATCAAGGTCAGGGAGCGGATTCGTCCCGCCGCTGCTCCAGGGCTGCGGCTGGGGAAGGGGGGGGCGACCGGCCCGGCCCACCCCTCCGCCCCGCCACGGCGAGCGGGAGGCGGCGGCGGGCGGCCCCGCTGCAGCCCGCCCGGGAAGGGCTCCGCTGGCGGCCGCGGCCCGGCTCCGGCGACGGGCGGGGAGCGGAGCGGAGCGGAGCGGAGCGGAGCGGAGGAGGGGCGGGGGGACCGGCTGCATCGCGTGTGGAAGAAGATACCCTTCCAGGTGGCTGCACCGCTGCACCAGAGCTACTAGCCGGCTCCCGGGGTCAGTCCTTTGTGGACCGCTGCTTCCATCCGGGGGCCTCGCGTGGACCTTGTATCCAAAGGATCTGGCTGCTGGAGTAGCTGCTCTGAATACGTTGATTTCCAAGTGCCCAGATTTATTGGCCTAACTGGTGAACTAGCCCCTGGAAAGGGTATTCTGGTGAAAAAGGGAGTGGGGGTAGCAAAAAAGGAAGCAAAAAGATTTTCTGTTAATACTGAAAATCACAACAATGTTCAGAAATTCTGTTGCCTGGAAAATGTGTGAGCATTTGTATTTTTATTTTCACTCTCTGTTTTAGTGGATGGACCAGAACTGTCTCTAGATTGACTCCCTTAGCTGTAGTAGGTGTCTGGGACCATGGCAGCAGGAGTAGCAGCATGGCTACCCTTTGCCAGGGCAGCAGCCATAGGATGGATGCCAGTGGCCACAGGTCCCATGCCAGCTGCTCCGCGGCAGGAGAGGAAGCGAAGCCAGGACTCTCTGATTGTGCTGAATGTGAGTGGCATCCAGTTCCAGACGTGGCTGGACACCTTGGAGCGCTACCCTGACACTCTGTTGGGCAGTTCAGAGCGGGACTTCTTTTACCACCCTGAGACACAGCAGTACTTTTTTGATCGGGACCCTGACATTTTCCGCCACATTCTCAACTTCTACCGTACAGGGAAGCTTCATTATCCCCGCCAGGAGTGCATCTCAGCTTACGATGAGGAGCTGGCCTTCTTTGGCATCATCCCCGAGATCATTGGCGACTGCTGTTATGAGGAGTACAAGGATCGCCGGCGTGAGAATGCCGAGCGCCTGCAGGACGATGCTGATCAGGATCATGCAGCTGAGAGCTCCCTGCCCTCAATGACAGCTCGGCAGAGGATGTGGCGGGCCTTTGAAAACCCACACACCAGTACGCTGGCTCTGGTCTTCTATTATGTCACTGGTTTCTTCATTGCCGTCTCTGTTATTGCCAATGTGGTGGAGACAGTGCCCTGCGGGGTAAGCCCGGGTCGCATCAAAGAGCTGCCCTGTGGAGAGCGCTATGCCGTGGCTTTCTTCTGTCTGGATACCGCCTGTGTCATGATCTTCACAGTTGAGTATCTCCTGCGTCTGCTGGCGGCCCCTAGTCGCTACAAATTCGTGCGCAGTGTCATGAGTATCATTGATGTGGTCGCCATCATGCCGTATTACATTGGCCTGGTGATGACAGATAATGAGGATGTCAGTGGGGCTTTTGTGACACTACGAGTCTTTCGTGTCTTCAGGATCTTTAAGTTTTCCCGCCACTCACAGGGGCTGCGCATCCTGGGCTATACTCTGAAAAGTTGTGCCTCGGAGTTAGGCTTCCTTCTCTTCTCACTCACTATGGCCATCATCATCTTTGCCACAGTCATGTACTATGCAGAGAAAGGTTCATCAGCCAGCAAATTCACCAGCATCCCTGCAGCCTTCTGGTACACCATTGTCACCATGACAACACTGGGGTAAGTGCAGCTGGTGTTTGGTTACAGCCAACATTTCAACAAGTGTATTGGCACAAACAGGAAACACTCCATTTAAAAAAAATGTTGAAAGAAAAAAATGCAAGGGTCAATTTTTGTTACAGAACTTTAGCGATGTGACTTTCTTTGTCAGAAAGAACATTCTTTCTGAATGTTTTACACGTGCAAGTGAGTTAAAAAGTGTTGCTGCAGTTAATATAAACCAAACCCCAAAACTGCAGATAAACTGAAAAAGCAAAGAACAAAACAAAGAAAAACAATTTTGAAACTGTTTGGGTTCCTTAGAATTTTCTCTAGTATTTTTTTTTGGTTTTGGATAGTGAAATTGGAATATTTTATGAATATCTCTGAGTTATCGCTGGATTTTTCATAGAGTAATGTGTTTGCTGACAGGACTTACTACAGTGTTGCTAAAGTAATGATAATTATAAGGGGAACCCAAGTGCGATCTTTTAATTTGATCATGCATAAAAGTGTGTGGATCTGCCTTTTTGTGTGAAGTGATGTATTGATGTAGACTTGGATATTGACTTTGGTATTATAAAGTGATTTGTTTTCATTAAAGTGAAAGAGGTATAGATACCTTAATCTTCACAAACATTATTCCTGATGTTATTTAAGACACTGGATAAATTTCCTTTGATTTCCATGGACCTGTAACTTCTAAATGACAAGGGGCAAGCCACACTGACTGGTGACAGACTCTGGAAAATGGTCTGAGGAAGTGTGAGACACATGATACATCAAGCATATGTCTTAAAATGTAACTCTAATGTCAATATAAATTCTTCCAGAGAATGAGGAGTTTAAAAATGCCATTGTTGACATTAGACTCCAATACAGTTTAGTGGAATGATGCGTTATAGTATTATTTTATATGGTCTCTGATGCCAGAGTCCTGTTGTGTCAGCTGACTCTGTGCACCGAGTTGTAAAATGCATTTGCCTGTAATTGCAAAAGTGATTTAAAAGGTTGACTAATTTGAGAAGACATTTTTTTCCCCCATTACTAATTTTGAGCTGTAGAGTATCAGCTACGAAACTGAAAATTTGACGATTCCTTAGAAACTGTCTAGTTATTTAATAATTACAGATATTAGAAGATAAACTTTTCACTTTCTTAAAGACAAAGCCCATCATTTTATTAGTCAAACATCTTGCCACACTTTGTTGGGACTGTTGAGATTTATGAAATATGCATAACTTTTAAATTTAGCAAAATGAAAGTGTGCTGTTAAACTATTATGAAAAAGTTGGTTTATTATGTGCAATTGTAATTTAGTTGTGAAAAACACGTTCAAAACATTAAAAGAGAAAGAGACTGTTTTATGCCACCATTTTTTATACAGGGCTTTTATCTTCAGCATGATATAACAAATGAAGATAAATATAGCGCACTGTAAATATTTTATAATACTTGTAAGAGCAAGTTATGCTAAAAAGGAGTGACAAGAGCTTTGGGGATTTTAATCTGCTTTTTAGGTTCCTGGGTGGTTTTTTTGGTTTTCATTTTCTTCTGGTAGTGGCAAACTGAAGGGACAAGTTAGCAGAAGGAACAAGTTATATACATGCTAACTAATTCCATAGTCCTGTATTTTCAGATGCGGATACTTTTTGCCATACATTTTTAATTAGAACTGTGGCGATTTCAACAAATTAGGTCTTAAGAACTTTCCAACGTTTATAATGTATAATCTTAACCTAAAAGAGCAGGAGCTGGTCTGTGGTTTTTGTAAAGACAGGTGATCTTGGGGCAAGTTGTTTTTGCCGTTATGGACAGTTTGGGCAGCACCTGTCCATGGTACTGAACAGAATTTTGTTTCCAGTTTTATGGCCGGTTTGCAATTTATTATGACACGGGTATGGTATCACCCATGTGATCCGTTGATATGACTTGTTTGTTTCTTTCACAAAACAACAACAACAACAAAAGGCGTATTAGCTCCAGGTTTTGAGGTATTATTCTGAGTAAAATCTCCAAAAGTACTGATGAAATTTGAACATAATTAAATATTTATTTGAATAGAGCCTAAGAACCTGTTTTCAAGTACACAGCCATACAATATTTAGGTCTCGAGGGGAAGAAAAAGGGTTAAAAAGCACACATTCATGTTTGACTCCTTTTTCAAGGTAGTTTGCACAGAGAAAGTTTTGAGCAGGTTGTACAGGCATCCAAAGTTTCACCCTCAGAAGTTCAAATATGATTATAAGTTCAGATATGAAAGACCTCACATATTTCTGGGAAATCTTTAATCAATTCATTAGCTAGATAATGTCCTTTTAATAACACCATGATAACCACATAAAGATTATTTTAAAATGTTAACTATATATGAATAATTTAAATAGAATTAACATAATAAAAGCTTTGAACTCTTTTTAGTTGGTGGAATAATTACACAAAAAGAGAGGGGAATTACAAGGAAAAGCAGGAAGGGAATTACAGAAAGCTAATTGTAATTAGTACTGCCACCTTTTCTCTGTGCTAAAGCAACTCAGCTGTTTACTAATACAGAACTACCATTCATTTTTAATTTTAGTTTTAGCTAAATTAGGGCTATATAAACGGATGTTATATGAACAACTTGTTTCTTTTAGCAACAAAGCTAGATGAAGTCTTGCTGTTTTTAATGATAGCACACAGGAGGTTATGTGAAATATTACAAAAATACATGAAAGCTAATACAGAATAATAAATTGACATAAAGTTGAGAGTTTGAGTCTTGGTGTCATTCTCACATTTTGCTAGATAGCAAGGGTATTGAGTAAGCGACCTTTGCAATTTGGGGAGTTACTATCTTGGAAGCAGAGCTATATTTCTCAGTTCTGCATGATTGCTGAGCAATTAAAGTGTCTTTAAAAAACATAGATTACGTTTTCCTCTGCAGAGTGCCAGTGACTTCAAATATTACTACATTTTAGCCTCCAAGGATATTCCAGCTATTAACTGTTCTTGACTGCTCAACTCAAGTAGTACATAGTTGTACATAGAGGTGTTATATGAAAGAAATGAAAGAAAAGGAAGAAAGGAGGAACAGAAGAGAGAAAGAGAGAGTGAGAAAGAGGTAAAGGCTGGGGGAGAGAGAGAGAGGAGACAGGACAATGACTCTAGAATAGCAGCATGCACTCTGCCAGAAACTGAGCTGATTTGAATTATTAAATCAGTGTTTTATCAATGTTACTTGTAGGAAAAGCAGAAGTAAAGTAGGGGCAAGGGACAAGAAGGAACAAGAGAATAAAATTTGAAGAGGTCACAAAGCAGTTTGTGGAGGTTCAAGATAACAATGAAAAACATAGAAGTTAGGGGCTTAAAGGTCAAGAAACAGGCAGAGAAAAAAAGTCAGGTCTATTGAATTAGGACTAGCAGACTTACATGGGGGCTTGTGAACATCTGTACCCATAACGACCCAGTCATGTCACTTTCTGCTGCCACCTCATAATATGATATCTAATAACTTTCCTTCTGCCCTGTCAGTAGCCAGCAAATGAGCAGGTAAGGTTTTGATGGTGTAAGGGTAATGCTTGTTCCCAAATCAGACAGACCGATAGTGTAGTTTGTTTTATAAAGACACTATACTTTAAATAAGGAACACAGTGCTCTTCTGTGAGTAGTTCTAAAGCAATCTCAGTGCTATATTAAAGTTCTATTTATAGGCTTTGCATTGGGTAGCTTTGTTAAGTCATGAAATACTTTTGTAGCTGAGCACAATACTTCATGAAGGGAAGCTTAAACACAAGACTATTCATTTATTTGCTTTGACTGTACAAACTAGAGGTGTGTCTTCCAGAAAAGATAAAGCAACTATTAATTTTCATTATTTGTCAATATAGTCCATAATGCTTGAGGAATCCCATCTAAGACATATCAAATTCCCTGAAGACTTTATAATTAAATAGGTGACTGGATTTGACAACAGAAACCCTCAAACAATGAACAGGGAAATAGGGTGACAGATGCAATTTTCCTGCAGAATCTATTCTCTCCCACCTTCACTCCTTTTCCATTCTTAATGCATCCCTATGGGTATATTCCATCTATTTATTTTCTTCACTTTTCTTTCAAACTACCACTTTCCATTCCCTTCCTGTTTGGGGATTTGCTGGTTTGGTACCTTTCCTTCTTTTTTCTTCCTGGCTTTATTTTTTCTGCTTCTTTGTTCCAGATTCCTCATTCATACTTCACCATTAGATCAAATCTTTCATTCGTCATCATCATTATTATTCATTTGCCCTGAACTTTCCTCGTAGCAGGGGTTTTTTTTCTGACCTTTGTTTGATAGATTTTTTTTCCTTATGAGCATCATAAAGTTTCCACAGCATCACTTTTTTCCCAAATGTCACACACATTATCTTGGTTTTGTTTTCTGACCATTGTGAGAGCCTTTAGTCTCTTATGGTCTCTGCGTGCTAGTTTGAAAACATCCATCTCTTCAGAACTTGTAGTAAAAAAACTGAATTCAATAAAATCTGACAAGAGAGTACAAAATTATAAATGTTTTCTGAACCATTTAATTATAACTTTGGAAATACTTTTATGATTAATATTACAAAGGTAAAGATTAGCAAAGTTGAATTATTTTTTTCTGTCTTTTACCTGCATATTGGCTTATTCATTAATTTTGTGTTTGATATTTTCAACCCAGTTTCAAATAGTTTTTTTTCTATTTTTGTATCCTTCTATACAACCTAGTGAATTTAGTATTTTACAGATGTGTTTGATGTCTCAATCTATTTTCTCTTCACAGCAGAGACATTTAGCCTGATTAGTTAGAACACGATATAACAGAGGAGGGACAAAGCGTAGTGTAATCACCTTCAAAGCACATTACTAGATATTCAAAAAGGGCTCCAGGGAGAATTTGAAATACAAAAAGTAAGGGTCATTTTGATGGGGGGAAAAAAAATAATTGTTCTTTAATATAAAGATTGCTCAAACTGTATTGGGTTGTTGGCTTTACAGAGAACAGGAGTCAATATATTCTTATTTAGTTGCACTTGGGGTCAGCTTTCCTCGTCAAGAAAAAATTATCCTGAAGATCTCTTAGAGGAATGGCAGTTTGCTTACTTCACTCATTTTTCTTGAGCATGAATTTCCCTACTTCACTTATGAAAAGCATGGAGGGGAGGTGATGCCTAATAAAAAGATCTCTCTGCTCAGAATCCAATTTATTTTGCTTCTTTGGTGGAAGCAGATGGAATTTTGTTTCCTTGTTGTTGTGAGTCAAGAATAAGAACAATGAGATTGATGTGGGCCGGGATCTAGCAAAGAAATACGCTGACAATACAGCAGAACAAATTGACATAGAGAGTAATTATGACTGGTGTCTGATCTATGAATTATGGCCTATCATTAAAGTAATTGTCAGAGAATATTGTTATTTTAGTAAAATCCTTATGATCGAACCCAAGAAGTTCAAACTGAGTCATGACAATCCATACTTGACTCACATCATTATGCCTCTAAGAAGAAAAAACGCAATACGAAAGATATATAAATCTATGAATACAGTATTAGAAATAGTTCGACTGTGCAATAAAATCTGGAAATGGAAACTGTATTTCTGAACATGAGAACTTATAAATGCTGCAAAAATAAAATGATTATCCAAAATAAGTTGAGAACATCTTGCAACTTCAGGGTGACAATTTACTTCTCAGACTTTTGAAAGAAAGTCTAATGAACTACTCCAATTACTTGATTTTTATGCCATTATATTCCACTGGCAGCAGTTCATAATTTGCATTGTGGCAAGCTGATGAGAGAAGGATCTGGTTCAGCAGGAGTTAAGTGGATAGACTGTTCAAAAGATGGAATATAAATTAGAAATATAGAAATAAAGTTTAGATTCAGCCTTATCAAGTTTCATCAGTTACCTGACAGAGTGATGGAAAAGATTCTGTATATTTCTGTACTGGGCAATAAATGGGAGCACATATTTTTGTGCAAGACACAGTCTTTAAAACATCTTTTCCTGAATTGCTTGTGCAGTGGAGGAAAGGTTTTAAAATTCATAGACAGTGCTTAGAAATGATAGCTCTATTCTACATTTCCCGAAACAATAATAGTTACCATGTGTGGACTTCAACCCCAGTCACAATTAGTAGGCTATATTCTATCATTTCTTAAGTATTTTTTTCTGAAGCATATGCTTTTGATCTTCCTGTGTCTCTGGTAATATTTTGTAATCCCATTGTTAAATAAAATGTTGTGGGTTTTGTTTTGACCAAAAAAAAAAAAAAAATCCCTTTTCAGCAAAGTACACAAATAATTTTGCTTTATTTCCATGTGTACTGAAATAAATGTGAATGGAGATGAAATATAAAATAGTGCTTTTGACTAGATCACCTGTTTTGCAACAGATGAAAGTGTTCTGTAGAAAAACACTGGATACAAATATTTACTCAGGTATCTGGTGTATGAAGGCTGAGATTTAAACGCGAGTACATATGAAGATCATGTGACCAATACATGAGTCCTAGAATATTTTAGCTTCATTAAAAATAAAATACCTAACAAGGTTCAGCTCTATTATATTTCAAATGGACTGCACTCTTTTTCACCGGTGTAGACACACCTTGTACATTATTAGAAGGCATATCTTAATTTACCCAGCCATCAGTACAGAGTTCCTACTACCGTCAGTTCAGATTCTAGCAGTTAAGTACATTTACAAAAGCTAACAAAACGTTAAAAGACTGCTATCTGTGTAAATATTAAAGCTACAAAGATATAATTCATATAAGCAATCACATTATTTGTGTATTTATAAAAACAGTTTCCTTTTTTTATAGTCCACGGCACAGGACTGTTCCCTGCATATCTGCAGGTCTCCATCCTGGAAGTGAAAGCCTTTGGAGCCACTGTGTAAATGTACGTAATTAGGGCTTGGTCCTGCACTGTTACAGAAAATGGGAGTTTGTCTAAAACCCTACAAAAATATTAATATGAAGAAAGTAAAATGTTGCATATTTAAAGTATGTAGGAGCAGTATTTTGCTTTTCATCCCTGGTTTTTCACTTTCATCCATGTTACTGATTCCTTTGATCTGCTTTAGTAGAGTCAAGTCTTACAGACACAGAGATCTCCTCGGTTTATTAGTTTATGGGAGCAAAACATTGCAAGGAAGATTTTTAAAGGCATTTAGGTATCTGGAGATGCAGATAGGCATTCAGCCTGAAATCTCAAAAGAGGCTTAGGTGCTTAGAAACACAAAGGAGAACAGTTGAAAACAATTAAGCTGTGAAACTAGGTACCTAGTCACCTTAGAAAACAGTTTTACATGCACCAGGTTAAGTGCTAGGAAAAGCAGAGTATTGTACCGAGACTGGGTATGTCCTACCCCTGTCAGAATCAAATAGAACTCAGAAGGGTTCAGGTCTTGTTAAAATACAATATGCCCTATACTCACGCAACACTGTAGAAGGAGATGGAGTGTTGTGTGCATGGTATTCTTAGGAAAGAGAAATAAGTAATTAAAGAAAAGAAAAAGGTAATATGAATGAAAGAGGAATGTAAAGCATCCAAGGGAAAACATATCTTTCGATCCTAATTTTCTTTCTCTGTTGTTTTTTAAACCAACAGTGCAGCATGAAAAGATATGTAAGAAATGTGAGTTATGACATGCGGATACTGTTAAATTAATGAAAATGTTTTTAGAAACCACGTGCAAAATTATAACACAGTGTCAAGTAGGAGATAGCATTTTTTCAAAGACACATCCAACCTGAGGGTTTATTGATTTCAATAGGTCTCATATTTAGCTTATATACAGTAAATTCGTTAAGACGCTGGTGTGTGGTAAGAAAACATAAACCATAACTCTCAATTTTGACCACTGCAAACTCATCCCTTTCTCTGGTATGATGGCAAATATTTTTATTTTGTCTGTATTTGGTTTTCATACATATGTTGTTTGTAGATTTAAGTGGGAGGTTTGAGAAGTACTTGCCTGTATTTGCTTTTTCATTTTTTGCAGCAATATGAGCTTTGTAGCATGGTCTATAGGTCTGTTAGTTGATTTTGACCTTAATCTGTGTTCTTAAATGAAACATCTTTAAAACACATTTTCCTGATTTTTCCGGATTCTTTTTATAAAAAGTTATTTTCGTGAGGTAAGCATCTTCTATCAGAGTTTCACAGTTCTTTCTCTTTCAGGAGACATTGTGATTTGTGAGTTGACTCAACCAGAGAGTGTCTAGCTCAGCTTTGTACTAACTACCACTTGCACTAAAGTTTATATCAAACAGGAACATGTGAACCAGAACTCCCAATATTAAGAACACTTGTATTATTTTCTTTTTCAAAATATGATCTAATATAACATACTCTGAACATTAAAACAAAAATGTTATAAAATCTGTGTCTACATAAATAGATTTGGTTGTTTGAGTATGGAAGACTCAGTTTTCCTTAGATAGATAAAACTTTTTATGCTATAACAGACAATATAAACTTCTAGGAATTTTTTTAATTAGTCTGAGTACTTTGGTACATTAAAATAGAGTAAGTATATTCCACTAGAATTTTAAATCACCTTGGATAAAAAAATAACTGTGAAACTCCATAAAGGTACTTAAAATGGTCTAATTTTATGATAATACATTAGCATGCTTTGATTAATTATTATTTTGGAAAAAAAATGTTTTGAGGCCAAAGTCTAACTTTCTTCAAAAGTCTATCCAGAGACACGAGGGGTTTTTGCATTGTACTGGCAGATTCTCAAAATATTTTGGCTGATCCACAGGAATAGTCTTTCAAGTTATCACTTGCAAGCTTGGTCATCCAGGCATTCCTTGTAACGGCTGCGAGTCAGACTGTGAGGTTGTGAAGGACGTAATTTAGTATCATGTAATAGCTCACAGTCTGAAAGTGTCTGCTGCATCCTAACTCATTGCTTCTTTCAGTAGATGAACCAAACCAGTTTTCTGTATGAGAGCATATGTAACGCGAGAGGCATCCTTAACTTTTCATTGTTGTTACTGCTCATCTCCCCCTTCTTTGTAACCCAAAAGAGGAATTTTATTACTGTGTGAGTGGCCTTACTTTCAGTTTCTGCAACTTTCATCTCGCCCACCTGCAGCCAGTTAACAATTCCCTAAGCATCCTTATCAGCTATGGACAGCAACTACTGTACTGTGCAAGGTTGCTTAGGAACAAAATTGATGCTCTTTGACACGGTGGATTACAGCTGCAACATGCTGGTCCCCAAAATCTCCTACTTCCCACAGAGGAATGAAAAGCAGAGAGGCAGAAGATGCTTTCCAATTCTGACTGTGAGGAGGGTATAAACTTTTTTTGGTTTAGGATATCTAATCACTTCATTGTTGGTAAATAGCAGGTTAAGAATTGTGGCCTTTCTATTGAAAACACAGCACTACCAAAAAATCTGTAGTAACAACTCTTTGTAACAGCAACTTTGTAATTTAAAATACTACAGTGTCTTGTATCACTTATAGAATTGAGAATTTTTAGCTTTTCTAAATTTTTTTGGTTGGCTTTGGTTATTGATGCAATTGTTTACATCAGTTGATCAAACCCATATTGAGACATGGATATCAAGGACTAGGGACAGGCAGAACTATACAGTCTATATACACCTATTCTCATACACCTAATGTGAGCTAGGTAAGTTATAGGTGAAGCGATTTCTTCTGTTTATTTGATATGTATTTATATAAAAAGAAACTTTAGATATTTGCTTTGTAATCTCTACAGTGATTGAAAATTTAGTTAGTATTTACTTTTTTGGCACCTGGATGGAAAACTTCAAAGAGTACATAATGAAGCTTCCCCACAGACATTTTAGAGTAAATCTGTCCACAAATGGGCTTAATGATTTGACAAGCTTGGTATTAGTTATTTTCCAAGTGAAAGGGAAACTCAAGTTTTATCTGATTTGCTTGTTGACATGGTAATCAACTACTGGATGTTAATTGTGTCAAAAGATGCTGAGTTTTAGAGGTAAATATTACAAGCTCTTTAAAAAAAAACACAAAACAAACCACAGGTGTAAAATATGATACATATGCTACCCTTATTGGACCATGTGCTACTTCTGGCACCTCTCTCCCTTTACCCCATGTCAGTCAGATCATTGCAGAAATGATACCTGCTGAAAGACTGCAACCATTATCATTCATTTAACCGACAGTTTCTCTCCATCCAAGGCCCAAACTTTTGAAATTTAGTGCATTAAATCATTCATGAGAAAAGCAATCATGCTCGTCATGCTGGTGAGCCCTTTGGCATGGTTCAGCCTCTTGCCGTAGCGGCAGAGCAGTGACAGCCTCTCTGCTCCTCCCGGGACCTGCGCAGCTGCAGACCACAAATGATGCTGACTAGTTGTGTCTGGCACACACTACCGATGATTTTAAAATATGGGCACCTTTGTGCAGCAGTGCACGCACATAAGATAAAAACCTAGTTGTGGGAGGGGGAGATAGGAGCCAGTTTCTTTCAGGTCTGTAGGAGAAGACAGAAAAGGGTGCCTGGAGCCAACTGCACAGATCTCTTTGGATGCAACTGCCTTCTAGCCACTGTCTGGCCCCAGCCCTCTTCACACTGAGTGCAGCACCGTGTCTGTCAGGTAGTGATCCACGGCGTGGATTTACAGTGGGTTTGGCCATGCAGTGGGAAAGAGGTGGTGGGTTTTTCAGCACTTTTCCACAAGGTATGTGAGCTTCCCCTGTTTCTCTGTGTAGCCACCACATTTAGTGTGCACTGTTCGCTATGCCTTTGCAAACAAATTCAATAAATACAGCAAAAAGTGCTAGGTGATGTGGAATACTGGACAGGACAATAGTTTGAACTATGGATTTGAATGATACTCATATCAAAAGGCTGAAAACAGGTTGATTCATCTCTTTAGTGTCAGTGCTGTGTTTTCTGCCTTAATATACTTCCTGATACCTATTTTCCAGCTGACTAGCTGTACTTAGAAGTTCCTTTGTTTTCAAAGCAAACAAATCCAAATACAGCAGAAAAGTTTCCTTAAATAAGCCTTTCATGTTGTCTGTATACAGTTCTTTTCCCAGTCCATATGTTTGTGTGGAAGGATGTAGCTACAGAATTTGCAGGTCGTATCTTAGGTGTGTGGGTTTTTGCAAGAGACAATCAGGACATACCACTCTTTTAAAGGAGACAAGTAGGACATCCTTTTTTTAAAGGAGATAACCAGGGCATACTGTAAAATAAAACTTATAGAAGAATCTAAAGGAGGAATTCAATCTTATTTCTCTGCCAGTTGCTTACTGTCTCTGGGAGGTATTTATAAGCCTTAACTTACTCTTCCAAAAGTTAAATCCTTCTTTACTAGTCATCTTTGTTTCACTTAGGAGGTAATGAAGAGAAGCATGGATCTGGAGGTGCTTGTTCATTTGCATTGGGCATAAATGAAATTTATTATGATTAGCAGAGACTCAAATATTTAAACACCAAGTGAAACGGATGAGATAAATCCCAACCAAACCAAGATTTGGTCTAGTCTGCTTGTTCCCAGTTATATAACTCTGAAAGGTCCATCACATTCCTTTCGAAGATCATAGCAGAGTAGGTGCTTGGGATTTGATGACAACTCGCACTATATGAAAGTGGCAATGTGTCTGCTACATTTAAACTCAAAATATTCTTATTTTGTGTAACCCTTAAGGCCACTTCCGTGCTTTCGACAATTTTTCGGCCTTTTCCAAACAACCCAACAAAAAAAAAATAATTTAATATTTCTACTGGTTTAAAAGTTTCTAGAAAACTGAAGGAATCATTTAAGTAAGTAACCACTGTAATTTTCTGCAGGAAATAAGTCATTCTTCAAATAGCGACACTTTTGAATTAAGATATGGAGCGCTTGAAAACCTTAACTTCAAAGGGTTGTAAATAATTTCTGTTCTGCTGAATGGGAAACTTAAAGACTGATTCACATGTTGGTCTTATTAACTGTTTCACCACTGTCCATTTTTAAAGTGCTGCAATGGAGAGGTGTCAGGCATATTCCCCATGCCATTATTCTGCTGTCTTTGAGGAGGTGTCAGAGCTCTAAACTCCAGTTAGGCATTGCGAATGCGTAGCTCTGAAGCATAGTGGAAATCTTAGAGACACACTAAAATAAATGTCAGCGCAGACACTCTCTTCATTCCAGTATTCATGTTCATATTCAATTAAATATTAAAATTACCATTTCATTTAGAGTTGCCTTCAGACTGCAGCACAGCAGAACTTTGAGGGCCGCAAGAGAGGATTATGGTCAAAACTGCTTCAGAGTTCATGTCTTTCTCATTTGCCTTCTGAACTTTGTTCACTTCTCTGCAAATCACACTGATCTCTTTGCTGAGGAAATTCTCTAATTTGGGATGAAATCCTGTTATCAACAATGATTTGGTTTAACACATTTTAGTTCGTCTTCATGCCCTTTTCCAGAGCAGCAAATCTCAAATTTGCCAGCTAGAACAGTTTTATACTAGTGTGAAAGTACAGTTTTATACTAGTGTGAAATAACCACATTTCCTTTGGTATGTTTCTCTTTTGTGTAAGATTTCATGAAGTTGTGTTCCTTCATGCATTAAAGGGCATATTAAACATCTTTCTTTCTTTTGTTTTTTTTTTTTTTGGAAAGAGATGGATAAACTGCAGAAGAAATAAAAATACTATTTCCTCTTTTTTTCCCTCAACTGGGAAGCTTTATCATAAATTTCCAAACAAGTTCTAAAGCAAAAGTGTTATCCTGCACCACTGCAGAAAGGTTGCTTCTCCTTTGAGGGGCAACAGTTGTTATTCCATAATTTGGGGAAAATAATTTTGATCTAATTATATTTTTAAAATAGTGCTTCTCCCATTTGCTGTTCAAGTAAATGCTTTTTACAAGCCTGAAGAGTGATAATGTCGATGGGAGAGAATGTAGGCTCTTTCTTAAGCTTCTTGCTTAATTCTAAGTTGTCCTTGGAACAAGTCCTTGTATGAAGACCAGTTTATTTGCATACTTCTGAGATTCAAAGTGATGTTTTTAATATGCCAACCACTTTTCTACTGCCTTAAGAAATGAGCTGAGAACAGGGACCTATGCAATGTATCTGCAGAGTTTGTTTACCTAACTCGTTTGCTACAGAAAAATAGATTAAGATCGTGTTAGAAATCTGAATTGCTGGTCCTTCAAGAGAGTAGCCTGGTAGTCACTGTTCTGTGCTGGAGTGGTGGGGTGTGAGGTGAGGGAGAGATGGTGCAGGATTCTTTCTGGATCTTCACAAGAAAGGCCCAACAACAAATGACTTAATGAAACAGCTGTTTTCATAAGATAGAGTAAAACAGGACTATAGATAGCCAGTAAATATGTCCCTTCAGATGCTGGGAACATGCACTCCTGTAGCACTGGATGGACTTTTCCACAGCAGGCCACACAGACCCTGTCTGTGGAGAGATCCTCCTTGTTGGTCCTTCATGCTATTACATATTTGATTCTTTTTACAAGAAACCAATTCATAAAGGATGTCCTCATGAGAACTTCTTGGTGCACTTCAGGGGAAGGCAAGGCCACACAGGTGGTGTAATCACCAGTCCTGAGTTGCCTGCAGGCTCCTCTGTTACAATGTTCTCCTCAGGTTTATCCTGCGGACAAGGAATTTGTGCAGCACAGCCCAGGCTGAAGGCCGGCAGGGACATGCAGCACAGACCTGCTTTGCTTACTCAGTTTCACTGTTCCGTGCATCACTAGCTCTTCTGTGGACTGTGATGTCCCAGTCAAGTTCACTGTGACAGGTTTGAGGTGCGAGGCAGAAGAGCAATATACCTGTTCACAAGTTTTCGTTACTATAGTACAAGAGTCGGTAACTCTTCTGGATATGTTCAACTAAATCTCTAGAACTTTTTCCAAAAGATATCCCATATTTTTTCTGGAAGTTTCACAGTAAAACACCAAGAGCTTTTGCCATGTAAGCTAATTGAAAATCTATTCAGGAATCTTCAATTTTTTTTTTCCTTATGTGAGAGTTTGATAACAGAAAATGTAGTTGGAAAACATGGTTTATGAATTTCCTATTTCCAAAAAGTTATGAACAAAAACCACTTATTCTTTATTCATTTTTCTTTAGAAATGTAGAACAAAAATCTGAAATTAAATTACATATTTGGAATGTTTGATTTGAATTGCTTTTGGGATTTCAGTTCAAAGCAATTTTGGACCTTTCATCCGTACATGGAATGGAGAGTATTTTTAAGAAACATTGCTGTGAGAGAACGATTTCATCATATGATGAAAGGCTATGTTCCAGCCATTACTGTTCCATTCTTTTTTGACTGAAAAAACAATTAGAAAAATTAATGGCCAGATATCCACTAATGCACATCAAATGCAAAAGATACAACATCAGCCTTGGAAAATCCTTAAACTGCAGAATGCTAAAACCTGAAAAGGTATAAGAGGGAAATATCACTGTATTCTTGCCTTATGTATGTCCTACCCACGTCATTTGCTTCTGGCCACTGATAAGGCATCGGGCTAAATGACTTCTTCATATTACCCTCTCACGTTCTCAGTTAATGAAAATGACTTAACTGTGGGTTGGATCAGCCTTAGATTAGGGAAATAAATTGTTTTATACTTCTTCTCTAAATTCTTTTAAAGAACTGTAGGCAATGGATAAAAGATAGCTGTTCTTAAGTACCAAAGGTTCAGAGGATCCAAGAATATCGTAGAGCTTGAAAACTGTGCAAATAGGAAAACAGCTGCTTTAAACTCACAGTTATTTCTTGCATCTCTGTTTTGTTCAGCTATTTATATAATCAAAGGTCGTAATCTACAAGGTGATGAGAACTTATGTCAGCTTCAGAACACTTAAACCTAATAAGCATTTCAATAGAAGATGAATAAATTCTGCAGCACCTGGGACTTTTGAATGCCTTGCAGGATTTAGTGCTATTCACTTGATCCAAAGCCCATGGAAATCAATTAGAGAACTTGGATTTGACCCGAGAGGACTTTGCATCAGGCTTGTCTATGAACAACTCTAGCAAGATATTGACCAGTACAACAATTATTTATTTGAATTATCTCAGACTCTGAGGATTTAAACCAAACTCCATGGCAGGGCAACAGGGATTCCTGCAATACATGTATTGCTGCCAGTACCTTATACAAAGATAGGATGAAAAAAGCAAAAGATAGAGTTAAGTTATATTTATCGAAGCATAGTTTCATCATTAGAAAGACAGTAATATAGTAGATTCCAACTTCTGATGTAACAGCTTTATTCTGTTTGCAGTTTATCAAGAGGAAACTCTTGATGGGAAACAAGAAATACAGCATCTCCTCTCCTAACATGGAGGTCGAGTCATACATGGGATCCCTCCCCGAGTATTTCACAGAAATTGCTCATAATCAACACTGGAGTAGGGAATTTGCTCACAGTTTCTTAGAGCTAAAAGGAGAACAAGTTGACATGTTTTTTTCCTTAGCTTACAAAAGTCTTGTTAACTCACAGAAACTTTCAGGCAAGCTTGAAAGGGTATCACATTATTAGCATCAGAGAACATGACAGCCAGAGCCTGATGTAGCTAATTTTGGACTGGTATAACAGTGCTATTTAGAGTAATAAAAGTTTTATCTGTTGGTTGAGCTGTTTACTAAAGTAGTTGGTGAAAAATGTGCCATATATTATATCTCCTCATTATCATGCTGATGTAAAGGACTTTTAAACTGATAGTTCTGCCTATACATTGGGATTGTACTGCTTAACTATATTAGGATAAGGTTATATATCTAAAATGGGCATAAAGAAGGAATGCTCAGTTCCCTAACAAAAATCTGTCAAACAATCAGTTAAAATGAATGCCTGGCTAGAACCTGTACATATCAATGGCACAATGTTTATTATATGCACTTCTATGCTTACTTGCCTTTCCACATTAAAATCCATCAGTCCCAGTAAGAAGGCCCACACTTTCTTAGGTTCCTCCCATACATGATGACCATTAGCTAAATAATTTGTTTAATGAAAAAGAAATAAACTTGCAGTAGTTTTGGGTTTGTTGGTTTGTTTTTTTGTTTTGTTTTTTTTTTTCTGATGTGTGACATGAATACCAATACTCTGAAAATCCTGGAGAAGGACTGAGAGAGAGTAGGTTTTATTCCATTTAAGAGCACATTGCAGCTTTGTTGGCATAGATGCACTGCATGAGTGATTTTATGCATATTCACAACTGTTCTTTGGAAAGAAATGTCTTATTAAACAGTAATCATATAGCATGTGTAAATGAGTTCTGTGGATAAACACGTATATTTATCCTCATTGCCTGAAATGTGTTGTTGACTAAAAAAGTTTTTTCTGATGGCATTTACTCTTCCAAGAATTTTACCCATCATCTTATGTCTGATTTCCTTTTCTGACTGAGAAATTTCTTTTTCCTTATCTCATATATAAATAATGCTGGTTTTTCTCTGCTCTGCTTGAATCACTAACTTGAAGAAAAAGATAACAGAATTCAGGAATATCTAGATATGAGCCTGGGTGAAATGCTCAAATATATTTGTCTACTTTCAGGTGAGCTAAACCACTTTTCTAGACTCATTGACTGTGGTTACTGCACTAACTCATGGGCAAAAACCTACCTGCACACACCAAGTGTCATCACTTTTTACTTGAATCCAATTCCAGGACAGCAAAATGAACTGGCCGTAATGTCAGAGCTATGAATTCTGGTTGATTTGTTGGGGTTTTTTGGTTTTATTTTTGTAAATATATTTATTTATATTTTATTTTTTCTTTGTTTTTTCCCCTTTCAGATTTGGGGGCCTGTTTTGTTTAATGATCTAATGCAGTTTAACTGTTCCTTATTCCATTTTCAAGCGTTTCCCAAGATGCTTTTTCCTAATGGTATTGTCCACTCACACAGAGAGAAAGGACAAAGAATATATTGAACAGGTCACCTCAGAAAAATCTGTGTACCCATATTCCCTTGAGGCATTATGGTTATATTACAATAACCTCTGTACACATTTAAAGAGTCCTGAGTAAATATTCTTCTGCTAATTGAATAGAGAGAGGGAAACATACAAAATTCACAACATTTAAATCTTCTGTCCTCGGTAGTGCATTTAGAAAACAGTAGAAAACACAGTGGAAATTATATCCCAAGATATAAAATATTGCTAGAAGAAAAAAGATGTAAAGTAATATTATGGAACTGTAGTACAAACTAGTGAAATGAGATGAGAGAACCTAGAGCAAATAAAGAAATATGCATGGTAAACACTACATCTTACAAAAATGCCTCTAGAAATTACAGGGTAAATACCTACCGGTTTTTGAAAAATATTGGTAAATATTTTGTTTTTCCAAATGTAGAAGTAATTTCATGCTAGTTTCTTTTCATTTTTGACAGTCTTAGCTAATGAAAAAGAGAAACATTTTTCACCTACGCATTTGTTTTCTAAGCAGCAATATAGATAAATGGGTGGAAAAGTTAATTATTCCTACCAGCATTTGGGTTTGGAGGTAAAGCCCACAGGAGCTAATGGAAAGGCTTTCATTTTCTTTAGCAGGCTTTAGATCAGAATTCTAGTTATGTCTTACAGTATATAATCTAACATTTCTATGTCATTAGTTTGTAACTTTAAAACAACTCATTCCAATGGGGACTGGAGTGTTGGATTGATTATTCCCATATGAAATCCAAAGTAAAAGTTTTAACCTGTTTTCCTTATCAGAAAAGAAGGCAGCTCTCTTATGATAGATAGGTGGAAATGTTGATTAAAGCTGAATGCACTGCAAGAATTTTTGGGTTTGGTGGTTTTGGTTTTTTTTAATGTTAAATGTGTCATCGAAAGGTTTACTTACTTTATGTAATCCACTCCAAAATACGTGTCTCAGCTGTCAGGTTGGAACATATCAATGTGTGAAAAATGCAATTACTCTTCAGGGCTGAGGCAAACTCTAATAGTTAGATGCTGTGCAAGCTTCTGAGACTAGACACCGTGACGATTTTGTAGGCATCTCATTAACGAATTGTAGCGCTGCAGCATGCTCTGCTTTACTTATTTATTGAAGAGATAATGGGAAATAACTGGTTTCTTTGTGAAGTCATAAATAATATGACAGAAGGATATTAAATGCACTGAGATGTGACAGAAAAACTAAAAACTTGTGGGGTTTAGTATTTTATGGTGCCAGTTCTCTTTTACCAGTACGTGTAAAACCAACAGATACGTTTCAACTGTTTTTGTGAACAATTACCAATTTAGTGTGCTAGCTATTGAAATGTGGGTGTCTTCAATCATAAACAGTATCCCAGTTTTGCAATTTTGCAGTAACACAGTAACATTCAGAAGTTACTAAAGAATGCCTCTTCTTCCTTTGGTTGTGCTTTTTGTTTGCTTGTTTGTTTGTTTTGTTTCTTTAGGTATTTTTCCAATTTTGTTTTATACAGAGGTGATCTCTCTGTATTTTTAAATTCCCGATATGAAATACTGGTTCTACAAAGCATGAGTATTTTTGACATTCATTCTGTGCATCCTTTGTTCTCAGTGGGAGTCCTGTCCTGAAACTGCCTGCAAACATACACACAAGGTCCACCATGGCTTCTTGGTACTTTGTGCACTTGATTAAAATAAAAGCTGGCTTTTATTCCCTCTGTTTGTACATGTGTGTGTGGCTGAACTAAAAGAGAAAAATGTGTTTTATTCTGGAGTTCAGGCATAGCACTGAGATCCAGATTGAGGTAGCACTGTCCTCTCCTGTCTTCATTCCTGCTCTTTTCACTAAGATATTTATCATGCAGTATATTGCAAATTTCCTCAGAGACTGTGGTGATTAAAGAAGTAGCAATCTCATTGCTTAGTCTTGGGAATATTTCTGAGTATCGTGACACCACAATTCTTTTCCCTAGGTTTGATTTAACATTTAGGAAGAAGCTAGTATAGAAGACAGAGCTCCATAGTGATACAGATGGTTTTAATTAGGTTTCTATACCCTGTCCATCTTCTTGGTACCCATGCACCTATGTTGTAAACATACATCTACAAGTTGAACAAATTATTTTTCCTTCAGCAACAGCGGCTCCTTCAAGGTTGGTAGTTTAGACATTGCTGCAGCAGGCAGGTGTTGAGGTCACAAATGTGTGGATCTCAGCCACTATGCCACTTGTGAATTTTGTCTATGTAAAAGCGTAGACAAGATGGTTTTATAGTGTCCATTGCATCTAAAGACTAAGCTTGTCTTCTGAAGCATGACCTTTTTATGGAAGGAGTTTGAAGCATTTTCGTATGGGGTGCTGAGCCTTGTTGTTTGCTTATCTCACATCAGTTTTACAGCACTGTAAAGCCATTGTTTCATGAGCTACTTCTAGTGCACAGTAATGTGAAAATAGAATGAGGTCTGATCTGTCATGTTTAGCACTGCCAGCAAAGTACATTTTTAATTCTTTTGAAATAGTGGGATGTAGGAAACAGGTGAAGCAATTCTATTGCGATTCAAGTGATGTACGTGTGAAAATCTGAGGTTAGAAACAATTTTCATCAACCATTCTATTATGTGATGCTCATTACTGTAACTTGAAATTTCTCTTCAGGGCCAGCAGTGCCATAATAACTTAAGAAAATGAAGTGTTCTTTTTTCATTGAGTAATGGAGCGGTGACTTGGTGGTCCATACTTGTAAAAAGTGGAGTTTCATCTCCAATTGTTCAAATAACTGAGAAGCCACTGCATAAAATATCACTTAGTTCTGGAAAAAAACAAATAACAGTCTTTCTCATAAATGTTAGGAAATTCCAGAATTCTTGATCTGGAAGTACAGCAGATGAGAGACACTCATGATCATATATAGCAAAAAAGACAGTTTGCAAAACTGAAGCATCTGTCCATTTCTGCTAGCTGTTTCATAGGAACTATTGTCATAACTAAATTTTCCTTGTTTGCACGTTTTGGATCACCCTTCGGGGGGAAAAAAAGAAAACAAAAAAATGAATGGTTTGCTTGAAATGTCAGTTCTCCAAGTGAGCACGCTGCGGACTTCTCACATGAAATAATCTACTTTTTGAAAAGTAACGGAGAAGTCACATACTGAATCTATTATTTATATAATAAATTGAAAGATACAGGATGCACCTCGGGAGGCCTAATTTTGATGCTATATATCACTGTAACTTTCTTTTGCAGACTGGTTGGAAGGTGTCTCAGACACAGAGCCTTTAAGAGATTATTTCTATCAGCAATCCATTCAATTAAGCAGCCACACGTGGACAATCAAGGATAATAAATGGAAACCCTTGCTTGGAGTTTCAAATAAAAGACTATCATATTTTCCCACAAGTGGTTTGTGGTAGAATAATCCCGCATTCATTACTTTCCATGTTTAATACTGTTACAAACTATTTCAATCACATTTCCAAATACTATTTTTCAGAAAGAGTTTGCCTAATGTAGTCTGGTAAATTCTACTTCAACTTTTCTTGAGAATAATGCTGGATGTATGTTAAAATACCATATAACAGGTCAAATTATCAAAAGTAAGAGATGTTAATTAAGCATATCAAGTACTAGGTGTATTTTTAATACATATTTTGTCTCTTCTTTCTTCAGAAGTAGTAGTTATAGACCCATATAGCCATTATTCACATTGCTGTGTAGCTTAATCTAATCTCCTCTAGGCAGTTAAAGGTTTTGAATAAGCTGATTAAAAAAAGATAATAAAACAGAATTTTGTGTGACAAATTTTACTACAGATTAAAAGACATGAAGTACATAGCATGTCTCAAGCATTTGCTTGTTCAATTGCAATGAAGAACTTCTGGGACCTCCCACGCTGGTCAGGACTGCTGATAAATGATGGAAGGTGGCTTGATGAGCTTTTCCACCAGCTCCCTCAGTACCCTCGGGTGGATCCCATCTGGCCCCACAGACGTGTGTGTCTAAGTGGAGCAGCAGGTCACTAACCATTTCCTCCTGGACTGTGGGACTTCATTCTGCTCCCCGTCCCAGACTTCCAGCTCAGGGGGCTGAGTACCCAGAGGGTAACTGGTCTTCGTATTAAAGACTGAGGCAAGGAAGGCATTAGGTACCTCAGCCTTTTCCTCATCCTTTGTGGCAATATTCCATCCCCACCCCACTCCCCAAACCCCCACCCTCACCCCTTGCATCCAATAACGGATGGAGACTTTCCTTAGCCCTTCTTTTGTTTCTAATGTATTCGTAAAAACATTTTTGTTACCTTTTACAGCAGTGGCCAGCTTGAGTTCTAGCTGGGCTTTCACCTCACTAATTTTCTCCCTGCATAACTTTGCAATATCCTTACAGTCCTCCTGAGTTGCCTACCCCTTCTTCCAAAGATACTGAATTCTTTTTTTTTCTCCTGAGTTCCAGCCAAAGCTGTCTTTTAAGCCAGGACAGTCTTCTTTCCTGCTTGCTTGTCTTTCTGCACATAGGGATGACCTGCTTCTGTACCTTGAAGATTTCCTTCTTGAAGACAGTCCAGACTTCCTGGACCCCTTTGCCCCCCCAGGATTGCCTCCCAAGGAACTGTGTCAACCAGTCTCCTGGACGGCCCAAAGTTGGCCCTCTGGAAGTCCAAGGTAGCAGTTCTGCTGACAGCCCCCCCGCCCCCCCCCCCCCCCCCCGCCCCCCCCCATTCTTACTTCTCCAAGAATCAAAAATTATGGCTATGTTCGAGACGGCCTCTGACCACCACATCACCCACCAGTCCTCTGTTCAGATTCAGCAGGGCATCTCCCCTGGTCCAGTCTCTGACCAACTGTGTCAGACAGGTATGTTCCACATTCTCCAGGAACCTCCTAGACTGTTTCCTCTCTGCTGTGTTGTGCTTCCAGCAGGCATCTGGTAAGATGAAGTCCCCCACAAGAGCAAGGTCTAGTGGTCACAAGACATCTCCCAGCTGCTTGTAGAGTTATCAGGCAATAGATGCCAACTGCAATCGTATAAATATTTAATAGAAAAGGGCCCTAATTACAGAGGCTTCCTCCTCTTCCTAGTGCAGAATTGTTCCACAGGAGGAGCCTGACACCCCTCTGCTCTCATGGGAAGAGAACCCAGCTGTATTGCTTCACAGGTGTTCTGTTTAGATTCCCAAATGGTGACATCTCTTCCTACCTGTAGGAAATGTCTATTCCTTGCAAGGCAACTAAGACCTTTGCTATTTTTCTCCTGTAAAGCTTGTAGTTCCCCATGCAACTATCTTCAGAAGACTACACAGTTAGGTACCTGGCTCTTTCAGAAAAACAAAAATACCTGTGAAGTGCCTCAAAACTAATTTAGTGCCTATTTGAATTTGTCTTCTCTACACACTTTTTAGGGTCTATTACAAAGGTACAATATACAATTTATACCAAATAATTACATAGTATGTATGTATCTCTGTGTTTGTATGTATGTATACACACATATAAACATAATCATACACACAGAGTATAAATGCAGTATATATAATCATATAATCATCACCATATCCTGGGCTGCATCAAAAGAAGCACGAGCAGCAGGTCAAGGGAGGTGATTCTCTCCCTCTACTCTGCTCTCCTGAGACCCCACCTGGAGTACTGCATTCAGCTGTGGGGCCCCCAACAGAAGGACACAGGGACCTGTTGGAAAGAGTCCAGAGCAGGGCCACAAAGATGACCAGAGAGGTGGAGCACCTCTCCTAGGAAGACAGGCTGAGACTTGAGGTTGTTCAACCTGGAGAAGAGGAGGCTTTGGGCAGACGTTGTAGCAACCTTCCAGTACCTAACTGGGACCTACAGGAAAGCTGGAGAGACTTTTGACAAAAGCATGTGGTGATAGGACAAGGGGAATGGCTTTAAACTGAAAGAGGGTAGATTTATATTAGATGTTAGGAATAAATTCTTCACTACAAGGGTGACAAGACACTGAAACAGGCTGGCCAGAGAAGCTGTGGCTGCCCCATCCCTGGAAGCGCTCAAGGCCAGGCTGGACGGGGCTTTGAGCAACCTGGTCTAGTGGGAGGTGTCCCTGCCCATGGCAGGGGGGTTGGAACTAGGTGATCTTTAAGGTCCCTTCCAACCCAAGTCATTCTATGATTCTATGATATAAATAAAAGTTATACATGATTATACTATTTATTTTAGCAGCACACCTTATATATACTTCACTATGTACCAGGGTATTCAAATCCTGAAAAGTGCTGCAGCTCATTTTTGTCTGTCTGTATCATATTTTTGTCTGCTGCAGAAACATCTCCTTTTTTTGAGTGCTTTATTTTTGCCCCGCTTAATTTCACTCAGACTTCTTGCATATGTAAGGACTCAAAATGTAAGGGTCTCTGTTTCCAGATTCTGACTCAAGCTGAACAGTAACATCTTTACCTTGAACCTCTCTCTTTTAACATTGGCAAGGAGCCCAGTTTTCTTCATCAAAGGCATGTTCACAATTTTTAGCCTACTTTCATGTTAATTTGTTCTTGTAATCGTAAAGTTAATCAAAACCTTTTCCATTGTTTAAAACTAAAGATTTTTTCAAATTTGTTTTAGGACATTTTGAATAGAAATTAAGCTGACTGTTAATGACAGAAAAATAATTACAGTTGAAGTTGTATCCTTTAGGCAAATGGTAAGTAAATTAGTGGCTGATGCAAAACCCATTAAGGATCCTGTTGACCTCAGAGAGTTCTGGATTATGTCTCAATAAAGAGTCTTTACTAGAAAAAAGACCTCAGAAGAAAGGAAAAAGTAGGTATCTTTAGAAGTATGAATTGCATCACAGTCCTATCTTCAGGCATAGTAATTATTAGATTGGGCAAAATTTGTGAAAAAAAATCTTGAAAATACTTGATAAGGGAGGATTTCTTGATCTACATTTCTCTTTCAAATAATGTTGTCCTTGTGAATTTTGTGGTGTAAAATATGCATTTTCAGAAATGCTTTTTTTTTCACAGGTAGCCTGTGTATAATGCCTTCCTCCTTTTATATCTAGATTATTGTTTCCTGGCATTCTGTGTAAAATCAAAATAGAGCTGATAATGGAAATTCAGTTCTGGAAAATTCAAAAGAGAAAACCCTTGCCAGATGGTGTAATGTTCCCAAATTGGAAGGAAAAATAACCAAGACGTTTCAGAACAGACCTGAAAGTGTAGTTGAAAGGTACCTGGAGAGCAAGTTTTATCAGGACATGGAAAATCCAAGGGGATTTTGAAAATTGCTGATTCTCTTCCCATATTAATGTGAGCTGCAGTGGAAACCAGGCTCAGTGCACAGCAGCAGGGCAAGGTGACAAAAGGAAAGGCTTCACCTGGTCATGCTCTTGTCCACTGTGGTTCAAGTTCTTGTTCCTTTGTGTTTGAACGTATGTTTAGTCTTGGGAAGACACGAAGAGCTGTTTTAGTTTGGGGTTATGCATGAAGAAAGTTCCCATTTTCCATTGGTTTCCAGTCAGTGAACATTCCTGAGAATTCCAGGAGCCACTCATCAGGTTTGTGGTTCAGGGTGCAAAAAAAGAAAAAATATTATTTAGAGATTATATCATTACATTTACTTCAACTTTTTTTTTTTTTTTTTTTTTTTACTGCAGTTAAATGAGGGAAAATGCTAAAAAGTAACACTGGTTTTGGTAGAGGGAGCAATGGGAGCCTAAGGTATGTCTCTGTGTGTAGCGGATCAATGTCATTAAATATTTGCAGGGGCTATTTCCATGATTAGTCTTTTGAGGAACTGAATTAAGCTATGAAAAAATAACAATGCCTTCCCTATTGAATGTTCTGCAAGAAGCCTGGAGGATTATTCCGTGAAAACTTTTAGTTGTTAACTTACTCATTAATCATATGACTTCAACAGTATTCATCAGACATAGTTATCACTAGAAAGACCTTAAAAATGCATTAGAGGAGATAAATATGACGGAAGTTGTTTACTAAAATTGTGCTAATACAGAAGAGCAAAACCATATATAATATGATTATATATCAAATTACATGTCAGATAAATGGCAGGTCAAGCTACAATATCTAAGAAAAACGGAAGGATTATATTTTATTATTTCATTTAAATGTAGGAACTTTGAACATTTTGCATGGTTCTAAATTTTCAGCTATGCTGTCATAAAATCTATGGAAAAGACTTGCATCTAAAAAAACTTTTGGCAGTTTTAGATTTTTTGATTATGAATGCTTTAGTGCTTCATTAACCCTTACTTTCATCCTGTATTAAGACAATTTATAGTTCGTAGGAACTCAACTTTTTTCTCAAGACTTTCAGCAAACCTGAAACTCTGCAGTATCTCACATGATAGATGTTTAAAAAGTTATTTTTCTCAAGGGGGTAGCTAGGCGAATTCACAAAACAAATTAATTTATGTTTGTAAGCGCATAGAAAAGCTTTCTGCTTCATAATATCACTGAACTGAAAATAGGTGGAAGATGAGGCAATATTAAGAGAAAGTGTCAAATATGTTTGCTCTGTTTTCATGCCTTCGCACAGTCAGTAATGGCCACAAGATCCTTGGCTAGATATATCTTTGATCTGACACAAGGTATGAGTGCTTAAGTCCTTATGTCACTTCAAAAGCAATGGAGCATGAAATTGCTCTGTTTTGAGCAGATTAATCAAACCTGTGGGCTAAGGGAATGGAGATTCCAAAATTCCAAAATGTCCCTGGTGTTTGTTTTTATGAGTCACCAGAAGTCCTAAAATTTTCTAACAAAGTAGTTTTCATTCAACACGTTGTCACATTGTCCCATCAGAAATAACATATCAGCATAAAACTTTTGTGGGGAAGTTTACAGTTAGCAATATATATGTTGCTTTTTGCATACTTAATCTGATGAAATGTTCTGTTTGTAATTAAAAATGTGTATGTGTGACATTTCTTTTATAGCAAAAAGTTAAGAGATACACTGGACAGAAAAATGGGTTAGGTGGATGTTACAACCACTACTTTCAGTGATTTCTTTGAAAATCTTACTACTGAAGAAAGTTGCAGAAAATGTCTGTAAAATCAAATAGCTTCCACCAGTATACCAGTAATGTGTATGTAACTTTTTTGGTCTATAAGACTATAAGAACTGAAAGTTAATGCTTATGACCATAAAGCCAGCCATTTTATATATCTGTTTGAAAGACTTTTTAGAACTTGAAGCCATTAACTTCTTAGAAAACTTGAATCTAACACTTTAGAACATTATATAGACCAGATAATGAATAAAATAAGTAATATTTTATTGCAGGACCTTGTTTAGAGGACCATAATTTCCTGGTTTAAGCAAAACGTCACATGAATAAAAGCTAAAAGTTTGGTGTAAAGACCCATGAATTACCAGACCATTAAGTCTTCTGATTCTTCTGAAGTCCCCTGACTTCCTCTGACCCCTCAGTCTGTACTATTTATCTCCTAAAGTTCTCAAAGGATGGTAATGTAGGTTTTGCAAAGTCTAGTTTTCTCTAATTCATGAGATACCTGAACTGACTTTCCTGACACTGCTGTGCCTCTGGCAACCATCACACCGTGCTGGGGCCATGGATTTTAAGACCACTCTTATCTGTCTCTTACTCAGTTACAAGTAGGGGAAAAGCTGCTTTATCGTTAATCCCACAAGGAGTGTTACAATGTAGGGGATATAGCCTTACAGCACAGCGTTTTGTTCTTGAAGAACAGAATTGCAGAATTGAGGTGAGGTTGAAGAGGACCTCTGGAGACTGTCTTGTCCAGCCCTTCCTGCTTTAAGTAGGGTCACCAAATGCAGGCTGCTCGGAGTCATGTCTAGTCAGTTATTGAATATATCCAAGGGTGGAGATTGCACAACCTCTCTGGGAAACCTGCTCCAGTGTTTACTGCTCTCCCAATGATTATTTTTTTTTCTTGTGTTTAAATGGAATTTCCTATTTCAATGTGGCCCACATCACCACTTGGCCTTTCTGCAGGTACTGCTGGGAAGAGTCTGGCTCTATATTCTTAACTTCTGCACTCATCAGGAATTTATGTACATGGATAAGATACCCCTGAGCATCTTCTCCAGGCTGAACAATGCAAGATGTCTCAGCCTCTCCATGTAGCTGACATGCTCCAAGCCCTTCATCATCTTCAGGGCCCCGTGTTCAACTCACCTCAGTATGTTTATCACCCTCTTGTCCCAGGGGGGGGCAGGACTGGACACAGCACTCCAGCTGTGGCCTCCCCAGTGCTGAGGAGGGGAAAAGGATCACACCTGAAACCTGCAGGTGATGAGATCCTGGTCCTGATTCAGCCCAGGAAAGGCAGTTGGCCTTTACGGCTCATGGGCATATTGCTCGCTCATCCACCAGGATTGCCAGAGCCTTCTCTGCAAAGCTGCTTCGGCAATCGACCCCCAGCCTGTACTGATGCACATGGTTACTCCTTCCCAGGTGCAGGATTTAGCATTTCCCTTTCTTGAACTTCTTGAGGTTACAGTTTGCCCATTTCTTTAGCCTATTAAGGTCCCTTTGGTAGCACAAGCATCTGCTGTATCAACTACTCTTCCCGAGTTTGTATCACCTGCAAATTTTCTGAGGGTGGGTGCACTCTGTCCCCCCATCCAGGTCATTACTGAAGATGCTGAGCTGTACTGGCCCCAGTACTGACCCCTGGGAAACACCACCCGTGACTGGCCTCCAGCTGGACTTTGTGCTGCTGACCACAACCCTTTGAGCCCAACAGTTAAGTCAGTTTTCAGCTCACCTGTGTGTCCACTGATCTAGCTAGTGCTTCATCAGCTAGTTGAGGAGAGTATTATGGGAGACATTCCTGATAGCTTTGCTAAATCCAAGATAAATGGATCCTAAATAAAATGGATCCAAAAAGAATTCCTCATCCACTGAGCTGGTCATTACATCATTGAAGTCATTCAGCTTCTTGTGGCATGATTTTCCCTTCATAAATCCATGCTGACTACTTCCAGTCACCTTGTCCTTCATATAGGTTGGAAAGGGCTTCCAGGACAATTTGCTCCACTACCTTCCCAGGGGTCAAGGTGATACTGACTGGCTTTTGTAGTTATCTGGATCCTCTGTCTTGCAGTTCTTGAATTTAACTCTGTTATTCTGAAGATAAATATATCAGCTGCCTGTCTTAGGAGGTTCATTTTAATATATATATATGTAATCATGATATTAAAATATCTTATAAAAATTAATATTTATATTTATGCTACTTTAAGGCTTTTTTGTATGACCAAAGAGTACTCACCTGTACTGTGAGTGGGTGTTGGGCTCATTAACTTTTCTTTGCTTTGATTATCAGAGAGTTAAGAATCTTGGGATGTGATAATACTCAAATGACACAAAATGCCAGTTAAATTTTAAAAATATGTATATATTGAGATATTTTTATGAAGACAGCAAAGCCTGAAGTTCGGGAACACATTTTCCCTGTTTCTGCTTCACCATTTTTTGGACTCATTGTGGTGTTGTTTCCAGGTGCTTCATCAGATGAGTTTGTTCATGTACTAAGGAAGTCCAGCAAAATATTTTTGACTGCCAGCTGTAAAAAGCTGTTCCCGTGGCCCTGGCTCTATGCAATGACAGAGTGGATAAGAGGGCTGTGAGTTATGTGTCTTCAGCAGAAAGTGCAACAGATGAGGTAGATGCCAATAGAAGTTAGATTTAAAATCAAAAAATCCTGTGTAATTTATAAGTACACACCAGAAAAAATAAATCACTTATGTCCAGTATAGATAGAAACAGTGCTAACATAGATAGGAACATACTAACCCTTTGCAGGTGATTTGATATCTATGATATTGGATCAGAGTAAAACTTCTTTGCCCATTCCTTTATCTGTAATAGTAATTTTTCTATTTGCTGTAAAAACAACTTTCAAAAATATAGTATATTTGCCCTTGTTATGTACAAGCTCTACAGTATCACTTGATGGCTTACAGTAGCTGTAGTGCATTTATTGTGTTTTGGAACAAGTGTAACAGAACAAATAATACCTCATTTCCAACCTTTTTTAGTAACTTGTCTTTTTTTGTTGGGGGAAAGTGGAAATTTATTTATTTATTTATTTATCTTAATGGAAGACAATGCCTTTTCTCATAAGTCAATCCTAACTCTTTATCCCAAACAGTTCTAGAACAAAGGCAATTCCATTTCAAAAGAACATCTGATCTTGGCTACCCATTGAAAAAAAGACTTAGAACCTTCAAAATATTTTCTAAATAATGTCATTTCAGAGAATAACATGTTAATGACATCTGTTCACCCTCCTTGTTCGTTTTGTTTTGGTTTGGTTTTTTTTTTCCTCCACTTAATTTGTTCATGATCATCTTGAAACAGAGGTAGACATGTTTTGGAAAAAAGCCTTCTATCCTTGAAAACGCAGTACTGCACAGGGGCCACAGAAGTGCCTTCAAACCAAGCAAGGGAATTGGAAAACTGGACATCAAAATGGTAAAAATTTCCTTTTTATCCTGTCCTGTTCACACTGAACTCAATGGCGTAACTTCTACTCAACCTTGATTATATCCGCTGTATGAAGATAACAATATGCAAAAGTCTTTGCAAAGGTAAGCACATATAAAAAGCTTAGGGACTAATAATCTGATTTTAGAAGAAACTGAACACATAATTTTAGTGAAATAAAATTCAGAATATAAAACAAATACATTTCAGTAAAATGGAAAAAGTCTCCTCCTCTTATGGGATATGTGAAATGTTAGTGACAGTGACTTGATAAAAAAATAACGTTCGAAGTTGAATAAGTTCAAGAGAAAACAGGACAGGAAGATTAAACTATAAATCTATTTTATATTTATTTACTGATTGCTTCAATCACACTGCAAACTGTAAAGATTAAGAGAAATACATTCCTTCAAGCAATGTGGTGATTGGATAGTTTTACTAAAAATCAGTAACTTTCATGGTGTGGAGAGAATTTGGAAGAAATTTCAATAATAATCATAAAATATATTGCAGAACAGATAGACTAGAAAAGACTAAAAACAACAATCTTGCTACTCTGTGAATTCAAGCATTTGCAACCCCCAAAGATTTAGTTTGAAAAACCCCCACAAAATAAATAAATTGCTTGCGGTTGTATCCCGGACTCAGTTTGAGCAAGCATATGTCAATACAGTGACATTTATTTTTACTTAGAAGGCTCCCATGACATCATGCCAAAAAAACCCAACAACAACAAAAAAAAAGCAGTTGAAAGTTTTAGTGTATATTACTAATAAGCATATACAGAAGTTTATAAAAGTTAACCTGCAGAGACTCATATTTATGGAGTATTACCTTGATGAAGAGTACAGCTCCATGATTCCTGTACTAAATGCTGGCCGTATTGGGAACCTAGAGCAGCCATATCGCTGCCGTGACACCGTGAAACTGTTTCACAGTGAGCAGTGGTCTCTCTGCCCCTTCAGGCCCTCCTGAATTATTTGGTCTCTCTGTATCCATGGTCAGAATCAAAGCTCATCCCATACAAATGTAAAAGTAGCTAACAATACTGGAAAATGGTGAAAACATTGAAAACTTCCTGCCTGTCTTCAAAACTTAGGAAGAGGGCAGAAAATTACTTAATGCTTACAAGTTAGAATGGCAGATTCCCAATACAGAAACAAGTGAATAAGAGGTAAGCAAAATAATTTTAATAATTTCTTTCAATCAAACTTCTTCCATTTAAAAATTTGCTTTGAAATTATTTTATGTGATTTTCATTGCTCATAGGAATTTAAACTCTATAAGGGGAAAATAGGTTATGGAAAAAAGTAGGTCTTTCTCATTGGCCATATATAGGTTACATAGTGAAATGTGCCCAGAGCTAAACATGTCCCACATGGTTGTAAGCAGAAGCTTATATTACTACTTTGAAGTTGAAAGTGTGAGTTTCTAAAGCACCTCTGGACCTGCTTCACGCTTATGAGTTCAAGTCAAATACTCCCACATACTACAGGGGAAAAAAAAAAAGTTAAACCTTCAATTTATCATGTAAAATTTAAAATGGTAGATTTAAGACGTAAGAAGTTGCACCTACAGTATGATTTAAAAGTCTATAATACATCTTCTAAACTGCAAGCTCAATTAAAAAAAATGAGGAATAAAGGAGATTTGAGAATGCTGAAGATTCGGACCAGAGCCAAAAATATTTTCAGCTATTGAATGAATTAAGAACTTTGATGTTAAATATGTGATGTATTCTGTTGCATTTATAATTTAGTGTGGTTACGAGGCTGAAAACTTATTCACATTTTAATTTTTAGACAGGAGAGAGCATTTTTATGTTCTGTTTTAGAATTCCTTTGGCATGAGCACAGCTTGTACTGAATTCTTACACACAGTGTATTATTTCAACACTGAGTAGTGAATTCTGTAGGCATATAATAAAGGTTGCTAAACAGAAGAAGGCATGGAGACATTCTTTTTGGTTAAGGCTAATATGAGAAGGTGGCAATGAAATTATCAAGTTTTATTACATCTGACACCTATTTTATCTCTTACAGTTTGATTTCTAAGACAGAAGTGAAAACTTGTGTTTTCTATGGACATACTAATAGTATTATCTGACCCATGAGCATACAAACATTGCTGTCAGGAAAGAATAAACAGTTAATACATCCGTGAAATGCAATTACAACAATTCTGTAAGAATATCAAGACCATAGTGTTAAAGGTTTGGTGACATAAAGTTATTTATACAGGTCTCCTTTCTTTTTTTGCAAAAGGTCCATTCATGCAGACTTTGTAAGGGAATTAAATATTAATTCATTTTATTTCAGCTAGAGCTCCAAATTGAATTTGAAGAGTTGAAGCAGAAATAAAAGATCTAGGTTTGGTTATGCACATCATGGCACTTGTTTCATGGCATGATTTTAAAGTATCAAAGTTAAGTTGAAGAAGAAATTTTTCTGAAAATTCCTTTTTGGTTTAAATCAGCTGTATCTATTTTTTAAGGTCAGGTAAGACCATTGTGATCACTGCATCAGACCTCCTATCTGACTCAAGGTATAGGGGTATTCTGAAATCCTTCTGGTTTAAACCTAGGAGTAGTGCTCCCTATTCTATTTGAAGAGCCATCAATGAACCAGTCTTTTAATAGCTGTTGAAAGGTGTATGACATTTCTAGTAGGAATGAAGGAGGAGGTGTTCTCACCAAACCTTAATTTAGATGTCCCTTTACAACTGAACAAGTTTTCCGGTGGAGAGTGATAGGCCCTTTAGAGCACAGTTCATTTAGCCAAGATGAACAAAGTAGTATGATAGAAATGTTCGTAGCTGTCCGCAGCCTGTAAAAGAGTTGAGGCAACTATTCATACTACGGATGTCTGCATCTGAGCAGAAGAAACCTGAATCCCATGCAACCTTGTCGTCGATTTTGTACATTTGGAAGTTGTCTTATTTCCACTGAGCTCGAAGGAAGAGTTTATCATCAGTATGTGTTCTCTGGATGGACACTGCAGTATTCACTGTGATCAAATTGGTCACCAGTTAACAGGGGTCCCTTAGTGAAGTTAAATGGGCAATGTGCTCCTGGAGTCTTTCACTGTGAAGCATGTTTTCCAAGCCCTAGTCACTCCTGTGGTTATTCCAATAATTCACCTTTGTTTTCAGCATTAGTCTTGAATTATGTGCAGCAGAACTGTATGCAGTGTTCTCCAAGCACTTTTTCCAGAGACAAAATTGCAAGTAATATAACCCGTGTAATTGTGATTCCTGTGTATGTATTGGAGAATCACACTGGCTTGTTGTCCACAGCAATAAGCTGTGAGCTATTTAGCTGATTATATCCTCTGCTATAAGTTTTAATTAGTTTCAAGTAATGAAGGCAAGAATTAATTGAAACCAGAGTAAGCATATTCATACAGCTGAACTGACCCTGTAAAATTGTATTGAGATTTCACAAGACAGAAAGAACTGTGGAAGTATGCTGGCCATGGCACTGAATATTTGCGCCGTGCCTTAAAAATATCTGCTGTAGTTTTATTTGAGCTTTACAGGAGTTTCAAGTAAGACAATTGAAAAACATCTAAACATCTGTATTGCACGAATCTGTCAGGTTCGAGACGATGAAATAAAGGAATAGCATGTGCACTACTGAGAAGCGTCATCCTTGTTAATCCAACAAATTGGGAGGGAGCTTGCATATTGTGTACAAGTTTGAGCAAACCAGATAGTCTTTACTGATGTCTTTATCTTAATCTGATACACCCTGCAGTAAGGGCTTTGTAAGCACTGTCAGGTTTTTCACAGTGGGAATTTTTTTGAATAGAAGATGCAGAATGGAGTTAGTAGCAGCTTCAGTGGGAAATCTATAGTTGCTTCTATTCCTTTTAAGAGGGCAGATACCCATATTAAAGGATGTTTTAATGAGATGATACAGCTTTATCTCTCTCATCTAAGCACAGTGATCACAGTAAGATTATACCCGCTATTAAAGGAAAAGAATGAAGAAGAATAATGCTATTTGATGAATAGAAAATTTTGATTAGCAAATCTGATTGGGAGTTCGATGGATAGAGGTCTGTGTGTGGTATTTAGTCTCCTGTATACAAAATTAAAACAGAGAAGAAGAAGGTTGTCACATGAAAGGTGCCCAAAGTCTATTTGGATTTATACAAATACATGCAAAAATTGCTTGTTCCTATTGCTATTGAAATTGATGTCAAATGTCCTGTGAGCTTACTGGGATGAGGATTATGGCCAATACCTGACCTAATGGAAATGCATTAATGGGAAAGAGGCTTAGGTCAACTTATAGAATGTGGCCTTGGAATGTGGAAATGTTTATCAAGAAAAAACAGGGTTAATTATTTGTGTATCTACACATATATTTAATACATATATATTTATATTAAATATTCATCCCAGATCCTGTTTGTCTGGGAAAATACAGGTTATTTGAAGTAAAGAATTTTATAAATGATGGATAATTTAAAGAACATACATATACCAGAACCACAAGAGGACACTCAGGCTATTAACAGTTAATACATTTTCTGGCACTCCAAGGTGAAAAAAAATTAAGTCTTGCCACATGCTATGCTTGTACCAGCAAGTTCAGCTTCCCCTGAAATTTTCTCAACTTTCTTTTAGGCAACATGGGAGCTCCCGATAGGAGTTTGGCATTAGGCAGGTTTTCCTTCCATCCTCTCATATTCTTTACTTCCAGCTTTTCTGAGTGATTCTATGCAGCTTTCATTTGAGCTTTTAGGTTCAGTGCTCAGTGACTCTTCTCTTGTAAGCTTTTCAAGGTTTTCTTAAGTTAAATAGATAGTCCAATGCAATGGCTGTCTTCATAGTTTGTCTGTTTAATCAGTTTCAGGTTTTGAGGTGGATTTTATGCTTAGGAAGTCATTGTTTCTTTGTTTAAGTGTTTGCTATGATGGGCTGGTATGCAGAATGCAGAGACCCTTCAGAAATCTCCATGACTGGAGCTTCTAAACACAGGCAAGATCCTAGCAAGTATTTACGTTCTGGATGAGCTGTGTTTCTTGCCTCTGAAGTAAATTGTTATGAAAATCTCTCTTTGAGGAATAAACATCACAGGAAAATTCATCTTTACTAGTGCAATAATTTTAAAAATAGTAACAGGTATGTGTGTATATGGCTGCATCTGTAGACCTGTAGGACTGGTTGGCCATCTAGGCTGACCTTACTGATCATATACTGAGAAATTTAAGGACTAACAGTTTCACACCTCAGAAGGCTGAAGGAAGGACATGCTTTAGATTTGGTTCATAGCTGAGAAACACCCCCTGCTTTAGTAGAGGGTTGAACTAGATGGTCTCTAGAAGTTCCTTTTAACGTTGACCATTCTGTGATTCTGTGAAAGCTGATCCTTCCATTCCCTCATCGACTGGAAATCTGGGTTAGACTTCTCATTGAGTTCCACAGAAAACTATCATGTCACCTCATCACCCTAATGTCTTACATCTTCATGGGGTTTAAGTGGTCCTAAATCCCCATACATACGCACTTCCACTGTCAGTTCTGAGACTCGAATCTGGTTTGAAAGTCAATCCATAAGTTGCTTGTGACACAAGATCCATGATTGATACCAGATAATAACATTATTGCGGGACAGCAATACTGCCGGTTGTTGAGAAACAACTTTGAGAAACAACTGTGTGAACCTTTCAGGTAGCTCATTGTAGTCAAACATTTTGCTAATTTGATTGAAATATTGAATAAATCTTAAGGGTGTTGTGTACAGCTCTGCTTGATAGTCTGAGCAGTGGTCCTGAGGATACCATTTGCCTTTAACCTAAGTTTGTTATTGTTAAGTAGCTAAAGTTTTAGCATGTAGACATGAAATAATCTTGCAGACAGTCATCTCAATCAGCTCTACTCTTCCCATTATTGCACCTGTAGGCAAGCTGTTTCCTGTCCTCGACAAAGAATTGTTTTCAAGAACCAAAGTAGGGCAATTACAAAGTTACGCTATTCCAGCACTAAATCCAGTCTTGCTTGCTATTCTTCCTCAGGCAGAGTCTAGTGAAAGGAAACAATTCAGTAACAACTGTTTTCTGAAGAAGTAGTGGTAATCAGCTCAAGGCCATCCAGAGTATATTGTCAGAAATATTATCCATTGAACATGAATGTGCAACTCCATTCTGGATGTCAGGCTACAAGATCTTTAACAGAAACGACATTGACACAATGCATTGCTTTGCCTCTAGTCATGTGGCATCCCTCCACTTCACATCATAGAGAGAGTAGCTGTTCATATACAGCTGTCATGCAACAACAGAGTGAAGTAGCGACTGTTATTCTCCGGTGAAATTAGGCAGCTCATGCTCTGCAATGGCTTAAAGTTACAGGTCTAAGGAGATAGCATTTTGCACTTGCTTTATGGTGCATGTAATTAAAGATTTCTCTGGATAAATGGCTTTCCCAAACAAATGTGCATTTTCCAGCTTTTTAAATAAATGAAAGTGAGCCATTTTTTTGGCGTGAGGAACACCTGCTCGTAGATGTCAATTACTCTTTCTTTTCTCCTGCCTTTAAAAAATGAACTATTCTAAATTGAATAGCCAGATAAATGTAACGTTAATTAATATTTCATTGCTTTACACTGGAGAACAGATCAGGAAAAGGGTTTTTTTGTTCATTGACATCTGGTTAAACAAAGCTAAGTGGAACCTTCTGACGTTATCAATGGAAAGATCTGAAAGGAAAGCTGTTCTGTACAATAGCCTCCTTCATGTGTTTCTGCAACTGTTCTGTTCCGGTTTGTTACAAAATAATACAGTTTGTGCATGTTATTTTTCATCTTTAAAAATAAGCTGTAGTTACAGTGTGCATGAGCTATTTTTCACTGGGTTTAGAGCCAGCTATAATCCATTTGCCTGTGTTTACATGGTTTTTGAAGCCTTTGTGGACTAAGCTGATCTTGCCTCGTTGAACTGTTAGTTTGCCTACTGAGTAGATCAATCTTATACTTCTTTATGAACTCAATCGTAGTGAGTCATCATTTACTTCCATGAAAATCCAGTTACCACCACTGACTGCTGCAGCTCAACAAATGCGCCTGTGCCTGAAAAACAGAAGTTCTTAATTTTGTTCTGTATGTCGTTTTCCCTATGAAAAAATCTACTCAATAAGTATGGAACACAAACCTTCTGAACACTGCATAATATTTTAAATAAAAAGAATGTGCCTCAGGATGGCTTTTTTTCCTCCACTAGTCTGTTCCTAGTAGGAACCTGCTTTCCCTTGCACCCTAGCTTATGCCTAATCATTCAGCCTTCTTTGATGGCGTCACTTCCAAGGCAGCAGCCAAAACCAAGGGCTCAATCTTTACTAAAGTTAAAACTCCCATTCATAATGCTGTCTTATGCACACACCCACAGAGGCACGTGCACACATTGCATTATACAAAACAGCATTGTATACTATTTTTGTTTTCATGTTATGAAATCTTAAAGAACACGAATATATTTTAAGCAATTAAACGTCTCATGCCAGTCTTAATCCTACTAATTAGGAAAACCAAACATAAGATATAAAAAGCTATTTCTAAGGAAGTATTTCTTGTAGAGTTTAAATGTGTCATTAAATATGATGGTGGGGGAATAAAACATGGAAACAAATATTTGCATCAGTAGAAACAAAAAAAAATAATATAGGTAATTAGAAAACATTTCTGTTAAGAAGCCCCTTTCTTTATCATTCAATTTAAATAAAAAATTGATTAAATTAGTTCTTAAATTATGCTTTGAAGGTAATGAAAATAGTTTCTGATCAGGAAAACAGTATTGTGCTGCCAGTAAAGCTGACAAATGTCATAGCTTCTGATAAGTTCCACTAATTTTTTATATTCTCTTCTAAGTGAAACATATCTATAACATAAAGCAAGACAGTCGGTTTTGGTCTTGCAAAACACAGGAGAGAATAACTTCCCATGATTTTGACCATCCACTGCTTATACAGCTGTAATACTACATTTCCGCAAATTTATTTTGAATGATGTAATGAAATTTGAGTGTTTCATTTAATGCTTTTTGTAATGTTTTAATTGGTATAGTTGAGGATGAAAACTTTTTTTTGTTACATTCTATTATCATCACTGAGTTGGTAATTTTTTATCACATAAATTCCTACAGAATATTTAAGTAGATTTTATTGAATTACAGGTTTAGTTTATCTGCAAATGTGTCCACTAGTTGACAAACATTGAGCTGTTGTAGCATAGTAAAAATACCAAAATCATATATTAAGAAAATAGCAGGATGATGAAATTACATCTCTTAAGCCTTTTCATAAACTGGTCCCTAAAAGATTAAAATCCCTCGACACTGTTATTTAGCTGTCCGGAAGCTCAATGCTGAATATCCTTAACAAGAAAAATACAAATTGTGTTGACATAATTTTTGACTAATTTGCATCCCCTGTATAAGCCAGGTTGTCAACTCACATTTTTCTGTCTTCAGCAGGTGAAACAAATCAGATTTTCTATTTACCTTGCACCACATACAGAACTGGGTAAAATAACTGCAGCCCTTTCGACTAGTAACACTGGATGTTACATGCAGCATCCACTTTACATTCACACCCTGGAAAGAACGACTAGCCTGACCTGCTGTAAGATGTAAACCGTGGCATTCATACATTTTCATGTTGCTCATGGTCAGGCTTTACATGCTGTCACTTCTCTGCTTTGGTCACATACCACACTACTGCTCTGCTGGTGCCTGAACTGCAGCACAGGTAAAAGTCACCTCTGCTGACAACCCATGCCTTGCCTGGTGTATTTCTCATATATACCTGTCCTTTAATTCTGCAGACACAGGGAAAGTATTAATTTAGAAGCCTTTCCATAATTCTTTTTCTGTTACTGCAACAGGAGGTGAAAAGCCTTGCTGCGGGACACTGATACTGCCAATAAAGCCAAACCATGAAAATTCACTTTTTAGGGCTGCGAAGAAATTTGAGGAAAATGGTCATTCAAATCCTACCCTGCAATGCCTGCCCCACGGGCATTACAGAAAGCACTCTTCATGTTCATTAAATAAGACACCGTGCTTGGTAGCCCCTTCTTTCAACTCCTCTGTGGTTTTGCCTCATTAAAGACTGAATGCAGACGTATTTGGCTCAGGGATAATACTGATTGCTGTATATACTTCAGGAATGAGTCTTCATTTGACTGCAAATATACTTATCCATATAAATTCACCAGTCAATGCTAGGTTTCCCTTCCTTTGAGAGAAGCTGAATGTGAGTGATCTGTCAAGTCAAATACCTTGCTTTAACAGTAAATCTAGGGAAAAATATAATTTACAAAGTAACCAGTAGCTGTTTAAAATCTCATCAGTGAAAAGGAAAGCCTGTCTGTACTATCCATTGAACAGTAATAATTATACATTGGAAGAAGGATTTTAGAATTCTTCAGGTTTGCTTAAAGCAGATTGATTGATTTTTAAGATTTATTATATTTTTAGCCATCAGGAAAGCGTGCTTTCAGTTGAGCAAAATGTTAGAGCAAGCCTATGATTCATGAATGATGATGAAGTTTTATGTCTTTCCTTCATCCCCGTCCTTCTGCTCCTTGACATATGAAAAGTTCGGAGAATTTGAGAGCCTTGTAGACATCAGTACTGAACGGAATTTATAGTTCTTTTGTCCATCTTGATATGGCTACAGAAATAGGCAGTTCTCTCCCAATACATGTTTGTCTTTATAAACTTGCAAAAGAGAGGGGGGTGGTGAGTAGGGGGGTCGAGAGAGAGAGAGAGATGAGATTGATAGAGATAGATAGATAGATAGATAGATAGATAGATAGATAGATAGATAGATAGATAGATAGATAGATAGATAGATAGATTCATTCATTAAAATGCCTGAGGAACAATGAACAAGTCAGCATAGATATTTTTGGTTTCAGAATGTCTCTGTTGAAAGAGTCTATCAAACTTGGGGTATCCATTAAGGATTCAGGACTCCTTTAAGGCACCTTCTTGTTTATTCCTTGAAGTCTGTATGAAAGCTTGGAAGTACTGCTTTTGTACTATAGCACTCTGGAATATTTACTTGTCATAAGATCCTGCTACAGAACCTCCCCACTCCCAAACCTGCACCAAAATAAACTGGGATGTGTATCTTTATCCCCTTCCTCTTTTGAATCAAAGATACAAAAAAGCACCCTATTTGTGCGCACTGACTAAAGCTTTCCGTCATAATCAATGGATCCAAAACATCTACTTCAAGGAACATGGAAAGATATTTCTGGACGCAAGACAGAAGAAAGCCGCCTGCTCTGAGCATCTCAGTTCCTTAGACACCTTTACATTGGTCTCAGTTTCTTCGGTGCTTACACCCATACCTTTTGCATGGTTAGAAGCACCTCAGTCAGGGAAACAGGCATTTATTTTCCTGACTTCACTCTTCTAAAATGCAAACCTCACTTAAGTCTCCAGAAGGATTTAGAAATAGCAGATTGACTCAGAAAATAGCTAATTGCATCAAATGTCATTACTTTCATTCATAAATATGTGCAGCAGCAATGTGGCCCATTTGCACAGCATTTAGGGATAAAATGTACAGGGACCATTCCAACAGAAGGACATAAGAAGCAGCGTATTCCAGAGTTTCGAGACTGGAGTAGAGAGGAACATTAAGAAGACAAGCAGGAATAGTTTCTACTTTTCAGCTGAAGTTCCTCCTTGGGCAATTCTTCTTGCCTGGAGAGATGCTCATAACAACTAGAGTATTATGCAAAACATGTACAGCATCCTCAGCAGCAAAGTTAGCTCAGCTTCATTATCAATACCCTAGGTCCAGTGTGAACACCTATGTTCTTCCTACTAGTTGTCTCCAGATACTGCCTTACTCAGCATTCTGGTGCACTGAATTGTTCTGCAGACTTGACTGACCTTTTCATTGAGTCAATGGAATGAAACAAACAACTCAAGAGATCTCGATGATCATTGATAGACAAAGGTGCCTGTCTCTTTCCAAAGATCCTGTCACAGTCAGGCATCCACTTTTCAGGCGCTGTGATGCTGACTTTTGTGTAGAGATCTTGCCTGTGAAGGTAAGTGTTGGAAATCAAATTCTGCTCCAGAGAAGGCAGGTAGCTATTGAAAGGTATCCACAGAGATGGATGTTTAGCTGACTTAGGATTCAGTTGCTTAAACAGACCTGTAATGCCATTTCATACAGCCTATGACATCTTGCCTGGTATCTGCTTCTCCTGCAGGATGCATGTCTCCTTTGGGATTATGTCACAGCTTTCATTTACATACAGAAACTGCAGAGCTCTTTCAAATGTCGCTAGGCATCTGAAATATGTCTGCTGTAGATGAGCAGGCATCGCTGGCCTCACCAATTGACTACAGTCAATTTAAACACCAATTCACAAGCGTATGCACACTTATGAAGTTAGATATTAATTTTAAACCAGGTTCAAACCTAATGGATTACAGTACTCCAAAGCCAGCTCAAGGCAGGACATGAGAGAGGACAGAGAGCTCCTTTCAGTTCTATGAAGACAGGTGTGTACTGAGTGCCATGTGGGACACCCTAGGGGTTCCAAGACTTCCACACAGGGCTAGTAGACAGACGTCTATGACCTACAGGAGGTCCATTGCTTTTTTTGGAAGAGCAGATGGCCAGGTCAGATGCCCTAGGCCATCGTAAGAGCTACATACCTAGGTTTAGACAACTGAATGACATTAAGAGAGTCCAGAAGAAAACTGCAGGGCTAGCTGAATTTGGGAGTAACCAGAGCAGAAAATACAGAATGGGTGAAGTTCACAATAAGCCTAATGATAAGAAAAGTGCATTAAGTCTGTATTGAAAGTGTGGAGGTTCCGACTGGAAATGCAACTTCCATATAAACCTGTTAGCACTTGGTACAAAGACTGCTTTTTAAACTTAGCATGCTGTTTGTACTTACAAGTGTTGTGTTTCAAAGTCAAATTTTAAGTGTGCTAGCCTAGTCCACAATATATGGGATAATAAACTTATTACCTAGTTAGTTAAGAACAGTTAATTTAACTTAAAATCCTTTCTACTTTGATAGTGTGTTAACATAGTAACATAGAACATTATGCCTCTTTGCCTGTAATTTATGAAAAAAACCAATTCTGAAAACGAGATTTGTTGTATCTTTTTGAGTAGAACAGTTTTAAAGTTGCCAACCACAACTTGATTAGAAAATGCATAAACATTCTTTCATAGCCTTTGGGAATTTTTAATCCTTTGTTGAAAACATTGATCTTGAAATTCTGCTGGGATTATTGGAAGATGAAGGTCCTAGAACATGTAATTCAAGAGATTATTTCTCCTGTGCATAAGATGTTTAATGTGTATTGTTACAGTCAGAATATTTTCTTTACTTTTAATAAAAAATTTTGGAAGAAAAATGTATTTACACTGTTACAGGCACACATTAAAACAAAAATACACGGATTACTTAACATTTCACTAATGGATAATTGAATTAACTATAAAAGCATTTTATGATTATTTCTTTTTAGCTCACTTAAGACCACCATCACAAATCTGTTAAACCCTCATGTTTGTGTAAAGGTGTCTTCTTTCAGAAGTGAAAGCTTAAACTAGTGCATATTCAACAGAGCCATTGTTTCTCAGACATAGAAGTGACTTTCAATAGCCTTTGTCCTTCACCGTAATTATCTAGTTTTGTCTGTTAGGTTACAGTTCAGAAGCACCTTAGTTTTACCATTTCAAACTTCTCAGGTACTTGGTCCTTCCTAGAAACTAGAGATTTATATTTTCAGAAAAAGGTCAGCCTTCAGATGTGACCGAGTATATTCCCCACATATTCTACATATTAAAAAAATAAACTAGTGAACCAGCAACTTTGGAAGGAAACAGTGTTCACATAAAAAGATTTAGCTAAAAATAGCTATTTCTCCAACAACAGTAACAAAAAGAAAAACTAGTCACATTAAGAGCTGTCCTGGAGAAAATTAAACGAGTCTTCATGATTTATTACAAAAGGAAAAAATAGGAAATTCACCATCTGAAGGCAAAATATGAAACAAAACACATGAAACCAAAATTATGTGCCTGCAGTAATAAAGCATTCTAAAACATGAAATTCCTGTTAATGCTATTAATGATTAACAATGGCTGAAGATGTGTACAAGCTATTTGAATTTAGCTTATTGGCATCATTCCCCTAGTAACATTAAATACCTATTCTGTAGGAAGGAGTTTGGTATTATAGAATCATTTTTTGTCATGTGATTCTTAAAAGATAAGTAGTATCTCTTTGCAGAAAACCTTTATTTCCTTCTCGTATAAAAGCTTGCTTTGATAAAAGAATCTTGCCACATGCTGAACTCACTAAATTTATCTAGCTGTCACCATGAGTTCCCATAAATCTGCCTGTTCTGAAGTTTTCCTGCAGTGTACAGCAGTTTAAGCATTATGTTTGGGACTTCCTAAATGAAAAGTCTGACAAGGAGCAGTGCCCTTTGCAATGAATGCCCTGTAAGGGTCTAATCTGCAACACACCAGAAATATTCCCACTGACATGACCAGGCATTGTTTTGGTCCTGAAAGGAACTGCACTAGCAGTATCCTTGTTACCAACAGACAAAGTAGTAAGTGAAACAAGTCTGATTTTCCAAAATGGGTTGGTTTGGTTTTTTAGAATACAAGTAAAATCTTCATTAGGTTTTACTTCAGATGAACCAGGTTGCCACACTTTGGAATAGTACAATGACTCCAACATCAGGAAAATTGAAATGAACTTGTGAATTACCAGTGAACATGTGTGCTGTATTTATTCTTAAATGTTCAATCCTTAAAATTCATAAATCTTCAGACATCAGGTTGCATCTTCTATATTTTATGTTAAAGGATTGATGTATTTAAATTTCATATCTTAAGGTATACTCACTCTGTCTCCTCTGAAATATACCTCTAAACCAACTTGATTTCTGCTATCAAAGTTCAAGGTTGGAAGCAATACCACTTGTATTTCAGCATGTCATAGACTTATTTTTCTTGGTGACACCCCCTCTGAAACTGACATTTCCTGACATTAGTTGCTTGTTTGTAGTGGGATTTCTGTACTGACAGTAATGATAGCACATTACTTTCCTTTAGCTAACAAGAAATTTGCATTTTATTCTAGTTGGTCGGCTTTGGAAAATAAGTACATACTCATGCTACATTTTTATTATATGCAGAGTGGATGAAACAATTTCTATGCCGATGTTAATTCTTCTATATGAAGGTTTTTGCATTTGTTTTTCAAAGCTGTTTTGGAAGCTTGAATCAAAACATAAAGATTCAGAGAAGAAATTTTCACGCTGGATAAAATCTAAGCAGCATGGAAGTCAGTGGGAGTTCTGCTTCAGTGGGGTTAGAATTAAACCTGATTAACATATAATAATGTATTCCTCCCATCCTTTACCATAAAGCCAACTAAAAAGGAAACAACAGCCCCCTGGCCTTAGCCTAAAAACCAGTAGTATACTTACAACCAATAACCAATGTGTATAGTAAATTAGCAATGTTACTTCAGTGAAAGTGTAGTTCATCCGCAGGTTCTCGACGCGAGTTGTTTCCTATCCTGTATGAATTTTTCCCATTACATACTGCACTAATAATTTGGTTCAGAACCATATGACTTCACAGCCTCTTCTTTGGAAAGTTTGGGACCACACTAAGTGGGAGAGGTAGACAGTAGGGGGAAAGGTGCAATATTTCCGTTTTAGGGAGGACAATTAAGTTGCTTGCTGATGTTTGCAGAATTTGTGGCAGGACTGGGAACTGAATACAAAGCTCTGGTGGTGTTGCTTGGAGGTTAGTGTCATCTCAACCACCTGCACACCAGTGTAAATCTTGGTTCCACTTGGTTCGGTCTCCTGAATTGACCGTGGCTTTCTTGAAACAGAAAATAATCCAAATTTATCTTAGTTACAAAAAAAACTGTTCGATCTTTAGTAAAGCAAACAGAAAAGAGCAATGAAGCTGGTGAAGGGTCTTGAGCACACGTCTTATGAGGAGTGGTTGAGGGACCTGGGGTTGTTTAGTCTGGAGAAAAGGAGGCTCAGGGGGATCTTACCACTTTCTATGGCTACCTGACAGGAGGTTGTAGCACAGTGGGTGTAAGTCTCTTCTCCCAAGTAACAAGACAGGACAAGAAGAAACAGCCTATGGTTGTGCCAGGGGAGGTTTAGACCTGATATTAGGAAAAATTTCTTCACCAAAGGTATTGTTAAGAGTTGGAACAGGCTGCCCCAGGGAAGTGGTTGAATCACCATCCCTGGACGTATTTAACCACCTTGTAGTGGACTTGGCAATGTTCAGGTAACAGTTGGATTTGATGATCTTTAAGGTCTTTTCCAACCTAAATGATTTTATGGTTCTATAAAAATAGGAATGTTAACAAAATTATTTTATATTCTTACATCAGACGAAAGTGTTTCTCTGTTAATTAGAAAAAATACATCTTGAGGAATTTGCTACAAAAACCTAGAAAATTGTAAATATTACTGAGTGAGAAAAGAGACTAGCAGTGGTTTTTTCAAGATTTTACTTCAGCTACAAAAACCAGTCCTGTCATCACCATACAGAGCACTGTTTGATCTTTTACACTCATTGATTATTAATGGGGTCTAAAGATGATTCTCCCTTGCCCCTACATTCCCTGAATTGCAGAAAAGTGTTTTTTAGTTGCTGGAAAAACCTGATACATAATACATTTACAGTTCTTTTTTAAGACTTAACACTTGTTGACTCCAGTAGACTTCAGGGGTACTCAGCACTTTGTGTTACTGACTCCACAGATATCTCCTTACATGAATACTTTGCGTAATATGCATAATCTCAGTTGAACCCATTTTGGCCAAAAGAAATGAAGGAAAACATTCCTGAGAAAACAGGGTTTGACAACAATGATGTTTTGTGTGTGTGTGTAAATTTTAATGGAATAGAAATGGGAAGTGCCATTTTTCTTATGTTTTATTTACAAAATAGGCTCAGCTACTCCTTTTCTCCAACTCAGAAACAAAACTTAGTTCTGAAAAGCTTACAAAATATCACTTTTCCATATAGGTGTATGGGTAACATCAGTGCTTCTGGAGCAAGTCACTGAAGTGCTACTGCACATCATCAAACATTGCAAATAAGGCATGTTTTTATGAATAATATTTTTAATTGCTGTTTAGCACACTATTTCTATGCAAGTGGATAAAGGAATCTGTCCCTTTTTTGTATACACAAGTGAGGTTTATGTTTTCATGTGTGGACTTCTGAGTGTACTAAAGTTTGAGCAGTTACACGACTGGTTGAGGCTAAGAAAAACATGAAAGAAATTTCATTCTACAAGGCTATTCATAAAGAACAGGTAAATGAGTGATTTTGTCTAAACTCTTGAGTATCTTATCAATGAAAGCACTTCATTTGTCCAAAACATCTCTAAAAATATTTCTGAACAATAATGACAGATACTTCTCAGAGGAAGAATAATGTATTTTTTCATTTGTCTGTTGTTTGTAGATAAGCTTCAATGTGTGTCTGTTCTCTTCTCTGAGCCATGAACATCTGTGTCTTTGTGCAAGAATATCTTTTTTTACCCATTTTATCATGTCTGTTGCAGCTTTGAGTAGGAGGTATATTCTATTTTTCATGGTTTGTTTTGAAATGCACATCTAGATTTTGTGTCATCTTTGAAATTCCCGTGCCCACTTATCTATAGATGAAAGAAAGCTGTTCATTTATGCAATAAGATATGATATAGAATGTATTTATGGATGATAACTGCACATTTCATAAAGTCTTCAAAGACAGAAGCCTGAAGGTCAACAAACAAATACTTCAATAAAGAGCAGTAGATATTCTGGCTACTCCAAAGTGATTAAAACAACTGTCTCAAATCTTGAATAGATGTTTTTATTCTTTCGTGAACTGATGTGGGAAAAATGACGTCGTGCCCGATGCGTTCCCACTTTTGTGAATTTCTTCATATCCAAAGTAAATCAAACCTTTTTTGTTTTCTGAAGTGTAAGATATCTTTCTTAGAAACATCCAGTGGGGTATGCTTGGAATGAACTGCATTCCCCAGATCTGTCACTGCTGGGAATAACAATTCATCAGAAAACATTTGCCTGAAAGTCTCGTATTTGACAGGGTCCTGAGAATTTAGACATGTTCTCTGGAGGCACTAGCTTTTCTTTGTAGGTCTTACCTGTGTCCATGTACTGTAGAAACATGAGTCCTTGACCCAGGGAGCTTCTAACAGAAATTTACGTGTAAATCACAGGACTGTATCGCTTTGGAACAGGTGAAAATTTGTCAAATCTGAGATATCTAGTGAAACACTTTGGACTCAACAAATTGGTGTTTCATTAACAAAACCATTTTGCTTTTTCTGGCTTATTTTTCTAACCACTACACTCCAGATCTTATCATCACCCCTTTGTGATACTTTTTATTTTATAATTTTCTTTGTCCTGGAGACGGCAACTGCTGACTCCGCCTGTGCTAATGCAAATCACAAGTGCAGCTGAAGGAACCTTTAGAAGATGTGATTTATGCTGCATCATTTTACCCGTTGTAAAAGAGGATTACACTGCACTAATTCAGATTTTAGACTACACTCTATCTTGATCCATGCATGCTATAAAACAACACAGTTACATGGATAGTGGAAGCCCAATACTGAAATCCATGACAAGAATCCTAACCCCAAATCAAGGCACTAGAAAGTCAGGCTGATTAAAGTCACGAAGGTGCACAGCTAAGCCCAGAGCTGAAAGCTGAAGTCTGAGCAGATTCTGAGTGTAGAAAAATGCTGATGTCTGAGTTGGCAGAGTATGAGAAATTGAACACAAAATCTTCATAATCTGAAATGTCAGAGAAACTTAATGTCAGCTAGTGCTGTTAGTCCTGCCTAAATCACCCAAATCAGCCCAGGTATAAACAGCTGCAGCTGTCACTGTAGTTAAGAGGAGTTGCATCTACTTACAAGAGTTAAGTTCCCAAAAATAAAGCAATATTACTCCCCCCACCCCGCCCTGTTTGTTGGGGTTTTTTTCTCCTAGCTGAAAGACCAATAAAATAGCCTTCTAAATTAATGGTAAAGATAAAAGCAATGATCAGAGGTAAATATGGTGAAAGACAAAAATATTTTTTATTATATGAAAAGACTAGCTGAGCCACACAAATCATTGGAATTCGTATCACAGTGCAGTCACCAGTTCTATAAATTCATGAATAATTCATGAAAGAAAAATCTACAAACTTTAAAAGACCTACACTATGAGAAATCCAGCATTTTAGTTGACCACTGGCTCTTCGGTTTCTAAACACTAATAAATTCATCAAATAAGCCACTTAGACTGTGTCTCCATTTACCTCAGTGCCGTTATTTGATGTTTCACTTCTGATGCAGATGAGTCTTGTTTTTTATAGTTAGCCAAAACCTCATAAGCATACACTGAAGGCAGAAAGAGCCTTTAATTTTAGAGAGACTATTAACTTTCATTTTATATTTCTAAATCAAGTGGTTAGATATGTCAGTGCTTTAATGGTACCTCTTTCCCTAATTTAACAGTGTAGAACCCCAGAATGCTGTTTGATTCTAGCTCAGGGACATCTGAGAAATTACATTTACTACTAATGCACTAAAGATTTCCATTCTATATGCAAACAGTAGAAACAGTATGCACATATCCCTGGTTTCTTACTATTAAGAGTAGTAAGAGGCGTTATTTTCACTTGTTTGTTTGTTTAATGCCAAATGTCCCTCTCAGAAAGATGCTGCAGGAAATCTGTTCCCCTAAACTCTCTATTCCTGGCACAGATCATGGGTAGGGACAAACTTAACAATTTCCTAAACCAAACGAGTCAGGCTTGAGTTCATCCCACCTACTATTGGAAATTTAACTGATGTGTCCAAACTAAAAGAGTGGTTGTCTTACACTTCTTCCATAGTCAGCGCAGAGGAACAGAAAGTGCTTGGGATGAATAGTACTTCTCTCCCTCTTTTGAATGAAGTGAGATGGTAAAATGGCTAGGCTCCTAACTTACATATGCTTAGAATAAATGATGAATGATAAGGATTCAGTGATTAATGGAGAAATTAATTATGGATACAGAACCCAGCTTCCAAATGAAAATGGAAATAGAATTACATCATAAACCATTTTTGCTTGGTTTAGTATAAAGGAAGACTGTAAGAAATTTTATTCCCCTCTCTATTAAGATCCTGTTCATCCAGAGTTCTGTACTTACCACATCATTTGCAGGCATCATGCTGTACCTGTTACTAAAACCATATTTACAAGGCAAGAAAATTTAAAAAACTTGACTGTCCATCATTTGGTCCACTTATGTTTTATTATCTTTGCTTTCTGAATGCATACTTGTTAGTTATTAACTAACATAAGTGACTTTCAGGATATATACTGGATTCCTCCCTCCCTTTTAAAACTTCTACCTGTAGCTTCACTGTCACAAATAATCTTTTTAAAGCTAAATTAATTCATCCTTTGATTTTTTTCCCAGTACAAGAGACAATTTACTGCAGGCAATTTGACATCCTTAAACATACTTAATTAAGACAATTTTAAAGTCTGGTGTTTTGGAAAGTGAAGTTTTTTGGAAACACAAAGCATGAATTTAGAATAATCAAGAACTACTATACCATTTCTTCAGGGAACTTCTGGTAGCATGCAAGATTCACATGCAATGCATTAACAGACGAAAACAAATTTGAATGCATTACAGCATGTTTGTATATATCTAATATAAACAAATTATAATCTAGGTTAGAATATTTCTCATTTAAAATATGTTACTGACTTTGTTAGTGGAGTTCTTAATCTATTATTTCATTATTATAATTCTTAAATTATTATTTTATACTGTAACAAAATTAAATATATTGCATTGTCATATGCAGTGCTGAGACTCTGCTAGTGGTTCACATTCAATCCTCTCCTTTCAAGAAAACAAAATAGATAAAAGTAAAATGATTTTTATAAGCATTTAAGCAGGCATTCTTCTTTGCTTAATCTACAACATTGAAGCAATTTGATGTTAGGAGAATGCACATGCACGTATCTATTCCCTGCTTGCTTGTGAGTGTATATGTAAACACATAAATACATCAATGTGTGTATGCTTACATTTATATCTGAAATAAATATTCATTAGTTAGCATGATTTGCTCTTTGACCCTACCATACTCATCATGTTGATGAATCTTTTCATTGCAGAGTCCACTGAGCTTACATGGCAAGAGGAAGATTGCAAAACTAGAATCATAAGATGCAAGCGTAGTAGTTCAGAAAAAGCATGTTCAATGTATTAGTGAATGTCTTTAAAACAGAATTCTAATATTGATTTAACAGTAAGAATGTATCTTCAGGTTCTATTTTTAAACCTATGAATACGTTTACCATTTCTGACAGTTATTTTACTCTTTTTCTAGTGTATCTGTTATTGTTATCAACTGTAAAAATGTTTTTCTCCTCCTTAATACTTTCCCCAAATCTGATGAGAAATCTTTTTAATCTCCATAAATCAAACTCCTGGTTGAGAATTAGAATACTCTCCTAGTCAAGGGAAATGGGGATTTAGCACTATTGTTTTATTTATCACTGGGAGACTTAAGTCTCTGTCCTACCAGCTCAGACGTTAAAAGAGATTCACAAGACTGACAAAAGTTGTAAGGCAATGTTATTAAAGCAGCTGTATTATTTTATGGCCACAGACTTCAGAGAAACTTTACATTCATAGTATAGACTGGAACAGACTAAAATTTTAACTATATTGCTACAAAGGTTATGCAGTTCCCAGTTGAAACCACACAAGAAACCTTTTACTAATTACTTGGCATTAAAAAGCACATGCTTTAATGACAATAATGATGAGCAAAGAGCCATAACCCTTGAGAGGGGAGGCTCTGATTAAGAAATAAGATGACAATCTGTGCAATAGTTCTGATTAAAATATACCTTGGATGCGTACACAGGGTGCTGTTGATGCAGAGAGCCCCTAATGTACTTAAGGTGTGCATTAATCAGCCCCTTCACACACTTCATTTAGATTACTACTTTGCATTTTTAAATCAAGATTTTTATGCTTAAATAATAATCTTCCTCTTAAGTTATAAGTAGACCCAAGACACCCTTTTGTAAATGTGTAACATTTTGAAAAATTGTTTGTTTAAATACTTAATGCAATTAACACTACTTGTAAGGACTTTTTCTTCTCCTCTTCCTCTTGTTATAGAGCCAGATGTCTTCTTTTGTGGTTTTTTTTTGTCAGGACAGGTTTTGTTGCCAAGTCAGTATTTATTTGCATTGTCAATAGCATGTCAAATCAACTTTATAGTACCAAATTTAGACAGTCCCTGCTTATTTTGCTCATTGCAGGAAAGTATTAATCAGGCTGGGGAAGCATAACTGGCTATGGCCTGTGACTTTCAGAAATGATAAGAAAAAAGGAAATCTGTTCATTACCCACCTCACGAGGATTATAACAAAGCTCAGCTAATAAATTTAAAGTATTCTGAAAAACCTTACTGACTTACACTTCTTTTACATGTCATATTTTTAGGACTCCATTTTTAAGTATACTAGCTGTTTGTTGCTGTTCCTTAAACCTGGCAGAGGTTTTTGCCATATTTTGTCAAAATGTGCTTTTCTCAGAGTATCTATTTTCCATGGGAAATATACCTTCCAGATTGCAAAGACATTGTTTAATAATACTTTAAAGAGATGTGTGGGAAGGCGCTATACCAACCTGTTTGAGATATTGTTCATTTGCTTTGATCACTTGCCTTTGATCATTTGCAAATTTAGGCCCTGTTACTGCTAACACTCATGGGCTTAAATTCTGCTTTAGATAAAGGTTTGTAGCAGTAAGGTCTTGAAGTTTTTTTCTCTTTCCATCAAAGGCTGAAGGCTCTGATGTTCTTGGATGAGAAGTGCTAGATAAATACAAAGGATATAGAGCTTTTTCCCTATGAATTCCACCAAAGATTGCCTTTCCTCCACTCCTCCTCTTCCTCTCAACATTGTTAGGCAACATGCCCAGGCTGCTTCCTACCACCACGCACAGCCTCAGGATATAACTCCCTGATTTAACTATGTGTCCATTCACATAATCCAAAATGTGAGCTTCACAAGTCTGGAATTAGGAAAAACACATAGGAGGAAGTTTCTGAGTGGGCAGTTTGGCACTTTCCATAAATTAGTACCAGTCAGGCACTGTCATTCTGCTGAAGCTCTGAGTAAAACCATAAATATTTTCTAATGGAAATAAATGAGAGACGATAATCCCCTACACACCTGAGAAGAAGCTATAACTGCCACATATCATCCCAAATTCTCAATAGATTATACCTTCCCGGTAGTGTCATGCATTACCAAGGCTTTACCAGCTGAAGGATTTTGCACATCAAGAATAAAAATGAGTGTATCTCTGAATTAAAAAAAAAAAAGGAAAGAATAAACCATAAACCTTTATGACTAGTATGTTCTCTTTTCAAGGTGATAAGGTGCAAGTATGAAAAAAATTATGTTCCTTATTTTACAGGAAATAGCCCAGGAAGAATTTAAGACATCCAGATCTGATATTCTATCCTAGGTTCATAAAAGAACAGTAGAAGCACATGTGCCAACACAGGCTCTGTGCAGAATAAGGGCAGTATGCACACCACTGAGGTTCATGAGACAGCATGAGGCTTGAAGTCAATTCAGTGGGATTATTTTTGGCTAATTCAGAGGGATACACCCTTGAAAACTTGAAGTTGAGAAAACTACATGAAACGTATCGCTTCTGTTCCCACTCTACCAGCTGAACAGACACTAGAGTAAGAAACCAATTCATACTTTTTCCCCCTGCTAAGAAGAGAAGCAAACTAAAATCAGCTTCAGAAACTGCATGTGCTCCTGACACTTCCTGGCAATTCTTTGAAGCTTTATGGTTAGAAGTTTAAATATATTTTCTCTGCTGTGTTGCTGTTTGAAAGACACCCACCACACGGGAAGCCTGACTGGAAAGCAGGCGATGACTTCTCTTGTTCAAAGAGGTCTCTGCAGGGCTGTGCCTGGAGAGTCCTGTTGCAGGTAGGAGGGTATCCTCTAGCATAACCATTGCTACTGGCAACAAACACCCCTGTGTTCTCTGTCTTCCTCTACCTGACGTTGCTCTTGGCTTCACTGGGGGGGGGGGGGGGGAGAAAAAAAAATGAAGTACCTGGGTACAAGAGAGGCATCACAAAGTTCATTTCAGAGCCCACTAGCAGGTCTAGTTATGGATAATGTTAGCGCTCTTCTCAAGGAACCAGTAGGTAAGTGAGCAGACTGGGTGTACCTCTGTGTACTGTGAGGAAGAGAGTGCACATCTGGACCACCTCATTTTGCATCAGGGTGGAACACAGTAGAGAAAGGAGGCCTTCCTCCTCCTTCTGCCCCTTCTACACTGAGTCTCATGCCAGGTCATTTGAGCATTGGTTTGAACCTAGGGATCTCCCCACAGAAGCTGAGGGGAGAGAGAAACCCCTTGGAATTTGTACAAGTCTTCAGTGCCCACCACCTTCAGGGGGTGGAAGGGTGGCTAAAGGGGAGCAAAGGGCTTCTTTCCTTAACCACATCAGAAAATCCAATCTGACATCCCAAGAAGGTGGAAGTAACAAGTAGCTCAGAGCATCTAGTCAGAGCGATGTCAGTTTGCAACCCGTGCTGCTTCAGAAGTCAGAGGAATGCAAGCAGCGAAGCAGCCTGCATATTTTGGCAGCAGCATTCAAACCAGTAGGGGTGTTTTGGAAGGAAAAGAATGTCAACTGGAAATATGGTACTTAAATCCATCATCTTAAACAAAATTAGGCTTCTGAAAATCTACCATTTAAAGACCAAATTCTGAAATTTACAGCTCGGAGTTATTTTTGTTTTAACATATGGATGTGAAGGATGTAAATCCATCGAAGGTACAGACTTAAGTCTCATTTCTTCCAAAAGCAAACACCTTTGAAAAACACTAGGTATTGCATTGAATCAATATGTAAGAATTGTTAATAAAACTGGTGTTCAGCAACTTTTTTTCATGTAAAGATATCCAAAGAGAAGATGGAAATGTGTGGAAACTGTGCTGAGAATAAAGCTAGAGACCTGTCGTGGTATGTGTGCCATTGGGCACCAGAAGAGTCATGCAAGTAGACAGCTAAAAGATTCCTTCTGCCCAATATCATTGAGAGGAGAGAACTTAGGAGACTGAAAAGCCTAAAAATGTAATGAAAGGTTTCTGACAGGCCTTATTTGCACAACAAGCAACATTTGACAACATGGGAAAGACTCAGCTTTCAGGTGTTAGCCTAAGTTTCAGTTCATGTCCATGATGAGAATCAAGTGCTATGAAAGTTGACAACATATCTTTACATAAGACAAGAGAACTTAATAAACTTGATAAGAAATTTTAGGATTCTGTTGTAAATTGTCAACTCATACAGGTCATGATCAGTAACTCACTGTATTTACTGCTTTTAAAATATATATCCTTATACTTTGAATATAAAATTTTGGCAAATTTACAAATGCATGGCTTCTGAGAACACCTTAAAAATAACAAAATTATTCTGTCTTGAAAATACTATGGTTTCTAGTGGACGTTACATTTATATACTAATAAAATTTATTGTGTTCAGTACCACTTGATATCTACAAGAATTTATTTTGGTTACAGATAACAAGCTGTTCCTTATGTTTTATTTGGTCTTAATGTCTTAATCTGTCCTCCTGTTACAAAACACATTATGTTCATGTTCCTCTGTACATATCAGATAAGCACTTAATTCTCTATTTGTAGCCCAAAATTCTTTTCTGTGTAAGTTTGAACCATCCAAAATTGCATGAACTGAAACAAAACTGATTACTGTAACTAGAAAACTGAATATTGATTTAGAGATAAATATAACTGCATTTTCCCTCTAAAACTTTTTGGAAGATTAATTGGCACACTGGGAAGGATCAATATTGTACCTCTTAAAGAAGATAGATAGGATGAAATGTTGTTTGACAAGCTTGTCAAAAGGAGGGTAAAATGGCTGTAAAAGCTGTATTTAAGGCCAGACCAATTGGTTATTTTCTGTGTTGACTTTAAGGAGTTCTGCCAGTAGAATTCTTTCAGGAATAAACCTCTGATAGGTCATGATTTTAACAGAAATTCTCTTATTATGTGTAGAGGAGTTATTGAGGATTGTATGAAAAATTTATTTGTAGAAAGGTTGTAATAATTGTTAAAAACATAAGGTATAAAATGTTAAAAAAAAAAAGAAGGAGGAATCGTAGAGGAAGGAAGCTGGGTTAATCATTGGTAATATACAGTGTGGGTTGGCTTCAGGGGTGGCAGGTTGGTTGATGTAGGCAAGGTGAAGGTGTGACTGTTTAAGTGAAGTGGTTGAGAGTCAATGAAGAGGGGGCAGCCGAGGAAGAGAGAGGAGGAAAAAGCGGGGAGAGGAAGAAGTGGAGAGAAAAGAGGGAACACACACCCTGGATGAGACGAGGAGAAGGCAGCAGAGGGACTGTATGAAGTGTATGCTGGTATGAGATGGTAAAAGACCTTGTTGCAGCCTGATAGTTTGGAGAGTGCTGCGACAATTATGGACTTAAGACTTTACTCATCTGGGACTTATCCTTTTATTTAGTAAATACATTGTTCTGGCTGACAGCACCATGGAAGAGAAAGTCAGTGTTCTATTCAGTTTTACTAAAGTGAGTTAGTGGGAGATCACATTTGGTAAGAATTATGATTTGGAGTTCTGTAAGGTATTTTGATTTATATATCCTTTTGTTTCCCGACTGAAGCAAATTAAGGTCTTCCGAGAAGCATCACGCGCCACTTTGCTATAATCTAATGGTCTGTACACATTCAAAAGAAATTACAGTGATTTCAATAAAAAGACCAGTCATAGAAACAGTTAATTGTTAATACAAAAAAAAAAAAAAGAAATCCAGCAGAGGACTGAAACTTGGGATATAACCAGGGTAAGGGCACTGACAGTTCAGTTCAGAAGTTGTTATACTTACAGAGCAGCGGAAACCCCTTTGGCACACGTTTTGAATAGTTTTGGCACTGTTTAGCTGGAGCACTGAATCAGAAATAGCCATGATGGACAAAGCCAAGAAGCATCCTTGCAGGATCTCTGTAAAAATATTCATGAGAATTAATGGTGCTGGAAATAGTTGTCTTGGTGTCTGCTGTTACCCTCAGGCATGAGAATGCTAACGAAAGCCACCTCATTGATTAGCGTATCATGATGTGAGGTAAGCACCTCTTTACAAGATTTTTAAAGTCCCATTGAAGTTTCTTCAAATTCTGAACTGTGTAAAGTAAATATGTATGCGTTGACAGTGAGAGACATTGATCCCTATTTGCTGGTAAATGGGACCGTTTACTTGCTGAGTAAAGCAGGGTGTGTGGAAAAGAGTGAACTTGATCCTTCTGGCTCATCTGCTGTTGTCTTCAGCCCAGGGAATGTAGGAAGATGTAGGAGAGAGGGGATAGGAAACAGCTTTACCAGCTCTGACTGCCAGGGAATCTGTCACACTAAGAGTATCACCTGCTGGTGAGATGTTTTTCACTTCTCTGTGCCACCTGGTTGGTGCAGAGGGAGAGAAGTCGATGAGATAAGCTAGACCATTAAGTCCAAAACTGTAAAGTGCTGGTCTCATTTCAAACATGTGCCAGAGAATTAGGCTTTATTTTAAGGAACTGAAAGAATACTGTGTGAAAGGACTGTGTCATTAACCCTGGTGATAATTATACACTGGAAATGTAAACTGTGTTTCTTGAGCAATTTTTGAAATTTCATTTCCATTGTAAATAGTTCAAATTATGAAGCCTAATTTACTGCAGAGAATGTGTGAAATGACATCCAGTATGCTGTGCAACATCTGTCTGCACACATCACATTTCATTCAGTAGCAGTAAAATAAATAGTGGGGGGTTTAAATTATATTTAATTGATTGACCATAACCTTCACCTTCTATTTAAAAATCTGTTACTATTGAATGCCCAGCTGCAAGTTTCAGTTTTTAGTTCACCACTGTAATGATGGAAGGGCTTTTCAGTTATATTGCATATTCATGCTACTCAGATTAAAGAGGACATCACATGTTAATAATTACATCATATGCCTCTCTATAAATCTGAGAGTGGGAATATTTTTCAAGATAAACATAAAGGGCATTTGCTTAACAATATTTGTTTTATAGTAGATTGAAAAGCCTATTCTTTTCATTGTATTCTCAAAGCATTGGCATGGAGCAGAGAACCTCCTGCACCTAACACAGTGTTAAGATTAGCTATTGCGGATGTGAACCAACAATTATTGCCAAGAAATGGCTCTTTGGAGATTTTTGAGACTGGTGGCTAAGCTATCGGTGTGCTTCCTAATGCATTGTATCCACAAACAAATGTACAAACACAACGGACATAACTGTGAGCATCCTTGGCAGGATATGAGATACACGTTTGAAATACAATGGAAATGTGACAAAATTTTTCTTGACCATTTTGATGACAGAGCGACTGCTGTGTTGTTCTGTGCAGAGGTAGCTAGATTCTCAAAGACGGTTTCTAACAGATCTCTCTGTCCGTTTTGTGCACCGTTCTCTGTCCAGTCAGCATGCAGCGTTTTCTCTGGACAAGTTCATTAACTAGAATGCTGGTTTGAAGACCCAAATAAGGGCATGGCTTCTTCTTGGCTTTTTAATCTATAGGACTTAAACATCTTTAAACTTTTAAAATCCTCTTGTTTCCAATCCCCAGCTTCATATGCCAAAAAACTTTGACAGTCCATTTCTAAATCAGTTTGTTCCAATTTTCTGATATATAACATAATAAAATATGAATAATATTGCCTATCTACTTCATTGCCAAAATTATTTATTGTTTGCAATGTGCACCAAAAATGTGGAATGTTAATTATTATAATTGAGGTTTTAGTATCAAAAGAGTCTTGAGGAGCAGAAAATTTACTATTTTATTTGTCTAACATTAATGTTTGGACTGTAAATAGATTTCACCATACTTGATTTGTGCTGTAGCTCTTAAAAGCCCTTAGAAAATTTATTCTCGACTCTTTCTGAATTGATACTAAGATAGTGAATCAAGCATTCTTACCTCAAGCTATTATTTGTCTCGGTCTCGCATTGCTTACATTTTCTTGTTTCTCAAAATGTACATGGGATATATCTCAGGTCTGGCAAGGTATTGCTGAGGTCAAAAATACTTTCATATATGGAGTGAATTCTTTCAAAGCAATAGTGTATGTTTGAGTACGCAAACTGAAGAATTAAAGAGACATTTCCTGCCTGCTCCCTGGTTCCACTTAAGCTGTAGGTGAGACGACACTGAATTCAATAGGAGGAAAGTCTGAACTTTCATCAATATCAGACTCAACATCAAACAATACTTCACTCTTATTTGTTGCTGAATGGTCTAAAACATAATTGCAAAGTACTCTTCTAATTAGTTATCTTAAATTTTGCCTTTAGCACGTTACATTCGGCAGCTTTGTGAAGCGTAAAAAATGTCACATAAGTGGATGGTGTCTGGGGAAACAGCTACTTTTTTCTGATCCTAAAAAAAACCAACAGCTCATGTGGGTCAATCTTTTAAAGTGTATGCTTCACTGAATGCAATTATTAATCATTCCCCTTCAGGAAAAATATTAAATTAAGTGTTAAAGTACAGATCTAAACAGTGTTAAGTGCCCAGAGCTACTGAGTTCATAGTTTCAGCTATATTTCACTGTGAGATAATTGACCTTCCACAATGCAAATGCAGAGCTGGCACTGACTGATACAAAATGAGTCATCCTGTCTCAGTATTTTATCTCCTTGCATTCCTTTATTTATTTATTTCTGTGTCCGTCCTCAGTTGCCATGAAGGTCTCTGGGTGTGTGCTTAGGATTGGGTTGTTAGCTTTCTGCAGTTTTAGTAAGTACACAGTTTGCAGAATGATTTTCCTGGAATCGTAGAATCATTTAGGTTGGAAAAGACCTTTGAGATCATCAAGTCCAAATGTTAACCCAGCTGCCAAGTCCATCACTAAACCATGTCCATAAGCACCACATCTACCCATTTTTTAAACACCTCTAGGGATGGTGATTCCACCACCTCCCTGGGCAGCCTGTTCGAATGCTTCAACACCCTTGCAGTGAGGAAACTTTTCCTAATATCCCATGTACACCACCCTGGCGTAACCTGAGGCCATTTCCTCTCGCCCTGTTGCTTGTTATCTGGGAGAAGAGACCGACCCCCACCTGCCTGCAGCCTCCTGTCAGGTAGCTGCAGAGAACAATAAGATCCCCCTGAGGCTTCTTTTCTCCAGACTAAACCACCCCAGTTCCTTCAGCTGCTTGTCATAAGACTTGTGCTCCAGACCCTTCCCCAGCTTCGTTGCCCTTTTCTCTATATGACAGATTCCCAGTAAAGAGAGATGAAAATCAAAGCAGATAATATGGTCAAGCTTTTTTTATAATTTAACAATCCTTTAAGCCAGCTGAATTTTCTGAGATATAAAACTATATTTGAAAGCTATGGTTAAGATGATTTTCATGTGTAAACAAACAAAATTCTTAAAACTGTATCAATCAGGCTCAAAAAAAAAAAAAGATTGCTACATAAATTGTTTTCACTGTGCTTATGATACTGAAAAAGACCTTTAATATTCATCCTAGTCTTTTATTATTGAAGTGCTTTCTGCAGTTACGTTTTAATAATATGATTGACGTCACTAATTACACATTGTGGATTTCTGAAACGATACCCAGCTCTGGATGCCTTCTCAAAGTTTCATGCTGGTAACATCTAAACCAGAAAAGATACTGATGATTTGCTGATCAGCAGAAGCAGATACGAAAGCATTTACGGTTGAAAGGAAGCAAGCCTGGGACACTTGGTAGGATCTAAGAACAGTAGTGCTCATTTTTTTTCTTCCTTAAATGTAGTGTCTTTGCATGTGTGTATGTATAAATGTATAAACGTGTACATAAACACCTGTCACACTCCTTCCATATATATATATGTACACATGCATGTGTTTATCTTGCCAACTATTCTGAGAAAAAAAGCTGCTCTGTTACTATCACAATGTGCTATCTTGAATTTACATTATTTTGTATCCTTGGCAGCTTTCATAGTGGAAGGAGTGTTGCTGAAGAACAATAATTTTGAAAAGTGTGATTAGAAAAGAAAGACTGCTCTGGTGGGAAAGATTATGTCCTGTGTGATCAGAGCTTACAGTTTGATTCATTACTCTTTCACAAGACAGTTAACTTTAGACAAGTCAGTTATTCTTATCTTGTACAATGGCTGTGATTTGGCAAACAAATACTTCATGTGAAAAGAATCCTGTTATCCCAAGTTGCAAGAAAATTATAAAAAAGTCTAAATTTTTTCGTGCCAAATTTTGTTGTCAATTGAAAAGCTTCATTCTAAGTATTGATGTGGATTTTCTGTATATAGAAATCTCAGGTATATCCTAGACAGAATTAAAAATATGAGATATATTTTTTACCATCAAAAAAGCTCTCCATGATGCTTTGAAGGGTAGTGACTGGGAAGGGAGAGAGGTTGGAACTAGAAACAATTCAGGATCTTTGTTTCTTTAGGTTAGAGTTCATACTTCAAAACCATTTTTGTTATGTAGATCCCAGGCACCTTATACAATACAGAAAGTGGCATCTGAAGGGGCTGATCACCATTATTTATATCATCGTCTGCTGCCACATCTCCTTCCATACCATAGCCTAGCAGCAGAAGTGCTCAAGGGCAACCTGGGATGTATTGTCATGACTCCAGGTCTTAGAGAGAGCAGTGTCTCTGACATCAATACTCTGGCTGCAGGGCTGTAGCATCTCCTTCTCTGATGTAATCGTATGATGTAGAAGAGATCCAACAAATGGCCTCCTTGATGTCAAGGACCTGAGAACCCATTTTTCCATATGTAAGGTAACTGCACTGATAAGTAACACAGCTGGGTGTTCTGGGCTGATTTCTGCTTTCAGGTAACTTGGTTCTGGATGTAAGGAACCCATGAAATGAAAGCCAGAGCAAACCCAGTATATATATGCAGAAGGTTCTTCCAGTTTTGACAACTGTGATTTTCATATGAAGTAATATTCTGATGAGATATAACCGTGAACATATACAACCGTTTTAGTGTTCTTGGATACTAAATGTGAATGACCTCCTTAGAAGAATCATAGAATCATAGAATACCAGGTTGGAAGGAACATCAAGGATCACCTGGTCCAACCTTTCTTGGCAAAAACACGGTCTAGACAAGATGGCCCAGCACCCTGTCCAGCTGAATCTTGAAAGTGTCCAATGTTGGGGAGTCCACCACTTCCCTGGGGAGATTATTCCAATGGCTGGTTAATCTCCTTGTGAAAAATTTTCCTCCCTGTGACCAATCAGAATCTCCTCAGGAGTAACTTGTACCCATTACCCCTCATCTTTTGCTGTAAAAAGGGAGTCTCCATGTTCTTTGCAGCCACCCTTTGAATACTGGAACATGGAGGTAAGGTCTCCCCTAAGACTTCTTTTCTCAAGGCTGAACAAAGCCAGATCTCTCAGCCTTTCCTCACATGGCAGGCTTCCCAGTCCTTTGATCATCTTCATGGTCCTTCTGTGGAAACTCTCCAGCCTGTCCACAGTTTTTTTGTGTAGTGGAGACTAAAACTGAACACGGTATTCTAAACAGGCCACCACTGAACAGGTGGCCTGACAAGTGCTGAATAGAGTGGGATAATGACTTCTTTATTTCTGCTGGTGATGCCCTTGTTGATGCAGCCCAGCATCCTGTTGGCTTGCTTGGCCACAGCAGCACGCTGTTCAATCATACTGAGCTGCTTATCCACCAGGATGTCTTGTCTAAACTTTAACTTGTTTTTGTTCTGCAGCTACTGACATAATTTTTACTTTTCTTTATGGCTGTTACTTACTGTATATATTCTTCCAACATGTCCTTACATCATTCAGGAAACAGTACCAATGTTTTAAGTGAAGGTTAACCTTCCTTTAGATTCCAGATATTTTCAGCTGACTATTTCTGTTATGGCAAAGTTGGAACTATGCACCACCTAATATCTGTCAAAATTCGTTAATCACATAGCAAAGCTGTCCTATACATTACTAAGTGACCCTATGAAGTGGCAGTAAAACCATAATCCTGTGTTTTAACACATGCAGAGGATTGCAGCAGTTTATCTTCTTCCAACGATGCTGTCTGTAGTTCAGAGAGGGGAACAAATGTGTTTCTATGAATACTACTTTTAGTTGCAGGTTCACAGCAACTGCTTTCTTCTGGGTTTGGCAAACATTTCAACGTTCATACTGCTTCTTGCTTTACACCTACCCTCATTCTCTTTTCTGGGATTTTGAAGAAGACACAGCTCCTGAGGGAAAATGGGAACAAGTTCTGAGCAAATGGCTATCTCTGAGTATGTTGCTCCAAAGTCTCCACCCCGTGAAGCAATGATTAATTTGAAACTGCACAACATGGCCCTCATATCTGCAGTCTCTTTTCCTTGGGTTGTTTTAGCTTCTAGAGTGCATCTTTTCATAGTTTTTTTCTACTTTATTTTATGTTAAGCTAGTCAAGAGATGTTTATTGTTCTTTGAGAGCCTATCAGAATCTTGTCAGACCAAAACTACCGAGCTTCTCTCTGTTGAAGTTGCACTTCTAAACAATAGAAGTACAAAATTTGTTATAATGTGTGTTTGGAGAGCTCATCAAGAAAGTTAGTCCTATTTTATTTTACTCACACACCTCACCTTGAGTTCAGAGTCTGTGTCCTTGCCTTGAAAGACCCTCAAATTTTTGCCCCAAGCTATCTCTCTAACCTTATTCTCTATTGCATTCCTCTTTTTTATGCTGCCAACACCTGTCTCAATGCTTCATTTGTCCCCGATCACTCTCCAGGCTTTTTTCCATGCCTGTACATTCCAGCTTGCACTTCTGTGCCAAGTCACAGTCCTACTTTCATTGAAGCCCATGAGCCAAACTAAAAGAAATACATTTCTTTCACCAGACATAAAGTGAGTATGGAAAGAAACAAATTAAAAGCCCACCGAAATCCCGGTCTAAAGTGGCAAGCCTGTGCCTCGTTTCCTCGGGTCAATACTGCTTGCTCAGGAACGTGACCAGGCAGATAAAACTTCAGGACCTGGGAGATGATCCTTCTCACCAAAAGTAATTAGAGCAGATTTATTTAAAATCTGCTGTATTGCTTAGTATCACACCAGTAAGTAATTTCAGTATTAATATAGGTGTTTTATGTGACTGTCTTAATATTATTTCCATGACCCATACATAAAAGTATCAGTGCAACCTGATGAAATTGCTATTCAATGAGAACAGTAATTATCTATCCTTAGCCATGGTTCATTAGCACAGAGCTAATTAAGGCTAGCTCCTGCAATGAGGAAAGTTGACAAAGCAGCGAAAATTCCTCCTAGACAATAAAGGATTTTTATATGACTTTAGGGTTACTGTCCCTTAAAAAGAGACTGACGAAGTTGGGTTCTGATCTGTTCTCCCTCCTTGATCCAGGAAGCAGCTGGCACTGCTCCTCACTGGAGTTGCTGACTCTTTCTGCTCCATACAATGTTGCCCAGTGTTCAACCACCAAGAATCTAAACGTCTTCCAACAGCACCTGATGTGGCTAACATCTGTCCCATGTGATCCATTGTCTGATCGTAGATTTGGGGAGGGTGCGATGGAGTGTGATGCAGTTCCTTCTTTCAGTTTGTTTGAGTCCTTCTAAAAATGTAAGCTTAAAAGAAAGAAAAGGAAAGAAATGAAAGGGGGAGCAAGGAAAAAACCAAAAGGTTGAGCAAGCAGAAACATTCTCTACCCACTGCTATAGTAGCTGCTGAATTTGAGATTTTTGCTTGAGGCTGGTTGTGGTCTCTGTTCACTCCTTTTCCCTGTCTACTCACTAGAGAAGACCAGCAGTGGTGACACCGAAAGAGCAGCTGCCTGCCTACCCCAGCCCCACAGACACAGGTAGGGTGTGTTCCACCAACTGTAAATGCTATCCAGGCACTCTGCAGCACTCACAGCCTAGTCTTTAAATGTTTGATTTGTTTATTAATTATTTACTTACAAAAGTATCATGGCATTTCAAAACATGCTTCACTGAAAATCTGTCCTAAACTTTATTCACTCTGAGATGTGAAAGTGGAGGCATAATGCATAACCTTTAAAAGATTAAAAAACTTTCATCGGATTTCACTCAGGAAGACCCACCCTCTCCCTTGCCTCTTAATACTGCAAAGCAGATTGGCACTACACAGAGAAAGCGCTGCACCAGAAAGTTTGTTTCCTAATCCTTTGACAGGTCTCCTAATTCTTTTCTCCACTGTTCCAGAAAATAGACAGACAAAAAAACCCAAACAAAGAAACAAAAACCCAACCACCAAACAACCAAACAACTCAAACAATATAACTGCTAAACTTAGCACTGTCAGACAGTACAAGATCAGAGCTATATGTTGTACTCCGGACCTGGAACCGCTGTCAAAGACATTCTAACCAACTCTTTGCTTAACAAAACTAAAAGATTCAAGGGAAAAGTTAATTATTTTTCTATTCACTTTTTAAAGTTGATTAGTCTAGCGGGCATTAAATCTTTCATTAGAAAGTTTCCTTTCAGGATAAAATGTTTGGTTTCAATCTTGCAAAAAAACCCCTTTTAATCTTTAAAAAAACCCACCACTTTACTAGATTTGGATGGCATGTGTTATCTTTTAGAGATATGTAGGGAAGTCCCCTAGGAATTGTAGTGCTGTTTGCCAGTATTCCTTGGGATATTTACGGGAATGCTCACAGCTATTCCTGTCTCATCAATTATTTTCCTCCCAGATTTAATTTTGCTTATCTGTGTGAAGATTTCTTCTTCCTTTCATGCCATCTTCCATTCTGTCATTCTTCTTTATTTCCTTAGTTCCATTATTTGATTATGAAAAAAGCAACAGCTGTGCTGAAAGCAGCAGGAATGTGGGGAAGAAGTACATTCTTGTCTAGTTTCCTCACTAAAAGTGGGAGGGAAGGAAAAAGAAGGCTGTCAAAGAAAATAATAAACAGGGATTTTGCATTTCAAAACTAACCTGTTTTTTAAAGTCTCAACATTATTTCTGCACATACATAGAAGAACCTTAATACAAATGACATCACCTTCTGGATCGGTTTCAAGGGCATTTAGAAATGCCATGGTTCTTTTAATTTCTCTGTAGTGCCAGCAATTTTTTTTAATAATCATTCAGTCTGAGTGTCACTGAAGTCAACTGACAAAGAACACTTTCTCCTCTCGATTAGAGAACAAATGGAAGACTTTTCAGCCTTTGAAATACCCAACTCAAACCAAAGCTTGCTAGCGGAGAAGTGCATGTTCCATTGGAGGGTTAAATAGTGTCTGTAATCCTGACAAAATTAACAGAAACATAGAGCTGAATTGGCAAAGATACTGGGCATGGGATGTTTATCAAAGTTTAGTCATTACATACATTAATCCTTTTAGTATGTATGTATAGGAGAAAATGTGTTATTCTATGTTAGAGCTGTTTGTCATTGTAGGTGACCACCCTCACTATTTCAGTTTCTGCCCATTGCTTCTTGCCCGGTCACTGGGCACCTCTCAGATGAGTCTGCCTCTGTTTACTTAACTTCCATCCCTACCAGGTATTTACACGCATGTGTAAGGTAGCCCTAAGCGTTCTCCTCTCAAAGTTGAGCAATACCAGCTCTCTCAGCCTCTCCATGTAGCTCACAAGCTCCAAGCCCTTCCTCATCTGTGTGTGTCTGCTGTATTTGCTCAAGTATGTCTATGTCCCTCTTGTACTGGGGAGCTCAGGACTGGACCAGCACTCCAGATGCAGCCTCTCCAGTGCAGAGGAGGGGGAAAGGATCACTCCCTCAACCTGCAGGCAGTGTGATGCTGTTCATGATGCAGCCCTGGAGAAGCTGTTGGCCCTCCTTGCTGCCAGGGCCATCTCTGCAAAGCTGCTTCCCAGCCAGTGAGCCCCCAGTCTGTACCAGTACACACCATTATTCCTTCCCAGGTGTTTGTTTCTCCAGGTTACTGACATCCCTCTTAATGGCAGCATAACCATGTGGCTCATCAACCATTCCTCTCAATTTTGTATCATCTGCAAACTTGCTGAGAGTGCACTCTGTCCTGTGGTCCAGGTCATCAGTGAAGATGTTAAAACATACTGGCCCCAGTATCAGCCACTGGGGTACACCATTAGTGACTGGCCTTTGTGCTCCTGACCACAACCCTTTGAACCCCATAGTTCAGACAGTTTTCAGACCACCTCACCATCCACTTACCTAGCCTATACTTCATCAGTTTGTCTAGGAGTATTTTATGGGATGCAGTGCTGTAAGCCTTACTGACATCAAGACAAACATCAGATCCCTCTCACTGTATGTGCACCAAGCTAGTCATCTCATTGCAGAAGGCTTTCTGATCAGTCAGGAATGCTTCACAAATTCATGCTGACAACTGCCAGTCACTTTCTTGTGCTTCATATGTTTGGAAGTGGTTTCTTGGGATTGTTTACTCCATCACCTTGCAAGGATTAAGGTGAGGCTAACTAAGCTCTGCTGATCCTCATTCCTGCATTTCCCAAAGACAGGAGTGACATTTGCTATCTTCCAGTCCTCAAAAACCTCCAGTGTTTGCCATGACCTTTCAAAGATCATTGCAAGTGGTCCTGCAGTGGCACCAGCCAGCCCCCTCAGCACTCCTGGGTGCATCTCATTGGGTTCTACGGATTTCACCTTGTTTAAATATTCCCTAATCAGATCCTCTTTGACTGAGGGTAAGTCTTTCCTGCAGACTTCCTCTCTGTTCTCAGCCACCTGGAATCCCAGGTAAGATGAGACCTTACCAGTGAAGCCTAAGGCAAAGAAGGCCTTGAGACTTTGGCCTATTCCATGCCCTTTGCTAGCCTGCCCCACCCAGCATCAGGGCCATGTTTTCTTTAGTCTTCCTTTTGCTGGTGGGTTACCTGTGGATGGTGATGCCAGCTCAGTTTTCCCCTTTGCGTTCTGTTTTTCTTTACCTAAAAATGCCAAAACAGAAAAAAAAAAGAAGTGGTATGTATTAAATAAAACATAAAATGCTATACTGAGCCTTGTATCAGCTCTTTTATGCATGATCTAACATTACTGTATTGGTTTACTATGGATAATCATTAATATCTAGTAAATTGTAGGGTTTTGCCCAGCTATAATTTAACGCTGCATGCAAAGACTTCAAATACATGTAGACAGAATGCTGGAATTCCCCAAGTTATTTTTATATTGTTATGCTACAAAATCCAGTTCTTTATATTAGTTAGTGAATAAAAGCATTGTTTTATTGTACTGTAAGCACCTAATTTGACTTACTCCAGGATCCCAGACACTAAGAGTCTCACATAGCATCTTAAAACAAAATAACAGTTTTACTGACTCAAGTATAACATCTTGTCTGCTTGGCCAATATAGTTTAAGCAAGCAAATCACACATTTTGCTGTCTCCACTCTGAACTGTAAGTTTCTTATTAGAGACATTATTAATTTCATTTCAGTTACAGCTTTCACAGTTGGTACCACACTCTAGTATCTACAATTTACTTCAATCACCCCCACCATTCGTTACTCCATGTATGCATTCCTCATCTTCTGCCTCTGGTCTTATACCCATATTTTCTACTCAGTGTAGTCTCTACCTCTCTTCTCATCTCCAATTTTTTCTCCTCTTTTTCTCTGTTGACCCTTTTCAGAGATATTTTTGGAGATAGCATAATTTGTTAATAGGTAGGGCTCAGCTCAAATACACATACTTTCTCTATAGAAAAGTAGCTCTGGAGATGAACAACATAGGATTTCAACAGAAATGTTTACATTTCCATACAGTTAAAGCAGTTTTCTTAGCAAATATTCTATGTGCACAGTCTTCAGTAACCCAATTTCCAAAAGATCCAGCCATATTTTATTTTGTTATAGTTCCCTTGAAATCAAGGGAAAGAGGCTGTTGCGTAGCTCGTGTGTGTTACCATTCCTTAGAATTTGCTGTGCTTATGTAGAGAGACTTTTTCAGTGAAGTGTAGTGGTGTCAATTCAAATGCAATTTCAGCTGGAAATTTGTCCTGATTGAGAGTAGTTTCACTGGCAAACGGAGATTTTCTGCCTCTTCAGTCCTTTCAGTGCTGAAGTTTACAACATATGCACACCATTATTTTTTTTTTTTCAGTGGGGAAAACTTATTTACTCTGTGGTTTGCTAAACTACTGAAATATTTCAGTCACATTTTACTAAATTTCAATGAAATAGGATACTAATGTCTTCTCCTCTGCCTTCTTACATACTGTGTTGTGCCTTATACAACTATGTTGATTGTCAGTATTTTTTTTATACCCAATTTGAAACTCATTTTGCACAGAAGTTACTTCCTGCATACAACGCAAGCGATGAAAGATGAAGCTCTGTGTCCAGATTATTTGTTCTCAGAAGATGAAGCTCTGCGTCCAGATTATTTGTTCTCAGAAGATGACAGATTGTTCAGAAGGCTTTCAGGAAATGGATAGTAGAATAGAAACAATTATGTCATCTTTCCTAGAATGACTGAACTTGCAGTTACAAGGCTAGGAAGTTAGGACTGGTTTGTGGGCTGGTGTAAATCATTGTAAAACCTCCTCAGTCCAAGCTATGCACAAGTAAGGGTCATCCTTCTTACTGGATGGCAGGATAATAATGAATTGCTATATCAGATTGCACTATTTTAAAGAGATTTTAAAATACCAGCTACGTGAAGAGTTTCAACAGCACTTGCACTAACCAGTACCTTTCAAAAGTCACTATCAAGGTGATGTGCCAAACCAGACTATAGCAACCCTTTTATAAATTAACTTGAATACATAGAATGTGCGGAACAAAAGAAATTAATATAAGTCAACACATTTTCACCTTGACATAATGCCACAGGAAAGAAATAAACCAAAGTTAATCCTAAAATGAATTCAGCCCAACCTACCACTTAATCAAGTGTAGTATCAAATATGCTTTTGGCCTCACACAGGGTGTCCTGTTTCTTACCTAATTCTAAAAATAAATGTCTAATCGCATAGCTTCAATATCCAACAAGTGGATTAAAGGCAGATCCTTGAATTTGGATCAAGATTCGAAGGCAGGTCTCAGTCTGGAAAAAAGCCCAAGGTACCTGAAGGTCCTTTCTTTTACTCATTTTGCATCTTTGTACTCCCCTGTTGCAGTAACCTCAGATCCTTTCCTCTCTCCTTAAGTGCTTCATTCCGCACCCCCACTCCCCCCGCCCCCCCCCTCCCACCCCCGGTTGTGTAAAGATTTAGAACTGGGCCAAGATTTTACTGTGAAAACAAAAAAAAATTCGCTGTTTTCTGCATTCCCCACCTTCCCAAACTAGGAAGCAATCCATGTGCCTTAGTATCCCTTCTATTCTGCTGCATACTTCAACTCACTTAAAGCAAAACCCTAACCCAGTTTCTTGTACTTCTTCTGTCACATCCTCTTTGCTCCCTTTCTCCCCTTTCCTTGCGATTACCTAAAACTTCAGAAATCGGCTTGAACTTTTTACTGCCCAGGGTGACAGCTGAGTGTTTTCTGTGAAGAGGAACAGCAGCAAGAGGAGGGAGTAAGGCCAGAGACACAGGAGTCAAAATGTGATGCTTAAGCCATCAAACCACAGCCATCCCTACTGTAAAGGCAGCGAGCAGACTGCACACTGGAAGTGTGAGGAGCAAGTTCATTGTACATTGGAAGAAATTTTCAGGTGTGAGGAAACTGCATGGATTAATAAAAGACTATAAATTTTTCAGTGTTGAAACACGTTCTCCTGATGTAATGCCTTGGTAATTTTTTAGTAGTCAGGACTGTGTGACTTGTTATGCATTAACTTGTTCCATAGCACCTCACTTTTGAATGTCTAGTAGAAGAGGGTATTTTTACAGGAAAGCAAAGATGAACATTTACTGAAGATCAAGCAGAGATAAACTTTGAACCTGTGCGTGCTCTCCCATATGGTGTGGGTGGGTGGTGTAGTATTTCATCTTTAAGATACAGATGAGGAGTACCACCACATCCTACTTGCTTGTTTTGCTAGATTAAAGAAATATATTTGCTGTAAGAGCCTGATTTCAATATCAACAAAAGGAAAAAAATTGAAATAATTTATCAAAATTATTCAAAGTCCATCCTTTCATTTTGCTTTAATGCTAGGCCTAGGAGACCTGCCATCCTTATTCAGCATTTCATCTGCAGCTGAATTTTATGATAGAAATAAGAAAATAAGCTGTTTAAACAATAACCCTAAAATAACTAACATCACTCTTATCTAATGCCTTAAGGCTTTATTTTTATAGCTAAAACATCCAACCCTTCAATTTTTTAATTTACCAAGCCATTTACAGAATGCCACAGAATCCAGAAGGCTTTCCAGCTGGCCACCTAAGGAGAAATATAGAGAGGTAACACTATGTCTATAAGTACTGTCACACCATGCAATATTTTGAATTGGTATTCATATATCAAGATTCTAAAGAGGGCTTTGGCCATTGACCAAAAGTAGAAAGGAAAAATGCAGGCCTTCTGTGCACATTCAAAAAGAAATAAACTAAACCCAGAAACAGTTACTTTCTCTACCTAGTAATTATACAAGCACATCTTTTATTTATAAAAGTGTTCTATCCTTGACTCCTTGGAGTGCTGCATAAATGCTTGGAACAAAAATTTTGGAAAGTGGCCAGATAAGAAAACAAAATGTCCATCAGAGCTAGAGCAAACAAGAACAGTACACTCTAAACTAATACTGCTCTTCAATTCAAGAACTGAATTTGCACTCAGCAGTACAGTTCTGTTTTGTGGGCCTGTTTGGATTTTTGCAGTTTCCTTTTCAAGCAGCTGTCACATATTCTAACACAACATGGAAATTCTCAGGACCAGATTATATTACAAAGTCTAGATCAACTTTTTCTTGTCATTAAAGGTAAAGTATAAGTGAATTAGGGGTTCGGGACAAATTATCCAGGAATTCCAGGTAGGACATCATCACTGTTTTGGGAGTCCTCGTTTGGAGGCATGAGGATTGTTTGGTTTCTAACGAGCTGGGAATGAAGGTGACAAAAATTGAGAGGGATGGAGGCACCTGTCTCTCCCACAGAAGCAAACTTAGATTCAGTGCTATATAAATCTTCAGGATCGTTAAATTAGTCTGCCCGACAGTTTTCTTCCATGGCTGATAGCTTACCTGCTCCAGCCATTGCATAAGCGCCTTGCAAGTGAAGTTCACAACTCAGAGCATTTCTTCAGGATCATATTTCTTAACAAGCAGTGGCCTGAGTGACTCATACACTGCTCATGGGTCCATCCTTTATGAAGAGGGTGAAACCAGGGAACAGTTTTCCCTGCTGCAGAGGTTTTGGACTAGCTTGGGCAAATCTCTCAGTTTAGATTTTGGAAATTACATTATGTAGAATCCGTTTGCAGACAGTGATGTAGATATTTCAGTCTGGATTTGTAAAGATACTGCACACAGTTCTGCATTACGTAGCCAGCTTTGAAGAGTATTTGGCACACTCTGCTCGGCACCACGTGACCTTACCATTATCTTACTGTGCCATGAAGTTCTCAGCAAATACCACAAGCTGTGAGTCAGGGACCTCAACCTGCTGGTAAACCCGTGGATTGGGTTCACCTGGGTGTAATTAAATGCAAGTGAAAATGGTGGAGAGGAAACGTGTATAGCCAAGTCAGCTCAGTAGGTGCCTCTGTCCTCTTAGTATCTTTAACTGTGAGTTCTATTCCTCACAGGCATCATCCTAGCAGCTAGAGGAAGGATTCCCTTCCTATATTTAAAAACCTATAGTGGGTGAAATATCCATAAGGAATGTGGAAGACATGAGCTCCTCCCTGCTCACCTGCCCTGGAACAGGACCTTGAGCAAAGGTGGTCTGAGGAGGAGGAGGCAGGTGCCTTTGCCTCTGTGAGCTGCAGTTTCTTGCTTAGTGGAACCGTTCCTTTCTCTGTAAATGACAGAGAGCAGACAGGCTTATAGTTCATCTGTAGAGCATTTTCCCAGGAGCAGCAGCCCATGTTCAGACCTCTGTGTCAGTCATTGGATAATTACTAGGACAAAACATAAATGCTCCAGGAAGATAAATCTAAGCTCTAGCTTAAAAAAAACCCTGAAAATCAGAGGGGAGAGGATATACAGATAAAAGGTGGGAACCTGGAGCATAAGACTGCAGCAAAGTAGTCTTGCTGAGATTTAAGGTGAATGCGCGGAAGCCAAGCCACATGCCATTGCTGGAAAGGCAGCCTTTCTAGCTGCCCCATCCTGCAAGACCAGCAAAATTGCTGCCTACCCTTCTGCATTAGCAGGGAGATATCAGTATTTGCTTCGGGTGTGGGGGGGAAACAAGAACTCACACACCAGTGCTAGCATGGTCTTGAGAAGAACCATGCAAGTGGCCAAGAGAATGGGCAATGCAGGCACATCCCTGAAGCCAGCCCTTAAGGGTAGGTTTCAGTAATCGTTAGTGGGACCTAGGTTTTAATGGCGATGATCTACAAGGACAAAAGAAGCTCCCCACGAGGTCCTCTGGATTAAGGTAACTGGTTTCCTTAGAGAATTTATGCTTTAACTGCTGTTTCGGCTAGAGCCAGGATGGCTTTGTAAAGGCCTTGTTAAACTGTTTTGCTTTTGGGTTTTTGCAGCATTATGTGATTATTAATTTAAAAAAGTCACTTCTCAAATGTTAATTTTAGGAAGTGACAAAAATAATTTCTTTTCAGCATCAATAATTAAAATTAAAGTTCATTTAATTATAGTAATTATTAAAGCTTTGGATTATTAATCAAAGGATTAAATAACATAGGCTATCACAACTTCTCACAGCAAATGTAGTGTTTTTTCTATCACTTTTCGCGATTTCATAGTTGCCTGTTATTTGGAGTTGTCTTAAAACTTCCTACATTGTATGCCCACACCTCTTTTCTTTGAAATCTAGATTATTGACCATTATCAAAGGTTAGCTATCATAATAACTTTGTTATCTGCTATAAATCTTTAAGCATCAAGGGATGATTAAACACATCTTTCAATTGTTTTTTCAATGGATTTTCAATTTTTTTCCTGTATTAATTTTTTTTAATGTACCCAAAAGGTGGTAGAAGAAATTTTTCTGTAGGCTAGGATTACCTCCTGTATGAAACAGTCAGTTAATTTAAACCTAATGAACTGTGGGCTAACATTTGAAAATCCAGTTAAGTTTTTTCCTATCAGAATGTTGCTCAGAGTTAATTAAACCAGTTTCTCTTTTTCATGCATTGTGTTCAGAGATTAACCTGCAAATAAAGATGGTTATTCATAGTCCAAGTAAAATGTAAGCTCTGAAGAAATACTACACTTGTGGGAGGTACAGCTTCTCATAATAATCTTTCATATTAAATATCTATGTATTAGTTATGTGCCCCTGTTTTTTGAAAAAGATTTGCAGGCACAGTTTTCATGGGTTTATCGGTGTTTGATAAGATGGAGGAAGGTCTGTGAGGGTTTTTTTCTGTGTCTTGTATTATGTCCATCTCCATAGTATTTAAGCAGTCCAAGAGTACTTTTCACTGAGTTAACCCACCATTTATAACATAAACGTAGCTCATTCTTTTTCAAATCCTCTGTCAGGAGAGACAATTGTTTTCTGTTATCCCATGTCTATAGGATGTTGATCTGGGTGCTTGACCATATCTTCATGTCAGTCCACATCTTCAGAGTAGCCCTAAGAAATGCGCTTTCATGCGGACGAGACAAGACGCTTTTTCTTCTTACTTTTTATTTAATTTTTCTCACTTTAGCCTTTTAGAACGTGTATTCTGCCTGTGAAACAAAGCAATCTACTACAGCCCCATACTGTTGTCTAGTCATAAGCCATTGTTTACACAGTTGTACATACAATGCAATGAAAGCATAAAAAAATAGGCGTAAGGCTAGAATGACACTGTACTGTGCACCTTGTGTATAGTTACCTTTATTATCACAGGACACACAGATGCCTCCAGTGAAAATGGAGGCAGAAGTGGTTGGACTATTTTCCGTATTAGCTAGGTTGCACAGGGCTGGGTAAGTCTGATGCTTTCTTAGGTACTGAGTTGGCCTGGTGAAATGTCCACTAAGAAATCCCATAGGTGCTCTTGACAAAGGCAAGAGAGTCTACTCCCCCTCCAAAAGCTTGGTGCATATGAGATCACAGAAATCAAAAGACCTGAAAGAATTTAGTAGGTTCTATCGTAACAGCTGAAATAAAAGAGCTTATATAAAATTAGAAAGTACAAGATGAAAACTGTATACCCTAGTAACTATTTCTATTACTTTGATACAATATAACGTCTAAATTACTGTGAAGCCTTTTTTGGTCTAGATAATGCAAAGTAAAAAGAGTATGAAATTAGCTAGCATAGAACTGGGCCTGATTACAGAAAGAATGTCTCCAACATTTTCATCATGTTTCCATAAAATATACCTTTATAAAAATATAATTTAAAAAAAATTAATTTTAGCCCTTAGATACTGAACAAAATTACCCTCGTAACGCTGTATTTCTTGTATTAACATGCAGCACTGATTTTTGAAACATACAGAATCCCAGGGCCAACACAAAAAACATGAGTGAAATCGTAAATCTGCATGTTTTACTACAATAGTTGTCTTTATAAATTTGAACATTTTTGCCCAGAAAGCCCAGCTTGCCTAACTACATATGGTAATTCTGTGTTCACATCAAGGGCTACGATTACGCATGGTTTGGAGATATTTCTGCTTTCAAAATCATATCTTCTGTATTGATTTATCATATGCAGTAATAACATTTCTTTCAGGAAAAACATAAAGATAAGATTTAGAGCTTACAATATACTTTTAAAAGTCAGGGCAATAGTGTGCTGAAATAATCCAGCAACCTAACATCCAAACAGAATGCTAAACACAAAAAAAAGCCCAAGTCAAAGTAATAGATAGACCACAGTTTAAAACCTAATAAAGTAAGCACGAGTTATTCTTTTAACCTCTTTAACAGCTCTAAAATCAGATTTCTTTTCCTTTTCATAACCATTCTGTTCATAACAAAACAAAAATCACAAGAGGCTCCTAAACAGGTTAATGAGTTAGTGTCTCCCTGTCATTCTCAAGATAAAATTGAGTTTCAGGCTTTTATGTCCCTAGCAATCTTGAAGTAAATCTTTGCAAGTCTCAAACTAGAAATTGTGACAGAAGTTTCTATCAAAGCCACATCCATACAAGCAGGCACAGGTTTGTCAGTAGAACTGGTATATCCTTCATGGTACATGAGCTGGTATATGATTTATGCCTGTAACTCATGTGAAGTTTCACTTTTCAGCCTGTACTCCAGAACATATAAAAATAAATGTAAATAAGGTTAGTAATATACCATTTCATAGCACACTTAAGCATTTATCTTCAGGTTTCAGTCTGGGGTTGATCTGAATTAAGATTATACATATGGGAATAGATATTTTAGATAAATCACGGAAGTTTTCCATCGCTAAAGAAGGGAAGAGGCACCTTATGAGGATGCATATTCTTTTTATTACCCTTTGGAAGTACCTGTTTGTCTCCCTTGATTAGAAGGGGAGCGTAGATGACTGAAGTTTACGAAGTAAGTAACTTTGGGATGATTAAAATGGTGTGAAACTGATCCAGCCCTTGGGGACTGATAGCCCCTTGCACTATGGCTCAGTAAAGTTTATACAGCATTTGTTCCTGAGAAGTGCAATAGGAGATACTTTCTCACATCATCTTCTTTTCTGTTTACCAACCAGCATTTTGGGCTTTGTGAATTACCGAGTATTGAATTTAAGAAAACACAATGAAGAAATCAAAGCTGTGAAGAGAGTAGAAGAAAGCAAAATTGACAGATGGTCAATTTAAATCTAAGTTGTTTAAATTTTATTTCAGTGTTCTGAAAAAAAGATTAAGAATGCAAGAGTCAGACCAGCAGAGGCAAGAATTCTTTACTTGTCTATTTGTTTTGTAATGTATATAGTATCACTAGTTTACACTGACATGGAAATGACTACATTTAAGTATGATGTGAAACCAGATTTTAATGCAGGCCTTTCCATAAAAACAGCTTACTGCATGATACAGGTTATTTTAAGATTTTTCTTTGAGTCCTGTAAAATATGGAGGTATTACTGATATTGTCTTTGTTTTGTATTACAATGTAAATATTCTTTCCTCTGTCATAATCCCTCTGTTCCTTTCTGTAGCTCCACACTTTAAGGAATTTGGTTTCCTGAATTTGAACACATCTTGTTTTGCTCATAGGTCATATTTCTTATGCTCAGTAAAACACAGAGCTCAGACTGACATGATAGAGCTGCCTAAAGTTTTCTAGGTTGAAAGCAGCACAGTGCACAAGCAAATAGCTAATCTGACCTGAACGTCAAGGCCAGATAACTTGAAGCCTTTTTGTGCTGCAGAAACACACCACTATAACTTACCAGATGCACACGCAGTGCTGTGCTGAGCTGCATGGACCTACGTTCTTGTGCAGAGTTCATCCAAGTAGACCTAACCTGGCAGTGGCTGATAGAGTTAAGACATACAAATACTTTAGAAATACAAGAAAACTTAATTCCCGTCCTGAACTAGGCATCTTCATGGGATTGAAATTCATAACGTGGTAACCGTCACATGGATGTATAATGGTCTGCTACACCTTTTGAGCATAGATAGTTAAATCCCTTTTTCCTTTTAAAACGTCAGAGCACGAAGGGAATGGAGAAAGTCTGTATGCATTTGCTTAATGCTCTGGTTCTGGTCATCCAAAGAATAAGGCCTGGGCTCCCAGCCGCAATGATTTTCTCATCCTTTTTTTCTGGCTTGATAAAGAAATAAGAGTTCCTTTGGCACGGCAGAATACAGTGTTTCTAAAGCTAAAGAAAGAGTGAATGCCAGGAATGTCCGTCTTTTGAGACATTGTCCTACATTTTCTGCTGCTAAGTACTGTGGAATCCAAACTAAATGTACTTCTTCGCAGACAACTCTTCCCCCCGCGCCCCCCCCCCCCCCCCCCCTTCAATGACTAGTTTTAGCTGATTGGTATTTTGATAAACGTGAACTTTTTAATAAAAAACTTCTAATATGCCAGATTTTAGAGACTGAAGGGGTGATATAATCATAGTTGTAATATCACATTTCTCCACAGTAAATGGTTTGTGTCTTCCACGTTAATCTGTGAAGAAAATTTATGTCAGTTTAAGTGAACAGCTCATTTGTAGCTGAAAGTAAAATAAAGCTGAAATAAGTGGCTAGTAAATTGTAATAGTCACTTACAGAAAGTAAGACAGACTCTTCTAAATGGAAGATACTCTGTTCCAATAATATTCAGAAGGTTCAGCACCATAAGGTTAACTGCTTTACCAGGGGCTAAAGCATAGTCAAGCCAGATCTGTTTCATTGTAAACTGGATCACTGGGAGAGTGATCAAGATGCATGATAAAAATGTAGATTTGGGCATCTAGCATTCATTATTTCTGTTAAAGGGCTCCTCAGAGTCTTTCTGACTTTTGTGGAACCTTATAAGAAGAATAGAGGCAAAACTACAGTGGGAATAGGTAATAAAATTTAATTCTTCTGATTATATAAACATAGACTCAAAATGGATCTAAAGATAATTTGCAGTGAAATCTAGCAGACGTCCAGGTTATTGACACTTGTAGTTCTAACTTGAAGTGTTGTTCTGAAAGCTCTGATGTAAAAACTATACCAAGGCAGCTATTCTAGGTAGTCATAAAAATACATACATCTCTGTGGACATCTAAAGGTGTTAAACAGTTCTGTAAGAAATGAGTAGCCACATATTGTTGATCAGTAATGTAGTATTAGTCCTTTTCTTTTTTTTTCCTCCCACAGGGCATCAAATATACTCCCTGTTCTATCTCACTGTTACAATCATTAACCAGGAGTAAATTCCTAAAAAATACGGTCCCATCAGACTGCAGCAAAATTCCATTGGTGTTTGGGGATCAGAATTTTGTGCTGAGCCACATGTAGAGCCACGTTTTAACATCAGAAAGAAGTACCGAGCAGAACAAACCCCTCCACTGGATGATTTGTATATTCCCTCATACCCTGGAAGCTAGCAATACTGTGTGAATCAAATAAATGATAAATTAAGATTAACAAATATTTAGTTTACTAGTACCAAAAAATACATTTGAAAATGTAACTTTTTTATTAGTAAAAACACTAAGCTACTAAATGATGCACACTCATGTCAAACACCTGGTCTAGTAAACTAATCTAGTCCTGCTCTTCAAATATCAGATCGATACACTTTCATCTTAAATGTAATAGTTCTATACCTAATAGCTGTGGGCATAATTTTTGAAGGTGAATCAATGTATCCCGTTCAGACTGAAACTACAACTTGAAGAAAGAGATTTCCCTATAATGAATTATCAATTCTGCAAAGTTAATAATTAATGTGGGATTATATATGCAGTGCTGCTGTTTTCAGTTTCCATAACTATACATAGAATTACAGAAAACTTTATACTGTTAACTATCTATGAACTGGGTACTCAAAAAATTCATTGCAAGAATGTATTTTCTGTTTCTGAGAGCTACTTCATAGACAAAAAGTAGCAGAAGTAGTAGAATAAGTGATGTTCTTGTTTGGATTTTCTAACACCTTCAGTTGTAATCTTTAATTGAAACTTTTTCTGTTTGGGGGACATTCATAACATATATGTCTAATTTGAGTTTAATTCACACTCCAGTCACTCCCTCAGTGGATATATTAATAGGTTGTTCATATTTAGCAGTAGTATTAAAAAAAGTAATTGAATAACTTATTAGACTTGATATCATTTTTTCTCTATCGAATTTGGTAGACTTTGGGCAATGGGTTCAAACATTGATTGGAATTGACAGATACACTTCATGATTATTACAGCAAACTTGGTTTTTTTACAGAAACTGGCAAAGAAATGCAGAAGTGAGGATGATCTTAAAATTGCAGAAGGATTAGGGTTTTCTTCAGTGTTTGCCTAAAATGGAATTAATCAGTAAAACCCATTTATGATTCTTCAAACTGAATAATCAGTATTTTATGAGTAGGTGGACTGTGGATGCATACTGTCTACCCCCAATGTCTAGCTGGCCTGAAAACCTCATGAGCTGAGCACCACGGTGAGCCACCAGCTTTCCAGCCTCAGACCTGCCATATGCTTTACCTGCAAAATACTTCTGACTGCTCACTGAAGCCAGTAGATATGAGCAGGCATGTGGCATCCCATCAGGCTCTGGTTATGCCTGCCACCACAATCATAACAGAACTGTTGACATAGCAAATCTGGCCTTTCAGAAGGTCTCAAGATGGCCCTCAAAATGCACTGAAATCAACAGGACTATTGTAGCCAAAAGATCCCAGCAGTGACATTTTCTGAGGTGTTCCAAATTAGATGAGGATTTTTCTGTGTCATTTCTACTTTTTCCATAAGGATGCAAGTGTTTTCAGGCAATCAAGAAAATAATTTAGGTATTTTAAAGTGTCTTGTGTCTCATTGAGATTTAAAACTGTCACTATATGAAAGCAGAGCTGAAAATGTGATTATCATTTGAAGAATAATCTGAGTCTGGCCTCTTTTAAATGAAAGAAAAAATGCAGTTACTGTTCCCTAAGAGACAGTTACTGTCTCTTACATTTAATACATTTGCAAAACATGAAGAATATAGCTCCAAATAAAACCAATTTAAAAAGTATGATTTATTTTTCTACCATTTCAATGTTTGTTCAAATTATATCAGGTTTTTACAAACAACAAAAATTTCAGTGTCAACTCGTTTAATTTTCCAAAGCATGTACACATTCCCTTAATGAGTACCAAAGATGGAAGTACTCAGGAATACAACAGACTTTAAATCATTATCCTAATGACAAATCAAAGTTTAAAGAAACTATGTAACAGTTGGAGGTTGTCTCCACTCAACTTTATCTCTGAAAAAGTTATTAAATCTCTGACATAAATTCTTAAATCTTCTTGAAAATTTAGAATTGGATACACACCAAACTACATAAAGTACTACTTACTGATTATTTTCAGACAATTAATACACATTAGCTTCAGTTAATAATTACATTCTATTCATGTATTTCTGACTTCTCACACTAATAAAGTTTATCATCACAGGAAGGATTGAGCAAAGAACTGGTTCCTTTCAGTTTAGCAGTCAAACTGCAAAATAGAAAAAAAAAGTATTTCCAGCTTGACTGAAATATCCATAGGACAATAACTGAAAGTTTCACTGATTTTGTGTGAGGTTCATACCATCTTTAACTCTTTGGCTTTTTTGAAAGGGGAAATTTTCAAGTGAAAGGTCAAAATATTTTTCAAATCTTTTACAGGCAACTTTTTAAAGAATTAATTTTCACTTTATCTTTAAAATACACATTTTCCTCTGAAATAATTAATCAAAATTCTGCAGAAAAAATTCACAAGTAATTCTGCTAAATTATTTTTGGTGAATAGTACATTGTTAAAAAATAGTCAACAGATCATATATGATCAGTTGACTGTATATAATCAATAGATTATAGATTATAAAACATTTTGCTCAGCTTCACTCACAACATACCTGAAGGACAATTAATGAAATACAGTTACTTCTTTACAGATGGAGATATGAAATACAGACTAGACTGTCTTATTCCAAATTTGGTAAGATGTTGGTTGACATCATCTGATCTGCTACATTAGTTGATCATTTTAGATTTTCAGAATACACACACACAAAAAAAACCCCAAACAAAACAAAGAAAACCAAGAACCCCCACACAAACAAACAAATAAACAAAAAAAACCTCCAGAAAAACAGAAAGAAAAACAACAACAACAACAACAAAAAAAGCCCCTAATATTTATGATACTGGATTTGCTCTTGCCAAATAGAAGTGGGAGGGAAGATCAGTGCATACAGACATGTGAGAAACTGTCAATTTATTTCCACTCTTACCCATTATAAAATGTTCCAGGTCAGTATCTTCAGCAGAGCTTGAGTACCTACTCCCTTCAAGTATGGCAGCTGAGAAAAAAGTTGAATTGTTCACAGGCACTATCCTCTCCTTGTATTTCATCTTAATTTATTTATCCAGTGAGCAAAAAGCTTTTATGCTTGATGACCAAGCATTTGCTGTGTAGGGAGCGCAATGCCAGCAACAGTCGGACCTGTCTGTCCCAGCTGTGGTGGTGTGCAAACCTCCTCCAGCCTCTTCAGGCAGATGTAGCAACAGCTTTAGTGGAGCATAATTGTGCCCTTTTTGGAATTCTTCACCTAGCATTTTAAAAAGCGCACACAGGATCCTCATTAAGTTTTCCTTTGTTTGTCTCAGTAGTTATTGACTCTGTTCCTCTTTATGATGATGTAAATCACTTTTCTGAAGGGTGCTACATTAGTGTAAAACAGCTTGGAGAGCAAAATCAGAAATGTTCCATTTCTGGGAAACAAACAATATTATTTCTCTCTAAATGGGTAGGAAGGCTTTTATGCATTGATCCAAACTTCTTTAAGTCTCACCTTTCAATAGTACTGTTAGTGTATACTAAACTAATAGTATTTAAAAATAGGAGGACAATACAGTCCTAAACTACAAGGAACTGATGCAGAGCTGCCCACCCAAAGCAGGCACTATCCACAAACAATCCTTTTCTTCAAGACATTATGGTTTTACCCCTTTGGGCATGCAACACCCCGTCAGAGATGCTTGAGATCCTTTTCAGTCCCAAACAGATGAATCATCATGTGCAGAAGATTACATCATGTGTAAAACAGGTGAGTCCAGCTGAACCCATACCCATGATATTTTTCTGTTTATTTGGGCTTTATACACAGGGAGATAGCTGCTATGTTTTGGGACTGGTAAACATCTGGAAAAGCAGCAGGTTGCCACAGACATATGGGGAAAGAACAATTTCATATGTTTTTCGTATAACACATGGGGTTCGCTCAGCTCAGATGCAGTGTTACGTTAGTGGACTTTAGGACCAGTAAGACAGAATGGTGGTTGAGACAGAGGACTGGCCCCTTTGGGCATATGCCTTTAAATGTTAGTATGCATTTCATCAGCAGCTTCTCACTGTTTTCAGTAAACTCATCTGGGCTATTCTTGTGAATAACATGAGCATGCTATCACCCTAACTTGATTAGTTTGCACCTTCAAGGTAATTAGCTCCTTATGTTCCTTTGCTAGAGGCAATCTGTGTTATATTCCAGGCAGCTACACAGTTGTCTTCCCTTCTGTCCGTACCCCCTTTTAGGTTACTTGGGAAAGTAAATTGTGCACTAGAATCATTGTTGCTCTGCTCTGTAGAGAAATAGGTTAATGAAAGTATACTTTTAGGGGAGAAAGTCAAGAAGTATCTGAAGTACAACTAAAACCAGCTGTGATTCTGTTTGCTTATGCTTGTATTTTTGAGAGTCTCTTTTTCTGAGGTCTACCACTCATTTAAATTCTTTATTTTCAGGGAGTTCCTTTTTCATTGGTAACAGCCGAGACACAATGTAAAATTATAGGTTGGTAAATATTAGCACTCAATTTTAGGACCTAAGGATTTAATAAGTTAGGACCTTGCTTCTGCGTGGGTTTTGACTTTGATAAAAAAAATTACAAATTCACTTATAGCTGCATGTTTATTCTATTATACCCTCTAAAACAGTCTTTCACTTTATGTCCTTACAGGTATGGAACAGTGTAATTTTGTGCTGAGGCTATTTTAAATAGTTGTTGTATTATGGTTACTGTGGCACAGAAACAGAAAACAGTTATAATACAAATTGCTGGAGGAGGGCAACTTCATTTTGCTGTCAGGGTAAACAGTACGGGTAGGTCACCTATAGATGCATAAAGGAAGTGTTAGAGCTATTATAACAGTCAGTTTCTCAATTTCTCAAAAATTACATTAAGAAGCAAATTAGGGAGTGTCTTCTAAAATGTTGTGATTTAATAAGATACGTTATCACAAAGTGAGGTCATTCTCACTGGGAATGAAAATACCAGTACATTAAAGGAAAGGTCACTTTTATGTAATGTTAATCATATAAATCCTTCAAATATGACTGTTATAATAAGGCATTTTATGGATCTTAGCATGGTATGACCTTTATTTGTATTATCCTTATAACTAAAAAAACATTAATATATGGGAGCATAAAAAGGTCATCTTCTATCCTTTTATTATTTTAAGCGTTTGGGTTTTTTATACCATATTGCATAACATAGAGACTTCAATGTAAAACATGTCTTACATGTAAAATACGTGTAACAGGATATTTTCTTCCTGAGATTGCCTTTTGTAGTACAGTTAGGTTAAAAAATGGAATTTCTAGATTTGGTTTTGGAGTGGAAGTATTTTTCAAGGAAACTAGTCAATTCCCTGCTTGATGGTTATCCCATATTATGCCAAAGGGGCATAATGCAACCATTCCTAGAAATTGTTTTGAAAAGACATTAAATCTTTGCAGTAATATTTCTGTGGGTTTTTATTATGGAAATTATTATAAAAACAGCATGAAAGCATAACCATTTTATAAGGAATGATTGCAGAGGGTTTGGGGTTTTTTTTCCCCCTCAGGATTACTTTGTTAACATGACTAAATAACTGTAGATGTTCTTCAAAATGCTGTAAAATGATGGGAAGGGCAAAAGCAATTTCAAGCTATAAATTTCATACATATTTTCTAGTAATTTTTTTGAGTGTATCTCTGTAGATCTTTCACAGAGAACAGAAAGTCCAGAACATCATAAAATGTTTTGACAGTAGATTTTTAAATGGCAAGTCTTCTAGGAAAATTGCTGAAGACACACATCTAAACATTCGTGAAGATCAACTTTAAATTACTGCGTGTTTTTCACTGCGTTTTTTATGCATACAAAATCTTTTTTTATCTTGAGTGAAAAATTGATGTAATTACACGATGTATATTTCTTTTTTCTTTTTTTTTTTTTTTCCCCTTGAATGATATGTTATCCTCGGACCACTAAATGGTGGTCATTGTTGTGATAGTATTACTATGCACACTCTGCAGAGTGCCAGGCAGCAAGGAAAAAACATAAGGACTAGTCTTTAGCGGTTCAATTCAGACAAAAGTACTGCTGTAGTCAATGGATTTCCAATATTTTACAGTGTCTGGGAATCTGGCCCTCATTTCCTAGTCCTCAGGGAACGCATACTCTCAAACTCAAAAACCCCAACAGATGAGTGTGATAAATATCCCTAAATCATAGAGGAAATCAAGGATTACAATAAGGCATCACAATTTACTATATGGCTTAGTTAACAGTCCTGGGAGCTCACAGGAAAAAGTCATGGTGGATTTTAAGCTTCTTTTATCAAGGGTAAATTTCTCTTCCCATGGCAAGACATGTTTTTTTAGATTGGCTTAAATAATTTTTCTTTAGATGTGTGCAATTTTTCTGTGGTTTTCCATCTTCACCCTTTATTTTCTTGAAGTCTCACTCCATTTCTTGTCTTCCTATCTCTTCCTGTGCCTGCTGCTCTGTGTTTCTTCATAATACTTCAGACAAACTGAAAGGGTGAGTCAGGGTGGGGAGCATGACAAGGCTTGGAATGCATAGACAGGAGAGCAGAGTATTTCTCAAATAGGGTCCAAAAAGCTATATGTGTCTCATGTCTGATGTAAGCTATTGTTAACACTTAATTTTTCTCTTCGCGTGTGAAAAGACGTATCAGTAGTTTATTACATTATTTAATTGTTAGGCATCATTCCAGATGACCACATATTATGCCCCCCCCCCAAAAAAAAAAAAAAAACAAAAAACCAACAAAAAAAACCCAGCACAACTTTCTACTGTAGATACAGAGGATAAATTCATGGTTGTTGCTATTTTCCCTCAGAGTGGAGCAAATAATAAGGCATAAGGCTTTTCCACCTCTGTTGCCTTATGTGAACAATAACAAGGTGAGTCTTCAGGCTTCTGAGGTCATAAATCAGCTAAATAGGAAACAAGACCCATGTTTTTAGTAATTTATCATATTGTCATTTATTACAGATACCCTTTCATCTAACCTCTCCTAGCACTATATTTTTATATTTTGCTCATCTTCTTAAGCCAACTCTCTCCATTGCTGTTATGCATCTTACATGTCGGCATTTCCTGTTGGGTCTTCTCACACCCACTTCCCCAACTCTGTCATTCCCACCATCCCTTCCCACCTCCTGTCTGCCGCTCCAGTGCTTCCTCTCTGCCAGCCCCACCTCCCTATTCAGGTTGAGTAATATCTTACAATACTTTTGGATACTAAAATTGTGTGCTGGAATGGATTTCTCAGCCAATGACAAATTCAGCCTTTCTTGTCTCACCTAACTTTGAAGCCGGTAGTAAATTCTTAGTAATTGATGCAGATGACCTGTCACAACCTAAGTTACTTCTCTCTGCTCTTCTAAAGATCCTTTTTCTTTTCTTTTTTGCTAGTGTAAAATTTACTTAGATCATCCATTTAACTTCTGATTCTGTAAACATCTGAAGATTGAAATATAGAAAGTTTCAAGATGATTGCTTCATTTCATTTCAGGTTACCGACAAACTGAGCTCCTCCATTTCTTATTGGAAAATTTCCAGAAAAATACTAAAAGATTGCCTGGTGAATGTACAGCCTTCTATTTCTTATTCTTAAAACAAATTATATCAAGTCATCATTCGTTTTTTATACTGCTGAAAATTTCTGATTAAAAACTGATATATGGTACAGTTAAATAACTTCATAAATGAGCCTGAATCTCAAAAGGAACCTGTAAGCTAGAACACTGAGTAAATCAATAGGTTTTATATTTGTCAAGATTTTTGCTAAGGAATAGAAACATCCTGAAATCTTCAGCTTTTTAACAGTGGTGGTAATTACTAGACACAAGATGAAAACCTGAAAAAAAATATGAAATTAACCTTCCTGTCTCTCTCTGTAAAAATAAGCAGGCCAGTCAAAAAAATAATTCCTAAAAATTAAGATATCATTAATCTGACTTTTCAGAATGTTTTAGAAATTGTAATTTTTACACTATGCAATCTAAAACCTTTGCATCTTTGCAACTTAACTAAAAATCATTAAAAATCATTGAAAGTAACTCAATATCAAAATACCTTTTTTTTAAAAGGCAAATAGGTTCTCCATGGTACGTTGTACATTGAGAGCAAATGTTGCCAGCTTTTATTGTTTGTTTGTTCTAATGTAAGAAAAAATGCATAAATGCTGCAGAACTAGGACAAATATGGGTCTATAAATAGCAATCAGCCTCAGTGAAGCACAGCAACTTAATCTCCATTTGAAGCTATTCTGAGCACAAAGTTAGGTTGAAGGACATGAAACTTGTTTTGGTTCCCACTGTCTTCCCATCACTGTTGTCACTCCAAACATTCCCCTGTTCTCCACTTGTCTTATAATGATCTAATCCCTGAAATTTATCTCTCTGTATTTTTCTCATTCGTGACATCTCAGATTCCTGCTATCCTTCCTCTGATGCTCAACAGAGTAGTTTTCCCCTTGAATTTTCATCCTTCTCATCTTCTGAGAACCAGATCTGTTGTCCTTAGGCTCCTTGAAAGAAGCACATAGAAAACACTTTTTTAAAGGGTAGAAATGTCTTTTAAACTTGCTGAATCCTTCTGAATAAAATGAAATTCTTTTAGCTGGAAGAACTTCTGTTACTCTTTCCTAATCCTGCTAAACCAGGTAGACCTGCTTTGTGGCATATAGGAACAAAACATGTAGGAGTATAAATGAAAACAGGACACAGAGTATAGGACTATAGTATATATAATAATATAGCAGATAGGAATATAAATCAAATTGTTCTTTGAATCTGTTAGGTAGACATGTTGCCCTTGATCAGCATACCTCTCATATCAAGCTTCAGTCTACTCCGATCCTCTGGGGCTGAATCACATCATTCAGCAGACAAACTGTAGCAAAGACCAGTAAGAAAAGGGGCTTCCTCAGAGTTTCTTTTTGTGTCATTCCAAGCTATTTTCTTAAAAGATAGCAGAGTTTATTCTCAAAACAGAATTGGCAGAAGTCCTCAGCTTAGGCCTCATGAACACTCTGATATCTCTCAGAGCTTAATACCCCCTAGAATATGATTTAAGTCTTTTCTCTGAGGCAATTTGGCTTACGATGTCTGAGCCAGTCTCTGGGGAATTTAGGATGATGCATTATTTTTTTCCACAGTCACCTACGCAGCACCCTGAGGTAAGATGGTAATATGTCTGATGTCATACAGGAAGGGAGTGTCAGAGCTGGGATTCAAATTGTTTCCCAGTACTGTTCTGCTCCCTTTGGGCACAGAAGGCTGTCAGTCTCAAAGACTCTTACTCAAAGTGGCCAGAGCTCCACCAGTCACTCAGCAAGAGATTGCTGTTTGCATCCTGTCAGAGGCTGATAAGTAGTTGAGCAGCCCTAATGGGATCAGTGGTAGCCCACAGCTGTATGATGCTGGTTGCTAGCTGGGATGGCACAGAAAGGCAGGGAGCAGGGGGTGGGTTTCTTGCTATTTTTAAAAATCTGGCTGGGTACAATTTCTATGCTGTGTTTCGAGCTAATATTCTTTTCTGAGGTTTTCAAGTCTGAGCACGCTGAATAGTTTGGTACACAACTGGACATGACTAGACAGGCTGTCTGCAGGTTGTCCTTCAGGCAGAGCTTGGGCGGTCCACAGAGCACACAAGGATTTGGGCAACCCCTGCACTCGTCTGTGCAGTGAAGGTCAGACATAACTAATGCTGCAGAAAACCAGTATGGATTTCTTTACCGTGCCTTTGTTCAAGGGAGCACATTTGTGCTTGGTTCTTGTAGTGTATCTAGAGCATACCAACCTGATCTACATCAAAGATAAGACCTGGACTAAAAGATCAGCCTGGTTTGTTAGCTTGGAGCCCATGCTACTGCACAGAGGCTCAGAAGTGATTATGAGAACAGGGCTGCATTATCCTTCCCAAGAAACCACTCCTCCATCTTAATCTGCTACTCTCTGTATTGCTGTTTTATGGTTTGCTGCCTTTTTACTGCACCTCCTTTAGGAGTCAGTGCTGCTGAGTGGCCAGTGGCACAAGAAAGCAGACCTGCGGGAAGCGAAAGCACCAAAGGTTCGAAAACAGGGATTTCACACAGGCAGTTTTAGGCTTGGACAATGAGGAAAAAAGAACTCATCACCTACAATGTTTATAAAAGAGAAATATTTGGGAGCCCATGACCCAGAACAAGCAGACTGATTCAAATCTGAAGACAAGAAATTAATTTGTGACAGGGAATAAGCTTACTTCTGGCATGTTCTTCATGTAGGATTCTGGTTAGATACCAGTCTCCCTTGATCGAAGTAGGTTTCTTGTACCCGCTCCCTCTCTTGGAACCATTCACCCAGAAGCCTTTGTGGGAAGGAGAAATGAGCTGAGAAGCAAGATGCACCTCATCAGTGTGAATGTTAATTTTGCCATTTTCTTAGTATAACAGAATATTCAATAATTTCCAAAGCCTTAAGTATTGCTTTGTTAGTGGTAGATTTCGTCAGGTGTTTTTTCTTCTATATGTATACTCTTCAGCTTTATGTGGTTTTCTTTACAGGAAACAGTGTCTAATTTGTATGCTGCTTCTGAAGCATGACCTTGGGTCTCTTGTGTATCGATTAAGACAGCAGAGATACCTGAACATTTGAGCTCGAGTAGGTCATTTCAGTGTTATGCCCATTTTAAACAGCTTTAGTTTGATTTTTATATAAATATCATATCACCAAATAGTTTCTTTGTCTGTCAGGGCGGTTTAGCCATGTGGGGCAGTTTGCAATTAGCTCATATGCTGTTCTGCAGCTCTAAAGGCACAGCTGGCATATGCAAACAGCCTTTGTTTCTATCCCTGCCTTTGCCTGTACTGTCTGCCAAAAAGTTGGCTCTGCACACAGACCTCGTGTTCTCTTTCCTACCCTCTACTCCCCTTCCCGCAGAAGATCTGCTGGTCTGTGAAGGGGAGCTATGGTTTTGCCTTCTTTGTTGTGCACCACGTAGCAGTGTCAGGACAATAAAACTGAACTGTAGATGAAGATAAAATAAAAGCCCATGAGCTCTTCTCTATGAAACCTTTTGCTATGACCTTTCCTTCCTTTCTAAGAACAGAACTCTATACTACCCCAAGAAATGACTGCACCTTGTGGATGCAGTCAAACCCTTAACAGATACCCTTCAGTCATTTCTAACACATAATTCCTTAACTGTTATTTTTGCTGTTGTTAAGAAACACTGTGTTACACTGCCAGCGCAAGAATTTGTTTCTGTGTAGCCAGTCATCTTGAATTTTGGAAGGAAAGGGTTATACATGATCAGAAACATCAGCCAGATGTACAAAGTTGTCTTTCTCCTTAGAGGCATTATTATAGTGATTCTGGAGTGGGCACAGAATTTCCCTCTTAACACCCGTGGTGGTGCACGGCAAGATGAGAAATATCTGCAGTAAGGGAGCAGGACGAGTACTGCTTCCTTGATGCCCTTCTGTTGCTTGAAGGGCAGATGACCAAGTTGAGGCTATCTTTACAGGACATTATAAGCTTGTGAAAGAGAAGGTTGAGAGAAGGAAGGGGGAAGAAATCTGTTTGTAAATGCCGTCGTCCCCCAAATGTCCCAAATATACAAGAGCATCTGAAAAGAACACTAATCCCATGATTGTTCTTCCAGATTTTAGTGGGGTCACTGAAGCTCAAAATTAAACATGCACTTAGGAGTGTGTCTTCACGGAGTAATGCTAAGAAGCAGCATCTCCCATTGGCTGTTGACATTCATCTCTTTCTCACCCTGTGTGCCTCCTGACAGTGCAGAAAAATGCTTTCTGTGAAGCAATGATGTAATTCAGTCTCATAAAAGAACAGCCCTTGAGAAACAGACACAACAATTTTACGTCACACAGAAGTGATGTATAATGACCTCATCAGTCAACATTTTAACTTTCATTTACACCACTGTTGTTGCAGCAACAGTGAGGAATTTGAGCTTTAAAAACAAGCTAAAATGATGCTATATCACATTATTAAAGCTGTCACTAAATTATTGCTAAAATCGTGCTTTTCTATTATGTTTTGTGAAGATACCCGAGTGAAGAGTAGGTTAATAAAGAGAATAAAGCCCCAGCAAAGGGAAGGGAGGGATTATGTAAGGGAACCCTATGCACCCCCTGAAATGCCGTGCATCTGAGATATCAGTCTGTTGCAGACAGTATGGGCTGACCTTGTTCACTGGGTGAAGCTGCAATGGAAAATTGAACTGCAGCTTTGGGATCATAGGGGCAGCCAAAGGCCATCCGCCACTCAGGAACTGCCAAAGCATGTTCCTGTGCTGCCCTTGTCTAATCCATGGCTAGCTGCTTTTGATCACCTAGATGGGATCTTTACACCGCTGCAAAGGCCTCTCTCAGAGGAGTGTCTTCCTGAGGATTTTTCTGAAAAATATTATGTCTTTTGGTCACATCTTGTGTATTGTTTAAGGTGATGCAAGGAAATAAAGCATTTTGGACATTGAACATATTCTTTCCAGTTTATAAAGAGCATGTATGTCTGACTATGCACTATATTGAATTCCTGTTTAGGGTAAATACACCGTGACAAGTAGTCTTGAGCCAAAAAAGTTATGGGATAAAGACTTGAACTTCAGGTTTTCTTCAACATCCTGTGCTGATCGTATCACTGCTCACAGATTAGTATTATCAAACTATCTAGCAGTGCTTTTCCCAAAACTACAAGGTAGCTCAGATATAGAAGTCTGATTTTATTTTCATCAGGATGAATGGCTTTTTCAGAATTTTCCAGTAACAGTCCTATTTGCTAATTAGAGAGAGGATTCTATCAAATCAATTCAAAAGAACAAAACTGTGAAATCATATCTGCCCTAAGTGTAGGCTATCTGTTTATCTAGACAACGCAGAGATTATGAATATGTACAACCATGCCAATAAAGAAAACAGAAATACATGTTACCCAGCATTAAATACACGCTGCCAGATTTTCTGCCTCTTAGCATTTGAGACTGTCAGTAGTTTATCCCTTTGTGCGTCAGAAGGGCTTGCATCTTTATAAACTGAAACCACACGCACACACATATATATACACTTCTTTTTTTTTCTCTCTTCCTATTTATACCCCTTAGATTCTTTGAAGTAAAAGGTCTGATCTTTTATTGTATCAAGCATGAATGTTTCCCCTATATTTAGTAGCCTGAAAAAAAGTATTTGCACAGGTGCATCCAAAACCACTCTGGCTTCTAGCTACTGTTATCTATCCTAGTTTCCTCTTAAATTGTATGGCATTGTGTTTCCCAGAGTCATTTGAATGTTGTCTGTTTCTTATTTTGTTCTTATTTCAAGGTAATATCAGGAGTTACTTTGACATTATAAATGTGTTAATTTTTCCTGCATATCCTGATTAATTTCTTTTTCATGTTCCAACATATTGAGTCTCTAGAGCCCTACACTTCATGTAATTCTTTACATGTGGCCATTGCAAATGCAAAATTACTATCAACTACAAATAATGTCTGTGAATATTTGCACCAGGTGCTATACACCCATGAACTGAACTTTAATGATTCACATTGCCCCAGCATATGGAGGGAAAATAGGGTCATCTCGATACTTCTTGTAAAAAATTCTAAGCTCTTTGATATCTTTTAAACGGTATTTTTAGGTAAGGACTTAATTTCTATCAGTCACAAGTATAAAAGGTAAGTGACTGTATGTGTGTGTTATGTGCATGTATGTGCATCTGTAAACAAATATTTATTTAATAGTTCTTAATTTCTCAGCAATATCAATTGCTGAGGTACTGATTATCAATTAGGATTATCTGTCACACAGACAATATTCATTACTTCACAAAGGTGCACAAAGCTTCATGGCAGTTGTCTCCTAATACCTGAAACTGGTTTGTATAGCTTCATCAGTGAAAATAAAGAACTCAGGACTGTAGTTTCATTATGGTACAGGTATGATTTCAGAATGCACATTACTCAAAATGAAAATAATTGAACACAGTAATAATTCTCAAAAAGAAGAACTGTTCAATGAATAATTCTGTTCTGGGGAAAGAGCCAAATGCTATAGTTACATCACAGGAGGAGTAAAAACATTTCCTGTTTCAATTGTAACTAGAGGTTAAACAGCAGCTACTGCAGTTAAACAATTTTCAGCTACCATCTGTAGATACCTTGCATCTAAGAGCCTTGAAATCAAGGAGCTCACAAGGCTATCACTAGGGATTTATTATTTTTCCTGGAACAAATAGAGAAATTCCATAGGAATGGAAGATAATAACCATTATATCATTATCTAAGAAGACTAAATAAGCCAACCTGGAAAATATAAACCTACAGGAAAAGCAATGCAACAGTAATACAGACCTCAATTAATAAAATGTTAAACAAGAATAATATATTGAAAGACAATCAGAAAGAGAAAAGGAAAATCATTCCCTTCAGTTTCATTTTAATAAAACAATTTATGTAGATAAATTTTGTTCATATGTTATATGTAAAATAGTCTAAGACAATGATTTAGCATTGTTAATTATTTTGATTTGAAAAATGCGGGAATCAGGATTTACCATAAAATCAAGGGGATTAAGCAGCAACTAGATGACACGTCTCAAATGAAGGAAACTTCTGCTATTTGAGAGATCAGTCTCATCTTATTTTAATTAATTTATAGTGGAAAAATAATAAAACAAAGTTTTAAGTTGACACAGAACTTAGCGTACTGATAAGTAATGAAATAAACAATAACTGTTACAGAAGGCACAGTGGCAAAATCCACATATGGTCCTCAGGTGCATGGACATACATCAGACAGGTAAAGTGCTTCCATTGCTTCAACCTGTTGTGTTGATACAATTCCCCAGTGATCCCATACCATTTGAAGACTGCATTAAGAATATTGATCCAGAAACAGTACAGAGAAATTTCATAAAGTGTTTAAATAAGTGAAAAGCAAAATATACATTAAAAGACTGGACAAGCTCTATGTATTCAGTTTATAAAATAAAAAGTCAAGTAAGATTGTCTATGGCATGCACTGATGTTGTGGGTAACAAGCACAGGCTCTGTAATAGACAAACAGAAATTATTTTTTCCATTGCCTAGATTTGAAGCTAGAAAGAATGTGTACATTTTTAGCAAATTTGACAGATCTGAGACGAGTGCTTTATCAAAAGTAGTTTTAAAATCAGGAGTAATCATCTGCTCTGAAAGAGATGTTGTTTGGACAAGAACTAATTTCAGGGAAGCCCTGCAATCTGTGTTGTGTAAATGGTAATGACTGCTGAGGTCCTTTTGGGTTTATGATCTAGGAAATTTTGAAAACCCACAGCTTGGCCGAGATATCATTACATAAATCAGTTTCTAATGCTTAAAAAGCCTAGCAGGTGATACTGAAGGCTAGGTAGGGGTGAACTGTTCGTGTTGGTGGACATCATTAAGGAAAGAAAAATATATTCCAAGTACTTTAATTCCTTAATGCCAAAATCTTACCACGTTTTGAGAAATCTTGTACCCCTTAAACATTCTATTTTCTTTTTCCAATACTAAAGCAAGAAAAAGCAAAAAAGATACCTAATTTAATTTAAAAAAAATCATTTTATTCTGAGAAATGGAGGACACAGAACAGAGATCCTCTTCTCAGGGTGAATGATGACAGATTGACATGGCCTAGAGAGTGCCACTTTGCTGGAAGCATTCAAATTGGCATTTTTGTAAAACGTCAGCAATGTACAACATGAAAGCCAGATACCACATAATATCTCAGGGTAAACTTTTATCAGAGTCTGTGACTTGGATGTTTTAAACTTTCTCTGTGTATTGATATTGTAGCTAAAATAATCATTTTGGGGGCTTTATATAAATGATTCTCAGAATACTTTACAAAAATATTCTCCTGACATTAAGGAGATATGTATTACTCGTTTTATGGAAGGGGATACCAAGTATGAGAGAAATTAAACAATTTCGTTGATATCGTGGAGGAAGGTGATGACAGAATTGGGACTAAATAGCAGGGCATGTGATGCTGATATGAGCTGCTTCTGCTGGCTGAAAGTCCTATGGACGTGGCCAGCACAAGAAGGAAACTATGGCTCATCCTCTTCACAGGTCTGATTATTTGCTTGCTTTCCTCTGGTTAGCCAGAATCGCAAGCTATTTATTTCTTAACTCGAGTCCAAAAATACATACACCATTTATGGACCTGTCCCTTATTGCATTTATTATTTTCTCTTCCAAGAGAAATCAGGCCAATTCAGAAGGTTACACTCTCTCTAGATAAATGTTCCAAAACAAATGATTTTATATATGACCTCTGATTTAGATAAAGAGGTCCTTTGGCAACAATCCTTATATATTGAATTGAAACCTACTTACAAATCGATAATCTCAAATGAACCCAAATAATAGTGTCCTGTCCTGAAATTCTAAGACAAATGGTGGAATAAATTGGCTTTATATTAGCATCACAAGCTCTTTTGTAATTGCTGTGTCTCCCTTTAGGCTGCATATCTCGTTTTGAAAATGAACATTGAAAGACATAATAAGGTTTGTTTGTTAAGCAATTGAAATACTGTTAATACATCAGAAAGCAATATTTTTATCTTAGAGTAAATGTTTCCATTTTAAAGGAAAGCATTATAAGCAGAGTAAATTATACAGTGGAATTAAAAATGAAAAAAAAAAAAGCTAAGAATATATTACTTTTCCTATCTAAATACTATCTCAATTGTTTTATAAATAGTGGTATGGGCTTTAGATTTGAAAATTGAAAGTGGTCTCTGTAATGTTGATGGTGAAAGAGAGAGATTGTAATGATACTGTTAAAATGCGGGAAAAAAGCTTACATCCTTTTTCACTGTTGTTTTACTTTTAAAAAGTATTGGGTTTTGTTCATAATTGAGGTAGCCATCGTAATGTTACTAATAACGGCAAGAGACACAGCAGGGATATAGAAGCTAAAAATTCTGCGAAGTTTTGCCCAGCCAGTAAATGTCTTTTGTATTTAGCTTCCTGACAGTTTTAATGACAGATGCCTGGTGTCAGCTGTAGCACTATCTTCTGTTGCTGTACCTGCCAGCAGGAAGTGAGTGTTCCCAAAATTTACTACCAAACAGCAAGCATGGTCAATATGACATCATAATGAAACTTGGGAGAATGTTAGAATAATACATCAGACTAGGAACCTTCGTTAGTGCCATGGTTCTCAATGGTATATACCATTTTTCTAACTGTGGCCACAAAGAATACAGCAGAGCACTTTGTTCCTCTAAGGATCGCTCGTGTAACAAAACAATCTTTTGATTTAAACACTTGCAAGCATGGTTAGAATAGTTTGTGGAATAAAGCACATTGAGTAAATAATTCAGTCATGTAGAGGGAAATGATGTCTAATCCCTGTTCTTGCAATAACCCTGCTTGAGATCAGGCAAGGTAGAGCATGGCAGTGGATAGAAATGCTTAACCATTTAAGGCCCAATTCTGGGAGGTGCAGAGCTTCTCCTGAGGTTCTCACGGGAGTTAAAAGGTGCAAGAATCTCTCAAGAGCAGGCTTTCACTTGTGACGTACAGGATTTTTGTTCAGGATTTATATTAGGCTGCTCTGCATTCCATACATGGCTGCTGTTCCTTTATATGGGTTGTTCCTTGAGGGGGCTATTCACACCACCTAACTTCTGGCATCTAACTTGGGGACTATTAAAACTGTGGGCTCTATACTTAGTGGCACTTCAACAGGCAGTTTAGAGCTAGTCAGCCCTAAATATCTACGATTTGGAAAAGGTGACAAGTAACCGGAGTGAACCATTGTACAAGATCATTATTAGTGTGGCAGAGAAGATACCAAAATACTGTACCTGGATGAACATACCCATTTTAATCAAGGCATAAAATCACAAATAGCAACTGTCAAATACTAGACATAGCTCACTTTGCTAAAGGTAGATTGATGGAAACACTTGTGTCAATATATGTTTCATTTATATGTGATATATATTGAAGGCTCTGCAGATGGATCTGGACAAACTGGACTGATGGGCCAAGGCCAATTTACGAGGTTCAACAAGGAGAAGTGCCAGATCCTGCACTTGGGTCACACCAACCCCACGCAGCGCTACAGGCTTGGGGCAGAGTGGCTGGAAAGCTGCCTGGTGGGAAAGGACCTGGGGGTGCTGGCTGACAGCCAGATGAACATGAGCCAGCAGGGTGCCCAGGTGGCCAAGAAGGCCAACAGCATCCGGGCTTGTATTCCAAACAGTGTGGCCAGCAGGACTAGGGTAGCGATCACCCCCCTGTACTGGGCACTGGTGATGCCGCACCTCAAACCCTGTGTTCAGCTCTGGGCCCCTCACTGCGAGAGGGACACAGAGGGGCTGGAGCGTGTCCAGAGACGGGCAACGGGGCTGGGGAAGGGTCTGGAGCACAAGTCTTGTGAGGAGCAGCTGAGGGAACTGGGGTTGTTTAGTCTGGAGAAGAGGAGGCTCAGGGGGGACCTTATCACTCTCTACAACTACCTGAAAGAAGGTTTGTAGGCAGGTGGGAGTCAGTCTCTTATCCCAGGTGACAAGTGACAGGACAGGAGGAAATGGCCTCAAGTTGATTCAGAGGATGTTTAGATTGGATAGTAGGAAATACTTCTTCATAGAAAGGGTTGTCAATCATTGTAACAGGCTGCCCATGGAGGTGGTGGAATCACCATCCCTGGAGGTATTTAAAAAAAACGGGTAGATGTGTTTCGTAGGGACATGGTTTAGTGATGTGCTTGGCAGTCCAGGGTTAACAGTTGGACTTGATCTCTGGGGTCTTTTCCAGCCTAAATGATTCTATTTTTCTGTGATATGTTTGATATTTAAAAGTTTTCAGCATTCACTGCTCAATGTCAAACCACTACTTTTTATTTCAAAAAATGAAGTTAAAATCAGTTTGTAATATTTTCATTCCTTGTAGTAATTTTGCTGTGTTTTTCAAGGCCACTCATCTTTCTTTTAATGTTTCCTTATGTGTTTGGCTTTAAAAGCGTCTCGTGCACACTTAAACAAACACCACTGAGGTTGAGAGCTGCTGATGCACAGCATCTCTAAAAATCAGTCCACTTTTATCCAAACCTTTAGGTTATGGGGTTCAAATTACAAGCCTACATGCATATCTACGGTTTATAATAAGCCGTGATAGCAAGCCTATGGCATGCATGACAGAATTAGCACGCAGGGCTGTTGTCAACAGCAGAGGAACAGAGCCCTGGGGCTTACCTGCTTCTCCTGCCTGACAGGTGGTAAGTGGCAGCAAGAGGCCAGGGGGGCACTGGGGGATGGCACTGGGGGGTGAGGGACGAGAGGGAATTCAGAGCCCAAATGGAGAAGGCTACGATACAAGAAATTAAAACCAAACCAACAAACCACAAGCACCACAGTTTTATGTATATTCTATAAACTGGAAATATAAAGCATATTATATTAATATTAAGGTGCTGAAAACTCTTTTAACTTTAATTTCAGCCTCCTTGCATGAATGGAAAACAGTCAAATATAGGTAACCTGTAGTTACTAAGATGAATTCCAGGTCAAGCTGGAAGATGCCTGATGAGTTTAAGTGGTCTGGATCCCATCCTTACTACTTCAGATTTCTAAATGCAGAACTCAGAAAAATTATAAGGTACTGTTCTCACACAGAGTCACAAAATGGTTGAGCCTGGAAAGGACCTCTGGAGGTCACCTGGTCCAAGCCACTTGCTCAGCCAAGGCCAGTTGCCTAGGACCATGTCCAGGTGGCTTTTTAATTTCTCCAAGGATAAAGACTCCACAGTGTCTCTGGGCAAACTCTGCTAGTGCTTGGTCACCCTCACAGATAAAAAGTGTTTCCTGCTGTTGAAAGGAGCTTCCTGTGTTTCAGTTTGTGCCCATTGCCTCTGGTCCTCGTACTGGGCTCCACTGAAAAGAGTCTGGCCCCATCTTCTTCACTTCCTTTCTTCAGGTAGTTGTACATATTGATGAGATCCCCCATGAGCCTTCTCTTCTCCAGCCTAAACAGCCCCAGCTCTCAGCCTTTCCTCATAGGAGAGATGCTCCAGTCCCTTAATCATCTTTATGGTCATTTAGGGGACTTTCTCCAGTAGCTCCACATCTGTCTTGCACTGGAGAGCACAGACAGAAGTGGACAGAGTGCTCCAGGTGTGGCTTGCCAGTGCTAAGTAGAGATTCACAAGGATGCTGTGAAGACAAAAATGAGAAAGATTATAAGGATCTCACATATGCTGGTGACTGGAAAACAAAATCAAACAAACAAACACAGAAGGAATCTGAGCCAAGGCAGTAAGTGCAGTCTTAATTATGTCGTTACATAAGCCTCGTATATTTGACTTTCTGAAGAGAATAGCATTCTTGTAAGGCAGCTTGAGTTTCTTTTGTCTCAGATTTCTCAAGTTTAAAAAATAAAGTGCATTTTTTAAAAAAAAAATCCTCTATCGTTTATTCAGAAGGCTTTGAAGGTATTCAAAAGCATAGGCATGGTGGCATTAGGACTTCTAGTTTTTCTAATGAATTCTAATGAATACAGAAAGAAGAGTCCTGCCTCAATACGGACCTCTCTGTACCTATTCCCTTACACTAAAGGCCCTACAACCCCTGCTCCTCCTGCATGCACCTGCCCCAGACTATTTCAACTGCTCATCCCAGTTGTGTATTTTCTCAAGCTATTCATCTTGACACAATGTTCAAGCAATCAACCACTGCATCCACACTGCCATCCTTTCACATCTCTGCTCTCCATCTTATATACTGAGGGACAGCTTGAGTTCCCCCCCTTCATTCACCAGTGCGTACAAAAAGCGCTCAAGCAGCCTCTCCCTCTCCTCCTTCCTTCCCTCTTCCTTCCCTCTTGTCCTTACAATAGCAATCATTGCAAAACAAACATGCAGCTTGAAAACTGTTGACCTGTATTTTGGCAGTTACACTGAAAGTCTTCCATTTTCTCTGTGGCTGAAAATAGTGTCAGTATCTTCACTGACTATAGCTTTTAGAAATACAGTAACTTTTCATATTGTAATTGTAAATGTGTTTTCACATGTTAATATTTCTTAATTGTCTCTACATTTCAACAATTAGTTTCAGTTTGAATAGACAAAAGTGTAATGCATTTCTGGTTTCCATCTGAAATCCTATTTACTGTGCATTATTAGAATGCTACATTTCCAAAGTATTTCTCCTGATGAATCACACTTGGCTTGGCTTGTTTGGATACTTTGGCAATATTAAGTTGTTAGTTTTGTAGGTCAAGTTGCACTGAATGGGGAATTGAGTGTTTTAATGTATTTGAAATAACAAGCAGTAAGAACAGACTTACAGTATTACTTGAATCACTTTCATATGCTATAGTAGTCCCAATACTTGATGAAAAAGCACATCTGCATAAAAACAAAGACAGACTTCAGGATTTTTTTTCTTATATCTTAGAAATACAAAAGGCATTAAAATAAAAATAAGGTAAAGAAAAGTAGCCTCAGATGTTGTTAGAAAACTCCAGAATGTTAGAAAACTCCCTATCATCACTGTACCAGAAACATGTATTTATACATGTAGCCACATAAATTTCTTATTTTAGATCTATATTGTGATATAATACATTAAAAAATATCCAGAGCACCTGGACAAACCCAAGTCACAACTGTAGAGAACAACATAAAATCATCTAAATTCCAACAGACAGTTACAGAAATTAGTTGTCATTTTATGGATATATTCTTTTTCTAGAGGCAGATCATGACATATATTAAATAGAAAATGGAACTGGAGTATGCAGTATGTTTTCACTGTAGCATTTTGCATCTCAGGAGACAACCTCATGGGAAACACTGTGTGATACAAGGAATAAAAGTTGCTTTCGGTCTTAATTGGTTTCTTTCATGGCTTTGTAGATATTGACTTGTGACTCAAAGAGGGCACATGCATTTGTTTCCTGTTTGTTTTCATTTTTCAGTCACAGATGTACTTTTGGGTACATTTGTCTTTTAATATGAAAAAGGTTTTGTCACATCTGGCTGCCCAAAAATAAAGCATCCCTTAATGAGAGAAAAAAAGACTCAAAGTCATAATGAGATTTAATCCCAGTTCAATTATTTCAAAACTGTTTGGGAATATAAGGGCAGGAACGACTATAAAATGCTGAAACAGATGGATCCTACTGAAATCCATCCTAGTCATCATGCAATACTGATTTCCACAAACCTTCATTATTTACAATATACTTAAATAAACACTGATAAAATACTTAGTAGTTCATAGATACATGTGCTCTTCTGTCTTTTTAAATTTTAATCACAGAATCATAGAATGGTTTGGGTGGGAAGGCACCTTAAAGATCATCTAGTTCCAACCCCCCAGCCATGGGCAGGGACACCTCCCACAAGACCAGGTTGCTCAAAGCCCCATCCAGCCTGGCCTGGAACACTTTCATGGATGGGGCATCCACAACTTCTCTGGGCAGCCTGTTCCAGTGTCTCGTCACCCTCATAGTGAAGAATTTCTTCCTAATATCTTATATGAATCTACCCTCTTTCAGTTTCATGCTGTTCCCCTTGTCCTATCAGCACATGCCCTTTTAAAAAGTCCCTCTCCAGCTTTCTCTAGGCCCCCTTTAGGTACTGGAAGGCTGCCATAAGGTCTGCCCAAAGCCTTCTCTTCTCCAGGCTGAACAACCCCAACACTCTCATCCTGTCTTCATGGAAGAGGTTTTCCAGCTCTCTCTTCATCTTTGTGGCCCTCCTCTGGACTCCTTCCGACAGGGCCCTGTCTTTCTTCTGTTGAGGGCCCCGGAGCTGAACACCGTACTCCAGGTGGGGTCTCAAGAGAGCAGAGTAGAGGGGGGCAATCACCTCCCTCCACCTGCTGGCCAAGTTTCTTTTGATGCAGCCCAGGATACAGTTGGCTTTCTGGGCTGCAAGTGCATATTGCTGGGCTATGTTCAGCCTCTTGTCCACCAACACCCCAAAATCTTTCTCCTCAGGGCTGCTCTCGGCCCGTTCTCTGCCCAGCCTGTGTTTGTGCTTGGAACTGCCCCAGCCCGCGGGCACACCTTGCACTTGGCCTTCTTGAACTTCAAGAGGTTTGCACAGGCCCATTTCTTCACCTGTAAGGGTCCTTCTGGATGGCCTCCCTTCCCTCCAGCGTGCTGACTGCACCCCACAGCTTGGTGTCATCAGCAGACTTGCTGAGGATATGCTCGGTCCCAGTGTCCATGCTGCTGACAAAGATGTTGAACAGCAGCAGTCCCGGTACCAACCCCTGAGAACACCAGTCATCACTGGTCTCTACATGCAATGAAAGGGAGTTCTGTCCTTGCAACTAACAGAGCCAGGTTTTCATTTGTGGACCTGTGGGCAGAAGTGGCCTGTTGGATCATCATGGATGATGTCATATCTAATACCAGAGGGAAAAACTTCCACCTATAAATTTCTGTATCCAACTTCTTGTAATTAAGGTACAATATGACTGCAATAGGAAAATGTATTTCCCTTTTTATATTGCATCAGTGGTTTTTGATAGATTGGGTAAGGAGGGTCCATATCGATTAACAGAATTTATGCAGAAATTAAGGGGTTTTGCTTTGCTTCCTTAGCACAAGGTTCTGGTTTCTGTACTAGTAGCGTAGAAATCCAGTGATCACTGAGGGAATAATGATGGAGAAGTGTTCAGGTCTCCATTTACATATATTAAGAATTTATATATGGCTCAAATTTTTCTAAGTGATGTTGATTTCTAGGGAGAGGCTTCCCACTCAATAGCTATTATGTAAATCTGCCTGGTTAATCACCACCTGACATTTTGCCTTGATAGGGCTGATGCCTTTGCTCATCTGTTATCTGTAACCTGTCTTCTTTGTGTCACTTTGTTTGGACAACTTTTATCATGAACAAAGACACTGCAAGAAGGATGTACGCATCCAAAGAGAATAAAACAGTGGGTTTTTTTGGCTAGTATATGCAGCAGAAAGTCTGGACAAACAAGAAAGGACAGTGTTAATACGCTTACAACCCCCAGTAAAGCACGCAGCAAGACTGTGCTGGCCAGACAGCTTGATGGCAGGTATGAAAGGGTCAGCGTCCATTGCTAATCCTCAGTGCTGCTGATGTGCCAGCTTTATACCTTCTCATGTCAGTGTTTTTCTCTTGGAATCACTGAGATGCCAACTATCCCTGTCTCAACAATCTTACTGCTGCCTGTCATTTTACCCTTCTTTTCTAGCTTAGTACTTTTTCACAGCTCTTTCTCACAACTTAGCATTTTTGTCTGAAGTTTGAGCCAGGATTACACAACCATGTTATATCGAAAGCACTCCTTGAGTCACAGACAGCTCTGAGAGGACCCCGAGGAGAGAGGTTACCTGTCAGTGACATTGGGAGACAGAGACAATTTAGTGAGGAAAGCTCTGTGTTTTTAAGTAGAAAGGATGAAGTACTACTCATCCCTAGCTGTACAATAGCCAGGCTTACAGAAAAATAAAATGGTCAAAACCTCACCTTTGTCATGACTAAATTTTAAGATGAAACTCTAAATAGAGGAAGGAAGAAAAGTCAAAGTACCTTCAGCTTCCCCTCAAAATGTTGACCTCAGTGCACTGTGTATTTCAGAGCCCTCTGTTTTCCCACAAATTCACCCCAAAGAATTTATCTATCACACATTCGAGCCTGCTCTGCCTAGGAGATTAGAAAACCATCTGCTCAGGTTTAGACAACACAGTAGTTAAAATGCTGGCATCCTTCCTGCTCTAGCACTTTCATGACTGTTGCAACCAAAGGAGGCGAATGATGGCACCTCCACGTGTGTGAGGTGAGGGAGGAATGCTGAACACCAACAGCATGTTAATGAGTAAGAGAATGTGTAGATGGAGGAGAAGGGAAACATTTAGCTGGCGTAGCAAGATGTCAAGTGAGAAACAAATGAAAATACGCTATCCAAAAATGAAAGAAAAGGAATTCATATTCCATAGAGAAAAGGAGAAAGTGGATAAATGGAATAGGTCAAAAGGAAATGGACTGAATGCTGTAGCTGTGCCAAGGCATCTTCTGAGAGGGTCCAGAGGGATGAAACGTTTTCTTCCAGAAGAACTGAGATGTCCAAAGAGAATAGGTCACAGGTCCTGTCCAGAAATTAAATGAAAAATGCAAGAAATAAAATGTCCTAGTATAAAAGATTTGTGCTATACCATCATTATCATGCCAGAGGAGTAGGCTTTTTATATGCATCGTAACTCAAGGAAAGATAGGCTAAGATATGTATGTAGAAGCACACACAGATAGGTATCAGTGATTTAAATCATCAGTGAAATATACAGCAGGTAAAATTCATGTCAGGCAGGCTGGGTGCCATCTGCCACAGTTAGTTTTCCACAGAATGACTGGAAATAGATATTGGCAGCTCCCTGGTTAAAACCATCTATTTGAATATTCAAAAGAAGTGTTTCTTTGCTATTATAGTCATAATTTCAGTTTACATTTTTTGTATGTAGACAGTAGAAATACATCAGTATATCCTTAAGAGGCTTTGTGACACAACAATAAATGGTTCTGTTTTGTTCTTGAAACTGATTTATTATATTTCAAATCCTTCCTAAGGCAATTTCCATTTTCTGAACATACAATATGTTAATCTACTAGTCTAAAACTCTAATTTTTTCTGTCCGCACTAAACCTGATGTTAAGGCTATCATTCTCCTTTGTTTCCAGGAGAAATAAAAAGATAAAATGAGAAAAGTGTGGGTTTGTTTGTTTTTTTTTTCTAGATAAACTCTTGACGCTTTATCCAGAAAAAAGAAAAGGGAAGGAAAAAAAAAACCAAACTCAAAACACAAAAAAACCTCCACCAAACCAAACAAAACCACCAAAAAAACCCCAACCACAAACAAAAAAAACCCCCAAAACCAACAAGAACAACAAAAAAACAAAAACAAAAAAACCCCAACAAACACAACCAAAACCTGGAAAACACTTCAGTGGACTGACATCACAAATGTTTTTAAATTCTTCAAGCATTTAGACATACATCTTTATTGTTCTTAGCTTTGTGTAGTCAAAATGTAGAAACTAAAAAAGAGTGTGTAGCTATAATAGGTTCCTATCCAGAAAAATCTTAGCCATTAGCAAACCAATGCCTTGATAAAAATTGGCTGACTGATCTATGAATTAGGTAATATGATGTGATGCATGAATTAAACCATAAACTACTGCATTATTTTTGTGACCACTTTTGGGTTCATCCTGTACTACATATTTTAATAGGAATTGTGCACACAATTCCCAATACAGTAAAGCAAGTTAAAATGAAGAATGGGTTGTTTATGATGCCTCTGTATTTTTACATTAAATGCCAGTAGTTAATCCATAAGCTACACATATTCCATTTTGCTTGTTCTCTGCCAACAGCAAAAGTTATTAGAACTTTTTGTTAAGCAACAATATATAACATGATACTTTTTCCAATAGAGTAAACTCAGAAGTCCCCATTGAGTGCAGTTATCATAAGACAGAAGCAGTGGACAATTTGATTTAAAATTAACTTGCTTTCATTTAAAAAGAAAAGAAAAAAAAAGCCAACCCCCCCAAAAAAACCCCAAACAACAAAAAACAGTCTTGCTACCAGGAAATAAAAGTAATGTATATTTAAACAATTGTCTCGTTTTATTTTTCATGTCTTTTTACTGTATATCTGATACTATTATCTATTCTGATAGCCATAAATTTACATTCATGACTAAAATCTGCTCATCTTACAGTTTCTGCTTAATATCCCAGTAATTTTGATTATCTATTTTGATGTATTAGTAGATATTTTTATTTGTGTATATAATTATTTATACATTATGTAAGAGTAATAGTTTCCTGAAAATGCCTCTGGGTTTATGACTATTTCAAAATGAGAAGAGTATTGCAAGGGTAGGTGGCATACATTAATAAAGGTATTTTTTAAGCAATACATAACACTGTGTTGCAAAAGATCATTAGCCAATTTCTGCGTAGTGCCATGTTCATAGCTATGCTTTAATAACGTATACTGTTTGTGAATCTGCTCCATGGTATGCACCAACTCCATATTTGTATTTTTTTTCTTTAGTATGAGGAATAATCTTTTACAAAAAAATGAATATTCCTCTTATTAGATAGCTCATTCTTAAATTTTGTTTTCTTTTCAACATGACTGATAGCAAAACTTTGAGCTGCCATTTTGTCATACTGTTTTGAGTTTAAGTTAATAAAACAAGCATTTGAAGAGGACAGGCATCAGTTCAGGATCAAAAATTTTTGTTCAGCAGTCATTCAGAGTTAGAAATTTTATTCGGAATGGTGTTGTACTTGTATTCCATGTTATAGTTGTAGGATGAGTTTCCCAAAACCATGGAAAATTCAAGGTCTTCTACAGTTACAGTCCAAACTCTTTTTTTGTCCAAACAAGCAAACTTTAAAGAAGCAAAACCTGCTCTGTGGTGTAATTTCTAGAAGGGGAGATATGTGTCCAATTTCATTCCTGCTTCGACCATGTCATGTTTGGAATAGAGACCAAATATTTTCAATGAGCTTTTGAATGATACCATTGTAGGACTTTCAGCTGCAGGACTCATGATGTTTTGTGTTCTTGACTGTCTTGGGAGGCGTAAAATTTAAATAAATTACTAAAATTAAAGTGTGTGTGTATATATATATATGTATGATTTTTAAAGTCTAAAATTTAGCAACTAAATTCAAAGCAGATAACTACAACACAAAAGCACACAGAAATTGCAGCATAGAAGGTGGTTTGTATTTATTAATACTTTATATTAAAATATTATGAAATAGCACTATCATACAGAGGAGAACATGTTAGCCCATCACAGTATTCAGTAATGTCATAAAAGTAGAAATCAACACATATAAAAGGAATAAATTAGAAATACATACCTTGACTGGCTATAATAAGATAAATCAAAATCCGAATGTTTAACAGCAAACATGATCCTTAATGAGAATAAGGTTAAAAAGTAAGTTTAAATTTCATCCCCTTGAATGCAGTCCAGTACCCAGAAATAATAAATAACAGCTATTAAAAAAATAACAGTTTAAGCAAGTGATGTACATGGAAGTTTTAGGTACCATAGATCATTCTTGTGAGGTCAAGGTCTTCTATGATGAAGTTTGAAAGATAGCTGCTATAAAACCCAGTATTTTTTTATTTTCTTATGTTAGCTTTTGTGCTGACTTCTAACCACTTATCTTTGATTTCTGTTCAAGGTTATGGAAAAGGTTAAGACAGAAAAGGGCAGGACAGACAGAAATGCACCTGAACTCTCTAAACATGATTGTTGGGTTCCAGCTGAAATAGATTAGCAATTACTCATTGATAGATGATTTCTTGATGTCATCTAAGCATTAATGTTCACGCTGTTATGGAACCACTAAGTACTACTTATGGTCTGAATCCAAAAATTGCTGTAGATATGTATGTGAGTGTGGACAGGGTTATCCTACTGTTCCTTTCATTTTTTTCCTCAGACTGAGTGAAATTAGTGTTGGGCAATTTCTTCACACCAAAGATTCTCACAAGATGCTTAAGATTCAAGCTGTTGTCACCTTTTAAATAAATCTAAGGACATATTAGATTGCTAGGATTTGATAAGGAGACGTCATTTGAAATATGAGTAGCATTTTGATGTTGCACAGTTTAATATCTTTCTCTTATATTAAATATTCTACTGACATCGGTCGGGACACTGATGAAAGCAAATTGCCTTTTCATGTCTGAAGGAGATAAAAAGTGAGGAGATAATGGTAGCATGTGGGTATTTTGGCAGTCTTCCAAATCTAGAACATTTGCCAGGTATTTGGACAATATAAAAAAAATATTAAAGTTTTCTTCATTTTCAGATATTTTAAGAAAATCTAATGGAAACTTTACCAAGTAGGAATGGTAAAATCTAAGGTTTTTCTCATGAAAGATAATATTATTTTCGTATTTCTTCAGATACGGACCTTAGTATTATGGCCCATGCTTTGGCCACCTTCAGGCAAAACTAATTAATTATGCTAATTTTGGGATAGAATCAAGAGATAAATGGTGGAAACTCAGTGACCACTTGTTACTCTGAATATTAGACACTAGAACTCCACATTCACATATTGAATGACATAATGTTGGCTTTGATCACTAAAAAACTGACTAATCTCTCCTACTTGGAAGAAGACTTGCTGTCTCAATTTTAATTCCTTGTCCCCTTATGCATTATAGGGTACAGGCAGGTTTCACGGTTAAAGGGATTCTTCATTAATATGTAAAATAATTGGCTAGCATGGTAGTTTTCTCTAAATCCCTTTTAGTAACACAAACTAACATCTATAAGAAGGACAGTAATGAGGATCTGGGAAACTACAGGCCTGTCAGCCTGACCTTGGTGCTGGGGAAGGTTATGGAGCAGGTCACCCTGAGCGCCGTCACGCAGCACATGCAAGACACCTGGGAGATCAGGCCCAGCCAGCATGGTGTTATGAAAGGCAGGTTCTGCTTGATGAACCTGATCTCCCTCTATGACAAGATGATCTGCCTAGTGGATGAGGGAAAGGCTGTGGATGTTGTCTACCTGGACCTTAGTAAACCCTTTGACACCATCTCCCACAACATTCTCCTGGAGAAACTGGCTGCTCAGGGCTTAGATGGGTTACTCTATGCTGGGTAAAAACCCCAGGCCAGAGTGGTTACATCCAGTTGGTGGACAGTCACAAATGGTGTTCCCCAGGGGTCAGTATGGGGGCCAGTCCTGTTTAATATCTTTATCAATGATCTGAAAGAGGGGATCGAACACATCCTCAGTAAGTTTGCAGATGACACTAAGTTGGAAGGGGGTGGAGGGGAAGGGGAGTGTTGATCTGTTTGAGGGCAGGAAGGCTCTGCAGAGGAATCTGCACAGGCTGGACTGATGGGCCAAGGCCAATTGTATGAGGTTCAACAAGGAGAAGTCCCAGGTCCTGCACTCGGGTCACAAAAACCCCGTGCAATGCTACAGGCTTGGGGAAGAGTGGCTGGAAAGCTGCCTGGCATGGCACTTCTCCAGGTGGTCAAGCATCCTGGCCTCTATCTGAAACAGTGTGACCAGCAGGACTAAGGTGGTGATTGTCCCCCTGTACTCCACACTAGTGAGGCTGCACCTCAAACATTGTTCAGTTTTGGGCCCTCACTTCAAGAGGGATGCAGAGGTGCTGGAGCATGTCCAGAGAAGGGCAACGAAGCTGGTGAAGGGTGTAGAGAACAAATTTTCTGAGGAGCGGCTGAGGGAACCAGGGTTTTTTAGTCTGGAGGAGACTCAAGGGGGACCTTATCACTCTCTACAACTACCTGAAAGGAGGTTTGTAGGCAGGTGGAGGTCAGTCTCTTCTCCCAGATAACTTGAGACAGGACAAGAGGAAATTGTCTCAAGTTGATCCAGGGGAGGTTTAGACTGGATATTAGGAAAACTTTCTTCACAGAAAGGGTTGTCAATCATTGGAACAGGCTGCCCAGGAAGGTGGCGAAATCACCATGCCTGGAGGTATTTAAAAAACAGGTAGATGTAGTGCGTAGGGACATGGTTTAGTGATGGGCTTGGCAGTGCTGGGTTAACTGTTGGACTCAATGATTTTAAGGGTCTTCTCCAACTTAAATGATTCTATGGTTCTATGATAGTAAACAAAAACTAAAAAGAAAGACCCAATGCCAGAAAAAAATCAGACATCATCTTCTTAAACTTCACCCAAATTCAAGAAAAGTTGTTTGGTTTTTTTTTTCCATATAGACAGGATTTTATTTTTTTTAATTGCAAAATATTAAAATGAGGAATAGGGTGAAGCTATCTGGACCATCTGAAGGTCTTGTTCTTTCAGAGCTTAGGATTCATATCAGAATTTTTTTCCTGTAAAGGAATTCATCAAAGCAGTTGCCAACTGTGTTCCAGTGAGAGTAAATGCATTTGTGTGAAACAGTCAGCGAAACCTAAGTAGTTCGTTAGGATGTGGCCATATATACAGCAATAACCCAGTGAGGGGTTCTGAAAGCCCATAGAAGACACCTACAGGTAGAAATTGTGTGAACCCTAATATTCTTTCTCCTGAACCGAAGTACCACACATGAAGCAGTCCCATGAGAATATCTGCTCTAAATTCATGCTATTTCATCAAAGAAAATAGAAGCAAAAGTATACTGAAAATACCTAGGCACTTCTAGACTCATACCTGAAAAAGTAAATGGCCACATTCCCGGAGTACTTAACCACAGCACTCTGACCTAGTTCATTACTAGAAAAAATAGCTTAAGTCAAATCCTGACAAACTAAAGCCGTTAAGCAATTTCATCCTGCTTCGTACTGCAGTTCAATTTTGCCATAAAATCATAGCCACCACTTGCCAACACATCGCACCCTATCATAACTCTGCACAGCATGAGAGAACTGCAATTTCCAGCAACCGGCTATCATCTGCTACACTCCACCAAGCACACACTACTGCAGCATGCCCCTGGCTGGGTGCCAGACTACTTCAGCACTCCAGAACATTCCATGTCCAGCTCATAACTCAGCCTACTAGTATCAGGACACCATAATGGACATCATTGTGTGAAGAAGGATTTAGCGCAGCTGCAGAATGATGCAGCTGATGCTCTCATTGTGATACATTACCTTATAAAACCAGTAATATCCACAAGAGGAGAAATAGAAGTGGCTGGCCAGATGAGGGTGCAGCCAACTAGCCCCTATTGTTCTCCAAACCTCTGGATCACTGTAACACGTCAGATTTCGAAGTGGGTTTTGGAAGCTGAAAAACAATGTAATATTTCATATGTAAAACCATCATAAAATTCTCTAGGCCAAAGTCTGTTGTGCTTTATATCCATGCAACACTATTGAATTTACTGTTTACAGTTAATGCCCAGCAAGTGTACTGATTTCAGCAAAATGTTTGTGTCATGTTATGTTGCCCTCCACATAGACTGCAGTATCAAGCTGCATGGGAGGAGACAAAATCCACAATGCACTGAGACATCTCTCTAGGCTCTCATTTCAACCTGATGATCTGATGAACTCAAAATAGGAGGCCTACAAAAAACAACAGAACACGTCATTTTTAATTTTGCCCTGTGTGAGGAATGAAAACTGGGAATTATCAGGTGAGGAAAGCTGAAGACCACATGAGTAAATGTATTGGCCAGTGTGGCTTAACTAAGGATTTGGCACCCGGAGGACTGGATGAGGTTGTACAGCGCTAATATAACTAGACTTGTCTCACAGATGAGCAGTTCCAGCCTCACTTTGGCATGGGGCTGGGATTTACGGTCTGCTAAATCTGTCACACTGGTTGACCTTTGAAGAATAAGACTAGGTTTTTACTTTTGTCATCAAAGCAGGAGAGTGGATTTGTCCACCTTTCTGAGAGTAAGGCTGAAACATCCATGAGGTAGGTTGTTGCAAGTTGCAGTTTATAAAGTGATGTCTTCGTTTCACTCATAGACTTGTTTCTGGCATCCATAGATGGAAATAGAGATAGTGGAGTCACCTTCCCAAAGCGTGGGAAAAGGTGAAAAGGAACGCAGTCCTGCAGGGATTAAGGAGAAACTGGTGAAGGCTGTTCTTACCTGGAATCAAAGATGAGGAACAGAATGGGGCATGGCTCTTGTAGGAAAGGACCGTGCGGATCGGTATTCATTGTATCTTTTGACACACAAAGCATGCACCTCACTGGGTAGAATGAATGGGAGAAGGAAGAGGAGGGCTGTCTGCAGACTGGCTTTAGGCCCCTCAGTTAATCTCTGCTTGGAGCAGAGGTGGCAGTCTTCTACAGACAGGAGGAAATTCAGGAAGGAATAGTGAGCTGCAGTGTGTTGTGTCATGTTGTTCCCAGGTGAGTTAGTGTAAATTGTCTTTAATGCCAAGGTAAACCACATGCCTAGCCTCCCGTCTTCCTTCTCACATGTTAAAAGACAATTCTTGCCTTTCTGTGACGTTTGATGTCTCATGCTCTTCAGCTGCTCTAGGTTCCAGGTGTAGTTAAAAGCTAAAATCTTATTTGGATGGGCAGCAGCATTTGCAGGTATCACCCCCATTTAAAGGTGTATATCATAAAGCTTAGAGAGCACTTAGGAGCCAGGTAGTCTATACAAGAGTAAAAAGCACTTTTATTAACTGAATAAGCGTTTAGTATAAAGCAAGTGAGTCTGGGCTCCTGGAAACATCCAAGCTATGATTCAGTGAGGTATTTAAAAGGGATACTTAACGCAAAGCCTAGGCTTACATCCCATTAGTGAGCAGTTTAAGAGTCTTTGACAAAGAAATTCTGATATATTTTGCTTTGAATTAGGGCACAAACTGGGTGTCCAAGAGTGTTAGTAATACCTGTTGTAATAGTATATCCTCCTGCGAACACAGCCACTCCTAAATTTGCAGTGTGGCTGTCCTTCTTGCACAGTCTCTAAATTTGTGTTGTAGGAAGTTTTTCAGGACTCTGAACCAAGAAAATGTCCAATTAAAAATTCTAGATTGTATCTTAAAATAGTGGGTTTTAAAAGTGTCAAAATCATCTTTCTCCCTTCTGACTCTTCCCAATATTCTCTACATTTTAACATCTAGAAACCATAATCTCACCTTCCAAAATGCAAGTATGAATATTTAGAAGTTTAGACCTTATGCCTTATTTCAGGTAAGAACTTAAAGTTAGACTAGATGGAGCAATTATAGTTGTCTCTGTATATTTTGTAAGCTGTTAAACATTTGGTTAAGATGAGTGATGTTCAGTGTTGAAATCTAAAGGAATTAGGAAATCAGTCATCCAGGAACTGCTTGGAGGTGAAACGTACTTAGGCAGACCCTGCAGTACATTATTTTTGGATTTGCTAACTGTAAAGAAAGACAGAAAGACAGAAAGACAAGAAAGAAAGACAGAAAGACGAGAAAGACAGAAAGAAAGACAGAAAGAAAGACAGAAAGAAAGACAGAAAGAAAGAAAGAAAGTAAGAAAGAAAGAAAGAAAGAAAACAAGTAATAAACTGTGTCTCTTGTTGCTGCCACTTACACTTTCAAACAGTATTTAAACAGCTAGAATAATAGCAAGTCATTATATCCTTTCAGTGGTCAAGGTAATTACTTTTTGTGGTCAGAGTTACTTATGTTAAAGTAACTGCTATAACTGCCTTTTCTGGGTTGAAAGGCAGGAAGGAGGGAGTGTGTTTATAAAGGATGACTGGAAAGGATTGTTTTGAAATAAAAGCATCACATTTGGGTGGAAGTTGATCCTAACATTTCACTGTACTGGCTCAGGGATATGGAAATTAAAAGCTGTATGGAAAATAATTTCTCTGTTCTGTCAGGTGACAAGGAAGTCATGCTGATAGACAGGGAGATGACAGTTGTCACTAAACAAATGACTGGAAAAATTGTGAGCACTCCAGTTCCTTTAGGTATTTGCTGTCAAGCTGAAGCGAAAGAGATCTTGATAGCAGGAGTCATTGAACATCCAGATCGATTCCCTTCCTTGGTAAGGGCAGAGGCACCTTTGTGCAAGGGAAATCTTTGTCAAGGGCAAGCAGGAACAGAAAGAGAAAATAAACTTGCAAGAAAAAACAAGTAGTAATTTTATTAACCCTGCTTTATCCTTTCAGAGATGTGATGTCTGATTGAGTCACAATATATGATAAACCCTGTCATACTCATGCAACATTTAGATATCAGAACATAGGAAATACAGTGAGATAAAATTGTTCATCCTTAATATATTTGAAGAAATTACTTGATTTTTGGAAGTATAAATGGCTATTAAATATTATATTAGGTGATGAATATTAGGAAAATTTTAATAGCTACCACTCTTGCTTTTGTCATGCAGTTGATGTGGCTTTAATCTCCAGGAAATTCAGTTTGTAATACTGAATATGCATTTTTGTAGAAAGCATATGACAGCAGTGTCTGAAAACAGCCATTTAACTTGTACACAATGTTAACAGAAGGGAAAACTTAAAACAGAAAAAAAAAACCCCAAACCCAAAACGGAAATGTTTTGCTTTCTTAATTTTTTTAATGAAAATGTGCACAAACCTGCCTATATCAATATCAATATCAATAATAATCATGGTATCCACAGCTTGATGTCTGATTTCAACAGGTGTACAATTGGCCTTGTTTGAACAGATTTTCTTCAGTATGTGCCACAGGGATTTCTGTCAGGAAATTGCTATTTAATACAATAGTAACTAAGCAAAGAAAATGAGAAGGGAAAAGAGCAAGAGGGGGATATTTACATTTTAAACTACTCAAGGTAGCTAAATCTACAACTGACTGTGAAGATTTTCAGAATTCCCAAACACTGACTGGACAATAAAAACAAAGATTCAATTAAGTAATGATAGGTGCAAAGCAATATAAACAGAACTGTCCCCAATCACCTAATGACAATTACACGATATGCTCTAAATTAACTGTTGCCACTCAGAAAAGTCACCATGAATAAATTTCTAAAAATATAACTCAGTGATTGAAAGTTACTGAAAACAAAGTGGCATAATAAATGCTGTGTATATAGGCAGATTTTGAGAAGAAATGCATAACATCACACATGCCTGTAGTGCATCTTTATCTTGAATACTGCAAGCCCATATGTATCTCCAAAAGATCTTCACATAAAAATTAACATACAATTTCACTTGAAACCATTAGTACATTTCATAAAAGATATCATTAGCTTAGCTGATGCTAAGCATTAGCATTATGATATTTTGAGCATTAGCTGATATTTTGAGCTGGACACAGAAAAGTCTTGGAGAAGTTTTGGGACTGGCCACACACAGGGCAGTATAAAGAACAACTACCAGGTACTCAACAAGTATGATCAGAGACAAGGAACAGATTTTGAATGGGCAAAGTCAGAATAGATTGTGGTTAATCGTCTTGGAAAAGAGACGCAAGAGTTTTCTTTAAAATTATGAATGGCAAAATGGCCAAGCAGAAAGATTTCTCTAAGTTTCTCACAACAGAGGAATTAGGGAACATCTGAATTAAAATATCAGGCAACAGTTCTAAATTCATGAAAAAAAGAAGTGCTGCTTTCATCCAGTATGTAATTTAAATCATGTGATTAGGAGATTGTTCATATACAAAACTTTAAACAATAATTAAATTCATGGAGAACATGTCTTAGGTTGGGAATTAATGGTTTAGATGCAATTTGTGGCTCAGGCCATTGCTATTTATTGCTGAAAAGTGAACAGATACAGCAGAAGGAAGAACACTATTCTCGTAAGCTATTCTTACTGTGTATCTGTTCTTTTACTTAAGCCTCTATTCTTGGCAGCTATCAGAGACAAGCTACTGGGCTACATGGACCTTTGATCTGACACATTATGACAATTTGTACGTTCATCTTAGATCAGGTATCCTTAGAGTGTTGTGTTCCAAAGAACTTGGAAGGTGCAGCCATTAATTTATGTTTCATACTCTTGATGTCCAAAATAATAACCAACTTTAGAACAGCAGAAGAACAAGTACACATACAATAGAGTAAGGAATTGTTTTATAATTACATCATATGACTTGCTGCAGGGCTGTTAAAGATGAAAAATTTTTAATTTACTCTTACAATAGTGAAAACCTGCTTGCTTTTCCAAAGTACCAAATGGCCACCATTCTGGATGACATGCAAATGTTCAGACCCAGCAAAAAAGGCTGCATTTTACTGCAGTTTGAGTTGAGTATATAATACTTATATTTTCATGTGGAAACTTTTACTTCTTAACCTTGTCTCGATTCATTGCAAATATCCCTTGCAGTTTTATCAGAGCAAGCCATTTTTCTTCTTACTTTTATAGATTTATGAAACCTTACTTTTCAACTATCTCTGCTTTGGCTGAGGACGTGTACTCTCAGTCAAGTGCTTACATTCTAATTATAATTAGTCAAATTCCATTCAGTCTATTGCTAATTCAGAACATTAGAGTTTTAGTCATAGCAGCCTATATAGCCACTAATTACCAGTTTGTGCTTTTTGCCTTCTGACAATTGGCAGCAGTGCTTTTTGTCAACCATCATGCTTGTTAGGAGGACCTTAGTTGCATTTCAACTACATACACAAACATTAAGAAAGTATGAGCTGATAATCTCCAATTTTATTGATAACCTTCACATATTTCTGTGCTGGGCAGCCTGCCCATGCTGCAGCTGCTCAGCCTGTAAGTCAGCCAGAAGTCTGGCAACCAAGGATCCCTGGCCCTTGCTCTACTCCCTGGGCAAACAGGCAAGCATATTTTGTCTTGAAAACAGTTAAATGTTGTCACTTTGTTTCCAAACCAAACCATTATTGGACTGCCATACTTTGTCAGAAAATTGAGCTTGTGAGCGTTTGTTCCAATGCAGGGAAACGCCATTCCCAAGCGAGTCAAATCAACTCCAGTTGTTACAGAGAGGAATATAAACTGGGTATTCCTCATGGACAAGATAATATATTTTCTTCATTAATCCTATTTTAACCCTCCATCTTCACCTCAGCTTGCACATCTTCTGCACACACTCATCTAGCTATGAATCCCTGACTGTAATAACAACCTGTGATACCCTGAAGGGAGGTTACCACCATACTTCATATTTACCTCTTTCCTTTTACCCTCTTGGAATTTATCCAGAGTGAAAGTACTTACCAGCAGTCAAAGAGGAAAAAGAAGGTTTCTCAATCTGCAATTTGTTCTCCTGAAGTCACTTCAACATCTGTCTACTTTATTCTGTGTCTGGTTGGGGCACTTAGGGGTGATGGAGCTGTTTGGAAGGGAATTTTCATTTTCAAGCACAGAGAAGTTGAGTATTCCTTCTTCCATCATAGCTTCTAAATACATATCCTTCATGCCAGCCCACCCCCACCCCAGAAAATTCAATTACTTCCCACCACCAATTAAAATGCTTGGGGATGACTCTCAAAGAGCAAGTCTGACTTAATCCTCATTTGTTTTGTTGTTTGTTTTTTTTTTTTTTAATTCCTTTATCTATATACGAATAAGAATGGAACGCATCTCACCAATTTTGGTATCTCTAACATGGATGTTTGCATCTAGCTTAGACATTATTTGTGGTCAAAACAAAAGAGTATTCAGCAATTGCCAGTACCTCAGTCCTGTACCAGTCACCGCTGTGACTCCACTCACCACCTACAAGGAGTTTAGGTAGCTTCATCTATTGTAGATCATCCACATGGTAAATGTATAAAGTTAGGTGGGAAGAATCTCACCCGGTATGTCTAAATTGTTTCATTCTTTGGAGTCTATGAAGCAGAAAGAAGTAATTTAAGTAAATAGTGCTACTGAGGCAACATGGGAACTTCTGCCTGCAGTAGACCTACAAAACATGCCTGAAATGGGGAAACTGCATTTATGCTGCTAACGTGCAAGTTGTCATTGTTACAAAATTGAATTTTTGCTCTGGGGGATTTGTTTATTTTCTTAAGGTCCTGCACCTTAATGCTTTTTAATTCGTTTTATGATTTTGATGGTGCTGGAGGAGTTCAGAATTTTCCTAATAAAATTCCCCAGGAAGTGTTTTATTTCAAAAGAAAATATTTATGCTTGTGCTCCTTTAAGATCCTGTGCATATTATTTTACTACAGCACATCAATGTAATGACATAAAGATTACAGGGGCTCTGTCATGTGTTTTGTTTACAGGCCTGATACTAGATATCTCAGCAATTCACTTTCATTTTGTGTTGCTTTGAATATTTGTTTCTTGCCATTTGTTTGATTTCAGTTCCTCTTGAAGGGAATTCTGGCCCTATTAATGTTGGCAGGAATTTTGCCAATTCAGAAAATCCATGGCTTCATCTTAGAAGACAGGTTTCACCATAGTTATATGACATCTCAGAGTGGTAGACATCACCATAGAACTACTGAAGCGTAACCATAACCAGCACTTGCTACCTAAAGATAGGTACAGTGTTCACAGGTTAAAAGTTCATCATGTGTATACTTCAGATACACAAGTTTGCAAAAGTATGTTGAGAATTATGTAAGTGTGGATAAACAGAAGCTTGGTTAAACACTTAAAAGTGAGCCATGTAGCTTTTCAAAAGAAGATCGAGAAGTAACTTGTGGGCCAGAGGATTAGTTTCTTCACAGAAAGAACCTACTGACTGTTAAAGGTCTCTTTAATGTGAAAATAAAAAACCCTAATAGGAACTCAAAACTGGAAGATAGTTAAACTGAATACGAAACTGGGCCAAACTAATAGGAACTCAAAACTGGAAGATAATTAAATGGAATACAAAACTGGGCCAAAATTTGCAACAGTGAGATTAACAAATTGCTAGGGAAAACTAGAGGAAAATGCCAGAGTCTCCATGGCCAGATGTCTTCAGATCCAGTCTGGATTCTTTTCAAGAAGATATTCTTTGGCCAAACTTGGTTTGTACTTCACTGAAGCACAAATCATTGGCTTCAGTATAACTGGTATGTCACATATGAAGTGATCTAACAGCCCCTCTGCAGTGCTAAACTTAATGGAAAGGATGTGGCCACACAGTCATAATTATTTTAATATTAATTTTCTCTCCATTTGATGGAATTTGCTGAAACTACATAAAGTACTAACTTTAGATTTTATAAGCTGATACCTTTACAGCAAATATTTTTCATTTCTAACCCTTGATCACATTCCCTTTTACTGACTCTGCAAAGAGCATCATATGGGCTAAGACAGGTTCAAAATTTGGGGCCTCTGTTCTGTATAACCTTTCTACAAACAGTTCTCATGCTATTTTTATTGCAAATGAGAATGAAGACACAAATATGATGTAGGTGTGTAAAATATATACACCTTTTTGAGAAAATATACCAATAATACATGTGTCTACTTGGTACCAAGACCATTTCTATTGGGCTACTGGGTTCAGTTGTCACCAAACTTCCAGAAAGCTGTTCAAACATGAATCCACTTCAGTGACATGACCAAGGGACAGTTAAATTAATGATAAACAGGCACAAAAGAAAGAAAATGAAGGCTCTCAGTCCATTCACATTATAAGGAGGAATAGTTTGACCATAGTTTACAACAGAAATTCAAAGGAAAAATTAACAGCAGGGCGTTTTACATCCAGTAAAAATTCTTAACAGATTACAGTCTAAGAAGTGAAAACTCGCAAATTTTAACACCAAATAAGACTGCCTGGGGTTTGGATTTTTCATTTGTTTGCTTACTTGTTTGCTTTTGGAATGTGAGGTTTGGGGGCTGGTCTGAAGTCCACCTGACACCTTACAAACACTAAATCAAGCCAACTCCTCGAAGCTGCTGAGATTCTCACTGTGCTAGAGAAGGCACAAAGACACAGGAGATGTAGCTTCATTTAAGACTTTTAGGTTCCAAATTGTACAGGTGGTCATAAGTAAGGTGAGTTGATAGGGTCCCCATCTGGTTTTTGTTCTAACTAGTGTTTTGCAGGTAGTTTTTCATGGACAATTTTTTCAAACATTCTAGAAACTATCATTAGCATAACTCAGCAAAGTTATAGTGTATGTGCTATGATTTGAAATATAGAAATGAGATTCTGATTTCAAAAAGAATGCATCTATTTCAACCACAGCTACTGTAAATACTAGTAATAATAGCAAGACGTGATTTAGAGCAGTCCTATGGTTATAGGAGGCAGGATGTAGGACTAAACATTCACAGTTTTCTCTTTGCCTGAAATTCTTTAAACTCATCAACAAGCAGCCTTTTTTCTTTATTACACTATAGTATCATTTGATTCAAAAAACAGCTATTGTAAAAGTCTGATTAAATCAGAAATGTAGCATTTATTTTCTGGCTGGCTTTCCAATTGTGTAATCTCAGTGATTGTTATCAAGCTGCACAGATAGAAAATCAGCACAGAATTTAATCCTGAATAAATTAATATTTTAAGAGTTTTTAAAGATCTTTTGTGTTCCTCTTTGGCTCTGAAATTTGATATTGCTAACGACCATGCTGTTAAGTAAATTCTCATAATGATATTGTAACAGTTACTTGCACTATTGTAGCATTGCTGACACTGCTCTTGATTGTTTACTACCTGATGCAATCATTTATTCTTTCTTTGTTGCTGATTCAGTTTTTACTACTTCTGCAGGTATCAAGGAGAAAAAGCTGAATTTTAGTACCCAAAAGTCTCAAGTATTGTACTACCATTTTCTGTTTCGGACATGACATCTGAAGTGGAATACTACAAAGAAACAATGATTTCATTTTCTGTATGACGGCACTTGAATACAATGAGCTGAACCTGAGAACATTAATGCTCAATAATGAAACCAGGGAAAAACTAGAAAAATAGAATGGGGAAGAAAAAAAATAAAGGCTTTTGGTCCCCTTAAGCATAGGAAGGAACCCACATATTGCTTATAGGTTGCTTTAATATGAAATGGTCACAGGGTTCTTAAACTTAGGTGGGAATTGGCCTTCTTCAAACTTACCATGTCAGATCTCAAACATGAAGTGGTAACACCTCAACAAAGGAGTGAGTATTTGTTTATTGGTATAAGTTATTGTACAAGGGTTCGGTGTATTCTGTGACTGCACTGGGATAGGTGAATAATGATAATGATTAGTCTTGCAAGACAGTTAGGTACATTATGGTATGTTACTGAATATTTTTAGACAAGAATTTCTTTACCTGGAATAAACATGCTCACAGCTTTTGGAAGGCTATGTTTTTCAATTATTTTTTTAGTATATTTGATATTATTTAAGTTCCACTCATTATTTAAGTGAAGGGAAAAGGAAACTGATTAATGTGATCGGTACATCTGGGATTAAACAATGAGCTTTACACATAATAAGATATACTGTATGAAAGTATTATTTGAACTATTTCTTTTTTAGAGGACAATAACTCTGCAACCCTTTTCCACAGGCAGTCATGGTAGTTTGACCTGGCTGCAGACCACAGGACATTCAGAACTTGATCTGAGTATATCATACACTACCTTCAGCAATTCCCTACATCCAGATTTTAGGAGAGAATATACCATTTTGTTTAGGGAGTAATTCACAGATTTATTCAACTTCGACCCATTCTTCACTTTGCTGTATAAATCCCTTAGATGTTGAGCACGAGTAGAGCATAGAAGTAAATGAATTACAACCTTTCATTTGTGGAGCTCAGCGTTTCATCTCTGTCATACCACTGTTATGAAGTAGATGTGGTTATTAATCTTCAAATAATTTATCAGATGTGTTTCACACTAAAATATATTTAACTGCTGTATAATCACATTGTGGTTTCATTATTGCACCAATAGGAGATGTTTTATTTCAGTTCTGTTAACAGCTCCTGTAAAATCAGACATCACAATTTCTCTCTTTTTTTAAGTACATGATCTGTAGAAGATTAAGGGCCCAGTTCAACTCTTCCGAAAGATAATGGCAGTCTTTCAATCAGGGTGTCTTATTAGTTACCTGATGTGAGGAGTAAATTTCACTACTCGGGTATTATTGGCACATGGTTTACTTTATATATAGAATGCAGTTCATGAAAGTGTTACATGGACTTAAAATAAAAGAAACACAACAGCACTAGATGTTATATAGATAGCCATATAGATATATAATTATATAGATAAAATAAAATAGTATAAAAGTAAGATTAAACCCTTACAAAAAAGTGTACAGCATACAGAAACTTCGTATTTAATGAACACATTCATGGCATAGGTTTAAGTTTTAATTATGTTTATAAATGGTAGCTCAGCATCCAGATTCAATTCTATTTTAGAACTTATTTTGCTGCTCTTGGAATGGCACAAATTTGAGTTTGAATATTGATTCTCTATAAATACATATAGCTGTAGTGTATTTTTTTATTTTTTACTTATTGTATTTAAAAAAAATATATTTAGGAGACTGGATGATAGAAGGAGAAGCAGACAAACAACAGTATGGCATGGCTTTGGAAATACTAGAAAACCAAATTCTTTTCCCATATACTACAGAGGTCATTGACTTTCCATTCACCCTGAGGTGTTTTGGACTAGTTTTTTATTCAGATAAAATCAAATTGTTGAGTACTGCAGTTGTCCAGAGACTCCTCGCAACTACCTGATTTCAGATGAGTTCTGAGTTATATGTAAGTTTTTAACATATCCCAAACATTATTTTCCAGGTAGTAAAGCTACAAATAGAAGAGGGAAAAGCAGACTAATAGAAATAACTAGGCAATCATTTTTAATTATATTATTCCATTAAAAAATCAGACCCCTTTACCAATTTTGCTCTGCTAATTATCTGAACACAAGCTAAATTCTCTCTTTCTGATTAGTACTGTTGAAGGATTAATGCAGCCCTTCAGTGCTTCACACTCTTTTGTCAGTCTACCTGCCATATCCCTGAAGAAAGACATCTTTTTTTCATCTTACAATTTGATTCAAAATCAGAAAAAGGTATGCGATCTTGTCAGATGGACAAATAATTACTGTTTTTCTTGTCTGGAATATGAATAATGATGTATTAAAAGTGTGGAATAGTGTTACTTTGGGGTTTTTGTAAAAGAAGAAGGAGGAAAAGGGAAAGGAAGAGAAGAGCAAACATTTTGACATGAAATTACAATCACATTTAGAATGAAGACAAAATTTTCTGAAATTCTCTCAAAATTTCAATCCTAGTCACAGAATACAAAGAAAGTTTTCTAAAAGGCTGAAAAAAATTTGTGACATTTAAAAGACCTCTTTCAGGTATTTCTAGCCAAAATCTATGCAAAAAAGTTACACAATTTTATCTGGAGGTTAAAAGAGACAATAATGCCACTCTGGCTGAGTTAAAAATATATGAAAAGATATGTAGTTGCTTTTTCCTATGCCTGTGAACCTGGTTTAAAGTTTCCTTCGCTGTTGCTAAGTCATTAGTCTCTGGGCTAAGGAATGCCAAAGAGGGGTAAGATGAATCTCACCCGTTTCGTACCTCCATTCCCAATTAGCCTCCAGAAGCACATGAAACGCAAAGATTGTGGTGCAGGACAAAATATAGAAAAGGCAGCTGCCAGGGCACCCATCTGGGAGCAGCAAGCCACAGGTTCTTGCTCTGATGGCTGAAAAGGGAGATGAAAGGTCCTAGCATTTTTTCTTCATCCAGTAATATCTGGGGGAAATGGATCTTTCAACAACTCTAGGATAACCGTGGCCTTGCAGTACAAGTATCCTATCTTAATTTAACATGGGCAAACAAAACCCAGTAAAAGTGCTCCTTAACACCATTCTCTACTAGAAGACAAACTACAACGAGGTAACTGAAATACGGAAAGCTCAGTTCTAGTGGGCAAGTTTGAAACAAAATATTCATGAAACCTGCTGCCTCTTTAAGCCTTTCTTACAGCCACGCTTTCTGATCACCAACGTTCACTGGCGGCTTGGGCAGCAAAACTTTTCACACCATCTTCTCTGAGGCTGTAGGGAGACATCCCTCTTGTGTCACCACAGACTCCTAAGCAACCCCATGCTGCAAGCCATCTGTGTGCTGTCCCACTGAGCGCTCCCAAAGCTTCTTATACTTGCTTCATGAAAGGAACAATCACTTGTGCATTTCAGTGTCTTCTTCCTAACCAAGGCCAAAAAAACCCCAAGTAGCTGCCTCCTCCTTGCTGATGGCTCTTTTAGAAAACACCATGCAGATATGCAGCAAGCAGTGAACAAATAGATGTAACAGATCTCATCCACCTCATTTGCAAGTCCTGGGATTTGAAATGCAGAGAACAGTTTGGGTCTGTGATAGTATAGGTTTGTTCATGCTTCTAAAATGAAAAGTTGGAAATCTGTGTTGTGTCACTTAGGTCATTGCAAAGAGGAACTGATGAAAATTTGTGAGCCTCCCAGAATGTGTGGTCTGACACACCATCCAGGAGAGTGACTTTGCCCCAGCACAGAATAAATTAGGCAATCCATAGCACATTCTTGGCTTGTTATGTATGCTCGTGGACTCCTTCAACTGAAATTGATCCAACCTGTCCCCATTCTACATTGGTTTCTGTTTTCAAGTAGTACCTAGGATTAAGGCCACAGTTTCCTTGTCTGAGTTTAAATTTATTGTAACTGATAAGAAAAAGGCTCACAATTCACTCCTACAATGGAGATTTGCTGTTGCATAATGTAAAAAGGGAAAAGGTGAAATTATACTCCGTTAAAGACAATGGGAGGTTTTCCATTTGCACCACAAGAGCCAGAATGTCACCCAGTGATGACTGTGCAAAACACAAGAGTCACACAAACATTCATGTGTTGGACTGCATCACAGAGGAGTATTATAGGGGTCTTTTTCTCCATGTAAGATTTGCATGGGCCACCTCTCCTTCCAGCTTGTAATTGAAATGCTTTTGCAGCCACAGCTGCAGCAATTAGTGAGGTGGAAGAGTAACGCTGTAGAAAAGTATTTAATAAATTTCAAGTGTTTGCTGATGGCTTTGCTCTCCACAGAATAGCTTGTTTATTCTCAGGAAAAGGAGTCTGAATCATAGGGTTGTAAACATTCCTTTCAATTTTTTAACAGCCTTCCAGGCTCTTTGTTGCAATTCAGAGCATGAACATCAATAGGAAAACATGGCTTGGAAGCCCCTCAGATAGATTAATTGGATAGTCATTTGATCACTGATGGCAACCACGCTGACTTACAACAGTGATCTTTCCCTACCTGCATTGTTACCAGACAGCAGGATTTTCAGAACAGTTTATATTTCTTCATCAACAAAAAGGATGATATATGTACCTGGTTTACTTACATATAAATGTAGATGTTTTGAGTAGCTGTTTCTGTGTTCTGATGTCAGAGGGTTGTAAATAGAGTATTAGTAACCATGTGGCAATTGTTTTTGATATAAAAGCTGGAAATCAGTCATTTTTACCTATATTCACCATAGATCAATCAGCACAATTTTTCCCTCTCTGCATTCATCTGCCTCTGTATTTCCCTATCACCTCGCTTCCCACCAAATCTCTAATATGTTCTGTGCTTCCAGCCACTCTTAACTGGAATGCTTCTTGACACCTTACCACTTATTTGCCTTCCACTCTGAAGTTTATTTACATTTTTCACCTGATGCACTCAGTAACACCTTTTCCCCAATGGAATCAGAGAGCTTAGATTGATTGTGTTTGTTGGCCATCCATCTGACACAATTAGCTCTAATTAGCAGATTTGTTTACACATAAGTATAATTTCCAGGTAGATCATAAATGACATGACTGACAACGCATACCAGTAGGTCTCATAAATATTTTACCTTTATAGTCAGTGTCAAAATAGTTTACTAACCCTTAAACACAATTCAGTCTCTTCATCTTCATCCCCATACTGTATTTTACAAACCACTCTCTGTTAACGCTGATTACAGCATTATGTACTGATTGATGTTTAGGAGCAAACTCAGGGTAGAGTTCCTGTCTCCCTGCCCCCCTGTTCTGGATTTGCTGCACTAACTCTGAGGAATTGCCATAAAAATAATAATCTTAAGCCTTACCATATCCTTTGTATAATTTTATTTTAAGTAGCATGATGAACAGTGTTACTTAATGGGTTTTGGATAATTAATCAGTATATTCTAGGCAGAATAATAAGATCCAGAATAACCAGATTCACGTATAGCAATCAGTAATAGTTAATGCACAATGAATTGTACAACACTTAGTAGAAATGCGTGCTATTTTCTCCAAGCATAGATTTGTCTGTTATGGGGTTTGGTTGTCTGAGAAAATCCAGGAGCTTTAAGTGTACCAGAAATTAAGAGATCACTCCTTTAATGGAAATACTACTTACTCAGAACTGCATCTATTCATTTATATAACTCATTAAAATCTTATTTTCCTAAATATTATGGTACGTGTTAAGTATCAGCCATTTTTCTATTCTATCACTGTGTAGGTGCTTCCTGGTAAAGACTTTTCACAAACATCAGCCCAACTTGTGACTCATGTAAATGACGTGACATTGAGATCCTTTCTCTACTCTTGTATTAAATCTGCTTTTATCTTACAGTATATGAATGAGAAAGAAATAGTTAACAAAATAATAAATAATGCTTTAGCTCTGGAATTCAGAAGAAAATCCTGTTGAGACTTGTCTCTGCTCTATCTTTGCTGCAGGTTTGAAGCCACACTGTGATTCCTTTATTTTCCGTAGGTCACTTGATCACTATAGCACAGGCACAGGTCACCGCAATCAGTGGGTGCAGCTGCTGAACCATGGAAACCTTCATTCATGGCTGTGACTTGCAACATTGCAGCCACTTTTTTTGCACAAACGGAATCTTCAAATGCCTTCTTAGGCTCCCAGCTCAATCAAAGCTTTTGGGAATAGGCAGTTCTTGAACATAGCAGATGTTTGAGTAGAGGTGAGGCATTCTTCTCCCAGTTGTCTAACTTGAACCAGAACAGGCTTCTTAAAAATATAGTTCTAGCCAGATGTTCAGTAATTTACCTTTTAATTTCATTGACATGTCTACTCTGGAGAGAGCAATATATATTGACATTTTGCATCTAGTTACTTCCTTATTGATGGCAAGGCCAGTTGGCAGATATTATTCCCCTAAGAAATGCTAAGCAAATACTGCAAAACTTATTCACGAACATTTATTTGAATTAAAAAAAAAATAAAAATGTCTGTGTCTGTGGCCCCAGTGGATTCCCTTTCTGCAAATATTCTAGCAAACAATTTTAAAAGGAGGTATGTTCACTGAAGGGCCCAGCTGAGCAGCTCATGCATATTCAAGAAAATATTTAAGCATATGCTTAACTTTGAACTTCAAATTGTATTGAGTCTCAGAGGGATTCAAGCATGTGCTTAAAATTCTGCTTGTGATTACCTACATTAAGATATTCACCATACTGTGTCCTGAAGGTAAGACCACATGCATTGACAGCTATCCAAAATCAGCTGATGCATGGTAACTTGCACAATCAAATCATTTGTGGTCTTGATAAAATCTTTTCATTAGTGTAAATTTGTCTCTTGAGGCTTTTTAGAGTAACTATTGCTTAAAAACTTGACATCAGGCTCTTAATGTGCTTTACCTTAATCCACTTCTAAAGTGTACAGTTGTTCCTCACAAATAAGGAATAAGAACATTTCAGAGTTCTACAAGTAGAAAGGCAACTGAAGCATATCTATGTCAAACTATATTTTAAAGCAGAAAAGCCCTTGGATCTAGATATTTTTCCATCTAGCTCCAATGGTAGACAGTGGAGACTAGGTGGCATAGTCATCTAGGGATTCCTCCTTCTTTCCTTTGGCTAGAAGCAGAAAATATGAAGAAACTATGTTCTTAATTTAGTTCAAATAAGGTGAATCTGACCCTTAATCTCATTACATGGATTAAGAAGGGTATTTGGTTAGGAAATATACTATGACATCTTTTATTCTTTTTGTCAGTAAAAATATATTCCTTGACCTTTAGCAACCATTTAAAATCCCCACAAAAGTTCTTGACCCTTGCAAATGGAATTCATCTCTGCAGGCATAGATAATTTTTTTTTACCTACAAAACAGTACATGCTTCATAAAAGGCAATTTAATATTTTTTATAATGTCCATCAAACTTGATTTTTCATTCAGCAACAGAAGTTACCTAAAACATTATCTAATTTGTCTGTCTCTGATGATGATTTGATGAACTCTGCTATTCCCCATTTTTTATTATGTTTATATTATCTACCCTAATATATTGTTCTATCTTGACTTTGATAGTTTGCTACAATATGGGAATGTCACCATTGGTTTATGACTCTTTAAAATTGCTAGACAACTTAATTCATCTTCAGCTGTTATAATAAACACTTGATAATGATCTTTCCTTAATTGCTCAATTTATAGATCCACTCCCCCTCTTTTGAATTTCCTTCTTGTCATAATCTGTTTTCCCTCAATAGACTTTACACAAAGCAGACAAGGAGAGAACATTTCTTCCTCCAAGACTATATCTTTGATGAATTACCGCTTTTTCTATGCACCTATTTGGGGGCTATGGATTGGGGTGGCTTTTTTCTTCATATATGTGCATTTCTTAAATAAATGCAGGCAACAGCTATAAAAAAAATGCCACACAAAATGAATCACTCAGGTCAGTTAGAATCTCCAAGCATTTCAGTAATAATGATTATGACAATAATGATAATGTTTTAAAAGTTGTTTATGTACATCATCGTCTGTTGTTGCTACTGAAAAAAATTAGACCACTAGTCAATAAAATTCTGTTGTTTTCAAGATTTAGTTTAAATATGTTTCTGTGTTCTGCAGAAGACATAAAAAGACCCTCATGCAAAACCTGAAGTTTAGAATCCATTCTCCTTGCTAAAAAATACAAATTGCAATAACCAAACCCAAAGGAAACTTGAAAATCTAGCTGTTCATTAAAGTGGTGCCTTTAGGTGCATGAACTGATGGCTAGTCCTTTAGCAGTTTCATTTAGTGGTGTTTGCACTTCTTTCTCCCATAGTCATTTAAAAATAAGAAATGTTAGATCATGTTGACAAGTTGTCGATTAAAGTTAAATGTTGCTAGCAAATGCCATTGAGCGCCCTAATTAAAGCTACCACAGCTCTTTTAAAATTTAGCAATATCTGTCCTTAGAAGTGTATGTTTAAATGCCTTAGTACAGAAAAAAAGTGTAAAACTGTTCTTTAAAGACTCACTCTCATAACGTGTATACATAACATTCCATAGAAAGGAAATAAAAATAATTTGAAACTATAAGAAGTAATTCAGAATAAAGCATGTTTTTACCATGAATTCTGTTCTTTTCCTTTAAACTGGTGTGGACAATATGGCTTACAGGTGATCTGTTTGTGCCCTGTGTTGCATATACAGCCAAGCAAATCTGGTAAGTGAGTCATTGTCAGGCTAGTTTGGGAAAATATTCTGTGCAAGGCGTCCACAGACTTCAGTGATTCTGCATAATGTGGTCCCAAAGAGTGTCACCACATTTTTATTGGAACAGCCTGTAAGCTTTTAGGGTAGAGAGATGGCTTAGTGAAGAGACAGTCATTTTCCTTTCCCTACATCAACCCAAATGCAGTGGTAGTCTTTGTTCTGCATCAAGGGAGGAAAATGGATGTTTAAATCACTACAACTCTTTTCTCTAATAGAACACATTAAGCCCAAATCTTAGTTGTATAGAGACTGTAATCTATGCATCATGACAGCACTGGCATACTTTCTTTCTGAAGACAATCTGGGGGTTTTTGCTTTACAAAAGCAAAATGTTCCCAAATTATTTGGGAAATCTGAGTCCATCAAGTACAGTTGTTAGTGGCCTTTCAGAGCAGCTTGGTGATTTTTAGACACATTTTTTGGCTTTCCTATGAGTTAGTTCATTCTAGAGTTGATTTATGACATACTTGAAATAACCTGTTTCTGTAATCCTCAAGAAAAAAATAAATGGGTAGGGGATCTGCCAGGGGGGGTATGCATTGGAAACAATTGTAAATTAAATTACATAACCTACATATAGTGAAATATTTGTGAGGTTGTTTGTATGTGGGAAGCATGATCCTCAGCTGACTTGTGAACTTTGAAGTACTTGATTAGTCAATTTCATTGTTTAAATGTTTATTTGTATGTTATCTTGGGATTCCTGAAATACAACACCCCACATTACACTAGCAAGTGATGTAAGACAAGAGAATATCAAATAGGATAAGATTTCACCAATGCAATATACTGAGGAAGGTGACAACAGCCTTCTGTACTCATGGTACAGAGAGCACCTAAAAGAAAGCCTGGGAGGAGTATCTTCCAGGTCCTGCCGAACTGATAAATCTCCACAATCAGAAGTTCCTCCTTACACTGATGCAGACCCCAGGCTCCAAGTTCACATCTCTACCAGCAACGTTAACTTCCTCCTGTTGGAGAGAAAAACAGGTCATCCGTGGGACCCTGGAAATATTTTTGACCTGTGCACTAAGGTACTTGCAAAACAATTTTTGTCGTTTGTTGTTGTACCCAGATTATGCAATTCAACTCTTATTTGGGACAACATTTAGACATATCTTCAAGTTCAGGTTTGGTATATGGAACATGCTTTGGGAAGCCTTGTAAGGACATTTTCCTGAGGCGGTGTCTGAGTGGGAGAGTTCTCTTTTGGGTAGAAGACAGAAGGGGAAAAGTACTGGAGAGGTTATATATGATTTTTGCATGTACTTGAAGACTAAACACCTAACTTTTCATTCCGTTTTACTCCCAGCTTGGTTTCGTGTTGTTTTTATTTTGATAATTAGTTCTTGGCTTCAGTCAATGATATGTATTGCCATCTATTTGTGCAATTGGTATAATTACATAATTAGTATAAATAGATGCAATCATCATTAGAATGTTTTGGATTCCATGAAACTTTATGGAAATCATGTAACATACACTCAGTGATAGCTAAAGTACTGCAATGTGATCGTTTCAACCCTTTTTCTTAAAATTACATTGTGTTTTTTCCACTGCACATCTCAAAACTGTGTCTGTAGTGCACACTGCACTATGAGAGCAAATTAAGTGCACTGCTTGCCAGATAATATCCACCGACTTCTAGAAGCATGAAATGAGAATACCTCTTCCAACTGTCTCTGAAACATAGGCATAAATACCTGCACAAAAGCTTTTACACAGAAATATGCAGAGACATATTAAAATTAAAATTCAGCCGACACCTCTTTAGGTTTTTACAAGTGCCAATTTAGTATTGTATTAACATCTGCCTCTTAATGAAACTGAAGATGGATAGGTAGGTAGATAGCTATGTAGACAGATGTGTAAAAGCATAGGACATTGGAAAGTAGCTCTAAAAGTCATTATTTGCTTTATGGAAACCTTGCAACTACGAATAGGAGCTTCATTCAAAGTAGTCCCACTTGCATTTAGTCAACAAATTGTGAATGCTGCTGTTTGCATGAAAAATAGAAAGCCACAGCTATTCTGTGCTACAGCATGAGAGCTAGATAAATTATGGGTATCACAACATCCTGAATTCCTAGGAATTCTGCCTGGTAGCAAAGACTTTCATAAGCTGCTCTGCTGAGGACATCAGCTGAACCCCAGAGACAAGCAGCTCTTTACTCATCCTGCAGACATTTCTGAGAAGAATGCTTTTTTTCGTGATAATTTTGTGAGCCAGCTTGAGGATCTTAAAGTAAAAATACCTACAAATCTGTAGAAGGGTCAAGGCTTTTATTTGCCATCTCACTGGTCAGCTTTGCTGTGTGGTTGTGTGATAAATACTGAAGTGGTAGCAACGCTTAGGGTCATTATTAGTGGACCATATTATATGAGGAAATGATACAGTTGTAACAAGCTGTGGATACTCTGAGGAGTTTCCTTAGATTTCTGTTTCCCATAATTTTGATATTTGATTTTCAGGAACAATCAGATTTTCCAAGGAAATATTCATCCAAGCATCTAAAGAAGAGCTGAACTCTGAAATTCTTTTCAAAATTGTGACTGCTGAACATTAATATCTGGCTTAAAAGATGCAGCACTATATCTATTAGATGGTGATTTCTGTAACTCTATTCATAGTGAATGTCACTTTCTTACAAGCAGCATCCAATAACATATCCTGCATCACACTAATACATGTGAGAAATTCCATTCACATGAGAAAATTGCTACCTAGCATGCATGAGCATTATAATGTTCACTTTACCTAATAATTCTTATCTATAAGAGTATAAGAAAGGATGAAAAACGTTTACTTTATTGCTATTTTTGAATTGCTATTTCTAAACTTCGGAACTCTGAAACAGACAAAAGATCTATAAATCAGTGGGAGTTTGTCTCATTAACTATTTTAGGTATTAAATAGCTGCGTAAAAATGTAACACCTTTTCCATTTATATTTTCATTTCCTTTTATATTTTCCTGAGATTGGCTTTCACAGACAGGTACCAGAGTCTCATTTCAAGCATAGCATAATTAAGGGTAAAGTTCTATCACAGGTTGCAAGGTATTTTAGATACTATGAGAAGGAAAAGAATGAACCTCTGGTAGATCATAGTTTCATTTCTGAACACTCTGCAGTCTTTACGTTTTTATAAATGTGTTAGTACCATGACTTGACTGTTTTGAAATCTGCAGCTCTTTCAATTCAGCAGTCCTAGGAAGGAATTAATTTTACCACGGAGGAATTATTCTCATATTTTTATGATGTGCAGTCCTCAAACCTGCAACACACGTACGCACAACCCTGGAGATAAAAAACCCTTTTATGTGTGTTTTACATTTCAGAAACATGGGGGTTAATTTAAAAATTATGTTGGGATGCTGTGTAATGCTAGCAAGGGTTGGCACTTTTGCAGTGAGGCTCAGCCATGCTCCCTGCTGTTCTCTCAGTTCTGTTAAAAGACTGGGAAGAGTAGCAAATCTTATGAAGAGAATAATGCCAGTACAGTCAGCATCATTTATGGCTTGAATAGTCCAATTTTTGATATTTAGCTCTACTTTATTAGGTTACATCAACGCATTTGCTATTAAGTATCTAACAAAGGGAGCACACTGTAGACATCTGTAATCATGCTAAGCATGTGAAAAAGCAGGGTTGTATCTTACACCTCAGACAATATTTTAAACTAACTCTTAGGAGTGGTGCTTTATGGTCACCCTCTGTTCTCACATAACAGGTGTATCACTCCCACTTGTTTCTAAGTTAAGCTACAGAGAAAAGTAAAGGATGATTTTCAGTGGCAGAGGTCAGTATATTAAAAATTCAGGTCTCTTTTCTTTATATATCTCATAAGGAAATATCCTGATCACTGTTTTATTTCTTGGATTTGTTCATCTTACCTTTTGCTTGCTGCAGACACCAGCAATCACCCTGGTCACCAAGCCCTTTATAGGGCTGTGGTTTCCCTCTTTGCCCTATAAGGACCAGGAATGACACATGGACTCCTTCGTCCTTCCAAGCGCTGTCAGTCTCTCCAATCACCATCTAAGCAAAGAGAAAGAAAACTGTAGCTCACCTCTGTCATGACTTTGGACTTTCCTTAAATACTGACATCTAAAGCGCAGAAAATAGCATCTTGTTTATTCATGTTTGCTGTGATGCCAAGAAACCAACTGGCTACAACTGCATTGAAGAAAACTGGTGAAATACATACTTTTCTGTGTTAACTTTGAAGTGATTCCTATCCATTAAAATTTTGCTCAGAATCAGTGTAAGCAAAGCATTATCTTATTACTACAACTCAGCCCCTCCCTCCCAGCCTTTCCTTTATCGTGTGTATTTGAGGCCTGATCCTGCTCTGGGGTTCCATGTGAGTGCGAGTCCTTTTGTGTCTGTCTGTCCTCAGCTAATCATCAGTGCATCCTTGTGCCCAGGAAGCAGTCACTGTCCGAAAACAACTCGCAGATAGGCGCAAGATCTGGTTTTCTTTCTCCTCTGTTCAGCAGTGCAAGGCTCTACAAACAAGATTTTTAAAGGCACTTGACATCTATCTCCCACTGATTTTGATGAGACTAAAATGTCTTAATACCTTGAAAAATCTTGTTATAAATGACATAGCAAAATCCAGTTTTCCGAAGTGACTTAAGCAGACTTAGGAGCCTGAGAACTCAGGCCCACAATTAGGTTACTACTGCTTAACATGTTACCATTCATCAGCTTAGCTTGGACATTAAGCATTTCAGGCTAGGTTAAACAAAATTATCTTATATTTGCCACTGGCTAAGATTGAGTGCACAAACATTTAAAATTGCTCAGCTAATTCAGTATATCTTGTTAAATCATGGCAATATGACAATGTTCTGGGATGATTTTTCTATTTGACAATCAATGGGATTTGGAACTTTGACAAAATAATGAGTTTCTACGGCATTACATTTTGTGCTGTGTCAGCTTTTTATCACTCAGTCTCTGTCTCTGCTCCAACCCTTTGGCACAAGGTGGCAGAGTGTCCCCTTCACTATGTTATGGCCTATGTTCCTATGAGGCAATTGTGTTCAAAGCAAGAGTTACAGCACCTATAGCTCATTCCAAAATGTATTATGTGTCATGACATTAAGGTTCATGATGAATTTGTGCATCTTGGATATCTAAAGCCATTTCTATCCTGAATTACAATTTATGTGTATATAAGCTGGCTTTACGTTAACTGCAGTGGTAACAATGAAGCTGAGACAACATAATATTCACTGCAAGCTAACTGCATCGATATTTACCTAGCTTGTCAAACAGATTATTTTCATTTTGTAGTAGGTACAGTAAAAGTACTTCCCAAGCTAGCAAGTTAAAAGTTGTACGAACACAAAAATGGCCACACCAAAGACCCATGTAGCCTGACATCTTACTTCCACTCGTGACTTGGAGCAGTGTCTGCGAAAGAGTGTCACAGTGGGATCAACATGCTGTGGTATCTCCCCTGGGACACCCGCCGAAATAGCATCAGTCGGAATCTCAGAGATCATCTAGTTCCAGTAGTTTCATCTTTGTTTTTAATAGTCATTGTAACATATTCTTACTGGAATTCACCTGGCCAGTTTTTGATCCAGTATCACCTTCTGCACGCACACCACCATGTGGCAAGATTTATCAGCATTCTGTCTGGAAAAAATAAATCTGATTTTGTTTATTTTGACCTGTTTAAAAATTATATTTATATTCTCCGGCTCTTTACCTTTAACAGTCTGGACATAACTATCTTTCCTCAAGGTCACAGAGAAAGGCTGTGGTAGGGAAAAGGTCTGAATCTGTTCTCCTGATTTCTGTCTTGTGACATAGCCACAGAACCAGCCTTCTCTTGTATATATCAATTTAAACTATTTGGAATTCAGATGAGTTTGCCTTACTGCATTCCTAATTTGAATCAAGCTGGCTGGCACTGAATACTTCTTTGCTACTGCAGTATAGATAAGATAAATATAATGGAGGAAACATTGCAGTGAAGGCATTTAAATGTTCCAGAACACCTCTCATACATCAGAAGCCCAGGTGTTCCTGTTCAGCTTGTATATATGCTCTATGCGTATTTTTTTATTTTCTGTTATCTCACAGTAAACCCTTTAAGTATCTGGGCTTTATTTCCAGGCTATTAAGTGGGTGCTATTTCTCCAGAGAATAACCTTGTCCTACTGATTACCAGTAACATCTTTCAGCTATGCCGCAGAATCTCCTGTGAATTATTGTCATATGTTTACTTGTCATAGGGAAATATGAGGATTATTACATTCTTGTGTTGTTCATCTAAATCTAGCTTAGTTCTCTCAAGTGAAGAAAACAGCTCTTCTTTCGATTTTTTTTTTAGAACTTGTGATGATTTTTAAACCTCTCTTGTAATTGTTCTCTCCAGTCAGACATTTGCCCCCTTAGATATAATTTACAAGTTCAGTCCTTTTCTGGTTCCTGTCGTCTTCTGGTCTGACTGTTATCTGCAACTTTAGCATCATTTAAAGGAGCCAGCAGCTCCTTCCTCAGGACAAGATTTGGCCATTAAACTTTATTCAAGCAACAGCTGTTTTTTCCAAGACGACTATTCCAACTCACGTCTCTACTTCTCTGTAGGTTTGTTCTTTATTGATAGGCTGGGGTGACATGTAAACACAGTAATGCATACAACATGTTAGGAGGAAAACTGTTCGTCTGTATGTGGTGTCTTTTCATAAATGAGACCCTAATTGCCTCTTACCCCAGGGTCTTTTTGTTATCCCTGTTTTTTCATCAATGCTGAAATAATTCTTATTGGTGGACCATTTCTCTTGTAAAGAAGTTTTACACAAAGCCATTTCTTAGCAATTGGTTTATAATGATGTTGCCGAGATCATTTCTCCAAAAGTTTGTGTTTGTTTCTTTTTTTCTCTTGACTTTTAAGGAAGAAAGACAGCAGCAATCAATGAAAGATTTTTGTTCTGTTTTGCTTTCAGTATTTTTTTACATCTAACGGAGAAAAGAAAATTTTAAGAGAAAAAATACAACAACCTAAACCCACAGTTCTAATATACACACATAAAGGCAAAACGCTGTGTAGAGGCTGTATTTTGTGCTCAAAAGAAGACAGTGGAAATTCTTAACAGAAAAGGCACACAAGGATTTGCCCTAATTGCCTTACAATTTTGTCTATTACTAATACTTCTAATAGCATCTCAGGCACTGAAGCAGCAGCTGTAAATTTACATTAATTTGACCATATTTCCTTCCTTCATGTACTCAGAAATGACACACAGGTGTTTTTGCTAACCAGGTACACACATTTCTCCCAGGAATTATTTGTAAAGGTTCATATCTCATTCCAGAGCGTTGTGGCAAAATTTTGTATAATTCTTGGCAATATTCCAAACCAGCATTTGTCTTTTATTTCTGTGTTGAATAAGCATTAGCGCTACTAGATATTATCAGCAAATATCAAACTCTTCGTTACAAATGCTTCTGATACATTGCTTGTTAAAGAGATAGGCTTGCTTACTTCGACAGTTTTTTAAACTGAATCTACTTTTTCCTCCATTCATCCATCTTCGAGTTTTGACATATGCTGTCTTTCCATGAAGGCTTCAGGAGTTGAGATGACCTTGCCAAAGATCAAGAGGTGTGTCTGGAAGAATTATAATTTCTTGGAAGACGACTTTATGTGATTACTGTGTAAAAGAGTACTTGTTCTTTAGTGATTGATGGCAACACTGGCAGTATTGACTGATCATTAGAAATATTTATATGGCAGGTCCTTTAAGGTAGTGTTAGATGTGAATGAAAGATTAAATGCATATCAAGAAGACAGCAGTTTCTCTGTGTATGGAATCAGAGCTTGTAGTTCTTGTGCAATATCTTTAATTACTTTCTTCATGTTTGCCTTGTTTCACAGACACAAATGTGCCATGATTGCCTCCAAAATGACTTGTAGACCCCACAAAATTAATAGTGAAGATGTCTTTTACGTATTTCAAAAGCAGTTAGGTTTCTTTTTTTGCAATTAATATTATAAATCTCTACTTATAAAAATATTCTTAGGTACAGAGCATATTCATAAAGACATTAAAAAGTAAATATATTGTTGCTCGCCTATTTCTCAAGGTTTGTAACACAAATGGACTTTAAGAGAATATGCATGCTTTGTTATTTGTGACTCAGGCAAATTTTTAGATGTCGGAGTTTTCTACTGTGTTATTTCCCAGGTTGGGTTGAGACATTAATAAGTAAACCTTAGTAAGTGATATGCTTGTATTTTAGCTATTTATAATCATTAAAAATAGCTGGTCATTAAGGTGGTAATATAAATACAAGAAGACCTGACATTATGCTCCATTTCAGCACATCATATAGCTCCATTAAAAACAGTGCTTCAGTAGAATTCCTCTTAATTTACTTAAGGTGCAAGTGAAAGCAAAATTTCTTAGTCTGCTGGTGTATGTAGTAATGGCGGACATACATGCACAGTCAAACCCTCCCTAAATATATATTTATGTATAGTCAGAGTTCATATATACTATCAATAAAATCACAGCTCCACAGAGTACATTTAATATATTTAACTTATCTATTACATAGAAGTACATTTTATTCATTTAAGCTTTCTCTTCTTTCTTTGTGTTGCAGCATTATGAACATTTTTACTTAGAGTAAAGTCAACTTCTTTAATTTTTTGAGCAATGGAACAGGTTGCTCGGAAAGGTTGTGGAGCCTCCATCCTTGGGGGTATTCTAAAGCTGTCTGGACATAGTCCTCAGCAGCTGGCTGTAGGTGGTCTTGTGTGAGCAGGGGGGTTGGACCAGCTGAGCTGCAGAGATCCCATCCAACCTCAGATATACTGTGTTCCAAAACTTCCTCATGTAAAATGTACTGCTACAGTTCTGATAATAGGTTGCATGTAGCACAAAATGCAAAATAGTAAGTGCTCATTAAGATGTACTGATTCCATTGTTTTGATGTACTGAAGTAAAGAACGAGCCGCGTTTCTCAGGTTTTATCTTAGCATATTTACATACACCGGTAATCACCGGAACAGCTAGTTATTTTAGCTGATCAGGGGAAAAATATTAAAGCGACTTATAGTATATACCTAAATTTATCACTCCTTTCCTTCATGCTCTATTTTAAGGGAGTTAATTATTAGTTGCTTTTAATTATACTTCATGGCCTTTGTCCTGGAGACTTTCCAAAGAGTAGATCATCATGGTATGCAATTTAGTGAAACAGTTTCCGGGCATTATGCCATCTTAGACCATGTGAAACAATTATTATTAAAATTAGGGAAATACTAGTATGCATATTTAGATTATCAATAATGAGAGAGAAACAGTTGACATTATTCCATGGAGTGCTATTAATCTGATGAAAGTTTGGGGTTTGGCTTGGCTTTTACTGTAATTCCTAACCACTTCAAAATTAAGAGCATGAAAACAGGAGTGTGTGACTTCAGTTGCTCCATTAGCTGACAGAAAGCACAATGGTTTCTTATCTTTCTGAAGCTTTTTTAAGTTCATGTGTAGGTGTTCAAAAGCTCACCCCACTACTTTGGAAGCAGCTGTTAGGCAGGATTTGTCCTCAGAACAATATTACTTCTCAGCTGAGTGATTCAAACGGTTGTGGAATAATGGAATAATACTGGCAGAGGTTTTCACACAGGCTAGTGATGTCAGCGAAGGACTACTGGAAAAGCTAGGGAAATCCTTGAGCTGCCAGACCATGCCAAAATCCTTGGTTAACAATGGTTCCTTGTGCAAAGCTACCATTACTATACTATAACGTTTGGTGTTGGAGGCACCTTGCAGATGCAATCGAATATGTACAAAGACAATAAATGTCTATGTAGATACAGTTAGATATAACATAACTAGAAGTTAATTTAAGCCTTTCAGGAACCATTTATGATTTTATAACAAAGTTTTTATAAGCATTTTTAAATCTTATTGCTTGAAGAAGCAGTCATGCAAAGAACCAGGAAAATTGACTCAGAGACTGATCCTACAAAGAGTTGCTGAATCAATAATTTTAGTTTCCTGAATTGTCCCATTGCTGGCTTTGTGCAAATCTGTATTGTAACAGAAAATGTTCTCATACTTTTAATGTTGTTAAAATGCAGTTGAAGACCAAGTAATACATAAATGTTTAAAAACAATTAGCCATGATTTAAAAAACAATGTCTTAACATAATTATGAACTACCTGAGGCCAGCTATATATTCCACTACAGCAAAATTCATTAGCTCACAACCTTTCTGATGAACCAGAAGAAATAATTAAAGAGAGTTCACAAAGGATGCTGATTCTGGGGAAAAAAAAAAAAAAAAAAAGGTTCTGCTCCAAAAAAAACCATTTAGGACTAGCGAAATGTGCAGGTACCAGTTAAGCTAATGTATTATCAAATGTATAAAGTAAACAAACTGGAAATACCATCACAGAAATGGAAAAGCATTCAGCTGAATTATAGATGTAAGTACATGTACAGTTAAAGTTCCCTAGGACAAGAATACACCATGCACATCCAAGCAGAAATTGTATTATAAGAAAAGGTAAGTTTTTGCTCGTGTTGAAGTGTATGCAGCATGACTGCTAGTAGGAACAAAATACTTTTGTTTGGCTTGTGCAGTACACCAAAATACCACATCATAAAAAATATATAAAAAATAAGACAATTTCACATATTTGTCTTACTGAAACACGTTTTAATATGAACACCAGAGACCTGATTTCCAATGAATACAGTCCCACTCCAGCAAACTATAAAACTGTTCACTTAAACAAAGCACCTCTGCTTCTCTTTGTGTCTGTGACTTAAAAAATTTAACGGAATTTTTTCTACTTACTTCTTACTAAATTTTAGCTGAGTTTTAAAAATGTCTAGCAGTGTTCTTATATGTTCAGAAATAATCTAACAAAATAGACTTTTTCCTTCAGAAACAAAATCAAAAATAAGATTAATGAGAGGTCTTTATTATAGTAATCTTGAGCCTGAATTTAGCCCCCAATGTACACTGCAATTTGGCATTTTGTTATTCATGCTAGATTTTTTTAAAAAAAATGCCATTTATTACACAATTAATATTTTAAGAATTAAAACTATTCAGATTCTCCATTTAGAACTGCTTTTTTTTTTTTCCAGTTTTTTCCCTCTGTGTTTTGCTTTGTTAAACCATTGTAAGGCAAATTCTCAAATTTCAGAGCTGATTTTACTCTCAGGGATTTCACCTGTTAGAAATTTATCTGGATTTCACAAAGTAGTTAAGCATGGTTTTAAACTGTACCTACTCAAGTAAATACATTAAGGAGTGTCTCTGTTTGCTTTTCTCTTTTAAATTCAAAGCAGCATTCTACACTAACAAGCCCATTAGAAAAACTGCAAGTGGTAGTTTCTCAGTTATTGTTATTCTGCCCTTTGTTTTTTGCTGATCTAGACCTGGATCTCAGAGGCTTCTCTCTTTTGGTTGTGACTTTTCACCTTTTTTTCTTTATTTGTCTCTGCCTATACTATTTCTTCCTTCTCTGTTTTTGAGTCTTCATATGTATTTTTCAGGACAGGATGTTTTCTCAGCGATTTTTATCTGCAGTTAAAAAATTACTCACATTTTTTTACTCAGTTCAGTGCAATCTGTAAAGATTCTGAAACTCTTTGCACCCAATAAATTTCACAGTGACTATAATGTGGACTTAGATCCATGCTATCCAGTAACATCTTTCTAAACTGAAAGCCAGCTAATCAGAGTCAGTCTCATGCTCTCAATATTATAAAAACCAGTTCTTACAAACTCAGGTCATTGTCCTAAGGGTTTGTGATAGTTTAAAGAAATAGTTTTTGCTTAATTATAATGATCCTTTCATGAGCAGATTCTCATTTGTGTTAGTAGTCAAACGATTTTAATTTGGAAAGTTCATTGCAAGTAAGTTGTGTTCTCTTGATTTAGGTAATTACACTCACTTAGTATGTTAATGGCAAGGACAACTCGGGCTTTTTAAAAACCTTTAGCTCTCTGTAGAACAGTTATTAAAAGAAGTGGAGAGTATGCAGTTCTGTTTGATCACTTTAATGAACCTCAGTGTTTTTATTGTCTGTTCACTTATATGCAAAGTGTGGTGCAACTGTGTATTAGCTGCTAATTAGAGCTTTATTCAAGAAAAAAATAACATAAAAGCAACCTATCTCATAATTAAGATTTTAAACAATATTGTTTCTAATGATTATCAAAGAGCAAGACAAATCCATTTTAATTACTTGTAAAAAGTATATGCCTTATTGCAGAACTTTTAGCTTGTGGTTGGCTTTACGTTTATAAGGACTTATGTTTTGTCAAAAAGACAAATTAAAGCATAGCCATTGTGACAACCTTTGCCAGCCCATGGGCAGCAAGAGAAAGGGGGAAACATCATAAGAACAACATGATATTTTTATCTCCCTGTTGATCTCAGTTGCAAAATTTACATTTACATTTCCTGCAGCAAACATAACATCATTCTAATAAACCTCTCAGGCAATGATGGCCAGTGGCTACAAGTAGGGACTGCAGCTGTTGAATCATGTTATACTTAGATAGATCATATTTAGATAATCCTTTACCACTTTTATTCTGTATCTTCATGGGACATGACATTGTCATATGTATGAGATAAAATGCTCTCATTGTAATTGTGTTCCCAGTGCAGGTCCATTATTTCCAGCTACAATTCCAGTGATAGCATGGGGCAGGAGACAGCACCATCACTACTGTGTTAGCTAAACTGTTTGTGGTGCAGTTCTTCATGTGCAAAACAGTAAAATAATAAGAGAAGCATGTCTCTGACACAACCTGATATTCAGGAGGCAGGGGAGATAACTGAACAGTAATCTCCAGTCCAAAGAATAAAGACACAGAGGCATAACTAAATAACACACACACGAGAAGAAAGTGTGTGAAATAGCTTTTTATTTAAAAAGGAAATTATTGCAGGAAAATTATGCAAAAAAAAAATATACCCCATCTGTTTGGAAACTGTAAGAAATAAGAAGAAAGGTCACAGGAATGGGCTACATATATTAACAAAAATCATGGAGGGAACCTAAATATCACCCAAGCCCCAGTGAGAATAAAAGCATAGAAAAGAACGTTATTTTAAGTGATGCATAAATCTTACTTTACAGCTCATATTTGACTTCAATTATAAATAAAAGTGTATTTATATATCTGTTTAAAAAAAAACCAACGAAACCTGTTTTTCCTTTCAAGAGAAATGTTCCCATTCCTTTAAGAAATTCATAGGAGAATGGGATTTTATATGCACTAGAAATTAGTATCACATGGTAAGTAATGTTTGGTAACTTGGAAGAAGCTCATTGACAGCTGGAGGGAAAAACTGAGAGTGATGTTTAACCTCGGAAACAGGAAAGAGATGAGAAATTAGGGTTAATTTTCCACTTTATGTAGCTCTAGCTTTTCACCACTCGAGATCTTTAATGCCATTCAGCCCTTGAAAAGTCCCTCCACTAATACAGGCAACAGCATTTCCAATGCTGTCCAACAACAACCCGCACAGTAAGAAGATCCTCCAATGAAAGGTGCTCTGTGCAAATGAAATAGAGTTATCTTAAAGCTGGAAGGAGTTAATGCCATTGAGAACAGTATTAATTTCTGCCTACATTCCCCTTTAGACTTGTCGACTGAAGCATGCTGTGCAGGGGTTACTTCCCAGCTTCCTGCAGCCAGGAGCAGTGCTGTGGATCCAGGGATGTGAGGTAGCCAAAGACCATCAGCAGAGTGGCTGTGCCCTACCACCGAGGTATTTTTCAATAACCTCGGATGGTGCATATGAGTGTGACAGAGATGTAATCCCTTGATGGGTTGATTAGTGTCATTTTTCTGGTTCATGCTTGTCCACTGATAATTCAGTACTTTCTTTGGCAAGTGACCTGAATAAGCTGAGGGTACAGATGTTTGTTAGATGTATTATGCTGAGAAGCAATTGTTTTAGTCTTTGCACTACCGTTAGTAGTAATAATGTTCCAACTTCAATTTGGCCAAACATAAACCTTTAATAAAGTTCTGTCTGGCTTTAATAAACATACGTGTGTTCTTTTCCTTTTCACATATGCAGCAGCTTTGCTTAACTGAAGACATCATTTCATTAATTGATGTCATGTCAGCAGTTGTACCCAAAGGTTTTTGCAAAAGGGCATTATATGGGTGTTGGAAGTGACACTTTCCTCTCATTAGCCCTGTGAGACTGCTAAATCACAGAGCAGTTTGTCTGCTTGTCAGGCTTCTGCCTCATGGTCTTGAATTAGGACCAAATGATCACATAGTCATAGTTTTAATGTCGTTTATTGTTGTGGTCTCTTCACTGACTCCCTTACAGAGAAGTCTGCTTCATTAATCACCACAGCATTCTGTCCCCATACAGCGCTCACTGTAATTAAGCTAAGATTTTCTTCATCTCCTCTATTATTGCCTTACCTAGCGCCACTGGATCCAGCAGGACACTTTCCATTGACTTGTGTGGATTTTGGATCACACAAATAGAAGTCAGCGTATTACCAGGAATGATATTGTATATTGATATCTTGGAAAGCCTTCCTAGAACTACATATACACCAAACACAATTTTTCTAAAGAGCATTCTTCTTTTGTTAATTGCTACTAATCTGACACGTGTTTATGACCCTTTCCTACAAATCATCATGCAGTGGGGTTCTGTGCAGTGAGGTGCTAGGCAATGTCTAGTTCATTATACACGTTCCAAAGCTGACAAATGCCAAAGGGAAGATGGGGAGCAAGAAGAGACAGAGGACAGCAGCTGGAGGAGGGAGTGAGTTACGTGCCAGAATCAAAGCTAGCAGCACACTCCAGGCACAGCAGCAGTTGTGCAGGATCTGAATGGTTTATCTTATCTAGCGCTTCCAGCTCTCACTAGCTAGCTGCTCTCCTAAATTTCCCCAAGATTCACTAGACATGATTCACTGTAAAGTACTCAACTGTAATCCGGGGAATCCATAGCCAGAGCGCATACTGTTCGGTGCAGTCAGCTCGGGAGCCACCCCTGCCCTCGGTGCATTGTTGACAAACACGGTTGTTGCTCTATCAGGTCTAGTATGCTAACATGGCATTAATTCTGTCTAACCTTCAGAAATTAGGAAAGGTAGGAATTACACCCTTAAAAAGTCACTTTTGAATTGACTAATTAATCATTCATTGCCCACGGCGCTAATAAGTCATTAGTTGTGCAATGGCTCATTATAAGGTGCAATATGTAGAAGGTCTCATTTATGCAACTCCTTGCTGAATGTTGATTAGGTTATTTATAAATAATGCGTGCTTTTTATGATCAGTTATGACTTCTATCACTGTGAATGTGGTTTTTCTGTTGAAATGTAACAAGGTAAAGACTCATTCAAAGCATCTTTACAATTAAGGTATTGTAAAAGAAGCTGTTAATATGATATCTCCTTCAGTACTATATCCTCCAGAGGGAAAAAAATATCTTTTGTCTTGCTACATTGAAATCTGTTCCCATTTGCTCTTTAGTTTTGTTTTTCAATTGCTGTTCTGTCTACTTGAGTTATTCATGCTTCCTGAAGAACTCTGCAATATAAGAACTAAAGTAAAATACATGTTGTAAACAGACTTTAATGCATGAAGGCAGTTAAGTAGCATTATTCCAATTTTATATGCCAATGTTCTAAAGGCTTCAGAAATACAATATGAAGTCAAAGTTATTGGATATATTAACCTGTGTTTTGAAAACACTCTCTGAATTTAAAAGAGTCATAATTACCCCAAAGAAAGAGAGTGAGACAGAGAAAAAGATGGTAGCAGGAATATAATGTGTCAACGTTTGCCAATGTAGAATCACTGAAGTAATTTTTTAATTGTTCCTTTTTGATTTTTACCTTAAGAACAGAATTTACAACCAAACAATTAAAAACATGCATTTCTCTCTAAAAAAGAACATAAGTAAAATGTAAAAAAAACATCAACTCTTCTTTACTTTAAAAAGCCTGCAGTAGATTTTACCCCAATACACATACACAAAAATCCTCTATCCCTACTGGATTAGATCATCTCTAAGGACAGCAATTAGCACCACTGAAATAGCTGCTATGGCTTCAGCCAAAACCCCAGTCCTATTAGCTAGGTGCAATGGAAAACCCTCTTTGATATATCCCAGACTCTTGTGATTGACAGACTTCCACACCCAGGCTGCCACAGAGAGGAAAGAAGGGCTGGAAGGAGGGGGAGGAGGTGGGAATCTGAAGGGATTCCCGTTCTCGTTTTGGAAAGAAATAAATAAATGAATAAATAAATAAATAAAAAATTAAAAAAGGAGGGGGAGCGTGTGGAGCCCGACCAAATTGTTCTTGCAGAGAGCAGTTTTTCAAATTGGGAAAACACTCAGAAGCCAGACAGGAGGAAAAGATACTGGACCAGAAGCAGCATGAACAGGCAAACAGACCATGGAGAAACCAAGGATGGTGTTTAATAAACGTGGGACTACTTCTCTCCTCAGTCTTCACTGGGCTCAGATCAGAACTGTGGTATCTTGAGAGATTTGACCCACTGAAGAGATGTCTGGGACTTGCTAATATGAATCTGTCCAATGAAGGTGAGGAGGAGTTTATGGTACTTCTCTTGCAGTGGGGAGAAGGTAATGTAGATCTGAAGAAAGAATTCCCAGGTACAGCAGAAGAGTGCCTTAGCTTTGGGTGTTTGCTGTCCTAGGAGAGGTTTGCCAGGATGATATATAACTACGTAAAAAAGGGCCACCGTCTTAAATAAAGCTGGCAGACACTGAGGGTTCTTTGGCCCCTTTCCACCGAAGTGGGGCTGTATCCAGGATCAGCACTTCCAGATACAAGGAACTGCCCTTGGTTCTGCTTTTCCTCCACAAGTGCAGTGTCCCACCATGGACACCCTGGAGAGATCATTCTTGAAGGATGAAAATTACCTTAGTAAGGGATAAGAAATCACTCAAATGTCATGTTCTGAAAGGCCAGAGAAGTGAATGAAGCAATACTGTAGCTGAGCAAATCACACTCCGGTAGCCATATCGTCTCTCCTCAAAGTAGGGAGGGAACAAGCTGCCATTTACAATGTCACCATTACTTTACAGGGAGTTCCTATATGCCCTGTGACTCTGTTAATAAGCATTTAAGACAGCTGTTGACAGCTTTCTTTGCTGATTGCATAAGGTAGAAGGCCCGAGGTTCTGTGAACTGATATCCTACCATTTGTTCAGAGGCGTCAAAACCCTTCATGCCAGAGAGGACTGGGCTGGAAATTCTATCATCAAGACCTCACTGTAGCCAGGGTCCAGCAAAGTGTTAAACACATGCTCAAATCTACCCAACAAAACAGAGCGCCTTAAGCATGGAAGAAACATTTAACAGCAAAGTAATCCAGGTGAATTTAATCATGGCAATTAATCACATGCATATGATATACAAGTGTTAAAATCACTGTTGTATCAGGACCTGAGTTTGTTTCTGGGTTATGCCATAGAAGGGAAGATACAGTTATAATCTGATAGTTATATAGTAGTCAGCCTCAAACTCTTGCTTGCTTGTAGAAATGGTCCTGTGAGCATTTTTATATGAGTTAATAAAAGAATGAATACTTCAGTCATCTGTATATAAAATAACTAAATCAAAGTATTATTTAAAAATCAGAGGAAAAATATTTTATAATCCAGTTAATTTAAACTCAGTTGGAACCTACTCAGTCACCTTCATAACTATTTAAAATGGTGATTGTGCAATACTTGCATGATCAAAGTTAATGTAATATTTATGCAATCAAAGCTAATGTTAAGACATATAATGATTTTACAAGATGAGCTGTGAATATAAATGACAAATTAACATAATTATTAAAGATCATAATATTTGCATGGAGAAAAAATATATTTTTTTCAGAAGTAATGGTTTGTCTCATTATCTCTAAGAGAATTCCATGTATTATTTATTTTAGGAGAAAACTTTCATATTCCAGCTTATGATTTGAACTTTTTGAGTGATTTTTTGAAACAACATCAGTAAAAAAGGGATGGGTTTGGTTTTAATAGAATAATATTTAAGTACACGGATAATTCAGTCTTCAGTGGCTCCTACTCATATCTCAAGTCCAATCCACCTTGGTCATTGACATGAACACAAGCAGCTTTAAATTGTCCTCTTGCCTTTTAAGTTTATATTCTATTGACACATTTTATGGAGTTGCCTTGTCTGAGTCAAAAAACAGAGACAAAGTGCCTGAGGAAGCTACATGCTATTTCCCCAGAGCTGAGGTCCATGATGGGGCTTCCTCCCCCCACACTCTGGGTAGGCTCTTGCCGAGCCCTGAGACAGCAGCCATCAGGGAGGGCTGTGCTCCTCCATCAGGGCCTGGCACAGAGATCCTCTGTCACACAGCAAACAAGGAAGCGATGCCACTGTGCCCAACACATCACGCCTGCAGAAAAGCGAGAGGTGTTTTTCACGTTGTTCTCTTCTCTTGCACTCATGTGCCAAGAAAATATAATCAGCCATTGTTTGGTTTTGAAATACAAGATGGGGAGAAACCACGAAGATGAAATCTCACCATATCCCAAACTGCAAAAGTTTTGTATTCTAAACTTGTACGTGAGGTTTAGAATATCAGAAAAGTAAGGGTTTGCATTCCTTTGTAAGACACTCACAGACTGTGCTCAATTAGTGGCTATAGAACACTTTTAGTTTTCCTCATTATTTCTATTACTTATGCTCTAGCTCATTCCAATTGCCTTATGGATTTGTCCCAAAAGAGCCTACTTCTTAAAAATCCCAAATATCCTCCACCTGTACTAGAATTATTTAGATCTGAGGTTTCTCAAGACCCCACCAAATATCAGAGATGCTTGCCTGAGTAGTTGTGGGCTTAACCATTCAGTACAGAGAGGATCTCTGCTCATGATTCCCTGTCACAGGCAAAACCAGTTATTAGCTGTGAATATTTCTAATTAGGATTTGTGTAGAACAGAGGTGGCTTTAGCTCTAGAATAAGTGACAGCCCTCAAAAGTAGTGGCCATTGAAATACACTCCCAATTTTTTTGTTTAGTTAATGAACCCCTAACAGCTTAGTTTCAATGAAACTGCCCCCATAGATGTTGGCATATTCAAACATAGGTATTTGGTAATGGTAAAGGTGAAACGGGCTTCTCAAATTCTGTGGCATTTGTTGATGTGTTTTATACATATACCTAACCGTGAACACAGACACAACATAGGTGGTGTTTTCTCATAATCTGTACCAATAGTACCACCAGTAAACCTTCTGCACATGCATTTGTAGTGATACTGTATGTATATTACAGTGTTATACTGACATCAACTCCACTGTGCTCAGACAATTAAAAATAATGAGACTGTTCTATAACTGTATAATTTATGAATAACATAGTTATTTCCGGATATCATCTTTGTCCTCATGCAAATTATTTATTTTGTGCCTAGTTATAGTATATACTTTGAAATTAAATTGAAATTATGGAATGCCTTAAAGCCTCACTCTCATGTGCCAGCTGTCTCAGTCAGCTGGCTTGTCAGTCAATACAGACTGCAAATCACAACTATATTTGACCCTGATTGGGAGGCTATTTTGGGAATTGTGCCAGTGTAATGAACAAGTTGTACTGAAGAGCTCATACCCTTTGTAACTGGTGAAATGAAGACCACAGAAGTAATCACAGCTACACAATGATGACTTCTGTTTTAAAAAAAAAAAACAACAAAGTGATAGCCAAAAGAGCCTTTAAGAAAACTCCCATAGCCAATCTGCATCCTATTTTTCTCTCCAAACATTGTCTTACTACTTCTCCTTTTCCCTCCCCCTCCCACTTTTTTCTTCCATCCTCTAAAAAATGACTGCCTTTCCCAGCTGTCTTGCAGCTCTTGCTGGCTAAACCACGGTCCTAGAGCATGCCCGGCAGACTCTGCTCTGGCTTTCAGCTTTGCCTCCTTCCTTGTTAGCCGACAGCTTCTGGCAAAATATGTTTGTTTATTTATTCTTGGGGAAATCATGTGTCACAGGCTGCTGCTGTGTTTCACATCACTGTAGTTTTTTAATATCAAATTGGAAGCTTTGAGTGGTTTAGGCATTGTTTCTTACTAAGATTCATTTATGTGCGGATCTCTGTTAAGGTCTATTACCCACCCCTAACTTGTTTTTGCTGGAGGGAATGTATTGGGGGACTTCTTTTCAAATGAAAACATAAATCATACAGATGTTTTTTTCTACACGCACAGACACACACCCTCCCCAATTAAACTGTTCACTTTATGCCTGGATGGCTAAAACACACACCCTTTTTCTATAGCCTTGAAAATAACAATGGCTGTCACCGTATCATACCATATTCTGTTGATGGACCACTTTTTTGACCCCCATAGACGTAACATCTCTGTGGTTTTAAGACTATTCAGATGCACATAGTCACCCAGACACATATATCCCCAGCTGGCTCCCTCACACTCCCAGCAGACTTTTCCAAGATGCACTTTCGTGTTTTCAACCATAACTTAAAAGTACATCCCATAAGTACCTGCCAACCTGCCTCGCTGTTTTCCTTCAAATCACCGATTCTGTCTTTCCTTTGCTGCAATGCTTACACAACCCCTGACAAAACTGTTGTCAGTCACACTGACCTACGTTACCTCGTTGTGCCTTTGCAGCCTGTCTGCCTGCACTTGCCAATGAGCAACCTCAAATCTAAATTGCCTACCTCCGCCTTCTCTTTGTGCAATACCTAGTGCAGGGGACACAGGAGCCCCCGCCTGTGCTGCTTCAAGGTTTTATATTTACAATAAACAACAATAATGACAAAAAATGTACCTAGCACATAGATTATCTTGCTAATAAGGGAAACAGAAGGAGGTATTCATGAAGCAACACTTTTCTTCTTAAATGCTATGATAGCTTTTTTCTTTCCTGGGTTTGTCTGAAGAAAATCTCATTTTACCTTGAAGTAAGCAAATTATGTTCCTTGAGAAATTTTTCTATAGAAAAGATTTACCATGAAAATTGCTCAATTTAAATACTTCAATCTTCAGATTTTAATTCAAAATTTAGAGTAGCATTTGGGGGGCAATGAAATATAACATACTTGTTCATTGATCTCTGTTTCCTCTGGAAGGGAAAGAGGGGGAAAGGGGTAGAATAGTATTCAGTGTGCAAATGTGTGTGTCTTTCTCATTTCAAGAATATCATTCACTGAATCTCCAGTCCACATCTTTCTCAGTAAGCTGCTTGTTCATGGCATTTACCCAAGCTGCTTTCCTCATTGCTGAACTTGAAATGCTCTCTCACCTTGGCATGATTTCAACTATGTCAGTTAAATCAGAAAGAGGGAAAGTCAGGCCAACAGCAAAACCACCTTTCCTGGAGAGGTATGATGCTGACCCAGAAATAATACTCAACAGCCAGAACATCATTGCTACATGCAATATGGTTTTAATAGGGAAAGAATGATCTGGTGGTATCTGTGCATATTCAGTCATTGTGTTTCCTGCTGTCATGGTGTGCACTTACTAGAAAGATTTAAATGAGGAAAAGGAAAAATAATGTGCACTATATTAAATGTGCTGCTTGCTACTCTAATACAGTATAGTGCAACATTTAAACATTGACAAGCATCATTATTTTATTATTAATAATCTATATGGAAATTTCATTGCTTACCGAAGAATTTTTACCAACCTATTTTAACTATGCATTTTCATACATTTGGGTGTATTAATTACAATAATGCTTTGCTATGCAGAAATTAAAATCCTACAGCACATTATAGTCAAGACTTTTACAGCAAAGGCTCAGAATAGATTCAGGAAGTAAAGGACATGCCTTTATACTAAAGATCTACTTAAAAATTCTTCAAGTTAGTAAAAAAATTCTTTTGGATGTTATTTTTTTTACATTATTATTCTCACAGTTGTATGAGGTGTCAACAGGCTTTTCATCGTATCTATTATGTATATTGAATACACAGAAATTACTCCAAATTCTAACTGCTGTAAACATAAATGAGGTAAGAGAAACAGAAAGTTATTCAGTAAGCAAAGGTTAATTTTTTTTTTCTTTTGGATCCAGATGGTATTAGACTGTATTTCAAAAGCATTCATTTTTTACCTAACTTTACTTTCAGTGATATCAGCTCAGCCACTGAATTCTATGATAACTGCCTATTATTACTCAGTGATTTTGAAAACTTTACTCAAGGTGCAAAGGAAGAAGGAAATTACCAAGTCATAGCTTAACATGGTTTAATGGGCTATTTTGCTATTAATGTCTCCTAAAAACCCAACAGCTCGATTTTTTCATGCTAATCAAAAAGTACATTTTTACCATTTGTTACATTATTAACCTACACTAACTTATATTAAGTCAATCAAAATTTGGGGGTTTGAGTATCCATGTAGGCAGCAGTTAATATAGAAAAGGATGAGACCATTAAGTTCTTTTAGAATTTCGAGTGCAAGTCATTTATGTAAATGCATAGGAATACTCCTGTTCATCTCAGTCAATAGCCAGGAATGGCAAATACCAAGTCCTTCCTAAAAATGGTTGTTATTTCTTCATTATTCACAAACTGTGGGACAGACTTAAGATATAGTTGATAATGTTTGTGTGTTAACATCATGCCTACTTGTTGCACACAGTTTCCATTGTAATGTACCCAGCAAGGAAGGGAGATTCTTTAATTTTCTCTTAAAGCTCCATCTTTGATAGGACAGTGTAACACATTCTAATTACAATGTGCATAAATTGATAAACAAGTTGCTTTGGGATTTTCATATCACCAGTTGAAATGAAATGTGTACCTGCTCTGTATATTCATGCAGTTTAATTTGAACCTGAATAGTAAGAATATATTTAATAGTCTGCTTCAATCATTCTGTGTCGTTATGTATTACTAAAGATCTCAGAATTTGTCAAATACATTCATTAAACATGACACTTGCAAGGACGGAGTAGATTTTTTCTTGTACTAGCTCTCCATTGGGAACAGCATATTTCATGGTGAATTTTTCTTGATGAAGTGATAGCAGCGTTGAGCTATTTTAAAATATATTTCCCATTTTTCTACAGTGCTTATAATGATTGGAGACAAATGCAAATGTCACTTCCCATAAAACTGAAGTTTTAATGAGAGGAAATTAACTGATTCAGTATTGTTAGTAATATAATTTTAAAAGTCTTTAAGATGTTGATTCAAAAAGTCTTCCATTAAGAAGAATCTATTTAACATACATAGCTCTAATTTTCCTACATGAGATTTCTAAATTGTCTAAGTATACTTTTTAGAACCTTTAGCATTTCACCTTCTTTGAAAAAAAGGGACAAAAAAGAACGTGTTTATATAGGCTGCAGTTACAATATTTTGCTTTGCCTCTGTCAAAGTACATATGTCTACCATACACAGTGAATAATAAAAGTAAATATTAACACATATTTTTATAAGCTATACATACATTGTGCCAAGTCCCATTCATGAGCTGTAAAATATTTTCACTTATCCATTTTTTCTTTAGTAGTACAATATTCACAGAAGGACATTATTAGTGGACAAAGTGCACCAATGTAGTGAAAGTTTGTGCATAATCATTAAGAAGTTTGTAATTTCAAAAATTGCATCGTGGGGGGGAGGGAATACATACTCAGGTGCCTTTGTGATGTTCTGTATTGGTTCTGTGTAACGTAATAGTATTTGGGGTACACCGCCTTTGAAAGATTGAATTTGCATGGTTGGCTGTCATGGTGTTTAATGCCACTTTAGTTGTCAGACCTTTTCTGAGAGAAGGAAGATAAATGAGAGAAATAAGCATGAATGATGAGATTCCAGAGGAATACTTCCAACAGATGACATATTGTCCTCAGAACCTGCGTTTAACTGTAGTTTGTGCACAAACCTGGATCTGTTTAGCATCCCCAAAATCTCCACACTTTCTTGTGAGCATACTGATTCTCCCCAGTAATCAATATACCATCGAGAACACCCTAACAAGGGCACCTGACTAACAGTACCAATTCGTGTCTGTTAAGGAATGTGAATCCTTCTATAATTTAAGCTGGTAATTTGGGGTACCTGGAGGCCAAGAATGATGTTTAACAAAACACACTAAATTTTTATGGCTTTTCCTATAGCACAGGCATCTCTTAATTGTGCAGGAAAAAACTCTAACTCTTAATAACTAATGATAAGAACTAATCAAGTAATATATTAATTAATTTCATTCCATTTCCCATGGTAATATCTCCAGCTCATTTATATTTGATTTACATGAAGTATAAATGAACCTTAAGGGCTGTATTAATTGAATTATAAGAGAAACTCTAAAAAATCAGAAACAACAAAACTAAGTACTTTATAATTACCAGTAAGAAGTGACTACATCTCAGTCTTTTTCTAATTAATCGCATAATATTAGGTTTCTGTGCATTTGGGGGTAGGACACCAAAGTGACAGGCACATAAATTCAAAATTTGGATCCTCTAATCCTTACTCTCCTGTGATTTCTCTTTTGAAGTATTATGAGTCCTACCTGCAGAACCTTTAGTTCCAATGCTGGACACGTCCTAAAATTGCTGAACACCTTGGTCCCCATTCCCCTACAATATTTCTACACGGGAAGATCCGCCTGGCTCTTCCACCAGCATGGTGTCATCAGGAGGATGGCCATACTGTCTTCCCCTCCCCAGCCCTTCACACAGGTAGAATATTTGCCTCGTAGTTGGGGTTATCTTGTCTCAGATCTTTGCTTAGCCCAGGCAGGGAGAAGACCCAAACCAACTCCCCTACATCTAAGTTAGTCTCTACCCACTGAGCTTAAAGGCAACAGAAGCTGGCACACTTCCAGTTTTTCTTTTAAAATGCTGTACTTTCTACTAATTAAAGATTTTTGCAAGTGTATTAAGGATGATTCAACCCAGCAACTCTTGTAAGTGAGGTATCACCTAGTCTGTATTTCCACAGGGGCTGATGCCAGACAATTTGGCACCAAAACCATTGAAACAAGCCATGCGTAGGGCCAGCCACAGAATAGGAGCTTTGCTAGCAGATACTTAAGTGCCAGAGCTGGGGGAGTGGTTTTAAGGTACACGCTTTTGCAGTCAGTTGTCAAAATGACACTCGGGATCTAAGCTGCCATGTGAATCTTATACCTAAAGCTCTAATCTTGAACTGAATCCATTTCCCCATGTCACCGTATGTTTGGTTTACAAACAGCTAATAAAGGAAACAACTGAAGTGTCAGTATATTAAAGTCTTGTTTGTTCTCCTTAAAGCCCATTAAACTGTTAAAAATCTCCCTATGACAAAAGAAATTGTCAGTCTCAATTAGCACTGCTTCTTTTCTCTTTTAAACCACCATGCCTACTCCCCCTGGATTTAGGTGTTTGCAATAGAGATACACAAAGGAAATAATTGCTACATTTAACTAATTCCTTTGTAGTGCTTTGAACAATTCATTTCTCACTGGAGTAAGACAAGACTCCTGGAAGTTGCCATCTCAGGAATAAAGCAATTCCATAACATTTCTTCTTGCTCTTGAAGAAGGAGCATGTACAACCAAAGTTCTTGGGGCATTCCTGGAATCAAGATTTCTGAAAGTTCTTCATGCCACAATCCACCATCAGCCTGGTTAGGTGACTTAAAATGCTTCTGAAAATAAACAGTGTATCTATGGTCTCAGATGAATTCAACATATAAGAAGTAAAAGTAATCTGTTAGAATATTGACAATTGGAGGGGGGCGATTAATTAGAATTATGTTTAATTTGTTTCATATCAGCCTTGGAGAAGAAACAAATTAGCATTAAGTATTAAAAACCAGTGAATTCCTAGTGTTTTTAAAGACTATGTACGGATGTTTACACCTGAGAATTTTTTTTTTTTTTTGCTGAGTTAATGATGGTTTTGATTAGAAGTGTATAGCCACACTTGAATAAGCGTATGGTACCGTATTTCCAGAAGAAGAGTGATACAGACATCACCTTGCAGGACTGTGACTGTGTCTATAATATTTACAAATGCAGACTTGTAACATCTCTCTGGCCCTAAGATTTAAAGGCATGGCAGAACTGCACAGCTGACATCCACATGACTACATTTTTTTCACTTACGCAGAAATAGAGTGGTGGGAAGAGTATGTGGGACATGCGGCTCCCTGTACCGTAGGCTGGCACTGTCGGTGACTCCTTGCCCTGGCACAGCTGACCCAAGGACTGTGTTAACAGTTGGACAATCCATATTACCTGGGTGGCTTCACCAGGGCCACCTCAGGGCCCTGTTTTACTCGCTAGTGTAGATGTCACTCTAAGCCAGATTTTGTCTTGAAGCTGTGCAACAGTACTTCCCTTTTCATTTGGAAGGCTTGAAACAGTATATTTAAACCCTGAATTTCTCAACCCAAACGCAGACACAGAACTATTGTCTTATAGTGACATAGTAATGTGTAATACATGAACGTGGAAGAACACTTTGATGCTCATATTCCTTCATTTTACAGTCAAAGCATCATCATAAAGAAATTTCTCATAGCCATGCAGTCCTCAAACCTTACTAAACTCGGGTGCTGATTTTTTTGTTTGTTTTTTTTTGTTCTGTCACCAAACTTTGTGCCATTCATTTCCATGGAATTTTTTTCAATGAAAATTGTTTGCAAAATGCAATATTGGATTCTTAGGCTTTTGTGCACTGATGTCTTAATAAAGTATTATACATAACTATGAACAGTGTACATTTCTAGTTTTTAATTTTAGACTGAGATTGACTTTACCAGTTGTCACAGTTAAAATAAATTCTCTTAAGTACTACAAATTTCATAGAGCTCAACAGAGAGCTGTCATGGTTCGTGATAGCTAAGTTAGGTCTATAGTGAAACAAATCTCTTTTAAATTTTACAGATATAATAGAGATTAATTCAAGTTCTGGCACACATTGTCTTCTCTAAAACAGCCTGTTAAATCATGATCTCGCACTAGGACCTATTTCTTCACATGTATTTTTTTTGTGAAGTGTTTAACCAAAAAGCAGGAATTTAATCTCTAGTAAAGAAGACAATTTTGTGAAGAAGATGGGAGCTTTGTGCAACCTCTTGTTTATCGGCAATAAATAAGCACATAGTGATAGAACAAAGAAGTTTGACACATTTTGCTAGTGAAAATAACAAGAAAAATGAGGATTTATATCTTGGTATATACGTTGATCCAGACTTTGCCTATTTCCAACTACACCTCCTCACATTGTGTTATGATGGATCTTTTGACTGTTATGACTAGACTAGTCTGACAATAAAACCTGCCACGTATAGCTGAGTGCAGTTATGATGGTAAATTCTAATGATTTTTCTACAGTATCGTTATATTCAGCACAGCCTTGACCAGCGACAGCTACATGTTTGGACTGTTCACCCTCCAGGTTACTTATGGCAGAAGAGGTATGAGAGGGCTACAAGCTGCCAAAGTCATGACTTTTTCATTCACGTCCTGGCCAGTTGTTTTTGAGTGTATCTCAAAATTCATGGAATACCTGGAGAGGGTTATTGTCCAGGCATTTTTTAGAGATGCCCAAAGACAGGTTGAAGTCTTTGACAACTGGGCCATCTGGTCAGAGGTGAAAGATGTGCATGTTCCCATAATGTGAGAGTTTAAATTAAGCATATGAATTAAGAGCCCTGATTAGGTGGCTCCTGCAGAGGGAGAGTTGCCACTAAGAGCAGTATATAACTATACAGGTGTTCAGTCAGGACTAGGTTTTGTGTACACCAAGTGAGCTGAATACCCTGGTGTGTCGTAACCTGTGAACTGTCTTCATCGTGACATGAGGCAACATTTTAAAACATTCTGGAGGATCCTAATGTATTAGATTTATGAGGTCTCTTGGGTGCTTTAGGCTCAGTGACAGGTTGGTCTTTTACTTGAATGAATAAAGAATTTCACCCACTGCGGTGATCAGAATTTTACAGTCATTCTGAGTACATGGTTTTTCTCCAGAAGCTGATAAATGGTGCTGGGTATATTAATTTTTGCTTCTTATATTGAAGAGATATTTGGATGGCATAAGTGGAAGGAAAAAAAAATGATTCAACTGTTTTTGTGGTGCATTCTTACTCATTTTCCACTGGTACCCAATACTTAGATTTTATTGGTATATTAACGTAACTACATGCAAATTTTAAACAAGTCACTGGGATATGGCCTGGAAGTGAATCTCAGTTTGTAACACTTGCAATCTGTTACATGTTGGCTAGTTACATCAGTCATATGGTACTGTTTATGTTAAGTCATATAGCTCTCTTGGAATCAGGGAACGTAAAACCGGACTGCATAACTACCAACAGGCAAACAGCAATTTACTGTAGATACTTCTGACTGTTTTTGAATAACCAGCATATTCAAACATATTGCAAAATAGTTGTGCAATTTGCAAAAAGTAATGAAAGAACAATGACAAAAATAAAATACTCAACAACTCCTACTACTAATTCCAAAAGGTTTTAAAAATTTGTCCATGGCAATAACTGGTAAAATTCTTTAATTTTGTTGCTTTGCTAATAAAACTTTGTACTCTGTTGCCCTTATTTGTGACCACCTCAGAAATTAGGCTTAACCAGAAGCAAAGAAGGAAAAAAAAATCCAGAATATAAAAAACATGTTAACTTCAGTGATGTATATGTCTTCAATCATCAATCTTAATAAGGCTAATATCTTAAAGGAGTATATTAATATTCATTCTGCATACACAATTTGAGAGAAGTGAGATTATGTCTAGAATATTATGATTCTAAAACATTACTATATTGGTTTCTCTGTCATTCAGCCTATATTCTTATTAATATTTCATATTTCTACATTATGGTTTATTGTAATTTAATTTTGTAGATATGTTTACTCTGACTAAAACTCTCCCTTTCATTTGCAATTTCTTCCTTCAGGTAACATAATTACTATACAACACAAGGGTTTATACTCTTTAAATTAGTGTGAAAAACTTGATACTCCCCAAAAAAGTGCTCAGAAGTATGTTCTTAATTAAGAGATAATGTCAATGGAAATGAAAGTTGCCTTAGGTTAATGGTCTCCAGCTGCCACATTAAAGCTGAAGCAAAGCCAAGACATTTATTTTCAAAGTTGGAAACGTTGATCTTATGACAGTGCTCTATTATGATGACTTCATTCCTATTATGTCAAGAAATTGATGAAGAGTTAACCATTTTATCTGATGAATTGCGGTGCGAGAGTGACAGATGTTCAGTGTAATTGTATTCATTTACTTCATCCGAAATTGACCTTATTTATCCAATCAGGTGCTAGATTAGATTTTAAAGTAAATCACAGTATTTGCAAATGGGACTTTTTATCATGATGGTAAGTGAAAGAAAAATGATTGTGGGATAAGAGATGAAAATATTGGTCATCTCTGTCTTTATTATCAAGACATTCAGCCTTATCGCTGCAATATAAAAGGAATGTTTTAAAGTTTAGGATTCATTTTATGTGTAATATATAATTTACATGTCTAACTTCCACAACTGCACTGAACGTATCAATTTCCTATGCATCAATGAAGCACTCAAAAAATATGATCATCAGAGAAATAGATTATCTTAGATGAATGGTTGGCTTAAACCATTAACTTTCAAAGCATAACATTATAGTCAACAAAAAGTTTAATGCTGCAATGTGTTCTAGAGCTTACCAATACGATATTACAAACTAGAAGCTGAGGTTATTCAGAAAGGCAAAATATACATAAACTAATTAACTTTCCTTCTTGATTATTGTCCCTCATATTTCTGTGAACGGAGCATTATTTTTTTAATGAAGTAGATAGGAGGTTTTACCCAAGTCCAATTTTTGAGCTTCACAGTTGTACCCAGTTTTAATGTTCAGTGTTTTCTTCAAAGCCACAACAGCCAGGTGCCCTAAAAGCAGGGGACACTTGTTTAGGGTCCCACAGTTGCCAAAGGATAAGAGTCAACAAGAGTCCAAATAAAAAGAGAAAGCTAGTAGAAGTGCTCTGCATCTTGCTCAGGAGAAGTCTATTTCTACCTATAGACTACTGAGAAAGCTTAGAGAGTTTGTCTTCTTAAATGAAGCACCTAAAATAGGAATACTTAATGCTTGGTTTTCACATATTTAAATCTTCATGAATGAAGAATTACTTTTTTTTCACATGACCACTTCACAGGACGAGCTTCAGCTCCTACAATGAAATTATGAATTGGCAGCATTCCTAATAGCCCACAACAAGTTTCAACTTCAGAGATGATGTTGCTCAGAAAACTTTGTAAAGAAAGTATAGCTGTTGCAGTTTTTTTGCCCTTTGAATCCCTCAGTGGGAAGAGGTAATCTAAACCACTGAAATTTTAAAATCACTTTACATTGTTGGAAGCACGTTTCTATTTCCTCAGAGCATTCTTACTGAGATGTTAAATTCACTGTGAAGTTCAACATTTAGGCACTTGTTCTACATGACAAATGGCCATGGAGGTGGCCATCAGGTCCTTCAGAAACAGCATATTTGGAGAAGTACATTTTTAGTTCCTTTGTTAAACATAGACTAAAGAAAGTAATCAATCTTTTTCTTCTTGGGTCAGTTAAAGCTACAGATTTTATGAAGTTGCAAAAGTGTTTTCCTCATTTGTATGAACATGTCTTAAATGAACATTTATGTTTATGGACTCTCAGTTACAATTTTTTTTTAATGAAAGTTTCACCTAGAAAAATGGCTTCTAATAAAGAAAAAAGAAAAGATTGATTAAACAAATAAATAAGGCATGCAAAGTAAAAATTACAAACAGGAGAAAATGTCCAGAAAAAGGTTAGTTGATAAGGGGTTTAAACCACTTTTTTTTTTTTTGTTGGAAGAAAATATGAATTTAAGTGCATTCATACTGCAGAAAAAAAATCCAAAACAGAACTTAGGTAAATAACATCAAAGCCATAGAAACAAATTTAAACTAGTTTAAAGCTTTCTGTGCTATTGCTATGATTTTTTAGTATCATTTTAATGCAGTTATGAAGCCCTGCTTCCATAGATGTCAAGCAGAGTTTAGCCACTGCGTTCTATAAAGCCTGAATTTAAAGACTGATCACAAGGCCAAGATGTTTTGCTGGAATCAAAAGTCTTTGGCAACGCGAATATCAAAGAGAAAAAAAGCTGCAAGCTGGAGGCTCTCATTTCCTTGTAAATATAAGGATCCCTGCATCTAAAACCCAAGGTGAGCCCCCCATATTCCCCCAGCAGCAAGCATGGAGGCAGCCTCTGGAAGCACCAGACCATCTGAAATGCCTTTTGTTGCCCAAGTCTCCTGCTATTTTCCCTCTGTCAACTCATCCTCCCTCTGTGGACAGCTGAGGGACACGTGTGACCTGTTGTGTTTTACTACACGTTGTCCCCCAGCTGGTGCTGTAAGGTGGCCCTTGCTTCACTTAACACCTTTATCTCTACACAACACTGGTGTAGTGTAGTATCTATAGGAGCTGTAGTATCACAGTTACTAAACTTAGGCTTTCTTTAAAGTCGCTGTAGAGAAACAGACATTTTTAGGTTGCAATACATCTCCCCAGGTGTTGATACCTGCATTATGAATCGTGACTCCATGACTCTAAAGGATGTCTGCAAAAGACCATAAAAAACCTACATGGACATCTGCAATTAGTCAGATAATCCTACTCCCTCTAGCAGTAGATGTAGTCCTCACAGAGCATTCTCCAGTTTCTACCACGTTCAGATTAATTTAGTATTATTTCAGTAAGGTAAAGATTACACAAGTCTGCTTCTACAGTCTTTAACTAAAATAAATTACATTAACTACAGTGTATATTACACAAGGTTAAAGCAGGGGGCATTTAAATATCCTATGTTTCTGTTTGACATAGTAATCTGGACTTTAGCAGTGATTTGATTGCAGGACAGTTTTGCAGTACTTACACAAAAAACAGTTCTTAAAAAAAAAACCCCACAAATAAAACCACTGTAGATACACCACACTGAGACTAATGTGAAAGTGAGCACTGTACTACGTAATCCAGATCTAAAGAAAAAAAAAAACACAAAAAAACACGACAAAACACTGCTAGAATAAAGGGGAAGATAAAGGTGAAGAAACCTTCTATGCATTAGGTTTAACTTAATTTTCCATACCACATGATTATACTTGAATACCTGATCTTCTTCTATTAGGAAAATGAGGATGTGATTGATGGAAGGCGAACATTTTAATATACACCCACCAGATCTTGGCAAGTTACTTGTCTGGGTTCTCAGATTTATCTTCTGCCCCAAAGCATATTAATAAATCATTCAATGTTGATACAAAAATGGCTGGTTTGCACAGAAAATCTTGTTTCTGAAACCTTGAAAGGTGCTGTAGAATGTTTTATTACATAAAATTTGTAACAAATTAATCACACTGAAGAATTTAGGTTGTCTTCATGTTAAAAGTAACACTAACATTTTTGCTAACTTTTCCACAGCTGAAATTATTACCCATTTACGTTTCAAAATATTGTATGCTTATCACGTTTCATCAAACTATTGGTTAAACTTCAAAGAGTTGACATGACATAAATTGCTGAAAATCACATCTACAGCATCATATCTGGAAACACTGGGAGAACCATAGGATAAAGAAAAATCATAAAAACTTGAAGGAAATATCTCTTATTGCGAATGTACCAGTATTTTAAGTAGTTTCAGGGGGTTTTGTTATGGGTTGGGGTTTTTTAATGGAAAAGAAGTCCTTGATTTTTAGTTTTTTCTTCCCTTTACAGAGATTTTTTAATTCCTTACATGTTAGTACTATAGCCCTCTCCCTACACAGATACTTTCTGGATGATGACCTAGTGAACATTGTCATGCAGGATTAATGTCATCCCCTTACTTCTCTCCAGTAGTACCTTTTCTTCCTATTTCAGTTGCTCATCCTTCCTGGTGGCTGCAAGATTGCACAGAGCAGTTTTAAATTGGTAGCATGCTGTTAACTGAAGAGTATACCAAATTAGTGCAAATTACAGGGTTTTGTACAATGTACACTACAAAGCTCTTAGCGAACTAACTATGGAGTTGTAAGAAAATAAACTCAATTCCACAGTTCTACCACAAAATGCACTATTGAGATCAAGGGAAATTGTATCCTAGGAGGAGAAAGAAACATTACAGGCTAAACTCCATGTTCTTATACAGCCAATACAGTATCACTGATGTCAAAGTGATTTTTCAGAGGGAGTTAAACCCCCTAGATTTTCTAATCAGTTAATAAGGAATAAGGGGAGCAACACCTTAGTAGAAGAAAAAGAAGTGCAGTGTGAAAATTTGGATAAGGGGGGAACACATTATGGGCAGAAAAAGAAGTGCAGTGTGAAAATTAGGAAATGGAAACACCAACAAAACCCTGATGTGATGACTAGAGGGGAAGGGAAAAAAAAAAAAAAAAAAAAAAGGTAAGAGATGGCAGGTAACAGAAAAGGAAAGGAAAGTGGATAACAAAACCAGACAGGGAAAATACATGCTATCAACAAGGACCTTTTTTATTTCTCCAGAGTATTTGTGTTTGCATATATCTGAATCTTGAATCGCATATATAATTTCTTTGACTTAGGTCTCCTGTTTAGTTATATTCTCAGTAATATCTCTTCATAGGGCCATAAGCTAGTAGAGATGGTCCTCTATTTGCAGCACAGCTCAAGACACTGTCGACATCAGGTGTCAGAAAAATTAGATTTCTACTTTCCAAAAAGACTTTTCAGCTACTTCTCCAGCATTATAATGGGTTCCCAGTCTGCTGAGAGGCCATCCTCACTGGAAGAGGCCATCCCCGCTTTGGCTGTCCAAACTCAGAGGAAGTTTGACCGCTCAGAGAGTTCATATGCATGGAATAGGATACCATATCAGATAATTTTCAAACTGCTGTAGAAATATAATCCAGTTTATATGGTTCCCTTCCTCATGAATGGAAAAATGCCAGGAGTGAGTAATCCATACAGTTGTCAACAACTTTGATAAAATCTTTGTATGCTATTCTACTCATAGATATTCTGTATGTGTCACTATGTCATAGCAAAAATATTTTTTCAGAGGCATTAGAGTTATATTTTTACTATGTCTATTTTTACATTGTTATACTTGCAAACAGAGGTCCAGACCTAGTGTGAAGCATTACTGTGGGCAATAATAGAACCTTTAAAAATTGCCTAAAGAGCTTTTATACACATAAAGATGCAGCCATTATTAATAATAATAATAATAATAAGAAGAAGAAGAATATTTCAAGGTTTTTCGCTCTGAAATCTGTCACAACTTACCTTGGATCTTATTAAGGAGCAGATTTATCTTCCTTCCATAGCAATTGCTAAATACACTTTCCTGTGTCTTACATAAGAAACCAATTCATATAAATCAAGAATCCATAAATCCAGCCACTCCTCATCTCTCTGTGAGGCTACAGGTACTGTGAATAGGATCAGTTGTTTCTGTCTGAGCTGCTCACCTCAACTCTCGCAGTAGCCGAAGGACAGAAACAGGTATCTTTCAACCATCCTAAAGAGATGATATATCTCCTCTGACAAATTGTATCTTACGAGTGTCTTTTTCTCTTCCTTGACTACGAAAAAAGCCTAGTGTGGCTAGTTCTGATACAGACATCAACACTGTGGGTGCCTTAATCCAGATGCAATGAATTTCATCGTGTATCAATATCTGTAGCTGGACTATAATTATTGTTACTGGATTATCACACTAGCACCAACAGGAGCTAACTTGGAGCCCCGCTGCATATTTGTTCTACAAAGAAAGAGTAGAAGAAACTCCCTGACCTAGAGAAAAGATGAGAAAGAAAAATAGAAGTAATATTCTCATTTTACAGGTAGGCGACTGACACACAAAGTAACTAAACTTTTCACAGTTAAGATTCTTTTGTGCAGCTGCGTAGTATTTAGCACAGCATGGCCCCCTGAATGAGGTCCTTAGGTGTTAGTGCACTCCTGATTAAAGCAATGATATTTACCAAAGGCCCAGGAGGAAGCCGCAGAAGACCCAGTCTTTCCTAAGCCTTCATCACAAATCTATTATTCCTATTTAATTTTTCCAAGATATTTTTTAAGTCTACAACTGATGCATTTCTAAGTGCCTGACTGATTCCTACAGTAAATCATGCATCCATTTTGCAAATAAAACCTCAGCAAATGTGGATGAAGACCAATGTGTTAAAGCATAGCCTGGGAAAAGATGAATTGGCCCTAATATTTTTTGTACCAGAAAAGGATTTTATCATCCCACTTTTCAGTTTTCTGTTCTTACCAAGATCTATAGATTCTTTAATTGGCATTTAATTTAAAGTAATTCCATTTAAGAAAAAACAAAACATTCTACCTGCATTCAAAAGCAAGAACACTTATTTTAAAATATAAAGAGCATTTGCAAACGATTAACCATGTTAATACTTGATATTAACTGAATAACAGAAAAGAAGAAGTAGTTTCAGCTCTGGAATTACATTCTGCAATTATGTCATAAATGATGTTTAAATGTTCTCTCTAAGAGCTATCGATCTAATGTTCTCATTATTGCATCTTCCTATTTATAAACCATATCCAACCATTAGCAGTATTCTCTTCTTTGAAAATAGTCTAACTTTACAGACCACACCGTTTCCTGAAGTCATATATTAAAAACATTCTTAAAGTTTTTAACTGCATGTCTGCATAATCCTTTTTAAAATGTCTCAGACATAAGCAGTTAATTATTTTGAAATTAATTCTATGTGTAGCAGATACAAAACATTGGCAGTTTACTCTGTAAAAGAAATACTTCAAATTCTCTCAGTCCATAGCATTTCAAAAACAATGAATCGTTCATATCTTCTCCCCTCTCCCTCCTCTTTCCCCAGTTACTTGGTGGTACAGCATGCTTACTAAAAAGGAAGCAAAGCATTTGATTAAGAGAGATTTCCTCGGAGTACGATTGTGTCTCCGGAATGCTGTTGCCTCACCCTTCTGAAAGGCTGGCCCTAAATTTACAGGGAATGAAGAGGTCCCAGAACTGCAGAAGAAGCCAGTCACAAATAATAATGTGTGGATTTTTTTCCCCTAGCTGATTTGAATGTGGTTGGGCTCAAGGGGAGAATGAGGCTGGGATGGAGGAAGGCAGAGAAGGAAGGACAGGAACAGTTTTCTCAAGATCAGGACAACTCGCCCAGTTCTGTAACACTATGCTGCAAAAACTCAACTCCTTGTCTCTTTAAAGAAAGAAATAATATAGCTGGAGGGGAAGTTTATACCACTTTCTTCTTAACTAATGCATCAGGTTTCTTTGCCACACCCACATTAAGTCCCCGTTATCGTGTTTTGGCATTAGAAATACTAGTGTCAAAGCACTTTCTCCTGAGGACCAACAAATAGCAAAAGGTACCTCGTACAGGTGAATAGAAGCACAGGACAACAAAAGACTATGTAGTATTTTCTGATAAAATACTGCAAATATTGCAATTTAACAGCAGGCAAACCCTGACCTGTCTTTAAGTTCAAAGCCAATTACAGGGAATACACATCGCCACTTTAGTATCCAGATGTTTTCAGTTTTAATCAGATTTTGATAATTTGATGCAATCTCTGGTGAATATCTGGAGATTTACAATCTGAAACTGAGCTGCTTAAAACCTTAGTACAGTTACTTGCCAGAAGAATGACTGGAGAGTTACTTATACAGATTTTGCTTTTGTTTGTTGCATATAAGAAAGTGAATTTTGTAGTTTCACGTCTCATTGGGGTTTGTAGAAATTCATTACATGGATTACTTGAGTTTCATAAAAGAACTACCTGTTCTTGGCTTTAGCTGATCTTGCAAACCAGAATAAAAGACAAGTTCTGAATACAATAAAAGCTATAAAGAAAAATTATAATTGAAAGTATTTCTCCCTGTTCTTTTCCCTGCACATCCAATAAGCTTGTATAAAAATATAGGCCTTTTGGTATGCCTTGAAGCTAACCGTGAACCAAAAAGCATAATGAACTTAGAAGTCGAGCCTTCCTCAAGGACTCTTCCACTTGTTTGATAACAAAAGAGGTCTGCTTTTTAGTTCAGTTGCTTTTGAGTTCAGTTGGGCTTACAATACTGTTTGCAACTGATGTAGGATTCTGCTTTACAAAAGGTGCTACCCTGAAGTTTGACAAAGACTGGATTTGCAAAAGATCCAAATAAATGTTTGAAAATTGCAGATATAAAAATAAAAAATCGTAGAGGAATGAAGTCAGTGGGTTGATTAGCATGGATAATATGCAGCTGTGGCCTTGCCTCGAAGGCAGTGGGTTGATTGACATGGATGATGTACCTTGTTCCTGCTACATAGTTAAATAGCCCTGAGGATGGTGGGAGAGGGTTGGATGGAGGAGGAGCAGTGTGGTCTTACCTCTGGAGGAAGGAGACAGTAGAATCTGACTAACAGTAAAGCCTTATTGCAGCCAGCTAGTTTTGGTAGTGCTGTGACAAAAAACCTATCTGCTGCTTGGCTTAGTAAGGATTCTCTGCTTAGTGAATGATAGAGATACATTTAAACATCAGGTTATGGGCAGAGATGGGCCAGTGAACAGATTTTAATTTGTGGCTATTTTAAATCTCTAGAGGTTTGTTCTGATTCTTTTTCTTTTTCTATTTCTGAGTTGTCATATGTTCAGTAATACTGATGCAGTAGCATAGGATCTTCCATCTAAGAATATTTAATATACTACAGATTAATTAATGTTAAATTTTAATAGCACCAAAATGGAATTTCTGAACAGGAAAGCAGAAATCTAGTGAACTGGAAACATTTAATTTGATTCAATACAGGAACAGAACTCAGAAACCTGTACCTGAAGTCTCTTGGTTTTGCCCTACAAAGAGAAGCATTTTAATTTTCATCTTTTCTTTACAGAGTTCTGGAAGTTGGCTATTTCTGAATATTTCCAGTGCTAGTAACTTCTGAACAATTTTCCTGCCTCTTTTTATGGTTTTCTTAATTCATCAGTGTAAAAGTTAGCTACAAAGAAAATTGAGGGTTTTTTAGGGAGTTGGACTCTGTTTAGCAAAATAAAAATCTGTACAGCATCTCTTCTTTCTGTGCTCTGTATAATAGTACATTTCCAAAGGATTTTCTATACTGTGTACAGTTCCATATCTCAGAAGACCGGCACATAAACTATAGATAATTGTTTTCCTAATGAATATGATAGATACAGAAATCCCTCTCACTTTGGCTATTTATGTGTCATTAGAGATGCTAGAAAGACTGTCACAGCACCCTTCAGCACCAGTTTCAGTGGCAGTATTACTTTTCTAGTTCTGGATTCCCCAAACACTTTTGTAGCACTGGATCATATAAGAAATGCTAACTGCATTCTTGCTGCATGATGAACCAGCACACACAGTTTGTCACATAGTCATGAATGTGGTCTCTAGTACAATACTTTCTAATTTGCAGTAATTAATTTTTCACTTAAATTCAGTTACTTTATGGCTACATTGCTGCTGCTGTCGCTGTTACCCTCTATTGCTTCCTTTTCCCCTATTTATCACAATGACACCCAGGGACCTTTTGGCAGACTTCTGTATTGGGCCCTTTGTGATAAGGACAGTTTAACATTCTGGCTCAACATTATGCAAGAACTCTTTCTCCAGTATTTCAACTCCCAGGACAATATCTGTATATGAAACAAATGTCTACTTTGGCTTTAGGGAAAAAAAAAAATTATAGTATATATTAAGGACTTTTCTCCCAGCAAAACATAACAAAATCCAGGCTGCATGCTGTTATTAGGTTTTTGAAGGACAGTTCTTGTCCTGTCCTTGCTCAAATAACAGCCTTTCATGACAGAACAACCATAGCAGCTAGTCTGTAAGCAAGAGCTTAATAATGTGTATTGTGCTCTGATTTCTAACCTGCCATGGTCCAGGTTAGCTTTAAAAATATATCAAAGTAAATTACAATAACAGTCCTGGAAATGTTTTTGTATTTGTTTGCATGCTGTTAAAATGTTTTAATTAGTTTCAGAAATCTGTTGACATAAAATAATTCAATTCATTATGCTACCTCTAACAATAAACTAAATTACCTTGTACCTTCTCTATAGTTAAGCACAGTATGTTATGTAGTGAATATCTGGAATACTTATTTTACCGATTACTAGGCAAAAGCTTTCTATTACATACACACATTGTCTGTGCACCTTAGAGAGTTGCATGTATTATAAATGATTCAACAGTAAATACATATTTTGTATTGCAATACTGAGCAATTTGTGGCAAACTGCAAAATATAAACTAAAAACTATAATGAAATCTCCAGTCTAACCAGCACTTTCTGCTCAGTCAAATTGTAGCATAATTTAAACAAAAATCTGGTGCAATGCATTCAGGTGAATTTCCATTAGATCTCTGCTGTCACTGGGAGGTTTATCTGGTAGGCAACTTCCCAGACAGCACCTGCTGTAGTGTCCCAAGTTAACAGCTTTGAAGAGAAGCCCAGATACAAAAGATTTTCACTTGTACTGCACATATGTGGTAAAAGCAGCATTGGGACTTCCCTAAGCTATAAATATAACTGGAAGATGGCTAGGGATGGCAGAGTGCCAGTAAATTTTGCCTCCCTAATCTCAGAGTGCTGGGATGTGCCACATTAATTGAACTAGTACTAAAAAGGAACCTTTCAGATTTTCAGTATACCTAAACAGAACTAATTCACATCAAAATTAATAACACCAGACAAAATATTGGTAAGAAAAATGCAAATCCACTGAAGATCTAAGGTTATTTTTGCATTTTTTGAGGTTGGATATTTCTCTTCTAGAGAAGTCTGTTGCTAAGGACTGCTTATTTTTAAAGCAAAAAATGGGAAAGCTTTTGAAAACATGAAAACACAGTTCTTCAAAAACATACTTGTTTTCCCCAGCAAATAAGAAAATACAAGCTGCTCTCTGACAACCAAAATCCTGTTACCCTTTTAACACGGTGCTGTGCATGCTGGTGCACTTTGGGTCTGTGGGAAGCTCTGATGTCACCCTCCCGGGAACAGAAGAAGGTGGAAAAGTCATTCTAAGCAAGGTCACAACTCAGATGAGCTAAGACCCTAGACCTTGGGAATAGAGGAAGAATCCCAGTCAGGTCCAGAGCCATCTATTTCATGACCTATTCTGCCATCTATTTCTGGAAGGCAAGGCTCCAAGCGTGAATTGAATGGAGGCAGCTAACAGCATCACAAACCAGTGGATCCTGGATCCATCCTCCCAAGAATAGATGGAGATGAATAGGAGGCTGCCAGGCTCAGGGCTCACCTGCTCCAAGCTGTGTGAGTAGCTGCGACATCCTTGCTCAGATTTGTGACTGCCGGCGGGGGACACAGCAGCCAGGAGCTTGTTGAGCCATGTGCTGAGCTCAGGGCTTTAATGCATAACGCGTATGTATCTGGCAACTTACTTTTAAAGGAAGTTATGGGGGTCAGCCCTTCAAAACAGATAGAAAAGTCTCCTGCATTGAGGGATAAGAGATGAGAAAGACACCCTGTGAGGATAAGCACAGTTGGCAGAGTAAGCTGCTATAATTTTCCACCCTAAATTGAACATGACATTTTTTTTTAATAGCTTGAGCATGTGAAGTCTGAGGGACGAATGCAGCGAGGCTTGTGTGTCACCTGAAGACAGCTGATATGATCCTCACAAAGGCTGAATGGTTCTGTGAGACAATTTTTTGGTATTTCTGGATCTTCAGGTTCTTTTTACAGTCATTAAAATATTCTGAAGTATGCTGTATTTAGAGGAACAGAGGCTGTTTCAAAGGGACTAATTACCAAATATACTGTTTTCCCTTAAGCCTGTTTCAGTTCACGATGCTCTTTGGGGACCAGGAGAACCTACATGTGAGGTTTAAATATAACAGTAGCCGTGTTCTTCAGGTTCTTCTTTGGGGAGTGGATGGAACTGCTTCAGAGAAGCAGGTGTATTCTCTCAGGACCAAAGCAAGCATTTGAAGGGGAATAAGTACTGCTGCTGTCCTCTAAGTGTATCATAGTCCCCTTTCCTCTGTTTTTAGGCTGTTTTAGACAGAGGAGCTGATAAGGAAAAAGTATTTAATCATGAAAATCTGTGAAAAGGCTTTATAGGAGGAGTATTGTTTCTCAGATTTATTTTGATTAGGACTTTGACTCTCAGGAAAATGAAAAGAAGACTTTTGACATTTATCCACATCACTTTATTGGGAGCTGAGTGAGTTTAGGCAGCTCTGGAATCAGGGTTATGTAGATGCAAGGCAGGCAGTGACTCCACTAAGTCCTTTCACCAACCATGATAAAATCTGAAGAGGTGGGGAAAGAAGAAATGGACCAAACTTCACCATTTCCTTCAAGTTATTCTAGGTTCTTAATGGATTAGCAGTTTCCAGACTAAAGCAGAATTTTTCTATGTAAGATCTATTGGTCTAAAATATCTTAATGGTGGAAGTAGGAGTGTGATTTCTAGCCCTGTGAAGAAAAGAAATAACTTCCATTGCTTTCAGCAAAGTGTTCTAATCTGCTCTTAGCTCTGTCTCAAAATCTCTTAACTATCATGTTCAAGATTATACAAGGCAATTAAGAAATTGTTATCAGAAAGAATCGGGTGCTGAAGCCTTGTTATCTGGGTATTGAGAATACAGCTTTATAAATAAATGCGGCTTGCACATTATCTACAGAGTGTCCATCCTGCTAAGGCTTACACCTTAGAACAGACTCTGGCATGTTTAAATGTATGATATAAAAGTTTAATTCTGAAAAGGCAACATAAATTCTTCTTTACTTTTTTTCCTCTAATGTTGAGGCAGATACATATTATTTTTATATATATATATATATAAAGCTTTGTAGGAAAAGAAGAAATGCAAAATGCATCTCAAACTACAAAGTAATTTGTTTTTACTATTAACAACGTAAACAAATGAGGTGGTGCTTTTGAATATAGGGTGAAAAGACTTTAGATCATAAGAACTTTATGGTAAAACTTTAATATAAATAAAGCTTCTTATTGTGAGGTTATGAAGTGATTTATTCTTGTGTTGAAGGCCTTAAAATGAATCGTACTTTGGACTCTTCCTGAATGCTCTGTCTGCTGGCAGGACACTGTGCTCATTTCAACTGGATTTTATACTGGTTGTTAAGTTCAAAAGAAGAAATGTCCTTACCAAAGTATTTCATTTTAAGGAATAATATAGTAAAAATTAAAAGATCTACTCCCAGCTACTAGCAAACTATTTAAATAGAAGGCAAATCTTGCTACATTTAGGACACGCAATACAATCCTGGTCTTCCTGTGATGCATGTAAATTAGAAGTTTTGCTGCTAGTGAAGCTACACAAGTTTGTAACTGTTATGAGTTGTTTCAACATCAGACTTATTATGATGAACAGTAACATATTAAAGTTAATGATGACATTTCATTTGACATTTGGTGGTTTATAGTTTCTCATTCAGGCTTTTCCAGATATACTGTAACGATGGATGTGGTAAAGGGTAAAGACGACTCTAGAAATAGTGGTACTTGAAAAGGTCATCATGATTTCTCTGTGTACCAAAGAACATTTGTTTAAATGAAATGCATTTGTTATAAAATGTCCTTTGTATATTGGCACACACATAATTTCTGATACACTCTTTAGGTCAACCTTTTTAGTGGGATGAAAATTTGAGCAAAAGAGTTTTCCTCTCTAGACTGAGAAGCACTAGCTGTCTTTCTGCTTACATCTTTCTATCTTCACATAGTCAATCACTTTCAACATTAAGTCTCAGTAAGTCGACCCTAAAAACGGAAAAAAAACCATTATTTCCTTCTTTTTATAAAGCTACTTTCAAAGGCATTAAGCAAGGGAATTCTTGCTTGAACAACCATACAGATGTTTAAGTCTGAGCGTACTCTGAGCCTGAACAAGATCTTACATTTTGAGTACATGTAAGCTAGTCTGGATACAAATAAATAGGCCATATCATTTTTCTTATATATCTGGAGATGTGACTGGCATACAACAAAAATGCAGACATTGCTGCCACATGCTATGAGCTCTTCTGGGTATGACAGCACGAGGTTATGTAACTAGATTTCTATTTCCATGTTTTTTTGTGTGATGGGAGGGAAAGAATACAATGAAGGATAACGTGCAGAGCATCAAAACAACCCGTCCAGTCTGAATGTGATAAAGGATATTCCTTAACTACTTTAGAAAGTGCCCTGGATGAATTATTCTCAGGAAAGGATGTAGCCTGCAGGACCCAGAGTGGGTAAACCTGAATTAATGTCCAGTCTTACTGAAGAAGTAATTTTCAAATGACATCTGCTGATAATTCTGAGGGCTGAATTCCCTCATGAATGAATGTTTCCCCTTCTCTTCACACAAGCCCACTGTGCATCCAGTAATGCAACAATCACAGCTGGGAGAGTTAGCAGGTTTCTGACTCTTGTATATACATAAACTCAATTCATATTTCCAAAAACCTGTCTCTAAGTGATAAGTATATATACTCAGCCACAGGATGTAGGATCCCCCTCTTCCAAGTGAAATTCAGGCTGCCCTTTCCCTGACCAGGTTTCAGTGTGAACTTGCCTGTCGTTTCATTAGTTTTTCAGCTCTCCTGTTGTTTGCTTAAATCTTTCTGTAAAAGACTGCTGATCAGAATTCAGTGATTAGTTACCAAACTTTAGCATATGACTTTCTGTTGCCTTAGGGTCCGTACTGCTGTCTGTAAAGGTAAAATGTGACATTCTTTCTCATTAATTATACCAGTAGTAGGAAAGTTCTTAATCTGTTTAAGACAAGCAAATATCACCATGACTTTTCAGTTTATGGAACGGACTTATGTCAGGCAGAAAGTTTGAACTGGGAAGGGTTAGCTGTATATTGTTTTGAAGTTGAAGGATTTTGTAAAAAAAAAAAAAAAAAAAGCGACTGCACTGGCTGAAGTGGTGTAAAAATTTGTGTGAAGTAAAATGTAAACACTATCAATGGTTGCTGAGCAGCAAGAGCAAAAAAACTCTGTTCTTAACTCCAGAAGTGCTGGAAATGGATTTCCTTAGAAATTTTTAAGATTAAATGTTCCACTGGGTGTAACTTTCTGTTGATGAAAAAAGCACAACCTGATGAGTTCGATCATCCCACAGGTGGGACATTCACTGAACTGTTAATATTGGCATACAGACATGGTAATAGTTTTGCTCCCTCTTTCATGTTGCTACAGCTCTTTTCTCCCAGTCTGTAAGTGTGGTGATGATTTCTTTTCCCTTTGTGCTCTTTTTCCAGCAAGAAGAGAATTCTGTGCTGCAGAGACTGCACAAACCTTTTGGTTTTCCTTGTTGTGTTGTTTTCACTTGTTCTGGTAATTCCTCAAGGTGTGTGGGTGGAAATGTAAGGGACCCTTTCTTTAGGATGTTTCCTCAGGAAGAAAATTACAGTTGCAGACTACCTAAAGCCTTTTAAGCTCTTCAGACTGAGTTAATTATTGGCCACTCATCTCTTCAGCTGTTTATCTGCCGGATCCCTTTGGTTTGTCTACATTTAGACAGATTCTTCATGTTGGTTATCACATGGCACTCCAGACTGTGAAAAACAAGTGATTCTGTTACTTAAAATGCTCTCGCCTGTGATTCCAACATACTTTTTGACACATATTCCTGGACCAACTGCTGTCCTCCAGCTTTCTTTTGAAATGTCAGTTTTAAGCTTTCAATTTTGCTTGTTTCTGGTTTACATCTATTAGGTAGCTTACTAGCATTTCACTAAATAGAAAATGTATTATTTCCCACAGCTGTTTTCCTTCTTGTTTATTTAGGAATTTTAGTCTAGGCAGGACCCCAAAAAGTAGTTCTGCATTATTTAAGTGACTTTATAGTATTTGTTGATATCTTTTTATAAAATTGTCAACACCAGTTTTTTTGTACTACATTATGCTTTGTGTATTGCTGTACCTCTGAAGCAATAATATTCTTTTCTCAGCACTGTTAATGTTCATTCTCCTGGTTATCTATCTCAGCGGAGAGAAGCAATTACTAAACTTTTAGATATTTTGGCTACAGGTCTATTTAGATGGATATTGAAACAGCATAGGATAGGAATAAAAGTAGAGTTCTTGCTTTTAAATTAGGATATACAGAAAACTGTGGAAAATCAAGTTCATTAATGGTTTGCATGGATATCAGAAATGAAGGCATTCCAGGATTCAGCAAAGGTGCTGATATTGTCTGTGCTTTCATAACATTCGTTCACTAGGAATTTAATAGCTGTTTCATGTTAATTGGAAGAATTATAATAAAATTATTTCCTGCCACGATCAATAAAAACTGTTTTTTGAACAAGGGCCCTAGGCAAGAATCCTTGGAACTCTGTGTTTCTGGGAGACATTGGACCATTCTGTAGTAGTCTTGATATTAAGTCCTGAGGCTCCACTTTTTATTGAAATGTGGTACAGAAAGTAAGTGCAACTGAAATAATTGTCAGATTAACATCTAAAAATCTAAACATCTAAAGTTTACTGCAAGTTTCTGGCATACATGCAAATGTACCCCCATGGATGTAGGAAGAATGCTATTTAAGAGGCAAAAGCAACCCTCTATTCTGGTTTAAAAGAAGTCTGTCACAAAACAATTACATCTTAAAATCCTTCCTAGCAGGATTAGATAACACACTCAAAAACTGTAAATTACCCATACATGATATGACTGCTTCTCTCCATGTAATTATAACTACTTTGTAGTGTTTGAAACACTGATTGCATACAGTGACAGGTTAGATTGTATTCAAATGCATGTTTCAAAATATAATAATTTTTAAAATTCCCTGACCAACTAAGAACTCTGAAGAAAATTTACCTGTTGTGATTTTGTAGCCTGATCCCAAGAACTGAGCATCTAAGCAGGTGTATGCCATTGCATGGGGTGGGTGTCAATATAGGTAAGAACATCTTTCAATAAGGAAAAAAAAGACTTGGTGTCTGTGACTTTGCAGTTACTTAACTTTGAGACCTTTAAGGCAAAAATAGACTATGGAAGAACAGATATCTCCTCTTTTCTTTCAGAAATTTTGAAATTAGTCCCAGAAACAAAACAATTAACAAGTACTTTTGTCTTTAGGACATACTCCTTTTTTTTGACAATTGACCAAAAAAATATATTTATATTTTTTTACGTTGCTAAGACAATATGCCCCTTTATTCCTCTTTGGTGACTGAAGCATTTGGGGAGATTTATGGGATAGCTACTGCCCCAAGCTGGTGGATTTGCTGTCCAGCTCAGGATACAGACACATTTTTACAGCCTAAGGTTCTGCGTTCATTACTTGCGAGAAATTCTAGAAGGCTTCCTGAGAAGCATAAGTGTCATTTTAATATATGTACAGATAGCCACTAGTTATTGGTCACACCTTAAACAGGACAGCCTGTGGTATTAATTTGCAATCTTTTCCTGGCATGAGGTACCACATGTGCATGCAGAGGTTATCACTTCCCTACAGATAGACACAATAAACAAATGCCACTAGATGACTATATTCAGCAGTCTATGTTTCCAGTTTGTTTCTTTTTTCTTCATTTTTTTTTTATTAATCTGTTATATTACATGAAAGATTGGATAACTTTTGTCTTCTTCTGTCTTTCAGAATAAAAATCTCACAGTTTTAATAGAAATAACTGATGTTATTAGTTCGTGTCATGTATTAGATGGAGCACAGTAAGATCATCCATTATATCAAACTAGTTTCTTCCTAGTATTAAGTCTATCTGTATCCATACAGTCCGTTCACAAATTAGCACAGCAGAATATGTGGTGTGGTTATGTATTTAATTCAATTTTTCTTACAGCATTCTTTTAAAACTCCAAGGCAGATTTTCAGCAAAATACTTAGGAGACAAAATTATTCTTTAACCCCCTGAGATTCCTTCAGGATGAGAACAATTCAAGAAAACACAGTCTAGGCATAAAATGTTTAAAGCACAAATTTCCCTAAATGTTGTAATATAGAGCGAGCACAATAAGCCCAAAATAAAAATTTTTCTCTGTTTGAGCCAGACAGACTGCAGTCTAAAGCCTTTTGGAATTTAAAAAATTGGATTTCTTGTGCCTAATGTGATGATGTCCATGCGTTCCTTAAAATATGCAGAGCGCCTCACCTGGAACTTCTGCAGTATCTGTCTTGGTAAGGGTGACATTAGGTGCTGGTGGCCACCTTTTGCATAACCACCCAGCAGCGAAAATACATTGCCAATCATCTGGCACATTTGGGTTCTAGACCTTCACCCTGAAGGACCTTGGGCTCATGGCTCCCCCACTGTAGAAAAATGTACTGCTGTTGTCTTCTGCGGCTGTGCTCTTTTCTGGCTCAAGAGGGCTTGGAGTTCAGTATTTTCTATTTCCTAGCTTCCAAACTACTGTAGGTGAGGTGGTGGTGTCAATTCAACGGATTTCTGGCTCTGTGCTGTAGTTCAGCTATGCTGAAGTGGGAAAGCTTAATATTTTCTATTACTAAATGCAGACCTCCCAGTAGTCATTGCGTCGGTTGTCGTGACCAACAGAAAAGATTTTAACCCTTCAAAACTATCTGGGTGTGGACTTTAGACCAAGCGAGTCCTAGGCACTCCAGTTGTGCAGCTACTCACTGTCCATCATGGAAAGCCTGCTGGTGGAACAACTGCCCGTAGCACATTTGCTTGTGGTAACTGATGTACTTAGCAGTATCCAGCTGCTGCCATTGCGAGAGGGTCAGGCATGTGGGAAAATGCTTGTTTCTCCTTCACCTCCAAGGAAGCAGGCAGGCCCAACGCACAGCCAGGACCTCCAGGGCTGCCTGATCTGGTGCTGCTTACCTGCCTCCCCCCAGGAATGCAGGTAGGGAAGGGCTGTTGCAGGAGCAGCAGGGACATGAGGCAGGAGGGGAACAGGGCTTTTTGCAAAGCGGTACGTAGTTGTGTGAGGATGGAGAAAGGAGGTCTACAGGCCCCAGAAGGTGCTCTGCTGCAGGGCTGTGAGGGAAGAAATAAAAATGGTTCCTAAAAGGAAGAACTGGCAGAAGAAAAAACAAACAAACAAACAAAAAACAAAACACACAGCTGCCTCTGGACTCTACAAAACTTTCCAGATCATTCCCAGCCTTTGATGTCTTCTAGCCATATGAAGTCCTCCTTTCTGTCCCCTAGCTCATTCATACACCCCCAATAGTTCCAAAATTCGACAAAAGCTCCCTCCAGTAACGGTATATTCCTTCCATACCCTTTCCTTCTCCAGGCCAGGCCCCTCGTACCCTTTTCCACTGTTGGAAAACCATGCTGACGTGTCCAGATCACCTCTAAGACCTCCCCCGTCCCCTTTGCCGGGTAGGCTGCTCTTGCAAAGCCACCCAAAGCTGCCTGAAAGGGTAAAGACACTCACTGGTTTTGGCTGCGACCCCCAGCTTTCCCTACTTTCACAGGCAACATTGAGCTGTCCCAGTTAACCACCCTGTCCTACCTCCTTTTTGGGGCTATCCCAGCAGGAGTGCCCCTGCATGGCTGGCTGCTAGCAGCTCCCAGGCACACTGTCCTGGCATCAGGGAGGTACAACAGCTCAACCAACCTCCTACAGCCCCATGGTAAGGCAGAGCAGACAAATTGCTTGTCAGGCAGCATCTGGCCCACGTACGTGTTCGTTGTTGAACAAACACCAACCATACGGCAGTTGTTCGCTGTTAAGATGACATTTTATATTTCATGTTAATTTAACCCTCATATAAAAGACAGAATTACACAAAATACTGTCAGCATATTTTATTTTTCAAGAGATTCGTGCCTTTTAAATGTAGTTTGTTTAGTGATCAGGGGCATTTTACAATGACTACGTGCGTATCTGTGCTCCTGTCCTCTTTGACCTACTCTTCAACTCTCGGGTAAAAGGTGAAGATCTTTTTTCAGATTGACGCTGTATATAATGAGAGTTTCAAAGCACTATTTAGAAATGTTATTATAAAATCTAGTCATATTCCCCTTTGACTCAGAGCTCAAATGAAGCAATAATAGGTCTCTTTGTTAAATCCTGAGATTTCTATCTTTGCATTCAGATTATACTTTCAGTGCTGAGTATACTGTGTAAGTAATAGAAAACCAGCCCTCTTCACAAAATAAGAACTTCAGTTGGTACATGGGGAGAGAGTAGATAAAGCTGAGGAGTCAAAGCAGCATTTCTATATGGTGAAATGATAATTGAGATTTGAAAAAGGCTGGGGGTTACCTCAAGCAGTATTGTCTTTTACTGCCCTTTTAGCTGCCCAAATATGATCACCAAGTGGGGAAAAAAAAAAAAAGCAAAAGTCCTCTGTTTACATATGATGGATGGAGGCTTTAGTTTGCCATATGAATTCTCCCCAGAGTGTTTGCTGTGAACAAGCTCGATCCAAGCCAGATCCAAGCTCCTCTTCCCTGACAAGACTTCTTAAACCTCACCCCACCAAAGGCATGAGCAAGCTCCATCCAGCAGCTACAAAGTCTCTACAAATGACTCCATGTAGGCAGTGGAGGTCACCATGGTGCCAAGCACGAGATCAGGCAGCAGGGAGACTTTCTGTCCATGGAGGTGGGATGCATTCTGCTACAGGAAGAAATGGGAGTCAGGCAGATAAGAGAGAAAGGAGTAGGAACCACAGAAGAAAACAAGCAAGGGGGAGGAAAGCTCACGTGGAGACACAACAATTTGGGGTGGATGGGGAAGCAAAGGAGCAGAGGTGGAGAAAATAGCAATGAGAGAAAGAGGCACAGGAGGTCTGCAGGAAGAGAGAGGCATAACACAGTGAAAAATGAGAATAAACATAATTAGAGAGGCCAGACAGGAGCTCAAGGGGAGTTCCATTGGAGGATGGCAGCACCTGCAGTTACACCCTACAGTCCTGTTATCCTCTGCTCTACGTAGTCTGCTGTGCAACAGCTTTTTTTTATTTTATTTTATTTTTTCTTAAGGCAGTACTAAAGATTGGAAAGAGTGGGAAAAAAAGTGTTCCTCCACAGTAAACATAACTTCTCCATCCAGCCAGTGGCACACTTTGCACTCCTGCAGTGTTTTTCACTCTTTCACTCAAAGCACCATTTATTCCGGTCCTCCATCCCTGCAGACAGGCAGGGAGCATCACTGCGCTAAGGTGGGCACAATAGCTCACTCTGTCTCTTGATAGAATGGCCCCAGTTTTTGCCCTGTGGCAGCAGCTTCTCCCTGAGAGCTCACCCTGGTCATGACAGTCTGCAAGCTGACCTTGGGAGGGAGGCAGCTTCTTTGACCTCTTAGGCTGCAGGTCCTTCCCAGGATTTGCCTACCCACACTTTTATAATTGCATTTGTTGCCCTGAATGAATGAAAAGACATACACACATGCAAGCTTGTTAAATTCATATAGTGTGTAATATATGACTTAAAGATGTGAAAAAATATATTACAGACAGCACCAAAACTATACCTTCCTGCTTAACTGCAATGGGAAAGGAATATCCAATAATACAATATCCAATCTTGCCTAGAGATGTTGTCGGATCTTTTTCTCTGGAGCTATTCAAAACCCACCACATGGACATGATCCTGTGCAACCTGCTCTGGGTGAAGCTGCCTTAGCAGGGGGTTGGACTAGGTGATCTCCGGTCCCTTCCAACCCCGACCACTCTGTGATTCTGTAATGAGCTCCAGCCTTGGAGTATACTAGGAATCGTGTTTCTTTATGCATTGTCATGCAGGATTTCTGAGGTTTGACTTCAATGTGAAAGCTGAAGGGCTGACAGTAGCTTTTCCTTTCCTGATCTTTTTGAGCTGAGCTCTACAGTGTGCCTGAAGAATTGGCCTGCTGAGCCACCTGGGATAGCCACGTTAGGGAGCTCTGGACAGCTGTTTCCTCCCTGTGTCCCTTTGATCAACATGGATCCCTTTTTTCCTCCTGGTTCTACTCTTGAATGGATTCATACTACTGTTCAATGCAAATGTAATGTGAGTGTTCTCCTTCACTCCTTATTCAGGTGGTTTCTCCTAGTTTGCACTCCTGCTGTGTTTTTCACTTAGCACTTTTCACTGGTGTAATCCTCCTGCCTTAAATGGCTTTCCTGTGAGATCTCACTGCTCTCAGAAACGTTACAAAACATTATAAATCACATAACATAAAAAGTCCTCATTGTACTACATCTTCTCAAGCTCACAAGATTCAGATTTTTTTAAATGTTTTAGAGAAACCATGTACCATCTGGGGCAAGGGCAACAGACTGCTTTCTCTGAACCCTCTCCCTCTTATTTATTCTCAGTTTTACGTAACACTTCCCTGGTGTTCCATATACTGGGAAAACAATCGTGACACAAAATAAAATACTCAGAAGGTAGGAAATGCCAAGATTAACTTTACTGTGGCAATTTAATCTCTCGCCTTTTGCCCTGCAAGTGCATATTTATGAAGTTTATTAAAAATCTTTGCTAATGCACAGATTAACATTAGGTTGCTTAGTGAGTCCTCAAGCCCTCTCATTGTGAATGAATAGCTAAACTTAATCCTCTGAAAACCACGTAGTACAGAAGTCAACACCTGTGTCATGGATCTATAATGTTGCCTCTTTACACGATGTGTATTCAAGCCTTTACCCTCATTGATGCTCAAGACCTCAGACTTCAGAGTAGGTCTAGTGTTTTACTAACATAGATTTGGTTTTAGATCAAATACAACACACAAACCTACCTACAGTTTTCCTGTAGTTAAACCTAGCCAGATAACACACAAAGCTACCTACAGTCTACCTATAGTTAAACCTACTCATGCAAAGCTTATCGCCCTCAGGAAACTACTACCCCTTCTTTACTCTTGCCCTGATGATTTTTCCCAAAAAATCGTAGAAGGAAGGTGAAGAACATCACAGCTGAGTATGCCACAGACATCTTGATGCTTTCTGTGCCCAGGTGATATCATATCTGCTTATTTCAGGACCAAACGTAAGATAAATACCAGATGTCAATCAGCACTAAACCTGGTGTGTTTTGGGTTTTTTATTTCAGTGCTACTTGGCAAGCATTTAACAGAAAGTAAAGCTTAAGCTTAGCCATAGCAGGGATGAAACTCCTATATCAAAACCAAAGGATGTAAAACTCAAACTTTTTAACACGAAAGCAGGGTTGCTGGAACACTGGAAAAAATAATGGCTTAGTATTCAACTATAAAAAAAAAAAAAAAGAATAAAAATTTTTCAGCCTGATCACATATTGTAAACTCCCAACACAAATGCTATAAATCGCCTTTCCCTGTTTATGGGTTCAGCTGAGGCAGTCGCAGACCACAACTGTGAGCTGTTGACACCAGTGTGCATTCATGGCTTTGTGCAGGTTTGGCAGATTCATGGTGTTCTGAGTTTATCAGTTCTTGTAGACTCAACAGACTCCAGGGGTTATCAGTCCTTGGGAAACTTTCCCACACTACCTTCTCAGTGTGCATTTTTTGTTTCTCCAGCCTGCTGGGTTTTTCTATCCAGACCTATAGATACTTGCAATACTCATTCATACAACAGTCCCCGCCCCCCCCCCCCAAAAAAAAAATCACACAAAACTAATTATTTGTGATGTAAAATTGTAATAGAAAATTTTCATGTTTTAAAGAGTATTTCTTTTTCTTTCAGATACGTATATAGATATATACATATATGAATGTGTACAAACACAGGAAGAGAATGAGGGGGGCGGTGTTTTTATATGCATAGTATGTTTTATATTGGCTTGAATACACATTTAATACTGGCTAACAGTTTTTATGGCTTTAAAAGTATCTGTTTTGTTATTCTACCCACCCCTCAGCCTCACACCAATGAATAATCAACAAGGGATTAAATTAAAATCCAAACAATATCTCCTACACACGCTGGAGGAAGTCGATGCCTCCTTCTGCAAGATGTGGATGTGCCGTGCCCTGTGTATGAACTTGGCACGTACAAAGCCTATTGATTTTTTTTCCCATGGTGGGCTCTATCCAACTCCTACTAATGTCAGTGAGCATCTTTTCACTGACTTCAGTGGGGTTTTGGAGTATATTTTTAATCTCTATGATTTTAGTATGAACTTGAAGAAATCATGAACTGTAAACCTTTATGTTTGACCAGCTCGTTGATATGAAGTGTTTTGTACCCATGGAGTTAATTTATTATTTACAGAATGATTTAAAATCAGAGCTACAATAAACATTGTTTTCTGATACATAAATGCAGTTTGACTGCTCAATGGTATAAAAATGTATTAATCAAAGTGCAAATCTAGTGTAGGCTTTGCAGCAAAGTGTTCTCTGAAAAAAAAAAAAAAAAAAAAAAAAGTCCATTTCTTAACAAGGAAAAATACTTCCAGAAAAAAAGACATGTTTTTATTTATTCATTATGAGTCCATTTAGAGATCTGGAAACAATGTGAAGATTTTTAAGCTTTTCAGTGTAAAAGAAAAGTTGTTATACTAACAATTTTAAGACTGTAGAAACACGGAACACATATCCATTTATATCTGTCCACATCTATTTAGTTAAAGCTTTAACATATTTTTTTACAAGGCAAAACTACTAGAATATAGAGAGTCTAGAAAAAAGGTTCATCTTAATGAAAAATATCAAAAGATGTATTTAATCACCTGTTCAGTTACATGCAAGACTCCAATCCTCCTTCCAATTGATATCGCTGACATGCAGGGCAATAAAAATTAAACAATTATTCTCAAGTTCATGCTCAGAGCTTCAGCCATGTTGCTGCCATTAATGTTAATAGGGGTTACATAGCTAAAGCCAATTTAATCAAGTTAAGGACATATTCCAGAGTTAGAAACCTGTCATATGACAGAACATGCATTTTTGTTTAACAAATGTGATTATGGGTTGCAGTAGAAATTCAGTGTCTTAATGTGAGCAAAAAGAAAAAGGCAGAGGAATATGCAACATGTGCTGGGAGGACTGTTATTGCAAGGAATTAATTTCCACCACTGTCCTAGTTTTGGCTGGGATAGAGTTAATTTTCTTCCTAGCGGCCTAGCATAGTGCTGTGTTTTGGATTTAGAAAGAGAATGATGTTGATAACCCACCGATGTTTTGGTTGTTGCTGAGCAGCGCTTACACTAAGCCAAGGACTTTACAGCTTCTCATCCCACTCCACCAGCAAGGAGGCTGGGGGCACAAGAAGCTGGGAGAAGACACAGCCAGGACAGGTGACCCAAACTGGCCAAAGGGATATGCCATACCGTATGATGTCATGCTCAGTATATAAACTGGGGGGAAAGCAGCCAGGGGCCGCTGCTTGGGAACTGGCTGGAGATAGGTCAGTGGTTGGTGAGCAACAGCATTGTGCATCACTTGTTTTGTACATTCAGCGCTGTTGTTGTTGTTTTCCCTTCCATTTCTGTGCTATTAAACTGTCTATCTCAGCCCATGAATTTTACTTTTTTTTCCCCAAATTCTCTCCCCCATCCACTGGGGACAGGGGAGTGAGCGAGCAGCTGTGTGGTGTTTAGCTACCTGCCTGGTTAAACCATGACAACCTCTAACAGCACTTTCTCTCCACCACATCCATAAAAATGCACTTGATGGGAAACAGGGCCCTGAAGCTGATGAGTGAGGCAAAGCTTAACACCACTAAGTCTTCTGGGTCTGATGTGCCCAAGAAAAAAATGTGCAACATCTTCCACCTCTTTGAAGCAGGGAGAGAAATAGTAATTCTTGCAACAGAAAGAGTTGAATCTTTCAGCCTCTGTTCTGTTTTGGTTTGTGGTTGTTTTTTTTTTTACTATACAAGAGCACCTTGCTGGGGGTGGCTAATATGCAGGAAGACCTGAATCAGCTTTTGAAAGCAGTATGAGATCCTGTCTTCTTCTCCCTTCCCAAGCTGCCTTAGGTTGAAGGGAGACCAGGTTTCCATTTCACCCCAACAGGTCAGTGTGAACACAAACTGCAACAGCTGTGACCAAGAGGGAACTGGCCTAGACCAGGCAGGTCTAGGTGCATTGAAAGGGATGATTGATGTTTGGACGTGGCACAGTGTCATGCAGCTGCTCTGAGGGCAGGACTGCAAGACAAAGAGAGGAGAAGCTGTAGTGCTGCTGAGGGAATGGATGTGCCAAAATGGGAAGCAGGTCCCGAAAGCATGAGTTCATGCAGGTGCTTTGAGGCTTGGCAGGCCTGTAGAGCAGCAGCAACAAGAATGAGCTGGTAAAATGAGTGAACACAGTATTAAAACGCGGGAAGAGGAGGAAGTTCCCCACACCAAAAAAAGATAGCTTTCACAACAAAAAAATGGCAGCTTGGTACAACAAGATTGAATTTATGGCACTGTGATTGCTGAAATTTTGTTGTTGGAGCGGGGAACACTTGATTACAGAGTGATTTCCACTCAAGCAGAGCTTCAGATATGACAGAGGGTTCTGGTCATGGTTCTGCAAAATGCAAATGATATGGAAGACAGTCATAAGGAGCGACACTTAGTACAGCAAAAGTACAAACCTTCTGAAGGAAAAAAAAAAGCAAGCAGGAAAATGAATTGGTGGCCACATGGACTAGCACAGACTGTAGTTGTGGCTCACTGACCACTGGCAGGATCCTCCTGGAAGCTCATGTCTTTTTCAGTCGTGAGAGCAGTTCTGAATTAGTAAGGCAAGAAGGATGTATCCAAGTTAAACCATCTTCTTCTTTTGCCTTTATTTGAACAGGGAGGCATGTGAAGATGTGAATAACCACAGAAAGCCTGAAGGGAAAATAATAAAGTGGTGAAAGTTAGGGGGGAAAAGGCCAGAGGCAGAGCTGGAACCTTTTCTGTAGAGCACAGGTTCCCCTGAGAGCCTACAGCAGAAGGTTTGTCAAGGAACCCACCTAGCCTTCAGGAACTGATGAAGTCAGGCAAAGGGTTAAGTGGCCAGAGGTTTTCATGTAAGCAGAAAAGTTGGTGATTGCTTATTTAATTGTAAAACTGCATGTTCAATACCAGTCACTGAAGGAAGGAATGATTCATGAGTATGATAGTGGCTGCTCTGGGAAAACGAACTGTCACCAGTCTGGGAATCCAGCAGCAGAAGTGGAGGTAGCCAGCTCCCAGTGAAAGTTCAGATAGCTGTTCAATAGGGATCCTCACAAACCAGAAGGCAAGAGGAATAGGTGATGTCTTTTCTTAAGGGCAATGAGAAAGAGGATTAGAATTCCTAGTATCCGCTAAAATGAGGAAAAAATACGTGCTTCTTCACAATTATCACCTTGCACAGAAGCATGAGATGACTTCCTAGCAGTGGCGCTGGTTCCGCATGGTGCAGGAAGGGACAGGCAGAGGAGTGGTGGACGTGCAGTTGTTCATCACTCAGCAAAGGCCAGCTGGCAGCACAGAAAGAGATCTGTTGGCAGGTATCTCTCAGGTGGCGGAGCTGACACTGCACAAGTTATTAATAGATCTGTGTTGCAAACTACCTAAACTACTTCGGGAGAAAGATGGTACCAAAATATGGTCTTGTTTTTCCCTGCATTACATTTTGGAACCAAGTTACGTTTGTAACAATTACTTCCTATCAAAGGGGAAAAAATATATTAGTTGTACCAAACAACCAGTCCTGGAGCCTTCTGGCCAAACTTTAAGGAATTTATTTTAAGTTCCACCTTATAATAGCAATCTACAAATATGTCTGTGTATGAATGTGGTTTCTAAAATGTTAAGGCTGCAAATTCTAAAATATTTCAAAGCAGAAGGAACATAAGATGCCTGATAGCATATTTCTGAGCCAGTAACCTAACTAATCCAATGTTACCAACCCAATAAACTAATCATAACATTAAACAATTAACACTGTAATGCCAGTACCCCCTTTTACTTAAAGAAAAAGGAAAATGGAATGTAATGTTTCATTAACCTACCTTGGATATAAAAAACTATGAAATTAACTGAAAAACGAGTGCGTTGTCTTGTAAAGTCAGAAAGAACCTCTTATAGCATCAATTGTCCTTTAATTCATAAATCCCTTTACTACATCCTACAGCTGGTTGAAAGTATTTGCATGAATTTTAAGTAATACTAAGCATTAACCTTCTAGGTTCACTGTAGAAGATTATAGATTAGAAACAGACTGTAGAAGATTAAAATGCAAGGTTATTTGATAGTTCTAATCTTGGGAGAAAAAAAAAAAGAAAGAAAAGCAAAGGCTTAACAGCTTTTCAGACTAATTAAAATAATTATATATTTATATAATTTCTGACAGTGTGACAGAACTTTCCTGAGTGTTTCCCTTTGTTTTCATTGCTTTCTACCACCACCACCACCCAAAAGTCTTACCATCATTTTTTTTTCCCACAAGTTATATCCAGACTTGTAAGAAAACCCTCTTTATATGTAGCGGTAATAAATGGTTGCAACTCAAACACTGAAAAATGGTTGAGTATACTTGAAATGTTAACCTGGTGACAGTCACCAAACAAGTTGCTGAATGAGGACTCTCCATCCAAAAGTTGTGTTTTAAAGATAAATAGCATTTTAATTCAATCAGACATCTTTCACCGTTCAAACTGCTGACAGAAGCCAAAAGTGGCAGATGCAGCTATCAGATGTACAACCCTTATACTGATGAACAAACAAGCTGTGTTCTAACTCTACAGCTTTCACCTGTGTGTTTATATAAAACATCACTGCAGGCATGATAAACCAGGAAAAATCTTTCTTCCCTGCTGTCTGTGTCCTCATCCACGCTTCACACCAGTCTACATTTCACCAGCTAATGGTATCATTTCTCATGACTGTAACTTATCCTGGCAGCACACACAGCACATACCTATATGCCCACAATAACAAGAATCCAGGTTTCTCTTTTCTGGCAGTCCAACACTGAGCACCTTCTCGTTTTGCGCATCCACTCGGCACCTCCTGCCAGAAACGCGCCGTTAGTTGGTACACTACAGATACTGATACCTAACATGTCTTTTAGAGGAAAGTTTAGGTCTCATGTAGTCTACGTAGACCTTGTAAGGAAGAGTGAACCGTACCTGTATTAGGTGAAATGGAAATGTTTTGCAGCACTGTTCTGGCAGAACTCCAGGCAGGGACTATATAAACCAGCCTCCCGACAGACGTAGAAAGCTGAGTGGTTTTCTGCCTGCTCACCTGCTTTGGCCCACAGCCCAAAGCCATCTGCCAGATGACCTGTTCACAAGTTCCCCACAAGCTGGGGACCACACTGCTGCATGGGATTGCCCCAGAACGACTTCTCAGAAGCCAGCCAGGAAGATTAGTCCATTGCTGGGGCTCCATTGCCTTTCTAGAAAACACTGCCAAGTTTAGGTCTGTGTGGTAGTTAAATTAGGTGTCCATAACCACAGATTTTACATCTTGCCATTACAGCTGTAACACTGTCACAATTGGGTTTTTGTTGCATCAAAGTAATTTCCACTGCAGAACTTCCACAGGTTGTGGAGGTAGATAATAAGCATGAAAAATAGGAAGGCACTGAGGGGAGTATTCCTCACCTCAGTATGGAGAAAGGCAAACATGCAGATATGTTCATTGTTTTTAATTGCCAAGAAGTAAATCTTCAGAAGTATCACTTGTATCTTAGAACATAATCACTTACTCTCCTCTCCCTGTTTTAATGTCAGCATAAAGAAAATTGTGCAATAACACAGCAGGTGTTAAACATAATAATGTTCTGTACTAGAAAAACCTTTGGCTGGTAGCTAAATTAAGAGGAAATTGATGGAAAAGGTCTAACTGCTCTCCAGAATATCCAGATCTGGATGATGGTAAAGACTGCAAGTTCTTTCCTCCCTTTTAGTTTAGGCAAATGAGTGGCTGGGATCTGACCCAATTTTCCTATTTATTTCTGGAGATAACTTGGAGCATATCTGGATATGAACAGATGCCAAAACACCCTAACTGAGACATTAATTTTTAATGCTCAGATTCTTCTTTGTTGAGTAATTTGGTTTATACAATACAGAGATGAGTAATTATTAGACCTCAGTGAGAAGCTCTCTACTTTGCTTTGAAATTCCCTTTCTGCCCCTTGTTGCATTTAGGCCAGTACTGATCTTTCTAAGCCTGAACACTTGGCCTTTTGGATTGTTTTATGGAATTCATTAACACCCTAACCACAGTGATTTTCAATTTACTGGTGTGAATAGAAGCCCTTCCACTGAGCTAAGTTCTGCAAAACAACTCAATCTGTCTGACTTGCATCTAGGCATCCCACACTTTCTGCATCTGTGTGATGGAGAAATAAGACTGATAGTACCTTAATAAGAAAACAGAAACTCTGCATGTTTATAGTACTCCATTTTCCTCTGCTTTGCCTCAAAGAACATCCAGGGTCCAAGCATTTCCAAAATACACAAGGAACTATCCTACTTCCTTACTGCTATGTTCCCCAAAATTTACATTACTACAAAATGATCCAAATAAATTCACGTTTATTACTGATATTTGTATTGTGAAAAGGTTCAAGTACATGCAGAATATTTTCTTTACAAGATGTATCATCTTAAAGTTCCTTTAAGAAAACCTACTGGCTCCATATTCCTGCCTCTAGTTGTCATTAGATTTACTCTACCATTTTAATTTCTAGATGCTAGACACATACTCAAAGCTTCAGGAATTTACTATTGACTTCTCATTAGTAACATATGTTTACCATTTTATATGCTAACCTTTAATATACAAAATGCACATCGGTTTGACTGCAAGATATGATTTTAGCACAACCAAAGCACTTTCGGACAACAGCAAAATATGCAACCAACCACACATGAATACCGTGAGAAGCCTGGTGATTGATTCTGCCTTCCTGAACAGTACAGCACAACTAAACACTGAATGACTCTGTGTCTCCTTCAAAGACCTTTCTTCACATTTTTAGACTGTACAGCCCCTTAGCTAGGGTCCTCCTGGCTGGTGTTGGGGGCAAGTCCACCTGTTCCAGGAGAGCTGAGGACATGAGAACACAGCCTGCCTAGGGACTCTTAGGGGGCTTCCAAATGGACTGCAGACTTTATTAGCTTTAAATTTCAGTCTTGTAAATGTCCTTTCAAATGGAAATCAGCAGTCTGCAGAGATAAATTATTTTTTAAATATATGTAGACAGAGTTACAATTATATAGAAAAATTGATTAGATGGACACAATTACCATCCAATGAAACACTGGTGTGAAATTATCACCTTTTATTCCATAGTTTGTGCTATGGCTTGAAATTTTCTTCTGGTTTTTTTTTTTTTCTTTTTCACAGGATTGTATAGATGTCTTCTTTGAATATTAGTACATAGGATCTTGATCTACTAACAAAATAAACAACTTGCTGTTCCAGGAATTGGTTTCTTGTTCTCCATATCCATAACTTTATGGCTTATGTCTATGAAAAAAATATCATGATAAGCCTTTATTATTATGTGGTTTTATGTCTGGTTAATAAGTGCCTTCATTTAGCACCCATTGAAATGAGCAGGGAGTGCAACAGCCTCTCAAAGAAAGAGTGGAATCCCATTGTGAGTCAGTCTCTGTATTACAGAACGAGGCTTATGTATATAATTTAGTGAAGAATTTGTGGAAGCAGAAAACTACCTGTTCTACCCTCAGGGCAGTGAGGCTGTGGTGCCTCATTCAGTATTGTTCATCATTCAAGGCACAGAATGAGAAAAAAAAGTAAACAACATTGAATAGGCTGCAGAAGGAATAAACACATCAGAAACTATTTCAGCTGCACTGTATTGAGGTGGCTTAGCAGGGCTCTTACCCATCCTTTCTTCTCAGAGGAGAAACCACTGCACAAAAAATAACTCTGGAGACCCAAACTGTTGTTTATCTTCTGTTAGCAAGTAAAAATGAAGCCAGAGGGCCAAAACAGGGAGTTTTACAGTGGAAAAGGAAAGTATTAATGCATATCAAAATTGTGCTGACATATGTATATTTATACATGTTTTTTTATTCATTTTTTCTATCTTTATTCCATACATGTGTATACATATGCGAGGAGAATGGGCTGATTTCTGTTGGGATGGATATGTGGGTTCTCACAAGGCTCACAGAGATATATACAGAATACTTTCTAAAGAACAACAGATCTGCCCAAGTGCTGCTTTTGACTCAGCTGGTGTCATTACAGTTGGCTCGGATAACCATGACTGAAACAGAGAGCTGTGAACCAAAGGCAATGAATGGATGCCCTTTAACATGACCCTAGAGCGTTCATCCCCAGTATGGGACAAGAAGCAACACTGCAGATAAGGATTTCAAAATGCTAGCTACAGATGGATCACTATGTGGGTGACATTCAACATCTTCTCTTAGGATTGTTTAAGATTTTCCTTAATTTGAGCTTCAGAGAGAAAGCAGGAAGCAAGGCAATATTAACTACTCCAGAAAAAATCAAGTATGTAAAGAGAAAGATACATCTTTTACCCCTGCATTTTCAGAGTACCTTCTTCTGTACAGATAGGAATAAGCAAGTTTTATGCGGAGGTTTGCAGAAACATGTTGACACAGATTGAGATGCAGAGAGGGAGTTTTCCAACCATCAGAGCACTCCAGAAATCCTAATAGAGTGCTCAAGGCAATAACAACCAGGCATTGCTATCTCAGAGTTTTTGTTTCATGCTGGTTCTTTTCTTATTTTTGATGTGATTTTATTGACTATGTTTAGGTCTGTGCCTAAAGTTTGTCAATGGCTCATTCTCATTAGAATTTCTTATGTCAGCCCAGTATAATGTCACACATGATGGCAATGTTGATTAATAAGCCACACAGTATGAATACCTTGCTTACTGTGGAAGGATGGTAAACAATCTTGCATCAAATTTATCTAGCTATACAAAGCTCAGGCAGTAACGTGCCCGGTGTCCTTTTATAAGGCACTATCATTTTCTTTTTTATAGTTTTGGAATAAGAAGTAGGCCTGATAAATAAACAGACAGAACAGAGTATCAAAACAGATACGCAAAATCAGAAGCCAGTCAGAAAACTTTAAAAGAACGAAACTAATTTATCCAACAGCAAAAACCCTACAATCTTTCCAGACATTATATAAATTTTTATTTTTAACCTATGGAGAGCAGATGGAACAACAAAAAAAGGGTATCTATGACTAATGAAGTGTATGAAAATGACCAAGACAACTAGAAATGGAAAAAATGTGGTGTTTTCTAATGTATAGCTCTGCTATTTATGCCTTTTTCTGTACAGTACATTTTCTCATGAGTTTTTAAAAAATTCTATTTGGATGCAAATAGATTTTAAGATCCACCTTGGGAACCAATGCATCAGCCAGTTAGAATCATCAGATGAATGTGTTACATCTGACAGCCTGTAAATTTGTTACACATTTATAAATGCATACTTTAGATACAATCCATACAATGCATATATACATACTTGAAATCTCCTGTCAGAATAATAAGAAACCATACCACAGGAATGGAAGTTGTGTACATGTTTGATTTTTGTTTATCAGAATGCAATAATTTTACATTTTAATTCTCATAAGAATGAGATTTTCTATAAACTGTGTAGAAAAGGTGAGATATTGCCCTCCAAGTAACCGTTAATGTTTAATCCTTAATAGTTAAGTCACTTTATGGTAGGCAGTCATATAAGCTGCAATGTAATAGCTGAGTCTAATTACACGATGAATACTATTTCAATGTCAAAACTGTGTATATTTCTAAGACCTCTTTTTATGCTAGACATATTATGGAAAAAGAAAACTCTGAATATTTAATAAGAGCTTGGTTTGGCCATATGTATTAGAACATAAATTCACTTCTATTTAATATATTTTTTCAGGTATTTCTTGCAATGGTATGTATGAGATTATTATCAGAGAGTGCTGTAGCACTGGTAAATCTACCTGGTTTTGTTCAAATATTTAACTGAAAGGATGAAGTTTGTTTTCTGTTCTCTCTCAGTAGGGAATCCAGGTGTCTGTCTTCATTGTTTGAGTGGATCTGCCCTATTATATCCTTACAGAAGGATGCTGCTGTTGATGTTTAATCCAAGGGCTGATGAAGCTCAAGATCACTCAGGTGTGATGTTCACTGTGGTTATTTGATAGTCAGATGGTTTCAGAGAACTGCCCTGGGTGCCTATTAAGAAACAGTGGATGCAGTGATTACAGGTCCCAGTACTTTAATGTCAGATCCATCTATCTATCATAAAAAATTAGCCTACATTTTAAAGTAGGAAGTTTGGGCTTTGGGTTTGTTTCATATTTTTCTCATTATTCATCTATTATTCAGAGGGTTGGAAATGTAACTTTCAGGCTAGATTTGCTCATAAACAGTTTATATTCACTTCCCCCCCCCCCCCCCCCTTTATCCTTTTGTTTAAATAATTACATACCCTTTCCGGCGTTTATCCTATTATATATTTTAAGTGTCATTGTCTTTTCCCTCAGCTGCTTTTCCCTGCAGTAAACAAGAACGTACTGTCTCCTGATCTGTAGGAGGCTCTGTACTCGACTGACCACCCCAAGATCCGAGCTCTGGTGTTGTCTCTGAATTAATCCTTTTTGACACAGGTGACCAGAACTGCACATATGGCCATGCCAAAATCACCTGTGTGGCACATCCCACATTCTACTGTTTTTATGTAAATCAGCTATTAACTTCAACACACATACACACACATGACAACATTACACAAATGCTCTTGATAACAGTCCATCTCCTAGATCTTTTTTTCTCTTTGGTCACCTCTAGCTGGTAAAGTGCAAGATCTTGGCAGAGACTTCTGGGTCTTGTCCTTAAATGTATGTCTTTGCATGTCACAGTAATAATTTTGATCTGTCACAATATAGGTCTAGACAAAGTATCCCTCTGATATCCTAGTTCTTACCTTGTCAGTACTTCCCAACTTCCTATGTTTCTCAACTTTCTATCACATTCAGCTACAGCACAGAAGTAAAAAAGAAACAACAAAGCCCCACAATCAGGAATTTGGCATATAAATCTTCCTTTTGAAAATTACTTAGTTCACTTCTGCAAAGGTACTGAAGATACCCAAAGAGGAGTATATAATGGGGGTTTCAAAATTGCTGTGGGGCTCAGTGCCCATCATTTTAACACATATAAGGACTTGCTTTGCAAACTGTACCATTATCTTGCAATGCATTAGATATGCTTTTTCCAAATACTACAAGCCATTAGTAGGAACCTTGTTCAAGTTTGCCTACATTTCTGATGGGGCAGAAACACAAACTTCGCATCCTGCCAAGCAGTTCTACATCATACCTGCACTTCTCAGCTCAAATTGCTGTCTCCTGGGCATCCTGAGAAGCGCAATGGAAAGCTTGCCTGGGACAGACAATGCCACTAGACATGAAGGCATTTAAATGTTAGACACTGCCGTTCTCATCACTGAAACATAGAAGTCCATCTGTTCATTTAGACCTTGATTTAGCACCTTAAAGATGCTTCTCTCTCTTTTGAAGTTCATAAATACACTGGATGTGTGAATTGTTATTTAAAAAAGAAAAGTGAAAATATGTGTGCACACTTCTCAGCACATTTGTTTATCATACTTGGTTGAGGTCTGTTTCTATGGGTCTGGTCTGGGAAGTCTCCTGACTCAGCATTGCTGTTTCCAGACTGAGACACAGTCAGGTAGCACCTAACAGATGCCTGTTAGATAAAGCCAGTAAGAAGCAGCTTAAATGGTGATTCCAGCCAACAAGTTTAACGGAGTTCTTTCTGAGAACCGTAAAAACCTGTTTCTTTCTGTCTACTAGTTGTTAGATATCAACATTTTCCATCCAACCCATTGTCAGGGCTGCTAACAGGAAGAAGTCCATGCTCAGCTTTGGAAAGCTGAATCCCTCTCAGCATTTTGCTACAGGGTGTTAAACCGCAGACAAGAGTTTAAGATTCAATTTTTAAACCACACTCAAGCTCAGAAACAAGTGTAGGCCTAGCTTGCAAGGTCAACACACCTGCATTACACAGGAGACCATGATGGCAGGCTGAAAGTTCACTGAATCTAACAGGAGGGGCAGGGATGTCACTCTGTCATGCTCATCAGTTGTTTCTCTCCATCATGTTTAAGTTGTACAGCTAGCTGTGATTAAACTATTATGGTTGCATTACTAAGCGTGTGTGATTCAGAAGTGTTATGAGATTTGGACATCACAGTGAATGTAAGAGGAAAAAGCAACTTAAAGCTGAAACACTAAAGCTTAAAATGTACATCAAGGGTGTTAAGAAATATTTGAGAGAGTGGGATTACTTAATCGTTTCTCACACAACATCACAGTATCAAATCACGGGCAATGAGGGACAAATAAACAAGAAGAAAGTGTTTCGATTTAGACAAGTTGGCAAAAGGAAAGGTGATGATAAAAAAACATATCCTGGCTCAGGGTAATCTGCTCATTATCCAATCCCTTAAACTGAGCAGAGAGAAAGATCCTTATTGTAGCTCATGATCTTAAGACATTTCATCTCTAGGGTTTTTCAGTGATTTTGTTCTCTTGTTAAAAGTCTGTGTTTGCAAAGAATACATATTCATTCTTATTATAGCCATACAGTTAAGTTTCTCATTTCCTGGTATACAGCAGTCATTAAAACAACATTACTGGGACATTGTCAAAGTGCCCTTTGGGTGAATGGATTTCTCTGGTGTATGCCTCGGTAGCAGGGTACACCACTGAGCTGCACAGCTTGCCTTTAGGTATACAGGAATTTACAAACCGAGCAGCATTGTCCGGGAAGTTTTGGTGCCATATAGAAAGAAGGAGCTGAGAAAAATGCTGTCACTGCAAGTGTCCCATTGAAAGTTCATTGAAGTTAAGCTTCCAAGTCACTTAAAGTTCAAACAAAAAATTTCACTAGAACCTATTCACGTAAGTCTTGTAGGCTGATTTGAAAATGTTTATCCTATATGTACATTTTAAGGAATTAATTTATGACATTTGGCAATCTAATGTTTCTGTTCCTTTCTGTAAATTTCTTATTCAGCAGGAGGGCTCTAATTGAGTCATAACTTGGACATGCAGTAATTAAAATTTCTTCAGTCATTTCTTTAAAGTATTCATTATGGTCAGGAATTTGCTTATGCAAAATCTTAATCATCAGCTACGCTGTTTCTATGTATTCAGTCATACGAGTTTATTCACATTTTCTTCTTTAAGTGGCAAAAGTCATGGCCAGCGCAGTCAATACAACTGAGACACTGATCTGCTTCTATGCTGGCTTGCAAATCCTTACGGTGTACAAATCAGCCAGTAAGAAAACAGCTCTGAATTTGTTTTCTGATTAAGTTAAAATTTTTTTCTCCTCTGTTTACAGAGTGAGAAAGCATGTTTGCTTACAGTGCAAGGGAACACAGAACTGCATAGTGCCATGTGGAAAGTGTGGCTTTATAGAATGTGACAGTACCTCAACACATTTGCGTATCTGCAAACAATATCTGAAGAATTAATCATTCAGCAGTAATGTTACTTTTTTTAGAATATATGTTTATTGTGCTAGACTGTGAAAACCTTATTTAGAAAGTTTTATGGTCATGATAAACATATTTTCTGAGCTATTTTGCAGAACTTGTTTTATTTCACATTACATTAAAACAGTAAATAGCACAGATACCCTCCTCCTGTCCTGCAAATGCAAAGAAAATCCATCTGTTTGTAAGGAAGCAAAATAACAGGAAGTAATTACCTTCCCACATTGTTGATGTCAAGATTCTTTAAGTAATATTAATTAGTTTAGCAAAACTCAGGAAGCATACTAGAGCCTCGTTTATTTGTGAAATAGTCCAGATAGTTCTGATTTACCATGCTGTCTCAACGCCTTGTGGTAGACAGGAGATTGAATTCTCCATGACAATGCAACCCTTGTGAGATGGGTGTACATAACTCTTATCCTACAGAAATAACTGCACCTTGCCTCACCTCTTCTCCTCTTGCAATGTTCGGTGCCAGGAGATGTTAATCTAGTCAAAGGTTTGAAGGGGAGATTAAGAAAATGGAGATACCCTGCACTGCCATTGTTTCTGTCCGTAAACATAGTAGATGACCCTTTCTCTCCCCTGTGTGTTAGAATTGCTGCAAGTTAATAAATTTGACTTTGGCAAGGAACAAAAACCTCCTTACTCTATTACCAGTCTCCTTAGCCAGTTCCTTCATCCCAGAAATCTATCTTTGGGGCGGGATGCAATTCTGTTCCACTTGAGTTTAGCATGCACTTCATCGTATGTTCATACTCTATGCAAAAATGATGCTGCACTTTGTAAAGCTCTTAAATGGCAATGTGCCTTAATAGCTGGGGGTTGCACAGCACACAAGGAAGGTGGTAAGCCAGTTCTGAGGTGAGTGATATTTCCTGACAGGGAGATAATACATTCATAATAGGATTCAATTTTAAGTGTTCACTTGGCTCAGGACCACAAGTCAAGGAATGCTGTTGTGGTGTACTTCTTAAAATAATCATGCACATCCTAGTTGCTTACAGATGCATGCACTTTAATTTAACTGAAACATACAGTCCTGAATAAACTGTGTTATGTATCTGAAAGCTAATTTCTTAAAGATCCAAGAGACTTTTCTTTTTAACCACTCATTTGATAGATTTTAATATACTAAGAAGACTCCTTTCCTGCCAATCTAATGTCAGCTGAATCCATCAAGTAATGATCTGTTTATACCACGTTCAGGCATGGCTCATTTGAACATATTTTTTAAATATTACATTGAGATGTTAATATGTGAATAACTTGAAAATGTGTCTCCCCTTAAAAAAAATAGTTGCTGATAGTAAATATGCCCAGTTTCATAAAACTAATAATAAATCAGAAATCACTGGAAGTCACATTTACAGATTTATACATCATTACTGCATTTATATGCATTGTACAATGAAATACTTTAGAAGTACAAAGAATGGTAGTGACAGTAAGGGTATTGTAATGACAATAAGGTTATTGTCATGATGATAAGGGTATTGTTAAATACTGGGAACTGTATGCTTAGAAACACTTTTAAATTGTGGAAGAGCAATCTCTCTTGCAAACAAAGTGAAGTCCAGGTTTTAAAGACTCACAATCTAAAGTAAAAGGGATAAAGTAATTAAGAATAAGGGCTACATTATGTTTCATTTCTGCACAAGATGAATACAAGGACAGGAGTGTGGTAGCTTCACATTTTCTCTTTGTAGTACTGTGTTAACTACCACATGTTTTGCAAAGATATGAAAAACAAGAGAATGGGGCAAGAACAGAGAGAATAAAGGGCCTGATGGAGAGGGAGGTCTGGGCTCATCCTGTTTGGCTTGACTGAGCCTCCTAAACATAGGAGGCTAATAGCAGCAGGATGCCTTTATGATCAATGGATGGAGGCAGACATCTCTAGAAGGCAACTCAACGCAGTTCAGTAAGTGATTCAGGACTTGCTTTCTCTCTCCATGTCAATCCTGAGCTTAAATGCTATGAATGCAGTCCAGAATTCAGACTTCACCCAATGCCCTTGTACAGTCATGATGTTGAAAGTATATTGTGTGCCTGCTTAGAAATGAGCTGTAGCTGGCTTGCAGAAGTGATCCAGTGAATATTAACAGAAAGTAGATGCCATAAGGCTTGTTGTAACTGGTAGCTTATACGCAGTAGCCTTCAACACTGAAGCAGGGAGCACTTCAAGAAGTTCATTTTACTAAAAATTGATGGTAAGAAGGAAAAGATAAGTTCTCTTATCATTTCATACTTCTCAATGAGTTACTTCTCTGCAGGGTCTGCTTAAATAAATGGTTTCATTGACAGCAATCACACTGTTGACAGAAATAATCTTTTCTTATTCTTTTTGGCAACAATTTATTAAGTTCAATATCTATGTCCTCAGTCCAAAAATGAGATGAAGGCAGCTTCCCCGCCCCGGCATCCCCCCCCCCCCCCCCCAAGTAATAATGTCAAATGTATATATGTACCACAGGCCACCTGTGCAGTGAGGAAAAGTCTGCACCACTTCTATGTGCATGTGTATAGGTATATCTAAATATAAGGTTTCTTCTACTTATTGGTGTATTTGTATATAAGTTTACTTTTAAAGTTTCTCAGGTAACTTTCTGGAATATGGAACTCTCCTAATTTCTGTATATTAGGAGCTAACGCACATTACAACCATTCATCAAATTAACATCACAGTGATTACTTCCCAGACATACACACTTTTGCTTAAAGCAGGAAAAAGAATGATAGTCATCGTTAACAACCCGCAAAACAGGTATGCAAAAAGCACCTTTGAAATAAAAAGAATGTGTTCCGTGAGAGCAAATCTAAAAGTATCTTTAAGTTCTTTTCACTGATGGCCCTGTCAAAGATCTCAGCTTGAGCCATCCTACCTACTTGCTGATAACATTGAACCTGGTTGCCTGTGTAGCTCACTTCTTTTATTTGTTATTAGCATATTTCTATAGCGGCGGTTGCAGGAAGCTCTGTTTAAGCCCAAAGGCCAGTCCTCTTGCTGTAGGGAATTGTGTGACTGCTTCATACTTGATAGGATTGCTGCGTCACAGGAAAAGGATTACTGTTAAGAGACCAGACCCATGTCAAATATATTTAAATGGAAAGAACATTTATTTTGTAATATCATTGTTGCTTTGAGTCCAGTTTGAGAAAGTAAATCTCTAAGAGTACTGTAAGGCCTTGGAGGCACTGGAAAAATCACTTTTCTGTGTGCTTCAAAAGAATCCTCAAAAGAATATAAGAAATTAATCCCAACTACCCTGAAACAATCTACAGAAAGTTGTCATTGGGTTAACTTATGATTTGTGGAAATCCACCAATATCTGCCAAGCCAATATGAAAGTCTTTGAGGGAAAACATTACAGGATTCTGCCTGTGGCAAAACATTAAACTCGTGGCACACAGGAAAGCAGAGGGTACTCATTTGTCAAGATTCAGCTTTGCACTACACCAGGTGTAACAAAGCATATAACCTGCAGGAACAAGCCTCGCGATTGTGCTACTGACCTTTGAAGCTGTTGTCTCCATTTCACAAGCTGGTCTTCCATACACAAGCTTCCCATTACTACCCAACAGATGTTCCTCATGACTTCTGTGTACCCCTACTCCAAAAATGTTAATGCCTCACAGAACATTAAGCTATAACAAATCTCAGATCACTCAATCTATCTGCCTATGCCATAAAAGCAAAAATAAGATTAACTAAGTTAAAATTATTTCTTGAAGGTTTTGCCTAGCTTGTTCTTTGATTTTCCACACATTGCCTCTTCTGTAGTATCTTGCCCAAAGCAAGATTAATTTTTTAATTCAAATTTCCTTTAATGTTAGACCTTGCTCACAAAATGGCCTGAAATTCAAGTACAAAAGTAGCAGTGGGACAGACTTGGATATGCTGCATGTATTTAAGAATTATAATTATATATCCTAAGAGTGAAAGGTTCCTCTGAATGATAAGGGTGAAGTTGCTCTGTAGTTATACTGCTTTACAGATTGACAGGTAGGAAAACTTTCTTACAAGTAAATTACGCCCAGATTTATTGGTCTGACTAAACTGTCCAGCTTGAACTGGGAAAGAAAATGTAAGATGACTTAACATCATGCTTATACTGCACAGATCTTAAGGTCAGATGAAGGCTAGGCAATATCTAATATAATAGGTACAATAAAGTACATCCATAAGAATAGTTATTATATCTGTCAGCTTTCAGTGCCAATTCCTCTAATTCCTTGAGACACCAAGCAATAGATCTCCTTTCCTCAGATCTTATCTGTTGTGCTAGGAATGGAAATTTATAAAGGCATAATAGAGCACATCTGTGCCCTGAAATCATGCCCCTGAGCAAGGTAAAATCTCACGAGATGAAGCCACCGTATTCAGTGAATCACCACAGCCAAAAAACTGGGAAAGGACTTCACTAGCCCTGCAGAATCTGCTCCTTTTCTTCCTACTCAGCTAAAAGCACTGGGTGCAATTGCAGAAAAGAAGTATGACTACAGAGAACTGCCTGTGAAATGATTGCTGTGAGATGACTATTCCTGTCTAAGTAACACATTCCTCCTGAGTAAAGCTTGGCCGAAAAGTTTAGGGCATGCAAAGGAACGCTGCGTCTTTCCCAGCTCCCACTGAAGAGAGTTGCCAACCTGTAGAATGACCATCGGTGAGAATTTTTCTTTCTCTTTCCAGGGTGGAAGCTCTATTTCCTCTTTTTCTTTTTCTTTTTTTTTTTCCCTCCTTGTTTTACATATTTTATTCTGTTTTCATCACTTCACACCTACAGAAGTCCTGTTCCCATTATGTATAAAAATATGGGTCTGCCCTGAGTAATTCCATTTTTCTGGCCTTATATTTTTGTGGCTAAACCATGAGAGTGTGTCCTGATCTGCCTGACCTATAAATCAGTGCTGAGTGTTATGGAGTGTCTGAATCCATTTGGCTTGGGGTCCAACAGTGTTTCCACTTCCCTCTTCACCAGGACAAATATGGGTCCATAATAGTGCCATGGCAGCACAAACTGGGACACAGGAAAGGGGACCACATATGTGTGCCAACAGACACACACATACACACACAAACATGTACAGAGGATGCTTTTCCTTGATCCTGCCTCACATATACACACTCATTCCTATATGCATTTGCTCTTTCCAACTTCTCTTCTGCTTTCAGAAAACCAGTAAGTTTTCTTACTATGAAGGCCAGTTTGGGGTGGACTACAGGAAGAGTAAGTTGGCAATGGAGCAAACAGAAGAATGAGTTGTGCGTGCAAGTGTGAGTGTGTGCATATTCCAGAGGAAAATAAAGCAAATACTATTAAAGTTTTTAATTTAGACAAACGTTCTGCAGGAATATGTAGTAAAATTTGCAGATCTGATGACAGCAGTCCTCTAGTGGAATGGTGGGATGATTTGAGGTAATGAATGGGAAATGAGTGTTTCATGCCTCCAGCTGGAAGGGCCTGCATATTTGGAAGGCAGGTAATACTGTCATCTACAACATCTTGTACTTTAGATCCCTAAAACCTTTCTCATAGCTAACACTAAAATGAATCTGTTTCATGACAAATGGAGAGCATTGAATAAGGAATTCTTAAAACTTGCCTTGGTGACTTGACCATTTAAAAAATATTAAACATACTTGCCTTTGAGTGGAAATATACTTATGAAAAGTGCTTTGAAATATTAAATCCCAGAATGCATGTACAGGTGCATTTTATTTCAGATTGGTAACTTCTGTCAGCTTCCTCCATTTAAATGCCTCTAGATAGCATAGTTCAATGAGAAATTTATTTAACATGAATACATACCTGAGTTTGGATCTGTTTATAAGCCTTCTTCCACAAGACCTGATTTCCTTGGCATATATTTTCAATATATCTCTTCACTGAGTACTAGTTTATAGATATTTTGCACTTTTACACAACACACTCGAGAAATAACGGATAGAACAGCTGGTGATGATTAATTTTTTATACATGAAAGTGGTATCAAGAACATATTGAGCTGAGAAAGTAATAGAAGTGTTTGGCAAGGGGGCATATACCTAAGTTATTTTGGATGGAAATAAAGAAAAAAAAATCAGTGTTTTGGAGTTGATGATGCTATGCTCTCTCCTTCAGTTATAAATTATAGAATGCAAACAGATGGAAGTTGGTTCTTTCTTTTATATCCTCCTTATCTGCAGTTAATACAATGATCTTGTTAGCTATTAAGAAAACATGGCATATTCCTCCACTCTGCATTTCATTCCTTTGAGTTAATTTAGCTCGTCAACATGATACCTTGCAAGATTCAGGCACTCCTGCATGGAGTCTACAGCTTAAGAAATATAAAAAGCTCGAACAACTATCTCATGACATTTAATATCACTCCTTGAAATACTTGTGTTAAAGCTATCTCGTTTTTAAGACAGTTATAGAAGAAATCTTGTGGGAGTTTTTATTTTACAAACTAGCAGATTTCCTGAGTTATCAGTATTAAAGTTCAGTATCTGGGAAAGAAGAACATCTGTCTGAGGTTCAGGCTAAGGGCTACCTGGCTGGGGAACAGCTCTGAGGAAAAGGCTGTGGGGGTCTTTGCAGAGCACAAGCTGAACATGAGCCAGCAGGGTACCCTGGCAGCTAAGAAAGGCATCATCATCCTAGATTGTATTATGAGCAGCACAGCCAGGAGACTGAGGGAAATTACTGTTCACCCCATACCCAGAAGTTGTTAGACTACATCTAGAGTATTGCATCCTTTGGTAACGACACTGGTAAACTGGTGCAAGTTCAGCAGATGGCCACCAAACTGGTCAGAGGATAGGAGTACTTGCCCTGTGAGAAGTTTCTGAGGGAAAAGTTAATTCAGCCTTCTGGAAAGCCTGAAGTTTGCCAATATATGTAGGAGGTTACCAAAACAGGCAGAACCAAACTCTGGTGGTGCACGGTGGGAGGACGAGGGACAACAGGTGTAAGTGGAATCAGAAAGGCTTAAGTTGGAATTTAATGAGAACAAAGTCCCATGAGGATAGTCAAACACTGGAACAGGTTTCCCGGGGAGGTAGTTCAGCCTCAGTCTTCAGAAGTGTCATCTCACAGCTGAGTCTGCTTTGAGCAAGCGGTTGTCCTGCAGCGCTCAAGGGTCCCTTCCAAGACGGGCGGTCCGTCCTGCCCTGGGCGGCAGGGGCGGGTGGCAGCGCTGTCCATGGTGCTAATCCTGCCGACATTGTGGCTGGTTTTTGGTTTTGACACTCTTACAAAAGAGTTACTAAGCACGTATTTATGATATTTCATAGCAACAAAAGTTATAAGATCCTAAATGGATCACAACTAATAAGTACATTATATGAAGTGTTCAACTCTGCTGAGGGATGAAGCTGCTCTAGAAAACGTGGTAGCAAGGCTCTTAATAGCGCATAAGGAAATTAATTTAGTGATAGGGACTCCTCAGGTTACATTTCATTGCTCAGCAGTGCTAAGCAGTGCTGGAAGAGCAGTACTCAGCACTATTCACTACTGGATTCCAGTCCACCAAGCCAAAAGACCTAGGAATGAAAAAATACTTACCAAGTCAATTTGTTAAACTCAATCTGATGGTCTGTTTCCTATTTATGTCTTCATACACTAAGGAAGAAAAATTTGAAAAGTGTATCTAAGAACTCAGTACAGCCTCACATCTTTTAAACCAATTATAATGACTTTGAACTAACAAAACTTACACTGACTGTACTAAAAAGATTGATTTTTCTTTTTGAATAGATACTCTTCTGACTTCACATAAAAGGATGCTATTTACCTCTTTTAAAATATTTATTTGGCACCCATTGCTGAAACTCCTTAATGTTAATTAAGATGCCAAATAAATGTTAGAAGAATTTCCATCACCTTTGTCTTCTATTGATTCTAAAAGAGAGAATAAGGGTAACTAAGCAAATGTTGCAAACTGAAATAGTGGGCACTCATCTGAAACCAATGAAAATCACAGTTTAAACTTCACTTATTTTCAGCCTTTGCTACCCTTATGCAAGAAACAGCAGAAGAAAAATTCTTTACTGCTTAAACATGATGAAAAGGTGCATTTGTATATGTAAGCAATTTAAAAACATAATTAGCAATACCCTAAGTTCTCAGAATAAAAGATGTATTTGCTAATGGAATGAGCACAGAAAGAATTTTCAAGTGTCTTCTTATGTTACCCTTATATTTCTTATTAATTTTTATCACAAATGGTGTTATTGACACATCTACCTTCTTGTGCTGAAAAGTTCATTAGTATTTTCAGTGAATTGAAGGTGCAAATACAAATAATACTAACATTTTCTGCTTTTGTCTTTCAAAATTTGATATCCATGTGACAAATTTCTTTATTTGGATTTCTCAACATCTGTGGCTCTGTAGCGGGATTTCTAACTCTTGAAAAAGAAATTATTAATGCTGTATTTCTTTTTCATTTAGTTACAGCAGTAAAAAAATAAACAAACTCCATTTCTAACTGTTCTCCAAACAAAAAGAAACTTTTGTTATGGTATCAGTCCTATGCTGGCCTTAAGTAGAGGGACAAAGTAGCAAGCCGATATCTGCATTTAAATTCCATTCATGCAATTCTTTATTGTTAATGTAAGTTCAGTCAGTAGTGACTTCAAAGCCAAAGGTCAACATGTTTCAAATAAACCTTCAGCAATCGATTACAAATAGGGCATTTAAATATCTCATTTACAAAGGATAGTAATTATTCAGGATGTTTAACAACTACAGTGTCTTTCATTAAGTCTTAGTTGAAAAAAGTAAAGTATTTATACCATTTTTCATTATATTATATAGCAATAATATGTAACTCTGTATGTGATAAATACCTTATCATAGTGCACAGTGTCAAATGATTAAACACATCACTTGGAACTGATGAAGCAGATTAAGCAACTTAGGAAACACTAGAAAAACAGCAAAGTGAAGCAGTAGGTAATAATAGCAGAATGTAAAGATCTTTTTAAATGTTCCCAGCAAAAATTACTCAGTCTGACACTCAGTTCCCATGTAGACCTTCTGACATCATCCACATTCTGTTTTCATCTTAGTAGAAGCTGCATAAAATACATATGTATCCTAAAAGAAAAACAGAGTAATAGGAATCACAATCATAAAAGTGAGATGGCCCTCCTCCTCAGTAAAGGCACGGTAAAATGCTTGGTCCTAGGCACTCTGAAAGACCCAGAATTAAAACTCTTGCTATTGCATCTTATCCTTCTTTCCTTTTGCTATTTCTCTTAATTCTCAGTTTTCTACAGACAAGTGTCTTCCTTGCCTGCCTTACAATCTAGCTTTCATCTACCTAAACTAGTAGAAGCACGATGAAGGCTGTAGTCTTTTGATCTACCTACTCTTTGGCATATTTAGGCCAAAGTATCCAAAAAAGCCCATTAATTTTACATGCCTCCACTATTTCTTTTAAGAAATTGGGTCTTACATTTTGATAAACTCCGTCATATCTATAATCAAAGCTATAAAGTTTCCAGAACTACGAAAATTAAACTGCCCATGATTCAGGTTGTCTCAGGAAATTACCTCCATTCTGAAAGAAGACTGCCACGTGACTCACTCAGCCTCTTATATGCACCTCTAAAACATTTTTCACAGCCCCAGCATTCTCTTTTTGAAGAACAGAAAATGTCCTTGGAGCTCTAATTGCAGTAGTTCTCTCAGTCTAGACTTAAGACTTTTAAGTGTGCACTTAGACAAATTATTGTAAGGAATGCTGTGGTGTTCAGAACACAGAGGAAAATGCTTAATTAGTCTACAGGGGCTACCTACCTACGTGCTGCTACTGACATCCATTTTATCACTTCTGAGTTTATCCATCATTTCAGCGGTCTTCCAAACACATTCTAATTTAGCAAAACCACAAAATGTAGCAAAACTGGAATAATATTAAATTGATTTTCAGGCTCTACAGTGACAAAAAACCTCTGGCAGACTCTGTGATTGGAAGCTGAGTACATCTACTGCAGCTTTACAAAAAAACCAAACAACACTGCTGGAACATTCTCTTCCACAGAACACTCCCACCCTCTTGCATGTGCTTATCAGTACTACCATCTTCATAGTGGTATTTTTTGTGGAAGGCACTAGAAAGGTACCAGATGTTTGCTCCCTTTTCACAACGTAAAAGTAAATTCATAACAATAAATCCATCATTGACTGGCAGAAAGCAAATTAACTTGGCAGCTCTCAACCTAATATTTGTACTGAAAGAGCAAAAGGTCTCCATATATTTCAAGAAATTTTGACCATTTTCTTTGGAAAGAGCTCCCTCTCTGTCAAAAATGCTCTCTGTTCCTTTAAATTTTCTAAAAAGGAGGGGGAGTAGTTTGATTGGTTGAGGTTTTTTGTTTTGTTTTAAATCTGATTGCAAAGCTTTAATTGGCAAAGATGATTTTTTCACTAAGCCAGCATCTGAGGGCAATGGTTATCAACAGACTTTCATTATTAGAATTCACTTCAGTATGTGTTTGGCTCATACTGTGCCTTCCACAGGAAGCTTTCTGATAGGATAATGCCTCTGTCCACTTCCCCTTTGGTTTTATAGTGAGGAGATTCGACATTCAAACAGTATGACTTCTGGTAAAATTGTTGCTTAGGATGCAGGGAACTGGATTGCTCATGCCATCAAACTATTTTGTTAAATCTCTAAAGTCTTCAGTTTATTGCAAGTTATTACAATAGTTCCTCTGTTTTGTTCTTCACTTTGTTTAGTTCACTGACTTCTCTAGAAATACAATTATTCAACATGCAGCTTTTCCATTAACTACCTCCTTTCCTGCATAATCAGAAATAGCTCATACATTATATCTGCTATATTAGAAAGAAAAAGCTGAAAACTTCACAGAATCATAGAACAGTTGAGTTTGGAAGGGACCTCTTGACATTATCTAGCTCAAACCCCAACCACGCACCCACCCCGTTCAAAGCAGGGTCAACCAGCTAGAGCAGGTTGCTTAGGATGTTGTCCAATCTGGTTTTTAATTTTCACAAAGATGGAGACTCCACAAACCACTTTATCTAGAGGTTGAATGCTGTTTGCTTCAGGCTTTCCCTCCTTTTGGCTGGCAAAAAAAAAGAACAAAATATTAATTAATTAAATATATCTATATAAATAAATATAAATAATAAATGATAAAAATATCTGGAGAACAAGCATAAAGAATTAAGGGGGAATAAATTTCATTGTCTATCTCCTCATGCTAAGTAATAATTTATTCAGTTGCAAAGCAACTAAAAGACAGCACTAGTTCTGCAATTCTGCCTCATGCCCATGTGTGTGCACATATGTGCACATGCACATACTTGGATGTTGCTTTAACTTTCTATATTTATGCATGTAGATATATACAGGTCATTTACTACATTTTTCTAAGAACAAACACACTTTAATTACATGAAAAAATAAAGGTTTAGACCCGCAGAAAAAAACATGTGTGAAAGAATTCATGTCCACAGAAAAACCTTATTGAATAAGCTACTGTTCAAATGTTACATGTTGTGTGACTTGGAACTAACCATTAATTTATTCATTAATCCACTTGCCAGTGAAATGACCCAATAATAAATCCAGTCAAGTATCCATCCTCTTAAGATCTCCATGTTTTCCTCCTCAACAGGTAAGGTCATTTTGATCTGTTGCATCAACAGGGGATGCCTAGATGCATTTTCTAGCAGAGTCCTATCAGTTGCCACAAAACATTTTCAAGAGGATTTCATCTTGAGTGTTACAACTGTGATACTGGAACTTAAAGACAAAGACAATGGGCAAACCAGGAGAGATCCAAAGCATAGATGGACTTTTTAAGTGAACCCAAACCATCTGAATTGTGTTAATTACATAGGTTGTCTCTGCATTATCTCTGGACAATTTCAAAGTAAAAATTTCATATCTCCTTTTCTATTTTTGAAGGTTTATAAATATGCAAATTACACTTGCCGGAAGCAGACCTTTAATATAATCTTATATGGCAGAACTTGAAATTAGGTGTGTATGACTTAATAAGAGTGCTGCTAACTACATCTGATAACTAAATCTGTAAACTGTAAAATCTTTTGGCTTAATGATCACATCAGCCTTAAGGAACTACCATTTAAAAGAGATTATATGTTTTGCTAACAACTGTTTCTAAAGCTGTTGACAGAAACATAATGCATAGTCTAATATCTTAAGACTCATCTCAAAATGTGATAAAGGTAACATTTTTGATCCATTTTCACCCGGGTAGTGTTACAACAAATGTGGGTGATCATAAAATGCTGTTTATGCAAGCTTAAATAATGATTTTAAAAACTTTGTCTACTGATCCGTTTCATATTCAAGACTATTTACAGTGATGATAATACTTCCTCATCTTAGTTAAAAATACTACCTTTGTTTCTAAACACCAGGGCTCATCCAGCTTTTAAATAGACAGCAGTGCAATTTGAGTAGGGAGCCTACTGGCATTTGAAACAAAATAAATTGGATGTTACTTGATAAAATTATTATCTGGAAGGCAGGATATAAGAACTGATATAATGTAGACCTGAACAGGGAAGATTTTAATATCTGCTCATACCCTTCAGGAATATTTATACAGAATACCAGAGAAGCACCTTAAAATATGTATTTCTTCCTAGATCCAAAGCAGATAAATTGGTGCCAACTAGGATTTTCCAATAACTTGTGTTTCATAATTTATTCTGCTCTAATAGTAATAACAGGAAATTCTCCTTGACTTTATCTCCTAGTGAGAGGTTACACATCTCCACAAAGTCAGAATTGTTCATGGTTTAATGCCAAGCAGTATTGGACCAGAGTCTAGACCAGGCTAATGATGCCTGGCACTAAAGGATCTCCGTAGCCAATCTTACAAGGTATTTAAGGATTCTCCTTGTCAGAAGTCCCTCACCAAAAACAGAAATGGGGAGAAAGACAAATAAGTGATCTAAGACTGCTACTGCACTCTGGCAATGCCCAGCTCAGGCACTGCACTCTGAGGGCTCTTACAGTTGAGGCACTTCAGAGACCCTCTGATGTTGCTTTTTGGACCAGTCTTAAGCCCAAGTTGTTATCTCAAGACCAAGAAAATAGCATGAAATGAAATAAGTATATAAACATTTGTCCAGATCTCATTGTAATTTTTTCTCGTAGAACCTCAGGATTACAGGTTTCAAATTGCTTTGGGGGTGTGTGTGGGGTGTGGGGGGTGTGGCCCAAAACAGTAACCAAAGTCATACTAATGATAATTAGCTACTGAAATATGGATAGCATGGTATGTATCTGGTAATCTATCCCTCGGGCTGAGATTTCAGCCTACCTAAGGGAATCTTTTTCAAGTACAGAAGGCTGTGCTCTTCCCTGATTGACTGACCAATATGCAACAGGGTAGATCCATGAAAATCTGATGACTATAGAAATATGTAGGATATCATGACTGTGGATATCTTGATAACTTTATCCTGTCTCCTCTTTCTTTCCTTGCTTTCTTCAGCAGTGTGTCAGGTTGGGAATTTGTGACTTGCTGCAGCTGTGACTTGTTGAGCTGTGTTACAGCTGCAGTTTCTTATACTGAGCAAACCTGCTGAACCTGATACGTAAAAATTCAGGGAATAGACTCCAAAGTCCTCAGTGAATTGAGGAACTAATACAATATAACGCCAGAGAGTTCCTCCTTTTGTCCTTTTTTTTAAACTAGAGCTTACAGTTGGCTTTCTGGTGTGTGTTTAAGTACTGATCCAGTAATTGACCTGACTCTTAATTTCTTTGGTGCTATAACAGCTGTCAATCACAGGACTGATTTCTTGCAGATACAAAGTGTGCAACAGCGTCCATTGACTTTTCATCTAGGAATGTTCAGCAGGTAATAAAACCCAGGAAATACACAAAAGTATTTAGGAGTCTAAATTTCGATTTAAATATATCAATAAAAGTTCAAACATCTAAACAGAAGCCTATAGAAGTTTCCCAGTGATAGTGAATCAAAAAATTAGTTCTATGAAATTTTACAAAACTGAGAAAGACATGCCTTTATGTCTTACAAAACATGAGAAAGACAAAGCACGATATTTAATCCAAAGTATTTCTGCATACTTTTTATTATTATTTGGGAAACAGTGACAGAATTTTTCATCTCTGCTTTCCCCTGAATTGAATGCCAACAAGAACAAACCAAGCCTGAGTTCACAGTAAAGTATATGTACATATTTTGGCAATGGAATTTTGTGTCCAATTGATAACCTCCAATTTACACAAATGGTTATTTTTAACAATAAATGGTAACTATCTAATAACAAAAGTTGCCAAAACAATTTTATTCTTTATGAAATCCCCTGTTACAGCTTTCTTTGAGATGGACAGCTCAACTTCCTTGTAATCTGATCTAGTTTGCTCATCCCTAATATCTCATCCCTGCACAAACTGTGAATGGAGAAATACAGCAGATATAAATTTAATCTACCAAGTCCATGTACCTTCTTGCTCATTTTCTCATGTTCTTGCTACAAATCTATGGATGAATTTAATTTCAACTAGATAACAATAGGCAGAAAGTGGCAAACACTTCAGTCAAGGGAATTGTCTTTGCTTTTGTCAGCTTTTGACCATACTTTACATTGCTAAATCATGCTGTGCTTCATCTTAAGTATTTTGTACACACTAGTCATCTTTTCAATGCCTCTGAAGCAAATGATCCCCGCGTAAGAAAACAGAAAAAGCTAATGGAACCCATTTTTATGTCTAATCTGAAACTCTCGTGTATGTGTCATTCCACTTTTCAGAAATGAAACTTAAATTACAGATATCTTAAATGTGGTTTCCTAATAACATTCATTGCTTTTGAAGATTGATTGTTCTGCAGTGTTACTATTTTTCCCTTTTGGTTCTTTCAGTCTACCCTGTGGACTTTGAAAAGTCTAGTAATATAGTGAGCTTTCAATGAAATTTATTATCCTTTTTAGGCTACATATAAATAGCTTAAATAAAACTTTGGCATCAACATCAAAGCAATAAAATATGTCTTCTGTTCTCTCCAGCTATTCCATATTTTATGTGTTTGATGTTAATGTGAATGTGATATTAAAACTTAATAAATGTATGGCGAAGGGAAAAGTAAATGTCAATAAGCTCCATTGAACACTTATTAAATGCTTGTGTTGTGTAAAAAGACATCTTAAAGTTAAGAGATGTTGTAAATCCTCTTTCACCATTATGTAGTTCTGTAAGTTACAAAAAGATTTATAATCCTCTATAGAATATGTTAAAGAAGTTATTCTGATATATTAATAAAATTATTAATGTATTAATATTGGCCTTATCGCTGAAGGTTCTTCCAGCTATCTGCTTCTGCCAGCCTTTAAATTGTACATGCTGTGTGTGCTATCCCAAAAGAAAGAATGTTTTACTTTTCTATTTTGTTACATCAAAAAATGCAGCAAGTAAAACTTTTTCTATTTTTTTCAATATTTTCAGTTAAAGTCTAAGAGTATTAGTGATGAAAGGACATTACTTCTCCATGTTGAAGTTCTGTGCATTACACATAAGCTGTGTTTTAAGAATCTTTTTATCTACACAATCTGTATGAAAGAAGATTAACATGTACGCAATGACTCTTCCAAAGACTAATATTCAGTTTTCCAGCAGTCTCGCTTCTAGGAGAGACAGGTGCAGCAGACATTGATTATGCCATCAGCCTCTGGAAGTGAGATTGAGATCACTAGGAAAAAGATTTCTGGGGCTGTAATCTCCATCCTTATGGATCCTTCCCTGCATGGTTCATATGCAAGTCATTTAACAGGGTAGCATCTGCAGGGAACCAGCTACCGTATTCACAGCATCCAACTAAATGTCAGGTGGCTCTGGCTGAACGGGTACTGTGATCACAGCAACTGCAGAAATGGCTTATTTCACACTTTGGAAAGCACTACAAATAGTAACAGTTCAGTAACTCTCACTGGCTGCTGTGAAGTCCTTGGTGAACATAAGGTTACTCTCAGCAATAAAGGTAAGAGTTACTAAGAACCAACACACACCACACACCTGGTCTCCCTCGGTGCTAGTCACCTTAGTGCCATGATGAACTCCACCAGGCTAGGAAAATCTAGCCCAAGGCACGTTTGAAGTCCCAGGCAGACAGCGGGCTGCTTTGGCAAGCGTGCTGGAGATCAGCTCCCTCGGTGATGTAGACCAGATACACCTGGGCATGTGGTTTTAACTTTAAACCAGTGTACGCAGGGTTTCCCCTTCTGCACTTAGACTTAGCTGTGCAGGGCTTTGCTTTGTGACTTGGTCAGTAACTTCTGGAAGTACTAGATAGCTAAACTGAGCCCTCTTCCCAATTTCCCTCATCCTAGTTTGCATTATTCATTTATTTCCAGTACTTGCAAAAGCAGTGCTGGTAATCTAGGGGCCTTCTTCTCCAAACTAAATAATCTTATTTCTGTCAATTGTATGACCGCTTCCTCCTCACAGTTGGAGCATAAATCTTGAATGGGATTTATCTGAGGTCTAAAACTGGGGGGATATATAACTTTAAAAAATGTCACATATAAATCTGTGACCCACTCTTCTATAGAAAAATTCCTCTGCGCATAGTCATTCCCCGTGAGACCCTCCGGTGTGGTTCCCTATGTCATGAACAGGTGAATTACTGTGGTTTATCCAGGGGGTACCTCTGTGCAGATGGCAGCTCTCACCTCATGGCTAGCTAACACCTGGCCACCTGTCACATTCTCAGGTTTCCCTCTCAGTCGTTTGTTTGAAAGTTAGAATTCATGGCACTTTCCCTGGGCTATTAAAACTCTAATCCTTCAAATCAAATTGGAGTCTTAAAAGATGCCTCTTACACTTCCCGATGCACCTGACTAGGCCCCAAAACACTTCTGCTAACCTCCATGAATTCATGCACAAGTGGGTTGACATGATTAACTGTTCTTTTTAACTGCCAGAGAGAGCATTTTAAATTCAGAATTAGCAACAATACAATAATTAGATGTTAATCCCCATGAATTTTAGTGGATATTAAACTTCAGGCCACATATATAGAAAGACTTAAACCCTTAAAGGAGAATTCAGGTGAACTTCAGGTGCACACAACTGTGATTCTGAAAACTCCTGTTGCTTGAGCCCTGAAAACCACCCACACCTTGAACCAGGTTTCTGTCTCAGATCCTGCAGAGCTCAGACCACTGCAGAGCTGCTTCTGCCACTCCCCAGCAGCACCTCCGACCTGACAGGACTGAGCAGCTCGGTGTCTTTCTCAAGTCTCTGCTCTTTGAGTAACTGGGTGTTCTGCTGCCTTTCTCCAAGATGTCTTCTCAAGAACTGGGGAAGTCACATTTCCCAAGCACCATTTTGGTAATCACTGGTTTTCAAAACATGACCAAGTTATACTCTTTCATTCCTCAATTCCAACCACAGATTCATAAGAGATGAAGCATCGGTTCACACCTTTGGGCTGAAGGGTTTCACTCCCATCTCCTGGGAAGGGATGTGTAAGCAATGGTGGGACTACTGTTAGGTCTGTCTTTTGGGTGAGTGCCAAAGTGAGATTCATCTGTTTGCTTAGTCCCAGCTCTACAGATGGCATGTGACTAGCACAAAGCACGTGAATAACTCTTGGGACTAGAGCAGAAACCAGTTCCCACATGAACTCCTAGCTGAGCTCACCTCAGTAGATTTGCTTCCCTTAGCCTCCTCTGGAGATCAGCATGTCCTTAACGGCTTCCATTGCAGGAACAGAAAGTCTGAATCACGTAATCTTATGTCGTTCATATATGATCAGTACATTTCTACTTTTTGCCCACAGTGAAAAATTGTGTGTGTGGGGGGGGGGAATTAAAAAAAAAAAAAGAAAGTTCCAAACTACAAAAACTGCTCTCATTTAAAGAAAAGTAACCAGCACCTTCATTCAGGACAAGCTTCTGGGCTGTCAATCCTGCCTGGACAGAGATGCTTACCTGCCAGAGGAGACTGGTAAAGAAGATTCAGGTTTTCCCCCTTCCATTTTTTTACAAGGTATTCCCAGCCTTGGTTGTCTGCCTGATTCATCTGAGGTTGGGGTGCCTAATTCCCCCCATAGACATTGTAACTTCCAATTTTTGTGGCATATAGTCTTCTTGGATGCTATACGCCTTGCCAAAAATCAGGTTGTGTGATCATATATTCCCTTTCTTATTTTAGTCTATAATGCTTATAAACTTCCCTGCAGCAAAATCTCTATTTTCTGCCCATCTCTTCCACATCTTAATTGAAGTTCTGGTTTCTGTAGCATGTCATAATATCACTAAATGACTCTAACTTTTTCAGCCATTGGTTGATGATTCTGGTGGTTGATGTAGAATCATAGAATGACAGAATCATTTAGGTTGGAAAATACCTCTGAGATCATGAGGTCCAACCATTAACCTAGCACTGCCAAGTCCGCCAGTAAACCATGCACATCTACACGTCTTTTAAATACTTCCAGGGATGATGACTCAACCACTTCCATGGGCAGCCTGTTACAATGCTTGACAGCCCTTTTGGTGAAGAAAATTTTCCTAATATCCAATCCAAACCTCCCCTGGCTCACTTTGAGGCCATTTCCTCTTGTCCTTGTTACCTGGGAGAAAAGACCAACACCCACCTCACTACAACCTCCTTTCAGATAGTTGTAGAGAGCGATAAGGTCTCTCCTGAGCCTCCACCTCTCTAGACTAAACCCAGTTCCCTCAGCTGCTCCTCACAAGACTTGTGCTCCAGACCCTTCCCCAGCCCCGTTGCCCGTCTCTGGACACGCTGCAGCCCCTCTGCTCCCTCTTGCAGTGAGGGGCCCAGAGCTGAACACAGGGTTTGAGGTGCGGCACCACCAGTGCCCAGAACAGGAGAGTGGTCACTTCACTTGTCCTGCTGGCCACACTCTCACTGATACAGGCCAGGATGCTGTTGGCCTTCTTGGCCACCTGGGCACACTGCTGGCTCATGTTCAGCCGGCTGTCAACCAGCACCCCCAGGTCCTTTTCTGCACTGGGCAGCTTTCCAGCCGCTCTTCCCCAAGCCTGTAGCACTGCATGGGGTTTTGTAAGGGGTTGTCCAAGTGCAGGACCCGGCACTTCTCCTGGTTGAACCTCATACAATTGGCCTCAGCCCACTGATCCAGCCTGTGCAGATCCCTCTGCAGAGCCTTCCTGCCCTCAAGCAGATCAACACTCCTCCCTAACTTGGTGTCATCTGCAAACTGACTGAGGGTGCACTTGATCCCCTCATCCAGATCATTGATAAAGACATTAAACAGAACTGGCCCCCATACTGAGCCCTGGGGAACGCCACTTGTGACCGGCCACCAGCTGGATATAACTCCATTCACCACCGCTGTTTGGGTCTGGCCATCCACCCAGTTTTTTACCCAGTGTAAAGTACACCTGTCCATGCCATGAGCAGCCACTTTCTCCAGCAGAACACCGTGGGAAATGGTGCCAAATGCTTTATTATACTCTAGGTAAATAACAACCTTTCCCTCATCCACTGAACAGGTCACCTTGTCATAGAAGGGGATCAAGTTAGTCAAGCAGGACCTGCCTTTCATGCCCCATGCTGGCTGAGCCTAATCACCTGGTTGTCTTGCACGTGCCATGTGATGGCACTCAGGATGACCTGCTCCATAACCTTCCCTGGCACCAAGGTCAGGCTGACAGGCCTGTAGTTCCCAGATCCTCCTTCTGGCCTTTCTTTTAGATGGGTGTCACATTGGCTAACCTCCAGTCAACTGGGACCTCCCATGTTAGCCTGGACTGCTGATAAATGGTTTGGAAGAGGGCTGGTGAGCACTTCCACTAGTTCTCTTAGTACCCTTGAATGGATCACATCCAGACCCATAGACTTGTGTGAGTCCAAGTGGTGTAGCACAAGGTTTCCCCTTGGATTATGGGGGCTTCATTCTGCTCCCTGTCACTGTCTCCTGGCTCAGGGAGCTGAGTACCCTGAGAACAACTGGTCTTACTATTAAAGACTGAGGAAAAGAAAGTATTAGGTACCTCAGTCTTTTCTTCATCCTTTGTCATTATGTTTCCTCCCGCATCCAATAAAGGATGGAGATTCTTCTTAGCCCTCTTTTTGTTACTGTATTTATAGAAACTTCTTTATTCTCTTTTACTGTAAATTAAGTTCTGGATGGGTTTTGATCCTTCTAATTTTCTCCCTGCAGAACCTCACGACATCCTTGAAGTTCTCCCAAGTTTTCTGCCCCTTCTTCCAAAGGTCATAAACTCCTGAGTTCCAGCCAAAGCTTTCTGTTCAGCCAGGCTGGTCTTCCCCACCAGCTTGTTCAGCATATGGGGGTGACCTGCTCCTGTGCCTGTAAGATTTTCCTCTGGAAGAATATCCAGTCTTCCTGGACCACTTTGCCCTTCAGGACTGCCTACCAAGGGACTCTGTCAACCAGTCTCCCAAACAGGCCAAAATCTGACCTCCAGAAGTCCAAGGTAGCTGTTCTGCTGACCTCCTTACTTACTTCTCTGATAACTGAAAACTCTTACCATTTTGTGTTCGCTGTGCCCAAGATGGCCTCCAACTATTACATCACCCACAGGTCCTTCTCTGTTCACAAACAGGTCCAGCGGGGCACCCTCCCTAGGTGGCTCATTTTCCTGGCTCTGTTAGGAAGTTATCTTTCACACACTCCAGGAACCTACTAGACTGTTTCCTGTCTACTTTATTGTACTTACAGTAGATAACTGGTAAGTTGAAGTCCCCCATGACAACAAGAGCTAGCAATTGTGAGACTTCTCTCAGCTGCTTATAGAATATTTCATCTGCCTCTTCATCCTGGCTGGGTGGTCTGTAACAGACTCCCACCACAATACCTGCCTTGTTGGCCTTCCCCCTGATTCTTACCCATAAACGCTCAAGCCTGTTGTCACCATCATTAAGCTCTAGACAACTAAAACACTCCCTAACATATAGGGCAACCCTACCCCATTTCCTATCCCTTCTGAAGAGTTTATAGCCATCCACTGCAGCACTCCAGCTGTGGGATTCATCCCACCATGTTTCCATGATGACAGCTATATCATAGTTTTCCTGCTGTGCAATGGATTGCAGCTCCTGTTTGCTGCCCGTGCTGCGTGCGTTGGTGTAGATGCACTTCAGCTGGGCTATTGATCCCGCCACCTTTATGGGACCAGAAGCTGAGTTCTGAACATCTTCTGAACATCTTCTCTCAATCTCCAACTATATCACTGCTTTTCCACTTTTGGGGTTTTTTTTTTTGAGCTTATCTTGACCAGCATCGGTGAACTCCCAAACTCCCCGAAGTCAGCAGCAGGTCTGCCATTGATTTCAAATTGTCATATAAGTCTTTGTCATGATCATACAAAGCCTACAAAAATTCAGTAGAAAAGTCAGAAAATGGCAGCTGCCTATACAACATTTGCAGACTTTCTGCTGCAGTAATGTATACTGAAGTTTGATTCCATTCTGATATTGAACTTCAAAGTGAAGGGAACTAATTGGTGAAAAACAGTGAAAACTGACAAGTGAGGTGGAATCAGGGACATCAGACTACATAGCCCCAAAATATAAGCAGAAAACTCATTTAACCTATTTTCTCTGCAAAGCTGTCACTGTTTGCAATTTAGACTGTTTACCTACTACTTTCTATTAACTTTAAACTAAGTGTTTTTCTAATTTATCAGATTGCCTTGAAACTGCTACTGGCTTTCTAGTAAGCTTGATCTTTTATTAGCTACAGTGCTTTGTGATATTCATTATACATTAATTTACATTTACATTTTTAGATTTCAGAAGCACATTCATATTAGCATTCTTTTGTTACTAGCAAACAGCAGAATAATTAACATAGATTATTTGATCTCATTAATAGAATTTATGTTTGGTCTTTTGAGTAAAGCTCATAAAAAATAAGCAGTGAGAAAATGGTAAAATATTACTGTCTTGCTATGTTCAAGATACTTTGGTTGGTGTCCTTTTTATGTTGCTTTATGTTCATTTTACCAGAAATGAATCCTTATCTGCATTTTCATGTTAATGTACTTTTTTATTACATGGGAGATAATGTACTCCAAGCTCAAATTGGTAGTTTGAATGTAAAAGTGGTAACACTACATACAGTGCTCTAAAGTTAAAAAACAACAGTTTCTCCATGTGTGTGTCCTGCCATGTTTACTCCTGTGAAATTCTACTAAAGAGACCGATTTCTTCTGCAAAGACCTAGGGGAATATACTGAGCCAAATGTGTTTTACTTTTTCGTGTAAGACCGGTGATTTTACATGAAACTTACAATGTCTTTCTCCCATGCAGGTGATTGCCTTTCATTTGGGAGATGGGTGGAATTTGCTCATCACTAGTCAGTGTTTGAATCCAATAGGGAAATGGACAGTATCCTCACAGTTTCTCAGCAGATGTTGGGTAGATACATAATCTAAGGTCAGATAAGACAGGCAAAGGGAATTCTCAGGATGATTGCTAAATTTAAGTTAAATGCAAATGGTGAAGCAAAGTGCTTTTTACACGATTCTTCAAAAGATACTGAAGGCACCTCAGCTGAGGAAGGTGCTGGTGGATATAACCTGAGTGTGCCCAGGATGGCGGTAGTCTTACAAAGGTGAGGCCATATGTTTGCCAAAAGGCTGTAGTTATGTATGACATCAATGTCCCTAGGTGGTACCTAGGGACTGACAATGAAAGGATTACCCTCACTACTGGACAGAATATACATCTGTGCTCAGCCAGCTCTGTGCAGAGCCTGGCAGGCTGATTCAAACTGCTGTGGCAGATGCTTGGGTAAGCTGCCAGGGAGTGCACTGAGGAGCACTTACATGCTGTATCCCGGCCACTCAGCTTCAGAGACAGTAACCTCTGGCAGCAGAGAGGGAGGAAGGAACCACAGGGGAAATAACATCAGCCATCACAGTTATTTCAGCAGTGTATGACTGCCTACGGACTGACACATTAATTGCTCCTTTTCCTGTACTTTCTGTATGGTGATTTTTCAAATAAAATGACATGTGGTGTGTGTGTGTGGGGAAATCCTGACATTTTTAATATAGGGAAATAATTCAGTTGACACAATTTCCTACTATTGTCTGCATGAGGAACTACTGCAGCAGGCAAGTAGTTCCGAGAAAGACTGTAGAGCAAACTAATGCAGCTTAAAAATATTGGCTGGGCTCACCGGCACATCAGGTTTCAGCCAACTACGCTGACGGTCAGTAACTCTTGAGAGAAACAATGGGTGAAAGGGCACCATGGGTGTTTTAAGAAACGACCGCAGAAAGGGCTAGAATTAAAAGCTGAAGATAAGTCTTGGTATGTGCAGCAGCTCACTCTCTGTGGGCTAGGGTGCTTAACCAAACACAGAGCGAAGGGGAATCAATTTCCCCGTTTTTTCCCTTGCTGAAAATAAAAGGTTTTCAACCCTTGTTATAGTAAGAAAATCTGAATTTATTAAGCAAAAGATCATCTGAAAGTCCTCCTCTGTGGAGGAAACATTATTCTCTTGTTAGATCAGCCCACGCTGGTTTGAAAGTATCCAATTCACTGCTGAATTTAAGGAATAATACAAAGGGGAAGGCCCTGTAGGGAAGGCTCTCCGGGGATCCAGATCCTTCAAACAAGATACTATGCAAACTGAATGAGGCACCTCTGTGCTCTGCGAGAGCACTCTGATACAGGTTACAGCCTCACATCACTTTCTGATTTGACAGGCCCTGCTAAAGCTAAAACAGAGCTTCACGACTGAAATGGTTCTGATAATATTCATTATTAACATGGGCTTCCATAGAGACATTTTATTATATACCATTTGGTCTGAAACATGATGGTCAAAAGTGCAACAGCTGCTGCTAGCAATTACATATGTCAATTCTGTCTCCCACTTTTCTCACTAGGGAAAAAAAAAAAGGGGGCTGTGGGGAGCACCCAAACCTCTACACTGTTACCTTACAAAAAACAGTTGACAAAGAACATCTAACTCTGCCTGAAACTGGAAAAAGAGGGGAGGAATGGCATGTTTATACACTGGAAGTCTGTATTTTTTAACAAGGTGTAACAGTTTGGGTTTGGGTTTACTTTAACCTATAAGAAACATTACCCTTTCTTGATCCTACAAATCTATTTTTTAATAATGGCTGAAAGACATCTCAGCTCCACTCTCAGACTAAGAATAGTTAGCTGGCTGGCTGGTGAGCTGGTTAGCTATCTGCTTCACTATTCAGTTTGTCCCAATGCTGTGGAAGGAAGGTATGGTTATGGCTTCAGTTCAACACAGGAGAGTGGTTCAGCTCAGTGAAAACCTGTTTCTATTTTCTGGCTCCAAATTCTCCTCACACCATGGCAGAAGGTATCTTCCAATTGTTAAAAGATAAGTGGATAGAAATGCTTCTGGATTTCCCCTGTTTTTCAGTGCATTTTGAATTAAATTTTTTGTAACCAGGGCAAGCAGACAATCAGAGTTGGAGTTTTCCATGTGTTTCACAATCCCATTTAGTATAATTCTCTTTTGAGCCTGCTTTATTGGTCAGACCAGATGCATACTGTAGAAAGATTAAAATAAGTAGTTTTGTTATTGCTAAAATGACTTTAACGGCCACAATTTAAGTTTTGTAAGCTACAGGTTTTGTGACTGCTTTAAATGAATACTCATTTTCTTCATAAGGAGTTATGAACACTTATCAGCAATATTTTTTCTAAATTAAGTTAAATGGTTGCTTTTTGATGAACAGCAGATTTACTCCAAAATGTTTCTATTAAAATCCAAGAGCTATTCTCTAAATTAAGTTGAATCTATCCAAAAATATGGGCCAAAAATTTTGGGCGGAAATTTCTAAAACATCAAGTATTGTTTTTCAACAGTTCTTAAAAGTAAATGTATTCCAAAATGAAAATGTTAATTGACATATTATTAAAAAGAGTAGAGATTTCTAAAAGCTTATTATAACAAAACCACAAAATTAATTACATACTTCAATAGCATTTTTCAGGTTTACTTTAAATTGTATATTTCTCCCTTTTTCATCTTATCTAGCATTTCCAAATATAATATTTCAATCAAAACCAAACTAGTTTTTATGTACCAGGAAAAAAAAATCTGCCCCTATTACCAGTCTTATTCCTAATTGTAAATTTAGGAACTGTCCCTGCAGATTTTTTCTTTTTTTTTCATTTTAAGCACGACTGACCAAAAAATTGTATCTGAGACATTTCTAGACATTTATGGAGAAAACTATCAATGTTTTCATTTGTACTAGTAAGAATATTTTGTAAATTCACGATATACTTTGTTTTTCCAGCAGGTCATTGACCTGTAACTACTATACTCTAAAATGGCAGTCAGCTGTCAAAAAAATCCAATCCAAAACAAACAAAAAAAAAACCAAACACAAAACACAAGGAATGATTCCTATTTTTGATAACATAAATGAGGCATCATAATCAAAGTGAAAATTTCTGTAAAAAGAATCTGTATAAGCCACTGGATCTATTAGACACTAGTTATTTCTACACCAGTTCTTATTCAGGATTGCATTCCTAACTATATCTTAGAAAAAGATAATTATTATGTCAATGCAATTAGTTCTTCCCTGATAGTGTGGTAGGAGCAGTACTGATACTAAAGTATTTCTTAAAGAAGCACATGGTTCTTGGAGAAATATTTCATATTTTTGCATATCCTGAAAGGAATTGATACAGGCAACAGGAGAAAGGAGTTAGGGTCTATTATTATTATTATCATTATTATTATCATTATTAATATTGCTATGAACATTATTATTACAAACATTATTATTATAAATATTATTATTGTAGATATTATTATCAAAATTTGGCCCAGATATAATGAATTTAAATTCTGTGCGAGAATGGGATCCCACTACTGTGTCATCATTCTATGTTGTTGAAATACCATTCCAACATCTATCAGAGATTAGTTAAATATTTATGTGTCCAATTCATTGATTCAAATATAATTCAAAGTGCTTCAAGATTTAGTAAGTGTTCACAATTGCAGAGACCAAAGCAGCTGACTGGAAACCACATTTCCTCCAGTGGTTTGATTTTGCTTTACAAGGTGGGTGGTATATGTTTGTCAAGAACCTCCAATATGATCATCAGAAGTATTTCTATGAGTTGGCCATCATTACCATGCACTAACCACAAAGGGAAAGAAGAGTTCAGAAAAACTGTTTCCTCCCCTTATTTAAAGTAATAGAAGTTAAAACTCTCCTAAACAACTTCTCAGGAGTTTCTTATCTCTACAAGTCCAGTGCCTGCCTTCAGTCAAAACGTTTGTTAGCTTCTATTGGCAGATATCCAGGGGTAGGTGTGTGGTCTGAAAATATGCTGGAGTGGAGTTTGCAGCAAAATAAACTGCCAGTTGTTTCCTTTCCCAATAAGGGTTTGAAAAAGGCCGGGTTGGCTTGAAACATTGGATAGAGAGTGCAGTTAGAAGACTGCACGGAGACTACAACTAGGGAGTTGGAATATGCACAGAAGAGCCTCCCCTTCAGAGCCCGGGCCACTCTGAGAGGTGACCTTTCTCTTAGTGTAAGATTTTTGGAAAACGTGTTGTACTCTAATCAGATGAAAACCAGATTCCAGAGGTCACGTTAAGGGAAGAAGGGGAGATATTCATCTGTAATAATTCAATATATGTTAGCTGTATAATATCTGTGCCAGGGGTACTTAACGTAGCTCACAAGTTTTTACAGGGTTCCTGGGAAAGGACTGATGTTAAATGACCTTAGCTGTGTTATAATCCCATAAATGGCTGTGCCTATTCCATGCAGCTTTCTCAGAGGCAGCTTGCATTCCCAAGCCTTGTTTGACTATTAATTGATTTTATTCTTTGTAGTTGGCAGGTCTTTTTCATTCTGTTGCTATTGTAATTAAACCTCTTGTTTTAAACAACTTTCTCTGATACACAGATCATTCTTAATTTTGTTTCGTATTAGCTGCAGTATGTTACAACTAGAACAAATGTAATTCCCATTTAAATGACATGTGACATCTTGATCAGTAATACATTTCCCTACAAGTTTTTTACAACCACAGTGAATTAAATTTCACTTACTATTCCAGGTCTTATTACAGAAATTCTCTGTAGCTACTTAAAAAATGTTAATCTCCTACCAGATTCCTGACAAAGCATAATTCAGATGAGTTCCTCAAACTGACAGTGCTATTTCTGGTTCCAAGGGCATGTAAATCACAAACACACATTCTCTGATTTACATTATAACTTACTTTAATATATACTTACCATTATTTGTCTGTTGGTATTCTAGGAGCACCTGAAGCCAGGCTAGTATTCAATGAGCTGCTGTACAAAATGGGAGCAAATGGTGAAACTTGAGTCTCAAAATCTAATGCTATAAAACAGAAATGCATTTAAGAGTCTGCAAAGATTATCTCTCTTCAGAAAAGCACTTAGGCAAATAATTTCAGTTAAGTACATGTATATTTTCCATTAAGGAACAATTTCTGGATTAAATCTCCAAAATTATAAACCTTAGCTAAATTCTTAATTTTGCTTGCACAATTGGAATAATTCCATTAATATTTTACAGTGCTGTTTCTTTGTCTGTAGAAGGTACACATATTTGAGAAAATTTCATGTAAGTGGTTAGTGATGCTATGTTTCTTAATGCTATGGAAAACTGACAATTTGTAATGCAGACTGTAAAGTACAGATCGCTTCACATACACTAATCTATTTCCTCAGCTTCTCGATTAATACAGTTGTAAAGGTACAGTTCTGACCCTCTTAATTTTATAAGCCACAAAGGGTTGTTGTTATTGTCAACTGACATAGTATTTTCTTGGTTTTATGTTTTTATCCTATGAGTTGGGTTCATCACTTGATAAAGTGGATTCCTTTCAATGAAGATTTCATTACTTTGTATTACTTCTTCCATGGCATTATTCTGCTGAAGAACCTCACTGCACATTTATATTTTTATGTGGCTAAACATTTGCATTTAATAGCTTTTGAAAGGCAAGTTCATGGCTACCCTAATTAATAACAATGATATAGTGTGGATTTTATAGCAAATTAACTGTCCAACAACAAGGCTGAACAACAATAACATAAAAGTTATGGTGTGTGCTTCATTCCAAAACTAACTTACAGAGAAGAAATAGACTGTAAATACAGAACATTAAATAATCCCTCCATAAATCAAGCTTGCTCCTCATTTACAAATTTATATCAGAATTATCTGTCTTAGTTAAAAACTGTGTGCGCTAGTTACAGAATACAGAAAAGAGGAGAGCAGAACACTATTGTTTGCTTGCCTGTTTCTTGTTTTAAAAATAGTGATCATATCACTTAAGCCATTGTTGTATTTTTGTAAAACTTATACCTATAGACACCCAGTGTTTTCACTTTTCTCAGAATAGCTTACAACACTTTGTAATCATTTTGCAGCACCTCTGTTGTGTTTCCTGGGACACAACTTCCCTCAGCTCAAAACTATTTGTCTCAGAGTGTCTAGTCAGGAGGCAAAAACTCCTCTGAGGTTTTAACAGCAGGGACAAAGAGAAATTCAGCCTTAAACAGTGCTGAGCCTTGTAGAGTTGATATACATCTAAGAAGTTAAACAGACCATCTGGGTTCTCATGAAGTGGCTTAAGAGGTCAGAACCACAGGCACTGATGTGTTGTGCCCGTAATGCAAATTATAACGTTTGTAAGTAAACTAACACAGTTACCTTTTCAAGGAAAACTTCAGTTTCTACTACATGGCTGCCACAACAGGCTCTGAACTGAACAAAGTTATTCTCTTAGGTTTGCAAACTGAAACCAACTGAATGAGGACATCTGGCTTCCTCTCCCAGTAATGAACGCATCAGACTACGGCCAATATTTCATTTCCAAAAAACCCCAAAACTAAAATACAAGTCAATGTTTCCCATGCCTACTCAGTGTTGCACACGTTTTGAGTCAGTCTGAACACAGAGGATCCTACTGGGGAGGGCAAGAAAGGACCCTTGCATCATCCTGTGGATTCTCCTTCCTTTTGTTGTGTGAGTCTCAAAAAGCTGGATGATATCAGATTCTTCTTTGTTGTAAGGAGGTGGGGGTGAAGAATTCTTTGAAGATGTACATTGTCAAAGGTGGTACCTGGTAATTGCTTGGGAAATCCTAAATAGTAGAGCCTATATATTTTTATTTCTACCACTCCTTTATGGAAAGCCCTGACTACAGGACAGCCCCAGATCCCAGGAGAGAGTTTAACTGATGGCATCTTCTAATCTTTGTCCCAGCTGAAGATCAGTCTAAGTTCTCCTATGACCAAAGAAACTGTCATTATGAACATACTTTTAGGAGGCAGCAATCAGGTGGATGTGGAAGAGGTTTCTCTTCACATTAAGGAAACAGAGACCTCTTCTCTAAAGTACTGTGATTTAAAAATTAAGCACATATAAGTGCATTCTTTTTTCTGCACAAAAAGTAGGAGAGAAGGAGGTCCATCATAAGGCATAGTATGTCATAGCTTAGGGAATGCAACATTTCCACTTTCAGATAGACTTTACTTTGAGACTGAAGTAAGAAATGGTGGGCCTCAAATCTGGTGTTAGGGCAGAAACCTTGAGCACACTGAAACCAAAGGCACCCATTGACAGGAGTGACAGGATTTTCCTTTGCCCTGAGTACTGACTGGAATCTCTTGTCAAATTCCATGAATTCCTATTCAGCTATGCTGAAGTCAACACACACCAGCACCCCTACCACCTCTTTCTTTGATTATAGCTTTTAGTCTTAAATTATATGCTTCTATCCATTGTTTATCCTTCTCCTGCATTTCAGTTCAAAATACGAGTTTGCTAGTGGTTTCAGTTACAACTGATTATAACTCATACTTCAAGCAATTCATAGATAGATGCAGACAATGATTATTCCACTCTTTGTATTTTCAAATACACTTGATCAAATATGTACTTGCAATTTTTTGCTTTGTTTGCTGCAACAATGTAGAACTCTGCTTTACATGATATACCAGAATAGCATTTTTGCTATTCTAAACTGATGAAATTCCTCATTATCTAATTTTATTATTATAGAGTATTTTGCGAGTGTAACACTAGGAGAAACACAACAGATTTAAGTCATAAAGCTTTCTTCATAATCCTTTTAACAGCTCTTGTTCCTTGAAGGCATGAGGAAAAGGTGCTGCATATGCATGCAACTTTGTTGCCAATAAAGCTGAAATAAAATTAGTTAAAAACCTAGGGAATTCACAGTTTTTATGGAACACTTGTACTATTCAAAAAAATACTAAAGTAATATCATTTCCGTTCCTATTTATATTAATTGACTAACAGATTGTTTCATACTGGTTCTTTAAAAGATTTATTTCTCAAAAAATCTTCCAAAAGGAAGAGGGAAGCAGATGGAATAAGCTATAATTGTATGCTGCTCTGTAGTTTAAAAACATTCTGTTGACAGAAACCTAGTAGGAATAACACAGCCTCCAGATTTGCACAGGCCCCGTTGAACTGCTCTAACTGTAAGAAAAGGTTATAGTGGACTAAGCAGTACTTGTGATTAGGTGACTTGCTCCAGATCAGCCAAGCAGGCTGTGAAAAAACTCCGATGTTGAGCATGGTGGTTCTGCAGAATAGCTGTGTTTCTTACTAAGCCTGGTCTCCCTAGGGTCCCGCTGCAGTAGATGGAAAAAAGAGACTCTTTCCAAGGACTAACCTCAACCACCCAAGTTCCCATTCCAAATCTTTTGGCTTCTGAGTCTCACCGAGACAAGGCTAATACTAGCTTTATCTCCCCAAGAGCTGTTATATATAATATATATATATATATATATATATATATATATATATCTTTGTCAGTTTAATATTTAGGTAAGAAATTAGAAGGGGTCATTTGAACAGAAAAGAACATCTCTGCTCAGAACAGATTTCTATAAAGTGCTTTTGTCCCTCAAAAACTTACTCATATTAATTTTAACTACTGAGTGTTCTCAGTACCTTCAGTGGTACGACATGTTGTCATATTGTCATGCAGTTGCCTGGACCTTTGCTGCAGGGAGTAAGAATTCATGTTGGCTCTGCACGCAGAGTGAAAGAAATAGCAAATATTTTAAAAATTCAAACGAAATATGAAGTTTCTTTGTTATAATTCTAAATACTGTGTAAATGTTTCCTCCTGTTGTTCTCCCTATCTTTCTTTCTCTCCTAACCATCCTTTGAGGGTGGAATAGCAGAAAAAGAGAGTTCTGAGAGACAGTTCAGTTACAGCCTGGCAAGGAAGGTACACACATGATAGAGCATGGAAGAATATGAGAAGCTGTTGTGAGAGTAACTTACTATGAATGCTGGTACCACCACCAAAATACAAGAAGCAGGATACCCCTTATAACTAGGGGTAAGAAAAGATGAGTGAAATAAACATGATACAAATAAGAAAAGAAAAAAAGGTGCCCTAGCCTGCTGTGGTCTATGACATGGACAACAATTAACTAAAAAATCTTGCTTCATCGTAGATCAGCTCTATGAAAATGTCATACTTTTTATTCTGGTTATGTTCTTAACTATTTGATTCCATTTTTTAATTTTCAAAATGCTGTTTACTTACAAAATGTTTTCACGACAGTAGCTGACAAACCTCTTGATTGCCAGCAGCTTATTATGCAAACACATTTATCTGAAAACTGATTTCTTTCTTTGAATGAGTTAGTGGTTTTTTGGGTTTGTTTTTTGCTGGATAATAATGGGTCTATTTTTGCTTAGAAGATTTGTGTACCTTAGGAGAATATTACTTCATAAGTTATCTCTTTGTGGATTGTGTAATGACTTGTGAGAAATAAGTGTGATCTCAAGCAAAATATCATAACTGCATAGATTCTACACATACGTATTTTAAATCGTCTAAGTATTCATACATGAGTGTTAGTCAAGTAAATAAAATAACATGTTTCCTTGACAAGGTAAAATACGTAGTTTAGCAAAGAATTCAGGATTTGTATAATAAAATTGTCTTAAAACCCACCCACAAATATTAGCTAAGAATTAATTTTCAACAATAATTTGACCTTTAGGGTATTTCTTTTTAATATCATTGTGCTGAAAAAGCAAAAACCCAAACAGAATAAAAAACAGTGCTGTAACACAGGGGCATTCTCAGATGAATACCTGGTGAAGAAGTAAACGTGCTCAGAATTTTTTTGTGCATCAAGGTTATCCATTTAACTGGTGTGTCTTTTACTATCTAACAGCATGCATTTTTCCAACCTAGAAGATTTCACAGATGAATGGTAGTAACACATTCTGTAATTATCCTTCATCCTGTGTCTTTGTCACAATGTGTAATCCTGCAGTTTTTCATCATCAGAAACAGGACAGGAATTTAAAATACTTCAAATAAATTTTACACATAACTGTGAGGTTTTTTTCCCCAGAATTCTTAGAATACATAGCAGTGTGTTTTAACCAAGGGAATGCCTTCTTAAGCATGGAAGGGGAGAAGTCATTAATATTATTATTAGTCATTGTTTTGAGATGAAGCATAAACAACAAAATTATTTCAGAGTTGTTCTAAAATTTGTTCTAACTAAATACTTTGGATTCAGTTGGTTAGTAGACAAAATGCAGAATTCACCATCCTGAAAAATGAGACAAGAAAATCCAAGAAATTACTAAGAAATTAAGTTCTTGGTAATTCTTAATCAAAATGCCTCTAATGATTTTGATGCTTTTGTTGGGTAGTCTAGGTCAATGGACTGGATTCAAACCAACTTCAGCGATGACAGATAGGCATTTAATAAACTAAAGAAGGTATTTTCTACATGCCACTTAGAACTGGAATAGATACAGCAAATCAATGAAAATATAGTGCTGATTTCATCACCTCTAAAATTATGGTCTTTTCAGCAATACATGACGATACGAATACCAGATCATTTAATTTTATCTTCCACATATAGTCATTTTTCTGTTATTTCTCTGTAAAGCACGATCAGCTTCTTGTAGAAATATTTTATAGCAGCTCAAGGTTTCACAACAGCTGTTCAAGGAAGATCTTTAACTTTTACTACCTGTTCTTCATAGACGACATACAGGCTACCTGCAATCATATTCTTGTGAGAATGTAGTGCCATTGCAAAATGTAATTGCCAGAGGCGAGCAAGACCAGAATTGGTCTTCTGGGCCAGTTTCATGTGGGATAACTGCAGATGTTCCATGTTTACTGCTTCACTTATTCCCCCTTTCCAGTACTTTGTCTGCCAGACTTAAAAGTTACATATACGTGAAACTCTACTCTTCCCATTGGGAGCAGCAGGGGCTCCTGAGGGTGACTGGGCAGGGTCCCCCAGCTGGGGCCCATCTCACCACTGGGGTGGTGGGACAGGCTGTGGCTGGAGGTTCCTGCCCTGAGGGAGTGGGACAGACCAGGGGGGCACAAGGAGCAGCCCCAGCCCCCAGCACTGAGGCACTGAGCACCTCCATTGGGGTAGGGATGGAGCAAGGCCAGGCCAGGAGGTGGTCCCAGCTTGGCAGGCCCCATGGCTGGGCAGGACTGTGGGGAGCTGGAGACCAGCCCTGCTGTGCCATCACTGGGGCTTCAAGGGCTGGCAGCCCCAGGGGGGTCCTGGGCTGTGGCAGGGTCAGGGGACAAGAAAGGCCATTAGTTCCCTCAGGGCCTTGATGGTACCAAGGACCCTGTAACCCCAGTTAGCAGAGACAAGCATGCTCAGCTGTAGCTGTTTCACTGTGCATAATAAAGCCTGCTTGCCAGTAGCAGGACAATAAATTAAGCATAGATGTCCAAGTTTCATATTGATTAAAGTATTTAAAGCCAGGAGCAAGTAAGTGAGAAAAAAATACCACCTCAGATTTGGTGCATTCTCACACTAGGGCAAAACTCTAACACTGGTATCATTTCAAGCATCTGCTGAGCTCCTTTCATCATTTAACATCTTCCTACCGCTTAGATCTAGCAGCAAAGGCTCTATAAAAGCAAGCCTACCAAACATGCCAGAAGTTTGGTTTCCAGAGCTTCAACGTAACCTTCATCTGAAGCAAGCACGGCCCCTGGGCAGTACTCTTCCAGCTTGCCAGTGACAGTTCCTTCTCTGATGAAAAAGGCTATATAATATAGAGGCAGAGAATAAAAGACAGCAAAGTGGATATTTTTTTTCCCCCCCCAGGTAGTTTCAGGCTGCTTTCTCTGGAAGCAGAGGAAGAAAGGATGTTTTTCACGAGGGAAGCACTATAAGCAGAGGCAGTAGATAAAACTGTCCCAGTAACAGAAGACCCTACCATTTAGCAAGAACATTAGGACAGGACTGTGCTTCATGCCAGCATCACTCTTGTCTCAGCAAATTGAAAAGGACATAAAGGAATGTAACGATTTTCAGGACACCTCCTTTCTTCTGCTATAGGTCACTAAGGTAGCAGCTGCTAGAAGTTAATGTCGCATCGGCAGCACTTCACTCTGCCTGACCCTCTTCCCACCCCTGAAAGAAGAAAGAAAGAAAATAACAACGTGTGTAAAGTTTGAAGCAGGACACAAAACGATCTTAAAGGTGTCCTAAGCCATTCCTTTCAGATATCTGATGGGAATAAAGAAAAAACAGTTGTTAAAATTTATCTGTAAACTGAACAGGTTTTGTAAAACAAGTAGTAGGATACATAGGGTTTGAGAAACTAAATTAAATAAAATTTCAGCATGAGCACCATACGGCTCACAGCTTTGAGGAGTGAGAAAGAACATGAGCACAGGACAACATAACTTAAATTATCCCAAACATATAAGTATCATAAATATTTATCCCAAATATTAGGTTTTTTTAAATAAAATGAATACCAATATTTTTAAAGTATCAATGTAATGTGATTAGTATTTGCTGGAATACATTGAATTATCAGATACTTTGAGTTCAGTATCGGTTAGAGGTAACAGTCTCCTAGTGATGTTGGCAGCAGGTATTAATAAATACCAATTCTTCCCCAGTTTTACAATGTTTGAAAAGTTACATAAAATATGCATGTGTCTCCAGTTAGTGTCCCACTTTATCCTGTCTTTGGTTAAGTCATTTCAGCATAAGACTGCAGCAAAGAAGCACATATTAGAACTTGTTTTGTAATAGCAATAGAAAGCAAGGCTGTCATTCAGAGATCCTTTAGTGATTTATAAATTCATTTGAAAAGGAAATAAACCAAGAAAGTAACTCAAGCGCAATAAGTTATGCTTCCTTCATTACCAAAATATTCCAAATACTAATGCATTCTATGTGAAGTGACTTGATGCATCTCTTGGAGTTTAATAACCAAAATGCTTTTCAGTTTTAGAGTTTCTTAAGCCTCAAAACTAAGCTGCATGAAAAAAAAAAAAAAGTGTTCTTATGAACTAAGGAAATATACAATAGCGTGGCCAATTAAGAAGAGAGCCTTAAAAAGCACTTACAGAGGAGCCATATTCTGCTCCCATTTTTAACTCTGCAATCCATGTTAGCTTCAGCAAATTAGGAGTGCATGAGTCTGATGAGAGCACAATTTGTCATGCTAGCTAAGCAACAGATTGACTGTTCCTGAGAATTCTTCTTCTTTTGCATCAGTACTCATTAAGGAGAGAGCAGGGATTGTTTCTGAAAAGGTGTATCACAGCTGTCAAGGAGTGTTTTGGCAGTACTGTTCTGAACGGCACATAGTACATGAAATAACAATGGACTCCTGTCTTCTTCAGGATGACCCCTTTCTCTGTGTTGTTCCTACAACTGGTACTATTTAAAATCATGCAGCAATTTAGATCAATATTAGATGGGCATCATACAGGCCTGTAACAAACTTCAATTCACTCTTTCAGGGTGAGCTATTTCCTTTCTGTTTAGTCAAAAGAGAGAGATTTTCAAAAATCTGGTATTTGGTGTGGCACAGAATTTTTGGTACTGTTGATGGGTTTTCAAAAACATGGTGTGCAGTAAATAATACTTCCTGATCTTTATTCTGCCACCAACTTCATGAAAAGCATGGAACTATGCCAGCATGAATCAGATGCATTGGCTTTTAATTTTATCAAGTAAATAGGAACCAATTGACCTTTTCTGTCCATACTTCTAATAATATCTACTTTATTTATCTAAGAGCTTTCTCCATAGCTTTAATTGAGGTTGCACTGTGTTTTTACAGAACGCAGTACTTTTCTTCATAATTTATCATGTTACTGCACAATTAAATGAACTCCACAGATTCTCCAGATTTCATAGGGAATACATTCCCTTTTTCAGTGAATAGATACTGGAATGCACTGCACATCTCAGAAAGAAGTTATTTTTAAAAAATGTTTTGCCAGCAAATGTGGTTACTTTATAATGCTTTAAGTGTTTATGAATGCAATCTAGTTTGCTGGAAGGAAGACATGTTCCAAAATATCACAGGTAAGTTAAGAAATAAGAAATAACATGTGCCCTGATCAATGAACTACATTTTTTTTCTGGGAATGCTAACGCATATATAAATTTGCCATGGTAACCAGACCATTTTAAATTTCACATACAGGCTTTTCTTCTCTTTGTTGCTGAATGTTTGAAAATATAATGAACCACTAGGTTCACAGATGCTGAAGTTTTATAATGAAGGGCTTCTAAAAACGATTCCTGCAGTTTAGAACTGTCACAACCTGAAACTTCTCAGAGAAGAAAAATGTCTAGAAGCAATTAGTCTGAAATCATTCATTGGTCCTGGATTTCAAATGAGAGCACCTAGATGCAGCAAAAAGTCAAGATTCGTATGAGCATTTCATCTCTGCTCATAATGGCATCAGTCTTGTAACTGGTGATGAGCAGGCAGGGAGCTGGTTTTGTAACACTTTCCACTTAAATAGTGTGTGGTAGTTTTCATTCTGTGTGGAGCAGATTGTCTGAAACACCCTGAAGATGTCCATGAGGAAAAAAATTAGCCAGTTCTTCCAAAAAACATAAGTTTGGAAAGATAATACAAGGTGAAATATATCACATTGCCTTTAATGTAACCGGTATCTCTTAGGAAAAATAAAACTAAAAAATTGGGATTTCGAAAGGTCATACAGAAGTATTGAGAAGTTTCATTTTGGGGTATATGAAACCAATCAACAGTCCATATACTTTAAACAGGATTTTTGTGTATATCTTGCAGTGAGACCATAATCAGTAATTTGTTAGCCATTTTCTGTCGAACTATCATTGCAATAAATGGCTTTTGTGAATGGAGACTGAGCCTCCCCTCAGCTCCATTTTCTAAAAACAAGCCTTGTCTGTTAAGTGTACTGTGCCAGTGCACTACATTTAAACTTAATTACAATTCCTGCGTATCAGCTTTGAAACAGTTACCATGGTCAGACCACACCTGGAGCACAGCTAACATTTCCAGTCATGTCGAAATAAATGCACTTCACTTACACGTAGCATGTTGCTATGCTGGCTTCACTGGTAGACATAATTGGATTTTTTTCTCTGATAATTTCTTTAATGAATCCATAATCGAACTGTCTTTTGGAAACATCTAAACATATTATAGGTTCAGCAATTGAAGCATATATTTAAAAATGAAGCAGTGGTTTCAGCCATTTGCTATTGGAGTTAAAATGTCTACAAATACCTGAAGTTGTGGTTGATTTTTCTGCTGAAGGGCCTGGGATTATACTCAGGCAAATATAGAGATTCATCCTCTTTATTTTGTATGCATTCTACCTAATAATGACAATTGACATCTATATATTGCCATATTTCAGACAGCCCGTTGTGGATTTCAGAATTTTCCAGGTAATATCTTTAGAACGAGAAATCAGGGATATGTAGCTCAACATTTTCTCCCCTGACTTGTTTTATTCATGCTGAATAGACAGGAGGTCACAAATTGTGGAGAGAATAACATTTTCTAGACTCTTCAGCTGTGACATTAACCCTGCTCCTTAACAAGTGGTTCTGCCCCAAGACACAATTTTACTTAAAAACTCAAGGGCAAAGAGCAGATTCGTTTGATCTACCCAAAAGGAAATTGTATGACAATACAAGCAATGATATTATATTTCTTCAAAGATATACTCACCACATAGGTTCAGAAAACACATTGTACAATGGTGCGAGCTTCTAACTCCTACTATCCTTCTATTCCACATGCACATACATTTTTCTGTTTGATGAAACTCACCCCATCTCTTGCTAGTTTTTCAGGATCCTTTTTCTGCATAGCCTTCATTGTCTGCTCTATTTTCTGTTCTTTTCCTCACTGCCTCCCCCACCCCCCCACCCCACACCCTTCAGCACTGTTACTAACTTTTTGCCACTCCGTTCTTCCAGTATTTCATTTCCAAATCACAGCTGTCCAGGTTACTCTGCAACAGGCATCAGGCTCCTTTGGCATCCTTTAATTATTGTGCTGGAAGTAGGTGAGGAACCTCTGGCCCAAATTGAGCAGTGCTTCAAATTATAAAGTGAGACCTAAATTTGATTTTTCTGTGCATTTAGATCAATGCAACGCCTCTGGAATCATACCTCTTTTACAGTGGTGTAAGAAAGTACTGACTCAGATTCATCATTAATAAATATAGCTCATAGCTTTGTTCTTGCTTGGGATTATATAATGTAGCCCAGAGAAAAAGAATCATAAGAAAGGCTGTTATATTCCTCCTTCCACTGCCAGCTCCTTACCAGTTGTACATTACAGAAACGAGAATATTTCTTGATTTTTACCAGTGTAAATGAGATCTAGAACAAATTTAAAATTCCCACAGTTTTCAATCTCCCTTCAGTAGTTGTTTTTTCCCCCCCTCTAAATTTAGAAGCAGATTTTGATTCTAGCAGTATTAAAAATCTTCATATGGGAGTTAGAAAGGATAAGTTTGGGGAGTACATCTATAAAATTCTCCTTAAGTGTTTCCACTGGACCAAAGAGAGTAACTGCATAGAAAGGCACTTCCAACAGGAACTAAACGATTTCAGCTTCTCAGTGTCAGCTCTGCTTTAAATGTCATGAATTTGCACTTCTCTTGTAAAGCAAGGTTATAAAAATTGTATGATGAAGACTTAGTCTTTAATTTCAATTATGATTTACAATTCCTGCAGCAAGGGAGGATAAATTATTCCTTTTTGTTAGTTGCTTTTCATTTTTGGATGTTGGGAGTTATTGTCTTGCATCCTAAGGAAATAAAGCCATATTCTGAACCTGTTTCTATGAAAATCAGTGGATTATTTACTTTTTAACTACTCTGCATATGACAAAACACAAAACAGAAAATTAGCAAAGGACTGGATCTTAAAATAAAAAAGGAGAGCAAAAATAAACTATTTGCATTCTGTAAAAGTGACTACATATATAATGCAAATAAGAAAACTTTTGAAAGACATTCAGGCTTTAACAGTATTTTTATACAAATGGTATGGAAAGTTTCACTATACAAAAGTTATTTTCCTAACATTACCAGATATGAAGCACAAATGGTCCCTAAAGAATTATGCTTTACACTGGAACTTATTGAGATAAAGACATTGTAGATCTTCTAAGGAAACCATTAAAAGCTGCCATGTTTTGTTTTTGGTTTTGTTTTTGTTTTTGTTTTAACAGTACAATAGTTTTATCCTGGAAATCAGCTAGAAGGCTACAGTATTCTAGGATTTGACAAGACTAAAAATGTTTCCTGCTATGGGTTGTTTCAATACCCTTTTGCAAAAGACTCTCAAACACCAATTTGATGCCCAGAAGGAACTTCATAATTCTGCAAGCACATTAAATTTGCACAAAGCAGTGCTACACCCAAAAAAGGCAGTTCTCCTCTCACCCCATCCCTTCTTTTTCACCTCTATAGCACTGCCTCCATTAGGCTGGCAGAAGTATTTGGGCAATCATGGGCCAAATTGCTAAGTAATCTGGTTTAAACTAACTCAGGAAATTAAAGGTTTGAACCTGAGTCCATTCACTGAGTCTTCTCACTGTCTCCACCAAAGTGCCTGAGGAATTACAGCCCAGAGCAGGAGCATCGTTCATTTAAGAAGCTGCAGTGCCAGAAGGGTAGATGCTTGTAGGGACTGTAACACAACGGCTATCAGAGAAAACTGGGCAATAGACCTGGAAAGGAGTGTCCCAGTAAGTTGGCTATGATTACAAGGGTGGTATGGCTGGTTCTCAGTTCAAGATAATGTTTCCTGTTCATCCTAAGCTGACTTTTGTGGAACCATTTGAGTTCCTCTGCATTAAGCTCCACAGCTTGCCTAGGGTTTATGAGCTTTGGCCAAGGACTGGACCCAAGCTGGCTGGCAAGTTCATGCCACGCTACTCAATCTGGTATGAGACCCCTAACCACAGCACTAGAGTCATCTCCTGCCTGCACCCAAGTGGATGTGCTTGAGCCATGTTGTCCCTGGTTGGTCTTACAGGTTGTCCTGCCCATGCTGCAGCAGGCTCGAGATGTCTGTGGTCCTTTGTATCCTCCCTGACTGGGTCACCGTGCATCCAGCGGGACTAATGTATCAACAGCTACACAGAACTGCACTTGCATGAATAAGCCTGCCAGAACTAAGCTGGCATCCCCCAGTGCCTCTGCATCTGTGGCACAATTAATCTGTCAACTAAATAAACTCTCCGTGATAACTGAGCAGTGGCTGTGCACAGCAGAAAATGAACATATATAGCACACAGTATCACTGTAGTGTAAGGGCAAGTAATGATTAACAGGTAGGTCTTCCTGTCACTGTAATTTACAAATATACTTTGTTAACATTGAAGGGAATCATAACTGAAAGTGGTGGGCAGAAACTGTTTCCCTAAGCTTAAATTACAGTGGATAGTAGCTAATCAGCTGTGTAACAGGGTAGGAGAACTCAAACTATACTTGCGTTCATTACAGACATTGCCTAGTAATAGGTATAACTGCAATGTTGTCTGCAAGTGACAAAATCATCTCTGCGTTTCTCAGGAGCAGACCTGTGCCATAAAGTCCTGCAAAAGCTTGTGGGAAAGCAGCTTGGTGCTCTGGAAACCAGAGTCGGTTTCTTCCCCTAGATGTCAGTGAATGGGCTGAACAAAGTGTATTTCAGGGGAGATGATAAAGAAAAGCTTGTCAGAAATACGAAATCGCCAGCACTTGTTGCTTCAGACTGGACAATGTTGGATTTCTAGAGCATAAGAGTTATTTGCAAAGTGCTATGTGGAGAGGAGCTAACCAAACAAGGTTTGTCCCAAGAGTGTCAGCAGGTGGCTTTGCAGCTAGTATTAAAAAAAAAAAAAAAAATCCTGACGACAAATACACAAAAGGGGCTATTTAGGTATGAACAGAAAAAGCACCTGCTGTGCTTCAAAGAATAATGAGCTAAGTAAGGCAGGGGGTAAATGGTGGTGTCTGTTATCTGGATGACATGCTAATAACTGGGAAGATTTCAGATGAACATTTACAAAACCTAAAGGAAGCTTGAAATAAATTGCAAAGATGTGATTCTAAAGCTAACAAAGATTAGTGTGCTCACTTTTGTTGGATTTTCCCTTCCCACACACCCTCAAGCCAGGTAATGTAGCATATCAGATGAAAATTAGAGGCTACATATCTTCCAAAAATTAAAATCCATTATACATAAAATATAAATAGGGCCTTTAAGAGTTCTCCAGGGTTGAGCTTTAGGGCCCTGAGAGGAGATAGATGCTGGATACTGAGAGGGGACAAAGGGAAGAGTCTTTTAGATGGGCAAAGCATCATACACTGAGGATACCTTGTGAGATTTTATTTTATAAATAGAGTTTGTTAATTTTTTGCTTCTTAAGAGTCAAGGCTGCTTCAGGTATTACATGTCCAAGGTATGCCTCAGAATATTCTGCTGCTTAGACAGGACTATGGAATATTCATTCCAAATATAACAACTTTAACTGGTTTGGTAACTGTTCTTACAAAGAAAGTGAAAATGTTGTGGACAGAAGAAAATAATGATTTTTAAGAAACCAAAAAAAAATTGCATAGTTCAATTCATATCAAAAAGAGACGTTATCCAAAACAATAGTGTGTAATACCTCTCTTCCAGGAATTGAGCTGCAGCTTCAGACATCTATAAATCTGGGACTGAAAACATGTTACATTTCCTTCCACAATATTAGCAAGAAGTTGAAGAAATTACTAAAAAAAAACAACCCTCAGACTAGGGATTATTAAATTCCACATAGGAAAATGTTTTTTCCAGCTCACAACAAAAAAATTTTACCAACAAAGAATTGGTAAAAATACTTCAAAATGCACATTCCCTAGCTGGTGACAGAGAAGCGCCTGGATTTTACCAGGTCATTTTAAAGATCATCAGAGAGAGATGCTAATCTGGAGTATCTGTCCCAGCTGCCATTTGTTCAAGGAAAAATGTTCATAGACAAAGAAAAGCTTCAGTTACTACATGACCTCTTTATTACAGTTAAAAATACTGCCCTATAAATAGGAAGATCCCCTGTACCACTTCAGAAAATGTCTTTTACATACTCTAACTTCATCACATAACAAAAGGCAACCTTTATTCTTTCTAATTCATGAGATTGAATTGACCATGGAAATCACTGACTGAGGGCTAAGCTTAAATAATACCAAAATATCTACAGAAAGTATGCAAAAAAGGTTCAAATGGGAAATAAAAATTAAGCAAGAGGTTAATTTAGGAAGCAGACATAGAAATTAATACATAGAAAAGGCAAGTAGCAGGTCTGACCAGCCATCAGAAGATGGCATGGGATTAACAAACAGCATCATGTCGCTTGCGGCTGAAACCAAATTGCTGAACACTGATTCTTCAAGGAAACACTATGCAAACGGGGCCAGGCAAAGCAGACATGATCTCTCAGTGCCCAGAAATTGAGGTCTGTGATAACAGCCTTCGCTATTATCACCTGAAAAGTGTTTGGAGAGTTGCTTTATTCTTATAAATGTCATTTCAGAGAAACACCTATGATTTACGCTGGCTGAATTTCATCCTCTTAGCAGAATGCAGTAAAGGTCCAGCTTTGAATGAGGTAACAGAGCAATTTGGGCAGACACACAGATAAGGGAAGAGGAAAAACAGTTGGAGAATTCTCACAAGGTGGCAGCCCACTTTTCTTGTTATCACTAAGGTTTGTCCTACCACCTCCTGCTCAAAAGTCTTATCCAAAGTTTGTGTTTCACTTTTGATTTCCTGAAAACAAAAACCAGCCAAGACCACTTGAAAAAGGTCAGTGAGCAATGTAAATATATGTTTCACAGCTTTCATTCCACAGTGACACAAAGCAGGGTGGGAGGAATAGAGAACAGGTTTAGGAAATGTGTATTGAGACCAGTGGTATATTGGGGAAAAGGAGAAGATAAAGATGAGAAAAGGCCAGCTGTTATCAGCTAAGAGCTTAGTTATAGGGCATAAACCTGGATGTAAATCGAAATTATCAGAGTTTCCATTGACCAGGTAAAGAGAAGATAAGACCAGGGGGGAAAAAACTGAGTAAGAAGGAATAAAAATAATTCCTGTAGGTGAAATCCTAATTAAAAAAAAAAAAAACAAAACAAAACACAAAAAACCCCTGAGAATCTTCAGTTCTGTTTGCCTTCCTTGATCATACAGCTCTAATCACAGAAAATTTTCAGGCTTTCATAAGACCAACCATATATTTCATGTTATTTTTATATTGAAATTATTCACAGTATTTACAAGGAAGGCTGTACAGTGGACTATTTAAAAAAAAATATTGTGACATGACCCCTACTTCCATGGATTTACCTATTTCCTTTTCTCAGACTAGGACATTTTAAGTACGTATGTGATTAGGGTATCAGTTTCAGCCATGATTTAAGTTCCTGCAGTAACACAGGTTATGTTGTTTCTCACTGTTGTTTTCCACTTTCTTGGCAGTGTTTTGCAGATCAAAAAATAATGTGCTGTTCAGTATCTGCCTTTAGGAAGGAGTGCTGGAACTTTTGACTTCATATCCCCACACACGGCAAAAACATAACACAAAGCTAGAAGGAATACACAATGTGTCTCGCTGCAGCTCTGATGGTAGAAACACAAACCCGTTTTACTCCAAATTAAAAACCAAACATTTCTTTAAATTACCCTCGACACAGATCACATTCAAGACCTTAGAGGATAGAAGTCAGCCATAGGGAGCTGCAGCCATGGAAAATAGTTGCAACCTCTCCACCTCTCCTTTCTTGGTGAGACCATTTTATCTAGCATAGAAAGGAAAAATACGCAGCTGAGATTACGGAGGGATCCAGAATCCCCCATTCACAACTTCATGCCTTCTAACCCTAAGGGTGGCCAAATAACCTCGCCTCTCTATGTAAGAAATTGCACTCCCTCCATACCTTTAAAAAAAAAAAAAAAAAAGGACAGGCTGGAGCAGGTAAAAATACATCACACATCCCTGCATTCACCTCAGTGAACCTCAGCTGTTGTCTACAAGAAGAACAATTTTCAGAAGGAAGTGCCTGCCTGTAATTCAACAGCAATTGTTCTTTTTCCCCATAGAAATAGTTCCTGGCTGAAGCAGGCAGGCAAACATACGCATTCCTTTCACAGAGAAAAACATGCTCTCAGCAGTGCTCAGGTAGACATGCAACCAGGCGTGAAACTGAAAACACTCAGGCACAGACAAAACAAGTGCAGGCAAATGCAGCCTTGAGTTACTGAAAAAAGCCATATAAAGAGGTTGAGGGGCATAGATCAGATCTCAGATCAGCTCCTACTGGGGGTTTTTTTTTGGGTTTTTTTTTTCATATTCTCTAAATGTTTCCAGCAAAAGCCAGAAGATAATTGAGTCATCCCAGCACCAAGGTTTCCCATCACCAGAGGAAGGAGTCACAGCCTCATTGTATCACACTGCATAGCCTGTGACCTCTGCTCCTCAAATGCACACGCACACGGGTGGGCTGCAAGCCTTGCCAGCACAGACCAGAGTAACACTGGGTATTGACCTGGATCTCTGCAGAATTGAGATGCCTCACAAAGGCAGCTGAATGAACCTTTCTCATCTGAAGATTCATTAAAAAGGAACAATAGGGCATTCTTCTCTTAATAGAGAGAGGCAGGGGATGATGAGAGCACCTGGATGGAAAGGACTAGAATGACCCAGAGGAAAGGAAAAGCAGAGAAAGGGCCTGAGGTCTACTCAGCCCCAGGCAGCAAGCAGTTTTATACTGCCTGAGCCTTACAAGGTCCCTGATTGGTAACAGCTTTTGGAAGGGAGAAAGAAGGGAGAACCATTAATTTCAGCACCCTCCGTGTCACAAGGTAGTAAGATGCTGAATTGTTTCCCAATCCCATTTTCCCTGAGCAGTCATCCCTGTTGAAGAAATTATGGGAGCACCTCTATGGACATTCTGGGCAGCTGTTCACATACCTAAGGTTTGGAGCGCAAAAAAGACTACGAAATACCTACTCATAGGCGCAAAAGTACAGTATCAGAAAAAAAGAAGACAGGTCTGACAAATGAGCTTATTCATCAGCAAACTATACCTTTGACTGAATGTCAGGAGAGCCTAGTTCTCAGAGTGACACTTTGGTGTCCATGTTTTTGTTTCAAAGAAATGTCTGCTTTCGTGTCAAGTTACTTCAGTTTATCAGTCAAAAAAATTTATTTCTGGCAGACACGTAAACACATTTTGGGATTTGAAAATCTAGCTAGAATCTCTCTGATTCATATTACACATATATTACCTTCCTTTCTTTCTCTCTCTCTCTTCTGCTTCTGTCTTGATACTGAATGATTCTTATTTTCACAGGCTTTGGGTGTCCCTCTGGTTTTCTGAAACAGGAAGAACAATAACTATATCTCTTCTTTTCCTCCCAAGCCCAGAGATAAAACTGCTTGTTTCTGTTTATTTGCTTGTGTTTGTACATATTTATGTGATAAGAGGCAAATGTGTGCCTCATGCATGTGTAAATAAATTATTGAAAGAAAATAAGCTAAGTGTTATCTTTTGTTCTGAAAGCTTTTAGAGTAATGTGGATATTCTTATCTTGTGCAGGAGAGGGCACGATAATGTCCATTATCCTCTGCAAGTTTTGTTGCCTGCACACACCAGCCTGTTGTTGTTCCATTGTTTCAGAGGACCGTAAATGTTATCATCAGAGGCAACAGTTAGCACAGAGCATGCAATTTCTCAGCAGGAAATTTAGAAATTTAGTCAAACCTCCTGATGAGAATTAATGGGAAGCCAGACAGAGAACTGGGAAACAAGGCAGCAGGTTTATGGAACAGAGGACAAAAAATGTCCCATCCAAACCTGAGGCCAAACTGGGAAATGTCGGCTCATAGTCAGGATGGGAGACCATTTCTACTAGTTTATTGGTGATATTCTGATCAGTAGGTGACAGTTTATAGCATCTGTGCTATTTAGTGAGAGTTAATTTAGAGCTGAGCAGCTGATGGTCTTCTTTTGTGATGAGCGGCTATCATCAGATGAGGTGTTGAAAACCTTTGCTGCCATCCAGTCGAGGCAGACAGTAGAGGCAATGAAGATGGGCTGTTCTCCTGTCTTCCAGTTCTAATTTTGCTGTGAATTGAATTGAATTGGGCAGGGGAAAAAAATAATAAAGTCTGTTCCAGTTCTTTCAGATTTTCTCTTCTTTCAAAATACAGAGATTGTCTGTAAGGCCACCCCATGCGTGGGTGTTGATCTCAGCTTTGTTCTCAGGGGCATGGAAGCAAAAAAGAGACAACCAGTTCAGAAGTATTTGGCAAGCTGTTATTTAACCAACAGGTTTAGTCATTCTGAATGACTCTGAAAAGAATCTAGCCTACTCTTCTATAGCAAATTTCTGGTCTATTTTTTTGTTCATCTGAACTCTCTCCATGAACGTTCACAGTTATACTAGTTCAAGACAAGACTGAGCAGAGCACAGTAAGAAGCACCAACATGTAGTCTACTTGCCATCAGCTGCTGTATTGCACAGCTGTGGTGTCTCAGATGCAGAAATACCTCCTAATTCAGGGCTGGTGGAGACCAGGAGTCCACACTTGCCTGAGACGCAATGGGAGGCCTCAGCACAGCAGAAAGCCATGAGTCTGGGTGGGACAGGTCACCTGATGCTGGTAAGCTCTGTCCCTGTTACTTTGCTATCAGTTGAGACAGCTCAGGAGCTCACCACCATGTTCCTCTGTGTTGGGTTTACATGGCAAGATTTTGACAGAGGAGGAGTGGAAGAGGAACTGCAGGCACAGCTTCTTTGAGAAGACCCCAGAAGCTGCCCCCTTGTTAAATAAAACCAGTTTCAGCCAGCTCCAAAACAAACCCGCTGTTGCCCGAGGCTGAGCCCAGCAGTGATGCTGGTGGTGCCTCTGTAATAATATATTTCAGAAAGAATAAAAAATGCTGCACAGCAGCTGTGAGAGAGAGGAGTGAGAAAAATGTGAGAGAAAAATCCCTGCAGACACTAAGGTCAGAGAAGTGGGAGGAGCTGCCTCAGGCACCAGAGTAGAAATTTCCCTGCAGCCAGTGGTGAAGACCATGGTGAAGCAGGTTGTCCTCCTGCAGTCCATGGAAGACCACAGTGGAACAGGTATCTGCACTGCAGCCCATGGAGGACCCCACATTGCAGCAGGTGGAGATGCCCTCAAGGAAGCTGCAGCTCATGTAGAGCCCATACAGAAGCAGCCTCCTGGAAACTAGGGGGGACACACACTGGAGCAGTCTGTTCCTGAAGGACTGTATTCCATGGAGAGGATCCATGCTGGAGTAGTTCTTGAAGAACTGCAGCCCATGGAAGAGACCCCATGCTGGAGCAGGGAAAGAGTGTGAGGTGGAAGGAGCAGCAGAGACAAAGTGTTATGTATTGACCACAACCCCCATTCCCCATCCTCCTGCACCGCTCAGGGCAGGGAGGTGGAAGAGTCAGGAGTCCACCCTATCTTGACCCATGAGCTTTTTCATCATATTTTCTCCCTCTGTCCCGTTGAAGAGGGGGAGTGATAGACTAGTTTGGTGGGCATCTAGCAACCAGTTAAGGTTAACCCACTGCATTCCCAGTATTCTGGGTTCCAGGTGATGTCTGGACATGTTCCAGGCAAGCCAGTTTAGGTTTTACTGGCCCAGGGCTATATAAATACAATCGTGTTTTATCCAAACCCAAAGTGGCATTAGAAGGAGAATTTAGCTAGGTTCAGGTGGCACTGGGCCAAAGTAAGTCCGATTGGATTTTGTGTAGCCTACAGACACAAGCCTGGCCGTCTTTTAATACCTTCCACAAATCCTGACTAATTTACCAAAAATGAAGGCCTGGCTACACTTCTGAACAGACCTTTTTGCAAACAATTGCAATATCCAGTAGCACAGAGGTTCTTTAGAGAAAATACGTTAAAGCCTTATGATACACAATGTGATACACAATGTAAGTAAATACAGTTATAAAGAATGGTACTGAGCTACAGCAAAGCTGAAGACGAAGGGTTACAATCAAATGAAAAATAAAATCAAGGGGGAAACGGTGATTCATTTAAAAATGCCAGTCATGATTTGAGCACCATGTCACATCATCTGCTTCATTTTAGACTCTCACTAGGAAGGTTAGCCTGGAGCAAGAAAAAACCAAGGTAACAATTTACAAATGCTGTTAGCCCGATTGGTATTTCAGTAGTCTCTGACTGCTAAGCAATAGCTTTTCTTAATTTGGGGGGAGGATGGGGAAATTCATAATGACACTGAGCAAAAGGGAATATGTAATATTGATGTTAAGTCTGCCTGTAACCTGCCTTGAGTTGGTTGGGGTTAGATTTTCTAGGACAAAATTTCAGGTTTTTGCCGTCTTAAAGAGAGATTTTATTATTTGCGCAGTATCTCTAATAAGCACAACTAGGTGCTCCATGTTCAGTCTATAAAATACAAAACAGTCTTTCCCTGGGGATTAGGTACCTCATACCTCACAGGAACTTGAAGTACAACAAAGGTCAAGGAAAGGGAGGGGAAACAGAAGTGTAATGGACCATATTCAGATGGCATATATCATGGTACTTCAACCAAAGGAGAGTGCTGAGACTCCACCTGCTGCTAAAAGCTGCTGGCTCATCACATAATGATAGAATTGTAGAAAAAATGTTGCTGAGGGTTATCTAGTCCAGCCTGCTCAAAACGGGGCTAACTTTGAAGTTAGGTCACACTGCTCATGCCCTTTCCAGTTAAATTCCAAATATATCCAAGGGCAGAGACTCCACAGTCCAGGTATCTCCGTGGGCCTCTGCCAGTTTGCCAATGTATCCCTTGCAAGAGGAATTCCAAAACCAGACACAGTGTGGCAGAGCCAATCTCACAGCTGCTGAACAGAGGGCCATAATAACATTACTTATCCTGATGGCTAAACTCGTGGTAATGGAGCTCTACACATGGTTAGGAAGAACATACTGCCGGCTCACGGTCAGCTTGCCCACCAAGGAACGCAGGCTCTTCTCTGCAAAGGCTCTTTGGCCAGTAAAGAACAGGGCACAGGTATCTCAGCCTTTTCCTCGTCCTTTGACACTCAGTCCCATACTCAGAAGCAGGTTCTTTCTTTCCTTAGTATTCCTTCTTCTGCCAACGTTCTGAATAGAGGAGGTTTGGTACCACATGCACGTTGCCTGTTACAATGCCTCGTTCAGGTGCGGTTGGGTGGTTGTTTCCACAACTTTACATGACACAGTGGACAGTGGGAAAGTGGCCTAAAGCAGGATGCCCTTTTTCACATAGAAAGCTACCGGTAGAGGCTGGAATAGCACTCTGTGCTCTCCCTCATCTCATTCTTTCCCTCCAGTTTGGTGTGTTATAAGACTTTTTGGTGGAAATGCTGCCTGGATTTGCTTGACTGAAGCGGCATTGGCAATATGTTTGTATCCAAGGAATACACAAACCAATGCAACTCGTAGCCTCACCTCCTCAGGAGTTATAGTTTGCAGATCCTGCAGGCCCCAGTGGTCATTGTGCCGTCCCTTACATCAACATGGGCAGTACATCTGTATTCCTACCAAATTTAACATAAAGCCATTGAAGAGCTCCAGGAGCACTATTCGGTGTCTTTCAGCTCGCATAATAATTTTCCATTTCTCAGGGGATGGGTCCTGCTCCTTTTTATAAAATGAGCAGTAGTTACAGAGATCAGTATCTCAGATCATTAAAGAAATCCCATTGCATAATATTTTCAGTCTAGAATAATTGTTCCAAATGCTTAAGAAGTGGCATTGCTTTTCACTTGAGTATTGTTTGCTGGAGGAAATCATTTGAGCAGAGCACTGATGAGCACACAGGCTGCTCTTATAGGTGAAGCAGTGCTTACGTGTTATTCTTGTTTAAACATGATTTTGGTGAGTAGAGGAATAAAAACAAACTGCTTCAGTCTCTGGACAACATGTAGCTTCCATATATAATTTTCTGTTGACTTTGCTAACATCAGCTTGCAGAAACATTATTATTTTTTCTGCATCAGCAAAAGCAATCCAGTCCTGGCTTTAGCTGTTTTGTGTGGGTTGTTGTTGTTTATTCAGGCTAATGGAGATTAGAGACCTATGAAATGCCCAATAAGATACCTCACAGTAAAAAGTTTCCGGTCTGGTGTGTTAAATATGTTTGAACAGTTTCTCTATAATATTTAGCACATACTAATAAAACTTGAGTATGATCTGATTTACAGATAATCCTTCAGAGCAGTATCATAAAAATGTATGAGCATATAAAATGAAAAGGAAAGGGAGAAGAGCATGTGTATCTTAATAGACCAAGTACGCGAAATATTGAAGTATATATTCCATTGCTTAAGGCAGAGTAATAACAAAAATTGAAATAAAAAAGAAGCAGACTATCTTTAGACTAGAAATGACCTGTCAACTTCAACTATAAACCAAAAACAATGTCAGAAGTATCATTTCTAACACCAGGCATTAGATACTCCAACCACAAATATCAGACTTTTTAATAAAAAACAAATATATTTTTTATTAAACTCCCTAAAAGTCTGGCCAAAAGTGACTAATATACCTGCATTTACACATGCTCAAGTACACATACACTGATAGGTAAGCACAGTCAAATAAGGATAAAAAACCAGCAACTGAAGTATTCTGTGCGTCTTGAGGAAAGAGACAGGTTTTATTTCCCTGAGTATTTACTGATCTGTTGAGAAAAAACGTTTTTGATCTTGACAACTGGAAAGGGAGTCTGAGGAAATACTAAAGAGCATCATCATTGGTCTCTAAGCCTCTTGAACATTGCTTCTGAGAACATAAATGTACAGGCTGGGATTCATCTTATCTATTTTTTAGCTCTCCATAGTTAAAGCACTTGAGTTTACCTAGGCTTTCAGATGATGATAAGAAAGAAGTTACTTTGATATCTTTGGAAGGCCGGTAGCATCCTGGTTTGTATCAGAAACAGTGTGGCCAGCAGGACAAGGGAGGTGATCGCCCCCCTGTACTGGGCACTGGTGATGCCGCACCTCAAACCCTGTGTTCAGCTCTGGGCCCCTCACTGCAAGAGGGACGCAGAGGGGCTGGAGCGTGTCCAGAGACGGGCAACGGGGCTGGTGAGGGGTCTGGAGCACAAGTCTCGTGAGGAGCAGCTGAGGGAACTGGGGGTGTTTAGCCTCGAGAAAAGGAAGCTCAGGAGAGACCTTATCGCTCTCTACAACTACCTGAAAGGAGGTTGTAGTGAGATGGGTGTTGGTCTCTTCTACCAAGTAACAAGCAATAGTACAAAAGGAAATGGCCTCAAGCTGAGCCAGGGGAGGTTTGGATTGGATATTAGGAAAATTTTCTTCACCAAAAGGGCTGTCAAGCATTGTAACAGGCTGCCCTGGAAATGGATGAGTCACCATCCCTGGAAAGTCTTTGTCTTTGTCAACCTAAATGATTGTATGGTTTTATGAAATGGCTCAACTATGCATTGAGAATTAAGAGCTTTCTGATTCAGATTCCTCAGATAACTTTCCAAAGGGAGGTGAGGTGAATCCAAGTGAAGGTCTATGCAACCATATACCATGTATCCCACCATTCTTACCACAGAAAGGATCATTCCCATCACAAAACAGCATTCTCAGAAATCATATCAACAGCAATACATACTTTAAGACCTATTCAGGTTTTTCACCATTTCAGCTTCATCTCCTGTCTCTATAAGCTCTGCTAAGGTTTTTGGAACATAGGCATTGCCTTCACCTCTGTCTATAAGTACACTTTATTAGCATTGCACCAGTAATCGATCCTCATCGTCAACAATACGGAGCTTATTTACTATTTTATCTGGAAGATTCCAGATGGCAGAGGCTGGTTTTCAAACTTAAACTCGCTGCTCCTTTTTCTGTGGTACTGGCCCATAGATTCCAGTGGGGATTCATTGATGTAAATGAGGTTAGAATTTAGTCTACAGTGTTCATATAGTGCCATGTAACAGCAAAAGATTTTGTTTCACTACCTAGAAGATTGTCTTCATTGAAGACCCTTATTTTAGACTCCTTGTCACACTGATTTCAAAACTCTACTTAATGACAATTTTTTTATATTAGAAGTCAAAGGAGACTGTATAACCAGAGCTTAAAGAACACTCATTCCACAACTATGTAACTGTTAGTCATTATGGAATCATTATCCTACTAAATTTCAACTCAAAATTAGTTTCTTACAGTGCTTACAAATATCTTCCGCATTTAAATCCTGAAAACTCATGTGCAGATTGTTTTTGAAGAAACCAGGTTGCTATCAGTAGTTTGAGCCCTAATCCACCTCCTGGCAATTTGAAAGAGTATTATGGAGTCTAATCCCTGTGGATTCAAAGAATAAGATCAGTCTGTATGTGTAAGGGCACACACATTGCTTTTATATTGGCTTCAAGTGGGAAAATACCCCTCTCTTTCTTCTTACGGTGCTCTTGCCCTCCTCAAATATGGCAGATAGGATCTGGAATGGGGTTTTAGGGCAGTCTTTACAGAAGGACAAAAAAGATTGTGTTAGACTTGCATGACTGCTACCCTGAGACCTTGAGAGACTAGGACACCAAAAATAGCATCCATGACTGTACAACAAAGAAAATTATTTGTAAAAGGATGAGAGAAATATTTTAACGAAGTCTCCACTGCTAAGTGTTCTTTTTTTTTTTTTTTTTTTTTGTGGTGCCACTCGGCCTTTGGCAAGAGCTACCCTGTAGGCCTGATGTGTTTCTTGCATAACAGCTCAGCTGAGTAAAAAGGGCTAGATATAATGCAGTACATGACCTCTACAAATTCATTCCTTTTATGGAAATAGAATAAAATAAGTATTAATGTAATTACATTTGACATGTCCAAAAGATTTTTGGAAGAACAACAGCATTTATTATACTTGTTGTTTTACGTCACATTACAATTTATTTTTCAAGTAATATGTTATATAGGTTTACAAGCTACTTAACGTGTAGTGTTTTTTAAGGATTAAGTAAATCTGCTCAATCTCTCAGCTACAAGCTAAAATGCATCAATTACTTGAACTGTCATGAAGTTATGATTGTCTTTAGTGTTTCTCCAGCACTCTTTAGGGCTTAGTCCTCTTACTGCTGCAAACACTTGTACTAACAAGAATTTGGCACCGCTTTTTCTTTCCTACACTTTGATGAACTCTGTATTTCGTGAAATCTGACCACGTTGACTGCTTCTGTTTGCTCATTTTTAATAGTCACAGAATTATTATGTCAGGAGGACAGGACTGATGCAGACAAGCTGAGTCACTGTCTTCCAGTCACCAGCAGCTACACCCTAAAATATGGTCCATATTGTCCAGTAAGGGTCACAGACCATCCTCTCCTGAGAGCAGAAGCAGTGCCCCTGTGGGATACCAGCAGCACAAAGCAGTGAACACTGCAGGTACAGCCACCAGGTTGTATGTCTCCTCTGCCCACCCTCTGAGCTGACGGGATGAAATCCAGCCCCGGGCTGGGGCCTATGCCAGCACAGCACTGAGCTAGAGCTGATAAATCTCTTGAAAAGCCGACCAACTCGGTTCCCTCACCTAACCTTCACGGAACTGAATCACCAAGCAGGAGGACCACACATATGGCTGTCCTCAGAGACCTCTCTATAATAATTCCTGAGGAACCATGTCCTTGGGCACCTCTTTCTTCTCTTTCTTTACGCCCTTTGTTTTTCACACTCTCTGTGAGGTTATCCTCGAGCTATGCGGGTGGTGGTGATACACACATTTATATGAAGGCAGGATCCCAAAGTCTATAGGCCATGATCCTACAGACTGAAATTTGAGGTTGAATGGCTGAACAGTAGTTCTTATGAATGAGAGGATCAGAGATTAACAGACAGATGGAGCATTTTTTAGTCTGGGGATTGGAGGGGAGAAGCAAAGTGGAGCAATATAAAATCAGAAGGGAAAAATACGGCTCAGCCGTGTTCTGATTATTTGCACAGATGGGAAATGATGCTTTACTCCCTAAGAAGCTTCCATTAATTTGGTCTTTTATTTTCTTTCTTGTGAGAGTTGACCTCCTGTGGATTTTTTTCTCCATTCTTTCCCACTCTTTCTGAACAAGAGCAGACCAGTGATACACCTGGATGTCTACTTATTAAAGACATAGTGTTGGTAATAGAAGGTAGAGTTCTTCTAGCTCCTCAGGCAAATGCATTTAGTGGTTAATACTGATGAACTCATTAAAGAAAGAAAGACCTGGAGAGAGGGCTTGAATTGCTATCTGACATATGAACTTGTAATAACACGGTTTTGAGTAAAAAGAAAGGAAAACGCTCCTAATATTTACAACCTACTTTCAAAGCAATGAAAAATGGTTTAGTGGCTTTTTAGCTGTCTAACACCCAGAACTGATCTATGCTTTCCAGCACAAGTCACTCTGAGATTTTACAGTGTAAGTTTACTAGCAGGGTGAAGGATGTTCTAAAATGCTCCAGAGGAAAAGCCAGCATATAAAACAGGAGTCACAGTAATAAGACCAGATGATCATTCAGTCTCAGATGCTTGAAATATTTTTACTCTTTCTATGAAAATTATTACTTCAGTTTTTGTAGTGCTAGAAGGAATCCTAAGTATGGAAAATGAAAAGATGAGAAGGGTTTGTCCCAGTGCTGTGCATTTTGGCTGTGGTAGTGGAGCAGACCCGTGCCCTTCCCGTAAGAAGGGTGCTGCAGCTGTGGGGGAAAGCAGGGTACTGAACAGAGAGAGGCAGCCTCAAGAAGAACCACCTGTTGCGGTACCAGGTGGGGTTAAGCAAGGTGAAAGGGACCAGCACAAATGTGAAAGCAGAGCATATTCTGAAAAGGCATGGGAGAAGATAGGGAGGTCTCTTACAGAAGGTAAAGCAATAGGAATTATGCAAATTACCACATTAAGTAATGTGCTTTATCATCACAAGAAGCAGCATTAACACCAGCATTGGTGGGGTCTGCTCTGTAATCAGATAAAGGTTGTAAGACAGATTGCAAACATCAGATACTTACAGCTGAGAGCGAATAGTCATGAAAAAAGTCCTACTGGAATAAGTCAAGTTATTGTGGCAAGTGGAGAGGCTAGAATGTGGTCCTCAGCTGAAGTCATACTCCACTTGAAAATACTACTTTTGAAAAAATTACTTTTGAAAAAACTGAATTTTCAGACTACGATGACGCATTGCGTTAAACCTCTGTGGTAAAAGTCAGTTTAAGGGTCCTTGCAATCATGAGACACCAGCTACCATTTCCCACAGGAGACCAGAAGTCACTTCTGGAGATAAGTGTGTGCAACATGACACAACATCCACTGCAGTGACATGCAGCCATACCCATGACTCCTCTGCCTCTTGTACCATGTAACAGCTCAAGGCCAGCAGGTCATTTCTTCACCCGTTCCCTAGACATACGACTTCTATGCAGAGCTGCAAACCAGTGGGGACCCGGGGGAAATTGTCAGGCAGCCCTAATGCAGTTCATGGAGAAGCAGTGCTATGTGGTATCTTTTTGCACCGGGGCTCTCTTCCTCCAACATGCCTCCTCCATCCCCAAAGCTGAGCAGTTAAAATGTGGGCACAAACAAGAAAGTACCCATATTAAGAAAGACAAGCAGAAAAGGGAGGAATTCAATGTTCAACACACTGAAAACAATAAACTTGACAGCAGAAAAGGACAGAGGACTTGCTATATAAAGGTCTGTAAAAAGAGATTTATACTCGGTAAGAAGCAAACTAATTGAAAATGCATAAAAAGGAGAGGGTTTGGCAGTCCTCATTAAATTGTGCCTGTTGTTGTAGAGATAAAAGGAACACAGTTTGAACCAAAAGGTTGAGCAGAAATTTAAAATCCAAAGACAAAATTTTCAGTGAATGGCACTGGCAAAATTAAGCATGAGAGTTGCTAGATATTGGTTAGAGTTCTGATGGATTCTGACAAACAGAAAGATAAATACATCGAATATAGTTATACTTGAAGTGGAGACAGGTAAAGATTGTTAGATTATTCTTTGACGCTGTTGTGGACCTTGAGGTCAAGCCAGAGCGAGTGGCTCAGGAAATAATCTTTCAGCTGTGGTCAGAGTGCTGGTCAGGAGGACCTTGTCTTGCCTAGTTATTGTTTACATCAAGGGGTCCAAAAACACAGCCTGCAAGGCCAAGATAAATGATCTGCAGTATATTGCTTTTATAGTGTTTTCAATTAACGATGTGATTCTAAAGGTTCACAGAAGTTCAAAGAAAGCTGGTGTGCGGTTCAAAATGTTCAGGAATCACTGGTTTGGGGAATTCATTGCTCAGTGGATAAGCAGAAGGAACCCTTATTTGTAGCACAGAAATCATAACTGAAAAGGCAACTTTTACAGTGCTTCCATGCCAATGTCTGACATACCGCAGCATTTCTCTGAGCATGACACACAACCTTTGGAAGGGGAAAGAATTACAGTGGAAGCATAATATTAATGATTCAGAAAGTCTCATGTCACAACCCTGAGCACTGCAGTATCTAATTACTAGGCATAACGATTTGCACACAGGCTGTGCCAAATAATAATGGGAGAACTAGACACCTAAAAAAGGAGTCTGCCCGCTGGGGAAGGTCAGTGTAAGCCAACTGGTGCGAAAAAGTGAAAGTAGTGCTGTGGGACTGAATTCCTATTCCCTCACAGAATGCAGACCCATGCAAGGAGGGCTACATCCTCCATGAATATATAGTAGACATCGTCTTAAGTGAAACACCTTTATTTTTCAAAACCTGAAAAAGGGAGAGGATAGGATAAGGCTTTTCTTCCAAAAGGCAGGGAAATAGTTGCAGGTGCTGTCTCTGAATCCCAGTCTCGGTGTTCATTACAGTTGAACCAACTGTTGGAAAGCCAACATCATAAAGATTTTCTGCATGAGGGATTTGACCCTCCATGAAAGCTTCAGTCTCCAAAAGCTTTACTCACTGTTGGTGGGTAAAGTGTTTTCTCTATGTTGTAATTCAAAATAGAAAATTAATTAGTTAAAAACAAATACAAGATTTCTTGTAGCTGTGGTTTGATTGTTCGCTTAAAACAGTACCAAATTTCAGCTTGGCTTGTTTAATATTTAGGCATTTTATAAACACAGGCTGCACAGGAAGAGACTGAGAAAACCCCTTTCCAGCATTGCCCATAGCATCATTTCTTGAGTACATATGTGGGGTATACATACTCACATCTCTGGGCAGACAATTCACACATGACCTCCCAAAATCCTCGCTTTTACCATTGGACTTCTGGCAAATTTTCTACAAAGCTCCGGACTTTTTAATGAGCACTGAAACTTACAGAGTTTGCATTTTAAAATGTGATGGGAAGGATGTGTGGTGCATCCAGAAGCTCCATTTCTGAGGGATCCATGAGAACATTCCAGGGTTATCAGTGATCTCTACAAAGTTAGATTTTGAAAGTGCGCTGGCACCATTTTTTTTATATGTGGTATGCAACAGAGAGGGAGACATTTTTTTAAATGGAGGAAACACATTGCAAATGTAATTCTTTACTACCTGTGAAAAGAATGGTACAGGTCAGCGTTATGAAGCTTTATGCCTGAATGACTGAGAGGACTGGTCGTGAGACACAGAGCCTCTCAGTTTTGGGACATGAATTCAAACAGGAATGGGGTTAGTAGTGACAGAAAGTCATTACCACGCCATTGCAGTGTGCTGCTGTTTAGAGATTCATTGGTGGCTTGAGTCCAGTTATTAGCAGACGAGGTCACATTACAAAATGCACTGTCAAAACTGGCAGAGGTAGGCAAGTCCATTTCTACTCTTTGTAACATGCTGCTACGTTTACATATCCAAAGTTACTCATCTGAACTCAAGTCGAAGATTCAAAACCAGCGCGGTTAAGCATTGAAACTCCACACTGCACAATCTGAAGAAGAGGAAACTTTAGTTTCCTAATTGATTGATTCAATACCTCTCGTGTGATAATTGCAAATTTTGTTATTTAAATTATATAAACTACATAATGCCAAGCTTTTACAGCCTGGGAGGGTGAGGGTTAAGCTGCCCATGGGCAGCTCACACAGGCTTCTTTGCAAGAAAGGGGATATAACTATGCTCAGCTGAAAATAATTACCCTGCCAGGAAACTTCACCAGGATTGAATGCCATAGCATCCCCTCCTGCTTTCAAGGTTTGGGGTGATTTAGCACTGATGGAAACCTGAGCTGTGAGGAGCCTTGAATGAACTCAGAAGAGGTTTTTGTTTTGCTAGACTTGAAGTACATGCATTGTTTCATTTTTTTCCTGGACTTATCTAAGTAAGCTCAGAAATCCCTGAAAATGGAAAAGAGCAAAAAAGACAATTATTCCAAGGCAGAAAAAAATAAATAGTCTGTTGCAACTAGTAATTTCCACTGATGTTTTCTCAAATATATTCTAAATAGGAAGGCATGAAAAATGTCATGAAAGAGGAAAGAGTGGCATTTCAGAGGCAAAGTAACAGTAGATTTTATCAGAAAAATTACTCTGACTACTAACTAGGAAGGGACACTAAGATCCTGGGGTGTGATAAATCTTCTAGTGCACAAGTTGTACAAAGGAATTATTATTACTTTAAAGGGTAAGTTCTTAGTCTTCCTTAAGTGTGTACATATATATATCTATATGTATATATAATGTAGATACACATCTCTCTGTGTGTATAAAAATATGCTAGAGTAGTTTTTACTCTTGGTTTAACAGATTTAGAGTTAGCATTAGAGAAAAATAATTGAAGTATTCAATATTTGGTAGAGATCCCAAGACTTAGGCCAGTAGCAGTGTCACGCTGACACAGGATATTTCATGTTTTTCAGCTTTGCCTGAAGGAATGTAAAAATAATACCGGTCCGCCAGTGGTCGTGTTGGCAAGCAAAAAGTTACCTTGGCCTAACTGGCCAGTGCTAAACATGACACAATAGCCTGTTTTCAAACGAGGTGAAAATATTTGAAACAAAATTAGTAATAAAGAGAAAGTTGAGAGGATAGGGAGTTGTGATTATTTTTAAAGAGAAGGAAATAATTCTGTTTATTGTTTAAAAAACACTTTTGAAATATTTTTACCATCGGTATACAAACATGTTAAACTCCATTGTTACCTAATGGGACTAAATACGTGGAAGAAAAGCCAGAATGGGTTTAAGTTGGAAGGTGCATCAAAGTATGAGGACAAACCTGTACTGCAGACTGGGGACTTTGTGTAGTACTTTGCTGGGGAAAAAAAGCAGAATAAGGCATTCTGAATTTGCTGGGAATCATCCCTAGATCTCGATCTGCCCATTGGAGTGCTGAACAGCATTAAAGCCAGCATGGCTAAAACCTCTGTCAGTTACAGTTTTACCTGAACGTGGGAGCAGCTGGATTTGATTCCCAAGTGAAATCAGCTCACTGATCTCAGTGCTGTGCCCAATAGCTGTCACCAAAAAAAAGGCATGGCTGTCCTTGCAAACTTCCACAGTGCTTTTCTAGTGTTAATGTGATTTACACTTGGAGCAGTTTGACCTGACGGCTAATATATACTCACGAGAAATTTAGGAACGGATTGGCAGATCGATGCTTTGTTTTGACTTTGCTGCTATTTAGCACAAGTATTGCAAGTAAAAGAAAAACTGCAGGAGAAATTAATTACATGAAATTTTCAGCAATATTTCTGGGATGAACGCTGGACCCAGAATATACCTAATCACAACACCAGTAGGAAAATTCTGCCCTTCCCTCCACTGAAGCAAGGCGGAACATCAAAACATACCCCCGGGCTTCAGAAAGGTGCATTTAAAACCGAACTGAAATCTGTACTGTCCAGCTCAATCGTAATTTTAATCACAATGCTGAAAAATTTTACTTAACGGTGTGTTTCCAGAAGAATGCAGAAATGTGTGGCTTTGTAGTCCTCCACATGCTTCTGAAGGGTCTGGGGGAACAGAAAGAGTCCAAACCCAAGGCCAGATGGGGCAGATGGGTGATACTTAGTTGCTGCCTTTGCAATTTTTTTGCAGGAAGGATGTGTCAATCCCTAGCCCATCCTGCTGGGAGTCAATGGAGCCTGCAACTGGACTCACATAACAGCCTTGATGCAGGCAATAAATCTCACATTGCTCTCGTTTACTATCTGTACTATGAATTCTTTATTCAGTCTTTACTAGGTACTGTGGCCAGACCTTCACTTGAAAGTATTGCTCACCTTTTCCCCCCTAACCTTTAATGTCAAGAGTGCCTGGAGATGGTGGTACTTTTGAAGGTGGAGCTTTTCATATCTTGATGTTCATGTTGCTTCCAGTTAATGTCTCAAGTAGAAACTGCTGGAAATCCTTTATACTCTATTGTATTTGTATCACATTTTTTAAAAATGCTGAGCACTTGGGATTGGTCTGCATTCATCCTGATTCCTATTTCTCCATTTTTCCATGATATATAAACCACTGTCTCTTAACTCTGTATTTCTTTTTATCCCAGTTCTCTCAAGAAAGGATTTTCTGAAAGAACAGAATGGGGGGGAGGGGAAAATTAATAATAATAATAGTAATAATAATAGTAATAATAATAATACCCTAAAAATTTGTATTCACAGGACAAAAAAAGATTAATTTCTTTTAATCTAATTGTTGGTACAAATCTAGTAGTGCATTTTTTTTCTCTGGCTAGCACAGTTGCTGAGTAAGCCACGTCATTTCAAGAATTATTTTGTAAGGATGATGTCATGACAGTCACCAAAACCCCCATGCTCTGCTGGAAGCCTAACAGCTCCTTTTCTTTTGTGTAGTGATAGAGATCTGGGAAGTAAGGCAAATTTTGCCAGCTCCCACCAATAAAGATTTGGACAGAGAAACAACAAGAGTGAAACATCGTGTATTAACATTGTGAATAATAATGGCTCACTGTCCAGGCTGGCAACAGAAAAATAAGATATTCTGAACTTCTCCATACCTTTTCTTTAAAAAATGTGTGTTATGGTCTTGTTTTCTAGTAAGTAATATAAAAGAATTTGAGAAGATTCAGAAAAGGGTAAAAGGTAGGATCAAATATAGGGAGAAGATTCTGCATGAACAGAGTAGAACTTGTCAGGGTAGAAAGGAGATCAGGTAAACAGGTATGAAAACACAAGAAGCAGGAGGAGGGTGACTAGACATCACGCAGCAGCTGCTTTTTTTAGTACAAGGGCCTGGTTGGGGGCATCATATAAAGCAAGGAACTGAAGCCAAAACAGTCAAAAGGTCACTGAGCAAGGAACTGCCAGTGTTGTGAATGCCAAAGATGTGCACAGATTTAATGGGGCAAAATAAAGCCCATGATCCACTAAGGATCATTAACTACAAAGAAATTACAGTTCTGGTACTTCTTGAGTTATTTTTAAGTGGTTGGAGGATAGAAGAGCATTCAAGGAAATGTGTATTTAGCTTGTTCTTTTTCCCTGTATGTTTCTTTGCTTCAGGTTAGATTTTGGAGACTGAATGCTAGGCTAGGTGAAGCTTTGGTCTGACCTATTTACTGGTACTTTTTTGTTCATTCCTAAGACTTGAAAGAGCTGGTCAGTTCCTCCTATACATGTGTTTGTGTGTTGGGCATATGCCCTGACAAAAGACCTATTGAAAAATTAGGTCCTTACTAAGTAAGTAATACAAGTCACTGATTTTAAGAAGGAAAGACCTTAGAAATTTTTCTCTTAGGGAAATAAGTTAGAATTACAGGAGAAAAGATCAAATTGTTCCCACCCACCCACCCTCAAATTACTTTTGTCTTCACATAAAACAGAATGAAAAAAATGGTATGTCTACATCAGGCCCCAGCAAATGTGAAGTATCTGAGTGATAGAGGAAAAGAATATTCTTCCTGCAGTCATTTGTACCATCTTATAAATTATAATCCAGCCAAGCATTTGTTCTTTGCTTATCACCATGGTACGCTGAAGACTTGAAATTCTGAAGTGATACAACAAAGTAATAAATGAATTTTATGTTAATTAGATACAGTATTCTTAGGACTAAAGATGATTTTAGAAAATGAAGACATGTTTACTTACCTCTGTCTCATTCTTCCAGATCTAGCCCAGGATCATTTCACATTCACATATAGCCACGTTTTAAAAATCGAATTAGCTCCTAAACAGCAAATTAGATACTTCTCAAATTGTAGATGTACAGGTTGAATCCTTAAGGCAACACAGTTGAAATGCTTATTTAGAAATTCCACTTAAACTTATTACTAGTAGCAATTTAAATTATCTGTTGTTGGGTGTAATGTTGAAATAAATGACTAATTAGTGTCAACTTGCCAGCATTTAGTCACCAAGCAGCTTGGAAGCTCTAGGGAACAGATTTATAAAATTTACAGCACCCTCCTTAGACAAGGACACCATTTTGCAATTGTCAGATATAATTGGACATCTCTATAATATCGCTTTATGCATAACACTTTTTTTTCTGCTCTCAGAATGGACAGTTTCTATTCTACATTGATGATTGTTTTGGTTTTTTTAACTGCCCTCGAAGTAATTAACCAATATTTGCTCCCTTGCAGCGTACCTCCTTGGTTCTAGAGCTAGCCTTATTGTGAAGGGAGTTAATTGAGAACAGTTCATTCGCACATCCATGATAGCGCAAAGGCAGGGCTTAACCAGTCACTCCTCCTTTGTGGAGCATGTGGCAGTCCAGCTGATGAATTTTCTTGCTGACATACAGTCTTCCACCCACGGTACTAAACATAAAATCCCACTAAATATATGGCAGATCTCTCACCAGGTAAGCATCTCCCTCACGGAAGCTGGTGCCGGAAGCCTCAGTTCTGAGGCACTCCATAACGGGCCATGACATTACATCATGTTTTAAAAGCACCACAAATGGGTTTGGAGGCACCAGCCAGCACCTGCCACAGTGTGCAGAGACCTTCAGCAGCGACTGTCACAGTCTCAGTGTCACCTTTCTGCTGAAGGGGGCTCGGGCACTGGTGGGGGCCACCCAGGGTGAGGGCACCTGCACTTGCCGCAGGAACTTGCTCCCATACAAAAGGTTGTGTGAAGCTCCTGTGGCCCACAAACTCTAAAAAAGGCTCGTTGTCACCTATGAGTGATAGTGCATTGTTAGAATGACCATGATTTGGGTAACTCTAGGAAAGGCAGCTGAAATTTTTGCATCAAGAACAGTTTTTCTTCTATGGTTCCTTTCTTATTCATAAAAAATATCTGATCCGTTCAGAAATATTCTCATTTTCCTAAAAAACAGACATGCTCATTTTTGCCTTTGAAATCTGGGAAAAAACAAAACAAAGCTCCACCTCCGTAGTATGTCTGTGTTACCGTAATGCAGCTGTTAGTCAGCTGAGCTGTAGCTCCAGTAACTTTTAAACGGCTCCCGTACAACATGAAATGCGCATCATACTTCTGTGATGCTTTACAGCAGCTCAGGGTACTGCTGTAAACATATCCTAACGTTATATCCTAAACAGTCCGGATATTAGCTTTTCCTATGGACAGATGAGCAAAAAAAGGGGGGTTTATTATTTTTATTTTATTTTTTATAAAAATAAATTTATAAAATAAAATATTAAATAAAAATATAAATTATTTTTTATGGTAAATGAAAACAGAAGGAATTTGGTTATCTGGATCTCTGTGCTGACCGCAAGATGCTGAGAGTTTTTCCTTGAGCAAGTTCTTTAACTTCTCCATGCTAAAGTTCTTTTTTTTTTTGACCTCTAAGTACTAAACCCCACCTTTACAAATCTGTTTAAGCTTCTGGGATGAAAGCCCTGGTACACGTGCCTGAAAGCCTGGTGCAACAAAAATCCCTGAATTTTATTAGAAAATTTGTATTTCAGAAACTGCTGACTCAGCCAGGTGCAGGGGCAATAGTTTGACTGTCTGGCCCTGCAGGCTGGAAAGCCCAGGGAGCACTACCACTCTTAAGAAACAGATGTGTTTTCCATCATTCATGAGCAATCATTCTGGCCAGCACTTGGAGGAACATTGTGGACCCCAGAGGAGACCACGTCCATCGCTACTGAGAAGAAGAGAGGGCTACTGCAACAGAGGGCCCTTCACAGCAGTAAAAGCAGCTGGGAAGATTATTTGCAACTCCATGCAGAATCTCCCAAGGCTGGGATAAAATTTGGAATAATCTATGTAATGTTCCACATCTCACACAAACTGCAATATCTTGTAATATTAGAAATTACTTTTCCAAAACCATTAGGCTATTTTAAGACCTAGGTAAGGGTGCAGATTCATCATGATTACTGTTAGTGTCAGAGAGGCTGGGAATTGCTTTTTTTGCCTTCTCCCCTGTGCCGGTACGTAAGTGCATGCCCAATGGGGTGGCTGGCTGCCTAAATGCATGGGCCGATGAGCAGCTGTATCATCTTCGCTGAGAGTCTCACCAGAGTAGCCCCTGGGGCTCTGCCTGCTGCTCCTGGAGGAGAGGCAAAGGCCATTAGCGGACACGGGAAGCAGGAAGGCAGATACATCATCATCCCACCCAGATGGGTAAAGCACCAACCCTGCCCAGGGCTAGCAAACAGCTGGAGGATGGGAGGCTAGACCTTGTCCTGGAAAGGCAGGGCACCATTCTGTTCACCAGCTCCAGTGCAAAAAGCTTGAACTCTGCCTGGATGACATGCTAAATCCACTGGGAAACGTGGATGGTCTCCCACACACATGAGAAAAATGTGCCGTGCTGGCTTCTACAAAGATTGTTTAGTTACCATGGATTTCATACTATTTTTATTGTTCTTCGATCACAAATTCCCCTGCTTTTAAAATAAATATTACCAAGTTAATCTTAATGACTTCTCGCTTATTTTAGAACTCCATTATTTTCTGACATGTTTTACATGTTTGGAAACAAAAATGTTACTAGCTTCCCTTTTCAGCAAATAAGATGGGAGCAGGCAACAGACCTCAATCAATGTAGTATTTTTTTAAAGAATGTAAATTAATTCGAAAGAGGTGGGAGAGGGCACACGTATTTGTAACACGCATTTTAAAATGTTTTGCATTTGCATTTATTTTTAATGGCGTTTATGCCCTCTACTGTCAAAAAACGTTATTGCAGGTGTTTGGGTTTTTTAATACTGATAATATTTTTCCTTACCTGTATCTCTGCCAGTGTCAGCCTAAACTACTTGATCTTTGCAAAAATGCACACTCTTAATTTATTTCTACACTACATGTCCTACAGTTTCACAGTTTTTCTGTAGAGGTCACCCTGGGGGGTGGAGGTGGGGGGGATGTTTCTATCCAAAGTAAGCTATTCCAAATGTGAATTTCTGATCTGTCAAACACACACACAAATATTGCTAAACTACAACTTCTGTAATTAATTATTTTATCCTCCAAAATACATTTAACTTTTGCTTGGAAAAAAATTACTCCTGCATTCAAAGAAACAAACAGAAGTTAAATAAGCAGCATTGTCCTTCTTATTTGTTAAAATTATTAAAGAAAATACCTTCTCTGCTGACATCAAGGAAAAACAGCAAAAAGAGTATTATTTGTTTCAATTATAATTCAGCCCTTTGACTTATGAAATATTCCAACTTAGAGACATCGAAAAACAGTCTTCGTTAGATTCAGGAATAAGATAAGTAGCCGATGATGCCAAACATACAGCCTCTGTTGTCTGAGATTTCCTGAATTATGGGCATGCAACACCAGATATACCCCACTCATCAGTTAGACAAGCAGTATCACTTTGGCAGACGGATGTCCACAGGTAAGGTCTGCCATGGCAATGTTGGGATTGCAGATTGGGCATTTGTAAAGCCAAATACACTCAAGCTTCTCATGCTCCTACAACAGCTCAGCCTCTTGTGTGCAATTCCAGACACATTTTGTGTCCCCAAATTTGTCATGCAAAGTGCTAAATCATGCCTGTGTTACTCAGATCAGTACTCTCAAAGATCCAATATTTGCAAAATGAAGGAATTCACTGGCTTGCTGCCTTGCCATGCAGTAAGGAGTCAAATATGCAAAAATGGTCTGTCACCTGTTGAATACAAACAACTGAGACAAACACTCATGCCTTTAAATCCATCCATCCCTGTACGATGTCACTTACTGAACAGATACTTACGGACTGCAAGCAATAGCACACATCTGACCTGTCTGGACAGCATCTAGTGAAACCTAGGCATTAGTTTGATCATGTAGTTTCTGTCTTGTTATTTGATAAAACTTGATTGACATATCTAGTTTTCCATAGCCTTTTCTCTTCCCTTTCTGGCTAATGAAGTAGAATGCACCTGATGGATAACAAGGATCAGTATGGCATCTCTTTTTCTTCACTCATCCAGAGCAATACAATACTGGGACGACACTTTTGACGTTGCAAAATTAGACTGTCAGTACAAATCATAAATGCCTAAAGACTGACTTGAGCTTTGGCCACAATAATAGACATATGTGGAACAGACCATACATATACAAAGCTATGAAAAGACTGCAACTAGGGAAAAAAAGCCCATAAAGGAGAATTCGTTTGTAGTGCCAGTCTGAAGAGCAATGAGACAAGTAGGGTAGCACTAGATAAAACCTTGAAATAGTTCCCTTTTGAAAAGTGACTCTGTGAAAATTGCTTAATAAGATTCCGTATCTGTTGTGTCTCCAGGACTGAAGAAATCAGATTTTCTGCAGAATTTAGAATTTGTTTTAGAGATCAAGTATAATTTTTCCACTATGAAACACAACCACTGCAAAGCTACTCTGCCATCTGAAAATGGAGTTTTGTTCCTTTTTAGCTTAGACTTCCCAAGGAATAAAGCAATTGCAGGTGAGGTAAAGGAAGAAATTTTCCCTTCGTTTTGTGTCAGTTACTTCCATTGATGGCATTCAGTGATATATGAGGTATAACTAAAGGTAATATTTAATCCAGCAGGAAGAACTTCATTAACATTTCTAGTCATGCCTACACTAGACTAAAATCTGTGTCGCTGTCCCAAAGGAGAGCAACACCAACCAGGGTAAATGTAGTAAAAATTCCATTTTGTCACAAAAATGAGCAAATATGTTTCATACCCTGTGCAGGAAGGCTGTTTTCTTGGCATTCATTTTTTCTGGCCATAATTTTATTTAAACATCTCCAAGACAGTGTTTATCAACAGGCAAAAATCTAATTATGTAAGAGCTATTGACGATGTGAAAGATATGATTAGCACTAAACTATGGACAAGCAACATTACCTTTGGAAAATGTCAGCATATTACAGCTTATTCCAGCCAAAACAGAAAAATAATCAAAAGCAAGTGATTTTAAAATAAGCAGTATATCCATCTGCCTGTCATTTTGCCTAGAGGATAAGAAAAACATTGTGAAATTCCTTCACGTATCAAACAAACCTTTTTTTTTTCTTTTGCTCTATAAACACTGAAATACTGTGAAAAGGCATCTCCTTATGTCAGTAGGTAGGTCCACACATAAATACTGAAATGTTACAGATGAATCAGCTAATAGTTCCTGTCACCACTCCTAAAACATCAGTCTGCACTTGATTCACATAATTATAGTGTCACATTATCAACAGGATGAACTACATCCCTGAGCAACTTCAAATCAAATTAATTAGAGCCGGCAATGCCTTCTGTCCATTGCAGCCACCAGTGACAATGCGAGCTTATAAAAGTTCAGCAATTTACCATTTAAGTGGTAGACATCTAAATATAGGTTTAGGAATCTAATTTAAGAGATCTGTTCCAGTAGTACTGGCCATGAGTAAATTTTGCATTCCAAGATCTGGTTGTGTCAGGTGTATGTAAATATATACTGCCTTTCAGATACCTTTCTGTTGATATACTTCGATGCAATTTAAGAAAACGCTTGGATTGTATCTAGAAGAATGAAGTAAAACAGTAACAAATACTGTAAACTGGCAATGATTATCGGTGATTTGATTCTAGGACTTGTCCCCTAAGCTCACCACCCTGGCCCCGTGCCCACTGCTCTCTTCACGGCTCTGCCTAAAAAAACCTGGGGTTAGTTAGGTGTCGAGGATCTCATTTGTCAAAGAGACCTTGAAAGGTCGTTTATCCACTTCCCTGCCCAAAGGAAAGAACAGCTGGGCATGCATCACTCCTGACAGCTGATAGTCAGCTCTGCCTTTAGGAAGATAAGCACCAAAAATGTCTATGTTGTGAGGTGCAAATGATGTGAAGGAAAACATGACTCTCCGGTAATTAAGACCAGTGATATATATAAATCAGAAGGTGGATTCTATTACGTTATGTATTGTTATCCCACCCTGCGTGTCACAAAATCACAAACTAATAGCATTCAAATTCTGAGCAGGTGGAAGCGTTTACTGGTAGAAATATTTATGTAATTTTCCTGTGAATATTTTACACTTGGGCATACTTTGAAAAGCAGCTAAACATTTATTTTACACAACATAATCTCTTTCAATAGTCTAAGACTTGGTCATCTATATTATATCTGCCCAGATGACAACTTATTTGAGTATTTACATTAAATACCTCCTTATCTTACAAAATGCAAACCATTCATCTTCACCTGCAAGGCGATACATAATCTCCTTTTGACATACGCTGAGCTCTCATTGCTAGAAGGTGCTCTCAACCCCCACATAGATTCTCCATCATCTGATATCCCCATCCCTTTACGTCCTCCTTCTTGTGATTAGGTGCACAATTTGGACCATGTGACTTGAAGACTCCAACTTCTCTATTATTTTTCCAGTTCTTGCTGAACAGACACGTTTTGCTTTCCAGATAGCATTTTCCAAACACCGTCCCTCCTACAGTTTTATTTCTTACCTTCTCTTGTGTTAACAGTTTATAAATTCCTTGTAATAGGGAATGTGCTATCTCCCTGCTCACAAGCATACTTAATTCACATGCAACGATCAGTTTTAATAATAACTTAAAATCCAATGAAATTAAAAAAGCGAATGGCACTTGAAAATAATTTATCTCTTTATTACACTCTGTAGTATGTAATTACATACTTGTCCTATAGAATATGGCACTCTACAGAGCGCGAAGAGAACTGTATCTCTTAATAAACTGTCGCTGGAGTGCCTCTACATACTTCAGTAGCACTATGTTCTTACTTGCTGGACAAAACAATGTCCAACATCATGAAGAAAGGTGGTAGCCCTAGTAATTCTGAGCACTGACAGCATTTGCAGTTAGAATTTGTTTAGGTTTTTGCATGTGCCTGGAGATTTTCATGTTTTCTGTCAGCTAGACTATAGCAAGGACCTCTGGAGGTCAGCTTGTCCAGCCTCCCACTCAAAGGCGGCATATCAACAATAGATTAGGTCAGCCATGGGTTTTTCTAGCCCAGTGTTGAAAATCTCCAAGGTCAGAAAGTCCACGATCCCTTCCAAAAAATGTGCTACCCTCCTAAATTAAAATACTGTATCAACTTAAATGAGGCAACATTATTCAGCTTGACATCGAACTTACTAAGTGGTCTCCCTAGGATCTTGCTGATGGAAAATGAGGAGTTCTTTCGACAAGCAAACAGAGTAAGGACTTAACTTCAACACTGATTTCTTCCACCACCACCACCACCACCACGCCCCCTTAGCAAGGTCACTCTCTCTCTATTGCAATAGAGGCAGCCTGGGAACACTACACCAGGTAGAACATAGACACCCACAGTTTGATGTACAGGATACTCAACATTAGCTTCAAACTAAATTTATATACACAACGCTGGGCATGCTGTATATGTATGCAGATGTGTATAAAGTATTGTTCATTTGCAGGAAATGTTATTTGCAAGAGAAGTAAAATCTATTGTGTAATTAATTCATCTTGCAATTCAATACAGAAGAAAATTTGTCTTTACTAAGCCCGTTGCTTTCTTTAACTCAGATATGGTGACATGGTGCCGAAGACAATAGCTGGAAAGATTTTTGGTTCAATATGCTCTCTGAGCGGGGTCTTGGTCATCGCTCTGCCAGTTCCTGTAATTGTCTCCAACTTCAGCCGTATCTACCACCAGAATCAACGAGCAGACAAGCGCAGGGCACAAAAGGTGAGCTTCTAATTTTTCCCCCTTTTGTTGTTGAGCGATAGATGAAATATAACTTTTTATACGCTGTGCACCCTCGAAGTGAGTATTTCCTAACAAAAGGGCTACTACATGTATGTGCTACATGCCTAGCCCATGTCCTAGATGCAAATACTGTGCTATTTTTAGTGGGAAAAAAAACCCCAAAACCTGTCTATTTATCTTTTCTGTCAAAATGTACAGATCCATTATTGTGGTAATTCATCCTGCTTGTTAAACTAGATTTAGTATTTTCAGTCAATAGCTGCAGTCACACCCACTGAAGATTCTTCAGTGTTTTTCAGGCAGACTTTCTTTCCGCCAGAGTCTTCTGAGAAAAAAAAAAAAAAAGGAAAAAAACCCAAAAACCAAAAAAACCCAAACAAATAAAAACCTAATAGTGATTTCTAACGTCTATTCTAACAGGCTGCTTCACTAATCTATGTGTTTAATTCCCAGGTCAGTGCCTGGGGAATCTGATTATTGGGGAACTTGTCTCCTCAGCTCTAGTTCTCTTAAAAGGCTTCAGAAAAAGAGCTTAATCAGGAGAAAAGAAAAGAAAAGTCTGTTTTTCCAGCTTCCCTGATTTGCTGAATCTCTCATTAAAATACCAGCTAGCTCTATAACAAGACAGTTTCCCTCCCTGACCCGTGTGGGCAAGGTCAGGAGCCAGGAAGAGCTATTTACCAGGAGAGATGCAGCCCAAGCCTGGGCAGTCACCTCCACCTCCACATCATTGCCAACATACTGGTCCCAATACACCTCACCCAACCCCAGCTCAGAGAGCCTCCATGGGCACATGAAGCTCTGATAAGATAGCTGAGACACATTACCATCTGCTCTTCTGCTGATGGCAGTCAGAAGGCTCTGGATGCAACACAAGTTGCAAGATTGCCCAGCCTAAGGTGTCACCACTTGGGCTTTTTTGTTGTCCCATGGCCTCTTTTCAGAGGTCCTGAGTCTCCAGTGACCCAGGGAGAGTGGGGTTGTCGCCTGCAGCAGCGTGCAGGCAGGCCATGGCTGGTGACCACGTACATAGACCAGGCTGCACCTGCTTCAGAGACGACAGCACCAGGGCTGAAGCTACAAAATGTGTGTTTCTTTCTGGCCACCTTTTCAACTGATTTCTTCACAAAAAGGAAGTGAAGGAAATGTACACGCTGATACCATTCCCTGAATATCTTAAAATCAGGAGAAACAAAGGTACATGGCCAAGAAAGTCAGTCATAGGCCCAGGCTGAAGATGTTGCACCCTTTAATGGCCACATCTTGGAAGAACGCTGTCAGATGAGGAAAATGGCCATGAAAGAAACCAGGCATATCACAGAGATGTCATACCTTTCTAGAAACCCAATTTCAAATGTAGGCTGCCTCAGTGATCCAGGTACCATACCTTGCCTAGCTACTAATTCCACCCACCCTTCCGCATGCCGGGTTGTCCCCCGTGCCAGCTCCAGCTGCGCATTCCCTGCTCCCACATCGCTGCCGCTTCTGTTTGTGTAATGGCAGCAGACAGTGAAAGAACAGTATGTATCAGCCGGAACACAGTGCTTCATTACTGTGCCTCCGAGCATCGCACCAGTCATGGGTAACAGATCTGCTTTATCCCAGCAATAAATGTGCCTGTTCCGAGCTTTCATAATAACTGCAGACACAACCAGCCTCACTTCAGATAGAAACCGTCTCCTGCTGTATGTCATGAAAGAGAATTTTCTATGCCTGTTTTACACTTGCCAGTGAAAAGAGATGGACACTAGAAAATACCTTGCAAAATTACGTTGGCAGACTGGCTGCTATTCCCCATAATCTCTTTCTGAATAGAAGAATTAATAACTGCTCGAGTTAATAACTGACTTTTTCTCCTTGCAAAACAGTGAGCTCATTGTATGTTTCAAACAGGAATACGAAGCGATGAATGGCAATCGTGCCAAGTGTCTTTCCCTCTGCTCCCCAGAACAATGCCAAGAGTAAGGATGAGATTTTCTCTGACCATGTTTATGCCCTTCTTGCTTTGGAGAAAATGGCTTTGAGGTCTGATTAACTTAGCACTGGATGTGTGTCTCATTGATATCTCCTATTGCAAAGCTAATCTCTCTCAACCTAAAATGACTGAGATGTTGAACTGAACCTTACTGTGATGGACTGAAAAAAAATCAACAAAAAGCACTTCTTGGGTACTGTATAGTCCACATTTAGCAATATTTAGCTATGAAGTATATCCTTGCATTTCACAGGAGGGTTCTACTTGTATAGATTTTTTTTATTCCTATATAGAAATATAACTGTATAGGAATATTCAAGCAAAAAGTCCCGTTATTGAAGTTTGAAATTCCTTCTTCATTCAATACAATGGAAGCTTTACACAGTTTTCTAAAATAAATGATTCCCTGGGCACCAACTTTATTTCTGTTATCTAAGGCTGAAGAACATAAGCTTGAAAGAAGGTGCTGTTTCATGGAGCACAGCATGAACCCGTGCAGGTGATGGTACCTCCTGCTGGCTACAACAGCTTCCATCTGATTGAGAGTGTTGTGTATTTGAGTTGTGCAACTTACTTTATCAATATCTCATACAGAAGTTTAATCAAGGTAGCCTTCAGAAATGGCAAAACATTTGGGCTGGAAGGAAACTCCAGAGAAAGTTCTCTGTTGAAAAGCTGCAATCTACTCACAGGTGCACTGGCAATTTTCAGCAGATTTTTTTTTTCACTTATATTAGGTTTGTTCAAGAACAATGTGGCCATCAGTATACACATTTACTGAGTTCTGCACAGTCATGCAAGATTAGACAATTCCATTTGCTTCTTTTTGGCAAAAAGATGCTGCACATTAATGCTCAGGAGAAGATGGAAGAGAGAAATTTATTTATATACCATTCCATTTTGAACATGTTTTAAAGGAAGCTCCTGCATCCAGCCATGGAAATATATTGTTGTAACTACCTCAGAATCCCACTTTGTAATGTAGCCAGTGCATCAACAGGAGGGTACAGCTTCCTAATGCACTATCAGGAGCTTGTTGACAATCAATATAAACAAAACCCAAAAGAGATGAAAATAAAAATAAAGAAAAATCATCCGTGCTTATCAGAACATTTTCTTCTATCAGATAATAAGGTCCAAGGATCTGACCTGTCCTGACAAATAAAGAATCCAAACTAGATACTGGAATTCAGGGCTGAAATAATTGTGCCCTGTAGTCTTTCTATGCCTTTTCCTCAAGCAGATTTATCACTACCGAGACAGTTTTGAAGAATCCTATTTTTGGAGTTTTTCTCAGCTAGAGACAACTTCAAGATGCCAAGTTATTTTCATAGCCTATCAGTGCCTTCAGGTGGCAAACTTAATGACAGATGTGTTGTGACGATTCCATGTATAAAGGAAAGGAAAGGAAAGGGGTGGAAAGGATAAAGGTAAGGATGGAAAAGGAAAAAGAAAGTTTTAGGTAAGCTTGGATACGGTTTGCTGTCCTGTAATTGATAGGTATCAAGGGTTAAGATATGGCTAGACTCCCACAGTGTCATATTCACTGGGATGCCTACCAGCACAGGGCAGGGGAAGAAGGAGGCATAGCAGCTCCCTTGGAACAGGTGTCTGGCCACTCAACGGCAGCCTGGCTGAAAGCTCCATCCCAGCATACTGCAGCAGCTCTTACGATGACAATGTCCTCCTTGCCCTGAATGAAGGATTTCTTGCTAGATGCCTTCCCCGTTTTCCATACATCTATAGTTCTGCACCCTTTGAAGGCAAGAGCCTTGTATCATCTCAGCCAGCAAGTCCTAAGTGCAGATCCATCTGTCCATTATTGTTCATTACCTGACAACTGAAGAAGCCTTAATGGTAGTCGTCCAGGCACTTTCTCCCTAGGCTGACTCTGCATGGTGCCTCAACAGAACACCCAAACAACCATCATCAGCTCCAAACCTTGACTTAATACCTAAAATTCAACCTGAATCTTTCATCTGAGTGTGGTCTTCTACGTTCACATCGCAAAATATATCCTGAAGATTGGCTTGGCTTTATTATTTATTGATTTTACATGATGTGTTTATCTTTCCAATTATGAATAATTAGTTACTAGATAAATATAAATAGCTCTAGGATAAACTGCAACAACTGCTTAACAGCACCTGGCAATCTAGAGCTAAGCATTTGCAGTACGGAACCCTGCTTGCCATTATGACTTTTTAAATGAGATAGGCTATTAATCTCAGTGGGGTTGCAGAGACATAACTAACAGAATAACTTATCCAAGATTTTTTAAATTAGCACAAAAACGTGTAAAACCTGTGTTTACTGAACAATAATTTGAATAGATTGTTAAAGCAAGTCACAACTCAACAAATACATGAAACTTATTTAATTCCATATCCATTAGCATACAAAGTAAACAGCATTTTCATCTCTACTACACGCTGACATCCCATAAATTATTGTCGGCTAATCTAAAGTCAATTATTTGCAATTACTGAAAATTAGAAAATCAGAGCATGAAATGTGGGCCTGACTTTTCACTTGAAAACAAACATACAAGATGAATTTACAAAAGGCCTGATATAAAAAATAATGTGATTGATTTTAGGACAATTTTGGCCATTGCTCTAGGAGCCACAGTGTTGTGATTTAACCCCAGCTGCTCGCTCGCTCACTCCTCCCCAGTGGGGGGTGGGGGGGAATCAGGAGGGTGAAAGTGCAAAAATTGGTGGGTGGGAATAAAGGTAGTTCAATATTTTTTTTAAGGAGTAGAAAAAAACAACACAGAGATGGGGAGGAAACAAACCCAAGAAGAAAAATTATGCAAAAGAAAAAAAAATTGCTCACCACCAACCAACCAACACACAGCCTGCCCCAGGGTAAGGGCAGCTCCTGCCGACCTCCTGCCAGTTTCCTTGCTGAACATGTCACGAGATGGTACGGAATATCCCTCTGGTCAGGTAGGGGCAGCTGTCCTGGCTGTGTCCCTCCCAGTTTCTTTTGCACCCCCAGCCTCCTTGGCAGGACAGCCTGAGGAGCAGAAAAGGCCTTGATGCTGTGCAGGCGCCACTCAGCAGTAACTAAAACATCCCCATGTTATCAACACTGTTTTCAGCACAAATCCAGAACGTAGCTCCATACCAGTTACTATGAAAATAATTAACTCTTGTCCCAACCAAAGCCAGCACACAAAGAATGACTGTGAAGGAACTCTTATTAATTGCACAAGATCAATAAAAAATAATAAACAAAAGGCAAGCAATTAGTAATTCTTGAGTTTTGATAGTAAGATAGTTATGTAGTCTGGAGAGCAGCAGAAGAGAGACAACAGGAGCTAAGTACTAAATTACCCAGGCTACCTAGGCTCCTTGCATAGCAAACTGGGGAGAAGCTCTTGCCACAAATGATTTCCAGTACTGCAGTAAGCCCTGCCCTAAAAGTGTTCCTGATAAAATCTCTTTCTTAAAACAGCTGGACTGCTGAGGGCAACTTGAGTGTTAAAAACTGGATGTTACAAATACCCTGCAGCGTTACACTGAGCACTATTTAAAACCTTGTGAAAATATATGTTTATATTTCTAAAACTGACAGAGATAGCTGTTGTTGAGTAACAGTGAAATCCCTTTGTAAGGTTTCTCTAAATGCAGCCATATAAAAAGATCTACCTCTGTTGTAAAATTTGAAGCTAGGAAAAAAAGTAAAAAGCGATGCATTCAAAAGAGGAGTTCAATACAAATACAAGGGGTGCGGTAAGAATTAGAGCTGGTCATCAGTTTCTTCAGGAAGTTTCACACAGGATGATTACGGTGACATTTCATCAGAATAAGTAAAAGAACTGCATTTCAGCTACATGGGTTTTGTCCTAGGCAACATAAAAGTTACTAAAATCAGAGTTTCACATTCAATGGCTAAAAGGGAAAACCTCACAGCAAAGAAGAGGTAATCTACTGCAGGAGAACTTTCTTTTTTCGCTAGGTATTCCATGAAAGGGGAGAGTTAGGAAAGGCTTTGCAGTGGTTGAAAGGGGCAGTTATCACTCCTGTTCTGCTGTGCATGGCAGAAAATGATGTTCACAGACTAAAGAAAAGTGCAGTTCTGTAATCACAGTTTTCCTGATGTCATCCCATCATTCTGGTGTCTTTCATGGGAATTCAATCCCCAGCACGCAGCCCTAAAAATCCTGTGGCTGACATGACCTTGTAATGATTACCTTGATAGGAAATACGAGGAGTTACTAGACTACTCACGCTACAGGCTCTGATATAAATCAGGCAGAAGCACTGAAAAGAAATCTTACCACTTTAACAGATTTGTAAACACCTCCAGTTTCAGGAGTATTTTCTGTAAGCTGAAGTATAAGCATGGAAACCACAATATCTGGTTCCTGTCTTGGTAATAGATTTATTGTCTTCTCTTTGGTAAATGATGTAAATTCAGGCCATCTGAATGAGTCTCAGCTAGAAAGATGTAAGCTATTACTTTCCACCTCACAATAGCTTTCTAAGACACAATAAATTCATATTTGCAAAGCTATTTCAAATTTTCACATGGAAAGTACAACCTTCGTATTATATGTGTTGTAGCACATTGATATACTAAGATAGTCTGATGAACTGTTATATTTTTTTATTTTTATTGAATGGTGCTGCACCATAATTATTGCTACAATCACTGAAAGAGAAAATGAATACGCATGCTAAAAGGAAAAGCATAACTAATGTATGTAAAACGTTTGTTCGTTAAATCTAATGAATCTCCTTGTATAAAGAGCACACTTAAAAGTACTGCAGCTTAAACATTTGTGACTGAAATCACTTATTTATTGGACTCCATGTTGCATCCTGCAAAGGCATGTCTAAAGCATCTTGCGCTCCTAAGGCTAAACAGTCATGCTAGGAGAGACCTTTAATATATTTATGAACATAACCCAGTGCACATGTCCCAGCCCATGACTTTTCTGCAGTGCAGGTAAAACTCTTCCCTCATCCTTCAGCCTGTCATGCTGGTGTCGCATCTCAAGAGCTCCACCTTGAAAATAACTGTGTTCCGCCTGCCGAGGGGATTTTTAATCTCTAGCCCTGAGGACTCAGACCTAAACTGGTAGCACTGGATGTGCCATCAAGGAGCCCATGTGAGCCTGAAGAGTGGGAACTGTTAACTGTTCCCCACACTGGTTGGCTCCTGGGAACCCCGGGCCAGCCTGGGGCATTGCCCTCGGATGGCTTGCTGCAGCATACTGGGCTGCCCAGGGCTGGTCAGCCCTGGTGCTCAGCATAAAAGCCCTAACTGGAAAATTACCCCCAGTCCAGCTTCTGGGGACCTGCTCAGGGTGATAGAATGAGGAGCTGCAGATGTCCTTCCAGGGCTCACCTGTGAAGAAGCACCATGCAGGTGACTGGGGCGCTTCACTTCTTACCACTAGAATAACATGCATTAACTGCATTGCTGGAAAGCCTGTGTGCACCAAGCAAGGTTTATTCTAAAACAGCCAACGTGTCACAAAATCAGGCAACAGCCTCTCATGTGAGCTTTTTGTCTCCGTGATGTGCAAATGCACAGCATTATCTTATTTTCTTTCAGAACAATTAAAAGATAATAAATACATGACATACAACATAAGCCATATGCTAGCCATGTTTGCTGTTAGCTGTCACAAATTTCTTGCCTCACTGTTCAGAAGATCTGTGAGTTTGAGGCTGTGAGTTTGAGGCAAAGAGGCATGGTGTTGAACCATTCCTCATAGTCACTCAATTATTAATCGCGCCAGAGAGATCTGGCTGCTGCAGTGACCAGGCTGCTTCCGTCTGTAAGTGTTCAGGGATTCACAGTCATTTCATGCTGGCATTTAATGCCACAGAAATTGGGGGAAGGGGGGGTAAATGCTACCTCTATTTTCTGGAAATATCACCTGAGTAATTATCAGATATGAAAATCCCTATTAATATATCAAAGGCAGTTTTTCAAGTTCTTCACTGTATCTCCTTCTGTGATTCAGCAGCCATTCAACTCCAGATGCTGCTCAGCATTTGGCTTTCAGAATCAGAAACCTAACCACGAAGATAAACCCAAACTTCCTCTTATAATCAGCAACAAAAATCAGAGAACCAGGACGCTATCCTAGAAATCCCATAAAAGCTTTTGTTTTCCATATGATTGGTTGAGAGTCTTTTCTTCTCTCTTTCCCCTAATGTTGGCTTTTAACTGTTGTACAAGTCAATGGATGCAGTGTCCTTCTCTCATGAGCCACCTTCTACTCTGGAATGAATGTCACCTTCACAAGGCATGAAGTTCACCTGAAAAAACTCAAATCTCTCTCAGCAATTTGATGCCTGCAGTCTCTGAAAAATCAGGTTATGAACAGATTATGACCAATGATGACAAGCATTAAGTCTGATTATATGAACAGGCTTGGCTTTTAAAAGGCCGGGCAAGCATTCAGGAACCTTCCTGGGACACAGCATAAAAAGCGGTACCACATTCTGCTATTTTAAAAACCCAGAAGGCTCTGAGAAACCAGCTCACTGTAGTTGCAACATTACATTTTTTTCTGAACCATTTATTCCCCTTTAAAGAGATTTTCACTGCAGTAGCAGCTGAGATGGATGCCCGTGTTCCTGACCCAAAAGGCATAAAGAGTGGCACAGTTGTAGCAATGCAGAAAAAAAGTAGGCACTTACATCCCAATCTGTCTAATCGCTTCTCCAAAATCGTTGTTCTTATTAGCTGATGCATGCAAACAAATACAAACTTCTGTTATTTGCATTTTAAATGGGAAGACACTCATGATTTGCTCCACCTGGAGGACGGATGCAATGCAGCCTTTCAGTCGTTACAATATTGGTATTCATAAGCAGCTGATTCCAATTAGCAGTTTTAGATAAACAGAATAATGGGTATGCGTACAAGTGACACTCTTCTTTTTGTCTGTTTACACAGAAAGCCAGACTTGCTCGAATTCGTGCAGCAAAGAGTGGGAGTGCTAATGCCTACATGCAGAGCAAACGAAATGGCCTACTGAGTAACCAGCTGCAGCAGGTAAGGTTTTTATATCCTCCACCTCCAGAGTAACAGCTTAATGACAGCCCAGCAGTAGCGTATTCTGTTTATCACCAGGGCCAGTCAGCTTGGGTCTTTAGGCAATGTTACCTTTGGAGGTAGATTAAGGAAGGATGAATTGGACAATTGCTATCATTAAAGGAAGCCTGTGAGAGTCGATGAGAGGGTATTAAAAGATGAGGGAAATAGATAGAAATGCTGGATTCAAATGCAGCCCACAGTTTTAGAGCCTGATCCTGTAGAAGACCTCGTTAAGAAATTACAAAGCATTTGCCTCTTAGGAGGTAAGTCAAATTTATCTTATTTGGCTTTAGACAGGTAAAACATGGGTGACAAACCGAAGCTTCATTGTCAGCAAGGGAAAGAAATGATTTTTGGATACCATTTGCGCAGAAGGGTGTTGCAGAGTGAACAACACCCCCTGGAAGCACCTACTTTGCTCTAAGGAGAATTTTGATGATTACCTCAAGGGCACTGAAATCTGATGTTACCTGAAGCTAATTCCCCCTCTTACCCCTGCCGAGGAAGCCAGGACCAGTGGCAGGAGCCCCAGGCAGCGGCTGGGACTGGGATCCCAGTGACCCACAGGCCAGAGGCAGCCCCTTGGCTGCTCTGAGCTGTACCCAGCTGAGAAAGACTGAACAGACAGTGTTTTTTAATCCCTGCCATTTTCTGGCATTTAGGCAATTCCCTGAGGCACACAGGCAGGCTTTCATTCCTCTATGCCCTTTCTGTTCAATACATGTTGAAAAGCTGAAGGCTTTAACCTATAGCCAGAAGAGGAGGAAGTAGCTGTCTGTCTGTCTGGTCTGGCACAAAAGATGAGCAGTCAGAGCCCTCGTTTCCTCTTCTGCTTGAAAGAACTCAGATCTTTGAAATAAAAAGACACCAAATAGCTTAATTGCCATTCAGATTTCAAATATCCCAAAGTTGAATTGTAATCTTTCCTATTATCCCCCTTCCTCCCCTATTCAGTTTTTTGCTTTCTAGTGAATAATTATGAAAGCAATTAATAAACAGTGGATGCTTTCTACTTAGTCCTTCATTCTGTGTCGGTAACATCTGCTACGCTCTTTCCAAACGCAGCAGACTGGGATCACTGACATGAATTTTTGTGAAAGCAGCAATACCACAAATTCTTTAGTGCTATGAAATGATCCCAGGAGGACTGCTATGTTTAATTTCCTTCAAATGAGGCACATTCCCAGGAAAAAAAAAATATTTTGCTGTCACTTAAATTTATGATAATTTTAAGCATGCGTTGATCCAACATTTAAAGCTTACATGTTGATTGCACTTGTAAGTTGTACTATTCCATTTGCATAAAAGACCTAAGATGGAAACATTTAAAAGGAGGTGCAAGGAAAGGAAAGAAAATAGTTTGATTAAAAAACAAACAAGCAAAAGAAAACTCGGGTCCAAAATAATTTGGGTTATACCATGTAATTGAAGTATTGCAGTTACGCTACCGTGCACAATCCGGATTAGTTCTGATCAAATATTTGGATAAGAGTCTTCTTGTTCACAAATGAGGATAATACAGAGTTCTATGTATCCACAGTCCTCCAGCGAAGAAGAACAGGCCTTTGTTAGCAAATCTGGCTCTTCCTTTGAAACGCAGCACCACCACCTGCTTCACTGCCTGGAAAAAACTACGGTAAGAAGAGAGAGCTGTCTTTTCCCGTGAACCCCAACACCAGCCTAGTTTTGAATGTTTTCAGTTATCTCTTCTAATTAATAAGCCCTTATATGAAAGCAGTTAGCTGGGAAGAAAAGCCGGTTTATCTTATTTTAATGCATTATACCCACTGCATACAAATAACAGAGATATCCTGGATGACAGCCTCATCTAGCGTGAAAGAGACTGGCATCAGTGAGATGACAGCAGTATATCCAAGCCGTATATGTGACCTTCATTATGGTTTTCATGCACTCTATGAAAACATACAAATTTTTAACATACAAATTGTAGTCCTTACACATCCAATACTCAGTGCAGTCAAAGCAAGTTTTTGCCTGAGCAAATGTTGGGCTTTTGTACAGGGAAAGCTGCTGAGTATTTCCTCTGATATGAGTATGATTCTTACTGAAGGGACCGTAAAAGAGGATCCCCCGGCATCCAGCATTCCCCAAGTAATGCTTCTGTTATATTTAACAGAGATCACTGTGAATGTCTTTCTGCTCTTTCTCAAAAAAGAACAAAAACAAAAAAAAGAGAGAGAGATTAAAAAGTTTTCTCACAACAGACATTGCTAAATTAAAATATGGCATATGTATAATTTCATGTTCTCCTTTAGGCAGTATTTATTTCTAAATAAAAAGGTCCAACTGTTACATCATTTAGATAGTCATATGTCATCTCAGAGGTGCTTATGTTTCCTCCATTCTAACTTTTGGAGTATTCATTTTTATATAATGCATGTAGGATGAACTGTCTTGCTTCCTGTTCAGAGTATAATGTGGTTTCTTTGCCAAGATTCAGACTGGGTCCTTTTGGAACACTTTTGAGACATTTCATACTAGAACCTGATAATAGCAGTCTATCTTAAAAAGTGTTCCACAGCTGAACATTACAAACATATTTAAAACCCTAGTAGTAGCCACAGGTCTTGTCAAACTCTCATAGAAATCATGGAAAACATTTCTATTCATTTGCTGGGAGTTGAATTTGGTTCCCAAAGTCTCACACTTCCTCTAATCATAATGGTGGAATACATAAGCCTTTTGTGGTTTTTTTCTCTTTTTTTAAACAGACCTTTTTTTTAAAAAAAAAAAAAAAAAAAAGGATTAAGCCTAGAAAGCAAGTATAATCATCTTTCCTGAATCTGCATAGAATCTTTTTTTCCTTGTTTTTTGGGTCCTGCTACTGGCACTGAATTCATACGACACATGAACACAAAAATGTATGCAGGGATTCCAAATAGCAATCTGCAGATCATACATTCCTAAAATTTTAGTGGGAACTGGAAATTCTGGGCTCTCACCTTGTAGAATCTGGCAAGTTGCTGATTCATGGTATAACAGCAAGGGTGAGGTACCTTCTCAGCCTCTTGGCATCCTTTGAAATATCATTTGGTATAAGCATCAGTCCAGATGATACTAAGCAAAGGCATATTTTTCTCTTTTCTGCCACTTTGAAGTCATTAGGATAAGATCTCTTCTACTCTAAGAAATGCAGAGTTGGCAATGTTAGGAAATTAATGAAAATTACATTAATAATTAAAATAATTGCACTGAAAGATTTTACAGGCTTCTTTTAACTAATTTAAGAACAGTTAACTAACAAGTATAATCAAATCTATTAGTCTGAGCCATTACATCATTTCAAAATGTTTCCAGTCTATATTAAAAGTTCACTCAATACCCTCTTTAATGGACAAATTGAATTCTTGTTGGTTGCTCCATAAAAGTTTTAGGAAGTACAAAATTACTTTTAATTGGAAAACTAGCAGAGTTCTTGGCAAACATACTGCAAACCACTGAATGTAATCTAAAGATGGCAATTAGGTCATTTTTCTCTCTGAATTTTATGTCCACTGTGCAATCACATTCAAAATCTTGATTGTAACTGACACAGGCCTTCTAGAAGTCAATTTTCAGGCAAGTTCTTTTTTTCCATATCACTTGAAATTGGCATGCTTCAACACCACTCAGTTCCACATGAACTTATGTTGGAGTGAAGAAGAATAGAAGAAATGGAAATAACAATAATATGCCTGTAAAGATATTTCCATTTGTCACAAACACTAGGCCACAGTTGTTACTCTCTTTACTTTATTCACATATTTTATATTAACACTGTACTGTAATTCTCCTAAAAAAAATCAGCACCTTTCCAATTAGTGCATCATTCTTTAGGGGAAAAAAAATATTTTTTTCTCATTCTAATACAAAAACCTGCAGTTGGCTAACAAATTGGAAGTGAGTGAGAGTAAGTAGAGTGTAAAATAATCCAGAACATGCTCATAAACCATTCCCCTAAACCATTCCCAGGATATGTAGACTGATTCCAGCAGTAACTGAAAAGATATTTTTTTTTAAAAGGAGGCTTTCTCAAACCGCACATGGATGTATCTTAATCTCTACTTAGTTTGGGCTGCTACTTCAAAACAACTGTTAAAATTCCTCCCTTCCCCCCATAAGCAACACCACTATTTCACACTCTTTCACACAGAAAGAAAATGTGGAAACCACAGTTGTGTGTGAAATGCTCCCTAATCACCTACTGAGTCACCATAAACTGTCTGTTTGCGTGACTTTGCATTCAGCTCTGTGACAACCCAATAAAACTACTGGCCATGCTGGGATTAAGCAAAGATTGCATGAATAAACAGTGCTTTGTTTAACTGAATCCTCAGTCTTCTAAACTGCTTTCGACACATCCATCTACAGTAATTAGGAACTTGATGCTTTTAAATAACCACCTCCTCTCCTATAATCAAAATTTCTATTTGATTGAATCTTTTTTTTTTTTTTTTTCCCCCACACAGATGCATACCTTGAAACACACTGTTTCAGATCCTGATTTCTAACACATCATTCAAAAGCTTTATAAATTCATCTGGAAAATATTTGAATTTTGTTGTATTATGGTTCAATATAATAAATCTTACGTATTTCCAAATTACATTTAGAGCATTTATGTAGGCACCACTTGCATTTTTATTAGTAAACATTATCCTCTGTTCTGTGGTGCTTCATAGATTATACAGATATTTATAATGCAAACTACGTTACAATCACATGCTATTTTACAAAATAATTTGGATTAACATTTTCTTATTTAGAGCTCTGAGTGTTTTGTTCCAGCATTTACATTGTATTGGTATTCAGCCCAGGCTAATATGGGCTAAACACTATAATCAAGAATAAGCTGTCTAACTTTCCCAGTTTATTCAGTTGTGTCAATTTAAGCCTTTAAACAATCACAATTAATATGTTCACTTTAATTATCTTTCTGTGTGTGCTTTATCCCTCTTGCTGGATTCCTCTGGGCTAGAACCACGAGTTTGTGGATGAGCAAGTCTATGAAGAGAGCTGCATGGAGGTTTCTACAGTCAATAGACCCCCAAGCCACAGCCCCTCTCTCTCGTCTCAACAAGGTGTTACCAGCACTTGCTGCTCACGAAGGCATAAAAAGACTTACCGCATCCCAAACACCACCATCACCGGCAGCCGTCCAGGCAGCGTACAAGAGCTCAGCACCATCCAGATCAGATGTGTGGAGAGGACGCCTCTGTCTAACAGGTACTTCACATGCAGCAGCACACCGAGAGCTGAAACCCCTTCCTTCGTTAGAGAAGAGATGTAGAGGTGCTGTGGCCTCCACAGGCAGGCAGGCAGTCACCCAAAAATGGATACTAGTACTGAAACATCCTGCACTTAGTTTGCTCCAAGCTTAATCCAAGATGACAGAATAGTCTCTCTGTATCCACTTCTGCCCTCTCATCCCCTCCCCACAAACTACTACGTACTATTTGCAGCAAATAGCAACCAGGGACCCCAAATGAAATAGAGCACCGAATATTATATGCCATGGACAAACGCATCAGAAGAAAAATTTAGCATAGAAAAATGTGCAATTCAGATATACGAGATGAGCAAGTGGGAAGAGAAAGGAAGGTTGGTCACTGCTGTTCCTACTAGTTTGGTTCAGAAGCACAGCACAAATGAGACTTCCTTGCATTTCCACAGAGCAGAAAAATAGAACTGATTCCCAGAGTCCTCAGTGTAATAGCCATAAGAAAGACTCTTATAAATAAAAAATATGAAATGGATAAGAAAAAATATATTGCCTAGTTTGAGGGGTTATTACAAAAATGAGGAAAGTGCAATTTAGGAGTCTGTAATTTACCTAATGTCTCAGTAATCTCACAAGTAAACCATTTGGCTTTCAGGTATATCTGAACACCCCCTCTGAAAACAGAGCAAAGTCTCAGGAGGCACAGAAGTGTTTTCTATTGAACTCAAAGGTGCCACCATTTAAAAAAGAACTATTTGCAGCACTAGTTGCTATAGAGATTGGCTCGTTAAGTTACGTTTGGAGTAAGTTGCTTTGTATAGTTAACTAGGTTTGGATTTCATTTCCATGAACAATCCAGCAGCTTGTAGCTACTGAAATTTTTCAATTGCTGTGCAACGAGACATCCGGGCCAGCACAAAGCTCCGATCTGTCTTAGCTTTTCAGGAAGTACTCTGCCTGGATCCATCCTTCCTTTCTCTGCTAGAGGGCTTGCCTGCACCACACTTCCAGTCACAGAGGACGTAAAAACACAAAGCACCAGCCTTGTGCTAGAAAATGAGCTAAAAACCCAAACACAAAATGCCAGTCTGAGTTTTACAAGTTTCGTATGATGCTGAGGTACTGCAGCAACTCCACAAACACGTTAACTCAACCTCAACTAGTGCATATATCGCTGTGCCTTACTATTGAGGATGCAGAATATACAAAAGCTTCTTAAATAAGCACGGCGTGGAGGAACCAGTAGGAGACTGGGACTGGTCCTTAGTTCCCACTTTCCTCCACAGCAAGTCACTTGGCTGTGTCAGGTTTGCTCAAATGCTTTCCCTGTTCAGAAACACTTAGGTGGTGGGCTGAGAAAATTCTAGGCATGCTGAAACAATGGGAAGGAAGGGAAAAAGGGGGCCTGTCCATGGACATGGACCACCTGCTGCTGGGGCGCAGGGTTGGGGGTGTGTGCTGTGTTGCACCTCTCAGCTCTAATGGGGCAGGATGGAGATGGCCAGCTGAGGGAGCAGAATCAGGCACAAGAGAGGTTTGCAGTAACATGGACTTTCTTTCTGCATGGATTTTTGTTTCTTCCTCCAGCCGTTCCAGTTTAAATGCCAAAGTGGAAGAGTGCGTTAAACTAAACTGTGAGCAGCCTTACGTCACTACAGCAATAATTAGCATCCCGACACCTCCAGTCACCACACCCGAAGGAGATGATAGGCCAGAGTCTCCCGAGTATTCGGGAGGAAACATTGTCAGAGTATCTGCTTTATAAAATATAGAATTATTTATAAATTAGCATAAAGACCACTTGCAAGCTGAGCTCGAGGCAGTGAGAAACAAGTCGCGAGGAATGAGAGAGCTGACAAAAGACAACGCCCCTTGACGTGTGCGCCAGTGGCCACAGAGCGACAGGTTCAGGAGAAACAAAACACTTTGTGGGTTTCAGTGTCATAGCGTGTGAACCAAAAGGAGTTTCTTACCCCTTGTCCGAACTGATGCGTGGTGGAATCTTCTGTGACCATCCTGACTTACTATATGAGCACAATGAAATATCCCCATTGATGCTTCTTCTTATCATGAGAGCTCTTTTTAGAAAAACAAAAACAAAAAAAAAAAACAACCCAACCACAAAACAAAAAATAGAAACAAACCTGTGTTCCTGCTGAATGCAAAACAACAAGAAACACTTTGATAACATGTCTTTTTTTCTTTTTTTCTGTTAATAAACCACACACTTGTTGAGGAACTATCAAAAAATGGAAGAAAAAATGCTCATATGAAATATGTTTGTACTGACTGAAAGAACTACAACCATAATGCATGCTAAAATTATTTGGAGCTGTGATCTCAGTTTACTTTTGTTGTTTTTCAGATTAGGCATGATAAAATATTACTGTAGAAAGGGGCATTTCCGTGCACTTACAAGCTGATTGTTAATGTTCCATGGTAGTTGTACAAATAACTTCCCTTTGAAAATTGCAGTATTTCTTACTCAAACACTCATTAGTGAACTAAAGGTGTTCAGTTAGTTCAATATTTACTATTGTTTTACCTTGCTTCCTAGGTACTGTTACAACTGCAATAAGTCATTGTACACCTGTTGTATCAGGAATCAGGATTTCTTTTTTTTAAGGTATTTTACACAAGTTCATCTACTCTATAAATTTCTAATGGAAAATATTTAAATAATCCTACAGCCAAACTGTGCACCACAAATGTGCTATTCAGTCATTGATCTTTTTGTCCACTGTCCTCTTTTACTGACAGTTTGTTGCCCACCCCGACATCACTGTAGCATTTGGGATTTCAAGGCTACTGACGAATCAACACAGTCCTTTCTGCTGTACCCATCTGGTCTACTTCTGTATTTTCAGAACAAATCTCTCACCCCAGTGTACTGTCACAGGATCAATCCTATCTGAATTAAAATTACTATAAAGGTGTTTTGGGGATCAGCTTACACTTATCTCCAAACCTCCCTTGTTGACATTCTGCAGCATCCAGTGTGTTGGCTACACTGGAAGACAGAGACAGACATTCAGTAAAAACTATGGCTAAATTCTTTTTGTAATTACCTGCAAACTTGCATCCTAAAACTTGTTTGAGGATTTATAGTGTGTGAAGATATTTAATTACCTAAGAACACTGATAGAATAATGGATTGGGTCCCAAAGCTATAAAAATATAATTGATTTCAATTGAAATTTGCCTACATGGGCAGGCCTAAAAGCTGAGATTAGCTAAGGCTTTTTGGCTTCGTTTTTAAAAGACATTGATGTTACCAGAAACCTTCCTGATAAAAAAGTGTCATTGTTCTTCACGTGAGTGCATCAGATGTATCATAATGCTTCCTATATACATGACATACCATACATCATATACATCAAATATACATGGAATACGTGCATATCAATACATACATATATACATCAAAAACACTGGATCAGAAATAATTGCATGTCTGCAAAATAAAATATGCATATAAATCAAAAAGCTCAGTGCATTAGATGCCATTACAATAAATGATTAACACAGTTATTTAATAGTTTGAGTAGTGTATGTTTCAGTATAGTATTTGCTAGCATTCTATGACCTGAAAATTTACATTAAGAGAAAATACCCACTAAAAAACAAAACTTGCTGATAAAACACCTTTTACTGCACACAAATACTGGTCTTTCTCTCCACCTGTCAACAGAGATTGAAGAGTAGATGAGGGACTATCATGCTACAGTATACACATCAAAATCCAACAATGTAATATATTAAAATGCAACTGCAGTGATAAAGGGTATACGTCATGCATTAGTCTCTTATCATTTACTTATTTGGAAGCTTGGCTAATTTGCAGTTAAGTTCCCACTTTTTCTGCAAAACAGAACAACTTACTCATTGTAAACTGAGCTGCTATGTTTCTTTCAAACCTTAACGGAGCGCAGAAGCCCAGGGGAGTGCTCCTTCTCAGGAGCTCTGCCACAGTCGATCACCTGACGTTGCTCTCCTCTTTCACCCTGTTGGAAAATTGCAGTAGATCTGCTGAAGCTGGTGGGTCACGTAAGTTTTAACGGGGTTTAAAGGAGCGGCAGAATGGACCCAGAGTTTTTACTTGCATCCTACGTCTACCCATGGTTACTCATACAAAAAATGGCTTGGTCCTTATCTTTTGCCAAACAGCTGTTGACATAAGAGCTGCCTTGATATTAGCAATCTGCAACAACTTCTTCATGCCACATGGTACTTCTTGACTACTTAGATCAGGTAAATAATGCAAAAAGGCAGTTATTAAACCCTCTTTGGGACAGACTACACAGAACCCAGGAAACCTACTGACTCCATCAGGTCATGTGTCTTTTAATCTCTGTTTTCCTTTTTGTATGGACTAAAAAGAACGCACTACAGCAATACACTCGCATAACAGTTAGACCCCTGAAGCAACATGTACTTTCATTTTTAAAATGCAGCTTAAGGAATAATTTAGTATGATTTTGCAGAATTCCAGTCCTGTCTCCTATTTCCATGTGTCCCATGCAAAGTCATTAATTTATTCTGGACTTGGGAAATACACATTCTTTTGGTGTTTTAGGTGATTTAAATGCTGTTTTGGTAGTGAATGACTGTTGATGACTGTGTAAAATGCATCTGTACTGTACATGAAATGTAATTATTTCTGTGTATCATACAAAGAAACCGAGGTTGTTGTTTTGACGATTTTGTTTGACAGTCATATATCGTATTTCAGAAGGCAGCATAATACACGTTATGCTGAATAAATAGACATTTGAGGAGTATTTAAATAAAACATCTGCATGCTTGAATGGGTCAACTTGGTTTTGCAATAACTTATTCATGTAACTTTTTTTTTCCTCTGGTAAGTTTGAAGGAACACTAAAGCTGAGGGCAACAAATGTCCCTGACACAAATTCCAGGCGAGCCATGAGTGAATCTGAACCATACTAGAGGCACTGGGACCAGGATGCCACAGCTCCATAATGCAGAACTGCCCTTCCGTGTGAGTGGGCATCACCTTCCCCTTCCCAGCCTGCAGCAGCAGAGAAAACTGGGGGACCAAATTATTTCCAGCAATATGAACTCCACCTCTCTAGCTGTACTTTTAAAAATATCCGCTATGTTTTCAATACGCCCAGACACCAACCGCTCTGCTGAACCTCCCAGGCTACAGAGCCTCCTCAAACCTGGTATCAAATTCCCTTGATAAAATATTAGTGCACAGATGAGACTGAACCGCTTCTGTAACACAACAGTGGGTAACAACACACCATGGATCACTTAAACAGCGCGACTGACAGTGCAGATGATGCTGATCTATCAGCTGTGTATAGTGTAGCACCAGCACGCATGACAGCCGCCTCTGCCAGGAGCTTCACGCTCTGGGGAGGAAGCAAAAGGTAAAAGTAATACCTGTCTGTGAATCGTCCCAGAGCATTTTTAAAGGAGAATGACTGTCCTCCCACGGAACAGCTACAGGAGACACACCAAAAATGTAAATTTAAGATTTTGAGGTTTTGGATATACTCGCTGTGGAAACATATTGACTGCTGTCAGAAGGCTTTTACAGTGGAGAGCACGATGCAACCTCAGTTGCTCCAGGGACAAGAGTGGCTTTCAGAGAGGAGACTGCTCTGGAGGAGGATAAATCAGTGAAACCATAGGATCAGTAAGTTTGGGGCAGTGACAGTGCATAGGAGGTCATATACTCTCTTTCCTGCATGTGGGGCCCACCAGGACTTTATTTTCCCATTGACCATGGAAACATCTGGAGATTACCAGGTGTTCTGAAAGAGCACGCAGATGATGTGATGTGTGAACATGTGGCTAAAAGAACAGCTGGGAGTGAACACATTCAGATTGACAAAGTCTGTGAGATATATGTAAATACCTGGGCAGATTCATTTCCTACCTGACTACATTATCTATTTATCTACCTTTAAGGTACCAACTTTCACAGTATCTATGAACAAGAAACAACTGAAAGTGGGGGAGTGCTGAACAAAAAGCAAGCAAATGCATAAAAACTCTGAAGTATTTAGGACATCGGAATTCTTTCAAAAGAAATGTAGTCAATCATACACAAGTTCTAAAGTTTTAGATACAATCTTAAGTCAGTAATAGTAATTACATGAATTAAACATAATGCTTGTGGTGGGTTGACCGTGGCTGGATGGCAGGTGCCCACCAAAGCTGCTCTGTCACTCCCTCCGCAGCTGCGCAGGGGACAGAAGATACTGGGCAAGGCTCCTGGGCTCAGATAAGGGCAGGGAGAGATCACTCACCAGTTACTGTTCATGGGCAAAACAGACTCGACTGGGGGAAATTAGTTTAATTTTTTAGCAATCAAGTCAGGGTAGGATAATAAGAGATAAACCCAAATCTTCCCGGGCTCGCCCGAGCGATGCAGGGGCCGGGGCTGGGGTCAGTCCCTCACACGCTGCCCCTGCTGCCCCTTCCCCCTCAGGGGGGCTCCTCACACCCCGCCTGGCTCCAGCCGGGGTCCCCCCCATGGGAGACAGTCCTCCACAAACCTCTTCAACATGACTCCTTCCCATGGGCTGCAGTTCATCCGTTCCATGGAGTCCAGCCCCTCAGGCACAGCCGGCTCCAGCCGGGGTCCCCCGCGGGGCCACCAGCCCGGCCAGCAAACCTGCCCCAGCCCGGGCTCCTCTCCCCGCGGGGCCACAGGCCCTGCCAGGACCCTGCCCCAGCACGGGCTGCCCACGGGGTCACAGCCCCCTTCGGGCACCCCCTGCTCCGGCGTGGGGTCCCACGGGCTGCAGGTGGGGATCTGCCCCACCGTTACCCTCCACGGGCCGAGGGGCACAGCCGGCCTCACCAGGGGCTTCCCCAGGGGCTGCCGGGGAACCTCTGCTCCGGGCCTGGAGCCCCCCTGCCCCTCCGTCTGCACTGGCCCAGGGGGCTGCAGGGACGCTCCGCTCACACAGCCTCACTCCTCTCTCCAGCCACAACCGCCATTGTGGAGGGTCCTTTTTTTCCCCTTCTTCAACACGTTATCCCAGAGGTAGTGCTACCATCACTGATGGGCTCAGCCTTGGCCAGCAGCAGGTCCATCTTGGAACCAGCTGGCATGGGCTCCACGGAACACAAAGGAAGTTTCTAGCAGCTTCTCGCAGAAGCCACCCCTGCCCCCCAGCCCCCTACTATCAAAACCTTGCCACGTAAACCCAACACAATGCTTTTATGGCAAAAACTTCAAAAACTACTTGAAAACCCCTTCCTCCTTCATGTTTAACCGTAGAGTTGCTGTGACCAAGAGCCTCTCTTTCTACTATTTATTCTTAATGCATTTCCTTTTATTTACGGGTTGCTTTGACAAAATGAACTGTTATAAAGAACAGAAAACATAGTTACCTATCCTTCAGAAAGCCTTGTCATACAACCTGCTGGCAGAAGAATCAATAACTCATCCAAAGACCAGGAATACTGAATTTTGGCTCCTAAAAGCATCCCCACACTCCTGAGTCATGACTGTGTGCTGCAAACCGTAGTCAGCCCCACGGCTACAGGCACAGTCCCACGGGCTCTGTAATGATTCACTGGGCTGAACAGAAACACCTGATGTGGGCAGGGGGTGACCCCCTTTCTAACACAGTCACTCCCCTTGACATTAAGCAATTTCTGAAAAACATGAAGGAGCAGCTCCGTAGTTGTTTGTTGCAACAAGAAAGATTTGGTTCATAACAGTTTATGCTGCAGAGATGAAAGAACACACCACCCTTCTCCTCCAGGTACTCCTGCAAAACTGAGGGGGGAAAGGAAATAAAAGGATGAAGTAGTTTTCACTGCTGCAAGTATCTCTAAATTTTCCCCTCTTGTCAAGCAGCCTCTCTCCTACATATATCTTAAAGCTCTACAGAAAAAGAACAGGCTCACAGCAGCCTAGTCAATCAATTTTAAGGCTCTTTGAACAAGTCCTAGAAAAAGAGACACCTCATAGCCTGAGCACAGTCAAAGAAAAAGGTCTGAAAATGTTCCAATTTACAGCTAAGACCCTTTTTGACAAATGTGGTTTGCTACCCAAAATAGGATTCTTTCCCGAAATACTTATCCGTAGTCCTTACTAGGGAAGAGAATACTTTTATCATTATCGACACGTGGGTCTTTCCCTCAAATGACACTACCCCATCCTGAACACAGACAGGCTGAGGATTTGGGTAGCCTAGCCCAGGTGAGGTTACCCTGACCATGGATGCTCAGTGTTGTCAGAGTCCACAAACACTGGTCTGGGCGATTGGTCCTGTATCAAAGGAGCCCGACCCCAAACCAACCCTCCTGCTCTTAAAATAACCCGACTACACCAAATGGCAATGCTTCCTTACCCCCTGGGAAACCTAAAACCAAATCATCTGGGCTGTCAGTACCCCAGATTCTAGCTGTGGACTTCTCCAATGGATCTCCCTAGCCCAATTTGCCATTTTATTTCTTCATGAGCTCTAACCCAGACACAAGGAGATAAAGAGGCAACCCTCACCGGCAGCCTGGGCTGCCTCTCACGAGAGGCCTTCAGGACAGCCGAACGAAGCATGGCTATAGGAGCTTCCACAGACACTCCCTGAGTAAAACTTTAAGCATCAGGATTTCCTGGACAAAGGGCAGGACTTCTTCCTGCCTTTTTTTACATTCCTTATGGTGAAATCCTCTACGTTCAGCCAAAATCCACAGCTGAACATAGCTCTGTAGATGTAATCCATAGAGTCCACATCTGCCATTTGTAGTTTGTTTGGCTTCCCCCCCCCCCCCCCCCCCCCATTTATTTTTAAACATGGAAAAAAATGCAACAATGGCTCAATCCACTGTGTAGCATCACAGGTCTCTGTAGCACTCAAGTCTAGAGCTGGTCTACATCCAGGTTTGCTCAGACACCTGCTCTTTTCCTACATAGGAACCTCACCCTTAGCTACAGCAACACGGCCCAGGCTGACCAGTGGGAAGGATGCAAGTCTGCTGTACATGTGCGGTAACACCAGGAACAAGGCTTCCCAAACGGTGCATCAAAAAGTATTTCTGACAAAGATACTCCAGGCAGAATCTTGGGAAGCTCTATCCTTCAGCCTTTTTTCTTACCTCCCAAAATAAGTATTAGCATCTGTAGGAGAGGTACAAAAGCAAAAAGGTTATCTTGCTTGCAGTACTACCTGTGAAATAAGTACACTCACATATAAACTGCTAAAACCAAAACAGCCCACACAACTGAAGAGCTTTGTTTCATGAACCCTTAAGAAGCTCTCTGAAAAGACATAAAAATAGGAAATTACATTTACAATGCAGTTTCTCCACAACAGAGTAAGCGGAATGGATAAAGACAGGTCAAATTAACTCACACTTAGCAGGAGGACCCTCCCAAGATACACCCAAATCATTCACACCCTAGGACTTCAAAATGAAAAAGTCATGGAATTTAAGACAAAAGTAATTTTATTGTCTACCAAATCACACCTTGATTTATTTTTTCTTTTACAAATTCCAAAACAAATGAAAGAACTCCTAAAATGTAGTATTATGTAAAAATCCATTTGCCACAAACTACAAATATGTATTTCAAGAGCGTGACCAATTGTAAAAATAATCCTATGAAATAAACATTGTTCATAAAAATACAGTAAAATGCACTTTCCCCACATCAATAAATACATTTTAACGCTGTTTCCAGTTGGCATTTTAAGCCACTAGAAAGCTCTTAATGAAGATGCCACCAAAGTATAATTTCTCCTTATGTACTTTACAATTATTGCAATAGCATCCAGAATGATAAGCATTTTCCTTGTCTTTTGTTTCTACCTTCAGGGGAATCACAGGCAGGAGAAAAGATTTATCTAGAAAAATGTGCTGCTCCCATATTGATTCCCATTTCGGAAAGAATGTTTAAGGTTTCCTTTCTTTTCACTGTGAAGCAGTCCATAGAACAAACTATTTCAAAGAAGAATTCTCCAGAATTACTCAGAAAATTAACGTCTATTGTCCAGAGTCATAGTTTTGTTTTCAATCCCTGTTTAATATATTTAAAGTTAAAAAGTAAACAGTTATGTTAGATAAAAATAGAAGTTTTGGAACATCTTTACCAACAGCTAAGATAAAGGTTTTGTTAGAAAAAAGAAAAACTTGCTCTTTTTACAGATCTTGCAAATTTTAAAATCCAAGTATTGACTTGAATTGTAGCTCTGCTTTCCATGCACGCATAAAAACACACTACTATATATACACAGATCCCTGATTAAGACATTTTCCAAATGGCTTATTAAAAATGTAGAAGTCAATTTCAACTGAAGTCACGTTTTGTTTGTCCAAAGCACTGTCATTTCTTCAAAAAACCGAGTATTTATCTTCCTTTCCTGTGAAGCTTCCTTTGAGGTTCTGTCTACCTGTGAATGAATCAGTATTTTACACATCACACAGCTTGTGACAATAATTTAAATATTACTGTGCCCAGTGAACGAGTGCCTTTTAAGAAACAAACAAACAAACAAATACCAACTCTGTTTCATGGCTGAGGCCACGGCTAAGAGGCTGTCAGGATTATCCTTCTTTCTGTGCTGGCCTCCTTCACTTCATTAGCTGTCTTCCGAGGCGTACAAAGACTGCTGTATTTGGCATACTTGATGGAACAGAATAAAAACAACAAAAACCAATTAAACCCCTTTGTGACTTCTCAGATTGATTGCATCACCTATAGCTCTTCCATTTCAAAGTGTGTATTAAAGCTGTTTGCCATGGACGTGTGTTCAAAGATCCTCGTCAGGCTTGGTTTCAGTAGCTCCACAGAGTGGCATGACAGCTGCTGTGAGGTATCACTCTTCAGGGCCATGATCTGATCTGCCCCGGGATCCCTTCTGCCGTAGTACAGAGCCCACAGTAATGTAATAGTGAGGATCATAGCCAGGATCTGCGTTACTCCAATAGAGATTCCTAGAAATCTCAGCACTTGTAATTGCTTCGTTCCCCTCAAAAAAGTGTACATTTTTTTACCGCATCCCTACAAAACAAAAACAGATTTAAAAAAATCAGTCAGTATTATTTGGCTTGCAGTTCCCAAGGTTTAGCTCATCCTACCTAGCACTGGCTTTGCTGGCTCCCCAAAATCTCTCTCTCTCCTCCTTCAACCAATACTTTGGAAATTATTTTGTCTACTTTTTAATCACTTCCATAATGCCATCTTTACGTTTTCTCATACTGCTTGAGAGTTTACTGCTTGTAACAAGCTCCAAGAGACCTGTGCTATCTTTGATTCAGAAATCAAAGTTGATCTGAGTTCCTATCAACTATCACTGATTTTTTAAAGAAACTCAACTGGTTTTGCCAATGTCTAAAAGCCATGAAATCCTCTTACTCATCTTGTTTCTCTCCTTAAAATTACAATTTTTCAAGGTTGTCCACTATTTTAAACTCTTTATAGACTTTTTCTACAAATAATACCACAATCTGAAGTCAAAACAATATTCTAGGAAAGACCTACAGACCTGCAAAACCTCATCAGTGTTTCTTCCCACCTTTTCTCTTTTAGTGTTTTATCTGGACTCATTATATGCCAGTTTATTAGTTCTGCAGAAAGTCCCTAGGGAGTAGAAAAATCATTACATTCCACACACTGAGTAAGGAGCCTCAAACAGAATAACCTTTAATGGAGGACTTCTGACAAATTTCCAGAATGCAGTGGGTACAAACAGTCTTTCTTTAGTACTTAGTGGTAATAATAGGACATGAATGTGGCATTACTCCTTTTTATTCTTGAACTAGAAGCATCTCCTCATTGCAAAAAAGCCTGTCTGCTTATACTAGTTAGGTTCTGCCCACCTCCCCTACCCACAGACTGTATTTTAAAATTAACTGCCTTAAATGTAGAAACCTCCCTGACAATTACTGTAATGATATTATACCAAAAGCCAGTTTTGCCTCCTATCTTGTGCTGAGCTGTTGTTACTTAGAGCACAGTTGTGTCCTGAACTGCTGTGAGAGGAGCCATAGCAATCTGCCCTGCATCAGGCTCTGCACAAATCCAGGCAGGCAGCCAGACCCTGTCCCAAAACAGCTGACCATCCACATGGCGTATTAGGAAGATGGTCACATACACCACCTCTGCAATTATTTACAGAATAATAATAGTTATTTACATAGAAAAAGTCTGAGGAAAACTACGTTAAAAGATCACAAGTTGTGTTTCCCAGGAACGGAAATTTAGCTCTTTCCAAACCATCAGTGCATGCTCCGCAGTTTGCTGTACAAGGCCACCTAATTACTGTTCAAGGCTTCAGGAAAGCTCCCAAGCCCTCGTAATGCAGCCAGGATCCACAAAGAGACACCAGTTCTGGGAGCTGCTGGGTAGCAGTGCAAACACAAGCTATGAAGCTTGTTGATCAGGAAAGATGATGCCCAGTCTTAGAAAGGAATAAAACCTTCAAGAGAGAGCCCTTACCTACTATGGTCGATGCTTATTCTCTATTTTAAACTTTGCAGAGCTTCACAGCACAAAAGTCAAAGGAACACAGCCACCAAGAGAAAATTCAGAGTAACTGGATGGGTAACACCACAAGTATCAACAGGCATTGGTCCCAGACGAAGACATCAGGACCGCCTCAAACTGGGCACAATCTTCAAAATGCCATTTTGGCATTTATACCCTTTTACTGTATGTTTCTTACAGTTTTTCTATGAAAAGCAAGCAATTGATCAAAGTGACAGAATCTGAAGACAGGACACAATAAATAACACTTTTCAATTACACTGAAATTCCTCAACGCCCACAGTATCAAATGCTACAGTCCTGCATGTATTTGGTGAAAGGCCCGATTCTTGTCTCGCACACAAAACTCACACTGCGGTCAAAAAGATTTTCATTTAGTATCTAAATAAAATTTATGTACTATATGATAATTGTACCAGAGTAAGTTAAAGATCTCAATGCTCCATTCATCATTTCACTGTGTAATTTCTAAGCATTAACATAGTCCAGACACAGAACAAGGAGTAAATGTGGATTCTTTGAAATTTGAAAAAAAAAAAAAAAAAAAAAAAATCCACTGTAGCGAAAGCAATGTAATTGAACTTGATGAGGAACAAAAATTGTCACATTGGTGTCTTCTCTTCAACTAGAAAACAGTGTTGTAATTATACTACTTTCCAAATTTGTTTTTAATTACAGAGAAACCGGCTGCATTTTAATACTTTTAACAACTTTAAGGAATGAAGGTAAATACTGGTCACAATTTAAAAACGCTCAACCACAGCAGTATTCAAATTCAGTTCATTCGTTGCCTAGAGGAAACATCCATTAACAGAGAGCAATAACAGTAATGCCTACATCTTCTGCAGTACAGACACATAACTGAGACAAATTATGCCCCATCTAGATAGACTGCCTCCCTCCATTTAATGATGTTCTTACAGTTCTGCTCTAATACACGTTCAATATCAGTTTCAAAATTGAGAAATATCCAGCCACCCCAGTTATCCTCACATTCATGCATTTTATTTCTGCTTATGTGACACATTCATAGTTGGCAGCCTGCAATTAAAGAGTACATAAATACACTTTCCTCGGCAAAAGTAAAAGTTTGTCACTAAACAGGGAGCTCTTGCTGACAACTCAAAAATAATATAAAACTTTTGCAGTGATCATTCAGAAGAATGAACTTCAAACTCCTACAGAGCTATGGATTAGAGGCTTGACTCATATTTATTACAAAGACTGTTTTATATTCTCAGTCTCAAAATGGAAACAAAGCATATATTTTTGATTTACTGCAACATCATAGAATAAGGACCAAATCTTAAATAAGGCACTTCCCAGAGTGGATAAACTATCAGTATATTCAACAGATCTGTTGTATACCCAAGTTTTGAGTATACTTAAAGTTACGCTAGAAAACAAAAGAAAAAGTATTACATATGCAATTCTGATTTTTCTGAAGGTCTCAACTCGCACCAATCATTTTATCCAGGCTACAGTTCCTGATCACAAGCTGAGCAGAGCTCCCTTTGTCCTCAGACCACAACAAACCTCTGAGGCCATACTGTCATCACTTCTCTCACAACCATGCTCTTTCTAAGGTTAGCCTGTTCCGTGAACTGCACCAAAGGTGAAATTTGTCAGAACAAAAGCAATCCAAGATGACTAACACATTTAAAAAACAGTATTCAAATTCCAGCAGGGGAAGCACAATTCCTGCCAAAAATACTCTCAAGCAGAACTGTAGAAAGGTGGCTTGCTTACAAGAACTGTATTTTGAAGGATGCCAGCTTAGACTACAGAAAGCTCGGAGATCCCAGCAGAAAATTACAGCACAGCTATAACAAAATTCTATCAAACCCAGCCAAACCAAACTTCAGAAAAATTCTTTGTAGCACTTCAGAAAACTGAAGTACCACAATGGACTTTGGACTTGCAAAAGCATTTACATAAGCCAATTCTAGGCTAGCGAGGCTAATCTCATCAGACTCCCTCTCAAACCACCAGACTATGCAAGATTGTTTTGAATCACTTTCTAAAAAAAGCTTTTCTCTTTCAATTCTCCAAACCAGAAGTCAGACAGATTAGCCTTGCAAGCGTAAGTTGGTTTTGCATGATACTGATAAACATATTAGCAAGTATACTGTACAAGCGCCTGTGAGACAAACCACAGGCAAGCACCATGGGAAAAAAAAAAATGTTTTGCCAACCAAATACTGTACATATCTCAAAGAGCAACCGAGTATTTTTGTGGCTGGTAAAACAGAACATAGCCTGTCCCTTTTTGGAACGGATTCTGCAGTAGAGAACGAAAAATAAATTTTTGCTAAGAGCTGAACCCATCCACACGTTCTGGCGTATGGTAGGGGAAGAACCACAAATGTACCCTTCAGGTTTCTTTTAGGAAAAAAGCCAGAGAGCCTTCCTTTTTTGTCAAGTGGGTCTCAACACAGCCCTTATATGCTACATCATCATCTTTGGCTATTAATGTTCTCCAAGTAGAACCAAAAGAACCTGAACATACGAAGTGCACAGAGAACCACTGCTGTAGAATACAGTTTTGGGAATGAAAAGTTAGCAGAAAAGATGACATGAGAAAACCCTGCAGTTTCAACAAGACACTCCAGTGACTAGTACACCTTTCTCACAATTTTTTTTGAGCTTCCTGAGCTCACACTGCTTACATACTCTTGCTTTTTCATATAAGCAGAAAGGATGTTCAGGGCAAATGAGCGTTCTGCAGCTTCCATGTATTTACACTCCTTGAGGCTCTCTATGGCAGAGTCTGTCTATACGGTATCAGTACTGGCAACAGTATTACAAAAAGCAACCATTATGGCAGCGAGCCACAGTTCTTTCTTCTTCAAGAACGTGTAAGAGGTTGCCAGGCCCCAGAAGAAGCCTGAATGGCCTTCCCATTCAGAGTGACACTTCTAAAGTGTAACCAGTGCTACCTGTCCTGCAAGCCTTGCCCTAAGGCAGGAGAGGCTCTACAAGTAGCTGGTGGAGAGAAAATAGCCTCTGCCGCTGTCTTTAAGGTTGGTAGCACAGACCTTCTGTGCCTTCTGAGGCACCTGCCTTTTGGCAGCTCTACTTTCTCTCTTCCTAGTGGAAGCATATGATGCCTAGGATGGATGTCTGAAAGTCCAGAATAAACTATATACTTTCTTCTGAGATTCATTGCCATACAAATGTAGCAAATCACTCCACGTGACGCAATTTCCCCAGAACTTGTTTTCTGGCAATAGCTAATATTCATCTTGGCTTGTTTATACAGTCAATCTCCCCTGCTTCCGAGATCCATCTCTATAGCTCCTGAGCAACAGCCACATAACAGATTCTTGTTAGAAACAAGTCTTCGACAGCTGTACGACTGGGACATGATAAAATGGTTCTTTGGGTGCTCTTCCATAACACAGAGTTGCAGTGTCCGCTGGAGAAATCCTCATGCTGCAGCATCTGACAGCACACTTCTCAGGCCCATCCTCCTTCCTTTGCCCCCTATATTACTCTTAAAGCAACCAAATACAGAATGCAGCTCTTCTCATAACTACTCATAACTACTTGACTACAACACGATTTTTGTTGCTGCTGGACTACCTGGACTGTTGGTCATTCTGCTATTACTGAATGGACAACTGAAGTTCTTCAGAGGGCTGTTAGCATTAAAAAAAATGATAGGTAGCAAAGCAGTCTCCAGACAAAGCTGGCTTTAGACAACGTTTTTGTAAGAGCAGTTAAAAAAGTTTCGGTAGAGAACATATTTACTTGTTTTTATGATATTCACCCTAAGAACCCTAAGTCACCGAAATGACTTGATACTGTGATCACCTCCCTCTTCCACTTGGAGTTCAAATAGGTCCTCTCCTGGTTTTAAGGTTTTGGGTTTTTTTTAATTTAAAAAAAAATAATAACCATACTGTAATGTAGTAGAGTTAGAGATAAAGACCATTTTTACACAAAGTTTCTATCTAGCTCACAGGGGAGCAACTGATTTACCTGCCTCCTTGTATGAGGCCTGTCAACAGGACAGCTCCCACCTTCCAAAGGACTTCTCAAAAGCATCCTTTCACTGCACATACTACTAGAGCCCTCATTACCATAGCGTCAGTAGAATTTCTCATAGTTTGGCAAGCTGGAGACTGGACATCACACCAAAACTAGTATTTTATTTTTTGAAAGGAGCAAATTTCAACTCCAACCTAACCAACACAAAATAAAACCTCAATGTTTAAGCACACCTCAGACGTTAACTGCATTGCTACTAACTTGTCTCTCTTCCAGATGAGAGTGGGTAAGTTCTTCCTTCCTCCCTCCCTCCCTCCCCCACTTCAGCATTAGTAATAAACATAAATAAACACTTTCCATAAACACAATTACTCTACAAACCTTTCTGCTGCGCTGCAAATGAGTTTGGAAAATGACTGGATCAGAAAAAATGTAGAAAGCCTTCCAAAACATCCACATTTTTCTTCTTACCTCCTGATAAAGGTCACTGAGATCCTCATGATGTGCCTGCTTAGAGCATCCTGGGAACTCTCTGACACAACAGGAGTCAGGCGGCCAGTCCATCTCTGTCATTTCCAGCCAGTCTGTGAAGTACACCACCCCACAACATTTAAACTGCAAGGGAAGGATTAGCCAAGATCAGCAATAATGATGCTACTTCTTCATAAAAAGTAGGTCATCAAAAAACCTAAATAAATTCCTATTAACAACTTTAAACATATTTACATAGGACTAAAAACATCTGCTGGCGCTTCCACCTATTTTCTTTTGCTGTACTTTGACATAAAAGCAATGTGAAAAATGTAGTGCAGTGACTTATGAACCCCTCAGAAATTGCCCACGATACTGCTCTGTCCTTTAAATTGCAACTGCTCCCTCAAAGGATGCTTCACAGAAATTGTCCTACCCTGCAATTCTGCTGTCCTTACTACAAGGAACTACCACGTGATGATTTCATGTCAAAAGGGTAACTAATGAACAAGCATACTTCTGGCTGAAGGAAGCAGGAAGAAAAGATGATTAAGGTCTGACTAGTGAGGCCTGTTCCTGCAAGGCTATAACTGTGGTCACAGCTGTTGAAAACCAGATGAGAAAAAACATAGATTTACCTGAATACAGAAAAAAAAAAAAAGAAAAAAAAGATTTTAAAAGTGAGCAAAAAGGTATAAAAATCACAAATGCTGAAAGGAAAAAGGAAAATGGAAAGAAGGGGTGTAACACTAAAAGCACTGCAACAGAATCAACCATAAAATGAAGAAGTCTGGCTGCAAAGCAGATGAGCCATAATTGGCTATAAAAAACACCAGGACTAACAACCTGTCTTCTCTGCAAAGCACAATAAGAGATTTAGAGCCAAATGACCAGCTTACCACATTCCAAGCTGCTTTTACATAAAAAAGGGCTGAAGCAGCTACATTAGATTTTCTTCAGCACTGGATAAGGACTCAGTATGAGGGAAAAGCAGCACTGCTGCAGGAACAAGATGCTGCTTTCTTCTGTCTGGATGTTCTCCAGTACCAGCCTGAGTGTAAGTCATCACCTGGTTCCTTCGACCCATGAACTTGAGAATATTTGTGCCCCTGTGCCTTGACTTCACCAGTCCTCTTACAAATCTCATTTCTTCCTTTTTCACCACAGCTTTCATGTCTCTCTTTATCAGTTCATTAGCCAAAATTCTCCCAGCATAGCACTTTCTAAGGGAAGCTCAAGCTTTGGCTCCTGATCGTAACTGCAAAGACCACCTTATTAAATATCCTTTCCTTACTCAAATCTTTTTTTTCCTCACTGCCCAGGTCTTCCTTCCTACTTCATTTGACCCTTCCCACCTTCCTTAGCACAGCCACAACTCTGATAACTAGATTAGCCAAGGGGTTAGGCAGAAAATACATTTCCCATCTCTCTCAGATGTTAAAAGATACAGAAGCAGGAGCACAAACCTGATCAGGGCTGAATCTTTGGGAACAAAGTTGCAACTACAAATATTATCTTTAGGAAAAAACCTGTACTTCTGACTGAAGGAGGGCCCCAAGCATTGTGCTCATTCAGACACAAAGCACGTACCAGGCTCTGACATCCACCGGCTGACTTACGAGTAGACTGAACTAAAAGGAGAGCCCACCAATTAAGCAGGAGCTGCAAAAGAGCCACGTCAGTTCACATCAGACCTTCCCCAAATCGTTCCTCTGGTCAGAGACGGAACACAGGAAACCTAACTTCTAAAAGGAACATTTTCCTCCCCTGGAAGACTTAAGGCATAGCTGAAGTTTCATTACTAATATTCATATTAAAAATGGTCATTGTGATGACACTACAACAACCAGGGGGACAAGAGGCAGCTTTTAATTTAATCAACTTAGATATTTAAATCAAAATACAGTATCGGCTCTACTAAAGGAAATAGAGACCATTTGATTATGTTATCTCAGGTACAGAACAGACACAAACACTCTACTTGTGTATGGAGAATTACTGTTTCACAGACACTTGCATAGCCAGTGCAGGGGAATGGGGAGGGTGGGGGGGTGTTTAACCTCCTTTAGTCCTCACTCTCTATTTCAGGTTTTAGTATAAATACAGACTACTCAAGTGCTGCCAGGAAACGCTTAAACTAACAGGAAATCTGTGCAACAATGATAGATTTAAACATTTCAACAAGGGCAGCACAATGACAGGCATTTAAAAAGTTCTCTTCCTGCACGTGAGTTATATTTGGAGTTAATGGGTTTTACCTTGGGCAATTTCATGTTTTTGCAACATAATACTTCATTCTTTCTGAAGTTCGTTCTGAATTTTAGTAGGCTAGAGGGCAAAGCTGTGAATACACAAGGAAGCTTTTTGATTTGTTTCCCACACCTCCCAGTCAAAGGAAATAAAAACCCTGATCACTTTCTCAAACCACAGCCCAAGAGACAGTGTGGGCATCTTTTTGGAAACTTCCTTTCCCACTCATTTCTACCTAAACACATATCTTAACCATGACAGCTCCACGGAAGGAAACTTAACAGAGCCTACAGGAAGGGAAACACAGATTAATATTAAAACAGCACATAGAAATGTTCATTTTACTTCACCTGCAGATTTTTAATTTTATACACATCATATTCTTAAATGTTATAATAATCCTAAAAGGCGTTGAAGTCCTAACCTTACTGGCAAAGATGACAGTGTTAGCAATTTAACTGAAAGTAACAACTTCTTTGTGTGCTTGTGGTTTAGTGTATTTAGGGCCTACAAAGTTCAAGACTTGGATATCACGTGATGTTAAAAGACACCATCACTACACAGGGTTTCACATGAAACAAACTTGCATTTATTTACCTATTCACTTAAACCAAAACTTTCTCCTTTAGCAGATAAGTAACTTTTGCCAAGCATGTATTACTTCACCTCATGAATTAACTGTTGTCTTACCTCCCTCTGGAAAAAATTCCAAGCATGTGTCAGCCACTGGTACCTAGGTAGGCCATAATTGGTCATCCTGGCTTTCAGCGTGATCATATCGGACCACTGCACTGGAACCTGGAGCGAGGAAAGAAAAACAATGCACACAACAGATCAGTTGGCTTGAAGATCCAAACCCAGAACTTCCATCTATTCCAAAATCTTTCCAGTGCAACGGCCAAAATAACCTTGTATGTAAATAAACAGGAAAACAAGTCCTTTGATTTTTCTGACATTGAAACTTTAGGAGCTTTATTAAAGTATCAGGAAAAATTTAGTTATATCCTTTACTTAACGTACATTGAAAAAGGAGCGGCATTTTTTAGAGATTCAGAGATAATGGGATACGATTTGATTACAGCGTTACCAGATTTTTTTTAACCTGGTAAAAAACTTTAACCAAGCCCATCCAAGTCATCAGGGATGCAACTTGTCTGCCCCAGTTTAAGCATCTCCCTGTTGTTGTCTTAGTCATTAGAAACAGGCAGCCACATGGGGCAATTCATCTCAAGATATATATTTTAAACAGAGCGCGTATCATTCTCTTGAATTCTCAAACTCATTTCACTGCCTAAGGTGACAAACTTAGGTTTAAACATCTGACTTCTAAAATATATAAAACTGAGATGAATTCTACCCTGAGAGTCTTCTCAGTGGCTTTCTGGTTTTGCCTGGAGCCCTGCATGCAGGTATCCTGAAAGTACTCGATTTCAGTATCCTGCTCAAGAACAGTAACAATGAAGTGTAGACAGTGAGACCTGTGAACTTTTTTCTTTGCACACATTCAGACGTGTAAACCTTTTCTTCTGAAAGAAGGATTCTTGAAGTATTTTTCTCTCAAATTTGACTACTCAGAAGCAAGTTGCTAGTGCTCTCCATTGTCAGACTAGGACCCTCAGTTTTTAATTTGTCAGGAACAACAGAAGCAAGTTCTATGGCACCTGGCATACAATGCAGTTAAGAGTCAAGGTAAGTAACTTCTGTTCAGCAGCAGAAATTTCAGTGTGCCGAATTAAAACAAGGAGTTGAAGACTTTGCAGTTACCCTTCTAGACACACATACCATTCATGCAGAGTTTTGCCTCGTTCCCATTAGCCTTAATACTCATGGTGAAAGAAATCACAATTGCAATATCAGCTTTCACTTGGAGAGCAGGGGAGCCCAGCTCCTCTAGCAGCTGCGACTTAACTATCCTGTTCAATTTTGAGTGAACAGTAAAAGCCTTTTACAAATAGTAATAAACATTATCTATGGGGAAAAAAAATTATCACAATACTTCCCAAGGAGTCTCATCTTTGTTGCGCTAGATGCTCTACAAAAATAAGAGGGACAATCACTGCCTGACTGACCCCGTAATCCAAATAAGAACATTTGATAATGTTTCATTACTGCTGCTAGTTACATTTTTGATGCCCTGATAAAGCTCCATATATAATAAATGTATTAATAATATCCCAGAAATTTAACACACCTTTCATTTAGCAGAATTATTTCTTAAGCTATAAAGCACTGAACTCACAATTGTCTATGTGAAAAATGTGGTAGCAGTAGTGTACTAAAAACACTTTAAAAAGTATCACAGAGTATTTCTACCACAAACATTTACACTGGTCACTACAATAAAATAATTTGGGTTTTTATTCAATGCATTTCTCTTTGCACTGCATTGGAAGTTAGCACTCCACCTTCTTTGGATAATATTTGATATTGCTGCAATTAAGCTTCTATTTGCTAGACTATTTCTTTATTATCTTATTTGAGTTGAATGCGGTCCAAGGTTACACACGTAACACAAGGCATTCAACTTCTTTATGAAAACAATGCAAAGCCAGGAGGTGGGGGTGTGTGGGTCGGAATCAAGAAGTGAGAGAAGGAAAATTAAAAGCAAGTCAAAACAAACGAAACCCCACTGCAGGAAGGCAATTTGAATTCTGGAGCTAAGGATGAATACTGGAATCTGTGTTTGTTTGGTTCCAAGAATGCCAACATACCAAACCAAGGACATTGATGTATCTATAAAATAAGCTTTCTTTCAGCTCATGCATGCAATACCGCACAATTATACATGATGTTGAGATGCATTTCGTTGACTATACGCCAACACTTTTCCGTAGTGTGGAGACAAACAAAAACTAGAGATGCTGGCTTGGTGTTAGCATAAATTCTGCAAAGCTCTGTTTGCCATTGGGATCTACTTATTCATTATAATTTTTCTAATGAGTATCAAGGCTTGACCAATGCCCAAGTAAGCTGTACACCCACACTGGCTTTTCAGTCTTGTGGGTGGAATAAATAAGTCATGAGGCACACTTCATGCTGAGAGCTATCATGAGCTGGAAGGAAAATTGTTTATACAAGGACTCTTAGAGCATCTTGTCCACGTGCCAAGGAGAGCTCATATTGGATCAGCAGAGGTGGTTATGCCTCAGTGACATTTTTGACAACATCACCCACCACCTATACTAATGCCAACCAATTCTCTGAAACCCACCAGGGGCTCATGTGATTTCATGCTACACTGAAACCAACATGACATCAAATCACACCCACGGGTATAAAAAGGGACTCTTATCTTAATCAAGCAGAATAGGAGAAAGCAAGCTCTAGGGAAGTGACTTGCACAGATATGAAAGAATGACTGCAAAAAATGCTGTGCTCTTCCAGGCTGCCACATTCCCTACAAGTTTCAGCAGCGAGAAACCTGAGACTGGCCCACTTCATCACACAAAGAGCAGCAGTGGTAGAACAAAGACACTAAGAAGACAAAATCAAATGGAAAGAGAAAACAAAATAATCCCAGTATTTCCTTATCGGAATCCAAAAAAAAAATATATATAAAGGGAGAGAAGAATAGGGACAAAAAAAACCAAAAGCAGTTGCTGACCAGATTTTTATCTGTTGTGTTTGCATGCTCATGTTCATACACTTGGACTCCTGGGAGAAAGAGGAAGAACCAGAGGAGCATGGAGTATCTGGGTTCACTGTGACCCACTGCAGAAGGTGCAGACACATAGCTCAGCACTGCTTCTTTTTGCAAAGGGGTGCAAGGAGACCCATGTTTTTTTCTGGACAGAAGCAGCATAACCAGTGCCTTAACATATGGTAGGGCTATGACAGCTTTTATCAAACTGTCCCAGGTTTGGGTTTCAGTAGCATAGCAGGTAACTGAAAGCTTGGGGGATCACACTAAAGCACACTGTAACTTCAGGTTCTCGACTAGTGAGGGCTGGAGGAGGCATGTACCACTGCACTGAAGGCTATGTTATTGCTGGCAAGATTTCTGTGGAAAGACAGATGTTAGTTGTAACTGTCATCCTTGGCAAAACCCCTGCAGAGGGTAGCTGTGCCCACAGGATGAAGCATGCCTCTTCTCTGCATTTCCAACTTTAAAATTCATCAATGTAAGCTGACATTTAAAGTAAAGGGACAGCCGTAACAGTTATGATATTAGAACACCCCTCTGGAATTTGTACTACAAGGGAATGAATGCTGATGCAAAGTGCTGCCACATAACTTCAGACTTCAAATCTGCCAGAAATTCCTTTGTCCCAGTACCCTGTAAGTATCAAGAAGGCTCCTTCCCATCTTACTACAATGTATGTACTACTCACTGTTGGAAAGGCCAGTATATTGGGCATATCTTGGCAGCTCAGAGAAACTATTTGTCTGTCTATTCATAAAAATGTACCACAGCAAGTACAAGACGTAAGGATATAGCAGCCAGTAGAACAACATGTCAGTTTAATTTCTGCTCAACACTTACCCATTTTCTTGCATGATGGCTACAGGTCTTCAGTCTGAAAATTAAAGGCTGGTACAGCTATAAACACTAGACAGAGATAAAACCTCTTAACAAGTTTACAGATGAGAGTGTTTTATAGCCAAGACATGTTTTGCCTAAAACTGGCATTTATAGCTTGTGGAGGCAGCGTGAAGATTTCAGCAGACAACAAGTCCTCTACTGAAAGAACACACTGTCTTTTTACAAGGTACACTCCGTTATAGCTCTTCAAAAGATGAAGAGCTTCTGAGGTAAAACCCCTTCAAATTCTTACATCTCCTCTCTCAAAATACTTAAGGCTGAAGTTTGTACCTGATCCTCAAAACTTCCAACGAATTCAATGAGAACCTGCCTAAGCAAGAACTAACAATAAATAAAGTCCTTAAATCAGGACTGCAGGATTTGGCTCTCAAATAAAGAGAGGGTGGACAAAAACCCAAATAGGACCTTCCAGACAGAAAAGCTTTCCCAGAAGAATTCTGTTTAACAAAAAAAAAAAAAAAAAAAAGGCAGCCGCTTGAAATTAGACTGTCGGAATAATGAACAAAGATAAACACTACTGCAATTAGAAAACAGCTAGCTAATGGAAATTTCTGTTTTCTTCTCTTGAAAAAACACAGCCTCCTTTTCTGACTCACCGTTATTTCCTGCTCGTAGGTCCAAACACCACAGGCCAGTTCAACGCAGAATATTACAAGCAAGCTTCCAAAATACTGCAGAAAACAGAACAGTCTTAGTTATTTTTGATACTCAGGTTAACTTCGAAAAAAAGGACTCAGTAATACTAAAGGACATCTCAAAACATTAGTAACATCTCACATGATTGAAGACATGAGATCTGAAATACGTTTTTGTAACCAACACATTAAAAATTCACGCAGCAAACTTTCTAAAGGTTTGTCATGTAACATTTCTTACTAACTTAACATAAAGCATATGAACATTGCAATGGGAAAATAAATTCATTTCCTTGTTGCCCAAGAGTGCAAGGCTACCATGAAAACAGTTGCAGAGGATGGTATTTTTTCCTTCATGTATGTGGAAAAAAACAGAAATCTCTTTTTTCAGTTCTGTCCATTTAAGCAACATATCCAAATCATGCAAATAGCCAAAAAGGGGAAGAAAAAAGAAAAAGAAGAATAAAAGAAGAGAAAATTGAAAAGACTGAAGCAAATAAGGTTCTTGAAAGTTATGTTCAAATCAAAGTGATTTAGATATTTGAGATCAGGCATAAACATACATGTATTTATTGAGATGGACTGAAATATCTTTGTCTATTACAAGATCTAACACTTGAACTATTTCAAAATAGAAAAATAGGTGTATAAATGAAGAACCTGTACAGGTCTTGGTAATGACAGTTAAGAAAAAGTGGTTGCTATGATTAAAAAGAAAAGGACTATCCCTCCATATAGCATCAACAAACCCTTTCTGAACTGCAGGATAAAGCTGCATGGAAATTAAGACTGCTTTAACTAGTGTTCTCTATTAAAAGTAACCCATTTAACTTTTATTGAAAGCAGTAGTATAGTTCCACTCATTCTTGACTCAAAACTTTCTTCCATGTCAATGGACTGAGCTCCCCCTTGTTCTCAGTACACAAGAATTAAAGTTACAGTCTTCATGGATTTTCATTTTATTTAGAAATCAAAAGAAACACCATCACAATATAAAATAGAATAGAATAAGTATATAATTCCATTAGTAGGATACATGCCAAAAGGCTTCCAATTTAGTAATTTCATTCCTGAATCTATTTAGCACAGGTATAAAAGACACAAAACAGGTACTAAGGATAAGTGGGTTTTTTTATTTTCTGTTAAAGGGTCAATAAGTTGTATAATTTAAAACAGAGAATAAAAATCTACAATATTAGGATTTAACAGTCATCTACACAGCACCTTTTTCATTTACTCTGTCTAGAACAGTGTAATTCACAGATACCTTGGCAACTACTGAACAGTGTCTTCTATTTGCTGGTCAAATCTAACTCCCTGATTTAGGTTTGTAGACACAAACAGCCAAATTAAAAATGTGTATGTAAAAATATTCATCTGAACTTTCAAGAGAAACCTATACTCATACCCTCTCCCTGCAAAGGTCTGTTCGATAAAGATGGTGTTGAAAGAAGAGGTCCAGCTGTCCTAGTCTCCATCATGTTACACTGCATCCTCGTTGTAGCTGACCAAGACATCACATATCCTTACAAATCAACATTATGAGTTCACACAGAGCACCAGTAGAGGCCTTCAATAACCAATACATTCATCCTCCGAAAAGAGGAAAAAAATTGAGTCATACCTTGTAAGAACGATTATGCTTTCTCTAAAAAATAAATTTATGAGCTTCTAGACAATGTATCCACTATCGCTTCAGTGCCTGCAAGTTATGAAAAGGGTTCTTTACAAAGTATTCGCTTTGAAAGAAGGAAAGAATGCCACATGCTTCAACTCTTTGAATTCATACCAAAAAATGTTTAAGGAAATCACAGCTAATACTGAGATTTCTGAGAGTGAGAACAACTAAATGTTTTGATGAAAGGCAAATTTGAGTTCTCAGCTGTGAAAAAAAAAAAAATCAGTGGTTTTATACTCTAATTGAGTAACAAGCCTGGGACTACCTGCTGTCCCCAGACCTTATACAAAACTCACTGATCATGGTGAAAGCGATACATCTGGGGGTATACATCTGGCATTCTCTGGAAAACTCTTTATTTGCAGTTCCTTGTAACATTTCATTCATTCACCAGCCTTAACATTTGAGACTTCCTCATTTTTGTCAGCATATCGTTAAGAAAGTTTGTGGTAGCAGTTGAGACAGAAGAGCCAAACCCAAGATTTTCTCCAGTTACTGAATACAGCCCAGGACAGAAAATTATTTAGCCAGATTCACTCATAAAAGACTTCTGGGTCTGCCAGGAATTGAGCACTCCCAGCTAGCACATCTGAACCCATCTGGGCACTGCAGAATCAAGCCTTCTGTCCTGAGAAAGCACATCATCTACTGATAAGGCAAAAGACAAAAAAAAGACACAAAGAGTTTACACACATGAAAGCACACGCTAAGAACTGAGCAACTGCAGGCACACCAAACTTGCACACAGGAGCTTCAGTTTCACCCTGCTACTAAAGGGGAATATTATACCTCTCTCCAAATGTAATGGTTTGAAAAACAAATAATTTTTTTAGAAGTTGTGTGGAAAAAACCCCCTCTAACCATTACTTAAATTTATTACCCCTAATTTCCATCTTTCAAATACAGAAATTATTACTGGCTTCAATGCTTATTCCTTGTCCCCAATTAAATTCCCACTGGAGTCTGAATGATAAATGCATCGTTCTGCGTTTACACACTTCTGCTTTTTGCCAGAAACAGGGACTTTGTTTTGAAGTAAGGCTTATATTTCTTCCTGTCAGCTGAGTGGCTACATTTTGTAAAGGAGACTAACACACTGAGGAGCACTATTCTGTATTACACTCAACACTGTGCCAGCAGGTCACTGATACTACCTTCTATATAAAATCTCCCTAACATCAGTCTTGGCCATCACTGAAATATTTTCTAAATTATTCTTTTTTTTTGGCAGGGAGAGGTTAGAATTGGGGAAGGCACAGAAGGGAGTGAATGGTTTCACACAGATATCTACATATCTAAAAATTATTATAAAATAAAAAAAGTCTACAAGCAACTAATGCAAAGTCATGATCACTTCAAGAACTAGACCTTTCATATGTCAAGTCCTGCAGACTTCTAACATTTCTCTTTTGTAGGCAATTGCTAATCACTATCATTCTTTCCCTAGTGAGACTATGCAAAGCCATCAGAAAACTGAAGCGGCTTCATCCTGTTACAAACCTGGCAGAGAGTTTCACCCAAGGATTTCCTCCAGCAAGGCTGTGAAAAAGCTAGTTTCTTCCTTGAGAGAAGCTGAGTGACTGAAATGCTGGTAGACAACACTATTTTGAAAGTAACAAATCCATGTAAAAATATTTGTCAATTAAAAAAAAAAATATATAAATGTAACGCTCCTCAGTAAGTCACAAACACACATGTGGCCAAGATCCTCCTGAACTCCAGTATCCCTGCAGTGTCAAATGGATGCTGTCAACTAGCAGGAGCTACTTCTCCAGCATCCTCCTCATTAAGCTTGCTCACCACCGCTGGCCACAGGGGAGGAAGGCAGGCAGGCAGGCAGCAGCTCAGCAAAGCAGTAGCTTCCAACAGGAGCATCTTGTCTAATACCAGGAACTTTGCACAAGCTCCTGGCTTTTTTTTTTTTCCTGCAGCAATGAATGGGTATGTGTGCGTGTCTCCATCCTCAGAGCACAGAGCTGCAGCGCTGACAGCATGCAGAGGCTTAAACCACTGTACTTTTCCAACACACCAGTCCTGAAACAGAGGTGAAGGAACTGGGGACCCTGTTCAGGAGAATCCTGTTCCCCTCCCTTTCTTGTGCAAGAGTAAACAGGAAACAAGTGGGAACAAAGTCATTACTGTGAAAACCACTTTCAGAGATGTAAAGACAGACGGATGAAGGTCCAAGGGAAGATATTAAAGATATTCTCTATGTAATCACAAGACCCTGTTCTGCTGAAATACTCTTCATATGGTACAGGTGTAAAAGCAACCACAGCTGACATCCTCATCCTGCCCTGAAACTTCCAGTGCAGAAACCACACACATCAACAGCACAGAAACCCACCACAATGAATACTACCAGATCATATTCAGCTACTACAGTTTGTAACAGCCTCCAGAGAGGTCATGCTCCTGTGCAAATCAGACAACTGCAAGTCCACTTCTACAGAGAATTCATACGTAAGACAGAAAGGACAATGGGATAGTGGAACATATTGTATGGAAATCCAATAATGATGAAATTCCACAATAGAAGGGAGGTAACCATCAAGTAAACAATAAAATGCAGGAAAAAAAACCAAACAAACAAACCACAAAACAACAAACAAAACCGGGGACTAGCACTGAAGTAATAGGTTTTGTGCCAATTCAGATGGCTATTCAGATAGCTTTCTGCATAAAGGCTATTAAAACCTGATAAAGTACTCGAAAGATACATGGTATTTTCACATACATATTAAAAAAATCAAAATAATTCAAAACTATTTTCAGAAAAATCTGTTTGGATTGCCTAAATAGGATCGAAAGTTTCAGTCTGAATAAAATTCCTGCACACCACAGCGGCATCCCATAAGAGGGCACAAGTTCCATATATACACACACACACACACACCCCCCAGTGCTTCATACAGAGACCATATATGCTCTGGCATATGCCCAAAATGTCTTTGAATCTGTCCACCTAAGGCTAAAAACTGAACAGCAAAATTAATTTATCCAAATTAAATTGTAACAGGTTTTTGGTTATCCTGTTTGTTCTACCAAACTAAGCAAACGACCACCACCACCAAATACATAACAGGAACACATTTCCTTCTTCATCACCTCAACCATTTAGATACAAACACAAATAAAAATAGTAAATCCAAACACAAAGGCCACAATTACTGAATCTCAGATATTTTGCATTTGTTTAAAAGGTGTTTGTTCCAACAACTCCCATTCTGTTCAGAGAATAATGTTGAACAGCACACACATGAAGTACCTCAACACACAATCTCTCACTCATGCTTTCTATCCTGCAGAGTACAGGATTTTTTTGTTGCAATTGTGGGCAACTGCAGGGAAGAATATAAAGCGTGAAGCACAATGTTTTTTGTTTTCTGCAAAGATGCAATACAAAACTCTTAGTGTAGGTCTAGAGATTTTTTGTTTGTCTTGAATGTGCCACAATTCCTGCAATTAATCACTTAATATAACTTGTCTATGCTTTTCAGGCAACAGGTGAAAAGAACTGGTGAAAAATAATGTTCTATTTTTGTTACAAACATGGCAACAGAACAATGGAAAAACTGGGACTTCAGAAAACACAGTACATGGAGGGAGTTCACAAACATTTTGTTCCTCCCCCCACCCCAATCCCCAGTTTAAATGCCCTTCTCCAAAATACTTCCAAGAACATGGAATTTTTCAGAGATTTTTTGACAGTGGAAGTATTACATTCTAATTGCATTTAGCAAAGGAAAACTAGTTAAAACTCTAGTGTTTTGCGGTAGCCGTCTTCAGTGCGATAGCCAGGGCAACGTCAATACCCAGTGTCCTATTATCGACCGCCGTGACAATCGCACTGGCACAGCTACGAAAACCACGTGACTGAGGTTGCCCTTCCAAGCTCTAGTGTAAGTATTATGCTAGAAATTAAGTTAAGAGCAGGAGCCCTCATAAGAAATCTGACGGCTTAGGGTATTTAGTGACCAAGGAGTCACTATGGCCTGCTGGTGCTAGAGCAGCCCGGGCAGGTAAGGGCAGTCACACTGGAAAGCCGTGCGTACATACCCAAGTACATTCCTGAAGTGATACCACAGGGGGTTTTTTCAGTCTGCCAGCTGGGTTGGGTAATTTTTTTCCCCAATGACCTGTGGAATGCCTCATCAGCATTCAGCTACTATAACCTGTAAAATCAGTGGACTGTTATCCCACAGACAAGGAGAAACAAAGACCCAAAGACATACACAGTCATGCTCTCTTGATCCTGCTCGTACCAAATGGGGTCTGACCATTTTGTTTGCAGCTTGGAACTGTGAATTGGAAGTAAGAGTCTTGAAAACATGTACTGATCTTTTTCCTCCTTCAAACCTTTTGGTTTGCATGTTGCATGACACTTCCGTTACTGTCGTCCTAGAAAACCTGAAAAGACTTCACAGCCTACAAAATTCATTTCTACAGAACAAATAGAACCCATCACACAACACACTCAAAATACTGACTTCTTAAGCCCACTTCCAGACAGCGAGAAAGCAAGACAGCATTCTGCATGTGAAAGCAAATGGCAATGGCAGGCTGGGGCTAATGACTGGAGTCAGAAGTTGCAACATGGTGAAGAAAAGGGCCAGCATGGAGGGTGTTGAAGCTTTTGGAGAATCTGCTCTAGAAGACTGTAGAAATGCTTCCATTTTTGAGCAAATGTGCCTTTTTCTGAAGAATCAGTGTACTAATTAATGAATTCATGTGCTCTGTATTCCATTTAATAAACATCCTTTTTCAAGTATTACCACTACCCTACCAAGCGCTTTTCTTTTCTCCCAGAAGACATAAAACTTATTTTTTTCCCTTCAGACTCAAAGGAAACAGCAACCCCTTTGTCAGACCAAATGAAGAGCAGCTGATCGGCAAGTCCAGCCTCTTCAGACTTGCTGTCTGCTGCTCACATCACGTTCCTGAGCAACGTGGTCCACATGGCAAGAGGGGCAAGGGCAAGGGCTGACGGATATTCCAAGGGTAAGGCTGCTGCAGAATTAAGACTTACCAGAATTCTAAAAGACCAGAGTATATGGTATGTAAAAGAAATGCCAGAAAATTTTAAGAGGGTTGTGCATTGCATTTCCCAATGGCTAACAGCCTGAGAGCATCAGCCTTGTTTTTCTGAGGCACAGGTCATCCAGACATCTGCCTGCACCCTGAGAAATGTCAGATGACCACCACTGCTACATCACCCATGGGAACCAGACTCTTTCTGTGCAAAACCTAGTAAGAAGTCCTTCCTCCCTCAGTAAGTTACAGGCTATGGTTCCCTTTATTTTTGTTACAGTTTACAAACTAATGTGGTTATTGTAATGATTAATCCAGCTATACTTTTTTAAAACTGGAGCAAACTCTCATTAAATGGAGTCAGACAAGCCACATGGAAACTGAAATCCTCTGTTTATCCACTCCGGCACCTCAAACTTTCCCCTGCCCTCCCTTCCTCCCTCCTCAGCTCCCTCAGCCCTGCCCTGAAGGGATTAACAGTTCATTTGTCATTCCAATTTAAAATTTGGTTTACTTGCTTGACAACATAGAAATTTGTGAGAGATGCAGTCACAAGTCAACAAGGAAATGGCCTGAAACCACCAATTTACATTAGCTACTGAATACCATCCAGTTCTTCAAAAGAAATACATTCCACAGCAAAATGGCCAAATATCTCTATTACTTATAGATTCTAGTCTCCTAGATCACAAAATTTTATCAGTCTTAAAGCCTGTGACCTTTGCAAAGTCCGAGTTTTAGAAAAAGTGGTAACTACTTATATAAAATGTTTATAACTGATTTTCTGATATTTTTTTTCAATGAACATTTTATTTGTCTAAAGTGTTCTTTTGATTGACCCTTTTGCTTTTTTAAAAACTAAACAAAATTATTTATGAATAGTTGGAACATTGTTCACAGCCTCAACTCTTCTGTGACATATTAATGACCTGGTTTAAATTTTTACTTTAATGGTTAATCTCTGCTTATACAAGGGAACAGGTATTACTTTGGAAATAAGCAAATGCACACATCAGACAACTATTAGGATTTATTTGCTCAAGGCTCAATTACCTCAAGTCAATGAACTCCAAGGAATAAGGGTTGTTGAAAGGTCATGGTAAAGTACTGAACAGGACATAAGTAAAGATATCCTCACAGCTTACCATATTCCCCTTCCCCTTTCTTCTTCACTTACTTCATAGGATTTATATTAAAAAATAAAGTTTCCTGTTCTGCACAGATTTTTGAAACACATCTTCCTTCATCTCTCTACCCCCTCTATTTTCTACTAAGGAAATTAAACACCATAAAAATGGTTCTTTAGTCAAGAAAATCCTTTTTCCTTGCAAAACAGGCCAAATCAGTGCTGATACATGCAGTAACTCTGCCTCAGCATGCCCTGAAACGCTTCAAACATTCACCACCTTGACTGAAAAAGTGCTCTTAGATATAAAACCCACACCGCAGCCTCTGTGCACACAGCAAAGTGCCTCTGTGGTTAATTAGTCAAGAGGGCAAGATTAGGTAAGAAAAAAAGAGATAAATTTACCTGACAGGACATCCACTCCATATTCTATTTGTGGCAGCAAGAATGCAGCTGAACTGCAGTGCCAAGGCATGCCCCAGAGGTGAGGCTGGGTTGTATTTCAGACAAGACAGGGGCATTTTTGCAGAGCTTTGTGGATCTGTTTACTCATTTACTCCTTCCTTGCCCTCAGGGACTCTCCCATTCCCTACTCCTTTCACCAGAGAAAAAGCTGGGCAAACAAGCAATGAGAAAAGAGGAGCTGGAAAGGACAGAGGGGAAAAAAAGCACTACAGCAGCAAGACCACATATCATCCCAGCAGCTCCCCACCTTCTTTTCTCAGTCAAGATGCAGCATCCCTCATTTCCATCCTGGTGTCACTCCCAGCTCCCTAGCCTCAACAACCCCAGTCCCTTGAACGTACTGTCATATCAACCCGTCTTTTCAATAGCTTCCCGGTACCCACTTCCGTCACTGCACTTGACCAATCTTTCTATTACTATCTTCCCTCCTCTGTTACCAGGGAGTACCACTCCAGAGCCCTCTTCAGCTCTGGTGCCATTTCAGTCTCTTCTACTGCCCTGGGTATCGGTGACTTTCAAGAACTTGGAGGGTGGAAGCAGTACTAACAGTGTAACAAGTGGGAATAGGGGAAAACAGGAACAAAGAAGATAAAAGGAACAAGGCTTGCTCCAAAAGTTTTGGATCATGAGGCCACACATAGTGACACCTAGGAAAACCAATACTCAGGACCACACATCCCCAGGAACAGGCAAGGTAGTCACCCCCATCACAGGTAAGCCTAAAAGCACAGCACACAGTAAAAAGCGTGTGACAGAAATCCAGGCAGCATGTTTCATGCTGAAAACATTCTGGAACCATAAAATTACTACTGTCAACAGATATTTATCTTTTAATTTCACACTGTGATTTTTTTTTTCCAAAAGGATGAGTAAGCGGTCTTCACTAATGTAGAAGTACACCAAAAAAAAAAAACCCAAAACATTTCAATTGACAGCATTATAACCACACTGTCCAATCTTGCTGTCGTGAGTCAAAGGCATTTCCCTGAATTTCAAAATTTCAAAGGGCTGAACAGTTCTTGTTACTTTGAGCCACTGGATAACTGCACCAAATAGTACTATGCTGCCTCTGCTCTGGTATAACGTGGCTGTGCATTCAAGGCAGCTGCTAAGTGCTAGGGTGAAAGAAGCGGATCATCACCATGAGCACAGCAAACATTTGGATTTAAGCCAAGCGTTTGAAAGAAGACCTGGACACTCCCACCAGCTCCATTCCTATCACGCTCCTCCACCCCAACACTCTTCCCTCCATACTCCTCACACAAGCAGCTGCTCTTGCCTGAGGTTTGGTCAGCAGGCAGCACCCTTCATCTCAAAATACCTCCCCATTACGCTAGGCACCTTGTGTCTCTGCTCTGTAAACTCCCTCTCCTAATTAAGAAAATTTGGCACTGTTTCAAAGCACTTGCCTCTCTGCAAAAGTCTTTGAAGTATATACACAATCCTGTCCTGTACACTTACATAGGGGAAGACGAGGTCAACAAAGTGCACCTCATCCTTATGCAGACAGAGAGGCCGGCACTGAACCCCAGGACCAACACAGTCCACCCCACCGTGCCGGGAGCCCTGCAGAGCGCACCCACCCCTGCAAAGCCCATCTTTGCTCTGTGGTGACACTGTGGCATCACCAAAACTGATCTCAATATCTAACAATTTGTATGAACCTTACAAATCCTGTTTGGACAGGGAAGTTTCATTTCAAGGCAAAAAGATGTCTAATAATCGTTAGTACAGGCATCTCCTCAAGCAGTTCACCTTTGAATTGAAAGTTAGAAATCCATAAAGGAAAAAAAAAAAAAAAAAGCTCTGTGTTTATCTTCTTGAGAAAGTTGCTTATATGTGAAATTACTGGGGTATAATAAAAATTGGTGAATTTTAAGTATATTTTCTCTTACAAGTGGAACGTCAAACAAGCAGCACTTCAAAATACAAACTAAATGTCCAGCCCCTTACTTACACTGACTGTGAATGCGAGTTCTAGCACAGTACTGGCCTCTGAGCATCAAACTGGTACTACAGTGTTATAAACCTACTTAAACCAGTCTTTCAAGAAGGCAGGCCAACCTGTCTTGTGAAGAAGTTTTCCTCCTGCTCACACCATATTCACACACACACACATAAATGAACTGATGATAAAAGGCTCACACCACATTCACATCACACACATATAAATGAACTGATGATAAAAGGCACAAAATATGAAAGATAACCCGGTCTTTGTCCTGTCTAATTCTAAACTGCATGGGTTTACCCCAAGTATGTTTGTCAGTTATTCTTTCCCTTTCAATGCTTGGTAGTTAAATAATGAATAAATACTTCTGGTTGGTAAATAACAATTCCAGCGCCAAATGTTAATACAAGGTATTGGAGCAGCTGTGACTGTGGTAAGAGTCCACCTGGGTCAGAACAAATATCCTTTATTACTGTAGAACCAATAACCTACATTATTGAAGAAGTAAGTGGTGCTAAATTCTTATGCTAATTAATGCCAATTGTAGCCATAAGTACTGTAGAATAGCTGGTGTTGTGGTACTGTAGAGTAGGCTAACATTTCCCAGAATAGGAGTTCTTTCTAGGAAGACATTAGGAGTTACCGATACCTTGCAACACAGCAGACATCCGAATTTAATCACCCCGTCACCTCTGCACTACAGACTGAAATGGGTGTACAGGTACAGAAGAATCTGCCCCGAGTGCTGATACGGTCAGTGGTTTCCCGTCATTCTTCAGACGGACTCCACAGAAACCACTTTCACCAACGCTGCATTTAACTGGCTAAGAACTACTGACATGAAACAGCTACATGTACACAACGTTTGTCGCATGCCTCCAATTTACCTTTTCAACCAAAACATAGTACCATTTCATTTTTTTCTTCTGTGAAATACCAGCCTGTTTTTAAAGAAAAGACCAGTTTAGTTTAATGATTGCTTGTCTGGTTGTGTTTCAACTCAACAGACAATTCAGTTTGCCAAGTTTCAATTTATATCCAGGTTATGCCATAAGTGAATTAATAAGCTCTTTGACCACACACCAACAGGGTCTAACAACGTATAGCTCTGAGAAATACTTATTTCTCTGCCAACTTTATGATAAAACTCAGTAAAAGGATTTGCCCTATTGACCATCAAATATTTCTAACAGTTTTTCCCTTTGCGAAAACATATGCAGACAAATTTGAATCCTGTGCTGTTTGAATGCTGTAATTACAGAAAACTCATAGTTATAAATGCCAGATTTTGCAATGAAAACTCCAGCCAAGAAAATATTTTCCAGTGGGATTATTCATGAAGCTCTTCTTGTCAAACAACAGAGTTTACTCTTGTTGTTTTAATAAAACAAGAACTTAAAAAAAAAAAAAATCACACACCCATGAAGTTACCATTCTTAGAGAATAAGGGGGGCGGGGGGGGTGTTGGGTTTTTGGGGTGTTTTGGGTTTAGGGTGCTTTTTTAGTTAAGACTATATGCACAACAGACTCAATACAACCCAAATATACAGAGCCTTAGAAGAGGTAAAAGACGGTTCCGGATTTGAAAAAAATAATTTAAGAATCTTGCCAAATAAACTGTAATAGGCACTGTTAAACTTGTACTCTAATTTCTTATCCTTGGACTTTTTATACGTTCAAGTCAGGGACTAGCAACTTACAAGAGTCCAGATCTTCCAGTTTAGGCTGGCATCACAGCCACTCCTACATGAGGACATCAGTCACACACAATACTTAAATGTCATGCACAATAATTAAATTATATTACAGGCACTTAGGGTACACATGGGCTTTTTATACCAAATAGCCTTCAGGACTACATATTCCTGATGCAATTAAAATTAAATAATCATAGCTTTCAAATGCTGGTTCTACAAATAATAAAAAGCACACACCCCAGAAGACTGAGGTGTTATATGTTCTTACAATTAAGCTGAGTAAACATTAATTCAATTTATATTTATGCCCCATGTGAAACTAGGAAGTTTAGTCAAGCATTTAATCAATTGCAAGATAAAATTTCAAAAACAAATGAAAATAATTATGTATTCAGATGTATTATAAATATCTAACACCGTAAGATATATATTTTTTTTATGGTCCTTATGCTTTATTAGATTTTCCAAAAATCCAAGTCAATTAAAAACATTAGCACTAGCAACTAACACGCTGCCAGCAACATCAAGATTTGTATCCAAATATTGCTGCATGCCATAATTATGGCTGTTCATGTACTTCAAAAAGAAGATTAAAAACATGATTGAAGAGGTTGTTAATGTTTTACATGAAGGTTCTTTTCTTTTAGTTCATCTGGTTGTACAAAAGCTCATTTTGTTGATCCATCACTTTTCTGATTAGCCTGATGAATGAAGCATTGACTTACGTCTGCGTACTTCTATGGTATAACATGATTGCATTCATTTAACAATTAATCAAAGACAATGAGATACTTAGGAAGATATCATTTAGGTTTTTTTATCAGTTTGCTTTGCAAGCGCAAATTTTCAGGCTCCTGAAAATGAAATGTTGCAACATAAACTGATAGAAATTTCTTGTTTTGATTTAGTATAATTTGACTGCCTAAACACACTTTAAATAATATATTTCTAGATGGCATTAGAAGTGGTAAATGATTTCTTCTTTTCACTGACAGTTTAAATAAACTGAAGGCCAAACCCAGTTATAAATTAATTTTCTTTTTAATTAGGTAGGATTTTTTCCCAAGGCTTATACAAAAAATGGTAACTTTTCTAGATACTATGTAGCATTGATCAACATCATATAGTTACTTTTGCCTTTTAATTAGTTTTAATTCACATTAAAAAAAAGTATCACCACTATAAAATAAAAGAACACTTCACAAAAATAATCTTAGCAAAAACCCTAAGGGTTAATAAGTTTACCATCTTTTAATACTTTCACTATTTGTATAAAACAAAAATATGTACAAAGCTCTCTTAAGGTATGTGTGTGAGAAAGATGACTAGATAAATAATTGCATGGCATAAAATTACATTCATTCATTATTTCCATGCAAGTGCTCTTAGCTAAAGTAATATCTGTCTTAAAACTTGTTTCCATTGACTTTAACATTGCAAGGTAAAGATCTAGAAATAAAAAATGCATGACTATTGTATTACTATAAAGTATTCAGAATTAAATGGCAGTTTTTCCTAACTGTATAACTTTGAAACAACAATCTTCATATATATATATATATTTTTATATATATATATGTGGGCTTAACAAATACCCAAAAGGAGAAGCAGCATTTGCCCTCTTGCAACAGGAAGAACACTTCTGCTGCAGACCTTCAGCTGGAAATCTCAAATAAAGCTTACTCCAACCCTCTTAAGTAAAAAAAGCCATTTTAATACAAAACCCCAGTAGTTTCATGATAGGTTTAGCTGCAGTTCGAATATTTCCTGTTAGTTAAAAGTGAAGGCTGCATAAACCTCAGCCAACTTCTCACTTGGGTTTGTAGTCATTTTTGCAAAATTTGTGAGGTCCACGTCATGTACTTCAGCCTGCACAGATCCACAAGAACAATGCAACTCTGAGGGAGCTCAACACACACTGTAGTGAAAAAACAGCAGGAGCCCAACTCTGCTTGTGTAAGACTCCTGGATACTCTCAAGAGCTGAAGGATTTTACTGTCCACTTTCTCCTACTGCATTTACAATAATCAAGTCTCATACACCTCTTCAACATCCATTGCTCCCACTCTCTGGGGCTTACAGACTGCTCAGAATCCTGCTTACCCTCACGCTGAAACACAAAGTCAAACTCAGCGCAGGGCTATCAGCCAGACCTCTAAGAAGCATACAGGCACATGACACTCCTTGATCTCAGTGTTGCCAACGGTCTAAACATTTTTAAACTCCCAATCTTTAAAATGAATGCAAGTTTGATGGGCTTTTTGGTTTGGGTGGGGATTTTTTGTTTTGGGGTTTGCTTGGTGGTGGGGGGTGTGTGGTTTTTTGGTTTGTGGTTTTTGGTTTTGGGGTTTTTTTGGGGGGGTGGGTGAGGCAGGGACAGTGTTACTGTCCTCAAACTCACTGACTTCCAGATAAAGAAAAAGGCATTTTGCTCCCTCGACAGTCAAAGCCTCATCACAGTGACATTGTACATAGAGCCTTGTGCAGGAAAGACTTGCTTTTCAGCTGCTGTTGTGTCAGTTAGCTTCCAATCCAAGGAAAAGGCTGGGTACTTGGAATTCAGTTTTAAACTCGCTCACAACCCAATGCAACTGTAAAATTCCACATCCACATAAGAGAAGGCAAAGCTTCTGAATATGCTCAGAATGAACTTTCATCAGCTAAAAATGCTGTAACTTTACACAAACAAGCAACTGTGGAGATAAAGCAAAGTCTAGGTTATTTAGCTATTGCACAGTGAAGAGTCAAAAGGGTAGCATAAGGGGTTTTTTTCAGAGCACTGAGACACATTCCTATAACTATTAGTACTTAAGAGTTCGAGTTATTTTTCCCTTCAGTAACTCCTCTACTAAATGAAGTGGATTTTTGCAAATGAGACACTGCCTGTCTTTCAGTCGCAGCATAATGCAGTCTAGGCAATAAATTCTTTCCTACTGTTTGCTTTGCAATTACAATTCCTCACTGATATCATAACTCAACACAGTAATAAAAAAATAATCAGTATTTATCTAGTGCCTTTGGATTAAAACTTTTCTTCCACTGTCAAAATAAAGCAGAAGTTAGCTGGTTTTAAAGGTTGTGAAACATACCCAGACAAGGAGCAACAGATTTCTTTTCACTGTTCCACAGTAGCCCAGCATTCCAACTATGATGAGGAAACAGCAGACTGCAATCATGACCGGGTGGATCACAGGAAAGTAAGTCAAAATGACAGCCTCCTCCACCCTAAAACCAATCAGATCCATAATCAAAAAAAGCATGACCACACAAAAACGGTACAAAAGAAGAACGTAATACAGCCATTAAAACAAAAATGGTGAATTAGTAGATGCGTTCTTTCCAGTGCCCTACACGTTTCACAAAAACCTCTTCTATGTGGTTTTAAAGTCAAATACTGCATTCAGGTACCAGAAAGTAATGCATCACCCAAAATTTTGGAGTGAAGGTGATCTTCCTGTCCTGCACTTGCATGGTATGTAGCACAATGAGGCCCTGTTCCATCACTAGGGCTCACAAGCACTGCTGTAACAAAATTAACAGCATTCCTAAATCGCTGGACTAAAAAAATGTATTCAAAACTAAACAGTAATATAATATGGGCCAAAAATTGATCCCTGTCGGAAGAGAAAGTATAGGAATAAAACAACACTGAATTCATACCTTTTTAACTGAAGCCAGAAATTGTGGCAAAAATACACTTTTCAACAAAACAATAATTAGCTCAACAGAAGACTACTTAATTCTAGAGATCTTAAGTAGGAAACTTGCAGTACAGAATGAATGATACATACTGCAATCAATCACCCACACAGATTAATAGGTTTAACGAAAGTTTTACCTTGTTTCTGCAGTTAAAGTGAGAACATTATTCAGGTAGTCTCTCATCCAAGCAGAAACACCTAATACACTGATGGACATCAGCTAAAAAGAAAAGATGAAGTTACTTATCATGCATTTTTTAGAAAATTGCAAGAGCATTCATAACTTAAGTAGAGGATCAATTATCAGGAACGTATTTCATGCATTTACTTATCCAAACAGCATACTGTCACCAAAACTGTACTTCTATACACTCAGAGTTGGTTTGCTGCCCAAGTGTTTAGGGAGCCAGTGACAATAATCTTCTCTTCCAGTATGCATAATTAATGCCCGGAATACCTTCTCGTCCACCCAGTGATGCTACTGCTGGCTCAAGTCCTCCTGCTGTACATCATACCGCAGAAACAACAGTGAGACTTTATGCGCCTAAAATCAGTGACTTTCTTCAGGGCTTACAGGTGGTATCCACCAGTCTGTATGAAACCATGCTCAGGTACACAGCCAGTGAAAAATAACCTGAAACCCCATGCAAAATACAACGGTACTGATACATAATAGGAGATGAGATTTATCTTGGGGGTAAATTTAGAAGATTCTGATACTCTCACTTATTCAAATAGTCAAACCATGAACACTACACCTCAGCTTCCTGAACTGTAAAATGACAGTAAAACTCAATGCACTTTCAGTTATAAATCCCAGATCATCAAAGTGTTTGGGTACCTAACCTGCCAAGTACTTGAGAGGCATAAAGCCACTACACTTTGACCAGGACTGCTCCTACAGCAAGTAAATCCCCGAGACTAAAACCACTTAGAATTGCCTCCACACCTTGGCAGACCCAGATTTCTATCACCTGATGCCATCATGCACACCTGGGATCTACCAGTAGAAGCTCTGGCCTCTGATTTTTTTGAGAAGCCAAACCTGAATTACATGGTCAGAACACATCTGCTACATTGAGACAGCACCAGCTCTTCTGTTGGTAGGTACCGCTAGAGGACAAGACGCTCACCACGGCACTGGTCCATGCACTTTGCACTGGGCTAGGTAAGCCAGCGTGCTCTTCATCCCGGAGGAGGGCTCACAGAACAGTGGCAGTCATCCCCACCTCTGTGCATGCTCTCTGGCCCCCAGAGCACCACCTGTCCTCCTGCATGCACAGGGCAGACAAGAGCCACTGCTCCCCAAACAGAAGGTGAGACACACAGCTATAAACTCCTTCAAGGAGAGGAGGGAACCACTAAGCTTTTCTACAAAATGGAGAAAAGGCAAGGTTACTAATGCCACTGCGTACTTCCCGGATCATTTCAGGGAATTCAGTTGGTTTACTACACACAAAGAATTTAGGAATAGTGGTCTCACATGGGCACCTAAGCCTGAACTACAGCTCAGGGTCCGAACCTGGCAGATTCAGGACTTCAGAAGCACCACTGCCTAGCTGAGGGAGGGAGACCTAAGCATGCTGGCTCTCCTGAATGCTACTGTTTTCATGCACTGCATAGGTGTATGCCAGGAAACCTCAGCATTATACCACCTGCATCTTAAACCAGCGAATCTCCCCTGTTGCCTTCAACAGCTAGCTTCCCACACACCGTATTTCCCTAAAGTCGTTATGAAGGATAGATAAGTTAAAAGGTTCAAACTTAACACCTTCAAAATTTGCCTTTAAAATTTCAAGGGAAGTCCCAGTGGCTACTCCACATCTTCCTCCTGCTTTTCAAAAGGGATGCACAAAGTACAGGCACTGCCTTGGTTCTGTGTGGTGCCAGCAAGAGCCCTGGGAGCTTGGCATGCTGCAAGCATAGTCCTGAAAGCTAGTGCACACTACAAGTCTATGTACACACATGTCCTTTATGCTCTGTGGGATCTATTTTGGTTGGTAGAACAGCAGGAGTAAAGAGCATTTTCTGTTGTGTTACTTGCAGGGAGCTGCAGGAGCAAGGAAAAGAAGATGACTAGAATGTCCTTCTAGATGGACTCCTCAACAATGGCTACCTCCTTGGAAGAAAGCATCAGGAAATATATCACACTAGCAATAAAAACACATTTCTAACACTAAGAGAGGTAAAGAAGACTACAACCAGCCAGCCTAACCTTCTCACGGTAAAAAAGCAACTGGCAATATTTTTAACCCTCCACATCTCCCTGCAAGTCCTCCTGATACACACAGATAAATTGTTAGCTCACACTTCCACTCTATTTATAGTAAAATACTTGAGATAAATTTGGTTACGCTGCTTTACAGCAGTGGTGCTCAGGAGTGAGAAGACCATCAAAACCACACTCCTCAGCAACTTTTAGTAAGAGCCAGATGGTCCTGCTACAAAAACTGTTACCAGAAAAATGTTTACTTGGTAAATAATACTATTCCTCCCATACCAGACTGGTGGACTGCCTAGTCCCCACTCTTCATTAGGAACTCACAGGCTGCACTCATTTTCCTTCAGTCTTCAGTATGCAGCAATACATTCCTGTACAGCAATGAGAGGTGGATTCCTTGGAAAAAGGCAAGAGATCGCTTCTTCAGCGGAGGCACGATTTGGCAGGCAAAAGAGTCACCACAAGGGTACTGGAGCCTGCAGGTTATTTGGCAACAGATGGAAGATGACGGAGCAACCAGGTAAAAGGCAGAAGGGACAGAAAGGACTTCCCAGAGATCAAAAGCAATGAGCAGAATCAAGCCACTGAGAGAACCATTCAGTTTGCTGGAAGAAAGGACTTGCATTCAAAGGCAAATGAGGAAGGAGAACTTTTGTTTCTGCTCTGCCTGCCTAGGTTGAGTTTTCTCTACCTAGATACGTATTTTTGCTCACATAAAATCAGTGAGAGGAAAGCGTAGGCAGACGCATCTCCAAGCTGTGGCCAACAGACAGCCACATGACTTCTACACAAACACTTAATGACCGTATCATGAAACATGACTGATTTCATTTATGAATGGCAACTGGAAGAAAAGGACTGCTTCCTTTCACCTAGGAAACATAACCTTCACCAATAATGTAACTATATGAATACTTCAGCTCATAAGAACAAGCTCTCTATGAAAGGTCTCTCACTTCATTCAAAAAGCTTTTAGCCATTTAGGTCCCCTGGCTGTTCTCCTTCAGTGTAAATTGCTAACAATCAATTCCTACTGTTTCTTGCCAGACATAAATTACATGCTAGAAAATTCCCTCTCTCTGTAAACCCTGTGAGAGCCGCACTACAGCTCACCCACTCACCTACCCTGTGCCCTGAATGATCTCACCGCCACTAACTTCTTCAGATGTTACTGACTTCTGTCTTAGAACGCACGTATGGTATCAACACACAAGCTAGCTCAGCACTACTCTAAAAACATACACACACAATGCCTTACCTCGATGCTACACAGACGCTACAACACAGATTACCTGTGCAACACCCTTCTGCCAATCAGACAAATTCCTTGGGAGAGAAGTCCAAAGTGAATTATTACTCCAAATAATCCAAAAAGCCAGAGGGCTGTGACACACTGAATTTACATCTATGAAAGTCAGCAACACTCAAACTGAGGCGGCACAAAGACATGACTCAGAAAAAGAACAGGCAAATACTCCAGAAGCTTCTCTTGAACAAAAAAACAAACCCAAAAAACCACAAAAGAGGCCCATGGAAAAGCACGCTGTGGTAACTCAAAAAAAAAAACCAATTCAGCAATAGATTGATTACAAAAGGTATGTTTTATGGCACATAACCCAGCAAAAGCTTAGCAGCTCTTCGCTAGCAGAGGAAAGTGCTGGGAAAAAAGTCCTATTCCCCTTAGATCAGCAGAAGTGAGCCTTCGGGCAGGAACACCCTGCAGGATGAAAGATGTATTCACAACACCAGACTGCCCTGCATAATGATGACTGATGTTTACCTTAATAACAAAAGATTATCAAGCACTAACTCATACCCATCAATCAACTTGCTCACCTGCTTTATAGACACAAGGGAATCATGAGAACACAACACTGACCTCCACGGCCTCCTGTTTACAGCTCAACATGCACATGTGCTGCCCTGTAAAAGCACTAAGCATCCTCAAGGGCCAGCTGACATCAAGGAGGCTCCAGGCACCCACCACTTCACACCACCTCTGGCAGAGGCAGATCTTCAGCCAGCAGCACAGGAATTACATGAACACCAGCAGCACAACTCAGCCCATGCACTTAGCAGGCATGAATTGTAACAACCTCCCGAAAAAACCTGCTGTGCATCCAAACCTACTAGCAAAGAACAGCAGTCCCATCACTGCAGTTCACTGCCATGTGATTTTCAAGGAGTCATGGACAGGGGCAAGGTCCTGATTACAGGTTTTGTTGGTTTATTTGGAGGAAGGCAAAAAGGCAGGCTTAAAAAACTGACAGCCCCGACTTCAGCCATTGTTTTGTAACTAATTTAGATGTAAAACACAGTTAGAAATCTGTATCAAGCAATCAGACGAAAGCCCGTAAGTTTTGAGAAATAAAACTACGAAGATAATTCTCACCACATTAGCAGTTACATCATTTCACCAAAAAGTTTTCATCCAAGCTTCTCTGATGACAGCCAGTCTGCTGTGCTGTAAACATAGTATGATAGGCAGTAAAACATGTTTATTTGTTGCAGCTGGCTGCACAAGTCACTATGGGTTTCATCCTGAATTGTCACAGTATGTTATATAGCCATCAACAAGACACTGAAGAGTTTACAAAACTGCCTGCTGTCATACCCTATTTTAAATGTATTTTCACACGGATTAAACAACAGTAATAAATCATATTTTTATATACAACCAATATGCAGATCACACAATAAAGTACTGAATTTCCAAACTAATCTATGAAGTTCTTAAAGCTACTAGAGCTCTCTTAGGCAACTGAATTATAATATCTAACAACAGCTCAAACTATTAGGAGTGGTCACTTCCAAGCATATTTTAAATTACCTTTAGAACTCTTTTATATAAATTATGCATAAAAATGAAAAAAATGTCAATTTGTATTTTATTCATTAAGTAGCTACTTTAAGCCCTTATTGTGACAGTCCTACTCATAATGTCTTTGAGGTCACACCTAAACTGCAAAATAAATGTGTGTTTTCAATTAATAGATGAACATGGATTTCTGTCTTTGAGGGAGTAAGACTAATTGCTGTCGCTATGTGCACACTTGTTTTTCATTCTTTCGTTATTTCTGGCATTCAAAGATTAAAAGTATCTTCTATATTAAAAATCACACAGCATTCTTTTTATGATAACAGATGTGGCAAACAACTTCAGGCTACGCTCTGGTACCTGTACAAAATGCTGACTAGCCGCACTTCAGAGCAACTTGCTTTGCAGAAAAAGGTTTCCAGCTCCAAGGAAATTACTTCCCAGATATGACAACATTCATCAGAACATGTCCTTTAATTTTAGTAAAGAAATCAACCTTGAGAATTTTTTTCAGTTAAAACCGATTTGGGTAACCCAAGCTGTGACTTGCCAAAGGGGGCATGGGGATAAATCACTACCAGGTTGTGAACAGAACATGTTGCAAAGGTTTCACAGAATTTTCACAATTAGGGTCAATACTCAGATCATTGAACAAACATAGATGACTCAGATCCCTGGATAAACAGACAACTACATTTTTTTTTGTGAGGGAGAGGCATAAGGGCAGGGGAGAGCAGGACTGGAGGTCTTGTTTTTCTGTATTACTTGGCAAAATCATTGAAATCTTTAGAGAAAGGGTGGCCTATAAAAAAAAAGGAAATTCCCCTATTCCCCACTAATGCACTTTTTATTCTACAGACATGCCAACTTTTTGTTTTAGCTAAGCTTCCTACACAGGGTTATGCCTTGGTGCCCTCCCACATGCAAACAGCTGAAGCATGTACGTATTTGCACTTTGAATCTGCCTTTGCTTGCACAGCTGCAACACTGAGTTAACAACCTGCTCTGCGTTTGGCACAGGCTAGAACTTGCACGCTTCGCAATAAGGCAACTGCCAGAGCCCTGACAGACTGCTAACGGGTCACCCTCCCAGGGGAAGCAAGCAGGTTTCCCAGCAGTTAGCTGTGCAAGGCTCCTACAGCAGCCCAGCATAAGGAACAAGTGAGAACCCACCTAAGCAAACAGGTCGAGGTACAGTTGATCTACCACCCAGTTCTACTGAGTGTCAGACCTACATATCAACTTCTGGGCTGTGTAGCACAAGGGTACATTAAAAGCAGAGGGACAAGAAAGTGCAAACATTTCTCCATCCATCCCCTCTGTGACTACCTAGGCACTGCACTTCTTGTTAGGACATGATTTGCGCCACTCTTCCCTCAAAAGTAAGCATCACACTGTCAAGAGACCTTTTGCCTTTGGGGAGGCAGAAGCATGTGCTGCTGATTGTGGGCAATTTGCAGCAATGCTCAGAGCTCATGTCCAGATCCATATTGCAAGCCACACACCAATGTCAATACAATACACCTTTACATATACACGATATACTCTTAATTATATTTTCTGTAGGAGCTTGTTTTTGTTCCCAGACAGCAGCCTACCTTGCAGATGGCAGGCAAATTATTTTTAAACCCAGGATATGTAACTGGAAGACAGGTATGAAAAAAGAATTATGTATTACATACATCCACAGGATGTATGTATCAGCTGGCTGTCAGCACATCACTTAACTTTCCCGTTTTACATGTGAATACCCATGAGCACACAAAGATGACTAAAATGAACCATCATTTTTAAGTAAATCACACATTCCTACAAAACTGTACAAAATTAAACTGTCCCCTGTACCTTGGGAAATAGCTACAAGAGATTAAAAAATTGGTCTTATTCATATGAGCCTTGTCTAGTGTCTACCACAGACTCTTAAAATGATGATGGAAAATCTTCACAATACAGAAGCAGTGCCTGGGGATTCATGAATAATTGGGTAGCTATCTTCTACAGAAAGAGATGCAAATTTAAAGAAAAAAAATATGCAACTACCTTAAGGCCAGATGGAGCTTCCCAGTTCTGCTGGAGATCATGGCTTACCAGTATAAGCATATAGTTTGAAGTTTTTCCATCCTCTTGAGCTATGAGCTCAAATGTAGCCAGCACAGGTTTGTCCCTTTATCCTCAAGGTTGATGCAATGAGTTGCACATAGTTAGTTGTGAGGATTATCCAAGAAACGTCTGTGCTTTCACTGAATTCTGAAAGCCAATTAAGAAGCATATTAACGTCATTTCTAACATTAGGATGGGCTCTGGGTTTATTTTGTCCTTTCCATTATCACAGCAAGCCACTCTTTTTTCAGAACAGTTTTGCAGAGACTCATCTACCAATTCACTGTTGACATGCCATGTGGGGTGAGCCATATCATCCACAAAGATATGTGGGATAAAAGGTTATACAGCGGTAGATATAAAGTTGACTTACGGCAGAACTCTGCTTTGCTTTGTTAGGACATGGTCTGGTAATGCAATGATGTGATACAAATAACACAGCCTAAAGACACCAGAACATGAAAGATTTCTCAAAGACCAGAATTAAAAGTTTTTCTCATCCTTTAAATCTCCTCGTATAGCGTGCTCTGCTGAATGCATTCCTTTAAAAGATACCATTTTCCCACAGAAGCCAGAGTTACTCTTGCATGGCTTTTAGATATTTTCTTTATACAAGAATGATAAGAAAATAAAATTCCGATTACACAGGTCTACACTGCAGACTCTAAAATCAGACTGTACTAGCCTAGACTTAATCCCATGTTTACACTGCTCCAGGTACCCAGCCAGGCAGCGTTCATTTCAATGAATATTATTAGTCACTTAAACTCCTTGAAAACTTGACCCAAACACTGTCCATTCCAAGTACCTACAAATGCCATCAGTGAGTGGAAATTGGAAAGAAGCAGAAACACAACTTCTATGCAGAATCTCATTCCACAGAAGGGAGAATAGACTATTTCTTTCTCATGTCAAGTACATTTGAAAAATGAAGCAAAAAAATACTAGTTTTAACACACACATTTGAGGTTGGAAAAAGAAGGAAATACAGTACTACTGCTTCCAGCCACCCTTAGTGCTTCATTGCACGATGCTAACATTCCCTTGCTCTGGGTTCTCCGGTGGTACACATAGCTAAAACTAGGAAGATTTAAGTGTACAAACTATTCAAAACAAAAGGAAAACTAAACTGGAAGCTTGTCCCTCCTTCATTGTATGTGATTTTTTTTTTTTTTTTGTCACAAGCACAAATTCAAGATAGTTGCAAAACAATTTCCATTACCTGCAAGAAGGGTTTATTGGCTGCAACCACACAGCCAAAGTTAGATGGTACTGCTACGCACATGAAGGAAAACTTAGGCACCGCTCAGCAGAAATAGCTATCACCAGGTGGAAAAACCTCACAGAGTGAAGGATGTGGCAACGTTGCTAACTTGGCTCACACATCCACTGGCACTATCAATCATGGGTTAAGAGATCCTCACCACCTAGGACGCAGTCATCTGCAACTTACAATCTTGATACGTCCAAGCCACTGCAGTACCATCATACTTAGTTACAACTGACATAAAGGTAGCTGCCCCTCTTTTCTGCCTCACATGCTCACCAGGAAAAAAAAAAATAAAATAAAAAAGCTCACAGTCTTCTCAAGGTAGAAAGGTCTATACGTTTTCCTGCACATTAGCTATACTTTGCTTTTTATAAAAAAAATGAAAAAATTGACACAAAAAAAATGTGCTGCTTTTACTAGCATCTACGATCACTACCTAGTCCATGTATTTTGACTATTTATAATTTTTTTTTTAAAGAATACGCATGGCTGAGCTGCCAAGTAAAACAGGCCTATGCCTCTCACAGCTATTGCTTTGCTTAATCCGCTACTATTGTAAGCAGCCAGTAGACTGATTTTTTTCCTGTATTCAGCCCCATTTTCCAGTTCCTGTTCTGCCCTAGGGGTCACTGTGCTTGGATAATCTCCTGTTACGCCTGTGCCATTATTTTGAGCTGGCCATGTTCTGCCACTGAAGGTCTCCCTAGCATGCTTGCTTGTGAAGGTGGTTTAATCGGGAAAGAGACCACAAAGCACTGAGCAACAATGGCAACATTGCAAAATGTGGCAGGGAGGATTTCTGTGAGGACAAGTTACACAGTGCTCAAAATGAACGAAGGTAGTCATTTTACATCCATGACCGCTACTGAGCTGGAACAGAGTCAGTAGCTTGCTGATACAGAAAACCCCTACCAGAAGGAAAGGCCCTGTAGTCTCATAAACTGCCTAAAATACATTTGTAGAACTACCAAAACTAAATTTCTCTAAGTCCTGACACACATGCTATCTAGAGATAATAAAGACCAGTACTGCCACTAAGAACAGAAAATTAGGAAGCAGTAGTAGGCATGTCTTCTCTAAAGCACCCCTAAGTTAATCTGCTTAGTTAAGCACTAAGTCTTCACTACAAAACACCAAACACCCATTTTTGGAGGGCCCCCCCTTTTTATTAGGCTGTCCAGAATGTAATACGCTGCAAATAGCAGTGTTACAAAGCATGAGGCGAGATACCTGCAGGCATCAAGTTGTGTTAGTTTCATAAATTACCTTAAGAAATTATGGTTATTTATATTTGAGTATAACAGAATGAAACCAAATGTTAACTGCGGAATTTAGTCTGAAGGATATTCCTTGTCCACAGCACTGTCAAAAAAACTCTTATGAAATTAGAAGGCTGAGGAGGTGCTGAAACTGCAACTCCCGTTGCTTTGAGACATCTTGAAGTCAGAGGCATGATTCAATTGACCCTGGAAACAGCTTCCAGAATGGTATCATCAGGTCTATTACCACAGTCAGCCACTTAATCAACAATTAGAGCACTGACAACAAATTGTTCCCACCTCAGAAGAAAACTCCTTTCAAGATCTGCTGCAAGTTGCAGCTCCAGAAGTACCAATCCATTCACATAAATCCAGTGCTTTTCTGGAGCAGTAAAGGCAGTACATCGATTGGTCCATTATCAAAACAGGATGAACTATTATGAGCCTTAGGTTTCCAGTTGATTGCTTATGAATTATTCACATCTAAGCAGGCTTCAGCCCAAAAATGACAAAACGCATGACAAACAAAATTGCCTTCCGCCCTCTCATGCACACACAGGTATATCACCCTGTCTACCATTCCTCATCACAGCTCATCAGCTGAGCCCAGTAAAAAAAAAAATAAATTCTTTCTTTCCAAATAGATAGCATACAACTGTACACTTAAGAGTAACACTCTGGAGAAGCTACAAGGATGGCAGCAGAGTGACTGATAAGGTTCTCTCACTTCTCTGCTGCTGTAGGCTCTGCCAGCAACCAAATTATGAAGACACCAGTGTGCTGTGGCAACCATCCCCATCTTAAGTTTTTCAGCAATATTAATGGTCAGACTGGCCAGTTCTCTAGTGTGTAACATCTTCTTAAGGAGCTTCAGAGGCACTAGTCTGCCCTCACCAGGCTGGCAATGACAAATGTGGGAGTCTCGTCATACACACACTGGGACAGTTGCACACAGGACATGCCTGAAGCCCATTTCAGATGTTCCCTGCTAGGAGACTGACCATCAGACCCTACCAGACAGTGACTACTGGCTCTTGCACAGTTTTTGTCCAGACTTCAAAAGCTTTCAGCCCCCAGCCTGGAGAAGAAAGCAATCCTTTCTGTACAATGTCTGGTGAGACATACTGCCAGACACTACTACAGTGAAACAAGGAGAGTGTGTCACCCTGCTCAAGCCAGGACTCTCAACCAAACCATGATTTTAAGAAGTCAACACACAGTTTGCACATCTTCATTGCTTCCAGCGAAATACTGATAAATGACACAGACACTGGGCACATTATCAACAGGCCTGAAGTCATTTGGAGGCAATGGCCCTTGGGAAGGAAGGAAGGAAGAGCAAGTGAAAAACCCTCCAAGACCGGTGTCCCAAATAAGGAGATCTGTACAGAGCCTGGAACCACAGCATCACTCTTGTCTTCACCCGCTGGGACAGAACCCACCATTCTCAGGAGGAACACTGCTGCACATTTTCAAGTGGCTGATCAAACCTCCTGACATCCAGCCCATAACCTGAGCTTTTATTTATCCAAGTAAGCACCAATATAAGCAAGCTAAAGCTTTCCAAAGGGAAGGAAGAGTGGCAGCACGGGGAAATCATGGTCCCCATGTCCACACCAGTGCACAAGCACCTGCTGCCAAGGGAACTTTTCACAAGAAAACTTTGCCTCACAGGTCATGCTCCAATACTCAAAAAAGTCAGTGGCAAAATTCCCACTAAGCCAAACAGGAAAAAATTCAAGCTCTGCCAGAGGAGAGATACAGCAGATTTCACAACAAGCAGCTAGTAGCAGATCTGTATTTAGTTGTTAAATAACAGGACCAGATAAGAAGCAGAAAGAAGGTTTTTTACACACACATTCCTTCAAAGTCTGATGCAACTGCAATACACCCAACTACCCACCCACGTATTTCTTACCACACAATTCTAGCACACTTGGGTTTTTTTGCTTATTTGCTTATTTTAGTTTGAACCAAACCACTGCACTCATCTACTCTATAAAATGCATAGAACTCCAAATGGACTAGACGACTTTTCATTTGAATTCCAACACCTTTAATTTTATATACATTATGGAAGAAAACTTCAACTCTTTGCAACATCTGTGAAGCAAGTCATCTGCAATGCTGGCATTATTTAATTACATATTCACATGCTTCAGCACTATACAGATTTCACTTAGCTGCTTGAGTGTAATTTCCAGTGTCCTAGACTCAGCTAGGAAGATTATTAATTACAGGCATTTCTTACATTTTGGAGACAAGCATGGTAAGTTACTGCTTTCCTTCCTAGGATCTGTCATGCCACAGCAGACTCAAAAGATTCTTTTTCCTATACGACAGGGGGTGGAATTTACACTTTCTAGTTGAGGGTGATCTGAGACATCATTATTTAAAGGGAACAAAATCTAAAGAATGAGAAGTTACTTACAGCCATGAATGCTTTAAACCAAATCTAGACATGAATTAAGAATGGGCAAAGTTAACAGCAGCACCACGTGGTTAGGGCTGTTGCACTGCCAAGCTCAAAGGTGCTGTGTAGATCCGTATCTGAGGGCCACAACAGAAAAACACATGAACAAAACAGTAAGAAGGAGCAATATGACACGGCAAGGAACTAAAATCTGAGCAAAGAGAGTAGACACTTTTACACCTCCCAGGTGAAACCTTGATCTCCCTAGAGAACTGCAACACAATGCACTAGTTCCCCCCCAAAGATAAGGGCAGGCTTTCCCACACAGAGAAAGCATCTTGGATGAGAAATTAAGCACTCTCCTCCAGTATTAAGGCCTCCATCACCATGCAACAGACAGTGTGAGGGTATAACCTCACACGTAACCTGGGTACCACCTAAATGGCTACTTCAACTGCAAAAAGCCATCACTGAATAATAAATCTGATGGGACACAGCAGGCAACAAGCATGGAGGGCAAGGGAAAAAGAGCAAAGTAACTTTAAGGGGACAAAGACAGCCGTGAGTTAAGGTGTGAATAGGAACTGATAGGGCAGCTCAAGGCAGGAATCACAGGAAGCAGAGGAAAGCAGCAGACAGGCAAATGGCAGGACAGGGTGTTTTCAACCATGTGGATGTCCATTCGCTCAACTCTAACAGCACACGTGTAAAAATCCAAAGTTGAACTTTGGTCAGTTAAACCCAGGCAACCTTCACCTTAAAAGAAAATACAGGATTTCACATTTTGTACCGTATCCAATGAAAACCATGTATGGTGTGAGAAAAAAATACCCATCATTTTTTAAAATAAAGATTTCCTCATCTCCTATCAAAGGGCTTTATTCCTACACTCACTACAGACATAACTTATTTTTCACCTTTATTAAGCCCAATATACAAAGCTACATACAACAGATTTTCAGATCACTTGCTTTATATAAAATCTACCGTTCTGTACCAAATGCTGCTTAACGGTTTTCTCTCTCATTCATATTCTGATTTCCACCTAATTTTCAGTGATCGTGGGACTTCATCTCAATTCCATTATAAAATAAGCTTGGTCCCAGCCCATGTAATATCCCAGTGTCATTCAAGTCTACTGCACCTCAGGGGTCTGCCACCATGAACAGCTGTGTGATGCCATGCCTTTTGCCAATTACACTTATCCAGCATAAATGTGGAATATTCAGGCGACGCAGATTTCATTTGGTGCAAGTGAGTAAGGAGTCTGAGCAATCTCCATTATGCTGTTTGTCCAGAGCTGTGAAACTTCAGGAGCAAGCGCCGATCACACCCACTTTTGCTGGAGAGAAAGGAGCCCTGCTGCTACAAATACAGCTTTGACTGAAGTGATGAAAACAAAAGAAAGAAATCACCCCAGGCCTTGCCTGCCAGTTAGGATCTGGCAGCTGAAAGCACAAAAGAGACTCTGGGCAAGGCCTTCGCGGAGCATCAGATACCTGCAAGAGCTCAGAGTTCAGCTTGGGTCACAGGATGCTCCGAAACTCATCCAGTCAGGAAGCCACAGCACCCGTGAATACTTCCCTCTCTCCGTATTATAGGTGCACGAATTCACACGTGTATTTATAACACTAGGTTAATACCAAATCTAATTTTACTTGCAACTGCTTTCCAAACACTTTTTTTTTTTCTTTTTTTTTTTCCCCCCAGCGATCAGTACGCCCTTACGGGAGCTGCCTGGCACGGGGGACCCGCCAAGGGCAGCGCCGCTGCCCCTGCGCCAGCCCCGCGCCCAGAGGCCGCCGCGTCCCCGGCCCCACGCCGCCAGCTCGCCACCTGCCCGGGCGGCGGCGGCCCCCGGCCCGCTGCGGCCCCCGGCCCGGCCCGCTCCGCGTCGCTCCACTCACCCAGAAGAGGAGGTTGAGGGCGTAGAGCAGGCAGCGCAGGCACTTCACCGAGTCCTCCCTGGCCATGGCGAGCCCCCGCGGGAGACAGCCCCATCCTCTCACCACATCCTCCCTCCCGAGGCCGAGCCGCCAGCGCCCTGCGGGGAAGCAGCGGAGAGGGGTCGGGCGGGTCGCCCCCGCCGAGGAACCGGCGCGCAGGTGGAGGTGCCGAGCCGAGGCGAGCCGAGCCGCGGGGCAACCCTGCACCGGGAGCGGCCGAGCTCCGCGGGGACCCCCGCAGCGCCCACCGGCCGCCCACCCCCCGCAGCCTCCCTTCGCCTCCCGCCGCGCCCGCCGCTCCCGGAGACAGCGATGGGCGAGGGCTTCTTAATAAAAATGAAACCGTGGAAAAGGGAGAAGCCGCGGGCTGCCCCAGGGGCGGAGCGGGACTGAGGGCAGCGAGGGCACGGCCCGGGGGCGCGGGTCTCCTCCCGCCCCGCAGCGGGGACGCGCCGCTTCGGGGAGGGCGGCCGGGGGACAGCGGCCACTCACCGCCCGGGCGCCCCCCTCACTCACTTCCTCCGGCGAGGACTCATCGGGACGCGGCGAGGCAGCGCAGCACGGAGCCGCGGCGCCCATGCCCGGCGGCCGGGCGCAGCCTCCAGCGGGGCACTGAGGCGAAGAACCCGGCGACTGCCCCCGGCCCCTCCGCCCCGCCCGCAGCGCTCCGCCGAGCCCGGCGGCGGCCAGCGGCCCCCACACCGCCGCGCATGCGCCGCCGCCCGCGCCCGCGCCCGCCGGGTCCTAGCGCCGCCGCCGCGCTTCCCGCCCTGGCAGCGCCCCGCGGGGTGAGGCGGGCAGGCCCGGCGGGGAGCGGGCAAGCGGCGGCCCCTCTGCGGCCTGCCGGCTGCGGGGGCGTACCTGCGGGGCGGAGTGGCGATGGCAGCGCGGGGCGTGTGCCGACTGCACTGGGAGCGACGGCGGGTGTCCGCGGGGGGAGCTGCGCCCGCCTGGGCGGCGGTGGCTGTCGGCCTGTGGGGCAAAGCCCAAAGGGGCAACAGCCCCGCACCCGGCCTGGGCTGCATCATTCCTTCAGGGGAGACGTTAGGCCGTGGGCTCGGACAAACTGAAGTACATGAAACCCCCCACCCGAACTGCGGCGTGTTGGCCCAGAGTGGCAAACACCTCACACAGCCTGGGGCTGCTCGCAAGGTTTCACAGGCCTTTCCTGAGTTTTCGGCGTTGTTGTGTCAGAAATTACACCTGCCGACACCAAACCCGGCCCTGGTCGTTGAGGGCCTGTCCCCCGCTCCCCACCCTCAGCAGCAAATACAGAAGTGCAACTGTATTGGTGATAAATTATTCCAGAAACTGGCAAAATCCGCACTTACTTAGGCAAAACGGCCATTGATTTGCCCCATGCTGTGCGTGGTCCTTAAGGCACCGCAACTAAGTTGAAAAGGTAATCCCATCTCTGAAATCTGCTAAAGTGTTGTTTCAATGTATATATCTCTCAATATTTCAAAAGGAAGAATTACAGCTTAAAACACGGAGTTACATGTGGATTAGCAAAGAATTTCCCATGAATACCTATAAAGGTGTTGCAGTGCCACCGGCACAAAAATTTGAAGAAAATACACTGAAAAAATGTTTCTTACCTAGAAGAGGAAAATGATCTTCACTACACATTATATGAAGACTGGTTTAACAACTGCTAGAGAAAGCTGGGAAAGAGGAAAAAAGGATGTAACGGATGAAAGCTAGCTCTTGCGAGGCCAAAGAAAAATCTGTTTCTTGAAGCACTAGAAACAATGACTTGAAAAAACACACAAACTCCAGATATTCAAATGCTTTTCACTGAGGCTGCTGGTGGAATCTCACTTTGGCTTTAATTTCCACATTTTCTTGGCATTAGTAATGAATTGGGGCAGACAGATTCTTCAGGTGTATTTATCCTCCCTTAAAAAGCAAGGAAAATGGACATGGATGGACATAAAATCCCATGCAACAGGGATTTTATGCCAAATTTATAGAAGTGAAAAGGGTAGTAAAGTTGAAAGTACTCAAGAATGTTGCAGAAATGTGGTGTGCAAAGATTTTTCTTCCTTGAAATTTTCTAAGCTTTAACTGCTATTTTGATCCTCTTTTCTGAAATCAAGAGCCCCTCCGGGAAGTGTAGTATGCCACATTTCTAATCTGCAGTGAATATTGCTAATTCCAAACCTAAGTAAAGCAAACTGTGCTAAAACAGATACTGTTAAAAGGTGGCATTGTACATTCATTGTGCTGTTTACATACCATTCATTCCTCTTATTACTGAAGACTTTGCTTGAACACAGTCAGCAAGACAGATCTTGCACAGGTACGGCATTTTCAGTGAACCCATGCCAGTTTACAAAAACAGTGTCAGTTTGCAACTGAGCTCCAGCCTTGTCTGAGGACAATACAGTCTGTTATAAACCAAATTAATTATAATTGACATGTTTGTGTTCATGATTGTACCTTCGGAGAAAACAAATTACCTGAGCAAGGTTTTATAAAAAATGCACAACAAAAATATTCAGTTATCTTACACCTGGTGATTTTTCTTGAAACATACCTAAAACAGAAAATGGGAAATTCTTTTACTTGTTTCAGATATTTTTTGGCTTAGAGCTCAACTATTCCCAGTGCATCAGGAATCTGATGCAAAGAAAAAGAAAATGGTTCTCTTGTTAAAAAGCTTACTAAAAATGTCACTTCAAGATTATATGTCTCTGAATATTCATTCTTGGAGGTCTTTGGTCATAAGATGCTCTCCGACTAATTTCTTGAAATTCCGTTACAATAACTCCACCACAAACATAAAAAGGTTCCCCTAGTTGGTTAAAGAGTTTTGCTATCATTTTGCTGTTAGCTAAAATCATTAGTTGTCCCAAAGAGATTTTGCTCAAAACCTAAAGAAAGCAGGTCCTATTTATGAATGTCTGCCAGATACCATAGGGCCCAGAGAAAGGTCCCTTTGGAATACTGCTTTCTACCAGACTGTCAAACTGTGAAATTTCCATGATGTCATCACTGGGAAAGAAATGCACAGAAAGTTCCCATGCATTCAAAACAGTAACTAAACTGGAAGTATTAGCTGATCACCCCCCAAAAAAATCAGGGAAACTACTATGCTGCTTCAGTACACTTTTTTGTTTGTTTGTTTTCCATTAAATTAAATACTTCAGATTTTATTTAGAGCAAGACGGGAATATTTTTTACAAACAGAAGGTGAAGCTCTTCATATTTATACTTTTTTGATCTAAGAGTTTGCTGTTAGCAAGTAATGCTTCTTTAGCTGTTAGCAAGTAATGCAGCACAGAGACTTATGAGCATGGAAGCTATTGAAGCCTTGTGGATTGATATTGTCTGCTTGGGTTCTCTGATGTCTAATAAACTACAAATCATGAAGCCTTTTTCTGTGACAGGGCATCCACAATAGTTTTCCAATATGAATTCTGTAGACTTAAATATGATACAGCATTTCCATCAATAGAAAAGGACGGGAATGGAAACACAAATAGCTCTGATAATCTCTTTCCTCTGCTTAACTATTTTAATTTGATGTATAGAAATTTAATATCTGTAAGCTAGCTCCTTTTTGTCATGTGTGCTTGAAAATGGTCAACAGGTTCAAAAGCTATTAGAAGAGTGTGGACTGACAAACATGTCTGCATGAATACTACAGTATGACCTCATAAGTCCTTCTTCATCAGGAAACTTGACTAAAAGAGGAGTGGATATTAAAAACACCCATCCAGCATATAGCTGCAAGTGTCCTTAATTTAAACAACATGAGTAGCCTAATCAAGTGGAATACCATTAGGCATGTGTGTAAATTTATAGGTGGTTATTGCTTGATACAAGGTGCAGGAAACTTTATCATTGAAAAAGCAATGAGTTGAAGTAATTTCCCTTTATATGCTGCCATTACATTTAAAACTACTCAGGTGAGTACTGAACAGAGGAACATATGTGCAGATGTGCTTTTGTACATACTCATTTTAATTCTGTATGGTATCTACTCACCTTGGTCTACACTAATAAGCTAACTGCTCATGTAGAAATTTACTTACAAAATTTTGTTTAAGCTAGAAATGTCTTTGATAGCACCAGGGCAATTCATAACGAGTTAATTTTAATACATTTGTTCCAGCCACACTGTCCGTTAGATGTGGAGATTCTGTGATCCCTTTTGGTTTGTGGTGTTTGCATAGTTTTGAGGCTACTTACGCCATTCCTTTTTTATACATAGCTTTTTAATTGCAAGCCCCTGCCAGGTATTGCCTGTGTAGGCAAGTTCTATAAATGGCATCTGTCTTCAATGAGTAATTTGTGTGATTAACTGTGCCAACGCTGACCTCTGAGGATGGATTTCTGAAGCTAGCTGTTAGCTGATCAGTGTCTCAGGTAGGCATCTCACCACTTAGTCTTGTTTTCTCAGCGTGTTACTTCACTGTAATAGTATTCTGTACTTTGGTCCTGTTTGGTTAGCTTAGCTCTTTCTCAGCTTCATTCCATGTCTGTCTGCTCTTCAGGCTAGGTTCTGACTTACTTTCTTTCCCTTTGCTCCTTGAGCTGTTTACTCTAGAGCCCTTTTGTCCATGTTTCCCTTTTCCTGCTCTTTGCTTCATACCCTTTTTAACTTCTCTGGGGTCTGGTTTGCCTTGCTTCTTTTAAGCCTGGTTCTTGCCTGGTCCTCAGCGCTGGTTATGACTGTCTGCCCAATGAATATCCCCTTCCTAATGACAATATTAATGTCAAAGGCAGGATGGAGGTTTGTTTAACAACAAAATTCTCAGATACACAAGTATATCTGTAAAAACTGAAGGTGTACTAGTTCACTCAGGAACAACCTCTCTAGTAAATTTGTGCTTGTATCAGGACCCAGAATCGTTCATGGTCATGAGGTAGAAGTGCCCTTCTTTCTTTTGAAATAAAGACATCAAAAGACACCCAGACACCAACTTCTTCTGGTTTCTAAAGCTTGGTTTTACTCAAACATGAAAAAACAGTCTGGAATAAGGTAGCACTTGAAATAAATAAACTACGAAAGAGTAGATATTATCATAGTCTTGAAAACCTTCTGGTTTTTAATGGACTCTTGCAGAAAAGCTTCCCTTGCTTCCTAGTTCAGCAGCTTTCCATGGCTCCCTTAATTGAAATAACACTGTAGAAGAATGGCTGCAGAAGCATGGCCTTAGAATCTCTGAAGATCTGCACAATCCAGGCCTGGTATTAGAATAGGCCTGTAATCAGAATTGTACTGAAGTTGCTGTGCTGAAGTTAACAAGAAAGGTAGCCTTGAGCTATTCTTGAATCCTGAGACCAAGTAATTATGTTGTGCCAACAGGCCGTGGCTGTAACAAGATACAGCTGCTGGGAAAGCAGGTGCAGGGCCAAGAAAGGTAGGGACCGGTATGGGCAAATAGGGAGTAACAAACTACAAGGCTGAAGCACAGCAACACAATTAGCTACATGGATAGAATGCTTATTTTAGTCATGATAATTAGGGGTGTGAGAACCACGTGTGTTTAGAGACTACTAACCCATTATATTTCTGCTTTACGAATATGCATGTGTATCGGTTCTATATAAGTAGTGTTAGAAACTAATAAAGTTGAGCAAGATGCACAACTCATATTGAGCGTCTTCTTGACTCCGGCGAACCCTTCTTCCAACATAACACCTCAGCAGATTTTGACGGGAGGGATTCTAGGACAGTTTTCTCTCTCTCCACCATTTCACAGGCTTCACTGCAGAGCCCAAGATGAATAAATCCCTGAGCAACGTGGTCTGACCTCATAGCTGGTCTCTTCCAACCTGTGTTACTCTCTAAGCCTATGTTTCCACCTCTTTCCCCTCTGTCTCCTGTCCTGGCCATGAGTGTCCCTCTAGAAGCTCCTCTGGGACACCCTTTGGCTGGTGAGCATTCTCCTCTTTCTTCCTTAACTAGAGGACCACAGCAGCAGCAACAAGGCAAACAGCCTCCCTCTTCACAGCCAGCAAAACCTTCTTAACAAAACACACAACATATAGTTCGTACAAAGTGCATTTTGAGCTAGCAATCCATCCGTCACAGTATATTTCAGTGTTTCTCCGTGAAGATGAATATGGATATAAGTACAGGTGACCACGGATTCTTCAGAGTCAGGGCATCTGGAAAGAGAAAAAGAAGGGAGTGAAATAAGAATAATATACTGTATAGCAGCTGAAAAAATGAAAAATGAGAGGATTCAAATTTCCTTCTAATACTAAATGAAAAAGAACAACTCACATTTTTCAGTCTTTTTTTTTTTTAAGTATAAAAATGCATAAATATCTGCATGTCAAACAAATGTTGTGAGAACCAAATTCAGCTGGAAAAATATGTCCTTGATATCAAAATTTATATGTTGGGAATAACAGAAGTGATGCATCCAATAATCAGAAACAGATGAATCTGGCTGTGTGATTTCTAGGTCAACAGACTTGAGATGTGCTACACAAGCCAGGAGATGAGAATCCTTAGCAGGAGCGTTTGTCAGCTCATTAGGAGTGAACTCCCTGTTAGGACAGTCTGGAAATCCCATCTATTCCAGAAAATATGCACAGCCAGTGAGAGATGAAAGGCTGCTACCAGAGCTAATTGCTGAAAGTATTTAAGCAAACAGTATAACTGTGAATTTCTCAGAGGCAAGAAAGAAAATGTCATGTGGTCAGTGAGCCATGTGTCATAGAGCTTGGGAAGAATAATACTTTATGGATTTAAAAGAGCAGTGTTTTTTAACGTGACTCCCAAGGTGAGTCCAGGTAGAGGACCTGAAAAATACAGAGTTGGGTTGCTTTATCCCTGCCATAGAATTAATTTCTTGGCTGTTTATCCTAGGGCACTTCCCAGTGCCTGTTTTTCATTGTCTTCTTCCCCTCTCCGTAAGTATGGATTTCAGTTCAACAGAAACATCTTGCCTGCACTAAAAGACAGTTTGCAAAATCTGCTCTATTGTTTTCTGGTGGCTTTTCTTCAACACATGGTGCCTGACGTTATAATGGGAATCACAGAGTTTTTGCTAGGCGTTTGCTTCTAGTTAAATCCCACAACAAGGTGTTCAGCATTCGTAACTTCTCCAGAAACGAGAAAAGGCACAGCGATCTTCAGAGTCCTGTTTATTATAGCCCACACTTCCTTTTCAGATACAACAGGGGATTTTACATGAGCAAAGAGCACATTTTAGTATCTGTGATGTGCCAGTAGCACTGCTAGTTAGCAAGGTTGCGTGACACTTGTTATCATAAAGCCCTGGTGCCTTAGGGAAGTACAAGGGAGATCTCATCGCTAGACAGTAGCCGCTTTGGAGAACTGGAGGCAGAGTTGCTGTGTGGCAAGTTCCTCTGATCACATTTTTCCCAGGTGATTATTTTGTTCTCTGTTTTTGTTGTCCAGCTTTAGATCTGACAGGCTGATTTGCAGAAATGTTTAAATATTAACAACTGTATCTGAAGCTACTAGGAACTGCCCTTTGAAAATATGAAATGTTGCCCATTGTGAACTACTCAGCTGGACGAGCGTGAATTCTCAGAGGCTCGTCTTGTACAGCCCGAGTTTCCCAGCGGTAGGGTGGAGATGATAAAACTGTTCTTTCTGGGAAGTGTGGTGGGGAGGAATGTTTGTGAAACGTGTGTGTGCCACATTTATGAGAGCCACAGAACAGGCCAGAAGAAAATGTGGGGCTGTCCTCACAGCTGGGACTGAATAGTGGAAAGTAAATAGACCACATGCTGAATGAAGCTAAAAGAACATACTAACCAGGACATTCTTTGCACCTAATGAAGCAGAGGTCAAGGAGAAAAATATGTGTGATTGTATAACTAAAGCTAGCTTCATAATTTAATAAGGGATTAAAGATTCGCAGGCATCTTTAACTCTGACACTTCCTTATTTTTCAGTGTTTGATAAATCATCCATCTCTTAGGGCAGTTCTTTTTTGGGGAGGTCAGGGTGAATAAGAAATGGGTTTTCAGAAAAGGTTCTCGTGATGAGAATCTAGCTAAGGCGAATACACTGCTTTTGCACATAGCTGCTCTGCGGTGCAGAGTTGCTGTCACACCCTGTTCCATCTAATCCAACATCTCCTTATGGGATTATCTTCCATAATAGAGGTCCCAGGTCTGAAAGGTGTGACAATCAGAGATCAACTCTGATTAAGAATTAGCAGAGAATTTACTAGAGGTGATGAAGCAAAATGTGAGGTTACTTAAGCAATCATTAATTTCCTTGTGGCCTTACAGGAAGGGGAGAAGTCTTCCCCTTCTTCCCATTCGTTTCACCTTCTTCCTTTTTCTCCTTATCCTTCCTTTCAGCTCCACTTTTTTTCTTTCTCCGCTTCAAAATACCCTCTGCTGCTAAACTTGGCTTTCCTCCAAAGTTTTAGTTCCTTGCCCAGATTCTTCTTCCTGTTGAGACTGTCATCCAGGAGCCAGATAAAGAAGTGTCTGAGGTGAGGGCTCTGTCTGGATCACTTACACCAGTCTTCTGATGACAAAGCCTGGAGCTATGCTGTGTGAGGTGCCTTAGGACAAATAAATGGTGTTCCCTTCTCCTTGGATGTGAAAGCCCCCCCTGGCTGGCTTACAGTTCCCATGAAAAACGCTTCTGAAACTGTCATTGGAGGCTTGAGTGATGCAGGAGAAAGCAGGACACAGAAATGACAGAGATGAGTGGAAATTCAATGACATTAAGAACAGGTAAGATAAAAATCTGGAGAATGATGAAGGGATGCTGAGGCTTGAAAAAGAAAACAAGAGATATGAAGATATCTGAACTATATATTACTTTGCTATTACTACAAAACCTGGCAGCAAGTGTGGAGGGAAGATGCTTTAGACTGCAGTTCTTCAGAGAAGGAAAAAAAAGAAAGTTGGCTGGCTGCAATTTTCTTTAATCTAATAAAGTTCTTTTTCCATGTTAGAAGACACAAATTTTTACCATGACTTTTTTAACTCTCACATGTGATAACTAGGACTGTATTGGACAAAGTAACATGCCTGCCAAGATACTTATCTAAACAAAAAATATAAAAGGCATGGAAAGTCTTTATGAGAAGGATGCCTCTCAAAGCATCATTTATTTTACTGAGTATCTTGAATCATCAGGTGGCAGGTTTTCATTGCTTTGAACTTAGGGTCAGAAGAGTGAATATATTTAGGCATGTAAGTCAAAACTGTTTTTCTCCCCAGAATGGTGACTGAGATGGTGCTTGCTACCATATTTTTCCTTCACATTGTAATCAGTCTCACATTTCTGCAATATGAAGTGTTCTTCATGTGAGAAAATAGGCTAATATTATGACAGTCAGCGAGTAACTAGCTTTCATTAAAGTCAGAATCAGAAATGATCTTTCATGGGACAGAGGATGACTGTGAATTCCTCACTATTTTTTTTCTACTTCCTGTATATTATCTGAAGTAGGTTGCTTGTGCCCTAAATCAGAGCCGTCTCTACGCTAGTTTTTTGTAGGTAGTACTCTGCACAGGCTGTGATTTTTTCCTTGGAGCTTCTGTGTGCTGGTGCAAAACAGCAGTACTTCGTAAGTATGTACAGCAGAATCATTGTACAGCTTCCTCTCAACACAAAACCTCATTATTTTCACAAGTACTTGTAATTCTCAAGTATTTGGAATTTTAAGTTGGCAAATGAGAATGTAGGGCATTTATTTGTTTAAATTCCACCATAAAGAGTCTCTTTGTAATACCTTTCCTGAATGTAGCCATTTGTCAAGTGGGTGAATTGTCTGCTTGTCATGTAAACAATGTGTTATTGAAACGTTGATGCATTACTCCCATGGACCAAACACCCTGGTGAGGAGGGGTGCTGGATTTGCGATGCAGAGGTAAGCACGCAGAACTGGACTGCCACTCAGTGGTGCTGAAGATCATCAGTTCTTGTGCCACTACCCATTGGCACTGACATGACGGGACACGGCTACGGGATCAAGCAGGTAAGGTAAAGTGGGCACAAACAGAGGTACAGAAATGCTATACAACTTTAGTATAACATCCTAGTGATACCAGAGTGATTATAAATAGACTTTGTAAGCCATTCTGAAAAACACAGTAGGAACCAAAATGCCATAAAGCTCAATTTTGTCCAGCACTGAAACACTATTATTGAAGAGAATTGTCTGCTCTGAGCTATCACATCAGTGACTGATTTGCCATGGAACGTGTTAAAATGACACTATAGTCCCAGTGGATTGTTAATCAAAGAACTTTTACTCAGTATTACAGCACTGGGATGCTTTTGATAGCTATGACATGCCTTAGTTTAAATTGTTCGGTTTGCATCACACTAGTATGTATCAGCTCTTCTTTTTCAGGATCAAAGGGTACCTTACTGCATGTCATAAACTCATTAAATCTATATTTGTAAATAAAGTATTTGTTCCACAGCACCAGGTGTCCTTGAACTACTACAGCGAACAGCTCTGCAGAATGTGTCCTAAATGTACTCGAGGCTCCAGTGCATGATGACAATGTGACTTGTCTGTTACGTGTCCTGGGAACAACTTGTTATGGCCTATAAAGCAGTAGAAAAAGTACACACAATAGTCTTTCCATAACAGAAACCAAATCTAATTAGACTCCCATCAAATGGCTTATTTGAGACTGAAAAATTGCTGGACTGATTACGAAGTTTGCTTTATAGATTAATAGGCCACTTTAATAGCCATATTTCTCATTGTGTATGAACTACTTCTTTATGCACTTTGTGTACAGATATTAGTTGCTTTGGCTTTTATGTAATATATGCTTACATTGATGCTACTTTTGCAAATGGGACTTGCCTCAGATAACTTTTTTAGCCTGTGATTTTTATTTTTTTTTTTTTAATAATGAAAAAGAAGTCAATCTGGTTTTGAAGTTAGAATTAATTTTCAATTTTATCAGCAGCTAAATACCCAGACTGTTATTCATGCTTCATAATTATTGAAGAATACTTAGTTCAATCCAGTAAGACTTTAAAAATGGAAGCAGAATAAATTATACACACATCAGTATTTTATACACAAAACTGATTAAACTAAAATACTAATAAACCCTCTTCTGGGAATGTCTTAAATTGTAAGGAGCTACTGGATCTGGGAAAGGAGCGAAAAGAGTTTTCATCTGTGCCACATTATAACAACAACTTCTTGGTACTGATGCTCAAATGATCAGGGCTAGCCACAGCCTCACACTGTGCACAGCTATGCAGCAGCAGGGGCATGCTCTCCTCCTTCACCAGTTTCTGGTACTTGGGATGGCAGTTTTCATTGCAGAGTGTTTGACTGTTTTCATAAAAAATTTCTCTATAGGCTATAAAATCTCTGTCTTAACTAATAACTAACTAAAATGACAATGAAATTTCTGTGTATTTCATCCTTTTTATTTATACGGCCCTAGGAACTGAGTCCACACCCATGTCAAAATCTGATGCCAGATGTTATGTTTGACTTATAAAGAAGCCAAGAGAAGCACAGAACATTTTTATTGAGAGGGGAAAGCTGCAGCAGCAACAGATTTTGAGAAGGCCAGAGGTAAAGGGAAGTGACTGTGTGGAAGTAAAATTTCAATGCTAGAGTAAAACATTTTAGTTTCTTATGTATGAAGGAAGCTGCATTTCTGATTTTGACCACTCATCGGACCTCTTCCCTCCTCCTAGTTTTGACATGGGTTTTTTTTATTTTATTTTCTTCTCTAAAGTGATTGGTCTTCTTACCAAAATGTCCATTCACTTTAGCTTTCTCTTCATTGAATATTGATCCATTTAGGAGATGGCCATCCAAACTGTTTTTGACCAGCCACCATTGTTTTCTACATGCTTACTGGCTACATGTTGAATGACCATGACTTTGCAGTACTCTCCTTGACAGTCGTCTCTCATTTCTAGTTCCGAAGTTATTAATCTGCTGTGTTTCCTCTCTTCTCTTTCTTACCCATATTTTTTCTTGTTCTTCTCCCCCACACTATCAACAGCAATTTCTTTTCATTTTCTGTATCTTTAATTCTTCTAGAAAAATCTTATGGTTACTTAGAGGTCCTCACTATACGCTTTTCCATTCTTTATTTCTGATATTGACATTTCTCACATGCTCTGTCTTTACTTTCTCAGCAGGTTAGCTAATTATTTAATTTTCTTGTAAGCATTCCTCAGCAGAACTTTGCTTCTACCAGCTGATATAAGTGAAATCAGTCTCTTGGAAATTCCTCCTTTTCTGTATCTGGCTGTTCACAGTCCACACTGGTTCCTTCCTTCTCTGACATCATGAGATGATTCATTTGCAGCTGGGATTCAGCAGGATTTTCCATATCATCACGTACGATGTGTTGAGAACGTACTTTACTCAGCTACCCAAGAAAAAAGAAACCTTCCCCTCTGTTCAAAGAAGGAAACAAAAGTTTAGGTGGCTGAACAACAAAGATGGAGCTATGTGTGACAGGATCATAGTTTAAATATGTATCTGTATACTTACAGTTGTGTTGGTGTTTCTTCATGCTATTGTCAGTCTTAAATATAACATATATACTTAGCAACTATTTGTTGTACTCTTTGACCTGTTTTCCCCCCCTGTTTTTCTCTATCAGAGAGCATAAAAGTTTAAGAATGTTTTATTAGGTCTGCTAGATAGTCAATAAACTTGACCGTTATAATAAAAAAAGTTTTGATTGGGATTGTATTATATAAGTACGTTTGACACATTTGCCCAGTCATCACTATTAGAAAAGAGTTCTTCTTTATGTAGAGCATTATACCAGGTACATTTTCTGTTTCCTTTGAGAACATCTTATAATACAAAAATATAATAAAAGCTCTTTCATATGATGAAATTTATAGTCAAAGAAGGAAGCATTGTTTGATAGAGGTTTTAATGCAAGAGAATAGCGGCTATGCTCAATTGACCATTATGTGCAGGTTCAGTGGTGTCTTGGGTCCCCTCTCAAACTAACCATTCTCCTTTATTCCATAAAACACAGTGTGGCATCGTTGATGGACTTTTCGTGGGATCACTATTACTTAGGCAGTGCTTAAATTATTAAAGTCTCCACTAGAAGATGTCTGCTTTACAGTATCTTCTGAAAATATGTACGCAAAATATATATATGCTTTGTCCATTAGTGGTCTTTTTTTTTACACAAGCAATAATAGGAACAAAAGGAATTCATTACTGAAAGAGGATGGCAATGCCTGAAAAGTTCTGCCAGTGAAGCGTATCGTCCTTCAGCCCACAGATTTGTTATGTTTCACATTCACTCCATGTTGAACAGAGAAAATACTTGGAACATATGGAAAAATTGAAGGTGATTAAGATAAAGCTATTCTGAAGCCTGATTTCGCCATTCAATAGTGTTGTTTCCATGGTAACTCCTGCATCGGTGGCACCTGTGTACATGATGCAAAAGCATTTCTTAAAGTTACACAAATACCAACAGGAAGGACAAACTTCTGGGTTTCTTTTATCAGTGTGAAGTGAGCCTTTTATGTCCATTACAAACAGAATTTTCCATAATTCACTGCATACTTAAGATGCGATATTGTAAACAAAGTATTATTCATATATGAGAAATATGTAACGTTTAAAGATTTTTGGAACGGGTTTTATGGGAAAGGAGGAGAGCAGTGGGTTAAAGGGACAGCTGGTGCGTGTGTGTTACCCGATATGGGAGTTCTGCTCTCTGTTACTATTTTGTTACTGCTGCGGCAAGGCAGCAAATGATAGCTACTAGTAATTCACTGAGTAAGGCACGTGTATCATCCGGCTGTATCCATTCCTTCAGCCCTCCTGTGAACAGACTGGAGAGTATCTACAGAAAATCCTTTAGAACTCTCCAGAGGTGAGGAGGCTGACAGGATTCTAGAGAAATTACTTTAATACTTACAGAACTTATCTGAGTATGTGTCATTTTAATTTTTGATATTATCTTACAGAATTCTATAATGTCATTATTACTTTCTCATGAAATCTGTAAGATAAATAAAAAATAAACAAAAGTATAGCATTCCAATAAATTCTCTAGGTTTACCTTTATAACATTTTCTTTGCCCTTTTTCAATTCAGTCATAACAGAAATCTTACATAAAACCACACAGATGCCTTCATTGGAAATATGCATTCTTTTCCTATCACTTTCAAATTCTGAATCTGTAAGTATATATTGTGCAAACTGAAATGAGATGTGCAAGGACAGGTAACGGAAAATAGTTTTATGAACAAGGTCTGAGTACCATTGCCAAAATAACACATGTATGTATACATATGCATTCACACGCATACACATGTACTTATATGGAGTGGATGTGTGTTTGGAAGGGGGTGATTAAGATTCCAGTCTGAGTGGGTGATTAAAGCGGAAATGTTCACCAGATGACAATATTTGACCTCAATTTAAATATGCTCATTCTGAACTAAAAATCTGTATAATATATTGATTCTTAATAGCGCATAAATTCTTACATCTCTGAGACAGGCAGCAGACACAGAGCACCTCCAGACTGTACTTCAATTAAATGTGATTCTAGATGCAAAGGCATTTAACTCTGGGTACTATGAATTTTGCAGGGCCCTGTAAAGTCTTTGAAGACCGATAGGACCTGCATTTTCTTCTCTTAAACAGCTTGAAGTGACCATATCACTTGCTGCCAATGTTATACATTTAACAAAACGTGCCTATATTTTTGAAATATTTACAATTTTTCATTGTATGAAAATCATAGGAATGATTACACATTAGCTTTATGCAGTTGACACTGACTGAAAATAGAAAAGGAAGAACATTCGCAGTAGACAGATACCCACATAGGTGTATTTTGGTTTTAGGCATCTATAGAATAACTTTCAGTTCTAGCATGATAATTTAATCTTCTTTCCATTCTGTTCTAGCTTGTTCCAAACACTGTCCCATTTGGCACAGAAACTTCCAGCTTTTTGTCAAAAACCAAATATTTTTCTTTCCAGGGGCAGACATTCTCCAGTCAAGTTCAACTAAGTGGCCCACAAGGGAGCTGTCTCTGTTTCCAAGCTAGCAAGATACATTTATGAGCCGGCATCAGTAAATAAAGTAGGCAAGCTACAGCCGTCCTCCAGCACTTGAGGTCACTGAGCAATTCCAGAATTGTGAGTCAGCAATTTAATGGAATTTCCTATTCACATCAGTAGGGCACATTAGAACATATCACAAGCCAAAATACTGGATTCTTAATGCATTCCTAAAAAAAAAAACAACAAAAAAAAACCCAACCCCCAAAAAAACATGAATCAGGTTTCTCTGTCTGGCATCTCTTACATAATTGTTTTGTAATTCTGTGCAGGAGTACAGAGAGGTTCAGAGAGACCTTTGACTATGAAATACGGTGTGCCTTTTAATGAACTCTGCAGCACACAATGAGCCATATACCTGGTACGAGCCAAGGCCAGTCAGAGAATTTGATCATTGTCTAAAACAGAGGGACGCAGCAAGGGCAAGGAGAGGTGCCAGGGAGGGCCCGTGAGAAAGCAGCCCTCCGTAAGGGCATGGTGACAAGGGACCAGAAGGCGATTCTCATGAGCAGGCAGAATAGGTTCCCACCTCAAGGGTTAGCTGCAAACCCTGCCAGTCCTCTGATTGAGTAGGCATGAGGAAAATAAAAGTAGAAAAACGGTGCTTGGTGGGAAGAGTGTGGGTTTATCCTGTGGTGCTACTTAATGGGTACCACACTGTATAAGAAATTTCGTAGAGGTCATTTTAGCTAAACAAATTTATAATTGATTACCCAGCCATTGCACGTCACTACACAGGAAATGAATGCATTGCTTTGAGATCTAACTTTTATTCAAATACAAGACCATATGAATTTTAAAAAAATGCAATTATAAAACACTACAATCTATTCTTGGAAATTACCTGTTGTAATTTTAGCTCTAGACAACAATGACAAATTACAGTCCTCATTTCAAGGATATGAGATGCATTACATAATGCAGATCCATAGTGTTTAGAACCATTAATCATCATCTTCTGGCAGCAGCATTTGTGTTAATCCTGTTTACAAAAGAAGAGACCTGCTCAGACATACTGTTTTAGGCTTTTCTTCTTCCAGTAAATATTCTTTAGAAGCAAACATTTGTAATCTGAATTTACGTTTAGCTTCCAAATGGAAAAATAGCCCAGATGTAATCACAGCAAAGAAATGTTGACATCTGTGATAAAAAAGAATTAAGAACTGTTTCTATTTTTACCAAATACTTATCTGTTACTATGTTAATTAGCAGCTAAATGTTGTTATAAAACTACAACATCATGTTACCTGATAGTTTTAAGAGCATACCTTAGGCAAAGAGTTTAGGGGCCATTGGATTTTCCTCAAAAATTTATAAAACACTGTCTTGGAAGTTATATAAAGTTCTTCAAGTTTTCTGTCAATTTTTTCCAATTAGATCCTCCCTTTCTATATACTGGACATTGTCAATCATAAAGTACCAGATTTCATGGCTAATGGAAGTAATCCTTAATGTTAATGATATCAGGATATAAATATAATCAGAGTCAAACTGAAATAATATGAGTTTATAGCCATATATAATCATAAATATTTTTAATTAAATATGTCCCCTGCTAATGGAAGATGCTCAATACCAGGTTAGATCAGGAAATGGTTTTTTGGTTGTGTAAAACATCTTAAAGCTTCCTAAATATTCTTTTTCCTTATAAAATGACACTAAACCCTTTCAATGTTATGGATGCACAGATACAGTCTGGCAGTGAGAGGCAGGGATTTACCTAGGCTGTCAAAGGTTCAGGTTCAGTCTGCAGGTCTGCCATTCCTCACTGTCCCAGAAATCTGTGCCAACCACCAGGAAATCAACTTTGCAGTGGTTTTCCTAAGCAAGAGATGGAGTATGACTTTTTGTATCTGTACATTTTGTTTAAATTCTCTGCAACAAAGCCATGAAGTAACAAAGTACTCCGGTACCCAACATCCCAGATAGCCAGAATAATCATTGGATTAGCTCTGTAGCAGTTTCTCTCACACCTAGCAGTCAGGGGACTAAGTTAAGTCTGCCCAACACCTAACTGAGGCAGAGAAGACTGCTGAATTTGCTGCTTATCTCCCAAGAGAGTTTCACAATCACAAAGCCATTACCCATTATACCCCTCACTCTCTGAGTTTTGCATTTCAGTAAAAGTCCTGCTGAAGCACCTAGGTTCTTGCAAATGCCTTAGTATATAGTCAATGAGTATTTTCCAACTAAAAAAAAAAAAAAAAAAGTTTAATTGAAGAATTCCTAGTCAGGTGCAATCCCAAGCGTTCTGCGTTAATCTTTAAGGGCAGAGATTCAGAGAAGATCTGAGATTGTAACTAAGTGGAATACATGATTTCTTATTACTAGGGAAAAAATACTTTTTGTTTCCAAATTGAATTGTGGTTAAAAAGTGTAGTAATTTTATTTGTTTCCTTATAAATTATTGACAGTTAATTAACACTAAGGAGCTTGTTTCTTAATAAAAGTATGTTGCCTTTTCACATTAGCTTAGAGTTGCTGACATCCTGTAAATTCAATTTGTGGCCTCCTATGAAGTAGCTCTCTGTTCTGGTAAAGCCCTTAATTTTTATAACTTCTGTGATACCAACAAATTTAATAGGCAAAACACATGCAAATATAAAAGACCGCACAGCCCTGCAACCAACATGCATGAAAATGAGAGCTGGAAAATCTCTCAGTTAGAACCTTTTTGCCAAAATTAACTCTTTTGTGAGTAAGATCTCCTGCTCATGGTAGAAAAGTTCTTTTTGAAGTAGCATTCCTGCCACTTGCTACACTGGAAACATGCTGTTCATTGCAATGAATGCCAACTAATATGCCAGTTAAGTCCAAAGTGACTATGTAACTCTCTTCGTACATGCTGAAGTACAGTACTGACGCAAGGCGGATGTCTAACAGGCAAACTCTCCACATGCACTAAAAGAAAAGAATATTGCACACTTAAGATTTAGATTTCTTTTTTGGAAAGAATTGGCCTTGAAATACATAAGAATTATTGACATGTCTGAAAACCTGACACAAGATCACTCCTTCTAAAATGGATTGCAATGGCACTTACTGCCTGTTTTGTTTTAGCAGTGTGATTTCAAATGACCTCAGGCATACTTACATTAAGGGGTTTTGCATTCATGCAAACATTAGGTAATTTGTTACAATTATGGTATGTGCTGATGGCAAACCTTTAGAAGTTATCTAAAAAATACGGTAAGGTTACTCTACCAATGCATGAGATAAAAAACAAATAAGGTATTAACTCAGCCTGTGGCCACCTTTTATGCTTTATTTCTGTAGTAACCAACATGACAGGTCTCACCACATGTGGGACCATGAATTTGCATTTCAGAACAAAAATGATAAACAATAATAGCCTTAAAGTAAGCTGATACAAGTCAGTAGGGAATAATATTAGTTCATTTGTAAGCTCAGCAGATATATTTTTAATTGTGATGCAAACTTGACCAAGGGTATGTAAAACAGGTATGTGAAATATTCGTAAAAGTTAAAAACATCACCCAAAAAAATGTCAATAGGACAGCTGGAGAACAGCTTATGTGCTCTACAAATTGTCTGTATTTTCATCAGTTGTATACATCTCTAATAAAATAATTATCATGTAAATTAGCTTCCCCAGAAAGATCACTTGATTGTATCTTTAGAGCTTCACAGCTACAATGTTATTTCCATCTCCAATACATGCAGTAATAAGATTTCAAGAAAGTCAGTTGTTCCTCCTTTTTTTCCCCAAGTTTTGCCAAACATTATCACAGCAAACAGGCAGACCTCTGTTTTACGCTAAATTCCAGTAGATCTTCTCTCCTTTGTTAAGAAGTTATGGTATTTCCATTCTGTCACAAGGGTCTAGCCTCTCCTGCAACTCCTCTGAGTCTGAACTCCAGTTTCTCAAGTGCCCTAATCTCTGCACAGCTTGTGCTTAATGATCATGAGGGAGAAGGTGATTTCTGGGTTATCCTCATGTATCTGACAGTGAATGCCCAGGAGCAGTGAAGATTCATGCCTGCCCTGCAAAGTCTGCGTCCTCTTCTGCGGCAGCTGTGCTCCTTCACTCAATCATAATGTCACTATTTTGGCAAATTTCTGGGAGTATTTCCTTCCCCTGCTGCCGCTTTCAACTTTTTTGAATTTGGTCCAGAGACAAAGGAGGCTCAAGAACATCAGTTTGGGTGGAGGGCAATACAACTGCATTGCCATCCCCTAACTTTCAGCTTTTTATTTTTTTACCTGCTCCATCTGCAAACCTGAGCTCTCAGAGGACACATCTTCTAAGCAGCACAGGGGAGAGATGGTACCATATCCCACATTCTTCTGTGCCACTGACGATGACATAGCAGCCATTTATTGCATTTCTTAGTGGAAAGCTAGCAGATATGGACCTCTCCCAGCCACAAGAATGTGCTGACCTCATTGAAAAAAATATGGTTGTAAATCTGACAATTATTAAAAGGCAAAAAATCATTACAGATAAATGACTAAAGGCATTTGAAACTTAAAATTTTTACTAGAAGTGTTTAGTTATTAAAATAATTATTTTCATACTTTATTCCCATGCATGCCATGTGACCCGGCATTCAGGATTTTAAGAAAATCAAGTGAACAAACCCAGACATTGTGCAAGCAGCAAAACTGCTGAAGTTGGTTCCTTGTCCATTTGTGGCTTCCAACAGTGCCTAGTAAGTTAAGTTGCCCAATTGAAGCTTCTTCCATGGTTGGGGCACTCATTCCTCTTGAGTGTGGATTTTCTTGAGTCTAATAGGTGGAAGGTTCATATTGCAACCTTTTCCTCTGTGAAAGGAAAAAAAAACCTCCCATAACTATTAAGGACAACAGAGCATTTAAGGAGTACATAATTCATCTCTAAAAGAACGACTGTCCTTCAGATAGGTTGAAATTAGTCAATTCGATACAGGACAGAGTGAAAGGACAGATAAAGAAGTGTGCACACAAACATGTGCATTGCTCATATAAGCTTTATTTCCTTAGGAAGTCAGGATAAAACATTTCAGTGATTAATATATAAACAGCAATTGCTCATATCCTGCAGACTTTCAGGAAATAACTGAAATCTGCAAGTACATTTAACTGAGTCTGTAGCAGATAAAATTAACTAAAAGATGAAGATGTAATTGCCTGAGTCTGTATACAAAGTCAAGCTGAAAGATAAATGGCAGTTCCATTTTCCTGTTGACTGTTAAAGCAAATTAATTATCTAGGGTCATGGATTTGTTTCCAGAAATAGGAATGTGAATCTCAGAATTAGAGAGTTTGTAATAAGTAGAAAAGCAAAGCAATTTCTCAGATTACCATCCAGCCACAATACTTCTGGGCCAAACTTGCTCTTTTGAGGATAATTTCATTGAAGTGTGAAGTTTCTGCATAGTGCTGCACTAGATAAGGGTAACATTATGTATTTGATAGTCTCACCCAGCTTTTTCCTGGGATTCAGCTTTGGATGGAGTTTCCCATTACATAAAGTTGATTGCCCAGAACAAATATGATCATGCTGTAACCCTTACATGGTGCTCAGTCTCAAGACAATTTAGTTATTTAACTAATGTCCTCCAATAGCCATGGTGTGTAGTACAGCAGGAATGATAGCTATTTCCTGCAGAGGGAGAGAGAGGCTGTGGGTGATGCCCCTACAGCAGCAGGAGGGGTGGAATATGGGAGACGGTGGGCTCCATGGCAGCTGGGAGTGACAGCTGGCCTGCGAGACTGGGAGGACTGGAAAGAATGGAAAAACAGCAGCAACAGCAGAAAAATAGCAGGCAACAAACAGGAAATGGGGAGGAATTACAATAAAATAGTTGAAAGCATGCGAGGAGACCAGCAGGCCTGATGCTGACACTGGCAGACAAAACTGCTAGGAATGCTGCGATCGACAACACATGCTCGCAGCAGTGCGCTGTGGTGAATGGATTCTGGCCCGCCAGACAGGACTGCTGTAGTGCGGCGGTAGTGGGTGCCAAAGAAAAGCGAACTGCTCCTCTCCAGTAGTTTAAGAGCTACCCAGGCTTGTAGTCGTGCAGAGGCTCCGTTGCACCACTGGTAGATGCCACTTTGCTGTCACTCTGTCTTAAAGTTCTGTGTGAGAGCAGGCTAGCCCTCCGTAACAGACAGGGTTTCCTTTCTGCACCGCATGCATCAGCCATCTTTGTGTGCAACAGGCAATGAGGCTCCCATACGAGAAACTGAAGCGCAGGAACCTACCAGTAGTAGCTGAGACCTGGAGCGTCAGTGTAAGGATGGGCCAGGTAGGTCTTTCCTGATTTTTTTGAAGCAAAGCATTAGAAACATTTCTTCTTGAAATCAAAGAAACAAAACATAAGGACTATAGGTCTGGAAACACTGGATTAGACGAAGTTGAAAAACAGAGTACTGAAGAAAATATGCAACTGTGAAAGTGCTAAATGGGTACAGAAAGCCCTGGAAATCATACAGCTTAGAAGACAAAATGGATCTGGAAGAAACAAGGGAAGGGAAGGACCAGCAGAGTCATAGCACGTGGAATACAAAGATGGAAAGAATGGAGGTAGAGATGTGTCAAACAACCCTACACATGCAAAGAGATAGAAGAAATCAAATAATAGAAAAAGGACGTTACAGAGATCTGGAATGGGTAAGGACAGAAGACAGATGATTTAAGTGTCTTAAACCCATCTGAGAAGTGTAAAATAGAACATAAATCATATTTTTAATCAGTTTTTTTCCTGCCAGTTGAAAACTAGTGAAACCGATGCAAACAATTAGCTTTAGGTAGATCACAGGGCAACTGTAATATTCCTTTGTGCCATCATTCTGCCTCAAGTGATGATACATGATTTATGTGAAACATTTGCTGGAGAAATGCCATCAAAATTAATAACATTATATCAACAGGAGAAAACGGCAGCTCCTGTGGCCTCCCTTTCTTTCCCTGTGCTAAGCAGTTCTGTTGTACAGAAGTGTTTTGAGCAATGTCGATTGTAATTCACAAATTGAGTTTCTTTTTACCTTGAGTTCACAGTTGGTGTTTAGTTCTTTTTCACTGTATTTGTATCCCAATAAATACTGTCATTAATCCATGCTTCCTTATCAGGAGTTGTTCTAATGAGGCTGTTATAAAAGTCAAGTTAATCACTAAATAGTGTTAATTCTTTACATTTATACACAACAGGAGGTTTTCCATTGTAAAAATAGTTTATTTTTTATGGTCTGAGTGGATAATCACTTCTTAAATGTCAGTTTAAACTCAGTTCCATCCATATGTCATGATAAGCAGCATTTACACACACAACTCCACTGAAGTTGGTGTGGTTACTCATTTAGACTATAAAATATGAATTAATATTGGCAGAAATGAAAAATGTGACAGTATCAAATACTGAAGACTACAGACAGATAAATAAGCTCCTGCTTGCTTTCCAATACACACTGAATAAAGCTGAATCATATTTTCATTTGTATTCTACTATGTAATCCCCTCCAATCCCCTGCTGTAAAAATGAACAATTTTTGAAGCAGCTTCCTATTTTTATAAAAGCCTCTCACATGTTCCAATAAACCAAGAAGTATAAATGGGGTCACTCATACCTTGAAGACAACAACCAGGCCCATAGTGTTGTGTCTTTGTCATTCTTCTGGTATGCCCGAGTTTCACCTTCCCTTTCCACTAATGCAGACAGTGCACATACTATTACTAAAGGGAATGACTGAGACAGGAGCTGTTTTTCTTGGTTTACATCATCTGGGCACCACAACACACAAGATCTAGATAAAAATACCCTTGCACAATAGCCCTCAGTGTGGATTTTGCTGGCTATTCCCAAACTTGCAATGATGAGGATGTGGCAAACTCATGCATGAAAACTGGAGCATGGAAGAAGTCACAAGGTCCCAATGTCCTAGTTGTCTTAGGATTTTGGTCGTGAAGCAAACGTTAAGAACTTACAGTATGACTGTTTTCCAGTTGCGGTTCTAACAACGGGGTCTTTGTATGGTATTTGTGTACAATATTGTTCTCTTAAAATCCGGCTGCATGAAATGTGCTCCCAAACATGTCTATGACAATTTCTTTTGTTGTTTTAAAAGCATTAAAGACACCACTAAGCATAAAAGGTGACCCCATCAATTCAGATTTCCCTAAATTCACCTAACTTTTCTGCTACATTAATATAGGATGTCATTACTTTGCTGTGCTTTTGCATGGTCTAAGTTCTCTTGCTGCATCAACCCTTTCACTTTAATAAAAGTGCAGGCATTTATCTTCCCAGGAAGGGTCAGTCTTGTATTCTGCATAACAAAATGGGGCCAAGCAATTTCTCACACAAAACTCCAAAAATATTATCATTCCTACACCAGTGTGTCAAAAGTTCTACATTAAAGAGTGATCTGTATGAGCAATAATACACAGATTCTTTCAACCAAGGATAACTGAGCTTAATGACGATATAAAAACTGTCCATTGGTATGTATGAGACTAGTTGATATTTCTGTTTTGGCAGTAGAGGCTACATAGCTAATGATGGAGCGAGTGTGGAAAGTAATCACTTTGGCACAGCACTTCTTTTGCAAAGTTAATAGTTATTGCTGTACCTTTTTTTTTTTCCTCTGTAATGACACAGGAATAAAAAAACCAACAAAAAAACCAACAAAAAAATCCATCTAGACCCTATGTATTTGAGCCATAGCTAACATCAGTCTTCATAAATGCTACACACAAAATTTATGCTTCAGTTCCCAAAGTTCAGTCATCCTTAGCTAGTTAACTGTTCACAACATTCGAACTTAAAACATGAGAAAAGAACGCCATGCTCCATTGACCCTGACACTCAAAAACATCCCACACAGATTTTTACTTAGGCTTGACGTAAACATATACTTTCTTTCCTTGTTTGGATGTATATGGCACAGATGAGAACATGAAAAGGCTATAAAAAACATGGTGGGAAGCTAGCCTATCCTACTGCAGTTCTTATGCTCCTGTACCTACACCTGACATCACACAAACTCCTTCTCCCAGTCAAGAACCAAATCTGGGTAAAAGCACCAGTCCATGATTAGAGCAAGGAATATAAGATAGTGACAGAAGGATGAAATAAGCTATTTGGGGGATTGAAACTGCGTGAAAAACCTCAGCCTCAAACATTTAAAAAATAAATTACACTAAGAAGTATTGCAAATGGATTGCAATCATTACTACCTGATAATTATTTTTTCCTACTCCTGAACAGTAGTTCCAAAGCCCGCAGCTGGTTATGCTCTCGTGTGCCTGTACTGTTGTTACTACCCGTGTAGCGTACATATATAGATAGACAGATAGATAGGTAGGTATATACTACTGGTGTATCTCGAACAGAGCAGCTTTTTTGCTTTGGGTCACTCACAAGAAGACACAAAGTAAAGAGTAATTTCATTAGCAGGGTAATTTTTTTTGTTTGTTTTTTTTTTAATGCGCTGTTACCAGCTGTGAGCATATAAAAATAACGGATAAATAAACGAGAACATAAGTCTGATGCAAAAGCTGCGAGCTTCTCCCTTCTCTCCGCCAGAGGTGCGGCGCGGCTGCCCGAGGCGGGCGACCCTCGGCCGGGGCCGGCAGCCGCACGGCCCGACTTCGCCTGGCAAGGCGGCGGTCGGCAGGGAGGGAGGGCGCTCCCTGGGGAAAACCGCACGGATCCCGCAGGGCGGGTGCGCCTCCAGGGCCCCAGCCTGGCCGAAGTGACCAAGGCCGTGCAGCACCGAGCGCGCCGGAGCCGTCCGCGGGCGCCGCCTCAGCCCCCGCGGGGCCTCGCGGGCAGGGCGGGAGGGAGGCGCGGCCGCCGCGGTGCATGCCGGCACATGCAGTTTCCCGCCGCCTGCCCGCGCCCAGACTGCGTTTCCCGTGAAGCCGTGCGGGAGAGCGCGAGCCACGGTGTGCGTCAGCGGCGCGGGCAGCCAATCGCGGCGCGGCCGGGGCGAGCGCCGTCAGCCGCCAATGTTGTTTTCGCTGAGTCGAGCTGCTGTTGTTGGCGGCGGCGGCGCCATATTGGAAGGGACGAGCCCCCGTTAGCGAGAAGCCCCTTGGCGCTGGCCCGGCCGCCGCCATGCTGTATCTGGAGGACTATCTGGAGAGTGAGTGTGTGCGGGACTGGGGTGCCGGGCGGCCGGGCACGGCCGGTGGGGGGGAGCCGGGGGGGAGCCGCGGCGAAGAGGCGGCGCCCCCCCTCCCCCACGGCGGTGAGTGACTGACTGTCTTCCTCCCTCCCTCCCTCTCTCCCCGCTCCCCCGTGTCCCTGCAGTGATCGAGCAGCTTCCCATGGATCTGCGCGACAGGTTCACCGAGATGCGCGAGATGGACCTGCAGGTGCAGAGTACGTGAGTCCCGCCCCCTCCGCTCTGCCCGCCCCCTCCCCTCCCCGCGCCCCGCGCGCGCCCGCCCCGCCCCGCCCCGCCAGCGGGGGGCGGCCGCGGGCACCGGCTCCATCGCCGCGCCCAGCCGCGGGCCCGCGGTGTGGGGAGGCGGGTGGAGGCGAAGGAGAAGGAGGAGGAGGCGAAGGAGAAGGAGGAGGAGGCGAAGGAGGAGGCGGAGGAGGGAAGCCGGGGGCGAGGTGGCGCCGCCGGGGCGCTCCGACTTGTGCGGGCAGCTCCGCTCCCCGCCACCGCCCCGCGGGCCGGCCCGGGGCCTCCGCGCCCCTTTCCCACCCCGCGCCCGGCGCTCCGGCAGCGCCGCTGCGGAGCTGAAGGTCGGGCGCGCCTCGTCGGCACCGGGCGCCTGGCGTCGTCTCCTGCGGGCCGGCGGCGCGGTGCAGTGGCCGCGGCGGCGGGAGGCGGCGCTGCGGAGGCCCGGCGCCGCGCGGGGAGCCGCCGGCACGCGGCGAGGGGCGGGGCGCGCTGGGCTGGCGCCGTGTCCGCCGGCGGCGCCGAGCCGCGACCTTGCCGAGCCGCCCGCTCCCAGCCCGGCCCCGGCCCGCAGCCGCGCCTCGGCGCGAGTAGGGCCTGACAGGAGTTTCGCTCCTGGGCTTGTGCTGCTCCCAGAGGCATTTTCGGTGGCACGTCCCAAACTCTTTAGATTTTTGATCCCTAAGAGCAGTGATGGTGGTTTGGAGCGTGAGTTATGTCCCACTCCTTTGGCGGGTAGCGGCGTGCTGTCTCTGAAACTTCCTGGCCAGCTCCCCTCGTAATAGCGAACGTGAAGGTGCTTCTTGCTCAGCCGTGTGTGCCCTGGCTGACAAGTAACCTCATACGCAGTCTGCTTTAGGTTTCTTTGTAGATCACTGTGTATGGGACTGCAGAATTATTTAGGTTGGGAAGGACCTTCACAATCATCCGTTCCAATCGTAAACTTAATACTGCGAAGTTCACCTGTGTCATCTTAAGTGCCACACCTACACATCTTCTAAATGCCTCCAGGGAATATCTCTGCTTATATCCTCATATAATCCACTGCCTTATGCTGTTTTAAGGACACGTTGCGTTTTCTTCTTTTCTGATGCGATCTTGTCTGGGACATAGGTGTCCTGTAACACCTGGTTAGGTGTTGCTGTCGTTTGATGTGTTTGATTAATACGTTTATCTCTAACTGTGGTACAAAGGTCTCTGTTCATGAAACTTACTGCACAAAAGATGAGAGGAATCACCAATACAGGAGGGTCAGACCACTGTAAAGAAGAATGAGAGAAGGAGCAAGGATTGAAATAACAAGTGAATGCCGTACAGGAATTCTTGAAAATGATAGTTTAACCTGCAATACATTGAAGTGTGGGCTCAGGCTTTCCCTTGGCTGTTTACTTCAGTGGACCCAGCGGGTCTGTTTAACAGGCTATTGAAACGTGTTTAGCTGGCTGTAGGATGTTTTTGTATACTATGGCCCAAGTGCTGTCTTGGATTCCGCACTTGAAGCTGTGGGAACAGAGCAATGGCTCCTCTTGGGAGGTAGCACCTCTGAACCAACAGTTGCTGAGGCACACCAGGAGAGGGAGCGAGCAGCTCACTGGCTTAGGTAGTTCAGAGCAAGTTCACAAATGTTACTTTTGTGCGGTAGGGAGGCAAAAAAGCTATTACTTTTTTTGAAGTGTGTTTCAGAACTGAGCCAACTAGCACCGCCAGAGTTGCAGCAGCATAATTTCCTCTGCTTTAACTGGAAGCGGCAAATAACACTCCACATTATATTACTGGAAGTAGCAAATAGCACTGGATATTGTATACTAAGGTCAACCTTAGGCCCAGAGAAAAGTTCTCTTGGAGCTTGGTACTTCTGCAATTCTTGCACAATGAGTGATAAAGCATCCAAAGGCATTTATGAAACTTCTGGACTAGCATCTCTTCAACATCAGTTGCCAAACTGCCCTTTGAATACTACATACAAAGGTGGAAGTTGTTCTCATGCTGTGACAGTGACTTGCTGTGAATATTCAGTATCTCTGAAGTACTTGAAAACAGCACTTCGATGAGTGATGCTGTCCCAGAAACCTGTATGAGTTGTAATTAAGAGATAACTGTGCTGCTGGGTTTTAGAGTCAATGTTGATGTTATAGTCTGTCCTGTTTGGACCACGTGGACATCTGAAGGGGCAGGTGCTGCTGTTTGTTGTTAGAAGAAATAATAAACCAGCTGTACCTGTTGTATGTCCTGATTAAGACTGCTGTGGGAAAAGTAAAGACCATCTGAGCTGCGATTTGACTCTTGCGCTTTAACTGAGTTCCACATGGAGGATAAAATATGTTTCTCTAAATTCAGATTATGGATTATCAGACCTCCATGGTAAAATGTCAAGGTCTGGAAAAAGGCCTCTCTCCTGATAGAGTTTCTGGCAACTCTCTTGGGAAATCTTATCTAAGAGATTGGTGTCTCAGAATATAGTATCACAGTTGGATTAAAAAGGTAGGGGAGGAGAAAAGGTGAAGGAACCTGAACATACCAGAGAGAACTTTTCATATAGATAATTAGAATTCATAATAGATCTGACCTGCATTCCCTTTTGTTGTTTCTGCCTTTCCAGGAGAGACCAGGTTTCTGTGGAAGTTTTCCCTTGGGCAGTCTTACACAGGCTGATATAGGTATACTCAGTAAAAAATGAAGATGTAAGACTGATTTTTTTATTTTTTTTTTTCTTTTCACATCTTTGGAGCTATTAGAATAGCTATCACCTAACTGTTTGCCCTCTGGGAATCAGAGATGGAACATTTGTGTCTCTTGGCTTTATGGACCAAATTAAAGTCATTTGGTCAAAGAACAAAGCTTTTAGCAGCCTCCACGTGGAGTGTGTGCAGGCTTCCTTGATGTTCAGGCTTTCTAAACTTTGCTCTGAAGAGCACAGTGCAAGCTGAAAGTGCTCATTGTACAGGTTCTCTCATCTTTAACCTTTTTTTATGCCAAAACGGTTTGACTACTTTGTTTGTCTAAGTAAAGTTGATGTGAGCCTATGTCACAACGGTTTGCCTTGGGATTGAGCTCTGGCTGGTCAGTTGTTAGATTGCTCTTGGTTTTGATGCTGGACATTCTCAGCACAGGGAAACCCGATGAATGTTTTTTATCATTTAGTATGAATGATTGTTGGTTCTTTACATGAACAGTTATTTCTAGCTTTGAATTTTCACAGATTGTGAAATGGGCTCCACTGGATTTGAAGAGTTTATCATACCTGGGAATTCATGAGTTTCTTGAATTAGTTAGTTTACTTTTTCTTCTTTTTTTTTTTTTGGTAAAGGATGATGCCCATCGTGTGATCCAGTTTTAATGGTGGTTTCTGAAAGTATCTTACGTGTTTTACACCCAGAGCCTGAAGTCTGTAGGTAGCTGGTGCATTGTCATGTTTGATTTGAAACTGCTATCTGGACAGTATTACTGAGAGTGCTGTGAAAAACATTTTCAGTACTGTCATCTGTCCTGAGACTAGCAAGGCTATCAAAGCCAATTTGACCGAGGGAGCTGTGTGCGTTTGGAAAAATATGCAAGCTGTTGCATGCACAGGTGTCCAGCTGTTGAAATATTAAACTCAGTGTTGAGTTTCTTGGTTTGTTTTTGGTTTTTTTTTTTGAAGGAAGGAAAGGGAAGGGAATCCTTGTTCCCATCTCAGTAAACAATGAAACAAATAACTTGTGGCTGACATTTTCCTTTCTTACAATAGTTAATGTTAGAGAATTAGTGATTTTATTTTTTCCTTACGATACTTCTCAACTTCATGCAAGTGAGAATCCTGTCCAAATAGTGTTTCATCAGTGCATATATCCCTTAGTGCTACCCTGTGGGGGTGGGGGGAATAACTTTGTGAGTGCTTCCAATTTGCCCTCGCCCTTCCTAGCAGTACATACAGTGGAGAGAGCCTTGAATTAAAGGCAGTGACTTGACTCTTCAGTTGCTCTACCTTTTTGAGGCACTAATTTTTTCAATTATTTGGTTTTGTATTTGACTGTTTCTCTTAGGAGAACATTTTGTTTCCTGCTCAGTTTGTAACTGGCTAGAATGTTCCAAAATCAGCAGTCTAGAGCCCTGGGTGAGGAGTTTGGGTCGTGCTTTAAGTCACTACCACTGCTCTTAGGGACAAAAAACCTTTAGAACTTGGAGTCCTGCCTGTCCCATGCTGGAGAGCACAAGAACCTTGATGAGAATCCTACCAGAATGCAATTCTGCTTCTTGGAAATTAAGGTAAGTATTTCCCTTCTCAGTCCACTGTCACTTGGTTGTTTTGGTTTTGTTTTTTTTTTCCTCTGATAGTTTGCACCTCAGTCCTGTCAACTTTGTTTAAGAAAAAAATTCCACCTTATTTCATAATGTTTATGTACATGAGAAGATAACGTTTATCTTAATTTTTTCCTGTGCTGCAGATGCAATGGATCAGCTTGAGCAGAGGGTAAATGAATTTTTTATGAATGCAAAGAAAAACAAACCTGAATGGAGAGAAGAACAAATGACATCAATCAAAAAAGTAAGGATATCACAGGAGTGGATCACACTTTTATTTTGCAAACAAAAAGAACCTTAGAAAAAAATAGCTTATGATTGATGGAGACTTAAGTGTTCAGAACTGTGACTTCCCTTGGGCTTTCACAGAGATGGATAAAACTACCTAGGAGGGGAAAAATTACTGAAAAGTTTCTTTGATGAAGCATTTCTCTCAAGTTTTACCCAGTATTTGCTAGCATTTTAAAAATTATGATCCTGAAATGGTGAGGAAACCAGGTACTAAATTTTAGCTCAGATGTTTTGTTTCTGCTTGTGTGACATGGAGTTGTGTAAGCTAATTAGCTTTCTTTTAGGTGATATTTTTCAAGCTTAGCTTCAGCATTTCCTGTGATTCTGCCTATGTCCTTGTATGTGTTATACATATGGTATATGTAGCTTTAGCAGGGGAGAAATAAGAAGGTGGATGTGTTCTGTTTTATCCTTCAACACTTGGGCATTGGTCATGGTATTGTTAGCAAGGTAGTCCATCATTTTTTCAGGAGAAACTCCTCTGTAGTCTTCTACTTGCTACTTCAGTCCCTTATTTGGCCAAGGTGTTTTTTTCTTTAGTTAATACAAACAGATTGATATATTTAAAAAAAGAAAAAGTCAAAGCTCTGACTTCCCTGGCATAAACGAAAAATTTGCTTTTGACTTTAGTTTTACCAAAATTTCAAGTTTTCACCTAAGCAAGATACTCTTTAGTGGAAATTGAGAATAAAAAGGCACATAAACCTGTTTAAATCTAGAGTAAAAACATGTGCAGACATACTTATAAAAAAAAGGTTTTGTTTGTGGATTTTCATTAGTTAGAGCAGAGTTTAAAATTGGATTGCTTTAGTCAAATTATTATACATTTATGAATTATGTATTTTAAAATAATTTAAATTATGTACATCATTATGTCTGTTTAACTACAGTGTTGGAAAGGCCTCCCCTCACAGTACTTGTTAGCATAATTTTGAAGGGTGATAGTATCTGTGGTGGTCCTAAAGTTCCATATGACGTGAAATACAGTCTCATTTTGAATCTGTAACCTTATGCTGTATAGATTGTTTCTTTTCTTGTAGCATTTCTTGCAGAAATCTAAGGAGGAAGTGTCCATATCTTGTAGTTTGGCTTTTTCTAAGGCACAGACAGTAAATTGATACGTATTATATCTCTCATCTAAATTCAGCTGATTGTTGTTTACAGTAGAGTTTCATACTCTTTCTGAAAACTGACTTGCATTTCTCCTTGTAACTTACATTTTGCGCTGAATAACAAAGCTTAAAATGAGCGAAATTAATAATTTGAAAAAAATTCTCTTTATAACAGGATTATTACAAGGCTTTGGAAGACGCAGATGAAAAAGTGCAATTGGCTAATCAAATATATGATTTGGTAAGTGGACAGAAGGCTTGTGGTGAACTACCTAAATTTGTGCCCTAAGGACTTATAAACATTTTGATAAGCACTACAACAGTGCAGCCTGTACTGTTATGCCAGCTACATACAGATGTTTTTATTGGTGAAAGAAGCATTTCATATTTGTTGCTATGAGTAGTGTCACTTAAATACAAAACATACAGGAATAATTTTAGAAATCATAAGGTTTTTGTGCATGTTGGTTTTGTTTTAGTTTCATTTATTATTTTTTTCAAAGATACTGCAAGCAGGTTTCACTTCCTTATAGCATGTGTATTTTGAATTTTAAGTATCTTTATTTTACATTTTCTTAGAGAATAGAACCTGCAAGTCAGACTGCACTAGGACATAGTAAACATAAACCAATTATTTCTTGTCTGCTTTAATTTCACTTCAGATAACCAGAAGTTCAAAAAATTGGAACTTACCCTCTCTCTTGGTTAGTTGGTAACTGCAAAAAATTGCTCAGTTTTTAATAGTTTAGGGACAGGTACATTCTGCTGTATGACTTTAGATGAAGAAAGCATTGGAACATTGTGTCTCTTCCCATGAAATGAAGTTCAGGTTTTTTTGTTACTGTTAATTTTCAGTACCCAGGAGCAAGTCATAGTTTACTCAAACGCACAGGAGTCTTTACACTTCCAGTTTAGAGACCCCTTTACTCAATACTTAGGTTTACTGGTGTGTATAGTGGCATGGCATAGAGATTGCAACTCAGTGAACTTGCAATTTCCCCAATGCTGCGCAGCCTCTTCTAAAGTGCATGTTCTTTCTCTTCCCCTTTCTGTAGCATACCCACAGTATCCCCAAGTCCTCCTCGCCTTTTTTTTCCTCAAAAAACCCCACTTTAACACCGTGCCTTGGAATGTCAGCTGCAGTAAGAGGAGGGCTTCTAGCTGCTGAGCCAATATGTAGCCTTCTTGTATCCTGTGATTGACTTCACAGCTTGGGAGCAACAGTGCTATTTTGGTGTTAACTCTAGTATCTCAGCGGAGTTAGGGAAATGTAGGTGACTGAGTAGTTATGCTTCTTAGCGGTCTTATACATGCTTAGTACAGCACGGCAGAGAGTTGCTGGATAGGAAATATTTAGTGATCCTGAGATTAAGGATGTTCATACTCATGTTCCGGAGCTGGATGGTATTTATTGGTGCTTTGTCTCAAAAACAGGTAGACCGTCATTTGAGAAAATTGGACCAGGAACTTGCTAAATTTAAAATGGAACTTGAAGCAGATAATGCTGGAATTACAGAAATATTAGAGAGACGTAAGTATACATTATTTTCTTTAAGGACTTGACAGATTTTTCTGTCAATTTACAAAATTGAAATATTGTACCACTTGTTTGTGGCCAGCAGTATTTCCACTTGTTTCAGAATTGTGTTTTACCCTGCATGCTTTTCATCAGTCACTGATTCTGAAATTTTAGTTTCAACCTCAATTTTTATCGGTGAAGTCAAAATACAACTGAGCAATTAGAATTTATTTTTTTTTGCACAACTGTTGCACTTACGAATTGTTACAGTAAGGTACATAATTCTTTGAACCTGTTTTTAATGACTGTAGGTATTCAGACAAGTACTTCAGCCTAAGCTTGCCACCTACCTAGTTAAAAGTGTACCATTTCTTACTTGAATTGATTGCCACCAAGTTGAGGAGGGTCATTATTTTAGTTACAGGTGTGGGATGTCAAGTAAAGTTCGGTACTCAGTGGTTTTCTTTTCCCGAAGGGGAGAGAATGGGTTGTTTTGTAATAGGGTAGCGAGGGAGAAGCATTTTGGGTAAGAAACCTGCATGCTTAACAAATACAGCAAAACATCTAGATATCAAGTTCAAATGTAATCATGATTAATTTAAAAATTGATTTAACTGCTGTGATTACAGAGCTAAGAGGCAGTGACTGTTCTCGTATCCAAGGGTAGTGAAAGGTGATCTAAATCACTTGAGATTAGGAATAACTAGTCTTTCTTTGAACTTTGTGCAGCTTTGTCAAAAAGCTGGGAGTTTTTGGATATTTTATTTGTAATTGCTATTACAAATAACAGGCACAAAAAGAGAACTGCAAAGTAAGTGCTTTTATTGGACTAGCAACTACAGAAAAGGACTCCCAGCTGCAGGTTTAAGATGAGATACTGCCTTCAGTTGAGCTGTGTGTTTGGTAAGGTAGGTAGAGTTTCAAGAATTCAAAACAGAAAGGTACCAGATTGCATGTTGCATCTTTAAGGTTGCTTGGTTTTGTTTTGTTGTTGTTTTGTTTTTTTTTTTTTTTTAATTAAGTGAAAAGTAGAAGCCTCTTAACATTTTTGGCTTTCAGAGTAAATCCATGCAGTTGAGGTTCCGCCAGAGGGCAACCTTTGGACTAGTTCATAACAGTTAATGTCAGCTCAGCCAAAATGTCTCCTTATGCTTTGAACCTCTTTTAGAATAATTTTCTTTAAACTTTTGTCAATACATTCGTGTACTTTTTGAAAGCACTGAAAGAGGTGAAGAAATGTCAAAGCTACAGATTTTGAAAAATGAGTAATTACTTACTTGAGTTGTCTTTTGTATAAATGTAAGTTGGTAGGTTTTGCAGCTAGTTCAAAATCTTTTTGTCAAAGATTCATACACAAATTGTTGTGTATTGGGCTGATGGAAATTTATGGTCAGAGTCTCTCCCATGCTGTGATTGTTTAGCCTCACATTAGAAGAAATATTAGTCTTAGACATGGACTTGAATTTGTGCCCCGCTGCCTTCCCCCTCCAACCCCCGCCTTCATTGAATTGTTGCTCTGTGTATTTTGCATACTAAGAAAATTTGGGTAATGATCCAGATCCCTTCCTGTTGAATGTTAGATCATCTTGACAAACGTTGCCAGTGCTTGTGTGCTTTGACTCCATCTGACAAGACAGACTCAGTGGGACAAGATACCTCGTTAATATAGTTTACCTGTTACAATTGTCTTTTCAATTCGCGTTGGTATAGATTGTCAGTATTTTTGGTGCAGCATTCTCAAACTATCAGCAGCTTGTGTGCAGCTCATTTGAATAAGTGGCATGTTGAGAACAATGTTATTTGTTCTCCATATTGGCCTTGATTTTAACTTCCTATTTCAACAGTTGAACAGCAGTAGTCACCAGTTTTTATTTTAAAACTGTTATTCTCACTGCCTCCTGGTTGTACAAAGGAAGGGTTTCAACTCTAGCAAAACCCCTTCTGTTTTTCTATTCTATTAAAAATAGTGATTTGGTTAATATTAAAAAGATCCATTTAGTATCTAAAAGTCAAAACCTATCCTTTTTACCTCCCTCATAGGGTCTCTGGAGCTGGATACACCATCACAGCCTGTGAATAACCATCACGCCCATTCTCACACTCCAGTAGAGAGTAAGTATTTGAGACTTAAGAACATGTCCACTCTTTATGTTTGCTTATTTTGAGTAGTTGAGTAGTGTTAGGGAAAAAAAATGTTTGCAACTTTTTTCTTTTTCTCCAGACATGGGGGGGGGGGGGGGGGGAAGACATAATTCAATGATAATCGTGCCTATTCAGAAGAAGTGCAAGAATGAAATAATAATGAAAACTGGTGGAAATTAGTTGGAAGTGCTGTTTTAAGGTCTTTAGTTATAGTTTGACTTTCAAGCTGGAAAGTTTTTACATTTAAGTTCCCTTCATTTGTTTCATTTAGAAAGGAGAAACAATCCATCTTCGCACCATGGTGCAACAGATCACGCTCCTGAAAAGAAGTTTAAATCTGAAGCTCTTCTATCTACCCTGACTTCAGATGCTTCTAAAGAAAATACACCAGGTAATCTTAATTGTCGTGGATTTTACTGCTTTTTAATCGGAAGATGAGAAACTCAATTATATTTGTGAGTTACTGTCTTTTGAAATCAGAGGCTTATACCCTTTCCTCTGGGATTTTTTGGTCATTTGAAATGTGAGAATTTGCAAACATTGTTACTCATCTGTGTTGTCCATGGAGCACAACAGCTTTGTTGTCATTTAACAGGAGCATGTTGCATCTTTCCTTTTATTTACGCTGCTTGGAAGAAGGTCGCAGTACAGTTTAATTCAGCCAGTAGCAGAAGTATAAGAGATCAATGCATGATTATTTCGGGAAAAAGAAACACATGCAACATTTTCCAAAGCAAGGGAAAAGAATTTTCACGCTTTTTTTTTAAGAGTTGGTCTAACATGGCATTTGGCTACAATAAAATAAAATTCTTCCATGTGTTGTCTATTTCAAAAGAGGTGAGAAGTCTTTTTGAGTAATATGAAAACAAAAAGCCACGACTTTCTGCCCATTTTCAAAATTAGGGTGTTTCATAGTTTCTTTTCTGAAAATAAAAGATGGTGAGAGGTTACAGTAAGTAAATTACCTTACGCTTTGGAATTAAGTACTGTTGATCAGTTTCAGTACATACCCATTTTACTTCTGTTTTGAAGGAACTGCACATGAGATGGTGCATAAAATGTAACTGTTTGAGCAGTCTGTAGGTGGTCATGGAAATCTTGCATTACAACTGTGATTTATGGTTTTTAGAATTTAAGTTTCGGAGGCAGGATAGGTGTACAGTCACATTTTTACTCCCTTCTTAATGGTTACGGTAGTCAGCATTATTTCAGTAGAGGTTGGGTTTATAGACATGGCAGCTGCATCTGTTCCTTGATAACTGAATATGATCGTGAGTACTGCCTTTCTAAAAGGAGTCCTTGCACGTGAGGGTAGGTGGGCAACAGACTTTTTTTTCTTAAGCCAATACTGGCTGTGTCAAATAACGTCTTACACTTTTTTCCAAATGATCAGACTGCTCTGATGCATAAACGGAGTTCCGACTCTTTCACTGGTTGTCATGTATAACTCTTCTTAAAATGCAAAGGTATTTAGTTTCATTTTGAATTTCATAAATGTGTTCTGTTCATCAAGGGTGTCGAAACAGTAATTCATCATCCTCTTCAAACAATGCATACAATACAAACTCTTCTCAACCATTGGCATCATATAACCTGGGCTCATTATCTTCAGGATCTGGGGCTGGTGCAATTACCATGGCAGCAGCTCAAGCAGTGCAAGCCACAGCACAGGTAATGTCAAAACATTCTTGTCATTCTGCATCTGCTATCAATTAAGAAGAAAGAGTAGTGATTTTTTTTTTTTTTTTTTTTTAATTTGAGTTCCCATGATCACTTTCAGCAGTGTGATTCCGTTCTCATATTACCATTTGGGTTCATATGCTACAGTTTCATCCTATAAAACTTGCATAAAGGGACAGCTTATGTTCTAGCTTTTCTTGTGGGACATTCTTACACCTTTTTACCATTTACATCATTTTGTTAGCAGGGTAACTAATGATCCTGTGCAGATAATTAGCAGTTAGCAGCCTGGTATGTCTTCTGTAAGAGCTCTACTGTGTAATCTGATACAATATCAGTATTCCTTTAGATGAAGGAAGGAAGACGAACATCCAGTCTAAAAGCCAGCTATGAAGCATTTAAGAACAATGATTTTCAGCTTGGAAGAGAATTTTCATTATCCAGAGATTCAACTGGATATTCATCATCAGCTCTGGCATCTACATTAACACAGACATTAAGTTCATCAACCACAGATTCACGAAGTGGCAGAAAAAGCAAGTAGGTTTTCTTGTTGAATGCAATTACAGCTTTTAAGACAATAAGCTTTTCTTTAAAGGTCATGGGCCATATATGTGGGAAGGGGGATCAGCAGAAATAGTGATTGCCTGCTAGCATTTTTTTTTTTTTTTAGTTCAGGGCTTTCTTCTTTTGTCATTTCATGTCTTTTTTTTCTTTAAGCAAATTCACTTCAGGGTTTTAAATAAATGTCTTGCTTTGCTTTGTATTCTGTGATATAGTCTCGTTTCTTCCTTTGTTCTTCTGTGTTCTGGAGAGAAGATTTGCCCTAAAAGCAAATTTGGGGAATTACCATGCAGTGGCTTAGATGATTTTGAAATAATGTGGAGATCTGCTTCATGCCACTTCTCAAATAATCACAAAGTGGTTTCTGGTGCTGCCCATCTAGGACAGGAAACAGAATGAATTTTATTTCTGATTAAAATGAAGTTTAAAAACATTTTAAACAACACAGTGTCACAACACATTGTGACAGCAATCCACACAAGCTGTACTTGAGAGCGCCTGTGTCAAAATGCCCATCCTTTTAAACTGACTTGTGGGTTTTTTCTTCATAGAAATTTGTGTGTGTTCACAGCTCAGTTAGTAATTTTATCTTACCCATACATGAAAAATGCTTCTATCTTGGGTGTCAGATCTGACCTATAAGCAAAAGCTAGAATTTGTATTCTGTCACTGTTCTATGGAGACATTAGTGATGCTTGAGTGGAGATTAACATAGAATCAGTCATCTTCAAAACAGTTATCTATTGTACATGACATATGACATTTTTTATATGTAAATTCCTCTTTTATTGGTAATATAATTTTTATGGGGACCTGACACCAAGGCTGTTGTTGGAAAATTTTGTGAAGAAAAAGGTTCATTAAAGGTATTTGGCAGTTTAAAGCTGTTAGATTCAATTGATTAGAATAGCATGGCTCACATTTGTAAGCTGGTACAACTTGTTTTCTTTTCCAAAGAACATTCAGTGTGTCCATTTCAGTTCTTGCAATTGTTGAATGAAATCTGTTGGGGAATGATGCTTTGGGATTTACATACTGCAGTATTTCAGAGTCAACAAAGTACTTTCTTAGTGATTCTTTCACTTGGCAGGAAATGAAATGATGTATGCTATTTTTTTCTTCTTATTTTACCCTTCCCCAGAAACAACAACAAATCTTCAAGTCAGCAGTCCTCATCATCTTCCTCTTCTTCCTCTCTATCATCGTGTTCTTCTTCATCTGCACTGGCACAAGAACTCTCTCAGCAAACAGCAGTAATACCAGAGACCGATTCTAATAGCCAGGTTGACTGGACTTATGATCCAAATGAGCCACGTTACTGTATTTGTAATCAGGTAAGGATGGCTTCCAACCCGAAACACAGCTACAGCTGCTATTTCGTTGCAGCTGAACTTCCTTCTCTGATTGCTAATTTAAAAACATTCTGTTGCAGTCTTGAAATTCTGATATGTTTTTATTTACTTACTGCTGATATGAATAATAAATTCAACTGTTGAAGCTAAAACCAAGGAAGTTTTCTGGTGATGTGACATGCTTAGAGAGTTTTAAATCTTTCAATGAATTCAGGAATAACTCAATTAAAAATTGAATAGGTTCACAGTGAATGTAGTTAAAATATTAAAGTTAGTGAGGAATTGGCCTGATCTCCCCTACTTTCCTTTAAAAAAACCCAGCAAATGATCCCGAAACAAAAGCTATCCAGAAACTTGTGAGACTGAATGACAACATGAGAAACTTTGATTGTAAAAATGCCTGTTCTTAAAGATTTTTAAGGGTGTTGGCATTTTTCAGAGTTTATAGACTTCTGTAATTGTCTTGAAAATATTTGATTGTTTCAAATAAAGTGCTTGAAATTGTCATGTATGCAAGGGAAACATCAATATAATCTGGAAAACTGGGCTGATAGTGTGCCGAGTACTATTTAGAGCAAAATGCGCTTCATTCAGGTTTTGAATACTGACCTTTTTTTATCCAACCTAAAATATGCAGGAAGTATCTTTGCTTTTCTTTTTTGCATAAAAAAATTTTGAAAATCAATTTTCTATGAACTTTGGGTTCTTTGGGTTGTGTAACAAAAGAAAAATCAAAATGTTGCTGCTGTTTAATGGAAAAACTCCTCAAAGGAAGAAACTTGAACTTTAGCCTTTTGAAAACATTGATTGCTTTTCATTACTAATATAACTATTAATAAGGTTTTTGTTTCTTGTTTGCTAGGTGTCCTATGGTGAAATGGTAGGCTGTGATAACCAAGATGTAAGTAACAACGTTCAAAAGACTCATGGGAGGCTTGTGCATGTAACTATTGGTTGCAGGAGTTACTTTTCTTTAGAGTTAGCGTTGGAGTACAGCTTTAGAGTGACGTGCACATGCGTTGAACTGTTCTTCAGGAAACTTCTCATCTGTCCCCACTGTTCAGGTTCTTTTAGAAGGCTTCACCCTTTACTGGGAACGTTTGATATCTTTAAAATGCCCTTTATTTCTGAGAATTTGTAGCTATGTCACTACTGTTATCGGTTGTCCCCTTCAAGTAAAATAGTTGTAAAAAAACAGTTGAATGTAATCATGTATTTACTGAGATACTACATTTAAACAGGAGTGAGTGATGACTTTTGTGTCACTTAGTGTTGACAAACTGAATATTTCAAAGCACAACATACTTTTTTTGCTGTTAATGAGTCCATATGTGACTCCTAGAATTGTAACTTTCCTTAGTCCGTTGAATATATTTTCGGGTCTTAAATCCTCCTCTCTTCTTGTTTGCCCTGTGACTTTGTGTGAGTAGCAAAATCTCTGCTTTTTACTAATACTTCATTTTCACAGTATTGTATTTGTGATAGGTATTTTGAAAAAACCCCAGATCCCAAACCTTCTCTTTAATTCTGCTTTTATAGTGCCCTATTGAGTGGTTCCACTATGGATGTGTTGGACTGACAGAAGCACCGAAAGGGAAATGGTTCTGTCCACAGTGTACGGCTGCAATGAAGAGAAGAGGCAGTAGACATAAATAAGTTTCTTCATCTGGAAAACAAATTACATACTAAAGGTTTTATAGAGGACTTGGGAGGGGGAGGAATCCCACCACACTTCCTTGCAACCACTTAAGGGTTAACATAGCAGTCGTAAGATCTTGAACTATTGATTTTGCTAGTTGTGTTTTAATATTGTAAGTAAATTATTTATGCACATTGATGTGCTACGGATACTATTCCAGTGAGCCTTGGATTGTTCCAGTGGCCAGCATATGCAGACATTTGTACTATCAAACCATTTTCTCTAAGCAGTGGGCATTCTACAATTACTCAATCTTCCAAAAATTCCGATAAATCAAGATTTTAAATGTATGTTTTATATACAACAGATATATTCTGCTGCATGTACTGTACTCAAGAGCTGTTATGTAACACTATGTATATAAATGGTGCAAAAAGTCAGTGCTTCTGAAAAAAAAAAGAGACAATGGTTTTTAAAATGCCTTTATAGCTTTGGTTCTTTATGAAACTTAATTCAGCAGGCTGAAGAAAATGGTTCTTGTATACAGCGGGCTGTTGTCCTCTAGGGTACTTGAGTATGTAAAAGCAAAAAAAATGCTGTAGAATAAAACAAACTTGTGCCATTAGTCTTTATATGTTTCTGCTCCAGAGAAGGTGCAGGCCATAAGAGGAAAAAAAGGTGTTAAAGTGATGATAAATTTTTATACCAAATGTGTTTATTTTTTTGTGCAAGTAATCCTTTAAATTTGAATTGTATTAGGTGTTACAATAAAACAACCTCAACTCCTGAAATAATGTTTTCCGTACATTTGTCAAAAAAAGGTTTGTCCCTGAAATGATATCAGAGGAACACAGCTGAGTTTGCATAAGAAATTCCTGTACGTGACCCATGTGGAGGATGGTTGCACAGGAGGACATTTCTCTCATGGGTGGGTAACTAATACATACGTAGGCAAATGCTGAAATGTATTTGCTTTGATGTGTCTGTCTCCGAGCAATCAGTGACACCTGCTTAAATGGGCACAAAAGTTCTGTTTTCCATGTAATTAAAAAAAAAAAAAGGATTCCTACCATGTCAAGAGATACCTACAGACAGGATTGCCTTCCTGTCTGCATGGTATGTATGGAAATGGCACGTATGGAAATGGGAAGGGGAGAAGAGAACCATAGTAAGAGTGTCTTGCAGTGACCGTATTCCTTCCTGGAGAGTGGTTTTCATGTATAAACCAACACACACTTCAGGAAAGAAAAAAGGGAGTTAGTTCATCCTGCTTGTAGAACCCCTGGCGTAACGGGAAGCCCAAATGCAGGCCTGTGGATGGTTGGATCTATGAGTTGTACATGTTGCAGTGCAGGATCAGAAAACTGATCTTTAAATTAGACCTTGACCATGAATAGAATGGAAAGGTTTTCTGTACTTTCTTCCCCACTTGCTTATTTTGGCCATAGTTTGTAGATTTCCTTTCACTGACAATTTCCTTTTGTTGTTTTTGTATGGCTCTTTCATGCAGCAGCATTGAAGAGAATTAAGATTATTACTCCTTTTTTTTTCCTTCCTACTTCCTTCCGCTACTGAAAAAGTACACTTTCCCTTTTGTATAAAGATTTTACTTTAGCGCTGGGTTGCTCTTCAGGCTGTCAAGCTGGAGGACCGTGGTGTTGGTGTGGTAGCTTTCCAAACCCACACAGAGAAGTGAGGGAGAGAAGCAGTGTTTCATTGCATAGCTGTGCAAATACTGTCAAGGAAATAGAAAGAGGCTTATTAGTAATAGGAGTACGTGCAGAAAATGCAGGCTTTACCCAAACCGAAATGAAACTGGGATTCTGGCACAACATTTATTTAAAGAGGAGAATAGTAGGCATTTTAAATCCATGAAGCTGGGGTAAGTAGATGTGTAAGAAAGGAAATGTGATTATGGATGGTAAACAGACTTTGGTAAAAGAATAGGGGAGAAGTTGGAGAAAATAAACAACAAAGAGCAGTGTAACTGAGGCTGCATTAAAACTGGGAACTGAACCCGCTGTATGTAGCCCTGTGGAAATCTCTGTTTAAAAAAACACTCGAGGACTAGAATATCTGGCTTAAAGTAAGATATAATATTGAGACAACAGAGATAACAAAGTCTGTTCCGTTGGAAACTGGTGCCATGCTGTGAACTGAAGTTAAGCAACAGGTAATCTAGACTCCACTTGGACTGAATGTCTATGTCTCTAGGGCTAAGAAGTAAGTCCTCTGAGAACTGAGACCATATATAGCAAAATCCCTCACTCTGCTGGTAACCGTAACTAAGGTGGTGCAGAGGCTGCAACTCCCAATAACTTCAATTTTTAGTGCGAGCATTTGTTTGCTAATTCATTGCAATATAAATTATTTTTTTCATGAAGGAGCTACTTGGAGAACTCTCAAGAGGAAAACCCCCTACCTCTGTCCTCATTAGTACATTAATGTTTTCTGTCAGAGTTAAGAAAACAGAAATGGACCAATGTGAAAACATGAAAAAAAAAATGCAATACATAAGTCAAAGATATAGAATAATAAAACCTGTGCATGCTTTTGTTTTGTTTTCTTTTAAACAGGAAGCCTGTGAGAAAAGCTTATAGGTCAGCACGTAATTACAGTGTGAAAGCTGAGTAGTTACATATTGGCAGAGTCCTTGCCTCATGGTCATTTGAGTTCTTGGAAGCTTCACCAAGTAGGTAAGGCCAGGTTGATGCAGTCCACATAAAGGCGTTTAGAGTGTCTCTTATCAAAGTTTCTTTAAAAACCAGTGATGCACTGGCTGAAGAGTGAAGGTCCCTTAATGTTACATGACTATTTGCAAAATAGAACAGTAAATAGTAAAGGAATAAATCACCAGTATTCCCAACCCAGAGAGGCTGCTGGAGGAGTCCAGTAGGGCTCTGCTGCTCAATGGATACGTAACAGATCAGTTAAAGAGGAATGAATAGTAACAGTGTTTGCACTTACGGCAGGTTCTCAACTACCACAAAAATGTAAAGTGTTAGGAATAGCAGAACAATCTCATGATACTGAGTGTGATTATACGGAAGATGTAATTCAAGATTTACTAAAATACTGTAAATATAAAATAAGGTATAATGTAATGCTTCAGACTCAATTTACCTGCAGCTGGGGCCTCTGAAGGAGCTCTTGCAGGGTAGGAAAGCGATTTGGAGTTCTCTCGGTAACGCTATGGAAACATCAGCTCACTGCTCAGCAGCAGGTCAGACAAGGGCGAAGAACGACTCATTAGGAGATAAAGAACAGAACGGAAAACAGTTCAACACTGTAAACTGGTGGTTTCACTTAGGTCTTAACGTAGTGTAAAATTCCAGTCGGTTCTGCTGTAAAAAGGTAGCAAAACTAGGGAAGGCTCAAATGGGAGGATTAAAGTAGTCAAAGCTGTGTAATGACGACACATTTGAGAAGGAGCTGAATTGTCTGGGACCCTTCTGGATGGGAAAGAGGAAGTTTAGTGAGGATGTAATCTGCAAATTCAGGAGTGCTGTGGAAAAGGTATGTCTTTTTGTTAGAAGAAGTAGTAGGGAGATAGCCAGTCCAAAATGAAGAGCATTTTTTCACACATGCCATGCTTAAATTGCAAAACTGCCCATATAGCTTACATGGTGTAAGAAGTGACTGAGAAATTAATGGAAGCAAAGCCTGTGGAGGCATAAAATGCAGAAGTAACACACCTGAGTAGAAAACTCGCTGAAGGCTGATCACTAGAAATTAAGAGTTTGTAACCAGGGAAGTGTTCCTGGATGCCTGTGACAGTCCTACAATCCCCGGGCATACACCACTGAATGCAGTTTGATACAAGACACTAGGTTAGGCAACCCTTCTGCATTATGCAGTGCCACTGCTTTTAGTTTCATCTCAATGCTCCAGCATTTGCACGAATTTTTAGGGTGAGGAGGTATTTGTATTACCACAAACTGAGAACCAATGTGCTAAGCACTGTAATAAAAAATGATAAGTGGTCTATGCCTTGTAAACTGTATTGTCTGTTTGCGTTATGAAGTAACGTTTTTTCCTCAGCTGTAGGTTTTATTTATTCTAGGTCTGAAATAAAGAAGAAAGAAGAAATACATCTATGTTTCCTGCTCTGAAAATCCCGCTAGGTTGTCTCTCTGAATAGCACAGGACAATTTGCATTCTTGTCCTCTTTACTGAACTTTGCAAAACGTTGTTTAACCACACACAGTAAAGATGAGAAATTCAGAGGCTTGTTTCCATTTTTTGTTCCGCCTCACCAGGGGGGTACTTCGCACTGCCAGCTGACTTTTCCTGGAAAGTTTTTTCATGTCCCACCTCATCCTGCTGGAACGCCTGGACCATGCATTTCCCATGTTCAATAGATGTGACAGGTGAGAGAAGGAGAACCCAGGTGGCCTTCACCTTGACAGCAGACGGTTCAGTTTTGCACTTCTACACTCAAAGTCTCTGAGAAGCAGAATCGCAAGAGGGATAAGGGTCTGACTTTTTACGTGCTCTTAGGGGTATACATGAATGACTAAAATTAGGCCACACCGCATGAATGCAGTCTCTGCAGTTTGTTACTTTTCCCACAATTGCCTAAAATGCTCTGAGAATAATGCAACTAAAAGAAAAAAAAAATGCCACACTTCAGTATATCTATACCAATTTACAGTAATATTACTCTAGCACTTTCAAATCCATACCTTGCTTTTATACTTACATGTTATTCTATAAAGACAAACAGCAGCTTTTTCCTCTAGCTGAATCTTGTATTTAAGAGCTATTTAAGCATGCAAAAGTTGTCAACGGGTTGCATGATTACTTATGGACTTGGGCGTGCATACATCACATCTTCTATTTTAGAAAAAAACAACTTTCCTACAGTGTTTTGCAATAGATTAAAAGTCTTTATCATAAACATAACTGTTTGCTAACTGTACCTCCTTCCTCTACTGAAACAAAATAAAAATTCCTACAGACACTGAAAAAAGACCTAGCATTTTATAACTAGAGTAGAGAAATAGTTGCCTCATGGCTGTGCAAGAAATCTTCCTAATGCAGTAGAAAATAATGAACAATGTTAGGATCCACAGCTGTTCTAACATTTTTTATGCCCTAATACTTGTTTGTACCTTGTATCTTATGTTAGGAAAACTTCTGACTGTTGTGACTGTTCAGTTCCTTGCTAAATATTTCTTCAGCATCCCCATATACATGGAATCAAACGTGTATGCCCGCATTTCTGATACTGGCTACTGCCGATTAAGAAAAGTTTTACTGAAGTTTAAGACTACAGTGAGGGAACTGGTGACACAGAAATAGGGGAGCAATGTGAAGATAGTTTTATGTTGCCTCCACCCACAGAACGGTGACCTTAATTTCAAAGCAAGTTGTACTATTTCTTTTTAGAAAAAGACACGTTGGGGTAGATGTTTGGATAAACTGCAAGCGTGAGTGTAGTTAAGTGCTGGAAGGGGCCAGTCAGGGGAATGCTAAGGAACTGGAGTATCCTTTCTGTTCAGAAGTACAGGAATATGTTTCCCTGTGTTGATAAAGAAAACGGGGTTTTTACAGCTCTGCTTTCTTTTATTTTGGTGAAGCTAAAATGACATTATTACTGTGTGTGGGTGAAAATAAGTGCTCGTTTATATTTAAAAATTGTTTTAATAAATGTTCAGATATGTAGTTTGCTTGAAAAGGTGACAAGTTGCAGTGTTTTTACTGTGATGAATTCATCTGGATATGGTATTTATTTTAGAATGTGTTTAATTTCTCTGTTGTGTTATTTGGGGCTGAATTAATCTTGGCTTTTAGAGAAAGCCCATTTTATAGATGGATAGATTAGTCAATAGATGAATGAACTGACAATAAAGATGTGTTCCTTAGTCAGGTCTGAAAAATTAAATGGTTCTACAGTCAGTAGTATTGACCAACCCCTTATTTTAATTTAGGAAGGTATGCCATATATTTCCCAGGGGTTTTCCTGATAGCGTGATACACTTAGAATGGCTAAGGAACTGAGCAATAAACAGAAGTTAAGCTATGAGTTATTTTGAAATTATCCTCAAAAATTAAAATTGTGTTAATCATTCTAATCCAAAGTAGAAATTTTCTTAGACACTGATTAAAGCATGCTTTTTCACACAGAGGTGCTGCTTTCAGAAGAAATGAAATCTTTGAGAGAGTCACGTACATCAGAACGGTTCTGCCTGCCTCTTCTATAATATTGTTGGTTGCTCTTGTAAGACGTAAATGCAATCTGAAATACGTACTGGGAAATCATCTCAGTAAAGTTTTAGCCCAGGACAGCAAAACTAAAGATGTATCTCAAAAACAAAAAGAGAAAAAAGATCTAACCTTTGTGTGTTTTCATTAGTATCTCCCTTAATGTTCAAGATTTACCAACTCTAAAGGACTTTTCATGTTGAAAGTGCTTTCCAAACACTCACCTACAGCTATTTACTTAAAGACTTCTGTTAAGAAGGTGAAAGGAATGTACTGGGAATGTCTTTCTGTGGAGGCTGACAAGCTTTTTAATGGAAAAGATTCTAAGTTTCCCTTTTCCCTGTTGTTTGAATCTTAAGCAGTAATATTTAAACTCATGAGGTAAGGAATCATCTAAATATATTGTTCGTAATTACATCAGCACATTATAAATTTCATTTAATATTTGGCTAATGATGGCATGTTTTTAAATCAACACCAAATATTCTCTGTAATGCTTTCTGAAGTTTGTTTTAAAACAAGCAAATTAGCTATCAGCCTTATATATGTTTTATTAATTTTCTGTGTTGGTGCTACGTGGTTTTACATTGTTTTCCAAAATAAATAGTCTATTCAACATGCTTTCTTTTTAAAAGTGCATCAAAAGGTAGTCATGTGGAAACAGTGATTGATTTTAAAAAAATAGTAAGAGCGTATTTAAATACCTCATACTGTATTTCAGAGAGATTCTGATTTTATTAGATTTTAATTTTGCAAAATCAAATCCTAAGAACACCTGCATCTGCCTCTAGTCATAGAACATACTTCCATAATTAAAAAATAATAACAAAACAACCCACAAAAGAGACAGTCCCCGACAACCCAGTAATCAGACAATGACCAAAAATGCTTCTATTCACTTTTCAACCCCTCTGCACAATTCAAATTAGGTGTGAAGTGTACAAAATGACAGCAAAACATTTTAGATTTCTCGGACCTGAGAAATATCTTCCTTAAACCTTGCTTTTTCAACAGACCCTTGCCTGGAATGCTAGCTTTAAACACAACCCGTTTAATCAGGATGGTTAAGATCACCCACTGACAGTATGCTGTTTGACTTCCTCCCAGCCGTATCGCATCGATTCAGCATGATGTCCCTCCCCCAGCTGCAGCTTCCAAGCCACTTCCTTCCAGCCCAGTGTGCGGCAGCCTGTCGAAAGTCAGTGCTTAAAAGATGTAACGTACTTCAGGGTATTTCTAAAGTAACTTCTGTGCCACAGTGTTTGCTGTTATCTTGTTCTGCAGCAATCATGCTGTGGCAGCTGGACTCATGAGAGAAACTGTATAGTTACAATCAGATCGATAAGTTCAGAAGTACACCGTTATCTTTTTCTGCTTGTCTGTAAGAACAACAAAATAGCATGTCTTGCACCTCCACGTACTCTGTTGGCTTGTACAATGATTTCTCATATACGTGCACGACATGTGAAGTGCTCCAGGTAACCCATTTCTGTACTGGCTCATTGTATATTCTGGCAGCACCACACGAATGCAACAAACTGGAATAAACTGTTATATACCCTCGTGTCTAGAATAACAGCTGGTCTTGATGGAACTGGTTAGAAGCATTGGGTGCCTTGAGAGGCACAGGTGAGGATTTATTTTACATTTCTGTCTGATGTGGTTGTCTTAAAGCTCTCCTTGCTAACAGAGGAGCTCTATTAAACAAATATCCATCAGTACAAAGCCTTTGGATAGGAAAAAATAAAGTTCTTGATCCCTTGTTGCTAAAACACCCCCATGTATGAAGTGAAGTCAGTGGAGGCCACGGTGGTGTTTAAGTTGTATGTTTGCAGAGATATTTACTGTACTGGGGCTAATCAAAATTTAATGACCAAAATGTCTGAAATGATTGGCGCCTAGAAAACTTCATCCAAAATTATAAAGCTTGTTTGCCAGTTGTGGCAGGTACACCATCTGCAGCAGCACAGACTAAATCATCTACAGGGCAACACAGAGACAGCTGTAGGTACCCGAGAGCATTGCACTCTTGCTTTATATGTGTACAATAGAGGTGAAAATATTTCTTGTTTGTAGGAGACCTCCATTTGTCTCCCTGCTTCCAAAGAGCATCAGGGGACCGCTGAACCTAGGAGCCACTGGAACAGTCATTCAAAAGTCTGTGGGTGGTCTCAGCAAAGAAACCACTCTGCTAAAGAGAGTGGCGAGAAAGAAAGGTGACGGGATAGGAGAAAACATGGCTTAAGGAATTTAGGGGGTGAATTGGAAGATAAGTGTTTATGGAATGAGTCTAGTTCTATTTTGCTCTTTCAGCTTCTGCAGGTTGGTTTATTTGAAACAGATTTTGCTTCTGAACTTGGAGACAAGTATAAAAAATCCCAGTGCTTGGGGATGACTGTAACGAATTTTCTGATTACGTTGGCCTTTCTCATTTTTTGGACTGTTTTGGGTTCACTTGTGGTATAGAACAGGAGGAAAAATAAAATCAGTACTAGTCTTTGCTACCTACATAATGAGGCCAGGCTAAAGTGAAAGGGAACGTGGCAATGGAATAATAATTTACACAAAATAGGAGGAAAGACCTTGTGAAAAGACCTGGGAGGACTGTGACATGCCGGTTCTATATTTGAGGTTTATTGGAACAGAAACGAGAATAATTAACTTTAAAGAACCAAACCAAACCAAATCAAACAGACCAAGCAACCAAAAAACCACAGAGAAAATGCAGAATGCTAGATGTTAGAAATAAAAGGGTTTGTAAATGCTTCTCGCCCCTGCTACATGCCCTTACAGACTGGTCCTGCATATTTGTTGCTCACATTCCAGCAACTCTGGACTGGCTTGCAAGCTTCATACATTCCCACTGCATAGGAAGCTATTTAGGATACATCCTACTGGCCCTGGCGGCCTGGCTGAGGGATCGCTCCTTCCTCTTTGCGCTGTCCTCCCAACCAGCGTGCTTCCCACGCGCTGTCCCTCTCTGCCATGTTTCCTTCTGGTGGAAACTTTTCTGACCTGGTGCTGGGGGTGGAGGGGAAGGGCCTTGCATGGGGAGGGTGTCCCAGCGCGTGGAACAGTTGGTGAGCAGTACAGATACCCTCCATTGCAAACATCATTTGAGCAGGCACGGAGTGGGTAGGATGGAGTCAATGACACTTGTATTCTCAGCTTCTTCCCACTCCCACTGGTCATTTCAATACACTTTCACCTGAATATAAACAGCTAGGAAGAGCTGCTAGTAAAATAGTACTATGCAGCACATAAAGCACGTTCAGAGCCCTTCAGCAGACTTGTAGAATGGGAATCATCTAATTTCGACCCCACCCCCCATAAAGATGGACACCTGTAGAGGGATCATAGAGGAATGAAGGTGGGTTAATTAACATTGATAACATACAGCTGTGGGCTGGCTTCAGGGGCGGTGGGTTGGCTGACGTGGATAAGGTGCAGCTGTGGCTGGTTCCTGCTAAGTAGTTAAATAGCTCTAAGGGGCATAGAAGGAAAGCTCTGGATGAAGAGAGAGCTGGGAAAAGGGAGAGAGTGCCCTCGATGTAGGAAAGTCAAGGAGATGGCCCAGGGAGAAGAAAGTGACCTGGATGAGGAGGGGCTGGCTGGAAGAGGAGCATGGAGAAAGAAGACTGGGCAGAGAAGAGGCAAGAAGCAGGGTGGGCTCGTCTGAAGAGGATGAAGGGATGGCGCAGATGGTAGATGAACTTTTGGAACCTTGTGGGGGATGGGTGGCTGTGCTGGGGCGAGGTGTGGGAACTACTTACTGAAGTTAACCTGGTATGGGATGGTAAAAGCCTTGCTGCAGCTGGCTAGTTTTGATAGTGCTGTGACAGACACCTTCCAGTAGACCAAGTTGCTCCAAGCCCCATCCAACCTGGCCTTGGACATTTGCAGGGATAGGGCAGCCAAAACTTCTCTGAGCAACCTGTTCCAGTGTCTCATCGCCCTTATAGTAAAGAATTTCTTCCTAACAGCTAAGCTAAATCTACCCTCTTTCAGTTTAAGGCCCTTGCCCCTTGTCCTATCACTTCATGCTCATGTCAAAAGCCCCTCCCCAGCTTTCTTGTAGGCCCCCGTTAGGTACTGGAAGGCTGCTGTAAGGTCTCCCCAAAGCCTTCTCTTCTCCAGGCTGAACGACCCCAACTGTCTCAGCCTGTCTTCATAGCAGAGGTGCTCCAGCCCTCTGATTATTTTTGTGACTCTCCTCTGGCCTTGCTCCAACAGGTCCCTGTCCTTCTTCTGTTGGGGGCCCCAAAGCTGACACAGTACTGCAGGTGGGGTCTGGTGAGAGCAGAGTAGAGGGGAAGAATCGTCTCCCTTGACCTGCTGGTTGCACTTTCGATGCAGCCCAGGATAAGATTGGCTTTCTGGGCTGCAGGCGCAAATTGCCTAGCCAAGTTGAGCTTCTTATCATCTAACACCCCCAAGCCTATCTCCTCAGGGCTGCTCTCAGCCCAGCCTGCGTTTGTGCTTGGAGTTGCCCTCACCCATGTGCAGGACCTTGCACTTGGTCTTGTTGAACTTCATGAGGTCCACATAGGCCCACCTCTCATGCCTGTAATGGTCCCTCTGGATGGCCTCCCTTCCCTCCAGTGTGTCAACTGCACCACACAGCTTAGTGTCGTTGGCAAACCTGCTGAAGGTGCACTCAGTCCCAGCATCCCTGTCACCAAAAAAGATGTTGCACAGTTCCTGTCCCAGTACAGACACCTGAGGAATGTCACAGGTCACATGGACATTGAGCCGTTGACTGAAACTCTTTGAGTACGACCATCCAGCCAATTCCTTATACACCCAGTGGCCCATCTGTCAAATCCATGCCTCTGCACTTTAGAGAGAAGGAGTATGTGAGCAAGTAGAAAAGTATTTATGCAAATACCTTTCATATGACAAGCCCAGATAATTTAACTGAAAAAGACAGTAAGAAGGATCCGGATCACCTAAGAGAATAGTCACTGTGTTAAAAGACAAGAACGATTCTGTGAGAAGACTGGCCTGTTAAAAAAAGTTTGTAAGAAGAGAGAGGAAGACTTGAGAATGGAAGTTTGAATGTTTTCACCTGAGGTGTGAAGAGGGGCACCATGCCAAAATAAAATATTTACTTAAAATAAAAAACACAAATGCTGTCAGTGGTCATGAGATATTTCACTTTCATTGCAGAATGTTCCTGTTCTGCATTCCCAAAGATAAATGTCCAAGTTCTTGCAGCTTCTCTGGGCAATTTTTTTATGACTGATTCTTATTCAGCCCTGAGCAGTAACCAATGAGTCCGAGTAATCAAATTGGCCACAGAATCCATAAATCTCTGTGTAATCTCAGAATAACTGCTGCAAGGGGGTTATGTCAAAAGTCACTGAACAACTGTAGACAAGAAGCAGCAAAGAATTTACTGGTCTATTTCTTTCTCCTGACATGCAAATTTGCCTTCTAAGCAGGAACCAGTATCTTTGTTAAGACTTTTGCTTTCAGCTGCTTTCCCTTACCCTCATCTGAAGCAACTTTTTGTTTATTATTAACATAAATAAATAGATACTTTTGGTTCATTGTGTTTCATATGCTTAAGATACTAAGAGATGCCTCTGGACAAATAAGTCAGTTGGCCCAGATCCTAGTTAAAACTTTAGGGAGGCTGGGGTAGGCTCAGTAGTCTGGCGAGCTGAGTATCAAGCTTTGCCACTGCCTAAAAGGTCCTGTTCCCTTCCTCTCTTTCCATCCTCTCTCACTTGTTTACCAGCATTAGGACCTATTGGACCTCTGCAAGGACTCGGCTCAGAAAGAATCTAAGAAGCACCACCACAAGGTAGGAAGAGAAAAAGGCAAAGAGGAGGCGTAGGGGTAAGGAGGAGACTCTAGAGGGAGGGAAGAGGGGAGCAAGCAAGACCTCCCCCTTTCCATGGCAGGGACTTACTAGACTGGTTGATCTGTTCTTGGAACTGCAGGTCTAGGAGCAGCTCTCTTGGGATAAAATGTCCAGCAAAGACAGCTCTTAACACACTGATAAATTTACAGACTAAGGACCTAAAATGGACTATGTATCGACTGTACACATATATGGACTGCAAATCCTGTGATAGAAGAAGTAAATACACTGCTTGTATAGTCCAGATCATTTATTGCTTCTTACATAAGAACAAAATAGTAAAGAAATTGAAAGATAACGAGAAGCAAAACCAAAAGAGGAGTCTCCCATAAAATTCTTCTCCTGTTAACATCAGCTGTTTTGCTTTCCAAGGATTTTCAGAATCTTCTGTGCTAGCCTGCCTTCACTGTGAGCCAAGATCAGAAAGCTGAGCCAAAGTGGGATTAAGACGTGAATCTTTGTTCTCTGGAGTGCTCTGTGGAACAAAATCACAATATCATTAAGGTTTACAGTGTTCTATGAATGGGAAAAGAGGAGACAGACTGGGTTTTTACTATGCTGGGATTAATTTAAACATCAGTATTATCAAATCTTCCAATGTGCAGAGCAGTAATGAAATGTATTTCTCCTGTTTTCTTCACTCTGTGCCATCTTCCCCATTCACTGCTTATAACGGGACCACACACAGGACTGAAGACACTGCAAACTCAACTGCAATCTGGATTGAATTCAGGGTGAAGTAGAAAACTGTGGAGGGTGTGGCTGAGCAGTCTTTCTCCAGCACAGTTTAACTAGATGTTTTGCCTGAATATTTACAGAGTTATTAATGCCTATTGTTCATAAAGCTTTTATCCAATTTTTGAAGTTGGTGAGAACTTATGGCCTTTGGCATAGTTTTTAGTATGCTAGAAAATAAAAAAGAAATTAAAGAGTTGACCATAAACAATGACAATTGGATATGTTTGCACTGTGAAGATGACAGACATGATTACAAGGACTTGACTATCAGTTAATTTAGTAATGAACTGTTTGAGCTTATTTTTCATGTGAGCTCGTTTATCACTGAAATCGTTGCTAGGACACTGTGCTTTGAAATTTGAAACTTGCTCTAGAAAAGAGCAATTGTGAAAAGGTTTTTAAACATATTTTCTCCTTGGCAGCCTCTATATAGTGAAATTATTGCTGCAAAGTGGTTTTATTATATCAAGATCTGATCTTACAAGCCCTTATATCTGGACTTCTCTGTATTCAGAGTTGCAGAACGATTCGTGTTAGATCTCTGACTGAAGTTAAGCATGCATAAAATGGATCTATTCAGCTGGCCTTAAATTCCTGCTAAGTTCCTGTGCCTAATATTTTCTTCTTGGTTAGCTCCTGACAGTTATCTGTCCAGGTCACTACTTTGACCATGGAAATCATTCTTCAGTGGTCACTAGCTTTCACCGCTGAACAAACACAGAGGCTTGTGTAAAGTTGAAGCTGTGCGAATATGAGCCAGGCTGCGTAAAACCCCAGTGAGATGATGAATGGCGCACATTACATGCCTGTTTGGCATATTGGCTAAGTCCTTTCAAATCCTAGTCCCTGGTAATTTTTAGCAAATCTTGTGGCTTTTCTCTCACCTTTTCTGTGTCAGTGTATCTTTAAACACTTACAGTCTATTCTAGATGATGCAGATGGAACTGGGATTCTGGCTGCAAGCACTGGAGATCACTCTTGACAGCCATGGCTGGTTGGTTTTGGCAGAAGCAATCCCTGCAGGACCTTGCCTCATGCAAGAGCAGGACAGCAGCTGGCTGCTCTAGGGAGCATCCAGACAAGCAGGCCTGGGTGAGTTGGAGGAGTAGGGAGGGGTAAATGGGCTAGAGAGTCCTTAATCCATGCAGTGGGAGCGGCCACTGGAAGGAACTGGTCTGGGAATCCCAAATAGGAAATGAATACTAAATTTCTTTTGTATGTCAGAAAGAGGAGGTTTTCAGCTTTCTGCTAAAAATTCTGAAATAGGTATATATACCTCTGAATATAAATACTTAGCTGGATATTTCTGATCTTACAGATAATTGTGTTCTGCAGTTATTTGAGTGTTATGCACTGAAGAATCTTTCTTGTGAGTTTGGGACCCAGGAGGCCTGACTTTTTATCCAATTTATATCCTTTTCCGAAGTGACTATTTAATTAATACCAGGGGAATTAGTCCCCATTTGCAATAGTCCTGGTTTAATTTTTAAAGTGTCAGAATGTGACCAGATAAGTCAGTAGACATGTAAGCCCAGAGATGTGGTGGAATTGTGATTCGAAAGATGACGGGAATCATGTTCGTTGTACTCTGTCTGGGATTGAGAAAAGTATTTACAGCTTAAGAAATATGCATTACATGCTATTGTCATGAAAAAACAATCTCACTCCTTGGAACATCTGGGAAAAGCAGACAAACAGAAGGCTGATCCCCAGGAGTATACAGAAGGCAGAATGAGCGATCTGCCTGCCCTCTGCTGATATCCCTTCATCTCTGTTTTTGCAGAATCAGTCTTGCTACAGTAAATGAGAAAGTAGTCTGCTTGCCCTGAAGACTTGGGGCCCATGAGTGATTTTGAGATTGCAGAAAGGATGAATTGGCTCTGAGACATTGGGGAAAATGTGAGGATAAAGACCTCACTTATGGGCTTGGAAAGGGGAAAATTATGTTGGGCTGGAGGGAGAGCATGGTTACTTGCTGTGCTGAAGGTAACGGAGGGAGCAGGGGGTGGGGACAGAGAGGATCAGTTTATTCTAGTGTGGGACTCTCCAAGGGGGTACGACCTTCCACATCATGAAATGACAATTAATCCAAATCTTTATAAACTGGTTTTAATCAAGTCTTCTAGCAATAGCACGTAAAGCTCTGACTAAAATCCCCTCACTAAGAATCTGAGAGAAGTTAACAACCATGCAAATGCCACCCACGCAGCTGGTGGTTATGGGCCCAGAAATCGGGGCATGCCAAAAACCACAGGACAATATCTTAAACAATATAGCGCCTCTGCTATGCTGCCCTCCTCTGCCGATGGGGTTAGTGTGGTTCCCGAGCTGGCTGTAGTGTCTCTGCAATCCTCCTTTGAACGCGCTGCCTCCCTGGATACCCCTCTCTGTCGTATGGCAGAGACCTACCCCACAGCCAGCGGCAAGGAACCCATGGGTTTCCAGTTTCCACTAGCTAGTTGTTGGCTTGCGAGAAGCTTTGCAGTACGGGCTGACGGGAGCGATGCCTGAGGATATGAACTGGTGTACTGGGAATGAGGGAGCATGAGCAACATGTCTCCAGAGAGTGGAGATGCGAGTTTGTGTGGACGGCAAACATCTATCATGGTGGGGTACAGGCAAGTGTGGTACTCCTTTCCTGCATGGGATAAATTAGGAATTGAATTTAGACAACTACAGCCCCAGAACAGAAAATTAAGATGCAGTGCATGTGACAGCTGAGGTTTTGCAAGAGGTATTGAATCACTTCTATGGAATTTTTCTGTGTGCAAATTGAAGGGTTTAGTTTCGGGGGAAAAAAAAAGATTTGAAAGCTGACTAAACACCAACAGTTCAGACAAATACATACTCTGTTCTTCATTGTTGTATATAGGCCTCTAACTTGCTAATGCTGCTGTTGAATTGTGCAGATTGCCTCAAAGTTATAACAACACTCATCTCCTATATATGAGGCAGTGTAGGAAGAACTCTTTTCAAAAAGTCACAGAGGATTGAGGATGAAATAGATGACTTTGTATACAGATATCTTTAGCTAAAAGAACTTGATTATAGGAGAAGTTTTAGTCTATAAAGGTAACAGAGTTTGTCAACTGTTCCCATCTGTCTCGTCCCTGTCCTGTGTCAGCAGGGGGAAGTAGTAACTAAGACCTTCTGTGGCTTAGATGCTAAGTGCTTTCATTGGAGTATTTTTGTCCGCCCTCCTTTCTTTCCCTTTTTGACATCAGTAGGAAGTTTTATTTATACACTGCTATGAGATATCTACTACGGAAAATTACTGACAACTGCTTTGTCAGTGACGCTGATGTCCAAGAAAATCTGCTTCCTTTTACAACATTTTTGTTAATCTGGATTAAAATATTGCAGGTGCTGCTCAGATTTCTACTGCCTGGAAGTTATTAATATTGTTTCAATTAGACTGATTGCTGTAACAGCAGTTTTCTAAAAATTGCAGTGATGGTGGCTTCAAGGCACGCGGTGTGAGCAAGGACAACTCTTGTTCCCCATCCAGACCTCAGGCTGTCTCCAAACGCCGTGCCTGCTCAGAGCAGAGCTAGTTTAGCCCCACCCTCTGAGCAGTCCAGCCTTTATTTATATGAAATCTGTGGTCCAACTGGCTTCAGATGGCGTGTGTATGTGCGTGTGCCTGCCTTCTGAGTGTGCGAGACGAGCTGGGATCATGAGCCAGGGTTGTTCCAAGTGGTTTTAATCAGCAGCCCATTAGAGGAGAATGGAAAACTTCTAACAGGATAAGAACCGAGTAAGTAAACCTAACTTTGAACTTGCAATCTGGACAAAACAAATGCAAATGAAAATCTTCATAGTCTGTCAGTTTTCAGATAAATGATCACTTTCAGAGAGAAAGCTGTGCATGCTGACAGGAAGGAGGCAATTTAAAAGGACTGGAATGAAGGAAACTGTAAAAACAAAGTGGGAATTGAGAATGCAAGAGAGAAAAAAATAGCAAATGATTGTTCACGAAGTTGGTACACTCTCTTATTCTTTTCAGCTGTGGACAGGACGTGTTAAACTTTAACCTCTTGCTTTCTTGAATGCTGTTTTGCGACTGAGTAGTTCCTTCTGAAAAAGGAGTGAAGATTTCTGCTCCTCACCTGTCTGCTGGCAGGTCTGTTCTCCTGAGAGCATGGTGTGGAAGAGCTCGCCACGGCTCCTTGCAGAACGCCCCATGGCATGCTGCTGGTTGCCATTTCTCACTTCTTGTTTTTTCACAGGTTGTTCCTGTAACCCCATGGGAGGTTACTTCCCAAATCTTTGCTCCTCTGGAACTCGTGACTTCTTGCCAGGCACCAGGAAAGTGTTCAGCAGCAGAAATGGGGAAAAGTGTCTCTAATTTTGGGTAGAGCGTGCCTTTGACTGTTTTAGCCTGGCAAGACGTGGCTCCTTGGACTGCACCTGCAATGTGGCGAAGGGCGAAGTGAGGACGGCAAAGAGGCCATGGTTTGTGGGCAAGTCCCCAGGTGCCGCAGGCTTTGTCGCCCTCGTCCCTTCCTTCTGGCCTTAGTGGTGGCCATCTGTCTGTTCTGCCAGACCCTGACTCCTCTCATGACCAGCAGCATCCTTTCAGCAGTGGTTAATGGGGTTGCACCCAACAAACTGACTAAAACACAGCAAGGAAGATACAAGGTCTCCCCAAGCAACACTCACTGCTTCCTCCCTGGCATTAATTCACAGACAGTGAAAAAGGTAAGTCAGCTGGAGCAGAGTGCTGAGCAATAATTAGCAAAGCAAGGGGTAGCGAGTCTGGCAGGATCATCTGAGTCCAGCTAAAATTAGCTGAAGCTTGGAAGTCTGAGATCTGTATACAAACAAATGGATGATCTAATGACAGTGGCATATGTGCAAGCACATCTCCGTTACCAGCTCCTCAGTGTGGTGTTATTAACGCAGGAATCCTGAAATCTGACTGTAACATGGCATTGCTTTGTGACTCCAGGGAGATTTCAGTTTGTTGCACAGACCATATTTTATTTTGGCTTTAGGAATCAGTTCAGAGGCTTTACAGTACAGGCACATAAATCAGGAGCCAGTGGGGTTTCATGGAAGTGACTGAGGCTGTTAATTTAGCACCAGGACTGCAGCTGCCCTGTGTTAGTTATCTGCTGGTCAGTTTTGAATTTTGCTGGGATTCTGCCGAGAAGCTGAATTTGACTGCATTTACTTTAAAAAAAACCCCAACACTTTTCACATTTTCAAATCACACTATTTACTTTGGAATCTTTGTCCCACAGTTTTTACTTTGTCCTTAGGTTACCTGACCTCATGTTTATTTTGTGTAAGTTTCCTAGTCTGGGTGTTAAAACCTAACAAACGTAGACACCGTTAGTTGGAAAATGTGGTTTATTAAATGGTCCGGAATGAGGTAGTTATTTTTGCTCTGAAATGTGATCAGCACTAGCACAAATGTTTCAGGTTTTCTTCAGTTCTATAGAAGGCTGCTAATAATGCAGCAGACATTGCACTATGTAATCGTCATTATGCTGACATTTTATATACAACTGTATATAAACAACAATAAACATTAATCTGTGACTTCAGGGATTATGGACAGCATCCACATAAAGCAGTTTAAATTTAAAAAATAAATTTAGAAGGCTGCTGCTTTGATTAGACAGGGTTCACAGTCTGAAAGGTCAGCAATATTGATTTTAGGAGAGCAGTTGTAAAGTGCATCTTCTGCAACAATCAAAAACAGGTATGTGAAATAACTTCAGCATGAACTCTTTAACCTTAAGTCTTAAAAAATGGGTTTTTTTCTTGTGAAAGTCAGAGAGATTTATCTTATCAGTTACAGAAATCTACTCCATGCCACATGCGTCATAATTTTATATTTTAATGACCTTTTAGTACACTAGGTACCCAGATTTGGATTTGTTCCACAATGTGACCTGCGTAATTACAATTTAAAGGAAAATAAGCATAGCTGACAGATGCAGGTTGCATTGTGTTACAGCTTTCAACACTTACAGCCCATTCCTTTTTACTCATTGCTATTGTAATGGCAAAGAACATCTCGTATCTTACCTTGGGCTACTTAAAGTCTGTAAGAACTGGTGAAATAATGGCAAAGTTTCGCTAGTATGCTGTTAGGCTGAAAATATCTGTAATTTCTTTCCCAATTTTCTTGAGAGAAATGCAGATTGACATTGAACTTGGTGTGCTGGGTGTTTGAAATGAGAAGGAAGCTTCTGTTTTTACAATATGCTGTACTTACTACCCTCCACCATACGTGGCTGGATGTGACTGTCACACACACATGCTGAACCTATAGTACAGATGTAAATGCATATGTTAACCCTTATAGGTATGTTTTCCAGGGCTGTGCTACTCCAACACATTCCTCTTCAACTTCTGAAGACCACCCATAGCTGGCTCACTATTTGTCTTGAAAGTTTCCACTAAAGCATGATGAACAAAATGTCTTGCACATGTTGGGATGTTACTTTTAAGTTGCTCTCTGTTTCCAGAGAATACTCTGCTGGTTGTGTGGGCTGAAAAATAATTTCAGGGGACAGTAAAGACAAACTTCTCCAAAAATCTCTACCGCTTTGCTTTGAAAGTGTGTTCTTGGACTGTGTGTTTTCACCCACTGCTTGTTCAGATAGCTGGATGTTATCTTGCTTGATTTTATTGGGTACCCAGTAACACCTAAGACAGATGCCATGGCTGAAACTTTCCACTGTTTTATTTTATAGTCATATGCCCACCCACAGTAGCTAGTTTGGAAACAAGTTTTCATTAAAGCTCTGATTTAAATCTTCATATATGAATATAGAAAAATACTTCAAAATATAGTCCAAATTATTAACATTTTAATTAACTAGTCATACATGTATTCTTATTTTATAAATAGTCCAGCAAGCAAATTTATTAAAAAGCATCTATTGTGCACTTAGTGACTTAAAGCAAACACTGCAACATGACTTATGAAATCAAAGTTCATGAATAAATTTTAAGGAAAAGTAGACCCTGCTGGTGATAATATTCTTTAGATAACACCCAGTGTTCCTGGGTTTAAAGCCGTAGTATCTGTCACAATGCAGAACCTCTTCTGACTGGGTAGGGGCAGTTTAATTCTTGCTTCCTTCAGAGAAACAATCAGTATTGTGTTGAGCCTGCAGTGAGAATTTGGTTCTGATTGTTATTGCGTAAGCAAAATCCCCTTGCAAAGTCTGATAATTTCTTCGTTTAGAGTATGCATAACACAATGTGCCTAAAAAAAGCTGGCACCTTTTATGAGCCATTGGGAGAAGCCCAGGGAGAGATCTGAGGAAAAGTGCAGCTTTGCCACTGCATCTTTGATTGCAAGATTTGTCTCATTTTGAAAGGGAAAGTTCCAGACAAATGCAGTAAAAGCATGGGGCTGGAAGTTGCCAGTTCAGTCTGTAAATATGTCTTTAACTACATGCAGGTTTCCCTGGGACAGAGCCATTACTGTCAGGCACATAGTACAAACTGTCTTTTTTTTAAATTGCAAAATTGCAGATTTCATTCATAGCCTGGAAAACTTGACAGAGCTCGTAGTACTTCTCTCTCAGGTATCACACGTTAGAGGAGTTTTAGAAGCTTTTGGAGAGCTGGTCCTATAGACTTATTTTCACATGAACAAAGGTCAACGTTTTCTAATATAAAATTAAATGTTAGTATCCGTAGCATGAAAAATAGAAGGCTTATTTCTGAATCTCCAACATTAAAGGCATTAGAGGGTGATATCACATCCAGCAGCAGGCTGTCTTCAGGTTTAGCCAAGCATGGTTACCTCCTGCATAATGAAATATTTGCAAATATGTATAGTAAGGAGTTGGTACTGTAGCATCAAAACTGGAATAGGTATCACAAAAAAAGCCCGTACAAGCCCTCTATGTATGTTTTTTGGCATGGTTTTGTGACAGAAATACTTTGGTACCAGCCAGATGTAGAACTGTTACACTCATCTGAAATAATCTATCCCTGCTTCTCAGCCAGTTTTGAGAAGAGCTAATTAGCTGGTTACGCTTTGTTTCCGCTCTCTGAATTAGTTTTGCCAGAGCCAGCTTAGGTGTGTCTGCGCAGCAGTGCATTTTGCTCAGGTAGCCATAGTACCTCTGCTGTTGGGAAGAAGCAGTGATACAGTATTGTTCATGTGGTAGGCACTGTTTCAGCATACTAGCTCTCTAACGATGGCCAATGTATAAAAAATTTTAGGTTTTTAAATGTTAAAATGGGTCTTGAAGGAGACTATTTCCTGTATAATCACAAAAGCCATGCTTCACATCTCCTGTCCACTTAAGGCCAGCTGGGAAAAGAAAATCAACAAGATGTGCAGCTGATTATATGAGAATTTAACGAGTGGGTGAGGCTGGCATCTTAATAAATGAAGTATAACAGTTATGGTGAAAAAAGCTGTCTTAAATCCCAGGGTCCTCAATCTGTCACTTATCTTTGGTATAAAAGTTGTATCTCCAAAAGGAGGTATAATGAGGTGAGCAAACAGGAAGAATGAGAAAAGTTTATTTTTATGATTTCATTCTAACAATTAGGATAGGATATAATTTACTGGGAGTGGACAGTATGAAAGATGCAAGATAATGAGACCTTGATGTGGCCATACCTGTGATACCATATAGAAAAAGAAAAAAGGGGGGGGGGGGGAAGGGAAGAAAAAAAAATTAAGAGAAATACCATGTTTTAATCCTAAAATCTGGAGGAAGGTCCAGTTGAACATCTTGCACAGGTTACAGGCCCAGGTACCTATATTTGAAAATTGGGAGTAAAATTACTGAAAAGCTGAGAAATTGTAACTAGAACTTTAGGACTCTGGACATCCAGAGTGGAATCATTCTCTCTTTACTTGAGTGCTCCACTGTATCTCGTCAGAGCCAGAAAGCTGGACTTCATAGTCAATGGAAATAACACAAAATTCATCATGACTTAATGCAGACATTTAAAACAAATCTGATTAACCTCACCCTCTGTAGGCATATACTGGGGGGGGTGGGGGGGTGGGGTGTTGTTGATTTTTTTGGATGGAATGTACTTCTTTCAGGCAGAATAAGCAGGGAATGAAGTGGGCAGGAGAGGAGTATCATGGAAGAAGGCACAGGGAAAAGAGGCAGATGTGCAAAGTAGAGTGGGGGAACTATGGCTACAAAGTATGGTATCCTCAGAAGGTACAGAAGAGATTGTGTACAGAGAGGGCTGGATTTGTGCAGGGGAAGAGAAAGGGATATGGGAATGGAAATGGAGAGAAAAGAAGACAAAGCTAGTGGGAACTTTTGAAATGCAAATATGTGAAAAGGGAGAAATTAAGCTAGGTGATAGAATGAGAAGGGGTGATTTTTGCTATTATGCAGAAATGGAGTGTGGTGAGAGCTCTGGATTAAAAAAAGATTACATTATGCATAAGAAGGTTTGATACTTTTAAAAGTAAATTTAATCTTCAAAGGATATTTATTTTATAGAATACAGTAGGGCGATGAGCACTCTTCTCACAAAAGAACAAAGAAGTTTGCTAGTATGAAACCTCTGTCAATAGAAAGCAATCGACAGATGGTATGGTATGGTATCAGCAACTGGTTTCCTTGGAATGATACCACATTCACGTTGCACCCTATGAAAGCGGGACAATTTTTTTCTCCTTTTCAATGTAAAATGCAAAAGGCAGTGAGGAAATGGCTATTTTTACTGCACAGATAGCTAGAGATATTTTGGTGATAAAGGGCAAGGCTACTGTGGTAGCAACCAGGAAAAGGGGGCTGGGTGGAGACTTCGCAGGAAAGGAATTCGAGAAGGGTGCATCAGCAGCAAATGGGAAATGGAGGCAGAATGTAACTCATGCACTTCATTGGAACCCTTTCCTCAAAAGTAGCTGTTTTGATAAGATGCTAGGATTGGCTTATCGTCTGTTCTCGAGACAAGGCAGTTGGTACTGTGAACTACATGCAAACATAAAGCAAAGGCATTTTGATAAAACAGGTCTGTACTTCCAGCTCAGAGTGCTGGTGATGACTATGCAAATAACTCCAGTTTTGCTCTTGCATTTATGAAGTCATCAGAAACCAGCCATCAAAGTAGTGCCAATAATCTAGTTGCTTGTTCTGTACTTATTCAGCAAACAATTGGATGCAGAATTACATTCCAACCATTTCAGTCTACAACGCAGTCTTTTCTGATTAGCAAATAAACATAAAGCCAACACATTTAAATATACTCCAGAAAGTGAAACAGGAAATTAACTTCTCTGTTACTTCTTGATACAGGAGCTATGTGTACTTCAAATATAACTGTAGTATGAACAACTTACTATTTCTATGAACTTTTATGCAAACATGAAAAAGAATTTAAAAGTCACATTTGGAATTAATAAAGGCCTGCACAGTCCTGTAAATGAACGACTTGGGACATTAGAACCACATGCTATATTTTTATTTTCCCTTTTTGTATGAATGCTGTTTAATATTAGTGTGGTAGTTTCTAGGAGTCCCACTCAAGGATTTTTTGTAATGTTATTGTGCAAGGTGGTATCCAGCAGCAAAGGTAGATCGACACTTTCTTTGCAGGCTAAATGGGAGTCTAGGCAGTTCAGTGCCTGTGAATACTGCTAGTAGTGCCAGTGTTGTTTGTATAAGGCTGGTGCTCTTTCATGGTATTTCTGTTGCACTCTCCTTTCATACAAAGGCCTTTCGGTTTGCACAGAGGTTCATATATCTCTTTTGCCGCAGCCCAGTACCTACAGAAAGCAGTGGGGTTGAAGTAAGCTGCAGTCAAGTTACTGAAGCTATTGGGCAAGACGCTAACAGTCTTGGCTAACTTGCTATAAAAGAGTAACAATGAAGCAACGAAGGGACTAACACCACCAGAACCGGGTAGCTGAAAAGGTTATTCACAGGTTTTGAGTTCTTTCCTGAGAGGAGCTTAGGCAGACATGAGTCGGGCCATTATGTTAGAAAGAAGAATTTTATTTCTGCAGTTGAAGTGATGGTCAATGAAATTCTATGGCAACAGTTCAAACTGTATATTTGCTTCCTTGCCAGGCAGAGACAATGCATCAATATTTATGGAATTATGCAATCTTCTTGGAATCTGAAAAAATGCCAAAGAACTGTTTTTCTCTCCTCAGCTTGAAATATCTTTGCTATTTTCTTGGCCAAAACAACAACAGTAATTATATATTATAAAATTCAGTTACTGACCAAGTTTTGGATTTTTGAAACAACCCAGAAATTCCATACATCAGAGGAAAGTTTCAGAGGCTAATACAATCAGTTATATCTTAGGCATTCATAACCTAGAATTAGATAACTGATTAGAAAATTAGGAAAATGTCAACACATTTTCTCTGTAACAGAGAACTTCACAGCTATGTGGAACTTGTAGACCGACAGAACTAAGAATTGCAACGCAGATAATAGATATCTATTTTCAGTTGGACAAGGATGGTTACGTAATTCTTGAGCTTTCATATATAAACTGGGTTGCTTATCTTGTTTGTTAAAACCCCAGAGGAATATACATTTGATTTGATATTTTTTTTAAAAAATCCATAATTTTGTGAGTCTTGATTTGTTTTTGTTTTGCATATTATTTTATAAATGGAAAACAAAACTTAAAAAAAATCATTTTTATGCGGTTTTATTCAGTTTTCAGCCCATTGTGGTTTGTTTAGACCAGTTGTTAAGGCTGTGGATCATTAGTGTAACTGCCTGTTGCTCTAAAGTAAGGTCAGTGACTCAGCTAAGTGCAATTGTTTGCAAGCTGTAAGAGCAGGTATACCATGTCAAAGCTGACATAGGCCTCATCCTAAATCTTATGGGAAATCTCAGCTCTGCTGTAAAGCCTCATTAATTTCTGTGGAAACAGTCACACTAATCTCTAGGTAAGACATGGGCCACAGATGTTCTTTACTAATCCCTTTCACGTAAGGTGTATTGAATCTCTAATAAACTGACCTGCTAACAAACAGCCTGAAACTTCAGACTGGGGAAGAGCTAAAAAAATAGTTGGGACATGAAAACATTTGACCATTTAACAATTATTCACAGAGTCAAAGTCTTATGGATCCTTTTTTTTTTTTTAATCTAAGACTGCTGTACATTAAAGTTATAGGAATGCAAAAATACAATCAGAACCATAAAACATCAAAATATGTGAACAGCTTATTTTCAGCTATTGCACTCTGCTTCTTTTATACCGGCTCTCTGCTCAGACTGCATTTTTATGATTGAGAAACATTTTATTAAAGCCAGCAGACTCTTCAAGTGTATAAACATGGCTGCTATTGCTATAATATTGGAAATTCTGAAAAACATCCAGTAGTAACTAGATCAGCATGGCCAGTGATGTAAGGCATTTTATATAGAGCTTTGGAAAAAATTATGGAATCACTTGCTGCAAGTTTGCAGTTGGCCAGAATTTTTAAAAATTCTGTGTAGTTAATGTGTAGTTTAAAACAAACAAAAAAAACCAAATCCACCCTCCAGTGCACTGGCTTGGCAAGAAAACAGAGAGGACACATTGCATCTTGTAACCTGTACTGCAAATAGCTCTGAAAGGAAAGGGCAGAAGAAATAAATCTGGCAACAGAACACATGGATCTCAAGCAAGCACCGTAAAAGGTTTTGAGCTACTTCATATTATTTAATAGTACCAGATTAGACATCAGGTCAAGCTGTTAAATTTAGGACTCTGAATTGTCTCTGTGTCCCAGAGTTCCCATCGTGGCTTTTTGGGATAAGCTGTGGCTAAAATCGCCTCACGTCTAGTGCCTGGGTGGTGGGATCAGGTGATTGTGTCCCTAGCCAGGCCTGTGCCAGGAGGCCTCGGACACTGGCAGCCTGAAGGATTTTTGGGTGTCTCTGGGCTGTGTGTCCCAAGGAAAGGCCTCTGGAGCAGCTGGTGGTGTGCTCTGTGTGTGAGGGCCATCGCAAGCCTGTGCAAGTCACCCAGTGGGAGACAGCTGCTGCAAGGGCCCCGTGGAATCTCCCAGGGCTGTTTAACTTTGTGGAAGTGACCTAGGTTACTGCCACCACTTGAACTTCCTGTTTCTTTTTGTTTGTTGTGCTATTATCAGTGTACTCTTGAATATTTGCCATTGCCAAACTAAAGCATTGTAAACATTTCTGCTAATTCCTGGGGAACTGGGGAAGATGCCATCTGCATCAGTGTTCACGTGGAGGCGGGAGGGAGAGCTTCTTTCCCCCTGGGAAATCCTGTTGCAGACAGGCTGGCACAGGCTGACCCCGTGGGGTGCTTGGGGTCCTTGGGACACCGCAAGGCCAGGTGGTTCCTGTCCCCCCGTGCATTCCCAGCCAGGCAGAAGGAGCGTCGGGGGGCACAGCTCGGCCCTCAGGCCCAGCTGGCACCCAGGGCCGCCGAGGCCAGTTGCGCCAGGCGTGGGCTGGGAGGCGGCGGCCAGGCCGGGGTGAGCCCTGGGAGAGCTGTCCTTGGAGTACTGCCCACAGCGGGAAATAAAGTCACTGCTGGGCATTTGAGACAGAAGCTTTCAAGGTTTGTTTGAAGCAAAACACTTAAGGAGTGACACTGCAGGAGGCTTTGCTTTCGTGAAGGTGTATTTTGGTAGCATGATGAAAGTGTGGTAACTGCTAGTGAGGAAGGGCGTGCACAAAGTGCTGCCAGGTCTGGGGCAGGACCCTCACAGCAGGCAGCAAGTGCCCTCAGCCTCGCTGGGAGGAATGGGAGAGGGACAAGCCATAATCACCATCTAAAACCAAACAGGAGTGTGTCCTGGGCTGCAGCCCCTCTGTGTTCCTTACATGTCCTCAGTTCACCCCATGACACTGGGCCTTGCAGCACATGTGGGATGGAAAATTGGATTTCCTCACAAAACAAAGCGAGAGAGATCTCTATCTATCTTCCAAGTTTCTTTCCTGATGCAAGTGAAAGTGGGAAGCATCTGGCTGGACTGCTTGGAAGAGGAGGGAGAGGGAGAACAGGAAGGGGGCTGTGGCAAGGGCTGGCTTTAGGAACAGGGAGGGAGGGAGGGAAATGGAGAGGAAGGGCTGCCAGCAGCTGCTGGCGCTGCAGGAGAGCAGGAAAGAGCAAAGATAAGAGGAGACAAAGGAGGGGCGAAAGCAGAAAGGGAAAAAATGGTGGGTCCCGTGTTGGGGAAGAGCGATCAGAGACACTCTGACACTGTGCTTTCTGCCTGATTAATGTGTTTTAAAAACACTGGGACACCGGGAAGGACACCTGGCAGGTTACCTAACACGGTTCCTGTGACTTCACCCTGTGCTATTTGCGCTTCTTCCAGCCAGCATGTGATCAACCTTTACTTGAATGTCCTAGGGTCTAAAGTGGTTTTGGGTTGAACATTTAGCAAATATATATGGAAGACTGACAGCATTATATTAAGGTATTTTTCAGGGTCTCCACATTGATGATGCTAACCCTTTCCATGAAGGATATCTGCTCTGAGAGCGTAAGCAAATGTGGCATTAGAGGCTCAGGGCTCTGAAATAATTTGTGCTCCTCACTGCTGCAGAGAAGCTTATGCTTCAGCCAAACATAATCTACAACTGCATCCTGCAGTTGGGGAACAGACTGCTGAGAAGAGGGAATTTATCACTAGATCCCAGGCCTATAAACAACTGGACACATCTTGAATGACATTTGTTTATATCAACACATCTATCTCTTTTCAGTGTGGTCTACTATGCACGAAATGGTGGTGCCTTGTTTGTGTAGCACTTCCTATCTCCAATGATAATCTTACTAAAATTAGAATTTATGGAATAACTTAGTTTTTACTGTTAACCACTGCTAGGCTGAAATTCATGAACTTGCCAAGAACTGATTTTATGTCCTGAATTTAATCCCTTACAGGCACATATGTTTCAATGCTAAAGACAAATACTTTTCACCAAAAGAAAATCTTGTCTGTTAAGGGTGTTCTTATTGCAAAAGAACAGCTAGACTATTCCATATAGTCTGACATGGAGCATCCTGGTTTTATGCCTTATTTTATCAGGTTTCTGTGGAAAAGTTTTGTTAACAGGGAGCTATAGGGGTGGCTTCTGTGGGAAGCTGCTAAAAGCTTGACCTATGTCTGATGGAGCCAATGCCAGCCAGCTCCAAGACAAACCCACTGCTGGCCAAGGCTGAGCCCATCAGTGATGGTGATAGCACCTCTGGGATAACATATCTAAAAATAATAATAAAAAAACCCAAAACCCAAAACCTGCACAAACTGCATTCAGAGAGAAGAGTGAGAACATGTAAGAGGAAGAACTCTGCAGACACCAATGTCAGTGAAGGAGAAGGGGCAGGAGGTGCTCCAGGCACCAGAGAAGAGGTTCCCCTGCAGCCCATGGAAGTTAATGGTGGAGCAGATATCCACCTGCAGCCTGTGGAGGACCTCATGCTGGAGCAGGTGGATGCCCAAAGGAGGCTGTGACCCTGTGGGAAGCCCACGCTGGATCTGCCTGTTCGTGAAGGACTGCACGCTGTGGATGGGCCCCGTGCTGGAGCAGTTCATGAAGAACTGCAGCCTGTGGGAAGGGCCCACATTGGAGAAGTTCATGGAGGACTGTCTCCCATGGGAGGGACCCCACGCTGGAGCAGGGAAAGAATCTGAGGAGTCCTCCCCTCCCTACAGAGGAGGGAGCAGCAGAGACAATGTGTGAGGAACTGTCCACAGCCCTTGTTCCCTGTCCCCCTGCATCACTCAGGGGATGGAGGTAGAGAAACTGGGAGTGAAGCTGAGCCTGGGAAGAAGGGAGGGATGCAGGGAAGGTGTTTTAAGTTTTAGTTTTTACTTCCTACTCTGATTTGATTGGTAATTAATTGAGTTAATTTTCCCCAAGTCGAGTCTGTTTTGCCCATGAACAGTAACTGGTGAGTGATCTCTCCCTGCCCTTATCTGAGCCCAGGAGCCTTTCCCAGTATCTTCTGTCCCCTGTGCAGCTGCGGAGGGAGTGACAGAGTGATTTTGGTGGGCACCTGCATCCAGCCAGGGTCAGCCCACCACACTTATGTAAGACATAAGATATCCCCCTTTTCCGAAGACCCAATGACAGTTTCCCAGTAATTTGCTCTTTTCAGAAAATGTCAAGCTCACACTATCTCTGTGTGTTTCTGGTGTCTCTTTGACATTTTTTCTTGCAAGAAGCTCGTATCCCAGCCTATTATACAGAGGTAGGGTTTTGTCTAGATGCCGTTGCCCCTACTCGCTATGTACATAGGAAGACAGTTAATGGTAGAAAACTCAAAAGTTCCTTGGGATTCACTGGAGACATCATACACCTTTCCACTTGCTCCTATATACAAGTCTCCCTATGAGCTGGATCGTGTTGGACTAGTAAGGCAATAAGGTACTGACAAGGTCACATTTAATTTTCTAGAGCAGAGGAATCTACAGTACTGTTTAGTATTCCTCTGCTTGCTTCTACCTCAGTACTCTTCTTACTTTTTCTTTAATCATGCTGCACAGCAGAACTCTGACCCCTGCCCCTACCATATGCACAGGACCCACATTCCTTGGAACAGTTTACATGGGACCCATCAAGTCCTTTCTGCTAGATCACCCACAGCTCAGCCTGAAGCCACAGTCAAAGTCAGCTGGCAAGTACTGTTACCAGCTCATCAGAGCAGCCCAGATTTCAGCCAAAGGTGTTTCGATGAAGGGAAGACCATGGTTTAAAGATCCTCCATTGCTACCCTGAGCTTTTGAACCCTTACAATATCAGTCAAAAATGAAGGCAGAAAAAATTGAGAGGCAAACAAAATGAAATTTGCACTCAGAAGTCCCTGATATAAAGAAAATTCTTAATTATACCATGAAATTTTCCTGGATTGTCACAGTAAGTTACTAGTTTCTTTTTGTGAAAAATAACAACTGTGTATTAGACTGCTGAGGAGTGTCCTATCTTACAACCATTGTATTTGCATTGTTTGCTGTAGATTGATGACTCCATTCTCCAGTACTTTGGAAGCCATACGAGAAGAGCAGTTGTATATGCACCTCCTGCCCACCGTGAAAGCGACCGTCAGCTCTGTCAGCGGATCCTGACAAAACATGGATATACAGTCACAGTCCTTGAAAACAGGAGGCTGATGGAAGATCCCAGGCATGAGGGCCCTTATCACAGTAAGAAAAATTTGACTTAGTTAATTCATTAAGTACTAAATATCAGCTATTGATCCAAGTTCTTCCACAGAGGAAGAGCTTATAAACTCTCGATGTAAGGATAGAAGCCAAATTCTAGCCCTTCCCAGTTGTGCAGCTGATTTTCCACGAAGAGATGATTCTTCCATTAGATATATCCTTCTGTGAAAAAAATGCAGCAGTGATTCGTCATAGTCTTGACAACCAAATCAGATCAGTTTTTTTTTTCCTGATGACTTCTCATACCAACTTCATCAATATAACTGAAAGTTTTTCGGTAGAACATTTCATAAGAAAGCAAATACTTGCTACATTTGGTTCTTTGTAATTTTCTTTCTTAAAGAAAAGCTGTATGCATGAAGGTACACTTTTTTCTCCGGTAGTGTTTTGTTTGCTCTGAAAGCTTGTTAAAGAACACAATACAGAAGTACATTTTGCATTTGCAGGAGAAGCTGGGTTAAATTACTGTTGGTTCTTAGGTCCTGTTGAAATTTGTTCCACAGTTAAAGCAAGCTACTGAAGAAGCTTATTTCTTGTACAGGGGCTGTAGCTTTGTTATTTAGTTATATTGTACTTAACAGAAGAGCTTTGGACACCAGCTATATATATGCTGACAATGTTTAAGTGCTTTTGGACACCTTAGAGGTATGAACTGAAACTGTAATCTTAGTTTGGTCTTCTGTTGGAAGTCAATTCGGAACTGGAAGGCTTTGAAAAAAAATACACAGCCCACCATTCTGTCAGTAAGAAAAATTGTGTGGTTGGTGATTTCTGACGCTGAAGGGAGTGCTGCTTGCATCATTCAGGCTTGCAATACATTCCTGGGGTTAGCAGAGAGCTCAGTTTTGCTTTGTGCTTTAACCAATCAGAGTAGTTTCACAGCTGAAAAACAATTACTTAGCATGCTTGAGGCTGCTGCTTAAAATTCCACCATGAATTTCAAGTTTCTTTAAGAAACTTTCTTGAAAATGAGGTACATGCAGGTTTCTTGACAGGCTGTACCAAGAAATATAAATTATCTTTACCTCACTCTTTCATTTTAACCTGGTTTCATAGGCACCTTTCAGCCACTCCTTGCCTTGAGTACTTTCCATCTCAGAGTGACAAGACAGCATATCTGCAAGCTTTACTAATGTCAGATGGGCTGCAGAGAAAAGATGGCATCTCTGGGGGCTGTGCACCCCATCTCTGTGAAATACAGTTGTTATAAATGGCCAAAGAAGTGGGTATGCCAAATTCAGTTATCACCTAGAAAAAAAAATGACTGTACTAGATTTTGCTCAGTTCAGCCTGAAGTTCTCCAATACAGGTTTTTACCTTCCGAACACTGCCTCTGCAGAAATCAGCTTACTTGTGGGTATTTATATTTTGCAGGCTAGCACCAGTACTTCCTGCACTATTTTTCCAGTAATGAAAGAAAAAAAAAAATGAAAAGGGTTTAGGTATTTTCCAGGAACATCCTACAGCTTCCAGCAGATGTTAGAGTATGTAGAAAAGTCAAATGCTTGCCAATTTAAGGTAAAGAGTAAGATACTACTAATTCCATTTCATGGCAACATACGTCTGCCTTTAACTGTTCCCTCTGTTACGTAAGTTCCTAGCTTTAAAGTTATATTTTAAAAACAAGAAGTAAAAGAACATGTCTGCATACCAAACCAATGATCTTTTCTTAGAACTAAACAAGGTATGCTCAAAGTTATTTTTCTTTGCCAGTAGATGATGGGGGTTACTGTTCTGGATGGGATAGTACTCCTTATTTTGAAGAAGGGTATTTTGAGCTATGTTTTGTCATAATATTTTCCCAATAGGACAGTAATAAATTATTAAAAAATATGCTTCTTGAAGCCTCTATTAAAAAGATATAGATAATGGACTGAGAAACACAGATCATGAGTGTTGTGAAAAATCTATTAAAAGAGTAATTCCTTCTTACTTGGTATTATTTAACAGCTCTATCCAGTGCTTTTTATTTTTGTGCAATCTGTCTTACTAGTGTATCTTTCAAAGTTCACTCTAATTTTGAAAGGATTTTTTGTTTAGAAAGGCTGAGAGCCAAAAGTCTAGCTGAAGTCATATATGGAAAAAAATTCACTACAAAACATTCCTAACTTTTTTGTGCTGGCCCGCTATTAATTTTGGGACCAGTTCTACTCCTGTTTGAAACCCAAATGTCACAGCTCTGCACACTTACAGAGAGATCCTCCACACCTGGGCTGCAGCACTGTGTTGAGTTCATGGCTGTCAGAAGCTTCAAGAGAACCATTTCCTTCAGTGGAAATTTTTCACTTCTTAAAGACCATCCAAAACATGTTGAGTTTTGGTAACCAGAAAGTAGTTGGCTAAAAAAGAAAAGCATACCTTTATTCTTTTTTTTTTTTTTTTTTTTTTTTTTTTCCGTGCCAAAGAGACTGTGGTTTATGGGTTTCCTATGAAAAAGCCATACAGATGCATTCTGCAGCAAAACATAAATTATTCAAACTCCTAATTTTTCACTGAAAAATAGCTTTGTCAGTAAATTCTGAAGCAGCTTTGCTTGAATGAAATGTAACTCTGCTTTCACCACTCTTTAGCAATTAAACCCACATGGAGGGAAAAGCCCATGGACTGATGATGCCTGTGCCTGCTCTGAGTTCTGCATCTTGCTTTTGTGGCAGCACTAAATGAGCCACTGTTGCTGTAAGGTTTAACATGTCTGAACCTGCTGCCAGGATGGAAATAGTGGTACTGTGGCAGATGATGGGATAGTCAGGTTTTGAAGAGAGCTGGGATTGCCACCTTGGGCATGCCACTCCTGTTAGGGTAGAATTGGTTTAGCATGGTCAGTATCTCCAATACCTGTGGTAAGTCTGTCATGTAGCAAGCAGTTCAAAAGAAGTTGGATAACAGCTGCTGAGGAAGTTATCAGGTTGTATTGGCCAACACATCTGTACCATTGTACACTACTTTTGTCTGCCAGCTAGGCAGAAGAAGGTGTGATTGGTGTGTTGTTCCTTCCTTCCTCACGGTTTTCTTAAAATATGAGACCCTGCTCATAGAGGTATAGCCTCTGGTTCCAGTTCTGCTTTTGCTGCAGCCTTGGGGGGTGTTGAAACTGGCATCACATCCTCATGGAAAATAATAAAAGGATCAGAAGGAGGAGTGAGAAAGCCCCACACCTCCTGGCTTTTTCCTGGGATGTTTACTGTGCCGAGCTATGCAAGCCACAGGCCTTTTTTCCCTCAGCCCAGCACAGAGCTGTTCTTCTCTGTCAGGTGAGTGGGATGAGCCGCCTGGCTTCAGACTATGCTTAGGTCCTCCCAGAGTGGCAAACACCAGAGAAGAACTTACCAAATACTTTCCAGAGTCTCTGCCTTCTTCCCTTCCATTCCAAAAACCTCTCATCTCTGGGGCTACAGTAAAGATCCGTGGGTCCCTATGGCTGTGTGATGCCTTGCCAACATTTTTTTACTAAGAAAGTTCTATCTCAGAAATTTGTTGCACTAAAATGCATTTCTGCCCTCCAAAAATAACATTCCCTCGTTACTGTCTTCTGCCTTAACCTTTCCTGAATTCCATACTTTCCTCAGATGACATCTTCTAAAATAAACAAACTATATTGTTCTTTCTGAAGCCATCAGTTTTTCTGTCCTTGGCTCAGTGTGCCTGCCTCATTAGTCAACGGTGACTCTCCCTTAGTAGGCATTTCCTTCATTTCTCAGTTCTTCACCTTTACTAATAGTTAATGCAATTCTTAGAAAACTGCAGGCTCTGAAAAATGTGTGCAGTTTTATGCTATAAACCTGACCAGTCAGTTTATAATTCATTCTGCAATAACATGCAAAATTCTGTTGTTACCACTAGCTTTTGGAATGGAGAAGATTCTGATTAACCTTAATGATAACCAGTCAGTCTGGCCATGGAAAAAAGCACATCTATTCAGGCTGCTGGCAAGCTGAGTGCAGCGTAACATTATGTGCTCCCTGCTGCCTTAGAATGCTCATTTTAGTAATTTCATGGAAGTTTTTTGCAATTGCAATGAGTGGCTTCAAAAAAAAGAATCATAAACCATTTTCATAATATTGATTTTACATATTCATCTCCTATTTTTAGAACACTTTGGTTAAGTATTTAAACTTTACTGGGGCTTCTGTTTGCAGTTTGAGTGACATCCACTGAAGATGAAGCTTTATCCATGCCATTACAAAGATTGTTAGAGTACCTATATTGGTTTGTTTTGAGTGATGGGGTTTTTTTTGTGATTTATTGTTCCATAAGATAAGTATTGAACTTGTCTTATCTTTGGTCAATATTTACTTCTTGGGTCAGTAAGTCTTGATATTTATTTCCATTGAAATCAATACCAGCTTCATGTCCTATTCATTCATCTGAGATTGTTAAGTGGAGATCATATACAATACGTACCTTAAATTTACATATATTACAAAGAATATTAGATATGAAGTTATTTCCACTTTTCTGGCTTTATCAATATGCACTGAATTCTGTTCTGTTTCCTGCCATTTTAAGAGCATGCTATGTCTAAGTACTTGGCTGTGTAAATTAAGCCCTGGTTCCAGCAACTATGAGGATGATCTGACTTTTTGCAGATGTGGGAGTGGTGCTTGGGTGGAGCTGCTCCAAGAACAGGAAGGGATGAGTAAAACAACAGACCCATGGGAGCAAATCTGAGGGAATCTTGGCCCTTCTATGTACTGAGGTCAAGAGATCTGTCTGGCATTTAAGGTGGCGTCTCACAGCATTACTTAGATATTGCAGCAAGGAATGAATAACTCCTCATTAAAGCAATCTTAATATATTCAGACATAACTCATTTTGCTGTAAAATGCTGATTTGAGAATTGTGTTGTTATTGCAGATATGGCCTTAGCTACCTCCCTCCTTGTCTCTCTGTAGAACACTCTGTTGCTTCCTTGTATCCAGTGGTCACTCCTTGTAAAAGCTGCTGCTTGGGGAATGTTAGGAAGCGTGAGCCTGCAGGAGCAAGCATGGGTGTTTGCAGATGTGGAGCAACACCAGCTGCAGGTTTCTGTCTCTCTTTGGATGGCACATGACTGAAGAAGAAGTTGGGGACAGATAAAAGAAAATTCTGCTTTAATTCTCCTAAAAAGCAATTTTTCAAGTTAGTCTTCATGAATTTTTTCATTCTGGTTTGTTTGGCATCCTTTGGAAAAAATGCTTTTTAAAGAAAATCTGCATTTTCCATGGGAAGAAAATGTCTGCCTGTTCACTTCTACTCACAGTAGGACTAGGAGGCAGAGAAATGTTGCCACACCAGAGTTAGAGATGGAGAAACTAGGATAAAAATCATGAGTCACAGTCAGACCTAGGATGAAATGCATGCTCCTTGCTGTATGTCTTGATGTTATTCCTTCAGTGTATTATATCACCTCACTATTCATAATTTTGACCAGAGGCTAAATCAGCAAAAGAATCAGCTTAATTGCTGACATCTGGCCAGGAGCAAGGTAGGAACCTGCAGAAGTACTACTTCATAAGTGCATCCAGTAATAGTTACCTCAGGGCTGCTAATTAGTCTAGAGGATAAACTACAGCCGTGGGTTTTGGAGGCCCCCAGGGCTGTGTCTGATGACTGTCAGACATTTGCTTTTCATTTTCCAAGACATAATAAATCAGAGAAAGTAGTGAGAATGAGAGGAGGTGGTAGAGACAGGAGGACACAGTGATGGTCTTTCTTCAGTGAATGTAAAAATTGGTATGACTAGGAGAACAGAGGTGTTTGTTAACATAAAATATTTTAAAAGTCCGCTGCCAAAGGAAAAAGAACAATCCTATAGTAAATAGGACATGAAGTGCTACAATGACACCACAAAAGTTGTGCTAGATATTAGGAAAGCTGTTTTGGGGGTAAGGCTAATGAAGTAATCAAATAGATCCCCTGGAGCTGTGGAGGATACAGTCTCAGGGAACTTGAAATATTAGGTAAAGAGATTATATTGGGTGTAGTGTGTCCCCTTGTGGGGTAATAAGATGGACTCACAGACTTCTTGAAGTCTATGACTAGCCTTGAGAGGATGAGGCAGACAAGAAATTGAAGAAAGAAAACAGGGATTTCTAAAGCAGATGGACCAATTTCAGGTGTGAATCAGCTGATTGAAGTGACTCAGGGCTCAAACTGAGGAACAAGGAATATGTAGTTTACAGCATCTTCTTGAAATGCAAAATATTATCAAAAAACCCCAAACCTATGAGAATAGATTCCTGAGAGAAGTGGGGAAAAGTAATGGGAGAACAAAATCAGTGGTGTTTAGAGTATAGTCAGCTGAAGTTAGAGAAGGTAGAAAGTAAATAACACAGTCTGAAATAGGGATGGTTTTCATGGGGTGGCATGTAACAATCAGTACTAAGAGAACCAAATCTTCTCCCTTAGTGAATAGTTTTCTATGGAGTTTGAAATACATTAACAGGAGTAGGTAGCATTAGTTCTAACTTTACTTTTATTTTATTTTTTTTATATTTGATTGCCCAGAGTACTGTTAGGAGACCCTACTTGCTGTTTGTTATAGTCTCAGACAAGTTTCCATGAAACCAAACTAACTTTAGCAAACAATTATAAAGACTAAAGGCCTCAAGGAAAATTGCTGGTGTGTTCTGTAAACATCTGGTTGCCATTTTCAATTACAAGGACCAACCCACTGAAGGAAGCAGTTTAGTTTTTTTGGAACAGAAATGGGACACTGGGGTTTTTGTTCTTTTTTTTTTTTTTTTTTTTATAGTGGAGAGTAAAGGAAATGTCAGGAATAGAGAGGTCACTAGATGCTCAGCTTTTATAAATACAAAAGTCTCTGAGAAAATTAAGTAAATTGAAATCAGGTTCCAAACGTGTAAACAAGGCTGTGGAGGTAAGGTTAAATAAGCAGGACTGGATATCCTGGCATGCCAGCAAAAGCACAAGATCATTCTATCATAAGTCAGTCATTTAAAATATTGTGCAAAATAATAATGGTGAGGCTAACCACAGAAGTATTTTGTGGGTTACCATACAAATACATGTATATCTTCAAATCTAGCAGATGTAACTTCTCTTCTAAAGATCATTTTGGTTAACTGTTGGTACAAATATATAGCTGACAGTATATAAAACTGGTTGGTTTCCTAATGCAAAATATATGTCATATGAGTCCTGGGCAAAGTTTTGATAAGTAAAACATATATTTGAGAAGCATTCTTTTTGTAAGTTGTTAAGCAAGGAACTTTCTAAACAAGCAAAATAGGTAGAAATGTGATTCTCAGAGCATACTGAGTTACAAGCTTACTTAATGTTTGTTGTTTGTTCTGTTTCATTAAAATGAAAGTTCATATAGTTTTAGGAACAAAATGTATATCAGAAACATACACTGTCTTGATCATCTTTAAATTTTGCTTTTAGCGATTAAGCCTGGCTATTTGCCACTAGTTGAAAGCTGATGCTTAATCTCGTGTTTCAGACATTGATTTCAGTACAAGACAGAGGAGTTTCTGGCATACCCACATAAATGCTGCTCTCTAATGCAATGCTGTGCTTTATTGTTAGAAAATCTAAATGCATCGTGTAGTTTTCTGAACAGTATGTATTCTCCTTCCTAATTATAAGCAGAACATATTTGTGTTTTCCAGCAGAAGAGCACACAAACTATTTCTTTGTACCACTAAAATAAACCCTCTGTAGAATTGTACTAAAAACCCTGTTTCAGATGTACTGTTTTCCTTGAGAAAGGGAAATTCTTCATTTTTTCATAACAGAGGTATAAGGACATTGAACTTTGTCAAGTTAAAACCAAAATATGGCATTTAGTCATAAAGTTGCAAAATCTACCTTTCTTTGAATGTTGTTTTTAGTTATATAAACAGAACATACAGTCCAGTGGAGACTGGTATTTATTGGGCTGACTTAGAATTTACAATAATTAAAATATTACACACTGATTACACAGTGAGCTAAAATTAAAACACTGCTGGAATAAATTATGTCATATTAATAGTATCCGAAAAACACCAGTGACCAGGCAGACACACACGTTGACCAAAGGAAAGCAACAATGTGTGAGTCTACTGAAATTAAACAAAATACAAGGGATTAAAGTGTAAGTATACAAGCTTTATAATATGCTAGTAATGTGCAAATCCTGTAAAAGAGTTCAAGGCAATGTTTTGTAACTGTAGCCTATGGGATAAGAAAGTAACAGCAGATAGTTAGTTATTTAAGTCTTTTTAAAATGCTTCCCTTTAAGAAATGAATCCTGGCTCTGATAGGATTCAAGCAGAGCCTCTGGTTTATAAATTCCTTTCTGTTCCTAAATGTCAGATGATTGTCTACTAATATAGGTGCTGGGAGAATGACAGTAAGTCTAGCCAGAAGCCTGTAGCAGTCCCGCCAGAGCACTCTCTCCAAGGGATTGTTGCGTTAGTGTTGCCCAGTGTTTTGGCTATTGGAAGCTGTGCAGCCTTTTTGATGCACTCACTGGCTCTGAGCCCTGATCAGCTGTGAGAAGTGTGGTGTCTTTCATCACTGTGCACCCATTTGAGGTAGAGGCATTATATACCACTGAAACCAAATCTTTTTTTTTTTTTTCTTTAGCTACCATGACTGTTATTGGTTTGTAGCAAAAAGCTTATACGCTGTGTGGGCTTTCATTGTAATTTGCAGCCAGCCCACTCCATTCCTAAGTTCAGATTCCAACTTTCTCCAGCTGCATCCGCTTTCAGCTGACAGCTCTTTTGAATGCTGCATCTCAAATGCCCCAGACATCAAAAGTACAGTAGCCACCCATGGGTTAGAACATGTTTCTGAAAATTTCATGCACCATACGGTCATTACACTGGCTTATTTTACATCAAATGGGAAGCTTTCCTTCATGAGCAGAATTATTCTACCCTTCTGATGTTCAAAAGTTGATTTTTCAATGTGCTATTGAATATTCTTTTATTTGGACCCTGAGGTTGTCCATTGGGGGTAATCCTAGCTTGCACAGATGCTGAAAATAAAGAAAGCTTCTCTGATGTACTCAGAAATTAAAACTAACTGTCCCTCAGTTTGAAGTTAGTCATGAGAGCTTTCAGAATTCTGAAAAAGTTTCATACAGAAAGCTATTACTAAAAGTGACACCTGTGCTTTCATTAAAAAGGAAAAACCCACATATAATGATTTTCAATCATTTTTGGCACATGTGTTTCCTTACAAAGCGTCTGTTTTTCACAACAGAAGAATATGGAAAAATATGAAAGGGTTTTGAATTAAAAAGTAACAAAGGAATAGGATTTGAGCAACCTTAACTGGTGGCAAGATTAAAAAATATAGTATTAACATATTTCCTTCATGGTGCTTTACATAAGTAAAATATATTCAGTCTGTGATAGAGAGAAGGACAGAAGAGCTGAGTGGTGTGCATTTTGGAAAGTTTGAAGCAAATGATTCAAGGCATAAAGTGTTTCTATAACAAGCTCATTGTTGTAATGACTTTGTTTCTGACATTTTCGGTAATGCTTTCCAAAATAAATATTTAGCTATAAAAAGGAGTTTCATTTTTAATTTATGGCAACTACTAAAAGTGTATGTGTACATAGAATACACTGAAACTTCTTCTGCATTGTGCAAATACAAGATGAATCTGGCAGAACCACAGTTATTTTAGATCTGGCAGTTAGAATAGAGCTCAGTTGAAGGACTTTTGTGTAAAATGGTAAAATAAAAAAAAAAACAACATTTTTTCTTTATTTGGAAGAAAACCAGTTTGCTACAATTCGTAATTTTTATTTTTTTACAAGAGATAAAATAGAAAACCTATCAGCATACTGAAGTACTTCGTAGAACAGGCTGATAAAATAAGAACAAGAACTATCTGTTTTGGCCCAAATCAAGAAGTATTTGTCTGTCTAAATGGGAATTAGGCATTTAAATATATTTTCCCCCATCTGGCTTCACCAACTCTCTCTTTCAGAAAAAACCCTCACTCCAGTTTTCACAAGCACAGTGAGGCTAGCCTGTCTAGAAGTCAGTCTTCAACAAAAAAAAATGGGCTAGTTTTCTGTAAAGAGTAGGCTGAAGACAAGGACTTTAAATGCATAGAGTTTGGCACGTTAACCCCATCTTCACTTGGAAGTGAAGTGTTACAGCTTTAGAAAAAGATTAGAGTACCTTTGGAGAAAACTCTTAAGAATAGAAAGAAAGAAATATTCAAGAAAGTAATAGCACAGAAGGTAACTGTAGACTAGTTAGGTTGCCCTCTTTATGACAGGGAAGGCAGCAGGCTTTTTTGTTTTCTACTCAGCTCCATGACACATCTGATTTACATCCCAGACATTACAGTACACATTTTTTGCAAATCTACAATGTGAGGGTGTCTGCCAACCTTTGAAAGCCAGAGACCCTATGTTTGTTTAAAATGTTTGGAGAGCTAATTTTAATGTCTATGTTAGAGTCCATGTTCCATGGGTGCTCTACATGTTAGTGATGATCATGTCTGTATCACCAACTTTCACAACCCCATGGCATGCTAGGTGAGTAGAGCCAAAAGGCAGCATAGGATGCTGCATAGAAAACAGTATCTGTGGGGTACAGTTGGAAATCTCCCTTTAGCCATGTCTTAATTATTGCATCACTGTCTTCTGTGGTGTTTTGCCTAAATCATAAAGAAATAGGGTCAGTTCCCTAGTTCTGAGGACGAGTGATGCAGTATGGCTCATGTTCATGTATCTAAATTATTTTTCCCTGAATGAGGGTGGCCTGCTCTTTGCTGTCTTTTAGAAACTGTCACTGGCTTAAGCTGTCTCCTGGGGCAGTGCATGGCCACCCAGGGAGAAGAAAACAAGCGCAGTAGATGATTGAAGGCCAATGGTTGAGTCTGTGTCCTGACACTGTTTAGTTTTGCCACTGCCTGTATTCCCAAGCTTCTCTTTTTCAGTATTCTGATTGTTTCCTGCCTCTTGGGTATTAAGGAATCTGACACATTAATGAGGGTTGGCAGAGGATGTCCGAGTGCTGTAAATGCAGTAATCAAGGGCTGCCATTTGGACTTTAAATTATGTGTCTTTGTTTCTTGCATAGGTGATCAAGCAGGTAAGACCACTACTACTACTTTTATCATTGTAATTGTTATCCTAATCCATTATAATTAGAATGAACAGGACATTAAGACAAATAAATCCATCTACTCCTTAGCTGCTTTTCCTGAGGCTTCTCTATACCCATAGAAGGGAAAAGGCTGTTTCCTAAGCTCTAGCACAGTTTCTGCCTTCTTGAGTCAATAATGAATTCTTATTAGTGCCATCATTCGGAGAGCTTCTCAGCTCAGGTTCCTCATGACCTGCTGCAAAGAGTGGGAATGGTAGAAAGATCAGGGTGAAGGGCAGGATGGAAAGTACACTCAAGCCAACAGTTTGGTTTCCTGGGGCAGAACTCCTCCTCCCCAGTTGCTACTTTCCCATTGAATCACACACTGAATCTTTTTTCAACTCTCCAGCTCTTTCCATTTCTTGCATGTGCCCCTCTGAATATTCAGACTCTTCCTTGTATGAGCAGCAGGATCAGCAGGCTTGTTAATAGTCTAGTGGGGAAGATGTCTCCGTACCTCTTGTTTTTGTTGTAGCTCCTATGAACACACTCATCCAAATTAGAAACTGCCAGATCCAGCAGCCTGACAGAGGTGAAGCTGATGCCGATCCGTGCTCCTGCACCCAACCAGCAATGAGCCTGAGCATGCAGTCCCAGCCGGCATGCGTGCAAACAGATGACCAGCCACACAGATCAACACACTCAGCACTCACACGAACATGAACAGCGCCCATGGCTTCATCCACCAGCCAGCACCCACACATGCACTTGCATATCTGCTCCAGCTGCTGCCATCAGGGACACATGGACCTCCAAGCCCTGGTCCCCCTCCAGGGGCTGCATTTAGAGCCCACCCCCCCATGCACATGTGAGAGAGCCCTGCTGCAAAGATTTGAAAATGGGCCAGGTACAGGACATGGTCAGCCAAAAGTAGCAACCAGCCCACCGCTTAGAGATGGCAAGCCCTTTTTATCCCTTTATTCCTCTTTTTCGCATGCTTGTTCCTCTTCAAACCACCTTGATATCCTTTACTCCCACCTTTGGTTCCTCCATTAAACAACCCATAAGAAGCAATTGGGAAATGCTCTTTACTTTGTACCTCATAACGAGTTCCAAACCCTTAGGCAATGTGCTTTCACCACTCCCCAGGTCCATAAGGTGTCCCAGAGCTCCAGTTCATTCACTCATCATGACTGGTGCTGGGGCTGAGTCTCCCCTGGGGCAGCTGGGTGGGAGCAGGGCAGGGGCCTGTGTCTCTCTTGCAGGGTTACTGGGGTTCCCCACCCAGCATCATGCCTCTGTGCTCCTTTTTGTGTGTGTACACACATACATGTGCTCATGCATAAGACAGAAGAGTGTTTAGTGGGAAGATCCCTCTCCTGTGATGTCCTGGAAGCAGTTGGACCAGCGTGCTACTTGGGTTCCCCCCACCTGATGCAGTTCCTCTGGGCTTCATTGGGCTTGTCTGTAGGTGAGCTTTTTATCACAGAAGCAGTGAACACAGCACTCCCACTCTGCTTATTCAGCAACAAAGACATAAGTCTCAAAACTGTAACTGGTGTTCCTCTGAGTTTCTCAGTAAAATAACAGAGCTTCATGCTTCAATTTTCTTCCCCCACCACCCCCGAAAAAAAAAATAATTGGAGTTTTAGTAAAAGTTTCTGTAATAGGATTTTTGAATCCTGGTAATTTTGCATCAATTGATTCTGTTGTTTTTTTCATCTTACATCTCTGTGTGCTTCTTTGCTGTATATGCTTGTTTCCCTTCTTTTGACACTCTGCTCTGTGAGTGACAGAGGTATCTACCTTACATATTTAAACTACTACTTTATGTTATCTGAAGTTTAAATAAAATAACTTAATAATAAACAGTGGGAGAGCTAAGGAACCTTGTGAATATCAGACCAGAGTGGGCACGTTATGTACAAGCAGTGCACAGTTATGTACTCATAAGCTGTGACGTGCACTCTGAAAAGAGTGACTTTTATTTGACTCACTCACTCATGATACATCTTCCCACTTCATGACTGCATGCTGCTTTTTCACATGACTTTGCCTCAGGGTGCACAGAACAGGGATATGAAGTTCTTTCCTGAATATAGTCCTAAGTGTTATCTATTAGAATAACTTGGATCATGTGCAGTGATGGTTGTCCAAAGGCAATTGTGTCAGGCAGAGTCTTCTTCCTCGGCACAGAGCAGGGTGGGGTTATTCTTCCCTCTCTGCTGAGACTTGGAGAACTGAGTGCCCTCTCATCATTGCATGAAGAAAAAAATGAAATTTTCCTCTCTTAGTGGGTTGCATGTGTGAAAATGGTAATATTTTCATTTATTTTCTTTGGTCCATGCATGGCACACTGCCACTTCTCATGCTGAGCCCCAGACTCTGCTACCAGGACAGGGATGTCATTGCAAATTTTCCAATGCCTATAACAGATGCAGTATATGGACGATAACTTCTTTAACTGTAGAGTTGCCTTCCTCATGAGCTTCTTCATGTCAGTCTGATTCCTACACATCTCAACCACATGACCTTCCACCTCCCACATGCACATCCTCTCTTTCCAGTTTTCACCTGGTTCTTCATCCTACTCAACTGTCATTAACCTGTCTCTAATATATCTCAGTCTGGGTTTTCTGTCAGTTTCCTTCTCCACCTTCACAGCAGGTAAGGAAGCCCAGATGGATTAGCCGAGCTTTGGAAGATCTCTGATGGCTATGTGCTTTGACTAGGTACCAAGTACTTCCATCACAGAGAAAGTTAGGTCTTAGTCCCGCAATGCTTTCTTGCATGAGTGAGAAACATATCTAACAGCTTTGACTGTGCTAGCCTACCTGGTTATTAAATACATATAGAGTAAGAATTCCAGCATTTGGGAGCAACTAGGGATGTAAACCTTTTTAGCTTGCATAAAAGTAGAGTACCATATTGGATTAATAGATGCTTTTGGTTTCACTGAGGCTTGCTATGCAGAAAGTAGCCATGTGTGGAGAGCATACCAGAGTAATCTGAATATTTATCCAAAGCTGTGTAAGCACAGAAGTGGAATAACAGGCTTAAGTGTTTGAATTGGCCTGATGTGTTTGCCATTGGGTCAGGACTACATATTTTTCCTTTTGTTTGCTATCGAACTCTGCTGTAGCTCAGAAAGTATTTTGACAATATATTTGCATAGCTTGAGTTCACAGATTATGCCATGATAAAAACTATAGGTTGTTAGAGTTCAAAATTGTAATTCTGAGTAATTATTTTTAGCCCGAAACAGTCTCTCACTGATAAACTGAGAGCCACCTAATGTACCTGTTTTACACTGCAGTACTCTTCTCCCCGTGTCAGACTAGTATAATTTTTTAATTTACCGTAGTTACTTTTATTTCCAGTGTTCTGCTCATTCTTTAATTGCAAAGAAAGATATATGGATCTAGATTAATAATACTGCAATTTTTTAGTGCACTACCTTTTGTTGTCTTACAGACAGTTATTTGCAAATTGAAAAACACTGCCTCACATCATTTCCTGCAACTCTGCGACTCCTTTTGTGCTTGTCTCTTGTAGTAGGGTAATTTGTGATTGAAGAAAGGATTGTTAATCTATTCCATGACTGAATGTGATATAAATGGAGAAAGGATTCTCCTGACTCTTCTCCATCCTCATATTTATGCCTGCAAGAGTTTTCTTTTGTTTCTTTTAGAGACATTCATTTGCCTTGTGTTATCAATTACTCCAGTAAGGAAGACGGTAACTGATTGACTTGGTAGGTAGGTCCAAGGCAGTTTTAGAGTCCGAGAGCAGGTGGAAAAAGAACACCTTGCCAAATCTGAGAAGAGTTCTGGAAGAAACAGGTAGCTCTTGGCCTGTTACACTAATTTCTTTTTGTAATTTTGAAATTCTGCTTTGGATTCACAAGAAAAGCAGGCTTGCAGCCTAGCCCTTCCTGCTATAAGGAAACAGTAATAAAACAACTCTTTTTTTTTTCAGACAAGAATGGAAGCATTATTCCTCCCCATTTGTAGTTAAACCTAACACCTCTTCACAGTATTTGCAAAAGATATACAGAATAGCCAAGCATTACCCTGTTTTTATGGGTGAGGCACTGCAATAGGACTTCAAATGGTTATTTCACTCCCCAAATGCCGAACACAGATGTGACTGTGCATTAAGTCTTGAGCACAGGGCAATGTTTTGTGCTAAACTCTTCAGGGACAGGTGAGCTGTCCTTGGAATTAGACTGGTTCCACTTGGTTCACTCCAGCCTCTCCTCCACAAAGAATGCTTCCCTTGGTGCTTCAGATCCTCTTAGTTAGGGGGTAGCTGAACCAAAATAAAACCCTGATCATCCTCAAGGGAGTCGGATAGTGACTGTCCTCAAGATTCCTGAAGCCTTTCCCTGGCAGCTATACAGCAACTGTACAAAGAATTTTGTGAATGGATTGACTTTGTTCAACAATGTCAGCCTCAGACATGGAGGAGGGAGAGGTTTACACTTATAATACTACACTGCAATTAATGTGCCAAGAGATTTCAACCTAATTTGTCTAGTTAAGCATGTGGTTACTGGACTGGACTGTGCGCTATGGCAGAGTACAGTCAGTCTCAGCAAGTAGCATGGAGCACGCTGTATGAAACAGTGAAAGGTTTGCACATAGACAGGTGAACAGCTGCTTTCTGGAACAGTTCAGAAAACAGCAGAAGCCTCTCCATCTTTTCCTACACTGTCTTCACTCAGCAGAGTGATAATTCTTTCACTGTTGTCGTAGTGAGTTCAAATTGGTGGTAGCTCATGACTACCAAGAACCTTGTCAAAAGAAAAACTAAAAAACTTCCAATAAATACTTCTTTAAGGGAAAAATTCCTGCACCTAGGTATGAGACACTCCTTTAGGGAAAGTCCTATAAATGAACAGTGATACCAAAAGCTTGTAAAAGGCCTTGTCATTGGCAAAGGGAAAGCATTCAGTCCAACAAGTGGCATTCTGATCTGTGCACAAGTGAGACAGCTGAGCTGCTGTAACCAGAAATAGGCTTCAAAAGATATTTTTCCCTGGAGCATTATCAGTGAAGCTCACATCTTCAGAGGTGTAGAATTCCCACGTCCCCAAACCCTGTCACACAGCCTGTCTGCTGCTGCTGCGCTCTGAGATGCTGAGGGGCATAAAATCCAGGCCAGAGTCCAAAGCCAGGCAGTGAGACAGTAGTTTGGTCTTTCAGACATCTGGTAGTTCTTCCACTCTAATCTCTTGACTACCAAACTATTGGCTCCTATAAAGTGACTACATTGCAGGGATGAAGAATGCTTTCTGTCTTGTTTAGAGTTGGAATTGTGCAGCTACTTCCATAAATATGTACCTCTTCACCAAACGGTTCAATCTGTGCTCACTCCATCACCCTGCAGAGGCAGAGGACTTTGACTTCCCCCCCCCCCACTCCCACCCCATAGCCTATGAGGATTCACGATTCATGAAGCTAAAACTTACATTCATCATATTTATTCTTTTTACAGATCAGGATTGCAACATGCCAAAATTATATTTGAATACAGTTTAATGCATCAGTACCTAAACAATACCTTTTCCTGAAAATATTCTCTTCACAGCCATGCAGCTCAGAGATGCCTGGAAATAGGTTTCCAGTAGAGCTGAGGGGAATTTCTTTAAAAAAAAAAGATCAGGTACAAATCTCAGGATCTCCCTTGGCAGCAGTTCTGTGGCTTCCTGAAAGTAATATATTCCAGCACTTCATCCTTGTGGTTAGAAACATTTCTTTATGTAATCTTTGCTGCAAATTAAAATGTTTACTTTGTGTTCTGCCTCCAGTGATTGAAGAGGACAAGTGATTTTGGATGGGTAAAAATCCATTTTTTTGGTGATGTGGTTTAACCCCAGCCAGCAGCTAAGCACCAGCCAGACACTCGCTCATGTGGTGGGATAGGGGAGAGAATCAGAAGAATAAAAGTGAGAAAACTCGTGGGTTGAGATAAAGACAGGTCAATGGGTAAAGAAAAAGCCATGCATGCACGCAAAGTAAAATAAGGGATTCCTACTTCCCACGGGCAGGCAGGCGTTCAGCCATCCCCAGGACCCCGGGGCTCCATCACGTGTAACGGTTACTTGGGAAGACAAACACCATCGCTCTGAACAACACCCCTTCCTCCTTTTTCCCAAGCTTTTATTGCTGAGCATGACCTCATATGATTATGAATGTCTCTTTGGCCAGTTTGGGTCGGCTGTCCCAGGTGTGTCCCCTCCCAGCCTCTTGCCCACCTTAGCCTGCTGGCTGCAGGGCCGAGTTAGACACAGAGAAGGCGCTGACACTGTGTGACAGCTAAAACATTCGTGTGTTACAAACACTGGCTTGGTAACAGATCAGGAAGGCAGCACTGTGCAGGCTACTAGGAAGAGGATTAACTCCATCCCAGTCAGACCCAGTACAAGGTCTTCCAAAACCCACTTCCTTGTAACCCTGTACTGAAACTTTGTTTTCCAAAACTGGGAAACCGTGTTACTGGGGAGGTATGACCACCACCAGCTGCAGCAGAAGGATTGTCCCCTGTTCCTTATATGTAGCACTCATCAACAGGTTTGGTTACAGTTCTTAATTTCTGCAGGGTTATGATTATAATGAAATAGACCCTACTATTTAGAATTCTGTGGGGAATTGACATGGAATAATTTCAAAATGGAATTCCAAATTCAACTCTTTCAGAACCAATATATCTTTGCCAACAACTCAAAAGTAATTTATACTTGTGGGTTTTTTTCTTTTTTTCTTTTTTTTTTTTCTTTTCTCAACAGTATTATATTGTTAATTCATACACAATTTATGAATCTGGTCCTTTTCTGCAGTAGTGCTCTCTAGCCAATTGTATCTGTCCATCTGATTTCTCCTTCTGAATTACGACACTTTTAACTTGTTTTGAATTTCCTCAGGTTGTAGTTGGAACATTTATCAAAATTATTTTGAATTCTGATCATGTCTTCCAAAGTGCTTATACTTTCCCTCAGCTTGTTGTCATTTTCTATTTATAAATGCACTTGCTAGTCCATCATTCAACTTGTTACTGAAAAATCTGAACAGAACTGAATATACGGTGGGGTATCCTTTGAGGTTATGCCTCAAAAACCCACCACTTTGATAGTGTAGACTTCATTTTTTCAGATAGCTGTGCACTCCTCTTGTTGGTATGTTATGTGGCAACAGTGTCTAAAGGCTTACTAAAGTCAAACTTTTTCATCACTACTATTTCCTTTCTTCACTAGATCAGTTACTCTGTCAGAAGAAATTAGACAAGTGTTACATGGTATGTTCTTGACAAAGAAATGTTGGCTGTTTTTTGTCATCTTCTTAAACTCTAGTACTTGTAAATCAGTTAATCTTAGGGTGATGGTGTGAGCAAGTATAAAATTGCGAATTGAATAGAAATTAAGATAAAATTAATTCCAACCAGGCTTTTCATTTCCCAGAATGAATGAAATACAAGAAGATGAACATAAAAGCTGAAAATGGAATTTTATTTTCAAAGTTCTTTCATTTCAAAATTCAGGATGAAGACTTTAACACTGAAAAATGAAATTGAAAACTATAATATTAAGATGAACCTTACTTATTTGGTTAAATCAAATAATATTCTTCTGTATATACTCATAAAAGATTAAAAATTCCATGGATCTGCATGCATCTAACTGTTTTCCTGCAAAATCTAGCCTCAAATGCCATAGGTAATGGGGCAACATTGTAATTTAAAAGGTTGGAATAAGATCACTTCATTTAGAAATCACTTTCAGAAATTCTTGAAGTTCATCTATAAAATGTATACCCTGTAAGCTTCAAGCCCCACAATATCCTACACTTCTCATGTTGTTCCTGTTCACTTTGATCTATGATATCAGAATACAAAAACTCTCTGCAGAATATTTTTATAGAAAAAGTTAAATGTTTTTATTGGACTCTGCATTGCTATTTTCACTGCTTTTAAAAAAACATCTTTGCTTTTCTCCCTAGATTGTTATCTTTTAAATTATTTTTCCACATTAACCATTTTAATTATTCCAAATGGCAAAGAGTCAAAGCCAATAAAACCAGTGGTATCCTGCTGAAAATTATAGTTTGTTCATTATATCAATTTTCAATTGAAATCTATTGCTCTCTGAATTGAATAGCATGTACTTTGACTCATTCTGAGTAAGAGTAACTGAAGGTGGTCACAGTGGATTGGTATCCATGTATGCTGTACTACTGCTTCTTGGATTAGCAACTTGGGTAGATATTCTTAGGTAAACGTGAAATACACATCTCAGGTTCACAAACACTTTTTAAGATAGAACTGAAAGACAGGGCTACAAAGACTGGAGGAGAGGAGGGCAAAAGAGCTGGCAAAAAAAAAGATAGACGAGTAAAAGCATCGTGTTGCCAGCACAAGCTGTATCCACGTTAAGCTCACTTTGCCTGCATAGGACGACGTAGTTCTGCAGATGAATATTACTTGTGTGGGCAACGTCTTAATTAACAGGCTGAACTAAAAAATCTTGGTTTGAAAAGATGCTCAGAGAGGGGATGAAAATACAATTGCATATTCTCATCTTAAGTTACCACTCCTCTGCTTCTCCAAATGCAAAGTACTACAAAACAGTATAGTCTATCTCCATCAGGTGGGATTTCATACTGTCTTCTGCTCCTGCATGCTGAGCGCCACTGGTTTGCTCAATAAAGTGAACAAGATTTCTGTAACTGCAGACAAATCCCTTTATGTGGAAAAAGCTTCATGCAAATTTCTAGTAGTTAAATTGTTGAGGTATGAAGTATCCATTTTATCCTTCCACTTCAAATGCCCTGTCAAAGCCTGCTTCTGGTTTGAAGTCTGCAGGAAACCAGCAAACCAGTGTCTACTATTTATTCCATTGTAGATGGAATAATATAGACATTATTAATGCTGCTTCATTAAACATCTCTAAAAACATTTTGAAACGAGTTCTTCCATGTAGATGACTTGTGTGATTATTGTCACTTTTATTTTTCCTTTCTCTTTTATTGTAGAAAGTTTTAGCTCTCATGTTGTATCTTGCTTTCCTTTAGAAATAATTTCCCTGAAAGGAGTCTTTTGCGTTAAAATACAGTGTCTGAGAGTGTGGGGTCCTTTGCCTGGGCCATTTGGTTTTACTGCAGTATTAATAACAGCATCACTTTTTTGATGAAATACAGTGTTATAATTATTACATTTGCAGAAGGGAGACTGACTCATGGTCTCATGATCATAGATGTTAATTTTCCACAAAATGTTAAGCTGTGAGAGGAATGACATGGGCAATATTCACAGAGGAGTTCGTTCCAGGACTAAATAACTGTTGTAACACATGCGTCTTATTTTTGTTTTCCAAGAACATTTTTTCAGGTGTAGTGGTGAGGAATATATTGATAAATTAAATAGTAGTCATAGCGCTCTGTCAGCCTGAATCTGAGAGAGCACTAGGTGTATGCTGTTTTTCTAATAGGAAGTCTCCTGTTCTCTATAAATAGACATGTTTCAGTTCTGATTGTTCTGTACTGAACTAACTGGCTAGATGTCTAATTACCCTAAAGAGAAAACACAAATAGTGGCAGGCGTTCAACCACTCCTGAAAAAAATTGTTCCTAGCAGTTAACTGTTCTACTTCCTGGGCACTGGCTTGCAAACACGTTAGGTCTGAAGCCCTTTCACCTTTTCAGCTCTTCAGTACATTCATATTGATCACTCTGCTGTGTCCTAAAGGCAAATGATTCACAGTGCAGCATATCCTTTGGAGTCAAGGATCAAATTCATCCCTGGCCAGGATGTGTAAGAATAAACAAAGGAAGGAAATTAACTGCTTCTGAGAAATGGAGTTCCCTCTGCTCCCTTTCAAATTGCACACAGCTAGGCATTGTGTTTTATATGTAACTATAATGATTTATTCGAAGGTATTTACTAGTCAAAGGCATAACATCTTGCTTATCTGATAATTACATAGCTGCTGAGGTCATTGAGTAGGTTCTTAACAATGTCAATCTTTTGCACTAAAATGAAGCATTTGTTTGTATGCTTCTTTAATGTTTCATTTATTTGCTATCTGTGCCATTTTTATCTACCTGCACTTTTCTGTTTGTTTCTTTTACAAAGGAGCATGTAGTGAATCTATGTTGCCTAAATTTCATATGCCTTAATTATTTTTATACCATAATACTGATTCTCGTAATGTGAAATTGAAGAATTCTTTACAGTAATGGATGTAGCATAACTGAAAATTAATCTCTTCAGCTTTGTCACATTGCTTAAAAACATAAAAAAGACAATAGTTAGTTTCATAGTCTTGGGCCCATTCTGCACAATCAGTTCGTTACTGTACTTAATGTAAATTGAGTGTTGAATCCCCTGTAGTGAAAACTTCAATCTGCTTGGCATTTGTGATTGGGATATGAAAAAAATTACATTTTTGGAAGTGAAATCAGCCAAAATAAGTATCTCTGTGGGCCATCAGTGGGACCAAATTTAGGGTGTAATCTAATAAAATTAGGAAGCTATCACAGATGGATAGAACAAAATGGAATAAAATGCATGTAACCTTTCCAGCCTTGGGAAAAAGAACTAACCAACCAGTCACTGAAATAGCTGTCCTGCAGAGAGCTTTGACCTAATGCCATATCCTGACTTGGATGCGGTACAGCTTCTCCTGCTGCCCTTTCTGTTTGGAAGTTCTTTATTTCTGATTGTCATTCTGTCACTGAAATGGTTTACCTTTTATTGAAGATATTTGTTGTGTCCTCAACAGACATAGTGATACTGTTAACCTTTTGAGAGATGCCGCTATCTCTAACTAGTCCCAGTTATGTAGGCTGTACATAGAAGAAAACAAATAATCACTTGAGGGAGCTGAGCAAGCTCATTTGAAGCTACATTGCCATTTCTATACCACGTTACATGCTGCGATATGGACAGACTCCAAGACCTGTTTGTATCTTCTAATCCATAATGGTGTTTAATTGGTGCAATTTAGTTTGTCTCTTCAGTCAGTCATCTCTGACTCTGGTGTTGCTTGTTACCTGATAATAGAAGCCCATGGTCCCACAGGTCAGCTTTGCCCTAGAAAGTAAGCATCAGAGCCAGCTCAGAAGCTAGCTAACTTGCTTAGTGCAACTTAATTCCCACCTTGTATACCAGTTCTAGATGTCTAATATTTAGGCAAGCTGATGTCTAATATTTAGGAAAGCACTACACCAAAATTCAGGCTAAAATTCCTGCTGTTTGCAATAGCATGACCAATATTACTTCCTGTAATATTTACTTCCCAATAATGAAAGACCTCAGAAGATCACACTGCATATAGTAGATATGCATTGTAAGCATTGAATTCAGAAGAAAGAACAAATTAAAGCAGCAGCATGTTTTTGAACTTTTTCATTTCTGAAAATGCTAAACAGGTCAAACATCAGGGGACTGGACATCAGTAGGCAAGTAAAACAAGAGGTGCCAACTGTGAAATACCTAATTAGTGTTCCAAAGCTTGAACTTAGTAGTACATATGTCTTTTTCCCTTCTGCCACCTGTATCTGTTCATGTACAGAACACTCCAACAGTTTGCTATTGCCCAGGATTTGGCCCTGAGTACTTTTTATTTGAATAGGAATTGCATGATATTTTCTTTCTTAATATGGTTTGGTTTGGGTTTGTTTTTTTTTTTTCTTTCCTGATAGGTGGTATAAGCCCTTGGGATCTTTTGATCTGCTTATCTTCGAGAAAAAATGATGGTACTGACTGCATTCAAATAGAAGACTTGCATCATCTAGAGTTATTCCAGAAGGTATGAGATTACTGTGTTATGCTTTGTGGGAAGGACAGGGCTAGCTCAAATTTTCAGTACTTACTCATAAAGAAAAAGGTATCTAATGCTCATTTTATACTTCAGCAGTGTGGTATAGCACCAATTTAAAAGTTTTTTTCAGGTTTCCTATCTACTGAGAAATATTTGTCAGATACCAATATTTCATTCTTTATATCACAACCAATGATCAAAAGCAATTTCTCATTTGGACATAGTATGTTATTTTGGATGTAAGTGTTTTAGTGTAAATACTCAAAATTGTTACAACTGAGTGTCAAGTTTTCCTTTTCTTTAGCTTGAACTTTTGTGTTCTTGGCCACCCTCAACCAATATGTTAGGCAGCAAAAGCATCTACAGAAATCAAGGGAAATTTAAGCAATTTACCCCATTGGAAAAGTGAATTTAGAAATGTGGAGAAAAAAAATAGCAAATGCATGTAGTATTTCAGAATAATAGCATAGGCTGAAGATAAAGCTGGACTAATGGAAGAGGCTTCATGATTTACATCACTGTTGAGTTTCATCTAATATAATTGCTCCTTTGTAAACATAATTTAGGCACCTTTCCAAACAGTGACAGAGCTCCTACAATTGATAATGTGTGAGCTGGACCAGTGTCCTCCTCCAGGGCTGTCCTCGCTCTGGCACTGCAATCTGCTTGCTTGCAATCCAAACCATCAGTGGTGCCAATATTCCTTGGTATTTTCAGGATTAATTTTTTTTTTTTTTTTTTTTTCACTTCAGCGTGTCGCAGGCAGAATTTAGGTTACTTAGGCAAATGTCTAAATAAGCACCTGACCTGTTGGTAATAATATGTAAGCGACTTAAACTGAGGTCTTTGAAAAAATGTGACCAAACCAGGGATACAGTTTGGTTTGTATTTCAAGTAAAATGGCACAGATAATAATAGCAAAACCCAAAAGTATACACTCCAACTTGAGGGACTGGGAGAAATAGAGTTGCTTTTAAACGGTATTTAGTTCAGCTATGAAATTCATGAGGATACAAAAAAAAAAAAAAAAAAAAAAGATAGCATGTCCACAGAATTCAGAGCCAGAAGCATGTACACTGAGGTTCCCTGGGACAGGATGACTTACCTAAGTGTATCCAAACTGAAATTTTTATAGCAGTTCCAGTTTGCTAGAAATATACATGCTTTGGGTTCAGGTCACAGATCATAAAACACCCCAGGCTTCTGCAAACTCCATTTTGCTCATTCTACCCATATTATCATATCTGAGCCTTTAATACTGGGCAATATAATAACCCTTACAGCATTCTGCAATGTCCAGAAGTTTCACACATGAATAACTGAGACACAAGGTGATCAAAGGGATTGTCCAAGTTCTCTCAGGAAGTCTGCAGCACAGCAGGGTCTTAAACCAGATGGCCCGTATCTCCAGATAACTTTAAATATTGGCCTAACATTACTCACTGCTGGCATACCATGGTGCATGCCATGGTGCAACACGCTGCTTTGTTCCAGAGCCTGAATGTGGTTTAGCTGTGTTAGCTTGCCACTTTTCCTAAGCACAGCAATTCAAGAGGCATAAGCTATTTCCATGCAGGAAGAGAGAGTGATTGATAGCTGGCAGAGAACAGAGAAGCTGCAGAAACTGAAAAGGGGGCAGGGAAGGTATGGTTCAATCCCAGCCGGCAGCCAGGTACCACATAGCTGCTTGCTCACTCTTTCACCCCTGCAGTGGGATGGGGAGGAGTATCGGAAAAAGGTAAAAATCATGGGCTGAGGTAGAAACAATTTAATAATTGAAATATTATAACAACAACAAAAACCAACAATAATAGTAACAGTAACAGTAATATAATAGTAATAGTAACAGTAACAGTAATAGTAACAGTAACAGTAATAGTAATAAAAAGGAAAGAAAGGGAGAGAGGAATAAAACCCAAAGGAAAAAAGACCCCAAGTGATGCGTGATACAATTGCTCACCAACCACTAAGTGATGCTCAGCCAGTCCCTGAGCAGCGATCGGCAGGCATTGGCCAACTTCCCCCAATTTATAAATTCAGCATGACATTCTAAGGTATGAAATATCCCTTTGGCTAGTTCAGGTAGGCTGTCCTGGCTCTGCTCCTTTCCAGTTTCTTGTCCACCTCCTCACTGGCAGAGCATAGGAAACTTGAAAAGTCCTTGATTTAGAGTAAGCATTACTTAGCAACAACTAAAATATCAGTGTTTTATCAACATTATTCTCATACTAAATCCAAAGTACAGGACTGTACCAGCTACTAAGAAAACTAACTATCCCAGCCAAAAAGAGGACAGAAAGGATGAAAACTCAGCAGCCAGGTGGAGAGCCATAAGTCTAAAATTGTGTTTTATGATGGCCACGGATGAATAGCCCACACCTTAACTCATTATCCCACGTTGCAGGGATGGCAAAGTTACAATTTCCTTTTGACATTGACAGCAATTCTGCACATGAGGTGCCTCTGATAAATTAAACACAAGCCCATTGAAGGCTCCAGAAAAAGAGCATTTTTCTGAAAGAAATCATTAAAGCTTCTTTTTTTTTATGTACAGGTAAACCTACTCCCAGAAGTCCAGCATTTCCTTTGCAGAAAAGAGGGATTATGCCAGATAAAAAAAGCCTTTTCAGGTAACCTATTTAATTTAAATATGCATATGTGATGATGGTCTTTTAATAGTTGTCACAGGAAGTCTCTGAAATGAGACTGTCAGGCTTACAGTTCCTTTTCAATTTTAGTCATGAATGCATAGGAGGAAAAAATGAAACAAGAATGATAAACCTTTTCAGACACCATTTAAATACAGGTTATAGTTATGCAGTATCTTTTCAGGTAAAGATATTGCACTATTTAGCTATTGCATACAGCAGAAATAATTTGGCTATAAGTGTCTTTTTTTGGACTGTTTTGTATCAGTATAGTGTATCAGTGTTTACACTTCAAAGCCCTGGGTTTGGTGTAATATGTTTGTTCAGCTTTACAAAAATGTTGTGGCATGGAGAAGGAGTAGGAGTCGGGGTTTGGTTCCCATCCAGACATAGTTTACTGATAAAAAGCCTTTGTGTATTAAGATCATCAAGCAGAAAACTTTAAAGGTTATGGGCAAGCTGCCAGAGAATTCTAATTTACTATGGGTGAAATTCACTTTGAATAGAAACTGGAAAAAACTGTTGTGCACCATATGAGGTCTATTTAAACTACATAGGGACACATCATGATCTCAGTTACACTTCTAAATATCCAGCACCAGTGCTATTTTGGATTGATGATCTATCTTCACATCATAAACTTTGCTTATAAGAAATTTTGTCTTTTTTTTTTTTTTTAATAATCCAGTAACAACCAACCTCACATTTATTCCATTAGTATTTGCTTTGTTTGCAAATATACAAGATTGATCAGTTTTAATTTCTCTTCTCTTCTCTTCTCTTCTCTTCTCTTCTCTTCTCTTCTCTTCTCTTCTCTTCTCTTCTCTTCTCTTCTCTTCTCTTTTCTCTTCTCTTCTCTTTCTTTTTCTTTTTCTCTATCTCTTTTTCTGTTTCTCTTTTCACTTTTTATATAGATGCTATATTTTAGCACATAAGGAAAGGATTCCTTACATCTCATTTAACTGTTTAGAAGTAAGATATCTTCTGCAGCAGTATTCTAGTCTTCCCCTTAAATCAGGGGAGAGAGAGAGGCACCTACAGAACTACTTTATTGTAAACTGTTTAAAATAGGTGTGTTGAATTACCCTCTGCAGGTACTTACTACCCAATTACCTTTCACCACTGAATGGGGCATAGAAAAGTAGCTTAGATTAAATACCTGAATTTGGATGCCTGACTAAAGTTGAAGTTAGGTGGTTCCTAACCTAAGCATGCTATATTTTCCCCTTTGATTTTTTTACTGTTTCATTTAAAGATTGATCGATATTTAAAACTTATGTGAAGTGTTTCCTTAAAGAACTGTATGTTAAGGGTCAGTTTAAATTGGACATTTCCATTTTCCTGGTGCAGTACATTGTCAAAACTGATCATAAGGAACATGTAGCATAATCAACATCTATCCAGGTCCCATGAGAGTCCATTATCATGAAGTCATATTACTTCAGGTAGGTGATATATTCGGTTGTGGCTGAGTGTTAAGTATGTCTTCAGTGATGATGAGTGCCTTGGTTCCCTTGCACTGGAAAGTGAATTAGAAAATATTCTGATATAGTACCAGTTTCAGGAAAAAAATGAGTAGATTTCTAAAATTTCAAGGTGTTCAGGAATGGGTAGGTCCTTCTCATGTGGCAACAGATTGCCTTTAAAAAACGTTAGTTTGCCCTGATACTTGGAGAAAGGCCAGTTGCAGTGGTTTTACTATTTTGCTACCACAAAACCACAAACACAGGAGGCACTCACCACACACAGAACTCTCTCTTTAAAATATGCACATTTTCACTGGTGTCCATAAGCTGTGGTATAAGCCACTCTCTTTAAGGCGTCTGTTAAACCGTTCAGTGTTTTCTCCTGTATTGGGTTTGAACAGCAAGGTTTTGGTGATGGTGGGGCTACAGGGGTGGCTTCTATAAGAAGCTTCTAGAAGCTTGCCCTACGTCTGATGGAGCCAATGCCAACTGGCTCAAAGATAGAGTGATGGTGATAGCACCTCTGGAATAACATATCTAAAAATAATAATAAAAAAACCCAAAACCCAAAACCTGCACAACTGCATTCAGAGAGAAGAGTGAGAACATGTAAGAGGAAGAACTCTGCAGACACCAATGTCAGTGAAGGAGAAGGGGGAGGAGGTGCTCCAGGCACCAGAGAAGAGGTTCCCCTGCAGCCCATGGAAGTTAATGGTGGAGCAGATATCCACCTGCAGCCTGTGGAGGACCTCATGCTGGAGCAGGTGGATGCCCAAAGGAGGCTGTGACCCTGTGGGAAGCCCACGCTGGATCTGCCTGTTCGTGAAGGACTGCACGCTGTGGAAGGGCCCCGTGCTGGAGCAGTTCATGAAGAACTGCAGCCTGTGGGAAGGGCCCACATTGGAGAAGTTCATGGAGGACTGTCTCCCATGGGAGGGACCCCACGCTGGAGCAGGGAAAGAATCTGAGGAGTCCTCCCCTCCCTACAGAGGAGGGAGCAGCAGAGACAATGTGTGAGGAACTGTCCACAGCCCTTGTTCCCTGTCCCCCGGCATCACTCAGGGGATGGAGGTAGAGAAACTGGGAGTGAAGCTGAGCCTGGGAAGAAGGGAGGGATGCAGGGAAGGTGTTTTAAGTTTTAGTTTTTACTTCCTACTCTGATTTGATTGGTAATTAATTGAGTTAATTTTCCCCAAGTCGAGTCTGTTTTGCCCATGAACAGTAACTGGTGAGTGATCTCTCCCTGCCCTTATCTGAGCCCAGGAGCCTTTCCCAGTATCTTCTGTCCCCTGTGCAGCTGCGGAGGGAGTGACAGAGTGATTTTGGTGGGCACCTGCATCCAGCCAGGGTCAGCCCACCATATCTCCTCCTTAGGGAAGGGCTGTTTGTGAATATCTTATTCCATTCTTATATTACTAGTGCTTTCCTGGCAAAGAGAAAAGCTGTTCTGACTGATGCCAAAATCCTATTGAAATCAAGGTAGTATTTGTGCTTGGCAGCAGGGGTCTGTGTCCTACCCACCCAGTTGTGGAGGCTAATTCTAGCAGTCTGCTGAAGGACTGTCAGATAGAAAAAGGCCCAGCCCTCACCTTTCAGCTATCCGTTAAAAAGTTTTTTAACCTAAATTAGCTGTGGTGTTTTAAAGTAAAAAGAATAATCCATTTCTTAATTGTAGATGTCCCCACATCATCATGTGGCCTAGTGCCTGAGCTAGCTGTTTCATTGCAAGGGTCCCATGGAGAGTCCAGGATGCCCAGTAGGATGGGCAGATTTGGCACAGTGATCTTTTTGGTCTAGCAGCTGGAGGCTCAGAGGTATATCCTATGGCGTCCTAGATGGCAATAGAAGTCTGTGTGTGGATACCTGAATTTTACACTTGGTATCTAAGTTCCCAAAATGAACAGAAGTACAGTTTAGAGTGAGCAAGCCCAAAGGAGCATTTGCTTTCAGCATAATTTCGGGTTAGCTGAATCACTCCAGACTGACTGTGTAGACTACACTGACATCCAGGAATAGGAACTTAGATTGTGGCACACAGAGAGTCATCTTTTTGTAGACCAGACCTCAGAGTGTCTTAACCCAGAAATTAATCACATTCAGTATCACTGGATAAGCGACATCTAATTTACTGTAAGTGAAATCCACCCATAGAAGGTGAAATTAGATCAGAAGGGTAAATCATTTGATGTCAGATTAAGCAGACAAAAATGCATAAGTTGAAGCAAACTTCTAGAGCCAAGATTTCAGATACTCTCCTCCCCTTCTATTCATCTGATAAAGCCAGCTCTTTCCACATCTTTCTTCTGCTTGCATCCTTTGACAGACCTTTCTTTCCAACAGCAAAGTTGCCAATTATTAGGGTTTGTTTGATCCTCAATTTTAAAATTATTCATGGAAAGAATGGTTTTCATCAGTATTTCCTCCACAAAAGAGTTTGTTTCCTTTCAAATCAGTCACATACTTTCACTCTTGTGTGTTTCAGTCAACAGGGCTTCTCTGCAATTCCTGTTGAAGAGGATCAGTTGGTTTGTTATTACTGTGTTTTTCATTTAGTCAGCCCCCCAAGGAGCCAAGCAATTTCCTGTAAAAGTGAAAACACAAAGTTGCTGCTCTAAGAATTGTGTGATCTAATTAAAGACAAACTAAGTCGTAGAAGGAAATATTAGGCAGCAAGGCTGAGAGGATGGGATTACTGAATTTACTGTATGACAGTGTTAATATTGATAAGCAGTGGGTACAAGGCTAAAGGTTATTTTTTAAAAAAATGTTGTTCTGTATGTTGTCGTGCAACTCTTAAGCTGCTGGGTTTTGTGTTTAAGAGAGCACGCCCCTTCTCACAGCCCTGTTGTATCAATATAGGAGAGAAAATTAGTTGTAGAAAATATTGGGTTGGTGCTTGTTTCTTTGCTTTTTCTTTTTAATGGAAAGTCAGTCTGAAGATTCAGATTCATTGTATCTGTATGGGGGAGGAAACTGTACATACCAGTGATGACTGCTTTTTGGGAGACAGGAGAGAAGCTGCAAAAAGAAAAAAAAGTTAGGAAAATTTGATTGGAATGAGTTGAGAGGAGCAAGAAGGCAAAAAATGCATTATATGTGTGGATAAATTGGATTGAGTAAGAGAAGGAGTTAGGTGCTGGAGGATGGACACATGTGGCAGCAGGTTTCTGATAAAATCCACAAAGAATTGTAGTGGATCTTAACATTCAGTGTGGAAGACACCAGTAAGTGCTTGCTGCTCGGTCTGAGAAGATTGGTTTCACTCCTGCTTTTGCAGGGCATTTAGCCCAGTTTTTAATCAAATGCCTGATATCTGCTTACTGTGTGAGACTTAGGCCAAGAGAAGGTACCGATATGGCTATTGAATAACTAAGGAAAGCTCCTGGCATTTATTGCTCAGGTCAGCAAAAGCTGCAGCTGTTGCAGTGATCTGTAAATGAAATATTCCTGCAAACAACCCAAACCTAGAAACTCTCTGAGGTTGGAGAATGACTGGCAAAGAGATTTCAGGTGTTCATACTTGGTATCCCACCACCTCAGGTGGGCTGAGAACTGGTCTTGGCTGCCTTTTGGAACTACTCTCAGCTGACAGATCGAGAGGACTAAGGTCCACAATATGAGCCAAATTGCCCAGTCTCACTTTATGGCACAGGGAAGGCATCCTGCAAATACTCTCTTTGTCAGGTTTTGTCTGGGAAAGTAGTGGAAATGCTTATAGCATTGCCTCCATGATTTTCCTGTTCCCTAAGCAATTCAGACTTGTCTCTCTTTCCACATAAGCATTTGTCTTGCTTACCACTTCCACAGCCCAGCCTGTGCCATGCATAGCTGTTTTCTCTACTCATCCAGATCACTGATTCTTTCTAAAGTAATACTTTTGCTGCACATCTTCCTTCTGCATTTTTTATTAGTGTGCAGAGTGTATGCAGTATGAGTGCAGAGACCTTATAAGTGTCTACCAACCTGGTGTGCTCACGTGCTCACCTGCAGGGCTGGCCCACAGCATTGATCACACAAAATGTCTTGAGATCGGCATGACCCTGATGAAATCAGGTGGGAGGGAGAGCCGGGGTAGTCCAGCTGCGTGACTGTGCTCTCACTATGTGATATGTTCACTGTCTGGTGCTAACCCCATGTCAGCTTTCCTCTCCTCCTGCCTAGCAAAGCTGCTTTGCCTGTCCCTAGCATCCCTGGAGTCAGTGGGAAGGGTGATGAGATGAGGGGAGGAAGCAAGGCCCAATGGGGCCATCTATGTAAGAAAGAAATTACAGATTAAATTACTTTTCTGTTGATATAATTCAACATCTCTGTAACAGGAACATGCTTCTTTATAGGGGGATGCAATTCTTTTGCTAGCTGACCCTTACAAATGTCTGCATACCAGTTGTGATCAGTTTTGTGCCTGTTACCTTTCTGCTACTCAACAATGGCCAATAAAATCAGCATCTTAGTCTTTTGAGTGAACTGCGTGGGGCAGGATTTTCTTTGTTTGACAACACGGTCAGATTTCAGCTAGGACAAAACCATACTTCTGTAATAAAAACAAATAGGAGTAGACTGAAAAGGAGTAAAGCAGCTAATGGAATTTAATTACTTGGCCTACACTATTCTGTATTCTATGCTGCTACTAGTACAGAATTGTAGCTGTGGCTCTAATCATGTAGCAGTGAGACAGCATATTCACTGAGTTACTTTTTCCAGAGTTTTATAGCTTATCTGTAAATTTAAGTTCTAGTATGAAGGGTATGCATAGAAGAAGCACCCCCTCTGGAAAATATTGAAAAAACCCTCTCTGTCTTAACTGTAAGGATGCTTTAGGAACAAAGAAGCACACACTGCATTTAATAAATACTGTTCTTCGTGCACCTGCCAAAACAGAGAAGCAAAAATCACAGTAAATGGTTAACCTAAAGTGAAGCTGTATTTGCTGATGCTTTTAAAGGGGAAAATAAAAAGCATACATTTCAAAATGATGCGCTACCATCATTTTGTCTTTTTAACTGAGACTTCATAGGTGTTTTTTTAGCGTGATTTTCAGTGCATTCCAACCCACAGTTCAAATTCCTTTCCCTCTAGATCTCCTTTACCATAAACTTGTTTTTTAATACTCAGGATATTTTAGGTAGTTTACATTTCCAGAAATTATTTGTAGTTTGACATTTCTTTATTCTAAACATTCAGGGTGGGTTGCTTTTAATTAACTGTATTACAGAGGGAGAGATCACTATTTTTTGAATATGAAAACCTTTTAAGGACAGCTAGATCAGTGGTCAGCAGTGGGTGGGATATTAAACCTGCAGTAATGTGCACGTTGCAAATGAAGCTTTTAACACATCATAACCATCACAGGAGTGTTAAGTACCAAGCAAGAAATCATATTCCTGTGGAATCAATGGAAATTTTGCGAGGACTTCACTGGGGACCAGGATTGCCCCTAGTGTTCCTAGCTGCCTTCAAATACTCAGCATCTGCTTTGAGTTTCACAGCCACCCTTTTCTGAATGCATAGGTTATAAAACAGACTGTTATAGGTTGTCTCTCTTTCTTCAGCAACCTCAAAGCATGATGTGTAAGCCATAGGAGAGTACTAATCTTTGTTTCAGTCTTTTCATCTGATAGGTCAAATGGATAACAGGAGGCAATTAAATGGAATGGGTCTGCTTTCTGTGACAAGCCTCAAGGCATGTAGTGGCAGTAGTTCAGCTGAAATCATCCATCCTCCAAAATCAACACTGAAAAATGACAAGAATGCACTTTTAATGCTCATTACTTTCATGGTCATGCAGCTTAGAGCGGGTTGCTAGACATGACTGAGCAAAAGGTAGTTGATAGTAGTAGGTTTTATTTTTATCAAAATCCCCTGGTCCTGGAGGTGCTCGGAAGTCCACCTAAGACTCCATGAAAACTTTTTAAGCATCTCCTCATGTAAAGCAATCTTTGCAGCTGTTTAACACACCTTTCCAACCTACAAAGGCTGGAAAATTGCCCAGCTGTAAATAATAGAAGAGGACCAGGTTGTAGCAATGCAGCTTGCCTGGTCTGTATCAGAAATAAGCTCTTTGTGCTCCAGCAGCCCACACCAGTAAGGCAGATGCATGATCCCAGCACAGGATGCAATATGAAATTCTTCTAACTCACTGAAATGCCCTGTCAGAGAGCAGACCTGCAAGACTGACAGAAGGGACCTGTTACCAGTCCTTCCTGAATATTGCGCTGCAGAAACTGCTAAGGAATGATGTGAGGTGACTATTCTTCTTTTTTCCTGTGTGAGAGGGTTCAGGCTTCTGCTAGAGACAGACTACCACTATGAAAATCGAGGAAAAAGTTCAGAAGACTTCTATGCAGATGGAAAGACTCCCATATACTTTCAGGATGAATGCACTTGTATGTTCTAAAGTGATGTTTTTCCTGCTAAAAAGAAAAGCAGTTGGATGAAGACTCTGCAAGTACAAACGTGCTGAGCTTATGGTGTCCATTATGAAAGACATGAACAATTTCCTAGGCTTAGAACAAAGCACAACACGTTAGCTGTGTTTCATCTCATCTCTAGCTTTGTGCTTCATTAAACAACCAGGAGCTCCCAAGGTGACTCAAATGCTTTTGACATGTTTCTAACAGATTTGACAGTTGATGGGCACTTTAGAAACAACATGACCTTTTCCTCTCAGACAGTAGTCTTAGTTGTTCCTTGCTCCATGTTTGAGGTGTATAAAATATAGCCTATTTGATCTTGAACAGAGTAAAAAAAACATTAACAAACAAAACCATATCATAACCCTCCTTGTAACATCAAAAGGTACTATAAAAGGAAGGATAAAGAAGAGGACACGTTCTCATTCATCTTCTGTTTCCTTTTCTTTCAGTTGTTACTCAGTTTAATCAGAAGGGTCTTCTGCTGAATTCTTTTGCGGATCACCAGATGTTCATGTTAACCTGAGTGTTCCATTTACCACCCGTCCATGCAGCCGCTGCTGTGTCAACACTGACCTGGCTCTGCTCCAGGAAGTCTTAATTTATCCAAATGCACTTCTAGCTATTGGTAAAACTTTTGCTCAGCCACATGTTATAACTCTTAAATCAGCTATTCTTTATTGTGTATGTGTTGAATCTCATGTTACACTTCAGAACTCTAAGCCAAAGACAAGTAAATAACTTGGGAGCCAGAGATGGGGAGAGAGGGAGCAAGAAGTCATAGCTGTGTAAAATACTTGAAAGGCCTCATTAGACATCAGTGTAGCTGCTGCATTAAATATCAGTTGTCGCTGTCAACTGATCTGTTTGACTCTGGTACTTTGAGAGATTGCAGTTGACAGAATAGCTGCCACCAGCTCATGTGACAAAGAGGTGCTTAATTTTTTTGATCTAGAGGTGTTGACTTGCTTTGGTGGATCTTATACCTCCCTTTCACATGTGTCCCCCAGCTGTTCCTGTGTCTCAGATCTCTGTTTTACCCATTGCTGTGGTTAAAGGGCTAATGTGTGAATTCTGCTGAGAATTTGTAGTGGCTTCCTTACCCATCAAAATGGAATCATGGACAACAGCCTCAGCGAAGACAAAGTGGTGCTGTTTGTTAGTGTTTTCAATAGTACCCTTTCAGAAATGTCAGCATAAGAAACCTTCTTCAAGTCAAAATTTCAAGGAAGTGAAACATTATTTTTTTTTAAGTGAAAGCAGATATTCGGCCTCAGGTCCTTTGCTTTACACTGGATCACCACAAATGGCAGCATCAAAAGGTACTTGTGGCAAAGGTCCTCAGGAAAAGCAGCATTTTATAGCATTTAAATTACTGCCTTTAACCACTTTAAAAGGGAAAATGTTCTTTTTTAGTTTACTTTTTTTTCCCTCTTTTGATCTTTAGAGTGTGCTACAAAATTTACTGATAATAAGATGTGTATTTTTGAAAGACAGGGAGTAATCTGGACATGACACAAGGATACTGGGACAATTTCTAACTTGGTTTTCCAAGTTGCCTGACACCTATCAACTGCTAAGCCTGCCTCACCTCTTCTGTTATAAAATATTGATGTTATTTATGTACTTCAAAAGGACTGTTTAATTAACAACAGCTTGTAGAGTGATTTCAAGATGGAAAACCATGGCAATTACTGCAAACAGTAAAGACACTGCAGGCTGATTTTCATTGATGATAATGTTGATTAACAAATTTACAGCTCTAATAAACATTGTTACTGCTTCTGAGTGCAAGAGCAGGTGAAGAGTTGCTATGAGAACTGACACAGCCGAGTGTTCTGCAGTTCAGCACTCTTTATTATTATGATAATTGCATTCGTTGATTACTAGGAGCAGATTTACCCAACTGAGGGACTGTCACTCCCTATTAACTCTGCCTGATGGTGTACATGCTGTGTGTCATCTCAAAGGAGCAAGCACTTTGTGGCAGTCTCACTCCCCCTTCTCCTTCTTCTAGCCACCTTGCAATGGGCTCTTTCCCAGGTGGATGCTAACACAAAACCAACGGAGGTATGTAAAGCACTGTACAAGCAGGACGCTCTGTAGCATGAGGAAGAGTTCACAGGCCTTGTACTTTTTTTAGTTCTCAATGCTAATCACCGAGACCCTGATTTTGTTTAACCTCTTCTTTAAGAAATGGTAGATTTCAATTTATTTTATGTTGAAACATTTTGTAATAACTTAGGGCAAGACTAAGGATTTTCCACCTGGTAGTTTGAGAATTTCAGGACACTTTTCTTTTTCATCTGTCTCTACACATTTTTCTTTTTGTTGTTGTTGTTGTTGTATCCAGCACCTGTAAATGGTCCACTGCATAGTGACAAATGAATTAATATCAAAGTAATCATTTCCCTAAAACAGCTAAAATTCTTGCGTAGCAGGGGTAAATATAGGTGCAAACCTCATCTCATTCTTTCCTAACTCTGTCTAGTGAGTTAATACCACATTGGTTACTTGTTGCCTTAACAATACAATTAAAACTATATTTTAAAAAAGAAAAGAAACTCTACTTTCTCTTGAGTAGTGAGATGAACAGCCTTTCTCTCCTTCCCTGTTCTTATTTTCAGTGAAATAATCTGCTTTTTTTTAAATAAGAAAAGTATGTTTTGTGCATTTCCCTTTTCTCAATATTATGATCATTTTAACTAAAACAATTGCTGAAAAATGTGCACCTTTGACATAATTTGGCTTTCAGATGATCAGGTAAGAAGAACTGTCATTCTCATCCTTTGTATGGTTCTGTTAGTGTTGTCACGTAGCTATGGTCTAATGTAACAGGTGTATGTGTATGTTATAGGGAGCTTGGTCTGGAAGCACAGTTCTGCCTCCTTTCAGCCAAGTGCTGTAGCCATCTAGGTAGGGCAACCTGACTCTCTCTCGTCTGACCCCCTAGGCACCCTCAGCAAGGGGGTAGCTTGGATTGCTGTCATGGGTTTCACTGGGGTTTGTATAACTCTGATCCCACTCACGGTGGACAGATCAGTACCTTGCTGTTTGAAGATCTTAGCTATGAGATTTGAACGGCAGAGTCTGATGATACTGGGCTGCTCCTGATGGATGTGCTACGGTACCAAGGTAACAGTGGTAAAAGGCTTGGCTCCGTAACTCCATAGACAGTTTCAGCTGCAGGGGACTGTGTCTTGGTTTTTTTACCAATGTCTGTGCATTGCGGAGGGCCTTTTTGTGTTTTAATAATTCTGGTTTTGCCTGAACACCAAAGCTGTATGATCAAACTTTACACTGAGAATTATTTGCAGCTGCAAGTAGCTTAATTTTCTTGCATAGTCAGTGAAAGCACTTTCAGAGAACAGTTCAGAACCAGTGTTTCTCTTAGTGTTCCAAGGACTGGTCTCTCTCTCTCCATTGCATAAAGACAAAGCCTAAGAATACTATTCTGCTAATATGAGCATTTCAGTTAGGTAACTAAAATGATGCATAGGAGTAGTTGCTATAGGACCATTGCAAATTGCCGTTGCGAAATGCCACTGTCACTTTAAAGGTTGGAAATTGCCATAGTAAAATGCTTTTGTGTGTTTACAAGGCAGATATGGAAAAAATAGCACGTGATTTAGCAGATCTGCTCCCTGTACATATGCAGAAGCAAGCCTGCTAAATAAATGACTTAATGGGAGTTTACTGGCTTATTCCTGTTGTCACTGCACAGCTGAGTAGGCAGACAGTAGCCCATTTTGTCTCTGTACCATCAACAGTCACTTACAAAGCCCAAATCAGTTATAATAAATAACACAACACAAAGATGCCAATGAAAGTATAATCTGAACATGAGGTGCTGTATTAATAAGTACCTCTTTTTTATTGGTAAAGCCTTTAATCCTGCTAAATGGTGCAGGTAAGGCAGAAGACCAGATTCATTTTAGATCCCAGTTGAGCTTGGAAGGCTGAACTGAGCTGACCTGATGAACAGCTGATAAACATAGACAATTACAACGTCATTTTAACAGGATCTAGAAGAAAATGAATAGTTCTTTTCCTTGAATGGTTGTTCGCAGCTTATCACCAAAAACTTCAGGTTTGTTTTTCATTTCATGTACCAAAGTTGAGAGTGCATGCCTTAAAAGAGAAGTTACACAAATAAATTCATAATATTAGCACGGTGCAGTATGTCATTAAAAAGACAAGTGATAAGGTCTGGGAATAATGCGAACCGCTTGACTTTTCCCTGACTGTTACTTAAGAACCTGAAATGCGAAGTGTGTTAATGAAAACCACCCTACGTGAAATAATGACCTCATATAAGGGCTCTGTGCCTTTTTATCAGCACAGTAAAAGCAGAAAATACATATCACCCGTTGACTGAACTCACATCACAATATGTTGGTTACTATTAATAGCCACATGCCTCAGTAATCTTGAGGACTCTGGTACATCAGTCTGGTCCCACTGCGTTCAGCGGCAGAACTAGGTCTCCCATAGATTTCAGTAACTACAAAATGCAGCCTTAAATGGTGAACTTGGAAAAAAGGATACGTGGCTATTTACTGAGCTGTCTGTGTGATTACAGTGGCAAAGCCCCTTGGTCCTTAGTCAAATACATTTCTTATCCCCATTAATTGTAATTAGGGCTACATAAGAAACAAAGTTTTGGCATTCTATATCTAGAAATAAAGGATTTCTATTTGGAGGAAGGGGGAATGGGATGCTTTTGTATGTACCACTCATGCAGTCACCTATAAAGTGGGAGTTGCAGCTAAGCCTCTGAGTTTGCAGCTGGAAGGGGGTGCTTTGTGGGTGTAAAGCACTCTGCTAGCTGATCCAAAAAGAATTATAGTCTCGGCATTTGTTACTTTACATTGTTGGCTGATGCTGGTATCTCCTTTCTACCTATTGTGTTTTATATATTTTATTCTGAACAGCAGGAGTCAACCACTGCTTTCAGTGCTCTGCTGACTTTCTTTCTCATTCTCTTGGTACTTTTTCAGACTTGCAGCTCCCAGTTGTCACCCCAGAGTGCTCTGACCAGCCTGGGCTGCCAAGGGCCAACACCGCAAGCAACATATCCCAGGGCAGTGAAAGCACCGATGAGACGCATGCTGCCCACCTGCCCTACTGGTGGAAGCAGAGCAGGAGCGCACAGCTGTAAGCTAATGATACCCCCTCCTCAGACACTGCAAGTGCTTTATTGTGCAGTTCATTGGGAGGCAGGGAGGCAGAAGGCAGCAACAGAGGGGACCACAGAAGATGGATCGCATCTCTTATACTTCCTTAGTGTTTGCTTCTGTACTACCAATAATTTGCATGTTTTGCATGTGAACAGCTAAGTCTTTATGTTGAGGCTGTTGAAATACCTAGATAGGTAAATACAGACCCAGAGACACCCCCGAATGTTTAAGTGTCCTGGTGGCTGAGCTATTTCCCTCCCATCCCTGCCTCGCCCCTACCACTGACACGCGTACATAGTCCTTTGCACAGAGACCCTCCCTGAAGTGAAGAACCAAGAAGTACTTGAGAACTGGCTGTCCAAATGGTATTTCCTCTGTTATGTTATCTCACAAATTTTACGCTCTGAGGTCCTACCATTTTGCAGAGGGGAGAAAAAGGTCCCTTTAAGGTAGGTATTATTAGACTCCCTTAACAGATAGCAAAATTGAGGGCTGGAAAGGCCACATATTGCCAAAGATTACACAGAAATGGGAGGAAAGCTCTGTGTCTTTCACCAGTAATCAGTCTTAGAGACCCATAATTGGTACAGTCATCTTATTGCATTTGCTATGAGGTAGATTGATACTCAGAGATTTTAACAGGCAGAATAATAACCGTATTTGTGAATAAGCCCAAGTATAGCTCAGATTTCCCCAAGCAATGAGCTTTTAAATAACAGATTTTTCCCTTGGGTTTGTTTTTTTCTGTCCTGTTTCTATGGCTCATTCTTTCTGTGTGGACTGTGGGAGTTGAAAGCCAGTATTTAGAGAGTGATGTCACTTCCTAGACAAAGTTAGCTTGCATAATTCTTTTATGTTTAGCTGATTTATTATAAGTTATTCCTAGGTATCATAGTCTTTCATGATATTTGGAATTATAGTTTATGGCTTTCATTAGGGAAAGCATGCGGTACCACATGTTTTGTCCCTTTACATTGAAGAAAGTGCTAACAACAGTGTAACCTTTCCATAGAGGTTTTTTTTTTGTTGTTTTTCTGAATTCACTACAAATCAGTGTTAAATCTGGGTACCTTGACTATGCACTTCTATTATTTAAGATGCTTGGATTTCTTTGAAGTTTTTACCTTCACTCTGAATGTCCTGGGTTTGCAGCAATTACAATATGCCCACAATGCATTTACCCATATGTATTTTCAAAGGTAATTCCCTCCTAACATAGTTACTTTCTATGTATGGAAATTAAGATTTTAAAATACTGAAAGCAATAAAAAGACTTGGTGTAGAGCTTGGTTCCAGCTTGCTTGGTTTCATCTGTGGTGTTGCTTAACTCAGGGGAAAAAAGGCTAATTTCCTATTTCTTCTAATTTCACTATTTCACTATTTTCTTCTAGCTCATTTCCTTAGCTTGTAAAATCACTTCATTAATGCTATGTATTTTTATTACTTTCCAGGAATCAAGTATCAGCTTCACCAGACCACAAGGACATCCTTAAAGCTCAAGACATTTCTGTCATCATCAAAGCCTATGTGCTTGTGACATCCTTAACACCTCTGCGGGCATTCATTCATTCAACCACCACTGTCTGGCATCCACCCAAGAAGAAGCACTTTTCCATAAAGGTAAAATATTTAATTTCCTAATTTTTCCATCTTTCAGGTGAAGTACAGAGGCAGAAAAACAGCTAATATCTTTCTTCTTTTTTGCTTCTCCTTTATTTGCAGTCCACAACTGGCAGTGAATATTCTCCTAAAGTACTGCTTTCATTTCTCGGAACAAGTGGGGTTTGCTTTATGAAGCTGGGAAGAGCTGCCCTGTGCAGTGTGGCCTGGGGTTTGCTTTCCTCAGAGCCCATTTTCATTGGTGACATTTGACAATAGTTCCAACAAAGTTTTCTCTAAAGCACAGCAGTGGGGGTGCTGTCATGCAGTAACATCTTTTGCCCGGATACTGACAATGTTGTAAAAAGGGAAAGTAAATATTTAAAATACTTTTGATTTCTTTTTTAGGTGCAGTAAAACAGAATGGAAGAGGGTCAGGGCACTTCTAAATAAGGGGAAGGAAGTATACCATGGAGAGGTTGGGCCTCCCATGGTCTTGGTTTTATGAAGAAGGATGTTTCACATGTGCCTTAATTGGATTAACTCTGAACATCTCCAAGTGCCTGCAGAGATCCCTCTCTACCTCTAGGTCACTCAGCAGTCCTGTGTATTTCCAAACTTGTCTTCCCATTCCTTTGTTCTTTCAGCAAGAAACTGTTCTTTCAGCAAGAAACTGTTCTTGCAATACTGCAGCTCTTTGTGAAGGAACTACAATTCTGCAGCTGCTCCTTTCCTTTTGAAGGAATAAGGTCAAAAAGTAGCGTTATTTCTTGAGGTCACATAGATCAGCTCCTGCAGCAGCCATCTGAGGATGGGTGCACTTTGCCCACGTTGACCTCTTGGGGTAGGAGCACATCGTGGCTTTGGATCAGTCTGAATGCTGTGGTGTCACTGTCAGGGCTCTTGATGATGCCAGCCATTTGGTATGTTCTACAGTTTTAGCACTCTTTAAGTGCCTAGTCTAAGCTCATTATCTAATTCTAGTTACTGGAGAAACAGACACCTCTAAAGAACAAATCATCCCACCCAATTTAGACACTGATTTTGGAATGAGACAAGTTTCCTGTTAAAAGTGTCTGCTTCCTTCCATGGGCTATAACATTCTTAGAGAACATGTCGAATTCTAGATTGCCAAAATCAGGTGAGATGAACCTACTTCTCTTTCTTTCCCACCTTGGAAGCTATGGAAGCCCACGGAGATACATTATTTTGCCATCTTTTTTCCTCTGTTTACATTTAGGAAGACTAATGGTCACTCACTTTCAAACCCTGGAGTTCAGTTTTGTTTTATGTTTATTAAAATAGCAGAATGTCCAGCCTCATGACTATCACAGCTGAAGTAGGGACTACTTTAAAGGCTAGTAGTTATTAGTAACTGTGATATGGCTCTGTAAAATAATTCCCACTGAAGGAGGTCTGCTGAATGGGGTGCCAGTCACCATTTACAGAGCACTTTGGCAGCTGAGGAAGCAATAAGAATGATGGATAGAAGCAAAAGTACATTACAGTAGTTCCAATCTGCTTACTGCTGCTGTGGTGTTATATCTTCCACACCTTCAGGCAGATTTATCAAAATGGCAAGAAATAAACGAAAAATAGGCACCACAGAAAGCACATTTGTAGTGATGTATAGATTGAAATGCAAATCAACAAAATGATGGAAAGTGGGGTATATAAGACTGTCTCAGCATAAACAATGTGCCCTATAAAGAACCCAGGAGGAGTCAGGGAGTCTCCAGGAGAAGTGAGACACTGGGAATTCATGGACTGGCCAGAAAGCACTACTGGGAATATCATAGAGAGGCTTCTGTGCTTGGTGCAGAGGCATCAGGTAGGAGATTATCAGTCAGAAAACAACACTTAGGAGAAGGTTTGAATTCATCCACTGATATCCTTCAGGATGAGATTACCTCAAGTTTCTCATAAACTTCATGGAGCCATAACTTGTTGCCAGTGGGATGTACAATGCCAGCAGACTGATCGCCTCCCAAATTAGTCAGTGGAGCTACCGCGTTTGCAACAAGCCAAGCAACCTGGTCCGGAAAGCTGCTAAGCTTAGGACAACTCTATTGTGTAGGAAGGAAAATGGCTTGTTATGTTATGGAGATCTAACATGTTAATACTCGATAAAGACAGAAAAGATCTCTAAGACCTGTTCTTCTGCTGATTGACAGAATACCCATCACTGTTACCGGGACTGAACATGCCTATAGAGGAGACTTTGACCTGGAAAAATTTGCTAGTGTTTGATGTGTTAATTCCCCAAAAGCAGCTGCCAGATTTTTTTTTAATTTTTTTTTTTTTAATGTAGAGATGAGAATAATTTTAATCTGCTGCATTGCTATCATAGATGTGCTGCTTTCAGTAATGTTGCACAATAATTTAGAGACCTCCACAGTGTATACAGGTCTCCGGTCAGCCAGTTTTCTCATACCAGTATAATTAAAGTATTATCAATGAGAAATGAATCCACAATTGTGGTTAACCTGGTTGCAACATTACTATGACAATTTTAAGTTTAAAATTTGATCTCCTATGTACAACAGCACTTTATGGTTGCTGGAAGTAACCAGAATATGCTATATATGAAAGAGTTTTAAAAAGACTGGAGATGAGGTACCAGAGGATTTCAAATGATCAAGAGAAACTGTCTGAAGAAAAATCAGGAGTTTAATGAATTAAATAATACTGTATTCCCCACTGCTCCTTTGTGAGTAAACTATTGTAAATGGTTTTTACAACTCAGATTTACTTATCCTGATCATAGTGGCAAGGCTTCAGCACAACTCCTTGAATAAGCGTTGGTGAAATGGCGGTTCGGGAAGAGTTCAAGTGTGTTTTTCTCACCAGCTGCCAGGTTTTCTTTGGATTATACATGTTTTAGTATCTCAGTTCAGAAAGCAAAAGAAGGTAAATCCTGAGCTGACATGAGGATCTTGTGTGTAGTCACGAGGTGGCAAAAATATGTCTCTAGATTTGGGCACTGGTTGGGAAGATGCAGGAGGTGCAGGGGAGAGAATGGCTTTTGGCTACACAAATGTTTTTATATGAGACATGCGTAATTACCTTATTTCCTTGAGGAAATTTGGAAACCCCTTATTTAGACCATCTGTGCACTGGAAAATTAATAATAAAATAGAAGCTTTCTGTTTTGCATATGGTACCAATTAAGGGATGGGTCTCTGTCGATACATGCAATAATTCTCTTTGTGTTAATCGACATTACGCATGTGTATGGAGCAGGAGGCTGACCCCTGAATAATTTTCTGTTTTATAGAAGCTGGTATATGAAACAGTAATTTATGATTAATTATCTCAAGGTTTAACATACTGTGAAGTGCTTCCTTCGCCCTGCCATTAACCTTTCCCAGCCTGGTCGCAGTTCTTAATGAAGGGATGCACTTTTGTAGCCCATAGTGGTGCCATCCTGTGGCACCTGGGAAGGCTCTTTGCTGTCAGCAGCTTCCCATGGCCCCTGCTCTGGCTCACCATCCCTTTGTTCATCCAAAATAGATAATCAGGTGCTTCCTGGATTTAAATTCCTTGACTGGTGTTCTTGTGTAACTCTTGATACACTCAGATGAAACTATGCTCTTAAGTGATTTTCCAGTTGCGCAGTGAAGTAAACATAATTTATTAAAGCAATTTGCTGTTAAGCTTGCTGTGGTGTAAGTTGCTGAAATTCTTTCTCTGTGCATTAAGCATTTGGAAGCTTGAATAAAGAGGTTGTTTTTTTTTATACTTAACATATATGCAAATAAAACTGAACCCTCATCTACCCAGGACATACATCTTTTAATATGACATGGAGGTCTGGCTTAGAGCCAAACACTGTTAAAATTAGGTTGTAGTATTGCCCTCAAGTGGCCAGTTTTGATACGACTTCAAGTAGTAGATATTTAATGTGAGACAGAATGCAAGCATGTATGCAGATAAAGAGCAAAATACTTAGAAATGGCTGAAAGTCTTATGAGTTTTTCACCTTTTTTTTATGCTTGAATTCCCTATTATTGCCCTATCATTTAGCAGGAGCAAATACAATAGACAATTACCACCAACTCTTATTCAATTACATTGCAGGGTTATTTGGGAATAAAATTAAATTTGTTCATTAGGTTCTGTAAGGACTTAGCATATGCATTTCACTGTTCTTGCAAGTAGCCTGTGTAGAGAATCAAATATTGTAATGCTTCTCTTCCTGGGAGACTGAGCATAACATAAATGCCATCTCTGTTTTCTGTCCTCATAGTATCTAGAGCCCTATCATTTCTCTTTTCACTGATATAAGAGCAAAAGTCTGTCTGGACTGGGATGATCAAAGACGTGCTTAGTCTGACATTCTGTTTCTGGCAACAACCAGGCAAGAAAACATCACGAAGCTGTGTAACAGGACAAGCATGAATTGGTACTCATCCCTAGGCAGGCTATAGCTATTTCTCATAACCTGCAAGGTTAGAAACACAAAACTCGAAGTGGGATATATATCTTTATGTTTAATAAGCCTCAGAGGACTTCTCTGCCATGCAATTCTCTACTAGATTTTTTTAATCCATTAATGCTTTTGGTCTCCCCAACATCTTACAGCAATGAGGCTCTACAGATTATTTAGGTATTGCTTGACAAAGAGTATTCGTTTGCTTTAAAACTTCTACCTGATTACTTAATTTCATATCCCTAATTCTTGTATTAAGAGAAAGAACGAGTTATCTTTCCTTCTTTACCTTCTCTATGTCTGTGCCAATCTGTCATGCAGTGCACAAATAAAGTTCTTCCTGGCATTCTTTTCTGCTGTTCTCATTATGAACATCCCAGTTTAGCTAGTGAGAGCTCTAGACTGATTATAACATGTGTATATGTCACAAGTAAGTCTTTACACTGTTATCCAGGCCCTTAGCTCTCTGCTTTTCTCCTGGCCTACAGATCCTCTTGCTCTGGCTGTCAATCCAGGTGGCTCTGTAAGCATGCCCCTCTGTGACTCCCAGCTTTCCCAGACCTACCTAAAGCTGCCTAAAGGAAGCTTTCCAGCTTCCCTTAATCAAGCTGATCCACTTTTGCTTTCACAGCGAGCTGGGAAATGCTGTTAGTAAATCACCTTTACTTTTTCACTAAGAAGTCAATGCTGGATTGGGAAACAGTTCTTAGTTCAGTCTCAGTCAAAAGACATAATTTAGTGGTTGCTGAAGCTAGTAAGCAGCTCTTTGTCTTTGGACTTATTCATAACAGTAAGCATGTTTAGAGGAAACCTGTCTCAGATGGCCTTTTCTCCTCTACGTAAATAAGCTATAAAAGTGTTGAGGGACAAGGTGTTTTGTTTGTGGTTTGTTTTGTTGGTTTTTTTTCTGTCCTGAACTATTAAATAACATCTCCCTAAAAAAATCTTACGTAAAGAAAAATACGTATACATGGGAAATCTACTGTATAAAATAACTGAATAATACTGTGGTTTTCCCCTTCATCAAGCGACATGCTAAAGCTGCAGAGAAATGGCACATCGTAATAATAAATCAGGGGTGGAATAAATAGATTTACCTAAAACTAATACTATGATTTATGATAAATTACCGCACTGTTTTCTCTGTGATGTATTCAGGAATGATTGTTTTGATTTTGGGTACATTTTTCTCCCATTACAATTCTTATGACTTTTTCTATACACTCTGATCAGTGGAGAGGTCTGCCTGTGCTAGCAGGCAATATAGGAGATAGCTTCATCGTAAAATATGTCTTTTCTGGACTTCTATCAGTCTGTATTCTTCCAGGCATCTTAGATATTTAGATAACTTCATACATATAGTCAAAGAGGTTCTTGTTTACGTGTAGAAGAATATTTTTGTATCTATGAATGATTACTTACACGCAAAAGTATTTGGCCTTGGTGAAGAAGTTTCACCAAACATAGATGCAGTAAGAAGAATGAATGTACAAAAATGAACTGAGAGTACAGAGTCTATACTGAAAATTATCAGAGACTGAGTTGATTCAAGTGAAAATATCCTCAGCTGTTTTAAAGGAGAGGCAATTACCTTAAGTCTTTTGAGACCCTACAGATCCAATTGATCAGAGAGAAGGGAATAGCTCCAATTCATAGCAGAACCACCTGGAGAGGACACCCTTTGTTACTTCAAAAAGGGTAATTTCTTGAAAACAAAGGTCATGCTTTGGCTTCTCAGAAGTATACCTTGCTTTCAGATATGATTGTGGTAACTTTGTCCACCATCTAGTTTTGAAGGCTACAGTTAGGAACCAGCAAGGTCCTTTCAAAATCTATTCATATAAATCCTGTAAAGTAAGATGCACCAAATCTCAAAATGTAAACCTCAAAATTACACTGAATTACTCAGTAACCCCAACGGCCTCTTATCTTCTATTTCCTTGCCTCTTGGGTAAGTTTAGAGCTCAACTACACCTCCAAAAGAGAAACACTCTTGCAGGAAAAAATTGATAAGTTCACATTGTTTAACCAAAACCAGGATAAAAGTGGCTAACTGATGGTATGTAATTAACTGGCAACCAGTAATAAAAATAATAGATTTACTATCAATTTCAGTAACAGAACAGGTAAAGCATGACAGCAGACACTTCAAAAACATTAATAAACATTTCACATTTCTAAACATCCTTCTATACATACCCTCTGAAGCTGCAGTCACAACCACCCACTCACCCACATTTACCCAGACCCTGTCTTACAGGCAGCACAGGTTAAAAGCACAGCCTCGCACTCCTAGGATGCAGCTTCTCTTCTTGCATGCACCTCTGCTTGGAGAAGTGGGGGGGTCCAGCTCTGTGTGTGCCTGTTTCACATGGACCCACATGGGACCTTTGCCCATCCTTACACACTAGTATTCCCTGCAGTCTAGGCAGAAGCTGTGATGCCAGCCAGGCTGACTTCTGGAGGTGCCTGATCGGGTTTTGACTGCTGCTTTCACCTCAAAGTCTCTCCCCCCACCACAAATTGCCATGTTGCTTTTATACTATTTCCCAAGCTGACTCCTTCCTTGTTCCAAAAGCCACTTTATAATTTCCTGCTACTCTTTAATCTCACTGATAATCACCTTCTTTATCATGATAAGTCTGGGACAAACATCCTCCCAGACAGTTCTGTACATTCCAGGTACACAGGTTTTGTTGTCTGTGGGTGGGCTGTGTGAGCACTCCCACAGTGTATCTTCTCCCTGTCTTCAGTGTCTCATTTAGATTTCCTGTACAGTCACTGGAGGAACAGAGCAGTTTTAGATTGCAATTAATGTCACTGTTTTGAGGTGTCTCCCTTGGGATGGCATAAATCATGCTCTTCAAGCATCTGTGCTCTGCAGTGAGATATAAAGGTAACCTTTATAACGTTTAACTTGTGCATAGGCTAAGCCATGTAGTCTTGTAGGGTGGGACTCCTCTACAGATTTTGACACCTGAGTGAATCACCTTCACATGAGCTGTGTCTCTGAACACCTATTACAACCAACAGAAAGCTAACCATTGCAGTCGGTGAAGGCAAGTGTTTTCAATTTGCATTTCTTGCCATTCGTAAGGTTAGTTAAGGAAAATCCTTCTTGTTTGTCTCAGAGAAGGCAAGACTGTGCTAGAACTGAGCTAAAAGCTCAGAAAGACTGTGACCGTTTGCTTTTATACTTTCTCAGGGCAATCCTCAGCTGACCATTCAGCCCCAGGCTGCCCCAGCAGGTCTCCTAAGAAATTCATTTGCAGAAAAACTGCCAGAGGAAAATCCTCTCAAGGGAATTACTACAGTCACCATAACATCCAGCCCTGCAGGTGCCACGCTCTTCCACTCTCCTTGACTCCCTATGAACTGTGCACGAAGCTTGCAAATAGGAATTCCTTTGTCAATTAAATTGCATTTTTTCAATGTGTCAGGCCTTTAACTGATGGTTCAGTGTATTTTTGAGAAGCCAAAGAGATCTGTGTCACTGAGATCATAAACCTTATTTTAATGACTGCAGACTTTAGAAAGTAGATATCAAAGTGTTCAGAGAAAAAGCATTGTAGAAATAATACTGAGTTAGCCAATTTTTTTTCCCACTGGCTTATCCTAAAGCAAAAGTAGTTATCAGTGAGTGAAAGTCAATGAGTTAAAATTAATTTTAAGAGTATTCCTAGTTCTTTCTGCCTTTACAGAGAATGTGTGTTTGATCCATGTAATTTGGCTGCATTTACACATTTCATTACATAAGTATGTGGACTATACCTCCAACTGTATGCATCCAGCATGTGGATGAATGTCTTCAAGTTTCTGAGAGGTCTTGCAATTCTGTATACAATGGTGTCATTGTACAAAATATGCGTGCATGTCTGCATTAAGTTTTGCAGCCTACTAAAATTTAATCCCTATTCCTCTGCTTAAAAAACTGCCAGCCAGAGGTCAGCTTTCTCTCACACTAGTTCCTGTGACTGCCAGCAGTTTCTCCCATTCTGTACCCTTTATACTATTCAATACTGCTTTTAATTACACTCAATGAATTATGAGATTGAATCTTGCTGGACAGGTGGTCTGTTTCCTTTGAAGGTGAGAGAACCAGCATCAGTGGTGATCATCTGAAGAAACCTTCAACTCGGTGACTTTAGTATTTTGCAGCTGAACACAGGTATTCATGCATCTTTGTTGGGCACACTCAGAAGAACATGAGGTTGCTGCAGGTTTTCACACTTAATCACCACTAATCCATACAGATTACATTTTCCCTACCAGTTGCTGAGAATCCTGTAGAATCTGCAGGACTCAAACCTAACCTGAATTTAAACAAATGGGATTTTTTTCATTAATTGGAATTCAATCTGAAGTGTTTGTCTGTTGTCTCTGTTGGTCCTGAACCAGCCTGACTAAATATTTATTTTCTGTCCCTGGTTTAGAATAAACATTGTCCTGAAACCTGATAACCCCTAATGAGAACCTGTTGTGCAATGCTGCTTCTCCGGTCTGGCTAAGGGGGGATGTAAGCAAAATGCAGATCCTGGGACAAGCCAATTTTATTTCAATGCCTGTTGTGTTGGAAAGAGTTGGCTATTATAGCCAACGGCCTGCTCTGAGTGCAAGTAGGGCAAATAACTCTGTCTTTCATCAATTCTCACTAGAAATATAATCATTGCGTGTCCTTTGTGTTGAAGTGCTTAGGAATTGATTCATGGTGAGGAGCAAATGAGCTAATGGGGCTTTTTCTGTTCCTCTCACCCTTCCTTCCAATAATCTACACCTCTCCTTACAAAATACTGCAACTCCTTATGTTTCCTGTGCAGCAAAACAACAGAGCTTCTCACTTAGTCCCCCATTACCTACTGCAGATTTAGAAAATTAGAGAAAAGGTGCAAGTCACTGTAGGAGGAATGTGAGTGCTATACAGGATCTGGCAGAGATGCTGGAAATTGTTCTCAAACTCAGCTGAAGAACCACCATGTAGTTCCACCTTGGTGCAATGAGTCTTCATTTTAATTTTTTATTTTGCTTGAATAATCATTTAACTGGTTTGGCCTGGCCAAGGAACTGAAACGGGACAATTTCACTGAGATATGAATCTAAAGCAGAACAACTGATTTGAAAAATGTGCAGCTTCTTGTTCTTAACCTTTGTACTACTCTCTGGGAGAAACACAGCTTTCGTGATCTTAAAGTTTGGGAAACGTGGAATCCCTTTCAGTCTGTTGTGGCAATGAAATGGCGTGTGATCTGAGGATTTGCATAATCTTTCTAAATAGCAGTTCCAGGGCTGTTTTGCCCTAAACACTCATGGAATTGCAGTACATAGGGAAAACTTTCTACAGCATAAAAATACAGTGTGATGCAATTCAAGATTTCAATATCAAGCAAATATCTAAAGGGAAGAGTTGAGGCTATGTGTGCAACTTTTACTTTGCAATTGCCTGGCAGTCACAGGTTTAATTTTATAACTTTACTATGTATACTGTTGTTCCTACTGGCATTTCAAGTAGCTTTATCAGAAAGAGGGGGAAATGTCCTAGGCACTGCATGCCTTCAGCCCAGATCTGCGCATGGGGACACTTCCTTTTAGTCAGTAAAGCCTGGGAAGGGAACCACTTGTTAAAATAAAGCCAGAGGTGATAAGAACTGGAAGACAGGCCGACCAACTTCCTACCCACAAGTTATTTACCAGCAAAACGGAATGGAGCTACTAGAACTGAAGAGAGCAAATAGCAAAGGACAACCATTGTTAGCTGCGTACTTGAGGATTTCCCATGGCTGGCGGTAGGTTTTTTGAAAAGGAAAGTGGAGAGTGCTTATTACACTTAAGTGCAATATGCTGCCTGAAGAAACTGAAAGCAATTCATCCATGCTGATGCACACCAGCATGCTTGGCAGTATTCATGCTCATGAGGGGAGGCTCCAACACTGTCTAGAAAATTCCGTGGCCTAGAGTGCACAGAAGTATGTGGCAAGATCTGGTGTTTGCACAGTGAATACATCATAACACATCACCCGTAACTAACGGTGTACCCCAGGGATCCTTAGTGGGTCCATTCTTGTTCAACATCTTTGTTAAATGTCTGGATGATGGGAGAGAGTGTACCCTTTAATGAAACAAAACTAGGAGGAGTGGATGATACAACAAAGGGTCATGCTGCCACCCAGAGGGACCTCAACAGGCTGGAAAAATAGGCTGACAGGAACCTCATGGAGTTCAGCAAGGGGAAGTGCAAAGTCCTGTACCTGGGAAGGAACAACGAAGGAACAACAAAGACACCAGTACTTGCTGGAGGCCAACCCACGGGAAAGCAGCTTTGCAGAAAAGGACCTAGGAATCTTGGTGGACACTAAGTTGGTCATCAGCCAGCAGTCTGCCCTTGTGGCACATCTGGAGTACTGTGCCCAGTTCTGGACTCTCCAGTGCAAGAGGGATGTGGAGAGAGTTCAGAGGAGGGCCGCTAAGACGACTAAGGGACTGGAGCATTTCTTATGTGATGAAAGTCTGAGAGAGCTGGGACTGTTTAGCCTGGAGAAGCTTTTCAGGGGCTTAGGGGGATCTCATCAGGTATCAATACCTGAAGGGAGGCTGTAAAGAAAAGAAGGTCAGGCTCTTTTTAGTGGTGCCCAGTGACAGCACAAGAGGCCATAGGCTGAAACACAGCAGTTTCCTTCCGAAGGTCAGGAAACACTTTTTTACTGTGAAGGTGATTGAGCACTGGTACAAGTTGCCCAGAGACACTGTGGAGTCACAGAATGATCAGGGTTGGAAGGGACCTCTGGAGACCATCTAGTCCAACCCCCTGCTAAAGCAGCTTCACCTACAGCAGGTGGCACAGAGACACGTCCAGGTGGGCTTTGAATGTCTCCAGAGAAGGAGACTCCACAGCCTCTCTGGGCAGCCTGTTCCAGTGCTCTGCCACCCTCAAAGTAAAGAAGTTCTTCCTCATATACAGGTGGAACTTCTTGTGTTGCAATTTGTGCCCGTTGCCCCTTGTCCTGTCGCTGGGCACCACTGAAAAGAGCCTGGCCCCATCCTCCTGACACTCTCCCCTAAGATATTTGTAGGCATTGACAAGATCCCCCCTCAGCCGTCTCTTCCCCAGGCTACACAGGCCCAGCTCCCTCAGCCTTCCCTCACAGGGGAGATGCTCCAGTCCCCTCACCATCCCCGTAGCCCTCCGCTGGGCCCTCTCCAGTAGTTCCCTGTCTCTCTTGAATGGGGAAGCCCAGAACTGGACACAATGCTCCAGATGTGGATATACTCTCTTGGCCTGCTGGCCATGATCCTCCTAATGCACTCCAAGATCCCATTGGCCTTCTTGGCCACAAAGGCACACTGCTGGTTCATGGGCACCTTGCTGTCCACCAGCACTCCCAGGCCTTTCTCTGCAGAGCTGCCTCCCAGCAGGTCAGCCCCAGCCTGTACTGGTGCACGAGGCTGTCCCTCCCCAGGTGCAGGACCCTACACTTGCCTTTGTTGAAATTCATCAGTTCATCTGCCCAACTCTCTAGCCTGCCCAGGTCTCATTGAATGGCAGCGCGGCCTCCTGAGGGATCAGTGGAGCCTCCCAGTTCTGTATCATCAGTAAACTGCTGAGGGTGGCTCTGTCCCCTCATCCAGGTCATTGATGAATAGATTGAACAAGCCTGGACCCCATACTGACCCCTGGGGAACACCGCTGGCTACAGGCCTCCAGCTGGACTCTACACTGCTGCTGCTGACCCTCTGATCTCTGCCATTCAGCCAGTTCTCAGTCCACCTCACCATCCACCCATCTAACCCACACTGCCTGAGCTTACCTATGAGGATGTTATGGGAGACAGCGTCAAAGCCTTGCTGAGGTCAAGGCAGACCACATCCACCACTCTCCCCTTGTCTACCTATCCAGTCATTCCATCATAGAAGACTACCAGGTTCATCAGGCATCATTGCCTCTTGGTGAATCCATGTTCACCGTTCCTAATGACCTTCTTTTCCTCCTCACGCTTCGAGGTGACCTCCAGGATGAGCTGTTTCATCACCTTTCCAGGGGTGGAAGTGAGGCTGACCAACCTGTAGTTTCCTGGGTTGTCCTTCTTGCCCTTTTTGAAGACAGGAGTGACACTGGCTTTCCTCCAGTCCTCAGACACCTCTCCTGTTCTCCATGACCTTTCAAAGATGATGGAGAGTGGCTTAGCAATAACATCTGCCAGCTCCCTCAACACTCAGGGGTGCATCCCGTTGGGGCACATGGATCTGTGGGTGTCAAGTTTGCTTAAAGTAATCTCTAACATGATCCTGATTGACCAAGGGAGAGTCTTCCTTTCTCCAGGCTTCTCTTGCCTCCAGGGTCTGGGAGGGCTGGCCTTAGCAGTAAATACTGAAGCAAAGGCAGCACTTAGTAGTGTCCATCATTGCCAGGGTACCCACCTCATTCAGCAGCAGGCTCACATTTTCTCTAGCCATCCTATTGCTGCTGATGTACTTGAACAAGTACTTCTTGTTATCCTTGACCTCCCTCACCAGATTTAATTCCAAATGGACCTAAGTCTTCCTCATTGCCTCCCTGCATGTTCTGACAATGTTCCTATAGTACTCTCAAGTGGCCTGTCCCTTTTTCCACATCCCATAAATGTCCTTCTGTTTGAGGTTTGCCAGAAGCTCTTTGCTTACCCAGGCAGGCCTCCTGCCTTCTTTGCTTGATTTCCTACTCATAAGGATGCACCAATCTTGAGCCTAGAGGAAGTGATGCTTGAATATTAGCCAGCTCTCTTGGACCCCCCTGCATTCTAGAGACCTGATCCATGGGATTCCTCCAAACAGGTACCTGAAGAGGCCAGAGTTAGCTCTCCTGAAGTCCAGGGCCGCAATCCTGCTTGTTGCCCTGCTTTCTCCATTCTCTGAATTCCACCATCTCATGGTCACTGCAGCCAAGGCTGCCCCCAGCCTTGTCCCCAGCCAGTCCTTTGTTAGTACAAGGTCCAGTAGCACACCTCACGTTGCTGGCCTCTCCACCACCCGTGCCAAAAAAAGTTATCATCAATGCTCTGCAGGAACCTCCTGGACTGCGTGCGCCTAGCTGTGTTGTCCTTTCAACAGATATCAGGGAGGTTATCAAGTCCCCCATGAGAACCAGGGCCTGTGATCATGAGGCTACCTCCGAGTGTCTGTACAAGGCCTCACTGGCTTCCTATCCCTGATCAGGTGGCCTGTAGCAAGCACCCACAACAGTGTCACCCATGTTGTCCTGCCCCTTAATCTTTACTCATAAGCTCTTGACTCGTTCTGCATCGACCCCTAGGCAGAGCTTGATGCATTCTATTTGCTCTCTCATGTGAAGAGCAACTCCACCACTCCTCTTTGCTGGCCTGTCTTTTCTAAAATGTATGTAGCCATCCATGACACCATTCCAGTCATGTGAGCTATATCCTATGTGCAAGTCTTTATCCTTGGAGGTATTCTAAAGGTATCTGGACACAGTCCTGGCCACCTGGCTGTAGATGACCCTGCTTGAGCAGTGGGGTTGGACAAGATAACCTCCAGACATCCCTTCTAACCTCAACCATTCTGTGCTTCTGTAATTCTCTGTTAGAGCCAAAATATCACATTAAACATTGTTGCAGACTTCTGCTAAAGGTCAGGCTTGGTTAACCCATCCACGGTGGATACTCAGTTGTGACCGTAGTAATCAAAGGCAGCTAGAGAGACACCAACCACATTCATCCCCAGTGGGGTTGTCTACAGAAGGCTGCACGCTTCCATCATGTTACCCCAGTGGGACATGTATAAGTGGGTGATAACAGAAAATATATAATGAAATTTCTAAGTCAATTTAGTAGAGAAATTTCTGGAAATAGCCAGAAATTTTTCTTTCAAGAATATCAATACTGAACATGTTCTATGTGTACTTTATGTGCCTTATCTCAGAAGATAACACTTTTTTACTATATAAATGCATCTGTTTCTTAATATATTACTACTAAATTATCTGATAGTTTTACATAGTTCAGACATTATTTGAGTTCTGTGCTGTGTGATAACTCTAATGGAAATATAGTTCAAAGGCAGCCCATTTTTTAGCGCAGAGGACTCTTGCAACAAAACCTGTCTGTGTCCACTCATCACTGGGGCTCTGTGCTGCTCCAGCTCTTTCCCTGAATCACCTGAAGTGACAAGATGGGTTAATTCACATGAGTGATGAAAGCAGCTGAGGACAGTGTTGTGCAGGCCAGTGAATATGCCACTGGGAGGATTCACAAGTCCAGAAACCTCAGGATGTGCAAGAGTTCAGTCAAAACACAGGTTGCGGTGGCTGATATTTTTTTCAACATCTTTCTTCTATGTTTGTTTTAAAGCTTGTTAACCTGGTGTGTGGATTTTTACTCAAGTTCAAGTGGGATAACCCTTGGCACAGTATGTTAAAAAGAGAAAAGGCTTTTACTGTGAGTGTGCTATTACTTATTGCTGAAGAAATAAGTGTTTGTGGTTTCCATTGCCTATAACCAGTGACAGCAAAAGGTTTTAGTGAAGTAAGCTTAGACTGTGAGCAATATTTTTTAAAACATCAATACAGAGTTTGTTTCTGATGTACTTATTTGTAAACAAAAAAATCATTCTCACTAGTATGCTGTGTAGAGCTTTTCATGCCACTTTACTGTGTGAATGAATAAGAACTGGAGTTGACATTCTAAGGCAAGTTTTACTTCTACCAGCCTTTTAATTTATGATCTTAAACACTGATACTATAAATGTTCAAAAATATATGTAATCTTATTCACAGCTACAAAGGTTTTTTGAGATATTCTTCAAAAGCAGTTCTCCTCAACAAGCCTTCAACAACATGAAGGAAGCTATAAGCAAACTTCTACTTATAACTGAGGTCTTCAGTGAATCATCTGCCTCAGGACCAAATTCTTTCAATCAGTAAGTGACTTGCAGTGATCATTACTATGTTATTGTCAAGATAACTTAGCTTCTTAGAAAAGAATAGAAATTATACAAGAAACATGACTTCTAAAATAAAACAATCCCCTGCTATTTCATACTTCCTTATAAAGTGAGGACATGCTGCATTTAAGGAGTAAAACTGCAATATCTACAGTGTTTCCAGTTTGTGCAAATGTTATGATGAATACTTAGGACCAGCTGCTATGTCCTGATGAAGCGTTTCAGGCAGCACAAATGAACAGAAATTACTCACGGTTGGGCTAGTCGTAACATATATAAAGCTGTATTTCCCTTCAGTGAGCCTTTGGTCATATGTCAAATATTTAATGTTAGAGTAGCCCAGATGGTTCAGAGCTGGCTGCAGCAGGCAATCTGAACAAAAAACAATGTAGAATACTTCATGAAATGTACCTTATGAGATACACCTAGGGAGCAACAGTCACATTACTGTGGGTGTTATATCATTGTAGTCACTTCTATTAGAGTGTTACAGTTCTTACACATAACTCAACCTTTATTATGTAGTATTTTTATTAATTAAAATTAATTTGTTCGACATATGTTATGTCATATCCCTGACATTTTTATGATAAATACTAAATAAGTTACTGTTTATTACATTTATATGTTTTATAAAGCTATTTGAGATCCCAGATGTTTTAGTAGCAGTACCATAAAGCACATTATTTGACTTATGCAAGTTGGGAATAAAGCCTACATTGTGAGTGGAGAGGGTAGTGAGGAGGGGAAGAGTGTAACAGGGGTGGAACTATTTTTACAGTGGTTGAAATGCTAACATTTTTTTACCAATGGGGTGGATATCTCTTGGTTGTGTAACCCAAGACTTGCTTAGAGCTCCTGGCCCATGCCTTTAAACGTCCCCGTAGGTGCAGCACAACTCTTAGGCTTCAATAAGCCCGGAGAGTTAGTTTCACCATCTCTTGCCCCCCAGATGTTTCAAGACTTTTGCAGGACCTAATTTTCATCAAAAGGCATTTCATCCTCCAGCGTAGTTCACCTCCCTCACTGGTTTAAAAGTCAACCCTATGAATACACTTTAATGTAGCACTGGTTTTGTCAGCTCACAGTCTGACTCAATGTATGTTTAATGCTGCTGTCTCTTCTTAGAAATTTTATTTAATCTGCATCGCATGCTGTCTCTTGACCTATGTGTGTACATTCTTGTGTGTGTTCTCTGGACCTGTGTGTATGTCATTGCAGCATATATAGGGATACAGATTAGTAGTGAACTTAGCAGTGTTATGTTGGACTTGATGGTCTTAAAGGTCTTTTCCAGCATAAATGATTCCACAATTCTACATTTCACAGCAGTACCTAACTAACCTCACTGAATGTGATTCCTGTTATATTGTATTTCAGATGCAGCCAATGTTTTCAGATGCTAACCTTTGACATTGGATTTGGCACCTCCATATACCCAGTAGTTCTTGAGGTGAGAAAATTACAGATTATTGCTTGACCCAAAAAATTTACACCAAAAAGAACACAGGAGGGAACCTTCTTTGATAGGTACCCTCAAATCTCTGAGGAATATACAAATACATTAATATTAATTTTGCCTAAAAGTGGAGTGTTGCTGTGGAAGAAACCAGTTTTTAAGGGACAGATTTCCTGTGATGAAGTTCACCACACCATTAAAATGTGAAAAACTTTCAGGTTTGGCATTAAAGGACTATCACGCCAATGTGAATATCAGCAAAACAATATCCATGGGATGCACTGCATGAAAGTAGAGTTAGGTATTAACTGTGTCAGAACAAAGGTGAAGGGAGGAAGTTAAAATACCACAGTTGGCTTTTAATACAAATTAAAGTTCTCAATGAATTATATTGTACTTCTTCAGTTCATGAAGTGCTTTAACCTCCACTGTGCTGTCTTCTTCCTGGACCATCCTCCGGCCCTCAACAACAGAGAAATGTGACTGGTGGCATAAACTTCCTGTGCCAGTTTTGTACCACTCCTGCCTCAGAGCAGCCTGTTTAGAAATGAAAATTGTACTGCTTTCCAGCTGCTTCTCATTACCCCTATATATACATACTAATTGTACATACCAAGGTATATAAAATCTTTGTCCATATGATACAAAAAACCCCAATGAATAAATATATCCTGGGAAATTACAGGAGAATACTTTTAAAATTCATCCTCAGTTAAAATCTGTTCAAGTTTCTAGTAACAACAGTGCAGTCAATATCTCCATCCTTCACAAAATAAATAATAATAAAAAAATAATTCCTTTAAACACAAAGGAAAAATGGACATAAGAAAGAAAGTTTGCATAATCTAAAAGATCCATGAAGACTTTATTAATATCCTTAATTAGTCTGACAAGAATTGTTTAGCTAGTGTAAGAAATGTGACCTGTCATAACAATTTAATAATTGTATACCAGCCTGTGAAAAAATTCTCCCAGGAGCTGCTTAAAAAACTAAAAATAAAGCATAGTGTTTACCTGCCTGCATAGTAGTCTCAACCATCAGCCATAATCCATACATGTACAGTAAATCAGTAGGGTTTAATAGTTTCTTATTAACTTATTAATAATTATTTACAATACTTATAATTATAAATAATAACTGTTTATGAAAATTCAAATCAAGCACATGAATAAAAGCTCTCACATGGGAATGTGATATTGTACTCTAGCCACTGGAGGTCAGCAAACATTGTGGTGCGTAGTTCTGACAGAAAACGTAGTACAGCATTTGTTATAATCCTGTCTGTTTTATTGGTGTTATTATCACTTTTTTCTTAATAAATAGTTCCAGTTTGGTATATGTGGTTATGAGAAGACTGGACTTGATATCCAAACTATAAATTCTTGCATTGTTTCCAACAGGTGCACGAAAACTTCGACTTTCAAGATGATGAATCAAATACTCAGGACCAAACTTTCAAAGAATTTCTTTTTGAAGATACCTTTAAATTTCTCTTATCTAATGAATCCTCAACATTCAGTTTCATAGAAGCTTTACAAAAAATATATGGATCAACTGTGAGCAAGGTAGTTCATTCCACCTTTTCCTTATTATTAATATGTGAAAATATTTCATTCTAAGTTGTATGCCTTTCTGAAATCATAAGTGCCAACTTACAGAATTAAGTATTTATTTAATCATAACTATCTGTTACTGAATTCTGGGGAATAAAACTGCAATTATATTAAACAATCTAATTTTCTTTTATAAAAATTCCACTCTCAAATTATGTAATTTCTCAAAGTACCGTACTTTAATGATATATTTAAAATTTTAACAAAGTAATTTCCCCACCATTTTTTTAAACGGTCTTTTTTAATATACAGGTTTGTGTGTTTCATAGACCTAGAACTGTAGATTCATATAGATTCATGAGCATCAGAATTAAATTTTGATTCCCACAGTTTTGTGTCTTATTTTAGATGCAAGATCCAATTGCATTTTTTTTTTTTTTTTTTTGCATTTATAGGATCTGTATAAAGTTTGCCTCACTAGTGAAAACTATTTCTGACAAGCTGGGATCACTAACAGTATTTCTCCGTCTGGTGCATTTCTGAGGAGATCCCTGCTTGCAAGACTTACAGGGACTGAATTATCCATGTGACTTCTGCCTTTCAGACAGTTGTTGACTAGAAGAGGGTCATGGGTTCTAAATTTGTGATAGAATAAAGTGGGAAGCTGCAGACATGCACATGTATGGCACGATTACCTAAGTCTGTGTTCCATAGGAGACCATGCCACATTTCAAACTGTCCACTTCATTGTCTGTGCTTGCAGTCTCTTCCCGTGGTGGTTTCTGTGAGTACTTTTCTCCACAAAGCTAATGCACAGTCTAGTCTAGAATAAACTAGAATAAAAAATGGGAAGAGCTATCAAGGAGCGGGCTTGACATAACTTTGGATGAGGTTAGGGCAAGTTGGGAGCCGCTGTAACTTGTTCCTTTGATCACCAAAGGGATTGGGGTCTAATGAAAGCACATGGCTTTCCATGTGATTTCACCAGACTGTGCTACCCTTTCCTTCATAGGATGGAACTTACCACAGAGAAGATGAGCAATGTTTGTCTTTAGAAGAGATAAATTCAATGATTACTTTCATAAAGGAGCTGAAGAGTCTTGGACAATTTGAGCTGGTAAATAAATAAATAAATAAACAGAATTTAGTTGTATTGGATACTTTTTTAATATAAATCTTAACTTTTTTTCCTTCATTACCATTCTTTGCTGTCTCTGGCCCATGCATTAGGCTGGATGGACAGGGAAGCAGGGAAATAGAGGTTATGCTGATCTTATTTTGGAGGATTTAGGGGATTTAAATTAAAAGAGATAAAGAAATAGAGCAGAGAATTTGAATTGAAGATTTATTGAAAAGAACAGCTAAAGCAGAAACAGATACCAGAAAATAGAAGGAAAGGAAAAGGAAGAAAACCATGTAAATGACTGATGAGTTGGTAAGAAAATAGAATTACAATGAAGCAAAGCAGGTGTGAATGGAAGAACTGGAGACAGTACAACACTGAGATCATGCCAAGAGAATTGATATAGGTGAAGAAGTGGTGAAAACAGCAAGTGGAATATATAATCTGGCATCTTTTTCAAACTTCAATTGAGTTCATTTTTGGAGAACAGAGATGGAGGAATAACCATCAGTGCCTGTGAACAGGCAAGGCAGTTAATGAGGGAAATGGCAAGAACTGAGGAAACAAAAATCTGTAACTGGGTCTGTTATTCAGAAAGCCTGCATAATATAAGGATTTCTTCTAGATCTGCTGGGTATCAGGGCTGGGAAATGATGAGGCTTTCTGAAGAGGGATTGAGTCTAATAGATCTGGAAGTCGAATCAGAGGCAAAGGAGTTAGACTTCCATGTCAATAGTAGTAATCCTGATTTGCAAGGCTGGGCTAGACAGTCCTTTTCTACATGTGGGGGAAAGAACACTAAAATATATATCCATGCATATGCTATATACACTGTCTTCTAATAATTGCACTACTTTGCATTTTACAAATATTATAATGTGCAGTCTCTAATCAGTGTCTCTCTTTTCAGCTTTTCCCTTCTGCTGCACCCAAGATTCAAACTTTCCTGCGTGACCTTTATCACATGGTAGACCCAATGAGGCGGCTTGGTTCAGTCCTGACTGTGCATTGGTTGCTTTCCAGTTTACTTGAACAATTCCAGTTCATGACTAAAGAGGCAAATACAAATCTTTCAGAATGGTAAGATAGCTATTACATGATCCATTGAGGGTAGTTCCTTAAATTATATTAATTACAGTAGCTCCAGTGAGCATCACAAAATTTTAAAAAAAGTAGATGCAGGTGGACTTACAACACTTGAGATGAAGGTCCATCATGGAGCAGTGTCAGCCATTCTGCTGTTAGAGTTGTAGCTAGATTTCTACATAGGACAGTTTTGTCCCTTTTCCTCTCTTTCTGATACAGAGGACTCTGGGTTAAAAAATTAATTAGAGCTACAATAAATGTTTTTTTAAGAAATATGAAGTAAATTAAGTAGGTTGTTTCTGAACAATAGTGAACTAAAACTTAGGATTGCTTACCAGGGTTGACTGTCTTTTAATTTATTCACCAATCAAAAGCAAAATCGTGAAGAAAATATAAAATTTCAGGTGAAGATTTTTCCAAAAGGGACTAATAATTTTCTGTGGCTCTAAATTTTCTGTCCAACAAGTGACAGGCTGAAGAGCATAATAGTCTGAGAATGTAATTTTAACTTTTTTTAAAAAGCTGGGAAAATATTGTAATGACAAGGTTAGATCCATTGAGCTTCTGGCGAGAAAATTTAACATTCATAAGGAGGGAGGGAGAAAAGAAGGAAGAAAAGGAGGGAGGGAGGGAGGGAAGAAAAGAGGGAGTATGGAATTAATGGAAAGAAGAGGAAAAGTTGTAGGATACATATGTTTAGTCTAAAATTTGTAAAAACGTGGGTTTGGGGCTCATTATCTTTTGGTTAATGATATTTCATATGCATATATGCCATACTTCTTTACTGATTACACAAACAAGGGCTTTGGAACAGAGGCACGTTAGACAGAATGTGTGCTCCATTCCACTGAATCTCGAGTTAAACGTGTGAATGACAGTATTTTTTGCATTTTGCTTGGAGAATGCTGTAGTGACTATATAAGGCATCTGTAATATTTTTTAAGTTTTAACTTTGTTCCTTATTGAATTGGGTGCGGCTTTCAGCAAGTCAGTAGTTATCTATATGTTTGTTTAGCTATGAAGTAGAGCTTATACTTTACCACTGTGCTAGGTAACTGTTTATTAGTGTTTTGAAAATACATAGCTCCATGAATGTGCTAAGTATTGTTGTTACTGCTGGCCACTCCATGAAAAGTAACTCAAAGATGCAGCTGCTTGCATTCATGTGTGAGCCCTTGCCCTTTTGCCGAAATATTTAGGTTTGCATATCAAAGCATACCAACCTTTGGCAGTTTTCTGTTCTAAGCTGTGCCACTCACTCACTTTGAGCAAGCCCCTTGGCCTCTTTTTTTTCTTCAAGTTGAATATTATTGTATGTGTATAAATATGTAGAAGTGCCATTACCTTTCTCCAAGGCATGGGCCAATCTGCTGCCTTTCACTGTATTTTTCCGAAATGGCTAAGCTAACAATGCTATTCTGTTTATTCACTGTAAAAAAACCATGTGTTTTGACATTGTTAAATTGTAATTTTCCACTCCTATACCTACATGCATGTGATGGTGATGCATGTGTCAGATATGCAGGTAATTGTACTTAACTGCAAGGAAGAAAGAGTTTAGTAGAGCTTACTCCCCAGATAACTCAGGTATGCATTCTCTTTGAGCTTTGATTAATCTTTTTTGAGATTCCCAACTTTGATGAGTTTGTATATCAGAACACTTTTCCTGAGTTTCTTCAGTTAAAGTGAGGTTGTTTTGTTGGTTTTTTTTAACAGTTCTTATTTCTCTGACTATGCAAAATTGGTATTTCCATTTACAAAATCCAGTGATATGCATAGCTAATTGTCCAACCAGACAAGATACTTATGGGAAAAATAATGACTTCTGAATTAGGTCATCTTATTCTGTTCACTGGTTATGAATCCATAGGATGGAGACAGGATTTAAAGAAGTTTCTTGGTCTACTATTCTTAACCCATTTCATCTACATGACTAGTAATGAAATCTTAAATGGTACTAGTGTACTCTGTGAATTCCTTCCACAGGAGAAGCAAGAACTGTAGAAACTCATCTCAAACTATAATGAAATGGTTAGAGCCTAGGTTAGAAAGACTATCTCCAATGCATTGGAAAAACATATGAGAAAGTTCTTTGAAAGTGATGGAGTGGTACTTTTTAACATATGCACTGAAATCAATTTTCTGCATTGTTTGTGCACTGTTTTTCAACTCTATTCAGTTTCGATTTGTGACATGACTTAAGACATACATCATTATTGCCTTTCAGAATAGTGGCTATGAAGTATCATGGCAAGTATGTTTGACTGTGCCAGACAGCAGGGTAGCATGGGAGAATCAGATTAGTGAGAAAAGCTAACCCTTCTGTATTTGCATAAGACAAATTCTTAAGCAGATTAATAAGGTTGCAAATGCTTTTATGAAATCAAATTTGGAAAAGTGTTACTAGCCTCTCGCGTGCAAAGTCAAAATAGAAGCAGTAGCTGTCAAAATGAATTTGGACTGAAAATAATTTACTGGAGTTTAACTTGGTCATGCTTTTCACCTGGGCACTTTAAGAAACAAACATGGTTTGGTCTATGGGGCAGAAGAAGACAACAGCAAGGAAGTTTGGATAAGATCACCGATCTGCAATGGGAGGAGTAAGAAAGGAAAGGAGGAAAGGAGAGTGTCAGTTGAGATTAAGTGCCAGAAAACAAATCCCACTCTTGAGTCTGCAATTTTGTATTTCTCTTTTGAAGATAGGCACAAGATAGTATGGTGAACCAAAGACCTTCATGGAAACTTTGTGACTGAAACCAAGCAAACACTACAAACTAGAAAGTTCACGCTGCCATTTAATCAAACAGAAACAAATTGCTCATGATCACATCTCACAAAATTACCTCCAGTGCCTCCTCAAGAGATACCTACAAAACATAATCTAAAGAAATAAAATTCATAACTCTACTAAATCCTGAAATATGGTCTCAGTGTTGACTTTACAACCAATTGAAAATTGCACTATCCACAGCTAACACATCCGTTGGAGGCCCCAAAAGTGACTAGATTTTTTCCTTTTTGTATTTTAATCTTATGAAAGATATCCCCTATTTCTATACATCCTTCATTGCTGATGTCTCTGATTGCTCAGACCATCAGATGACATTACCATTGCTGCTGTCAGTCCTCTAGATTTCTCCTTTGCTGCATCAGAGAGATTCCTAAAGGACAGGTTCACTGTCAGCAGTTTGGGATCTTTCAAAAGGTACATTCACAAGCATGGGCTCACCTAGGGTACCTGACGTGCAGTCATTAGTTTCATTAGAGCTAATTGCAAAGTGTGTAGGCAATGTGCACATCTGTGCTTGATAGCTCCTCTGAGATACTAACAAGGGGCCACTGAAACAAATAAAGGACCCTTCTTGAGTATCAGCATGTGAAGGAAAGGACTCTGCAGAGCCCAGGATCCCAGCCACTCCCTTCCCAAGGGAATGCTTCATAACTGCATCGTTCCTCAGCCTGCTGAACTGCAAGGAGCTTGAACAAAGGAAAACTTATGGTTCTGATGATTAAAATCCCAGTCTTCAGCAAAGATAAATCATGGAATCATAGAATCATTTAGGTTGGAAAGGACCTTTAAGATCATGGAGTCCAACTGTTAACCCAGCACTGCCAAGTCCATCACTAATCATGTCCCTTAGCACCATATCTACCTGTCTTTTAAATACCTCCAGGGATGGTGATTCCACCACCTCCCTGGGCAGCCTGTTCCAATGCTTGGCAACCCTTTCAGTGAAAACATATTTCCTAATATCCAACCTAAACCTCCCCTGGTGCAACTTGAGGCTGTCTCCTCTTGTCCTGTCACTTGTTACTTGGGAGAAGAGACCGACCAAGCCTCCTGTCAGGTAGCTGTAGAGAGAGGTAAGGCCTCCCCTGAGCCTCCATCTCTCTAGACTAAACACCCCCAGTTCCCTCAGCTGCTCCTCACAAGACTTGTGCTCCAGACCCTTCCCCAGCCCCGTTGCCCGTCTCTGGACACGCTGCAGCCCCTCTGCTCCCTCTTGCAGTGAGGGGCCCAGAGCTGAACACAGGGTTTGAGGTGCGGCATCACCAGTGCTAAGTGTGGGGGGACGATCACTGCCCTTGTCCTGCTGGCCATGCCAAAATCTGAGTATCTTTTTGTAAATACAATGATCTGAATATCTTTCTGTAATATCATTTCTAAATATTACATTTTGATACCCTGTGGTAATTAGATAAAGTTATTATATATCTCTTAATGTTGTCTGATGATAACTACAATCTCTTTACAGAGTCGATACGTAGAGGTCAGGCCGTTCCTCTGGGAGCAGGGGCCTTGCAGTGGTGGTGGTTGCCACACTCCTGAGGTGTTCTCTGGCTAAACCAAAGTGACATTTTATAGAATTAAGACTTTTTCACAATTAAGAAATTGTGCTTTCACCTTACAGTAAAGTTTGGGACTGGGCAATCAAACAGGAACAGTAGAGAGAAAGGATATGTTTGATGTGTGTTAGCCACGACATCCTTGGCAAGCAGAAAGAGAGGTGCAAAATGACTTATAACTTGGAAAACAAAGTCTCTAATAGTTTAAGTGCCTCCTCTGAAGTAGGTTATGAATGTGCATGAAATTAGGGTGGTGTCTAGACACTGCAAGCTAAGAACTACATTTTCATGTGCACAGAGACACACAGATCTGCCAGCTACTTCTTTCCTTATCTCATTGAGACGATTCAGAAATCTCTGTTTTATTATCAGACAGTTCACCTTTTACCGTTACTAACCTCGATGCTGCTTCCAGCAGCTCCTGTGAAACATTAAGTGATGGCTGATTGCACAGAACAATATTGCCACCTCCCTTCCTTGGCACAGACAGTGACTTTGTGTCTTTTAAAATCCAAACTGAATGTGCAGCAGTATCGGGGAAGAAGCTGCTTTATGAGAACTTCTATGGAAAACACTGTGAGGAAAACACGTGAAAGCTTTAAGAAATACTAACAGACCTCTGAAAAGGTCTGTTACCCAGAGGTCCAGTACATGGATTGCAGAGAAGCCTACTGCCTTTCTTCTACTATGCTCCCAAAATGCTATATGAAGGAAAAAATCTGCAGAGTTAGCAATATGGGTGCTACTAACATGTTAATGAATTGCTGTGATTGTCTTTTTTCACTGAGGATTTATATCTATACTCTGGATGTTGATTATGTGATTTGTTTTGAATTAGCAAATGAATCAAGATATTCCATTATATCAATTCATGTTATTGTCGGTACCGATACTTACCTTGACACAGATCTTCATTTATATTTAATTATTTTTGAACAATGTCTAACTTTAACCTCAATTATATACAAAAAAAGCATTATACAAACAGTTAAGAGATACAGTTTGTGTTATTTTATTCTTGGCTATATCCACTCTTCTTTTTCCCAGCAATTCAACAACTGAAATTTATTTCTGGGTTTGGGGTTTTTTTTTCTCATGTGATATGCTACCATTTATTATGGAATGTGTGTTTTCTGTCACTTTCATTAAGGTAATACTGCTAATGCTGGGATCATGAATCCAAAAGGTTCATCTTTCAATGGGGAATATTAAAATACCATGTGGCCTGGGATGCCATATAGAAATTTTTGAAAAATTTTCCATGGTTTCTGTTCCTTCTATTTATGTAGAAACATGTCTGCTATTGAATTGACAGGAATTCTCAAGAAAATGCGAGTCCTAAGAAGAATGTTCCTTCCGACTTTAGGAAGAATCATAAAGGTAAGAAATTGGAGTAACATCTTTTAAATATGGTATGTTTTCCCTTTTTGTACTACTTCTGATAATTGGTATGATTTAGATTACATTGTTTTGCATTCCAGCTGGAAGGTCTTGGCTTATTACATGTAAAAGACCAGCTTCTTCTTTATCTGTGTAAGTTCTGCTGTACCCGTGAGCAGTGTTCATGAGCCTAAAGCAAAGATCTAACACTGAAAAGAATAAAAGTACACTGTTTTTTTATAATTAACACAACGAAAATTCCTTCTTTGATAGGACTGCGAATCATGCTTAGATCAGAAAATTATCAATTGTTTCTGTTTACCTTTCAGCATTGCATTATTCCAGTCAGACTAAAGAAAGACAATGCAGTTATGGTAAGTCAAGGTCTTTCTAGACCACTGAAGGGGAAGAAGAGAGATTGCTTGAACAAATTTATTGGGATTTTCTACGTAACCTTTCAGTGAATTGAGTGCCTACAGGCTGTAACATAAAAAAAAAGAAAAGAATTTTTAAGTAGCAAAAATGTTTATGAATCACTCAGTGATTGGGCTATTGTGTTAAATAAGCCTCAAGCAACATTAAGCATTGCTATACGTGCATATTAATGTGAATATTCCAGCACTCATTGATCCCTTGCTGCACTTAGTAGACTTTTGCCCCATATTTCCAAGAACTTTAGCACACATTTGTTCTTGTGGAATAGCCTTTAAACTTCTATGGAGTTTAATCAGCCTTATATAAGGACAGTCTTCAGCTCAGAAGTGGAGTTTTGAAGAGCTGGTTAAGAGATGAAGAGTTTTCTAAAATATCTGCTTGTAGAAATATTTGAAGTATGTTTAAAGATATTTAAAGTATATTTGTCTTTGGTGGGAGCAATGCTTTCTGCTGCCTTCCTCAGTAACACTTTTTCTGAGGGATCACTTTATAAATATGAAACAATTGCTCTGTGGTAGAAAGACTTTTCTACCCATTGAGCCTCATTTCCCCTTTGTTACTGATGTCATGGTGCCACCAGGAACCAGGAACTGTCAGTCAGAAACCAGAAATGCTCCTGGGCTGGCTGACTGGCATCACCATTCCAACTGCAAGAAAATTAATTTGAAAATACCTCGATTTATTTTATTTTGAAAATTCCTCCTCATTTTTTAACTAGCAGTGAGAAAACCTTTCTATGCAAGGCGCACAGGATCTGGAGAACTGTTTATAATCATCTGTAGAATTTTTAAAAATACTTTCTTTGTGTCAACTTACAAGCTTCAGTTCTAGCCCAAATTCTGCTCTTCCACTGGAACAACTTCCTTTACATTTTAACACATGCAAAAGAGTGCTGAAATTGCCCTGTTTTTTTCTCAAGGCAGATATTTTGGGGTAGAAAAGGCCCACATAAAACTGCTTGCATCCCTTATGACCCTTTCAAGCCAAGTTTTAAGCCACAAATTTTTTCAGATATCATAGTAAAAGAGTTTCCTGGCTGGCATATTTTCTGAAGCACCCAGTTTTAAACATGTACTGGAGAATATAAGTGGAAAGAAAGTTTGGAACATGCAATTATACTGTAAATCTGAACCCAACAGGTTGGATTAAAATATTTGTCATAATTGGGTTGCCAGCAAATAATTGTTCTCATGAGTCATTTGGCAAACACTACAAAATAAAGGATACATTTGAGCAAATAGGATTTGATTGTGGAGATTTCATACACAGGGTAGGAGCTCGAATATGTTGATTTAGGAATTTTAATAAAACATTCTTCCAACTGTACTGCAAATGACCCCATGGGTCTAGATATCTCCATGTGACTCGTTCTTATGAACAGCAAGAGTATGTCTAACTTATTTTGATTTTTATTGGTAATTACACATGTGCATAAACCCTGTACACAGGCTGGTACCTAAGTAGGTTATGAATTTTGGCCTAACTCTTCTTTAAGTTTCAGTTAACCAACTGGAGACATGATCTCCCAGACCTAATCCTTGTATTTTCAAAGGCTTACTCAGACTTTGAGTTTTGTGACTCTGGCTAGAGTCATGGGGACTGAATGATTAAAATCCCTCCAGGGTCTAAAATTTTATCTCACGTGCCAATATAAAGTCCATTAAGACCTTGCAGCAGGATTATCAGTCTCAGAGTGACTAGGCATTAAAAATCTTGCCACTGTACATGTTATCAATCTGCCAGAAGTTGTGTGTTACTTAAAAATGTTCATACATTTCACAGTTTTTTCTTTGATGCCTTCTTGGAACAGATAAAGATACCCTATCTCATATCAGGCAGATCTTCACCAGTCCACAGCTGGACTTGAATCCTCAGTTTAACCCAAAGATCAAAGAATACTATGCAGAAGTCCCATTCGACATGGTGACAGTGAAGATAGGAGCAGAACCCTCTAACTGTCAATGCCAAGTACACCTTGATGAGAAGAAAGGGCCAAGGTATGAGCAACAAAATAAAAGTGTAAAAACTAGAAGTGTCCTTACCTTTTGGATATATGTCAGAATATTACAGAATTGGTTTGTATTTCCAAAAGCACAGAATGCCTATAGATTAGTTATGAGAAGGTCAGAGAGAGTTCAACACTCAGAAATTTGTATTTATTTGTCAATATCCTGAAGGCAATGGTAATATGTTGTCAAGCCATAATTAACTCTAGCTTTATGGAGTGCACGGTTGCTAGCATCTCCCCCAGCTTCTCCAGTCACTGACAGCATCAAAGCTGGGTGGAAACAGATCATGATTACACTACACACAGTAGACAGCAAATAATTTGAGCTTTCATGTCTACGCCTTGATTTTGTACTGTGGTCTGAGCTACTGCCCTGCTGGGCTTGGTCCCTCAGCCAGCAGTCTGCTTACATGGATCAGAGTAGGGAGCTGGGATCATCTGGGCTCAGCCATCCAGTCAGTTTTTTACCCAGCGAAGGAGACACCCATTCAAGCCATGAGCAGCCAGTTTCTCCAGGAGAATGCTGTGGGAAACAGTACAAAACTTTACTAAAGTTCAGGTAAACATTTACAGCCTTTCCCTCATCCACTTCAGTGGGTCATGTTCTCATTAGTGAGAGTCCTGGCTTATCTGATCTTTTAGAGAAGTATAAATCTGGAGGAAAGGGGAGAGAACAATCATCCGTAAACATCAAGTCTGAGCATTGACCCACAATCATCCATGATGTTTAATTGCTACTATGATCCCTGGCACCATTTTGACTTTCCCAACCAGTTCTCTCTGACACAACAGCATGTGCCAGGGACAATCCCAATACGCATTTTGGACGTCACCTGTTTTTGGATGTTGTGAGGGACAAAAAGTCTTTATTTATCTGTGCCAGGTACCTCAGAACCAGAGAAATGACCTATTTATATACTATCCATTAGTGAGTGGATAAAAGAGAGAGCCAGGACAATGATTTGCTTGGGAGGAAGAATTGTTAACCATTACAAAGCGAGCTTGACTTCATGGCATGAAGTGCCTATGCAACACACCATCTTTTGGATAACTATGAAGCAGATGCTTTGAACTAGAATGTCTGCTAGTAGCCAGACAGTCTGTACAGTCTGTACAGGTCTAATACTTAACATGCTTCTTGTATTTTCAATAAGAAATTAGTCTTGATTTATCATTTTAACAAGTTCCCATAAAATGCTTTCACCCAACTTTTTAGTGTTTTAATGTTAACTACCATGGCAGTCAACATAAATACATGCAAAAAACTTAAACAGTTTTCTTCCTTGTAAAAGGTAAAGAGAACAGCAGTATGTCCTTTACACTGAAAAGTAAAAGTTCTGCATGTCCAGGTTCTGTGTTTTTCAGCATTTATTATTTCCCTGCTAAGGGAAGAAGAGCACAGTCCAGCTTTGATCTTGTCTGTCACTGAGCAGTTTGTCTGGGATTCCATCACATTTGGCTAGTGGAAAATTTCAGTGGCTAGCTGACACCTCTGATCTCATTTGCCTCCCTGCCGACTTCACCATGAACTTGGACATACCAGGAATTATTGGCCCTGGTGACTTCATTCACAATTTTCATGTCAGAACTGCTGCCAGTGCTACTGAAGGTGTTTTCACTAAGTTTCGCTGTCAGTATTTTGTCTTCCTGAAAGAACTGTAAATTGTTACAAATCTTATTTTACACTGCCTTTGTTTAAAATCAAATGTATTTTGTAAGAGAAAGAAAATGTTAGAAGCCTCAAGGAGCAAGCATGATTTAGCTGTTTTGGATAAAGCAATGTAAATCTTTGTTTCTTTAGCATTTATTCCACTTCTTTCCTGTTTTGCCTTGCAGCATTGCTAACTACCCCCTTGGCCTTGGATTGAACAAAGTCATTGTTCTCGTAACCGATGATTCGCAGCCCAGCCCTCAGGTTGTGAGCAGCTACAAAATCACAATTTATCGAGAGGATCGCCCTAGTCTGCCTTTGTTTGATGACTATATGATGTGTGGGTTTGTGCAGGTATTGTGTCTATATTCCTTCGCTATACAAATAGTGAATTTAACTGGGTTTTGTTCATTCAGTAGTATAAATTAGGGTACATGGGCCAAAGTTGGTGTAGAGTCAGTTTTGTTGAGATTAGAATCTGAGTTCTAAATGTTGTAATTTTATTAAATATAGCATTTACACAGTATTTTGAACGTATGAGGTAAGCAAGTCCAGCATGAGTACCTGTTACGCTTACCATATATTTGAGAGCTGCAGGTTAATTAACCCTTACTTTGGTCAGCCAAAACCTAAACCATCAGAGAACTGCTGTTTCCTTGTGAGAAAACAGTGACTCCATACTGCACAGTGGGCAGACTGCAGTTTTCATAACTATCTATCTATGAAATTGGAGCCATGAAGATCCTTTTAGCAGGAAAAATGTTTATGATGAAGGTATGTTTATCAGTGTTCCAGACAATTGCTGTTATATAATTTATGAATGAAAAGTGTTTATTCTAGAAGACAAATAAACACAATGGAAAAAAACCCACTGCTGGTTCTGAATGAAAGGTTGATTGTTGCTTGCATCACATTTATCTTAATATAAGTTTGGGAATGCTAATAAATTACTCCTAACAGTCCTTAGGAAGCAGTGCATCTCCTGAATGAAAAAAATGGTGAAAGCCTATCTAATAGGGCTAAAAAGGGGCTGGGGAAGGGGAACTCAGGCTGAATTAGACAAAAAATTGGAAGAAAGATAATGAAATAAAGGAACAGTGAAACTTTCAGTTAGTAAAACTAAGGTGATAAATTCTTTGTAAGAGAAACTGGAACACAGGCTGGAGCAGAGCTGTTTGGCTTCCAGTTTGAGCACTGAACTTTGGTACTTGATATGGTGGGCAAAGATAAGCCAGTTGATGCAAGGAGAGGAGTGACATGGTAAATAATAATCAAGGGCAGTGCATTTTTCTGTGGGATTTTAGGCAGATGAAAAGATTCGGTGGGCATATTCTAATATCAGAGCATACAGGAGGAAATATTTAATCACAATTAATTCTGCAACCAGGAAACAGGGTCTTCAAAACCATAGTGTTGAAATGGCCATCCATGTTCATGTAAAATGTCTAATCCTACCTTTATTTATCTTCTTTATGAAGATCTTTATATATGAATATATCCTTTTCATAGAACTTACTTCCCTTCTCTGGTTTCTTTCTATATACTGCAGAAGAGGTTGGGAGACGAGGGTGGGAGAAGGCAGAGCATTTTATGTGATGGGACAGATCAAGAGGGACTTTTTGTTCTTGTAGAGAAATAAACATTGGGACTTAAAAAAGGAGCCAAAAAGATTATAAATGTTGATAGCAAATTATATGTTGACAATAATTATCCCCATCTGCAAATCAGAACTGTCAGAGAAAATGTATGTAGTAGTCATACCCTACTGACTCTGATCTGAATGCCTGATTATGTTGCTGTCTGGCCTTCTGCCTATTCTTTGTCTCTTCTCTTACACTTATCTTACAAGCTCAAAAGGTCAAGAACCATCTTCTCGCTTTTTCTACTGGTACTGGCTCAGCACTAGATCCAGGAGTTGTTACAATAAAACAAATAAGAATAGATACATACAATAAGATCTTGATTGATGCACACAGCAATTTGCCTGACACCTTAGGTGTGGATTAGTATGAAAAAGAGAGCAGCAATAGGTTGAGCTGAAGTTATATTATTAGGAGAACATGCTGGGTGGAAAGATGTAAGGAAAGCTCCTTGTGTTCTCCAATTTAGGGCATGTACAGGAACTCAACTTCATACACAACCTCCCACACTAGAGTTTACACTGTTAATGTTTTTTTATAGCATTTATGAGACAGAGTATGAGTCTTTGAAGCACTGTGAAGGCAAAGAGATGTAGAATGATAAAAATGAAATGTGTTTTAGAAGTTTCTTTTGATTTAGCACAGTTTTCTGCTCATCTGTGACTAACTGCTCTCTAATTAATACAATTGTTCAGAGCTAGGGAGGACTTCAGGAGTTTTAGAGCAAAAATTAGATGAAAAGCATTCTTGTGGTATCTAATGAGGGCTGTGAAGATACAGTATGAGATTCCAAAACAACATTTTTTGTAGATATGTTAAAGGCAAACTTATCAAGGAGTGCATTTAAAAAACAAACAAAGGCTGGAGCTAGAGATAAAGATGGCATTCTAAAACACTCAACCCCCTGCATTTTTTTCCCCTTTTCCCTATTTTCTGGAATAGAATTTATTCCCTTTTACTAAGAGTGTTGTTTTTATCACTACAAAACTCAGGTCTTAAATAGCATCATTACATTCTGCTTTTCATACCGGAGAACATTATGTGCTCTTGCAGGGTGCGTTAATACACCCTGATCAATGACATGAATGCTTGTTCTCTTAGTAACAAGACACCTGTTTTAGAAGCAAAAGGATAAATACAGCGTGAACTGATGGAGTCTTCTTTGGACACTTGACTAGGCACAACTGGGATCACACATGGGGAGACAAAGGTCACTGACAGTGGTGTGGTCTTTCTCACAGAAGGCTTCAGTTAAAATTCTAATCCAGCGACTTTTTTTCCTGACTTTCTTTTATGTTTAATCCCATTAGGATATTCAGGTTTCACTGCAAGATGATACTATAAGGAAGTTTACAATAAAAAGACAGGGTGTGGGATGTTGTTTCCAGTCTTCTAACAATTCTCATGCAGTTGAATAATCCTGGATTAATTTCAAGGCTATTGAATTAAGAAGTGTATCATTCCAAGCCTTGCATCCCCTAAAAGGAGAAAAAATATTGTCCTCTTGACTTTTTGATAGCAGCTATAATATCCTCATTAAAACCAAATTAGTAAGGGACAAACTGTGGCATCACCATAGCACCTTCAGCAGCTTTATTTGCCTTTCATTGTGTGTTCTGCATTCTGACAGTATTGCTTGGACTGCAGATGGAGTCCTTATTGGTTTGTGCTTTAACTTAATTTTGTGCAACTGTTGACAATATTCAAATTAAGTGTCCTTGAAAGAAGTGGTGCCGTTCCTTTATCACCTGTGAGGCTGTGATACCAAGATAGGCAGACTACAAAGCAAGCAACAAAAAACAGTGAGCTCTTGAAACAGGGGTATCAGCATTACCCTCAAGTGAAAGATCCCAGACTACGCAGAAACTGCCATAAAGGACAAAATATTTTATTCATCCATGCACTGCCCTTTATCTTTAAAATGCAAACAGATTTATCTATGCTTCACCTGAAATGTGTGGATGCTTTTTGTTAATCTTTGCCTAGTTGCAATCTTGGAAAGTAACTGGTGATGTGCTTAGGGAACATTTTTTGACACTCTGAACTTATGTACCTATAATGTTCTGCTGCCACATGTTTTGGTTTTATGGGTTTGGGTTATTTTGGGTTGTTTGGTGGTGGTGGTGCGTTTGTATTTTAGTAATTCAGTTATTTATTTGTTTTGCATTGGTATTGTGAGTAATGGCTAGCTATTATTGCATTTTATAGCCTGTGTATCATTCGTTTTGTGCATTTGCACAAAACACAAAGAAGTACTTTCCAGAATCAGTGCAGTGCCATGGGCTGATGCTCTGGATGTCCTACAGTTTTCTTAGGTCTGAAAGGAGAGGAGAACAGCTTCAAAAACTTTCCTGATTTTTATAAACACCTTATTCTTAAATACTATTATCTCTTACATTTTTATAAAAATTTTTATCATACTGTTTTCCTAGAGTTCAGATAGCGTAAGAAGTCCGGCAGAGCTGATAATGAGATACTGGTATAGCATTGCTGACTGTGTAACATCAAATGGCTGCAATGCAGCTGGCAACAAGATGCCAGCAACAAGATGTTGATTTCTCTGTCTACTAGACTTCCATTGACGAAAAAGTAATTAAGACCTAGGCCTAATATAGTAACTATATTTAACTTTACTTTAGTCTCTAGGGGCAGACATGAGAAGACCCTTTAGAAAGGAAGAAACCCTTAAAAAAATCAAACTAATTTCAATTTTGTGTTATGTAAGATATGAGAATAACTTTTTTTTTTCCTGAGTTCAAGTTATAAATTTCCCAAGGAAAATAAAATTTTCACTTAATTTTAAACTGTGTGCTATTACAGTTACAATGCCTTTCATACTAGACAGTACAAGTAAACACTGTCAATTACAGAAACATGAATAAGCTCTGCCTAGTGCTCTAATGCAAAAAATTTCAAAGAACCTTGCAAATATTAAATGATATCCATAACATAAAAAGGAAAAAAAAAGGCTTAGGAGGGAAACAAAGAACTTGTCCTGTAGTAGGACAGGCTTGAAGCACATTAAGTCTCTTCTGTATTTCCCATTATCTGCATTAGATTCAGTGTGACCCCCATCACAAACCACCCACCTCTTCTGTCCTTAGGACATTGTGGATGCCATGCGCAGACTCAGGTTTTGCAGTGCTTATTGTAGCAGCAGCTAACCTTCTTGGCAGTTCTGGGTTTGAGTGTCTTGCATGAAGACACACAGAAACGGCACCTTTAGAACTAAATGTACAGCCTAATTATATCAACAACCAGACTGTATCTTACTTGCAAAGCCAGCTTACTTCCTTTTCAGAGAATAAAAGAATATCCATTATGGGAGCAATCATGCATTGCATTCTTTAGTCTTCTCACATCTAAAGCTGGTGAAAATTTTCTTCAGTGGTTTTGTATTTTTCAGAAAAAAAACAAAAAATGCCCAAACAAAAAAAAAATAGAAAGCATTCTGATTATGGGAAAAAATATAAAGAAAAGCATATGCTTTCATCAGAAGAAGATGTTTTCATTCAGAGAGGGTTATTTGATTAAAAGAGATTGAAATTTGAAATTTATATTGGCATAACTTTTAAGTTAGAGATTTTTGCTATTATGCAGTCCAGAATGCTAACTCTATTTTTTAGGAGGGAGTGGCTGGGAAAAGTAAAAAACCCACTCATTAGTAGATCTAAAATACTCAAGCCTATACTCTAGATTTTTTTTACAGAAACACTGGTAAGAGTATAGTTTGGCAGTAATTTTTTCCACGAGCAATGCCAGCTTAAGCATCCCTTTCCCTGCCTACAGCTACTCATGAACAAGATGGGAGAATTATTGTTTATTTAAATGGGCTAACTTCTAGGATATGGTCCCAATCTCACTATGTGAACACAAGGAAAGGGGTAGGTGTGGGGGCAAGAATGACCAATTGAGCACAGAAGAGTGGTAGTGGGTGCTTCTTAAGGCAGCTTTTGCTTTCTTCATGAAAGAAATTCACATCAAGATTGGTTTTAAAGCTGTTGTGAGTGAATAGTTACGGCTGTGCAGAAAAAAACAGATACCTGGTTTTAAATGAGCAGGAGCTCCATGTTCAGAAATTGTAGAAGTGATTTATGGCTGACAACACACAAAACACTAGAAGTACATTTTCACTGCTATTAATTTATTAAATAAAGTGTAAATTATTTTGGGTTTTGTGTGCCTGCAACCCACTCCCCCAGGAAACACAAAGCAGTGTTCACATAACCTTGAGGAGCAAATATGTAGCAAACTGAATACACTCATTGTTAAATTGGAGGCATTTCAGATGAAAGCCACAAAATGATTAAAGAGCTAGCACATAAATAAAAGGTGAAGGTTTATATCTTCAACTGCTGTATGTCAACATAGTTCAATTAATTTCAGGGGAGCAATTCCAAATTACACTGGTGGGGTATCTGTCCTGAGAGAAACATGTGGCTAAATTCTCTTCCATTATATATGCCAGGCAATATTAGTGAGTGAATTCACTTGCATAAAACTGCTGAATTTTTTAGTAATTTTCTGAAATATTCATGGTCAAGCAACAGCTCAGGAAAAGCTAAAAACTATTTGAAGGTGTTTCAAAGTATTTAAAGATCAAGGGATGTATAATCACAGTTCACACTAAGTAGAAGCATCTAAATCTAATAGCACAGCTTGGTGCTTCTAAAAAGTGTATTTATGAAGATACAGAAGGTAGAGGTGTAAATAATAAATGCACTGAGATAATTTTCAATCAGAGGGTTAATTTCTGTGTGTGTCTTGGAACAAAATGTTTTGCAGAGTCAGCGTATTCTGGCTTTGTCAACTTCTATACCATTGGGGAGAGGCGGCTTGCCATGTTTTCTTAATTATAACAAAGACTTTTGTGACGATTTAAAGCGCTGCTTTGTAAATGAGTCACAGGAACAATTAACCATTGTGAGGGATATTCTTTACTTTGATGCTTTACATTTGTGCTGTTCTATGCTGAAGCCCTTTTGGATCTCAGCATCCGAAGAGATACAGCTGTTAGGCTGGTATCTTGATCAGCAGTTGGTATCTGCTGCTTTAAGGAAAGGTCCCAAAAGCTCAGCAGATCATAGATCTATCCTTTTGGGGGAGTTAATGTCATGCTTTGCAATTTCTCTAGAAATCAAATGTTCACCTCTTTTACCTACACAGTTGATTTCATACATAGTCTTCACTATCATCTGGTAAGGACAGGTTCCCATAATCACTGTTCACTGTCAGACATCTGCCAGGCTCTGAATAAGCCATAGAGACAAAATGGGCACAACCAGGGCATAAGGGGGCAAGAATCAGCAAAAGAATGAGTTTAAGCGTGGAATGAAAATTTGCTTTACAGTTTCATCCTGTATATTCAGTAGGCTGTACCTGACTAGGACTATCATCATACTCTCCAGCATTTGGGGGATGCCACATTACAGAGCCCAAACTTTGAGGCTCAAGACCATGTTGGGTCCAGCTGCTTGGGAAACGCATATAGCCTTCCAGTTCACAGCATTTTGCTTACATTCCTGATTTCATATTAGTTGTGCTTAGTCTTCTCTATATAGCTGTTTCCTGTTTAACATGTGATGCAAGATTAATAACAGATACCCTCCAGGAAACACCTCCAGAAATATCAGGCAGAGACTGAAGAGAGCGGATGTTTCCGTGCAGCAGCTACATTTGTCATTATTACAATGCATTGTACATGGGAAATGGTGTGTTACACAATCGCTAACGGGTAATTTGCCACCAGCACTTTGAGAAAATCCATGTGAATTCAGTGATTCAACAATCTTAAGCCAATAATGACTGCAATGACACCAACAAAGTAATTTTGTTTATGATCATTAGCCAGAAGAACAATTAGCTTGCTATAATAATTAGGCACTGAAGAGAAATTTTTTTAGGCAGCTTTCAGCCTTATTTTTCCTATGCTCCCTTTCCTTCGGCAGCACTCTTGTAATTAAGAACTTCTTAACTCGTCTTAACTTTATCACTCTTTATCACCACTGAATTTATTGACACCAGCTAGTGTTTGTAGCACCTTCTACCTCAGCAATGGCAAATTTAGTGTCTTCTCCTCTTCCTTTCCCTCTTCTGTGTGTTTGCAGTTTAGCAGTCTTACTAAGAACATCCCACCATCCTAGACACTCGGTTAGGTGACTCCTGACTTGAATGAATTGTTTTGCTATTATGCCACAGAAAAATGTCATTAGTATGTCATTATGTGAGGAATGAAACCATTAAAGATAAACCTCATTGACCTGACAGAACAATTCTACTCTTTTGTGTGTTCAGGCTGTTCTCTGCCTTCATACAATTAGTGATGTTATCCCATGGGCATGCATGACACATTAAAGATACAGAAGGTGATCTGCCCAGGAACTAGCCAAGCAGAAACTTGTAATTGCATGACTAAAAATGTAAGGGAGTCAGATTATGACCCATGTGATTGCAACTGGTGAACAGGATCTCACTGGTGATAGTGGTGTGTATGATTGGATATTTCAGCCTTGCGATACCTGCTCCCTAGGGTGCTGCAGGATGGGGAGATGCTGAGACAGATACAGTGCCGTGGATGCACATTCTGTAGACACAGTGCTATCTCTGAGCCTATCGAGGATTGCTGGTATAGACTGGACTAGACTCAGGTTTTTCTGCTTCTTTGACTTTAACTACAGGATTGAAATGTCTTTTTAAATAATAGCATTGAACCATTGTGGATGGCTGTGAAAGGAGACAGACAACAGCAAATGCGGGGTAAGCAATTCAGCTCCTGGGAGAACACTGTTCTCTGGAAAAGCTTATCAGAAAAGCTGTTTTTATGTAATTCTTGTTAGCTATGGGGTGTTTGTTTGTGCTAAGTTATCAGGCAATCATCCCACATATTTAGAATAGATTTTCACTTACATTCCTTTTTTGCTTTTACTTTGGATGATTTCAATACAATACAGGCCCAGTAACACCCCTGGAACCAATTACTAGCTTGCTAGAGAACTGGTAGCAGTAACTTCTGCAGAAGACTCCACATAGCCCAGACTTCTTTGTGTTTGTTCTTGTTTCCTCTCCCTGCCCTCCACAGGGATTCCTCCATGCATTTCTGCCTTGTGGTCTAGCTTGGGTACAGCTACAGGTACAGCTTGATGGACTGATGGTTAGAGCTCTTTAGGGAAAAGAGGGAGCCACATGCTCGAATCACGTCAGCCTAAGGCCAGCCTAGAGGCTGAGTGCTTGGGGGAGATCCTGACCCAGCCTGACTAACCACAGAAAGTTGCTTCCTTCTTTCTGTCTGCCCCTGACTACAGGAGGACACGGATGGGCCCACACCCTCGGCGGGCAGTGGCAGTTCCTAGCATGCGGACCTAAGTCGGGTGCTCTTGAGATGTGCCCTGTATACTGTACTAATGATATTATCTCTTGAAGACACCTGAGGTCTCTAGAAAGGAACAGATGATGTACTTGGGGCCTCCCAATCACCCTCAAACAGCTGGTTTTTTTCCTTGATTCCACAGGGAACCTAGCTCTAGCCATCTCAATCACCATGGTGGGTCAAGCTCTTGCTTTCAGACTTTGTGTTGCCTATATTAACTGTGCTAAGTTAGAGAGTCAAAGTGTGGCTCATAATTTTTCCATGCTTCCAATTTTTAACTGTGCAATATCAGGATATAAGAATTAACTCCCCAGTAAAGAGTAAAGCCTTACAAAGTCTTTGGATGAGCCACATATGCGTGAGAACTGCAAAGTATGGGTTAAGCAGTTCTCCTTTATGAGCTCCAGGAAGTGCAATGACACATTTAAAAGTCCAATAATAGAAGGGGGTGGGGAGAAAAAAAAGGTCATCCGAAGCTTCTGAAGCCTCACTGAAATATTTAGCTTTAAATATTAGTCTCAGTGTTTGCATTCTGTCAATGTGCCTGACTCATGAAAAGTCATTATTTAGAAATAACTTGCACTGTATAACAGCACACAAAGTGTTACAACTGTGATCAGACTGCCAGTTTATAGGTTGCAGCAAATCAGTACATGCATATGGGTAAAGTGTTCTCAAAATAGATGTTGCGCATGCATCTCTGTGTACGTGTTTGTTTTTTTTTTTTTTTACAAGTAGTCATTGTGGTTTGTACTGGAGCAAAAATTATTGTTATAAGGTTAAACTTCAGTAGCTTTGTGTGACACACCAGGGCCCTGTGGTGCTTCAGTTACATTTTTTTGTGAATGGTGGCATTTGTCAAATTCTGACATGACAGCAGAGTGCTGTGGAGCTGTTTGTGCTGGCTATGAGTAAGCTAGTGCAAGTACAGGGAACAAACGAGGTGTCACTGCTGCATGGCGGCCAGGCTGGGCCAGCTCCATGTTAACGTGGTGCCACAGTTTGTTACCTGAGCTTATTCTGTCTGCAAGACTTTCCGTCATGCTCATAGACATATCATGAGCGAATGACCATTTACGAATGGTAAAACTGTCTAGAGCCAAGTTTAGGGCACATGTTGCATGTTGCTTAGTGCCCAGTTGTGCAAGTACATTTCAGCTCTTCCACTTCTGAGACTCACCAAGCAGACTGTTATTCGGATTTAGTAACAGCTTCTGTACCCTTGTTTGTGATGTGTAACAGTAAAACAAGAGAAAAATATCCTTAAATCCAAGCCCTTTGAACAGGGAAAAGACTCTCGTTGACTTTAACGCACTTTGGATCTGACCTAAGTAGGCTTATTTTGTTAGCATGCGAGGTCAAAAAATGAGTCTGCAGAAAAGAAAGTATGCCTACTATCATATCTCCAAAAATAATAGCTGTGCTTTGATCATCTCAGCTTTTGATGCTAGTGGAAATTATTGGTGACATTTTGCCATTGGAAAGCTGTAATGTGAAATAGATGTTATAGGTTGTTATGAAGATAAGGGGAAGACTAATGAGTCATAATGACTCCATAACTCTTCATAGTAATTTGTCTGGTCTTTTAATGATAATCTTACAATTCTGATCTGGTAAAATAAAAGCAAAAAGGGTAGTTCTGCAAGTCAGCCATATGATACAATAGAACAATAGGTATCGAGATGATTTATTGCTTCACTGCATAAAGGCTATCACCTCTTTCAGCTATATGCTCACAACACATTTGAAATTCAGATAGTTTTCCCTGTGCATTATGTTGGTAAAAAGGATGTGATGAGGATGTGGCATGACTGAAATCCTACTGTGGGTTTCATGATCTGGCATAGACGTTTGACCATTTTTATTCTCACTGAAATAGCCAAGGATGCTGTGCCACCAGGAGTGGGTAGTTTACTTAGGCTGTCACATGAAAGCCAGGAAATGGAATAATCCCATGTCTCAGTGAATACCTGAAACAAAACTGAGACCTGAAAATTTTATCACAATATGTGGCAGTCCTTGCATTTTGGGCCTGTCCCAGATAAAGTGGAATATGTGATCACCCTTGTTTAGAAGCTTGAGAAATTGTATGCTTTGTAGACTGGGAAACTATAGCAATATTTAGCCTAATTCTTGTCTCTCCCTAACATGAGTCAGAAGTAGGTGTACATAGGTCACAGAGCCAGAGATGTTTCATAATTTCATCTATGAAAACTTGTGGAAAGTCAGAGTCCAACTTCCTTTCTTAAGGAAAGCAGTGTTCTTGATTATTTTACTTTGTTCCTCAGTAGTTTCTTCTTGTAGAATGTTCTTGAGATCCAAAATAGAAAGTTGTTTAACTTCTTGGCTGGATAGTCAGATTCTTTTCTGTACAGACTTATAAATACATGAAACAGTTTTTTGCTCTTTTTAAAAAGTGAGCTACTATTGGTCTATGTTGCACCTAAGTAAGACAGTGAAAACTTGCTGTGTAGCTGTTTTAATTGTTCTGATTTTGTGTTTATTTAACAACTTGTTAAAGAGTGGTAAAATGAAACATTGAGAAGTATTTGCTATGCAAAATGAGCTTAACACCTGAAGGACAAGCTTCTGCCAAAGTTAGGAAGCCAATCCTCCACTACTTTTGTTCCTTTTGGAATCGAGGTGGGTATAACACACAATCACCATTATAAGGCAAAAAAGGGACTTCAGATTTTATACACTTTTCTTTGTAGGTATCTTCACTGACAAAATCAGGTTCACAGTACATATCTATTGCTATTTCTGTAACTGTAAAATTCTCCGTATCCTACAGAGAACAGTTATTCTATAGTTTGTGTTTCAAAGCTGATCCAGGTCTTTCACTACTGACAGTTCAATTACAGTATTGTTTTCAGTTCATCTCATACACTGCTCTCAAATTCATCAGAAAATGTGAAATAGCCTGTTGAATTTTCCCCTTGATGATACCACAATAGATGTGAAAGAAGAGCCTTCAGCATGAGGCTTCCTAAGTGTTAACAGATCATGAAAATTGGCAACTGTTGTGCCTAGTATCATAATCTGCAAGAGGAGGGCCAGCAATTCCACACTGATGAGAAGAGAGTGCTTGGTGTTTGAGCTGTGGTCACATTTGCCTTTCAAGTCATTTGGGCCTCCATGACACACTTTGTGGGAGAAGAAAGCTAATGCAGCTGTCTTTGTTAATCAGCCGGTATGACCAGCCCCTCCGGGAGGCAGGCAAAGGCAGATACATACTGAGACACACAATCCTTGCTGATTAACAGTGAAAGCTGGTAAAGTTACTCTCTAAGCCTGTCTGGCCCATCAGCTCCAGAAATGTAATTTAGATGATTATCTACATGCCCATTAAACCTTGTGACCCATTGCTAGTCTGTTTGAAGTTTGCCTGCTTAAACTTGCTAATAGGAAGAACAGAAGGATTAACTCAGAGGTCATGAAATAAGAGAGCAGCAAAGATGACAAAAGAGCAGAGAAAAACTTCCTACTGCATGTATTTGGTAAGGAGAAAGAACTACAGTACCACAATCATCTCAGCAGATACTGTTACTGTACAGAGAAGCAAGCTGTCTGCATTTAATATGGTTTTTTGTGTGTGTTTTCAACCTATTTTGTTTAGCTGCACAAATAAAATGTGCTACCTATGTGATAAATGTTGTCAAGTTAGGTGTTTACAGAACGTAATGCAACATGTTGTAAAAGAGCGTGGAACCACTGATGTATAAGTGTTTCTAAGTTTTGCTCAGAATTACAGCGTGTAGATATAAAAAAGGAAGCACTTAATTCAAACCAGTCGCATCAGAGTAGTTGCAGTCAGGTAAGAATCAAGGTCAGTCTCGTTCCCTTTAAAGCAAGAAACTCCAGCCATTACAGGTACTTATGAACTTAAAGTTTATCAATTAAAAGCTTACCCAATTAATCTTTTTTTTTTCCAATTAGTCAAATTGAAATAAATACAAACATTTAATATGATCTGTGTAAATTAGTCACAGGATATTGCAATAAAAGTGGTCACTCATTAAAACTAAATTTGTAGAGAAAAGGTGGGATTCATTGCAGAAAATGGGGTGGAATACATGAGTACCTCAGTAGGGGTGTCCCAGGGGTCTGACTAGTTAGTGGAAGAAAATGAGCTTGAACTTTAAATGGAGTCTGAAGGTCATTTACTTGCTTTTGCATACACTGCTACCTTTGGAATAAAACCTTGCCCTTTCGCTAAAGACACAGTTAACCTACTTGATGAAAAACATTGGCTGGGGCTATATTTCACTGCATTGCAAAGAAGAAAAAGCCATTTCCCTAGTCCTATGTCTGGATCCCTAGGTTTTGTAATATGAAATCTCTTTTTAAAGAATTATTGTGATCTAATTTTCAATACTTTTTATACTTTATTTATATGATTTTTGTTGACACAGTTATGATAAATACAGTTCTGCTTCTCATTTTATTGTGTTGCATCAAGCATGTTTTCCATCTGGAGTCTTTGTACACCTCAAAGTCCTCTAATTTGCATGCACAAATCTATATGACAGAGACAGCAATACGCTAGTGGGGAAAAAATAGAACAGTATTCAGTGCTGGGGCGATTAATTTTAGAACCTGAGACTTCTTTTCTCAGTGCTTTTAGTAATTTTTTTTTGTGGCTGATACTAGAAGCTCAGATACTTGCTGTTCTGAGGCTGATGCTCCGCTTCAGAGCATTCTGCTTCACTTTATTACTCTGTATTAAATTTTATTTACTTTTTAATAAAATGGATCAATTGTAAAAGTCCACTGTAGGATCGCACTGAAGTTGCCTTGCACCTTAATCTGGTTAAAAGTATTCAACATTAGTGTCAATCACAGTTGGGAGCTTCGGTCTGAAAGCATTAGCCTTCATGCATTCCCCACGCTGGCAGTGGTTCTCACATTGAAAAACATATTTTCCGAAAAGTTTTAGGATGGAAACAAATTTCTGTTGCTGACCCTGAGTCTTCCATTGAGTGGCATGTGCTCAGCTGCTTGCAACCAGACTGCTTCAGAGGACAGAAGTTATTCATAAATCTCATTCCGTCAGTGTTGTCTGCAAAATAAAGTAGATGCCAATATCTGCTGGGAAGCCTTGTAGGAAACAGATCAAAGGCTTCTGGAGTTTATTTAAGAAGGACCAGTTGTGAGTGGCTTAATGTCTGAGCATGGCATGAAAAGTGAAACAGCCATGATAATGAGCCACCATACACAGAAGTCCTCTGGGCTTCAGCAAAGAATTTGAGTAGTATGTGGTACAGGTGGGCTCATGTCTCACCCTGTCATTCTGTTATTCCTTTGCCTCTAAATAAGCATTGCCCCCTCTGAAAAAGGGGGAAATTTCTCCTCAAAGGGCCTTCTTCACTTACACGCAGTGCAGTGCTGGCTGAAGATATGTTGTCTTCTCTGGGTCGTTTGGATTAAAGTGTCTGTGAATCTGTGCAATTCACTTAACCTGGGGCCAGTGTTCAGGCTAGCATTTTTACTTAGTTTCTCAAAATGAAGCACATCCTTCAATGTATCCCTGTTCCAGGAAAGAAACAGGCTTGTTTTTCATGAGAATTATCTGGTTTATTTATGCCTACCCCTCCTACGTTCTGCAGGATGCTTTGATTTATAAAATACCTGGAGACAGCTGCAACATCCCTCAGTTCTTACCACTGACAGGTTGGAATACAAACAGTGCTTATGCTTTCTTACGGAACCATCGCTCTTGTGATTTGGGGATTTCTTCTCATTTTTGTCCCATTATCAGCATGGATGGCTAGTACAACAGAAAAAAAAATATCTTAGAAGAACCCCAAAAGTGGTTAAAATTTTAAAGAAGTGCCTATCCTGGTATCTCAAGGTGAGCCCTGCTTCTTAGTCAGCTCCTCTGTTTATTGACCTCGGTGAGATACAAAGGCACAAGCCCTTTCCTGGCCATACTGTGCTCTGATGAGAGAAGTGTTTAGGACTACTTCCAGTCACTCAGAGCTCTTAGACTGAGTTTCTCCAATGAAAGGAAATGCTTCAGCAGAGAAGTTCCCAACTTTCTTTAGCAATGAAATCACTTTAGCAAAAGATAAAGGAACTTGCTAGGAGCTGCCATTTGAAAAGGATCCAAAGAGAAAGGGAACTGGGATCAATTGCCTCCATATGCACTTCTTGTTGCATCACTTACAGTATTACATCTCACCCCAAGCTGCTGATCCCAAAGAGACTGTGACTGTGCATACTTGCCAGTTCTGTGTAAGTGCTTAGTATGCTGAATGTAAGTTTTACACCTTAATGCACCCAAGTGGCACTAGATATATATACCTGTGTTTCTGTACTTGTACCAAACCCTGAATGTTTTTGGCTGCACACCTGATTGGTTAAGGTAATTCCCATGGCCTGTTTCTGCTATATGAATTTCTTCTATGAAGTATGTTTTCACAACTCAAAAACCCTACTGATACTCCGTCTGATATCTGCCTCCATTGTGCTATACCCTTCCTGGTCCAACAGCTTAGTGTTTTTCATGGTATTAAGCTACAGATGAAAATTTTAAAAAGGGATTGGAAAGAAATTGCTTGAGGATTTATCTTCTTTTAATTAAAATAAAAACATTCCTAAGTAAAATTATTATGTAGCTTGCCATAATAATATTATCAAGAGATGCAATGCTTGACAGAAAGGTTACACAACTTTTGTTTAATGGTTGCTGTTGCTTTTATTTTTCTGAGACAGACATTTGACAATTCAGAGTTTTACTGGGAGAGAGGGTGGATGCGATGGAAATTGGTTATGACGTTACCAAAAAAGAGCTGCCAAGTAAATTCTAGGCAAAAGGGAACACTAATAGAATGCAGGAACTGGACAACAATATGGTGACAAAAAAAAGACACAGAGAATACTTGAGGAGAGCTCTAATCCCTATGGCTTGATGAAGTTTCAGAGGGGAAAACATGAAGATTTAGTACATTTTTCTGCAAAGAGGTATGCATGCTTAACCTCACACACTGTGGACATTTCCACTGAAGTCAGTGGGATAATTTGTTCTGAATAATACCATATGTCTCCATCTTTGCAGGCCCAAAGTCTCAAGAAGAGTTTATTAAGTCTGGGATGTGTATAATTGTATCCATGTTCACATTTGTCCAACACTAAAACAGGACAGGCAGTACTTAGTGCTAAAGCAGAAACATATTTGTAGAGCCTATCAGTGCTCATGACTCTTGTCTTTTCGCTCTTTTTCATGATGACCTGCTTTGATATTTATGAAAAATGGCCCTGTTCTTTAGACAGGAAAACACAAATGCTCTGTTTCAATTTTATGTGAATTATTACATTAGTAATTCAGAGAAGCAGATCCATTGATTATACAGAGCTGTTGATAAATATCAAGGAGATGCTTATACGTATATGGGGCCTGAATCCTCTCTTCTGAACTAGTTTTACACTGGAATTTCCTGAAGTCTTTACAAATTGGTGGAACATAATAATCTGTTAAAATAATCAGAACTAACAAAGAAATAATATATCCTCTTTTTCTTTCTTTTTGTCTTTCTGTCTATATGTACATCAATAACATTTGGTCTCTTTGTTTGGGCAATTTTTTTTGTGAAAAAAGTGTGTTAGGTCCCTATTGATGTCCCTTTGACGGTGAAAAAATGCTAGTCTTCATTGGCTGGTAAAGTAAAAAGGTTGAATAAATGTTTTTTGGGAAAAACAGGTCAAAGACATGTAATTTCAGAAATTAGCTCTAGTGGATTTACAGTGTGTGTTCTCAATTCCCACCAGGCCAGGGTCTTGGTGAAACAGACAAGTAATCAAAGGACAGAGAGAAAACTGAATTTGTTTTGTGCTGGAGTGACTGAACTATTATCTTCTAAACATCATACTTGGGTAACTATTCAGACCTCAAGCTTCTCCACTTATGTAGGAACAAATTAACAAAGTACTAAACTAACTATAGTTACCTTGCATGTACCTTTACAATTTCTCCTTTAAAATATCTTACTACCAGCATTAAAACAAATGCTTTCAAGTATTTGGTCGCTGTTTTACTCAAGACAAAAAAAGTACATTTAATGAAAGCTTTACCTGACCAAGTTATAATTGAAGCATTTTTTATTTTTAATAGTAAAATGCCTTAAAACATTACACAGTGCACATTATGTATTTTGGCAAACATGATTTTATGTTCTTCCTTTCCTAAGTTCATTGGTTGCTTTTGTTTGTCAGAAATCTGCGAGATACTAATTTTTGTTATCAAAAAACCCACTCCCCTTACTGTTCTTTTTTGTTTGCAATTACATACTTCAAATTTTCCCTCTGCCAAATCTTTGTATTCTTTGCACTGCAAGAGATGACAAGCCTAACCTAGGAGTAAAAACAAAACCTGGAATCCTCTAGCTGGTAGTGCAATGAGAGCAGAGGTTAAACTGTGGTCTTCATGAGGATCTTGATATTCCACAATAGAATCTGAGAAAAAATATACAGCAAGAATTCTGTATCTGTGGCTGATCTTAGGAAAACATCAGATACATGATGCAGGACTGTTTTTAATCTTCACCTAAACATCTTAGGACACAATTTTCCATTCTTTAAGGAGCGTAGAACAATTAGAGGAGGGGAGTTTTTAAGCCAAAATTAAAATCTTGTAGCTGAAAACTTGAAATATAAAGGAAAGCTATAGGCAGGACCAGTCATGAGCAGAGTCTCTGCCTATGGATATACAAGATAGGTCTCTGCAGTATGCATACTTTATACCACTAAACAAATGGCAGGAACATATGACTGAAGAATTTATTTGTGTTTCAGTAACCTTGAGATCAAGATACTCTAGATGGGTTACAGTGACCAAAGGAAAGTACTACAGTTGTCTCTACAAGCAGCCAATTCGCTGAACAGAATAGCCATGTGAGAACAATTCAGTCCCTGGCAGGTGCACTTACACTGGTATTTCAGTATTTTATTTCTGGTATTCAAAGTTTCTTGTCTGTGATAACCTCTGTCACTGCTGCTTCCTATTCATTTGTGTATTCACTATTCCACTGTAATATTTTGACTGCTATAGAGGGTTGGAAAAACTAAAGCTGACATCTAGAGCAAAATGAACAAATTAAAATTAATAACAATACAAGATTATGGTATTTTCTTCCTCCTGTCTAAAATGTTATAGAACTCAAATTTTCTTCTCTCTTTCTCCCTCCTTTTCCCTTTCAACTTTCTCGCTTTTCTCATTTCCTTTGAGAATTCTGCTTTATCTTGTTAGGAGGATGTATATAAAATCATAGAATCATAGAACCATTTAGACTGGAAAAGACCTTTGAGATCATCAAGTCCAACCGTTAACCCAGCACTGCCATGTCCACCACTAAACCATGTCCCTAAGCACCACATGTACATGGTTTTTAAACATGTCTGGGGATGTCAATTCCACCACCCGGGCAGCCTGTTCCGATGCTTGACCACCCTTTCATAGGTTGAGAGAATGAGTTTGCAGTTTGCTCTGAATGAGCTGATGCTCCCAGTCATCCACCTCCCCTCTTAGGAAGCAAGTACAATGTTTGTCAGCTCGGTCATGGAGAAAGTTCACATACAGGTTTCACTCTCACAAACCTTTGAGTTCCCTGCTCGTAAGAGGAAAGCAGGTGTCAGGAAAACTTGCAAACTTGCAGATAAATCGGGTGTGTCCCAAGCAGAACTGGAAGATGGGTACAAAGGACGGTTATCTAGGTCAGATGGTGGAGCCCAGAATAGAGTGAACACCTGCGCTGATGTTCTTTTCCCCTGGTTGCAAACAGGGTTACTGCGCTCTTAAATATTGCACCAGATCCCTGAGACTTTTAGGGGCTGTTGGTGAACTGTGTACCGAGGACTTTGAAAGATGGGGTATTTTGGAAATATGTGTGATGAGTAGCACACATTCCAAAGAACATGAAGCCAAATTCAGACTGTGAGACACAGGGCCTTGAAACTTTCAGCAGAGAAGTTGACACTAAACTGCATGAAATTGTTGCAAGTCAAAGAAGGTGAAGTTTTAGGAAGATAGCAACACAGGAGGGGTTTGGCACAGTTTACTGTCTTTATTTTACTTATATTCATACATTTAATTTCAGATATGTTACATACTTTATGTTGACATTCTGAAGCAGTTTACTGTAATCAGTAATAAATCTGCATTCTTTTTCTTAAGCTCTTTTATATTATTTTTTGTTTTATTGTTGCAAATGAGGTCTGAGCTTGCATTCAGCTGTTGCTGCGCCAGTCTGTCGTAACTCCACTGAAGTAACTTAAGCTATTGTAACTGAGTACAGAATGTAGGTTCATGCATTTTGCAAAGCAACGCATCTGGAAACTTTGGTGGGTGACAGCCAAACTGTAACTCATTGTTATTGCTCTGATTATGTGATGATTTTATGACATATAATATCCCATTTTCTTAACAGCAGTCTTTTAAATGCAAACCTCTGGGAACTGATGCATTTCTGTCTCGAGCTTTTGTTTGTTGCTAGCTTGGGTAAGGGTGTTATGTTGAAGACCAGGTAAAATGCATTTGTTAGACTTGAATCTAGTGCTTATGACAAACTTTTAACACATTACATAAGCAGTTCAGGCATTCAAGTCAGCTTCCAAAACAGGACTGAGGGTATCATAACACACCTGACCTTAAATCAGAAAAAAAAAAAAAAAAATGGACCAAACTATTCATTCACTGTCTGAAAGACTGAAGTACTCCCCTTAATAATATAATTTGCCTGGGAACCTCAGAATTCCCATTTGGAATCAATACACCAGAAAAATAGATTGAAACAAGTTGAATAACTTTTTATATACCTCTGACTGTCTTTAGGAATATAAAGAAATTTAATAGATATTTGCTGCTTTGAATGTTTGCAGTATTAACCTTAGGTCTGAGACAGGATAAATTATTTTTATTTGGTAGATATTTTTTGGTGCTTGGATTTTCAGAAATACTCCACAGAATTTCATACTTGAATTATCATATATAACTAAATATTCTATTAAAGCAAACATGTACTGAAGCAAAATAAGGTTTCAATGGAAGGCATAAAAGACATATTATCACCTTGGAAAGTTCTACAATAAAACATGTATAATCCCTTTTGAAGTTAATTGATGTGTGTGAGAAATTGATGCGCTAGAGCCTAGACAAGTGATCTGTGTGTTGGTGGGGAACTGGCTGACAGGCTGCACCCAGAGGCTGGTGGTAAATAGCTCCTTTTCAGATGGGCAACCTGTCACAAGTGGCATCCCCCAATCGATACTGGGCCCAATGATGTATAATGTCTTCATACATGATCTGGATAATGGAATCAATTGTGCCCCAATGAAGTTTGCTGATGTTATCAAATTGAGTGGGGAAGTGAACACTTTTGAAGGCAAAGCCACCCTGCAGGAAGACTTGGATTGAAGGGAAGAGTGGGCTAATGAGAACCTTATGAAGTTCAGAGCAAGGACCAGTGTAAGGTCTTGCACCTGGGAAAACATAACCCAGGAGTGCAGCACAGGCTGGGATCTACCTGGCTGGGGAGCAGCTCTGTGGAAAGGGACCTGGTGGTCCTGGTGGACAAGAAGCTCGGTATGATTGAACAGCGTGCTGCTGCGGCCAAGCAAGCCAACAGGATGCTGGGTTGCATCAACAAGGGCATCACCAGCAGAGACAAAGTAGTCATTACTCCACTCTACTCAGTGCTTGTCAGGCCACACCTGGAATACCATGTTCAGTTTTGGTGCCCACTATGCAAAAAAAGATGTAGACAGGCTGGAAAGGGTCCAGAGAAGGGGTGTAAAGATGATCAAAGAATTGGGAAGCCTGCCGTGTGAGGAAAAGACTGACAGAACTGGGTTTCTTCCGCCTTGAGAAAAGGCTTAGGTGAGACTTGATCACCATGTTCCAGTGTTTAAAGGGTGGCTACAAAGAACAAGACTCCCTTTTAAAAAGAAGTCATGGAAAAGACAAGGGGTAATGGGTACAAGTGAATTCTGTGGAGATTCCAAATGCACACAAGAGGAAAATTGTTCACAGAGAGAACGATCAGCCATTGGATTAATCTCCCCAGTGTGGATTCCCCAACACTGGACACTTGATTCAAGTGGACAGGGTGGTGGGCCATTTTGTCTAGACCATGCTTTTGCCAAGAAAGATTGGACCAGATGATCCTTGAGGTCCATTCCAGTCTGGAATTCTATGCTTCTATTATTCTGTGATACTGTTTGCAGATGGAGGCTCCTAAAAGGAAAGCCAGGCAAAACCGGATTACTGAGAAGGTTTTGCAACTTGTTCATTCCAGAAGAGGTTCAAACCTTTCACTGGGACACCTTTGACTAGACGCGTGTTAACCAAGCACTGGGATGCACCAGCTCTCTGCTGTATTGCTTTCAGTTGTTCCTGGTCAGCTGTTTGGTGGTGGCTCTTCAGCAGAGGTGCAGTCACCTTTTGTACAAATGCTCGTAGACTATAGCAAAAAAAAAAAATTGACCATGTTTACTAGACTGCAGTATGTGGAATTTAAAATACTTAGGAGTTCTCAAAAAGTAAGTTGTCACATCTCTGCCTGCTTTGATCTTCCTAAAGTCTGTTCAACCTAAATCATTCTGTGAATCTGTGGGTCTAGAGTCTGTTGGGAAGACTGTTGAGAAGTCTAGAAGACTGTTGAGAATACCTTGGCCGCATGGATCACTCCACAATTCAGTGAAGGACATTGGGTACCATTCAAACCAGAATCCATCTCGTAATATATTAGATTTTCTGTTATTCCTGTGAACACAGCTTTTCTCACCTCCTTTGTAAGTGTGCCCTTACTGTGCAGAGCAGGGAGTACTTCCACTGCATCTAGCAGAATTTCACCTGTCTTTGAAGTTGACTGTAGCACTTCTACTTTGCTAAATATCACAAATAATACTCTGTGCCTACCAGCTGGCGATCAGATGTGCAAGTAGATATAATCAGTTAGCAGGGACCCTAGCTCTAGCCGGGGATTGGACTTGCTGTGTATGTATTCTACAGATGACTGCAGCTAGGTTTCAACCTCCGGACCTTTGGTGCTGTAAGGCAGGGGCATTGTCTGCCAAGCCAGACCGCAACTCCCCGTTCACCAAGCTAGAAGCTGTGCCAGCTTTGCCTTAGTGTGAAGCTAATTACGAGACAAGATATATCCTCGTACACTCACACAGGTTAGTTCAGCAGAGAAGAGGGAGGACATTTGCTTATATTGTTTTTCTATTCTTATACATTTTATTTCTTTAACATTCTTATTTGCAGTTTTGTAAACCACTACTTATTTCTATCCCATTCAAAGAAAAAACGCATGGTGCTTCTCTACTGTTACCCTGATATTTTGAAGGAGAGAGTTCATTAAGGTTCAGAGGATACCATATACGCCTTCATATCACATTTAATAAAAAACTCCACTCAGAAGAATTTGTATCATATTAATGTACCAATAACTGGAATTAGTAATCATTATCTTATACTAATTAATATTTTTTAACATTTTTAATTTAAATGAACATAAATAAACTGGAATCTTCTATTTTCAGGTCTCTTGGTTAAATATCCTTTTTGGTTTAAAACTCTGGATTCACTTTTTTCTGAATCCTTATTGTGCTTGAAGGAAAACTCATTCATGCCAGTGTCTCTTCTCTATTGCACTGTTTTTAATTAACTTTATAGTTGTAGATCTGTAGAGAATTGCTTTTTGTACTGTGAATTAATTCCTTTCTGATAATGGTTAGTTATAGATCTATCTATGAAACAAAGGAAGGCCTATAAAGAAGAAATAATAAATGGAAAACAGATATTTGGCAAAGAACATTATTACTCGTTCCCTTCACCCATCGCTGTTTCTTAGTATTTTATGAGTAATAGATTATGTGGCTTCTCCCAGAGTCTTTTAGCTATGCTGTGGAATGCCCTTCACTGAAAGACTTTAAGAGATTAGTAAAACTGCTGGTAGACTTGATCTTGCCTCAGTATGGAAGGATGAACTACATGACCTCATGAATTTCTTTGCTTGTGGGTTTCTTTCCTGCTTTGCAAGTCTGTGAGTCTTATAACTTGGACTCTTTTCGTACAAGGTTGTGCCATGCTGCATTTAGTTTAGCCTAAACTGTAAATAAAATAGAACTGCTAATGATTTGCTCAATCTCTATTTCACACATCTGAGCTCTTCATCTCTTTCCATTTAGTTTTAAAGCAGTGAAACAAGGGAGAAGTATAATTTAGAGACTTATTTTTGCCGGAAATCTTGCTCTCAAAAGCTTTGCTCTTTAAATTAAAGTTCGCGAGGGTTTTAAACCAGGTTGTTCTTTGCCAGCTGAGCAATTTAAGAAGCAATTATTTGTAGCTGATATGGTTTGGGATGGATGCCATCATTAGAACAATGAGACTTTTCCCTTGGTTTTGATCCAGTAAACATTCTGTTACAGAGCTATGTAGCCATACATATGGACATTGGGGAAATGAAGGCAACGTTTGAAAAAGGAAGTCACTGAATTGAAGACAAACTCATGATACAGATTTTAACTCAAAATGTAGCTGGGTTCAAGCATAAAGGCTTCATCTATGATTGCTGAATTATGGTGTTGTTAGAGGTCAACAGAACTGTCATGGTGGGATCTAAGTATATTTAAAAAGATAGCAATTACTTTAATCCATCATTCAAAGCAAGAAATTATGTCTACCTAGTTTAAATCAGTGAATTGTGATGTAGTAGAAAAAAAAACATTTTCAGACAACATATTTTACTTGCTAGCAAAGTGATCTCCAACTATACACTGCTGCTCTAATGATTTTCCCAGAAATTTCATTTAAACAATAATCAGTAAATTTTCCAGAAATCTTTTTCTATATCTGGTTCATAAAAACAAATTGAGATGATAGACAAAAGTGGTTTATTTGAAATCCTGTTTTCTATCTGAAGATAATTGCTGTGTACAAGTATGCGAAGCTATATATTGTCACTAGAGGCAAAGTTCTAATATAATTGCATTTTTACAGCATAGTCATAGGAAGCATTTTATATTTTCTCTGCATTTCTGGTCAATGTGCACAATGAAAGCAAATTATTAATATTTTTCCTGTTCAGATAAAGTCTTTCCTCTGATATTGGTGATCATTCCAGCTGGAAGGAAGATACATTAGCTGAACAAAACATGTTTTACCCACACAGCTCCTATTGTATCTCAGTTAAAGTTCTATAGAATGGCCAGTGTCCAAGGACACAAAAAGAAGTATAACATCTGATCCAAAATAAACATGGAAAACTACTTTAGGGGACATTTATGTCTATTAATATCAGCTGTGTCACATATGTTAAACTTATGCTAAGCACTAGTGTGCTGAACAAAGCCAGAGTATGTAAAGCTCTGTTCTTTTGAAACAGCAGAACTGGAATAGGACAGAAATGAAACAGTAAAGAAGCAGCTGCAAAAAGAAGACCTGTGATCACATGCAAAAACTGAAATGATGACTTTTTTCAATTTTAATGATGTTACAGTTTTCATCTTGGCAACATGTATTAACACATAGCACCAGAAGAGCTGACCATAGCTCGTCAAGATGTTTGTTAATTTATTGGAAGAAGAATCTACCTGGTTGTTTCTGAAAATAAAATTTGGACTGTGGTTGCATACACACTTGTGCATCATTAAGCAGGAGTATGTTAGCCTGCCTTATTTCCTCTTGTAACTCTGTGTTACAGATTTTACCTACACATACTCTACTCCACCTTTAATCCAATAATGAAAAGCTCAAGGCTTCCTTATTTGTAAGAAGAACAGTTTCAATTATTGATAATATGTTTTATTTAGCCACAAAAAATGTTGATGTTAATGATAAAAATTGTTGCGTACCATATTTTAAGCCTAGATAAGACTTAAAAAATAACCATGGGAATCTAAAAATATCAAGTCTCCTTTTTTGTAGGTATGTCCTGCTGGCAAAAGCTATGGCTGACCAAAATAGCAGTAGTCTTTACTATGGAGCTTTGGTGTTTTGTCCAGATAGGTGAAATTGTGATGTCCTTAGCCAAGGGACATTTTCAGAGACCTCTTCCAGGCACAAACCCAGGAAAACAAAGTCAGTGCATCACCCACACCTTCTTTAATAACTCTTTCCACTAGGGTTTAGGTTGGGAAAGAAACTCATTAGTCCCTGTTCTGTAGGTTCAACAGAGTTTGAATGCCTGACAGGCCAAATTAAGGTGAGGCATTATAGACCAGGCTCTGTCTGACAATTTCAAAAATAAAGACAGAGACCTCTGCTAGAAAGAACAATCTTTCAGAAAAAAACCATGGAGCATCATAGTTGTTTTGTCCTACTTTGATACTTCTGTGTTTTGTGGCCGTTTTCAGCAAAAGAGCAGATGGAAAACTCAATAGGAATTTGCTATTTTTTTTCCAGTTTTAAAATAAGTTAAATTAATAATCATCAGCTTTAGACAGGAGCCCAGAAAAATATTTAAATCCACACAAAAAAAACCCCCAAAAACCCAAAACCCCCCAAAACCCCAACAAACATGAAAAAGTGTCATATCTTCAGAATGTATTTTGTTGTTCTCTTTGAAAGCAAAATGTTGAAAATAGTACAGTTTTCAGTTTAGCCTCAAAGCTCTGGTTTTCATTATTGTGGCTTGTTGCCCACTATTAACTGTTTCCAAAGGCCATTTGAAGCTCTTATGTTCTTTGCTTCTGCTACAGGTTGTGAAAGAAATTGCTGTATATTGTTGCCCATTAAGTTTTATATTTGATATGCTGTAGAAAAAAATGTTAACAGTATCTTCTGCTACCTACTCTTTTGACAGTAGAAAAGATGAGGACAGTAGAGTGGATTCCCTCTGTGCTTTGTAGCAGGCTTAAAAGAAATTTGTTTGACAATGAGTTGCCGGAGAGCTGATACGGTAACCGAAGAGCTACTGTTTTCATTTCTAAAGGGTGCTCTGGTAATTGGCAGCTTATGTTGACCCTCTGTACTGAATATTTTGCTCAGTCTGGACTCTGCAAAAATGAAAATATGGTGGTGGGATGGAAGGGAAAGCCTTCTGTGAGCCAAGTAGTTTTCCCAGTCTGTACACTGTGGATGGGATCCATCTTACCTTCCTTTTCAACAATGTAGAGTTCTACAGCTGAGCTTGTTCCTTTGGATGCCTTTACAAACAGCTGGGAAAAAACGGCAGTTTTAAGGCATAGTTCAGCTGATCTGTTTTGAATATCTATTTTAGTTGTCTGAGTGGCCTGTCTATGATGTAGTATCTGTGTTTCAGCTGTTAGTATTTGATTAGATGAAACCTATCCTGTGTAACTTGTGTCCTGAGCGATCCTGATAAAATATGTGTGCCAACTCATGCATGCAAAGTTCTGTGAGTCTGGTGTTCACAGGAGGTAGGGAATGTGGTACAAACTCCTTGAGCAGGACATTGGTTGCATCCACTAGCACGTGATACATGTACTTCAAATCTGCTGTCATAACTGTGGTACCACTGTATGACTGCTGAGTATCTGAAGATGGATATGCTGTTCAGAAGTTAAAGACTTGCGGGGTGCTGGATATTCTGTATACATATATTTCAGCAGAATGAAAGCATATGTTCCTAAACGATTTGACCTGTGTCAGATCTGACTACCCACTGAAAATTCCTAAAACTCTTACTGATACGGGGTTAAATCTTTATAGAGGTAATGTGATTTTTTGCAGAAAGGTTTGTTTTGGAGAAGGAAGTGAAAGAGGAGAAAAGGGGAGGGGGAGGGGAAGAAGACTTATCATGAAGGAAATTGAACAGCAAAACCACTTTCCCTATAATAATTTTATTTGAAAGTATAAATTTATGGGTCCTTTTTTTACTTTTTCTTTATATGCCTTGAGGCTTTACCTTTCATCCAGAGTTTTATCATATGTTAGGAATGCAATTTATAATTTAAATAAAAAATAGAGAAATAAATCCACTAGTGATAGGACTGAAGGCTCTGTCTTTAGTCTTTATGAAATAAAAATTCAAAGTGTTCACCCCTCAGCTTATGAAGTTATAAAGCTTTGCTCCAGTCACATACTTTTGTGACTGTTCCTTACCTTTAGGTGTGAAGGACATTATTACTTGTTCAAAAACAATTAAAATATAAAAGCTGATCTGTAGATATTTTTATTTATTTTTATTATATTGTAATACATGTAATAACATGAACAGCACAGCAAATTAACATACAGTATAGAGGTTCAAAAATGCACTTTGATTTTCTTTTCGTTCTTTTGAGTTCTCAAGTCCCAGCCTCCCAGTCTGGACTCTTTCAAAAGTGTTCCTTAACCTGTAAATACTAAGCTTGAAAGGAGGTAAAAACCATCTGGAAAAGTCTTCTTCCTGGAAAGAAGAAAAAGATGGACAGTGTCTAAGTCTTAGGGGGTAGGTGTCTGTCAAGATGGAAAAAGCACATCATACACTTAATTTTGGATGTGGTTTTGACCCTTTCACTTGCCAAGGGTCTTTAAGAAACTTTAAGAAACTCAGAAACTGTGTCATGATAAGGACCTGGAGTAATTCCATTCCACTTTACAGGAGCACTGACTTTGCAGTAACTTTTCATGGGATCACCTTTGTTAGGGGGATACTTACTGTAAGTTCTCTCTGTGCCCAATGGGCACTATTCTGGTTTGTGCAGAGGGCTATTAACTTTTGCACGATACAGATCAGCTTCTGAAGGTGCATCTCTCCATCCTTTGACTAAAGATGGCTTCATCTGATGTCTCATAACTTAAAGGACAACTTTAAATAGGGATATGGGACAAAGCATCAATTTACATGCCAGGATATAAATGATACAATACTTCTGTGTCAGTAGGTAGTCTCTGTCATAAAACATAGTTAAAAAATTTAAGACAACTTTGGATTTCATAGTCACCCTAAATATGTCCATATTTATCTCAGTTCCCTATATCTGTAGTGTGTTTGAAGATCCCCTGAGCAAAATGGAGAGAGTTGTTCATCCCTGTCCAAATCTGAGCATCTCTCTCAGATGCCTAGGCTAGAGCATTAGTCCCTCAGAGCCCTCAGTAAAGTGAATGGAGAAAGGCAATCCTACAGGGAGTGAGTTGGAGAACATAACCCATGCTGCCCAGATGTTACAGAAAACAGCTTTTCTCAAAGTCAATACCAACCCTCTTCTTCCCCTCCTCAAGGATCAGAGGTCATGATCGCTTTCAAAACTCAGAGTATAGTTTAGGTGATGAAGAGAGAAAAGATGTTCTCTGAGCTTGTACTCTGCCTTTCCACAGTTTTTGCAAACTGTCTTGCAGCACTTGCCTTCTGAGGAGAGCCTGAGGAAGATGGTCATTTTTAACCCAGGTTAAAAGGTTTCAGTGAGAGTTAATAGCAGCATTCCTATCTAGAAGGAGATTGCCAAGAAGAGGGAGCCAGGCTCTTTATGAAGGATGTGCACAGCAGAATAAAAGCCGACGGTCACGAAGTGAACCAGGGCAGTTTCTGACTAGGAACATGTAAGGGGACATTTCTCACTTTGAGGACAGTCAAGTGATGCAGACTGCAGAGGGGAGTTGTGCAGGCTCCATCCTTGGAGGTTTTCAAGACCAGAATAGACAAAGCAACCTGAGCAACCTGGTCTGATCTCATAGCTGAGTCTGTGTGGAGCAAGAGGTTAGATTAGAGACCTCCTGAGGTTCTTTCCAACAGGAATGATTTCGTGACTGTGTGATTCTGTGAACTATATAGAACAGGAATATTTTTGAGAGATATAAAATAAATCAGATGTGCTTTTTGACTGTGGCAAATCATTATGATGCAAAAGATTTAAAGCTATATATGTTAGTTTCTATAAATGATTGGAAGTACCTTTTCATTTTGAAATTCTATCATTTGACATCTGAAGTAACTAATACAAATTACAAAATATGAAGAATGTTACAACTGTAGCATTTAAAACACAGATGAACATACCACCGCCTCAAGGTAACCCATTTCTTGCTTTATAAGCCAGAAATACTTGTGGAAGCATCATAATGTTCCAGAACATTACACTGTGCAAACAGATCTCTGGTCTTACTTGACAGATGTGGATCAAAAACATGCGGTCAGACAACCCCTTAAACACTGGACATGTGGATATTGCAAGTGGCAAGTTATTCCAGATAAAATCACCATAAAGTTATGATTAGCATGTTTTTGCTCTGTTTGTCATTTTTCTGACAGTGTATCGTGATTTAACATTATGGTTTTTTGATACCACTAGTGTCTGTGTGAGGAAAGCTTTGGATAAGGATCTTGTACTTCAGAAAAGAAAGAGAAGCAGATCTGAAGAGTTGCTCTGTCAGAAAAGATAATTATGTATGTGAGCTGTATCTGGCAGGGTACAAAAATGAGTGTTTGGGGAACCTACAGCTGGCATTAGCTCCTGGCATTTGAGGCATTCACCATTAAGCATTGTGAAAGGATAGAGTTTACTTTTGGAACTTGCTGTGTTTGCTGAGGAGAGGTGCTCGCCAGCCTTGTGGACCTTTGAGATAATTGCACTCAACAGCTGCCACTGAGGTCAATCAGAAGACAGGAAAAAAGTATCTTGGGAAATGTCCAACTTCTTGTAAGAACTGGTTGTGAATGGCACACTGCCGGCGGACCACCAGCACTCATAAATAATGATAGCACCTTTTTCATTTGGCTTCAGCTCAGAACTAACTTCACAACTTCAGTCAGTTACTGGAGGGTGAGCAAGGCAGAGGACTGAGACAGCTTTCTTGCTTTACAAGAAATGCCTTACAGCACATCCAAGTCTCATTTACATGAAGCTTCGCTTTTGCACTCTGATAGAGTGAAGGGGTTTGTACGGGAAAAAGCAGAGTCATCCCCAAGCCATTGAACTTGGCAGGGTGAAGGCCATTTGGAGCTCTTGTGTGGGTTTTCATAGCTGCATCAAAGTCATTTGTTGGACCTGTGTACCTTTTTGTTCCCCACTATGCTAGATACTGAAGTTCATCAGCCTAGAAGGAGTTTATTTAATCACCATAATCTCTGTGTTGTGGTCTATTAAGATCAGTCTTTGTATGGACATTTTGCAAAATGGTAAGCTAGAATTTATCTACTACATACTTTCCTCAGTTCACTGCAGTAATGCAGTGCTTTCAGACTAGCAGCAAATCTTGAGTTGTTTCCTCCTATGTTATTTTTTCAGCATAATAGAAGGCAGGTTTAATAGTGCAGGACAGAGGCATTTAAAAGTATTTCCAAGTATCTTTTAGCAATTGCAAACAATTATTTAAGCTATTGTATTCAATTGCCATAACATGGCACATCTAGACAGCTGTATACCCTAACAAAAAGGTTTACTGTTCATTTAACCCATATCCTTCTTTATTCCCTTTCCCCTTTCTGACATTCCCTCCAGCCTTCCTGCTGTCTCATATTGGTAATATGAAAAAACAATTGAAAAGAAATAAGAAGTTTTCAAACATGAATACTTTTCTAGAAGTATCCTCCCCTGATTCAGTCATGCAGAACTGACATTTTTATGAAAGAAAAGGGTATTAGCAGCTGAAGGGTAAAGATCAGAATCAGCACAGCAAGATTACTCCACATCTGTGTATTTCTATAAAAAAAGACTGTAAATTTATACAATCTGAACTGTTGTCAAACATAAAAAGTCTGTAGAAAGGATGTGGAAGGAGGGAATTAAAAGTAAGTAAAAGCAAGATGACAACATCCTTGCACTAATACTTAATTTAACCTTTGTTAGATCACTATCAGGTATCTAACATAGATTACAGTATATAATGGTATCTAATATATGCTATGTCATAACACACTGTAATCTAATATTTGCTGAAATAGCTCTCTTCCATTATCTCAGTCCTTTTACATCCTCGAGCCTCATTTGAACTGGAAACATTTTAGTTTTCTGCAACAGCCGAATTTGCTGCAAGGCCAGGGTCTCAGTGTCCACAGTAAGTTCTGGCAACCCTTTAAAGCCAGATGGAAGAGAGCTCGTACTGGAGGGAATCTGAGATGTGTGTTTGATTCAACATTTGTAGTGGTTTTGAGTTACTACCAGGCAAACACTGTAAAATTCCTATTGCAAGATATCCAGTACCTTACTGAGGAAGAGTAGGAAAGTGAAAAATAGCTGGTTAACGACTAGGAGTAAGGGCAGGCAATCAGCCAGATTGTTCATCTGTCTAGGCAAAAGTATTGAAACAATAAGATCATATTCAACCCATGGTTTTAGAGCTGCTCAGAAGGCATTGCCTGGGATCAAATAAACCCATCAGTCACAAAAACAACACTTGAGTTGTAATGTGGGAGGGTTTGCTATGGGATGTGGATGTACCTATGCCCACTTTGCTGAAGGAAATGTTCCACACCTACAGAAACCTGTATTTACAGCAATTTATTTTATTAGAGGACACAAGAAAGTTAAACACAAAACACCTTATAGGCTGACTCACAATCCATACGAAAGCTGGAGGAGTCCTTAGCTCTATACAGAATTATTTCTTTGAAGTGCTGAATCTTGGTGAGAGTAGGTTGGGTCACCACCTTGGCCTGGAACATTGCCCAGATCCAAGTTTAGCCTCTGTCCTTGCAAGAAAAACAGTAGTTAACATGTTTCTGACATTTGGGGGAGAACAACCTGCGTCACTTTGATTCAGTTATGTTTGTAGTGCTGCACTGGCTCCATTATTTGCTTCCTCATTGCTCCCCAGACCTGAAGTGAATCACAGAAAACTCCCAGACATCTCTATTAGGCAGAGCAAATTGTTGTATAAAACTATTTGTGTAGGTCAGGGGAACTTAGGTGATTAGTAAGCTATAATTAACTTCCTTAATACATTGTTGATGAAGCCTGAATTTCAATTTTTTTTTTTCTATTTCCACTGTGCTGCATCTCTGTGCTGCTGTAATCTCAGCATTGACCAAAGCAAGGCATCAGATCAGCATCGCTTATCATGCCTTGTGCAGTAAACATTGTCACTAAGCACATTATTCAGTCTTCAGAAGTAATTAGTTGCTTTTTATGAGGGGGGCTTTGTTCAACTAGTGGCTGCTTGATTACTTTAGCTGAATGAAAAGGACATGCAGTAGTAAATTACTGCAAGCAGGCTGTTGGAGAAAACGGGGCAAATTCTAGCTTCAATCTGCTCATTTGGAACTAACTGCATGCAATCTGTTCCTGTCCATGTGTGAAAGCTACCTGCATGCAGTCTGCTGTCCAGTAACCCATCAAGCTGTAAGAAGGCTGCATTTTCAGTCTGCTATGCACCAGAAGGCAAACCTTTAATCGGTATCTTTTGAAAAAGATCATGATTAATAAAAATCCATGAAATTCACTTCTGTGATTATAGTGGCAAGTGTGCCGCAAATTCATTAGAGTCAATTTTACCCCATTATAGTTTAGAAAATAAATTACTACATGGCCAGATTTGTAGGTGTTCTAGGGAAACAAATTTGCCTGTCTTACTCCTGTCTCCCAGCTGTGTATATTAAAAGCGTATCTGGGGATATGTAAAATTTAGTGCTGGACATAGCTGTTACACAGCAAGGAAAATATTCTAACTCAAAGGTTCTTCTGAATGAAATATGTATTGATTTTCAAAGGCAAATTGGTCCTTCATTACTTCATCATTTTCATGGTAAGCCACAGTGTGGTAAAAGGAAAGTATAAATGACAACCAGATACTATCTATAAATACATTTATCTTTTCTGTTTTGATAGTCTACATTGTGTGCAATGTCCAAGAAACTTTGATCTCAGATAACGTTGTCTGATTTCCTTTTAAGTATTGTATTTTTACTAAAGCTTTTAACTGAAGAGGAAGAAAGGAGCAAAACCCCCACTTAAATCTTTACATTCTCTCACTTTCTTTCATACATATGGAGTTAAAGTCATAGTCTTCCCTTCCCTTCTGCACTTCTGTGGGTTTATAAAGAACCTTCTGCTTATTACAGATAGTGTGGAATGGAGACCTATCCATGCACTGTCCATCTGCCCTGGACATTTGTACAGATACTTTCTCTAGTGTCATTTACATATTCTTAGCTCTATCCCTCACATTTTGTTGTGTATGCAACAAAAATCTAAACTTTACATCAGTAATAGATATATTATAAAATATTTGCTTGTTACAGTTAGAAAGATTTGTTTAAATGCTCTCTTTCTAAAAATATACCCTCTCAAGGTCTTTGAACCTTAAACAAATAGCCTAATGTCTTAATAAAAGAAGGGTCTGACATATGGCCAGAAAAGCCTCAGAGATGGACCCTTTATCAGACATGGGCCCTTCGTCAAAGGCCACCTCAAAACCACGGCCAAATACAAAAGGTTCAGGCTGCTGCTTGCAGGGATGCTGGCCGCTATGACCTGCCTCCCACTGGGCTGCTGGGAAAGCACAAGGTGTTAGGGGTCATCCCTGCCCATAATGGGGGCATTGCAACAAATGCACATCTCTTTCACACGCCTCTTTGCTTCTTGGCACCTTTCAGGGGAGGAGCAGTAGTTGCTGAGGTGGCCTTCCACAAAATGAACTCCCCCAGGCTCAGGCGCCCAGCGGCACCCCCGGTGTCCCTCTGACTGTCTATACCTGGGTGGTATTTTCAGTGCAGGCTGGGTATTGAGCAGACAAACCCTTTGTACCACTCTCACTGGAGAGCAATCTTAGGTCCTTTCACCAGGGGTATTGCTTTTCGAAGAGGAGGGTGTTCAGCTCTTGGGAGTTGACTTGAAGGACTCAGGTGTTCATCACAACTGCTCTCAGGATCTGGCCCTGGGTGTTCACTGGAACACCATTAAAGACAGCCAACATCAAAGCACATGGCTGCACAAAGCTGGCCGTGTACTTGCGCTCTTCAAACGTGTGTCAGTGCAGACTGTAAATATGCAAAGGGAAATACCTCCCGTTGTCCACCAGATACAAGAGTGCTTTCCGTTAGAATGAAGCTTCCACACATGTGTGGACTCTGCCTTTACATGAAAGGCACAAACTCACTGGGTCTGGGAAAACAGTTTCAGAAGTCTTCCACTTGGTGTTCCTGAGCCTGTGGTAGTGGATTCCTCAGTGTTCCCCAGACCATGCATAGCTCTGATGTGTATTCCAAAACCTCGTATGCCACAGAGAACAATTTCTGGATAAAACAGCATGTGCACTAATTCCTTAAATAAAAACCATTTTAATTCACCCTGCAGCCAACATAACATAAATAAACTTTTCTGTCTTTTTTTATGAATATATTCAGTCCATTCAGGTTTTATTTCTTTAGCTTGGTTTCTGTCTACTTTCCCCGAGGTAACAATGCTCTTGAAATCTTGCTGGCAGTCCATCCATGGCTCACTAATATCTTTTCAGTCCTTTGGGCCAATTTAATCTCAAATTAGACTAAGAAAGGAAATCCTGGCATTCCATTTATTTATTTATTTATTTTAAATTAGAAAAAGAAGCAAAATCAGTGCTGCTATTGAACCGGACTTTCAGAACTTAGTTCTTTTGCATCCTATTTGGCGGTCACCAGAGAGCAACCAGCTATTCCTCATGAATCATTTGCTGAAAAAAATCAGTATTAAATTCCTTTTCTCATGTTCAAGGGATGTGTGGGAGAACACAGGAAAATCATTTGGGAAGAGAGAGATTTAAGCATCCTGAGGCCTAGGGAATTACACCATATTCAAGCAGCATAGCTAGGCTCCTTATTTATTGTGTAGGGAGGGTTAGTGAGGTAAAGCTGACAGAGAAAGGTTTAATTTTGCTGCTTTTTTTTTTTTTCTAGTAGAACATCTGATACAACTGGGGCAAGCAAGCAAATACAAAAAAGTCCTTTTCTTTAAATTTGAAGTGAGGAGTTCAGCTTGTAAAAATAAGATTCTTCACAAGTCAGCACAGTTATTAGGGAGCCAGAGGTATTACCTTCAGAAAATCTTATGGAAAGGCATGTATCTTAAGTGTACCTTTCTCTGTGAGTTACACATCCAGTTGGGGTGCACAACAGCCTGTCCTCCAATTTGAATTGCCATGTGCTCTCTCAGGGAGCTAAGTACCTACTTCAGTCAGTCCTTTCTCACGTAAAAGTTAACAGGGAGCATGGTGGTGCCCCCTCCCTCCAGTTTCACCCCACAATCTTTACACACATCTAGCCTGCAGGTTCATCGGGTTCAAGGCTCTTTACAAGTCAGCATTTAATTGTATGTACAAAGCCAACGCAAACAGTTTCCTTGGGAGAGACTGAGACAGAACTGCCCAGAATAGCCCACCGACTGGAGGGAAGACCTTGGGAGCTTGACCTGAAATCTCTGCTGCAAATCAGTTAAACTTTATTTGCTATATCACAGGGAAATGTTCTACCATGCAGATGCCAGTCAATGCTTTGTGCACTGCACACTCCCAGTGCCATGTGCTGAGAACACAGCATCAGCTCGAGCACTGCCGGGAAAGGAATTTTTGAACTCTCTTAGGGCTAGGGGCTGACTAACACAGCTCTGCTGGCTATGCCCACTAGAAGAAACTTAGGCACTCGGGAGGAGGGTGGCAACTGAGCGAGGGTTTTGAGATGACACATTACAAGCGTGAGCAGTGTTGGATGGAGGTTCAAGTCCTCTGCCCAAGCTGATGCAGAACATAAACAGCAGAGTTATGAATTGGACCCAAATATCCTAAATCTCTCCTTGGAATCTTAACCTCAGTATGCCCCAAGCCCTAAATAAAGTTAATATATGTAACTTGCAAGGTCTACAGGATTTTGTACTAAAAGTAAGAAAGAACTATTTCTGGTATGGTACACCCTGAAACACTGAGTTCAAATCTGCAAGCCTTGCTTAATGTGAAAAGCAGATTTAACAGAAGCTTTAGTAGATACACAGCTCACTGGACCGAGTCCTTGGCTAGCATGTGTTTTTTCAATGCATTGCATTCACTGTCGGAGTATTTCAATTTCAGAATTCATGAATGAACGGTAATGCTTTTCAACTCATTCTTTCAAACTTTTTCATACTTTCTGAATATGGTGATACCCGTTCAGTGTAAGAAGTTTTGCTGTGTTTTTCATGGCTGTGATATAAAGGTTTTAGTTTAAAATCAAAGGGACAAGGCTAGAACTCAAGCACCTCTTGCACATAGGAAGTTGTAGAGTATAGATCTCTGCAATATGAACTGTGAATATCATATACCATGAGCATGGGAGGGTAGAAAGAATGCTCCTTATAAATAGCCACAAGGCTGTGAGATTTCCCAGCTAATATAGTACATTTTTTACCTAATTACCAGGGAAAGTATCAGGGACACATTGGCACTTAATTGTTCATTTAGTTATCACATAAAATATTTACTTCTTGCACATTCAAAGCATATGGTTTATCTCAAGCTATTCCCCATTTTCAAATAGTGTACTTGGCAAAATTCAAGGCAATTCTCACTCAGAGCTTGCACTGGGAAAAGATGGGAGGTGCGGGGGTGGAGGTGGGGCAGCAGACTAAGAGTAAGTGGGAATCCAGAACTGATACAGCTTTAAAGTCTCCAGGTCAACATTAATGTCTCCCTTTTAAAACCACACCTGAACCTAAAATAGCTGTTTTATCTTCATTTTGAAGGAGGAAGAAACACTAAATTCTTTTCATTCCATTTTTTCTTGCTTAGTGTTTTTAAGTTTATCAAGCATGCAAGCTGGAAATGGTCACTGTTCTTGCTTGGGAAAAATATCATTAATTGCATTAGGAAAACTTGTTTGCTAATAAAGCAGTTGAAAAATCCATGCAGATGATAGCTTCAAATATTAAAAAAAAAGAAAAAGAAAAAGAAAAAGAAAAAGAAAAAGAAGAAAAAGAAAAAGAAAAAGAAAAAGAAAAAGAAAAAGAAAAAGAAAAAGAAAAAGAAAAAGAAAAAGAAAAAGAAAAAGAAAAAGAAAAAAAGAAAAAGAAAAAGAAAAAAAGAAAGCTGTAGTTATCTTCAGGTACAGTTTGAAGCATTTCCCAAAACTTATGTTTACAATGTTCTATTCTTAATGGAGTTGGATCTCACATTCAGTTGTTCTGCTTCAACTAATTCTGCTGCATCTCTAAGCTGTTTATAATCATAATTCACAAGCCTCTGCTAGATTAAAAGTCATGCTTTTTAGCCCTCATGCGAATATTTTTGTTCTGTTGTTCATAAATGCAGAACTTTGAACTATTGACTATTTGGGAACAGGAAGGCAGATAATCTAACTGACATCGTGTGCAGCATTACACATGATGTAAAATGGAATTGAATCAAAATCCTTCATAGAGTGAAAGGATTATTTTATAGTCTCCACACACATAAAATGTATTTAAAATAGTGGTATGAAGCTTGCAATATTTTCTCTTTATAAGTAGATCTTATTTCTCAAAACAGTTTCTTAGCTTTCTGTGAGGTCAGAATTCTCAGTGCAGAGGAAGCCACTTTGCATCTGCTCTATTGTCAAGATAAAATTTGTTTGTCCCTATAATCTGTACATGCTTTGAGGCAGTTGTCTTTGTAGAGAGGCATCTACTGGCATTTTCAAATCCTCTTTAGCAGATAGTAAAAATACTGCATAGATATGACATTCTTCCATTACTGATTAAAGCATGTGACATTATTCCCCCAAAAAATTTCTATGCAGAAGTTTGCAATTCACAGTATGCTGGTATTCTTCAGACAAAATAATAAGAATTATTGCAACAACATGAATAGCGCTAGTAAGAATTTGAAAGCAATTTAGACTGATGACTGCACTTTGTACACATTTTAAACTGTTCTCTGATGTCTTCACCATGCCTTGACAATATGGCCCATATCTCAGCTTTTCATATCATTCCCAGTCTCCTACTGATGTCTGTGCACTGCATGTTCGAACCCTTTGAGTGCCCAGACTCCTTTTCTGAAGTGTTTTTATGGCAGATCTAGCAGATCCGTGTGGAACTGAGCATATCTCAATGGTTTTTTGTGACAGTATTATCCCATTTTTGCAGATGGAACACATTAGGTTCCTTACAAAACACAAGGGTGGCAGTTTCTTTCCTTTAAAACATAGCTGCAGCACATGGAACCATTACTCTATCAGTTTAACCCATTAATACTATACTCTCTGTTTAATGGATTTGTCTGTCTTTTGACATAAACAATGTCTTCACCTCTGTCTTAGACAGTGCTTGATGAACAATAATAGTCATTGTTTCCCAGCCAAAAGCAGCAGTGAACTGAAACTTCTCAGGAGACTGTCCCTCTCCTTTTGAGAGCTTTCTAGACCTATTTCATACGTCCACAAGTTTCAGTTCAGTCTAGTTAATTTGGGTGTTGAATTGAACCAGCCTGAACCTCTGAATCTTTGGAGGTTCATCTATCACTAAATAATGCAGCCAGACAGAGGGAGACAGTTGAATAGAAGTCAATATGCCAACTGTTCCTTCATTTATTACTGCCATATTAATAAAGTTGATAGAGTGGAACTAATCCATCTGCTCCCAATTTATTCCCTAGCAATAAGATACAATTTCACTATTTCATGAGCTCACTCTTCGACTAATTTTATTAGAATTCCTTCCATAGCATCATTTTCAATCACTTTTCATCCCGTTTTAGTTATGTGTAAAATAGTAGAAAAAGATGGACTAAAGAGACATGAAAGGATTTAATGAGAAACTCAGGTCAGCTTAAATAGAACCAGATTAAATAAGGTTAAGTCAACGAGCCTACAAAGGCCAACAGAAAAGCATTCAAAATCACCTCTTTCACAACAAGCTTGGTTCTGTTGCCTCAAAAATGTAAACAGTCACAAGAAATAAGGCAGCCCCGGCAGCCCCATAAGATGAGGCAGGGCTGCGGTGCCTTGGAGGAGGTGGCTGGGTGACCTGCCAGGCTGACGGGCGATGCTGGCCAAAGGACTGCAGAGTCAGAGCTCAGTGGATGGAGACGTTTCCTCCCTTCTTTGCCAAGGGAACAAGGTTTGTCTCATCTAGTTCCCAGACACACGTGGGCTCTGGGTGTTAAACAGATGCAGGATTTTGGTTACATGTTGGTTTTATGCAATGCTGAAATGAATTTCTGTGAGCTCAGTTATGTTTCTCTTGTTCTTTAGTTTAAAACATTCTGATATGCTGATCCTTCATTAGTCTGGTAGGGACAGGCTTCCAGTGATTTGGGCTGGGTCCAATTTCAGATGTGAGTACCTAAGCAGAAATCACCTGGTTTTCAAAGTGTTGAGCCCACCACGCCCATTGACCGCTAGGGATTTTAATACCAATGTGAGAATGACTTTTACTGACAAAGCTGAGTGTGGAGCCTGGATACAGGCATCCTGGGTGGAAGTTTCCAAAGCATGAAATTAATTAGTATAAGTCTAGCTCCACAGAAAATTAGTTTCAGCAACAGCTTTGAGTGGACAGAGTTGGGTTATTCCAGAAAATTCTGAAAATCCTACCTTCCTATTTTAAAATGCCTTTCTGAGCTGACAGGTAGCAGCATCTGTAGATGCTAAAAGTAACTTTTTTGTTGTTATGTGGTGCTCTGTTACTCCTGAAGTACCAACCGTTCAAACACAGATGGACAATTTGTCACTATTCAATACAAGCTCTCCCAGGAAAGTCATGGACTTCTTCTCTCCTTTTAATGGCTTATGCGGTTAATCTATAGCCAATTACTGCATTTTCAGTGTAATCATTCTTTTATTATGGTGGAGGTAGTAAAAAAAGTACAACAGCAATTAAAAATCCATTAATAGTTAAGTTAGATCTCTTAATCTAAAGCATAACTGCAACTACAATGGTATTATGTATATGACATTGATTCCATGGTATTAGCTGCATGAGTGCAGATCATCTTTATAATGCTTTGTAATGCTTATAATGCTATCTCTCTCACACACAGAGATCCATATGATTTTAAAACTTTGGGGTTTTTTTATGTTTATGTACACTTGACTGAAACTATGTATGTATATGCATATGCATAAGTATATAGTTGAGAAGAAATACAGTGCAGTTATTGATAGCTGAGCTAAACAAACAAAATTCTTATCAAATCAGCTGTCTAGACTGTAAATAAATGAAATTACATATGCATGAATAACACCAAACTAGTAATTTGAGAAAACTGTAAACTAGCAGGTTCAAAAATCTGTGTGACCTCTTAAAGGCCAAAACTTTGTGAGGAATCAAGTTCACTGTAGTGTGGTCTGAACAGAAACAATTCTCATTTCACACAGCAGATAGACTCCAGAAATGATCACTCTCTAAGTATCAACTGATACTGACGGAAAGCTATCTAGATGTACAGAGGAAAGCTTTATTCCTCTTTTATTTGCTAGTGTCCAGAAAATCTTTGGTAAAGATAAAAGTGACTTTACTAGTGAAATGCCAAACCAGTCTTATAAAGAGTTGATTCTAACTGTGCATTGAAGTACGTAATGCAGGGAAATTTTTCTTTTGATTCTAATCCAGACATTTCAAGGGCCTTTTTATGTCTGCCTTCTAAAAGTGAAGGTTTGCAGGGCAACAGACACTGAGCAAGAGCTATCATTTAAGTTTACATGTCTGGCTCTCATCTTTGCCATGAGTGATCTTTTGTAAACATACTTAAGATCACTAGATGTTTCATCTTTGGGCAAGGCAAGAGGGATGTCATGTCACTGCAGCACCTGAAGAAAATTTTAAAAACCCGCAGGCAGTTAGAAAAGTCCTTAATGTGCCGTTCATTGGTGGAGCTGTGGGACATCTGTAGCTGCCACAGGTTCATTTTGCACATTATATTAAATGTGTCAATGATGATAAAGGATTGGTCTCCCACAAAAGTAAAGATGAAACAAATAAGGCTTGTTCAGTGATTCACAATCCCTCATGACCCTTTAGTTTCAGATTTGAATTGCATATTAAACACAGTGTTTGTTAAAATTCATGGTTTGCATACTTTGAAAACACAACAAAGTCAAAGGGAATTAGTGACGTAGTTTGACCTGCATATTGATTGTGATTAGTAATAAACCAGCCACATGAAACTGTCATTAATGATATTGTCCAAGGAATGCAATTAAAATCAATTTTTGTTTGTTTAAACACATACCCTGGGCAGAGGTACGAACAAGGAAATCCCTGTTAAGTTATTTTATGGCACTGTGTTGAGAGCAATGGCAGCACGTTCAGGAATTTCGGGCTTTCTTGTGAAGTCCTGTGCAAATTGTTTTACTGCAAGGTAGGAGCTTTCTGATGTTAATGTTAGTTGAAGTAATACTGTCAAATAGCTGTACAGTGTGTCCAGACCTACAGACTCCAAGACAATATCACAGTTTAACACCAGAAGATACTGTACCATTCATTCTGTCATAACAGCTTTCCCTAGTTATAGAGCATTAGGCAGAGAACAGGACAACTGTACAAAAAAATTCATACATATCTACCATTTCTCCGACTTTTTGTGCACAAAAATGACCTTAACCCTTTGAAGTCAGTGGGAAGATTTTTTCTTTATTTTTTCCCCCCACCATGGAATTTAATGAGATAGGAATAATTGTGAGACAATTATTTCACTTTGGGTTTTGATTTCATAATCAAGACACACCAGTATTTACTAAATCAGAGGATGGATTCATATCTCCATCTGTATCAGTGGCACATACCCTACTATCAAGTTTTACCTTGCCAATATTAGGACATAATTGTTGTTTGTTCATTTGTCTAATTTAGGCATAGCATCCTAGATGTAGCATAGTTTCATGGAAACAGTGAATGACATTACATGACAGTTGCCAAATTAATTTTAGTATCATTTTAGAAAATAAAAATAGGAATCAGCATGCTTTGGTAAAGAAAAGACCAACAAAATATTTTTTTCTTTTTGGAGAAATTACATTTTATTACTGTTTTTGGTTACAAGAATACTCCTTGAAACAGACACACTCCAGTAAAAGTGTGTTTCCATTTGTGTAGTTTGTTTGTAACTAATTAGTAGTACTAAGTATATGCAATTCTTTAAAAAGGCAAATTTTGAATTATTGAACATTACCATGACTAATAAATATTCCATTTAGCCAGAAATGGCCACAACTGCATTTTTAATACAATATTTTATAAGAAAAGCACATCAAATAATAATTGCCAAGAGTAATTTTTCATATTTTCTCCTTTGTCATAACATTATCTTTTTCACTGTTTTAAGTCTCAGGTTTATAGCTTTTCAGGTTTGGTGAAAAAAAACCCTCCTTGTGTTCTGGTCAGCTTATCACAACACAGAAACAGGGGGAAGACAATGAAATATGAGGTAGCAGACACTATGTCTCAAGCTAACATGTACTCCAGAATGCTCCTATCTTCTGATGAAACAATTGGCAATAGCAGCCGTTAGGGCAATGCACTATGGAGGATGAGTATTTTTGCAAAGTAATTTGAGGAGATTCATCTGAACTAATGTGGATATTGGACTCTGAATCATTCTAAACTCTCGTTACAGTTGAGGGAGAAAGGCATTTTTGGGATGTGACTCATTTTATCCTGAAGTGCACCTCTAAAACAGATTAAAAATGTCCTAGGAATGCTATTTCTCTGCAGAAATGAGAAAGGCAAACTAGAGTGAGGAGCTCATGCAGCCGTATATACTGTAGATGTCTAAAATTTCCAAAAGAATTGTCCAATGTTACAAATGCTGTGATGTTACTTGTATCTTACCAGTGGATGCTTGAAAACTGTAACTGAAAGGCACGAAATTGATATAACCCATTACTTAAAATGTAAGAATCCATATGTGCTAAAACTTATGGTTAGGAATCACTACCTGGATATTTCATCTGAAATTTTGGGGAGCTGGGGGCACCTCTGCCCTTCCATATAGAATAATGTTCAAGCTTTCTAAAAGCAAATAACACTTTTCACTTGCAAATTTTAAGAAAGTTAATTTAAAATTTATCTATTGGTATTCCAGGTTGTTACTGTTAATTTTTTAGGCATCTGGCAATAACTAATTTTCATATATGTTTTTGCTAATGCCTATAAAATTTATCAGAAATTACAAAATGTGAGAAATGCCTTATGAAGTGTTTTTACAGTATAAGCCAGTGCATTAGCAGTTTCATGTTATTTACTACATTTTGCTGATTTAATATCCAGTCCATATTTCTGTATCCAAGTATAAACATAGATAAAATATGTATGTGTTATTACTCTTAGTGAACTCTTCTCTAACTAGAACAGGAAAAAAGGTCAGATTCTTTTCCATGAAAAAACTTAATTAAAAGATTATTGTTTTTAAACATAAAAATCTCAATTATTTATGTTAATCTTATGGTAATGTCTAATGTTTACTATGGATTACATCTCACATTAAGACTCACAAGGAGATTATATTCATAGTTATATTAAATCCTTTCCTTCAGTACCCCTAATAAGTCTTTGTAACGGCTCTACTAGTTCAAACATTTTCCCCTTGAAATTTTGGGGTTATCTTTCTCTTTTCGTTTACACACCTCTATCTCCTCAAGCTAATTTGGGGTATTTCATCACAGAAATGTATTCTATATGCATGCAATATTGCAAAGGGCAAATAGGTAGAGATTGTATGATAAGTAGAGACAACATGACATTATTTGAATGTTATGTACGTTTGCCTTAACAAATTTTCTTATATCTTTAGTATCTTGTACATTCATTGTGGATTGGGATAATTTATTATAAAAGCATTGTCTGAATGGAGAAAGGATTCTATTTTTCATATTAAAAATACATATTGAAGACCAAAGGATGAATGAACGCAGAACCAAACCCAAATAACTTTTTTCCTCTTTAAATGTCCTTGAAGAGGATTTCAAAGTCATATGGATGGGTGCAGTGCTGTCTTTCACAGATTTCATTTCAATTCAGGACTGTGGATCTCGAATTCGTCCAGAGGAGTCCTGTGGCTTGCAGCCTCTATCTCATGAATACCTCTTAGCAATTTCAGAGACGATGTTTAAGACCTGTGAAGCTGGGGACACAAAAGGTTTGTACTTAATCCCGTTCTGAAAATTAACTCATGCACTTCATCGAAGTAAACCTGAAAATTATGTTTCCTCTTTTCTATGAACATGCACTAACCTATTCACAATGAATGTAACTAATAACTCATAATAGTTACAGATTTTAAAATCATGTTAATTAGTTTGTGACAATTTTTCTCTAAGAAGTTTCTAATCAGTGATCCACCACTGACTGAATTATTGTCATGTAGCCTTTAAAATGCATCAAACCCAAATATTTCCATCAAAACAATTTAACATAAAAATCCTTTATTGTAAATGGAAGGGATTATTTACTCAAAATAAAAATTAGTTTTAGAAAAAGAACACACATTCTGATCCATTTGAATTTTATATTTCTTCTTCTATATTGGAAACACAAAAACAATTTACAGTTTCAAACAGTTACTATTTTTAATATAAATTTACATCTTAAAAAACAAGATGGACGAATCAAACATTATAGAATAACCGATACAATCAAGACATCCTTTTGGTTTAGTGAGAATCCAGACTGCAACAGACTGTCAGACAGATATTAATGTTTACATGGTTTACAGTTTACAGCTGCATAAAGATTTATGCAAATGTACTTTAACAAATCTGAATAATCCACAGGACTATTCAGGTATGCAGCCTTATTCATAGTTTAAGTTGTTGCTGGATTAGACAATAAATAATTCTGACCATTTATTAGACAAATGAAAAATAACTCAACGCTCTTTTATGGTCTACTAACACAACTGTATTTTTTATCTTGCCATAGATAGAGCAGCTTCTCACCACAGTAAATTTCAACAAATTCATGGGATAATCAATACAAAGTAAAAGGAATGCGAGAACTGCCTGAATGCATCACTTCATGTGAAACAGAGGCACACATTAATTTTTTGTTATCTGAAGTGAACACACAAAGGAGACACTGTGGTGCCTAGCAGTGTATTTTGATCACACAGCAAATTGTTAATCATAAAGAAACACAACCTATGCTACGCTACTATATCAGGACATTATGTGTGTATTAGTTCCTGACTAGAAAGCCCAAACCAAATCCATAGAAGAGTCCTTCTGGGGCAGACAGTCTGTTTCTCCTGAAATATAACATGCTTCTTTTGAATATATAACTGCATCTAGCTAAGTGAAGCTGAATATAAAATGTCTTTTACAGCCTTATTGTGAATAATATACACTATTAAAATGGAAACAAACTTCAGGAGATGTAGTCTCAAAGGACAAGTATATTAAACAGGGAAGAATAATTTGTGCTTATAAAGTGAATTTGCCAAGAGGTGTCTAATGAGCCTAGAAGTGGGGTTTGCAGTATCTGGCAACAAGTGACTGTATAGTTTTAATGCACGTCACAACTTCCAACTGGAACTGGAAAGCATGGCTTTTTGCGGAAAATCATTCCAAATTTGTAACAACCTAATGATATCCTAATCCTGGCAGTGAACGTTTTCCTAACACATGGGAACAATTGCACATTCCCAGCTAAAGCAGCAACACCCCTTTTACTTCAGTTAAATTTTCAGAGGAGCCAAGCAATGTCATTTCCTTCCAGAAGAATAATCAAAACTTCTGCAGAAGTAAGGCAGCATCATACCTGATCTTACCCCAGGGTACAGCTTAGTTGTATAGTGATGCTGAGGTGCTATCCCAGCAAAAAGTATCTGTGCTGGCAAAAGCTTGCGTTTGTGCATACACAGGCAGAGGCTGAGACAGAGCAGCAGAGATAGAGATGAGATAGTGCAGTTCAGTACAACCAGGATTTCATGTCTCATTTCCAGTCCTTTGATGCAGTGCAGAGACAGTAGTTCAGGTCCTAACCAAAGGCAGAACTGACTTTCCTGTCCTAGTCACCATGGCACTGTTCTTTGGAGGAAGCTCAGCACGTTACCAAATAGGAATTTAACTTACATGATTTCTCTCTCTCCTCTCCCCCCCCAATATAATTTGGAATATTCAACAGGGGGAGTTTCTTTCCATCTTGTTTAGGTCATGGAATGAATTTATGATTTTCATAGCAACAAAAATCGTTTTTCCTTCAGAAGATTCCCTTTGATTCAATGGGGTTCAAACAAACCAGGCTATCATAGGAAGATTAGCTCTTGGTTCAGTATTGCTGTATTATCAATAATACAGAAGTCAGCAACCATTAACTGTGTGTTTGACTCCTCATGAGAACCCCAAGTTGTGCTAAATCCCTGCAGGCGAATCGGGATGCTGCAGTCTGTGGAAATTTGGTTTGCAGACAATTACAAAATCTGGTGGGTAAGAGATCACAGCTTCACATCTAATGCTCTGCCTAGCTGCTGTGACATGTGTTTCAGTTGTATCTCACTTCCCATACTTTCTGCAACTGTATATAATTTAACATAATTGTGTACGAGCTCTCCCTTTGCATTCAACAGCTATCTAGGTTTGGGTCCAGCAGAGACGTGAACTGCTCTGCTGTTCAAGATGAGTGTCTCCTTCAGTTACAAGGAGAATATTTCAGCTTGGACATGTCTATAGGTCTAAGGCCATTTATTCTGTAGCATAAAAATCATGTCCTTTTAAAAATATTTTTACTTTTGTTTTTCATAAATGCAGCTAAAAGCAAAAGGAAAATATATTTATATAGACCATTCATAGAGAAAAAAAAATTAGTCTTAGGGTACCAAATAGACACCAAAAATAACAGTAAACTTGCCATAAATCCACTATAAACTATTTTTAGCATCAGCTTAGGTTAAATATTTAAATTTTGAGTTTTCAGTTTAGAATTTTTTTCTTTTTATGTGGATAACTGTTCAGCACTGTAGAGAAACTGATTTTGATCTTGTAAGCAGAATATGTGTATTTGTGACTATGACAATGGGAAAGGTTGAACCAAAATAAAAGAGGCCGAAAGAATAAAAAACCCCATCAAATTAAGTGTACAGCCTTTATTGGTTAAAATTTCTAACTTTAGGTTAATATTTTTTGAATACAAGATAAACAGTCCTAATGAATTATTTTAAAAGTTTATTTCTTTTCATGCCATTTTAGGTGACCAGTTTTTGGGAGCACTGGCGATGTTTAATCTCGTATCTTAAGCAGAAAATTTATGCATGCAACTGATAAACTGCCCTAATGAACCAAAAATCTGGTTTACTTTCACTCTTCCTGTGTAAACCTTCTACTTATAGGCTTTCGTAAGACTTTTTTTTAACCAACTTTTATTTTTTGAATAAACTAACAGCAACTCGCTCTTTCCTGCTCTCTTTCATTGAATCATAGGTGAATTTTCCTTTGCCTGGTAGGGCCAATGCCAACTCTTTCAGCTGAAGCACCACAAAATGCAGATTGAAATGATGCTGAAAACTGCATTGTGTACTGCTACCTTGTATAAATGGGGGGAAAGCAACTCATAATTGCAATAGAAAATAAGCTATATTTCCAAACTAATATTGATTGCAATTTTTCAGCGTTAATTGTCTTATTCTTTTTATATCAGATTAATTTTAACTTTTAGTACAATCTTATTTTTGAAGGTTAAGAATGCATTGACTGTTGGGAAATTACGATAGGAAAAGTTCGTAACTGGATTAAAAATGCATAAATTTACACACATCTATGTAAATTTAAAAACTGCGACTATTCTGTTAGCATTAAATGTCAGTGCTTCCTATAAGCATGAGTTTATCTTCATATATCGTTGTCCTCTAATTTTTTTTACATTTGCCACTAACCTTTAGTATATGCCAAAAATGGATCTATTTTTTTCTTAATATAGCGAGAGAGCTGGTGAATATAAATCAATTTCAAAGAAGCTTTTCAAAAGGTACTTATCACTTTCAGTTGCCAAAGTTTAAACTTTTATTGTTCAGCTGTTTCAGCTCCTCAGTATTTATTTTATATAGTTCTACTTTTTTAGTTTATTATGTAAAACCAGATCAGCTCATAAATGTCTGGAATGTTCAGGAAAATATTCTATAAAATGAGAGGTCTCAGATGTTGTAGACATTGCCAGAACTTTCATGTATTTGGATTGAATGAAAAATTACAATGTCGGGAAAAAAACTGCTCAGTTTTCATATAATTTTAAAATAACTACCGCTGCCCAAAACAACTTTCCCATAATTTATGAAGAACTCTACAGCAGTGGGAGTCTCTGAGTCCAGACCTCAAACCAATCAACCATTCTGTCCCTGCTCTGTCACTCAAAAGGCACAATGCAATAAAAGGTGTTTGCATGGCACCTGTTGTGTTAACTGAGACCTTGCACTTCTCTGTCTCTTCATACCACTGCTAGGAAGCTAGGAAGGAGCCTTCAGCCCTCAGCCCTGGATTGCAAAAGGGCTGCAGATGGAGCTGAGGGCAAGATCCACAAGTGGCAATAGAAATCTTGGAGTGCCAAGGCATGCCTGGCCCCAGGGGTGGCCAGGAGGCAAAAGGAAGGGCCAGTGTGAGGAAGGGTTTCACAGTGGTCAGCACTGGTGGCTACAAGAAAGAGGAATTGTCTAAATTCAGCCCTTGGTTCCCCACCTGAGCAGAATATTCAGCTGGAACAGAACCTCCTACTCCAGAACCTGGTTATCCACTTTGCACCTTTAGATAAAGGTTCACTTTAACCCCTTGCCACAGAGGAAGGAAATAATCTCTTCAAAGGGTTGGAGGGCATTTAATTTAGTGAAAGCCCCCATGACAAAATGCTCAAAAATACTTTGCTTGCTGTATAATAAAGCTACTAACAAAAATACAGAGGAGGTGCTGACACCCTGTTGCTGTTTTCCAGGGCAGTGGATCGTCCCTTGCCTCAGCTGCTCTGACAACAGGACCTGTGACTGGAGAGAAATAACGTGGCAGCCCCATGGCTGCCAGTACTCGGTGCTCGCCAAGCCTGAGCTCCAGCGATGTATGGAGGGCAGAAAGGTATGTAACAGATTTGACATTTTTATTGATTTTTATTTACCTGGGTATTTAGTCTCCTGAAGCTTTAGAAACACTGTTACGATTGATGTGTAAGAAAAATCCTTTTATTATAAATGGAAAAAGATTCAGATGGAAAATCCACAGGGACAAAAAGAACCACTATCCATAATTTAGCTTCATATGCAGACACAGTTGTCTGCTGCCATTTCGCATAGGTCACACCAGTGGAGTTTCAAGATCTACGGTGTATGTGGTTACCAGTTAGACCTGCAGTGAGTACGTAAGAACTGTAAATGGAGGATGGATGCTCATTGTTGTCACAGTTTCTCTCACACCTGACATGCAACTTGGGTTTCTTCTGCTGCATACCTAATGCATGGCGTTGCTTGTGCACACTAATCTTACCAAGTCTTCTTGCACATTCTTTTCTTGTAGTGAAGCTTCTAAGGTGATTGCTTGGAAATACAAGGTCTTCTTAATAAGCATGCTATGACTGTAAAACTGTTGAGAGAGAGCTCTGATCTGAGGCTCAGGTACCTTACTGAGGATACAAGTATCCAGAAAGTAAGTAATTAATTGTTCTAAAAATTTTTATAGTGTATTGCCTAGGTAAGAAAATAGTAACTAAAAGCAGAATTTTGATAAAATCAGAGACCATTTCTATATAGGCAAATACAAAAATAATAGTCTTTTGATTATCATTTCCTCTTTCTGTTCTGCTGATTTCTTGTCCTGCACAAAATCCTTCATTGCCATTTGGCTTTATTTTTGCCTGCGGTTTTCTCCATTACTATAGAGCTGTGGGTTTCTCCTCACATATTTTTATTTAAAAAAAATCATTTATATGACAAAGAAGAAGCTTGATTTGCTCCTCATGTACAAAACAAGCACTTCTGGATTGACCACAGCAAAAAATATAGAAGAATGTCATAGTTTTGCTTTGGTCTTTAATTTCCATAGACATCAGGCTGCTGCAAAAAGCAAACATGCTTTGGTCAGACAGTTGATGGATATCAGAGGAACAGTATGCCACTGTGGAAGTGGATTGCCAGGGTATTGCTGGGAGGATTATGCTGACATTCCCACCTCCTCATTCTGATCACTCACATTCCCCAGTGTCAAAAACAGGACTGTGTTAAGGGTCCATTAAAACCAAGTGTACGAATTGAATGTTTGTGAGCTTGATTTCCTAATTCAAATCCCACTATGTTCTGACTCTCTGAAGTCACTGATCTGTTCTAGTGCCAGATGAGAGCCAGATCCTATGTGGTCTACATTAACACCATGCAAGAAAAATCTCTGTAAAACTAATTGCACTTGTTTCCCATTCTGCACCTTCCGCAAAAGTCTTCTGTCATTGCCTGATAACCTTCACTGCTCTGTAGAAATCTGCTGAACCACTCCTGTTCCTTTTACACAGATATCTATGTAACTGGTTTATTCTTTTAAAGTCATAACTTAACACACGTTCCCCTTTCAGTATGTTTCTCCTATATCTTCCACTCTGATGTTATTTTTGTCATCACTTTGCAGTGGTTTTAACTTTTTGTGGCATTTTGCAATAGCATTTTTCTTCTTTCACTAAATAAATGTAGACCATGGACAACTCCCTCATGTCAGTAAAACTTAAGAGCTCAGACTTTCTTCATAGCTAAGTCAGATGAATAAAAATAGTCCTCTGCTTGGGTGATGAGGTCCTGATTCTGCCTGTGATTAACACAAACTTTATACAGTCTAAGCAATGTAGTAGGAAAAGTGGGTTTTTTTCATGTGCTCACTGAAAGAGATTTTTGCTTGTCGGTTGTATTATATGCTATTATATATGTTTAAGCAACCTGAATCTTTTATAAGGGAGTATTAAGTAACCAGCAAGATATAATTCTTATGAACAAATACATTTTTACTACACAAGAGATTTTGATAGCCATATATATATATTTATATTTCCTAATTTGTGATATTTGTTTCAAACCATTATATATCTTGTCTTTAAGCTTTACAGAGATCACTAACTTCTCAAACTAACAACATCACAGTTTCCATAATAAAATAAGCAGAAAGTTTCAATGCTGGAAATATAAGAAGACTGAAAAAAAACCCCAACAAAAAAAAAATCCAAAACAAGAGTGCAGAACAAGGGCAAAAATCATCAACCCAAATGAGGGCATTGAGATGATCTGGAATGCTGTTAGATTTGTATTGTCATTTGCTGAAGTTAGCTAACAACAGAACTCCCTTGTGTGATGACTTCTCAAAACGGGCTCAACTAACCTGTGTGCCTCTGTATTCTGGGATTTTTTCGTATGCCACCACACTTTGAATACTCAGCTTGTGTAAATGTCCTCTCTGGAGTTCAAATTCCTTTACAAAAGAAGTCATGTATCATGATCTACATCTGAATTCTTGCTCAAAGTCTATTCTGAACTAAGGCAATAAAACCTCCATACACCTCACATAGCTAACAATCCTTTCTCAGGAAAGCAGAGACATGTATGTCTGTAACGTATGACATCATACCTTTCATCAAAACACTAACAACCCTCTATGACTGAATTTCACTTCTGAATACCTTCATAAAAAACTCAGTCATGCAAGGTTTCACCAGGAGCCACAGGTAAAGCAAGTAGCAACATTTGTATTTCACTAGGCTGAAGTCTCTGGTTTTTGTCCTGGAAAAAATATAATTTGGTTTCGGGATTCTGATCTGCTGGCTTTATTTCTTATAATTAAAAGCATTATGATAAGACATCATAAACAATATATATGTACATGACTATGTCTTTTCGTTTAAATAGGAGGTGTTAATCTCTATGCCACTGTGAATTCCAAGTATGATTAACTGCAGGCTGTTTTCTTATGCTTCCCTATTAGCTTTATGTGAAAAAAAAAAAAAAAAAGGCGCTTTATATGGGAAAAAAAAAAGAGAGAAAGAAAAAAAGCCTACTTGTCTTGCTACTTTTAATGAATGTGAAGGGAAGCATGCAACGATTTAACCACTGCTGTGCTATGTCCCTGATCTGGATGTGCTTCAGCAACTGATGAAAGATGTAAAGTGAATACTCATTTTGGCTGAAATGCAGCACATCCAAGATCAACTGTATCTTTAACTGCTATTATTCTGTTTTCCTCGTGTTTCATAGAACAGTAAAATGCAGTATTCAGATATGTCTCTTGCTCATTAATTTCTTTTATCCGTTTGTCAATGTTTCTGAAATATGTTTATGGTCACCCAAACAGAGCACTTCTTGCCTATCTGCATCATAAATAATCCTCAAAAACACTTTCTGATTTGTTTTCTAACTCCAGACTGCTTTCATGTCTTATATTAAAATTGATTTGTTTTTCAGAGCTCATCTCTAAAGTTATCATCTCCTTTCTCTGTAACAAATTCATTTTCCCTGGCTATGACTTCCAATTGATTTCACATCATCATTAACTGTTATTTTAGTTTGTGTGCATATAAAACTGTGTTTGAGCTAAGCTGTTTCTGTGTGTTGTGCTTTAACCCGGCAGGCAGCTAAATACCACACAGCCACAGCCGTTTGCTCACTCCCCCGCAGTGGGACAGGGGAGAGAATGACAGAAAAAGTAAAACTCACAGGTTGAGAAAAAGACAGTTTAATAGAACAGAAAAGGAAGGGAAAATAATAATAATGATAAAAGAATACACAAAACAAGTGATGCACAGTGCAGTTGCTCACCACCCACAGACTGATGCGCAGCCAGTCCCCGAGCAGCGGGACAGCACCCCCAGCCCACTCCCCCCAGTTCTGTTGCTCAGCCTGATGCCATGTGGTATGGAATGTCCCTTTGGTCCGTTTGGGTCAGCTGTCCTGGCTGTGTCCGTCCCCTCCCCCAGCTTCTTGTGCACCCCCAGCCTCCTCGCTGGCAGGGAGAAGCTGGAAAGTCCTTGGCTTAGTGCAAGCACTGCACAGCAGCACATAAAACATCAGTGTGTTACCAACATTATTCTCATCCTTAATCCAAAACACAGCACTGTACCAGCTACTAGGAAGAAAATTAACTCTATCCCAGCTGAAACCAGAACGCTGTTTTGTAAAAACATAAGACCACCTGTAGTGAAACAATAACATTCAGATTGGTGGAGGTATGAGAAAGGATATACATCCACAAAAACGGTTTATGAGGCCTTATTTTGCTTTATGATGTGTTAGCAAGACTAGTCAGTCATGTGTTTGTATTTCAGACACAGTAAACAGGAAAATTCTGAAGTGTTGAGGCTAAGGTGATTTTAGCTGTGTAGATTTTCATTCAGTCCACTTTTAGTGGACTTTTTTCTCCGCTTTAAACTCTTAACTAAGGGTAACAAGATGCAGCAGGCTCTGTTGTTCTTAAGGAACTCTACATCTATGTCAAAACTGAATCAAAGAAATCAGCAATCATAATAAAAATATCCTATCTGTATTGCTAACAATAATCAACAAAATCCTCTGTAATTAATGAGCTTTTGCTGTAAGATTTATACAATTCCATGAAGACATGGTGCTTTGATTTTTGTACAAGAACTTTAAAAAAAGGATGAAGAAAAAGGAGTTCTAACAGGCCATTATTTAACCAATTAGCAGCATGTAGAAAGCTGGCCTCAATAGCAGGGGAGAATATGTATTTTGTGTATCATTAAGAAATACTACTCAGAGTTTAGTGTTATAATAAAGTACCATTGAGTCATGTGTAATTAAGGACAGGAAATATGAAAAGGCAATATTTGTTGAAGTACTTAAAATTCAGCTGTTAAAACAGGAAATTTAACTTATAATTTCTTAATAGTATTTTAGAGTTAAGTAGTGTTTTGGACTTACAGGTGTTTAAATTTCCTAAGTGTGGTTAATTTATAATGATAGGTTTGGTTAAGAAGTGAATTCCACTATGCTTACACAATCTTTTAAAGTCTTTAAGCTGTAATGGAATTTTTCACACAAAACTTTTGCAACAGAAGACACTGCAAACATGTCTATGTGAAAGTGTTGTTCTTTGTCTGATAAAATTATAACCTTACATATGTCTGATCCTTTAGTCATCCTGCAGACAAATGCCCCATTGACCTGAACAGTACATGACTAAGCCTTGCACCAGACTGTAAGGAAAATGAGATATGGCGTAATCTGCACACCTGAGCCATCATTTTTGCTCATTGTTGTCATAGAGCTAAATACAGAATCGTCCCTAGAGCCCTTGGTTCAAATCTTATTAAAAACCATATGGCACACACAACTACAGTAAGTTCACGCAAATCTACAGAAATAAATGTGGCCATAGCAACCACACATTCAATTACGTTGAATGACTATTCTAATTCATCAAAGCGCTTGGGTTAGTTGAATGACATATAAGTTTTTTTCCTGGGTTAAACACTAATTATTTTAGCCTTTGAATCTTCTAAGCATTTGCTGAAAATGAAGCTGGCTTATGAAAGGTGGACTCAAAGATTCTTTCTGATCGCCTGCATACCAAAACAAAATGTGCTTGGCCAGGTCTGCACAAGGGCAGTTTGAAAAGCAGGTGAGATTACCTACAAGTGTCCTCTTCTTCCACCTTGCTTTTTTTTAGGAAAAAGAAAAACTTGTTTATTTTTCCAGGATTTAGACGTCTTACAGCACATTTGAACCAATAGTTAGAAGTGGGATGCAGACAAGTTCTTAATGAATGGATGCTCTATGTGTGCAGATTTGCTGGTGATGTGCTAGGCATCCACCAGGCTGGGATGCACTGGATTAGTAGGAATGCACAGCTCTCTTTACATCTGAGATCTCTCCTGGACTTAGGGGAGAACGTTCCCTTCAAAATCCCAGCACACACAAGTCTCCAGAGTGTGACTGCTGATACCCTACTGTAACAACTGCAAACAGACTTCAGAGCTCTGCATCAGAGCTAGAGAGCAGGGGTTATAGGTTTCACATACTGCAGTTCTAGTTTTATAAACATATCTGGATTTTAACAGAATTGCCTGATTTCAGTGATACAGTCTTGGTATGGCTCATACCTATGTGAACAGACTTCTTGACTAAAAGCAGTTATGGTTGCTATAATTGACTGACATCTTTGAGGATGACCTACACTTTTGATCTGGCTTTCTATACAACCACAAGTCCACTTTGGCTCATTTCTCTGTTCCCCACTTACATCAAGTCTTGACGATTCTCTTAGCAGACCTGTTTCTGAGTGTACGGGTTTATTTCCAGAGTGAAACAACCTGTATTCCTCAACAGTGTGATGTTGCCATCTGTCTCATTTTTGACTCATCCTTGCCCATCCACACTTTCTCCTAGGAATAAGTAGATGTCCCCAGATGGACACTCAGACACTCAATAGCATTATCTGTCTGATCTATTTCCCAGCCTTCTGCTTTACCTCCTCCTAACAAGCCCACTTAAGAGTAAAATTGGAGGTGTTCTAAGACTTAGAACATACTCCTTCAGAGACGGGCTGTGTGCAGTCTCATGAGTCTTGTGATCGTATTTAAGTATGTCTGAGCCCTAACAGTTACAGTTTACAACCAGTTATACTGACAGCTCTAAAGGACTCTGCTTTGACTCCTGTCACCCTCTTCATGTTTTCAGAACAACAGGACAACAATAGCACTATTCTAAAGGCCCACCTGATGTTTTCATATGGTGCCCAGCATCACAGCATTTACAGACTAGAATTGCCACTTTAAGATGTGTTCGTACCTATCTTGTCTCTCCTGGTACTGGTTTTCCATGACTGCATATAGTGCCCTCCCATCTGCAGACCTGGCCATTGAGAACCCCCAGGGCAGACTTGAAAACTGATTCATGGATCCCCTGCTGGTGTGGGTGTGTAGCTGCAGAAATGTTGAAGTTCTACAATGCCTAAAGTATCTAATGGTGTAAAGGTGGTATGTGTGTGTGGAATGTTTTGCTCTAATTTGGACATAGCAAAAAAATGGGAAAGGGACTGATGAGTTGATCTCCATCTATGATGCTCTGCAATGTTTGAGACTTTGGAAATATCTAGAATGACACTTCACACTTAAATTGCTAGAGAATGCAGTGTTGGCAAGTTAAGACATCTGTGCATCACTTTCATTGGCCTTGGCCATGGTTCTTCTCTCCCTCTTTTCCATGAAAGATGTAGTTCTGCTATTTGGAGTCACTGGCAGATGAGAATAGACCAAATACAGTTAGAAGGAGAAAATATCTATCAGAATCCTAGTCACAGTAGAATGAAGAGCGAGATAAAAATGCTACATCTGCCAAATCAGTGTAATTAATAGCTGAATATGCTCCTTTGCAGTTAGAAATCCCCATGTGTAATGATGACAAAATGATATCACGTTATTAGAAGATAAATAATCTAGCATGTTCTACCAACAGCTTTATGTGTGTAAACCGGTAAAGCCTGTTTGTTACTCTGCTAATAATGCTTTGTGTTTTTACAGAAAACAATGTGTTCTTTGTAACCCACATTCCAAGCTCATAACCTTGCCTGCTAGTATCTGAGAACTGGTTTTTAAATAGATATAAATTTAGATACTACAGTAACGAATTTATGAATTGGAGATTTAAAGAGATAGGGATACAGGCAGACTGGTGAGATCGACAGATTTCACAAGTTAAAAGAATTGTTGTTTAAAACCTCAAGTTAACTTACTTTAGAATTAGAGTATATTCTAAGCATGGAATGTCTTCCTAATTGTAAATGTTGCATGTTTGTGTCTGTCATAGAGGGAAAGAGAGAATTTCCAACCCGTCCTTCCAAGGATCCAAGCATCCTTGACTTTGTGAGTCATGTTATACTTGGTTTAAAGAAGTTTCTTCTGACACAATGTGAAAAGAGTTGGAAATCCCCTTGCATGTGAGAGAAGTGTTTGTGCGTTACAAGCATGAAAGCAGCTGTTCAAGAATTTACTCTATAAAGCAGCTTTGAGAGGTCCAGGACAGGAGGCAAAAGAGCCTCTATGTGCTCAGTGCTTGTTTTAATTTTTTTTTTACCATACATAATCTATAAAGGGTTTCTCTGCAGCTCACCGTGAGTGAGGCATGGGAAGGTCAAGTCATTGTCATGCTCATTCTTGGCCCTGCCACCAGATCAGGGTATGTTCACCTGAAACTGCTTGTGTTCTGTGGGAACCATCACTGGTACACTGTTGTGCCTTATTTTTAACCAAAATAGTTTCATAGTAGGAACTGGAATTAGTTCCTAAAACTCTGACATTCCTGAAGGGAATAGATAAATAGACATGTATTAGATGAGAGGAGTCCAAGATGCTTTCACCACATAAAATTTCTAAAAGAAGCTTTGGAAATGTACTCTTCAACGTGTAATCTTGTGCTGTCTGAATTTAATTCGCATAACCAAATATTCAAGTTGGAAGTGGTAAAGCATCAAACCACATCAAATTAAAACACCGAACAACAAGAACCTGCCTTACAGGGTGCCAACTACCCTGAGCACCAGAGAAGGTAGGAGAAGCACACGGCTGAGCAGGGAACAGGACTGTTTACTGTGTTACAACTCTAAGGGGATTCTGGCTCTCAGTTTTACATTTGTGTAAAATCCTCTATGTGGATTTCTGGCTGAGGTGACTGTGGTAATAAATGATTACACACAGAGTATCATTGACATACCACAGTGAACCTGGGTTCTTCTCCCCTTTGGACTCTTGTCATTACTTACATATTGTCTTCAGCAGGAAGAAATGCTAGTCCTAGCCAGTAAAAATAGGGCAATTACATTAAAAACCCCTACATGTTAAGGTCTGTCATCTCCCCATACAGAGATGTTTGATTTGTCAGGGGATTCAAAAGAAGTAGGAGCAAGCCCAAATTTGACTTCTTCATTTATTTCCAAGTTCAGAGCAGCCCAGTGAAGACTGCTATACTAGCAGTACTTCTGTCATCTTGACAGCACTTCTAACTCCCTTCAGGCCATGATGTTTCCTGGTGGTCACATCACACATGCCAAGTCTACCCTAATCTATTCAGATTGTCTTCACCAAAAAAAAACCCAAAAAACAACCAAACCCAAAAAACAACCAAAAAAACCCCAAACCAAACCTTTTTCCCCCCTCTGAAATTGCAGAAAGACTCTATCTCTACAATAATGCAGCAGCTGCATGCATTTATTTGTGTGTGTTTATGTGTGTATGTTACTTTGGTGTAAATTCTAATGAATCACATTTATGGAAGACAGCCATTATTCAAGATGTGCTGTGTAGGAACAAACCACATGAAAAAATGGAGAATGAAAGCAGGAAGCTGCAAGTAATCGCAAGAGGCTCTGTACTAGCAACTGGAAGTAAATATAAACTTAAGCAAAAACACAGGGCTAACTTTAGCCCTGCTTTAGCCATCTGTAACCTGTACTTTTCATCTTTGAAGCACGTAATATAGCTTTTTGTTAATCAGATCACACAGATTTTGCTAAAGGAGGCTGTTAGTATTGAAATGTCAGGGCTGGAGAACTGGCAGCTCACAGACGCATTTCTTGAACATTATGAGAAGGGGTTTAAAAGCTTCCAGACTAGCTGTATTCTTTTCTTAGATTTTGGATTTTGGAGTGTACAGCTTCTAAGTCATATCTTTTTTTCAATCCAAAGATTCTTTTTATAGGTGACTCAACTAACAGAGGGATGATGTACTATCTAATAGAAAGAGTGAATAAGACACTTCAGGAATGGCAAAAGACTCATGATGTTAAATGTTATCATAATATCAATGAGGGGAAAACATTTATCAGTTACTCCTACTACCCCCAGTTTTGGATGAATGCAAACCAGAGACCGACTTTTGAAAAAGCACTAGAACAACTGCTGCAGAGGTACCGTACAAACTCTATTGCTGGCTTGTTTGTATGCTCATTCTATTCGCAAATGTGTTTAACATATTTTACGATTAAAGTCAGTAAACAAACATAACGCGTGCAGACCATATTTTGTGACTGAAAAAAAGTAGAAAATTACATCAGGCCTCTGATCAGAATGCCAGATACAGTTCACTGAAATGCAATGCAATGTAGTTGAAATGATTGCCATCTGTTTTAAAGCAACATGTGTTGGTTTTCTTTTCTGGGTTTCAGATCACGTCCCCTGGAGAACACAGACCAGACTGTATTAATTGTAGGTGGCGTTCAGTGGCTTAATTCCAATCACCTGCAAATTATCCAAAAGGTGTTGAACAGGTAGTGTTATGTACTTGGTGTTATTACAAGTCTTGATATGATATATTATGAGAAACATCAAAAAAATTTAAATACAAACATTTCATTTGTTTTCTCATGGGTGTGCACTGAAGTGGCTTTGAAAAAATAAAAATGCAGTGTCTTTTGATGTGTCTGTTCAGTAAAATCCTCTTTTTTTTTTTTTTTTTTTAACAAACAGGGAAAATCTGTCAAATATCCTGGTAATTATTAAATCCATAGGGATGGGCTTTCACCTCCCAGTGGATGGAATACATTCTCTATCACAGGTAAGCTTCAGTACATTTAGAGTGCATCTTCATGGAAGACTTGTCATTTCAGCAACAATTTTGCTGTCTGGTCAAAATATGTTACCTCTGCTGAGCAAGCTTTGAGTGGATCAAAGAAAGATTCGTGTTTGTGTTTGCTCATACTGCTTACTAATATGGATTCAAACCAATTTGCCTTATTTAATGGATTCCACTGCAATCAGAATGCCATTTGAGATGCTGTGCTCAGTCAGCTGTCCCAAGAACCAGAAGAAGCTCCCATATTAGTCCTGCTGCCAAAGTTGAGAAATCGAGCGGGGGATAGGCAGATTGCTCCTCACACCATGTCAAGCGAAGTCCCTCCCCAGGCTCCCTCCATGGTTACTGCTGGATCGGATTCACTCACCTGGCTGCATTACATGGCTCACCATACATCTATCTTAACCAGCCTATGAAGCCAGAACTTTACAGAGCAGCTGGAATGTGCCGGTGAATCTAGCCTGGTTTGGGTATGTCAATTGGATGTTACAGTCAGTTTAAATAGTATCCAAGACTCTCAGAGCAACAGATGGGCTCATTTCAATGTGCTGTCTAACTCATTCGATTCCATATTTTTATTTACAATTGGATGGTGGTTCCTTATTGAACAGGTTAAAAAATGCACCGATGAGACCGGGCTGGGAAGCACCAGAGGGCAGAACAGAGTAGATGATGCCTACCAGCACTGCATGTAATGCTCCAGCTACTCACAGGTGTTGAAAGGAGAAAATTATGAGCTTTCATAGTTTACATCCAGCACTTCTATCACACTGGGGACCAACGTTCATGTCTTTTTGCAACCATAACACACTGCTGTATTCAGTGTGCGACTTACTGCTACTCTCACCATTTTTTTTCTGTGGAGACTGCCCTGTCAGATTTTGCCCATTCCTTCTGTCTACGTTAGCACTATATCTGCCTTGTCTTTACCGAATGTCTTCTTATTTCCTTTACCTGGATGATCAAATTAGGCTACAGTAGGGAAACCATTGGCATCCACATGAAGAAACATTGTCATAGCTCCTGCCACATCTTTTAGTAGAACTCAGTCCTAGGAAGAAGCAGAACTTTGATCAAAGGTAGATGAGGCTTCCCAGGACTACCTTTTTCAGTTTCTCATCCAGTAAATGTATAAAACTCTGGAAATCAACTACAGTGCATAACCAACATTCTTTTCCCTTTCAATATTGGAATTGTATGCCAAATTGCCCATGTGGTTTGGGTGCTCTGGACTTCTGAATTACCCCAGCTACTCTCAAAGCCTTTCTATCTGCAGAGTTAAACACACCACTTTGCCAAATTTATGGCTAACCTTTTTTCTGTTCCTGGCCTTTCTGCAGCATCTTGAGAAATAATAACCTGTTCTTCAGCATAACCATTTCTAAGATGTCCGTGGCCCTATACTCCTTTTGAAGCTGAAAATTTCTTTACAGGAACAATTTCACCATTTGTTATAGACAACTTTATAATAGGGGTTTTTTTTATGAATTACACCACATATTAGCTAAGTACATATTAAAAAGTTACCCAATAATTATATTTTAAATAATATTGGAATTTTCCTATGAAGGAAGCTGCACAACTATGGAACAGTAATTATAATTTCTGCAAAAATCTGTAACAGTCTTGGTGTAACAGCTATTTTCAAGAGTGAATTTATAGTAATTAATGCCTGGAGTATAACCTAACTGCTTTATTCAAAATGCAGTTTTGCTATGCATTTCCATGGCAGAATACAATAACCTTTAAACACTCTTTCTGACAAGGCATTGTGATATTTTGTCTGAAATGCAGGCAGAAGTGCAAAACTTGTGGAATGAAAACTTGATTATTCTGGATACAGCAAAAAATTTTGGCTATGAAGTTGTTGACACCTTTGTCATCACCATGGGACGTTACAAAGAATTCCTGCAAGGAAAATGTGGCTGCCATTTCCACGAGGTAATAATTTAAACTTATATCATTCCCAGGTATTTAAGAGAGATTTTAATTGTCAGGTGCTTAGAAACAAAAAGGTATGCAATAAGGTTTGTATCCGTGACTCAAAGTTAGGTCTGAATAAATCCTGCAGAGATTTCAGTTTGTGTGGTGGCACTTGTCCCTCAGTGCTCAGAGTGCAGTGCCATTGAGGATGGGCTGAACTGCTGTCGTGGTGATTCCTTGAAATAAAAACAAGCGTGCCCATCTGCAAAGGTAACCTGTATAAAAGGATGTTGCAAAGTTTCCAGGTTCTTACATTATTTGCTATGCATTATATATCCTTAGTGCTTCTGCATGGCGTCAGCTTACCTTTCTGCCATACCCCAGCCTCACAGGTTTTTTTCTGAACCCTTCCTAACTGAGCAGCTCAGCAGACCCGTCAAACCATAGGTACACTTAACATGGAGCTTAAATTTGGAAGAGCACTCTTACTGCTGTGTATCTGTTTTCATATGTCTGAGAAGAGTTAACTGGGATAGTTACAGTGACCGACTATACAGACAGAAGAGTAAGTCACTTGTTCTCCCGCACACCCATAGTTCTGCTTTCTTTTTTGTTTGAAATGTACAGAAAATCTGTCTTCTGTTTTATAACTACTATGCTAGTGAAACAGGGAAATGGTAAAATATATGAGTAAGGCAATTGAGAACATATTCTTCTGTTCATTTGAAGTTCTGGCAAAGACTCTTCACAGTCTATTACGAATGACAGGAGTCCATGGATTAAATAAAAAATGAATAAGGAAACACATTATTATATCTAGGCACAAAATCAGACCAGAGGCTGCCAAACCAGTGAAAGTAAAGAATTTGGAAAACAAGATATTTAAAGTTTTTCTGGTTTCCTTTAAGACGTATTTTGAGTATGTGGCATGTCTTTATATAACGAGTCCTCTTTTCCGTCAGCAAAGGAGGGATCTGTTTTAGTTTTGGAATTCATGTACCTTATGGTACAAGAATATTATGGCTGAACATGAGCCAGCAGGGTGCCCAGGTGGCCAAGGCGGCCAACAGCATCCGGGCTTATGTCAGAAACAGTGTGGCCAGCAGGACAAGGGAGGTGATCACCCCCCTGTACTGGGCACCGGTGATGCCGCACCTCAAACCCTGTGTTCAGCTCTGGGCCCCTCACTGCAAGAGGGACACAGAGGGGCTGGAGCGTGTCCAGAGACGGGCAACGGGGCTGGGGAAGGGTCTGGAGCACAAGTCTTGTGAGGAGCAGCTGAGGGAACTGGGGGTGTTTAGCCCGGAGTGGAGGAGACTCAGGGGGACGTTATCACTCCCTACAGCTGCCTGACAGGAGGCTGCAGGCAGGTGGGGGTCGGTCTCTTCTCCCAGGTAACAAGCAACAGGACAAGAGGAAATGGCCTCAAGTTGTGCCAGGGGAGGTTTAGATTGAATATTGGGAAATACTTCTTCACCAAAGGGCTGTCAAGCACTGAAACAGGCTGCCCAGGGAAGTGGTTGAGTCACCTTTCCTGGAGGTATGTAAAAGGTGCGTAGATGTGGTATTTAGAGACACGGTTTTGTCTGGATTTGGCAGTGCTGTGTTAATAGTTGGACTTGATCTTAAAGGCCTTTTCAAACCTAAATCATTTTATGACTCTATGTTTCTGTATAACCAATGAAGAAGTGCAACTCTGGTTTAGGACACATGACCCTGAATTAAAACTGAAAGTGTAATTTTTGAGTAGCCAAGTAGGCAGGTATGTTCTGCCATAAGGCTGTTGACAGTAATTTTGCATATGATAGTTGAAGAACTGTCACCAAGGCCACCAGAATATTCCTGTAGCTTCCAACCAAGTCCTTCCTCATACCCATGACACCAACTTGTTAGTACAAAAGACCAGTTTCCAGGTTCCTGTTATGAGTGGTCAGCCTGCTGACAATCCTAATGCATCATTCATTGCCCTAAAGAAAAAACACGTGTATCATATTACTCCCTTTGGATACCAGAAAAAGATTTGAGGAATAAAGAAGGCTCATATCTTTCCAGGTGCTTAGATCCTGATTCCCAAGAAAAAATATTTCTTCATTGAAAACTGCAATCAGGCATGCAGACATCATCAGTAACCCCATGCCTCAGTTTGTTGCTGGATATAAGGACAGAGAAACCTTCTGGTACCTCTATAGATTAGTCATGTTTAGCACAGTAAGACGTTGCCTGTGATGCTACAAGGATCTTCATTCTTATGGACTGAATCTGGGTTGTCTGTCTAACAAAAGACTAGGAAACTACCACAATTTATTCCATGAAAATCTGTTTAGGACCATAAAACTTGAACTGTCATATCTTTCAGGAATATTGCATTTCCCCTGAGTGATCAAAAGAGAGATGACAGGTGCAAATTCTTTCATAGAATGAAATATAGAATAAGAGGAAATTATTACTGAAAAGTTAAAACTGGAAGGCAAAAAGATGCAGTGAAATATGTCTGCGTGAAACCAAGAGGTAATGGATTTATGCCGTTTACAGTCGGGGGGGGCTTTAAGCCAGTAAGAGGCTACTAGTTGGAAGAAAACTCTGGAGTTTGGTTACTGACCAGAGCAATGACACGAGTAATTTGATGTGTCATTTAGAACTGACACAGAACTCCATTAAGTTAATTGTACTGAGACTATAACAGAACTTTTTTTTTTTTTTATTAGAGCTTTCAAATGTGCATAAATATTTTAAAAGACCATCACCCACAGAAGTGAGATGCTAGCATTTTTCCAGCATGAGTTTAGGAATTTGTTTTCAGTCAAAACAAATTACTTGAAATAAGAGAGACTACCAAATGTTTTCTGAATCTCTCCAGAAAAGGATAAACCCCCTTTGCTCGTTTTGACAAGTCATGCCTATTTTTCTGTAAATCTCATTCCTGGCCAAGCCTGTTCCCAGGACCTGGACATGTGCAGGGTTAGCACGGAAGCTCCGCAGAGTTTCGCAGGTACAAAGGTGGGCTGTGATACCAGGAATGAAATGGAAGCACTAATTTTTGCTGTGAAGAAATGTCAGGATAGCTATATTTTCCTTAAAGATCCAAAAAAAGCAAGGATCTAAAAATAATGTTTCCTTCATCAGACACCCACAGTATACACTGGGAAACAAAATATGGTGTGGCTAATTAAACCTAGGAGTAGTTTAAACTAAACAAACTGAAATTCAGTGGTGATGATAGTAAAATTCAAGCACAGGCTCCTGAGTGTCCTTGCGGTGTCTGCTGGCCAAGGACTAGCATAGCAAGCCTAACTAGTTTCTTGTAGCCAGTGGTTTATATTTAATTCTCTCAGCCACAGCAGTCACCTTTACTTAAAGCAGAATAAAAACAATTAATAACTATAAGGCTTTGATTTTTCTTTTAAATACCACAGCCAGAGATATAATATTGGAGACAGTCTACCAGACAACAAATGGGCTCCCAAAAGAGAGTGGGGAGACAATCAGCTGCCACTGGTTGGGACTTTGCTCCAGCATAAGGCTCACTGGGACTGAGCACTGGTTTGGGAGCATTGTTAGACCCATCTGACCTCATGTGCTATACGTCAACCTCACAGCTGGTTTCCACCTCAGGATCCTGAGCAGATCATATGTTTTCAGCCCACTACCATGGTGTCTGTCCTGCTTTGGGACCAAACAGCAGGCATGGTTAGTGGACCAACCTTTTCACCTGCTCTGCGCACGGTACATGGGAGAGGCACAAACACAGCTCAGTCCAAATGGAGCCGTAAAATAGGGAGTAAGTCACAGAGCAGGTATTTATGTAATGGATAAATAATCCCATGGAGCAAACGCCTCCCTCCATTTTTACTCAGATGGCTATACTGACCCTTTTTTATCTAGAACCCAGATGCTGGTGTCTTTGTGGGTCATTGCTGATACTCACCATTTCCACAGAGCTTTTGAGTGAAATGGAGAGCTTCAAAGTGAAATGTTTCAGGTGCTTTGTATAAAACCGGGTGAAAAACAGAAGGGTGTGACTAGTCATCAGCATTTTTCATCCGCGTCTCCATCATTTTGTATGAGCTCATGTGCAGATTTGGCCTTCCTTCTCTGCTGGAGGAATCTCAACAGAGAGTATGTATTTCTGGGGAGGATCAGGGGAGAATTTGGCTCACAGAGCTGTTGTTAATGAGATTTGAGAGGTCATTTTGTCTGAAAAGAGGCATAAATGTGCCCAGCAGAATCCATCAGCCACCAAAAAAACAGACTTCATCCTTGAGGAAAGCAAAAAGAAAGTCCTTGAATGCTTTTGATACCTCGTTAGTTTTAACAGTTTTGTCATCAGTTTATTTCTGCATCGGGGCAAATGGCGTTACATCAGGTGCTGAAGCAGTTTGCACTAGGAAAATGGCATCTTGCCTCCTAGGACGGAGCCAAGAACACTGTGTAAAACCCCAGTGCTTTTCATGTTTTATGAAGCCAGATGAGATAGATTAAATCTACTGCTTTGTACTTTCACTTTCTTTCTCTTAAAAAATGACGTGCCTAAACTCCCAAAAGACAGCACCCCTCTGTAAATGCCACCTGAGCTAAAGCACAGCAGGCTGTCTGTTCTGTGCAGTCAGAAAACAAGAACTGAAATGCACTCAGCAGTTGTCATTTAGTTCTCACTAGCTGGCCAAACACAAAGTTATCTATCTCCCCTGATTGTCCTGAAAAATTTATTGAGTTCCCACCAATTCACTTCAGAGGGCCTCGAGTCATCCTGATAGCACAGAAATCTGCAGCACTGCAGACCCTGCAATCTTCCCTCAGATTGCCAAGGAATCTGGACTCACAAAGCAATTATATCAATTTGGGACAAAAAATTTTACATAACTCTGGCACTTTCTGCCCAAACATACTTCTAGTTCTATGTACATATGCAAACCTGATTTTTTACTTACCTCATTCTTCACAAATGCTTATGGAGAAGTGGACTGGCCAGCAGTTATAAAGATCTTTATGGAACCTATTTTTTTATAGCAATGAAATCACGGTCACAATGTAAAAACTAACAACCCTGGAATTTTGGTGTCTTAATCAGTGGCTGGCTGCTGGGTGAACATTAGATTGCATTCCTGGGAGATTATGCCTAACAGGAATGCAGTTTGGGTGATTGGTTCAAGGTGGCATCGTTTTGAAATAGTTGTAAGATCTAAGGCACTAATTTAGAAAAATGAATCTGCAGTAATTGCATAAAAACAAATAACAGCTCTTGGCTTAGCTGTATCAAATTGATCACAGGATATATTAATTTTCTACATGGATAATTCCTAGTCTTTTTTTAGCTCAGACAGCTCCCTCATAGCCTCTCTGCCCAGTCTTTCAAGTGTTTGAACATGTTATTTTTTCACTCACATTTAATTTTCTGATTAGTTTCATTTATTATGAGCTTCACTATATATAAGCATTGTTTCTGATTTTCAGCAACAATAAAAGTACATTATATTTTTAAAAAGCTAATATGCTTCCTCCTAAATATATGCATTAATAAATGAACTCATCTTTTTCAAGTGTCTGCTGTGGTTGATATAGCAGGAAAATTAGTGGGCATCAGAGCTATCAAGTCAGTATATATTTACTCTTTTAAAAATAAATTAACCACTTGGACTCTTTCTTGCTTTCTTTGAATTTGCCAATGCCTGGGTCAGGGTCCTCTGTCCTGTATCTGTGCCAGGTTCTGAAGTTTTGTCTCTCTTGAAGTTGCTTCATTTTTCCTCAGTGACTGTGTGTTCACTGAGATGAGACCTTCAGCATCCCACAGACCACCGCCCCCCTCCAGTTATTAGGCTTCCATTAGTCCCACGGCATTTGTTTATTCCATACAAATTGAACGTGATAATTCCAGAACCTTATACATACCTGGGGGCCAAGGAGGAGCATTCTTCTGCGCTAAGTTACTGAACTACACTGTGATTACGTCAGAGTGATGCCCCAGGGAGGGGGATGTGAAATCGCACCATAACTCCCTGCTTGGAGCCGCGTGACAGAGGGGTGCTTTCATCTCAATATGGAGCTGGGCCACGTTTGCATCGAGACCTGAGGGTGAGACATTCTTACAGCTGAGACACAGCATATGTTCATCAAGTGCTTGGGATCAGAGCAGGATTTAAACCTTCCTGCAAGTCAGGGCTGTCCTGAGTTTATTTTTCTCCATGGTAAATACACAGAAGAGCTGTTAAGTATGAATTCTGTTGTTCAGAAAAACTGTCCTTAATGAAGAGAACAGTCTAATATACAAAAGCCCTACAGAATCAGCTGAATATAATGGGCCTATACATTTAGATTTCAAGGCTTAAGTGAATAAGATCTTGCACTTTGATTAGTATGTAACATAACAAGTTGGCTCACTGAAGTACTGTTTGTGAGCAACTTGCTATTCAAGGTAAGAGTATCAGGACCTGCTCGGTGGAAAACTCAGCATTTCTCTACACACAGCTGTGTGTCTTTCTAGGTGGAGGCAGAAAGCGCTCACATATGTCCCTTCTTTTGCAGGTGGTGAAATCCAATCCCTCTGAAAAAAGTCCACACATAACAATGACGTTATCAAGGCACTACACGCTGGAGAAATATTTCCGTAGTCAAAGCAAGCCATCACAACTGCAGGACTATGCAGCAAATTCTCAGTCCCCGTATCATGTCCGAGGTCCAATAAATCAAGTTTATTCTGAAATCCTTCTCAGCAGGCTCTGTGCAAGTAAGAGGGAGCTTGTCAGCACATAGCCTCTCTTGGATATAGTGCCTATAGGATATAGGATATAGGACTAGAGGTGTGCCACTACCTGAGTGGCAGTTGAAGGACCATGGTGGATTTATGACGTTTCCTTGATTGGCTGCACACACACCAACAGAATTTGAGACTTGTGGCAGTTTTCCTAAAACTTTGTGAAATCAAGATATGCCCTGGCAACTCTGTGGTGTCAAAGTGGAAGATGGAAGGTTGCAAAGCAGAGAAGAGGGGAAGTTACTTGAACTGTTGCCAAAGGCTAGAACAGCTGTAGCTCAAGCAACTGTGTATTAATGATAGTAAAGAGAGATATATACACTAGAACGCTTTGGAATGGACTGTTTTAGCTCTTCAGCATTATCTAATTTTCTATTTATAGAGACACTGTAATATTTGAATGTATTTAGAAACTGGCTACATTCCATCTTAAAGAGTTTTATTTTATGTCGATGGGTTCCCCTTCAATATCAAACAAATTCTGTTTAGACACTTGGTCTGTACAATTTGAAAATGTCTATTAGCATTTTGCTGATGATGCCAAGTTTTAAACTCTAGTTTTTAGTGAAAACACACCCCTTCTTTGTATCTTAGATGAAACAGATGTCTATTCTATTTTTTGTATGTTCTAAAGCTAATGTAGAGATAGATTGCTTAGACTTGAGACTGATTATAACTGTCTTGATGTAACATGTAAATATCGTGAATGTGTTAACATAACCTTATTTATGGCCCCAGTTTAGCAGAGTGGCCATATGCAGGAAGACTGCTTAGATATGTGCTTCAGTGTCTGCCTTGGCCTGTAAGCCAAGCAAGTATTGTCCCTGCATGGAAGTGCCATTTATTTTATGATTTTTTGTAAAATATTTGCCAATGTGTGAAGCCAGTGACACAAACAAAAGAAAAACCCCCTTTGCAAGCACACATCATAACATTGGGATCTGGTTTTTAATGTCATAAGCAGTGTGTGGTGTGATGGCAGCAGAATATACTGCCTGCGTCTCATGCTTAGCAGGGACAAGACCTTCTCTGAATGCCAGTTTCATGCTGTAGCCCAGCTACATCACTGATGTTTGCAGATGTACTCCAGGTGAAACTCCAGGGAGAGGCTTTACCACCACAGCGGGGAACTGTCGCTGATCCCCGGGCACAGCTGTGACAGCACACTCATTCACAGTTGTGGTACCCTGATGGGAAACCAAGCATGGTCCAGGCTTAGCAGCTGGGTGATGGGTAAGACTGTTCTCCCTACAGATTATCTAGTTAGGAATTTTTATTAATCCAGTCACGGAGCAGGCAATCCAGGCACCACTCTCTCCCACCATGCACCAGAAAAGGGAGTCAGAACCAGGTAAGTACCAGCCTAAAGAAGGATCCCACAAGCTCTGTGGCATGCTTCCCCCTTCACAATTTTACATATAATCCTCCACCAGCTTCTACTGCCTTTGGGAAAGGAAGCCGCAGGCAATGTCTGGGAATAAACAAATTATACCACAGAACTAATCAGCATCCTATTTGCCTTAGTAGTACACAGAGTGGCTGCCCTAATAGAATTAGGGCTAGAAATTCATGACATCACTTTTAGGTTTTGCCAGAGATCCTTAACTTCAACACAATAGTCTTTATTCCTAGCTAAAGTTTTGTCAATTCTTGCTCCTTCAGATGACATATGTAGAGATATGATGGGAAATTGTCATGCAGTATGGTGTTTGGCTTCTCTAGATGACAGAAGGATCCTCAAAAAGAGGATCTAGCATATCCAGTTTAGGAGACCTTCCACTATATTGGAAAAACTCCTAATTTAGACAATGATATTACATTTAGTGAGACATTGTTATTATCTCTGTTTCTGTATAATATGCTGCTGCTGTGCTTATAGTAAATGTCCCTGAATGTCCATGTAGGGTTTTCCCTGGTGTGGAACTTTACATGAAAGATGGGTCAGGAGCTGTGCATAAATACTGAAAATGTCAGCATCTGGGTTTGAGCTATATGATTATCTAAGGAATATAATTGTATGCAAATAATATAATATATAAAATTGGGTCTGGAACTCCAGGGCTGCACAACCTTAAAGCTGAAGGATTTAATATCATGTCATTAATATTAGTAGATGCATAACGGAGCCAGATGTCTTTGGTATTAAGATGATCAATGATGGGTGTATTGCAATTCTGCTTCTGTTAAGGCATTTTTTTTTTTTGTAACTCATTTAAATCCACATACTCCTACTCTTACTGTTCTGTACACAAAAGTTTCTAAGGTATGAACTGGGTTATTATGTTTGGTTGTTTTTTTTAATCAAAGCCTATTGCTGAAGCATCAGCTATCATGATGAAAAGGAAAGAGATGACTTTGTTATATTGTAGCTGATATCAATGAATGTGCAATTCATCACTTCTGATTTCACCACAAAATGGTTTACATGTGCTGTACACCCAGATGTCTTAATGTTTTCCAAATCTTAATAATTTTCAAATGTATCAAGTAGAAATTCTCCTGTGTGTTTCTTAGTTTTTACATGTCTATGTACATATATCTGTCTGTACAGTCACCGGGAGAATTTCCAAATTGATCTTTATTTAAATGAGTTCTTTGAATAAGTTTCTTCAAACACTATATATGATCCATGTAATCTTTGGAATAAACAAAGGGAATGCAGACTAAAACAGGTACCAAAGTACATTCTGCATTATTTAACTTTAAAATATACCTAGCATCTCTAGGTGTGTGAAAGGAGAGAGCTGAGATTTACATGGAACCATCACTTGCTTATACACATTAAAATTTATGGATTAAGACAATAAAAGAATTACCATGATTGAATTCCAGTGAGGGCACATTTTTTGCTGTCAATGGTTTAATCTAGAATTATCACATCTGCTGTGACATTTTGCCTGAATAAGCATTAAAGTGTTTCTACTGTATTAAGACTGATTCTTAACGTAAGATTCCACCACCACCACCTTAGTCCCATTACTTACCATTAAAATAGCAGAAGACCTAATTATCAGGGTGAGTTCTGCCTTCTAATACAGACACAAATGGCCCTGGAACTGGTGGTAGGATTGAAATAAGCCGGCTGGGGAATAAGTACACTGACAAGTGGTGTTTCCTGCTCAACGCTCAGTGTCTGCCCAGCAGCACATGGAGTTTAGAGTGGAACCAGGCTATATTTTAAGCCACAGGTGGAGAGACTGGAACTATGCTGAAAAAAAGGTAAATACTCTGACATACAAAGTAGAAATCTCATCAATTGTTGCATCCCTTTAAACTGTACCTGAAGCAGCAGTATGATGTACCAGTGTCCAATGAGTTATAACTCCTTGTCTCTCATACAACTCCATAAATGTCGAGCGGTGATTTGGATTTGAGCCCTGCAGGGTAGATGGCCACCATGATCAAGTCCATCTCAATAAGTATCTTTGGAGTAACTGGCTGTAATAAAAAAGATTTCCCTATTTGTAGAGAAATGCCTTGACAGGTCAGCTCTATCGTCAAGGATGCTATATTTCAATTATAGCAAGGAGCTGAAGGAATAGACTATGAATACTATTTTTTAGACTTAGCATTCATTTGAAAACATTAATCTTTAGAATAATGTCTTTCACACTGTTAAATATAAGGCCTTTATTTTTCTCTTATGTGACATATTAAAGGGACATCGAAGTAAATTTATTTGCTTAGTGGGTGGGGTAGTGGGGAATCCAATTACCTCAAGGTTGAAATAACCACTAATAGTTATGCTTCTGTTGCTATGCTGAGCCAAAGAGAATGCTTTGAAGATGCAGATATGTGTGATATTGACTGCAGTCCAGGGATCTTTCAGAGTACTTTTTTAGAGTCAAGCAATTTTTTTAGAGGTGCAGTGAGCTATTTGGCGCAGAGTCAAACTGCTAAACAAGCCTCTGTAGGCTCACATGAAAAATACAGTCTTACCTTTTTGTTTGTCTGCTAGCCTTGCATCTGGCTTGTTTTACCTCACCGTTATGTTATGACTATTGGTATCTGCTCTACTCCACACCAGCCTTTCTTTCAGATGAGCTGAGAAGTTTCTGTTTCACTGTAGAAGCAACTTTTGGAAATCTGAGAGATGATTGTTGCAAATTCAGGCTGAATCTTCAAAATATCAATGTTCTTATCGTAGTGTTTTTGTCAGTTGCGACATCAAAAGATCTACTGGGTGCAGCAGGGGTAGACCAAGCCTCTTCTCCAGGGCAGTGATTTTTCTCTGATGAATTTAAAACAGCTGCGATGTGGTAAGTACTTAGGTTGCACCAGCGCTTAGCTCTTCATGGAGCTTGCTTTACCAACCCAAATTCCATCTTTCAAACAGCACTGCCACCTTTATCTGTGTAAATCTTCATAGCCCCAGCATAGTCAGTGTATAATGCAGGCATACCTGTGTACTGGTGCCAATACATATCCTGCAGTATTCACTGGTACCTTCGCACTATCCATTGAATAGAAAAGCCCTGACTACACAGTAAAAAGATGCTATGCATTTTAGCCTTACTTGCCTGTGGTTTGGTGGTACTAAAAATAGTGTTATATGTGTCAGTCTAGGCCAGTGTCTTAGAAAACTATTTGTGTCATTAATGTGAATGGGCAAGCTGGGCCTGCAGGGTCACCGCACGGGTACCGCAGGACCAGTTTCTGTTGGAATGGACTTCTCCCTTTTCTGGGTTTGTTCAGCTGGCCAGCTCACTGGCAGCTGTGGGCAGCCCTTCCTGTAATCCCTCAAACACGTGCAACAGCCTCGGCAAGGTGCATCATGTGAAGTAGCCCTGAACTGAAGATAAAGTATACGTTTAAATGGAATCTGAACTGAGGTCTTTCTGAAACACAGCCCCTACTCCGTATCTCCTTGATTTTCTCTACAGCTGAACTGCTCTAATGAGGAGCAGAATTCAGTACCTTTCAGCTGAATCTCCAATAACGGGGTCTTTTCTCAACTTTTGAACAAACTTTTTTCCAGCTGCTTGCTTGCATGAAATAAAGAGGGACCTTCTCTGCATGCTCCCGCATAACAGAGTGAGGTAAGCTGCCTTCACACAGTCACTGTGGTAAGCATTTCCTTCATATACCTCATTTTGGGGACAAAATTCCTGTGGCAGATGGTGTTTTCAGTGTTGTGATTTTTTACCTGACTTGAGCTGTGACAGGCAATGTGGTTAAAGCAGGTGGTGCCTGGATCAGTCTGCCAGCACTGCCTGCCCTGCTGCTGCTCTCAGGATGCTGGATGGATTCTGGGTGAAGACAAGACTGCAGAACTAAAATCCTTGAGTGAGGAACTGAAATGCCTCAGACAACTTTTGGCAAAGTCAGGGCAGTTACAAAGACCTCACCACAGGTCAAGCGGGTGAAATTAAAGTTGTCAGGAGCCCTCTGAAGTCAGTAAATTCTGCAGGATACTGCCAGGGTTTGAAGAGCAGATCTGTATTTGGCAGAGTTTCTCACTTGACATGTTCTGAAAACATCATTTACCTTTTCTTTTGTACTTGTCATTATCAACGTCCATATTTCCATTATGATTCTGTGGGATTAAGGAGCTTAAAGTAATATTTCTGCTCAGTCTGATAATGACTGTGCAACCTCCCCAGATGGTGGTCAAATTGCCCTATAGATCAGAGAAGTTTGATTATTTCTGCAGGGTTTTTCTCTTTTACTTCTACATGCCAGCTCCAAAGATTCTGTATATGTACAGTTAATCACCAATAGCTCTAGTTATAATAGCTTTAATGCCTCCAACATATTTGAAGAGATCTGCTGATCCCTGTTTATCCTAATAGGATGGAAAACACTTTAAACCTTGAAAACCTGACCTGCCAAGTCATTAGACAATACAGCATGGTCTAGCCCACAAATGGCTTCCTTTAAAAAAGAATCACAGGCACATCATATATAATAATGTAGTGTTGTCTCCTACTAAAGTTTTTACTGGAGCAATTAAAATTTGAACATAATTTGTGTGAACTGATAGGTGGGTTTGGTTTTCTTCATCTCAGGGCAATTGTTGAGTTCTGACAGCAAATGGTATCTATTAGCTACTGTGTAATCTTGTTTCAACGTCCTTTGTGCACCATGTCCTGCCCAGTTACTATAAAATACGTACATACAAAGGGATTTACTGCTGATAGGAAAAGGTTAAATCATAACAGGTCTTACTGCTCTACCCATTACTGGTCCCTAAATTTCACATTTCATCATTTCTGTGCAGGAACAAGGAGTCAGGGCCCGGTAACTCTGTGACAGTGGCTGCCTGCATGGCTCCTCAGTGTCTAGAACAGCTCAGTGCTGAAGCCCTGATAGTACACCTTCAGCTATGAAATGCATACAACAGAGCCCTCAGACATACTCAAAACACGTCTGTTGGGTCAAGTTCAGCCTGGAAGTCAAGGTTGACAGCTTCTGGAGACTATTTTCAGGCACCAGAACCTGGATTCCTCCTTAACCTTTGGTATTTAACCGAGACATTTTACTTATGACTGTGGTCACACAAAGCTTCTTTGTACTCATCACAGAAAGACCAAGATCTGAATTATTGTCTAGAGGTGACTTATTACTTCTGCAGTATCGCTTGCTGTGCAGGGAACCTAAAGTAACTCTCAAGTTGTTAGGTCTGGGTTAATAGGTTTAATAGGTACCTAAAGTTGTGAGACGTGAATGCCAGCTCAGCAGAGGAGTATCTGTGGGATTCATTGTGCAGGTAGAAGATGTTTCTACAGCCACACTCAGCTTGTTCAGATCAGGAACTTGACCACAAGCCCACCACCACCAGAACACGCTCCCCAGCATGGCCTGGCATGGCCTGGGGGTGGTACATTCCCAACATCTGCTCCTGGAGCTGCTTGACTGTTTAACAGTGTGCTGGATCAGAGAAAAGCCAGCCCTGCAGGTAACCTGGTGAGCAGAACATTTGATGGTGGTATGGGATATGCAAGCTCAAGACCCTTCATCTGGAACAATGAAGAACAAATCTCCATGTACTGCCTTACAAGGGGGCTAGGTGAATGTCAGAAAAAACAAGCTGACAGGCACTTAAATCCAGAAAACAATAGAGATTTTTTTTTTTTTTCAAGTTTAGAAGCCAGGTCAGAGACAGGCACCTGGTGGCTATCTGAGAGCTACAGCTTCTAATACCTGTGCCTATACTAGAGGTGCACGGCGAGCCAAAGTAATTCGGGGGCTGATGACTTTACTATGCAGTAAAAGCATCTAACAGGTGTTTAACAACTGAGCCAAACACCGTGGTCACATACCCCATTTTGGCTCTGTGAAGAATTTACTGCTCTGAGCATCTCTTCATGCCTCACGCACACAAAAACATCCCTGACATTACTGTCCTGTTACTTCATCGTTAATAGCTGTTCATGTAATTACTTTTAAACTCACTTCATTCAAAACAATACAGGCTAGAAGACACCTCTGTGAATGGAAGTGTATAAACTAACCTGGGTGATTTCAGATGACTTGGGCTGGGCAGTTGCTAGATGGCAGCTGTGCCAGCAGGTGGATGGCAGCACCCCGAAGACACAGAGGGGAAAGGCAAGTGGTGAGTGGGGGGCAGGGTGAGGTTAATCTCTCCACAATCTCTGCACAAGTTAGCTGCAGACAGAAACAGCATCTTTCCCTGCTGAAGTCCTGTTGATGGACTTGTCCTGTAGCTCCTGGGGTCTGAATGCCTGGCTTCAAAGCAATAACCTTAAATTAATGTGAATAAACACCTGCGACGAATGCAAGTGTGTAAATGAGACAAAAAGGGTAAAAATCAGGAATTTCTAAATGTTCGGTAACTATACCTAACTGTGCCTAGGGAGTCCTGAGGGACTTTAATGGATCTATAAAACAAGTTAACACCTGCTCCTCACACTTTTGTTAATTAAAATTCAGGAGAGATGCAAGTCATTTTAATGAGTGATCTGTTGCTCCGCAGGAACCAGGCCGGAGTGGAGGCTGTCTCGCCAGCACTGCAATTCCCACAGTTTTATCCAGCATACCGTCTTCAGTGCTGCTCCAGCCCAGGCACTTGGGTTTTTTCCGAGGGTCTGAGGGACAGAATCATTATTTGTCCCTCAGGTTCACAGCTGGTTCTTGTTCGGATAACAAGATAACCTCCAGAAAATTTGTTTTGACTGTGGGAAGGTCAATTCAGGTGCCCTGACCTGCCTGTAAGGTATCAACACCCAGATAACAGCATCCCCATCACAGCACTGTGGAGTATGGTCCTGCAGCTGCTGGGAGAGTGCTGGTGCGGTAGCGCATCCCAGTCTTTCACAAGCAAAGGTGATGAGGACTGTGTGCCAGCCAAGGGCAGCACTTGCACATCCAGGAACACTTTCCTCATCTGAAGAGGTGCTCCCTGATGTGGTCTTGCTTCAGTTTCTTTCATTTGGGAACATAAGAGCTAGCCTTGCTTGCTCTCTCCACCATAACCAGGGCTCTGCCTCCTTCTGGGGCTGGGGGAAGTTGGGATGATCCTGCCTCTTTCCATTTTCCTGGCTGCACATTTTCTGGGATGTTTGTAAGTGAAGACACCACACTGACTGTTGCCTGGTTCAAGGTTGTCACCGCCTCTGCTGGGCAAAGGCTCTTTATGCAGAGTGTAGAAGATCTGGTTAAGGAAAACTGATGGGGAGAAAAGACCTTTGGCACATTAAAGTTTTGACAGTAATTCAGCCACAGACAAGTTGCTGAAGTGAAAACTATAGCTAGTGTCCAAGTGGCAGCACACTTCAATATAAAATGAAAAAAATAATCAAGGCTTGTTTTGCAAGGGCTCCGGTAGAAATGCTATGGCACAATACTGGTGGTTTTTTCCTTATTTGTGTCTTAAAATCTTTTACCAAGTAATATTGAGGGACCTAGCCTTATTTTTTTTTTTTTAGTTTCAGATGGAATATCTGCAGGCTTTTTTTTTGCGCCACACAACAATATCGATGGCAGTGCAAGGTATGCTCAATAGACGGAAATCTAACATCCAATCCTGGCTTGCGTGATATCTTATTACTTTTGAAGGAAAAGAAGACACCCAGCGGAAGTGCTCATTATTGTTCCAGGTTTCCGTTGATAGATTTAGATACAACTGCTATGAAAACATCTAAGTAAATGCCCTGTCACAGCCACATATTCAGCTGCTATTAACAGACCGGCTTCCTGCATCCATGAATATTTCACGGCCATCTAGTCAAGAATGCAGATAATGTTGCTTGGTATTAATGTATTTCAGAGAGTTCCAACATGTGGACCAGCTACCTGGATCCTCTTCCTCATGTGTAGACTCCTTCCTCCAACTGTTCACATTTTTATTTGAAAAGATCCCCAAAATGGGCTTCCAGGTGGCCAGAAAATGACAGATCTTTGAAGCCCAAAGTTCTTGAGATTTGCTTATGCTTTACTTGGATGCACACACGGCTCTGTATGAACATGGCTGCATGAAAGCAATTTGTCGGTTCTCCTGGCTCACCTTGATGAGTCCTGCAAAAAAAACAATTTCCCATTCCATTGCAAAAGCATTCCCAGCTCCTTTTCCTGCCTTTGATTGAATACTCCTTTGTAAAGGCTTTCAGCCTTCCTTTTCCACCTCCATCATTCTGCTTCGCTTCTCGTGAGGTTCCACGCATTCCGTCTCCCCCTCCTCCTGTGAGTGAATAGTTGATCGAGCTCATTCTTCCCATCTCTGTGCTCCACCTTAGCCTGCTGACTAGTGTTCTGTTCTCAGCTGGTGAAGCTGTGGTCTCCATCAGCTTGATTTTGGTGAACAAGCGGTGAAGGCTTTGTGAGCCAGCTGGTGTGCTTACGTGCTGCAGCCACTTTCATTCACAAGGATTATAGACTATCTTGCCAGCAAAGAGAAGGGACAAGCTGCACAGTTTTTTTCCTCAGAAGGGCAGCGTGAGCTGTACAGTGGACTTACAATGACCTCCACATCTCAGAAAGCTTCTGGACTCAGCATGCCTCTCCTGAGCTATGAAAATTAAAGTAAGGTGGGAATGTATTTCAGCTCTCCATGTTCCCTTACAAGGCCAGTGTCTTCCTTCGTCTCCCTTGTTTTGTTCACCAGCGAAGGGATTTCACCAGGTCTCTATTTTCATAGAATTGTGTCCTACCTGCCGTTTTATGTTCCACGCCCCGTTGCCTGTACAGGTGAGTTACATGGTCTATTTACACAGCCATGTCCTTTTCAGTTGGTCCTAATGTAGTGGCAGTGTACTAAAGGAAGGAAAGTTTTGTGTTATTGAGGTGATTGTGAGAGCCCCGATTTAGATAAGCGGAGCTGTATTGCTGTAACATAGCAGACTGGGGATTTTGGTGACCGAATTGCACCAACTTTCACACTCACACGTGCATAAGTGGTCTCAGGAGTCTTACTGTAAAGCAGCCTACCTTGCAACACATCACCTCAGCACACAGCTTTGAGTGTCTTAAAGCTTACTTCTATAAAAAAGTTGTTTCCATAGCTCCTGACCACTTTCTGAAACTCACAGATTCTGCAGCTAGGGAGCAGTTTTACATCTGATTATTTTTTTTTAAAAACCAGTTTGCTTATTTTTGTAAGGCAGGTAAATTTAAAGTTAATATACAGTCCCTCTATAGCCACAAATAATACAATGAAACTTTGTCCTCCAATATTGCTGCAGGGATCTGATCCAGTAGAAACTTACTGTTAAGTTTATATGATGTAAATATAGTCTGATATAGTTTGATTCAGCAGACATTTATTTTTCTGCTTTATTTATACTGTACAGATAGTGCCATTTATTCCTTGAAAGTAGTCACAGATATAAAATAGACATCATATGGAGTATGTGCAAGCTCTGGGTTTTTTTATAACCAGATCTGAGAACATGTTCCTCTCAGTTTTCAATACATATGATTCACTTTACATGCTGTATTTAGGCTTCCCTTCTAACTATGTTGTGTTAGTTTTTGCCATCGACAGTTCATATAATAGTCGAGTCATATTTATTGGTAAAGATAAGTGAAAATTATTTACTCTCTGTCATTCAAATTCAGTTTATATTTTTGTTTTTGTTTTGTCAGTATATTTTTACCTCTCAATTTCTACATTTATCAGGAGAACATTAATGGAGACATTCTTGTTGGCATTGCTCATGCTAGCATTTTCAATCATGAATGTAAAAATTAAAATAATACATCAAAGCTTTCATACCATGATAATATACAAATTGTGACATATATTTGTACAATTTGTTACAATAAACAATATATATTAAAAAAAAAATATTGAGCTCTCTTTCATATATTTTTGCACCTGAATCACACACTCAAGCTTCCTCTACAATCTTGGAAGCTGTTAATCACCTGTCCATTAAGTTGTACTTCAAAACATAAGCCAAGTATCGCCAAGTCAGCCTGCAATTTTTTTCCTGTTGAATCACTTATATTATTGGCCAGCGTTCTATGATATCCTGGATAGCTGGGGGTTAGATAGACAAGAAGTGCACAGAGATACTGGATTTTCATGCTAACCAAGTCAGCTTTCTGATAGAGATAGAAATAGAAAGCCCTTATCACTTTCCACCCCTTTGCTCCAACAGATATTGAAGTGTAACAAGCCTTGGAAAATGCAAGATGAAGTGAAGATAGCAATAGTCATTTCCAGAAAACAGGCTTACTTTCCCTTCTTTTTTTGGTCTTGGGCAAGGCCTGTTGTATCTCATTGTGTTGTTTGTCCATGAATGAACAGACTCTCTTGGGACCCTTGCTGATAACACCTCCCAGGGTGCGGCTGAAGTGGGTGTATCTTCCACTAAAACACAGATAATGGGATGTCTGAGACTGGAAAGCTATTCTGAGTAATCATACATAGCTTACCCTCAAATTTCATTAGCCAGACATATTTCCTAATCACTTCTGTAGAAATAGCCATAGATAAATAAAAAAAAAAAATCAGCAACAGTAAGGAAGCACCTGTTAGGCTTTCACACACGAAAGTACCAAGCACAGCTGGGGGGCAGAGTGATAAGGCGGAGTAAATTCTACCACCACTGCTCAGGATACCTAGGATATAAAATAGATTAGTATTTCTCATTTGTGCAATGAGAAATTAAAAGACTTGATGGGCCTTCCTGTTGTCCTTCACTACCTAGAGGGCAGGAAAATTCTGAATCACAAGATAACTGAATTTTCTAAGCAATAACAAGAGTTGAAAGCATTTGCCATAAGCATATTGAAAGTATATCAATATGCCTAATTTCTAGACAGAAGTCATTAACTTGGTGTTGAGGCTATAAATAAATTGTTCATTCAAGTGGGAAACCTAATACTGTGTGTGCTATTAAAAACAGATATTTATGGCACTGCAGCACTTAATTTTACAGCTGTGTTTGTGAGCTCCTTTACGCTTCATCTGGGGAATCTTTTGCATACCACAGGAATTGCAACCAGCAAGAGATCGCAGCCCTCGGGGCAGCAGCCCTCTCTCTGCAGGATGGGCAAGGAAAGGCAGAGGGAGGGACAAATGGCCCAACTCCACTGGTGGGGTCAGGGTTAGCCACTGCTCCTTGAAGGGGCTGAGACCCTTCCTTCATTGCTGCTGGTGTTTATGGAGTCCTGGCATCACCTGGACCCTCCAGGGCGACATCGGACCACAACCTCCCTCTTGCCTCTCCTTGCCCTGCTCTCTGGGTTGAATCCCAAGGAAGGTTTACTACTGCCCATGCCAAGCTAAGAGATACTCCCCTCTGCTCACATGAGTAGAGGAAATTGTAGGTGCTCGAGCTCCACACTGACCCCATTTTCACTGGTAGTCACTGGAGACTTTTGCAGCTGTTGAACTGCTCAAACTTCCCTGAAGACAAGAGTCAAAGTGAGTTTTCAAATAAATAATTATTAGCACTATGAGAAACTACCTGCAGGAAGGGTATAAAACCACAAAAAAACATCCCCGAACAACCTAAGCTATTCCCTTTTATCCCCCGCAGCCTTAACTGCTGCATGATTTAGGTCTATGCTATTACAAGGTTGCTGAGATGTCAAATCCCAGCTACTTTGATAACTCGCCAGTTTAGCAGAGGGTTCAATTAGTCTGGGACAGCCTAAACCCTGTAGACTTTGGCACCTTGCCTGCGGCTACACACACTGTTAAACCACAACCACCCTGCCTGGTGCAATGGTGGATAAATATCACAGCTGCATGGATATAACAAGTGTAAGATTTCCAAACCTGAAAGACTCTCTGTGACAACAGTGCTAAAAGGTTTAAGTGGGTTCAAATACTCCAGCGCAAGGCCCAGCCCAAAAAAAAAAAAAAAAAAAAAAAGTTGTTAGAAAAAGAGGAGGGGATCGCAAAGGAAAGGAAATCAGAAGGTGAATCAGGAAACAGGTAACACGTAACACTGATTTAGCGAGATTCAGAAAGATTCAGGGAAGGATTTGATGTCTATCAGCTAACCCAATCAAAACTTTGGGAAGTGATATAAAATGTGCTAGTTCAAGGCAGCCTGTAACCATCTCACATTAACATGAACCTTTATGAAGGGACAGGTTACCTTCTTACTAGGGAGTTTCTTGCACCTTGATTTTTAAGTTCTGATGTGCCCATTATCAGTAAAGAGATATAATTGTACACGGGTCTTGGATTTCCCAAAACGTGATGGGTTTTTTTATTTTTATTTTATTTTTATTGATCAAAAAGTGCTAAGTGGGAATGGGGCAATACATGAAGCGAGTATTACTGGGGGTCTAAAGGAAAAATTCTGAAGCAGAAAAGATTAAATTAGTACACTGAAATGGGTAAGATCATTGAAACTGAGGGAAAGTATGTGTAATGAATGGTTTGAATCCCACGCTTGGGATTTCTTAGATGTTGTCCTGTAACTTGAAAGGCCATTAACTTAAAAAATTAGGCCATGCATTTTTTCCCATCACCACCACATTGCAGGTAGCAGTGACTACAAGCATCCTGTGGTTGTCATCACAATGCCATCCCCTTCCATTTCTTCCTAAGCTTTTGAAACGGACCTTGTAGGTAAGTTCACGTGTATGATGCAAGTAGCCAAATGACTGGACCAAATGCTTTATGGATTAGGCATACACTCATGCTTCAGTGAATGAGAATGTAATAAACTGAGTGTTGGCTTTGTGTTACGACAGTTACAGAGCGGTTTCTACTGTTTCTATCATTATCCTCACTCAAAAGATAAGTAACTATCTCATTAGAAATTGAATTAGCAATGAAAAACTAAGTTCTTAGTCATGGCTTTGATGATGGTGTGCCGTCTGACACCAACAAATTAAATATCTGAATCTCAGCTTTCTCATCACAGGATGGCAATAGTTCTGCACATGCGAATCATGTCGCTGTTATGAGATATAAGAAAATTATTGCTATAAAAGAGTTGCGAGGGAAGGCATTAACGCAAATTAGCAGCTGGGGCAGGAATATGAACTGAGCTGTAGCCAGTGCTGCTCCTAGGGGAGCAGCTCCTCTCTTTCCTCTACCTGTTGCATACCTAAAATGCAGCGGGCTCCTTGTGAGCCTGCCACTTCTGCGCACACAAGAAGTGTGTACACCCACACACGCACACGTGTGCACACAACCAGAGTATCTTATCCTGCCTATTGCGGGAACTTCTGTATAAAGCTTCCACACACGGCAATGAAGCAGTTGTGTTACAACTTGGGGAGTGTGATTTAAAAACTATATAGTACTTCCAGACATCTCCTCCCCACTAAAGTCACTTGGGCTCTTCCATAGACTTCAGCTCCTGTTTTCATCAGACTCCATAATTACCTCCTAGAAGTTCTGCAACACCAGCCAGCAGCACCAACCCTCCTCTGATCTCATACACTTTATGTACAAAATTTTTTAAAAAAAAAGTTTAAATAATGCTGCTCTAAGTATGAAGAAAAATAGTAATCAAATTTTATGTCAGTGAACGATTTCATTTTTCATAATATCACGTCTCCTAAAGCATTTCCCATCTTCCTCAAAACAACCAGGGAAATTAATTCATGGCATAAAGACGCAGTGTTATCAAATACGATTTCACTACTAATTTTAATTTTTAGTTGTAAGTAGGATGTGGGTGAAAACAGAATTAAAAAGGGGTGGTTTTTTCCCACATCTTTCACACCCCTCTTAGTTATGCTTTGAAGGTTTATCAGCATTCCCTTGACACATTTTACTTAATATTGGTATGCCAGGAGTTTCTGGAGTAACTCTAGAAAACACTTACAGTTAGACTGTCCATGTCAAAGAACAGAACTTGCCAGCAGCACTTCAGAAGAAGCCCGTATCTTCTTCCAGAATCCCCCAAAATATGAGCAGATCTCAAGCGCTCATGTAAACATGGGTAAGTCCAGGACACTGTCTTCAGATTTGCGACCACAGGCAGCAGCAGACCGCAAGGTCAGACTGAGTCGCCTCTTCCTAAGCCCTGGCTTTCCAGCAGCACATCACCAATTTATGCAGAATGCCAGGAGGTCTGCTCAGCAATTGCTTCAGCAACTATCCGGAGTTACGGGCTCCAGAAAACTTACTTGGAGGCTACACTAGCTTCCTTATGGATTTTTTGGTAAGGACTGAAGGGATTGTGAGAAGCCTGCTCTTTCCTTGCCTTCCTACTTCTCCATTATTCCCAAGCATATAGAAAATGAGGTTTTGTATAGTGTGTTGTGCAGCTGTTATAAAGATGATATTGAAGGGTAGCTTTGGAATCATTACACATTTGTGAGCTCTCCATCTGCCACCGTGTCATTACTGGAGGCACTGTAACTGCTGTTCCAGTCATTTGTGAACCCAGCGTGCCAGGTGTAAATTAGCAAGAGATCTGTGTGCTTTCAAGCTACACATTCTAAAATGGAAAATAACACTGATAACAGCAATGATGTTAAACCTCTGGACAAAAGGCAGAGGGAGGTCCAGGAACTATGCATTGGAGAAGGGGCATCTCTGTTTTCCTCTCTAACTTCCTTTCCACTACTTGCCTGACCTTACCAAGGTCCTGGAGACTTGTCTGCTGAGACATCGTCTCATGAAGTCTAGGATCTCACTGCACATCTCTCCTCACGACCTTTCTCGCTGAGGGTATGTTAGTCTCTCAGCCCCCACAGTGCAACAGCTCTGCGGGGGGTACCACTATGTTGCTGACACGGTTCCAGTTTCTTCAATGCAAAGACTCAACACACCCGCAGTTCACAGGGCTGATGGGCACCATCATGCAGCCAGGCGCTGAGCTGGATCGAAAACAAGTTTGTTACATTAGAAGTAGAGAATTTGTGCTTGGTCACCAAACATGATAAATTTCACATCTGAAGTGATAACCTGATTTAGAGTATACAGGAGATGTTTCTGTTTGGATGGCTGCTTGGTTTTTAAGATAAGAGGATAATGCCCTCACTGGTCATTAGGGCCCATAGGTATAGGTGGGATAATGCAGTTTTCTGTGTTATATTCATGTCTTTGCTGGGCATCAGAAGTTCCAGAAGAAGGAAAATAGTTGGAATGAAGCTTTCAAAAGTGATGACTTGTTTAGGAGAAGTAAACGTTGTATAGACTTGCATCTAGTAAATAAGGTGTCAGACCTCAATTGTAGTGAGAGCACTAGCCACTGACTTTTTGAAGAGATAATTTGTCTACCCCTGAAGCATATGATCTGTCAAGTGATCTACTTATTCATGCAGATTCTACACAACAGACTATTTTCCCTTATCTAACACTGAATGGAAAATACGTGTATCTGTAATTGACTCCGTCAAAATCACATCAGTAATCATTAAACAGTAAATTCCTAAATGTCCAGTTAGGAAATACCACTCAGCTTAGACACATTTCCTTCTTTTTTTCCTTTTAACAACAGTTTATGGTCTTCTTTTTAAAATAGAAAAATGTGGGCGTTTTAGTATGAATAGCCACAGATATCCCCACCTTGGCCAAAGAAAGTAAGATAAGCAGTAAGTCCAATTTATTTTCCTTGATTCATTGCAAATTTTGATCACTGAGGCTTGGCACTTGACCTTGGCTTGGATTCTGGCTCATTGTGTCTGCATCACACTCACGTTGCTGTCTGTCATGGAGTGAATGGCCTTCCAGCCATTCACAGAGGGCTCTGAAGCAACAGTGAATTAGAATGACAGGCTTCAGAAACATTTGGTAAATTTCAATAATTTTTAGTAGATCAGCAAGGTATTTCCAAATTGTGTCCCTTTGCATGTTTGCAAAGCACATCATTTGCAAAGCAATTTGTTTGCCCTTCCCTTCCCAGTAGCCAACCGGCCTATGTACAGACACATATCTCTGTAGTAGAAATACTCCTCTGTGTGCTGCTTGTGACCAGAGAGGAGAGTATTGCTGGAGGGAATTAAAAAGAGAGGTGGTGTAAGTGGCAGGCAGGAGGCTGAGAGGGAGGAGAAGGGCAAAGGCTGGGGGATCTGGTGGGGAACCAGGCTGCGACAGCCAGAGAGGAGGTGCAGGGGCTGTGGGCAACTGGCAAGTGGTTGTAAGGCAAACAGATGGGAAGAGAGGCAGACGGGGGTTAGGACACAAATACATATTAATCCAAACTTCTTTAAATCAGATGGTCGCGGGAAAATGTGGTTTGCTTCCAGTCACTGCTAGAGATTGAACCAGATGATCTCAAGAACTGCCTTACAATTTATATTATTATTTTTTAAGCATCAGCCCTCCAAATTGCAACCATTTCACTTCACACAAGTGTGTAAGATCAAAGGGTTTTCCATACTACTTAATAGCTATTGTAGACAAAATCAGACCCCAGCATATAAGAACCCAACAGAGAGGTAATTTATTTATGGTATCATATATAAAATATGCTACAAGTAGGACTGGCATTTTTGAAATGGGTATTTTTTTTCATTTAAATCTGACATTGTTAGTAGCACATAAGATTCTTCAGCTTCTAGGGAAAAATCCACATATAAGAAATCCAGATGAAAAGCCCTATAATAATTAAAAACAAAAACAAAAACAAGACAACACAAAAAAGACCCAAACACCCAAAAAACCCACAGAGAAGAACCCTGTTAAAAGAACTGCCAGGAAAAAAATTGTTTCAGAGTGGATGATAAATGCAGATAGCAGATCAAGAAGCACAAACAAGCACTCGTCTGCTAGACCAGGGCTTTGAATTAACTTTAGTAGGCGGAGCCAGGAAGCAGCAATGAGGATAAAACAAACCATGTGTCCTGGAATAATTAGATAATTCTCTGACACAGCCCACACAGTTTTGGCTGGTTCAGGCCTGTTTCATGGCCAGTTCCCTGTGGTCCGATGTCGTCCTCCATCCATTTCCCTCACTCTGGACGAAGTTCCACTGCAACCACAAGCAGATGTTCTCCAGACTAAAATTCAGAACAGAGAAAACAAGCCATATCAGAAGGTTTAAATAGCTCGTGGGGTCCAACGGCATCTGCCCAAAACTGGCGATGCTTTGGAGAGCGTTTAAGAGCACACAAATGAGCACAAAGTAGGAAGGAGACATAATTTTATAGATTTAAATGTACCACAGCCTGTGCTCTTAAAATATCTCAGCACATCCATGGGGAAAAATACAGGGGGAACACCACATTTATGTGATTGCTTCTCAACATGTTGTACTCTTAAAAATGTACATCTGTCATTCGAGACGATTTATTGTGCTCTTTACTTGAAGCTGTTGTCAGTCCACAAGAATCGTTTCACTAATTTACAGCTGTGTCAAATCAAAGCCTTTACAGAGCTGCCATTTTATCCGGATTATTTTTAGCTCAGGTGTTTCACTGACACGGACGCAGCAATACGTTGTGATCAAGGAGGACCTGAGCAGCCAGACTGCCAAGAGCAGCTATTCATCAGGTGCCGGCTGACTCCTTGGCTTTTAATGCGTAAAATGAGTAACTAAAAATTACTGAGGTAGCCGCTGATAAGGCCGCCTCACCGCAGTTAACAGGAGCGGGCAAACGCTGTCCTGATGAATACTGATGCTGCCTTCTGGAGCCAGTTAGTGAATACCGCCAAATTATTAGGAAAAATTGAGTATAAAGTGTAGGGAGCGTCACGATTGCTTAACACCAGTATTTTGTGCCTCCTCTTCCCCCTGCGGATGAAATCACTGCGGACCCACAGGTTCCCTGCCTGCAGCCCGCGCTGCCGCGCCCGGACCCCGCCAGCAGCCCCCGCAGCCGCACGCAGCGCCGGGGCAGGGGCAGCGCGGCAGGGGGTGGGCGCGCAGCCGCTCCGCTCCCGGCCGGGACATGGCGGTGCTGCGCGGAGCGGTGCGGTGCGGAGCGGGGCAGTGCAGTGCGGTACGATGTGGTTCGGTGCGGTGCGGAGCGGAGCGGTGCGCAGCCCCCGCGCCCCGGCCCGCCCCGGCCCGCCCCGGCCCCCGGGCGGCCAATGCGCGGGCGGGGCGGGCAGAGCCGGGGCGAACGTCGAACGCAACTTTCTCACCTTGAAGGGGCCAAGCGCTGCCTGTGCTTCCCCGCCCGCCTCCCCGGGAGGGCCCTCCGACGGCCCGGGCTTCCCCCGCCAGCTGCCCTCCGCCCCCCGAGCAGGACAGAGCCGAGGCGGGGGGCGCCGCTGGCGATCATCCCCCTCGGTCCCCGCCGGCCGGGGCGCCGGGCGGCGGGCAGCGGCGGCGCGGCGGGGCTCGATGCGGCGGCCATGGGGCGCGGGCCCCCCCTCGGACCGTGCCTGCTGCGGGCGGCGCTGCTGCTCGCCCTCTGCCCCGCCGCCGCCGGCGGCACCTGGATGTGAGTAGCCGGGCGCGGGAGGGAGGGCTGCGCGGCGCCCGTCCCCTCGCGTCCGCCGGGCCCGGCGCTGACGGGGGGGCTGCTTCTGCAGGTGGCTGGGCATCGCCGCCGCCGGCGGGCCGGAGAAGCCGGGCTGCGCCAGCCCGCCGCTGAGCCGCCGGCAGCAGGACCTGTGCAGGCAGAAGCCGGAGCTGGTGCCCGCCATCCGGGAGGGAGCGCGCCTGGGCCTCCGGGAGTGCCGCAGCCAGTTCCGACACGAGCGCTGGGACTGCCGCTCGCCGCCCGCCGCCCGCCGCGGACCCGCCGCCGCCGCCTTCGGGCACCAGCTCAGCAGCGGTGAGTGCCCGCCCCGGCGGGGCCGCCGGAGCGCAGGTGCCTCCGCCGCCGGCCCGCCGGGGCAGGGAGGGGCGGGGGCTCGGCCGGCTGCCCCCGGCGGGGCTCGGGGTGCCGCGGGGCGGGCGTCGGGAGCGGCCGCAGAGCCGGCCGGGGGAGCGCCGTCGCGGCGGGCGGGCCCCGCACCGCCCCGGGAGGCTCCCGCGGGTACCCGAAGCGCGCCGAGCAGACAGAGCCTGCCGTTGGCTTTCCAGCAGTCTTGCCGCTGCTGCTTGCGATACTTGCTTGAGACGTCCGCGGGTGACGGTGCCCTTAACTACATCCACTTAACTGTGTTGAAATGCTGTTATTCTTAGGCTGACGTCGAGTTCATCCCCTTATGTCATAATTACTAAATGAGTGGGGTAATGACACACAGGATTTCAAAAAGGGCATTTGACTGCAGGTAAAAAGTCTGCGTGCAGCACCACAGGTGACGTGAATTGCTTCAAAAATGTATCACGTGTGCTCAGTTAGGCAGTATTGCTCGGCACAGCAAGACCAAAGCTGCTTTCATTGCGTGAACTAAAATGGGAATTACTGAAATTTACACTGAAAGAGGGACATTTTGTTTGTATGAAATGGCAGTATCAAAGGTCTTGATCCTGCAAGTGGTGTTTGAGTGCTGTGCTCCATGATTTCAGCATAGCCATTGATGTGAACTGATGTATTGCAGTACTTCATTTTGTGTTTGTGCAATCTTCGCTTCATACTACAACAGTGAAAAAGTGCCAAACTAACCATGAAAATGTAAAATGCGCAATAAAAAGTCAGGCACCTTCCTAAAAGGAAAAGAAAAACAAACAAACAAACAAACAAAACAACCAGGGAGCAGTTTACTGTGTGTAGCCATATGTAGTGTGTGTTAGTCCTCCTGTAAATGGGAAGGACTGTTCCTGTAGACCCTTGTGTCTACAGAGTGTCACCGCTATCCCACAAAGCCTCACTAGCATGCCCTGTGGAAGCATTTTATGGTGGTACCAGCACCACAGACTAATGCAAACGGGAGAAGCAAAAGAAACTTCCCTGCCTGTGAGCAGAAACTTGGGGGACTGGAAATAACAAATTGTTTTTACAACACTGAAAATCAGCACAGTGAAGCTTTAGCTACAGCTAACGGCCAGTCATTGATTTTCAGTTTGCTGCACACGGTTTAAAGATCTGTGTTTCGTTATACCAGAAGTCTCAGAGAACGGGGCTGGCTTAGGAGGCCCAGGCAGGTCCCTCCAGGATTCATCTGCCGTATAGTGTAACAGTTCAAGGCTTTCTATACTGCTGACTTTCCCATGGCCAGCTTGTTCTAGGAAAAGCACGTAGCCTAAATACCCTCGTGCCATCCTGATTTCTGCCTGGTTTAAGATTCTTGGGACTGTTTGCAGCCTTTGTGAATTAGAACAATCTCTATGTCTGCTAAATTTAGCATGAGGTAAGTTCTGGCCCTGCACCAAAGGAACCTGGGTTCCTGACAGCTTCAGGTTCCTCCTCCGAGATCTGAACTAACCTTTTCTTCCTTCTTCAAATCAATAGAAATAGTGAAAAGCAGAGTGGGGAGTAAGGGATTGGGGGCGTGGTTTGTTTGGGGGTTGGGTTTTTTTATTATTATTAAAGCTAAATGGCTTGAAAGTTTATGTGGCAAATAAAGTTCCCAACCAGATTTAGAAAGGAGTTACCAAAAATCGCATGGTACAAGCAGCCAGAAACAGCACTGTTAATCGCATGGTCATATGGAGAGGCCCCAAAGTCTTTCTTGGAAGTGAATATCTGCTCCTTTAAACAAGTTAACTCCACAGACCAAGCTGGGATGGCTTTAAACTTGTGACTGTTCCCTTTTAATAATAGTCTGGCTTGTAAAATCGCTTTCTATGGCTCCGCCAGGAAGGTAGTGAGAGGGAGTTATGAAGTAATATATTCGTGCCTTGCTTTGTAGGCACGAAGGAGACCGCGTTCATATACGCAGTGACGTCAGCGGGCCTCGTGCACGCGGTGACACGATCGTGCAGCGCAGGGAACATGACCGAGTGCTCCTGCGACACGAACCTGCGGCACGGCGGCTCAGCCAGCGAGGGCTGGCACTGGGGCGGCTGCTCTGATGATATCCACTACGGAATGTCGTTCAGCAGAAAGTTCCTGGATGTGCCCATGAAGAACGTAACAGGCAAGAGCGGGAGCGGACTGGCAGCGATGAACCTGCACAACAACGAGGCTGGCAGGCAGGTAGGTGTCACCGTTCAGAAGTGACAGCGGTTGCATGTTCGCCTGCGTTGACAAAGTGGCATCAACCGAACGAGGCCAGTCCTTGACTCCAGGTACAGATGGTGGCAATGGCAAGAGCAGCGCTGACATCGCCACAGCAAACGCATACAAACTGGGAATCAGAGCTAGTTTTAGCTAAGTAAACTCCACAGGTTATAATAAAATCCACAAAATAAGAATTAGACCTGACATGCTAATCCAAGTTATTTTAATCAGGTATTTGATAATCTGTAACAAACTTGAAATAGTCTTGTAACCAGCATAATAATACATTAGGATTTTCTTCACTGTTTATTCTGTTTTTATCATGACCTGCATTTTTAATTCTCTCTAATCCTGAATGAGCAGGCAGACTGGATAGGAGGCATTGTTAGCCACCCACGGTCCGGAGTCCCCAGCTGAGAGCAGAAGTCTAAAGTTGTTCAGAGAGGAAATCCAGAGTTAAACTTTTCTTTTAAAAGGCAGGATGGAAATGACACCTGTACTTTAAAGTAGCTCACTGGTTAGGGAAGTCATCAGAGAAGTGAGAGGAGACTGGTTTTGGATAACTCTTCTTCAGCCAAAAGGGCTTCAAACCCACGGTTGCAGAGGAAAAGTGTGAGTGGGTGGGTGACATCGGGTCCTCCTGTCCTGTTCTGCAGAGGATGCAAAACAGCCCGTACAGGGAAATGTGAGTCCATAATTTAGTGCTTGGGGCTTACATCCAGAACGGCAGAGACTTGGATTCTGGTTCTTGCTTGAAAATTACTTTCTCTGCTTTACCTTGGAGTTTTTAACTTCATAAGGGTTTAATGGTTCTTTCTGGCCCCATAACACTTTAAATCTGTTCTGCTCGGTGACACAGCTGTAACTAAAGAAAAGAAATGGAGACCCTCTGGTTTTGACTACCCATATTGATGGACTCCATTGTAACTCAGTAATTTCCTATAGCCAGAATCAGAATCAGTGGGTTTTACTGAAAACAACTTTCCTATCCAGCATAGACAGGGAATAGTCATAGTAAGCATAAGAGCCATGGTAGTATCATTGCAAAGTATTTTAATTTAAACTAACTTTTGCAGTTTACAAGGTAACACATGCTATTTAATTTCATTGAGTTATATAGTTGGAAAGCCGGAAGATCTTTCAGGGACATAGGCCCTTTTCAGGGCTGAAGTAGAAGAAGCAAACGTTAAACGTGATTAGATGCTGAGAACAGTTACTATGAGTTTAATTAGATGCAGTCAGCTAAATCATCTCCAAGGAAGGGTGGTTGGTATTGTGTAGTAGGGGATGTTAATAAGAACAGAAGATTAAATGATTACTTCCTTAGAGAAAGAGCAAAGGGTCATCTATCACATTTGTAGAGAGAGGTAGTTAAGGGAGGATATAATAATTGCCGTAAACTTCTCTCTCTTTTTTAATGATTTTTAGTAGACAGTACAGATAGGAATTTTTGTTTTAATACTCATGTTTGTCATTAGACAGTGCCATTTACTCGGATTAGGGTGACAGTGGAAGTGTAGGGAAGAAGACTGCAAGGCTCCAGAGGCGCTTCAAAGAGAAAGATGTTTTTTCTGTGCTCTGGTGACAGCGACACAGGTCTTTTCTGTGATACCCTGTTGTCTTGTCTGCCTTTAGCTTGATGTTAGCAGCAGCAGTAGTTTGCTGTCCTTCTGTCTTCGGTGACAGTGTTTTGTGCTCTTCTCGTACCGTTCCTTGTGCCCGTCACTCATTGCTGCAGGTGTGCCAGCACAACCGGCTGGAGCCTTCGGCTTTAACCACCTCCGCTCCTTGCCCCCCTTCCCCCTGCCCCCCACCCCCCAGAATACCTAGGAGAGAGACTTTTGGTGTTGCTTTCTTTAAAGTTGTATCTGTCCCCTGATCTCATCTGTAGCGGTCACACAGACAGCTGAGCCGCCCACGTCACAGGGGAAGGACGGACTGGCAAAGGGGAATTGTGCATTCAGCTCAAGAGAACGTATTTTCTAACAGTGAGCTAAAGCTACAGGGGATTGGAAGATGTGGTTAAGTGAGTCTTCATTTGCCATGAATGGTATTTTTGAACAGGATCTGAGTTATCTTAGGTGTCAGCTGTAGGCATGAAGATATAATAAATTCTGAGTCCACGTCTTTAATGTCGGGCAGCTATAGTATCTTCTACTACTATTTGTGTTGAGTGGTACTTCTTACCATATGGGACATCATGATGTCAGTGTTTTAGACTAGGCTGTCAGTCTCTGGCAATGTGGTAGAATCTGGCCCAACAGAATCTATTAGGTCCTGAGGACCTTTTGGGGTTTCAGGCTTTTCATGATCCTGAGCTCTCCAGCAAGCTGTCACAGGCTTATTTGGTGTGCATGATACATACGCTCATTCCCTTTCTGAGACACTGTGTGTTTTTTAAAAAAAACATCCACTACAAGCCTGAAAGACCAGAAGACCCTTATTTCACTGATTTTGTATCAATGGTATATTTGTTGTTCATTATCTTGGAAGAAAACACACAGAGTAGTCAGCTTCCATACACAAATGTTTTGTAACTTAATGGCAAACTGTATGGTAAAGCAAAAATTTTTACCACTGTCCAGAGTGAAAGAGAATGTTTATTGTTGGTTCTTGGGATTTCTAGCAGCAATATTAGCTGAAGTAAAGTTCAGCAGATCTCTTCATTTTTGTAGTTTCAAAATCCTCAACTAGATGTTGGAAAATGTTGACCTTTGTGTTTTGGTGCTTACAAGAAGGATTTTTTGCAATATATTTTGGTACCTTATGACCTTTTGTAGCAAATACTATCATGTTCCTTGTTCTGTGTCTTGCAAGAGCCGTCTTTCAGGGACAATACTTCTGTATTTGTTTGGACTTACTAATGGAACTGGTATGTGTAGAATTCTCTTGTTCCTTTCCCACTTCCATACAAAGTGCGATTTTACATTTCTACATCTCATAGTTAAATCCAACATATATCAATTATTTTAAAATAGTAAGGATCCTTCGACTGAGGTGACCACTGTTTAGGATACTAACCTGAACCTCAGAAGATCCAGATTTCACTCCTTATTCTGCCACAAGATAAATGTTCGTAATCTTTTAGCACTGTAAGTTCAGTGTACTTAGATGTGCATCCGTGACTTGGGCACCTCTGCTCCTTATATAAAAGGATGAGAGGAGTCGGGCACTATGGGTTGACTGTTATTGTATTGGTATTTTTTTACTGATGGAATAATTCTGCTCAGTTTTCCACTTGTGGAAATATATTTGATCTATAGGACTTGTGTTCTGACACTGCAATATCTTGTCTCATCAGAGAGTTTTATTTTTACTGATACTTGTGGGTTAGTAACAGACCCATCAGCAGTCTGCAAGTGTTCTTAAAAGTGCTGTACCTCCGGTAGGATATGTGCTTGTCTTCATCAGTAGTCCTATTAGTTCTACCGGCGGCTTAAACTGGGATTTTGATCGCAGACATCAGTTTCCATTGCAAAACAAGTACTGGCAGCCCCTGTCTCACTGCTGAGAAAGTGCCTGCAAACAGAGAGCTTAGCTTGGAGCTACTAAGTGTTAATTGGCATTGAGGGGTACACAAACTGTGATCCACTGACACTCTCCTTCGCTGCAGACCAGTCTCTGCTTTCTGCCCATCCGCCTGCTCAAACTACACCTTCCCACCCCACACTGCTCCCTCTGTTAATTGCATTGGAGCAGTGAAAGGAAGTCAGTTTAAAGAAGTTTCTACAGGGTATTTTTTAACACAGACCAGTATTCAGCACTGTATTCATCACTTAACCCTGCACTCTTGTTGCACTAGAACCACCAGGGCTGAGGGCAACGAGCGGCAACAGGGGCAAGAGGAGCTGCTCAGGTGGGTTTGTAGCTGGATGCAACGCGCGTGGATCCAGCTCAGTTCAACACAAATCATCTCCCACAAGCACTCAGTCACTTCCATGACCTGCCTAAAGAAACCTGAAAACCTGCCCCAGCTCGCACAGGACACTTCTATCCTCTGTGTTTCTGTGAGTAACATTGCTCCTCTGAAGTTGTCCGTGAAATTTTGTTCCTTAGGGAGAGTCCTTTCACAGTTTCATGAATAACTGAAAAAAAAAATCACTCTGTGAATCTAAAGGTGTGGAACTGAGCACTGGTGGTGGAGTCAGTCTGGAAGTCACGCTCACAGTAACTCTGCATCCCAGTAACTCCGAGGGCTGCTGAGACACAGGCGTGCACTGCAGCTGCATCCCACCACAAGGCTGCGTTGGCTCTATAGGCACCATCTTTGCAAGAAAACAGCAAGAGAAGATACCAGCTCCTAAATTTTGCCAGATGTTCAACTATGGGAGTTTGTTCATTAAAGTTCACATGACAGCCTGAGATACAGCGGCGTGTGTTGTGATCAGCCAAAGCAGTATGTCAGTTCCCTGTGCTGGCAGTAGATGCAACCCAAGATACGCTTGAGTTCAACCAGAAAACTTGCCCATCCTCACAGCTAGGAAGCAATAGCCTGGGGTCATGTGCAACTGTGATGACGCCATAAATCATTCTAAAACAGAGTGCATCAAAGCTCCCTGTGAGAATCCTGAGCAGCACAGAATAAAAACGCAAATGTATGTAACTTCTGTGGATGTTCTCAGTCCTTCCACACTCACATTTGTAGTTCTTGCATTCATCTGATTGGCCATACACTGATAATATATGCTGCATTTTTTGTAATTTGATAACAGCCCAAGACTCCAGCATCAGTTTCTGCTCCTGTTTGGAAAGTCTGTCTCACTTTATTTTCATTAATTCATCCTTAGAGAAAGACTCTTGAGTGTCATCTGCTGGGCTGCTTGCCCACCTGGAAGTAACTTACCCTTAGCACCTAGCAGGTATGTCCAGTGCTTCTTCTGACAATTTCTGGATCCTTCTGCTTCATCCAGATTTTATTATGCCTGATTCCAGCAGGTTTGGAAGTGTACTTCTTTATCCAAGCAAAATGTTATATTTTTCTCCTGTTGTTTCTTCCCTAGTTGTTACCCTGTCATACTGCAGTGAAAGCAAGGATTACACCTGTAACCTTATAAATCTTATAGCACAAAGTGATTTCAAAGTATCTTGAGATTTTAGTTATTTGCCTTGATACAAATAATTAATCATTAGAAACTGGAAAATATTATTAAATCCCTTTTGTTCATAAATTGTGTGTAAAATTTACCTTCTGATACTGTATTTCTTTTTTTCCTTGACATTTTATTCTAAGACTTTCTGTCCTTGGATCTCAAATTCTCATCTGCCTTAATCACTGTTACATCCTAACGATGCATATTCTGACTACCCAGTGATTTCCTTATTGATAGATTCTTGAAATACAAGCTCAAGGTCAAGTCTGTTCTATTAAACAGAAACTAACCTGTGAAGGAGAGAAGATAACGACCCACCAGAATTACTGCCGGTTGATTTGCCATTGAAAGAGTCTACATGTGCTCTGGGGTGAGGGTCTGCTTGTTGCAATGTTCTTATTTCTTCCAGGATAGGGAAAATTCTCCAATCCCAAAAGCGATCCACAGCGTCTGGAAATACCTCCTGTACCGGTGCATGGCTTCACCAGGTGTAGCTTGCAAAGGCAAATGGCTGTACGAGGTCAGGCCATCCACCTACTCTTTAATGCTAATTCTTTGAATGCCTTGCTTGTTTGGCTTCCGTAGTAACCTCTGCCAACAAATAGGTCTTGTTCATTCACCAAAGATGTGACTGCAAGCAAACACTTTGGTCATGTGTATTTTTAATAATGTTTGTAGAGTTATATGTAAATACCAACTCAGGCTTGCGTCAATAACTTTGTGGCAGAATGTGCCAGGAGGCCTCAGCTCCAAACGAAATCAATGGATTTAACCCCATTGCATCCCTCCTAAACTTCGGTGACCGCATTCACCATGAGGAAAAGTCCCAGTTTAACACACAGGGTAGAAACAGCTCATTTTATCTGCTCCGTGCCTTGACTAGCTCTGAAAATTTGAGGATGGCATTTGTGCTGCCTGAGTGGCAAACAGGCAGCCTGGGACTTGGGTTTATTTCTGGTCCTGCACGGGGTCAGTAGAGCTCGGTAGGATTTCAGGGCTCTGATATCACCAGAGAAATGAGGCTTAGGAACAGGCACAAATGAAACTTCTTTCTCAGGCAAAACCAGAGGAGGGAGTTGGATAGATTTGGCTTCTATTTTTTTCTTCCCTAAGGCAGTTTGAGAAAGATGTAGATTGACGGCAGTTAGTATTTGTGGGGGCTGTGGGGTAAAGGAAGGTTTAGGGTGAAATGTAATAAACATCATGAAGTTGGGGGTGGGATGGTGAGGGTGGGGGTGTTTTCTTCCCCATTTTGTGGGAAATAGTGGTTTCTGCACAGAGGAATAATTTGAAACTGTATTGGCCTTGCTGCATGAGAAATTTCAAGGGAAATTTACTTTGAGTTAATTTAAATGTCACACTTTCTGTTACATTTCCCAATTGCCTTGATTGTGGAAATTAAATATGGGGGGGAAGGTAAGTAAAACAGAAGACGGTAACATGGGCTTTCCACACCATTAACCAGCAGCCCGTAGAGTCCACATGATGGCTTCAGAAAGTATATTGATGGAAAGGTAAAGCAAAACAAAACCAAAATTACAATACCTTGTCCTTTTGCTGTATCTGTGCATGCGATGATTTCTTCTCTGCAGTTTTCCAAACTCTAATGTGAGATGTGTCACAATTGTATAATTTTATACTATGACTATTGGGTATTCCAGAAGGAAGTATTTTATTGATTGTCTGCTGACTATTTGAGTTGTAGTCCCATGTAAAGAAAATTACTACTTGTTTACAGATTCCAGTTCTTTGAGGCTTGGTCTCCTGTAAACTGAGTCAAAATTCTTGTGTGTTGCAAAAGCTTAACGCAGTGCTGCAGACTGCTGTTGTTGGTCAGACAGTTACTGCTGAGCCCAGTGCTTGCTTCTGTAGGGGCGTGGAAAAGTCGCCCATCTAAGGGCATTTTAATGTTGGTAATAACTGTGGAAATTTTGTGAAAATGTTGAAAGTTATAAAAGTAATATGAATGCAGCTATCAAATTGTGTTAAATAGAGCCATTGCAACTGAAACACTAGAAATGTGTGATAGTACTAGTATGCCTGAATTACAAGAACAGGGCTTGATCCTGTAAGTGAGAAGCACCTGAGATCTATTCCAGAATACCTGAGCTGAAGACACCTCTGCTGAGCTATAGTGGCTCCTTTGATTGACAGACTTTCTGCGGAGCTCAGAGATGTGAGCATCCTCCTGCTTTTCCAGCACAGGTCTGCCCCGAGGTGCCTCCAGGCTGGACGTTGCGCTGCTGCAGGTGCTGAGCCGTGCTGGTCACACAGACTCTGTTGTGCGACCTCAAGCCGTTCCTGTGGCCTGAGTTACAGACTGTCGTGAGTGTTTAGCGACCTTGATGGTAGCTGCAAGGCACCCTTAAAAGGTGGCATAGACCTGCCCAGTAAATGTTTCCGATGTGGGAACAGTGCCGTTACCTGCTCTGTCCGTGCTTCCCCTCCTGCTATTCCCCATGACAACTGTTTACATTCCAGCGGTGGGAGGAGTGACACAGGACATGTCCTTTCAGGTATTCAGGATTTTCCAGAATGAAAAGCCAGCCAGAAATACAAGTTTTCGTTATTGTGATTCAGTATGGCTACGTTACTGCCATTGCAAAGTGCAAATGCAGAGCACTTCGGAAGATCTGGCTTCTCATAGTGGGGGTCCGGAGTTGGAAACCTGATTTCTAACACGTATCCTCCTGTGTTCTGGCTTGCCATTCTCTGAAATGGCAAAGGTAGCTGTAATATCAAATACTTTGGGACCTCTGTGTTACTGATGTCAGGCAGTATTCCTAATGAATGGAAGACCACCTCCAAATGTCGTTCTTCCTTTGCTTTCAGGCTGTAGCGAAGCTGATGTCAGTGGATTGCCGTTGTCACGGTGTTTCTGGGTCCTGCGCGGTGAAAACTTGTTGGAAAACAATGTCTTCCTTTGAAAAGATCGGCCGGTTTTTAAAGGATAAGTATGAAAACAGCATACAAATATCAGACAGACTGAAAAAAAAGCTACGCAGGAAAGAGAAAAGCCAACGGAAAATACCAATTGGGAAAGAAGACCTGCTGTATGTGAACAAATCGCCCAATTACTGTGTCGAAGACCAAAACCTGGGGATTCCTGGGACTCAGGGAAGGGAATGTAACCGCACCTCGGAGGGACCCGACGGCTGCAACCTCCTCTGCTGTGGGCGTGGGTACAATACCCACGTGGTCAGGCACGTGGAAAGGTGTGAATGCAAGTTTGTCTGGTGCTGCTACGTGCGCTGCCGGAGGTGCGAGACCATGACTGATGTACACACCTGCAAATAAGAGGAATTACAGAAAACACGGCTAAACCCTCCTGCACTGTTTGGTACACACAATGCCGCACAGGCAGCAATTACTCTTACCATGTGGGATCGCAGGGGGGATCAGCCTCGTGGGGAACAGCATTGCCAAGCAGTGGGTAGCCCAAGCATCTGGCATATGAAAGAGCAACCGAGTGAACAGCAGCCTGCATGCAGGGACAGCTAAAACAACAGAAAGGGGCGCCTGATGACACATATGACCATGTAAATCCATGAGCAGGGACAGACCCTAAACTTTCCAAGTCTTTAGTAGCCGTAACGTCCTGAAGATCGATGTGGTCAGTAGGCGTAGTGGAGAAAACTCAAGATCTCGTTAGCCAGAGGCTGAAGAGTTAAAAGGGCATGTAAGATATAATCCTTATGTCTGTATTTTTAAAACTGCAACTAGATGGATCCACTAGATGGTTCATTTCTGCAGGCCTAAAAAAAAGCAAAAGGTAGGGGAAGTGTTCTGCTGTTGACCATGAAGCATTTGCTTTGCAACCCTTCGGGAAGCTATCTTCTGCATAATATGCAGAAAAGCATCTGGTACGGGGAAGCACGTATGACTGCAGAGAGCCAGGCACTGCCTGAGTGGACGAGGAGGGTCCGTCAGTGTGGAACAAGCTGTGTCCAGAGCAGAGCAGCTGGAGCACAGCTTGATGAATGTGAACGGTGTACCAAATAGCAACCTCGGGATTTTTTATAGGTTGTCTTTCAAATGCAGAAAGGACAGGTCTGAGGAGGGACAGAAATACAGTTCGATATTTGAAGGAAATAAAATCCTTTTGCAGGCATTTCCTCAGTATCTGCACACACAATCAGCTGATCATCACCCCACTGTTGGACTGCATGCAATCACCTGCTACGTTCAACCATCTCACTGGTGGTTCACCATCATTTTCACAATTATCCATATGAGATTTAGCCCAAAGAAATCTGCCATAAAGTAAAAGGTTTTTTAAAACATTGCTTTCTCTTACAGAAGCAGCAGCTAGAACTTTTCATTAGGTTGCACCCTCATACACAGTGTAATTTCTGGATTGGCTCACACCACTAAAATATTTAAACTGTTATTGATAACATTTTCTCCCCCTCCATATGTTGGCTCAGTTTTCTTTTACATCTGTGAAAGGTTGTTTATTTTTATGCAGTGATTTAATGCCTGGCTTAAAAAGCAACATGTGAAAGGATTTCTGTTGTTTAAATGTGCAAAGACCTATTTTTGATAAGACAAGAAAGTTTATATTTTGTAAATATTTAAATTATGCAAGTTATGTAAAAGGTTTCCAGAACAAATGTGATAAGAATACAGCCTTTGACATTTGTTTGTTAGATATTCATTACTATTGTAGTAGCCTTTAACTGATCTTTATGTGCATGTGCAGGGGGAAATTAGTTAGAGAATTACATGTGTTCTTTTTTTACCATCAGGGTGCTTATAATTATTTCAATTAATACACACTTACTATGATTTTCTAAATGATCAGCTAATTATTATTCTGTGTACTTTTTTTATTCTTTTAAATTATTTTACAACCTCAACTCCAGCGGTAAATACAGAACTCCCACTGACATCAAGGGGACTTGCAAGGGTTTGCAATCCCTTGACTGATTCCACACAAACAGTCAGTTTTTAGAAGGAAATCATATTAGACAGTTTGGTTGAGGCTTTCCAAGTTATTTTGAGGAATTAATTTCCTCATTGACATTTATTTTCCCATGAAATATGGTGACCAGATTCCCTGTCACTCTTTATTGGACATGTAGCTCAGGAAGAAGCAAACAAAACCTGTGTTGTGGTACATCATTGCCTTATGTGGACTGTTTTAGGAACATCAGTTCAGCAACCAAGAAGTCCTTTATCTGATGGTTCTTTTTGGACCTTCCCTCCACATCTGGCCAGTCTGTCTCCATTGACCTAGCCAAATAATTATGCTGAGGCCACAAAATCTGCGATCTGTGGGAAGGATTTTCAGCATAGCAGTTTCTGTCACCAAAGGATTCAATACCCTCCCTGTGAAAACTTGGATGGGGAGGACACATCCTGGTGGAAGACCCTGAAGAGAAAGTTGTGAAGCCCCAGGTGTTCCCATCTTCCAGCAAGGAAAGTAAACCCACAGGCTCCACAGGCTGTGCCACAGCACCTATCAGCCACACGGATGGGACATGCTGCTGTTCACTATTGGTATGAAGGTGGTGTAGAGACCACCTCTCTCTCTTTCTGCATCTGTCCTACACCAAGCTACTGGCAGAGGTAAGTGCCTTGGTTGCCTTACGTGAGACTGCTCCTCGCCGTACCTACCGCTGCTGAGTTCCGTGCTGAGATCACCACCGTTTTGTTGCATGGGGCTCCAGCAGGGAGATGGAGATCTCCTGAAGAAGCCCCAGTCTGTGTCTCAAAACTACCTTAGCTTTTCCCGCACCTAAAGGTTCTAACACACCTGATCTGTAAAGGAAAATCACCAATGTACTTCTTGTATGCCTTAACTCCTGGCAGGGGAGAAAATGGGGAGAAAATGGTCCTGGACTCCTGGATTTAAGATCAGCCTCAGGGATTTCACCAGGAGAAAATCTCAGTGAGCTGTTTCTGTGGATTTGAAGGGGAAGGGCACTCACAGCATTGCAAGGAGACGTGGGGCACTCATGATGCAGCCAGAGCAGTCAGGGTGTCTCTTGCCTGCTTGGCTAGCCAGTATTTAACACTGCATTATTTTTGAGAGGTCATCTAGTTAAAAAAAAAAAAAAATATATCTTTTTGTTCTTAAATGTTGTTAATAAAAGATTTTTTCTGGTTTTGGGGGGGGGGGGAAGTTTATTTTTTCAAAGAATTACAAAAGACAACAAAGGTGAGTGGTAACACACTTGGTTTATGAAACCTACAATGGCTGAGCAAGCAAGGTAATGGGTTTGAAGCTTCGCTGGCAGCCGAAGGTCCCATCTTGCCTCTGAGGAGCTGAAGAGAGCTGTTTCATGGGAGGTGGCATTGCCCTTTCTGTAGTGAAGGCAGAGCACCGGTGAGAGCAAGCACATGCGGTCTGGGGGGGCTGCTGCTCGCTCTCCTGCTGCACTAACGTCGGGGCTGGGGGGGCGAAGCACAAGCGAAGCTGAGTGTGTTGGGGAGACTGGAGCATGACCCCCCTCTTTACCTACCACAGCTGAAACTGCAGTTTAAGTTTAGCGCCATGCAGCTCTGGATGGGCAGTATCTGTAAAAGCAATTCTGAACAGGATCAGGGTCCGTAGTGGCATCGGGAATTAGCTGACATCTATTGCAGCATTTATTCCATAAAACTGCCTTTATTCCTTCCACACTCTGGAAAAGCTTTCCTTGGGTGAGAGCGAGAGGGAAAACCATCTGCAAGACAGCGTGCCCTCACCTTCAAAGAGGAGCCTATGTACAAGATACGTGGTTCAGCTACTTTTGTGGGCATATGGCACTGGGATGAATTTCATTTACTCAGTTTAATAGGATGGGGTTTTTTCCCAGTGCTGGGACAGAAGGGTCAAGGTTGTTGACTTTGAAAACATAGATTTATAATACCCTTGTATAGCTTTGCAATAATACATCCTTTCTGTTTGAGAGGAGTCACGTGTGTGCTTATCTGAACAAGCAAGATTAGGAAAAAAATTGGAAAGACATTCACAGTTTGAGTGGGGGAAAGGTCTTATCTCTGTCCTGTTCTCTCACACCACCCTTTTATGCATGGAACAGCAGTTTGTGAAAAGTAGCAAACCTATGAAAAATGCCACAAGTTTACTTTTTGAAGAAAGGATAATAGTAACCTGAAAGTGAAAATGACATATGCTGTTTTGAAAACAGAAATGCACGTGCACTGGCTGCATATTTTAAGAGAAAAGTTGTGCTGTTGACTGAAGTGCTGACATACTCTGAGGAGTTACTGCAGGAACGCAGCTGGTCCGTCTGCCCACGTGCCAGCCTGTGCATGCACTGGCAACTGAAGAACACCATCGTGTCCTTGCCTGTTGGAGATCCCTTGTCAAAGGATGTTTAGTAAACAGAGATTGTCTCCATTGCTATCAAAATGCCTCTTTTCAGTGAATGACAAGTATGTGAAACATATGTGTAAAGTAAACAGTAACAATTAGCACTGGTCATGCAAAGGAAATGATGCTAAAGGACATCTGCTTTGGCTGAGGTTTCTGACAGAGTTGAGATGCTTGATTTCATTGAAGGATGAGGTTTCACGAGACAGCAAACTTGACTTTAGGGCAGTTCCTCATAGACCAAAACCATCATGGCTAGGTCACGTAAAGTGCTGAACCTATACCAGCTCACTCTGCTGGCTAGAATTTATTAAAAACATACAGAAGGATCATCCCACTGTGGCAGACTTCATGACAAATTAGGCAATCTTTGTCTGAGCCCTCTAACTTATGGCAGATATAACACAAGGTGGAATAGCAGGAAGTATCAGAGTGGAATAAATGTTATTATTGGTTCTACATAAACTGCCAAAAAATGATAACTCTGAATCCTCTCCTGACTGTGCCTCGTCTGTCCTGCCAGGTGATCTGGAGTGCCCAGATCCAGTAGCAGTAGTAACAGTGAATGCAGTATCATGACTTTATTTTTCATTTCATGCAAGGATTTGCAATAGCAATTTTTAGGATTTTACACACTTCTACAATTTTTACTGTTAGTCAGTCAGCACAGGCAGACAATAGCTAAGAACACCCAGCTGAGAAAAAAAAGGTTCACACCTATACATCTAATGAGCGTCACTAAGGAGGGCAGTAGTAGTAGCAGTGGTGTTCTGACTATAAATGGGAAACGGGAGAAATTACTTGCTCAAAATCACTTGCAAAAGCAGTGGCAGACCTAGGTTGTTTTGGTTTTTTTTTTTTTAAAAAAAAAAAGAATAGGCAGGTCTCCTGATCATCAACATAATGCTTTGGCTACCTGGTCACTGCATTTGTTTCTCAGCCCATGTACTTTGAAAGCTGTGGTTTGCCAGTTGGGACTGTACGGTAACCATCTTGAGTCGTGACTACTGGGCAAGTCCTGCTGCAGACCCCAGTGCAATTTTTTCAAGGACAAGCAAAGACTAAAATACTCAGTTGGCTAAAATTGCACTTCCTAAACATGGCCTCCTGCGGTTCATATTTCTGGAAGTCAAATAAGCTGTTTTCTCACACACAAATGACAAATTCAGCCTGTGAACTCTACATTAATGCTGCAGATAATTAGTGCTAAAATACCTATGCCTCTCCCAGAGTCTGCTGTTACACTGGACAGACAACTGTGTGATTCCACGGATAGTTCTGTTAAATAAATAACGATTTACTCAGTGGAGAATGAAACGGGAATTAAACCTCTCTGGCCACCATGTCAACTCTGCAAGGCTGGGAGCAGGGCGGCAGGTAGGAACATGAGACTGCAGTTGATGTCACGGCTAGCAGGGAACACTGCCTGGTGAGCCCTCCGGCCGAGGCTGGAATCTGCATGCCAGGGCTGACTGCAAATGGGTGGCCATCTGCGGAGGGGAGCTATCACTTTGCACAGCACAGAGGGGTAACAAATGAAGTGCCTGGGAGTGTGAAGGCAGACACACAAGGGGAGCTCAGATGCACTAACCGAACTGGAGAAGGACGGGTCCCTTACAGGGCAGTGCCACATACCTTGTGAAACCTGCTGCTGAACCTCAGCCTGCAAGCACAGAACGGCTTGTCAAGAACAGCTTGTCACAGGCTAAAAGTTTGGAGCCTGTCTCAGGGTTTGGCCATCTCATCTTCCTCTCAGCCTTGCTATGCTCATGTAATGTTAAATGAACTGCACTCTCCCTTGTTAATACTTCAGGAATCATCAGCTTTTTTTTTTTTTTTTTTTGGTAATATCAAGCTATGTGCATATCCGGATGCCTTAACTAAAATGCTGAAACTTGTGATTGGGTAAGATTTTTACAGTCATTTTCCCCAAAGTCCTGAAAATTTCTATTTGTGGAGCAGAGCACAAACACATTTCATGAGCATTTCTGTTTTCTAGAGAAAATGCTTGACACTATACTAGGGTTTAAAACCAGATTGCGTTATTATCTACATGGATGATGATTTCCCCTCTGTGGCAAAAGGTACATTGTACCTCATGCCAGCAGCACAAAACAGCTGACAACTGACACAATGTCCCATCCTTTTGCGTGGCCCAATCTGCCCCATAATCTAAGAAATTAATTTGACACTCTGTTCTGTCTCAGCATGTGCTAAACAATATTTTGATGTTAAACATACTGAGTTTTTAGTATATTACGAAGAGAATCAACGTGCAGAGGAACACAACATCAAGATACTACTCAATTCCATTTTAAGATGTGTTACTTGACTTTTTAAAAAATGATGCTGGCTAGTCATTGGTGCTTATGCCAATGGGAGCAAACCCAGAAGTTACCTGGAACTTGGAGAACTAAGTCTTACTCGTGCTGATTTTGAAGTTTTAGCCTGTAGTTCCGTGGCAGGCTGGGTTTGCCTGCCAGGTTGGCCAAGTGTGTGCCCAGGCTCCCTACCCCCTCCCCTGACACCAGCCCCTCCATCGGTTTAACGACATGGGTCACAGAAACCCTCCGCAAACGAGAGAAACAAGAGACTTGGCTCAGTTTGGAGCAGCAAACTGCAGCAGGGACGTGGCAGTAAGAATTCAGGGAGATGAACAGGGGTTGTACATCCTTGAGCTGACTGCGCTGCCAATGTCAGAATATTGTCCAAATGGGGTTTCACACTTCACGTACATTGAAAACTCCAGGCTTTTAACATAAAAGAAATCAATGAAACCAAGACCCACACAGCACAAATGGAGAGTATTTGACAGAAGTTCTACAAACAAAGCAGCTAGTGAAATAAACCCACTTCAGTGATTTCTGTTCAAGAGATTTAGGTAGAACCAAAGTTCTGGGATTATCCAATGCTACAGCCACCTCCTGTAGAAGTTTTACGATCCTTCGCAATGTGCTATAATACAGGAACCCTCTCAGGAGAACAAGCAAGCCATCTACAGTACGAAGGGTTGATGGTTCAGGGCAGACACATTTTCCATTGATCAATGATTTTATAAGTAACCCCTTGGAAAAGCCCTCCTTGTTTTTGGTCACTCAGGACTAAACAGCACTAAGGCACGACAGAACAGTACTGTACTCTCTGCTGAGACCGTATTTGGGATAATACAATTTTGACCACTTAACATAATCTTGAAATATTAGTTGGGCTCTGTGGTTTTTTTTCCATTTGCTGATTGCCCCATAATTGCAATGCTAAGAAACCACTCCAAACTTCCTGCATTGTAGTGCAAAATCAACAAGAGGAACAGAATTAACCAGCTGCTTTGGGCTGCCTCCAGGGATCAGAAATTTTCCATAGAGAATGGAGCGATTTCTGTGCATTTTATATAGTAGACAATGTAGCTGGACTATTACAGTGCTCTATACTGATCCCCACCTCTCTTCATATATAGTCTAAAGCCCTGAAAGAAAGTTTTCATTTCCACGTACTTCGAAGGATAATAAACAGATGATGTTGATTTATTAATACACTACAAAGCTTAATACAAGGTGTAGTTACCCACATTGTGTGGTAGAAGCTTTTAAGGCACCTATGAGGGCTAAGCTGTAAAAGCCAAGTTTTCCAGTGGAAAGGATGATTCAGCTGCCAAGATCTGGGAACATGAGGGTGTACTGATAAAGACAATGCTGAAATATTCAAGGCCAAGGAAGATAATTAGTCAGAAAGGATTGCTGCAGCATTTGGTAAGAAAAAAACATTTGCAGGCTACGTTCCACAGAAGACAGCACTCCCTCCCACTGCCATCCACCAAGCTGAAAGAGGAGACGTGATTTCTCCTCAGCTGGGAGGGCTTTTTTTCATGTCAGCGAGGTTGTAGCTATATCCTGCTATGGACAACACCCTAAAAAGGAACAGACCTTTCTGAGGGAATGGGTAATTAAAGATTTACAGATTATTGCAACCTTGAAAGGATAAACACAAGATTAAAGGAACTGTGTTGCATGCTTTAGAAAGGAAAAGATAGGGCCAGGAAGAATGTAAAAGAAATCCAAGAGGAGAGTCATCAATTTTTAACTTGCAAAGAAGTAATCAATTTTCAGCAAAGAAGATTTTGATAGTACATGAGACAACCTATCTGGATGGATAGTTAAGCACAGAAAGAGGCATCTGAAGAACCTGTTTTAACCTGAGTTGGTGAAGGATGCATTAGATCTTGTTTGCAAGGCTGAGAGGGCTGACTATAGGAGCAGCAAGGAGGGACTAAAAGTGGGATTAAGCGAATATTAAAATAATGAAACATCTCAAGTAGAGCACATTCTTTCTTGCCATTCTTCTTTTTTTTTTTCCTCCAGGGAGGCAGCAGCAGGATGTGGTCACTGAGCCCAGGTCTTTGTGCCCTTCTGGCACGTTGCTCAGCAGGCGAGAAGCAAGGTCTCGCATATCCCTAGTACAGCATCAGGAGCCACCGACACCTCATGGCATCACTGAACAGGCTGAGAGCTGTTCTTGCACCTTCCTGCTTCCCATCCAGCCTTCCAGGTGTCTTTTTTAATTTTCTTAGCAGTCCCCTTGTACTAAGGCTAGGCTATGGCCTTACAGACATAAAACTGAACAGGATTTCATCAATAAAAAGTCCCTTGCTTGGTATGCACCTTAGTCATGACCCAAGTCAGTTTAGGGAGCAACTACAGCCCTTCCCACCCTTACACAGGCAAGTCACTCAGCACTTGGGTGGCAGTATTACCACTTATTTCCCCTCCTGAAGTTGTCCACCTGGCTTCTATTTTATTAATAAACTCATTCTTGAAAAGCACTTAAGACTGCAGAAAATCCAAACAGTTCAGGAGACATTACATACACACCAAGCATTTAGTAGTCACGTCACTGTTTGAGGGAACCAAGTCCCACAGTAAGACATCTGGAAAGCCAAACATGCTTAGCAAAAGGAAGCTTTTTCCAAACTAGCACTTGGGAAACTAAAGCTGTAAAAGGCTCTGCTGTTTACAGAGAAGGGGTGGGATGGGGTGGGGTGTGTGCGGGGGAAAAAAAAAAAAGTTTGATCATGAAAGACATTAGGAAAGATGCAGAGGGCATGTGAAGGCAGAAACCCCTGTCAGCTTCTTTCTTAAGACTCCTGTTATCCATGTAAAGCAATTAAGAGCTGTGCTTTACAATGAAGTTGCCTTCAGGTAGCCTGAATCCCAGCTCCTTAGTGAAAATGAAGTTACAACCTTCTTGTGTCCGTCCCCCCCCCCCCCCCCCCCCCCGCCAGCCCCGTCTCACAGCTGCACTCCAAGGCAGACATCCCCCATGATGTTTCTCTCCTTCCCTCACCGCTCCGTTCTCAACAAGTCTGCAAGATGCTGCAAATGTTCCCATCACCCTGTGCAGGAAAATACGCATCCTGGAGCTCTGTCACACACACGTACTTTCACACGAAGTTACCGGTACCAAATGCCTTCATCTTTGCAACTGAATACTTCCTACCGCCAGCTGTGGGAGACACCAGGGAGGCCAAAAAAGTAATCTTTGTGCCTGGCAACTCAAATGAAATTTAGATAGATTATCAGAAGGTCTGACTTCTTAAGAGTAAGCATCAGAAAGTTTACCTCAACAGGGGGACACTCTAACTAGCTCACTTAAGGCAGAGGAGATGGTATGACTAGATCTTGTAGCAAGTCAACAGACCACGATGATGGACAAGAGCAAGGAGACCCCGTTTGCATGGCCACTCCAGTACGAGTTCAGTATACTTGAAGAGAGTCTTACTAAATGTGATACGCTAAAGCTGTCAGGACATGGGTTACAGAATAAGAGGAAGATTTCCACCAAAAGCACAAGAATCAAGTTATTTAAGAGGTTACAAAACCAATATTTTATTGCTTTAAAATCCATTGTGTAAAGGTTTTGTGGCAGGTGCAACTTTAAGGGGTTAAAAGAGTCATAATATATTTACTTAATTTAGATCGCTAAAAAAAAAAAGGCAAAAATTTAAAAGTTACAAGGACTAAAAGAGGTCTGCCTTTAGTCTTATTTTCCCTCCATTTAATTCTGTAGAGGAAATTTTAATTTGATCAAAGATGAAATATTCAATGGCATTCAAAACCAAAAGAATAAAGACAAGATTAGTCCAGGGAAACTATTAATGCAGGCAAATGTTTTTTTCCTCTTCAAACCCCTGCCAAGTAACTTCAAAATTGTTTTGATATTATTCTGGATAGCAGCATAACCAATACTGGCATATGCACCAACAAAACTGTATTTCTGTGAAAATTCCAGGAATTACAGAATTAGTTCTCCACAACAGCCTGTTATGAAACAGAAATTATTTTCCAACTGATAAAAACAGGGGGGGGGGTACTTTGGAAAAAATATACATGATTTTGACATGACCACCTACACAAGAAAATCTGAAACATTTAACAAAAGCTGTTTCACTGTATAAGGTGCATTTATTGCTGTTCTATATTAAACATGAGGAAAAATCACATTATTTAACAAGCTAGTTAAACATAGAGAACAACTCAGAGTTCAGTCTTCCTCTGGTATCACAGCCTATTTATTTGACTTACAAGGTAATTCTCAATATTGCTTGAAATTTTTAGTGCACAGAATTAATTTTGTCTCAGAAGGAATCAACAATAATAGTATTTTGAGTGCCACCGTGTTCAACTTGCACTGTGGGTTCCTGAAAAACCCTTTGTGACTTATGTGCCATGGTACTAGCTAGAATTTTTTGGAGATTATACAAGAACTCATGACATAAAGCTCCAAGAGATTACACCCAATTCTGCGTCAGCCCCTATTTTGTGAATACCAACACTGTCAGTAATACCATACCAACTTAGTTTTAGGAAAAGTTCAAGCTGGCCCTACTTAAAAGAAACAAAAGTTTCCAAAGAAAGCTATGTTTTCTCACAGCTCTGATGCAAGCTAAAGAACAGGCCACTTCAACTTGGTCCATTTATTTTCCATAAAAAAAAAAAAAAAAAAAAAAGATGAAGGAAACATTGTCAGTTAAGTGTCACACATTGAATAACCCAAGACACAGTGAGATGTTCCGAGAAAGCATTGCAAGAACAAGTTGCCTCAGCTCACAGTAGATGTAACGCAGGTGGTAAAGGAGCACAACTGTGCACGCTAAAACAGCTCTCACTAGAAGGCTGACTACTTTCTAACAGGCTCTTTGCGATGGGAAATTTATTCCTGATGTTACAACTAGAAGAGGAAGCTATTCCGTTATGCACATTTACTATGTGATTAGCTACTACAGCTGAACCACGATAGGTGGAATCAATGGTTAGGCATCAGTACGAAAATTGCAATCAAAACTGAACAAGTTAGCAGCAGTACTGCTCCTTTACGTGCCAAGTCTCTTCCACAAAGTAAACATTATTTTCAAATACAAATCCTTCCAAGCTGCTTTTAAATATCCCACACACTGTTTATGTATTTACTTTTGTTCTTTCCTCAATAAAAATAATTTGTTGTGCTTCTCATGGCATAACCGTGTTACACTACCATGTACTCTTCCGTTGCCTACTCAGTTTTGATGGGGGAACTACATAAAATAAATTTCTGGAGCACTTATTATTAGAATAACCAAATAGCTTTAATAAAAAGTGTTGCTGCCATTAAAAAGGCAGAGGATAAAAAAAAAAAATTAAAGCTCTTTATTAACTTATCACTAAAATCTACAATATTCCACAAAGCTTACATAAGTCACAGCAACATTACGCTGTTAAGAGGACAGTACAACATTTGTCAGGATCTGTTTATTATCTGCATATGCAATTTATTAGCCAGTTGATCTACAAGATATTATTTACCACAGGCAAACTAGATACTGTGCTTTTAGGAAACCTGCATAGAAATGTTTTGATGTTTCTTTTATTTTGGATGTATTTACAAAAAGGATTTCTATGTGTGTTAGCAATAAATAATCCCAATATTCAAAATGTCAGTGCTCATGCACACACCGACAAGATGGTCGCATGCTTTAAAAATATTATTTACAGTACAGTCTCCTTCATAGCCCTCTCCCTAATAATAGCAGAAAGTGCATTTTCTTCTAGAGTCTTTCTCCTTTCCTTTTGTTTTCATTTAGTCTTGCTTCTGAGGGATACAGCCTTCCATCTCAACAACTTCTGGCCAGCCTTCATACTTGTTTGTGTCCTTGTTGTTCTTTATATGCTATAAATAAAAAATATCAATCTATTGTTAACATAAAGTCATTAATCCTTTTGCTTTAACTCACAACTTTAAAAGACATTTTATTTGCTTATTTTCAGGCCACGGACAAAGAGAAGACATCACTATCAGCCTCTTGTGCTTTGTATTAAGTACAACAATCTCTCAGTATTCAACACAACGTAACTTGTTTAGACAAGTGTATGCTAAAAACAGTTAAGCCATACCAGGAAAACATGTTAAAAATTTGTTTTAGATGTTTATTTAGGAAGACAGACAAGCAAGGGAAAGACCAACTGCATTACAACATGAACCACTAGGAAAATATATATGAGGATACTAAATTTACAAGGCACTGAGAGGGAACAGTTGGATTTTTAAAGAACATTATTTAATGTTGAATGTTCGCCTTTTTTAAAAATTAGAAGTTTATGTTTCTACCCAGCAGCCATCTGCAGTCAGGCAAGACGTGGCTGCCTCCAAGAGTTTGTCACTGCTCCTGCACTAGTTCCCACTCCCTTGCAAAGCTGGTAGAAAAGAATGTGCCTTCCATATTGTCCTAGTACAAAGCTACCTTTACCGGTAATTAAAGGCAACAATGACATACAGAATTGTAACAGCTGAAGTACGGGAACATACTCAATTTCATGAATTTTGCTATGGCAGCAATAATTTTTGACAGAATAGCAAAGTGAACAGTGGGGAACGCCAACACCTTAACTACCACTTACCTTTGGGAGGTCTACCATTGTTGCTAGTACATCTAAAATACAAGCATTAGGCACTAAGTTTTGAATTCTTCAGTTCAACTGGATTTATTAAGAAGATAAATTACCCAGTTATTGGGTTAATAAGATCTAGCCCATATAAGATTTTTTTTTCTTATTTCTGAATCACCAAAGAATCTTTTTGTACATTTAAAAGGAGGCGGCTAGTCAAGGAATAAATTTGAAAATAACAGTGTGTCACTACTGCAATAGATACCCATCTTGAACAAATGCATGGTATTTATAAAACATGCTATGCCTTCATTAATGTAAGCTGTTAAATTCCAGTAGAGCTATAGAATCACAGACCTGTTCAAATGGACTTTTGGTCTTAATTCCTTTTCCACCGCAGAAGACCCAGTTGTCTCTAAAGCCAAGGTTAGTAATAGATGTGCTTCCTAATTCAGCGATCAGTTTCCGTGCTTCCTCATTAAGCCTTGAGCAAAACAGAGTTCAGTATGTGAATAAAATACATGCCCTTACGGCTTTCATTGTTCAATGGACCATTCCCGCTTTAATCTGATTAAATATAGTTTAAGTCAGTCAGTATTGGACAAGATCTTTCAAAATCAGATAAAGCTAGTTCTAAAATCACCTGATCTAATGAGCACTGCTCTTTAATATTATAATCTCAATGAACCAGCATACAAACCTATCAGTACATCAACAAAAGCCAAGAACCTTCTCCTGTGAAAATACAGACATACATCTCAAGTCATGTTAGCAATTCTCCTAGAAACTACAAGAGTCAGCTTTTAAAGTAAATGTTGTTTGCAGGCTCAAGCTGAAGTCTAGATAAAGCAAAAGCTATTTTAGATTAAAAGAATGAACTAAATATATGAAAGGAAGTCTTGTCTGCTTGGGTCAGTTAAAAATTTAGAATGCTGCCCCACAGCATCGTCCAAGTATGAGATTTTAGTACAGAAGGGAAAACAATTCTGTAGGGTAAGTTATCATTCCAAAACCTCCAAATAACAGCTCTTTCTTTCTTTCTTTCAGTTACTGCATTTGCTCGATCACTAAAAAGATACACAACTTCTGATTATTACTACTTACTGAGATATAATTGTATGACTGACTTAAGCTAAAATTATGAAAATTACTAAAGTACTTTGGAGGTTTTTCGCATAACGCACACTCCCAAGTTTCTAAAACATTAGGGCAGCTTATATTTAATTAAAAAAATAATTACCTTTTAAACATATTGGTTCTTCATAATTTTAATGGTTTTCAAGAACTGACATTTATGATTGCCATCAACCCTCAGTGGTAAGGTTTTGGCTAATTATGTCATATCACTAAGAAGCAGTAGTTCCTGGCTGTCAGCTTGAATGGGCCAAATTCACCTTCTTGGTTAGCTGATATTTTATCTACATACAAGCTTTCAAAAACATCAGCTGTGACAAGATTATTGAAACAAACTAACTACTTATTATCTAAAACATCAAAGAAGAAAGGAAAATGAGCAAAAAGAAAAGTTACAGAACAAGTGAACAGAGCAAACAGAAGATCCAGCCTTGGCATAAAGAAGCGTTAAATTGCTTCCTTCTCCTAAAAGCAGTGAACATACAGACACTTAACTATTTGCTGCAAATATTGCACACTGCAAAGTCAGGACTTTGTCATAGGAAAGCTGCTCCTGTATCAAAAATACAAACAAGCTATGGATAACAAATTGTATGAGAAGAGAAAATAACGTACAAAACACATCAGTAAAAAATTAAATATTATTAGAATATTGTAAGAAAAGGAAACAAAAAACCCCTCTATCAGCCAAAAAAAATTAAAAAGTGGGTACAAATGCTAGGAGAGCACGTAGAAACCTACAGGGTCTTCAGGAACCATATAGCAATTGCTAATTAGTCAACTATTAGTCTCTAGCCTTTTCAGATTTTCAAACACTTGTGATATTTCTGCTAAAGGGTTCTCATGGTTTAACAGGACAGGGTCTAATTTATTGTTTCTCTATTGCTGGGATCACAAAAGCAACACCTAACAGTCCTCTATGTAAATACATACATAACCCATTACACCAGGTTAGTTTTAACTCCATCTTTGTTGTCCCCAAATCATATCAGCATTATAAAACTAATAAACTGAAAGCATAGCTTCAAATCCATCATCTTGGAAGAACAAAACTTTATGAAAAGTCATTTTGTGATAAAGAATGCTTTTTTTTCCCCCCCCTCAGTATAAAACAGCATTTAAAAGCTTAAGCAATATTTGCTGTATAAATAAATTACATACTTGGTTGCACCATCATCATATGTTCCCATTAACACTATTGTTCCATCTTGGATGGACTTCAGAAATTCAATAAATGGTGCCACATCTGAAAAGAGAGAGAACACAAACCTGTTTAATAACATCCCATATTTAAACACCTGCAATGCCTTCCTGTGAAAACACTCCTTTTAAGAATATTGGTAAGTGTACTTATAAATTTACACAAAGATGCTAAGCGGAAGAAAGGTGAAACGCATCAGAGAACTTTTACATTTTATAGAAAGGGTTTCATCCATATTGTGTAAAGACATAACCACAAGTGGGAACTACTCGGGAGAACAAGTGCATTTGTTTAACCAAACCATTCCCTCCCACCTCAACTATTTGTGTTTCTTTAAAGTTGCACTTTCATCACAATTACAAAGGTAGAGGTGAAGCACACCCTTAACTATCACCTTAAACCACCACACGAAATGGAGATGGAACCTGGGGTAGGGAGGTGCGGAAGGGAAAAATAAAAGTTAAAAAAAAAAAAAAAAAAAAAAAAAAAAAAAAGGCATTTATTTCTCTCTAACCAGCTAAGGTAACTGTACCTACCTCCTCCCCACATGTCAAAGAATTTAGTGTCTAATGGTTCTCCTGTTTTGCCTGGAGAAAAAGAAATATTTGGTGTCATCAAATAGAGCCAAAATTATTTTAGAGACAACGTGCCCAACTCTTCTTAATGACTCTTTCAGATGAAGTGCTGCAGAAGACACCATATAAATCAATTACTATGGTAACTCTTATCTTTTATTAAGATTGCTCCTTAAACAGCATAGTAGTTTGTGAAAAGGTGTAGGAAAAGGTAAGGGGGGGGGAGTGGGGAAGAGAAGCAGCAAACTTGTATTTTATATTCCACTTGAAGCAAAATCGAACAAAAAGCCCACAGCCTCTGAAACCAATAAAGTGAATTCACTTCATATATTTGCTTTTTTAAAAAAGTTGTTTTTGCAAAAATAAGATAGTACAGCTATAGGTTGCCTTTAGTGACATGTGAAAAGTAAGAAAGATTAGAAATTACACTGTGTGTTTTGCTACAGACTGGAAATTCTCGGTCAATTTAAACATCCAGAACAAATAGAAGAAAGTGAATGAAATAGTAGTTTCATTAGCTGCTTGCTTTTTTTTGTTGTTGTTTTTACTATGCTGTTGACAAACACTGAAGTAAGGTAGACCGGGGTTTTTTAATGCATACTTTCATTTAAATTTTGAAAGACAGGGAGAAAGACTGGCAGCTATATAATACAGAGGCAAGTATTTTGGTTTTGAACAGATTGAGACAATTTAGGAGGACAAAATAGGATTAAGGCAAGTATTGTTCAAGTCATGCTTTAGATGACATAAACCTGAGTACAGTCCAAAAGCAACATGAATTTATACTGCAGTGAAATGACAAAGTGCTATCTCAGTGCTACAAGGAATTGCTTCCTACACATTAAAGACAAATCCGCCAGTATTGACATTCAGTTCAGCTTTCGAGGTGGCACACAGGTCAGTTTGTTTGGTTTTGATGGAAGAATCCTGAACACAATTAAATAACATGACATATTTAGGCAGAAGATCTATAGATATGGATTAATCAAATATACTGATTTCAAGCTAGAAAATAATGAGCTGGTCTTTCCATGTAGTAACAGAACTGTCAAGCAAGTTTCACTGAAAAGAGAGCAAGAGAAGAATTTCGTTTACACAGCTTTATTAGTAATGGCAATGCACAAAGTGCATTAGGAATTTATCTCATATATCACCGAGACTGTCACCACACAGCACTCCACTATTGTTATTACATGTTTTTAGAAACAAAAATGTAGGTTTTCTGCTAACAAAAAGGTTTAAGTGCCAAGATCTGAAACGATCTCAGTATAAATATGACTAATATTTCCTTTTCTTCTCCTGCTTGCCTTTCACCGTCTCAGTATTTCACCTTAAATTTCAGAAAAAAATTGAAAATTAAGACAGTCTGCTCACTCAAAATGTCACTTACCGTTGACCAAGGCCACATTTATTCCTCTGCCAACATTATTTTTAACTCCACTCATTAAACTGAAACAAAATAAACAATTTTATTTTTAATAGGACAACTTACTGATGTGAAATATTTCTGGGTTTTAGATAGGATCTATCAAATTGTGAAAGATACAGTTGAAAGACCATTCATGAGTTACTTAAATAAAGCAAAATCTCCTTGAACTAACCTGTGTGCTCTTATGGCACCACTGAATTGAGAACAATAGAGTAAATATTCCCAGCTGTATTCATTTCATTTGATCGCTTAATCATCTTTGTTTCAGAGTACGTGTGTGTATATTAAAAGTGTCATAAAAAAAAATAAAAGTGCTGTTAATGTAGTTAAGAAAATTCCCTGCAGTTAAAAAGCCTGAAACAATAATTTTAGGAGCTTAGCACAGTCACATAACCAACATTTTAAGCTTTTTTGTAAGCGCATGATGAACAAAAATGTGTCAATGAGTTTAAAAGCTAACTGAACAGAGGCATTTTAAATCAATATTGCAGCATCACATATGAAAGTCAAAGCAGCTATCTACTTGTACCTATACCAGGACACCTAAATCCAAGAAAAAGAGTAAATACACTGATGTGATTTTAAACAAAAGTTGAATATAATCTTGAAGTACAGCTACACATTCCAACAAAACTGTCACAATCTATTGACACCAATTACTTGGCAAAACTCAAAGTAGCAAAGGAGCTGGAGAGAAGAGATGCACTGTGAAATGGAAGCCTTCCAGAGCTGTAAAGAATGTGAATTCTTCACGGGAATGTGAAGACCTGGCTAGGATGCTGTGCTGCCATGGGCTGTGGTGGGTGTACCACTCCAGTGAGAGGAAGCTTCCAGACTTCCTCATCCTTTTTCACTGGTACTGTGTAAAGAGATCTGTTCTGCCTCAGGCCCCAAATATCCCAGCATTAACATTTTGAAGCTAGGAGTAAAAGAGTTAACATATACAAGGTGAAAGAGGACTAAGGGTTGAAAAAATTACATAAATTAAGATGATGAAGTCTTCAGCTGAGATTCATGAAAGCACCACTGCGTAAGCATATAGGTGCACATATCTCATTAATTACAAACACATTCTAACAGATGCTTTAATCCCATTCTGATCAAGATTTCTTTAACCTCTGTAGCTTGCTCTAGGAAGGGGCTGCAGATGTGCACAATCCTGTTATGTTCAAAACTTTTTTCACATTTCTTCTGCAATCATATGGTTGTCAGGTCACGTCTGAACATCTATTCTAAGCAAAGTTTCAGAAGGACCACATCCTTACATACACAACTGCAACGTCAGTTTTGTCATGGTAACTTAATAGTGACAGGCTAGAAACAAGAAACGGTCTATCACAGAAGTATGACAAAAATTGTCCTCTCTGATGCTATCTTTTGCATCCAGGATGAAGACAGAAGCCAAAATTTAAAGGAATGTTGAATTTAATAGACAGCTATCAGGAACAGACTCAGTATTAACTAGTTCAGAGATGCCATGAAAGATTACAGGTTAATGACAACTCTTGGCAGAGTGACTTAGGTTGTAAAGAATTTGTAATCAGAGATGAAAGAGTCCATATTCTTCTGTCAGTCCTCTAAGTCATACCATCTGCCAAAAAATTCTGATTAAAACTCTTAATTCAATAACTTCCAGAACAGAAGACTTGAAATTTTCTAGTTAGTAGGGAACTCCAGAAGTATTTCAGCCACTGGAGGATCATTTCTGCTCTGATCACATGACTTTCATGTCACATTTAAGCATCCGTTATACAATATATATATATTGTATATATACATGTATATATACAATAAAAACAGATGGCAAATAAAGACTGAAAACATAAATGAAAAAAGGCAATGAAGTTCTGAACACATTCCTTTGCTCATATAAACTTTACTGGACATTTCATTTACCAAAAAGAGTAAGAACTTCCCTTTATTTTAACTACAAAATTCTCTGTAAATAAATGCCAATCAAAAAATACCCTATACTGGGGTGACTAGACACTGAAAATCCACAGGTACATAACAAAAGTTATAACAGATTTCAGACAACAAAAAAAAATCCTGCAAATATGAACACAAGAATTATTAAAGGAATGTAGCGCAACATTCCGCTACAAGGCTACTGCAGCAGTCTTGGAACTGGCTTCTTAATAGAAGTAAAACTGCATGGAGAAGTTGCTAGTAAAGTATAGTGATATCACTCCTTCTCCTAAAAAGCCCATGAAGTAGCAGCTACAGTATCTAATATTTTGATGATGACTACAGTATGGTTTTTTCTAATTTGAATTACGTCCTTCCAATATAGAACAAGGCTATAACTGAATTCCTATACAGCAGAATTCCTATTCCACTCCAAAATACCTATATAATTAAAAATTGAGAAATTAAATGGATTTTGAATTATATTAGCACCTTTAGTGCTCTCATAAACCAAGTGACATCTTTATGTTTAATACACAGCAAAAACCCTACACTGTAAATATCATTGACGAATGGTAAAAATTTGTCCCTGCTTCCTTGTCTTGGGGGTATACAGAAGAATACAAAGCAATCAGAAGAAAGCATTTGGCAGGAGTATGTTCACAAAATATCGCTAAAAAAAAAAGAAAAAAAGACCTACTGAAGAGGACATCTGTTACTTTAGAGCTCTGAGATGCTACACTTTACACACTCGAGACAGCTCATGCGCTGTCACAAACACAGCAGGCTGTAATGTGACGGTTTTCTCACAGGAGGGCAACCGTTCATCAGTTTCAGAATTCTTCCAACAATCTATAATCAACAAGTTATGGGAGCTTTTGAAAGAGAAATGAAACATCTTGCAACCAAAGCAGGAGATAATAGAAGATTAATAACATTTTCGGGTGTACATTTAAATAGACATGACAAGTCCTGTTCAAAGGAATTCAGAAAGATTTTTCCCAAGGGAAACTGGACTTCAGACTCCAATAGCTGTGTACTAAAGTGCACACTAGTATTAAAAGAATAAAGGATTTCCTGCCAGCAACTACTTTCTTTTCGTCAGTTTCTTCAGTGAAATATCCAGTAAAGGATTATTATTATTTATTTTTTGGACAGAAACAACAATCTCCTCAGCTAATCAGTAAGTGACACCTTAAAAGAAAAAAAAAAAACAAAAACCAAAACCCACAAACAAACAAAACCCAAACCCTACAATCCTGAAGTTAAAATATTACTTGCACTCCCACAACTTTTAGTCAGTGAATCACCCTAAGTCTTCACAGATATTAAGCTTCCTAGCAAGCAGAATAAGAAGGTAGCAAGTTTTGTTACACCAACAAAAACACCATGTAGAGAGATTAGATGAGACCGTCCAAGGTCACGGAGCAAATCCGTAAGAACGGAAAGCAGAACCTCGCAGCTTTTAGTTAGTATGTGTCATCCCTGAGCTCGTGCTCACTTTGCATGTGCTCCCCAAGTACACGCTCATGCTCCACTACACACATACTCCTACACAAGAGAGCAAGCTTGAGCTAAGTCAACTGCACATAAAAACACCTTGAAATCTGAATGGTGCTCGTGTTTCTGCTAATAATGCAAAGTGAAGAAGCTGTACATGTTTAGTTGTCAGCGAAAAATCCCGTTTCAACTTCACTACATCTTAATTGCTAGTTAGTGCTAAAAATACCGTCTTCTAAGATCATTTAAGACTAATCTTACAGAGTTACTTTACCGAGTAAAGTGATGGAAAATGTAAACCAATCCTTTTTATTGTCTTGTAGATTAGTTATCCTGTTTACTATATTACATAGGATTATGTTGTTCACAGTGAAGTTGCCATTTGCTCCAGAATTCATTAGCACTAACTGCTGTACACGCCACCTGAACCACTGTTACTAACACAGCGTGGGATGAACAGCTAAACCGGAGTAGTTTAAATGCAAATGAAAGCAAAGGCTTGTAAGGGTGACTGATATGAAAAAAAAAAAAATCTCCTTTCAGTAATGCTAACATCATGTCTTTTCTGACATATGACATGTAAAATTGAGTGGATAGATGATGCTATACAAAGCTGCACACTCTGGGTGACAGTAAGCAGGAACAACCTAAGAGCAAAGAAACAGGCTAAAAAAAACTATTAATATTGCTATTATGGGGAAACCCGAAAGGTATTCAATATTCTAGACACAGTATTACTGATAATACTGTGTTAAAAATATGGTTATAAACAGGACAAACTCAAAACCAAACTGTGTTTCAAGAGTTCCTTTCCTCATTTTACAATTATTTTAAGTTTATTGAAGTTTATTAAAACTTTAATTAGCATCAGCACAATAATGACTGATCATTAATATACTATTTTTCCCTTTTATTTTTTCTTTTTAAGTTATCCTTTAAAGAAAAGTGGAAAATATGTCCTGACATTGGTACTATGGAAATAGACAGTTTATAAGATGACTTGAAAAAGACAATTCCACAGCACGGTTTTAGCTGATGACCTTCAGTTAGAGGTAGCAACAGTGATTACTTAAAAATACAGTTCTTCGCAGAATTACTATTACAGCCACAAGAACATGTTGCTTGCAGGCAAGTTTGCATCCGGCCTGACAAAGTCAAACTAATACTTAATTCTGTAAACTGGAAGGTGTCAGCTATCTTGCATGTATTAAAATACCATACATTTCTGCATTTACTGCCAAGTATTAAGTATGCTTCATCAGAGATTAAGTTATAATGCAATATAATTTTTTCATGTGGTCAAACCGTTGGCAAAACAAAACCTACGAAGCATCATTTAAACTACTGATTTTGTCTGCAAAGGGATCCAAGGCAGCATCTGAAAAAGATACTTGGAGACAACAGGTAAAAATACTTACACATTATCTTCTACACAAATTTTAGGTCCAACTACATTCGCTGCTCCACTTGCCATTTTGAATGCAAAATGCTTTTCAGGACAAGCTTTAGAGATCCCACATTTGTATCTTGGAGGTTTTGTAGCTTTCAAAGGGAAATAAAACAGGATTTTAGCCACAGGTAAGCTCACAAAGAAATACTAGTTTTCTGTACTAATTCAAGGAAAAGAGCAAAGACAAACATCTCATCTTCAGTTTCATAGCAGCTTAAAATAATCTAGGTTTCTGCGGTACCTCATTATTCTGCTTTTTATTCTCATCCTGCTGCTTGCTCTGGCACTGTCATCAAAAGCCACAAAATAAAACTACAAGTGAAACGCTAGCAAAAAAGACTTTACCAGAAATTTAGGAAAGTCAGGAAAAGATGAAAATTAGTTTCTGATTGCATTTAAAGTATTTAAAGTGTAATTAAGACTTTAACTATGAAAATTCAACAGTCTTTCCATTATTAGTGAAAGCAAGTCACAGCAGTAACACATGCATATGAACACTCACAGCGTGCAGCTGCATCCAGTGCTGATCTGGCTAAAATGCAGAAAGAAAATTTTTACAAGATGTTACTATTAAAGTGTCATCTGCTATAAAATATCCTATTAATTTAAAACCTTTCTGTACTCCTATAATAACAGGCCGGTTGAAATGAAGTATCAAATAAATCTGAACATTATGTTCCCGATATAAAACATTACACAACAGAAGAATGGAAGTGATCGGGAACCACATTTAGAAGCACTGCCTTAATTTATGACACTCCGATTAACACATGGAGGTATAAGACCACCAGGGATTTGTGGAGGTGTGGGCGGTGAAGCTAAATTAGTACTCTTCTTACAGCTTTACCAGGACAGGGGTTTCTTCCACCTAACACTGGCAGCCCGCAACTCAAGTGCATTTGAACACAACCACGGATGAGTCCCTTTCCTGTGATAGCAAGAGACACCAGTGACCTCATCATGCACATATCTATAATATATCTGTCAATATTTAATGACACCTGTGTCTCTTCAATGATTATTTAAAGATGCCTCTGGTGACAGGTTCAGATGTCAGCTTACACTGTAGCAGCCTGGAGTTAAACAGCATGAACCCTACCCATGTACCTAAAATTGTTTTTTTGTAATGAAAAATCCCTTTAAAGATAAAGTTGGTTCAAAACATAGACTCTGAATTTTGAGTCACCTCAGCTGCTAATCATTTTCTGTGTAGAACCTGGACACATCTGAAATGTTTTTATTAGTGTACCTGTGCAAGCAAAAACCCCCACCGAAAATGTAAATTTTGAATTGCTTAAGAAACAGAAAGGCAGAGAGCAGATTCCCAGAACCATCGTTCAAGTCACCTAGTCTACAATTCCAGACTAAGACTGTAAGTACCAGTAAACAGAAAAAAACAGGTAAAACTATGCATACTTGGCAGTCAAAAGAATCAAACTGATTAAGAGAGTAGGTTAAATATTTAATACAGAAAATAATACAAATATATATGTATAAGATATATATATAACAAGGACACACATTAAAAAAACATGGAATTCTTAAGTGTAAGAGTCTAAAATCAAGCTTAAAGCAAAATGAATATGATATTCTTGATTAAGGCTCAAGTATGTATTAATAGATGTTCAGAGAAAACAAAGTCATCACTTACCAAATATGTGTCCTAAGTTTGCATCCATTTTTATTTCAAACACTTGAGATATGACATAAAATGTCAATAAAAATATTGCTATGACTACTACCAACTTTGCAGCACCTATTCAGAAACAAAGAAAAGTTTCAAAAAAATTACCTGCAAACAGTAACATTAAGTTTACCGAAATTAACTACATGACACATGTATCAGATTACATTAATGGGAACTCAGAAATAGGATGGTCATTCGTGGACTCCCTAAACGGAAGTAATCTGCAAGAAATGGACAGCATAATGTGCCATAATAAAGCCCATCGGGTTACCATACCAAATACATGCCCCGCTCCCAGCTTTCTCCAGCTTCGCGTTTGTCTGACACCAGAGTCCACCAATTCAGCTCAGCAGCTAGGAGAAACCAGGGACTCTTCCATGGAAATCCAGCTTAACAAAATTAACTAAGCTGATCTAACTTGCAAAAAGGAAATTACAAAGGGGAAATTCCTACCTCCCCCCATTCCACTTCCCTGTTCTTAACCATGTGTACCTTTTTCCCCACTGTTCACAAATATTCTCCCCACCCGAACTGAGTTACCTCCACTTCAATGCATGGTCAAGACTGAGCGATTAGGGATCCGTTCATATACCATAGGCCGGCTGCTCTGGCCAGTCAGGTCTGAGCATTACTTTAAAAAAATCCCAAAACCCAACCACACAACAAAAATAAAACCTGCCTCATCTCCTTTTCAACAAATTTAAATTACCAACCTTCAAAAAAGTGAATTTGAAGACGCAGAAGAGCTAATTTTAAAAGTAATAAAAAGCAGTACCTCTGCCTCCCCCCACCACACACACCCCCTTTTAATATGTTGAAGCCTCAGGCAAGCTTGAAGTTTTCCAAGCCTAAGTTCCTCCAGTTCTGAGCAGTCAAACTATCGCCTGGGAGAAGGGCTGGAAGCACACAACCACGGCATTTTACATCTGAATGGAAAAACTAGGTGTATGTGGTACTGCCATGAACCCCACCACTTTTTAGCATTATTTTCAATAGATTTTTACAGAATACTCCACTCTCAGCTTATTGTAAAATACTAACTGACTGAGAGTAGAAACTAGGTGAGGAGGTCCCAGATCAACATCCAACATCGTGCTTTCCTGTCTCACTGTGGTATGTCAAACTATTTGGAAGAAGCAACCTTAGAGCATACTTCCATTTCTTACATTGCTAGCCAAATAAACCCTTCAGAAAAAAACCAAATATAGGTACTCCTGTAAGATCTCAGACTGCTGCTGTGATGGGCTGTTCAGAAAGTCTTAAAATAGACAGACTGCTCAGCCTTCAAAAGGATGAGAGATGTTAATCAATCCTTCCATATAGCTAAAATTAAAAAAAAAAAAGGGGGGGTGGTGGTGGTGGTGTATAGAAAAAGAAAAGAAAGATGAAGTAAAAAAACCAAAGCTTTTTTTTTTTTTTTTGCTTGTAGTTCAGTTGTCTTCAACCACTCTCCCTTTTCATATGTGTGAAAATACAACCACAACGCAGATGCAAACTTAATTGTAAAATATTATGCTGGAACTCCAAAAAGTATTGCACTTGAAGGGAAATGAACCACGTGTAAGCACTAAAGAAAACAGATTATCTGAGCATACATTAAGAAGTGGAGAAAAGGTTTTCACAACACTGCTTGCAAAGACATCATGCTACCAGAGTTTGGAATGTGTCATCTAGCAAGTGGCACTTGGAGAGCACGTTCTTTCAGCAGATTGTAGGAGAGATGAACAAGAACTCAGTCTGAGTACCAACCATCCCCTCCACTCTACATCTTGAGCCTTTCAACTGAACTGTGAGCACTCCCTCTAAGGGAGAAGTAAGAAATCTCCCAGAAAATTCTTCTAGCACTTGAACCAAAACTAGCCTGTTTCTTGCAGGTTAAACATTCTACAGGAACTGCCATATCTTCTTTGTCTGTGGGTTTTGGCAACAAAAGTAGCTAGATGGAAGAAAAAAAAAACAAAACAAACAAAAAGAAGAGGTTTGGAAAAGTAATTTTCTAGATGATTTAGCCATCTTCTAAAAATTGCAGCATTTGCCAGTTCTTTATCAGATTTACTTTAGCAGGTTGCTCCCAGTTATACATTTTGAGGTTAATAAAACAACTTTAGAAACAGTGACAAAAATCAGGACTAATTTAATGTATTAAGAAGGTTAACATGCAACTCTTGGAAAAGAGGGTGTCATTCTCCCCTAGGAGAGCCAACTAGTTGCTCCTTCTGCAAGGTAACACTACAACTATCGATAAAAGCGCGATGCATCAGAAACTCAAAACCATTCAATTGCCACACAGGCTATTCTACTGCAAGGAAACGTCAAAAATAATATTTTATTGCCGTGTTATATTGGCAAAGGTCTTTTCACAGCCACTATACCTTCTGTCAAGTAGACTCACTTTCTCAAACCCTTACGACAGTAACTTACCTCCATGAAAAGGCTTTTATAGCTTTCAACCTCCCAGTAACCATTCAGGAAGTTTCACACACTCTTATAACAGTCCATAGCACTTTTGATCGAGGTGTGAGGCATGGAAAAAAGTTGCTTAAGACATCAACTGGCTATTTCCTTATTCCTTCATCATCTTGCTGAATTAGCAGTCAAAGTATGTCAAGTCATGGCACCTTAATCAGTCACTGCAGATCAGCTGAAGCGTTTTAACCAGCTGCTTGCTCTTGGACTGTCCCAAATTCCAAAATGAGTTTCATTAAAGATCAACTAAAATGCAACAGCAGTGCCTGTTATGCCAGTTAAGGTTATTTTAAAACCATATGGTCACAAGTTGTTAATGCTGTTTATAGCACTTGTTTCACAAGCGGCAAAAGTCTGATTTTACTGAGCATACTTACCCGCTATTCTCATGTTTAGTCTTCAGCCAACACTAATGACACTACTGCATTAAAATAGCCACCTAGGGAAAAAAAAAGGCACATAATTGTAATTACAGCCAAATAAGCAAAAACCAACACAGATTTTTCTAGCCAGTAACATTAATTACTATCACCCTGAATATCTAATTCTTAACACTCACAGTAAAGGGATGAGACTTAAGATGGATTTCTGATGTATTGCTTTGTTACTCCACAAAACAACTGTTTTGAAAAAACATTAAATTAATTTCATCAAATCCGCTACAAATTCCATTATACTTTCAACTCTTCAATCTGCAACGTAAGTATTTAATAGTGCTATGTACGAGCAGTCTTTGATTTCCTAAACTATGCGATAAACATCAACAACTCCATCTGCATTGCTTCAAAATCCTAGCAACTTTCAGATGCAAGTTATTTGGTAATATAACCTAGCAAACTATGCATTACAGGGAGAAAGATTAAAGTATTTTGGCCTTTAGGATACTGCATCAACTGCACTCAATGAAACTAGAAGGAGGTTATCCTAATACTTTAATCTGCACATTACAGAATTGTAATACATTTGCCACTCATGGCAGCATTCAGAAGATTCACGTGATTGTCAACGCTGACAGAAGCACCAGCCTAGAACTATTTCAGAATGAACTGAAAATCATCACCTACGAGCAAACAACACATAAGCACACGAAAAACTTTCTTCCTGAGAAGAGCTTGCCACCACAAAGTCAGGACAGGCCACAAGCTACACAGACTGCTCAAAGGCTACTGCATTCTCAAGCAACCCCTTGTCCCTGGACTGTAGCAGATCTCTTGCCCTCTGCCTGCAGAGCCACAGCTGCTGCTGGCTCTGCACCACGGTTATGTTCTGCCCACACTGCACGGAGCCTGAACATCATCGTTCTCAAGTTTCCCCCCGCTCCCAACTCAAGAAGCACAGAGCAAAGACTGTGCTGCATAGACACCTGCAGCCACTTGGCACCCTCAGCACTGACACGGTGTCTATGCAAATCAGGTGTGTCAAACATTGTAATCTTTACTAATGAAATACAACATATCTATTAGAAACACAGTAATTTGTTTTAGAACATTTAAGCAGACTAAGCATGTAAAAATTTCTTTTAAATTAACTAAAACTAGAATTTGCTCAAAAACATTATGCTACCTGAACTGTTCATCTCATTGCTTCTATTCTTATCATCATAAGAAAAAGCTCTCAGTTACTTTCAAAAATACAAGGCATTCAGACAAATCACAGTCTGTAATCAGTATTTCCCTTCTGTATTAAACCCCCCTATTTCTAAGTTTGTATTTTGCTGCATAAATACATTTAATATGGAAGAAAAACCCCAACTACTGGCATTCAGGGATCTTGCTGGATCATCTACATTAAGGCCAAATTTGAAATCACATAATGAACTACCATTCTAATCCAAGTAGCTGTTCCTACGCCCCCATCACAAAAGCTACAGCATCCTTAACACTGCAGTCCTATGATGATTTCAAAAATCATCAAAAACCATTATCTTTAGAAATTATTTGAAAAATTACTGTTATTAAAAGTCAGGAAATGCAAATAATAATTTGGAGATCAAAAAAGTGGATCTCATGGTCTACACTAGGGAGGAGAAACTGACATTAAGCAAACAACCTGTTGCCTTCACTTAACTCATTATTTGTAAGTTCCATGAATTGTGTCCAGATCATCTTTGCCACAGACACTGTCATTGTGCTCTGTTGCTTAGAGTTTCCAAGAAAACACCCAGCAGAGAAATAAACCGGAAAAAAACAAATACAAGTATAGAAATACTTCTACTCCATAAGAATCTGAAAACAATCAATGAAGTTTGAAAAGCAGACAAATGTTCTTGAATGCTAAGGTTGTACTACACAGGAAATCACATAGCATATTACAGACATAGTATGTCCATAATATTTATAACCACATATATCATATCCATATATAATACCTTCTTTCAGTGAAAGTCTAGTAGTTATCTGTCTTGTAAGAAGGCAAAAAGAATCTTCCAGGGCAGATAAACTCATTTTATATAACTGTGAACAGAATTATTCTAAGCAACTTCCTCTCCCCTCCCTGCCCCAAGAAATATATCAACATTAAAATAAACACTGTCTGTAGTTTGAACAACCACAAGCTTGTTTTAAGCCAGTGCTGGAAAAAAGTTACTTCTTTTACACTATAAACAAAAACATATAATGAGTTCAAGACATGAAAGCAGGAATATGAACAAAATCAACAGAAACTACAGTGAAACGATCACAATCCAATGTTGACTGCAGAATGCCTTTATCCCAGCACACCCACCCGCCTGTGTCTGATTATTATTTGTTGCCATCAGCCAACACATAACAGGTAAGATGCATTTTTAAGTGTGAAATGGTTTTGATTTAGAAGAAGTAAAAATGAGTATGTTACGCCTCAACTTGAAAGGAATTTTAAAAGTGATTTTGATTCTTCGCCTAAATTACAGCATATCAAAAAAATGTGGGGTTGATCTACAGAATAAATACAGGAATTCTACAGTACAGATAAAACATTGCACAGCATTTTCCAGCTGCAAAGGAATAATTTATGAATGCCAAGTCCTCTTCCTATACAGTACTGTCTTAAAGGGTCTTTTTTAATTCAAGACAGAACAGGAATAAAATAGGACAGCCCACGAGCCCCTATGAATACTTATAGGCCATTATCCCCCATTAGAACTCATAATGGGAATTACAGAAGTGATATAAACATGGATTTGGAGTTTCTAAGTGAGTGTTTTAGGATCATTTAAAAACAAAGAACACAGGACCACAACCAAGGTTGCTCAGACTCAGATGCAGAAACACTTTTTTTTTCCCTCTTTGACTGCTTTAGGAATGGGCTAAAAAAACCCAAACACTATTTTTCTCCTCTGATATAAGATTCCATCAAGCGGGACAGAATAATTGCAACTTCAGAATCTTCTTGACTTATGAAAGCCCAGTAATATAAATAATCACTTTATTACTACATTAGCATAATTTATCTTTGTCAGGCAGTACAAGAAGCCTCACACCCATCACTTGTCAGAGACTGAGGTAGCAGTGCAGTCTCTAGCAGGGTCTACAGACAGCAATCAGATGAGTACAGCAGAACTCTACACAGATGAAAAGGCCAAGGAGAGCACCACAAAACAGGCAATAGAGGTGACCAATATCTAGAAGTCAAAGTAAAATGGAAAGTTCTGGGAAGCGTTATACAGTCTGTCTGTGAAACATGGATTTTCTTTTCCTGCAGATTGTTTTCTTAGTGCAGAACTTCAGAGGTTTATCAGTCAAGGTCTAAAACTTAGGCAGCAGAAATGAAAAAATCCCACGCATGCAGCACCAAGAGCCTTGAAACAAGAAATGATGTGCAGAAGAACCTAAAGCTGGTGCCTTCAGATGCTGGTTTTCCTTTACACCAAGAGAAAGGAAGTTGTTCTTTCCCAGGGTGGCCTACTGGAAGGAGAGATGTGGCAAACTGCAAGTCTGTATCTATCACAGACAGCAGTAAAGGTGTTTTAAGTCAGAACAAACTGTAGTTACAGTAAGCACAGTCAAATACCTGCACAGGGCACACACATTCATTCACAGGATGAGTATCACTGTGAATTTCAGCTATCCTGTTAAACCTCCAATATTCCTATTTGTCAAAGAAATCTTGTGCAACTCTTCATGAGGCTGGAGGAGTGTGCTCTCCTTTTCCTACGACCTCACTCAACGCTAAAGGTGTGGACATGTCCTTTCTCACCAACCACATCTGCTGAAGAGCTTTCTGAGCCTCGCTGCCTGTCATCATTAATTCACAGGAGCCAAATCAGTGGCAAGACGTTCAGACCAGTGACCTCTCTCAACTACATAAGCAATGTCCACACAAAACTACAAAGACATCGTGGTCTACAGGCTAGCAGGGTCAGGTGTCTTGTCAGTAGCTGGCAGATATTTTTCTTACAAGGCTTCAGCAGTGCTCACCTTCAGCCAAGCTCAGCTAGCGAGCCATGCTGTTCCAGCGAGATGGTAACATTCCAGTGTGTAAAGCTGTGAAATGGTAGTAAAAAACAAAGATGAAGGGAATGCTTTGTTAAACTGACATAGAAAGTTCTCTCTGAACCAACAGAACATGACTGACTCTACAATAGGAATAAGAGAAAAATTAGCAGACAGGCAGGAAGCTGGTGCTGTCATATTAGTAAGCTGAGAAACTGTTCTTTCGGCAAAGCCCAGCACATGCATTGCTCAATCCCTCAAGGATAGGAAGGAAAAGGTAGCCATCGCACTGAACCAGAGAAGACAAAAAGTTACAAGTTTATAAATTGGTTTTGAACGCTGCATATCATTGTCCAGCTCCCTACATGGAGTTGCACATCTGTCTGTGCAGAAAGAGTTATTTATTCTGGATGAAAACTACTAGGGAGTGGATATGCGAAAAGATGGATGGGAGCTGAGGTTACTGGTTGCTTTTTTTTTACTCCACCCACCCTTGTGCATTGTATTTTGTCCCAAGGCAGGGGCAGTTTCCAGATGTTGCAATTTCCAGTGCCAAAGCCATTCCAAGTATCCCTCACGACAGCCAAAATACTATACACAGGGCAACAGAAGTATAAGAAAAAGAGAAAACAGCAGCTTACATTAAAAAAGGGAAGAGTGAAAAGGGCTTTCCCCCACTCTGCTCTGTGTGAGGATGACAGACAACACAAATCTGACAAACTTAGTATGTAGGAACCACATAGCAGCTACAGATGTTTTGATACATACTAAAACTAGCTTCAATCAGCGGAACAGCAGACACTTGCTTTTGGAAGTGACCTGTGTCTCTCAAGGGGACCCTGCCAGATACTTCACACAGGGAGCTTGTATTATAACTTCATTTAGGAAAACTACGAGTAAATAATCCTGCCAAGCAAATCATCATGTTTTATTAAATAATACAAAGGTTCTAACATGCCAAGAGTGAGTTCTTTCAATGTTCATGTATCAGATATGATGGTCATCAAACCAATTTTCTTCCCAGAATCAAGGTGCAAGAGGAAGTTGTATTAAAGTCAGTAAAGTAATTGATAAAATACACACAAATAGTTCTTATTAATATGCCACACTGACACAATACTGAATGAAGTCCAGATTTCAGTCATGAGCTAAATGTAATTCAGTTTGGCCAATTCTTTATCAGCCTTGCTCAACAATCTTGCCCAGCAATGGTGCCATGGCATACATGACACTGTGCCCAAGTGACATGTGCCCTACCGTTGTGGTTTAACCCCGGCTGGTAATTAAGTACCACACAGCTGGTCACTCCCTCCCCCCTCACCCAGAGGGATGGGGAGGAGAGTTGGAAAGGAATGTAAAACTCAAAGGTTGAGATAAGAACAATTTAGTAATTGAAACAGAATAAAAATGAAAGAGCAATAATGACGGTAACAGTTATAATGGAAGGGGTGAGGGAAAGAAGAAGATCCAGAGGAAGAAAGGAACACGAGGTGCACAACACAACGGACCGATGCCCAGCCAGTCCCCAAGCAACAACCCCCCTGCCCCAGCCAACCCCAGGTATATATATACCAAGCACGACGTCCCATGGTATGGAATACCTCTTTGGCTGGTTCAGGTCAGCAGACCTGGCTGTGTCCCCTCCCAACCCCTCGTGCCCCTCCAGCCTTTTTGCTAAGAAGGCCTGAGGGACTGAAAAGTCTCACATCAAAGCCAAAACACAGCACTGTGCTAGCTCCTAAGCTAATTAACGCCATCCCAGCTGAAACCAGGACACCAACCTCTGCCCTACTTACTGTGCACAAAAACTTTGGCGACTTAGAACCACAGAATCATTTAGGTTGGAAAACACCTTTGAGATCGAGTCCAGCTGCTAATCCAGGACTGCCAAGCCCATCACTGGGCCTGGAATGTACTTCTGTACTACAGTCATATTTGAAAACTTCTTACGGAAAATAACAAAACATGCAGATTAGTCTGCTTCATTCTCAGGGTAACAGTATTTCCATTAGCAATTTGATAGCATGCATAGATTATACTTATGAAACAGGCATGCAAAAACAAGCAAAGATGGGAGGCAAGAATTTAGAAGGTCAAGATAATTTTGAATTCTGACCTCAGCTTATTAGAAAAAGGTCCCAAAATCAACAATGATATTGAGCAAACCAGAAAGTAATACACTTCAAAACAGACATGAAGTGCAGCCAAACAGGCAGCAGTAATGAAAAAAAAAATTTTGAGAGATTATAGTAGCTCTCTAATATTGGAGTCAACAATGTAGTACTGCTGCAGAAGCATAACTCCTCATTGTGAGCTGTACCAACAGGATTGCTGTGTGTGAGACAAAAAGTAATTATTCTGCTCTGCCTAAAGAAACAAAAAATACGCTGCTCTATGCGCTACCTAGACTTTTAACTGAGACCCCTATGTAGTTTTTTTAGTCTATCTTAAAGCATAATCCCCAAGTAGAAGAATCTAGATAACAATTACATGACCTAAATAAAACAACTAAGGGCTAAAAGAATCAGGTTTGCTTTGCAAGGAACTGTGAAAACAAAGAGAGAAAAGTAAGGAATGGACGCCTCCTTCTCTTGTCTCCAAGGTGCAATTTAAAAATTCTTTTAAAAGATGCTGAGATGGACTATCTCAATATCTACTGGTTGCTGCTTAAATATATGTAGCCATAGTGCTGAAGAAAAACAACTTTCCAGCTACAAGGATAAACAAGAAATTAAAAAAAAAAAAAAAAAAAGGCTTTAAATCATCATAAAAGTCTGGAAAAGTACAAGAGAGGGGTTTTCTTAACCCAGGTAGCCTACAAGGTGCAAGTTAGTATCTTCTACAAAATTAATCCCCTATTTCTACACCATTATATGGAAATCTGTACCCATATATATAATACTAAATCTGCATCAGCCTGATATGCTTTTAATTATATTTAGAGGGAACCCCCCTAACAGGATTTAAAGGTTTGTATACTTTCAAAAATGATCAAATAATGTTATAGCTGGTTTTATCTGTATTTACTATCTGTTAATATGAATAGCATACCAAGTACACTGTACCAGAATTAGATAGGCATTCAAAATTACTTAGTACCAAAGGTACAAAGGGGAGAGAGAAAAAAAAAAAAAAGGCTTGAGCATTTATTTTTATTTCTGAGTCATGAGCAGATTAGGACAGTGTTTATTTTTTGCAGCACAAACCGCCTTCCTCAATGATTAGCAGATACATTTTGCTTCCTGTCAGAGAACAACTGAAAAAAAAAAACCCAAAACATTGTACCTTTTCCTATCTCATAAAATGCAATCAGTGAAACATTTTGTTTAATTCTGCCTCTGGTAATAGCTATTTCAGTCTGTAATTTTCAAGCAGTTCAGAGTGGTGGTGGTGTTCTACACAAAATTACACAGTGGATTAGGTATTTCAGGGACAGCATTAGCTATTCTTATGTGAGCTCTGGTTTTAAACCAGTGGTTGTGCCAACCTGAATTACATGCCATGGACTGAACAGCTGAGACAGTCAAAATCACTCCAAGTCTAAATTTGACTAGGAATCCAGGCTTCTAACATAATCATTTTATTCAAATACAAGATGCATTTCCTTACCCAGATGATTGCCTTCTGCTAGACTATGCATAGTTTCTCCACCACCTTTACAAAATTAATTTAATTTGAAACTGGTGAAGAGCACACATAGAAAAGAATTGAATTCTTAGAGTAGTAATACTGTAGTTCGATTTTATTGCATAATCATGCACCATTTGTATGTTCTGATGACACAGGCTGTGACACAAGTAGTTCTTCCCTACAGGCACTCCTACACCTATATGAATTCCTTGTGGTTATGGCAGAACTCCACACAGGCAAAAGGTTTGCCCACACAGAACAATTTACAGACTCCCCAGTATGGATTTTTTTTCTCTCCTTTGAGACAAATACTACCATGAAGTATAATAATTAACTCTTACAAAAATGATACCACCGGAATTGTACTCTTTAACATAGGTGTAAGATTCAGCTTGGTATTCTGACTACACTGAATTAGATCCGAAGTATTTGCTCATTAAAACCAGATTTTATTTCTATCAACTGCAAATGAAAACCCTGTAAATCTAGCAAATGAAACCCATACTTAAAAATAGGTAATTCAGCTAATATTGCATGACCTATGTCACAAATATGACTATGTGGTTTCACTTGTAAGAAGGGAAACATACATGAGAAGAAGCATTATGCCAGAATGTTTTGATACCTGATGTGCAAAACAAATATTTTCCAAATGACCACTGAAATCACTGACCATGCAAGCTTATGCTAGTGCCACCAATCCAATACTTTCACCTTCAGCAACACACAAACTGGTCAGTTTCAGACACAGAAAAATCCTCCTGAAGCCTGGGAAGCCCAAGGTAAAAGTACTAAGGCATCCATCCCACTGAGAATGAAACTCAATCGGCATTCTTTTTGCAATTAAAAAACCAACAACAACAAAAGAACCCCAAACACCCACCCACCCCAAACAAAACAAAACAAAACTACCAAAGCTCCAAACCTCATAAGCACCCAATACACACTTCGTATACTCTTCCCAAATACTACACAAAATTTACTGGGCCATATATTTAAAAATGGGTTTTAATTTACTGTCCCTAAAATCCATACTATATGTGATAAAGTGAACTGTACCATTGCTGCTAATGTACCTAATAAAGAGAAACTCAACCCTGTATTTCCCAGGCTGGAAAAAGTCACATAGAGAAATTCAGATAGATAAAATCCTCAAGGACAATTTGCTGAAACACATTCACCCACTTGCTTTCTAACTTCATCACAAAGTACATAGACCTTACAACAGAGATTTAAGACAATAAAGTTTAACTTTAATCTGCCAAATGATGAACGAAATATTTCATAACTGAAGCACTGCTGAGTTGCCACCTGTTCAAATGTTCAAAACCACTGATTTGTCTTCTGTTTTTTTTTAAGAAATAAACTACCACCTCGATCTCATAATACAGCAAAGTCTGTTCAATCCCTTCACAACAGGAAGGAGTAAGTAAAGCTTTGCAATGCATTTATCTGCAACATCATCACACCTCACTTGAAATGAGTTGTTGCCAGAATCCAGTAGACATTTCAAGTGTACGACAGCTGCTATTGCATATTTGTAACAATAAAAATACCACCAAACCAGTTACCAGAATAATGCACCACTACCATGCATCCTGTCCCATACAGCAATTCTCAATAGAAGCACAATACAAAAAGGTTACAGCCTGAAGAAGAATTAACATACGTGTAATTACTATGATTTAGTATAATCACACACGACCACCGAGATATTTCAGGCTATGGTTACAATGCATCATTTCATGCTGGGGCCCATTTTAAATAAAGTTATCAAGCAAGCAAGCAAGCAGAAACAGGAAAGGAGCTTTACAAATAATTCCTTTATAGGTCCAAGGTTGCTGATGACACCAAGCTGTGGGGTGCAGTGACACACTGAAGGGAAGGGAGACCACCCAGAGGGACCCTGACAGGCTCAAGAGGTGGGCCCATGTGGACCTCATGAAGTTCAACAAGGCCAAGTGCAAGGTCCTGCCTGTGGGTTGGGGCAGTCCAAGCACAAACCCAGGCTGGGCGGAGGACGGACTGAGAGCAGCCCTGAGGAGAAAGACTTCGGGGTCCTGGATGACAAGCAGCTCAACACGGCCCAACAATTGCACAGGCAGACCAGAAAGCCAACCGTATCCTGGGCTGCATCAAAAGAAGCTTGGCCAGCAGGTCAAGGAAGGTGATTGTCCCCCTCTATTCCACTCATGAGATCCCACCTCAGTACTGCATTCAGCGCTGGAGCCCCCAGCAGAAGGACAGGGACCTCTCAGAATGAGGCCACAGCAGGGCCACAAAGATGACCAGAGGGCTGGAGCACCTCTCCTGTGAAGACAGGATGAGAGAGTCGGGGTTGCTCAGCCTGGAGAAGAGAAGGCTTCCAGGAGACCTTACAGCAGCCTTCCAGTACCTAACGGGGGCCTATGAGAATGCTGCAGAGAGACTTTTGATATGGGCATGTAGTGACAGGACAAGGTATAATGGCTTGAAACTCAAAGAGGGTAGATTTAGATTAGATAGTAGGAAGAAATTCTTCACTACGTGGGTGATGAGGCAGTAGAACAGGTTGCCCGGAAAAGCTGTGGCTGCCCCATCCCTGGAAATGTTCAAGGCCAGGTTGGATGGGGCTTTGAGCAACTTGGCCTAGTAGAAGGCATTCCTGCCCACGGCATGGAGATCAGAACTAGATGGTCTTTAAGGTCCCTTCCAACCCAAACTTTTCTATGATTTTGTAAGCTTACTGCAGGAAGACCAGCCCTGCTCCTCCGTACTATTCTTCTCCTCAGGCACAACCAGCCTCTAGATAGTGGCTTTAAAATGTCAGAATGAGACCATCATCTTATGAGTGAGATTTACTGCACAGACCACTACACCAGCCTCATCACAGAGCTGCACAGTGAGACCACATAGTGATGCATGAGCTCCTACATACTTTGCAAGTCAGTGAGGATAAAGGGTACTGATAGTAGCAAAGGACATCACCACACACTGCTGACAAAGAAAAGGACTTATGATACTACCCAGCATTTAATGTTCTTTAAGAAAAGCTCAGCACGATCTGAGGCCTCACAGTGAAGAAGGATGTTAACCTTTGCTAAGCAGCCACGTGCCTCTGAGGAAGGTATTCCCTGATGACAGTCACCTCTCAGAGCACTGTTAGCATCCCCCCCTCCTATTGCTCCAAGAGATACAAAACCCTGTGCTCCACCAAAGGGCCACGTCTCATCCGCACGTCTCCCATGTGAGGCAGCACTTTGGCAGGCCTTTGGGCCTTGGCAGGATAAAGCACATGCCACTGGCTGAGTGGAGCACCCAGCAGAGAAAGCATCCTCTGCGTCAGCTCTGGGGAGGAGGGGTAGCCACAGCACAGCAGGCCCAACACGCAGAGGGGCCAAGGGGGACCATATTGCAGGTAAGAGACTGCTGTTGGTGACTAATACTGAGGGAGCTGGTGGATGAGCTCGCCAAGCTGCTCTCCATCATTTATCAACAGTCCTGATGAACTGGAGAGGTCCCAGAAGACTGGAAGTTAGCCAAGGTGACACCCATCTATAAGAAGGGCAGGTACAAGGACTCAGGAAACTACAGGGCTGTCAGACCTCAGTGCCAGGGAAGGTTATGGAGCAGGTCAATCCCGAGTGCCACACAGCACGTGCAGGACAACCAGGGGATCAGGCCCAGCCAGCATGGGGTTATGAAAGGCAGGTCCTGCTTGACGAACCTGATCTCCTATGACAAGATGATCCACCTAGTGGATGAGGGAAAGGCTGTGGATGCTGCCTACCTAGACCTTAGTAAAGCCTTTGACAGCATCTCCAACAGCGCTCTCCTGGAGAAACTAGCTGCTCAGGGCTTGGACAGCTATACTCTTTGTGGGATAAAAGCTGGCTGGATGGCCAAGGCCAAAGAGTGGTGGTGAATGGAGTCACCTCCAGTTGGTGGCCGGTCACAAGTGGTGTTCTCCAGGGCCCGTCCTGTTTAACACCTTTATCAACACTGTGGACAAAGGGATCGAGTGCACCCTCAGTAAGTTTGCAGGCAACACCAAGTTGGGGGGGAGTGTTGATCTGTTTGAGGGTAGGAAGGTTCTACAGAAGGATCTGGACAGGCTGAGGCCAGTTCTACGAGATTCAACAAGAAGAAGTGCCGGGTCCTGCACTCGGGTCACACCAACCCCACACAGCGCTACAGGCTTGGGGCAGAGTGGCTGCAAAGCTGCCTGGAGGAAAAGGACCTGGGGGTGCTGGTTGACAGCCGGCTGAACATGAGCCAGCAGGGTGTCCAGGTGGCCCAGAAGGCCAAGAGCATCTGGGCTTGTGTCAGAGATAGTGTGGCCAGCAGGACCAGGGCAGTGATCGCCCCCCTGTACTGGGCACTGGTGATGCCGCACCTCAAACCCTGTGTTCAGCTCTGGGCCCCTCACTGCAAGAGGGACACAGAGGGGCTGCAGCGTGTCCAGAGACGGGCAATGCGGCTGGTGAGGGATCTGGAGCACAAGTCTTGTGAGGAGCAGCTGAGGGAACTGGGGGTGTTTAGCCTGGAGAGGAGGAGACTCAGGGGGGACCTTATCACTCCCTACAGCTGCCTGACAGGAGGCTGCAGGCAGGTGGGGGTTGGTCTCTTCTCCCAAGTAACAAGCAACAGAACAAGAAGAAATGGCCTCAAGTTCTGCCAGGGCAGGTTTAGATTGAATATTGGGAAATACTTCTTCACCGAAAGGGTGCTGAAGCACTGGAACAGGCTGCCCAGGGAGGTGGTGGAATCGCCACCCCTGGAGGCGTTTAAAAAACGCATAGACATTGTGCTTAGGGACATGGTTAGTAATAGACTTGGCAGTCCTGCGTTAACGGCTGGACTTTATGATCTCAAAGGTCTTTTCCAACCTAAATGATTCCATGACAATAACCTCCATGCTGCATAAGGCACTCAGAATCCCAGTGCTCCTGTGGTACAGGCAAGTCATTGCTACTCACCTGTGTCAGCACTAGACAAGCCATCATTTGTGAGTGATGAGGTGGAAGATGCTCAGAAATAGAGAGGAAGTTGGTCAGTCACATGATACTTAACAGCTCTAGAGTGACTCACTCCTTCCTACTGAAGACACAAACAGCAACAAAAATTTCAGTCTCCAGACTAGTTTCTGAGCATGAAGGGATTAGAACAAAGATCCATAACATACCTCCTGGCTAGGTGCAATCTTTCAGCGACCAGTACCAAACACATAAACCATATCCAAGAAGAATTAACTTCACAGCAAAAAAAAAAAAATCTAGGGGAAATGTATTCTTTTTATATTTTTATTTATATATATATATATACTTTGTATACTTCAATATTTAGTTAACCATTGGTACACACCCCACCAACCAAAATCCAACATAGCTGTCTTCTATCCTTTGATATTTTAAAAGCTAAGAATCATCATAGGTGGGACAAATTAAAGTTACATGGGATAGGAAATTACTGCATGTCATCACCTATGGAAAAATTTGCCACATTAAGTATACATGAACTAATTTAAGGAACAGCATCCCTCAGTGACAGAAGGCTGCTTACCACAGTGAGCATACCACTGAGACTCTATACATAGCTGACAAAGTCACAGATACGCAATCAGTGTATACTGTAACAGCTCCTGATGCCATGCCTCTCTGGATCATGCTGTTAAAAGAAATTCACTAATTATTACAGGAATTCCTGTAATAAACTTCTGCCTGAATCAACTTGAATACAGTTCCAAACCATTCAGGTGTCACTGATGTTCAGCTGACAAGCAAAAACCAGCCCATGGTAGTTCCATCAAGCAGCTCTTGCAAGTACCAGGTGAGGTATCTGCGCTGACCCAAAAGCAGAAAAAAGCATCTGGGGGCATGACAGCAGCTCTCTAGCAGCAGTAGTACCAGCTTAAATGTTTGTGAAATGATGACTGAACTAACTAGCGATACCAAAACAGATCAAGAAAAAAAAAGTCATTGCTACTAGGAGATGGCTACTTTCTTCTCAGATTAAAAAAAAACAAAACAAAACAACAAAAAAACCCAACAAACGGGAGGGAGAAGGAAAGGCAGTCAGCCAGTCACAAAAAAGCAAGTCTTATGAACAGATGGGAGTCTAAGTGTCACCTATTTTGATGTTAACATTTTAACCGGACACCCATGAAAACTACTGTGCTTTTGTACATATAAACACATTGTGCAACTTTCTGCCATTAAAACTGACTCAACAGCAGCGCACATTAAATCCAGGGCAGAGTTTACTCCAGCAGCTCTCTCTGCCCTGACAGTTTTCCAAAGTTTCTCTGCTCTCCCACAAAGTCTCTTCCATACCCTCTTCGCCCTGAGCTCCAACAAAGAGCTGGAAAAAATTTCAGCTCTGTCTGCAAATGAAGACACAAACTATTTTTATATCACAAAAATATGGTACTGTATATAAGGAACATATAACATAGTTGAACAATTCCAAAACAGTAACTATTGATAACTAACTCCTTGTGTAAACTTAAGCATGACTGGATTTCAGGAAGCCTTGGTAAAATATTTAATATTATCATCGATTACTTTGATTAGTGAATTGGGGTAAGCTTTTAAAATTTGTGAATAACGTCAAGATGCAGGCAGATGCAAACAAATTACAGCACAGAATTAGAACTACAAATTATCCAGAAAAAAAATATTTATTTAAGAAAAAAAATCCTGAAGTCCTCTTGGGATGCACATACCATTAAGAAAAGCATGAGGAGGCTATGCTTGGATTTACAGTTAGCCACAGCACTTTAGACAATGAAATAGAAAGCCAGGAGCACCTAGTTAACAGGTTACAGATGTTTTAGCATATATTCAAATTGAGAATTCTGGTGCCAAGAAATGAGGTTTCAAGCAGCAACAGCAGTTTAAAGTTATCTCCTTATCACCACTCTTTCGTGTTCTCCTGTTGTTGAACCTCATGCCTGGAGAGTACTAGGAAGCATGAAAATTTATGAGCAAAGTGAGCTTACCTGCCAGGTCACTCCAGCCCACTCACCATTTCTCCACATGATTTTGATCACTAAGGAAAGCTACCCCAGTAAAAGAGAATATATTTTCTGCCAGATTAGCAGACAATTTTTAGGAGTGTCAGGAGGAAAAGCACAGCAGCATCAGGCTGTCAGATTTGCTCAGCCATCTCATGAAGTGTCATTTTAAGACACCAAGATTTCATACCCTGTTAAATATTCTATTTTTGCTGAGGTAATCCTGAGATTTATGGACAATTTCAGATCAGTATGAGCCTTCCCAGAGGGATCATTCTAAACTGTGAAATAATTACACCAATTGCAGTGCTTTTGACAGCAAAATAATTGTCACAGGGTTGTGCAGCTGGCCACTGGCAGAGAAAACATGCAGGTTTACAGTCATTATGTCTTAAATCCTACTTTTTTCTAGCAGATTTTAGTGAAAAAAATTAAACCTGAACATATGTATCATTTATATTAGGGCTCATGAAGGCACTCATTTCCTATATAAGTGGCAAGACTTGCAGCCCTTACAGTCACATGTCAACCCTCTGACATCACTGGGACTGCAGGTTTAGAAACTAGACCCTAAGTTCTATGTGAGTAAAAACTTCTCTTTGAACAATTTAAATCTTAAGAAACAAGTCTCTGTGTCTGCTACTGATTTATCTTTTGGACTACAAAATAATCTGTAAGCAAACCAGTATTTTTTCAGCTTACATGTTACCAACCCCTCTTAAAGGCCTTACAGGGAAAAAAAAAAAATCCCTTTCTCATACAGTATGCCAATATTCCAAACAAAACTGGAAACTAAACATTCAGGAGTTCACTTTTTAAATACTAGCTTGCCAAAGTTCCACTCAATTATCAAATTCCATCTATATTATCACTCTTTTCTTAAAGTACTGAGAATTCTTATTAAATGTGGATGGTTGCACTCAAAGAGTTGCAGTTAAAGGCTCAATGTCCATGTGGAGACCAGTGACAAGTGATGTTGATACTGGGACCAGCGCTGTTCAACATTTTTGTTGGCAACTTGGGCACTGTGATTAAGTGCCCCCTCAGCAAGTTTGCAGATGACACCAAGCTGTGGGGTGCAGTGAAATGCTGGATGGAAGGGAGCCCATCCAGACGGAACTTGACAGGCATGAGAGGTGGGCCTGTGTGAACCTCATCAACAAGGCCAAGTGCAAGGTCCTGCCTGTGGGTTGGGGCAGTCCCAAGCACAAACCCAGGCTGGGCGGAGGACGGACTGAGAGCAGCCCTGAGGAGAAAGACTTCGGGGTCCTGGATGACAAGCAGCTCAACACGGCCCAACAATTGCACAGGCAGACCAGAAAGCCAACCGTATCCTGGGCTGCATCAAAAGAAGCTTGGCCAGCAGGTCAAGGAAGGTGATTGTCCCCCTCTATTCCACTCTCACGAGACCCCACCTGCAGTACTGCATTCAGCGCTGGAGCCCCCAACAGAAGGACAGGGACCTCTCAGAATGAGGCCACAGCAGGGCCACAAAGATGACCAGAGGGCTGGAGCACCTCTCCTGTGAAGACAGGATGAGAGAGTCGGGGTTGCTCAGCCCGGAGAAGAGAAGGCTTCCAGGAGACCTTACAGCAGCCTTCCAGTACCTAACGGGGGCCTATGAGAATGCTGCAGAGAGACTTTTGATATGGGCATGTAGTGACAGGACAAGGTATAATGGCTTGAAACTCAAAGAGGGTAGATTTAGATTAGATAGTAGGAAGAAATTCTTCACTACGTGGGTGATGAGGCAGTAGAACAGGTTGCCCAGAAAAGTTGTGGCTGCCCCATCCCTGGAAACGTTCAAGGCCAGGTTGGATGGGGCTTGGAGCAACTTGGCCTAGTAGAAGGCATTCCTGCCCACGGCATGGGGGTCAGAACTAGATGGTCTTTAAGGTCCCTTCCAACCCAAACTTTTCTATGATTCTGTGTAGAGCACGTATGCACTGAAGCACTTAGGCTGTACCTAGAGAGGCTAGGCAGTAACTTCTGGATACCATGAAGCAACTTTTCTAAGTATTGACTCTGCACTCTTACTGGGTGACATGGTCCAGACAGCTGGAAAGAGATGGAAACTATGGCCTGCAAAAAACCAAGTGCATCCTCCAACCGGAGATGATTAGATGTTATTACACAAACCACCAGGCTATTAGCTTCTGATGGGCCTATCTGCAAGTTTAAAGTAAGTTACAAAACTTGTTTTGCCACATAGACAGCTATGCAAACTAATGGATGGAAAAGATTTCTTCATACTTAAACAAATCCCTGGGGGCTGGGAATATGTGCTAATGAAGACATTCATACCTTGATTAGTGTCACAGGCTTAAAAAAAACCAAAAAAACCTACTGTTGTATACAGTCATCAACCAGCCATTAGCCATTTCTATTAAGTTTTTTTTCCTTAATAGTTCTATTAGTATTAACAATAAAATAAATACTTTGTTAGAAGAAGAGGGCTAGTCAGTTAGGTTCACCAGCAAAGCAGTATGGGGGACACAGAATATTACAAAGAATACCCGGTATATGCAGAGACCTTTACAAAAGTCTGAAGTTATTACACTGCCATTTACCTTCCTTTAAATGTCAGAAAATGGAAAGATAAAGAAATCAGTTGAGTTAGCCCGTCAGCAGCTCAAGCAAAAATGTAACTTAAGGTGTGGTAGCACTTAGCTACTAAAAAAAAAAAAAAAAAAGTATAGTATTACTGTATTTTTTCCTGCTTCAGCAACTCCGAGGCTGGAAACCAAAGGAACAGACTTTCCTTTGACAAGTATCCCTCTGCAAACCAGGATGCACACAGCACATTCTCCTTCCTTACCAGTTCACGACTGTTTTTGATAATGGTATATTTCGTGTTTTAGTTAAACAAGAGTTGAGCCTTCCACCCCACCCCCACCAGCGCCCACCATCCCGCACTCAACGGAGAAAGAGCACAAACCCACCGAAAAGCAGCACCACCGCCTCTCCACCGCGCTAAGCCTTTGTTTCAGCAGCAAGAGGCTGCCCGCACCGCAAACGCTTCACTTATTTAACAGGACCCTCGCTGAGCGCCGCCACCGCACGCAGCCCCCTCCTCCCGGCGCGCACCGAAGCGCCCAGCGCTCCCCGGCACGGGGCGGCCAGCGGCTGCCGGCACCGCACCGCCGCCGCAGCCTCCAGCGGGCCGGGAGCGCCGCGCCGCGCCGGGCCGGCGGAGAAGCGGAAGGGAAGGGGCAGCAGGGGGGAGGCGACACCCGCCCCGCTCGCCGCCCGGCTGCTCGGCTCGACGGGCCCCGGGGGTCGGGTGCGCCGACCGGCTGATGTGCGCCCGGGGCCACGGCCCGCCTCACCCCTCCCGGCGGCAGCTCCCGGGCGGGAGGGGACGGGGAAAGGGCCAGGCGGCCCGGGGAAGTTGCGCCGCCGGGGAAAGCCGGCGGGGGAGGCGAGGGCAGGCGGCCAGCGGCTGCCCCGCGCAGAGAACCGCGACGCGCGCACCCGGGCGGCGGAGCCAGCCGCGGGTCCCCGGCGGGAGGGGCAGTGGCCGCCCGCCGCCCCAGGGAGAGGAGCGCAGGCGCCTGACGCTCCCGGCCGTCGGCCCTCGCCACAGCCCCGCGGAGAACGCGAGCCCCTACCTGGGCTGCACCGCCGCGGGCACGCCGCCCCGTCCCCTCCGCGGCCCCGCCGCAGGCTGCCCCGGCCCGCCCGCCGGCCAGGAGCAGGAAGCCGAGCGGAGCCGCCGCCGCCGCAGAGGCAGAGGAAGGCCTGGAGGCGGAGCGCCCGCCCCCTACCGGAGGCGGACCGGGGCCGCGGCGGCACCGCCCCACAGCCGCGCCCCCGCCCGCCCCCCGACGCCCCGCGGCCCCCGCCTGCCTGCCGCCGCCGGGCGGGCCGTCCCGGTTAGAGGCGGGCGGGGTACGCGTAAGGTTCGGGGCGAGACCCCTTCCCGCGGCCCCCGGGGTCCGCCTGGGCCGGGCGGGCTCCTGCGCCGGCCCCAGGGGCACTGGTGGCTGCCGTCCCGGGGGCAGCGGGGCCGTGCCGCCCCGAGGGGCCTGCCTGCGGAGCCGTTCCGGCGGCACGGCACGGCGCGGGGCCTCGGGATGCAGCTGCGTGGATGGCTTCGCGACGGCTGGCGCTACGCGTGTGCGCCCGCAGCCACGCACCCACGGGCGAGGGGTGCTGCGTGTGCCCGCGAGCCAGCCCGCTGCCCCGGGCCGGGAGGGAGGCCGGCGGGTTATGCTTGTTTCCTTTTATACTTTAAAAAACTTTTTTTTTTTTCTTCCCCTAAGCACACCAGAAGTTGTCTTCCGTTACCAATAGGAATGACATTTTTTGCTTAAAAAAAAAAATTACACAAAGCCCACAACACAAAAAAAACCAAATCAACCCAAAGCCTAACCTTATTTTTTTTTTTAAGAAATACTTTTCCATCAGTAGGACAGAGCCGGTCTGCGTTCCAGTGTTAGACGAGAGGGTAATCCCTTTCTCTTTACCCTTGGCTCCACTCTGCGGCTGCTGTTTCTTTTTCCTTTTTTTTTTTTTTTTTTTTTTTTTTTTTTTATTCTTTGGCACCGGTATTCCTCTAACGCCACCACGAGCTGGCACGGCTCGGGGGGTGAGCTGAAGGACAGCATATTACTGTCCGGAGGAAGGTTTCTGTCGGTGGTGGGGTGGGTATATGGGAAGTGCTGGGGCAGCAGCCGGGCAGGTTCGGTCAGTGCCGCTATGGTCAAACCACAGAGGAAGCGTTTTTACAAAATCAGCGTGGCACTTCTCTCAGCAGAGAACAGAGCCACAGCTAAAATACGGGGCGTATCGCACATCGTCAGTCAGGTAGACAAAAGGAAGTTTCCTCGTCTTATTTTAACCACATCTGGTCAACAGATCTTCCTTTCAATAGGTTTAAAAGAACATACTTTGATACCGACTGCTCCTTGGTACGGGGTGGTGAGCATCTGAACATCAGTCAAGTAATTTCTTTAGGAAATTCTCATGACACATGGAAGTTTCAGGCATACTGTAATCTCTACTTGAGCAAAGAAATACTCCATGGGAGCATTGCTCAAGAAAAGAGTCTTTATAGCTTTGAATTCTAAATGGTGATACAGACATATCTTAGTTTGACATTAGTTGCGCCGCTTAATATAGGAAATTTCACCATGTTTCCCTGATTACATATTGGGTGACGCTGTCTACTAACAGACTAACCAGGTCAGTATGCTAAAGGAGGCTGGCTCCTTTGATAAGTAAATATTTGCAATAGAAAGAAACATTTTTTAAAAGATTACATAAGTAGCAGTATCAGATTATTAAAAGAAGAAACAATATTATCTGCACAATAACCGACACCTAGAATACACATACCTGTATCAAAGTCAAATAAGTAAATAAGACTTAAGAATGGCTGTGATTAAATCCCGTTGATTATTTACCTGACTGAAAGGGCACCACAAGGCATGCAAGGAGGAGAGTCACAGTTTCCTGGAAATGTGGCACCTGGCCAGAATCCAAAGAAGACGGGGTATGCCAGCCTCCACAGCATCTCAAGAAGGTTCTGATTTCCTCTTCTCCCTCCTTTTTGTTCTAATTTGCCTTATAAAATTTGCTTTTTTCTAATTTCTTCTTTTTGTAATTTACCTTATAATGAAAGTAGTATGGCCATTAAGTAGAGGTCTTCCCTAAGAAGTACAAGTAATATCTATACCTGGGGTGGGGGTGTGGGGGGGGTGTATTTTGCTTTTTATTGTTGTCTGTGATGAACTGAACCTTTTTCCATCTGTAGATTAAGAAATTTGGTATGAAACAGAATGTGTTTCATAGTCACATACATCCAAAATGTTTCATCACAACATAATGTCTTCTAAATTTACTATTTTAAAATCCAAAATGTTTATGTTTATTTAAAACAATAAACCAACAAAATAGCTTGTTTTATCATTACATTGTTAAAACTCTAAGAAAAACATATACTGTAACTATTTATTTTGCAAAATCAGAAACCAAAGTGTCTTACATTGGTCCTGAACAAGGATGACCATGTTGGCCTTATTCACATCTTTGGCGAGTTTGTTTGCTAGTGTTTCTAGCATTTGACCTGAATTTGCTTTCTTGTCTCTCATGTAACTACTAATTTTTACTAAGTGAAATCATAACACTGCATTATGCTTTGTTTTGTTTTATTGAAAACATTTCCTTCATGTAATTACAGGAAAGCTAAACGTGATGCATGCCTTAGCATCCTAGGGCTAATGGGGATACATGAAGACAAAGTAAAATATAGAAGCAAACCCTTTCAGGTGCTTTATCTTTATGGTGTTCATTATTGCTTCTGGCAATAGATGTTCTGCTGATCAGTTATCGGCCTTGATTCTCAGTTCTGGTATCAAAGCAATTCCTGGTGGCTTTTACAAGTACTTTTTTCCTCTAAGCCTGAACTTCGTGTTTTGTATGCTATAAACTAACACTGTTGCCCTAGCAGATCTATCCATGGCATTTTGAATGAGCCAGCCTTAGACTGCTGGCACAGACCCAGCTCTCCAAAACTTGGAGTATCTGCGGCATAAAGGTTACTTTTCTCAACATAGTAGCACAATCATAGGAAACATTTTTGCATTTGGTAGGATCAGAATTGCAGTGCTGTGTTAGGTAAGATGCAAACCCTAGGCCATTTTTTAAATATTATAAGAAAGTAAAAGAGCAGAGAGGAAAGTCGCTTAGAGAATGCTGCAGGCAGTTTGTCTTGAAGCAATTGGAAAACGTGATTTTCACCAAGTTGTTATCGCCTAACTATAAATAGAAACTAAAATGTATAAACATAACATGAAGCCCACTCCTCTCTCCTCTCCTGACTCTTTCAAACACATGAGAACATGTATGAAAAAATCTTCCTTAAAATGACATTTTGTTAACGTTCTGGCTGGGGTTTCAAGTTTTATATAAACCGTATGGATGCGTGTCTGAAAGAGAATGCATTATTTAATGTTTGCCCTAAGATGTGGTAGGTATTTAAAATAACCTTCTCATGTTTATAACTTCTCCTGCTGTTGTTGTCAGAAGTCAATTTGCAAGCAGCCAAAATATCAGGTTCCTGATATGAAAAGTCTGAGTAACAATGGATAGAAAGGGTGGGTATGGAAGTAATCAAAAAATTCGAGTCCAGAGGGTGGATTAGAATACCTCCAAACCTTTCTTGTCACTGATGAACTGATCCTGACCAATACTGCCCCACTTTGTCAGGTGGATCCTGTTTCTTCCTAGCAGTTGTTGACCCTCAGATAGGGTCCTGTAATCATAAAATCCAAACCCCTAGTATTGATGCCAGCTGCATGTGCTGGCTGGTGATCTGCGATATCTGTCCACTCCTCCTCAAGCCCTTCCTTTCCTTTTTCTGGCAGAATCAAGTGGAAAACCGCCTGGGCCCCTATGTCCTTGACCTCTTACCACCAGAGCATAGAATTATGCCTAATATGTTCACGGCTTCCCCTGGAAACATCATTGCTGGCCATGTAGAAGAGCAGCAGAGGATAATAGTCTAACGCCCCGTGTCTTTCTTCAACACCCGAGATACAAGCCCCAGCGAGAAGGAAATGCCCTTTGCCAGCAGGTGAGGTCAGCCGGTGGGGACCCCCATCACCACTGCAGGCAGTCTGCCCATGCTGTCACTTGCCAATTCCCTGTGGTGTTGCGGTGGGGTCAGGTTTAGCTTGTACAACTGCTTTGCTGGACTGAGCTCCTGGCCCCTCAGCTGCTACCAGGGCTCTCAATTTCATAGGTGCAGATCTGCAGACAGGAGCAGAAGCCTTCCTCCTGTTGCTAGAAGCCGTAAGCCTGAGCCTTCATCATCATTTCTTTCCTCCCACCTGTGTGCATGAGCAATGCACTCAGATTTTCACAACACAAATAAAATGACGAGAAAGGAATTGATGGACAGTCAGTCTTTCCATGTCCGCCCACACCTTAGTGCTTAATCAAGATAACAGCTCCTCCTGTCTTACCAACATACAAACCATTGTCAGTAGTTGTCATGTCTCTGCCTTTCTAGTGGAAAGGAAAGAATCCCATGTTGTGAAGAAACTCTCAGGGTGATGGAGCAAAAAGAGGGCAGCTCAGCAAATATCTGGAGGGTAGAGCCTGTACTTGGTTGGGCCCTTAGGCGCAACTATAATAAAAAAATAAACATTAAATCCTACACACCCAGAAATAGAAAGCAGCCTGTATAAATAAGGATTCTGCCAGCTGACACAGTTGTCACCAGCATGGAATGATTGGACGCCATTCTTCTAAGCCTCAAGTGATGAGTAAGATAAAAAGTGCAGAGGCATGGTGATCACCCCATCCCTACTGTCATGCTTGGCTAGACCGCAGAAAAGAAATTGCACCCTCAGCTGCAGACTGACAGCACAGCCCTGAAGAGGGGATTCTAGGTGTAACCACAGAGTGTTACAGAACTGGTAACAGGGCATCTGACTGACTTTGAAAGTTAAAAAGAGAACTTGGACAGCAAACACACTTTGTGCGAAGCCCATTCAAATGCAGCTGGTTTTAGGCCAAAGGGTTTCATCTGTAGACCAGGCTAGGCTAGCTACATCATTGCTCAGACAGCACAAGCAGCTCAGTTCTAATGAAGGGATCCCTGGCATCTGTGGAAACTCCAGCAGCAGACACCTGGTGATGCAGCAGAGCTTGTGGCTCCCAGCCACAAGATCACACTGTAAAAATCATCTCTTCAAGCACAGGAGATACAGTACTCTAAGACTATAATACTAAAGCTGTGGCAGCTTGGACACTGATTTTAGATGGCATTACTTTGCAGTTGTGAGGAAAAGAACCAGAACTGTGAGAAATTCTGGAATGACTTGGAAGGTGTCAGCTCCTCAGTTAACCCATATGCCCACTGAGACTGTTCACTTGCTGTCTTCACACTGGTATGTCTCTGTGAATCTCCATGCTGTTGCCGGGAGCCTTAAAGTAGCACAGTAACATTCACAGTGAAATGCAAGCAGGCTGGCTTTGCCTGCAGCTAACCAACTTCTGGCTTAAAAGCTCTTCACAATCCAGCTAGGGCAGAGGTTCAGCCTTGCTGAGTGATAAAACAAATGCAGCAGGGAGTTTCTGTTCATCTGGTTGCAAGCATGGTGGTTTTCTGAGCTCAGCAGTTTAGGTGGAAAAAAATATTTCTCACTGATGACTTTCTTCTACCACAGAGCTGATACAGCCACTGAAATTCAATTGTCTTTGAAGGAGGCTTACGTCAATAGTCAAGGTAGTATATGGTATGAGAAGCAGCCAATTTTAACAACAGTCATGTTAAGCAAGATACCTTGTCAGAAGTGTTTGCAGCAGGACACTCACTCCTTATACATCAGCACTTTTAACTGTTTCCCATGCCACTGTCATGCCGCTGGGTTCAACAGTGTGCAAGCCTAATACCACACATTTTCTGACAAAAGAACAATATGGCTTTCAGTGATTTTTAAAACCATATATATTGCCATACGATAGAACTACAGATCACTAAAATTTTACTTCAAGTAATGACACTGGGAGAATGCTTGCTCTCTTTCATAGTCATGTGCTGTACTAACAGCATAGGAAAGAAAGAGCTCAGGAGGTATGGGAACATGCCACGTCAGAGTCATTTGAGGCAGGTGCCCTTTGGTGCAGGCGTGTTTCCTGCTCTGCTTTTTCTGGGTCTGTTCACACATTTTGCTAGGCTTGTGTTCAGGTCTCAAATACTAGCTCGTGGATTGTCCAGACAGCAAAATCTCCTAGATCTACCCCTCAAAAACACAGAGGGGCCCAACTTCCCAAGGCAAGAGAGCTTCTTCAAACAGGCGTGAACTTCTTCCTCCATCAGGTCTGCACAGCAGGCCATGCCGTGCCATGTCCTTCGAGCCATGTCTCTGTAGGAGATTTCAGTAATTCGAAAGGATGTGAGATTGTACATGTACCTGCCTGTGTAAGTGCACACAAAGGCTTGTACTTCTTACATAAAGTACTAACATCCCTTTCTAGCAGTAATCCCAGCACATAAGACAACAGTTTTGGGTTTTATCATTTGCATTTGCCTGAATGTGGTTTTCTTCTTTTACTTGATTTTTGATGTATTATTATTATTATTGTTGTTGTTGTTGTTGTTGTTATACTACAATATAGCTTGTCAAAAGGAAAATCTATTTAGTACTTAAAAAAAAAAATCTAGGCAAGACTGAATTCTGAACTTTCATTACTTGCAATCAGTCTTTTATCCTGCAAATGGAAACAGCATGAAAGGAAAGGAAAGGAAAATACTGGAGGAGTGAAAGTCTGTTATGCTGTTGCACAGTTAGTTTCTAGACAGGACATATTGGAAGTAATGTCATTTGATTTACACTAGACAGAAGTGTTACTGTAACAGATTTGTGTTACAAAGCATCCTTTTATGTATTTTCCTTCTTGAAGTACTGTTATTTCTGTTAAAAATTCACTGAAGGTGTTTCTGCCAGTAGGCTGGTTTAAATAATCTGTAAATCCTTTCCTTTTAGAATACGCTGAAACTATTACTGGTTGATCAGATAAAGTCACACATAGTTATAATGGATTATTAATAAGAAGCTGAAAAGGACCTTTAATGGTCACCTAATCCATCTTGCTACTTCCCATCAGAATCTTGAATCTTTCCTTACAACTGTTGCTTCATATTTGTGTTATCTTCATCTGGTGATGGAGAATCTAGTTTCTGTAAGTGATCCATACCATTACCTACCTATGCTTATGATCCTAATGTCTAACCTAAACCTTCCTTGCTGCAGCACAAGTTTATTTGTTCCTCTCCTTTACAGTGATAATAGAGAACCATGTATTCACTCTCCCTTTGCTATTAGCCTTTTATATGTTTGAAGACTATTTTTTCTGTTTTCTCTCAGCCTTCCCTAAACAAAACAGTCACACTTCCTCTAATCCTTGCCCACAGATCATGTTTTCCAGACTTTCAGGCTCCTTCTCTGGATTACAATTTCTTTGAAATATGGTGGCCAAACCTCAACACAACTCTCCTATTTAGGCATTACCAACATAAAATTATCTATGGCACACGGTACTCTTACATGATGTTTTCTTCCATTTTTGCCACAGCAATCTTGTTGACTGATGTTCAGCTGTGGCTGTGCATGACCCGTACATCCTCTTCTGTGGAACTGCTACCCCGCTGAGAGTTTCCAGTCTCGTATTTATACAGCTGCTTTCTGGAGCTCTAAATTGTAGCCTGTCTTTTTTATGCATTTCTGCTCTGTGTCAAGATCTTCTTGAAGTTAATCCTGCTCTCTAAAGCCCTCAGAGGCTTTTGCAGATTGGTTGTATCGGTTTATTCAACAATTAAGATACTCCATCATCTGGAGTGTTGATGGGAGTAGTGTTCTGTACTAGAAGCAGAACAGACCACTGAGGACAGCACAGCACAGAGGGATTTGGGTGTTGTACAGCTGAATGCAGTTTTATGCCATCAGAGTTGCACCCATGTCATAGCAGTTTTCTCAAAATCTTGTGTGCCAAGATTTCTCCTGAAAATCTCATAAAGGCAGGGTCCACAACCCCACTACCATCAAGGTATATGACATCCACTGCATTTCTCCAGTCTGCATGGCCTGTGACTTTAGCTAGGTCGCTTGCCAGAGTGGTTTTATTCTTCTTTAGCATGACAGGGCCTCTGACCTGAGGAAAGATAATTGGTTTTCATGATATCTGAAGTAACATTTCTTCTTCATTAATAGAATTTTCATTGATTTCACAGCAATTAGGCAGTATCTGCCCACCTAACCATAAAACACATTTGTAGTCACAGAAGGATTGTTATTTCCATACCACCATTTAAAGATTGAAATAATCAGAAAATCCTACAGTTTTTGAAGCTGCTTTTGGGGATTTAGATTTTATTTCTTGTAGCACTATTACAAGCTCTCTAAGTGAACAGAAACTGCTTACAGAAACATATACAAGGATTTCCACAGGAAATCTTCCCTTCCTGTATTTAAGACTAATCTGGTATTAATGTGTATCTTTAATCAGAGGCAGGCCTCTAGTTCAATTAATTGTGCAAGGGCTGTTCTGAACTTAAAAGCCCTTACAGGCATATAAAAAATGAAGCAGTAAAGGGCAATTGATTATCCTTTGGTAGCAGCATGCTTCACTTGATACAATTTCTCTAACTGAGGCCAGAATGATGGAGCTGATTAGCCAGAGGGAAGGGTTCCTGAAGTAAAACCTCAGAACCAAATGCCACTGAATGTTCAGAGTGCTTTGGTCATTGATCTGATCCTACCAAACCACGTGGGAGTGGGGGAAAAAAATATCCATAGAATAGCTTTGTCTACTTCCAACGGAGAACAATCTGGCTAGAAAATTTCTGATGAAACATTTTCTCATCAGGATATGCCATTCATTGAAATCAAAATGTTCCACAAGAGAATTTCCATTTTTGACCGATTTCCAGTGGAATCCAGGCAGGTTTCCAAGACAACTGAGCCTGCCAGTTTGCCTGTCTGTCTTCTCAACAGCCCTTCTGGCTGGTTCTGGGAGATCTTGAGCTTACAGACTCCTTCACTTTGGGGCTGACAGAGCGCTGAGAGATGGGAAGGAAGGACCCTCCAGTTTGTGGCTTCTTGGCAATCCCAGTTCCCCAGACATACAGGAGGCAAGGCTCACAGGCTGTTCCAGAGCGGAGGAATGATGCTGTGGAAAGACACAGCACACCTTGGTTTCCTTCCAAATTTTGAAATATTAAAAATTTCTACTGGAAAAAATATATCTGTATCTCTTCATGCTGCTCTAATGAGTCTGTATTCCTGATCAGAGCCTAATACTGCAAGAGAGTGTGTATCTATTTTTACAAGCTGTTGTATAAAATTACACAGATATTGATGGGGCTGTGGCAGGTTGAACTACATATAGGCATATGAATGATAAAGGTCACACCTGAACATATGACAAGGCTGTAGTGCCCACGATAATGTGGCTACATGCCACTGCTATTACTAACGCTTTTCTTCACAGTACTTTAAGCTGATTAGTTCTTCCAATATATCCTTGAACAACTAATAAGTAATGTTCCATTTTAGAGGAAAAAAAACCTGACATGGAAATGTTCTTTGCTCAGAACCACAAAACATCATTATCATCATGTTAACTATTGCACAGTCCAGCACTGTTAAGAGTTTTAGTTAACAAAAAATATCTTCTTCTGTGCCCTAGCTGATCATCCATTTCTGTCTTCTGCCCCTGAAAACACCACCTTCCCTGCCTGTTCTTACAACTTTTCACTTTTTGAATGCTACTCTTACAATCAAGGTACTTGCAGCCCTTACAGCTCAGCTCACAGAGGGAGTATGTGGCTGTTTCTTACCCACTTCCACATGATGGCATTGCCTCTGTCCCAAACTTAGCCTCACATGGCAACATGACCTATGTACTGATTTTGCTGTTGGCTTGGGGATCTACAGGAAAAGGACAGTAGAAAACAGCTATGGAGATGGTAGTGGCTTAAAAGCCACACCAGATTTTTCCAAAAAGGTTACTTGTTATTCATGTTATTCATGGTTGTTTGGCATTTCCACACTAAAATGTTTTGGGAGAAGCTCCAATATCCCTTTCATGATGCACAATGTCAAATATAGAAAAATATATAATTAGAATTACTAAATGTAATGAAAATTACTAACAATCAGCTAAATTAGGGTAATTTGTGGCCCACCAAATAGTAGAGAGCTTTTGAAACTTGATGGTTGGGGCAACAGAAACCTCATAAAGTTGTAAGAGTGGGGGTGCACAGTTCTGCACCTGGAGCAGGATAACACCATACACTGACAATTAACTGGATGAGTAGCAGCACTGATGAAAGGGACTGGGGGTGGGTGGGTGGGGAGAGCGTGTCACAGTGGATGCTAAATTGAATAAGAACCACTAACGTCGTGAGGGGGTAGAAGCATGTGATGTACAAAGCCTGAGGAAGTTTGTTCAGCCTGAAGAGAAAGTGAAGAGGGTAATCCAATTGCTGTTTTAATCTGTCTAATGAGGGAGGGAGGGTTTAAAGATAAAACAGAGCTAGTCTCCTCGGAATTGCACAGTGAGCAGACAAGAGTCCACATTCAAAAGCTGCAGCAAGGAAGATTTCAACCAGATAGACAGACACAAACCCCACTGTGGGATAGATTAACCACAGTGGGAGAGAATGCCAACAGAGGCTGTGGAATCTTCATCCTTGAAAATACTCAAAACATGGTTGGAGAAAGCCCTGAGCATCTTAATTTAACTTTGAAGGCATCCCTGCTTTGGACATTAGGTTGGACCAGGTAATCTATGGCAGACCCTTCCAACCTAAATTATTCCGCGCTTCTGTAACTGTGCTCTCGTGGTAAATGAGATAAACTGCATACTGGGCTCTATGAGGAGGACACTGGCCAGTAGATCAGTGGGAGCTCTTATCCCCCTTGTTCAGCACTGGTGAGGCTGTCTCTGGGATGCCATGTGCAGATTAAGGATCACCAATTGAAGAAGGATGTCAAGAACTGGACAGGACTGACAACACAATCAAAGGCTTGAGACACTTGACTGATAAGCCATAGCTTATCAGCTAGCTGGGTAAGCTTAGTTTCTCCCATAAACCAGAGTTTATGGGATTTAAGCTTGTTCACTCTGGAGAAGAGGAATCTCAGGAGTGCTCTGATAGCAGCCCACAACTGCTTGAAGGACTTACAAAGACAACAGAACTGAATTCTTCTCAGTAATGACAGATAGCTTGACAAGGATTGACAGCCACAAAATGCCAATGGGGAAGTTCTCTTTGTACATTAGGAATAAATTTGTCTCTAGGAGAATGGCTCAGCAGAGAAACTGGTCACCCAGAGAGACTTTAGAATCTCTGCTTTTGCAGTTTTGCCAGTCCTGACTAGACAAAATCTAGCTGACCTGATTTAATGTTGGCTATGGTCCTGTTTTGAGTGGGAGGATGGAGCTGTCAGCCTCCATAAATCCCTTTTAACCTACAATTATATGATTCCATTACAATTATGTTTTCTAAAATTCTATTTGATTAACATTAAACACAAGGGTCTATCTGAAACCAAGACCTATGGAAGTTCCTTTATCGCAAATAAATAGGATATTAGAGTAGGACATACTTTGAAAAAAACCCTGTTATTTCGTACTAATGATTTTTCCTTTTTTCCCCAAGTATATCGCCTTTGTCAAATACAGAGCTAAAGGGACCATTAGTTTGACCTACGTATTAAGAAAAATACCCATCCAGATTCCTCAAGAAAAATGCAATGTCTCTTTCCACATTTGTAGAATATAAACATTTGCTGAAGATAACAAAACATCTGACTGTCTTCCAGTGAACAGTCACAGCTGGTAGACACAGTATGTTCAGATACTGCCTCTGAGGGAGCATGAAATCCTGGCACTATGCAATATCTGTGAAAGTTTTCCTGTTGATATCAGTGGAGCAGGATTTCAAGCAGATAGTCTGCCCACTTATGAGACTGTAAGTTGGTGGTAATTTACCACTTACTTGACTAAAATTGAGAAGTATGTGTATTTTAGAAGGTAGACTGAGCAAAACGGTGTGCCTTGTATGAGGATAAAGATGTGTTGGTAAAGATGAGGCATTGGATGGATTCACCTTTGACCCCTTATCTAATACTCTTTGCATGTAATAAATGAGGTTTGAAATATCTGTATTTTTGTGAGCATGCCAAATATGCTGCCCTATGATGACTATACGGGAAATCCTGACTCCTATGAAGATATGGCAAACTTCCCATTGCCTTTATTGGCCAACTCCACGTATGGACATGACTGCGTGAGGCACATGAAATTTTAACAAATGTGAGCAAGAGTTGCTGGAAGGGTTGTCTCTAAGACCAGATTATCTGTTATATAGTGATTAAACTTTATTTCCTGCTTAGTCAAATATTCAGTCATGTTATGGGATAGCAACTACTATGCCGTACATGGAAAACACAGAGTAGCTGGGCAGCAGATGAAAGGCTGGTACCTGAGCCTCTCTCAAAGCTCAAGCTCTTCTTTCTGTCTGTTAGAGCATTCTTAGGCTAGCCATATTCAAGTTTCTTGCCTTAAGGATGATCTGATTCCTTGATTTTCTTTCCAAAATATTGGGGCCCCAATTTTACTCTCATTGACTTCAAAGCAAGGAGATTCACTCCCTCTGTAGATACACTTTCATCTACTGTATTGCAATATTTTGTATTTACTGGGCTATTTAAAAATGAAATTCCAAACTTTTAGTTATATAAAACCTCTGGGTGGTTTTGACTCAATCTGAAATTTATGTATCTTTGGGCTTCTGCTACTGTTTGTCTTGGCTTGCTTTTACAGTTCTCATTTCTTTGCCTGTTGCAGTGTTTGGGAGCTCCATTGGTAACTAATCTTGCTCCTGGATAGGATTTTGAAGTCTTACAACTTAACACTTGTCCAGGAGACAAAAAATAAATATTGGATGCAAGAGCAAGAGAAGCAGTTAATTTTCTTGAGTCTTCTGCTTCATTCCATTGAGTACGCAGCCGGTCAGAAAAACAAAGCTGAAAAGGCATTTTATACATGTAAAGTTAAGTACAGGTCAATTTGTCATGGAGTAGAGAGCCCCATCACGCAAATCAGAGATATCAGTATAAGATTAGTTACATCTATGCCCATCATTTCTGACATGGGTTTCCAGTCCAATATATTCCCTCGGATTATTCACGTTTTAGTTTAGACACTGTCTAAATAGTTTCCAAGCTCTCTGAAATAATGTAAGGATCTAAATCAGTTCATTTGTAATGTAAATGGTCATCACACCCCAGTTACACTGTGATCTGGCGTTATGACTGAGCTGGCATCATGGCCACATTGGAAACCCAGCCTGCAGCACTCCAGGCTTGCACACTTACTGCACCCGTTTTAGCACTAGGCTGCTGCTTTTATGAATCACCTCCTGAACTTCTGCATTTTTGCCACTTTTTAAGAAGTTGCAACTGTCTGAGTGTCTGCATGTCCACAAATCCAGGACATAAAGCCACTTCTCAAGTGCTTGCTTGTGCTATAGCATATAGGCACAGCATGAGAGGTTTATAGCATATGTGGCCCACTGTGCAACTGATTTTCACATGCACTGGAAGTGAGATGCATTTTGAACACTGATTTTGCAGCACACGGACTGAAGTTCAGTCTGCATCTGCACAATAGCTCTAATGCATCTAGAATACATCAGGCTCCACGCACATGCAGATATGTATGAGCTGTCTGAAAGAAGATTACAGGGGTGGAGTAGGCAGAGTTGAAAAGATGACAGTCTTTGACTTCATTGGACTCACTAGCAGAATGAGGTGCTGTGCAGCACATGCCTGTAGCATCACTGGATTCAGACAACACAGATCCTTTCCCCAAGGCTGCAAGGTAATTTGAAATCAGGGAGCCAGGGTGCTCATAGCTTAGGAAGAAAACAAAAAGTATTCTCACCTCAGCCTCACACCTTGGTAAAGCCTATGTAAAACTTCACAATGACAGATTCGGAATTACTGCTGTGCGTGAATTGTTACTTCATTAAAGCCTGTGGTAGTATAGCATGACCTCCCCCTCAGCCTGGCTGGCCACGATGGACATCTGCCACATGATCAGAATGATGAAAAAGGTATGGTGTATGAAGAGGCACCACTGTGGCCATCTGCCTTACATACTTAACGGCAAGCGTGTAGGAAACTTTCTTAGAAGTAGAACCATGCTTCCTGTAAGGACGTGGTGCTGCCCTTTTATCCCAGTGCTCTGAGAGCTCTCATGCAGCACAAAGCAAGGAACAAAATATAAGTCTGTAAATCAGGTACCAACTCAATAAACCAAACCAAAAAATTAGACTTCATTGCTGAAAGAAGACTGACAGACAGCTAGTGCTGCGGTAGCTGCTAAAAACTAAAAGTAATTATGTTTTCTTCCTGTACAAGGAACACCAAACTTGCCCACAGAGCTTCCTGAGTGTGAGCAGGCTGCACACGTCAGTATGGTACAGTATATTTCCACTGTAGCCACTTCCATTGTGTAGAGGGGCTAGCTCTGAATAAGCTGAGCAATGGTAGAGGATCTTATCACAAATTAGTGTACTTACTGCTTCTTTCTTCTCCCTTTTTACTGCCGCAGATCTGTGAGTTCAGCAGCAGTGCTCATAACTACCCCTATGGTCAGAGATAACACTTTGTGTTGCAAGACCTAGCTATTGCAACATCGGTAAACACCATATTATTTCCCCTGTTAGCTCATAAAGCAGACTACGAAGCACTATCGATTTAATCTGGACTGCAGTGGCTCAAGGTATGAAAGTCTGTACAGGTACAGGTTTTTCCACATTGTTTTGCCAAAGTACTTCAGCCGTGATGTAAATCTTGTATGCTGTTCGGATCCCCAGTCTGGGCTGAACTGAAACCATCGGCTCTGATGAGTTTTGTGATGTAAACACAGACCTTCCATGAGATAACTGCCTCAGTTTTAACTTTAAGCTACAAATTAAAAAATAAATCAGTTCAAATGCTAACTTAGCTTTAAGATCTTCAAGCTAAGGCCTTGAGAAACAAAAGATATATAATTTTTTTTTAATTGCTTCTTGAAGAAAGGAATATTAATATGGTGATAACAGGTTACAGCATTTGCACTGTAGCCTTGACATTTCTTCCTAAATATTTAACTGCTGGCAACTGCCTACTTCACAAGCACCTGTGAAAATGAAACCTGTTTTTGAGAACACAAGGTTAATACTCATAAAATAAAGATGAGAACACAGGTTAAAAGAAATAGAAAGTAGTCACATGATTTGTTAGCTCCAAGACAAGATTTGAGACTTTTTTGATATTTACTTGAATGAATCATATTTTTCTTGTGGGGACAAAGGCTTCTAGACTCACTGGAATAAGTGCATTTAATTCACAAATGGCTTTTTTTCAGAATTGTACGTAAAACACTCCTTGTGTTTTTAAAGCAGACTATTTTTGAAACACAGTGGTCAAAATAAAGCAAACAGGTGAAAAGGTGAAGAATTTCACAAAGATAGCAATATTGTATACCTTTGTACCTAATCTCAGTGTAATTTCTTTTGCAGTGGTACTTTTACAATAGGAAACACCTGAGTCATTTTGCTTTAGAGAGCTAAAGGCTGGTGCTGATCTAACTCTGTAGAAATTTTACCCTGACAAGTAAATGAAGCATGGCAAATTAAGAATTATTTCTCTAATTCTTGCACTAAAGTGCCATCTTTTCTTTGCCACAGGAAAATAAGAAATACAGTAACTCTAGTAAATTGCCTAAGCACCTTCAGAGGTTTTTTTATTACGTATTTATTATACACTGCACTTCTCTACCCATATTTTGCTGCATCAGATGGGAGCATTTAAATTTTGATTGCAAGACCTGGTAACACCTAGTTTGAACAAGGAGTACTCTAAGCTGCTGAGGAGTAACCTTGGCAAAGACTGCTACTCAGAGACAGCCTATACAAGTCCTTCTCCCGTTATTTCTGAGAATAGCATTTTGTTATTTTCTGTTCAGTGTATTCAATCACTTGAATTACTGATCACTAAAATTTTCCTAGTAAAGGCAGAAACACCAATTTAATGGCTGATTAAACTGGCTATAGTCACCCTGAATGAAATCTCAAAAGAATAAAAAATGAACAAAACACTGATCGTAAATAATGACAGTACTATATACCTGGTTTTGTCATTTTTAAGCAATAGAATAAGGTTCCTGCCTACATACCTAGAATATACTAAGCAACTTATATCCTGTCTTAATCCTCCTTAGAAAAGAATACATGCAAAGTATCAAACCTATAAAATATCAACAGGCCTGGAAGTTGAAGACCTCTGCTCACTCCAGGTGAAAGTCAACCATTCCTGATACAAGCCTCAAGAAGCTGGTTTTGTGCCTGGTGACTGTGGTGGGAGCGAGAATAATTTTTTATGTGTGTTGGTAGGCATGTTCACCTCAGTTCTTTATCCATTTGAAAGGAAAAGGGAAGAAACACTTTGGTACTTCACAAAACACGATAAAACACACACACACCCCTCAAGTAACTGAATGATGGACTTACAGGGGAGCTGCAGGGTCTCGGGCAGTACATGCAGGCAGACACTCTGCTCTCTGCTCCTGCTAGTGTGTCTCATGCCTGTCCCGAATGACAGTCCCTAAAGAGCAGTAAACATTTCATTTTCTCTCCTCTGGCAGTGCTTCCAGCTCTTCTGTTAAAATTGCCAGCACAGATGTTAGTTAGTGGCAGGAGCAGTGATGATTTTGTGATGAAGACATGTCTCTCTTGGGAGCTGGATGAAATCCTCCCAACTTATTTTGCAGGACTTATTTCAGCAGACTGTATCACAACCTCTTTCAGTCACCATGAGCCTTACTTGATTCAGATGAGCAAGAGTATCAGAAATTCGAAGAGGAGTTTAACCGCACTTTTGAAGTGGCATTGCCACCTCTATTCCTGTTGCTATATGTAGTCGTATTTTCTTAGCACTGTTTCTGAGCCATAGTGATTTTTGACAGCTTGTTGCCTAATTTGATTCCCCAAGAAGAGACACAAAACTGGATGGCAGATGAGATGCTTTTATTAGACACACTCCTGTCCATCAATGTGCTAGGAAGGACTAAGCAATCAATTCTGCCTTGCCCTTGCCCTTCCAGCATGTTCATTGATAAAAGCCACAGTCACAGAGCAGCCCTGTGTGAGTCACTGGTTGATTTGTCCATCTCCTCATTGCTCTTTGATGAGGCTGTATGTTCCCTTTGTGTTCCTCTGTATACAGACACTACAGAAAGTTTTACCTTGTTGCCTGCTCTTCTTGTTTCACACCAAGGTTGATGTGATGTTCTGTGTACATGCATTGATTGACTGTAACTACGGTGTTGCCTATTAGTTCTTACTACTTGCTTAGTTACTACAGCAGTTAAGGCTTTAGGCTTGCCAAGAGAGCCATGGTAAACATATAAATCTCCAAGTGCAGAAAAGGTTTCTGTGTCACACAGTCAACAGGAGGAAAGTAATACAGAGTTCAGGGTAAAGAAGACCGCATTTGCACAGTAAGTACCTCAGCAATTCCATTTCCCCCTTAAAACAGAGGGAGATAATGTGGTATCCAAGATGATATTGAACAGCAACTATGGGCAAATAAAGACTTTTTAGTGGCACCTTTTATCCACAGTAAATTATAAATATATCATGGAATGTTACGACTGTATTCTGGAAAATATTCAAGTTGTCAAGTATGATGGGGTATAAGATAATACATGTTCATGCTCTGCTATGCTGGTAGTCTCTTAAACTTTTGAAATTCCTTGGCTATATTTACTGGTTTTCAGGCAAATGATCATAATGCTTAAGAAGCAAATGGAGTTGAACCTTGTTGTACCAAGTGGTGCATTTGGCCCTGTACAGGATGGTCAGAAAGTATCAAACCACGTTCTAAACGTTCAGGACAATGCATGATGCTGGAGTATAGTTGAGATAACTAATTTAACACAGCAGTTTCTGCCTTTAGAGAAGTCTAGAGCAACATCTCAGTATCCTACCTGCATCTGTAATTTCTGTGTATATGACTGGCTATGCAAAAGTACTGTAACACATACAGAGTTGTGTCATCTAGAAGAAGAATGCTTAACACTATGAGACTGGATGAAATAGCATAAAGTAATATATTTACAGTCAATCTCTTTTACATCATGATATGATATGATATGATATATGATATGATGTAATATAATGTAACACAATGTAATGAAACACAATGTAATGAAACAATGTAATGTAATGTAACACAATGTAATATAATATAATTAATATGATATGATATAATATGATGTGATATAATATAATATAGTATTTGTTTGTAAAATTGCTTCAAGAATAGGCTGTCCCATATCCCTGGAAAAGTACTACTATGGAAAATAATAACAAGCAGAGGTGTGTTCTGATTATCTATGGGTTGACTGTGCTTACAAGGCACTCTTCTGTGTGTACAACATGAAGCTCCACCAGCTGTGCAGTGTTGTAGGAAATCATAAACACTTTCCAAAAAACTCTGGTCCCTTAACTGACTTGTCCAACAAACCTTCTCTAATAAATGAATAGAGATAGGCACTTGCTGTTGGCTTGGCTGCATCACTCTTTAAAGGCATCTCTCACCACTCACTGCAAAGTAATGCCCTAAGCAACAAATTAGGCACTTCAGTTAGGAGCCTAAAATAACTGAGATGAACTGTGCAAATGTCTGTCTAAATTTTGCAACATCCAAAAAAATATTTGTGCTTTTATGCTTGAAAAGGACAGTTCTTTCTGTTCTATATCCTTCTGGTTGCAGAAGGGGCACTAGAAGCGGTGCTCGCTTCTGCACTGCTAGAACTGGGCTGACCACTTTGTCAAGGGATAACAAATATTGTGACTGTAACCATTTCACAGGCACAATGTAAGGGGATGTCTTCTGACACCATTTTGCCTTCTTGGATATCCACAGGGAAAAAAAAAAAAGATCCTGATCTTGCTCTTTATTACTGCTCTTTATCTGATTTCAGAAGCAAACAGCACTTTAGGCAGAGCATTTCTAAAGGCTTATTCCATGTTTCTAGCAGCCAGTCACTTAGTATGCAGCACCATGGCTTGCAACATTCACTACCTGAAATGTTATAATAATTACTCAGAAATAGATGTGTTTATTTGCCTGAGAGGAAGCCTTTACTTTTCAAGTTGTCTGGATAGGCATGTCAACAAAAGCCACAGGCTTCCAAGGATGGACATGATTTTTTATTTTTTCTTTTCTTTTTCTTTTTCTTTTTCTTTGTTTCATATTAACATAAACAAGCTCTGCATAATTCAATTTCTAATTGAATTGCTCATCTCAGTCATAGCTCTTGGGTAATTACTCTGGAAAATTAATTTTATTTACTTGACTGCCTTTTAAATATGATTACTTCTGTGATACCATGACTTAAGGGTAATTAGTTATTTGGGAGCTGAGGTGTCTTTGCCATCTAGTGACTATAAGAAAAGTGAAATTGCCATGCTAGCAAGGTTTATTTTTAGTGCCATGATTTCTACATTTAATATAAGATAAATGCAAGCTTGGCACATCAGATTTTGAAACTTTTTAGATAGCTTATGCTAATTTATGTGATGTGCCATATACATCTCTGGCAGCTCTCATCAAATTGAGGATGTCTGTCATCGGTTTTAGTTATTGGAATGCAAAAATTTGACTGCATAAAGCAGAAGGGATTCATCTCCGTCCTATTAATAGAAGACAGATTGGTGGAGCTGAGGTCATTCAAGAGAAGGAGAGGTAGGGTGGACCAGTGAAGTTGCTAGAGGCCAAAGGTTCACCCTAGCTCTAGGGCATGACCTCAGCTAGAGACAAATGAATGGGCTTTTAGGGGTGTGTGTAGACTGAAGAAAAACTCAAAATGAATGTATAATCTATTTTTATTTTCTTCCTCTTCCTCAGTGCAGGGATATGGAGCTTGATACGTGTTTGAAAATAAAGAGAACATTAACAAAGAAACACACAGCCAACTACTTTTGCTTCTAGCTGGAGGAGCCAACAACTCCACCATTTTTGTTTAGCTGCTCAGGATGAAGGGAATAGCAGTATTATAAAAAAATGCTGCTTTGTCAAGAATATTTTGAGTCCCATTATGTTAGAACAACATTAAGTTAAACCACAGTGAGTTACCAGTCCCAAAGGAAGTCTGAAGCAAAGGTTGGTTGTGTAAAATTTCACTACCTGTCGCCTACAGAGCGAAGCCTTTCAGATGCTTTTAGAGCAACAGGACAGCTGGGAAGATAGGTGGAAGCGTATCAGCAGATCAATGATTGTGCAGGTGTGAGTAGGAATTCTCCCTTGCAGCGTGTTGTGGGGACAAAAGCTCAGCGGGACACTGCGTCCTCTGCTACTGCAGATCCTAACAGGAAGAGCTCCTTCAGCCTCTTGTGGCATCCCTCGTGACTTCATGCATGGCTGCTAGTGTTAGCTATCAAGGTTATACAGCATTTTTAATGGTCATACGTGTTTTTCAGGATCTTATTTTTTAAATTTTAGGTGCTCGGAGCCCATTATAGTTGAATTTATTGAGAAACATGACTAAATGACAGAAGAATCTGATCCAGAAGTTCATTAGAGTTGGGAAAGCACTACTTGCTATGCTTGCCAGAACTTGACTGCATTTTCAGTCTCCAAATATTCTCAACTCTGGAAGTGAAGCATGACTTTTTCTGTAATGCAGCAAAACAGAATACTGCTATGCGTAAGTTCATTGAGGGCCTTCAAAAGTCATGAATTAATTAGGAAGATAGAAGATTAATAATCTGAATGGTGGAAGAGTCGCAGACAAAAGAATTTGGAAAGAAAGAGACTGTAATAACTAACATATGTATCTTGACATCAGAAAACAACTCCCAAAGTTGCAACTCTTCTCTTCCTAGTGTAGCATTGTATTATCACTACCTGCTTTTCCAGAAGTTCAAGTGATCGAGTAAGCACTAGGAATGAAAGTTAAATGTCAAAAATTAGATTCAAAATTGGTGCATTAAAATAGAGAAAAGATTTTCAATTCATATGTTTAGAACCTAATGGATGACAGAATTGAAGATCTCTGTGCAATTTTAATTTACTTCTTTGATGCACAGACTTTGTGATTGTCTTTAATGTTATGAAACTGTACAGCCTTTTTTCAGTAGTTTCCCACCTCATCCAGGGATATGGATTAAAAAGAAATCTCATTTTCTTTACTGAGGTTTCAGGAGAACTGTTAATAGAATAAGCTAAGTAATTCAAAACCATTAGTATAGTAATCTCTACAATGCAAGCGTTACATTATGTGGTATCATTATTCTCGTTCTGTAGGCAGAGAAAGAAACGAAAGGCAAAATTATCAATACAAAATATATGCCAATTTCTGCTGTTTGAAATAAAAAATAAGCAGGGCCCTAAAATTTTAATGTATGAGGCTCACTTATTGCCCAAGACAGCAGGTTAAATGTAAAAGAATTGTCTAGAATCACAGAAGCAGCCTGTAGCTGAGGAAAGGTTAGGAATCAGTCCCCCAGAAAACCACCCAACTATTTAGTCTTAAGGTCATCACATCCCACTCCACTTTCCCTGGCTTAACTGCCGCACATCTACTTACATCTTTGAAGGAAACAGCTACAGTGTGTACCCTTACAGCCTCCAAATTTTTCCCAGTGCATCACCTGTTCCGTTTGTGTAGTTGGAATATCTTGTAATTAACTTACAAATAGATAACGATATCATAGAACTTACACACAAGGAAGAACAAACTGAAATTACAGGAAAAGCCCTAACTGGAACATCTTACAGGCTTGGGAACACTGGCCTTACTATCTTCCCCACCCCCCCATGTTTGTGTTGAGAGGGTGGAAGCAAATTTCAAACATGTTTCCACGGAGGGCATGCTCTTCAGAATGCTGGAGCTGTACTGATCTTCACTGTCAGTAATAAAGTAATCAGCCATCCAAATAATCTTACAGTAACTGCTGTGTACTCTAGCTGCTCAAATGAGTAAAAAGAGAAGGAATAATTACAAATTTCAAAGCATAGTATGTGGGGTTTTTTTAATGGTACAGGACAGTATAATGCAAATTCATTCTTTTGCACTGTGTTAATGACATGTCATTTTTGAAATGGCTGAATCTGATCCAACTCATACTGAAATGTGTGAGAATCTTTCCATTGACTTCAGCAAGCACAACAGTATCTCTGGATGGTTCTAAGATTTGCTGGCATTTGACCTGAATATGCAGATTCAGCACTTGCGATTTCATATTGCTGTTGTTAACTCTTTTCTCCTAAACAAAGTGTTTTCACAGAGCTTCATCATGCTTTCATATGTTTGTTTGGAATGATGCTTTGTGGTCATTGCATCGTCATGTAGTTTTAAACCTGCGTCCTGTAGTAGCTGAACCCAAGAACAAGCTGTGGAATTGTGGAGATGTCACTGCCTAACTGCAGCATTTCAACAGTAACAGCTCATTAATGTTCTGATCACAGCTGTACAAACAGAAAGCTAGAAAGAGGGGGAAATGGCAAAGATTTATAACTACCAAACCCCTAACCATACCCATGACTACAATGAAAGTAAAACTCCAACAACAGTCCCTCTTGCTGGAAAAATGACAAGTGTAAGTTGGACCAAGTCCAAGATTTCTGCAACTATATAAAAATAAAGTTATCACTTGAATAAACAAGTCTGTAAGGTCCAAAAAACCCACGCCTTTCTCAAACATTCCTACTCCGTGCTATCATGGCCACATGGGCTGTGTGTGGTACGCTCTCTCTGAAGACACGCAGAGGGAGGCTTGCATGATGTGCAGTGACACGGGTGTACCGCATTCCAGGGCTCCCACAGGTAACGAGGGCACCCAAACCCCTATAAACCTGCCAACCCTGTCCTGGCGCTCCCCCAGGAGCCCTGTCCAGTGCTGCTGCTGGTGGGTGCCCCAGCGGACGAGGCTGACTGCAGCTGTGAATGTGAGGGGGGAAAGAGAGGCACTATACAGCGATGGTGGTTCCTGTGTCCGTGACTGTGGATGACACTTCACATCACTTTCTCTTGTAAATCAACTCTTATGTTTTCTTGTTCATTATTTGGTACAGACTGGCCAGCTCTATCATTTCTTGTAATAATTTTCTGGGGCGTTCTGTGATTTTTACACCATCACATATTTTGGACAGGATTACCAGATTTCTGGCATCTGACTGGATGCTGCTGCTCTGACTGAGGTTCTCAGACAGTGGGCAGCCCAGAGAAATGAATACTTTGTACTTCTACTTTGCATGTGCAATGAGTCAGTTGCAGTTAAGATATTCCATATGTTACAGAATATGGTGGTTGACCTTGGCTGGCTGCCAGACACCCACCCAGCTGCTCTCTCACTCCCCCTCCTCAACACAACAGAAGGAGAAAATAAGGTGAAAAAGCTCATGGGTAGAGATAAAAACAGGGAGATCACTTGCCAGTCACTACCACAGGCAAAACAGACTTGACTTGGAGAAGATTAATCTAATTTATTGCCAATTTAAGAAAAAAATAAATAATTGGATAGCGAGAAACAAAGACAAAAACACCTTCCCCCTTACCCCAGATCTTCTTCCCAGGTCCAGCTTCAGTCCTTTGATCTCAGCTCCCCTACCTCTTCTACCTCCTCCTCCCCAAAGTGGCACAGGGGGATGGGAAATGGGAGCTGTGGTCGGTCCATAAAAACTCTCTGCTGCTTCCTCCTCCTCACACTTTCTTGCTGGTCCAGCAAGGATTCTTCCCACCAGGTGCAGTCCTTCAGCAACAGGCTACTCCATCACGGGTCCCCTGTGGGCCACTGCTCCTTCCAAGAAACCTGCTCCTGCACGGACACTCCATGAGCTGCGGGCTCCTTCAGGGCACACTCCCCTACTGTGGCATGGGGTTTTCCATGGGCTGCAATGCGGGTGTCTGCTCCACTGTGATCTTCCATGGGCTGCAGGGGGACAGACTGCATCGCCTTGGTTTTCTCCATGGGTTACAGGGGAATCTCTGCTCCAGCACCCAGAGCTCCTCCTTTCTCTTCCTCTTCTCTAATCCTGGTGTTTCCAGGGCTGTTTTTCTCACATTTTCTCCTCTCCCTCACAGCTGCTATGCAGGTCTTTAACCCTTTCTTAAATACATTTTTGCAGAGGTGCCACCAGCTTGGCTGACAGCGGTGTCCTGTGGTGAGTCCATTTTGGAGCTGGCTGGAATTGTCACTGTCACTGTCTCTGTCCAGTGCAGGGCTAGCCCCTGGTCTCTTCTCACAGAAGCAGCCTTGCAGCTCCCCGCTGCCCACACCAGGGTACAGACACCCAACACAGGTGCTGTGCAAGGGTGCAGTAAGTCCAACTTGTCCAGACTGTGTCAGGTTGCAGCACGCATCCAGCTCAACTCTGCAACTGATCCACAACTGCATCCGTCCCACTCGTAGTGAGTCAGTGTGCAAGTCGGGTGTAGTCTGGCCATCCTCATGACTCATTGCGTCCCAGAAGACTGCTCCTGCCCTTTCTTCCCATGCTTGCAGCCACATGCCCCTCTTGCTCTAGCACGCCTCGCACCGTGTAGTACACTGATCCAGTTTGTTAATCCAGTGACAAACTGCTCCCTTTTCATTTACAGAGTTAGTTTTCTGACAAGTTTGTCTACTGACAGATGGTGAGCATCTAGCTAAGTTACTTCAACTGTAAGGTTTAACTGTGTGTGAACAGCTGTGATGAGCACTTTGCATAGTGTGCATGCACATTTTTATTCCCAGAAATCTCAGATGAAAATGTGGGATGGTTTTTGCATGTGGAGTGGGAACAGGTATACCTGACTTAAAAGAACTGCGAATCCCCATGCCGGGTATGAACTTGGAGCTCTGAGGAAGACAACGAACAAGCTTGCAGGATGCCCTATTTTGGACATTGTACTCCAGATGAAAAATATCCTAAAGTGCATAAAACAATTAAAACCAGGTGAAGGTCTTGATAATAGGCAAGGAAAACAGAAATTTCCAGCTAAGGGTCCAGAAAAGGCTAAGGATGATCAAATGTATGGAACAGAATGGAAAAGTTTTGCTTAACAGACATGGCTATTCAGGCAGGAGCATTCCCCTGAGATACAAAATGATAAATGCTTATAAAATCATGACTGCCATAGTGAGGATGAATAGGGAATAAATGTTCAGTGTTCTGCTGAACCACAACTTGTCAGCAACTGTATGAGTATGCCTTCGTGCTACGGTGGTCTGTCAGTGTCAGGATGCTAGGCTGGATGGGCATTTAATCTGAAGCAGGACAAACACATTCTTAATAATAGCCTATAGCTTAAATTGAGCAAGAGATATAGTTGAATAGTATTATTTCTTGAACATTTGAAAAATGATCATTAATTACTATGCTATGAACTTTTTCAGTATGCATGTCCTCATCAAGCTCTGCAGGTAAACATGAAAGTTAGCTTTGACCCCAGCCAAGGTGATAATACTAATGTTTTATACAGCTTGAACATTTACAGGGGAGAAGAGGAGAGAGCACCTCAGAAATTGTTGCATGTTTTTTTTACTCCTGGAGGTCAAGCAGCCCTATGCAGACAAGCAGGAAACCTGGGTGGAAAATGGTGGGACTGCCAGAGGACTGGAAATAAGGAGCAATTGGGGACAAAGAGCCCAGCAGAGACAGTCAGTAGATTCTTTGCTTCAGTCTTGGACAGGCTCCCATAGCCTATACATCCTTCATAGCAGAAAGATCAGGTCTGAAGTAGTCATACCAAAAATATTTAGACTAACCAGGAGATATAAATGTTAATAAGTCACCACCATCAGATGGCCTTCACCCAAGAGTTCAGAAGGAAACGAGACATAAAATTGCAGAGCTGTTGACCATTTATAATATGTGCTGGAGGGGGGAACCCGGGAGCTACTGAGCAGCGAGTCTGACTTATGGGAAAATGGTAGAAAAGGTCTGTAATAAAGAAAGGGATTTCTGAATACATGAAAGAACAATCTATTGAAGTGTCAGCATGGCTGGGGTGAAGGGGCGTCCTTCTTCCCTGGCCTGCTGCAGTTCTATAGCATGGACAAAGGGGATAGTACGTTTGATTTTCCAAAAGACCTTTGACCAAATTATGTGCCAAAGGTTACAAATAAACCAACTAACCAAACCCTAAATTTACACTGCCACAGGATTGCTGGAAATCACCTTTTATTAACTGGATAAAGGATGGGAAATAAAGACTGGTGCTTTCCAGGATGGAGAAACATCAGCAGCGGAGTCCTCTAGGGACTGATGTTGGGACCAGATTTATTCAGCATCTTCACCAGTGATCTGGGAAGGGGAATGCAGCAAAATTCTGGAGTCCAAAGGTGATACCAAGCTCTTCTAGTATACAGTAAGGAACTCCAGAAGTTTACAAAACTGAGTGGACATTAAGGCATCAAATTAGTTTCACTGTATCTAAATGAAAAGCAATACATATAGAGAAAAAGAATATGATACATGCAGAATTCAGAATCAGTAGTTTCAGATCAGGAAAGTGGTTTTGGAAACATCATGGTCAGTTTATGAAAATCATTGGACTGGTGTTCAGTATCAGGTAAAAAAAGACAGCAAAATACAGATCATCATCAGGAAAGGTGCTGAGAATAAGATAGAGAACATCATTTTCACAGTATGCAAAACCCTCATCTTGCAAAATTAAAATTTTTGGGTCCTCAAGAAAAGCACAGTGGAGTTAGACAAGGTACAGAGAAAGGCAACTAAAGTGATTGAGAGGATGTCATGGCAGCCTTATTAGGAAAGGCTGAAGTTGTTCAGGAGGGAGATGAGAAGGCTGCAAGGAAAAAGGAGTAAGATTTGTAAAATTATGAAGGTGGTGGAAAAGGTCACTGCAGCAGTGAAATTCACTACACCTTGCAATGCTAGGACTAGAGAGCGCTTGGTGAAGCTAGTTTAGAAGAGACAAAAGGAAGACACTGTCACAGGCTTGAAAGGGAATAGACAAATTCCTTAAAGGGAACAGGCAGTGATGTATGTCACCACTTGACATCTTGTAACCAAGACTTGTGGATGCTGGGGAACTATAAGGGGAACGGACTTCCAGGTAGCGGCCTTGTCTGCTTTCTTCCAATGGCATCTTGTACCACCACCATAAGAGACAGTATGGGCACTGATGGTTTGACCTACTGGTCCTTCAATAGGATGATTCATGTATTCTTACCCAAAGACTAAATGGGCCAGACTAAATAAGGTGTAAGGAGAAACTTCTCCTCTCATATTGAACACATACAAAAGCCACTGCTTTAATGTCTTAAAATCCCCTTCCAAAAAAACAAACAAACAAACAAAAAAAACAAACAAAAAAATAAAAAGAGGAAAAAAGGAATTCCCTTTCATTAATTTCTTTCTCCACCTCATAAAAACATCCTATTTCCATTCCTTCCTCTAGAACGCTAATGTTATTAAACATTAACCACAATAAAAGTTGTGCAATAGACTCCGAATTAGTAAGTACAATAAACACAAGGACATGACAACTTTAATAAATACTTCATTTCTTTCTGAAAGCCCCTCGGCCAATGAAGTGGAAGATTTTAATTTTATTCTGTGCCCCATATGCTAATGATCAACGAAGAGAGGCTAGATTTCAAGTTGTCACAGCTCTCTCCATCTCAGAAACCTACAAAAGGTTTTACTGTCCTCCCACTCTGCTCACCACTCTTCCAACTGACATGCAAATAAAATATGTCCTCCCCCCTTGCCAACTGCCTTACTCCCACCAGAACCGGTAAATCAAAACCCAAGAGTTGCTTTTCCGACTTCTCACTCTGTTGATGAGCATGCTTGAAACTTACCTTCTCACACCCCTCTCCCATTCACAACCAAAGATAAAAGAAAGGAATACTGCATTATTTCCTTACGGCCACCCACACGTATCTCCATTTGCATCTAAAGTCCTGGTCATTCTGCTCACTCGGAGTTGCCCTGGAAGCTGTGGTACTGCCTGGTGTTGCCTGTTGCCCACATTACCTATCCTGAGTGGGAATGCAGCAGGATAGTCCACAAGCACGGCCCAGGGACATCCCTCCCCTGCCACTCAGACAAACGTGGTGCAAGCAAGACACTGAGACCCTTTGTCCCCAGTGAATATTGGATGTGATTCGTGTTGAGTTGAACAGGGCAAGTGGCTGGAAGGTCCAACAGTAGCTGGGCTCAAATGTTTAGAGCAGTCCTCTGGATGTTTGTTCAGTTGTCCCAAAGCAGAAAGGCACTTTGAACTCAGGCCACCCCCAGCCCTTGGGAATGCCCTAACCAAAAGTACCCGTCAAGTGGAGGTGAAGCTACACCCATCCTTCATTTCCCTGGTCCCAGCAGGGCCTCAGAATGCAACAGCTCAGGCATTTGACTTGCTCTAAAACTAATCATTCATCCATTTGAATGCCAAAACCCCCCCGCACAAACCCCCAGGTTAGCTACATTATTGCACTTTTTTGAAAGGTTTACATTCTGCCACTGAATCAGATGAGCAGTTAGTCATAGACCTTTCAATTAACAGATTGCTTAAATAGCTGAGAGCCACAGCAATATAGGTCTCATCTGGAGGGACCACCTTGTTCTAGAAAGAAACCTTGTTCTAGAAAGAAATCTTGTTCTAGAAAGAAAAATGTAATATTTTTGTAAATTAATGTTATAATCAGTTTTTTATAAAAATTAGAGATTTTTGTTCCTATTTCTTATCATTTAATATCCTTTTTATTTATTGAAAAGTTTAAATGGTTGTGTGGTATGTGAGCAAATGTTACCTTTTCGTTTTAAACACTAAAAAATAAAAGACATTTAAATACTAATACACTCCAAGCATTAAGACAGAAAAATATGTCAGCTTAGAAGGGGATGATTTACAGAAAAAGATCTTTATTTCAAGGAAACCCACTAGGGCATTTCTCATTTTCTTTTTTTCATAAAGAGTCAGAGCACATATGGTTCTGAGAAAGACATAAATGACAGAACTTTCCAGGAGCAAGAACTTCACTGTGAAATTTCAACCCTTCAGTGCAGGCACCTGCAGACATTCCTGTGATCTGTGATGCACATTCATCTCTGTATCTCCAGCCTGTGTTCTTTGTATTTGATTCAGTTTATGATAGGTACAAATTTTCGTAGCAGAACAACTACATAGAATCAATTTTGATAATAGTCATAGCACAACTGTGGGGAAAACGTTCTTTTAATTTATTGCTCCTGGTGAGCAAAGTGTAACCCTCCCTTTACTATTGAGCAAGGCACTGCATATTTCAAAAATGATGCTCTGTAATTCATGACAATATGGTCAGACTGCTCAAATAATTTCTGTGTTGCTGAGGCAAAAGCCTGAACAACTTCCAACACATCAGAGAGAGACAAATCTGAATAATCTGGAGTCATTCGGTACATTTACTTCTTTACGATACTGTACACAATTCAAACAGTCTGCTGATCTTGTCCAGTGGAATCCAGAAATGCAATCTGTCGTATATTTATAAAGAAAACATGCACTGTGGCAAGCGAAAAGGCTACAGCAAATTTTAACTAGTTTCTGGTAATACACTGTGATGCACAACAGTGATATGAGCAGACGATAATATCAAAATTAAATAATGGATTGTACTCTCTAGCTCCTAATTTTTGAGAGAAGGCTTCAAAACTTATTTAATGTCTTCTTTTTTTAATAGAAAATCCACAACTTCTCTTTTCTTCCAGTTCAAGAACTATACGATGATAAAAATAAGCAAAATGTGGCTTCAAAAAAACCTGCATGGTTAAAATAGCTGTGAAACTTAGGTCTTCTTTTGTAATAACACAAGAGCTAGCCCAGGTGTCCTAGATCCTATCTTGAGAGGTTCAGTCTTGAGTGGTGTACCTAAAGAATACAATGGTTTATGTATGTAATTAGGAAATTGAACTCCTGTGGGAGTGGAAATGCAGATAATGTGTAGCAGCATCCTTAGGAAATGGAAACACTACAACAGAAGGCTCTTGGTCAGGGAGCCTGTACAATGGACTGAATTGGTAGTATTTTAAAGACAAGAGGCTTACAGTAACACTACCAGAGTTAAAAACTTATCTGAAGTTTTGATTGGTCTGGGCATTCAACCTTTTAACAAGTATTTATCCTGTATGTTGGACACGAAACATCTTATGTGCACTTGTCAGAAAGATAAGAAAGGACATGAAAGAGGGCAATAACAACTAAAAAACAAATGGCTGAGTCCTGGGAGCTATTATTACAGTTAGGAAATTGTATCTCAAATAATTTTTGCCTGCTCTTGGTTATCCAGTACACCAGGAAGAGTGGAAGAGCAACTGCAAATACAGGAGAACTACTGTTCAAAGGAAAAAGAAACCCTACTTCCAGTTTCAGCCAACTCATAAAAGAGTTGAGCTAGATAAAGAATTTAAAGTGTGAGATTTTGGTCTAATCCTTTGCTATATGGCATGCAGTTATTATATACAAATGTATTATTACATTACATTACATTGATGCATTTTTATATATTAATTTTTAAATAAGAATAAGGAAGATTATTACAAACTCAGCTGTCATCCCTAGAAGTCTGGCAGCACTCACAGCTCTTTGTTAAATCTGGATAGCCAAGAGTGAAACACAAAGAATAGACAGATAAATATAAAGGGATTTCTCGCTCTGGGACAGGATTTTTTAATGGATGCATCAGACTCCATTAAGCAGCAGGAGAAGCCTTGGGTTATAACAGAGGACCCCAGTTCTTACAGAAGCTTGGCATCTTGAAGTGGTACTTACCACCTCCAGGTGTTAGGCAAGCTGTTCAGCACCTTGAAGAATGAGGTTTTACTCGGGAGTTGCACATAAAGCTCCAGTGAATGTGCACTAGATTCACGGGCTTGATAAAGAAACAGGGTAATTATCATCTGCCTGCTTGGATACTGCTGGCTTCTTACAGTGATTGAAGAGCTAGCTTTTCAAATAGAAAATTTGTTGGTTTAAATAAAATAGATTTAATGTCTGATTTATAATTCATAAAATCTGGAGGGTATACAGAATTTCCTTATGAATTACATTTGAAATAAAAACTGAAGCAACAGAACAAACCACCAATTATTGGTTTAATATGAGTGATCTTCACAGAGGAAAACATGTTTCTCGAGGTGTGCAAGGAATTAAACAGAATATGGAGAGACACTGCCAAAGTTAAGGACAAAGTATAATCAGTCATTTTACAAAATCCATTTTATTTTCTGTATCTGTTCCCCAAAGCCACGGTATTAATACCCATGTTCATTCAAATTTGTCCAAGGCCTATTTTTTCAGACTACCTCTTTTTAGAGTAATTTTTTTCAGCAGTTTTACATATCTGGGAGATCCCTACAGTATCAAAAAAGGAGGAGATGCATTCCCCATGCCTCTCAGAGTCCGTTTCTGGAAACCATCTGCAGTCATTTTTACTGTAGAAGAGGGTCATATTCAGAACTGTCAGTAACGGATGCCAGATCTGGGAGACAGTCAAGAATAAAGCCTGTTTGTTGGCACTATTCATTTTAAGAGAAACTGAGCCGTATCTTGGAAGCCCATAAAGAACCTGTGACTCCAGAAATACAGACCACACTCACTAAGGTTCTGGTAAATTTTATATTGGCGGCTTCTGTCTAAATTAAGAACCAAGCTTTAGTATATTCCTAAGATACACTCCATGTCATATCTGGCTGAGAGAGAGAATGTGGAGTTTAAGTAGAGTCTATTTCACTTCACTTGTTAGCAGAGGTGTCGGTCACATCTCAGGTTTTCTCTTTTGGGTTGGATTCACCACCGCTGTGCACAGGTTATTTTTCTCGTGTCTGAAACAAATGTAAATTGCCTTGCTAGCAGCTAACTGCATTGGTATAAGTGTGCAGAAAAAGGGTGATTCAAGTGTGCTGCATTCACCTGGGGCAGACATGGCAGAGCTGCCTTCCTCTTGGTCTTGTCAGAGGAATGGCTTTGGCAGTCCATCAGGCTGCACTGCACAAAGTTGTGTCGTTCATCCAGCCCCAGTGAGCGAGGTAGGCTCAGTGACCTCAGCAAAGCAGGCAAATGCATTTTTCTTCCCCACAGCTGAAACAGATTAAACATATTATTTTGTCCTCATACTGGGTCATAAAAAATCAATTTCATGGCAGCAGCAAAGCTGTTTTCTAAAATGTCATCTTCCATGACCAGCTTGGAGCCCTGAGGCTGAGCAAATCCCCTTCTCAGCAGGGATCTCTCATGGATCTGCTGCCTCCATGCCTGGATCCAGTAAGCGCCTGCCTCTCTTTTCCCTCCCACCTCCTGTACCCAGGGAAAGGTGACATGAGGCAACGCTGCCCACCACCGGGTTTCCCCGTTGCTCTCACGCCGGTGCTTGGGAAGCCTCCTGCCCTCCCCTTGAGGGGCACAGCCAGACACGGAGCGAGGGCAGGGGTGCGGGCAGCAATGGATACCTGGGGGCTGCGGGGCTGGGGCGCGCTTGGTCTCTGTGCCCTGAACCAGTCAGAGCAATTAGGGCCATGTAAGAGCCACCTTTCCACCGTTGCTGAGCCGGCATATATTTTTCTGCAATTAACTATTTTACCTTTTCTCAAAGCCAGCCCTGCCTATGAAAGACATGGTGTTTCTTTAGGTTCTTGTCAAAACATGAGCTATGGGGACTGATCATCCTCCTGGGACACCAGTGGAATTGTTTTAGCCTGTCTTCAGTGAGAGTGTGTTCAGGTTACAGACGTGAGAGTGAAAAAGAAGCTGTTATGTGTCTATTGAAATCAAAAATGGCATTTGGAGAATTTTTGATGCTCTGAATTTCTTTTTTTTCCTTCCCACATTTTTTGTCCAAAGTAGGCTTTGTGAAAAAGTTCTTCACTAGAACATCTTTATCATTGTGATTGCTGGAGCAGGAACTGACAGTGGACAGAGGCACTTGATGTCAACAATGAAAGTGACGCGCTGAGAACTGTAAATATTCTTAATGTTAGAATGTAGTGTAGTTAGACTCTGCATTATCTTTTCATAATCCTAGAGAAAGTTGATCTCTTAATATTCGACAGAGAGTCATTATTACAAGCAATGGATATCCTATTTCAGGTCAGCACTAACTCCATGAGGAAATGCAGATGTTACCACACACCTACAAGGCTAAGTGGCAGACAGGTTACAGTTTCTTGTGTATCAGTGGTGTCAAGCCAACCCTTAAGAATGTAGCTGTAGTCTAGCAATAAAAATACAGGGCACTTTTGTGTAGTAACTACTTTTGCTATGTCTAAAGTGCTCCATAAGTCAATTCTGTAAGCTAATGGGATGGTAATGGATCAATAGCAATAGCATGATAAAATGTTGCTGTAGCACACAGAAGCCATCAGATAAGCTGATTAATGCTCCATCAGTTGTTTGGTACAATAGTCATTATGAAAGAACACCAGTACCTGATCTTTTTGGAAAATAAACACTCAAACCTGACATTTTTTCTGACAAATGCATTGATCACACATAATGTTAGAAAAAACAGCTCTCCACCCATGATTGTTCTTCAGCCATAATCCTGAGAAACAAAGAAAGTGAGTCTTTCATGTTTCCCATGTCCCTTTGGTGTCAATAAGCCAAACGAAACACGCTTACAGGAATTACCTAGAGAGGGACAGGTTTCTTATTGCTTGAGAGCATATGAACAGGGCCATTCTGCCCCTCACTTTCACCCACTGACTGTCCTGGTTTCAGCCGGGATAGAGTTAATTGTCTTCTTAGTAGCTTGTGACATTTTTAATTGTTGTTAGGTAACGTTTATACTAGGTCAAGGACTTTCCAGTTTCTCAGGCCCTGCCAGCGAGAAGGCTGGATAGGCACAAGAAACTGGGAGGGGACACAGCCAGGACAGCTGACCTGAACAAGCCAGAGGGATATTCCATACCATGAGACATCATGCTGAGTATATATAAGCTGTGGGAATGAGGAGGACGGGGGGACATTTGGCATGAACAGTGTTTGTCTTCCCAGGTAACTGTTATGCATGATGGAGCCTGGCTGTCCTGGAGATGGCTGAGCACCTGCCTGCCCATGGGAAGCGGTGATGAATTCCTTGCTTTGCTTTGCTTGCACATGTGACTTTTACTTTACTTATTGAACTGTCTTTATCTCAACCCACGAGTTTTCTCGCTTCTACTCTTCTGATCCTCTCCCCCATCCCACTGTGGGGGGGGAGTGAGCGAGCAGCTGTGTGGGGCTTAGTCACCAGCTGGGGTTAAACCACGACAGTCCTTTTTGGAACCCAACGTGGGGCTCAAAGGGTTCGAGATAACAACAGATTGGATCAGAATATGCTAGAGCCAATTTATAGCTGTTGCTGCTGTTTAGCTATTAATCAGCAGGTTTCTGTGCTTGCCTTACTGCCTATTAGAGTCTAGTGCTCATTAGCGGCTGCTTTTTGCTTTTGCTGCTTGCTGTACCACTGCACTGCTTATCACCTCACTGTGCTGTGCCCGAGAACATTCCAATAACAGCAAGGGCGATGTGCCTGGGCTGGCAGGTGGCCAGGGCATGGCTGCTGTTTCTGTGCTGCTGTACTGGACAGGATAGAACTTCAGTGTGAACTAAAGTTGAAGGGACTGTGACTTGTGGACGTGTCCATGTGGGAGCAGGGTACCTCAAAGCATCTGTGGCTGTGAATAATTCCATGTCAGAGCAGGTATATATCGCAGCACTTTCCAAACTATCAAGGTGCAACAAGGTCTTTCACCTCCTCATACCAGCATACTCTTCATACAGTCCCTCTGCTGCCTTCTCCTCATCTCATCCAGAGCATGTGTTTTCTCTTCTCTTGCTTCTTCCTCTCTCCACGTCTTCCTCAGCTACTCTCTCTTCATCGGCTCTCAACCCCTTAACAGAACCAGCCACAGCTGCACCTTATCTACATCGGCCAACCCACCGCCCCTGAAGCCAGCCCACAGTTGTATATTATCAATGATAACTAACCCAGCTTCATTCCTCTACAGGTATATATGGAAGCGTCTGTGGCCATGGTTATGTCTGTGTCACAGTGGGTATGCCTCTGAAGAGATTATGGCCTAAGGACAAGTCCACACTGGAGAAGTTACACCTCGAAGCGTCTGTGGGTAACTCCATGCTACATCAGGTACAGCTTGAAGCATGTCTGTGCATGAGATTGTACGGGAACACTTCCAAGTGTGTGACTGTAGATAAGCCCCTGACCAAGCAGGTACACCCCTGTAAGGCTTGCAGCCGGGGGTAAGGCCATGCTGGAGCTGATTTTCTTCTAAAGGGATTGTGGTTGTAGGTAAGGCCATGCTGGAGCAGGTCTGTGGTCACAGCCCATGGAGAAGGCCACATTGGAAGAGGAGAACCTCAAAGCAGCTGTGGCTGTGCATAAGTTTATGCCACAGCAGGTATACCCCTGGAGAGACTGCAGCTCATAGATGAGGCTCCACTTGGAGCAGGTACAACCCTAAGGGACTGCAGGCTGTGGGTAAGGCCAAGCCAGAGCAGGGGCAAGGGGAGGAGTCCATCACAATGTTAAATCCTACTGGCTGGTCCAAAGGGACCAAGGATGGAGACTGCAGTGGATGTACCTTTAAATTGTTGTAACCCATGATTTGAGTTGCATGTTATATAGTAATTCATATACACATATATATCTAGCAGGAGCCATTACTGTGGGGGGAGGGAGTAAGCAGCTGTGTGGGGCTTAGTTGCCAGCTGGGTTCAAACCACGACATTGACTAATATTCTAAATTAAAACCAGGAGTGTGGAGAAGAACACAAGGGTTTAAGTATACAAATAACTTTTCTTGCCAGTAAATGTTACCTCATGCTATTCTGAAGCAGCCATGGACTTTGAAACCCAGACATGAGGGCAGGATTCAAAGCCTCAGTAAACTTATGACATAAAACTGAACCAAGCTTCACCCTGAAAACTGAGAAAGCCAAGTGCCTCCCTAAGCAGCCACAATGGAAAGCACATTGTCACTGACAGGCACTGAAAGCTTTGCTAAGGGGACAGGGAAACCTTCATTACCTGAGGAAAGCTTAGGAAGAGTTGAGCAGTTAGCATATGTGCATAGTGCATTACACAGCCCACCCAGCGAGGGATCCTTCCACTCTTGAGTTCTTGTTCCTTTTGCCCTCAGATGGCTGTCAGTGGTCAGTGAAGTTTCTGGGCCCAAGGCTGTTTTTCAGGCAAACCCATTTCCAGCTGCCTGCTTTCTCTAAAGGAGCCTTGGAGATGCTTGTGGCTTGGTACTGTCCCCTGTAGCTGCAGCATTGCCAGCAGCATCACCGTGTTTCTACCTTATGATTTACCTGTCCATGTCGTACTGCCTCTGTGCTCTGCCTGCTCAGTATAGAGGCTCTCTTGTCTACCCCAGGTAGGGTAGATACCTTGGAGTGGTGCTTTCCCTGTTTCTGCTGTCCATTTCTCCAGGCAATGCCTGGCTGAGACAGGATGGTGTTCCACAGCCAGGGTCAGGCTGGTTTCTGGTCAGCGGAGTCCAGACAAAGGAGAAGGCCAGTCCTCAGACCAAAGCCTAGGTTTCAGCTCTGTGAGGACGCTTGAGAAATGTCTGAGCACCAGGGATATCCTTCTGCTTGAGAAGGCATCTCAAACCTTGTCCTGGCCAGCATCCCTGAACTGAGTTTGGATAAGGTGGTGTGTTTGCTTGGATGTTTCAAAGACTCCCCTTTTTTTGTCATTCTTTTCTTTATCCACTGGCGACTCTCACCTTCTGGAAGTTGTTGCTACCTCAACTTCTTGCCACTGAGAGCAGTATCAGCTGCACCCCATGCCTGTCTCAGGGAGATCTGCCGTTGCTGTAGGCAGTGAGGGGGAAGGTCTGCCCTGTCCCACCTGCTGGAGACTGTGACAGTGCTCTGGCAGCTCATTCACAGCCTCTGGAGGAGGTATTTGTCTCCTCAAGTGTCATTCATACTTGAATAACTATCCAGTGTCATCCAGGAAAGAGACCAGATGGAAGTGTCCTGTGTGCCAGATTTGACTACAGGTTGCCAGTCAGATGAGGCTGGGTCAGACAAGAGGGCTTACTAGCTTTACACCAGGAATTGGAAGGATTTCTGGCCTCACCCCATGCTGCTTGGCCTGGCCTAAAACCAAGCAGAAGCTGCCTGCCCATTTCATCCCCTCCTGTGCGTCCTCTGTAGATGGCATCAGAGAGTGCTCTCCTCCTCCTCTGAGCTTTAGCCTTCAGGGCTAATGGTGCTTTTGTCATTTTCAGCCTTGGGTAATTCTCATGTATGGCACTTCTATGCTTAATTACAAATCCGCTCTTTTTCTGGAGCGGAACCAGCTGATCCACTGGTCATCAGGATACTCCTACAGAGTCTAGATGCTGCAATGGAGACCTATGGCATGAGGCACATTCCTCTCTGTGGAACACCAGAGTTAGTCACACAGCTAATGCCTACAAAAAAGTGAAGTGTAAAAAGATGCCGTGAACTAATTTAGGCTTAAGCACGCTGCAAAATTATGCTCGCAGAATAAAAAATTACCAGCTGATGTCAGTGTGCCTTTGGGTGTACTCATTGCAGAAAAGCATGAGGAATCAGTATCTTACTAACTCATTCTTAGTTTTATAAAAATTATTTCCTGTTAAAAGTATCCCTCAAGGGTATGACCTACTAAACCACATTCTCTCATGCAGCCTAAAGTATTATCTGTACAATAACAATCCTGTCACTGAAATGCACGACACCATATTATTTTTAGCAGATTAGTATTTAAAATTATTTGACCACAAGCCAAGGATCCCTTCTGAGAAGAACCATGAGCTCGATCATCCATTTATTACCTGCTAAAATGTTCTCATTTGCCTTCCCTTTGCAAAATTTGGCTCTCAGTACTCAAAGAGATTCAATTTCAGAAAAGATATTTTCGCAATAATAATTCTGCAGTGCATCAAAGGGGTGTGAGCTGGAGGGGAATAGGGGGCTGTATCCAGACAAAATCGTCTCTAGGACAGAGGGTCAGGCTCAATTACCCATTTGATCATGGGAGACTCGTGGCAAAAGTCAGAGAAGAATGAACCTACTGCTGGGCTGTACGGAGTGCCCAGCTGAAAACGCCTTCCAAAGCTCTGAGCAATCCCCCTCTCACTCAGGGCATTTATGCGAGTGGTTGCGCAAAGGCGGAAGATGTCTTTCTAAATAGGTATTTTGAAGACGGCCATAAATAACAGTCTCTGCCAGCTGCCATGAGACTAGTGGTGGCAAAACCGTGAGCTAATCTATCTGGCTCTTTATGGTGACACTTCCCAGACAAGGCATCTCTGTGTCTTGTAGGCAAACAGAGACCTGGGGATGTGGCTGCCTTGCAGGAAGAGCTGAGTGGGGCGTCACGTTTTTGTCTTTTCCCAGGGAAGAATGCTGGCTTATGCATTCTCCAGAAGGAACAGACTGGCTGCTCCAAACATTGCTTAGGGCAAAGCCATGTCCTAATGCTGCAAATTAGTTTAGATTTGTTTTGGAAACCTGCTTTTCCAGAGTGGTCTGGCTGACATACTAATAATTCCCTACTTCTGGCAATTGCTTGCTCTTACTGAATGTCCTTTTGAAAACTGTTGACAAGATCTACACACCACCCAGAAACGCCTGGCCTGCACACAGCCTGATCTACACACACAAAGTATCTTTTGCCAAAGTTCACAGTGTGCAAGTGGGTGCTGGACACAAAACTAGCTGCAAATATGGACAAGGAATAATTGTGGTCAGCACCACAGATAGTTATTTGCAAAGAACGTTGTCATTTTAGGCAGCGTGACCTTATTGAAGACTCGATTACTTGATTACTGTCAGGAGAGGTTGATCTCTGGATTTAAGTTAAATGCTGTAGTACTTGATGTCTGGTCTTCCCCTTTCATTAGGAAACATTCTTAGGCTGCCACTGTTTTTGCTGCCCCTAGTCTGAATTAAAAATAATTCCTTGTGCAAGGGAGAGCAGGCAGAGGTTTTGAAATGGAAGGCAATTGCCTTCACAGGACTGTTCTTTCCTTGTTTCTGCGGCTGGTTTTCTGCTGATTTCCACATATGAGACATTTCTTTGGGCTGTTTCCCTCCTAGTGAATTGTCTACACAATATTAGCCATGAACACAGATGATTTTAAAAGTGTCCCTTTAAATTCAGAGTGCACTTCAGAGTCTTATCTGCATCTTCATGCCTCTAGTTCAAGGATGCTTCTGAAATGCATTACAGGATGTTCACCTTCTTGCATTTTGCTTGTGAATGCTAATGATACCTTCTCAGCAGTATATTAGTCAACAGGGAAGGGGAAAAAGATGAATGGAGCAAGGCAGTGGCTAATCATGTTAATTTTTGCCTCAGGAGGATGAAGTTTCATCAGCTGCTGGTTTTAGTCTGTTTCTGGGATTTTAGATTATGTTGTTTATCAGTTAGAGCCCAAGCACTGAATGAGGCAGATTGCTGTCAGAAACCTTTGGATAAATGACTATTGAACTCTGCAATAACACTCTACTTTAAAAGATCACTGCTACAGAGCAAAGCATCACCTCCAGAGGTAGCAAATCCCTCAAAAGAAGAAAAACTGTAGGCTGAACAAGGAGGTATTGCAAAGTGCTTGTGATGGATTTCTTGGGCCCCTGCCTACTGCTGGCTGTATAATTCCCTGAGGATCACCCCAGGATGCAGCCTGCTTGCACTTCCCTCTCTAGCACTCATCCTGCTAACATGGAAGGCAAAAAGGTGGTGCTATGCAGCGTAAGACTGCTTCAGGATTGCTTTTCAGTTGTAAGGCTGCAATTCCTCAACATGTTCTGCTTCCCCAAAGCTGCCTGATGCCCTCCAGCTTACATAGGACAATTTCTGTAGATTTATATGGGAGAAATAACGTCTCCATTTCATGTTGTTTCTCCGTCACCGTAGTGTTTGCTGTTGCCCTCTGGTTTCTTAGGTACTTATTTATAGCATGCTCCAAAATAAAGTTTCTTTCACTTTCTAGAAATCAAAGCTAAATGCAGGGGAGACTGAATCCCTCTTTCATCCGGATTACTAGCTCAGTGTAGTAATGTTTGTGACTCAGGGTGACACAGTCACAGCAGCTGAGAGGAAGGATCAGGGCATGGAGAATTATGCACATTCAAGCTGGGCTACTCTGCAGTCCAAGTAAGCTCAATTTTGCCACCTCAAACGGCCGTTCCTTCCCCAAACACGGTGCAGAAGGCCAGAGGGTGGGACAGATAATAGCGGAGGGAAGAGCCCAGGGCAGCTGGGCTGGCAGCCCCTGCAACATCTGGGGGGTATGGAGCGACTGAAGGGTGATTACAGCATGTCAGAGCCGCTTGTCCTGCAACAACAGCCAGCTCATGGCCTCCTGCTGACAGCACCAAGAGCATTAGGTAGCCTGGCTTCCCAAGGCTCTTCCCCGGCAAGGTGGCTCCCAGGCTGTGACACTCCTCCCTTCTCCCCTTCCTCCTGGCAGCCCTGCACCCTACCCACTGCCCACCTGCACCACTGCCTTGGAGCAGTCCCGAAACTGGGTGGAATGGAGGTGACTCACTTGCTGCCAACACAATGCTGATGTTTATTTCCTGAAGAAAAACACAATTACAAAATAAAAGTAATGTAAGTTCTTCTAATACTTTATAGTAGACACAGCTTAATGGAGGAAAAAGGCATAAAAAATGCCCAATAAAAATAAACCCTTTTAGTACTCAACAAGCTTTTATTCAGCACTAATATATCACCTCTCATCCTACAAGGAAAGCTTTGCATCTGCTGCTCTGTTTCCAAGAGCTCCATCATAATGTTATTCCTTCATTTATAAAGTGAACTCATGACTCTGCATAATCACTATCCCTTCTGTTTGAAACAGAATCGAGCCAGCATCGCACGTACCATTACTCCTGAAGGGCAGCTTCCAGAGCTGCATTTTAATTAGGGTGATACGTTGTTTTGTCTCTAATGGTTCAGGCACACTAGTGGGTTTCTGAACCTTAATAAGTTACTGCATGTCAGCCGAGGCAGGTGATGGCCAGGGTGCTTGCTCCCTCCCTGGCATTTGCCAGCAAAAACATTTTTTCTCTTATTAACCTAGCCTGAAGCCTGAGCTGACACCTTTTACATCACATTTTCAGTGAGAACCTCCAATCAATTACTAGTAGCTTGTAAAACTGCAGGTGAAATACTCTTGCCTCAGTGCAGAACACTTAGGCACGGCTGTGACACTACACATCATATCTGCCTTAGGAGAGCTTGGTTAATGGGAAAGAGGAAAGTTCGTCTTCTCTGCCTTCTCTTTCTTAAAAATGCATGACAAATGAACCCCAGGTTAAGTAAATAAGCTTGCTGTCTGTAGGAGGAATGCTAGTTCTTTATGTTAACGGTGAATCCATACACAGGTTATTTCATACATTTTGACGATAAATTAGCACTGGGGTTTTCTGTTATCAGCCCTTTCTTCTAGTGGTGCAGCAACTGCCGTAATTTGGGATTGAAGCTTTCTTGTGTTACCTGGTGTCATTTAACCTACCTTGAGCTTGCTTATTTATATAGAAAGTGGAGAAAGCAATGCTTGTCTTTCTCACAGTGCTGTGAGGAAGCTTTTGCTGAATAATGGCTGCAAAAAACTGGGAACTTTGGTAGAAGAAATAACATAAACTGTTAATGTGCTCACATTAGTTGGGGATTATTTTTTTTTTAATGTCAGTCTATTGGACTAGAACTTCTAGGATCATTTAGTCCTTCCAAGGAGACACTGAGATATTTTTCTTTTGGTAACAGAAATATTGATTTGCTATCCAAAATAAAACATATTTTCTTCACATGCTTGTTAACCCCACAGCCAAAAAAAGCATATCTGTACATCAACAGGGTAAGAAAAGACTATTCTTATTATATTTTTTCTAAGGAATTGATACAATTTGGAGTGTGCTCTTGCATGAGATTGCAAGGTTAAAGAAGAAAAGGTGGGAGAATTATAGTTGGAAGAGTTGAATGTATTTCTTTTGTAGTAAAGTAAAACAAAAAAAAAAATTCAAGTTTCTTATGCTGAAATTCTGGAAACATAGGTGATGTCCCTGTTCAGGTGATGACTTGCTGCGTCACTCACTTCTGAAGCTGTGGTTGTCTCTTGGAACAGATGCCGGGTGCACATGCTTTTATCTGCGCGCTTTGGAGGCTTGTCTGCACATGTGCTGGGCTGGGCTGTGAAAGCTCCCATGCCTGGCAGCTCGGAGTAGAGCATTTCTGCATGTGCTCAGCAGCTTATATTTAAACTGAAAAGACAAGGTGCAGAGAACCCATCAGGATTACAAGGTAGACACACAATAGATGTAGATGCCGGATAGGATTTACAAGTACAGAAGGGTAGGCTGTCTCAGTCACTTTGTTCCAAATTTCCATTGTAGGTAGAAACCCCAAATCCAGCTCTTAAAAAATTGCTATCTACCTCTCAAGATGCTTTAATTCCACAGATATTCATGTTTCCAATGTAAAGCGTTGCCCAGGTATTTGAATTTTTTTCCTTGTAATTTTTGGCATCTACAAAAGCTCGGTAACTATTTCACATTAATTTGCATAATGATTTGTAAAATGGTGTTTCTCAGGTGGGGACTCAGCCCAGTAGTCATTCATGTCATAATGACTAGATAGATCTCTCCCAAATACATGGCTGGAGAGTGAGCTGGCATTGCTGCTTTTCCTCTTTTTGTGCAGATGTTCAAGGATTAGCATTCAAGAGGAAAGAATTTGGGCTCAGCCTCTTCTTCTGCTGAAGGGGGTTGGAAGCTGCAAGCCTAAACTCTCAGAAGAGCATCCAGACTTGCTCTGTATACAGCAGCTCATATGTGGTGAAGATGGTAGGTTCATCAAAGCGGTGGGTGCGACAGATGGGGGTGGTGAGAATGAGCCAGCGATCTGATGATTCAGGCACCTGGAAGGAGACCTGGCCTCTGGTTTGTGCTCTAACCCACTTACAAAGCATTAATGAGAGCAGAGACTGCCCTGCTTACCTGTAGAGGTCTGATGGCACCACAGGGTTTAAATCCCGGCTCTCTGTTGTTAGGTGGATGTCATGCTGCCAGAGACCTAGGTTTCTCTTGGGTGACAGCAAGACCATTGACTGATACTCCCTTTGACTGATACTACACTTTAACCTAGTGAGTAATGGTTTCTGTGCAAAGTGATTTAAGACGGATCTTCTATAAACGTGAAGGAGCAGGGGAGCAATGTAAGGTAGAGTGAACAAGTGTGGAAAAACAGAGGGGAGAAGGGATAAAATGTGTAAACAGGCTGTTGTGTCTGCAGTGCCCTGTGCCTGATCCCCACAATGGGTGTGTGTACCAGGGGTGTTTGTGCATGCGCACAGGTATGTGCAAGTCAGAGTACCAGCAATAACAGGATCAGGGCAGTGTCCCAAGGCTGCCTATGTCCCAGTGCCAGCAGCAGGGGAGGCTGGGATCCAGGGGCAGCTACTCTCACATGCATATGTATTTACATATATTCCACTAATGGGCTTTCATCCTGCTCAGCCAGAGAGGGGAACAGGATCAGGCCTTTTGTGCTGTGCTTGCTGAAGTGCTGCATTTTCTCTCCGTGTATATATGCTTCCATGTGTATATGCTTGTGTGCGTGTGCCTATCGGGCACACATGCTCAGCCTTGCTCCTGGCTGGACATGGAGCCATCAGACCGTGGCAGCCTGCCTTGAATGGGCTACTGCGTCTGACAGCTCCTAACACGCACAGTCCAACCCGTGAGATGTGAATTTGAGGTCCTGGAAGGGAGTGTGAATCCCCTCTCAGAGAAGGAATAATGAAGACACCACCATCTCCTTTCCATTCGTGACTCTGGAAGGCAGCTATAAATCTAGGCCAGATTAAAGCTCTTTAGTGGTGCTCTGATTAAGGCACCTAAATTTCAGAAGGAAGGGGTTTTTTAGGGGTTAGCCTAGATGGCTGCCTGTTCACTGAGCTCATTTCTCCAGACTGTAGACTGTTCCCTTGCACTGAGGCAACGAATTCAGCATGAAAGAAGGTCTTCCAGCTTGGCTCGCATAATAATACACAAAGTTATGGTATTCCTTCTAAATACTTCTCTTTATTATGAAAAGTTCAGACTTGTTTAGTCATGTAAAAACTGGAGAGGAAGGGAGGGACACATATGCTGCTTATTTCTTGAGTGGGAGAACTGGATGGTACAGAAGTAGAAACTACTGTTTCTCAGGAGTGTAAATAGCATTCCAAGTGATACAAATGTCCAAATATAAAAATATGAGCAGAGAAAGAAATAAGAAGAAAACTCAGCATCAACAAAGAAAAGAAACAGATGCCTGTGTTTACTGGCTGCTGTCATGTATCAAAGTCTGGTCCTGTAAAAAAAATTACTATATACAAAATAAATAAACAAACACATTTGCTAATGTCCTAATCACAAGGAATTTTATCACTTCAGTAAAACAATGGATTCACCAAAAGTTTTGTTAAAATATACAGGGAAACAAAATATTCTGGAGAGTTTCTTGGTCTGGCTGAAAGTAGTGGGAAAAGTTCCACCAAATTCTAACACAGAAGGATTTCTTAATGACCAGCAAAGACCTTTGTTATAGAAAAGTACAGATAAAACACTATTGGGAGTAGCTGCTAGCCCTTAGCATGGCGTTAATGACATTGCATTTGATTCAGTAACAAAATATGGATATAAACAGCACATGGGTCCTAGGTGTTAGCTTAATTGTATATAGAGACTGGGAGTAGGAAGCCATGGAGAAGGAGAAATTCCCTAAAGTTTCATTAGCTGACCTCTGATTGCACTACTACTGTCCTCCAAAATACAGTGATGAGACTTTGCCTCTGTGTGTAATATTTGTGGCTTGTAATAAAAGTGGTAAGATTCAAATAAGCATTTGCTAGTTTTCCTGATAAAACCAGGAGCCTCCATCTTTGAGGGTAAGAGTGGAATCTCAACTTTCTAGCAAAAGCTATGAGAAGGATTTAAGAATTATACAAGGAAACAGAAACAGTATCTCATGGTATCTGGGAAAATCTTTTTGGTTTGTCTGATTTGTGTCTGTGGTCTTTTCAGTTATTAATACAAGCTCAGTAATAGAAATTGCTTTGAATGGTTGTACAAAAGTTTAATTATGGGAGTGGAAGACTGACAGAGAAAAGCTTTCCCAAAAGAAATATTAAGATTAAAGATTTTCATACGATTGCACATGTAATTTTTTTTAAAATTCAGACAGTTTTTATGGTTTCAGTAATGTAATTTAATGAAAGGTTGGTGCTGCAAATCCAGTTCAAGAATTGCACAAAGCACATTCCAAGCTGATTACATCCACTTGCATATTCTCATATTATACTTACTTGAGGTGATAAGATCTAGATACAATGGAAGGCAATATTTCCCATCAGAGACTGCAATCACTAGCGATTTTGTCTACTCATATGGAGCACCAGGATCAGCAAGGTTCTGTCCCGAAGCACGCTGAATACTCCAGAACGCGGAGTTGATTCAGCTCCTGCAGGATCCAGCATCGTGGATCTGGCAGGTGTTTGGCATGTTACAGGGCAAGTAGTGAAATTACATTTTAGGACTTTTCCTTGTAATTACCTTGCCTCGTGGGAACTCTGCATTTTCTTTTTTCTTTTTCCTCCTGCAGATGTTACAGTCATGTGGGAGCTATGTGTAAACGGGTCATTCTCATTTTATGAATGCTGTGCTTGTCACCAATGATGTGATACTTGCAGTTATGTGCATGGCTGTATCTGTAGTACGCATTGTAGCTCTACTTATCGTGAACTGAATTAAAAATTAAAGGACTTGTCGTTAATTCCTTCTGCAAGAAAGATACAACAGAGAAAGAGCTGATTAATTCATCCTCTACGGCTAGAGGGAAGTAAGTGTCATTTATCCAAAGCGCTGAGAATTATCTCCTTTGCACTCCGTACTCCAAAACGTACACTTCATGATTCAGAGACTAAAAGCCTCATAGACACTACATTCACAGCTCAGTGTGAGATTTGCTGTAGTAGGTCTATAATTTTCAGCCGCGCCTTCCAGAGGAAAGTCACTTTCTCACTTCAGTAATGCTAATTGCTTTCATAACATAAATAATTTAATATAGTTTCTGCTGGATACCTGGTAGGAGGTTTGATTAAGTTAGCTTTTCCACCAAAAGCTCTACTTTGGAATCCAGGTTCTTTCCATAGATAATAGTTTTCTTGGAGGGTACATGTTTAAATCCTTATTCACATACTTTTGTCCTCTCGCTTCTGCTCACAACCTCCTCTGTCCCTTCAGGAGCCTACGACTGAGGTTTCTGAGGCTGCTTGGCACCTGTGACCTGATGGGTCTGATTCTGCCTGTTGGGAAGGGGATTCTGAGCTCAGTTACACCACTGGAGCATCAATGTGATAAGCTCTTTCACATTTATACCTACTGGGAATAAAGCCAAGATATATAATATAATGATGAAGTTTCTTTTTAAATAAAGTCACTTTTCAAAGTCAGAAGTCCTATGCTATGAATTTTATATCCCTCCCCTCATCACAGTCAAGATGTTCTGGTGATCTTTGAGTCACATTTTAGTCAACCCAGTTTTGGGGGATGTAGGGGTAGTGATTTTTTAGCAAAAGAGAGTTTAGTGTCATTTATAAGGGATAAATTATTATTGTTAATAATAATAATATTAACAACAACAGCTCCTAGTGTTGCAGTATAATTTATATTATTATCTATATAGGAGCAGAGGCTTAAAAAAATCTTCAAAGTTTGTACCTTGAAACTGCAGGTGATCACTCAATACCAGCAATCATAAAGGTCCCCAAACAATCACAGTAGATTCAGAAAGGCCAGAAAAAAATGGCCAACACACCTGCACTGTACCAGAAACTGCACAACACTTCCTAAAACAAGCAAATACCAAATATTTGCATATGATAAGCCAGAAGCATAAAAAATACAGAGGAACAGAGCAGGAGAGACTAAGGCAATGAGAACATCAGGGACTTTGCTAGGATCTTAGGAAATGCCTCAGGTTTCCATCATGTGGAGGAAATCATGTAGGGGAGCAAACATTCCTCACACAATCTGGTTTAAGGGAATTTTTTTTCCTGGTCTGAATTCCCATGACATTTTAAACTGCAAGTAATGTTCCCCAGACACACCTATTAGTTACTCACAAGTTTCTCTGCACACTAGTTTATCTTTCAAAAAATAATTTAAAACTGAGCATTGACAAATGTCTGCCATCACCCTTTATTTACACTAGCCCCTGGCTGTTTAGTGAAATTTTCCCCAAATAGTCAGTGTTTCTCACTATTTAACAGATGAAAAGTCAGCATGAGTTACATGGATCAAGTCAACAAAATTCTGGGGAGTAATATGCTAGAGAGGAGCAAAAATGTATGAACTTCTGGCTTGGGAAAATCAAAAGATGATAAAACGGAGCCTGTGCCTTAGTTTCAGCTTATCGGAACTCTGCAACTGTGGAGAGTCAGATCAAAGCTTCCAAGGTCACATCATCTCCATTGGCGACTGCATATGGGTGGATTGCAGATAAAAATGCTGGACCTGGATTCTGAGCAGAGTCCCCTTGCTGGGTCGTTGGCAGCTGGTACGCTGAGTACAGTGACAGATTTGAAAAATGCCATTTAGAACTGTGCTCAGTGTTTCCTTTGCTTCTGTTTAAGTTTGCTCCCGTCTCTGTTAAACTATTCTATTATTCAAGCTACCATATTACCTCATATCACAATTATAAAACAAGCTTATAATACAAAGAATCCAAGGGGTGCGCTTGAAAACGAATGTCAGTTTTCGTTAAGTGAGGGGATGATCTATACCCTTTCAACATATGAATTATTTATTTACCATATTGATGTTTGAGAAAACTGGAAATCACTATCCATCAAAAATGCACACGTGACATGGTATGATAAATGGGCGTTCGAAACTGCTTTGCTTTCGGTAAAAAATTGTTATAAATCTTAATGAAGCATGGACACTATGAAGCCCAAGGCATGTGTTTGATAGCTGCAGCCTGTGACCAAGAATTGCTGGGGCTCTGGGTGCCATCTAGTGGGACTTGGCTGGAATTTGGATGTAGCTATTTTCAGCGTCACATACACGTTATGAATATATCCCAGAATAAAAAACTCTCCTAGATTAGCGATACTATACATTTTCATATAAATAACTTTTTAAACTCTTGTGTGCATCGATATTATCAGAAATCGTTTATATCTTGGTCAGATTTCCTTCTAGGCTGCGGCGTATTAAACTCTGAAATTCAGACACTTCTGATAGGAAAACAAGGCAGTAATTACAACAATTGTTCTAAAAAACCTAAAAAATGGGTGAATCCAACTTAAAGTAAATGCAAAAATCAACTAAATTTGCCAGATTTGAACTCTCTAAAATGCAGGCTGGTGATATGTGTGCTTGGTGACCCGATGAAGCAGGTCCTGCTGACCTTGTGTCCCGCAAGTCTGGCCCCGCATCTTTCTTGTAATCCTGACTTCTCACCAGCCCACCCCCTTTTCTGCCATGTGGCATTTATGCATTGCTTTGTCTTCACAGGCACCTTGGAAAAGGTTGGTTTGTTAAAGTCATCAAATAAACTTCTAAGGTCTAAACCATAGGTAGGGAATTTACCTTCCCAGAATAACCCTGAGGTTACAGCCTTTGTTGGTACCATCCACATGTTGTGTTCATGGCCTGTCTTTAAAACATGTAATGGCATGTTTTGCTGCAGATCCCTCTCTCTCTGGATTTTCTTTAGAATTGCTGAAAATCCTGAATTTTAGTAGGGGAAAAAGAAATGTATTCAATTTTTTTTCCCCTTTTTTTTCCCCAGAATACGAAAGCTCTGTATTGGCCAGTTTGGACAGTAATTTTATAGTGTCTGCACTTAAACCAGATCGCTTCTGAAATATTAATAGTATTACGGTTTTATCTTCAGGCCTTAGTCAGCTGTAAATGATCCCTTACTGAGAATGAAGCACATACAAAGTGCAGATTCCTGTCTCAACAGTGTACATAGTGCCACTGCAGCCAAGTGCCTGTACAAAGCAAACAGGAAAACTGGTTTTTGGAAGATGATAAAAAATGCTAAAAGCGGGTCTGTCTGGATGGTGGGTGCAGGTTTGCTTTGTCCCTGCTTGGAATTGATGGAGCTCTTGCCTGAATGCCTGGTAGCAGAGCTGACCGGACCTGCATCAGCACCATCCTATAGCTGCTTGAAAATCTGACTTCTGCAGGGCCCGAGAGGCATTTGGTGGTGTCTGAACCCCTTTGTGTAAAGACACCCTCTATAAAATCTGTGCAAACTATACAGTATTGGGTCTTGGGGGAAAAAATATACAAGAAAGATTTAAATTGTATTTCAGCCCAATCTGCTTAAATGTGGCACTGGAAAGAAACTCATTTCATAAACACTGCATGGGAGAGGTGACAGCTTAATATAGAAAATTTGCTGGAAAGACCACTGATTTCTGCTAGATTACCTAAACCTCACTCGTGGGCCAGGGTCACAGTATTGAAGAAGGCAAACTGTGAGAGCAGGAGGCATTTACCAGATGCTTATGCATCTTTCATCTGCTAGGTGAACTCAAAGGGAAGCAGAGCCACAGCCTGAATCAGCGCTCAACTTTAACACAAAGCAAGTTGTATTGAGGTGCTTTTGTGAAAAATTGCACATCACGTCCTGGTTTTGGCTGAGATACAGCTCATTTTCTTCCTAGTAGCCGGTACAGTGCTGTGTTTTGGATTTAGTATGAGAATAACAACAACACACTGATGTTTTAGTTGTTGCTAAGTAGTGTTTATTCCAAGTCAAGGACTCTCCAGGTTTCCCATGCTGTGCCAGTGAGCTGGTGCACAAGAAGCCGGGAGGGAGCAGAGCCAGGGCAGCTGACCCCAACCAGCCAAAGGGATGTTCCATACCACAGAATGTGTACGCTCGGTATATAAACTGGGGGGAGTTGGCCAGGAACCACTGATCATTGCTTGGGGACTGGCTGCGCATCCGTCAGCAGGTGGTGAGCATCACTTGGAGTTTTTCAAGGAGGGGATTATTTCTCTCTTTTTGTTGTCTCCCTTTTCATTACAATTCTTGTTGTTATCATTATTGTTATCATTGTTATTATTATTATATTTTATTTCAATTGTTGAAGTGTTCTTATCTCAATCCATGGCGTTTACCTTTTTCCAGTTCTCCTCCTAGCCCCACCACAGGGGGGAAGGGTGGGAGATGAGCGAGTGGTTGCATGGTACTTAGTCCCTGGCAGGGCTTAAACCACAACATCATGACTCCCATTTTGCCTTTGGAGTGGCTGCCTTTGGCAGAGATGTGTTTTATGATTTAGAATAATTATTAATTTTGTAGACCTAAATTTCATCCACAGCATTGCATGCTGAGACTAGCTGAGTATTAGATAAAGTCAGGCTCAGAGTCCCAAAGCACATAGGAGAAGCATTTCAGATCATTCAGCAAATCTCCCCTATGATAACAGGATAAAAAAACCCCTCCTGATGACTTTCTATTTCTAGCTTCCAAGACAACAACCGTGACTCAAAAGAGCTTCTTTTATCTCTGATGTGAAGGGATTGTATTCTTTCCTCTCAGATGTGGTCCTTCTCATTCCAACGTGTGCTAAATTATTACAATTCCCAGCTGATCTTGAAGACCAAGTGGAAACTGAAATGAAATTTAGTGCCTGAATTGCACAGCCTCGAGGCAGTGCAGCCCAGCAGCAGTATGGACATCAGATGGCTCCAGTCTTATACCAGTGTCAAAGGGTCTGTCTTGACCTTTAAAACTAGCAAAAATCTAGGTCAAGCCTTCAGAAAGGCTGACTCTTCTTTCATGACCTTTGAAGCAGGCGCAGCGTCTCTGATCCAGGAGGAGGGGGAAGGGGTGGGAGAGGAGACTGTTCCAGCTTCTTTCCTAAAAACACGATCAGTGACAAAATGTACTGGCAGTTGTGACAAGCAGTATTGTCAGGCTCCATGACAGCACATGATACCAACGAGGATCATGTTTACTGCCAAGTACGACAGAACTGTTAAGGTTTTTGGAGGAAGGACCTGGTGGGATTTTGGGGGCGGTGGATGGGGACACCTGCTAACCTCCCTGCTGCTGCAAACTCCCTCTGAGGAACTTCATCTCCTGATGCAGAGGAAGGTGTTGGGATCACTTTTCCTCCAGGCTTGTCTGGTGAGGGAGGCTCTCCTCCCTCCTTACCTCACTGCAACCCAAGGTGCTCTACCCATAGCTCATTCATGACAGCTCTGCACTTCCCTTGTGGACAGAGAAAGCTGCTGAAAAAAGCAGAATGGACTGTGCAAACCATGGCACGAGGCTAGTTGTGGGGACCGTGATAACATGTACCCAGGTTCCCTGGTGTTGTCTGGTGGTGGTTTAGCACTGTGGTAGTACAGCAGCATCTCAGCTTTGCCTTTCTGTGACTTTGGGGTGCGCTCTGTGCAGTGTGACATGGGCATCAGCTATATACAAGTATGCCACACTAGTCAAGAACGCAAGTGTGGCTCATTCTCCTGTCAGAGGTGATGGTCTCTGGGGAGGATCTCAGATCGGAAAGCAGCCCCGTGTAATCAGCAGTGCTCCTGAAAACCCATGGGCACCCGAGACAAGTGCCTGAAATGAGGTTGTTGAGTAGAGGTGGTTGCTGAGAATGCGTGTGCAGTGGCAGGGTGTAATTGCCCTTTCACTTGCGTGACTTGGTACTAGACTTTGTTTACGTATCAATGTTTCATGAGGATTAACATCAATTTATCAAATCCAGTTAAGCTTTCTAATTAACTTTCAACCTGTTTCAACAGCCAACAACAGCTGCCAAGATAAGCCTCGTATCACTTGCATGATGTAATTTTTTTTTAATGGTTCATGAACAAGTTGGCATTTCAGAAGCAATTTCAGAAGGCAACTCATTCAGCTCAACCATATTGAGTTCAACTGCTTTCTGAAATGGCCGGCATGTCAACCAGACAAACCTTGCGTGAGTCCATTGTTTGAGATTAATTAAATTTCCTTAGTCTGCTTCTTGCTTGTTTTCTGAAATCCATGGTAAACGTCCATGACATTCATATTCAGAAGATGACAGTGGCTCAGACCAGACTAAAGGTTCTGATAAATCCAGTGTCCTATTGCTGATACTAACCAAAAGTGGATGCCTAGGAAAGACTGTAAGAGCAGGAGGAGCTATGCAATATGATCCCCAAGCACTCTCTGATCTCTAACAAGACTCAGATACTTTCTAAGCTATATTCTCTATTTTCTTTTTAACGAAGATGATTTGTTCTCCAGAAATCTATCAAGCCTTCCCTTGAGTCAATAAAAACTTTTAACATCCACATCCTTAAGCAAGGAGGTTTACAGCTTAACTACACCACATGAGAAAAAAAATCTTTTGATTGCTTTGAGCTTGCCTCTTCACAGTTGCCTTGGTATCACCTAGCTGCTATACCGAAAGAGAAAGGGAACAATCAATCCCTAGTCCTCTTCTTATGCCATTTATCACTGAACAGACCTCTGCCCAACCACGATCAAAACTTGATTCTTTATTTCCATCATCTCTGAGTCTAGTCTACGTTCACTCCCTGCTCTTTGCAGCAGTCTTCCCATGTCTGCTTGATGCAGAGGGTTTCATAGCCTGGCTGCATCTCTCTCAGTCTCAGAAACCCCCTCTGGTGCCTTTTTGCTCCCTTTCCTAACATGGATTTCTCACTGATGGACCTGCTTTGACTTCAAGGGACAGAAAGAGATCCCCCTACTGCTGTCACATTGCATCTGTCAGTCTACTGTTGCCCAGGTCATGGTTTCCCTCTTAATGGTTAGCATTTGTTGTCCAAGATACACGCCAGCAATACCGAATGACTGGTTTTCAGTATTCACAAGGCCCACTAGTACAGCATGAGACACTTTCAAGCCTGCAATGTCTAAAGTCAAGAGGAACAGTTACAATATAAGGACAGAAATGGTTGTTCTGATTCGAGAAAATTGTTTCAATTATGTCAAGTTCTGGATAATGTAATCAGATTTTCCTGAGAAAGAAAAACACTCCATGCTATTTTTCTTTTGCGGCAGAACATCTAGCAGGCAGAGAAACTAATGGGATCCTCATCTAAAATTCCTAGTAGTTAAATAATAAGAAAACCCTTGATTCTAGCCATGTATTGAGTCAGATGTGGAATATTTAATTGATTCTTTTTGACAGCACTGAAGGTGGCTGCCATTTCTGTATGTAAAATTTAATGCAGCACAGGACTCTTGCAGGTGGTCCCAAGCGGAAAAAAAAAGAGAAAGTCAGATGTCTTTGAAAAGCAGATGTCTTTATAAATCCTTACTGAGCAGCTGAGAGCATTTTGGGCTGTGAGTCACAGGAGAAGGTAAGGCAGGTGTTCTGACAAGTCTTGCCACTAATCAGAGCAGAAATGAGGCAACCACTGGTACTGTTTTTCAGCCAAACCTATGTCTCCTGCGCTTGATTTAATAACTTTTTGCCTGGCAAGGTTCCTGCTGTGCAGTAATTCACTTCATATTTTAATAAAGAATAACTCAAGACAGAAAACTGAATATTGGATGGTAATGCAATGTAGGGAGTTTTGATGACCTGCTAATACAGTGAATTCACCTTAAGTGGTTTTTGAATGGCAACAAACCCCTCATATTAAATTACAGTAGGGCACATGTTTTCAATCATGTACTCTTTACTGTAATTTATAGCAAGAAAAGAAAATCCAAAACACAAATAGTACAGTAAAACATGGATTCCTCTGCACAAGAACAAACCAGATAGCTTGGGATGGTAATAAGAGAGAAACCTACCTCTGGTTCATGAAAACAAAAAAGAACCACTTTTTTTTTTAGCATCTTGATCTGTTTCATTTGGAGCTGCTCCAGCTGACAGATACGCAACGACGTGGGCTGCAGCATTAACCTGCGCCACAGCTGAAGGCAGGCTGCTTCGTGTTGGGCATGGATGGTGGGGGAAGGCAGTTGTGTCCTAGCAGCAGCAGCAGCAGCTGTGTTTTGGTATCTGATGTAGCAGTAGGATTATGCCTGCTAGAGTGAAAGAAGGATTACAGTGCATCTGACAGTAGAGGGGGCTTGCAGGAAAATTGTTTGCCATGGATTATGGGGACATAATCTTTTAATGTCCCCAGTAAATGTTGATTTTGGAGAAAAAATAGATAAAGCACATAGTAATCTTTAGGGGGAGAGGGTTTGTGTATATACGTTTCCATAACAACCTAATATGATTTTGATTTGCTTATTATTGAGAAGGATGGTTCAATTTTACGATGCGTGTTATAGCTATAGCATGGTACATGTATAACTATCACAGCCATAAATAACAGACACAGAAACAATCTAGAATGCTACATCTCTCTATCTAATACATTACTGCTGTAGGCTTCCTACCAGGAAGTCTTATTTTGAAATTATTCTGTAATGCCTGTCAAGAAAAAAAAAAAAAAAAGATCATGCTGATTCTTTTTTCCCTTGTTTTTAAATTCAAGCCTTGTAATCATCAGATAGGTAAAATCTTGACGAATATGTGAATAATCTGGTAGTTTTTTATATTCCCTAGTTTTTAAAGAAAAATCAAGCAGAAGTGCATTTAAATAACCAGTATTGTTACTCTCCTTCACTTCTGGGAACTCATTTATCCTCTAAAGCTTGCGTGAACAAGTTTTTATTGTGGGGATACAAAGTATTAGATAACAAATCCAGTATAAGGAGGTGCAAATCCCATTGAAAATCCTGCAATTTATCTCTTGCCTCCACTTTCTCACATTTTCTTCCATAAGCATCCACTGACAAAGAACTCTGGCAGCCCTGATGTGCAATTCTGAGTCCATACCAGATTGCTAGGTGTCCCTTGGGTCTTACACCTGAATAGCAAAACTTGGCTTACCTTCAGCCATCACTCGATGCTAGCGAAGATAGAGAGTAGTATATATATTGAGATGTTAAAAGCATATGTAAAGGCAGGCCAGAAGCTCAGGTTGTTTTGACTTGTCTTTCTGACAATAAAGGCAATTGACCTAATTTTTGTAAGTGAAATCCATGGGACCAGGATTTTGCTCTGGAATTATCTATTACTATGTAATTATACACAAGAGGATTGTAGAAAAAGTGTTTGAGGCTTAACTAGGAACTTCAGAACAAATAAATAAATAAATGGAGAACAAAGCACTTGGTAAAACCATGGCACCTACCACAGGAATTTAATTAATGCTTCCCAGGCGCAATCTACTTATCTGTATTTAGAAAATGTGGGAATCACATCTGTTACCCGATAGCCTGCCTTCCTTCTGCATTAGGTCTGGCTGAGCCCCACAACAGCCCCCGTAGTGCTGTGCTTGTACCGGTAGGCAGAAAGGTGGTGACACCACACCAGGGTTTTGGCTATAGCTGAGCAGGGCTCACACAGCACCCAGGCTGTCTTGGCAACATTCCCCCCCTCCCCCCTTCACCAGTAGGCTGGGGGTGGGCAAGATCTTGGGAGGGGACACAGCCAGGACAGCTGACCCAAGGTGACCAGTGGGATATTCCATACCATATGACGTCTGCTCAGGTATAAAAGCTAAAGAGAAAGGAGGAGGAAGGGGGGGCATTTGTTATATACAACATTTGTCTTCTGGAGCAACCACTGTGCGCACTGAAGCCCTGCTTCCCGGGAAGTGGCCAAACATTGCCTGCTGATGGGAACTAGAGAAGAGCATCTTTTGTTTTCCTTCACTTCTGTGTGCACACGACTTTTGCTATTGCTTCATTAAACTGCCTTTATCTTGACGCACAAGTGTTTTCCATCTTATTTTCTCCCCCTTGTTCTGCTGAGGAGGGGAGTGCTAGAGGAGCTTGGTAGGCACCTGGCATCCATCCAAGGTCAACCCACCACATCTTCTTTTCCTTTTCAGCAGAAAAATCCTTCTCATGAGGATCAGAACAAATGGCAATGAGCAGATAGTGACAGAGAGCCACGATACCCTGTACAAAGTCCCACTCAAGGCTGTCCACATCTGATCTGCAGTACTTCTACTGTTTAAGCACAACACTTCTAACTGCGAACTGAAAATGGCCTTTATGGAATCCTGCAGCACCATCAAAATCCTTAAAGACCAGACTGGATGAAGGGTTGGGTAATTCCTGTAAAACAGATGCTGTATTGTTATACCCCATCCAGGGATTTCATTTACTGACAAAATCTGAGGAGAGCATGTCTCTGAGCATCAGACCTCACTTCTGTGGCCGAAGTTCCAAGCAGATGCTGCTCTCCCCAGGCTCTTGCTTATTGTGGCTGAAACAAACAACAAACCTGACACTGACTTTTAGAAGAGAGAGATTAAGATTATCTTGTTTTGCAGAGTATGGTTGTATTCAATGTTAGTTGTGAGTAGTGAATGTCATTAGGAAAAACAACTAAAATGCATATGTGGCTGATTGCCGATTAATAGTATTTAAGTTTTCCTCTGAAATATTTTACTTGTCAGCTTCCAACATATTTCTGCACTTAATTAATCTACAAAACCTGAAAAATCTTCAAGTGTATAAATATTCTGCTCAAGTAATCTTCTATGGGTATCCAAAATTCGTAAGATAAAATTATGGTGATTACACATGATTGAGGCAATATTTCACTTTTCAGGGAACTTTTACTACAGTAGCAAGACCATAGCTAAAATTACTGGCAGTGTTAATTGGATTCCACTTTAACAATCACAACATAAGTGATGTTGATTGTCACAGTGTTTTATATGGCAGCATATGTATGACTAAATTTAACACATGAAACAGCACTGATTCATTTTTCCTCTGGCAAAAAATGTCTTTATGCTATTGCATAAGAGTTCAGGGTGGCCTGCATCTTGAGCAAATGTGATCTTCAGAATTGAAAAAAACATGTTTAATATAATAAAATATGCAGACTCAGAAACCCCCTCTGTTTTCATTGGCCACATGGCATTTCTGGCATGTAAAGAACCTTCTGCATACTCAATAGGAACTAATTGTTCCTGTGTACCTGGAAAAATTATAGTCCTTGGTATAGAATGAATGGAAATGATTTTTAAGTAAAAACAGATCTGAAATTGTAATTTAGTAATGTAGCATAAAATTCTAGTAGTACATCATTCTAGTACTGTGGTATCAAGCCACTGATACAGCAAAATGTTCAAAGAATTATAATATCTAAACCATATAATAATTTTATAACTGGATCATGTAAAACATTCTTTCTTTAGAAAGTAGGTGAAGATATGACGACTGTCTGGAATTAGTTCTAAGATTAGTGATTAACCTTAGACAACAAGTGCAATGGAGATTGTTTGCTGTATGTCACCCAAAGCATGTTTGATCACACAGGCTTCCTCCATAGCAATGCAGTGATCAATTAATATAAAATTTGAAAAAACAGGTGTATTTCTTATCTAGAGTACTATATGCAGTACTGAAATTGCCATTGACAGTCCAAAGACTGAGAATGTTTCTTTCCAGCAACTAAAAAATATTTTGCGGTTTGTTTTGTGAAGTGAATCTGGTGGCAGGTAAAATACAGGACTGAAATGTAGAAAAATACAGACAATGCGTTTCTGTGTAAGCACACACATGGAACTCCTTTTGGCTCATGGAAGAGCTGAGCAATTCTGCTCTTAGGAGAAGATTTTCCTGTTTTAGTTTAGTCTTCTAGAAGTCAGGTATTTTAGGCTAAGGTGCTGAAGGCTCCTTTCGCAGCCAATGGAGAGAAACAGGCACCTTTGTAAAGTAGCTTCTCTTTCTGCAATGGGCAGATGAATCTAAGTGCTAGAAATTTCCTGGGTTTCATAAAAATGTGATGGATTGGGGATCATACATGTTCTGGGCAGACATAAGGACCTTACTGACAATACAGAGAATTCCTGGGCTGAAAGTTCTCTAATCCTAATTTTGCACAGTGTGTCACAGAATTGCCACCAAATTTAAAAAGTAATGCTGATTTTTTACAAATGAAATAGAAAATAAGCCCAGATGCAATTTCCTGCAAATTCTGTTGGGTACCAAGAGAATACTAGATTAATTTCCCACAGGTGATAAGAACTAGATCCAGGAATTGCAGTATTACTAAAATAAACTGTCTATTTTCCTTACTACACCTTTAAACATAATATTAGGCCATGAGTTAATTCTTAGAGTGAAAAAAAGATCCGACAGACTATTACAGAAGTAAAAGAAAGACTTTAATAAGTAAAGCAAGATTACAGAATTTAACATCTTTGGTACAAATACTCCCTCAAAAAGAAAAAGAGGAAAAATGTAGAAATATCTTAAATACATATATTTAGATGTAGACTGGAAGATTGTCTATTAATTTCTCCAGGAACTAAAAAACCTGCAGTATTTGGTTAGCAAACTAGATGAGAAGCTAGAGTGTCTGCATGTTATAGGTACATCTCACAGCTTCCAACGAGTCTGCAATAAAGTTTTAGTGAAATTTATTTTCTTGAAGAAGGTAGCACTTCTAGTAGTTCCGTTGAGCCGTGAAATTAGCTTTTATATTTACTCTGGAAGCAAGTGATTGCAAACTACTTTATCTTGGTTTGTGAACCTGTGATGGCCACATCAAGACCATACAAACCCTGCCATCAGCAAGGCCCTGCTGTTTCATCAAAGCATATTTGCTGTACCTGGAATGCTGTCGCATGGACTTTCCTGAGATTTGATACAAAAAAGTATAGTCAGTCCACAAGGTGATTTACCTGTAGCTTGGTGTTAAGAGATCCGTACTGTGAGGAATTTCAATGCAATGTGGGGTTTATTTTTTTTCCTTCTCTAATTGCCTTTGTGTATAAATTTTAGCTCATGGTGTTGTATGATAAGAAATCGTGCTGCTTTGGATAGGACCTCAGGAGTAATTTGTATTTTTTCTGTTCCTAGAGATAACAAGCTAAGAGAAACCCTAGGGAGTACACAGGGGAGCGCCATGAATGTCATGACATTGTTCAGGCTCCTGAAGCTGTGGCAAAGGTTGGATTTTCCAGCCTTGGCAGGGCAGGGGAAAGCCTGACTGCCACAATGTCACCTCGCAATAGAGGCTGCAGCAGCATTTGGCTACAAAAGTGCCCATGGTTCGGTTCGGCAGCAGCACCCAAGTGCACACTGCCTTTGCTAGCAACAGAAAAGCAAAAATGCCGGGTCTGATCTCCGTGGGGAGGCCTAGTTTAGTGCATGTCCTCTGACGCACATGTGCCCAGGTCAGGGGACAAGGGGACAACTCGGGCTCATGGCCACCCAAGTGTCCCCGTGAGGGTGGGAGCCAGCGAAGCCATGGGTAGGAGAGGGCACGGCGGGAGGGCCCTCTCCTCAGGCCGCCCTGAGCCTGTATTTTAATGCAACGGGCTCCCTTGTGAGGGAAGTTCAGCCGCAAGGCTGTTTCCACAACTTTCACAGGTTTTTGACTCACACCATACTTACAGCTGAGCGTGGGGTCCCAAGCAGCCAGCTAAATCGAAAGACTCACAGAAAATGACACCAGAAGATAGGCCTAAAGCAGTGGGGTCTGAAATCAGAGGTATGTTAAAACATAAGGGATGTAAAGAGAAACAAACCTGGGCAATTTAAGACAGAAAAATCATGGAGTAAAGTGAAATGAACCCACTGGATTATAGTTGTGTGTTGAGCTTGAGGCAAAAGCAAGATTAACTTTATTGAGGTCAATAAATAAACCTCCCCTTCAGAAACAAATTACTTAATTTATCTCTGTGGTGAGACAGAGCCATCTGCAATGCCCACCCATTGCCAGAGCGGTTCTATAAATAACTACCACCATCGCACTAAAGCAGAAGGGGATTAAAACTCTCATTTAGCTCCCTTGCAGAGACAAAATATGAGGTTTTTATTGCATGTGAGGAGTGTAAGTGTTGCTTAATGCTAGGTGAATGATGGCCACCACAAAAACCTTCCCAGGGCACACTGATGCACTCAGCTTTCCATTTGGAGCTAATATTTCTAGATCAGGAATTAAAGAGAAAACCTTCCCAGAAAAAAATCTATAGGAGTCAATGTGCAATTGAAAACCAAATCGTCGGATAGATTGAAATCTGGGTTGCCAAAACAGTTTGGGACACAACTGTTTTAAGACTCTTTTTATGTCCCTTCATTTTTCTTCAATACATATTTTGTTTATATAGGATTCCTATCAAATGTCAATGAAGAACACTTTGCAAATAAATTCTGCTTAAATATAATAGCCAATTCAGTGACAGCCTTACTTTTTTCGTCAGTTTAATGTTAGTAACTTCAATGCATGCAGTACCAGAATAGGTTCTGCTTCTTTCCTAATGATTCTCTCTATCTTTAATTGAAATCTTACTGTGAATGGCAAAGGGTAATAGCCAGAATGCAGTATTTTATACTGAGTTGAGATTCATGAGGATTGGAAACAGAGAGACAAGGATGGAGGAAAGAGTATAAATGACCAGGTAAATCAGTATGCTAGGCACACACTGGTGTTTGTCACTGTCCACACAGCTCTCTCTCATAAGGAGTATGAGCTGATGAAAATAAGACATTTTGGGGAAAAAAGTTAAAAAAAATTTTGGAGCCGTTCTTTTTGGGGGAAAAAAATAGCCACCAGCTTTGGTAGCTGTGGGTAAAAGTAATGGAAATGGGGAGGCACCTTCTTAATTTATTCTTGGTGGGAATCTCTCTAATTATTCTTTTTACCCATACATGTTGCCTTATTTGCTGCAGGTCACTGACACTATCATCTGAACCTACCCTGGAAGGCGTTTTATGGAGGTCTACAACAGCAAATATTCAAAGGCCATGATCAGACATGATTGTGAAGGTTTTGCTGACAGAAACACTTGAAGACATTTCTCCAGCAGCTACTCACTATGATCTATTAACTGGAATGTAGTGCTCTTTGGGGTAGTAGAGTAAATGCAGAGAAACAGCATTTTTAATTTAGCATCATAGTTTTCTACCTCAAATAGACCTGCATTTTTATTTACGAACATGCCATTTTTATTGTGAGTAAAAATCCATGCATCTCAAGGTACCTTGCACATATTCGGGAAAAGTCTTCAGGCTCATTCAAGTTTTAAGCTGAGGTAGCTGGTTTTACGCCGATGCAGATGAATCACCATTTATCTGCCTCTACTGGGTAACTTGTGGCAAGAAAAGCAACCTCCATAGGGAAAAGGGGTATTGAAAAAAAGCAGGTGTTCTTGAGGGAGCAACTGGTAATAATAGCCATTTCCTAAAGGAAAATTTTTTTAAAAAAGTTTTAGACATGACAAATTTAGACAAAGGCATGACACCTCAGGCACCTGGTGAGATACAAGTTTCCCAGCAGCATGACTGTCCATCCTGTTTTCTCTTCTTTCCTGTGAGTTCAGAGGAAAATCATTCTTCATTAATCTTGTAATGAAATAAATGTAAGAGCATAGGATATGAGATAGGCAAGACTGATTTCTCTAAACATTCATTTTTTAAATCTAGTGCTTTGCTTAAGAAATCAGATAAGATAGAGGAGCTTTCTAAAGGCAGGAGGAAATGCAAGTGCCAGCATCTGGCGGACATAGCGCTAAACAGGTGGTGCCTATAGACTAAGAGTAGAAGTTGTGGAGTTTCTTCTGCCTATGTTGGAACCAGTAAATAAAAGGGGCAGGGGGTGCTCCCTCTCACCAGCGAAGGCAAGCAGTGAGGCACAGAGCACTTCCGAGGACTAAGCTTGTCTCTTGAAAACAGGGTGGCCTTACCTCTCTTGCTCACCAGCAGCACCCTGATGGCCTCTGCTATCCTCTGGGGGAAGCAGCTAACACAGCCCAAACCTGTGCCTGGGAGCATGCAAGTGGCTGCGTGGCATGGGCACTCCTACGTCACTGCTGGTGGCCCTGCCCTCACCCTCTTCACTTTAGTCGTGCAGATGTAACCCCAAAGACCAGCAAAGGGCCAGAGACATAGGGATCTTCTCAATCTACTGATCGTCTGGCACTTTCCTGTCAAGCAGGAAAATTACTTTTTCATACCAAAATGTATGTAGGGATTTTCTTTCTTGTGTCTTTACAGCAGGGTTTCAGAGGCTGTAAGGAAGAATTTGCATTAGATCACAGTAGGAAACAGGCATGAAAAGGCAGAGAAAAGGCAATGTAATAAAAGCAGAGAAGACCTCAGGCCTTCATCTTTCTTAAATATTTATATATTCTTCTCCACATCCACTTCTGACAATACATTCTCCCTGTTTTTCATTTTCTTCCATGTCTCCATCTCTTTTTTCCTCATTTTTCTTTCTTCCATTCTCATTATTAAAAGGTTTTCCCTTCTTTTTTAACCCACTTACTACAATGATTCCTCCTGCCTATTGCCCTCTGGCTCTTCAGCCCATGGTTTCTCACTCTGTTAAAGAATATTTCTGGGAGTTATGTATTATGAGTAATTGATGGAAAACATTTCTATCCAAGAATAACAATTTGGAAGAATAGGGGACCCCAAGAATTTTTTTTCCCCAATATTATTGCAATGAAGCATTGATATATGCTATCAGACAGGCTAAAGTCAATATATTTAAAAATCCTAAACCCCAACAACAACCTGATGAAAGCATAAATGCCACAAGAACACACAATACAATATCTATGTACATTCTGATTTAAAGAGTTTCAGTTCAGTGCTTCCCAATTTTCGCCATTCAATTATCTAACTAAAATGAGTTTTACAAGCAGCTCCTCACCCCCAGGTCCTATGGAAACTATGTATTAGTTTGCTGCTAGCTCTGTCTACCTTCCAAAGGTTATCACTGTTTTTTCTGTTGCAGGTATTAAAAACCAAAATACAAATTTCAGCTGACTCCCACAAGTTCTGACAATTTATTCAGACTTGGGCAAGGCATTGCTCCCTCCCAGAATGAATCCCAGACTCAGGGTATGACAGAGCTTCTGGAAGCTGTTGAAAGGTGTGTTTGAGGAATACTATTTTATGCATCTTTATATAAGCAGTAAACAAGATCCCACAGCATGATTGATGCTGTGTAAATTCTAAAAAAATATTTGTGGGAGGCTGGAGGAGTAAACTCAAATTACTTTAATAACCTGATTTTTAACATGTCTCTGTGAATGGTTGATTTGGCACAAGCAGAAGGAACAGAGAGCCAAGGGAGGTACAAAGGGAAAGAACAGTTTCAGGGCAAGAGGTGAATCAAACCTCATCCTGTTAACAGCTTTGATTCCTTTATTCTATGGGCACAAACCAGTATAAGCCTCAAAGCACCCACTTTGACTGATCTCAGGTTGTGCCCAGCTGTACCCCACTTCACCATGAATTTTCACCCATTTTACGTAGTCACGTCTTAGCATCACAGCAAACCATCGAAATGAAACTATATTCAAACAAGCCAGCAATCTGCTCCTAGGACCTCATTTAGGTTTTGGAAAATCTACTGCCAGAGTGTGCAGAACCTAGGAATAAAAGCCAATATGGTTTTGAGACTATTATATCTGAAATCTGTTTTCATTTCTGGTATTTTTTTCAAGAGATACAAAAGAGATAGCTATGGAAGACTAGATAATAATATTGATTTGCAAAAGGTTAAGGGGTCGAGATAGTCTCTAGCAAGGAGTCTGTTCCAGAGACAGATGTTTATAAGAAAATATATTAAATGTTGGAAGTGGGAGAACCAGGTGAAATTCTGTGAGCTGTAAAGAGATGATGGAGAACCGAGCATGAAAATGAGTGAGAAAGAGCCTCTGACCATAATACAGTGGAAAATCAGAACGAGTAGAGGGGTTTTATAATTTATTTTTTAAAAGTTAGAAGTCAACTGTACGATACTGAGAGACTAGAAAAAGCCTGCATAAGTTTACATTACTCTCACAGAGTATTAAAATTTATATAAATATTAATACCTGCTCATATTTTATACTGAGGGCAAGTGTCCCCTTAATTCAGGGACACAGCGGATAATATTTTCTCTTTTTCACAAATAGTTGTTTGTCTCTTGTTTAGGACTTTTAGGTACTAACCAGTTTCTGATCAGTGTTTTTATGGTGATAATCAGTAAACCTTTTTTTACTGCTTTTCTAAGGGGTTTCCATCCTCCTTTTCCTCCTGCAGCTTGTTTCTGTCCCCTCAGCTAGAACAGGACCATTTGATTCCGCACAGCCAAAAGGGTGGAGATTTCTAGAAATTAAGCACTGCAGAACACGGGAGGGGAAATCCTTTCAGTGACTGTCATGTCCCTGAGATGTGCAGCTGAATGTCAAATCAACTGTCTGCCTGGCTGCTTTTTAATCTCTGGTGTGGGAGCGGTCAATAGGAAAAAGAGGGGTTTAATCTTTTTTTTTTTTTTTTTTTTTTTTTTTAATCCCATATCACTTTGCAGCTGAGCTTTGCGGGCAAAATTAATAGTCATGTTTGAACTCACAGATGGAATTGTTGCTGAAGCTTTGGCTTATGTAGAGACTAGTTTTGATACCATGTTGGTAAAACTCTCTCTGGGAGAAAGATCATGGTTGGCGTCCTGCCTGGATCACACCATCATCAGCAGAAAGGTTTCCATTCACACCAGCTGCACTAAAGCTCACCACAGAATCCTTAAAATTTCATGGTCTGGAAGTGATCATATACCTCTTTTTTTGAATAACTTATCTGTACTCGGAGTTTACTCAGCCTTCAGGCCAGAAGAGTACATAGGAGCTAAGTGGGACTTCAAGGCCCCAAGGCTATGATTTTGTCTCGCTAAAATACCAGTAAAAATGACATTCTTGAGTAAAAGTGGCAAAGTAATCTTGCTTCTCAGGAAATTGGGACAGGCGAGAGTATTGCATTAATTGAGGGTAAAGGTTAGAATTTCTTCACTGCACAATTTTGACACAGCAATTGCATCTCAGTTTCTGCTATTATTTGAACATCAGCAACAGCATTGTGCTAAAGCAGTTCAGACATTAATAATTTCACTTTCCACATAGCACCTGATCTCTAAATACCTTTGCTCCATGTACCAACAGTACAATGGTTATGAGGGTCTTAAGGAGCAGCTCATGAAAAAGGTGTAGTTCACAGTGACAACATACTCCTGTTCTCATGCGTGTGGTGCTGCAGATTTTTTGCATCATTCTTTTCTCAGTTTAGAGAAGTAAGTCCCAAAGAGGTTGGTGGCATTTTCTCACTCAGAACAGTGGTCCGTTGCTGCCTGTCACTTCTGGGGCTCTACATGACCACTTGTGCTGGGTTGCCATGACAAGATTAAATGTTGCTGAAAGCAGGGAAAAGCATGTCCCCATCAGGGACAGCCCAGGGCTGAAGAGCCTTGACATGCATGACCACAGCTCTGAGAAAGATTGACTTGGCTGGAGAGGGAGAATTCGGTTGCCCTGCAGCTTCTGATCTCCAAGGGTGCATCCAAAGACACAGGATTTGCCATATTTGCATTGTTCTGAGCCTCCTTTTTTGAAAGGATATCCAACACACTGCTCCATACTGTCAACCATGTTAAGGCTATTATCCACAGCAGCAACATGCCTGCATCCAGAGGCAGCCCATCCCAGAGGAGCCAACAAGTGGCAGCTGCCAGAGGCAATCTGTATCCATTGGCAAACCCTCTTTTAGTCCACCCCACTGTTCCACCCCACAGCTGACACCTACTACAGACCAAAACTACTTCTGGGTCTAAAAGTGGGAGGGCATGTCTTTCTGGCCACGGCAAACTCCTACAGACCCGAGGTACAGCAGTTTAGCTCCAGCAAATCTACGCTGATAATAGTTTGCTGATTGCCATGGCAGCTAGGGGTCTTACTATGCCCGCGAGAGGCCAAGGTGTACATTGCCATTCAGTGCTCCTCAGCAACATCCTTATTGTAGCCATAGGAGGGACTATGGAGCATATCCCAGCACATGGCAGGGCCACAAAAATTACCACAGACAACAAATGTGGAGTGGGGTTAGTTATGCCCATGCTGTATGCCAGGACAGCTGCCCTCAGCCTGTTCCCCAGGAGCTTGTGCTGCCCTGGTGAGACCTTTCTAGCATTTGCACCACTGCTGACGTGTGCAGCTTCTACACCCCATTACTTCACTGGGCAGTTTGCGCTGAAGAGGTTGCACCTAGTGCTGCCGCTTAGTGCCCACCACAATCTCTCTATGCCGTTGTAACGTGCTGTCACTTTTGATACCATTATGAGTCCATTATGAGGAATAAAATGAGCCTTGAGTGGAAAAATATTTTATTTCCAGAAAAAAATGGTTTTAGAATAACTGTTTGTTATTAGAACATGATGGAAGGGAGGGAGAAAAAAATCAGTTCAACCTTTTCTATTAAACTACATCATGAAACAAGAAACTTTTCTGATCCATTGAACGTAAGGCAGCCACTGTTTACACATAGCTATGTGCACTTATTTCTAAAAATCCTCATGGACTGCAGAACTTCTTTAATAGAATTAAATAAAAGAAGGAGTGGATAAAAAAAGTCTTCCATCTATACAAAAGAAATGAGGTTGTGTAATGGTCTTTGCAGTGTAATTAGATGAAGTGTGAGAAAATTATCCATTATTCTGAAAGGCACATTTGAAATAAAAATGTCATTCTTATGTTATAAATAAATCCTGGAAGGTGTTGAATAATAGCTGGCCATCACACATCAGGATTTGGGCAGTAATTATGTCAAGTTAGATGAACCTTTTCTAGTGTGCTGTTTAAATAAACACTGGCAAATAAAAGTATTACACTGTCTGTAACAACAAGGAAAACATACTGTAGTGCAAGTGAAGAATGGAAGTGAATAGCTGGTAAAACATACTTGGGTTAACTGCTGAATTTTGGTTACTTTACAAGCATAAGAGGTTTGGACATCAGAGGCAATAGTTGACTAATAATTTACTCTTTTTTAGCTTTTTCTGAACTAGAATCTAGACTAAATTACCAGTGATGCAGAAAGATCTTTTACAATGCAGATTCATTTTAGTTTGCAGTGCAATTCCGTATCTGTTGAACTATCTGTGACTGGATGTTGGCACAAGGAAAGCTGAAATAAATTATTCATAACGATTAGCACAGAAGTGCAAAATTTCACAGGAGGATTAAACTGGAGTGACTAATTTAATCTATCTTGCTGTTTACAGAGGTTTCAATAAAGTAGTGAGGGTAGGAAAATTGTCATGTGACTGAGGTGAGGTAAAGAGATGTTCTGAATAAGTTAATTCTAACAGCAGTATTTGAGTAACGTGTAGTCTGAAATCCCATTGAAAGCTATTAACAGCTTCCATGAAGTGTGGTTTTTGCTTAATGCAGAACAGCAGGCTAATTTACAGAGGATGGATATGTTAGGTCAATGGAGCAAGCAATCAAGTCTGTCCACAGAGAGGAACTCAAAGTACCACTCAAGGCAACAGCCACGAAGATACCTGATCAGAAGCTGGGACACAACGTTACTGGACATCCACATGCATTTGAGCCAGAAGGCAATGATATAATACACCAGAAAATAAAAGCGTTTCAAGAAGCAGCAAAAAATTAGAGCCTTTCTGGCCCGGAACTGACAGAAGGTTCAGATAATGGCACTTGAAAGCAAAGGAATTTCCTACTTCTTATATGCAAGGAACGCCTTCATGTATATCCCTTGTAAACAAGCAGAACTGCAGCAAAAGAAATCCAGCTTTCACCAGTTGTTCTACTGTCACAATCAACTTTGCAAGTGCCTGATCATGAACTAACAACTCAGATTAATGAGGCAAAAATATATTCAGAAACAAAAGACTTAGACAATAAGAAAGATGACCTGTATTATATTTCTGTAAGGACCTTAGACTTGTGTCTGTATCTGCCCGTGATAGTCTGAGGTCCTTTCTGAAATCAAATAATACCTTTCTGTGACATCACATAGTTTTTTAGAGGAATTTGAAAGGATGGCAAGATTTTTACTGGAAGATGGTTGTGAAAGAACATTCTAGGACATAAGTCAGGCTGAAAAAGAAAGTTAGAGAAGAATTCATATGATTAGAAGGCTATAGCAAGATGAAACTGCTCGTAAGTATTCAGAATTTGTCATGCAGCTTGAAGAGAATTCTCCCTGGAGCTGTGAAATCACTCACAAATAAAGTGCAATCTTAGTAAGAGATGGCAAGAAAAATTCAATTTCTCCGAGACTTGATTCTTGGCTGTGATCAATGCTCTGAAAACATATGCCCATTTCTTTTAATTAACATAATTAGAAAGATATTTTCTGCAAGAAATGTATTTTGGCCCAATCCTTTTAAAGCTAGTAGGTAATTTAAAATTATTTGAATGTCTGTGTTGCATTCTCAGCATTCTTTCATTGTCTTGGATGATTTCTGCAAGTTGCAATGGTGTCAAACCATCAGTTTACATAATAGCAGCAGAGTAGCTGTCTCTGTGTAAAGAAGTCCACTCGGCGATGGCACAGCATTTGTAGGTCATGAAGTACAGTGGGATTCAGGTGCGGATCTTCCAAGGCATAATTTTGCTACAAACAGGAACAATCAAAGAAGGAATTTGACTGGAGAATGAATTATAGTAGCTGATTCACAAGACAGGCCCAAATTCAGGTATTCGGCACTGATCCTGAAAGCTCAGCAGTGTGCTGGGACAATTAGCCAGGATGTTAATAGAAATAACTGTCCTTTATGGTTATCAGACTATCTCAATAATTCCTAAGTTTATTCTGTCCTTCCAATAGCAAGAAAAATTACAAGGAGAATTGCTCTTTCTCTTCCACCTGGAGTCTAGAAAAAAAGCTTCAGGACTTAACAAGTGCAATATTTCGTAGGACTTGTTTCTTTAGAATCTCTTGGTCTGGGACAAGGGATGGGTCTAACTAAATATTTCTGGTTTATACAGAAGCATTTTAGCATCTTTTATGAATTTCTGCATACCTTTGTGCAAAAAACTGACTTGCATATCGATACAAATCTGATTTTCCGAAGAAGCTTGATTTCTATGACATAGAAGGAGGATGATTCATTTCTACCATTTTTTAACTTCAAGCCTTATCTTTCTTTAAATTATTACAATGGCTACTGTCTTTCTCATTTTGATGGTTCAAGTTCTATACCCATGAATCAATCTTTTGCTGTTACTTCATTAGTAAGACAGTACTGTTTTATGCATACACAATGCCAATGTAACTGTATTTGTATTTACGTTTCCATATTATTAAAAAATAAAAAAGCAAAAATATGCTTAAAATGCAGTACAAATACTTCAACTGTATAAATAAAGGACAACAAAGAAAGAAGTGCAACTGGTGTGAGAACAGGATAGAAGTAAAAGATCATCTAGAAATGCAATAACATCTAATTTCAATAAAGCTTTTGATGTTAAAAATAGAATCATGGAATACTTACAATTGAAATGGACTTCCAGAGGTCATCAAGTCCGCTGTCCACCCCCTACCCCATGAACTCAAAGCAGATCTAATCAGAGCATATTGCTCAGGGCCATATCCCATTGATTCTTGAACATCTCCAAGGATGGAGATTCCACAGCATCTCGGGGAAACCAGCTTTTGACCAACCTCAAGTTTAAAAAAATAATAAAACTGTTGTAATGAATCACAATTTATCATGTTCCAAATTGCTTTCCTGTCTTCCTAGGGAAAAAGAAATCTGGAGTGCCCAGTCAATGGAGATGAGGATATGAACACGGAAACAACCATCGTCAAGAAGGAAACAAAACTCAAAGAGGTTAATGACCTTAAGATGATTATTTAATTAGAGTGGGTAGGAACTGATTTAATGGGTGGAAGACCATGAGTTGTGCTGAAGAAGGAATCATTGAGTTGTAGAGAGGCCAGTAACAGAGACTTTTAAAGGTAATCACTGTCAGTGAGTTTTCCACATTTTCATTAATAATCCGGGCACAAAAAATAACATTAAATTTTTAATGTAATTTGCTGACAACATAAACTTGGAAGAGAAAAGCAGTACAGAGAGAAATCAGAACTGTGTAGACACATAGGTAAACTTAACAACCTGGGGCGAAAAAAAAGAAAAACCTCAGATTTAATAACATAAAATGCACAGAAGTGAACTCACATATCCCTCCATCCCCCAGATTCACGCTTTTTAAACTGGATTTTGGCTGTGAGTCTTGAGCTAAGGCTTGAACAAAAGGCTCAGCCCACTCCCCTGGTTAGGGCTAGGAGACAAATTTTAGAAAGCTAACAAACTGTGGTGATCAAAATAAGGTCTAGGGCATAGATACCTGTTCGGGGCTAAGGCACAGACCAAGACTAGGGCTTGTGCTAGGTTTAGAGCTGGGGCTAGAGTTCATAGAGAGAAATGTTAGGCCATCATGCACAATTTGCTTTTGAAGTACCACTAAGCACACTAGGCAATTGTTTCTGTTGTATTTGCTGTTTCTAAGGTGAGGAAACAAACCTTAGCCCTCAGACCAGTGGGTTCATCCATCCATGCAAGCACCAGTGCTGAAGTAATTAATAACTGTCACAACAAATAGAATCTAAAAGGGAATAATGCATCTTTTAATTTTTCCCATACAAAGTAGATCTATTGGTCTTAGCAACTGAAGTGGGTTCAGTTTTTTCAGCTCAAGTTTTTATGAGTTAAAGGAATTTCACCAGAATATGGAATTTTCTCCTTGTTCCTAGTTTCAAACATTATATTGTTCAACTACCAAAGAAAAAAAAAAAACCAACCCCATGTATGGCTAGTTTTGATCATTCAGCACTGAATTGTACTTAAGTGTGAACATAAGGATTGATTTTGGCTAATTTAAATCTCTTAGTGCTGGTGAATCAGACTCATTTTATATGGAAGGGTCTCCTTTTGCTGCACATGCAGGTACTCCTGACACCCTAAAATGCTTTATTACAGAGTGTTCAAGCAACCCATGTCCTAACACTGCATATGCTGGGAGGGAAAAAAATACCCCACTTGTCTGAAGAGCTGAAATATTGAAAGTAGGAACAGGGCAGTGTCAGAAAGCTCATGTAACTGTGAAGTCACTTGTCTGAGAAAGGCTACAGCAGAAGCAGGATGGATAGAAAAGGCTTCTAATAGCATCCATGTTAAATGGACTATCAAGTGCACACTGAGAAAATAAAACTAATTGGGAGGTTACGTGGTATGCTCCTAATGTTTATATTCTTCCAAGCAACACTGTCTACATATTTTCCTTCTGCACTGCAAACAGAGAAAATCAGGGAAGAGGGTTGGTTTGGGAAGAGAGAAAAATTTTTGAAGAGCATGTTACCATTGTGCATAGGGGTTAATTTCAGTGATGGCTGTGGAGCATCCTGCTCATTTGTATGCCTCTGGCCTCTGGGGGCCAGGGGAAGGGGAGTCCTGAACACACAGTTCAGCTTTGCCTTCCTTTGGCTCCCACCTACACTATCTTACAGTACAAGTGCACCCACACAGCAGGTAATAACCTGTACTTAATCAACTGACTTGTTAGTATTGTTCTAAATAGTGCAGAGCTGTTCAGGCTTCACAGACAGAAGGAGGTACAGAATATTGTTATTCTACTTAGGAAGGGCCAGAGTCATCTTACCATTACAAATCTAGATCGATACAAATTAAATAAATCACGTCACTTGAATCATGAGATTGGAGAGGAATAGTATTTGTGCCACTGCTGAAGGACCCCCTTAATCAGTGACAACTAGGTTGTGCTATCTAAACCTGTTAACAGAGACCCTTACTCCCTCAGGTATTCCTGGCAGGAGGGGACATAGCTGAGAAGGAAAGGGTGCTACAGTGCCTTAGCATTGCTCAGTGTCACAGGACGGGAAGATGGTTTTTTGGTTCTGCTTACCTGCCATCTCCTTTCAGCTAACACTTTGACTGTCTCCCTACCTATACTATTATCACATTGTGTAGACAACAAGTCTGGCTATGAACTTCTGTTAGTATGAAATATTAGCCCACATTGGTTACATGTATGTTGGGAAACTCAACACTGCTTGCCAGCTCTCTGGGTTATGTGTACCTGTAGGCAGATTTTCATTGGGACTTCATGGGCACATTCCCAAGAATGAACAAACCTCCAATTTTAATTACTTGTCCCAAAGCATTGGGATGCCAGAGATTTTCGGGTAAAAATTACACGTTACAATTTTCTGAACTCACTTTTGGAAATGACTTGACTCCTCCAAATGAAATTAAAAATGATCGCTTTAGGTAGCCATCAGGACTGGACATATCCTTAAAGGTTTCAGATTTGGCAAATGAAGAAAGTTCATGTAATCAAAAGCAGTAGTGTGAATTACAGGCATTATTAAGAGTGCTGCCTATAGTGAAATCAGACTACATTAAACTATAGTACTTAGCCAATTAGAGGTTTAAACATGGTGTATTATAAAAATTATAGCAATCATCATGATAATTAAATGAGTCATCTATGATGACACATGAGCTTAATGTCATGCTGAGGGCAAAAGGTGCACTTTATGCTTTAAAATGTTAATTAGCCTTTAGAAAAAAATATAATTAGATGGACTTAATATGAAGGACTAGATAGAATCTTGGACTGTGTTTCTAAGCAATACAGGGTAATAACCTTCCCTATGTGTCTCCAAGACCTCCTCGGACTTCTGTAAAGAAATTTTAGCTCTAGGCCTAAAAATCCATCGATTGTAAGACTTTGTATTAAGCAAGAAACTGCTTCTTATTTTCTGTTCATATTTTCAAAATTTTAAACCTTTTCATAATAACAGTGGTAACTTTGTTGGCGGACACTTCTATAAGCATCAACCATTACTGACTTGCACGTAAGCCTGTAGTATTTAGTGGTTTATGTTAACAGTGAAAACAAGTGAACAAAGCACTGAGCTTTCAGGCAACATCTGATATTAACTAGTTACCCGGGAGTAACGTAGCACTGGTGTTGTACAGGATGTATAGCATCAGGCTGAGTACATTTACAAGGCCTGAACAGCCCGAAGGAGCCTGAAACAGCCCAAACAAGACTTGCAAAGCAGTTGTCGGATTAACATTGCACCCATCTGCCAGTCAAAAGGTAACTGAGGTGTTTCCTTTCATTCGTTTTCCTTCTGATGGCCCATGACCGCTGTGAAAGTGTCACCTCAGCGTTCTGTCTTCACTGCCTGTGACATTCCCATATGCCCCCTCCAGCTGCTTATTTCTCTCCATCTCTAGCTCCCCATGCCTACAGTGCTAATGCTGGGGTGTCCGTGTGGTTAAAATTACTGTATTACAGCAACGAGTGTTTTTACCTATGGAACCTTTCATTCCTTCTTTATTTATATTTTCTTTTACTGTTTGTTACCATGCCTTACCAATCACATTGAAAATGTCTTTGGTCTCAACCCTGAATGCAGATGTAATACCTAAAAGGATCCCAATTTTTGCTGGAGATCTCTGTAACTCAAACAAATAATTTGGTACACGCTCTTCTTTGCCTTGGCTTCAGACTCCAGTATGAGGGTCACTAGGCCACTAAGCTTGCTTTCAGGAAGAAGTGATGGACACAAAGCACTCATAGCCACCCTTAAATCCATGGTCTAAGCAGGCCTTATATGACATTAAAAAACGCAAATGAAACTAGCTTACATGAGGGTCTCCCCATCCTCTTTGCCCTGGTAGCAGAAAGACAACAAACTCCATGGGTTCAGTTCAGATGTCCACCCAAATCAAAAGCTTTTTGAGATTCTCTGCAGTATCCCACATTGCTATTAGCTGATGATCCAGAAAGGCATAGACCTTCCACAGGTTTTCAGTAGCTGTGTTTTACTCAGTCTATTGAGCACCTCTCCTCTGTTCCAGAGACAAGTATGTTACTTGTAGTTTCAAGGTAAAAATCTGTGCTAGCTTGTCCACCATGCACTTTTTCTTTTCTCTGATGGCAGAGGAATGTTGCTTCTCTGTGAAGAGACCAAAATTTCCCTGAGAACACCCTTAAGACAGGGCTTGCTGCCAGACCCCAGCAGCTTCTGCATAAGTCTCCTCCAAAATGTAGTCTTCTTCCTACAGAGACTGAGGTAGGGACTGGACAGTTAGTATTTGTAGGATTAGTACGTCTTCAGAAATGTGAATAAGCTTCTCTACCTCTGGAAAAGACTATCTATGAGAGCATTCATACTCAAATGACCCCAGAACAACTCAGAATCTCAACGAAAACCCTCTGCCAAGGGGAGCTGAAGATTGCTTCTACATCCCCCTATTTCACTTGGGGAATTCTGGTAGACAGGATGCCTATACTGTTGGCAACCCCGACCGTTCTCACAAAGGAATCACCATTTTAGCACCCTTTTCCCCTCCTCCTATGTTTTTGTTGTTTTGTAGTTTAAGCAGCTCTTCAGAAAAGATTTCAGACTCACAGAGTCAGGTCACTCAAGGGGGTGCCTTTTAGGTTTACTCCCCAGTTCGCTCTGAGCCAAATTCACTTTTTACTTCAGCGTTGTAGTGTGTTTGCCTTTGGACTCAAAAAACCTAGAAAGCTTAGTCAAAGAGGCAGAACATTAGTAAGAGAGAGAAAGCTGACAAAAACACTTTGGCAGAAACTCTGCTCTTATCCACAGAACTGGGCTGAATAAGAAAGTGATAGACAGCAGCATTCATGTTAGGTGCTTTCAGTATCAGGAATGTTAGAGAAGTGGCAAACAACAGAAGCATGGATAATTTAGCATGCACAGCATGAGGCAGAACCTCTGAGGAATAATAGAGTTAAACCTGTTTTTGTTCTCCACTTCTAGTACGTGCTATGGGCTCTGGCCTCCGTTCCTCTGAGGAAATGGAACATTACAAGCAGGCATGCACAGAATTATGACTATTTTTGCCTACAGTCTTAAGACCTTCTAAGTCTTCGCTCTCCTGGGATCCCCTATCCTGTATAATCAATGGCGATCCGAAGTTCTGACTATGCAGGAGCCAAAAAAACCTGTATGACAGGTAGGAGCAACAGGCACAAGGTCCAAAGATCTTCTTCAGCACCCTGACACGAGGCTATTTCAAGATACAAACATTAGCTATTACTGAGGCTGTTTGGAAGTTGCTCACATTTTCTGTCATTCCTTGTTTAGCCTTTTGTATTTATATTACAACCCCTTGAAGGAATATACCAGCCCAGCTGATAGATCAGCTGCATCAGTTTTGGCCCATTTCTTTCTCTTCTCTGGTGGATTTCTGATCTTGCAAACCCAACATGCTGTGAGGTGCAGGCTACAGACATGCTGCAAGCCCCACATCTGATTCTGCTGCCTTGACAGCCACAGAAATGTTGCTGTCACAGCTTACAAGGCTGGACTAGTGCCAGCTAAATATAGCTTTAATGGGATCACTTTCTCTGGTGACTGAGGAGGCTTAGCTGCCATATGGTCTCTTTAGGCTTGTTTTCCACTAGTGCTGCGGACGGGAATTGCCCTGCCACAAGCTGTGGAAGGGGAGGTCAAGAACCAGTGTTAGGAAAGAGGAGATGAAAATACAAGGAGTCAGGCAGGTTTATAGGTTAGCAGAGGAGTCATTTACCATAAAGACTAAGTCCCAGTGAAAGATGGCAGCAAATGAAGAGGCAGAAGACACGAAGTTCACTGTCCTGCAGCATATTTCCCTTCAAAGGTGGAATCTAGCAGCAGGATGTTTATCTGTGCTGCTTCGGTGTTTTCCAAACTCCTAAGAACTAAATGTTTAATATAACACAGATGAGCCTGTAGAAAGTATCCAGCAGTGTTCAGAGAGTAGGCTTTAGCAATTCCCGCAGGAACACTGGGGAAAATAGATTTAGCAAGGACCAGGGGTGTCCTGATGAAAGTAGCTATTGACTTTTCAGCACATCCTTGAACGATAATTAAACCAAGTGAGCTGAAGAACAAAGTAAGTGGTATTAAAATGTAATCAGAGAGTGATAAATGCAAATGTCAATAATTTAATTAGTGCTATTCTTCCTTGAGAGGCAGCAAGTGAAAAAAAAAAAACACCCAGAAGTTTACAGTCTAGGACTAAATCTGTACTTCAGATTTACTGTGTAGCAGAAACTCTGTTGCAAAAACAGTTATACTTTCGTAGCTGTCCTTCCACTACAATGGCTGTTTCTTCATGGGACAGGTAGTTTTACTCTACCAATCCAGCGCATAGAAAGTACTGAGGCTGCTGGAGAAACTGACTGGCAAAGACCTTCATGACTTAATGCTGATGGTACAGACCTACCTTAAGATTCCACTGGCACAGCCTGAGCAAATAAGGCCCTTAATTTTAGTTCGTTGTTTTCAGAGTCAACATCCATACATCAGAGCTTTTTCTGACCGATCGCCCTGAGTGAAGCACAGGCAGTGGCCCTGAGAAAGATGTTTTTCCTTGTTGACACAGACACGCCATCGTGCTTAGTTGTCAACCTTGCCAATGAAAGCACTCCTGCATCAGCCTGTTTCCACCTACATCAGCAGTTTTGCTGACATAGCATGTGAAGCAAAGGATACGATTTGTTCACACTTCCTATGATGGCAATACTTAGTACAGCTGAACCCTCTATCTGTATAACATGAGGATCTTAAGCCAAATGTACACAAGTTGTTGCCAGGATAGTGAGCGTTGGCTGAGACAGCATCCTCCCTGCACAGTTTGGTCACACCACCAAATGCTGCTTGTAGACCTGTCAAATGAAGAATGGGGATTTTTTTCACTTTGTTCAGCTCTTTGAAGAAAAACTGTGCAAGCTGCGTGGTTAGGAAAAAAACCACAAGCCACCTCCTGTTGTGCTCCACATTGCATCTCCACGAGAGGGCTCTGCTGGCGTACCTACAGGAGCCCAGCCAGAGCAGGAGCTGGAGCCACCTCCCACGGGTTCCTCTGATCCCTCTGAACTGCCTGATCTCTCTTGGCCAGTCCTTCGTAAACCCTTAGGCTGGCTGAAGAAAATTAAATACACAAAAATCAAATCTGTGGGGGAGGGAGGAAAGGCAAATACACCAAAATCAAATGTCCACCATTTTTTCAGCCAGTGACAACAGTTACAAAGGTCTTGACCCGATTAGAAGGCATGCCAATGACCTCGTTACAAGATAAGGGCCTAAGTTTGCAGTGAGAAGTTGAACCCTGCCATAGAACAAGAGATATACCCAATACGTCACAAACTTTGCTCTCCAGTGCCTTTGGTTTTTCATAGACCTTAGAGCATCATTGGGCTTGATCTTCAGCTCCATGGCTGCTGTGCTTCCCTCAGCAGTGTAAATCCCACTGAACAGAGTTCATCTGTCTAACCTGAACAGTGAAGTGTTTACCCACATCATATGAGGACCAAAACAGTGAGATCACTTTATTTCTTGTTTACCGCTGTAAACTGACCTCATACTCCCTCATAAGTGAAGAAGCTCAGTCTATAACTGAGCATAGGTGAAAGGAAAACGAAGGCTAGGGCTTTCACCAGTGCACTTAGCATAATCTTCCTGCACTGAATGATGAGATTTCTGAAACAGAAGTTGACTCTGATGTGCACAGCATCAGGAAAACAGAACTAGGTCGCTCTTACGTCTAGAAATAAATTGCATGTTTCACCATAGCAAGTGGTTGGCTTTATATATTGGAAAGTTGTGGAATATTATTTGTTTTCTAATAGCATAATTAATTTCTAGCTTTCTGTCTAATAATTACAGAGGGTTTGCATGCCTAAGGCTGACTACACGTGGGGTTTTTTTTTCTGTTTTTTTGCATGTATGGAATATTGCTGTACTCTGCAAACTGTATTTTCAAGACAATCCTGTAAAAACAGCTTCAGCAGTGTGAAATAACTGCAAGCCTCAGATCACCTTTTGTAAATGTGGCTTATGAATTTGAGACCTCTACAATTTTATTCAAATTTAATGGACATCATCCAGATGAAGAAATCTGTGAATATGCCTAAAGACATTTCTGTAGGGATCAGGAACTATAATGAATGCAAAAGACACAATTCTGGTAGAGCTAACTACTGTTGTTGCAGTTCACGGCCTGAGCTCTCACATGCGCATAGAGCCCACACACCAGTTCGTACTCTGACTCACATTTGGAACGAGAAAACTGTTTTTCCAGGCAAGCAAACTCGTGTCCAGACTAGATCTGCCTCACACACTGGTTTTACTCTACTAGGCAGAATGGGTACATCCAGCTCGACCTCTAGCCCAGCAGACAGAGACAGTATGAAAGTAGCCACCAAATATCTCTTCTGCTTTAAATACACAGGGAAACAAAGCCATATGTGCCAGTCTGTGTTTTCCTGGCTCAATGACTGCATTGTGCTATGATCTGCATTTGAAGGCTATTCACAAATTTCAGCCGGTTCAAAATGCAGAAGGCAGCTGCTTGCTCTTTCCTCAACGTACCTCCAAACGCATGCAGTGCGCTGTACTGTGCAGAACACCCTGGCTCCCAGGTCATTTGTAACCCATGGTCAGCTGTAGCCCATGGAGTGACGCATGCCTTTGTCTTTGGTGGTTTTAGAATGTGTTGCTACTGGCTCAGAGGTTAATGATGAAGCTCATTTTGGCATCAGCAGTAGAACGTTAGCACTGAAAGAAGGACTGTTAGAGGAACTCAAATAATGGTACAAAAGTCTCACATAAAATTGGATCAAAAGCCTAGAACTCCTTTGCCCGCACCCTCCCACACTCATATGTCTTTTTGGTCTCCATCACTACTGAGTTCATCTGAGAGGCCTAATTGAACCCTGCATCAGTTACAACTTCTGAGTCTTGTTGGCTGATGGTCTCAAGGAACAGCCTTTCACTAAGACTTACCTTAACCCTTGGTGAGTGGCCTGGAGCTCTTAGTTTCCAGACCACGCTGAAACACCTTCATTTGGCTTCTGATGGAGGAGGTTGATGATGAAGAGTAGCATTTGCTGTAAAATTTTAGACAAAGATGTTGGAATCTGATGGTTGGGTTTTTTTGAATTTGACGTTGTGTCACTCTGGATTTGATTGACTTTTAATATGTGTGTTGTCTGAAATGCTGAAAGGCATAAGTTGATGAATGAACTGGAAAATAAAATTATTGTCAGCATGACTGTTCAGAGAGTGGAGTGCTTAGTCACTCTCAAGTCTGTGACGGTTTTAAAGGTTCCATGGGATTTTAGTTGCATCAGTTCTGCTAAAGTCTTATCAGATCAGACACTTAGCAACTGATAGGAGGAGAGCAGTCATTAGAATAAAAAGATCACACATGAGTTTGAAAAGGTAGTGCATAAAGTTTTTTTAGAAAACATAGAATGGATTGAAATCTGGGTAGTCAGTCTGAAACTGTGAAGTAATGTCTCAGAGAAGCATTTTTCACTTTGCAAGCATCATTTCAGCACAAAGAGACTTGCAGCTAGAAGTGAGTGCAGCCAAGGTATCAGTCTATGTGTATGTACTGCTCGCGTGTGGTGTAGGGGCAATATCTGGAAGTGTGTAAACTTTGTCTTAGTTCTCCTATTATTATTTTAAAACTAAAGGAGACAAGGAGAAGAAAGAAGAAATGTGTCAGCAGCCATGGTAGTCAGGCATACTACAATCTCTCCTGAGTAAGCGGTCTGTAGTGTTGTCAGGGGCAGATCCAATGGTGATCCAAATGGAATTTCTTTGTGGCTACAGAGGTGGCCTACAGCAAACACCAAGCTGTGGCTTATATGCCCTGCTTTTCTTCCCCTGAAATACTAGGCAGGAATTGGGACAGTTGTCCCAAACCCACAATATATACCTATTCCATTTTTTTAAGTCCATTTTTTCAGGATTTCAGATTTCACACAGCTTTCTACGACCAGGTAGTGAAACATTGGAAAGTCCCACTTACTCACAAGAGCAGTGTGCTTAGCTTTGAAAATATGATCCCTGTAACACAGCATGTGGGGTTTTGCCAACTCTCTGAAATTCCTGGGATAATTCTGCTAGGGGTGCTGCTATAAAATTCAGTGTTGAGAATTGTGTTCCATTGTCTTAATGACTTGCTTTTCACATTCTTCTGTACCTAATTAGATTCAGACCAAATGAAGTCATAAGTGCCTAGGGATAAAGAGAAACTCTTAAAGGGCAATTGGCTCAGACAATGCAAGCCTCTGAGGGGAGTTTGAAGCAGATGCCGTGATTAATTGGGTATTTGAACTTCATGTGCAGAACTGTTCTGACAGGACAGGTATTTTCATGCCAACTGGCTGTCTCCATTGCAAAATCAGTTTCGTTGTGTAAGAAAAGTGCAGCAATGAAATGAAGAGATGGCCACTTTATGTGGACATGGGTAACGTATCATCAAAAGTAGCATATTTCAGCTGTGCTCAACATTTAATAAGAAAACTGTACTGATTAGTGTGGGGAGGATAAAAGCATATTTCTAAGGTCTAGAGTATGCTGAATATTTGCCCTAAAAGGGGTCCTGTTAGGAATGATATGTCAAGTAATAAATATTTAGCTGAAAAATACTGACTTCAGTAATTTACAAGTAACTGTTGGAAAATGTAAATCCTTCTGTATTATGATGAGGAGGTCTTAGAGAATATGCACTGAACCAGCAAAGCAATGGCACTAGGAGCAAATCCAAGGTCCATCAGGACCTGTGCTATTATTGAGAAGCCATGCCCATGGAGCTGACAGTGTCAGGGTAACCTTCTGAAATGTCAGTCTGGTCCTACTTTGCTCTGATCAGCCGGTGTTGAAGAAAGGCACCATACTCGACAGATTCCATTCCGTTTCACAATGAAGCTCTCAACTTCTGTTTCATTTACTAACTTGGGAGCAAAACAGCTTCAGAAAAAGAAGGGATTTCACAACTTGGTCCCCTTCCAGGCTGTAACTGTATGTCATTTCTGTGTATTACTTCGACCTTACGCGTATGCTACATTGGTTGTGTTTTGCAGGTATGCTCTATGGGTTGTGTTGTTAGAGTACAGTTGGTTCTGAGTAGCCGCTAACCATCACCTCTGGGATCTCTTTGGGCTCCAGTATTGGAAGTACTTTGCATAACAGACTTTCTTGTAATTGACCTCTTCCCATCATTCCCTTACTGCCACATCTTTTGTACAGTCAGACTTCCATCCTGGCATTGGTTCCTTAATCTTTCCTTCTTTTGTTCATTGCTCACTCTTTCTTCTTATTTTGCTTTCCCTTTCCTTTTCACTACTGCTGTACCCTGCACAGACACGTCCTCTTGCCTTAACATTTTTTTTCTTCTATTTTTATCTCCATTATTTATATATATGTGTGTGTGTGTTTTTAAACAAAATACACACAGAGGTATGCACAATACCCGAACTAGTAAGAATCTTGAAGGAAAAGAAATAGAAACTTATTACCACATTTCATTTTGGGCTTGCTTCCTTTTCTTCTTCCCATTCTTTTGATTTTTGGCTTGATCTGTCATGTGTAATCAAACCATATAAATACTTTGGAGTAGGAAGTATATCATTTATCAGTACAGCACCTAATACACTTTTGGATGCTATATAAAGCTGCAATATGTGGTTGAAAATACTTGCCTTAAGAACTCAATGATACAGGTACTTGGCATTCAGATGCGATTATCTTTCTGACGTTAGGCAACTGGCTCTGAAGTAAGAACAGTGATAACAACATATGGAATTAGTCAGCTTGTATCAGTCAAGGGACTGCTCTTGGTTCATTTATAGCTTGTTTACATGGGGAAAAAAATCAATGCACCTTTACTGTTTCTTTACAACTTCTGCCTGACAGTAGAATACTTATGCACTCAAGATTATACACTTAATTTATAGAGGAAGAAGAGCAGAACAAAAGCTTCTAAGGTGCAAATACTGCTTAAATTACCTACTATATTCCTCTGTAAACATGGTTCAGTGCTTCACATTTTCCTGTTTTCACGGAAGATTTTGCTGCTGTACATGTCCAGTGATAAGCTACAGGAGTGCTCCCTTCCCCAAGCAATCCTACGCTCACAGAGCTTGTGCTCCCTTTTACCGTATCCCACGCTCAGCATGGGAGACACCAGCCTTGCCCACCATTTGGTGGTGAGAAAACTTGCCCGAGATGTTTGATCTGTGGGTCTGAGTCTCTTCAAGTGCCTATGCCAGGCCTGAAAGGCAAGTCTCTTCCTACGCTTGCAGGAGTGCTGTGACCACTAGAATATTTGCAAGGCATGGAGCATATTACAGCAGGCATCAAGGAGGCACTTAACTGTGTTGAGAGGGACAACAGAGAGATCACAAGACAAGTACAGTCTCAAATAGATACTGAAGAGAGGCAGAACTTCAAATATAAGTTCCCCTTTGGGTTATCCTATGATATCCACCTACTTGGCATCAGATAAACCTTGATTTCTGTGCCACTAGTCCTCCACTCATTGCATACGAAATTCAGTCAGGACTGTTAAGTACTGCCCAAAGAACCAGATACCTAACAGCTAGCGGGGCAAAATCAGAATCCTTCTTTGAAACTGCTTTATAACTTTGTAACTGGAGTGATTAGATGGTGCATTAGACAGTGCACAGTGAGGTCTTTTCAAACTGATTCATTGCCAGCTACTAATGGCTTATTGCAATTATTATTTAATTAAAAACATTGAGGTGTTGGAAGAGAGCAACAAACTGGATTTTTTATTTCATATCATACTTTTAATGTTTAAGGGATGCTCAATGCAAAATTAGCTTTAACGCATAACCTTTACAGCATTACGAATAGTGCTACATTGTTAAAAGTGAATCAGTCTGAAAAATAGTTTTGCACTCTTGCTGCTGGCAAAGTTTTTGCATTTTATTCATCTGTTGTGACGAGCATAGACCTTCAGGTTATCATTTTGTTTCAATCTAGTTTTACATTTCACTTTGCAGACAGGATCAAGTTTTAGCAAGCACTGAAGGGAATGTGGTTAAACTCCCTTTCACTATTTTTTTCACTATGTTTGGTGGTTTTTATATACAATAGAAACATGTGAAAGAACTTCCAGACTTGTTTTTCCAGTGCTAGACAACACAGCAAAGCTAGGAAGAGTAATCATCCCCTCCTCAGATATGAGGGTTTTCAATCCAAAATTACATCATGAAACTTTGATTTGAGTATTTCCCCTTTAATGAAAACAAACATTCACACATTTTCCTGCTTAGGTGGGTTTTCTATGAGCACCTTCCTACTGTGGGGGAAGAGAAAAAAAATATTCATTTCCTATAACCACCTGGACCTTTTCTCCTAGGAGGTTATTGCCTTCCCTCATATCATTCCTCTGAATAGAGACATAAAAAACAAGCTGAAGAATAAATAAAGGACATTCAGGAAGCACAAAACTCTCCCTCAATATAAAGTTTACTGGTTTGGGTTTTTTTTTCAGCAAACAAAAAACAATTTTCCAGTGCACAATTTCTACATATATGAACACTGAAGTGATCAGAAAACAGCACATAGCAGAAGATAAACAGCATAAAGCTTGTGCAGAGAGGCTGATTCAAGAGCTGGGAGTAGCCAGCCAGTTTCAGAAGGCATGGGAAGAACTTTCTGGGAAGAGCTGTTGCAACTCAGAAAGTCGCTGACTTGGCTAAAACCAAACCTGGAGGCAAGGACTTGCCTGCAGGGACACTATGAGTAGGAGGAGAATTGGATATAAACCCATTTTTCTCCTCCTTTTCTTCTTGACCTATTATTTTTACATTTTCCCTGTGTTGTAAATTAGATCAGCTTGTATAATAAATATTGCCTTTTGTATTTGAAAGTCCCTTTGTTCTCCTTTGGGATGCTCACTATGAAAGGGAATTTCAAGCCAGGGCACTCAAAAGCTCATTCATTTAAACTGTCCATAAAATTTTCAGGTAATAAAGTTCAAAATGTAAATTCTTGACTGATGATGGAAACCATTGGTGGCAGTGAAATAACAGGATCAAAACCTGCTGGGCAATGTTATAATAGCTTTAGAATCATAGAATACCAGGTTGTAAGGGATGTCAAGGATCATCTGGTCCAACCTTTCTTGGTAAAAGCATGGTCTAGACAAGATGGCCCAGCACCCTGTCCAGCTGAATCTTGAAAGTGTCATATAGTAAGTGCCTCATCAGGCATAGCACCAGACTGCATATAAAGAAGAGAATTTGAAATAATAAGATATTTTTTAAAGCCATAGGAGTGTAATGAAACATGAAAATCAGAAACTATGCCGCATGAAATATGAAGTTATATCTTCTTTGGAAATCATCCATGATTCTGTCCAAGAAGATGGACCCTCTGCCAGCATGATGGCTTTATCTTCTGAGAATTACCTTGAACTGTGTAAAGTGGGTATGCATATAAAGACGTAATGCAAGCTTCTTAAAGAGACCTCACAAGGACTTAAATAAAAAGATAAGCTTCCTCTTTAGTTCTCAGTCAAGCTCAACACCTTTAGGGTTCACATAGACACTTCTGCTAAAAGCTCTATAATAGTTAAATATTTTACATGGAGAGGTCCAGTCCTTTCAGGAAAAGGCACTTAATTATTTTCAGACCGTACAAATAGACCAAGGGTACAGCTTTTTTTCTCTAACAAACAGAAGCATTTTCATCTTACAGGTACAGCTACTATATATTGAACTTCTACACAGAAGAGTTACCAAGAAAATTCAGGCAAGGATGCTTGAACCTGCTTAATCAAACTTTGGAAAGATATTTAAAATTATTGATTTCACAGCAGTTGACCTTCAAGGTCTGCATGCACAGAAATCTCCAAAGTTATTAAGGGCGCTGAAAATCTCATGACAAAGGTAACAGAAAATACAAAGGTAACGGAAATAAACAAGGTATTTTTTAGGTATGTTTTTTATTTCGGTCGTTGCTAAATTGTTACTCAATCCTCATTTATTTTCAGCCAAATGTCAGCTCACAGAGTAATCACCAAGATCAGCTTAGCATATCTGTTTGCTAAGCTCACCTAAAGAACAGCTGCCTTCAGAGGCAGAGAAGCTAATCAAAATGAAAGACTGCTAACGCTGAGCATAGCCACGGTCCTGTGCCCCACACTAACACACGGCTTTGGCTTGCAACAGGAGAATCAAGGCTGAACTGCTTTAAGTTTTCTCATACAGAGAAACTAAAGTAAGTGCTTTGGAAGAGTACTATAAAGAAACATAAAACAAAGTCCTTCTTTGAAGCTTGTCTGAAGTTTTCAATATACCATTACTTTTGGTTTTATGTAAAAAAAAATCTCCAAAGTCCTTGCAAGCAATTTCAAGTCTTGTATTTCTTTGGAAAAAGAAATTGTTGTGTCCAATACTTCATTAGAAGCAGGACAGTATTTCTTCCAGATACATTTTTTACTAGTGCAGTCTCTTAGTTACCTACACCCAGGCTTTTCTTCAGGTAATATTACATTCTCCATAAAATTAAAATCCAAAGGTCAGGTAGTAGTCCTCGAAGTTTTTCCACTTGTGTTTTGCTGTATCTACAGAAATGTTTCAAACTTAGAAAGTTCCCAAGACGAAGAAAAAGCTGCAGTTTATTTAAAGAGAAAAAGCAAAACTTGAAAGGATCATCCTTAAGGCTATGGAAGAAGTTGCAAGCCTGAACCTTGACACTCTGACAAGAGATTATAGAATTAAAACATGTTTTTAAGTCAGTGTTCAACTTCTTATCTTTATTTCCTTTTCTAGCATTTCTAATGTTAGTTTGGCAGTACTGATTACCCAGCAATTAAGTTAAAATTGGCATCAAAAGAACTAGTTTTAAAATAAATCACATATTTGATACATATGTGAAGCCAGAATAAGATTTAAGGAAAACAATAAGGAACACTCGAGTACTACCTATCAGCCAGAAAGATGACTCTTAAAGATCCTGATTCTTCAGACATTTTTGACGTGCAGTACTTTACATATCTGATTAGTCATGTTGAAAATAACAGGACCTTTTCTGTGCACGTATGTTTGAAAGACACGCTACTAAATTGACAGGAGCTACTATATAACTATTTTTAGTTAAACAGGCTGAAAGTCCCCGACCCTTCTTTGAGTCCTTGACAGTTTTGAATTCTTTTCTCTTTACATGTAGAGTTGTGGCTGTCAGCTCAGTTCTCTGCTCAGTTGTTTTGGTTGGTTGCCTCAGCTAAACTGAAAACAATTTTCTTTCTCTGCAGCTTTTAAAACATATTTCCTATAATTACCTGCTGTATGGTATCCCTGCCTGCAGTATCTGCTCTGTAATTTGCAATGGATTTCTAGTTGCTTTAGAGCGAACTGCAATAATCTATTAAAACATTTTGGACGAATCTTCATGAATATTTGATTTAGTAGCAAGGCTGTAGATTTTTACAAGAAAATGTATCTGGCCTCAGTCAATTCCATAGTAATTTTTTATGATATTATTTTAACTCTATCCCTTATGGATAACTAATACCTGCAGCAGCAGTTGCATGTCTTCCTTTAGGGAATTTTTGAAAACAAATGCATTTAAGTATCTCAAAGAAGAAAATGCATCAAAACATTCTGGTTCTTGAACTTATAAAATTTCATGCAGTTTGCAAAGACACTAGGATAAGCTGGTTCAGCTCCCAGTTAGGAATTAATGGGAGATGTGTTAAGGATTCTAACAAAACTCCTGAGAGAAAGAGGTTCAGCCTGACTAAATCCAGCTACTTTCTGCCACCACTTACCTACCTGTGGAAAAGCCTGACTTCATTGTATGCCTCATTATTTAGCATGAAAGCTCTTAGACACTCTAATATCTACTCCTGGAAGGGGAATATTATTTCCCACTTGGTATTAATGCCTGGTATTTCATTCAAATAGGCAGCATTTAAGTCCTGACAGCAGCCTGGAAAGTTAGTTGTGCTCAAAGCTAGTGGCTAACTTCTGACCTAATGATGCTCTTCTCCCTTTCCCCACATGTCTTTACAAGGATGTTTGAGGGGATCATGGAAAAAGGACTGGTCTGGGTGCTGGTCTCCACTTGAGAAATATAGCAAAAAAAAATAAATCCTGGGGGCAATGGGGAGCCACCTCCTTGCCTAGTGGGGACAGTAGTCTCCTGCCTCCTACCACTGGGGTTCCACAATTTCCAAGAGGAGTCTGAACTTTACAGAGGACTGTTGTGGATGGAAACAAAACCAAGGCTGAAAGTAAGGTGGCTTTCCTTAGGCAAATGCCATAATCATAAGGCTAGAGCCAGGCTTTTGCTTGACTTCTTTCCTCTGACTTTTGCTCCCAGCAGCATGGGCCTCAGCTTTGACAGAGGGACAGAGGATGCCCTAATTTTTAGACCATGGAATGACATGAATTCAAGTATTCCGAAGGGCTTGACCCTCTTTACACTGGGGGAACACAAACCCATCATCTAAGTCATCCTGCTTTCTGAGCAGTTTCATTAACCATTAGGCTATTACATTAAAATAAATATCACTGCTATCACACAGCTCCATTAAAGTTACCAGCCTCAGAAGAGCATGTTGCCACTGCAACGTGAGTGGCAGACAGCTAACATCAGCAGTCTGAATCATCCCCTAAAGATGCCTAAATTCCCCACAGAGTCAGAGGGAATCACTTAAATTAAACATACAGGGTTCAACCAGCATGGATTTTACATAACTTTTTAAATGGCACAGATTCAAAACCTGGGGGAAGCAAGTTCCCATCTGGCCATGGAACAACAGAATTGGCTAAGAAAGAACTGAAATGTTTACTTAGCAATATACATCATGATCAAACTATTCTGTGATTGTGAGAAGTCAAGTCAGGTGACTTATCCCAGTGAAAAGATAGTCACATTTTGTTGAGGAGATACCTTTTTACATTATTTTATGTGTAAGATGCTTCTGCAAAAACAATGGCACAGCAAAGATTTTTTTCTGGATACATATTGTTCTTCAGGCATCCCTTTATCTTCATTTTCCACGTTCCCTTACCTTCCTTTGCATTAAGATAGGGAAGATGAAATCCTCACAACTGTTGTGGTTTGGCTGAAGTCCACAGCTACTTGCATTCTGGAAGCTTTCTGCTGTTTGCCACACAGATGGTGGGTATAACTGATTAACATGCCATTAGTCTCGTAGATATATAGCTGAAAAGAATGTGAGAAGCTCAGGCAACTGTTTGGACAACAGAGGCTATAAATGGATTTCATTAGACCGCACTAATAACTCAGTGCATTAGCAGAAAGAAAAGCATATAGGAAACACAGGATAGAAACTGTTATCAGAGTACTTGTTTGTTTTCATTCTGGGGTGACAGAGCACAGGAGTTGAGGCCACAGTTGCTAAAGTAATACAGCAAATTACTGATAAATGCAGACCATTTTTTTCCTAATTGATTATGAAATTATATTAATCTATTTTTTTAATTCTGCAAAGCTATGCAACTTTAATTCACTCAGTTTAAGATCAGGGAACAAAACGGATCCTGATTCATGTGTTATCTGCCAAATTCCACTTTGATATTGAAATTAGAATGCCATAAAATGTGGGATTCGTGACGAGTGTCAAGACAAATAAAACTATTTCCTACAATATACATCTCTCTAAAAAGGCAGGCAGCAGGAAGGAAAGAAATTATTTCACAAGAAGTATTTTTCAAACATCCCCAGGGCTAACTGTTGAATGTTCTCACACTGAGTAGGCCCTTTAACAAAAATAAATAAATACATAAAATGGAAAAATGCACAGAGAAACTGCCTTACAGAGAAACTGCTTTGCTGGTGGATTCCTGTCATGTTTGGGGTTTTTTGTTTGTTTGTTTTCCTCTTTTTAAAGCTCTTTGCTTATGCGAGGCTAACAGGGAAAAGCAGGCATCTGTTGGCTGGATTGTCACTGGGACAATGCTAATTTGGTGAAAAGGAAAGATGTTCTTTACAGTGTGGTGACAGATGCAAGAAGTTTACTTGGGCTCTAGGGGAGAGACAAGCTCTTGAAGAAAGGTCCATTCCAGACTGCACAATTTACTCGGGAAACTTCCTGGACCGAAAATGGTCAGAGGCTAAGGGTGCTGGGCGAAGGGTACTGCAAGTGCCTGCCCTGTTCTCACTCTTCCCTAGGTAGCTGCTTGCAGCCACCACTGGAAACAGAATACTGGCTTAGAAGAGGCAATTGGGCTTTTCTTAGTGAACTGAGTTTTTCAAGAAAAAAATCTTTCTGCCTCATAATTAGGCAGAGGACTAGAAAAAATTCTGGGTATCTCTAAGAAACATTTGAAGTCAGTTCAATTTGATAAAGACATCAGTTAAATTTTAACTCTGAAAATCTTACTAGGGAAGTCTTCCTCATCTCTGACTTCACCGTTATAATGTATGTCTACAGGTCTGTATGTCAGGTCCCTCCTAACTTATTTTCCCCTAGAAAGTGCCACGTATTTTTTTTGCTTTCTTCACAGGGATTTTAGAAGATCAGTTAAGATCTTACAGTGTGAAACAGTTAAGCAGTGTAGAGTTGTATGAACGTTAACAACTAAAACTGCAGCATTCATTTTATATACAACTGTGTCTATAGTGTGTGAATAGTCCAAATTATAATGCTGTGCAAATGGAGATGAATAGTCAGCAGTGATACTGGGCTGTTACATCACACTCAGGGAACTATTATTTAGCATGTACAGAATATTTTAATCCTCAAAGAGTTTCATAAGCAGCCACTCATTCGTCTTTGAAAGATGTCTCAAAGCCAACCATATCTGTTTCTAAACATGAAAGACAGAAAGACAGAAAGGATAGGGAAGTTTAGTGACTCACCCGAAGGCAATCAATAAAAGAAAGTCAGTATCAGAGATATAATTATAAGCCGAGCACAGCTAATTATATCTAGACTGTGTTTAGAGAAGGAGCCTGAGGACATACAAGTCCAAATACTTCTGTCAGCACTGCAAACATGAAGTTGTGTTGAACTTTGGAAAAAGCCAGGGAAATAAATTTCAGAGCATATTATCCCGAGTGTGGCGTGCCTGATCCAAACACCTTTGTAACTCCTTTCAACAACATTTCTACCATCCCTTGCAGTATGATGAATGCACACAGAATTATTCTGAGACACCCAAGCACCTCTGTCCTATGAATGAGTAGGATCTGTTGACAAAATAAAAACTCCTACTGTCAGCAATATGGATTAATGAGATCAGTTAACGATGGAAAGCAAGCTGGGCTGGAACTGATGATTTCCTACCCTGCAAGCATAAGGTAGGTGTGGTTGCCACCTCTAGCTCTCATGATTTGACCATAAGACTCCATTTTCCCATCTCTGCTCCTTTTATCCCTGTCACTTCTTTCATGTGGAATCTCTCTCAAAAGTTCAGTCTTTCTTTGAAGCTTTACTCTTCCCTGTCTGCCCCACAGAAAAAAAAATCTTGTTTTAATGTCTATATGAAATGTAGCTTTGATTGTTGCCTATTGACTCTTCCCTCATGATAAGGGATTTAATCTCATTCTCTTAACACCACGATCATGTCTGATCTGTAGTCCTTATTAGCTTAATCGCACAAACATTTCGTAGAAGTCCTACACTCTCCATAGCCCTTCTACACAGCAAGACAATTCTACGTCATCTCTCACAAACCTAGTCAATTTCTTGAACTTTTATCTCAAATCACATCTGTGCAGTTCACGTTGCCTCTCTCTCCCTTCTACACCTTCTCTCCTACAGAGCAGCTAAAAAAAATCTTTCTCCTTCCCATCTCTCAATCCTTTCACCCAAGCACTCTGCACGCCAGCAAAATTCCCGTCCCAGCACCCCTTCCCTGCTCACCAAAAGCTAAATACAGCAAGAGTATTAGCATAACTGAGCAACTCAGATGACTGCAACCAAGTGAAGGTTTGGAGTTTAGAAAAAACTTTACCCTGTTCTTTTTTGCTTCAGCCCATCCTGCTCCATCCACACATGATCAGTTCCTTGACGAATGATATCCTTGTTTTTTATATCTATCAAACATAAGTTAGACTGTAGATGCTATAGGGCAGACTGCTTGCCTTACTACTGCCCCTTTTTCTCTCACAGTGATTGAATACACAAGTAAAATTGGCACAGTTCTTTCTGATTCCGTTTCTCTAATTACCATTCAAAGGTGGTAAAGCCTAGAGCATTCAGTGAACTGAGTGAAGGGAGGATGTCCTTGCCTCAGTGGACAAACATCCAGAGCTCAGGCATCCCGTTTCCATAGGCAAGAAAGGCAAGAATTGCCAAGCTGTGCCAGCTTACTTATTCACATAAAAACATACGCTTTCAGGTGCTATTTCTTTTGTTTTTCTGTCCTTGTGGCCAGCACATGACCAATGGTGCACAAATATACAGTCAACCTCTTTAACCATTAGCAAGCCCATGTTAATTGATTAATACTGGGGACTTTGTAGGGAAAAAAAAAAAAAAAAAAGATAAGGAAGAAGCGAGCTTAAAGGATTGAATTCCCTAGCCTTCAGAGGCATTCCTTGGTTTTGTTTGGTCTTCCTTTATTGTATTTCTTTTTCTTTCTTAGTTAATGAAGAATAATGCAGCCTGGAAAGCTGAGCTTATCTCTGCTTTCAATGAAGAAACCTTGTCAGCAGAATTTGTCGATGAGTGAAAAAAGTGAGCCCACCAGAGACCCACTGGCGGGATCCTTTTCTGAGATGAATCTTTTCTCTTTGCAGATATTTCCAACTGTTAAAGCAATTCACTACCAAGAGCCAGTCTGAATGGTTGCAAAACACTTAGCAACCCTGCAGAAATACACAGGAAACAGTTTCTCCAGTACTGTAAATGAACGTATCACTCTCAACTTCAAAGGAATTAAGATGTTTTACACCAGGTGAAGACCCAATCCCATAGGAATTTCCTGTTGTGCCAGTGTTCAGTCGCTGTTGTATGTCTGGCTTCAGCTGATGGGGATCAAAAAGGTTCCTAGTCCCAGCTGCTTCTCACTGTCTTCTCTGAAGGTTATCTCCCCTGTTCCCCACATTCCTCCTCTGATATGTGTGCATAATTGTTCCCTAACCCAGTTCAATCAAAATGAAACAGGTTAGGAAAAAACACCGACTATTTAAAGTGTGTGAGCTAACCTGGATCATTTTGACTGAACTGGGTCAGGGTGTGATAATGTATGCAGTTATGCCAGCTGAGTGAAAAGGAAGGGGGACAATCTATTTGCCTGGCTTAGTAACAGTCAAAACAAGCCATAGGACCGTAGCTTTATGTGAACAATATTCATAGACTGGCTTTGGTGGTAGACACTGGCATGCGGTCTGATGCCTCATTGTGCATAGCCATCTTCCTTTTGATGTGGTTTCTGCATACCCAAAATACACCAGCAAATCTTCCTGAAACAGTAATAGAGGGGCCGAGTGGGCATTTTAGATGTCCCAGCATGCCGATGCCTTGGGAAGTTCTGCCACACACACCAAGTACTGTCAAAACCCTGCAACTGAAATGGTTTAGAACAGTGCTGGGGGATATTCAGGGCAAAAGCTAACGCTTTTGAAATCAGGCCCTCAGTTTTATTCTGGCAGGTAGAGGAAGCCTCCTTTTCTCTACTCTGAAGAGGAAAAAGGATTTTCAATCACCATCAGCATGCAAATGTTACTACGTCCTGTCTAACGGATTTAACTTCTTCAAGTGAGGACAGTTAGTGCAGACATTTGAGTTTAACAGAAAGCACAGTCTTTGTCAACAGCTCATTTTGTGTAACAAGCTTATACTCTGCCTGACCTTTTATGGAGCAGAAGGGAGAAGCATGGCAGAACCTGCATAGCCTTGGATGCGTACCTTTTGGACACACAGAAAACCAGGCCTTTCCAGAGCTGGGGCTATTATTGCTCTGAAGCTATTTCTTTCTTGGAAGAAAAAAAAAAAAACCAAACCCCAAACTTCTAATGATTTAGTTTGCTTGGTCTGTTACATATAAACATTCTTCATTACAACTCCTGTTCTCTGATCTCTTATCCAGGTACTGACAAAAGCACAGGAAACGTTGTCCCAAATAACTCAACCTTCTTGGAACCATCTGGGTAACAACAACATGGGAGCCCAGAGTCCTTCTTTGCCTAATTCACCTCAGCATCTGCTTCTTATCAGACTCAGGGCAGGAAACCACCTTGTTTTGCAGACAACATCCCCTGGACTCAGCACTACCACCCACTTTGAAAAAGGTCCCGGTGTCCCCAGTTGAGTGGCTTCCTGGCAGTAAAACATCAGTTTAATCATTTAACTTGTCTGTATCTCTTTTGTAAATCAGTCTGGAGCATATCATAAAATCGTAGAATGGTTTGGGTTGGAAGGGACCCTTAAAGGGCATCTCGTCCAACCCCCCTGCAATAAGCAGGGACATCTTCATCTAGATCAGGTTGCTCACAGCCCTGTCCAGCCTGACCTTGAATGTTTCCAGGGATAGGGCATCTTCCACCTCTCTGGGCAACCTGTTCCAGTGTTTCAGCACCCTCATTGTAAAAAAGGTCTTCCTCACATCTAGTCCAGATCTACCCTCTTTTAGTTTAAAAGGATTACACCTTGTCCTATTGCAACAGGCCCTGCTAAGAAGTTTGTCCCCACCTTTCTTGTAGGCTCCTGTTAGGTACTGGAAGGCTGCTGTAAGGTCTCCTGGAAGCCTTCTCTTCTCCGGGCTGAGCAACCCCAACTCTCAGCCTGTCTTCACAGGAGAGGTGCTCCAGCCCTCTGGTCATCTTTGTGGGACTCCTCTGGCCTTGCTCCAAAAGGTCCGTGTCTTTTCTGTGCTGAGGGCTCCAGAGCTGAACGCAGTACTGCAGGTGGGGTCTCACGAGAGCAGAGCAGAGGGAGAGAAGCACCTCCCTCCACTTGCTGGCCTCGGTTCTTCTGATGCAGCCCAGAATACAGTTGGCTTTCTGGGTTGCAAGCGCACATTGCCAGCTCATGTCCAACTTTTCACTCACCAACTCCTCAGGGCTGTTCTCAACCCCTTCACCCCCAGCCTGTGCTAATACTGGGGGTTGCCTAAACCCATGTGCAGGACCTTGCACTTAGTCTTGCTGAACTTTAGGAAGTTCACATGGGCCCATTTCTCATGGTCTCAGGTGAATTGAGGCTGAACTAGAGGCGACTCCAAGCATTTAGTACAGATGCCCAGCAAATCTTAATAAACATTTAGGGTGGCTGCCAGTCGGTACTACTTGCAAATCCCAGCTAAGAGCTTTGGTTCACAAACCCTCTCAAATCCAGCAGCTCTTCAGATGCGAGGGTTAACCCCAGCTGGTGGCAGTTTACACGGGTGCGCTTGGCCCGGAGCCGTGTGGTGTAAGGAGGACACGCTGCGTGCTGTACAGACTTTGCAGTGGGCTGTTAATCTTTCCCGCAGGAAAAGGGTGGACAGCTGGAGGCAGCAACCTCTTTTGCCATTGTAGTTAAATCCATCAGAGACTGTGAATCAGAGCCCTTATTATTTTCCACATGAGCGTTCCCCATTTACGCTCTGATGAAACGACGCATTCAACAGAAAACAAAATGAAGTGCTGAAACCATTAAACTCTTTAATAACAGGAGACACTGCAGGTTTTTGTCATTAATCTGCCATAATTAGGAGCTGCTGTTAATGTCTTTCAAAATATGGAATATTGAAATGTTATTACTGGAAATGTTGTCATGGAATGATACGGTGGGATGCAGAATCTTAGCGGCTCCCTATCTTGCACTCCTGCCTTTGCTATGAATTAACATAGAAATAACACAAACATAAACTTTAAACAATATGGTTTGAAATCAAAGTTTAACTTCCAGAATTCTTATCTCTTTTTTCCAGAAATAAAACACCCCACTTTTCAAAATATAGGGGGTATGGAAGATCACCTGTTTAAACAAAACAAAAAAAAAGACCAGTCTGGTTTTAACTCCAAATTGTGGTGAAGTGAAATTTCAGAGTTAATCAAAAACCAAAACTTTGGAGTTTCAGCTTATGCTTTAAAACGTGGAAGAAAAGTGATAAGAAAACATGATGTATTTACATGGAAAGAGGAAATGTTTTTCAGATTACCTGATTTTACACCACATAAGCTGGACAGACCTGGCTATCTCTGTCATTACATAGAATTTTTGTTGTATTTGTACTGGCTGACACAACACTACCTGTATATGCATGTGCCTGTGTGTATATTTTTTTATGTATGTATTACATATGTTTATATATGCATATGCAATTAGGCAAGAAGAGCAATATAATAAAGAAGTATTAACTCTTAAATGTGCATATTTATATAGTGCCTGCAAGAATGACAACAAAAGATAAGACCTCTCCTTTGCAGAGCAGAGCCTGTTAGGTTTAACAGGCAAATGCAAAGCCAAACCCAATCTGCGCAAAGATTTAAAAAAATAGACAAAAATGTTTAAAAATCCAGCCTGAAGAGAATGCCAACTTCCCTTCCCAATATTTTTCATGATTTCCAAACAATTTTAAACATACACACTTATAAGCAAAACTGAAAGTTTCAGCTCCCACATAGGGTGTGGAACTGAAAAGCCTGGCAAGCTGATTTTCCCTTCTTTTCCCTCAGCAGCTTAAGTCAGGCTGCTGCTCCTTTTGGAGTCAGGGTGGTCAAACTCCCTGCCATACCCACAAGAAACAGAGCGACAAGGGAGAGGTAGGGAGGGCACTGAGGCTGCCCTGCTTCCCGCTAAGTCTGCCTGTGGGTTCCCAAGCGAAAGGCTCTTTTCAGCCCTCTTTTTTTTGCTGGGTAAAAGCAAAAGGGGCAAAGGTCTGCTGGGCTGAGAGCTGTGATATTAGTTTTTTGAGATGGGAATATTGTTGACTATGCAACAGGATGAAAAAACTCTGTAGAACCTGCTTTTCAGATGTGTCGCAAGAAATGGGATTAGTAAATAGTGTGAGGAGAGGAAACAAAGTGAACACAACCTCATGGTTATTCTAAATCGTGCACATCTTGATAGTTCTCTTCAAGATGATTTTTTAATGGCAAATTCCATTTTCTTCTTGCAGAGTGGAAATAGCATTAGGCATATGTTATCTTCTATGTTATTGCAAGATCTCTTTTATTCCACAAGAAAATAAGACCACTCACAACTAATTATCATGTAAAATCACATTCAAACACAGAATGTGGCAGCCACAGTGAAACTCTGGGAGATTGTTATTTATCATTTTTATTTATGGAAGCCTTTGGTATTCTTGGCACTGTACAAAATTTAGAAAGCCAGAAACAGTCTCTTCCCTATGGAGCCTACAATCTATGGCTTATACTGTGTAATTTAAGACCAGCCTGAGCCTAGAGCAGTGGAGAACTGCATCATTTCCTAGGGTGGGAGCATGCCAGCTGCTGCCTTCCTTGCAAAGATAAAACTTGCACATCTGGCATGCTAAACCAGCTTTGCTCTTTCCTTTGGGTCAGTACCATCCCCAGGGATGCAGTAAAATGTAGGATACAACAGACCTTTGAGAGAGAAGCAAAGCCACCTTGAGGCACCCACCGTGCAGGCAGTTGTCTAGAGCAGTAGACTGCTAGGCTGGCAAGGTGACCAAGATCTTGGCTACTGTGTGCAGGTCAGTCTAGATTTGTAGCTGCTGGTACGATTGCTGAGAGAATGGGGGTCAGAGTGGGTGCAGCAATAGTTATTGCAATGTGGGAGCAACTCCAGCACAATACCTTTTCCCAAATCTCCCATTCCAGCAGCAGGGGTGGCCTGTCCCTGGCCTCCAACCTTCTGACCAACAAAACGTGAAGTTTTCTAAGCTGTCTCTGAAAAGCAGACTACTCTGTATACCTGAACAATGTATGCAGTGATGTGTAGACAGCTCCACTCTAGGGCTGCATAAATGAAAATATTTAAATAGTACAGTGTACTCTCTTGCAGAGATATTAGCTTGGCTCCCAGAAGCATAAATTATTAGTTTTCCACTGGGGCAAGTTTGGATGATGCATCATTCTGACACGGCTATAACCCTTGCAGGTTTTGAGCCAGTTCATTTGCAGACAGTTTGGATATACTACATGCTGCTACCGCCTGATGTGGATTTATCCCTTGTGATCTCCCTGCCCTCACAGCCTCGGTAGCTGAGTAATGACCCACCCCAGGCAGGTCCTAAATTTGCTAGAGCAGCTCAGACACTGAACATACTGAGTAAGCAGATGATGCACCCAACTCAAAGAGGTTTAGATGTCATTTTCTGATTAAAAACTGTGTAGTGAGCATAATTCTTGCACCAGCTTACTTGAGGTAGGCATTTATAAAACTGTATCTAAGGAGAAGAGATAATGCATGTGGGTGGTCATTAGGCAGGAGTTCAACTACAGGTGGCCTTGGAGAATGTGGGAAGACAAGACTGGGAGAACATGTGGCACTTAGAAGTGGCATCAGACAGTGGAAGAGGAGGCAGTAAGAAAGGATTTGCACACAGAGCAAGGATTCTGCTGAGCATTCAGGTTTGGATGTGAGTAGAAAGGCACATTAGTTAGGAATTTGGATCTTTAAAAGAGGGAGAAAGGAGAGCTACCCCTGATGGGGATGCTGCTACAACTTGTCCACTCTACTCCACCAGAAATCATTCAATGAAAGATTCATCATGTTTGTTTGCTGGGGAGGGAAACAGCAGAAAAGAAGCCAAATTAATTTTGTGACTATTACTTTTCCCTAAAAGGCAGAATGTTATGTTGTTCCTAATAGATATTTAGTAATAATTTCACGAAGGGAAAAGAAATAGACTTGTTCTGCATATTTAGTAGTTATGTTTGTTTCCATTATTCCGATTGGAGATAGAGAGGACTAGAAATAGGAAAACAAGGTTATTCCACATTCCTCCCATCCTAACTGACACAGTCAGTTCCCGGTCATACAATGGGGAAGTGCAGCAGCAGCATTTGTGTGATCACTGCCTCTTCTGCTCACCTGTCTGGAGCAAGCCATCACCCTTATGTATGATTCCCTCTTTCCTGTGTCACAGGGGAAAATAGCAGCAAAGGAGGAGTCACCAGCTGACCACTTGAAATCAATTTGAAGGGAAGATACAATCTTTTACTAGTGTTTTAACTGTTGCGTACTGGCTACATGGGTAACAGGTGATTTCCTCCCTATAGCAACAGAGTGCATGGCAGGTTGTATTCTTTTGTCATATTTGTTTCCCCCTGACTGGAAAAGGGGAAACATGACCCCCATTTTTAAAAAGAGAAATAAGAAAGACCTGGGAAACTACAGGATGGTCAGTCTCACCTTGGTGCCTGGCAAGATCATGGAGCAGATCCTCCTGGAAACTATGCTGAGGCACATGGAAAATAAGGAGGTGATTGGTGACAGCCAGCATGGCTTCACTAAGGGCAAATTGTGCCTGGAAAAATTGGTGGCCTTCTATGATGGGGTTACAGCACTGGTGGACAACGGAACAGCAACTGACGTCATCTACCCAGACTTGTGCAAAGCATTTGAAACTGTCCTGCATGACATCCTCCTCTCTAAACTGGAGAGACACGGTTTTGACTGATGGACCACTCAGTGGATAAGGAATTGTCTGGATGGCTGCACTCAAAAAAGTTGTGGCCAACAGCTTGATGTCCAAGTGAATATCAGTGAGAAGTGGCGTTCCTCAGGGGTCTGTACTGGGACATCTTTGTTGGTGACATGGACACTGGGGTGGAGTCCACTCTCAGCAAGGTTGCTGATGACACCAAGCTGTGTGATGCGGTTGACACGCTGGAGAGAAGGGAGGGCATCCAGAGGGACCCTGACAGGCTCAAGAGGTGGGCCCATGTGGTCCTCATGAAGTTCAACAAGGCCAAGTGCAAGGTCCTGCACATGGGTCAGAGCAATCCCATGATTTGAGCTGGCATATATTTTGGTTCTCTCTTTGTACCTTCGTTAAATTTCACTTTCATTATAGTAAGTGATGGTCAATACAAATAAAGTCCCACGTTTCACTCCCTGTGAGGACATACCAACATACTAAAAGTAAAAAGGCCCCTAAGGCAGAGAAATGTTTTGCCTCAGTTCCCAGATTCTCCAAATATGAACAAGTTGATATTCTCCAAATATGATGTAAGTTGAGGTCTCCAGGAGCTCGGCTTTTTCTGAAAGGCTCATGTAGTTGTCCGTGAAATTGACATAGCCTGAATAAGTACTTTTTAGAATGTTCTTGGCCTTTCTTTTCTCTGCTTCCAGAATGTTTTGCCTTATACAGGGTGTCCTCCAGGATCCTCCCCACAATAAGCACACCTAAAATAGTTTTTAAAGAAATGTATAGCTAGTATCACTGAAGATGCCTGGGGCTACCCTATATAGAATACCCCATTGGTCAGGCACTTATCCATAGATGTTATGTATTTCCCTTGCTTTGAGAGCATTCAAACTTCCCAAGAAAACAGTCATCAGACTATTATCACTTTCCATCCTTTTAAGTTGAAGCTGGGGTCACAATGAAGAAAATATAAATTTCAGGATGACAGGGGAAGGGGAGTCAGATTATGTAGCAGTTTGCTTCACTTAATGAAATTTAATCACATAATTTATATTTTATTATAATTTAATTTTAAAATTTTATTTAAAAATAAGAAATATAAATAATAATTAAAAATAATGAAAATAAATCATAGAAACAAGCAAGATTATTTAAAGAATTTTGATATTGAAAATTCATTAGTATATGTAAAAATCGTGCTACTACTAATTATGTCAGGATCTCAGAGATGCTGCTTTAGAGCAGCAGATGCTGGTTACTTTCATACGCTTTTTTCTCTTTCATAATGTACACACTAAAGAAATTCACTACTGAAATTATTATTAAATCATATGCTGATGAATGAGCACAAAACTATTAATGGCACATAATTTGCAGTGCACAAGTCCACTAGAGTATCTAGCAACACATGCAAATCCTATAGTATGCCCTATGTGCTTTGATTTTCTCCATTAGATGACTGAAAAATATTCATTAAGAGATTTCTCTAATGAGCTGTGTTCAAGCATAAAATAGGCCACTCCTTTTATAATTTAAGTGTGGGTTTTGGAGTATAAATATCCTCCAATTCCCTATAGGAACTGACTTCAAATAGGGATTTTGTCTTAACACAGATTTCAGGATCTTTGAAGGGTCTTTGAAGTTTATAATTGGGTCTAAACTGAAATGTGATGTCATTCACTCAAGTACTGGAGTTCACGCTCCTTATGGTTCGTGGGAATGATACGCTTTATTTTTTGAGATATATTGCAAAAAATTGTTTGGATACACACTTAGGGAGAAAGTTGGGAAAATATTCACATTATGAAATCAGTACAGCACACCCTGAGCCTCTGGTCAGCTAATCCTGGATGCCATTGATACAATTACATCAGCCTTACTCTTTGTTTTCCATTTAAGTTACTAAAGAGTGGGCTTTTTGTGTTTTTGTTTATTCTGTTTTCATTTACAAGGCACTGAGAATCCTTAAGCAGAGCAATAGGCAGTTTTTAAGAATATACGTAAAGGCCAAATCTTATGAAAAACAAAATAGCCTTTTCTTATCTACACAGGTGAAAAGCACGGAGTGAAACAGCCCTCTGAAATACCAAGCTGTATTGCTGTTGCCTTTCTGAAGACTATTAAAAGTAGGATCCCTTGCAACATGTCCTGAGAGTGAACCAAATCCGAACTTCTGGTCTCCTTGGGGAGGTAAGCCCAGCTGGGGACATCGCTTGTCAAAAGTAGCATTTCTGAGCTGAATGAGCTCACTGTGATTTGCTGTCCCTTTCAGAGCTGAACAGTGACAGACCAGAGCATTCTGCTTCAGTGAAGTTAAATAGCTAGTTATATGATGAAGTGAGGGGACTGAAGCTCCTTTCCTTTGCGATTTACTCTCTAGTGATGAACCATTCATAGCTGATGTTAAATTGAAAACTCACTTTAGCTTCAAGCTCCACCACATCTGTCCATCTAGGCTTCAAGCTGAGATGCTGCACTCATCACTGCTTTGGCTTTCTCAAGAAGAGACACAGAAGCCTTCACATGTTGGCAAATCAAAAAACTCCAGAGGGACACAGAACTGACCTTGGCACAGAGGTTTGACAGATGTGACACTGGGTGATGGCGCAAAAAAAAAACCCAAAAACACCAACAGCTGTGTCTTCCAATGGCTCCAAAGATGAGCACAGAACAAGGGTCCCATCGGAAATAGACTGCAACTTTGGAATGAGTGGAAGGTAAATCTGTTGTCCACTGCAGCTACTGAGCCACCTAACGTAGATAAGAGAGTCTGGTTTCAGACCAAGGACTGCTCTGGAGGGACAAGCATTTAAGGGCTCAGCTCCCACAGGACTGCTGTAACCATTAGGTTATAGTTACATCTCCTCATGCCTCATCTTCTTTTTGACCTGTGATCATTGGCCTCCTGCTGCACACTCACATCCTCCTGAAACATGGGATATAGGAATTGAAACCACTCTTCAGCTCAGAAGTCAGAGTGAGGTTTCTTCCATCCTAGGCAAGCACCTGAGATGGTAGGCTTCATGGTAAGGGATAAAACTGCTGCCACCAAATTCAAGACAGCCGTGATGACAGGTAGCCAACCAAATGGCACAAGCTGGGAAGAATCCCACATTTTTGTAATATATGCAGGGTATCAAGATGACTGAAGCCTAATATCATGCTCGGCAACTAACTTTCTTCTTTTTCTCAGCCAAAAGCCTCTAGGTACACTCCTGAGGCTGAGTGTGAGTGTACTGTCACATCATTAATCACTTCTTCCTTTTCCTTCCCTGGAAAGTCATCTTGGATGGTATCTTCCCTGTTGAATGCTACACAATCAAAATCCCATTAGTTATACTGTCAAACCCAAATTAATTAACCTTCCCAGATGAATTCAGGAGATTGTTCTTCAGTGTCATTGGTGTGGTCAGAATACTTTTTCCAATTAATTTTCAGTAAAGAAAAATTCCAGGATTAGAAGTGAGCAGCAATTTTGGCTCCTGTAAGTCACAGTTGCTTTTTCATTGCCTCAGTTTTATTGTAAAGGTTCAAAGACATAGTTTTCAATTCCTGTAAACTGGTATTCTATTCACTGAGACACGTGAACAAGTCAAGCAATTAGGCTAATCTTGACAGCCATAAATCACCTGTGCCTTCAAACCTGAAATCAGTATGAAAGCTTATTTCTCAGACCAGAATTCAAAGAGACAAAACAACCATTTTCAACATGACAGCCAGCTCATTTCCTTTTGAAGACACTTTTGATGACTGCCTTCTATTTTTCTCACATCACTGAAAACAAGTATGAATTCAGTGCCCATACCTTAATAAAACTGAAGGCTTTACAGCCTGACTAATCCACCACCATTTCCAAGAAAACCAGCAATTTTTAAGATGTAGTTTGCTGCAATAAATACCACAGTGACTGAACTTCTGCTTGTTCTTTAATTCTCATTACTCAGCCAGGGCTTTCCAGTTGCTGCTCACAGTCTTGTGTGGGTTACCAACATTCACCATTCATTGTGAGAAATTCACTGTACTTCTTTAGCCATCGTTCATTCTGGCACAGCTTTATGCTTTGAGAATACTCCATGAATAATCCACTCAGATCCAAGCCTCCCTGTGGAAGGGGCGGAAAAATGCTTGCAAAATGGGTACTTCTAATTGCAAAGACCTAAACATTTTGTGAGCTTTTCCAGTGCTTGAGAAACCATGCTGCAAATAATTTTCTACAAATACCTGTCTGATAAAGAAACAATGACATTTGGCAGCATTATCACATAAGCCTTATGTTTAAAGTGCCAGAGAGAGGAATAAAACTGTGCAGTGTGACTGGCCAAACATGCCAGAAAAGATGCAGTAGCCTCCCTTTTCTCCCTACTCTATTTTCTGCAGAAAATCTGTGTTTGAGGGCCCCTCTTAGCTGTTATATCTATGGTCAAGAGGGATGTGAACTCAAGTCTCTACCAAGCAGCCAATGTCAGTTTATATGCTCAATGGAAAGAAACACATGCAATGGCAAGGTTGGAAGGTCTTCAGTCTTTAGCTGTACAGATTTTATGTATATGCCATCGAACCAGTAGCTTGGGGCTAATACAGGCAGAGCAGATGAAACAACCTTCTCTCAGTTCTCTCTACTTCTGATACCACACTGAGTTACTAAGATGGCATGCCTCCATGTTGGCTAAATATGGGTTATATTCTGTTTCTGCATGAAGCACGAGAACCTCATCCATTCTGTGAGGCTTTTGATTCCAGGTAATCTCACTCTGGGCAATGCTTCAATGTCTGTGGCACTTCTACACATTTGTTCGTTTTTCTCAGCACTCAAAGGCAGTTCGCAAGACAAGTGGTGTGGGCTTGCACCTCCTAATGGAAGAATTTATTGCTTACTACAAGAAGTGCACTTAGTTATGCCTAAAAGCTCTCCAAGTTCTGCTGCTTAAGCCTACCACTCATCTGACCAGACTTTCACTGTGTTTCTACATGTTCTCTTTTGAAGATGGCTACTTATCTGTAACTGAAAATCACAGTCACATTCACAAATGTAAGCCATCTCTTACACATCTAAATCAGGGCCAAGAGAAGGTTTCTAAAGGTCTGTGAAGGCCAGTGTTGAACCAGGACAACTTCTCCTTAGTCTCATGTAGGCATAAAGATCTGTTAAAGATGGTTGGCAAAGATCTGCCTGTGACAAATCCAGCAAGAGCAGGGCTTGGTAGAAAGAGCCTGAATAGGGTAGTGAGGAGATCTGAAGTAAGATAAGGGATATTCTGACCTAGACATGGGAGGGATGTAAGGGTTTGCACCTGTGTAAGGCAATCCTAAGGGCAGAAGCAGAGCCCTTGGGAAAATACACAAAATTTCATTTGGGCATCATGCAGCTTCAGTTCCTGCAGGCACTTTGCCTCTCACCAGCTATGGAGCAGTTACCACAGCGATGGGCAAACTGCACAGGGGCTGTAGAGAGGCTCCAGCTGCAGTCAGCCTCATGCTCTACCCATCAGACCTCACCAGCCAATTCCTCTGTCTTTTTCTCCATAGCGACTGGACAGATTTCATTACGTCCCCCCTGCTGTTAGGTAATAAAGGCTTCTGTTGGGCTGGTAGCGTAAAGGTAGTGTATGTACTGCAGCTATGTGTTATGTGGATGCTCTGTGATCTGAAATGACCTGGAAAATGTATTTTGCTTTTCAGATATGTTCTGGCATGCTCCAAAGCACACACAAACAGTCTACCTTGCAAACTGAAAGGCTTTTTGGCATACCACTTCAAACAAGCTTATCAAAGAAATACCTGTGGTAGATATGTCTCGGGGGAAAAAAAAAAAAAAAAAAAAAAAAAAAAAAAACCCCAAAAAAAAATACAGCACAGAGAATTAAAGTCATGACCATCTTCTGCATTCCCACGTATTTTAACACATTGGAACTCACAGTGTTTTAGGAACTCTAAGTCATAACAATCCAGCAAGCCAGAGAAGTATTATTGTCCACTTCGACAGATGAAGAAGCTGAAGTTCAGACTGGCCAGATGACTCACCAGTGTAGCTAGGAGTGTAAACCAACCCTGGAGTAGCGGAGACGAGAGTTACAAAACAAGCCTAACGAAGAGCTTCTTGTGTATAAATAAGATATCTCCTGCTTGTCACTTTCACCTGAAGATCATTTCTTCTTTGGCCATTTTTATTGTTATCATTCATCCTGCACTTAGTCTAAACCCATATAAACTGTACAAATTGTCCAGTCCATCATTTTGAGTTTTTGTCACACATAGTATTTTGTACCTGAGGAATCTCAGTTGAAATCACAACTGAATCTCATTGCAGGTGGTCTTGCAGAGGGCATCCACTGACTTTCTTAAGTAATACCTCATAAATTCTTCTACTCTTCTACTGTGTAGAAGCCAAGTATGCTGGGAAAACCATTTTTAGTTAGCTTTCTGGTTCTTTCACATTCTTTGTAGGATTATCCCTGAGTAGCCCACCAGTACAACTGTTTTCAAGGAAATGTTATACTATAAATCTATTCCATGTGCAGCTTCCTGAACACTTTTGTGGCAAAGCAGAATAAAAATTCCGTACCTTGATTCATTAAAATTTCCCATGGCAGTCCAGCTCTGAAAAACTTTCCTTTAAACGCTAGCACAATACGTTAAATGTCCAAGGAGTTCAGTACTGTTGCCTTTGGATACCACATAACATGGTACCAAAATACGAGAAAGATATAGAACCAGAAACACTGTGCAGAAATGCCCTAATTAGATCATTGCTTATTCAAGGGAAGAGATCTTTCATCTCCAGGAACTCAGGCAATTAGGTGAGGTCCCTCACAGTACACCACAGGGGCAGTCAGCTGATACTAATGAGTTTTATGCTGTAGCTGAGTAAACAACCAGTCATCACGGTCTCATTAAGGCTCTTCCATTTCCATGTTTTCTTCCCAGATGCTGGGCTCTGTGGTCTGGTAGCATGTAAAGGCCTTGTCATTACTCTGTGCCTGCACATATCGCTTCTGCTTCTTCCTTCTGCTCTGTGCCCGCGCTGTTTTGTCTGCAGTGTGGGACTGGTGCTGACCCTGCCCATTCAGCCCTCACCCCATCCGCATCATTCCTTTCACTTCCTAGCACAGCTTCCCCTGAATGCCCAAACCTGCTTATACACGTGCCCCTTTCTTGAGCTCATTTTACCAGCAATGAAACTTCCAGTTACAGAGGGTAACTAGCAGAGGTCAGCTAAGATGCTGGGCAGGATAGCAGTCTTCACAGCTGGATGAGTTTTAGGCTATTTTATAACAATCATTGACAAAAAAGTAGCAAATTTGTAAGATACACTGACAGCACTTCAAGCTGTCCAAATGCTTTGCCACAGCTAATTTCATTATACCTCTTGATCATGTGGATATTTTTCATGCAACAATTAATATTTTGTGGGGTTTAAAAAAAAAAAAAATCTACACCCAAGACATAGCTAAAGTCTGAATATAAATCAGCTTTGCCATTTGAATTCATATGGAGAGTAAAGACTGGCTTTAAAAGCAGATAGACAGTAAATTGTAAACTCTGGGCCAGACTGTGCTCTCCAGTGTATATCAAATGTAACTTTATACTAGAGTAAATGACAACAGACTGTGATGTGAGAAGCTGTAAGAGGCCACAACCTGAACAGCAGAACTGGTGAGAGAAATTTGGGTACCACCAGAGACTGATGGGATCAGCCATTCTGCTGAAATCTAAGACCTCATCAAATTGGATCAATATCACCAGTATTTTATTTCCAAAGAAAACTAGACTACATCAATACATTGCTTTACAAACTTCAATTTCTTATTTAGACTATTTCAATGTAGCTTACTTTATGTAAAAAGAAAAAAAAAAAAAACCTGCAGTGAAACTAAAGATGGAAATCAGTCACTTAAACAGAAGTACCTATTGCCATTTGAGATGCACTGGCTGCCAGCTGCTGCTCCAGAAAGGAAAAGGTCTCCCACAGGTCCTGTGCACAATTAATATAACCTAGGTAGATAGATATATACAATCTATATACAGTTACAAACATAATGCATCAGGTGTTTGTATTTAGGCAACTAAATCCCAGCACCAGTGACTAGGTTTAATGCCTGGATACATTTCAGCATCAAAGTTAACATCTTTAAACTTTTCTTACAGTTAAAAATAAATATGAATTTGCTTGGTTTACAGTCCTTGAACTTATCCTATAATACTTTCCTTACTTTTATATATACTAGTGACTCTGATGTTTCTTCAGCTATAGTGCATAATATTTCATTGTTTCTAATCAAGAACAGATTATTTTCATAAACAGGTATCTCAAATGTCTCAAAACTTTATTTGGGACTGCTTACCTTTAAAAACAAACAAACAAACAAACAAACAACAAAAACACAAGTCCAAATTAAGACATTTATTCCAGGAGGAGAGTGTTTTGGAAGTAGATATGTCCTGAACACATATGAATATATATATATATATATATATATATATGTACGTGTAACCCATCTTAATCCAGGATAATTTTCAGATGCATGCAAAGTCTTGCTTATTTACAATTAGTTATATGAAACAAGCTTTTTCTTGTAATACGCTTTTCTTTCCCAACCTTTTCTTTCTTGAAGTAACCTAACCCTTTTCAAACAGAAGCCTGCCAGACCACAGACTTTTTTGTCACTGAGACAACACTGAGGTATCACTGAACAGGCAAAAAGAACATAACAATGTCCAAGAAGTAAAGTATGCTTTATATAAGCATATTTAAGCAGCAGAACCTGTCTCATCTCTCTGCTTAAACATATTTCACAATAAATGCAGGAAAACTTGAAAGGGTGGGGAAAGAAAATACTGCCTGTTTTAATGCCCTCTGAAATGGTAATTTGCTACAAAAGAGAGAAGAGAGCCACTCACAAACTACACCTAAAACACAGTAAGACGTCAAAGTTTTTTAAAAAGTGGGTTTTGTTTATATGTGGGTTTGTATGAAACACAGGGTTCATCAGGTGGAGCTTTGAGTGCATATTCAGCTCTTGATTTAAGTTTCTGCTCTACAAGAAGCTTTTTAAATAATTGGAGAAGTCATGCAGGGAGTAGATCCATAAAGGGAGCCTCTAAATTGACCCTTAGGCTCCTGTAACCCATGGCTATGTGCTGAATGTCGACACCTAGCAGGCAGACAGCTGAATGTAGGGTCTTCCCCCATCAAAAACCTCTACGCTTACAGAGGATGTGTAACTGCGTGTAGAGAAAGGGACAGATGACTGACAAACATCTACCTTGCTTCCCTCCGCTCGTTTACATGGGCAGCCCAGCTCTATAGCAGAAGGAACTACACTCAGTTTCACACTTGTGAAGTAGGAGTTGCTGTGCTGGTTTTTACAGAGTATACATTGCAATGTCAACGAGGAGTCAAACCCAGACTTGTGGACAGTTTTTTTCCAGAGACTGAGACCACCAATTAGTTTTTCCCAGATAACTGAAAAACTGTTGTGGTAAGGATTTGGGTTTTCTTACTGAGCTGTGCTACCACAAAAATCATTGACCTGGAAGTGAGATAGCCTCATAGTTTTTCTCCATCCTTGGATAAATTATCTGGGGTTTAACACACTTTTTCCTAAAGAGTGACCGGGAGTTGATACTCAGTTTTTAAATATTATTAAAGATCAGAACCTGCTCTCGTTTACAGCAGTGTGAATAACACCATTGAAGAATCTGATCCACAAACTAATGGCAAATATTTTCTCTGACATGAACACAACCCATTCTTGTGTTATGTAACTTGAACAGATTTGCTTGAATAGCTTTGTTTTCCTTTGTGGTTATTTCTTTTTTTTTTTTTTTTTTTTTTTTTCTATAGCTTTAACATGAAAACAGATGGGAGTTTTGTCCAATATAGATATTCATGAGAGAAAGAGAAATTTTAAGCAGGCTTAGCTAGTACATAAATGAATGTACTTCTGTTCTTTCTCTTTTGGTTATTTTTCTTCTTGTCTGTGGTTTACAGATGAACTCTTCTTTCTTTTGTAGAAAAGATCATTGTGTTCCTGTAATTTTCATGTTACATTTATGAGACACATCCCTTTTATTATATCCAGTCACCCTTAACCCAAGCACCAAAAATCAAAAATACAGCACTGCTCTCTGCATATGTGGAACGCATAGAGGAACAGTCTGACTAGACATTGAGAATATTAGCGTTACAATGGCAAGGAACTTATCTATCAAATACAATAAACGGAGGTCAGAAGGGCATTTAGATTCTTTAGTTGATATAAAGGAAAATACAGATACTTATCCAATTACAGCTAAGATACTATTACAATCACATGGCTGCCTTAAATGCTTTGTTCTTGCATGCAGTGTCTAAACAGACATTGTAACACGGTACTGAATAGCACTCTATAATGCAATATGGAATACAATAAAACCCCACTGTGTTTATCATAGAAAAAGACTTACAAACAAAAAAGACTCATATTTTACAGTGAATATTCCATCTATAAACATTCTTTAAAATACCACTATTACCTGAGCTATAGTTAAGTTTACAAAGTTTCTAGTTGTTTATAATGTTCTGAAAGGTTCTTTCAAACTCAACATCTCTGTGTTTTGCCTCAAATAAATAATACAAAGTTTGTCTTCTTTACGATCGGTTTTCCTTATAATACTTAGGTCTTGTTCTTTCTCTTTTCTGACCTCAGCTGAAGTGACTAAGTACAATGACCTAAAATTACATTCAACAGCGAATCTTTGTGCAGCAAAACTGTGAATATGTGCACTGACCTTTAAAGATTATGCACACTGAGTTCTGAGCGCACCTGTGGTGTTCTGTAAGATACAAATGAAGAGCAGCTTTCATGAATAATTGTGTGCAGTGATGGGTGTACTTCTGCAAAGGCAAAACCTCTAACTCCAAATAGTGTTATAATTCTCAAGATGAAAAATAATGTTTTCAGATATGCAGAAGGGAGTACATTCTGTATTTCAATATTGATTCTCTACTTCCTAATCTGGTATCTGTAGCTGCATCTTACTGGTAAATAAAATGGAGCAGGTCCCGTTCTCAGGCCCCAAGGGCTAGTTGCACCATAGAGATTGTATCTGTACAGCTAAGTTATATTTCTGTCACCCACCTCTGAAAGACAACAGGCCTTCCCTACGCTCAATGGGAACAGCTGCTGGCCTGACCGAGCCCATATGCTGGAAGTGTTTGCCATTTTAGACCAAAGCCATGTCCATGTAAGTGTGCTAGCAGCATGGAGCGCTCAGTGCTGCCCTTCGGCCGTGATTAGTACAGTATCATAACCAGTTCACGGGATTTCTGGCACTTGTTCAACTGGCATTTGATAGTCAGCTGGTCAGTCAGCCTTTCTGCCTTGCAATTGTAGTTTGACTCTGTCCAATATTAAATCATGGATAACTCTTCCAAGATGTTCAGTATACTTCCTTAGATCATAAGAGTTCCAGAGGAATGCAAATCCTGTGGCACTAGTCCATTTTCTATCTGTATCTTCTGATGTGTCTTTCCAGAAAGCAAATTTATCTAGCTATATCTGCTTTCAGAGTTATCTAGTGCTTCTGGAGATAGTGTAGACCATCAGGGATGGATGTAATTCTTCTTCCCCCAGTGACTTGGATACAAAATACAAACATCATGTAATAGTTCACAGCAGCTCCACCCTGCTGTTTGCTTTAGCCTGCATATTGTCTGGAGCAATCTGCTTTAACCCCCCACTCTCAGATCTGAGTAAGTCCCGTGTTATATCAGAAGTATAGCATTGAAGAATATTAGAATCATTTTCCTTCCATTTTCAACATTTTGTCAGCCGTCAGTTATCAATGATGTTAAAGATATTGTCAGTATGCAGTGACATTTAAATGGGATGCTGAAGTGCCATGAAGCAAACAACTCTTGATTGTTAACATGGTATAGTTATCTCCACATGCAATGTGATTTTTATAACAGATAATGAAAAACATTTTCCATAAAGTATAAAAATTGCTGCCACTAAAACCAATGGCCACATCTAAACAGGGATGCCTCTAGGGGGATGGGGAAAACAAAACCTTTTTCTTCCCCATAGTCTCTAAATGGAGGCCTGATTCTGAAGTTTTTACATCATCATCAATGATCTTACACAACATATTTTTCTGGTTTGTATTCTGGCTTGGTGTTGATGTCATTAGACCAGAATTTATACCTTTCTACCTGGAGTACTTAGGAGTCTTCAGGTGCCAAAAGTATATCAATATATTTTCACAGCTCGGTGTGGTATGCTGCCATCACACAGAATTACAAACCTGGGAATGATCCTTCTGATTGGATAACATATCAGTGTTCAATATAAGTCACATGTGCTCTTAAGCTTTCTTGGTATGAAGAGAATGAAGCATTTTATGTTTCTTTATCCAAGACTCCCACTCAGGGTTTATTCTGGAGCACACCACAGTAACTGAAAGTAAGCAGGTACAAGACTTCAAGGCTTTCCAAAACACGATTACATTCTGTTTATCATAAACATACACAGATCTAGAAAGAATAACACACCTGTCAGAATTTCCCCACCTCAGCTGACTTCTCTTCAACATTCATTGGATATGCTTCAGAGTCCTCTGTGAAATCCAGGATCCTCCACATCGAGTGTGAAAGCTCCCTCATACTCATGGACTCTCTTTTGCTCTCAGGCAACCAATTTTAACTCTTCTTTGGCTTATCTCAACTGCTACAGCTAGCTACGTGAGACTGGAGCTTGGTGATGTGATGCAAACTTTGGGCATCGAAAACTTGCTAATGGCAAACCTGCCTGAAATATATCTGGCTGTAATACCAGGGCTTTATAAAAACATCTTATGAGTCACTTCAGTGGGAGCTGCGAAACCTGAAATAGAGAAGGAAATAAGATTCAGGTAGTTCAGGCTGCCTGAGGATGATTTTGAATATAACTGTAGACATAAACTTGTGTTGTGTGAATGCAAGTCCTTTTCCTTCTGTCCAGCATTCCTGTCAGTGTTCTTTTGTTAACTGCTTTTCAGCTGTGGTAGTTTTCAAGGGCAGCTGGTTTTGCCCCTGAAGAAATTCAGCAGCCTCAGATGCTGGTTTGCTGCAGAACAATTGGGAAAAGCTGTTTTTCTCTTGGATTCATCTGTCTTGGGCCATAGAGTTTTCTTTGACCTGGACCACCAAACCTTTGGATTCTGTTCTGGTACATAAGCCAACAAGAACTCTATATTCAAGCCAAGGTTGCAATCTGGACATAGAACACATGCGAACTATGTGTAGATTAGCAATTAATGCATATGGTTTTAGTTTTGAAATCCCTTAACTCAGTAGTTTCTTCTGAATAATTAAATAGAAAGTGTTTTAATGACAGTAAAAGGCAGTGATTGCTTGCTTATTTACCACAAGATCTCTTGATAACCACATTTCATTTATTGCTTTAAGGAAGAGCCGAGAAGAGTATGTGTTACATGGTTTTCCAAAAGTCTTCATAATAAACCAGGAACATCTGCATTGACACCTTTGCTATCAACTACCACTATATGCTTTTTCACACACATCAGCATTTTATGCCTGTTTCTGCTAGACAGCCCAAATTCAACTTTCTTTTAAGAAATCAATGGGCAATCCTGCACTCATTTTAGAGTATCTGTTAGAAAATAATTTGCTTTTGCAGAGATAGTGGTCATTCATTTATTTCAGCTGGGACAGGTAAATGCTTCTATTATTTCAAGTGCTCATAAAGGAGTTAGAGTGTAATCTTTGTCCTGCTTAAGTCAATGAGCTAACTTTTTTTGCCTATTTCTTTATTTTCACAGAATGAGATAATCATTGACTTTGGGAGGGATATCTGGAGGTCATCTGGTCCAACCTCCCTGCTGAAGCAAGCTCACCAGAGCAGGTTGCCCAGAACCAAATCCAGATGGGTTTTGAATACCTCCAAGGAGGGCAGCTCCATAGCCTCTCTGGACAACCTGTGCCAGTGGTCAGCCGCAGAGCACTGCACACCCAGGTCTTTTTCTGCAAAGTTTATTTCCAGCCAGGCAGCTCCCAGGAAGTACTGTTGCCTGATAGTGTTCATCCGCACATGCAGGACTGTCACAGCACTCTCCAAACTATCAAGCTGCAACAAGGTCTTTTACCACCTCATACCAGCATACTCCTCATGCTAGTCCCTCTGCTGCCTTCTCCTCACCTCACCCAGGATGTGTGTTCTCTCTACTTCCTCCTCAGTGGCTCTCAACCCCTTAACAGAACCAGCCACAGCTGCACTTCATCTACATCAGCCAACCCACCGACCCTGAAGCCAGCCCACAGTGGTATATTATCAATGATAACTAACCCAGCTTCATTCCTCTACACAGGACTTTTTGCATTTTCCTTTGCTGAACTTCACAAGGTCCTTGTCAGCCCATTTCTCCAGCCTGTTGAGGTCACTCTGACTGGCAGAGCAACGCTTTGGTGTATCAGCCACTACTCCCAGTTTTGCATTGTCAGAAAACTGTTGAAGGTACACTCTGTACCTTCATCCAGACCATTAATGAAGACGCTGAGAAGTACTGCACCCAATATTGACCCCTGGGGTACATCACTAGTTATTGACTTCCAATTAGGCTTCATACCACTGATCACTACCCTCTGAGCTCTGCCATTCAGGCAGTCACTGTCACTGCCAGCTCATCCAGTCCATATTCCCTCAGCTTTTCTATGAGGACCTTATGGAAGATAGTGTTAAAAGCATATTGAGTACAAGGTAGACTGTGTCCACTGCTCTCTGCTCATTTACCAAGCCAGTCATTTCACCATAGATATGGGGTTGTTCTGAGTATTTTGATTGAGTCGGCAACAGGGAATTGCTCTGCAACGACTAACAGCAGTGTCTCGTGCTGAAGCTATTCCAGAGCTTCTGTAGCCACTGAAGATTTAGAAAAGATCAGAGTTCTACAGATAGCTGAGCTTGAACACTTACAAAAAAGTGTAAGTTAGTTTCTGTCCAAAAACCTCTATAAACATGAATGCAGTGGTGCAGGAAGGGACTAAGATTATTATTATTATTATTTTACTGACCAAGATAGGGTCTGAGAAAGAAGTAGTCCTGTCCCTTTTAAGTTATAACAATGGAGACACTGAAAGAGGACATCTAATTCAGTCTTAGCTGACTGGTGTTAACACTAGACGGAAGCTACCTGAATGAACACAGTAAGTGATGGCATAGGGTTCTTGAACTGGGAAGAGATACCTGCCTGAGCTAACACTACCCCTGCTGGAAAATAAACTATACAAAAAAAAAGAGATCACCTGGATCCTAGAAAATATCTATCTTCAAAGAGATCTGAGGGAACTGAGACTAGACTGCCCGTGTGTCTACATCAGGTCACAGGCAAGTATGTAGAGGTGGCTGTGGGTTTCTAACACATTATAGATCCATTTTCCAAATCTGGAGATATTTTTCTATTTCTTCATTTCAGTTTACCTCAGTTTAAAAATTATTTTTTACTAGAAAATGAATTCTAGTGGTGACCTTTGCCACCGTTTTGTAACAAGCTGTTTACTGAATTATAATTACTTCATCTGTTAGACAGCAAATTCTTCGCAGGTGGTATAGCGTTACCTAGGTTGAATTGCTCAGGGAGTTGTCTGGGAGCAATGTGAAAAAAACATATAAATAACAGAGTCATGTCTTTCAGCTGATATGTCAAAGACAACGGAGCTTCCCTTTCAGAAAATACATGTTGACCTCTTATTGGCTTCTATTGATGTTATTTGGAAAAAAAACCCCACCAACCTCAAAAATCTAGTGAGAGATTTTGAAGTTCTTTTTATGTACTTCCTTAATCTTCCACACTGCTGTATTCTACTTCAAAACTGGTTAAGAACAGAAGGCATGACTATACTAAGGGAATACAATCTTTTTGGCATGCAGGGTTTACCACATCATCTCTGGTAGATTTCTACTAAAAGGTATTTACAGACAGGTTGAAAACTGTAATTTCACATCTATTTTTTTTAGTAAACATGCCTATTTTGTATGATAAAAAAGAGTCCAGCTATTAGAAACACAATACAAAAATAGGTCAGTGGTGGATTACTGTGATGCTGTGGAGAGCATGGGTTTGCAAATGTCATTCTTTAGGGGTCCTTTGAGAAGCAAACATAAGAGTGATTTTACTGAGACAAAATGGACACACAGACTTTGTGTTCAGTATTTCATGGTAAAAATATCCAAGAAACATAGCAGGAATTAACATAAATGTAATGTAATGACAGCTTTTGTCTTTCACTGGTTTTGGCTGAAGTCAGGTACAAGAACTGAACAAAGATGCACATATGCTATCATGCATATTCATTAAAAATGGAGAATTGAAACTGCTTTGCCTAATTGTTCTTTTATTTATTTCCCATGGATATGGTTTCAAACAGGAATGATCAGTTAAATGATACATTTCTAATGAAGCATTAGCAAACAAATGTATGTTTTTCTCCTTGTGAAGAAAGCTATTTCCAAGTTTTACTCATCCAACTTGGAGAACAAAGGAACATCATGTGATCAGCATGTTCTAGCACAGTTCAGATTTTGCATATTCCTGCCAGAAGAGGCTACATATAAAAATTATTTACAAGACATGTCTGGTGAATAAATTTGAATTGCAAAAGTGTTTGATTTTTAAATTGAAAAAAACATGAATAATTTTCAGGTGATTTGATGATGAGAAAAAGCTGAAATAACCAAATTATTAACTGAGCGTTATCTGCGATATTTTTACGAGTAATTGAAAATAGGATTGCAGTTCACTTTTTATAAATATCACAGGTTATTAGTGGAAAAATTCAGTTGTTTCTGAGAGTCTGATGATGGTATTGGTTGCTTTCCTAACAAAGTACATGTGTGTAAATAAAAACTAAAGTCTTGTTGAGCTTTTTTAGTTGCTTATCACTTGATTATGAGGATGATCACTTTTAAAGAAGTTATGTTTGTATTGAAAGGTAAACAATTACTTATCAAATCCTTTTCTGCAAGACAATTGCTTTATATCTGTAAGCTCAGGCAGGCTATACTGATAAACAGCACACCCACAACCTGCCCAAGCAACTTTCTTATTTTGTTTTTAAAGGGTGATCAACAGGTTTTCTTGGGTTGGGCTGTTTTTGTTTCAGCATGTCTTATATAAGGAGTTGACTTCTGTCCTTTGTAATACGCTTGATTGATTCTTTTTCTCCACCATGCGAATCTTGTAATACCACATGGTAAACATATTATTTTCCAGCTGATCAAAATCACTATTTTGTATCATAGCTTGTATAGCATTACATGTTACAGCTGTGGCATTTTTATTATTTGAAACTCTTTACTGACCACTATGGGAGAAAATATATTTTTTTCTTTGAAAACTTCACCCTCCTTACTTCTGTGGAATTTATAGCTAGTTATTCCCAGCCAGTGACAACCAGTATCTCTTCTTTTGTAGAAATGTCTCTTAGATCTTTCTAGAATCTTGACCACATTTCAGTGCAGTGACTGCCTTGTGGATTGCCTTCCTGTAATTCAATAACCTAGTCTTGCTGTAAAATTCCAGCAATGTCTGATGCTGAATATAGGTAATACTAAGAAAGCATTCAGGTAGCACTAGCTGCCTTTCAAATTTTTCAGTGAATCAAAACAGAAGTCACTAAAATACGTAAGCACTAACACAGAAATGTAGGTTCATTTTCAGTCTTCAGAAATATGTCCAGTAATATATTTAACTCTACACCTGTATGTCACTGAAATCTGGAATAAGAAAACTCCTTAACACCAACGTAGCATTAAGAAGCAGGCATTCCTTTACTGCAGCGCTGGATGCACAGGGGATGACTCACCTAATGTGCATGCCGTTTGTTTTATTCAAGCAAAATTATATAGTCCACATGTATGTTTGTGTGTTTCATTTCTCTGAAAAATCGTACAAATTCATTTAATAGATTTAATAGGTGGTACTGTGTTAATTAAGCATTGTGCATGCTCCTTACAGGTATCTTAGAGTCTTCTAAAGGATCTCAAACAATAGTTGACCCTGTAGTTACAGCTGACCGGATATTGAACCTCCATTTCCATCCTTTGTATGGAGAGTCCAAGTTTATTTCATTGGTTACACATTGGTTATACAACAATCTCCTCAGCTACCGTACAGTCTTCTCAGTGACCATAAGTTTTAGACAAGTCTTACCCTCTTGGCATAAAATTACACAACTAAGGTTGGTTAGCAATGTCTCTATAGTGATTATACCAAAACAAACATTATTGCTGCAAAGCTAAAACAAGCTATACTACATGGTAACATGAACACTTAGGAACTTTTCCACCACCAGGAGAGAACTGACACCAGTGTAACATCCTTGGCCCAAGCACTCAGTATGTCTCTTATCAGGTGAACACCCCTCAGGTTGTAGGGTAATGCCGATCACACTAGCTGAGGACTCAGTATTTTTTCAGCATTTCAGTTTTCAGGATTCATGTAGGAGATATTGGCCTGGGTGAGTTGAAAACATCTGAGAAGAAACTGACAGTGAGATTTACCTCTCCTAACTTCAGATATTTAAATTTTACATGTAAGATTCATTTTGTCCAGTGTTTGTCTACATGTGTGCAACACACATGTAGACATGTAATCTGAATTGCTCTCTATAGAGACCACTGAATGAGTCTAAACAGGACTCCAGCTGTTGACTATTTGGGCAACTAAAGTCTTAGTAACAACTTGCAGTCCATACAGAAATACATTATCTGTCTTAATGGTGGATATTTCTCTCCATTCCTCTTTACAACGCAACATATTACTTCTGAAGATGAAGTCTTGTCTCCATTAACTAGAAACATAGTCTAAATGAACCTCTGTTAGCTCTAATTGTCAAGACCTTAGAGGCCAAACCATTTGATCAGACTTCAGTGCTGGGGCCATTGGAGACTCTGGGGCGTGTGAGGGTATATGTATTCAGCTTGGCAGATATATGGCACAGCATTTCTGGGAAACTTTCTGGAGTGGCATCTAGGACCTAGGCAAGGCATCTTTGGGCATTGGATCCCTGTGATCCTGTATTTCACACACACACAGATACATGCATACATATATATATGTGTAAGGTAAACCTCATCCTAACTGTGATTGCTGATTTAAGTCCATCATTTAGATTTGTATTACTTCATGCCGCCAGTGTCTTGCACTGGGTAAAACTGTTGGCTTAGCAGACTAAGCTGACTGGCTGTTGGGGTGCAGGAAATCTCTAGGGCCTTGGTGAAACTTGTAGCAGCCTGGACATGATCATGCTCTAATGCTGTGATCTGCTTGCATTCTTCTCAGGATACAGAGATTTTGAAGATGCTGCTTTATGGGTCACCAATTCCTGATGGAAGTGCCATTTAAACCATGAAAACCTGTATTGGATACATTTAGTTTTCATCACCTATATTTCAAGACAGCTACTACAAGGAAAAGATTTAGACACATGACCTTCTTCTTCTCTTTCCTCTTTCCCCACCACCCCCCCAAAAAAAAAAAAAAAAAAAAAAGTTTGGTTCCCTTTTCAATTCTTAGATGTCTCAAATTGGATTGTGAGGAGGAATAGAGAAATAGAAATTGATATGGGCTTCCTAGGCCTGCCACAGGCAGCTTTTGTTGCGGTCAGGCAGTAATACATATGTGACATGCTAGAACACGAAGACTGGAAGGCGTGTCTGTGAGAACATTTGTGCGTGCTTGCTTTGGATTGTGATGCACAAGAAAAGAGTTGCTGAATTGCCACAGAGAAAATGTTCAGCTGAGGATTGTACTGGTCCTGCTTTTTCAGGAATAAAACTAGAATGGTTTGCATAACCTCTGCATAAAAACCATGCTCACAAGTACTCACAATTACCACTCCACTTAGTTCTTGCTAATCTTCTCTTCTCCTTTTTGCACATCTTCTCACCTCACAGCCTAAGTTTTTAACTATGAAAAAGAACATATATATATATAATTACACTAGCATAAGCAGAAATTATTATCAAGTTAAATAAGGAAAAAGCTATTATTTTCTCTGTGTCAGTGCATGTGCAGTTATTCTCACATGCAGAGAAGAGCAAGAGGTAACACATTGGAGACTGTTTCCTTTGGAAAGTGCTTTTGTTAGCTTTCAAGTAGGTTACACCTCATGTGATTTGGTGGAATTACTTTCCCTTCTTCCTTTTCATCCTGGGTAAGAGTAAAGATTTAAAGATTATAAAGCATGTATGCTACACAAAGTAGGTTAGAGGAATTCTGTGATTAGAGAAGTTCACCCAACTTTTTTTCCCAATTAATTTTCAAAGCTTTTCATCAACTGTTGCTGGCTTGTAAATTCTTGTCCTCTCATTATTTACTTTGCCCTGTGTGTATAACCTGTAATATATGTAAACACTCTAACATACTAGGCTTACTTCCCATTTCAGCTGAATGAGTCTCACACCAGTGATGAATTGAAATCAAGCCTTTATATGCAGAATATTTGAACAGAAATGCATAATTGAGAAAAGAGGGCAATGTATTAACAGCTGATTGCTTTCTAGCACTTTTGCCTTCCCAATGATTGCAGTGACAGCAAAGCTGATGAATGTCTTGTTCAGTTATACTTGATACAGGAGTGGAAAGCTCTGGGGTGGGTAGAAGTGGTGCTCTGATAGAAGACCTGGACCAGCTACCTCTTCCTGCAAACCTGAGTTAGAGTTCTCAGGCACAGAGATTAAAAACAAAATGTTTCTATTTTGGTGCTTTATTATAATTACCCACGTTTGAAGATATTAGCCTAATTTTTTTACTTATATTGATGGAGGATTTTTCTGACTCCTGGGTCTATTTCTAATTACAAATTATTTTTTCCCCTCTGTTTCCCTGCCCCATTTTTTTTTTTTTTTAATATAAAATAACACTAAAACATTCCTTTTGTGGAAAAGCATCTCTAGGAGACATACTAATTCTCTTTTTATAGTCACATTTCTTTACTAGTATTAAATTTGTTAAAAACAACACAAATAATCATTTTTTTGGCATCTTAACACACAAAGCCCTTTAGAGAGGCAAGGACCTCAACTTTCAAACAAAAAAACAGAATTTCAGAATATCATTGCTTTGCACGTCTACTTACTGGCCTCCTACAGGAAGCCTCCGCTTAACTTCAAGCCATGAAACCCACACGCTTGCAAATTGCTTTGGAAAATTGTAGTCACTTCAAAGAAATTTTATCTGTATGTAGCACCTGAAATAGGACATCTGAATGGCTTTCTGAAGGTCTGTTTCCAAAGGACTTGCTTCTAGTACTGGTACCTAAAAACCCATCTATTTTTAACACCAAAGCTATAAGGTTTTTTTATATATTACTCTTGAAGGTCTGGCTTCCATGTGAACTCACATTCCTCGTATGGTTTTCTTCACTTTGCACCTGAGAAAGTGCAAGAAATTCTGACTGTTTGCCAAGTGTTGTTGGTGCTGTTGGTAATTTAGAAACACGGGAAAATGTGATTCTTCTCTTAAGGCTCAGTTCAGCCACAGAAAATGGTTCAGACATGTCTAAATTTATGAAAGTACGAGAATATTTATTTGTTGGCTTAATATAATAAGTGTGCTTGAAGGAATGGTTAGGTTGCAAGTTGGGAGCAATTCTGCGCACATATAAGATGTTTCCACTTCTTTGAGAAAGGATCGGAAAAGTTGCCTACTACAAAGCTGAAGTCCCAGGCTCTTAAAATTACTCAGAATTGTTTCAAATAAACAGGTTTAGGATGCCAGATTTGGTGAAGGACAGTTTTTTCCCACCAGCAGTTTCTGAACCCAGCCAACTTCTAATCTGAGGGGCAGCAGTTTTCCCTGAAATCACTCACCAAGATAAGCATTGAGCCACCAGGCTCATTTATTTCAATTTTGGTGCATATCCATGAGAAAACTTAATAGTTCTTTCAGCCCAGAAAGGGAAATACCACCAGCAGTTGCAGAGAGCCAGAGGCTATGTGGCTTTTGGAGTAGCAGGGAGAAGTTAAATAGACTGGGAGCTGGCTGCAGAAAGAGGGCTCAGTGGCTTGGATATTGGGATGAAAGGCTCGGAGCTGGCACAAGAAACAATATGTTTCTGGCAAAGGGGGCTATAATAGTCATGAAAGAGCCTTGTGGGTGGCCCATTAAAAAGGGCCCATTACAGCTGGGTCTGAAGGAGGCTGGCAGAAGAGGGTTCCTGGCTGTTGAATTTGCCAGCCTGAGTATGCTTGCAGCAAGGCAATGACCTACTGGGAGCTGGCTGGACAAACTCCATCTCTAAACCCAGTAGGCATTGGGTTGTCTCTAGGGCTGAATGAAGTATGGTGATTTTACATCAATTGGTAACCATTTATATATACAGAATATGAAAGTATATTCCTCAGAAATTAAGTCTGAGAAAGGGTGGGCTTCATTACAGTAGGATCAAGTGAACATGGAGCGTTCCTGAGAAAGGCTTATTAAAACACATCTGTAATCCTCTAGGCACTAAGGTGGCACAACCTCCTTAGACTATCTTTTCTACTTCTTTGCTCACCTTAAAATTATAAAGTATTTCCAAATTAAAAAAAAAAAAAAAACAAACAAAACAAACCAACAAAAACATTGTAGCAAATTAAGCAATTTACTTGTTGCCCTACCTCTGTGGACTTGGAATACAAGAGAATTATTTTGCTAACAAAAAAAAAAAAAAAAAAAAAAAGAAAGAAAAAAGAAAATAACTGTGACAGGATTGGAAGGCTTTCCACAACTTTCCCCCCTTGTTTAGTTTGGTTATATGTATGCTAAATATAACCATATCTTTCCAAACATTTTAATGGGTTCTGTTTTCCAAAGCTCTTTTTTGCTGGCTTTCTCCAGATTTTGTTTGCATCTTTCTTAAAATATGATGTCCCAGCTAAATAAAGTACACCAGTTAAGTCCTCACCAGTGCCAGATACAGCAGAAAAGCGACTTTCCAGACAACACAAAAATGACATATGCCTTTTTACAACAACATGACATAGCTGATTCAGAGTTTGTCTGCGAAGCTTTCTAACTCCTAGGTTGTTTCTGTGTTATTGCTGCCAATCAGTTAATGCTCTCATCTTTATTAAAACCCCACAGGCAGTATACTGAAATTCAGCTTTTTGAAATTCACCTTTTTTATATCAAATGATTGTTCAGACTGTGAAGATCATCTTCAGTGAACCTTGCCTGCCATCTTCACTCAGTTTTGAATGGAAGTTCTTTCATCCATTAAAAAGTATTGAAGGATATTGAGCACAGGAAAGAGCCCTAGAGAACCTGATGTAATGAGAAAAGGTTGACAAATAGATCTGTAGCAGATGTGTGCTTTTGGCTGCGAACCTGCCAAAACTGTCATCTATACAAGACTTCCTTGAGAGAGTGCTATGTGGAAAGATCTCAAAGGTCAGAAGTCAAGATATGTCCTGCTGCCTTTCTCTCTGTAGGTGACATGTTTTTCTCTGGAGAAGAAATGAAATGCAGTGGATGAATGTTTAATTAACGGCAGATCCGTCCTTTTATTATTATTATTTTATTATGTAATTATTCTTTAGATACTTACAAATTGCCTTTAATGATTTCATTTTACCTGGCCATCAAAATGTTGTCTTTTTATAATTCCATTCCACTCTTTTAAAAAATGGAAAGATCTTTGCCCTGAAGTTCCCTTGGCTTCCATGATTTCTTGAAGAAAGTTGCTGCAGGGTTGGAAGTTGCTATAATACACTCCATCAGGATCTCCCAAATTTAAGAATATCTAAAACATTCAAAGCTTTTTGAGCCTGGGTTCTTTTGGTTTTCATTCTTATTATTTTAACCGTATAGAACTAATTTTTTGTGACACTTTCAAATAAAAAAGAATTTTATTTTCTCAGCCTTTTTCACCTGTTACTTTCTCCCCTCTCCTGGTAAGTACTGGGCTTATTGTTGTCTTTTCCTTTCATTTACTTCTAAGATAAAAGTTTTTCTTCTTGTCTGTTTTCTCTTGTTACTCACCTAAACTGAAATATTCCATTGTATGCTCTCAATCAGTTCATTTTTTAGTAACAATTTCAACAGTAATAATGTGTCTCAACTAGCTCAGCCTCCTGGCTCAATTGCACTGTTACAGCTTGCTTCTACTTTTATCGTTTCCCAAAGTCTTTCAACAGATAGACCTCTGGTTTCTCAGAAGCCATCACATTAAGAATATCCTTTTTTTTATATATTACATTGTTGTATATGTTGTGTTTTCAGCCTTTTCTAGTTAATCTGTTGCTCAGGTACTTACATGAAAGGCGTCTAAGGAACAGGTGGTGCAATAGATTATAGTGATTAATCACCATAAAATCATAAGCGTACTAAAAATTTAAATAGCAAACGTGTACTGCTTTGCAACTTGATTCTTAAATGAAAAGAGAACTCCAGCTATGTTGAACATCTCTGTGCACACTGGAGGATTACTTTCACTGTAAGCTAAAGTAACTTCCTGTACAGTGAACTGGTCCTCTTTCTCTTCTGTTGAGATTCCCATTCCCATGAGGAAAGGGAGTTGAGTGTCTTTTGTATTTCCCTGTGCCCTGTGCTGAACAGAAAGCCTAAGGTTTTGCCTGACATAAAGGAACTGAAATAAGTAAACAGTGTATGCAATGGTGGCTTCTGGGAATGGTTTCAGGACTTCGCATTTCCTAGTTATTTTGTGCTTTTTGTCAAAGGGCAAACATTTCAAGCTAAATTATTCACAAGGGATATAGGAGGTGTTTTCTTTAAGTTCTGCTGAATACAAATGTGTGGAAAGAAAGAAAAATCAAGCATTCTGCTTTGGTTTTGTGTTTTTGTTCACTGGTTACACTGAGATCTTTGAGGAGAGGGATTATATAGATGTGTGGGGAAGCCAGCTCCCCCTCTTCCTGAGTAGCGTTTTCATAGGAAGCCGCTCCAAACTGGTACTTGAAGAGGGCAATCTCAAGCCTACTAAAAGAGATAAAATAAAAATCCTGGCAAATGAAGAGCCATGATAAAACCTGAGGTGACTCTGCTACCAAGACCAGTAGGCTAGTGATGTTTCTTCATCAAATGCAAGACACCGAGTACTTTCCAGGAGACAGCATTACGGAAACAGGTGGCATATTTTAACAGTGCAATCCCAGCACAAGGCCTCAGAGTGCAGAGTGAACTGACCTTCCTGAAAAAAGATCTTTACATGTAGGTGAAGGAATGTAGCTCGTTAAAGTATAAGGTAGACATTTAAGTAGGAGCCATGGACTTCTGGATTATTACACTGACAATACAGCGTATGCATACACTGTATGTAATTAAAAAAAAAATATAATGGCATGAGTAATTATGAGAACCATGACATGCCCCAGCACACGTATTCTGCATGAAGCCAAAAAAACCAGCTTTTTGACCCCAATACAGTGAAGCCTCTCCCAAGGGCTGCTGGAAATGCCATCTTCCAGACTAGGGTTCCCTGCAGTGCAAGGGAGCAGATGGCCTGCCAGCACCCTGGGGTATGACCCACTGCAAAACAGGGCCTCACCTATGTGTCATTATTCTAAAGACTCAAAATTTTAAACATATGTGTCTTGACAAACTGATGAGGCTGCTTATATGGGAGGTGAGTAAGAGGGAAACAAAAGTTGTTTCTTGACATCTCAGAAAGGAGACAGAATCACAAGATAGTGTGCTGTATAGAGATACTGAGGACTTGGTTGGTTATGCTAAGTAGTAACCTGCTGAGCCTACGTGCCTTGTTAGGTTGAATAATGCTCTTAGTAGGGTCATTGCCTTCCTTCAATGTGCCCACAGCATAAATTGGGCAGTGGAAAAAACAGTAACCCCCAGAAAGCTATGTTCCCCATGGCAGTGTCCCCAGGACAACAGTAGGCTGCCTCCTTGGAGACTGGGCCTTTTGGTACTCTGGTATTCATCCATGCTGAGTATTATTCTTCTCATCTGCTATTAGGGGTTTGGCCCAAATCCATGTGATACAAAAGCATGTGTTTACTTTTAGACATGTGAACCTGTTGACTGCAGTGCAATTGCTCTTTAGCTACTGACCTCGGGACAACAATTCTGTTCCAAAGCAACATACTTTCCAGATATTTTTATAATTATATTCCTTCATAGTTCACAAAGTTGTAGGTGCCGAAGTGCAGGCATGCACAAGAAGTTGTGTACCTATTGGCTTTTGACATGAGGTCCAGGTTTACATCCCTGTCCTTGTCTCAGCATGATCTATGATGTTTTAGGCCAGTTTTCAAGCTGGGACAGCTATTTCTGGGTAGGTTTCATGTACACAACTATGAAAATCTTGCTTGAAACTTTCTTGACATTAACTCTATAAAAATAAATTTCAGTACTGCAAGGGAGCACCACTCTTCCTATGTTTAAAATTGAGTCCACGCTTAAGAACTTCACCTATCTGGGGCTTGTAAATGAGAGTTCCCCAAACTAACAATAAATGGGACTGAACTTCTGACAGAGCTCCAGTACAAAACGCAGCACTGAAAGATAAGTATGAGCTTTGTGTACAAGAATGCAAATACAATTAATTCTCTTTGTGACTGTCGTGGTTTAACCCCGGCTGGCAACCAAGCACCACGAAGCCTCTTGCTCACTCCCCCTCACCCAGAGGGATGGGGTGGAGAATCGGAATGTAAAACTCGAGGGTTGAGATAAGAACAATTTAATGATTTAAACAGAATAAAGAGGTCAGGACAACAATAATAACAATAATAATAACAACAAACTGGAAAGGTGGAGAAAAAAAGGGTAAAGCAAAAGCTACGCACGCAAGCAAAGCAAAGCAAGGAATTCATCCCCACTTCCCACGGGCAGGCAGGTGTTCGGCCATCCCCAGGACAGCCGGGCCCCATCACGCGTAACGGTTACTCGGGAAGACAAACACTGTAGTGCCAAATGTCCCCCCCCTTCCTTCTTCTTCCCCCAGTTTATATACTCAGCATGACGTCCCATGGTAAGGAATACCTCTTTGGCCAGTTGGGGTCACCCGTCCTGGCTCTGTCCCCTCCTAATTCCCTGTGCCCCCCCAGCCCTCTGGCTGGCAGGGCCCAAGGAACTGAAATGTCCTTGATTTAGCACAAACATCACCCGCAACAACTAAAACCATCAGTGTGCTATCGACATTGTTCTCACATCAGGCCAAAACACGGCACTGTACTAGCTACTAAGAAGAAAATTAACTTTATCCCAGCTGAAACCAGGACAGTGACATATCCTTTGTGGATTTTTATCACAGGCCTGAAATGTTGCAGCGACCTTGGAAGAATTTTAAGGATGTCCCCAAGGAAGCAATGAATTCCTAATTTGCATAGAAAGGTACAGAGGTAAGAAGAGAGGAAGACCCTGCTGTTACGCGTGATGCTTGATTCTTGAAATTCTTCTCCAGAATTCAATGGGGAGATATGTGAGGCATGAAAGCTTCGATGGAGGGGAGTTAGAATTATAATTTGCTATTTTGTTTCTTCCTTTGCCACTTTGTTTCCAACCCTGACATTCAGAGCTGAAGACTTTCTTTGGCTTGAAATTAAATTTCCCCATCACCTTTCTAGTGCTAGAGATGAGGCCAAGGGAAGCTGACAAATTCAGCTCACATTCTGCTGCTGCAGGTGAAGTATGCAAGCATCAGTCTAATGCTCCCCCCATGAGGTGCACTCTCACACGGGGCTGAATGCTCTCAGCTGGTCTGGAAGGGTCAGCTGGGGCCTGGCAGTGCCAAGTACTGTATTGAAAAAGTTTTTCCTGGAAGGCCCAGAGAACACCCCTTCTTCCAGGAGCAGGTAACAAAGAGAGACCCCTCACAGCAGACCCCTGGGGAACCTTTCAAACCAGTCTATATCATCAAGGGAAAATGCAGCAGCTTTCAGCAACATAAGAGAAGGCTGAGACTAAACTAAGCAACAGAAAATGTTGGACCGTACTGACTTGTGAGATTATGTTTGAAAATATTAGAAACCCTTTCTGCAAAGTTTCTACTACTGTAAAATATTCATTACAAGGTGTTTTCACCAGAATTAAGAGGCAACTCCTCTAGTCTAATAATTTCCAGGGAATTACTTCTCCAGTCAATCCTTTGACCTGAGATCCCTGCTGTAAAATACTAGTCTGTACTACCTGTTCTGAAAGGTAGTAGTTTGCTCACTCCAGTAGGCATTGCAACCATGCTGTTGTTTTTATCACTTCACACTCTAAAGACTTCTCTCTACGCTGTCAGACTCATATCTTGGGAAAGTGACCAAGGAAACTACTTGAAAGTTTGCTTATAACCTAGACCCAGGCTTTGAAGTGGGTTGTTAATGTTAAGGAGCAGGCTACGAGGATATAAAGTTTTTTATGGAGATTTTCCATAAAAGAACAGAATATAGGCCATAAAAATATGTATTACAAATGCTAAAGTAAGATATCTGTTACCTGGCACTAGCACCTAGACACAGCTTAGTTTCTCCAGACACATCCAAGGTAGACGATAGACCCACCTGTACTCAGTACATCAAATTATGACTGTATTTGTCATCTCACTGTTACATCTCTTTCCCCTTCCCTGTGTAATCCTCTCCCAGTTACAAGCCATTCCGCAGAGTTTTGTGTATTTTTCTAAGATATGAAATGCCCCATATAATTTCTTTGCCTAACAAGCATAGGACAGTGTGTTTGCAAAATGTCATGTCTTCTCTGTTCCACATGGAGAAAAATAAAAAGCTCAACTCCAACCTACAAGGCTGTTTGGGTAATAAGATGCAGTAGGTAGGAATCATGACAGCTGAGAAATAAAAGCAAGAAACCAAGTAATGCTAAATGTAGAGAACCATTTGTTTAAAATGTTTGGAACAACCAATTTGTACTCATACTTCACTGTGAAGTGCAAGCAGTGCTTGGAATAAATTATGAGCATGAAAGCCTGTGAAGAAGTGTTTACTGCAACCTAAAACCTGATATTCTTCTCAGATTTAAAAGGTGAACAAGATGTGGGCAGAGTTACTATTTTCCCCTGCGAAATAGGTGAAAATTGTTTTATAGCTATTACTGGGCTCTTTCTTAGATTGGAAACAACATAATAGCTGCAAAAGATAAGAATATATCTGAGGAGACTAATATAGGAGTGCGTAGCTCCTCATGTTCCCAGGTCCTTTAAAATGTTTATACTCCACTCCAACGGGAGACAAAATGTACAGGAGGAGAGTGCATTTCATCCCGCGGAACTCAAGGGGAATGTTTGTGTATTCAGACTCATGTCAAAGAAGTGCTGAAGTAGAAACACGAACACTATATTTTCTAAATACATGGTGCAAACTGTTTTCACTTGGGATGGTCTCAAACCAGATATAACCAGTATTATCAAAATGAGAATCTCCTGAAGACCTTATATGATAGTTGGTGTTTGTACTCATGTGCTCTTCTCTTTTCAATCCTTTTGCCCAGTTTAGGCAAAGCATTTAAAATAGAAAGTGGCACATTGTGCAGTAAAATAAACTATCGCCATTCTAGATCACGGGGACAAAGGTGGAAATCGGGCTGCATAAAACTGCAGAGTGCACTGAAAGGACTTTTAGATGAAGCTTTTGAGAGATACTAAGGACTGTCAAAACAAGTAAACTAACTTTATTTGGAAGAAACAGAAAGAAACTGCAGAAAGAAGCCTATGCTCTTCTGTAGAAGAGATTCAACTGCAGAACATAGGACTGAAGTGATGGTAATTCCAGCTTGAAGTGGGAAGTATAAGAAGTGAAGAGGCTTAGCTTAAAATAATAGTGCCCAAGGTACAGGTCTTCCAAAAGCTTCTAATTAAGCAAAAAAGACTGCCCAAGAATATTAGCATTGGGAAATGGCTCCAATAACCTGAGTACCCTGACAATGTAGTTGATAAAATATTAAACTGGTATTTTTAATCCAACAGCAAGTCCAGGTTAAGTCATGAACTTGTCAGTTAAGCATGTGTTAATGAAACATCAGAACCTAAATTTTACTTATAAAAAATACACTTGCAGAGAGGTTATCGTACACAGAGCAAGCACACACCTACTAAAAGTAGGCAGTCGCGCATGCAAAATTACCTCCCGTCTGTGCTATGCAAAGGAGCTACTTAGATCCCTTCTGCGTTTAATAATGGGGCTCAAAGGAGAGACAGCTTGGATACTGTGTATTGGTAATAATTGAAAAAGGTGCACCGGAGCCTGCATAACTAACTGTAACAGAAAGGGTTATAGTAATGCCTGTGAGCAACTACAGCAAAATAAATGTGAACACTGAGCTGTGAAAAATAGTTCATGTGCCTCTTCTTTAAGGCTTGTTCTTACAATCCTAATTAGACATGTGCAAATAATTGATTTTTCAGATTGATGGCTGAACCTAAAAAATAATTTCTGATTTGTTTCATGTCAGCCCTGAATAATTTCTTTCCTTTTTGCCAACATAAAAAGCAGCAGCAACAATATTTGGTTTTCAAGCACTTTTTACATTTATGAAAATTATTTTGTAGCTGTTTTCTTTCTAAATGAAATAGGATTTGACTTCTCCAAGGAATAATCGTTAACATATTTATTAAAAAAAAAATATTTTGGTAGACCTAAAACTTTTCCTCTCATGTAAGGTTTTTCCCCATTCTAATTTGAATGCATGTGTAATCTCCATTGTGAAAAGCCTGTACATTTTTCCCCCTTATTTTACAATATTACACTTAATTCTCCCTCATGTAAATGGAGCAATGTAGCTTCCACAACCACAGGGTCCTGAATCAACAAAGCCCTTGTGTGTGTCCTTACTGATAAGGAACCTGAGAAGATATTTGTATTTCTTCCTTGAAAACCGGGTCAATTAGAAAAAGAAAAAAATTAGCTGAACATAATTTCAGCAGTTTACTCCTGCATTTGTGTTTCTCCCCCACCATCGGTGTCTACAATAAGCATAACTCTTCCAGAATCTTGTGTCTCCTGTTGGGGATCCCCACAACACATGCTGAGGGAGAAGTGATGGAGGGTGATCTGTAAGCTCCCAACCCACACTGCTGATTCCTGAACTGAGGAGCCCTTGGGCGCATCTGATCTCCAAGGTCTAGATCCAAGCTTTTGCCACCAACTGGCTTTATCTTGGGGTGATCCCTGGCTGTGTATAGCTCTCCCCACACTGATTGTTGTGTGGAGGACATCCAGGCATGTGGGCTAGATGAGACCCAAGGAAGACTTAGGTCAAGCTCTAAGCCCTTGTAACTGGGTGAATGAGGATCCCTGAATTTTCCCACAGTACAAACCTTTGGCAGTTGAGGAGTTGTGGACCATTCCCATCCCACCATTGCCCCAGTAGTCAACCCCTTACAAAATAAAAATTTAAAAAAAAAAAAAAAAGATGCACAATAAGAGAGTAATTGGTTGTATCAGCAAAAGAGGAAAATTGACCTTGTCACTTGGGCAAAATCAATAAACTGAAAAACAGAAAGAAAAAAAAAAGGAAAAAAATCAAATTTCTTTAGCTATCTTGGCTGCCACTTGTATCAACGGTTCCCAGAACTTTTTAAGAGGGATAGTGATTGTTACACTGCTTCAAATTGCTTAAACAACTTCATATTCTTTCAGTTTCTTTACGCTTTTCTTTCCCTTATTTCAGCTACACATGAATTGTAGCTAAAGACAGGAGTAAAAGCATTTCCATCTATTTAGGGTGTGCTAGAGGAAGCTTGACTCAGGTCATTATAATCACAGCCAGATCCAGAGCTCTTTGTTAAAACCTGCTTTTGGAGAATCCTGACCCCTGCTGCTGCCTCTTCTGAGAGCTGTGCCACTGCTGCTTTTGGCAAACTGGGCCTCCTCTCCTCTTCAGAGGATCCTTGTTGGATTCAGACTAGGAAATCCTTGTTCCTGAGTGGGGAATGAGGCAGTCCTTGCCATCTTCTCTGCCAGCTCTGTGGGTAGCTCCTATTTCTTCCCGTCCATTCAGGCTCAGACCTAGAAGTCCCCGCTCTTAAGCGGCAGGGTCCCACAGCTGCCCTGTGCTGTCCAGCTCTGGTTCCTGGTCCCAGACGCTGTTGCTATTCAAATTACAACATTTGCCTTCGCATTCTCAGTCCCATCTGAAAAGTCCCAGACTTTTCCCCTTCATTCCAGCTATTTACTGATTTCTGCCACAGGCATTTGAAATGTGGGGGTCCCACTGATGTACCAATGTTAAAATCCCAGCAAAAAGGTCAATCTGTCAAGTGGAGGTTTTGCCGTGTCCGTACACACCTCTCTTTATGTGCAATCACGAGCGAGTGGAACAAATGCTGCCATGTCTGTGCATACCTAAATATTCCCAAAGTTTGAAGGTGATGCAATATTACGGGAACTGGCTTGGTGGCAGAAAAGAGACTAATGCAGCTGAGTCAAACTAGTATATTGTGAAGCTTTCCATCAGTACTGTCACATCACTTGACTTAGACTGTAAGAAGTCTGGGTCCATGCTCCATGACAAAAATATCCACAGCACTGGGACAAATACTGAACTTTGCTTCCCACAGTACAAGAGTCTGCATGCATTTGCAGCCGATGTTTATTACGTATTTCACATTGGCCTCCCCACCTTCTGCCGAAATATTTTTTCCAATTGTGCACCTACAGTGCATTTAAACATCCTGGTTACTGGTGTAACCACTGTCTGCACCAGCTGTTGTGGTGGACCACTATGTGGAAAACTCACAGGAACTGAGAGTAAATAGCAAGTAGAGGTAGCCTGACTCCGGTGAAGTCAGGGCAGTATTTAGGAGGGAGTCCTGGAAATTAATCTCTATTCCCAACATTGCTTGCACTTTTTGTCCAATAAATGTTAAGTGCACAGGCACAGCAACAAGGGCACAGGACCTGCCCTCCCTCTCCTTACAGAGCCTCTGAACCATAGGACCACACAGTCAGGTCACCTCTCGATTAGTCTGTTTTTCACACAGACTCCTCTAAGTTGTAAACGTCTACAAGTACATGTCTACTTGTGAGCTAATGTCTGAGCTCCCACTATAGTCAATTCAATTCATTAGCTTGAAGATAGGCACCTACTGCTGTTTGAGACACCCTTGGATCTCTGAGATATCTGCACAGGGCTAGCAGATATGAATCAGGATTTATAGCAGTTTGGCACTGAGCACTCCACAACACCCAAAATAAACACCCAAATGTGTTTAGGCAACTGAATCCCATCCTAGAGATCTAGATGACACAGATAGTGGAAAATAGAAAGCATCTTACCTGACTAAATATAGGTCAGCTTACAATCACGCTGGTCTCTATGAGCTGTTGAGTGAATCTACACTGACTTTTGGGAGCTTCAATACGTAGTTAAGGTTTATAAGTTGACATCGAGGTGTGAGTGTCTTAATCTGAGAGCTGTGGCTTGAGCCTATGAATCTTTACTAGGGCAGGTAGGACAGTCCAAGCACTTAAACTCTATGACTGAAACTACATTGGCAGTTGAATTTAGAGCCATACAGGGTTAGATCTAAACTACTTGTTTATTTAGGCAAGCTAGACTGTCAGAATCTAGCCATTATTTCTGGATGCTGCAAGATCTAAAATTGTTTATTACATTTACAGTAAATATGAACAGATTATTTTAGAGCAAATGGAAAGAGCTGTCTGTGAGACTTCTGACTGAGCAAAAGGCTGGATGCCAACATTTAACTGAAGCTTCTTGCAAAGGTAAAAAGACTTGTATTTATACCAAAGCCATTCATTCAAAACTATCACATTATAACCAGCTGCTGTTACTGTCTCACAGCCACTTGGTAGCACCCATATATAATGATCTCAGTCTAGCTGCTGCACAAGGAGATTCTATCATTGTGAAGGGTCCATTCAGCTCCCTCACACAGTTTTTGAATGGAAGCCAAACAGAGACCTGTCACTAATACTTTTACTCACCCTTGCAAGTAAAGCCTGAGCCACAGTCACTGGATACTGTGTAAGGACAACAAATTGTAGGTGTTTTATATATTTCTTCAACTTCCAGATTGTCTGTCTGGTAGCCTTCACTGGAAAATCAATGCACACAAAATGAATACATAAACGAGCGGGAACAGCATTAAAAAGAGCAATGTCAAGAGACTGAGAGAAATAGTAGATTATTTCTGACAAAAATATCTGTCAGTTCTAAAATGACAGTTGAAAAGACATCATAGGGGCAGGGAAAATTAGATCTTTTCTACCAGTTCTGACTACAACTGTAGTGAGAAAATTCTCCCTGACACATAATAATTTGGGAAAAAAATCAGCTCTACATATCTAAGCAGTTGTGCATTGAACTCATAACACAATAGCAAGTGTTTTTTGCAGGTGAAGTTATAAGGTAGAAAGGTAAAGATTTTTAGCATGAAAATCTGCAGCTGTTGCAAATACACTGATGTTTTTGTAGGAGAAAAGTATAATTAAGTTGCAGGATTCTTTTCCAAAGCAGAAAGACTTTATTCTACAAGTTAAATCATCATAAACTAAGTGGTTCATCTTGATATCTGTAAATTCAGCTATCTGTGAATTCAGCTTCCACTTCCTCCTCAAAAGGCTTAAATCTCAAAAATGTAGAATTGAAACTAACACAAAAAGAACTGTGGTGAGGAGAAGAGTGACAAGATTAAAAGAGTAAATGAAACAAGCAAATCATCAATGAAATACCATGTCTTAAACACAGATTACCCAGCCAGATATATGGGATTTGGGGAGCTCACCGCAGGGCAGGTTCAGCCTTGTGCTGTACCCCCAATGGGAGGTACCTGATGATGTTCAAGACCTGCTGAGAGGAGGGGCAGCACCTACAGGTCAGCTCGGACCCCAGGTTTGCAACCTGAAGGGCACCTGTGATGTCCCAGGCTGATTGTTGTCAAACCCCCTGTCGGGTTTAACCCCGGCCAGCAACCAAGCACCACGAAGCCACTTGCTCACTCCCCCTCACCCAGAGGGATGGGGTGGAGAATCGGAATGTAAAACTCGAGGGTTGAGATAAGAACAATTTAATGATTTAAACAGAATAAAGAGGTCAGGACAACAATAATAACAATAATAATAATAACAAACTGGAAAGGTGGGGAAAAAAGGGTAAAGCAAAAGCTACGCACGCAAGCAAAGCAAAGCAAGGAATTCATCCCCACTTCCCACGGGCAGGCAGGTGTTCGGCCATCCCCAGGACAGCTGGGCCCCATCACGTGTGACGGTTACTCGGGAAGACAAATGCCATAACGCCAAATGTCCCCACACTCCTTCTTCTTCCCCCAGTTTATATACTCAGCATGATGTCCCATGGTAAGGAATACCTCTTTGGCCAGTTGGGGTCACCTGTCCCGGCTGTGTCCCCTCCTAATTCCCTGTGCCCCCCCAGCCCTCTGGCTGGCAGAGCCCAAGGAACTGAAATGTCCTTGATTTAGTATAAACGTCACCCAGCAACAACTAAAACCATCAGTGTGCTATCGACATTGTTCTCACATCAGAGCCAAAACACGGCACTGTACTAGCTACTAAGAAGAAAATTAACTTTATCCCAGCTGAAACCTGGACACACCCCCAGCCTGACTCTGTGTCTCCTGGAAAGGACTGCCCTGGCAGGGCAGAAGCCCTTTTCACTGGAGCAGGAAGCAGCCAGAAGTTATAAGCTCCAGGGAAGCAAGTTATGGCTGAGAATGGGAGTCAAAAATTCTAATGAAAAAATATCTATGAACCAGGCAAACTGGAGAGGAGAATGGAGGTGGGAGAAGGACTGGGTAATGAATCATAAATAAGAGACATACAACTTCACCGTGTAAGACTCCAAAACAAGCATCAGTTTTAGAGGAAAATGATGTTTGTGGACAGGAACACTCTGTAAGTTATGGGTCAGTGCTGGATGTGGCAGGAAAGAGTGATTCTTCTTCTGAAACTGTTCTTGCCTCTGCCTAAGTCCTCTTCACGGAATAACAGTAGGAAAGAGTTGTTAAGTGTATGAAGCAGCTGCTGCTGTGCTTCCTGCTGTCTCTCAGAGTCCTTTGATCACCAAAAAATATAAGCAGAGGCCCAGGTTCATTGCTAAGAAACAGACTGCTTAAACACATACCTAAATTCAAGTGTGTGACAAAGTTCTGCTCCTGTTAGTAGGACATAAGTTTGTAACACCAATATCGAGGAGAGGTCACATGAAGCTACAGAGACATCAGACTTCAGCTGCTTCCTCAGTGCTGTCTTTGGACTCCATGATCTTCAAGGTCTTTTCCAACCTAAATGATTCTATGATTCAGACTCAACCATTGGCAGTTTGTGCCTGTTCATTCTTTTTCAGCAGCAGTTCTTGAGTTTTCCTGTCTTATGTATTACTGAGAGGTGGAGCATGAGTGAAATATGAGCATGTAAAACCTGAAGGGATCACTGGATCATCTAACCCCATTACCACCATCGTGGGACACCATGCACTAGTCTTTCAGCATCAGGAAGGCTTTAAAGAACATCTCCTCCTACACCGTACTCCTGGTTTATAGGACAGAACATAACATCTTCCCTTGCCCAATCTAGGACAGATTCATTTTTTTATCTCTGCTGAAATTCAGCTCAAGTCAGCAGTAGGGCTAGCTTAGGCTGATGAAGTTTCCTCAAGGAACATTTAGGAACCTCTATCGGTATTCTGTACTGAAATTACAGCCCCCCCCCAAAAAAAACCCCAAAAAACCCAACAAAAAAAAAACCAAGAGGAAACTGGAAACTGACAATGTTGTCCCCGGGCTCACTGTCCCCCATGAAGACCATATCCTCACATGGTCCCCCATGTGACCCACGCAGAGAACAGTGTTGAAATGTTTCTTCCACTAATAAAAAGAGCAGATCAGACAGATTATACTTGGAGCTTTCTTGCAGTCTTATCACAGAAGAATAAAAGCAGTGTGAAACCCAGTCTGACAGGTTGAGGATTCATTTAAAGGGCAAGTACATAATACTCCCTTTTTCATCCTCCTTTAAACATTACCTTGGCTATCAGTTTCTTTCCAACAAGTTGTGTTCACTAAAAATGTTTTCTGCATTTAGATTCCTTCTTCAGGTCCCCTTCTTCTGCAAGAAGGGTGACACCCTTCTTGCAGTATATATATATATGTATGTTTGTATCTATGTATGTATACATGTGTATATATATATAAATAATATATACAATGTACACTACCTATATACATGTACACAGCCTCTTACTTTCAAACCAGACACCTGAGAAAAGAAAATACGGGATATTTCTGCCGTAGGACTTACACTTCCTTGCCCAGTATTGTCCCTACTCTTTGTTACATTAAATTCTCACTGCACTGTGAAAATGAGTTTATAAGCATTTGGGACCTGAGAAGTGTGGTTCTGTTCAGTCTCTCAAATCAATAGTTTTAGCTGCTGCTTAAAATCTGCAAAGGAATTAGTTGTTATGACAGCTACTGAAATTGTGTTAAAAACTTTGGGAAAAACCTAACTGACTTATTATATAAAGGGATCACAGACATTCACAGTTATACTAGTCATTTTAAGTTAAATTTTCTAGGGAAATATGTAAAGACTCCTAAGAGGCAGCAAGGTGATGGCACTGACAGCCAGCTGGGTTCTGGACCAGCACCTTTATGGCAGGGAACAGCACCCACGGTTTCCCAGCTCTTCTTCAAGATACAGGAAGAGCAAGAAATACAAAATCTCCCACAGATGGGATTCCTCACACCTCACTTCAGGTGTCTATAATGTAAATGCCTACATTTGAGGTAGCTATCCCCAGGTAGTTTTACTTGGAGGCAAAACATCTTTCCATTGCAAGATCCAGGGGCCAGCCTGACTCATCAGATGCAAGCAATGTGTAATTATATAGGCTAATTGCAGCTGAAATTTTCTCCAGCTGTAACTTTGTTGTTTTAAAGTTCAGAAATCTGTTCGGTTTACTTGAACCACACCTGCTCAGAGAGCAATTCTAAAATTTTGCCTCATGCTTTTTCTACTGACATAATGATAATAATTATCACACCACTTCAGTTAGAAATGTTTTTGATGTGGCTTCTGAGGGCTCGAAGTTGACTGCATAGGGAACAACATTCCTTCCAAAAAAATGCTGATTTTGACTTATGTAAAATATTTCACACAAATATGAATGTCATTCTGGAACCATTACTCTCTTCTTGCAAGTTGAAGGTACTGCCAAGCAATCTCAATAAAAAGGACAGAGTAGCTCTGATCAAAGCTAACCATGACGCAGCAGAAAGTTAGGTTTTCCCTCTACTTTGAACACAATTCCAATATGATCTAATACTCACTTCAACAGGTCTGAAATATATTTTGTCTTGACCAAAGGCAAAAATAAAAATTTTCATGTCATCATTTCAATTATTATCTTATACTAAATGTTAATGTTCTATCATAAAGTTAAAACAAATTATTGTGTTTTATTGAAAGCAGACATAGCATTGGAAGTAAACAGTTTAATCTTACCTACACACACCATTTTGTACGTATGAAGATGAAATATCTCAAGAAGACTCCTCCAAATTTTTAATTTTTCTAGAATTTTGAAATATTTGTCTTCTTATCCCATTTGAATCTCAGAGTTCCTTGAGAAACAGAAATTCAGATGAAGCCTGGTCAAGTTTTGTGGGGGAAAGTAACATTCAAGTACCCTGAAATCTACCCAAATTCAGCTACAACCACTTGGATTAATTGGGAAGAACTGTTCTTTCTAAAAACTGGATATTTTTTTTAATTTGTGTGACTGTGGCACTCCTTTAAAAAATCCGTATGATACAAGCAAGACTCCTTGAATTACTACTACTGAGAAGACATTAAAAATCTTGTGCGTTTTGCACAGAAATAAGTGAAGAGATAGTGGTCGGTTCAGGTCCTCTCTCTGTGTCTCTCAATATGACTTGGAAAGCTAATAAATTTAAGCCCCAGAAAGATCAACCCATTATTGGTATTTTCAGTAATTTTAGAAAATGGTAATGAAAAATCAATTAATGGAAGCACTCAAAACAGAGTACTGTTATCTCAGACTCCAATTATAAAGACCAAAGACCAAAACCTTCCAGCAATCATTAGCATCACAGGAGATCATTTTACTAAGCTCATTTAAAACATAGATGTGCACCGAAATCCCTTCTCATGAAAAACATCTTCCTTCTATCTAAAATTTCCCAGAAGTATAAATGTTGAGGCACTGGTGTGCAAATGGAGCAATTAAAAGGAAGATTAAAAGAAATTTAAAGAATATATTTCCTTCATAACTGTTCTTATAACTGCTCTGAAGTTCCTCTGAGTCTCAACTGATTTCCCCGAAGGATTTTTAGTCTTATTCCAGTATCAATATCAGTCACAACCTCTCCCTGCAGAGTAACACATCTCTTCCCACAAAAAGAAGGGCAGACAGATACAAAGCCTCTTCTAAATTGTCAGAAATCTTGTGAACTAGTTATGCATTCTGTTTTCCTTCTTGCATTCCCACAGCCATAGGGAAGACACAGCAGGTAAAGAGGTACTCACTGTGGAAAGAAAAATATCACAAAGATTATAAACTATTGTTAAGGCACGTAGTTTTCATGAAAGTCAGGTGTATTTAAATCAGCAGAACTCGCATTTACTGGAAAAAAAACAGGTTTGGGGTTTGGTATTTTTTTCCAAAGGCAGTTTAGGACTTTGCCTTTTTTTACTGAGTGTAATATAAACAATTGTTTTTAAGATTGGAGTGATCACAAGCAGTTTATAGAGATAGGCAATTTTACTGAAACAAAATCTTTATGAGGAAAAATAGCTATATTTGCCAAAAAGAATGGCCTTATTTATTTGAAAATTAAATGTCTTAAATCTTTGAAGGGTTACCTAGGCTCTTACATTACAATGTAAGGTCTTCCTAGATTACAAACTGTATGCAAGAATCCCAGAGTTGGCCCATCTTGAATTTAAAAGCTCGTTATAATTCTTATAATCCGGACAACTCTGTTGCTGCTGAAACAGTTTGATCGATATGATTTCTACAGATTTCTCATATAAAAGTTGCAGTTAATGGAAATAGAAAAGAGTCAGCACAGTTAGGATTTTATTGCCGAAAGAGTTTACCAGCCTGATTAGCCAGTACTAAAAGGTAGCAAAACACCTTCTACCACGTTTGATGGCCAAAACCCAATATCCCACCCTCCAGGAAAGGTTCCAGTCACAGCATGTTTGACTTCTCCTACTTGGCTCTGGATGCTGAGGCAAGGCAAAACCTCTACCCCACGCAGGGTGCAGCAGCTCATCTCTGATGGGCACAAACTTTGAGAATACCTGAGGTTCAACCCCCAGCACCTGCAGTTGTCTTCCTTTCACTTCAAAGTCAGACTGACACTGCAGGCTCTAAAATGTTTGATTTGTACGCAGCAGCCTTATTTAATTGCCTTCAACTGCTTCTAGATTAACTGCATAGTCCCTCTTCTCTCAGACAATTAAACCAGTGGTGCCCAGGGAGCGCACAGGAAAAGAGAGTTCTCCAGCTGTGAACCAGCATAAGAGAAATAGAGAGAAATATATTGGAAAACCAGACCACGCTTAGAGAAGACTATAAAATGTCTGCAAAAGGCTTAAAAAGATTTAAGAGCCAAGGGAAGGAATGGAAATAAATGACAAAATAATGTACAAAATCCTGTCAAACCATGAGGAAGCAAAGATCACTTCCACTGTGCTGTCTACTATTGACAGGGCTATGCATCCTGGGGCTGGCATACTGGGGGTCTTGTGCCGAGAAAGTCAGCGTGAGGTGCAGTCACCTTATCCCTTTGTGACTTCTAGAACTGCTACAGTTCACCTTACATAAGGCCTGCCTCTAGCTGTTTTATACTGATTGGCAGCAAATCTTAAACTGTCCAGAATTTAGATGTGGAAAGGCGTATTACGTTATAAAATCCATCTGGTTATCTTTACAGGATTGTTTCCTAATCTATTGCTGTTCACCAAAAGAATGACAAACCATTGTCTTACATGGCTTTGTGTTGTTTGAACAATTAGGAACCTGCTTTTTGCCCAAAAGCAGCAAAACAGAGTCGATTCCTTTACTAAATATATGGTACCTTTCAAGCCTCTAAAGAAAACCAGAAGAGGCGTTTATTCCAAATTGCTGGACGGAAAGTTGACCTCAGCAGTGTTTTAGTTCCAGGACTGGACTGAATCACATTTTGTGGTGTCTGTATCTTCTAGATAGTTTGTTTAAAACTTTCAAGGGTTTGTACATTTGGTTCTAAGACCTTCCATTTCCAAACTGCAGCTGAATGAATGGACTCAGGGTGCATCCCTGTACTGAACAACAACAGAAGTCGGACTTCTGCTAATTTGCCAGCTGCAGATGGAGCACAATTCAGTTTCTTGTCAGGCACTTCTACCCACTCAAGATGGGAGGAGTGAAGAATCATGTTCATGATAACTCAGTAGTGAGTAGTAGTAGGTTGTGAGGTGAAACCTGACATACTAAATGCTCTTCAACTCAGTCATTTGTGGGTTTGTTGATAATGCTTAGCACCAGACCTCGCAGTTTCGGGCTTTGAGCAGTCTATTTGCATGACTGTATTTTTTCAACTTTTGCAGGAAGCACGGTAGGTTGGTGGCTTGATGTTCTTAGCTATGGATTCCAGTTACAGTAAACAGGAGCCTAAGGTGATGTGGCTAACATTACAGAGTTTATAATAAGTGAATTCTGTAAGAGTCATTACGAGACAATGAAATAATCCTTTCTCTTTTCCCATCAGCAGTATGGCTCTCAACCTTTCAGCTTCCACTAGCTCCCCATCCTTCTTCTGACAAGCATTGTTGTCCTTGTTCTCAGTGCATACACGGGGCAGTCAGTTCGCCTATTCTTTTCCTGAAATAAAAAATTCTCACTTCTTTTTCAGAGCAAAAACCCAGGTAAATTTGGAATTCAGGGTACACTATCAGTGAATTAAGTAACACATAGCTTCATGACCACGGCTGCTTGCAGTGTTCTGCAGGACTGCATCAAGTAAGCCCATGTTTGCTTTGAACTTTTTGCTTCCTTGGGAGAACTCTGACTCAGCATATGACTCTCTGATGCCATGTGTACTGATCACATAGTTTGATTTGGAAAAAAAACCAGATCAGTCAGCAGCAATGAGCTAAGCTCTGAATGCACGCACATAGATGGTGTCAGTATTACAACTGTTCTGCACAAGCTGGGCTCTGATATGTTTTAAAGAACTACTTCTGAATAAATCGTTCTACTAACAATCACTTACTTCTTCTGACCTTCATAGCTTAAGTTCCATGCTCTTCACCTGACAGCAAAATACCCATTAGAGCAATGAATTGACTGTGGTGTAATGTAACAGAAACTACTATGCATTTATATATGCTGGGTCTAAATACATTTACAATTAACAACCAGCCACTGCAAGATGTAATTTTGTATCCCATCATGAAGTTTTACTCACATAAGAAGCTACAAGTCCAGAGCTTAAGTTATACAGCTGCTGGAAGCTCTCTGAAGAATTATATCTCAAATAATTTAGAACAGGCTTATCTTAATATTTCATACTAACGCAGATCTGAGCCAGGACCCATGGCCTGCCTTCAAATCCCCAAAGATATGTTTACAATGCTTCTTTTCAACCTGGAACATATCTTCCATCCCTTCCTAACCAACCAGGACTATTCCATTGCCCTCAGAGAGTACTTCCTCCCTGTACTCCACTGCTGCATCTTCTTTCAAAGCTCTCAGTATTTCCACTATACTTTTTCAAGACACACACCAGCACCTCCAGATGCTCTGCTTTTTGTTTGGCTTTTTACCTCCCCGCTGGAATGGCAAACCCTCTGGTCCAAAGGATCTAATAATTCTTCAGCTTAAGGAACTTCATGCTTTCTAGCCAACTTCTGAAGTTCTATTGCCACAAGGTTTGCAACCAGCTGGGTGCTGAATTCCATGAATTACTGACGCAATAAATAAATTTCTTCAGTATTTTATTCAAGACTGCCTGGAGTCTTACCCCACTTCTAGAACTATACTGATGTGCCCATGTGACTGTGCTTCTGCTGATGTTATAGTGTTGGATTTATGACTCACCTCCATTTTTAAAATAGTCAATATGCACACATATATGCAAAGATCAAAAGCCTTGTCATTGCTCAACCTTTTCAAATCCAGTTTATTTGCTATTTGATGTCTTATCTGATTGTAAATGCTGAATGCTACTGACCATGAGTCATTTTTGAAGTCTCATGACGGTAGGAAGCTTGAATCAGAAACTGCTTGCTCTTTTACTGAAGATCTTAATGTGTAACAGGTATTGCTTATTAAGTGATGCAAGCTGTAAGAGAAAGAACAATGTGTTCTAATTGTTCAAATATCACATTCTGTGTCAGTGAGATAACTGCATCCCAGCATAACACCAGATTTCAGAGCTGCATGTCACTGTTAACTTTTACTTAAGCTGACGACAGCAGCATGTGCAAACTGTGCTTCAAATATCAGATGCTGTGACACGTTCCTAAATCCACTGAAGTCAATAAGAGGCCTCCATTTTCAGTGGAACAACTTCAAGTATCACAGCAATATCTTTTAAAGCTGTACATTCCTGAATGACAAATTGTTCAACATTTAGAGAAATTCTGATATTTCATTAGTATTTTTTGCCATAAATTACAACTGAAAAATACCAAATGTCAGAACTTCCCACTGAGCACCTTTGCTTCGGCAAAATTCCATGCATTATGTTTTGCATTTGTGGCTTTTTATTAGTTTGTTTGTTTACATTCTCATTCTAGAATAGGTTTTACAGATGACTTACATCATAAAAATACTTCACTTTATTGACATGAGTGGAGCCACACACAGTTCAGGCATAGACAAAACAGGATAGATGTTTGAAGTTAGATGGGCTGAACCCCAACTTCTGTAATTCAGAAGTCATGAGAACTAAGGAAAAGAATAAGACAACATGACTTGTTGCCCAGCACAGCACAGACTACAGAACATTATGTAGTGGTCCTTCCCCCAGGGCAAGAACTTCTAATAGACAAGTGCTACTCACCTATTGAGTGAAGTAAGCAAGAAAGTTAGGGATAGGCAAAGCGATACATAACACATAATAACATGGACGATATATAATCCATTATTTCAGAACCAAGAGAGACAGTAGATCATTGACACCACTACAGTGAATAAATTTTTCTCAAACATACCAGTAAACATTGAAGTTTGAGTCAGACATCATTTCCCTAGTAGTTTTGTTCCAACTAACCCAAAAGTTAAAAATATATACCCTCTACCTAATTATCTGATTTAACATCCAGACACTGCCTTTGCCTGCTAGATTAAAGACTCTGATTGCATCTACTATTCTCTCCTTGTTGTGTACATATACATGTATTTATATGTTTATATAAATATCTATGTTGTGCATTGTTTTTCTTTTTGATCAGCTAAATAAATTAAGGATAAGTCCCACACTGTAACATAGTTCATAAACTCTGTTACCTTTTTGATAAGTGGTGGCAAATACGATCTGCATTAATGTAATGTCTTCACTGCAAGAAAATAAAAATAGAAATTAAAAAAAAAACATTCAATGAAATTTTTAGTGTCTGTATTGAGCTTTACTGGTAGTAATTAAACCTCTAGAAAACAGCTCGTAATAGGATCAAACAGGTCTTTTTAGTTTTAATTCTCCAAATGTACATCAAAGCCTCCTGCTCCCTCCACAGTGCTGTCAAGCTGATGTATAAATATGTGCTTTGTTATCTGACAGTAAGGAAGAAGGAATTTTTGGCAAAATAACAGTTCAGCAGCAATGTGACCATTGCAAAGCACAGTACTGTGGGTAGGGGAAAGAGGAAGTTTTACTGTGAAGGCATCATGAAACTCAGTTGAGCCAAAACCAGCTGAAGAATCACCATCCTGGTTTTAAAAAATCAGGTCTCCAAAGGCACCTTTTGACTCATGGAATATAAGAATGAAAACTTACACCACAGCCAAGGCAGCCCAGAAAAGTCTTCCACAGTGCCACTCAAAAGCAGAATTGGATCACATTTCTGCTCATAGCAGTTGGAGACAGTCAGCTCTGTCAAGTTACAAAGAACTTACTGCTCTTCTAGTCTACTGAGATCCTGTGAGAGCCTCTCTCTGAACCTAGCTACATCCCCTGAAAGGCTGGACTTTCAGCCAACTGCAGATCTGACAGGCAGAATTTTTTGCTGATTCTTCTACTTGGGAAGGAAGTGTTAGTTCCATTCTGCTTGATCTTTAAATGTGGTGTCTTCCTGACTTCAAACATTCTGGCTTCCTTGAATCCATAGAATTTATGCAAATCCCAAGTGAGGAAAAAGATAGAACCTATTATTTTCTGAAAGAACACCAAATAGGAGTATGCATTACCCTGGTCAGGCAATTTGATCTGCATGGTGCTTGAAAGGCAATAGATAATTCTGTGCTCTATGTACTTTTCCAAAGGGCATAGACTATCCAGTGATAAATAAGCAATGGCAAATTGTGCTGTACTACGTTACACATCAGATATGAACATAATGTTTCATATATTAAAACAAAGGACAACAAATTGTTTCTGTAAATTCGTTTGGAGACATTATCTTTATTCTTTTTTCCTTCCAAGCCTCACCATGATATACCAATCCCTATTACCCAAGGGATAAGAGATGGTTAAAGACTAACCTAACTGATTGCTTCAGACCTCAACAGACCACAATCAACTTGGAGGTGCCTCTCCCTTTACTGGTAAGTGAGATCTTGGGTTTCTACATTCTTACAGTAGCTTTATGGAAGTTTTCTTATGACCAATAATTTCAAAGTCTGTGTTTATTTGAACATAACTTATGATGAGCACAGCAATATCTAGACATCCAGATAGTATCCTTGTCTCTAGCAGGGTAAGAAAACAACTGGCTACAGTTACCACCCTTTTGTTGCATATTGAAAGCATCTATGATCAGGTGGAAAAGAGCAAACTGGACTGACTTCAGGACTCCAGACAGAAACACGAGGTTAGAAATATCAAATGTCCTGATTTTTGTGCATGTTTTCCTGCCTAGCTAGTCCTGTGGAATTGAACATATCCTGAAAGAACTCCCCAAGAAATCAAGTATTCCTCCTATCTGGAGAATTCTGCCTCCATTCGCAGATGCTATATTGCAAAGAAGGGTAGGGATTATCATCATGAGGTCTTCACAGTGTATAGCTCCAATAGAAAAATGCATCCTTCAGCACAACGTAAAAGCCCAGGATAGATTAATTCCTGTAAAGCTGGAAGGCATTATTGTCATTCCTTAAGGCAAAATCTTCAGAAGTGCCTAAATTACTTAAGCTGTTGAAGTTCCATTTTCAAAAATGACATGAGCACTTAGAAACATAAATCCCATTGAAATAGCCTCGTGATTACTATAGCATAATAAGTTATTTCACATCATCTGAGCAGCAATAATTGCTATGCTTACCCTGCTAAGCTCTGCAAATAAGGCTTAGGTGGCTCTTCCTTTGCAGGTTAAATACAGTCAAATTTTTCTTACTTCCCATATAATGTGCATGCAGCTCGTTACGAAGGCCTACTTGACACGTGGCAGATGATTAAGTTGTAGTAACTCCACTGTTAGCAAATGAAATCAATGGGATGTCAGAACTTATGAATATGTAAATTCAGCTCATGGGAGATTTTTTATTCGTATCCTAGACAGAATTTCACCCAGAAGTTTCTCAAACAACCCCACAGTAGCTCTTTGAGTAGATACCTGGATGCATTTGCTAGCCAGATACACACAGAAGCTCATTTCCTTATCCTTAGAAACAGCTACAGATTTTCAATACTCTGAAATACTATTCTGAATATTTTTACACACAGGCATGTATTTTAATACTCTTCCAAAAAGAATGTTTTTCTGAGACCCTGTTGATACTTTCTATTCCTTTGGCTCTTCTACCTATGTCAGGTTACCCAAGTTTTTGAGCAGATATGTGCTACCTTTGTGTGTGTGTGCATACAAGTGCATGCATATGCATGTGTATATGTTAAAACTACAAATCGTGAACAGTGCTCTAAGAAAAGACACACTAACAGGTTAATCGTCCATATAAAACTGTGTGTGGGTGGCTAAATAATTCATTTGAAATATAGCTCACTTCTCACCCACTCACAAAGGTGTTACTGAAGGCATGAATTTTCTTTCATATTTGGGAATAAAACAGGCTTATTTTTTGGCTTTTATAAGAAATGCTAAAAGCAATGTGAGAAATCATCTTCTCAAATACACACAGAGTTCTCACAAGTATTTATGCAACATCTGCTACTGTGGGCTGAGGCTGGTAAACAGTAATGTTATGCAAACTAATAATATAGTATTACTAATAACACAAAGTAATAATACATTTCTGAGGCTTAGGGCACCTACAAGTGCGTATCCTGAGGCAAAGCCTGGATTTCATCTGGAGAGGCAGAAAGAAAGAAGTCATCTGTTTACAGCAGTAAAAGTCATCCTTTGTAATATTTAAGTTTCTCTGCTGCAATACAATTCTATGATTTAGATGTATTCATTTGTTCTACATGTATTTCTCTGTACCTAGGAATGGATGCTGTGATCCAAAAGGCATACACTGAAGAATTGCTGGTTTGATTGCAGGATCAATCAGTAGTTAGGTCAGAATATGCTGGATGTAAAGATTTTGTTGTCATGAGCATGGTGAGTTTTCCTGTGGCACTAGCTGCAACTGGATACCACGCTTTAATGAAAAGTACACAGTATGCTCTATTTACAGAATGTAATTGTTTCCAAACTGCTGGTGTTGGATAACAAAAGCTTATGAATCTTTTATATTCCCATGTATTAAAGTTCTTAGTCAAATAGGCTTGAAAGGGAGCATCTTGTGTTGGTTTTGCTCATCAGGTAAATTTATCTCAACATACCCCATGAACCATGAATACCATCCTGTTTTCTTTCACCCTCTTCTATGGTTTTGAGGTAATTTTACTTTAAAAAGAGCCATGATATTCAGAAATTACAGGGAATTGTGTTTTCATGTAAGAGATGGTGTATTCTGGGAAATATTTGCAGAAACAAAATTCTAAATCTGGCAGTTTGACATTTTAGAATTGCATTAATAAATTCAGAGGAATGCTTCTGACACAGGGAAGGTATGCTTAACCTTCAAATTTAGGGAAGTGATAATTCAACTACATGGTGCAGCAATCCTGAGACTCTCCTTCAGTGAGGCATCAGCTTCCTGGCAGTCACTGCAAAGGGAAAACAAACTCAAGGTGGTTTTTGTGCAAAGGTAGGCACAATGCGATTTCCCGCTATACCTTACTATGTGGTATTTTATTTACCTGCTCATAAGGTGGACACTGTGCATAACATGAACCCTGTTTTGCAGGAAAGCATGTTCTGGTTGACTCTTTCTCTATCCAGACACTCATTTCTTCCCTACCTATGCTGAAGGCAAGAATTTTCTTTCATATTTGCGAACAAAACAAGACTTATTTTTTGGCTTTTTTAAGAAATGCTGCCCAACCTCACCTACCTATACACAAGGAAACCCATTGAACTGAACTCTGCACCTAAATGCAGCCCAGCCCCTTCATTTGTATAGGTCCATCTGTACCACAGATCCAGTTCAAACCCAACCAGACTGAAAGGGAGCTTTTCCACTGTGTTTTAGATCAGGTTATGCATCTTGCCTGGGATAGCCCAACAGACAAATAGGTAAGAGCTGGATTTGCCCTATGTTATACTGTGCTACTCTACTGAACAAAATCAAAGAGGTGCTGAAAATTATATATATATATATATATATACACACGTGTGTGTGTGTGTGTATATATATATATGTATATAAAGCCCTTCTAATTGCATTCAAGTCCCCTTCTGAAAACATCTTCCTCCTCTATCAAAGGAAATTCTGAAATATTCTCATTTTCCTCATGCTGTGAAATTACAGTACGTGGTCTTTACGGGCAGTGTATGATGCAACTGGCAACTGTTAAATAGCTGGCCACCCACTGTGGTATAATAGTGGATGGTTGCAAAAGCACAGTAAAAGTCCATCAAATAAAGGGCCAGAATTCCTTAGACAACAGTTAAAACCCCAGGGATAAAGCAGTCGAGCAACACTTCCTGCTTAAGATAGATGACATTAGTATCCCATGAAAACAGATGTAGGTTCATAGGGGGAAATGCAGACCAGATCCTGAGATCTAGATGTGAAGGCACCCCATTAGCTGCACTTGTTATCTGTCCACAAAACAATGCATAAATCTGTAGTGCCGCCTGTTTGGAAAAATAAAAGCACTATATAAACCAGTTTATAATTTTTTACAGTTCCTCATTGCAGCTGGTGATTGCTAAAATAGATGATCTCATAGTCTGCTGTGTGCCTGCCAGATAGCTTGCATGCAGATAGATGCCTTTGTGCTGCAGACCATAGAAACCTGCATAAAATTGGCCTTCTTTCCTTAATAGAGCTGCATGAACAAAGATGAGTTTGTTGCTGACCAAGAAGTGAAAGCTTTGTTTTGTAAGACTCTCTGAATGTATTGCACTTTGCCAAAGGAGAAGGTTCTCCATAAAAAGAGAGAGAAAGAAAGGGAGAGGAGGAGAAAAAAGAATGAAAGAGATAGAAGAGAGAGAGAGCACGAAAGACAGAAAGAAAGGAGAAGGAAAAAGAAAGAGAAAAAAGCGGGAACCAGACAAAGTGCATACACTTCTGGTGGCGGATATTTGTCACTAAAGTGGGCTGAAACTTCTTTTTTTTTTTTTTTTTTTTTTGAATACTGGTCACATTTCTTGAGCTGAATAAAAATGAAAGAAAAAGGAACTTTAATTAATGGAATGCCTTTTGATTTGTAGAGCAAAACTGCCAGAGCAGATGTACCAGCAAAGAGGATTAGATTGTCCCTTCTCTGACGCACTGAAAATTTCTTTTTCCCCTTGTAGTAACCCCCATTGAGGAGAGGCTGTCTTTAGTGTCTAAGATTCAGCACTGCTAAAGAAACTGTTGTATTTGGGTACAATGGGCAGCTCTCACAAGACTAGACAGAATATGTGAGGAGAGAGCTAATATTCCTTTAAATCCAAGGTTGATTCCACTTCAGTATTTAAAAAAGCCTAAATAAAAGAGAATTTCTGAGTTCTTTCAAATCTCATCAAATATGTATTAAAGTGAATCCTGCAGCAGCCATGACTAATGTTCATCCCTTTTAAAAGCTCAGATATGTTAGATGAAGAGTCTTAAACCTATTTCTGTTTTATCTGTATTAGTACATCAATTCACCTATTTCTGAGATCTTTGTCTCTGCTTCCAGTTTCTTTAAGCAGGCTGGAATGATGAAGTGCACATTTAAGTGATGAATTTTATACATACAAATTAAGCTTGATTAACAAATTCCTTAGGTATTTAATTTCAAATATTTAAAATGGTGCTTTTGAAACTCTAGTTTGAAGAAAAACTGATCTCCAATTCAATATTATTTATTTAACTTTCTTTACACTTGTGAGATAAGATGTATATTTAAAAGTCTTTTTTCCTAATGCTCGCTTGAGTTAATTTTGAGTTTCCTCTGTACTGAGGAGAAGCAAAAAAAAACCAGATTGTATTGGAAACTTGTAACTGGCTCAGCAGTGCACATGCTGAGGTGGTGAGTATGCAGCAGCCTAATTTATCCAAAGAGAAACTGAACGGCTGCAGGAATCAAAATAAATACTTACATGCTTTTTCATATATTATGTTCGACCTATAATGTCTGCACAAAACAAGAGGGGCAATGAAACATTTTGGTGTTTTCTTTAGTCATTTGCTTTGAAGGAAAGGAAAAAAGTAAAATTTTTCAGGCTACAGTGTTTATTTCTTGGGGGTTTGGATGACTCCTGAAATGGAGCAGGCACACAGAGCTTCAGTTTACATTTTTTTCCTTTTCAAGCAATAGTAAGTCTGGACTACATTTATTCCCGCCTTAGCCAAAGACTAACCTTGATGTCAGCTTTCACGAGGATGAGCCCAAAATCATGACCTTATTGCTTACCGGTTGGTTAAATTATTATGTCCTTTCCTGCCTGGTATTTCCCTGTTGTTAGACTGAAAAATTCTTTTTTCTAGACAGAAATGTATCCCGGTTTTACCCAGAAGAATGACTCCTATATTGAAAAATTATTTAAAACAGTTAAAATTCTCTTAGCAAAATTCAGAAGTTCTGATATAACTGGGTCACAATAAAAAGACAGGAAAATACATTTTCACTGTAAAGCTAGAAAAGAAATTTAAGATAGGTAGTAAAAAAGAAACATTTTTGGCAATGTAATTTCAGAAGTCTCAGGAATAATGTCTTCTCAAAGATGAACAGGAGGCATCTGACTGCAGAGGAAAATTTACCTTATTCTACCTATGTAAAATTCTGGGGTTTTTCTGGCAGTGCTCACAGGGAATATCTCTGCCAGCCTTCTTTTTTATTCTCAGCAACAGCAGATCTTTTATATCTAGACTTCCAAGCACCTACCTGAAAATACCAAACATTCATTGTGCTCTTCATATCCTATTGGGGCAGTGGAACATATATATGAAGATACAAAGAAAACTTTCAAAAATGTGATTGGCACCCCAAGAGCTTTCTTTTAGGCCTGTTTTAGGCATTTGTGTAAATCGGCTGGAGCTCTCACTAGCTTGCATTATCAGCCCCTGTGCTCTGGAACACAGCCTCCCAAAGGCGAGAGAAATGGTGATCAACTCCTCATGCTTTGGTTTCAGGGACAGTAGCAGGAACAGCCTTCATTATCAGGGTAGCTAAGTCAATCACCATTTGAAGGCGTAACTGGGGTAAGGGGTAAACACAGCTGTCAAGGCAGAAAAAACAAGGAAGAAGGAGATTTGTAAACTAAAAAGGAGCTAAGTCAGAAAGACACAAAGACTTTAGCATTTAGAGCCAGAAGCATATAACAGTGATTCTCCTCATTTCACAAACTGGAACATGCGATGATGCCAATGCTGTCCTTTTCAAAGAATTACGAAAATAATAAACTGTTTGACACAATCATTGAGCAAATTATCTTCTTCTGTCATTGTGCTGCTGTTTTCTTTTAAAACCAACATTGACAAAGGATAGGGAACCCCAAAATTTTGTTCCTAGAAGGCTACTTTGGCCAGTCAGGCTGGGGACTGTATAGCAAATAACAGAAATCCACCACCACCACCCCCAGCAACATGATGGCCATTAACAAACCACTACAAAAAGTCACTTATGGGTGGGACTGTGTCCCTGGGTTCCCTCTGAGAGCCAGCTGGCAGGTAGTTTGGTGAGATGAGGCTGCCATGAGCTCTGAGGACCCTGGATCCCATCTGTCCAGGCACAATCTTCAGCCTCCAAACAGCTGGGAGAGATTCCAGCCTCGGTGATCGCTCGATCCCCTGGGGAACAAGCACAGCCTTACAGGTGGCCCCTCTGAGAGCTGTGTAGAACAGACCTGCAGGCCACAAGCGGCTGCAGTTTGGCATTACCAGGGCTTCTCTAATAATTAATTTCAATATACCACTTCTGTCATGTTTACGTCCCCAGTATGGTTTCTATTCCCAAATGTCAAACAAAAATCAAAGCCCTAATGTTTTATTTAGTAAAAAATGGCTGCTTCTGGTGCAGAACTTGGCTATGTGCTTCTCTTCCACTGGATAAGTTAGTAGGTGGTTTAGGCCATGACGCTGAGAAGTTCAAGTCCTAATGAAACATTTTAAATTTGTTTCTTCTTCTTGTAAACCAGATGTCCTGATTTCAGCTGGGACAGAGTTGGGTTTCTTCTTATTAGCTGGTGCAGGGCTGTGTTTTGATTTTGGTGTGAGAACAATTGTTAGCACACCTAACTTTTGGGTTTGTTTTGGTTGTTGCTGGGTGGTGTTTATACTAAGTCAAGGCATTTTTAGTTTCTCAGGCCCTGCCAGCCAGAGAGCTGGGGGGACATGGGAAACTGGGAGGGGACACAGCCAGGACAGGTGACCCAAAAGTAGCCAAAGGATATTCCATACCTTGGGACATCACGCTCGGTGTATAAACTGGGAGGCTGGCCAGGGCGGGCCAGTTGCTGCTGGGGCACTGGCTGGGCATGGGTCAGCGGGTGCTGAGCAGTTGTGCTGTGCATCACTTGTTTACTTTTCTCCCTTCCCTTCAGATTTCATTCCTCTTCCCCCTCCCTCCTTTCCACTATAGCTGTTACTGTTATTAATATTGCTCTTTCATTTTCATTTTATTTCAATTATTAAATTGTTCTTATCTCAGCCCCCGAGTTTTACATTCCTTTCCGATTCTCCTCCCCATCCCTCTGGGTGAGGGGGGAGTGAGCGAGCAGCTGTGTGGTACTTAATTACTGGCCAGGGTTAAACCACGACACCAAATTATACATTATACTTGGCATAATACTGCTGTTACTATTATAGTTTATATTGGCATCCAAAGTACGTACAACCTTCCCTCACAGAGACCTGTCCATGAACAGTATACACATCATTGCCAAGGAACCAGAGCTTTCATTTAGCCAGCTGTAAATGCTGTAGAACACAAATCAAAAGTCGATACAGGAAATTGGCAAGTCATCAACAGCAATATTATGATGGTATTGTTTCTACAGCCCCTCCAACATCATTGTGGATGGCTTTACCAACCTCAGCTACTTCTCATGTGTACATAGTTAGTCTGCAGTCCGTTCTTCCACACTCACCTCACATACCAACAGTGGGTAAAAACAAGCGCATGGCTTGCTTACCAGGGGACAGTGATGCATTGCTCTCCCCTTCCCAGCCTGAGCTTGCTTGGTTGTGTATATCCAACTGTTGACCCCTACCCTCAGCTTTGAAACTTAGAAAAAAAAAGAAGTGAAATGAGTTTAAAATTGTTACCTTGTGGCAAAAAGGCATATCCTAGCAAAATTTTGTCATCTAGACAACAGATCCCTAAAGTGACCATTATAAAACTAACTAGATCATTACAGCATAGACATTTTCCAGAGCTTTCACTATCCTATAACAAAAATCCAAGATTGGCAGAGACAAGGATTGCAGTTCACATAGTGCACAGAATCAAAGAGCGAATACATAGACTTATTTTAGGAAGTTATTAACATTTTAATTAGTAACACGATTGTGGCTATGAAGTGTGGGTGTAGTAATACTCCTGTGATAATGACAAGAAGCAGAGGAGTCAGGCAGGGATCAAATTTTCTTTTCCCATAGATTTCCTAGATGTCACTAAGATTTTCATCATCTATTCCTCTTTCATTTTCAACATGAGTTTTCATATACAATTTTACTGTGGATGCTTCAATTTTTTAATGCAGTATATATCATTCATGGACATAAAGATTGGCTATAAAATTGTGCTTTTTTTTGTTTAATTGTAAGAACAACATTTATTAGGAAGGAAAACATAGCTTTTTAATATCCAGCTATTGAAAGAGCTACAAAACATGTCTTCCTTTATACTGGTTTTGTTATATCTGTAGTGACAGAATTAGACCTAGCATTTTGGGCTTGTGCATGAAAATTGAATTAGCAACAGAATGTAATGTGAATAAGTTTATCACAGTCACATTTCCATAACAGCATTACAACCACTTTACTTGCACTTGCTGTGTAATTAAATGCATGATTCAGCCTGTTTTGTTAAATTACATTCATGTCTACATATGCAAAGATCTGATTCTTTTCCTTTTCTTTTTTTTCTTTGCAAAGATCTGATTCTTTTCCTTTTCTTTTTTTTCTTCTTTTTTTTTTTTTTAATTCTGGAATAGAGTTAAGATGGAGCCAGTTAAACCAATGCTGGCTTATGAAGCATTACAGTAATTCTTTGTTCCTTGTATTTTTTCTTTTTTATTTATTTAACTCTAACTTGCTTGCTTTGTAATAAATAATGTTGTTCTATTCCAATACCTAGATGCTTCTGACTTGTTGTAGCCTATTATCTACATACCATGAGATTTATTCCCCCTTAAATATCTCTCAATAACTTGCCTTACTTGGCTTCTCTGTATTCAACTTCATCCCGTTCTTACTGCAAACACACCTCTTTGACACCAGACTCTGGAGTTTTCAATCCACTTGTAACTCTAAACCACATACAGTTATTATTCAGTCATTTAGCTCTCAAAATACCAAATATTCTACTTGATTTTGAAACTACCCACTCTGCAATTCATGTCATAGCTGCTAAAGTAGACTTTTTCCATAATATACCGTATTGTTTTTCTTTTGCTCCTCCCATCAAACACAGCTTTGCAGGTTTTGCATTTATAGCTTGAGAACTAAGAAGGTATTAATTTGTGCATTAAATTATTTGATTTAGACACTGTCCTTGATAACAAACTCATATGTCGTGCCATGAATCAGGAAACAGTTGATCACTAGACCTGTACCAGCGGTGTTCTTGCCTCCTTGCTCTGTGTGACATGAGAATGATTAGCAAAATAAGACTTACTGATGGCTACCCCATCCCAGCTGCATAGCCTCAGCATGACTATTGGTAAGTGAACAGACATCAAATAAAGATGGAAATATGCATCCATGGGAGAAACATCACAGTGGCTCTGGCTATTATTGTCAAATCAACTTGCAAAGCACAGAGCTGGGTTACCAGACAAGTCTTACGCCATGAACGGCGAGGTATTCAAGGCAGGGCTACAAAAACAGCTCTTGAAGGCTGCAGTCAGTTGCTCTGGCAGGGTGGGACAAACAAGAAGTGTTATGTTAAGAAGGAGAGAAGTTATGGGCAAAAATTCCCAGGTAAAGGCAGAGACAGAAGCAACAAGCGAGAGGACGAAGATGTTCTACTGCAAGAAAGAAAAACAAAGCAGGTGGGAGGAAGGTCAAAGATCCACTAGTGTTGCTGTGTGATGGCAGCTCACACAGAGGAACAATGTGAAGCTCTTTCCCATTCACAGCTCCTCTCAAATACTGCAATATGAGGGATGATATAACATTTTAACACAGAGTGTATTCCCACCCCTTTTTTAATGCAGAGACTATGAACCCAATTTAGGCATGTAATTCAGGCATAGACGCACTTCCACTTTGGGTGCCTGCTACCAGTAGGAGGGAGAAGAAGAGGAAAGCCTGAAAGCAGAAGGGTGCTGTCCCTGTACCCAGAGGAGGCCATTGGCTTTGCCTTCTAAAAACCACACTGCCCTTTGCATGGTGCAGCCTCAAGGGAGCCAAGTACACTGTTATCCAGGACACCACAGAGCAGGGAGGCTGGCTACCCTTCAATACAGCCTCAAGGAAATCAAATTCTCCTCAGATAAAGAAGACCTGGATTCACTGGATTCAGGGTTTCCTCTTCCCAAGAATGAGCGCTAATGGCAGTGTATGATGCAAAGAGGACATGACTGCTGTTTGCAGTTCAGGGTGGGAAATAGTTACCTGTGTCCTCAGCATGAGCATACATGAGTATTGAGAGGGTTTTTTAAAGCCTCCTTTCAACGACATGCCTAGGAAGATCAGTGCCTAAGGGGTTAGGTACATAGCTGGGCTGGAAAGATGCTACCCTGTTTCACGAAAAAGTTTTATTTGTATTAATCACAACATCCAATTCTGCCAACTTAACTGTCATTGAATAAGCACCTTGATCTGTGAGCAAATCCATCAAAATCAATCAGCTCTTCCTACATACTGAGGTCCAATTCAATATAACTCTGAGTAACAGGATTACGGCCTTCAAGAAAATATGATTCACTGTGTTATCCCCTCACTTCCAAAAAACCCACTTATCATAGACTTACTGTCATTGAATCTTCCTCTTTTCAAGGTCCTATTATTCTTTTAAATGTGTCTTAAAAGAACCCTGCCATTTTCAAAATTTGTAGTTGCCATCAGGGCACTTTATATCCCCAAATGAAAGGTCAGGACAGATTCTAAATTGGTATCAACTGGCAAAAATCCATGAGCTTCCATGGAGCTGAATCTATTCACATCAAATGCCTTCCTGGCCTTTTGAGAACAAGATTTTATTGTTGTTATTATTATTATACTTTTAAAGGCTACCGAGGCAGCAACGTTTATGCAATTCATTTCCTGAAACTCGGGTCTGTAAAAAGAAAGCAAAACAAAAAAAAAAAACCAAACTTATTTTCTCTTTATTAATTTTCTAATTAAATCCACATGGAGAAAATTGCCAATCTAAAAATAATTGGGTGTATATTCTTGTTCTTGTAAGCATGAAAAATTTTTTAGCAAACACGATTGCATGAAATGTCCCTTATAATAGGCTCTGTGGCTCTCACGACTAATTGTGACATTATAGGATAGGAAAAAGACCACAAAGCTCCTCCACCATTGACCTGAAGAAACAAGCATACTAATATATGCACAAAAGTTGTCCTGAAGCTAAACCCCTGCCTCTTGCTTAGAGCCTAGGGCTGCCGGGCTGCCGCTGTTGAAGGGAGCGGCATTCAGAGCAGAGCCATGACAGCCACGTTATGCCTAGAACGATTTTACAGGATCAGGAGCATGTATGCTGTCCCTTGGCTCCCACATACAGAGACTTTGGGTTTCACCACCACCCCTTAGCATCGTGGTGTCCAGCAAAATGCCATTTACTCTCTCCAGGTGACCCTGCTATGGCAGAGTTCCTCCTGCTGACGAGCCAGTGTCTTGCTCTTGGGCTGAGTTCCCATAGCCGCTCTGCTCAAAAGCAGCACAAATTAACAGGGTGCTCAGTTTTAGGCAGACTAACAGTTTCCAGGCAACGCAATGACCCTTTTTGTTCAGAGGTATTGTTTTGTTAACTGTAATTGTATATACTATCTCCACTTTAATGAGAGGCATCTAGTAAATTACACAGGGAAGCATTTCACTGAAGGGAAGAACACAGGCACCCTGAGAAACTCCAGCTGTTACTCAGCAGTATTTATTATTTATATGCCATCCCAGTTTTCTGAGTGAGGCACTTCACATTGCAACAAACCAGAAAGCAAAGATGTTATCAGTTGATATCTTGCAGTTCTGGATGTAAAAGTTTAACTGTCTGATCCTAGGGTCTTTAGGCAGGTTGCTCTCAGCCTTTAATAGGGTTTGTGCTGCCTAGTGAATAGTTTACAGCAGATGACCAAATGAGCCCAAGAAATTCTCTAGTAAAATAAATGAGCTTCATTTTTTCTGATGAGTAGCATTAAAAATACACCGTATCTTCTTTCTTCTTGAAAAAGGCATAAGGATATGACAGGTGGAGAATAGTGTTGCTTGCCGTTGACAGGCAAAAGCACATGTCCATGTGCCTAATCCAGCCATGCTGTTAATTGAAAGTCTTTGCAGAGGAAATAGGAAGTCATAACAGTTCACAGCTATTCACGTACGTGCAACAAACCTGAAGAGGGATCATAACAAAAAGTTAGGAGAATGAGAGAAAAAAAACAATTAAATTTCCTTTTCTTTCATTCTCATCTCTGGTTGACTTCTGCTGTGGATGCTGTGGTACTAGAGAAAAGCTCTAAAGCCCAGAAAGAGACAGATTAACCAATCCACCTACCCACAGCACCCTGACATCACAGGCTTTAAACAGGAGCAAATGCACTGGTAGACTGTGAAAGGTGAAACCAGATGACCTGCAGCACAGATGTTTGATTTCATGGGACACCACATTGAGCGAACATTCCCATCCCAGCTAAACAAATCACCTCTGTTATTCCTCTAGGATATGCTTTGTTGAAAACTTTCCAGAGATGGCATGTTTGGGCCATCTGTTTGCACACTGATCAGAGGCTTTGTAGACCAGGTAGGGATGGGTGTAAAGAGGAAAATCTCCCATATACTGCAGAGAATGAGTGACAATGGAGAACAAAAGAGTTGTCATCAGTTTAATTAAGCCTTCAGGTCTGTGGAATAAAAACACTGGATTAATGATTAATAGCCAAAACACACAGCATTCTCTTCAAAGAACAAAGTGATGTACTGTTCAATAACACCATGGATACTAGGAGAGTGGGCAGAGCTGTAGTGAGTAAGGGAGAATTATGGTGCCATATGGCAGCAGAGCCCACACAGAAAGAGCAGCTGCAAATCCATGGCAGCAGCAGCAGCTGCTGGAAGAGACTAAGGGACAGGGAACCCCTAAAAAAGCCCTGGAATAGAAAATATGATGGTGTGGGGAGTGCCAGTGCAGCTGTAATTCTTCCTACAGTTCTGAACATGGGTTAATCACAATTGGTAGACACTGCAGCAGAGTGGTGCAAGGTCATAGGGACATTTTCCTGGTTGTGACTTTTTGACCGCCAAAAGCCTCTCAGCTGGCTCTGTCATGTCTCTGTGCCCTGCCCCTCCATCCTTCCCAAGATGACTCCTGTGCTCTTATGATGGGAAAACAACCCTGAAGAACCAGTTCTGTACCTAATCTGGAAGTTCCCTATGTATAGCTCTGCAATTAGGTGGTGGTTTAGATGTGGCACACAACCAACAGTAGAGCAAAGGAGCCATGAGTCAGTCCTCAGCCTCCACTCTTCAACCCCTCCTGGCTGCACCTACTTGTGGTGAGGGAGAAAGGGAGGTACATGCAGATCGGCATTAAAGAATAACCCTTTACCAGAGGGTTGCTCCACCCAAATACATGTTTCAATAGCTTCTGTTAGGAGTATACAAAAAACTACATTTCTAACACCATGGAAAGAAAAAACAGAAGGAAACACTGTGCTAAGTAAAATACAGCTCCTAACAAAAGGAGGCTTGGAGTATTATAGCTATGATTTCCTGTTTGAACGTGCACGTACCTTTTAGAAAAGCAGCCAACCTCAAAGAAAATTCCCAGTGATGGCAAATCTATCAAAACTCTGAATAAGTTGTTCCTTGGCTTAATTAGTCTCATCATAATATGCTAATCAATAGTAAATAATTGCTTTTTAATGGCTACCACTCTTGCAGACTTTAATTATCCACAAGTTTCCTGTAAATCATCACCATCCAACCAAGCAGTAACAAACTCAGTATTAGCTCTGAAGCTTCACAAAAATCTTTGGTGATTTGACTGTCTCATCCAGGAGGCTCAGCCTTGCCCCTCCAAAGTCAGGCACTCAGAGCAGATTAGCATATTTGGAAAAGATCAGACTACAGACGGGGGAAAAGACAAGTTTCACCCATCTTTACCAGGAAGAGTATGGCTTTTACACAGCTGTTTTTTTGCTTTTACTTAACACATGCATCTCATTTGTGATGAAAAAAATTCTGTCCTCATTTCATTTGGTAGGTAGTACATACGGGAAAACCTTCCATGTGGCAGCAGTGATCTTAACAGATGCTCCCATTTGGGCAGACATGGGCTTTTAATGGAAAAAGAGCTGAGTGAGGTGCCAGGTACCTTATCTTGATGGACCAAATTCATTTTGAAATGAAAGTTTAGTTTATCTCCAGTGTACCTTATTTATGATGTTAGCTGTTAGCTGTTACCTGCATCACAAGCAATGTTAAATTAAATATATTCACATCAGATACAAAAACAGGGAATTGGAACTTAAATCAGTTAATGAACACAGTCCATTAAATTGGCAACCTAACCCATGAAAAGGGAGATTATAATTGCAGCTTATTCTTCATCTGTCATTCATTTCTCTTCAGGGAAATGATTGTTGCTTTTTACATGGAGTCATCAGTCAGACTCATGGGTGCCTGATGAACTGTGATAAAATGAACATAAGAAACATAAAGAGTCAAGTCATTCGTTACTTTCTCTTGTACACCACTTGTAGACAAGGTGCCAGCTGCAGGAAAATCTCTCTCTGCCCCACACTTGAGTTGCAATAGGCCTATTATTCAGTGCCAGGCTATGGTTTCCTAACTTTTCCGGCATCAGCTTAACAGTAGCGTCAGCTGGGCATCATGCCATGTACATCAGCTATGCCTCATTTACCCTCCTGCTCCCAATTAGCTAGACCATGATGATAAAACCAGGAGAAAGACCTTTGGGTAGAAGGCACATATTTATTTGGCCAACAGTCTAGTAAAAGGAAGGAAGGATGAGGAACTCATAAAGGGGAGGAAGGATGGATTGTGATCTTGGCTGTTCTGCAAATGCTCTGCGTGACTGCCACTTCTCTCAGCCTCCTCTTCTACTTCCCCCCACAACTGGGATAATTCTTTGCTTTGCTCATGGGAGTCTTGTGAGCTACTCAGATACTGCAGCAACAAGACACAGAAATGACTATAAATAAAGGAGTCCAAGAACTTTAAATAGCAGGATTAAACACTCTTGTTCACAGAACTACAGTTACTCGCTGATGTCTGTTCATCAAAAATCTTTGTTGAATTTCATGTCATCATATTTTGTTTGCTGTGGCTGTTAGCTTGTGAAGCAATCAAGTCAGCTGTAATCCAAAAAGCTGAATGTGGTTATTTTGGGTAGAGGAAAGAAACCTTCTGCTTTAAGACCTTTGTGCAAGAGTTACAAGCCACAGCAACATAGCTGTGAGAGAGCAAGCTGTTTGATTTATCCAGCAAGTAGTGTTTGCAGTAGCACACAGGAGCATCACTCTTTACAGAGACCCCTAGGTTTGAGATACAAGCAGGGCTTACTATATGCTGGACAGGAAAAGTGCAGTTTGCAAGTCCCTGCTATTGACTTTGTGCCATTACCTGGAAGTGGAAAGACAGATCACTTAAATGCAAAGATCCTGTATCTCCCTGTGAATCATGGTAGAGCAAATGTTGTTCTCAGTTCCAAGGCAGGCAAATTGAGGAAGAGATGCTCCAACAGCTACAAAGAAAATCTTCACCTGGAAAAAACTCCACAGAGTTTAAAATTTGCTTCATTTTGGCCCTTCATCCCATTTTCTGTAACCTGTTGCCTATCCTCTAAAAAATCCTTTCACCTACATGATTCACGGTCTTCTGAAGAGAGATGTTCTTTTTGAAGATAATGGAATTGAATTAATATTGTGTGAAGTCCTCCAGGAAATCTGACCCAGTCTGGTTGTGACAGACATCCAAGGCTGACACAGCCAGTCTGGGAGTACCAGCACCCAACACGGGGCTTATTGCAGCCTCAGAACATGGAGACACAGCAAGAGCCAAGGTAAAGATCCTGTCCAGACCAAATGTCTGCCCTTTGCAGGTCAGAAAGGTGGTGAAAGTCAGCTGCAGATCCCATTTGATGAAGCCTAGTTCCCATCCCTTCCCACCACCATTAAAACGGTCAAATTGGGACCTGAAATGAGTCGTTTCCTCATCTGGGCCCCAGGCATTTGTTGTAGTTTGTAATCTTGGCTGTGACCCTCTATTCATCAAAATGAGTGACAGCGGAAGCAAAAGAGAAGGAGAGATCAACATGTGGTGCCATTTTTACACCATCTGGTAGTAAGTATGGGGATGCATATGGGCAAAACACTACTTAGAAGGCTTTTTAAATGTTTACCTACAAAGACCTGCTAGTGCACTGGTGCAGTCTTTCCTAGCAAGAATAATTCTCAGAATTACTATATCTTTTAAAACTCATGACAGTATTTAAAAGTCATGTCCATGTTCCACCTAAACAGGCTTTCTGTGGAAGGCACTGAATAGAGTGTAAACTGCTTACAAAACCTGCGTATTTGTATGTGACTTTCATTCTCCTGATTCAAAGACTTTGAATTTGTTGAGACATCCTACTATTTGACTTCACTGAAAAGTTTCAGCTATTCTTTAGAGACAAAATGCAAGTCAATATCAAGTCTGTAGGAATTAGTTTCATCTGCATTGTAATAATCATCTCTGCCTCTGTTTACTTTCATGTTTTTTGTAAATTGGATGACTAACACATTTGTTCCTTTCTGGCAATCATAATTCCAATCATGTTCAAAGCTAATTCCAAGTTTCTTTGAGAGCCAAAAGTTCTTATCCAGTAGACTGTTTTTTATCTTTGGAGTGTGCTTAGAAACACTTACCCATTTTCATTCTAGGATTCATGTGATCCCATCCCTCTTTAAAGTAACCACCCAAAAGGTTTATACTGTGATGCCTTGAACATGTTCCTAACTTTGCTCACACAAATTAATGGCATTCACTCTCATGTTTGTAGAACTGGGCACTGAGTTTCTACATGATCTGAGTACGTAATGTAAGCGTATAACCTCCAGCAAACCATTAAAGTGAACAGATTTACTTTGTTAAATAAAACACTACTCCTCCCTTACTCACATCCCCAAAACTTTCTTTCACTACTGTGTGCAAGATAGTGTGTCAGTGGAAAAGACATGTCCTAATTTCACCAGTATTTGGAATGCTTTCCATTTTTCCTTCAGTGGGCTTTCTACCAGGGCATTGCAGCCCCAAGCACTCTGTCATAATTACTCAAATAATTAACAAGGAGATCATTTAAGTTGAGCAAGTTTGAATACACCCATTGCTCTCTAACATGGGAACATCCACAAAATGGGATGGTTGTGCAATGGCATTTGTACGCAATATCAAATAATCTGGAACACCATATGAAGAATATACTAAAAGTCACGGACAGGATGTCTCCTTTGCAGAGAAAAGAAAGTGCTAGTTTTCAACTGAAATACGAAGTGGAAGAAATGCTTGCTTTCTTAAAAAAGTACTTTTGTGCCAAACATTTTGGAGATATTGTTGAAGAACAGTCCTTCCTCACATAGAAGTTATCCCTGTGATGCTGCCAAGGTCAGTGCCTGAGTGGGTGATTTGCCAAGTAAGTGCCAGTTGTGTAATATATGCTGTAGCAGGCATGGAAGCAGATTTTACTTTCACACCCGCCTTCTGAATTGGCATTCTTTGCCTCTTTTGTGCCAATGTTGCTTCTCTTTCCCATTCTGTGCCCTCTCTTTTCACTGGAATGCCCTCTTCCTTCACATATGAGCTGAATGTCCCGTTGTTTTCTAGAAAGCAAGACTTGCTGAATATGGATTTTATGGAAGTCACACAGGAAAGACAGACTGTATTACTTGCTACATACCTTATTCACATGGTTATCCTACCAGAAGTATGTTATTTTAAAAAAAAAAAATCTCATATTTTGTCATATGTACTTGTCTTATATAACATATAACGGGGATGAAAACAGCTCTTCATTCCTCAGGAGCTCTTCTTTCTCATCAAATCATTCTGTCCTCGTGATTGCATAATTTTTTCTTTTTTTCTCTCTTAAATCTTGATTGTCTTCAGATGTCTTCCTTTTAGTTTTGCAAATTACCATTGATTAGTTAAATATTTTCCTACTTTTCAGTCCTTAGCAATATGTTTTGGGTGAAGTCTAACAACTCCACACAGAACTGAAGCACTTCTTTCTGAATGCTGACACTTAGGTTTATCCTCTCAAGTAGGCAAACCGGCTTTACCAAAGACTTCTTAGAAGCAAGTGTTAGCAGGCAGGTAGGTTTACACAATCAAATTATAAAAATTATTGCACAATATTAGAAAGTTTCTGAAAGTTAGATGTATCTTTGGCTGAGTTAGAGGGTGAGATCCTTCTAACATGCGTTGCTTTTAGTCCAGGCCTGCTTTAGACCACAATATCCTCCTCCTTTGCTATGTGAGCAAAGCAGGATGAACAGGATGAGCAGGGACCATATCTTTAGAGTCCCACACCTACCCCTTGGTGGCCAGAGTAGCAGATAACCTTGCATCTTTTGAAGTTGCAAAGGATTCCTTCCAAGAGCCAAGAATGGGCTGAGGAATAACAGTTGCTCTGAGGCTTTGGATGTATGTACAGGTTACCTCAGCTACACTGGGCTTCACCCACCAGTCAGACAGCTCTGTTAGTCAGGATGTGTGCTCTGATCCTGGGGTAAGCGTTTGGTGTTTCAGCTTACCTTGCATCTTACCTTTCAGTGGGGCCTAATCCAATCCAAGTTTATTTTTCCTGTTATCCCAGGGGGTGTATGTAGGCAATTGTTGCCACTCAGCCAGTGCTTGGTCAAATGTTAAATATATAACGTGATGGGGTGTGGAAGCTTTGAGTCATAATACCTTTACTGAATGTCTTCAAGGTAGATATTTAAACTGCTCCTTGGCTCCAGAAAGAGCCCAAATGTTAAACCACCCAAGTAGGTTATTGAAGTATTTTGTGTACATCTTTTAGTCAGAAGACACAGAAGGGACCTCATTGTGCAGGGCTCATCAAGCTTCCAGAGATTTGTGAGATCCAGTTAATACATACTGTCAGGGGTGGCTGCTGCCACTGCAGAGTGACCACCCAGCAGTCTCATACCTGGTATGCACAAAAGTCTTTGGAGTGCAATTATTTTGTCACAGGGATTCCTACTTAGGAGAACTTATATTTGCAAGTATTAGTTACTCATCTGTTAATGCCTGCTATCAATAGGAAACAAACAATAAAGACACCCTGCTAGAAAAAAGGGGAAAAAAAAGTATTTTTTGAAACGTATGAACAACGTTCTTTTTTTATTTCTGCTGAGACCTATGGTTTCATCTGGGCATATGTCAAAGTAAGCTATCAAGAAACAGTAGTTAACACTCAGTTTAGGCTCCCTGTCAGGTTTTTCTATTTGTAGGTTTATGAACACACAGAACCCGAGGGACATTACGTATAGCATTTGTATGGGAAAAGAAGGAGAATGAACAGAAATTCATTATTTTATTTGGAAATATTATTAAATAGGTCACCTTCTTTAACAGAGAGGAGAAAGTCTGCAGATGCTGATCTTTGAAGCACTTTGAATCACGCTTTCCCTTGCAGAACACTGATATCTGCACTTTGCTATAAATGAACTCAGAAGAATTGCAGGTGTAGCCATCTACTATTATTTTCAGGAACCTAAATAGACAGAAACCTTGCACAAGCTTCCCAATATTTCTTTGCAGAATTTGATTGCACAACACATATTTAAGCAGTTTAACTAGATTTGCAGAAAAGAAGCCCAAACTTACAGAACACATGACAATGTATTCTTACCTATGCCAAAATATATTTTATTCTGATTTAAAATCATCTTTTGCTAAGCTGTCTTTGTGAGTTACTTTCTCAGTGGGAGATTTTATTTCTCCAGCTCTTCCTACAGTAAATCAGTTTTTCTTTTTTAATAACCACTGTTTATTAACTTCCTTCCTATCAGAGCCTGAGACAGGATGCTCAAATTATCTTATTCTTCCAGAGACTGTATTTAATCAGAGGCTTCGCTTTATCTCATTATTTCCACAGTTATACTACTCAATATACTTAACATCTATATCTAATTTGTTACTATGTAGTACCAGGGCACTGGTGGTTCTTCACAAATAAATAAATAAGAACATGACTGGGTAAGTTTCCTTTCTTGCATTTTCTTAAACTCCTGAGAGATAATAAAACATAAATATTTAAGTGCTTGTAAAAGAGGTTTTTCACTGCCAAATCATCTTTCCTGTAACTTTTCTTAGCTAAACTTCATTGGAACAAATGCCCAGCTCCTTCTTCTCCCTTTCTCTTCCTGCTTCTGCCTCTTGCTCTTGCTCTTCCTTTTCCCTTTCCCCTTCCCTTTTCCCCATCCCTTTCTGTTCCTCTTCCTCTTCCTTATCCTCATCTTCTTTTGCATCAGCTTCAGCTTATTCTTTCTCAACACAGCTTATGTCTCAGTTTATGTCTAGGACCCATGGAGGTGGAAGTCCTACTCTCCCAGAACTTTAGGCAGCCAAAAAGAGACTCAACCTGATCCGAATTGCACAATATGCTAAAATGGCACAAAAGCAGCTAACCCTCCACAAGTCTTCCGTGTGCTGACTGTTGAACCCCTACAAGCTACGCCTCATGCTTTGAGATGGTCCTGACTCTCATCTTATTACATGCCAATAGTAAAAGGGAAACTGCACTCAGAGCCGGACTATTAGGCTCAAAAAACAGAAGAGAATTAAGATAGGATAAATTTAGTTTAGTTAATAAGTGCAATGATTTTTTTTTTTTAAGAATTTGATGTTTAAATTAATGGGGATGTAAGTACATGGACAGTATTTTGCCTTAATTAGGAACTGCTTATAAGAAAACCACCAATGCGTCTTCACTTCACTGATAACCTGACTTTATCGTGTTACCCAGTAAAACCATTTATTTCTGTTAAGGAACAGCTATTTAAAAAAGCTTAATATTCACTCATCAGTGTGCATCATTAGATTCTCTATCCCCTTTTTTAAGTTTAAAGACAATATTGTCTGAGTAACTCTCACTTCTTGAGTGCTTGTGTTTCTCTAACCAAAATGTTACTCCACAAACAAAAGAGTACACATTTTGCCACTTCTGTGACACTCCTGGTAAAATTCATTTGTAGATGGCAGTTTCAGGCTAACATCTTAGCTTACTTTAAGGAGATACCACAACATGTCCTCCTACATGTTTCCTGCTCTGATATAAAGGTATAGCTAGAACACTGAAAGCATCAGTTCTTTTTGCTGGGCTAACCACCAACTCCTTTTTTAGGCACCCACCGTCAGATATATCCTGCAGTGGGTTTGAAACCTGCTCTAATTCAGTTGTGAAGACTATTTCAGCATACGGTGTGTTGAGAATTGGGCTATTGTGACTTACAGGGTAGTCAGAGGAAAGAATAGAGGTTGTAGAAGGAAAATTTTAGGAAAGTGATGAGGAAATCAATCTATCTGACAAAATGCTTGTTGTGGTTGCAGCTGTGCTGTAAGCAGTTCTCTTCATAAAAAAAAAGAACTTATTTTTGCATGCCTCAAGTCTGCTCACATTATTATCTGAAATGCAATACTTGAGACATAGGGGAGTGCAAATGTGAGGTGAGAAATTCCTAATACAATTCATTAGTGTATCTAAGCAACCAAGCAGAGGACTGGATGTGCTGTCTCATGGCCTTCTGAAACTTTACAGTACCTGCCACTCACCAGCATGGTCCACTGACAACGGACATAAAAATGGAACCTTTGATAAATTTGACCTCAGGACAAGCAATATGATTAAGCTGTGGTTTAGCTTCATAGACCCATCATAAAAAGTATTCAAAAGAGCTGCTACAGGCTGAGAAGAATAAACTTTCCATCTCTGCTTCATTCACCATGATGTGCCTCTCATTGCTTTCTTCTCTTCCTCAGCCCTACTTTCCCCTCCTCCTTCCCTTTTCAAGTCCTAATTCTTTCACTGCTTCCCATTCAGGCCTTGCCCTCTGCATTCAGTTTCTGCTTCTCATTCCCCTTTGCCCGCTCCCCACCCTGCCTGCTCCTTTTTGGGTTCAGTTCTTCTTACTTCAGGCTTTTATTTCTCTGAGGGATTTGAATAATCACTCCTTCTTCTTTGATCTCATTGTCATCTCAATAGGTCTTGCTGCCTTCCACCCTCTCCTCAAAAGGTAGGTTTCCAAAGAACGTATTCCCTCCAGAAAGGAGGAAAGGGACCTCTGAAACTCACTGACCCTTTCTAAATGGGATGTCCCATTGTATATCACAGAATTAGGAATTTTTCCATTGTATGAGAATGTTAACTTTGTTAGTGAATATTTTTTTAATGAGCACATTAAATTCCTCCTTAGCCTTAAAAAGATGTAACTTTATCTATTACTCTGCCATCATTAATTTTTGTCTCCACTTGGCTAATGGTCAGTTTTAACAAGGCTGATTTAGTCATATGCTAAATTTTATGTAAAACATCAGGAGGACAAATAGCCCTTACTAACAGCCAAATAAATGCTTTTATATTATATGAACTAGGAATCTAAACCAAGGATGACATAGAGTTCATATTCTTGACACATTTTCAAAATGCCCCTCAAATCCAACATCTGCAGCTTGAACGCTCTTGAATGCAACTATGCACAGCTAAGCATCTGATCACACTGCTTGGGCAGAGAAGTCTTTCACATCTGTCTTTGTTCCTTGCCATAGGTCAGATCAAAAAAAAAACCATACAGAAACACCAGGTATCTCAGAAAAAAAACCCAAAACTTTACAGTGGCATTTCAGAGTCATAACTACTGAAAATAAAATAGAGAATAAGTAGAAAAAATAAAATAAGAAACAATTTCACAGCTATTATCAAAGGCTGGCTCACTCCTTTCACAATATGTGGAAAATGAAATAAAATTCTCAGTGATAGGCAGTCACAGCCAAGAAGACCTCAAGCCAAGCTTCTTCAAAGGTCAAGGATACAGGCATAACATATTCAGCTAGGCTTTTTGCTCCTTATGTATTCTTGCAATGGCAGACCACTGCAAGCTTGCTTGCAGCCCTTGTAGCTAGGCCAGGAAATGTTAAAACGTTCCTTTTTTTCCTGCAGTACCTGATAATGAGGGTACTAAATATGCATTCCAAAATAAAATGAATGCAGAACCATATGGTTAGTTCTGACTACTATCTTGCAGGGGAAAAAAACACTCACGCTTCTGCTCTGTACTACAGATGGTTCTGATGGACAGCATCATGCAAAGCCACATTTTTATTGCTGAGGAAAATGTGAAAACTATTCTGAAAATCTATTTATGGAACACTTCTAAGCTTCTATTAGACACAAGGATAGGTAACCAGAAAGTACCCTGAAAAAACTGCCATTTCTATTCTATATTCTGCTCCATATGTATTATCTGATCATGCAAACATCTTAGCAGCAGAAAAACTATCTTTTGACCAATGTATTGCTGGATCCAGCCCTTAAGATTCCATTTTCTTTTATCACTTTCGTCTCAGTTCCCAGAAATCTTATTTCTACCTGCAAGACTGAGCCTATTGTTCCTTGAACTTTTTTGTGCAGTAGAAAGTATGGTTATTTTTTCTTCTAAACTTGGTAAGTCTGGCTGCCTGGTCTTTTGAAGCAACAGTGGTCTTTAGTAGTTGCATAGTAGATGCACCTGACTCATCACCTTAAGTCTGTGGGCTGTTGACTAAAGAGAAAAAAAAATGGCAACAAAAATTATTCAGAGATCTCTTTTCCTTTACACTGAAAATTGAGATTCATCTCAACATTTTACTTGTTAATTGGTGATGTAATTTTACCTTTTAGGCTTTCATTTATAATTTTCTTATACTATAGGACAGTAATGTCCAAAATATTCAATCTAAAGAGATCACAATATTGCCAAACAAAATTTTTCTGCAAAACATACACATTTAGATTAAAGTGTCTTAGAATGATCTCTTCACAAAACATAGGAACATTCATTTTAACAACATCAAAAAATCATTCTCATGTCATCTGCCTGTGAGCACAATATTATGAATTTCAGTCTGCTCCCCCCCAAACTCAGAGGAAGAGAAATCCAGCCCAATCTCCCTCCTCCTCCTCTTTGCCCTTTGCAAGAATTTAAATAAGATTTCCATATCTACTTTTACCACTTACATTCTGTTTCACAAATAAGCTGTTTTGTGTAAATGCAGATAGCACATGTTCACAGGCATTCCTGTTCTACATTCAGTTTCTACTAGTTTGCATAATTTTCTCTTTAGGGATTCTTACAAAAAGTGACAAGGGGATGGAAGTCTTTTTTTTTACCCCTCAGCCATGAATTCCATCTGTTGTCATGGCACTGAACCCAGTTGAATAGCAGCCAGCATTGCTTTTGATGTTCTGTAGGATTAGTAGAGATGTCTGATGTTATTGTGCAAGATTATTCATAGGAATAGATCTACCTGAACTTTATGCAAAGGTTCAGTTGCTAAATTAATGCATAAATATTGTACACTATCAAAGTTCCCATTCTGAATGCATTCCCTTGGACCTTTAATATTTCCATAACAGCTTAAAGAAAGTTTTTGTACTTACTCTCATTGTACAAACACAAACCAAATGTATGCAGCATTTTGTTAGAGGTAGTTAAGAAATAATTTGGCCAATGAAATGTAGCTGATGATTCAACGAGGCAACTTTATTTCTGTGATCTTCTGATCAAAATATTTCATGGTTTGGCTCTACCTTTGACTCTGATGTTTTTTACTGAGCTATCAAGTAGACAAAGTTTCCATTGATCCTACCTCTGGGAGGAGTCAAATATCCAATAATTAGAGGTCTGCAATGCCCAGGACACTCAGGTTGTCCTATTTCAGACCCTCAAATCTCTTCAAACACATTAATCAAACTTTCACAAATGCCCATGGAGTAGAAGAGGGGGTTTGGTTGGTGTTGGTGTTGTTTTCTTCAAAAGATAAGTATCAGTGCTGCTTAGGAGTTTTTCCTGCCATTTCTTTTTCATGAAAGGTTGTCAGTCTATCAATTTTTTACCTTGTTTATAGATACACTTTAGAAAGATTTCCAAGTTTCAAGTTACGGTTCTTATCAAAAAAGAGAACATCTTGCCTTGGCATGAGCTCAGGAAATGGAAGTTTAAACAGTTTTCTGCAACAGATAATTACAAAGGGCAGCAAATGATCAGAGCTCTGCTGCTTCTTCTTCCTGTCTCTAGGAAAATGAGTTTGCTTCTGCTTCTCAAAGAGTAGCCAAGTTATATTGGGCCAGGGCAGTGGCTTTCCCCTTGAGGGGAAGAAGTAGCAATTGACACCTCCTGTACTCAATCGCCCTTCCCTGCAGGAGCAGCAAGCCTCTTTACTGTGCTGTTTCCTGCGGAGAGCAGTCTAGCACTTCGTCCTTGGAAGAGAAACCTTCAGTTTTGCCTCTAGAGCTGAGAGGTCTTGTCTCAGCTCTGACACAGAATAGCAGCCTAGCGGATGGGTCTTTCTAGCAGAAGTGGAAGACTTAGGCCTAAGGCGCAGAGCAGACTCAACAGAGATGTGGGTTTGGCATCCCATAATGAAAGCACGTGCTTTGCTACTGACTGTCGTCTACTGCTTCAATAAAATGTTTAAAAGAGAGTGCTAGCCTGCGCTTTCTGCATCCTGAGAAGACAAGGAGGAGCTATTTTTTGTTTCTTTATTTTTTTGTCTAACTTCTGAAATGTTACTGATTTGCAGCCCCATAGATTCATGCTGTATTTCTAGATAAAACTGGCCTTCCCCCCCCCCCCCCCCCCCCCCCCCCGGCTCATTATTTTCTTATCATCAACTGCTTGCACAGCCTACAAGGTTCTTGAGAATGGCATTGGACTCTTCTAAGTGCGTGCAATTTACTCTGGCTTTTCCACATGTGAACCCTCTTTAAATAAAACCGTGCAGCCAGACAAGCGGGATTTTATGTGGAGTAAATCCACCGATTTCAGTAGTAGTATACGGAAGTTACCTAGTACTAATTAACATGTTATTAAAGTAATTAATCATCTCCTGATTAGAAATGCAAATATAGAATACAGATACATTGCTCCGCAGTTCAAAAGTAGTTTTCTGAGGTTTCTCAGGGGAAACAATAAGGATGGTTGGACTTCTTGGGATACAGAACGGAACAGAGAATGGCAGGATGCTGTGCTGGGCAGGTGGAGTTCCAGCTGGGGATGTCTTGCCCTGACTGATGAGCCAGTAAGGCTAAAACTTGATAAATTTAGTGATGTTAGGGAGCTTTAAAACTACAAAAACAAATACACAAAGAGCATCTGTTACAGATTGATAGAAGTAATTTTTTGTTTAATTTGAGAGAAAAAAAAGTATCATTTTTGAGAGTGAACTAACAAAAGGATATATTTTTTTTGTTGTTTTAAAAGAAGAAAGGCATCGTGGCCCACAGTATTTATTCTCCTTTCTATAAAGGTTTTTCACGCACACCTTCAATTCAGCCTATTAAATGTGTTTCTTGTGTAGCTGATGTATCAATGTCTGTACACGTGCACCATCACATGTGGATGATCAGGATAGGGCTGGACATTAAATTGGTTTGGGATCAGCACAGCTTAGCCACTGGCAAGGCAGAGACCACACACTCACTTTCTACCAATCCATAAATCTCATTGCTGAGTGATGCCTCAGTCCCCAGCAGCTACAGCCCACAGAATATGTGTGGCAAGCGAGTGGCATTAGCCTGGAAACTCTGCTGAGCATCAGCTGCAGCCCTGCTCACCTCTCACTTTGACCTGGCCACCTCTGGTAGAGCAATGCAATATGCTCAAATATTTTCTGTACAGGCTCTGTGTCCTCAGGGCTTGACCATACATCCTTCAGCAGGACAGAGAAACAGATTACGACAGCTGGAGATATACATGATAACTATACCCTTGCTCTTCAATGAAGGAAGGGGACAAGAACAGACCATTACTGAACCAAATACAGAATACTGTATCTGGAGCTCTGCTGTGCCGGTGGGAGTCCCTTCTGCTGCTCCATAGTATGAAGAGGGTGGTAGAGCACTGACAGTGGCAGCACTACTGTGACCCCATTCCAAGGTCAACCACAGCTGTTTTTCTGGTTTTCATGGTGCACAAAGGAAGGGGAAAAACTGAATCCGGAGTTCATCTGCAGGTTAGATTGAACCTCATCATGGTGAAAAATCTCTCCCTGTTACCATGAATACCATTTAGCCCCTAAATTAAACATTCAGTGCAGAGTATGCAATACAGATGCATGTCATTCGTAGCCTGTAAAATTAATGATTGCCTTTTCACTGATGATTTGATTTATAAACCACATCCTTTGCAGGCTCCCAATGCACAGGTGCAGCACTGCTAGCTGAACATGAGCCCACGAGCTGTGTGGTAAGAAGGGATGCACATGTATTAGCAGCAGGCTCTATCAGTGAAATAGCTTTCATTTTTCACTGTCCTAGTCCTGCGAGTTAAGACAGAGATGCCCTTCAGTAAGCAGAGGAGGGCTTGGTTCCCTGTGCCTAAAGGGAAGAGTCTCATCTAGTGAATGTGTCATGATATCTATCCATGTGAATTTTACTCAGTTTCATTTTTCCAGTCATTATTATCTCACGTAGCCCATAGGTAAGATACCACTGCAGGACAAACATATAGGTCCAAGGCCAGAATGATCCTGTCCTCTCAAGGACCACCCTGGCCATTAAAACATTTATTATCATTCTTAATAAGATCAAACATTTAGTCTCTTCTTTAAAAGCACGCACAAAAAGATGTTGAAGCACTCTTTTCTCAGTGTTTTAGTAGACTGCACTGTCTTATTTGCATTTTATTTGGCTTTGGACTACACTGAGAGTATCTTCAGAGATAGGAACCTTGTTGATGAAAAGCAGAATTGTCTAATCTGTGTCAGTCATGTTGATGGATGCTGTAGATATCTTGATATTATGGTGCTCAGTGCTGTCAGATGGAGCTTGCAGATCAGCATAAAATTATATTTATAATGAAGTTGGGAGAAAATGACAATTAAAATGTACTGTTAACAGGTTTTCAAAAAGTGGCAGGAAGCCTACTGAGCTCTCTTCTCACAGTATATCACCAGCAAAAGTTTTAGACATAACCTGTTATCGAAAGACAGAGAGACAGCAAGAGAGCAAGACAGACAGAGATCTATCAAAGCAAAAGCATTTAGGGCCAGATTATGAAGCCCTTACTGTACTTACATGTCAAGGCCCATTGACTTCAACTTCTCATTAACATGAGAAAGAGTTGCACAGTTTGGCCTTTAGTGAGACAGTAGGCTTAAAAAATACACATTTGTCAACTTTCAGCTGAAGCAACTCACTAACACTAATTCTATTCAGACTACCTAGCTAAAAGAAAATTCAATAAAGTACCTGCATTTTTTTTCTACGCACTCATGTACAGAGGGGTGAAATACTGTTCAATTTAGAGAATATAACTTCTAGTCTAAGATTAAAAAAAAGAATCACCGTCTGCTGCATTTTCTTCCTCAACTGCTGAGCCAGTCTTTCTGAAACTCATTATGATTTGGATTCAGTTTCTGCAATGTGCACGGATTTCACAGGTATTCAAAAATATTTCCTCTTTCTGTACAGAGAAACAAAACAAGTCTTACCAACAACTGAATATTTTGGGGCAAAAATTACCTTCAGTAAGTTTTTACTAGGAGAAAAATACATATCTTGACATAAAAATAAACTACAGAGGGCTTTCCTTCACTCAGTGTTAGTAAGAATTAGTTATTTCCTAAACTTACAAGAATTTCGGAATTAAATGATGCAGATATGTTTTTTTTAAAGCTGTTCAGACAGTGAAAGGAAAGGTGCTGATTCAAGAGCTCTTTCCTGTATAGTCTTGAAATCTTATTCTGGCATTAAGGATGCCAGACAAATTAGACACCAGAGGCTGAATGCGTACTAGGATAGTTAAACAATTCAGGGTAAACTTTCAGGGCCCTCATCTCTTTTGGTAATCCTGTGTTTCAATACATGAACACAATTCAAGACTATTTTGTCCTTTGAGGATTTCCATAATGGTTTTGGAAGGTTAGTGTACAGTTCCAGTTGTTTTTAGATAGAATTCAACTGTATCTAAAGATACAATAATACAGGCAAGGCTCTAGATCGAAAAAAAAAAAAACCAAACTGGATAGAATTGCTTGTCTATGGTATTTAAGAGATACTGGAGAAAAGAACCATGCAAATTTCAGGAGGGAGGTGGGCTAGGTAACGTATTTTATATCTTGTATGTTTGACGCTACAAATTTTAATTATTCCACCAGGTTTTTTTCCTATGCTTTCTCACCTGTTGCTGTTAAAGAACAACATGTCTCACTATGTATATAAATCTTCCTCTCTAATTGTTCTGGAGAGATTATTTCTCTGCCTCTGCAATCTGGCTTTCAAAAACATTTGTTTTGCACCTCGACTCTCCAAAGGCAGAAGGAAGTGACAGCTTTTAAAAGCATAAGGGCAGCTCCTATTCTACTAACAATTTCAAGGCTGAACAGGAGTCTCTAAGCATTGAAGAAAATGATCCTGTAGTACACAAATGTATTTTACAAAGTACAGAGGATTACATTAAACCATGAACCCTTGTAAATAGGGGAGTTGCACCACTGACTCCATCAGAGGCCAGGATTTCATCCTCATTGCATACCATAAAAAATTTCTAAATGCTCTCCTTCATATAATCTGAGCTTAAATTGTCTTCATAAAAAGGAATTGTCCACCTTGTTCTGTAAAGACTCAATATGCTTATCTGAATGGAAATTCAGACAGATTTAGAATGGGAAAAGGTAGTGCTACAGCAACATCAGTCCTAACGCCTAAAACTCTACACAGTCCATTTTTTACAGATACACCCTGGGACTGGGCAAGGACTGTCTTATCTGCATGGATTCTGCCCTTGCCATTGTCCTACCTGAACCTTGTGAGAATATTGCTCACAAGGAGGTGGTTATATGGGCGTTATATAGGATAATGTAGAAAATATTAGGAAGAGAAAGGCCATCTCATTTTCAGAGGCCTTCTTTTCCCAGGCTTGACCTAGAGGCCGCATTATAAAGCTACAGTCCTCACCAGGATTACTTGGTTTCAGCAAGAGTCATCTAGCATCTAGAAGAGAGATGTATAGGGACAATGGCATTTGAACCCAGGCTTTGTAATTTTACACAGCACGCTTCATAAAAGGACAAAGAAGCTGAATGTAAAATATTTCAAATCTGGTCCTTTACTTACCATGTATAATGAGAAACTGTGAAACTGTTCTTTCAGGAAAAAGCCAAGAAGTTTTATAGCTACTGCACATTTGTTGCCTGTGACAAATGGATTTAATCCAGCACCACAAGATTTGAGTTACAAAAAAATCATTAATTTCATAAGAAACATGCTTGCCAGTATCATAAATTGTTGGTGATACTTACCTTCATCTTAATAAAGAATATTGGAGGTATAAGCCTGTTTCCTGATCTGTGGGAGCAAATTGTGCAGTTTCAGTGGATTTGATCTGTTTACATAACAGACCACAGGTTTTATTCCAATCTTTTGTTTAATCACAAGCTTTCAGCATATGCTCTGGAAGTGTGGAAAAGGGACCTTTTTTTCCATCCTCCCTTTTCCAGTTATGGAATTTGTCACATCTTTACACACAGCAAGTCTTTCAAGGCTGCTGCCAACTTCAGGACAGCTAGCAGGTAAGGGAGAGCTCAGCAAGACCAACTGTCCAGCTCAGCACCATTCAGTGTGAATTGAAGTTCAGAAGCAACACTGCCACCCTGGCTGCATTTGTTTGTAGGGGAAGAACAGTGCACTTCTGTCCTCATCTTTTGATTTTATTTTATTTTTCCATATTCTTGGCTGTTGCTGGAGCGTGAAAGCTAATTTGAGATTACAAAATTTAAATATATATATATATATATATATAGTGTGTGGGAGCTTGCTGTACTACACACACAAACCTCCACCCTTCTCTCCTCCCTCCCCTGTTAAAGTAGTTATCTTGCACATCAAACGTCGGAGGATATTTTTGGTACGTTCACAAATCACTCAGGAGATGAACAAGCTTATTTGTTCCAAATGATGAAAGTTCAAAGTATTTCATTTATGCTAACAGTTCATTAATGTAGCCACTCATGTGTGCTAATCCCACTTATTAAGCCTCCCTGTCTCCTATTAATAATAATTTAGCAGAATATGAGATGTTTCAACAAGGTTATTCATACTTTCATATATAATTATGCTAGATATAGGTATAGGATCTCGATAATAATCTTCATTTTCACAAAGCCTTTAATCTAAATAGAGCTTGGAGTGCCACAAACTGCACTAGGTGATCCACAGGCTACGTTTGTCTGAAATGCTGTTACGGAGCTGTCTGCAGAGTTCTTATCTCCAAAATCCCGTGTGAGCAGAGAAGAGCTGTTATCTTTCCTGAGCAGACAGAAACCTGTAGAGCAGAAAAACAAAGGAGCAGAACCCACAAAAGCACTTACCCAACTTAATGGGTCCCAGGACCTTCAGGCAAACTCTGGGAGCGCAAAGAAGCAGTGAACTTTTCAAATGAGGTGGGCAGAGGACCCGAGTCTCCCATTGCCTATGCGAGACCTTCCACTAGAACACAAGTGGCCATTTCCTTCTTCAGCAGTGCTTGAGAACTGAGCCAATTGTCTGCACCTTGAGAGATGATTGAGACCAAGATAGTTAAGCCTTGGCAGCCATCGTTGTCAGATCTGTTTTTAGGACCTGCTACAGCTTTTTTCACCTCTGCTATAAGTAGCCTATTTCTTTCATCCCCCACAAAAGCAGTCAGCTTTATGCTTCACCTCCTCCAATCCCAAGAACAGCCCATTTCTTCCTCCTCCTCCATACAAGTACCACACCTTCCCTTTTTCCTCAGCACAGTTCTGCCATGTTTTCCCACCCCCATACAGGGTAGCCCACCTTCTCCATACACTTGCACAATCAGCCCCCAAACTGCACTGTGCTAACAGCCTGCCTTTCTCTCCACCCTCCTGATTTCTGGCAACATCAGCCTGCCTGCACCCTCTCCCACCTGTTTCACAAGCACCCAAACCCTGTTCTGCCAAGCACTACAGCAGGATGAAAGGTATCTCCTCATCTCCACCAGGGAAGGAGGAGGAGGCCAAATAGAAGCATCCATGGTCCTAGGTACATGAAAGGACTGTGACCCTGATTGCACATGGGCACCAGTCAGTCCTGCAGGGAGGATACTGATCCGGAGAAAGGGGGAATGTCTGCCCATCCCTAACCCCTGAGGGGTGCAGCACTTACCTCAGGACCACAGATCTTACTCCAAAGCCAGGCATCTGAAGGCAATATGGAAGGAAACTCAACACCCGTGCCCCTTTGTGGATCTAGCTCCTAGCACTTCCCTCAACGTGACAAACCACGGAGAGGATTCAGCCTGAAGGTGATGACTGAGTGCATGTACCCATACACAGGCATCTTGTTACACTTGAGATGCTTTATGCCTTTCATGCAACTCCTTATGGCTCTAGGTCTCATCTAAGTCCTGAGGCAGATCTAATAGCATAGCATGCAGGTCATGGAGGTTGTCAGGTTCTCAGATAGCACTAAATGCCTATATTTAGGAATCTGAATCGAGCCCTTAAATGTCTCCATGTATGCGAGGTATCTCAGTTCTCACAGTAGTCAGTGAATATCCAAACTGAGACACGCAATGGCGTTTAGAGAGCTATTCAGCACACCCTGCCAAGCAGACACTGACATTTCATCAGAAAACACTGACCAGTTCTCCATGTGCTGTGATGGGTGCATAGTCATCTTGGAGGCCCTTACATTTATGTGTCTTCTGTTGCGAATTACAGCCTCCCCACCAAGACAATCTAAAACAGAATCAGTAATTTAGCTTGGGCTTTTCAAGGACAGCCACAAAACAGGGCAGCCTACTGATTCTGGTAGGGTGAAATCATGTAACCTGACACCAAGGGTTGACTCTGATCCCAGTATTTGTCCAAATATATTATATAGTATTTTAAAACAGTGAAAGATCACAATAGAAGTGACAACCCAGGCAAACAGATGGGTCTTCACACATTGCTGCTGATTCATAATACCAACTGGGAATGTTTCAGTCAGGTTGATTTAAGTAAAAAATACTCAATGACCTGCTCACAAATGACCAAACTCCTTTATGCTCCTCATGAACATTTTCCCATGCATAATCCCCTGTATTTCTTGATTGTTCCCTTTCTCCACTCTGGTCCCCCTCCATATAACCAACCAATACTTAGGGTATTTTTCCCTGGTGGTCCCAGTTTTCCTATATCTGTATCCAAATTTGGTATTCTTGTACAGTTACTTAGGTAATTTTGTCCTCACATGCTTTTACTCATATCTTTACCTAGGTATTGCTGGCATTGCAAGTTCTTCTCCCCAGAAGACCCCACTATTGCCCTCCAATTATGAAGTTTGGCCACCTCTCATGTAACTCACCCTTAACCAACTGTGAAACACAGCCAGCCTTCATGGTACTATTTGTAACTTTTGACAGCTTCTCACTCATTACATTACATCCCACAACATAACATCTCATGTCATGTTCAATTAGCTGAACCTCGAGCCAGGGCCCACTCACCTCCCTGCATACCAGTTGGCTGCTTAGCTTTTCCTTAGGTGGTCCCTAACCCTTACCTTAACCATAAAACTTACTGGGAGGGATTTTGCTTTCTCCTGACATTTAGTTCCATGGAAATGTTTACTTTTTTTCCAATTGTATTTTAAAATAAGCAACATTTGATAAAACATAGCCTAATGGCATGTTCATTACTTGCAGACAGAATATTTTGATGTTTTGTTATCTTTTTTTTTCTGGCGTATTTAAATGTGCTATAGTTTATGCCATCACTCAGGACCACACCTGTAATTAACAAGACCTCTAAAGGCTTCAGCTCTCCATGCTGAAGGCACCTGTTAACAAAGTAATGCAAAAGTGTCATTTGGCTCTGAAAAAGCAGCCATGCTCTCTCCAATGGTTAGTAGATGCCTAGGGATGAGGAAAAGGGGACTGGTGTATTATGCTTTTCCCAAGTAATCTGCAACCCCTCACTAATTCTGAGTTCAGGACATTTACTGGGACTGATGGTATATGTCCATTTAATAATCTTTAACAACTCTTTCTTCCAAAGTCTTGTTGGCCTGCCCCTGAACATTCATAAATTCACTGAGTCCAGAATACCATTGCCAAGGATCTCCACAGGACCGACTATCACTCCAGGAAGAACCTTGGGTTTGGAGTCTTTTTTGAATTTGGCTCATACTAGCTTCATTTGCTGCCAGCAGTTTCTTCCGTTGGACAAGTGAGCTGTCATTCTCCATCTGCCCTCTCCGTGGTCTGGTCTGGTTCTGCAGACCTTGATCGTAGGTTGCCTCTTCTCCAGATTGAGGATTCCCAGATCCTTTTTTTCCCTCAAATTCCCCAAATAGATTCCTACTTGTTCACTAAACATAGAAGCTGTCCCACCTTATATAAGTTTGATCACCTTTGTTCTTCTCAGAAGAACATAATTTGGAGATTTGTGTGTGTGTGGTGAGAAAAAAAAAAGAATAATTTTGTATTCAGTCTGAGTCAGAAGCGGCAAGAGAGAAGAGGATTTGTAGAGTGGCATAAGTAATGCGCTCTGGTTTGTTCTCTATTCAATTTCTAATAATTATTAATAATGTTTGCTTTTTTTGACATCTGCCAAGTACTGAGCTAATATTTTCATACAACCATCTATTATAACCCCAAATCTCACTCCTGAGTGGTAACTAATCTCAAATCTCATCATTTTCTATTAGAACCTAAGATTCTTTTCTCTACATGCATCACATTTTTCTCTGTGTATATTAAATTTTATGTATTTCAGTTGCCACAGTTGATGGGCAGCTCTGAAGATTTAATAGCAAACCAGGATATGTCTATGTTTTCTGATTAAATTTTATTCAAATTTAAGAAGTTAGTCTTTCAAGCAACAGATGTTCTGAGATCTTAGAAGCCATTACAATGGAACAACTGCCTTAAATACTTATAGATGTTAAGGAGAAACAGTGCTTTACTTAGTTATTTTTTCTCTGCTTCAGAAACTTGTGCCCTTTGTTTCTATGTGCTAGAAGCCAATGTCTCTGCCTCTGTTTATTTTCCTATCAATGTACCAGCAACGTTGGTGGTACTGTCAAAAGAAGGATGAGCTGTGAACAATTTATTTTGCAAATACCTTGAATGCCGACAAACAGTGGCTATTTCTGAGATGAATTATGGCATACCAACACACCACTGTTGTTCTGTTGCTGTTTACTTTTATCCCCAGGTGAATAATAGTTTTCAAAAACACACATTTAAAAGCAATGAGAATAACAGCAAATATTAGGTCATTTCCATAATCTAAGTTGCTTTTAGTTTCAGTTAAAATTGAAATATACCCTGTAAAAGTGGTACAAACTTCTATAAGCAAAAAAATGCAGAGAAAAGATTGTAAACATGCATTTAGAAAAAAAAAAAAAAAGTCTGTGCTTCATTTGCCAGCAGTAAAGTGTTCCTACCATTCAATATGCATTATTTGAAAACTCCTCAGTGCAGCAGCATCAACAATGTTTACCCATGCATGATGATTATGATAAATTGTTCCAGAGACTTCATATCTATTGTGCTTGTGAGTCAGTACTTGCTGTAATAAGGTGGCCACCAGATTCACAAATGAAAGAGAAAAAAATTGGTAAATGTGATGTCAACGTAGAAAATACTGTTTGATTAGATCTGTGAATGAGCCAAAACAACTTGCTTTTGGTTGGAATTGACCCAGTAGATCTCAGTTTAATGGCTGGTTGCAGGGGGGATTTATTTATTTATTTATTTACTTACTATTACATGGGGTATTGTTAGAGCCTGCCACATACATAGGAACTGTCTGTTTACTCTGCATGATCAAGAATTTGAGCCTATGCATGCCTTCAATACATAGCATGAGCATACACCAGAGTTTTCCATTTTGGCTTGCTGTTTTTGTAAGTAAACATTTTGGTTTTACTTGTCCGAATTTCCTGTCAGGATGTACACTATCTTCAAAAAGAAGGCAGAATAAAAAGAGCCTTTTAATCACCAACACCACTGAAAACAGTGCCTTATTCTGCAGTTACTGATTGAAAGAACCTTCTTCACTGGGATAGAAAACGTTTCTTTACGCTCCGTAACGAACGCTTGATGAGCGGTCAGAGCCGCAGGGGAAGGGGAATTGTTACTTGTAGGCACAGTTCACTGCATGGGTGACAGAAAAGACGGTGGGCTTCTTACTTGTCTCAAAGTAGAGGGCCAAATTCAGTGCCTGGATAGTTGTAAGGAGCTGGGAGAGGCTTTGCACCAGGCTGCCACCGTCCCTGGCACTCAAGCAGACCTGTTTCTACCTGCCCTTCCACAGAAAAACAGGCAAAACCAAGACTTCCTAGGAGGTCCTACCACCCTGTGCTTGGGGACCCTGGGGGGGATTGGATGTTAAATAATTCACTCCTGCCCACTCTTCATTTATCATTTCAGGAGTTGCCTTATCTGTCCCTGTGGGAAACTACTGTGTTGCTAACAGGTAACCATGCAGTGAGATGATACGCAGTGTGGTCATAGCTGTGCTTTGTGCTCCCAATCTTACATTTAATAATCCAAGCAGAAATGAATAGGAATGCTAAACAGGAGAATGAAATATTATTTTCGTTTTCTCTGTTGCTGCATAGCAGGAGGGAAAACAACCAAATGGCCCTGGAGGCATGTTGGTTTGTCTAGGACATAGGAAGGGATTTGCAACTGGATTCAGAGCATTTTACGTGGCTATGCCTCTCCCAGAGCTGAAAACAGAAAGTCAGCCAGTTATGCATCTTTCTTCACAGATAGGTTTCATGTGGAAAAATAGCACCAACCTTCATGGCAAATGTTGGAAACACTTGTTTGCAACAGGTGTTGAGTAGTAGTAGTGGGTGCTGAGTAGTGGTGTCGAGTGCTACATCGCGGAGAGGTAAATTGTGACCGAACAGCTACAAATGAGTACAAAGGAAATGCAGACAAATTTGACTCAGTGCTCATGTACATATATAGAAACCAATCTATTCAAAGTTTGCATTGCTTCATTGCTTATTTCTCATAGTCTATAACCATTCCGCTCGGTAAGCAGTGGGGTTGGAAGGTCATTCTCCAGCAGATTTAACAAGGTGCAGCTGTTTTGACACTGAAGGAATCAGCTAGGTACACACTGGTTTCGCCAGAAGAGAGAGTTTGGAGAGAGAGATGTTTTTTTTTTATTTCAAGATCAGCTGATAAAGCTGGGAGAAACAGGTATTTAAGATTTGTAGCCCACAAACATTTCATTAGATCATCTGCTTTGCCAGAAGATGTGCTACTGAAGCCTTTTCCATGGCTAGGCCAGACCGCTGCTTAAAAAGACAGGTTTAAACCCTGCTGTCTTTAGTGCACCTAACAGCTCAGCTCTGTTCAACAACTGGTTCCAACTGAGAAGTAAAATAATGAAACCAGACTATGTGAATAGACTTTGTCTTTCGCCTAGCTCTTCTCAGGGTCGGGTCTGATGCTACCTGGCTGCTACCAAACTCTCAAGTTCTGATCCTTTTCTGCAAGGAAAATATACACCATCTACTGTCCTTGGGTTTAGCTTTGAAAAGAAGTTGAGCCACATCTTCTGTTCAGTAAAAAGGGCCAAATAAGAGGTTCAATGTCACCATTTTTGTTGTCTTTCTGTGTTCTTTAAAGGCAACTGAATTGGGAAAGTAATGCCTGAGGCCAATAAAAAAAAAAAAATTGAACTTCCTTAAAATGTGGAAAAAAATAGTGTTTATTCATTTTGTAATTAGTGTTTAAGGATCTTGAAACACTTAACATGCCAAATAAAATCGAGGTAGACAAAAATACTGTGTTTACTTTCACTTTGCATCTTAATAATACTAAAAAAAGGTTTGAGATCCTATACTAATAGTCTCCCATGTAAAGGGTGTTTAATATTAAATACTTATGGGAATGAGTTCTCTGAAAAAAACAGTACTCTAACCAGACAGATCTGATAAATTTGTCTTCAGCATGACACTTGGGCTTTGGGTTGTATTACATCTGAATGATATTCCTAATGATGGTAGCTTTAACTATTGCCACAACAACACACCTTTTGCACACACCTGTTTATTATTTTGAATTTACACATGGATTTATCCAGCAAATTAGAAAATAAAGATGGAAATCCACCAGATTTTTAACATTTTTGTACCATACCTAACAAGATATACTGGTAGTATAGCCTTCACACAGGCAAGAAAGAAAGAAAAAAAAAATAAAAGCTGCATGTAAAGCCTAAAAAGGATTTGACAAATATCAAAGACAGCATGGAAAATGAAAACATTTACCACAACAGCAGAAGAACATAAATGCAACAAAAAATTGACATTATACTGAAAAAAACCAAACCATAAGCACTCAAAACAAGCTATGAAAAAAGCTGAACAAGACATGGAATGACTCACCCTGGAAAATAACAAGATTGTCACAATCCAAAGGAAAATACAGTATCAACACTAAAGAGAGGTTCACTTAGACTGAGAAAAATGTAACAATGGATAAAAAGAGCAGATTTGAAGAAAACATTCAGTATCAGATGAGGAAAAAAAGATGAAAATTAAAGAAAGTTAAAAAGAAATAAAAAGGAAAAGACTTATCAAACAAGGAAAACATTAACAGAGAAACTAAATAGGGACCAGTTTCTCATTAAGACTTGCTAATGTTCCATAAAATGATAAGTAGAAATATTATGTAATGAAAGAACAGCTTTATGTAAATCTGCAAAATATTTACTAAAGGGTATTGCAATGAGAATAAGTCATAATGCTAAGTCATCAATAAGAATACTAAGTTTTAAAGAAATAGAAAACCGCAATGTTAACTATAAGTCCTTTTCATGTCTGCTTGGTATTGTATCATTTTGTGGGTAATTTATAATTCACATGGGAGAAAGTGGAAACAATAATACAAATCACATTGTTAGAGCTAGTGAATTGATTTGCTTGACAGATTTCCTTATTTCCAAATGAATTTCAGTGATTTTGGCTTGATGCAGCACAAGCTAAAACATCATTACTTGACAGCTAAATGTGAAGGTGAACAGTGTCACCCTACCGCAGCCAAACATTTCCTAGACTATAGATAAAGTTTTTTCCCCAACCATTCTTCAGCGCAAGAACCAGAGGGGCAATTGTAGGAATTGGCCACTGCCCTGGTGTCTTTTCTAAACCACTGACACCTGTTCAAAGCAGCTGTGAACCATGATCACATCAGATATTATAATTTTATTCTTATTCTGACCAGATATGCATATGCACTGAAAGGCCAGAGATGAACCTTCTAATGAATCCTTATTATCTCTGTATTAGAGGTTACAAAACTGCAGTTAAGTGCACACAACTGCACGGTTGTGTTTTAAGGTGACTAAATTCTTGATGGAAAGGTTTCAAATGATGGAGAGTAGCACATTAACTGGTGATCTGTCCTAAATGTTTATCATTCACCTTGTAAAATATTACAGTGTGTTAACTACTGGAAGTGAAAGCTAACTAATGGTGCCATGACCATGTCAGGACCAGATTCTCTCTGAGTAGTAATTTACTATGGAAAACTAGGAAATAGTTGAACGCTGTGCTTGCCCTTCCATGTGGGCATGTTCACAATGGGTAACTCGTTCATGGTATGAACAAAAGGGGATTCTTAAAGAAACCTTGTAAGAAAGGGAGCACATCGACCTATCTAAAGTTCTTCTGCACTCACCTAACTAGGTAACCATGTTAGCAGGAGCCATTAGAGGCGATCCTTTAGCCTTGTCAGAGAGCGTCACAAAGTTTTGGCCAGAACTGAGAACCTGGAGATGAAAAGCTACCAATTGCTCAAAAGTTGGTCCCCACCAAGGTGGAGGGGGAACCTGGAAGCTGCTGCAAGCTCACACATACAACACAAGAGTTATGTCTACCTCTGGGCTTGAGAGGAAAGCCAAGCAGAGGTACAGCCTGAGTGCCATGCATTACTGCACTCCTGCAGGCATTGGCTTTATACTATATATTTGAGTAATACCTATACATACTGCTGTGCAATATTGTGTAATTCTTATTCCTACTAAGAAATTAAGCCAATGGCAAAATGCTGTTGGAGCGGGGGTTTAACTCAAATCTATTATCCATGGGTATTAGTAGTTTGTCTTGCGTGTGTTTGTGCATGTTTGCATGTGTATGGGTTTGGAAATCGCTACAGTTGTTTCCTGGCATCTAGGTTCCTTCAATAACATGAAAATCAGCTGACTAAAATCTTTAACAACATTTTCCCTTAGGACAATCCTAAAATAGTTTTTTATTGGTGGAGCTCAGCACATGGAAATTTTTTCTTCCTGTGATACCAGGAGCCCACTTAACGAGAACTGTCATTCAAAGTTAATCCTCCTCCTAATGAACTAACCTCTATTGTACGTAAACTCTGTAGTACCCTGAAAGATGCTGACCTTGCATGAGAAGACACGTCCTCAGTCTGCTTTCCAAATACAACCAAACTCCTGAGCATCTTAGCACTTTCTCCTCTAACTTCTGTTCACTCAGAAATTTCCAATTTGCTTCATGTTGAGTTAGCTCTATGCCGTCCCCAACAGTCAGGTAGAGCAGGTGGACATCAAAATGAAAAGCTGACACAGCACTTTTTTGTTTTCCTTGAAAGCCAAGCTGGCAGAAGCAGCTCCTGTGCCCGAGGACCAAGAGGCCTGGAATAGCAGGGTACCTATAAAGCACCAAGTGTTTTTACACTGAAGTTGCCGACCGTTAAAAGTCTCATCACAACTGTGCTGAGCAGACAGTTTCACTCCGATGGGAACAGTATCACAAACACAGAAACCATTCACACGGTTCCTGAGCCACACTGCACTTCAGTGGGCCTGGGGTGGAGCGGGAGCTTCTGTGTGTCACCCCACGGTCCCAAAGCCTAGAGGGTTTGTCAGGGGTGTTCCTAGCACACACACCCCCTTTCACACCAGGGCACCCAAGTGGGCTCAGCTCAGCCGGGAGGGCTGCGGGGAAGGTGGCCCCAGCCCAGCAGGCAGGGTGCCCGCTCCCTCCGGATCGGGGTGCTGCTCAGGGCGGGGGGGTGCCTGGCCGGAGCCCCTTGCTGAGACCCCCGGCCCGGCGCCCGCCCCGCCGGCACTGCCGCCCCCGCCCGCGCTCCCCCACCACGGGGCCCTGCTGTATGTTTCCCGCAATCTTCCACGTCTTGGCTGGGGGGTCGGGGTTTGGGGGCTGGTGGTTGCGGGTTTCTTTGGGGGGGGTGGCGATGATCTTGTTTTCTCTTCCCGAAGACAGGGTGCCAGCGCCCGCGCCCTGACCCACTTCTAAGGCAGATAATGACATGCTGCTGCTCCAGCCCCCTTCCCCCGCTCCGCCGCCAGTTCCCAGGGAACACGGATCATCCCGGCTTCCCGGCTCCGGGAGCAGCCCGCAAACGCCACCTACGTCCGAGGCGGCAGCGCTCACCAGCCCCGCCGGACGCCCCGCGACTATTCCCACGGTGACCCGCAGCGGCCAGCGCCGCCAGAAGCGGGCCCTTCCCTTCGGTCCCCGCCGCGCGACGGGGCGCCTCCGCCTCCCCGCGCTGCGGCACCCCCGCAGGGCTGCGCGGCCCCGCACCGCGCCGGCCCCCGAGACCCCGGCAGCCCCCCGCCGCCCCCTCCCCGCCGCCAGCGTCGGAACAAACTTTTCCCCGCACGCTGGTGGGGGGTGGCGGTGTCCCGGGGGGCTGCCCCCGCGCGGAGCCGCTCTCCCACACGCCGGCGCTGTGTTGGGGGCGGGGGGGGGGAGCTCGGCCGCGGGGCCACGCTTCGGGCGCGGTGACGTGACCCCCTCCCGGCCCCCGGCCCCCTCCCTGCCGCCGGCTGGGGGGTGTGTGGGAGGGGTGGGGTGCCCCTCCCGCCGCGGACGCACACGCACCCCCCACCCCACCCCCCGCATACACTCACCCGCGCGCGCCCGCCCAGCAGCGCGCGGTCTCCGCCCCCCCGCGCGCACACGCGCGCACACACACACACACACACACGCGCACACACAGACATACACACCGAGCGCCCGCGCGCACCCCCGCACACCCGCGCGCACAGCCCCGCGCACAGCCCCGCGCACAGCCCCGCGCAGGCACAGCCCCGCCACACGGCAGCGCGGCCGCTCGGCGCGGGGCGCGGCGCGCAGGGCGGCCTCCGGTGAGCCCCCGGCGAGCCCCGCGATGCGCTGAGCCGAGCCGCGGCCCCGCCAGCACCCAGCGCCGCTGATCCCGCCCGCCCGCGGCGTGGGGGCGGCCGCCGGGCGCGGAGCCGGCTCCCCGGCGGGGAGAGGCGCGGCTGCCCGCGGAGGCAGGCAGGCAGGCAGGCAGGCAGGCGGCTGAGAGGCAGGCAGGCAGGCAGGCGGGCAGGCAGGCAGACGGACGGGAGGAGGCAGAGGACGATTTGGACATGCTCATTCTAGGGCGCTTGGTTGCCTGCATCCAGCTCGTCTGTATCCTCAGAGTGGGTGAGTGATATTTGCGTGAATTCATCTTCGGGTTTCAGACCAACTTTTCTCCCCGGGCTCCGGTGGCGCTTTTCTCCCTCCGCTCCCTTTTGCGGGGAGCTCCAGGCGCAGTCGCCGGCCGTTCCACACCGTGAGAGCAGGCAGTCAGCACCACGGGTGGGCACGCTTCTCCTACCCCTTTTTGCCTCGGCCCCCTGCTGCCGGGCCCCGCGGATGCGCGGCACCCTCCGCCACCCCCGGCACAGGCGGCTTGCCCCGGCGGGGGCTCGCCAGCCCGCCCTGCCGCCGCTCCCGCAGCGCGCCCCGCTCCGCGCCGCGCCCCGCCGAGCCCTGCCGGGGTCCGACCCCGCCGGGCAGCCCGCACCCGCGGCGGCGTGGGGGTGCGCCTGTGGTGGGGGGGAGGGAAAAGCCCCGGCCAGCGGCACCGACATCGACCTTTCCTGTGGACGTGGGAGGGAAAGCCGTACCGTAGCCCCTCGCACGAACTGTTCCGGTGAGAACCGTGGATGGGTGCAGGATTTCCGTGGAAAAAAAAAAAAAAAAAAAAAAAAAAAAAAGACTCGTTCTCCGAGAACGGGCAACGTCCGTGGTTGCCCTCACACGAGGTGTAACTGTCGCCTCGAAAACCTGAATCCCAGTCGTGCCTTCACGTGGGACCTTGCATCCGGAATACGGATTCGCACATCGGGTTTTGGAGGACTAGTTACATAAGAGAATTAATTTTCAACTCATTCAGATCTGTGCGACTGGAGCGCATCCTGAGAACCGCGCAGCGGGTGCTGTTAAAAGTGCCGTCTGAAACACTTTGTTAAATACCAGGAGCGCAGGTGGCGGGATTTGTATCGCACTGAATGATCGTTCTGAATCTGTAAGCTTCTGTCACGTAGACCGCTAGAAAATACCAGTTGTTTGCTTGGATTTAGGTACGAGGAACTCGGAAGCTTCAGCTCATTGTGTGCAAAACCATCACGCGAGGGGTCCCCGTGTAAGCCGGCGCTAACCCACATTTTTCACCCAATAGGTGGTGCTGCTTCGGGCACCGCGGCACCCTGAAAACGGGGGTCGGTGTTGGGTTGCTGGGAGTAAAAACAATTTCGTACCGAGTTCAGCTAGTTAGAACTACTTCCTCAGATTTTGTCGTGTGGAAAATATTTTTACCTCCTTTCTGAAAGCATTGTGGAAAAATTCAACTGTAAATGTGATGAATGTAGCTAACTCAATTAAAATGTATGGATTTTGTAAGGGCATCAATAGCATTTTAAAGTTACTTTTAAAGAAACCTATTCTAAAAACACAGTACTTATTCTAATATAATTCTCTTATACTAGTTTGGCAAAGAATGGCCTGTCATAAAACTTGCGATGAGTTTTCATAACATCTTTCTTATGTTGCCAACCTGTTCCTTAAAGTCAGATATATTCCCAAGGCTATTTAACAGAAAAAATTAACATGTGGTTGTATATGTGTAGGGAGGTATATGAAGATGCAAGAGCACACATCAAGTATACCATGATACAATCGTAATGTAATACAACACAGTTCAGTTTTGTAGACTTAACTTCCATGTTCAGATGATCCTACACCATTGCCATCAATGCAAGACATAAACATAGCTTTTGTAATGAAACCTGTGGGGCTTTAGTAATTTCATCTGGTGTCTTTTTAGAAATAAGGTGGGTTTGTATAATGTAATATTCAAATACACAGTGTGCATGTGTACACTATATTGATGAATTTAGAAAACCTGACAGAATGGAAAAAGAAGGTTTTTTTACTCATACATAAGGTATAATGTAAGTGCACCTACTTCTGTTTTTTTCTCTAGACTGATACACTATTGTTTTCAAACCTGACCTGAGGGGACACAGTATGTCCCCTTTCTAGATGTGATGCATGATTTGGTCTCAATGATGGATCATTCTGAAGACTCAGGAGCTAGTCTGCTCAGTGCGTTCAACGACGTGATTGTTCCCAAGAATGAATATTGTGTACAGGCTATTTAGGCCGATTTAGTCAGATTTCATTTGAATATGGTCCTCTTTGAGTATCTCTCCATAATGAAAAAGGCTTTTATCTGATAGTATTAGTTCATAGGAGTAAATATTTTGTTAGAATTTTGACATTATTTCCTTTCATTTTTTCATAAAAAATAAAATCAGTGAATGCATACTACTGGTGTGTGGTTCCTAGGGCTTGGCGAGAGAGGAGGACTTGGTCGGACAGGATGGCTCTTACCATTTCGTATTTCTGGAACAGAAGAAACCAGACCCAGAGCTCTGTGAATGGGATGTTGCTGAAGAGCATGGTAGTCTGTCTGCCTTTGCATTCTGGAGACTGTGGTTACTAGTTTGAGGCTAGGCAACGTGTAGATCCTGGTCTCATTTGCTTGTAGTTTCAAAAAATGTTGAGTTCTTAGCTGGTCACGTACAGAGCTCTACAGGATGCCCTTTCCAATGAAACTGTTAGGGAGGTTTGCTGTTGGCTCTGGGAGATTCAGCAGGGAAATCTCAGTTTCATACATGTTCAGAAAAGACAAGGCGGTCAAATCAACCTCACTGAAGAAAAACCTGTAAGAGCAGACGGAGGCAAAAAGTTCTTAGGGGAATGACAAGACCATGACAGTTCATTCTCTGTGTTATTGAAGAAATGCTTAGGGCTTGATTCTAATGTCCCTGCTGAGATATGAATAGCACCTTCCTCCACAATGTTACTGAAGCCAAGTACTGATGTAATTATTTATGGAGCTGGGTATTATCTGAGTACTCTCAGTGAGTGCCATTCAGCAAAGTTCAATGAAACTACTTGTGGAGATGTTATTCAGTCACAAGTGAGGGCACACGAGAAGTCCTGTGTGATTATTTGTGGATACTGCAGTGTGGTTAGAATAGAGGTTTCCAATGAAGTTCTTTCTGTTGCTAAAATTAAAGAAAAAAAAAAAAAACCCTCTGTGAACAATTCACTTGCTTTTTGAGTTTTTTATTTTAAATGAGAAATATATCAATTTTTAATCTTTAGCCTGTATATATCCCAGGCTGAAGATATTCTTTGAAATTCTGCCCCAGCTTACTTATGTCCCAGCTTATGGTGTGTTTGGTATATCATCCTGAAAGTCAATGGAGTATGCCCTTTTTGTAGCTTTTATCTCATTCTGCTTACAGAAAAAAATACCTAGAGTCTTTTCAATAAGTAGACTATTTATGAATCTGTGTAGGCAAGAAAATGTTACTAGAAAAAAGAACATATTTTCACAAATTACATTATAATGGTGGCTAAATTTGAATCAAAGAGATGTAAATATTTAGGCAAGACTTACAAAATATTCCCTGCTCTCACTAGCAAAACATATGGGCAGTTTCCCAAAATAATGTAAAAAGTCTCTCCAAAATTAGCCCATCTGCACCTTACTAGTATCACTGTCTGACCTCAACCAGGGGTTTGCCTTTCAAAATGCAACTAATTAAACTATTAATTGTTTAATTAGTTGTGTCTGACTTCAGTTTTTCACTATGAAGGAAAGATCTCTCTCTCATTTTTAGGTTTTCTGGCATCCCAGTACCGTGACTTTATTACACAGAAGTTGCAACATTTCTCTAAATATTCTGATTTTTCTTATACAACTGCCATCAGGACTGTATTTCCAAGCTAGCACACAGCATACATCTCACTACCAACAAGAAAAGCAACTTCTCTGCATTCTTTACTGGATGGCCACAACAAATTATTTATGAGAATCTGAAGGATAGCACTGGCTCAGCTTTCTAAATCCAGTCACACTTCTGTTCATTCTCATGTCTGCATGTTTAGATTCAGTAAGCCCTTAGACCGTTGAAGGACTATGTGATCAAATCCTTCTTTTTTGCACTAAGCTCTTATTTTGACAGTTTTTTTGTAGGCCAGAAACTTGGCATACTTCAAACTCAATTACATCACAGTAATATTACTGTATATTATTTTTAGTGCTTTAGCATATTTTACACTCAAGATGACATGTTTCTATGGATAATGATACATAGTTCCTATGGAGAAATTTAGTCCTGCCATATCTGAAATATAAGCGCTAAAACAAAACTAAGAATTTTAGGACCGTTAAACCATCTATTTTAACCATCTGTATGTTATGCGGCTTTATACCATAGAGATTGATATATACCAAAACCTAAATATACAGTATGGAATTCTTTTAGGTTCAAATACTGGCAGGTATGAAAAGTTGTGCAGAAGTAAATAACATGTTAAAAGTTAGTGTCAATGTAACCTAATACTTATTCAACGCACTAGTCTGTAGGACGTAGCTAAAACAGTTACAGCTGTAGTTTCGAATGCAGAATCAATACAATGTATAAGAAGAGTTTTCTAAGTTGTACGTGGCATTACTGCACCTCTAAATACACTCTTCTTTCTGAATTCCTGGAGAGAAACTGAATAATACATCTAAAAATAAGGTGGTAATTTGAAACTATTATAATTATAATCTGGATTGTAAATCAGGGTGTTAATTTATGAATGTAGGCACTTGCCCATTTCTTAAGAAAGGCGATTTCCTTCATTTTCTGTGCTCATCATTTAAATGGTCACTTCCCACTATGAGTTCTCTAATTAGGAATGTAAGGGTGAACAGATTCTGTTCTTTCGCTGACAATTTCAATTCCTCTTCAAACGTGCCGTGCTTCTCAGTATTCCCCGTAGGGCTGGAAGTCTGCAGCAGTTCCGGAGCCCCCTGCTCCCATTTAACAGCTCGATTCTCACAGCTTCGTGCACCATTTATGTGGCTTTCTTGTATGAGACATCCTTTGGCTATTCAATAAGCTTCTTTTCCCATAAAGACAAAAGTTACCTTTTTGAATACATGTCAAGGCTTCTGCATTAGAAAGATAAATCAACAGGAAGAAAAGAACTTACAGTATTAAAACCAAAATCCACTAAATGAAAGATAGCAAATTTTTCAAAGAGGCTGGAACTGTAAATGAAACTTGGCTCCAGCAGGTTGTTGAGGAACTGTTGGCAGCAGAGTACTTTTGCAGGAAGGTATGGGCAGGTGGCTCGTTGAATACAAATTGCTGATGTCTGTCAGTTCAGTCTTGAGGCTCAGGTGGAAATAACTAGAGAGTTTAGAAACAGGGTGAGGGTTTATTTTACTTACTTTGCATCACTTGCTGATATGTGGCACTATCTGGTTGAGGTGAAATAATAGACTTTTTAAGAAAAATGGGCAGTGTGTGAAAGTGTCATGGATTATTCTAGATGAGGCATGCTTTTCCAAAGCTCATGTTGCCTTCTGCTTCTTGCCCATACTTGACTTCTTTGATCCACCAGACGTAGCTATATTTCACCATAGAAATCATTATTTTTCATTACTAATTAAGACTCCAGGGGCTATTGTTTGAGTTAGCTAATTTCAGAAATCGTCATTGTGGTAAAAGTCCTGTGGGTGAGAAAATACTATCCAACAACTGATACGGAAAGTTCAGCACTGGAAGTAGGATGCTGGTAGAGCTCAGGTGCCTGATCCCAAAATTTTGATTAAAAGGGTCCCTGACTCAGCTAGTGCCTTTCAGGGCTTCCAGGGAAGCTTTCAGACAGTTCCACTTTTTCATGTGCCTTACCTGACCCTATTATGTGCATCTTAGTGTCTCTTTCCCTGCTAAATTTAATTGGGATCCAAAGCCAAATGTTCTTTCAGATGACTTCTGACTTCTCTGATCCCTGATTTAGGGCTTCCCTAAATGGATGCTAACAGGATCAGGTGTCTTGATCTGCCTGCTGCTGCTGCTTTTGCTTAAGACAAAGGAGAAGGTGAAGGCTATGCCACCTTATGTTGTGTCCCAGCAACTGAAGTGTTTTACCAAGACAGTCTAGAGGGAAGACCTGTTCTGAGCTAAAAGGATTTGAACCTACGTCTCCTGTCTCCAAACATTAGGTTTTGTCAAATGAGAGGACTCTTCATACATCTTGTTAAGATGAAGCATTTTGGCTTTCTTCTTTTTCTTTTTTTCTTCAAACAAAGGTCAAGGGCTAGGAATTGCAGGGAAGGAACAGGGAGAACAAAAAATACCAATTATGCCACTGCATAAAATCATAGCTAACCTACTTCTTAAATAGTGTGTATGCTTATGCTCCCCTCATTTCATAAAGGGTACAGCAGACTTGTAAAAAAAAGTAAGAAAATGGCAACAGGGAATATCACAGGTATGTTTTGAGGAATAACTAAATAAGCTAGGACTACCTGTCAAGAAAAAAAGACAACTTAAGAGTTTGTTTTGTAGAGCATTGGGAACTCACGAGTGATGGGAATCCATCCTCCACTGACTCTTCCAATATAAGAGAAAGGGGACAGCAAACGACAGCAGTAGGAGCCAGATTTTAAAATAAATAAAAGAGTAATTCTTCCTGCAACAGGTGATAGGTCTGTGAAACTCTAATGTAGGCTGCTGTAAGAGCAGAATGTTTTGAGAGGATACTGGACGATCCTGAAAAAGAAACCTACTGAGGGTTGCTAAGCAGATGGAAACCACATCCATTTCAGAAATTTTTGGAGCTGGAAACAGAGCCTGGGAGAGTTTGCAAGGACATTTTCAGGCATATCACATAAGCTTACTTTTTTCTTACTGTTCTTAAGCATCTGCTTCGGGCTTTTGGACGCTGGACTCTGAATTGATAGGATAGTACAGCAAGAGAGGAAATACAAGTTCTTATGCCGGCTCCTACTCAGCATTTCATTATCCCCTTGCTGGATATAATGCATAAATCACTACCCCTGCCTCTTCCCTGGTTGTGCTCTAAAAAGAGCAGGTTTTGCTCATTTCTTTGAAAGCTCCAGATACTTGCTCTCAGAAGGGAATTCTAGACCGCACTTCTGAAGGACCAGTCTCTCAAGGGGTGGGCAGAGCTCAGATGCATTTCCACCAACTCAGCATTTTACATTAGCTGTCCTGGGCAGCTGAATACCATTTGGGCAAACCAGTTGCTTGTTACTGCGCTCAGCTGCCTAGCTCACCTACAGACAGTGTAGGAGCCTGAACTTCAAGGCTCTGGAGCCTACTGCTGGTGCCTAGCAGGTGGGTGATTCAGCTGAAAGCCATCTTGCATCTGGGCTTTTGTTTAAGTCGGGGCTCTTGAACATATTATTTATGCTAGCACCTTCAGATTTAGCAGCTAAAATCCAGTCTGGATGTGGCTTGGCTACTTGCTGTATAAAAAGCAGTATTTCTCTCTCTACATTTTTACAATATCTAGTTAGACATGCAAGTTAACTATTTTTTTTCCCTATAACCCTTTATGTTTTGCTAACCTTAGAGACGGTAGTTGCTGGGTGGATTTTCCGTGTGATGTTGAAATATTAAAGATCCTACTGTGCAGATGGCATTTAGCAGTTTACATTTCTGTATAAAGGTATCAGGACTGCTTATCTGACTAGTGAGAGATTTCATTAAGACTTTTCAGGAGCAGTAGATCTGTTAGTACTCTGAATTTTCATCCGTGTTGCCAAAAGGTTCTTGCTAAATACTGGATTACCTGAAGGCTGAAGTGTAAAGCAGGCAGCATTTGAAGAGGTATCCATCATCACTGCCTTACCTATCTGTTTGCTAATGTAGGGTAACAGTAGAAGCAGTGAAGAGTTGATTAAACAATAACATCAGAAGGGGTGAAATAAAAGACATCTAGAGTACTCTTACCATATTGAAATAACTTTACAAAATTGGTCTTTGAAAGGCTGTTTTGTCAAATTCTGTTAGGGCATTTACAGAAACTTCCTTCAGAAGTGCGGTCTAGAATTCCCTTCTGAGAGCAAGTATCTGGAGCTTTCAAAGAAATGAGCAAAACCTGCTCTTTTTAGAGCACAACCAGGGAAGAGGCAGGGGTAGTGATTTATGCATTATATCCAGCAAGGGGATAATGAAATACTGAGTAGGAGCTGGCATAAGAACTTGTATTTCCTCTCTTGCTGCACTATCCTATCAGTTCAGAGTCCTGCCTCCGAAAGCCCGAAGCAGATGCTTAAGAACAGTAAGAAAAAGAAAGAAAAAAAATGTTGCATAAAAATAAAATAAATTACCTGTATCTTAGTGAATGAAGACCTTAAGTTTCTGTAAATGCCCTAACAGAATTTAACAAAGAATTCCTGACTCATTTGAAATTTCCTTGGAAATCATAATATGTTCTTTATTTGGGACAGGTTTTTTTAGTGTTTTTATAAGCTATCCAGGCCAAATCAAAACTTTTCATAAAGTAAATGGAAGGATTTATTGACTTCATTAAGATTTAGACTGGTTTGTATCATAATTCTTAAAAGTACACTTTTCCAAATATAGTGTTGTTTTTCAAAGCTGTCAAAGCCTTGGAAAAGAAAAAAATTTAATGTTCTGCAGGGGCAACATATTGAAGAAACTGAAAGCCTTTTGAAAGCTAAAGCAAGCACTCTGAGGAAAAATTAAGTCTTTAAAATCAGTATTTTAAAAAAAGACTTGATTCTTCAATTGCTTTATATGTGGAACTCCATGATTTCAGCAGACATTCCCATAAAGAAAAACATCTGCTTTCTTAGACTTAATAGCTAATGATGAGGGTAACAGCTGGCTTGATTAAAGTGACCTAATATTACTCCAGGCAGTGTCTTCTAGCTCCATCCCCAAACTGACCAACTGTGTTTAATCTATTTCTAGCCCTTTGGAAAAATACTTTTTTCTGATGAAGAACACATTCCAAGTGTTGTTTCTATAATTTTCTCTTGTTAACTCTTACTCTGATAGGTGTGTGTAAATACGGTAATTAACAAATTTGGCAGGCTGGGACTTCCTGGGAGGCTGAGGAGCCTTCTGCCAAGCTCCCTGGAGCACTGCTGTTAGGGGTGTGGGACATTTCACGTTACGTGGTACCCTCACCACACAGCCCATCCACCCATCACCTGCACGGGTTGGGGTGAGTCCTGCGTGGTCTGTGCCTACCTTGTTCTTTGTAATCTTTGATTTTTTTTTCAGAGCAGCTTTGCATTTCATGTGTCTTGCAATGTTGCAGAGAAATCCCAAGGAACCAGGTTCTGTTTGGATTTTTGTGTTTTGTTTTGTTGGGGTGTTTTTAACACACCTTAGGTTTGTGTTAAAAAAAACCACGTGTATCGCTGTAGATACGCAGATCACAGTAGAGTTACTTCTGGCTCATATTGATGGAACTGTGTGTGAATAAATCCTGGATGAGCATCAAGGAGAAAAAGATCCAGAAGAGTCATTTAAGTTTTAGGATAGTGCTGACACAAAACCGAATTGGTATAAACTGGCAGTGTACAAATTTAAGCTGGAAATTAGAAGAAGGTTCCTAACCGTTACAAGCAGTAGAATTTTGGAAAGTCTTTCCAATGGCAATAGTAGGGGTAAAAAGCCAACCTCTTTTTTTTTTTTTTTTTTTTTTAAGAATAAAGTATCATGTTTTTTGCAAGATCCTGTGGCTTCTGCAATAGCAGAGAACCCCATCAATGATCCAGGAGTCTCTGCCCGTGGGTACCATGGTACAATTTCAACTGTGCTAAATAAGAAAACAAAGCAATGTGTGCTTGGCTGTGCCAGCCAGCTGCCTGCTGCTGAAACCACATAAACCAGTCATTCCTCAGGGTGGACTGATACAGTTGTAGGCTGAGGTACTGGGGACTGAGCGGTCACTTAGCATCTCCAGTACCCCTCAGCATTTCAAACTGCACTGAGTAGTGGAGCATCGTTAATCTATCCAGGAAAAGAAATAGTCTAATACAAAGTCAGGAGACTTAAAAATGCATGTTTTCAGTTTAATTATTGTATTTTGAGGCTGTGGACAGTTCGCTGTTTTAAATGAGATTACTTATACAAGCACAAGGTAAGAAAACTCCTTTAAAGAGAAGTATTAGAAATCTCATGTGGTTGTATGACTTCAGGAGGGTGGGGGTTTAGTTAAAATACTAGTCATTAGAAGGTCTTTGAGAACTGGCAGCGCTCTCACTTTCTCACATGGTATGACCATAGGAAATTTCAATTAATTATATTTCAGTGTCAGATTTTACATTGGCTGAATTCTGAGAGTATTCTCAGGTTTGTTCACTCATTTCTCATTAATCCTCTCAATGTCCTCTTCTCACATTCCCCTGTAAATGGTTTGGCCTCCGTGACAGCTCCGTGAGCTCTCTGCTTGCTATCTGCATGTTTCTCCAAAGAAGAAACAGTTATGTGTTAGTCTGCTAATGTAAAGTAACTCCTGCAAGTTATTTTACTCAAGCTTTAAGGGTCCTCCTTGACAAGTTTCTGCCCCCCTTTTAACATGTATTTCTTACATATCTGATCAATTCCTCTTTGCTGTTTCTTCCTGTATGTTGTGTTACCACTGACTTTCTCCCCTTCTTTATTTGGGATGATAAAAAAAGGGATTCATATTTTTCTTGCTGCTTTATCTGTATGTTAAAAAAACCCCAAACACATAAATCGATATGACACTAACCAAACAGAGGATTAAAAACATGTAAATTCCTTAGGTTTTTTCTCTGTGAGTTTTATTTTCTGCACAGTTGTCTAATCACTTAGAGGTTTAGTTTTTGGTATCTCATGATGACAGAGGAAGCAGATTTCTGTATTTAACATATGTATGTATATATTTGAGCAGAGGTCAAGGCAGTATTGCATTCAACAGAATTCATTCAGGAATACTTAGACTAGAAATTATTCTTTCAATTCATTAGTGAAAAATGCATCCATACAAAAAAACTAAAAGGTAGCTTCCCATGATCTGAGTACTTTTCAGTCTTCTCTGGTTTGTGCTGTCCACTGTAGGATTTGTAACGTGTGAATCAGCAGAGAAAATATGTTTCCATGTGGCAGGAGTCTTCACTGTCAGTGTGGGAAATTCCAGCCTTTTTGTGTGTGGTGATAAGGCTGTGAAACAAAATCTGCTAAAGATTTGTCTGAGTAGTGGCTGGACTCATGGGGGTAAAGATGACAACAGGAATGCATATATACTCTTCATTAGGGATATGTGCACATCTTAAATGCTCTGATTAGCTTTTGCAGCTATTTAAGTGTTTACAGTAGAAGAGATTAATCACATTAAAACAAATTGCAAGTGCAATGTAGAGCAGATTAAAAATACCCTTATTGGCCTGCTAAATGGAAGAAGGCAGGTTCAGCTAAATCGGGTGAAGTTAATAAGGTGGTGATGCTCAGTGGATAGTTTCAGGCTACATGCAGTTGAGTGAAACATAAGAAAATGTATATGGAGCAACCAGAAAATGTAGTCTTATTTTTGGCAAATAAGGTAATGTGAATTAATATGAATTAATCAGCTTTTTCTAATATCTACACATTCTCTTACAATTGTATACAATGCATTTGAATAAAACTGTAATCCAGGTTTTCATGGAAAAATTATAATTATTGAGGGAGTTTTGTTTATTAGTTAATGAATTCCTTGGATGTGCAAATTTCTACACATATGAAACCCTGGTACCCTGAAATCTGCAGTTCACTTGAAAGCAACAGGAAATTCCACCCACTCAGAGTAGCTTTACGGATAAATCAAAAAAGAGGTTTAGTTCCCTTGCAGTGGAACTCAAAATGCTGGGTTAGGCATCCTGCTTGTCACGTACAGAGCATGAGAGTTACAGGCACCTAGACTGGGATTCATAGCAGCCAGCATATCCAGTGCTAGGACACACAAGCCTGGCTGGTAAAATAAAGATCAGTGTAGATAAGAAAGTGTTAAAAAGCAACAAACTGAGAGGTGCCTCTTAGGGCCACATATTAGAAATAACTATGCTGAAACATCTTGCTTAGATGGCTAGACTTGACAAAAAGTATCTTGGAATTCAGAATTATCATACTCCTCTTAGAACAGCTGTAAGATGTTGATACCGGAGACTTCTCATAATTATCTAGTAGTACAACATTGGCTAAAGAAACAGAAGATGGCAATCCTAAACATTTCCCACGTAAGGGAGTCTGAACCACGGCTGTGGAGAGCATTATTATCCACAGGATGATAAGGCACAGGGTTTGAGGGTGGACAGCAGTGCTATCTCTACCCAGGCTGAAGATGGGAATAGTAGAAAAGTTTGAAAGAGGAAACCCAACTATCCATTCTAACAGGCAAGGTAAAGCGGTCCAGCACAGCGTTTCCAGATGCTGGACTAGATTTTCACCCTCCTTTCTTCACTGTGCGCCTGGTACTCTGCCCAGCAGCAGCAGCTGCTGCCGCATGCAACCAGCAAACCCCTGGTCTCCTAATTCTGTGGCCCCCCACCACGTGCCCCCGTAATCACTGTCTTTCTGTGGCTGCAGTAGTGCATCTCTCTGCTGGGACAGATGCAAATGTGGACAGAGGCATTTGGCTGCAGAGGCAGCCTGTACTGCTGGAAGGGTTACTCTGTCTGTGATGGGGGATAGGAGGCAGGCCAGAAAATGTGGTCTGTAGGCTGGATAAAAGCCTTGGATCAGCAGTTGGACCATGCTGGGCTATGACTGTCAGTGTAGGGAATGAGACAGGGTTCTAGTCCCTGTCAGTTTGGTTATTTGTCTTTTATCTAGCTGCTATCCAACATAAAAACCACCAGGATTTCTGTTGTCTCCTGTAACTTTGAAACCTGCTGAAGAATGCTACTGTATCTCCTGGATGGGTCAGTGATGCTTACCTAGGTCTTCCGGGCATCTCTGAATAGCCACCTACTTACCCTGGATCCATGAAGTCTGTGCATTTTTCAGTCTTGGACCAGTTCCTGGTTTGGTTTTTTTATGTTGCAGAAACGGAACCAGTTAGACACAAAAGTGTATTGTATGTATCCCAGAAAATAAAACCGTGTAGCTGTATCGTTAGTCTGTGTAGGAAATGTGTGCATTTGCACCACCCCTGTTGGAATAGCGGGAGATTTTCTGCCACAGGCAGGTATGGCAACCGAGTGAGCAACAGCTGCAGTGTCCTGGAAGAAAACACAGCATGTGCTCCCTTTTGCAGCAAATCAGCTGCTTTAGATGGCACAGAGACAACACATTCATTTCCCCGGTGAGTCACTAAGCCTCCCTAAAGCGTGTATCTCCAAGGCTTTCAGCTGAGGTGGAGCATATTACATTGCTCCCAATACAGGCAAAACCTTAAAGGCTTAGTCAAACCTATAATTAATTAACGCTTCTGTAACACTTAGAAGATAGAACTCACTAGATGAGCTCTAAGGCTGCTGTTAATGATTTTAAATCCATGAAGCAACTTCCTAAAAAACCTTTGAAATTGGCAATTAGAATGTTCTGTCTTAGATGGAAAAGCTTTGATCACTCCAGAGCAGGAAATAAATGCATGACTTAAACTGGAGAGATACAGTGACAGAACAGTGGCAAACTGCTAAATACACTGACGTGGCAGAGGGCCAGAGGAAGATTTGCTGTTGTTCCTTCCAGAATTCCATTTGAAGCCATTTCAGTATTTCTGTATTGCATGAATAACTCTGAAAGCTCTAGGAAGTCTGTGCTTGCATGTATTTAGAGTCTGAAGATAAGACTTACTTGAAGAATTTTACTTTCATGCCCTTTTCACTTTTTTTTTTTTTTTTAAAATCTATGCATTTTCAAGGCTATATTCTGATGCAGTGCTAGGAATGAACCTAACTAAAATATTCTGACCTGTCCTGTCTTATGTTCCAACACAGATATTTTAGTAAATTTTTTTTAAAAGTGACGAAAATGTGTCTGAAAGCCTATTGTTTTCTGTTCAAGGATAGGAATATTTTGTAAAGAAACTGACAAACTGTAGTCTAGAAGCTTGATTTTTGCCGTTTTGTGTTACAAGAGCAAAATACGTGAAACTGTCTTTGCTTGACTAGTGCTGGTTGTGGGTTCAGCAATGACATCCACCAAACTGTTACCCTAGCTTTTCGATTTTTCATGAGGTAATTAAAATTTAAGAGGTTCTTTGGTATAAAGCAGTTTGTCTTTGTAAACTTTCTGCACTTCCTCAGATAACTTCCAGTTATTCATGGATAGAAGGAAAGAAATAAGAACATTTTAAGAAAACAAATAGGTGTTATTGAAAGGCTGTTTTTAAGGGTGTATGGATATTTTTAAGCTAGTGTAGTACTGGCACGTGCAAATAAGATGTACCTGTTGAAGTAATAGTCAGAAACATTTTCTTTACCTTGATTAATTGCTTAATAAATTCTCCCTAATATACGTTTGAATGAAAAATACTCTTCAGTTGCTTCTTAAAGGAACAAATATAATTGTAATGGGTTTATATCACAATAACAAAACAGTCACATCCAAATAAAATGAAGGGGAAAATCTCACTGCTTGTCCATAAGCTTTCCACTGAGGGATTAAATGTTAGTACTATGCCTGTTGATGCAATACCAATATACTTCAGAAATTTGAGAAACATTTGAAGAATATATAACTAGTTACGGGAAATACAGCCATTTAATTTACTCATACTTATTTCATTGCATGGACAGATTAATCCTCTAACTGGGATTTTACACGTGTCGGATGTTTAAACAAGAATGGGGTCTAAGGTTAAACTGACATGTGGAGATGCTGTATAGTCAGGAAATTGCTATCATTTTTTATTTCTGTATTGATGACATCTAAGTGCATTTATCAGTGGCCAGGGTTTCATTGCTTAAGGTACCATATGAACACAGAGCAGGAATATGACACCTGCCCTATGGAATTTAGAAATAAAATGCAAAGAGAGAAGCTGATAGGACAGAGAAGATGGGAGGAACTGCTAAGGAAGAAATCATACATTAGTCAGTACAAAAAGCAGTTGAGTTGGGGAAGCAGAAATCTGTCACGTCTTTTCTAGCTATTCTGCAAGTGAGAGTTTTCAAAGAGGTATTGAATAGGTCTCTGTTCCTCATCTGTAAGGTAGAGGTAGTAGTACTTTACTCAAAGGTGTTTTATGTGAACAAGAGCATGTTCACATTTCTAAAGCTCTTTCAAGAGAAGAGAGGTTAGCTCCAAGCCTTGTTGCAAGTCAGAGTGGTGCGGCGAGGCACTTCTGCAGGTGGCCTTGGTGGTCTCTGTGGGACCTAAAGCACGCGGGTGGGCAGGTGGGTGTGCAGTCACCTGGAGCCGCTGGCGCAGCCCCTTTGCATGCCATGTAAGCCCAAAGCAACACTTACAGGTGAGGAGACCTAATATATTCTAGTGATTCAATAGGAAACTGAAAATCCTGAGACGTGGGAACTGAACCTGGCAGACAATGTCTGGTCAAGCATGTCATTTTACATCCTTTGCCACCGTTTGCTGTCTGCAAAGCTGAGACAATATCCCTATACTTTCTGAAGTCAGTTCAGGAGCGAAAGCACTGCATAAATAGTGGGTTGTGCAGACAGTACAGCGTGAGCATGCGAGCACTGGCATGTGAGGAGCTGAGGTATGTTGCTTCTGATGACATGATGGCCTTTTCAGCATTAGCATAGCCTTCCAACTGGTGTATAGCTGCACTTAGGTGAGGCTTCATGTACATTTACACCTGACAACATGGGTCAGAATAGCTGACCTGAATGTTTATCCTATGGTAGAGCCTCTGTGATCATAATCCTAAATGGAAGTTCTAACCCCGTGTGACCCAGTGGTACCAGAAACCGTGGACTGCAGCAAGACCTGTTACCTTATGGTCCCAGCCTGACAGTCAGCATGGAGAAATGTGGGAAAACCTGATTGGCATTTGCTGTATAAAACAAAGCTCTAACATCTCACAAAAGGAACAGTTATGCTGAGTGAGGGATACTACTGATTTTATTTAATATGTAATTAAATGTTCATGTGCTGTGTATAGCCTGAAGTGTGGTTAGACAGTCATAACATCATAAAACACTTAAGTTTTCCTCGTGTAGCTGTCGGTACAGTTTGGGTCCCCTTATCATGTTTGGTGATGATAATAATAATATTGATAATATCCTGTGTCATTCTTATTCTTGTATCAGTCTTCTTCATGCCGTGAAGGTGGGCACATGAGCATGGGTAGGGGGCTGGTGGCTGTCAGCGGCTATTTTCCGTTATCTCAGCTCCACGAGGTCGTACAACACACATCGTCTAGATGGTCCCTGGTGCCAAAGGAACCTGTACAGCTTTCCTCTTACACCCTCTGTACCGCTTGGCAGAAAGGGACGTGGGTCACCATTTGTGCTTCAGGGTTTGCTGCCAGTTACTACACTGCGGTGTCCTGATACGTTATTGCTGTCTCCAGTTCTGACTTCAGGGAGACGGTGCTCTGTATCCATTGCTTGTAATTCAGAAGCAGATGTTGACTTTTGAGTTGTGACCATAAGGACAAATACTGACATGGACAAAAGCTTTACATTGCGCAAGCGAGCAGTGGATTAAAACCTACCTTTCTTTTCACTCGCTCCTTAAAGAAAAGCATATGTTAAAAATGAATAAAAAGACCTTTCCAGATTTCTGTTGTCTTCCAGTAAAGCGGGGGGTGTGATGTGGTGTGGAAAAAAAAGGTGGCAAGGCCTACTGACAAGAGGAAAAGAGCTAATAATAGTTTCCCGAGTTCATAGAAATCCCACAGATTGAGAGGAGGAGAGCAAATGGAGAAAAAGAAAAGGAAAAAAGAAAGGGAAAGGAAGAAAAAGGAAGGAGGGAATGAAGGAGGGAGAGAGATAGGAAGTAAGGAGAAGGTTTACAAATGAGACACACTGGGCACTTGTGCAGGTTCTGTTTATCTCACGTTTTTCAAGTTTGGTGCTGCTGCAGTCTGCTGTGCTGCTCACCATTTGTAACTGCCGTGAAAGGGTACCAGGGACGGGGGTGAAATTACTCCTGATGTGACTTTTACAGGCATCACATCACCAAACCCAGAGAGATGAAATGATGTGACTAAACCCCAAGCTTTCAATCACAGGGGTTTTTTAACCACTCTCTTCCACGTAGTGAGGAAAATGAAGAGGGTAATGCCACCAATCTCTTCTTTTTTAAAAAAATGCAGCCAGGTGGAGTTTATTGCAGAGCAATTTATGAGATGTTCATTCGTTACAACTGAGAAAAAAAATTTCAGAGCAGGTTTTTTTTTTTTCTCCCAGAAAATAGAACAAGAGATGAGGAGTCATTATATATTTATTTGCTTTTAGCAGGAATTGTTTATATAACTTTCTTGGCATCGTCACCCACAGTGATCTGCAAAGATACATAGGTATGGAATAATTCTAGCAAGTACCTGGTGAACGAATTGCGGAAAGGCACTTGTTGACACTTGTAAGAAGTTAACTGATGTGATGCAGAGCAGCAATGGGTTTGGGGAAGGAAAGAGGCGCCACCCCCTGCGCCCTTACCCGCACTGCCTTGGCCTCTCCGGGTGGGTGACCTCCAACCTCTCCTCTCTTCCCTTGCTCATAGGGACCTTATGCACTCCCCCTCCTTGCTTTTTCTTCCTCAGCCCCACGTATAGATGTGACCCAGATTTCCCTTCCAAAAGCCCTGTGCTTCCAGAGGCAAGGAAGGTTCTTGTCTGACGGGGGAGGAGGGAGACCTGCAGAGCAGATTGTAGGTAATTGTCACTTGCTGCCCATGGCAAGCATCCATATCTGAGATTATAATTTTGATTCTGTTTATACAACATGCAGTCCCAGTGCTGCTAGAATCTGTGGATGTTCTGGCAATATTACAAATAAATCATAATAATAGCTGTTAATAAGTGAGTGCTGACAGTGATGTTGAGGCTGTAATGACCATTGTAACCTAAAAAACCCCAAGGATTTTTATTGTTTTCAAGAGAGAAATGTGTGCTCTTAGGCTGAAAGGTAATTTGGTTGGAATAGTACATTTCATTTATAATGAATGCATCCAGACCTAATGTTGCCTCTTTACACAATATGCAAAACCAAGTTTTGATGGTAAAACTTAGTGCTCCTGGGTATGGGATGTGGCACACTGCTACCTCTATGGATGGAATATAGTTATGTGTTAGAGATTAAACAGGGACTTTGCTGTTTTTTTACCAAAACGTAGACCTTTGGTAAGAACTATTTTTGTGAGGGAACATCTGAAGAGGGGCTAAAAATATTGGACTTGTAAGGACTGTGGCTGGGAAGAGTTTTAGCATGCAAGGGAGAACGGACAGGCTGGTGTGGCATGTAAATTCTGTACGTTTTTCTTTTTCAGGGATACAATATTTGGAAATAAGTTTCAGCTACATTTCACAACTATTTTAACTGGAAAAAGAACTCCAAATTCTCATTTATGCAATATCTATAATGAGTGTTATTTTAAGAATCCACCCAAGGCTCTAGTCATGAAGAAACATGTGCTTGACTGGGTTGCATTCACTCTAGAAAATGAAATTGATGCTCTGCTTGCAGCTCTAAAGAGAGGATCTTTGTTCTTTTTCCTCCAAGCCAGAATTCTGTGATGGCTGTGATGAATATCCTAGTTTTACAGGAGAAAAAATCAAAAGAGAAACAAGCTGTCATTTCCTGTGGTGTTGCGGATGGAGTCATGCACTTCACTTGTAAGAGAGAAGCAACAATATACTTTATTTATATAAAGTAGTAAGTTAACAAAGTTCAGTGGGGAATGTGACTGACTTAAGGTTCTATGGCAAGGTACAGTTGGTTATTTACTGCATAGAGGACAGGGTCAGGCAAAACTGTCAGGGTCACCATCCTGTTGAGTCATGAGGTTCAGAAAGGACCCCCTTGCGTTCTAAACTCCTTCTCAGAGAGGAGTCTAGGTGTGGATAGATCAACATCTAGTCCCAGACATAGTCAACAGTTTATGTCTAAAGGATTACATATACACAATCAATCCTATATATGACTTAGACAAGATTTCAAAGTTTCACATGCTATTAATCACTTACCAAGAATCTGTTGCAGCAAGGAATCTCTCAACCTTGAGGAGTAACCTTGAGACACGACCCTGCTTAAGGGGGGATCCTGACATGCAGCCCATGCCATGCAGGAGTGCTCAACAGGCCTGGGCTGTCCCACTATATTTATAGAGTAAGATGATTGATTTATAGTCATATTTGCATACCAGCAAGATGAATGGGTCACTGTTCCAGACATCCCTTGGCTACCGTGTTGCCATCCATCTCCTAAAGTCCAGAGTAAGCTGGATGTAGCCATCACAACACACACTGGTGGATATGGCTTAAGTGGGAGGGGGTGAGGGGAGCACACTGCCACGCATGGAAAAAATAATAATAATTAAAAAAAAAACCAAACATAAAAATCTTAACATGATATTGGCAGGAAAAAAGGCATAGTAGTGCAAATCCTGATCCAAGGAAATTCTTCTACTCAGTTCTAAACTGTGTCTGTAATTTTTTTTTATGTACATCTATTGGGCATTATGATTTTCTGACATGTATTCTGCAACAAATACATTTGTGAGAGTGAATAGTATTAGAGTAAGAACTAGTATTCAAGAGCTGCTCTTGGATTCAAGTGACTCAGATGCTTACAAAAAATTGGAGAAAGTTAACTGCTAATGCAAATGACTGTATAACAAACTAAACTGGAGGAAGAGTTTTGGTTCCAAGTGTACATAAGCATCTGCTTTCTTTAATGTAGGAAAGTATCTAAAACATAGCCAAAAATGTGGAGTATTCAGTGCTTGAATGAGATCCACCTGTCACTGAACATACACCAATGTAGCCCCCTAAGCGCGATAAGGATTAAAGTAGAAATGAAGTTACCAAGAAAACCCACAGAATCTTTTTTCCTACCATTAAATTATTCCATCTCCTTTTCTTCCAGTGCCAATATGGAGTTCTTAAGAGACCAGATACGTTTCAGTGAATGAATAAAACTTAATCCTAACATAAATAAAGTAGTATACTGCCAGTATAAGAGCAGTGAGCCCATTCATTTGGCAATAAGCCAGGCATTGCTGCATAAATTAAAATGCAATCCTTTCATCACTGCTTGATGTAGTAATTAATTGACATCAAACTAGCAAACATGCATTAGACAAAGAATACAAAATGTGATTTCTCCGTATTAATACTCTAACCTCTCTTCCATTGCATACCTTCTTAGTAGGCAGAATTAATACTGACAGAATTTCCATTACTTACTAAAAAAAAAATGGGTCATGTTGAAGTATTAGTTTGCACTTACCTGATTCTCAGCATAGATAAGATCTTATTTCACCCTTAATCAAATTATAACAAAATTAATAGCGACAAGCCTTGAGAAAGTAAGTGGGTGACAATTAATCAAGTGGTTTAGATATGAAGGAGTTTGCTTTGCTGATGATGACAGGGCTCAGCCTATGAATCGGCAGTATAAGAGGAGTATGCTGAGAAAAGACAACCATAAAGATAAAGGTAAATTATGAACTCCAAATGAGACCCTGGGGACTAGGAAGATAATGATGGGTAGATCAAATCTGAGTTGTGGGCTGAGGCACAAGTGTATAGGTGAAAAGGGGAGCTTCTATTCGATGCAAGAAAAAGTTCAGGCAATGATCTATGTTATATGCAGCCTCAAAGAACAATTCATCCATCATTCAGCCCATTGCTGGCAGCTTGCTTTCCCTGGGGAGTAAATCTGATGGCAACAGCCTGCCCTTAGCTGTCATTTTTAGCGGGGCTGGGAAGCTTACGCCTATCGCACTGAGCTTACTGCACTCACCTGACACCATGCATGTACACAAATCGGTGTCTGCTCACTCTGGGGGAGATAGAGCCACTAAGGGCGGGCCAGAGCAATTAATTTGGCCATTGCAAAACTCTTGCTCTGCTCCCAAGATGACCCTAGGAAAAAGGATCTGACTGCTTTGATGGCTGCAACTGCCTTTCAGCCGTTGTGTGTATTGATTATTCAGTGACACATGAGCCGGCCCTGGCAGCAGATGAAGTTATGGTCCCTGCCCACCAGTTTGCATGGTACGGTGTGTGAAAACAGGTGAAATAATAATTAAAATATTAGAAAGCTAGAAAGAAGTGCATATGGCTGGCGGGAAGGTTAAATGAACAACTTAAAGTTACCAGCAAAAACTAGATGAAAACTTTGAAGCTGTAAAATAAAGCAAAAAAAAAAGGAAAAATTAGGAATGAAAGGATGGAGAGAAGGAAGAAAAAAACCTAGAAGACAGAAGAGTGAAGGTTTGGGTCCTGTTTTGGATTAAGAAAGAACTTCTTTCAGAGACTTTTCTTTTTTTTTCCCTTTTCTCCAAAAGCTCTATTTTCATTTGTACTTTAAGCTCCACATACACACTATAGTTTTAATTCCCTTTCTTCTGGAAAGAGAGATTAAACTTTTATGTCATTTTTTGAAAAGGCATGATGACTTCATTTTGATCTTCAGCCCAGGAGTAAATTTTACCATTAAAGAAACAGAAATGGCCAGATACACACTCTGTAGTCTTCTGCACATCAGCGTCAGAAGTGAATGGGTTCAGGTATTCATGAAAAGCCATGGTCCCCTGAGAATTTCATAATGCTGCGCTCTCCTAATAAAAGCCAAGCCGCATTTATATGAAACTTGGGATTTACAGTAGAAGGCTAGACCTTTATTAGTTTTTTCTTTCTACCCTCAGCTGTAAGATATATAGGAAATTCACGCTGCTATGAGTCCTTCTTCTATTGCGCATCAGAGTACAAGAGAAGGGAGAGTTAATGCTGATCTATATGTTCTGACCATTCCAGGACCAAGTATCTTTCCGTTTTGGGGTGAAGATTCGAGCTTTTCTAGTGTAGGCTTTGACACAGTTAGCTATTTCTTGTTGAATTCAATTACCGTAATACATGCGTCATGAGAACTTTCAAAAGCCACTGTTGCACAGATTGTGGTCAACATACCAACAAGAGGTTGTGCATTACTCCTTCAAAGAGAGCACTTACTTCCTGCTTACTTCCATATACTATTCTCTTAGAGTTAAAAAAAAAAAAAAAGTCTGATTTCTCACTTTCTTTGCTTATTTTGCTTTGGCATACATGAGCAGAAACCCATGGTTTGGAAAGAGGAAGTACTCTTCATCATAGATTATATATACCTTCAAATAATCAACACTTGTAGCTTGGAAAATTTGAATTTCCCATAAATGAAACCATATATAATTTATGTATTGTTTTTTTCACAGCAAAGCTATTTCCTTTTTATGGAGAGACTTACTTTGATGAAAATCCCTTGAAGCTCATGGTAAAACTGAAGTAACAGGTTAATGATACGGGAGTACCAAAGAATATTGCATGAGGTATTGAATGCTGAATTGCAGAAAGCTGTATGGCTATATGAAATATATTTGTTGTTAGTGGTAGGTATTTATGGACTGAAGAAAGGTTTTTCCGGTTTCTTCTCCCAACTATTACCTATTCTGTGCATGCCCTTGCACAAAGATCGCTTAGAAACTCAGGGTTTATGTCTTTTTCAGGTCAGTGTCAGGATGCTCAATTTCTTCCCAGATTTCTTGTAAGAGCAGAATTTAAGGTGCAGCCTCAAGATTAGCTTTGAAGTCCCAGACAAAGGTTGCTACATATGTGCATGCATAATTATTGATGTCAGTTAAGGATTTTTGCCCACTAGAATTCTCTCACACACAGAATAAATGGTTGAATAATTTACTCAGAACAACTAATGCCTTCTATTAAATTCTCTATTTTCTTTCACTAAGGCATTCTTTTATTGTTTGGAAATAACTGTTAAATCCTGTATTGGGATGAACAAATAAAGCACAAGGGGTACTTTGCTTTAACAGAGAAGAGGGTAAGGGAAAAGTTTATTTCAGTTCATTTGTGGAAATTATGTTCCAAGCTATTTGAATTGAGGGCGTTTTAGATAACGTTATGAGTGTTTTGTAGTCTCAGATCACACCTGAGCTTAGTGGTCTTAGCAAAATCAGTGGCAAGAATTCCCATTCCTTTGATGGAGTAACAGTTTCTCACAGAGAGGCTTGGGTGCATAAGGGAGACAAGGAGAAGCTTTGTAATTAGAATTGTTACATGGTAGTCTGACTTAAAAATAATTCACAGCTTGTCAGAGAAACTAGCAATTAACTCTGAACTCTGTAAAATTGCCATCCTTACATATAAAAGAGAAATCCGTTCAATTTGTAGGTATCTTTATGAGCTGTAAAAATAGACTGCAGATAAGAAAAAATACAATCCCTTTCATTAAAAACCATGAGTTTTCTTAGATGGAAAGGGCTTTACTATGAAAATGTTGGTCAGCTTAAAACCTCAGTGCAAATTCTGTTAGGAAAAATACCCCAAAATATACATTTAGTTCTTGGACATTCCTTCAGCATATACACAACAGAGTCACAGGAAGGGTTTTGCAAGAGCAGAAGCTGCCAAGAAGGATTTGGAAGCCAGCAGAGGAGGGGTTTGGGAGGTAAGACACAATGTCAGGTGGCCCTAAATGAGCTGAGAGGTGTGGAAGACTAAAGCTTAGATGGCAGTAAGCTCAGAAATGTAAGCTGAAGCATTTGGGACAGGCTGCGCATCCCTCGATGCCTTTGGAGCAAGAGGCTGTTTGAAGGAAGATGCTGACCTTCAGGCTGTAACATGCCCTTCACCAGAAGGTTAGCCTGGTAGGACTGATCCAGATTCCTCAGAAAGATCTGGTTTCTCCTCGAGGCATTTTGTAACAGCAGGTATATTGCTGCTCTTCAGGGAAACATTTTTTAAAAAATTCATGTCACATATGTGCAAAATATTTAGTAGGATCATTTGAATTCAGAAGACTGGAATCTCCCAAGCTCTTTTTTGAAATTAATTCCTAATAATGATGTATAAACATAGTAGCAATAAATCCAATATCTAGGAGACCCTGTCTTGGCCTCTCCTCATTCAAAGTCGTCCTTGAGTACAAAATTACAGTGATGCCTTATGGACCAAAATTGATTTCAGTGAAATTTAAAAAAAAACAAACACAATTTATGAGAATGGGTCTGAAGGGAATAGAAGTACCCTCCTTATGTTCACAAGAGTCTGGTTATGGCAAAAAAGCTTGTCATTTTTAAAAAGGTCAGCAAAGCTAAACTGCATTGAGGATACCTTATTGGTCAAGTGAAGATACTTATCTTTGTTTTGGTTTATGTGTGACAGATGCAGTGCTGTGATTTGCAGAGTAATTTTTTTGACATAAAAAAGCTCACTATTATGGCATAGCAGGGTAGCATTTTTACTGTACATAGGATGTTCCCAAACTGTTTTGATTTTGCAGCAAATTAGCCTAAGGTAGTTGGATAGTCATTATTTATTTTAAAAGACCATTTTAAAGAGTTACCTGAAATATTTTTCTTTCCTTACTGTTTAATGAATTTGCAGTTTTTTACTGTAAACTGTATTTTAGGAGATATAAGTATGTATTGTTTGAAAGTTTCATCACAGTATTCATGCCAGTGAAAGCTTGGCTGACTGTTTTCTCTGCAGACTTATGTAAATTTCTAGGGACCTTGTGTGAATGGAAGGAGTCTGAATTTGTGTCCATGGTAATCTGTTCAATGTGTAGAGGAAGTTACAATGGCATTAACCCATGAAAAGGATCAGTTGTTTTCATGGAAAGCAGTCAAGACGTGCTTTGAATTCAGAGAGTCGACTTAATCAGAGCTGGACATCGTTTTTTGAGGGTTTGTGTTTCAAAGAGCTTGATGCTGGTCACTTGCTACAGTCAAAATACATCATTTATCTGTAAAGGGGCATAAAAATTTAAGTTAGCTGAAGAATGGATACATCCCTGAAATATAGAAAAAAAATTCCTACAGTTATTTACAACCCCTCCTTGGGCATCTAGAAGCTTGAAAATGCCACAGTTGTCCTGGCTTATTACCTGCCTTCTGCCACTGGGAGCTGAGTGAATTCACACGGTGCTTCTTTAAAACTGGAGATTCAGCAGCACCAGTCCTCACCGCCTTCCCAGCTCCTCACCGCCAGTCCTCACCACCTTCCCAGCTCCTCACCACCAGCCCTCACTGCCTCCCCGGGTGCGGTGGGAGTCCTCCCTGAGGAGGGGTGGCCAACATACCCGACAGGCAGGAGGTAGAGGGGTTTGAGCAAACTTGGTGATTTGGAGTCTTCTGTCAGCCTTCACAGGTCATAACAAAAAATGAGGTCTAGTCCCCCACCTCATCTTGCTTCTCCTCGGACATAAAGGGTTCTGCTGGTAGGATTGCCCTGGTAAGAAGAAAGTAATTGAGACTATATTTACCTTTACCAGAAATATTCGCATGTAGCAGCCTCATTTGTTTTTTTTCTCCTCCATTTAAATTAAATTACAGTACAAGGAAGAGTAGCATTAGGCAATCTGTGTTTATTTGACTATTCAGCAGAGATTTAATTTGCAAGATTAAATAATACCTGTCCCAGCTTCATCTGTTTCAGCTACTGAAAGTAAAAGATCCTTCTGCTCCATATCTTAATTAATTTGCTACAGGGTATTTCCACAGTTTAATGGTAGTCTTGTATTAGAGATGGCTTACTTTTGATGATGAGGAGGTTGACAAGTTTAAAACTAATAAATACAAACAACGTAAGAAAATAAAAAATTCAGTGTCTACAATTCGTGTTTTTTCGCAGTATCTGTTTAGTGCTACTTGAACATTTTATACCAACGTTAGCTAAACGCATTTGCTGTATTGCTGCATGAAGCTGCATTTAGAGAGCATTGTAATTACATTTCCTGGCCTTCCTTGAAAATGGCATTTCCCAACAGCTTTCCAGTGGGAAGAGGCAGGTCTTTCAATGCAGAGCTCTGAATTAACACAGCAAGAACAGCTGATACTTGCCCCTAATCCAATTTAGGAGCTGTAAGTTCCCGGAATTATTTTCGTAAGAGCTACTGCACCCCGTGCGTCTTCACTCGTGGAGATGCTTGGACATTGAAACTATAATAGGAAACGTGGTAACTGCTCAAGGCATAAGGGAAGGACGGTTGATGGATGATCACAGTGTAAGCAATATCATCATCTCATCAAGACAGAGGAAGAGCAGTTAGGTAAGTACTGTAATGGCTGGCGTTTTTATTGGACTTTTAAATTGGCTTTCTCCATGGGAGCAGACAATAGCAGCAAGGATTTTCTTACAAGTTGCAACAAAAAGCAAGGGAATGAAAGAAATCTAGTGTTTAGGAATATCTCTTGCCTTCAAAGAAGGTGTATGGGTCAGTGGCCAGATCAGGCTTCTCTTCTGGTTCTCACAGGCTCGCAGAATGGTTGGGGTTGGAAGGGACCTCTGGAGATCATCCAGTCCAACCCTCTGCTAAAGCAGCTTCACCCAGAGCAGGTGGCACAGAGACACATCCAGGTGGGCTTTGAATGTCTCCAGAGAAGGAGACTCCACAGCTTCTCTGGGCAGCCTGTCCCAGTTCTCTGTCACCCTCAAGGTAAAGAATTTTTTCCTCATATTCAGGTGGACCTGCCTGTGTTGCAGTTCGTGCCCATTGCCCGTTGTCATGTTGCTGGGCACCACTGAAAAGAGCCTGGCCCCATCCTCCTGACACTCACCTTTAAGATACTTACATTCACTGATAAGATCCCCTCTCAGCCTTCTCTTCCCCAGGCTACACAGACCCAGCTTTCTTCGCAAATATAATGTGATATAGTGGAATGTTTAGAAACCGTCCAGATGAAAAAGCAATATTAATAATCTCAGTAGTCACCTAAATAAGCCTTTGTAGAGGAATCGGGTTTTGAGAATGAGCTGTACAGCGAGGAATCACAGAATTGTGCCATTTGAAAATACCATTGCCCATGATTTTATAGGTGTTGTACTCTGTAGTGTTGGTTAGGCAAAAAGCTGCTGTATCCTGTTGTTTTGCAAGGGGAGCGAAAGGCAGTACTGCCTAAAACCAGTGTTTGCTCTGTCAACACAGTGGATATTGCAAGGCAAAAGAGTCACATAATCCCCAGTTCTGTAAGGAAGCTGCAACTGACAGATCTGAGAATTTTCCATTTATTAGGTATATCAATTCACAGTCACGTTTTGCTGTCCTTGACAGAATTTCAGACTGTTAAGGGAGGCATTACTAAAAAGCATCTAGGGACACATTCCCTTGAACCTAAGCAAGGGAAAAGCCAGTCATACCACTTGCTCCAGCCAACTTCTTGAATTAACTTTGTTGCTTACCTGAATGCAAGTAGAGTGTCTGTTACAGAAGAGTAAGTAACGTTTATTTTAAGTTTTAATAGTAGCTGTATTTCATCTAGGACGGGTACTACCACCGTTTCAAATGCCATGTGTACATACATTCATGCGTAGTATGGAAATCGCAGGAATTAGCCATGTTCAGTGATACCTGGATTCAGTATTGTCTGACAGAGGCCAGTGCAGATGCTGCGGGAGAACAGGCATGAAATCCCACAGTAGGCAGAAGTGAGACACCTCCCCCGTCTTTTCTCACATGTAATCTATGCCTTGTGCCTTTAGAAATGTATTGTGATAACTCCAGATATTCTTGATATCTTTATAGCTATTTCGGTCTTTATTTAGCTGTTAGCCTCAGTGGTTTCTTGCAGTGATAATTGCCTAGATATGAAAAGAAATGTAGCCTTTCACTGGTTTTCTTACTTTCAGCCTTCTCATTAATGCCCCCAGGTGTTCTTGTTCTTCTAGAGGGAGGGGGAGCAAAGTTCCCATTCTTCTTCTTAGCAACATTCATTATTCTTTATATTTGTTTTCTTTCCAAAATAAGCATTCGTAACCTTTTCCATCTCCCTTTGTTTGGAACTTTTCCATGGTCACTTTCATCAGTGTTCTCATGTTACTGTGCCTAATTGTTTTTGAGAAGGCAAGATCAGCACAGAATGCGGTTTTCCAGATGAAGCTACAGTGATGATTTGTGTTAAGAGGCGATAATGTTCTTGCTTCACCTTTTCTGACATATTTCCAAATTTCTGCTTGGACTCCAACTGTACATTGAATGAAGAACTTGATTTAGCTGTCCAGAGGTGCCCTGCTCTCTTCTTTCAGCTGATACAATTAATTGAAAACCCAGCAAAGTACAAGTAGTTTAGTTTTTTTGGATGCCTTTTTTTTCAGTTATTTTTGCTGCTTTGTCTGTCGAAGCTGAACAGCATTTGGCATTGTTGCACATTTACCTTGCTTGTTACAGCTCTCTGAACTTCCTTAAAACCATAGTCCCACCCAGTCTAAATAACTGAGACATCAGTGTATCACATTTCAGTGTATCCTCTTGAACCTTCAGATTTAACTAACTGTTGCCCTTTTTGGAAATTTCCTAGACATTTTGAAGACTTCTGAAAAGTGGCATTGCTATCAAAACTGGAACTACTTCAATTTCTGGTATCTTAAAAACTCTTTGCATTTTATTTGCAGATGGTTGGTGTCAGTGTACTAATTTGGCACCCTTGCTGTGCCTTGAATGTCAATTCAAATTATATTGCAGTCATCAGTCTTTAATGGCTCATCTGCTGTTCACTAGGTGACCTGTCTGCTGGACATGTTATGAGTTTCTCAAGAAAGGCTTCTGCTCGTTTCTGTTCAAGAGCCACTTTTCAGATTTGCATCTGCATTGTTTCTTTAAGCTTTTTCCTGTTGGGTCATTTGGCCATTTTACATATTATGGTCATTGAGATCTTAGTGGCTTGGTACACTGTGCTGATTGTTTCATCCTTCTACCCCTTAGGAATTCAGTTTGCTTTGGTGTAGCAGTATATTTTACATGTATATATATATATATGTATAAATATTATTAGGTCTCAGGGTTTGTTCTGGTATAGAGTCAGCTGTATGGCCCTCTCCTCCCAGCAGTTTTATTTTTCACAAGGTGTTTCCCCTTTCCCTTGCTCTCTCGAGGAAGGGAGTTAGTTTCAGCACTTTGTTCATTTTGTCTGTTTGGACTAGCACCCTTAATTGGAAGCATTTATAAGAAAACAGGCAGTGAGGGAGCTTCTTCTAAGCCGATATGTAAACTTCCAGGCCATCCCCTCTTGATAACTGCATTACTAGGCATGATGTGTAAGTCGAGCTTTCCCCCTAGCACAATGGCAGAAGTGTCTAAATGGCTGTAGGACAAAGCGTCCTAATTATGTGCCCCAAGAATATTCACAGAAGACACCATGAATCCAGCGTATTGAAGTTTTTCTCCATACCATAAAACCTTTCTATAAATATTCATAAGAGAGAGGGAGACAGGCAGACACGCTTCACAGGCTGCTAATTAATGCCTTTACCCAGGGTTTTAGAGCTCTACACCTAGACCAAGGGCAGGTGTCTGTTTGTCAAGGGCTTTGAGGATTTTGAGAGCCTGCAATGGGAATTCAGTGTTAAAATCCTTTTCTAGAACTAATTCTTCATTACTTAAGAGCCCAAACTCCCTAGTTCTGTTGGGAGCTGAGATCCAAACCAGCAGAGTTTAGGCAGGTGAATCCCCAATGTGGGAATGACTTTGTCAGTCCTGGTGTAAGTTCACAAGTCACTTTAGGTGCATTGAAACCTACTTACAGATTTAAGTATGCTCAAACCATTAAATTGCTGTATGTTTTTAAATAACGTTTTCCCGTGAGTCTCATTGTCATTAATTGACAGAGCGTTTCATTACTTTATTAATTGGCAATAAAAATAATTTTATCATCGTAGATGAGTCATTGCAATTAACTGAAAACAACTTTAATAGTTAAGCACGTTGTATTTAATTTGTTCGTGTTACAGTGTCTAGTTTGTAGTAAAAATTTGCCTGTGAATCACAATGACATTCTCAGGCTTCTTGATTTTTGTTTCAAAGATTTAACTTCTTACTGTTAGAAAGTCACAATCACTTTGCAGTTGGTTGTTGAGTGTTGACAGCCGACTGCCACAATGTGTGAACTTCCAGTTGTATTGAACTAATCTGAACCTCTGAGGACTGCTGCAATGAGATTCTCAGTTCAAACTGTGTTAGACACTCAGTGTAGGATTGCAAGTAACAAGAGGTCAGAACCTCCATTTTGTGGTTCAGTGCACAAATTAAAGCTTTTCATGGAGTGCCACCACCACCTGAGACCTGGGAAAAGGCTTTTTACTGCCTTAGTGAAAGGTTGGATTATATGGGGAAATGGTTATTGCAGTAAGGTGAAATTTCACGTTTACAATGATTGATTAAACAATATATCTCTCATCTTACGGGGCTATTATTTCCACATTTTGGGTCAAACCTTGTTCAACTAGCTTTATGTCTGCCGACAGAATTCAATGGGGATTAGAACTGAAAGAATATGAACTAACAGAACAGTGTTGTGGTGGGGTTTTTTTCTGAAATCACAACACTGTGTTTTGTCTCCTATTACTGTTATGTAAAATGTGCATAAATTAGACATTAGGAAGATGGGCGGGCAAGGGATGTATGCCTGTACGGCGGTTTTGTGCTCTGTCTGCATTCACACGGGCCTTACATAGCTTCTCAGGCTGATTTTCCTCACCCCTCCAAGATGAAGACCGTATGAATTAAATACAAATGAGCAAGATACATGACCATATAGATCATGCAAAATATCTGATCAAAATATCTGAGTCACCACTTCCAGATATTATTAGTATCTGAATTTCAAAATCATCTGTGATGCTCCAGTTTTGTGGGTGATGTGAAACAGGACTAGGATGGGACTCCTGTTCCTCTCAACATGCTGTGTTGGACATATATAAAACATGAGACAGAATTTTACCTCAAAACTATATGACGTGGTAGGTATAGTATAGATGATAAGGTGGTGAAGAGAATAAAAAATATGAAGTCAAGAAAGGAAATGTGAAGAAAACAGATTTTAAATTGGTATGACTTTATTTTTAAAATCTGACAAAAAAATCAAGTGTTAATATTGCTGTAGGTAGCTACAATAAAGAATCTATTAATTGCAGTTACTCTGGTTATTTTATCTATGATCTTCCTTATGCAACTATATTAGTGGTTCTGCTGTGTTCTAGTAAAAGGCAAATTATTAAAATAAACAAAACCAGCAAACCCATGCATTAAGTGTCTTTGTTTTGCCTTTGGTTTGTGTTTTTAGTATGCCAGTGTTTGTCACACTTTGCTCTGATGTCTCTAGCAATCATGAGACACTTCATTTTCTTTTCCAAATGATATATTTATGTAATCAGTTGCAATAAGGAAATGGCTAAAGGAAAAGAGTAAACATGAGATTTATGATATGATACACTCAAGAAATTGCAATATGTGTAGATGTTTATATACACAATTTCAACAAATTCTTATAGATATACATATATCTGAACATACCTATGCCTATATATAATATAGTCGTTAAGATTTATCAAAGAAGTCAGGTTCCACATTTGTTTACAAGTTTTTTGATTTACTCTTTGCATTATGTTCATATATTTTTTATTAAATGAGACACATATTTTTATAGATGTGCAGTTGATACCAGGTGTCCATGATGAACTTTGGAATTTTTCAGTCCCAATGTGAATGTAGAGCTTCCTCAAGGGAGTAGAATGGTTTTTTGTATGGTTTTGTAAAAGGTATGTGGCATAATCCCTAGATTTTTATGAATATTTATACAAAAATCATCCAGGGAAACCTCTGTCTTCCCCTTTGTTACTGAATAAAAGATTTCACCAAGAACTTTCAAGCAAATACCTCCATGAAGCAAAAAAAATTATTGCTGTCTAAAGAGCCACCTTTCAGGAGACTTACTGTAACGTGACTGGAGGGGTAATGGTTGAGTAGAATTTGCAATTCCAGCATCAAATAAATGGTAAAGGAAAATATTTAATAATTGAAAACTTCCTCCTTTAGAGAATATATTTCTCTCAGTATCTCCCCCAACACCTTCATAGGGTTCAGTCTAAAGCTGTTCATTAGGGTCCACAAGATGCCTTTAACCATTGAAACAGTTTGCAGAAGAGAAGGTTTCTAACAGCTTGACTTCACAGCCCCTACTGTGCTAAAAAGCATTTATTTCACCACATGTTCCTTTGAGATGACTTGCATAAGGTCTGCTCTCAAGAGGTTTAGATAGATACTACCAAAGCTTGTAGAACTTTCCTGGTCTGTGGATCTTAGTATCTATTAACAGGCAGAGAGGCACTGGCGAAACAAAGTAAAGATTTCTAAAAACCTTTCCAAAAACCATTTAAATGTGACCTCTTAAGATTTTGAGCCTAGGAGTTAAAATTAGTTTTCATTGAACTTCTGAAATTACTATTGCAATGTTTCTGGTTTGTTGGAAAGGGGATTCTTGTAAATGTTTTAACACTTAGGAGTTAATATAAGAGGTAAAGCGCATATTCTTCATTCCTAATGATATTTATTATGCCTTGTGACACACAATTTTGCTAAAAGTCAGAATCGTAAAAGTTTATCTGTGGAATACCCAGAACACTGAGTAGGATCATGCAAACAAAATTAAGTTACCATTATTATTTATGTGTAAATAAAATCGAGTTCTGTTCGACTCTAGCTATCTCTTTCCTGCTTCTCTGGTACTGCTAACAGAAGTAAATTCATTTTGAAATCAAAGGCCTGTAGTTGCACTGACTTGATTTGGTTGGGGTTTTTTTGTTCATGTCTGGTCTGTATTTACTTTTTATTTATATGATTCCATGAATTTACACGTGTTGCATTAAAAAACCGTCTGGGCATGGGGAAAGGAATCTGAGTTGCAGCAGTTACATAAAAGTGTGTGCTAAGAATCACTGCTTGATACCTGCTTTTTTGAATAGCAGTTCCACTATAAACACCGGTTTGCCTCACTTCATACATGGGACACTAGTGTACCATCTTTGGTGAGATTAGTCCTCTTAAGTCCTTTCTTGTTTTGGCTTTGGACACCTTTCTAGGTGCTTCAGCAGCAAGGCAATCATCTAGCTTTTCTGTATTGTCTAGTTCTGTAGGTTCTTAAATTACTGAGATATCTTTGTGTTTAGCCCAAGAGCTTCACCGCAGTTAATTTCATTCACCTGTGCATATTCAGAAATAGCAATTCTGGAAAGGTAAGCACCACTGTCCCCCTTAAAACCTGTACTGTCAGCTTGGTTTCAGTGAGCAGACACTTCAATGCTACACTGGTTACCAGAGAAGCCTTAAAACTTCAACTAACTGCTAATGGCTTTGTAGGAAGCGTCAGACCATTTTGCTGCATCTTCAGATGATTTCTAGGTGCACAAGATCACAAATGGAAGGAGACATCTAACGTATCTTGCTGCTTTGCCTACAATCAGAGTGAAGGTGGAAGCAGGTAACTTAGGCAGATTGGATCGTACCCTGTGATATCCCTCCCGCTTGCCACTGGCTTCTTAGGAATTTCAGGGGCCCTGCAAACCCCAGGCATGAAAAATGCCAGTGGGGTAGAACATAAATTTGGTCAAACAGGAGTGCCTGTTGCTTGTGCATATACAAATGCACTGGAAAAATGTGATTAAATGTGATTTATAAACCTTAGCTGATACCATAGGGATTATCCTTTTAATTCACAGCACTATTCACTGTAAAGTTGTGACAGATTAAGTAAGCAGAGTGCCTATTAATACTCTGGTGCTTAATGATAACTGCTTTTAAATGAAACCAACCAATCTTTGTCTTCCTTTTTTTATTTTTGTATTTATTTTTTTTTTTAGATTTAAACACAGTTTGTGTTAGTAAATACACATGACAGTTGTCAAATTACAAGAGTTTTGTTTTGACTTTATATTTAGTGTAGGGAAAGTCTCACTTTCTCAGTCTGTATTGGAATGAGCAGCCTACACTCAAGCATAATGAAGGGAACTGGCTCTCTTTATAGATACCTGAACATGTACCAATGCCTAAAATAAGTTTACACAGAAGGAGCTGTGGGTGAAAAGAAAAAAAAATCATTTTAAATTCCTCTAAAGCTGTGAGAATTCTCAGCCCCATCTTGACAAAAGATTTAGACACTTCGACTTTCAGGGAGAAAGAACATGAAATTGTAGAGGTGGGTTATTAAAGCATTTTGGTGGGTTTAAAGATTTTACAGATGCCATTACAAAATCAGATAAATCCATAAGAGACCTTATTCAGACAAATGTAGATCATTCTCTCAAAGGGATTTATAGATAGCTCCTGTCAGTTAGAGCTGTGAGAGTGTTAGCAGGTTGTTCTCTGAATCTTTTCATTTCCTCTGTCAGTGTAAAGCAAGAATTATTTCAATTGAGGCAATGAAGCTGCACAATCATAAGATGGATGAAAGGTGTAGAAGTGGGTCCTGTGACCTTCCTGTCAGTGGAAGGAGCTAAAATAAGGAAATGACAATTGTTGAAGAAGCCCTCCATTTATCATCAGAGGTGATTTTGCACAGTTTTAGCTGTGTTTAAAGTTCTGTATTTACATTCAGAAGTAGAACCTGCATAATAAATGTCTGTCCGATCTACTGTATTCTTTACGTATTTTAAAAGCGCTGAGCATCTGTTTTGCTAATCATGTGTAGCTTCTTTTTCTGAATTTATTATCATGCCAATTTTGCAGTTTGTCTTCCTCTCTTTGACTTTGCAGCAACTTTGTCTGGTGTCCCACTTAGCCACAGATTTTCTTTCAGCTACCTTGTATAACCATTGTTCTTACCATACCATTCCAGTTTCTTGTGCGAGTCCTAATTCTTCTCCAGTGAAGAGATTTGTGTTTTGTTCTAAAAATAGGACTTTCAAAATATTCTATAGTGTATAAAAGTGCTGTATATGACTAGAGATAGTAGATCAAGTAGGGCATAAAGACTGAGCTACCTCATTCTGTTTGAATGAGCAGCATCCGAGACATTCACATTTAGACATATGTTGGTGCATCTCAGTAGTCTTCAGCGGAGGTGGGTCAGTTTGTGTGGTGGAAAATTTGAACGTGGGTAAATAGTCTTTTGTCCTTATAAACAGTTTGCTGAGCGTCCGGGCAAGCACAATAGGTATTTGAATAAAAACTTGAAGACTGCTTTACTAGTTCAAGCCACTTGTCTAATAACCCGTCTGACAATAACTAGTAGCCGATGCCTAGGCAAAGGCATTAAAATAGGGCAAATATGCAATGAGAATTTCCCAGTATAATACTTTTATCAGTGGACTTAGTGAGCCAAAAGTGGTGTCACTGTGTATAAGAGGTATTTATGGATTTCTCCTTCACAGAATTTTAAAATCTTTTCCAAACCTGTGTAAACCTCTGGTATTCACAGCTTCCAGTTTCTGCAGAGTCAGTGATACGAGTGTACATAGCAGAGATCTCACGAGACAGGATTTGCTTAAAACAAGAACTTTGGTATTTCTCAAAGAGAAAACTTACGTATTTTCAGTGAGTGCTTGCATCCTTCCTGGTATCCTGAGAGTTCCCGTGTTCTTCCTTGGCCTTAGAACCACAGGTTGAATCCTTCCCATGTAAACTGAAATTCCGATCAGTTTTAATACCAACATAGCTTTTATCTCCATGACTGTAATGCATTGCCATTATCCACTTATACTAGATGAATGCTTATGACTTTATACTCTTTGCTCACAAATTAGATTTTGGGACAGGAGGAGAATACCGAGTGACACCTGACGTCCCAGGACCAAACAATGTTGACAATCTAAATATGTAGTTAATAGTGCCTACCCCTACCGTGCATGCAGAACATCAGTGCCATTTGTAGAAGATTTCACAAACGCAGATGTTAATGTGTCACAGTTCCCATAAATAAGTCATTCTGATGTTAGAATCTCATAAATGCTGGTTCCACTACATGTGCAACTCATGAATTCAGGCTGCGTGGAGGTCAAACCGTAAGGAGGTTGTCCTTTGTTCCTCTTGAGTCTAGCAGCTGATACCTCTGTACAGTGCTGTGGCAAAAAGGACGAGCGTAAAGGGCAGGTAAAATTACAGCATCCTGGTATGAATTACAGCGCCAGATTACGCCTGCACTTGTGTCCTGTGTAGCAAAGCAGCATGTTTGAGTGCAGCATCCTCAAACATACTTCGTGTCTCAGACACTATCCTCAGAATAGCCTTTTTACCAAGGCTTAGTAAATACCGGGTCTCTGGTGGATACTTGGGCCTTGTTGCCTCAGCAACTCTGAGAGGATTTTCCCTGCCAGAATTCAAAGGTTTAAGGTCCTGTTTCCACTTCTCTGACTCATTTTTTTCTGGCACGGTGCCAAATCAAGAGGTTGTCTGTCACAGACAATTCTTTCTGTTAATTTTTAAAGCAATTTATTTTTTACCTTTACATATGAATAAATACACACAGAGGATCAGCATGGTTCGTTCATAGCAGTAACTCAAAAGCAACTCAACTGAGGCGAGTAAGTGCAAAAGGAATATCAGGTTCATGTCAAGAGGAAGAAACCCTGGTTGTTTATACTTTTTAAACAGGAAAAGATATCCACAAGATCTTGTTAGGCCCAGCACTATGCTTTAACTAGAAATCTGTCTTCTCTGTTTGGCCCAGTGACTGAACATGAGACAAGGTCGGCCACACATCATCGGTCCTCATGAGCAGGGGAGCATGTGCCACCGTTACTTCTGACTTCATGGGCCCTGGCACTGGGGCGCACACTGTTTGGATAGAATATAAAAGGAAACAAATCAAACAAACCTCAGAAAGAAAACTTTGGCTTTGAAGGACAGTAGAAAAAATGAACAAAAGCATCTCCTCGACAGGCATAGAAGGATAACCATAAAACTAGTTAAAACGTGATCCCGCAACTGAGCTGCCTTGTTCTACGAATAAATCAACAATCTATGGAAACATGTTCGAAGCAGAAGAGAACATTAAGGATTTTTTGCTTCATAAAGCAGCACCTCAACCAGTAAAACTCAAACTATTTTGGGCGCTGGCTGGAGATGTCAGTCAGTGTCAAAGGAGCCATGCTGACTGTCAAGCTAATCAAGCTCAAGTATCAGTATCATAGATTTACATATAAACCCACAAATCTGACATCAGTTTTGCCCTCTCTTTATTGAGGATGTTCTAATTATTACTGTATTCATTTAAATTAAATGTAAGGAATTTAAATAGACTATTTAAACAGAAGTACATGCTGTCATATACCATGAACAAAAGGGATGTCCATTTTTTAACTCTGAATTAAAAATTAAAACTTACCTCCAGCTGGTCTCTACACTGTTAGCTATCAACGCTGACGGTTTACACAGCAGTGCTTTATAGGGTGCGTGGTTGTGTTTTGCCAGGGAGTTTACCCAAGTAGCTCAAGGGAGGAATTGCTGCATTCGGTCATCCTCACACACTCACACACAGCATTTTTTCTCTGACACCCGTGCTGGCTATGATTCCTTAGTTGCTTCCTTCCCCAAGTGAAATTTGCTTTCCTTCCCCAGCGTTGCCACATATTCATAGCAGAAAGAGGCAAAACCAGAACCACTGATGATCCCTGCAGACGTGGGGAGGCACTTGGCTGTGAGTGTGCAGTGAAGGGGCTGTGGGAACACAATAGGTGAATAGTGGAGGAAAGGTGTATGAACTCCTGACGTCTTCTGGCATTTATAAAGACTTTCCGTAAGATTTACTGGGTCTATAAGTGTGTAATGCACCAAAAAAGTGAACCTTGCCCCTTTTTTTCTTGTTCATTGAAGCTATCGCTCCTTGTCCGTCAGACCTCCGAGTGGAATTTAAAAAGTGGTGGGAAGCTCTCACGCCCAAACCCTGCTTAGTTACCATATGAATGCTCAACTCATTGTTTGAAGTAACAATTAGGAGGACAATGGATAAAGGAGGAAACTGGAGACAGCAACTAACACCTGTGAATCAGAACTTAAACAGCCTTCTTTTACATAATTAAAGAAGCAGGCACAATGCACATTGACTTCAAAATGTGGTCCAAAGACAATGCTGGTGCATGTAAATCCCTTTTCAGTGCCATTACTTACATGTCAGGTTTGATCATTTTCTAAAAAAAATCTTAGTCATGAATGAATGTTGCAAAATGTCGCAAGGAGGGGTTTTTTTTTGGCGGGGAAGGAAAAAGCAAAGAGAGAAACATTTAAGAGCAATTGCAATTTCATGGAGGAGGGAGAAGTCCTGATGAAGTTGTTAAAATGCATGGACTTCAGATAGGCAGCAGAAACTCATTGTAAGACACAGAACATTTCTAACCTTGCAAATAGCACTTATGATTTAACAACCTGTAATCAGCACTATATACTTTTCTGTATTAAAAAAGAATGCATGCTATGAAATTGTTTCATTAAATCGTATTTATTGCAGAATGTGAGCAGAATTCTATGGTGCTTTCTCAAGGAAGCAATCCATATGTGTGCTTAACGTGCTCATATGCAATTATTTCTTAAATAGGTTATGTTGTGCTTCTCTAGAACTTTATTTAATGAAGCTAGTTAACATTATGACTCTTGAAATGACAGTATCAAAAAAGCTATATCTACAATTTACATATATTAATAAGTATTAGGGGCATAGTTGTCTATGTGCACACATCAGTAGTGTTGCTAGAATTGTACTGGCATAAAAAGGATAAAAGTGAAGGTTATTCAGTAGTCAGAATAAATCAGTGAGTATACAGTTAGATATTTCTCTCTGGAGAAATGTAATGTCATTAAAAAGTATCTAATATCTACCCTTCTGTCTCCATAAAGTTTACGGAGATATAAGTAACTTCACATACTTCAGCTATAATATTCCTGATGGTAGTACACACTGAAACCACATTTTGGAATATTTGTTCTCTATCTTTAAATGGTATCAGTAGTACAAAGTTAGAAAAAATATGTGAAGTCCTGACCACACTGAAGTGAAAGTTTAACTTGCATTGTCTTCCAAGTAATCTAGATTGGTTCTTTCCAACCATCTTCATCAGAGAAGATGGTTTCTTCACAGGGGAGTTGTACTAATTTTAAAAGGGAAAGCATGGTTGTGATGAAAAGTGGGAAGAAAAAAAGAAGAGAGGGAAAGAAAGAAAGAGGAAGGAAGGAAGGAAAGGGAAAGAGAAAGAAAAAGAAGAAAGTAAAAACTGAAAAACTGTTTGTGTCCATTACATGCTACAGTGTTGATGGTAATTATATTCTGTTAACTAATTACTATTCAAGGTCCAAGATAAGGACAAAGTAATTAATTAATCAGTAATTAAAACAGTGATTTTCTTCTTGGAGTGGATATCTTGTCTATACTTCATGTTCATGTTAGACTTTCGGGTTTTATATTGTAAATTCCTTGCTGTTTTGCAGATTTGGTGTACGGATACTATAGACAGCAGCGGAAATTGACTGAAGAGATCGATTGGTCATATACAGGTAAGCAAAACTGTCTGTTGGAGAACTTGCTTTTATGTGATAGTTTCATGTTCATTGTTAGAACTTCAAGAGCCTGTTATGTCTGTATACCACTTACCATATGCCTGAACAATTGCTAAAGTAAAAATGTAGGAAATGGAATCTGAGAAATTACAGGAACTTTACAACAGGAGAGACTATTTTCCTTTCTTACATCTGTTACTTTTGGAAAGAGAAGGTCGTCATCCTTAAAACCTTAACCTCAGACATGATTTACTTGATGAAGGCTGAGCCAATAAATCGCTAGGTGCTCATTTATCATCTGAATGTTACTCTTCTGGCAAGTTTGAAAAGCAGACAGGCTGAAACAAGGCACAGCATGTTATGTGAGTAAGAACACATCAATATACTGCTTATGAACTTCTGCACTTCGCTTCTGAGCAGCTGAGCATCCTTTCCAGGTCTCACCCTGATTCTCCTAAAAAATAAGTCATTTGAGCTCTCCCATTTGCATAAGTGAGGAAGATATACCCTTAAATTCTGTATGATCTTCATGACAGAAGGACTAAGAAAAATTCTTAATTAACCTCCTAGATTTTTCTGTAAAAGTCAAGCCACTTTCAGTAATATTGAAAAGGTAATTGTGTCCTAAATGATAGGTATATATTACTGAGACGTGACTCTTACATTTGTAATAATTTAAGTTACTGTTTAAAAAAACAAGTAGTTTATTAAAAGAAATAAGGACTGTCAAGTTTCAGTGTTTCATATATTTGATTCAAAATACGTTCCTGTTGTTAAAGAAATGTACGATTCTTTTTCTTTCTCTCATACTCTTTTTCATTTTTCTGAGAGTTTTTATCTTCCAGGGTGAAACATATCTAACAAGTTTTGAGCCTGGAGAGAATTGAAACAGGCTAGTCATAAACCTTTCAAAATGAGATTTATAATGAAAACTCCTACTTACACAGATTGTACTGCAAAATCCAAGCATAAGATCAATCAGTGCACTATTTCATGTTCAAAATCCATCCATTTTTTAATTTTGCAGTTAGAGGAATGCAAGGATAAGCCTCCAGGATTACAGGTGACCAAAGAGCAATTTATGAGTTGAGTTTAAAGAGCAGCGAATGAGTTTTGCATAGGATATTGGAGGACAGAGCTCTTCCCTAGCCTACACAGAACACCCACCCACTGGGCAGCTGCTGCAGCAGCCACAGGTCACATTTGCTGGATATTTTTGATGGCACAACAGCACAGACTCTGCAAGCTGGAGGACCCAGACCTGTTGGTTCTATCCTTTAACATGTGAGATACCTTCATATAGTCAGTTCATGTGCCTTGCCCTAGTGGCTCTACTGTTGGCAAAGCCTTTCTCCCCATCCAGACCTATAGAGTCAGGCACACGTGGTGCATGGGTTGCCTGAATTTGAGAGGAGTCCTGCTCAGCTCTGTGTGCCCAGCCCAGCAGCCTCCTGCCCCTGCAGCATCCTGCTCCTGCAGTATCCTACCCAAGCAGCATCCTACCCAAGCAGCATCTTACTCCTGCTTCTGCTGCCTCACCTGGCCCTCTGCCCCGTGGGCTCCGTGTGCCCCCAGCAGTCATAACACAGCTGGCTCCATAATGTGTTCAGATGTGGATTTTCAAAGCTTTTTGCAGGAGCTGCATGTAAATCAGGTACTCGGTGTCTAGGGATGGCAAGTGTATGGCGAGCTTTCTTGAAATACCAGGTAATTGGTTCGTGCCATAAAGGGAACACACAAATTCAGCTTTCACTCAAAAAAAGGCAGTCTCCCTGAACGTGAAGAAAAATTACAAATTTTAACATTGTGTGTTGGAGGCACAGAATTCTAGAGTGTGAAGCATATTGATTTTCATCTCATTCATTTGTAATAATTTGTCTGTTTTAATCTAATTATTTTGTTGCTGGGGGAAGTGGTATCAGGTACTGTATGTGTAACTACTATACCTAGCTCAGACCTATGGTTTTGAAGGATACACCAACATACGTATTTCTGAATGGATGACCTGTGCTTTGTCAGTACATCCTTTCCTCAGACACCAGTTATATTCTTCTGTCTTATTACCTGCTCACTGAAAGACCTGAAAAGTTAGCCTCTGTGTGCCAATGAAGTGTTATGAGTGGGCCTATCCTGCAACCATAGAGTTTAATCCACTATAACTAAGAAAAATCTTAACTGGCTTGGCAAACTGATCTGAGTTTGAGCAGATGTAATTCTCTATATCAAATAATAAATTTCAGACACATCAGCCACAGTGGGTCAATACACTCCTTTATTGGGATGGTGCTGTGAGGTGGAAGTAAAATGGAACTAGAGAAATAACTGGAATCTTATCTGCTGAAATCATGCAATTCTGAAGGTGGAGTTTCATAATAAAGCAATTTCACATACTGTACGTAAATATGAGTCATCATCAGATTTTGACTCTTGGGTAAATGTCTAAAGAAGTCATAAATGTTACTGGAAACATTTTGTAGTACTTCTAAAGGGCTCTGCTTTAAGCCATAGACAAATCCTGCATTTGCAAGCATGAATTTAGGTTTTTGTGTCCTGACTTTGCATGTATTTGCATAAACAAATACAGTGTTAAAGAGATGGAAGGCGCAAGCGCTTGTTACAGATGCATCCGATTTTTTCACGAGTAAGAAGCTAGTTTGTTAGTATTTTAACAATCTTTCATTCTATTTTTCATTAAAACGGTGATAGAAATCAAAAAAAAGGATACCGTGAATATTTTCAAGTGATGTCATATACTAAAAGTGAATCCAACCATTTTTGGTGTAGAAAAAACAAATCTACTGAGGAAGTTTATTTCCTCAACTCGATTAGATACTAATTGATGATGAAAGATCATTTAGACATTATTTAAGTGCACTGCTAAGGTTAGGCAATCACATATTATTTCAAACCATAAAGCAAGCAAAATAATCTTCAAGTATTTCTCTATTGTAAAGATGAAAGATTAAATTTTATTGATGCTTTGTTTATCTGCATTGTTTTTGCCAGAAGGAATAATGTAATGCTGTTTTCTGGGATTTTTTTTAACATGGCTGGTTGACAGTAGTCTGTGAAAACTCCAAGTCTGAACGTACACATGTAGAATTATCCAATGATACCACAAAGAAGATATTTTTTTCCCACTGAAATTTCTTTCTGTTCGGTGTTTCCGCTTGGTATTTGGGTTCTTATTCACAACAAGCTAGTGGTTTAGAGGGAAAAAACTAGAGCTCAGTTCTCTTAAGAGCAAGAAATTTTAAACAGCCTTCCAGGATTTCAAAAGATGAGGGTTTTAAAAAATGTTAAAAATTGGATCTAGTATGTAAATGGATATCACAGCCAGTTCAGTGTTCTTTGTCTCATCACTCAGGAGTATCGAGTTCAGTTTGTACTGCCATTCATTATGCGATACACTGATACACAGTCGCCTTATAAATACTGGCAACTCTGGTCTTGAGGAAGGGGTCATTTTAGTATAAACTGTTGGGCCTCTGGGTATTGAAAGAACAATTTTGTTGTTTGCAAGCAGAACGTGAATCATATTTCCGCTTTTCTGTGGGGGGAAGCATCATGAGTCACAGAATCACAGAATAATTTAGGTTTGAAAGGGGTGCTTGGAGATCGTCTGGTCCAACCCCTGGCTCAAAGGGAAGCGAACTTCAAAGCTGAGGCAGGTTGCTCAGATCTCATCCAGCACAGTATTGAAAATCCACAAGGAGGGAAATGCTGCAGCGTGGGCAGTGTGTTCCACTGTCATTTTGAAGAATGTTTTTCATTTACGCAACTGTGACGTCTCTTATTGCAACCTGTGACCATTGCCTCTTGCCCTTTCCCTGCGCGCTGTCCTGCAGATTGCCTTTACATAGCGCTGGACTCCAGTAAAGTTCCCCCTCTGGGCTCCAGCCTCTGCAAACTCAGGTGCCTCAGCCTGTCCTCATACATGATGTACTCCAACCCCCTGAGCATCTCAGTGGCCTCTGGTTTGTTAATACCCATCTCACACTGTGATGGGGAGGAAGGCAAAACAGTGGTGCACATTCTCGATGTCACCTCACTAGTGTGCAGTAAAGGGGAACGGTCACGTCCCTCATCGTGCGGGCTGCACTCTTGTCAAGGTTGCCCAGTACGTTGGTGGTCTTCCTGGCTGCAAGGGCACGCTGCTAACTCACACACACACACAACTTGTTCTCCATCAGAATAATTAATGACAATCTTTTCAGATAATTATTAATATCTGGTTGTCCTGGTTTCAGCTGGAATAGAGTTAATTTTCTTCTTTGTGGTTGGTACAGTGCTGTTTTGGCTGTGATGTGAGAACAATGTCGATAGCACACTGATGGTTTTAGTTGTTGCTGGGTGATGTTTGTGCTAAATCAAGGACATTTCAGTTCCTTGGGCCCTGCCAGCCAGAGGGCTGGGGTGGCACAGGAAATTAGGAGGGGACACAGCCAGGACAGGTGACCCCAACTGGCCAAAGAGGTATTCCATACCATGGGACATCATGCTGAGTATATAAACTGGGGGAAGAAGAAGGAAGGGGGGAGGAGGACACACATTTGACATTATAGCATTCGTCTTCCCAAGTAACCATTACGCGTGATGGAGCCCGGCTGTCCTGGGGATGGCCGAACACCTGCCTGCCCGTGGGAAGTGGGGATGAATTCCTTGCTTGTGTGCTTGTGTGCTTGTGTGCTTTTCTTTGCTTGTGTGCACGGCTCTTGCTTTACATATTACATTGTTTTTATCTCAACCCTTGAGTTTTACATCCCTTTCCGATCCTCTTTCCCATCCCTCTGGGTCGGGGGGGAGTGAGCGAGTGGCTGCATGTGTTGGTTGCTGGCCAGGGTTAAACCATGACACTGGTGTATCTCAGTGGTAAAACTTGGCAGTTCATTGATGATGCTCTTCTGGCCTTTGCATCAGGATTTTCTGCAATAGCAATGGCTAAACATAATGGCCTGCTGGTTTTGCTCCCATGTTGAACATTGAGCTAATCTTGTTAAGCTTAAAATTATTATCATTCTATGCCTGATTCAACACCCCCTGGAGATATCCCCCTGGCTTATCATTCCCCATTACTCTCGCTACACAGACAAAACCTTAGCTGTCATTTTAAAAGCTGGTTTTGCCACCTCAAATCTTGGAAATTTGCACTGATGTCTTCAAATGTTGATGCCTGTAGTTTGGCTTAGAAATGAAAATGGCCTTATTTTCAGTGGTACTGAGAAAACATAATTCTCTTTCTTGCCCAAACAAGATCTAATGTTTGGATTTCAAATGTTCTGTCATCTTCCAGTACTGAGGAGATTCTACTGCTAAGTCACTGCTCATAAAGTTTATGGAAAAGTAGGTTGTTGTTTATATCCATAATTTACAGGTGTATTTTGCTTTTGACTCAGCGTAAAAAAGTGAGCAGGGATCTCAGCTGTGGCTCAAGAGAATAATTTCAACATTGGCAGGTAATTCTACATACTCTGTAAAATGTCTGCTGCTTCTGCTACCCCACAGTTTGATCCAGGTAAATTGGGAAGTTTCAGGCTCTCCCCTCATCCTCACCCCGTCTCCCTGTTCAGCAGCCATCTGCTGGGATGACGGACAAGGCTAGGCATACGGGCATTGCTTTCTGCCCTGCAGCTGCCCTGGAGAAGATGCTGTTCCGGAGAGTGTGTGTGTGGGCACCCATGCACGCTTCTTGTGAGACAGCTCCAGGAGCAGGGCAAAGTTAGCCAGAGGGTAGAGGTGCAGGCTCTGGGTCCAAACTTGATAGAGGAGCCATTTCATGAGCCAAATCCCAACCGTTGGGCTGTGTGGGAGAGTGGGAGGCACCAGCAGGAGCCTGCTAGAGGTGGGATCCAGGAGCTGCCTACTGAACCAACTGATTTAATGGGCAGTTCTACCAGACCAAGCTGGAATGTCTCCAAGAGAACCCTGGCCAAAAGCTGATGAAACCTGCCTTCACTGGCTCTGTAAAACCATGCTCTGGGGAGATGATGCATACCAAATTACGTTCAGATTTTTTCTTGCTAGCTAACTACCGTGACAGTATGAGCATAACTTTATGAGAAGATCTGGTTTTTTATCACCTCCTGTGAAATAAATCACTTTGTGTTTTATATTCACCAAGTGACTGATATGCTGTATCAGTTTTGAGAATTAAAGAGAAGCCTATGCTCATGGGTCCTGTAGGTTCTTTCCGTAAAGGATGCAGCATAAGAAATCAAAATAACATGCATTCTTTTATTAACTCACATAAAAATAGCTCTGCAGAGGGTCTTTTTTTTAGTAGACCTTATGCTTCAGAGGCTGTCATACCTTTTCTTACATGATAGCTCATTACATGTATTTATATCTCTCAGATCACAGTCACTCATGGTTCCAGTATTTTGTCACTAAATTCACAGGCTCACTAATTAAAAAGCCTATTACATTATTATGGTTTTGAGAAGGCTGATGATTCAGCAACAGAAATTATGTGTTATGCATCTGTTCACATCAAAGAGACAAGGTGTCCTCAAGCGGGAAGCTACATGCTGGCATTGCTGACCGTAGAGAAATTCATTTTAAAATATCCCAGTATACTGATTCAACAACACAAAGCATGTTATTCAACACAAATAAGATATCTATTCAGTACATTTCTGAGTTTTGAATTCATATGAAGTGATATGGTTTGGAAGAGTCTGTTTCAAACATCCTTTCCTTTCAGTCAGGAGAGCTGATCTTTAAGCAGTAGAAGGCTACTAGCAGCAAAGTGCAATTTATTTAGCTTTGATTCAGCCAATATTTGTAGAATAAATTGAGTGGAAAACTGTTGCAAGGGTTTTTTTGGGAGGAGGTAAGAGAACGGACCCCATATTCATGCACTTTTCAAAGTTGGGTGGTTGTAAGTCAGGTATGAAGAACCGTATGTTGGTATTCATATTTGGCTCATCACTGGTAAAATTGCAGTGGTTTTCTTTCAATAAAGATTAAAGTGATGTGTTTGCTAGAGTTCTCTGGTAAGGAACACTGATAAGACCTATTCCTTCCCCCATTTCACTCCTTTATTACTATAAACAAAGGAAGCAGCTGGGTCATTTTCAGAAACTGCACAGCATCTCATTTTGAGCATCAACTAGATTATTCAAACACAGGAAAGTTGATTTCTGGAGTATAGGAATCAAAACATGAGATATTTGCCTAGTGTGGCACTGCTGTTTTGATAAGGTCTGGCCGGAGGTCAGAAAGATATAGACTACCCATTAAATAAATGTGTTTGGAAATTAAAGCTTTTTTTAGGAGTGCTGTCTTTGGGAATGCACCACAGTAAAATGAAAAAAGCAGATTGTGGATATCTCACAGTAGACTACAGCCTCTGGTAAGCCTCTTTGCCCTTCAAAAATGATCATGAAAGTATCCTCATGTATATACTACTGAATGATTTCTCATTTACGAGCATATTCAATCTGTGCTGCAGTGGGAAGGATATGCTCTTGAAGACTACTTGCCTACAAAATGCACAAATGATTGCTTTCACTTCATCATCACCTCCATATCAATATGATATATGGATTTGTGAAATTTAGAACCCAGTAAGTAATTCTGTTGCTTACGCTGACAGGACGCCTTGCTTTACTCACCTGCTACAGCCTGTTTGTTTAAGGACTTTCTTATGAGCATTTTTACTAGAAGGCTGTTCTGCTGTATTTTATAACAGATTTTGGGTTTTTTCCTAATGGATTCAAATCCCATTCTTTTCAGTATGCATAGTTTTCTAATGTAGTGGAATAAGGGCAATAACTAATTTTGTGCAACTTACTCCCAGATTTGAAGCCATTCATGACCTTGCATGCTTGGTGTTTTGCAAGTGCACCTGACTCAGTTAATCAGAGCATAGGAGCAGCACATATTGTTTCAATTTCTAAATTTTGAATACTAAGTTACTGCAAATTACTGTAAATGAACTTAAACCACATTTTCGTGCTGTACATTGGAATTTCATTTTCAAATGTTACAACCTCTTTCCCACAAAATAATAATTTAAAAAAAAAAAAAATCAATTTGAGAAACTAGGGGAACCCATCACCGGTTCTGTTTTGGATGAATCAGCATGTGCTGAAAAAAACCCTACACTGCTGAAAAATCCCGACCTTTCTGAAATTAACTTGTAGAAATGGCAGTTTCGGTTCCTCAGGTCTTCCTCTGCCATGTGTAAAGCAAGTCACCTTCTCATTTCAGAGGTAAAAAATAAACTTATCTTCACCTGCGTGTTAGAGCCACCCCAGTTTGTAGCTTGGTGGACGAACCCTGTGCTCTCTTGTGAAGCGTTAGCACCGTTGTCACCTTTCTTTCTACCTGCTCACTCTCACGTAGACCAGGAGGTTGAGCAGGTGTCAGCAACAGCTAGTTCAGTCTGCAGGCTTGCTGTAATTGGTAGTAAATCACAATGAAGAAGGTAAATTAGGATAAATTATTTTTCTTTGTATAAAGAATATTTTCTGTCAGGAGTTTCTGAGGGATGATGTGTGTTGTTTATTTACATACAGTTGTTTTATGTGCAGTATCAGGACATGAATCGGCACATTACAACAGTTCCAAGAAACCTGAGTTATACAGGAATGTTATACAGCTTGTTATTTCCAATGGGGAGATCCACTCTAGGAAATTTTCCCAAAGAAGTCTGCGTTCTGTTCCTCTACCAGGGTAACAAGCTTTCCACACTACCCTGAAGAAATAGCGAGCATGTCAAAAAGCTGCTTAGATCTCAAAGAAAGTATGTAATCCAAAATTAGGGCTCTGTGCCCCTGTACTTCATGAATTTCACGGCCTTTCTTCTCTTTGCCTTTTCTTCTGCAATTGTGGTGCACAGGAAACCACTTTTCTGCATTCAAAGTCATCCCTTCTTGTGGTGAAAGTCCTGGTGAAAGCTGTCAAAGTCTGTAACAGTTAATTTGCAGCAGTCCATGGGACGGTGGCTGTGGCACTGTGCATCCACTAGATTTATCAGTTGAACTGTTCCCTTCATTATTTGGTTGCCAGAATCACAGAAGTTCAGTTCTGAGCATCAATTTCAGCTGTGAAAGGTGCACAGAGTTCTTTTCATGACAAGCCAGGTCATGACATCTAGCTGCATACATATTTAGCTAATTCTTGCTATGCTTCAACAGTTGTGCTTGCAACAAGCTCCATACCCATCCTGCGGCAGCCTCTTTCTGCTCTCTTCCAAGAGCTTTCTTTATGGAAATTAAACTATGGCTTGATCTGATATTGCCTGGCATTGATCCTGGTTCAGGAGCCACAGAAACAATTGACTGTCTTCTTCCATCCTTTATCATAGTTGCTGCATGTAAAAGCTAAGCTGTTTTCCCTCTGAATGTGGTGTTTCGTTGTCAGTACCTTGTCTGTCAGTGAGCTTTATCTGATGAAGAGTGTGTTAGCCAGAGACAATTTAAAAAAAAAAAAAAATTTAAAAAATAAGAAAATGAAAATACCAACAATGGAAAAGCAAAGAGAGGGACAATGTGTTAAATGCTGGAAAAGAAAAATCATTTACATGTGAGGACTTGGAAATTTGTTTTCAAACTCCTGGTATTCCCCTAGCTGTGTAAGCTATCAGTTCAGGGCTTGGGTGCATGCTCATAGACTGACAACAATTATTTTTACTGAGTTAATGGCAAAAACAAGCACACAACAAGAAGCCCACCTTGTATTATCCTGCCTGATTAATGGAAAGGGAAAAAACCAAAAAAAATACTGCTGCTGGAGTATTTAGGAATACTGGGTCAATGGTTCATAAATTCTTTTCTTCTGTTTCCGAATACAGATTTTCTGCCTGCTTGTACATGTGCTGACCACTTTGCATATACACAGTACAGTATGATCAATCTCTCTCTCTCTTTTTTTTTTTTTTTTTTTTTCAGATACATTTTTCCTGTCAGTTTTCGGGAAAACAAATATTTATGGCTGGAGTGCTAGTCAGTGAAAAATTACAAAGACATTTTTATGATTATTCAAATGCATCCTTTTGAAAGCTAGTTTGAGAGTAGGGCTGTGGTATGTGTGAACAGAGCTCTCTGAATAGGAGCACTGGCTCATTATCTCTTTGATCTGTATTTTACCGGCTTTCAGAGTATCCAGAACAGATCAAAGGCGACCACCACAAACAGGCGGTAGACAATACGTAACATATTTTCTTGGAGAGGGGGCACATACTTTAAATAATGCAACCATTCATTTTCTTCAGCTGTAAGTACCCACTTCAAACAGATAAGTATGTTGTCATAAGTAATCTTTACCAACACATTTAACCACTGAGATCTGTACACCTGCCAGTCCTAATGACCACATGTATCTAATCAAAATGAGAACAATACTTGTTCTCCTTTGTATAAAAGGAACCAATGGTAATCTGTTGTAATAGCTTGATCACACATCTGAGGTTCCCTTTGAAATTCTTTGCTTTGTCTAGAGAAGCTGTGGAGCATGTGCTAAAAAGAGCTTTTCTGGATGGCCTTCTGTGTCTTCTCACTCCATCCCTTTCTTGAGAGTTCCTACCCTTTCCATTTGACCCTTTTTGTCATATTGGCTTATGAGCTCTCTTATGGTGCAGCCATAACTTGTTTCTCTTGCAGTATAAAATTCTTGGTTTTTCTCACCATCAAATGAGTGTATAGGGTTTTGTTGCCTGCTTCTCCTTGACGTTCCTTAATGGCTGCATGAAGTAACTGCCAGTTTGCCACTTCATCTCCTGTGTGTCCATGAGAACACCTTTCACCTCCCAGTTAACCAATGGGGAAGGAGCCAGCTGAGTGTTTCCTTGACTATCTTGCAGTCTCTCCCAGCTGCCTTTTCCTAAATGTCAGGGACACCCCAGTGTTGTTACCATGGTGCATTCAGCTGGCATGCCTGCAAGAGTTCACAAAAGCCAGCACACCCAGCACACCCACCGCGTGTTTTACAGGAGCATACGATGAGGGAAGGCACTTACCTGCTGTATCACAGCTAAATAGAGCATAACAAAAGATGCTTTTTGGTGCATATTCTGTATAAAAGTGGACCCAATTTAGTACCATAAAACCCATCAATCATTTAAGAATACTCTCTTTGTCCCATTTGTGAGAGTGTCAGTGTATCTATAGATGCATGACAAGTTACGTATATAAACATGTTGGTGAGCTTGCCAAGTCAACAGGTTAGTACATAAACGTAAATGCTGATGAAGGACAATGAGATTTACACTGTGCTGTATTCATTAATTACCTTCTACAAAATATTTGAAGGTGTTTTCTATTTCCTCATAATTTCTTATCCAATCTGCAGCATTATTATTAGCAAAAACAGCTTTTCTTTGATATGGTTTCCTAGTTTGAAAGTCAATACAAATAAAGTACATCCCACATCCAGCCTTTGGAAAACATTATTTTTTAAACCTCAGGTCTACAGTAATCTGTAGATGGATTTGTAGCTGAAATAGCAAAATCTGTTTTAAAATACTGACAGATTTAAAACCTCACTTTGAAATCCTATGCAGCTGAGTCAAATTGTTGTCTATAAAAGAAATCATTCACTTCATAAACAGATTTCAAACATAAACATGAATAAATGCCTTTGTTCCAAATAACAAGCTACCAGCAAGTTCTGTTCTGGTCGCTTGTTTTGGCTTAAGTTGGACATATTCTCTGCAAGAAATGGTTAGGTGGACTGGAAACATGTGTCAGATTCAGTGATCATACAGAGAATAGCTCTGAACTACAGTACACTTTGGTCTATCTCTTTGATACATATTTCATAGAAGCAAAATACTCGTCTCCCAGTTGCTTAGCATTAGCCCATGTGAATTGAATCAGGAGGATTTTCCAGTGTGATTAAGTTCCTTTCACCGAACTGTTCAGGTTTTTCTTACTGGAGCCAGATACGGACTCCCCACCTCCAACAGCCTGCTGCTACAGGCGGCCATGCCATCTAACTCTTGCATAAAATTGATCGAACTCTGTGTTAAAAGTAGTGGTGGTATTTTGCTTCATAGTTCCACTGAAGGACTATCTCAGAAGCTCACTCTTGACTTTTAAACCTTACCTGCATTTCCAAGCTAGCTGTATTAGCGAGCCGTTGAGGTCATCTGGTTCTTCTGATAGAGTTGGTTTGTTTGTTTGGATGATTTCTGGAGAGTTCTTTTCTGTTGCCGATATTTACCTGGATTGATAGCGCAGTCCTGTTCTGTTTTTTTAAATCAAACCAAGATAGTCTAGTCTCTTGTCCCCTTTTGATCACTGTACTAGCTTTTTCTGCTGACCCATGGTTCAGCTAAAATTCTTTTGTCTTCAACATGGGTGATCAGCATCTCCTGCATTTATTCTAGATGAACTGTCCCCAGGAGTTTGTGCAGACACATTAATACTTATCTTTACTAGGAGTTACTTGGTTAGAGCTTCAGAACACACTTGCTTTTACATCATACTGTCTGTTTACAGTCCTCTGAGACTGTCAGACATGGTCTAATTCTCCTCCTCCCCCGTGTTTTTCCTATGGTGAGATTCTTATTAGTAACAAAAACTCCCACTAGTTGTCTCTAAATGTATGCTTTCTACAAATCGCATTGTTGAATTTCATGCCATTTTTACTACATTTCTCAAGGTCAGCTGTTTTTCCCATATGCTATACTGGACCTCAGTGTGATGGCATGTTTTCGCACTTCATGTCATAAGTAGGTGTAGTAAGCAGAACTGAGAAACTCCAGTTTTCTGCACACACACCGCCTGGTACCTCCCATTTAGTGATGCTTACTATTTTTCCCCTTTTCCAGTATTAACTAAACGAGCGAAAGTACTGATTTGTTAGATACTGTGGTAACAATTTCAGGTATTTACTGATCTGTTCAGCACAATTACACAATTTCTAGGTTTTCACAGACTTCCAATTATTGATCTAGTCTTCCTTCCTTCCTTCCTTCCTTCCTCCCTTCCTCCCTTCCATCCATCCTTCCTTCCTTCCTTCCTTCCTTCCTTCCTTCTTTCTTTCTGTCTCCCAAGATACCTGAACCTGGATACCAGCTAAACAGCCAGCTGCGTTCTCATTCATATTCTACAGGCGAATTCAGTCTTGCTTTAACTCCATTGACTTTATAAGCATGAGTCAATATAAGGAAATCAGCTCATAAAGCATTCTGTATCCTAGGCGAAGTATCACTTGTGTTGAAAGTTTATTTCCTATTCAAGCATCATTAAATTGCAATGATGTATAGTCTTAAAATAAATGCTTGTATGAATATTAAACAACCAGTTAGCAGGTTTATTATGCCATCACCCACAGATAAATCCCATTTTGATAAATTCCTTCCTAAATAACACTTTAATTACTGCTCTATAAGTACTGAATTTTACAACCGCAACTAATTACCTATATTCAGATTTCAAACTTTAGTCTAACAGCCTGAACTAAAGCCAACTGAAATCAGTGAAAAGATATCCCCTGACTTAAAATTGAACTTCAGATCAGGCCTACGGTATAGTTATAACCAATTTATATCACATTAACAATGGAGTATGTTTCTAAACAAAATTTAGATGAATGGATTTTAGCAGTCATGGAGTGGGTAGCAAAAATAATCAGAAATGCGTTGACGGCATTTATTTGACTTCCAGCATGTAAAAATTATTATTAAATTATTGGGAAAAATACCATAGCAAAACTAGGAGTGTTTGGCAATTAGGTGAGGAATCACTTTAAAATACCCAATGGCAATTAGCTGTCCCTGTACAGACCCCTCATTATTTTACATTGTAAGAGAAATTACAAGCATATTAGCTGGATTCTACAAAGTTGATCATCAGTGAAAATTAATGTTGACATTTAATTGTCCTGAAACTTCATATTTAATATCTCACTAAGATAGATGGCTCAGTTCACACTTTCCAAAGCTATTGTTTCAGTCTATGGTAGTACTAGATCAAAATTAATGCATGTATAGTTTTTTCTGCACAACCGAGAATGATGGAAACATTTACAGAAGTAATGGTACTGTGAAAATATAAAGTAATTTCATAGAGCCTGTCAAGATTGATCCTGGACAATCTTCTCCCTGGAGGTGATGTTCTTCGGTATTTTCACAAATATCTCAGACGACAGAAGAAAGAGAGGGCATTTGCAAATCGATGGAGGACACCTTGCTGGAAGTTGCAAGAATTTTGGGTGAATAATCAGAATTCAAAATGAGCTTGATGAAATTGGAGAAATGTCCTGAAATCAGTCAAATTTATCAATACAATGGTAACAATGGTAACTGTAAGCACAAAATACTCCAATTGGAAAAGAAAATCAAGCATATAGATGCAAAATGGGGACTTTGGTTAGCTGGCTGTGTGGCAGTTAGCTATAATTGCATCTGAATTAACAATATGCTGTTGTAAAAAAGGCAATCCCGTTTTGAGGTGAATTAACAGGAATGATGTATAAGCCATGGGAGGCAATTATTCTGCTCTACTTGTCACTAGGAAGGTCTCAGCTGTACTTCTGTATTCATCCTTGGGCTGCACGCTTGTAGAAAAGACAGTGACAAATTGAGAGAAGGTCCAGAGAAGGAGCAAAAAGAATGATGGGGATCTAAGAAAGGCCGAACTCTTTGGAAATAAAAAACTGAAGGAAATAAGTGTAGAAAAGGGAGTAATGTTAATAGTCTTCAAATATTCAAAAGTTGTAATCAGTTACTCTCCATTGCACTGAAGCGACAAGAATGAATCAGTTTAATTTGCAGAAGAGAAGGCGTAGGTGCAATATTAGGAAAAACTAACTGTGAGAATACCTAAACTCAGGTTGCTTAGGGAGGCTGTGGAATCCCTCTCATTGAAACTCTTTCAAAAAAATGGGGAGGACACGCATTAGTGACTGATAGTCTAATTATACTTGATCCTGTAATGAAGGAAAGGACCCAGATGACCTTTCAGTCTTACACATCTGTGATGCTTTGGAGCAACTTAAGACCCTGTTTAATCATCTTTCAGACAGCACCTAGGGTATATGTTGTTGTACAGACGAAGAGAATACTACCAGCCATTCCTGAAGTTACACGGATTTTCAGTCCTTTACTACTTTCTTAATCATCAAGCACTGATCTAAGAAAAGGTTTTCTGTGCTAGGTCATTTCCCCATTTTTGATTGTTTGAGGGTGTGGGAGTAAAGACTGTAAGGAGTATTCCAGAACAAAAAAAATGTGGGTTTTATAAGGAGGCCCAGAAAAATGCGTAACTGGAGGAAAAAAAAAAAAAAAAAAAAGAAATCTTTTCTTTGAAAGCCCTAATATGTCCTCATTTTTGATCTGGACCCTAAGGATGAGGTAGCTTTTATTTTATCAACTCACTTCCTGTCTAGGGCAAGTGTTCCTTGGGCAAACGCTTACCACCGCGCCCTGACATAAAATATGTGTTGAATTAATTCCATGTTATCTGGGTGATTTAGGCTACTGTAATTGTTTTGAATGGAAATACAACAGGATCCAATGGGACAGAAGCTTCTCTGTGAGGGCAGGAACTTCTTAAGCCACTCAGACTTGTTTCTAAGGCTTGTCTGATTTGCACCTACAATTCAAATTTGACGTGGAAGATGTCTTGTAATTCTTTGCTTGTAACTTTGCGTGGGTTTTATCAATCACTCGCTCCTCCAAAGCTTTTGGATCCCATTTTGAAATCCAGACTCGTTTGCTCTGAGTGGACATTAAAAAGTGGTTTGCTTTTCTTTGGACATTTATTGCAGACAATTTGAGATTAAATTTATTTCACTTTCTGTCTTTTGGACTACTGCAAGCCTGCAGTCATGCATGCTCAGTGCTGCTGTCTGAGGGAAAAGCTCTTTACTGAGGGCTGGCAGTGCTTGCCTTCTCGTGCTGCTGATCAGCTCTGATCATCTGGGCAGTCAGCAGCTGGAATCTGCTGACTTTCCTGTCGGAGCAGCCCAAGGGTCAGATGTTGTGCATTTGTGCTGCTTTTAACTTCCTCTGTATTTGTGGGCACAGTGTGAACTAGCAAAGCCTGTGGTTTCATCAAGCCTTCTGCACTCCTGCCATAGTAATGCAGCTGCACAGCATCACCTGTTCACCCAACTAAGGGCTTCTAGTGGGTGCTGCGTATTTGTCCTAGCATTCACATTTTACATTAACATGAGAAATCAGCTTTGCCAGCATGCTGTCTCAGAACACCTTCACAGCTTCCTTCAAGCAGCGCAGTGCATCACTGGTGCTCATGCATTTGTCCTTGGTGAATCAGTTTCTTTCATGTCACCCTTTTTTTGCTTTCTGCCTAGCTGATGAGTTCCTTATAATATTCCCAGAGGTGACTGCACCATGGTGTATGGTGAAGCCTTGTCCCTGGGAGGGTAGTGTTAGGTTTCCTTTGTGGGTCATAATGATACTGCGTAACGGAGCCAGAATATATGGCTAGAGATGGAATAGTTACAAACAAAACCAGCCCAACAATAGCAGATCTAGAAAAAACAGTTGTAATCACTTTTTTAAATGTCAGGCTTGCACCTGCATAGCCTCATCAACCTTTTGTATATGTTCTTTAAAACACAAACCATTTTCTGGTTGCTGAGCAGCCCAGAACAATGACATCATTGTAAAAGTTTTGTGCATGCTTTTGTAATAAACTGGCACATTATAGGAGTACATTTAAGTAGATGCTTTTTTAACCTAAGATACAATAAATACACACTGAGGACCTGATTCTAGCTAAGCAGTCCCTTGAGGTTACTGGGAACTGAAAACACTGCAGTTTACAGGCTTATGCACTTGGCTGATTTAAAGACAGAGATGCAGTCAGGAAAAAAACGTCTCTGTCACTTCCCAAACATCTTTCTTCTTCCCTCTGACATCTTTCTAAAACCCATGAAGTGGCTATTCTAGTTGTCAGAAATCATTAGGTTTTTTTCTGGAAACAGAGCACGGAAGTGCTGGTGTGTATGAGGAGCAGAGCTGTCTGTCTCTGCATAAGGGCATCAAGTTCATCAGGCTCAAGTATCATTTTTTTTTTATTATTATTATTTTTATTTTCAAAGGAAGCTTCCACTGCTATTAATTAGTTGAAGTGAAATATACAGTCAAACAATACTTTTCTGTTAAAATGCCCTATGGAAATACATTCAATTTTCATTTTGCTTATTTGTGCTCTCCATTTTACACACACCAAAGTTTACAGCTTACAGTCTCAAATGTTGCAGGCTCCTACGTGAGCTGTAACTGTCTAACTTCCTATAGCTCCTTTCTTCTTCCTGCAGGATGGTGCAGTTTTCATGCAAATTAGTGCAGCTCAGTGGAACTGAGGTTCCAGATGCAGCTTCTCCACCTTCCAAATTAGATTGTGTCTGAATAAAAGGCAAAGACCAGACCTAGAAGGAGAGACCAGACTTCAGGCTGTTCCCTTGCCCTCCTTCCCCTCCACTAAATACTGTAACCGTAAGGTGAAAGTCAGGCTTCTTTTTGCCTTGAAAGCTGAGGTCTCACGCAGTGTAGAGGCCACAGCAGCCTAGCCTTTTGGAAAGGATGAACACTTCTCTCTTTCACTGGTTAGCCTTTTCCTAATGTCTTGGCATAACTCCTTCAGGCAGAATAAACCCAAGAACTCAAGTCACTGCTTCCTCACCCACTGCTCTAACCACTACTGCGGAGACAGTGGTATGTTATCTGTGGCCATCATCCCCATTACCATTAAGAGAGAACCTATTGAACTGGACAGATATGACTGCCCTTTGAAAGGTGACTGCCTTCAATATAGCCAGTGAAGAGGGAGAGGCACTTAATTTATGAATGCTGGATCTCCCCCTGCAAGCCCTGCAATATATTTCACCAGTTGCATTAGATGTGTTGCATTAAGCTTGTGCACTGCCACAGAGACATGGCCAAAAAATTCAGTGCACCTTCCTTCTGTTTCCTCTTTTGATTTGAGTGAAACTATAGCATATGGGTGCTCAGGAAAAAAACATGCTTTAAAAATAGGCAATGTGATTGTCAGACCTCAAACGCTGACAAACGTGATCCCTCAAACCAAGTAATCTGATTTTCATGAAAATGACTGACCAGGGTTGAAGTTGGCAGCAAGCATCCTTTAAACTCTATGCAGGGCAGCAAACCTGCAGTTTAAAAGCCAAAATCTTGAGCAGAAATGCAGCTTAGGAAATGTAGAAATGGCTAAATGTTTCTTAAAGGTTATTTATATATCCACTTCTTATTTTTCATCCTCTGCTTCAATGAAGGTTGTTTCTACATTCCACAGCTCGTGTAGGAGGCCGTGCAAGGAGTTTAATAAAATATTAAAGCTGTCATCCCACAGGACATATTGTTTATACCATCACAGATGCAGATTACATCTCAGATCAATGGAGCAATTTTTTAAAAACCTCTTTTCTAAAGCAGCAGTTGGAGTACGATTACAGTTGTCCACAGTAGTTATATCATACAGCAAATTAGGAAATATATGTCAGGACCCATTATTCTAATGGGGGTCTTGTAAGATTTTTAAACAATGTAAGTAGATGCCAGACTTGCAAACCGATGACCCTCTTTGAAACAAAACCCCCAGTAGAGAGGAGAGAACAAAAATACTGTTGACTTGTACGTGGCTGTCAAGTTAATGCTTCACAGGAACCCACAATGCTAATCGCCCTTCTTGAATGCAATTTCTTCCTTTCTGTAGCTCCCTCATAAGGTATCCCTTAAGCACTCATTAGACCAGCACAGCTGAAAATTGGTAAAATTGTTTTCAATGTCAGCTACCACCATTTCAGCCCCGGTCAGATACAAAAGAGACAGCACAATACTGCTGATGTCACTTTGTTTCCTGCAATATTTGTAAAGAAGCATTTTGTTTTCCAACCGCATTAAAATAGAATAAGATCTTACATATTTATGCTCCATCAAATGCTCAGTATGTGCAAGGATGAGAACTATAAAACTGTATAAGGCAGAGGATTGAAATTCTCTGTCCTAAATGGCCATTTAAGTAGCACATCTGGAGAAATGCAGCTGCCAAATTTTCAGCAAGCAGCAGCAGCATTAACAAGGGAACCATTGTGATATGCGTAATGGCAATATTTATTTTATGCAACTAAGAGTTTGTCCTAATAACAGATTAAACTATGTACCAAATTAAAGGCAAGATCATGCTTTGCAGTCTTTCAGTGGGCTCTAGTTATTACGGGATAGGGACTTGTCATACCAAATCTGAAGGGGTGAGTTTATGCAGATATACAGCTGCAGTCAAGTCAAATGGCATGGGATGCAGAGTGGGCAAGGGCAGAGAGTAAAGCTCCCTTAGTACTCGGAGCCTGCAAGCTGAGCAGTATTTGAACAGTGATCAAATGTTCTCAGGAAATGTGTTTTAATTAAATTCTGCTCATCTAAGAAGTGAGACAAGGACACAGTTGTCAACTGAAATCGCTCCTTGATGTGAGGCTGAATGCTGGTATCATGAGTCCCTCACAGTGTCCCTCAGTATTTTGCTTTGGCGGGATGACAGTAATAGTACAGGTTGACAGTGCAGAGGCGGGCAAGGACAGTGCTCTCCAGGCCCCACTTACTGACATTGCCAATGTGGTCGTGGAATATAATTTTCTAGCCTGCAGAGTAGGATGCACAACTCATCCCCAGCTTATGTGGATTCCGTAAATGAGATGGGGTGCCCAGGATGGCCATGGAGAACACTTGTAATGTCCCAGGAGCAGTAAGCTCTGGCATAACTTATACAGCTCTAGTGAAGAAGTTTTCTTTCTGACTTGGCTTCACAAGTCCGTATTATTTTTTCTTTATGAGGTGCAGCATAATGGGAAAAGAGTATTACTGTGCATCTTTGTCAGTGACCTAGGTGATGGGTCAGAGTGTACCCTCAGCAAGTTTGCTGATCGTATAAAACTGGGAGGAGTGCTGAGTGACCTCAGCAGGCTGGAGAAGTGGGCTGACAGGAACCTCATGAAGTTCCACAAGGGAAAAGGCAAAGTCCTGCACCTGGGGAGGAATAACCCCATGCCGGGACATGCTGGGAGCCAACCAGCTGGAAAGCAGCTTTGTGGAAAAGGACTTGGGAGTCCTGGCTGATACCAAGTTGAACATGAGGCAACAATGTGCCCTTGCAGCAAAAAAAGTCAGTAGTAACCTGGGCTGCATTAAGAGGAGTGTTGCCAGCAGGTCAAAGGAGATCATCCTTCCCCTGTACTCAGCACTGGTGAGGCCACACCTGGAGTGCTGTTCTGGGCTCCTCAGTACAAGAGAGTCATGGACGTACTGGAGACAGCCCAGTGAAGGCAGTGGGCACAAACTGAAACACAGCGGGTTCCCTCTGATTGGGAAATGCTTCTTACCTGGCAGGGTGACCGAGCACTGGCACAGGTTGCCCAGGGAAGTTGTAGTCTCCACCCTAGGAGAAGTCAGAAGGTGTCTAAACACAGTCCTGGGCAACTGGCTGTAGATGACCTTGTTTGAAGAGGAGGTTGGACAATGACCTCTAGAGGTCCCTTCCACCCTCAACCTGTGGTTCTGTGGTTCTGTGATTCTGAGTAAGAGTCTCACACAAAAGACAGATCGTTACTAAACTGGAGAAGGACAGAAATACAAGAACATGGCAAGCTAAGAGATGACAAGGGTGAGTAAGTCTCAGTGCAAGTTTTTGTGGCAGGTCTCCACAGAGTAAGAGTTTCAAAGACAGCCACCTGTCAAGGAATTATTTGTCAGAACTACGGTGTGACAGGATATTAGCAAAAGGAGAAGCAATATAGAAAAAAACCCCTCATTTTCAACAGATCTCCTGTGACTCACAGTCACAGACTGGCAGTATTTTCTGTGAAGTCAAAAACATCTTTTCTTTGCAGAAACAATTCCATGGAAACTCTACTCACTGAGTCTTCTAGATTTGATGTTTCCCCACAGGGAGGTGGGCTGTACTGGAAACAAGAGATTCTGGGTATTATTCCAAGATAAAGCTGATTCTCATGAAAGGAAAAGTTGTTGCTGCCTACAGCAGAGAGAAATTATTTTGAAAGGAGTTCACAATTACATATGCAAGAAGCTGTCTCTGCATTTTCTCAGAAGCTTTCATTTACATAGTGCTTTTGCCTTGCTTTTCCACCCCTGAGCTCCCACATTTTTCCAATCTAGTGCGTTATTGCTATCTTAGAATTAATGCAGAAAAAATCATATAATTCACCTACTGGGTTTTTTGATCAGCCCCTTCAGATGGAAATCTCTGTGTAAATGTCATGCAAGTCATTCCTGAGTGAGACTAATCTTTTCATATCTTCAATACTATACCAAGAGATACAGATTTAGTACTTGGGATTTAGTATGCCTTGCCTGTGCAGTATGCCTTAGTTAGAAGCTCTGGCCTTGTATCTACTTCCCAACCATCATAATCTTTTGCCACACTATTCATCCCAGTTGCACTCAGTGTCTATATAAGTCATCTAGGGCTACCCTGGTTAGAGAGAAGTCATACTCAGATCCTCAAAGAATGAGAGCACTGGGAGACTACGACACACACACTGCAGTATAGAGCACACAAGGTAAGCACAAGAGAAGTTCTTCCAGAAAAAAAAAGAGAAAAAAATGTTTCAAAACAGCAAGTGGTTGGGTTTTAGTTTGCATAAACTAGGTGAAGTTCGTTCTCTGATTTTCCTGATTATTATTTTTTCTATGCAATATTAGTTTCTTGATTGAGAATGTAAGAATTAGATGTCATCATTTGATACAGACTTTGGTCACTAGAGATCTTGTGACTTTGGTCACAAAAGGAAAATTTTTCACAGTTGAAATACATCTCCTCAGGGAAGTGGTGAATTCCACAACATTGGACGCTTCCAGGATTCAGCTGGACATGGTGCTGGGCCATCTTGTCTAGACCGTACTTTTGCCAAGAAGGGTTGGACCAGATGATCATTGAGGTCCCTTCCAACCCAGTATTCTGTGATTCTGTGGTTGAATAGTCATGGAACTGTGTCAGAAATCTCTTAATGCATGTGGCACTGCTTGGTGCTAAATGCCATGTCACATACAGTAGCCATTGTGCTGGAATAGCAAATATAAACCAACTAGAAATTTATTCTGTTTAATTACTTGTAACAATTACTTGCTTTAATTGCTTTAGTAATAGTGGGGTTTGATTTGCCATAGAAATACGATGTATTTATATAAATAGACTAATGGTATGCAAGGTGTTTCGTGGCCATCAGAGCATTCTGTCACCAGAATAGCTGACTGCCCACAGGGATCTGGTTGTGGGACCGATGTCTAATTCAAATGAAAACCAAAACACCAGAGAAATACTACAGAAGAATTAGACTATGATTTGTGGTTTATTTGTGCCAATGGAAGCTACGTGTGGAGTAATTTAAAGTTTTAATTTGAAATGTGTTACTTATTTTGCAGTGATTTGCTGTGCAGACTTCTCAAGTGCAAAAAGGTTTTAGCATGTTCCATTGTAAAAGTGCTGATGACTGAGGGATCATAGGGAACATATTTATTCTAAGTTCACAGTTCAAGGTCGGACACTTAAACAACACAAGCGGAGTTCCTTGCCTCAGAATCCACTGATTAGCAGAAAGGTATCTCAGCCCATTTGTGTCATCTGTACCCCTTCTCTGCTGAATGCTCCAGCTGCTGAGGTGCAAAATCAGCCTTCCCCCTTCTCATCTTCTTATGACCCAATGATTCTTGAATTTTTTAGCCTCACCATGTCACAGCACTGGGAGGTGAGTGAAGAGGACTTGTTCTCCATACTTTTTCAATATTCTCGACCCTGTCATAGGAAATGCAAAATATGGAACATGAAGAATTTTTTTTTTTTGGCTGAGGAGAGTATTTAACTCATGTTCTTCCAAATACAGTGCCTGGCTGTAGCTGGTAGGATATTGTATTAAAATGGGCATCCACTTGAACGTTCTTGAATGGCAGGAGGCGCAGCTGCAGGGCTTTGCTTTCAGCTTGGTGCTGTTGGATTCATGGTCTGAGGGTCACTAGGTGCATGCCAGCTAGGTCTTTGCCTTGGGAGATCGTCGCAAGGGATAGCACATCTGTGAATCCAAAATGGGCTTTGATTTTGGTTGCTCAGCTTCGTCAAACTGACCGTGCCTCAGAGCACAGGCAGTGATAGAGTATTTAGGGAGGGTTTGGTGAAAATTTGGGAACCTATGTACTTTAACGTGGCTTGGTCTCTTGAGATTGGTTAACTACATTTTATTAGCTGCACAGTAGGCATGTAATGGGGAGGGTTTGTCCTAATAGCTTACAGATCTGTTTTCTTAGCTACGACTGTCCAGTTCCTTGCACGTTCAACAGAGAAGATTCTTGTCAGAAATTTTTTTCTCTGGAGTAATTCAATAATTGTAAGTGCATTTTTCAAGGTAACATAGCAAAATAACATTTATATTCAAAATATCATGTTTAGGGTAGCATGATTTTTTTTTTCCTGAGCATAAAACTGATATTTTCCACCAAGAAGGAGAAGGAAAGGAGAAGCAGCTGTAGATAAAATTTCACTAAAATTTCATCTGGTTGTATAGAAGCCCTCCGCAAATCTAGAAACATTGGGATTCTTGAATACTTTGGATTACTTGATACTGAAGTCACTTGTGTGCATCCAGTCCCCTCTCAGGACTGGCTAATTTCCTGTACGTGAATGATAGCATAACTCTGTGGCAGAAGATATTTGCTCCTCTGCTCTAGGGAGAGGTTTGATGGTTAGATGACGTTAACGTGTCAGGAATACCATGTGTTCCTCGTGCTCCTGCCATAGTAAATTCCTGCTTCAAATATGTAAATGAACCAAGAAACATGCCTTTAGTTTATCCAACTGTGATAAAATATGCTAGATCTCTTCCTCCTTGGATGGTTTACTTAGTAAGAAGAAATAAAGACTTATGTTTTCAGGTGGTAAAAAATACCCTACATGTTTGATCCCTGGGTAACAATGTGAAGAAAGCAAGCAACATGCTTTTCTGATCCTCATCTACTTTCTTGTGTGTGGAAATGAAAGGATTATATTTTTTTCTCCACGGAGAAAAGAAAAAGAAAAATGAGGACACAAATCTTCATGGAAGTTGATTATTCTATGTATTAGCCGTAGATAAAAAGAAAAAAAAAAAATGAAGTTCTAAGCCATTAAAGAGTTTAGTGTATTTAAAGCAATATTGTTACAAAAACTGGAATCCCCACTATGAACTTTTGGCTCAGAGGGAGTAGGCTGGATAACAGTTTCTATTTGCTTCTCAGTGCAAGAAGTGCAGCGAATTAGTTCTTGGTTCAGAAAACATGAAGTAAAAAGCAGTGCTTCTAACAGCAGCAAGACATTTCAGGCCAGTTTTATTGCCACAAGACCCACAGAGGGCCAAGAACCGACTGACTGACCGAGATAGATGTGAGACCACACTTACCTAGAGATGCATGAATTGTGTGCCTCTAGCAGTTAGTGCTGCTTCCATCCTCATTTCAGTTTCCACTGTAGGATAGAATGGAAAAGCTGTGAAGTTAAATTAAATTAATGGACAGTGAGTTCCCCATCTGAGGTGAGTTACACCTACTGCTCAATAGCTTTTAGCTATGCACTCTAAAGAGTAACGACTCAGCATTTAAAGTTACTTTGAAAGTTCTTCATACTGAAAGATTTAAAAAACTGGTTAGGTATTTTCATAGATCAGCAAAGGAAAAACAGATTCGCACAACATGTTTGTGGAAGTAGTAATTGGAATACCTACTGTGTAATTTACATGATGCTGCTACCACATCAAGGCTGGGTAAAACTTCAGTGTAAGAGATGGTAAAGAGTGTTTTTGAGGATGTGATAGTCTCAAAAAAAGACTAATCACATAATAGTATTATTTGAATTTAACATGGAATGTTATCAGAGGAAGAGTCATATACATCCACTGACATTGCTATGGCAGTTCTGAAAATACCCGTCATAAAGTCTGTGGACAAAATGAAAACACAATGAGAACACTGAAGTTATACTAAGACCAAATAAAGTAATATCATTTGTGCAGGAAGGTTTGTAGAATGTTAGGAGTGGTTTGGATTTTAGTATTTTTTGAAGTATTTTATTTTGTGGAGGGAAGGGAAAGAGAATTAAATGGTTTTTTTCTATTGCAGTCAAAGTCCTTGCTGAAGAGCCATTTTGTGAACTAGAATTGGCTTTCTAAAGTAAAAAATAAAATATGATTAAGAAATTGTGTAGATAAGCACACATACAGCTATGGCTCTGTGTAAGAAATCCATATGGCTCAATATGATACTGTATAGCAAATCCCTGCCCATCACCTCCTCTTATCTTCACTATTATGCAAACATAATATGTATTTAAATTCCCATAGAAGTGTGATACCAAATCCTGCTAAAAGGTGCTGAAAAGAAATCCCACTTTCCTATGGTATTATGTCCCTCTGGAGATACGTATGAGCTTCATTTTATAAAAATTGAAGCACTGTAAAAATGAGAACCTGGGGAGCAAAAACCCCAGAATTGCTTCTATGTCCTTTTGGACATTAGGGTAATTTATCTGCTGGCAGTTGCTGGGACTGACAGGCCAGTGATGCAATCCAGTATTTATCCCTATATTTGTCTTGGTTTTGTTTATTTCTGTCTAGTCCTTGCCTTTCAGTATCTTTATGTTATTCTTTACAGTTGAAATAAATGCCTTTTTGCTATTCAAGGGTAAATGCCAAACTTTTTCATGGCTGTTTGTGGGAATTTTGCATCCATGGTTTCGTTAGTGTTGTTTAGTAGCAATTTTTTATGGATGCACAGCCAATCTGATCCAAAGCCCAGAGAACCTACTTGTGATTTACATACTTCAGCGGGCTTTGGATCAGAACTTACGACTGTGGCCTTTATGAAATGTATTTTTCTTGTAGATAGGCTAGTACTGGCAGGAGTTGTTTTCCTAGGTGATAGCAACATAGTAATGTATGTGTTTGCTAGCAGGAAAAGTGACCCTGTGGTATATACCAGCACAGGACTTCATGGAACTAAACAGACTGTCATTAACATTTAATGCTCCAGGAGGGAAGGAGGAAAGGGAGGAAAGCAAGGAAGAAAGGAAGGAAAGGAAGGAAGAAGGAAAGAGGAAAAGGGGGGCAAGTGGAGGGGGGAAGGAGGGAGGTTATATCACAAAGGGAGAGAAAAGGAAGCCATAGTGATTTTCTCAGTGAAAGCCAATATTGTTAGATCTGTTGATCTGTTGAGAAGCTGAAAAGGGAGAAATTACATGCTCTTTTTTAACAGTCATCGTTGCATTTTTTTTCGGTGCGGAGTGCCTGGTTCTGCCACCCAAGATGACATCCAAAATACAGCAGAACCTACCTTGTAGCAATAAGGAGTGAAAAGCAAAGACTGTCACAATGCAATTCATTAGACTTAGATGGTGATCTGTACTCCAGTAAAAATGAGGTTTCTTGCTGTTGAAGATGGGTTTCATTGTGCTTATCTCCTGGGACTACACCAGCTATCACTTACCATACATGCTGAATGCTGCACTTGAAGTAGATTATTGCTTCTTCTTTCTTTGCTCCAGCTTGTGGTCTTTTAAAGTGCTTTTTTTTTTTCTGTTTAAAATTGGTGCAAGCTTTGAGCCTACACAATTTTTGTCATATGCAGCCATTACATTTCTAATAGAATGGTACTTGCATGATATGGGGCAGAGTGAGACACCTCTATAAGCTTCATTTATGCCCATGTTCATCAACAGAAAGACAATATACATCCCCTTGATCTCTGTGCAGTAGCTGGGCGATGGGGAGTCACCTTTACTTCCAGGAAGTACCATGATAGGGCTGTACCATGTTGGAAAGCCATTGATTCTATTTTGCAACTTGAGTGGCTTTAGAGGACAAAGCCTGCAATCACCCCGTTTGATTTGGCCTTCCTTGCTAGCAGTGTGACAAACAGCTCAAAACCAGGTGAGGAGTGCTCTTCTTGTGGAAGACCAAACAAGCCTTTAACATTGCCATGACACAAAATTGACAGCTAATTCTATGATACCCAGCATAAAAAAAAGTGCAACTGTAGGGTATATGAAGTGAGTCATAGGCCATGTTCCTCAGCGCTGGCCAAAAGACATTGCCTATTTCTTAGCCTAAAAGTGAGTCAGCTCGATGTATTCCAGTTCTGTTTTCAGCTCCAGTTATTTGTGATCTTGGAATTACTTTTGTCAGTCAACAATGTTGTATTCAGTTTTGTGATCCTAAGTATTACTAAAGGTAAAGTAAGTGATTGCTACAACCTGAATTCCTCGGAGCAAGGTTTAGAAGTATTCAGGGCTTCCAGTTAGGGGCTCACATATTGTCAAAAATGAAATAAAGTTAGCAAGAAGAATGTGTTTCTTTTGTACAGGACATTTTCCCATTTGGCACTGTACCTAATTGCCTGCCTTAATACTTATTTGAAAAACATAGCTTAGATCTAAACACTACATTAATTATAAAAAATTATGTGGCAGGTTTTCATTATATATTGCTACATGATTCTCTAGCAGCACTTACATGCAAATTCAGGAGCAGTGGGATGAGAATAATAGAAAAGACGTATCTTAAAAGGTTGACTGAGTTACTCCTATAATCCTTCTCCTAGTCTAAATAGCTGCACGTTAACTGCACTGCAAATGGAGCATCAGCAATAATCTGTATTTCTCTGGCATAGAAGTGTTTGGTTATCTATTTTCTAACTAGCCTGCAATGGCCAAATATTTCAGGGAATGAAAGAGGGAGAAGAGGAACAGCAAACAGTTGCTGTATTGAAAGCAAGCTGCCCATCGGCATTTATCCTCCTACACATTTTGCTCAGCCATTCACTTGGTCTGACTATGAATCATCAGACTGACTCCCAGGAAGCAAAATCACCATCCAGCCACTGGATTAATAATACTGATTACAGTTTTCTGTTGTATCTCAAAAACTGTAGTTTATTCTGTCTGATTTTTTTTTTCTTTGGGGATAAAGTGAAAAAACAAAACATTTTTCTCTTGTTATTTGCTTTTTGGTTATTTTATTGAGCAATGTCTCAGTGACTGTAGATGTGAAGGAAGCATAAAGTTTATGTTCAAATAAATAAACAAAAGATGAAAGAAATATCTGATAATCTAAACATAACAAAACGTTTCATCAAAATTTTCCTGTCTCATCTTCTTAGTTTTTAATAAGGAGTAAATGGTCCTTATGAGGTCCTTAGGTGAGGAACAGAGATTTATATACCAGAGTTCATCTGAAGACAGATTAGTGCTGTGCCGTCTTTTAGGGTAGTCTCCTTAGGAAAAGTCCATATTTGTCTGTTTATACAGTACATACTGTCTTTCTTGTGTGCACGTACACATGATACAAAGAATAAAATGTAAGTATGCTGATACTTAGAAAAAATGACAAATAAGGCACTAAACAAAATAATACTTTAGATATCTTGGCTTGCCTGAATACATCTAGTTACAAAGCAACTAGAATGTTTTGCTTATTCTGTTTGCTTTGTTTGAAATACTACACCCTACAGTGAGAAAATGTATTGCATTCATTTCTCTGTCACTGTATGCATGCCTAAAAAATCCATGCAATAAATAAATTTGGCTCCTCCTCATTTAGAAGCAGGTTACCTTATTGGTGTTGAACTCCAAGGGTTTAAATGCTATTGAAGTTTTTTGGAGTGACCATCCATTCTCTGAGATGACTGTTTTTAACATAACCAATATAATTTCATTTTCGAACACTTGACATAGACATTGGCAAGCAATCCAGTCTTGGAAAACCCACAAGTAATTAAGTTGCTGAGGTGGGCACCGTAATTGGCTAAGCCTAAACCTGGAAGCCAAAACTCATTCTCTGTAGTTGTGACTCTGTCCTGATAATTAATTTCACCTGTTAAAATCTGGGCTTTGTAAATCTGAAGAATTTTTATAAACTTTATGATACTGGTCATGAGTAGGCTGTGGGAGTAATTGGGGCTTTTGGAGGGGAAAAACACAGAACCCAAAAATCCTTACAATGAAGATCAAGCTGAAGCAGAAATTTCATCTTCTAATCAGTAATATGTAAAACTTAAACCCTTCATTTTATTGATGACCAAAATGTTTCCCTAGAATGCAATGTGTTATGTCATGGCCTTTGTAGTATGCGCTATGGTAACATTCACAAGGTAAGTCTTGACAGTACTTCTCTCCTTGAGCCGGTAGTGCACTCATCCGGAACGTGAATTGAAATCATTCTTCTGCCTTGGAGGGTTAGAGACCGCATTGTGCAACTTTTGGTAATACACTAAATGCCGTAGCTATTAAGGGTATGAAGCATCCTGAGGTTTGCTGATCTCCATCTCTTCTGGTCATCCAGTTTGGATGCACTATCTACACAGTGAATCAGAAATAAAGAAGTAAAAAAATAATAGCTCTATAGTTTGGTGTTCAGTGCGGTATGGATCAGGCATCTAAATTTAAACTTTGTCCCACTATAAGTACTCGCATCTTTTCATGGCCTTATTTCTGATTTCTCGTATCTTAGATGAAATGTGTTTGCTCTAAAAAAAAACCCTTAAAATTGCTTAACACTTCAAAGTGGTAAGTCAGTAACATTTTTGATAAGGCAAATCCATTATTAACAGTCCACACAGAGGAGATACCCTTCATCTCCAGTATGCATCCAATCTATATTTATAAAAGTAATGATATCGTTGTGAAAGCAAAAGCTAATGAAAAATGGAAAGGAAGAAATGAACTAGAGGTAAAGAATCTGTCTCTCTTTTCTGCTGTCTTTCATCTATAACATGAAACTGAGGGTTCACATCAGTTTAAATCATGAAATAATAAATGAGGTAGGAGCAATGGAAAACCTGAATCAGACCTGTGATTATTTCTGTACTACCCATTATTGCCAGTTTGAGAAGCAGTGTTTATACTCTGCAACTGGTTAGAGTCTAAAACTTTCATGGTCTTATATTGTTGTCCCTATTTCTATCTAGCGGTAGGTATCTACAGTGATGATGTTAACCTTCCTGTGCTTCAAAGCTTGGGCCTGCAAAGGAACTGTGGCTTCGCCAATATTTAAAGCATTTCTTTTTCTGTAACTGTCTTTAAAGCTAGAGATTCTTGTAGTTCCTGAGGGGGCACATGCTAGAAGTATGCCTGCTCCTGAGACACATGATACTAGTGAGAGCTGAGAATGCAAACTCTGTGATGTCAAACCAATACTTACTAAAGTGAAGTGCTGGGAAGTAGAATTTTCCAAGTAAACATATCTCCTCACTAATGCAATTTTCTGACATTGTGATTAATCCCATAAAGCCCAAAATGTTATTTTTAAGATCCTGTTTCTTCAGAAACATGTACATATTCAGTGTGAAGAAGAAATGCCGAGCATTTATTTCACATATTCAGAATCCCATTCATTGAACTGGAGATTTACGTTTTAAGTCCTTTATGTATATTTTCCATTGATTGAAAATGGTATCTTCCGTTTTCCATAAATTGTATATTACCTTCAGCCAGTACAGCTACATGGTAGTAAACAGCAGTACTCATAATGAAGGTTTGCAGCCCAGCAGACTCGCACGTCGTAGTGTGTGAGCACGCTGAGAAACCCCTCTCCGGGGGAGTTGCTGGGAGGACCCCAGCCCACTCAGTTTCACAGCTTGTCTTCAGCCCTTCTCACTCTTTCCGCTTGCATGGGATACTGACACACAGAGAGCTGTCTGACAGATGCTTTTTTTTTCAGTATTTTTACAAAAGACAGAAGCGCAGTAACACCTTGTGGGCCAGATCGTCTAAAGACAGCAGTGGGTGTAAGTGGAGGCCAAAAGAATTGGGCTCTTGATTGCAGGGGTGGAATCATTGGAATTAAGGATAAGGAACAGAGTTAGGTGTGAACGTTTCCTAGAAAGAAAGGGTAGGAAGGTTTTCTTTGGACTTCCTGCCTTGGGCAAGAGTAGTAAAAGGTATGATATAGGCGGTCTTCCATTAACTTGTAATCTGCTTTCTTTCAGGCTCATTTTCATTCATTGTGGCTTGTCAGTTACTTTTTCAGAGCTGACAGCTTTGACAAACATTGCTTCCTCTGTGCACTCTTCAAGATATGTTGTGCACATTTTTGTTCTCCTCAGATTTCCAAAGCACAGTTTGGGGGAATTCATTTTCAAAGCTCAGTTTCAACAGTATTTTTCAAAATGGCTGGCACAGCTTTGATTTATGATTTCCATCATAACACCTACAGTAAAACAATCTGCTGTTGTTTAAAAACACATGGTTTCTTCAATTTTACTTTGGTTTTTTGCAAGTCATGTAAACTGCAGCAGTTTCACCACCTGCTGCCTACACTGGATGCATTTACATTAACACTTTAGTTCAGATGGGGAGTGGACTTCTGAAGCAAAGCTCCTGGCTGCACCCCACTTGCCAAGCTTTGGTTCACAGGGTAGAGTTGTCTCATGGTCCGTGATGTGGATTCATCTCAACTGATATGCAACAGGAGATATGCTGCAGGAACATACCTAATGCACTTCAGCAGCCGATGAACATTCAGCCCACAGGACCGGACAGAGCTAGGCTGAGATAAAAACTTCTGAAAGACATATGGTGTAGACATCTGGTCCTCAGCCCCAACTGCTTCACTCTGTAAATCCACTCCTATTACTCTGCACTACTTGCTAATGTGGACACAACCATTATCTACTCTAATATATGCAGAATTTATGCATAAACTTGTATTTTGCTGCTCAAATATAATGTGGATCATCATGACTGAACTCCAGTTCCTTCTGAAATTCCCAATGTTCCTGCCCCAGACCGGAGCATGCCATTGCTTTCCTGTACGTTTCATTCCATAGCTCTTGATCAATGCTACAACTTCTCAGTAGTTACGCCAGTGTGATTTTTCTCTTGACTTTCAAAATGTACACAGATCGTATTCCTCGTTACTGAGCTCGGTGTCATTTTTACCTTAGAAAGAGAGCTTCCACATTGCCTGTGTTTCTCAGTGCTGAAATCACTGGTACTTCTGCAGCTGTAAACAGTAATAGCAATGGTGTCCTTTGCTTATGGAACTTTTTCAATTACAGCAGCTGCTGGACCACAAAGAAGAAAACTGATTACAAGTTGTCAAATACCTATTCAAATTTGCCAGTAGGAGCATTGACTTGGAGCATTCAGTTAATCTGTCGTAGCTGGAAGTCTTACCTCTTGTCCTCCACAACCACGAAATACTTTTCATTTATCCTTGGATGATTTCAAGCTAGCATTCCTACAGATAGGATAGATATTTTTCTTTGTGTTGACGAGAGAGTAGATGAAACAGTATTTGCATACATAATATAGATAGAGCAGCTTCTTACCATGACTATTGGTGAGTGTGTGGCAATATGTAATTGCATGGGAATCACTGTTCTAAAACTTCCTTTGGGGCATAACGATTCATAGATGCTGTAAGATTTCAACAAGGTGTAAACAATGAAGTTCTTCATGAAAGGAGAATATTTTTATTATAATCACTTGCTTGGCTGAATTGCCTTTGTTTCTACACAGAAAAAAAGGCAGAACATTATCAGATCTTTCTAGCAAGCTCATATCGTGGGTTTGAGGCCTTTCTGGCGAACAGGAAATAATGTTCTTCATCTCACCTTCTCATTTCCCTCATTTCTTTTTGGCAATACTTAACAAAAAGTTTCACATCCAAACTGAAAGAAGAAAATTCCTTTGTTGGGCCACAACATCGCCATACCAGCATCCTACGTAACTCCGCGTGCCCTGGCTCAGGATGTTGTGACAGATTAGTGTTGGCACAACACCATCTTCTGGGATGAGCTAAGATTACTATTGTTATCATTAGCTTCATGCTAGAAATTTGTTATATTATACACTGAGGCACAGATAATGACTACCAAGTCAAAGAATTTACATTCTACATAATAAAACCACAAAATATGTAACTATGGAAGTTGGAAGGAGATTAACGTTTTCTCTTATTTTAATGTATTTGTTTTTATTGAACGTGATAGTAGGAATTTAAAGGGAAGATGCAAAATGGGATAATGACATTTTTCAAAAGAAACATGAAAGAAAATACCCAAGAGTACACTGGTGGGAGAGAAAAAAAGTAGTTTTCAGTCAGTTCAGATGTTAGTGGTAGGAAGAGTAGAATAATGGAAATGCATGTTGGGAAAAGATTTGTGATGGTGTGATGAAGGAGAGACTGCAGGTGAACAAGGGGAGTGGGTATGTCAGTAGAAAGAAAAAGATTTCTACTGTCCTGGGGCAACAGAAGGAGCCTGGGGAGGCCTTGGGCAGTGGCAAAGGGAAGGAGCAAAAGAAACAGAGCACAGAGCAGGGAGCACAGTCTGACTCTGAGGGATGACCATGGGCAGCCAAAATGGCCCAAACTGGCAGAGGCTTTCAAAGAGCCAGGGAGGGCTCTAAAAAGCTTGCTGCAGCTTGGAAAATCACCAAGCTGGCCGAAAGCAGACCTGAAAACAAGGGCCTGTCTGCAAGGATGCACAGGGCAAGCTGAGAATTGTTATTTCTGTCCTATCTGACCTTGCTTGGAGCCTTTTCTGTTTAAAAGTTTATTCTAATCTATATTTAAATAAAATTGTCTTGCTTGATTTTAAAAGCCTTCAATATTTGTTATGATCATCTCCAAGTTTTGGTTGACTTGGGCTCAGAATTTCTTAAGGGAAGCTTTTGAGAGAGAAGGTGAAATATTAGCCACACTTTTCTTCTGAAAAGCACATTAGAAATCAGGACATTGCATTCTTTGCCCAGGTGATAAACTATAACTAACTGACAGCTAACGTCCAGGGCAAGTGTGACTTGAGGAGCAGCTGGAAGCTTACCCCATGTGCCATTCCCAAGGGGACCGCTGTTTGCTCAGCACAGAGCTGTAATCCCCACCTGCGGGATATTCAGATTCATAACCCTGTGACGTAAGCTCATTTTGGTTTGCTCGGCATTGTGCCTAACAGCTTCTTCTGTTGCTGTTTGCAAGAGGTAAATGAGTTTACATCCCATCTGACCTGCAGTAATTCTGATGCGGCAAGTTGATATTGGTAACTTGCTTGACTTGATACTTGTTGAATAATTTAGCTCAGGTTTGTTTCTAGGCAGCTGGCTGTCCAGATGAGCATCTTGTATTACTGCCTATTGTCATGGTTACGGGACTGGCTGCATCTCCTCCCCACTCTGAGTTTTCTGAGTGCAACATGAAGGCTGTCCTTGCCTGGGGTACGATATAGCAAATCTTCTGCCGACAGACTTGGATGTAGCGCAGCAGCCTGTAAATGAGCACTGGCTCATTTCAGCATGTCTAATAAAATTCAGATGTGTGCATCGGAAGCACTAATATTAGCTCTTAACTACTAGTAAGTGGGAAGCTAACTGAAGCAATTATATTTTCTTAAGTCTGTGCAGTTATCTCTTGGTTTTAATTAGTCCTTTGAAGTGTTAGCAGAATTCTCTGTCAGAAAAAAATGTTTATATGTAAACTTGTAAACATACACAAAATATTGTATTATATATATTACTATGTTATATAAAAAAAAGATTCTCGGAGCAGCTGCTAACCCCTCACAGTGATCTGTAGAGTACTTGAGCGTTTCTTATGGAAGATAATCAAGTCTTTGGAGAGGCACGTGCCGTCTGTGTCCATGTTGTCTGTGTCTGAACTGGCCATAGTGAAAAGTCGCGCAGCCCTTGTGCCTTGGACGTGTCCTGCTGCAGCACAGAACCTCCTGGCCAGGCTCGCCCAGCAGCTGCGAAGGACAATGGCTGGAGTGTGTGTGCATGGCCCTCCATGGGCAAAGCCAGGCTCTCCAGCCAGAGCACCACTAACCTTTTTCCTTTTTCAGACTAGAATCACTTAACCTTCTTCCCTCTGTGTAAGGATTTTTAAAAGATCGTCCTGCTTTTATTTATTTCAAAATCTTATTGGATGTCTGACTTCATTGGGCAGAAGAAATGTTAGTGACGTGCATATGATTAAAAGTGTTATTTGGAAAGGATAATTTTGCAGTAATTCCCAATTTCTTTAACCTGAAAGCTTTCCCGCCACCCCTGTTTTATTTATTATATCTGTATATTGTGTGTGAGTAGTTTTTTGTTGGTTTTGGCTTTCCCTAGAGATTCATAAACATGTCTGCATAGTGTCTAAAATGGTCAAAAAGTGACTTAACTGTTGAAGGTAGGATGCAGTGGTAGGTGTGCAAAGTATTGCTACAGATAAGCCTAAAAGAAGGACAGGTGCTGTGATCACAGATTGCAAACTGTGTTTTAACTTTCCCACATTAAAAAATATGTGGATGTCAGATTAGGTTTTAAATGTATTTATCCCAAATGTTTTGATTTCTAGGAACCTTGAACCAAAAGAACTGGGGAAAGAAATATTCAGCCTGTAATGGTGCCAAACAATCTCCTATTAATATAGATGAAGATCTTACACAAGTAAATGTGAATCTAAAGAAGCTTAAATTCCATGGATGGGAAAAGGAAACTTTGGAAGATACTTTCATTCGCAACACTGGCAAAACAGGTAAAAAATCAAATTTCATGTTTGGAGTTAAATGACGTCAGAAAAGTGATATAAGGAAGACAATCAACTAAGGACTTCTAATGAAACATTTTCATTTCACTGTTCCTTAGCTGGTGCATTCTGAATTTTTCCATTAAATAAAAAAAACGGGTGATGACAATAGCCAAGCATAATAGAGAAATCACACAAATAAAAATTACGTGCACAGACAGATATATCCAAAGCAATGGCCTTGTTACTGTCGTCCCATCATGTGGACTTCAGTGAACCTAAACAGTGATTTAGCATTTGCTATGAAATAATTATAATCATAATACATATCTAGAATCTGTAATAAGTATACAAAAATGATTTTTTAAAAAATATGAATAAATTACCTACTTATCTGGAAGCACTTCATGGATGAGTTGTGGTTTCAAAAAACTCAGGATGAGATTCATCTCACGTACAGATAGACACCTGTAAGGTAGGCACTTGTGTCTGAATTACTCACTTAGATGACTTCATACAGTCAAAGAGAAATAGGTGCTTTTATGGTCCGATTTGTCTTACCTGTCTTAGAAATGTATTTTAGAAAGTGATTTATGCCTACAAGTGCCTATTTCTCCCAGCTATAAAAAAAGCTTATGGGGGCATTTACATTGTCAGACGTATCTTTTTGCAACCACTTACAAATTCAGAATAGCAGTAACTAAAAGGTGCTTGCTGCAAGTACTGTTTTTGTTTTGGGCATAGGTGTGGAGGAGGTCTTTGACCTTCTACCAATTTCAGTGGACCGCTAGGCCAGCCTTTTTATTTATTCGATTTTATATATTTTTTTTTATTTTAGTGTCATTGTTCCTGATTTCTGTTCATGTACTTCCTACATAGTACTCCACAAATCACTTCCCTCTTGCCCTACTAGCTAAATAGTGCATTTGTCTTTTCAATAGATCCCTGAGGAAATGTTCTTTAAAGTCTGTAAAAGTGAACTGAGATCTTCCTCATCTACAGCAATTCAGATATTATAACAGGAACTGCTAATTTTACCTGCAGTTAAAATTGTCTTCAAGGTTTTGAGGAAAGGAAGGTAGTGAAACTGAACTCCATTTAGTGCTGTTATAGCAAGAGGTCAAACAATTCACAGTCACTGGAGGTAGGAAAGCCACATGTGGGGCTTTGTTCTGTTCCACCCTGCTCATTCCCTCCAGAAGACAAATGCTCGGTCCTGTCTGCAGCTTGTGTACAGCTATGTCCAGCTGAAGACCTGTCATCACCTTCTCACATAGGAGACTGCTCCACAGCTAAGGGGTCTCACAGACAGGACAGTCCTCCTAAGAACTGGCTAAAAATGTCTTCTCTTGTGTTGCTTCATGATTTGTATCTAGAATTATGATAATAATGAGGCTAGCGAGGGGGAGGTATTTTCCTCTTTGTTAACAGCACAGGTGGTTTCAGGAAGCTATGTATTTCTTTAATTTCTTTTCTTAGACCATCAGATTGGTGGCTAAACCAGTTTTCTGAGCTTTTTAGCATAGTTCTGTGCCTAGTTTCAGGTATCAGGAGACCAATGTAATAGTGCACTTCGTTGGATGACTGAATTGCAGCATGAAATGGAACATATTTTTCCATGCTAATAGTGAATTACCACACTTCTTACTTAGTTTAAATAACCAATTTCCTGTCAAAGTGCTTATGAAATACAGGGAAATAAGCATATCATATTTACCTTTTAGCACCTAATACCAAAATACAAGTCATAGGTGCCTTGGCTTGCCTTTATATTGACACTCCTTTTTTTTTCCCCCCTCTCTTTCTCTGTTTAGTGGAAATTAACCTGACAAATGATTATTATGTAAGTGGAGGTGGGTTAGACACCGTATTCAAAGCAAGCAAGATCACTTTTCACTGGGGAAAATGCAACGTGTCATCAGATGGATCGGAACATAGTTTAGAAGGACAAAAATTTCCTCTTGAGGTAAAGTACAGAATAGATTTTGACAATTTGACATTCTGCAATAAGTAATACTTATGCTAAATACCTTTGTTTATCACTTGATTAAGGTCTATTTGCAACTATAATAAGTCACTTAAGTCCAAATTAGTAATATTTAAATGATGGATTTTAGAAGGGCAGCATAAGGCATTTTTCCGTGGCATGTTGAGAACGTTTAAACTGTGCATTTTCACACGTCTTCTAAGGTGACATTAGAAGTTGGTTCTGCTAATCTGACAAAGTTCAAGCTCCCACTAACAGTTAAGCTCCTATGAGTTTGGCCCATCATATTCCATGGCAGTCAGTTGTTTAAAGTATAAATGAACTTTTCAAAGCTGGGGCTTTGCTGAGGGCCCATGAGACTTCTGGACTTTACCAAGATAAAATGCAGCCCATGTTGCTGGGCTGGAAAGAGCTGGCAGTGGCATGCCAGGAGTCACCTCATGAGAGCAGGTCCTGGGTGCATCTGCACTCACAGGCAGTCGGGCCAGCATACCCCTGGCTGGTTTGGCAGAATAAGAGAATAAATAACAAGGGAATAAACCCAAGCTTGTCAGAGATGAGCTGTGGGGCGACATGCCAGTGTTTTCAGGCAATATGCATAGCACAACTGACATGCATCTGTGCCAATGCCCAAAGCATGGGCAACAAACAGGAGGAGCTAGAAGCCATCGTGCAGCAGGAAAACTGCGACATAATTGCCATCACGGAAACATGGTGGGGTAACTGGCATGACTGCAGTGCTGCAATGGATGGCTACAAATGCTTCAGAAGGGACAGACAAGGAAGGAGAGGTAGTGGAGTAGCTTCGTATGTCAGGGAGTGTTTCAGCTACCTAAAGCTTAGTGATGGTGACAATAGGGTTGAGGGTTTATGAGTAAGAATCAGGAGGAAGGCCAACAAGGTGGATATCCTGGTGGGAGCCTGTTACAGACCACCCAACCAGGATGAAGAGACAGATGGAACATTCTACAAGCAACTGACAGAAGTCTCACAATCGCTAGCCCTTGTTTTTGTGGTGGGGGACTTCCACCTACCAGATGTCTGCTGGAAATACAACACAGTGGATAGAAAACAATCTAGGAGGTTCCTGGAGTGTGCGGAAGATACCTGCCTGACACAGCTCGTCAGTGAGCCAACCAGGGGAAATGCTCTGCTAGACCTGGTGTTTGCAAACAGAGAAGGGACTGGTGGGTGATGTGATGGTCAAAGGACATCATGAGCATAGTGATCATGAGATGATAGAGTTTTTGATTCTTGGAGAAATAAGGAGGACGGTCAGAAGAACCACTACCCTGGACTTCCAGAGGGCCGACTTTGGCCTGTTTAAGAGCCTGGTTGACAAGAGTCCCTTGGGAGATAGTTGTGAAGAGCCAAGGAGTCCAGGAAGGCTGGACATTCTTCAAGAAGGAAGTCTTAAAGGCACAGGATCAGACCATCCCCATGTGCCGAAAGATGAACTGGCAGGGAAGACCAGCCTGGCTGAACAGAGAGCTCTGGCTGGAACTTGGGGAAAAAAGGAGAATTTAGCACCTTTGGAAGAAGGGGCAGGCAACTCTGGAGGATTATAAGGATGTCGCGAGGTTATGCACAGTGAAGATAGAGAGGCAGAAGCCAAACTAGAACTCAGGCTGTCTACTGCCATAAAAGATAACAAAAAATGGTTTTACAAATATGTTGGAAACAAAAGAAGGGCCAAGGATAATCTGCATCCTTTATTGGATGCAGTGGGGAACATTGCCGCAAAGGATGAGGAAAACGCTGAGGTATTTAATGCTTTCTTTGCCTCAGTCTTTAATACTAAGACCAGTTACCCTCTGGTACCATCTGAAGATCCAGGGAACTACAGGCCTGTCAGCCTCACCTTGGTGCTGGGGAAGGTCATGGAGCAGGTCATCCTGAGCACCATCATGCGGCACGTGCAGGACAACTGGGGGATCAGGCCCAGCCAGCATGGTGTTATGAAAGGCAGGTCCTGCTTGACAAACCTGATCTCCTGTGACAAGGTGATCTGCCTAGTGGATGAGGGAAAGGCTGTGGAGGTTGCCTACCTGGACCTTAGTAAAGCCTTTGACACCATCTCCCACAGCATTCTCATGGAGAAACTGGGTGCTCATGGCTTGGATGGATGTACTCTGATGTACTCTGCACTGGGTAAAAAGCTGGCTGGATGGCCAAGTCTGAAGAGTGGTACTGCATAGAGTTACATCCAGCTGTCGCCCGGTCTCAAATGGTGTTCCCCAGGGCGCAGTATTGGGAACACTTCTGTTTAATGTCTTTATTGACAATCTGGATGAGGGGATCGAGTGCATCCTCAGTAAGTCTGCAGGCAACACCAAGTTAGGGAGGAATGTCTATCTGCTGGAGGGCAGGAAGGCTCTGCAGAGGGATCTGGACAGGCTGGACTGACAGACTGAGGCCAACTGTATGAGGTTTCAACAGGGCTCAGTGCCGGGTCCTGCACCTGGGTCACACCAACCCCACACAGCGCTACAGGCTTGGGGAAGAGCATCTGGAAAGCTGCCTGGAGGAAGAGGACCTGGGGGTGCTGATTAATGGCTGGCTGAACGTGAGCCAGCAGTGTGCCCAGGTGGCCAAGAAGGCCAACAGCATCCTGGCTTGTATCAGAGATAGTGTGGCCAGCAGGACAGGGGAAGTGACCATCCCCCAGTGCTCAGCACTGGTGAGGCTGCACCTCAAATACTGTGTCCCATTTTGGGCCCCTCACTGCAAGAGGGACGTTGAGGTGCTGCAGCGTGTCCAGAGACAGGCAACAAAGCTGGTGAAAAATCTGGAGCACAAGTCTTATGAGGAGTGGCTGAGTGAACTGGGGTGGTTTAGTCTGGAGGATAGGAGTCTCACGGGGGATCTTATTGCTGTCTGCAACTACCTGAAGGGGAAGCAGGTGGGGGTAAGTCTCTTCTCACAGATAACTAGTGACAGGACAAGAGGAAGCAGCCTCAAGTTGATCCAGGGTAGGTTTAGATTGGATATTAGGAAAAATTTCTTCACTGAAAGGGTGTTGAAGCATTGGAACAGGCTGCCCAGGGATGTGGTGGAATCAACATCCCTGAAGGTGTCTAAAAAAATGCATAGATGTGGTGCTTAGGGATATGGTTTAGTGATGGACTTGGCAGTGTTAGATTTATAGTTGGACTTGATGGTCTCAAAGGTCTTTTCCAGTCCAAACGATTCTTGCAACAGTGTGGAGGTGGGCTGGAGGACAGGGGCAGCTCTCACTGAGACCCACAGTGGCACCCAGCATAATGTTGTCATCATTTGCCTGTTAAAAAGATGTAGTTGTGGCAGTCAGCTGTGCTGCTTCTCACGCTAAGAACTTTGGACTTCTATGTCAGAGCAAAGCAATAGAGCCAAAGTTGTCTCTTTGGAAAGCTGTGAGCCAGGAGTTTTCCCTGGGCAGCGTCATTTCCTTTACCTCATTAGCTGTTTAAAAATTCCTGCTCACGCTCCACCTGTCCTACCAAGGCATCAAAGAGAACATTCTCTTCCATCATCATCACATGAAAAGCTAATAGAGCAGGACACTCCCCCATTCATGTCGGTGACCGGGCACTGGAGTAGACTTCCAAGTGCATCTGGAGGAAGAGAGGAAGGTGTGCAACAAACTCAGTGCCCATGACAGCAGTCAAATATGGGCACAAAATACCTGATAATCTTTATTGCCAATGCTTCTGTACATTTACTGCAAGGCAGATGCAGTAGGGACATCTTGCCTCATTATCCATGTTTTACCAGTGATTTCAAGATTCATCTCACCTGAGTACTCCAGGTTAGATGTCTAGTATGAACAAGTTATCTTGGCTTACCGTATTATCCATGCAGAGCATTGTGCTGCTTGAAAGGATAACTCCTGCATATCTAGTGGTTTTCCAGGAGACGTCATTTTTAGACAGCTAATAGCTGATGAATTCCGTCTTATATCTTCAGATAATGCATGTGAGATAGATAAAAAGTCTCTATATTTGTAATGAAATTTTTTGCCTGGGCATTTTTTCTCAAAATGGGGATATAAATAACTTTATTGATTATGTTATTTAAATTTTTCTATGTATAATATTTGAATATATTTTTATTTGCAGATGCAAATCTACTGCTATGATGCAGATCAGTTTACAAATTTCGAAGAAGCAATTAAAGGAAATGGAAAGTTAAGAGCTTTATCAATTTTGTTTGAGGTAAACAAAGTATATCTTTATGTCATTAAACAAGCTTTGAAACACGGCAGATGTTCAAACTGAATTTAACTGGTTCCAATGTGTGATCACCGAGTTAAAAATTTGCATATATCTTTCTAATTTATTCTTACAGAAGAGCAAATGAGCAAAATACGTTTGCTGTGCTTTAAGTCATCTATAATTTTGGTGGTAAACTGCAACTTTCAATCTTTTTTCATGTTAAAAAATGTACTGTTAAAAAATGCAATTTCTTTTTGACAGATTGGACTAGAAGATAATCCGGATTATAATCCAATCATTAATGGAGTAGATAGTGTTAGTCGTTTTGGTAAGTCTGCCTCTGTGTTTTATTGATTAGTAATTAGACTAAATTCCGTTTCACTGTAAGTATGGGATGTGCTGTTCTCTAGAGCTCAGCCATGTCTTTTTTGTAAGAAACATCAAAAATCAGCTGGATAGACTGAAGAGCTGGGCAGTCACCAACCATATGAAATTTAACATGAGCAAGTGCCTGATTCTGCACTTGGGACTGGGTAGTCCTGGTTATACGTACAAACTGGGGGATGAGAGGCTAGAAAGCGCCCCCGTGGAAAGAGATCTGGGGGGGCTGGGTTGATGGCAAGTTGAATATGAGTCAACAGTGTGCCAGGCAGCCAAAAGGGCCAACCACGTCCCGGGGCGCATCAAGCACAGCATAGCTAGCCAGACAAGGCAGGTGACTGTCCCACTCTACACTGCAGTGGTGTGGCCCCACCTGGAGTACGGTGTGCAGTTTTGGGTGCCTCAGTATAAGAGGGATGTCAGACTATTAAAGTGTGCCCAGAGGATGGTGACCAAGGTGGTGAAAAGTCTTGAAGGCAAGATTTATGAGGAGCAGCTGAGGTCACTTGGTTTGTTCAGCTTGGAGAATAGAGGGCTAAGGGGTGACCTCATTACAGTCTGCAGCTTCCTCAAGGAGGGTAGTGGACAAGGAGGCGCTGATCTCCTCTCTTTGGTGGCCAGACAGAACATGAGGAAATGGAATGAAGCTGCATCAGGGGAAGGTCAGTTGGATACTGAGAATATTCTTCACTGGGAGGGTGGTCGATCACTGGAACAGGCTCCCCAGGGAGGTGGTCATGGCACCAAACCTGCCAGAGTTCAGGGAGCGTTTGGACAATACTTCTAGTCATATGATTTTAGGTAGTCCTGCGAGGAGCAGGGAGTCGGACTCGATGACCCTGATGGGTCCATTCCAACCTGAGATAGGCTGTGATTCTAGGAGTTATTTACCCCAAGACTGAATACTTGTAAGAACAGCAGTAAGTGTAAATGAATAAATAAAACCATCATGAGGAATTCACAATTCTTTAAATGCTAAATTGAGAGAAATGTTTCATTTATTCTGTGAGTTTTCTTAATCATGCATTTCTGGATTTTGTGGTTGGAGGCCAAATAATCCTGTTACAGCCATCGAAGATATGTCTTGTAAGTGTGAGACCATATGAATATCAGTATTGAGTAAACTCAGAGGAGATGGATTCTTTTTTTGTTAGCTCCTGTGTAAATCTGAAATAATCCAATTATATTATATTTGTACTAGCATTATTCAAACCAAATGTTGACACTTTGGTATTTTAGAATTCCCCGTGGTTTCCTGTCAGAGCACATGGACTTCAGGGTGGTAAATGAGGAGATCTGAGCTCTAACTCGTTTTCACAGTGGCTTTGCACAAGAGTAAACATGAATGAGTACTGTCTTGAACAGGGATATTTTCTTACATCCTGGCCGTGCCCTTAAGTAAATGGTTAATTTTGTCTCAGTTTTCCTATATGTAATGGTGCTTGAGCTTTGCAAAGGCCGTTGAGATCAATACATTGAAAATGTAAAAAGCTATTAGTCCACTATTTTAAAAGCTTTCAAAAGCATGACACTGAAGTCAAGATTGTTTCTCTCTAGAAAACAAACACCATTCAACAAATATAAAAGGGAGCAACTTTCATAAATTACAGAGGGGTGAGAAAGAGAAAGCAGTTAAGATTCATTATCTTTGTGTGCCATCTCTCTATGAAACACAAAGGAGAACAAGTAATACATCAAGGCAGATACTTGTCCTACAGCCTTGGAAGGAGCTGTAAAACTATCAGCAGCAAGATTCAAGATACAGCCACTACATGGCACTTCAACAATGAACAGAATATCATTTTCTTGAATAAATGCAAATAAGCTCTGAAAATTCAGGTCATGACTAAATCAAGTTGTTCCTCCTGAAGAAAAGTGAATAGCACACAATCTGTCCTTGTCTACGATGTACATGATCTGTCCTTGTCAGTCATATCTGTATTGTACTTATTTTAATCCCAGTTGCTGAGTTCTCAAGCTCTGCAGGCAAGCAGTCTTATTCCTTCCAGACAAACTCTGTATTTCTCATCATTCTTTGTAGGTGTTTCACTTTAGAATCTAAGCTGTCAATCATCACAATAAAGGACATTTTAAAATCCAAAATTACAAAGTGTATGGCAGGATTCTTACTAAAAATTGAGAAGTTTCATGTCCCCAAGCATCTAGATAAAATGGGCAGGTCATTCATTTTTACTGGAGGAAGAATGTGTTAACTAGACATGTGCCAGATAGCAATGATAGCTTCTGTCTGAAGGCTGGTTAACAGGAGAAATGGAAGGATGGGCTTTGCTTGACACTGCTAAATGTTCTCCTTTCATGGTACATGGATAACAGAGAGGGGAGGAGACAGCTCTTAAACTGTAACTCAGTGGAACAGTCATTATACAGAAGAATAGCATCAGTGGTTTGTAGTAAACTGTTAAATGTTCTTTGCTGTTCTTACCAAATTTTTAAAGAATTCTGAAGACAGAGAGGTCAGAAACCTGTACAGGGCTCAGGAAGTAACATATCTGTAAAACTGCAAGTTAATGCACAGCCTGAAAATGTAGATATTCATAAGTGAATACTTATCAAATAGGGAGAAATTTAAAATCAGTAACTAGACTGAAATAAGTTATGTAAGGATCTACATTATTCCAAGGTGTAAAAAACAAGTATTATTTTGGAAGCACCAGACAGTAAGGCAGACAATTGTCACAAGACTGGTAATCGTCACAGACTGAAAAAGTCTGCCTTAAGAAAGCTGGTACCATTTCTGCCGGTTTCTGCTGCTGGACCCTACTGCCGTGCCAGCACGAACTTAACTCTGTGGGTGGACTCCCAGCAATTCCTCATGCATGTGCCCAGTTGACAAGATACCAGGTAAATTGCTGACCTGAATGATGTGATATTATTTTCACAGGACAATAAACATAGTGGTCATGCTTTTCTGGAGGAAGTCTTTGCACCCTTCTGTGCTTTTTGTAAAGCTGTTGCAGTTTTTCGCTGTATTATCATCATTTGGAAAACCACTGATCTACAGAAATTCTGCTTCTGTGGTCATCAGTAATATAACTCTCAGGTCTAACATGATGACAGTTCCCCAGGCAGTGATTTTCTGCAGAGATCAAGATCCTGCAAGAAACTTAACAACTTAACCAAATTCAGGGAGAGTTTGAAGCTGTGTCATGAGACCAAAACCAAAGATTTAACATATTTTTTCTTTAAAGTTCACATGCGCGACAAAGATTTGGCATCTTGGACGTTTACAAGTAAACTTAAAGGTGAACAAATTCTTGTGAATCAATGTACTGATTATTTATTACTGGAGTAACTCATTACACTTTCAAAGTAAACAAAGTTGGTTTTGAACAACACTTACTCAAACTGAATAGAAAAGGCTCAGCAATTTATTTGTATGCTAGTCTTCCCAGAGATCAAATTTTGAGTGCCCTCAAAATTAGCATATTCCTATAATGGAGAGTGTGATTACTATTTATTCATTGCTTCTGTAGTATTTTAACTATCCGATTCTAATTTATTTTTTTTTCTTTTTCAGGAAAACAGGCTGCCTTAGAACCATTTATTTTGCTGAACCTTTTGCCGAATGCAACAGACAAATACTACACTTATAATGGGTCTTTATCAACTCCTCCCTGCTCTGAAACAGTTGAATGGATTGTGTTTAAAGATACCATAAGTATTTCTGAAAACCAGGTAATTTGTTTAATGTTTTTAAACCAAGCAATTATAAATAATACCAAAGAAAAAACACTTGCCGTGTAGATGGTAAAAGATCGTGGCATTCATTGCCAGCCCAACAAGTTAGTTTTTCTTTTATCTACTTACAAATACTTCTTGCAGCCATTGAATTAGAAAGCCTATATATTACCTGACTGTGTTATCTTTTCCCTTTTTTTAGTTTGGGACTAGATTCTGAGTCAGTTCTTGCCTTAGAAGGGAGTAAGAACACACTTCCTAACTCTGCAGGCTGTCTGGACTTCTAGCCCAGATAAAAAGGAGTGCGAAACAATCTTTCCATATGCCCCCAGCTAAATGGTGGTGCTGGGAAGAGCATAGGTCCAACAGCATAGTGGCTGAGAAATACACATGGAGTAAAACATTAGATACACTGCTGGTAGAGGGGAACGAAAGTTCATGCCACCCAGGAGACCTCAACTGGGAGACTTCACACATCTTTTCCCCAGGGTTTTTGCCTGCAAGCAGAACCTGGTTAATTTGTTATAACTTCTGACTTCTTTTTTTCCTCCCCCTTTCTAGTTAGCTGTGTTCTGTGAAGTCCTTACAATGCAGCAGTCTGGCTATGTTATGCTGATGGACTACCTGCAAAACAACTTTCGAGAGCAGCAATATAAGTTCTTTGGGCAAGTGTTTTCCTCTTACACTGGACAAGAAGAAATTCATGAAGCAGGTATTTACTGAGTAGTCATTCCTCTCTTCACAGGTTGAAAGACAATTTTCACTAAAAGATTCATCCTAGTATGAAGATACTCATTTTAAATTGCGTAGAAGGTAGCATGCTGTATTATTACTCATAAATCTATCACTTCAGAAAAGAACTAGCAATCATAAAACATGTCAGATTAAATGGAGTGGAAAATTAAATGCTTGTCTTGACCAAACGTTCAGTGCAGATCACATCAGTTCAAGCTTTCTTGCACTGCCCTTTCAATGTGTTTCAGACTTAAACAATGCTGCCTTTTGCAGGGCCTGCAAGAGGATTTTGTTTTACAAACCCATTTGGTTCTTTGTTGTGTAATGTGGCTGCTTTTCCAAGAAAGGCTGAAGAGAGGTCACCAAATTAATTTCAGGTAGTCTGCTGAGAAAGTGGTACATGGAAAGAATCACAGAAGCCAGATTCTGTTCCCTCTTTTTCCTAAAACCTCAGGGAAGTTTCTGAAGGTTAAATGACCAAAACAGTACATTAGGTAATGGGAAACAAGATCTAGCGCTAAATATGGAAGTCATTGGTTTCTATATGCACAAGCATGGAGGAATATACAGTAAACATCTAATTTTTGGTCATTACATTGCTACTTGGTGGGGATACCTGTAGATTCTTAAACCTCAGTTGCACTGAGCTGTGCTTAATTAGACACAGACAAATGACTGAAGTATGTGGTGTAGGTGTTCTCCAGATCAGAAAGAAGTGTGGTTTCATTTTAATTCACCTTGGTAGGGTGGATTATTTATTTTCCTACTGGAAGGACCCTGTGTATGAAACTTGCATACAAGCTAAGGTATGTTCATCATTCAGAACTGCAGGAGGACTGGGTCCCCTGCGCAACTACATCACATTCTTTTGCCACAGTGCTGCACAGGGTAGCTTTACTGCTCCATTTCTGTAACCAGTCAGTGACACTTCTGTTGTGACTGCAGCTTGTTGTGAACTCCTCAGGTGTGTGTCCGGGATGTGAATTTTTTTGCATTGGCCTAAGCCAAGAAATATTGATTTTGGTAGGGTTTCTTTATTTAGGTATGAAGTAGCACTTGAAATTTTGAAGTTTGGAGGAGTATGGAGGTGAGCTGCAGCAATCAAGCAAATTATCACAAATAAATTTCTGTTTCCACATAGACTTACAATGGACATTGTTGATTTGGCCTAACTTAAAAAAAAAGATCATGCTTCCCCAAATCCCTCTGTTTAATTGAGGTCTCTGGAAGCAGGTCACTGTAATACAGACCTCTTTTCTTATGTCCATGTTGTCAGAGGGAAGTGAATCTCCTCAGTCCTTCATACATAGGGGTCAGTCTACAGTGAAGAAATGTTGTAGGCAAAGGACCTTTGAGGACAGAGACAGGGACTTCTGCCACTTGCAATCCACTTGCCTTTCAGGTCGTTGCACTACAGCCATGACCTTGGCCTTGACCCTTCAGCTTAGTCACTGCAATAGAAGGAAGCTACTTTCAGCTGTGCCAGTCCTAATCTAGATTTCCATAGAGACTGACCAGAAGAAAAGCTGGATAATATCGTTTAAGACAGGTCCCTGCTTCCTTCTGTCCACTCCATGTGCTGACACCTGGGGGAGCTTTCCACGTGCTGTCCCAAAGCAGTGTGTGCGTTAAAACTGCATAGGATGTTGCTTCCAACCAGTCCCATTTTTGCACTGTATCAAAGAGAGATTCTGTGAATTTTCTGTCTTTTCTGTGAGTCTGATATCCATACACATAAGGAAACAGTGTCTAGCCTAAAGATACTAGGATACTTTTCTGCACTGTTATTTCATTTAAAATTAGAAGGCTCTTCCTCTTCATGTAATAATAAAATATGTTGTATAAAGCATACAAAATTTCTATGTGCATAGACTTGTATAACACCAAACAAATGGGTTTCAACCTACAGAGGACACAAGTGTCCTGAACTCATGTTACTGTGGCAGCAAACACATGTACTATTTATTCCAAACTAGGTATTTAAAGAAACAAAGCATAGGTTAAAAATTCTGGTTTGGCCATAAACAAGGAGAGACAGAAAGGCATTACTAAAATTTCAAATATTCCTGTATATGTATTTCACATTTCTGTTAATGTTTATGTGCACTATGTGAATGCAACAATATCATGTGCACATATGTATACATATTTATGACCACGCATGTATATATACACACACAAATGCAATTATAGGATTTTTTTAATGTAGAACGTTAGGGGATCGTTTATAGTTACACCTCCATTTTAAGAGAAGGTAAATGAAAAGCCCTAGGAATCATTAAACTTAAATGTCAAGATGTAAAAACTGTACCATTAGTGTCTCAGTCCCCAAGAATAAATAAACATATATTTCATGTTTAATATTGCGAAGTTCTTGCAGTCAACAGAGAAAAAATAATCTTTGAAACCCCTTTAAATGACGCAAGAAGAATGACGAGGGTGGGCCTTACCTAAGTAGATAACTGAAATAATCTTTTTTATTGGGAAACCTAGAATTTTCTCCTATTGAACTGAGTGTAAACTCTCATTAGGTGGTAGGATTAAGTGCTTGATTTATTGCTGTTATTAATACATGGCATTTGTTAAGTAGAGCAAAGTTTCCTTAGAAGGGCTAGAACTCTTTCTATTCAATTGTAAAGTAATTTCAGCAATATATTGTCAGAAACTTTCACATAGTGACAACCTCAACATTCTTGGTGTACAAGCTATGCCCTACTGAGGACAAGGTAGATACTTTGTTCTTCAAGCCGGCCTAGTGATACATATTATTTTCCTATGTGATATGTGTTAATGCATATATGTATGTATGTATTTCAGAAGAAGATTAAAATAGCTAATTCTTACAGCCATACCTGAGGAGTCAACTCTAAAAGCTCTTTGAAATTATAACGCTTTATCCCCACCAACCTCAGCTGGCTTGAAAATCCATTTATAATAGAAATCGTTGTTTATTCCTGTAAACCTGGGAACCGCCATGGGAGCTGCCAGGCCCGTTACGTCAGTTCCCACCTGCTCCACGGTTCTAGTAGTGCCCTGTGAGTAAGTACAGGAACAAGATTCTTGTTAATCTTTGTCAATTTAGTAAAGATAAGAAGAACACTGGGTTCTCAAAATTCAAGACTGACACTACATATTGGTAAAAAACACTTGTCAGCCTGTTTTCCTGTGAAAAATACAACTGTGTAAAGTTCAGCAGTTATTTTAGTTACATTCTTTTGCAAGACCGGGGTAAGGACTCAAGCCTTTACCGTCTCACGTACCACAAGCAACGTAAATTAGCTATAGCCATTCTCAGAGTCTCTCAAGACATTTCCTTTTGTGCTGGATACATAACGTGCTGGGCGCTGGCAGCAGGGCTGGGGTGGCCTCTGTGAGGGGTGGCCGGTTCCAGCCGGTTCCAGCCCACCCGCCTCAGGGCACCGCTGGGCACCACAGCCACGGTGCGTGGGGGAGAACTAAGTTAAGAAAGGGCAAAGCACGGCATGGCAGTGAGAAGTGAGGGAAAAAAGTGTGAGGAACAGCTCTGTGACACCAAGGTGAGAGAAAGAGGGCGGAGGAGGAGCTCCAGGCACCAGCAGCCTGTGGAGAAGACATTGGTGAAGCAGGTTGTCCTGCTGCAGCTGCTGGAGAGCCCACACAGGAGCAGGCTCCCGGCAGGACCCATGGCCTGTGGAGAGGAGCCCACGCAGCGGCAAGTTTTCTGGCAGGATCTGTGACCCCATGGGGGACCCACACAGGAGCAGTCTTTTCCTGAAGTACCGTACCCTGTGGAAAGGACCCACACTGGAGAAATGCATGCAGAATGGTGTCCCACGGGTGGGACCACACACTGGTGGGGGAACAGGAGGACAGTATGAGGAGGAAGGAGCGGCAGAGGCAAAACATCATGAACTGACAACAAGCCCCATTCCCCGTCCCCCAGTGCTGCTTGTGGCAGTGGGGGGAGGAGGAAGAGTCAGGAGTGAAGCTGAGCCTCAGAAGAAGGGAAGGGTGAGGAGAAGGTGTTTGTAGTTTTGTTTTTATTTTTCGCTATCCTTCTCTATTGTAATTGGTGATAAATCTAATTAATTTCCCCAAGTTGAGTCTGTTTTGCCTTTTTTTGTTTTGTGACGGTGATTGGTGAGTGATCCCCTTGTCTTTATCTTGACCCATGAGCTTTTTCATCTTATTTAATTCCTCTGTCCTGCTGAGGAGGGGGAGTGGGTGAGCATCTGCTGGCCAGCCAAGGTCACCCCAGCACTCATACCTACTGTGCTGCTCCATCTCCATCATAGAGGTAGAGTAGACTGGGAATACTGAAGAACTACTTTGTGTCACACACTGTGCCAAGGAGCTGAAAAGCCCTTGAATATCTTAACGTAAGAGAAGTGATTTCACAGGTTCCACAGCTGAAGCTCTGGATTTAAAAGATAGAAATCTCAAACCCAGATTTAATTAAAAGTAGAAGAAAGAAAGCAACAAATGTGGAAAAAAAACCCTAACTTATCCAGTACTGCCTCAGAAATACACCTAGTTTTATTCCAACTCTATCAAGTTCAGAGGAGCTTAAATCCAGCTTAAATAATTTGTGTGTGTGTGTGTGTGTGTGTGAATAAGCTAAATCTGTACAGCTTATAATGGTCTTCTTGTCAAAGCCCAGACAGTTTTTGACAATGGTTTAGTTAATGTACCCTGGTGCTTCCTGATGATGCAACTCAGTTTAAGTTTAAAAGTTCTAAGTTATACACATAGCATTTTATTCCACAGAGGAATAAGCAAAGATAGGTGCGTTGTCATATGATATGATAGAATATGCAAAACCAGCGGCTCAGTACTTACCTGGGAAAAGCAGAAACCTGAATTCAAGCCCAGCAGGGGCTGGAATAGGTCTCTGACTTCCTGTGAATAGTATTTTGCTTCTTGAGACCTGTAATCCAGATGAAATCCTGTGACTTCTGACTAGTAACAGACTCAAGAACTCCCTTTCTTGCAGTGTCTTTGCCCAGATTTCCTGAAGGTTAGTATCAGAGCAGATTGTTACGTGATTTCCTTGCTTTTCCCGGTCTCTGGAGAGGAAAACTGGGAAAAGGAAGGAGCAAAATACCTCTGTGTTACTGAAGCTGGCAAGTAAGGAAAGGAAACGGCACAGGCAAGATGACTGATGAAGAGGTATCAGAAGGGCAAGAGACACCAGCTTGGGAAAGAATTGAGGTGAAATAATGTGCAGATGATTGTCATGTAGGAATAATGTTGATTACTGCTGAGAAGAACAGGACCACACATCAAAAGGAAGAGAACAAAAGGGAAGACAACTCTTTTCTTGGAAAAAAAAATAGTTGAAAGAACCATCTGGAAAAGAAAACTAAATGAAACTGAAAGAAGTAATATTGGAGACACCAATCTTGTACCTATAAAACTTTTATAATACTACTCAGTTAGTCTGAATACAGTCAGAGATTTCAGAGCCAAATTCACTCACAGACAAAAGAGGGAGAGAGGAAAAAGGATTGTAGTGTTTGGAACAGGGAGAAGCTTGATAGTTGTACTGTGAAAAAAACGTTTGGACAGTTATTCTGAACACCTTCAAAAGAAAAAGCTGAAGAGTGAGCAGAATAATTTAAAAAAATGAAATTGGTGTTTCTGTTGATCTGCCTTAATGCTCAAAATTGAGAAGGGAATTGTCTTTGCTGGCCTAATGATTTTCTTTTGCCCTCTGGTGGAAATTGAGTGGAATTACAAGTTTTAGTAATGGAAAGAAACGTACACAACTTGAGATTTATTTTTTTTATTACTTGCCTTTCCTTTATAACAATTAAAAGAATTCAGTGTAATGCATAAAATGGTGGGTCAGATATAAAGCACAGCAGAAGCAAAGCCAGGCAAGCTTCAGGATTCAACTAAATTACACAGACTAATGCTACCTCTACTATTAGCTCACACACACACACACACACACACACACACACGCACACACATTAAAAAAAAAAAATCTCGGCTTATTTTCTATTGACTAGCTCAGACCAGAGCTGCTCAAAACGGCCCACCACCTGCGTACAAAACGGAAGTAACTGTTTTTCAAAATATTTTTTGTGGGGTTTGAGTGCCCTCCTCTGTTCAAGTGGCAAACTACGAAGTTAATGGAAATATTTTTTTTCCTTTCTTTCAAAAATACAGTAGTGTCCACCAAAAGCGTTGTAGTATCCTGTTGTTTGCTTCCTTCAAGAAAACTCCAAAGAATCTATACTTGTTTTCTTAATTAGATAGATAGATAGGTTTTCTTGCTTGCTTCTGCTAGTTAGTCAAATTTCGTTTTAAACTGATTCTGAGATCTGAAAAATATGGTTCCTCATTTATTCCAAATAGGGAATGATTATTTAATTACTTGTGCAAAAGCCAAGCTAAATATTTTTTGGGTAAAATATATCCATCTAATAATTTTAGTATGTAAGTTTTAATTAAATTGTTGAAAGAGTCAAAGTAAACCATGTACTCTCATCAGTGATTTTGACAAGTTTAATAGATTAAATAAAGCAGTAGAAATGAGGTAATAAATGAAGCAATAGACTGAATGATATGCCTTTTCAGTACGTATGAAAGCGTACATGAAAGGAGATTCTGTACATGAGAAAGGAACTTCCCAAAAGCTAGGGCAGGAGCATTTCAACCAAAGTTCAAAAACCATGCAGTTTCAAAGAGATAAGATGAGGGATTTAGAACAGGAAATGTCAGGAACCCCTGGCCCTCATTCTGAGACATCAGAACAAATCTAGTTGCTGTGCTCTGAAGTTGGGAACCAGAAGTTAGTGAACACTTCTGACAGTCATCTCTGTTCTTCAGTGCTGTGCCTGAAGACATGGTTCCCCCACCGGCAGAGGGGATGATCAAAGCAAGGAAGGAGAATGGGGTGTCAGCCCGTATCCAAACCAGCCATGAATGATGCAACTGTATTTGATGTTGCTTGTGTTTTTCCATGTAGCACAACTTTTACTGGCTGTTTTTCAGTGAGCTTCAGCTAAATAATCTACATTTTCTGCTCATGTAATTTTTTCATACAGGTTCATCTACCTTTGACCTTGTACATTATTTTCAAGCCACAGACAGGTACTAGGGCAATTTAAAAAGCAAGTGTCAGAGTCTCAATAAATTTCTAGCACATTGATAAATCAGTACATCTGTACATCTAATGAATATCAAAACGTGCAGTTTACTTGAGTAAGATGAAAAGAGTATTAGAGGGAAAAGGCTGGAAGACATGCAAGAGTAGCTGCCTGACCAAGCTTCTTCTGGAGTGCAGGTTCCAGGCTCACAAAGGTGGGCATGAGCCGGGCCCAGGACTGCAATGGTCTGCTAAAACCTTCAGCAGATGTTGAGATGGTGCTTTAAAATATAATAATATGAAATCACTACCTGCTAACCTAATAATATCTTAGCCTCTCCCTGTTTGCCTTTTGTCTCTTCTTTAGGTACTATAAAAAGATTCAAACATCCTTTAGAGGAAATTCAAGTGTGATAGTTTTACCTTTAACTTTTAAAACCAACCTACTATAGATTACAGTCTGTTTTAGCTGGTGAGAGAGTATGCAGCTCTTCTAATGCTGCTCTGGTAGACCCGTAAAGACAGAGTAATAAGAGATTTTTCATCCCCAGGACATATATATGAGTCATTATATTTTGTGGTTTATATTTTATTTCTTGGGAACTAGATATTAATATTTCACAAAATATGGTGTAAAAAAGGGGAGAGAAAGGACTCAATCCTCAAATCAACTTGCTTTTGAAAATCTAGTGTTAAAATACTGGTTCTGTTCATAGTGCATGACATCTCAGATTTTAGTGAAAAGCTTGAAATGAGGTACATGAAAGACTTGCACTGATTTTCTCAGGTGATGGTTCAAGATCTTAGTAGTCATTCGTACTGTTTAATAAATATCATATTGTGTCCTCTCTTGTGTCTTCCAGTTTGCAGCTCAGAACCTGAAAATGTTCAATCTGATCCAAAGAATTATACTAGTCTTCTTGTTACATGGGAACGACCTCGGGTTGTATATGACACCACAATTGAGAGATTTGCTGTCTTTTATCAACAGTTGGATGGAGAAGACCAGACTAAGCATGAGTTTCTGACAGATGGGTATCAGGACTTGGTAACTGTAAACTCTTCAAGTTTCATACAAAGGGGTGATGGCAAAACGCTCTGTTAATGAACTTAAGGGATTAAACAGTAGCTGGGAGCTGATTCAATAAAAAAAAATCATATTCTTTGACTGCAGCTCACAGAAGCTTTACTTCATTTTTTTGGTCGTGAAGCCACAAAGACAATTTTTAAAAATATAAAAAAAAACCTCTCTTGAACAGAAGAGAGAAAGCTTTTGCAGATTGCTGTTCTGGTTTGCCTATACTATCCCCAAAAGTTTATGACTATGTCAGTCTTAGTGCTCCTTAGCCATAAAACCCTTAGTCAGTTAATAGTGGTCTGTACTTCATTGCTCACTGATGTGAAAGAATGACCTACACAAGCGACTAGTAAGATTCAGTACAGTTACACTGCTATAAATATTAAGTTACTGATAGCCGCTTCATGGTATTTTACTAATGTGTTCTGTTCCTTTAACCCTCTTTAAAGACTCATAACTTATCAGATATAATGTTACCTAAACTAGTGTTCAGCATTAAATAATTACATACTTTGGTATCCTCCATGTAAAAATTGACAAGCTTTATTTTTTTAAGTCGACTGAAAAACATTTGGGACAATAAAATATAAAAAGCATACATTAGAATCCTAGAGGAAATTAGCTTTATAGTTCTTATGAGAAATGTGTTATGGAAAAAATAACTTTTCCAAATATTTGATACTTATTTGCAAGTAAATGATTAAACATGGTTTTTCTTTTAGGGGGCTATTCTAAATAATCTGCTGCCCAATACAAGTTATGTTCTTCAGATAGTTGCTGTTTGCTCTAATGGTCTATACGGAAAATACAGTGACCAAGTCATTGTTGATATGCCTTTAGAGGACCCAGGTAAGTGGTCTTTTGAGCTTAGTGATCACATTTAGCTGAAAATCTGCATTGGAAGAAGTAGTTTGTTTGCAAACCAGTTAAAATGCACAACTATCAAAATATGCTAAACAGAAATTTCAAAATCACTGCAGTTAACCTTCAGCATGTTCTTTGCTACTGATATTTTACATTATGTAATTCTCTATTCCTTGTCAACATTACCTATGAAAGGCTGCATGTTAATTTTTTTTAACACTGAATATTCTGAAAAACACCTACCTGATTTCAAATCTCACAAGTGTATCTTTTAGCAATATAATATAGGGAAATAAAACCATATTTGGTATTATTTCTCTATGGTTCAAGCATCCTCCCAAAATCAATCCACACAGCCAAAGTATTAAGGAAACAATTAATACGAACACAATATTTGACTTACAAGTCTATATCAATTGATTTTGAAATTTTATGTCTTATGATTGCTTGGAGTTTGATTTTAACTTGTGGTGATGGAATTCCCTTGCTTCTTAATGCTGCCTTGCAAAAAATCAAAAGCCCTAACAAACAGATCTTACTGATTTCACAGCCAAATTTACTTCTTCTGCCTGCTGGTAAACATGAAATAATTTGAAACTATAGCATGAAGCTGGATCTTGTCCTTTAATAATTCCTTAAATTCTGTGGAAGTTCTAGCATCAGACCCAGTTCTTACCAAAGTGAGTAAGAGCTGTGTTTTAAATCAAGACCCCTGTAATTAGTCATAGGAAAAAAACAAAGGCTTTCTGATCATGCAAGCAACCATTTTTTATCTAAGGGCCTGGATTCTTGTTGTTTATTTATGGAGTAAGTCTGTAAGTTCAGTTTTACACTTCATTAAGTCTGTTTAGCTACAGCAAAGTCCTTAGCAATGCTGTGACGTACTTGGGAAAACAGGTCAGTTCTTCATTTCAAGGGAACCACATTCCTTTACAGCGAGAAAGATTATGATTCCCGTACTGCCTGAGTTATGAACTCATAATGGTAATAGGGTTATAATAGTGCCTTTTTGTCTGGAGGAGGGGGTGGAGCTTCAGGTATAATACATACAAATTTTCAATACATGTTTAACTTGTCTTTCAAACATTAATTTTTTAATTCTTAACATTAAGAAGAATGCATTTTTGGAGTCTTATGCCACTATCTATCAGAATTTTCCTATTTCACTTCAGTTTCCTAAGAAGTCCACAATGAAGTTCTGACATCCTGCCTGATGTTTCACTTTTCTGTTTATCCTTTATCTACCTCTTAGATAATATATTCCTCCAGTCCCTTTCCTGAACTTGCGGGTTTTGTGTTTGAAGAATTTTCTCAGGTGACACTTCATCTACATACCTCTACATCCATTTCAACATGGAATGACAAATAAGCAGGGTAGTGTTGTCATTAGTAAACAACAGTTCAACAAATCAAGTCAGTGCAGTGCTGCCATCACAGCTTTAAAACCCCTGAAAACAGACACTGCAAAACAAAATCCAATCTAGGTAATATCCATAGAATAAACTGCCCTGTTATTACTGTTGTATCCCTGGTGTAAGGATGGGATGCAGACCACTCTGCTGTGTGCTATGTCTCCCTTTGGAAGGAAAGGTCAGTGCGGAGGCAGGGAAGGAGACAGTAGCACTGGAACTGGGTAACCATGGAGCCAGCACGGCCGGCAGCTCTGCGCCGTGCACCAGTGGTGCCAGCAAATGCTGCTGGGGAGCAAACTCAGTAAGGGGACAACGGGGCGTTTGGCAGCCTGCAGCTGGCCAGCAGTGTAGGTACAGCCACTGATTACGGCATCCCTGTTGTATTTCTGCTGAAGTCATGCAAAACAGTGGCTTTACGTTCATTTCAGTAGAAGGAAGAGTGAAGGCCATAGTTTGGAAATACATACTGGAAGACTCGTTTTCACCTTCCAGTATATCAGCAGAAATTTCTCTGAGGTTTGAATCCTCAGACAAGAGAATTTGGTCCATCAGATTGTTATGTTTAGCATTTCAGAGTGAAGGTCTGATATTCTTATGCTTTTTTACACTTTTCTTACTGTTAAAAAAATGAGAAAATACAATGCAAGGATACCTATGAGACGTAACAATGCAAAGATATATCTATACAAAATATGAACAGGTTACATAACTATGAAAATGGTATTTTTGTGTTTTCTGTCATTTCAGCATTTGAATATGTTTCCTTAACGTTGTGTGAAAGCTAATTAATGTACATAAGTATATTCTTATCCTGAGTTTTCTTGTTTTAAAATAAAGTATTGTAGAGGAGAGTTAAATAATCTACATATCAGAACTGTACAAACACCTGAGGGTTTTTTTCAAATTTCAGGAAGTTTTGAAAATTTTTAATACTTTCAGGTCTACCTAAGGTTTTTCATGTAGTTTTCCAAAAGCTTCAAAATTGAAGAAGATTATTTCAGGTCAAATGAAATGTTTCAAGGATATTTTAAGTTTTAAAATAAAATTTAAAAGAGGGAGAGTTTTATAAATAAAAATTAAATACCAAAATGAAAATTTTGCATGTTTCAGAAAAACTGTTTCATTGGGATGCTTCCTATCTGAAATGGACACAAAGTTATTAAATGTACTTTGTGTTCTTTTATTTTGACACTACCACAGTGATACATCTGAAAGCACTGGATAAGGAAATTTCAGGGGAAAATCCTACCCATGTAGGTGTACATTGCTCTATAAATAAGTTTCATAGATGCTGTCTTAATCCTGGATACAATTTTAAAATAGGGAGGAAAAAAACTTCCATTCATTTCTAATACTAGTATTTGCATACTTACTTTCACTAATTATTTACATCTTTATTAACTGTTGCAAATATTGCAATTATTTTCATATTTAATATTTTAATATTGCAAATATTGAACAACAGAGATATGAGAATGTAGATATATAATGAGCAAGATTTGTTCAGAACAACTTGATGGTTACAACTATAACATCAAATTGGTTTTGTGATCTGCTTTATAGATCTTGAGGCAAAAGGTGATTTCTTGGAGCTCCTGCTTGTGAATTTATGAAAGAAAAGTTATCTTCACCATGAAGACATGAAATAAAATTGACTCACATAAAGCATAAGCTAAAACTTTCATTTTCAAGAATTACTGAGTAAGCCAGTTAATTAAGGTGAAATTCACTGCAGTCACCTCCAGATCAGTTAATCTTCACGTTAAGAGCTGACATGAGGCATAAGTCATGCAGAAGCATTAGATGTGCCCTTTTCCAGTAAGAATTCTGCCCTTGGTGTGGCCACTTTTAATGGGGGAAGATTCAGTACACTGTGCAACACAAGTGTGGTGTTCAGAAAGCTCATGACCAATTTTTTAGCCTTTTCCCTTTGAGATGCTTGCAAGAGAGAGCATTTCTCATGCCTTCTCCCACCCTCCCTGAGTGCCTCCAGTATGTGGTTAGTCAGAGCTCTGCGGGTTCCAGGTGATCCACAGACCAGGTTTACACCTTGTTCCCATCAGGGCTGTGTAAGAGGAAGGACTGACCTCTTTCAGGCGATGCTCTCTGCCTCAGTTAATGGAAACCTCAGGAACTCTGTGATGACATTTCCTTCCAAATGATCGTAGTTGAGATCTCTGCTCTTTGGGCTTTTCCTAAACTGTGCAGAGTGGCAGTCTTTTATCTTGTGATACGGTGTGTATGCACATCAGAAGTGTTTCCAGTTAGTCACCCTTTAGAAAAAGTCATGGGATGCCCTACATGTGTAGCTGCACCACGTCCACTGAAAATGAAGGGAATCATGACCATAGTGTTTTAGTCAGCTTTGATAAAAGTCCAAGCTTTCTTTACCAATTTTTCATTTGCTATTAGAACTGGATTTTGAATAACTATCTGAATGTGTGCTTTGACTCTCTAGGTAACATCAGTATAGCTCTGAAAGTCCTGCAAGTAGTTTGTTGTGTAGTTAATGCCGGTGTTACTTTCATGCTTTTGCTGACACAGGAAATGAAAAATAAGAATATATATCTCCTCTCATCTTCCTTTGTGTAGACTTCAGTTGGTGTTTATAAAAAAAAACATGCTGTGATATGGCTTTCAAACACTGTCTCCTGCATGGCAGCTCATGCTGTCAGCAATGCTTTGTGAGGAACTAACTATGCAATTTGTAATTTGTCTTTGTGACTTTTGTCCTAAAAAACACTAAGCATGTCTTAAATGTTTCATTTAGGGGATGCTTTTTTTCTAATTTTGTACTGATAAATGTAGAAATCTGAAAACTGATTTAATCAGAAGAAACAAGCTTTACTTTTGTTCTTGCCATGCCATTTATTACGTAAGACAGTACAGAAATGAAAACAGTTTATGTTGTTCACGTTGTTCTACAATAACAAATCAGATTGTTTTAAGACATTTTTTTAAAGATTTGCATTGAACAGAAATGTAGGGAAACAGTTACCTTTTTTGTCTTTGTTCTCTCATTTCTTCATCTGTCATTAATATGGACTATGAAAAGACCTCTACAAAACTTTCTAACTAATGATTTAATTATTTTATTTTAAAATGTAAGCTATAGAATAACTAATATGTGGTTCCAGAAAAAATAAACAAGCTTGTTCATCAACGGGTTGTTTTTTGGAGGGTGTGGTTCTTCTCCTTGTTTGGGGGATGTTAGCAGATTTCTGTAATCTCCTATCAAGTCAAAATACCAGCAACAGGATTAACAGAACTTCTGTAAGTGTGTGTCTCTAATGCTTTTGACAAATACGTTTTCTGTGGCCAACTAAATTTGAATAGTGTTTGTGAAGTGCCTGAAGATTTAGTGTTGTTAATATAGTTTTCATATATATATATACTCACACACATAGACAGGTAGATAGATAGATAGATATGTATGTTAATGCCTCTCCATGGAGACAACAGCAAGAAATTGTAGTTTTCTGCTGGTGGAATTTGAGACCACATACACTACTGTATACTCTAGCACAATCAGCACATTTTATTTTTCTGATTGAGTCTGATTAAAGCTCAATTCAAGAATAGTGACCACAGAAAGAATGGTTAGAATTTCTCCGTGTTAAAAACATTTTTAGAGAAGTCAGTTGAGTATGTAATACATGGTATGGGTCTACTGTGGGAAGACTTTCAAACTACTGTCTAAATATTTGATTTATGTCATTGAGAAGCCAGGGAATATCATTATCTCCCCCACCCCTTCCTCCCCTCTGCTCCCCTCCCCTCCCTGCCCCGGAGCCTCCTAGGCTTCCAGGACTCAAAGGTAAGATAATTTTTCTCTATCTTGTTAATGAAAGGTTAATTCAGTACTTGGTATTTTCTAAATGTTTGTAACAAAAGAATAATTTATGAAGATTTTGTGCAGCATTGTTTAGTCAAAATTTGTTTCCATGCTATAACCTACAAAAAACCCTGTATGAACTTGTTAGTTTGATAAACTTTATCTAGTGTATGTTGCATATAATACATGTCTGAATTTGTTTTGAAAGGTAGATATGGACAGACCAAAGAAAATACAAATTAAGTCATAAATGTCCATCTGACTTTGCAGAGATGAGAAGTATAAAGATGGCATCTTTATACCAGTGTATAGAGGAAACTTCATTTGAGAATTGTGGAGGAAATGCAGACATGGAGCTTTGTGTGATGCTGTTGTTAGAATTGCTCCTCAGGCTGAGAGACTGGCATTTTCGCTTTGTGCAAATATACCTCAGAATACGTGCTATCACTGGTGTACAGACAGCACTAGAACATTGATTCGGAGAAAGCCTTAGAAAGATTCAGAAAGGAAACGGACATTTCTGAGGGCCAAAGGAGCAGTGAGATGCATTAGCGCTGTGGAGGGAGTATTAGATTTCATCACAGGAGACCTACGGCAGTTCCTACCGGAGGTCTGTAGGTTTCTTGCAACCTGCTTCGAAGCCTCTCTTGCTGACCACCATCAGAAGTATAATACTGGATTTGGATTGGAGCAAAAAGAGAGAGCAAAGCTGAGAGACTACCTCTAAACTTAAAGAAAGGATTTTCACCTGGGCTGTAGGAGATTCGTTCCTTGATCCTGTTTCAGCTGTTACTTATTTAGGAAAAGTGCAGAGGCCTCAAAAGCCTTTAGAGTAGTTCTTCACAGAGCACCCAGTACCTGTTTACTAGGGACTTTTTGTGGGATGTGGCACAACTGGGTTCATGTCCTTACACGAAATCAAGTGGAGTGGGAGTTTGAAAAAGGCCTTAAGCACTGGACTCCAAGAAGGGTAGGTCTCTTTGGTCTGCCCTGACAGAGGCAGGCAGCCTGCTGCATGCTGGATGCGATGGCATGGCTGTTGCGTTGGTACCTAACTCCAAGCCTGGGTGCGCAAATGAGGAATTCGCTGTTATGAAAATTGTAGAACAGATCATTTTACAAGAGTATCTTTGGAGCTTTCAGATTAAATGTAGATAAATGGTTGATTCCCAGACTTACCTTTTTTCTCTATCATGATTTTTGCATTGAATTGTATGTACTCATAGAAAACATCCTCATAAACTTGGTTGTCCCTGGCCGGGATGTGGCTCCTCAGTGCAAATTTAACACATGCTGCAGTATCAAATAAGAGCCCAGCAAGACTTGTGGCTGAATGTGTCCTGTCCAGATACGCATTGCTACCCTTAGAGCTAGTTCTCAACCCAGCTGGTCGGCCACTTCTCTAAATACAATCCTATAAGATGTCCTAGACTGGGTCTCAATAAACATATTAACTAATCAATTGAGTCCTTGCAGAATTAATAATTCTGTGAGTTTAAAATGTTGGATGATATGGTGTGTATTTTTGTTTTATAGAGGCTGACCTCATTCCTGAACTGAATGAAACTGAAGAATATGAGGTATAGCATTCATTTATTTTTCAGAGAGTATTTCAAATACATAGATTTCAACTAAATTGAGTTGATATTCTGTAAAGATTTACAAAATTATGTCACCAACTGAATGTATTATGTATGTGCATATACAGCCTTCTCTTTCAGCTATATTTCTCCCTAGATAACTCTAGAGATGCCTCACTATTTAGTTCTCTGGGGCGGGAGATACATGGAGAAGTAAGAGATATCACAGGATGTGTCTAAATATTTTTGAAAATGGGGCATCAAGTTCCTGTCACCTCTGAGTGAAGTCTGACAGAATTGTTCATTTAGCAGAATCAAAGCCGTCACCCAGCGTTAGGCTTTTCAGTTTGTTTAAAGACAAATCTGACTTGGGCTTGCTTATGGTGGTCTTAGCATGTAGTAAACTAAAGTAAGGGAAGAAGGCAGTTGTGCTGAAGAGTGACATTCGTGTGCGTCTGCTACCAGTGTGCTATCGGTTCAATTTAACAGTTATTCCAAAATTCTTCACGGGTCATTTACTTCTTGTACTCAAGTTAAGACTTAACAATATAACACAGTTTTGGATGTTTTTATGATAACCTCTGCAGACGTCCTATTTGGTAACCATGTTTCTGGTGTCCCAGCAAGGAGAGAGCTGAACATACCATAGTGAAGTTTTTACAGTCTCTAATACCTGTTTGACAACATGGACAGTTCCTTCAGTAAGACCTACATTTGTATCAAGTAGTCCCTCAGAATTTTTATTTTATGGTTTCGATCTCTGACCACAATATTCTCACTAAGTGGCAAGTCCTTGTTAGTTAGATAGTCTGTGCTTACCTGTCTACACTCCCTTGTACTTGTGGACACTGAGTAACCAATATAGAGTCACTTCTCTGTCGCTGTAAGCTGCATGTCTAGATTATTATATTGTGTCTGTCAGGACAGTAACTGAGTGCCAGTGAATGTCACCTGATTTTTACTTGAACCAAGAAAGTTTAAAAGTGTAGGCATTGCCCTACAGAGAGTAGATTTTCAGAAATAAGGGCCTGTCCAGTCCAGTCCGGGTTTGACGACACACAGTCTAGGTGTTGCTGTCCTGGCATTTTAGGTATTTAGCCCTTGGAATGAAATCCAAACCTGAGAGTCATGTCTGAGGTACCCTACATTGTGGGAGTGCACCAGAGGGAGGTTCCTGGTGCAAAGGAGGGACTGCAGTGTGACGCATGTCTCTAGTCCAGTGGTTAAAGCCCTCACTCTGGTGAGACTGGATAAAAGCTAACCACTCCGGTTAGCAGAGTACCCTATCTAATAGTTTATTCAGCAGTGTTTCATCTTGGGCACTTTCTTTCAAAGGCTGTTGATTTTACATTCTTCTCTCTGCTGTGCCCTGTTCACTTCAGTGCAGGAGTGGGAGATCTACTCAGCCTAAAATAGAGTGGAAACTGAGGATTTCTTAGGCTGATAACTGTGTCCCAGTCTCCTATCTTCTGGACGTTTTCTCTCAACATTATGCTTTTGAATAAAAACAGGTGGGTATTGCCACCACATCACCAAGCCAGATCTTTGAAAGAAAAAGGAGTTGCAGCTGTACTTTGTGAGAGGCTCTGTCCTGCTGGTGTCTCTTGTGTGATAGCCCTATGTGTGCCTACCGAATCAAGTCCCTTCAGAAATGAAGATGCCACTCAACCTAGTTTGCAGAGCTGTGCTCAGACAGGTTTGGTTCTGGTGCAGTTCTAGATGGGGGCACAGCACAGAGCTGCAGGCACTGCTGTGTCTAGGTCAAAACAAAAATGCCTGATGAGCAGGCTGGATGCTTTCACATTACATTTTTTGATTTGGGGCAGGGAAAGTTGGAGAGGGGATGACAAGATTTGACATTAGATCCTCAAGGACTGCCTAAATCCTGATTGCATTCATTGTATTTTTTTTCTTTTTGGATCTGTCTGTAAAAGTGAAAACTCTTAACACAGATTTTTCACCCAGTATCATTGTTCATGTTCAGCAAAGGGCCATAGCAGGGACTAGATGGTATCACTCACAACAGCTGTGAAACTGTTACAGTAATGCTGACCATCCTGAAACCTGCTTTTCCAGAAACTGAAGATTCAGCAGATTTAGGGACAAGTCATAAATATATTTTACAAATTCTGTGTATTTTTTTTTTGTGTAATTTTTTGTGTAATTTACAAATTACTGTGACAATTCAGTCAACATCAGACTATTAGTACAGACTCTTAAGACATTCTGATAGCAAAACCATTTTTTCATCAATGGGTACTGCATATATGATTGCATTTTATTAGGAAAGAGGTAGAGCTTTTTTAATAAAGTAGAAAAATAGTGTGAGTGAGTGGGTTTTGTCTCTCAAACAGAGTAAAAGTAACAATATTTAACAAGTTGTGACACAGGATTTTTTTTGTTTGTATTACAAATAAGTAGTATTTTCAAGAGAGAAGAGGATATCTGTTCTTGCAGCTAAATATTTTGCTTTAAGACCAACAGCCTTCTCAAGTGTTGTATTGTTTTGCCTCTCTTTTGTTTTTATTAAGCCAGGAAAATGTATTATCGCAGTTTTGGTTTTCATTTGTGTACAGTGTCTATAAACATTTTTAATTGTCTTCGGCTATGATATTTTTTCAAAGGATGAAGTTGATGAAAAGGAAACAGAGGTCGATGAAGAAACTGCAGTGATTCCTAGCATTGACAGTGCAAACCAAATGAGGAAAGATTTCCAGGTGACTACATCGAGCTACAGTCAAGAAAGAATGGGGACAAAACCCTATGAAACTAAAACAAATATATACTTAACAAGAGAAGAAGAATTGCATGGTAAGGATGTTTTCAAAGCAGTTTATTACCCTACATCTCCACCTGTTGGTGAAATTTCTGAAGAAGAGGAAGAATCTTTTATGGAACCCCAAACAACTACTGGAATTCCGCCTCGACTCATTGACTCCACCAAAGGCGTAGAAGAAGAATACATATACCTTTCTTCGGGCACTGAACCAACAAGAATAACCACTACAGGCCATAGTGATGAAGGTTTCTTACTGTCTCCTTTTAAACCTCATCAGGAATCTGATGACTTTTGGAGTTCGGTTCTTACTACTTCTTCAGCACAGCTGGTTACAGAGGAGACCTCCCAAGAAGACACCCTTCCATCAGGAAGCCCAGATATAAACGTGCATGATGTTCTTTCCCAAGGCTCCATTAAGTATGTTTCAGAAAGTGTAGCACCCTCAAGCTCTGATGAGCCTCCAAAGCATACTTCCTCCACTGATGGAAACGTATGGTTTCGTGACGCTACAGATCTGACAACTCGATCTGTTGATACAGCGGATAGCAGGCAATTGTCTCAGACCAGTTACACTGATGCTTATGTAGAGGGATTAAAGCCAGCTACAGTGTCCTATTCCAGCAGTCCAGTGGTTTCACAAGACACTTCAGATGCGGATTTAGAGTTGCCACATTATTCTACCTTTGCTTTCTCCTCTGCTGAATTATCACCTCACTCTATCTCTTCAAGCTCTGGAGAATATGGTTCTGCTTCTGCTGCCAGTGAGGTACTCTCTCAGACAACTCAACCAGTCTATAATGGTGAGATACCTCTTCAACCTTCCTACAGTAGTGAAGTGTTTCCTCTAGTCACCCCTTTATTGTTTGACTCTCAGATGCTCGACTCTACCCCTGCTACATCAGATAGTGATGTGACCTTGCATGCTACACCTGTATTTCCCAGTGTTGATGTGTCATTTGAACCCACCCTGTCTTCCTATGATGATGTACCTTTGCTTACATTTTCCTCTGCTTTCTCCAGTAGTAAAATGTTTCACCGTTTGTATACAGTTTCTCAAACGTTTCCACAAAGTGCTGCTCCAGCTGTTGCCAGTGATAAGGTGTCCCTGCATGCTTCTTTGACATTGGCAGAGGGTGATACATTAATACAGCCAAGCCTTGCTCAATATGCTGATGTGGTGTCACATCAGACTACTCATGCTGCTTCAGAGACACTGATATTTGGTCATAATAGAACTCACATATTTTCTCAACCTGAACCATCCAGCAGTGATTTAAATATGCATGTACTATCTACAATGTCTGAACTTCCTTATGCTTTGTCTGGTAATGTGGGCTCCCTCCAAAGCTTTACTGTTTCCTATGACTCTGCAGAATTTGTGCATGATTCTGTTGACGTATTTCGTCAAGATCCTTTATTTAGCACCTATAACAATGTACTGGTACATAAACCTTCTTATGTAATATCAGAAGCTGATACCTTGCTGCAGCCTACACGCTCTCTATCTAGTGATATGGATTGGTCTGAAGCATACTCTGGTAGTGAGTCCCTTTTGCCTGATACAGATACTTTGATGGTACTTAACATTTCTTCCTCTGATTCCGTAGATGAAATTACCTATGAATCATCTGGGTTTAGTGATGTTAATAAGATGCTTCAAAAAGGTGATGTTGTATGTGGAGATGAGAGAGAACTGCAAATTTCCTCTTCTTTAAGTGAAATGGCTTCCAATGCTGAAAGTAAAGTGATACCTGAACTTTCTACATCTGTTTCTAATAATGATGTAATTAAGCAGAATACGTCTCTGCAAGAAAGCCCACTTCCTGTTTCTAGCACAAAGGGAATCCTTCCAGTCTCTCTTGCTTTTCCCACTACTAAGATATTTGATCATGATATTAGTAGACTTACAGAAAATCACGTTTCCGTTCAGCCTTTGCATGTTACAACTCCAGCCTTTGATGACACTTTGCTTAAACCTATGCTTAGTGCAAGCTCAGATCAAGCTCTCTCTGCCCCTGCTTATAGCAAAATGTTATCCTCGACTCAGCCGTACTTTTATGAGACCTCGGCTACATTAAATAATGAAGCATTACTGCAGTCCTCCTTCCAATCTTCTGGCGATGGCACTCTGCTTAACACAGCTGCAGTTGTGCCTAGTGATCCAGTATTGGCTGAAAGCTCCAGGGTTCATAAAGATAGTTCTACATTTGACCAAATATTGCATCAAATGGCACCAGGTTCTGCTACAACTGAAACCATGCTGCATTCTACATCTGCACCTTCTGTTGCTGATATGTTGTCAAACACTTTTAGTAAGCCCACAGCGTCACTTCAAGGTATATCTGTTTCTTATGCAAGTGAGGAGTATGTTTCACCCAGTTTGTTTAACAGTGAAGATGTTCAGCAGGTTATGCCTTCATTGCACAGTAGCGATGTTTCATTCCAGCTGACCAGTTTAGAAAATACAAATGCCTTTCCCCCCCAAGCAGCAAATGCCGTAACAACTCCCTTCCTAACAGGTGATACGTTACCACATGTAGCTACTCCTGCAGACAGCCATATCTCTTCAAGTGTTTTTGAAAGAAGTGAGGCTGCCAGTGTCTCTTCAAGTTCTACACTTGGTTTTGATGCTGTTCATATGCCTGCAGTTGTTTCTGATTCTGACGTGTCCATTCATCACACTCTTCCTTTACCAAATGTACATATTTCTGTTATGGCTGTTTCTCCCAAAAGTGCAATCCCTGTAACTTTGAGTAGGTTGCTGGTTCCTTCTAGAGAATCCTCTGGGTTGTCTCCCAGTATCATGTCCAGTACCGATTTGTGGCCTTCTGTAGTTGAGGATGACTACGATGAATATGACGATGGCTTCCCTGTAAGTAACTGTATCTCATGCACTTCCCATAGAGAAGCTCAGGATATGATAGTAGAGGAACAAAATACAAAGGTAAACAATAACAAGGATCAGAGTAACCTAATTATAAGCTCACATTCTGAGAAACCTGAAGAAGAAGAGAAAATTTCAACTGCTGCGTCAGACGGTCAGATAAACCATGCCATGGACAGACATAATTATACATCCAAACCGACTCTGACAGCGAGTGTGATACCCGAGAAGCACAACGACCCGACAGTTTTGGAGAATCACATTCAGACTGCTAGTGTCCCGTTGCAAAACACATCAGAGTCTAAGTCTTGGGCTGTTTTTACAAGTGATGAAGAAAGTGGTTCTGGCCAAGGTACCTCAGATAGCCTTAATGATAATGAAACTTCAACAGATTTCAGTTTTCCTGACCTTAATGAGAGAGACGCTGAAGGGGCAGTTGAAGCAGGTAATTCAGAATTAACTCCGGGATCATCACAGTCATCAGCCTCATCTGTTACTAGCGATCACTCATCAGTATTCAACATCTCTGAGGCAGGTTAGTTATGGATAAGTCTAATGAATACCATGGAAAGCTGTGAGGGGATACTTTTGTGCCATAGGGAATTAGAAGGTTTATCTACATATAATAAAAGGAGAACATAACCGTGCCAGTGAGTGTGATTAAGGAAGCATTGGGGAGCAGGGGGTGCATGCTGAGCTGGCTATCTTGTGAATGCTACTTCTGGCTACTTAAAACTGCACCTGAAATACACTTCAGTAAGAAGATTCATACTGTGCTTTTGGATAGACGCAATCTGTCAGCAGAATTTGGGTGGCACACAGTCTAAAACTAGCATTTGTTTGAATGTTAATTGTTTAATTTTACCGTTAAAGGTTTAAGAGGGATGTAAGTTCTCTGTACAAGTGCTGCCCTTACGGAAATACACCAGAGGGAACCATGCCTCTGCCAGAGGAAACATACCTTTGAGATTCTGGGGTTTAACTTACAGGAGCACATTTCCTCATTTTTTTGTTTTGTATTTTCTAAGATGTATTGAGCAAGGAATAAGATGCTTCAGTTTGATTCTGATTCATCTTAACTCACAAAAACATTCATTTTCATTCTTACTTGGTATGCCACCTTCAGCTTTCAATGAAATGCAGACTTTTTGTGCCAGATTTGCGTGTTTCCAAAATACTTAGAGCCAGATTCTCCTGTACCTGTTTATATTTAGTGCTCTTTTCCTATTTAGCCCTCTTAAAGTCAGCAAGAGTATTTGTGATCTGTGGTTCCAAGGATAAGGTCAAAAGGCAGAACTGAACCTCACATAGGTAAAAACCTGATAAAGTGTTTCCGTTGTATTTAAAATTGCATTGTGTAAACCTGAAGCATTCAGACACGTAATTTGCATTGCCTCTTGTTACATTATTGAAACTCAAAGAGTAAAGTCAGAAACCATCTACGATGTTTGAAAAAAAACAAACTCAAACTAACAAGGTTAAATTGGTGTTCTAGAAAATAAATGGAACTTCCATTAAGTACTCACAGTATCTGCAGAGGGCAGTATCATTCAACTAAACCCACTAAGGAGTGAAATCCGCAAAGCATGGGAAATTTTTAGCCCAGTCCTATAAATACAGAGTTAAATCACATGAGGTCATGTTACTCATCAGCAAGAGAATACTAATACGAAAAGGTACTAAACTGACACTCCTGTGTAGCTGGGGCTAGTAGAATGTGAAAAACAGAAAATAAAAATTGAAAGAACGCAGAAAGCACACTGAAATTAGTAGGAGTCCTAGCAAGGTAGAAGTTATAAAACTGAATCAATAAGTGAATTAGTTCAGTAGGTAAGTAGTTACCACATTGTGTAATGTGCATAACATTTCCTTAAAATACAGCAAAAAGAATGTCAGTATTGTAAAACCTATGTTACTAATGTGAATGGGTTACCTTAAAGGATTTATAGTTTGCATTATGGGTGTCATTTGAATTGTTACTGATAGTAACTCAAAAAGGATTATACATTAGTGGAGGAGGAGTACAACAGATTCAAGAGTTTGTCTTCTAGATATTATTGAAAGACACTATACAGTATCATTTCATGTACATTATTTTTTCCAATAAATGATGCCAAATACTGTCTTTTAATAAACAGAAAATTCAATGTGAGCATGTCTAACACAGTCTCCTGTAAATCAAAGACATCTATGCTTAATTCAATTGTAAAGAAATGAAACAAAAAAACACAAAACAAAAAAGAAACACTCAGCTGAGAACTTATTTACACATTGCAGTGAATTCACCAGAAATGGATAAAATATCTTCTTGTTGTGACCATTACAGAAAAAAAGTCATTTAATTTTTACGCAGTCTTTGTACTTATTGATGCATGTTTATGCCTGTTTTGAGCTAGGGCTTTCTCCATAAGACCTCTATGGCTACCTAAACTTTTCAACTTAAAAAAAGTAAGAAAACTAATATAAAGAACTATGCAAAGGATCCAAAGTCATCAATTATTAGGGAGCAAATAAAACTACTATAGATGAGACTGTCTGTTCAGCCACCATCACTGGATTCATGGCCAATTGGGCAAGAAACCACTTTTCATTCCCTGTAGAAGGAATCCTAATCGGATTTGGTCATGCAGTTTGAAAGAACCCTGTCATCCCACAGATAAGACTGGGGCTTATGCTGTGTATTAGTCCAGAGTTGGATCAGCAAGTATGAATTCTCCAAAGGGGTCATATCCTGATCTCTCATGCATACATATAGTTTCTTTTGAAAACAATAGGAAATACTGATTTTAGCCTACTCACAAGAAACTCAGGGACAGATTTGCAGAAGCAACTTGTACGTGCAATCATTTTTCCCACTGAACTACAGGATTTAAAGAGTAGTGATTGATTTGGGTGTTACTTTGAACTGAAACCAAGAAGATGGCTGCAAGATCAGAGCCTAGACCTTTTTGCATGTAAAGCCCTGAAAGCCCCTAAACAAAAAGAAAATGGAAGCAAGCAGAGAACTGCCTGAAAGTCTGTACTGTGTGAAGCTGGTTTTGATTTTTGACATCCTATTTAGAACATGTGACTTGTTGTCTTCCCCCTCCCTGCCCCCGATCCAACTCCATTCTCTCCTCCCTTTTGTCTGGAAGTTTTTTATTCAGCGTAGAATTGGTCCCTTGAAATCCCAATGGAGTGCAGCTGATTTCTAGACAGCAAAATTTTGCTCCCATACAGAGCATTAATTGAATTAGGTCTGTTTCACAAAAGCAGAGAACAGTCTTAAAAAATCTAGGAGTTTAGTTCTAACAAGTGCAAAAGTGCTTATTTCTGTGTTTTAACTCATAGAATGGTCACAGATCACAGTAGATTGCACAGTTTGAAAAGAATCAGTCATCTTTTTTCAAAATCAAAATTTTAAAGTATTTACTTCTTGAGGTATGATGTTAAAAACACAGGATTGGTCTCGTCCACCATTGTGTTCCCTTATTTATTGAAATTATAAAATACATTGGTTTAATCTTCATACAGATTCCTATATACAAATATTTTTGCCACCCAGCATTACAAGGCTGACAGGAATGTAAAATCTAGACAATACCTTAGTTTGATCACCTGTAAAGATAGAAGTAGGAAATTTAATTCTAGCTCCAGTATAGTTGGGGTAGGAAGTACTGCAATTGGATTCAAAGGAAGCAGGGTGTGCCTGTAAGGCGAGTTACAGAATGGGCAATGTATTACAGAAGGCTTAATTGTGGTACAGCAAGCAGGTAGAGACTATTGTCAGAAAATTTTCCTGTTAATCTATTAGCCAGAGAAGTGATCTGACTATTGTCAGAAAATTTTCCTGTTAATCTATTAGCCAGAGAAGTGATCTGCTTTTTATAAGTGACAGTTTAATATCAAAATATTCTTTACATGTTCCAGTATTATATATTCAGATTCCTTAACTCAGTTGGCTTTCAGCTAATAAACAGATGAAAATAAAATACTTTCTTCTCCTATATTTTAACAATTTGCTGTTCTTACAAAGAGAAGTCTCCACTGCTGGAAGGCTGAGTCACATAAGCTTGAACACTTTGCTTTACCCTCTATCTGCTTATTTTCTGTAAGCTGGTTTGCAAATGTATGCACTTTCTGCAGTACATAGTAAAAAATAGAGGTAAGTGGTATTAAGTAGGCTCATTGTAAGACACATTCACTGTACTGTGCGTTTCTCAGAATTTAAACATGGACTGTTTCAATTTTCTCTGACTGCAGAGGCAAGTAATATTAGCCATGAGTCTCGTATTGGTCTAGCTGAGAGTCTGGAATCAGAGAAGAAGACAGTTATACCACTTGTGGTCGTATCAGCCCTGACTTTTATCTGTCTAGTGATTCTTGTGGGTATTCTCATATACTGGAGGTAAGTTGATTTTTTGGTTGGTTATTTTTCAGTTCTAAAGAGCTCTGATTTGCAAAATGTGATTGACGTTATTGAGCTGGTTTACAAGAGGGAGACTGGATCTTTTCTTTCACTGTGTCTTTGTCTTGTTCCCAGTGCTGCAGTGAGATGAAACTGACAAAATAAGCTGCAAAACAATTTTAAAGTCCAAAATGCTCAACTACAATTTTTTTGGGGGTGCAGCAAGTTGAACTATTGCAAATAGTTTATTTCCATATTGGGAGATTTTAGTAAATTACCAGTGATTATTAATGCCTAGAAGCCAAGAGACTTAACAGAGCACTGGGAAGAACAGGAAGGAGAATAAAAATTTAAAAAGGTAGTTGTCCATTTAGGATAAGAATCTATGGTCCCCAGCAGGACTGTGTGAATAAGCAATTCATGCAGGACTGTAGGAGTGGTACTGTAGCTGACACAGTATACAAGACAGAAGTAGGATAGTTTAATTATACTGTGATAGTATAAATGTTTTAAGATCACTTGCTGAGTAGCTCTTATGATGTTCTGTGATTGAAAAGTTGTTCTACTTTGTGATTCTGCCAAATCAAAATCTGTCATGTCGTGTGGTGTCCGTGTCCCGTCCCGTCCGTCCCTCTCCCCGCCTTCCAAACCGTTCAGCAGGTAACTAAGGATGTGTTTCATGTGCACACACATGCTCAGGTTCCCTCAGGGGCCTGTTTCTCTGTGACTTGGTGTGAAAATAAGAAAAAAAATCAGACCAAAGAGAAGTCAGAAAAAAAATCAGACCAAAGAGAAGTGATAGCTATAAGTCATGATAACATAATTAGTGAAGGCAAAAGACTCTATCTATACTGTGAAATAAGAGACCAGCTGGCATGGCACAGAACTCTTCTGTACCGCTGAAGTCTCTTCCCTCACAGGTGGAAAAAACAGTGTGGCTGCATTCACATCACCTACTGGGAATGGTCTCTGCCCTGTGTTCACCCCAAACTGCCAAGATTGTGTCAAATAATGCAAGTTGGCCTGAGCTAAAAGCATACCTGGCATCCAGTTAGCCATATGACAGTATGTGGCAGTGCTCAAGCCTTTGGCTCTGTTTTGTTGGTTCTAGATAAAGCCAGAGAGTCTTCCGAGGGTCACGTCTACTTAAGCTCTCAAAGAGCTTTCAAAATCCACACACAACCCTAACACTTCCTTGAGTGTGCAGGTTGCCGGGAGGAAACAGTGGTAGTCCAGAAGCGGGGAAGTAAGTTGCAAAAACTTCCTGCCATAGAGATTCTTGCTGTTTGGTGATTCCCAGGAGCCTGATTCTGTTACTCCTTCTGCACTGCTAACACATAAACTAGCAGCGAGAAACAGCATCTTGTTCTTCTAGGAGCTGTACAAGCAAGGGAGAAGGCAGGCCCAAACATCTCATAGATGCTTCCAGAGCTTGTTTCTTCTTCCCCCCCTCCCCCACCCCCTGCAATCCTGCTTAATTATTAATAAAAATTAAAAGACTGCCCTTTGCGAACCACTGACTGCTGTCATCTGTAGGGTATGATGTCAGGGTTGTGCTTACTGACTGTTCTTCTAGTCTCCTGACGCAGGTTTTCTGTTGGCCCACAGGGGGACAGGGTGCACCCTGGCCCTGAACAGACCAGCCTTAAGAAATTGAGTTCAAGCTTCCTGCGTTCCGGTCAAGTGTGCTAGTGAGTCAGACAGCCTTTGGCAAAATTAAAGAGAATTTTGAGCAACAGATTTTCAGAAAGTTTTGTTTCTTCCTTCCAAAGAGGTAGTTAATTGCCGTAAGAATTGCACAACTCATTTCTTAGTTTATGTCTATTTGGATAATTATACTGTCTATCAAAGGATTTACAGCTAGCCACTTTCATATTGAGAACCTTTTCCTGTCTGTCATGTTACGCAACACGAACATTCATATTAATCTTCCAAAGGGTTTCATCCCTGATGCTAAATAGTATTCGAAATCTCTTCTATTTGCCAAAGAGCACCATCCATTTTAAGACCCAGATTGTACAGTGCAGTTCTAGTAATCTTACACGTTACAAGCTTGTTTTTGTTGAATAACATTGTGTTCATTTCATATTCTTCCTCTGGGAATGAACAATTCTGTAACACACATCTTTCAAAATAAAACAAAAATCCCATTAGCAGTAATATCTTCTTGACTTGAATTTAATCTTTTCTGTATTTCTTGTGTACTACAAAATAAAATATGGAGCTCTTTTTGTCTTAATCCTCAAGAAAATTCTCTTGGCATTATGATAACACCAGTAACATGTTTCTTATTTCAGAAGAATGAAACATGAACAGTATGTATTGTCAGTAGGACTTTGTAGCTCTCTTTCAAAGGTGCCAAGACCCTCACCTCTTTTTAAAGCCTGGGGAAAATCACAGTATTAACTTCATTGCTATGCACTTTTTATTAAGTCCAGAAGATATTAGTATAAAGTGTACAAGAATTTTTATGGTTAGATTTAGTTTATTTTCATATAATTGATGTAAGCTGCCAATGTTCCTTTTTATAATTTTTTTTATGTGGGGCAATTATTTTCAGTTATTAAAGTTAATAAAAAGTTTGGGTTTGCAAGAAGATACTTTATATTCCTTTGGCAACAGTACTCAAAAAATAGCTGGATGTTTGAGTGAATAGTGCTAAGAGTAGTTTCCACTGTTTACTAATTTCAATAAGCAAAGGGTGTGTTGAATATGCAAAAGGCGTTTTATTTGATTTAAAAACCAAGTAACTACCAAGACTGACAAGTTCCAATTTCTCAAGATTAAAAAAAGGCAAAATTATTTTGTTCTTCACTTGAATGACTTGTATCAGAAAAACAATTCTGTACCATCTGTTGTTTGGGTTTGGGTTGTTTTTTTCTTACATGAAATTGTTAATCAGCACTTGAGGAAATTCCCCAATCTCTTCACTATCTCATTAGGCACAATTTCAATCTTTCTGTGATAAAATATTCATTTCTCTGACAGGGATGAAAACTTTTAATGGCAATATTGTCTAAAGTTTGTCTAAATGCCCGTAGGAAAATACACAACTTCCAACTACTGTAGTTCTATGTATCTTTTGTAATTCAAGCAGTTTTCAAGCAATGTCATTTTCCTTTCATTTCTTCTTGATTATGATCATGATTATAATCACAGTGGAATAAGCAAGGAGAATCTTTTACCTGTTTAATGGCCTTGTTGTCCAGATAGATATTTTTTTTTACCACTTCAGAGGGAATTTTCTGTCCAAATCTAGTCTATCCATCTCTCTTGAGTTTCTATCTACTTGACTGAGTCCTTGCAGCAGAGATGCAGCAGGGATATTTGAATCTGCTTGCTTTGTTCTTTTCATTTCTGGATGGCTTCATCATTGCCATTTTACTGAATTAACCGTACCTGGTAAGGTGACTGAAAATGAGAGTTTCTCTGTGCTAACATATAATATAATGGAAATTGCTTATGCATGTGCATGCTGGTTTTGAACAGTTCATAGGAGTGATCAAGGAAAATAAACCTGATGAAGTGATGTACAGGGAGAAATGTCAGGCTATTTGTGCAGATCAATTTTTATAATGATTATTATAAGAAAAGCTTAGAAAATAATAAAGTGGTAATGGCTGTCAGTGGGAGTTACACCATTCGGGATTCTTTTTCAACAAATATATATGAATCTTAGTGAGGCAGTAGCTCCAATAATATGAACAGCAGATTGCTATTGCAGTTCTAGCTGTATTTGTATCTATAGACATAATGAGTATCAGCTGGCAGTCTTGAAGCCTCCTAGAAGTTACATGACAGCAGTGCTTTAGAAATGACCCGACCCAATGACAGAGAAGACCCTGAGCAGTCATTTGAATTTCAGTTTTTCTTTACCACCCTAAATCTTTGAAACACAGCTGTCAGAGAATGTTCGTTTTCTTATCCGTGATTTAAACTGATGCCTTGAGTCCTGTATTAGGTTTATGGGAGCAGAGTTGAGAACCCTCTTTAAGAATAGTTAATCTCACACATGCAGAGACACAGTAAAAGCCAATTTAAATTTGCAAAGGTCACACATCCATCCATGAAGGAAAAACTTCACAACTATGTTACACTGAATTATAAATAAGTGTTAATCAATTTTGAAAATTAAAATTTCAGCTGACAAGCACTTAAAAATTAATTTGAACCATTTAAAAATGGAGTCATTGAAATCATTGGATTCACTGAGGATCTATTTAAAGATCCTTTGGATCCGTAAGATCTTTAAATAAACAGAACCATTTAAAAATAAATTCTAATTAATGTTGTAAGAATACCTATTGGCAGATACCCTGTGAGCACAGAAGACCCTGAAACCTTCAGAGAAAGAAGTAATCGTGCCTCCAAGCCATCCTGGGCAAGCAGTGGGTGTGCAAACCCATCCTGTCACAGATGCGTCTTGCGAGGTTCAGCTCCCTTCTTCAGCTGACACAAGCGGTGAACACGCTGCACACGTGCACCCTCGCACGCACACACAGCATCATGCTGTGTTGCCTGCCGCGGTGACAATCCCAGCCAAGCTCTGAGCAGTCCCTACCCCAGGGGAGAAGTAGGCAGCACGTATCTTCAGCCAAGGTCCGGGGGCCCGCGTGCCAGAAAAGTGATCTGAGGCATGGTCTTGTCCCAAGTAGTTCTCATTTAAGTGGTCATTCAGATCTAGTATCCCTCCTATTAAACTGAAAAGCTGCTGCTGCTTACCTTCCTGTACAGATACAGACACTGTAATTAATTCAGTGGCTTAGCACTATCTCCATATATAAAGCATGTCTTCAAAGAAGAGTGTGGTGTCTAAATTACAAATTAACAGTTTTAGGTTGAAGATCTAAATGCTGCGATGAAAGGTATAAATTAAATAATCAGGTTAACTTTGAGTGATGGAACCTTTGTCTGGAAGTTTGAAATAGTCATCACTTTTCTCATTAACAAGTGATAATTAACAAGACATGATTGTTAACATTAGATTTAGTCATGAAGGCTTTCATTGCTGATGTAGAAGCAGATAGACTGCCTATTTATGAGTTTTATTACAGGTTAAGTCAACTGCTATGAATTTGTCTCCCAAATGTGCTAAGGGTATAATTTATTTTCAGCCACAATTAACTTGTTAAAGATTAAAGATACAGTGGCTCAGTGAAGGATAGTGAATGTATGGCCTATTATGAAGACATTTTAAGTACTGCTTTAGATGTGAAAGCCATTATGCTAATTGAATTCTTTTTAGCTCAATCTTTTCTTAAGCAGGGAGGTGACAAAATTCTGTGATGTTAGTCCATAAACTTTATGTATGATCATTGTTAATAGGCAGTAGGCATTAGAGGGAGGACATTTTTTGGGTTTAGGGCATTAGTGTCAGGCTGGTTGGCATGCTTGGTTGTTTGGTGCTGTTTTTAATAAACACAGTACATCAGCATTCACTGTGCCTAGCAGGCAGGACCAAACTTGCCAGAAGTGTTTAGTGATCTGAAGTACCTGGATACCTGCTTACCTCTCAGACATTCTGCACAGAGTCCTTAGATTAACTCTTTGAGTATTATGCTAGCATTGAGACAGCCTCTCTCACCTCAGCAGCCGCTAACTCTATGGGGTGCTAATGTATAGAGCCTCTTTAAAAATTAGAAAGATGTTCCCAAGCACATCCTGAATGTGTTCTTGGTCTGCATCCCAAAATTGCCATTTCTAAGTAAAAATAAGTACATAATGAATAGTCTTACTCCAAACACGTCATGCAAAGCCAAAGCTTTTCCATGAACATCACAAATAGGTTTTTAGAGTATTCTAGCTGGGCTGCAAATTTAATCGTCATGTGAATCACCAGAACTATTTTGTGTGCCACATTTTCCCCTTTGATGTAGCTGTCTGCTTTTTCTTGTGTTTTAAGAGAATCTGCATTGTTCATAGACAGAAGATTCCCAATGCATTGCAAGAGTATGGGCATGTTTCCCACAGGCTTAATTCAAATAAGCTTACCAAAGGCTTGATGATCTACATTATGGTTCTGGAAAGAATGACAACATCCACATATTCCCTACTTATTTCTCAAAGTAGCTTCAAAATTTCTTTTTATGAGTAGTTTTATCAGTGCAGTGATACCAGAACAGTACAGAAGAATTTAAAATAACAGTGATGACACAACATATCAATCGATCATACAATAGCTTCAACCAACAGCTTTGAAGAAGCAGAATCTTGTAAATAAAAGATTAATGAGATTCATATTTTCCTGATGCAGATATTTCTTTTAAAATTTAATGATTACCAAATAATATTTCAAACAGATTAAGTGACCCAGAGTAAAGATTCTCATTAGCATATCTAATCATATGGAGATTTTTTAATTAAGGAGGCTTTGCAATGCTTACAGCAGCAGTTGGTTATTTAGTACCTTGAATAGCTTGGACTCTTAACAGATGCTATTCTTATTATCTTCACATCTGGATTACAGCACAGATACAAATAACATTGTGGGTCATAGTTAAGGTTGATTCCATTTGTATTCATACTTCAGTGTTTTGGCAACAAAGCTAGCATCTTCTGGAGTTATAAATTCCGCTGTTCCTGTTTGTCAACTTTGGGAAGTCCTCCTTGGTTAAGGTGTCCCTCAGTGTTGCAATTACATTATCAAAAAAAATGTTTAGCCCCAGTCATAGTAGTTTCAGAGCCACCGTTTTGTCTGTTACAGGGCGTGTTGTCTTTTTTTACATTTCGGTGTCTGCAGTAGGATCTATTTATGAATTACCAGAACCAATCTTGTGCACTGCTCCATCTTCAGGCTAGCATAATCACATGAAAGGGGAAAGTAATTATGTGTGCAAATTTGGATAAGCAAGGAAGACAATGGCATTTTTTATACTTGGAGTTGTGCAGCATCTACAGTAGCTCCTCCTGATGCAGAGCTCTTCTTTCAGCTTTCACTATGACTGATGTGTGCTCTGTCTTCTGCCTCTTGTATAGGTAAAGATCCGTGAACTATGTATTATGCTGAGTTAATGTAGTATCTTCAAGCTGTATGCGTAGCTTGGTGGTCTTGGCGGAATATTTGTATTATAGCAGTAGTATCTGTCAGTCCATGAAAACTAGTTTTCAAAACCATGATTTTCTTTCCTACTCAGTAATGCCAGAATTCCAAAAGGTCTCAGATAATGTGTTTTGGTTTGGGTTTTTTTGTAATGTTTATTTATGTTTCTTCCCCTCTAGGAAATGTTTCCAGACTGCTCACTTTTATTTAGAAGATAATACATCACCTCGAGTGATTTCTGCTCCTCCAGCTCCAGTCTTCCCAGTCTCAGGTATTTTTTGTCAACTGTTCTGTGGATTGGTGTTAGCTGTTGGAAGATGTGCTTTGTATGTGTCCATATGAATTCTTCTGTAACATCTATAAACCAGAGATTTGTACCCTCTTATACTAACAAGAACAGGTGCACCTGACATAGGCAGAGACTAGTATTACTAATATTCTCTCCTGTAAGTAACACAGAAGAGAAACATCCTCACTTTACAGAGTTGGCTCAAAGATACGCTGTGCCTTCTGGCCATTTGAGATGTAGCCTCACTGGAGATGGCTGCTAGTGAAGATACCTGAGCTACACTCAATACCTCTAGTTCACTGTCACAAAGTAGATGATTACACCAGCAACATAGTCTGCTGTATTTCTGCCTTTAATTGAATTTGTCACCTATGTATAGAACATGACCTATTCTTTGTACCAGCAGGACCAATATATGCCTCATCTGTCTGCATTTCATTTGCAATTATGTTTTCTTTAGCTTACAGATTTTACTAGCATAGTTACTACAGGTAAAGTTCTCTGTGAGCCTCTCATAAAAATGATATACAAGTGCAGAATATTATTAGCATCTTCTGGTTCCATATCCACCACAGTTATTTGGAGAAACTCTTTCTTTTCTTTCCTCCTCAAAGAATACCAGAGGAGCCTGTGAAGCCCTCCCAGCTTTTTTAGTCTGAGTAGGATGAAAAGTACCTTAAATAGATTAATTCTGCAGAAGATCTCAGGCCATGTTTTCACCCATGAGAAAAGGTTATATTGTTCCACAAGTAATCCTTCTGCAAACTGCTGTTACACAGGAGAATGGGTTCTCTTGAAATGGCTAAGGGAAGCAAAATCAGCCCTTGTGCAGATAGCTAGTAAAAGCATTTAATTATATAAATCCCAAACATAAGGCTTCTGTTGTAAATTAATTGTAGGCATCATTAAATGCCTCTTGTATTGATTACCATTATTAGGAGATGCATAACTTTTTCTAAATGGTTAATAGGCAGGGATATATCTTGATCACAGAAAACATGATTATATGTGAATGTCAAGTGGCAATCATTGTAGGAAATCCCTGCTCTTACTCTCTGCCATTAATTATACTGTAGTACAACTGTATAATTTTCTTGCAATTTTTCCTGACCAGCTCACCGCAGGGAAGCAGTGTTTTCCATTGTCACAAGACAGAATTGCACTTACAGTTATTCTGAGTGCTTGAAATATGTGTTTCAATGCTGCAGGTTTTCCTTCTGAAATACTAATAAATATTAACTTAAAGAGAAAAGTGTTTCTACGTGCCTGAAAATACATTAAATATGTTATGGGGAAAAGCTGCAAGCACTGCAGAAATATTTTTCTTTATTTTGCATGCAACAGATGTCAAGAGAGCAGGTTTTATGTTTTCTATTGCACAAGTGTTTCAGCAGTGTAGTTTCACAACAATTGAGACTAACTGCAAATAATACTGGCAAAGAGCATAGAGCAGGAAAAGCATTTTGTAACTGCTAAGTTTAAAATTTTTGTTATGACTATGACTAAAAGCACATTCAACAGATCTCATTATATATTAAGTTTTTCTTTTGTGGGGTTTCAGTAGCAGAGATAGGAGAATTGCAGTTGTTCACAGAAATTGCCCTGACACTTCACAGCATAATTCAATGATGCATTGAGAACAAATAATGAATTACATTATAATAATGAATTAGGGCCCACTATTAACCTCTAAGTAGCTTGAAGTGATACCTGCCATCCATATATAAAATATATTCCTGGAGTCAGAAGTGACTGAATTGGGAGCTTAGCACTGGCAAGGAAATACAACAATAATTAGACCAAACCCGAGATCTCTTTCTCCCTTACTGGCCTTGCTCTTACGGTCATTTACCTTCCCTTTTGGTTTTGTGTTTGCAAATTACTAGAATAAACACTTTATTCCAAGTTTCATCTCCAAAGTGTGAAGACAGTGTTACACATTTGTTCAGCTTCTCTTAGGCTTAGTAGGATAAATTCACTTTTTTTATTCAGATCTATTCATGTAAGTGGAAGACCAGATGGATCTCATATACAAATAAAAAAATTCTTGGTAACTGAAAACTAAAATTATTAAGTGGCCTAAATGCTGAACATCTGTTTATGTAAATAACACGTCCCTGTTCAATGTTTTTGATGTTTCGTTCTCATATAAACCAGTGATGAAATTATGAATTGTGAAATAGGCTTTTAAAAAAAAAATATTCTTCAGAACCAAAACTAGCTGAAATAATATCATCCTTTAACAGGTAATTAACAGAAGAGATGACTTTGTTACGTAGCTTATTTGCAGGAAACAAGTTTAAAAGTCCCCAAGGTTTTTGACATTATCCCTAATGAATGTTCTACAGAAGAGAGTTTTGCTGTATTTGTGTAAAGTAAAAAGGAGATGTCCTGAAATATAAATAAACATCAGATGGAAAATTCAGACTCAGTATCAGGACCCAGAAGTTACGTAAATCACATATATTGGTTGAGATTGTAGATACTGTCTTTGTGGGTATCCAGAAAGTCTTAAATTTGAATCGTTCACTTAAAACTTGAAGTATAAAGCCCGATGTGAAAATTTGCAGTCAATACTCCCAGGATCTGAAATAATATTATTATCAGTAGGTCATCATAGGATCATGGAGAGAATGGGGGGAAAAGTCCCTACTGGAAATACTGATGCAATAAAAGATGAAAATTAGGTATTGTTTCCTTTGGATGCCAATGGCAACATGCAACACATCAGTTAAAATTTTTTTACTGGCATAATGTTGCATTAATTCAGTAGGTTTGGGACTATGCGGCTCGTCCATGTGCTGTATCAAGAGCCCCAGTGCAACACTAATCAGCCTAAAGTACCCAGACGGCTCTGCCCGATGATCATTCTTTATCAGTATTACTCAGCGCTCTGCTCCTACCCTCCCTTTGGTAGCAAACTGCTAATCCTCCCATTTCCCCTTGACTTCACAGAGAGTTCCGAGTGCTCTTCAATTTACAGATGAGCTCAGCTTCTTGCAGAATCAGCACCTTGCTTTTGGGTGCTTAAAGACAGAGCAAGACCTAGCAAGGCATTTTCTATATCTCCTTTCCAATAGTCATTTAGAAATGTGCAAGTGTTAGAGAATGATTTTAGAAATGTTAATGGTGTTAAATAGTGTTCTTATTTTTGTGAGAGTTGTATATCCAAAGTTCATGCCAAAAAATTTATTTCAGGATATTGTGTGGATTGCCTACATATAAACTTCTTTGTATGTCACTGGCTTTTTATTCTTCATAAATATATTTTTTGTCTTTTCCCACCCCTAAGATGATGTTGGAGCAATTCCAATAAAGCATTTTCCAAAACATGTTGCAGATTTACATGCAAGTAATGGTTTTTCTGAAGAATTTGAGGTATGGCTTTATGACGTCATCTTTCTTCTTAGCATATACAAATAATGTTAAGTTTAAATGCCTGGAAACACAGAACTGGGCATTACATTCTGACTTGGTGACCAGTTTCATAAATGAGTGTGAATATAAGTACTGTGAGCCCGGTAAGGACTGCTTATGCGTAAAGGCTATGGAGATTTATAAAAGCTAACAGGACTGGGATGCAAATGGCAATGTTTATCACTGTGATAAAATAATAAATGAGTGTGTGAGTAAACTGTGCAAAGATAATGCAATCTGTGTGGTTGATCAGATACAGTTGTAGATCTAAAGCTTTTCCAACACTAATGCCAATTGAATTTTTCAGAAGCTACCCCCATTTGCATGTTCCATTTACAGAGAAAAAAAATGGAAGTATAATGAGTACACGTGGCAAGACTTCTGATTAACAGGGGAGCTAATGTAGTCTTCATATGTGGTAGTGAAAGCTTTACAGTTCCTTTCCTAAAGTATATGGTTCATAATAAGAGGTATTTCAAAATTTTGAAACATGCTCTCATCATATAATGTTACTGTCACCATATGTAACTAATGAACTTCATTGTTTTTCACATTCATATGCATTACAAGAAATTTGAAAATAGATCAATATATTGGTTCCTTGCAACGTTCTAACTTAAGCCACATAAAATAAACATTATAAACCCAAACTCTGTAATTAAAGCTGTGCTATTAAAAGCCTTCGCAAGTGATTTCTAACAAAATTAGTCATTTGAGATGGAAACAAACTTTTTAATTGAGCTCTGTTAATTTAAAATATGATTGTAATATTACTGCTGCAAAAACAAGAAGACTGAAAGTAAAAAAAAATCATAGTTTTACATCTTTTGGTTTTGTTTTTTTTTCCCCAGCCACTGTATTGTGATCTAATGGACCAAAAATACCATGTCATTCACCTAACCTTCCTCATCAGTATTTCTTCTCCAATTCATAGAACATTCAGAATATCCATCTGATTGTGGGACCAAACTTGTAAATACCTGTGAAAGTCCAGTACATGTTCATACGTTACATGTGCATACGCACTGACAGGCCTGGGCTCCAGCTAGACTGGCCGTTAATAAGAGCTGATGCTGAAGGACTGTGTGTAAATACAATGGTAACAAAGTTCTTTCACCATCAGTGAGGGCAGCGATACAGAAATCAAATTGTTCATGCTAAATTGTTCTTTTCCTGAATTTTTTTTTTTCCTAAATAGCAGCAGTGATCCAGAGACCAAATATAGTACATCTTACTGAACTACACCTGCACCATCTGAAACATTTCATGCTTGTTTTAACTATTAAGAAAACCTCAGTGTCCTCATCATTCCTTGGAGACCTGTTCAGCTTTACAGCCTACCCTAGAATTAGTGTCCTGATCTTTTCTCTACTGATAAAGAACTTAGAAGATACGGAAAAACTGAAATACAGTCATTGTCTTTGCAGAGTCCGCATATATTTGAAGTACAGGGGTGGTTCAAGTTTTTTATTTATATTGCTATGAAACAACTCATATTTGAAATTTTCAGACTGGTAACAACTTTTCATATATATTTTTAAATAGCTGAACGTGACTAATATTAAAATAAATCCTAAAAGGTCTTGGGAAACATTATTATTATTATAGTACTTTCAGTGATGGTAGCATATTTCCTCGTTAAGTAATGTGGACCTTATAAATGCTTCAGTTTCCCATCAGTTAATCAGTAAAATAAAATAAATTAACTTTGTGTGTCTTATAGACTTTGTGCCTGTCTTCTCAATCCTGTCTCTGTCTTTATAAAAACATTGGATTCATTGAGAAACTTCTGGCAGACTGAGGGCTGTAATGCTGTCCTTCACCAGAGCGCCATGAGTCTGTCTGAGCATCACACTGTCCTGCTCCAGTACAGGTTTTACAGCTGAATGCAAAGAGAGCAAAAGCATTCCCTAGAGAAGCTAATGCAATTATAAGGACCAATAACAAATCCAATGAACAGTTAAATATATAGATAATCTGGCTAAAGTCAGTGATGTTGCTCATATGTGTAAGCTTTTGCCAGCCTAAGGTGTGACATTAAAACTAAAGATAGGAAAACAGCTGTCAGTATTTTAACAGGAAAATCACCTCTTGTTTCCTTTAAGAGTTATTTCAAAATATTCAGCTTTGTTGTTATTATGGAGATATATATTGCATGACCATAACTGTTTTCCATATAGTAATTGTAATTTATATAAACACTTTTATCCATTTGTTCTGTGCTGTGGAATTTGATTTTTTTTACTTTTTTTGCATTCATTCCCTCATTAGACACTGAAAGAGTTTTATCAGGTAAGGAATTATTTCACTGCATATTTTTTTTTTAGCAATGAAGTAGTTGTAAAATGTCATAGATAATTGGGTGTAAGGTTGTGGTTCTTTTCATGCTGACTTACTGTATTTTAAGACATACTATGTATCTTAATACTTACTAAAGTATGACATACTACTTTTTTTTTTAGGAAATCCAGAGCTGTACTGTAGATCTAGGTATTACATCAGACAGCTCTAATCACCCTGACAACAAGAATAAGAATCGATACATAAACATCGTTGCTTGTAAGTAAATGCATCACTTGGTGTTCTTAGTTATTGGTAAGAAATAATTATAGACAAGTATGGATGTATATATTGTTATTAGAGGGGGAAAAAATTACCTCTACGCTGAAAGCTCTGGCTATTTTTCAGCAAAATGCTTGGTGAGGAGTAGCATGAGATTTCACATTTCTTCAAGGTAGTCCTGTGGCGTTCTGCTGCTTTGGTGAGCATGTGTTAGCAAGACATATTTGTGTCTCCTGTGATGACCCAAAGGGAGTTGGGAGATCTCATTATAATGCCATTATAAAGCCAAAGAAGCTGTGTTTTGATTGCCAAAATTAATCCATCTTTTATCCATCTTTTATCTGGAATAATGAAGATTTATCCTCTCTAGGAGCTTTACAATCCCTGGATATATTTACTGTCATGTATAAATGTAAATGTACTGAGTTTATGTTGTATTGTTCCCTGCCACAGTGATAGATATTAGCCAGGACACATTTTTCCATTGCATCTCCCTCCTTCACTGTGCCAGATTTTTCTTCTCTGAAGCATATCTATGCCGTTTCATTGATCTCTCTTTGCAGCTAATGCCTCTGGGCTTTTGATCACTTTGGTGGCTTAATATATTTTTCTTAACTCTCTAGTATTTCAGCTTTGTTCTGATAGGAAGAAGCTCTAAATTAAACATATGTGCAGTATTCGGTGTTCCTAGAACTTAATAGAAAAAGAGACAATATCAGCCTATCTGGCAGAAGACAATGTAAACCAGCAGCAAGAAACCCAATCCACCTGCCTGAAGATACCTCTAGAGGGATGGAGAGTCAGGGATTTTCCTCTGCCATGCTGTGTTTGTACCTGATCCTACAAAAGGTGCCAACCCAGCAGCTTTTTTGTCACAGGGCAGTGCACAAGCAGCTTAGGTAGCAAGAATTGTCCTGTGCAACCGAGTCACGTCCCTAGTCCTTATAATCAGTGCAGGCTACAGAAAGCTTCAGCTCCCCCTGAGGTATCTACTGCTGAGGCTCTTCAGCTGACCAGCTTCTCCAGGGTCCCTTTGCTCTCCAGTCTCTGCTCTTTAACTTGGAATTAATGTGCCTAAACACTGGTGCATACTGTCGTTTGAGACATCCCACTGTGCAGGCTTGGCAGTCGTGACAGAACTTACAGACCTGTGCCCCTCCACACGTAGCAGCTGGAGGCTGCAGGGAAATATGTCACAGTGCCTAAAATGACCCCAGGTGCTGCTGTTCAGGCAACTAGATTTTGAATCCCTTGAACCCTTGGATTCATTAGTTTATTTTACTGCAAACTAGAATTTTGAATCTGATTCATACCTAAGCACAAGATGTTTGCATGTGTGATTGTCACTGTATTAGTCTTATGTATTGTAAAAATCCATTTCAGTATTTTTTTAAAGTTTTCTTATAGCAAGAATATAATTCTTGCAGAAAACTGTGTTTATTTTCTCCCTTGTTTTGCTACAGATGATCATACTAGGGTTAAATTAGCACAGCTTGCAGAAAAGGATGGAAAACTGACTGATTACATTAATGCCAACTACGTTGATGTAAGTGCCTTTTTCTGTCTGCCAGCCTCTTCATCCGTCAGTCTTTTCTGTAAAAAAGATGCATGAAGGTGAATAGACTTGATTAAAAACAAGTATCACAATATTACAGGCTTTATTAAAAAAAACTTTACTGATCTAAGTTAAGCCTACAAAGTGAAAGCACAGGTAAAACTCCAATTCTTTCTTGAATCCGTCTTGGTATTGTAGCAGCTGCAGCTTAGTGAAGAGTTTTATGAAACAAAAAAAAATGTTTTGTCACATTTGAGTCATTTTAGCTTTTTGCATCTGAATGTTTGTTCTTTTGTACATTCCTGGTAAGTGGTTAATTCTTCTGTCTGAGATAATCTCATGAGAGAAAGATGCCATTTGGCTGAGAGCCTCACCAAGGTACCATTTATTCAGTTTTCATTACCTAGCAATTTACATGTGAATTATCTTGATTAAATTTTTAAACCACTATCATAACAGATGTTGCATAATCACTATCATGTCAACATTCTGCCAGAACACGGGCACTTGAACATACATCCTATTTGTTGGAATTACAAACATTGACATAACAGTTGCATTCATATGTCATCTGGTACCACAGGTTTTCTGTGATTTGGATAGTGATAAATTCAAAAGTACTTAAAAGCTTTTGAGGTGCTTTAAAAATAGATACATAAAATATCATGTACTCCTCCCAACCTCCTTTTGATTGTGGACTGTGATTTGACAAGTGTCATTTGTTATATTTCAATTTAGGGCTACAACAAGCCAAAAGCCTACATCGCAGCTCAAGGGCCACTAAAATCGACAGCAGAAGATTTCTGGAGAATGATTTGGGAACACAACGTAGAAGTTATTGTGATGATAACTAATCTTGTTGAGAAAGGAAGGGTATGAGTACCTTTGTCTATTACTTACTTCTCTGATGAAAGATCTGCCTCTAGCAGACTCCTTTCTCTCTTTTAAAAATTGGTTTAGGCATCTGTTGAGCAAAAAGCAACAGTTTGTAGTAGTTGCTTGTACTAGGATTGACTATAGAAGTAGAAAGTTGACAATTTGTAGTATGAAACTGAAGAAAACATTTGAACTCAATTGTCAACAACAGGTCTTGAAAGTGCCATGTTCTAACTACAAAAAAACTGTCTTTTACTGAAAAAAAAGACTGCTTGTATATATTTAGGACTAGCCAGGCTGTGGACCTTGTGCCACATTCTGCTAGCAATCTGCTCTCCATGAGAATTCTTTCTCAGGGGTGCCTTAGACCCTGGAAAGGAGAAGGCCATAGTTTGGGTGAATTTTTCTGGATATTCTCTGGTTGCTCCGTTAACATCTTGTGGGATCTACAGTTCCTTTCCTACTATGTGACTAGATACATGTTTGTCCAGTGAGACAAGAGGAGGTCAAACCCCATCACAGGATGTGTGTTTCTCTGGCTATGTGATGGGACTATGCATGTACCCTGGGGTCGCATGATGAGTCATTGCATCACACTTGCCACACACGGGCAGTAGTGCCTAAAATGCATGTAAATCTTGTCATATGGCCTGTTAAGTATCTATCAGATGATACAGACACAGCAGATGCAGATGAGGGCCACACTGGGAGTACCACTTTGTTTATAATACCATGCTATAAACATGTACTTTTGCGGTACTCCTAGAGAAGGCTCTATGGCTACCCAGACAAAAGGGTGGACATCACAGCTCTCTACTGTATATTCTGGCCACACACAAGCTCACTGTAACCCTCGCTGATCAGATACAAGTATACTCTGCCCATGCTATGAACTAACCAAAAGTCATATATGACTCCACTGACTTGAACGTATTCCTGTTTTTTCTATAGATTATGTGTTATTTCCTTTAGATTTTTAGAGTGCCCATAGAATGGCATGTTCCACAGTATTAGAACTCTTTAACTCTTATAGTATGATATAACCTCTCTTTTTTTGAGTTTACCAAATAAGAAGTACCTGTGCCCAACCATCTCTCTTTACAGCACAAAATGAATATACATTACCTGTTCTCTTGCACTGAAGCTCATGTCTATTATAAACTGGGTGTATTGAGAGTCCCTGTATGTTTTTTTGGTTGACTGTGTTCTTAAATTTGAACATTTCAGCTTGCTAGTTTCACATTTTGTTTTCTTTCCTTTTTTCACTGTTTGTCATTTCCTTTCTAACAGAGAAAATGTGACCAGTACTGGCCTGCCGAAGGTAGTGAAGAATATGGGAACTTCTTGGTTACTCAGAAGAGTGTTCATGTACTTGCCTATTATACCGTGAGGAATTTTACTCTTAGAAACACCAAGATCAAAAAGGTTCGTGTCATCCTGAAAACATAGTTGGGCAAAAAAAAGGCAAAAATTTTTCAGAGTATTTTTTAAGGCAGTTGGCAGCTCTTTTCTGTTGTATATGTAAAGCTGAATCCTTTAGGCCTCAGCCAGCCAAGATGCTTTTCAGTGTCAGTTAATTTGACCAGATCAACAAACTGAGAAGACACTGGCCTGTAGTGCTGGTGGGATGTAGGACCATCAGGGAAAAAGAAGTGATCACATTGGAGAGTTGATGTGGACTTTGCCTGCCTGGTAGGCAGGATACCTTTTCAGAAAGAGAGCAGCTAGTAGAAAATTTGGTATGAATGAAATGATCCACCTCATTTTCCTTTTTAACGACAGGTGAATCCACACCTTGTTTTATTGTAATCAGAACCGGCATGCTGTCAGCTCGGCACTGTGACATTAGCTACTCGGGGGGGGATTCTGAAAGCCTGATTTATTTCAGCCACCTAAATGTTAGACATCTAGTCTCTCAGACTCGCATCACGTACAGCACTTGCTGTCAAGTGATGTATTCTGCCTGTTTGAGGAACCAGTCTTTGAATGAGCTGACCTGCCCTCTGAAGGTATCCATGCCTCTGAGTTGCCATTGAGGGAGGGAGCTTAGAAAAGCAGCCTACACAAGGCTACTGCCCTCGCAGATCACTAAAGCTGGGTGAGATGAATCCTATGCTTTCTGTCCACCTAATAAAGGAACAGAGTGGCAGAAATAGCTGGTGACTTTTAAGAGCAGCTGTAATTTGTTATCCCTCCAGTGCTCTTAACCTTCTGTATGGCTTTCTAAAGGACAGTACCAGGTCATTTTTTTTCATTCAGTGGGCAAGCTCGTGGGAAGGAGCACTGGCCCTTCCTGTTCTCTTTGAAAACTGGAATATTCAGAGCTAGGCGGTGTGCTGTTAACTAAATAGCGACAGTACTCACTCAAGAGCCATCAGGTATGGAAATAAAATTATGAAGAGTTGCTGTTCAGAGGTGGGCTGCTTACATACGGAATTATTTTTCTGTTGCAGGGTTCCCAGAAAGGGAGGTCTAGTGGACGTATAGTAACTCAGTACCATTATACCCAGTGGCCTGACATGGGTGTTCCAGAATACACACTGCCCGTCCTCACCTTCGTGCGGAAGGCATCGCATGCCAAGCGCCACGCTGTCGGGCCTATTGTGGTTCATTGCAGGTGTGGTTTTTACTGCCGTAAGGTTCATTCCACGTTTGTTTTGCAGAAAAAAGAATTTTTCAGTGGTGGGTTAAGCATAATTTCACATTTAGCAGTTCCTGATGTAATATGATTAATTTCTTAGCTGTTATTTCTGTCCTTGGTGAGGCCAACTAATCAACTGTCTGTGCCACTTCTGTAAATCTCTGTAAACAGATGCTGCTGCTCTGCACTGTGTTCTCTTTTTTTGCAAAAATGCTTTTCTTTTTACTTTTTTGCACATTTCTATACTATCTTGATTGCTTTGAGCTTACCAGATACATACACTAGAGCAATTGTTTCATTTCTGGAAATACATCGTTAGGATGGTTTTGGCTCGTGCTTTCTTTGGTGCAGGGATACTCTGTAATCCTGAGAGGAGTTCTGTCCACAAAAGAAGACTGACTCTATTCCTGGCTGAACTACAACTCTGCTGTTTTTAACATTGCTCTGTGCTCTAGCAGTCGTTTGCAATGGAGGAGCATTCTGGGGAACGGTTTGAGGTCTGCATGTGCAGCAGTGTGTAGGCAGGTGTTCTGTCAGTGCTCACTAAAACTGGGCAGCTCAGGGAAAATCGGTTAAAAAGGGCTTGTAGGGCCTGGAATGACTTCACAATGCCCATGAAGGACCGGGTTATTGTAAAATATATAAGCAGGTTCTGGTTTTCCACTGTAGTACCTCACCTTTGATGGAACATTTGGAAAGAGAACCTCCTCATGAATTCTGTCCTTCTGGAGCTGACTCTGAGGAAGCCAACAGGTAAAGTCACCTCACAAATGTTGCAAATGAAGATATTTTATTTCTGGGATGATCTAATCTGACTGAAATCTGTTTTTAGCTTGGAAAATGAAAATTCCGTATTTTGGTTGTTCTGCTGCTATCTTCATCCTGCCTGCTTTTGGGAAGTTCAAAATAAGAGTTTCCCCAAAATGCCAAGTCTGAGATCTATGCCAGCGGGCTGAGAGATCGGCAATACATTATAAGTCAATTAAATTGAGTCTTTAAAAGTGAACAGTGGTAGGTTGTGTGGCTTCAGTCAGACCTCTCCACTGGGTCATAGGTGTAACTCATCTCTGTCTGTAGGCAGTTGTATTCAGCTTTTAGCTCACCGGTCCCCATGCACTATGGAATTTCAAAAGAGTCATCTCATGTTCGAAATGTAACTTTTATTTATCTTTACAGGCTACATGGAGGACACAGATGACAAACTTCCTGAAACTTTTTTTAGCTATTTTTGTTTTGGTACTTTTCATGTTTTGCCTTTCATAAAAACTGCAGGTGGTGTCTGGTAATCTTTATACTTTTTTGTGTCTAATAGTGTGTTAATAACCTGCAACTTTCAATTTTTTATCATGTTTATTTAGACAGTTTATTACAGCAATCTGAGCTCACACTATCAATGCTTTGCGCCACCTCTGTGGAAGAAATGAGATGACTGAATTAGCATGTACGGACTGAGCTTGGATCTGCCCATAAGATCATGCAGATCCAGCAGTGTTTACTGTCAAGTTACGTGCCAATACACATAACATTTCCTTGTAACCTAGAGGGGAATTACAACTGATTAATTCCCATATATGATTAGATAACAGAAAATGACCTTTTGACCTTATACTCCTACCCAGATATTTTGTGAAAGAAAGAGTTGGGTTTTAAGCTTATGATATAGCTGGTTTTATGCTAAATGAGCCAGAGTTCATAACAGGAGTGAGTTTATTAACCCTTTCTTCTGCATCTTCCCTATTTAAAAAGAGTTTCAACCATTGCTTGCTGTCTTAGCTGTATCGGAAGACCACTAAGCTGTTTCTTTTACAGATGTACCTTCAGCAGCTCTGCCACTTCTGGGTTTTTCTTCAGTCCGGTATCTTTGAAATCTCCTGTATCTGTAATGGGTGGCATAATGCAACTTTCTTTTTGAAGTGATGTGTGTTACAACATAAAAGAACTTGAGCACATTAACTGTGCCCAAATGCTGTCATATGCCACCCTTTCTAGGTATACTTGACAAAGTATCCTAAGGAATATCAGAAGCCTGAAAACTGCAGACCTGCAGGAGACCCCTTAGTTCCATTTCAATTGATACTTTAAAAATCATTTGAGAAAATAATCTTTAGATCTATTCTTGCACAAATAAAAAGATGAGTGGAAAAGATTTTTCTTCATTACCAGCCTTGAAGCTTTAGCAAAGTATATCATATAATAAAACAATCTGTAGAGGAAAATCTTCCCTACACACCAGTTTGTTGAAAAAGCTATGTATAAGAAACGTTCTTTTCATTATTGTTTTTACTTCAGGCTCAAGACTATTTTTTTGTTTTGTAGTGCTGGTGTTGGAAGGACAGGCACATACATAGTGTTAGACAGCATGCTGCAGCAAATTCAGCATGAAGGGACAGTCAACATATTTGGATTCTTAAAACATATACGTACCCAAAGGAACTACTTGGTGCAGACTGAGGTAAGAATAAAATATATATAGTGAGAGACGGCTACAGACTATTTCTGTTTGCAGGAGGAGGGATGATACAGTCCTCTTTTTGGTGCCATCAGACAAACTGGCCACTGGTCAGCAGACTGGACTTTCCCTTTTGCTTCCCTTGTTTTTATAGAGACATCCTTCTAGGCTTGCTTAGAGCAGTGCACCTGGAAATTATCTGTCTGTGGACTCTTGTCTGTTTATTAGGGAGAACTCAGAAGAGATAAAGTCTGTATGAATAATGCTTCCTGCAGTAGCACTTCCATGGCAGGGTATACATTTTTGTCTCAGGTTTTTTTCAGGAAGGACCATTGTCAGGTGTTAAGATCTTCACTGAACCTGATCAAACAGTTGATATTAGGCAACAAAAAGTATGAAAAAAAGCTGTTTCAGACAGAAGATTATCTACAGCTGCTTTAAACTGAAGATTATATACATAGAATAGTGAAAGACCAGAATAAAACAGTAAGGACAACAGCAGGGCATTTGAAAGTCTATTTCAGGTTTCAGGAACAGGTAGTTAGATTCCTCAGTGGCTTTCAGTAGGAAAAAAAGGTAATCAACAACAGCATGGTCACTTGTTCCAAAGGATGTGAGAGAGAAAATAGAGGATAGTAGTAGGAACTGGGAGTGATCACTTTTTTGCAAGAAAGACAGGGAGAGTCACGTAACAAGCTGACTTGAAAATTTGACTCAAGGCTATGCTTTCATTTTTAGCAGTGTTCTGTGAGCGTGAGATACCACAGGTGGTGGGGATTTGGTCTTATATCATACATACATTGCATGTGAAGTTCAATTATGCTTGTAAATGTGTGCTGTCACTGTGGAGGGACAGCCTTCACTATAGAGGAACCCTTTTGAGAAAATGCCTACAGCAGCACACTGTGAAGAAATACTGACCGCGCCAGAAGTGGCAGCTTAGCCAGAGGTGTCCAGGGGAGTGTGTAAATAATTAGAGCTCAGATGTCTGGTTTTATTTTACTAGGAGCAATACATCTTCATCCACGATGCATTGGTTGAAGCAATACTCAGTAAAGAAACAGAAGTCCTTGAGACTCACATTCATGCCTATGTTAATGCTCTCTTGATACCTGGACCAACAGGAAAGACCAGACTGGAGAAACAATTCAAGGTGAGCTCTCCAAGGTAGTAACTCTAAAAGCTTTAATCTTGCAAGCTTGAATGACTTAAAAGTAGGTAACTCAACACAACTTTCATTAACTTCCTCTATCTAAAACTCAAATTCTGAGCCTAAATTCAAAGCAAAAATGCATGCATTCAGTTGGGACAAAATAATTATTTGCTTAATCTTAAACAAGGAATAAAAAAAAAAAAATAACAAGAGCATGAGAAATAGGCCAGTAAGTAGATTGTGGAAAATCAAACTACATGCTTTTGCATGAAGGTCCTGAAGGTGAAACAACAGCGTCCAAAGATGTCATTCTGGCAAAAATGTCATGAGCTATATTGATCAATCAATATATTCCCCTCAGTGTACAGCACTGGCTAGAGGACAGACTTGACCTCAGCAGATGAGAAGTAAAGACTTTGGTGCTTGTGGATATGGAGATCAGTGTGTACATGCATGGGACTTTCAGTCACCCAGAGAAAAAGCAGACCCAGATGGCTAACAGAACCAAATTTATGAGAGAAACAGCTCATTGACTTATGGGGAGAATGGGAAGTCTAGCTCGCTCACTGGGTCACTTATAGTGGAAACACAGAAAATCCTACCTTGTCAAATGAATTGGAATCCAGAGAAGTAAATCACACAACTGTTTTCCAAATTATGTGGCAAAACAGAGTTTTCTCTCCCTAATTTAACATGAAATTAATATTAGAAGCTTTCTCTCTAAGGATTTTAATTCAAAGGAGGACTGTATCAGATAATGTGTATTCTTTCTCCAATTAGCTATTGGGTCCTAAGTAAAAAACTTAAGCAGATAAGTCTGTAGATACTGTCAGTACATAGCGAGGCTATGGTCACATAGGCACAGTAACTAGTATTTCTTCAAGATAATTAACAATTCAAAGCAACAGAATGGGAACAACATACCAAAGGAATTCAGAGTTTGCTGTTGTCCTGGCTTGAATGATCTGGCAGTGTCGCACTGGTTTTTCCTGGGGAGACGTAGGGACTCTTTATCTCAGCTATGATGTGCTTGGAGAAATAAGCATCCAATCTTTCCTGCACAGGTGAAAGAGTAAAACATAATCTTTACAAACAGAATGTGTAAATATATAAAAACACAGAGCATGCAGTGCAAATTGTGGAGCCATGTAGAGCTCCAATTTCAAGAGCTTAAATATTATCAGAAGGGGACATCTCTCATTCAATTTCATTTTCCTTTGCTAGCTAAAATTATTAGAATAATAACAAAAATTTGGAGTCTTGTCTCACTGAAGAACATTTTTAGATGAAAAAAGATTTTCTGTCTAATTCATTTTGATGGAACTTCCCTGGTTTGCTATCTGTTTTTCCAGAGCAAGTGGGTTATAAAAGCTACACATGCCTAGCCCAAAACATCAGAGAAAAATCTTCTGAATTCTTTTGAACATTCTGATTAATCGGGTTGATTTTTCTAGCAATCAAAAAAACCCCTAAAAACTAGGAAAAACCTGCTTTGCAAACTTATTTTATGCTTAAGCAGTATATATACAGCATTGTAGTGTATATATAGATAAACTCGTTCCTTCTCATACTCTTGTCTATTTGAATTGTATTAATTGAAACAAGTAAGTCAATGAGACACACATCCCCCCTCAGATCGGTCTTATTTTCCTCTCACAGGTTTGGAGAGAAAATCAGAAAGCTCCTAACTGTGCTATCTAGAGATGCCTCCCATCAGGAGCTATACTGTCTGTATAACAGTGCAGATTTTTCTGCACAGACATTTACTATTTTCCAAAACTATTTAAAGCTGCACAGACAGCTGTGCAGGCAAAATGGAAGTGACACCAGGGTGGCAACAAGCACTGGGGGTCTGGGTATAGAACAACATAAAGTGGCATTTCCTTCAAAGACCTGCTTATCAATCTAGGGCTGAGGAATCATTTGAACTGATAAAACAGTGAAGAAAGATTCTGATGACTTGCTAAGTAGTTTAGCTAGATAACTAGATACCTACAGTTAAGAGAGAAAGCTAACCTGCAATACTTGCACCTTTGTTTAATGCAGCTAAGAAGGAAAGGCTTTTGTGCAGTTACCTGATCTTTTTTAACTTCGTTGTTTCAGTTACTGAGCCAGTCTAACACACAGCAGTGTGATTATTCAACTGCACTCAAACAGTGTAACAGAGAAAAGAACCGAACTTCATCCATCATTCCTGGTAAGCTTGTTCAAATCGGCTTCTCTGGGTGGGAAAATGTTTTTGAACTGTGTGTGTCAAACCATTAATCTTTCCTCAGCAAGAATTGAGCACATCTGCATTGGTGTGGAGCAATGTTCTGTAAAGTACTTTTAGTGAAGAAATGGCTTAAGTACTACACATAGGAAAAGAAAACAGATGGCCAAACAGCACTTTTTCCTGACTGATGGAGCTTAATGTTGTCATTGCTATGAGACATGTGAGATAATTGCTGTAATGTATGAGTCATTGCAACATACGTACTAGTTCATTACTTCTTTTTACAGTGGAAAGATCTAGAGTGGGTATCTCATCGCTGTCTGGTGAAGGGACAGACTACATCAACGCTTCCTATATTATGGTAAGTCAGTTAACTGTATTGATGAAAAACAATCTCCCATTGTATAGCTGTTTCGGAGCTGCCGTGTGTCTGAAGGCGGGTGGCACAGTCCTGATTTTGAAAGCTCCTTTCTTCCATTATTCACTCTGCCTGAAAGTTACTTCCCCTGGGCAGTATTATTACTATTATTAGGTTTTGAAGTTTGGTTAAGTGGATTGCATTTTAACAATCTGTAGAATCAGAAATCCCATCAGGGTTTTAAAAACTGTAATGCTAAACGCCACCTATGGAAGGATCTTTTGAGATGAACTAAAAGTGTTAGCTAAGAAGTTAGTTTTTAATGGCTGTAGTGTGGTTTGCCTTCCTATCTGCTCATCTGACAGAGCTTTTGCAACTGGCATAGCCCAAGGCATCACAGCTCATCAGCTTTCTGTTATCTTTTTCTTCCCTGGGTTTTCTTCAACTCTTCTGTACTTCATTAGCTGAGAGGGAGGAGTAAATGTTTCATAGACATTCAGGAAAGAGATGGGAAAGCTCCCTGCAGTGCTGTGTATGCATGATCTTTCATCAGGTGCATTAGTGCAAAGGAACTGTCTTTTGTGGTAAGAAGTTGATCTGGGACATCTGTACAAGAGACTGGGATTTTTGCAGATCTTTCAAGTATTCTTTTATTTGTTTCAGGTTGCCAGCTCCTCGGGAATTCTGGCTAATGCAGAACAATGTGCATGTGTGTAGGAGTTCATGTATTTTCATTCTGAGTTGGCTGTTCAAGTTTCCACTGATTTATCTTTTTTTTTTTAATCAAATTTTTTGAAGTTTCAAAAAATATTTCAGTGTAATTGAATTTATTCTTTTAATCTGGAAAATACTGCAATAGAAGTTCTATATTGTTCTATATTTGCAGGAAGACAAAGGAAGCACAGGTCTGCAATTTATTTTCTAGGCTTCTGGCTCTAGAAGCTTCCTTTAAATGTTAGTAGTTGGGTATCAATTCTGAGTCTGTTGATTATTTTTTTTTTGCAGGGTTATTATCAAAGTAATGAATTTATTATTACCCAGCATCCCTTACTACACACTATCAAGGATTTCTGGAGAATGATATGGGACCATAATGCTCAGCTAATAGTCATGCTTCCTGACAGCCAGAATATGGTAAGTTTTGTGGCTGATTGTTACAGGTCTATCTATGAATTTTCTTAGTATTAGCATTTTGAAATATGCAGGACATGAGACAATATCTTGGATGTTGCAAAAAACGATTAAAAATTAATAATACTGTACTTAAGTGTAAAATCCTCAGGTCATGTAGTGGAAATCTGAAGACCCTTTTCTGGGCAGATTGCAATTGGCATGAGAAAGTATTGGGTCATTCCTGTACAGTTACAAAAGAAGACAGACAGCAAAAGTAACTGTTAGGGAAGGTCGGCTTTCGCTCCAGGACTTTTACTTTAGTTGTGATATGGCTTCTTCCACACTTAGTAGGTCAGGGGAGAAATATGAGGTAGTTTCTCGTGCAACAGCAGCTGGCGGGACCTGGGCAAGGGCCAGAGCATGACGGGCAAGCCCCCCCACACGACAGAAGGCGACCTAGGGAGCGCGAGCCACCAGGAGCAGTGCCACCAGGGCGGGCAAACAGGGCCTGGCATGGCAGCCAGGGCCCAGCGCAGCAGTTTGCACAGCAGGGTGCGCAGGAAGGGCGCTGGAGCCTGTGGTGTCCACCTGGCAGAAAGCCCTGGACCCTCTCAGCTCTGCACCCACCACGGCTGACGCAGCTGCCCAGGCAGAGCGCCGGTGGGACACGCAGCCACCCCGGCGCCGGGCTGCCAGCCATGCCCTGCTCCTACAGCCGTGCCGGGCGGCAGCAGTGGGCACACCTGTGGGAGGGGAGCCCAGGGAGAGGAGCACCTCCACTTAGCCACAGAGCTCTGGGAGGAGATGTGTAGGTTGCGGAGTTATCAGGGAGTGTAAGGGAGAGACAGGCTACTGGAATCACACCCCGCCTTCCCTGGGACAGGCCCAACAGGCAGGGATGATGCGTGACGGGGGGTTTCCTACCCTCTCTCCACCTGCCTGAACACAGTGACTTAAGGGCTAAGGGACAATGTCGACACGTTCCTGCCAGGTGCTGCAGGTGCACTGGGTAAAAAGCTGGCTGGATGGCCAAGCCCAAAAAGTGGTGGTGAATGGAGTTGCATCCAGTTGATGGCCGGTCATAAGTGGTGTTCTCCAGAGCTCGGTACTGGGGACACTTCTGTTTAATATCTTTGTCAGTGATCTGGACAAGGGGATCAAGTGCACCCTCACTAAGTTTACAGATGACACCAGGTTGGTGGGGGAAGTGTTGATCTGCTGCAGGGCAGGAAAGCTCTGCAGGGGGATCTGGGCAGGCTGGACCGATGGGCCAAGGCCAATTGTATAAGATTCAACAAGGAGAAGTGCCAGATCCTGCACTTGGGTCACAACAACCCCATGCAACGTGACAGGCCTGGGTAAAAGGACCTGGGGATGCTGGTTGACAGCTGGCTGAACATGAGCCAGCAGTGTGCCCAGGTGGCCAAGAAGGCCAACAGCATCCGGGCTTGTGTCAGAGATAGTGTGGCCAGCAGGACAGGGGAAGTGATCCATTGTACTCAGCACTGGTGAGGTTGCACCTCGAATACGGTGTTCCGTTTTGGGCCCCCCGCTACAAGAGGGAGCAGAGGGGCTGCAGCGTGTCCAGAGACGGGCAACGGGGCTGGGGAAGGGTCTGGAGCACAAGTCTCATGAGGAGCGGCTGAGGGAACTGGGGGTGTTTAGCCTGGAGAAAAGGAGGGACCTTATCATTCTCTACAACTACCTGAAAGGAGGTTGTAGCCGGGTAGGTGTCTGTCTCTTCTCCCAAGTAGCAAGTGACAGAATGAGAGGAAATGGCCTCAAGTTGCGCCAGGGGAGGTTTAACTGGATAGTAGGAAAACATTCTTACTGAAAGGGTGTTGGAGCACTGGAACAGGCTGCCCAGGGAGGTGGTGGAATCACCATCCCTGGAAGTGTTTTAGTGATGGACATGGCAGTGCTGGGTTAACAGTTGGACTCGATGACCTTAAAGGTCTTTTCCAACCTAAACAATTCTGTGATTCTGTGATTTTCTTGCTTATACAAACAAATGTTTACCAGGGATTTAACTGACTCCTAAACAGCAAAGGAGGCTAGCATGTTCATCCTGCATGTGTAATTTAATAACAAATGAATATGTTTTTCAGTTATTAGAAGCGCAGGAATATCTGAGAACTTTTAGGCTGGTACTTAGAGAAATTCTGAGGTGTGAGAGCGCATCATTTTTGGTAATGAGTTTGGAAGAAAACCATGCAAATGCTTTAGGGAGTTTTGCATGATTGGTAAAACATGTACAACCAAGACAGTATTTGTTTTTTTCTTGTCATCAAATGTTTTGTGAATGTTACACTAACTATAAAACAGATTTTTTAAGTTAGCCGTTTTAATAAGGGAGGTTTTTTTGCCCGGAGATGCTGGTTCATTATGAATCCAGTAAGAAAGGCATGCAGACTCTCTAAAGTACTTGCTTTATTAGAGCTAACACCATAAAGGAGAGGGTAGTCCAGATGATCTTACATCCCATTAGATAGATGCTGGGAACCTCGAGTTGTGCAGCACTGAATGGTTCTCTGATCAAGGTACATCACACCGTGCAGCTCCTGTCCATGGAAGGGTTACCCACATTTTGATCATTCAAACCATCACAGGATTTTCTTAAAACAACTCTGTTCATCATTTCTGCTGTCAAACAGAAAGGATGTTCTCATGAGGACATCTTCCTGTACTTTTAGAGAATCCCAAGCCACGTGTACAGAATGGGAGCTGCCTGCAGCTCCTATCTTACTATCTGCCCGCTGAGTTTATCCTGTGGCCACAGGCTGTGGGCAGCCCAACACACCCCGAAGGCCAGGCTGGACAGGTGGCACAGTGCAGCACGGCACGTGTTGACTGTTATGTGGGTTGGTATCTCCACAGGGTAGAGTGGTCTTCTGCTCAGTATCACCACAGAAGTGTCTGAAAATCATCACTTGTGATGTCTGTAACCCTCCTGAAATCTTGATTTGTTGGTTTCGATCTAGCTGGCTGCATTAATTACATACATAACACATTGTTTATTATGTTATATTAACTTTTATTTTAAGAGCTCAGCATTACTTACTTTTATGGCTTCTTTTTTTTTTCCTGGAGGCTGAAGATGAATTTGTATACTGGCCAAACAAAGATGAGCCTATAAATTGTGAGAGTTTCAAAGTGACTATGATTGCTGAAGAGCAGAAGTGTCTGTCCAATGAGGAGAAGCTCATAATCCAAGACTTTATTTTAGAAGCTACACAGGTAACGCTATCATAAACATGTAACTCAGGGACTTGATTTGCTAAAGGTAATGCCTACATTTTGTTACATTTTCTATGGTCTATGAGTGATAAAATTCCCTGCCCTTGAAACACCCAGGGAGGGAGTAACCTCTGTAGGTAACATGGTGACATGGGGAATAGGGTAGTCCAGCCTCCACTGCAGTAGGATGCTGTGTCTGGAGACTGGAGCTGGACTGGAACAGAGTTAAGGATAAGAATAAGGACAGTCAATCTTTTACCAAATTGATTTATGTTGTTTTCACTCCTTTAGGATGACTATGTACTTGAAGTGAGGCATTTTCAGTGTCCAAAATGGCCAAATCCTGATAGTCCTATTAGTAAAACTTTTGAACTGATCAGCATCATCAAAGAGGAAACTTCCAACCGTGATGGACCTATGATTGTACATGATGAGTAAGAACTGCAGCTTTCAGTTTGTTCTGATGTTTCTCTGTAGAACCATCCTTTCATCTCATTTAGGGTGAAAGTCACTGAAACAAGGCACAAAGTATGCACCTAACAGTAGTGTTGCGGCTTCTGTTTTAGCCGCTTCAGCAGGAGAAACACTTTTATTTTATCACATTTCAGTGTTCTCTTTTCAATTCTTTCATTTTGATACTCTGCACGATTGTCGAGTAGGGCACTGGAGAGGAAATCAATCAAGGCTTCATTGTTTATTATTGAAAGAAGTAAGACTATTTAGATGAGGCAGCTTATCCTTCTCCAGCCGTTTAATAATGGGCCAAAATATTGACACGTTGTATTACAGAAGTACCTGAGGCCTTCATTTGGTTTGTAGAGGATTGTAGGGGCTGGCTTTTAAAGTTGTAGTGAGGTACTGTGAAGGTTGTGTAAGGCACTGCTGGGCAGGCCTGCTTCAGAAAGTGTAAAGATCACATGACAGAAATTCATATTATCAGTTTGTCCTGCATTTTCTATTTTCTCCAGCTGTAGAAACTTGATCCAGTTTCTAGACACTTTTTTTTTTTTGTCTTTTGTGTTCTGTTTGGTTTTTGTTTGTTTTGGTTTTTTTACTTTACAAAGGCATGGAGGGGTGACAGCAGGCACTTTCTGTGCATTAACAACTTTGATGCATCAACTGGAAAATGAGAATTCAGTCGATGTTTACCAGGTAGCGAAGATGATAAATTTGATGAGGCCTGGAGTCTTTACAGACATTGTAAGTAATAAGCAAAATGCATGCTTTTTTTTTTCCCCTATGTATGAAATTATTAGCATGCTTAGATCTTAGGGCAACATTACTGAACGACTGGCATCTTAATTTCTGCAGGAGTTAATCAAAACTGTCTTCCAGAGGTGCTGTAGTGGACCTGCTGCTTATTCCAAAACAAAAGTATTTCCCATGAAAACCTGTTATGGGGTTATCAAGTTGTCATATTCAAAATGTGTGGAGCTGCCACCATCATCATAAAATCTGTGCTGTCATATAAATGAAGGTTTTAGTTCAGCAGGAGTAAATTTGTAGTCCAAGTAGACCGTGAAGTAGTTACCCTAGTTTTCCATTTCATTTTTCTTTGATCTTTCATGATCCATTGGATGGTCACTTGACACCATTGTCACTGTGCTTACTGAAAGAAAAATACATTAAAAATGTAACAAATGAGAACTACTTCTTAAATCAGTGTCCTACAAATGAAAAGGTATCACAAATTAAAAACTACGAACCTGCTCCTTTGGTCATACCACCAGAAATATGACTGCTGCAGAACTATGATGAGTGTAATAAGGAGACCACCTTAAGAGTGAAACATGAGGGTTGGCGTTATCACATTTTTGACAGCAAAACCAGGACATGACACAGGATTGACAGATGTGTCCACCCCTTGCCCTGCCCAGCTAGCCCAGACTGAGGAGTCTGGTGGACAATGGAGTGAAAATGGGAACTCTTCCCACCTCAGCAGGACTATCAGGACCTTCACTCCTCTTGTCCCAGGAGCCTCCAGCAAATACCTGAACCCTTTATCTCACATTTCCGGTTTCCCATCCTCCTACTGCAGATTTCCAAATCTGTTGCTCTTTCTACCCCGTGTCTCTTAGTCCAGCCTAATAGTCCAGAGCCCAAACCCCACTGTGTTAAGTCTTACTGCACTTCACTCCTTCCATCACAGAAATTATTTATCTTCATATATCCAGCTTAGAACCCCACATATTCCTCTGCCCTTTCAGAGCATCCGCTGTTACCCAATGCAGTGCAGCCTTCACTGTGCCGGCTCTCCCCGCACAGAGCATCCCGCTGTCCCCTCCTTTCCAGCCCACGCCGCAGTCTAGCTGGCTTCTGGCACTCCCCACTGAGACCCTCCACTCCCTCTAGGCAGCGGCCTCCTCGCTGAACCTTCCCACAAGGTCTTGTCTCTTCTTCCTACCTCCTCTCCCTGGCAGGATCTTCAAAAACAGTACCTGCAAGTACTAAAAAAGAAAAACCAAAAAACACAAACACAAAAAAACCTGCTTGGATAGAATTCAGAGGACAAAAAAGGAAAACGCATTCAAGGGGGAAAAAGCCAACAAACAGTAGCCCAACCCCCTTCAGTCAGTGGGAGCTTTGCTGACTTTAACTGACTTTAACAAGGATCGGATTCAGCACGCAATATTTCTTTTAATAGTTTTCTCCTCTACCTATACTGTGTTCCTTTATGTTGTGCTTTATATTGTGTACAGGGGGAGCCATTAGTCAGAAAATTAATAAAGCTGCTGAGTAACACAATAAATTATGGAGCACAGTACATTAACAGACTGACCCATGAGCTGTTAATTAATTTTGAATAACGGTGTTACAGGATAATCTAGTGGTGTTATTTCTGACAACACGCTGACTGTGGGCTCTCTTCTTCTGCAGGAGCAGTACCAGTTTCTGTACAAAGCTATTCTCAGCCTCGTCAGCACAAGGCAGGAAGAAAACCCTTCAGCATCTATGGACAGTAATGGCTCAGCTTTACCCGATGGAAATGCAGCTGAAAGTTTAGAATCTTTGGTTTAATTAACACATCAAATTACACACACACATACCTACACCACACCAGTCACACCTGGAGTTTACCATTATTCTTTTCAGTTTTATGCTTTGTGGGGGAAAGAATCTGTCCAGTGAATACATATATATAATCAGATCCCAACCACTGCTCAAACAAACAGTCATTTCTGTTACCTGTTACTTTACTGTGGAACTTTCATCATTAACAATGTGTGCCTTTTCTTGAAAAATTTCTTGTAATATGTTGTTACGTCTGGACTAACTTGATTGACTTTTACAGTGTTTCTAAGAATTGAATTGTGGTATGTTTTTTCAGTATTAGTTTCTGATTTATCTGGCTTTACTTTTAACTTAAAATTATCATATTTATAGACGATAGGGAATTCTCAATTACAAACATGTCATGGGTTTAGTATTTGGTTTATTTGCTGTATTTATAACAATTTACATTTGCTAGAAATATAACTTTTAATATAGTAGAATGTAAATAAAATACTGTTCTCCATAACATTCAACATTTTAAGACTTCAATTAGACATTTAGAATCGTAATCTGATACTTACTGTAAATACTGCTACTTCTGTAGTGATCCATGGACCAAATTTATATTTATAATTGTAGATTTTTATATTTTACTACAGAGTCAGTTTTCTAGTTCTGTGTAATTGCCTTGTTAAAATGATGTAGTCCAGTATGTTTTTATTTTAACAAAGTCTTCTGATATATAATTGTGCATCTTAAGCAATTAACCTTCATATAGCTGCATGTGATTTTAACTTTTTGTGGGAAATAGAAATCATTTGTTTTGAAATGAGAAGTTTTTATGAGAATAACACCTGTACTTGGCATTGTTAAATTGTTTTTACCTATGACATTGCAAAAATAAATATAAACATTCCAGTCTGTGCTTAGCAGTCTTCCATGTCCAGTAAACAGTCGTCACTGTCCTGTGGAGAGCTTTTACTCACAAGGATACGGATTCAAGGCTGACCTGCAGACAGCCGCTCTTCCTGTGGAATCTACAAGTTCAGAAGACAGTTTTGGAAAACTTTTTTGTTATTTAATCTCTGCTCCATTTCCACCTGTACCGTAGTGTCCCTGGTATCTCTGGTTTTAGCCTCTCCTTGCTTATCTCCCAGTCTGGTCGCCCACAGGCTAACGGGCTCGCCCAGGCCTCCAAATTGCCTTAATTGCCCCCTCACAAGACTTCTCCGTGCTGGCTTTGCTTCATTCCACTGCTGAGCTCTTTGCTGCTTCCTTTGGCAAAGCAAAAGCCAAACTCTGAGATGCCATGAGTCAAGTACTCTCTGCAAGAACAAAAGCACCTTGGCCGCTGTAGAGGAATGAAGCTGGGTTAGTTATCGTTGATAACATACAGCTGTGGGCTGGCTTCAGGGGTGGGGGTTGGCTGATGTAGGCAAGGTGCAGCTGTGGCTGGTTCTGTTAAGGGGCTGGGCAGCCGGTGAAGAGAGAGCAGCCGAGGAAGAGAGAGGAGGAAGAAGCAGAGAGTGAGCGTGCCCTGGGTGAGGAGAGGCTAAGAGAAGGCGGCAGAGGGACTGCCATGAAGAGTGTCATGGTATGTGATGGTAAAAGACCTTGTTGCAGCTGGCTAGCTTGGAGAGTGCTGCGACAGGCCACTGTTATTTTTCTGTAACCTTCTGAACTGATTGTGTTGAAGGCTACCACACTGAGGAGGGTGGAGGACCTTGGAGCAGAATAGATCTTGGTTTAAAACTAACACAGGCTGTGAGAATTAACTATTTTCTCACTTTGGTACATTCAGTTGCTATGTAGAAATCTTGAGAGCAGAGATACTGTTCTGGACTAGAATGCCACAGAAACTAATGGACACGATCTTAAATGAAGACTAAGGGTAGGAGAAGATGGACCTGATGTGGGCTTGGAGATTTTAGTCAACTGCTTCATAAGGCAAGGATGTGTGAGGGATCTTGGTGTGTCGAGCAGATAGATCTAAACCCCTTCAGCAGTGTGGGCTTGAGAATAGGTGGAGCTGAAACAAAGCCAAAATAAATCTAGGTTTAGAGGAATCTAAAAAGTAGAAACTTCAAAAAAATCCTCATACTGTTGATACATGAAATGGGTGTGAATGTGCTAGACCAAGAGACAGAATGGTACGGAAAGACAGAATAGCTAGAAGTAAAGCAGATTTTTTCCTGCTGTTGTCCTCTTTTAAAAAATGTTCACGTAGGCAACGTAATCAAAACAATGCAACGTATGGTTTGTTTTGTAAAACTGTGTTAACATGTTTATGCGCTTGAATTTCCTTTTGCACTTGAACACTTGTTACAACCGCAGCTTCGCAGTCCCTGAGGTTACGGAGTGGCTGGACCCACGGGGCTCGGGGCCCTGGGGTTTTCCCTTCCCTGCCCACCAGTGCCGAATGCAGGATCATTCTTCTGTCTCAGCCCAACTCCCCTTTGCGGGTCCAGCCAGGGACCACAGGGAGATGACACACACACAGATTCATCACACAGAGAACGGGATTTAAGAAGGCGGCAGGACAGAGGGCAGCGCTCAGGCACAGGGCGCGGAAGGGCAAGGGTGCTGCCCAGCAGCCGGCTTACCGGCAGGCAGCCCCTTCTACCCCTCTTCTCTCCATTTTCCCTATCCACCTTGGTCCCTACATTTCTCCACCCTGGTCTTCCCATCTCTTTGCAGGTAAAACATCCTAATTACCTTTCCTTCAGTGGCCTCAGTTTTGTTGCAGCCATACCCAAATACGAAACCTCTGGTGCTGACACTTGGATCATCTCAGCCATGCGCGGCATTAACAGTTACCTGGGCATTTCTGGCCTTGCAAGCTTTTCCTTCCAAAAGGTCTCCACCATTCTGGCCTCCCCTCGCAAAACTCCCCGTGAACAGACTGTGAAAGGCAGCCAGGCGTCATGGCACTCTTTGTAGCATCTCTCGGCTGCTCACTCTCGCTTTCTGCAGCAGCTTCCCCTCTTGTCCGTCCCTAGCAGTTCCTCAGGACCTGAAAGCAGGCAGCTCAGCCTCGGGCCAGGGGTGCCAGCCATGTGCCTGCAGCTACTAGCACTTTCCTCTTTAGTTCGAAGCCATAACTAGTTGATTGAATAATTCAGAAATGAGGGAAGCTACTTCTTGGAGCCAAGACATCTTTATTCAGGTTTTCCACCTCCCCCCATGGTCTTTGTCATACCTGCGTATTTGCAAACTCTCAAATCTGGGAAGAACAGGACTGAGATACAACATCTGAGTCCGAGCCAATGTCCGATGCATCCCTAGCAAAGTTAAATGCCTTTGAAGAATAGGATCTAGATGATATTTTTTTCATATTATATTTGTGTTGTTTTGGGGGTGATGAGTTACGAAGCTACAGGTGAACTCATTGTCCCAAATGATGCACGTTTTTGTAACGCTGTTGAATTACACATACACATTCTTCACAGCTTTGATGCACAAAGTTGGTGTATACAAAGGTGTGTAAGAGTTGCTCTTTCAGGAAAGGATTATGTGGGGTTTTTTGGAGGGTTTCTTATTACTTCCTCTAAAGAACTCAAGTTGACCAACAACCTCCATTTGCACATCTAGGCTAACGAGGACAGCATATAATTCCTCCCTTCTCATTCCAAAAATACAGAAACGTATTTCCTTTCTTAATATGTATGAGAGAGGTAAATTGTCATCTTATGGCCATTTGCAAACCATATTCCATAATCTTCACAGCATATACTTCGGCACTTCGCCACGTTAACACACAAGAGAAACTATAATGCTCATGCTATTTCTCCAGCCTGAAACTATAATGCTCATGCTATTTCTCCAGCCTGAAACTATAATGCTCATGCTATTTCTCCAGCCTTTTCTTTAGGGAAACTGGCTTCTAGCCTCACACAACTTCAAGCCTTTTATTTTGATATCTTCTGTTAGTGTATTTACAGTATCATATAGTTCTATATACAAAGTCTTTTTCAGGCCAATTAATTCTACTATGTTTTTCAAGTCTCTATGGACCAAAGGTGGAAAAGGAATCTCCCGTTCTAAAATCCCATCTTGATATAACTGCTCCTTTCAACCTAAATGTTTTGCAGACATTTCAAAATGATAATCCAAAGAATCGGCTGTCATTCAAGGTTTCTTCTAGAGATGTTTGTAATCACATTCATCATCTTAGCATGCTGACAAGTTGTTTAAAACATAAGTGCTTAGGATAATCTCTTTACTCACACATATTGGTTCTGATCTAGAAAAAAATAAGAATCATAAAAAAAAAATCTTCTGTAATCTTCAGCCGTGATGGATTACAGATTTTAATAAATGCGTGTCAGTTCCTTTCTCAGACAAAGGCCATATTCTAATTAATTTTTTCTTGTAATCCAAGCTACAGACTCAAAAGACATATAGCCTGCCCTTTCAAACTGGGTCAAGTGTGGAAAAGATGTCCTGTATCTCCTGCAAGAAGTAGGGTATTAATAAACAATGTCAGTTTAAGATATTTATTTTTTTTTTACAAAGCTGTAAGTCATGCGTGCCAAGGAAAACTTGATTAGTGAGCTTCCTGAGAAATCACAGGCGAGTAGACTTAAAAAGAAAAGTAATTTACCAACATCACCAACTTTTCAGTGATTGTGGTGTTGAGATTTAATACCTATGGAAAAGCTTTACGGAAGTCAGTAATGATGCATAGATGTCGAACTCGTAGTTGTCAGTACAACAGTGTATTAGCTAAAGACCTTAGTATGGACTTTGAAAATCAGTTGACTAAACTGGTTGGCAACGTTTCATCACAGTGCTTTGCCTGGCACAGTTCGTTGTGATGTCCTAGGGTAACGCGTAATTTCAGATGGCTTGACATTTCCGGTGGTAAATGCTTACTTCAGCGTGGGTTTAGCGAAGTTAAACTCGTTTCTCTCCCTAATTGTTCTGAAGCATAAGCAAAGCAGGGCTGGGGAGGAGGAGAGCAATACTGGCTTGTTGAGGCTAAAAACAGAGACCCAAGTACCACGGCAAGCCTGAGGCATCCTAGGTTACAGTCTTGGCTTTCTCTGCTTCCCTGCAGCAAGGCCAAGGTCCAGCCACCTGTTGCTGTTCCACAGGTTTGTGCCTTGGTGGGTTAGGGACTTCCACAGGGATAAGTGGGAAGCGAAGTCTGTCTCGGGGCATTTAGGCACATTACCTCAGGTTCCCCTGTTTCCAAATTGCATTCTCTCCTTTCAAAGCCAAAAAAAAGCGGGGGGGGGGGGGGGGGGGGGGAAACCCTTCTGGCTTATTATGGAATTAATGATCTTGTTTCAGGGCAGTCACAACCTGTGCACTATAATTTAGTCAGTGTATTTGATTGAGATGGTGTGATGTGCCTTGATAAATTCTCTGGACATTCAAAACTGAATTTCTCCCCCCCACACCCCCTTCCCATCTTGTTAGCTTTCCAGCTTAATCACAACCACTGTACCCCATATTCTTTTGCCCTGAACTATTGTACTATGAGTTTACACCCTTTGTCTGGCAGCCACACTTTTGTGCTCCAGTCCCTGAGAGGGATGCAATTCTTGTCTATAGGAATATCCAGGGCTCAAACAGCATGAAACACTGAGGCAAGAAAGGCAGTCTTTGAGTGTAACAGGACTCAAGCAGCTCCATCTCGGGGAAAAAAAAATGGGGTATTAGCTGTCATGGAGAGCAGACACTAGAATAAATTTCAAAATGAAAAAATGAGAGAGAGAGACAGTGACAAACAATCTGTTCCTTGCAGCCTGATACGAACACACAGCTAAAGAGCCTTTCAACCCAGGCAGTGACAGCAGAAACCAAACCACATATTCAGCCGAGCAAGGCCCTCAAGCTGAGACAGGCAGTGAGACACAAGCTTTCATGGGCATGGGGAGACATTATCCATCTATTGTTCTGTAGCTTTCCACTTAAGCAGTCACCCTTGTGCCCAAGCACAAAACGTGCTAAAAAAATTGTAGCTGGAGATGGTGTCTAGATACAGACAGATACAGACATAGATACCTATGTAAATATATAGATGGGTGTTAGATGTAGATGCTTAAACAATCCTTGCAGTCTTCTCTTGTGAGTCTGGCAAGAAGCATGGAGAGGTGTTTCATGTACGTAGGTGTAGACACCCTTTCAATGTAACAATCTATGTAAAAAAACACATCCCATTCATATACAACTCATTAGACTGTAAAGATGACATGACAACAAAACAGGATTTCAGATATATTTTTCAAGCAATCTTGTGCATAAGATACAATTATCTTTCCAATAATATGCAAAGAGAAGTCTAATCTTCATACAAAAAGCTGAGAAATAACATCATTTAAGTCTACACTTAGAAAACAAAAAGCAGCATTGCACTGGGAAACAGATTCCGATACAAAATGTTTCAAAAATAGTAGCAGTGTTTCTTGAAAACACTCTGTGGTGCTTTCTTTTAGTGCTCTAAAGAGATCACATACTTGTAAAAAATACCGGTTTTCTTTGCATACTGCATTTCCTAGCAGAAAAGCAAGCAAGGTGCCCGCATATATATATATATACAGTCACAACTCCATGGTTGTGGAGGAAGGAACTGAGAATTCTCAAGTGAAATCCTGGTCTCACCAAGCACTGGACTGGAAGGGACCAGCAGATACAAGTCTAATTTTAATCCTTAGTTGTAGGCCTTTGATCTACCAGGGGAAGGAGAAGGTATCGGAGAGCAAAACGGTCACTGCAGGCTCCATCCTTAACCCAGCTGCACGTACCAGCCACGCACAGACCAACGGCTTGTACGGTCAGCAGGAGGCAAAGCAACTTAGCGGAGCCAGGATTTCATCTGATACTCAGAACACACATGGCACTGTAACAGAATCCAAATTTGACAGTACAAAAGAATTCAGTGGTTCAGTATAAAAAGCCCTCCTCTGACAATAATACTCTGCCCTTCATTCTTCCTTCTCCCTTTGGCTCCTTTCACCCTCCTCTTTGTTGCAGTTGCTACTTCGTTACATCTACACAAAGAAAATCCAAGTCCTGAGTAGCAAGACTTGAAGATCAAAACTTCAGCTATTGTTACGGCTGCTGTTCCTACCAGGCAGAACAACACTGGGAATTCCAGCCCCTCAGAACTGCATCAATAGCACTGTGCTTCTCGGGAGGTAAGAGGCTGTGCGTGTATCAGCAAAGTGCGCTTGTGAGCAAAGTTGAAAGCAGACAGCTTCCAGCATCAGTATTCAGCTTTAAAAAAGGGGAGCTCCAGGCCGCTGCGCAGGTACCACTGCGAATGGCACCTGCCCAAAGCATTACACCTCCCAGACCTAACTGGGAAGTCTAAGCCATGCTTGCATTGCAAGGTGGTGCAGAGATCCCTGAGCAAAAGCCACAGAAGCAGCCCTGAGCTGGAAGGAGGCAACTGCTGTTTTGTCAGAGGGAAGCTGCGCTCAGGCTGAAGTTCAGTCCTGGGCTGATGTGGCTAAACTGCCACTAGAGCGGGGCAGGCGTGTCTGTGCAGCGCAGCACTCGGCATCCAATGAGCTGGGACGCTGGCAGGCTCTCATCAGTCTAAAGTGGCCCTGTACTGAGCAGGATGGATAGGCTCCCAAATGAATGCTTCAAAAGCACGCTAGCAAAAGGACAGAAGCTAACTCAAAAGGTAGTGATTTAAACCTCTAAGCCTACTGCATTTCAAAGCTGCTTATGCTACACAGTCTATTCCCTTTTGTAACAGTACTTAACCTGGATGAGGCACACAGTGTAAGTGGAAAGAGTAAACATGGCATCTGGAGCAGCTTCTAAGCACATTAACTGTGTCGTATTTCAGAATGCCCTTCCCAGCCGCAGAGCTGAATGCTAGCGTGCTCTCTTGGTAGCACAAGGCAACAGGTAACAGCAGGCATTTCAACACACCGCAGCCAGCTTCCACCGTCACAGGAAAGGGTCTGGGGGGACGCCTGCTTTAAATTCCTCCCACCTCCAATTAATCGAAGTTTACATTCATATGAGATTTAAAAAATATTAAGATCTAGTTTTCAAATATTTAGCAACTGAACATTTTCAAGATTTAACAGGATCTCATTTGCTAGTAGTGCAGAATTTCTAAACTATTTCTTGCATATTGTTATTGTGAAAACATTCACAAATACTGTTAAAGGGAAAGGGGCAACAAGACTTAAAATTTAAGTATCCCTTTCATCTCTGTTATTCTGATAAATTATTCTTACCACACAAACAATCAAACTTAATCAATAGAATTCATTAACCAGACTTTTCCACCACAAAAGAATCCACCAATAGATTTTTCTTTCAGCTTAAATTTGTCTCAGTAATAACCCTATACACTTAGAAAATAAACTCTATTAACCAAAAAAAAAAAAAAACCACCCCAAGATATTTTAGGAAAGATACAAAGGAAAGATCTGATCGATGCTGAAACATGTACATGAAAGCATAACAGATTTCAGAGGAAAATACCACAATTCATGCATATGGGTATCTACAATCTACAGTTTCTACACGAAAGTCGGGCAACTGGTTTTATGGAAGGCACCGTTTGTGTGTGAAACGGCAGGTGCTGCCTTTAACTGATCCAAACCGAGATTCTTAAAGGTGGAGGAGAAAACTAAACAAGGCCAAAACCCGAGTCAATCCACTGCTTCCAGTTACTGTTTGATAACACTGTGCGTACTGTACACAATGCCTTCTGCCCGGACACGTTCAAGTATTGGTCTATAAACGTTCTTCGTCAATGGTATAACCATGCCTTTGGTGTCTATTTCACCTGAAATAAAGGGGGGGGGGGGGGAGGGAACAAAAAGTGTTAAGTGCTCTGCTGGGTTTACTCGACAAGGCTTTGGTTGCAGGGGGGCTTCTGTGAGGAGAGGCTGGGGCTGCCCCGTGTCGGACATGGCTGGTTCCAGCCTGCTGTAACCACAAGGCACGGCCGAGCCCCTCGCCGTGGATGGGGTGCCACAGGGGACATGTATTTAAGAAAGGGCAAAATGCTGCACAGCCATGAGGAGTGAGGAAAAAAGTGTGAGAAACAGTCCTGAGACATCAGTGGCAGAAAAGGAAATTGAGAAGGTGCTCCAGGCACCGGAGCAGAGATTCCCCTGCAGCCTGCGGTGAAGATCACACTGGAGGAGGGGAAAAGCATGAGAAGGAAGGAGCAGCAGAGAGGAGCTGTTATGGACTGACCACTACCCCCATCTCCCATAGCCCTGCACCGCTCTGGGCAGAGCAAAGAGGCTGAGGAATCAGGAATGGAGACGTGAATTTGAACTCAGGAAAACGAAGGGGTGTAGGGAGGAAGGGGTGTGGGTTTTTTAGTTAGTTAGTTTGTTTTTTGGCACCATCCAAACCTATTTTCATTTGCACTGAATTAAATTAATTTTTCCCCACATTGAGCCTGTTTTGCCTGTGACAGTAACTGGTAAGTGATCTCCCTGTCTTTTATCTCAATGCATGAGCTTTTTCATCTTGTTTTCTCCCTGTCCTGCTGAGGAGAAGGAGTAAGGAAGCAGCTGGGTGGGCATCTGGCAGCCAGCCAAGGTCAACCCAACACAAATGCAAATATCAATTTTCAGTTATATATGTTTCTAACTTTGTAATTTTTACATATATATATATATGCAGATTTATCAATCTGGCATTGTGTTCTCACACAGCATCAGGATTGTACCAAAGAATAAGGGAAAAAAAGTTTTGAAGACATAGTAGCATACACAACTTGAATTTAATTCATAGAGCTGTGAAACTTCGGTTAGGAAAAAAAGCTTCTAAACTTCAAAAGTTTGGGTGGTTGTTTTTTTAAATAACAACAAAAAACCCCAACACAGTTTCTGCTTATTTCAGTTAGCCAGGAGAAGAACGAAGTTCTAAAGATTAAAAGCAAGCAAGGAGAAATCACACTATTTCCTTAAACATGGTGATTATTAATAGGCAAAGCCTGCCTGCTAATAGATGCACAACATGATCAGGTAACGTGCCCCAAGCCCCACATTTCATTGATCCAGAAAGCAGCGGTGGAAGGAACTAGTTTGTTCAGCACAGGTCTATGTTAGCCTGCTTCACTGTGGCAGAATCAATTTTAATTTACCATGCTAAAGGTCTCCTCTACACAAGTGAAACATTTAAGATTAAATGACTAAAAATCTCTATAGATTAAGTAATAAATTAAGAGTTGTCACTGAAACAGCCAAACATGCAGATTAAAAATTCCTGTAAAGAAGACAGGAAAAGTTTGATACCTTTCCAAAAAAAAAAAAAAAAAGTACATTTCAGAAACACTATACATCTTTCTACAGGCAGGAAGATACAGAAGGTTGAAATACTGTTACTGAAGTCTGAACAACCACTTACCATCTAGAACCATCTTAGCAGCAATAGCTGTGGGATACCCTACTGTTTTAGCCATCGCGGAGTATCCTTTGTTGTCACCATAGACAACCAGATCGATAAATTTGTCTTCCAAATGACCAGAAGGATGTCTGAGACCTATTTCATTTCTCATAACAATCATGTCTCTCTCTCCAGCGCCTAAGAGAAAACCACAGAAACTAATTTGTTACGTTTATTTCAGTCATATCAAGATAAGGGTCCTGATGAGCAAGGTACTATGCACATAGAGCATGTATATCAGGGAACTGATTTAAAATAGGGACTATAAAGGAGGACAGAATATTAAGATGAAAATAAAAATGTAACAGGGAAATAAAAAGATAAACTGGGGGAATAGAGAACATCACATGACATTAAAAAACCTAACATGAAGGTTTGTTAATGAAAGCGAACACACTATCCAATTAAGGCTGGTAAGAGACATGGACTTGCTGCACTGAAAGCCATGAAAAGGAAGAGTTTCTCACATACCAAAGGGCAGCTTCTTCTCCATGTGCTTTGCAAGAGCCCCCACAATAGAATCTGCTGCTGGAACTGGTTCATCTCCCAATAAACCTAGCCTGACAGAAGAAATGAGACAGACTTATATCACTGTCTATCAACAGCATAACCACAGTTTTGTAATTTCCAGCTCGTACAGCATATCAGTTTAACAATCTCAACATGGACCAAAATGGCTAGAATTGCAAACCTTTTTCTTTAAAAAAACAAACAAACCCTTTTAAAAAAACAATCACTGGTACGTTTTACCATTCCACTGCCTCCAGCTGACGTTTGTCCTTTTCCAGTTTGCTAAATACAGCTTCCTTAAGAACATGGTACTCAGCAGATGGCTTAATTCCAATTAGTTTGCACATGAGCTCTTTCTGTATTAAAAGAAAAGAAAAAAGTTCCTGAAGGCCTGACATCTGTCCCCGCTCCTTTTCAGACAGTTTAGAGAACCGACTGCTCCACTAAGCTCAGTTAATATCCAGGACTTCAAGAAGACAGATCATGTGTACAGGGAAAATGAGGTATTTTGACATTTTTAATCACAACGAGTGAGAATAGGAGTCATTTTTCCTAAAACAATTTGTACCCTACTACTCAGCTGCTTCCCCATACTTTCTAGTCTTATTCCTTCCTCTGACAATGAAGAAAGAACATAGAAATCTATATACACAAGGAACACTGGGAGGATGTTAGGGTGAAAGAGAAGCCACCTGGAGACAGCCACAGAGCCAGGAACTTTCAGCTGGTCTAGAGATGGAGAACGTTCCTTTCAAAAGGAAGGAAACAGATCTATGAGATGAACAAGGCTCTGGCAATCCCAGGAATATTACCAAAAAGCTTTTTCATATTTTTTTTCCTTTTTTGAGCATATCTGAAGGCCATTTTGTGCTATATAGATGCTAATTACTGCTTTCTTCATTCACAGCAAGACAGATAATAAATAAATGGAGCTATGAAAAAGAAATGAAGCAAGCAAGAACTGCAAAGTCTGTTTAGAAGCTCAGTATAGTCTCTCTCCTCTGCTTCCCAGGCAGAGTAGATAAAGGGAAAGTACTAAGACGTAACAACATTGCCGAGACAAGGTTTGCAGCGAGACTAATTTGTTTACAGTTATTTTCACAGATCACATGACACTATACTTCTTCACTGAGGCTTGAAGGACTGGAAATTCTATCCATCTTTGCATAGAAAACTTGAAGATACCAACCGTAAAATTGAAAGTGGACAAAAGTATTCTCAAAAAAAAAAAATTCCCATACGGCAGCCCCAAAACTCCTCAAGTTTGGGAAGTATGTGCTGTATTTCAGTCAGAGACATTTTGAAGAACTTTATGAACTCAAGAGGTATATTTGGTATTTTTAAGCTTAAGCACTCATCGGTAGGAATTAATCTGACCAGTTCTTCCATAATACTTTTGATGTCATACACTTTGTGTATGCTTCATACGTAAGTTGGAGTCATACATACTGAAGTTACACCCTTCGCTTTGTGAAGACTCTCACTTCTCTCTGGGAAACCTGTTCCAGCACTGTACTACATTCCTGCTGAAGAAAAGCTTCCTAATTTCCAGGAACAAAAAGCAAAGACGACCAGGATGCAATACAAGATTCCCATTGCTAAGCACACCCGAGCCTAGCAATAAGACAAACACACTAATAAAACAGGAAAGGCGGCACAGTAATCAGAGTAACTCACCCAGGTTAGAGGTGGTGAGGTTGAGCTTAGCAAAGGATAAGGGTCAGGGTTAATTAATCCTAGTTTTACAAAGCCTCCCATAGTTTTGGAGTATCCCTGAAATAAAAGAATAACAGTTAAAAATAATAATCACTTGAAACCGAGGTGTTTCTCTTTGGTTTGAATATAGGTGGTAGACACAGCCATGGTAGTGTTGAGCATCATTTTCATGGGAACGCAGCCACAGTAACGTGACACCAGTGGGGTTACTGCTACAAAGCAGCACCTTCCCCAGCCCCCCTCCACCCCTCCCTCTACTTTTTCAATACGCTCTTTAATTACTTATTCTGCCATCAATACTTCCCTGGCAAGTAGCATTGGTTCATGAGATCAAAGGGCTAAGCTGGCCAGCACTAGCTCCAACTCCAGCACGTCATTACAGATGGGGTTATATCAGCCAGCTGGCCCATAAATAAACTAGTGAGTACAGAGGGCCCCACACTGAGCTCAGCTCACCCCAGTTTTACACCAGTGTGATTGTACGGACATCAGATAAACTGATTTTAAAGATAAGAATTCAGTGTGTTTGTAGCTTTCCTTCAGGAATACCAGAGACACAACCAGGACAGCAGTGGAACAGCAGTTCAAAGGAACAAAGGCTGCAATAGGCTGCACAATAGAAGAAGTCTCAGCTGGTTTCTGCTTATTTTTGTTTGTATCCCCTTAACGCTCCCACACAGCTGCTGGATACCTGAAAACACACAAGTGACTATAAGCACTGTAAAAAAGCAGAATGGTGGAAATAAAGGACACTGAAAGAAGGCAAATTATAATTAGAAGCCACCTCCACCAGCGCTGTTATCAGCTCAGATGGCCTTGCAGTGAGATCCTTCTATGACACCTCTTTTTAAACTGACTCCATTAGCGACCTGAACTTACTTTAGAAATGAGTGCCTGTACAGAAGGCACTCCGAGGAGATGTTAGCCTGCACACCGAATGGATTGTTTCTGCACTGCACCACAGCAGTATGTGCAAAAGGCCAACATTAACTTCTGCCCCGCTCAGCATTACACTCTGGCGTGTAGGTACCACACAGGTATGGCTCTTCCACACAACCCTACCAAAAATCACCCCAACCCAAAGCGATGGGCCTTTGGGGGTGAAGAAAACAACACTAACGACAGAAACATCATTCTTGCAACACGCTGATAACAACTCTTCATGTCACCCTGACATTTTTGGTTTTCCTTGTGCTAACACTTATACAAAAGAAGAAAATTTTACCAGGCACCAAATGGAAGAGTAGATACTGTCATATTAAGACTTCATGGTGAGATAAATGCCTTCAACATATATTTAGCTTCTGAACAAGAGATCGTATCTAGACCGACAAAAAGAGAACTACTGCAATTTGTAACCCTTTATTCCCCCACATTGGCCTTCCATCTTCTTTTGTTGAGCAAGTCTCCCTCTCAGAAATAAAGAAAAAATCCTGTCTTACTGCAAGAGAAGAATTAAGAAGGGCATACACATTCCTCAAGCTCTGTACAAAACAACAATAACTTAAACCTTGACATGAACCTTAATTCAATAGATGTATCATGAGGTCCATACAAGCTTTTTCAAACCTTCAATATGGTTTTAGGTTTATTCCTTCTTAATGTTTATTGACCAACAAAATAATTTTTAAAAGAAATCTGGCAGAAAAATACTATGTTTCAATTCTGCTTTGTACACCTAATAAATGAAAGGAAAAGAGTCTATCAGTAAGAAGGAAAACATATTTTAGTTGGCTAATGAAAACATTAAAAACCACTTAAATTCAAGATTTCCAGTTACTTAATGAAAAACTTTCTCAGTTTGATGGGAGACCATACTTTTCTGTAAGATTTTTACATTATGTTTTTCATAGAAATATAAGCAACAAACTCTAAGTTCAGATTTTTATCAACTGTAAAAGAATAGATCAATTCTTTAACATATATAATGGCAACACACATCACACAAATCGGTCAGATGTAATTTTTTTTTAATCTTCTATTGCTCTGACACCAAAAAGAGCACAAAAGAAACAGATACAGACTATGCAAGCCAACTGACCAGTTCCCTAAACCAAGTAAAACACTTTTTCTAGTTTGCAACAAACACCTGTTTAAACAAACCAAGTAAAGCTACATTAAAAAAAAAAAATTAAGAGTAGTGCTTTCAGTTATGACTCAATTGGGATAGTGGAGATCTCATAAGTAGCAAATACAGAGCTATAAAAAGCTGACTTCTAAATACACAGTTTTCTTGAAATGGCAACATTAATCTCTTGAGGAAAACAATAACTATTAACAACAACAACTTACTTTGTATCTTAAGGTGCCTCTCAACAAAGTATGAGCTGTCTGAATACCATATGGCTCAGCATATTTGGTACTATCTCTGTTAGGAAAACCTTCAAGGTTTAATCCTGGGAAAAAATCCATCGGAGTAACAGAATCAAGTAACGCTCCTCCAGCTGGAATATTGATAATCTAAATTTTGTGAAAGAACAGCAATATTACTTCAATGCAGTGTTACTTATTTTACAACAGAAAAGATGAAGTATGCTCAAAATAGGAACAATACACTTAGTTTTTCTGATACAAACAAAGACTCAATCTAAATAAAACAGTTGCACAAGCCATTTAACATACCCTTTTCTGATATATTTAAAAAGCATGGAGGAGCAGGCACTTTGTCAGCCATTACTAATCAAAGGGCTAAACCAAGCCACATTCTTCTCACACACATTGATAATTCCTGCTGCACCTATATAAAGGTGGCAGGTTCCCATTTCACTTACATTACTGTAATTTTGGAGCATCTCCGCAAACTACACCAGTGTGAAGGGAGATTCTGCCCATAGGCTCCCTGCTTTTTGGTCGATTTTTTTTATGGAGGAGGTAAAGGCAAATGTAAAGAGAAGAATGGGGTTGTTTTTTCTTTTCTTAAGATTAAAACAGATTAGGTGGTATCAATAAAACTGCTGCCCATGTGTATCTTGCAGCAACAAAGCACAGAGAGAATGAACCATTGAAGGAAAACAAAATAAGGTTGACTATTTCTATTGCTACTCCCAATCAAAGCCTTGAACCCTGCTTCCTTCAAGCAGCTGATGCATAGATCTACTATGCAGCATCAATACAAACTCATTTTATGACTTCTGAACAAAGGGGCAAGGTTTCCCTCTATAATAAAGACTAAAGCAATGAAGTCTGCAGCAATGTTGAAAGTGTTTGTTAGGCAAGACATGACACTACTGTGGAAGAATCCTGCACAACAGTCAAAGACTGTGGCAAGGAGGAAAAACTGCACAATTTACCGACAAGTTCACATAGTGCTCTCATAATGAATCATTCATATGCATGACCTTATTTTTCCTAGCAGTGGGTGAACCAGGTCAGAATTAAATAAGAAACGTTTTCACATCCTCCAAGAGACCCTTCATCTGAAACTTGTAACTATGTGTTGTTGCTTTTAAAATAGCGATGCAGTGTACAATCCCTGAATTCCTCCTTTCTTACTGCAATAAGAACATTAGAGCACCAAAATGTCATGATAAAACATCTCAAAAGACTTCTCAGTTTTGCAGATTAAAAAGTTTAGATAATTAGCTAAACTTTACCGTGGTTATACAAGGCAGTCTCCTTGACATTTGAAGAGCCCCTGCTCAGTAACTACTCTGAGCAAGTTAGAGTGATCAAACAAATAGGACTGGAAAGCAGAAATGTGATGATGGCTTGCAAGAGCTTTGCACAAATCTGTTATGATCTTTCCATAAAACAGATGCAGTGACTTTTGCTAAGTTGTCTACTCTAATGACTCCTGCACAAACAGCAAAATAGAGCTTATATAAAACACATTAAAAAGCACTGTACACTGTCACAAAACCCATTCAGTGAGCTATTGGTATTACAGATCGTACCGAAAGAAAAAGAAATCAAGAGTTCTGCTATACTCTGTGCAAGTACAGAATGAAGCTGTTTGGTTTACAACCATGACTAGACAAGAAAAGCATGCAGAAGGATGCACTCTCATCTTTGTTTCACAGAGCCAAAGATAGGGCAATCAAGTGACAAAAGCAACACACAACAGGGATAGAAGCTGGACCCCGAACACCAACCTCAATCCACTGTCATTAGAACGTGCTCCTTCAGTTTCCATATAGTAATTCAGAATTAAGCTGGCAGCAGCCAGGCACTGTCACAGACCAAACATATGATTAAGTGATGTATGCAACTGGCTTCGGCAACTGAGTCTCACTGGCTTGAAAGTAAACCCAGTACCTTACAAATCCCAGTTCCCTCCTTAGCCCAATCCCACCTTCTTTGTCTAGCTTTAAATGGAAATGTTAGGATTACTTCACCTCTCCATTTTTTAAATACGTAGCAGACTGAACTGTATTCAGTAACACTCCTTGTGGGCTCCAGCTGAACTTGTATCTCAGAGGATTGTCAGAGTGCTCTGGAGCTGGCAGGCCACCGCAGAAAGAAGTGTAAGATACAACCTGTCAGATTTATCCACAGGAAAGAAACAATGAAGAGAAGACAGACCAGGATGCAAACAGTACAGAGCTACCCTGAAGAATCCCCATTAGTTCATAAAGTCGTTTCTGTTGACGTTATCCCCCAAATGGGCCAAATCAGAAGATCTACAGTGGACAGGGAAAATAAAAAGAATTTCACTGAGAAACAGCGTCAAGCCGTCACTGCAGGCACTGTCCATAAAGGAGAGGAAATCAAAACACACACTGAGGCAAGGCCATCTTAGTTGACAGCCTCACCAATCAGATTAGTTGGCACCAAATTCCAAGCATCAGGAAAAGTGAAGTCTCCAGAGTCCATTACACATCAGTGATGTGCCCAAAAACTGGGTGGTGTTAAAGGAACAACTTCGCTAATAAAATCTTGGCAGAACTATGCACTACCTGCCAACCTTACCGTAGCACCAACTTCTTTTGCCTTGTCAATACATTCCATTGCCAACATATGGTCAAGACCAGGATCCAAACCCATTTCGCTGATAACTGTAATACCAGCAGCTTCTACGCTAAAAGTAACAGAAATGCAGAGCTGTCAGAATATTCACTATTACTGTCCTTTTATTCAGGAAATCTGTCCAACTGAGGCTCAGTGAACTTTCCCCAACACAGTAAATTCTGGGCTCTGTCTGCAGCTTGTGGAAAAAAACCAAAAGCAGATGTTAAAACCTGAAAAGCGACAACTGGCTAACAGTCATTTTAGCCTTGGTTTCTCTTACTTTGCTGCAACATCTAGGGGGTTGCTGGAAAAAGAAATTCCTACCAGCAACTCCATATCCCACATTCTCCTGGACAGTGCAATAACGCAGGAAGGTGGTAACGCAGAGGACAGCGCAGACCTCGTCATAATTGCCCTAAACAGCACCTGCAGGGCAGAGAGACTGAAAGGCCTCCTTTCCCAAGCCACAAGCATTTGGGTTTTCTTTTATTAACAGTTGCCTACGCTCCCAGAGCAGCTCACTTATCACCCCAAACTGAGGTAATTTATTTTATTTTGAAAATCACTTTGTGTTTTGACAAATGAGAAGTGTCTTTTTGTTTGTTTGGGTTTTTTTGGTTTTTTAGAGTGTGATATGACCTCTTGGCACCACAGCAAGAAGGGGGAGAGGCCTCTAAATCTCCCTCATTGTCTGCAACACTGGTTCTCTACCTGTCCAGCTTTCTCTGTTTTACCTCTGGTACAGGCACAGCATGCACAATTCTCATCTCATTCACTTGAATTCAATTCAGTGTTTCTGGTAGCATGTCTGAGAGGAGTGTCTAGATGAAACTCCACGCTCAAAACAACTTCCACTCATATAATAAGTAGGACAACAGAAACATTAGAATTGTCACCAATTTGAGACTAATATAGTGGGCCTGTCCAAAAGAAGGCGGCATGAAGGAGGATATTACTGTAGATACAATAAGCCAAGAATGAGTTTTTGTCAGGATGCAAAGGATGATAAACAAGCTTGCTGTCACTGGTAGAACAGGAGAGCGCAGCTGCTCAGCTTGAGTATGAGCCCAGCTTAAACATCCTAACAGGTCTGAGGAGGGTGGGGAAGGCACACTATCATGGAATAAGATGGTGCATGCAAAAGAGCATGTTCCAGTGTTCAGAGCAGTAGTCTGACCAGGTTGGGGTATGCACTCATTTCTCCGCTGTGCCACAGCCTCCACATGCAACTTTGGGGAAAGGTACTTGATCCTCCATCATAGTAAGAGGAGGAGAAAGAATGCAGAAAACAGTAATTCACAATAAGCATTGCAGGTGTAACAGACCGCAAAATATTCAGATAATGCACTGAAGAAGAAAGCAACACCAGGGAGATACTACTCTTATACCTACCTCTCCTGGAGTTCCTTCATAGATGGTGTTAAGTAGCTGGCTGTTACCAAGTTCACTTTGCTGTCAATACATTTCTTAGCAACCAAAGGATGTGCTGAATAAGGCAGCAAACTACAAATGAAGGAGAATTATGCAACATCAAAACCCAACCAGTTACTTATGTTGTTACTGGAAAACAAGAAATATTTTTTTATGTCTACAAAACAGCTCAAGGAAATGCAACGGTCACACCTGCCTTGCCCTGAGCAGTTTCATACCTACATGACTGAAATGCTACCCTATCGAAGGGCATTGTATGCACTCTAAAGGGTGCAGGACAATAGGGGAGTCATTCTTTAGACAGCATCTTTTGTCACGCTTTTCTTTGTAAAAAACAAACCACTGACCTCTTTTCAAGGCCACCTTCTAAACAGGCATGCTGGAAGTTTAGAAGATGCAAAACTGTAAAACCATCCTTGAGAAAGCTTGCATGACAACAGTCTTACTGAAGTACTTTGTGAAAAGCATGCTCTATGTGGAAAGGAAACAATACTCACAACATCCATAGCAAAAGGGACAAAATGGCAAAGACTATGAAGTCATTTCCTCCTGTTTCAATACCAGGAACAAGATTTTTCTTAATGGGATATTCAGGAGAAATGCCCAAGATGCCAGAATTTTGCCTCCTCTTGCAAACCTGCACATTTGATCCCAGGAACACACACACTGGTGGACACAACTGACCCCTCAGGCTAAGAAGGCTGTCCATGTGATTGGCGAACACTTCTAAAGAGGTGCTGCAGGCAAAGCCCCTTTGAAAGTCCCAGTGCCCTGCTATGTGAGAAATCAGTGGCCAGTTACAACCATTTACATACACAAATATAATCCCAGTTCTTGGGCATTCAAAAAAAAAAAAAAGTTACCGTATTGATTTAAGTCAGTGAACTAGGAGAAAGAAGCAGCACGACTTAGGGTTGAGCCTATCATGTTTTACACAGAATTCTGACCTGATGACAAGCTCATGTTTCTTCACCAAAGAGGAGAGCTTTTCCTCATCCTTAATGACATCCATATGAACTGAAGTAACGTTGCTGTATTTTTTTGTCAATTGTTCAAGTTGTTCCTTCATGACGGATGCTGTTTTAAAAGCAAAACACATCAACTGTTACCTAAAGATAAAGGTAAGTCCAAAGCACTCCCATGTATAATTATGCTTTACACACACTTCCTCATTCCTAAAGAGAAACACTTTAATGGATCCAATTAGCAACTTTGTGGGTGTACTTAAAAGTTTTAACTGCAGTTTTGCTATCAGCAGACTAGGTCAACAGAAATTATTTACACAAAACTAGAAGTCATCTCCCTTATTTTCCACTCTATGATGAAGTGGGTCTGAAACATGACATAAAGGACTGTTAAACCTGTCCTTGTGCAATAGGACACCCCAGAACCCACTGGCTCCCTTGCATCATGTGCATGTGTCCTTCCATCACGGTTTTCTACAGCAACACTGTCTACATTTGCCAGGTAACTGGGCATCCACACGGTGGGAAAACAGATAAACTAAACAGAAAGAAGCACACATTCACACCTAAGTGGGTTTTTTTAGAGAGAGGGAAAAAAGTCTGCTGAATGAATGCATGTCCTGCAGAAATGTGTCTCAAAAGTGTTGTTAACTAGTTGCATAAAGCCAACACTTTTATTATAGTCTACCCAGGGTTGTGATACACCCCAAAAGCATACTCCTATGTCTTTAACTCTGACCCCTAAAAAAGCACCTGTGGCAAGGTATATTCTAGATTTTAAAACACATACATACTGGAGGTTCAGTGTTTTCTGTCTTAAATGAACACCTGCCACTCCTCGGTAAGTGTCAAAACATACTGAAAAAGACATTAAAGTTTTCAAAGAACAAGTGAACAAACCACTGATAGAGGGATAAAAGCAGATTCTTTTGGAATCCTTAAAAATGCACTGTTATCTTGGATCTAGAAGCAGACCAGTTAAAGAAAGTGTTTGAGGGTGAAGAATGCAAATAACAGTCACACAGGTGCCTGAATGTGTACGTTCAGGCTTAAGGGAAGTTTTAGAGAAAGATCAGAAGAAAGCCACAAGAGCTGTAGTAAACACTTCTATTGATATAGGAGAAGGTAGCTCACCTGAACTAGAACAACAATCCTACCATGCAATGTCTAGGAAAAATAAAATAAAGATGACCAGCAGAAAAATTTAACAACAGCTCTATTATGCCCAGTCAAAATACCACTATCACATTCAGAGAGACCAGTATTTTAATTTTTTGGGGGGAGACAAGAGTATTATTGGAAAAATTCTTAGGGGTAGGGAGTCAAAAGGATCAGACAAATGAAAAACTTAAAAAAAGGAGAGAAAGAGAACCAAAGTTAGGGTGACAAGTAGGAACTCACTGACATCCCACATGCAGCACTAAGAAACCAAGCAGCAATTTCTTTTCCTTATTGATTTGGTGGACAATCAGAGAATCACACAATAGACTTGATCTTCATGCTCTGATCTGGGGGGGACATCACCCCTTGGGTCTACCAGCCCTTACTTAAATGAGTCATCCAGTGGCCTGCTTGGCAGAACAATGTGTAGGAGAAAACCAGAATGCCAGAAAACTCACACCATGGTCCTAGATGTATTAAATACTATTGGCATTCATGAGCTCATCAATTTGTGGGAGAAGCACTGCATAACTAGAACGGTAAGGGGGAAAAAAATAATAATTGCCTACCCCAAGAAGGGCCTTTCCTTGCAGGTTTACAACCTCAAGTCAAACAGAATAATTAAATAGCATTGAAACAGGAAGGGGTTTTGTTCTAGCTTTGCCTTTCACACAGAAATACAGAAAAGGCATGCCTGGTGTTTCTTATTTCATGAAATACTCAATTGCACAAACTCTTGAGAGAAGATTGCAATGGAAAAATTGTATGCTCAATGTGTTTCAAAGTTTTGGCTTAGCATCATCCTGCTGAAAAACAACCATTTTCAAGTAGTGCAACGATTTATCTTGAGGCACTAAAATATCTAATATTTCAGGTCACTATGCAGTACATATTCTCTCCTGGTTTTAAAAATGGTCATTTATCTTACCTAGCCAAATAAATGCAGAGGTGAAGTATTCAATCAGTTTTTGACAGTAGTAGCCATTTCTGCAAAAGCACAGACTACTTCACTGAAAAGCAAGAAGCTAACTGGAAGTCCAGGATTGGAAAAAGTCCAAAAAGGAAAACTTGGTTTTCTTCTTCAGGCTATGCTGGGTTTAAGTGAGACAGCAAAACCTTAACTAGTTTTATGGTCTTGATGAACATGCAGGCTCAAAACAGCTACTTAACAGATTCAGTAAACAAGCATGTGTCCAGGAAAGCTTACTCCATCCCTCATTCCACACAGCCACACATTTATAGGTAAATCTGGTTAAAAAAGGAATCTTTCAAAACTCTGTTCCAGTACATTTTAACAGAATCCTTATTTATAGATTATATATATTTTCTTTTATATATAGATATAGATAAATATATATGCTAATAGATATATACCTAAAAGAACAACTTAATAGCTTAAAACAAAAATAATTCACATCATTTGCCATTTTTAACATAGCAAGGATAAAAACATTAAGCTTTTGCTTAGGCCAAATATGACTAAAAAGCCTAGATTCAATCTGACTAGTTTCAATATTTACCTATGGCTTAGTCCTACCAATCCTGCACATGCTCATAATTATCACTAAAAGAGAGAAATCCATCCAGTCTCTGCCTGCCTCTGCTTGTTCCTTCCGACTGTCAGCACTTACCATTATAAAGAAAGCAGAACTGAGAGATCAAGGTTAAGGCAAGAAGTATTTGCTGCACCTAACTGAAAGTCAGTTGGTTCTTGTCCCAGCTCACCATGCTGCCAGCACAAGGATGGCAATGCAAACACAGCCGGGAGAAAGGAATAAGCAGTGAAGGCAGCAGGTGGGCACAGGCTTACGGAGAATTAAAAGCATCTGTGCCTCTGACTTGGGGCCTTATTTCCTTATGGCCTTTCCAAAGTCAATGGGAAATAAACATTGTCAGAGGATGATCCTCCATACGCTACTAATCAACTTGTGCTGCAAGAAAAGAGGTAAGCAAAATCATCTACAAATTCAAACCAAAAAAGTTGATTACACGAAGGTTTCCCAATTAAGATTTTTGTTGTTTGGACTTAAAATGGTGCAGCTTAACAGTAGGGAAATAAGTATGGCACCACCACATGTATTTTATGCTTTCTTCACCTACCTGCCTACTGTCAAGTATTAAAGTAACATCTTTGTATCTCCTTCCTTCTGAGGTTTTTTTTTTGGGTGTGCTGTAGAAACTAGGTGGTTTTAAGCTATCCAGATAAGAGGCACCTATGTTTGCTCAGCGCTTGGCAAAACAAATCTTCCAGTTCACCTGGTTTCCCTTACTGCTACTGTATCGCAGAATCAGATACAGCCTCTGTACCCATGAGAAGATGGACACTGCACATTGCTGTAATGCTTCCCTGTTCACTGCATCAGGCAGTGCTAACAATAAGGTTGCAGCTTCCTTAGAGTTCCCCTCTTCTTCCTAGTAAATTTTTTCCCAGGGATTAAAAATACTATGGTTATCACTGCAAAGGGTAGCAAAAGCAGCCACATATGAAAGCATTATGAAGAGAAGAAACAAATAAAAGCAACAACAATAACAACCAAGATCAACACAAATACAACAGCAAGTTCTAAAGAAAACCACTTCCCAGCAAAGTTATCTTTCAGGCAATACAGCCTGAGTTTTAAATCTGAAATCAGAGAATCAGGGTAAAGTCATCACTGAGGGTACAGAAAAGTGTTTCTGCAATTCCCAGCCTGAAATATGCTACAGATAAAACCAGAAGAGAGGAATAAACAAGTAGGCGTGTGAGGCTTAGGAATAAACAAGTAGGGTAGGTTTGGGTCTGAAGGTTTACCACCACAGTACTGGTTATAACAACAGCAGAGCATTCACTCACACAGATGTCTATTAGAGCAATTTCATCTTCTTGTTGTGTGAGGCTGAAAACACAGCCTAGCACCAACAAAAGTGACTGACTAGCTATAAAACCAATCCCAAGCCTAAAGCAAATACTTCTAATTTCCCTACAGGTTACACATGCAAACAGTAAACTTTTAATGTGGCTATGTCATTTTCAAATGAATTACACAAACGCAAAATGATCACAAAGATACAGAATCCTTTTCTGCTGTGCATAATAACAAAGATTTTCTTTATCGGTTCTTAGAACCAGATCCATTTATTACTTATGAGAAAAACCTGCTAGTGTGACAGAACCTAAATAAGACAAAATTTTTCAATGAAAAACAAGCAAAGTCTTACATACCAACTGTGATGCCAACACTGGAATCTCTAGTGAGATATTCAAGTACGGGGCCAGAAACATAGCCGGATCCGAGCAATAAAACCCTCTTCTTATTACCCATCTTCAGTGACTGAGCGTGTTCCCTATGAGGTGTTACAGGCAAAATTAAAAACCACACAGAAGAAGGAAACTGTAAGCTGCTAAAGCTTACAGAATAAGTATGTTTTACTAAGACAACAAACCAAGAACTCTATTCAGACCAAGAGTCAAGTTCCTGGCTATCTAACCCAAGACTGTTTAGTACTGCTTCCATCATGCTTCACTTCTGCTGCCTAACTTCTAGTTTCTTTCCTCTACTATAAACATCATCAAAGCCATCAACATCTCCACTGCTTCTCCAGTTGCTACTGGCTGTTAAATAAATTCTTCCTCAGTTGTCACTCTCATTTCTCCCCATGGCCAAATTACTGTAACCTGATCACTTGAGGACCACCAAGCTGACTCTCATGCTGGGCTGTGAAAAAGGGATTCCAGGTTCTGCCTCGCTCCCTTTGCATCACAGGTACTGTTACAGTACGCAACACCATGCTGGTGAAAGCGCATTTTAGGTAAGCTATACTAGGTTCATGTTAGTCCATCATACAAATATGACAGTCAATAAAAGTCAAATAAAAGTAAATGCCCAATTAAAAAATCCTGTTTGCAGGTAAGAACTCAGATTTGAAAACCATCACTGAGTATTTCAACCCAGCCTCTACTACTCTCGGAAATAAATTTAAGCAGCTCTCCTGTTGACTTTCAATATAAAATGTATTCACATCAGATTTTGCATTTCTTTTTGCCAACCAGAAAAACGTAGTTCAGCAGTTGTTTAAATCTGCTTTCATAAATGCATAAAGTATAGTAGAAAACCACATTTTGGTTGTTTACAATTATTTTTCCTTTTAGCTTAAATTTGCATTAAGTTGTAAAATCAGGATTGTAAAACTCTTTGTCTAAAATATCACCATTGTGCAGATAAAAACTAATTTCTTAAAGCACTTTTTATCGTTGAAGGAAAGGATGCTGGTCATTGCCCTGTTGTTTAACCTAATTAATGGAGAACGAGGTTTGGCTTTTTCTTATCCCATAACCTGAAAACAGATTTCAATAAATAGGCAGGACCTTCAAAGATACAGATTTATCACGCATCAGCAAGTTCCTCAATTTCCCCTTTATCTACTAAGCCTATCTACAGGCATACACTGCAGTGTGGATTAAGCCAAAGAAAGAATCCTGACCTCTAGCTGCAAGCTCCAGGTCCACTTTACTTAAAGCTATAGTCCTTAGAAGAGGACTAACCATATGTCTACTAAATAATGTTTGGTTCAGACCTTTTGGGGGCTCCACATGGCATCCATAAGTCAATTTTTGGTTGCATTTTTTCAGTTCAAAACCAGCCATAATAATGAAGGATGGTGTTGCAGCCTGCCAGAGCAATACCTAACAGCATGACAAGAGTGGTACTGTATGACCTGAAGCATGGCATGAAGTACCTGAGTACCATAAGTACGAAACAAGGCCTCAAACAATAGCCTTGAAAGACTACTCTGAGTGAAGAGAGTTAAATCAGTACCATATACATCTGTATCATCTGCCTGAAGCACGTTCCAGCCTACTAACTGTGTCTAAGTATTTGTAAAGCTTAAATAACTCTCCACAATTCCAGATATTCCATCCTCCCTTCCTCTACTTTCAGGCTTAATTATTTTTTTTTAAAGTCATTAATTTCAGTTCATTAAATCTGAAGGACGTTCCAATGTATCACCACTAATATATCTAAATTATTGCTATAGATTACTGCACATTTTGACCTTTGTACAAGTTTTACAGATTTGATTTTTTAAAAAAAGTTAAATCATTATTTAATCTATTCACAGAAAGCCTCCTAAGCCCATCATATCCTTTCACATGACAAACCCAAGGACCCTACTACTACTACTACTACTACTATCAATTCTAATAAAGCATCTTCCACAGCTACACCCTTATGGCCAAGGGAAAAGAAAGAACTCCTCTCCATCCTTTACTTATAGGGAGCAGTAGTGGTATGCAGGAGCTTGGAGCAACAGTGTTGATGAAGAGACTTCCTATATGAAAGAAAGGTGGATTTTACAATCAAACTTGTATTTATTAAAAACTTTTCCAGTCTCCAGAATGAGGTCACACTTGGATCAAACACAGCATGTCTGCTCTAGAAGAGGGACAAACATGAGCTACCAAATAACCCTACAAGAGGGGGAACAGAATCTACACAGTCCCAGAAAAGAACATTTCAGATTATGCCTCTTCTCTACATACAAGTTTAGATTAACATAACTGAATCATTTATGAACAAATAACAGTAATACTTAGAGGCCCACATTGTTAATGGAAGTGGGGATGAGAAACTGGTAGCAGGTTTGAAGCAAGTAAAGGTGAAAAGATGGAAAAAAACCTCAGTAAATCAAACTGCTCCTGCATTCTAATGGCGCTCAGGACAGTTCAGCTCATGCAGTCTGGCTATCCTATGCCTGAAATGCTCACAAACTTCCAAAGGGTAAGCAATTAGTCTAAATAGAGCCCTCAGAAACTAAACTAGACACAGCATAATGCTTTGTTAGAGTAATAACACAAGCCATGTAATTCCTACAGAGTCTAAAGAAGAGCCGATCTCTAGCTAAATCATCGCAACTTAAGCAGTGCTTTCATTTGCACTATCTCCAAAGCCTGCAAAGGGTATTGTTAGCAGGTCTTGCTGTTCTGACAGCTAAGTAAGCAACACCAATGAACAACTGAACATCACATGCAACACAGGTATGCAGAAATATCAAAAATCTACCCAGAAAAAACCCTTTGGGAATGAAGTCTCCAGCTTCTCAGGGTAGTTCACACAAAACCATGAAAAAAGAAAAAAACCCAACCAGATTATCGTGCTGTGTAAGAATTACAAAAATTTGTTACTGAGACAGCCTCTTGAGGTTGTGTACCAAACAGCACATGACAAAAATCACTGTGAGCTGAAATCTTGGAGAGGCAAACAGCATGTTACTTTGGGTGGAAAACACATCTATAGTTCATCATGCACAAATTCATAACCAGAACTCCCAAAGGAAACTGGAGAAGTTTAGCATGCAGAAGTCAACACACTATGCTTTCAGTGCATAGTGCATGCAGTACTTGTGGTCAGACCGATTTCAACTTTTATATGATGTACAGCGCAGCTGGCATGGACCATGAACATGCAACCAGAGGTACCCACATATTGTCAAATCAATACTTTTCATAGGTGAACAGTAGGTGTTTGCTAACAATAGGGAACAAGGGGAAGAGAAGGGATATCCAGGTTATTTATGCTTCTGTCAGCTTAATCCACTCAACTTCTTTCATGTTACCACTGGCGGATAACTACTGAGACAGGGTACAGATGAAGTGGTAGCTAAAGCTGTAGCTACAGGAACATAATGAAAAGTCTGAGAGTCTCACAGAGGCTCCTGAATACATCCAGTCACAGAACAATGCTATACAGCACAGCACTTGAGCCATACCCGAGGAAACTAGGTTCAAGGTATACTAGAGAGCCTTTTCCTTTCAGCCATACCTTTCAAAGGACTGTATGTTACATTCGTTTTAGAAGGGCAAGGAGTAACAGAATAATACTGGCACATGGCTGTTTTCTGCCTCTGGTAAAACAGTCTTCATAACTTAAGAGAAAAATGACCACTTTCTCAACTTCAATATAAGTTACTAACACGTTACTTATTTAGGCAATGTGCGTGAAGAAGGAAGTCATCAAGCTAGGAGACATTTAGACACAGTGCAACATAGCAGTATTCCACCAAAACACAACAGTACATAACTGCAAAAGGGGAGATAGAATACAGACAAGTTTTTTAAAATCCTGAACCAAATAAACTCTAAGAAGCTATACATTTACCTGCTCTCCCTCAGTTTCTGGATATATTCGTACTTAGCTGTCAGCGAGCCATTGGATGCAATCACTGCCTAGAAATAAATGAAACAAATTTTGAGGGGGTTTTGTACATGTACATTTTAAAGCAGAGGAAGACAAGCAGAGTGCCAAATTGCAAAACTTACATCTCGAACAACAGATGAGTAATTCTGGCTTTCAAGAGGTTCTGAGCCTTCTGATAACAGCTACGGAAATAAGTTATTTCAAATTAGGTCATTTTATTTCCCGTAATTTTTTTCAGAGTAAACCATCAAGATTTTAAGCAACATTCAAATGCATGCAACAATACCAATATCTTGTAGATCTGAAATTCTCCTGGCCCCGATCAGTGGCATTTGACTTTTACGAAAATGCAGGAATGCAAACAGCAGTCTGATTGTGCGTAACTGCCGAGTGCCCCAAGAAAATCAGATTTAGACATCTACTGCAGGGTCCAGGAAACACGAACTACCTGCCAGAGCCTGTTTCCTGCCTACAGAAAGTGTTCTTGACAAATCCCCAAGACATTCAGGTCACTAGTGTCTCATTCACGTGTTGCTCTTGTTTGTATGGCCTCAAGGCTTAGAAAGCTTTTTTTTTTTTTTCAGAAGTACAAAGTCAGTTATGTTCTACAGCAGATTCCTTTTGAATGTATACAGGAGACCAGAAAAGCACCAAACAAGCAGACCAAAGTCCGAGCCTTTTACCTTCTTGTTGGACACATAAGACCTTACCATCTCTTCAATATAGGGGAAAAGCATATCGCCAAAGTACTCTGTTGCTTCTATAGGAAGCTGAGCTGGCAGATTGTCGATGGAACACATCAGAATCCCAGAGCCTTCAACACTGAAAAAGAGATCACAGCTCTTCTAAACTACTCCTGGTACCTGAAAGTGTACCACCTTTCAGAAGTGTTTTAAAAGCACATTTTTTCAGTATAATGTTTCACTGTAGAAATTAGAGAGGAAAGCAATAAAAACTAAAGGCTCTCCCACCTGTCATGAATAATATGCTGGTCAGCATCATACATACAAAATGGACTGTCAATTGTTGTACACTCCGTCATAAATTCTATAGATCCTCCAGTGTCTGCTGAAATGTCACATATTGCCAGAAGTCTAAAGTGATTAAGCAAAAGAGACAAAGGAATAGAGCATTATCCAAATTACTAAGAAACATAGGTATAAAAGATCACAAGTGAACAGGAAATAAAAGAAACATGAGATCTATGAGACTTGTAGTTTCACTCATCTTAACCAATTCAGAAGTCAACACAACACAAACAATGACATCCAGAAACATAATGGCAATCTGGCCCTACTGGAGTCGTAAGATTTCCATTTGCATCAACAGGATCCATATTTCATGTGTAACTTCTCTAAGACCAGGAGAATCCACAGATCCACCATTTTTTCTCTGTACTCGATGTCCTGTCAACACCTCCCATTCATTATCCATCTACCAATTCCCCCAAGCTGTCACTAGGCTGTCCTGCACTAGAATAACTTTACTGTCATAAAGGGAAACCTAAAGAAATGGCTGCCTCGTTTCAGTTCACAGATAGCTGGTGCAGGTGGAGCATTCATAGCCTAACTCACAACCTCTAGCTCCACTCAAGGTTAACACTTAAATTCTTTATTTGTCATGTGATGCTGCCACGTGATGGTGAAAGGTGTCAAGAGTTGGCAGATAAGAGACAATGGCCTGCTTCCTCACCAGAAAACATTGCCATATCCTCCGCAAATCCATTCCCAGGCCAATCTCCCAGAGAACTACTACACAGGGCTATTAGAGAACGGGTAGCTCTCACCCACACTGAAAGGAGACATGCACCCCATTTTCCATCCTTAAAGCTATACAGGGTTGTGAAGCTTTTCCACTACCTGCTGCAGAAATCAGAGGTATTAAGGAACAGTGATTGAAATTGTACAAGCCAAATGACAGGGTAGGAAGAACTTAACCAATAAACTCTTATTCCGGCATAGAAACTTAAAAGAGTGCAGTAGGTACGTTTCCCAGATGCCATGCTGTTTATATTGGATTCCACACAAGGACCAATGGCAGAACTACCTTTGCAGAAAGACAGCTGACACTTGTCAATAATTTGTACTGTGATGTTTCCAAAAACTCCAAACTGTAAAAAAAACAGTGCAAAGCGCAGAAGAACAAAAGCAAAATCAATGGGGCATTGTGCAACATGCAAGAGGAACAATGTAAGAAACAGAATCCTTTGGTAGATACTGTGATGAAACTGCCTAACACTACAACTTAATCATGGTGCTGCAGAATGGTTACAAGTGAACTGAGGTCTCTTACTTGTGTGGCAACTCAGGACAACCCTCTGTTGAACCAGTAGCAGATCTAACTGGCACCAGAAGCTTCTGAGCATCCTGTCGGCTTAACAAGCGAGGAGTATGTTGTTCCCAGTATATGCCATTAATTAAACAAGTTGTGTAGGGTGCAATCTGCAAAGAAAGTTAAGATGCTTGATGTAACTAAGCACTTAAGAAGCTGAAAGCACCTGGTCTAGTGTTGTAAATGAATGCTCTCTTAACTGATGAATATGCAAAGGTGTAGTGAATACCAACACTGTAGAAAACCTTTCAAATAAGAACAGAAGAGATGCTCACATCAGTGTTAAAGCGAGAAGTATACAGTTCTGGATGTTTATCATAATCTACAGGATCATATAGTCCATCACGTTTCCTTACAAGATGATGGTGACGACTTAACACTGTCCCATAGACTTTTCTGAGGTCTGAGGTAAAAAAAAAAATAAATCAAATATAGCTGTTATACTTGGACAAAAAGGGTTCCAGCGTTTTCAGTAACTTTATTGTCACACCATACCTCCAGATCTGGAAACTTCCTTTAACTCATGTGGCTCCACAAACTCACATGGGAGAGCATTGAACATTTCTTGAGCACCCTGCAAACCATGAAGCAGGATTCAGAATGAGCAGAGAATACAAAGGTAGTGTAACACTGCTCATTTGGTGTGTGAAAACAAATACAAAAATGCCACATTTTGACAGTCCTGGCAGAGAACTTACTCAAGAGATGTACAAACTGTTTCACACATACCCCCACTTAGCCAAAACAATTCCCCATTACTGCAGTATGCCTAAGCCCCAGTCCAATGCCTAGTTTATATTTCTAAAGGCAGAGCTGGAAGGCCTCAGCTCAGCCACAACAGATGGTTTTGCTGCCACTCTGAGGAGCAGTTTCTCTTTAGGGAAGAACCCTGAAGCCACCTCTCACCAACCAGGCTGTTCTAAAGGCAAAGAACTTCAAGATGACTTTCCCAATGAGCCGTGATCATAGAACACAAGCCTTTCAGACATGCCATCCTTTTGTCCAAAAAGCACATGTTTACACAGTCAGTGATTTCACTTTCTATCTGGAGCCTAGTTAACTCATCTTTGTTGCCAAAACCAGGAGTAAGCCTTTCCCCTATGTCATAGAAATAGCTCTCAAGTCTAGTACGTGTAAACCAAGTCAGTGCTACAAAAACAGATAGAAAAACTCAGTGAGTATTAGAAAATAAAACTATTTCCCCATCCTTTAATGGGGTGATTCAACATACTTTGTGAGCCCAGAGTCAACAGAGGGGAGAGAGGGAGACAAAAATCATGCTGGTGGGAAAAGAGAGAGGAGCAGTAAGACTTAAGCCATCTTTCATGATAAGAAGTTAGCATGGTCAGCCTTGTCAGGCATGATCTCACCTTAAAGGCATTAGTTTAGGGTACTTAAAAACTCTTAGTGGCAAAGGAAAACCTGAAGTCCAAACAAAATGAACCCATCAACCAATTTAACCTGATATATATCAAACGCCAAGAATTTCTATCAAAAATAATATAGCGTTTTATCTTGAAGACATAACGCCTACCTTAGAAACATTACCAGTGCCTGTAAATACAAATGTTAAGGGCCCAACTGACTTTGGCATCAATCCCAGTGAAATTTCATATCCAGCATCCCGTACTGCCTGCACAGCCTGGCTGCTATTCCTGTAGTTATGTGCCATCCCAATGTGCTGAAATCAAAGGCACAGACATCAAGACGTTTTCTATATTCAAATACAGATAATTAGCAGATGCCCAAATGTCATTTTGCTAAAGAAAATACATACACATATACTCTTACCATGAAGGGAGTGTTATGTCCCAGGGCTAAAAATCGTAATCCTAATCCATGTAGGATGTTGATCATTCCTATTGATAAAAAAAAAAAAAAGTAAAATCAGACCATCAGTATTAATTATGAATATGCACAGCTAAAAACCACAGAGACTGACTGAAGTCTAAAATCATCCTAGATACTTTGCTCATCTTTTAATATTAATACTTTACTTCTAAAGAAAGTCTACATAAAACCAGGGAAGGAGAAATTCAATAGAAGGTCACGACCTTAAACTTCCTCTTGGCCCACATTATGCATTTCTGCACTATTTATTACTCAGATATCCTTTTACGAGATGCATCCACATCACCAGATTCCAAAGAAGGACATAATAAGAAGAGTCTTCTGAAGAAACAGAACAGAAATTCAGTAGAAAGGTGTGAGAACCATGCCTCACAAAAATCAGTGTAAATGAGTAACAGAGTGACAAACATGTTCAAACTTGCAGGACTGACAGCAGCCATTTCTTTCAAAAGCCTATTCAGTTGATCTCCTGATATTTAGTCCACCTCAGGTTAGTTGAAGAGACAGATGGGACTTCAAGACAACATAAATTAATAGATTTGCCACGAATCCACAGGACTATTTGACATGTAGTGTCATCAAAAGTAGGGAGCACAAAACAGAATGGAAAAAAGCACTTAAAAGCAAGAGTTAAAAATGCAGTTAAAAATGCATTTGGAGCCTCAACTTTCAGGAAACGTAGACAACCAGAAGTATTACAAAAAGTTACTCGTTGCAAGCCTGCCTTTACTTTGTGCACTATACCTGCTACACCAGCCCACTTTCCAAAGGCCACAACTCGCATTCCTTTATGATCAACCATTTTTTCATAGTCAAACAGTCGAATTTCCTGAAAATACATAGCAAACTGAGTATTAAAATTTTCAGTGAATGCAGTCAGTGGCACGTTGCTCCCCTAGGAACTACCTTTTCGTATGCCTTTGTCATCCTTTGTGATAGAGGCTGCTGGGCGTATAAGAGAAATTCGTAACAAGATTTAAGTGTAAAAATAAAACCCGAAAATTTGCACTGAATTCTTGTTTTAAAGAGTCTCTGCACCACCTGCGCACTCTTGGCACAAAGCTCCCCAACATGCCACTCCAGCTGCTGCAGACCCATTCACACACATCCTCTGCCAAGAGGCTGCTCATTTCTGAGTGAACTGGCTGCCTCCCTCTGTAACAACGAACACATGCTCTAACTTAATAACTTTCCAACAAGCCTTCATGCTCATCCAGCATGAAACTCTCTTAAGCACACACCATGCTCGCAACTCACCTGCCTCACACACATAAACAGAGTAGCACTGCATACACGAGATCCGCTGAGCAAGAAATAGTCAGCTCCAGAAAAGGATACTGAAAACAGTCCTCACTAGCTGTCTACAAATATGCATGCTGCAAGTAACCATACCAAGCAGCAAGCTTCTGATCACACTTCAGCATTAAATGCAGTTTCCACCCCATGCTAACAGCCAATTGCCTTCACTACGACTTAATTTACCTGTCTCAGAATCTCATCCAAAAGGGGCATGTTTGCCTCTTGGGCTTTAATAGTGTGAGAGAAGAAGGCATAGTTCTTTTTAGGGATTAGTTTGTCCTCTGGAGGTCTCTTCACACCTACTATCAGAGAAGCCTCGGAAATATCTTCTTGAATAATGCCACCTGCTTTGACATAATCCTATGAAACAGAAAAATCAAAGTAAATTTTTCTGTGTTTTTTTTCATATTCAGATCTCAGCACATAAGCAACTAAAACAGAGCACAAACAGATAATCCTACAAAGCAGACACAAGTTACTGCATGTGATAGATTCATAAACCTCTTTATCAAAAGGAGTGTCAAATATCAAATTGAATTTCCATGCTCATACCCTATTGTACAAGACCAAAACAAATCACGTGTTAGTAAAATCCTTCACTGACTACAAAAGGGACATTTTACTACATTTAAAGTATCTTATAGTATTGCAATAAACAGTCCTCTGTAATGTGTTGAAATACTTCAAAATAAGTTTAGAGAAGTCTGACAAACTAATCTGAAGACTGATGACATGTGATTTTATAAAATTGTGTAAAACTAAGTCCAAGCTGAAGAGCAACTTCTAAAAGATTCTTTTTCCAGATCGAAATTTATTTTTGTTCTCCCTTACCTCAAAAACATATTAAAATTCCAGCTTCAATATCATAGTTGTGTACCTAGTGTGATATGTACTTCAGTGAAAACCAGCTCTGTGCCTTCATTAAAAGGTGATATCTACACGCGATCACTAATCCCCTACTTACATTTCAATTTTATGTTGGCTCAGATACCTTACAGCAGAGTATTACACCTGCTATAAGAACTGTAAAAGCTCTTAGTTCTGAACCTCACAGCATTAAAGAAAAAAACCCTCTCTTCTCATTTTACATGAGGAACAGGATTGAAGCAGGAATGGGATTCACCAGATTTGTTCTTTCTCCTGGTTTTTTAAATATGCTTATTTTTTTGTGTTGCCTCCGTACAAACAGAAGACAAACCCACCAATGTTAAATGAATTCCCAAGTTCCTACTTCAAGAGCACCTAGAACTTCTTCAGACACAGATGAAATGGCAAGAAATCAATTAAAACAACTCCAAAAACCCAGCAGTGTGCCAACATTACATTAAAAGGCTAAACAAACTACTCCTCCTTCTCTCCACTAGGACACGACGGCTCCTCATTTCATGACAACATTAACAATATGTTTTCTCATGTATAAACTTTGAATATTATTTTTCCTGTACTATGGTTAATAACTGAACTATGGTTTTGCTTATCTAACTCAAAATGGGACCTTACCTTTTCATGGATGGCTCTCCGGTTTGATGGCTGCACCAAGACCTTGTACCCCATCTGTGTCAATTCCTTAACATGCTTTGGTGCTAGAGGTGCTCTTCTTTCCCACGCATTAACATCTTCTCTCCTGATTGCCAGCACAGACTTACGATGATGCCAACGCTTAGAAGCATGATGAAACACACACCTACCATCTGTGTGACTAAAGGCTCGAAGCATGGTAAAGCCTGATGACAGCAAAGACAAAGTAGTAAAATAATGCATGTATATGTACGATTCAAACCTTGTTTGTGCAAAACTTCTGGTCTCCTTTAACATCTGCTGTAAAACACAAACCAGATACTTTATACTCTAGTTACAGCCTACTTTTGAGAGACAAGAATTTACTTTCAGCTTACTTTGTTGCATCTCAGTCTGGTGGGATGTCATTACAGAAACAAATTGTTGGTACTACTGTAAAGGAAGGCTTTTAATGTGTTCAATGTACAAAAATTTGCTGGAATCTTAAAGACGTCAATTAAATTCATTTGCCAACATAAACATGCAAAGACCAAGCACTTATCAAAGCTTGCATCAAAAACAGTAAGAAGTAACAAGCACACAGAAAGTAAGCAGAACACAGGCTATAATGCAAGGAGTTGATTAAAAGAGAAAGCCCAATACATAAGACTAATGTTAAGTATTTTTATATAGCTAATTCTTACACACACTGAAGATGGAAGATAAGGACCAGACTCTTAACTACCACTTGGCAGTCAAGCATATATGCGGCCAGGAGCGACAGGTTTTCTTCCTATTAAAAATTTTATCCAAACTGGAAAAGTTTCATTAGGACAACCCCAATGCAGAGGATGATCCCTTTACTTCCTCTTTCCTCTTCACTCCCAGTGAAGCATATACGCCACTGCTCAGCTCTGCTGTGAATGGCAAGGGCTCTGCACAGGTCCAGCAGCAAATACCTAGGAGCCTAAGGACTTCAGATATTTATGCGATTGAAAGATGTGGAACTCAAAGACAGATAGAGGCTTCAAAGATATGAACTTTGTTTCCAAAGATATTTTAATTGATAATTACAAGAATCCCTGTATCTGACTTATTTGGAAAATCCTGTTTGTCTTCATGTCTTAGTCTTGTAAAACCCCTATACATCTAAAACCTTAAGAGGTCCTAGTTAACTCCAGGCTTCCATAACAGAAAGAGGAAGGCACAAACAGAAGCACACAGTCAGTCCTCTGTGTTAGCTCCAAGTGTGACCTTCCTACCATCGCTAGATTTGTCCACCAGCAGAAGTTACCATACAGAAGTTGGAGTTACAACACTGCACTTCAGCATGCTAAAAGGATCCTCAGTATCTCTCAAAAACACAGGCAGTCTTGTCACACATTGTCACTATTACCGCATGCTAAAACGTAACGATGACAGCAGTTCACACCAATGCACCGCACCTCATACCCAGGCCTGCAGTGAAGCAAATTTCCCTCTCACAGAGGAGTCCTACACGACAAAAAATGCTGCTTTCAGGAGGCACCAGGCTGCCCTGCACTTCCAGCATGGGAAGGGGGGAAGGAGGGCAGTCAGCAAACATTCCCCGTGACCTCTGACAGGCCAGAAGTTCATTCCCCTGCCTCCCTGTGTGTGCTCAGGCTTAGCCACAGAGACACTGATAACTCTGTTGCAGAGGTGAAAGTAACTTTAGAATGCCAAGCCCGTGGAGCCAGCGAGCCCCCGGGCCCGCTCAGCACGTCGGCCGCCCGAGGGAGCCGAGCGCACCGCGGCTCCGTCACCCGCGCTGGGGGGCTCTTCCCCACACCTCCCGGTCTCACCGAGGCTAAAACTGCGCTGGGCAACACAGCAAAGGCAGAACCGGGTAACAGCAACGCACCTGGCTGCGGCACACCGCCTGGTCGTGCTGCTGTCCCAAGCGAGCCCGATACGCTCACACTGCCCACCTGTGCCTCCGCGTACTGCCTGAGACCCAGCCGAACCACAGCGCCCGGCGCTGCCTGCGCGTTTCGCGCCCCAGAGCCGGCGGCCGCGGCCCCCTCAGCCCCCCCCAGCCCCCCGCCTGGAGGGGCGACGCGTGGAAGAAAAGTCCCCGCAAGCGAGGCCGGGAGGCGCAGGCAGCGGGCCTGAGGGAGAAGCGCAGCGAGCGGGAGGCACCGGCCGCGGCAGGCCGGGGCGGAGCGGCCGCCTGGCCGGCAAAGGCTGCCCGCGGGGACGGCACCAGGCCGGGCGGCGCAGCGGGGCGGCGGGCAGCGCGGCACCTACCTCAGGGCGAGCGGGGCGGCGGGGCAGGCTGGGCCCTCCGCCCGCCTCCCTCCTCCGGCCGACGAGCAGCCGGAGACACGACACGCCCAGGGCGGCAGCCAACCGCGAGGCGCCCTCCGGCTACACCCTCCGCTGCCCGCCAATCGGGAGGGCCCCGGCCGCGGCGTCACGGCGGGCGCCGGCACGGCCCCTCACCGCCCCCAGTTCCTGGAAGGCTGCGGGGCCCCCTCCCCCCCACCCCCCGCTCCGCCGGCGGCGGCCCGGGCAGGGGGCAGCGGGCGGCGGCGCGGCCTGCGCAGCCCCTGCGCCGCGGGCAGCCCCACGCGTGGCCCGGCAGGGCCCCCCCACCGGCACCACGGGCCCTCACAGCGCCCCGCGGGTGCAGCTGGCCCCGCCGCGCCCCGCACCGGGCCTGCCCCGCACCGGGCCTGCCCCGCGCCGTGCCCGGGGCGAGGCCGCGCACAGGCCGCGCCTGACCCGCCACAGCCCTGCCCGGGCCCCTCGCCACCTGCTCGCCCTCCCGCACACCGCCTCCTGCACACCGCCTCAAAGCATTGACGTGTGCGCAGTCACCATGTGCTTTCGGGTGTCTGTAAGGTAGCACAGGAAACTGGTTTTGCCCACCGGATAGATGCGACACTTGAGTTGTTACTTACACTGGTGCCATTGTTCAGCTGGAACTCGGCCCTCGATTTAGGTCCTTTGTGATGCACTTCCACTGCTAAGTTTGCTTCTCATAAATAATAATGGGGTGTCATAGCTGTAAATCACGAGATTTATTAGATCTAAGAAACGAAAGCAAAACCAGAGTCACATAGGTTTGTGGGGTGAAGAAGAGCTTTCCTGTCAGAGAAAGGCAGGCTGCACACTGCGGAAAGTACACCTCCGCGAGCCTCCGAGGCGGAGATGGAGCTGCTGTTACCAGCCTCTGTTAGCAGATGTGAGGACATGGCTACAGCGTGCGAGAACATGAGGCGTCCTGACTGAACCCAGCAGAAGCCACAAGGACTAAAGGGTCTGAGGAGAATTTGTCTACATCCAACTTTGCCACAGCAAGTTCTTGCTGTGATGAGGAAGAAGTCGGAGCCGTGGTGCACCCTGCGCCACCTGTACTAGCCACTACCACTTGACCTCTTAAAAGACAGTTGAATTTTGACAATACTGCCACTACATGCTTTAGAGGTCCTTCTTCATAGATTACTTTCCCCTTATAGTTACCTCACTTTTCCTTAAAACGTGCCCTTTTTTTTCATTTTATGACCATGAACTTTTCCCTCACCTCGTCCTCCTGCTTCTGGAGGCAACATTCAACTGACAATGATAATCTGACTTCAGTTCCCTGGATTAGATCCAAGTAGTTTCCTAACTCACCAGGGCAGGACAGGAGAGCTGGCAAACAGCAGCAAGGCTTAAGCTGCAGTTCGGGTTTGCTACTATAATACAAATGATATGGGGAGGTGAGTGTTAGGGAATGAGACCTGGAATGGATCAGCAGAGATTTGGGGGTGAAAGGAAGTAAAAACTGAAGGGGAAGACCTGGGCTGTATCATTTCAGAGACTGGGAGGTGAACATTAGGGAGTGAAACCTGGAATGGATCAGCAGGTTTTGAGGGTTCAAGGCCTCAGCAGAATGGACAGAATCAGTGTGGTTTAGGGGTACTGTAGAAGCGCAAAGTCTCTCTCCGCTCACTAACCCCTGCTTTTCCCTGCCAGACCTCAATGTCCAGAACCTTCTACAATCTCCCTCATCTTCCTGCAGGATCTTCATCACTTTCCATGTCAGAGAAGAAGAAGTCAGTTACCTCCTCCACCTAACTCCTGGACCTGTTTTTTCCCCATCTGTCTGAGATATGAGGTCTACAGCACACCCAGCCCTGCAGAAGCTCTTGTCCATCCTTCTGCTCTTCTTGGGAAGATGTTCATTACAACACATAGGGGCTGGGGCCATAGGTGAGAAGAAGTGATGGGGGAGAGCTGGCTAGAAGGACTTGAAGAGCACTGGATTTGGGAATCCTTCTGCCATGGGAACAAGGGCAGCAACTGCTCTTGGTTTCCAACCAAGTAGAAATAAATTAAAAAGCTGTAACAACAGCAACAACAAAAAAAACTTTCTAGGTCAGAAGACAGGTTATTAAGACACAGTCTGTAAATGTACCATGGATTTCAAACTGCCCCCTTGCTAGGGGTCAGGGGAAGAAAACATACCTCTCAGCCATCCTACAAAGGTCAGCTTCGGCAGGAAGCTAAGGCTCCAAAACCAGCTCCTACATATTATTAAAACATATGAATCAGTTCCATCTGAATACTGAGGATCCAAAAGGATTGGGATAGATCTGTCTGTCAAGCACTAAGAGACATGAAGCATCTTATGTTCCCTGTGGGCCCAAGAAACAGTGAGACACAATGGGCTTTTTGCTTGGCCCCAAGGATTTTACTCTAGGAAATATTGCTATTGCACAAAGGCATTTTGTATATGCCCCCAGTGTACAATTTCCACTTTGTGGGCTTAATAGAGCAAATATACTTCCATAAATTACATGCATAGAGTGTAAATATATCCATGGCTTTTAGAAATTGTATCTTTTTTTCTGTTTTCTTGACAAAATTTGCCAAAACTGCTTCATTGGAGGCAAATACAGTGGAACTGCAGAAGGGGTAAATGAAATAGAAAATTATAAGAATTCTGCCATTCTTCACACCTTGCATGCAATGATTCTAAATTACTCACAAGAAGCAATTTTCCAGGGTTTTTTTCATTTTATGATTAAATGCAAAAATGGACAAATATGGCAAGGGTGGAATTGTTGGTATGTGCGAAGTTGATTGTTCTTTACTAATTCACAAAATTCAACCAAAATATGACCATTCCTCTTGCAAAAGCAAAATTATTTAGTAGTTGTAGAATTTAATTCCACCATGACGCAGAAAAAGACACAATACTGATCGTCCCTCATATTTTTGTGTCATTTCATCATGTTGATTACTTCATATTGTAAACTAGTGGAAAGTACATGGCTGAATCCATCATTACACTCCTGCATAGCCTGTCTTTGATTAAATTAATGAAAATTCTAGGAACTGCTTTGTTTATTAAATGAATTGGAAACCAAACCATGTTGAATTTATTGCAGTAAGTAGACCTCACCAAATCTACTTGAAGGGGTATTTTTAATATTATTTTCTAAGTTTTTGATTTTTTTGGAAGTTCTTTCTTTGAATAAGATGTTATCTCAGGACTGTCTGCAATAGTTTCTTGTAGATTTAGTGCCTAATTATGTCTTGGTACTCTTCTAACTTTTGCAGATAGGATTCTAAACCCAAAGAAATGAAGGATGAAACCCATAACACGCTCTGTCTTGCATGGGAGTACCCAGGGCTGAGCTGGGAGCTCAGCCTTTGTTCTCAAGGAAATGCATGGAGAAAGGTATTTATAGAAACTGAGCAAGAACCATCCTCACACATGGCAGAGCATGCTAGGAGGAGGCACCATGCCTGAAGGCACCTTCTGCTGCTCAGAAAGGAGCTGACTTCTTTTGCCAAAAGCTGTGAGCTGTGAGCTCTTCCCAGGAGCTGAGCACCTTTGCCAGGCCACATCTGCCTTTCCAACGGAAATGTTACACAGATACCCTCCCTTGTCCTGTGTGCTCCAGTTTGGCCACTAGCCAGATACTTAGAGCACTCTACTAGGAAGCTGAGGGCTGATTTCAAAGTTGCAGTGTCATTCAAAACGTTGACTTAAAAGCATAAGTCTGTACCATAAGCAGTAGAAAACTGGGGTTTCTAAGGTAAGCCTCTTCCAGCTTTTTACATTGGAAGATACTCTGTGTAAATGACTACTTATAACTCACATCTGATTCAACAGTGAATGTGCTGACTACTGTGATGGTAATGAAAAACTTTTTACAAGTTCCCGCTGTCCTTTGTGTCAACCATGACATGATCTAAACACTACTGGATTGGCTCCTGTAGATGAGGAGGGTAGGCTGACTCCTAGTTTGAGAGTTTTGCTTGGATATATGCAGGAATGAAGCTCCAGTCAGCTCTGCAGACACAAAACTGGATTTTAAAAAAGGGTGACTAAAACCTTTTCTGTAACACCAAAGCATTTCACTTTCAAAGCATTTCTGTTTTAAAGAACTTTTTATTTGGAGATTCTTTCACGTGTATATAAAAGAGGCTTCACTTCTAGCTAAAAATCTCTATATGCCACTTCCCTTGGGGTCAAAGTATTCTTTGTATGACTTGAAATTATTGGAGTTTGTATATTATAGTTTACTGAACCTTTTAGAATGTTATTCTAGGGAAACGAAGTTCCAGGCTGGGCCAAAACAGCAAACCAATGATCCATCCATCTGTATTCACAGATATACACTTGGTGAGTCTGGTTGTATCCAGCAGCAGAATTTTTAGTGCAAGTTGGGGAAGCAGAACAAGCAAGGATGCGAATGAGATACTCTGCCAGAAAGCTTCATGGAAAGTTTATTTCTGCTACAGATTTGCCATCTCTCTGAAGAGAGATTGAGAATTTTATCAGCAGAATTTAAGTGTCTTCCTGCATCTAAAACAGACCGGGTGAACTGCACTCCGAAAGTGCTTGTTGCGTTCCATAGAGAAAAAGGCAGCCTAAGTAACCAGTGTGGTGGACTCATGCTGTGACAGAATAAAGCCAGGTAAGATGAATCCTACCTGCACTGTACTGTGTTCCGGACAGAGAAGGCAGAATTTCTTAAACAGAATAAAACAAATCCAGAATTCAGGTTTTACAAAACATGCCAATATGGAATCGGAGCTGTTTTCTGTAATAAATACCTCCTGTTTGGGGTTGACTGTGATTCCATCTGTCTAAGAATCCCTAATTATAAGGTCTAATTCCTGCCCAGCTGGAATGCTTTTTACTTAGCACTGTGGGGGGAGTGCTGACTTCCATTATGGTAACAATAAACCCCCAGAGCACCTAGAGAGAGGTGGACTTCATAGATTTTATTCTTAGAATACCGAGGATAAATCTTGAATCCATTGAAGCCAATGAAAACTCACACTAACTTCTGCTGGGCTAGGGTTTCTCCCTAGGTCTCAAATGAACAGGGGAATTAGCATCCTGAAGAGATTTTTACAAACTGTATATCTACCTGTCAAACTCTTTCTCATTTAATTCTGATTTTGTACTGCAGAGATCAAGAAGTTCCAAGAATCTTTCAGGCTTTCAGTCAGAATGGGGCTATTGAAAAACATGACCTTTTATTCAAAAGCCACTACCTGCAGTGGCTGTTGACTGCCACTGTGAATACTGACCTCACAGCAGAGTACTAGACATCACTGAACAGCACAGAGGGTTGTGTTCTCTACAATCATGTAGAGAATATATTTACACTCCTGTTGCCCAGTAGGGGAAATTGCCATCTCTCACAGGGCTTACAGCACCTCCAATGAAAGACCTTCTACTTTTAGTAACACCTGAGACGTAGGGTATATCAGCTCGCATTTGTACACAGAATTCACAATAGCATCATGTCCACATTCACTGTAAAACTTGGTACTTGTGCATTTTCAGTGCATATTCAGACTGCTGCATCAAATTGAGATGCTCTTTTAAGTCATTCTCATAATTCTTAAGACCCCACAAAAGTATCTTAAAATTGCAAATAAACCTAAATGCAGCAAATTACAGCCTGTGATATCGTGTTAGTGAATTGACTCATTAGAAGGCAAGTACTAGGTTCATTGCAAGAAACTGCAGCAGCTCAGCTAAAATAATCAGTCTGAAATATACTTCCATAAGAATCTTCATTGAGTCTATTAATTAGTCTTAACGATGCTCACACTAGTAGGTCTTTCAAGTCAATAACAATCTAACACTAAAGATGGATCCATAGTGTGAATAAAATCAAAACTGGGGCCTTCTTTTTAGAGAATCGGGGTTTAGTGCTTAAAGAGTCCATTAAAGCAATTATGCCATAGCTGCATTAAAAGTGCAACCTTGTTTTGAGGCTCCTTCAGCAAAAAATGGTTGCCCCTGCCTTAGCTCCTCCAACAGTGGTTTATCTCTGTCAGAAAGCACTGACCTTCTGAAAAAAATCACAACAAAACCCAACAGCTTTTTGTGTTTATATAGCACTTTCCATTTTTGTATTGCTGATGTCTTTATTAATTTGGCGGTAGAGGAATGTGTTATTATTCACATTTTAAAGCTGGGAAAAATGACACAAAAATTATGGTTCAGCCCACAATTCACATCCAGATCAATGTCAGGACAGAAGTTTGGGACTTCTTGACTAATGCTTTTTGCAAGCTTTCTTGATTCTTTACAGGTCTTTAAAATCAGAGATTTAAAATTTATTTCAAAAAATTGAAAATAGTAGGAAGTATGTAACATGTATAGTGACAGGTTCTAGACCAGCGCAACTATCTCTGTAGCCATGTAGTAAAACAGAACAGAGCTGGCTAAAAAAAATTGCTAATTTTTTTATGAGGATACTTCTCATTCTCCAGTACAACTTGGCACACTCAAACAACCGAAGGTGTGGGCAGGCATGGGAACAAAGTGGGACAGGGTTGGGAGGAGGGGGAGAAGATGTCTGCTTAAGCCATGGTTGCTGATGAAAAAGAAATGCATGTGAGACTATTGCCTCAATACGCTGAGTTCGGCTTCTGTTGAGAAGCACATGTTGGAGCAGGTCCTGAAGCACAGGGTGTAACCAAAATTATACCCAAGAATAACAACCAGCTGTCCCTAACTTGGTCCCCAGTGTGGTCCTGGGTGTAATCAGGGTGGCAGTACATCCAGGGGCCAGCCTGCTTTCAAATGACACGTGATTACTGGGTGTCATAACAAGGCGATTCTGGAACTTCTTTGGAAAAGATTAGTCCAAACATTTCTTTGAAGCATTTCTACTTTGACCCAATTTATGTACATACTGAAACACAGAAATTGCTATTTAAATCTGGTTTTCAGTTTTGTTCAGTGGTTCAGCCATAAATTGGCCTATGGTTAAATTAGAAGGGAAATTCTTACATCATCAGAAGTTCTGGGTAAAAATCAGGGCATGATCTAATGAGTCTTTGGCATTCCTAATTTCTGTGGTGCACTAAAAAAAAAAAAAAGGCAAGGATGCAAATGGATGAAAAGAGGCATACCATGAATTATCATGCTTCTGTTGTTTCCTTTGTCTAGTAAGAAAAATACCAAGGTGCAGAAAAAGTTTACCTGTTTGATTATACATGTAAATAAAAAAAAATCAGTTGTCAGCCTGTAGGTAGAGAAGCTAGTATTGACCTCAGAACTAGATAAAGAAAATGTGCAAATCACTTTATACAATATGTCCTGTGTATTAAATGGAAGTCACTGGTTATGGTTTATGGCAGCCCACCAAAATGTAAAGTTGTATCATATATAAATGACTGGGTTTATTTTAGCTAGTCTATAATGTTATTGGAAAATGGAGATGAGGATCCAGTTGCCACCTGATTTTCCCATACTCTGGTCAGAATTCTTCTTTAAGACCAAAAGCAGTTAAAATTGAACCTACTGAGACTTCCCATCACATATAATTTGGATTACCCTCATCTCTTCAAGAGAAGAGGCCACTTGGACGCTTCCCCTCAGTTTTGGAGTTGCAGCTTCCCCGTAGCATGAGAAGCACTACTATAAAAGGAAATTTCTTTATGGTTGTCTACGGTTGTTTAAATTCAAAACTGTTCCTCAAAACATAACATGCAGATTATTCATGCAAAGGTGCATAGCAAGCACAGATGGGTTACTGTCGTGGTTTAACCCCGGCTGGCAACCAAGCATCACACAGCTGCTTGCTCGCTCCCTCCTCTTCTAGAGGGACAGGGAGGAGAACCGGAAAGGAATGTCAAACTCAGGGGTTGAGATAAGAATAATTTCACAGGGAAAGCAAAAGCTACACACACAAGCAAAGCAAAGCAAGGAATTCATCATCGCTTCCCACGGGCAGGCAGGTGTTCGGCCATCCCCAGGACAACAGGGATCCATCATGCGTAACCGTTACTTGGGAAGACAAATGCCATAATCGGGAAGACAAACGCCATAGTGCCAGATGTCCCCCCACCTTCTTCTTCCCCCAGTTTATATACTCAGCTTGCCGTCATATGGTATGGAATACCTCTTTGGCTAGTTCGGGTCACCCGTCCTGGCTGTGTCCCCTCCCAACTTCCCATGCCCCTCCAGCCCTCTCACTGGCAGGGCCCAAGAAACTGGAAAGTCCTTGACTTGGTATAAACGTCACCCAGCAATAACTAAAACCACCAGTGTGCTATCGACATTGTTCTCACATCAGAGCCAAAACACAGCCCTGCACCGGCTACTAAGAAGAAAATTAACTCTGTCCCAGCTGAAACCAGGACAGTCCTAAAAGTAATGAAATCTCATCCTCATTCCTACGTTTCCCTCCTGTTTACAAAAAGAAACCACAACAAAATGAGTAAAGGAAGTGCAGAGAGTTTTAACCTCTCTGTCATGGGCAGAGCATAATTGCAGTATTTTTACTGGAATCACCTTCCTGATAGACTTACAGAGAGCAAAACTCCACTGTAGTGTCATTATAACTACTTTACCAACTTTGCACTTTTAAAGGGTTTGAGCACTTTTCAGCATGACCCACAGGCTGTTCCTATGACTGGATGAAAATACATTCATGTATGTTGTGGTGATTCCTGAGACAGATTCAGAGGAGCTAGCTAGAGCTTCTTTGTATCCACAAGATGAAACCAGGAATTCAGAAAGTCCTTCAGAAGAGTGGAATACTCCTTGAAGCCGGCCTGCAAGTCCATCTTTGCACCTTTTTAAGATCAGACATAGAAAGATACCATGCTTTTTGCCCAGTTGCAAGTCTGTCAGTATCTCAGCTGTTCCACCAGTGGCAACTTGTAGCCCTGCACTTTCTGCAAATAGGCAGAACATTGCAGCCCCACCTTTCCCCAGCATGGACGCCCTCACAAAAAGTGTCAGACACCTGCTGTGTCACTGCCCTGAATAACAAGATGCATGGCAGCTGGCTCCCCTTTGGTGAGTACTGGGAACCGGTCAATTCACTTGCCCTGTTTCTGTTGTTATATCTATAAAACTAAAGCCTTACCGAGACAGGTAGATAACAAAACTGCCTACACCCAGCATTACCAAAATTTCCTTCTCTGTAGTCAGTGCTTTTAAAAAAAGCAAGTGATGGACATTTGGGACGTATGTACATACTGAACTGGAAGGTGACCTTCAGGAAGCTGAGTATTTCCCTGTCTTTGGCTTGTTCAAAAATCACATTTTCAGACTACCAGCATGAGGGCCTTCCAAAGTGCCTGGTATTTGTGTCACCAGATTAACTAGGGTACTGTCTCTCCACCCTTTCCCCATCACGCAGTTAGGACTATATTGCATTTTCATCTAGCTTTTACCCCTTGGTCTTAATTTTCATTTCATTGGTTTGTTCCCACCATCACACTGCTTCTCTTTAAGTTTCAGCCACTTGGAATAGCAGATTTTCTGACTCAAGCAAGAGGGTCTTTTTTGCTGTGTTGGAGTTTAGTTTAAGGCAAACTCCCAGAAGACAGGGCCAGCTACTGTGTTCCACCAGCTTACTACTACAGTTGCTTGCAATATCTTCCTCTTCTGCTATCACAGGCTAGTGTGTCCTCTTGCCTACTACTTCTTGCCAGCAAGCTTTGGTCTTTGTCCTGATCTGGTGTGATTTCCCGCTTGCTCACCTCAATAGAGCAGAATGAGTACTTGAACCTTGTTTATATTTTTTGAGTACAGCCTCTGTTTCTTCACATGTCCACACAGACTGCATCTCCTAATTTGCCTTTTCTGTGTGGTCTCTCTCTCTCCAGAGGGATCCCAACTGTCTTTGCTGGTTTGGGCAGTACTTCCTTTTCCCTGAAGTTCTTTGTCTCAGGCCTGAGAACCTACAGCCTACAACCACTGAAGTGCAAGTTTCATAAGAGCTCGCACACAGATACACTGAAAGACATCCACACACACTCCCTCTCAAGCTCACAGCTCAGGGAACAGGCTTTGCTTTCCAATTAATAGCTCCTCCATTATTCCCTGAAGGCTCTTAGTGTTTTTCCCTGGTAAGATTGTATCCCTGACATTATGTTGTTTCCTCCTTGCTTTGCCTTAAATCTACTTTTATTTATCAGAGTGGTATTTTCAAGCTGAGGTAGGTACCAACATAAATTAATAAATAAATCATACTGATCTCATTTTCTTTCTTCACAATGTGAACTTTCCTGCCTAAAATTTGTTAGCTGATGAAGTCTGTGCTGAAATCTTTTCTTCCCTTGTTCTTCTCCAAAATAGGAAGCATTCTTACATGATCATTGACTGTAAACTGTGGTACGTTAGGGTAAAAGCCAGAACATTCTTGTGAGTGGGACAAAGGCTGCTCTGCCTTCCCGTCCATGTAACTATGGAGATTCCTTTCACTCCACCACCTGGAACAGTGCAGTGCAGATGGAAAACAACTCTCCACAGAGGGAATATGAGGGCCACGAACAGGACCTACACTAAAAAACCTAATGCCGTGAAGATTTTCCCATCTTTTTAACCCCTCTATTTTGCTATGTGAATTTTATGACCAAGTTCCTTTTCCCTTTCAGCTGATTCCACCTGCCCAGGAATCTGCCTAGGTGCCTGACACATAAAATGCTTCTTTTGTGCTACACTTTAAAAAATACCTTTGTGTTCCATAAATACCTCACAAAACATCATACCATTAACCAAGGCACATTATCTTTCTATGTGATTTCCAATATTTAGATTTTAAATTTGGTATGTTTAAAAACACTATAAAAAAAATTATAGACCCACCATGTAAATATATGTGAACATGTTTATATGCACATACCATACACACACACACATACAACCACACGTATGCATACTTGTGCTCTTCATGTCTTTATCTTCTTCAGGAAAGCATTTAAAATACATCTAGTGCACACATTTGGAGAACAAAAAAGTATACTGAAAACTAGTTTGCCACATAAAGTGTTCAGTAAGAGTGAAAGGATTAAAAGCTTTGTATTGTGTTTATGAAATTGAATCTTTGTGTCCCTGCTCTGTGCATCCCATGTGATAAGATAATGAATAGTTCCATAGCAACAAGTCTACCACTAAACCATTACCTTGATTTCAATTCTTGGACAGAAAGAACACAAAAAACAGAAATACTAACCCTGAACTTGGGATAATAACAATGATTTAAATAGGCTGGTTCAGAATGACTCCTTTAATCAGAAAATTAAAATGTTTATCATTTTACCATTGAAAAGAAGGACATTAGAATGAATCAAGGCTGCCTTTGAGTTTACAAATTAAATATTGTTTACACAATTATAAAGTCTTTGAGCCATCTCAGCATTTTTCAGTGATCAGGATATTGCTTTAACACTGATGGAGATGTGAAATTACTAATGGCTCTGATACTATTCAGCAAAACACCAGAAAAGGTCCACCTATTGGGGAGATCAAGATGGAGCAGCATGTATTAACTGACTAAAAATCAAATGGTTTTGCTACTAAAAGAGATTCTAACAATCAAAATCAAGGCAAGGGATGCAACTCTATTTGTCAGTGGCCAATAACTAAGAAAAATACTCACGTTTTTCAAAGTGATTATAAAACCATTTTCTCTCTCCCAAATACTAGAAACAAAATCACATTTCCAAAGAATTAAACAACAAACTCCCTGTTCTTTTTAACAAGAGTACACTGTTCTTCTGATGTGAGGTCTTACAGTTTACAAATTAGTTTCCATATGCGTAAAAAACTACTACATGCTTTCCTCACAGCAATATCCCTGGAGATTCAAGACATACAACACTGAAAGCGAAGATCTATAATAAATACGTAGTTAAATATACTTAATATGAGATCCTTGAAGCATTTGGCTGTGTTCTATCTGCTCTTTCTCCTAAAACACCCATGTGTGTATTGTAATTAGTCTTGCCTCCAGGTACAACATTCAAAAATGCTTAAGTAGATTAGTATTTCAAGTATGGTCATACTATTCCCTTGAGATCCAAAGGGCCTGATTCGCAGTTGTATTTATATCCTTTTCACTACTTTGCAATGTTGTGGGCTTCTAAAACCCTTCAAATGTGTATAAACAGCCACTCTGAGAATAACCTTTGGCTGAGTTTCTTTTTCTGGTACTGTACTGGGACGGTGCTCCAGAGCATCCCTCTTCCCAGAGCACTGTGCCAGGAGACAGGGCAGGAGGTGGTAGGTGGCACAGGAGCATGCCGGAAGGATATTTGGCATTTGCTGATCTAGAACTATGCTCTGGTTTCCAGGCCTCTTGCAGAGCGCTTTATGCATTTACAGCGTCCTTAACGATTGCTGAGAAAAAAAGCAGGAGTCGAACTATACAGTGACAAAAGCATCAGTGATATTTTATTAACAAGTTGGACCCTTTCACTATGTGCCCGAGGGGATGAAAACAAGGCAGTGACATGGCAGAATTTTTCCTATCCCAGCTACTTTCTGGAGCAGAGTGTAATGTAGTATTTCAGTCTAAATCTGACTGAATATTATAATGCTTCAGCACAGTACTTCGCCAGAGATGCCAAACCATGGAAATTATTTTTTTTTATAAATACATACATATGTGTGTAGATATATAATGTGTGCATGCATGTGTTTATATACAAAGAACATCTTCTGAATTTTATTAAAGTAATACACTCTACCAATTTTGCTTTCGTAGAAGAAAATGCAGTAGTTGATCATAGAATCATAGAATCTTTTAGGTTGGAAAAGCCCCTGAAGATCATCAAGTCCAACCATTACATTATGCTTTATATCTGATAACTGATGGCAAGAGTGATCTCCATGAATATAACAGAATCAACATACTTTGGTGTAATAACAGTTCACAAATTGAAGGAGAAAAAAAAATTAGAAGTGATCAAAGTTAAGTGTTTTTCCACTATTTCACTTAACAAAAGAGTTCAAACATTTTGATCATTAAGTTCAAACTGAAGGATCTTGGTTCAGCAAAATTGAAACTTCTTTTATTTTGAATTATTATTAAGATTCAAAAATAATATTGTTTCAGTTTATAAATAAAGGTTTTTAAAATAATAAATATCTAAATGTTTGGTTTTAAAACAGTTGGGGTAACCGTGGAAAAACCCAGCAGATATATCATAGAGTCCTGACTTATTTAGGTTAATCCAAATGTCTTGATATTTAAAAAGAAGACTCCAGAGGGCAGGAAATATATTTCTTAAGTGGCACAGGTCTCTCAAACCTATGACTATTCTTTCTGTTGAGCTGAAGTTTATCCTGTGCAAATCCTCCCTAACATAAAGCCAAGGGATCTGAGCAACATTCAGCGAACAAGCAACTTAGGCAGTGTCCAGCATTACCCATCTCCAAGAGATGTTACACTCTGCCAGTTCCAGCGTGAAAGTAGGGTCCTTCCAGAGCAGACGTGAAACACTCAGGCTTCTTAGACCACTGCAAGGGCACTTGCCACAGCAAGTTTCCCTCCTGTCAGATGATGCTGCATTAAAAAAAAAAAAAAAAAAAAAAAAGTCTCTGCCGTGAGAAATTTGGAAATGCAAAGGAATGTGACTTATACTCCGTGTACACTGGAACAAATGCAACACAGAGCATTGACTGCTGCCTGGCTCTACAGAAGAGCTCCCTCAGAGGGACTGCTGTGCTCTGGAACAGGGATCTGGCAATAGGCAACGTTCCTGCTGGGAGCACACTGCCTTGTCACCAGTAGGGAAATCACAAAACCGGAGAGGAATAGGCTTTAGTGACAGCAATAAATGTGAATTGTCAAAAACCAAGAGACTTTTGCCATATGTAAGAGGAGAGGATGTTAGTTCCTAAAACAGGCAAACAGGTGGAATTTCTTGCCAATTTTAGACTCGTATGTAATGTGTATGATGGGGAAAACATTTCCACTGCAGCAGTTTAAAGTGCTGCTACAGCTAATGGAAACCATGCACTGCCACTTGCCAGCTCTCCTCAGCAATACAGAATATTTCCACTTGATGGCACCAAATTTTTTTTTTTTTTAAACCTCAACTGAAAACAAGTATCTAACAAAAGAGACGCTCAATTCCAAAGACATAATCAGAAAAAAAACCATGTTTTTCTGGTCACATTTCATTTCTTACAAATCTGGAGTTCTTTATAAGGAATGCAGTGAATTTATTACAGCGGCTTTGGCTCTTCTATTTGACCGTGACCAGGTACGCATTTGAATTGCCTTGTTCCCCCCCTCCCCTGCTTAGGGAGTATCTCTCTTCAGTGAAATAAAGGTTGTGTTATCATATTATTACAAGTCAGCTCATGAATGTGCATGAATCATGCATCTTAAGATAAATTTGGGTTCTAGCCCCATCCTTGAAACTCATCATGCATTCGCTTGTTTTAAAAATGAAAGGTGCCCATACAGATCATAGCAAAATAACAAGCAATTTTTAAGGGTTGAGTATCACGTTTGATTCTTACTCTAAACTACCTGTTGCTCATAGTACTAATTACAGACTACTAATTCTCCAATAGCCTTAACTACTTTAAAACAACTTTTAAACCTTGCTTGTATGTCCTATTTAGACACTAAAAGTGCCTAAATACAAGCAAAACTGTAGTTTAAATAGTTGTCCAGTTCTTAGAGATTTCACAAGCTTTAGACAATGGTCAGCATCATGTACAACATACCAGATAATAATAGATTTTGAACTGGATAATATTAGATTACAGTAAATAACCATTTATTGTTTCTCATCTCCTCTTGCAGAAATAAGCCGAGTAAGGCAGGGCTGAGTCCTGTGTCTGTGCGGTACCTGCACAGGGGAGGGAGGATGACCCAGCTCATGACCAAGCCTCCCAAATACTACAGTGACACAGATGATGTACGGAACTATCTGTTGAGGTTCTACAACTGCAAACTAGCATTTTAGCCACGTATGAGGAGATCTGTCATGTTTCTGTCCACAAAACAGAGAATGCAGTGCAGCATTGGGGTTTGGAAGGATGAAGAGGGTAGTCCTGGACAGGGAGAGGACTGGGAGACAGGCACAGAGCAGTTCTGTGTGTGCCCTCATCCAAAATCACGGTACCAGTTAAGGGTTTTGAAGGCAAAAGACAATACCAGCTGCCAAAGACCTTATTTTTACCTGGGCTGTGTAGAAGTAGTCTCTGCAATGCATGTTCCACACAGACATTGTGCATATGTGCGATAGACAAGGACTTAGGATGCGCTGTATTTATTGTGCAGGTGCAAATCAACTGTTTAGTATGTGCAAAGCAGGGCTGACACTTCCCAGATATGTCACATTTACTGTGTGTCCATGACAGAGCTTCTGCGGGCATGCACATGCACTGTCACTCGGGTGTTCAGATACGCAGCATGGTTGGAGCTACTGTCACTTCCATGACCAGGCTGCTAGGTGTCCAAAAGTCTCACTCAGCTTACAGGAAAGAGGACTTCTTTGGAACTCCTACGTATAGGTTGCTTTCATACACACATCACCCTCACCTCTGGCCTCCTGCTATCTTTTACTGCCCTCAAGGTCCAAACTTCCCAGCGGAGTCCCGAGTCCATCTCTAAAGGACTCCTCCGATCCCTAAGTTTTAAAGGATTATCTAATGCAACCTGCTCATCTACCTGCAGTTCACAAATCTGTGATCAGAAGATGACTTCTTCAGAAGTATCTTTCAACTGTAATTTCCACAAGATTTCACTCTCTTCTGTTAGAAAGTAAGCCACTTGCCCAGTCCTGGTTCCTCATCAGGAAGTTTTTCACACAATCTTAGTGCTATTTGAGACCTACTCTTGAGATCAAACCCCTCCCTGAGGATGTGAACATTTCAGGTAGCTGGGGCTCTTGGACCGGGAGCTGAGCTCAGTCACTGAGATCAGTGTCTCTCACAGGCTGGCTTTCCTCCATCCCTCTTTAGAAGAACAGCTTGGGAAAAAGGCCGGTCCTACAAATGTGTAAGGACAGCGCTACGCATTGAAATTCAGTTACTGTTTTAAACAAGTAATCTTTCATCATTTCTGTCTAATAACATCACTCGTTGCAACTATCAGGAAAAAGAAAAAGGCTTTCCATTTGACTTTATGCTCTTTTGTCCTTTCTTCCCTGCCATTCAATTACTACATGACATTTATGGTGTTTCATTTTCTGTTAGAAGCTGAAAAGAAACGGTGAGGAAATCCAAGAGCCTGTGAAAAGATCATGAGCCTTCTTTCTGGCTTTGGAAAATACAAAGAGCAATCATTACTAGCCAGAGCTTTATCGCAGACGAGGAATAGCAGCTGGGAGCAATATTTGGCTTTTCCTCACACAGAGGAAGAAAATTCCTGGCACCACAGCGTCTTCCCAAGCCACTTCAGCTGCCTAGAGTCCAGCCTGAAGCTGCTTCTCTGGGAGCAGAGATCCTGCCAAGGCCCGTCAGCCCCAGCACACCCTCCGCTGCTGCCATTCTGCTGAACTATGTGGAGTTTAATTAACAGATGTACCCCCCCTCGGACAGAGGTCTGACAGCCAAACTCATTTTTCATGGACAAGTTAATCTCACTTAAACCCTTAATTTTCCCTGTTTACTAGAGGTTGGTCATGTTAGTGTTAACTCACAATTAAACCAGACTTTGCTAACAAAAAAACCCCAGCCCTCTTTAATTACCCTTTCCCCTCCCATATTCTAACAAGTACTTTTGCCTAAGTGGTATCCTGACAACATACCCATGATTTAGCTCTCACTTACTGTTCATTTAGCAATCATTTGCTGCTTTTCCACTCAGATTCTGTATCCCTTTGCTTTTATTACTGAAAATTATTTTGAATTAGAAATAGAGTCATGGATCAAAGATAAAAGAAACATGCCAATAGTAAGTAATTCTGCAAGCATTCTACCCCTATACTTTTGCCTGGGTTTTTTTTCTGTCACATGGGCATTGTGTTTAATTATTGTTGATATTATGATGTTGTTAGTCTCTGTGCTTAGATTCTGTATGACGGGCTGTAAGATACTGCTCTTTTCACTTTCAATTTAAGGGTATTTCTGACATGGTTTTAGTAGCCACCCTCAAGTCTAGGTGCCACACGCTAGCCCAAGTTTTCAGGGACAGTGGTCCAGCCCATTTTGCATCCATAATAATTACAGTAGAAGAGCTCCAGCATGACACAGGACTCCCACATATTTTACCTTTCCCAGGTGGGAAGCCAGCTGACCATCTCCCAGGCAGGTGTAGAAGATGCCTAACCTGTGGGCAGTAGTGATAAACTGGGACTTTGGGCTCCAGTAAGAGTTTAAGCCCTGAGGTAACATGACAGACGCGAGCCAGGGTACAAGAATATATATTCAAATTGCTATTTATTCACAGGCCTTTCACTGCATCCGTCTACAGCTCTCCGTTGCCGTAAGCAGTCTCACCAGGACGATATAGAATCAGCAGAAAAAAAATTCACTGACTGTGGCTGTTGTGCAGTCTAATGCTGAAGAGATCTGAACTAAGTGGAAGGAGTTAATGGTATTAATCTGTGCAGGATCTGAAGCGACTAAGTGGTCTACAATCCAGGAAGCTGCTCATTTCCGAATAGTATCGGGAAAAAAGACAGAGATGTATCAGCAGAGCAAGAGTCTCACATGGCAAGCTCACTGAAGCAGAGAGGGGAAAAAATCAGATAGGTTGTTTATGCCATTTGAGTCTTACTGTTTTGTCAAGAAAAAGACCCTTCATACAAAGAAGTGTTTTCTGTGAGAGAAATGAGGAATCCACAGAGGCAGCTAGCGAGGGGGTAACCCATTTATACCTATTAATACAAGACAGCTATATCACTGATAAATGTGACATGACGATGATAAAGATCACAAGAGGATGGCAATCAGAAGAAATACAAAAGAAATCACTAACATAGGACAACTTTAAATTAGAAAAAAAAAATCATTAGAAAGGCAGAACAAGATATTCAGAAGAGCAGAGAGGAATATGCACTAGCACCAGTGACATACGTAATATAAAACAGAGAGGTAGTACTAGAAAATAATTACACACACAAAAAATGCAACAGTATGGCACCAGACACTCCAGATTAGAAACAGAAGCATATAGCAAAGTCAAAGATGTTACAAGATTTTAGCAGATGTGGATTATATCATGCAGGAAACAAATGTGTATCATTAGAGTAGCTATGTACAAAGTCACAGAAAGCAAAGCATCTTATATTAGCATCCTGCACAGGCAAACAGAAGAAGCAGGTCACACAGGGCACACAACTGAAGAACATCTCCCAAAAAAGTAATGTAGCAGCAGTGAAACTATGTTCCTTTTGAGTACTATACAAACTAAGAACTGCGTTGCGGTAACGTATATGCAAATATCTAAACAGATTCACAAAAAAAATGATGACATCTGAAATGGATGTTGAAATGTAAATAAGCTGCATTTCTTGAGAAAAAGAAGTTAGAGTCCAGCCCATACCATAAGACTATTAGCTTTTGGGAAGTATGATTAACAGGGTGTACAACGCAGAAGGCACAAAGAGAAAATGCTAAAGTCACCACCAAGGAAAATGCATCGGTCTGGTTTTCCATGCAAGAGGACATGCCTGCAAATAGAGCACATGGAGGCTGATAAGTTTGCTAAAACTTCTGCTGGTAAGCAACATCTCAGTGCTGAGGAAGTGAAAAAATAAATGTTGGCAACAGAGGGTATTGCTGTTATTAGGAAGAATAATTAGTCATGGCATTTCTGAAAGCCATCTACTTTCTGAAGAATGCATAGTATGTGGGTGGAATTAGGTAACTGGTGCATGTGACCACGTGCCTACCAGAAAGGTATGGGAGGGTGTTCCTCAGCCAAATTAGCACTGGGTGCTTACCACTGTCAGCATATACCCCAAGCTGATCATCACTGCTCCTTCTGTACTCGGGGGGGCGGGGGGGGGGGGAGGGAATCAACAAAAAAAAGCACATCTAAAGCACAGTTCATGCAACCAGTTTTAGAGGAGATGGATCATGCTCCAGAAATGCTTATTTCTCTCCAGTGTATCTCCAGGCTGGACAGGTAGATCAGCAGTAGACAATTAGACTGTGAACACTTTCTATCAGGGAAGATTAATGTCAGACAAAGACCCAAAAGAAAATTTTTCCAATGATTCTCTGCATCTGTTGGACAGAATTCCAGAAAAAAAATGCATGTATTTTGAAGTCTTGCATGTAATACTTTGAGTATTTCTAGGTCATTTTCCCTTGCTTTGAGCAGTTTGACCCAGGACAGTATGTGAAGTCAGGGTCATCACTTTTTATAGAATCGGTAACACTAAATACTGGAAAGCGGAAACATTGTGAGTATAGAAAAATATATATAACAACCTTCTAAATGATGCTTCCGGCCTGTGTCACCACACCAGACAGCCCCAAAAACATGGTGCCATGTCTGAGTGGACCATATGGTTGAAGAAGCCCTGGAAGCTTCTTAAAGCTTCTTGAAGTTTTCAGTCCAGTCCTCCTCCTCAGAAAATGAGAGAGCAGACTGCTGGCTTGGACATCCTCTGTATGTCCAGCACAGATTTTTTTTCCTGTAGATATGCAATCAATCCAGCCTTCCATAGAAGCACCACCTGAACTGCATAAGCACAAACACACACAATAGCTGCCTCTGTATTAGTAAACAAAACATACATTGGACTGGTTTGCAGGGATTTAACCTAGCTGGCACAAAACCAACCTGTATCTATATTATTTGACTTTCTTACTCTCCAAAAACAGAGTGGCTGCATCCACCCTGCCCAGTGGGAATGATCTCTGGCCAATACTAACCCCTTAACTGGGCCTGGGAATTGTTTTGGCTGGCCCACACTAAACCGTGACAATGACTGAACTAACTAGTCCGATAGCATGGACAACTCCATTCCAGTGCCCAAGAGGGTTTCACAGCTCTATTTAATCAATTATCTTGGAATTACCCAATACCACCAGCCACATGGTTGTGTGGCAGGACCTGTACAGCTTTCCTTTTGCTGAAGCAGAGTCGATGTCTCCACGATGGCATCATTTACAAGCAGTTTCCATTCTGATGCTGCATTGAACAGGAGGATTCCATGCAAGCCAAACATGTATGCGCAGTGTCCCTGACAGAATCAGGGATTCAAGCTGGGATGGTAAGCCACAGGTACCTGCTCTCCGCAGGAATTTGTCCAGCCCCAGACACAAAATGAGTATACGGTTACAGGTTTGAATGTGTATACATAAAGTATTTTTTCCCTCTGCCTTTGTGTGTGAGGGAGAGAGAGGGGTGGGGAGAAAGAATTAACTACTTATGCAAAAGGAAATTATGGGAAAACAAGTTTCTAATCTTGGGTTTTCCCAAAAACCTCCCACTGAATTTCCGTTGTTTGCTTTCAATTACCAGTCACAGAAAACAATCGCTTAGATCTCTGCCCTTCACAGCTGAATCATCAAGCAAAGATTTAATTCAATTGGATTTCACAGAGATGACAGGATCTGTCAGTGACTTCAGCAGTGAAGATTTTCTCCTATGTCTGGTTTTACATGCCAGCCTTATTTGTGCTTAGCTACAGTCTTAGACATGATCAGTGTGATTCCAGTGCAAAAACCTAAGTCAGACTGTTTCTTCAGAGCAGGGAGGGATCTGTTACGTATTACAGAGTTTTACAGCCAGAACAGATGCTCTAGTCATCTACTTCATCATCATGAGGAGCATGCTCCTCTTAATTAAAAGAGTATATCATTCAAGGATATCTTGTTATGACCCACTTTTTTCTTTAATATGGATAAATATAAAATTATGGCATTAGATGTCAGATTGGGGGTTAAAAAAGACCCCACCATTTTGAATTCCATCTGTCTTCCTTGACAACAGGTTCCTTCACTGGTGTCGTGAAGATTCAGGACAGAGAGAGCCAATAACAAAACACCTTCTTAACTTGTAGATACTGAACCCTCGCATCTTTCAATATGGCAAAGACAAGGAAAATCTCCTAGCTTGGGAAAACCAACAACAAAGCAAATGGACATCATGGTACTTCCTCACAAGGATCTCACGAGAGCTCAGTCTTGACTGTGCCCACCAAAAAGCCTGAATATCAAGAGTTCTATCCACAGAAAGCTCAAAGAAGAGCCAAGTTAGAGCCCTAAGCCATCAAATCATATTTGCAACCTACTCTCTTTTACTGGATAATAGCTTATACAATATATCACAAGAAAATTAGCAATCCCTTTACAGTGCTATTAGTGTTAATAGCTAATGAACTATAAAAGCAACAGACAGTTGTGGGTTGTTTTGTTTGGGTGTTTTTTTTTTTTTCTGATTGATTCATTTAAATTTAACCTTAATTTGTTTAGATCTCACTGAGAAGCTGCTACCTTATTCTGAGCTACAACTGTTGCAATTAGCAGCAGTATCCCACTGTGAGTACAAGGCTGATTGCATGGTACATGTCTGCAGCGGAATGACACTGCTCAGATATCTATTGAAGAGATAATGCTACTAACTGAAAAAATGCAGGATTATCTATAAATATTTATTCAGCAGCACATTTTGAAACAGATTAGCATGGTAACATTTTGTGCATAAAAGTATACTGTGTGCCTTACTTCTTATGCCCACCATTGTTGATGCCCAAGTATTTTTACAGATAAAAACAGAATTGTTAGATTTTTAGTATACACTTCCATCTTTCTTTCTATCTTCAGAATGCTTATATTGGGATTTAACATCTTCACAGACAGTTAGAGCCAAAGTGGATAATATTTCAGCATATTCATATTATCATCTTTCAAATACCCATATCTCCCACTGATACTACTGAAGTTGATGGCAAAAGCTAAGTTCTAAGAAGCTTCTATATAAGCTCTTAATAGATAAAAAGTTATTTTATTTAAAAATCACACAGCACTTTTTTAGATAAACCTTGAGAAGTGGATTTAAAAATCTGTATGCAAATTGTACATATTGTACAAATTGTAGATTTTCTGCTGCTTGAATATTATAGTATATCACCAGATTCTTAAAAATGGTAATAAAGTAAAATTTTAACGTACTTGAGAACATCCATATCAATTAGAATAAAGTCATCCTGACAGCTAGAAAAGCCCCATGGAAACAGAAGTTTATTAGTTATGAACTAAGGTACCATAAACCATATTCTACTTTTTTTAGATTCCTGATAACACAGTGTAATTACCTACTAAAAATTGTCTTATCTGACCAGTTGGACTCGAGGCAGAGATGGTTTTTTTTCCATTCACTTTAATAGCATTTAAATTCCACTCTTGGTTATAAAAAAAACCCAAAAAACACAAAACCACCCCAAACCACAAAGAAACCTCACCCAGACTCCAGAGAACCTCAGTGTGATCAGAACAGTATATTTTATGTTAGCTCTGCAGTATCGCAGCCTGTCAGGAGCCCCAGCACTCAAGATCAAGGGTCTCCAAACTGCAGATCTTCATTGGGAATGCATCACACAACCTGCAGGTGCAGCTGCCGCGTTGAGGAGATGTCAGATGGCTCACAGTGAGTTAGTGCATGCTGGAACATGGGCTGCTGGTTAATTCAGGTCCCCAGTGGAGGAAGAGGTGAGAAAGCAGGAGTGTGTCTGCGGTCATCACCACCACCTTGTCCAAGTCGCAGCTTCACATCTGATCCAGCCCCAGCAGTCTTGAGACCACCACGAAACACCTCCTAGTGCTTCCTCTCCTCTTGGCTTCCCAGGTACAAGGTATGGGTATGATGGCTTTCAAACATTTGAAGAGGCTGATAGGTATCCAAGTGTCAAGAATGTTGTCTGCACTCATTGCAAAAGCTTCATATATAAAGCAAGAAGCACTGCCTTTTATGTGACTTCATACAACCCAAAGTATTATATGTGAGTGGGAAATACGGGGAGGTTTGTATAGTCAGATTTGCTTCTGCCAGCCTCTGCTAGGTGAATACACTCATTCTCCAGTGACGTTATTTTCAAATACTGTTTTTCTTGGAAACTTACAGATATCCAAAAGAAATTCCCCTCTGAGGAAGAGCCTTTTTTAAAAGCAATCAAAGGACAGGTTTCCTGATTCTTCCAAATAGTTGCAAAGTTCAACAGTTCAATAGATTCAAGTTAATTTTGAGGTTTTCCTTAAAGAGGTAGGAGAAGTCTCCTATGAATTTAATTTTTCTTCACTGAAAAACCCAGAACTTTCTGTTCCCTCAGCTGTACTAACTACTACAAACAGCAACCACTTTGACATTACCTGCAGCAGTTGCAGCCGATCTGCCCAGGCACTTTGCTGGGCTGTAAAGTCTTCACAGTTGAATACGGACACAACCATGGCCCCAGAAAGAATCCTTCCAGCTTGCATTGATGGGAACCTGGAGTCTCTCAAAACTGACCAGGTGCAAATGAGTTACAGTTTTCAGAATTCAGCTGATCCGGCACGAAAAAGTCCTTAATCTGCACAGCACAAGATGGACCATACCCATATCGAAGGGGAAAGCTGAAAACAAGCAAGCCGCACAGTATCTTACATGAGGCCATTTCGCATTTTTCTTCTTTCAGCTGAGACACTGCACAGCCAGGCGTGCAAGACACAGAGCCGCCAGCGATGACGGCACACACCTGCAAGGCAGCAGGGCTGGGATTTCATCCCTACTTCCAAGGTTGCTTGAAAACAAGACGTGCACTCCTGGGCTCCCAGCTAGAACAGCAGCTCTGTACCCTCCGAAAGCCTGACCCAGGAGGGCAGAGGAAGGAGTCCTTTTTGTTCACTGTCCTGCTGGCCCCATCAATGTTTCCATGTCAGATGTAAAACCAATTAGGAGGCTGGGAGAGTGCTTTCACTCAGCATTCTCCACAGCCTGAGGACTAGGATGGTCTCCTAGGATGCAGATGCTGGCGTTGTGAGTCAGCCCAGCAAAGCAGGGTACAGCTGCCCATCCTCTGACTATGTGGATAAGCAACTTCACCACCAAATTGTTATGCAAGAAGTAGGCTTAACACCATTTGCTGGCATTTCCTCTTGTCTTCCCAGAAGATGTAATAGAGGAGAGGGATGCTTCGGTAACTGAATTGCTTCAGGAGGCTGCCAGAAGAACGGCAAACTATCTGCAGTGAAGGCAGTATCTACCACAGGAGGGACTGAATCTCTTTTTCATGCTGCTAGAGGCACCTATGTCTCTGCATTGATAGAGACATTGGAATAGAGAATACAGACATTTATGTTCATTTGCTTCCTGTTAAGATGCCCAAAATTTTGCTGTACGTATTGCCCAAGGTAGACAGGCTGGTTTGACTCATGCCTTGAATGAGATTGTTCTGAATTGAACTTTGCCAAAAAGAAAACAAAAATCCAGAAAATAAGTTATTCATAGCCTAATTACTTCATGTGGTGTTTGGCAACCACTTGATTAAAAAAAGGGTGGAGGGGTAAATATATCAAAACCTTGGATTAGGCTGTGGACACTGTACAAGCTGGTGCTTCACACTTCTTAAGAAATTTAAAAAAAAACAACACCAAGCTAGAGCTCTGTAAAAAGAAGCAGGCAACTTGTACAAAGAATTTGACCAACAAAACTGGCTGGGAAAGCAAGAATGCCAATTAGTGAATAATCTCCTAATTCCAGAATTTATCCTCATTGTGCACTAGAGTGAAACCAAGATCTTTCACAAGTATTGCAACCCCACCCTGAGTAACCAACAGTCCTTTTCTGACACTCACAGGATGAAAACTTAATTCCCAGAATCTGGAATAGCAAACAGCCTGGGGACTGCTCCTGAGATGCCTGACATCCACATTTAAATGATTCCTATCTGCTCATGAGTTGCTGGAGCACACTAAGATCATTTTTAACTAATCCACATTTGAAAAGGTGGTTCTCTTGTAAAATACTGGCGCAGAACATCTGCAACTGGGCCAGTCACATACTGCAGAGCAGGGACCCAAGTCCCATCTCCAGCTCTCTCTGATCCTGTGGCTGCCATTTCTGCCAAGCAGTCCAAGGAGAGCAGGAAAGACCAAAACAGACCCCACCGACTCTATAGCAGGGGACAGACACTACTGAAGTGCTTGGAAGCACATGGGGCAGAAGGAGCATTTGAATGTGTGTGTGACCTCCTCGGGCAAGAACCCAACCCAGCAGACTCTTCCTTACCCTTAAGCTGTTTATCTCTGGTTTCAAGCAAATTCCTCCCAAAACAAGTTTTTATACTAACGTTTTATCAAAACCTACTTGTAAACTTCTACAGAGAGTTATGAATGCTGATTTGTCAAAGAAAATTCTACAAAAAGAATCGGGAAAAGAGTATCTTAAAAAGTAGCACCCTCTGTAATTAGTGTAGAGACAGATGTAAGTCAAATATAGTAAATGCAACTCAGCTGTGATGCACTCTTTCAGCTGTGATGTACTCCTCCGGCTGCATAAACTGAAGTAGCTCTTTGCCCACTGGATCAGACACAGACGCAGTCAGTCTGGTGTGCAATAACATTCAGCATCAGGGAGGATGTAGCACAATTTCTGACTGCTTTTTCAAGCACTATGCGTTTTGCATTGCTGAGGACTCAGCTGCCTGTCTCGTGACAGATCCATTTTGGGGTAACTCAGTCTCTGCTGTAGTTATAATCCTTACATAATATAATATTTTGACAAAGAATGTAACTGTACACTGCATTTCTAAAGGTATGTGAGAAGAACACACCTAGAGAACCAGCACACTCCACAAGAACAGAAGAAACACTGTTTGTAGAGAGGGGTGTCTCTGCTTCTTAGGACTAGCAAATCAAAACAATCCATGACTTCATTATGTGAAATTGTAATAATTACAGGCTGTCCACAAAAGTAATTATGAATTTGTTTTGGTCTTTACCTAGCTGTTCTAGCCAGTTCTGCTGTAGTTCTTCAAACTGGATGTTCCCATTAAATGAAAAATGTAATCTAAATTAATTTCTGTATCTCTTGCACTTCCCAGGTTCACGGGATGCAAAAAACATTATTGTACGTAAGCAAGCATTGGCCCTCAGCTTTTAGCATTCAGCAGAAGTGTTTTTTAAAATGTATGCTTATTTAGGATATGTAGATTTGCTGTCAAACATAAAGGAAAAGAAAGATTATATGGTTCCTGCATTCCTCATAATAATTTTAATTATTTAAGAGCCAGCGTGTTGCTCCTTTAAAATATAGTAGGCTAAAAAATAGGTTTACCATTTCTTTTTTATTTTCTGGTGGACACAGGAAGAGAAATAATCAATCAAAGTGTGTTCTAGTTAAATCTAAATAATTATTTTTCTGAATGTATTGTGGTTCAAGTTTTGTTTACCTTCTTCAGCAGAGATTACTTTTACAAATTCTTGCTTGTTCAGAAAAAAAAAATATTCATCCAAACATATTTATCATCCAAAGGTTTTTCATTATTGTTATTTAGAAAGTTCTTGTTCAAGATTATTTCTTTTAAATCTGAGTTAGGCAAGGTTTTTATGTGGAGGCATAAACTCTTCACATGTTTCATGGTAATATCAAGAGGTTAACAGGTGTTCTAGAAATGTTTTGAAAAGGTTTATTTTGTGTCATCAGTTGTATTTAATCCCTCTAGGCTAAAGTACCATGAACCAAGGTTTCTTTTACATGCTGTGTCGGTCTGCAACTGAATCTTATAGACCCATCCCTGAAAATCAATGTTTAACCTACCTGTGCTGTTGCAGATAAACTGCTCATACTAACATTTGAAAAGTATCACTCTTCCATTTTCCACCCAAAATAAAATTTATCATGTAATACTTTTTCACAGAATTATTCAGAAAAAAAAATCAGAAAAACAGCGTCTCTGTGCGTTTTAAGTGATGGGTAACTGGAGATGATTTCTTAGAAATCACATAATAATGGTGGTGAAATATTAGCCATCTCAAAGGCAGAAAGGGAGGAGTTTTTCTATTTCCACAAGCATGGTTATTGGATTTAATAATGTGCCTAATCAAATACACAAGGATTCAATTACAACAGAGTGACTGAAGTATGAAGCCATTAAATAACTTCCATGAAAGCTTCAAAGGCGCACCGAAGATAGATACTGCCCATACTTTATCATAATCCCACCAGAGGTTTTAAAACAAGCAGCTTCGTATTGTTTCAAGAGTCACAGACTGCTGAAGCAAAATGACAACTTCCTGCAAGCCCACGGGCTAACGGTGGCTCCAGGCGGTGTTGCAGGGGGTCGCAGTGCGCTGTGCAGCCCCTGCGCGGTCACCCAAAAGCCGCCCAGCCTGCAGCCTCGAACCGCAGGAGAAGAGGGACCCAGCCTGGAGTGGGGTTGGAGCTACCACCTGCTTTTACAAAAGAGGTGGGAGTTACTACTGAATTGTTACTACTAAGTTGCCAGCAGGTTACAACACAGTTCCTCTGTAAGGAAGGTACCTGTGCAAACCAGTAGCCAAATAGCCAGTGGGTGGAAAGATTTACATACCTACAGAGTTGTAATTATTTCATATTAGCATGTCAAAACACCAGCTGCAAATCAGGTCCCCATTTTCTTTACCAAGCACCAAAGAATAAAGGGGTGACTGTCCCATTCCAAGTATGACACATGAGGTGCAGAGTAGGAGCTTTCGAATTTCTAGTTTTCAAGCACTGTCCAGTTAAACTGTTCTGGTACGAAGCTGTGACCCACATACCTTCATTTGAGCTGGCTCCAGATGAATTTGTGGCACTTTGTTTAGTCCCTCTGTTTTCACCACTGTGGTAATAAAGAAGGGAAGAAAAAAAAGAAAAAAAAAAAGGAAAATCTTAACCGAAATGCTTCCTTGAGTAAATATGCTGGATTTCTCTTTAACTACCTGTGAACTAGACCATGGTTTTAAGTAGCTATTGAAAAGCTTTGTGCTTAGTTTACACTTTGACATGCATGGATTTTTCTTTTAAAAAAACCAACAACAACATCATCAAAAAACCCCACAAAGGTCATTACTAATAGCTTTGTTTCCCCATGCCCCCCCCCCTTTTTTTTTTTCCATTGTTGGGGGATGACTGATCAGCAATAAAGCAGTAGTAAAGCAAAGCCAGTACTATTTCAGCTTCAGAAAGAACTCTGTGTGTGACTCCGTGAGGAGATCCTGATGTTGCTGTGTTTTATTTCTACAGTGATATACGGCAGCTTCGGTAATTCTGGTAGCTCTTTCAGATACGCGGCACTTTCAGCACTGGCATGCGAACATAACTGTAGCATCTGACAAGCACAGAAGAAATTCAGTTTGATCTGAGAAATCCTGGGCAGAGACAGGGGGTAGAGGGCAGCAGCTCCTCCTTTACAAAGGGGTCTCTGCTGTGGAGCCCCATGGGCAGCAGACTTGTCTCCCTTTTATTCAGTACTGAAGTGAAGAGGTGGCGATTGATGGGGGGTGGGCTACAGGATGCTAATGCTCAACTCTGCAGCTCTGTTTTAGCAGATCCAAGCACACCAACACCCTTCTCCTCCCAGCATCCACAAGGGACTTGTAGAATGAGGCTGACCAGTTGTCGTATGGGATGCGGATAATATGGCAATGATGCTGACTGACAAGCAGGAACCCGAACATACAACCTTTCCTTTAGGTACATATAAGTCCATGTCTCCTATCAAAATTATTCTTAATTTAAAAAGAGAGAGAGAGAGAGAGAAAATTTATTAATCTTGTCTGTGGTAGGGAGAGCTGTTAACAGCTCTAAGCTTTGGATGTGTACAAAATTATAGCTTTTGTCTCTCGTGATGATTTCACCAGCTTTGAATTGCCTCTGACGATTAACTAGAAATTCACTTAACCTGAGATTAAACTTGAAAGACGGGAAATGAACGGTAATGCTGTGCAGGCCTTCCGAGACATGTATTAATCCCAGCCTTTGACACAAACATGGTTTTATATAGCAAAATAACAAATGAGCTATCCTTATCTCCGTGTGAAGTCCCACGTCTTGTAGCGTTTACTTCAAGAAAACTAGGAAGGAGAAACACTTATCCATGCCCATCACTGACTTTCTCTACTTCACCTTGGAATAAAACTGGAGTGCCTCATTTCTACTCCATTTCAAAACACTGTCACTCCGGCACATGAGTTTTGTTGCAAGATAGCATTTTTCATCAAGACGACACAGAAGAACTCAGATTATGCTGTGATTGCAGATCTTTTACAGGAGTGAAGGCAAAATGCTGATTACAGTTTATGAACCTTTAAATCGTCAATGGTCAAGTCGGAAATTCGCTCTCCTTCTCTAACCATACAAAAGGAATGAATTAACTGCCACTGCTTGGGGAAGCCCAAGCCCTCATTTCTCCCAGCACTTTGAAAACAGTCTGTAGAAACAAGGTAGAGCAAAGAACTGAGAGCATCTGGGTAACCAGAGCACACAGTTAGTGGTGTCTTCAGGCCTCGTATAGGTGTTTGATTTGAGACTGATCTTAAGTGGCCATCACAAGGGGGCCAGATCAGATTCTCCTTTCATTTCATCATATATTTACATTCATACCCTTTTGCCATGATATGAAATTCTTTTGCGACAGTTCCAGCATACCTGCAGTGCTTGAGTAGTTTTGAGCTGGTTTAAGAGTTACAAAATGAAGATACTTAGCACCTTGCCGAGGTGCAAGTTGCCGTATCTTGTACCAGCACTTGCTGAGCAATAAAAAAAAGTAAGTTGGACTTCTGCCTCGATTCATTCCACTCGAGCAGCGGCTCACGGAAACGGCACACCCACAAAATTTCAGTGGGATCTTGGGGACATCTTACCTTACACGTCACAAAAGTTTACCTTTGGCAAGCCAGGGAAGAAGAACTAGCGATGCGCTGCGGTCACCTGTTTGGGGAGGAATTAATCCCTATTGAAGCGTGAACGACCCTCTCCTGGCCCCGGGAGCCGCGGAGAGCCGGAGGGGAAGCGACCGGGGGGACGGATCCCCAGGGGCAGCCCCCCCTGTCCCCAGGGCTCTGCAGGACCCTCTGCTCCCTGCCCCTTCCCGGCCGCCTGCCCGCGGCGCAGCCCCCCCCCGCCGCCGTGGGGAAGCGGGGAGCGGCTCCCCGTGTCCCCCGAAGCAGAGCCCCGCGCCCCGGGCCCCCCACGCCGCTGCACATGAACGCGTGCCCGCGGGCTGCGCCGAAGCCCCCCGACCCGACGGGCCAGCCGGGCGGCTCTTCCCGGGGAGCCGGGGGCGTTGCGCCGCGCAGCGGGGTGCCGCGGGGTCCGGCTGAGCTGCCGATCCGACTTGTTGCTGCGCCTGTTCGAAGGGCGATCCTGCGTTCGGAGGATTACTTCGGTAGTCCGAGGCTGTGAAAGGAGAAACCCGCTTCCCCCGGCAGCCGCTGTCCAGGGCGCACGGCGACGCTCCGGGGCAGACGTGCCGCTGCAAACAGCCCGGCGGAGGGGACGGGGCCGCCTGCGAGGCGATGCCCCCCGCTGCGGGGTGCAACGCTTTGGGCACCGCTAAACCACGGCGCCTCGCTCCTTCCCACGCAGCCAGAACCCAGGGGGGGGTACCGGTGCTGCAAAACCGAGGCGAGAGCAGGGGTGCCCCGCAGGACCAGGCCACCCGGTTGCGAGGAGTCCGCTCCCCAGCGGCCCCGCAGACGTGCCCGCCGGGTCCCCCAAAAGCCGGGGCAAACCCCCGGGCCCCGGCGCCGAGGGAAGCACCGCCCGCCCCCCGCTGCCCGGCGAGGACCCCCGAGCCCGAGGCGGGGGCTGAGGGTACGGCCCTGCGAGGGCAGCGGGAGGCGAGCGGGTACGTCCGCGCCTCCCGGGGGGAAGCAAACCCTTTTCCGTGCCGGTTTCGGTCACCCCCGGGAGCGCTGCAAGCCCAGCCGCCCCCTCCCGCAGCTCCTCAGGCGCCCACCGACGAGCGGCCTCCGCTTTCAAGGCTCGGCTTGGCAGAGTCTTCTGAGCAGCTAATAACATAACAACCCGGCTTTGATCAATCCGAACTAATTACCCCTCTTAATTAAAGTCTTTAGCGGTTGTTTCAGTGTTTTGGCAAGGAAGCGGGAGAGGTTTGCCGTTAGACAGCAGCCGCGCCGCGCTACCCGCCCGCCCGCCCGGCCGAGCCGCAGCCCCCGGGCCGGCAGCGCCAGCCCCCGCCGCCGCACTCACTCGGGTTCAAATATTTATTTCCACCAGGTCAACGAATTCTTTTTTTTTTTTTTCCACGTGCAAGAATCAAATCGAAATTCAAATCCGTACATAGCGAACCAGCTCTGTCCATATAGATACGATATTCAGGGGGGAGAGGGAGAGGAGGAAACCAAGGGGGGTGGGGTGGGGGGAATAACCAGCAGGCAGCGGAGACAGGGCAGGATCAACACAATGGAAATATATATACATCGAAATAATTAAAGTGGTGCAGCGTTCCCGGCTCGGGTAATACAGATCCCAAATAAATACAGCAGAAATTGGCTTGGCGCTTTTTCTTTTTTTTTAAAACCATCTCTCTACCTGAGATGCAACGACAACATAAAATAGAGTCTTTAAAAAACACCAACAAAAAAAAAAGGAAACAATCAGTCCCGTAAGCGTTAGTGGCGATATAGAGCATAATACACGAAAACCGCTTAACAGGTGCATGCAAAGAGGCGGGCGGGCAGCGGCCCGGGTCCAACCGTGGTCCCACCGGCGGAGCGGCCCTCCCCGCTGGCGGCCGCCCCTCACGGCTGGAGCGGCGGGCCCTGCAGCAGCGGCCCGGGCGGGGGCGGCTGGTCGGGCCCCCCCAGCTCGGCGGGGGGCCGGGGCAATCCTAGGGCGCTGTCGTGCAGCTTGCGGACGTGCTTCTTGAGGTCAAAGTTCCTGCAGAAGCCTTTGCCGCAGGTGGGGCAGGTGAAGGGCTTCTTGTCGTTGTGGGTGTGCATGTGGAAGGTCAGGTTGTACACCTGGTGGAAAGCCTTGTTGCAGATATTGCACTTGAACTGCTTCTCCCCGCTGTGAGTCAGCTTATGGTTTTTGTAATTGCCTGGGAACGAGACAAGAAGGGCAAAGAGACCCGGGGCTGAGAACCGGGGGCTGCAAAGAGGAGAGAGAAAAAAAAAAAAAAAAAAAAAGAAAAGAAAAAAGCCCCGAGCCCCGTCTCTTCCCCAGAGCTCGGCTTTAGCCGACAATGACCGCCGCGCTATCGGCAAACGCGCCTTGTCCCCCGTCGTCCCCGCGGCTGTTCCCTGGGCGGAGGAGAAGGCAATTATCGAATAAACCAAAATCGCGTCAACTGCAGAAATAAACCCCCTAGCTTTAGCCTTCCCAGCAACACGGGGAGAAAAAGTAACCAAACCCCTGCGCTCGGAGGGGAAAAAAGGCGGCCAACTCGTTTGCCGACCGCTCCGGGAGCTGCGTGCCCGCGGTGCGCGGAGAGCGGGCGCTGCGGCGGAACGGCGGCACCGCGCTGCCCCGGCGGCCGGACCCTGCCCCACTCCGTGGGCCTGCCACGGGAAACGCACCGGGGCTAGCGACACTCAGAATTAATCTAAACCCCTAACATCAGAAATTAAAGCCGAAATCGACTCTTCCTCCCCCTTCCCTGTTGCAAATTGTCCCGACGCTTGACCTCGCTCAGGGGGGTGCCGGGCAAGGGAGAGGGCGCCGGAGACTGGTACCTTTCTGGTGAAATCCTTTGCCACAAAATTCACAGACAAAAGGTTTGTAGCCGGCGTGTATTCGCGTGTGCGTGTTCAGGGTCGAGCTGCGGTTAAAGGCTTTGCCGCACTGGTTGCACTTGTGTGGCTTTTCCTGGAGGGAAGCAAACGCCGAGTCACGGCTTGTCGGACGCCGGTGTGCAGGGCCCGGTGTGCCGGTGTGCAGGGCCCGGTGCTACCTGGCCGCCGGCCGCTCCCAGCGCGGCCCCCCACAGCCCCCCGACGCGCTCCCAGCAAGCGGAGCCCTCCGGCCCGGCCACCCCCCGCGCCGCGCCGCTGCCTCGGAGCAGCCGGACAACGCCGGGCTCCCCAAAAAGCGTGAGCGGAGGGGTCTCGGGGCGGGGGGGAGGGAGGAAAGGAGGGATGGAGGCTCACCTGCGTGTGGATGATCTTGTGCCGGCAGAGCGTGCTCGCCTGTCTGAAGCCCTTCCCGCAAACTTTGCAAACAAAGGGTCTGGCCCCCGTGTGCACCGGCATATGGCGAGTTAAGTTATAATGTGCATTGAATACCTTTGAGAGTGAAATCAGATAAACAAACAAACAAAAAATAATAAATTGCGGTTAGAAGGCGAGAGAGCCGAGGGGAAGCCGTCGTTTAAAAATCAAGCGAGCGAGCGACCGACGGCCCGGCGGCCAGGCGGCCGGGGTAGGGGGGCTGGGGAAGCGGGGGGAAGGGAGGCGGGCTGCGGCTCTACTTGCCTTTCCACAAACTTCACACGTGAAAACTTTGGGCTTGCTGCTCGGGGAGCCGCGGCTGAACTCCGAGGTCTTGTAGGCGATTTTTTCCGAGAGGATCTGAGCACTTTCTTTCATGTAATGCTGCAGCTGAGCCTGCGACAAGTCCTTGAAGGCTACCCCCCGCCGGGTACTTGTCCACGGCCGGCAGCACCAGCTTGTTCCGCTCCGCCAGGTAAGCCTTGGGCTGCGGGTGCAGGGGAGAGCTGAGGAAATAAGAAGCTACCGGGTGGATGTTGACACTGGAGGACGGGTGACAAGGGCTGTCGCCTCGGTTGAAATAGCACAGGGCTCCCATGGCGTGGAAGGAGGAGTGATTGACCACTCGGGGTCTTACCAGTTTGTACTGCTGCAAGGGCAGGGCATCGCGGGGGAAATCTCCTTTCAAGCTCAGGGCACAGTTCAAGAGATCGCCGCAGCTAAAGGAGGGCGAGGAAGAGGAGTCTAAATGAGCCTTCCTGGGTTCCGCTCCGGCCACCGCCGCTTTGGGCAGGGGGTCGTACGCCACCGGGACAAAGGGGATCATGCAGGGGATGGAGGAGTTGAGGTGCAGCGGGTGCTTGGGGTCGCCTTTGGCCACGGAGCCGTGGAGGAGCTGCGGGACGGGGATGGAGCGGGGCTCTGGCGTCCGCGCCATGATGCGCTCAATGGAGAAGGCGAGGGGCTTGGGCGTGCTGATCATGTTGCTCCTGGCAGACAGGCTTTCTCTGGCCGGAGGAGTCGCTAGGATTTTGGTCGCCGTGTGGTGGCCACTATTGTCCATGGCTGGATTGCATTTGTTCGCCCGGTTTGAGCCGCTTTGGTAGACGCCTCTTTTTTTTTTCCCTTCTCCCCCCCCCCCCCCCCCCCCCGCCCTCCCCCCTCGCGCTCTCTCTCTTTCACTCTCTTTGCCCCTTTTCTTGTCACTGATCTGCAAGGAGGGAGACCAGCATCGCCGCCGCCACCATCACCACAGCCTCCGCCGGCGGAACCAGCCTTCTCAGTCCAGTGGACTCATGCCAGCCCATCACAGTTTACTTTGGCGCACCAATGACTCGGGACAATCGCTACTTATTTCTGTCAATAGAAAGTGTTGTGTCAATAACGCAGCCAAGATCTCGCCAATCGTTAACTTCCAAGAGGAGAAGGTAAACTAGATAATTGCTCAATTCGCTTCCAACAGTCAACAGGAAAAGTTTCCCCCCCCCCCCCCCCCCCTCCGCCTCCAGTAAGCGGCTACTTTTCATTGGCGCCCGCGCCTCCCCCGCCCAGGGAAGGAGGTGTCTCTCCCTCCTTGTTGCCTCTCCCCCCCTCTGCCTCCCTCCCTCCCTCCCTCCCTCCCTCTTTTTTATTATTATTATTTGCAATCTGCTTAACCAGGCTTTAGAGGCCAAGCAAATCCGAGATCAATTTTCTTGTTTGGCTTTAAGTGACATCATCTAAAATCATTGTCCAAGTGCTAAATAGGGATGTGAAACCCAATTCAAGGGCAAGCGCCAGGGTATTTGTCAAACGAGGTGCTGCAGAAGAAGAGGCTGGAGGGGAAGCTGTTTGTTTCCCTGCCACTTTCCAGCCCGAGCTCTCTTTGTGCGTGGGTGCGGGGCTGTGTGCCTGAGGGAGGGAGATGGCTGCTCTGCTCCTGGGACTGCTCCTGGTCTGCTCACTGCCTTAAAGGACAAGGTCAGGTGGCGGTGAGCTTTCGGGAAACACAGTAAACAAATGGACGGGGAACTTGCGACAAGCAGACGGCGAGAGCAATGCATAGGGGTGCAGGAACCGCCCGGGCCAAATCCAACGAATGCTTGCCAGCAAAGGGATGAATCCAAACCTGGGGCTGGGGAAGAGAAGGGAAAGGAGGTAGGAAGAGGGAGTGTCTTTTAAATCTGAAGCACTGTTCATATATATACCTAAAGTAACCTGCGTATACCCTAGGTATAGCTTCTCTGCCCTTAAATAACGCATGCACAACACAAATACTGAAAACTCAGGGCTGGTTTAGAGAGATGAAGAAATACACAGCACACACACTGCTTATTAGGTACACATGCACCTAAACAGATGTGCTCCCCACGTTTTTAGAGGGGAGCTTGGCGGCCCTGTTCCAGCTGGGTAGCTCCAGCACCCCAGGGTGTTCGTACTTACAGCGAAGCGGGGGGTCGGGCAGGGGGACAGCGGTGGGTAAGGGGCTTTCTGCATTCGTCCCCGTCCCACCACCCAGCAGCTCGCGGTCAGAACAACTCCTGTTCCTCCTGCCGGCTTGGGGTTCGCTTGGCTGGTGACTGAGAGGCCGCTACGGAAATCCCCGGGAACAGCCAAGGGTCCCTCCGACCCCGCCCCGCCGCCGCCCCCCCACCCCCACCCCACCCCCGCGCCAGCCTGGGGAGCGGGCGGCCGGCGGGACATGGCAGGGCAGAGCCTGGTCGTTTCCCCCGTCGGAGGGGCCCACGGGGCGCCCCCCACTCCCGCGGCACGGCACTGCCCTTCTCCGGGGCCGGGGGAGAGAGGAAGGAGGTCTCGGGTTTGCTTGTGGAGAGAAGCCTTCGGCGAGTCAGGGAGGCCCGGCCCCCGCTGCTCGGGTACCAGCTGGGAAGCCTGCAAAAGGCTGTGCGTCCCCCCCCACGCATCCTCCCGGCCCAGGGCAATCCACTTGCGGGGAAGCGAGAGCAGGGAGGAAGGGCTGGGGCCCCGGGGAGGAGGGATGGAAGGAGACATCCTTGCCTTCGGCGCTGTGACCGGGCCGATGCCGCCCTGGGCCACCGCGGCCCCCTTTGAGGCGGACAAGGCAGCGGTTGTTCCACGACGGTACCTCCGCAGACGGGAGCTGCCGTGAGAGCATGGTGGAGCTGCGGGGGACGGAGGAAGAGATGCACCGCGGCTCCCGGGACAGGCCTCCGACGACGAACCGTAGCCCGGGCATCCCTCGCCGCGCAGGATGCGCCCCGCACGCCCCGCGACCTCCGCGTCCGCCCCGTCCCGTCGGTGTCCCGGAGCTCAGGCAGGCGACAGGAGCGGGGGCTGCCCCCGGGGGCGTGCCTGGATGGACACAGCCATGCGGGCAAGCGCGGGGCGGAGGGAGGACCCGAGCCGCGCCGTGCCGTGCGGGGTCCCCGGCCGCGGTGCTCCAGCCCCGGTCCCTGCTGTCCCTCGGCCGGGGCGCAGCTGCCGCCGCTCCCCCGGCACACGGGTCGCGGCTTAAGACCGTAATTGCTGCCCCGCATCGGGTTGCCGCAGCCGCCCGCCTCTTACCTACTGCTTTCCGCACTGGCACCGGCAGCCTCGGCTGGGGGGGTGGGGGGGTCCGCGGGGAGCCGGGGAGGCCGGAGCCATGTGCCCCCAGCGCCGTGCGGGGCAGCTGCCCCGGGCTTCCCGCTTCTCCAGGGTGTCGGTGTCTCTCGCTTATTTTGTGTCTGCCAGAGGAGAGTTTCCTCCTTCAGAGCAATTTACATTTAATTCAATCTAGGCAAATTTCCTGTTGATTGGTGCTGAAGAAGGGAATTATTGTTGAGTGGGGTTTAGAGGCTTCAAATCCCATATACTTAATATGTTAACAGCTTGCTTTTAACTGGTCTTTTTGGGATTGACTTTTTGACATGTGTTTCAAATTAAAATATGTAGTGTCATTTGAGCAGGGTAAATATCCCAAAGCAGGAATTACAGCCCTGCCATTACAACAATACCGGCCTCCTCAATGTTGAGATGCACTCCTGGAGAAACGGGAGCTTTATTATTCGTTGCTTCTTTAGGGATATGCCTCCCTTTCCGTACCGCGCATGGAACTTACGTTCGTGCCTAATTAAACAGCGACCTGAAAGCCATTTAAAAATGTTTTTTAATTGTTCTTTCGTTGGAATTGATTCTGTTCCGTCCCAGAGAGGCAGCCTCGCTTCTGCTGGGGTTGCCCGCGATACAGACAGATTTACTAAAATCAGTGTCGATGTATTATTTTTTTTTCCCGGTCCTGCCCCGAGCTTTGCCTCGCGCTCGGACTGCATCTTTCCAGCGGCGTTACACACGTGCCGAGCTGCGAACGCCCTGCAGCCGCGCTGCTGCGGGGGCTGTTACCCGAGGCAGAGCGCCGAGCAGGCTGGCGGGGGGGCGAGAGGTAGCCTCTTGGCGAGTTTCTTCATGGGGCACTGCGGGCCGCAGGCTGGGCCAGCCTCCCGGCCTCCGGACCTCTCCCCAGCCTGGCGGCACGTACCGGAGGCCGGCAGAAGGGGCCGGCGGGGGCAGGAGCGGGCCCGCCGGCCTCCCAGAGTTACAAACCGTCGGAGGAATTAAGGGCAAAAGTTTTGCCTCGAGTTGATTTCGTGTGCTGCCCGGGAAAGCTGCTGTTCTCTTTTTCCCCGTAATCGGCTTTGTGTTTCATTCGCTCCTAAGCTATGTTCTTGATATTGCTCACTTGCATTATTATCATAACGTATCTCTACATGCACTCAAAATCCGAGTCACCGGCGAATTCATCTCGTCGTCAGGATTACTCCAATCCGATCCCAGAGGCGATTAGAGGGAGGTAAAATACCGCCTCAAGCCTAATCTTTAATTTCTTCCTCCTTAATAAAAGGAATAATTCCATTGCGTTTTTAAGTAAAAAATGAATTGAAAAGGATAATAGCTCCGCTAACCTTCTGTTGCGTGTATTAATCTTTTCCTGGAAGTGTCTTACCGCGGCCCTGCCGCCCGAGCCCGCCGCACCTCGCGGTGACCCCCCGGTGGGCTCGGGGCCCGGGGCCGGGCGGGGGAAGCACCGACCCTCCGCGCCGCCCCCGTCCCGCGGGGCGAGCTCAGCCTAGGGGTGCCGGGGCGCCGCGGAAACGCCCCCGGCCGCGGCACCGGCGGGCCCGACGGCTCCCGGTCACGGCCCGACCGCGGTCGTTGTTATCGTAACAATCGTCACGAGTGGTACCACCTTCGAGATTCACCGCCAAAGCCGGGGCTTGCTCTCGCCCTCGCCGTCTCCTCCCCAGCCGCCGGCTGCGCGACGAGGCGATTTACCCCCCGACGTGGGGGGACGGGAGCTCCCGCCGCCCCGCGCCCGAGGGGCGCCTCGCTGCCCCGGCCCGGCACACCCGCCGCAGCGAGCCGTGCCGGCCCTCCTGCCGCGCCAGAACCGGAGCTGGCCTCGCTGCTGGCTCCCGCGCAGGGCTTGCTGCTTACTGTCTCTTGGAGGGAGGTCAAAATACAAAAAGGGGGAAAGAGTTGACGCGGAGGGGAGCAGCCCCCGGGTTTCCCAGGACGGTGGGCCGGTTGCAGTCTCCGTTTACCAGCCGGCGTTGCGGGCGATCCAACACCGCCGTCCTTTTCGGTGGGAAACCTGCTGCTGCCGCTACCTGCCCGGCTGCCGGGCCGGGGCCGGGGTCTGCGGTCTGGGGGTCGGGGACCGGGGGCTGGGGGCTGGGATCCGGGGGCTGGGGGCCGGGGCCGGGCGGGGCGGCCGCGGAGCCGCGGCTCGGGCTCGGCTGCTCCGGGAGCGCGGGCGAAGGCGCTTGGGCTTTGACGGGTTGTTTTCAGTTTTAACTCTTCGGCGTTTTCTCCGCTGACATTTTCTCCGGGGGAAATACATGTATCTGTGTGTGTGTGTGTGTGTAATATACCTTCTGAGACTATGTATATTCTCCCCATACAGTGAGTGCGTGTTGGCATCCCTCTGTATCAGTTCCACCGCAAGGAAAAGAATAAAGTATTGCTATTTTTAACCGAATCCATCACAAAAGAAAAACAGTTGACACTGACCCGCTAAACACAAGTGTTCCCGGAGGTAAAACAAAGTTTGACAGTACAGTATGTCTCGTACAGACCCCTTTAAACCGAAAACCAAACGGGTGCAAATTAAGCCTTTTCACGTATAAAGCCTTTAATCACATATAATCGAAATTACAAGTGACCCTCTAAAGCAGCGCTCCCGGCCCTCCCGTAATTCATGCAAGCGATTTGTCTAAGTGTGCCAGCTACGAACGTGAACTGCAGCAATCACGTCTAATCTAATCAGTCCGCCTGTGAGGGGACCCAGCGGTGTCATCAACTCCAAAGGGCCCTTGGTGGAAGTGGCTGGGAGAGGCCAGCGGCAGCTGGAGCCATGAATGACACTTTCTCATTTGTTCCTTTCCCAGTTCAACAAATGTTTAGCCCTGTTGCTGCTAAATGAACGCCTTGCGCTCTTTGGCTCGGGGAAGCTATTTATTTTTAAGATTCCTGAATAGGATCAGGAGCAATTAACTTATTTTTGTTTCTATTTTCTCCCAGTGTATTGGGAGCTAACCTGGAGCAAAGCAAAGAGCTGGTCGGCTGCGTGGGCGCCTGGCTGCTGCATTGCTGGCACCGGAGCGCGCCGGGCTCGCCCGGACGGCGGGGAGAAGGTGTCGGCCATCAACAGGCTGCCAGCCACGGAGCGGGACAAAAACCCGCTCTCTTGTGGTGGGCTCCGTTTCGGTGTGCCGCTGCCGAGAGGGAGGGAGAAGCCAAGGGAAAAACATGACAAGAAGAAGAAAAGCAGGAGCCGCGCCCCGGCGCGGCCGCTGCTGGACGGCGCCCGGAGAGGGCTCCCCGCCGCCCTTGGCGGCTCGCCCGGCACCCCTACCCGGGCACGGGGGACCGCTGAGCAGCAGCCCGAGGAAGGGGCAGAGGGGGCAGGCGACAGTATTCCCCCTAAGGCCAAAAACTTACAATTTGCTTGGCGTTTTCTGTTTGTTTGCTGGGGAGAGGGTCGATTGGGTTTTGGTTTTGATTGTGTTGGTGGGGTTTTTTTCCCCCCTTTCTTTTTTTTTTTTTTTTTCTTTTTTTTTTTTTTTTTTTCCAGTCGCTATTAGAGCAAAACGCTCCTGGGCCGGTGGGAGCCCGCCCAGGCCGGGGCTGTGCTAGGCAACCCAGGCTGGCGGAGGTGTCCCTGCGGGTCCCGCGGGGGTCCAGGTTCCATCCCTTTCGCACAAATGGGTCCAGCTCCCCCTCTGCAAAGGGACTCTCCTGTTGCTGCCTTGCGGCTCCCGCCGTCTGCTAGGTGCTGCTGTTAGTCAAACGTTTGATTCAGACCCCCCCCGGAAGATGCATAACGGGTACTCCCTGCGCAGGAAGCCTCAGCAGCAGCCCACCCCACTGCCTTACGCCCCCTGCCCGCCCCGACGCCCCGCGCTCATTGCCGTGCCCCTCGTGGAGCCGCACTTGCTGCCCACGCACAGGTGCCCCGACGGCCCTCCGCGCCGAGGGTCTGGCGTGTCCCAGGAGGAGCTCTGCCCCCCTCCAAGCCTGAAACATCCAGGGCCTGACCCGAGATCCCCCCGGGACCCCAGGAAGCGTTGAGTGGGTGTCGTGTCCTCCGTGCCGAGGAGGGGGGCCGCACCTCTGGGCGTCTTTGATGAGCACCGGGTCGCCGGGAGCCGCTCGCCCTCCTCGGTGCAGCGCTCCCTCCCCAGCGGCGCCGGGTCCCGCGGCGGAGGCTGTCCGCCGTCAGCTGGGGTCGGGTTTAAATCGTGGTGTGGTTCCACAAGCACGGGTGTTCCCGGCGGGGAGCCGCGCTGCCCACCTCCCGCTGCCCACCCCCGGCGCGACCCGCCGTGCAGCTGCGGGGTGGTGCAGCGGGGACCTGGGGGGGCGGGCCGGGGGCTGAGCTCGGCTGCAGGCCGGGGGCTCGGGGCCCCAGGCTCGCCCTGTCCGCTGCGACGGTTGCCCCGGCCTCTGCCTTGCCTTGCCCATCGCCCTGGCCGGAGGAGGGGGGAAGCCATAGCGGAGGGGGGCGAGCTCTTGGCCCCCGACGGCGGGAATGCTGGCGGGGGCAGCGCCGCTAGCCCGCCCCGGCCCTGAGCACCGCACCCGGTCGTGGCTTTAGAGCCCCTTTCACGCCGCAAAGATGCAGAAGGGTGAACCAAACGACCCCCACACCCCGCCCCCTTGCTAAGAGCTCCCGCACCCCGCGCCCGCTCAGGAGCAGCGGGGGGCGGCGGGTGGATGCCCCGCAGGGAGGCGGACAGCGCGGGGTGCCGCTCCCGGACCGACACACGCCTCCAGGAGCGGGCTGAGGTTTTAAACACATACATTGAGATGTAGCTTAAACACATACATTGCACTATAGCGGCGGAGCTTGCCTCCATGCAGTGGGGTTTCGCTGCGGCGGCGGTGCCTGGCTCCAAAGTTGTTACGCAGATACTCACTGGCCTTCTCAATCTAGTTACTAAGAAAATACGTGAATTAATAAGAAATGGAACGACCTTTGGAGCGCTGTCATTTCAGTACCTGCCTTCCTGTGATGTCTGCTGTGCTGCCTTTCTAATAATAACTTATCCCATACTTTGCATCTGAGTTAATGTCTCTGAAATCACAAACATCTCATAACTTCTTCATGGTTACATCATGGGTTTTTTACTATTCCCTTACTCATCTTGATCTTATTGACAGACATGTCTTGCAAGTACTGCATGCAGATGAAATTGTATATAGCAAAGTGCTCGACATATGGGGTGCACCAGTGTCATGCTTCATGAAATTTGAGTAAATCAGACCCACTGCAAGACACACAAAAAAATCATAGCTTTTTTGTTTTATATTATGTTAGGTCGTAGAAAGGGTTGACTGCTCCCTAAGGGACAGGGAGCTGGGGGCACTCCCCAGGTGGGCAGGTGGGCAGGACAGGGCTCCACCAGCCAGGGCTGGTCCCACCCCAGCCAGGCAGGGAGCGGGGCAGGCTGGGGCAGGGGGAGGTGGTGGCAAGCCAGAGTCCACATCACTGACATGCTTGTGGTTATCGGGAAGGTGTGAAGTCAGTGCATAGGTCAGGGTCTGGTTCAACAGAGCCTATAAGCAAGCACAGGTACGGCTGTAGCTGAGCAGCTGAGGTGGTCCCTGGGCAGAGGCTGTGGGTGGGGGTCCCAGGTGAGGCTAGTCAGGACCGTGGTGGCCTCGAGGTCTTGAGGCCCTGACAGGTGAAATTACTATAACCTACTCTGTAATTGCCCAAATCAATAGGGAGAGTTGGTTGCCTTACTAGGGAAGCCGTCTTAGTGTGGGGACGACTTGGGAGAGAGGACAAGCCCACAGGGGAGGTGAGTGTAAATCAGTATGTTTTCCACGGGGCTCAGCAGATGGTTACTGCCAGGTCAGTCTCTGCTGAAGGAAAGCTGGACTCGTATCTCCTGGACTGTGCTGGTGACAGACCCTTCTGTCCTAGCGTTTCTAGTTCCCAGCCTGGGTTCCCACACTGTTAGTAACTTGCTAGGGACAACATTGGGTTTTGATACTGCTTCCTACCCTTGTCATCTCAGAACCTTAAAAACCTCCTAGCGTCTTCTTCTCAGGAGAGTCCTGCAGGGACCTGGCATGCCCCTGCACTGCTGGCCTCGGCAGGCTCCGCGGGGCCGGCGCGGTGCCACCTGCCTTCCCCTGCTTACAGCCGGCTCCTCCACAGGCACCTCCGCAAGGTCTCAGGAACAGAAATGGTGGAGAGAGGGCAAGCAGGGGTACCTTGGCAGAGACACAGCTTCTCCCTGGACCTGACCAACACCAATCTCTCCGCTTCGTTGGACTTGGGAGCCGGGCGTTAGGGTGGGCAGCCTGGCTTCCTCAGTACCCTGCTGCCTGCCACAGCCGGATGGGGCCCGAGCCTGCAGCTCCTGGCCTGGTGGGCTGCCCCTCACGCAGCCTGGGTTTCAGCCAGAGCCCCGCCTGGCCCTTCAAACGTTGTCAACAGTCATGTGCCAGCACAACTGGGACGAGACACAGGGGAGAGATAGGTAATTCTTTTACTGCTACCAAAACCTAAACCAGCAAACCCGCCTGGGAACTTGGGAATGGCGGAAAACGCCGCTGGGGCTCCCTGTGCTCCCTCCTGCCCAGCAGAGCTGGTAACATGAATGCCAAGTGATGGAGGGGAGTGGGCTGTGTGCGCCCTGCCCACCCCTCCAGCTGCTGGCACCACAGCAGCCGCCTGCAGCCTTGCTGCTCCCTGAAATGCATGTCACACTGCAGCCACATGCATCCTGGGGCGGGGGGTGCTGCGCCCCTGCCCAGGCACCTCTGGGCGAGCACTCAGTCGGGGCATGAAGAGCTGAGAAGAATGGTCTTCCTCACCAGCTCCCATTTCCTCCTTTCTGCTGAATGCACCTCAACTCACGTGCAGATGAGGAGGTTTGCTGCAGGAAAAAATTGCCACTTTGGGTTTCTCCCTAGACAGCTAGGAAGAAGCGTAACTCGCCCTTCCCTGCTTGGTTGAGCTTCCAAGTGTGCTAAAAATCACTTTCCTTGCAGCTCTCATTCTCAGTTCCTGCAGCCCCGCGTGCCTGTGACAGACCCCTGAAGTCCTACGGCCTCTTCTTGGAGGGAAGCTTCACGCCAGCCTTGCAAATCCTCAGCAGTCCATCAGCGAAGCCCTTCCAGTATGACATTATGGCTCAACAAGGGCCCCAGCAACCTGCCTTACTTTGGGAACTGAAATCTGTGTTCTTTCTGATTTGTTCTACACCCCCCCAGGAATTAGTCATGTTCATGCAAAAAAACCAAAAACCCCCCAAACAAAAAACCGAAACAAAACCCAAACCAAACCAAACAAAAAACCCCCAAAGCTGCATTTTTGGTAAGTTGTGTGAATTTTGACTGATGAAAATTTGAATTCTTTCCAGGTCATATTGAGGGTATAGAAAATCAGGCAGCAGGCACTCTCTGTTTGTCTGCTCGTGAGGGTTTTTGTTTGCTTTTTTTTCCTTTATCAAGGCATTGTGTCTTTGGATATTTATATATATATATCTGCTCTATAAAAAAAATATTGACTATAAATCACTATAGAAACTAAATAGAATAATCTTTAAAAATCCTTGTTCTCATGAGGAATCACGCAACAGTTGAAATGGTTTGAAATATTGAAAACATCTTTTAATTGCAGAATTCTATACAAACTTGGGTAGATACAGAAGTGGTCACGACAAAATGTGTTCTTATTGCCTGAAATTTTTCACAGAAATAGAAACATTGATGGCAAGCTTACTGACATCCAACATGATGAGATACCTTTAAACTTGCAAAATGAATAGACACAACACTCCTAAGTAGTTTGTATGTGTTTGACTGTCCTTGAAGTCCTACTATTTATATACCAACTGCAAAATACAAAGAACCAAGATTAAAATTTTTAATGCGCATCGCATAATAATGTAAAATTAAGCACAAAAAAAGGTAAACAAAATGTAATCCTGAAAATACACTATTTTTTTACCTAGGGCACTGACTTATTCCAAGAATGATTTCTGGTATAGTTGTATTTTAAGTGAGGCACACATTTTGTTTTCTGCACAGGATGTCAATACCCGATGGAGATACAAGAATGAATGGTAACGAACAAAAGGGAAAGAAACATAATCACAAGTAGAACTCAAACTCCATGCCAGTGTTCTTGCAGCTCTAAGCAAAGCTATACATTAAAATATGCTACAACCATTGTTCTGAAAAAGTCCTTGGCACTTTTCCTCTGATAATCTTACTTTCTTTTTTTAAATTTTTTAAAAAAACAGAGCAAATTAAGTTTCTGCACCTATATCATAAGGCAAAACTATAAACGCAAGTACAAGGACAAGTTACTAAAAAAACCCCAAGCCAGAGATAACCCCCACCCTCAGACCATCACACCCGAACTCCAAATGCTTGGTGAAATAGTATCATCCTTCCTCCTCATCACTGTCTTTCATAGTAATGCCCTGAAGTCCTCCCGCATCCGTGACTGATACTGTGGCTTCCTCTACGGTCAGACGGCTGTGAACGGTATCGTAGGTTTTACTGTTCAGTGTTCCCTCCAGCACGCCTTGCAACCTGAAGTCTCGGTAGGTTTTCTGCAGCAAAAATAAAACATCTTGAATCGGACCTGAGCAAGTCTGAGCAGCCTTCTGCTACACGCTGGCTATTTCTAGCATGCCAGTGGAACAGCTTTGTTCTGCCTGCAGTTAGGGACCTATCATCTAGAGTTTGATAAAGATTTTGCAGTCTTGGTTGCATGAAATTCCTATAAACTCTAGAGAGCCTACAAGCCATGCTTTGATGTTATTCCTTTAAGAGACTGTGTTTTGTACTACATTTCTGTAACTGTATGCTGAGTTCTCAGTAACTTCCATTTGTCTCAGTGATTCAATAAAAACCAAAGATTTTTTCTAACAGCATATTGAAATATGAATTTAGCTACAGGTAGTTCTGTCATTTCATATAAAATGTGAATGTCTGACTCTTTCCCCATAATATGATTTTATTGGCATTTATCTTTACATTTATAAGACAAGTGTGGAAAAATAAGATACATTTTAGATCATGGTCTATAACGTAAACATTTCTCAGGTGACTACTTCAGCCAGTTAATTTACACTGTCGTCTACATTTTGACTCACATCTACATCTGTTGTTTGTTTTTTTTTTTTTTCACTTGAGAATGTTTTGTTTCCCTGGTATCCAGGGTTTCTATGAACTAGCAGATATGACTTTCTTCTTTGACTTTCTATCAAGTAAGAATTCTGAGTGGAACTACTTTATTCATTGATGCTATGTTCAAGTGAGCATATGGAAAATCATTTACTCTACCTTCTTTTTTTAAGTTGCAACACGTTTGAAATGATTTTTCCTGAAGTTAGCCTAAAAAGCTGAAGAAGGACAAGTTGCTCTAGTTTGTTTTGTTATTTTGTGTGCACTGTTACTATGAGTTCCCAATGTTTATGGAAGAGAATATGAGAAAAAGAAAAAGGAAGATAATGAAAGGTTATCATCAGGCCCATGCCTCTGCTGGAGGAGACGGTGCACAACCCTTAGGGAAAGAGAAGAGGAGAGCTGTTCTTGTTTCACTCAATACTTCAGAGAACTGCAAAAGACACCTCTCAAACCAGGTAACATTCAGATGGGAGATTTTTTCCTGCCACTGTGATGATTATTTAAACCTTGTTTGAATCACTGCAACTGAGATTTATTTGACTTTCATAGGTCAGCTTCAGAGTCAATGGATGCAGCTTATGTTTTCCTCACATACTCCTGCAAGTACCCTGCCTGGTCTTTTTCAAGTGTCACCATTGCATTCCTTTTTTATAACACTGTGCATTCAATTTCCTTTTATGCTGCTAACAGGTCCTACAGAATTTTTTTTTCAGTTTTACATTGTATTCCTCCCATTCTCAGACCAGCACTCTGGGGTTCAGTCATTGCTCTTCTCTTGACACACTTTTGCAGGATTATAATGTTCACTTCCAAGCTTAATTTTTCATTTCTCCCTAACTTTCCTCTTGGTCCTTGACTCTTCTTCAGTCACATCCCTCTGCACGTGTCTCAGACGTCTAATGATATCTTTATGCCATCACAAAGGCTTTAATGGGAACAAACCATGTTTCTTCTTCTGGTCATTCTTAATAACACCATGACTTTTGCTGCATCCAAACATGAAAGAATCATCTAGAATCATCTATTTCTTACTCATTCCATGACCTTTAAAAATAAACCTCCCGCTTCTTTTTTTTTGGAATATTTTCAAGAGATGTCAGGGGCAACACAGCCTCCGAGTTTTTCCAACAGCAAACAGAGAAGTGCCTTCATTCACTCTGGAGTTTGGAGGACCTGGGCCTCCCCCTGTGCCTCTCCCCAGCTAGGCTGCAGCAGTGAAAGCTTCTTAGGGTACTCTGCTTGAACCACTGTTTCTTATCTCCAGTCTCCTGAGTTCCTCTTTTACCAGTTCTGTCTTCAACCACCAAAACACAGGTGGACAACAGTCTCTGTCTTCCAGTACATTGACCAGAATGTCTATGACTGACATCATCTTCAATCTTCCGTATCCACAGGAGACGCCATGGAGTAACACACTATGTGCAAAGCAAGCCAGGTGCATGAGCACAGCAAGGCTGCTGCCGTGACCACCGTGTCCCCCCCGCCAGCGGGAGCCTACTTCTTTGGAACCAGGCTGATGGGTGCGCCAGGCAGCAGAGGGAAGGCTGGCTGGGAGTGCTGCTTGTTCACCTGACGCTCGGTTTTGTGAGAACCTCTTTAAATCTCCCAGGTGATATTTTACTGGTATAATTTAGCCTGCCCATTCTCAGATCTCACTGGGCACAGGTTTTAGCTCCTGTGACACCTTTTTCCCCCCGGAGGATGATAACTCCCTTCACTTGAGAAGAGCTTTAAACCTTTCACAAGTGCCATTCATTTCAACAACAAATAGCAAACTGCTTTTGCTGTTTTGGCTTGTAATATAATGAAGAGCCAAATCCTGTTCCCAGAGAAATCAGTTAAGGTCAAAAATAGCAAAGCTAAGCTTGGTTCAGGGAGCCATGATGCCATCATATTTATGACTATTTGCTTGCATTGCAACTCTCTCTCGCTTTTTTTTTCTTTTAGGTAAGTAAATCCTGAAAGTTGCAGTTGCAATTCCGGTGTCCACAAGTTAAAATGCTTCTGACTTTACAGTCTGGCATGAACTTAAGGAGAAAATATTTTGAAGAAATCAAAGTCACCAGTGACAACAGGTGCTTCTTATTCTGCATTTATACAGATAACAAGAATGTTCAGAGTTAAACAAGACAGCATTAAAAAGGGAAAAAATCTGAAATGGCTTTCCGTCTCTTGCCTAAGGGTGTTAACTAAGATCTGAAAGGGAGTTAGGAGGAAACTTGCTTTTATGGTAGGGTAACCCATAATTGCCTATTTCAAGGTATTTTCCACTTTGCTTACAATCATTTGACATTGGCCAGTGTAAATGACAGAGGACTGGACTGGAGGGATCGGTATTTCTATTGATACTTATCCCGGAGTATGAAAGCTTAGAAAATGTTATCTAGAATATTGTTTTCCAACTGAACCTAGTAAACACATGCACATAAAAAAGAAAATAGTTACTTTTTAGGAGACTGGGAAAAGTGGAGAAATAATACAATTGGGATTAGGGTAATTAAAAAATATCTGTAATATGACAAACAATAATTTATTAGGCATACCTATATTAGGTATTGCTGGATGGCTAGCAGTAATCTGTTAAAATTCCTGAAAACAATCTTAATTGTCACTGAGATGAGACCAGAATAGGTGACAGTTACTATACTACAAGTGCACATATAATTAACATTAGAGGTTTTAATACATAGGTAGTTTCTTTCTTCTGAAATTTGCTACAACAGAAAAAAAAAAAAACCCAACCTAAAACTACGTAAGGTTGAAACTTTATTCCACATTACCTAACTTTTAGGGAGATTTATACTTATCCATGTTAATACTTTATCATTTTTCTCTCTTTACTATGCAGTCTAACACAAACAGATTTTTTACCTTTACTATCTTGATGAGAGTCTTCAGTTGGTAGATGTGAAGCTGAAGGTCTAATCTATCAGCCAACCACATGCATATGACTTTCATGGAGCTGCTATACCATTGCTGAAAAGAAGGATAAAAAACCCCAACACCAAACAACTCTGCAGTATTCATTTAACAGATTTGGTAATGAGGTAATGAAACACTTTGAAATGATCACAGATCAGCACTTAAAGTCAACAGTGATATAATTTCCTGTTAAGAGAATTGCATGGGTCAGTAGGAAATCAAACAACTTGACCTAGACTGTTCTTTACATGAATTAGCAACTGCCATTTTATCTTTCAGTTACAACATTTTCAAGAAAAACAGCGTTATGCACTTTGCTATCTGTCAGTAAGAATGGATATTAAATACACAATTACATGAGAGAATTGACAGCCAAAACAGCAAGGGAAAAAATAGGTAGGGTATCTTGAGAGACAATTTGCGATACCTAGATTTCCTGATCCAGACAGGAAAACAGCATCAGACAGAATATGCAATGTCTTGCTTTTTTCTTTTAAATCACTTCTGTATTAAGCAAAAAAAAATATTCAGAAATCCATGGAAACTGTATTTCAGCATGATGAAAACACCGCTCTGCCCCTCCCAAAATAACCACGTTAAGGTTTTGTTTTACATTAATTATTAATTATAATTACAGCCTACCTTATTTCCTCTTTTTATCTTAGGCATGGGTATGTTTTCCCTCAAAGCTTCACAAACGGATGGGGTAAGAATAAGCTCTCTGCTGTTGGTGTCTATGTTACTGTAAAAAAACGCTCAGATCCAAATAGCTACTATAAATAGTCCTTTCACATTAACTGGATTAAAGGAGATTTTACTAAACATAGTTGTAGCAGTTTTCCTCCCTCTCCTGTAAAATACCAACCAGATGTCATTTAGTCAAACTGTAAAAAGGAAGGGTTTTTTTTGTTTTTCATTTTAGCAGTGAGAGATTAAAAGAGTTTGTGTCGTAGGTCTGTTTCTAGTCTCTTTCCCCACAGGGAAGCAGCTTAAATTCTTTTCTAATGTAATTTCCTGTGTCTTTACAAAATACACAGATATGCAAAGAGAGGAAACTGCACATTTTAAAATGCAGCATGTTAGGCAAGGTATATGTCATGAAGTAATTCAAAGGAAGGGTCTAACACATCTCATTAGCCACCTCTACATTAACGAATAAAATGAAGTATATATTGAAAAAATGAAGACAAATTACGGGCTACTGGATGTAACAAAAGACAGAACTAGAATCTTTTCATCAAAATGTAAGCTCTCTGGAAAAAGCTTTGAAGACATACAGTGAATATATGTAAAGAAACAGTCTCGTGTCATTGTAACTATCAGTTTTAAGGTAAGTTTGAAATAAGATTGTCATATAATAACGGCTTCCATTTATTTTGTATAATGTGTTAAAATGTATTATAATTTTAAATCACTGCAAATAAATTATTCACATTTTAGAGTTTATCCTATTAATTTAGTATTTTACAGAAGTGAACAAACACCACACAAAAGGCAGATAGCTGCACATTTCATATAAGTAATTTGATTTATTCAATAAAATATGGGACTGATCGGATATCCATAAAATAATGGGTTTTTACCACTGACTGACATTCTCATGCTATTACATTATTTCACCCCAAACATGCATGCTGGTTTTGATTTCCTTTATAAGTACCTGCAAAATATTTTTAATGTGACAGAGTTGTTACTAAGTGGCAGCTGTAAACTATATGACATCTGTATATATACTAATGTCTAGAGAATAAAATACAGTTGAGCTTATTCACTCAGGAAACTCTATTGATCTAATAAACATAAACATTAATATGCCAAGCATTCTACCCAGAATATCTATTGTTCACTGCAGTAAGATGAGGTCAGTTATTACATTATCACTCAGACTCTACAGTTGTTAATCTGTAACATAGTAATGGGAAAGAGAATGGTTTTAGTAGTGGAGTTTTCTCAAAATTGATATTCTTCCATAAAAAAATCCAATAACACATCCACAATGTATACAGTTTGTAGCAGGTAGGAAGCAGAAGGGGCTGAAACTTAGTCACACAAACAAATTGCAGACAGAATCAAAAATTCTGTGATTGGTTTCCCCATGCAACACCACTGAATTGTGCCAGATCACTAAGGATAGACCCAGTCCCAGTCTTCTGGCAAAACGTGTTTTGAAGCCCAGCCAGACAACTTAACTAAGATGGATGCAGTAAAAATTAAGACTCTCCATACATATCTGTGATATGCTTGCATACACTGAAAACAAAGCTAAAAAATCAGAGGGAATTAATTTTGCTACTCAAATTTGTGAATAAAAACAATGTAATATGTTTTATTGACTAGCTTTGGTATGTTAAACTTTCAGTAGAACTGTTTAATTCGGTGATTGTGAAATGATACTATGGTACTTGCTCCTCTGTCAACATACCTTTTCAGAAAAAATATGACTGCTATAGTATTAGAAAAAGATGTATTCTTATTTTGAATTGCCGCAGTGTTTTCAAGAAAAATCACATCCAGCATATTTTTAGAGTCCTCCTAGAGGTACTTGTGGGTGGGATTCCTATTCCTTATTAAGAAGTTATGTTATAGCCTTATACCCACCAATTTTGATCACTTCAGGCTGAAGCTGCATAAACATAAATCTGCTGGACTTCGTAAGAAGAGAAGTAAGTATCACCCTATCGCTTCTTTCGGAGCCTGTTAAAATGCACAGCACTGCAAATGCCTCTCAGAGGTGGAACCCAAGGCCACACATTCTGACAACCATGAACACGTTACAGAGGCAGGGATGCATCTACTGTGACTTACAGGAACTGGTTGCAAACTCAAAAGTGCTTCGGCAGTTAGATAATGGTCTGGTGATTACAAGTTTTCAAGTAGTAATAATTAAAAAGAAATCCTTCTATCTGGTTTAAGAAAAAGTCACTTTCCCGCTAGTAACAATAGCACTGAAAGGACAATGCAGCTCTTGCAGATGTCAATTATATGGTATTAATGCCATATTCTTTGCTGTTTCCTATGCAAGAATAAAGCAGGAAGTGTTTATTAAATATGTTTTTCACATCAGCATGTAACAGCAGCCAACCACTCTAACGAAAATGTTTACCTCCCTGCTCCCGTTCACTGCCCCCCCGTCTTCTTATTCATAGCTTATCCAGCTCCTGTAAGGGCATGCATTACTCACTTCATTTTCCTGAGATACCTCTTTTAAAGTAAAAAAATAAGAGAAAAGGAAAGGCTAGGGTTGACTCTGTGAGACCCCTGTATTTATTCACACTTATTGTGCATGACTGTAGACTGGTAAATCATATTAGCAGCCCATCTCCCCATCAAGCTGCTACTTGCTTTCCAGCCCTGGGAAGGTTCAACAAATCAACAGGAGCACGGAAAACAGAACATCAGTCTAATCTAGTGTTTAAGGTGAAGTTTTCAAACCCAATCTAAGAAGATCTTTAGAGCAAGCAACAAGCTGAAGGGCTCAGAAGGTGGTATTGACAATGAAAGAGTGTTGAAATATTGAGAAGCGCAGCACTTGTGCATTTTTAATAACAAGAGGGTCAACGAGGACACAGCTCCCTCAGTGCCAATAGTTGCCACACCAGGGCTATAAACGCTCTCAGTTCATCAGATTTCTTAAACAGTTCATCAGCTTTCTTAAACACCCTAAACCCCCTCAGCGGACCTTTAGTCTTAAATTAACAAACCAAAGCAATGAAAGAGGGTGCAGCTTGAATGGCCAGCATTGATCCCCAACGGGGCTCGGCGTGGCTACAGGCGTTGAAAAACTCGCTCCATTGTCGGGAGGAATTGACAAACCTCCTCGCCTAAATAGTCCAGCTCAGGCGGGCTAGAGGCACGCAGCTGTAAAGGGCTCCCCTCGCCCCGCTCCCAGCGCTCACAATGCGCCAGGCATGAGCTCTTTGTCAGGCCCAGACTCTGCAATTTTCTAACAAGGATTAAAGTTGTTTCTCGGCAGGGCCAGTGAAAAGCGATTTAGCAACATACCGTGCTTTCTTCAGGCAAGTTAAAGAGAAGTAGTTAAGGAATTTCATTATTCTGTTGACCAGTGGAAATACAAAACAAATATATTAAATATTCACCATCTTTCTGGGTGCCTGAGCTATAACATTCGCCAAACGGTTCAATTAAATATAACACTTATCGGCTGAAAGCCAGCACTTCAGATTTATTTTTGAAGTTTTATAAAAAGGTGCAGCTGTTTGCCACCTGGAAGGAGGCTCAATACATACTAATACACAATGCTTTAGTCCTTCTAGGGCTGTTATCCCTCATGCCTGAGACACAAGACCCCGTCGAGTTTCTGTATCTTGCCTGCTCTTGATAAATGGGCTCTGTCAAAATGCTTTTTCTGCAGAATATGGCAGGGGGAACAGCTTTTCTAGGAACCGCATTTTATCTTCCTACCGAAGCCTTTATTGCACTATTGATCAGGAATTGAGTTGCTCAGACGACAACGGGATGTTTTTACTTCCTCCGGCTCTACTTTTCCTACCAGAAACAATAACAAGTATTCTTCTCACTGAAGAAACTGCACATCAAAGGCAGCATAAGCTAAAATGCATAAGAAAGACTACGAGCATGTTGAATATTAAATGCTAAAATGCCTAGTTTTTATTAAAAGGCAATGCTGCAATGTTGTTTCCAGATTTTGATAGCTAGCAGTGTGCACTAGCAGCGCACCAAGGAACTTTTATATTTACAAAAATGTTGAATGACGAAAAAGCTATTTTTTAAAAATGCAAACAGCAAAAATTAGAAAAAAGTTCCTAAGTTTCATAATATGTTTCCCTCCTTGCAAAATATGAACAATCACACTGACTTCCTTAGTTGAATGTTAATGAGGGAAACAAGTGTCATTTGTAGCGTCTGGAAACACTGAGGTTTAGAAGTTATAGCTGTATTTTCAAGTTTAGGTATAGACATCATCCACTTAAATGAGGATTTTTACCGGAGTAGTGATGAGTTCATACATTCTTCTGAAGGCTGGGAAGCCTTGGTAAACTCTTAAAAAAAACCCCAAACCTGGGGGAGGATGTCTTAACCTGTGGGCCACCATGATACATCAGAAGGTATGTACACGCAGGAACACCAAAATAAGAAATCAAGTCAGAAGAAGTAATTAACATTCAAAATATCTTTATGTTTCTGCAGAAAAGAAAAATATTTAATTGCAGACTAAAAGCCACAATGAAGCAGCATTGCATAAGATGTTTATGCTTTTTGCTCAGGTTTAGGTAGCCTTTTGGTTAAGAAAGCCTGAGAAAACTTTGAAGGTCGGAGCCGCTGTAGGTAGACATAAACAGAAAATGTAATGTTTCAACATGCTGAAATTTTGTTTGTACTCTCTTCCAAGCCTATCAGTTCTGCTTCCTGACATGGGCAATTTATGAACTGGTTAAAATAGCAATTTCTTCTAATGGAGGGAGACCAGAACTTGTTGACTAGTGAGGTAGTGCCTTCCCACCAGTCCTTCTTGTATTTTCACTCCTCTGAGAGGAAGAAATTACTTCCCCAGTGACTTTTCTTTTCTATATTGCACTGGTCATAGATGTGCACCAGTCTGTGAGGCACTTCCAGCTGCATTTTCAATGAGGATAACTGTGTCAGTGACCAGGAAAATGAAGGAACAGAAGCTGGGGAAACCTGGGAGGAGAGAAAGCTCTCATGCAAGAGTTTTCCCACCCCACAATTAGCTCCACGTGGCTTCATGGTGACAGCCACTGTCCTTCTGTGACATATTGTCCAACCCCACAAGGATGTGGTTTCTTGTTATACATAGTCTCACAGTGCCATAACATAAAATGTTCAGCTAGGTTTGACTCTGAGCACCCAGGTTTACAGTGCCATCCCTGAAAAAATACTCTTACCAAAATCCAGAACTTTGCCTTCATGGGAAGACCGTGCAAAGGTGATAGTGTGTGCGTGCGTGTCTCAACGTTACTGTTCTGCATCAACAGAGAATTCTTTGTTATTGAGATGTGCTTCTACAGTAGAGACGGTAAGATTCAGTTGGCACAAGTGGTCAGTTAGCTGGCCTCTGACTGTAGAAATAGAAATCACACCATGTCCAGATACAATGAAGTTTTCAAGGCCACTTGTAGCCTGGCTATTCTTACAGCTACCCTAGTGCTTCTGGCTGTTTGGTTTTTGGCAAGGTAGTAATCTTTCTGTTTAGGACATCCAAGAAATTTATATTATTTCTCTGAAACATGAAAAATTGACCTACCTTTTGATTCAAAGCACTGCTATGACTGCACAAAAAAATTTATGTGGCATAAATTTCATAGCCGAATGGATATGGGGGAAACAGCTGACATTAGGACTGTGCCAAGAGTTAGAACTGTAGCTCCATTTTATGGGCACTGATCAAGCACTGCTTCACCTATGTGTTCACTTCCTGTATATTTAATGTATTAGGACACATTACGTTTACTAGTATTTAAAATATATGAAATACAATCCATACAAATATTAAAACTGAAAGGGTATTTTAACGTACTTTAGCTTTCATCCAATAATAGTATATATCCTTTAATATACAGACAGCAGACCAGGAAAGCTTAGGGGGCTTACTTTTGCATTTTTTCAAATGTTCACAAAGTTCAAAGAGAATACTATTGGTTCTGGAGGTCACCATGATGCCACTACATTTATTCCTTTTGCATTTTTTTTCCCTAGGAATTTTCTTTTAAAAAAAACTGAAAGAAATGAAGATTAAACTAAGCAGTAGTGGAAAATACATCAAGTTAGCTTTGTTGGAACCATGGGATTAGCAGACAGTACAAACAAATGCAGCCTTTTCCCTACACCAAAAATCAGATATTTAAACCCCCTTGATCTGGAAAATACAAATTATTAAATCAATATTGTCATATGAAAACCCTCTATTTAACTCTGCTCCTCATTTTACTGCAGTTCCTTTGCACACTTTCATCCAAGGACCTGTCCAGAAGTCCCCCCTGTTGCTGGATCATTCATTTCTGCTGTAATGCTTCCAAGCCCTGGGCTCCCTCACGTGCTCCTACCTTGCACAGAGCCCCTGACACACACCTCTTCCACCCCACCAGTGTCTTACACTTCTAACGTTCAGCACCACTTATCAAGGCATTTTCCTGAAAACGTCCCAGGCTTTCAGCCAGCTTCTATATTTTGCTTCCTCCTCTAAGCCTGAAATGCTAAGCCGTGTTTTGAACTTCGGCTTTGGAATGTGCAAAAATGTTTGTAGCGTTAAGTTTACAGCTACATGTACCAGAAAAGAAGAAGTGAGAAAGAAACCAGATATTACCGTCTGCTTCAACACTCATACTTCTTGTGATACAGGGATCAGGACCAAGATTTCTTTAACTTGGTCATTTCAAATTCCAAATTGTTCGGGTACATTTTTTTCTGCTTTTTTTTCCCTTCTTCCTTTTTATTTCTTTGTGTCTGTGTGATTGTAGCAGATTTATTAACTTGCCTCTTGCACTCTTGCTTGGCTGAGGAAGAAAGTTTTTTTTTCCTTCCAGTGGGATTCTTCCTTTGGTTCTCTTCTGCCTTCTTTGTGCCATTACTCCAATGAAGCTCTCAGGGAGCTCAAAAAAAAATATTTTGTTTTTCTTAAGAATGACTAATTGATGAAACAAACACTTTAGTCTTTAGTCAGTCTCATCCCTGCCTATTTGAATGAAGGACTCACACTGTCACTCCCAAAGCCATCAGGAGAAAAGGGAAAGGAGCTCAACAGAAAGAGGAACCCAAACCTTGACAGAAAGACCCTGTTCAGCGGACTTACGATGACAAACACGTTGACAGTTGTTGGATAGGATGTTTTGGTAATACAAGGAAACAAAATTAGGCAATCAGTAATGAGAAGAAAAGAGAACGAGGATCATTTAAAAGCTTATTCAACATCTTTGAAATTCCTAGGCAAAAAGGACATAATTCTAAAATAACAAAGAACATCTAACATATGAAAAGACTGCCTTTTAGAAGGAAAATATTTTTTTCATATTTTAGGCTTATAATTAAAAGCTGGCTAGTTGCTATGGAACTGCTGCCAACTTACAAATAAATATCACTTTTAACACAAAATATACAGTACTCATTTCTCCCTGTATTGTATAGTGGTTGCCAAACAGCAATTTACAATATTTATGCTACTTTATAATGTTTGTGACCTTCATTTTTTTCCTGTCTTCTTCACATATGGTAGATGCGCTGGGAAACTGGAAGTCTGCAAAATTAGACATGCATAACTTCCCTCCGTATCTGGACATATGTAATGTTGCTGTTCTGATTTCAAACACTAGGTAATAACATAATGCTCATGACTGTGAGAGACTAACAGCAGTTTCCCTGCTCCACTCTGGATATGCAGCATATCTGCGAACACTACTCCCATAGGTTATTCTGGTGCTACAACTCTCTCGAGCAGACACTGTCAGTCTGGCTACGCGATGTGTTGTGTTGCAGTTTGGGGTCTATCTGCAAACATCCTCCAAGGCACAGAATGGGGAACATCACTTGAATGACCTTGAAGTGAAAGCCAGTGTGGATCCTTAAAATAAACAAATGAACATAATGCAAAACAAATGACCAAGTTGTTACACATTATAACACTCGCCTCTTGCTGTCAGGCTCTGGTTTAAAAACCCTACAAATGTGCTTAGCTGCAAAAATGCTAAGCAGTCTTCCCAAGCTGGAAGCACCTTCTTTATGTGGAAGAGCTGAGAGAGCTGGGCCTTTTTAGCCTGGGGAAGAGAAGGCTGAGAGGGGATCTTATCAGTGAATATAATTATTTTAGAGGCGAGTGTCAAGAGGATGAGGCCAGGCTCTTTTCAGTGGCGCCCAGCGACAGGACAAGGGGCAACGGGCACAAACTGCAACACAAGAAGGTCCATCTGTATATGAGGAAGAACTTCTTTACCTTGAGGGTGACAGAGCACTGGGACAGGCTGCCCAGAGAGGCTGTGGGGTCTCCTTCTCTGGAGACATTCAAAGCCCACCTGGACGTGTCTCTGTGCCGCCTGCTGTAGGTGAAGCTGCTTTAGCAGGGGGTTGGACTAGATGGTCTCCAGAGGTCCCTTCCAACTGTGACTATTCTGTGATTCTGTGTAAGTACATGTGTAACATTTTAAGGTTAAACAGATCCACTCTGCCTGTAAGGTATGTAACTGAGACACCTATCTCTGCTTTTGCCCATTTGTCTGGGACTTGGGAGTCCCTGGAGTGAAGCACCGGCTGAGGGCCCACAGGAAGAGACCTACTGTGAATGCATCTCTGCCTTAAGGTGTGTTTATTCTTCATCTCTGCACCATGTACCAAAAGTGAGGTGGACTGAAGTTGAGCCAAAGTCTGTGTTGTGGCTTTTACACTCATGTTAGTAGCTCTTGTGCTAGAGTCTTCTATTTAGACTCCCTGCTCCATGTGGAATGAAGTCAAGTACGTATTTTAATTAGAGTATTTAAAACATCCTGCGTTCCTCTGGATGAATGTTTTTGCAGGCAGCTCATTTCTTTCCACCTCAGCAATCTTGACCCATCATCTGCCTACCCTGTGTGTTATTGCAGTGGCATACGATGGGGCTGGGCGCAGCTGTGAAGTTGATCGGGAGTTGCACAGTGGTGGAGCCACTCCTCTCCTATGCCGCATCGACTGGGCACCACGCTGAGCAGTGCTAATGTGGAGCAGAGGTCCACCCTCCTGCCTCCCTCTTGCTTCTCTCCTCCCCTCATCTCTCTGGAGAAAGTGTCCTTGGACTGGACAGGTGCCTGGTTTTCTCCTTTCCATCTCTGACCCTATTGCCCATGTGCACCCTTTCAGCTATGCAGATTTTACAGCTGTGTTACTTTTTTTTTGGAGCCAACTTTCCTGTGCATTATTTGTACTGTTTTTCTTTCACATTGTAAACAACTTTAGTACACTACAAAGGATAGTCAATGCAGTGTAAATTAATACAACATACAACAAAACACTTCCAAGTTATTTAAAAGAAAACATCTCCATATAGGTCAACACTTTTGCACATTTAAATCAGCACTAAAGCTTCAGTTCCCTGTGATCAAACAGGTTAAGAAGCTCTTTCTACTGACGAATCACTGACTTTGTTAGCGCACTCTGCAGCATCCTCACCTGGTACTATTTTGATTTACAACATAGCAACCTCTTTCTGTTACTCCAGACTCATTATAGTACAACTAGATCATTCTGATACTTTCTGGCACTATTTTTCTTGCAATATGATCAACGATGTGGTCGTGCATCTATTCACAAACACTTAGGCAGAGTTTTGCTTGATTGTCCTTTTTAAACTAAGCTTGATCCAAATGAAATACAAGTATAAATATCAAACCTGCAAGTAAGGTTTGAGAAGCCACAAGGTTCTCCTGCTGTTTATACGTGTGTGAATTACAGTACATCAGGAAATCAATATTCCCTAGATGGTGCTTGTGCCTGGCACTTCATGGTGAACAAACATTAGGTAAGACAATATAAATGGTACAATCCTTATTGATTTCTCTTGACTGTGTAGAATGTGAAAGCTGCAGCCACAGTTAACACTTACTGACAGACTCATCTAAAGTTTCAGTGCTATTTTATATTTTTATAGTTGTCCACGCTCAATTGATTCCATTAAGTTGCTAGACACATTTCAAGCCATCTAGATAAGAAGAAAAAAAGCTGTGCCTGGAATGAGATGCTGCTACTTTGTGCCTAGCAGGATAAAAAGGTTAAAGGACTAAATTGTGCCTGGATGTTGGAAGGAGTTCTCTTTTATTTGATAGAATTGTTATTGTTTTTAGTGAATGGATACTGTGAGTGATGGATAGATGCATTTAACTAAGTTAAATAAATGAATGAACAGTATAGACCAGAAATGTCTATGGGGAAACTGTACTGGAAGCTCCCAATGTTATAGCCCCTCCCCAAACAAACAAGCGAAAACCCCTCGTAGTTCCACCCCTGACTGATAAAATTCCCTAAGAAAAAAAAAATCAGATGGGCTTTAAAATCTCGAGTTTGAGATTTTTTTTCATTTTTTTCCTCTTTTGACTCATGATGCACATTTTAAATTTTATTTTTATAGCAATTTATACTTCTTTTTTTTTTTTCTTCCCCAAAACAAGTAAGCTTCTCACACGAGTCAGAGAAATTAGGGGGTAGGACAGCATAAGAAGTTCTGAATATCAGGATATGAGATTTAATGCCCTGCAAAATAATTCTGTATTTCCCTTTTATATCCAAAGAGCCCTTTTAGCAAGATATCAGAATATCTATTTCATAGTTTATTACTCCCCCCGCTGGGAAGATTTAAATAATATGATTGAATTAGTGTGAAAAAGGTGTCAGACATCCATTCCATGAATACAAAATGCAGACTGGACTATGGGATACATCATGTCTCGAGAAAACCCTTTTTCTATCTTTTTGGGCTGTTTGGTACTCAGCAAGATGGAAATTCAGAAATTAAAAATGACATTAAAAATGATAAAGTGGGAAATGTATCATATAAAAACCATATCAAAACCAGCCATCACGTTACAGTTTCCTCTAGAGAAAACACTGGCAGCTACAGTGCAGAACAGCTTACAAAGTGCTGAGTATTCTGATCCTGAAGCAGCAAAACCTGAAGCATGTTTTGCTTTAAGTGTGTTGTGGGCCTATTGATTTTAACAGTACTGAGTTTTGCTGGATTAATAGCAGCATAATCTGCACTCTCCAAGAGTGGGCACTCCTTTTCTCAGCATATTCCAGGGGGGGTGTGTGTGGGGTGGGGTGGGTGGGAAATCACAGAAAACTTATACACTATATAAAATCAGGTGGAGGTTATATTTTTCAGTTTTCAAATGTACTGTTGTTGAATTACAGAGATTTCTATCTCCAAAAATGAGGTAAATCTACTTGAAAACATCATGAACAAGTTAGTGAACTGTGAAAAGACTTTAACAGTAAACTTGCAAGGTGTTGCTTCCATCTTGCAGAAGAATTTCACATATTTGAGCATGTTCATGTAATTAACTTTTTCAGTCCATATTTGGTGACACTGCCTGTGGTTTTCCCTAAAATTCTTTCTTTTACCAAAAAAGACATGACAAACTGTTTTAAAATTACAAGAATGTCTTCAGATCAAGAGAAAACTGCAGAGAGGTTCTCATATCAAGAGCTTTCTATTTTCCCTATAAAATATTAGACATAATTAAAGGTGAGTTAAGACTTTGGTGAAAATCTAAAGAGCATCGGCGAATCTGAGCACTGCTCAGCTTTTCAATTGCTTTTCTACTTCTCAGTTCTTTTAAATGGTTTTCTATGGCAGGAACATTTTTCTTAATTAGTCACAGCTAATTAGTGTTCTGGCATAGACGAGTAATCAGAAATGTCAGAGCTGCAAGGCTACATCTCCCTAATCCTTTGATAATAATTTAGCCTCCTGGGAGGGCCTCAAGCTGCGGTAAGTAGTGGCTGACAATAAGGCAAAATTAGGTGGGCAGCAGACCATTAGGATAGAAAAATAAAAAGCACTACCAAATCCTGCTGAGCACCATCAGGCAACTAACTGCACTGCCAGATGAGGTGCCTGTTTAAGCCTGTGTTGTTAATTAGCTGATTCTACCAGACCTGCCACATATGTCCAGGTGCATCATGCAAAGATGTGTATTTCTGGGTTTGCGCCAAAGGACAATTTTGCACTGTGATCAAATTTCAAGAATCTGAGAAAGAAGCCTGCATATTTCTTGACGATTATTCTGAGTTATCAAAGAAATAAGAAGATCAACAAGCTACAATCCATTTTTGTTGAGTCTCTTTTAAGTAATTAGGCACGGTCCTCTCACGTTTCTCAGAGGTTAATACAAACACAGCTTTTGATTCAAATGTGGCCTTTAACTAGTTCTACCTAGTCTGAACTTGCTGAAGTCACCTTGGCATATAGTCTAGATCAAAAAGTAGACCTTCTGTCAAATCACACACTTGCAAATAATTACGTAACAATGAAAGCGAAGATTACTTATTAAAATTAATGTGACAGGAAGCAATTTGAGAATGAGAAACCCCCCACACAATTGAAGTTTTCTAGAAAAACATTGCTGAATACCAAACACTACAGGAATGGTGCTTTTGAGGTAGACATGGACAGCACAAGGAGTTGGCGCTACAGAAAACTCACATGTAAGGTAAGTGTTCCTCTCAGCTGTGTGACACCAGCTGAAGATTAGCTCACTCGCCAGGGAGAAGCACTTGCACGTTTTTTACACATTTTTTGTAAAAGGTCAGAAAACTTAACAGAAATGATGCAATTGAATAATGTATTTGCTAAAAATGTACTTGCAGATATGATGGCAAACAGAAATGACTCAGATGAGTACTTCATATCTCTATTTAGGCATAAAATGAAGTATGTGACATAGTAATCTTTGGAGAATAGTTACTACCTCAAATATCCTCAAGTACATCATCGAAGTTAAATCGTCTATCCCTGCTACTAATGGAAAAGAAAAATAATGGTTGTGATGTGGGAACACTACTAGCATTTAATTAACATTCCAGACAAAATACAAGCATTTTTATGGCAGAAAAAGAGTGTCACATTACACCTGAACTTTTGAAAAATAAAAGCCAAAAGCAGCTACGTAAATCTGGAGTGCTTAAGCATTTATACCACTCATAAAGATGTTCAGTTTTTTTGCACTCCAAAGAAAGTTGTACGAGTTCCCTGACCTAAACATCTCTTATACTGCTTGTTGAACTGTTACTCTGCATGAGGCCACAACCTTAAGGCTGTTCTCCTACATGAGTAGTCCCTGTGAAGTCAACAGGACTAGTCAGTCACACCACACCTGTTTAACACCCAGGAGAGATGAGCAATCAAGCCCAAAGTCAACATCTGCTAACAGGTGCCATCTTCTGCAAGATAACGAAGGGACCTCCTTATCAACGCTGACCTTTCCAGGATGCGCACTCTATTTTGTGTGTTTATGGTACACTTGTGCACAAGGTCCCCAGAAATTAAAGCCTAAAAAAATTAGAAAACCTGTAAGTTGTATCAATGGCTAAACACTGATGTGTTAAAACTGTTCTCTTAAACTATTCTTTATTTCTCAAAGCAGCAATCAATTAGTGCATAAAGATTTCATTGCCTATATAGTCTTAATAAAATTGAAATCATACATCTGTTTACCCTGTAGAGTTTTTAACAATAGACCCAACACAAATATAAAGTATAAGATAATGCTCTTAATGGCAAATAAACCAAGAAGGGCTTTGAAGGAAAAATGCCTGAAACACTTTTTTTCAGTGTTCAGACAAGTATATCCATACTTCACATGCAATTAACAGGTACAAGAAAGTGAGAATCTACCCAAGTGGTACTTAGAAACTATACATTACTACAGAAAGTAAGTATTGTATCGCTGTTTTAAACAGTGCTTTATGCAAAACGACTTAACTTTTTTTAAGCTGGTTTGTTAATAAAATTCCATTTTGTTTTAAAGGAAACAGTTTTTCATTTGTAAGTCTAACGTAATTTAAAATGCCTAGGAGTTCAAGACTTACTAGTCCCATCTTGAAAATTCAGGTAGAATGAATCTAAGTCTAGTGAGTGATGATAACCTGGCATGTTTATGGACACAGGATTGCATTTATTAAGGTTAATGGTAAAACTGCCATTGATTTTGACAGTGTAGAACCAGCCCCCACGGGAATTTCATAGTTGGACATTTTTTATATCTGCTGATTTTATGATCAGATACATGGCACTGTTCTTTGATAGGCTGCACAAATGTTCTTATATTATCCATCAAGCAGATTATCTTTATGAATGAGGGGCCTTAAAAATAATCAGTAATATTTGAGATTTATTCTAGGTTTGCGTAATTTTATTCTAAATACTTCATTTTCCCACTCACCAACTGCTACTTTTACAGCCTTTTCTGAAAATAAGTATTTTTCAAACACTGGTTAAAAAAAAAAAAAAAAGTACAACTTTGCTTCTAAAACATTTTACTAAACATTATTTTAAAAAATGATTCCTGGTTTAAGTGATTAAACTTTAAAAAACGTTTCCGTGGGTGATGCTTTTAATTGTAATTAAAAAATGTAATCATTAAACAAACACTGTAGTGCTTGTGTTCATGATATAGTTGTTATACATTGAATCTACCTGAGTCACTGCAGCGTTAATGGTAGAAAATTTGAGTTTATTAGAGAAATTTGTCCCAACATAACTTCATTGTCTTAGTTTACTCCAGTGGAGTAGGGGATTGGAAGGAATCACATGGATCATTCTCTGAATTAAGCCTTCAGGCATCATGAACATGGAGTAGACATTTAACACAGAACTACTGCAGACCATCCACACGTACAAGGCACTACAAAACCTTCCTAGTGCTCTTTAAGATCTGTGGTGCTAAAAACAAGAGAACAAACAAAAATTCCCCCCACAACTATAAGTTGCTACAGCATGACAGTAGGAGATAAATGTCCTGAGGTCCTGTGACGGGAAGGAATTTGGTAGGTAAAATTCCCAGCTGATCTTAGGAAGAAGACCATGTCCCAGACCACAAGGGAAGACAAGAAGTCCTAAGTGCCTCTGACAAACTGACCAAGCAAAACCTCTTTGTGACTCTAAATTTGATGATTAATTTTAAGAACGAGAAGAGGTACGCTGACAGGGGAGAGACCAGTGGTACTAGGAGCACCAAGCCATGCTGTTCTGCATTGGTTCTGCTGCACGATCAGCAGAGGTACTGAAGCATAGGATTTAAATGGTTTAAAAATGGTGCAGAAAAAACTAGCTGCCCCGTCTTCTTTTGAAGTCCCCTGGAGATCTGATCCTCTCTCATATGTAAGGATTCATATCACAAGCTTAAAATGCCATTCTCCTGATTTTCACATTTTGTATGGCATGGCACTGCTCTTCCAGGCTTACCAAGCACCACCATAAAACAATGCCATTTTTAGTCTTCTCCCTGGTTTGAGACTTCTCAGGTAGATAGAAAAAAACTTCTAGCCTTAACACACTATGACCCATTGGCAGACATTTGTACTAGTATCAATACTATTCTTAAATTTAAATGAGCTTTGTCATGTACCTTACTTCATATGATAGGCATCCCGTTCTCTTGGTCACTGTAATAGCTGCTAGTATACAGCAGCTCTGAATCAAGCCAATGAAATCTGCGCATAAATAGTTTGTAACTATATATTTCTTGGGATTAAAATAGCATCCAAGGCCTGATCTCATCTATATTTATAACTAACACTTGTAGCGCACAGAACAGTCTGATTTTTTTGGTGATTCTGGATGAGGTGTTTCCCTGGCTGAAGCACAGACATGCACTTCTGTTTCGCTTGGCTGATGATTTCTTATCTGATACAATGTATTTTAATGGGAAATCAACTGTGATCTACAACTGCAGCCAGTCGAATGGCTTGAAGTATATTTACAAAAAAAGGTAAATATATTTTATTCTTTCTATTGAAATATAACTTGATAGAATTGAATTTATAAACAGTACCTAGTTTTTGTTATATCAGTTATTCAAAAAACTCTTCAAAAAACCATGGGCAAAATCTTACTCAGTCGTGCTGTTCTAAATCTAAGTTAGTCTCAGGAAAAACGAGTTAACACAGTGAGATGCCCTTGTTTGAAATTTCTGCATGCTATGAGCTTACATATTTGTTAACGCATTTATCTGAAACTGTCCAACCGGTTATACCTCCTAGTGTGATGTTATGTAGAAATGTGACACCACCATATATAAAGAAAAGTAAAGATACAAATAGATATTTGACACACAGAATACTTATCATATACATCTTTTTTTCTTTCCTTACAGCTACAAGCATTGGCCACGACAGTATACAATACGTACTACCGAGTAAAAGGGGAGGGAAGTGTTTCTTTGTCTCAAAGGCAAGTGCTATGTCATGACTTGCATCCATAGAGGAGATGTTTTCTTGAGCTGAAGAGCCTGATTGCTGAAATGAAACTTGGCAGAGGTCACTGACCCATGCTAATCCAATTGTACTGAGGCCCTGTCCTTGGGTTAGCGCTAGTTGGCCTAACCCAAAACCATGCCAGGAACCATGCTGATGACTTAATGGTATGGATGATCACTTGCTAGTTCTTAGGCCTGTGCCCAGGCCCTGGCCAGTTTACTGCTATGGCCATAGCCTAAGGCTTCGTCCAATCCCACTACATCAACAAAGTCAATGTGGTCTCTCCACTGAGAGTTCGACTTGGCCTTAGGCACATAATTTTATTAACGTTCAGTAAATTACAACATAAGCAAAAATAACCTCAAAGAAAAATAAAAAACAGAAACTTGAAAATGAAACATATGCTTGCAGATTCAGTGCAAAAGCAAACTGAAGCAGAAGTTGCTAATATGGTTTTAGTACTTTGTGAAGGTGCCAGCTGGATGGATGATAATTTTTCTACCCCTGCAGGGCATCAAAGCTTTTATAAAATCATTCTTTTCACACATATTAGCACTTAGCTTATTAAAACAGATGATACTTTTTTTTTGTAAAGCTGCCTGAGAGTGTCTGGAAATATAAAATCTGAGAGATAAGTCTCATTTTGACCACCCAGTTTAACAAACAACAAACACTGACATGACATACCATTGCTGAGAGTCTATGTTATGGGACCTTCTGTGACTGCCACAACTGTAGTGTCACAGTAAAGGCTGTGAATTGCTGTTATGAAAACATTTGCTGTAACTTGCATAATTAAATGAAACTGCCAGCAAAGCTTTCTAAAATACTTCAGAGATGACACACAAATAAATACATTTCGAAGTCTGTATTATGTTCCAGAATTTGTTTTGTAATAAATTGCATTGCACAGTGCCGGAGATGACTTCTTTCCCTGTTCAAATTCCTACGTAATTACAAGCGACCAAGATCACTGAAATGTAAATTGATCCAAGTTTATAATAAAGTTAAGTTTTGTTTTAGACATGTTTTACATGTGTAGTGCTTTGGATTTATACAGAAGGTACAGTTTCAGTTGCCTACAGCTTCTCTGTCGGACAACTCAGAAAGGGACATGCTAGACATAAATTAGTGCTCAGAACTTGAATGAACAGAAATATGCTCAAGACTGTTGCTAGTAGCCTTATAGGAGAGCCTTGTATGAGGAAAAGGTATACATTAGGTAGAGTAGGTGCTAATTTCTAACAAAAAGGAGAAATCACAGTAAAAGGAGTGGAGGCAGGCTGTGGAAGCCAGCATTGAAGCTGAGGGAAATTACTGCAAAGATACAGCCTGGCTAGCAATGTGTGGGCCTCGAGGATGAGGACAAGGATTACTCTGAACTTGCAGAAGTGGGATTAGAATTTTGAAAATGAATTTGACAATTTATTAAATGTTTGGTCAACTTTAAGAAATTACAAGTCTTAAACTAAAAATCCATAAAACGAAATTATAAAAGTCATGCCATGCAAGTACCATGCAAGTACAAACCTGTAGATGTATCTGGCATAACTGGACCCTTGCTGTACATGAGCAGGCAGTGATCTGTATAAGTTCTTTATTTAGGGAAATTAGGTCTGCAATGGAGCCCACAAACAACACCAATCTAGCTCTCTCCATTAACAAATCAAAAATCAAAAGATGAAATAAAATCGGACTACTCACAGTGGAAAAATGACTATTTCAAATAGTAATCTTCTACCAATTTTATTTATGCCTTCTTGCCCTTATGAATTTCATGCAGAAAAAGTTTAAAGAAAGGCCACCTTTGACAGTTGAAGATGGTAAATAACAAGCGAAAGAAAAAATGACCAGCAGAGAAGAACATTTGAATGGCTTGTTGAATACCATCAAAATGCAGCTTATCTCTTCTGATGTTGTAGTGACACCAGCAAGCTTTGCAAGGGTAGTTACTTACATCAAATAACTTCTCTATGTACATTTCCTCATTGACCTTTTCTCGAAGTATATCCTGGTTTTGTCGAACAAACATAATGTAGGTGTCTGCTAGATCCATCCCTGGTTTCTGTGGAGACATAAAGGGGAGAAAGTAGTGGGAAGGGAAGAAGACAGACCACTCAACAACCGAGATTTGTAAGAAGTTACACTTAAACATAATGAACTGTGTTACAATGTTCACACATACATAAACTGTATTTACTGAATCTGCTGTGAATTCTGGGTTAGTTACCAAGTTCAGGAGGGTTCACTATTAATAAAGTTCTCAGTGTTATAATTTATGGATGCTTTGAGTCATAAATCTACATTGCCTTATGTAATGGAATGATGTCTTGACTCTGGTAAGGTCAATGGCAGGCAGACATTTCCCCCTTTTTTGTTAGTGAGGCTCTCATAGCTGCTCCCACCCTCAAGGTTCAGATTCTGCTATCACATTTGGAAAATGGTTAAAAAAAGCATCCAGTTCCTTTTTCATTGCCTCATCGTTGCAAATTGCTTCCAATGTACAGCTGAATTTTTTGTTTGAGGTTAGCTCCTACTCAGTGATTCAAACTAAGTTCAAGCATTCCCCTGAGAGCAATGGCATAAAAAGGTTGATATGACAGTAGACCTGTACCCCTGTTTTTCTGAAAATGTTGCACTGGCACAAGCAGCTCAGAGGATGACTAGGGAATGAGCAAGGGCTGAAATGTTTCCCTTCTTGTACCAATCTGTGTCCTTATGAACAGCAGAGTAGGCACAATTTTCATACCGCACTCCCAAACACGGGACAGGTAAGGATATGTTGTGTGTGACGCTATGTCATGCCAGCCAGGGTGGTGGCTGAAACTGCTCTCTCCTGCCCAGCTGGGACGTCTGGGCCTCTGTAGCCACAGTATGTTGTTCCACACTAGAGCACGTAACAGCCTGTAGCATCCCCTCTCCTGGCAGCATCTGTAGCGCTGATCAGGATCTCACCTTCCTCTAACAGGAACCAAGAATGAGCACAAGCACTTTGGAAAGTCTTCTGTAAATGTCCTCTGTGTGAGCAAGTTTGTGAAAGTAGCACTTGCTCCCAAATAATAGTTTTTAAAGTTCATGGCATGCAAAAGAAGGCTAAGTTTTCTAATAGTTTACAGTAAGCCTTAGCTCAAAGCTGTTCATAAAGGATTCAAAATTGTTTAAGACTACTCCGTACAGAATAATTAACCGCTTGACAAAAGCAGTTATACCCAGTCCCTGAATTCAGGGACTTACAGAAGTCAACTCTATTTCTCAGAAACCGTTATTGTCTGAAAACAGCATACATACAAGGCTGTAAGAGTAAAACATTTAGCTTATTTTAAAGGCTTGTATGCATAAACATGCTCATATAGTTCAAATATTTATATATAATTTTATATTAAGGCTTCCTTTCTAGTCTACAAGTGGATAACTTAATTTTTCTCATTCCTTATTATTTTGTATATAATATATTATAATGTATATGAACAGGTCTGAGCACAAGCAGGAAGGTGCAACATGCCCAAACTAATACCTGTCCAAACCCAGACATTTCAATAACAGGACGAGAGCATTCTCCCCTCAAAAAAGCAGTGAGTGAAACCTCCTGGATCATGAGCTTCATCTCTTTGTGCCTGAATCTACTATGGACACATATAGGAATACGATCTAAAATAAGATTTTCTTTTTCATTTATACATGTGCATCAATGGCAGTTTCATTTCTTAAAAATAACAGCTAAATATGGAATGATGGCTTGGTTTAACACTCTCAGCATCTCCAAAACTCATACTGAAAACCTGAAATTTCTCTGGCACATGTCGATTAGACATTCCAGAGGCAATCAAAGCTCATTTCAAAAAGCTATCACATACACACAGGCCTACATGAAACTCTTAAGAGGAAAGCAGAACCATTTACACCTCAGTTACACATCTTGATACTAAGCATAGAAATAAAAATGTAAGATTACAATAGATAAAACAGTTTTCTGTTGGAAAATCTGGTTCACAGAAATCAATAGATTTCCTTCATAAAAATGTGCCTTCATTGAAATGTGACCGAAATGTTTTTAAATTAAACAACAAAGTGAAGGAGATTTAAAAAAGAAAGCTCCATATCTTACCTTAGTGTCCTTATTTGTGATGGTACAAAAGAATACAACCAGTGTTGAAACCCTATCTACTTCCTAAAACCTGATAGGCAATTTAGAGGAATTGGACTAGTTTTAACTTGGAGGGATAATGGTTAAATATTTTGAAAACTCATGGGGTGGGTGAATGATATAATCTAACAAATGAAAGGCTGATTACAGTTCTTGGAGATACATATTCAAATGTATAAATGAATCCTCCACCAAATGCTAAAACCTAATGGTTTTTCAATTCATGCAGTTTTTTCTTTTGTTAAGTTCAATAAGAAATGTTCATCTTGCAGACAGCCAAAGCTAGAAAAATAATATTTCCCACCAGCATTAACTCTCCCCTTATCTTTGAGATGTTTACCTAGTCTTGAAGCTGTGACATATGGGAATTTCACACCTAGTGAATATATTTTCATGTAGCTTGTGGCACAGGAGTGGAATCATTAAAAGAATATACACAAGTAAGAGTAACTGCAACAGCTGGTGACATTTACCAATTAGAATTACAGTTCTTTAAAACATGTCATCCTTTAATGTGTGCAGGATAATTATCTTTGAAATTGCTGTGGAAAAAAATTAATTTTCCTTTTAAACAGTGTCTGCCTACAGCAGAAATGTGTCTGGGTAAGCAAGATTATCAGTACTCCAATAGTATGACTCCCTGTTTTGAAACCTCACCAAAATCATTGCAAGTTAACCATCTTTGCTCATGGTGGGCAAAACACACATTAAACATTGAATGAACCAACAGTATATCAAATACTTCATTATCTCCCCATATTGAACGTATTGAATTTATTTGTTTTCTCTAAACATGTGAAAGAAGGAAAGAAAGCTATTATAAGCATCAAAACAAGCTTAGTGCTATATATTTAATGTTTTAACTCTTTTTAACAGGGATTATGTATTAGATGGGAGGCTCCGATTACATGATCCTCTACTGCTGTATTATGGATTATTAAACTTCAGAAAAAAAACCCCAAAACAGGTTAATGCAGAATAAAAGAACAAACAACAGTTAAGCAATTGGATGTGCCTTAAAGGACAAATAGAATCTGAGACATATTTTAAGCAACTGTCACAGGGGGGCATTTCACTACTGATATCAGACAGATTTAAGCAACTCAGTCTCCACATCTATACCCAATATAAAAAATTCTGCTCCTCTGAATCTCTGGGAGAACCTCTGCTGAAGTTAATGGGAGAGAGTTATTTTCACATTTTTGGGAGAAGAATTTAACCTGGTATATTTATCCAGATAGGTGTAATAAAAGGTATTCTGTCTGAAAAATTCCCCAAGAAAAAAAGTGGGGTTTTTTATGATAGATAAAAAGTTTTTGTAGGTTTGTTTTATTCAGAACGGCAGACAAGATGTTTTGCCTATCTGGAAATGAAAGAGAACCAAACAAAGAGATGAATGGAGAAACTGAAAACACAAAGACATCAAATAAAATACCAGGAAATGAAGAGTTGTAAATAGGGTTACTTTGTCGCTGGTTACACAAGTAACTGAATACACTGGCAAGTGAATGAGTTTAAACAAGGGTGTAGGCTTCAGCACATTCTTTTTTAGGGTTAATCACTAGTTAACCTGGCAAGATGAACATGCTGGGGTGGGGGGTGGGGGTGGGGGGAATCCTTTTTAATTATATACTGCAAGTGCTCTTACTTCCTGCTGCTGCACCTAATCCCACAGGTGCAGGTTGTTTCTTTTACAATTCACTGGTAGGTGGGTCCAGATCGACAGGCGCTTTTTCATAGCAACAAGTTCAGATAAAGAAGAAACAGCCTAACTTTCCCCCTTTAAACAGGAAAACTCTACCCTACTGTCTATTTAACAAGGAGGCAAATTTTAAAATACATTATTCCAGTTTCCAAGATGATGTAGGAGCTGTATTAGGACTGACACACATTGCTCCCACCGGCAAAATCTGCCTGAAGCACCTAGTCAAAAGTAATGCTGCATTGCCTTGATTTCCAGCATTCAGATGTTTTGCTGCTAAAAGATTTGCAACAAGCTTAATATTGCCACTAATATTAGGCTTTTCCTACAGAAGAGGTACACCTAAATTTCTGCACAGCTTTTTGCAAGTTTGTTTCAAATATTGATAAAAACAATGTACATTTCTAAATACTTGGGTTATGCTTATTCTCACTTTGGCATTTGTCACAGAACATTTCTTAGCATCAGAAAGTATTAAACAAACCCGTATTCTTGGTATTGCCAACAAAAAAAATCTAGTTTTACCAAGTTCTATCCTGTTAAAGCATTGAAGTTTCAAAGATGAGAACAGATGTTAGACTCTTAACTATATAAAAACAAACTTCATCCCATTTTGTTTTTGCTCTCCTCTCCACCCCCTTCCTCTCCCTTGCATCCTGGAGGGAGACATTTTAACTACAGCATGGATGTAACAATGAAATGAAAAGGAGTGATGAGCTGGAGGGGGCTATTGTGAGAAACACAGGAGCTCCTTATTCAGTGTCCACTACCAAATGAAAGAGTGCATTGGAAAACTTCACTGGCTGAAATTTCTCCTCTAAATACTGCAAGGCTCATCACTTGGGCTTTGAAATGACAGAATTAAAATATCATAAAAATATTTTTCGAATAAAACCTACTTGTACTCATGACAAGATCCTCGCTCCCTTCATTTCTTACAAATCAAAATACATAAGCCAGGGAGGAAGATGCATCATTTGTATAATCAGACTATTATAAAGGTAACATTTTACTCTCACATGGTTATGAAAAATAATATTTTGCTTAAATGAAAAAATACAATACATTTCCCTGCCTTGAATACATTTTCTTGTACAAGAAAAAGCGACCGTGGCAAAGACTAAATGTCTGTATTTTGAGAACTGTCATGCAGAACTTAAGCTGTGATTCTGCAAGCATTTACACAAACATTTTTTCATATATGTGTAGTTTCATTGCATTCATGGGGCAACACAGGTGTGCATCTGCACCAGGATCTTAATTCTGTAGTGTGAAAAGTTCTTCAAAACGCTACAGTTCCTATGACAAAACCAGGTATTAAAATACTTTTTTTTCCCCAAAATAATTATGTTCTACTATGTTATTTTAACTTTCCTGCTGATTAGCAGCCATCCTTCTGATCTCCATTTAAGAGGTATCTCAAAAGTACTCCTGACTTAAAAGAGATGATGCAGGGCTTTCCTTCCAATTCTGCAATAGCTTGTTTTTACGGATCTGAAAACAGAAGGGCCACTTCCCAGGTTCGGGTATACAGAGGAGGAGGAGGAGGAGGAGGAGGAGGACGTTGTGGTGGAGGAAGGCAGGAGAAGCCCTGAGCATGAGGATAATGACTGCTCCATGCTCTTTAAATAGAGGTCTCCAAGTAAATCCTGCTTAAAAATGAATGGCACAGTATGGTCACACCTGAATAAATAGATTTCCCAGAAAAAGTAATTTGCTTCTTAAAACCAGCTAAAAGAGGCCACGCAGTACAAGTGTGATATTTGGAAACGGAGGTATCTGGAAGGTCCCAATGTGTATCTGCCTGGTAGGAGGCAGAGCTCCTGCTCTGGCCTCTACAGGACCCCCGTAAGTCAAATACTGGCACATGTGTGAGGCCCCTTTTCATACCTTTGATCCCCGCATAAAGGCAAGAGTGGAGCAAGAGGCCTGGCATTGTGCGCGCTGTGCACTGCTGTCAGCCCTGGGTCCTTCAAACGGCCTCTCTGCACTTGGTATGACAGGTGGCCTACATGAAGTGAGGGAGGATTAGGTTCCTTCTGTGCCCCCTAAATGACTGGCATAGATTACTGGCTCCTACAAAGGGATTTAAACATACCTTTCTGAACAAAAAGCAGTATATACATATGCATGTAACTGGATGCTCAATTTATATGAGTAATTGCTTTGGTTATATTTGTAAATGAGGCAAATGTTTGTAGAAATGACCAGCTACAGACACAATTATTTGTGTGCAAAACTGAATTAAATGATGAGAAACTGAACACAATGAAATTATCCACATGATTGAGGAATAATAATAATTTGAGATTAACAATATACATTTTTTGCCCTCAGTTCTACTGCGTTCTTTCCCTGTTCTCATTAATTAACTGGCTTTGTGAACAGAATATTAAAAAAAAAAAAGAAAAAAATAGACAGGTTGGACTTCTACATCTCCTAAGGATTGCTCAAGCTTTAAGAGAAACTAACAGAGTTATAGTGGATTTGGGTGAGTTTTTTTTTTTTTTTTTTAAAAAAAAAGTAACTTAAATCAGCTCCGGCATTCCTAAGTATCAAAACTGCATTAACACGAGAACAAACTGCATCCTTAATGCACTGCTTATATTTGTAATGTTTGTGTTATTTTCCTCTGAACATTTGGTTTCTTTCACAGGCACAGCAGCCACAATTTCTTTCTTCAGAGCCTAGCATACTGTGACAATTACCAACAAAATGAGTGTAATAGCAACTAGATTTTTGTATTATTATTTTAAGGAAATCATAAGCCATCATTGTTGTTACTCTTCTTAGTCTGGGTTATTTTGTACTGTTCCTAGTATTTCCGTTGGTGTTTCAATTGCCAAAACATAGGCTGTGTCCATGTAGTCCTATGCAAAATGGCTGGGGAAAGGAGTGAGAGCTCCTTGTGACTGCATACATCCCGCTTGATAAAGGGCATTCTGAAAAATGGAGCCTAACGTTGGATGTTCTCTTAAACAGGTTAAAAAAAAGGATGATTTTTTTTTTGGATGGAGTTATTAAATAGCAACATTTTTACAAATGCCAAATGCACTGCAAGTCTGTGTCAACATTTCCCACCTTGCCTCGAGAAGTCGATGGATGCCTTCTGGGGAGTGTGTACCTTCGTGCCCAACTACTTAATGTCTAAATCCCCTCTTGGTATTAATAAAACTAACCTGTTCCTCAAAATGACCAAGGATCATCCGATAACATCCTCCTCCTTTTTGATTTCTTTATTATTTCAATATTTATTTACTTTTTAACTTTTGTATCCCCTTTACCTCTCATCCTCTCTCTAAAACATTCTGCTCAGTAGTACCTTCATTTTCTTCTAATATCTCTTTTGTCTAGTTTATTTCTTCTTATTTCACTAGAAACCAGCATATTTTTCCCTCTTTGCCAAATATTGAGCCTCGTTGGTAATCAAAGATCAAAAACTGTTGAATTCACACACTCGGAAAACCCCCAAAAGCCTTTTGCCTGCATTTCCCCAACCCCCACCCCTGCCTTTCTCCACCAGATCCACCAAGTGATCAACAGCTGTGTTTCAGGGACCCCAAGGACAGCGCTAAGGTCACCCACTAAGATCCTCTAATGGCGGGGCACAGGGACAAGAGTGCAGTTATCTGACAAAGTGCAATTCTGCACATATTTGCAACTACATCAAAAGAAAGTGCCTACTGTGGTCACCCTTAAGTCATTTTCATATATGCAGCTCTATCATAAGGAGGGACAAGGAGAGGTTTTAAACTCTATTAGTTTAAAATGCAGCCACATGAGGCGTTTAGTTAGCGTCAGTGCAGGCTTGCTAGGTTACCTTCACACGACCAAGAAGAGCTCAGTGTAAATTCCCCACCCTTTGCTGCCCCCCTCTCCACTTCTCACTTCAGCTGTGAGCCCGGGAGATGACCTTGTAACGTGATGGCTTATAGCCTCCTTTTGCAGTTGCAATTTGTAACTTCCACAACTGCTGAATTTCGACCCTATTCAGACTGGACCCTCACTGTCAGTATTGACAGTAACAGCTCTTCTTGGCCTCAACTGCATCTTTACAACAAGAAAATTTGAATAGAATCTGAAGAACTAAAACCAAACTCCAGCCTATCAAACTCCTTCATCCCAGGTAAAATGCCCTCCAGAATGTGGAAGATGATTGCTTGGTCAGATCCACCGCCTCCCTGAAGCCCAGCTTACACCTGTGGTTTACAACTGTAGTATATAGTCCAGTTCACATCGTGGGCTGTGGGAAAGGTGCGTGAGATAGCTGAAAAGGAAAGGGGCTGTAAAAATGCAAGGATCCTGACAGTCTGTCTATAATCTGGTCATCTCTTCAGGCCAAGCAATACCTTGCAGTGAATGTGAGAAAGGCAATGGGGCTCCAAGCAACCACCTCCCCGCTCTGCCTTCCCCTCTCTGGAGCAGTGCATCCCTGTGTGACCTGACTCACAATATTCCCCTCAGCCTGTGGCAAAGGTATTTTTCAGCCTCATCTTTACTGTGAACTTCAATGTCAATGTATTCAGGCCAATGGTAAAAGACTTTGACATCTCCCTCTCATAGATATTCTATGTAATGAAAGAAGTCAATGAATTTCTAGTTTGTTCATGAGTTTTTTCTTCAGTTTTTGAGTATTAAGTGCCTCACCAAGGACCTTTTGGGGCAGCTCAACAGCAAAACGTGTTAACAAGAGGTATTCTACATTAACTGGATTTGATATGAGATTATTCCTTTGAATGCAAGATTAAGCCTACATTTTTTCATTTTTATAAAACAAAATAGTATTTATACAATTCAACAAAAAGTCCACATGTAATCAAATAAGAAAAAAATTCTGAAAACATCATCTGAATGGAAATGTTACAACTTGTTATCTTATGAATAAAGCAAATATAAAGACAGCAAAATACCAAATTCCAGAAACAGATTTTTTCTTTTATTTAGTATGCATGAATTAAAAAACCAATTAATTTATGCTTGCAAGTATTATATTTTAAAGTATAGACATGCTGAAAGGATTTCTGGCCACCATACAGTCTAGCATGCCAGGTGTTCTTCTGTATTTGGAACTTTATTTTTTGTAAGGTCATTAACATAATAATTTTAGTAATTTTTTTGCTATGCTTGGAAAATAAGATTTAGAATCATATTAAAAAGGGATGAGGACACAGACTTGTGAGAGAACAAAGAATATTTGGCAGTGATAATGACAGTATTTGATAACTTCTTCCTTGCTTTTTAAAAGAAAAGATATTCTACTAAGACACTCTAATAATAATAATATTCTAATAGCTGAATTTTGCTTTTATGTATGAAAGAGCTGCAACAGCTACTCTTTTTAGTTTTTATTTCTACCACACAAACATTGCATAAGAAATGGTAAATCAAATAGAGATTTAGCAAGCAAGGGATTCAATAAGCAGTATTGGGTCCTGAAGTAAGAAAGCTACAAATAACGGATATTTAGGTACGATGCTTTCACTTGTTGCTTATGCTGCACATGTGAACAATTTAGCCGAAGGATGGAAAGATTCCTACAAAAGAGTATCTAAGTTACAATCCTCAGTCTTCCACAACTGAAAAAGTGCACTGAGAATAACCTTTCTAAACTTTGCTTTGAGCGTTACTTGTTGCCCGAGGGAAATGAAATTCCCTCTGAGGGTTGTAGTGGCTGTTCAAATGCCCTGTGCAAAGCTATAATGAATCTCTGTAAGAAAGCAAAATGTCAACAGTGAAAAACGTGAGCTAACAAAGCCCCTATTTTTTGAATTATTATGAACACTAGAAAAAATAAATTAAAAGAGTTGTACTTACAGGAACGTCAACATATTTTGCAGCTGCTTTCACCTTTAGAAAGTTAAAACAACACACAGTGAGTGCTTATTACTACAGATTATGCACAATTTCAGAATTATGCACAGAAAGGACAGAACCATCGTGAATCCAAACACTTACAGTGAATGAAACTAATGATGAGAAAAAAGTGCCTTCATCGTATCTTGACAATTTAGACAGCACACCTTCTAACACCGAAACAACCTGGAGGAAAAGCACAGAGGAAAATCTAAATGCACAATATGAAAAGTAAATATTGGGAATAAGAATGTGAGTTTTTCTTCCTCATGCTTTATTGTTCAGCAGGGCAATGCAAACTGTAAATTTGATCACTTTCTTCATCTCACAAAGTGCTGAAATCAAGGACAACATTCTTTTTGCAGCTTCACCTATCAATTAAACGGATGGAAATCATTGAACCACTGCAGAAATAGAAACTCAAACCAAAAATTCTCCTGAGGCGGGCCTGCTACCCAGTGCCACTTTGCTGACTCTAGAACATGTATTTAAATATAGGTGTGTGTACCCAGCATGTATTTTGGGTAGAAAACACACATTATTTTCTAGGACCACAGTTTTGAAGATTACATTCAAAGATAATGCAGTACAATTATTACAGGTAGTGATCTCAATATTATATTTCTTTTATCTTTGCTACTGAATAGAAACCCAGCTCTGATTTCACCCAACAGCGTAACCGCGCTAGAGTTTTCAGTCAACAGCACATGCTGTTGAACTGCCTCTACATGGCCAAGAAGGGACAAGAAAATGTATGCCCCAAATCTCTGGTATGGCGTGGTTCCTCTCCCCCACACTTCCACCTGTGATTCTCTGAGTAGTGTGACTCCTCAGCAAGTGGCATCAAAAGATGTTTTCGTCAAAATATATTTCTGACCAAAAAACCCCCTTATTAATTGCATTAATTATAGTGTACATGTTTAAACTCCCCCAAATTAGCCTTAAAGCAAACAAATCTCCTCATGTCCCTCTATGATAATATGTTGCTCAAGTAATTAATGGCATATAACATAAAATATATCAGCCATTGCATTCGTGCACATTTATTTTACACATATGAATTGCTTTCCAGTTTATAAGATTGTTTTAAAAGTCATCCCTTGCTCCCAATACAGCCATTCCCACAACCACAAGTATCATTTTATGAGTGTGAGGACAGAACAAAATTCCATCTGGCATGCTGTTAATGGGCACTGTAACAGTGTCACAACAGTGTCACCTCCAGAGGAACTGAGATCATCACTTTACAATAAGCCCTGCTCTTAACAGTTCAAGGAGCAGGAGCGAGTGCAAACCTACATTTGTCATTTATCAATCTAACCTGTCATATTTACAGTGATTAATTAAGACACCAGTACGTAGGTGCCCATCAAGGAATAATACCACATCACAAGAGTGGCAGTTCTTCACCGCATGCACAGTATAATTACAGTCCCATCATTACACCAAATACTAGCTTTCTGCTTTGCTGTTGCACGCCTGTGAGATGATGTTCATACTTCAACTCATTTTATCTGACTGGCAAGGATTCTTTCTGCAGAAGGGTGTTCAATCTTATTGTGCAAAGATCCACTATGGAAAGGACTGATCTCACAAACAACATGGTGTCCACAGTGCCAACAAACAGCTCCAGGACAAGTGGGACACAAAAGAACAGACAGCGAAACCTTGCAGTGTCAAGGATGTCCATTTAGACAAACGGCTTAGTTATGAAGCTGGAAACTTGTTTTCTGAGATCTGAGCATATGGACATGTGAAGGTCTAAAAGCGTTTCTGCATATACCTCACATTCTCTGAATTGGTTATCCTGAGACACAGCGTGCTTTGTTTCACTGTTTTGTGCTGTTCCTGTGATTTGTTAAATGCTTTAGCTTGGTAAGTCTTGCATATAAAATGCACGGTATAGTCTCTATCAAGTAAAGCCTCACTGAAGTGAAAGTACTCTTCATTTTCATAGATGATGTAGCGAAAAACAATGATTAAAATACTTATTCCACTGGAACACAAAGGAAATAATACAGAAGCAAAGGCTAAAAAATACTGAAAAAAAATATATAGGTGAAAAAAATGAACACACATGGCTATCATGCACACAGATGTGCAGTTTTCCTCACCAAAACCAAGAGCGAAACATCAGCCTTCCTCTGTAACCTCAGAGGCTTTCTGCCTTGAAACAGGAGCAATCAGTATGTCGTTGACATTTCACATCTCAAATGAGGAGAGACTGCTTAAGCTTCTAATGAACAGCCAATGACACAGAATATTTGCTTCCTATTCTGAGATTTTAACCTCTGGTAACAGTATAGATGATAACCAATAGCGCAAACCCCTTTGTATTGACAGCAGCTGTCTCTAGAATTTCTTATACATATATCCAGGAGGAATATGACTGTTTTCTTCCTCTTTCTATAATCTCAGATATAAAAAAAAATAATTAAAAGGTTAAACTTTTAATAGCGTGAGTTGCTTTGATTAAATTGCCCCTTCTTCCTCTTCCTCTTCAATAACACTATAAACATAATTTCACAGGTTACTTCGGAGTGATGGCAGGCAGCACATAAAACTCAGACCTGTAGACATGAACCACTTGTAGTTATGCTTACATCAAAACTTCATTCAGACAAAAAATGTGTGGTTTCTACACATTTACCAGTAAGTGGACACATTTTGCTTAAACTTCAACAGTGATTCTACAAAGCCTTCCTCTTCAACTCCTGTGCATGCTGGTGGGTGTCAATCTGAAAGGAGATTCCCGTTCCCCCCAGCCCCTGCCAGAAAACTGTGACCAGTGAAAACCGAGGCATGATGAAAATATGACAGAGTCTTATTTTTTGTCACTAACTCACAAATTGTAAATGTATGGCTTACACCTCCTACTTGGAAAATCAGGTATTTCTGGGTAGTTTCCAATGCATAGATAACAAAACCTCTTAAAATTTTACTCTTTTCTGACTTTATTTGCTGTATCCTTCAAACTTAGGAAGTGATAGCTTTTCTTTTATATCAAGAACTTCAAAGACACTTACTGGAGTAGAGGTGCTACAGTAACACAAGGCATTGTTTACATTTTCTTCACTTATTCTCCAAGTCCCTATATCATGTCAAAATATATTTTCTTTTAAAATATAAAAACTCATGAGGTAAATTTCAAGAAATAACATCATATAAACTATTTTTAAATTAAATGGCTTGTGGAACAAAATCTCATTAAAGTGTCAGACTGACAGTCTGGATGTTGTCCATCTCTAAATAAAAAAATTAAATACTACTTAGTGATTGCAAGAAAGTTTTCATGTGAAAAATTAACCCCCCCCCCCCCATGCTGTTACTTAAGAAAATATTGACATAATCAAGTCCTACCGGTTCCACTAGCTGCTATCAGTTCTTATCTATAACAGAAATACAGAAGACAAACTTATCTGATCAGCAGGTTTCACAGAAATTGTTTACCTAATGGGTTATAAAATATAATTTTGTAAATTCAATATTATTTGCACGACTATAATCTAAAAACCATGGTGTTGTCCCCGCGCCCCAACTCTCTGTTTGTAGCAAAACTGTGTGATATTTAAAGACATTTCAGAAGTTCAAGAATTAGAGATATATTTTTTTTATTATAAATCTAAAACTAAAGCAGTTTACCTTTGAAACAAGAAGTGAAATAATTTCCTTAACAGTTTCTTCAATCAAGTCATCTATCTTTGAATGGTATTGTTGCTGTATTTCAAAAGATAAAGAAGAATTAGCATGTATACGAACACACACTTTTGTCATAAGTCATAAATGGCACAAAGCTGATAACCCCACCAGATCAGATTTACTTAAAATTATCATTTTGAACATCACCAGAACAAACCCTTGAAAACGATCCACCCAATCAACACTTTCTTACATTCTGTGTTGAAAATTTTCCCATGTACACTGTTGAGTTAAGCAGCTAATGGGGTTATTATTTAGATGAATTGAGTTCTTATTCTTATTCAGGCGAAGGAATGTGAAGGATACTTTTTGTCTTCTCCTATATAATTAAGGTGGCCACGTATTTTTTTTCTAAAGGGTTGGTTTAGCTGGAGAAGCAAAAAGACTAGAATAAGATTTAATTAATACAGCATTTCATGTCTGACAACTCTCATTCATAAGTTATTTTAAATGTCCTCTAGAAATAAAATGAGCTCCAATTGTTCATCCTAAAAGAGCCTTTCTGTTAGCACAGTGAGCTGCAGTTTATACAAATCTTACAATATGCTCAAGCAAGGGCAAAATTAAAATTTCATCAACAAAGCAGAATAGATGGTAACAAATTAATAGGCCATAAAAGGCATAATAAACCAGACTTCATTCTCCATACCCTTTTTCTTTTGCTTCTTCATAAAAGAAGGTGGCTTTAAGTAAATGCTTTTAAAATAAATCTGAAAGACTTTTTAGATAATACTACAGAGCTCCCTCCTGAAATTAACAGGAACTAGGGATCCCATTCTGTCAAGGAGGCACATCAATTTAAACAGTAATTCTTCCTTTAGAAACATTTATCTGACAGCAAAGATTGTCCCCAATAGCCACTTCACAGAAAATGTGACTTGTAAAGACTAACCCTGTCTTCACAGTTCAAGGCTACTTGGAGCAGCTAACAGCTTAATGCTCGGAGTAAAAGTACTGAGGTCAGTATAAACATTAGCCTAACTTAGCAGCTGCAAGCTGAATAGTTTTCAGAGTTCTAAGTTTTTAAAGGCAATTTTTCATCTGTCTCCAAGTTGCCATACAAACTATAACATTAAATTTGATTTGCTTAATATATTTAGGAATGATTTTCTAAACAGCACACTTACTGAACCTGCATTTAAACTAAGAGAGAATAAGACTCTGAGATGTGTTTGCCCACACATATGTATCCGCCACAGGGTACCAACATCAAGCGTGTTAATTTTTGGTTTGAATTTCTTTTAAAGTTTAAGAACGCTTGGAAAACGTGAATACACATCTGAGATGAACAGCAGCAAACATCCTGGAACAGTGAAAGAGCATATCAGAAATACATCAAAGAACTTTCCACAATTTCAGATATATGTTATTCTAACTGCATTAATGTCTTGAACAATATAACATTCTCTTGATCTGCTAAGGGCTTAAATCACCCCAAACTGCCTGTGACATCTGTTGCTTACACAGTCTTCAGAAGGCAATGGTTTCTTGCTCTCTGAAAACATTATTATTCTCCCCCAGATGCATGTCAAAACTATACATATTTCTGTGATCCATGGAAAATCACAGTTGTCCCTCCCATAAAGTGTCTGCAACTTAACTTCCGCAGCACATTAAATTAATGGATCTATGCATATTCTAAGATCAGTTCCTATATTTTTGCTTTTTTTTTTTTCTTGGTTTTTTTTTCCTCGCCAGAAGGTAAGTATAATTTTGTAGGAACGGAATATAATGAGTAAGTTCACTGTGTGACCAAGAAGAACAAGAAGTAAATAAAATTATTCACAAATCACAACAAGCTTCCAAAATTATGACATTTAGAAATAATTTTTGATCTTTTTTAACTTGAATTATTTTCAAGATTTATTTTGCAAACCATGAGATCATAAGTTTTTTGACTCACTCCTCCCTAACGCCAGCTTCCACCAGAACAGCCACCCCTGACAAAACGAAACTTCATATCCTCGTGAAAGATTATTTGACTCCAGAAGACAGGCTTTAAGAAGAAGGCAAATACTGTATAATTAATGATAAAATCATACGAGCTGACAAGGCTGTATGCACGATCCTGAATCCACCACCTGTAGGACTTCAGCTTTTCCTACTTCTGCCAAACTTCCTTGGTGACAGCAAACAAATCCTCACCCCTTTTCCAAACACATTTATGGATAGTTGTGCCTTTACATTCCTCTGCTGGCTGATGTGACCACAGTCCACATGGAGTCTGAATCTAGACAAGTCAGCTCCACCACTAAGTTATTTGGATATACATTATGGAGACTTTCAGCATCACCCCAAATCCCCTGAAGGGGGTAATGGAGAACGTGGCTCTGCCTTTCCAGCTGCCCCAGAGCAACTCCTAGGAAAATATGAAATACAGCTGCAGCTGTAGGAGGTCACGGAAGAAAACTATGCTTAGTGGCAAAGTGGGTGATAGAATGTAACCGAACAGGACTGTCTTTTCCGGACAATCTGGCTGGTCTTCCAAATGTGGCTCTCTGCTCCTACCAGGATATGGAAAGAGACAAAGTATTTTAGTGCCTTTTGACACTTGGGGAACAGAGGAGTTCGTTCCTAAATCCTGCGGTGATGAGCTGAAAACTGTGACTTGCTCAGTTCTACAATATATTAAATTTTCTTTCTATTCTACCCCCCCGTGACCCAGCATTGGAGGTGGCTTTTTTAATTACTTAGGTATTTTGGTTTTGTTTAAAAGATTTTCAAGCTAGCTTTCCTTTGTTTGTTTTAAGGTTGGATGGCTGTGAAAATAAATTGCATATGATCATCTGAACAGAAACTGCTACTGCTGACATATTACAATATTACATGCATATTAAATTGCCCCTGCAATTTTACTATTAAATTGGCTATAATCCCCTAGTACTTATGCAGTTAAATGAATCTCCTCTTTGAATTGTATCAATCAAAATATCTTCAGAAACAACGTTCATCGAATTAAAGCCCACTTTTCCCTAAATTTTCCTAGATGTACATGGCACTGGCTGTGGCACATTCCACTGAAATGGCATGTCACTCATTTTTCCCCAAATTGAAAAGTATATCTCTCCTCTTTTATAAGCATGATTGGGTACTGGGAAACTGGAATTCTGAAACAACTAAACCAGCTTCTATACATGTTTCACTAAGAAGTACTCAACAGTATGAACCAATGGCATTTACTCTGTTCATGCTACCCAGTTACACAAAACAAATAAGCTGTGACTCAGATCTAAGGTCCTGCTTGGATCTAAAGATTTGTCAACCTAAGTGGCCCCAGAAATATTTTCTATTTGATTCTTGCCTCCAGCAATATTTCCTGTGTGATCCTTACCTATTGTACTCAAAAAGGTGAATGTTGCAAAAATATTGCAGCATGTAGATCATAAAGTAATAGGTCAACACAAATAAAAAAGGCCAAAAAATCTCTGGATTGAATGTTGTGTGACAGAAAAGGTTTCCCTTACTGCTGCTATTCTTTTGACTTGGGATCCACGGACTGTAAAGGAGTAGCACTTGTTCAGGAAGGAAGGAAGTGGGATACTGCTCACTGTACAACTACCTAAGATTACATACACGGAAACTAAGAAGCTGGGCAGGCAACTGTTTAGAGAAATAGCAGCAACTGGTATGTTACTTAGCTGTCTTGCTGCATTCTTCCCCTGCACTCCATGAATTGCCATGCTGGTTGTCCATGGAGCAGGCTGCAGGCACCAACAGTTAGTATGAGATAAGGTGATTCTCCCCTGCCCCTGCTTCTCAAATCCTCCTAAGGCAACTGCCAACCAGTGCAGAAGGCATCCAGCCAGCTAAGCTCTCCTTAAACACAATATAGTGCTTGTGTCTGCAGCCAAATTATGCTGTGCTTCTCTTGGGCTTTGAGATGATATCCAGAAGGCAAAGTAGGGGAGCCCTCCTCAGCGGCAGAGTTGGTAACTCTTTATGAGAGCAGACTTAACTGGAAGACATTTTGGAGAATGGTGAACAATGCATGAAGTAACGTGGGAAAACCTGCAGATTCAATCAGGTTTAAACTCTAAACTCAAGGTGCTATTATTGGTAACCATGACCAGAATGCCCTAATTACATGATAAATAAGAATTCCCTCCTATCTGACAACACAGGATGAAAACTTCCACATCTGTCCTTGACCAAGGTATGCAGCTGCTCATAGCTCTGTATAAGGAATGAAAAGAGCATGCTGTATTCATGGAGATATTTGAGTCTAACCATCTCGTTAAATACCACTTTCCATCACTTGCAAAGTAAGTCCTTGAAATTGTCAGATGGATATTCAGTGTTGAGTTTTAGGTGAAGAAACAGGACTATTAACAAATGCTAACTGAGGTCTTATGGAATGCTTTTCCTGACTGGCAGAAAAGACTATGTTTGAAACTGAAATGAAGATGGAGGATGAATGGAAAAGGTTTCAAGACCAAGTGGCTAAGTAGGAGTAACTGGAAATGCCAGAGCTGCTATAGAGCAGCCAGAGATGCAACTGTTTATGTTATGAGATGATTTCCTGCCTTCTTTGACAGATGGGCAGGTTCCAGAACTATCTCACCCAACAAATGCTGAAGCATTTCAAACACCCATATCAGCTAGAAACAACTGAAAAGCCCAGTTTTCTTAAGCTTCCAAACCCCCCTTGGGAACAGAAGAAACTGAGACAAGAATTCAAAGTTTATGAGAAAGAAGGAAGTTTCCATATTATCTGATAATTTCTGATATGTGATTTTTTTGAGATTCCTTCAGGTTTATTAGATGAATTGAGATGAAGATTCATTTGGGGACTTTGAAAGAAGTATGTATTTAATCACAGGTATGCTAAATTATCAAACTCTTGCACTGAAAAGAAGCATTGGAATAATCTGGGGTCATGGTCAGACCTAGTAGGGAACAAGGACTGTATTTCTGTTTTGATGTTGTGAAGAGTGTATGATGGGCCTTGAAAATCTAGAAAATGGGAAGATTTCAGAACAGAATCTGGTGAGGGTCTGCAGTCCACAAGGTTAGCTGCAAATGCTGCACTTTGGCTCTGAGGGACTGGCTGACAGTGCAGAAGGCATCATCCAGAGCAGGAGAGAGGAATGGTGCAACTGTGGAGATGAGGCTAAACAATCTGCAGGTCTCTGTGGAGGTACTGGTATTCCCTGTCCCCAGAGAAGGGTACACGTGTCTGTTTGCAGGTTACTGCTTGGACACTAAGTAGAAGACGAAATGGCAGCATCAGCCTCAGGCAGCACTGGAAGTTGTAGTTTACTTTTGATGAGCCTGAAACAAATTGTTTGTTGCTCTTTTGCCTCATTGCGAAGTGTAAGAGTCCAATACTTAGTGACCGGGTAAGACAGGATACTGGGGTTGAAAAACAGAAGAGTGAAGAATTCATTGGAAACCGCCTTAGAGGATGAATAAGGAAAGAAGAACTGAGAAGCTGATGATCACTGTGTAGCAAGGTCAGGCTATAAAAGAATTCTGAGGGCTATGCTAACAACATGAAAAGAAACATTCCCATTTAAAATAAAAAGTAGCTGTTAATAATAAAAGAAAAAATATAAGTTAAAAAACAATGAAAAGACACTTACCCATTGACTAGCAAACTGGTTCATGTCACGGAAAACCAAAAGGAAAAATAAAGATGACAGGGTAGAACAGGAAAATGATGAATGTCTCATCGAATTGGGGGGTGGGAAAAAAAGACAACAATTACATTGAATATGCTAACTTAAAAAAGATGAGTCAATAAAATGAAAGCACAGTAAGAAACGGAAAAATCAACAGAAACAATATGACCAAATAATGTAAACATGAAATTGCCCAAAGCAGACATATTTTGTTGCCAAATTCTGTCAAATGGTTTCACTCTCTCCAAAACCAAATCCAACAAAGTTACACTGCTAACGCGTTAGCACAGCAAGACCAGTTTTAATTTTACACTGGTAGTCTCACCCATCTATGTAGTATGCCCTTTTCACTTCACAGATTATTCCTGCTGAGAATGACAACATGGGAAGGACAGTGGTCAGTGAAGTCTACATATCCTTCAAAAGCACAGCAGTGCTCCACTGTGGAGTATCTACAGTCCTGACAAAATGGTCCCTGTCTTGGAGACCAAATAAAAAAATCCCATTAAATTACCTGGTTCTTTCTTTCCTCTGTTTTCAGCATGTACATAGACATGAATGCTGGGTATATGAGCCATTTGAAACCTAACCTTACTCATTTAAAACATGGCTGCAAAGGACAATGTTTTGTCTCTATTTTACTATCACAAGAGTCCTGAAGTGGGCTATTTCTCTTCTGCAACCTAGGAAAAATTCCAAGAGGGGCTGCGAGTCAAGAAATCCTCTGAATGTTCAACAGACTCACAGGTCACAGCAAATAAATTACAGAAGCACTCTGTGTCTTCTCTGATGGAAGATGAGGGACTGTGCCTTGCATGATGCTTCTGAGGAGCAGTCTACATACCCCTGTACAAACACTATGTGACACATTTCAGCTAGTTTGAAATTAATCTACTGTCTGCAGTGTGAGATGATTCAGATTAACTGATCATAGGAATTAAACATACAGCATTTCACTTACCTCTTGCCCCCCATCCAGTATGCAGAGTTTAGCTGTCTGTTTTTTGGCATCAACTAAGACATTAAACATTGTGCACAGAGATGAAGGGATACGCAAGTCCGTTGATTTGTTTGTCTTTTGCAGCTTGAGTTCAAATGCAATTCTTGTTCTGTTTATTAAAACACAATTCATAATATGAATTTCTCTGATAATTCTGAACAACCAGTGTAAAAATGTATAAACCTTATTAAACATGTTGGCTTAACAATGTACATGCATGCGAGAACATCTTACAAATACAATTCTTTAAGTGCAGAATATCCGCTCATTCCATAAACAATTGCACTGGTGGTAATCTCAAGGTTCTGCACTGCTCCAGCTAATTCAGTTGAATAATAAAAGCATTATTCTCTTGCCTAGTAGCTAACAATATGCTTCCTTGTATGATGACTAAGAACAATTTAAAACAATGAAAATACCTCATAATTTTCAGCTCTTCTATGTTAAAATACAGTTCATCACATCAAATAATTGTTTCTAGAAATATAAATAAAAAAATCCTCTTCTGGATTTAACAGAAAAGAGAATTTTATTAAAGACAAGGAGTCTATCATTAAGCAAGTATTAATATTTACATTAAAAAGTAAGATGTATCAGGAGATACATAATACAAAACCCCTAATTTTTTTCTCACACCAGTGTAAATAAGGAGCAATGTCACTGAAATAAATTATAATAGTTCAGAAGACGTAAATATAAAAGTAATTTTTTATTTTCACCCTTATTTTTAAATATGGATAACAGAAGCTGACACAATATTTTAAGAAGATGGGAACAGAAGCATCCTATTGGAAAGTCTTATAGATCATATTAGTATCAGAATAACAGTTATAATAGAACAGTTCCATCATTCTTTTCCAAGTTTCTATTGTCTAATACAATCCGTTCTATGGATACAATTTACTTGTTTTGTTACCTGACACATGGTATCTTTGACCACACTAAACATACCTAGTGTATTCATGCCAGTATATTATGTATTCACTCTAAAATATTAATACATTTTATGTGTTGACACTAGGATGATTCTGTAATATTAATTAAACCTTCATTTATTGCCACCAGCATCTTATTCGCTGCAAAAGAAAGCAGCAAAGATGTCAGGATTGGTATCACAGACCAAAACCCGATCCATAAGGAATTCTTTTTTAATGACTCTGTGTTAATAATTCTGTTCTCAGCTTCTGGTTGTGATCCTGGCAATGAGCCATTTTTAGCCTATTTCGTTTATGCCATTAAAATCCACACAGCCAAATCTGTATGGTGCAAATTTTTTAGATAATGACAACACATGGCATTAGATTTATTGCCTAGGAGAAATGCAAGTATTTGTATTGACACAATTGCCTTTCCCACATTAATCTGTAATAATCTTTTAAAAAGACATAAGATGAATTTGAAAAGATTAATTTTTCAATAAATTATTTTAACTAGTACTAATTATATACATCTTTGTATTTTAGTCCTGTTGATAAAAGTCCTAGTGTAAAGAATTTTTCATTTTTTTCAGGCTCAAGATCAATATAATCAATATATTACTGCATCTCAGTGCTACTCCTTTTACATTTTTTTCAGATTGAGATTATGCTGATAGTCTTCCAGTCCTTTGAGATGTCACCATTTTTCTAAGTTTGTTAAGATATTTGTAGTTGACCGAGCTCCTCTGCCAAATTCTTTAGAACAGATACATGATTTCAATTCTAGTAAATATTCTCATATCTTCCTTTGTTACAGAACTTAAAACTTTTATTCCATTCACTGTATCATCAGCCTTCCAAAATCAAATAGAATTGTTTGTGAAATGCTTCTACTTTTTTACCATGATTTCATCACTGTAGCTCTAGCAACAGGTTCATATACTAAGCCTGAGGTTCTCATTGTTCCTACTTAACAGAAAATAATAAAATACCGTGTCATCAGATTTAACCTTATTGGATGTTAAAGATTCTCTGTTTCTTTAGCCTTCCTTATCAATTTTGTATATTTTATGATTGACACTATTAAATTGCCTACAACCTTTATTTTTTCCCCATTCTTCTATATATTTTTTATATATAGATAAAAATCTATATATAGGATTTTTATGTGTCCAGACTAAGCTTTCTCTGTATGTGGGATCATGGCTTCTGAACCACCTCATAGGAGATCCCTGCCATTTTCTAGTATACAGATACTTCTTCTAAACTCAATGATATGTACTGAAAGCTATGGCAGAGACCTTCTTAGATCACCTATACTTAATTTAAACTATAATTATAAGATACAGCTCAAGAAAAGAACAGCAGCATTGTTTTCTACAATTTCCAGAAGCTTGGCAATATAAAATCTAGTTTCAGTTAGATGACTTACAGATAGCCTTTTCTTGTTTATCATGTAAATGCAGAAATGCTGTATACTCTTTAGTTTGTAATATATTTCTTAGAGACAGTACTCTGATGACAAGTAGTGTTATTAACTGAACGTAAGGAATAATATAGTAGTGAAGGGAAATGTATAAAAAGGAAAAGGACTTCTTCTAGCAGAATTCTGAGATTTGTTAATATTTGCCACAGATATGGCATAGAAAAGAGATTTGGTTTATTCACTTCCAATGGTCTATTCACAACATGTGTAGAAATTCTGCTTGGTGTTTACTAGATGTTTCCAAATTGCTGACTGCCAGATGCTGGGAAATACACACCAGTCATGATCTCCTTACAATTGCCCTGAATTCTATGACAGGATTCTGGTACAGAAGTACCTCTGCGAACCAGTATGGCTGTTCCTATATTAATTTTCAAATCTCTCCCAATTTTTAATTGATCATTTCAACTGTACCTTTTAACGCAGGCTTCTATCATGTCAGTGGCCATGAGTTTAAGTCTCTGTTCTAAATGGTGGGCAAATTCTGGTTCTGGCCAGTGAAGATCAAAAACAAACATCTGCAGAGCATCCAGTTTCCAGAAAAGATCTTCTGATGTAGCTGAGCCATTGCTATAAGAAACAAAAGAAAACAAAGTCCCCAAGAAGCAGAAGATAAATGTATGGATGTCTATCCCAGTTGCCACAGAATTATTTAAGGTTTTGTTATCATACCATCTTCCTCGTTCACTTCACTGTATCTCATTGCACAGTTGCTCTTAGTCCAAGAATGTGAAAATGGTCATGGGAAATTTAAAATAATTCTCATTAGGGTGAAAAAAGTAAAGTTTTCTCATCTGTTTGCTGAGAAATATGACAGGCTACAGAGGTAGATGGGATGTTGGGGAACATGGAAAATGAAGTAGCTAAAATTTCAGATCAAGACAGGAAAAATAAAGGCTACAGGAATTAGTAATCAGTAAGGATCTTTTCAAAACAGTGATGACTTTTCACCTATGTTTTCTAGCCTTCATAACTCTGGTAGATAAGCCTACCAAAGAAATTAAGATGCTAGTAGAAATACTGTAAAAGAAACACCCAGACAAATAGTCCCTTTATAAATGCTCCTTAATTCTGAGGGAGTAACATCAGATCCCAGTGGAAAAAAGAAATAGAAACTATTTAAATAAATTTGTGCACGAAAAAAACCAGGGGATTAATATGGCTCTATGTCATCTCAGATTGCACACATAATTTTAATGTAATTCCTCCACTCTGAACCAATTTCTAAATTTAAAGATGTTTGCTTGTGATGATACAACAATTTAAGGCTAATCCTAGCAGTAACTACAGTTACACTTCCACTGTCATCGCAGATTAATTACATTTTCATGATGCGTTGTATTGCAATGCCTGGGTTATTGGTTAAGGACAGTTATACTAGGCAGCATGGCATTCCAGGATGTTAGTGACACAATCAACCAGAACAGCCTGGCAGTCCCAATTCAGATAGAATTAGTCTTCTGCCTCATGACAAAAGAACATAATTATCAAAGTGTTAAGTGACCCCAGCTCTCATGGAAGGAGTCAGTGAGTGCTGAGCATGCTCAGGACAGAGCAGGGTCAGATTAAAAAAGAAGCAAAAAAGATAGAAAGGACCTCCAATATCTGACCACCTAATGCAGCTCTTGGACAGCAGCACCACCACTGGTTCACGCCAGCTTAGCCGAAGCAGCGGGTGGTGAAGTGAAGCAAAGCACAGCTCATGTTCAGGGCTCTGAAGCGGCAGCATGGATGCAGCAGGAGCACTGCTTCGTTCTCACAGCATCCCACCACCTTCCAGACCCACCCAACTGCCCAACTGCCCCCTGCCCCGCTGCCTTAATGCTACCATGACTTCAGAGCCATCGCTATCTTCTGCAGTGCTGCCTCGGAGATGAAATGGGCTGCTGAGCCAGGCAAAGGAGGCAGCCAGCAAGGGCTCGGCAGTGGGTGACAAGCTGGGAGCATGGTCACCTGCCTAAGGAAAAGGCTGGCTCCAAGCGACCGACCCTGACATTGGCTTTGGTTTTAAATAGCACAAGTCTTGATATCTTCACTGTGCATAGCAGGATATTCCACAGCTTTACACAGGCTTTTTTTGATATCATGCGTATTTCCCCCACTTATTTTTAACGGTAACTGTTAATTTTGCATTGTATTGTGCTCCTGAAAGAAAACAACAGAAATGGGAAAAAGGCCCATGGGACTTCCTAAGGTTACAACTTGCACAGGGATGTTACCTGCTAAGGTTGGACCTGACTAGGGAGCTCTTCCATACACTGCTAAGTTTAATTAAGAAATAGAAATAACAAACCATAACAATTTCTCAGGAAGTTTAAAATCCTGTTAGACTGTTTCTTAAGTTATATGATAAGCAAGTATTGAAGATTTCATTACATATGCTGTGTACACTGGCAGTGAGTGAAGTTGTAGATGCTATGTTATACTCATTATTTGATCCAAAAAAGACTAAGTCCATTTTTGAGATGACTCCGGTAAAAGAAGACAAATTATGTAGGGACAGAAATAGGGACAATCTCAGTATATGTATTACAGTTGATAACACATATTTTGTAGAAAACAAACTATACTTTCTCAAGAAACAGAACTACCATTTTTCATCCTAAGATCATACAATTTAACAATTTTTTATTCTTCCATAGTTTTTTCTTTTTCACCTAATGGAATTCCAAATGAAATTCTTTAGGATTCAGGAGGACTAATGTGCTCTCAATAACATCAATGTATTCTTATGCACGTTCACTCCCTGGTAGCCACTTAATTTGGTTTCATTAGACTACCAAATAAAGTTCCACAATTATAATAAATGTAATAATAGACACAGGTTCATGAAACGCTAATTTGTTCCGTGAGAAACACTAATTCATTCATTCTCTTTTCATATCATTTTGAGCTCCCATTCTTCAATTTTTTTATTCAGCATTGTCCAATGGCATTTGAATTGGACTAACATTATACTAATAAGATGGGGAAGGAAAATAAAGTGTTACAACAGTAACTATTTGTTCCTAGTTCACACATCCGGATACAAATGTCTGATTTGTTTGTTAAATGCTGCAGAAAACTGATTTCAATCACCTTCTTACTGCTACTTGTAGCACATACTGGTTTTATTTGCCTTTTAGGATTTCTCTGGCCCTTATTCAGTAAAAGCATTAGAAATAGTATTAATCATCAGTACATACCTCAATACCATTTACTGGCAAATCCTATGGATTTGCTTTTGCTACTAGGAGCTGATTCTGTCACTGCAGGGTTTAATACTCCATAAAGTGTAACATGAAGAACCAAACTCAGTTTTTACCACCTCCTGGCAACAGGAGGAATTCCTGCAATCGAATCAAACCACCAAAGCATTTGAATCTACATCCATAATTCCAGAACCATTTTTTTTGGTGGGGAGACAGGACACATTCTTGGCTATCAAAAAGCTTTCATTTGCACATATAAAGCTACCTCATTCTAATCAATGGAATAATATTGCTCTACCAGGAAACTGATCCGGTACTTTCTTTAAAAACTATATTCAATGCAGTTGTCTATATTTTTAAAATAAAGCACAAACATCACTGTTTTGCTCGTCAAAATTTAAGCTTTCAGCCCTAGTTCTTTGTGCAAAAGGTATTATCTAGTTGTCTACTCTTTTTAATGAGGACACAGCAGTAAGAGAAGGTTTCCAGTGATTAAAAGAGGCAAATATTAAGCACATCCTATTTTTTTTTTAATGTCAATTTAACTTTGTATTTAGTCACATTTTGACTAGCAGACTGGACCAGGTATCTCCAGAGGTCCATTTTAACCTAAATTATCTTATGTCTTTATGTCTTGCATCATACTGAACACAGCAAATGTCTAAGACATAATGCTTCCCCAAGACCCTGCAGAATATTAAACTTAAGAACTGGATATAGCCTCCTAAGCAATTCACTTATTCACCAGCAGCTGAGAGGCAGCTTCCCACTAGGATCGCCAGCTACCTAAACAGAATCAATTAGTCAAACAGTCCACTAAAACACATTGGCTGCAAGATAAGCACACACATGACTCCAGAGTAGATGTAAAATATATAATTTCTTGCCTAGATGTGAAACTCCATAGGGTGGCTTGGGATATGAAAATATAGGAGAAATATTAAGTATCTAAGGATGTTTCTCAATCAATCACAAGATTCAAAAGCAGTTGGCTTCCATTCTTGTAGAATTTACCAAGTGCAATAATAGCAATATTAGAAATTATTGCAATTATCTTTTTTTTTTAAGGTTAATACTGACTTACTACACACTAGTGTTTTGTGAGGACTGTTTACAAAGCGGGGCACCTGATCTATGTCCTTTGTGAGCCCCCATCTTGTGAACTCTAGCTCTGCTTTCTTTATGTTGCCTCAAGATGTATATTCAAGGCTCAGAAAGTCAACTGAGAATTTCTTCAACAGAAAAGGATTTTCAATAATTACACACTCAGTGGCGCCTAGCCCCATCTCTCTCTTAGCCCCATCTCTCTCTTTTCCACTAGCAGATAAGGGGAAAGGACGGAGCAGAATTCTGACAAGTAACAGCTAGTATATGGTCCTTCAAAGACACTGGGGATGGAGTTACCTCACGGTTACCTTACTTAGTTCAAGAGTGAGGCAACCTGAGGATCAAGCAACAAAAACATGTTTCTTGAGTCTTCTTTCTTCTTGCGTGTTGGCATTTTTGGAAGAAAATAAATTTGGCCCACAATATACATTCATCTTGCAGAACGCTCAATAGGAACCAGCTAGATTCAAACCTTCTTATTCCACAGAAAGCAGGTCAGATAAATTTCATTATTTCATCAGTCCTATGGCTATACTTTTAAATATCCATCCTTAAAAACACAAAGCATGGCCTCCTACCACTTTACTGCAGGCAAGCACTATGACAGGAATGTATGTGGCACTACAGATGCAACCCCCGAAACAGTGCTGAAACGTGGCCTCCTGGCTTATTCGGCATGCACAAACATACAGAGGGGTCCAGCACAAGAGCTCAGGCACATTCAGACCAGATCCCTTCATATCGTAATCAGAGCACTGTGACTGCTCCAGCTGATCCCTCTTGCCACTCATTATAGCTGAGCTATAGCAGGAAGAACATACTCGACACATTTCTTTTGATGTTGCCTGTTCTGGTTGGAAGACAGGACAGGACCATTCTCCGGCAAGCATGTATCGTATTGCATGTTCCCCCAGCCTTCAGTTTTGCTGACTCTGATGTTCTAGACTGGTACCAGATAACAACAGACAACCTGTATCTACAATATTTTTGGTCAGTGAATCTCTGTCATTTCTGCACTGAAAATAATAATGTATAAATTAAATCATAATCAATTAAAATCACCCACAAAATTAACTTAAAAACCAGGTCCAGAAGAGGTAGAGAAATCACATTTAAAATATGAAATGGAACAAAACCGCAGTTTAAAGTGGTACATTTGAATTAATGAATAAATAAGGAAGAAACCCCCTCATTCTGGCTGATTAGAAGCTTTTACAGAATATTCAAACTTTTTTGCTCTTCAGGGATGCCATCTTCAACCAAATGGAACAGTAATCCACAGTGCTCTGCATGTCTAGCCAAGGTGTCCTCTGAGTTGCCCTCTCCTGAGACCAATCAAGAAAAACAGACTACTAATAACACTTTCCCCTCTTCGTATCTCCCTTTCCAATGCCCAATAATAAAAGGTTAAGCCAAAACAACTGAAAATGTAGTAATGATCTTCCTAAGTGCTGTTATAAGCAGCATATATGTACTGCTCCAAAATATGTGATCAAGGAAATGAAAAAAGCAGCAGTTAATTAAAAAATATAAACAATCTTCTCTAGTAATGTTCACATGGATCACAGCAACTTTTAAGTCAAAGAGGGGAAAATCTATTTTCATCAACAAAGCACACAAAGAAATGCCTACCTACGAATATATTTTCACCTCTTTTCAGCAAAAGTTCTTAGCTAGGCACATAACAGCTCTGTTGAATATGAATGGACTTAAACATGAACGTAACAGCATGAACATAAACATCAGCAAAGTTTGGAGCACATGGAATCTCTTCCTATTATAGGCAAAATAGACACAGGACTTGTCATTCTTGCTAAACATTTAACTATAACTCGGTTGGCACACAGACTACTTTTTCTCATCCTTTTTGCCTGTAGACTCTTCCTCGTGTAATTCAAATTGATAACGATTAATTGGGCAAAATCATCACTTTCAAAGAGAAAGAAGTCCAGTGCAACTTAGTGACATACGTAGTCATCTACTTGCCAAAGCATCAGCTGTGTGGCCAGGAGGAGGGAGGACACTGGACTGGGAGAGAAAGACCTGAGGGAGTCAGTGGAAAGAAAGAGCCACCTGTGATGACTGACAAGGGAGGACCTGCGCTCCTGAGCAGAAGCTCCTTAGGTGCTTCTGCTGAGTCTATGTACAGTACAATATGCCATTCTACTCCATTTAAGGTGGATGTTCATAACACCAAAAGGGAAAACCGACAGGAAACGCTCGGTTTTGCTTAACAAGTATTGGAGCCTAGGTATCTGGTTACTACCCATTGGTGAATTTAACTAGAAAGAGGAAGCTTTGTTCTTCCTGAAGGGGATGGGATGGGAGAAGTGAGGGAAATGAAACTCTCTTCCTTTCTTTCATATAATGGTGAAAGTAAACCACTTCCTTTGCCAGGTGCTGAAACACCGTAACCAGCAGGAAAGAGGAAACTCATTAGCTTGGAAGGAGGAATAACTGGCTTGCAGAGCCTTCGCTTTTATTTTTTGATCCAAACATGGCCATTCTGAGAAGTTACTTGGCTCTTCAGTAGGGTGTAGGTAGGCTGATTCTCAAAATACTACCTGAATTCCACAGTATTAGGTGACAATACTACTTGCAATCTTGAATGTTAAATTATACACAATTCATAAAACACAACTTCAAAGCTCTATGTTTAGGGAAAAAGAACACAAAGAGGCGCCTACAATGGAGCCAGCGCCTTGGCAGACCTCTTCTCAAATGCTGTGCTGGATGGCTGAAAGGGGGTGATGACCTTACAAAGGCCACACTGCAGTGGGGACACCGCTTTTCCCCACTTCTCTTGAGAAGCAGCAGAGCGACAGCTACTGCTGGGAAGTGCTTACAGCACATGTCAACCTCAGTGTTCACTGAATGCTCTGAAAACCTCCCTGATTAGTTTAGGATGCTGTGTATACTTTGCTATACACACCATGAACCTTAATACCAGAAGATGTGTAAGGCAATGAGCCGATGGTTGAATTTCATTATACTCGCACATTATTGCTACACCAAAACCTTCATTTACAAAATATCTACCACTATAATCCTCCAACCAAAATCTGTATATATTACATATTAATTCTAATTTCAATACTCAAACCACATGAATTTTAATATGTACAACTTATTTTTACTGGATGGGGCTGCTAGAATACAGACTGTAAGAAGACCACATCTAAGCTTGTAACAACTATTAACTCTGAAAGCTGTTCTTTAAAAAAAGTAATCCCTGAAAGCATGGGAATAATAGAAAGGAATCTGGGGTAGCAGAAGACCAATTAGTTTGTATTCAAAGCTGAAACGACTTGCATAAACACACCAGAAGAAACCTAGCATTATCCTAGTAAACACGAAAGTACCAAAGCCAAGGATTAAGAAGAATTTTGTCAATTTTTAGGGGAATTAGCAGCAGAGTAACAATCATAATACTCAACAGAGAAGTGCCAGAAGTCTGGCAGAGCACCGAGTATCAACTCCCTTTTTTACAAGGAGTCGCATGGAAAAGACAAGGTGTAATGGGTACAAGTTACTCCTGGGGAGATTCCAATTGGACACAGGAGGAAATTTTTTCACAGTAAGAACAACCAGCCATTGGAATAATCTTCCCAGGGAACTGGTGGATTCCCCAACATTGGACACTTTCAAGATTCAGCTGGACAGGGTGCTGGGCCATCCTATCTAGACCGTGTTTTTGCCAAGAAAGGTCAGACCAGATGATCCTTGAGGTCTGTTCCAACCTGGTATTCTATGATTCTATGAACTCTTGCAGTAAATAGACCTCAGTATTTCTTAGGAGTTTTAACTCTGTCATAAAGCTTGAGAAGACACTTGGCTTAAAATTGTATTCTCAAATTGCATCTTAAATGTGTGGGTTTTTGAAGTCTTTCACATTCATCCTTTCCTAATACAACTAAAGTAAGTTCTCTTAGAGCCTTTCTCTAATGCATATGAATGTGCTGTCACACAGAAGCCTGGCCTGTAACTATGGGTATATTCCCACATGTCAGGCCATGTCTACTCTATTTTTTTAATTTTTATTTTAAGATAAAAGCACTGAAGTGTTGGGAAAAACCAAAAAGAAATACATATGTTTTCAAACAGACAAAGAAATGGATGTACTTCTATTCTGGGTACTTATTAACCTTTTACTGTTTTTGTGTAACATGGATATTTAATCTAATGACAATATTTGCAATCAATGATTTTCAGAACCAATATACAATGAGTTCAAACCCATGCAAAAATATGATGGGCTGCCTCACTTTAAAAAAACCATGATCTAAAACTAATTATCTAAAAGTTCCCCACTCCTTATTAATTCAGAAGAGTCATTAGGTCTTTTAGGGTATTAAATACCATTTGTATCATAACAGACCTTCGCCAAGTTGATTTTGTAAGTTACCAGGTTTAAGACTGCCACATTTTAAAGCGCAACTCATTAAAAGTCCATGCTTGGCTCGATCCCAAGAAACAGTAATTTCCAACTAAGAGATCATAAACACCATGCAATCCAAATACAGCTGCACAGAACACTAGCAAGGCCATGCAGAGCTGACATACAGTCAGAAGGTTATTGAAGAATACACACGTGGAGTCATACAAAGAAGTCATCCAGGTTGGTGTAGTAAAGCTAGGTATTTGTGGAAGATTAAGAGTCAAACTTGGAACTTTTGGAAGAGCTACATTAGGAAGACTGTTGGTGATGCTCCTGTGAAGAAATAAACAATGTAGGAATACAATAAAAAATAGAATATTTAGAGGACAACGGGGGAGAACACCTGATCAGACAGAAAGGCAGGTGCTTTGTTCAGATCTTGTAGAAAGCACTTACTTGACAGGTTGCCATGACTCTTGTTCAAGACCTCTGTGAATGGACTGGGCAATTGATGATTCCATGAGATCGATGTAGCGGATGACCATGGGAACAAAAATTTCTTGCAAGTGCTTGTGAAACTTTCCATTGCACAAAAATGCTTTAAAAACAAACAAAACACAAATAAAAAATGTCAGGTCTCTCCCTACTTTATATTGCTATAGGAAAATGTATCCTTTAGAATGTTTTAGCGCACAAAAGCATTATAACAACAAGATCTGCCCTGTATAGGATATACAGTTCACAAAAGATAACCACCACCATAATCCTATTTTTTCCCATCCTGACATGTGCACAGACCTCATCAAGAGCCCCATGAATGAAAATACCTCCCAGCCACTCTGTGTTCATGTGAAACAGCCTCAGCAGCCAAGCTTGCCTTTCCTCTGCCCCCTTAACTGTCCTGCAAAATTTTCAAGGAAGCTAACTCTATACTCCCCTTCTGGAAGTTTGCTAATTTTTCTGTCATGATTACCTCCAATTTTACAGCAATTTTAGTTTAACAATTATTTAAAGGAAATCCGGAAAACTCGTTGCCTAAAGAGCTTAGGAAAACTGACAACATGTCACACAGCTAGAGGTGTTCTGTTGCTTTTCAAAATAATGGAGTTGACTGGTGAGCATGCTACAAGCATGAAGCATATTATGCAAGAAAAGTAGAGTAGCTATAAGCAGTAGAAAATTACCTGCTTCACAGATGGGATTTACTGCATGAAAAACTGTATACACAATGCAAACTGAAGATGCTTAAAATCTGAAAATTAGTTTGTTACTGTACTCTCTGTGTCCTCTTAGCAAATCCTGACTCAGCACACTAATGCCCTGTCTCACCAAGTTTTGAATGTGCTCTGTTCACCCATCAATCCAGTGCTACTATTAGGACCTATAAGAATATTCCCATGTATACTTGGAAATCATACAGGGAAGCCGAGCCACAGAAAGAGATTTTCCTAATTTTGGTAGCCCTCTTTTTCTCCCACCCATATTCTATTGTTTTCAGTTCTCTTGTGGGTTTCTCCTCCCACCTATTCCTGCATCCAGGCTCCTCATTTGATTTGAATGGGTACCACAACTGCATTTTGAGAAGGCTTCCTCCTCTTTCTCAGAAGAAAAGTCTGGCTCAAAACCCTGGAAACCATCTCACAAAATTACAGTCCCTCTTGTTCCACTACTGATACAACTCCATATAAAACATATAAAAATAATTTCTGTAACTTCCAGAAACTCCTTTGCCTTCCATTCCTGAATGATGTCCACTACAAACTGAACCTGAGAGATGGAGGCTATGGGGAAAATGTGTCATCCAGATTCAGTTCCCTGTTGCTGCTTGTATTGCAAGGAAGTGCTTTTGTTGCTGAATGTCTGCACTCTAACACTTTTTTTTTGTTCTTTCTTTTTTGTTCTTTCTTGAATACAGTGATCTGAAAGCAAGAACTATTTTCTTGAAAATGTCCTTGTACAGCAATAGAAAATTATGTACCAGTCACTTTTACCTAAGGAGGCAATACCAATGTGATCAGCGCTCTCTGGTTTTATTCACCTGCCTCTTTCTTGCTAAGAATTTTGAAACTTTAAGCTAATTCCAACCACATTACACACAGGGGTAGAGATATCAGGTAGGTGAAGTTTCATAAAAACAGGCAGCTAGGCAGCATGCAGACATTACTAGGGTTTCCACTGAGAAAAAGGCAGCGAGCAGCACAGGCTCATCTCTTATTAAACACTTGAGAATCCACCCTTGGGAGCACCTGTGAGTCCATTACAAACATGCTCCATTATTTACACTGCTCCTAGAATTATCTGTTAACTAGCTAGTTCTGGCATAATTATTTGTATATCAGTCACTCAAAACGGTGCTTTTTTTTCTGTATTTATATATCTTAAAACTGCAGCATCTGTGATCAGCAAGAATAATAGCAACTGAGAAGGATCTGGATATTACACAAAGGTTTCACAGTAAACAGCTGATGAAGTTTGCCTTTGAGAAACAAAAGGTGGCTGGTATCAAGGTACCTATTAGGCTGATTTTTCAAGGCAACTTTGAGCTTAAAAATAATGAGAATACTGTGTCAATTAAGTCAATATTGCTGTTTTATGGTAAATCAGTACAGGGATGGCATCAGTCAGGCACTCAGTTACTTGAAGGCATGACTCTAGTTTACTGAGTTTTCTGAGCACACCGCTGAAATGCTCTGCTACAAGCCCTGCTCTGGGAATTACACTAATAGAGCCTCATGGGCAGGATGGCAACAGTTGTTATTCCAAAGTCAGAATGAAATTTAAAGAAGACACAGGCAATAAAAGGTGTTCAACTTAAAAAGCTGAACATCCTGACACCAGTCCTTGCAGGGAAGTGAAACTTTCCAAAATGATGCCAAGAGTCTTAGTATGGCTGCACCTCCACAGAGCTCCCTCTGTACGTGGGCACACACACGAGGGTGCTGTCTCAGATCAGCAGCTCAGTGAGCATTCTGTTTTTTCAGGGCTGAGGACATGGCAGCGCTGCTTTACCCATCTGGAGATCTCCATCAAGGATTGCTGCAGGCCAGGGAAAGAACTCAGAGCACAGGGGTAAGTGATATAGCTGAGCATTATCAGCAGATCATGGCACTCTACCCTCTGATTAGAACTGATCTTGCCAAAAGGTACCACCTGAGAGTCAAAGCAGATGGGAAACACTTCAAATCTGTCTTCAAAGACTACGTAGCTTAATTCTCCATTGTCTTGTCAGTACAGACATCCTACACCCTCTTCATATGAGCCATCTCATATTCACATAAACAACAACAAAATGAAAGCCTATGCCAGGGCAAGCTACTGCATAGGTAGTATTTATGGAAAATGGATTACAGGAATAGAAACAGATCCCCAGATGAAAAATTCTTGAAATACTGAGTTGAAGATGAAAGTTATTCAGTTTTTACGTATTGGGTAGCTGAAATATATGACAAGAAAAGACCAGAGATGAAAAGTATAGCCTCATAATGCAACACTGGAATAAGGCTTCTCCTCTAATAGTGGAAAAGAATCTACTGTGCCTGTGTACAACATAAGCTGAGGGGTTTGTTTTGCTTTTACTTATACAGGTACAGCTTAGGAGTTATCTTGGAGTCAGCATGTTATGCTGTCCTCAAGAGCTTCTGCAGAATCAAAGGAAAGGAAGAACAACACAGGTTAACACGAGTCTCTTTTCCACTGATAAAATCAGCACTTTGGCAGACAGTCTATAATTATCCTGTTCTCCATAGGATTCTTGGGAAGGCACCACTTGGATTTTCTGGCATATTTTTAAATACAAAATAAACCCAATAAATTTCAAAGAGGAAATTTCCTTGGGGCTCCATATCCTATTTGTAGCAGTTGAAAATCACCCAATAACCTGTAAAAAGAAAGTTTATATTTTGATTCATTTCCTGTTTATATTACATTCTGCCTCCACAGAGAATTTATTAATCAGTTACTTAAATTGTGGTGAAAACTGCAAGTGTCTCATCTTTTATACAAACAGTGTATTTTTACATACAAGACATACTTTAAAAGAGAATTTTAGAGTGTACTATGTGGAAGCAAGCTGAAAATTTATTTAATCGTTACAAGACAGAGTGACACAAACAGCTTATTGCACAATTTTCTTGTGCCTAAAAATCCTACTCAGTCAAAAAGGTTATCGGATGTTCTGGTAAGCAGTAATGCAGCTTGAGTTAGCTCTCAGTATCAGTAACTGAAACACGTAGCTCTTACCTGAAGGTAGGTTATGATTTCAAAGCAGCTCCTAATAGGACTGAGGAAAAATCGTAAGTCTCTGGTCTATGAAAAGATTTCCACTACAATTAACAAGTAGTGTAAGGTTTGATAAGAGGTATCGATGTGGGTTTTAATAATAAAATATATTATAATAAAATATAAACCCAAATTGTTTTGTATCTACACCATTGTAGTTTAAGATAGGGGCTATGACGTTATACATAATTTTTAGTACAAAAGTGGTACACAGGCTGTAACAAAGCAGGAAGATGATGCTGTCTTGGTGGTGTTTGCCACTCAAATACTAGCAACAGCAATGGTGGAAAAAACATATCAGAGAATTCCTACTTGAAATCAATAGTTATGATAATGGCAATGGCTTTCAAGAGGCTAACACTCAGCATGCTGGTTTTCCTAAATCAGCTTCATCAGACTGTCTACAAGTGTATCATGGTTGAGTTAGAGCAGGTACACAAACATTCCACAAGTAATACTTGATGGAAAACAAAGATTATGAGTCACCTTTATGAAACTCCTAGTTTTGACTGATTCAAGCCAATGCAATAATGCAATTATTCTGAGTGACAGCACAATACATGGTGTCAGTAAGTGACACTTGGAAATAAAACTTGGCAAGGAAAGGAGCAGAATATCAAATATATGATCAAAACCCCTCTGAAATAAGCCAAATATATAGACACTTCAGTTGGGATATGCCACTAAAAGGTATCTTTGACACCATCTTAAATGAAGAATTAATACATATCTGTCTTGAGGCACTAAACCCCTGATAAATATGAATAATTAACGAACTGCAGAACGTAAATTGCCCTCTAGAGCAGGCCCCTTCATAACATAATTTATAGGCTTGGTGAAAAAAATGTAACATCGTCATTACAGAAAATAAAGACACAATCCTGGGACAACCATGTTCTTCTTCCCTCTACAAATATCCAATTCTGGAAAAAATAATCTCTCTAACATAGAGTGGTATTTGGCACTGTTATCACTGTACAATCTGCAAAGCTTTACACATTCAGCCACAATTGTGTATGAACAATAGACACTTCAGGGATCATTAAAATATATACTGTAAAAGCGGGTACAATATTTTATTCAAACCTTTAAATTTTAAAAATCACTACAAATTTATTTGCAATCTGTTACTCATCTCCACAGTAACTGTCTTTTTTTAAATCACTTTTTGTTATTTGTTAGCTTTTGTCAGAAAAGTTGAAATATTTTATAGGATAGGAAGATCATACTCCTCCATCCATTTTTTAAAGTACTTCTTCAGTTACACTTAACAGGAAAGCAATCACTGATGAACTAATTAATGAACTCTTAGTTGTTGTGGAATAAGGTCAGAGAAAAATGGAGACACTTAAACTGAGTCAAAATAGAGTCTATAATGGAAATATGAAACTTCAGACAGGACTCCCCCTTGTCCCCACCCTTTTAGTTCATGAAAAGTTAATATGCTGTATTGGAAAATGCATTTTTTTCTCATTGTTAAATGAATATTGGCTTTGAAGCATTTGGCTTGAATCTTGTAAAAGGTTTTGTACACTATGTAAAACAATACATTTGATATTATTTGAGTAGCAAAGATTATGCATTTTCATTATCTCACAGTCTTTCTAATATATTTTAGTGACATAGTTATAAAAATAGTCTTACATCTAAATTTTCTTTAATGCTGTAAATGTTAGATCACTTCTTTATTGTTAGGAGTTTGCTTATGTCAGGTTTATGTGAAAACTGACTCCTGCATCAAAGATTCAGAGCTCATTTAAAGCTCTTGAGATAGAATAACACGCAGGTGTCAGTCCTCCAAATTTCACTGAAGATTAACCTAATATGCAATATGGTGACCTAACAGTTCTTCATTTGAAAGAAATCTGAAAAGTAATCTCTGAGATAGCCAGAAAGTGAGAATAACCCAGTGGGATTTCCACCTCTTCATTTCCTAATGAGTTTTTTGATAATGAGAGGTGACTTTGACAGTCACTGTGGGCTCTATTATGGCTAATTTACTCCACTTCACTCTCCTTGTTAATTATTAACACTAGCCTTTTTATCCTTGTGAGACCACATTCCCGTTTTTCCCTTTTTAGGTTTTTTTTTTTCCTAAATCTAGCTTTATGAAGGTGATAGTTTTCAGGAAAAGGTTTTCACTTAGGGTAAAGCCAGAATTCTTTATTTCAATTTGGAAGACTACAATTGATTATATAAGCATGGGGAGCTCTTTCTAATGGCTTTAATGCACTTGCAAGGTGAAAAGGCTGTTAATTAAAGAATAAGCACTGAGGTATGTTCCACTTGGGAATCAGTTCTTGGTAGAATGGTCACTTGCTACTTGCTAACATACCCACCGATTAAAAGGTGACTAATTTCCACGGTTGCTTTCCAATAGTTCTGGGAAAAAAGAGGTGTGTAATTTTCCAGATGGCTGTCATTTGCCAGAAACTGTCATTTACTGTATCTATTACCATTAGGGAATTACTGAAATTGGTATTCAGGTGTGACACTTCATACAGCATCGTTTTGTATCTTTCAGTTAAGGTTTTACAATCTTTCTAATAATTGCTTTGACATGAAAGTTTTCATAATATTTCTTTCCTAAGGCTGTTTTAATCATTTAGCATTATTATCCATTTAATCTTTTAAAGAAAGAAAAATCAGTAGCCTACCAGCAACCTCTTTGCACGTGAGGACAACCCTTTTTTGTTTCCATCACTTCTATCAGGTTGGAACCAAAGCTCAAAGAAACACAAATGCCACAATAATGTAGTTAAAACTGCTGCCACAAATCCTTCTCGTAAGAATGAAGTAAAATACCTCCACAGCTTTCAGAAACCAAATAATCATTTCAAGCCCACATAACATCAGAACTAGAGATGTCCTTCCTAAACTAAAAATGTAAGATGGTAGGAAAGACACCTCAATATAGGTCTCACATTTTTAATCTGGATTTTAGGTGATCAGACACCCACTTAAAGTAATGTGGAATCCACCTGGAAGGAATCTAACTCCTATGAGGTGTGCACCAAGGTTGAACAATTCCTACACCCTTTTAAGCAGCCTTCTAAACTGAGCTTTAATTACCACCAGCATGGCAATTTTAATATGCCTCTGCAGCTGCAGTTTGTTCAACAAAGGATTCAGATGAAACATTCGTGGATACCTTAGAAACAAACTAAGGGAAACACTAACAGATACATTTTCTTTCACTAGAATAACGTGAAAAAAGGAATCACCAGGAATATGTCATTTCGTGTATTGCTAAAGGTCAGGGTATGAAAACAGAATTAATGAAAAGAGACCTCTAAGGCTGGATGTTAATGTTCTTTCACTCTGTTCTAGATCACATCCAATGTTACGGTAACAGTGACTTTTAGCAATACTGTTTAAGATTAAGCTTTAGTTTAGTGGCCCTGTACATTTGCCCCTTTCCCTCCAGGAACTTTCCTCATCCATCATGTTACAGTGAATTGGACATTTGCTAGTTGCTCCGTTTCATGACATGGTGCTATGGCCAACAGGTACTATACTGAGATGACCCATATATTTCAATAAATATTTGGCACCTAAGGTTAAAAATAATACAGTGATAAATATAGGTTGCAATATGTGTAACCTTGGAGAAAAGCTCTTGAATACTATTTTTCATTCTTTCAGTCAAGCAGTTTCCATATACAGAGCTAAAATCCTTAAAATCTGTTGAACTTCCACAGAAATTAAATTCATTTTCCAGAAAGAGTTAAAAATTATTTCTCATATTTATAATAAAAAAATCAAAATTTGGAATAATTTACATCATTCAATAAAAACAGCATTTGGATCTCTAAAATAATTTTAAAAAGCTAGATAATTTTCTCATTTTTTTAAAAGTAGAATATGAATAAATGTATAAAACATAGCACCAATGTAATTTTTTTCTTTACAGTGTCTTAAAATATTAGGTGGAATTCAATGTTTTTAAATTAACATCTGATTAATCTTCTTTGGTTTCATTGATTATTTCTTTAATTCCATTATTAAAATCACTTTCACATAAAACACGCCTAGGACATCACTTAACTAGTATTAAAAAAAATAAATTAATCCTTCTTGAAAGAAAAATAAAAGCAAGATAAACACAGCTATCTCTAATTCTGGTCTCCAACTCAAATAATGCTACAGGAATACACCAAGTGAAAATAACATTCTGATTTGTTGTGTGTATCTTACTCCTTTCATGCTAAGCCTACAACACCTTTATAGACATAACTAGTCCAAAAAGTAGTTTACATGAAAGCTTAGAAGGAAATATTAACTACAATTTTATTTAAGTAGAATAGATCAAATATGACATATCAAATACATATGCTGCTCATACGTAATTTATTTAAAACTGAGCAATTTATGAATACTGAATGATTAAGAGATTGCCAGATTTAGGACTGAAATGGTGCAAGCATAGAAGGAAACTTCTCCACTTAAAAGAAATGGAGCACTGAGATACATATAAACACAGGCACTGCCACTTTTATTTTGAGAATTATATTATTTAGAAACACATTTCTAAGGTGTGGGCATGTTGAAAAATCTTATGCACACAGTAAGTAAAAAACTTAAGATCTTACTATCATTTCTGAGGGCATTATTCAGCAGTTGGAAAAGTGGGAAGCTGTCCCAGGAGTCCTGCGGCTGTGCCTCGAGTACTGAATCCATATCAACAGAATACAGAGACAAAAACTTCTCTGCATGCTCCGCCAATAATTCTGGCCACCAAGCAAACGCCTGCAAACATGAAAAAATGGAATTACTAAACATAATTCATAAAGCAAAGCGATGGGTTATGTCTATGGCAAAATACATTTGGATATGTCACTTCATGTCCGATCTCATTTGGGGAGGATGAGCAGCCCAAGTGAAAAATGTGAAAATAATTTACAAAAAATGCATCAAAAATGTGAGAAATCAAATAGATTAGGCTGGGGAAGATGGTAGAATGGTAGAACAAACATGTAACACAAAAAAAAAAAAAGAAAAAAAAGAGAAAAAAGATCATAAAATCCTGCAACTCTTTCTGCCAGAGAGCAAAGAAAAGAATGAAAGCCTCATCCTTGAAAAAAATTACTGTATATGCTTCTTTTGCTTTCATTCAAATCTAAGGCTATAAGTAATCAGATTAATTTATTTTTTCAAATTAATTCTTGTGAATACATTTTGCACTCACTTGTTAATCAGAAGGGATGATTTTAGTGTGGAATTTTAATCCTTGAAGTCTAAGGGGTTTTTGAATAGATGCAGAGCACTTGTTAATTCCTGTTATATCCTTAAAGATGCTGGCTTCTCCTAGGGAAAGCATCCAGTTTTCATTCCAATAATGCTATAAACACATCTTCAGAAATTTGCTAATGTCTACATTAATTTTCAGTAACATAACATGTTGGAATACGCTGTTTCCTTTGGTAAAAATTTAGATTCTTAGGTAATCCTAGCTTAAAAGAAGTGAAGAAATCTGTGCAAAATAGTGTCAGCAAGTAGAGGCAGATCCGTATTACAAACTGCTTCACCTGTAACTCTTGTACCTTTTCACTGTCACTCAGGCCTAGGATTTGAAAGGTCAGTATTGAAAGGTGAGTATTGGATCAGAGGGAGCTGTATGATCCTGGAGTTAAAGAGATGAAGGTGAAGTGAGTTTATGAAATAGGATGAATGTCACGTACTGCTGAGAGTGTTTTGCTCAGAGTTCATGAAAATACCTGACAGTGAGAAATACCTCCACATACTAGATAAGGAAATGTCTTTGCTTTCAAACTTATGCCCCCTCATTTTGAATATCTAATTTTTAATATTTCTGAGTTACCAGCATGGAACATATGTAGCTTGATCTATACATGTGCTGAAGCCCCACAACTTCAAATGAAGCCACAGAAATTCTCACTTGCATTTCTGAAACGCAGGTCCTAGGTAACGTAGAATTATGTACTCGGGCCTGAAAGGCATCAAATAAAAGACAACTTCTGAAAAGTGCTCTACAGATATATATACTTCTGCATCCTGGACTTTCTGATGACTCTCTGTAATTGTTTTGGACATGGGGCAAGTGGAGAAAAGATGAACTGGCAAGAGGTTTTAAAGAACTGCTGAGCATCAGCTGTTATTACTGAAAAGTACTCTGTGTGTTGCAGTATCAGGACTGAAGGATGCTGATCGGCATTATGGTGAAAGGACAGATGAGGCTTCAAGAATTTTGGCAAAAGCTTGAAATGGAGTCTTTTTCCTCAAACTGGAAGAAGTTTCTCAATAGTAAATCCTGTCTAAATGGAAGCTCGCTAGACTCCTTACCCTAGAAATTAACGAAATGCAGAAAAATAAAGAAGAAATCTATACAGGCATTGGCAGGTGTCCCTTTTAGACGAGCTAATCTCTTTTCAGAAAATATTGCCAAAACCTCAAAATGAAGCAAAACCAAAACCAGAAAACCAGCACTTTCCATCTTCTTTACATCTTCTTCCCCTTTGCAAATGATTCTTTGAACCCAGACAGAAATTCCTCTGAAGAACTACCCATCATTGCTTTGGCAGTAAGGAAGAATAGAAAAACAAATAGTAGAGCTAAGATAGCTGTTCAGTCATTATGAATAATATGACAACAGGCTAAAGGCAATTAGCAATGTTGACATACATTCTAAGAGAACAAAAACATTGACTGGATTAAAGGAAGACTGAAGTTTTTAAGACTCTAGAAAGACACACAAATATGGCAATACACCAGAAAACATCAGAACAATGTATGCTACCCAGTCAATGAACAGTCACATGCTATAAATGCTGAAAAATAATGCTTAGTTCATCAGGAATCACATACCTCTCTTCCCTTTGGGAATCCCAGAAATTTGGAAGTGTTATGAATTAAAAAAAATAAAATAAATCTAGTATTAAAAAAATGTGATGTACTACTTTAGAGATTACTGATCCTTTCAATCAACTACAGCATCAAACACTGAACATCTAGTTAACATTATGACATGAAGTCACCATACTTAATCTTCAGTTTTGAGAAGGGAATGTATAATTTCATGGTCTTGTTCAAAGATGTATTTTAATATTGAAATTCTGCATGCTCTGTACATTTCAGTAAAATTGAACATTTATTACATTCATGACGGGGAAAATAATCTTAAAATTATCTTTATTCTTTTCAAGTTGTCTTAGATAAGATTGAAAACTTTTGATGAATTAATTTTTCCAAAGGCACATCCAATATATTTACCCTTCTGAAAAATATCACATCTCTGACTGCAAATAAGTAGTATGGAACATAATCTTTGAACAGATATGTTTAATCATACATATATCGTTTGGTCTATTTTTTTCTGTGTTGTTTTCCACAGAAGTCTAATATTCTTAAAGTAATGCAGGTCCTCAAATGACAAAGACAACAATATATACATTTTATTAAGCGATCATTACAGAGTAACACAGTGGCAACAGTAGTGTAGAACAGGACCTCCAGGGAATTAATTTCAAATCATCGAAACAGCTGTTTCTTCAGTATAAGATAAAACATCTATAACAAGTTCACACATGACAGATGTAAGCTAAAAACTAGATTCCATAGTGTGATATAAAACCAGATGTTTTGAATGATCATATTTATAACTATATCTACTAAATCATGTTTATCCTTTTGCATATTTTCCCCAAAAGTATTTACTGAGTTTTTTGAGAGCATTTAAAAAACAATTTCCTGAACCTTAGAAAAAAAATGTTAATAATATATACAATTGTGTGTACCTGGTCAAGCTTATTTTTGTAATTCCTTGAGTGTAAAAGGTGCTATAATTCTAAATATTCTAAATATTATGGTTTCTGTACCATGAAGCAAAAGGCTTGAGAGTAAGAAACATGAAATTGTTCTATTTTTTTCTATCTTATAATGCCATTTTAAAAAGCACAATTTTAAAAGCAGTACTTTTCCAATCAACAGAAGAGTAATGTGAACATGATATTATACCCATCATTATATTTATGTTAAAATCAAAATCTATACAGCATGATGAAAACTAGCATTCAGTTATATTTTCATTCTATTTTGGATGAGAGGTGAAAAGTTGGCAGGAACAACTGTATGAGGCTATGAATCTTTTCCATACCATTTCACCACCTCCAGCACAAAGATGCTTTCTCTTTTTTATGCTCTTTAATTTTCATTTCTAAACCTACAGATCATTCAAGCGAATTCAAGTAGAGTTTTATTACACTTCACTTTTCATAAGCTTCAAGTCTCTTATTCCTCTGTAAATGCGAACTGCCTTAAACATATGTCAGAAAGTAAAGCTAAAATGTTTCTTGACAGACTTGCTTCACATCAGGGGATAAAAAATCTAGGAACAAACAATTCTGTACAGCAAATGCAGTTACGGCCTCACCTCTGAATGGTGTTCTTCATTTTGCTGCAATACTTCGATACAGAGTTCTGCAAGGTGAAGAACCTCTTCCAGTTTTCTAGCAGGTGTTGCTTGGTTCATGGTCTCTATATGAAAATAAAATGCAAACCAAAATTGCTTTAGTTACAAAGAAGATTCAACAGTAAGAGAAAATGTCAGAAAGGAATGGGAATGGTGCAAAGTTACAATTTTCTGAGGTATAAGCAATTCTCACGTTAAGAACAATCATTTAAAACAAGTAAATGCAGCTGCATGTCCAGATCACTGGAAAAAAAAATTAATTCACAAAAGAATCACTCATCATTATATACATCATCTGATTTCATATGTGAGAACTAACAGGTGCATCAATATATTAGATGCTCAACTTCTGCAACAAGCAAGTTTGAATTCTCTTCAAGGTCAGATATACAAAGACAGCAGACAGTAGAGACCTTTTTTGTTATTGTACCATCAGTACAGTGCCGTTCTCACTAGATGACTCATTACTGTCATCAGCAAGATTCATGCATTTTACAGCAATCAAAAATTCCAAATGTTTCATCTAAATAAGACACTACATTTTAGGTGTATTTAAGAATAAGCAAAATACAAAACAATAATTATGCAAATAATTAATTATTCAAATAACTGATTTTCTGCCTGCTGTTCAGCAATGAGAATGAATCTGAATTCTTTTCAGTACCATAGTGAAACGTAGCACTATAAAATCAAGTAGTTGTAACAGAATTGACACAAGCCCATGAAAAACTCCTCATAAAAGAAAACAAGGACAAATGCAAAAGTTACAAATGACATGAAGATCACTCATTCTACAAGGTAGACTTCAAAAAGAAAGCAAACAACAAAGGTAAACCAAATGTAACTAAAATTCTTACAGGGCAATTAAACTCAAGTTTAGTTTGCAACTGAAAAAAATTCATAGGACTAGTTCCCAGAAAGAGCCATGGGAGATACAGGAAGATACCAACTAACTTTTTTACAATCATATTTTAATCAGTAAAAGTGATCTGTCCAACCACATAATTTGTATCATTAGGAATAACTTCAGTATTAGCTATCTGAGCTTGTTTCCTTAACAAGGCTCTTGTCCCCAAGAGTAAACCACGCGATGGAAATGATGTTATACAATATAATCATATATAAAATATGGTCACATTAAGCAGGTTTGCAGAGGACTTATGAAGCTGATACACAAGGTGAGTGAGGGTCTCAGGAATCCTATTTTCTCATTTTCTGTGCATGTTCATGTTTGTGTATCAAATAAGTAGCAGATTCCATGAATACACATCTTCATATGCAGAAAATTCTGCTGACATTTCTTTCCCACATTATGCATTCACCACGACACAGAACATTAGCAGATTAATTAAAAAACTTACATAATCTCCTTGTGTCAGTAAGAATATCAAACTGCATGCACTAAATATTTTTAACACTTAATATTTCTGGCAAATCAATACAACTTTTCTTAAAGGCAGGTGACCTTGTCCAGTTCTTAGCACTAACATACTGATGCAAAGCTCCTAGATGAAATACATAGCCTTGATGCAATTTTTGAAGAAACATTGGATTAGAACCTCCAGAAAATATTTACTTAAAGGTGACTACAAAACCACATTGTTTTCATGCAAAGACCAAAGCAGGCAAATTACTGAAGGATCTACAAGAACATTTGAGATCTTATTAAAATAGACCACATAAGCAGACATGTTGAAATAATATGTTTTTCAAAATCACAATTTAACTCAAGAGTTACTGCATAAACACGGACCAAGCACAAAACACACACCAGGACACAAAACTACATTCACAATGTCAAGATCACAGTTATTAATGCTGTACTGAATTTGCAAATTTGATACTGTAGAACAATTATATTAATATAACCACAACTATAGTAATGTATTATGTCAAGTGAGATTAGAAAGGATTGGTCCAGCCCCTATTATTTAGATTATAGTCTAAAAACTACTACTGGATTCACACTTGAACAGTGGTTTCTCTGCATATCCTGGACTGAAATTGCTGTTCCCTCGAGCGGTCAGTGTCTTCCCCTCTGTGAACACACAGCAAGTACCATTCATACAGCTGATATACCACTATCAGTATCATTAATGTTAATGAGTTTTAGGAAGAAAGCAGTGATATTAATACAGAGTATGACTGGCATATGTGATTTCAGCGTAAACTCACTTTATTACAAATTTAGCCTGTTCTTCATAGACCTTACCACTAACCAAGTAAACAAAATAACTGCATTCATACTTGCATTAATTCCTAATGAAATTAAATAAGCTCTAAATTATTAAAAAATTAAATCCTAGAGGGGCTCCTCTAAATTAGTAAGAAAGTAATTCTAATAATTATCTTGAATCTGGTGTTTCTTTTTTGCATTGGAGTAAGTCTGCTTATTCCACACCTGGAATAAGCTCAAGGTAGCCTAAAAATGGTTACTGAACAGATAGTAGGGGGAGCGTGAGAAAGACCATAGCTTTACTAGCTAACTGTGAGATTATCCTGAACCTTCACAGTGGCGAGAAACAAGATCTCAGGGAAGTATTAATTCTACGGGGCAAGGCACTGAGAAAATACAGTTCTGGTCATCTGTGTTGAAGTGAAGAACTTTGATCAGAAATGGCACTGAAAGGATAAGAATTCTGAATTTCAGTCAGAAATGGCACTGAATGGAGAGTCTGTTTTTTTGGCATGTTTGTTTATAAGGTTCAATAAGCCTAATAAAATGAAGGATGAAAGAGGGGCTCAGAAGTGTTCTCGCACAGACAGTGTGGGAATACAGTGTTGCCACAGTGGGAACACTTGGGAAGAAGACCTACTTATGATCAGGGATGATGTGGGCATAAAAATAAATTAGTCATGTTAAATTGTTTAAGCCAGAAATTGCAAGGATTTCAGTCATTATGGGACTAATGTTCAGCATTTTTTTCAATAGGATTAGTGTGTTTAGGAGGAAAAAGAGGATGAAAACAGTAAATTTCCCTTTGAGGTGAGTATGGCAAGTTTCTGAATAATGTTTCATGGCAGGAATGACTAAAAGTATGGGACAGATTAGGCTCAATGAATTCCAGTTTCAAGTTTGCATGAAATTCCCCATGTTATTTTCTTTTATTTACTCTGAAACTATTTATTACTTGCTAAAAACATGCAAATTGCTCTTGATGCTTCATAGTTTTTGACAGCATTTTAAAAATCATTATTTTCCTGTAAGATTTACTGATAAGAAAAGGTGGCAGAGAATTGCACTCACTCTTAACAAATCTGTAATTTTGTTGTTATTTACTTAATCACAGAATAAATCAATACAAGCAATTTTACTTGGATGGTACATGCTTCCCTACATTTCCCTTGGGCTTTATCTAAAGCTTCCTCTTCAATCTGTAAGTTACCACATCAGCTAGTCTTTTTTCTCTGTAACTAAGGGCCCTTCACTTTCCAAAATCTAGCAAATATGTGTTATGGATAACTACCATTTACATTGTGTGCATAAACAAGGGGCTAAAAAGCAATCTGAGAGATAAAGAGCTAAATATTGAAGTATTTTTTTACCAAACAAGTAGCGTATTTGAAATATGAGCACCAATAAACTGTTATCTGGGAGTTTTAGAATCTCCAAAACATCTGAGCAAAATATTGTGCTTGTCTTTGTAAGTGTAAAAAAATTACAGGAATGGAAATCAGTGCTGTCAGTTTTCATTACATTCACGATGCCTTTCCCCCCACAATTACTAAGGGTTGTTAAGATGTGTTTACACTGCTCAAACTAACAAGCTGCAGCAGGAGTTGAGTCAGTAAATATGCTGCTTGACATCTTTTTAGAAAATAAACAGAAAAAGCCATCAATCATCTGTTTTCAGCTTCACATTCTGCTGAAATGAAATAGCAAGCCAGCCTTTGCAAATAATGGATGCTTTCTCAAGTATACATTATCAGTGAGTCACACAGGTACCAAGAAAATATTGTGAAATGAGCTAAGTTAACTGAGTAAGATGCTACTAAAATGAAAAGGTGACTGCTTCATGGACTGATGGAGCCTAGGGCCATAAGGGACTGTCAGTGCCAGATCATCCAGTCTGACCTCCTGTGTCACACAGGTCAGAGAACTTCTCCCCATTCCTCCTTTCTTGAGCCCATCAGGATGTCTAAAACCTAACAGCAGCATGTTTAAAACCTACCTTAAGCTTGCTTTCCAGAACAGAGTTTATCCCTGAAGACAAATGTACAATTCACCTCTTTTTCTCCCCAGCATGTAAGCCCTTAAACCTGTGTGTTTAATTTCTCATTGGCATTTGCTGAGCACAGGAATCTAAAGAGGTGATTCTCCTCCTCGGGTGTGAGTACAGTGCAGCTAGGAGGTACCTGTCTCTGGCCTGCCAGTCTCCCCCATGATGGCACAGCATATATGCCTTACTGGTTTTCCCTGTCCGTGTTTCATCCTTCTTCCTTTTCTTCAAACAATCCAGAGCAAAACACTCAGGAAAGCCAAGGTGTCTCCAGACCAGAGGGTCTCTCCCACAGACCACTGGCAGGTATACTGGGAAGAAGGCAGGTATGCTGAGAGACCCCCAGTTCACAGCCCTGGTGGGCTTACAGGAACCTTCATATCTAGACAGCTAGGCATGGCTGGAGACTTCGGTGATGATGTTGCAACTTAGGATTTGGCCCAGCTTCATGCCAAACTGCAACACGACAGCCAGTTTGCATTTTGATCCTTCATGTAAGACAATTGGCATTTGTTTTACTTTCCATCAGCACCGTTGCTCTGGGTGCTGGCAGTGCTCGGCTGTTGTGCTACTTAACATTAATGCTACCAGCATTAAGCTTGCAGAAAGTGCAAGACATCTACTAATGGAGGTGTCTGACCATCAACTAATTTGTTTCTGTGCATCTGCCAGAATTAGACCCACAGGAGGGAAGACAACACAGCGACTGTTGGCTACCAAACTCCTTCCGGAGCATGCTGCATGCATAGCAGTGTGTGGCCTGAGCAAGTTTCGGAGTTTCTGAAGGAATATTACCTGTTTGGATATTCTGCAGAGGGACCTAAATCTTATGTACTTATTTCCAAATCCATTTGTAGTGCATGGAGCCTAAATGAGCTATTCTTTATTCTACACCAGCTCTCTTGCCAAGGCATCTGACTGATTCACTCCAAACAAGGGCCTGAAAGTGAACTCCTGTTGATGCAGAGGGGATGACACGGAAGCCCTGCAGTAAAGCAGACCATAATATAATTTGATAATACAGACACATCGTAATTTGAGCGGTATGGAGACAACTCTTCTCCAGTAGGGACCATTTATTTGGACTTTTTAACATGTGAAATCAGCAAGATTGCTTCTAGACTTGTATCAAAAGCAGTGCAAACATCAATAAACTAGAGCTAATATACGCTACTAGACCTGAACTGACTCTGCAGACTTAATCCGCAACTGGGATAATCCGCCCACATATAATTTTGATTTGACTGTGGTGGATTTTCTTGCAAATTCTCACAGAATTAATTCTGCATGAAAAAGTAAGGAGGGGACATCTGGGAGGACATCTTATACTCTTCTGATTGAAAAAAAAAGAATATAGCCTTATATAAATAATGAAATTTAGCTTTAATTATGAAGTTGAAACTAGTCTTTACATTAACTGCTTTCTAAGAACTCAATAGGTTTTTAAATTTCAGGGGCAAAAAATTGTTAAAATTAATTACCATTATCACCTACGTACAGAAAGATCATGAGATCTGTAGAAAGTCAGAGTACACATCTAGTCTATAAACTGTCATTTTATAAAGTGGGTCACAGTGCCGTATTTCCAGTTTTTTAAAATTTATCACAGTATTCCACAGAATTACCTTTATGTGACAATCAAAGTTTGGTTTGGATTTCTGTTTTTTTTAATGTCCCACCCTACCCCCCAAAAAAAAAAACCCACACAAAAAACCACCCCAAAACAAGGAGTCTTGGCTCATGGGAAAAAAATGAAATAACAAATCTGAAAAGCTAAAAGCAGAAGAAAAAAGTCAGAGATGAAAAGAAATCTCAATTTTTAACTGCTGATCAAAGGAACTTAGTTTATGATTCTTTGTGTTCTGGTTTTGGCAACACAGATACAAGCAGTTGGTATTTCCTTCCTTGCCCTCACTTCTAATTTCTCTTCAAAAGGGGAAAGAACTAATGTTCTCAGCACTTTCTGTTCCTGTGGAATAAAACTCAGAGGTAACAAACACGGCAAACTGAAGGGCTCCATGAATGAAGAGACCTGAATAACTGACATACTATACTGACAGAAAACTGGCACTTGAAAGTACAGACTTAGTAATAAGTGTTTTTAAAAAATCTAGTAATTTTAAGAGTCTAAATTTTAGGGAGTTACTGAAATATGACAACAACAAATCTAATGCCGGCAGGTAAAGAGGAGGGAAAAGTGATGTTGACCTTACACAGACTTCAAAACATTTTGCTGAAGAAACGAATAATTAAGGACATAAAAGGAACAGAAAACAGAACAAAATGTAACAGATTTGCAAAGGTAGGTCACATAGACTTGTGTCGTAGCTTTACTTGATGGGGTATTTTTTTATAAAAGAAATTCAGTAGATCTCATCTATTCTGACTTTAATAACGCAGTTGATACTGTGCATCATGGGAAAAGTACCAGTTAAGCTGAAGAAAATGGGAATTAAGAAACAAACTGTGTGTTGGATAAAAATGCTGCCTCAAGAGAAAGGCAATGGGTAGCACTGAGAAAGAGAAAAGAAAGGTTTCTTGAGGAATTTCTTGAAGCTACATCTCAGGGCTCAGCTTCCTCGACATTTTCACCAATGACTTCAGAATAAATACTAGGAGTACACTGATAACAATGCTGTAAAACACTGGCAATAGCAGGGTCAAAACGCAGTAACAAGAACTGGGCAATTCCAAAGAATGGGGGAGAGAAACAAAATGCAATACTTTAAGAACAAGGGCAATCATTACGTTTTGACACATGAAGAGCAACAAGCATTTGCTGTAAACTGGGAACTTGTCAGCTGGAAATGATCAAGATGCTAAAGACTGGGTTGAAGTAACTTTTCACAGAATGGCTGTGTGCCACAAGCATGCTATAGACATAACAAGAAAAATGTTTATTGAATACATTAGATTAAGCATTTCTGCTACAATAGTACTACTAGTACTGTGTAAGGCATCTCATGGGGATGACTTTGCACAGTTCTTGTCTCCAATGTTCAAGAAGGTGGAATTCAAACTTTAATAGGGAAAGGCTTCTAAGATGATGAAAATTAAGAACAGGAAGCTAAAAGTCTGAGACAAGGTGATGAAAGCCTAGGTTGCATGAGTAGAAAACAATTGTCTAAAAATGCATCATAGGGTGAGGAGGAATTGCACATGATGAAATGCTAATGAAGAATGGAACCATCCCTCCTTCATTAGGGATAAAGGACAAAGTTAGCATGCTAAAAACTAGGAACTAATTTGACTGTAAGGTGATTCCTCCACCTGCAGAGCAAATAAGACTTGAAATGGGTGAAGCAGGGGGCAGAAAACAGAAAGAGCAGTGACAAAGACTGACTCAGGCCAGCTGTTAAAGAGAGGATGTGTGTATGTTTACAGACTATCAGGATGTGGACCTAACAATCCAGAGGTTCTTTTCCAGACCTCTGCTCCAGAATTTAAATCAGGGGTACTTGCCCATATCCTCTTTCCATTTAGTTGCACAATAAATGGAGACCAAGAAGGTGTTATGTCACTGTGCAACTCATTCATTTTCATTTGTTCAGAAATGAACATGCAGGGAGAGCTTTAATCAAGTCCTCTCCAGGTACAATGAGGCTCTCCACTTGCCATCTCAAGTTATCTTACAAACTTACTAATGTTTGTAGTGTTCTTCTTTTTAAGTCAGATAGATCCTTCTGAGCCTTGAGGGCATTTACATACTACTCTTCCTTTAGAAATGTGTATGTAATGAGGATGTTAACGATCGATGTCCTTTAACAAACTGCAAACTGCTGAGTTGCCCCTGACCTTCTATTGTATGGAGTTAACAGTTATTCAGCCCTTGGCAGTCTGTCGGCTAGAAAGAAAGAAATATTGGGATGACAATCACAAAAGTGATTTGTCTTTAAGCAGCTACTTACTATTTAGTAACTATTTGCTTTGATTTTAATCAGATTTATTTTCATTTCTTTTATTAAAACTGATTGACATAAGGAGCCCAGTATTTTTAATTACTACAGGCTTCTAAAAATAATGAGTTAGAAGCCAACTACCTAATAATCCAAATCTTTACAACGTCTATTGCCTCAGAGATAATACCTATGGACAACGGCAGATATTGCCCTGTTCAGTTCACAGCCATTTACCACTTTAATTTCTAGCTCACTTCCTACATTTCTCCACAGCAAGGAACATGCATTTACATGTAAGTTTCTACCACTTCTCTTAGGCAATGACAGCAGAACTAGCAGAGTCCATTACTGCTCAGTCATTCAGATTTCAAATAAATTTAAATGGGGCAAACCATTCATTTCTGAGAAGGAATAAATACAGTATTGTACTACTCTCTGTGTGTGTTAATGTATGTGTATAAAATGTAAGTAAAAAATATGAATTTTGTATAAGGAAGGCCATCTTTTTTGAACGAGAGAAAACAGGTGAGGGAGGCATGCAAATTTCTATAAGCTGCTCATTGGAAACTATATAAAATGCATCTAAAGAATGCTGTTTGTCTCTGGCCTCAGCATCTAGCAGGTCCAGTTATGTTCAACATTATAGGAAGAGTTAATTCAAGTTAAATACTGATTAAGACAGGAAAACGTGCCATACACAAAATGATCTAAAAAGTACTTCCATGTAGCGAAGTCTCCAAGACAGCATGTGCTGAAATGAGAATGGTTTATACTTAAAAAGAGATTCTCACATACTGATGTTATGATCATCTCCTTGACAAATTATAAACCCTTGCTGAGACTACGAGGGCATTATATGAGAGTTCTTAGACATAGTTCAAAGTTATAATAGTAGGTCTGCAGCTGTTCTCCTCATAATGGCAATTATACCAGCTGAACAGATTAGCTACTCCATGAGAATTTTAGCTGTAACTGTTGTAAGGAATGACGTGCTGAACCCTGTATAATTGCCATTGCAAATGTAATTTTTATTGAAAAAAAAGCTGTTCCATATTCATAACAGTACAATGACATGGAAGTGCTAAGTAAAATGTCATCCTGACTGCAAACAAATCCTGTTGATGCAAGTGCTGCTTATACCACTGTGTCTGCCATTAAGAAAGTAACCACTGTCTTCTGGGAAAGCATTCAGAGTCTTGTTCAATTGAGACTGTGAAAATGAGAGCACTTGGGGAATAGACCCGGGAACATGGCAACCACGCTGCTGAAAAAGGATTCTCGCAACAAAAAGAATTCGCATGTTCACCTCTGTATTACTTAACAAGGACACTCCTGCAATTCAAGACTTTATACAATATCTATTGCACAAACTAAAGGGTAAATTATAGTTAACAAAAAAATTGTTTTTCCTTATTTTCCACGAAAATGAAATATATGGTATTAGGACTAAGCATACTGTACATAAAGTTCATGATGAAATCTGTAGTTTAGCTAGTGACACCAACAGGAGCAGGATTTGGCCCTGTTAGCCAGGTTAAAATGCAATTTTATTGGGATTCCTTCAGCTGCTTCATCTTTTTCATCAGAGAAATGGGTTCAATGGGACATAAAATTCTGGTGGAACACAGCCTGTTTACTTCTTTTGGTAACGTTTTTTCTGAGTTGTCTGATTAATTTGCAGTTACATTTTTAGTCAGAAGCAGAATTTAATTAACCCATTAAAATACAAACACAGCCTATAAATCTCTAGCTCACCTAACTTAGTGAATTTCCATTTTCTCACTGTATATGATAAGCTTTCCTCTTGTCCATTCTCTCACATAGTTATTTGCCAGGCTACTTAAGGGACAGCTTTGCTACCATATCTTAAAAACATGCCAACAGTTTCTTTCAAAGCATGCATAAACCTAATGTAAGATGACTGAAATCAGGCACAGACTTTTTTTTTTCTTCTTTTCTGTGCTTGTAACTGTATGTCATCTGCGCTTAAGTCTATATTTCTGACATAATGAGCCTGAGAAACAATTAGAATAGTAAGCATGCGGCACAAGGAAGATTTGTACTTGAGGTGACACACATTGTATAAAAGTGTATAGCTGAGGTTTTAGAGTGCAAAGGTCAAAGTCCAAAACTCTAAAATCAGTTTCTCGTTTCACAAATTAATTTCAACATTTTTCTAGATTTCTAATTTGAAGAGATATTTTCTTCAATACCTACAGGTGTAAAAATATTAAACAGAATATTTGTGCTACCTAGTTTTAGATATCTTATCTGGTAGGGAAATTGTCTTAGGCTGTATTTGTATTTGATGGCGTCAGGCAGGTGCTTTCACAGAAAAATTGTTGAAGGAGCCTCCAAGTGCTCTGAATCACCTGCTTAATGAACTTCTCCCTGTTGATTAGTTGGGAGATTACCTGAACAACATGAGCTTGCATCAACTCATCCTAACCTGCTGTGGCATGAATACCCACACCACCAGCACATTGCCTGCTCTCTCTATAACAATTCCAAAAAGCTTTTCTATTTCCAGGGCATTTAAAGTTTTGAAATAAAAAGGAGTGGAAGTTTTGGAACCCAATACAATTTTTTGAGTCTTTAGTTACGAACATTGACTTTAAAAAAGTAGGTTTTATAATTTGCTTGTAATTTTTGCTTGTTTACTGGCTAAAGGAGCTGTTCCTCCAAAAATGGACCATCTTTCTCCCTTCAAGCCCCTCATTGGCAAGGAGCTCCACTTTGAGCTACTTTCATTCAGCCTCTATAGCCATCAAGCCAATCTGTCTTTCCAGCTGGAAAATTATTTCAACCTGAGAATACTACCAACTCAATGCCCCTTCCCATAACTGTGGCTGGTTTTATCTGTGGAAACCCCACAAAGCACCATGATCAGGCTTCCACTGGGTCTGTGTGTACATCTTTAAAAAAAGTAAGACAAAATAGTGTGCACATCTATTTCATAGTATATGTATCTCCACAATCCCTCATACTTCTATGCAGCCAATACTACTCAGCCACAATATTAATTCAGATATGCTCTTTTTATGATTACTCTGTTAAATATTGGGATATAAGCACTCAAAAAAGCCCTCTGCACTGTTGTAGAATATACAATATATCAGCTTCATGAAATTAGGAACAAAAGGAAGGCTAAGGTCCCTTTGGAATTAAATCTGGCAAGGGATGTCAAGGACAACAAGAAGGCTTCTTCAAGTACATCAGCAGGAAAAGGAAGACTAGGGAAAATGTGGGCCTGCTGCTGAGTGAGGTGGGTGCCCTGGTGACAGAGGGTGCAGAGAAGGTGGCATTACTGAATGACACCTTTGCTTCAGTCTTTACTGCTCAGGAATCTCAGCCTCTGGAGGCAACAGAGGAAGTGTGGAGAAAGGAGGACTCTCCCTTGGTCGAGGAGGATCAGGCTGGAGATCATTTAGGCAAACCCGACACCCACAGATCCATGGACCCCAACGGGATGCACCCCTGAGTGCTGAGGGACATGTTATTGCCAAGCCACTGTCAGTCATCTTTGAAAGGCCATGGATGATAGGAGAGGTGCCTGAGGACTGGAGGAAAGCCAGTGTCGCTCCTGTCTTCAAAAAGGACAAGAAGGACCCAGGAAACTACAGGCCGGCCAGCCTCACCTCCATCCCTGGAAAGATGATGGAACAGCTCATCCTGGAGGTCATCTCTAAGCATTTGGAGGAAACAGGAGTGGTGAACATGGATTCACCAAGGGGTAATGATGCCTGACCAACCTGACAGCCTTCTGTGATGGAATGACTGTCTGGGTAGATGAGGGGAAAGCGGTGGATGTGGTCTGCCTTGACCTCAGCAAGGCTTTTCACACTGTCTCCCATAACATCCTCATAGGTAAGCTCAGGCAGCGTGGGTTAGAGGAGGGGAGAGTGAGGTGAATTGAGAACTGGCTGGATGGCAGAGCTCAGAGCACTGTGATCAGTGGTGCAGAGTCTAGTTGGAGGCCTGTAGCCCCAGGGGTCAGTGCTGGGTCCAGTCCTGCCCAGCCTTTCCCTCGGTGCCCTGGATGAGGGGACAGAGGCACCCTCAGCAGTTTGCTGGTGATACAGAACCGGGAGGAGCGGCTGATCCCCCAGGAGGCCGCGCTGCCATTCAGCCAGGCCTGGACAGGCCGGAGAGCTGGGTGGAGAGGGACCTGATGGAGTTCAACAAAGGCCCGTGTGGGGTCCTGCACCTGTAACCCCAGCACCAGCACGGGCCAGGGGTGACCTGCTGGGGGGCAGCTCTGCGGGGAAGGGACTGGGAGTGCTGGTGGGCGGCCAGTTGCCCATGGGCCAGCGGTGTGCCCTGGTGGCCAAGAAGGCCAGTGGGATCCCGGGGGGCATTAGGAGGATCGTGGCCAGCAGGTGGAGGGAGGTGATCCTGCCCCTCTGCTCTGCCCTGGTGGGGCCACATCTGGAGCGCTGTGTCCAGTGCTGAGCTCCCCAGTTCAAGGGAGACAGGGAACTACTGGAGAGGGCCCAGCGGAGGGCTACAGGGATGGTGAGGGGACTGGAGCATCTCCCCTGTGAGGGAAGGCTGAGGGAGCTGGGCCTGTGTAGCCTGGGGAAGAGACGGCTGAGGGGGGATCTTGTCAATGCCTACAAATATCTTAAGGGAGAGCGTCAAGAGGATGGGGCCAGGCTCTTTTCAGTCGTGCCCAGCGACAGGGCAAGAGGCAACGGGCACAAACTGCCACACAGGAAGGTCCACCTGTATATGAGGAAGAACTTCTTTACTTTGAGGGTGACAGAGCACTGGGACAGGCTGCCCAGAGAGGCTGTGGAGTCTCCTTCTCTGGAGATGCTCAAAACCTGCCTGGCCGCCATCCTGTGCAACCTGCTGTAGGTGAAGCTGCTTTAGCAGGGGGTTGGACTGGATGATCTCCAGAGGTCCCTTCCAAACCTGAACATTCTGTGATTCTGTGAAGAACTACCATCCTCCCAACCTTCAGCTGTAACTAGAAAAGTAAACATATCACTAAACAGACCCATATCAGAGAAATGTAAAATCAGCTTAACAAAATTAGTACTCCTATCAAGACCTTCATTAATAAATCTAGTAGTCCTATTAAGAAATGGATACCATTTTTGCTGATGACTATGAAATTACTTTTTTCTAAATACACAAGCTGATTTTGAATTTAACAGTCAAAATTTTCTGCATCACTTAGTTATACCTCTTTCACAGAAACTACAATTGCATCATATTCCAAAATACAGAATCATCTAAATTGCTAATAAATATGCACATAACAGTTAAGTATCAGTGTAAATGAAGACTGCATGGACTGTACTACATAAAAATTAATTTAAGGTTCACACATGTTCTAGTCAATATCTTGGTATTGTTGAGATCAACAAAAATAATAAAACAACAGACACAACACACTACATCTGTAATACATGCAGACATGCATACAAACAATAATCACCTGAGTCCTTTTCTGCTGTTGCTAAATATTAAACAACAAAAAAAAAAGAGAAGAAAAGCATCATTACAGAAATATAACTATTTTAATTTCATTAGAAAAGAATAAATATCAAGTAAGGAGTTAAAATCTTAAAATCTTGAGTATAGCAGTGAGAGTCTTCGCAGCTCACAGAAATGATGGGTTTTGGCAGCTGAGGGAGAAATGGTATATGTTTTTAGGAAGTAAATTTATATGTACTAGTCCTATATAGTCTATATTTTGGGCTCACTGGCTGAGTTCGCATCCATGTTGTGCCTGGGAAATTAGAAACTTAAATAATAGTAAAATAATACAAAAAATAAGAATATGAGTATTACTTCTATTAGAACCTTCTTTGCTTCTCTACTTCTTTGGTAGCTACTGTTGGTTTATAGCTGATATTATCATGCAATAGTTGCACTTTCACTGACTAATATGATGTTGTTTGCTGAAGGAATATTCAAAGAATAGGACAAAAATCCTCCAAATGTATGACAGCTACATTGAGGACATCAGTAATGTTATAAAGATAATGACTGTATGCTTTCTGTATGCAATTTGAGGAGAAAGCAATTAATGCGAACACTAACATGAATTATTTTCAAGAGAAGAACGTCATTTCAGTGCACAGGTACAATAATGCTCCCACAGACTTAAAGAAGCAGAATGGAACCCATTGCTGAAAACTGTTACTTTTATATTGATAAAAATGTAGGCTATTTGTAATGACCAGAGTATAGGAAGAGACCAATACAGGTCTCATTGCTACTGAAAACCAATGAGTTTAATTTTCTGATGTTATGGTGCTGGAGCCCTTCAGTTTCAAAGAGTACTCTATTCTCAGAAAAGTACTTAACCTATTTTTTGTTGAGGTACTAGACTTACGTATGTAATTATCTATTGTGCTTTGGGGTTACAATTACATGATTGTAAAACTATTTACAGAAATCTAGTTGTGTTTCAACCAAAAGACAATAAATCCAAAACCAAATTTGCAAGTGAAAATATGCCATGGGATGGATGGCAGTTTTATGTGCTGTTCCAGCTTATTGCAGTATTAGCAATGTGCATAAAGTGCAAAATCTGTCAATTGCAGTGGAATTGCCACAGTTCTTTAGGATATAGTTAAAAATCTTGGGCAAAGATGTATTTACATCACTGTAAAAAACTCTCCCAATCCAATTTAGTGTCAGGAGTGAGTTTAGGTATCTTTTGTATGCTTTTGTCATCTTTAAAAAATATTTTTATTTTTATGCCCATTATTTCAACAGGTTTTCTAAAAGACTGAAATACTGAACATTAAAAAATCCCCTTTATGAATACAGAAAGATAAAAACTAAGGAAGACAGTTATTTTTGCTTTTCCATTTTCCAGACTAGATTTAATATTCGTCCTTTTTTCTTTAACACAACATGATATCATGATTAATTATGATAAACTGGTTACTAAGATGGTTTCATGTTGTTACTCCCAACATATAATACTGGTTGCTATAGTGATGAGATGGGTTTTTTGTTAATCACTTGTGAGATTGGTTAACTCATGTTTTTCAGAGAATTTGAGCAGAAATGGAAAAAGGAAAAAAAGTTTGCTTTACAATATTGCTAAAGATATGAGGCTTCTTCATTTTGCTATTATAACTATTTCCTCTAGTGTATTGCTAGAAATACATGCTATAAAAAAACATAATATGCATAAAATTTTGATTTTTTAAAAGCAGGGTTCATTCTTCATATAATTTCCTGTTAATTGACTCTACCTATAAATCCAGTTATATAGATGCACACATTTGTTTGCTACTCCTGAATATATCTGAGTTGACTTTATGGAGAATAACAGACATGTCATGACAAGGCATTTGAGTTTTATGACTTCCTTACTGTTCTACATAAGGTTAACATATAATAAAACGACATTGTGTATCCCAGCCAATTTTTTTGAGAAAAATCTTAGTTAATTTTGTGATATACTTTCTAGAACATACCTAAATTCCAGGAAAACTTCTGCTTACCATCAGACCTAGTATTTTGTTCAATTAATGCAGTCCGAAAATCAGAATGTAATTACCGTTTTAATAACCAGATTATTAATATATATCTGACAACACAACAGCAAAAAAATCCGAACAACCAAACCCACTTATCTATCTGTCTGCCTTATAAGTACATCACAAAAGCATCTACACCCAGAGTTTTCAAGTTTCAAAGTACTGTCATTGCTGTTAAGGAAAGAATTTCCTGTTAGTAGTTTAATTACTAGATATAGTTAGAGAAATAAAAAATAACCCATAAACAACCCTTTAGACTTATGGAGAACTCAAAAGTAAGAACAAAGGGCAACTTAAATTAGGAAGTCCTAGTCTTCCATTCAAACAGGGTCCCAGGAGGCATATTAAAGCAATGAATAGGAAAAAGCTCCATAGTTCACCAGCTGAGATTTTAATGAGACATTTCCCCTTGCTGTGGAAGGGGTTTGTTCTGTAAAGGAAAAAGGCTGCTCACAGAATATTCAGTTAATTGGTATTGTTGGCTTTTACAGCCACTTTGGCAGTTGATTGCTGTACTAACCTTCTATTTTGGCATATTCTGTAAGTCGAGTGTAATTGATCAAGGCAGCCTTCTCCAGACATTTTCTAACCACTTTCTTCACCTCTTCTGGTGGTATGGGAGTGGCAATATCTTTCATTAAAACCTGTGTTAGAGACAATTACACCTCTTGGTTACAAAACCCAAGGGAAAAGGATAAAAGTGTCCTACAGTTACTAGAGGTCTGATAATAATTAAAAGCAAAAATCAAAAAGAAACTACTTCAGGTGGTAGAACTAGATATTTGTCTTTGAAGATTTCTGTTCAACCCTGGTCTGCCTGCCTGTACGGTATTTATATACAACACCCCTGCTGTTCGGCATCTTGTGGCATGCCAGTCAGTCTTTCTTTGGGTGACATCAAGACCAGTGTAACAGGAACATTCTGTGAATGGGCTGGATCATGGTGCCCACTAAAGATGTGGATGTGGAAATTTGCTTTGTTCTCATCTGTGGAAAAACTTCCACCATTGCATAACCATTGACTCTTCAACAGTGCACAGGAAAAGCTGTGAACAGCACCATCAGAGCCAGCTAATACCGACTTGCTTTTCTTCCTTTTAAAGCTATTCCAATTCAACATGTCCTTGCTGTGAAAAACAAACAGGTTAACTTGCTCCTTTTTAATGACTAAATCCTGGGTTATCAACATGTGAAAGTACAGTATTCAAACCCATTTATTCTGGATCTGTATTTTTTTCCCCCAAATTTTCCAAGTCAAAATAAAATGTTTCTAAACCATTCTGCATCCACAAGTATAGGAATGCACATTTATTCGCAGTCAATACTGACGGTATTGCTGGAGCACCAGAGTATCATTGTCACTTGTAGCAGCAGGAACAGTGAGTTTCATATAACACAAAGGAATTGACACAGCACTACAGTCACTGAGATTGTAAGTGAAATAAAACATATATATTCAGACTCACGTGTTTCTGACCATGGGAAAGATTTTCTAAGACAGAACTGTTATCCATGGAGTGTTCTGCAGTGCAGAATAAGTGACAGTCTCCAGGACCAGACCTCTCACATTTTGGCAAACCTACACAGACTGCGATCTAAGCTTTTTTGGAATTCATACATTCATCAGGCTCCTGCTGATACAATTCCTCTGGAATCTCTGCTGGAATTTAAAATTCTCTTCCCTCAGAGATGATTGAGATGTTTTTACCATTACGAGGTCTTCTCCCTTCCAGTTAATGCAAGAGGATTTGCTGGGCAGGAGTTTACATTTATAGTTGCCCATGTGAGTTTTGCTGCATATAGCTTTTTCTTCAGAAACTGACTCAGATTATGCATTTATGGAACATTCCTTGGATTATATAGAAGTGTTGTAACATTACGTATCAGTGGAGACAATACCAACAGCACAGAAGCCATAGAAAGCAGGAAAGGGGGACTGCAGAGTACATTTGTACTATTTTGGAGGTAATGCTGGGTAACCGTTAAATTAGAAAGAAACAGTCACCGCAGTGGCTTGAAGTGAAGGTCCAATAAGTAAGTCCTACAGAAAACAGTCCTAACGGGAAGCCTACAGAGGGTGGAAGCCAGGACAGCTAGCCTGAGAGGAATAAAGAGAAATTGTCTGAGCTGCCAGGGATAAGGTTAGGAAAGCTACAGCTCTGACAATTAAATCTGGCCAGGGACATCAACAGCAACAAGAAAAGCTTCTACGGGTATGTCGGTGATAAAAGGAAGACTAGGGAAAATGGGGGCCCTCTCTAGAAGGAAACGGGAGACCTGGTTATCTGAGATATGGAGAAGGCTGACGTACTCGGTGACTTTTTTGCCTTGATCTTCACTGGCAAGTGCTCGAGCCACACCACCCAAGTGGCAGAAGGCAGTGACTGGGAGAATGAAGAACTGCCCACTGTAGGAGAAGATCAGTTAAAGACTAAGGAACCTGGAGGTGCACAAGTCCATGGGACCTAATGAGATGCATCTGCAAGTCCTGATGGAACCAGTGGATGAAGTGGCTAAGCCACTATCCATCATATTTGAGAAGTTGTGGCAGTTCAGTGAAGTTCCCACTGACTGGAAAAGGGGAAATATAACCCCCATTTTTAAAAAGAGAAATAAGGAAGACCTGGGGAACTACAAGCTGGCCAGTCTCACCTTGGTGCCTCGCAGGATCATGGAGCAGATCTTCCTGGAAACTATGCTAAGGCACATGGAAAATAAGGAGGTGATTGGCGACAGCCAATGTGGCTTCCCTAAGGGCAAATTGTGCCTGGCAAATCTGGTGACCTTCTATGACAGGGTAACAGCACTGGTGGATGAAGGAAGGGCGACTGATATAATTTACCTGGACTTGTGCAAAGAATTTGACACTGTCCCACATTACATCCTTGTCTCTAAACTGGAGAGACATGGTTTTGATGGATGGACCACTTGGTGGATAAAGAATTGGCTGGATGGTTGCACTCAAAGAGTTGTTGTCAATGGCTTGATGTCCAAGTGGAGAGCAGTAATGACTGGCATTCCTCAGGGGTCAGTATTGAGACTGGTGCTGTTTAACATCTTTGTCAGTGACATGGGCAGTGGGATCGAGTGCTCCCTCAGCAAGTCTGCTGACAACACTAATCTGTGTGGCATGGCCAACACACTGGAGGGAAGTGATGTCTTCCAGAGGGACCCTGACAGGCTTGAGAGGTGGGCCCATGTGAACCTCATCAAGTTCAACAAGGCCAAGTGCAAGGTCCCGCACATGGGTTGGGGCAGTCCCAAGCAGAAATACAGGCTGGAAAGAGGACGGAAGAGGGACAGCCCTGAGCAGAAAGACTTGGGGGTGCAGGCTGATGACAGAAGCTCAACATGGCTTGACAATGTGCACTTACAGCCCAGAAAGCCAACTGTATCCTGGGCTGCATCAAATGAAGTGTGGCCCAGGTGGAGGCAGGTGATTCTCCCCCTCTACTCCACTCTTGTGAGACCCCACCTGGAGTACTGTGTTCTGCTCTGGAGCCTCCAACAGAAGAAGGACAGGGACCTGTTAGAGCGAGGCCAGAGGAGGGTCACAAAGATGACCAGAGGGCTGGAGCACCTCTCCTATGAAGACAGGCTGAGACAGTTGGGGTTGTTTAGCCTGGAAAACAGAAGGCTTTGGGGAGATCTTATAGCAGCCTTCCAGTACCTAGAGGGGGCCTACAAGAAAGCTGGAGAGGGACTTTTGACAAGGGCAGGTAGTGATAGAACAAGAGGTAATGGTTTAAAACTGAAAGTGGGTAGATATAGATTAGATATTAGGAAGAAATTCTTTACTGTGAGGGTGGTGAGACAAGGGAAAAAGTTGCCCAGAGAAGCTGTGGCTGCCCCTTCCCTGGATGTGTTCACAGTCAGGCTGGATGGGGCTTTGAGCAACCTGGTCTAGTGGAAGGTGTTCCTGCCCATGGCATAGGGGTTAAAAATAGATGATCTTTAAGGTCCTTTCCCAACTGAAACCATTCTATGATTCTATGAAAACAGCTCTTTACCTCTGTGGAAGGCAGTGAGAAAAAAACCTCCCAGTGAACAATTAAAACCAGTAGTAAAATACCTAAGAAGATATGAGTCCGCTTTCAGTAGCCTGAAGGTAAAAGAAGAATGCAGGGTTAGCACTCAAGCAGAATTTAAAATATGTTCTCAAACTTACCCTCTCAAGTAATGAAAGTGTGGCTTTTAAAGCTCCTTCAGGACGTCCAAAAGGGAAACAGTACCTTAAAAAATAATAATAAAAAGAAATAGTAATAAGAAAAAACAATCAGAATTATAATAGCTAAGAATTTACTTTGAGATGTAACTGTACAGAACTTGCATTAAATTATGTTAGCAGGAGACTTCAAAAGACAAAGTACTAACGAAAGCAAAAGGCCTTTTCAGTAGCCTACCATGGAATATATACAGGCAGTATATATACATATATATATATACATATATGTATATCTATCTCTCTACAGCAGTATCAGCCCATCACCAGCTCAGGCCCACAGACAGATGGCAAAAGCATCACTTCCACTTTCTGAACTATGAAGGGTATTTAATGGTTTCTGATCTGTCATCTTCCTGGAAAGAGATACTATTTCTTATGTAGCCATGACTGATACTGGAGCTGTGAGACAGCACTCAGTACATTCTGTCTTGTTCTAATGTTGGATTAAGATAAGGATAAAATGTCAGATACTGAAGTTTGTAGAGATAAATGGGAATAAAAATGCTTGCAGATATCCTGTAATTTTCCTAATTATATTATAAATATCTTGGAAAAGCATTTTATTTCATCTTAAATTTTATCACCTACAAATTAAACCATACCTACTTCTGTCTCGATACTTCTAAAAAAGTCAATTAAAAAGTGATCCCATTCATAGCTTTGTTCTTCATTTTTGTTTACTAAAAGATCCAATATATCAGCTCAATGAGACTACAATGCTCAGACAACTGTAACCTCTCTTAATCCTGTCTATAAAATCTTGCTGGGATATCCCCAATTGGAAAAAGGATTTTTTACTTTGCTGAGATTATTTTTTTCTTATTATTACTCACTGAGAATGGTAGTCTCATACTCTAATGTTCTCCAACAGTAAAATCTTTTATAATGATAAAAAGGATTCAGACCAGTGAATTTTAGATATACATTTTGCTCAGCCAAAATAAAGCCCTCTAAATGAGGTCAAAAAAAGGATTTCCTGCAGTGAGATTTCCACTATTTGCTCTGCTTCATTTTCTTTCTTACAATAGTGCTAACAATTTATGAGGACAGGTTAACAAATTACAAAAGCACATTTAATGACCTTTAGGCGATAAACCACCATAAAACAGAATACATCTTTAGGTGTTTTGTTTCCTCCCCTCGTCTTTCCCACTGTTTATTGCTATCCACCTCTCGTGGTAGTTTTTGAATAAATGTCAATCATTTCTTGATTATACTTAATACTTCAAATCAAATACTTCCTTCCAGGTATGTTCTGCAATGTAGATAACATAACAGGCTTCCAAGACCCAACTGGTTTTAAGTTCATGATGCAGATGGAAGTCCAACAGTAGAATAGGGGTTACTCAGTTTATTGCAGAGACAATATGTATGAGTACACTATGGGCAGCAAGCTTATGTGTACAATTGGTGTAAGGACCTTCTGACAGAGAATAGTTTTCTTGAGATAAGCAGCTTAAAGAAAAGGAAATGTTCATAGTAGAGGCCGAAAGGACACTCAAGAAGTCCTGCCTCCAGTATTACAGCCTCTGTGCTGCTGAGGAGGCAGGGAAGCAGCATCTTGATGGCAAGATGAAATTCAATCTCCTGGATAAAATCTCCACGGCAGGTGATGTCACGCTGTTTGGCTGTGACAAGGATGCTCCCACAGCCAAGGGGACCTTTAAGGATAAGTAGACATAGATGGTGACAGTAGCCGATTCAATACTTAGACATATGGACAATTGGATCTGTGACATCTAAGAGGACCAAGCAGTATGTTACTTGCTGGGTACAAAGGTAGGATGGACATCAGGAGACATTTAAAGTTGCCTAGGAGTGGATAGAGAAGGAGCAGCACTCATGCTCTGTATTAGTACCAGCACCATATGGAAGTGTAGCAGGAACACTACAGAGAAACAATTCACACAGCTAGGCAAGAGGTTACAGTCCACTACCCTCACAGCAGCTTTCTCTGAAATATTGGCTCTTCCACATTTGGTGCCTGACAGGCAGGCAGAGATCTGAATTCTCAGTGGGTAGGTAAAATGACAGAGAGGAATGATTTGAGTACCTTAAGAACTAGGAAATACTTTAGATAAGAGCCACCAGCATGGGATGGGCTGAAAGCATCTTAATCATAATGAAGCCAGGCTGATAGCAATGAAAATTACAATTAAAAAGGCAATAGAGGAGTATTAAAACTGGAAGCTGCAGGTTAGTTGACAGGCATGGAAAAGCACCATTTTCAGATAGGTGTGACCTAGCGACCTAGATGGACACAGCAAATGTTCAGTGCATCTCTGAAAAGGCAGGAAGAGAAATACACTCTTTGGTTAAACTGTCCACAGCAGCTGACTAGAGCATGCAATGCAAAGCAATGGAATAAGGGCAAAACTTGAGACAACTTCTGACATATTAAAGAAAAAAAACATGTTGGTGATCTTTGAAAGTCTGTACCCCTGATCACTTAATTAGGATGCTGTGAGTGATTAGGAAATGTTAAGTGAGATTAGAGGAGCTGCAAATTCATCACAAATAGAAAGAGATTTTAACTATACACATGTGCACTTGATCAATGTCTCACTAGGATGAGATATAGTGAAAGTATTTTGGGACAGAGTTTTGAATTGCTTCGTTGGACAGCTCATTTAGGACCCACAAGAAAAGATCCTATTCTGGATTTGGTCTCAAATGTGAACAGGATATAGTTTGAGAGGTGCAGAGCAGGAGAGGTGCTCTGTAGTAGTGATCATAAAACAATAAAATTGAATAACTTAGCAAAAAAGAACATGCAAAAAAAAAATCAGCACGTGTACATTTAGTACATGTCTATTCAATTCCAAGTATGGGAACTATGATAAAACAAAGAACTTGAAAAACAAACGACAAAACCTTAAAGGAGCAATCAAGAAAGCAAGAAACCTACAAGCAGCCTGAGGTAAAACACAGGAAGTAGGAGCCCAAGTCAAATGTATGCTACAATTAAAAATCTGTTCAAAAAACCCAAACAAAAGCCCCTCTATGTGACTCCACAAGGAAGATAAAGAGGTTATTGTAGAGAATCTGGCATTTAAAAAACGTGCAACCTATCCAAACAAAGACGACATGAAAGTATTTTAAAATATTCTAGTGCACCTGTGAACGGCACAGATGCTCAAACTGACAGTAGGAATCACAGTGGAGGCAGGAAGCACCCTGGGAGATGGTGGGACTGTTTGGTGACAAGGAGTACAGGGCATTCAGGGACAGTGAGGCCAAAGCAGAGAAACTCAGTGCATGTTTTGCATCCATCTTTATGGCTGAATGTATTTTTCAAAATATTCAACATGAGGTACGGAGTGGTTTTAATACCATGTTTTCTTAAGAAAGCAATCTCACAGCCAAGGTTATTCTTTGCTAATTAATGATACAGGTGATCTTTACACATTACCTAAGTCAAGGTTTTCTTTAAAAGTCTAATGACAATTCTTTATCAGGATGCCCTATATTGTGACCCTATATGCTTTATAAATTCAGATTCAGGGCACTATTGATTCTTCCTTCTAGCAGGATTATTCCAGTATCCTCATTTATATGAAGACATTCCACCTAATTTGCTTTTTATTTCTAATATTTGTTCAGAGAAAGATAGAATAATTACTCTTCACCTGGCAGAGCACTGTTTGTTTATCTTGATTAAACAGGATTTTAAGGCAAACCTTTGAGTCCTTTGAAGGATGGAGGCATTAATCTTTGAAAGACACATCTAATTGCTCTCAAGTAGGACTTCCCAACATTTGAATTCTCTCAAAACCCACCAAGACTGAGGCAGAAAGATCCTATGGTCACTGATATAGTCCAAGCTCATCAGCATATTCTACTGTGTAGGTAAGCAGACATGATGGGGTTTTCATTTATTTGTTCAAACTCAAATAATTATTTAGACATCATATATTTTGTAATTAGTCTTATGCATGTGAAGGCCTGAATGTGAACAGAATTATTCTGACGATGCCCAGCCTCCTTTCTTGTTCTGCCATCTCCCTCCTCTCTCAGTACATATTCAGAAGGCTTCTGCTGTTTCAGTATTTTTTGGGTCACGGCTACTCTCACTGACCTTACCATTGTGTATAAGTATTTATATTCGTTGGAAATCACAGCAGTTGTGTTTCTACTATGAACTTGACAGGACATAGCCATAAGTATGCCAATCACAGGCCAGAGGTCTTCTCTGAGCTCCAATCCTCCTCTTTTTTTTTGGTAGCAAGCATGAGAAGATTGTCACAGAAACAAGTTTTCCTTCACCCTGCAGATGATGTTCTTTGTCAGTACTCTCCCCCTGCCTTTCCAAGACCTGGGTAGGAAGCACAGTGTCCTATGCTTCTCTGTATTGCTTTTCTGGCAAGAGCTATTTAATTCCATGGAAGACTGGAAAACAGGAAATGTGTCAAGGAAGAATCTTTAAAGGAAATAAAGGAGCATATCTTTTTTTTCCCAAAAGGAATACCCTCCAAGTAGAGTCCCAGCTGTCTTTAGTTTAATACAGAGATGAAGTCCCAAGTGAAGACTGCTACATCCTCGATGCTCAAAAAATCCCCAACAACCTAGTTATCAACATGACAGATACCAGTGAATACCAGACATTTACCTCATCAAGCCAGAGGGGCATCCAACAAAGTTACAGGGAGCCTTGCCAAACAAAAGCAAGCTGTTTCACACAGCACTATTTAAACTGTGGAACTGGTTGTCATAAGGTGATAAAGACACCAAAAAAAAAATCTATAAATGCATTCTAAAAAAAGGATTACATTGAGAGATTAATGGCAGATAGGTTGGCTTAGTGTGATAAACTAACAAATTTGGTGGTCTCCGTGCCATTTTTATGCTAAGCTTCAACAACCATCAATTGCTAGAAAATAGAAGGAAGTATCACCCCAAGTTTGCTTAGTTTCTTGTCCTCCTTCCCTAAACATCTTCTACTGGTATGGACAGTCTTTACATATGAAGAACTCTTTATGGAGGACGATGGACCTCAGCTGATTTAGGAACGGTAAGTACAGCATGCAACTAAGAAATGACATCTAAATGAGAAATGAGAAATGAGAAATGAGAAAAGTTTTAGCTGTGATCTATCAAAGATGTTCTCTACTCATATGATTTTTCTGATCAGTACTAATCCAGAAATTGCTATGGTTTGGTCATTTTCATTTAGACAATTTTCTCAGTCAGAGTTATAGGAAGCTTTAAGTTTAAAAGAATCGACAAAACCCAGGCCTATTTTCTTGCAATCTTTTCTAGCATAGAAAAACACAGCTCACATGATACATAAGTAAATTTTAAGCACAGTCACATGTGTAAATACATTATTCCATATTTAATATATTCAAAATTTCTTTGCAGGTAGACTACTTCATTTTCACTCCGCTTGTTCAAGACAAAAACTGAGCAACATGAGAAAATTGTTCCAGAAAAAAATTAGCATTCATTGAATAAATTACAGACTCACCTGAAATGGCTTATTTGGTTTTCTAAAAGGGAAGAAAGTCTGTCCTTAATTTCCTCAAACCTTTCTTTCTCTTCAACAGATACTGTTCCAATTCCATCTGGCCTGTAATATTAAATATTTAATAATTGTTGATAACTCTTCATGATGATTCCTCTTTGAACAGTGACTCTAATTTTTAAAGCCATCAGTTAACGTGTGCTAACTCTCCTTTCCCCTTTCCCATTGCCTTGAAGGATGAACAGTAACTTGTGACTATAGCTAAAGAACAGACTGCAAACAGACAAATAATTTAACTTTTGAGTTGAACTTTTACATTAGTCCTAAGTTTCTGCCTGATCCCAATATGAACACAAGGTAGCATATATTTCTCCCAGATCATTCCCAAAGATATATAATATCCTTTCTCAAGTAAATTAGTACTATAGGTTGGCACAGTAAGTGGCCTACTCAGATCTTGTTGAATTTCAACACCTTGAATCTTCCAGATATTTTCCTAGAGGTGGAATATGGCTGAAAATTATTTAAAAATAAAGGTGGGAGGCAAACTACAGTGAGAAAAGCCAAAGCAGGCAACACCTGCTTAGAGTGAGCACGGATTTTTGATCACCCATTCCATATTAACAAATAGCAGCATGTAAACAGGACTTCCATATAAATATAGCATAATGGATGAAACAAAAAAAGAGTCTTTAAAAAACAAAAGCATTGGAATTTTTTAAACATCAAACTTAAGTCCTAATAATTAATCATAAGCCTTGTACTAAATGTTAAGCACACACCTAGTCTAAAGTCTTAGCCTAAAGGTGTTATTAATGCATTTACATTAAAATCATGTCAAAATTAAAGAAATTTAAATACACATTTCCCAAAAGGTACTTTTGCCATGCAGTCACATCTTCCCCACATACAGCATACTTTAAAAAGATGTATCTGAAAACTTCCTGTTACTATCTTAACATCCAGCTCCAGGTAATAAAACAGCTACTGCTTCCCACGTGAGTTTATGACCCCGACACTTAAGTATCTCCTCCAGAGCCTGCAAAACTGTATCTCAGTGTTTCTAGACCTGAGAAAATTGTAGTAAAATGAAATAAAGACAACATTCTATGAATGTTCAAAGAATCATTCTAGGATTCCATGAACATCTTTTTGCTAAATTGCTACTTTAACTTTCTGTGCTATACTTAAATCTAGGAGGAATAAGTTGCTACCTGGTCATGACGTAAACAATTCTCTCACCTTTTAAATCACTTATATTTGTGATCTGTCAAGTCGAGGTGGAAAGAATGCCTGAAGTCCTTAAATTATTGTGAAGACAACAATAAAAATCAGATATGGTGGAGATATGAGTACCCAGGCACATCAATATACTATTGTATAAATTTGATGTGAAAGAGCAAATAACTTATATTCTCTCTTTTGATGGATGCCACGATACTTTACCTCAGCCTTCTGACAGATGGAACAGGTTCAGATTTAAGTAAATTGCACTGTCTGATTTCATTGTCAGGAGAGATCGTGCTCTGGAGTGATAAAGTAAATAGTTCTGTCATATTAAACCTCGTTGAGGCATGTCATATATATGACAGAAAAGACCTAGGGGTCCAGACAACAGTAAGTGAAAAAGGTGAGCCAGTAGGATGTCTTATCTGTCAACCTGCACTAAGGCTAGGATCACCACATACCAGGGACCTGTCACTTCACTGAGTTTGTTGTCATAAAGAACCTCGCTGACAACACCTACAGTTTTCAGAACTGTTAAATATATTTTTAGTGGATGTTTGCACGGACGCAAATGCCCCAGAAGAAAAAGTACACAAAAAGGTATTAGAAAAATGTACCATCTATGGCCCTGAAAATCTCACCTCTTGAAAACACGATCTTAGAAAATGGCACAAACTCTGAATCATTATTTTGTTTCTTCCTGTTAGCCTTATTGCACAAGCAGAATATAAAAATGCATTTTTGCAACACATTTCTGACACACATTGTGCTGGTGATCATTTATTGTACTCTTGGGAATATGTATCTACTACTGAGAGAAAAGAATCCATAGAAAAAAGAATCTGACTGCGAGATGAGCTGAGATAGAAAAAATAGATAAATAGTTTCAAAATTCCATCTCATCTTGCCTTCTAGATATTTTTCTTTAATTGCTTTAAAGACAGAATAAAATAAAATAGCACTGTTTTGAGTTTGTTATTTTTATTTACAAATTACTGTGCCTGCCAAGAAGAGAAGACTCAGAAGTCATTGGTTTTCAAAGGTTTAGGTCATTCATAAACTATGCAATAAGAATTTTGCAACTAAAACCAACAAAAAATGAGCCTTTCCTACTACACCAAATGTTATGGATAGTGGTTTGGACTTGTTTTTTTCAATTCAAAAGCAGTATTCAGCTGTCATTGCAGCCTGGGACCTCTCTTTCAAGAACTCAGCCAAGAAAAGTGATGAACTGTTTTAAAAAGAGTTGTTTTCATTTTAACTTTATCTTTACAAGAAGGTAGCGTGAATTTTCCTTTCCTCAACATTGTTTTCCTCCTTATTCTTCACAACTGCGTTTGGGATTAGAGAACTAGTGGGAACAGTGAACACTGAAAACCTGAGTAGCCTTCTCTCTCTCTCCTTTCTCTCTTATATTAATTTTCCATTTTTTAAGAACTCCTGTCAGTTGGCTTTGGATTGGCCTGTCTTGTCTGCTTAGATCATAGTCTAACTGGCACAGATGTAATGTTGTCTCTGGTCACATCTCAAATTGTTTAATTCACTCAGACTTAAATATCAAAAAAGATTTGAAATAAATACCTCATGAACTAAACTAGGAAATTCAAGTGGGAGGCAGCTGTTAGACCATAAAACACTCAAATAATGACACAAAAAATACAGGTTGACCAGAATGTTTAAAGAAAATTTTGCTGTGACAGTCTTGCAAGATTGCTGTCCTGGTGGCAGTTACTCTAGTGAAGCTGATTGATTAGGTGGTGGGTTTAGGTTTTCCTCTGGGAATGGACTGTTTTTCCTCACTTGAGGCTTGGAGTACCCTCTAGAAGTATTTGGATGTATGGAAATCTTAAAACCTGTAATAATTTGCAAAGGCCACTTGATACATTGTAGGATTAAGATTCCTTGCAAATAGCTATAGCATGTGAGATAAACATGGTATTCCAGTTCCAATGGGAACTAGATAGGATGGACACTGGGTTGACTCCAGCTTGTTTCCAGCCCTCAACTTTGCAAACAGCTTCTCCTAGTGGTCTCTCAGAGAGCGAACTGTTACCTTAAGCAAGACTGCTTCGTTGAGACAGCCTTGGGAAATACTAAATGAACGTGACTGACTTTTGTTTTCTTCTCTGGAATATTGTTGATACTGGTGCTTTTTGCATATTTTCACATTTTGAAAATGTTTAAAGTGTTTTCAATGAGCTTTCCTCATTAAAGAAATAGATCACCACTTTGGTCTGTCATGAAAAAAAAAAAAAAAAAAAAGAAGAGCATGAGGAGAGGAATGCATAGATTGATTTTCTAACACATACCCCCCCACACACACATAGATGAGAACAATTAGGCTGACCAAAAGAATCTGCCAAAAAATGACAAAAAAGAAAATACAAGAAAAATACTTCAGCTAAGGTCTTAATTCAACACTTTATACAATAAACTACATTTCAAGGGTGTAGGAAAAAGGAAAACAAAACTTAAATGTCATCTTGACTTCTAGAAACAAATTGTTTTAGAAGACTTCAGTGCTTTCTAAGAGCACTTGTTTTTAAATTCAGCAGGATGCAGAATAAAATGGAAGAATAGTGACAGGTTTCAAATTAGCAAGATAAAAGTTTAACTTCTTGTTTCTTAGTAAACTGAAGATTAAACTGTTTAGAATTTTGATGCAGAGATTTTATTATCTATTTATAGGACTTTAATATCCAAGGAATTTAATACCCAATTTTTTCCTTTAAAACACAACTGTATTAATTAAGTCCATGGTTTATGTTAGACAAATTAAGAACAATAATAATTTACTTTATCAGCTTAGAAGCAGGCAGAGCAGACGTCTTTTTATTAACAGGAAATGAAGACAGCAAATTATCATGTGGCGTTTAGACACAGATTTAACCAGCAGGCACTTGAAGACTGAGCATTTTGTTGTTTATAGTAACTATTCTTCAAACATTCTGACAAAAAAAATAGCACAATAGAGCCTTCTGGTGTATGCATTTCTCAGTCTAATCCTACATCTGCTTACAGGTCATACCCTCTTTTTCACAAGTGAACCAAAAAGATGTATTCTGAAAGCTGCTAAAACAGATTAAGATGATAAATCAGGTTAGTTTTAATGATCTTTTATGCAGTTATATTTCAGGTGGGATTCACTAATGCCCTTCTACTGAAAAGCTAAGCATGTACTTATATAATATCAATTTACCCAAAGCATAAGGGTATGTATAGGCATTAATCAGTTGAAATTAATGACATGTATAATGTTCAGGGAAGGTGAAAGTATATAATAGCATTAGCTGTTTCTTTGTTGCCTAAGATGGCAAGCATCACTTTAAATACGCAGAACTTCGTTCTATTTTTTCTTAATAATGTGTGAATTTGATTAATTTTCTATTGACAATTTCTTTGAGGCTTTTCAGAAGTAGATTTATTTTGATATGTTGCAAAACTTACCTCAGTGAGGACACATTTTATTACAACATTATTATAGTTATTATTAGCACTTTCCAACACAGGACAGTATCATTCTGTAAAGCAAAGGTGAGGTCAACATGGCTTCACTTAGTACCTGCAACAGGGTGAAGAACTTTGCTTCTAGCTCTGAACTCGGGAGAACTCTACTGATAACTTCCTTGTGGCTATTTACAAAAGTAATAGAAAACTCTGTCACTAATTGAACAGCATTAATTAAAACCCCCCAAACGTAACTATTTAGAGGCCTCACATCAGAGCCTTGGGGGTATGATGCTCATAAATGAACCACTTAAAAAGGAGAATACAGATTACATTAAAGAAGGTTTACCTTCCCCTGTGTGCCATATACCTTGGAGGTGATCAGTTTCCAGAAATGATGAACTGGATGACGCAAGATGTTTGGCACAGGGCAGTACATAAAACTGGAAGACCTAGTGAAAAAGTTCTATTCTCAGCATTGCCCAGTGAGCCTCAGAAAAGGGGAAGACTACAGTCACTTGAAGAAAAGGGATATAAATATCCAAGGACTAGTTTTTCCAGTTTTGAGAGAACACTGTTTCTCATCTAGAAGCACAAACGTACACAGCCTATCAATCCTAAAAGGTGTATTTTCTCATTCTATTACTCTGGGGAATTGGTGACATAAAAATGACTTCTGAATAAATCCACACTTTTCAGTATGACAAATCCACTCTCACCATTTCCATTACAGAAGAATGACAGAAAAATGAGACAAACTACAAAACCTAAAGACTCTTGTTAAGTCTCTAGATGCTGTATCAAACATGAGAGAGAATTTATACAAGATGCTGGTAGAGTGATAGAATATAGCTTCTGATAACACACTTCTATACTGTAGGAGATCTCAGGCTCCTTTGTCCAGCTGTTGGACAGCCTTGGAAGATTAAGATTAAAGTGGAAGGCCCAATTGCCAATAAAAAACAGTGAAAGAAGAACTTGCACCTGTTGTTATCATTACAACACGGACAGAACATGTGGGGTTGAGAGTGGATAAGAAGCACAGCAGAAAGAGGAAGCGTTTTCAACTGCTTAATACTAGGAGGTTCCTCAAAATCCTGGTAGCAATGATTTCTTGGGAAAAACTTCTAAGAAGAAGCCTACATGCTATTCAAACATTTATATTTACAAAATTATACATATAAAAACGTAATGCTTCTGGGAAGAGATCAACTGGACAAAGCCTTTCGTGTCAGATGGTGGCCATGTGCAGATAAATGGTGAAACTACTGAATTAAGTTCTGGAATTTTAGATTAAATCTTATTAGATATTGTTTATGAAAGATATAAAATGAAGGAGAAACTAGCAAGAGACAGACAACTTTAAGTCTAGAGTTAATTTAGTCAGAACAGAAAGAAATATCTATTCAAAAGCTCCACAAAAAAAAATATTAGAAGAGGCAGAGCAACATAATGGGTTTTTTTACAAAGTTCCTTGTCCCAGATTTGAAAGGCATGATTTCTCTGAACACTTTTATCACTTGACACAAAGTGTAAAATTGAGATAAATGGTTCTTATCACACAACACTTGAGTAATGAAAAGAAATATATGAATGTATAGCACTCTCTGAAGTTTCCATACTTTCATTTCTCTTATGTGTTCATTTACTCCACTTTAAGATAATTCCTCCAAGCATAACAGGAGCAAGAAGCCTATAAAAAGACTCTGCAGTGCCAAATGATGGCAAGGATCTAAAAGGAGCTCTCAGAGAGGGCAAAAACAGTGAATGAGTGTGACCTGACTGAAATGGTGCACCTGGATTTCCAAAAATCTTTTTTCAGAGTCCCTAACCAAAAGCTTTTAAGGCAATTAAGCAGCCACTGAGTAAGAGTGAAAGTAGAAGTAAGAAGAAGAAAGAAAGAAAGAGAGGGGGAGAGAGAGAGAGAGAGAGAGAGAGAAGAAGTAAGAGTGAAAAAAGAGATTGAATAAATGGTAATTACCTGCAGCGAAGGTGAAGTTATCTGTGGAGTTCTGCAGGGAGCTGTGCTGTGACCTGTGTTATTTTACAGTATTCATAAAAGACCCGGCAAACAGCTAAGAACTGTGGTGACAGTAAATGTAATTGTAATCATAGTTACGTGGCATAGTGGAATTCCAGAAGGACCTTATGAAATCAAGTAACAATAAAACAGCAAACAATGATCAAGGTTGATAAATTAGTTGCTATGCAGGACAGAGATCGTGGTGTTATGATGGATAATTTCATGAAACCGTCTCTGTTGAACAGCAGACAAAGAAGCAAAACTAACACTGGGAACACCAGGAAAGGATAAGGAATTAGCAGAAAACATTCATCCACTGTAATTAATGCATGGTTCACTCATACTTCTTGAATCTTGAATAGCAGAGACACAGAGAAGGGTTTTGTTGTCGTTTTTTTTTTTTTCTCCTCCATCTCTTCCAATAGAAACAGAGAATGAAATGTGATGTGTAGGAGTCACGTTCAAAGCATGAGTTCTGGCAAGAGGAGGCTGAGTTGTGGAACTTACTGCTAAAGGTGCTAGGGATGCAAAGGGCTTACACAGGTTCAGAGGTGCAATGGACAAGTACCTGGAATAGACACTCACTCCAGGTTACTGAACAGGCATATTCTGAGCTGCAAAGTGTTAGAGACTGAAAGAGCACTAAGAAGAAACATTGCATATGCTTGCCCTTCTTACTCCAAGCAGGTCAATGCTGGAGACAGACGAATGACTGGCTTAGATGAACCCTAACTTAATAATATAACTATTCTATGCAAACGCACATATGCTGAAGATTTCAAAATGAAGGCAGAAAGAAATTATTTATCTTTGGTTATAAACCGATTTTTGTAGCAATTCTTTCACCTTCACTTCTCGTATAGGAAGTTCCAGTAAATCAGCTTTCTTTCAGAATACAAAAAGGTATAACCATGGAATATGCTTGAATTTTGAATTTTTTTGATTCAGTCTGTAACTCAGCAGGTGGAAAGAAGTCACTTTGCACTTCATGTGATAGCCACCAGCATCCATTTCAGACAAGAGGGACTGAATAGAAGTCACAGCATGAAAAGGAGACAAAGGTGAACGTGACGGGGAAGAAAACAATAGCTCCTACCTGGACTGTTTAGACTGAAATGTCAGCATTCAGGAATATCCTATAGTTCCTTGTTCTGCCTGTTTCACCAGAGATACATAAGTGTATGCATAACTGCAGTGTGAAAAGTTCACTTGTGAACTAATAACTTTGATAGGGACCATATAGTAAAACATTTCAGAAGAAAAACATTGTGAAGAGAAGCCAGAGGAGACGCTATTAAAGTTACGTAGCACCAGAAGCTTAGCCAACAAAAGTTGATTTTATTTACTGGAGGAAAAGGAAGCAGTTGATTCAGAAACAAGGATGTATTTTTGTTTAAACACTCAGCAAGGCTATTCTTTTACTAAAATATTTTGCTTTTTGGCTATTTAGAAAGAGAACGTCTTAATAACACCATCCACAAAATCAGGAATACCTTTTCAACATGAACAGTTTGTTAGCTCAGTCATAACACTCTTCCCAGCAGGAAAGGAAAGGCACGAGTAAGGCTTGAATTCCTCAGTCTAGGACTCAGCACATTGTGTTCAACCCTGCATAAACATTTCTGTTCCCAAACTAACATTGGCATAAGAAACACACTAAGTACCAGTATGCTTGATTACTCTGTCAGAACTTGTTACCTGTATCTTCATCTCAAGAATGAAAACAACTGGGGACTATTCTCTGGTCCTGGCACCAAGCATACGGCCTACACCAGAGCTCTGTTCAGGTCTCATCTGTCTTCCACAATGTCCCCGAAGCTGTACGACAACAACTTACTTTTATATGTTTATTCCAGTTGTTTTTAAATCAAACCATGGCTACTGGGTTACAGCCTGCAGCATGAAATAGAGTTCTTATTTCAAGTCCTAGGATGCAGCAAAAGAGCACAGGGGATACCTGAAGGGTCAAATCTGATGGAAGAGTTCTGGAGTCAAATGAAGGGTGGAAAGAGTCAAAGCTGATTCAGCCTCATTCATAGTGTTCACTGGGAGCAGTACTTGGCATACACAATCCCACAATCATGCCTGGGATCTCAGAGAGTGCTTATGACTAATGGGCAGTTTGGAATCCATTTATGAGACTGCTTCCTCACCAGTTTTATTTAGCGAATCGGATGTAGTCATTGGAGGGCTTAGCATATGTCCCAGTATGGTCCTGGTATATTTTGATTTGCTCTGATTTGTGCTTCATTTCCTCCTCACCAGACTACCACAAACAAAGGCAAGTGACACCTTTACCTGATCATTTGACTGATGTCACTAGATTGCTTGCTACTCTTAAAAAACTCATGCCTAAAAGTAATCAATAATTTGAACTACAGATATGTCTGCGTTTCTATATGCTCCTCCACTATCTGACTTAAAGATCATTTCTGATGATCTTTCTCAGGCTAGTGGAAGGTCTAAGCTCCCTCTGTCAAGCAAAGGTGAAATACAAATTAAATACATTATGCTCAGAGTATAAAGCTCTTTGTTCTGTGGTCTTTCCAATTCTCAGCCTGACTTCTAAAACTAAGATGTATAACGCCAGGGATCAGCCTAGAACTTTGGCCTGTCATGCATTGTCTGTGGATTTTTTTTTCCCCTTTTACTATTTCTTAGTGCTGCAGCAGATGAATGAGTGGATGTATTATGTGTGTATATATGTGTCTGTCATCCTCAGTGAGTGTGTCTGATTCTGTCCTTGACTTACTTTTCTTCTTTCTTCATGTTTCTTTTTTCTTCCTTTTTACAATATCTCAGTTCTAGTCAGACCCTCTCTGATCAACACTTCTTTTATTCCTAAAACACTCATAATGCTATTCAGAGAGTATCTGTACAGAAGGAATAGACAGAATACAGAGTGCTTACCACTGTGTAAATGATGTGCTCCCTGAGATATTTTCATGCACTGCACACACTGTTGTCCTTCACTTAAATTATGAAAGAAAAAGAAATGTATCTACCTTTCTTTTGAATTCTTGAAATAAGTTTGAGCAATTATCACTGTATATTTGTCTTCTTAGCTTGAAACTAGTAATAGAACCGCTAGAAACAACAAAGACTTAGACTCAGTAGGAAAAACGAGTATGTCAGGTTCTTCAGGAACTGACTAAAGAAGCTGCTTTTATGGTGAAGAGGTTACCAGGTAAGAGCCAGAAAATCTAACTTACCAGTATGAACACAGAGATTCTTGAGAGTATTTCAGGCACATTCAAAAGCATTTTAATTTTGGATATTATTATAAAGGATTACGTAATGTTAATCTCCCACTACCAAATCACTCAGGTCACAAATGCCCAGCTCCTGTTCTCACAGATGAGGTTTTGTCTGCGCCAGTATCCTTTTTCAGGATTGTCCCTTCTTCACTGGCTCAAGGACAAGTAAATCAGCCTCTGTGACTGGCTGCAACGCAACATAAGCATAAATATTGGGAAGAAAACCTCTCTCACTCCTGATCCTACTAAGATTCAGTTTTGAGGATTTACTGACAGCATCACAGTAATTGCTTTTTGGGACTGTGAGTAGGTTTTCCCTTAGTGGCAGGGTTGGATCAATTGAAAGGGGGAGATTTATTGGGTTACCCCTTGTTATTTTTGAACTTTTAAAACAAATTTCCTACAGCAGTCTACAAATCTACTGTGTACAGAAGGGTATGTTGTCCTACAATTTGACAGACTGCCTGCCCCACTCCCCACTCCAGTACAAGGAAGACATGGGTGAACTGAAGCGAGTTCAGTGCATGGCCACCATGACAGTCAGAGGCCAGAGCTCTTGCTCTGAGGAGAGGCCGAAGGAGTTGGGCTTGTTCAATCTGGAGAACAGGTGGTGTCCAGGGGGACTGAATGACAGCCCCCAGCTGCTACTGGGAGGTTGACAAGAGACAACAGATATAACTACACTGCAATATGACAGGTTCAAACTGGGGAATGACCTGACTGGATAAAGCCCTGAGTAATGTGGTCAGACCTCACAACTGACCCTGCTTCAAGCAGAAGGTTGGTCTACAGACCTCCTGAGGTCCCTTCCAACCTGAGCTATCCAATGATCCTATCTCCAATACTTGTTCAATAGCAGAGCTAGTTCCCTCACAATTAGGAATAAGACAGATGAAGCAAAAGCTTCTTTTAAAGAATGTGCTTAGCGCAGCAAAGCAAGAACTTAATTTTTTCCAAGTCTCTCACTTGCAAGTGAAAAGAAAACATCATCTCAAGAGCATCACTGTGACCAACTCCTGAAGCAGCCTACTACTTTAGTAGAAAGAATTCCACAAGTGTCCTAGCTCTTCCTGGCTGGGGGTCACACTACATTCCCAATATAAATTATTTCTCCCTGTGGTAGCACAGCCAGAACTCAGTATAATATGATTAATTGCCAAGATACAGTCTGTAGAAAAAAAGTCAAACCTTTCCTTAAACTGCAAAATTGTTCAAAATGTTCACTGCAAACACCGTTCACCAACACAACATAAATGCAGAATGCAGAAAACTGCCTTTTTAACAGCATGACATCCTCTAGCCTTGAATCAGTCTGTCATTACAATGTCAAGACTGCATTAAAACAGTACAAACTAATAGGAGAATATTTTTTTAAATAGCAATTTCTATAGAACCTCCAATACCCCTGCAGAAACCTTTGTGAACAGATTTCTGTTGTATGGAACTTCCCTACCTGGTAAATGCAAGAGCCTATAAATACTTTTGCTTGCTCCTAAGGCTATACATTTAAAAATGTATCATTAAATTACCTGTTACCATGAACATGAGAAGCACAAAATGCAAAACTGTAGTGGAGCAAGGTTGGGTCAATGACAGAACCATTTTCTGAATGTTCAATCAATTCATTGAGATAGCAAAGATGGCGGTGACAGCCTCTTACTCCATAGCGAGCACAGTATTCGTCTAATACGAAGACCTGACCTGGGCTAAACCAACCCTGAAAGAGAAAGGCAAAAAACCCCACAACATTTTGAGATTTCTTTTCCCACTCACAGCTTTTAAATCAAAGAAAAGAAGCATACATTTTTAGGTACATTACATAAACTTTTTATACTGGAATGATTTATATATGACTAACGGTGATGGCACTGGAAGCCAGATCCAACAATAACCTTCTTGCTGAAAGGAGTAAATGTCAGGAAACTATTTGCTGTTCTGCGTTACCACTACTATGAAATATATAGTTTACAAAACATCCAAAGTCTGGTACAGATTCAATTATATCAAAACTTAACATAAAATATGCCAACACTTCAAAATTAATTTTGTTAAAGTAATTAATTGTAAGCTATGAGACAGCATTTGAGTAATGCTGAGGGACATTAATGTGGACACTAAAACACACTTTCTGGATGGTCAGTTCCCCGTGGCTGCAACTTTAATATGAGAGAACTGCAATTCGACTATTTACCCTGTTTCTTACATAACATGCATGCACTTTCAACAACTTATACTAGTAAAGAGTTACAAAGCTAGGCAGTTTATTAAAAGCCATCTGAGTAAGATGAGTATGATTTGTCCTTAAATAATAATTAAGACATTCTGCGGCACACTGAGGGCTTACTTGGGCAAAGTCTTGATGAGACCAAAACAGTGCAACCCTGACATAGACATGAACAAAATACAGACTCCTTCCCACCACAAAATTAGTCCTTGAGTGAATCCAGAGTGTAAAAAAAAAATATTTGATTCTTGATGGAGAAATATAAAACAGAAGAGCCTTGATTGCTTTGCCTCCCAATATGAAAAAACCACAGCAGAGTGAGCTTCCAAAAAGCAGCAGGGAGAAAAACATAAACCTCGGGAAACCACAGCTACTGCATAGCTGTTCTAAATAAGCATTTTTCCTTGTTCTTTTCTTAATCAGGGTGATATTTCCCTCTCATCATCCCTGCCAAATGGTTAAGAGAGATCAAGGAATATGACCTGAACTCAAATATACAAATAGCTTGAGCATGCAAAATGATTTTGCAAGTCATGAATTTATAACACCAGTTTAGCAGCTGAAGACGAATATTTCTCTATTGCTTGTGATTCCTTCTGTAAATTCAGATGTTTTTTATGCAAAATATCCGCAAAACTACTATTAAAACTACTTTAAAATATTTTCACATCAGGTTTAAATCATCTCTGTTTTAACATTACTAAAAGACTTACATGAGACAGGAATTAAAATTTTATTTTCTCCCCCAGCTCTTGAATTTAACATATTATTTGGAGATAAGAACACCTCAAAGTTATTTCATAAATTTGTTTGCTCCTGATTAATTTCTTTGAGGTTAGTGTTTCCACTGCTGAGCTACAGCTGTTTCTAGAGAACACTTAGCTTTATTAGAGAACGCTGAACAGTACTCAGGGTTTTAAACTAATAGCCAGTCATGTTGCAGTGGCTCCTGTAGTTTACACAGTGTTTGCTACAAAATATGGCATTCTATTGAAAGAAGAAAGAAAAGGGATTTTAACTGAATTTCTGCACTATGTATCCTAGACCTAGGTATAATAAACAGTGCTTTTTGTGATTGATACTCTGCCAATACATCATCGTCACTGATCTCCCTCTACATTTTTATGGAAAACATGATAAAATGCTGCATGTCAATGCCTAGCAGTACACAAGAAAATAAGTATTAACATTTCTATACATTCTAACAGGAGAGAATTGTAAAAAGAATATAAATTTTTATAGAACTCATTACTTCAACTTCAGTCTCTGTAAGAGATCTGTTTTAGTGTGCTCATTTTCATGTAAATATATGCCTTCCTTTTCCTTGTTCAGCCCCATACCATGCTTAAGTCTTACAAACACACAACAATTATATGCTACATAGTACTAGATAACTGCATATTTTTTATTGTATAATTGCAAAAATATCCCGAAGAAGCTCCTCAATACAGAGAAGAATGCAGAATTAAAGAAGTTTAGGCCATATTGTAATTTAATACAGAGCTGTGCTTAGTATTAATTCTTACACATTTTTGGTTTTCTTTTTACAAGTTTTATGTGTGGTTAGTCTATATTTATTGAAATAAAGGGATGCATTGTTTCTAAAAATAATAGGAAGTGAGCTGTTCAGGAAAAAAAGAACACACTTACATGTTCATGTATTCTATTGCTACCTTGACATTCCCAATTTTTTAATTTAAAAATATAGTTAAATATGCAAATTAACAAAAATGATCACCCATTCTACTGATTAAAAGCTGGATTTTAAAAAGAACAATATGAAATGCATCTGCTTAATAGTTGCTATAGCACTGTGTGTTTTCCCTAACCTCTTCTAACAGTTCCTGATTTCAGTGTTATATTAACTAATTGTTTTATATTATTATTGTTGTTGTTGTTGTTATTATTATTATTGATTTTGACCCCAATGAACTGTTAGAAATCTAATAATTTTCTGTTTGAGTGCCAATTACTTTGTACAGATGTTCCTTCGGACCTCTTTGATTCCGTGCGCAACCCACAGACAGAAAATGAGTCCTTTAACTTCTGTACATACTTATCTGGTAGTATTTTAAAAAGGAAGCAACTGCCATCAAATAATAATTTTTCCCCTTTTTTTATACTTGCAAACAAAGCCTAAATGACCCATCATTATCTGTATTACATGACTAGTCAGACCAATGGAAAAAAGAAGTAAAAAAAGTTATCCTTTTTTGTTGCTGTTGGGATAATAAAGTAAAAAAAAAACCCCAAAACAAGTGCTATGAGGCATTTTAGGTTCTTAGAGATCACTGTTTCAGACACTGTATCAGGTGAAAAATAAAGCCTCAGGAAGTTATGAGTTCTGACCCACACAAACCTGTTTACTAAGTGCGTATAATTTGATGGATTTCCACAAGATTTTTGCTGGTTTTCCCTACTGAAAGCAAAACATGAAGGAGCCCCGTCCTGAACTCCTAGTCCCCAAAGCATAGAACAGAAAATGTTCTGTAGGAAAGGGAAACTGCAGCTACAAATAAGCAGCATGTTATGCCAAAATCTTACTTTTTATAGCTGTCTTTGAATGTGAAAAACATTCATTTTAATACAGAGATCACATTTCACTTTTTCTTGTTTAATAATTATACTGCCATTTGTTATTTGCAATTCAGGTAATACATATATACCTATATATATATGGCCTGTGGTTTTGCTTCCCTTCTTTTGGTGTTTTCCTTTCTTCACACCACAGTGGAATGAAGAATTACAAGATCGGTGAAATTGTCTGACATGAGGTGACTACGTTTGTAACTTAAAATGCCTGTACAGGTGTCAATAAATCCTACCACAGGAGCTCTTACCATTATCAAACCCTTCTGTTTTATTCAGACCTCCATAGAGGACATGATAAATTCCAGCTGAAAAAATCAGAGACAGTTTGGGTCTCTTTGCTTTCTATTGAGTAGCACAGCAGCAGCTTTCAAGTGTATAATTTTCAAATTTGAAATCAATCGATTGGACCCTTTAACTCTAACCACAACTGCAGCTATTGAATGAACTAGGAAGAAAGGACTACTTTGTAACAACTATTTCTCACTTCTTTATATCTATCTTCCAGCCAGTACTCACCAAACAAGAATAGGAGTCATTCAATCTGTGATCCAAGGTCTGCCTCTGAAGCAGTCTAAAGAGGGAAGCATGGTCAAATTTGCAGGGATTAGCAGAAATAAACTCATCCATGCCATGTTTCTGGCCACGGTCTGTGTCTGTTCATACAAAGGAAAAATGTACAGAACAATACATGTGAGCGTGTATGCAGATTTACTAACAAAAATGTATACATGCTATATAAGTCTCAATATATAAACTTTCTTGAAAATACCTCAAGTAAATAAGTCACATAAGTAGATGCTTGCAGGTTACTTATTGCAGAATCTTGTTTCTTAATCTGAACATAATGTTACTGAATTAATTTTCTATCATACCAATTTATGAGGTGTAACAGTGAAAAAAATTAAAGTTGTTAACCACTGAGAGATTAATTAAAATTTAGAAAGGCTGCTGGAAAACAGAACATAGTTCATTAAAAGAGTTCTTCTTCAATCATGGTTTTCTAGCAGAGCTCTTCAAATGTTACAATCTATAAAACAATGTTATAAATACAAAAAAAAATGTGTTCTATAATTTTCTGGGTTTGTGTGGTGCTCTTTCTAATTTTAGCAAAATAACCAAATAAATATCCTTCCCTCCAATGCAAAAAAAAAGGTTTATGCTTTTATTTCTTCAGATAAGAAAGAGCATCTTTATTGCAGATCAAAGTACCACTCATAGAAATATTCATCATGGCTTGAAGCCTACTTCTCAAATGGCAAACTGGAGCAGAAATGAACACACTGGCTTGAGCTAGGTCATTTCCAGCCTTCTTTTTGTACTCAGCTTTTAATGAGACAAACCTTAATGTAGTAATGGCAAAGAGCTCCTTCAACCTTCCAGCAAAGAGCAGAGAAAAAGGGAGCAGCATTTTTGTGTAAATACATCGAGAAAACATACCATCCCAAATGGCACTTCAATCAAAGGCCCAAATTTATTGTTCTTCACAGATTGCATCTTTCAACGCCTTTAAACCCCGCGGGTTTATCAAAAGAGAAGCACTAGCGATTGCTTTCATTAATGCTATGTTTTGTCAAAGTCCTCAATGTGAATTATCTATCAAGTATGGACAGAAAAAGCCTTACAGTGCCCAAAAGGACTAGTTATGTATTAGCACATTAGCTGTCTTGGATTCTATAGACTGTACTGGGGTGAACAGTCCTATCAACTTAAAAATTGACTTCCCCTTTCAATAGGGTCTTAGCTCTTTGTTCCTTTAAATTCAAACCTAGGTCTTTTTATATTCGTTACTAGAAAAGTATAGATCTAAGTGTATCCTAAATGCAATTTTGAAAACCTGCATAGTACAAACCTAAAATTTCTAAAGAAAAGGAGACAAAAGTTTATTGATTAAACCCAATTATAGAGTCAGGTTCATAATAAAACTCAATATTGATCTGTGGGCATGATGCTAACATAATCAGTCACATTTAGAAATTTAGCCCCAGATCATATTGATCCATGTCAAGTCCAACTTTCAGCTGTATTTGTAGATGGGAGAATTATTTAATTCAAGCTGAAGGATCTGCAGCATCACATCCTAGAAAGATGCAGAAACTAATTCATATCACTTGGCTTTGCATTGTCAAAGCAAGAGTCACATCCATGTGACAGATTTCACCAAGGTGGATGTAGCAAATAAACAGTATGACAGTACATCAATGGTGTAAGGTATGAGACCATCATCCCAGAGAAACAGCAGCATATATTTTTAATGGTTTAAGGATCAGTAGCATACGTGATTACATAGATTAACAATATTTCCATAAGCCTTAGAGTAGTCTATCATTAATGACATATGTAGCTCATATTTTTGACATATGTACATGAAATTCTGTCTCTTAATTAGTGCAACTTAAACGTAATTAAACACATCAGTTCAAAGATAAACAACTTGATATCGACACTACATTGCTGAAAGCACTAAACTACAATGTGAAGTTACCTATAGTTTTCAAAATGATCCACATGCAGATAAAGTTTTCCAAACCCAGCACGTTTAATGTGTGGCTGGTTTCTACATTTCTTGTAAGTTTTCCTTCTTATACAAATATCTGATTTATTGATCCATTATTGACAGGAAGATGACAGAAAAGAAAATTTCTTTCTGCCATTGGTCTCCTGTACAAGTTATACACGGCTGAATCTCTCTTAAATTAACTGGCTTGATTTTTTTCCCCCTCTGGTTAACCACACAACCATAAAAGATTCCTCTATTTTGAAAGAAAATCTTTGTAAGTACTGACAAGTAATTAAGTATTTTGAAATCAGGAGTCTCGATGCTGCAAATGAAACGGATTCGGCATTCTGATGCAGACATTCAGGTGATCAGCATGTGTAAGGTGACCTATTGAATATAAGGCAGCTTGTGAAAGCAGAATCTGCTATTACATAATTTGGGCAAAATAAGCAAAAATATTTATTTAAAAATATAAATTCTTGCTCGATGTAATTCTACAGAAAGATCCATGACTGCTCATCACCTTTTTAAGTGAATCAAACAGTATAACTAACATTTCAAACAGTAACAGAAGATCTGTTCCCAGATATATTTTAGCAATAGAAAAAGAATTAAGAACTTACCTTTGCCAGCTGTAGGCAAGCAGGAAATAAAAGAAATAAAAGAAAAATGGAACAGTGTAATACATTACATTTTATTTTACTTTTGTGATATACATACAAGATAACTGGTAAATCTTTTTGAAACAAAATGGATTTTTTTAAAAAAAGTACTTGATCAAAGATTATGAGAAATTCATAAATGTTATATGACTGTGATTTAAAAATTATTTAACATCCAACTTTAAAAAATTGTTAAGAGTGTGTTTATTTTTCAAATTCCTAAACCAATGAGCTTTAGGTGTCCTGTTGAAGCTACATGCAAATGGAAAAGACATAAAGACTGCTATATTGCGATAGACAGTTAAGAAAAAAATAGAACTCCATTTTATTCTCTACACTTTCTCAATCTTGGGAAATATTGGGAAGATATTTGGGGAGAACTCTGAAGCAGTAATACTGCTTTTTCATAGTTAGTTTTCTTCCCTTCTTAATGGATTTTTTGTCCTGCTTTAAATTTGTCTCTAACTCAAACTCATTAGTTTGGCTCTATTTCCATGTTACCCTGTCTGTTTCAGGCTGCATATCTATTTCATCTTTTGAAAATTTTTAGCCAAATTTTTAGCCAAAAAAATATCCTTTTTTTTTTTTTAGGTAGGACAAATATATATACTTTCAAACCACTGTAAAAACTTACAAAAGCTATTGCAAGAGTTTTGATAAATTGTTTAAGTGTTCTTTTAGACAAGGACACTAATTTTGGCAGAATAGCGTCCTGAATATGCCCTTTGCCATCTTTGCAAGAAACCTCCAATTTTAGTCCAGCTGCATAGGCTATAAAAATCATCACATCCTCAGTGACTCAGTAGAGTTGAGTGAATAATACTACCAAGAATTCCATGTTTATGGCACAGGCTTGAGTGGTTCCCAGTGATAACCAATCACTAGGCATCATCTGGGGCCAGTTCCAGCCTGGAAGCAAATATTTTTTCTGTAGCATTGACTCTGTGCCAGGATGAACTACTACAGGAACTGGCCTTGCGAAGTGGTGATCTCCTCCCTTTTGTGGCTCTCAGTGACATCCCTGCTTGAGTTGAAGCATCATGGAAGCAATTTGAGCTAACTCAGGCAGGCAGGAGAGGAGAGTGGGTAGAGACAAGAAATCTAGTATTGTAGGGATTAAAAAGATTTAAAGACTAGGAGTAGTAGGGTAAGAACTACAACTGATACAGAAGGTGGAATTGCCTAGATGAAGCTCAAGTTGCACATGCTCTTTGCAAAAGACAGTGGCAAGACATGCATTACATTCTGGTAAGTGCTAATACATACAGATTACAAGTGACAGCTTGCATCAGGAATATTTTGACTCCTGATCATTGACCAGGACTCCGAAGTGCTACATGCTTAAGAACACAGGCCAAAGAGAAAATCTATGCCCCCAGAACCTTGTCATTTAAATATCAGACAATGAAATAACAGATGGGGAGAAAGTGGCAGAATATGAAAAAGCAGCTGGCACATATGGCCCGACAGTCAGGCTGGAAATAGCACACTGATGGACTGCCAGTATTTTGCCAAAAAACAGATTTGAAGAGGATACTAGTTAGTTTTTGCATGTTTCTGAGCAGCACGGGACAGAGCATAAAGGTGACTAACTGACTGCCTAAGGTGGTGGAGGCCAGAGTCAACCTTTTGTTTCTGAAAGGAAGATGGTGGTAATTGGAGGCAAGCAGGAATGGGACATGAGGGGGAATGGGGGAACATGTAGGAAGGGAGGAGTTACTCCACTCTTTCAGGTGGCAAAATGTATGATGGATATAAAGCTGCCAAACCTTCTGAGAAAACTGTCAAATGAAAAAAAAATATTTCTGTTTGTTTCTAAAAGATTTAATTAATTGAACACACAAACATCTCAGAACTATTTTAAAAGAACTGCTTTACAGCAACATTACCAATTATTCCAAATGAACAAAGCCACCATACGGTTAAGCAGTGGTATTTCTTGTGTGTATGTATTATGATACCAGCACCTTAATATTAATCATATTCTGGTTTTCCCACAGAGTCTCTGATGTAGCCAATTCAAAGATTGAGAGTGATATAAATAACACTTAAAAGACATATGAAATTAATAATTTATTCCCATGTCATTGAACTATGATAGGGAAAGAAATTTTATAGTGTTTATCATCAGTATATCCAAATAGATTGAAAATATTAATGTTATATTTTCATGACTAATCCCAAAGCATTTCTTCATTTGGCAAATTGTCTGCACTTTCTTCTTGATTACACAACACTGACTGCTCCACTTGGATGATTTAAATGTTCACACAGACTTTTTTCATGATGCTTTTTTGGTCAGATGGATGTTTCATTTAGAAATGTGTTCAACTTTGCTGCCATTGGATCGATGTCTTGTAATACCAACGTATGGCTTATGTATTTGACTACCTTTGCTACTCCCTTGCTACTTAATAAATAGCATTTGATGTTTTGTAAGTGGGCTCTAAACTTTTTTATGACAACTGTTATAACTGGTCTGAAAAATCCTACATTATTTTCCTTTTGTCAGCTGCTCTGTTAAGTGAGGTGAGGAAAGCTATACATCTCAGATAAATGATTCCTCACTTAACTTGTTTTTCCAATGTCTCCTTTCTTCCCTGCAAATATGACAAAGATAACATCTGAAGCCATGGTGGTGTAGCATGAGAATGATGTTTGGTTTTGTGTTGCTTTGTTAAGACATGACAATCCCCTCATGTGCTGCTGTTACTCCATTTTTATGACCAAGTTATTAACAGTGTTCATCACTTAAGCAGCCTTTCTAACTATATTAAAAGGCCTACTAATACATTGCTCATTAAGAAAGGGATTGCCTCCTGCACCTTTATGACTTAGACGAACCTATTTTTAATTGACACTTTCCCTGAAACAGTCATGTCCTTGGGAAACTTCTGGCTTTTCTACAATCATGCATCCTTAAATCCTCTGTCCTCTGTATTACTACATGCTTATTCAGAATAGTGTGACCAAAAAGCAGTCTCTTTTTCTTGATCATTGCTGACATTAGTGTGCTTTCACTTTTGTTTTGGAGATATCTAATACTACAAGAGTGCAGGATCATGTTGCTTTACTTAGAAACGAAGAAATCAGCTAGTATTCAATTTAGAAGATTGACAGGTACAATAGTAGTTTGATTCCAGTGCCACACTTAAATGTGTATTTGCCTCACTGGTAGTATAGAATAACAAATTTCTTCGAAATGCCCTGCATGAATGATCCTAAACTGCTATACAGCATCAACAAGAAGAGACTGCACATTCAGATCAGCTAGAGATCTGTACGCTGGCCTTTCCGAGTGCTGCTGCTTTGCACATGTAAGAGCAACATTTCCATTTCCTGCATTTGTGATAATTGCTGTAAAGGTCAGTCAGATCCTGGCTGTCTTATTATAATGACATGTCTAGTTTCTTTTCAGGAGTTCCTGATGAGGTGGTTGGATTTTGTTCATGTCACTTTAAGCACTCTTTTATACAAGAAATTCTCTTACCTGGAACAAACCACCAATAACTGCAAAAAAAATGCACCCTTTGTCATACAAAAGAAGTCTCTTACTCTTTCCTTTCTACAATTTTCTTTTATATAAAAGGAGTTCATAGTACAGATCACAGGAATAATTGTACCACAGCTTACATTAAAGAGTTTTAAACTTGAGAATATAGAAAACAGTAGAGGCTGTGAAAACGAAGTATCATTTACTATCATTTATACACATCAGTTGATTAAAAATCTTAAACATTTAATGATATATTTGCATCCGACAAGTTTTCATTTTCAGCTAATAATGTCGCAATAACTTTGGAAGTAGAATTTTGTCTATGAGGCAATGGGAAATGGAAATGTTGGCATTTACTCCTAGCAAAAATTAACCTTAATACAGGTAGGCCTGTGGCATACTAATCATCATCCGATGTTTTAATTTCCTTAATGACAGCTTTCAGTTGTTTTTCATATCTATCAAGAGAATTTCAGGATTAAAGAAGATATTTTATACATACAACATATAAAAATGTTGAAATGTGTCTCCTTAAGTTAATTTTTTTCTACATCCAGCAGTTTAAAAATATTTATATTTTTCCTAGTTACAGAAGTTCTTTTTTTACATTTTGTCAGGACAAGTGAGTTGCGCTCCTTATCTTCCTAGAGGATGAGGAAGATGGGGGATAGACTTTCAAAGCTTCAATATTATTAAGTGACAAAGTTTTATTATCTACAAAGTCCTAGTTGGTTTCTACTTTCTATATGTGGAGATGCATTGTATGATATACTTTAAAAACTGAAACAATTGATCTTATATTGGCTGGAAATGCTTACATGATGCCTTAATTGAAAAATAAGATATATAAAAAAGTAGTTGACAAATACTCCAGTCATAATATATTTCCTAATATTAAAAATTTATCATAGTAAAGAAGAAAAACATGGAAATTAATTTCATTTACTATATCCACTACCTCTAAAGTACTGGGTGTTACACCTTGATTAAAAATAAAATACTCTTAACTTCATGCAAATATTTTTCTAGGGAGAAACAAAATGAACACATTTAAGTGTGACAAAAGGTCAGCTATGGATTCTTCTTAGAAGTAAAACTGTGCCAAAAGAAAATCAGCACAGTAGATGTAAATGAAGCAGGACTCTTAGGAAACTATTTATGGTTATACCTGTAAATGCTCATTCTTGCAGTTCCTTAAAAACTGATTAATTTGATGATGCCCATTTCTACCTTATGTCAAAAGAACTGGAGGTATTACAGAAATCAAACATTGATTCTTTTAAGATTAAACCTCACATTAAGTTAATTTTCACAAGTTACTCTATTACAAAGAATTCAATGAACTAATTAAAAAATACCAACATTGAAGTGTATTAAAGCCAAAGGCAAATAATATTTTAACCACAGATTTTTTATTTATATACAGTTCAGTCATATCAGTTTGTGCAAGTTGATACATAAGCCTGACAGAAAAATACATGATAGTTTGAGGCTTTTGAGCTTCCCTTAAGCCATCTTTAAAATAAACCTTATTTGTCCTATGGTTTACACCTTAGAACTGTACTCACCCTGTCTAAGATAATATCAAGACATGTTAATCTTGGTTTTTAATTCTTTACCATCATAACTAATTTTATCTCGGAAAACATAATTTCAGTATATCAAAACTTGCAATTGCTCATTGTACCTTTTTCTTTCTGTAACTTTTCCTGCCCTGCGGTCAGTGTTCTCTAGTTGCTTTCACTTCCATGTAAACCTTATGTCCAAGAAGAAGAGTAATTCCTTGGCTACTACAGACTACAGTCACTTCTTTTGTACTTTCTAACTGATGAACACAAAGTAGAAACATTAGGAGGGGAACACTGTCAACTCCCAGTACCCAGCTCAGATCCAGGTAACTGGGAGGAGGTGAGCAGAAGCACTCCTCAGCTGTTGCCCCACTTTTGCTTTTGCAGTGTTACATCTTACAAAACACTTCATCTTAAAACCTCCCATGACGAATGGTTACTTCACCCTTCCAAATCGTTTCAGATTAAAAGTTCAACAGATATCAGTGCTTTTGGGAGATTAAACTATGGTTTTTTTCAAGGTTCTTGGCAGCCCAGTCTGGATTTTAGATAACTATTACTGAGTTTAACAAGCACATTTTACTGTCTTCCAATAGCAAAGTGATAAAAGATTACAGGATAAATGGAAGGGCATGAGACAGAGTGATAGTAGGACTGATGGAGGAGAATGGTTTTGGGTCAACCTGCTATAGACTTCAGACATCAAACCAAGTTGAGTCTAAAACATGTATCTCCCTTCTATCACTCTACATATACAGATATATGATAATGAAGAAGGATTATTCTATACAGTCATATGATGTTGTAAAAATTTGACGGCTCTTACAAAAATCCTTGGATTTCACTCAGCCTCCAGAACAAAAAAAACCCCAAACAAATCATACATGCTTCCTATATGCAGATACCTACATGACAGAGTACTTTCAAAGAGATTATATGAAAATTTCAGCACATGGTTAATATATACTATCTACCTTGATTTCTACTGAAACAATTATTTTCCTCAAAAAAAGAAGAAAACTTAAACCTGGGGTTTTTTTAAATTATTTTTTATAAGTAGTTTATAATTACAGAGAGGTGCAAAAATCCAGCAGCCCCTCTAGTGCCTTTCAGCTCACAATGCACTCACAGCATAGTAATTTTCAGATAACTAATATATACAATGTATGATAAAGCTGACCTAAATCTATAAAATTCCGAGAATAGATTGATGCTTTTCTATTCGACACTACACTGGCTGGCTACTGAGAAATATAATGTAAACCAAACATCATCTCCATGGTAATATGTGGGTCAACTGTAATGAATATGAAGCTAATTGCTATATTTTCATGGATTATAATAAAAATAATGACCTGCAAGTCAGGATTTCCCTCGCTGGCAATAATAATTTCAGTATAAGAGCTTCTGGCTAACAATAAACTGCTAGGCACATTTCCCTAGTGAATGAGTTCTACTTAATTAAACTTCATCGAGGAAGGTGCTACATATTTACCAACTAAAACCGAAAGAAAGCCACAAAAGGAAAAGAAGGCCAACTTACAAAGTGGGGATATATCTGTGTTGACATTTCCTCCTTTGGGATTCACCTTCTGAGCTTGACTTGCAGGAACAGGCTTATATGATTGACCTGTGGCTCTGTACATGGCTTGAACCCAGAGTATTCTGTCCTGCTCATCGTCACTGGCAAATATCACGGTATCGCCTTCTTTAACAGCATTGAAAAACATTCGACCACCCTGAAGACCTGGAGAGGGAAACAGGAAGGTAATCTGAAGAAATACAAGTTACTTTTAACTCACCGTCAGTGTTTATTACATTTTTGTTTTCCTCTATGTGTGTACGGGGTGGGGCATGGGCATTAGAACACTTTGTAGGTATTTATGACCTAGAAATATGATAAAATGTAGAATAAGGATCAAATTCATGTAAATAACATATAGTAGAATAAATATAGAAATCACAGGAGAAAATATTTCCATAATTCCATTTCCAATTAAATTCCAATTAATTTCTTATTTTCTCTTTTTTATATGCTATTTTGCATTTCGCTAACATATCCTCCTTCTCAGCATCATTTTCTTAGCTAGAAATTCCCATCAACTTTATCTCGCCTGAAGAGAGGCAGCTCCATACCTCTTATGAGTGTTGCTGATCCTTCCTTGGCCCCTTTTTCTCATTTGAGTGTTTTGTTCTGAGAGTGAGTGCATAACTAGAACAGCACACAACAGCCAACATGGCTGTGCCAGGATTTTTTTTATGACGACATTGTTTTGGCTTTCCAAACATTTTCTGAGCATTGTTTGCCTTCTCAATTGTTCTAAACATTGAGCCAACATTTCCAAACATCAGTCTTCAATATCTTACAAGTCTCTTAAATTCATGACCCTCCACTGCCTATGTAGAGTAGAATTGTTTCTCACTACATGTGTAACTTTGATTTCCCTCTGCCATTTTAATACTAACTTCTGCAGATTTTTCTGATATCTTCAATTTTTTTTTGATTACTCTGAGTAATTTGTCTTTAGCAAGCACTGCCATCATTGACCTTCTTTTCTAAATCATCTATGAATACACTTCAAAGTACACTGCCACGTGCCTCCACCATCAAAAACAGAGAGAAAAGGGAAAGATTGACTAGAATTCATAATTTTTCCCTTGTACCATATACGGTCTTACAACGTTTCAGACAACCTTAGGGTAAGTTTATTGCTCAATCTTTTTACAGCAAGCTTCTTTGTAAAAGCATGATTTTTCACACCATAAAATCCTAGTGGAATAATTGCCAAAGAACCTTGGGCTTTTTGCTGCTATATTAAAACGAGCAAATTGAATCAGCTGTTTTACACAAACATATTGTACTTCAAAATCAAGAGAAGTACCTGTGTGAGGAGCTGTATAATCCACAGTGTATCCTTCGAGTTGCATCAGTTCCTGAGGCTCAGATTTCTTTTCTCTGTAACTGCACATGGCAAACGTGTATTGGCTAACCTGAATAAGAAAGGACTTCTTAATTGCTGAATTCCATTCCAGAATTGTGTAGCCAGTGTGCCATGGTTTAAATTAGCTTTCGGTTGTGCTGAAGAAATAAACCCCATTTTTTTCCCCAGAAACATTTACAGTGAAAAACTTTGCATTTTTTCCCCTTCCTGATAAAAGGAAGGGAAAAAAAAAAAAAAAAGCAAGCCATAAACACATCTTTCTGCAGTTTCCTGAAATACAATGTATTTTGGGCTGTTGCTTTACAAAAAATTTAAAGGAAGCAAAATTAGGTTCTGGTAGGGAAAATGCTTGGTGCTGTGGTACTGACCAAACTGCTCAGTTTACTTTGAAAGAAAAAAAACCTCCTGTATTCTAAAAACCTGGAAAAAAAGGACTTTTATGTATAAAAGTACTGTTCGCAGATGGAATGCGATGATTATCATGCAGCTGGAAAGATGAACACATAATCTGGCCCATTTAATTAAAGATGGTAAGTACCAGAACCTTCAGTTTGATTTTATTGTCTAATTTCCGCATCTTTCGCACCTGTGTTGACATCCATCTCCAGGTTACTTGGCTCACTGGATATAGTACTGTGTAGGCCAAGCAGCTTGCAGCTGGCATGAACATCAGTTACTTCTCATCAAGTACAGGTATTACAAAAAATGATAAAGCAATGAGAAGAGAATCTGTCACCACATGGTTTAAGACTCCCTAGCCAGAACAGAATGCAATAAGGATTGCTGAGGAAAAATCGACTGGAAAGATAAAGAAAGGAATGCAACAGCTTGGAGAGGAAAAGCAAACACTTACACAAAACGGAGATGTTCCCAGCCTTAAATGAAAAGCTGGAAAGACTACAACAGGTGACCGGAAGGAAGAGCCTGTGAATCTGTGAACACTAGAAACTTAAGGCAACTGAATTTACATGGGCCTCTGAAACTCTCATCTCCAAGGACTGTAGGATACCTGGCCAACAGACTTGTTTTGAACTATAATATCATTTCTTATATTCATAAAATTAGGCAAAGATCTAAGGATAGGCAAGGAGCTTGCCTGATAGATGATGGACTGTCTTTCTCTCAGTTGCTGACTGCTCAGTTAGCTGTTACCTAGATTCATTGCTTTGCCTACAGCTTCAGGAATGATCCTTTTTGAAGTAAAATTCTGATAGCTGATTTCAGTTTAATTCATGTATTTGCTGGTGCTGTAGCTGTACACCACTTCACCTCCAAGTCCAGTGACTTCAGCTGCTACTGACGAAAGATTTTTGACTCTCTGTAAAAGATGGACACTTTTGGAAAATAAGGACGGAAGGTGTGATTATTATCTGCATAAAGATCTAAAAATATTTAATTGTTTTAAGTATTTTTTTTAAAAAAAAACAGGATTATGCAGTGCAATGTGTGCAGTGTAAAGTGATTGAACACCCTCTGCCACAGTGCGTACAAGCATAAGGAACAAGTCCAACAGCTCTCTCTGCAAAATTGCCATCAGGCCTCAAATGCTGAACCCATGTCTCCAGAACCACAGCAGAAGTTTACAGGTGACAGAAATTAAACGTAGGCATTCCAGTATAATTAATACATTAGTTAAGCAAAGGCAGTTTTATAGGAGAAAAGAATTTGAGAGACACTGTCAGGCAACTAAAACAGAGTGCCAGCTTTCCACATAAAATTTACTACATTCACTTCAGCGGGCTGTAAGAAGGAGAGAGCTAAACATAAATAAACGCCAAAACCAATACAGACTGTCACCTTCAGTATTCAGACTTTCAGGCTAGGGGGGACTATTACAACCAGCCAGCCTGCCCTCCAGCACAACACACATGACAATATCAGCTCACTGTGCATTGAGCCCATAGTTTTGCCGTTGTTTATAGTATTTATTTTAGCAAATGGCTGTATTTTGGTTTAAAGATTTGAAGCTACCCCTGGGCTGGCAGGGGGGGATGTGGGCCTGCCAGTGGGGCCGGCAGGGCTGAGGGGAGCTGCAGACCAGCCCTGTCATGGCGACACTGGGGCAGGGATGATGGGCCCAGCAGGCTGAAACGGGGTCCTGGGCTGTGGGCAGGGTGAGGAGGGCCTGCAGGGGCCGAGCGGGGACAGTCAGGGCCAGTGGGTCCTGATATAAGAATTATTTACTTTTAAAAAGAGAGGGAAAGCCAAAAAAGTAAATATCTATAGTGAAAATCAAGAAAGATACGTGGAAAACAGAGGATGTTTGTTAAATCTTTACAGTTAATAAAATATGGCCTTGGGAAAGAGAACAGAAACCGTAAATAGGTGAAGCTGGGGCAAAAGAAGCTAAGCTCAAGGAGAACCAAAAGGTTAATGAGACTAAACAGAAAATTACTGGAACTACGTGTGAACTATTGCGATTAGCATACTAAAAGATCCACCCTAGAGCAGGGGCTAACAAAGCCCCCTTCCCCACAGAACATGCTGGTGAAAAAAAAACCTCACCGTACCTTTAAAAAAAAAAAAAGAACACTGCAGCTTTAAATGGGGATGAGACTTGTAAGAACCAGTGAGATTTAAGCGTGACTACGGAGTGTATAAAAAAGCTGTGCTGTGCCTTAGGAGGTGGCTAGCTGCTCACCTGGCACCCCCCAGATAGGGGGTAACAGGGCCCTGGGGGCCGACACAAGGCTCAGCCCCTGTGCCATGTCTTCTGCTCCAGGCTCAGCAGCAGTATCACCTCTCTTACTGCTTGGTAGTCCCCTCTTTACATTCCCAAAAAACCTATTTGCCCTCACACACAAGCACAGTCACAAGTTGGTTAGTCACACGCCACTAAATCCTTTGCAATTAGAATCGTATCTCATGGAAGCTCCCTCCTCTCCTCTTCTTGTGAACTGAACCTTGCACAGTTAATTTTTGATACCGCAGTAGAAACATTTTTTAAGTTATTCTATTTTGTCAAATAAAACAACATGGCAAGCACCCACATGTCAACAACTCCATATAACCACACTGTACGGGCAAACTAAGCCATCAAAAAGGAAGCTAGCAGACACTGATCGTGGAAATGCATACGATGCCCATTTATTTTTTCAGATTTCTTCAACCACTGAGTGTTTTTGAAGATAAGCTTGTGGAAGATCTGGGCTATGTGTCTTTGTTCATTTGTAACCTCACCTCTATGACATTATAATGCTGTTGATGTTACTTTTTCAAATGTATTTCAAATGCATACTCTTATTTTAAAGGAACAGTTTATTAAAAGATATTAATTTCACAATCACTCTTATACTTCATCTTTTTATTGAAAATGAGACATTTTAAAGTCTCTCCCACAAAGAAACAAATAGGAAAACTCCATAAAATTTTGTTGGGGGAAAAAAAGTCTCAAGAAAATAAAGAAATACAGAATTTGCCTCATTTGTTTACACTTGTGATCTCTTAAAAGCTTTTCCTTATGGTTATCAGTGGCTGCTATCAGTTATTATAGAGAGAACCACCAGCACAATCTGAAATGACACTTTTTAATACAGATCTATGACCAGGTTGAAGTGTATTGTTAGTAGTTAATGGACCTGTAGGTAGTTTTTCCTTAGAATTCAGCAAATTAGCTTCAATACTTCACAGAATAACTTGTACTCAAAAGTCAGGACTATGTACCACACATTCTCAAACAAAAAGAGAATCAAACCACCTTTTCAACAAGTAATTATTGACAGAAGACAAGCCAATCCTCTTCCTACAACTGCATCGACTTGAATTTCATAATTTTCCGGAGGTCCAAACACCTGACTACCAGCTGTTCTACCTACTTTGTAACAAAGTGGAAAAACAAGAATCTGTGCATGCATGACAGACAGATAGGCACAGAAACATGGACATGACTTATGAGCAGTGTCACTAGGGGAAGTCCCCATGGAGCAGAAAGACCCTGTTTAATGTGCTGGGAGGAACTGTTACTGCAAACCTGGAGGCTGACAGTGGTCCCTTCTATAGGGCATCACTGGGCAGCCCACTTTAGGAGCTCAACAGCAAGAATTAGCCTGTGTGGTTGTTGTGTTTAGAAAAAAAAAATCCATGAAACAAATGACTGGCTTTCAAAACAGTAGAACAGATGATATTAAAATGACAGAAGTGAATATGCATTCCGATTACTGGAGGAAGATATTATCAGACAGTAAATGAAGTAAAACACAGCATGTCCAGCTGAGGCTTTTTACCTAACATGTTAAATCCCTGTCTTTTTCCAGTTTGAAATTAATAACCTTTTAGAGATGTGACCGGATTGTAAAAGGAAGAAAAGGGAATAAAATGAAAAGGTTAAAATCTCCAGACTCTGTAACCTTCCTATAATATTGAGCTGTTCTTTCAGAAAGCACAAACAACTTCTAATATGTGTAACAATAATGAAGGTACACATTCCTCACATCACACTCCTGAAAAATCAACATGATTCATCTAATTTCACTCCTGAGTTAAATTTCCAAAATGTTTGTAAATCATACTGATAGCCTCTGTCTTAGAACTGAATTTCATGGCCTTCATGTTTTACTAATATAAGCTAAAAGCTAATTTATAGACAAAGACTCATCAATATGTCAATAGTATATCAATACAACAGATTGATATTAATTAATGAATGCTTATTTCACACATACTGACTTCAGTTTACTGCCAAGTTACGTACCAGAGCTGTCTGGACAGTAAATATTGATCTGACATGGTATTTTTTACAGAGTCTTATTGAATTGATAGCTGCTTTAAAATGAAATAGATGTCTAATTCCCATCACAGTCAGAAAACTCCTGTAACGTTCCCCTCCAGTATTGCAATTTCAGCACAGAAAGCAAAAGATAGTTAAAATTCATTTGGCTGGAATAAATTGTTCTCCCAGATGGCTCCATATCACACACAGAGAAAGATTATGTGTCTCTTAGATGTGCACTTTAAAACTCAGATGACACCTGTAGCTTAGAGGAAGAGAACAAAGTCTTTCCTTTAGTGTAATGGGGGTTGCAAAGTAGGAGTGCTGAAGAAAAGTATGGACAAGGGAACATCTAGGCTTTCTTTTTTTTTTTTTTTTCTCTCCAGCAACTTGAAGTAACTTTCCTTTCACATCCATGCCTTAATAGCTGTCCTGTATAGACATCTTCCCAAGCTTCACAAATCTTAATAAAATCAGAAAAAGGCCTCATCTCTTCATGGAGGACCTTGGTAAAATCAGAACTCAAATGAATTCAGTAAACTTTCCAGAAGATCCTGTTCAACCTTGTAACGATTACCCACTGATTATCAATACGCAAGCCAATTCCCACTGCAGCCAGGGAGAACACTGTATTGACATCAAGCTTGGCAAGAATAATATGCAAATACTCTCAGCTTTTAACTTTACTTATTAAAGACCCTGTTCAGGATTTTTTTACATCCTTACAATTTTCATCATTTAGGAGTAGGAGGAGACCGGGTGTGTGTGACCGACAGAGTGGTAGAGAAAGGAATCAGGCTTTCTGTAAAGTAGTTTTAGAAACCTTCATTCTTAAAAAAGCCTTGTTAACAGGCTGCATCCTTTGTATGATGTTTATGGAGACTCACACTAACAGTTTTCTGTCAACAAAACAGAGGACATAGAAGAATAGCATTCTCTGAATTGATGCAGAAGAATATAAAATTTGTAACTCCAATCTGAAGACAAGCACAAAGACAAAATAATTGCAAAAACTCACAGAAATCGTTCAGTTTTGACCACTCAGAATCTACTTTTCTATTCCTATTCTAATGTCATGTTAATGTCACCATTCACTAGGGTGTGAAAATACAGTCCAAGGTCCGGACAAAAAGTTATGAAAAATCAGTGCAGCACATTTTTGTGGCCAAGACGAAGTGCTACACTAGATTTTCTGTAACAAATACATAATTTTACTCAGTTTAATATTGCAAGGAAGAACAAGAAATAGCATTATGCAAAAAACATTTATGAAAAAGTTCTTAATAGTAACTATGCTTGCTTTAATTTTAAAGGCAGAAAATCTTTGCTGAGATAGAACAAATGAAACAGCAAGTACAATCCACTTTGTGAAATATAACTTTATTTTAAATTGAGTGCTGCTAGAAGGCTGTCAGCAGAACGTTTCAAGGTCACAACATTCCACACAGAAATGTCTAGGTTTCAGTTGAAACATTGCTTAGTGTAGGGACTCATTCATATATATGTAAAACTCATTGACATTTCTGTTTACTACATATGTTAAAAAAAAAATAAATACCCTGGATGTCTCTATGCTGTAAGAAGCTTGGAGCAGCGTTGCATGAAGATACTGATTTACTAATGGGGCCAGACACCATACATAAGAAAAATGATTTCACGGCAGACTACTAACCTGAACAAGAACAAAGTAGCGTTTTTTCCACCGCTTCCAAACCTTCTGTCCTAGAGCGTACAGATATCTGCAAAGGAAATAAAGTGAATGTTTTTTCCATTAATAAGAAGCATTTTATTAGGAGGACCCAATACAAAACAGTGTATTAATTTGCTCTACCTACTGAGCTGCTTCTTCACTATTGTCATATCTAAGAAGGTATTTTTTTCCTATTTACTCAGACAATAGAAATGCAAAGATATAGTCCTTTTCATTCAAAGTAAGACAAAAAGCAGAAACAAAAGACCTTGTTTGAGATGACTAATGTGGTTATCACTTCTATTTCACCAATTGCATCTGAAAATAGACAAAACAGCTTAAAGTAGAACACTTGACTACACAGAAATACTAAACGTTAGAAAAGTTAAACTCCCCAACACTTTTTTTTTCCATTTGGTTTCCATAGATTTGCTAGTATTTCTCTGTTTCTCTAGTCTGTGAGTCACAGTGGCAGTTTGGGAAAATGTTCAAAAAATGCCAGGAGACACACAAGATTAATTTTTCTTCAAGAGTAAATGGAATCTAACTTACCAAACAGAAACACCTCGCTATAAAGACTGTGAGATTACTAAAAACTCCTTGTCTCACATTGGCAGTTTCCAGGCTTTTAATCAGATGATTTAATCAGCAGTATCAACTACTGAGATGCAAAGCCACAGTTGTTGATACTCTTTGGCAGTAGAGAAAGCACCCCTCCTTTCCCAAGAAGTTGCAGCAAGTTTTATGGCATTATAATGACACTTTTTTTGCTGTCACTGTGGTCATGTGGCACTGTTCTTAACAAGGACAGCAAAAGGAAAAGGATGAGCTCTGGGATTATAAGCAAGAGGCTACGACTGGTAAGGACCTACTGCTTAAAACCTGACAGGAGAGCAAAATATTACCTATGTTACGTCCCTTCTGGCTGGCCAGCTTTTTTTATCAAGGCATCTAGTACAACTACGTGGGTCAAAGGCAGAACCAAGAGCCAAACTGTTCAGACCAGTGAATGCTGGCTTCACAGGCCACTCTTCAGAGGATGCTGGCATGTGTATTATGAAGTTGTTGCAATAACCAGAATCATAGATGGTTGGTTGGATGATAGATGGACAGGTGCCTCTGTGGTGAGAGGATAGGGTCTGCTGCCCTCTACTTTTTGATCGCTTCTGGGGGTTGTTGCCTGGTGGTTTTTAACTCAGTAAAAAAACCAGAGCAATGAACCAACATCTCGTGAAATTGGCAAGTAAGATACAGGCAAAACATTGTTTTCCACCTGTCCTTGGCATACACTCAGGCACATTCTTCGCCACTTTAGGTATTACAAAGGACAAATTTCTAACATAAATGTTCCACATAATGCATATTAACTACGGTGGTTTGTCAGATTACACAAGCAGCTCCGTCATTACTACGACACTGAACAGCTTGCCCTTCTTCAACTCCTGCTGCACCTGCGTTGAAACTCTGCCTCACTTGTTACTCTGCTTTTTATTCATATGAGAGTACAGAAAATCAGGTTTGTGTACACCATTACCAGTTGATGTAGCTTTCTTTCAATAGTCCAGATCCTGCCACACTCTTTTTAACTTCTTAATTCTGTGATTATCATAAATTCAATAAAGAGAAAGGAGTAAGTGTTATGTCAGAAAGGGTACCAAAAAGAGGCCTACTGGGGTTTATTTGAAAATTTATAATGTTTTGCAACTAAGGAAGCATTTATGTCACAGACTGATAGGTGGATATTCCCATATCCTCCCCGCCCCTCCCCCCCCCCCCCCGCCCCCCCCCAAATATGAACTGCTTTGCTCTTCATATATGATTCAGAAGAGCCAGGCACGTTACCCCATAACAGCATTTACTTTCCCCAAAGCGTACCACATTGCTGCTGCCCCCATTCATCTCTTTACTATTGCCATAGGGTGAAGGGGGGAATGACTGATGAATTTCACTCAGCCTTGAAGATTAATGACTGGGGGGAGAAAAGTAAAAGGGTCCACAGGTGGCCTTTGGGCTCTCTCAGTCCTAAACCTGTCCTGTTCTTCATGGTGGTTCTGCCAACACATCCCTCAGAACATCCTTTATGTATCTCTGATTTTAGCCGTCAGAGGACAACTGCCCCACGGACTGTGGAAATACGCAGTCCTCAAATGCTACAATGCAAAGATATCCTGCCATGTTTCCACCCTCTTGGCATGTCTTAAATGACTGTAAGAGAGCCATAGAATAACACAGCTCTTCTTACTTGAGAGTAATCCTGGTATCATCAGTGGCAGTGACTTTATGTTCTAACAGGAACACGGCAGAAAATGAGTAACCCAACCTTAGAAATGCCAGGTTTAATCAATTCTTTTTCATTATTAACTGCGCCTGGTATAGAAAGGTGCTTTTAAAATAAGAGATCTTAAAAGAACATTTGCTATCAGAGAAAGGGTCAGTTGCTTTTTAAATTACTTTTCAGGTAAGATATACCACATATGGTCCTGCAGTACAGGCAGAACTATCACAAGTTACAGTAAAGCCATAATTATAAAATAAGAAAGCATACAAAAAAGAAATTCAATAGTAACGTGCACTTCTTATTCCTCCTATAAATCACTTCCAACTATGGTGTTAAATAAGAGCTTCCTTAAGAAACAAAGGGGTGGAACATTAACTGCATAGCATTAAAATCCACTGGTCTTAGATAAGATTAGGTAACAAACAAAGTAGCATTCATGAGACAGAGCTCGGGTTTAGTATAGAAGTGCAAAGCCTTATGTGACTTGATTTTACAAATCACTAGAAACACACAGTTATAATGATGTTACTAATCCATCTTCCAACGCCACCTCTAATGGTTGCAGGTTTTTTCTAATGTAGAAAGTTTCAGCCGTTTACAAGGGACGTATCCTGTGCTCATCTTTAGTGTGCAAGCTCCTGAAAGATGAGGATATTAATTCTTACTCCAGAGTCTAACATTTATACCCAGGAGGAGACAAACATCTTAGACTTCCAGAGTCCTCTTTGAACATTTTGTTCCCCATTTATTTTCCATTGAAAAAAATAGGAAGCAAAGGACCTAAGAACACTGTTAAATTTGGACAATAATATCTAGGATTTGTAGAAACTGTCATTGACGTTTACAACAGAAAAAGTTTACAAAAGCGAGTTTCCAGATTTAAATGAACTTGAGTTTCACAGCTGGTGCAGAAAATTAAGCGGTTAACAGATTCAGAAGTGAACTAAGTCCCAGAGCTAAGCTGAAGAATATTTTATTTCTAAGATGGGGAATTGCACCATTTTTCACAGGTTTCAGGTAAATGTCAGTACCACAAACTATCCTCAGTACCACAAAGATCCTCAGTCACAAACTCGCAGAGCTGCAGCCTGCTATTTCTCTGCCCATATGTATATCTGTATTCACCTACAAGCCCCACTCACTCTTTCCATCCAAAAAAATGTGCAGAGATGCATAGCATTAAGTGTTCAGGCTATTTTAAACAAATACGCTCAGCAGCAACAATAAACAGTCATTCCTGCAAACACTGTACTTTTCTTTAGGTGAAGTATCCTGTGCGATAACAAAGAAGAAGCTGATATTCAGCAGTAGTCAATTCCATGTTTCTAAAAACTAACCTCACCCTTTACTACAATTCTTCTCATGTTAATTTGGATTCCAGAGTTGGGAAAATCTACAATAATTCTTGAATTATTACAGTTCAACCATGCACTGAGAAGGAAAATACTGAAATGGTTCCACTGTATCTGAGCACTTGGATAGTAATTACTTATTACTAAATAGATTTATTTTGACTTCTCTTTAAGACCATGTTTTGAGTGTGTTGAATGAGTAGACTGACAATAAGTCAGGAAAGATTGGTTTCTAATGTACATAGAAACATATAGACAGCAGACTTTAATTCTGTAAAAATATATGAATATAGTATGTATACATAACATCTGTATCTGTACATGTGCACATTAGAAAGCATATTTATAGTTAGTATGTATATGCTGGTTGCCTTCTTCAGTCTTTCTGTATTACTTAAATAATTTTCAGTAACATAAGACTAATACACCTGCTTTTACACAGCCCGTAGAAAACAGGAGCTTGATCAAACATATTGAGTCATTAAGTGCTACCCCAATGTAAAGATTTTCTAACACAGTTTTGTAACATGAAAACACAACCAAACGTACAAACCATGATCACTTTCCCGAGACTTTTGCTCTTAAAAACAGTTCTACAATTTTATTTTCTTTAACATAATTTAATTACTTTCTCTTTACTCACTCCCAAATTAAAAAGTAAAAATTTGATTTGTATGAAGTCACAGATTTACCTGATTATGCCTCACAATGCTTATAATATGATAGAAAAATAAACATTTAATATTTCAAATTCATTTTCCTGGAAAACAAATAAAATACTAGAATTTACATTTCCACTACAAAACACAGAAACACCTGGATAAAAATGTCATATATCATCTTGTTTCAGCCAGTATAATTTTCTCCTCCGGAAACAGAACAAACAAAATGAACAACCATTTTCTTTAAAAAGTCCAAGCATCACTATATTTTAAATACATAAAGGTTGAATATTTTTCAAAGTAAATTTCCTCGTGTTATAAAAATGCAAAACCTTATTGCTAAATATTATAGTTCATTTTCAATTATGTGATGGCACACACAGGAAAGGAGAGAGCGGCTTATTTGCTCTAAGTCCATGCTGCGAGAGTGCAGGGTTATATTTTTTGATGAAAAAATCAGCACTAATGAATAGCTGAAAAACATAATTGAGTGTGGAATACTGGAGCTATTCACTGCTGGAGAAATGAGAAAGGACTTACTACTTCTACAGAGATCATTTTTAGACCAGCCTTTTTATTCTAAGGAATGAAGCAATCTATCTACATCTTGAATGGTAAGTTCTCTACTTGTAAAAGGCTTCATTTATCACAAACAATGAAAAAAATATAGAAAGAAAAATCAATACGTGTAGCAGTTTAGTCCAGCAAAGGCCTTTCTTAAAGAGAAACCTCAGTCAAGGTTGAAAGAGCAATTAATGCAGTCTCAAAAATCTGGGCCACTCTGATAGAGTTCGGTTAACATGTGGCAGAAGTAATCATCCACTTGTGAAAATGATTTTCAGTTCATTCTCAAACACCTTTCAGACACTCATGATCCCATTTAACTGACAACAATACAGGCTATCTGTGGGCATCATTGCATTCGCTGTGAGAGCCAATGGAGACCAAATGCCCACAGGCACTTTCAGTCATCCCTGCTCGCTTGCATAAAAGGAATCTTCCTTGTACCGAATTCCTCCTTTTATTTAACCCCGCAAGATTAAGCCATTTTTTTGTCTTCAGTTGAGGATGAGAGAGAAAACTGATTCAAGACAACAATATGACCTGGGTCATAAGAAACCTAGCTGTAAACATTCTCGGATTCATTTTAGTACTTTCTGTGCTCTTGAGAAAGAGAACTAAATAAGCCTTCAACAGATGGAATGAAAAAAAGCAGCCTAAACTTCTACTGTAATTATACCTGCTAAGGATAACGAAACGTTGAAGAATGTCAAGTAATACAAACACCACAGCCATAGAAAACAGTTCCATTTATTCCAACGAGCAAGACACTCCTAATATGAACAGGAAAAATATGGGTGTCATTGTGCACCCCAACGTCCTGTCCCCCCCACCATCCACTCCCCCCCCAACAACTTTTCACTTACAGTATAAATGGTTATTGGTATGCTGGAAGATCAGATATCCCTAGATTCTTTAACAGTGATACCTTACTGCACTCCAGAGTGCTTCAACATTTGTGAATATGCATGCCAGTACTTACAGAACCTGTGAAGTAACTGGAATGGCAACTTGAGAATTATCAATCCAATTTATGTCATATCATGAAACCTATTTGGTATGTAAAGTGGGAGTGTTTGTCAAGACAGAAAAACGTCCTTTAGCCTTGAGAGAATTCCACGCAACAAAAGAATGAAATCCTTCAGATGCAACATAAATGTAGAAAGTACTCCGATTCTAATGTAATGTAATTGTCATGTAAACAGGTAATGCAGCACAACTGTGAAACGGCTGGTGCTGAGAAGCAGACACTGTCTCTCTGTGCTTTTTGATGCAGCTTTCTTTGGACTAGTCTAGTCTGACCCCATGGACCAAGGAGCTACCAGTGCAGCATATATGGGTATACCCCTGGAGCTCATCTCCCAGTTTAATTTCATCTAAAAAGATAAGTCTGTGAACATAAAGTGTTCCATGATGTGAAAGAAATCACAGTAAGCAGGAACAACTAAGAGATTGGTTTTAAATGTGAAAATCTGAATTTAAATGCTAATGCTGATGGAGTAGAACAAGTTTAAATCACACTGCTCTCCCCTGAGCATCCGGTTTGGCTGTGGAAACAGTTCTTTCTGTTGTCAGAACTGAAATCAACTCAGAAGCATCCTGAGCACCCAGAAGCATCCAGGCACCCAGCCTAGACATCTCTCCATGTCACTGGAAGCGCATGACACTGCAGCTAGATAGAAAAACTGATGACACTTTTTCCAGCCAGGCAGTGATATTATTTGTGATCCAGAAAGCCTAAATGGATGAGGACCTGTTAATATGAAAAATCTGCTTTAGTTTCTAGGTCATGTGCTGCCACTGATAGAATCAGTCAAAACACCCTGCTCACTGTTATACTGGTATAAAACAAATCTATGTACTAAGCTGCCAACTGACGCAACTCCAATTCTGGAGTCCTAGTGCTGAAAATGCCTACTTTTGGGAGGAGTGGTGGAGGCTAGCAAGAGCAGTGAACTCTTACAAGAATGATACATGCCTTTGGTTATCTTTGGCTGGTTCTGTATGTTTTTTCACTGTCCAGAAAGCTACTTTTGAATTGTTAGAACTTTAAAGAATACAGATCTCAGCAGAGCTAATTTTGTACTTTTTTTTGGTAATAAAACATATAAACAGAACAAGATTAATACATTTCTATCCTAAAGATTATCAGTTCTAAGTATTTTCATAACTTTTTTTTTCATCATCACTAGTAGGTACTTTAAAGTTCTTATGAAGTAGTGTAAAGAGGTACATCTGCTAGCAAAGGTATGAGGAAGTATGCTACACCTGGTATCCCTATTTGTGATTTAAAATAACACAAAGAAATTACTTTCCTTCAATTTCTGCATACATAAGATGTTTATTCAGAACATTATGATGTTCTAAAAATATTTCTTAGAATTCCTGACAGCTGGATTTTTTAAAAAATCCCCCAAATAATTCAATTAAACCCACTATTTTAAAACATCACCAAAGTTTTGAAACAAATCAGTTTAACATGTCCTAACTTACCTACTTATCATTATTTTCTTAATAGGAACATTGCTTGACACTTATGTCATGCTTTACAAATGCCAGATAATTACTCCTTACAACATGTCCAGTAGGGGAGGTTAGCGTTATTACATTAGCTTCTGTGGGAGAGAAACGAAAGCAGAGAAAAGCAAGAGCTGTTCAGAACCTGAGGTCCTAGCACAGCAGAAGAAACATTCAGGAAAGCCTCACACCAGCCCTTATCTTCCAGACATTGGAAAATGCATTTCAGAAGCCTGCAAAGCAACGTCCTTTTCACTCCATGGTCAAATCATGCAAATCATTCGTGAATTGAAAAAAAGGTGTAAGAAAATGTTCCAAAGGAAAACAGCAAATCAAATACCTTTGTCTTTGCAGCTCCACTGTGTCCCTTTCAGCAACCATGTTTTTCCCTTGTACTTTGTATGGATCCAGTGTAAACTACTCAGGGTGTATTTCATCTTCAGAGTTTTGCAAATTACCCTTTGGAACTACCCTTCTATAGTATCCATTGGCTATAAGAGATCCCTACATTGCCAAGACTCCAAACTTACACGTTGCAGTTAGTTGCCTGAAAACAGATGAAATGAAGGAAGCTTTTTGTACCCAGGCATCATGAAAACTAGATAATGTGACGTTCATGGAAAATGTTTGTTGTCTGCAGTCTGACGAAAGTACTCATTCCTAAAGCTGAACTTGGAATAATATATACTAGTTTGCTCTTTTCAGTCACTGCTATGAGGTAAAGCTTCTGTGGATGCAATGACTGAACTTAGCTGATAATGAACAGAGACTACGTTGACTGTAAAGATTTCAAAATGGTTGGCACACTTGGTAGAAAAAAAATATTTTTAGTTGTGCTACTACAGAGTAGTCTAGAATGAAATGTGCTAGAATACAATTTAAGCAACAGTTCAGAAAATGCAGTTACCTTCTTGGAATTCACATACAATCTTTGAAACAGCAGTCTGTCCCCACATCGCAGAAATAAAAAGCCTTTTATTGGGAACTCTGTGATTTTCTTCTGGATTAAAATTTTGACTCTTATACATTAGAAAACTCCCCTTTAATCTACCAGACTTCAGGTAAACATTGGAAGCAATGAATACCATTTCTCTTTCCATCCAACACACAGCAGCAGAAAAACACGTGGTGCTGCCTGGATCAGCAGTGCAGACTGTCTCCGTTGCATCTCTAGCACCTCTAAGGAAGGCAGGAACAGTGCCAGACATTAATTTCACACAGCTATGCAACTGCTACGTCTTGTTTCCATGAACTCAAATGAGTTACATTTCATTGTGCATTTTAGGCATTCTTGGACAGGTTTATGGAAGAGATATTCAATTGCATTGTATGTCAGTATACTCAAAGAACCATACCAGGCTCAGAAAGTCCTTGCTCTGCAGGCAGGTGGAGTGTCAAAGACTACTGAGACTACTTATAAACCTTCCCAGTCACCTGCTGCTGGCCACAATGGAAGACATGATACCAGGTTAGATGGAGCCAGACAAAAAGCTAATCTAACATTCTGATAGAGACATTCTGCCTTGGAAAACCTACCAGTGCAGAACAACAACTGTAGGTTACCCCTTCACTAAAAGTTAAGAGTCAAAAAAATTACTTTTATACTCCTGGCCACCTTTTGATGACAATACAGGAGTAAGAACAAGAAAGCTTTCATAGTATGACCCAGCCAATCTGTTCTGTTAAAATACCCATTTTAAAGAAACTTTCCTATACAGAACACATAGAGGATTTTAAAGATGCCAATGAAACAAAAAGACTTCTGACTCAATGTCACTTTGGCTCTTTTGAAGAAACATGCTCTATGAAAGAACGTAGAAGTGGCCACCTAAAAGCACATTCAGGCCTGTACCCTGTCCCCAACAGGATGGGGAGGAAAGCAGCAACTGGATGGAAGCATGCAGTTAGACATCCCCAGAATTTCCTCCTATATTCATGCTACTACTGACTCTAGGATTATTATTATTTTTTTTTAATCTGGAAATGGTGTCTCTGTATTTACTATTTGTGAATGGGTTTTTGTTTTAATGAATTTCCATAACGACTTTCTCAACCTTTAAAGCTTTCAAAATCTACACCTAGTAGCACAGTTCTACATCTCAACTACTTGTGCCTGGAAGCAGCTCTTTTGGTTTGCTCTGAAACTGCCACCTACCAGTATTATTTATTTAGCAATTGTCTTGTGGCACTGGAAGAGACAGCTTTCAGTGTACAATAATTTGCATTAGAACCGTTACCATGATTGGATGTTTTATACTTGGAAATGCCACACAGACGCAAAGTATCTAAAACTGAATTCCCCAGGAGTCATTTTAGGAAGCGATAGAGCTCCATCACTGAGAAATATATCCCCTATGAGAAACTTGAGTATCCCTTCATGGAATTCCAGATTTTTACAATAGATTAACATAACTAGGAAAACAAAAGTCCTAAAGAAATGTCAGTATCTTGAAAATATTTTTGTTTGGGGTGTTTGGCTAGAGAAAAACAAAACAGTGATATACAAGAAAGACACAAGCTTATGAAAACAGCATGGTTTGGCTCTTTGTTCGAAGTTCTTTACCGCAACAAATACGTAGAAAATCAAAGCATTCAAATGCACTGTCCCTGCACTAGAGTTACTAAACTGGAGCTGATTCACCTTTGGAGCTGTAGAAGGACTTCAGGGATACAGAATTTACCACCTGCGAGGGAGCATCAGAGCCATCTGCTGGGCTCAGCCCATTCCTGCTGCACAGGATACAGGATTGCTCTGACAAGCAACCGCCTCCCCAGATTAGCAATACTAAAGTGATATTCAGCTGTAAAACTGCTGTTACATAAAAATGATTTCAAAAGGCAAAACATAAAATCTAAGAGAAAACAAGTTGTAACACTGATGAATTGGATGTGAGGGGAGGTTTGAGTGGTTTCTCCTCATTTGAAGTTTTAGAAATACTTTAAAAAAATAGCATTTGTATATAACACAAAGGGTAAAATGCCTTCTGTAAGTGTTTCGGTGTCTTTTTAAATGAAGAAAAAATATAATTAATCGTTTTAGTGTCACTCATTCATTACTGTTCAAATCTGAGATTGAGATTTTTCAATCTCTTTCCCCAAACACAACTTCACGCACTTGTCTGTGTATTTACTTACACATATATAAAAGGAATCATTTCCTGCTATAATTCAGTCAAGAGTTGAGAGCAGAGTAGTTCCAGTGTCCCAAAAACCTACTGGAACAGGTACCTCTACTCTCCTAATATTTGATTTACCAAAATATTGTAACAGGTTTATTGGAATTTGCAGAGCTAAATTTCCAACTAGGCTTTAAAAACTTCCACGTTAAATATTTTCAAACCTTCTTCTAAAATAGACTGTATATATACAGAGAAAAACTCCACATTTGTAGGTACTAAAGAAGCTACTCTTGGAAACTTCTAAAATTAACAAGCAATTGCTTTATCTATATTGGCTAGGAAAATATGCACTCTTCTCAATTATAAAAGCTTTCACGAAACAATATAAACAATCAAAAGTGAGATTCATTTAGCTGCATTATAATCCTAGTCCCATGTTCTCCCTTAATTTAACCATGCTGCCCTCCCGTGGATGCCAGGATACGTATAACGCAAAGGCCCAGAATAAGAAAATTTAAATTGAAAGTTTAAAATTGATCCCTGCTACCTGTTTGAGTCTGACGTCAAGAGGAAAGAAAATGCCCCTGAGTAACCACAAAAAGTTAATAACTTAAACTCCAGGGTAAGGACTATCAAACTTATATTTGAAATAGTTTTAAAATGAATATTTTAAATAAGCAGAATGTCTTATTTTCCCACAAATCATGTATATATGGGAACACAGAGTCATATATATTAATAATACATGTATTCTCAAGTTAGGGGGACAACATGCATTGCATAATGACGAGTCACTTTATCCGCTGAAGTGCCAATACACTTATACAGATTATCCAACAACTCAAAAGGCATGGAAATAATTTGCAAAAATATCAGTATTCGGTAAACTGAAAAAGTGCCAACTGGCGAAATTGTAATCTTTTTTTCCTTGTACTGAGATACCAAATACATATTGAAGAATTATTGAGTAAAAAATATGTTACATCTTTAAAGAAGAATACAAAAAATCGTTTGGAATAAAAAACCCTAAAATTAAAGGAGAGGTATAATAAATTATTAAAAAAAATGGTCTCATGCAGAAAAAAAAATCTTGATCAATTACATTTCCATAAAGTCTCGGTTCTAAAAAGCTGTTACTATTTAACTGGAAATTAATATTACACACTAAAACATTTATATAATTTGAGCTCATTTATACTCTGTTAGAGTTGTCAGATTTCTTAATCATTGGTATAAAACAGATCAGTACTGAACAGGTACCAAACCCACTAAAGTACAGTAGCTGGAGTGACACAATGCTGCTGTTTTTCTTCTAGACTAAATCTGTAAATGCCAAGAGATTATGCTTAAAGTCTTAATGATAAGGAATGCTTAAAATACATTTTCTTTCCAAAGAAAGACTAACATTTCTAAACACTACAAAAGGTAGAGTGATGCCTTCCGGTTCTAAAATATGTTAGAAAGTAAACACTTTTTTCTTTGCAATCTTTTTTGCCTTTAACACAGAAAGAAACATGAAAGTGAAATGCTTAATTTTAAATCAAATGATTTGCTGCCAAAGTATTTTATATATTATTGAAAATACTGTGAAATAAATAAAAAGTCTCAGGAAAGCAAAAAAACCAAAAGGGATTATTTTGGACAAGACATTTAATATAGTCACATGGTATTTTGGTGCCAATTAGCGAAGTTGCTAACATGCCATATCAATAATAAAAAAAAAAAGACCTAAGTAGAGGGGTTAATTAAATGAAATAAGATAATTAAATGCTTCTCAATATATAATAAAAAATTATGGCTGAAAGTGTTCCATAATGTTGTATTTTTGTTTTCCTATTATCTGCTATTCTGCTGAGTTTTAATCAGTGAATCTATATGCATAAAAGATAGATAGTGTCCAGATGTTAACATATTGGTGGCAGGAATCAGGTGTTCAATTAGAATTTATTGAGTGTGCAAGGAAAAACCCCAAGCCTTCCATTAAGTAGAATACATACAGCTCAATTAAAAATGAATGTAGCATTTGGGATTAAATCGAACATTCACATTCATAATGGTTAACCATACAATATTAGTTTAAGGATCAGAGCTATTTTCTGTTTGAAAATGGATCCGCTGCTTCTCAAGATAGATGGTAAAGCTGCATTTACACAAATTGCTTGTTTGTCTCCTGTGATGCCTTTTTTTTTCTTTTTTCTTTTTCCTAAGTAGTGAATGAAAGAAAGGCAAGTGTTACATTTTTAGAAACCTTAGCCTAGCACATGTTCTGAGCTACTGGCAATATTTGTTATATTTAATAACAGCCCCAGTTACGTTACTTGCATAACAATTCCAGTTTCATTTGACTGCATTCATTACTCAGAATGTGTTTCTTAATGGCTTGACTGAAAGATCCTCAAAAATCACAGAATGGTCGGGGTTGGAAGGGACCTCTGGAGATCATCTAGTCCAACCCCCTGCTAAAGCAGCTTCACCTACAGCAGGTGGCACAGAGACACGTCCAGGTGGGCTTTGAATGTCTCCAGAGAAGGAGACCCCACAGCCTCTCTGGGCAGCCTGTCCCAGTGCTCTGTCACCCTCAAGGTAAAGAAGTTCTTCCTCATATTCAGATGGACCTTCCTGTGTTGCAGTTTGTGCCCGTTGCCCCTTGCCCTGTCACTGGGCAGCACTGAAAAGAGCCTGGCTCCATCCTCCTGACACTCTCCCCTAAGATATTTGTAGGCATTGACAAGATCCCCCCTCAGCCGTCTCTTCCCCAGGCTACACAGGCCCAGCTCCCTCAGCCTTCCCTCACAGGGGAGATGCTCCAGTCCCCCCACCATCCCTGTAGCCCTCCGCTGGGCCCTCTCCAGTAGTTCCCTGTCTCCCTTGAACTGGGGAGCCCAGCACTGGACACAGCGCTCCAGATGTGCCCTCACCAGGGCAGAGCAGAGGGGCAGGATCACCTCCCTCGACCTGCTGGCCACAATCCTCCTAATGCCCCCCAGGATCCCCCCGTTGGCCTTCTTGGCCACAAAAATGACATCCCATGCCCATATAATTTTGTATTTGTTCCCAGCACACTGCCCTCAACCTGTAGGGAATCATTCCATAGTCTAAAACTTCAGATCCTTGCTTCAGACTTCAGCTTGCCCTTCAAGGCTGGGACTTACAACTAGATGAAAAAGGCTAGAGCCACAATCATGCAGTTTTAGAAAAGAGACTGGCCATCAGGTGTCCGGCTGTGAGGATCTTACCAAATTTTGTAGCCAGACTATATGGACATATGGTTTTGTTTAACAACCTGCATATATTCTTGAAGAAACAGAATGCACACATTATTTCGACTCAGAATGGTCCATGTGAAGAACTACCAAGTAATTGCTGCTTAGGGCAAGGCGTCTTTGAAGAACAATTACATCCTGGAAACTTGGCAACACAAGACTCTTGATCTGATACTTATTGGACAGATAGCCACAGATGTGTCCCTAAGTGAACCACCTTCACTATAATACTGAAAATCACACCCCCTACACCAGGTACCCCGGCTCACAGACACAGCCTTCCTCAATTAGCACGCGCAGTTATACCAATAAGATTGTGTAACCATTACGTAGATTTCCATCCAATTGGTGTTAAAGGGTTGGGAGTTAAAAAAATCAATATTCATGTAATTGTGTATAAATCTAATTGTAGAAACTACTAAGGTGTGCTGGTCCGCCTAGCACCCAAAGTTGCACAACTTTGTATTAAAGGCAGCATCATGTATTCTTAGACTTTGACTTTGCACACTGGGTAACGAACTCATTTTTGAGATGGCAGTTTTGGTGACCCTGACGGGGCACTGCCCAGATCAGCTTGCTTCAGCCAGCAGAGGGGATGAACCGACTGGTCTCCAGAGCGCACTGACCTGATTCTTTGGGGATTCCATCAGTTCTCCTCCCCGGCTCGGTGGTAAGCAAGCAACATACTTTGATTTTGCACATGGGGTAACTCACTTCTGAGACAAGAGGTAGACTTCTTCTACGCATCCTCAGGTAGACTTCTCCACACCAGCACTACTGAAAATGGAGCCAAGCTTCTTATTCTCTTCTGGCATGGTGCATTCCACTTACTTTGGACTTGAAATTATTTCAAAATGTAAATCAGTGGTCAAAATCACAAATGCAGGAACACGATAAAAATAGTAACTTTCTAAGCCACTGAGCAAGCGTTACTAGTTTTGTGTTTAGGATTGCGTTCACTTCTCTCACGAGAACCATACAGCTTTCCATCTTTGTAATAAACTTGTAAGAAAAGCAGATGGCAGTTTTGGGTTGGCAATCTTCCAATGTTATCAGAGGAGCTCTCCACGTGGTAAAGCAAGGGAACCTGGTCTGACCCCAGTGGGGACTTAGCTGTGGAACTCAAACCTACACCTACCAAAACACTCCCCCTGCCAATTTTTCCCCAGTTTACTCCACACAAGTAGCATGAAAGGTAATCTTAAGAAGTCCTTTCTGTCTTTTGCTCCAAAGAGAAACCATACATACGATTTAACATACATGCATTTTTCACTTACCTGCTCTCTTTTATCATTTAAGCATAAGGTGAAAAAAACCCCAGCCTCTCACATTACAAAAAGACAGTGATGCTACACTGCTGAACAGACACAAAGTTAACTTAGGATGGGATTACATTAAAACAGGTTTGTGACAGTAAGCATGCTAAAAAGATTATTTGTAGCGTAGGGTGAATGCTTCATTACAGTTTTTATTTAAATAAGAAGACAGTGTAAGCTAATAATGCAAAACTCTGTATGAAAGCACTGCTACACTGATGAGATTGCAGAAACCACCAGCCTACCAGGGTGATGCCATCACGTTGCTTATTCAGGGATGTGAGATGTACTCAGGGACCCTGACAAAATGGTACAGTATTGAACTGCCAACACATTTGTGTTGACATTTAACAGGATGTGGACTATTTAAAGGGAGCTGGCTGTGATGAATATAGTATTTGGGCAAAACAGCAGTAGTGTAGGGCCTTGGGGACTCTGTTACTGTGTCAAAATTAAATGCAATATTGTAATCATTGAAATTATAATGCTGTGGAGAAAAAACCCCACTAAACTGAATTTATAAAATGTTATTTCTGCCATTAGAAGCAGTATTGTGTTAAAATTATTTTTCCTCATACAGAATAGCGTATCATGGATTGAAATCCACCCTCAGACACAGTATAGCACAACTGACCCTACAGCATCTAAGCCAGCATTCTGACAAATGGAGAGGATTAGACTGGTTACATACTATTAGCATTTAAAATTAATTTTGCTGTCATAAGTGCCTTTGATTTTGTAAGGGTTTATATTCCAAAAGACAAAAATTATGTGAATTTTACTTTCCTACAAGTAACAGATGGACAGCGCCAGTGACAGAAGGACACAACGGGCAGGTGGCATGCCCCCATCCTCGCAGCTAATAGTACTGGCACTCTCTGTATAGAAATAATGCCAGGTCATGCAAGGCCATATGTAATGTCAATGCGTGTCAGGTGGAATTAACTTTCTTAAATTCTGTCACACATCAGCGTACGTTACCAAGAAACAAGTCAGATCACCTGACAAAAAAGGCTAATAAACAAACCGAATCTTTCACCTGCATGATGTGTCCTATGCTGATCTGTAGTAGAATAAGCAATATAAACAAAAGATAAAACAACTATTTCAAAGATGTTTGGTCCTGTGGTTTGGGAAAAATAAGAATATTGCTTAGGTGACTAGGTACAGTAATAACGTTATAAATAGAACAGTCAGTTACATCTTCATTACTACAGACTCATGCACGTAAGAGAAGTTTGCTGACAACTTTCAAAAGAAACTTAGATAGCAAAAAAGTTAAAAATGATAATATAAAATAAATAAGAATACAATACAAAATAAATGCATATATTTTGCTGTATATAATTCTGGAATAGGTCATGAAACAGGGATACTTGCGTGTGACTTCATTCTAAAGATACTGTCAGCCATATTTTGGGTGTATTTACAGCTTAGTAATTTTTTTCTCAAGTTTTAAGCAAAACTAAAAGTCAGATGCTGTTCTGAATTGATACTTTTCCAAAGCTATGGGAACTGTATAACAATAGCATAAGGAAATTTAAAATACAGAAGCCAACCTGAACATTTCAGTAAGACCAGATTCCGCTCAATCAGAATGTACAGTTACTGGGAAGCTCCCACTACTCTGAACTTATTACTGCAAATTTTAGTACACCTCTGGTGTGATAACATTTTTTTAGCTGTTCAACCTTTATTGTAAAAATAAGAAGCCTACTTTATGCTCTCATTTGAGTAAGAAAAATGACGCACAGGAAAAAGAATGACCTGCCTATATTTCTCTTCACGTATGTGTAGTGACTAAACTGCTCAGGTCATGATCTTCCGTGTGAGGACTTAATAAGACATGTACTTTTCTACAACATAACGACATTTAATGTTTTTAATACTACCTTCAACCCACACAGCACTGAATGGTCAACCCATCTATTATTCTTATTTTGTATATGAAAACCACTTATAAGTAAATTAAAGTTATTACTTAGTGGTTCAGAACAAAAACCAGTTACAAGTCACACTAAACTTTAGATTTTTCTCAGCTCCTCATCTACAATTTCATGACCTTAAGGTCTATTTTCAGTTAAACATTAGTTCATCATTTGGCCTTCTAAGTTACCACCAGCTTTGTTATTTTTAATTAAAATACAGAAAAAATTCCTTTTTACACATTAATAGCTTTCTGCAGTTGTGATTTGAGCATTACCATTAACAGGCAAGACTCTGTTCAGATTTTGTTCTTTATATTTTTTTAAAAATCCAATAAAGCAAAGATTTACAAGCACAAATGTAAGGTTTCACAGGAGCATGTATTTCGTATATTTTCAGGATTGAACCCTTGCTTGAGCCTTTGACATGGGCATGAATAAAAGCTGTTGCCTACTTTTGCCCCACTACCTTTAGGTACTTAAATGAAGTACCTAAACAAAAAAAGGATGCATCTACGTTGGTAACAGTCCGAATAAGGAGTGCGCTTTTGAAGCAAATCTCTCCATCGCCCCCAGTTGCAGCCCTTGATTCACATTGCAGAATTGATTCAGAGCATGCGATTAAGAGTATGTGAAAAGAAATCAGATGCAGCACTCAGCTAGTGCATTTCATATGCCAGCCACTAAAGGGCAGTCAGTCTAGGACAAGACCAGGCAGAGACTGAACTAAATCCTCAGAAATGCATATAAAGTGATTATCAAGTCTTCGGCAACCACTGAGTCACTTTACAGATCTGTCTGGGCACGCTTCACACTTGGCTCCCTTTGTAGTCAAGAAGGCAGCACATAATTCAGTCTTCCAGATTTCCACCTCTTTGTATTGGGTAGCATAATTTGGGTAGCCATCAGTGGCTAAAAATCCTTCGTAGGTGCCTCAGAGAAGTCCAGGTTACTGCTCTTTGCACCATTCATCCTTTAATTCTTCTCTTTCCATGGTAGGATCATCACATGCAATCTGCTATCTGGGTATAGGGCTTAATCTCACCCCACTGCTGCTCCAAGGGGCTACTGCTAGAAGCTACTCGGGCAACCAGTCTCTCTCAGGCAATGATGCTGCATTCAAATTTGCTCAAGTGTAGGACTATGAATTAGGAGTCAGTCACATAAACTGTGATGACAAGTCCTCAGTGATGCTGCAGCACAGCTCATCACCATCTTTATGGTCTGAAAGTGACCTCTTCTCTAACCTGATGAGCTGAAAATTGCTGCCAAGGTTTTTTTCACTTCTTTTTTTTTTCCCTCACAAAGGCACATAGAGACCAGGAAGTTTAGATGGGGAGAGATCTGAAGATGAGAATTGCAGACAGAAATTTGATAGTATAGACTAGAAAAGACTACCTAGCTGTTCTACGGGTCACTGAGATGCTCGGTTACAGGTTCTGAGATCCTATATGATAAGAACAAAAATTTGGCATTTACATCTAGGTGGAAGGCACCGTTAAGGTAAACCATAAGACATAATGCATGCCGAAAGAATGAGAGTTTAGGTACAAAAACCAGTGTGCAGGAAATGGACTGGTGCCAACAGGACCAGCTCACTCCAACTGATTATTTTGTGAGGCCGAATAAAGATTTTATCAAAGATGAACCGAAGAAGGATTTGACACACATGCAGTACTGACTATGGGTACTGATGATTAGGTACTCCATACCTAATCAATTACTCATACTCAGTCCTAGTGAAGGCAGGAAGATATTGAACGGATGTTGTTAAAATTGTGGTCTAAAGACGATACATATACAAGTGAACTTGCATCATTTTGCTCATCACAGAGCTGAAGAAAACCCATCTTAACATTTTCAGAAGCATGTAGCTTTCCAGTGAAATATAAGAAAAAGGAATATCCTATATAAACAGTTTTAATGATTTTTTTAATGTGAGAGTATAATCATGATTTAAATATAAATTACATATTTATGAAAACAGGTTCTTAAATCTACTCTCAATTCTTTTACTACATGTTTTAAAAAGTAATGAGTAAAACCAGAGCAATTTTTTTTTAAGAAAAAAATTGTATTTTAAGTTTTCTGGCTATTAACCTTGCTTAACCCATAGATTTTTATTTTTTTTTTCACATAAAGCCTGTTGTAGTTAAGCTGAGTTTGGATCTAAATTTATACCTCAGCTTTTACAAATATTTCAGGTTAATTACTATGGAATGAATGAAGAATGACACTTTAATTAGTAATGCTTCTTTTGGCAATTAGGATTCTCTTGGCTTCTCTTACCAATTAAAGTGACAGTGGCATATCATTAAGGTTTTCAAGATTCCCCATGCCTCCTCGGAAGCAATTACTGTGGGAAGCCACTGAAAATCAGGCTCATAGCTATAATCTGTTCTCTAAGGATCTAGCAGCAGGATAAACACTTTTGCTTCTTCCTTCCATAGTAATTTTGCATTAACCCATCATCATTATTCAATCAATCGTTTATGTAACTTCAATGTGTCATTTTTCATGAAGTTCAATTTTCATTTTTTAAAAGTAACTGATTACAGTCAAATGATTTTGCAAAAGTGTGTAATATTAAAATCATTTAAAGGAAGACAGTTAACACATTAGCACTTTTCTCCATGGCAGAATGTTAGCATTCATTTAGTACAATGAAATACTAGCATTTAGCACAATTTAAATTACCATAACAGAAAATATTGTTATGAGACACCTTGGAATAATAATAGCAAGGCATCCATACATCACTAAAAGTGAATTAAGAATCAAGCCATTCTGTCATGCTGCTTATAATGTACACAGGAAATTTTTATGTTGGTGTATACAAGCACATGTTACCTTATGAGGGTAAAAATGAGGACAGGTTCGTCAGAATTTAGCAAGAAATACAAGATAATTATAGCTACATGAATGATACTTTTCTAAACAGAAAAATTACACCGCAGCTATTGGATCCAAATTTAAAAAATTTTTACTAACTGTGGGCCAAAATTTGACCGATATTTCTGCTCAACTGTAAAGTCACTGCTGCAGTTTTCAAATTTTGTGTTAATTTCTCAGTAGTCTCATCCCATGTGTCAGAAGTTCTTGAAACGCTTGGCTTTACTCTGTGCTGGGATTTATGAGTCTTGTCTTGCAGAAAGGGATACCCACACGCTTGTCTTCAGAGTTTTGGATCTTTGGAGTCAGCAACTGTCTGAGAGTTACTGTTGAAAAGAAAGATAATATCCTCTTCTAAGTTTCATTAAAAAGTTCTTGTAGTTTCAAAAGAAGCATGTTAACTTCAGGCAGCAGGAAGAGTAGTTAAGTTACCCATCAGCAATGCCAGTCCTTTCCCGTTCAAGGTATTCATCAATCACATTTCATGAAATATTCTGAAGATGCAGCCAGGATATTTTTCAAAGTAGTTTCTGACATAACCATCTGCAGAGTAATTCACTGAGTACTGAAAATACGCTCTACACATATCAGTATATGGTGCTGGATGTTGTATAACATTTTGGCACACCTTGATGTAAAGAGAAGAGCAGATATTCCTGAATATGGAGCGGTATTAGCCGCCGCTGTATACTGTTGTGGCTCACATTTTTTACTGAAACCACTTTTTTCTTCAACAGCCACCTGTGTGTGAAATTCAGCCAAAGCCCATTTCATCAGCTACACAGCACATCTGCCGTAAGTGGTGTTTAAAGAACTGCCATTGACACAGTTTGCTTCAGCACTGCAGAACTAGCTACAGCAACCGCGCTTGTCTTCATCAGTCCCAAGATTCTGGATTGACACGTTAGGTCTAGGTTGAATATGGATTGGAAAATGAACCTTTGCAGTTCACACCTCTTCTGTCTTTGAAGCCAATGAAACAACTGAAACTCTGATGCTTCTTTATGCCTTCCTCTCACAGACGACAATGAAATATTTTGCCCAGTGTCTCAAAGGTCATCTGTATATGGCAAGCAAATAGGAGGTTACATTGTCCATGCTTTGAGTCTGAGCACGAGCCAACTCTAACTCAAAAGTGTTGTGGTCATGTTGGCAACCCCAACAGTTCTGCCGCGTAGGTGCTGACATGGCATTATCAGGTTTTGGTCAGGGTGGAGAGCTGGCTAAGTATCATCTCCCTCCCTCTCTCTTTCTCTCACTGCTAAGTTCCATGACCTCCTCAAATGGCCATATCTGAAATACTTTGTTAACAGACTAAAAAGAAACTTCTAACTCACTTTTGCTTCATTAAGTAGTTTCTTTACTAGAGAATTCCCTTTAGATAAGTCTGCTTTTGTTCATCTTCCGTATTACTGACAACGCCGTTAGCTTATAAGGAACTCTGGAAAAGAGTTCATCTACAGGGGCAGATGAGAATGAGATTCTTAGGACAACTTGGGCATTAATTTTGAGGCTAGCTACACTCAGCAAACATTGTCCCACTTGCCAGTAAATGTGAGAGACAAGAAAAGCTGTGCACACTATAAAATCATACCTAGAGGGAGCAGACCCAGCTGACTTGAATACACACTTGCTTCCTGCGATAGGATCCTCTTGCAGCAGACTGCTGCATCCCACGGTGTTTCAACATGTTATAACAAGATTTCACAAGGTAACAACTGAGAAAGCCTCAGGAAAGAGGCGCATTTTTGGCTATATCGTTACTGAATCAAGACTCAAGGCGTTCCTCATGGCAGGCACCCTTTACCTACATATGAGGAGTAAGTGGCAGAAGATTGTCTCGTCACCAATGGCAGAACGTTTAATAACTTCCCATTTGTATATGGATTACAGGTCATCTCAAAATACTGGAAGGCCTGATGCAAATGACAGAAATGACAGTGGGAACGCACTGTCAGGCATTTGTAGAAAGATTTACCTCCTAAATGTATCTGAGACTAATTAGGAGTAATTGTAATAGAAATGACAAAGAACACGGGTAGAATCCACTCATTATTTCTTACAACTCTACTGTTCCTCCAACAGGATAAGAAAATGCTTTGAACAAAACCGTAGCTGTTAAAAATACAAATCAAGCATGTCTGCTGTCCAGTAGGGCCAGCTCCGTGTGTCTGAGGACATCACAAACCCTAAACTACCACCACTGCAAATATAAAATCGTTACAGGAATTAACTGAAATAACATTTAGTTCAAATAAAATATCTATTTAATTTCATTCATCTTCGTAAGAGTATACACACAGACACTATTTTATCTATAAAGATCAGTATTTATAACTAGTAAGAAAAATAAGAAATATCAGTAGAAGTGAAGATATTTCTCCTAACTCATGGTTACCAGCAGTGAAATTGTCTTACTATCTATCAAAGTGGCCTGAGTTTCATTTAAAATAAAAGGAGACGTAGCTTTTAAAAATCACTTAAGCAGCTATGCATAGTTTATCTGTGACCTGAATTTAGATTTGAGAAACTGTGAATCAGGCAGAAGAAAAAAGATGACATGACTGAAGCCCACGTTTTGCTCTGGTAATTCATCTTTCCAAAGCTTTGTTGTTTGGTGATTAGGCATTTATTTTAATTTAGTAGACAATCTATACTTCTTCTGAATGCAGTATATAGAAAGGATTCCAAACTATTTGATGTGATGCACAGTTTGTATAATTCAAACAAACTCAAAAGTTTCTTCCATCTGCCTTTCCTTATGCTTCCCACTCTTGATGTTCACAAACTGAAAACTAAGCCTTCCACCAAAGGACAGCGAGAACCCTGTTCTTTGAAGCAGCAGCTGAAGCCAGTGCTCTGGTACCCCCTTTTTTTAAGCTAGAAGACAAAGTGCAATAGCAAGAAGCAGAAAGCTAGATGGTGCTAATACACTGACTTTATGGTTACAACTAGACGTACTGTGCACACATAGACAAATCAAATGTTACAAAGAGATACAGAAGAGTTTATGTATGTAGATGAAGAAATGCTATAGTTAGGTAAGTACCTACTTAACGTTTGGTTCAGGCAATGGTGTTGTGTTGAGAAGAAATGAAAAAGAGCAACAGGAATCTCTCCAGTAGCCCCCTCTTGTAAGAGAAAAACGTTACTGTCTTCACCAATGAGAAAAGTATTTTCAGTAACGGTTGAAAAGTAATGCAGAAAGTTTTTATCTCATGGAAAATAATACTAATTGAAGATGTCTATGCTACATATTATCATATCATAACAAGTATTAGTAAGGATTTTCTAGGATGTTGGATACATACATGCTTCTAACACTTTTCTTCACTTTGAAGCAACTGCATATCTACTTGTTCTAAAACAAACTAAACCTGACATTTTAGCTTAGCAAAAATTTGTTTCTTTTCCTTCTGTTTAGTGTTGGTAAAACAAATGATTTAGAATTATTCTGACGTGTATCTGCATTTTGGCTCAGAGAAACGTCTGAAACCGGTTTCCAATTCATTATATGCAACACAAAGGCCTGCCTGTGACAGGGAGCATTCGGTACTTGCTAAGAGAAGTGTGGTTGTATTCCTCACATCTTACTTTATCTGTAAAAGTAACCCAGAACTGAAATAGAGCCATTTCAATGCGGTCATCTTGTACATTTCTCTGAAATGATGATACCGGGAGCAGATCTTGTCTTCAGATTAGCCTTCAGACTACACATCTTGAAGTCATAAAGCTCATTCCGTTTCTCCTCCTGCCCTTCTTTGCTAGGTGATCATGGACAAGCAGCATGTAAGAGCCGACACCACCATTGCTCTGGCTAACTTCAGTGCTTCTGTGCCTCTTCTTACCTGACTTATCAACTCTCTAGTAGCTACGACCGCAGTTTATCCAGGTGAGTCACACACTGCAGTCCTACCCACTGAGAAGCCAACAAACCCCCGTGCGACCCTCAGCTCTGTCACCAAACTGCCTGTGACCTTGGGTGATCTCTGTTCGTTCCTGTGCTTCATTTCACTCACCTGTAAAGCAGGTAATTACACTTGCCTTCCTCTCCAACGAACTTTTATCAATGGGTGACAAGTGCCATAAAAATGAGAGGGGAAAATTACTTATCCTCTAGTTCTGCATCTTGGAAGACTGCTAACCACGCATTCATCTCACAGACTTTCTTTAGCTCTAAAACTACAGCAGCAGGAGGAAAAATGTGATATTTCAGCCACATACAGGAACCCATAGCTACATTCGTTGTTTATCAATATTCTTCTAAGAATATTTCAGTCAATTCCAAGTGCACAAGAGAAAAAACTTTTAAAAGTTAGCAAATTCATGGTGATCTTCACATTCTGACTATGTAATAATAATAATAATAAAAAAAAAAGTTGTGAGAGAAAACTGATTTCACACAGATTCCTCACAATTTCAGAGTACAAGTTTGAAAATTCAAAAAAATAATTGCTTTAAAGATGAGACACAGGGAGAAAATCTGGGCATGTACATACCCATGTGCTTGTAGAATGTATATTCCAAACATTAAAGTTTAAGAAATTAAAGGTATAACATTTCTATATGCAACAAGCCATAGCACAAAGCAGAACAGAACTTAAAAGAATGAATTTTGGCTTTCAAATCTTGGAAAAAGTTCTGGAAAAGAGCTAGGCTGAAATGCTTTACTTTGGAAGTCAAACCCAAATAATACCACATTGAAATATCGTTCTGTTCAGGCTGTTCAATTTGTAAGAATTTCATTTTATATTATTATTTATTTTCCCCTTTTTTTTTTTTTTTTCTTTTTTTTTGGTATGACCATTAAGCATTGCTAATCCTTTTAAAGCAAGGTACTTGAAAAACTCAGTATTCCTTTCTTATTTCTGAAGTGGAAGCAACAGAATAATACCCTTTAGTAACCACTAGGTTATGCTAACAGACAACTTAACTGACACAATAATGTGCTTCTAAAAATAATGCCTGCTTTAAGTGCACATAGATGTGCAAAGGCACATTAAAAAAGACCCCACGCGTTAGAAAAGGTATTTACCATAACCCACGTAACTTGAGTGGATTAGCCTATCCTGCTTGGGTTTTCAACCCTAATTTAATTATGGGTTAAGGACAGCCAAGGAAGCTTTCCTGAAGCAAACAGTTTGCACCTCCCTAAGGCTGCTGTTCTAACTCGTCAGAAATAAACACGCTTTTAGCATTTTATAAAGGAAGTTTTTAGGTCAAATTTTGCTTATTTCCTCGGATTATTTGTTTCAGATTCAAGATTGCAACAGAAGAAATTGATTAAAATGTTAAAAACCCTCCTGGATAAAAAACCCTATGGATATTGGCTTTACTGCCTTAACAGAGAAGATTAAAAAAATATCTCGTATGTGCTTTGCATTTTAGACAAGGAAAAGGTTAACATATTCCAAGAGAAGACAACAAATACGTTACAAATTATGAGAAAAGCATCTGAATTATTATGAATTGCCAGTAATCGAAACTGTTCTACAAATTCCCATTAACAAGTGATGTTTACCTTGTCGTTACTCAGAACTTTCAGTTGTCCATGCTTCCCATTGTAATCTATCGACAAGTTTTAAATAGAATGGGATGGTTATATATTCTTTGGGTTATTTCATACTTTGAGAGCCTTTCATGCCAGGGTTTTTTAAAAATGTCTAAAATAAGTAATAGGTTTATACCTACTGTAAGATGTATATGAGGATTCCTTATTTTTTAAGCATATAACAGAATGCATAGGAAAATCTCAGAGTGTCTCCTTGATCAAGTGTTTTTTTTAAAAAATCACATTAGTGGAGTGAAACCAGATTAGCTGAATGAATGTGTCCACATAAGCACTAATGTAAAAGTAATGTGGTTAGCAAAGCTACCTCCTTCCCCAGAGGTACAAATGAACTGCAAATGAGATTCACAGTAGTGTTGAGTCATAAGGATTTTTATTTCTGGCTCTTAGAGAGGTTACAATTTATAATGAAACACCCCCTCCCCAAGTTTGTAATTTTATTTGAAATACGATTATTTGTTATGACTGTGGAAACCAAAAGAGAGAACATGATCTGAAGATACTGCAGTCCAGAACACTATTTGTGAATTAAAAATCTCAGTTTAAGCACAAGACAGTATAATTTGTAAAAATGAACACTCCTGAAGCATAAATGCGAGGCAGGTTTTGAACTCTTTCAGCATATCCTCTGTGTCAATAAGTAACGTCAGTCTTAAACAGAAGAAACTTTTATGAAGGAGTAAAATTGCAAACCCACCATTAACTTGGGCCTGTGTGTTTGGCTGACCCTGTAGAATCTGAAATATTTGAGCATAGTTCCTGTATCTGAAAAAACAGTCTCTTGTTCTCGTTATTATCATTTTAAATCATGCTAGATCGTTAATCTAATAAAGCCTCTCCTTCTGCAATTGCCTGTAGGGGAAAATTTTAATTCAACTTTGAATAAATTTTGAGATTCTCAGCTGAAAGGCATTATCTAATGCCAACATATTGCCTTCTTTTCCTATGAGACAAATATGAATCTTGCATGTTAGCTTGTTAACTCAGACTGACATAGAAAATGTAAGTTGTCTAGTTCAAAGATCGGGCAAAGATTAAGCATGCGATGTTTCTGAAAAGAAGAATTAGAACTTAACTGGCATAATCACACTAACTACATTGGAAGTCTGTTATTAAGGTTGTAAAATTCAACTTGTTAACATGATGAAACTCCAGCAGTAAGGATGAATACATTCTTTTGTCCTTTCATTTCCCCTCCTTTTGTGCTCTATATGGCACTGTGCTTAAATATCTGGCCACATACTAAAAATAAAATATGAAATAGTAAAATAAATAAAATATAATAAACAAAAACCTCCCAGCCTTTTTCACTGCTCAGGATAGGAGCAGCTGCCATCCAGGTCTTCAACACTATTTTCTCCTACAGTGTGTTTCATTGCAAGTTACACGAACAGTGCTTTATAGAGAGAACAGAGTTTGCTTTTCCACCTCGTGCAGGTTCACCAGGGAGCTGCAGAGCCTGGCACTGTAATAACGCTGCCCAGCAGAGCACAAGCCTTTGGCCATGCCCTGAGTGAGAGAACTGACCATGCCTCACTTTCCCCAGCTCGGGAGGTGTGTAGAAACCTTTGCCACCAGTTGCTTCCTGAGATCTACCTTCAAAGGCGTACAGCAGCGGGGGGTGGTATTATTCTCCCTTGATAACATGGGTACTGAAGCACTAAAAAATTTAGGCTTCAGGTATTAAGATCTAACTTTTACGATATTTGGACTCTTAACAGCACCATGTATATTTACAGCCCAGTTTCCACGAATTTCAGCTCATAGCTGTTCATGTTGGGTGCCTCTATGCAATCAGACTCCAGTTTATCAAACTGGGCACAGGAAATAAATAACAGACCACCGGCTACTACAGGTGAAAACATTTCAGTCTCTTACAGGCAGGTCCTTCCGTGTAGAACAAATGGAGACAAAAGCCAGGATCTTCCAGGCATCAATAACCCCCACAACATATTCCTCTGCCTTCTTGTAACACTGTCTATCACCCACTGCATGTTTCCAGCCTCCTCACAAATGAGGATTTATCTGACAACACAGTATTAGTTTAGAACCAGAATACCTTTAATCTCTGTGGTGAAGCAGGTGGGAATCCCTCTCAGAAAAATAGCAAATAGCCACTTGATACTCAAACGTACCCACGAAGTCAAGAGAAGGCTGCAGAGAGTGCCTGGATGGCTTTTCACAGCATCGATGGTTCCTGACTGTACACCTCAATGATTCTTCTAGCAGGTGTTTTTTTCTCCCCAAACAAATACCCTCTTCCTTCCTGTCACTGCAACTCCAGTGCCATCATACAGTATTTCATCAACCTCTTCAACGGTTATTGGAAGAATTATTAATCTTTTATTTCATTTCACATATATTTATGGTGGAGGACTGCACACAGCCCTTCCCCAGTGCCCTAACTTTTCATGACAAATGTGTAGGTAATGATCATTATGGCTAATGGCTATAAAGACAGGGAAATGATGACTGACCTTGAGCATGTTTGGTGGGAAGAACAACAGTATTTGCCTGAAGAATAGTGACAGCAGTGACCCTGAAGTAAAATGAAGAAGTAAACAACGGTGCCAGAACATGAGGATTCGAGATCAATGTGAGAAAGTAACCAGCAGCAGCAGATGAAAGCGATAATGACTGTATTAAATTATTGAAAGTAATATTTGATTGTGCAATCCATTTATTGCTTAGACAAGAAGACTAGTGATGTAAACCAGTACAGAAAAGTAAACTGGAGGTTAGGAAGACCCTCTAAAAACCCCAGAAGAACATTTGCCAGCTAAGAAAGCCTCTGGGTAAAGCAGGAGCCTGACGGGAGGCAGCATTGGAGCCTTGTCCTTGTTGCTGGACTCCGGTCAAAATAAGTTGCATGCTATACCCTAACTGGGGTTGCAGACAGCAACATTACCAGTGACCTGATATAAAAATAAGGACTTCTCCCAGTCACCTGTTGGGATAGGTGCATGGGAGCACAACATCCCTGATGCAGCTCTAGTGTGGAGTACACACCTGAGCCAGGTCATGTGCTAGTTAGGTGCATCTGTTGTGTATTATTAACTACCGATGTTGTTCAAGTCATCCCATCCCCATGGCTGCCTTTTGACAAACCTCTGAAGAAGGCAGGCAGATCCTGCCACCCCTGCAGCATTCGGTGCTTCAGCCGGCTGAGTACCTTCCAGCAGCACGAGACTGAAACCATGGGAGGGGAGTGAATCTAGACAAGGGTGTGCCACAATTACCAAACCATTTCAGAGGTGTTTGATGAGTGGAAATGAATGGGGCAGGGGGTGGGGACTGACAGGAGAACATCATGCTTTAGTACAGACAAGCACTTTTCTCTCCTCCCTGCATTGTCTCCACTCCAACTTACGTCAGCCTGGTCTTCCTGCTCTCTCCTGCCACATTATCCCATTTCTCTTATGAATGTATTTGCAACCCTACTTCTCAGTTTTCACATCCCAGTCCCAGTCTCCCAGCACAGTACCTCCAGTTCCCCTGTTGGCTCCACGACGGGTCTCCCCCTCTTTCCTTGCAGCTCCTAGTCACCAGCCACAGGTTTTCAGCCAGCAAATCTCATTGCTACAGTCCTGATCATTTGTGTCCAAGTTTACCAAAACCAAAACAAGGGCTGAGGTTGGAATTTTCAGCTGAATCAATTACTGCTTTGCCAAAATTTAAATGAGTTTGTTTTGTTTGTTTTTTTTTAAAACCCACAGTATCAAATATAGGCAATTTTGGCAATTACTGGCTGTATACAATGAGCAGAATATTAACAGGAGATTATAAAGCAATCTAAATAGTATGGCCACTACATTAATTCTACATTAACATGTTGAATATTCCTCTTTTTTTACTTCTACTTAATTCAGAAGAAGATAGAAGGATGGAAAACAGTCCTGGTGATTGCTTTATAACAACAGATACAGCCTTGCTTACTGTGTGCAACACTACCTGTTTTTGCAGTTGGGCTGAGGAATAGTGGTGGCAGTGGGCTAGAGGAGCTGTCTTTATGAATAGACTATTCCATATAGTTTCAGTGTTAGACAGAAAAAACATCCTTGAACTGGTAGTCGTACACAAATTCCTTTCAAGAGAAATACCATACAACAGACAGAAAGAAAAAGGGAGACTATGTTGCAAGTACCATCACATTTAGGTATATAATTAACCCTATTTTAATGGAAAAATATGTTTCTCCTAAATATAAACTTTTTTTTCCAAAGTGCTATTAACTGTAACATTCAAAACCAGTTTCTAGATGACACTGTACTCTTAGTTCTGCATTTCAGTTAGATCATCACCTGTTTTTACACGTCACTGAACAACTGAAATGAATGTTATTCCTGATTATTCCAAGCTTTATGTATAAAATGAGGATATAACACAATGCTGTACTATAGGAACTGTTGTACACATTTATAATATTTTACAAACTTTAGGTTTTTAGATACATATGATTAAACACACGGTGAGGCAAAATAATAAAATACAGGCACCCAGGAAATAGCCACTTACCCACAGTGCTTCATGTGAGGTGGTTTATCCATTCTCACCGCCAGTTTAATTTTCAAATCACTGTCCTGGCTGTTTTTGGGAACTATCATTTTATGCAGATCAGGTGACTTTGGGCTATTGGATGTTGGATACAACACTACCTGCAAGTCATAAAATAAAAACTTCAATGGGTTGATGCAAAAAAAAATATGTGGTAGTTTTTAATGGAAACTTCTAAGCAGTGAAGATTCTTGTGGCATCTCCTCCAGTCTGAAAAATGACTAAAAAAGGTTTCAGAAATCTAATAAACAAGTTGAGTCAATCTTATTGTAATAGATAAATTTCCAAAACAAACTCACGCACTTCTTACATTTTACTATTATGAGTTAATAAAATTTCCCTCCTCTGTTCATTCTGAATTAACAGTTTCAAACAAAAAGGAATAGTTGATACTTGAAAATGGTCATGTACAATCAAACAAGAACCTATATTTTTACATTACTCAGTGTTCTGCTGGAAACATCCAATTGAAACCAGGTGCTGCAGCATGACCCCTCCAGCAGTGACATAGCTTGAGGGAAGAAAACCAAAACATGCTCTTTCTTACCAACCCCACTTTTTGATCAACAGCATTAATAAAAGCCAATTATAGTAAAAATCACAGAAATTGGGGATTTCAAAACATCTTTGCTGCAAATGGAGTATAATAAATGTAAGATACTGTATGCAGTTCACATGTGATATGACACAAACCTTTTGTTTAATTTACAGTGGTAGACACATAAAAAGATACAAGATACAATGATTTTTCAATATTTAATTTTAAGAAAATTGCTATAAGTTTCTTGAGAGTTTTACTAGGTAACCATTATTTTAGATTAATATAGTCAAAACCTGTTAAATATTTATTTATTTGCCATCCAGAAAGTTACCCGTTTATAGACAGTACAATTAAATATTACTTCATGAAATTCTTATACACAGTCACACATTCAGCAGTTATATGCTGCTGAAACATGTTTTCCTTTCATTGTTATTATAAGCATTACTTCTGAATCAATTTAGACTCTAAAATATGCTAAACATGCTATCTGGGAGACTGTCATAACGTTCACTGTGTTCTGAATTACCACTATCATGAAGCAGTATTTCAAAAGTAACCACACTCTATAAAGCAGCGTTCTTCACATTTTATTTCTTGAAAACAAAAATTAATCATAATGTTAACCATCAAGTTAATTTCTTATACATCGTACTTTTGCCTTGTGTCACGTCTATAAAACAATATATTCTCCTCTGCATTATTAGCAAAGTTAAATCAAGGATCTGAGTAAGAATCTCCAAGCGAGCATAAATCTAACAGATGTTATTAAGCCAAAAATATTACAATAGTGTCATTCAGATCTAATCATCTGAAAGATGACGTAAACTGAAGGCCTTGTTTCTCATCTCAATATTTTGCAGAAACACATTCCTGCATCCTGTTAATATTAGGAGCTCTAGTGAAGCAGAGAAATATGATGCATCACTCCTAATCAAGTGTGTAACCTTTGTAACACCGTTGGGAGAAATAACCTGTCAGATCCATTGAATACATTCAGTACCATTTAGAGGGGTAACAGAAGAATTGGTATATACTGGTTTTAATAAATCAGGAGGCTATTTTTATTTTTCTTTTTGCAAATGCATAGCAAATACCATTTATAACAGAGCTTATTCCTTCTTTCCCAAGAAACAATCTGATTTTCATTTTGAGTAAAAGCCTTCCCATAAAAAAAACATTTAAAAGCATGAGTATGGCAACCTCTGGTGCATCAGACAGAAAAAAATATTTAGCTTGTTTATATTTTTCAATGCAAGAATATATAAACATAATTATTACTCATTTCTTGCATTTAATCACTTGGCATTCACGTAGGACTGTAGGTGATGTTACAAATTTTTCCTTTTCTACAGGCTGCAGTTCCTGTTGTCCTGTAACAGCTTATTACAGCTCGTGTATCTCAAGTGACATCTTTCTCCTGTCAACTTCTTGAGTTTTTAGAATGCTGATGAAAATACAAGCAGATAAGTATATCATTAATTCATAACTTCAGTACTGACAATTCCTCTTCTGAATTTTTAAAGAGGTATTTTGGAGCTTTGTTTTCAAAGCTCACACAATGTGTAAGTATCTAGCAGAATATTTAAGTATGCACTGTCTTGTGTTTGTATTACACTTTGTCATGCCTTCCAGCTCTAAACAATGAGAGCTAAATGAGTTTTGTCGTCAAACTTTTTATCGTTACACATAAACACACGTACACACATGCATACAAAGCATTTGACAGGCATTATTACCTTCACAACTTTCATGCTAGAATTGCCCTTAAGGGCAATGCTAACCATTGTGTACCATATCATCAGGTGGCACAAACTGTGAGCTCCCACGAAATCACTGAAACCAAAATACTGGGCAAATGTTCCTTGATAGGAAAAGTAAAAAGTTGCTGAAATTTATATTAAAAGCATTGTCTCCGCTATGGTGCACTGTACTGCAATGTCATTGCTATTGTCCATGGAGAAATTTTCTAGGCTATTCTGTCTCAGATTTCCTTTTAGCACTGCTTAAGGGATTTAATTCTTCTAGTGGTTTTTCTATAATCTACTTTAAGAAATAAAATGGTATCAACTCATATGTCTTCTCTGGGGGATATACTCTTCCACTATGCCTAAAACTGCTAAAATCTTCCACAAAATTCCTACTACAGCATACATTTAATAATTGATTTTTATTTTTTTGTTGTTTAATTTACTTTATCTTGTTCTTATACCTGTGAATATCACCATAGTAGATTATTCAGCAGCAGCACAGAGAACCGAGTTGTTAGTCTAGGACAATGCTTCCAATACGTAAACTAACAGCTGATCTACATTAAAAACTGTAACGAACTATTAATGACCAGAATGCTACACAACAAACATAGCTGCTGTGCATCGCGTTGCTTCAGCTGACTTAATGCAAATTAATAGTATCAGAACAGTGTGAGTTGCAATAATTCAGTAAATTCAATCAACCTGTGATGATTAAAAATGCTTGACCATGTGGTCTGATGGTATGTGGTATTAGATTTCCTCAGACCAAACTGTAACTGAAAAAGTGGCAAGCTCACTTGATGCCTCTTCTCATTCAGATGTAAAATAAACAGAAATCTTTAATATTATAGAGCAACACATTTATGGATTCGTGCAAGATGATGTTCTCAAAACACGGTTTCCTAATTGTGAATGACTGAAAATGTTTCTCTCCTGGGCTTAAAATATGACAGGTTGAAAGACACAAAGCTAATACCATTTGACAAATTAACTACCCATCATTTCTTGTGATTCAGTTATGTATTTAAGTCTTCAGCTGGATCACAATAGAAGAAATTATTTGAAGCACACCTGAGCCAAAAGTCAATCCAGCCAAGCAATTACTAACTCTCCTCTATTTTTGGCACATTGATCACACCTTCTTTTAAAGGTACGAAAGAAAAGTTGAGTTGTCCAAAATACTTGAAGGCTTGAACAAACCAAACGTGGGACAATCTTGCTTTCCCAGAGCAGATATCCAAGCAGAAGGTTCAGAGTCAAAAGCAACTGTGCAGAAATACCTCCTATCAGCACCCCCATGTTTAGATAAAGCTCTCAAGCTAACCATCCCTGGCCGCTGTTGTCCTGTTGTCAAAAGAAAATGCAGCCTTCAAAAGGGACAAACAAAGCTAAGAGGCAAGGAGTCTGGTAAGCTGTAAGCACACTTGAGAAAAGTCAAAATAATCTCTCCTTTTCCCCCCAGTCCCCACTTGTGGCTGAGTTGAGTTTCAGCCAACTCCTGTCCTTGCATCCTGGCTGCTCCCCCTCCCCTACTTCCACCCACAAACATGATGTTCAAGAGTTGAACCCAAAGGCTGGAGTTACCCACTCTTTTGACCCAAGTATTTGAAACGAGATAGATTTTACAAGTTGTGGTGGTCTAAGACATGTTTTGAGATCTCAGACCTTGGGCACCAGACCTTGGTAAACATGGTAAGTCTGAGCAGACTATGCTGAGTTTTGGCTCACTGTCACAAGCAAAAAAGATGAAAGTGAAGGTCTGCAGCTGCTCCTTAACGCCCTGACTGGGAGGCAGATGACACTTAACATGCTATTACAAAAACCCCTTCTCTCTCCAGTATAGCTTACACCACAGAACTTTAAAAGAAATAAAGATGCAGCCCATCAACAACCTCTTCTTCACAACACAGTCTGGGCTATCTTCCAAAAGCAAACCAAACCCTCAGCCTGGGAGGTGCCTAGTGCCTGGGGCTGCCCTGTTGTCCCTCACCCTGCTCTGCTTCCTGCAGCCCTAGGGAGCCGCTGCTGCTTCTGGCACCCAGCTCCCTCTTCTTTCTTCCAACCACATGGCCCCCAACAGGAAAGCCACAAGATTTTATGAGAAAAAAGCTCCCCCACCTGATGTGCTCTGGGGGAGCACAAATGGTGCTACAAATGATTGTTTTCTGCCATTGACCCAAAACACATTTTCTTTTAATCTTATTTCATACCTACTAGGATGAAAAATTTTAGCCTCAACACTTAAGGTCTGCCTAAGTTACAAGCAATTGAGGACTGAATCTTATGTCACACGGCCTTGATCATGAACAGCACTGTGAGCTCTGTTCAGAATAAACAATACACTCATGGTCATGCAAGTAACCCCAGGAGGAACTGGAGAAACCAGTTCTCTAACTCCCGTGCTCCACCAGAGACACTTCTAACTCAATTTGTAATTATTTTAAACTATGTAAGCCAACAAGCACCCAACATGTAAGATCATATGCTCCCTCAAGTGCGTTTCTTGAAGCTTCAGGCAACAGCACTAATCCATTCTATGGAAGGCTTTTTCTTTCATGTTTTAAAATGCAGTAATTTGAAAAAACACCACTGCAAGCAGAGCAGCCAGGCAGATGTTCTGTTATGAAATAAGCACCCATTAAGTGGCACATGCAAGTTTATGCTGCTGGTCATTGTCTGAGCAAAGATCATAGGAGAATTTCCTAGTTAAATACATGTTGTTATACTGATTTGAAAATAGGCTTATACACCAAAAATTATCGCAGCTGGTTTGGGATAGGAAAGAGATACCTAGTAACAGCGTAGAGGCCCTTTAATGCTCTGCTGTTTGTGTAACTATGGCCCCAGCTTTACTTAGGGGACACTTAAATAATTTTTGACAGAAATGTCTACTGACTCAGGTCACCTTCTCCCCTAACTTGAAAGTCTGGAGCTGTTCTGAGCTATGTCAGCACCTTGCCCAAAGACAGGTTAATGTCAGAAAGCCAGAAGCTGGTGTCAGTGTGACAAGAAATGAAGTTCCCTTGAACACCCCAGCAGCAGCCTGCCAGCACAGCACTGCACTCATGTCCTCTTGAGCATTAAGTCATGATGCGCTGCTGCCGGGAGGATGAGGCAAAAGAAGGGAAGGGACAAGGTTGGAGGTAGAAATGGGAAAAGGAGATGGCTCTCTTGCAAGTAACTCCCTTAGAAAAGTTCTCACCTAGGGAGCACCTAAAGAAAGGGTTAATAACAGCTTGATCAGCAAGGGAATTTATAAGTGCTCTACATGCGTTCCGTCATTTCACCTACTGAGTGATCTCTTGCTTTTCAGCTATGACTGTATTACAGCTGAAAAACTGAGACAAGGCTTTGGTTAACAGGTGCTTAAAAAGAAACAAATACCAAACAGAAAAACTGAACAGGTGCATGGTGAGAGAGCTACCTAAAACACTTGTTGCCAAAAAAATGGGAAGACTTTGCAATTTATGCAATCGATGGACCTCTGCTGATGCTGCCAGCTGAACACTTACCTTAATGGAACTTAGCAATTGATAAAAGTTGTCTTTTAAGTCCTTGCCAAGGAGCCTCTCTCCCAAATCTGACAGCACACATGCCTGAATGAAAAATTTCAATACATTTCTCAAGAATTTCTGACGAGAGGCAATCTCAGAGAAGCTACTGAGAAAACCCCTATTAGTGTGGGAACAGTAACACTCAGCCAGATATAGCAGGGTGCTGACAGGCAGGTTGCTCTGGGAGCAAGAGAAAAAGCGGGAATGGAAGTAATCTCTTACCATTTTCCAAAATTAAAAAAAGACAGAAAAACTCAGACTTGCAAAACCTCAGTCATTTCAAAATGTGATGGAAAAACACATTCCCCAGGATGCAGGCTTTAAATTAACGTATTCACAGTATGAAATTGTCTCTGCTCAGCAGCTCTTTGAACACAGCACAGAAGATAAACAAAATGCCCTATGCAGTCGGAATTCAGAAACCAGGCAATCTTGCGAGTATGGGTACGTAGCTGGTACAGCTATTTTATAATGTCTTTAAATCAAACCCTGAGTAACAGCAACAAAGGGAAAAAAAACCCCAAACAACCCATGAAACTGCACAACTAATTATTGCTGGCTGCAGCTGACTGTGACAAGCAGGTTGTGAGACAACAGTTCCCTTTTAATTCAATAGTCAGAGCGACAAGACTGAAATATTCTTATATTCAAAAAGTATCAGCAAAGACCACTTGCTGTTCTCACATTGTATTCACATGTGTGTTAAGCAAGCACAATGATTGTCACTTTGAATTACTAGGTTTGAACATCTTCGTACACAAGGTACTGAACAAGAAAAAGTGGTGTCAGATCCTTGAGTTTCAGAAACCACCAGGCTGATGTTTCAGAAGTATTTACTCCAAACTCTGAAGGCTTCTTCACGCTTCCTTAGTTGTTGCACATACAAATGCAAACACCAACTCTGCATTCTGTATGCACATACAGAAATTATTGAAGTGGCCAGATCAGCATCAGTCACATAAAAACTGTACCACACTTTTCAAAGGTATTTGAATAAATTAAGTTCTTCACATTTCCTCATTAGAAGAGACGTAACCTCGCAGATGCAGCCTGACTCACTTTATAGAAGTTAAATTCAGTGGTTCACTGTATGCAAAGGTCTACATGACCACAGACACAGACCACAAGTCCAGAAGCTCACGTTCTGCAGAAAGCAAATCCAAATAACATCCTATCCCCTCCTGCGCAGCACACATCTCTGTTTTTTCTTTCAGTGGAAAACTGGGTTTGTCCAACCCTCCTCCAGTTTGTAGAGAACAGAGAATGAAGTTTAAGATTTGTTTTTTGTTTGAAAACACTTCAAGCGGTCAGCAGGGAGCCAGAAGAATATCCCCCAGCCTGTAAAATCTTCCCTTGGCATTCATGACTGGATTTGTTTGGGTTTTTTTCCAAGGAAGAGAGCAATGTCAGACAATCGACATAAGTACTACTTCGTTTCAGTTAAGCACATCTTAAAGGCCTTGAAGGGAGATGTTAAGTACAGACAACAACCCTTCTGTCACTTGGTGCCTCACCTAGTGACTTGTGCAGCAGAGGATGAGCAGCCTCCAGCCTCTGCTTCCCAACTGGGAGTTATAAAGCTGTAAGTATGGTCTGCCCTCTCTCCTGAAAGCACAAGCCTGCATCCCTTCTGCTTCACCATGAGCTATTTACTTCTGGAAATCAGCAGCGTCTTCTGAAACCGAGGATCTGTAGTGCTGGGATCAGGGTCTACATCTGAAGTTAGTAAGTGTGAGAGACTGCCATGCACCGATGGCAGCAGTGGAAACACCTTCTCCTCTACAGGTCTGGGGAAACCTTTGCTGGCTCCCCATTTCACACCTTAGATGTGTTTTCATAAAAGCTGATCCCTTAGTACCAAACAAACCCCTTTGGTATGTGATGGAAGTTCCAAATTCAGATCACGTACCTTGATGCTGCCTTCTATTTCTAATTAAAGATTAAACAGAACAAAACCTGCGCAATAACTGCAGGGTATGGGAAATGCAAGCTTCAATAATGTAGAAAAGTGGTATCAGGTCAAGACACATGCTTTGAAGAAAGTCCTTGACAGATGAGAATTAATGCCCACAGTAGGCATACCTCAGAAGGGGCAGGTTTGAGTTGAATTTTTAAGTACAGAAAAATACCAGCAGAAGTATCTTCAGGACTTTTCAGAGCAAAAGCAAACCCAGCTGAATCAGCTGCACTCCTGCAAGTCACTGCAGTGTACTAACCAGGCTTAAAGTTGCCAAACTTTATTAGAATTAAACTTATCCAGTGGGATCCTGCATCTTTCCAAAGGCTACCTGAATTTAAATCTCTCAAACCTGAAAATGAAGACAACGACAAAACAAGCCTTTGAAAGCTAAAACGTATACCATGAGAGTACACAGTACCTTAAAACTGTTTTGTTAAAACTCTGTAAAATATTCTCCCAATCTCTCCTGGAGTGAGCAACCACCACTCCCAAATACTGTGGTTAAACCAGAGAGGTAAGGTGGCAGATTCCCCCCTCTCCTAAGTTCATCACCTACCACCATCAGCAGGAAGGTGTCTGCCAGCAGCCCCGGGTATTGCCGGACCTGGGAGGTGCAGGACAGATGCCCAAACAGGCTGATGCACCCCATAAGCCAGCGTAGCCTTTTTCCTGTTATTTTCCACTGCTAAGGACCATGTGCTGTACACAAGGTCATTGTGGGAGATTTAGCTTTTACTGACAACATACCACATCTCGAACACGGGGAAAAGTCTCCCTTAAAAGAAAAAGCACTGTTTGGTACAGCTGCGGCAGAGCAGGTGCCATACCAAATACCTTATAACATTCTATGGCATGTTTTATCAATAGTTACATTTCTGCACATCATTTCTCACATATTTCTCATGTCTACACATAATACTCACTCTTCCCAGTTCCTTATCTTCAAGTGCCAGCACCCCAGTGCTTTCTGTAAAGAGTTTTACTTTGACAACAGGCCGAGGGTGAGTAGTGGTGAAATCCCCTTGAGTTCCCCATCTGCAATAAATAAAAGAACATAATTTAACTGGGGCTGAGGACAGACCTGAGTGTGGTAGGACTGTATTTATTGATGCACTAATAGAACTTAACTTCCAAAGTTTTGGGGGGCCAGGGTGGAAGAGAGAGGGGAGGTACATTTCTGAGCATCCAAGAGTAAATATATAGATGGGAAAACTGGCTTTTCTCTGTGATGAGACAAATCAGGATTTTTCTGTATGGCTTTTGTAATGAAAAATCAATCACAAGTTTGCTAATGGCAAACCCGAAAGAACTCAAATTATGTCCTTATAGGGAAAAGCAAGAAAGCAAAACCAAGCAACAAAGCACAAAGAGATCTTTTTTTCTATTAAATATGATGTTCACTACCTTGCGCATACAAGTTTAATACAACAAAGAATCATGTCTCGATTCTAAAAATAAATAAATATTATGTTTAACTTCAGGAGACCAAACTATGCAGAAAGGGAGAGACTTGAGCAGAGTAAAAACCTTATGTTTTATGAGATGTTACAACTTAATACAAGCACATAGGAAAAATGTAAACACAAATGCAAAAATGGAAAAAAAATATGTTATTTATCAGTGTGACTATAGCTCTGCAAGATAATTACTGCCACAAGGCTTCATGCTTTTAGAGAACCTAAATTAGGCAGACGAACTTCTAGCTGTTAATCTCTTATCTCGATTAAGACACTTAATTTGTCAGCCTCCCCCCTTGTCCCCGATAGGCTGGTGGTACAAAAAAAAGGAAAGTTATAAGAATTAGATTGCAAAAGAAAAAGGAAAGTTATAAGAATTAGATTACAACTTCCTCCGACAAGCTATTCCGTTTTCTTAAACAATTGGATGGTACTCATTGCATTGATGATACTGGTTCTGTTTGTGCTACTAGGCACAAACAAAATGCAAAAAGTAAGTGCAGCTCCAGTTTCTCTTAATTTTGTTCCACTACTTGAGATATTACCATTAGTAGAAACTAAACAAATAAAGAAAAGAGGCGACCTTAACAGTATGCTCTAGAAAAGGATGTATTATACAAGCTAAAATCTTAGGGCCTCATTTACAAAAAGCAGTATTTTGTTTTCCATGTTCAAGAATAATTTACACAGTCTCTCCATTGTTGGAAAATCAACATATAGTAGTAATCCTCCAGCAAAGTAATCTAACAGGTAAAAGAAAATCCTTCAACTAATGTGAGTTACAGGCTTTAAGACAAAGTCTAGGAAGTAATATGTAACTGAAACCGAAGTGTTTTAGGAAAGTGGTGGTTCTGTATAAACCGGTCCTACAGGTGGCTGAACACATGCTGGACCATGAAAGTGGGGTTCACTGAAAATTAACCAAATCTCATGTTAGATTCTGTCTTTGCTTTGTCTCCATTAGATAGATGCTCACTCTATTTGTCTGTGGAGGGTGTAGCCTCAGCCTCAGCCAAAGTGGTAACTGAAACAGGGGCTCTGACAAGAAATTACCTTCCTGAGGGGGCGAAAACCTATTCTGTGACCTGATGATCGATGCTGCAGCTGCAGGACAAGACAATGCCTGGCACTGCTGCTCTTCCCAGCAGTGGTCCCAAAGGTAGGTTTTGTCACAATACAGAAATGAGATTTCCAAGGAGAAAGCATCTGCATAAAAGATGAAACAGTTGTATCTGCAGTCTCCCCACCTGGATCCCACTATTCAGGAAGAATGCTGCCTTGCAATCGCAAACACGAGCTAAGCACTTTGTTAGCTGCACACTCTCTCTTGGGCACCACGACATACTTGTCCCTGAGCTTCCAGAAGCCTTGAACGGTGCATGCTGCAATGGACAGGACCACCCAAATACTCAAGAGAAACTACTGAAATAACAAAAGGAAACAAAAGCCTCTCTACAAATATCTAGCGCCAGCATTAGCTCACAGACAGAAGAAAAGAAATCAGAAGAAATCACGCTGACTAAAGGGAAGAGACCCAGCCTGTTCAACAAAGAGAACATTACTGGTGCCAGCTCAGCTGCTGCAAGCTGAACAGCAGGTACGCACCGCTGCATGCGCTGGGGTCTGCACACCCCAGCATCTGGTCCCAGGACCTCCCCAGAAGTGGTGCAGCTTCCTCTGGAGCCACACACAGCCAGGCTCCTTTTCTGCAGAACACAGCAGGGAGGGACAGGGCACACACGAGCCTCACCCAGGGAGCCTGGCAGAATTTGTTGTTTCTCCAGTTTAGATGCACCATGACAGACTTATGTGGATGGGACTAACACGGTGTCATCCACCTGCTGGCAATCATGTCATGCTAGAAACGATCTTTAACATCACATCTGAACACTAGCCTTGACTGAAATCTATCTCCCGCTTGTTCCATTGTTCTATCTGCAATATAAGTGAAAATACTGGGCTAAAAAGCAATGGTCTGAATCAATTCCTAAAGCTTAATGCTCACAGTGGAAACATTCCACGCATTGATCTTCACACTCCTGGCTGATCAGGACTTCAGCTGACTCTCATAGTCTCTTAAGACCATGTCTTTGGAAGTTAATTATCTGGTAGAGCAGACGGTCACAGACTTTACTGTCTAGACTTTACTATCATTCCTCATGAAACAGCACGTGAGGAATCGTGTTCTGTTAGAAAAGGCAAATCCAAGATTGTATTCTTTAGCATTACGTTTACTTGCGGGCATCTGATATTCCTCTCTGCTAACAATATTACAGCGAACTACACAAGGCTCATAGTTCATCTTTTTATTCCTTGTGGATTACCAGAACACGAGCCCTGTTTCTTTGGAGCTTTGTGTGGTTGCAGAGGTATTGCTTCATACCGTTTGAAATCAGAAGCTGGGTGAAAGCAACCAAAATAGAAGTGGTATCATGTTCATTTCAGTATGCTTTTCCAATAATGAACATGGGTATGAGAGACCCAATAATCCAGACAGAAACCGAGTTTATCTCTATGCTGTACATTTAAAAGCACACTATTATGCTATTATGCATGCTGTTAATGCATTAGGCATTAAGTGAAGCAGAAGTCAGAAATTACAGCATAATCAAAATGTATAATATTGAACTCCCAGCTGTAGGCTAACCCATATGAACACTGCTTCTAATAACAACTGGCAATTTGCATTTTTCCGTTTTGTCAGTACAAATGAAATGTAGTTACAAAAGTGGCCTTACTGTCTGTATTTTGCAGCAGCCGCTAACAAACTTTTGTCTTGTTAAAAATAAAACTCTGAGCTGTAAAGATTGTGCCAGGAATATAATGAGATACCAGGCACTCAACATTTATTAAGGGTGATCCAAAACAAGGGGTAGATTGAATAAAGCATGCAGGTGGACATAAGCTAGCTTATTTTGAAATGCGGCTTTACAGTTCTGAAATCAAATTATATTGGTTCTCAAGATCTGACAGCTTTCAACTCTTTTTTTTTTTTTTTTTTTTTTTTTCCCCTGGCTATTTCTTTCATGACACCTGGTCAGACTGCATTCAACAAATTAACTATTTGTTTAGTCTTCCTGATTATAAATAAGATTTCAGTTCAACCAAATTCCATTGACATGGATATCACACTTTCAGCTCCTATATCTGAGAGGATAAAACAGAGATGACATTTGCAGCGTACAGATCATCTTAAAATTACCTATAATGTAATTGCAAGCAATAACTTTGGAGAAGCTACTGTCCTATCATCATCTGTGACTAAGAACTGTGCAAGTAAATTGCATAATCCTATATATAACGCCACGATCAGAAATGTAGCTTTCCTGGCTAGTAAATATGAATTTACTGACTCACTTGTAATTTCCACTGTAAAATTCCGTCAAGTTTCCCCACAGTTTTGACTATTTATTCTGTAACTATATGTCTGTTGAAGGAGCTGTTAAGGTTAATGGTGAAAAATAGGTTAGGAGGATACCTAACAATTCCTGGAATCAATACCCAAACAGTTAATTATCATGATGCATATCTTCATCACCATTACTGTACTTTCTTATTTCAATTTATAGATTTTATGTGCTGCATATAATTATATCCACTTGGTTTCTCAAAAATGTTACATTTTTCTTCCAAAACACATTTCTCTTCTGTCAAATGCATTTATTAATACCTGTTCTCACATCTGCTTAATCTCATTGGAATGGCCGTAGTGGAACACTTCCTTTAAATTTAAAATCTAAGCTGCTAGGTGTAGGTCAGACAAATCTGTATTTTTCTGTTAAGGCTGGGATTGTACCCTGATATTTTCCTGGAGAAAATACAGCGCTTCTCAGAAATGTCTTTCTGAACCACAGATTAAAAGTCAACCACCATACAAAGGATTGTTTGTATTATCTGTAGGATTGAAGAAATTTTTAGTTGTTTAACTGAACAACCCTTTGACTCTTTTAAAATACGAACGAACAATGTGGCCTGTGGAATTTGAGCACTGGATAAAGAAAAGTTACTTTTCTTTATATTTTAACTGTCAACAGCAGTAACAGTGAAATATTTTCTGCAAGAAAATAAATCCTACAGCTGACTTTTACTCTCCATACAGGGAAGCAGGTGAACTTGTAGGTTGTATCTTGGTTTTCTGAGAAAACAGAAGGAAATGGTATGCACCATTTTGATCTCATTTAAGTCAAACTATGTTGCAGATAATTTGTTTCAAGCTTGCTTTGCTATTGAGATAGTGAATTGTGGAAGGAAGAATGAGAAGGAACAACAGGGACATTAATTCACCTAATTTCTCAAATTGCTATTTACAAAAAGTGTATTTTTAATATTTTTTAACATAATAGAAAAATGTACTCCTTTACATTTGTAATAGCATACACTTTAACTACCAAATGTATGTAAGCAACAGAAACAGCAAATCAGCCATCGCCACACCTTTGGAGGAGCCATTGATTTATGAATGCCTGTCCAATTATTTTTGCTAATGTGAACAATTTTAGTGCGGAATGTGTCAAGATGGGAAGTGCAAAATTTCTGTCCAAACTAGTGTGGATCTCATGCAGTATTCATATTAAGTTAAAAAAAAAATCCCATTATGGTCTGATTATTTTTTTTCTAAATCTTGCTAGAAAAGTAACAATAATTTCAGTGCTAAATGCTGCAGTGTCGCTCACTGCACTCTCAGCCGAAACCTGTGTATCGTACATGAGACCTCTAAAATCTCCAACTTTAAGCCTTAAAAACCCCCACAGTCCTGCCTCTTCAGGCTCTCATTTTGCCACATCATTCTCCTTTGTATACATAATTTTTCTGCTTTCACCTACTCATTCTTTTTATTATAGGAACTGCAATGATTTGATGCTTTATCATCTTCAACCATAAGCCTCAGTCTTTTCACCGTATTTACACTGCTGTCAGAGGTATGTGGGCTGATACTGCAATTGGTGACAGAGTCCTTTGCCAAAGTTGATTTCCCTTCAGTGCAAACGGACCCACTACCAGCAAGGACGTGGCTGTTTATTTCAGGTAAAGATTTATCACTGTGTCACAGAACCCCCTCTAAGCAAATTTATTTTCCTACTTCATTCTGCAAGACATTTTGTACACTGGAAAAAGCAGCAAATTTCTCTCTTGGGTTTCCCACTCTCACCATGGTCTTTGTTAGTCAAAACTTTTATTTATGAGATCTTAAATCTCCGGTCTTACATTGGAGTGAATGTTGTGAAATTTATTATTCTAAGCAAACATCTAGAAATTTTATTTTAGCCCTATTTATTGGAACATTTCCTTTCTGATAAAATACCAAGTCTACAGAATTTTGCACCATCAGGAATTGATTTTCCTCAGCAATTAGGAAATCTCCTTTTCGAAACCAATACCAGAGTGTATTGGTCTCTTTGGTCCCTCCTTTTGCATCTTTCTAGGTTTGATTTTTGGTTTAAATCTACTGTATAAATCTACCTCAACAGGTTTCTTAATTGTTAAACCAGCTTAAGAGGTCTTCTGAAAGGGTTTTCCTTTTTTCTATCCACACAGGGATGTGCTACAGGGCTGGAATGAGCGGGAAGAACCACCAAAACCAGTTTGTAGGTGTCCAACTGCTCCACAGGACTAAGGTATTCACTAGCACTTCATTTTTGTACATCTTGGAGCTGGACTGGAAGTACAATGCTCAGGCAACTTCTCCGTGTCTCAGCTGTTTCAAGAATTTATACCAACTTTGTCGTTTCTACTTTGTTTAGAAACGTACTTTAACTGTAGAAAAATAGGTATCTCGAATTTTCAGGTTAGAAGTCATATTCACAGTGCAAGTTGTGAGATGAAACACCAGGAAAAAAAAAGACAGATGAGATTTAGCACCTCCCTGTCACATCTGACTACACTGATACTTTAATCTAGTTCAAAACACCGTAAATCCAGGTCTGATAAACGTTCTGTTGTTAGTGAAGTATTGAGTGAATGTGGAATTTATGAAGTGTTGCATATTACTAACTACAGCTGCATATATACAGAGAGAGAGAGAAAAACAATGTGAGAAACCAAGCAAGCCGCTGTACCAGCAGTGCAAGTTACCCCACAGCGATCCAACAATAAATCTTTAATTTGATGAGCAGGTTTCATTCAGCCAAACGAAAACAGAGTTAAATCCATACTTACTGGATTCTGGCTATTTTACTGAGACCCCCAAAGACAGGATTACTTAGTACTAATTGCTGCTAGTTTTTCTCCACTAATAATAAAATGGACAAGTATCTGCTCTTCTGAGCAGAGAAATACCCATGCATTTGGCAATGACCGACACTGCAACGGTACGCTAGAAATCATGGCCTTAATACTAGCAGCTGTCTCACACAATCCAAAGGCATGTTTATTTTCTGCCTTTTGCACGCCTTACAAAATAATACGAACATTCCAGCTTCCCCCTTTCATGAAAGTTCTTGAAAAAGGATGCTGAAATGTTACTGCACAACCAACAGAAGTTTATTATGCAGCATCAAGGATGTAATAGGGTAATGATTGTTCCCTATAGGCAAAATTACAACCATTATTATTTTCATGTATATTTATATTTATTTATATATACTCCATTACATCAGTGGGATCTGGAATTCATGTTTGAAACCACAAGGGAAAGAGTTTGTATGATTGTACCTTTCTATAATGCGGTTTAGGTTGCAAATATTATTTTTTTTTTTGGGGGGGGGGGGGAAATATCTATTTTCTTCTTGCTCTATTTGAAAATTACTCATTTATTTTGATGGAAGTACAAGGAGAATAGCTCCTTCCATCAGAGCAAGCACATTAAGCAGCAGCTGAAAGGCAATGCATAAAGAAACTTCCGAACAAATTAATGCCCTTTTACAGTAGAAGCACAGACAAGCCCTGTGCTCAGGCAAACTAAACCACGAGCTTGGCCAGGTATTTTGGCCTTTCACCAATAACCTCATTGAATCTTTTATGTGTCTTGACTCTGTTCTTCCCTGTGCTACTGTGATTCCACCATTTTATGCAGAAATCTTGCTGAGAACTATAGATTCATTGTTTTACAGCCCCTATTACAGAAACACTGATACTTCGCATAAATACTTTCAGAGCTGTCAGCTAGTGAAGGAGCATTACAATAGAAACTATTTTAACCCTGAGGTTCCCACCAAAATCTTCCTAAAACTACAAAATACAGATATGAGAAAGATAATTAATTCTACAGAGACAGAAGACAGTAGGAAGAAGTACAGACAAATGGGAAAATTTGGTATAAGGATGGAAAGTCATACAATTGCCTTTTAAGTGTCACCTTTGATTTCACCTAAGCAGGGTCTACACTACTGTCCCTTACTTTTCTCTTTTTTTTTTTTTTAATTTATTTTATTATTTTACATTTATTTCCATCTATATGGGAACTTTTGACTTGGCATGCTAGCAGTTTGAAATGTAGACTAACAAGACATATCTTAACCCTTCCCTTATAGAAAAGGTGGATGCTCAGCACCTGTAGCTGCATACACAAAGTAGCCTGGCATTCAATTGCTACGTGTGTTGTCCAGTCACTATCTAGTATAGTCACTCAGAAAGAGTGAATGTTGGGGTTTTTTTGTTCTTCTGTGGATTCAGCAGCAAAATTGAATGCTTTTAGGGTGGTTGTTACAAAACATTGGCAATTGCTTCTTGGAACTTCGCTGTGAAGAAGTGAAAGCTCTGAACTGGATCCTCACTTTGGCTAAAGCAAGGATACAGTGTTTTGATGGATATGCTATATTGTAAAGCCCCGTTACACAACTAGTCTAATATGAAAGGAAAAGAAGAATAATCTGATCATAAAGTGGTTTTTTTAGGGTTTGCTTTTGGTAAAAATAATAACTGTTTTAAATAAAGGAGTTAACAGAGCTCAAACCTACTAACCATTTATCACAGAGCTAACGATAAGCTGGACACAATTGTGTATTTATTTTTAAACACATTCTTTATATCTGAAAAAAACCCTCACCTTGTTAAAAAACCACAAAATTGTGAATAGTTTTTCTTTAAAATAAAAAGGTGTCTAATACAACCAGAAAGGAAAACCAAAAGAGGGGTTCAATGCATAATAAGCAACTAAGTAAAACCACTCATTAGGCTTCCTACACTGAAAGTGAGAAAAGTGCACTCTAACACTACAGAATGCTATTATGACAAGTATTGTCATCACAAACTTAAAACCGTATGAATAAATTATTACTTAGTTTTGCTTTTCCATCTCACTTTCAATACAGGCAACCAAGACAAGTCAGGGTGAAGATTTTCAAGGGTGTGTAAAAAGACTGACATACGGCCAGGTGCTGGGCACCACTGCTATATATTGTGTGAAGAATTCATGGGAGACATTAACTCCTCTTTCCCACCGAGTTTCAAACCCGGATGGGGGCTAGTGATGGACACAAAGGCAAGACTTGGTCACTTATGCTCTTGAAATTTCAATATGCATATTTACTTCAATTTTGCCTTGCCAAAGGCAATTACGAATCTATCACAACATTGTTAAAAGTTACAAAGCCTATTTATTTCACATTATTTAGTATTTGTGTGACACTTTAAACCTTCAAAATGTTACACAAATGTTGATAAACTGACAGTACTTTGATGAAGCAGATAGACTGATAGGTAGGCTTAGATAGTTCAGTCTTTGTGATCTGTTTTCTCACATCTTTAGGCTGAGATGACAACATCTATCAGGGAAGAGCCAGGAATCAAATCAGAAAATTTCAGTATTCCATCTAGCATGACATCACTTCTATTTTGAAACCCCTTTTACTCCTCTTTCTGACTCCTACTATTCTTCTCAGCTATCCACATTATTCTGCCTTTGTTTCTGTTTCCTCCTACCCTCAATCTGTTGGTATTGCTTTCAAGTAGACACATTAACCCGTAGACTTACACCTTACAGGCTACGTAGTTAGTAAGAAATTTCAAGACCTATTAATTTTCTTTTTGTCATCTGTTCAGTGGACTATTCCGTATCCTAAAAGTACTGGACTGCTTGACGCTGCTGAGGATCAATGCACATCCTAATACAGCACCAGCAAGGAAGAGTCTGCCCATGGTGGGGTGAAAACCAGTTTTCTGAGTGTCATGAGCACTTGAGATATTCAGGCTATGAATATTTTGTACAAGACTCAAAAGCAAAAACTTCTTCCTTTTAAACCCTTTTCCTTAACCTTTCTCTTCACCCAAAACAGCAAGCCAAAACATAAAATTTGTTCCAATTCAGACACTGTATCTAGTCAAATGTTTAGCAATTATTTTGAACATACCTGTATTATATTGCATACAACAAATAAAAGCAAATTTTTGAAAGGTCTCTTCAAACCAAGATACAAGAACGGTATATTTTGAAAATGTAAAATGGGGCATTCTGATCATATCAAAATTTAAGAGAAATCCAAAGGAATTGTTTTCATGTCAACTACTGCCCACAAACAACAATTAAATTTTCCAATGATGAGGCAGGTGCAGACCACTTTGAATAAAAAATTTCAAATCCACTCCACTAGAGTATTCCAGAAGAAGACTGGAGGTAAAATTTGAGGTAAACCCTCCCAACCTCACCTTTTTTTTGACAGACCACCATCCCTCTACATGACACTTCACAGGCTGCCTTTGCCTTCACTTTGACCCACCCAGGGACCAGGTACCTGCACTAGTATGAGGCTTAGCCTGATCCAAAGCATTTTTCTTCTAAGCAGGATTTAACTGGCTTTGGATCAACACCACACTGTTCGTATCCAAATGCATTCCAGTTTGAAGCTGGATCACACATTGATAGATGCTTTAGTGCTATGTTAGAAAAAAGCTTCTATCTGTCTGCAAAATATTAAGTCACATTTGCTGTGGATCAGGTGGGAATGAGAATGCAAACAGATCTATCATGCACATTTAGCAGCATGTAAAGAGTCTTTTCCAAGCCCTGATTGTTATACTGAAATGGGTAACGGTGGGACAAGCATCTTCAAGCCCTAGTTTCCGAAATGCACTATGAAATAAAACTGGTATCAGTCTTGCAAGAGACATGTAATGTCATTATACATTTCAAAAGAAGACAGTCACCCCACAGCAGCTATCCTTTCCAGCAGTGACACTGGACAAGGAGGGTTAACATCCTGACTCTGAACAGGGAACCTATAAATCATAAAGCCCTCATCCCACCGGCTTTCTGCCGGGAGTCTAAGTGCTGCAGCACAAGGCGGTGCACCAAAGCCGCAGACTTCAGAGGTGCAAACATCACAACACAGCAGATATCCTGGTTGCTTTCAGTCAATTATTAGCATGCTGAGCACAAAGGAGCAAGGAGAACAACCAGGATTTAGCCAGAACAATCAAAAAGATTAAGGTGAAGAAAATTAAAAAAAGATATGCCCTGGTGGCAGAAGGATTATGTTTATTGCTAGCTATGCAAATAGAGTAGAGATTACAACCAACTTTAATTATCTCCTTCCTCCTCTAATCCCAGTTTCTTCCATGCCACACTTGTCTTGATCTGACAAATGAATATTCCTTTCTAATAGCAGTGGTTCTCACAAGTCCTTAAGGTAAATAGACTTAAGAGATAATATTCTGGGAGTTAATCATAGGATCACCGAAAAATTTAGGCTGGAAGGAATCTCTAGAGGTCATCTAGTTCAGACCCTGCTCAGAGCAAGGCCAGTTAAAGTCAGGTTGCTCATGTTATTCCTCAGTTGAGTTTCAAATTTCTTTCAATATTAAAAGCCTGTATGTAATTCCTATTTCTCTGCAATAAGACAGGTGAAAAATCTCTTAGACAATATAAAACAATAACCAATGACAGAACATAGCATAGAAACTTACTCATTTTAGAATTCCTGTCTCTTTTTCTTGTGGATATCATATTGCTCATTATATTTGAGCTGATTAGGTGTTATTTCCTTTTTTTAAAGAAGCAAGCAATTGATCAGGCACCAAGAATAACTGAATAAAACTGTCATGTAAATTTTCAGCTGAATTCATGTTCCTTTTGTGAAACTCTTCCATCATTAATCCAGAACACAGGCTGGGAAAAATGTGTATTTTTTTTCATTTCCATCTTTTCCTTTGCAGAGCCAAGAAAACCTCAGATAATTTCCTACTGGCAACTTCTTTTTACCTTTTCACAGCTAGATACTAGCCTGACATATTTGCTCATAGCATGCAATTTGTTGAAAGGTAATTTCTTCTACCCTGTTTTGTGAATTGCTCCAATCATGACAATCCAAGAAAGAAAGACTTACTGACATATAGCAAGATGAAAGCCATAATGGGATTTATCCTTTAAATTTTATCCCTGGCATCCCCACCATCTTACAGTTCCCTGTTGTGCTGTTTGCTCTCCATGGGACCTGGGATGAAGTTACCATAGTGGTGTACTAGATAGTTGTGGTTTAACCCTGGCCAGTAATTAAGTACCACGCAGCTGCTCATTACTCCCCCCTCACCCAGAGGGATGGGGAGGAGAATTAGAAAGGAATGAAAAACTCAGGGGCTGAGAGGAGAACAATTTAATAATTGAAAAAAAAAATAAAAATGAAAGAACGGTAATAATAATAACAGTTGTAATGGAAAGGAGAGAGGGGGAAGAGGAATGAAATCCGAAGGGAAGGGAGAAAAGAAAACAAGTGATGCACAGCACAACTGCTCAGCACCCGCTGACCCATGCCCAGCCAGTGCCCCAGCAGCAACTGGCCCGCCCTGGCCAGCCTCCCAGTTTATACACCGAGCGTGATGTCCCAAGGTATGGAATATCCTTTGGCCAGTTTGGGTCACCTGTCCTGGCTGTGTCCCCTTCCAATGTCCCATGCCCCTCCAGCCCTCTCACTGGCAGGGCCTGAGAAACTAAAAATGCCTTGACTTAGTATAAACACCACCCAGCAACAACCAAAACCACCAGTGTGCCATCAACACTGTTCTCACACCAAAGCCAAACTACAGCATTGCACCGGCTACTAATAAGAAAATTAATTCCGTCCCAGTTGAAACCAGGACAGATATAAAGATGAATCTTAGAGCAAATGAGAATAAACATTATGCAACTCAATCAAACCTAGTTTATGGAAGCAGACACACTTTGTTTCCTGACACGATCATTACCCCACTGGCTTCTGTAAAATTCTGAAATACTTATTAAAGGAACATGCTCAGCTTCAGCAACTTTTCAGCATTGGCCATATCAACATAATTATGTCTCTCAGCCTTAGCCTTTGAAATGATCTTACTAATAATACACGGAGGTTCTCTAACATACAACCTCACTTTTGTAAATGTTGCATAAAATGTATTTATGTTTTAAGCCCAAAAGTCCAGATGCCAAAAATAGGCTGAACGATTCTACTTTGTTATCCTCTGTAAGACCAATGCTGGATTTCACTGCGCTTATCTGCAAGTAATACACTTCCAGAGGTAACAGTAAAAAGAACAGGCAAAATCCATCAAGTAAAAGACTCCATTCAAGAAGCTAAATCCTGAGAAGAATTTATCCTCAGAAGATAGAGTAGGAAGCATACGAACAACAAGCTGAGCATGGTTAGATCTGGCACTATGAAACTGCAATCTCATTATCCCTTTGTAATAATCCCATGTGCAAATATACTCATTTCAACAAAAAAGCACCCAGACAAACAACGGAAAAAAATCCCACACCCTAAGGAGAGCTGGTCTGCTTGCCAGCAACAGACTAGTTTGATTACTGCCTATCTGATTAGCAAACACTTGTGTTTCTGTCCCTCGTTTCTCCCTGTGTTTAGTCTCCAGTTTTATACTTGAAGCAATGAGAGGCAGGGACTACTTTGTCATTCTACTTTGCCTCCTGTGCAACAGGATTTCCTACATATGCAAATGATATAAGGAATGATTGCTGAAAACTAACAGTATAATTAATGGACTACTGACCAAAATTAATCTCATTTCTGCAGGTGCATCTGACAGAGCAGTAGCGAGTGGGGGAAAAAAAAAAAAAAAGAGTAAGTGTGCCTCCTCTTTCCTTAAATACTGTACATCTGTGTTGTGCAACCACATGTTAGGGGACAGCTGTAGGTATGATCATCTGTTTTCCTTAATACAAAATAAAAATTAGAAAGTTGCAAGGGCCATGCTGAAGAAATAAAAGTAGGTGATGCTTGGAACATGATTGTCACAGGTTATAAATGTTGTCTATCCTTTTCCTCCTTAGAAATGTCACGTTAGGCCATATCCTCAAAAACATTCTATTAAAAAAGCATTACTTTTTTCATGGGCAACCATGTCATTTAAGGAAGGTCTACATTTTAGATGTTAAGCCTTTTTTCTAAAACTGTTCTATAAAAAGTTTGCTAAGTAATCTTTATCTATCCACAAGAACTCATACTTCAAATACTTGGAATACTGGAAACAACAAAGGTAGAATATTGCATAAAAATAATGCAATCAGCATTTACTTTATTTGTGCAATCTTGACCAAGGTTCCCTGCCTCCTCTGGTCAGATATTTAATCATGCATTCTTCACATACTTCTAATATATAATAGCCCTTTTTGTAAGGTTATGCAATCACTGGCAGCAAAATAGGATCATTTTATTTGTCTTGTTTACATAAAGAATATCCCAGCTCCATTAAAATTTTCTCATTATGCAAGATATGATCTTTTTCTATTGCATAAGTATCTGACAACATAATGTCACTTGCAGTGATAAAAGATAGCATAGTCCCGTCGTTTATCTTTAGGCATGATTATACATACCCGAAAGATGACACCTCCAAGAAACCACATTATTTTAATAGTCAGAATGAATAAAAATCAATGGTAATAAAACATGTGGACACCAATCTCCACAAGACTAAAAACTAAGCCACATCAGTAATGTCTGAAAAATGAAATTAGCACTGGACTTTGCAAGATGACCCCTGTGGTGTCACAGCAACAAAGTTACGCAAAGCTTCACACAGCTGAAGGGGTCCTCTGAAGGCTGTGCTTACTGATCATTGGCAGAAAAGGTCACAGGCTTTGTTGGAGGGATTTTCAGCAGGGCGAAAAGGCAGGAAACAGTTGGAAGGAATGAAGAAATATTTCACAGGCAGTAATAAAAATTTTATAGGGATGCAAGCAAAGCTGTATAACTGATCTGTTTGTAAAATTGTCCAAGACTTCAGCTCAGTCAAACTATATTGCTCTGTAGCATTTGCACGTTAGAATGACCATTAGCTACTTAGGAACATATATATAAACAGTGCTTTATTTGGCTTGTCAAAGAAGAAAATGAAGCACTTCAGTGTAAACTCACAAAATTATTATTCAAAGAACGAGAAAGCAGACAGGGGTTAAAAGCAGTAAGAAACTAGAAAATATTCCTTACTGATAAAAAGCGTGCTCTCTTCTCTGGGACTCTAATTAGGTCTCTCCCCTTTAAGAAAAAATATTGTTTCTAATTTCCTTACTACTCTTACAGTAGCGTTCAGGGATTCAGAGCAATACTTAAATACATATCCATAAAAATAACTGAGAAAATATTCAACATTTTGGAATAGCGGATAAACTCTGAATTAAGGCTCCACTTGACTCATGCTGCCATTAATCTCCACTCTAAGGTCACACTGCTTGCACTCCATTCTGAAGCATTCGCCCAAGTATCTTGTTTCCTCCCTTTCACTGTCAAAGCTTTTGAAACTTCTGAGTAGCAGCATTGCACTGCACACAGTGATGTTTCACAGATGCAAAAAATAGGCATAAATAATTCTTTATACTGCTCCTTCTCACAAATGCAGCTACCAGTTCAAAACGATAAACCAACTACAGAAAATGTGTGTGACAAGCGCATGATTTGGAGCTCTTGCCAGCAGTCTCCCACAGCAGGCTGGTGGTAATCATTCACTTTTCATCACTGTCTCATTCTACGCTTAGTATGAGAGCTTTGCTACACTTTTCTAGCTGCATGTCCTATATAAAACCTGAAGTTATGTTCTCATTTATCTGGGATTGTCAGTGCAAATATGTTACTGCTAGTGATTTGAAGAGTTGGACTGAACTACAGTACTTGATTCTTTTTTCTTTTTTTTGCAATGAGTTTTGTGTTTTCTCCTCCAGCTTCACTGATTATTTTCCTTCATATCAGAATGACAGTACTGAAGATTATTCCAGTAAGGAGCCAGTTCCAGCAGCAGGCAAAGTAGTCAGTAGCCTAGGGCAGCCAACCGCTTTCTTCTCCTGTATCACACAAGAGGTGGACCGGCTGTGCTTGCCCAGCTGGTCATTGGTCTCTACTTAGATGACTTTGCCCATTGCTGCCAAAGGATGGAGGGGGAAAGGAGGCATCTCTCTTCACCAACAGGAGCAGAAAGTCACTTCTGTTTCCACCTCTTCCCATATCTCCTCTTTGCAGGAGAACATCCAACCCTTCACCCAGTGACTGACCCTCCCTCCCCATCATCCCAGCAGGTCCTTATCAGAGAACAGTGATTGATGAGTGCTGGAAGAAGCAGGGGGGGCAAGAGGAGATGGATGACTACGTGGGGCAAGGGGTATGTTGGTCATGAAAGTAAGAAAGATCTCAGAGGGACTGGACACAGGCTGGGATGAAGAAAGAGAGACACCTTAAGCCTTCTGACTCCTCCCCGCCTGTAACTAATTCCTAGGCTCTCTTCCACCAGTCTAGTTTTCTAATTAAACCCTGCCAAGCCCTCTTAGGTCCTTCTGCCACCAATCAAAACAAAGCAATATTGCTACTGTCAAGAAAACCTGATTTGGCCCTAAGAGAAAAATTGAACTGTGGAGTAAAGTATCTCCCATTCCATAGGCAGCTTCCTCCATCTTCTTTACTGTTTGCCCATAATTTGCCAATTTCATGCTTGTCTAATTTAATATCCTCCTTCATTGCCTCAAACTGCATCTCTGTATATGCTCACAAACGACAGGTCCCTATATGCTCATAATCATGCTCTATGCCAGTGTCTCATACTTACTCTTACCAGAAATGGAAAGCAGTACAACTCAGAAGAGCACAAGAACCAGACAGATTTTAGACCTCCATCAGCTGCGCCCTTTCAAGGGACACTGTTTTGCAGGACAGCAGGTAAACCGCACCAGTAACTCCCATTCCTGTCCTTGTAGTGTATGGTTCAGGGCATCTCTCAATGATCCACTTCCTAAAGATGCATACTTTTTTTCCATACAAATCTATATAAATCTGTTTCATACAACATACACGGAATAGCCCGTAACCTGTCTTTCTCCCATATTCAATCAACTCCTACCTATGGAGCCTGAAACCCACTACATTGTTTACAAGATCAAAGCAGGTCCTAACATCAGCCCTTTTCCTAGAAACACTCCAGTTGTTCTCATATTGACTCCGTCTATTCTGAAACTTCCTTTTCACAAAGTTTCTACTTTGTCAGGTAGGAAAATCAACTAATCTGTTATTATCAGATGTATGCACACAATGTATACCTTCTGACTGGTTTTACGACCCTTACCTTAACTTGCAGCCCTCAGTATGTAATAAGTAAACCATGAACTGACCATGACCCATCCCTACCATGTTTTGTTCACCATATCTGGAAGTACTAGAAAGAAACAAAACCCTTAACATCTACAGACTGAATTCTGGAAAGAGAATAACTGTGCCCGAAACTCAAGAATTGGTGTATTCTATGTGATTCAGGGAGATCTGAAGACCCATACCAATGACATCAGAGGTTAACTGAGTCTTTAAAACACAAGCTAGCAGGTTCAAGGGTGAGGAAAAAGAGAGACACACCATCAGAAGAAACAGGAACCTTGACTGTGACAGCAGGCAAAGGTTGTAGGCACTCATTGCAGGGCACAGCCCGAGAGCAACCCTGAGCATGAAGACAAAGCACAGCTTGGAGATGCGCCCTCCATGAGAAAACCTTGTGAGTCTCATGGGACTCCAAGCCACCAGAGAATGCCCCGACAGGTCCACAAATGGGCAGGGGATGTTGCACACACACTTATGACCTTGCTTCAACGCACACATCTGTATGTCTTTTGCGCTGCTGTTGGTTTTAGAAGTTCCTTGCGTCCTACGTGTAAATGACAAGACTGAGCATTCCTGTGTCCCAGAGAAGGAACACAGCCAGGGACTGCGGCAAGTGAATTCGACGTCTTGTCCCACATATTCAGGTTTCTGCAAAGCTGTTTGAATATGTTACTGGAGCAGGCTGCTGGCTTACTTGCCAATGAAATTTGCTGCAACTAGGAGAAAGTCTACCAAATTAGATCTCCTCCTCCTCCTCCCAACCCCAGAAGGGACAGATAAAAACTCTGTGCTTATAATTTTGCCTAACAGAAATCTGTATTTGTGGTCTGAATGGAATACAAACTACATTCCCAACTCTGTCAAAGATGTTTTCTCAGAGACTGTAGCAACTGCAATTTTTAAATTGTCTTTCCCAAGGCACACTATGGTGCTAGTGAAACCCCAGCGCGCTGTCTGTAAAGTTATCTACAAAAGATTCCAAATGATATTTTAACAGAGAGAAAAGTATGTGAATTCAGCGTGTAGGTCAAACAAATCAACCAAAAACCCCACACTTAATTTTCTTCTTCTCTGTCACTCTGACTAGTTCAACTACAGACGACATGAGTTATTCCCTCCAAGTCAGTTTGCAGACTGCCTCTCTCAAAAATTAATTGAAAGAAGTGGATCCTATAATTTAAAATGAAATAGGCTCAGCAGGTGAGTAAGCTTTTTCAAGATTGATTACTGAGTATTGATTTTCCACCAATTGGACAAGTTACACTCCACAAGGCCACCTGCACATTAACCTAGAATACATAAAACCACCTCAGGCTAACATCCATCGAGAGGTTGGTATTTTCAGAGGATGCAGTCTCTAGCTCTTTTCCTCACACACACATTCAATGACATTCATTTGGACAGCACTCACACTTTGTCCTTTACTTCACCATAAATAGCTATTATTTGTATTTTCATTTTCCAGAAACAATTTAAGATAACTACCCAGGACAAATCTTCATATAACCTAGCGCTAACTTAATTGTAAAAACTGTAAAGATAGGTAGGTTCTCCCATGATATGAAGGAAAGAGATGCTGGATACAGCATTAACAGAGTGACTTACTGTGGCCTGGAAGCTTCTGCTTGGTCCGTCTGAAGCTTCTCGCCCCCTTCCACTTCCATGGTGCAGTAGACTATTCGATTGGGAGCGACTGACTTTAAACCTTGTACCTCCATTATAACGATCTAATGAAAAGAAAGCAAATAGTTTATCCTTCAGAAAACATTACGTAGCACAGCTATTGCAGTACTAAGCTTCACACAGGTAAAAAAACAATGTAATAAATAATACCCCCAAACCCCACTCACTCAAATCTTCACAGCTGGTGAAGAGTTTTAATTTTGCTTTCTTTTTCCACTTTCAACAACATATAGTAGCAATTGAAATTTTTGCTGTTTCTACTTGGACAACAACCAACACCTCACTCCAATCATAATTTAAATGCTAGTAGTTGAATTTGAGACTAATGTCTAAATATAATTCTAAATCTTAGTACATGAGGAAATGTATCTTTTAAACTATCATGTAAATATGTATTTATAGAATGAATAGGTTACCAAGTTGGATGTAAACAAGACGAGTAAGTACACTGATCACATCTTGAGAGGTTAATCATGGTGCTGTGACACTGGACGTTGCAACCCCTGAATCTCAGAAGCGATTTGGTGGTGTGATGAGCATGAGGCAGGTCAGAGCATCGCTATCAGCTGCTGTATTTTTTTTCCCCCACTACCTACCTCTTTTCCTTCTCCTGGCTCAGTACTCGCAGTCAGGTTCAGCATGCATATGGGGGGAAGAGAAAGGGAAAAAGCCACCTCTACCATCTGCACCCTGAGAAACATCCTTACCAGGGAAATTCTGAGCTTGGCAGATCCCGTATTTTTTCCTCTAAACTATTCAGTTATAGCTCATACGAGCCAAATGCAGCCCTACTTCAAATGCTCTCTGCCTTTTATAAGTCTTACAGTTTGTCACAGTGTGAAATTATTGGAATTTTTACACTTCAGATGTTTCTAATTCAGAGAAGATTTGAGAAGAAAGTCAGGTTTCCCTGCTTGCTTTGGAAAAGCTGCTTTTCTTTCCAGACCCATTTGGGCCTATGAGAAGAAACTGGGAAAAACACAGTTTGTTTAAATAGCAGAGAAGCTGTCCTCAGCTAAACTACACATGAAAACCAGTATTTGTTTGTTTTAAAGGTGACAAAAGTAATGACTACTTTTATTCTTATTAGAGGCAATTGGTTTCTTAAGTCAGCAAGGAACTACTAAAATATTTCACTAATAAACTTTTTGCATATTTGCCTGTTTGTTTCAATTCAAGTACGTTAAGCCAGACTTTACCCCTAGTTATAAAATCCTTTGTACTTTAAAACTCCCAGAATCTTAGTAATAGTTAGATATCTTGTAAAATTGCTAGTTTGGTAATATTACAGTGAGATGACAGTCATTGATAGTTTAAAACATTTTAACATTACTCATAAATTATCAACACTGCCTATTGTGCTTTATAAATAACAACAGCGGTTCAGGGAGGATGACATAATCATCTGTTTCCCCCATCTTTTGTGGTCCAGGAATTCAAGCAGTTATTATAATGATCAATGATCACTGAGAGACTGCATTAGAGATCCTTCCAGCTAATACTGCCTATCCAGTCTTCCCACATGTGAAACCTATGTCCTTGTTGAATGCAGCCTTCATGTTTATTCATTCTCATGTTACTTCTTTTCCTTGAGTTTCCAATTTTATTGCACAAATTTATTTATTCGTCTTTGGTAGCAAGTCTGGATTCCACCAATGGAAAAAAGTTGCATTTAGTGGGGAAGGAAACTGCCACTAGCTGACTTACTAGCTCATTAGCTGATAAACAGCTTCCTAAATATTGCTCGTCTATTTCTGAAGCTGTCCAACAGCTGAACATCATAAGTGATTAAGACTCTCCTACTCCTTTGATATTTTATTTATTTATTTTAGAAATTTCTGCAACAGGCTACGGTAGAGGAAACATCTAACTTGCAAAACCAGTCACTGTTGCTTGCAGTAATGTGCAAGGGGGTCTCTGACCTTAGCCAGCAAGGTCCATTCCCTCCAGTACATTGTAAATGTTACTAACAACTTTTCCTGTTCTGTCTTAATAACATGCAGTGCCAGCACAAACTCCAGCCACATTCCCCCCTACCAAGAAATTACGATTGAGTTCTTATACTCTGTCCTAACGTTTAGACATATTGTAGATGTCAGGTGCCTGTGCAGCGACCCTCAGCTGGGATTTTGCTGGTTACTCTACAACTTAGTTAAGCCACACCACACAAGACATGACCTGGATATGTCACATGTTCAAGAAATACGGAATTGTGCACACATGACCGCACATTTTCCAAAAATCAAGTATTCTATCTCCAAGGAAATGCAATCAGCTTTTATTATTTCACATCTGCACAGAAAGAAAGCAGGTCGTCCACGTTTCAGTCTAAATGAGTTATCAGTTCAGCTGTTTCCTTTTGCACTTGTGTCCTCTGAGATTTAGCTTCCCAAGAGTAAGATAGGCACATACTTGTCCAGCAAGAAACTCAACTTATGTGGGTAATGTCATGTTTAAAATGAAAATTTGCCCTAGTAAAAACTGCTACATGTAGAGTAACACTTTAATTCTGTGCTTTGCAAAGGATGAACGCTACGTTACCAACCTTGCAGAACATTTTATGTTTTCTTCATCAGTGATGGGCGGGGCAGGGGTGGAAAAAAAAGCACAGTTCACCAAATCATATAGTCTACATTTCTGGTATGAGAGGGGAAGGGCTGTAAACAAAGCAAAATTTTTCAAATCCACTGCAAATTGTATCTCTGTCATTTTTAATTTCATCATTGTTTCCATCTTAATCTGTTTTTCCCCCAAATATCACATGACATTTAGTACACACTTAGTATTTCTCTCTAGAGGCACAGCGAAAGCTTTTCTTCTTACATCCCTCACCAAGCAAACTTTCTTGAAGACAGAAAACATTATCAACAAAAAATTTTTAGGTACTTTTTGGGTGCTTCACAACTGCTTTTTGGTATTGCTGTTTATGGGCCATTCCAGGGCTGGTATACCACTTGAGGCAGACACAGCACGTGTGATGGAGACATACAGGATTCAGCACAAGAGTTATAAAAATATCATTTCCTACACTTCAGTACTAAGGCCTGCACTCCAGCTTTACACGCTTGATGAACTCATACTTTTTGGCGTATAGAATGAGGGATCTTCCTATGAAATCTGATGTTGGGCTTTCACATTATTAGCTCATATAATAAAATTGCATACAGTGGTATAAGTAATTTCTCTGTTATACAAAGGATTTAAACTTTTTCATCTGTCCATTTTTGACATTTTTTTAAATTCTATGTGTATATTGATGACATGGGAGACAAAAATTGATCTGAATTTTCAACATTACATGAAAAAAGCAGATGCCTGTCTCCCTTAAGAAAAAGCATTGTTTAAAAGACAAAGCTTTTTAAAGTCATTTAACAGTTGAAATATTTATTCTGTAACATTAGCTGTTGTCTTAAATAAACTAAAGCCATTTCAAGTGCACAGCACAAGCGTGGCACCTTCTGATCAACAAATACACAATACACACTCTGGAAATGTTTTGATTCTATTACTGAAAGAGACATCAGCATTCCCTGATACAAACATTTTCGGAACTGGACCTGAGCTATGATGCTGTCATCAGCTATGTTTAAGTAACTAGCACTGTTTGTGGTTTCCTCTTGAGGTCAGTTGAGCTCTATATGGTTTAAGACTCCATACCTATACACCAGACTTCCTGCATAATCTCAGTGAACATGAGCTAGTTTCTTGAGGAAAATGCAGAAATTTAAAAACTCTTGCTACGACCACCAGTAAATTTTTGGTTTTGTTTTGTTCTTCTCTAAATGTTTTCAGTGAGAAAACACAACTTGTTTGTAAAATTCTATTAATGAGTTCCTGATAACAACAGTGTTTCATTATTACGTTCAAAAATACACTTGGGCATTTAATGTACTGGTATTCATTTAAAGTTACATTTGTGTGGGAGATTCAACTGGCCACATTGCTGTGTGGGTCCAAATGCAACTACCAGTGCAAGAGGAAAATGCATCATATAGCTGTATTCTAACACCTAATTACCAAAGGAACAAAGAATAATTTACTTCTTTAACATAAATTTTCAAATGATAAAGGAAGGACTAATAACAAGTAAGTATCAAGACATAGATGTTCTAGTAATTCAAACTGTTAGGTTTTCTGTGAAATATCTGATTACCTCTAATGTGAAGGAGAGGACCACATCAGACTTCGACAGCTGAACCTCATTTTCATCTCCTATGTCCAAGAATGCAGAATTCTGTGATCGCTTTAACTTCTGCAGTTTAAATTCCGGCCCACCTTTAGACACTGGAAGGCTTTCCAGATTTGCCATCAGCAAATTCACTGAAGACCGCAACTCTTCTATGTACATGCTCTCCATTTCTCTTGTTACAAATTTTGGGAATTTTCTTTCCTTGGAAGATATATTTTAAAAGTCAGGGAGAAAAAAAAAATTATCATCCCACATAATACATCGTGTTAATTTAATAATTTGCTCTCAGTTAAGAGATATTGAATAAAAAGAAAAGTCTTAATTCCACTGTCTCTTTTTATATCTTCAAAAGAGTAATGGGAAGGCATTTGTAAAAACGGAACCTCCTGCCCCCTAGAATCACTTAACTGTAAACCCAGGTTGTATATGTACATATAACATATTTCTAATACACGTGTTTTAAGTGTATCAATTGATAATATACCTTTGATGTTACCTTCAAATGTTTCATAAAATGACGAAACAAACTATACACTAACAAATTTGTTACTTCAATCATTTCCCATGCTTCCAATAGGAAGTCAATCATATCCATGCTTCTAACACAAAGCTGTTAAACTACAACCATGACATGACATTCCTATCATTGTTTACTTCCATTTTTAATAATAGGCTATTCATTTTGAAAGTAACACTGAATTATTACACATGGGATTATTTTAAACATTTCTGTTAGAACTTAAAAATAACTTTTTTTCTCTGTTGGAGTTTGATAATATTTTTTAATTACTGTCTTTATAACAAAGAGGGAACATGTAAACATACATAATGCATATATATGAACATGTACAGAGCCACTTTTATGCAGTTTCTCCCACTATTGAATACTGAGTACCCTATTCTTTACCCACAAAGATACTAGAAAACATAATCTAGGATCTAAAAGGTTTTTGAGGAGCTTGGTTTTGATCTCCAAGAATAAAGTTCATATTTTGTAGCATTTGATTGCTTGACTTAAACGACCTTAATCATTCTCACAGACCCTAGAATTAGGACTAGCTGTCAAAGTCCACCACAAACCCCCCTGCATCTTAAGTAGTTTAAAAGAGATATATGAAAACTCTGATTTGTGACTTGGATGTACCATGCAGGACATGGAGTTCCTTATTCTGTGCAAAACTGTGCAGTTGACACTGTGGCAACCACGAAAATTTTCAAGTAAAGGTTTGCGTAAAAAAATGGATAAATAAATTTTTCTTTAAAGAATCTATAGCTGGGCAGTGTATGTACATCAGAGACAGAATGAACAAGATTTATATGGTTTAAATAGTGCTCATAATTTTCACTTTATTTAAAATTAATTTGAAACTATTATGGACAGCATTTTACTTTTGAGGAAGATTACACCTCCAGGTTGTTATTTATGAACTTCATAGTCCTAAATGATAATTTTTTACTTGTAAAGAAACGAGCGAATCTTAACTGCTTTACAATTGACATTATATTAATATACTACAATTTTTTTCTGCACACAGAGCATAACATACATCCTTCCAATATTTTGTAACTTTTGGAGCTAAAAGCAAGAGGACAATAGAGCAAACACAGGGTTATTGGAAAAATTTGATTGTAAGCCCAGGCTTCACAGAAGACTGAAGAGACTTGAGATTGCCCTTTTGCGACAAAGGAGTCTTTCCCCAAAATTTAGTAAGATATGGCCAGGGACAATGCCAACACCACCTGTGACGTTTAATATAGAAGGGCATAATCCTGTCCACTCAAATAAAATGCAAGTTGTAGGAGAGAAAAAAATGTACAAAAAAAAATTTTAATTTACCCAATCATCACTACTCTGACCTACAAGATTCACTCATAGTTTGTTACTTGCAATACTAATATAACCATTATGAACTTAATCTGTAAAAGTAAAATATGTTATATATACTTGAAAAGTATATCATGTATAACCTGTAGTAAGACATAAACATTATGGTTATACCCTAAGCAAAGCAGAAAGCACTTGTGAATATAAAAGATGACATTTTAGTTCCAAAATACATAAACCCAAATGTGAAAATAACATACCCTTTACTTCACCACTGTTCTTGCTGATGAAGGAAACATAGGATCACACAGCATATGATTTTCCAAAACCAAGTTATGCTTTCTCCCTACCCCTGTCGATACAGATACTCAGAGCAGAAAGAAATGCATCTGCCTGACTGTGTTGAAATGATCTTCTGCTTAATTTTAAAAACAGAGACTGGAAACATGCACTAAGTATCATCCCACTCAATCTCATATAAAGATATGCTTTTGGTATGTGAAAGCAGACACTTACCCTTGCCATTTGTTCTGCCAATTGCAGTCGTCCATCTAGTTCACGTCTGATCTGGGCTGCTTGCTCATCTCCATTATCCAACTTGGATAGGGAACAAAAAGTTAACTGTGAGAAACGCGCATTATATTTTAACTTTATAGCAAGTAATGCAGTAAAAAACAGAGAGAAATTAATTTCACCCTTTTCATCTTAAAACCAGTGAAACACTAAGTAAATACATGGCTTTGAGTCTTACCAAGATGAAAAGAATGTTTGGGCCACCAGTTACCCATGGCAGTCAGGGTCCCTGAAGGGTAGCCAGCATTCCCTTGAATTTTTAATACTTACGCAGAACAGAAGTAGTATTATTTCCTTATGAAAATAGCAGCTGAAAACACTTTTTCATGAAGCAGAAAACTGGACTGACAGACTAGCTTAGAAAATGTTTGCAAGGAAATCTGCTTTTTGGTGCCATGAGTTCCTGTATAGGAGTATAGGAATACATAGGTATAGTGAAGGAAAGCTGTGGGGCTGTGCCTTCCAAGTGTGGTATTCTCTCATTTGCATAGCTCTTTTCCCCAAATATTGGCCAACTACTCACATCAAGGCATATCCAGTTTTTGAGCTTCCAGTATCTTCATACTTAGGGAACAGTGATGGCTAAGCATCTGACTTCCATCAGGGAGGTAAAGGGGAAGGATGCATCTCTTCACCTCAACAGAGCAGCCAGGTCTCAACAGAAAGGAGACTCCCCAACTCATTTTCCACCTGTTTACTTATTAAGGGAGCGGTGGGGAGTTTGCAGAAGCAGGGCTTCACCTCAGTGCCCTGACCTGCACAGCCAGTTAAGAGGAAGAAGATGGATGTTTCTGGAAGAGATCAAGCACAACCTGCCTTCTTACCTGGAAAAATGCCAAACAAGGACAGAGTCCCAGTGGAGGGCTCTCTCTGCCCCTAGGGCTAACCGCAGACACGATGCAACACGCTGATACAACTCCAGTGGATTTAGTATGCAGCTAAGGTTTAAGGATACCTGAATTACCTGAATTACTCTTCACTAAAAAAGCCTTAAATTGATTAGGGATGTAAACTGGCAAAAACTAGTTCTCTAATTAAATGAGATCTTCAGCTACAGAACGCACAATTAGTTTGGTAAATGATTCATTACATAAAACTAAGGTTTTTAAGTAAAACTGCTATTTAGTGCATCAGGCCAAATACATAAACCATCTTTTTTGCAATGCTCCTTAACTAAATTTGTTAAATCTTATTGAACCAAAGCATTTCTGAAAACTGGGCATTTTTTTCTTTCAAAATCCAACTTACAAAAGGAATAATTAAAAAGACACTATCCAGTGCTTACAGGTCAATTGCAGCATTATGCTTAATGCAAATCTGACCACATTTAGAAACAGGATGAAGAGTTTTCCACCACCAGTACGGAAGCAACAACAGAACATGTAATCTGTCACCTGTGCAATCTGGCGTCTCACAAGTTCCTTGCAGTAACTGATCCAGACTACCAGAAAGCAAGAGAACAGAAGCTGATGGTGTCCCCAAAGGAGGCTCAAGTTTAAGCTAGAGAGTAAAAGATGGGTCATGTTCCAGACTGGAAAAGTCCTCCCACCAAGCGTGTCTGTAAAACTGCTGCTAGTTTGACTGGGAGCATAAATGGGAACAGTGTTCTCAATGAAAGCAAGTATTTTAGGTTTTCAGAATACAACAACAGTATTTCAAGTAAGTTCCCAAATTTGTATTCTTTCATTTCTTAACAGAACAAGAGACTGCTTATTGAACTTGTGACCAAGAATATTTCTAATTTCTATTTTCCTCTGTATTACAACCACATAATTTTTGCAATTATTTTTGTTTAATCAGTACGAATGTCAGCCTAGCATGAAAAAGAATTTTGTTTTCCTTTTTGGGCTAAGAGAAGGTTGACGTTACTTTAGTAACATAACCCATGACAGGCAATTGCTGGAAAAATACATGCTTGTAAAATACGTGCTTGAAGGTAATTTTGATGACTGAATTTTGATTTCTGCAAAAAGGAAGGTGTGGGAGAGCTGAATGAAGGTAGGAACTTTTTCCTGTGTCAAGGCACAACTTAATTGACTGCCTCTATTATTAATTCATTTGAAGAGGCAAAAGCTTTTGTTTAAAGACTGATATTTAGTTATTTTTCCATTTCAAAAATGCACAAAATAATAATTCAATTACTGAAGGTGTAACCTGGTTTTGCAAATCTTAGCATTTTTTCCTTAAGTATGCATTACTTCCCATTATCTGATTGTAGTCAAGTGCTTAAAAATGTGCTAATTTCCCTACTTACTTATTTTTAAACTTCAGTCTTCTGCCTGAAAGACTTGTACATTTTAATGATTTTGTTGATGTATGTATGCAATGATGTTTTGTAAGGTATGAAAAGAAGCTGAAGAGGTGAAACACTGAAGAGTACTGCTTTACTTAGATAAAAGTGACAGAGTAAGAATGACTGCTAGGTCGTTCACAGCTGTCCTAATAAGAAGTTGTTGATGTTAGCATTTTTGCAGCATGCAAAATGGAGTGACAATGAGAAAAACAGTAACTTTGATACCACGTTCCATGCAAGGTCATTCTACTTGGTTTTATTCTACATTCAACAAAATGCAAGAAAAACAACTTTGCAACCAAAGCAGTCAGTGGTTATGAATGCCTAATCAATCATACTTTATATCTGAAGCGACAACAGTAAGACTACGTCGATTCTGAAAATACAGGTGGTATTTGGAATCTGTGAGTTCTGTCCACTTTTTTACATCGGGAAAACACTTGATACAACCCACCGTACAGGCGGGAAATGGTGACGAGGGTTAACGGCAAGTGTACCCTTTTCTTATTTGTGGATCAAACCCGTACCCAGGGTATCTGTGGAATACACAGTTATGACAACCACTGCACTAATTTTTAAACTGTTAAATAAAAACTAGAAAAGCATACGACACTATGCACAGAAATTAATATAAATGTAATGTTCCAGAATAACAACTCAGATTCTTCTCAGCATTGTAACTAAAATTTTGTTAAAACGAATCACTAATTGGTAATCACTTAGAATTCAAGCAAAAGGGTTTTGGTTTGTTTTTTTTTTTAAAGAATAACTTACATGGCACTTACATGGCATCACCTAGTACTTCCCACCCTTAAATATGAAGGCATGTTTTTTTTAAAAAAAGTTATAGCCTTAGAGATTATTTTAAAAGAGGGTACACATAAATTCCATTTAATAAAAACATTTCAGCTTTCTGCAATGGTAATAATTATACACCATAGCTATTTACTGACTGCACCGACACTACAGATGCTCCTCATGTCGCTTAAACCTGACATAACCAAATAATCAGTATTTTAGCAGCGGGGGACATCACTACAGAAGACTCTACAGACGCCAGAGGCCTGTTTTCAGTATAAAATACATTAGAAGTCCTGACCAAAGAAACTGATGTTTCCCCTGAATGCCATATACCTGGCCTCCAAAACCTGTAAAACCTCGGCAAAGACAGTGACTCCCCCTTTGAGGGCTAGTTAATTCAGCAGGAGAATTCCCCACTGAGCAAGAGTATGAATAAGACAGCTGTGTCACTTGTGCACTTTCTCTTTGCAAAGATGATTACTTGGATTTTAAAAGCTTCTTCAGAAAAACTCAGTAGTTATGAATGACTATGCTTAGGTGAATAAGGAGCTACTTACTGTTAAAAAAAAAATAAAATGTGGAAGCTCATCATCTTTTTTCCCCCCAATGGTGTTATATAAAAACAACCTACTAAAATAAACCCGCCACTGTTAGACATCAAGCTATTCATGCAGAAATGTTTTTATTTATTAATGCTTGAATTTGCCTTTATTTTTTCCTCACTCTGAAAAGGGCAATCACTTCTACTACAAACTTCCTTATTAATAGTGGAGTGGCAACCCCCCCAGTATGCCAGCTGCTCGACAATTCCTGCTCGAAGATGTTTTCAGTTGCTTATCTAAGTGTTGACGTCTAAAGGGCAGGCTGGACCTTTCCAATCCAAATTTCTGCTTTAACAGTTTCAACCAGAACACTCCATTGCTTATGAAGAGGCTGGGGAAGACAATACCCTGCTTCATCCACGTATGGGGTTTGCATGGCAAGGTTTTGGTAGTGGGGGGTGCCAGGGGTGGCTTCTGTGAGAAGCTGTTAGAAGCTTCCCCCATGTGCCATGGAGCCCATGGCAGCCAGCTCCAAGATGGACCTGTTGCTGGCCAAGGCCGAGCCCCCATCAGTGATGGTGGTAGCACCGCTGGGATAACGTACTGAAGAAGGGGAAAAAAACCCTGTGCAATGGCAAGTGTGGCCAGAGAGAGTGAGAACATGTGAGAGGAACAACCCTGCAGACACCCAGGTCAGTGCAGAAGCGGGGGGAGCAGGAGCTCCAGGTGCTGGAGCAGGGGGTGCCCGAAGGGGGCTGTGACCCCGTGGGCAGCCCGTGCTGGGGCAGGGTCCTGGCAGGGCCTGTGGCCCCGCGGGGAGAGGAGCCCGGGCTGGGGCAGGTTTGCTGGCCGGGCTGGTGGCCCCGCGGGGGACCCCGGCTGGAGCCGGCTGTGCCTGAGGGGCTGCGCCCCGCGGGGGGACCCCGGCTGGAGCCGGGCGGGGTGTGAGGAGCCCCCCTGAGGGGGAAGGGGCAGCAGGGGCAGCGTGTGAGGGACTGAGCGCAGCCCCGGCCCCTGCATCGCTCGGGCGAGCCCGGGAAGATTTGGGTTTATCTCTTATTATCCTACCCTGACTTGATTGCTAAAAAATTAAACTAATTTCCCCCAGTCGAGTCTGTTTTGCCCATGAACAGTAACTGGTGAGTGATCTCTCCCTGCCCTTATCTGAGCCCAGGAGCCTTGCCCAGTATCTTCTGTCCCCTGCGCAGCTGCAGAGGGAGTGACAGAGCGGCTTTGGTGGGCACCTGGCATCCAGCCATGGTCAACCCACCACAATCCGTAGTAAGAAAAACGGTGACCATCTTGTCAAAGAGCTCCTCCACCACCTTGCTTTGAAATGAGAATCTGAAGTTTAGCCAGGCCCTGTTTGAAAATCAGTTGAACTCTACCCCAGTTACAAACCTTTGAAAAATCAACTTTGCGGCAGTCAGGCTACAAACAGCCACCACATGAGGCTAAATCAGATTCAGCATTCATCTTCAAGCAGGTCGTGCTGCTCTCTGTCTTGAATATGCATGAAGTCTACGCTTTTCAGATTATTTGCTCATTTAAGAAAGACTGTAAGGTTATCAGAGTTAAAAATCACTGTTTGGATCAACAGCATGGTATCTTGCTTGCCAAAGTGTTGTTTAATTTGTGTGCCTAAACATCACAGAACAGAAATATATCTGAGTGAATTAATGTTTCCATATTTTAACAGGTTGGAAAAAACTGCATGCTTCATGATTCCTATTCATATAATAACATTTTTAGAAAAAGGCTGTAACATATCCGTGTATTTTGGTGCAAAAGAAAAATGGTACACTGGCAAAAAATCTGGTTAATGTGCAAGAGCAACTTAAAGTAAAAAAGGTACTGCTAATGCTGCCAAGAGGTACTGCACTAAAGCCCACGGCACTCCTTTGCATTCTTCTACACACAGAGTAAGACCGATAGCCTGTGACCGAGAAAACAAGACAAGTCTGAGTACGGGGGAGTACTGACCTGCTGCAAGTTATTGTTCTTTACGTTCACAAGTGCTCAAGCTGACTGATAGTTCCCCCAAATTACTGTTTTATTAACGTTCAGTTAGTTTCCCCGCAGCTTTTTAATTCACAGTAACATCAATGTGAAATTACATTTACCTGCCCACAGCAAGATAAATTTCTCTGCATTTAATGACTAAATGGATAGTACACAGATCTTAGGACTTGCTGTTCTGTCTGCCACACAAAATCCAAAGTCTTTTCACTGTGTTGCAGTAATGGTAATTTTTTCCTTATAGCCACTTTTTGCCACACGTAACCAAGTCTGGACCCTGCTGAGCTGACAGGTTATTTGTGGATGCCCGTGTGAGGTAACCTGCAGGGGCCATCCCTGACGACTGCCTGGCAGTCAAGGCAAAAACTGTCAACATATACCAAATGGAATAAAGGGCATGGATTTCCAGTGGTGTGATAATGCAACGCTGAAAAAATGGATTCTGGAAGTAGCTAATGGCATCCAGCCGCAACGCTGAAAGAGAAAGCAAAGGCCTGAGAAGTCCTAGTGCTCAGTTTTGGTTGTCAATCAAGTAAGCAGCAAGCAGGCAGTAGGTGTAGCAGATGCGAATACCAGCGTTTTTCAGGCCCTTGTCCTTGCTGATCTTATCTCTGACTCTAAAAAAAGGAGTTTTGCTTCAGACAGAGCTGCTGCCTCTAAGACCTGCAGGATTTGTTCCCCTTCTTATCTTTACACAGGCGGACTTGCTCTAAAGGAACAGACTGGGAAGAGATTAAAGGTGTCTGCAGCATGAAGGAGGTGCTGTGTGCTGAACCCAAGCAGCCTGCGGAGATTCCCGAAGTTTCCCAAGCTTGTGAGCCAAGATTAGCAGCTGAATATGTAAAAGCAGAAGGATCAACAACTCCCAAGTCAGGGTGAAAACAGAGTGCTCAACTCCCGTCTAGGACAGCAGACACTTTTGGACATGATTTCAAGAGGACTAAACTTCTGAAGAACGAAAACACGACAGAAGTAAATGGCTTCCACTTCCTACAGGAGGGAAAAAACAGATTTGATTAAAGGGCAGGATGTGTGATGCTTTCTGACTGGCTTCTACTGGACCTTTTCATAAACCTTCTCCCTCCTGTTTCACAGCAAGACACAGACGGCTGTAAAACAAAAGAAAATGTAGTCACTCCTCTATTTCAGAGAAGGCTATGCCATTTAGCTGCAGTTTTAAAATCTTTTATCTTCCTTGCGTATACATTATAAAGAGGATTAATTCAGATTCATAAAGAGATCAATAAAATGGTATTTAAAAACTCTCTGATGTTCTCCGCACCCTGCAAGGTCCCCATCTTGCATCACACAAATGGCTGTGCTGATGGCTGACCCTGCCTGAGCGATGCTGAAATTCTGCAGATTTGCCGCTGAACTCTGCAAAAGACAAACTTTAAAAACTCAGTTACTAAATCTTCCTCTTCCCAACTCACTCCTTTTCCCAGTCAACACAAACAACAACAAATTGCTAGTTTTGACAAATAAACTCAGAGATGTTTTAACAATATGTACAATGCAGAATCAAAGTGAAATGTCAGAGGAAGGATGTCAGAGAGCCAAAATCTGTTAATGGTTAAAAAAGAGGGGGGGGGAAAAGCACCTATTTTTGAAATTATTTCTCTTGTGGAATGCCAGTATACATCCTTTCAGCTAATTCTAAGTCAAAAGACAAACTCAGCAAACCCTGAAAGCATTTCTACTTTCAATTTGTCCACAGCAAGCACACTCACAAAAGCTAACATGTCCAAAGCCCATAGGAGGTGTTTAAACAACTTTTCACAATGCACCATCAGGGCTCACAGCCTGTTCTTATCGATTCTGCTCGACACAGCACAAGAATATTGCCTTTCAGACAATTGGCCAAGCCGATCACTCAGTTTTCCTGCAACATAGCGCCAGCAAAAAGCTAAAAAATCAGTTTGAATTAATTTGTTTTAAAACAAATTCTTACTAACTGCTAGTATTTTTTTTTTCTCAGGTTTTTTTGGGGTTTTTTTGGGGGGGAGGAAGCAGCAGTTTTACTATAATACCAATACTGAAATTAGGAAAGGGGGTATAGATGAACAGAGCAAGCAATTAGCATATCACTTACCCTGTCACCAATATTGTTAACAAGTAACAATGCAGATGAAGAGCAAGGCCAGTCAACAGTCAAATGCTCTACAGTGGCTTCAGTTGGATAAAAAAGAGAAAATCCAATTAAATCAATGTTCTCAGAAGCTGTGCCTGACTACCCTCAATAAGTCCATGAGATACAACACCTCATTCAGTATTTTCTTACAAGCTCTATACAACCCTAGAAGCTCAAAACACTGATGCAACAGATCTCGAGAGCTATTGCTTTCTGAAATATTTTTATAAAGTTCTAGACCTGTGATTTCAACATAGATTTGTATATGTATGACTGGTTAAAGTGGCAGAAGATATGATTTATAGTAATTGAATTCATCAATTATACTAGTAATATATTGATTTGTAAAAAATGGTTATCATAAAAATACTAAAACCAAAACAAAATTTAAAGTCAAGATTACATTAATTCATCCAATGGAATAAAAAAATTTTCAAAGTTCTCAAAAACAGAACTGAAAACTACACAAATCTTTGACTTTTTTATCAACCATTGGACAGACACTTAAGCAATTTCCAAAATAATCAAACCTGAGACTTTGAGACAGCACTTCCTTACACTGAGGCTTTGAAAACATAAGGAGTCTGGAGAGTTTCAACACTGGCTGAAAAGGTGTGTCTCACAATTAGATTTCAGTTTGTTCCGTGACTACCGACACCAAAAAGCCCAGGAAAATCTGCAATGAGACTTGAAAATAAATAGGAAAGGAAGCACATACAGCATTCCAGCTGGTCACAATATATGTAATGAAAATAGTTAAAAATCTGTATTAAGTCCACTCCACTCAAACACTCAAAGCTTCACATAAAATATATGTAAATAGGTCAGACTTTCACTGTACTTAGCCAGCACTTTAAGTGGTAAGACATTTGAAGAATTAAATACGCACCACGTATTAATGAGAAAATCTCTAGCAAAGTTTCTTTTACACAGCAACGTGCAGATGTACGATGCAACTTCGTTCAGTGATTGCTTCCCTAACAATTATCTTTCATATTTGACTGCTATTAACCTTTTAGAGAAACTGTAACAAGTTAAATGCCTTTTATTAACAGCTAACTTGATTAAAAAGTGCCAGGCAACCTTAGACAAAATGATTTGTCTTAAACAGTAGAGACTAATCCAATCTTTAAAAGGATTCTTCAAAGGATTCTTCAAATGCAACATATCTCTTCTATTTAATACTATCTTTACTGAGGAAAACTCAAAAGAAATTATTGGTTCAAAATTTTTCATAGCCCAAATTAAAATATAGTCTTCAATATTTTATTACATATTTTCATCTACTGACTCAAACTGATATTTTGTGACCAGGACACTCAGAAAAGGAATGCAAATGTCTTTGCACAATGAAGAATGAGTTTTTGTTCGTCTATTTGGATTTGAAAAGACCCCGGCACTCTCTTTATCTACATCAGCTGAGGAGAGAGTAGGGCTTCCCAGCCAGGATTTTCAGGAATTTATACATAGTCTTTTCCACAATACACTGTCATATTGCTCTGCATCGATTGCCCAAATGAAACATTTTATCAATTTTATTTTATATTGCTGAACTGTAAAACTGGTGTTCTGCTAGGCTAAACTCCAAGAGTCAAGAGACCTCTTCTTGGCCAAATCTTGACATGTGGTATGTAAATAAAATAAATTAAATTATGCACTCAAATCACCTTTTTGTCTAGGTATTTGGACGATAACATTTGAAGAAAGTCTGCTGGAGAAGAGAAGGCTCTGGGAGACCTTGTAGCAGCTTAGCGATACTTAGAAGGGGGCCTACAGGAAAGCTGGAGAGGGACTTGACAAGGGCATGTAGTGGTAGGAGAAGGGGGAATGGTTTTAAGCTGTACGAGGGTAGATTTAGATATTAGGAAGAAATTCTTTACTGTGAGGGTGGTGAGACATTGGAGCAGGTTGCCCAGAGCAGCTGTGGCTGCCCCATCCCTGGCAGTGTTCAAGGCCAGGCTGGATGGGGCTTTGAGCAACCTGGTCTAGTGATAGGTGCCCCTGCCCCTGGCAGGGGGGTTGGAACTAGACAATTTTTAAGGTCCCTTCCAACCCAAACCGTTCTATGATATTTATAGAGGAAATCACTCTAAATCCTGTGTCTGCTACTAGTTTTTCCTCTGATTTAATGCAAAGATAAAAGCCGAAGCTTTATTTGGTTCACAGAAGCTATTCATTATGCAATATGGGGCTTTAGTGAAAAAGATACACTGACCTAGATACAAATACTTTAAATATTTATTTATGCACAGCAGTCTGTTTAGGCATCAAGGAGAGAAAAATCAAACAGTAGGCATCTAAACAGTTATTGATTTGCAATTAGCTAGCATTTCTTGGATTGTATTTTCATTATAGCAGTTCTCTGGATTACAGATTCTTTAAATCATTTTGGAATCATTATAGTACTTGGACCTTACTACCAGCAGATTCTGAAAGGGAAAACGCCAATAAAAGTAAAGTTGAAAAAGAAAACTCCAACATTAACCCCCCCCCCCCAATTTTATTTGATTTGCTATTTAAATATCTTCTCAGTTCTTATCGGTTTTGATACACTGTCACAAATTTGTCCACAAATTCCATGATTCTGGTCCTGTTCTGACTTTCTCCGCAATGCAGAGACTCAAGTAAAGACATATCAGTTTTACGAATCGTATAAACATGGACATATATACACTAATTGGAATATTGACCAAGAACAGTTTCACTACATTGATGCCCTTCTCTGCAACAACAGTCTCTTCAATCTTGCTTAGTTTCCTTGAACTTTAACTTCAAATTGGTTTTGTAGCAAAGGTTCTATTCGGTAAAGCTGAGCCCCAAAATTGCAAACCATGCCTCCTCCAGTAATGGTTTGGTTTTAGCTGTACCCCCAGTTGTCTGCGTAACTCAACTACAACTCCCCTGTTACACAGATGATTGCCCCTACTCACAGAGATGCAGAAGCAGGAAATGTAAGTACCCCTCTAGCTGTACATATCTAATGGCCACTGTGGACAGTGAAAATAGTACACATGTAACCCGCAGCATGATTCTTGCTTGTTTGTTGTCAAAGAGTGGTTCGTAACCCACAGCACTTATTCTTACGCATGCTTGAAACTAATCAGGCTGTTGCTCTCATGAGCACTATATTAATGCACTTTCCACTAGGTAAACCACCAAGATTTAAATAATAAAACTAAACCCAATTCAATTCGTACCTATATTGCATTCATAAACTGTTAAAAAAAAAAAAAAAAAGGTCCAAGAAGAATCTATTTAAGTTCAGTGCAAGTCAAGAGCCTTGGCTCTCCCCAGGAAACAATGGGTAGAGATGCAATAAAGCCTGCATGAAACAAGACGGATTATTTCTTTTAAAGCCTGAATGTCTTCATTTACAGATAACTGAAAGAAACTGAGGCTAGCAAACTGTTAGAACATCTAGTTTACAGAAGCCATTCCACTTCCATGAATCAGTCCTCTAAGATTATTTTTTTTAAAAAAATTAATAGAGCTTTCCTCTAAATTGCTCACTTTCCAAACTATTTGTTTTACTTCTTTTTTGGCATTTTGACCAATCTCATAAATTTATGCTACTCTTCTAACAACAAAATATGCAATTACACAGATGCATAATTCCTGTTTCACTCCCTGAATTTTAAAGGAAATAACCTTCCTATTTTCTCCCTGGATTATACAATCATCTTGCATGCAACAGACATGAAGAAACACACAGTTAGATCAGGCAGAAAGTCCATACAGCCCCGAATTGTGGCTGTGACAGCGACAGCTGAGGTTATTTAGGTAAAATACTGAAGCCCAGTTGTTCTCCAGAGTGCATTACTCTGATGATAGCTGTGGAGCCCAAAGAAGCGTGAGGGATGTTATAAGGCGCATCCAGGCCTAGTCCTGTTAGCATCACTTCATGGACGTGTTCTCCAGGAACTTGTCCAAACCCTTTTGAATCTCCTGCTGCTGTCTGTCCACAAAAAGTTCTGGCACATCTCCAAGAGCCAGATACGGAAGCATTGCATCCATCTCTATCTCCTACAAACGTTCCCTGAAGGTCCCAGTTTCTAATGGTGCGGCATTTGCTGAGTGAAGGTACACATTCACCTTGGCCGCTACTTTCGTAACTTTGTAAACAACCATACTCCTCCCTGTCAACCTTCTCACCTGCAGACCGAAGAGCCTTAGCCTGTTCAGTCTCTCATCAAAAGGCAGCTGTTCCACGATTTTCAACGACACCTTCTAGTCCTCATTGACCTCTCCTACATCCCTGAGATGGGGAAACCACAGCTGCACACAGTACTCCACGCATGGGCACAAATAAGAAGGCTGTATACGGCAGAAAAACGATGCTACTGTTGCACGCAGAACTAATGATCGCACCACAGGGAACCCAAAGTGTCTGCCTTGAGCGGTAACTGCCCGTGCTCAGTTCAGCATCCCACGGGCACGCGCTAGGTTATTTCTCTGCTGATGTATTACCTTACATTTAGCTAGATAAGAGCTTATCTGTCTCGCATTTGCCCATGGAGTTTTGTGAGGTCCTTCTGGATCTCCCTGCAACTACAGCAACTTTATAGAGTACCCAACGCAGTACCATCTGTAAACTCAAAGATTTCCCTTATGCTGCCTTCTCCAGGACGTTATGAAGATGTTGAAGAAAGATGCAACACTTCTAAACAGCGACTCAGACAGAAACCACACTTCAAACTCTGTAGGAACCAATCAAAAGGAAAACAAATGAAACCTTCCCTCCAAACCTCCTTCTAAAATATCAAGACTGCACCATACAGACAGTACCATCAAGACTTCGATATTTACTACAGAACTTGTCATTCAGAAAAAATGTGTCATGGGCTGATGATGACACAGCCCACTGGCTATTTAAGAACAGCACTGATTTTAAATCAACAAGTATTAACATTAAACTCCAGTGTGATCAGAATCCACATTAGTGGCACAGCAGAAGATTACAGAAGAGAAAAAAAAAAAAATGTTGGCACAGGTCCAAAGTGTCACTGCAAGCAATGGAATTTTCTGCCTCTCATTCTCTTGGCATCGCACAGATCAATACACAAAACCAGGTCTGCCCGTTGTACTGGCTGACACTACAATATTCGACCTCATCTGCTGGACACGATGAAAACCCAACGAAAACATGTTGTACTGAGACGGAAGGAGAATAATGGCAGGCTCTTACTAAAGATGCAATCACTCTAAATATAAAGAACGTGTCCCACAGATAAATCAAGGATGTGGAGGCAGAGCATAAATTTTTATTGACAGGAATGGAAAAATTAAAATCTGTAATATGTCATGCTGCAAACGTATTTTATCTAACTGTATCTTTATTTTCACATCCACACACTGGAGTTCAGGGATACTGTCAAAGACACACTCCATGCACTCATCACAGCATGTCTTCCACAATGTAAAAGTCAAACTCTTCAGTTGTTGCTATCTATGAAAATGCCTTCCACCCCAACTTTGTCACCACAACATTATGAGTATCCACATGCAAAATAGTTTAATTTTTATTTGTTTTCCACTCAAGCATTTGCCTTCTTATTTGTAAGGTTGTTCTTCCTAGTTAGGCAGTGCAAAAAGCTTCAGAGCTATCCACAGAGCTTATTTTACCATCCAAATAAAGTATCTTTTAAGTCAGAAATGTAGGGTCCCTAGGTAATCAATGGAGAGACAGAGAAGCCTCCAGAGAGTTATTAAAAGCACTTAAGCAGTGCTGTGCATGCCTACCACAAATACTGTGGAGGTCCCAGCTGCACTGGTAATCTCTGGTGACTAAGACGATCAAAGAAACGGGTGTTCTTACTCTCTGTCTCACCTTCCCCCAGACCCTGCTACAGTAGATACTGGCTGTCTCCTTCAATGTAGGTTGCTTTTAGGTTCTGTCTAGGGAATACCCTCCCACACCCACCCCAACGAGGAAGTGATGGGCCTTAAATGAGTTATGACTCATGTCCTGATCCTCCTTAGAAAAAGTCTTCCACCCTCCTCCTCTCCCACCCCCTACACAGAGATTACCATATCCAAGACAACCCAAAGATGAGCATGCAAACCTTGTCAATATAGGCATATTTATGTCCTAAATAGGCTAACAGTGTTCTGTATTTTCCTGAAGTTAGCCTTGCTTCGGAAGGAAATCCCCTCTCCTCTTGCCTACCCCCCTTCACTCTCCAAAAATACCATACAGAATGTTCTCTTGCCTTATTAATCACTGATTACATTTTTCTTTACTGTTGAAACCAAAGGAAATACATGCAATTAGGACAATAAATGTTAATGAGTGTTGCATTCAGTAAGAAAAAGCAATTTGAAGGTCATGCCAATGTTTTTTCCCAAAATAATTACATGTGGCTGACTTATCTAGATAGAAAACTCAAAATTCAGGCTGACAATTCACAATTCAAGCACTAATTTATCACAGATTTTCCAAAAGCTACAGATGGTGTTGCTTTCAAAATGCACCATGAAAAATACCCTCAAACCAGACCAAAACACTCAGCCACATATAAACAGTTCTTATTTCAAATAGGCAAGATGTTTCTATTTAGTTGAAAGTCCACGTTTGTATTTAAACATATGCAATATCTGAGCATATTAATATTTTTTTAAAAAAAATAGCTAATAATTTCATCAAGAAAAACTAAGAAAATCAGTGGATAGAAAGGAACATTGTTGAAGTTTTTTGTAAATACAATGGGGAGAAGCGAGAGAATGACAGACACAGAATTCCATTTCCTCACGTTCTGTTCAAATATGTAGCATCAGCTGGAGAACATTCCGTATTGCTATCTTTTTCTATGTCAGTAGTGTTAGTGAGGAGTACACACTTACCCCTAAAAATAAAAAATCCCAAATAGTGGAGTAAGGACTAAAAAATAGATTTGAGAGGTTGATGTATAAGACACCAAGCTTCATCTATAGATGTTATGTTGCACCATGAAAAACTGACTTCCATATCTATGAAAGTTCTAATGCTTGGAGTGAGGCCCAAAAGAAAACAGATTATAGGTCTTCAGTCTATATTCTGTTTACTTAATGATCAGGAAAAAAGACCTTAACAAGGAAGATGAAAACATATTGCTTAAGAGCATGTAGCTAGTACATCTTCAACATGGAGAACTTCTTTTTCTGGTGATGCTAGAAAAGAGCCAACATCTGTTTTCCATGACAACTGTTACTCTTCCGAAAGAGTATTGTAATCAGAATTTTCCCGTGTTTACAAACCACTTCACTGGTAACGTACAGCTTAGATAATAGATCAGAGACCTCATGTATCAGTTATCTCAAAAGAAGGACCAACTCTGTTTAGCCCAGCCTAGAAACATACTCCTGTAACTTACTTGAAAACACCTCTAGTGACAGAGACTCCATATTCTAAGCCAACTCCAGTTAAATGCTAGTCCAGTATTTAAGAAGCTTCAGACAGAGTTCAACTGAACAGGAAGGGCGTACTTGGCAGCGCTCCCTAGGTTCCATCGCTTGGCTAGATCCCAACTGACTACAACAAGGCTTTGATACCTAGCAAAAATACGAACAGTAATATTTCGGTGTTTGCATCAAGAACCGCATACCACTGTCAGCACCTCCCATGAACATTCTCTTCAGTTTTGATCTAAATACAAGACACAGCACTATAGAAACATTGGTTAGATAGGCAATTCTGAGATCGTCAGTTCCAGCCTCCCACTTGACAACAGTAGATGAGTCAGCTGTGGCTCTACCAAGCCAAGTTCTGAAAACCTCCAAGATGGAGAGTCCGCATCTTCTCTGGCTGATCTGTTCCTTTGCTCCACTGACTTCATACTTAAGTTTTCCTCTAATGGTCATTTCTAAGTAGTATCCTAAGTCACAGCTTGTGCTAATTAATTCTTGTTATACCATCTGCTGCTACACAGTAACAGTGCTGTCATCTCTGGCTTTGAAACTTCCCTCCAAACTGCATGTGGTGGGCTATTAGACCACCCATTAGACTCCTCTTCGCCAGGCTGCACAAGTCTGTCTTCCTCACCACTGCCAGGCCGGGGGAAGAACAACTGCTTCAGTCTCTTACCTATGCTGCTTCTAACGCAGCCCAGCATTACCTCGTTTATAGCGAAAGGACACTGTTGGCTCTTACTCAACCTGGCATCCATCCTGCAAACCCCACTGCCACCACCCCATCCTTTTCAGCAGAGCTGGAACTCAGCCATTTGGTTCCTAATCCATAATCACGCCCAGGGTTACCTTGCACAAGGCGCAAAAAAAATCCCACTTCTCCTTGAGGAACTTCATGGGCTTTCTGCTAACTTAATGCTGAGGATCACCCTTAACCATTCAGCATGTCACCTGCACCACCCTCCCCTTTAGTTTTGTACTGTCCACAGATGTGCTGAAGATAACATTTCGTCTCACCATCCAAGCTGTCAATAAATACTGAACTCTGGAGTACCGCGTTCCCAGCTGCCAGCTGGGCTCTTAAGCCACTGCCCACCAGCCTTTCAGCACTGTGACCTAGCCAATTCTGAAGCTCTCCAACTGTCCGCTTGTCCAGACCATACTTCCTCAACTTACAAATGTGAATGGGGTGGAAGATGTCAAAAGTCCTACTGTAGCCAAGGAACATTACCATTAACTGCTCTCCTTATCCACAAGGTCAGTCATTTCATGAAAGCAAGCAGTCAGGTTGGTCAGGCATGATTTGCAAACTAGTACCCATTACCTTTACATGTGTGAAAATGGGTTGTAAGAGGTTGTGCTCCAGTCTTTCCAGGGATTAAGGTGATGCCTATAATTCTCAAACTTTCTGTACAACAGGATGGTTTACTCCTGAGCTCTTATACGTTTTCTTAAGAAATCAGTGAACTCCTGGGCTCTTCTTTTCCCCACACTGCAGTTCCTAAGGGTCTCTACACAGCCATTCTTTAAATTAGGAGGAAGCTCGCAGCTTACCTTCTCAGCCTTCCTCCAACTCCTGAACGGTTTACTGGTGATTTCTGTAGCCCAGTGACTACCCGTGGCCATATCCACCTCCAAGTCTTCCCTGTTTGTAAGCAGCAGGTCAAATAAAGCACTAATCCCAACCGCTCCTTTTGCATTTGTGTTCAGAAATTGTCACCAACACAGTCTAGAGGCTTCCTTAATTGCTTGCACAATGCCACATTAACCTCCCAGCAAATTGGTGGCAGGTGTCTGAAATCCACCATGACATGTCAGAAGTTTGAAATGATGAACACCTAATCACAAAGCAGACAGCCTCAGCACTGACACCAGACTGAATCTGGATTATATGGACAACTATCTTTGTCTCCTGTAATGCAAAATACAAGAATAAATGACAGGCAAGGAGCATGATGGCTCTTCTGTTGAGAATCAGTCCTCTTTGAGGGTGAGAGGGTGTCTGGGGTGGACAGCCTAGAAGATGAGAGATTGAGAGATTAGATCTGAGAGATTAAAACAGCCTCAGCAGAGGAGACAGCTGAAAAGGTGACCTGAGAGTTCTCTCATTTTTAGGACAACCACAAAATCACCTTCCTAGAAGATGAAAAATAAACACACGAATTATAGCATACTGAAAGGGAGCTGCAAAAATCTCAGCCATTTTACATACTTAATTACTCTTGCCGAGGACAGTCTATCTATCCTTTATTATGGCTGTGCTTTGATATTTCTGTTTAAAATATCTATCTACCATATATATTAGCCAGCTCATTTCCAAATTTACCTTCATTTCTCCCTTCTGAGTGACTGTGGTGCAGGAACCCATATGGACCTTATCCAGCAAAGAAGGTTCCTCTCAAGAAGGGAAAGCTAAAAGGGTTCTCCCTTAAAAATTTCAAGTATGGGGGAAAAAGGCAGCTAAGCTTCAGAACAAGACATTCAGTACCAGTGAGCGAGAGGGAAACAGAAACATAAACTCATTCTTTTCCTGTGCCTTTCTCACACTGGCTGCTGAAGACACTTCAGGATGACAAACGCTGAAGCAGACAAACCTAAATATCAAATGGATCCTCGGGATGGAAATGACAGTTCCAAGCAAGACTGCTTTGCTTTGAATTGATAAAGAGGGAATACAGAACACTATGTCTTACAAATTCATGCCAAGGGTCATTAACTTATTCAGCTTGCTCACAAGCATTCATTCAAATGCACATATAAACCAGTAATCAGACACATTAATAAGCTTATACATCAGTCTGGAAACGTGGCTGTAAAAATTATTTGTTTTGTATTTATTTACCTGAAGACACAGAATCTCTCCTTAAAAACAAGAGTTAAAAAAAAAATAATACAACAGCCTTTGGGAGAAAAGATTTATTTTTATTGCTTAATACCAAAGTAGAGGAACTTTATCCTCGGCTGGTAATATTAAACATGATGAGTCAAATGCACTGGTGATGTTAATATAAGTGCAAGTTAAATGCTGGATATATTTGGCTTCAAGTGTTGAGGCAGCTTACACTCCCTTGGATCTGGAACTCAAGAGAATGTCAAAACAGCGTTAATTACTTCATGAAGTTCCAAAAGAATATTTTAGAGGAAGGAAACACAGGGAAAGGTAAAAAACAGAAGCAGCTTAAAACGATCTGCTTTAACAAAGCCAAAACCGATTTCCTTATTTTTTTTCCTAAAATGCCCATTCTGCTACTGTTTTCCTGCATTCACTGAATGCAAAAGAGAGTCTCAGAAAACAAAACAGCTTGAAAGAAAGATCCGCAGTCAAAATCCCAATGCTTTTTTAAATCCTCAGAGGAGGCGTGAGGCAGAGCAAGGGAGATGGGCAACTCTCAGCTTCTCTCTGCCGATTCTCGGTCAAGCCTGGCTTACCTCTTGTGACAAGGAAGGTGACACGCAGGAGAACAAGCCTAGGAGGAGCTAACTTGGGACAAGTAAATCCACTAGTCTATGAGTCTGGTCTGGTAGTCTCTCAGGCTACTAGAGACCACACATGCCCGACTCCTTCATGCAGGTGCAAAACAAAACAGAAGGACAGAAGCCACATATGCACAAAGCAAGCTCTGTGATAGAAAAATCCACATGTAAATGTTGTCTTGGAAGTGAAAAACTATCCCTCAATGTTTTTTCTCAACACTTGTACTGAACAACTAAACTTTTGGGTATTTTCATGCCTTTCAGATGTCCCACTCAAGTTTTCCTTTTAAATGTAGATGTCAAGGCCAATTTTTCTCACCCGATAGCTGAATGTAAGAAGGATACTGAAATTCTCAAGTACTGAAAATGCATTACCGTCACCAACACACCATTTCTTTCTGGTATTTTCTCAATATTCAACTACAAATAAAAATGTTTCCAAGTAGTTCTCCACTATGTAACTTGCAAGGCTTTTTAACGTTGTTCAGAGTCAGATATTTAAACATACTAAAAAGGTAACTTGCTTCTTGGAGGATGCTTTAATATTCTTTCCATCATTCTTCTATCATTAGAGTAGATGAGAACAAATCAACACCCTTTGGGGCAATCAGAGACTTTTTTCCCGAAGAAAACTCATTAGAGAAAACCCACTTGCTTACAGGAACTAAAACTCCACCCTGCCCCCCACTTAAATGCCATCAGTGTGTGTTAACAGAACTGAATCACTTGGGGGGTTCCAAGACTTCTTTTTTCAGCAGAACTCACATTATTAAGATGAAACTCCAAACCAGCCTGACACACACAGTTCAGCTTAGCTCTGGATTTCTCACAATATCATTACAGAAGTAACCTTAAGAGGAATATTTGAGCTTGCAGCACTCTTTTCCAAAACACTGAAACTTTTGTCTGGAGCAAGACCTTTCCAGATGTCTGGAATGGATGTAAAAGACGAAGCACCTCAGCAAAAAAAACCCCACAAAACCCCACATCTGAAAAAAGGTAACTGTTGAAATATCTTCATATTAAATTCCTCCGTGCGTGTAATCAAGAGTGACATCTCTTGAAGAAGAGACATCTAAAATCTTGTGAGAAATGACAACTTATTTATCTATCGAAGTGTTTGAATTACTCTGCTCTAACCCAAGAACAGACAACAGCTGGCCCTTTTTCTTCTTGAAGAACACATAAAAATCAATCAGAAAGCAGATTTTTTCGTGAGGGCGGTGGCATGAGAGAAGACACATTCTTGTATTTACAGATACTAGAAACTAATAGAGTTGTGCGTGAAGAAACCTGAAATGTGAACATTTCAGGTATCAAAGGCATGAAACACTTTTCAGGTTGACAGATATATATGACAATTTTAAAGCACTGACCTGTTCTGTAAAGGAAGCATATTGTTAATTGCATCATAGCTGCAGAAACTGTCTAGACTCGCATTTATCATATAAAAATGCAGTCAGCACCTGAATACTAACTATAACTCTATATAGGGGAGCAGGAATATCTTTGGACAGGCAAAACTACATTTCCAGCCCAGAGAAATGCTTAAGACATCAGTGGGTAGCTTATCTAACACCTGATGCTACCTGAAAAATACACTGGTGGATCTTGCCAACATTTTCCAGAAGTTACTTTGTTGCATCAGGTATAGTAACGATGCTCACTGATGAACATCAGAAAGATACTGTCTTAGCTGAAGCCCTGGTCACATTATAACATCACACAGAGCCAGTATCATTTTTGACTAAAAAGACTCAGCTATACATATTGTTTAACAGTATGTATTCTAGAGTTTACTGCCCAAACCAATTCTTTTTCCTGTGTCTTGCCTCAAAGAGGTAATGAATCTATTTAAGTTTTGGTCTATCTACTAAAGGGGATCTCAACGCTTCTTTAATTACTTCAAGATGATTATCAACTGCAGATTGAAACTTTCTGTACAAAGATATCATTATTCTTTGTGCTTCATAAAGTTGCATTTGTCCTTATAACTTGTATAAGGTATGAAAGTTTCTAAGAAAAATATCCAGAAGTATGGGAAATTCTGTGACATAACTGCGCTACTTTCCATTATTTTACTGAGGAAAGGTTCAGAACTACAAACATTTAAAAGTCATGAAGGCCTTGTTGCAAATTAAATTGCCCTTAATTTGACTTATTTCCAAAACTGCATAATTATCTGGACTTCAGTGAAGTGCTGGGTGAAACAGTCCAGTTGTATTGAGCACCATAAGCAGACTGCACTTCAGGAGAAATTCTTGACAAAAAAATTTCTCATAATTAAAACCACAAAAATTTATTACGGAAGATACAATATAGTCCACCATTCTCAATGTTAGACATTTATACAAAGAGTTATATTTTGTAAAAGCTAAAGATAATAAAGGATGTGAACCAGATGCAATATAAGGCTTTTGAACAGAAAATTATATCTTGCAGCGAAGTACCATCTAAAGCTATTTCCAGAAGAATTAGTTTGTGGTTGATTCCCAAAAAGTCAGTAATAGAAGACTTAGCAAATAATTCTCCTCAAAACTATTACATTATTCCCAAAATTGTTTATCACCTGTCAGAAAAGAGCATGTGACTTGCAAGAATTCTTTCATTATGAAAATCAGTGTTGTTCTCATCTCCCCACACCCAAGACAAAGGGTTTAGATCAGCCAAAAAAGTCAACCTTATAAAGGTACTTTCAAAATACAATAAACTCTGTGCAGTTACGATTTACCTTGTACAGAAATTCTGGTACTGGTGGAGTGATGTAATAATAGTACATTACCACACGTCAGTTTGACTTTGACTTTCAGTTTGACTTTCTGTGCCAAAGTTATCCTCTACATCAGTGATTAAAAAAAAAAAAAAGTCTGTATCATGTTTGATCTCTATAAATCAAAGAAATTGTAACAACATACTGCGGCTAGGCATCTCGAAAGAACTCAAGAAGCTCATTAAGTCCCAACTAACTGGAAATCACTTCTTTATCATAAAATACAGCTCAAGGTAACACAACGTAAATAAAAATCAGATGAAAGCGTTACCTTACAAAACTTACAAAACTGAATCTTTTAATCACAAAGAGATATAGGTGGTTGGCAGCAGTTGCTGGCCTTGCTCTAAACTGTAAAGTTGAAAACAAGATCATAGAAGTCATCTTCAACATTCTAATGTGATCCTCCTGTTAACGTTCACTACCTAAGGACAATGTTAGGCATTTAGCCTATGTTACATGATTGTGACAAAAAGTTCTTCAAAGAAAAATGCATATAATTCTCATAGCTATGTGGACTATCATGTCCACAGGTCAGAAAGCTGGTCTATTACTATTCCCTTTATTTTTTTATTAAGTTCTTGTGCTGATTAAACAAATGCAGTTTCTCACTGCTATCACAAAAAGGATGGAGATTGGCAACCTGCACGGGGTCCCACAGTAACCCACACCTAGCAGAGCTGCTGCAAGATACCAAGGGTTTAAGAGTTGAAGGGAACATTCCATTTAGAACAGGCTGGGGAGCAAAACCTGCTGAAAATCAATAAAAAAGTTTCTAAATGCAGAGAAAGTCACAAGGAGGAGGCTGGCAGACAATACTTCCTGCTGTTACAAATAGCATCCTTGTCTGCTTAGCAGCCCTGTAGGTACAGGATAATTTACTCTTATCATCGACATTGTAAGACATTTTTCTGTTTCCTATTTCCAAAGGGCTGGAAGGAACAAAAAAAAGGGGGGAGAAAGAAAAAGACAGAGTTTTCTGCGCAAATTATAACTGTACAGATTTGCTGTTAAGGGCAGCTGTTTGACAGAGCTGCAAAATATACAGAATTTCATATATCTGATTCTCTGCTAGAAGCACAGGCTAGAAGCCAACTCATCAAAACCTCTATCAAAAATACAATTTTAACATCTGTTTGGACTCTCACTTATCTCATTGCTCCCAGACACTATTGATTATCATTATCTGCCAGTCTCTAGTATTCTAAACAGCAGTGGCAAAGGGAAATGAAAGTGAGCATTTTCATACGAAGATGGATAGAGGCTTCTAGGGCAGAATAAAAACTACTGGTGCTGACTGAAATTCGAGTGTAACTTCATCTCATCTTCTATAAATACACAGTGAATAGAAAGGAATAAGATACAGCCCAAACTAAAATATTTATTAAAACTATAATGAGAAATAAGGGGTTTTGCCAAAGAAGAAAATGCATGACGTTATCAGAGATTGGTTGCTGCTTGCAATATGCTGCCTGGGAAGGCTATGATTGTTGTCTTTTTCTTTGCAACAGATGACTTCTCATACCTCTGGCGTATTATGTGCTTGACTGGACCACAGGCACAGGATATGAAATGTATGGTTGGTAGCAACTCTGTTGGAGTACATAATGAAAGTTTTTGCTTTAGCAAAGTAATCTTATCCTTGCCTTGGAAAACTAAAAACTTCAGAAAGCTGGAACCCCAAACAAGAAGGAAACAGGCGTGAAGCCTCTTTCACTCTCCATTCTTCCCAGTTTGGAATATGTAGGCGCTCCTATATCTGCACCCAAAGAAGTAAGTCTCCCTTTCTTCCTGTCCTCCAATACTTCTGTGAATCCAGAATAAACAATGTGTACTTTGGAGACACGAACAGGAGATTTTACAACCTTCAGTGCTCACAACCAGGAAGAGCAAGGTAAGTCTTCCCTTAATTCCACTGAGTCATCTTTGCACAAATCAGGATGATCAGTCAGTCTTTCTCCCTTCCCACCTGCCTACAAGATTATTTCCTCTTTAACTGGCAATTCAAAAAATTGGAAAGAAAATCATCCCATGCTCAAAATTCTACCATGGTCAAAGACAAAAATGAGTCAATGTGAGGTTTCAGTCTTTCTGTAGGTTATGAACCAAGAACAGGTTGTTGATATTTGCCAACCAGTTTTGTTCCATCAACAGTCCTACAATTAAGAATGAAAATAAAGAAGCCTTCAAGTATACAGAGACAAGAACCTAGTGGATGGTATCATCAGAACCACTTCTAGACTAAAGGAACTATTTTTTTGTTTAATTGTTCAAAGCTCTATACTGACGATTGTTTGTGTTCCTCTAGCGCAATGCAGACTAACAGCAGATTTTGACCATTCACAGTGACATATAAAGTAAGATTTAGCAACCATCAATCACCAGAGGAGGGAGCTTCTACTATAAGCAATGGGTTATCTAGTTTTGGGGAAGAAAATAGCTATTTTTTCATGTTTTCAGGCATTGGAACAGGTTGCCCAGACAGTTTGTGCAATCTGTCTCCATTCTTGGAAGTGTTAAGACCTGACTGGTTAAAGCCCTCAGTAACCTGGTTTGTTCTCACAGCTGACTCTGCTTTGAGCAGCAAGTTGGACTGAATGATCTCCTGAGGTCTTTTCCAGACTGAATTATCCCATGCTTCTATGTTCTAATGTATATAAAAAAATGCAAATAGGCAGGATTATCCCCCAGGATTTCAGTGCTGCTTCACTTCATTACCAACTTGCATATCCCAGAGGTTAGCTTCACGATTTACAAGAGGCAAAAGGAAAAAGATTGGTCAAACAGGAAAAAAAGAAGCAATATTTTCTAACTCTTTCCATTCAAAACTGTTCGTTCAGAAGTTTCCTTCCACCCTGTTAGTAAACAGCTCACAATGAAAACAGGGAGTCCTCATAATTGGATGCAGAATAAAGTATTACACTTTCTCATTATGAAAGCTGGATCTATGACCCTGAGAAACATTAAACAGCACAGATGTTTCAATCACAGAACAGTTACATGACTTCATTAATCCATAAATGAAGTAGGCAACAATGTCCGAGATTCCTCATTTGTTCCTGTATTCAGATGGCCCATGACTACAAGCCCATCTTAGCATAATATATGGGAAAGAGCTTAGCTGTAGTCTGGTGTATGATTTTATAGACAGTGCAGAAAGCTGTGTGAGCTCAGTTTAAATGCTACATCCATGCTGGTTCGTTGCAAGACTTTCAAAACCACCTTGCTTTTTCCAGGTTTTTCCTCCTTAAGTAATTGCTAATTTATAGTTGCATCACTGTGAAGACTGGCCAGATAAAATATTTTTACATACGATTTACACTACTGATTAACCACAGATTATACATATAAATCCAAACACACCTTCTGAAAAGACTGTTTGTCTTGGCCTCAGCAATTTATGGGGAACATAATTTTTATCCCTTAAAATAACAAAGTAAAAATGTGCAAATTAGCTTTGTAGATAGTGTTTGAAATGGTGCACGTTGAGTTCTACCATACCGACCTTCTAGACACTGGATCGCCAAGAGCATCCTCAATTCAGACACCTGTCACATATCTATTTACGTCAGCAAATTTCTTTTAAAGATGTTCACACATACACAAATGTCGGTACATACGTACGTGATCTGTGTGAGGGTATGCAGGTACACAGATCATAGCACAGTTTGTGAAGATCACCCGATCACCCGTATCACTGGAGCTGTGACACTGTAAAAGGTCTCAGGATATCCATAGCATAACTACCATATACTCTGGCATACCCTTTTTCCTAGTGCTGTCCAGCAACCAAATGATGCAAAGATTCCTTTCTGAGGGGGTCTCATCTCCTCAGACTGTGGAGATGTACTTAAAACTGAAGGCTTCTACTCAAAGGGAGGAAGCACTTGACCTTTTGGTGGGGGATGGGAGAGAAGGTATTTTGGACACAACAGAACCGAGTGACACCAATACTTACTTGGCAGGCATTATATATCAACTGGTGTTCCAATTTTTTGATCCCTAGAATCTGCTGAAACATTTCATAAAGCTGTTCCTTGCTCAGAATCAGCTCCGATACAGCACTTAAGGCCATTCTATTCGGCTGTTTGCAAAAGTCCTCTTCTCCCCTGTATATGGCATCAAATTTGGCTAGCCAAGAACTTAACACTGTCTCTTTGCTTAATCCATCGATTTCTGGCAAACTTCGGACTCTCTTTTCTATGTTTTTCTTAAAAACATCTCTAAAGTCATTTGCAGAACATCCTCCACTGTGGACCATTCTTGCAACCCGGTCACTCTTGAGAAATACCTTTCAAAATAAAAGAAGAGGAAAAAAAAGGAAAAGTTAGGCACGGACACAAACACAAGACAATTCCTTATAAAAGCATTACAAGCTAGTGTTTTGCTTCTGTGTGAGTTTGCTTTATAATGGAAGAGTTATACAGGCCAAGTTTGCTATATTTTTCATGAAGAAACGAGTGACCACATTGGAGAAGTAAGTTTCTGCACTGATTACATGCTTAAAATAAGCAGCTTTTTAAGTATTTATGCACAAATTCACATAGCTAACCCAGAATTAAGTCTGAATTAACAGCAGCTAATTTAAAACTTTCCTACACTGTCTCAAAACTCTGGAGCATGAATTAAAATATGATCTTGAAGCCAGCCAAAAATGTCATGGAAGATTAGATAGAAATCCAGAAAAAAAGAACACTACAATCAATATTCATAACAGAGAGGAGAAAGACTCAAAGACACAAAACTGGTTCTACCTACCACTGCAGATACAACACTGAAGACACAATATGGGATTCTCTGTAAAAAGACCCAAACAAAAACCAACACAAAAAACCCTTCCCAAGTACCCGTACTTTAAGATATGACATCCAAATTACAACAACAGACCCATTAAATCAGCATCAGCATTCTGTAACAACTTCTCAGGGTTCAAGGATGGTTGCATTCATCTCTTCTTCTAACATGGGCCTTGGCAAAATTGACTTTTCCAGCCACAATGCGTGGCCAGCTCATTTCTAGTAGCATGTCTCATGAAACCGTTCCTCTACAAAATTCAGCTAACAAAAAGAGGACCACTGCAGCACGATCAGCCCTGTAAACAACTGATGTGTGCCTTGGACAAGGGATAAACTGCATCATGCATAAACGCTTTCACGAACAGATAACTTGGGGTGAACCACCTGGCCTCCTGCAGCAGGGGGAGATGGGTTGAGGCCCCCCCAACCCTGCAGGGCTTGGCTGCTGGGAGGCTGCTTGACTGCCACATCAACACCCCAAGCACAGCTGAACTGCCAAGAACAGATGCGATGCCACGTAGTCCAAACAGATTTCCTCTGCGTCACCTTTCTGACTGTTTGCTCTTTTCAATCTGATACTATGAAGTGGAAGATGAGTTAACTGTGCATTTTCAGATAGTCATTTTAATCACCAAGAGCTACGAAAACACAATGAATGGAGATGATAGCACAGCAGAGCTCTGACTCCATGTGCTGCCGTGTGTTGGAAGATAGCGCACCTAACAACCGACTTAAAATACTGCTGTGCTTCATTTGGAAAATACAAAGCAGAGGAGTAGAAGAGGAGCTAAAAAGCTGAGCAGAGGGGAGTACATGGGTGGAAAGAGATCACAAAACTATCTTCCAGTTCCAGTGCTGCTTGATGCATGTTTCCCTGTAGCATATTTTAAAAGGTAGTTACTCACAAATTACATCTTTCAACAGATATTCTAATTGACATCGTACAGAAGGCAGTAGATTAAGCCTAAAAGTACTTGCCTAAACAGGTTATTCCAAAAAAAACATCACCAATATCTGCTAATCACATTTTATGCTCTAACTGTACCATGATGAATCTCCTTTTTTGGAAACATAAGCATCCAAAGTTAAATTCTTATCCGTAATGGGACCTGACATGGTTACTGTCAACTAATGCTGATATTAATTTCCTCAAAATGCTACACTAATATTGAATCTCGTTTCAAAACAAATAATAATCAGAAATTCCACTCAGCAATAAAACTATTCAACACAAACAGGTACAAGGATATTAAACCTTTCCTTGTTTTAACAGTCCACAATTACAATTGATTCATTCCAACAGCTTCACTAGAAAGCAAATAAAAAAAACCAATTAAAAAAGATGACCTAAACCCAAGTTCAGCTACTTTGTACTGTTTGTAAACAACATTAATTCTTCCATCACATTAGTTTGCACAACCAATGAGAGAAAGCAGGTGCACAGGAAATAGTGAAATTAAGAGTATTTATAGGTTCTTCCCCCCAGAAAAAATCTAATGTTTATCTAAGATTACATGACTGTATGTATTGCTAATATAACTGGATCATTCTAATTAAAAGATAATTTAAAATATTGCAAAATACACACTGTAAGGCCATCAGAATATCATTCACCTTTCAACACCTTCTTTCAGTCATGTTATTCAAAACCATTAATGCAGAATGCAGGGGCTGAAAAGCTGCTAGCGCCCCCCATGACTTATGAAACAGATTAATTCACAATTTATTTCTGATTTTGAAGTTGATTTTCTAGGAGACTGCAGGAAAAAAGCGTTTCATTTTTTCAACACTCACCTATTTTAACACTTGGTGCCTGCAACATTGACAAAACGATGGCATGTTCATGCTGGGCAAAACAACAAATAAAAATACAAAATACAATGAGCATGTAGCCCTAACCTTAAAATGTTCCCTTCTGAGTGTTTTGGGTCGCAAAACTGTATTTTTATTAAATTTTCAAAAATTATACCAAATAATTCTTTCACAAAAGATATGGTGGGTATTAAAGGGAATTACTAAAAATATAAACCCAAGGTGCAAATAACATACTACAGAAAGTACATGGTTGGTTCTGAAAAGGAATCCGTTGGACCTAAAGCTCTTAGCGCATGAATCCTCTTTGAGTGGCTATTTACCAAAATTTTTCCTGAGGGGAAAAAAAATGTAACATCATCTTTGAAATTAACTACTTGTACTTGATATAATTAAAAAGTAATAGTAACATCTGAACAGAAAGACTCCATTTTTAATGCTTTGTTTGCAACAGAAAACCATAAGAGAATGGAAATTCGGTTGAGTGTACCATATGTGCCTCAAATTTGACACTGTAAGATGCATTTAAAAAGCTATTAAATGTCTCATTATTCCTGTTCCTGAAAGACATATGGTACACTTCATGTTAAATGCAAAATCCTTTGCTTCAGTTATATTTCTTGAGTTCTGTCTTCTCAGTTTCAAAGCTCTTCTGAGCTGTTTTATGGTGCTTTTTTTTTTTTTTTTTCCTTTTTCTAATCGAAAGAGAAGTTTATGGGAATTGCTACTATATGGAGACTGGTCTGCCACCAGTTTCATGCCGATGGAGCAGTTATTTCCACTATTGTTCCAGAAAGCCCATCTGGCTAAGTATCTGCAGGCCCAGAGTTCAGGGACACATACATGCTTTACAATACTGGTGGCACTTCCCTGGAAGCATTAATTTTCACACTGAAATATATAAGCCTTTGAGGTAGTCTGAATGTAGTCCATATTTTTTTCTTCAATATGGATTATACGCACAGCCCAATAATCCCCATCAGAGAAAAGGTTTGTGTTGCCATCCATCTTTAAAGCAAAATACTAATTAAGTACGGTCACTAAATTGCCGGCTCTTCTTCCCTTTACTCCTGTATCTGGATTGTCTGCTCATTAGACTTAGATCTAATTAAATAATCATTCAAAAACCTTCAGTGTTAAAATATTATCTCATGTCTCTCAAAACTAGGGGGGAACTGGAGAGGAAAAAAAAATAAAATTAAGAGGTTTGAATGTAAAATGTACTTGAAGAAGTTACTGGGGGGACAAAGAAATCTATTTCTATAGAGAACTAGATTTGGCAGATCAGTTGTGATCATTTGGAAATCCTTGTATTATTTAGAAATAATTTGATAAGAGAAAGTATTTTTAATGAAGGCTTCCCTGTTTCTGCCAGTGTTTTCTGGACTTTTCAATGAAATCATGGAGTAACACTCTTTGTCAGTCAGCATTTGAGCTTTTAGTATCGTTATTGATTCCTTGAATCTAAGTCAGCATCTTTTTCAGTTCACGTTATTTAGAGCCCTTCTATATACTCTTGGACTGAGCCATACGTACAGTCTTTGATGGATAAAGTTCTTCTCACATCATAACTGGTCAAAGATGATCAGGTAAAGAATTTTAAAAACCAAAATTCCTTAATTTCTTCTTCCCTTATAATTACAGTAACCATTATCATTTGCATTTATGTCCTGGAGTATGGTTTAAATTAACTTTTTTCTAATCATTACACATACACAATTTCATTTGTTGTAAATGCTAGTAGTAAAAAGCTTAATTCAAAATCATCTTCAGCACTAGCTACTTACATTAAAACCGTATTTCTGTTTAAAGATGAAAAATCATCATTTAGCAGTGCTTACAGCTTAAGAAAGTAGTGAAAATATTAAACTAAGAACTGCTTTTACATCTTCTAGCACATATCCCTTGAATAACATTTCTATTTATCAATCATCACACCAAATTTAATTATATATGCAGGTAACACAAACAGGATATTCTCATTTAGTACTGTAAAGCTTAGAAAAAACATAAGCAATATGCAAAAGAGTTTGCATAAACTCGATTGTAGATAACCTTCGCCTTCTCTTTGTAAAGGGATTAAATATAAGGTCCAGCAGGCCACGCATTACAGACTTTTATACATGTTTTCTCTCCTTCTCTCATTTGAAAGACACATGCTGATGAGAGTTTTCTATTAAGGTCAGCCAGTTTGGAAGAAAAAAATCCAACACAACAGTTACAAATATCTGTAATGTTTCTAGCAGTTTGTATAAGTGATGTTATTAACCAAAAAAAATAACATTTTGTAATTTTGCTACACATACCAGTAAAACACAACCTTTCAGCTACTTGCTTATGTATCAGTTCTAGCAGTGCCTGACTCAGCTGCAGGCACAGCACCAGCTGGCAACACACTAAGCTTGCACTGACCGAATTATTTTACAAGTTCTTTCATTCTCTGGGAGAAAACTTTGCAAAAGGATTTGATAAAGAGAAAATTTATGAACTAAGCCACACACCCCATCCCCCCTTTTAAATAAAGAACTGCAAAACCAAGAAAACAAAAATGTGTGCTCCAAACAGTACATTACCTCAAAGGGGAAAAATATACATACGTTAGGATTTTTAATCAAAATCTCACTTTCATACTAACATTCTCTTCCAAATTAAAACACAGAAAGCACACACCACCACTACCACCCCCCCCAACCCCCCCATATTATTTGTTGCAAAAATGTTGTGTCTACAATACAAATCTCTTGCAGAACACCACTTGCATCTGTGGTATACCCAGTGCTAGAAAATAAAAATCCTTGGTCTTGTAGGTAATAATTTATAATGGAGCACTTTTTTCAACATAAAATTGCCTTCTTATTAACCACGTGAAAACTGCAATTTTAGTTTCAGGGAATATAAGTGTGTGTATGTGTGTGTATATATATATATATATAAAAGCACATGTGTGTATGTAATGCATGTGTATATACACACACACAGAGAAGAGCATTGCAGTCAGTCATGTTCATCCATTAACCATTTTGGAGACACTCAATTCAACTATGACTTATTGCTTCTTATGTTTTGAGTACAAGTTTTGTGTGGTAACAGAGGATTTTGTTTGATAAAATGTTTGCTTTTTGAAATTCAAACAGGTACAGAGAAGGGCAGAAGGACCACAGAAACAATTCCTCAGCCGCTGAAAAGAAAACGCCTTACACATCTGGCCCCTGTGCACCTTCTAGCAGTGCAACTGCACCAACATTCTCCTCTTCATAAAGCAAAACAGCATTAGGAATTTCATTTGCCACAAGAGCAGCTAGAGATTCTTCGTTTTACACAAGATCACATTTACGGTCGAGAAACGTCCTGTGCCTTAACAACCAGGGCTCAATGCATGTCTCATGGAAAAGATGGCTGCAGCTCAAAATGCATACTAAGTCTCTAGGACAGTAAATTTCTATACATACTAGACATTATCTGAATCCGCTTCCCTATCACCTTTCCTTACAACACATAGTTCAAGATGCCTAACAGCTTTTTTCACTTAAGTTCTGGCATTACTGGATACAAATTCCTGGCACCCTGCATACTCCAGCACAGTAATAGGTGTGTAATGGACACATTCGGCCTCTTAACCAAACTAGCAATAGTTTGGTACAGGCTGCAGGGGAGGTAAAGGCCTGAACCATAGGTAGCTGGGCCAAGAACTCCTCTAGTTCCAATCTGTTCTCTGAAAACCCACAAAGGATCAGTCACTCCATGAGCATTTATCTGTATGAGCTTGCAATGATGACCGTGTGATTAATAGATGAATAGCAGGTGGCTTTTCCAAGACTCATTTATCAAGGAACAAAGAAAGTTGTGAGTACAAGGAGTCCCTGTATACCTTTCCCATTGCATGTGAACTGACTGGGCGCCAACCACTTTATTCCATGACCAGGACAGCCTCAGTGAGCCTTCTCTGGCTCTCCTGGCTAAGCAGGCTGGCTGCACAGCAGCGATCTCTCCTTGAGCTGGGATGCCTGTGAAGGTTGCTCCTCAAGGCAGAGAGACCTTTTACCAATGGCATGACTTTTACTGGTAAGAGATCGATACTGCGCATAACTTTGTAATATGTTAACTTTGATTGGGTCTTGGTAACTTTGATTTGTGCCTTGGTAGTTCTGAATCACTGTTCAAAGTGGTTGTGCCGTAAAGTAACAGTGTGAATCTTGCAATCAAACTTTGTTAAGCCACGCTTTTACAGTATCATATTAAAACCACATTTGCTAATACTTTTGACAGTGGTTCTTTAAGCAATCTAAATCACCCATTTGGAACAAGGTGGAATAAACCACCACAGTCCTTATACACAGAGAGGGCCTCTAAGTAATAGTTCACCCAGGAGCTGTGGTAGCTTTCTACTTCTGTTTCTACGATTACTTGCACGTCATTCTGAATTATGCATAAAACGTCCCTGTCTTCCAGACTACCAATCACAGCTGTAACAGCATCCTCTGCACTGATGTAGAACATGGGAAATGCTTCATTACCTACGCTTGGTCATTTTTAAATGATTGCACCAATTGCTCCAAGTGATGCTGCAAACTTTATTTCGCTTGTGAAAGTACTCTATCTCCTTCTAATTAGGACTATCCAGCTCTCTTTCTGTTGGCCTCCTGGAGCTTGCTAAGGAGCTGCAAGCACTGCAGCGTGGTCATTTGGGTAGCACCACCAACCTGGACACATTCTTTAATGGTGAAGTTCTTCCAAAGACTCCACCAGATGCTGACTCCCACACTGTCCCTCCCAGTCTGGAACAACTCTTACGCAAACAACTCCCAACCCACGGGCTTGTGATCAAAGCAGACAGGGCACCATCAAGACTGCAAAGCATAACCACTGGGAGGATCTGGCCCCTCTTCTCCAAGCCCCAGTCACACCCTGGTCATGAAGAAACACACTTTAAGTGCATTTTTTCCCAGTTGGAGCTGAAGGCTGTCACAGAGGCTCAGTCTGCTGTGAGTTGTGTTGCTTCACCGTATTATGCCCACCAGCAACGGCAGGCACTACTGCCCTTTAAGCCAGCGGGATTCTCCTTGGGCAGGTGGGATACACTTTCAGTTCCCATGTTTTGTAGTGCTGTCACATCAATCTCCTGTGCCCACTGCAGAGAAATAAGACTCAAAAGATTTTGGTGAATGTGAGGGTAGACCCACTGTCCCCAAGACAACCACTGCCCCAATTTCACCTGTTTGTCATTGTTACTTTCTACACAATAATTTCATTGTACAATCATTCAATCATTGATTATTAATGCCCCCACATAAACCTTTAAAGTTTAGTTTAATCTCTCTCAGGGAAAAAAAAAAAAAAAAGAGCAAATTTCACTGTAAGGCATATAAAGAAAATTCAGCCTCTGACAACATCATGCATTTCCACCTTGCAAGTGTTTCCAGAGCTATCAAACCATATTCCATACAAATCATAAGTGTATAGTTATACAAGGGCCAAACATTGTCTCTCCTACACTGGCTCACAAAGACTGATGAGCCCACTAGTTAATTACGTAGGTCTCCACAATTATCCATACCAACTGCAACTGATGTTTGGGGCATCCTTAAAATGTACTAATGTTAAAATTGAACTTTTTCATATAACTAAGAAAACAGGTTGTCAGATAAGGCTTACAGATATTTCTCTTTGGAGAGATGCTTCAGGAGAACCCCATCAACCAGACACAGATACACAACTACCAAGGGCTGCATTTTGTCCTTAAGGAATCATTCTTGCATTAAAGGTTATTTTTTACTTTAAGCTTGATTGAAACAAAAGTAGAACTATATTAAGATTAATGGCAACTATGTCATATTGGAAATTGTCAATTAAAAATAAAAAAATATAAATGAACCTAAGTACCTCTTTGATGAAGACTGAACAAGGGCAAAAAGGATTTTGACAGAAGTCTAAGTAACACTCAAGTTTATGAATGCTTTTCAGATGTGCTTTTCTGATGTGTTCTCCACTCAAGGTCCTGATGTGCTTTCTACAGTTACCAGAACACTTGAAATTTATGACACACTGGATAAATGTTTTAGAATAGCCAGCAACTTTCAGGCCTAAATTGAGCTCTAAAATTTCTGCAGAAGACAGTAATTATCTTTTTAGAAACTAAAAGGAATTGAAATAAGTTTCTTATTTAAAAATTCAATGTGAAATGCATTATCATGCTGTGCTAGAAGCATTACTTGATGAAAAACAAAACATAGGACATTTACTGTGTGATATTAAACAGCACTGTTGCTGCCACTGCAGCAGCTCCTCAAAGCCTCTCATACAAAAGCTCATTCACAATTCTCATTGCAGTCAACAGCTCTCACCCACTTCTTAAAGTCCTTCCCATTCCACAGGAATAAAAATATTCCCCATTTCAATCGCTAGCATGAGCAACGCTCTCTGGGATCAGCTCACACAACCCTCAGTAGTTCTACTGTATTCTGAAATCACACAATGCATCGCACCAAGGATGGGGCTAGTTTGATGAAGGTGCAAGAAACCTGACAGATTCAAGAACAGCTGCCATAACTACATATTCTAAGAACAAAGGATTATGCCTAATAGGAATTAACATATATTATAACCAACGCGGTTTGCTGCTATACTCTGGAGCTGCAGAAAATAAACATTGTTTCAGATACGATGTTCCCACTGCACTTAGGAGAGTCTGGGTAGAAATAGAAAAACCCTCCAAAAAATGTGAAATCGATGCTTAGATTAGGTTCAGTCTAATCTGATCAGAAGAACAAGATCATTTTGGATGAAAAATAAATACCTTATGCAGCTACTACTGTTACTGGTATATATTAATTATTTTAATGCCAGTTGAATCAAATTACTGCATTAGCCAGTGAAACAGCATTTATATTCTAAGAAAATACCAATAGTTACCAATGCAGTTTAACAACTACTGGCTGCTGAACATGAGTTAAAATTGAGCTACTTACTGAGATATGCTCAGTATTTTGAAATCAGAAATATTTTTAATGTTTTTAGAAAAAAAAATACAACTGGCTTGCAGGTCTTCTTCCTCTCCTGTTCCCTTTCACCCCCTAGAAATATCCAAACATCCTCCAGGCACTATTTTGATTTTTTTTTTTCTATGAAATTATCAGAGTTAAAGGGCCATTTTTCTTTATCTGTGTAAATCTTCAGAAGAGTCCTTTATCTTCAAGTAAAAGCAAAAGACACTCAAATTTTAAGAGATCATACTAACAAAGTCCTAGTTCTCTGTTTAAGTATTTCTGTCATAATTTTGTTAATTACAGGTTTCTTCTCCTACAAGTGTACTACACTGTACAGTTTTCCGTAATTCAGGGAGGGGTAGGGGTGGGTGGGTGGGGATACTGAAGTAAAAAATTCCTTAAATTTTAGTTAAAACGAAACAAAAATACTTTCCTGTTAAAACCTCCTTAAAACATCACATTATGTTAAGGTGAGAAAAGGAAATAAAATTTGAAGTAATAAACCACCGTCATCTGAAGAGGCATGACCTTAATTTAATATTTTTCCTTTTTTTAAAAAAAAAAAAATTATGTCTACTACCATTGTGGAGTGTATTAAGCTATGATTTCTTCTTATCAAGAGTAATGGTTCAGCAAACATCACAAGTTGAAATCTTTAGAAGGTTTACTTTGTTTTCTTCAAGTCTTTTGGGCAATATCACAGATACACATTGGACATTTCTTACAGCTTAGCAACCGGCTATCTGTAAAAATACACCAAAAGCCAAACTCTTGAAAGTTAAAATGCATGCTATTTGTCTAGGCTTACATGCTTGTAAGCATATTGCACAACACAACACTGTGTACTGGGATTTGTTTCTTCACCTCCTTTTTCAGACTGGCACAAGCGATTGCCCAGTCTTACCCAGTTTCTGTTCCTGAAGGCTACACGTTACACAGACTCATGTACTGCAATGTTTGTGCCTTGGGCACAAGAACAAACAGAGCTAGAGTGACAATCACCATAAAAAACTATTTCACCCAGAAGTAGGGTTTTCTCCTGGGTTCATTTATTAAAGTTATCCAGATGCCCTTTTGGAACAAGTGTATTTGTCCTCCTTTCAAGGCTGACAACAGCAACAATAGTTTTTGCACCCTGGTGAGACACAGCGAGTTATCTACCGTTGTCTGTACGAGCATAGCTGCGGATTACTTTAGCAATAGCTCTGCTTGCTACCTCCTCGTACAGTCTCCCCTTCCACCAAGCCGCAGAGTTCACTGGATGTCTGGAGAGTGTGGAGGGACTTTGTGCACTGTGGCATTGGCCCTCAGGTGGTACCCACACACTGGAGGAGTTATTCTCCAAATACCATCTCAAATGTACAGTCCAAAGCGGTCCAACTTCCCTTCCAAGGGACTTTGCTCACACAGGCAATGTGGTTCGAGATCTGGGCAGACTGATCCACAGCTACAGATTAAACACTGGCAGCCAGAAAGAGGCAAATCCTCCTCCCCAAAGATGAGGTTCGAGTACCTTCATGCTAGATGCTGCATGAGGGCAATTACAAGCATGCAATTACAAAAATGATTTCTCATCTTCCAGCTGTCTATGGCAGGGAGGAATTAGCTGATAACAGGTAAAAGCACAGCAGAAACAGATCTGCATATTTCACAATGTTGTGATGCTTGGTTTGTTGGAAGATAAGAAACAGCCTGCTGTTAGAAGTCTTAGTAATTCTGTGTTCAGCAATGGGAGTGGGTTATCCGACGTGCTGCTAGGGAAAAAGCACTGTTCCCTCTGCATACTGCTTTCCTCCTGGCTAGGATATTCTAAGTCTAATGCAGACAATGCCATGAGCTCTAAAGTTCTCACCTATATGGTCCACTCATCATTCCTATTTAACTGTGGAAATAAATGTGTAAATGTCACTGGAGACTCAGCAGTTTCTGTACAGCCCTAGACTTTTCTATCCAACAGCTCTCTCCTGCTAGAAAAGCCATGCTCTCTCTGTAGAGGCTTCTCAGATACAGGAGAAAGAAGAGACTGCACAGAGTGGGTCTAGAATAGATCATTATGTTCAATAGTTCCAAAACAGAAAAGGTACTCCAGCTAATTACCATCCCAGCAAAAGAAACCAAACTCCATGCTAGACATGAGATGTTTTCAGCATCTATCTTTTTAATGTATTGACTGATACAGACCATAAGCAGAAGTGAAAGTATTTTATACTGAAAAACACACAACACCAAAGGGAAGGAGAAGAGGTTTATGCTTTGAAGCAGACATTTGTTTGCTTGCAATTTAAATGCAGGGGCTGCCTTGTCACCAATCCAGACAAGTTGCCAACAACCTATTATGCTGTCTTCCCAGTTTATTCAAGACATGGCAATTAAAGCTGACATGAAACTGTTTCAGTAGAGATACAAAGCAGAGGTTTTCCTTGACCACATAAAAAATTTCTTTCTCCACTGCGTAAGGCTGCAACACGCTCACTGTCCTTGGCTGTATCCATCACTATCTACTTGGTTAAAGTAGTAATTTGCAAAGCCTCTTTTTGCCAAAGTGCATTTTCTTGGTTAGTAAGGTGAAATTCAGCAAGCATTAGGAGCCCATCAACACAATACTTCCAGATTTTCCTCCCTCTTTACAAAAGACCTGAAAACTTGCTCCCCAGTATGATCTTGTCTGACCAGGACTCCTCCCTTTGGGGACCAACAGAAAGCTCCAGGTGGCAAGAATTTCAAAGGGTCTATTTTAGCTACCGCAAGTCAGAAAAAGGCTGTTAACTTGAACACGTAACACAGCGTGCCTCAGAGATATCACTGAGGAAAGGTTTATTTTCATTGCAGTATTGGTCCCATTCGTTTTCCAGCAAACAAATTCCAGAAGGAAGGTGTCCAACCCTGATTATGAGGGAAGAAGGTGAAGGACAACAAAAGCAGCTAGAGATGATCAAGCAGAAAGAAGAAACTGAAGACTGAAAGAAACAGACTTCAAAAAGGAAACATATATACCCAAAAATAATGCGTAGTAAACATGGTCATACCAAAAAGATAAGAAAAAACATTTACTTAGTGTATTTATTTCACAATCACAGATGATGATTAGTTTATGCATAACTACCTCCTTTGGTACCTGCAACTGTGAGCAAAACACACAGCTGTTCAAAATCAACAGCCCACATTTCCATTTGCCTTGCTAAGGAACTCCTCAGTCTGCTGACTTTTTGGTGTTTATTTAATGCAGTACAAAATACAACAAAACTAGCACTTCATCTCTTATGACAGTTTTTATCTCTTAGGATACAATTTTTCTAAAGATAAGATCCAATTACTTGCATTAACTTTGAGAAAAAGTGAAGTAAATGAGCAAGTACAATAAAGAAGGGAAAACAGTCCTTCACTGAATTTTCCTCTAGAGTCACTTGTTCTAATTTTTATTCTACTTGCCTGAAAAATGAAAGTTATGTAAGTGACAGTTTTCATCGTTGATATTGCACTGAGCTCATTTTGTCAGAGATGAAAACAACTAGCTATTTCATTTCCCTATTATCATTAATGTTCTCCTGTGTTAACAAAGTATGGATTAATAGTTATTAGTTTGAATGAACATACTACTATATCTCTATTTTTAAACATAATACTACCAGGCAGCCTATAGTCAGCGTAGCTTTGCTGAGATCCTTTCAGTTCCTATTCCACATTCCCCGAGTACTTCCATTTAAAATGAGAAGGACACTGTTTCAGGATAGAATTTTTTACTCATCGAGATCACTTTTTCATGTCCAATTTATGTATTCTGCCAGTACAAATGAATGTTCCAAAAGCACATGAGCGAACAGAAACTGGGCTGAAGCCACCTGAAACATCTTTTTTTTTTTTGTGTGTCTCTGCTTTAGCAACCGAAAAAGTGTCACAATTAACTTGTCCCTTTCTTTCCATGTACTATTTAGTTTTGGTGGTTTATCTTTTGGTGGGGTAGAAGGGGCACTGTTGGGTGGAGAGAAAGGTTAAAGCACTGCGTTCACTCTGCGGTCTAAGGAAACCAAAAAAGAACTGACATACCATAAATACTGCAAAACTTGGATAGTCACTGGAAAACAAAGACAAGAGTAGATCCTCTTAAGTTTTACTGATGATGTCTTACTTTTTAACATAGCATCTTTCTCCTACTATGATCCCCAGGGTTCAAGGAAGCAATACATAGCCCCTTTCCATCCAAGGAAAAAAACTTCTTCTGGATCCCATAACAGATGGCATCATTTTAACAGTATTCCTGAGAATTAGATGTCATGTGCAGAAGTGGCAGAGAGAAAGATCTCCAAGACAGAACCACAGCTGCGTACTTCCCACCCCAAAACTAAAAAGAAAGGCTGTCTGCACCTGTTGGCTCCTGTGTGACCCAACAGCTGCTAGGATAATCCACTATGATTATTTAAAAAAAATCCCATCATTACTAAAATGATGGAAGTAAGAACAAAGAAGCTGAACATCAAGACATCAAGAGCTGTGACTGGAGACAAGTAAATAAAGAAGAGATGCAAATCAAAAGATAAAGGAGTAAAACTCCATCTAGTTCACAACTTAGCAATCGCTAAAGTCTCAGCAAAGAGAAAAATGAAAAGTCTTAGTATTGTGTCTCCATCTGTACTTATGCACTAAGAGAAAGGAACCATTCAGAGAAGAATAAGAACAAACAGTCCTACAACCCATGTTTAGTATGCAACTCACCCTATTAGATCCCTTTCCATGTGCTGGGAAAGGGCATGCTCATCCAGAGGACAACTTAATGCGGGCTCTACTCTGAAGCAGTCATTGGATGCACCTCTCTCTCCACAATGAGGGCAGAGAAGCTCGCAAAGATTCACTGTCCAGACTGTTTTACAAAGCATCTCAAGGCAAGTAATGCAAATGCTTTCCAGAAGTTTCTAAACTGGTTAAACAGAAAACTTTGAATACTTTTGGGAGAAAAAGGATAGAACACCACCATCAATTTTAATTGCAAGCTGATGCAATAGATAATACTTGCTTTGTGATGACAACCTATTTGGTGTTATAGAAATTGCCTCCTTGCCCCTCCCCCCCCCCCCCCCCGGCAATCTGTAATTTAAATATTTCTGTTTTAAGAGGAAGACATGAGTAACGAAGTAGGAGTGCAACGGCAGGCAGGGACAATGCATCATGAAAATTGGAGTGCTTGGGGAATTGTTTGCTTTGTTTTTACACTTAAAATGCATTATTATTTGTCTGGACATTTCCCTTACAGCAATACCATCTCATCACTCATTATAATGCATTTCTATTCTGGAAAGTGATACAGAGGCTATAGAGAGCTGTTAGACACCAAGCCATTGGCATGTAGGATTTAGCTGTTTACTGTAGTCTTATAAATACCTTTATTCCAATACGAATTTCTTAAAAAGTCAGCTGTTATCATAAATACATTCCCTTCTCACCCCCATTATAAAGTGTAATCTTTGTGTGTCAGAAAACAACAATACATTTTCCTCGATTAATTTTTCACAAGGGTGATCAGTTTATGGTGTTGGTAGAAAAGTTATAATACACATAAAAGCTTCAAAATGCATTCTGAATCTTAAATCCTTCTTTAGATTTAATAATCACCCAGCTGGCTACACTTCAGACAGCAACGCTTCAATGGGAAGATTAATGAACATTTGGTCTGCAGTTTAATCCCTCTAGATTTTAGCATGCAAAGTGCAAACTTTTATAAATTAGAATATTTTTATGCATTCCAATTATATGTCAAGGTCCAAATAGCTTTAATGGTAACTTTGAGGCTTCTTAGTCATAGTTTGCTCTCTCTTTAGAGTACTTAAGTTTTTGAAAACAGTAATTCACTCCACTACAGTATTCTCCAGACCATTTTAAAGATTGCTTTTCAATATATCATCTCAAGTCAGAATCACCTTCAATTTTTTTTTTTATTTATTTTATACCGTCATCAGTTTTTTGTCTTGCTAGCAATATATTCTATGGCAAGGATTTAACTGAGCAAACAATTTAAGACACAAGAGTGAACAGTAACTTCCCTGCAGACTTCTCTACAGCCACGCTGGCCAGTTACTGCCTTTACCTTCTATAGAAGCAATTGGCACCTGCCAAGCTCCCACAGCCCCTGCCCTCTGTGGTGCCCTCGTTGTTCATAAAGTCCAAAGGAATTGTACAGTTGAGGTAAGGAAATCTACACCCAGGCTGGGACAACAGGGAAGATACTGCCCATGTGGCTTTGATCTCCTCCTTCAGCATTTCCACATTGATGCCTTTCCTTTTCTGTGCTTCTGAAGGGAGGTGCTGGTAATAGCAGAACAACATATGAAACTTTCTTTGCATTTAATGGGGCTGCCTGAAATTATGACAGAGTAGAGAAACCTCTTTCTTAGAGATAACTTTGCTTGTTTACCAAGGGACAAAACCTAGTTATCAAACCAGTGTATTTCAAGATCCTGCAGTTTTGCTGGACAATTACACACAGAAGCAGGGGGGAAAAAAAAGTATCTTCATAGAATTCTTACAATTGAGCCCCCCTTGCACTGAAAACCCCAAAGCCCAACACCTTTTTGCTTCACAGTTCCCAGCAATGAGTACGGGGTAGAGAACTGAGGGTGGAAAAAGAAAGGAAAACCACCACCACCACCATGATGTTGAAAAGATTTCCTTTTGCAGTTTGCTCCTCGTTTGGTTTCAAATTTGCAGTAACAAGACTTCATCTCTTTCTCTGTTCTGCAATTACGGACACTGGTTTCAATAAACTAGAAAGATACATGAAGGTATACTTATATTTTAGGTTTTTCTTTTAAATGCCAGTAGTAACTATACAGATACTCCAAAATATTTTCAAGCTAAGCCAGTCAAGCGCTTTGGCAAGAAATGCAAATAGTATACAAGTCAAATGTAATAAACAAACAAACATTACCCTCCTGCTGTAAAAACAGTGCTACTTACGACAAGATAAGGCTCAAAGTTATTTGGTTATTGTGACTAGCCTATTAGTCAACATCCTAATGCATTTTTAATGTGCAGAGAGAACAGCGTGCATCTCTTGTCACCTCTAAATCCTAAACACTGCAAATCCAAAGTCTGATCACGAATTCTTCTCATTTTAGTTTTTGTATTGTTATTCCACTCAATTTCTACTCAGAATTCCACTAATACATAAGATTTTCCACTTTTATTACAGCTTCTTCGAGACTATTCTGAAAACATATTTCCCACTTACCTAAAAAGCTGACTTGCACTAATCTAGGTAGTTTTCATAAAAAAAGATAACTAAATCCTGCATCAGGCTTTTTTGAAACATTTGCACTTTTCATCTGCCAACTTCTGGAACACATTACTCATACTCAGAGCCTTCTGACATCTTGTAACACAGACTTTCTAATTTGATGGTCTGAAAAGCCCAGAATAATCTCTCAAGTTTCTTAATTTTAATTTTAATTATAAGTTTTATGACAACCAAAACCACCTCATATCATGGTCACTTCTACAAACGATTATCTCTTCCAAGACACTTAGATTACAGATGATTTTACTGTGTGTTCTGCATATATAAATCACTATTTAAATAATGAAAAAAATCAAGTTAGTAAAAAAGCAGTAAGCCACGTGTTTAGAATTTGTATTGATGGTATTGTTGAAGGATTAATGCTTCCACTCAGTGAAACAATTCAGATTATCTCACTGTTACGCTAAGAACTGAGCCCATACATCATGAGACAGGCAAAAGGCTAGTGAATTTGAAAAGGTAAGAGAAAAAGTTTAAGAGAAGTAACAAGACTCTAACAGGAGGCAGCCCATTAGAAGGTAAGCCTAATACTGGCTGTCGTCACAAAGTCAGTCCATAGTTGCCCAATATGAGAAAAAAAGTGAAGAACTCTCTACTGCCAAGTCAAGGAGGAAAGAGTTTTTACAAGAACGTTAGATATAAACTACAAAGCCCAGAATGTTGGAATAATGCTGCATAGCAGCACTGCCACGTCCCAGAGCACATGTTAATTGAGCAGCCACAACTAGGAACATGCACGCATCTACAACAATGCATGCAAGCTACAGCAAACACAAGAAAGCTGCCTCAGCATTACCTGGAGCTGCCCTCATTCTCCTCGCTCAGCGCATCCAATTGGTTTTGGCCGGTACTTCTTCACACACTGACAGGGCCAAGTTCAACATCTTTAACTTCCAAGATAATACATAGTTTGGCAGGCTGCATTTGGAATCTGTCTGCATTAAATAATACCAAAAAACCTGGAGCTTCCAGGCACAGAGCAAGGTGCAGCATCACTCTTGTAATCAGGAAGCAATTAAAGCTACAATGTCGTCAAGTAAAAGACTGGCAGTGAAACGATTATACACACAGCTTATAAACACATAGCCAAAAGGGAGGAGAACCTCACTGTCACTCTTGGCCTTTGATCTTTTGAGATGCAAAGAACAACTGACACCAAAATAAAACTACCTCCAGCTGAGCAGCCACTGCTAGGTTTGAACAAACCCTAAATTAAAACTTCAGCAAAGGCAGTTATGTCTTAATGTCACAACACAAACAGATTTATATTGAAGTTTGACCAGATCTTGGCTTTAATGTCAATAAAGACTCATGATAGCATTCCAGAAATTCTTCCCTGTACTTAATTAAAAGATATTACTTTTATAGCAGCCACCTTCACCTATGCCATTTGAGATAAGACTCTAACAACTTGGTTCTGAGTTCAGTTTAAATTGAGTACATCAGAAAATACCAAAGCTTCCAAGTTCTACAGCTATGTTTTAAAAAAAAAAATTTGAAACTGTAATCTAGAAGAAGGAAACTTTGAATATCAAGAACTCAGATCCATTGGCTAATCCAGATAAAACAGTCCTTGAACTCAAAACTCTCCTGTCCAGCAGCCCTTCAAGGCAGACCCCTTTCCCCACAGTTTTGTTTCATAGTCTAGAAACTTTCAACAGCTTCCTGGTCCTCAGGAAAGCCAATTTCCTCTTTATTGCCTGTTAGGCTGGATATGCTCCCTACTGGAAGATCCCTAGAAGATCTTCCATCCAGGAAGACGAAGTTCCCCTCATCAGAGGTCTCCCCTGACCCAATGCTCAGCAGCCACCGATATGCAGCCAGGTCCCTTTCTCTTGCCTGCCCAGGCACACTCAGAAGTAACCACAAAGTGGAACAAAGGCGTTAACCAGACATTAACCAGATATGTTTATCTGTTAACCAGATACATCCTCCACACCACTGTTTTCTTCACCAAAATCACTGTTGATGAACAGTGCCCGTTTCTGAACATTCTGCCCATCAAGTTATCTGGTAAGCAAGTCACAATGGGAGAAAAAAGGCAGTTTGGTTGTTACGTTGTCAAATACTGGAAGGTTCCAGTCCAGAAGTAGCTTAAGAATCCTAATTTGCTAGAATTTTCCAGCTATTACGCTCATATTCAGTATGCTTAATTTAGTATTTTTGTTTGTTTTTTTTTAAATTTGAGTAAACATGAGGCTGGGCTTCCATTTTGCAGCATTATTCAGAGAAGGAACAACTGAAGGATTGGCAAAAGCTTCAAAATAATCCATTATACTGAACAGACTTTAGTCTAAATACTATGTAAGCAATATGAATTTCTGATTCCAACATAGCTGTAGAGAACAAATCAATGTCATCAATCTAAACCCCAATGGAACTGAGTTATTGACTTTCTCATCTTTTTGGATGACATCTTCTGGTATTTCAATTAGGATCAGAGGACAGTAATTAAGTTTTTCTCATTTTATCAAGCTGGTAACTCTGGGAACATTGCAGAAAAAAAAGTTCTATCTTCTAATCTTGCGAACAGGAATAGGAAAGAAATATACTACAGATGTGTACCCCAAGCACAGAGAGGTGGCTTTCTCTCCTCCCCTGACCTTTCCTTTTTTTATTCCTGCAGGTGTTTAAGTGGGTGCACTTTACCTTGTGTCTTCATATAAGAATTATGAGCTACACACTACACAGAGCATACGCTATTAAAGCACAGAACAGAATTGTGATTAACTGTATCTAAAAGCAAAAAAGTGTGTGCGTGTGTGTGGTGTTACCTTTCATTAAAAAAAGAAAATTGCTATCTCTGGTTGGAATTTTAAGATCTCTGCTACAGAATGTTGGAAAAAGGTGCAAAGGCATTGGAATTGTCCAATTATCTTCCAAAATACCATTAAACTAAGAGTTCTTCCAGTGATCAAGTTTTAATTCTTGTATGTGTGTACATTAACACTGTCTCTGTCATCAAAATAATGATGTGTAACATGACCAGTAATAGCCTTATTCAATATTCTCTGCAAATTAATAAAATGCTAGGAACAAGAAGTAGTTCTGAGCAGAAATGTTTTAGGCGACCTGAGACTGGCAGCCACCAAAAGGCAGGCAATTCTCGCTGCTCAAATCCCTCACCAAGTATTCAGTGGCTGTCCTTCAGCTGACTCAAATCTGCTGATGATCTTGTTTACATGACTCAGTCATATAAATCAAGGAACAGATCCAGCTGAAAATTAACAAAGAAACAGTTAATATTTGAAACAACCTGCTCCATCTTTATGCTCATGAGTTACGTTTTCAGATAAATCTGGCTCACAGCATGGCTATACAGTAGGGACAGCCTCCCACAGGTAGTTTTCACTAAGGTTGCCTTAAATGAATTCTCAAATTGCTATGTTTGAAAACACTTACATACACATAACAAAACCCTAATTTCACTTTGTACATTTATTTAAATCATTAATTATTTAAGTAATTGTGGCAACAGACATGAGAAGCCACACATGCCCTCTATACTAATGAGCTGTGTAAACTCAAGGACAGACCTTAGAAGGACCCTGGTGCTCTGATGGTGGGGATTTACCATGCAGTGGAAAGCCCTGACCTAGGTGCCTCCATATCGGTGTATCAGGAGGCATGGCATAACATTACACAGTACACAGATGTCTAAACACAGAGAAAAGGGATCATATCTAAAAATCTTATTCCTCTTCAGAGCTTGCGTCAAGCATCAAGCTGGAGGACCTAACTTACCTCACAGTCCTGAACATTGTCCTGGCAAGAAGTGGTCAAATAATTTATCTCAGATGCAGATGACAAGCTCCTTTATCTGCAATGTGAGTTAATGGGGGTTTGGAGAATGAAAACAACATCATCTATTTCCTAGCAGAATTAATCCTCCGTCAATGAGGAGCAGACCGACTGTCCTCAGTCGAGGAACCTTCTCCATCTTCCTACTACAGCAGAGACACAGGCAGTTGGCTCTCTAGATTAGTGATATTACAACATCCATGTGGGAGGAAGCAGTCTGTATTCTTATTCCTCCTCCAAGGCATGTTAATGTGTTTTAACCAGTGATCAATTAATCTAAAATACATAAACAAAAGCATGAACAAATCACTGGAGAGAAACCTTACAGAAGATTAAATGCCAACAGAGTAGAAAGAAATTATAAAAACACTGGAGGAGTTATTGCTATGATAGTTTTAAGTCAGAAACTGCTTGCAAGCTTGATGTGATCTTGTTTTCATCATTAGAAAACAAGTATCTGACCTTCTGAGCAAGGAATCTCACCCAGTTACCATGTGTAAAGTCTGATAACTCAGGGGAAACCTAGCTGGTATTTAACGAATATATCGAAGGAGGTAGCTATTCCCATCTTAAAGGCTCCAAGCAACCGGCTCTTATGGAAGTCTACCTAAAGAGCTAAAGAGTTAATTACTGTAATATTTTTTTTCTTGTGTTAACAAGAAAAATAGCTAAAAGCTGTGTGTCTTTTTACTAGACTAAAGCTGTTTTAATAGTAGTTATAGGTAGTAATTACAGAAGATTCGGAGGAACACCTTTGGCATTTTAATTTACATCACTTTTTATTTTTTCTTTTATGAACTACACAAAGTGCTAAATCAAAAGCAGAGAACATGCATCTCTGCCTTGGTAACTATGGCCGTTCCTTTTTTTTTTTAAAAAACTTTCAATGAATATTTCTCTTATCAATCTTTTATGCTTCATATATTCTCATTGATACTGATTGTTACCAGTTCCAGCTGTTTTACACTCATTTTGACTTTAATTGCAGCCTTTCCTTCCTCCTGGATATGCTCGCTTTCACTGACCATATTTGCCATCGTGGTTTGTCAGCAATCAACTTTTATTAAACAGCTCCTAATTTCCCAGATCCATTTTTCCCCTCCCAAACACTGAGTCTTACACGTTTCTTAAGCTTCAGGAAGGTAGTGATTCTGCTGCACTTCAGAAACTGCAGTAGTTGCATTTACTCCAGCAGCCTTGCTGAAGAGCCCTTATAATCTGCAAACTGTTTTATATAAAAAAATAACATACATACACATAAATATACAGATATGATGTCCTTTCCTATGGCTCTTTTAGTTTTGCTATACCCTTTTCTGGAGATGGAACAAATGTAGCAGTAGACAGCAATTAAAGTCATATAGAATAATTATGATTTTGTTATTTTTCTTGAGTAGTCTCCCCTCTGTAGAGTTATCACCTGCTCTCTACAGATCATCGTTTGGTGCCTGCCATCTGAAAATATGCTGCACCATCCTGAAGATGTCTCTCCCCTTCGACTGACTAGCATTTGCACAACTACACACTTGGATTTTATGCCTGGATTTACTGGACACTATTTTCAGCTTTTAATTTACATGCTCTGCTTAACTGACATTTCTTTAGATTGCTCTTCACTATTTAGTAACTGATTTTTACAGCTGCTTTTCCTATTTTTTCTAAGATACGATGTTACGACATCATCTACAATGTATTATCCCAAAGTGATTGCTTTCTCCTACAGTTTACTTTTAAAAATCTGGTACAATCTTTTTCTAATTTTAGGTTCCAGCAACCTAGTCCTTTTCTGGCTTAGGTGATGCCCATCTTTTTCATACAGCATTCTGACTGCCAAAACTTTTGCTAGTTCTTAACAAACCTCCTCCTCCTTGCAACATTTTCCTCAAGAACATACTGAAATGCTCCCAGCACAAGGCACAGGGCCAGCTAAACAGGCAGGACAAGTTTCAGAATGCTGCTATGGAAATTCTACTCTCTAAATCCTATTTTTACATGACCCAAAAGATTTCCTTCACTTTAGAAGTCTATCCTATATGAAAAAGCATTGCAAGAAGCCTTAAAAGAGCTGATGGTATTTTACAACCAGCTATATGAAATCTCCAGCCAAAGCCATCTAAATATAATTTTTCCATGATGATTTCTGTTTCAAGGAGGGGAAAAGTTATGAAACAAGTTTCTCCCACTCTCAAACTTAAATCAGTGGCCTGCATGAAATGCCTTCTTTTCGATGTGTGAAGCTAATTTTTCTGCATTTCTTATCTTTAAAACTGTTGCTTCCATTATCGCTCTCTCAAAAAATTATGCATAGCCACAAGACACATGATGAGAGCTATTTTTTAACATAATTATTACCTTTTTTGGTTTTGGGGTGCTTCAGGTAGGTTTGTTATGAGTGGGGATGTTTGCTTTTTATATCTTTTCCTTGAAGCCTGATACATCCTTTCATTCCTTACCCTTGGTTAATTAACCTGTTTGTTAATCACCATGACACAGCAGACAGTGCCCTGACCAGAGTTTCTTTTCCAGAAGTGTGCCTCAGAATGTTATTAGCAGACCGAGGGGCCCTGCAGAGCTGTACCAGGTGCCTTGTGCAGGGCAGAGGTCTTGGACCAGCTACAAAACTCACAGCCCGTCCAGCAGCATCCCTCGGGATCAGCACTCTGCTGTCAGGGCCTCAAGCAGGTGAACAGCGCAGCCATCCAACACGGCACAGAGATCCAGGAGAGGGACGACAGGAGCACTCAGGGCTGGAAGCCAGAACAAGCAACAAGGTATTTTTGTTGCCCTGGTTGCGGTTAGAGCAGTTGAGCTGCACGCTGCAGAAGCACAGCCACTGTTTGGAATGAATAGCAACATCAACAAACGCAGCTGAAAGTTATTCCTGAGGGCTTCTGACAGACCACTCCATCTACCTGTCTGAAGGGTAATTTTTTCATGTGGCTGAAATTTCCCTGTTACCCAAATGCTGTAGCAATACTTTTCCTCTGCCACACAGTTTATTTTCCCGCACCTAACTTTCAGTTTCCAAATGAGCTGTCGATTAGTTATGCAAATGTGAAGCAACAAACATTCAGCCCTGCTTATGGCAACCTCTTACTTCTTGCCATTTAAGTTCAGAGCCTGTTACAGAGTATGCATTAGATTATCAAACCCATCCCTCACAGAAGGGAAGGCAGCACCAGAAGCTTCTGTGTAAAACACTGACTTTATTCTAGAACTGCAAGTAACTGCACATAAAATTGCCACAGAGTTCTGGACCATTAATCCTCTTTTGACTGAACTGATGACCATTGGAAAACCTAATTTTAAATCCTGCTTTTTAAAACACCGTGTCCAGTTATTATTCAGGAACTCAAAAAATTTTAAGCTGACATTCACGTAAGGGAGAAGGCAGGTTTCTGGGCCTTGCACAGAACGTGTTGAAACTTGGCACAGATCTGACAAGTCGAGGGGGATTTCTAGTTTAAACAGCCCTGTCAACCCAGATGAGAGCACCAGAACCTTAGCATTTCTCCAAAATGTACCCTGATATGCTGCTGTAGTCCAGAATAAACAAATCTCTGTAGTCTATAGGGTGATGAGTCCCTCGCTGGAGCTCTACTAATTAGCTAAATGTGTGTTGAATTTCAAATTTAAACAGCCTCCCTTGTAGGTGTTCTTCATGACTGCATTCTATTTCACTTTGGGGCATCTGCCCGACCCATGATCCAGCTGACAGGTAACAGCTGGATCACTGGATCACACAGCGAAGTGTTAATTACCTCAAGTGCTCCAAGACCATTTTTATAGAAACCATCTCACAAAGTGTCATTGTGGCTTTTTCAGTCCTCCATTTTAAAGCTTCTATATATTCCAGACCCACTTTACCTTCTTTCAGCGTAATGCTTACTCATTTACTCAACAAAGAAAGAAAAACAAAATAAAACCCAAAACCCCACAGCAATTCAGGTATTTTGCACTTGCTGCAAATCTCTGAAGTGCAATGGGCTTCCCTCTCCAATTGATTTCAACCAGAATAACAACTTTCAGGTCAAGGAATTGCACATTTTAGAAATAATTTTAAAGGCTAATAAATAAATGTTTTAAAGAACCAACAAAGACTGAACTAAATACTTTCATTAGTTCAAATATTCTCAAAATAAAAAATATTCTATTGTTGCATTGGTATCCAAACAGAAGAATACTGGACACTGAAGTCCTAACATTTCCCCAAACAAAGCAATGGCATTTGAACATGCAGCAGGTGGGTGAGCCCTTTCTGCTACCTGCTCTATGCAGATAACAAGGTGATAAAAAAAGAAGCAATGCTGTTTTAATGTGAGTATCAAGAGCCATGCTTTTGGTGCTGAAGATAAAAAAATAAATACCATCTCGCAGGCTGTCATCAGGCTGGCTATAACATTATTTTGACAGGAAAAGTAGACGTCTTCTCTCGTATCACCAACTCCTTTGTCATAGTCTGTTGTGTGGAAAGGGGAAGCTATCTTTACTGAAAGCTGTAAACATGTCCACACTGCTGTTTAACCATAACCTTCTCTGACAGTTTAACAGCATCAACTTAACATTCATTAACATCTATTCTAAATTAGGCTAACAGACAAATCAAGACCGTCTGCAAAAATCAAATTTGCATACTGTTTTATAAGCAATGCTTTCTATATTGTTAGCCTCAGCACATTTTAAGAGCTTTCATTAAAAAAGTTGGGTTTTTTCCCCCCTTTAAACTAATAGTAATAAGAAAGGTTTCTCATTACTGCTTACACTGAACACAACCTCCAGTCTATGCAAGCTCCTTTTTTTGCAGATTCCCCTGCCACCACTGTCATAATTACTTTTTCAAAGGATCAGGTCTGGGCTCATACACAAAGACAGCGCTCACTATTTCTAAAAGAAATCTCTCATTCCTTGACACGTGAAGTTACCCCAGTCCCTGTAGCACATGTTATTTACCCACACATTTTTCCAGACCTTCATCAGCACTTACTCAACTTCTGAACAATTGAATATGAACATGTTTTGGAAGCAGTGTTTGCCTCCTGTCTCACTTGAGGAAAGACAGATATATCTGCCCTTTCAGTGGAGAAGACTAGCTTTAAAGAAAGAATTATTGTGAAGCATACAGCCCTTGTGAGCCTTCATATTTTAACAGTCAGGAGAAATAACTATGCACATTCAGATCAAGAGCTATAAAATAATGAAAACAATGCTGAGCCTGAAGACACCTATGGCGATCAGTCTGATTGTGAAGTGATATACACGATTCATTCTTCTCAGACTCAGTAGTAGAATGAAAATCTGCATTTCACAACCACGAAGAGTTAAAACATCTTTCCCTCAACTGCTTGGAAATTTCTCTGTGACTCCTACTCAAAGGGGCCTTATCTTTTTTCCATAGGCTGTCTTAAAATAATTATGACAACTCTCACATAGAAGTTTTTTCTCTCTTGCTGCCATCTTTCGGTTACAGAAGTCTGACCTCTGCATCATCGGCCTGTCTTGTAACGCTGGCAGACATTTCAGTCTCCTCTTTGCAGACCTACAGAATGCAGTTAGATAGCAGCTGCACGCATGTTGGGTCATGATGATCAGGCTGGCAATGTTGGAAGGGTAGCAGCCCACTTGCAACTCTCAGACCCATCTCTGGTGATATTGCCAAGGAAACAAAGGCTACATACTCGTTCCAGGTTCATCCTCAAAATGTAGGAGAGTTATCCTTGCTTAATGCCAGAAACAGGGCATCCTTCCAGGAGAGAGCAGTACTTTTCAAGTAGACCCCGGGGTGACACCTCAACTCCTGTTTCAGAGGTATCCACAAAAAGGACTTCAGCATCTAAACATATCTGGGCCAATGGTTGCTACCACAAGTCTGGTGTGTGTAAAGCTCACTCCTCTAACTGTGACAAACTCCCTAATCACGTAAGGGTCATGACTCACCTTGGACTTCTCCTATTCATCTTCTCTCCAGGGCCTGCCATTGGTGTGGTCCTGGCTCTGTCCTTCCTTTCAGTCTTAGCTTTTAATTTCAACACCGGTGTTGAGCTATACTACACCCGGAGTAGTATAATGGTGGTGTCAGGAGCTCTTCTGCAGTTGGAAGAGTCTTTCAGATTCAGGTGGGAACTGGTTCCCAACAGTGGTACTGCACTGAAGGGACAGCTGAGGGGAAAGGGATTCACAGCAGATTTTGGTATTCATTCAGATAATACATGTACATTATAAGCCTTCCTGTACCTTACCTGAGGCTTCACATGCCAACAGAGCGTGTTAGCAAATGACAAAGGTGTAGTCTTAGCCATGCAGCTCTGTACATTCAAAAATACTGGAGACAAAAAGATTTGATGGTATAGCTGTCATATGAAGGGTAAAAAAAGAAGAAAAAAAAAAAAGCATCATACTGCCAACTGAGCTGCAGAGTAAGCTGAACATGACTAATACAAAGAAGGTATAGAGCTGCTGGTATAATTAACACTGTATGTTACACCCAGAGTACAAAAGGAGTGTTTTTCTGTTAAGGTACAGAAACTTGTCTCAAGCTCATCTTTAATTTCAATGTTATGTTCATGGAAATGTAAACACAAAAATAGGAAAGCAGTCCATCTTTTTCAACCTTTCTCTGAAGTGAAGGGAAAATGCAGTTAAAAGTGATTCACATGCTCAAAAAAAACCCCAAGTAGGGAAGAAGGACACTACTTTTTCCTTCTTCATCAATTCACTGGCAGCAGAGATCAACTTTCTGAAGCAGGTACTCACTGCTAGCTGGATTAAAAAAGTGGTAAATCTCTTTCATGCTGAAAGATGAAAGCGTTAGCTTACTTCCCAGTGAGCCTTTATGGATGTGTTCAGTAGTCTAAGAGGGAAACTGCTAAAAGCATCACAGCAAGCTGCACAGCCACGGTGGAGCTGCGGGTTCCCAGCACACTTTGAGACACACGCTCACTCTTATTCCCCTCCGAGTACCTTGCCAGGAGCAAGGCAAAGAAGACCCATCAACTCAAAGCATGTAGAAAACCAGAGGGAGCTAAATAGAAAGCACCGCTTTTTTTTTTTTTTTTTTTTCCCCGTGTTTAATTTTCTCAATTGTAATTGCTGCATGTCTGAAGCACAGTCAGAAGGCTGAGTTGGAATAAGGGAACAGGGATCATTATACAGTTAATTACCAATGACTGCAGCAAGCCTCAGATCAGAACCTGTTTTTCAAAAGAGCTTTCTTCTCCAGCTAAACAAATTACATGAGTTACTGGGGTCCCAAGGACCAGCCTACTTTGTCTTTTCAAAATTGAATATTTGCATAGTCGTTAGGACAGGATGACACTGTCCAGAAGAATTTTAAGATCACTTCTGTAAGTCTATCATTCCCTCTCAACATAAGCAGAGAAGGAATGGATGGACAGCAAGTGAAACCACCTCCATGACAGTAAGGACAAGCAAATTACTTGATTCTGGAGCTAAAACTACAGGGATTCTAGAACTTCACCTATATTCCTCCTTCTTATACCCAAACCCAAACTTTTTAGAAACCTGAGAAACAAGAAAAGGAAACATTTTAGCAGTTGATGGCAATTTTCCAGACATAAAAGATTGCCTGCACAGTGTATGAACACAGTAACAAGCTCCTCCTGTTGCTGAATGAAAAAACTGAAGAAATGGTTAATTGCCTTATGCTGTTACCAGTGGCAGAAAAGTGGTCAAGTGGAGGATGTCCCTCACGACTGTAACTGAGGACCACGCTCATGGAAATTATCACGTGGGCCTCCCCTGCCCCAGTATTTTTCATCAGACATCTCCTTTGAACTGGTAGTATTTGAGAAAGGATACTGAATTCCTTGGCATTTGACCTGACACAATATTGCTGCTTGAATCTTAAGAAGTTTGGGAAATCCGTAATTGTTCACTGCCTTTTTTTAAAATCCAGATTTGTAAAAGATTTGGCTGTGTTTTTTTCACAGTTTTGTTGAGCTACCAAAAGTTCAAAAGCCAAGTAAAAAGGTAATTTGCTTTCCATTAGAAAAGGTTAGACTTCAAATTACAAAATTGCTTCTTAATGGTGAAAATGAAGGATATTTTCTGATTTGCAGACTTACCTCAAATAACAAACTGCTGCACTACTGCCCTGGAGGAAGGCGCAGAGAGATGACATGAGAGAGTAAAGCCAAAGGGGTTTGTCATGGGCATTTCAATACTACTGATCACATTGCATGTGCCACAGCTCATTATGACAGTGCAAGAAAAACAGTACAGAACTAGACAGATTTGCTTTGCTTTGTTTCATTTTGCTTCCATCTAATTTAACTACTTATAGAGGAAATACTCTTGAAAGCATTAAAAACTGAATTACATTCAGAGACAACCAATAAAACAGACAAGAGACAGTACTAGGATACTGACTCTCGTAATTTGTTCACAGACTTCTACCACAGCATTTTGGACTGTCTGGACATAAACAAATGAAGGAGAGAAACTAAAAGACCAAATAAACAAGCTGGAATGCCATATATAAACTGATTAAGGTATACTTTTATTGTTAATGTTCAAAGGAAGATTACAGAAGACTCACAAGCAAATTGACTCAAACCAAGAGATAAGTATGTATTCATGGCTAGTTTTACGCTGGTCATGAAGAAAGGTCTGAGAACGTTGGATTTCATTGAAAATAAAATCTGATCTCTGATCAAAGCACTTCTTACTCTTAAGACTCGGAAGGCTCTGCTGCAGTAGCATCTGCATATGATAAGCAGAATAGCACATTATTCATTGTGCATATTTATCACAGTGAAACTGCAGCGATACAAACACGTACAAATAAAGGATGCCTGCTGCTCCCAAAGGAAAATCTTTCCTAGTTTTAGGAAAGGTACACCAAAAACAGAAAACTTAAATGTAACAAAACCATCATAGTCTCACCCCCAGGAGATTATTTATTTTCTCATGCTGGGCTGCGAACCAGCACGCTGACGTTCCCAACTCAGGGAAAATGCTGAAAGGCATGCAATGCTCACAAGTTCTAAGGACCCGGTTGCAGCTTCCTAGCTGGGAAGCACTGGCCTAGAAGCATGCCACAGTGAGCATCTCTTAACATTTATTTTGCCACCACTGCTGAGAAGATCAAGAAACAGAAAGATGTCCAGAGCAACTGTATGCACATTAGAACCATAAGTCTATAAATACAGATGCAGAACTGCATCTTTTGACTATTTCACTTAAGATGAAAAAGAATGAGACAACAGCACCATCTTGAATCCTCTTGCCAGTCACTGGCAAGCGTGCAAGCAGGCATGCTGTGTGGGACTTGGCTCTGAACACTGAAATATACCTCCATGACAACGTGCTGGCAAGCAGACAGACAGAAGCTAGTTCTGCACTAGCTAACTGAGGTGCCACAAACAGGGTAGCTCTGTGTACAGCTGCCCTAGACACCTGACCAAAACACCTGCAGACATAGCCCTAAGGTCCGTGGTATTTCCTACCCTGTTAGAGTCACTTGTGCATCCTCCTTCCTTTACATCAGCCTTACGATTCATACCCCTGCTGATCACTCGCTTCTGTAAGGCCTGTCACATAGCTGGGTGAGAGGAGTTTTAAAGGAGTAAACCAGAGCAGTACAAAGCATCAGAACTGCACCAGGATTTGGGGCTGCATCTGGAACCCTAATTTCAAAATAAGAAAAGCAAAAGTTCCAAAAAGGGACCCATAATAAGTGCCCAATATCAAATTATTTACTACAGGTTAATATGTAATTTGCTTAGCATTTTTGTTTTGTTGAAGTGGCACAAAAAAGACCCACTCATACAAAGGATAATAAAATAAAATAAGAAATTGTACAATTTACATTTAACAAACAGCAAGCTAAGCAATCAGCTTAAGTTAATAAGAAAAACTGAACTAGAAATGAGGGGAAATGGTTTGACGGCAAGGCCAAGTGGAAAGAACAGTTTCCTTAATGAGGTAGTTACTGTTCACTAGCAGTGCTCAAAGCAGTCATTTACTAACTGGAACAGACTGGGTAATCTTATTTCTCTTGGTATGCTCCGTTTAAGATAATGTTGTTTCTTGTTGAGAATCTTGGGTGGATAGCAACTTTATGCCTGGATTTAACTTTGAAGAAACCTCTTTCTTGCTCTGTGAGGAGTAAAACCTTTTTAAGGCAACATGAAATAGAAAAAGCCAGCTCTATGGCACTATAAAGTTTACTTCAGAAAACAAAAGCTTGAGAAGAATCTTGTTTCCCAGGTTTGGCTTTTCAGCAATACCCTATGGTGGGAAGCGTAGTTCAATCAAAACCTGAAAACAATCATGAAGAAAATATTTGCATCATCATTGTTCTGCCTTCAAAACTCTCTGGACATAAGAATTTGTTGTCATCTTTTCAAATCAGGAACAGAACAGAAATGAAATGGGGTTGAGAGAGATCAGTGAGAATTTAAAACCTCACTTACGGACTTCTGCATTTCAGCCATGCATTTGCTGACCTTTTTTATCCCTTACTGCAATGTTCTTTCTAGCTTGGTTTACTCAGAGATCATCAATTCACCATTAAGAACAAAACGCCACTTTTCTAAGACATCACTTTAAAGTTTAAAGGATTTTGACAAGTCACACATCTCTAAGGATTTGACAGGTAAAGCATTTTATCACAAAGCAAAACAGTAACAGAGGTTCAATCAAAATATGCAACAAAAATTATTTTCCCCACCATCTAGAAATCTAAGAACAAGTGAAATAATATCCAGAGTAAATATGAGTCCTAGAAATTACATCTAATGGTACATGGAAAATAGGAGGTACTCTTCATCATTATTTATTTGCTTGGCGGGTTGGGTTTGGGTTTTTTGGTTGCTTGGTTTGTTTGTTTTTAAGATTAAAAAATCCTTTAGCTACTAGTGTCTTGCAGTTCAGTGGAATAATTAATTAGAAAATTACACAGCTTTCTATAGTGGATCACTAATCAAAACTTCCAAGTCTAAAGAAATTACACGATAAAATTCCAGCCACCTACAGAGTCGGGACAGACACACCCTGGTTGCAGTAACATTGGCTCAGAGTCCATAGGCATCTTGTGGAAATTTTCACTTGTCTTGTATTCAGATACTTTGAGTGTATTATTGATGTGAAACTGCACGGCTCCCTCTGGTCGTGGAGAAAGACAGCAGGTCAGAGATTGGGCCAAGTATCTGTTTGACTAAGGAAAGGAGAAGTGTCCTGTTGCTCCCCAGTACTTTGGGGAGTCCCTGACATACTTCTGAATGGAACACACAGACATCAAAATATAAAGGCACAGAAGAAAATTCACTGGCATTAACAACTCCTTTAATGAAATATTTTGCAGTGTAACTCTTTTAATGAAAAATTTTGCAGTACTATTTCCACTTACAAAGGGCCTTAAGGTCAGCTCTGTGTTGAGACCTGGAAAAGGCAGCAGAAAGGATAAATTAAAAAGATCAAGAGTTGTCATCCTTTCATCATCTAGTGAAATAAAAATACTTCCAAATTAAAAAAAATGAGAGTAAAATTTTAATATCTCCTGCAAGATTTCTGCTGCACTGATACTAAACTCCTATTTCTTACTAGTATCAGGCTAGCTGAAACCTCCCCCACTGTCTTCAGTTGCCCAGAAAACAGCATAAACAAAAATGTGTATAGTCCGTGTCTCAGTGCAGCATACTGGTAACTGCAAAAGCAAGGTCCAGATAAATTTTGTTTTCCTTTGAGACCAAGTAGAGAAAAATAATTAAGCAATGCAGACCAAATCCACTTTATTCTAACAATTTGAGCCATTCCTGGTTTTTTATTTGGTTTGTTCAGATTAACAGACATTCAGAATTTACCTAATAAACAAGTAAATAATGTCTTGTAATGTTTACTACAGTAGAGACATACCTCACTACCCAACACTAATTACTGCTGCAGTGTAGTGCCAGATCTACATGGCATCCTTATTTGCCTAGAACAACAGTGGTCACTAAATGAACAAAAAGGATACCATTACTGTGATTTTTTTTCCCCCCATGTAAATTCAGTAAGCTCTTTCTCCCTCTCTTCCTATCAGCACGCACCACTTGCAAAGCTAAGGATTGGTACAATTAATGCAATAAACTCCATCTGTCAACTACTACCTCCTTTAGCAGTTTGAAATACAGGTCTGCTGTAATTACATCTGTAACGTTAACATGGGAACTGTATGACATCCTCAGTCAAATTAACAATGATCATCCACAAATATCAGTGTCCAAAGAGACTGGCTAGAGAGTTTCAACAGCTAGCAATTACATTCTGTGCAAATGGACAGCAAAATGCTCTGCTTCTCTGACACCATACAGGTGGAAGTGAAAATGGGATTTCCCATATTCAAAAATGCAAAGAATATAGGTACATGTAGCTATTTGTAAAGCAAAAGACTGGAGGATTTCAGCACTGATAGGGTTCCCGTGCAAGAGCAATACAACACCACTCTCAAGAGAAAGCTGCGTGTCCTAAAGCCTCCAATTCAACTCCATCAGGTCTCTCCTTAGAATGTAAGAGGTCTAACCATGTAAAGCATGTTTTAATTTGTTTTATCTTCCCTTCCCCTCACTTCCTTGAGAAAAAGACTGCTAACACTGAGATAATCTCCATCACATGCCAAATTTTGGTGGCTGTTCCAAAACGCTGAAGGCATTAGAGCTTCTTCAATGAAATGGATGACCTAAAAAACTTTGTTAGTCATCCTTCTTGGAGGTGGCCTAAAAACATTTTAGTGAAGATCTTTTCCAAGAACTGGCCTAAACCAGACCTCTAAAGTAACAGCCCCTGTGCAAACATTACCTGACCTTAAGTTTGCCAACATTTCAAAGCAACTGGAAGAAAACTAACTGCGGAAGTGCTGGTAAGTACGACTATAAATGTATTTGCTGTCGAAAGGCTCCTCATAAGGCAAAACTCAAAATTATCCTGAAGTTAATGTAAGCAAACATCCTGTGGAAATAGCTTCTCCAAATGTGACTGCATCAACAATAAACCCCAAGCTGGCCTAGTATTCAGGTTTTTGAAGAAAATCTGAACAGAGCAAAAAGCCCATATCCTTAACTAAATATGTATGCCAATTATGACTTTTGAGAAAAATGAAAGCAGAAACTAGTGAATTTATGTCCTGATACCCAGTTAGCTTCTACAGTTATTACCCTAATGTATTTAAATAAATGATTAATCCACTGATTCCATTATTTTGCCTTGATTATATCACAACAGAACATTCCAACATTTAATTATTTTGTGTGTACTATGTTTTGATTCTAACGAATGCTTTTTAGCTCCTTTAAGTGTCACCTTCATCGCTGAAATATCAGGATCAACTATGCCTTTTGTTGCCTTGAATAAAAACTGTGTACCTAAAATAGTTGATATTATAAAAATCAAGCTGCAAAAGCAACCAAAATACCAGTTAGTCCAGAAAGCCAGTTCCTTTCTGCAATCTCACCAGTGAGATCCTTTTGTCCCTCACTTCCAGGCACAACACCTTCAGACCAAGTTTTCAACAATTATGGGCAGAAATAGCATCACTGCTTCACTCCTCTCTTTACGGAAATACATCAACTTTTTTTCAGACTAACCCAACATCTGAATGTCTTCACATGAAAAGCTCCAATAAACACAGTTCATCCTTTTCTAAGGACACATGCAAGAAATAATCAATGTTTTTGTCACACTAGTGTATTTTCCCACTATGGGCCAAACGACTGCTCTGCATGAAGGGGGAAGGAAAACTTTTACAGGCATCCTGCAAATGCTCAACACAGATTTGATCAAAACAGTGATATTATCACAGGTAAATAAACTGGCAGATGTCCACGGGATTATTTTATACATGATTTTCCCCCATTCTTAGTCTCTGTAGAACTCTGAAACTCCTTAACAGCCCAATATCAACACTGAATATACCCAAGACATAGTTTGCCTTGCACCATGACCACATCAACCAGCTGCCAAACCCCACATGAGGAACCCTTTTGCATGCCACACAGCACAGGGAAGGAAGGTGTCCCCAGCCTCAAGAGCAGAGGGAAGGCACACCAGCAAGCGAAGACTGACCAGAGCAGCCCAGTCAGGTTTAGGAGAGGTGTGCCTGCAGACACCGGGTGCATGTCTAACCAGCAACCTGCAGCCAGGATTCATGCCCTGCTCCTCCCTTGCCAACATGTTACACCCAAGGGCTTGTGCTGGTAGTTCAGGATTTGGTACCAAAGGAAGAAGGTATTTGTAGGACACTTGCTCTACTTACTGCAGAAGCTGAAAGGTACCACCTACCCCCACTGTGGAAAGTGAAAGGGAAGGGTTTCTATTACCATTTCAAAAGCTATAAAGGGCAGTTTGGGTTGGATATAAGGAAGACATTGTTGAGATAAAGGTGGTGAGTCACTGGCACAGGGTGCCCAGAGGAGTTGTGGCTGCCCCATCCCTGGCAGTGTTCAAGGCCAGGCTGGATGGGGCTTGGAGCAACCTGGTCTGGTGGGAGGTGTCCCTGCCCATGGCTGGGGGTTGGAACTAGGTGATCTTTAAGGTCCCTTCCAACCTAAGCCATTCTACGACATGGGGCCTCTGCTCACTCTTATTACTGATTTTGTTTGTTTTCTACTTTTAGTTCACCTTTTTATTTTAAACCCTCCCCCTAGCCAGGCAGTGCTGATCCATTAGCTAGGTTTGTACAGAATCTCCTGCCTCATCAATTTTTGCTATGGGCCATACCTCAGCTCTTTCCTATTGCTTGACTGTGGCAGGAAACAATTGAACTTGCCAAGGACTACAACACCTGAATTTAAATGTAAATTAAAGTAGATATGATCTCTGAATCACAAACTGGTACAGTAAAACTAAGCCTGATTTTAAATTCTGAAAACCCCTCATAGTGCTAACTGCTACAGATCCTGCATTTAACGTTCAGATTTAAGCAGCACGCAATAATTATGGTTTAGAACCACGTATTTAAAATGAAGCAGCAAGAAAACCAGGAAAAACATCAGTACATAAATTTTCTTGCAGCTTCACAATGCTTTAAACATTTGAGTTGAAAACCTGAGAACCTGCAATCATTACAATATTGAAAAAGTTTTCACAGTATTTCAAACATTCATTACAGTTCTTTGCACCCATTTTACTTGTATCTAACACTGTAAATTAAAGACTAAAGAATTAGTACTGTGAGTTTAGCCCAAGATATATACAACCCTATAGAAGGTATGTATATTAAAGGTGGCAAAGGAACCTCTTGGGGCTCTGCACAAGAGCATTTTCCAACCTCCTTGAAAAAGCATGCAAGAGTTGATGAATGAAAGATTATCTATTTTTCTCATAACTCATTAAAAAACTGGGATGAAATATGCAGAGAAAGACGATTTCAGAAGTCACTTTCTCAATTTTACACTTAGCAGTGTGTCCAATATAATTACTCATAATAAATTGCTGTATGATTGAATTTTTCTCTTTATCCAAAAAGCATCACCAACATCTGATGTTCTACCAATTAGAACCCGGCTCAATGTCTGTAATGGAATTTTCCACAGAAAAAATCCTGTGTTAATTCTCAGAGAATGATTACAGAAAGAGGACTAAATGTTTCCATACCCTCTCTAAAACTGGAATGGAAGAGGAAATAATTACTCAAGACAATCTTAACTATATGTATACAAAAATGAAACCTGCTAAATTTCAATGAGACTTTCAGGAAGTGTGGTGGAACGCTAGGGAAAGATTACACATAACACTAAAATGATAGTTTCTGGAGAATTAAAGAAGAGTTTATGCAACTCTTCCTATGAACAGTTTTCCTATTTGATTTTTAAGATGAGTGAAAAACAATGCCAGAATATTAATAGGAAGTCTTAAAAACCACAGTAGCATTAGAAAAGACATAATGCTGGAAGGATGAGGCAACAAAACTGAGCAGTTTAAACTTGCACAAGTAGTCCTGACAGAGGAGCTTGACTCTCTTACAACACAGTGAAACTGATGCTGAAATTAATATTCATTTATTTAGTAAAGAAATTACTCTGTCAGCAAATATTTCTAGAAAAGTAAACCAAAGACTGAAGTATAGTAAGTTCCTAAATCTTTCAAACTTAACTCTTAAATTTTTATGAGGACAAATTCTGAAGACACCCAGTGATTACAGACAAATGTAGTGACTCAAAACACCTGCAACTAGTGATACAGGATTTATGTCACACGGCCAAAACAAACTTTTTCTTTTACATTCAAAGTTAAAGAGTTGGGTGTGGAAAATCAACTGGCTTTGCAAGAAATATTGCGTTAAGTCTCAAACCATGACTATGGCATAGGATTAAAGGCAAATTAATCATTTTCAGAGTAAAATAATTACTGTGCAGACCACGTATTTGTTTCCTTCCATGTCAGATAAAACTGAACTGTAGCTGAGCAAGGAAAGTACACAGAAATTAACACTGAGGCTTATGAGATGCTGCATGACAGGAACAAACAAGATGTCCGTAATTCAAAGTACTAACAAACACCATCAAACAGATTTGATGGACCACATGCAGAAGACAAAGATGAGAAAGCATCAGAGCACAGCATCAACACAACACACAAAGAAGTAACAGGGATTAATATTTTCAACAAATGGATAATAAAGCAAATGAAAAAGGCACAAGAGACACATGTAAGCAATGATATGAGAATATGTGGTAAAATACATAAAAATTGATTAAAATGCATTGAAGAGGTGCTGCAGCTTGAGCTAGATCTCCAGCTGGATTCCATCACTGCAGTGTTCATTAAATCTAATATTGCATACTGGTGACTATCTACTACAGCCCTGAAAAGAAATTAAAAATGACTACCACATGCTGACTCAAACGGCACAACTGGAAAAGGTGCAAGTCTGGAAGGGATTTTCTGGAAAGAATGGAAAATGGAATTGGGGTGGGGGGTATGATAACAAAAAAACCCACCAAAACAAACCAACAAAAACTGAAGAACCAAATTACAGCTAGTAGAGCTCGCAGTATATAAACATGGGATGAAGATCCCACTAGCCCATGGTGTCATTATAGCCTTGACAGCGATGATGAGATTTTTGGAAACCTCTGAAACTGGACAGCTAGAACATTTGTACACTTAATTCAAAGTGGCAAATGGCTGAAAATAGCTGGAGAACTTGAATCTTCCATTTTATAGGGCTATCTTGGACTATTATGCATAGCCTTTCATTGCAACAGCGGACATGCTGAAAAAATTATTTCTTGATGGGTCCAAAAATCTCATTAATAAGAGTCACAAAGTAAACCTTAACAGGACGGTTACTGTTTAGGTGTTTATTTTAAAATCATTTTTATTCAATATCACATCTTTTCCAAAGAGCAGGCTACTTCCTCTAACACATCAAGCTTCTTACACAGCTTGCTGAAAGAAAGAACCATAAACATTATGTCCTTTTCAATTCTACCCCATGCTCAGCATCTTGAGACATCCCGCTCCTCTGAAATGTACTGCTGGGCAGCTAACTTAATTCAGCCTTGCCCTGCACCATTTTCCAAATTGTCCTTCCTCCCAGTCTTAACTTCATCAGTTATACAGAAAAAAAGATCACTTTCCAACAACTTCTGTACTGTTCTTGCACCCCTACGTAGTTGCAAATGTTCATATACTCGTTTCACCTGCAGACCCACCCCCACTCTGTCACAAATGTCTTTACGAGATTTCCTTCATTTCAACTGCCACAGCACTGATCAGCCTGTGATCTGGAAAAACTCAAATTGAGTTCTCACGTTTCCGTACAACAGGGAAATCATTTGTCCACCCCTGACTTTTTTTTGTGCAACACAATTTAATGTAGATAAAAACAAGCTATAGGACATAAGTCATATCTTTTTCTCCATGAAGAAAAGTTTTGTTCACTAGTAAGGAATATCTGACCGAGAAAAAGGACAAATAAAATATGAAAAGTAACGCAAAAAGATTGAGCAAAGGTGTGGTAGAGTGACATATGGAGGAAGACCCTTCAAAAGAAACACTAGTTTAACATACAGCCCTTGTAATTCATTGAGGAACTCTGAAGTTAGATGAGACAAAATGAATTCATGGTACCATTTGCAGAGTAAGAAATAAATTCTCCAGTCATAAGCTGCTGATGTAACAAAGAGGACAGTGAACTGTCCTCTTAGTTTGGAACAGGACCCGTCCCTTAGGCAATTAAAACCACATCTAAAGACCTGCGCTGGTGGCTGAAGGCACTGAACATGCCTGGCAGGTCACTGCAGAACTTGAGAGCTGGCCCAGCTGTGTTGAAAGTTTCTCTTCTTTGGGAAGGGAACAGGTGGTTCCTCTACAAAAAACTATAAACGGTAACTGAAAATCAGAAGACATATTTCTCAAGATGGTAACGTACAACTAAGGCACTGATTAAAAGAGGTAACTTAGACGCATGGAGACAAAGATAGTGATTGTATCAAACACTGCCAGAAACATTTGTAGCACCAGAAGTTTTTTTTCATTTTGTCTTTTCTTCAGGGTTTGTTTTTTTGTTTTTTGGGTTTTGTTTTTTTTCCTTCTTCAAAAAGGGTGGATATTTTCAGTTCAATTTATCTCTTGTGCCCAGGCAGTGGATTTCAAATTTTAAAACAGAAAATGCAGTAGGAGGAAGCTGTTTCAAGAAGGTTTGGAACTTCACAGCCTTTGAAACTTAAAATTCCTTTCCTTTTATATGCATTAAAAGAGATCCTATAAACTTCTTAGACAATACAGAAAACAAAGCACATAACTTACCTCATAGTAACTTCGCACAGCATTGCAAAATGCTTCATCTGCTACGATTTGTGTCTCCCCATTCAAAAAGGCCTGGAAACGTTCCTTCAGGATCTGTAGCTGCTGCTTATTGAGCTGTGCAAGAAAAAAAAAAAGGGAGAGGGGAGAGAACAATAATAAATGCAGTTAGTCTTGAAGTTAAAATATGCAGCAGTATACACACTTGGAAGCTGTGAACAGGGAGAAAAGGCAGAGGCTCCCTGGCCACCTGGCTCCCTAGTGAAGTAGCAGCTCTTCAGAGTCCCACATGCCCAAGCCAGGTTGCTGCAGCAATCATTCATGCACACAGCACACAACTAAATCTCTCCTCTTTCCCTTGTGTCCTCGGGATGCTAGAAGTAAATCCATCTGGATACTTTTTAGCAGTATTCTATATTCACATGCCAAATAAAATGGCTGCCCTTTCCCATGGCAGCAGCACCACCTAATAAAACCTACCTCTTCAGTCTTAAAATATTTCAATTTTTTTCAGCCTTCAAATACATGAAAAACAACTGAGATGCCTCAATTTTTTGAAGTAATTTTAAAGGTCCTACCATTGGCATGTTTTAACAAGCACGCTCACCGTGAAGAAAATGGACTTCTGGGCACTGATTGTTATGCCACTACGAATGACACGAAACAACTAAGCTTGGGGAAGAGCAGCCACAAGACTCCAAGACTGTTACCAAATTACAATTACTGGACTTCATAATGAAGTTGAGTACCTTTTGAAAACAGACTCACAGAATGGTTGGGGTTGGAAGGGACCTCTGGAGATCATCTAGTCCAACCCTCTGCTAAAGCAGCTTCACCTACAGCAGGTGGCACAGAGACACGTCCAGGTGGGCTTTGAATGTCTCCAGAGAAGGAGACTCCACAGCCTCTCTGGGCAGCCTGTCCCAGTGCTCTGCCACCCTCAAGGTCAAGAAATTTTTCCTCATATTCAGAAGGAAATTCTTGTGTTGCAGTTTGTGCCCGTTGCCCCTTGTCCTGTCACTGGGCACCACTGAAAAGAGCCTGGCCCCATCCTCCTGACACTCTCCCCTAAGATATTTGTAGGCATTGACAAGATCCCCCCTCAGCCGTCTCTTCCCCAGGCTACACAGGCCCAGCTCCCTCAGCCTTCCCTCACAGGGGAGATGCTCCAGTCCCCTCACCATCCCTGTAGCCTCCGCTGGGCCCGCTCCAGTAGTTCCCTGTCTCCCTTGAACTGGGGAGCCCAGCACTGGACACAGCGCTCCAGACGTGGCCCCACCAGGGCAGAGCAGAGGGGCAGGATCACCTCCCTCGACCTGCTGGCCACAATCCTCCTAATGCCCCCCAGGATCCCACTGGCCTTCTTGGCCACCAGGGCACACCGCTGGCCCATGGGCAACTGGCCGCCCACCAGCACTCCCAGTCCCTTCCCCGCAGAGCTGCCCCCCAGCAGGTCACCCCTGGCCCATGCTGGTGCTGGGGTTACAGGTGCAGGACCCCACACGGGCCTTTGTTGAACTCCATCAGGTCCCTCTCCACCCAGCTCTCCGGCCTGTCCAGGCCTGGCTGAATGGCAGCGCGGCCTCCTGGGGGATCAGCCACTCCTCCCGGTTCTGTATCACCAGCAAACTGCTGAGGGTGCCTCTGTCCCCTCATCCAGGGCACCGAGGGAAAGGTTGGGCAGGACTGGACCCAGCACTGACCCCTGGGGCTACAGGCCTCCAACTAGACTCTGCACCACTGATCACAGTGCTCTGAGCTCTGCCATCCAGCCAGTTCTCAATTCACCTCACTCTCCCCTCCTCTAACCCACGCTGCCTGAGCTTACCTATGAGGATGTTATGGGAGACAGTGTGAAAAGCCTTGCTGAGGTCAAGGCAGACCACATCCACCGCTCTTCCCTTATCTACTCAGCCACAAAAGGCTGTCAGGTTGGTCAGGCCTCATTACCCCTTGGTGAATCCATGTTGATTACTCCTGATGACCTCCACATGCTTAGAGATGACCTCCAGTATGAGGTGTTCCATCACCCTTCCAGGGATGAAGGTGAGGCTGACCAGCCTGTAGTTTCCTGGATCCTCCTTCTTGCCCTTTTTGAAGACAGGAGTGACACTGGCTTTCCTCCAGTTCTCAGGCACCTCTGCTGTTCTCCATGGCATTTCAAAGATGATGGGGAGTGGCTTGGCAATAGCGTCTGCCAGCTCCCTCAGCACTCAGGGGTGCATCCCGTTGGGGCCCATGGATTTGTGGGTGTCAGGTTTGCCTAATTTCATCTCTAACCCTATCTCCTCAATCAAGGGAGAGTCCTCCTTTCTCCATGCTTCCTTTCTTTCCTCCACGACCTGGGATTCCTGAGGACTGGCCTGAGCAGTAAAGACTGAAGCAAAGGTGTCATTCAGTAATGCCACCTTCTCTGCACCCTCTGTCACCAGGGCACCCACCTCACTCAGCAGCAGGCCCACATTTTCCCTAGTCTTCCTTTTCCTGCTGATGTACTTGAAGAAGCCTTCTTGTTGTCCCCGATATCCCTTGCCAGACTTAATTCCAAATGGATTTAAGCCTTCCTCATTGCTTTCCTGCATGTTCTGACAATGTTCCCATATTCCTTCCAAGTGGCCTCTCCCTCTGTCCACATCCCGTAAATGTCCTTCTGCTGTTTGAGGTTTGCCAGAAGCTCTTTGCTTACCCAGGCAGGCCTCCTGACCCTTCTTGATTTCCTACTCATAAGGATGCACCAATCTTGAGCCTAGAGGAAGTGATGCTTGAATATTAGCCAGCTCTCTTGGATCCCCCATGCCTTCTAGAGACCTGATCCATGGGATTCCTCCAAACAGGTCCTTGAAGAGGCCAGAGTTAGCTCTCCTGAAGTCCAAGGTTGCAATCCTATTTGTTGCCCTGCTTCCTCCACGCAGGATCCTGAACTCCACCACCTCACAGTTGCTGCAGCCAAGACTGCCCCCAGCCTTCACATCCCCAACCAGTCCTTCTTTGTTAGCACAGGGTCCAGCACTACACTTTGTTAGCTGCTCCCCCAACTGAGTCAAAAAATTATCATCAATGCTCTGCAGGAACCTCCTGAACCATGCAAGCCTAGCTACACTGTTTTTCCAGCTGGTATCAGGGTGGTTGAAGTCCCCCACGAGAACCAGGGTCTGTGATTGTGAGGCTGCCTCCAAATGTCTGTACAAGGCCCCACTGACTCCATCCTGATCAGGTGGCCTGTAGCAAGCACCCACGACGGTGTCACCCGTGTTGTCCTGCCCCTTAATCTTCACCCATAAGCTCCTGACTTGTTCTGCATCTGTCCCTAGGCACAGCTCGACACATTCCAGTTGCTCTCCCATATAAAAAGCAACTGCACCACCTCTCCTTGCTGGCCTGTCTTTCCTAAAAAGTACACAGCCATCCATGACAGCATTCCAGTCATGCGAGCTATCCCACCATGTCTCTTTAGCTGCAATGAGATCACAGCCCTGCGACTGCTCACAGATCTCTAATTCTTCCTGTTTATTCCCCAGGCTGCATGTGTTGGGTGCAGGCAATTCAGAGGGGTAACTGAGCATGCAGGTTTCCCAGGAGGGGTGCAAGATGATCCACCATAGCCACACACACCCTTGAGGTGGCTGGCCTTCCAGCACTCATCCTGGGAGGCAGCTAAGGAACATATATTACTGCCCTGAATGCCCTGGCTTATTCCCCAGTTGGATGCGATGGCATGAGCATTGCCACTTTGGACCACTCCCCTCGAGTCCTTCACTTTAATGCCCGCCTCACCAAGCTGGCCAGCCTACAGCCAAAGACTCCTTTGCCTCTTCTACACAAATGGATCGTATCCCTCCACAACAGGCTATAGTCAAAGAATGTCCCGTTGTCACAGAGTCCTGGCAGAGAACATTATATGATTAAACCTTGCAATCAAACCATTTTTATCAAAGTTTAAAGTGAAGGGGAAAAGCAGTATTTGAAAGCTCTCTAGGGATCCAGACACAGGCCTTTTGCCATGGTTCCTATCAGCTCTTGAAATACTCAGTAAGATATTTCTCTTCATCAAATCTGTGAGAAGTTAGAATGTCACATCAAAGCAGACTGCTTCTTACATACTAATACAAAAAAGCAACACTTAAAAATAGTTGTTTTGCATTCCCAGAACTTAAACTCATGTAAAGCCTTTATTCCAGTAGGTATTCCTGAACTTTAAATTTAACATTAAAGAAGTTCAAACACAACTGATTGAAAAGGTTTTTCAACTTTGTTGTATTTTGCTTAGTTTAAAAAAAAAACCCCAAAAATAAACATACAGCATTGAAAATATTTGTGATGGCTAACCCGCAATAAATAACATTACCCCAACTGCATCACCATTTCTTACAAAAGAACTTTTTGGCATCTACAGTATGGTGACCTCAGGTCTCTAGTGTAAACGCTTTTGAGCTACAACACTGTTGCAAGGTTAGCAAAATTACTACTATCCTGATAATGTGATAACCTTGGAAAAATTTCTGTTTCCTTCATATCAAGGGGGGATTTTCATCCTAGATAAAATTTGCTAAGTTTGTCAAGTCACATGCTTCTATGAAACATGTAGCAGTTCACAGCAAAACTCTCTCCAAATTGAATGCAAACCTGAAAGCTGTTCTCACAGGAAACAATCGTATAGATAACATCTAAATACTTCATCTGAGAAATCCTCTGAAAAATGGTAAAATGTAGGCAGTAGCAATGCAAAACCAAAGAACTATGCCTTTGAAAAAAAAACCAAGCTAGTTAAAAATACATTACAATTCAGTTCCTCCACAAAACGATTAGTCATACAGAACAAGTCCCAGGAATCCCCTACAGAAGAAAAGGCCTCCTGTTGAGGCAAGCAAACTTCAACAGAGATCGCTGTGACTTGGAAAATTTCCTGCATGAGCTCTTGAGAGCAGCAGCCCAACCCTGACACATTGCCAGCCTGTACCACTGCTCGTTCAAAATCAATGGGGAAGGAGTATTTGTATTATGTCTGCACATACATCAAAAATGGCATCTATCCACCTGTCTGCCAGATATCCATTTCTTGCACAGAACCTGCACCACAAAGGTTAACTGTTTCTAACAGAAATCAAATTTTATTCCCAGATACGCAAGACAGGTCTTTCCCTTTATTTGATTCTCCATATTGTTCTCTCATTTTCTAAAGATACTGGACAAAGCTGGGATATTGGAAAATGCAAATTGCTAAGGATGGTTTGAGGTTTTTTTTCAGCATGCACTTGTTCTCATAGGGGACTTGAAGAGCCAAGCACTCCCGCAGACGGTGCACCGCCGCCAAGCAAGCAGCTCCTTCATCCCATGGAATATTCACAGCTCTGCCATGAGAACATGTGGGCTTCCTGCCAAGGCAATTATGGAAATGTGTTTTCATGCCTGCAGACTTCATTCTTTAGGTGATTTGCTTGTCTATTACCCACATATCAAACAAAAACATTATGAATAAGGCAATGAAATATAAATTTAATTCTGTCTTCCTCATTTTTAACCATCATAGTTCAGCAAACCAAAATGCCTTTAAAATATTTCTATATGAATTTCATATTCACTACTTCAGGTAGTAAGTAATTCTAAGGGTTGAGTAGCATTTTAGGATTACTGTACATTTCTTAACTTACGTTGCATTGCAAAATCTGGATGTGCAAGAGAATAAAGTTCTCCTGCAAAAATAAAAATAGTAATAATTTCAATGGAAAAAATGAAAAGCTACACCTTGCACTAAGGATGATCTGAAGTCTATTTTATAGGTCTCAAGTACTGTCATATATAGAGACACAGTTCTGTTAACTGTCAAGACACAGAATAATTAATAGTAGTCTACTGTAGCGTACAGTTCCTCTGGGGTTTTTTTTTAATTTGTCAGAATATTGAGTGTACAGTGAATCCTTACTTTTTTTTTAATGTTGATCATTTTTAATGGATTAATTAACACTTCAATTTGTAGCCAAGTGCATTTAAAAATGAAACAAAACAAAAGGAACAGTAGAAATAGTAGCTTAGAAACGCAGAGAAAAAAGGGAAGCCTAATCACATTAGAATGTCGTAATAGCAAATGGAGAGAAGCAGGCACCTGTGCAGGACATTAACTCTTGGATGCCGCCAGACAGCTCAGCCTACCCCAGTCTGGGCTACCTTTGAATTTGTCCATCTTGGTTAACAACGAGCAAGAGATGAGGACATCACGCTTAGCCAGGATCCCAAGTGAAATGTTTAAACTTAAGGGCAATAAGCCTGACCGATTCTGTCTGCTACAAGTTCACATAAAAGAGCTCAACACCTTCTGCAGTAGGATTGCCTTTCCACGGCACGCACCCTTCCCTCGGCAAGACCCATACACGAGACCTTTGCTTTCGGTACCTCACCACTTCTTTACATCTGTACTGTCAGTGCCTCTGTGTCTGCATTTTAATTCCAATAGAAAGATCCATGAACAGCAAAACTAAAATAAAAATAAAACTGACATTACTACCTGTACCCTCAAAGGTAAACTGAACTCTGAATATCACCTGAAGCATACAGTAAAGCCTTACTGCTTCTGATGCTTGCCATCAACCTGCTTCAGGTTTGTACTGCTTATTTGGATTTCGCATTCTCAGCGGTACAAAATCCGTTGTCATAACTCTGTGTGATACTTCATAAATAACTACTGCTGCTTCATGGGAGAATGTATAACTAAGTTCCAGCGTCTCAGAATATCAGGCTTGATTGCATTCTGAAGAATGACTGAAGATAAGAAAAGGCACCTTTAAGGAAAAGCAAGATTAGCAGCCTTCAAATTTTTCTGTATTGCTGTCACGCAACAGATAAAAATTCCTTTTCCCCTCCATCCCTGTGCCTTTCACAACAGGTAACAATTATTTTTTCCTTTAAATTTGCTAAGCTTAACAGACTATCAAGAATGAAAACATACTTAAAATAGAATAAACTTCTCAAAGAGCTATTAAAAAAAACCCACAACTTTTTGTCAAGTTACAGTAGCAATTTAACTTTTCATAATTTACAGAGTAACACAGTGGTATCAAAGTAGCCTCAGGAACTTAATTATTAAAAACATTCTCTTCTCGCATTTAACATTTCAAAGAAGCTTTATATGTCCCAATATATTCCTCTTTGAGGACTGATATAAAGATTTGCTTTGTCTCTTCTAAAGTGAAACTTGGGTATGGAAACCTAGAAGCATTTGTCTTTTAGCTCCACTCACGTCTTTAAATAATTTCAATAAATGGATTTTACACAAAATTTGCTGTCTTATTTTTTGAAGAAGTTGCATTCCAAACAGATCTGGCCGTTAAGGGAGTTGTTCCAATGTCACATGTTGTACTTCATTAAATAATAAACTCCAAAATTTTGAAGGAAAAATGTATGTATTTGGAACAGTAATACTGTTTATCTTCTCTTTGAAAGACAGAAGGAAAAAAATAACCCCCTAGTTTCAGGTTGACGCTAGCTTTAGCGAAATTTTCACCTGCTTCTCACTACCGAAGTACACGGAGCAGCTCACTACTGCCCTAAACGTATGCAGCCAACAGCAGCCGGCGAAGACGTAACTCACAGCGCCAGCGCTTCCTACAAAACTTTGACCTTCAAAACGGTAAAGCTTCAAAGGTGGCCGGCGTGTTGGTCACAGCCAGCCCCTCCCCCCCCCGCCCCACAGCAGCGCAGACGCCGGTTTGCAACGGCCGCGCGCGGTGCCCCCGCCCCCCGCAGGTGCAGCCAGCCCCAGCGCTGGTACTGCGGGACCAACGCTCCGAGCCACTGCCACCTGCTGGCCGTCTCGGAAATAGCGCAGAGAAGAAATCACGGGGTGCACGTCTTCCCACTCGGAGCTGGGACCTCTTGCAAGTGCCAACAAACACCTGACCCTAACGCAAGGATCTTCCCGACTCCCACACTGTCGTGTGAAACTACCCTTTCTCAGACGGTATGGCTATTTTAAGAAAACAGCAGGAGGTGAGGACTGCAATTACAGATGGAGCTAGATAAAATACTTCTTGTGCAGACTAAAAAAAAAATAATAATGGATAGGGAGGAGTCAACCAAAGAGCCACTCCTGAACTCTCGGTGGCAGAGTATGCGATCTGAAGCACCAAACATGACTTAAGTCCCTAAACACTTCCTAAAAATAAGAAGTTTTGTTATTTCAAAACTATGCCATTTTGTCCAATGCCTTTGGCCAGCAGCAGCTGCTCTTGGACAACTTTAGCCACAACTACACTTTTTGAGAGCAAACTGAAAAAAGAAATAACCTGATGAGCGTGCCCTGAAACAGCTGTCTCTCCCACTTCAGTCAGGAGATAAATTTGCATCTCCTGAATGAACAGAAATTAAGGTACAAATAAATCCTTTTACATCCAACTTTTCACACAATTCTTTGAACATAACTGTTTCTTGTCTTGCCAGGCTCTTTGTCAAGGGGGAAAAAAAAACCAACCCAAAAAAAACCCCAAAAGAGTCAAAATTATGCCAAGGACTAACCTTCTGATGTCGTGAGTTGAGTTTCACTATTAATAGTTCATCCCACTTGCCCATACCCTCAGCCAGAACCAAACCTGGACAATGCAACAGGTGCATTTACAGTGATGCTCAATTTAACACAACACTTCCAGGATGAAAAAATTCAACTACCACTAATTTCCTAGCATGTCAAATAGACCACGTGTTCAAGGCACTACACGTTCAACAGGTCCATTCGCACATCAAACCAAGTTTTCAACCTAAGCTCCACAGGCCTGCAAGAGCAGCATGCATGTGGCTTACATGTTTTTTGTTGGATTTTTTTATGTTTCATATGATTTCACATAGCTTTGAAAGGTAGCTGGTTAAGTGCTGACGTAACTGTCATCTCCCTTGTCTCCCCACCTTCTCAAATCCTCCAAATGCAGCAGCATGCTCAAGGATGTCAAGCTCCCTGACTCCCTCCCTCTGCCTCCTCTGCGGGGCCTCTGAGCTCAGCTGCACACAGTACTGGTCAACCCACCACAGCAGGCTTTCCTCTTCCCAAAAGAACCTTAGGAACGGCAGGACAGCACCTAACAGCGCTTGGAACAACTCTCACTCCTCTGCCGAGCAAGACTCAAAAGACAACCAAATCTTCATCCAAGACCAGTCCTGCTGTAACCACAGCTCCTCACCACCCCCACAGTGCCAGGGAGGGCTTTATGCACGGAGCTGGATGTTGGGAAGCCACACGCACACCTCCTCCGAGAGAGCCAGGAGCAGGACACAGAGCCCTAGGTTCATTATCTCCTCTTTCTGTGCTGGTTTTGGCTGGGATAGATTTAATCTTCTTCGCAGTAGCTAGTATGAGGCTACGTTTTGGATTTGTGCTGGAAAGCGTTGATAATACAGGGATTTTTCATTACTGCCGAGCAGTGCTCACACAGTCATGGCCTCTTCTGCCTCTCACCCCAGCATGGAGGCTGGGGGTGCACAAGAAGCTGGGAGGGAGCAGAGCCAGGACAGCTGACCTGAGCCAGCCAGAGGGATATTCCATACCATACAATGTCATGTTCAGCATATAAAGGTGAGGGAAGAAGGAAAGGGGCGGGGACACACACACACACACACACGACGGGATGACATGGACACGTTCAGAGTGATAGCGTTTGTCTACCCAAGTAATGTCTTCCCAACACGTGATGGAGCCCGGCTGTCCTGGAGATGGCTGAACACCTGCCTGCCCATGGGAAGTGGGGAATAAATTCCTTGTTTTGCTTTGCTTCCACGGACAGCTTTCGCTTTCCCTATTAAACTGCCTTTATCTCAACCCTTGAGTTTTCTCACTTTTACTGTTCCGATCCTCTCCCCCATCCCACTGCGTGGGGAGCGAGCGAGCAGTTGTGCGGGGCTTAGTTGCTGGCTGGGGTTAAACCATGACACCTTCCAGAAAAACAGAATTTCTGTGCCACATCATTGGCTTTTAATGAGCTTTATCTCATATTGGTGATGAGAATAACCCTGCAAAGCAAACAGCTAGTTATAAACAGCAATTCTCACTCCATTTCCCCTCCTTCTCCCCTACTGTACCTCTTCTTCCAGAATCTGCCTACACAAGAATATTGTGTTTCAGAGCAGAGATGGACAGCGTTCATTTATAGAAAATTACTTGAGAGATTTTCTACTGATGAAGATGACTAAATAAATAGTATTAGAGAATCTCAGCACTAAGACAGGGTGATTGCTGTGGTTACTGTGCTGAATTATGCAGGTCTTCATTGTGTACAGTAATGGTCCTATACAGCATGTGGGTAGCACACAATATATATGCTGTCCTTTACTATTCATTGCATAAACCAATTCGATTTTCTAAATAACAGATAAATATTTTGCTGTCACTTAGCAACCTTAACTGTTCTTTGATTTTTCTTAAAGCTGAAGTTATTCCAAGCAAAACAATGTCTGTAAAGATCCTGTTTGCTGTCACTCAGCACAGACCACTTGCACTCATTGTGCAATAATTCAGTGCCTCACAGAATCAAATATTATATTTCCAAAATCATCCAATACATTTACCAAACAGATTTATCAATTCTTTATAATCAAACAAGCACAACAAGGCATTTACCTTCCACTGGTCTGCCACTTGTTTATAAACAAGAAACACTACCAATAATGTAGTAGGTCATTCAGTTCCAATTACAGGGTATTTCAAGTTCGAAATATTTTCTGTATCATTATGTCTGAAACTTTAAATGTTTTCATTTTCCAGAGCAGCATATTCAAGATTCTTCGACAGGATTGTAAAACATTTCACAAGGAACAGAGTCAGTGGATTGGTTTTCTTCAGGGAGTAGAAGGGATGGGACAAAAATCACATGCAGGGAGCAAAGGCAAAATCTGATTCATGTGAAGGAATTCAAGTGTACCAGACTGAACACCAAAACATAAAACTGAAAACAGCTTACAAAAAGGTCAGATTGGCCACTGAAAGGAAGACAAAAAAAAAAAAAAAATCCTAATGTTTTGACAGAAGAATGCAAGGATAAAGAAATGCAGAAAAATGTAACCACTTAGAAGTCCCTCATAGCAATGGCATATTTCTTTATTGTTGAAAAAAATTGTCAACCTTTTACAGACTATGCCACCCTAGAAATCGTCTGTTATTTGTTTGTCCTAACTGCAGTAAATATTACAGACCAATAAAAGCTATCTCCTCTGAGATGTGGTTGTCAGCGCAGATGCATAATTTTCTTTGTACCTACTCATACTACCTGAGATTTGCTGTAGAATTTAGCCGACAATCATCAGCTAGATTTATATTTGTGTATCTGTGCCTTCTGCACAGCAGACGTCACTGATCTCTCAGGTTTGAGTTGCTGCATAGACACACTACAGATAAACCAGTGCTATGTTTCGCTGTCCCTCCTGCCACCACTGTTTGTGACCATCTCCCATGCATGGTACGCAGTGGCACTGTGTCTTTACCTCTTTGAGGCTGCCAGAGCTACAAGGACACCAGTCGTACCTGAAAGCCATGCAAGCAAACCTTCCAGGCAAGAAAGCTGATGATGGCTTGTGCGCGTGACTGAAAACTATGCCTAGCAGAGATGCAGACAGTGATCTTTGCCCGTGGTGGGAATCTCAGCTGCCAGTGGCTTTCATAGAATCGTATCATGGTCTGGGCTGGAAGGGACCTTAAAGATCACCCAGTTCCAACCCCCCTGCCATGGGCAGGGACACCTTCCACTAGACCAGGTTGCTCCAAGCCCCATCCAGCCTGGCCTTGAACACTCCCAGGGATGGGGCAGCCACAGCTTCTCTGGGCAACCTGTTCCAGTGTCTCATCACCCTCATCACAAAGAATTTCTTCCTAATATCTAATATAAATCTACCCTCTTTCAGTCTAAAAACATTACTCCTTCTCCTATCACTACATGCCCTTGCAAAAAGTCCCTCTCCATCTTTCCTGTAGGCCCCCTTTAGGTACTGGAAGGCTGCTGTAAGGTCTCCTGGAAGCCTTCTCCAGGCTGAACAACCCGAACACTCTCAGCCTGTCTTCACAGGAGAGGTGCTCCAGCCCTCTGGTCATTTTTGTGACCCTCCTCTGGCCTTGCGCTCCAACAGGTCCCTGTCCTCCTTCTGTTGGGGGCCCCACAGCTGAACGCAGTACTCCAGGTGGGGTCTCACGAGAGCAGAGTAGAGGGGGACAATCACCTCCCTCCACCTGCTGGTCACACTTCTTTTGATGCAGCCCAGGATACAGCTGCTTTTCTGGGTTGCAAGTAGACATTGCCAGGTCATGTTGAGCTTCTTTGTCCACCAACACCCCCAAGTCTTTCTCCTCAGGGCTGCTCTCAACCCATTCTCTGCCCACCCTGTGCTTGGGTCCTTGCACTTGGCCTTGTTGAACTTCATGAGGCTTACGTAGGCCCACCTCTCAAGCCTGCCAAGGTCCCTCTGGATGGCCTCCCTTCCCTCCAGTGTGTCAACCGCATCACACAGCTTGGCGTCATTGCCAAACTTGCTGAGGGTGCACTTGATCCCAGTGTCTATGTCACCAACAAAGATGTTGAACAGCACTGGTCCCAGTACAGACCCCTGAGGAACACCACTCATTACTAGGCTGCACTTGGACATTGAGCTGCTGATCACAGCTCTGAGCACAACCATCCAGCCAGTTCCTTATCCATCAAGTGGTCCATCCATCAAATCCATGTAGCTCCACTTTAGAGACAATGATGCCATCCGGGACAGTGTCAAATGCTTTGCACAAGTCCAGGTAGATGATAGCAGTTGGCATTCCCTTATCCACCAACACTGTAATCCTGTTGTAGAAGGCCACCACGTTTTTTCAGGCATGATATACCCTCCACTTCCAGAAATTAAACTGAGGGAAGTTTCAGAGGTAACTGCTGCTAACATGCAGACAGACACACAGCTCTGACCCACGGTGTACATCAGCAGTTCAAACTGCGCTGGACTGAATGGATTTGCATCACTTCTACAGCACAGCTCCTGCCTTGGTCCTTTGCAGCTACATCATCTTTTCCACCCCATTTCAACTTCTGACACCCAGAACCATTTGTCAGAAAAACTATTTAGTCCAATAAACCAGCTTTTTCATTTTGTAAAACTTCTCCACATGTAAATTAAGCTACCAGAAACAGCTTTTTCATACCTCAAAATTGTTGCACTGAAGAGCTTGCTTTGCTAACAACCTTACACCAGGGCATTTTGCCAGGAAAGATGTCCAAGTGTAGCTGAGAAGGCTACAGCAGAGCTGCTTGAACTAACAGAAGCATCAGCAAAATACATGTTCCTCCAACCTACTCTCATTTTTCAAGGTTGACATTCATGTTCTGTTTTAGCCCACTTTCTAAGGAGATGCTGTGATCATACAACCCTTCCTTGATTGTGCAAATGTCAGCTTTTTCCCCACACATAACTTCTGCACACAGTTCTCAGTTTCTATCAGTTGTAAGAAAAAAAAAAAGTGGAGGTTTCACAGATAACAAGATCTTCCCTTCTCTGAAAAACAGAATTTAAAAGAAACCCAAATTGTTCTTCTCAGTGATGGAAATGCAAGCAAAACTAAGTGCCCTGATTTCATCTGGGATAGAGTTAATTTTCTTCCTAGTAGCTGGTACAGTGCTGTGTTTTGGATTTAGGATGAGAATAATGTTGGTAACACACTGATGTTTTATGTGCTGCTGAGCAGTGCTTGCACTAAGCCAAGGACTTTCCAGCTTCTCCCTGCCAGTGAGGAGGCTGGGGGTGCACAAGAAGCTGGGGGAGGGGACGGACACAGCCAGGACAGCTGACCCAAACGGGCCAAAGGGACATTCCATACCACATGGCATCAGGCTGAGCAACAGAACTGGGGGGAGTGGGCTGGGGGTGCTGTCCCGCTGCTCGGGGACTGGCTGTGCATTGGTCAGAGGGTGGTGAGCAATTGCACTGTGCATCACTTGTTTTGTGTATCCTTTTATCATTATTATTATTTTCCCTTCCTTTTCTGTCCTATCAAACCGTCTTTATCTGAAGGCACGAGTTTCACCTTTTTTTCCGACTCTCTCTCCCCTCCCACTGGGGGCAGCGAATGAGCGGCTGTGTGGTGTTTAGCTGCCTGCCAGGTTAAACCACAACACTAAGAGACTGTGATTTCCATTTGGCACCCGGCAAATACAAGTTATATGCCTGTAATACTCTGTGGCAACATGTTTCAGAACTAGTTTGGCTTAAATTCAAGGAATAGAAAGGATAACAATTAAGGTTGGAATAACATCCGTTTCATTCTGGGTTCTGATAATGCTAAAAAAAATTATTTCACCAAACTAGGTGATTTTACAAAATATTTTCCACAAAAATGTATCTAGTTTCATGAATAAGCAGAACTGTATCCAAACTCCATCTGCCTTCTCCGTGAAGGCTGTGAAACAGAGAAATTTAGGATGGATGAGACCTCTAGAATCCATCCAGTCAAATCTCCTTTTTAAAGCCAGGCTGGCTCTGAAGGTACATCATGCTGTTCTGGACCTTGTCCAAACAAGCTTCGCACATCTCATCATCTATCCCTGGATGAAGATACTGCATATTCTCTGTGTAGCCTGCTCCTAAAGCTTTTTCTGAAATTACTGCCCAGCCTCCTAACATCTAGTCAGAAATTCAGTGCTGTGGCTTGTAGCTATTCCTTCCTGTTCTTTCTCTTCTCCTAAAAAGAGTCTGGCTCCATCTTCTCTATAGCCCTGTCCCCTTCAAGGACTACAAGATGGCAGTTAACCTCTTAAACTTACCCAGAGTAAACAACCCAGACTTTTCCACCTCCCCTTGCGTATCATGTCTTATACCTCTCTAAGCATCTGAGGAGACCCTGATGGACTTTTTTCAGTTTGTTGATACCACTTTTCTACTTGGGGACCCCAAAATGGACAGAGCATTACCAACGTGGTCACAGCAGTGTCAAGCAGATGGGAAAATAAACATATTTCCCTTGAGCTTCTAGCTGCACTCTTGCTAATGCAGCTGAACACGCAGTCAGCCTTCATTCCCCCAGCTCACACTCTACTTGCTCTCCCCACCAGGATCCTCAGGTTGCAGAAGACCCAGCCAGTCAGTCCCTTGCTTGTAAAGACACATAGGGCTGCAGCCTGAAAGCATGGTTTGGCTTTTCTCTGGGCTGAGTGTCTGGTGATTTTTGCCACCTCATTTGTCCAGGAAGCCAGAAGCCCCCTGGGCAGCAGCCCTGCCCTTCTGCTGTCAAGTGCTCCTCTCCATTTGATGTCGACTGAAAACGTGCCGAGGCTGCATTCAGTTCTATTTTCCCAGCCAATCTATAGAATCATTCAGGTTGGAAAAGACCTTTAGGATCATCATATACTTGATTACAATACCTGTACATCTTTGGGTCGACCCACCTGTACCCGCTCTCAGTTCATCATCCCAACAGAAATACGAAAATACCGCTTCTTTATGGAGATTGGAAAGATAAATTGACAGTACATAAACTGCAGCACAAATGTTTACTTTGAACTAAACCTTTCTAGCTCCCCTAGAACTAGACAGGAGCCCAACAGTCCACATGACAGAATCACTCTTCAGGTTAAGGGTAATAAATTCAGACTTAAAAACGATTTCATTAATTACATGCCTTCAACTCCAACTAACAAATTAATGTCAAGAAAATTTAACAAGATTAGCGACTAACAGATATGTATCAACACCCTGCCAAAGTACATCAACACCGAAGTACCAAAAATCATCTTGAGAGACTAGATGATTTTATGGAAGAGAAATTATACTAAATACAACCCCCACTCTCCCCCTATCTTGTACAGAAAATTCATGAATTAATATGATTATGGGAATTACCACACACACTTAATTTCCAATCGCTACCTAGGCATCTGATTAAGGCCACTGTTAGAAAGAGTGTAGTTGGCTAGATGGACTGTTCTTCTGATCCAATTAACAAACAGAAGAACCTAAAGAAACGCAGGCAAACCCTGGCCTGTAAGGTCATTGTCAGATCAACAGACACACATACTTTACACATGACCACACACAACCCAGTTTAGCTACGTATGGTAGAACCAGGATGCTCAAAAAGCCATAATATTAAGGACCATTGAAAAAAACCAAAAAAATACTGCACTAACCCAAGTGACCTTCACTTTTACCTGGCAAGGACACTGCTGCTGTGAAAGAAACTGCAGCTTTGAATGAGCTATCTAGGTATCATCTCACCTTCTACAATTATATTTGCCACATACTTTCCAACCTTGGAAACTTGCAGCGGGAGAAATTTCTACTTTGAAATCCATCCCCAGCCTCTCAAGACGAGCCTTCAAACATTTCCATCTCCTTTCCTACAAGCCTCAGGAATCTGTTTATCACAAACCACATCTAGACACTATCTGAACAATAAATACAAACACCTGCATAGCCATCACAATAAATATCCTCTGCTACAGACACATCCAAATCCCTGAATACATTTATTTCTCAGCACATAATATGATTTTGGATCAGCATGGCAGATGATCTCATGAAAACCACAGGGAAGAAACTAAGCAACTGCACATGGCAACCAACTCGCACAAGCATTTCCTTAACAGCAAAGGGAGCACCTCTCATGGAAGTGCTCCATCTCTGGCCTCCCAGCCCCATCTCTCCGAGCTGTCTCTGGGAACTAATTCTCATAAACCCAGAGGATGGCAGTACTCATGAACCCCCAAAAATTTAGTTTCTGTTGCATTACGAAGTTCTATAAGAGAAGCGTCCAATAAGTAGGTAAAAGTTTTATCATGCCACCCCCAATACCCACACACACTTTCCACAGCTATCTACCTTAACATAGTTCAATGAAGAACAAACAACCCCAGCCAGCAGTTAACTCCGAAATTTTATGCTTCTGTCTCAGAACTCAGTATCTCACACACCTAAATCTCCTTCCCCTTTCCCCCTCCTCCCCCAGTCATACAGACGAGTCTACTAGGAGGCATTAATTTCCCCCACCACATCTCATTCTCCTTACAAAGAGCCGTGATCACTATAGCATTATTCAACATCAGCAGTCTACCTAACACACTCGAATGAAAATTCTTAACACACCACTAGTTTTGCTCATCAAGATATGCAGGAGGCTCTCCATCATTTGAAGACTTCGGTACAAAGCAACATCTTCCTGAACCATATGTGCTAGCAAAAAGAAAGGATTTGGGAAAAGGAACAACAGGATACATTTGTACATGCACATAATTAGGAATTCAGACTAGATCAGTACAGTCCTTCTGGTCAATTTGCAGAAAGTTCTCAGGGCTTAATTTATGCAGCTGAAACTACTGGGCGAGCAATACAGATTTTATAGTAACATCTGATGGCAGCTTTAAGCAATATTCCACTTAGTTTCAAATTCTCAAACTGAAAAAACCCAACCCTTCCAAAAGGGATGCAGAGCTAACACATGGATCCTCGAGCATATTACAATCAAACATGTTTTGTCAGATATCTGTGTAGATTGGACTCAATCCTTTCTATACCAAAATACATAGACATTGTATCCAAATATACACACTTGGTCATATTGATCCACATACATAAAACGCGAGATTGAGCACTCCACAGTCGATCTGATTTTGGTTATACATACATATACCATACATGACTTTTGCCGATGGATTATTTTAGCCTATGAAAAGTTTACATACAACACTCAAGCTTCTATTGACATCTTTTTTCCACAGGTTTATCAACAGGTAAAGTAAATTCATCAATTAGTGCAAACTCACTCACCTTTCTGGAAAAATGAGCTTCTCTCAGAACTGTATGCTATAACATTAAAATACAGAGGGAAAACACAGTATATAAATCTAAATGTAGAGTTTTCACGCTCTAAATAAATCTGTCAGACTTCACACATTTCTTGAGAGGCCCAAGACACCGCTATATTAATTCTATCCATAGTTATATTTCCCTGGGAAATCTTTATATAACTAAAAGCCACAAGAAAACACTTGATTAAAACTCCCTTAAAATGAGAACTACCCAATGCCCCACCCCAAATATCACAAATTAATGTCTGTCCATTCTGTTTTAGAGGTTCCAAACAATGGGATCCTCATGAATATTAAACTGAGAAATTGTAACAGTAGCTAACAGATTTTATTGTCAGTCTTTTCCTGATAGTGATTCAGAACTTTCTCTTTTTTTTGATGCACTAGAAATAGGATTAAAATTGCTGCCTTTTGCTATGCCAAGTCACTTCCTCTGCTTGGTAAGTATTCATATCATCCAGCCTTTTGGAATTTACTTCTGTTTATGTGCATCTTTTTCCCATCTCATCCTTGTTCCTGTGCTTTTTTTTTTGTTTGTTTGTTTTTTAGGGAAGCAGCTTCACACATTATAAAAACCACATTTGTTGGTGCGTTGTTTTTTTTTTTTCCCCTTTCATAATCAAGATTCTGGATTCTGTTTCCTTTTGTACTGAATTAAATAATTCCTTCTCCTTAACTATTTGAAATGAAGTTTCAGAATTTGCTATTAGACCACCTACTAATCATCACCTACAAATTTTATTTCTAAGTGTTAATTCTGTCTTCCCTTGTGAAAATGCCACACAAAGAAACCCAACAAGGATGCTCCTTGGTTCTCACCAAGTCCTTCTGCCACCTGATGCCCACAATTCAGGCCACCACAACTCCCGTAACTGCTGAGCTCTAATTTGGTGTCCACCACACACGTGCTCACACACACCAGATGACTTGAATAAGGGGCAGTATTAGTGTGTTAACATTCCTGAGCAAAACACCTGGTTTTGTCACCACTGCCACACAACAAGCTCACTGAGTCAGAGACTGGCCCCTGCGTGGCAAAGAGCTGTGGTGGAGAAGGGCAGCAGGGAGGTCCCAACCCTCCCACCTTGGGAGCCACTCGCCCCTGGGCCCTGTGGTGGCTGTGTGGCACCTGTCAGCGCCCTGTCTCCTGCCTCACGGATCCTCACCCACCGACATGTCTCCCTGGCTTGGCCTTGGCCTTGCCTCATCACCGTGGCCTTCCCAGGGGATCACGGGGCAGAGGCTGACCGAGCACAGCCTCCAGGCGTGGTCCTGACTCTGGCCGCCTGCCAGCATCCCAGCTTGCCTCCCCTTAAGGGTCGGCCCGTCCCTACTGCTCCCCAACGTCCCCTTCATTTCCCCCCACTGCTCTCAAAATTATCCCTTTCGAGCGATAACCCAGAGCCTCCACACCTGCTCTCCCCTTTCCTTACTCCTGCCACCAGCTTTGGTGACCACATGCTCCCCATGTCACCTCTCCTTCTCTTCTGTCAGGCATGCTCTCAGCAGAAAGGTGGAACACCCTGAAAAACAACCACCCCTCACCTTCATGAATAAAAATGTACCTTTAACATTTGAATATACATTACTTAAAATCAAGCAGAAACAACAGCATTTACAGCATTTCCCTGTAGGTCTCTATGCCCACCCTACGTGAACTGTATAAGCTATTCACTGATGGTATCAGAATAGCTTTCATCAAGATCTTCAGTGATTTACTTCCCAACATAACCTGTGCTGTACCTTTGTCTTCCCCATTTTTGTACTGTTTTCAAAATTTTGCAGTCTTTCATCTTTCATAAATCAACTTTCTCCTTCTATATCTTCTTCCTCACAGATGCTTCAGAGAGGGTCCAGAAGATTTCACGTTTGGATTCACACCAACTCACACGCACAAGCAGATCTCATTCAACAGGCTCATCTGAGCAGATGATCCACAGTTGTTTTTGCTTCTTCCCTCACCCCAGGTTCCAGTTACAAAAAGGGATTGGCGTTGCATTCTCATTCCGGTATCTCCCATGGTGCCCAGGTGTCAACCTGGGTCCAGTACAGCCCCCCTCAGGGGCTCACAATGTTTTCCATGCTTGAGTCCCCCTTTCCTTCCTTCCTTCTCTCATTGATCATGGATGGACACTGCAATTCTCAACCAGCACTGGAAAACCAAATCAGCTTTAGCTCAGTCCTCCTTCCAGGCAGAATTTTTGCTTCCTCCTAAATAATCTCTGTGACCCAACTTCTCCTACATTCAACACAAGCTGCTTACACTTGAGTTACTATTTCAAATTCTACCTGTGGAGCACAGTACCACTGTCTTCCAAAGATGTGATTATCCACCGCTGCCACTGCCAATACCTGCTCCTTTCCTTTTCCATGAAGAAAGGTAGACAGTTGAGATAATTCAGTCATATCACCACTTTTACACAGATGCATTTTTCTAAATCAATTAAGAGCAATTTTGGGGGGTTACATCACTAATATTTTTGCATTAAGAAATTTTATTATGTTTCCAAAACAATGCCTAACTACAAACTTCATGTCCTTTACAGCTGAACCCAGTTACTCATTTCCCATGCAGTCCTTTTGTGCAAGCAACTGGGAGCATGAGGCATACTGCGATGCACAATACAAAGCGCTGAAATTTAATTCTGTGAAAATAGAGCATAAAAGTCTGGAGAAGTCTGGCCTTAAGCTTATCACTTATCCTACTTCAAAACAAGGAGGAATAAAGACATAGCAAAATTCTGCTTTCCTACAAGAAATAGTACTAGAAGAAAACACCTTTCAATTCACATTTCAAGTTTAACCACTCCTCCCCCCCCCCAAAAAAAAAATCTCATCTCCAATAATAAATCAGAGGTTAGATTTACATAAGATTTCTGTATCAGTAATATGGACTTAAGAGGAAACAAAAAACCAAAAGACAAGTTTAATTAAGGTGTTCTCCTCTGTGCAATAATATTAGCACTAATTTAAAAAGTTATTAAGCTGCACTTATTTCCATAGAAAGTTACTAGCAAAATGTATTTCCTTTATTGCAGTCTTTGATGCCTTGAGGGAACAGAGTTAAATGGCCGAGTCAGTCAGTAAAACAGCAAACCAATTCCTTTACATCACGTTCTTCTCCGTGCTCTGAATACTAAACAGGACAGAATATTGAAACAAAAGCTGACTGTCTGCAAGCTGAAACATGACTCTGTACCATGCCGGATGTATTGATAACTTGCTCTCTCATTAATGAGTAAACCAAATGAATCACAACAAACAACAAGGTGGTACGGTATATTACTACAGATTTGTTTACTCTATACATGTATATTCAACTGAACAATAAATACAGGCAGTTCCTAAAATTCATTCCCCAGGAAAGAATTATTTATTTTTTTATTTGCAATACAACAAAGAGGATCCAGCAGCAATGTTACATCTACGGTCCTCACTCTTACTCTGCACAGCATACAGCAATTATGTTTGATTTCCCTCCTCTTTTTGTACAGCCTCCATATAGCAAATAATGGAGAACAAAGGCCTCAAGACATTTTGCAGTGGTAACAATCCAAATAATCAGGTTAGGCAAAGAATTACTTCAAACACAAGTACTTTCCTTACAAAAATACGTGAATCTGAAGATTTACTTAAGATAATTTTTTTTAAGAGGTGTTATTTTTTATACTCATGGCAGGATTCACAAATCTTTGCCGGAATAGCCCATGCCTGTGAAACCTCAGTATTCCTTTCTTCTATCAACATTCTACACTTCCCTGCTAGGTAGTGAAAGTGCAATAACGCCTGCGGGAATGAGGCTGGAAAGAGAAAAGCGACAGCAAACTTGATGGTCTTACACTATTGATTTAGACTGCAATAATTCCCAGAGCACACTGTGGAATCAGGTTTGATAAAAGGCAACAAGAGACCAGCAGGAAAAGGCAACAGCGTCGGATGCAAGCTGGATGGAGCAGGGACAGATGGCATGAGATTCAAGTGAGGGAGTCAGGTTTGAGCCAAGTTCAGTAGAGGCTGTCACTTGCCAAAAGCACTTGGATAGAAGAAACAACTGTCCTTTCACTTAATAAAGTAACCCAAATGTGGAAACGACGGTATAGCAATAATATTCTGCTGACCCTCAGCTCAACTCAGGAATCAGCCAACAAGCGATCATGTTAATTTCCTCTTCTCTAATGTTTCCTAGAGATTAAAATCACAAACCAGTGCCAGGGCTTCTTCTGGAACGACAGGACACGGCAATAGATTAATCCCACTTTTACTACCTCCAAATTTCAACTCATACAAAATCATTCCTTTGTTCAGAGGACACTAGAGCATCTAGTAACTTTTTCAGACAAATTATTACTAAGTCTAGAATTGTTATAAATATCCCTAATCAGCTTGTCACAGATTTTCATTAAGGTTTGAAAGGGAGCAAGTATTTTGGGATATATTCATTTGTGAAACTCAGTTCAGAAGGGGAAAAAAAATGAGTCAGATCAAGATAATAAATATTGTAGAAGTCTTACATTTCTGATTAGGAGCTACCTAAAGAAAATAGACAAGGAAAAGTATCACAAGAAATACTATTACAATTCAATAACCATTTCTTTAGAAAACAGCAATTGAGGGAATACAGTCTAGAAGAATAATATTACAAATACAGTTTGGTAAGCGCTTGGCTACTAAACTGCTTGGATTTTATGTACACAGTAAACAACTCTGAAACAACAACTCGTTGTAAAATTCGGTCTGAATGTATGAAGGAGAGGACGGAGTCTGCCAACCAGCTTTTACACTTGATGAAATCCCTTCACTACTGACATCCTAACACAAGACAACAAAACTTTTAATCACAGATGGTGCTCAGTTTCTGCTTATACTACAACAATTTACTTTATAACATTAAAAATAGAGGGGGGAAAGAGACATACACAAAAGAAATTGGTTAGTCATGAACAAACAGCAGAAGAGAAGTCTGAAGTATCAGATTCACCAGGGTTTCTGGCATTGAAACTGGCCAGCTGCAAGGCAAGGACAAAGCCTGATGTGATCCAAGCACCAACGGGCAATGTCCCATGCCAGATTTTCACAGACAAGTACAAAACTGAAGACAAAAGGGAGCATAGAACTTTAAGAAAACCCTAACTGGGTACAACACCAATCAGACACCAGCTCTCAGAGTAACATGGGCTGCAGATAAGTAAACGGAGACGCAGTTTCCTACTTGAGTTATTCCTGAATGTTCATTGTAAGTCCACTGGGAACACTTTTACTTCGGGCTTCTGAAATGCATTCCCAAATTTATGAAGTGTGGAAATGGAACCAGTGAACTCTTCTCAATTTACCTTTACTTCTACGCTGACAAGCGTCTGCTGTATGATGTGTTTGATTAACGTATTACAAGGTATGGTTCCCAGAGTCATTTCACTCCCTTAAATTGCTACCATCCTAACATATATAAAAATTAGGTAGCCAAGTAATCTAGGAAGAGAAGGAAGAAACTACATACCATAGAGCTCTTGGAAAACACACAAGCACTACTGCTGATGCCTGAAAAAATGTTTTAAGTTTAAACGAAGAATTCCATCTTTTCTTTTAATCTAGCGAAGAATCTCAAAAACCCTGGAGAAGAGAAAATCTGTGAATTTTACGATTAAGGGTGGAGGGTGTTTTTTTGTGTTTTGTGGGTTTTTTTGTGTTTTGTTGTTGGTTTTTTTTCTCCCCCTGGTAGCAGAGCTGTTCCAGGTGACACGGGAAGCACACTCCTTAACAGGAGTTATATCTTCTGCCTCTAGAATGCCCTTTTTCAAAATCAAAGAATAAGGTATTATCAAAATACAAAGGAGAAAATTAAAAAGTCATCATCCCTCTCTCTTCTCAAGTCCAAACATTTGATCACAAATTCTGCAATATGCACATAATAAACTGAAAAGGGTTTTCCATATGCATTTTATTGTCTTAATATCCTACCACTCTTCCTATTTTTTCCACCCCTACAAGGAGCAAAACTTTCCTAAACAAAGAGGGGGGAAAAAAGGAATGAAGTAGCAATGCTAACTGTTTTCTGTCTAGTTAGAAGAGCTGAAACACGATGAAAACAAACAAACATAGACATACCAATATTGCCTATTTGGCTATCAACAGCTAAAACTACTGGTTAAATTAACACTGCAACAAATTTTGCCTCCAATATGCTAAGGTATTAAGCAAAAATTTACGCCTTCAAGGGTTTACTAAGCATCACAAATAAACCCCTTAATAATCTAACTCAGCTCTTCCAGAAGTATAGCTTTTGCCCAAACCCCATGTAGTTTCCCATATGGCTACCATTACCTGAAGCCAAGCAAATAGGCTATACTTCAAGAAAATACGTAGTAATTAGGCTAAATCGTAACAGCTTCATTTAACTGATTAATACACTAGAAAGCAGGCAGAGATTAACCAGGGACGATACTCTGACATTATCAAAAGTCAACTCTGTCACCATGAGCACTTCTCACAGTACAAAATTATTTCCAATGTCATTTGCAGCGACAGCAGCACCTCTGCAACTCCAGCTGTGACAAGAGCCTGTACAATCCAGTACACTGGCATGTGGCATTGCTTCTGAATGACAGGCACATTCAGTTCATTGTTCTAAATCACGTCATAAAATAAGGTTGCCCCATCCCTCCCCAACTGGTATACCTGAGCATACTTCTTTCTAGGATTTTCCTAGCAGTTGCTTATTTTTGGGCAATATCACCGAAGCTCAGTGTGTCCCACGCTTTTGAGACACATCTGTTTTCCTGCCCCTGTGGTCTGAATACACCATACAGTTGGTACGGACATGCCCAAATAAATCAGTCCAAAATTTCTTGGAAGCATGAAGCACACTGTGCGAGTACACACCATTTGTGTATTGCTTATGCACAAAAATCACAGAAAAAAATAGGACGGGTGGGATCTGTAGAGGTCATCTGGTCTAAACTCTTATCGAAAGCAAGGTCAGCAATCAAAGTTGCTGTATTACAATAGTACAGGGCTCAGGGCTTTGGCTAATCCAGGTCTACATACCTCCGCTGACAGACTCTGCAAAGTCTTCGAGCAACCTGTTCCAGTGCTTATCCACACTGACTATCAGAAATTTGGTTTCCTGATATCCATTGGAGCTTCCTTCGCTCAGCTTAGAGGACTTTTGCGTTTTAGGCTTTTGCTGTCAGAAGAATCTCCATTTCTTCTATACTACTGACCCCACCTCTGCAAAAGCTGCCAGGAAAATGCTTTTGAGACCACTGTTCGTGATTTCTCTATATACCAAAGTTATTCATAAAGAAAAAGATAAACACTGAAATATATCCAGGCAGAAAAACAGGAAGACGTATCAGGGAAAATAGCTAAATGTGTCTTCTGCACATGTGAGGGAACACTTGCAGTCAAAAAAATCCTCCAAAAAAGTAGCAGCACTCTTAAGTACTTAGTTGTCAGAGATACCGCACACATTCCATTTTCTCTGGCAGGCTAACTTCTCTTGCAAACATCCCTGCGTGCTTTAGAGGTTCCTCATCTCCAAACCACGCTGGCAATCGTAGAAAACATGGATGCCACGTCCAAGGTACCACAGACAGAAGATCCTGTGCTAAGGCCCCTAAAAGTGAATACATTGATTCTACAATCTCACCTCTCCTGCCTGTACCAGAAACGGAATTTCTGATATAACGTTTATGTAAATTAGTTTAACAAGATTTTCAAAACTAGGGAAAAGTTACAGTATATTGGAGTTATGGGCTCCAGTACAAGGTTTTCAGCTTACAGATCGCAGTCCTCCTCCAGAACTAGGCCTTACAAATAGTTCAGATTCAGAGTTAATTATGCTGAAATCCAAACTTCAGACTAAAAGCAAAAAGTACAATAAAGGCATTCAAACACAGTTAGTTATTCCTGCAGCATCAGCCAGAGAAGAAAAAACACAAAATGTGATGATTCTCCTGTTTCTATTAGAGTCAGATCAAACTCACTGGGGAGCAAATGTCAAAGCACGTCTGAAAGCACCAGTTATTGCGTTGACCACAGCAGAACAGACAGCTGCTCTGTAGATGCCTTAACTGTGTTTCTACTAATTCAATTTTACTTTACAGCAGTGATTTTTTTTTTTTCCTAAAAGGAAAAAAGAAAAAACACTTTATGAATATTTTAGAAGCAATGTTCTGACTGTCAAAACATAGTCTTTACTGTATGCATGGGGAAAGCAGCTGTAGAGGACTTATTATTTCTGGTGGGAGGGGTTGTTTGGAGGGCAGGGGGGCATGCTATTTCAGAATAGTTGAGTGCTTAGCCTAGTTATTCAGAAGTATGACTTATCTGGATTGCTAAATATGGAGTCTTCAGGCTTCAATGACTCTAGAATATTCCTATTTATTTTATTTTATTCATTTATTTTAATTATTTTGTTCAAGATTAATTACACTCAAACTGCAAGGGAATTGAAGGAAAGACTCCCAAATGACTTGGGTCCGAAAATCCAACGTTCTCCATCATTAGACATGATGGCAGAAAGTGTTACAATTCTTGCTTTTGAAGAAATTAAGTTTCATGTTCTGCCTCTGTGGGCCAAACAGGTGAATATTTTCTTTCAAGTATTTTTGAGCATCAGTTTTGCCTACAAATCTTCATGTGGACTTTTTTGTTAACAACAGAGCATGGTTTAGTTGATATTGTGTATACACATCTGAAATTTATCATCCTGACCACAGAAACACAGTATGTTCACAACTACAAATTACATTTAGTCATACATCTGCAGCACAGTTAGCATATGTCAACTATGTTAAGAAATGTCTGCCAAGACTCTCCATATACCAATTCAGATTTTTTTCTGGTTCATCAGTATGGAATTCCTTATCAACTTCTCCACTTATTCTGCAAGAAAACGTGGGAAGTCAGTCAGCAAGTTCTTGACTGGTGTAGTCCAAGTGAGTTAATTCAGAGGCTGAATACAACAGGAAAGCAGACAAGCTTCTTATGGGACAACTGGATCCTTCAAGTGGGTTGCAAAATATATTAAGGAAGTATTGATTAGAATCCTTCAGTTTCCTTAAAATGACTTTCCGTCCTAAAATAATCCTTCGCACCCCTTCCAGTCCTTATCGACTTCCATTCCACCACACTTACATTGATTTTCTCCCTAACTTCAAAGGCCAAATGTCCACTTGTCTTGAAAGTGGCCTTCCAGCACCCATGACTACAGAAGAGTAGATGCCAACTGTTTCACCACTGGCAGAATCCACCCTTGAAAGATGAGAAAGAAGAAAATGTTTCCTCATACAAGCCCAGCCAGGTCTCTCTTTCAACAGAGAAAAAAAAAGATAAAAGTAATAAGAGGGGGACTACAGCAATACAGACAGCAGGAAAAAAGCCCTCATACAAAATGGTATGGTTTTGTGCTTTAAAACGCAGCCTCAGATATTTATCCCTCATCAGCAGGATGACACTGTGTCCAGAAGATGACCAGCTGGCAGTACTGGCCTCCGCTACCTTGGCAGAGAGAAAACAAGTGGCAGAGGCAGGGAACACTTGCTTCTGCAAGTCCCTCTGATCTCAGCAATGGAGTCAGTACCAAATCCCCAATTTGTAACAAACTTACAGAAAGGATGAAAGGCAAAAAGCAGAGGCGCTACAGCCCCTCCCCACCTGAGAGCTGCCCATTCATTACCACTTCCACACCAACATCCACCCAACAGTGACAATTTGAATACCAATGAGGAAAATAAATCTCAAAGCTCAGGGGCTTGCTAGAAGCAGCGTGATTATTTGAAAGCTGCATGCACAGGGGTTTAGTCTGGTGTGTTGTTTTTGTGGGTTTTCTTTCCCCCCAGCTCTCCTGGTTTTTTTCTTCAGCATCTGATATTCTTCACTGGGGGAAAAAAACCCAACCCACAAAAAAAAAACACCTCACTAGACCAAGTGATTGTGTATTTTTATGATTTTTTGGCCAAAACTATCTCCAATAAAGCTACATTGCACCTATTTTAAACACCCTCAGTTTGGAGGAAAGAACTGATGCCTATTAGATAGGTTGCAAGCTGTCAGGATTCCAGTATTGCTTTTAGCTTGCATAAAATAACACATCCAATCTAGTTTTGTCTCATTCCACTATTTTAAAATACTTGCTACTCCTACAAATAAGTAAAGAAGCAGCTGGTAATGATCTGCAATTTTCATTGCCTAACATTCTGTCCTTTTAGATAAGATGTACGCAATACCCCATAGAACCTCTGTATCTCAACATTATTTGCAGCAAACCCTTGAAGTTAAATCAAAGCCCTGGAGTTCGTATTTATTTTGTGCTTGCCCTGAAGCTTTGTTTGTATTCAGCAGCTATATACATCTCAAAGTCTCCCGGCTTCCCATGTAGAAATTAAAAATATGTGTGTGTATCAAGATGTTTGACCATACATCGGACCGAGCAGAGTCAATACATTAACAGCAGCACTGTTACCCCACCGCTCCTTCTGTAGTAACAGACCTTTGCAGGCAGTTCACAGTCTGTTCTCCAGAACTGGAATTCTTGTTCTGAGGTTTAAAACAGAGTGATTACAGAATATGTTTTTATTACTTAAAAGATAAAGAACTGTATACTGAACTTGTGTTTAAATTACCCACTCAAAACAGAAAAAACAAGGACTCAAAAAACCCACAACATTAAGTTACCGCCTTAACTTGCCTCCATTATATCTACACATGCTGCTGTCACATTGACTGACGTAACAAAAATAATTACAAAATATTTTTCTCAAATGACATTGATCTTAATAAACAGCATACACGCAGACATAGGTATGTTTGCCTTCCCTGCATGTCAGGTTTCTATCTAGAAGACAGTTCCCATCTTGAGGTACCTCAGTGCCCCAATGACAAATTCAGCTGTCGACTGTGCAGACATTTAAGCTGTTTGATCAAAGGCTCAGTAAAGTTTTATAAAAGTAGCAGATATTTTAATTAAGTCGGGAAAACTGCAGTCAACGGACACAATTCTAGTTCAACGAATAGAGCAGTTGTTGGGACAGAAGCAATGGGTTGTTCAGTCCCCAAATCCGATTACCTCAGTGAGGATAAGGTTAAGAATGCTCATCTTACACCATTTGTTGCTGTAAAAATAGGCAGCTAAGTAACTGATGGAAATCCAAACTCATCACTTCATTCTTTTCTGTGATATGGTGATCTCATTTACACAGATGAAGCTGACTCTCAAGAGAAAGTGTAAATAAATAAGCAGTCACGGAAAAGAACGGAACCAAGCAGCTGAACCATGTATTTTCAGATCTGTCTTATTAACCAAAACACTTCTATTAAATCTGTTGTGCAAGATTGCTTTGCAAATTCCTTAGCAGAAAATCAAGGGGGAAAATAACATCATTAGTATTCTCATTAATGAAAGGAAAGGATGACGGCTGGTAATTTTGGTCAGCCACGATGACTTTGAAGGATACGTAGTGGTGTTGAAAGAAGCAGAACAACTAATTAAAGAACTTCCTACATCCTAGCAGTCCAAAGAGGACCAGAAAGAAAAAAAATAAAAATCAGTGACAAATTCCGAGTGTTAGAAACTTTGTTTACAGTTCTGATTGAAGAGTCTAAGACAACAGTAGGTATTAACTAGAAAAAATTGCCTTTATTTCAGAGTAGTCAAATCGTCCTTTCCAAACCTACACGAGTTCCAAACAAAATTTAACAAACTAATTGCCTAATCTGTGATCACATGTGATCACTCATGTTTGCAGTCCCGCAACTTTTAGTTTGAAATATCAATTGAATATAATCATGTAAATATTCGTTATTCCAATACAATCATAGATAAATTTAGGTTGCCAGGAATGCCTGGAATTAATTTAGTGCAATCCCAGGACCAGAATAAAGCTGACTTCAAAGAGAAATCAAGTTGTCTAGAACAGAGATATATTTATACAGGATAACTTAGAAATCCTTCATGTTTAAGTCCCATGTTGCTGAATTGTTCTAAGAAAGGTTTAAAGAAACCCCCCCCACAATAAATTACTTCAAATTTATCAAAGAAATGAAATTTTGTCTGTCTAGTGATCTTACACTAGTATTTAAAAGCCTTCCTGAAACAATCAAATCGATTCAGTATTTGCCATCTTGGATGTGTCTCAAGGCACTGACATTCCACTGTCCTAACTTAGTACTTTTCCAATGCATTTGACACGTGGTAGCTTGATGCTTTCATAGTCTTTATTGTTGAACATGGTAAACAAACACAGAATTGCCTGTTTTTACAGACTGCTATAAACTGGTCCCCCTCCCCTTCTTCCTTACAGACTGAAAAATTGTGACAAATCACTTAATCTTATCTGATTAATCAAAATGAGGAAATGCTTAAGAAAATACACTTTTTCCTCCTTTTCTTTTACCCCCTCCCCCCAAAAGAAACTACTTACAAAAAATGGTGAAAAAAAGGTTTAATCTTATACTTAAAACCTATGAAACTGTTAATTTGAGAGTTCATCAGCTACTTAAAAGTCTATATTGACTTTCAAAAAGCAGCAGAAATCCAACATACACCAAAAATGCAACACTTACCAGCAATTGTAATGAAATCATAAATTCCCTAATATTACTACCTCAGGAAAAGCTAGCAAGGGTAACTCTCCCAGTTTCTTTGGGGCATCTCAGTTTGTACCTTTCTTCTAGGATTTCATAGAAACATTTAGAGGAGAGATATGGGAAAGCAAAAGGCAGCAAGAAAGGTACAGAAACCATACAGAATGTACACTTGGGTAAAAGAGCAAACAACTTGCTGTGCCTTAAAGAGTGAAAATCAGGATATGTACCTACAGAACAGACAGTGCATCCTACAACAAACATGAATTATATAAATATGGGTCACTTCTCTCTGTTCCATATAGGGACACAGAGCAGGATTACATTTTAAATTTTTTTTTATTTATTGACACAGTTGGGAGTTTTGCTATTTCTGTTTTCCTGCAGAGAAAAAGATTTGAAACAGACAGAAGGGAACAAAAAAATACCTTCACAGCTTTCAAGTCTTGGTGTTTACATCAGCCCAGATAACTCTCAGCTTTATATTTACATTAGCACAGGAAAGACCCACTGAACCCAAAATTTAAGATTTGCCTGCCATCTTTTCCCATATGCCTAAGACACTGCTTAAAAGGACTAGCCTTTACTCCAGCTTCTACACCTCATTTTATCCCTACAGCAGGATAGTATTAATACTACGCAAGATCCTAAAATCCCACTCAGTGAAGAAACAAGTCCTCCAGCAATTTAGGATGCTGATCAATATACCACAGCTCTTTGGAAGAATTCAGACTCGTTAGTCACTGAAGAGACATTCCTAAAGATGGAGAAATCCGTGTTAACAGAGGCTTATTACTCTCTTGCCCTGGACAGGGCTTATTTTCAAATGCATCCTTCCTTTAGAAGGGCAGCTTAGATGAGAGGCTGCCTAACTTCCCAGGCAAGATGTATAAGCAACACAAGGAGAACAAAAAGTGAAATGCTTTTCCTTCACAACAACAGACCAAACTGCATAACTGATCATCTGCCTCCAGGATACAGTGGGAACAGGTCACAGCTGAGGGCTGGTGAAAATCCAGACTCCTCTGAGCAAGTGACAAAAATCTTGGGTTTATTCCTTTGTGAACTGTACAAAGGCCAGCAAGTAAAAGTACAACCACTACCAGAATAGAAGGCTGCTGTACTAACTAAAGTTGTTTAGAAATTAAGTATAAAGTCCTACCAGTATGACAAAAACAATGAAACTTTCACAAGAAAATGAAGCAGAGGTAATGCACGTGGTGCATAATGGTCTTACAGCTTCAGAAGGGAGATGGTAAGAACCATGCACGATTTGAATCAGTTGAGTCAGAGGCCTAGTCCCCAAAAATGATGATTTTCCTGATCAGAGTAATCTTTTTTCACCTACAAGTGCTGTTTTTGAAGAGCTATGCAGAGTGAGCCCTCAGGGAAGGGCTTTCCCCCCCTCTACACTGCCAACACAGATTAAAAGTTAGCACATTACTGAACATTATGGTAATAGCAGAGGCTGGCGCTAAGTCTTTTCTCAGGAGTTCTTTATGCTGTCGATTTCTACCTCTCAGAAAGAGGATTGAATTCTCTTACTTAAAAACATCCCACATAATCTCAAATATGAACAACAATGAAGAAAATTGCAAAATATTAGAATGATTACACTTTAACAGCTTCTTCACTAGATACAAATAGTATTTTTTTCCTTTTTAAAGAATTGTAGGATCCCATTTTATACATATGCACACATGGTAATGGTAACATAACAGGTTTTAATACAGTGTCTCGTATTAGCAGATGGCCCTTCAGTGCTGTGTTTTATTAGTTTGTTTTGCCCCAGAAATATCTGGCTACAGGAACTGCAGCATGTCATTGATTTTATTATATTGGTGAATTATCTCAGAGCCTGATAATACAAACTGCTTAGGCAGTTATTCATTTAAGTTATGTTTTGCTGTTGAATAAACCTCTTTGTCTTTCCCCCTGCTATCAGTCCTCTGCTATCACTCCCTTTCATCAATCCTAACTTATCATTTTCCCATGTAACATTCTTGCCATCAGCTTATTTTCCATGCTTTCTGCCCTTTTGGTGTTCAGAGGGAATTCAGCATCCAGCTCAACTCACATTTCAGTCCATGCCCTGGCTCACCTCCCTTCCTCCGGTCAGCACTGGTGACAGACTCCCTGCCAGCCACCAGGCTCTGCGACAGCTGCCAGCCAGGCTTTTCTTATGCTTTGCTGTGTGCAAGCCGAATGCAGAAGGGGAGTGCTGGGGTAAAACCGTCCTTCGTCCCTCACAGAGGCATCTGGCACACTGGCAGCCCTTCCACGTCCTTCTTCAGCGGCCAAGACCATAAAGCACACCTCCCTGGTCTGAGTCAACAAACACCATTGCCCAAAAGCACACAGCGCAAGTGTGACATATTTACTTCTAAATACCACTTCTCCCAAACACTTACAACTAGTTGAGTAATTATAGTAGGGAAGAAAAAAAAACCAAAACCACAGAAATGAAGAAGTCTTCTTTTCAGCCTTATGTAGGTCATCCAGTGTTGGAACTTAAAACTCTCAGATCCACAACACAGTTGATAGGAATGACTGGAGGGGAAGCAGCATGTAGAGAAGCCCATATGGACAACATATGCTTCACCAGGAAACCACTAACTTTGTGACAGCAGCAGAATTTTCAGGGTAAGAGATGTTTGTATGTGGCTCCAAGAACAGAGTGTGGTCTAAAGATGGCAGGCAGCATATCCAATTATAAAATATTCCATTAGTCTCATCAGTGGGAAGAGAACAGGCATGATCCCCTGCTAGAATACTGAAGAGCTAAGTGTGCTAAAATACACAGGCACACTAATACAGCCACGGGTTGCTTGCATGAGTTCTTTCTGTTTAGAGGCAATGCGGTCCAGCATTTTCTGTCTAAAAGATAACATATCTTAGAATAAAAATATTAAAATAAAACAATTTTAAACAATACCAATTACCAACAATTTGTGTGTTATCAAATACAATACTGAAGTTTACCCAAGTCCTTTCCAACAAGCAGAAAACTTCCAAACAGTCTTTAGCACAGAAAGTGCTCAAACCACCAGCTGAGAAAAGATCCGGTGAGCTTGGAAAACTGACTCCTTAAGACAGGAAAATTATTATAACCTCCTATTCTTCCCTTAAATGGTGATAAATCCTACTTCTGTCACATTTACATATACAAAACCTAAAATAAAAAAAAAGGTAATCAAGGAAATACTTTTATTATTGTCCTAATTTAGAAAGAAGCTAATTAATAAAAACAAGAAGGAGTGGGGTGGTGGTGGTAAAGAAAAATAAAGAAAAACATGCTCTCAGAAAGAATGTTAGCAGGTGGAAAAATAAATAAGTGAATTATTGCAACAGCCAAAACTGTTTGTCATGTCTAGGTAAGATTCACTGGTGACTACGAAAACCAAATCAGAAGATATCCTAAGGTAGCAATTTAATTTTGTTTCATATTCCTCAACTTCTTGGAATGAAAGACTGATCAAAGAGCTATCAGTGTGAAGACAATCCCAACAACTCATTTCTTCATTTACAACCTATATTTAGAGTACTTCTAAATTTACTTATATTCTTTAAATTTAATATTAGGGAACCAAATTCTGTGAGCTGAAACATCAATGTATTTGTATTTACATCCCTTTCAAGCACCTTGTAGCACAAATGATTTTACAAATGTTTTATGAAAATCTGTATCTGGGCTGTTTAGACAAGAAGAAAAGGTTCCTTATCAAATACTTTCACTGCTCTCTAAATATATATTACCCTATAAATGCAAAACACCAAAACATTAAGACATTTCAAGGCACTGCTGTCTTTTCAGAAAAAAAAACAACCAAACCAACCCAGAACAACCCAAAACCACCTCAAAAAACACCAAACCCAAGAAAACCCTAAAAACTCCAAACCCACACCAAAACAAAATCCAGCCAAACCCTCTCCAAAATCTTTCAGCAAACAACGTCTCCAGGATTCAAGTCTATTTCTGCTCCCATTACTGGTACTGAAAATACCAAAAGTATTCATACATGTAACAGAGAAACTCATAATGTCCTGGCTTACAGAAGATTCCCCAAAGACAAAGTCAGTGTGTGGTTACCTTCTCTTCTTACACTTGCTTCTACCATTTCTTTTGCCTCCTCTTTTTCCCCCCACTTACATCTCTACCAAAACCACGTACTTTATAGCAGAGCTCCTGTAGTGCATATTAGGAGCATATTTTATAGATAGTACAGTATTTTCATTATGCAGAGCTACACTCTTTGCCATTTCATTCATACACATATAGATACGCTTAGACTATATGTGCCAAAGCTATTTATATTGTTGGGGTGACTCTATGTGTGCATGTAAGGGAACACAACAGTCATTCCCCCCCTTCCTTTGCCTAGTCATACAAAATCCACTTGAGGGAATGACCATTTAGTTCTAAACTGAGTGTTAGCATAATGGAAAAGCAAAGGTAGTAGAGGAAAGAGAAAACCAGTAATTTGTTAAATGTTGCCTTGCTTTAACACCACACTCTATATGCATATATATTCACAAATCTCACAGACCACTGCTCTCTTACACAGATGAGAAAGCATGAAGGTCTATTATCCCTTAAAACTCTTGTGTGCCAGTAGAGAACATTGCTGATTTGAACTTTAGGGTATTCAATGGATGTATTATGGAAGAATGGTGTATGGTAGGAACAGCACAACACTATTAATTTTCTTCCCTTTTGTCTCCTGTATCTTAGTAGTAAGCAGTTATAAAGCCTCACTCAAACCATTATCTTAAACGAAAGTGCTAGCTAATTATGTCTTTATCAGCATTTCATTCTACTTGCATAAAAGACGAAAGTCATAGTTTGAATTTAAATGCAAATTAGTGAAGATAAGCCAAATATTCAGAATTTTTAAAAAAATCCATTTCCTAAAGAAAGAGGACCACAGAAAAAAGTGTAAGTATCAAGAAGCAGAGGCCAATTTACTTTGCTTTTAAGCAAACAGATCTCACTTAATTCTGAATGATCTAGTAGTTCATTTCCTGACAAGAACTTGTGATTCCAACTCATCAGTTAATTGCATGGCAACTTATCTGGCAATAAAATCTCTTTGCCAGAAGTCCATAGTCTTATAGCTCAAAACCTTCCCAGTGATAATGTATGTTCCTGAATCTGTGGAGGCAAATTATGTCAAGACACAGATTTCTAAGTTTATGACATTTTGGGAGAGTTTTCAGGGATTCAAATAGACAACCTATAGCCTAAGAATTTTCTAGGCTCCGTCTTTTAATTTGAGCTAGAAATGTAGGGAGAAAAACATAAATCTGGAGGCCAGACTGCACAAGTGAAGGAACTCATTTAAATTCACAAGTAGAAAGCCCCTGATCCACCCAAGTAATGCAAAATAAGACAATCGCTATCAGGAAAAGGAGACAGTAACAAGTGTTTAAATTAGTGATTGTAAATATGTTATTAGTTTTTTTGTGGATTACAGAAGGATTTAAAATACTTCTACAAGTACTGCAGAAAAAAAAATCATAACCAAGTAAATGCATTTGCAAAAACATTGCATGACAAAGAAGGAGCATGAAATCATTGTTAAGATACTTTTTCTCAGTAAATACAGACTAAGCTTCTAAAATAGAAAGTCCAAATAACTCTGAAAACCCAAGCCTTCTCATGCATCATGACTGCAGTTTAGAAAGCTGGCTGCATAAAATTTTACACAATAGTGACAGCACATGCTGTAATGCTCCCCTTCTCTCCTCCAAAAGACCAACCCAAAATATATAGCCAGTATCAAAGGCATAATTAACCTAACTATATTTATGTCCACAGCTAAACCATCAGCTTTGGCACCTTCCAGTCAACAGAAACAAACAGGCATAGCACAATCTGCTCTAATCCTAATGCAGGTATCTGCAGATCAGACAAGCTGCAGCCCAGAAATACCTGCTTTTCCTCTGCTGAAGATGGAAAAAGTGACCTGCAGGACATGCTCAGCCAGACATCTCCATCTGGTAGGATGGATTCCACTTGTTCTGCCATATAGGGTCCAATTCCCTCATCCCTGCTGTAACCACTAACTTAAAAGTGAAAAACCAAAACAAAATAAATCCATTATTTTAAAAGTAAATGTAATTTGCATATAAAAATCATCCTCCAGCTCACAAACTGTCAAAAATGTAATAAAAGCTATTTCAGTTAAAGAAGCCGTTAAAAATGACCATACTGCAAGTATCAAATACAATCTTACCCAAATCCCCAAAAAAGTTTTTCCCCTTATGCTTATAGAAAGGACTAGCTGAAACCATCACATGTAAAAAGGAACCTGTGGTATCTGCATCAGTAAGCACAGACAAACACAAATTTGAAATGTTTTTTGGTTAAATTTCACCAATCAATTCAACTTAACATCAAGCTGCACTACTATATGTATTTGGATGCTAATCAGGTTTTAGCTGTAGGTGACTACTGCATTTCTAATTGCATTTCTTCAGCTTCCTGATTCTTCCTGAAGAAGTTTTACCTTGTTTTACAGAAGTAGTCTTCTCACAGGTTGTTTTTTCCCCTTGTTTTGTTTTTTAAGTGACCACCTAACCTAGAAAAGTCAAGGTGACTTCTCCAGCAAGAGGAACAATGTAAACTTGCATCATGCACCTACACATTGCACTACCATTAAAGCCTAAGAACTGACTATGACACATTCTATAGCAGTGGCTATTGCTGGAAAGCATTAAGTCTCATGTGTCTACATCACAGAAAATTTTGAAGTCCCCTCTGTTAGACACCTACAGATAGGAACTACAGTTTAACTTGCCAAAAGTTTTGGCATTTGTCAGATTGAGGGGTTTATTCAGTGGTGTGCGTTTGGGGTTTTTTTTGGGGGGGGGGGGGGGGATGTTGCGTGCATAAGGACTCAGTAGTATGAAGGAAGTTACAATAATTCTTAGGATTTCTATTGTTGCAGAACAAGATCTCTCAGTGCTAGCCAGTGAGCTACTAAGAACCACCCCCCACCCCCACCCCCGAATTTACAGCAAATTTACTTATACTTCAGTACGGCTTTTCCTTCAAGCATATCAACAGTCTCAAAGTCACCTGCCTATTCAGATAACAGTGTAAAACAGTAACTCCATTCCTTGTCAACATTTCAGCCTGATTTTAATCAAAGGAATTTAACTTTTCGTTTCTGCAGAAAAGTACAAGAATGCATGTAAACATCAACAGAGGCTCACGTGCCAACTTTTCTGTGTTGCTTGAATACCAGACTACTGGCCACACCTAGCCAGCTTTCTCTGCTATTTTGAACAATAAGAAAGCATCCTGAAATCCAGAAATACAACTTAGTTGCCAAGGTACCCCGTAACAGACGTAGGACTTCATGCTGCCTGCATCCTCATACAAGTAACAGCAAGGTTAGCTCCCCAGGCGCTGGCAGGAGCTCCATCCTCCTCCAGTTCTCACATGTCTCAAAAGCGCTGAGCTCTCCCCTGTCTGCTACAGCCCTAACAGCTGACTCCTCCACTCCTGCTTTACTTATCGATTAGTTCTCAATGCCAGCCCAAAAGTAAGCACTCCCTCAAGTACATCAGGTGGGAAAGGCGACAAAAAGCAAGAATTTCCACTATGCAATAAAGCACCAAACCCCTCAGCTTCTCAATGTGTCCTTCCCTGACACGTTAAACGCTACAAGGGATGAAAGTCAATCTCTGATCTCCAATAGCAGTACAGGGTCACCTTTAGAGACAGGGTGCTGCAATACACCCGATTTCCCCTCCTGGAACTGATCAAAGCGGACAGAAAGCTTTATATTCATGTTTTCTTTGTCTCCTTCAAACAACGGCTAAAACCTGAGAGAGAGCATGAAAAAGAAAATAAGTAGCCTCCCCAGACACCTCCAACTAAAACAGCTCTCTCGTCTTCCGGCCTCAAAATTAACACCCAGTTCGGGCATGAATACTTGTGGCAGAGTCTGCAAAATAACCCCACCACTGCCGCCACAAAACGGGAGGGTGCCTGCTTCACACCTCTGAGGGTCCAGCCTCACGCGTAGGGAGGCCAAGTTCAACTTGCATTCCCTCGTTCTTTCTAGTATTAATGATAAATCATGAAGAACAGCAATAATCAAGACAAAGCAATAACATTTAATACAAGGGAGTTTAAGTGGCTATATTTATCAGAAAAGCTCTACCCCCACTCCCTCAAGCTTTTATCAGGAAAGAGAATAAAAATCAAAGTCTGTGAAGTCTACTGTTTTTTCCTCCTGCATTATTTATACCAATTGTTTTGTTTAAAATTAAAAAAAAAGAAGCAATATGACAAAGGACTGTGCAGTTCTTGATTAAACACTACCCCTTCTATGGCTGCCATGGCAGATAAAGACAATAAATATCCAGTCAACCTAAACCTAAAAAAAAAAAAATCCAAACAAGAAGTTAATTACATCTTTTCAAATACAAAAAAAAAAAAAAAAAAAGAGGATGGAAAATGGATTTAAATCTTATCAGAAGAAAGTAATCAAGATTATTATTCTACCAGAAAATATCCCAAATGCATAGAGAAGAACAAAACCCACAAATAAATAAGCAATCACTGTGTTGTACAAATGGACAGTTCACTTCTTAACAAACCTGGCTCTTCTTGTGCATGATTAAACATGCTTATATAGATGTTTTGCTATGGTAAGCGAGACTGAGAGCACTATACTGGAAACCCCCCCTTAACTGGATCACATGGCAAATATTTCAAACAAATTTTTATGCTGCAACTTCATGTGTGTCTTCCAGCAGTCATCCCCTGCCCTCACCCGAGCCAGCTCCGCAACAGCCAGCAGGGCAGCCCAGGCAGAGCCCTCTGTCACACATGCATTGCCTGTGAGAGCTATAATGCCTCTGTATGCCAAGGGAGGATTTTAGAGCATGACAAAAAAATGTTCCCTGTATCCAGGAAAGGTATTTTGCCACCTACGCATAATCTCCGTTTTTAGACAAACTACTGCATTGGCCATTGGTGCCCAGGCGCTGGCAGGGGGCTGCAAGACAGCCTCTGCAAGGAGCAACAGGGTGTCCACCGTGGCCAAACCGAAGTCAAAGCCCAGCCGGTGCTCACTGGCAGCAAACTGCTCCTCCCCAGCCCGCAGGCAGCGATGACGTTCTGCACAGTGCTCTTATTACTGTTACATCCCCTCCGATGGGGAGCGACCAGGCAGGATGGCAGAGGGCTGCCCGGCAGGCACCCTGAGGGGCAGAAAGACACTGCACAGAGGGCTCCAACAGCATGGGTGCACCCCAGCGGGACGCTGCACGGAGGGCTCCAACAGCATGGGTGCACCAGAGTGGTGAGGGGAACTGCAGGGTTTGAACAGGCAGCCAGCCCCAAGGTCCAGCCTGCAAGCAGTAACACAGTAAAAAAGAAATAAAAAAGTTGAAATGTGGTCCTTTGTGGTCAATTTCCCCAGCAGAGAAACGAGGGGGAACCAAATCCCCACATACACAATGTTAAGGGTCCTTTACCACTTCCCAGCATAACCCCCCGCCCCCACCCAAACTATCAAGATAACAGGTTATAATTTGGAAATAGTCACTGCAGTTGCATTAAACCAGGACACAGTGAAATGCCAACAGTCTGAAGGAAATAAACTCAAGATCATTTACAGTGAATGAAAACTTGCAGCAGATGTAAAATGTCTCCCTTTGCCACTTGTAGTTCCAGATTTTTCTATTAAAAACTATTAAATTTTTCCCAGTACGTTACCACAACCAGGTAAGTTACTAAAATATTAAACTGCTTATCATAAATTGTGCAATTCAGTAAACACAATGGGAAGTGTTGCTGCACTGAACATTATTTGTTTTAAAAAAAATATCCTTGATAGCCTGTAATAATTCAAATAAATATTATGTTTAATACAAAAATATGAATGCAACCCATTCCATTAATTATATGGGATTTTTTTATGATAAATCAAATGCAAGTTTTTTTCCTCAGATTCACTTGCTTCCATTTCTCCTCTAGTGATTCAGACTCCACGGAAATGTATTGACAAAAGACATTTGTTGGGTGACCTTTTGAGTTTTCAAGTAACTTGATTTTTCATCACTGTGAGTGACATTATATACTAACCACTATTTAAGTTTGGCCTTTGAGCAGCTGTGCTCACTCATGTATTTTTGAAATACAGCACCTTTCTCATCCCCTAGAACTTTTTCTTTTCAAGTGGAGTCCTGTACAGATAAAGAGCTACTTAGGGAAAAAAAAAAAAACAAAAAACCACGACACAGTAAATTAAGTGATTGCACAAAAAAATGCCTTTCTGACAACATAATCGCTGTACTATCCATGTGAAAAAAATGCAACAAAAAGTTTCAGCTTACTATCTTCTTTTAAAGGAGCTTACTGTGGTATCAAACCCATTTATCTTGCCCTGTAGTTATTTCAAGGAAAGAGTGGCCAAGATGGTATGAAAAAGAGGGGAGCGCACAGAACAAAGAGACTGGCTGATGCTCTGCAAGATGCTTGCAACAAGGTTCCTGGCCTTTGCACAGCTACCTAAATAAACGTTATCCGCTTCCATCCCATGGTCTGTACAGGTCTCCTCCTGCACAGAACTTCCCAGCCTCTCAGCTCCACACTATTCCAGGCAGAGTGAAGACTCCAAACATTGTACCCCAGGTGTCCCTAGACTGCACCTCAGACCACCAGCCACAGCCTTCTAACTTCTCATACTTAGAAGACTTCATCCATAGGGCTATACCCACATTTGCCAGCAACGTCATCTTCTTAGCTACAACCCTTTATAAAGCTTCTCTCAGATGCTTTTCCACTGGTATTCAGGTCTGATGTGAGTCTGGACTCCAATAAATACTAATTTAGCTATTATGGGGCCAATTTGTTCTTGTGCTTTAAGTCACGTAAGCTTTCTAAACCACCTGAAGTGCTGTAGACCACTGTATTACAAGCAGTAATTATCTGAAAGACTATATCTCTACAATACCTTTGTTTATCTCTCTGAAACAGTTTATTTTTCTCCATCCCTCACTTAAGTGAACTCTTCAAAAGCAAAGAGGCAGCACATCGATAGGATTCCTACCCTTGAGAGACAGGTAGCAACACTGATGGGAGAACTCTTACGAATTCTCGAGTGCCAGCTCTTAGAAGGATGTTACACTTGAACACAAGATTTGTGGCGAACAAAAAGAGGTATCAATGGAAACACTACACATCATGTCCATGGTGTGCTTGTTCCCACTTTATGAGCCTCCTGTAAGTAACGGCATGCCTGTGCTGAATGCAGACCAGTTACAAGCATGAGTTTAAGCAAACAGAGCTGTAAATCAGTCCCCTCGTAGGTGAAGTCTGATTTCACATCCATAAGAAGGAGGAGGCAGCTCCAATCCCAGAGCAGAACACGCTGTGGCAGGGTCACTGCTTTAAATTCTCCGGCTCGTATTCCAGCTAAACAAAAGCCAACAAAAACTGCAAAACACCCAAGCAGGGACAGATATTAAACCTAGTACGAAAAGTCGTTTTCTCCGTAGTCAAGGCGCTTCAGAAAGAAATTACCATTTTTTTCCCCTCACAAAGAATGTGAATAATGTTACAGTTTTGTTCTGGTTTTTAAACAAAAAGCCATGTGAAGACCTATGAATAGGGCTTAAGACTTCATTAACGTAGGCATTTAAGTTCTGACTTTTCTGTTGTTCTTAAAAGAAAAACATTTTATACTTTGGCTCCAAAATAAGCTTACAGAGCTGACCCACTTGCACCAACAGTGGTATGTGGTAAAGAGATGCACACACAATAGTTTTTAAAATAGGAAATAAAAATCCCAGAAAAAAAACCCAGCTGTGTAATTTAAATTGTGAAACCTACATGACCTCAGCTACACTTAGATTCTGTAATGGAAGACAGTATTCTATCAACACAGGAGTAAGTCAAGACTCAATACAAAAACTTTCCAAAGCTTCTTGGACCAGAAATTCCAGTGGAACAGTGTATACCTATTACAATGTCCCATGGGTCACACAAGTGAACACAGCTCCCAGCAAACAGGAAAAAACTGACCGCGAACTCCACAGCAGCACAAAGATAACAGGCCAGAAGCGGTCACGGAAGGAATCACCTACAGCAAGATAACATGGCTTTTATGAAGTACTGACTTCATATTAAAGTATTAAAGAGTACTGAAGGTACATTTCATCATCTTTTGGGTCTTGCAGATTATGTTCCAGTTCTCTAAAGGCAGCACGTAACTTCATATTTTAGCTTTCATCTTTTTAGTTACTTCATATGTACCTTCAGCTACGTTCATTAAATAATTCACTTTTACAGATGTCTTTCTCGTAACATTTCAAAACTTGTTGGTATTCCAACCTGGCCTTCTGAGCTAGCCAACTGAAAACAAAACAGAACAAAAATTATTAGAAATGAGTTTTTAATGACAATTCTGCTCTAAAAGTTACTGAAATACAGAAATCCCACATCATGATCTTTCCTGATAATAGAATTCATTGTAATCTGCACGTCTGTTTCTTTGAACGGAACACTGATTCCCCAAGGTATCGTCTCTGATGTATAAGAAGTCGAAGCTTGCAGGGAAGCAAAGCATTCTCATAAAGGCATTATGTCTTCCTTTGAAACAGAACTTGAAACCTGCAAGTTTAATTTTCAAAAGCCCACATCCCAAGAAAGTTTGCTTTTCAAAACTGCCAAAAGAAGTTAGAGCTTCTGTTCTTCTTTTAAAGACAAACGTACTATAGCATGTTGTGAAGCGACAGGAGCTGCAGCATGAAGTTATTATGAAAGGTTTCAGAGGCAGCAAGCTACCTTGAAAGGATTTTCTCTCAGGAGAATGATTGAAAATAAGAGTAATACTCTTGAGAAAGTAAAAAGCAAACAAATAATATGAAGAATGAGATTCTGTTTTTCAAGAGAATGAATTTGAATTACTTGGGTAGAACAAGCAGTACTGTCTCCTAAAATCTGGCTGTATAAAATTAAGATCTGGACAGACTAATACCTACTGCCAAAACTAAAACAGCAGCTCCGTGATAGCCACTTCTCTACAGACCTCTCAATCCAGCAAGAGAAAAAAAAAAGGGAAACAGCATGAGAGATTACTCCTTCCTTCAGAACAGTATTTCTAAAGACCTAAAAAGAGGAATAGGCAGGTAACCAACACTGAACAAGCAATTAGTTAAAAAATAATAATAAAAACAACCATCACACCAAAACTACCCCAAACCAATAAGTTAGCTGCTATAGAATAAGGCCCTTTTCAGAGGACAATTGTCAAACAATTGTTTATTAAAAGAATGTAAAAGTATTTTGCTAAATAATGTTTAATATAATTTGATGCCACGTTAAAAACACAACTGCTCTGTTCTTCAAACACAACAGAGCAAGTTGCAAGAGGTATGAAAGAGGTACAGGTGGAAAAACCTAATTGAGTCAGATAATTACCAAGATTATACACAAGACAAGCTACAAAAAAACCCTTATCATACTTCTTAATCAAATATATTTTCTTGTTCTGTTTTATTGTAACCACTACAGAAAAGGGTGTGTCCAATTGACAGAACACTCGTCTTTATTAATAAACTGTACTGGAGTAAAATTGCCTTGAATTCACAGGGCACAGCGTGCCTTCAAACAAGCCCAGCTGTATCTCGTGACCCTGCAGCCCACCAGCTGGGAAGTGCTTGTCTACAGCAGTGTACTACAGCAACGCTGTAAAAACCAAGGAAAAACCACATGGAAAAACCAAGATTCAAGTTGACAGAGAGAGATTTGTCTTCTCAGAGAAGTTCTTGAACTCCCAATAGATCAGAAAATTTTAAATTCCATCACCTGGTCAAAATTACACAGCATAGCTTCATCCCATTGATTTTCCCAGTAAATACAGGGACATGATTTTGGGAAATTATGTTTGTTTTCTTAAGAGAAAGCATAAGTTTTTCAGGGCTTTCCCCACCTCCTGACATGCAAGCAAAATAATGTTGTGTGAGTCCTAATCACCTTGGATTTAATGAACTCTAGTCCTGAAGGAAGAGATTTCATGAAAAACACAACGTGGTAAAAACACAGCAGACCCGCAAAGTGAACGCGACACCCGAATTCAACTCTAGATACAGTTTACATTGTAAACAGTCTGGCAGCACTTCAGGATGCAGGATATACATCCTTATGACAGAATCACATGGATATTCCTTACCAAGGCTTGGGTTGCAGCCATCACACCCCAGCTCAGCACTTCCTACTAGCCAACAGCCCATGCAGCTGTGTCCCACCTACACTGCCTACAGCCGGAGAGCTCAATGTGGGAAATTCCTCTCTAGACTTACAGAACTTTTATTTATTTCCCCCTCCCCCCATAAGAGTAGTCAAACCTCTGAACAAACGTCCAGAGAGGTCACAGTTTTCATCCTTGGAGCTGTTCAAATTCCTCCAGATGCTCAGCAGAGCTCTTACCCATGCAGTCAGTGTGGCCAAGCAAGCATGTCACCTCACTCTACAGCAGATGCTTTATAAATGGCCCAAATGAGTGGATGACCTAATAAATGATCTGACACACACTAGCTTCAGCTGATCAGATCATCACTAATTAAATGGGAGTCCAGACAAGTGTGTCCAAGTTTACAAGTCTTACTGAACCTGTCCTCTTCCCAAACTTTTCTTCTTGCATGAACAAACTGCTCTCTCCGGTTACATAAAAACATTAAAATTGGCTAATTCATTTCTGAATCACTAGTTAAATCCAAGACAGTATCTGCTACTTCAGCATTACAGCCCTTGAGATGTTACAAAGCCTCTTCATGTATCAAGTACAAGAAATAATCCTACTGTATGGATGGTTTTGTAATTTACAGTAATTAGGTTCATTCCCTGCAAATTTTCTGTTCTTTTATTTGTAAAATGTAAGACAGGTAGCTGCAGTGCACTGCAGCATTATGAAAACAGATTCATTCTTAGCATGAAGGTCACAAATATTGTACAGTCACTAGAAAGTCTGACACAAAACTTTACATCCCTCCGATTCCATCCTAATGCAGGTTACAAGACACTGAAAGTGGAGCATTTTATTACCCCCAAAATACCAGATGTTTCTGGCATGACGACAAGAATGCAGCACGCTCACAACATCCACAATAATCTACAACACACATAAAGGGAATAACACTTCAGGACCAATGCCTCTTGCTTCAGAAAATATATTCTGTGTAAACCAAAATTTGGGAGGTTTTTTGTAATAGTATTTCATGAATTATTTAACCATAACCACTATCAAACAACAGAGAAATACGGAAAGAAACCAAGGTTCTGTGAGCCTTCTGTAAACATCACCTCAACTATTGACAAGGGAATTTTTCCCCGGTATTTGATCCCCATATCTGCTAATGTTTGGAGCTAAGGGAATAATGCACATTCAGCCTAAACTCATAACCTCTAACAACCAGATGCAGGACTTTCAGGCATATTTAGCCACACTGTATTGCTCCTATGAACAAATGCTACAAAATAATTAAAAAAAAAAAAAAAGAAAAAAGAAGATTGATGACTATGTGGCTTATACACAATGAAGTCCCAGAGTCACATGTTAAAGAATAAATCCAAAAACTCCACAAGCCATCTGGTTTAAAGCCAAGTATTTTTCTTCTCCACCCAGAAATCTTGTATAAACATAAGAATAGTACATTACTGTTCTTTCAAGATGAACACACCTAGCAAAAATCAACAATTCCCTCTAAGGCGGATTCACAGACACATTTTACAAGGATACATTTGCAACCTGTCCATTTCTGACAGCAGTCAGAAAGAATACCTATTTCTGGACAGGAGACTGAAGGAAATAACAAAAAAACCCAAAAGAAGGTATTTTAGAATCTGGTCATGAGCTGCTATTGCCACACACCTAGTTTTCAGTGCAGCAGTTCCCATTCATGGTGGTATAATCGCACCCAAACAACACTGAGGTCCTTTCATTGCTTCCAGGTGTCACGGTTTAACCCCAGCGCCGCTCGCTCACTCCCCCCCCAGTGGGATGGGAGAGAGGATCAGAACAGGGAAAGTGAGAAAACTCGTGGGTTGAGATAAAAGACAGTTCAATGGGTAAAGCAAGAGACACACACATACGCAAAGCAAACAAGGAATTCATCCGCACTTCCCCTCAGTTGCAGGTGTTCGGCCATCCCCAGGACAGCCGGGCTCCATCACACGTAACAGTTACTTGAGAAGACAAACACCATCACTCTGAACATCCTCCCCCTTCATCCTCTTCCCCCAGTTTATATACCGAGCGTGACATTCTGTGGTATGGAACATCCCTTTGGCTGGTTGGGGTCAGCTGCCCTGGCTCTGCTCCCTCCCGGCTTCTTGTGCACCAGCTCACTGGCACAGCATGGGAAACCTGGAGAGTCCTTGATGCAGAGTAAGCACTTCTCATCAACAAGTGAAAACATCAGTGTGTTAACAACATTATTCTCATACTAAATCAAATACACAGCATTGTAGCAGCTACTGAGAGGAAAATTAACTCTGTCCCAGCCAAAACCAGGACAGCAGGTTATCCCACTGCTCTTGCATCACAGGCCAATTAGTAATTGCTCAGCTGTAAGCTCAACAGGCATTATAAAGTCAAGTAACAACAGATTTGCCTTAAAGCACTCATGTTTGATACCAGTATTTAAATTATCCAAGTCTTTCAGATGCCTGTTCCTTCCCTAATATCCAATTTTATCATTACAGTCATAAACAGTAAGCTCCCATCCACCAACAATTTTGTAATTCCTATTAATTTGACTAAATTAGTATCAATGCAGAAAAGCAAACCCAATGCAGTTTTGGGTGGGTTTTTTTATTCATGTACCTTCACAGGCACTGTTGTCAAAACAGGCAAAATCAATTAAATTCATTTTTGAAAAAATGTGAATTATCAGGAAACACTATACTACCCAAACTAAAAGTATACTGAATTCTGAACAATTATGCCAAAAAACTACCTGACAATTTTCCTTCACTAACCCTCCTGCAGTTTTCTTAAGTCAAAACATTCAAGCAAGCACATTCATTGCTACCTGTAAGGGAAAATCCAGATTGCCTCCCCCAGAACAAATTATCTGCCCTTTCATCTGCCTGTCCTGATGCCACGTATTGACTCCTCTGCTAATACTTAGCCTGCTCCTCGTTTAGCCATCCGGAATGGGAGATCTGCAGGCGTTGCTTCTGCACCTGGAGCTTACCCCCAAGCTGCCCACTGGCACAGGGCAGAGGAGCTGTAACCTTCAGCCTTTAAGAGGGCTGTTTTGCCTGCAGAGCAATCACACCAGCAGTTTCATCAACTTTCTAGCAAAGGATAACTGAACTTCTAGGCAAAACTGAGGGACCTCCAACCTGTCCCCCTTCCTGAGGGCATTACTCCTCTCTTGCAATAAGAGGTAAGAAAGTACGTTCTATACATCTTCCCAAAACCAGACAACTACCATATCATCACCCTGCACAGCATCTCACCTCCAAAATTCTCATTCTGACTGCTACTGACGACCACGCCGAAACTCACATGCCAGCCATTTTACAGTTTCTGCTTGTCCTCCTCTACATCTTTTATTGAGTTCATAGGTACCTTTTACAGAATCTCACAGTACTGCTTAAAATTCAAGACTGGCTGATTTCCACGACATTTAAGGGGTCAAAAGCATTTCCACTCCTCTTCAGACTAAACCAGTTTAGCCTAGTACTCTGCCTGTGACAAAGGCACAGCAGGTTCTCTAGAGGAAGACACAAGAGCCTCTTGATAGACTGGAGGCAATTTGCCTTACCTAAAAATTTCATCCTGTAATAAACAGATGTAAGTTTAGACCTTCAGCCATAAAGTTCAAGGGCCTTGAAAGATGTCTTGATAGCAATTACAAATTAGGATAGCCTAGTCCTGAAAATTAAAGTTTTTTGAAGGTAGGAAGAAGTTTAGAAAAAAAGATCAATTCCTTCCTCGCCCTGAGCAACAGGCAGGAAAGCTCCTCCTGGCACCCGCTGCACAGCAAGCAGGGGGCTTCTGTCCAAACAGTATTTCACAGCGAGGTACACGGCTGAGAACAAACTGCACGGGTAAAACCCTTCAAAATACATCAACCATAAGAACAAAGCTTGGAAAGTGTCTGACAGACCAATCCCACTGCAAAAATACTAACAAATAAATGCAAACACTAAGTGCCAAAAGATAGTTTTCTCCACTTGCAGGATTTGTTTAGTTTGGGGTTTTTTGTTTTAAAGACAAGCTACCCAAAGTTTTAGTCACCGAGTCCAGCAAGTTATTTGCTGCTAGATTTGCTATTCCTCAGTGACAGCAAGCACAGCTGAGAAGACTTCCCTCCTGGAAACTAATTATCAGAATTATAATAATCAGATGACATTATCTCAATTACTTCATTAGAAGAAGCGAGGATGGGAGTTGCACTGCTGCAAAGCGTATCATGAAACAGCTGCATCTCGTAATGTCATTGAGTTTCAAGACAGCTGTTGGAAAGAAAAGGAAGACAAGGGACACACACATTTTTACCAGTTTTCCCTGCTTTCATCAGTAGGTCTTTAAAATGCCACTTCCAAGGAAAAGCAAACCAGTGAAATAAAGGGGAGTGAGGAAATGTCTCTGTCCAGAAACAAACCTAGAAATCTAGACCCAATGGCTCACTAGGCCCAGTGAAAAACCAGCAAGTTCTGAGTATTGCAATAGTCCCTGTTCTTACTTACCTATTTTAATACAATGACTGGCTCCATAGCCATGCCATGTTATGTTCCTCCAGGCAGCTAGGAGGAGATGACATTTGACGTTTGCACACTGATAAAGACAGGAACCTGGGGGAGGGGGACAAGACACTTTAGCCATTTTCAGATCTGTATAGATTAGGAAAAAGCATAAAATTGTATCATATTTTTAATTCTGCACCAGTTATGGTTTAATTACTTGACTTCTGCTTAAAGGGAACAGACAATAAAGTTTTCTCACTCTGCCTGATGCTGGCAAACTTATTCAAGAATGAAATATTTAAAATAAAATGTTAAAGTCTACCAGCCACTTTTTAGTTTTTTCCCCCTGCTGCCTTATCATTGCAAAGTAGTATGATTTTTCTCGAACTCTATCACTTAAAAAGCCTAAGGAACAATATAAGAAATGTTTATTTCAAAGTGTTGTATAATGTCAGTATTAGCATTTCATTTCAAATCATGACTCATGGATATTCATTCTGAAAAGCTATAAAATAAAAGCACTAGGAAGCATGCAGTGAGAGACCAGGACAATAATGAAAACAAGAATGGAAATCAATAAAGAGAAAAAGAACTAGAGCAGTGGGACCTGGACCATATCACAGACCATAATTCACTGCTGACTAACTTAGACTGAATGCTAACGAGTGAATGCTGGCAGGAATGCATTTGATCAAAACCTACCTGACACAGCGCAGAGCTCAAAAGGCAAATCAAGCAGGTCTCTCTGAAGCTACTGTAATTAGACCTTAGCAGTGTGACCATTTTTTGTTCCTTTCTTAAAGAAAAAAAGAAAAGAACAAAACAGTCTCAAAGCTATTACTCTCTGTAAATACTTAGTTACTACTTCACAATGTATTCACAGTGCATCTAGTTCTGCAAAACCCCACTGAAATGAAAAAAGTTCACTTGCTCGCATTCCCTAAAGGCCAGGATCCGAGCAGGGCATTGCAGGCACGTGAACGGGAAGAGGTTAAGTGATTCCAGGACAGCACACATATTTAATAACACAAAGACAGATGAGATAACATCAGACGGTTGGAAGAAACAATGAAAGGAAGTCAGCTGACAGCCTCCCAGCCTTCCCCTGACAACCACCACGCTCAAAGGCAAGCCTAGCAAAAATGGGCCAACAGGGGAATTACCGGAGTAGAATGAAAGCTGAGAAATCCAGACCCAAGGGAGAATAATGACACTTTCCAACATGGACCCCTACAGGTCTCCACATACAGAGTAGTCCCTGCTGTAATGGGGAGTGCGACCAGGGAGCCTGGGGAAAGAGGCTGGCATGTCACCTTGGCACCACAAAGCAGGAGAAAGCTACAGGCAGCAAGGACAAAGTGCCTAATTGGTAGGTTAATATTCTTCACTGCCCAGTTCACCTCCAGTCTGCAGCCAAGAAAAAATAACCAACTGCTCTCACTCTGTGTGGGCAGGTGAGAGAGTCGTTCCTTCCATCATATTTAACCGTAGGGGGGGAAGCTGCAGGTTTCTCCTCTGAACAGCTTAGGACCCATCGCAATCCAATGAGAAGCCACCCATCGGCCACAGTTTATGTGCAGTTTATTTTCTGTCCTCAGATCTTTCATTTAAGTTCACACAGAAGGAAAACCACTGCCTTACCTTGAAATAAAGCTACCACTAAGTTCTTTGCAGGTGGTTTGACAAGTTAAGGAGACAGATGAACTGTAGCTTTCTGCTTATAAATGAAGTGGTAAACCGTAGGAAGAAAATGCAGTCTCCAGATGTCTATTTAAGCCTCTGATGAGTTAACTCCAGTGAGGTACTCAATCAACCCATCAGCATCTGAAGTGACACCAAAGGCTTAGTCAAACCTGCTGGAGTGGAAAACCTACATTTTTTTTCCTCCCCAAAACACTGCATAATCTAGAGGTTGGGGTTGTTTGTTTGTTGTTTTTTATAATACCCACCTGCTTTAAAGGGAACTTTTCTAAAGTAACAATTCAGTTTTGGAAAAAAGAATTTGGACTAACCTTGACACATACAATTATCAAGTACCCTGCCCTTGGATCACCAGGAGGGGCTGAGCTACAGATCCTTAGATGCTCAGCACAGGCCTTTCCCATTTAAGTTGGGTGTAAATTCTTACCTTTTATCCTGCAAAAGCTGCTTAAGAAAATTTCAGTACACACTGTACTGGTAATTTATGTATCTAACCAAAAGCAACAGAACAGGATTCCCGATCTCCATCCCTCCTACTGTCACAGAAAAAAAAAAAAAATGGTATGATTATTAGGAACATGCCAGAGGAACAGAGCTGATGCTCCTGCATAGATATTGCATAGTGAATTGGGGCGGGAGGGGTGGGGGTCTTGCTATTCTGGAGATGCAATTTCCTTTCAAAATTTCAGATAAAAATCAACTTTCAATATTTCTGTTATTTGCAAAGTGATGGTAGAGGGCCAATACTTAGCTATCCTTCACATTTTGCACAGAGGGGTCCAGCTCCCAGCTAGGCACTCTTTCACCAAGACTACTGAGCTAATTTGACAGGATGCCTCTCTTCCCCTTTCTAAAGCTTTTCTTCCTTCTGCTGCAAAAGAACAGACAACACAATTCTGAACCAAAAGAAAAAAACACCCATGGTGTTCTATAAAATCCAGCGTAGCTGAGGAGCGTGAGAAGCGGAAGAGAGTTACGGTGAACGAGGTTTGCTTACCTTTGTGCAAGTAAACCTCACTGGAACAAGAATCAGAATTTCAAAGTGATCCACTTGCACCCTAGCACAACTGCAAGCTCTGCTCCCACGAAGCACAGAAATAATGACTGACCTTCAGAATAATCCACATTTACAGTGTTTGTACCAGCTTTTCAAAAAATTATGGTCACTTGTAAGGGCTGAGTAGGAGTAAGGCAGACAGGCCGAGGCTCCTTGCTACTTTCCAGCGTTGGGAGATGACTGAATTATAGCACCACAGGCAGGATAAAAGATGAGGTAAGCCCAGAAGTCACTCATCACTGTGCCCTATTCTACCACAAAGCTGTGGTGTCAAAAGGAAGTTAGGAAGGCAGCACAAATCTATGTCTTTTGTCCTACAAAACCCCAATGTATATACATGTGAGTGGGTCTCAAAACAAAAACATTGGCTCAAGCATGCAGGATATTTAGAGGGAAGAATTAACTCCAAACGCTGCAGCATAATTGCACCATTATACATGATGTCTGCTACAAGCATTCAAGTCACATGCAATAGCACGGTAAAATTCTCAAGCCTAGACGCGTTCTGTGGAGAAATCAGCACGTCCTGACCATTTAACCTGTGGTCAATAAAAAACCTTGACCTAACAGATGTTTATTAAACTCTGCTCTGCAGCGTGCCAAATGTGGCCAGGGCAGAATGCCAGAAACAGCCTTTTTAGAAGCTTATTGGACGACCTGGAACTCAGGAACTTTTGATAGCAGTTGGGCTAAAATGAATTTAAAAGGCGGCACACAGCAATGCCGTGACTGAATGCGTATGAACCGTGCCACTGAACAGTCTTTGTTCTTTATCACTGCAGCACTTAATTACTTTGAGAACTTGCTGATATGCATGGTTATTGAACATGAATCCAGTCTCAGCAGTCTGTATTTTGTCAGAAAGATCTTTTCAGCCTGGAAGCTGAGGAGTGATAATTTATTCTCTATGTCAAGGCATTAAGAGGAGTTAAGTCAATTCAGTCGCGTAGACTGAAGAGTTGAGAGACCTGAATAAGGCAGCATGGAAGTTCTTTACAAGAGTCTGAAAGTTGTCCAGCATCGCCCAAAGAAACCTCCTTCCCAAAGAAGGGCAGCAGGTCTCTATATTCAGAGGAGCACAGACTCCTCCAGAGAAGGATATAAAAATAAGGTTGATTATCAGGGTAACAGGGCAACATCTGACCCAGAATGGGAGGATTAGTCATACAAAGTCACAGAATTATTTAAAAGATGATAAAATCAAGTAATCCATTCACTTTTTATTCCTGCTTTCTGGCTAACAGAATGCTGTAGATCTTATTTAGACAACAGTTAATACCGCCACAAGGGTTGGGTGTGGGTGGGGGGTGAGGGGGAATAATCCATAAAAGTGTGAGGCTAAGCGGTAAAGGAGAAATAGCAGGCCTCTGGAAAGGCAGCTGCACAGTTCTGGAGGGCTGTACCTGCAAATTAAACATAAATGCGGTATTCCATACTTGTTACGACAGAGGGAACTGGAACATGACATTGTAATCCTCCAACTTTGAAGACTGATTTTTAAATTCAAGGCTGGGATGCACTAGCACACAGAGTGGCTAGGAAACCTGTACTGGAAAACACAGCTGGTGTGGGAGCTGCAGTAACAGAAATGGGATGAAATTCAGCATCCCACACCTCAGGTCAGGACTCACAAGAACTTCTAAGAGATTTTCATTCTCCTTGGCTGCTCCGAGCTGAAGGCTCAGATGCACTGTCTCAGCAAATCCCCAGCACTGTGCTAACGTGAAAGGCGACATGAGAAAGACGATGCATTAATTCCAGCTGCAAAACACACAGAGAAAGGCTGTTAGGATAATCGGAGGAGAGAGGCCACTGCCTGAGGGATGGTTCAGAGCTTGGATTGTTCCATATAGCAGAACGAGACACCATCCTCTATCAAATCCTTCAGGAAAGGAAGGAAAAGCTGTTTTTTTAACTAAGGGGTAGAGCTGACAGAACAGCAAGTGGGTATAAAACAAACTGCGTATGTATTCAGTCAGGAAAAAGAATTATTACTATTCATATTTCATTACTATTAGAGTAATGAAAAACAGTGAAGATACCTACTAACTGCTTAGAAAGAGACAACGGATCTCTTTTTTGGACATGAGACTGCGTCACCCCAGGAGGTCCCTTCCCATTTAGTGTACAACTACGATCCATAGTAACTTGTTTGGGTGTTGGAAGACATTCATCAGCTTTGCAGTAATTTTGCAGGATTAGCTTTCTATCCCACAGCAAAGCAATAGTTTTATTCAGCAGTGATATGTGCCAGGGTGCTTACTAGGTGTACCTGAGGCACAGTAGCTTTATTAGCCTAACTTACTACCCATTGTGTCAAAAGCAAAGCATTTAATTAAACAAGTACCACTAAAGGCACAAATACATCAGGCAGAGCTGTTTGGCACTAGCAGTGCTATTCCCTGGTAACTATTTGTGATTCAGAAAGAATCTTCTGAACAGGCAGGTGGATAAAATACTAGTTTTAACACAACTACTGAAGGGGAAACCTACTGATATCCTATTTATGCCACCTTTCAGAAAAAGCCTTTATTTTGGTTTGTAGGTTGTATGCATAAGTTGTATGCAGGCAATTTGCAAACGCACACATGAAACTGCTTAGAAGCTACTGCATCAGAAACGGTGTTCCTAACTCAGCCCATCTCAAAGCACCCACAAGTTTATGACTCCTCTTAAAAAAAAAAAAAATAATAATGCCATGCCCTTTTTAAAACTGTATTAGTTTAGTCCATTCTGATCTTTCTCACTCTTCTGAACTGATTGCACAATTTACTTGCTATAGGGAAAAAATCAAATTATTTCAATGTTTTATTTGGCGTAAAATTATTAAGCTTAAAAGTAACAAGCAACTTACAAGCATTTTGATAGTTTTATAATTTTGATAGTTCCCCAAGTTCCATTTTATTACTATTCATATGAACGACTGTAGTGAATAAGTATTACCTGACAACCTGCCTTCAATACACAAATGCACATACTGTCCAAGGATGGGTTCACTCCACTGACAGAACAACTTAGTTTCTCACTCTGAATTCTTCACCTTTTTTGAAAGGAACGGTTACAGGCTACCTGTCTTCTTCTGATGTTATGCAATTCTGTTAATTTTCTAGACTCTCCAGCACTATAGATTGAAATGGATTTGCAATCGCTGCCCATCTGTACTGCTCAGAGCTTCAACATCTCACACCTCTTTACTCAATCTCTCAGCCTACGTATCACGCCAGCTATTATAATCGGTATGCATTACCACATTTATCTTATTAGCGCTGAGGCAGCATGATTCCGATCACTGATATGAAGAAGCTGTTCCACTCTAACATCATCACTATTAAAAATAAAATGAGCCACATCATTTTTTTTTTCCCAAACAGTGGCTTATAACTGCTGTGTTAGTTGCTCTATAGCCTCAGTAAAGTCAGAATGAAAAAAGGTAAGAGCTGTCTGCACAGTTGTGCAGTGCAGGGCATATTTTTTTTACTTTATTTTATTTTGAACCACACAATCAGGATAGTTGTTTTCTTGTTGGAACTAATTACTTTTCTACTGTAGGCAAAAACATACAAATTGAATCAAATTAGGAAAACAAATGATCCTTTACACTGAGAACACATATGCTATGTTTCAATCCAGAACAAGTTTCTGCAGCCGAGGTATAAATCCATTCTCAAATACAAACCCAGATCAGATATTTAAGTCTTATGCCTGTAAGACTGACAGAGCATAAACAGCAAAGTAGAAATTCAGCATACTGATTTCAACAGGGCACACTCTGAGCTAGCCCTAAGGAATCAGATCAGTTCTGGAAGCTCAATATTAAGAACAAATAAAACCTCTACTGTTAATAGAAGCCATAGGAACATCTTTGCTTCCTTATCACCAGGTTTAGGAGTTTCATGTTACATGAAGTAACTACCAAACTGAGCCAAGGCAGAAACACAGATCTGCAGGGTTTGGGACGTTAGGTTTGGGTTGGGGGTTTGGGGTGGGGATAGGGAGTCGGTGCTGATCATTTTTAGAGAAACTAAATGGCAATTTACTATTTTTGCAACACAAAAAGATGTTTCTGAAGAAGTAGCAGCATTAAGTGACTCGTATTCAGTATTTTATGCTAAACATGTAGTTTCTTTAAAACAGATTGGGCCATAACATTATGGAGCACTCATTCTACTCCCCTCCTATCTCTATCTATAGCTTTATTTCCCTCTCTCATGCACACATACACACTCACACCCTCTCTCCCTTCTTTTATACATAGCCATACATACATGTATTTTTCACACCCCATAGGGAACGTGGCAGAACCACAGCACACAGGGAAGCAGGGATGCACCACCAGCAGCAGGACCCCCCTGCTCAGTCGCACAGCATGGTCACGGTCTCACTTCGAGCACACACAAGTGCATTGTTTCCTCTCTTCCAGTATATGAATACATTCAGAGTTACAGCACACAGCCTTATGGGACCAGAGAGATACTAATCAATTTACTGAGGCCCAGAACAAGCAAAAGATGCTACGGAGAATATGGATATTTCAGTTCTGAGTTTGCTCCCTCTGTGAACAGAAAGCCCATGTAAAGGGGGACCCACTACAACAATCACAGATCGATCAGCAAGAGTTAAATGTAATGCCTGTCTGGAGGGACACCACACAACAGCGGGTAGGTCTCACTGCCTAATTCCTTAAAGATGCCTATGTCCCTTTTGGCTGCTTCCATCTGTACCCCAAAGCTTCAGGGCACCTCCAGCCTCCAACCTTGGCCTCCAGCAGATGCTTAGAAGCAGCACAGAAAATGACACTTCGGGTTCGATGCTTCTAAGCATTTATAGCTTTTTTTATTCCTAATCCAAGTTCCTATAAATTATAAAGAATCATAGCACAGTTTGGGTTGGAAAGATCACCTAGTTCCATCCCCCCTGCCATGGGCAGGGACATCTTCCACCAGACCAGGTTGCTCCAAGCCCCATCCAGCCTGGACTTGAACACTCCCAGGGATGGGGCAGCCACAGCTTCTCTGGGAGACCTGTTCCAGTGTCTCACCACCCTCATCACAAAGAATTTCTTCCTAATATCTAATATAAATCTACCCTCTTTCAGTTTTAAAAGATTAGCCCCTCTCCTACCACTACATGCCCTTGCAAAAAGTCCCTCTCCATCTTTCCTTGTAGGCCCCCTTTAGGTACTGGAAGGCTGCTGTAAGGTCTCCTGGAAGCCTTCTCTTCTCCAGGCTGAACAACCCGAACACTCTCAGCCTGTCTTCATAGGAGAGGTGCTCCAGCCCTCTGGTCATCTTTGTGACCCTCCTCTGCACTTGCTTCAATATGTCCCTGTCCTCCTTCTGTTGGGGGCCCCACAGCTGAACGCAGTACTCCAGGTGGGGTCTCACGAGAGCAGAGTAGAGGGGGACAATCACCTCCCTCCACCTGCTGGTCACACTTCTTTTGATGCAGCCCAGGATACAGCTGCTTTTCTGGGTTGCAAGTAGACATTGCCAGGTCATGTTGAGCTTCTTGTCGTCCTACATCCCCAAGACTTTCCCCTCAGGTCTGCTCTCAACCCATTCTCTGCCCACCCTGTGTCTGCGCTTGGGATTGCTCTGACTCATGTGCAGGACCTTGCACTTGGCCTTGTTGAACTTCATGAGAACCATATGGGCCCACCTCTCAAGCCTGCCAAGGTCCCTCTGGATGGCCTCCCTTCCCTCCAGCGTGTCAACCGCATCACACAGCTTGGCGTCATTGCCAAACTTGCTGAGGGTGCACTTGATCCCAGTGTCTATGTCACCAACAAAGATGCTGAACAGCACTGGTCCCAGTACAAACCCCTGAGGAACACCACTCATTACTAGGCTGCACTTGGACATTGAGCTGCTGATCACAGCTCTGAGCACAACCATCCAGCCAGTTCCTTACCCACCAAGTGATCCAACCATGAAGTACGTTTCTCTCCAAGTTTAGAGACAAGGATGTCATGCGCGACAGCGTCAAGTATCACATCAGTTGGCCTTCTCTCATTCACCAACACTGTAACCCCATCACAGAAGGCCACCAGATTTGTCACGCACTATTTGCTCTTAGTAAAGCAGTGATGGCTGTCACCAGCCACCTCCTTATCTTCCATGTGCACATCAAAGTACCTGAGGATCAGGGCTATTTAAAACATTTCAAGTTTATAAATTAAGGAGTGCCCAGTTAGGCAGGAACACCCAAACGCGTGCCCGGATAAAACTTAACCTCTTATCAGCCCCGTTAAAGAACTGTTTAAGATAAAAAACTCATGAATTGGGCTGGATTTTTTTCTTTTTTAAGGCAAGATAAATCCTTAAACTTTCCATTTTTGTTCCATCAGATGTAACTTTCAGATTGCTATTTTTTCAATAACATAGAAAAGAGAAAAATCAAAGTCCATTTGGTGGCCTGTACACTGGACAGCCAACAGCTGCCACGCATACACACGCTCCTAATCAACACAGAGAGGATGCTGCCCAAAGGCCTTCTCCAAGCATTAAAGACCTCACCCAAATGTATGAGCAACAGGTTATTGCAAAGCCGAGCATTCAAACAAAGTACAGTTTATCAGTATATTTCATAAGCAGGTTCCATTGAAGACATACATATAAATCAAGAGCATTTGATATTAAAATGGAAATAACTATTCCTATTCTGCCTCTCATTCTGCTCCCATTAATCCCTCCATCAGCACTAGAAAGTGTAAGCACAGCGACCTCTTGCAAATCAGTTCAGGTCTGTCTGTGGGATTAGATTCAGTGGATGGCACAGGGTGTCACAGTATTTTCCAAGGGCACTTTATTTGCTGTCTGAAGATACTCTTGAAGATTATTTCTCAGTCATTAATCGTGCATTCCATTTTTTATAATCGGTTCTTTTAATTAGTGTCCCAGGCAGCTTTGCTGAGGATCCCACACTCCTAGTAATTAGGGGCAGTTTGTTGCCCCTAATTAACTCCAGACACAGAGAGGCTCTATTACTTTGTTACTTCAGCAGTTTTTACGTTTGCATTGCATATTCTGTCCTGCTTTACTGGCTCAGAAAGGAGACTGCCCTGTTGTGCTATGTCTCTCATTTAGGTTCCATCTCTCTTTCTTGACTCTTGTGTTAGCTGCTGTTATTTCAGATCTCTCCGACTCTCTGCAGTCACGTCTACACTGGCCAACTGTGACACCAGGAAAGTGCATCTGTACAGCGCAACTTTTCACGCTGAGGACCTAACACCCACTCCAAATGCGTTTCAGGAGGCTTTACCTCAGCCTGGTTGCACAGATTTAATGTGCTCCCAGAACACAACTTCTGGTTTACCTTTGCCCACACACAGTCATATTCATGCGGTCCAAACCAGCACTCTGATCCACGCTAAAATAGTGATGCAACTGGTGATGTTGTCACTGATTAAGTGCATTACCTTTGGGGGATGGTCTTACTTTTTAAAGGTGTCTCAATTATCCCAGCAGATCATACTTCTGCAGCTACTGGACCGTAGCCATGACCACTGCACATCAGCCCAACACTGTCAGGCACTGATTAGCAAAACACAGCAGTGAGATTCAGAAATGGATTTTTATAATATGGGAAGAACTCTGCCAGCCTGTGCAGTCTCCTTCCCTTGTGTGCTGCTCTGCGTAATTAAGTGCACTTGTAACAGATAGGGCTTGTAACACAGCAAGAGGGTCATGCATGGAGGCTTTAACCAGTTTACCGATTTTATCACATCTGTGACCTCCTGAAAGCCATTCCAGACTGAGTTCTGACTAACAGTTGTAGTGAGCAAATTAACGTGTTAATAATCTATTAGAGTTTAAATGCCCAGAACACAAAAACCAGCTAGTGGCTTAGTGAAAATCTGAATAATTTTGTTGCCATTTTAAATAAATAATACTTCTCATTCTTCCATCATGCTTTTCACCAACAGACATCAATCTGTACTGAAGCAGCAGGAAGACTGTGGTGATCTAGTTGCTCCAATGCAACCCTGAGGAAGAGCCAAGCAAAGACCACAGGTAATACCTAGCCCTGTTCAGTGCACCACTGTCCTTCCTTGCGATTTAGAAAGTAAAGAGGCCTTAAAAATCCCACACTCCAGCCTGTGGGAGCTGGGGGCAAAGAGTGGACAAATGAATATTCATCTCGCTGTAACAGCAGCCCTGTAAGGCACTAACTATCCTACAGACAGCATGTCCAAGCGAGAGCTGCACACAGAAATACTCACAGACTGGTACTAGTGGGTGACTGATCTGCACATCGAGAAGATCACCTTTAGATTACATGGTTAAGAATGACATTCTTAACTTCCTTTTCAGCAACACATGAGCAAAATATATCCACAGGCTGCCAGAACTCCCAATTCTCAGATTACCTTTAGAGGGTATCTATTTTTTTTACATTCCAAGTGGTAAAACAGAAGGCTTATATACACAGAACATAGCTAGTCATTTTCTAGTGTTTATCATGGAAAAAGGCCTGGAAGCATTAAGTAAGGGTACCTAAAAACTTGGGTGGCAGAGAAAGCCAACTTTAGAAGTTGGCCCTAAAAATCTCAAGTGATATTTTTAAAGTAATTGAATTTGAGAGCTAAAGCAAGCTGAAAAGAAACCAAAATCATATAAATCAGATTGGCAGAATCTGTATCACAGAATATTTAAGCTAAAGTGCTTCTAATTACTTCACAACCACGTACTAGCACACTCAGAACCTCCACCATTTCTAGCATATACGTGGTTATGAGAATGATACTTCATTTGGGGTTAAGTCACCACAAGCTGAATTTAAGTGTCCATTCAGGCAAATACTCCAACTCTGCAAGCTGAAGATTACTAGAAAAAAAAATTGTAATGGAGTTTATTAACTTCCATCTCCAAATAATACCGCTATTTGCTGCTCTTCAAGTCCCACCGGTAAGAGACTGAAAAATCCTCTGCCTTTTAATGGCACTGTAGGAAGGAAGACAGTCAGAGGGAACCGATTGCTAAGATGATTTAGCATTAGATCTATACCAAACCAACACTTCTTTATTTTTATTTCTTTGCTTTGCTTATGTTCCATCCATAAGGAGATTAAAAAAAAGTCCATATTAATATTTTAACACTAATGCATATTTGATGTATTAAACAGTTGGAATGGTGAAACATTTGTAGAAAACTTTTCAACAAGAAACAGCCGTTAGTACCATGCTACAAGGCCTCAGAATACATAATTTCAAAATAAATGTAGGAACGTATGAGCAACAGGCACAAACTGGGGAAACTCCTCAGCAAAAGCCAGCAAGATAAGTATTCGCCATAAACTGCCTGGAGGTGATTTTTTTTTTCTTTTTTTAAAGAAAACTCATGAATACACCCTAAGAAAATCCTAAACATATAAAACAACTGCAATCTTCTGCAGAAAAAATATCGTGAGACCATGAAAACACTGTTTTCCCCAATGCACTATGTCCTGCCACTCTGATTTCCATGGACTTTATCTTCCGAACACAAAGCTTCTCACCAACTCTCTGTCCTTGCTATTCTGTATTACACTGTCATGGATATTGAGACTACTTGCTTTTTTCTGGCTTAATCTTTATCTTTTTCCTAGCCAAATATCTTTACTGCAAACTCTTTTCCCCAAGATATTCATCCTTCATTTCTCTTTCATACTGAAAAGCCTTTCTCTGCTACGAATTCATTCCTCTTAACTGTGTCGCTGTCCTGGTTGAACAGTTCCTCTACTCCAAAATTAATTCAGTTCCACATACTTTCTCAGTATCTCCAACTCAGTCCATCAAACTCTCTGTCACCAATTTCCATTTCCCCCCTAATCTTTGTAGATGTACATCATCTCTTTGGAGATCTCACTTAAGACACTATCTGAGCTCTGTCCTTTCCTCCACGTCCTTGTCTGCGCCCCAAACAAATCCACTCAAAGTCCTATCCTGAGGATTTTTTTGTGTGTGTATACACTATCACTCAAAGTACCCCTCCAGCACTTTCATTAAACAGAAGCTGCCAGCCTCTATTTCCAAAACCCCACAGCCAAGAAAATTGAACATAAATGAATAATTAATGTATAAGGGAAAAATGGAAACAGAGCTGGAGAAAAATTCTTGTACAATCACCTTCTCTTCTTCTAATTTTTCTTCACCGGGTCATGCACTTAAAGTAGTACACTGTAGCTCTTTCTTCACCGCAGTTCATTCTTCACAATGCTGTTAATTAAAGCTTTTCCCCTTCCTGACAGGAAAACCACTCAAGAACATTCTTAAACTTACCCATACAAGTAATCACACTTGAAGAGAAGCATATGCTCTATCTCCTCACTGTAAAATAAATAAGAACCAGAAAAAAAAAAGTCTTTTGGGCAAGTACCATCAAGTTCTAGAGAATTTTAAACAAAAAAATGCGAAGCCTTCAATGCTTATGGCTGTGAAAATAACCTTCAAAACACAAACCTAAGCTGATGCAGCCTGGTACCCACATGCAAACACTCTGTCTCTCCTGCTGCTCAGAGATTCCCCCACACAGCAACAAACTGAAAACTGCCTTTTCACAGCTGCTATTCTGAAACCTGGGGGAATCAGCTGCAACGCACAAGAACGGCGCTGCTTTCAGTTTGGTGCCAGCACTTCTAGGCAGAAGCAGGCATTGGAGATAGGCACCAGGCAAAGGGAACAGGAGTTCAGCAGATGCTGTTCCTCTCCCTGCCTCCCCTCCGGAATGGCAATAGCTCAAAACCAAGAAGTCTGAGTACCAGACCTGAGCATGCCACAGCCGTCAGCAGGCAGCAAGAGCAGGAAGTTGGAAAGAAATACAGGAGGCATCTTTGCAGCCACTGTACCAAAAAAACTGTATGAAAAGAGACTTAAAGATTAAAAAGTTTTAAAACCTCAGAGGCTGGCATCCAGTTCAGACAGAGTAATATACTAACTGGGGCTCCGTATGACTAAATATAGGACCAGGAGCCAAGGCTCAAAGACTAGCACCCCACCACATGTCCCTCCATCAGCAGAGGAGAGCCAAGCACCTTCCTAAAAAAAGATGCATCATCCCATCTTCCCCCATGGACACCTCTTGGGTTGATAAATGGAAAGCAAGTTTTGTCCATGAGCTTTCCAGTTCTAGCAAGCATACAAATAAAAGGGAAGCAGCAGGAAACAGGGATGTGTTAAGCTAGCAAAGTAGGAGACATCTACACACAAAAAAGAAACAGGGGTTAACAGGAAAGCAGAACACAAACACAGAGGTACATTAAAAAAAAGCAAAACAATGTATATTGAAAGCAAATTCAGGATGATATTCACCAGTATTAAAAAGAAATGGTACAAAGCCAGAAAGAGAAAAAGCAAGTCTAATGAGCAGCATGCAAATGGAGAGGTGATTGGTTAGCAGTGTCCCCAAACATGAACTAGTGACAACAGGTGTGCGTGGGGAAGGGTGCAAATGGTAAGTTTGCTTATATAGAAATAAATCATTCAATGAGAGTCAACTAGCAACCAACAAGTATTTTCTGCTCTGGCAACATTCTACAGTTAAAGACAGTACATGGTAATGAGTATTTTGACATATTGCCCCTCTCCACATACAGAGAAAGGAGTATGGTTTGGGGAGGAAAAGAGTATTTTCACCAGCTTTGTTCTTCCACAGCAGCAGCACGTATGCTTCTCAGACAACGTCAGGACAAGATGAGCCGATCTGGTATTTCTGCTTCCCTGTCACCAATTACCAACGGTTCAATTGCTCATACGTTCCTTCAACATATAATGTGAGAATAACAACTGACTGCAAAGGGTGAGAAATGCAAGGCAGCCCAGCCAGCCAATTCCCCTGCACTATTCCTGCAGAGATGGCAACAGACAACTGATCCCTCAAACTCCCTTCCTTGTTGGCTGCCCTGCAGAAAGAGTAAGTAGTCTACCTCAAGCACTTTGAATAAGTTCTTTGCCAACCTAGTTAACACACTTGTCAAACTGCACGGGTGACAGAAAGAAACAAACAACCTGAGGTAACTCACTCAGAAAAAAATAAATTGTCCCCTCAAATAATAATAAGTTAAAAATAATAAAATTTCAAAGGCAAGTATGGGTAAAACAGGCAGGAAAAACAAAAGAAGCAAAAAAAGAAACCGATAATTTTTCAGCACAGTAAACTAGGTTTTCAGACTGTCCCTACATGTCCACTTCGTAACACTGCTGCTTACAAAAGCTTCATTTTCCCAGCACATTGTCTCACACCAACCAGTGCTGAGCTGGTGGGGTAGCAGCAGAATTTAATATTAAATGAAAACTCTGACAGATTGTCATTTCTGCAGTGGCACTGGTAACTAGAAAGCTCTGCTTTTCTTATCACCCTGCAGTGCTTCTTCAGCCACAGCTGCCTCAATTGCCCATTGTGAGCAATGAAACCTACTGCAGGCGAGAACAACTTCTTGCCCAAAGACCAAGCTCTGACTGAGGTAAAAAGGTATATTTGCAAATAATCTTGTCTCAACACATATAGAGCTGTGTAGGCCACTATCTTAATGGGCTTTGACGTGATTTACCAAAATACTCTATACTCACTTGACTGAAAACAAGATGTGGCTCAGAGCATCATGACAAGGTGTTATCAAGGTGTTTGTGATGGGGGAGAAAGGAGGCAAACAAACTTGATTTAAAATGACTTTCTGAAAGACTTCACACCAAAAAAAAATCATCATTTGTAAAGGAAATGTTGAAGGTAGGAATGGAAGACATGTTCCTAGAAAGTTCTCTAGCAGAATTTTGACCAGATGGCCAAGTTTTATAGCTAAGCTCTTCCTCTGAAATGTGCCTATAGAGTTTCTGGCAACAATGGCTTTGGATGTACTCTCCTTGATACCTCCACAGTGGGGAAAGCAGCATTCTATGAAGGAGGCTCAGAAGGCAAGAGACAATTTTTCTTTCCCAGAACATGCTCAGCCATTAAATTAAGTAGATATACATCACACCAGCTCAAAAGCAAGAAAAAGTGGGGCTTGAGGCAGGAGAAATAAAGACATTGAGAATAAAACTGTGATCCAGAGAATGAAGTCCGTCACTGTAACCAATGTTTTCCTGATAAAGTTATTTAGTGGACCCATGTAATTACAAACCTCTCCTTTAGAGGTGAAGTCCAAGAAAAAGGAAAGAAGAAACTCATGGAGTTCAGATGAAAATAAGTTACTGAGTATTACCACTCTCCCACTTTTGAGAATTAACTAGAAGTCAGTGCTTTTGATCTACTCATGATTGAGCAGGTAGACAGAAGAGAAAAAAATGGAAGGAAGAAAGGTCTTCACGTATTCAGGAAGTAAACTCATGGAGTTATGATTTCCAAACAGCCAGCTCAATTCCTTCGCTGCTTATCACCTATGAAAGCAAGACTTGGAATTACCAGCTTTGATGTACTAAGCCTTTCATGCACTACAAAACCTTGTTTAGCACAGGAGCATTTTACTTCTCCCCCAGTCTTGGGTTTCCAATCAAGTGTGACCACTTGATTACTAAATTTTAAAGTGTTGAGGAAGAAAAACACGGGAAGAACACCTTTTTTGTTAGTTAATTGCAGCATTTCACTGTTCCTTCCTTCCCCAGGAACTTTAACTCTGATTCATCTCCCAGATACAGAACCTGCCTTTGGCACACACACACACCAAGTAAAACTGAGTATGTACATACAAGTGTATGCCCGGCTAGTATAAACCCCAGTCACCAGGGCCATCATCTAATCACTGACTCTGTGTACATTCATACACACAACTTTACCTTGACGGAAGACAGCCACACAGGGAATTAATTTCTTTTCACCACCTAAATCCCATTCTATGGATAAATTCCATCTGCTGGTCTGAGATTCGGTTTGGCTGGGGTAGGAGAGAAGGAAGAGGAATGGGATTAGTTAACTATTTTCTTCTTCTCTTTCACTGGACTAGAAAGGAAGAGGAGTGGAGAAGCAGAAAAAGATGCTGAAATACATTCCAGAGGACTCACATAAAACAGTGGAAACTACAAATATGTGAAAAACACCTCTAAACCAGGGACGGAAAAAACTTGCTTGATAAAATCATTACATATAATGCATTGATGCATTAGTATTTCTCTAAAAGTTTGGAAGACACATGACCAAAGTTCCATAAATACCTACAAGTACGTATCAGTTCTGCTCTGCAGAACTAACTCCACCTTTGTCAGGATCTGCTACCTCACGCTGAGAACTCATGCCATGCTTCAGTTCCATATCTCCAATACTAGCTTATTCTTCCTTCTCCACCACAGATCTACCAGTAACCAAAGTACGACAGGATGTAATAGCAGGTCACCAACTAACTCCGAACAGTTAAAGAGAGTATTTCTTCCATATATCCTACCGATTAAAAAAAAAAAAAAAAAGAAACAGAGACAGATTATAAAAGTATGTGTTTCAGCAAAGTCTGGGCTAAATAACATTGTATTTGGCATTAAAAACAGCAGAGTTGATGGACTCTGGTGAATGATAGTTGTTTTTTTTCTTCAAGATTGATTATTTTATTATTATTATTGATCTTATCTATCACAATAAAGCTGAGCTAATTTTACTTAGTTAGAAGAAAGAAGGATGGGAAGGGACAACAGAGGAGTGAAACACTGCCTGAATTCACAATTCTTTACGATAAGTAGCATAACTCAGTCCGTTAAGTACGATGGTTTCAAGATACCATATAGTACATTCTAATCTGATACTGAAGCACGAACATAAGCCATCCATATTGTAAACCATTTCCTTACTTGTATTACAATGCAATTGAGGGTATTTGATATGTGAATTCCATCTCATTCCCTTACTGGATAATATGTTCCACATTAAAAAAGAAGCAAACTGCATTCTGCAATATTTGCTCAGCAATATGCCAAATGAACTGGCAGAAGGAACAAATTACTTCTGCTCTCAAGTAGGGCGGATACTATTCTTAGGTTATCAGAAAGACTGGTGGTGCAAAAGCATTATGAAGAGTGCACAGCCAGCCAGAGACAGGCAGACTGGGCTGAAAGCCGGAACCACAGAGCATCACAGGTACTGGTTTGAAACCATACCTTGAATCACTTATCCGCTGATGCTGGACAGGGCATGCAGTAGTTAAGGGCTCCACTTGAGTAACACAGGTAACGAATCTCAGTACAGCTCACAACGGACAGCCAGCCACATGACAGTCAGATGTCAAACAAAAGAGCAAGAAATTAAAGGACAGTCCACATCCGTATCAGCTCTTGACAGTGAGAAAATTCATTCAGGAATAAAGACAGACTTTTACCCTATGGAATATGAGCTCAGCTATCACACAGCTAAAAGGGTCTTACTACAGGGCACAGCGTATGTATGACAGGTGGGTGTACTCTCGTTCCTAAAGCTGACACGGGGCCACTGTGCAGCACAGAGTGCAAAAATTAAGAGCGCAAGGGCTCCTTCGTATGGGTCTCAGCAATCCTTAGCTATCAAAGCAGGTTTTCTGAACTCTTAGAACTCAGGACCAGTTCTGCTACCCTATACTCAGTAATTCACCGAGCAATATATCAAATTGTCAAGTAAGACAAAGGATGTTTATGAGCATTTCATTACTTCCAGAGAGAAGTACAACTCCCAGTGAGAATTATTTTTTGTGTTGTCTTATTTAAAAACACTAATTCCTGACGAGCAAAAAACGAATCATCCTTGTTCTGCAGCTAAATTCCTAAGAATGAAAAAAATCTTTCTACATATAATAGTTGAACCACAAGTCAGAGTTCACTTAAAAACAGTAATCAGCCAGAGTAACATTTAAGTTTAGGTATCAAGTAAATTCTGTCAGACTGTTCCTTGCTCGTATTTTAAATCCACAACCGTTGTATTTCTGTATTCACTGCACATCAGTAATCTCTTTTCATAGATCTTATTAATAAAAATAATTAACTGCAGCTATTTTTAAAACACAGTTCCTATGCTTAGTGACTGAGACCAGAGAGAACTTCTAAATGTTCACTGTCTTCTGCAGTTGACGGCCACAAGTTATTACCTAGAAGCTGATGAGGAAAATTTCATCAAGAGGCAGGCAATGCACCACTGGAGCAGGTCATGCAGGCCGGCAGTGGGATCTCATCTCCCCTATTAACACAACATCAGGTCAGCTTTGGCTTTGTCCAGTGGGAAGTCACACTTAGATGACCTCCAGGTGTCCCTTCAAAGTATCATTTCTATGATGACTCTGTTTTGGGGTGAGGACTCCTCAGTGGGGTGGTGAAAATTCTCATTTCGCCAGATTTTCTTCAGCTTCCTGCTTACAAAATGGCTTTATACAGGCTCCACAGTTTAAGCACTTAACACTTGATAAAAACGAAATGCTCTTCCAGAAATAATCTTATTATTACCACCACGTTAACTTGTCGGAGAATTCACTAAGCACAAATTACCTATAGCAGGCAAACATCTAGGACTGGATTTTACAAACCCTCAGAGATATGGATTGTAAAAGCCAAGTGAGATTGGATTCTTTTTTGTGTCCTATCACTCTCCCTCTGGAAAGTGATGTGGAAAGGTCTGGGGTGGTGGTGGTATTTTTTTCTTTTCTGTTTTAGTTTGGGTTTGTTTGTTTTACTAAACTGAAAGTATATTAAAAAAAAACCCAAACAAACACATATTTCTTTTTTAAGCAAACATTTGAAGAACAGCTTTTAAGTGGTTATCTGGAAATGCAGTGCCTTGATTCAAAACTTGAGCATTCTACCTGTTCAACAGCTCAAAAGTAACAGAGAGCAAGCACTGTGACAGCATAAACACTAGCCACGTACCTGCCAGCTCTCAAGAGCTTGTCTCTGATATACAAGATGCAAACAGTAATTCTGGTCAAGCCTTCGCTAGAAGCCCATTCTCATCACAAACACGCATGTTAATTGCTTTTCTCTGTACGGAACAGTAATTAATGAAACAAACCGTTCTTTTCGTTCACCTCTGTGCTACGGCTTAATTGGCTGGAGTTGGGTACAGATGGTCAGAATACGACTCGCAGGAGGCACCCCTGGGAGGTTTAACCCCATCCCTGCCTCCCTCCCGCAGGGCCGAGCAGCAGAACTCTCCCTCCCGCCGCGGCGCGGCCCCAGCGCCCCCACACCCGCGCCCCGCGCCCCCTTCCCCTTCGCACGGCGACTTCAGGCGCAGCCCCGCAAACTTGACAGACTTCACCCCTGTCGGGCGACGGATTCCCGGGCACACGGGCTGGTCTGGCGGAGCCGCGCCGAGGCCCAGCGCGGCAGCGCCCCGCGCCCACACCGCCGCCCCCCCCGCCGCGGCGCGCACGGCTCAACCTGTTGAGTCCACGGCGGGACGGCCCGGCGGGCGCGGGAGCCGCGGCCGGGCGGCAGCGGGGGGGGCGGGGGGGCTCACCTTCTGCTGCCGGCGGGCCATGTCCGTGGGCTGCTTGGCGTTGAAGGGGTGCGCGATGCACCTCGCGATGAACACGTAGAGCTGCAGCCGGAGCCGCTTCTCCCGCTCCTCTCGCTGCAGGCGCTCCTGCTCTTCCCGGCCCTCGCTCAGCACCGAGGGGCTGGGGCTGGGGCTGGCCGCCCGCGCCGCCCCGGCCTCCCTGCCCCGCGGGTCCCGGGCCGGCGCCGGCGGCAGCGAGCGCGGCGAGCCGCCGCCCGCCGCCACCAGCACGTCCCGCCGCTCCTCTTCGAGCACCTCATCGGACTCCTCCTCGCTGGAGGAAGGGTCCAGCATCGCGCTCGGCGGGCGCGCCCCGCGGCCGGGCGCGGAGCGAGGCGGGCAGCGGCGCGCACCTTCCCGGACACGTCGAGTTTACACACAGACTGTTTCCGAGCGCCGGCGGCCGCCGGGCGGGAGCGGAGGGGCGGGGAGGGGAGGCGGGGTTTGGGAAGGGGGTCGAGCCTGTGTTGCCGTGGGAATTGCTCCGAGCGGCTCCCGGCGGAGGCGGGGCCGGGGCCGGGCGAACACCTCCGCCTGCCCCGGCGGGGGCCGCGGCCAGCAGGTGGCCGGGCCGGGATGGGCGGGGCCGCGCCGTGCCGTGCCGTGCCTGCCCCGCCCCGCCCCGCCCCGGCTCGGCTCGGCTCGGCTCGGCACCGAACAGCGCCCACACGGCACGGCTCGGCACGGCTCGCTGCCGACCGCAAGCTCGCTGGCATCCGCTGCCATGTAGTGTGGGGGAAAACGAGGGGCATCTCAAACGGCTCCGGAAAAAGAAGCCACGGACCCCGGGCTCTCAGGTGGGGAGCGACCTGATGCTCAAGCCCGCCTGACTTTCCCAGGATACTTTGTCGGGCGCCCGCTGTCACACATAGGTAGTTCGCAGCGCTCTGACACCGTTGTTGTGGGCTGTCTGTGGACCCAGCCAGGCTCACGTTAGCCTGGTTATCTTCACCCTCACGGCTGTGAGAAACATGTGAGAGCCTGCCGCTGTCACGCTCTGAAATGAAATAAAAAAGGCTTTACTGTGTGCAAGCTAGATTCCTAGAGTCTGACTGGGGCCCCTGGGGGGAAAGGCAGCCCTGCCGGGGGTGGGCAGGCACATCAGATTCCATGTGGATCAACGGGTCCATCCCTCGCTCCCTGCACACCCGGGCACGGTGGTGCCGCTGCCGGGGAGGGTGCGGGAGCTCCCGCACAGGGCCGGGCCGGGGGTCGGGGGGACAGCGGCGGCGGGGACGGACTGGCTCGCAGAGGGGCCGCGTGCCTGTGTGCTGCTTTGAACCCCTGGTAAGGGAGCGCCTGCCCGCACAGCCCTATCTTTATTGTTTATTTTTTAAATTATTTTTATTATGCTTTGTTTATTATTTTTCCTATCATGTTTCTCATGCCGTGCTGAGAGACAGGAGTAAAACGTCCCAGTGCGTTTTATTTCTTTCCAGTACAGCCTTTCTAGATTGTTTCTCAACATCTACAATGATAAAACTTCTGCCTATGAAGAAACTATCAGAATGCATAAAAGAGCTGGAAAGCTCTACAAGCTATTAATGCAACTTTTTTTTTGGTTAAATGGCCTTTTGGAGGATAGAAGCTAGAAAATGTGAACATTTTCTAATAGTGGTGGGCTTGCATTTTTCGCTTCCACTTTCAATTCTCCGCCGTTCCCCCCTGCAAACGTGTGGCGGTGCCGAGCGCCGGGAGCCCGGGCGCTGCCTCTGGATCCCTGCCAGGGGAGGGGGAGAGCGCGGGGGAGAGCCCCGCTGGCCAGCGCACCGGCTTCCTTCGGAGCCTGGGTGCTGAGTGGACCAGTCGTCTAGAAACAGGGAGGGTTATTTATGTGGCTGCCTGGTGTCCTTCACATTGATTCCTAGCAGTAGGCAAAATTTGTGAAATGCTTAAAGGCAGTCAGGGAAAAGCGTGAATGTCAACCTATTGGACACCTCCAGCCACAATTCCTTAGTGCAGGAATTGCTAAGGCCCGTGTTCGTGGGTACCACCGTCACCAGTCACACGTCAGTGCTTGTGTTCCCAGTGTATCACTGCAAGTAGCACCAGTCCTGTAGTAGATAAGAGGTAACTCCACAAAAGATGTGGAACTGGTTACTGTAAACCACTTTTCCACTGAGAGGAATACAATACGCACTCAGATTTGTGGGTGCCTTTTGCAATAAATTGTTCTTATCCTAATGGCAAATAAGAGTAAAGTAACTATACAAAACTTGCCACCAAATATGTGCAAAGTACCAACTGGGATATGAACTCTCAGATTTCAGAAGTCAGGTCCCAAACATTTTTAAATGTAGTAGCTCAGTCCAGCAGTGTCATTTCACAACTACTGCATTAAGGCCAGGGTGATTGTGTTATCATACATAAGATTACACAATTTACAGAATCACAGAACGGTCAGGTTGGAAGGGACCTCTGGAGATCACCTAGTCCAACCCTCTGCTAAAGCAGCTTCACCTACAGCAGGTGGCACAGAGACACATCCAGGTGGGCTTTGAATGTCTCCAGAGAAGGAGACTCCACAGCCCCTCTGGGCAGCCTGTCCCAGTGCTCTGCCACCCTCAAGGCAAAGAAGTTCTTCCTCATGTTCACATGGACCTTCTTGTGTTGCAGTTTGTGCCAGTTGCCTCTTGTCCTGTCGCTGGGCACCACTGAAAAAAGTCTGGTTGAACTCTTGTTTATAGAAAAGATTATGTTTGCTCAACTAGCTGCCTGCACTTATTTGAAGAGAAAATATCTCTTATTTGCTTCATGCTTCGTATCAGAATCACAGAGTTGCTGAGATTGGCAGGGATCTTCTGAGATCATCTAGTCCAGCCCCCAGAGCAGGGTCACCTCGAGCAGGTTGCCCAGGGCTGAGTCCAGTCGGGTTTTGAATATTTGCAATGATGGAGACTTCACAACCTCTCTGGGCAACCTGTGCCAGTGTTTGACCACTCTCACAATAAAATACATGTTTTTCTTATGTTTAAATGGAATTAATTTCCTGTATTTCCTTTTGTGCCCATTACTTCTTGTCCTTCCCTGAGTACCACTGAGAAGAGTCTGGCTTTGTGTTCTTTACTCCCCTCCGTCAAGGTATTTATCTACATTGGTGAGATTGCCCTGAGCCTTCTTTTGTGCAGGTCAAAGAATCCCAGCTCTCTCAGCCTCTCCACATATCTCCCACGCTCCAAGTCATTAATCACCTCCCTGACCTTTTGCTTGGTCCAGTATGTCCATGTCCCGCTTATACTGTGGAACTCAGGACTAGACCCAGCACTTTGAATGTGGCCTCACCAGTGCTGAGGAGAGGGGAAGGATCACACCCTTGACCTGTTGGTGAGACTTATCCTAATGCAGCCCAGGAGGCTGTCAGCCTTCACTGCTGCAAGAGTCTGTGCTGGCTCATGTTCAGCTTGGTGTCCACCAGGACCTAAATCTTTCTGCAAAGCTGCTTTCCTGTCAGTCAGCCCCCAGCTGTCCTGGTGCATGGTAGTTTTCTTCTTCAGGTGTAGGACTTCGCAATTCCCTTTGATGAACTTCTTGAGATTCACATTTGCCATTTTCTCCAGCTTGTGGAGTTCCCTCTGAACAGTCACACAACCTTGTGGTGTATCAACCGCTCCTCCCAAGTTTATGGTGTCTGCAGACTGCCAGAGGGTGTGCTCTGTCCCGTTATCCAGGTCGTTAATGGAGAGTTTTAAATGGCGTTGGTCCCAGTATCAATCCCTAGGTACACCACTACTGACTGGCTTCCAGGTCACTGTGCTGCTGATCACAACGCTCTGGGCCAGGCAGTTTGGTCAGATTGCACAACACTTTACTACCCACCTATCTGGACTACACTTCAGTTTGTCTGCGAGGATATTATGGGAGACAATGTTGAAAACCTGGCTGAAGTCAAGATAAATGACATCCAATGCTCTGCACTCATACACCAAGCCAGTCATTTGGTCATAACGGCCTTTCAGATTGATCACGCATGATTCTCCTCCATAGATCCATGCTGGGTACTCTCAGTCATTTTCTTGTTTTGAATATGTTTGGAAATAGTTTCCAGGATTATTTGCTCCATCAGCTTCCCAGGGATCAAGGTGAGGCTGACTAGCCCGTAGTTCTTTTTTCTTACCTTTACTGAAGATAGGAGTGATGTTTGCTTTCTTCCACCACTTAAAACATCCATTTAAAATGTCTTCCCTAGAGCTGCATGCAAAGGACCTCTAGCAAGGTATTAAAAGTCTTGTACCTTACTTTCAGGCCTCGTCTTTTCTCAGTGTATACCCTTATTTGGGGAAAAAGATAAAAACAAGAATGACATAGATTTTATTTTCTGTCCAACCGTGCTCAAAATAGAATGTTCTCAACTTGGAATTGACTGCATCGATAAAATGAATTGACAATATCCATCAGCATATCTAACAGTTTAGGATGAACACTCCTACCTTCTGCAGCTACTTTTAACACAACCCTTTATCTGGTATTGAGCATTTCCATTCTGTAGAGCTGCTCTCATCTAACACTATTTGAGTTTTTGGTTCTGATCTTTTGTTAGTTCTTGGTGCTATTTTTTCATCTGGTGCATTTAAAAGTAGAGTATCTTCTTTTATATTTTAAATATCGTTGCAGAGTCTGAAAGCCACCCTTCCTGAATACCCTTTGTCTACTTTACAGATAATGCTACCATCAAATGTTGGTGGTATCGACATTGTAAGAATTAGTCAGAACTTGTCCCTGAATTCCTCAGATGCCTCTGTTCAAATGCTGCTCAACCAGTTAAGTACACAAATGTCAATGCAGAATGTTTATATTCAAATACCTGTAAGTTCAAAAAATCCAACCACAACAATGAAAAGTCATTCATTAGCTCTCATTAAGATAATCTAACAAAACCCATTTTATTTATACTTTCCCTTCACTTTGTCCAACCTCAGGACAGATTTACTTCCAGTTGCACTCATTCAAGTGCAATTTTTTTCTGCCTTGATGTTATATTTTGCATAATTTAGTCTGTAGAGCATATTTATTTTAACAAAATAGTGTTAAGAACTGGACTGTTCTTTTTTATATGTCAATGAAATGAGGATTTTGTCAATAAAGTTTGGTATTTAGTGCATAAAAGAAGCAGTAAAAATGATGAAAAACTCAGCTTTGAACTCATCTAAGACTTTTATTTCATGGACTCATGTATATCATATAAATCATATATTGGTTTGGGTTGGAAGGGACCTTAAAGATCATCTAGTTCTAACGCCCCTGCCATAGTCAGGGACATCTTCCACTAGACCAGGTTGCTCAAAGCCCCTTCCAGCCTGGCCTTGAACACTCCCAGGGATGGGGCAGCCACAGCTTCTCTGGGAAACCTGTTCCAGTGTCTCACCACCCTCATCACAAAGAATTTCTTCCTAATATCTAATATAAATCTACTCTCTTTCAGTTTCAAGCCAGTCCCCCATGTCCTATCACCACATGCTCTTGCAAAAAGTCTCTCTCCAGCTTTCCTGTAGGCCCCCGTTGGGTACTGGAAGTTTTCAAGGCCAGGTTGGATGGGGTTGAGCAGCCCCAACCCTCTCAGCCTGTCTTCATAGGAGAGGTGCTCCAGCCCTCTGGTCATCTTTGTGACCCTCCTCTGCACTTGCTTCAATATGTCCCTGTCCTTCTTCTGTTGGGGGCCCCACAGCTGAACGCAGTACTCCAGGTGGGCTCTCACAAGAGCAGAGTAGAGGGGGACAATCACCTCCCTCCACCTGCTGATCACACTTCTTTTGATGCAGCCCAGGATACAGCTGCTTTTCTGGGTTGCAAGTAGACATTGCCAGGTCATGTTGAGCTTCTTGTTGTCCTACATCCCCAAGACTTTCCCCTCAGGTCTGCTCTCAACCCATTCTCTGCCCACCCTGTGTCTGTGCTTGAGATTGCCCTGACCCATGTGCAGGACCTTGCACTTGGCCTTGTTGGACTTCAAGAGATTTGACAGGCCTGCCTCTCAAGTCCGTCACAATCCCTCTGGATGGCCTCCCTTCCCTCCAGTGTGTTGACTCACCCCTCAGCTTGGCATCATTGTCAAACTTGCTGAGGATGCACTTGATCCCACTGTCCATGTCACCAACAAAGATGTTGAACAGCACTGGTCCCAGTACAGACACCTGAGGGATGCCACTCATCACTGATCTCCACTTGGATATTGAGCTGTTGTCCACAGCTTTTTACGTATGACCATCCAACCAATTCCTTATTCACCCAGTGGTCCATCAGTCAAATCCATGTCTCTCCAATTATATTGGGTCTGGCTGATGTGAGGATAATTTTCCCCACAGCAGCACTCATAGTGCTGTGCTTGTATTGGTAGGTAGAAAGGTAATGATAACACACCGGGGTTTTGGCTACTGATGAGCAGTGCTTGCACAGCATCAAGGCTGTCTCTCCAAGATTCCCTCCCTCACCACTAGGCTGTGGGTGGACAAGATCTTGGGAGAGGACATAGCCAGGACAGCTGACCCAAAATGACCAAAGGGACATTCCATACTATATGACATCTCAGCTAAGAGAAGGGGTGAGGAAGTGGAGACATTCCTTATTTATGACGTTTTTCTCTGGAGCAACCACTATGCATACCAAAGCCCTACTTCCCAGGAAGTGGCTGAACATCATCTGCTGATGGAAGTAGAGGATAACATCTTCTGTTTTCTTTGCTTCCACACACGACCTTTGCTATTGCTTTATTAAACTGCCTTTATCCTGATCCATAAGTGGGTTTTTTATCCATCCTTTTTTCTCTAATCCTGTCCTGCTGAGGAAGGGAGTGATAGAGTGGCTTCATGGACACTTGACATCCAGCCAAGGTCTTAACTACATCAGTTAAGAGACAAGGCTGTCATGTGGGACAGTGTCAAATGTTTCACGCAAGTCCAGGTAGATGACATAACTTGAACTTGATCTTCTCCTACAGTGGGCAGTTCTTCATTCTCCCAGTTGCTGCCTTTGCCTTCTGCAACTTGGGCAGTGTGGCTGGAGCACTTGCCAGTGAAGATCAAGGCAAAAAAGTCATTGAGTACCTCAGCCTTTCCCATATCCCAGGTAACCAGGTCTCCCATTTCCTTCTGGAGAGGGCCCACATTTTCCCTAGTCTTCCTTTTATCACCCACATACCTGTAGAAGCTTTACTTGTTGCTGTTGATGTCCCTGGCCAGATTTGATTCTATCAGGGCTTTAGCTTTCCTAGCCTGATCCCTGGCAGCTCAGGCAATCAATTCCTCTGTATTCCTCCCAGGCCACCGGTCCTTCATTCCACCTGCTGTAGGCTTCCTTTTTGAGTTTGAGTTTGTCCAGGAGCTCCTTGTCCACCCATGCAGGCCTCCTGGCATTTTTGCCTGCCTTCCTCTTTGTTGGGACGCATCACTCCTGAGCTTGGAGGAGGTGATCCTTGAATATCAACCAGCTTTCTTGGGTGCCTCTTCTCCTCAGGGCTTTATCTCATGGTACTCCACCAAGCAGGTCCCTGAAGAGGCCAAAGTCTGCACTCCTGAAGCCCATGGTAGTGATCTTGCTGTGCACCCTCCTTGCTGCCCTAAGGATCTTGGAACTCCATCATTTTGTGGTCACTGCAGCCAAGGCTACCCTTAAGCTTCACATTCTGCACCAGCCCCTCCGTGTTGGTGAGGACAAGGTCCAGCATGGCATCTCTCCTCATTGGGTCCTCTATCACTTGGAGAAGGAAGCTATCATCAACGCATTCCAGGAACCTCCTGGATTGCCTATGGCCTGCTGTGTTGTCCCTCCAACCAATATCAAGGTGTCTGCAATCCCCCGTGAGGACCAGGTCTTGTGAACGAGAGGCTGCTCCTATTTTTCTAGAGAGGGAATCATCTGCTCAGTCTTCCAGGTCAGACAGCCTGTAGCAGACCCCCACTGTAATGTCACCTGTCCCTGCCCTGCCTTTAATCCTGACCTATTTCAAGATAAAGATATGAAGATTTTAGCTATGTTTTCAAATCCTTCATTTGGGAAAATATGTGACTAAATATAAATTGTATAAAAATATATTTATGCTCAGTAAAGATTTCCTATTATAGTATCAGTGCCTTGTAATTAATTTCTAAACTGTCTTTTGGTCATAAAATTCATTATTTTGAGGCTCAGTAGTTCACAGTAATGAGTTTTAGCTTCATGCAGTGCATTGTCAGTTTAGACACCTCTTGTACTATTTTTTCCCAATGCTTTGTATTACAAAATCATGTGATTAAGCAAGAATCTCACCTTCTGTCATTTGCAAGCAGGTCATAGCCAAAGCCAGACATGATGGTGGTGTTTCTCGGGTGCTTTGTAATTGCTTCATGATGGGAACATACTATGGCAGGCAGCCCTGAGGGGTGGGTGAAGTACTGCCTCTCCCTTTGCCTAACTCACTGTGATCATCTTTGTTTGTACACCATGAACTTGTGCAGAAAAATTTGAAAGCATGAAAGACTACTGCCAGAAAAGTACAAAACCTAAAAGTAAAAGAAATAACCACATTTTAATGATTATTTAAAAAATAAAATTATGGCAAAGCTGAGCATGTATTGTTTTTGTGGTCTGGCTTACAGTTTCTGAAGGCATCTGACTGCCCATGCTACTCTCCATTGATATGTATGAATTTTTGCCCAGGCAAGAACACATGATGGAGATGCTGTATGGGGGCATGGAATAGGTAATGTGGATTTACAATCCACCTGGAAGCATATAAAATTGAAAGTGCAAAAGAGCTTGCATTCTTTTCGTGACGAGCAGTGTCCAGTAGTTCTTCATAATGACAAATTTATCAGCATTTGTGTGCTACCAGTGTGCGGTGCTCAGCTCTGTGGTGTGAGAAGTTTGCATACCTGATATATTTCCCAGTCCTGCAGTTTTTCCATGCAGCAGATTATTTTATTCCTTTCTGAGCGTTTGCGGGAGGTATAAAAAATTTCTGGAGGTTTCATTTCTGGAATATAAATTCATTTAATTTCAGGAATGCATTTCTTTCAGAGTCATGTCAGACGGTACCTCTCCATTAATTTCAGCTGTTCTGTGCAAATTCAAGTGTTTGGATGGGAATTTGCAGAAAGAAATCAGTAACATTGTGGTGTTGGCCACACCTAAACCTGGTTTGGCAGTAGTAACCAAGTGTTGCAATGAGCAGAGCTTTTCAGCTTGTGTTGACAAAATAAACAGAGCTTTCCCTGAAAACCAGGTTTGTCACCTATTTACTTCACAGTGGATCTCACTGTAGCACTATATAGGTAGTGGAACTCTGCATAAATATTCACACAGCTTCTTGCTGATGCCTGAAAAGATGGGATTCATTTGTTTGGTCCTCTCAACCACACAAACAAGTGGCAGGGCATTCACAGGCTTAGAAGGTGGAGAATACATTACATCATGTTTTTGTTGTACTCCTACAGCTATCATCATGCTGTTACTCTTCTGCAAAGTGTTTCTTGCCCACCACAACCTCTTGCAATCACAGACAATGATGGAATATATTCTTCTCCTGCTTAAATCAAACACCTTTGCTCCACTGATCTATATCAGAATTGCAGAGCTTAGGAAAGAGTTCCTCCCAAACTGTTCCATTTTATTTGACTCCCTAAGAACAGTCATTAAACAAAATGGCCTTTATGTCCTCATAATTCCTTTTGGCATGCCAGAACAGGATGGCAGTGTTCATGAGCTAGATAGGTCTCGGATGAGCATAGGGAGAAATAAAGAGCATTCACATGCTTGATTCCCAACTAGCTTATGTAGCCCTTAAGAGAAATTCCCATCTACTCCTTGGGTGAATCCCCAGGGGCAGCTGACCAGGGTAAGTGATGTCAATAGCTGATCCATACAAAGAAAAACCCCAAAGTTAGATCTGAGTATTTCCACGTGTAGTTTTCAGTTTTGTAGCTCAAGTTTAGTTCACACATATGTATATAAATGTACAGAAATACATGAGAAAATGCCAATCATATGTCCTGCTCTGACATTTTGGAGGCACTGCATTACTCCTAAGTTGTGCAGCATCAATGTAATGAACAGGTTATTGCTAAGAGGCCAGATTAAAATTTTTGTCACATCATCACTTAGTACTAAAAGCTATTCTAAAAAATGGAGATTTTTGAATTAATTTGATTCAGGGTAGCCTTGTGTCTGAAATGTAGTGTTATTCTCCACACCTTAAGCTCAAGTAGTTAAGGCAATCTGACTCCAGTGTGGGGTTGAAAAAGTGACATTAATATCTACTTCAAAATTCTAAAGAAATATCCAAACCCATTTTTCTTAAAGGAACATTTGTACCCACAAGGAACCTCTCTACCCCACAACCTGTTTTTATTGGCAAAGGATGTTATGACCATATATACACCACAGGGTCTATTGTCCTGTTAGCTTAATAATATCAACGGAAATTTTAAATTTAGTCTTGTAATATGTTAATGAACTTCTGAACTGGAAACATCAAGAACAACACAGAGGAATAAAGTAGCTGTTGTTTAGCCATAATACATTAATACTCTTATGTGATTGTTGTCATTAACACACAGGTAGTGTTATTTTTACTAGGGATTGCTGCTGTTTTCTAAAATACTTGGTTTCTCAGGAAGCCCATGACACAGAACTTGCTGATGTGAGTGGTGTGGAGTCTTGTGAGCAATGTAGTGCAATGTGGTACCTCTTAGGGTTGACACAGATGCCGCACGTGTGACCCAGCCAGACATTGCTAGCAAGTTCCAGTGAATCCTGTTTCTATCTCCAGAGAAGTATACTTGGTTAAACTCTGTTCAGGTCTATAAACAATAATAGGAAGTTGTCACAGCACTCTCCAAACTACCAAGCTGCAACAAGGTCTTTTACCATCTCATACCAACACACTCTTCATGCCAGTCCCTCTGCTGCCCTCACCTCACCTCACCTCATCCAGGGCCTACTCTTTCTTCTCTTGTTTCTTCTTCTTCTCTTGCTTCTTCCTCGGCTGCTCTGTCTTCACCGGCTGCCCAACCCCTTAACAGAACCAGCCACAGCTGCACCTTGTCTACATCAGCCAACCCCCACCCCTGAAGCCAGCCCACAGCTGTATGTTATCAACGATAACTAACCCAGCTTCATTCCTCTACAGGAAGTAGGCTTGGAAAGGATCTTAAGAAGTTATTGGAATTGTACTTTCTGTCCCAGATAATATCTGTTCCACCTAACTCATTTGTGACTGATGCTTGTCTAACCTTATTCTTACTACCCTCTAGTATTTCATCTCCCTAGGCAAACACTTCCGACATTGAACTCTTTCAATTCAGAAAGCTTGTCTTAATGTTACCCTAAGCTTCCCACTCTGGAACCTCGTGCCGTGCAGCCTAGCCTTTGTTACTGCTGCTCACAAAATACCAAACCCTGTCCCTGTGCATTCTGTGCTGTGCTTTCTCCGTTCCTGGGCGTGCAGGAGGACAAGGCACTTTGCCTCAGCTCCCTGTCCTATGGGAGCTGTTCTGCTCAGTCTAGCTAAGGGCAGACCTTAAGAGCTTTCCCTGTGTTGCAGGAAAAGACCCTGAGGAGACTCTCTCTGGGTGCAAGAGGTGCTCATCTGAAAAAAAAAACCCACCCATGATGTTCATCTTTTTATCTTGAAGAGAAAAGGCGCTTGCAAAGGCGGACTGACCTGGTTCTCCACTTGATACCAGAGCGTGGAGAAGGAAGCGCAGGGTGGGTTTTCAGGGAGACAAGCAGAGGTCAGGCATGCACTGAGCCAGGCCCCATCCCTGTTCCGGGAGCCGCTGCTGGGTGTGCTCCTGCTGAGGACTCGGGGCACCTTTTGGGATGGGGCAGAGGAGACCAAGTGGCTCATTCTTCTGCTCCCTTCAGCATTGCCTTGGTCCCACCCTGGGACCCTGCGGAGAGGATGGCAGGAACAAGAGGGGGAAGTGACTGGGACATGCTGGGTGGAAGAGCAAGAGGAGGGAGTTACCAGCTTCTCACCAGCAATGAACTTGGAGCCGCTAAAATCTACACCGTGTCCCTGAGCAATTTAAACCTATTACTCTCATCTGTCTGCAGTGAACATGGAAAACAGTTTATTCCTTTCCTATTTATAAAAGTTTGTGTTTTTTTTTTTTTATAAAAAGTCATTCTCTTCCTCCTGCTCAGCTTTCCGTAGGCTACGTGATCCCTTAGTCTTTCTGCATAGGTGATGGGTGCAAATTCTGATTATCCCTGCTTCTTCCCGGTTGATGTACGCTTTTCTTGAAGTGGTACTCTCAAAGATAAGCCAGCCTTACCACAGACCTTCTGAACAGACAGAATACTTTATGAGCTTACATACAACTGTCCTTTTAATACTTCCAGTGGCAGAGCTGCCTCTTTTCCCTAACACTATAAGCTGAGCAGCCACCAATGTCATTCTGCTTGTGTTAGAAATATGGTCCTGCTCTCCAGTCAAGGCAGGGATTTTGCGCTGTGCTATTGCTGGTGAGAACAGCTCTGTGATCATAAAAGGAGTAAGGGTGAGGTGGAGACAGTGACAACAGGGATGAAGGAGTTCAGCTTTTCCAATTCCTCCTACTCCCACCATGGAAGCCTGCAGTTTTGCATATCAGCAGCTTAAAAAATATTTTGAGGTCATTATTATCCTGTTAATTTTTTTTCATGTGTGAGCTCAGATTCCTGGCTGTGTACTTAGGTGATTCATTAACTAAAAATGCAATTTCTGTGGACTCTGTGGACCAGGAACCCGTCCTGTAACTGAATAATGTGATGGATGACTGCTTACATAGTTCAGGGAGATCTTTTCTTGTTTGCTCTAAACTCTGGACTTCATTCTCAGTCTAGTAATTTTCAATGAATTTGTCTTCCTTTAAGGTGTATCTTGGAGTTCAGGCGGATTGACAATGTCCTTTTCATATCTTCCATACCATTTGTTATGGAAATGAACTGTCATTTAGCACAGCCCTGTTCTGCACTGCAGTGACTGATGAGTGGAGAATCAACCTTCTGGAAAACCGATTAACTTTAAGCATTGGTGCCCTAACATCTAGAAAAACAGCCAGAGTCAAGGTTTGTTTTGTCACATTCTGGATAATGAAATAAATGGTACAAAGGGTCATTAACTCATATCCTCAGTGATTCATGTAAAGGAAATATTCCTTGATGGCAAAACAAAATTAACTGTTAATCAAACCGTTCTGCAAGGATGATGGGAGCTTATGGAAATGTCTTCAAGAGTTTGAAATGGCAACGAGAGAACCTTGGGGTTATGACCAGGTCTTTCCACTGCATGCAAGGAAACCAGCTTGGTTCAAACCCGTATGGAGCGATATGTGGTCATTTTCTGTTTTGTCATGATGGGAGTGTTTGAACACATTGGCAGACCTTTTACAGCATATGATCAAAACAGAAAGAATCCCTGCTGTCACAGTTGAAATCTGCATTTTGAGTATGTGGACAGTCAAGATCTGCTCAGATGCGTATGTCTGAGCTTGAATTTCATATATCTTCTAGAAGAATTCCTTGCAAGCAGCTTATGTACTTTATTGTGCAGAAAAATGTGGCAGAGAATACAGATAGAGGCAGCTGTAATGAGCATACCCAAAGGCTGCGCTCTGGGAAGGGCAGAAAGCTCATCGCTGTGATTGTGCCTCTTTGAAAAGCTGCCTAATCATACCAAGTTGTCCGTGTTTTGAATGTAAATCCTGATAAGTTAGGACTTCAAAGTCCACTGGTGACAGAAAGAGCCCCTTTTTTTCTCTTCAGTGGGCTTTTCTCTGTTCATTTTCCAAAGGCTCCTAAACTCTGCCCTACATTTGAACTTGAATGAAGTTGCTTGTTGGATATGCCAGAACATAATCATTTTTAAACCAGGGATAAGAGAAGTCTTGTTAGTGTCTGGATTTATCATTTAGAAGACCTTCTTATAGGCTTTCTGAAGGGGGATATTTTTAGATCTAGCAAGCTAGAACCATTTTTTAATCACTCGTATTTTAAATTACTATTCCTTGGCTAGACTTGAATCAGACATTTCTTTAGGTTTTATTTTTAATTAGCCCAGTTATTTAAACCATGTAAGTGGAAGTGGCATTGTACTCTATCCTCCCTATCACCATGTGTAAATTTTCTGCTTTCTCATGCTCTCAGCCTCTTGGTTTTCTAAGACGATGCCTCGGGTTAGCTGAAGGTCTGATTTCACTATCGATGTTTTAGTACAGCTTCAGTGCAGATGTAATTCAGTTCAGTTCGTTCCTTACAGGTGACCTGACAATTCCTTTTTCTTAGAAATTTTGGCCACAACATGAATTTACATTATTCATGCAACTTGCCACAATCTTTATAGTATCTGGGTATGTCATCTTCAACTTTGTCATCTGCAGTTAGTATATTGAGTGAGAATGTAGCTTTCATATTCCCCCACCCCCTCCTAAAACCCCTTGCTCTTCCACACATAGAGGGAAGCTGAAGTGGCTGTGCTCTAGTGGCTTATCAAAAAGGAGGTAGTTAAAACAGTGTAATGTGAGTCTGGCTTTTTCCAGATAAAATGATTTTAAAGGCAATATTGTGATTTGAGATCCTGGATTCCTGAGAACTTGGGCTTGGTAATACTGTGTTTGTCTCTATGCATCTTTGTACAGTGTCACATTGATTCCTCACCATTTTGTCATCTTTCCACTGTTATTACTGGAATGCTGGTTGTAGTATTCCTGGTGACTCTGTCATAAATTCACTCTTCTTATCATTCAAGACAGGTAAGATTTTGATTTATATCTTTATGAAGATATAATGAAAGAAACTCTGAATGAAACTCTGACATGATTTTTCTGGAATCGCCAACATTGTTTGGCAGTAAGCTGAAAGGAGAGCTGGAAACATTTGCCAAATAATTCTTGCATTTGCTTCTAAAGTAAGGACATATGAAACCTTTTCCTTCTATGTCCCTCTGTGGTGACATATTTCAGGAAGGCTGCAAGGATACAGTCTAAAGGGATTTTTGGAGCCTGTGCTTCCTAGAGAAACAAAATCCCAGACATAAGTTGTTCTAGTAATCAATTAATGTTACAAAGCTCCTAGAATTTCACTGTATGTACTGTATTGTTACTGAATTGCCAGGGTGAACAGAATTTTAGACTGTATTTTAGATGCAATTTTAGATGTATTTATAATAAAATGTAATTTATAACAATAATGTAATTTAAAATATTTGTGTATGATACACATACAGACACACATCTTACCTAAGCTTTTTCCACAATTCAGGAAGGTACTTCATTTTACATGTTAACTTAACCCTAGTCAGGCAAATACCTACAAATCTTTAAGACTATTGAGTTTAATGAGACTAAAACCTAGATTTATTGTTAAACACATAGTTATGTGGGTTTCCAAAGAGGCATCTTCTTTTTTTTTTTTTTAAAGGGAAAGATATATCCTTTCCCTATAATCAGGTCTGTCTTAGTAAAGGAAGTCAGAGTTTGCACACAAGGTCACTGTTGATGAGTTGGAGCATTCAGTGGTCTCCCATGCTTTATATAACACTTTAAGAAACAAAGCATTAAACTCAGCTAATGCTTTGCTTGCCAAGTGAGAAATGGCAAAAAAAAAATGAATTAGTTGAATTTTTTGTAATGCTGATGGAAGGAAAAAAAGGTAGTGTCTAGCTTTTACTTACACAAAGGATTCTTTATTATGTTTATGACTGAAAATGCATGAAATGAGAGTGAACATTTACACCTCTTTCAAAAAACAATCTCTTTAATAGTGGAGAGTTAAACTGGATAACAGGATTACCAGCCCTTGCTATTTGAATGTGGGTTTTTTTCTGGAGCTTCTGGGATTACTGAAATAGGAATGAATTTAAACTGTCATGGAAAGAAAATTGGAAAAGATAGCTAATATTATTTAAAATTGCAGAGAAAATCTTGAAATGACCCTACTTCATCTTAATGGCTCAGAAACCAAGAGACAAATAAAATAAGATTTAAATACATTTTTTTAAATATCATGATTAAGAAATGAATCTTGAGTGTTCTGAGATCTCTTACATGAAATTTTAGTACTTACAGGAAGCTTTGATACTAGAATACTGGGAATACTTGGTATCCTGATCATAGACTTGGTAGTTAAATGGAAAATCTGCCAAAGTGAGTTTGTCAGAACAATATTCTTTCCTATTCCCAGAGCTCATTCTGACTTTTCACATATATAGAAAGTACACAGTGATGGATAATTATGCCTTGCTATGTTTTGTTGGCAAAGAAATAATTTTGCCAATAGATAAACAGTTGCGCTCATTAATCTATACAGAAATATCCGTAAGATGGTGCTGTATCTTAAATCTGACCAGAGTAATTTGCATTGAAATATAAAAAGTATGTTGCAATTGCAGATTAGAGCTCTTGTTATAAACCGAGTGTTGGTAACAATTTCTTTGGCAGGCATATTGCAAATGTTAGTTTCCAGTCACTCCAATATGTTAATTTACATGTATTAAAATATTAGTTACAGCATCTTTGTTCAAGCCTGAAAAATGTGAAACCAACTGAAAGGTAGTTTCAATGGTGCTCAGGATATGAGCTGCCAGTAGCTTGCTTTCACAACTGAGTTTCATTCCATGCTTTTTTGCTGAAGGCAAGTGACGGTCTCAGGACTCCTCCAGACATGAATTTAATGGAAAAAAAAAGACAAAATGGTGCACTGGGGCTTCTATTTAAAGTGGTAAAATGAGTGATAATGGCCAAATCTAGCCAGCAAATGAAAAGACTGTGGGTGAAATGAATCTGAGGCATAATAACTGCCCACACAGGCAGCAAGAGCAGAAATTTCATGTGCAGCCAGCACATAGTATTGCAGGATTTTGGTGAGAACAATGGTGTCAAATGGAGGACTGGCTGGAGAGCAACCAATTACAGCACTGTCCTGCTGGAGCCTGGGCAGTGGATTATAGCTCAGTAATTGCCTTCCCCCACATCTCGTGGCTGGAGTAATGCACAGCCAGGGCTGAACTGCCAGTGGTACCCTGGCTCCCAGCCCAAGCCAGCCAAATTGCAGATGGGAGGAGGGAAAAGAGACTACCTGAGAGGGAAAAGGCTGTTGCATCTGCTGAGGTCCCTGCAATTCCATGTGTGTTTCAGCTAGAAGGCTACAGTCCTCCAAAGACCTTGTTGCACTTGGAATTTTGCCTGCATGAATCATTCAGGTTGGCTCATACTTTTTTCTCCTTGCTCATTTCTCTGAGAGGTGAGATGACAAGAGCAACTGATCAGCTGATATATCTCTGGTTCTCAGTATAATTTATTTGAGTTATGCATTTACTTCAGGAGTTATTTGTACATAGTCTGAGTCAGTTTTTCTCCTTGAAAACAAGAGTCAGGGAAGACACAATATGCAAAATGGGTAATGCAGAAGAGAAGGAAGAAGATGAGTTTGGTACAGCATTGTGCTATTGACAGTAAGGAAAAAACAGAAATGGCGATTGTCCAAGGTCAAGAGAGAGGGAGAGCACTGAGTGTCAGCAGTGCAACTGAGCTGACCCAGGCTAGACCAGGAGATGGAATACACCAGTAAGAGACTCATAGCATCTTCCCTCTGTTTTTGAGGGAATGGGATGATATTCTCTCCAGATATCATCCTCCTTTGCCGTTTTGGATAAACCTGTTGATTCCAGACCTGGTGAAACTTTGATTACCTCATTAAAAGGACAGAAACTTTTCCAACTGGCTAATTAATTTCATTCACTGGTAAATGTTATGTAGTTATGTGTGCGTATCATACTCCTAACTTTGGTCCCTAGATTGAAAAAAAAAACCCAAACCCAAAACCCCCACGACTTTTGGTGAAAGATGCAGCAAAAAATTGAAAGATATTTTAATTTTTCTCCTTGCTGTTTAGCTGTTAAACAAAAACTGAAATATAATTCTTAATAGTACATGATCATAAGAAAACACCTCTCTGCAGGCAAATTGGTTCTTGAACCAATTCAGATGAATGATCAAGGAGGAAAAGAGGGAAGCATAAGCTACTGGAGTACTGGAGCTAATATAAATTGGAGGCTAAAAATATACATCTATAAAGCAAAGGTAACGTATGCCAGATTATTCATGAGATGCTATAGGATTAGTTTCAAGAGGGTACAAGCTAATGCAAGGCTAGAACTTCTACCTTGCATCATGTAAAAGATGCTGTCAATGTATTTCGACTTACTTAATCCTGTGAATTCTTGTAAAACACACTTCAGGAATTTTTCTTCCTTCCTACAGTGACATCTTTCAAGCAGCATTCTGATTGCTTTTTGGTGTAATGATGCAAGACCTGATTATATAGACAGCTAACTGTGCTGATGCGCTGTGTTATTATAATGCCACCTGATACCTCATTCATTTGATACATTAGGCAGTATACTACATCAACAAAGCAAAGTGCTTACATCATTTCTACAAAGATGGAATATTTCAGAGGCAAGCATGAATTCAGGGTAAAAGCTATATATATGCAGCAGTGCCAAAATGGCCCTTGGCTTTGTCTTTTTCACTTTATGAAACTTGTTAGATAATTCAAAACCAAGACCTATTAAAAAAAAGATTAACTCATGAAGTCATCCATCAGGGTATCAACATGACAGAATTCTTGGTTTGCTTTAAAAAAAATATATATATATATATATATACACACATATACCATCATCAAAATAAGAAAAGAAAAAGAGTAAAGTGTTTCTGGAATGTATTTATTTTATTTTATAAGGCAGTTGTCTCTGGGAGAGCTGATGACTAAACACTGTGTTTTCAGTGGGTATATAAATGGCACACAAACAGAAGTAACTTCTAAAATGAATTCTAAGATACGCCATACAAGTCATAGATGCTTGCAGTTAACAGTCTTTCTGACAAGCAAAGACATCAGAGTGTCACATGAGGAACAGATTCCCTGAGCAAAGGTCACCTCTGGAGAGAAGTACACTAACAAGTCCAATGCAACAGCAGCAGCAGAAGCTGAACTCAGGTTCTGTGACAGAACAAAAAAAGGCAGGTAATGAATCAGGCACCTGGGTCCCATGCCATTAAGAATATGCAGGCATTATCCTCTGTTCCTGATGTAGGGATTACTGAGGACATCCCAGGCTGAAGTACAGCCTCCATCTATTTTACTCTGCAGTACCTCTGTAATTCCCCGGGTATCTACTATGACCACAGCTGGGAGATATCTCACAGCATTTCCATGAGGTTCCATCACTTACACCACTCCTATCCTGGACTGCAGTGTTGTGTCTCTGCTTGGCCCTGCCTTGAAGAAAGAGTGCATCTGCGTGCGGGACAGGGATGGGGCAGGGCCTGTTCCTGCGGGTTCATTACTATGCCCCTGCTCTCCCTGACTGCAGCTCTGATGGGTGCCCTGAGAAGCAAAGAGCGCGAGTGTCCAAGAGAGGTGGGACGGCCTCGTAATTGAGATACCTACAGGTACACAACACACCTTTCACACACCACCACTTCTTTTCACCAGACAGGTTCCTTGTTCATATTCATGTCCTGGCTTGTTGCTCAAGCTCCTCCAGCTCTGCCCTTTTTTCTGTAGGTACCAGTGGTTTGGTGCTGGTGGAGGTCACGTGGCTGCCTGTTGCTGCCTGTTTGACATTCTTAGCAGGCTGCTTGTGGAAAGCAGACTTGTAGCTGCATAAAGGTGTATCATGTCGGACTCCCATCCTCTTTGGGAGTGGACTGGGGAGGCAAGGTTTGGGCATCCTTCATAACACCTTTTCCATGTATATTTATGACCTCTCTGTAACAGTCTTTCTGGGAAAGGTCATTTCTGAAGTACAGTTGCTTCTGCTGCAAGTGGTACTCTGCAATGGACAATTGCTGTCCATGGCCTGCCCATGGGCTTTCTCCATTTTTTTCACCTTTACCTACCATCACACCCAATTGTAGTGCTTTCCCTGCAAAGTCACCGGTAGTCTCTTATTGACAGTTGTGGTTCAATTTCCTGAAAATGCTTTCCCAGAGGCATTCCTTCCAGATGGATGGGAAGTCCCTGTCACTGTCACGTCCAAGGGGCTCTCTGGGCAGAGCGCTCCTGGGTGCTGTGGCAGGCTGAGCAGCCCTGAGCCTTCTTTCCTTTCCCTCATGTTTCTGTGCCTGAGTATTCCTGATGTGTTCGTCAGGCACTCCTATGGCTAGGTAGTGAGGATGATGAGGGAATTTAGCTTTCAGATAGTAACTGAAGGGCATCTACAAATATGGATGCAGCTCTGAGCTGAACTCCTTCCACTCTGAGTTAAGACCATCCTGCAGGGGTGGCTGCTGACCTGCTTGTCCCTGTGGCCTTAGCAGTCAGAGCTGCTGAGACTAGGGAAGTTCTTCACATTGCCAACCACCAGCAAAGCAAAGGAATCTCCATCTCCAAAATATATTGGCTTTTGTGTCCAATGTCATGTGAGATCTTCACGCTATGTAGAGGACCATGTCAGGAAGAGTGGTCCCATCCCAAAGCTACCAGATCCTACAGTTACAGTTTCATATCACTAGTTCCGGATGGTTCAGAAGGGGGACCTTGGTTACTGACAAGCTGTGGGTTGCTCGTCTGGTGGAGAATTGGCCTGTCTTTATATGGAGAGAAGACTCACTGAGAGTGGAGAAGACTATCATGAGTTCACAAAGAACAACCAACAACCGTCCAGGCTACCCAACGCTGTGACAGAGTGGAGTAAATGCAGGTACTGAATCGGTTGTGAAAAGCATGCTTAAGATTAGAAATATCACAACCGATCTTCAAAGTGTGTGTGGACTTCCTTGAGGAGATGGGGGAACTAATGTAGTGCCACATTATCTGCAATAAAGTGCAATCCCCTGCTGACATAAGGGCTGCATCTGGCTCCTGAGCCAAAATATGCCAGCACAAGATTTGCAGAGCACTCGGCGGCCAGACTGTGCACTATGGTTGGGGTAGAAAATTTCAAAATGTCTTTAGCAGATTCAGTGTGGTGGAGGTTTCATGAGGTGCAGTGTGGGCCTGGGAGGCTTCAGCAGGGCTCTTCCGAGACAAAGGCTACAACAGGCCAAGGGAGCCACATCTCAGAGGAACTAAGCCTGGCTTGTGCTGTGGTAAAAATATCCTTGTTCCACCTCTTCTACCTCTTCCAGTGTCATAGCCACTAGGTGTTAAAGCATGGCTAGTGTTGAGAGGCTCAGGCATTTAGGGTGCAGAAAAGGAAGTGCTAAGCATAACACAGAGCAGCAAGGGGGGCTGGCAGCTTCTTTTTGTATGTTTTCAATACATTCCAACTGACACCCCAGCTGAGAACTAATTTGCATGGACTTTAGCCCTACAAGGGAAAAAATACAGTGAAAAGCAGATTTGCTGAATTGCCACTTAGAGAGTTCTTGAGCAGAACTTATTGTGCTCATTTGTCAGCTAACTCATTAGGGTTCATGTCATGCTGTCAGGGTGCTTGGCTGTGTTCTGTAATGGCAGGGTTTTGTCTGCTGAACAGCAATTTTGCAATTGCTCCATCAATTATTACAATGGAATATATTTGATATACTATTAGATGAAAAGTAAACTTATCTTGCGTGAGGAATTGTATCAGAATGTAATAAATGTACTTGATGCTCATTGGGCTTTACAGAGAGAGGCACTCGATAGAACAGATTGTCTGGAATGAAACTACCATCTGGAAATTTTGTCTGAAACCTGATTACAATTGAGGTTTAAAGGGCCACTTTAAAAAAAAAAAAACCCCACACTTATTTGAAGGAAATATATTTGTATGAGTAATTCAAAAGCCTAACTGAATTTCAATAAATTCTGATAAAGTGGAGGTGTAAAACATTATCTCATCTGTATCCCTTGCATATCTAATGTTCAACAGGATCTAGGTAAGTTTATAAAATGCTCCACAGTAGATCAAATAGCTTTATTTGCATGTAAAGAATGCTGATCTAGGTTATTTGAAGATTTTTAGTTGTGATAGCAAAATATATGCTTTACGCATTTTCAGGGTTTTGTGTTTTTTTTTCTTGTAAAGCCTCATGCAAATTAGGTTCTTCAGAAATATAGCCATAATCCTCTCTAGAAGCTACGAGCTTGAAGAAATTTTGTTTAGAAATAAGAAAGGATCAAAGTTTCAAGCAATTTTGTGATGTTCTATTACTCAGGAGCCAAGGTCTGTCACAAATGTGTGTTTTTTCATTATGAGATTTTTAATAGAAAAATGTGAGTCACAGCCAAGCTCTCCCAGTTTTTTGGTGGTAGTTCTTTAAACTGGCCAAAATTACACGTGGCTTATTCTCTTCTTGATCTGTTCTCCAAGGAAAGAAATACGTGAAGTTCAGTGCTTTGCTTTGATAGGATTATTATTTAAGGTTATGTATTTATTTACATATGTATTTCTTTTTATTATATAATCTGCTGTTTACTTTAAAAGAAGGCAATTTTGAAACTATTTTCTTTGCAGTTGAAGCAACAAGGTGAAGTTTGCAGCTGACCTTACTGACTATGGGAATTCATAGTGCATTTTCATATAACTGAAAAATCTGATCTCTCCATAATAATTAAGGAATAAAATTTTTTTGTACCTGAAGTGTAAGTCATGATATTCATCCTGGATTTTTCAGCTGGTTTTGGCCCGTAGCATGGAGCATGGCTAAGAAAAATATGGCTCCTGTGAACCTGAACAGTACTCTGTGGTGTATCAGGGCTGCACGTGTACACAATGTTGGTGTTCCACAGTTACCCAGGTTGTTGGAGGGGTGGGCAAGTGCACTTTGTGCCGTTGACCTGGCTGCTTTGCGCTGAGGCACATTGCTGTAGCCTGGAAGAGACTCCATAAAGCTGTGTGTGAGGGAAGCCAGCTGCTGCTCGCTGAGATGGAGTGGGGTCTCCCAGGCAACTGAAGCCGGCTGGAGATGCTGGCTGTGAATTTAGTGACACCGAGAGCTGAGGAAGCATGTCTTAGACACAGGCTCAGTTGGCCATAATGAGTATGTACCTCTAACCACAGGTGGCTGCACAGAAAATTATTCAAAGTCATTTCATCTACCTGCTAATGTTGTCCTGCCTCCCCCGGACCCAAAGCCAGTCTGCTGCTCCTTACACAGAAGAGAATACAACTAAGGACCAGGCAATTTACTGACACTGGCGTGATCAAACATTTTGAAGGATAGTTAGAGCTGTGTCTCATCTGCATAGCTCTACCATGCATGTCAGTGTCATTGGTTCACCTACTGCTAGCATGTATGCGCTGGTTTGGATTCCCAATAAGTTATTTTCGACAGCATCAATAGGTCTCATTAGGGATAGGAGACAGGACGCAAGCAAATGTGGAAGAGAGATTAAATAGCAAGGTGCCCACAGGGCTGGCTTAAAGATAATCTTTAACATAGTCTTCTTGGTGTAGTATTATCACCTAGAAAGTAGGTGAGACTGATCTGAAATATGTATAGTACAGATAGCACCAGGACTGGTCACTTCATTCAGTACTGTTCATACCTGTATCATTTTTTCTCTGAAAACAGTACCATTCTCTCCCATCTCTTTCTTGTACCTGATTATTCTCATTATCTACCTCAGCTCTTTACTTTTTTAACAGCGTCTTTTGGGGGGATAGAGCCAGATGCATCATTCTGTCAATTCAGAGAACCGCATTATTATACTTTCATTATTACTTTCCCACCCGCTCGTTTTAAATTCTAGCAATTTGTTTGCTTAACTGCTCTCACAGACAGATCAGAGATTTGTATCGCACTGTCCACAAGGATTCCTAAGTCCATTTCCTGAATGGTTACAGTTAATTTAGAACCAAGTGGTGTGGCTGCATGGTTCAAATTGCTCCTTCCACTGCTCATTAACCTCACATTTATCAACTTTTAAGAAAAGCTTAATCCTTTTACCGTTAATTAGATTGCATGAACATAAGAATGGAGAAAATGTGTATACTTGTATCATTTTAAGAAAGAAGGCATTGAAAACTCCATTTTAAATAAATCCCCTATCAAATTAGAATGGAACCCTGCTACTTACTGTGTGAAAGCCAATTACTTTTGTTCACAAGACTTTAGATAGGCTTTGATTGCCAAAGAAAAAGGAAAAGGGAATTTTCAGGTTAACTTCAAGAGACTATTTGTATAGCCCTTCTAATACTACAGAAAGGGCTGGTAAAGAATAACACATTCAATATATAATGTCTGAGTTAAGCACAAATATTCCTAAGGTAATATATGTAATTGGGGCCATATTCCCTAACAACTTTCTCTATTTCCCCAAGATCAACCTGCTTTCAAATTTCTGTTGCTTTTTCCTGATTAACATTCCAAATTCTGCTCCACCTTCCATCAGGATTCCTCCCCAAAGCAACTTAGTCACTTACCCTAATACTCTCTCTGTTCACATCAGCACGACCAAAAGGGTGCTCCAAAATTCATCTCTATTGCCAGGTCCTCTAGTCACATAACTCCTAAATTTCTATCTTTCCTCTTATTATATAAAAATAAACCTTCCCTTTGAAGCCCTATGTAAATTTTGTCCCAAGAGAGCACAAGCTATCTCTTGTACTGTCAGTTACCTCTTTTGCCTTTTCTGTTCCTGATGCTCTTCTGAAACACTGCAGCAGCGCAAACATAAGCAAAGCAGAATCTGACCTGCAGAAACATTGCACCAACCAACATGGCTGGAAGAAATCAAAAGGATCATGGTCTGATTCCCTGTTAACAGGTGTCCTTTCCAGGGATGGCCATTTGAAAAGTTGTCTGTTTCATTGTAAAGTAACACCTGGTGTAGAAGTTGCTGGAATGCTGTTATTTTGCAAAATGACTTTCATCAGGATAAAATTATGTTTAAAGAAGTAGGTAGCTGTGTGAGCTTTCCATACTTAATTTTTACCCATTTGATCAATAGACTGCATTCTTCCAGACTGCATTAGACTTCTTTCATTTCCTAGAACTAAAAAGGCAGTCATATCACCAGAAAACTGTCATTATTATTTCATTAGAGTTTGTGTTTAACATAATCATATAAAAAATAAATAGTGAAAATTCTGTGCTGCAAAGAATAACAACTGCCTTGTCAACTTTTCAGAGATATTACCCATGACAAGAAAAAAACCCCAAAAACCTAGCTTAATTTTTAATGTAAGAGTGGTAGGAAATGGTGACTATTTTTATTTTTTAAAGTGTCTTTATATTTTTAAATGTAAAAAACTCTTAGGTTGACCCATATGGTATTCCTGATATATCATCTGTCAGATTCTCAACTGGTAGAAATTAATTTAGCGCATTGAGTGTAGCAGGTCTGCATTTTTTCACGGTAGTTGTAGAATCTATCCAGAGGTGAGCCCTCTGAAACACATGGCTGAGTGAGAGGGCTTTGAAGGCCAACAAGAAGGCAGCGGAACTCAGTTCTGAAGTGAGAACACCTCTGTGGACATGTACTCAGGGAAGGCTCAGATAGCCATATCGGACCAGAGTGGTTTGGCGCTTGAGTGCTTTTGCTTTCAATAAGTCATTTAGCTCATCATTCTCCTGGAAGGATTAAGAGAATGCCTTCCATGGGAAACATCCCAGGTTTTGTTTTCCTAACTCTTTCTTTGCTCACATAGGCTTTCCCCTAAGTGAGGGTGATAGAGATTGCAAAGCTCCCTGCAGACCTATTCCTAAAGTAAACAAATAAAGAAGAACAATATTGTCAAACAGGCATCTAGGAATTGGACAGTTGATACTGGAATTAGCTCACAGCCATCTGGTTTTGAAAGGAGGAATTGGCTGGCAGCTCAACTCTAAAAGCAACAAGCAGTTCTGGGTATTTCTCCCCCACCTTTTATTTTTTATTTGTAGGCACAGAAAAAAAAAAAAATCAGTTCATTTTGACTGTATTGAAGAAACCTGATTCTCACAGTATCTGCAAGGAAGTAAAAGACCACAGAAGACTGAATACAGACTAGATGCCTCCCGTTTTACTTGTAATTTTTCGTAATGACTGTTTATGATTTAAACAAGCCTTTTTTCTATTATATACGTGACATACGCTCAGGCCTATACTGTCCCCTTCTTCCAGGGGAAGTGGATGAACATCTCTGTAATGCTCTCCCCCTTCAGAGGAAAATGTCTGACTCTTCTGCGCAGAGGCAGCTGCCATACAGGTTGCCATCCTCCTCCCAGCTCATGGCCCGTGCTGTCCATGCTGGGTGGCTGGCCTTGGCCGCCGGCGCTCATCAGGCTGGGTCCGAGGGGCCTCTCCTGTGGGCTGGGAGCTTGCTCCTCTGCTTTGCTCTCAATGGTCCTTGAGAGAACAGCTGGCATTTGATAAAAAAAAAAATAAAATTCAAACCCATGCCTCTGTAACCACCTTTTCAGGTCATACACTAACTTCACACAATGTTCTTTGGACATTGGGCCTTACCCAAGGATTAAAAAGTCAAAATCTTTTTTACTGACTTCACTGGTTTAAGGCTGAGCTCCTCCTCAGGTGGGCTGGGGAAGTAATAAGGCCTTCTGTGTGGTGTGTGATAATTTCTCTTTGTTTGTGTGTGGCATTTTTTCAGTGACATTGCTGGTTTTTTCATTCAACCTGCACATCACTTAGATTGCTTGAAGCCATTAGACTTGATGATTTCTTCGTAAAATGAAGTGGAAAAACATATTCAGTCAAGGCCAGCCTCTGAAGAAACCCATTGTTTGCAGTGGTTCAATTTAATTTCAAACATATCACATCACTTTCTGTTGTTAAGTTCAGTATTTCAGCACTATGGAACCTGATGAGATGAAATTGCATTTGCACTGTAAAATCAGATTTAGCTCTTTGAGTGATGAACGGGTGAGGGATTGTATTTCATTATGTATATTGCAAAGAAAAGAGCATGCTTTACCGCACAGTAGCAGCTTGCACACAGCCAGTTTTGGTTGGGTTTTTTTTTCTTTATCTTTCAATATAACTTTGTGTGTGAATGGTCTTCGGGTCATAAAGTGCTGGTGTCTCTAAGCTTTAAGCTCCCTAATTTGCCAGGGAACTCGAATCTACAAAATAGTTACTATGCTCATTTAAAGTGTTATGTTTTTTCATAACTTTGGATTTTCCAACAGTCTGTAGCTGAATATTGTTGTTTGTTTAAGTGCAGTGTGATTAGCTGTCCTGGAAAGTATCATCTGTGGCAGTTTGGTCGTGTAGCACAAGCCAGGAGTTGAGGGACGCAAGAACATTCTCTGCACCAACCGGGTATACTTACACATTCTGCAGCAGGTATATAATTTCAGGCTTTGATTTGGGAAAATATTCATAAGACAGACAACTCCAGTAGATACATCTAGTTAAAAAACACTGGCCTAAAGAGATGTATGTTCATGTCTTGGCATTTGCATAAAAACATATTTAAGTATGTATATTTTCCCATATCATGGCCTTAGGTTTATTCCCACTGAAGTCCAGCAACTGAACCAGTGTTAGACACGTAGGCTTGGAAGGCCAAGTAACCCCTTTAATAATTTGAATCTGCCCATTAATTAAGTTTACAAACTCCTTGAAACATTGGATGGCTTAGATTTCTTTAAAACTGCAGAATCCTCAGGTTCCAGTACAAACATGCTTTCTTTCAGTTACAAAATAGGAATTTATTTGTTTACACTCAATTTAAAATTGAGGGTTTACAGATTGCAATGCAGAAGGTACTTTTCTATAGGTAAAACTTCTGGAAGCTCGATAAGCCATTTGCTCTACATGGGAATATTTTTTTTTTTAAAGTAATTTCATGAGCCACAAAATCTATTCAGATATTAACAACATGTTTCTTCTGTGATATTACTGCCTTTTTATTTGTAAGAAACTAAAGACGTTCAATGCAGCCTGGAAAAATTCAGTCTTTTGATCTGATGAGTAAAAATTAAGTATGGAAAGCTCATGCAGTGCAAGATTGATCAAACTAGCAATGCCTTTTTCTGGTCCTGCTTGAAATTTGTGGAAGGATTTCTTTTTTTTAATGTTACAATTGCCAAGAAGTCTTTAAAGATTGGACCTGAGGATTAGAAACCTTCCTCAGAGAATTAAATCAGCTGCTACAGATTTAGGGCCAATTGCCTTAGACTAATCTATTAGTAAGGTTGTAAAATACAATGTTGTTAGAGCAGACAGGGAAGTATACAGCTTGAAAGTCCATTTGGGAACATGAAGTCTAACAGCTATGTACACCCTCAAGCCAGCTAGTTTTGTTTGACTTACTCCTCCTTTCTTTCCTGTAGCTGCAGCTGTGAGTCTCTGGACTCCTGTAACACACACCTTGCACAGTTACTTAGGACCATAGCGACATACCACAGGCAGATATATAAATTAGTAGACCATTTTGCACAGCTTGTATTACCACAGAATCAGAAAAGTACTTGGAAAATCTGATGCCAGGTATAACCTGCTTTCCGCACAGTCCAGTCATTTGCTACAGAATCTACTTGATCTGTCCCCAAGTCCTGTGCCTTCACTGTTTCTGTCATCACCAAAGCTGAGAAGCTCTTGCATTCCATATTTATGCCACCCTCTTTATTTTGATTTACATGTGAATCATAGAAGCATAGAATCAGAGAATCATTCAGGTTGGAAAAGACCTTTGAGACCATCAGGTCCAACCATTAGCCCAGGATCGCCAAGTCCATCACTAAACCATGTCTCTAAGCACCGCATCTACGTGTTTTTTAAACACCTCCCCGGGTGGTGATTCCCCTGCCTCCCTGGGCAGCCTGTTCCAATGCTTCAACACCCTTGCAGTGAAAAATTTTTTTCCTAATAACCAATCTAAATCTCCCCTGGCAGAACCTGAGGCCGTTTCCTCTTGCCCTGTTGCTTGTTACCTGGGAGAAGAGACCGACCCCCACCTGCCTGCAGCCTCCTGTCAGGCAGCTGTAGGGAGTGATAAGGTCCCCCTGAGTCTCCTCCACTCCAGGCTAAACACCCCCAGTTCCCTCAGCTGCTCCTCACAAGACTTGTGCTCCAGACCCCTCACCAGCCCCGTTGCCCGTCTCTGGACACGCTGCAGCCCCTCTGCTCCCTCTTGCAGTGAGGGGCCCAGAGCTGAACACAGGGTTTGAGGTGCGGCCTCACCAGTGCTGAGTGTGGGGGGATGTCTGGTCACTTCCCCTGTCCTGCTGGCCACACTATCTCTGACACAAGCCCGGATGCTGTTGGCCTTCTTGGCCACCTGGGCACCCTGCTGGCTCATGTTCAGCCGGCTGTCAACCAGCACCCCCAGGTCCTTTCCCACCAGGCAGCTTTCCAGCCACTCTGCCCCAAGCCTGTAGCGCTGCGTGAGGTTGGTGTGACCCAAGTGCAGGACCCGGCGCTGAGCCTTGTTGAACCTCATATAACTGGCCTCAGCCCATTGATCCAGCCTGGAAGACCCTATGTGGAGACCCATAATCTCCTATCACTGCTAGCAGGAATCAACTTCACCCAGTTTTGAAGTAAACATCTGTGTTTTGTCAAGCAACTTTGAGCAACAGGCTGACTAAGTAGTGGGCTCTCAGTACGTGTCAGCCACCCTTACAAGTTTTAAGTAGTTAACAAAGTTATGCTATGTCTTTTAACTCATGTGTTTTGATTTCACCAGATTTCTTACCCTTGTCTTGATTACTGCTGCTCCTCTCTTAGTTTCTCCTCAGTAGCTCTCTCCACATTGTAACAATACTCCTCCGTGCTGAGAAAAGGCACTTATGCTAATTAAAATATTAAATAAGATCACTCACTAGACTGCATTTTTATTCATACAATTGCCATGCTTATAGTCTTGGGGTATAATTCAGAAATGGTAAATTTTCATCAGAAAAGGTAGATAGGTGACTTATCTGAGTCTGTATATCCTTCTGTCTAACTTTCACATCCAGACCGTCATTTTGTTCTATACAGTTGTCCAATTCATGTATCACACTCACCCAGAGTGATGGTGACAGGTACAACTGCTACCTGACAACCTGTCCCAGACATTCATTTCCTTCTGCATTGAAAAAAGTGTCATCTGAATGTCCTCAGGACTTGTTCTTGCTAAAATTAACATTTATAGTGGTTGGTCCACAGAAAATTCATGCCACTCACAGTCCTTAAAATAGTTTCATGCAGAAGGCATTTCACAGAAGCCTTTTCCCCAAGACTGTCTCTTTCTAACCCTCACCCAAATGGTATTCTTTAATGAATAGCCTTGAGGGAATAAAGAAACCATGTCCAGCAGTGAGGATTCACCATCCAATCAATTTGCTGAAAAAAAATTAAGGAAAATTAAGAAATGGCCACAAGTGAACAATGGCAATATGCTTTTCCCTGAAAAGTGAAATACTATTTTATTTCAGGAAACCAAGGGTTTCTCAATCCTTGTTTCTCCACAGCAAGAGTTTCTGTACTGGCTGCCTCTTACTCCTGAGTTGAAGTATTTCATATATCTGATGGTTTCTATGTTTATTTCACCCTGTGCATGTGGCTCTACTTTGTGCACCACAGCTCTCAGTTAGCTAAGCAGTCAGAGACAACTTTAACACAGGATTGCTGTGCAAAGAAAGACCAGATTGGTTAATATTAGGCAATTACAGTCCTGGATGTCTCAGCCAATTACCATGATCACAACCCAGTTCTGCCTGTTGTATGCAACCACCCTACCTCAAGCTGTGATCTTGTCAGAGCTCATAAGCAAAGCAGAGTGGGGCTGCTGAGGCAGAAAGATGGATTTGCTCTGGAAATAAGGTAGAAAAAATAACACCACAAAATGAATTGGTAATTCAGAAAGTAGTGTCTCACACAGACAGTGTTGCCAGTTTACAGAATTTTATCATGAAGCTTGTGGTAGTGGCATTTTTCTTGACTCCTGATTTTCTAGGCTAATAAGGAAAAACAGGTTTTAGTTTCTTTAGGGGGTTTCTAGATACAAAAAGGGTATCTGAAAGATATCGCAGCTGTAAGGTATTAGATGGTAAACAACTCCTTCCCATGTTACTCTCACAGTCTCGATGGTTGACACATGAGTTTTGAATACCTGGGCAGAAATAGAGCACTCTGCAGCATTGCCCTTCTGCTGAGATGCAGAGCCACAGTGCTCACCACCACTGCGCTATTCACATCTCTGACCTTAGACTTTCCACCTCTGCCAGGAGTGAAACATCTGACCATCCTCTGCTTCAGGAGGACCTTGGGGAACAGCCTCTCCTGTGCTGAGCAAGTCAAAGGCTGTATTTTTCTACAATGTCAAGCCAGAATAACCCTTCATTGCCGTAGGAAAAGCTATCCCTGCCACTCATTCCCATGCCTACTTCTTCTTATTCTCACATCATTAGTTCCCTTGTACTAAGTCAACCTCCTGTCAGCTGTACAACAAAGGACTTAGGATCTGAAGTGGGTTAAAACACACTGCACCCAGAAAAAAGAAGAAAAAAAAAAAAAGAGAGAAGAAAGGTCATAATTAAAAACACAGGTAAGCTAATTTTGACAGTTTAATGGTCCCAGAAAGCTTATGGATTTTACAAACCAACCTCACAGCCTTCTTAAACAACAATAATAATAATGTGTTATCTTAACAGCAAAAGCTACGTACAGCAGAATTATAATACAAACAAACAAACAAAAAAAGCAATAACTGAATGTTACGCTGAACACCCAGGAGTGACCCATCACCTAACTGGGTCTGACACATGGGATCAGAGACTGAAGAAGGCACTTCTCTGCATAAATGTGTGTGCTCCAGCCCCAGCCAGGAGGCTGCATGAGCGGGGCATCTGGTTTCCCTGCGTCGGACCTGATGGGCCTGCTGAGAAATGCTTTGCTCCTAGACAAAGTGCTGGAAGCATTCTATCAATATTATTGAATTGATTTTAAAGGTCTTTGAGTCATAATTTCTTTCTCTGTGCTGCAAGGCAATTCATTCTGTGGTTTATTGTGGGCATAGCTGAATAGTTTACATTAGGACTATAGTAATAATAGGGCAAAGGTTTGCTAAAGAATAATGTAGCTACTAGGAATTGAAGGTGCTTCATTGTAAATACTGGAGGCTCAAAAGTCCCCAGGCAAAAGATTTCACGAACCAGACAAATCCTTTGTCACATAACAGTCTGTAGCATTATTTCATGTAGTAGAAAAAGATACTTCGGAAGTCTGAATAAACGCAAGAAGTCCTCACCCACTATTTTGGCTTTTCTCTTACAGATTAAAAGACTGAAGTGCTAGAATAAGATCCTAAAAGTTTTGTATTTGGCACGTGGCAGATTGTCTTTTTGCCAAATGTAAACACATCAAGCTCTCTGTATAGACTTTCTCACAACTTTGGCAGAAAAGAAAAGTCTGAGTTGGAGGTGAGGGATGTACAACATTATTGCAGACAGTGACAGAGCCATACCAGCGAAGGCTATGTTAATTATAAAGATTTTCTGTCCCCCCCCCCATGCAATCTGAATTACATTAGGTCTTCTCCAACCCCTGGGCAGACAAACTCTATAAAGGAAAAAAGATGTCAAGCACAGACATTAACTTGGCAAAAAGCTGCAATGATTTAAGAAGTTATTAACCCATAAGCATTTCTTGCAGCCTGTCTTCTGGGGATACATGCTTCCCAAGCTCTTCAGCTGAACAGATGGGATCACACAAGCATTCTCTTTGGAGCAGCTAAGGAGGTGATCTGAGTTAATTTGGCCGATTCTGCCTGGATTGGATGATGAACAATTCACCTCCCATTCCACCAGAGCTGGAAAAACGGTGAGCTCCAGCTCCAGCTGGTGCATCTGTGCAGGTCTGAGGCTCCAGCTGGCTCTGCAGAGGCAGATCAGCTCTGGGCTTCAAAGTACAGTCCACAAATTCACCCTAGGTCATTAGCAAAGCAGAATTAAACCCTGATTTTGTTGTTCAGATTGTGATCTTAGTTCGAACACTGCAGTGAGAAAGGTCATCATTTAACTGTTAACATTTTTGTTCTTTGGGTCTGTCTCTTGAGTTCCTCTGTTTCACATATACAATTACTTTTCATATATATAATTGGGTTTGAATCTCCTTCTGAATGACAGGATATATTACCTCCCTCTTAGACTATCAGTCATATTAAAATTAGCTCCTTATTATATCATTGACACATGAAAAATATGTTTTTAATATAACTGTCATTTCTTACTGTAGCTTGATTTGAACTCAGACTCTATAATGAATTAAAGCTAATAATTAGCTAATGAGAGCATATCTAGGACTACCAGAATAGTAAATTTGGTGTAGAATTAGTTAAACCATTTTTATGCTCTTTTGTTTTGGGTTTTTTTTTGGTTTTTTTTTCTACACTTTGTTACAAAGTGTTGTTCTGCTTGGATTTTATACCAGTCTGCAGTATACTGCCCAACAGGGAATATCTCTTCATACCTGAACTCTGTCTGCCCGATTATAGATTTTTAATGTCTAGTTTCCTTTAAGTAGCCTTACAATAAATAAGGGCTTCAAAGTTCTTTAAGAAAAGAAGGAAACATACTTCGTTCATAGGAAAAGATACTAAGTTTGGCTTTTCTTTCTTTTGTGTTTCATCATGAAAGCGACTTCAGGCAGGACCTGGGTGTTTCACCGGGCAGCAGGCGGCTCCCAGCTGAGCCGTGCCACCTAGTCGCGGGCAAGGCAGCCAGACCTGCTGCCATCGTGGGACCTGGTGCAGTTATTCCCCTCCGCCCCCCCCCCTCCCCCCCCCCCCCCCCCCCGCCCCAGGTCAGTTCATTGCTGTTGTGACTTTGTTTTATGGAGGACTTCTCTTAAACAGCTGTTGTGTCAGCAGTAATGAGGTTGTTTCAGGCTAACTTCTCTTTGCACCGTTTGTTGAACCCCCTGACCACGAAGGAAACGGAGCTGAAAGACGATTCACAGAGTTTTGCATGGGTGATTGTGGCTGTAATCAAGCAACGTCATGGACCTGCCACTCCGATAACACAAAGTAGATTAGCTACTATAAGCTTATATAAAATCCCAAATTTTTTCCTCACTTTATGGGATAAATCTCATTCCTTTAGTTTGCAGAGTGGTCCCACACAAAACAATGTATAATCCCAGTACAGAAATTAAGAATCTATTACTTAGGAAAGCCTGAAGACTGAGCCAGTTCTCCTGCCATGTGACATAACTGCTTTCCAGTTTCACTTGCTTAATCTATTTTATTTCTTTATCTTGTAGATTTAATTATGTCACCCAATATTGAATTTGATGAGTATTTTAATGGACCTTTCCTGGGTTAGTTTTATAGAGAACTAAGTGAATCTAAGCTGGTAACTCTAAAAGGTTGGAGTAGAGGTATCTGTAAGAAAGCCCAAAAGCTGGAATCACTCATGATGATACATGAGTGCAGACATTTATTTTTAGAACGTGTAATACATCATAACGAGATTTTATGTATAATTTATGGTGTGGAAGGGATCCTGTGATTAAGCGACAGCACTTCATTTTTCCTCATATAAAGATGTACACGGTAGGAAGTAAACGGTCCCTGAATATTGTAAAACCATATTTAGACTGGAACCATGTGATGCAGATTAAAGTGAAACCTACAATGCATAGACTGATTCCTGCTCTCCTTTGATCTGGTTTAAGTTCAGAGAGTCTACTGGGACCATTAAATTCAGCAACAAAAGAATCAGGACCCAGATCTAGAAATATTTACATTACTTCCATCACCACAAAGACTGGTTCAGACTTGTTTATCCCAACAAACAGAGCACATTAAAGGTGGCGATTCAAGTATGACATAAGAAACACCAGATTTGACACAAGGCAAGGCAGTGGCAACAGCCGGTGCTGACTGCCATTGCTGGAGATGTCCATTGGGAGCTTCATGCAAGTCTTGGGGGAGAAAACCCAAAGATGCTTCCTTGAAGTGGACGGTGGAAGCTGTTGTTACAGGAAAGCAAGGCTGCGAGTTAACTCCTGACACGGAGTAAGAGGTTCAGCTGGAGTAGACGGAGGCTGGGAGGAATTCAAGACACATGGTGTGCATCTGGAAAGCAGCAAAGGCAGAGTCCACGGAGAGACAGAGAGGAATGTGACACTGCTGTAGCCAAAAGCCAGAAGAGTGGTCCTTGAATATAATTTTGATAGGTACAATTGGGTGAGAAGACACATTTGAAATCAGCAAAAAATGTCACAGCAATCAAATACTGAGATCATAAGAGTCCGGCTGAATAAAAAAAAAAAAAAAAAAAGCTGCAGGATAGTAAGAAAGACTGTAACTTATATTATTTAGAAAAATTGTTGGCATTTCTGAGTTCTTGCCGAAGGTGCTGGCTGTGCTATGGGCTTGACTGACAGGCAAGGTGGAGGCAGTTTCCGTGGTGATGACCAAAGGTGGAGGAGATATAAATGTAGACAGGAGCAACTACCACATTCACAAACTAAAGGGCAGGCAAAGCTAGAGACTATAGAGAGCTGAAGAAAAGCCATTAAGGTTCACAGATTTAAAGTCATAGAGAAGTTGAGCATAAAAAGATGAGTGCAGGACAGGCAGCCACACCAAGAAGATGCAGGAGACAGAGGAGAGTCCGGCAATGAAGAGATCAGAGCAGAACAGTGCTTCCTGAACTGCTGCTCAGTTCTGAACAGAACCAGAGCAGCTGGGTGGCCCCCGCTGCAGCTGGGAATTTTGTAACCAAAGCTGTGGGCTGAGTGAGGTGCTGAGGGCAAAGCAATGAGCCTGGAGGAGTCAAATGAGAGACAGCAAGCCCTGTTACCACCCAGGGTGAATGTGTCGAATTTTTAAAGGGGGTGCAAAACAATATTGAAACTGTGGTAAGTTCCTGACGTTCAGCGAGAAGTGCAGACTGTTTTGTAATTAAGACAGGGAGAACTTTAATGAACTAGCTGACAATATATGGTATTTCTTCTAATTCACTGGAAGACTTGGTAGGAAGGTCCCCAGGTATCAGCTAATAGTTGGCAGGCAAGTAGGGCAGAGCACTTAACTGTGGGAAGCATAGCATCCAGAAGGATGAGACCACACGGACATTCCTGCTCAGGTAGGGGTGATACATCAGAAAGAACAGAAAACATTTTAAAATAAATTTCCACTTAGACTCTAGAGAGACTGAAACACGCTCCACATATACATGAAGCTGCTCTGTGAAGGCCTCAGATACAGAAGCAAACAGAATTGCAGCCCTGCACCCCACGCAGGACTGATGGGTGGACAAATGCCACTGACTGCAATAGGGCTTTCTTGGCCAAAGAGCTTTGTGGGCCATGAAAATGCAAATTTCCTAGAAGTCATTTTTTCCTGTGTGCCTCCAGAAGGTGAGAGCTTCTTTAAGATTAAGTGGAAAGCGTAAAAAGAAATAAAATCTGCCTTAGTCTCTGTAAAGACCATATGATAACTGACAGGGAAACAGACAATAATCATAGCAGTAATGATAAAGTATGGGTAGACTAGTTGTATACGTATGTCTGTCCAGCTACGTATAATATATGAACCTTGAGGATATGCAGTCCTCTGCTTGCAAGGAGCCAACTCATTGGCTAGTGCAATTCTATTAACACCCATGAAGCAACATGTAATTACATGCAGAGCCTATGACTCTTGCGCTTAGTTTTTTATTGTTCATCTTGAGGTGAGAAATCTATTCTTCTTAGCAGGGACACTCATTCCATTCAGGAAAACAAGTAAAGAATGGCACTGATAAGTCACTGATATTAATAGAAACTGCTTGTGTGGATTCCTCATTCATAAAATATTTCTGTAGCACCAACCCTTTAACTCGGTGGTTATTGCTCTGTAACTCATTATATTGTGTGATCTCAAAGTATGGTTTGTTGCCAACAGTAGTTCATGGAATTATTCTAAGCCATAACAACACAGATACGTTACATTCATAGTTTTGTTTTGCATTTAGACAGATCATTTTTTTACCTTGGGCGTCTTACACTGGTGGAAAAACTAATCAAAATGACATTTTCAGGTATATAGTTATTTTTCCTGGTTTATTTTCTTCGCAGACGTTGAAAATATTTCTCACAATGATTTAGTAGCAGCTAAAAGTTAAAATATTCTTAGTGCTGAGATGGGCCAAGCATAATCAAATGTCAGGAAGCACGGTGGAAGACCTGAGCCTTAGCAGCAGTGTGTGTGCCGTAAGGCTGTAGTATGTAGCTATGCCTAGTCTGGCCACCTGCAAACTTTACATCAGGGCAAACCTGAGCTGCATCACTCTTCTGTGTGTCTTGATTTTCTTGAAAGAGAGTGGCCGGGCAGCGCTCTCCAGTGAGTCTCTCAGCTTTGGCATCTAGGTACTTGTGTAAGAGGGACCTGTGTGGGTGTACAGTTTGCGGTGGAGACATATCCAGCGGGAGTTTACATTGGCTAATAACCTGTCAACGTTACCTCATCTTCCAAACCTGTGGCCTTAGGTCTAATTAGGTAATACTTCTTGTTCTGCTTTGTAAAAGCTAGTGGTCTCTTGGTCAGGCTATTTCTGTGATATTATTTATTGCTGCGTTTTCTTGCTGCCCTGTTAGTTATGGTCACGATCTTACTAGATATAGTGAATTCAAATGGAAAACTTTAAGGACCACAGAGGCAATACTGGAAAAAGTACTAAAAATTTCATGAGTAATCGTGTTCTGTACTGAACCAATGCCCTGGCATGGACTTGCCTCCTGGAAGTGCTGCCTCTTCAATTATAGATTAAGTTAAAGGTTTACTACTTGTAAGAACAGAGCTGTACAAACCTTCCCCGATGTAGTCTGAAAGAATGTGTATGCCTTTGATTTCCGACGTGCAGACTCAAAGGTGAGGGGTAAGAAACAGGGGGAAGCAAACAGGCTGGGTTTCATTTCCTGCCCGTGCCTCAGACTTCCCATGTAACCCAAGATAAGCTACTAAGCTCTTTGTTCATTATTTCATGCTCTGTAAAACTGGGATAATAATGCTTCCTTTTCCTTTGTAAGCTCCTTTTCTTGCCTAATAAAATATTATGCGTTCTTGCTTAATGTAGCTGCATTTATGTATTAAATAAACAAGCACATGAATGCAGAACTCCCTTTCCAAGACTTCATATCTATGCATATTCAGGACTTGCTCATAAATGCAAATTGGCCTCGAGTGTAAGTACTTGCACAATCTGTCTGCTTTTTCCACTGCTTGCAGGTATATTCAGGTCTGGGTACTGATCTAGAGTTGTTTTCAGCTGGGCTTGATAAATAGCATCAATTTTCAGGACCTAGTAGTTCAATCAGAATTAAGCTAGATTTTTCTTTATTTAATTTTCATTATCAAGTAATGACAGTTCATTTCACCATATAGACACACCTCTATGACTTAGGTTGTTTGTGTGAAATGTTATATTTAGTTAAAATCCTTAGAATCTAGTTCAAGATTTCTAGTGCATTGTCCTGGGAAAGCAGTCACTTTGGAAATCAAGAGGTTATTTCTCTCTGCTTCCTTGGAAACTCTTAGTTAATAACATTTTTAGAGTAACTAACCATCAGCTGGGAATTCTTAACTGGTATTTTCATGACAAACGTACCTGCTGTCAATGGCCAGGCACTGGCATTGCACTTTATGATTTTTCTCAGGCGGTTTCCTTACAGCCTTAGAATGCTGAATCATTCAGGAAGAGTAAAACATTCACGGCCAATGTTAATGAAAAGCTCATCAAACTGAACACTATTAATTAATGAATAGGCATGCTTTTAGATCCAAGGCTGATAACATGACTGAGTTGAGGAATGAAGTTATTTACATCTCTTTACAAAATGCACCAGAAGTGAAGATTTTTATCATGTATCCTGACTAAACCAAATTTGAGTAAATATATGTGTTATCCCCCCACAGTCTCCCTGTAGTCTCGGTGGCTATGACTTCATTCTTTATGTGCTTTAATCCCCAACAGTCATGTAGATGTTCATTTGTACATAAATCGTTGCTGTATTCCGATTTGGACTTGGATGTAGATAGATTTATCTCCGATGCAGGAGTGTTGCCAGTAGAGTAAATGACACCCGTCAGCAGCGTCACTGCCTTGTGCCAAACAGTGGGAGGGAAGCAGGCCTGTGTAACTCCACTACCTTGTTAATACTGTAGTTTTATTTTGGAGTGAAAAGGTGCTAGTTGGATTTGATCATTAAGGCAATGAAAATCTTTCCTATGGTTAGGAATGAAGAAATATGGGTCCTTAAAAAAAAGTAGCATTTTATTACCTTATTATGCACGGGCCTGATCTGCTGGAGGCATAGTCTAAAAATAATTAAAAAAAAATAAATAAAAAAATGTCCAAGTTTCTCAGCACTTGAGCCTAAGAAATTAAATCAATAGCTGTTGCTTTTCTCCATATCTTGTCTTTAAGATTTATGCATTAGATTTTTACAATTTAATTTGCTTATATATTTTAAGACTTTGTTAATGCCTACCTGCTTTGTTTGGCACATATCGAGTAGCACCTAGTGTCATGGAGGCTACTAGTATAACTTAATCCAAAATGCTTACTGTGTACTATAAATATTGTTAAATATTCCCTAAATTCACAGTGCACACTGCATCCTGTGGTTTGACATGCAACAAAACCGAAATTTCATTTGCTTCAGATGGACATAATTTTTTATTGTATTTTGCTGTGAAAACCATGACCTGTTCTATGCTCCACCCCATTTAGAAACAGCCAGTCCATGAAAACTGCCAGTATAGATTTAGATACTGCTGCTTTTAGTTCCCTGTGGTGCAAGTAACTTCCCTGAACTGCAGGTGCCTCCAACAACAGAGAGGTGGTGGGAAGGAGGTAAAGGGTGCAAGGTCATCTCTAAGACACTACAGAAAGCTCACATGCCTCTGATGCAAGAAGGCGCTAGACCAAGGTAATGAGGTTGTGTCGTGGCAGCTTTTAGATCAGTCTGCCCCTGTGCAATTGTTTGTAGGGGGAAGCAGCTAAGACATCATCTAGTCAAAAATGGTGATTATCAGAAGCATGAAAAGAACTAGTGCTGGGGAGACACCTTCAGCTAGACAGTCAATAAATCAAAACAACAAAAGATTCCTTTTCCTCTCAAGTCACAGCCTTGTCTTGTCTCCCTCAAACGCTATCAAAGAGAATAATTCTGATTTTTTTTACTATTATAACTCAATATATATAAATCATAGTAATAAAATAGTAAAGGAAATCCCAAAGCATTTCTGTTATCAAAATTAAAAAAAAATATCTTTTTATTTGAAAGTATTTCTTTTGGAAAGGTTTATTGTGAGGTTCTGGTAAGTATTTCTTCCTGTATATAAAACAAAAACATACCTTTCTGTAGAAAGCATGAGACCTCCTGGACTATCCCTCTTAACTGTATTTCCACTACTCCATCTAGGTCCAGTTCAGCATTTGGAGCCTGCTTGTTTTGAATTACTCATGATAGCTGTAGGCTGAATGAAGAATTGGCATTACATTATCACAAGTGCTATTTAGCTTTGCTTTGATGTCCGTTCCGGCAGCCTTACCATCTGCAGGTGTGTAAAAGTAACACCTGTTCAATGAATTTGGAATAAGGACACTTTATGGAGGTATCCACACAGAACTTTACAGAAATTATCTCGTAGCCTGGAATATTAAAAAGAACATGAAGAGAGAAAATTATGATCTTATTCAAAATTCCTACAGCACTGGAAATCAGACAGTAGTACTCAGGATTTAGGAAAAGATTGATCTTTCCAACAAATGGAGAGTTCAAGGACAGACATGGCATTAAAGCTGCTAAAAGTCTGGACCAACTGAAATCCCATTGAAATCAGGGGAGTTTCTTTGAGTATACACTGATGAAAGTAAAATTAGAAATTAGTCTTCAGTCTCCAAATTTTTTAACTAGTCCAGTAAATGAATGCCTGTATGTTTCTTCTATACCAAAGGGCTATTTAGCTCACATTTGATTTTTTAATGAATCAGGTTCTTCTTGGAGAGACAGGTTTATCTTCTCCAGTGCTCCAGCCACATCACTGAAATCACAGAAGGCAAAGGTTCTTCTTGGTGAGGCAGAGGATTATCGCCACTATACATCATATTTAAGAAATTATGACAGTCCAGTGAAGCTCCCACTGACTGGAAAAGGGGAGACACACACACACCACACCCCCCATTTTTAAGAAGGGAAATAAAGAAGGCTCAGGGAACTACAACCCAGTCAGTCTCACCTCGGTGCCTGGCAAGATCATAGAGCAGATCCTCCTGGAAACTATGCTAAGGCACATGGAAAATAAGGAGGTGACAACCACCATGGCTTCACTAAAGGCAAGTCATGCCTGACAGATTTGCTAGCCTTCTGTGATGGAGTTACAGAACTGGTGGATGGGGGAATGCCAACTGATGTCATCTGCCTGGACTTGTGCAAAGCACTTGACACTCTCGTGCATGACATCTTTGTCTCTAAAGTGGAGAGGCATGGATTTGATGGATGGACCACCTGGTGGGTGAGGAATTGGCTGGATGATCAAACTCAGAGTTGTGGTCAACAGCTCAATATCCAAGTGGAGACCAATGATGAGTGGCATTCCTCAGAGGTCTGTACTGGGACCAGTGCTGTTCAACATCTTTGTTGGTGACATGGACACTGGGATCAAGTGCACCCACAGCAAGTCTGCTGACAACACCAAGCTGAGTGGTGCAGTTGACACACTGGAGGGAAGGGATGTCTTCCAGAGGGAACTTGGCAGGCTTGAAAGGTGGGCCCATGTGAACCTCATCAAGTTCGACAAGGCCAAGTGCAAGGTCCTGCACATGGGCTGGGGCTACCCACAATGTCAATACAGGCTGGGAAGAGAATGGATTGAAAGCAGCCCTGAGGAGAAAGACTTGGGGGTGTTGGTGGACAAGAAGCTCAACATGACCTGGCAATGTCTACTTGCAACCCAGAAAAGCAGCTGTATCCTGGGCTGCATCAAAAGAAGTGTGACCAGCAGGTGGAGGGAGGTGATTGTCCCCCTCTACTCTGCTCTCGTGAGACCCCACCTGGAGTACTGCGTTCAGCTGTGGGGTCTCCAACAGAAGAAGGACAGCGACCTGTTGGAGTGAGTCCAGAGGAGGACCACAAAGATGACCAGAGGGGTTGGAGAACCTTTTCTGCGAAGACAGGCTGAGAGTGTTCGGGTTGTTCAGCCTGGAGAAGTCTTTGGGGAGACCTTATAGCTGCCCTCCAGTACTTAAAGGGCACTTCTAACAAAGATGGGGACAGACATCTTGCAGGGCCTGTAGCAGTAGGACAAGAGGTAATGGCTTCAACCTGAAAGAGGGTAGATTTAGATTAGATATTAGGAAGAAATTCTTTACTGTGAGTGTGGTGAGACATAGAATCAGGTTTCCCAGAGAAGTTGTGGCTGCCCCATCCCTGGGAGTGTTTCAAGGCCAGGTTGGACGTGGCTTTGAGCAACCTGGTCTAGTGGAAGGTGTCCCTGCCCATGGCAGAGGGGTTAGATCTAGATAATATTTAAGGTCCCTTCTAACTCAAACCATTCAATGATTCTCTGATTCTGCTACCTGTTGATTTGTTTTGCTGGAAATGAATATTTAACGTTTACTTGCCCGTTAATCTAGTATTCTAGGACACACCTGTTTCATGCATTTGAATTCCTTATGCCTGTGTCCTTATCACATGTCAAAACTTGATACTCTAGTATGAACCTGTAAACAGTCAGCATACAGTCTTCTAAGACTGTGTTCCTTTTTCTCCTTAGTTTTTAATACTTTTTAATGCAGTGACACCCACTATTACAAGTTTTCATTGGATGAGGGCCTTTGCTGAAGGGATTCATTACATATGGACAGGCATGGGTCTCCATCTATCACAGTGAAACAGGTCAAATGAATCAATACATAGTTAAGTGTTTCCTAATAGAGTTTATGTTAAACAGGACAAACTCTGTGTTGACTGTCTTGTTTATCATTAAAGCCTTATAAACATTATTACATAAATAGAGCCTTTGATGACTTAACTGGCTAATAACGTCATTATTTTTGTTTTGTGGAGTAGTTCAATTAAATGGAATAAAACTGCAGTCCAAGGAAAGCTATAATTCCTCTTCCACTAATTTTTACCATTCCTTTTTGTAAGAGTTAGTAGTATGACAATTTTCTATTGTGGAACTTGAAAAGGCACAGAGACCAGACAACATGCATTGTTTGGGAATCCTCCTCTTCTCTGCCAGAGCCCTTATCATTCTCACCATTCATGGTTTTATTCATCTCAGCCTTGAAATGTCCAGTTTCCAGCTTAGGAGCAGGGTATGGAACTAACTCAGCAGTTTGCTTCTAAGATGCTGTCCCCCTTTGCGTTGCCTGATATGTATCACTTTACTTTGGCTGTAGGCATGGTGGTAAAAAATAGAGGGCATGATTCATTTCACACTCATGCCACTGTAAAAGTGAGCCAAAGTGAATGGAGATAGACTGATAGAAGACTCAGATCAGTTTCGGGACTCCTGTTTTTATGCTGCGCTTAGACCATGGCTCTCCGTTTCCTTACAAAGAAGGATGGAAATGAAAAGTATTAGCTGGGCCTCTTCTCCTGCAAAGTGTTTTTAACCACTGGGGTAATACTGGCAGGGCAGTTTATAGTTAGTCACAGGCTCGGTCTTGGGCAATGATCACAGACCCATTGAGTAACTCAGGTTGACAGGGACTGGGGACATCATCTGGTCCTATAATGCGGTGGCAGAAAAGCAAAACTCATTTTAGTTGTACTGGTCTAGTACCTGTTACCCGAGCTAATACCAAAAAAGAAAAAAATAAGTTAAAACCAGGAGAGAATTCAGACATGCAATTATTTAAATTTCTATATGACTAGATGATTGTAATTGTGACAGTCTGTAAAAGGAAGATATTCCTAAAGATTTCTCCTTTTTAAAGTTGTATACTTGTAATTACCATATTATGAAACATAATTATGGTACCCTCAGGATTTTTCTGTAGTCTTTGCAAGCAACCTGGCAAGGAATTGATAAAGTGCAGGAAACAATCCAAAAAAGCAATTTTCATTAGTTTTTTCTCATAATATAAATTTAAATGCAAAACTATTAAAATATGATTGTAATACTCTCATAAAAATATTTTACAAAGTGGTGCTTAAGACTACATATAATAACAAATTTGTTCCACTCTGGGGAAGCAGTCCTCTAAAGACTGGGAAATCTTGCTTTTCATAAAGTTATCCAGTATAACACCAGATTTCGTTGCTTGGAAATAGTTGTTTTAAAGCTCATCCTTTTTATATATAAAGTTAGGAGTGTTTGTTTTCATGCACATCTCTTATGTTACCTACACAGAATTTCCTCTGTCAATTTTTCATGCCGTCACCTGGGACCATAAGGTGTCTCTGCACTTCTACAGCTGCAGCTGTGTATGCTACCTTAGTGTCATCAGCAGACTTTGTAACCTCATTATCTCCATGACTGTGTAATTATCATTAAGTCACATATGGATCCCATTACAAAAAGAAGTGTACGGGCAGAAGTGGTCATACTGATGGATTTGGGGATTAGAAAGCCCCATTCTCTTGTTCCCTTCCCCTGCCCTAGTGTGAAGTTGCACTGGGTCACCTGGATTGAGCTACAAATTAAATTGCAGTGTGGATCCAGAATTAAAGAGATGAGGGGCACATCCATATAGGTGTGGTTTCTTGGCTGCAACTGAACATAATTGCCCACGCTGTGCTGATCTGCATGAGATCTTTGAGAGGAGGGCTATGCTTTAACCTCTTATGGTCCATGTGCTACTGCAATGAGTGCTGAGTGTCCACAAGCAGAGGAAGAACCAGGTCTTGCTCTTGACTTCCTCAGCCATTAAGACTGCAGTGGATGTGTGGAAGGGAGTTAAGGATGTTGTGAGGTTATGCAGGGCAAAGATTAGAGAGGAAAAAACCCAGGCAGAACTCAGTCTGGCCACTGCCACAAAAGACAACAAAAATATTTTTACAAAAACATTAGAAACAAAAGGAGGGCCAAGGATAATCTGCATCCTTTATTGGATGCAGGGGAGAACATTACCACAAAGGATGAGGAAAAGGTTGAGGTACCTAATGCCTTCCTTGCCTCAGTCTTTAATACGAAGACCAGTTACCCTCTGGGTACTCAGCCCCCTGCGCAGGAAGATTGGGACAGGGAGCAGCATGAAGTCCCCACAGTCCAGGAGGAAATGCACAGTGACTGCCACATCAGTTAGATGCACACAAGTCTATGGGGCCGGATGAGATCCACCTGAGAGTACTGAGGGAGCTGGTGGAGGAACTTGCCAAGTCACTCTCCATCATTTATCAGCAGACCTGGCAAACTGGAGAGGCCCCAGTTGACTGGAGATTAGCGAAGATGATGCCCATCTAGAAGAAGGGAAGGAAGAAGGATCCAGGGAACTACAGGCCTGTCAGCCTGACCTTGGTGCCAGGAAAGGTTATGGAGCAGGACATCCTGAGTGCCATCACATGGCACGTGCAGGAGAGCTGGGGAATCAGGCCGAGCCATCAGGGCTTTGTGAAAGGCAGGTTCTGCTTGACAAACTTGATCTCCTTCTATGACAATGTGACCCACTCAGTGGATGAGGGAAAGGCTGTGGATGTTGTCTACCTGGACCTTAGTAAAGCCCTTGACACCATCTCCCACTGGAGAAACTTGCTGCTTATGGCTTGGATGTGGGTGTTTGTTCTGTGGGTAAAAAGCTGACTGGATGTCTGGGCCCAAAGAATGGTGCTGAATGGAGTTACATCGAGCTGTTGGTCAGTCACAAGTGGTGTTCCCCAGGGCTCAGTATTGGGGCACTTCTGTTTAATATCTTTATTGAAGATCTGGACAAGGGGATTGAGTGCACCCGCAGTAAGTCTGCAGATGACACCAAGTTGAGGGGGAGTGTTGATCTGCCTGAGGGCAGGAAGGTTCTGCAGAGGGATCTTCCAGGCTGGATCAATGGGCTGAGGCCAGTTATATGAGGTTCAACAAGGCTCAGCGCCGGGTCCTGCACTCGGGTCACACCAACCCCACGCAGCGCTACAGGCTTGGGGCAGAGTGGCTGGAAAGTGCCTGGAGGAAAAGGACCTGGGGGTGCTGGTTGACAGCCAGCTGAACATGAGCCAGCAGGGTGCCCAGGTGGCCCAAAAGGCCAACAGCATCCGGGCTTGTGTCAGAGATAGTGTGGCCAGCAGGACAGGGGAAGTGACCGGACATCCCCCCACACTTAGCACTGGTGATGCCGCACCTCAAACCCTGTGTTCAGCTCTGGGCCCCTCACTGCAAGAGGGAGCAGAGGGGCTGCAGCGTGTCCAGAGACGGGCAACGGGGCTGGGGAAGGGTCTGGAGCACAAGTCTTGTGAGGAGCAGCTGAGGGAACTGGGGGTGTTCATCCTGGAGTGGAGGAGACTCAGGGGGACCTTATCACTCCCTACAACTACCTGACAGGAGGCTGCAGGCAGGTGGGGGTTGGTCTCTTCTCCCAAGTAACAAGGAACAGGGCAAGAGGAAATGGCCTCAGGTTCTGCCAGGGGAGGTTTAGATTCGGAATTTTTTTTTTTCACTGCAAGGGTGTTGAAGCGTTGGAACAGGCTGCCCAGGGAAGTGGTGGAATCACCATCCCTGGAGGTGTTTAAAAACACGTAGATGCGGTGCTTAGAGACATGGCTTAGTGATGGACTCGGCGATCCTGGGTTAATGGTTGGACTTGATGGTCTCAAACGTCTTTTCCAACCTAAATGATTCTCTGATTTTATGACTTTATTACCTACAGCAGCCCCAAAGACTGGTAAGCAAGTAGACATCTCTGTTGTGATGCAGGAGCAAAGATTCACAGTGTCTTCATGCAGGTAATGATACTGGACATGAAGAAAGACAGGAAGAGGAGATCTTGGGGTGTGTACAGGCTGTACTAGGGACGTCAGTTGATGTAGTGGACTGCCCTTGACAGCTAGAAGCTGTGGATTGATAAGATGGGGAGAACTGTCCAGCAGTATCTTATTTCTCTCTGACCCACACAACCCCCATAGATGGCGGGTTATGTGGTTTGTTCATGAGAGGGCTCAGCACCAAGTTTTATTAAAAATCACTTCTGCCGCAAAGACTACTGGTCAGAGCACTACCTTACTTTGGGTTCTTTTATGTATGCCAGCTCCCCAAATACTGTTGTTGGTCATATAGATACTATACGAGTTCATTCAGAAAGCATACCGGGACCAACAGTGCCAAACGAGTGCCTTGTTATCCACAGGACAAAACACTGACTCACTTCTACAAACTTGTTCTCATTCTTGCCTTAATCCATCAAAGACCATAAGCATGGGATTATTTTGAAGAGTACAAGGTACTTTTGAACTTCAGCGCGGCTAGTCACATGTTTTCCATTTAGCTTAGCCTTAAATGCTTTGCAGAATCAGGACCAGAAGATACTTGCAGGGACTAAACCCACAATGCTCAACATTTTTTCATTCCTGGTGAGTTGCCCCAGATGTGACCATATTGGTTATTGTGCAGTTAAAGAAGAACATCCTCTTTGTTCAATAGTTCGAACTGAAGCATAAGGTGACCTGCAGATGGCTCCCCCATGTGAGAAGCATGTCATTTTGGCAGGCTGGTGTGCTACCTTCTAAGGATGACACCTCACCTTCAAAATACAGAGGGGCAGCCAAATTACCAGCTGAGCAAAGATCAGGGCTGAGCCACCATCCTTGTCCTGCTGAAAAGATTACTTCATCTTCTAAGTGTGTCACGCAAGCTGCTTTAACTGTGAGCTAATTTAAATTTCTTATGCTTTGGCTAAGATTAGTCCATATAGTGACATTTAAATTTTGTTTGCTCCCAGTAATTTTGTTGTGCAGAATGTTGCAGATAACAGAAATGGCAGATCATGTAAATAGCAATTTATAAACAGCGACTTTTTTCAATCCATTGTTCTGACCATCCTACCCAAATTGCCTTATACATGTTCCTCATTTAAAATGTGTGTCTGTGACTAGACACTTTGCTTCAACAAACTTTCTTAAGTTTCACCTATCTCCCCAAAAGATTATCAGTTAAATTAAAAAAGCTGTTGAAAGCTAGTTATTTCATCAAACAACAATAACAACAAAAATTCCTGCACAAAGGGCAAAAGATATAAACTAGCTAAAATCAGCAACAACACTGAAAAGTGCAAGAAAGAAATGATAATACTTGTAGTGAGATTGCCTGACATTTCCCAGAACACCATATACATATATTTCTTTTTCATTATGATATTTGGAAGCCTTTTCTAATTATGGCAGTGAGAGCTCTGGATAGATTGTTAGGCTGAATGTTCATACAAGTCCTAGTGCTGAACTCGGCATCTTTCCACATGTCCCCGATTCCTGTAAGGACAGTGCTGTCACACAAGTAAGCAGTGCTGTTCAGTAGAGGTTTTGCTGGAGTGGGAGAAGTACTTGTTGGCAAGGACAGGGCTTTGCAAATCTTACTTGAAATAAAAATCCATGGAGGAATTGCTAAGTGTAGTTTCTATTTCAGTACTAAAATTCGAAATGAAAAAAAGAATTAAAAAATGAACAAAAAAAAAGAAAAAAAAAAGAGAGAGAAAGGAAAGAAGAGGATGGGTTTGCTGAAAATGGATGATACATGCTGAAGGCCAAACAGAAATCCTTAGTGCTAAATGTCGAGAAAGCATGAAGCAAAGCAGCACTTCCAGTTATATTCACTGAGGGTAGGTAAGAGATTGAATTAAGCCTTTCTTCTCCATTGGTGGTGATGTGACTTGTGGGAATGCTGATGGATGCTTCCCAGCAGCAGCAGGTCACACCAGCCCTGCCAGGCATGAAGGCTGCTTTCCTCCAGGAACTGCATTTGTGCCAGTGGGTTGCCCTTGCCCTGGGCTTTTGCAAAACTCTCCATTCTCTGTATTGCTCCTCGCTGTGTCTTCCCTTTCCAGATTGGTGAACGGTTTTCAGAAATACCAAGATTCAAACAGGAGCCAGAAGGGAATACTTTTCACGTGAATGGGATGCTGCTGGCTTCCTTGGGGGGGGGTCAATTGATTATATTCAACTTGACCATGTTTTCTCTGGATCAGGTCTTTCAGTGCCTGACCTAAAGGAAAACACATGAAAAAGACTTGAAAAATTCTTGAAAAGTAGCTAAAAGGTATAGGGGAAAAGTTTGTTATAAATGATATAAAATATATATTGCATAGAAAAATGGTATGAAAAAATGACAAGGTTGAGTGAATGGTGAACACACAATGACAGTGAAGTTATTTAAACCCAGTGATTATTGATGAATGTATAAATACATGCACAGGCAAAAAAATCTTTTACTTATGTAATAGTTATTAGTAACTGTTATTAATATACTCCTGAAGTATTTATTATAACCAGATTTCAATAACATTTATTAGTAATTACTATCTTAAAAATTAGTATAATGTAAATACATGTTTATCCATTTTTTCAAGATAACCTATGCTATGTGCTTTCGTTATAGCTCAGATATAAATAAATGGTTTCTAGCATATTTTATTAAATTTTACGTAAGTACTTTTTAAAATATGTTCTTTTATATTTATGTTTGATGTAACAGAATTGTCCAAACATTGTTTTATGGCAGATGCAGGACAAAAAAGTTCAACTATGCATAAAACTGTAAAGCTGTGTTGTACAGTCATATACATAAGACAGGCCAACTAGGGTGTCATCGTATTCTGGGGGGAAAAAAAAAGAAAAAAAGTCTAGATTGTAATCTGTAAACTGTGCCTATCCACTTAACATGGATCTGACAAGCATGGCTAAAGAAGAAAGCACAAGTATGAAGAGAGAGGGATGGAAAGAGTTAGTTTGAGAGGCATTCAATTTTATCTGAGCTCCATTAAGATAAGGATGTAGATGGAGTACACTTCATAGAAGAGAGCGTTTCAACAGCAGCAATGCAAGCTTCCTCCATATTGCATTTATTAGCATGGTAACTGGCTTTCTACCATCACAACTGTGAGTCCTGCCTGTTTGAAACCATGATAACCCTGCAGAATATATTGGTCAGATCCTGGGGCAGCATATAGTCTCGGTGTAAATCTCAGGAGCTGTTTGGACACTGCAGTTATTTTAGACCAAGCACTGGGGGAGGCTGCCAGCCCCCACAGTCTCTCTCTTGTATGAGAGATAAATGGCAGGAGGGAGGCTGCCATGCACAGCTTCTGGTTTTCACCTCCCCAGTCAGGGAGAGGATGGTCTTCCTGCCTAAGAGAGGTTAGAAAGCTGTCGTGGTTGAACCCCAGCTGGTAACCAAGCCCCTCGCAGCCAGAAGCTCACCCCCCACCCCCCCCACCCCACCCCACCCAACCCCCCCATCACCCAGAGGGATGGGGAGGAGAATTGGAATGTAAAACTTGAGGATTGAGATAAGAACAATTTAATAGGTAAAGCAGAAGCAAAGCAAGGAATTCATCCCCACTTCCCACGGGCAGGCAGGTGTTCGGCCATCCCCAGGACAGCCGGGCTCCATCACGCGTAACGGTTACTCGGGAAGACAAACGCTTTAATGCCATAATCAGGAAGACAAACACCATGCCAGATGTCCCCCCACCTTCTTCTTCCTCCTCCAGTTTATATACTCAGCTTGCCATCATATGGTATGGAATACCTCTTTGGCTAGTTCGGGTCACCCGTCCTGGCTGTGTCCCCTCCCAACTTGCCATGCCCCCCCAGCCCTCTCACTGGCAGGGCCCAAGAAACTGGAAAGTCCTTGACTTGGTATAAACGTCACCCAGCAATAACTAAAACCACCAGTGTGCTATCGACATTGTTCTCACATCAGAGCCAAAACACAGCCCTGCACCGGCTACTAAGAAGAAAATTAACTCTGTCCCAGCTGAAACCAGGGAAAAGGCTTAATTGGATTGATACAAGGAAGAGGAGAGGTTTTTCTTTCACAAAGGATCTGATCAATCAGATCACGAAGTGGGTCAGCAAGGACCAGTAAAAAGGCACAGTGCAGTAAGTGGGATCTTTTCTCTCTTTCTTCTATCAGGAAGGAGAAGATACAGAGATGTTTTAGACACTGTGGAGTTCTCAGCTGCAGAAATGTGTCCTGAGTAACTGAGGAGAGGGATGAACTCCCTGAAGATGGAGCTTTCAGGAGTGGTAGCTGGTGGAAAAGAAAACAAACACATTTGGGGTTTTTTAGAAATGGAGGGATGGAATAGCCAGGCTGATGTGCTGTGCCTGCAGCTTTTGTGCTGCCCACTATCTGGACTTCCCCACATCACTGGCAGGAAAATGTCCATCCTGTTTTGGAGAGAAACATGTAAACAGGTGTGTGTAGCTGCTTTGGACTTTTTTTAGACTGAGAAAAGGACCGAAACCAGTGACAGGTGCAACTGAGAGGCTAGTTCATGACTGTGTTGAGATTATTAACTAATATCCATACAGTCAAAAGATGGCTTTGACTTTGAGCTGTTTTTATGGTAATAGCTTTGATCTCATAGGGCCTCACTTCCCTAATATCACTTCCAAGAAGATATTTATCATATAATTTCAGAAAGATAAAGAGTTCATGATGAATTATATTCATTTAATGAAACCATTTAAATAAATTTCACCCATGATGTTATTTTCCATTGGTATTTTCAGAAAATTAGAAAACAAAGTTCAAAAAATGTTAAAAAATAAATAGAAATACTTTAACTATCATAATCTCTTTGAAAACCTTTTCAAAGCTTGTCTGGTCTGGGATGAGCTATTATGTGTAAATTGCATAATGTTTTCTCTCTTTTGATAGAATTTGAAGGAAGAAAAGAGCTGAAGTTGAAAGCTCTATTCAGTACTAAAAGCATATAGAAATGCTATATTCAATATTAACTTTGGAGAGGCTACCAGCATTCTATATTCAGTCCTGAGGTTTTGTTAGACGTTAAATAATTAATTGCATATATATACACACCTTTCAAAGGACTTTTGCAATCAAAACCTCTACAGCGCCACTCAAATACACCTATTGTCTCTTCAAAATTTGTTTGGTTTTCCTCCCTGAGGTTAAGTACAAAATTGGATCCCGCTTTTCTGAGACACTGCAGAAAATCTTCCCAGCTTACCTCAAAACTTCTTTAATCTTCCTCTTCCTCCTTTCTTTCCCAAGTCTCTTTCAGAAGGCTAGTGTTTTTTTGTGGTTGGGGTTTTTTCATCTTCTCAACATGATGGGGGCACAAAAGCTTAATTTGGGGACCTAAAGTAGAAATTCGTAGCCTAGGTGTCTCACTTACCAAAATAAAACAGCAGAGAACTCTAGGGGGTATGCAAATCTCTAAATAAGGCTGTAAATTAGTTGGTTAACCTAATCAATTAACCTAAACCTAAGTTTGCTTCAGTAAGTGCTCTGTCCTGATGACTGCCTGACTTTTAGCTGAATGCAAAATTCTATGGATACTTATGGAGTGAACTTCCAACTACAGTATTTTTGATGCTCATAGTTTACAGGCAGGTTTTCATTCATGTCATGCACAATAGAAGTCATATGAAAAATAGCTGGAAGCATAATGCAATTTAGGACTTAAAAACTTTTGATCAGAACTAAAATGAGTAAAATCTTTAAATATTACCACTGATTTCTGTTGTCTGCATCACTTTATCCATTTTGCTTTCAGTAACATAAACAGTTTTCTATTTCTGAAGTCTATTGCTATGTTGTTATTTAATGAAAAGATGAGATCTGTGCTGGACTATCGGAGTACTTACAAAGCAGGATTGGTCACTAGTGAAATAATTGCCCTGATAATTTGCAACACCTTTGTAGTCTATGTATATCACTAACTTCACTAAGCTTGGTCACCTTTATTCAGCAATTTATATATTTTCAGTTGTAGAGAGACATGGTAATCAAGTAATCTAGCCACCTTAGTAGAGCATATACAAATTAAAAAATTCAGCCAGCAATTTTTGCACTGTATCAATTATTTTCCATTTTAATTACAGTGTGTCTTTTGGAAAGATAATTCTGATGTAAAGATTTGGAACAAAGGAAAATCCACTACAATACCTTCATGTGTTGTAGCACTGGTTAAACAGAAAGTCTTTCTCACCACAGTGATTTTTTTATTTTCTAAAATGGAATGTGTCTTGTCCCTCAGAAAGTATAATTCAATGATTACTGGGGAAAATCTGCATTTACTTTCAGTTGGTTGTGTATACATTATTTCCAAAGTTAGGATTTAGGAAACCCCCACATATATAGTATATAATTTGAACCAATTGCCAACCATTGCTATTCTATTTAATTCTGGTGCTACCTAAGTGGACCTGTTGCTCCTACACTGTATTATTGTAGGAGATCACCAGCATAAGGCTGGCAGACACGTTAGTTCCCAAAACAGAGTAGTGTCACAAGTTTTACTAAAAAGAAAAAAAATTAAAGGAGAACTTACTTGAGAGTTTGAGACCAATATTAATTAGCTCTATAGACCTATAACAATACTTTGAAAATGAGAAACTCTTTCAAAGCAGTAGATATTGCCTGGAGCAGCCTCAGTTCAGAGCCTGCTTTTCCATTCTGTACTGACACTGGAGAGCATCCCACTGCTTCGGTTGGGATGAGGAAGGGTGCTGTGTCCCTCTGTACCTGGTGAACTGGTGGTTTTCAGCAGAGTATGAAACTGCAGCGTAAGTGACACCTACTGATAAGGCACCATGGCTCCCAGTTACCTTCTAAGCGTGTGGCCCAAGACCAGTCACTGGGATGTGGATGTCACCTGCACAATCCCATTATTTGCAGTGGATGCTGAAAGTCACAGTGTGCCAGGTATGCAAAAAATCAGCTGTCATACTTGATGACTATCAGGAATAATTGGCAAGTTTTCTCCTTCTTTCTATGCACAGGATGCTAAGCTCCCTATTCTTTCAAGTAACCACTGAAGAAATGACATGGTGGCAATGTCTTGCCTCTGTGACCCAAACCAGCATTTTCTACGCCCTGTCCATCTTACTTCTGGAACTTGAGTTGTATTCTTTCCAGCATAGGTTTCACTAAAAATATATTTTCTGCTAGTTGACTTCAGTGATGAATTTTACTGATGCATGAGAAAACGTGAGCTTGTATCTCTTCTAGTTTATCTACATGGTCTATCAGGTTGTCTATAAAAGCTATTTGCTTGTATGGCCCCTGTCACCACAGCGTTGTCAGCAGAAAAATTGAGGGCAGAATTTCTTTTACTACTGGGAGCTTAGCTAACATGGGATAATGCAGAAGTCACAATGAAACCACACTGATGTTCTCTGAAATGTGCTGCCACTTTATTGCTGACTAAAGGAATGACAATTTTCTCCTGTCCCCTGAGTAAGCAGATGGGAATCTGAATACTGGAAGGAACAGATTAATTAGATTTAAATGAGACTTTAGTGAATAAAAAGGTATTACAGCACAGCTTGATGGAGCTCCAAGCTGAAAGGAGAGGGGGAATGTGGTTGTCATACCAGTATTTCTGAGTTATACGACCCCTTAGGAAGTGCTAATAGGGAGGAAAACGGGTAAAGCTCCCTTTGTGCACCCCTTTCAGAATAAGAAATGCAAAGAAATGCAAAATTAGAAAGATGTGCAGCAGCACATCTCATGGCAAAGCCTCAGTGGTGGTCACACAGTGAAGGACAGAAATGCTGTTTGCGGTACTGAGTTATCTCATCTAGTTTAACCTCACGGTATCTGCTGGTATGAATGTTTTATTACAGCTGTTATGACTACAATAACTTCCTTTCTCCTCAGCCTCATTATTGTTTGAGAGAGATGTGGTGGGAGGAAATATGAACTGAAAGTCTTGTTTTCATGCTTCTCACTTGACACAAGTGCTGCTGCACAAGGCTGCTGGCTGGTGGAAAGATTGCTGCCATTATGAAACAACTGTTACTGTCTTCAGTATCAGAGGATAGGGTTTTTTCTCTCTCTTCACAGTAGGTTTTGAATTAATTTGCCACAGAAGGTAGCAACCCAGGAAGCCTCCCTACTTTCTGATCTTGTCTTCAGTATCAGTCCCCAGATAACCTCTTGTTATGATAACCTACGTCGGAGGCCAGCTGGCTGCTTTGCTGTGGTTTAATGGCAGAAGGGAAAGGCAGCATCTGGGCTTTTCTGCTGGGGTGTACTGCGCTGAGTCTTGGCAGGCAGGTCCCATCAACAGCCCTGCAAGGCTGCCCAGCAGTTTCTCCCCCATCTAAGCTGGGGAGCAGCTAGCCTCTTTAGGGACTGCATGCTCAGGCTCCCTTCTTGGATGTTATCCAGGCAGGGGCACACCTGGGTCTCACTCTGGTGCACAGCTGGGACACGGCTTGTGTGTGCCAGGAGCTCCTGGGTTCCCTGCTCTGCATGCAGTCTAGGAACCTGTGTTCAGGTTAAAAATGTATTTGTCCCTTAGAAGACAAGAAAAACCGAGAGGAGGTTGTGTGTTATTTCTCTATCCTATTTTTGTTTTAAACTTTTCTTATAAATGATTAATTTCTATCGTATAACATGACTCATTCACTTCTTCAAGGTTGGACCATCAGATTATCAAGCTCCCTGCTATGTAGGACTCTAGTTCCCTGAGGGCTTTCATCTGCCAATAATCTTAATTGCAGTTTGCCGTAATTGACATCTTATCTATTGCTTCTCCTTCTTTCCACTTAGAAAATTCAAAATGCTGACAAGCTAGCTCTAGTATTTGGTGAATGTGATAATTAAGGAGGAATTGGCAACCACTTCATCATCAAACTATTTTTTGTTTTTAATTAGAACTACATTTAAGCTTTTAATGAGGCATAAAAATAATTCTCAACCATAACCATACCTAAAGCTATGGCCCCAAATTTACAGCTGGTGTAAACAGATGTCAGGAAAGGTAACCTTTCTCTGCTGCTTTACATCAATCAGCTCAAAATGGAATCCACTGATCTTTCTCAGAACTTTCCAGAAAATTACATCCTTCTTCAAAGGCTCCAAAGGAGTGGAAAATGACCCTTTAAATACACTTCTGCCTTGGTGTTGCAGTTTATCCAGATTCTGTAGAAATATTTATGTTTCAGCTCTTACAATCTAAAACTGATAGACAACTTTAGTTTAGCTCTAACCTGCAGACTGCTCAACAAAATTCATTTAAGAAGGGAAAACAATCCAGAGCAGAATCATTAGTTATTAATGATAATTATTATAATTATAAAGCTGAGTGTTGATACAGTTTTGACAAATACTAATTTCTAAAGTTTTATCTAGTATTATTAATTCCATGTGGTTGCATTTCTGGTGAAAAAAATAAAAGTGGTTGGTTGTCCTTCACAACAGTGTAGAAGGGAGTAGTGCGAATTCTAATGACACTTTGGAGCACATGGAACAGATTCTTCCTCATCTTGGAAAGTTTATAGGAGTCCTTTTCCTTCTCCCCTCAAAAGTTCCTATCCAGCAGGGTCTGTCCTGGCTGCATTCTGAGCTAGGTTGAGCAGCAGTCTGGCCCTGACAGTATTTCTAAGGATCTGGGGACACAAGATAAAGCACTAGTAGAACAGAGTTTAGCCGTAGCGCTGAACCAGCAATTTCTGAGACACAGGCCGTGACATGTCTGTCTCCAAGGCACCCCTATTCTCATCCTCTTACCCTTTTTGTGGCAAATGTCACCCCAATAAACCTTCTTTCATGGTTAAATATTTATGCTATTTCTAAACTCCGTAGTTTAGAAGAAAAACTGAACACCACCTTATTCTTCTGTGAGTTTTAGTTGATCCGTCTCTTAAATTAATGACACTCTGGTTGTGCCAGCCTCTGCTCAGTTGAACTTTTGTGCCAATCATTTGGAACAGCATGCTTGTTATTGATTTATTACTCCTCTTTGCTTCACTGTGAATCACACAAACTAGCACTGAAGATACGGTCCAAAGAAATGCACTTCGAGGTTGCATGGTAGAGATTTCTACAAAGCCAAACAAAAGGAAAATGTGTTTTACCACATGCCTAGTTAGTCCAGAACTCCTTGCTCTGGGATACTGTGGAAGTTTGACATGGGTTCCAGGTGAGCCTGGGTTGGTTCAGGGAAGGAAAGTACCATAAGAGTTATTAAACATAGAGAAGTTGCTTTTAGTGAACTGGAGGAAATCTCCATTTCCTCTAATGAGGCTTGGGAGGACATTTGCTTATTCTGCTTTATATTGTTTCCTGGGTTCTGCTTTCAAGCACTTCTGCAGGTTCCTTAAATCCTGGTTGTTTCCTGTGAAGTTAGCAGCAGTCCAGAAAAAAAAAAAAAAAAAAAAAATCATAGAATAATTTAGGTTGAAAAGAACTTTGAGACCATCAGGCCCAACCGTTAACCAAGGATCGCCAAGTCCATCACTAAACCATGTCTCTAAGCACCGTATCTAGATGTTCTTTAAACACCTCCAGGGATGGTGATTCCACCACTTACCTGGGCAGCCTGTTCCAATGCTTCAACACCCTTGCAGGGAATATTTTTTTTCCTAATAACCAATCTAAATCTCCCCTGGCAGAACCTGAGGCCGTTTCCTCTTGCCCTGTTGCTTGTTACTTGGGAGAAGAGACCGACCCCCACCTGCCTGCAGCCTCCTGTCAGGCAGCTGTAGGGAGTGATAAGGTCCCCCTGAGTCTCCTCCACTCCAGGCTAAACACCCCCAGTTCCCTCAGCTGCTCCTCATAAGACTTGTGCTCCAGACCCCTCACCAGCTTCATTGCCCTCGTTATAAGGAATAAGACTGGGAATGATCAGGCAAAGTGTATTTTGCTAAAGGATTTTACACAAGAGGGATGGAAGCTACTAAAGAATTCTGGGGGGGGGGGGAACTCACAAACACCCAACTACCAAACTCACAAACACCCAACTACCCCCCTTTAAACCATTAAAAACATTGGAAAACGCACCTGCAGTGTTTTCTGTTAGAAGGATGTGGTCACAGAATTAAAGCTTACATTCGGACAGCTGAGGATGGACAAACATCCAGCACAGCTTGCAAGCTGGGCTCGCTGGTTGTGATTGGCCTAGGGGGAGCTTACATGTTTGCCCTTCAAACGGGAGAGAGGCGGATGCATCATCCAGGAACACTATCAATCTTTCAAGAGCACACTGAACATTTTGTACGGTACTGGTGTAGGTTATTTTTTGTCATCACAAAACCCTCCATTAGGCACGCTGTGAAGTCACTGGTGGATCACTGCACCAAACTGACTTTGAGTTTTTATGCGGTAATTTGCACTGTTACAGCAAGAGATAAAATCCCACAGATATCTGAAGGAGAAGAATGCAAATGAGAAATAAACTGGTCAGGAGGAGGAATGAAGAGGGAGCTGGCTCAGAAGAAGCCAGATTCTGATATTACCCTAAGAAGGGATGGGCTTGGCTTCTTTTTGTAGAAGGGAGGGTTGCTTTTCTTCATAGGGGTTTAGAGAAGGGAAAGGAAGTAGTATTTTAAGAGGATGTTAAGGGAATTGCAAGCTTGAGCTTAAGGGAATCTTAAGTTTTATCTATAAGCATGCCTTCTTATCATAGAAAGGAATAGTTGGGGTTGAGAAAAGGGATCTGTACTGCCTCACAGGTGTTCATGCAGTGGAGACACTTGTCTATGTGTATTTACATTTATTGCTTATCTACTGCAACTGTATATGCGCATATATATACACAAATATATATGCTTGTGTATGCATTGTATTGCACTTCATATAGAAAATCAAATGGCATGAGAAAATACCCAAGATGGACTGGATCTGTGATGAAGCTTGGTGGCTTGTCTCTGACATAAGCTATGCAACAGGCTTGAAAGAAAGGCCAAGGCACACAGCTGTTGCTGGGAAGAGGGTCGTGTTCCCTCCATCACGCAAAGGCTTGCCCAGTCTGCTGAAAAATAGAGACTGGATAAGTCTTCAGGGATAAAGTTTAACATGCCTTCTACATTTCTACTTTTTGTGATGACATTTCTGGGTATTACTGCAAATAATATTTACTTTCTGTTTAAACGCTTTGTCCTGTAGTCTAATTCAAAGATGCTTTCAGTGCAGGGCTTGATGAGACTGGCAAAATGAGAATAACCAGTTCTTGACAAAGGAGGGTCAGAGGGACAGGGCACAGCAGTCTATTACAATGGGAAAATTCTTGCTATTTCTACAGATGAAAAACACAGGCTTTGTAACCATAGAAACATGATGGGCCAAGGATAATACTGAACTTCTGATGAATTTCTTTTGTTTAGAATAAAATGCTGTTCAGAGGAAGAGATACAGTGTAGATAAGGTGAAGTAATAACAGTGCTTTGCTTTCTGTACTTCCTTCCCCTCTTAGGTCTTGTAATATTTTGATAGCTCTTATTAATATAGCTAGAATGAAATACGGCCAGGGATGTCAAGGGCAACAAGGAAAGATTCTACAGATTTGTTGCTGGTAAAAGAAAAACTATGGAAAACACAGGCCCTCTACAGAAGGAAATGGAAACCTGATTACCTGGGATATGGAGAAGGCTGAGGTGTTCAATGTATTTTTTGCATCAGCCTTCACCTGAAGTGCTCCAGCCATACCACCCAAGTCACAGAAGGCAAAGGCAGTGACTAGGAGAATGAAAAACTGCCTGTTGCAAGTGATGATCAGGTTCAAGACCATCTAGGGAACCTGACGGTGCACAAGTCCACAGGACCTGATGAGATGCAACTGTGGGTCTGATGGAACTGGCAGATGAAGTGTCTAGGCCACTGTCCATTATATTTGAGAAGCACAGCTTCAGTCCAGTGAAGCTCCCACTGACTGGAAAAGGGGAGACACACACACACCACACCCCCCATTTTTAAGAAGGGAAATAAGGAAGACCCAGGGAACTACAACCCAGTCAGTCTCACCTCGGTGCCTGGCAAGATCATAGAGCAGATCCTCCTGGAAACTATGCTAAGGCACATGGAAAATAAGGAGGTGACAACCACCATGGCTTCACTAAAGGCAAGTCATGCCTGACAGATTTGCTAGCCTTCTGTGATGGAGTTACAGAACTGGTGGATGGGGGAATGCCAACTGATGTCATCTGCCTGGACTTGTGCAAAGCACTTGACACTCTCGTGCATGACATCTTTGTCTCTAAAGTGGAGAGGCATGGATTTGATGGATGGACCACCTGGTGGGTGAGGAATTGGCTGGATGATCAAACTCAGAGTTGTGGTCAACAGCTCAATATCCAAGTGGAGACCAATGATGAGTGGCATTCCTCAGAGGTCTGTACTGGGACCAGTGCTGTTCAACATCTTTGTTGGTGACATGGACACTGGGATCAAGTGCACCCACAGCAAGTCTGCTGACAACACCAAGCTGAGTGGTGCAGTTGACACACTGGAGGGAAGGGATGTCTTCCAGAGGGAACTTGGCAGGCTTGAAAGGTGGGCCCATGTGAACCTCATCAAGTTCGACAAGGCCAAGTGCAAGGTCCTGCACATGGGCTGGGGCTACCCACAATGTCAATACAGGCTGGGAAGAGAGTGGATTGAAAGCAGCCCTGAGGAGAAAGACTTGGGGGTGTTGGTGGACAAGAAGCTCAACATGACCTGGCAATGTCTACTTGCAATGCAGAAAGCCACCTGAATCCTGGGCTGCATCAAAAGAAGTGTGACCAGCAGGTGGAGGGAGGTGATTGTCCCCCTCTACTCTGCTCTCGTGAGACCCCACCTGGAGTACTGCGTTCAGCTGTGGGGTCTCCAACAGAAGAAGGACAGGGACCTGTTGGAGTGAGTCCAGAGGAGGACCACAAAGATGACCAGAGGGGTTGGAGAACCTTTTCTGCGAAGACAGGATGAAGGAGTTGGGGTTGTTCAGCCTGGAGTGAGAAGGCTTTGGGGGACAACTTATTGCAGCCTTCCAATATCTAACGAGGGACTACAAGAAATATGGAGAGGGGCATGTAGTGACAGGTCATGGGGGACTGGTTTCAACCTGAAAGAGGGCAGATTTAGATCTGATGTTAGGAAGAAATTCTTTGCTGTGAGGGTGGTGAGACATAGAAGCAGGTTTCCCAGAGAAGTTGTGGCTGCCTCTTCCCTGGGAGTGTTCAAGGCCAGGCTGGATGGGGATTCAAGCAACTTGATCTAATGGAACGTGTCCCTGCCCATGGCAGGGGGTCAGAACTAGATGATCTTTAAGGTCCCTTCCAACCCAAACCATTCTATGATTATTCTGTTTTACAGTAAGTGAAAGAGGGATCTGGGAAAGAAAAGCTGATTTCCCCAAAGTCACATTGCAGAAACAGGGATAAAACCTTAGACTTCTCAGGTTAATCAGGGTTGAATTACCAGTAAGAACTAAAGTGTTTGCAAGCAGCTTTTTAAGTGATCCAGCAAAAGTTACATAGAATCATTCAGGTTGGAAAAGACGTTTGAGACCATCAAGTCCAACCGTTAACCCAGCACTGCCAAGTCCATCACTAAACCATGTCTCTAAGCACCGTATCTACATGTTCTTTACATACCTGCAGGGATGGTGATTCCACCGCTTCCCTGGGCAGCCTGTTCCAACGCTTCAACACCCTTGCAGGGAATATTTTTTTTCCTAATAACCAACCTAAATCTCCCCTGGCGCAACCTGAGGCTGTTTCCTCTTGCCCTGTTGCTTGTTACTTGGGAGAAGAGACCGACCCCCACCTGCCTGCAGCCTCCTGTCAGGCAGCTGTAGGGAGTGATAAGGTCCCCCTGAGTCTCCTCCACTCCAGGCTAAACACCCCCAGTTCCCTCAGCCACTCCTCATAACACTTGCGCTCCAGACCCTTCCCCAGCCCCATTGCCCGTCTCTGGACACGCTGCAGCCCCTCTGTGTCCCTCTTGCAGTGAGGGGCCCAGAGCTGAACACAGGGTTTGAGGTGCGGCCTCACCAGTGCTGAGTGTGGGGGGATGTCCGGTCACTGCCCTGGTCCTGCTGGCCACACTATCTCTGACACAAGCCCGGATGCTGTTGGCCTTCTGGGCCACCTGGGCACCCTGCTGGCTCATGTTCAGCTGGCTGTCAACCAGCACCCCCAGGTCCTTTCCCACCAGGCAGCTTTCCAGCCACTCTGCCCCAAGCCTGTAGCGCTGCGTGGGGTTGGTGTGACCCGAGTGCAGGTGAGATGCGACATACTTTCCTGCCAGAAAGATGCTACGATCAATCTTGTTCTTTGGCTACATCTGTACAATGAGAGATGTGCTATACAGATGTGAACTAGCAGCTCAGATGTATCCAAACTCTGGGCAACTGCTTTGGTTTCTTGCCTAAGCTATTGAGTTAATTTTCTGCCTATATGACTCCTTTGTTTTTATTGTCCAATGTATATAGATATACCTGAGCTAATTTGATGTCCCTACACTACTTCAGTTATATCATTAACAACATGGAGATGTAGCTTGAATCTTTCACTCTGTCCATGATGCCAAAAGACATGCTATAATATCCAAATCTGCAAACTTTCAATAGTGTTTTGGGTAGTAACTCCTAAATACTCACTGAGGATTTAGGATAATATTCCATTCTCCCATACAAGTAATAAACTCCATTGACTTTTTTTGGTATGAATGAAGTTAAAATATGTCAATAAAAAATTGACACTATAACAGGCACACTATGAGCTAGTCTGGGCAGCAAGGGGAGATTTGTAGAAAGCTGTCCAGTCTTGCTAACTGTCAGTCACCTTACATGCTGATGTGATGCAAAAGTCTTATCAACATGAAAAAATAGACATCAGCCTTAGTGAGCAGTGAAGAGCATATACTACAATGGCAGAAGATAAACACAACAGAAATGTATTGCCCAGAAATATTTGCCAGGAATTTGATCTGTATCCCGTTTCCAAAATTACCAGCAATGCAGAGGCATTTGGTTTCTAAACCCATAATAATTGCATTTAATCTGTGCAAGAAATTATTTCTGTGAAATAATATGTTGATTAATGTAAGAGTGTAAACAGCCCCCTTCCCAAGATGAAATAATCTGTACATATGCATAAATATTAAGGGTGGCCACCAAGCATCCAAAGATATGACATAGGGTAAGATAATTAGTAATTAATGTTATGGCAATTACAGAAGTAAATAACAAGCTTAGATCCCATAGTAAGTAACCTTTCAGTCAACAGAGGAACTAATTTTTCAAGCGTTCAGGTTGGGAATTAGACTATTTTCTATAGAATTCTTTTTGATTTTGATGCAGGGTAATTCATACAAAATTCTGCCTTGTGGAGGTATTCATAAAACCAAAGGACATATTTACAGGGAAAAAAAGCCCCAAAACTAAACTCCCATATAACCACAGTGTATACATTTTTATCTCCACTCTACAGGAATATCTTGAGGGCCTTTGGCTATAAGGCTGAGATGCGAAGAAGCCATTTAAACCCTGACAAACCAAATATTGCAGCACTTCAGAATTAGGTATTATCCCTGTTAGAACGACTTGGAGGGTCAAACTAGGGCATTATATTTCTTGTAATGTAGTCAGGGAAAATAGCTAAGTTCCCTGATAAAGATGGTTCAGTGATGAGTGACTTGAGGCATCTGGCTGTCTTAGAATGGTCTACAGAAACTCCCTTTCCAAGGTTGCTGCTCGGAGCTAATCAACAGAGGAACAAGCACAGGCAGTATCTGAGTTCCTGTTTATCCTCAGCAGAAACATGAATTGAGTCTTCTCATAGGATGTTTCCATCCACTTGGTAGGATTTTGTAGCCTTATGGTGGCAGCATTCTTGTGGGGGATAAAGCTTTGAATCCCATCAAATTAAGGAGGGGATTAAACATTGACCCTGATTTCCTGGATAGCAGTGCTTGGCAGGATCCAGCTGTACAGACCACTGCCACCCCTCCATTTGCTGTGAGTCTGAGACATAACAGCTGTGCCCTTCGCAGGACTTGGTTCTGTCAGCGGTGAGGGTATCTCCATGAGATTAAGGTCGGGTGCCAAAGGCAAGAGAACTTTCAGAGCCAAAATAGAAGTATGTGGTGAATTTTAGATTCAGTAGCAGCTCACTATGGACCGTTTGATCTTAAGTACTGGATTATGCCTTATGGCCATTTTAAACACTGTCCTGCAGGGATGGGGGCTTTTGTATCTCAGACTTAACCTCTGTGGTTTTGTTACTGCTTTGTCAGATTGTCTTGAAGTGTTACTGTTGCTAAAATAATTAATAGCTCAAAAATCCAATAGAATTTCAAACATTTTTGTCATATCCAGCCTTCAAGAGGAGATCAGGGGTGTCAGCCCATCTGGATTATGTATGATGCACTCTGCTTTTCTTTTGGTACTAGTCTCAAACAGCTGGATTCTGCATCTGGAAAGAAACAGAATTATTATTTTTTAAAACTACACACGCCTGCCACCATCTCTTTGAAATGCGAATGGCAATAGAACTAAGAACTCATTTTCTGTTCTGGCAGGCAAATGATTAAAGCAGCCTGTCTCTCTCTCTTCAGCCTCTGAGCTGTCCAGTAGCCATGATGCTTTGGCAATGACATCAGATTTTAGAGGAGACATCTGATCATGGGGGAGCTTTCCTTTGTGCAGGCACACATGTGGATCTTCATACAGCAAAGGAATTGTCTCTGGAATACTGCATGTAGAAAAGTAGGAGGCTGGTCTAGTCTTCTGTGATAAAAGAGTTAAACTTCTGTAAATAAAGTGTTTGTTTTCTGTCAGGCATGAAAATACCACTCTGTATTGTCTTTTCTTTGTCCAGTCTGTGAACATGAATTTCACAGTGTACGTCCACTCTGACCCAGAATTTTGGCTCAAAGGTCATATTTCCTCAGGATAGTAAACCTTTTCTACTGCTTCCAAAGAGGCTTTCCTTCTTTTTGTACAATGCTCAGAATTCTGGCAAAGTTCTCCAAAACAAATTAATCTTTTAATGAGGAGCATAGGTAGCTGATGCAAAATATCAAACAGAATGTTGAAAAATAAACTTTTTATAAGATTATGAATGAGTTTCACCTATAGAGTACCATGTGAGACCATTTAAATTCTGAGCATAACTGCAACTAGACTTTGAATTGTGCCAGAGCAAGGAATTCCCCCTCCTGTGAAGATGCTGCAAGGGGAAAGAAGGCACTTGTTTGAAAAACTAAGTCTCTAGTCCCTTTCGCTATTAAGAATAACTGCCCCTTGAAAATGTAAATTAATTTAAGGCAGTTGCTGTAAGTTTAGAAATGATCAGCATCAAGATATGTGTGTATGTGTGTATGTGTAGGAGGACAGCAGAAAGGAGGGAACAAGACAGAATTCATACTCAGGAATGCAGGTTTGGAGAAGGGGGGCGTTTAGACTAATGAGTCTGGCTCTCCCCCATCATTTTCCTCATTTTCCACTCACCCAGTGCAAGCCCTTAAAAAATTCACCACTTCTATAACAAATTTAAGACTTCTAGTATAAAAGACACAAAATCTCAAAGATTTTGAGTGTGTCAGGGAAAGGGTGCAGGGGAGCTCAAGTATGGTTCCAGTTTCATGTTAGTCTCCCATCATCCCAGTTTACTTGACATGTATCTGTTGGAAACATAAGTAACTATAGGTTAAATATGGGTGGGGTTTTTTTCTCTTTCAAAGTACAGACCAGTAAGCTTTTCTATGTATTTCTTGTAGATTAACAGCTACAAGAAGCCATCCTTTATTTAGAAGTTTATAGGATTAATCTTTTGATAGCACCAAGCTGTATATCTCAGCCATAGCACTGATAATTCTCCACAGAAAATTTTTGCAGGAAGTCTTTCAGCCTGGTGACTTATTTTGCACTAATTTTTAGCTGCCTGAAATTTCTCTTCAGCTGTGTCTCCTTACAGCTTGCGAATGTACCAAGTATTATGTCTGGAGTATTTAACAACTGATGCATCGTGCCTCCTCCAGCGCATCAGTGCTTTCATTTTCCAGTGCATTGGCTTGTTTCATATAACTTTTCACAGTAAAAGAAAAGCCCATTAAAAATGTTTTTATTGTTTGTAACAGAGTCTGTTGCTTAATTTCATCAGCCTTGACAATTCTGTCTACCATATTAAGACAATCAGGATGTGGCCAATTTTTTTTCCTGTTTCATCTGAGCTCCGAACTGCAAATATCCATAAGGTGACTGTATTTAGCTAGTTCGGTTTTGCTCTGAAACTCTGAAACTCAGAAAATATTTTTGTAAAATGAATCTATGTTATAACTTCCTTCTTGATTACAGATCTTGGCATTTAAAATCAATTTGATGTTTAATGCTTTAAAAAGAGCAGTATTATGAAGCAAGGCAATATCTTCAAAGCTATTATGATAGCATCCATAATCCTTGGGCAATTTTAGTTTGCTTACATTGGAAGCATTTTAGTACCTTGGAAATTCTAATAAACTCTTGCATTTGTGATTAATCATATCTAGAGCTACATGAAGATCTAATAATTTCCCCAGAGATGGGTAAGTAGTATACACAGCTGTGTGTAACCAGTGCCATGGGTAAAGCATGTACATGAGGGAGGGACATTTTGAACCGTCATGACAATCTGAGAAGGCAACATCATCTTGCTCATATATGTTCTCAAAATAAAACAAGCTTGAGGAATCATCTGTTTTTACTTAGGTGCCCAAACCTTAGACCTCTAAGTCTAAGCTAGTTCTAGGCTGCCTTAACCATCTACATGGACAAATAGACAAACAGAGCAATTCGGCTTATTCAAAGATACATCCGTAGTATAAGCCTGATAAACCATGAACACGAAGTGCCTTTTTATCCCTCAATTAGAAATGGAGCAAAACATCAGCTAAAGCTTAGGTGTCTAACTTCGATATATCACAAATAAATGAAATAAACTTCACCCTTACCCAACAGATTTATGAAAACTGCTTTTTACATCTGGGTCTCTGGTATAGAGTACATCCTCCAAATCTAGATCTTCAAGGGGTCTTCTGAACATCAGCAGGGGGATTCATTGTTAGTATCTTAGTCCATGGCTGGTTTAAATTACTGTCTACTAGAGTATAAGCTTTTAAATTTAGAATGGATAAAGACTTAAATTGTAAAGATATTAGTGATATGTCTGGCATTCCTATTCTTAGTCTGTTTGTCCTTTGGCTTAATTTTGAGAAAAAATACTGTCAAACTTCTCTTTCAGCTTTTCCAGGAAGAAAGTTTTTTCATCCCAAGAATGTTTTTGTTATATCAAAAGAATTTTGTTTCCAAGCTCAGAATAAACAGTTAATGTGAAAATTATTGGTACATGGATGATCATGTTTTTGTTAGTTTGTTTGTGTCAATCAAGGTATATCGTTCCAATTTACTCTGAATGTTTTTAAGATATTGGTTCATTTTTAACATCTCTCTTAGCTTAAATTATGAAGCTAAATATAGTTTCAAACTGGGAAACTTGCATTTGTATTTTTAGAAAAGAAATTAGATCAAAAAATGACAATACTGCTCCTTTTCAATGTTTCATTTCAATAAATTGATATTTTTCTGGGAACAAAGCATATAATCCCCCAAATATCTAACCACTTTTACTGACTATCTTGTTTTACAGTACAAAAGTATGTGACATCCTATTCTGAGCTGAAGATAATAATAAAGCTTTGTCCTACACCCCTGTCTTTGACGGTCCAAACAAAGGCTGTGTGATAGTAACAGACACCAACTCTTTATGTGATGTCAGCGTACCCTGTGAGGACGTTCTGCCTGCTAATGAAAGTCAAAAAGGGAAACCAGAGTAGAAAATAACAATGAAAGATCTCACTATATGCAGAAATGAAATCACTCAGCAGAAATGCACAGCGATCAGTCAGACACAAAATCATTACTTTCATAACTGCGGGTTGTTGCTTCTCCCATTCTCAAATATGCAGATACACACAACGGACTTAAAGGAGCTGTAAATTAAGGATAAATCTAAACTAATCTAGCTAGGCTTTGTTAGATAGGCAAGGAGATAGATTGTCCTATAAAGTATTTGATTTCCTTAGACTTTTATAGTCAAAAACTGCTTGGGAAGTAACATGCATTTGCGGCATTGATATCTGTGGGGTGACTTGTGGTCTCATGAATATCTGGGATGCATTTTCATGGCCTGATGTTTGTACCTCACTGTACAACCTTAGGTTGCCTAACTTAGCTTGACCCTTAGAGACAAATGAATTTGATCCCTTATATACTACTCTGTGGGAAGTTTCCAAGAAATTTAGCAAAGTATAGTGATAAAGGCCTTATAAATGAAGTAGATGAGATAGACTGGGTTTAACTTTAGTGGATGCAATAAGAACATTTTCATGGGCAGAAACAATAGTGTTTAAGCAATATCTGTGATTACCTATGCTGAGAGAAAAAGGATAAAGACCCGACAGGGAATATATTCTGTGAAGAGACAATCAATTGGCTCTTAAGAGTCAAAGCAAAGGTTATGCACAGTGTCTTTGCAGTGATGAGCAGATAACATAAACCTTGCAGAAATAGGCCCCTACCCTAAAGCTAGCTTGGTATATTCAGGCTCAGCTCTCATTTCATTCAGGGGGAAAAAGCATATCCAGAACACAAGTATCACTTGCTAGCATTCCATAGGGGAACAATGCCTTCTTTAGTTCAGTAATCTGGGTAATTTCCTACCTCTTACCTCCTTACAAATTTTAGAAGAGCAAAACCAGTAAGCAAACTGGAAAACTCTCAAAACAGAAGAACATCTGTAAAATTCCTTTGCTACTTATTTCCTGGCTTATGCAAATTTTGAGGTTTGTTAATCACTAGCAAGGGTTAGGTATGCTTTTGTTACTTAGCAACCATGATTAGTTTTTAAAAGTTTTGTTTCAAATTTTATCATATATTTGTCCATGTTTTTCTCTGCTCCATTTCTTCTTACTGGTATTGAAACTCAAGAGAGTTTGAATACATCCAGACATCTGAACTCACAATCTTTGCTCCTACCTGCTTGGAATAAACATGGAAAATCAGAACTGAAATACAAACCAGAGCAAGAGAGCCATTGCTGTCTTGCCTACATGAGGATCTATTCTGAGCTGGTTTTCAATTTGCACTGTGATGGCTTAGGCAGAGAAAATAACCTAGAGCAAATCACAAGGGTATTTTTAAGCTTTGTTTTATTTATGTTCCTTTTCATGTTTTGGTTGAGGTAGAGCTTTGTGCTTTATCAGTTTCAACCTAAAAATGGAAGCCTGAAATGAGTGGTATTTTCAAAATTAATTCTGAAAAGTGTGAATACTTTGGGGATTAGTTAAAATATTAGTCCTGCTGTGTTTAGGTTATGTTCATGTACATTTCAACTTCAGACCAATATTTAGCTTAGTGCAATATGAGCTATAAAGTTTGTTCACCCAAAGACTTACCTGTTTTTTCCCCAGTATGTCTGTTACTGTAATAAAAGCTGCTACTTGTGTCTAAAACCTTTGCTTTGCTTCCCCATTTTACAATATTAAGTTGACTTAATCCTATCTTATCTAAAATTAATGAGAACTTTCCTATTGAGTTTCCTGGGGTCAAAATTTTATTCTCTAAGTAAAAAAAAACCCAAGGCAATAAAAACCCCCCAACAAACCATACCCTGAAGATATGAATAAAGTAGCCAGCTATCACAGCTGCTAAGCTCTTGTTTCTTCCTGCAAGCTGTGGAGCACAGCATGCACGTGAACTGCAAACTGCCGAAGCCTCCAGCTGCCCAGGAGCTCCATTCTTGGGGGCTGATAGAGCAGAAGTTACCTGGAAGCCAACAGTTCTCATCGTTTGTACTTTTTCATATCAAAGGTGTTCAGCAACCGTTGTGAGTGCAGTACGGTGCAAGGCATCGCAAAGGCACTGATGTAGTGAAACAGATGCTTATTTTGGAATTTTTGGTGTGCTTGTAACACATCTGTTTCTGCTCATAGCAACAAAGTGAACCTGAAAAATAGTGGAAACCAAGAAGCACGATTGCTTGTGAGCTTTGGTATATGCCCTACGTCTTGGTCCGTGCCAGAATGTATTGTTCTAATTAGGGTGAAAATGAAATTTCAGATTCTCAGGCGGCCAACATAGAGGCAGATTCCACTTAGCAGGGCGAACAAACCAGCCTGTTTCAAACCCCTGTAGATATCTGGAAAGCTTTGGAACAATAAGTGAGTTTCTATTCACAGGATGAGGAATATAAAAAAAAGCAGAACTGAAAGAACAGGAGAAACTTTTGCCAAACTCCTTTTATTTCCTTCTGTTTGTGAGAAGGTTTCTGTTCTCAGTCAATCTCCTATAAGCAAAAAAGGCAACTGCCTGGGCCTGACGTCATGGGATGCAATAGTGAAAATCAACAAACGTTGGTGTAGGCAGGGAAGAGTGGATGTCTTGGCCCCTACCTGAGGCAACCAAAAGCCTAATTTGGGCCCTCGTGATTGCGTCTGCAACCTTCCCACTCTAGAAATGGCTTTTAGCTCTCCACTCCACCTTGGTTCAGGGCAAAGGTATTGTGATTGTGTTTCACAGGGAGAAATCCTAGCTGAGGATCAGTGCAGAGGCCCAGAGAAGCAGCAGCCTCCGGAAGGGTGCTGGCATGGGGCTGCCGGCCTCCCTCGGCCTCCCAGCCATGGCTTTGGCAATAGCCCACAGAGGCCTGCTTGCTCTGCAGAGATCCTACGCTTCACTTCTGTGTTCTTGAAGACCAGCTGCTGCCCCACATCTCTTCTCAAACCTGGGAAGCTTCAGGCAGGTGTCCGCACTTATTCCCCCACCTCAAACAGGACTTTACCTCCAGGAAAACAGAAATATCTAGGGCGTGGGAAATGCACATGGGCGGTTCTTGCTTAATTCCAGGAGCATTCCACAATATGTCCCCAGATGGGTACCAACCTGCAGCATAAGCCCCTCTGGTTTGTCCATCAGTGTTTTTCTCCCAGTATTCATTTGCATGGTGTTTGGTTATTTGGACCCAGAAAACTGACTTCATACTTTTAATGTGCTCGTGTTTTAATTCTACAGAAAAAATAATGACATTTTCTAGATTTAATCACCAGTTTAAGTGCATTTTCCAGAGTTTCCCAAATTTACTTTCAGAAACAGCAACTGACATTTCCCAAAAAAAAATAAAAAAAAAAAAAATAAGGGGGGGAGGAGAAAGAAAACCATCCCTGAGCTGACAGAATGCAACAGTAGGAGGCAAGCATTCAGCTGGCAGTTACTTACTTCCTGGCATGCAATTTTAATTAAGGAGTCAGCATGTCTGCTACACAAGCCCACAGGAGGCAGTAACTAAAAATGAGTGGGAAAATGTCCATGGGTAAAAAGGTAGGAGAAAGAAACAATGACACTGTATTTCAGAAAGCTAATTGAATATGTTCATCCCTTTTACCAAAGAAAAAGCAAGAACAAATTGTATCAGAGAATGCACAGGAATACCTATTTTGCAGTGTATAGTCAGAGATTTACTATTGATCCAAGATAATTCAAAGATAGCATCTTTCTTTTTCTTTGTTTTTTTCTTTTTTTTTTTTCTTTTTTCCCCAGGTAGGTCTGCATTTGCACCAGTTTTCAGATCTGTGCAATAATGTTTTGTCTTTCTTTTTATGCTAGGGACATTGTGTTCACAGCAATTATGCCTTTCATCGAGCGGTTAAACTGCCCTGTGAATAAGAAGCAGAAATGACCTGCTAAGGAGTCATGTTCTGAGATATCAATTCATATATTTAAACTGAAGCTAGGCCAGAAATCTTTCTTTCCTTAGACCATAGCTGTAGTGATTACCTAGCTAAGTAAGTCAGCAAGTAGATTGCTTTAATCACTTCCAATAATTTATCGTAAATATATTTTTTTTCCCCTGGTATGAATATTTTTTCTTCTTCTCACAGAGCCAATCATCAAGACATAGAGGCTGATTCATATCTTGTACTTTCAACACCGATTATTAATCATACAAATATCTTTCCAAAGAGGTACTGTGAAATACTGAATTGAAATCTCGTTGTTGGCTCTTACTTTCTCCACTGGTAAATATTCCAATGTAACTCTGAGGAATAAAAAGGAGTGAGCTCATGCACCTGCCTTGTTTCATATCTATACACATCAATCTGAAAGGGCTGGGACTAAAAATAACTTGTGAAGGAAAAGCAAATTAATATGATATGACTTAAAATTAGAGCTATGGTTTCTGTGGAGAAAAGAACTGGTCAGCTAATCTCAGTCTTTCTGTCTTTCTGTCAGTTTCACTTATTAAGAGCTCTTTGGCTAGTGGGTACATAATTTATGCTTATGGTTAAATAAATTGCTCGGTGAATGTTAGAGAACTACAATGAAGTCAAGTGACAGAATCAAAAAATCGTTCAAACTTTTGTTTTGTTTTTCATAAGTGCCATTTAATGGGCTCATTATGAGTCAAAAAATTATTTCTGAGCGAATGTAACTTGGGATGAAACACTGAACAATCAATAATGAATTTCTCCCTCCTTCTGTTGAACCGCCTTTATGAATCAGGTTTGATGGGATAATGTTTGGAGCAAGCTTGGACCACAATGTGAGCAGTGTGAGGCTGTACATCTCTCTCTCTGTTCTGTTCCTCCCTGGCCCCAGAGCCCATATAAAAAAAGATTCTAATGTCATTACTTTTGATTTTAGTGTCTAGCTCATAAGAAAAAAATTCATGAGAAAGGTTTGGGGGTTTCCTTTTTTTTTTTTTTTTTTTTTTTCTCTTAAGTAAATCTACAGGGAGAGATTTTATTATCCTTTTACTGAGCAGAGAAGAAAATATCCTTGATATTTTTTCTCATAATCCTGAGAAATCCAGACACTGATAGAATAGCCTGAAGACTTCTGTAATTTAAACCAACTGACAATGATCACCTCAGAAGCCATAGGTTCCCTGAAAATTGCCATAGTTTACTGACTGTCAGTTGCTTCTCCTACCTGTCTTAAGCCACAAAATGCCCTAAAGGAATTGCAGAAAGGGATGAATAAGGACCCAGTAATAAGCTCTGTATAACTACAGCATTCCCAGGAGAGATATTTGTGGCCAAAAAGATGGAGAAGGCAATAACCAGTAGCTCTAGGGCTACTAAGTTTTGCTCCCAGACCACAGCCGTGCCTATTAGCACTGACAGATCTGGGTCTGCACAGCCTGGCCATCCTCTGCAACCTGTGGGGAATGTTGGCTTCATGACATCTGCCACCAAGTTTAACCAGCTGGTGGTCCTTGGCACTTTGTGGTATATAGCTTAAGGCACTATTTTGAAGCAGGCTCGACTTTTAGCTGTTTTACTGTTAAACATCTTAATTGAAGCATCCTCTTGCCAGCCCCTCTCCCTGGCCTATGGAAAGAGCCATTTCAGAGGGCTGAAGCTGTGCTCTGGGGGCATCTTCTTTCTCCTTCTCAAATGGAAAAGGCCTCCAGGCAACTGAATTTATTGAAGCACCTATACTGTAGAGGGCTAAAATGTATTGAGAAGAATTTCATGCAGAGAAAAACATTGCCCTGTTTCAATACCAGACTTTTATATATCTTAGCTCCTACTTCAGCCCGTACTTTTGCTTGGAGATCCTCAGATTTTAATTTACTTCAAATGGCAACTGTGGTTTTAAAGATGAATTATTCATCTTGTACATGTAAAGAAGTGGCCAATGTCCAAATGGAACTGTGAAACTGCTTTTAATAAACTCAGTTAAAACCAATAGTATGCCTGTAGTCGCTCCCTATCATTTTATATGAAGACATGAAAAATATTTTAGACTAAATATAGCTGCCTTCAGGCAGTTTTAATTTTCAGTGGAAGAACTGATTCAACTCATCACTAGATTGCAAACAGTTTGGTTTCTGGCTGCATGGCAGGGATAATATTTTTAAATGGATGAGCTGTTCTTGATTAATTTATTTGTGATAGGAAGCTCAGGTAGGCCTCTGTAGGCATCAATCAGAGCATGGTTACACTGTGATCGTCTAAACACGTGCTCATATACATGTTCATTTATTGAATTTAGTTGATAGCAGCTCACAGACAGTATTTCCTCCTGCTGAGGGCTGCAGGAAGGAACCCAGGGCTTCTTGGGCCACGATGTGGGCAGAGCAGAGGTCCTGTCCCCTCTCAGCACCCAGGTGCTCCCCACTGCTCTGCACATCGTGGAGAAAAGCTGAGAAAAGAGCCCAGGTCTTGTGATACCAGGAACGGGGAGAGGTGGATGAGAAAGGGAAAAAATTTGGAGGATAGGAAGTGCATGAAACAAAAGCTGAGCGCTCTCTCTGAGGTGACGTGAAGAGCCTGCGGGAGCCTGGGAGCAGGAAGAACGTCACATTAAATGCATCACTGGTGATGGACATCCAGCAGGGTTTGGAGAAGACTTCCCAATAGTCTGTGTATATTGATTTTTTCTTTAAGACATAGCCACAATATTAATGAAATTGTAAGGAAAATACTTCTCAGCAAACATTAGTGGCCTTTTGGGCTTTTCTAGTGGAAAAGCAATCCAGACGTTTAAATTTATAAAATTTAAAGTGAATGGGGGAAAGCTGTTTGTTCCTCTTCCAAATCTGGTGTCACCCTTATCTATGATTCGACTTTACCGGGATATTCAAGGATATTCCACAATTCTACATGAACTCCCTTGCTTATTTCAAACTGCTTTCCCAAACTCCCTACCATGAAACATACTATTTTGGGGGTATATAGAAACAACTCATATCTGCATCTGGACCCAGGTCATTAAATGCTTAAATATTAATTCACCTTATTTTTGGTTTAGTGCATATTTTGCACAAAGTGTGTAAGCAGCCCAGAGGCTGGGCAAGAAGAGAAACAAAATCAAAATACATGAGGGACAAGGAGTCAAAGAAATGGGAAAACAGAACAATAACTGCCTCTGGCCATCATTTTACAGGTTTTAGAAAAGTTTTGAAAAAATATAAACTCATTTTTGCTCTTACTTATGTAGCTGCAGTCCCTGTAACTGTGAGGAAAGCAAAAACAAGCTTAAAAGTGTCATCACTGCTACCGAAAGAGAATATCTCTTTTTGCAGGTACTTAGGCTTCATGTTTTTTAAAGCCTTAATCCTGTCAGGCAGCTGGATCCCCTACAGGACAGGTGGAATTTAAAGGAACAAATATCATCGTCTTCAGAGTAAATCTATTCATAATGAATAGAAAGGAAAAGACTTGGGTAAATTCCCAAATATGATGAACAAATTAAGATACTCTTGGGTATACCCAATTTATTTTATCTGTAAATTTTAACTATACAACTGCAGCATTAAAAGCTCAGTGGACTTTATCTTGCCTGGTATCATTGGCTGCTCTCCAGGAAAGCACTTAAACATTGCTAATTTTAAGGACATGATGCCCTGGTTTCAAGCCAGAGTACCAGCAGCATATTGGAACAAACCAGTGATAAGCAGTTTGACAAGCCCTGCAACAAATACTATTCAGCTGCTTCTTAAAGACCACTATATGTAGTTGATTATTTTACCAGTATGTATTGAAGATACACCCATATATATATATATATATATATATATTTTTTTTTTTTGTACTAAACACAGCGGAATTGTTGAGCTTTCTGCTAACATCCAGCTAAATAACAATTCACTTTTTCTGAACCTGTATTTGATAAACAGAGGAGAAAAAAAGGGACTGCTAATGTGCATTTCTGTGATGTCAATTTTTTATTGTTCCTGTTGCTGAAATATAGCCATAGCTTGTCAGGATAGGATTCCTGGAGACTCTGTCTGTGAATATATGTTTGTTTCTTCCCACCTTGTTAAGAACATGTTATTAGATTTTCACATCTGTCATTTGCTTGCCATAAATGCCAGCAGTTGCTTTTTCTCCCCTCTACTTTTTTTGAAGTAAAAGGATACTTTACTTATCTGGCTTCAACCGAAATGACTAGAATGCCAACAAAAATGCACGCTACCACAGCATTTCAATTTATTTCCAGCGAAACTTATGCTTAAGAGTATCTTCTTTTAGGTGAACGCAGAACAATGAAAGAGCCATGCTCTTTTCAACCACCATCCAACCACACATAAGGGTTGTTAACCTTACATGTATTAAAGGGTAAGCTCATGTCTCCAGTATCTTTAAGGGCAGACAAGACAGATTGTTTGATAACAAGTCACCTTTAGGCTTTAAGTTTTGTAGGTCACATCAATAGTATTCCCATTCAGTGGCTGACCATAGCACAATCTTAAATTCTTGGAGAGCAGTAATTCTTCCTATGGTACGAAGATACTAATTTGTCACAAAAGTGGACTATTCATTTAAACTATATTCTGTGAACAAACTGTATTTATTCACAAAACTCTGTCTTAGTTGGCTGCCCGTGAGACCCTTTCAGATGGTTATTTTTACAATGGCCAGGTTCTCTTGGTACCATGTCTTCAAGAGATGTTTCAAGAAGACAGTGTCTTAAATAAGTCATAACTCATTCTTTTGATCTCCACATGGTAGCACTCCTGTCTGTGTGGGGGGTGTGCCCTGATACCAGCTGGTGTGGCTGCGGTTCACATCAAATTAAAAACAATGATGACGGAACAAAAAGTTATTAGGGCTGTTGGAAACCTGAGTTTTATTCACTATGTGGCATTTTTGGATAACTTAGCATTCCTACTCTTTTGCGGGCATTTGAACAAGATCGGTCAAACCCTAATGCAGTCTCCTGAGGTACCTCTAGACAATTGCCTCCTCTTTTGTGCATCTGCTTGAACATTTCTTTCAGGATAAAAGGCATGTGACAATACAGAGGAGACAATTGTTTTTAGAAAAAGTAGCTGGAAACTGAACTTAGCTAGGAAAGCCAGCCAGCCAGCAGGGAAGCTTACAAAATTCCTTGATTTAGGTGCTAACAGGGATCTGAGGTTTTCTTTATCTATTAGCTTCAAAACAGTCAGTCCCATTGGGCTCTACTGTTTCAAGAGTAGGCTGTCTCACCTACAGATAGTTCTCAGTCTGGGGGACGGTTAACCTTAGTTGACTTTGCTATTGGTAGACCTGGATAACGTAAGATATTACCACACCATCCTCAACATAAGTCTCATCTGAGTTACTTTAACACAATGCAAGCATCACTTCCTTTCCTCCTTTTTTTTTTTTTTTTTTTTTTACCTGAATAATAATCGATACACTACTCAGTTATCAGCAGGTGGTATACTATATTTCTTTACAGCCACATTCATGTCACAGTGTACATATGGGTTGGGTAAGCTACTTCATATAAATCAGTCTTACGATCCAATCATTTAAATCCCTTTTAAATGATTGAACAATTTGACCAGAGGCAGACAAGTCCTGCACTGACCATGAGTATTTGTTGCTGATGCATTACACAGGTGTGAGTGATTAATAGTGGTGCTCTGCATATGTGGAATGAAGCAGTAATATTTTGAGCTACACCTGGACAGTGCTGCATCATTTTCTCCTGATTTCTCGGTCTGTTTGAACCATGCCATCTTTCTCAATAATACCAGGCTCTGCATTTTTTGCAGGTATTGAGTCTTCCTGATCAGGTTAAGAAGTAGGTGTTGCCCCCTTTGCTACTGGAGAGCTTCCACATTTCATCCTGAAGTTGTCTGTGTTTCACTAAAGCTGGAAAGTGGTGTGATATACTGAATTGTATTATCCCGACGGGAGAATTTTTATTTCATGTATAGCTTTAACAAAAGAGTACAGTGAAAGTTTGAAGAAACGATGCACATTCTTATGACCTTCATAAATCTCAATTTTCTCTGTCTTTTCTCCTTGTTCCAATGAAAATATTAATTCTAACTTGAATAATATTGAGCAACTTCTTTTGAATGTCAGCAATCTCCTAGAAGAAAATGAGAGAGAGGGTTTTTTTTTCCCATCATCTTTGAAAGTGTTGGTACAGCCAGAAAAAAAAAAAAAAAAAGGCAGGCACAGGAAGGTTGAGCTACTGGTTAGCTCAATAGTTATAAGGCAACAGCAAAACAGCGAAGAGAAGCCCGTGTCTCCTGCCTGAGGGTCCTCTCTTAGCCAAGGCACTGAACTTCTGTACATGAGCTCTTTCCCAGTAAGAGCTGAGTGGTAAGTACCATGTTGCTACATGAATATAATTTATTATTTGGTCACAGATCCATTAAGCAGCTTCTGATGCAAATATATTTATAGCTGAGTATGTAATGTTGCATATTTGCTTCACTTAACTATGATTAGCTGAGGCAATGCCATTGAAAACTGGAACTAAAAAAGGTGTGTGAATGATTACTTAGTTTCATCTTCCTCATGTTTTCCTAACTACTACAGTTAGTGGCATAGGCCATTAATAAATTCAAGGTCAAATTATATTACCTTTCTTTAAAATAAGGGGAAATGAGCTAGAGGAATTGGAAATATCAGCAAGGCAAAGCTCAAGGACCCTAATAGATTTACTGACCTTTATTCTTGAGATGGGTTAGTAGTCATTATAGTGCTGTGAATGCTTCCTTAAATAATTTAGATGCCGTTGCTTGCTTCTTGGAGGCACTTCATCAAGGTTCTGTGAAGTCAGCAAAGCATGGGTAAATATGAACACTGCTTAGAAATAAAACAGACAAAATTGTTGTTCCACTGCATCCTAGGAAGATACCTTTAAGTTTCTGCTCAGCTGTTTAAAGAACTTCCAATATGTTCCTGAATAATTAGATCAATAATGATGTGCATCCTGAAGCAGAAAAACATGAAGTGACAAAAAAACCCATTTATATATCTCTTTACACTGAGAATGTTCAATTTTTATTTTAGCAAAATTCCTTTAGCATGGGTGGCCCAATGAGAAAGAAATCAGGTAAAGGTAAGCCTTTAGCTTAATAGCTTAAACCACAGGGTTGCCATATGTGAAGTAAAAACAAAGCTACAGAACTTAATTTAAAATATTGAACTTCTAATTAAACTTCAGAAAGTAGTTTCTTTTTTCACCAATAATTTGAATGTCAGTATCTTCTGTCTCCCTTAAGAAATCAGTGAACGGATCACATCCGTTCCACTGTTGTGTACAATTGAGGAAGAGATTCGTAAAGGGGACCCTAGAGTACAACACCTGTGTTCCCATGGCTTTTGCAGTGACAGGGCCCTGAAGTTTAGATATCTGATAATGCCCACACTTCTGCTGCCCGACAGGCACAAGCTGAGCAGAAGCCATGAACTAGGACCGCTTACTGGTAGCTACTTATTGGTTCCTGCCTTTTCAGAATCCTCCCCAGTCAACATTCAAAATGCATTACGAGTAGCAAAGGGCATAAAAGACAAGACAAAAAAATTGTTTAACAAATAAAATATACAGAATATAAAGTGTAGCCTGTAACTTACAGAGGAAGAGGATCAATTCATGATGTTGCCCAGAAGACAAAATCTTCCACTGTTTTATTTTGTTTTAACTTTCATACAAAAGGTAACCAGATGTTTAACACATAGAAATTTTAAGAGCCAGAATAGCAAAAGAACAGGTGAAAGAACATTTGGATAGGCACAATGTACTCAGACCAGGGATAATTGATCAAATTTGCCCTCTTGAGTACTGAAGGAATTTATATGAAACGATTTCTGAATAATTAGCACTTGTTTTTAAGACCTCATAGCAGATGGTAAGGTCTGCCAGGAGTAAAGAAAGATCAACTAGATGTGTCAAACTCACTCCAATATCCAGAAACCTACTGAAACAAGTAATTAAATAATCAGTTTTAAATATTTAGAGGATAATAACTTGGTAAGAAACAGCCAACACTAATTTGTCAAGAGCAAGTCATGTTAAAGAAAGTAATTCCTTCTCTGACTACCCAGTGACTTTGACTGGTCTAGTAGATGAAGAAGCAATAAAAGTAATGTTATTTTGGTTTCACAAAGGCTTTGGTTCCACTACATTCTCCTAAGCAAATTAAGGTGATAAAACCTACAAGAAAAGTGTGCATACATCTGTGTTCAAATTCTGCACTCAAAAAACAGGGGTCACTTGCCAAAAAAGTGAAGGAATATATCCAATAGGTTACCTTCGACAACACTGTAGTTCCAGGGTTCCGGAAGGATTAGTTTAATCTGCAATTTAGATCACGTGTAAGGGAATGATATAACAAAACCTGTAGATAACAGAAATGTTTTAAGGATTGTGAGCTCTTTGGAGACAGGTTTAGAATCCAAAACTGTATTGCTAAATAGGGTAAATGCTCTGAAACAAAAAATAATTTACTTATGATAAGTGCATGCAGCTGTATTTAGCAAGGCAACATCAATTGTACACATAAAAAATGGGGACTTAGAATGGTTTGAGTCGGAAGAGACCTTCAAAGATCATCTAATCTAACCCCCCTGCCATGGGCAGGGACACCTCCCACTAGACCGGGTTGCTCAAAGCCCCATCCAGCCTGGCCTTGAACACTGCCAGGGCTGGGGCAGCCACAGCTTCTCTGGGCAACCTGTGCCAGTGTCTCACCAACCTCATCATAAAGACTTTCTTCCTTATGTCCAGTCTAAATCTACCCTCTTTCAATTTAAAACCATTGTCCCCTTTTCTGTCACTACATGCCTTGGTAAGAAGTTTCTCTCCAGCTTTCTTATAAACCTCCTTTATATATTGAGAGGCTGCAGTAAAGTCTCCCCAGAGCCTTTTCTTCTCCAGTCTGAAAAATACTAACTCTCTCAGCTTTTCCTCATAGGAGAGGGTTTCCATCCTGCTGATCATTTTTGGACCTGCTCCAAGGTGTCTGTCTTTTACTGGGGATCCCAGAGCTGGACACAGTACTCCAGGTAGGATCTCATGAGAGTGGAGTAGATGGGGAGAAGCACCTCCCTCAGACTGCTGGCCATGCTTCTTTTGATGCAGGCCACCATACAGTTGGCTTTCTGGGCTGCAAGTGCACATTGCTGGCTCATGTCCAATTTTTCATTCACTAGTATCCCCAAGTCCTTCTCCACAGGGCTGCTTTAAATCCATTCTTCCCCCACTCTGTATTGATATTGGGGATTCCCCCAATCCAGGTGCAAGACCTTGCACTTGGCCTTGTTGAACTTCATGAGGTTAAAGACTTCATGGAAGTTCTTTGTGAAGGACTTCCTGAAGATTCTTCATGAAGAACTTCATGAAGTTAAGGACTTAACTTCTTAACTAACAGAAGTAGAACAGAAGTCCAAGGTGTAAAGCGGATCACAAACAGTGATATGCTTCTCCAAAAGGAGTTAAAGAAAATACATGATCTAGATTTATCAGGTATATCTGGATCTACAGAGATCCCCACCTCTGTGGGCACCCCTGTGTTCAGGAGGGACATGACTATACTACAAAGTGTCCAGAAGAGGACAAAAAAAAGATCAAATTCTTGGAAAATAATTATCATAAAGTGGAAAAGAACTGAGATGGTTTAGGACTGCAAAATAGTCAAATATAGAAAAACCCACCAGCCAGACATCCTCCTGAAAGCTTTCCTCTGTTAGTTAAATACTTACAGTTTGCTTAAAACGCACATGGCTTTTCCAGTATTTTTGTGTCAATTTTTCTGGGTACCCAGGACCTCAAGCTACTGAATTTCACAAAGGAGGTACTGCCACCATACACAGATAATGTCACGAGCAGTACAGCTAGTCAGACTCATGTACCAAGTGAGTGCCGTGGTTTAAATCCAGCCAGCAACTTAAGCATCCCACAGCCACTCACTCACTACCTGCCCCCCACAGCAGGATGGGGAGCAGAACTGGGAAAAAAGAAAAACTTTTAAAAACAAATTAATAACTGAAATAAAATATAATAATAATAATAATAATAACTGTAATGAAAAGGAGAGAGAGGGAAAGAGGAATAAAACCCAAATGGAAAAAAAACGAGTGATGCACAGTGCAATTGCTCACCACCTGCTGACGGATGCCCAGCCAGTCCCCAAGCAATGATCAGTGGTTCCTGGCCAACTCCCCCCAGTTTATATACCGAGCGTGACATTCTGTGGTATGGAACATCCCTTTGGCTGGTTGGGGTCAGCTGCCCTGGCTCTGCTCCCTCCCGGCTTCTTGTGCACCAGCTCACTGGCACAGCATGGGAAACCTGGGAAGCCCGTGGTGTATTGTTTAGCAACAGCTGAAACATCAGTGTGTTATCGACATTATTCTCATACTAGATCCAAACCACAGTACTGTACCAGCGACTAAGAAAATTATCTGTATCCCGGTCAAAACCAGGACAGTAAGATAAAGATTGGCTGCACGTGCTTGAGCTCTCTACCTGTGACTGGCCATTTGGCATTATGCCCAGGAACATATAGGATCACCTTAGCTGTTTAGGTTAGGAAGCAGAAGTCTGAGTAAGGGACAGAACGGCAGCCTTAAGTGCTAAAAACAGAAAAAAAAGAATCCTTTATGAGGAACAATGATCAACTGGTCACCATGTCCTCCCTCTGGTACTAGCTGACATATGACTAATTTATGTGAGAAAAGTTTAGATTATATATCAGGGATTAGAATCTCTACCATACAACTTTCTGTAATGTGTTATCCAAAGTCTACTTTCTGGAATGATTCAGTAGATGAACTTGGCATTTATCTGAATGCAAATTTCTTTTCTCACTAGCTGTTAATTCCTAGCTGGAGCAGTACCTCCTGAAGTTAATAGCAGCAGCATCACCTGCAAATACTAATATGTTAACCAAATTCAAACCATTTAATTATTTTACTACACTTCATGCGTTTACAGGTATTGTTAATACAATTTCATTACTGTCTTAGTGATAACCAAAATTACAAAGAAATATTTCGCCTTTGAATTTATAGTAATAATTAGCTACAAAACCATTTTGCTATTTCTATGCTTTGAGGTCATAGTAGCCACAGGAAAAAAAACATGCAAAAAGCCCAGACCAATTCCTCATTCCAATCAATCTTTAGCTATTTTCACAATTAAGAAATAAGCCAATATAATGCTGGCAATTCATTGCTTGGTCCTGCTGAGATGCATCATTTTATCCTAGGGGAGCATGTATCTCGGGAAACAGTTCTATTTAATTTGCAACCATAATGAAGTGATGTGATTTTATTTATGTAGGAAAAGTGTATGAATTTTATTTACAAATTGCTTTCAGCAGGATGTGGCTCACAACCTTGGATAATCACACTGAAAGTGCTTACAACTATTCTTATGAGTAAAACGAGTGGGATTTTCTGTAGCTCTGATCCACTGCTAAATAGCTCAAAACTTCCATTACTGTCGTCTGTCACCAATTTGCCGAAAAGGTTTTTATTTTCATTTGTTTCACTGACCTCAAAGACACTAACAATTTTGCTAAGGCTCTACGCAACACAGTAGCTAACAGTAAGTAGTCCTATTGTTTTGGTTTAGTACTTTTTGCTTTTCTGCTAACACTATCTACTTGTCATGAAAACACCTCAGTGGTTTCAACTCAGAGATCGCTTGACAGTTCTAAGATGTGGGCAAAGAAGACCCGAGACGTGCTCAGGTGAGACTCATTCTGGAGGTTTTTGCAGAAGCTGAATCAGACTGAGGACTCCTTGGGCTGCAAGCTGCTTGTGGTGGTACCTACTGTCACAAGACCACCCTCAGATTCTTCCAAGAGCTGTGCTCCTGGATGATAGAGCAAGGTAAAGTCCATGGGGAGAGGATGGGCTATGGTCTAGCAAACGCTTAGTTTGGTTGTGACACACTTTGAGGGAGCATTGTAGACAAGAGACTTATTTGGTTGGATCAAGATCAGCTGTCCACTGCTGTGCATTGCTGCCTTTGAAGGGGAATGAGAGCAGATGGGAGTCTCCATCTCTGATTAACCAGAAGAATATTTCGATTTCCTGTGATTTAGTCCCATCATGGCTGTGTAGCAGAAGCAGAAAATCCCTGTGCTCTAGGCAACTTCATATAATAGCCTTTATTGACCTTGTCAGCATCATGCATAACACAATCTGATTTTTCAGTGTGGTCTGTTAAATCATCCTGGAAGTGCAATATAACTTGAGAATGAGGGGCTAAGTGGCTGCAGAAGGGCACTGGAAATTTGGCTTTCATTATAAAGCTTTAGTCATAATCCACAGTTATATGAAGGTTTCTCCACACCTAAGAATTGCAAGAGTGGTATTCAAAAATATTACTCATGAGATATTGCCTAAGCCATGAATTCAAAAATTGTGAGACTGAAAATATGCAACCAGGAAACAGTTAATGGCTTATTGGAATTGAAGAATTTTTCTTGATGGGTGCAAAACTCCATCTGCTTTCACAGTACGAACAGGGAAAATTATAGTATTATCTATGCCATCCACTTCCTTCTCCTCTGATGCATTATAATAGCATCTAAAGAAAGAACTAGCCAGCACTTGGTTTTCTGTATTATGCAAATTGAACTTTCCAAATCCATGAGGGTTGTTATCAAAAGTCCTCAGTCTTGTACATGGATCATTACCAGTTTTGAAAGGTGAGACTCTGAACTGCAGATTGTAGGTAACTTCTTTCTCTCTCTCTCCCCGTCTCCATCCCTTCCTTTCCTTCTTCGCTGCTTCCTTGCCCTTCTCATTCATTTTCTTTTTTTTCATTTCTTTTATTTCTTTACAATAAGAGGCAGAGTTTTACAAAATGACATAAAAGTCTGATAAAGCACAATTGCTCAGAAAAATCACCTAGGAGAGCAGAAAATGCTTTTGCCATTTGTTTTGCACTGAAGTAAGTGGTACAATAAAAAAAGAGACTTCTATACTGTTTATTTCTGCTGAGCCAAATAGTAAAACCCATCAAATGTTTGTGGTTTAGTTATTCCAGGCTTAGTTAGCCTGGAATGCTTATGTTGTGTAGCTTTAGTGCATATGCTTGCCGCTTTATGTTCACTTTGCTAGCTGTGCTCATGACGTGCACGGATGAAGGTGGACATCATACAGCATGAATTACAGTGTTCAGGGTAAAGAACACTGTATCTCAGTGATGCTCTGTATGCTGTAAACGCTGAGCCTCTTAGCCTGATAAATCCCAGTGAATCTTGTGTTAAATCCCACCTATAATAAAAAGATTTTTTTAATTATTTTTAAAGAAAAATACCTGACCTGAAGGTCCAACTTCTGTATTTTAATACAGGCTCTGGACTTTTTTTTTTTTTTCATGCTTACTTACCCAAAGGCCTATATCCGAATTAAAAATCAGTGACTCTTACTGCCTGCTTAGTCCTGGAAATATTAAATTACTCTCTCAAACTGTTGAGATTGATTCCTAATTTAGGCATCTCTGAATGTCATGGTGCCTATATCTCCCTGGGGGGGTGCGGGACCACAATCCAGCTACAGCAAGGCACTCTCACCCTCCCGGGCCCAGGGCGAAGGTCTCTCCCTGCACATTGGAGGGGTACCAGTGGGAGAGGGTAAAAGCATGATCATGCCACCAGCTGCCAGACCCAGACCTTCCCCTCACAGCTGATTGCCCATGTTATGGGCTTATAGCTGTCAGTTTGGGGCTTGTGAATTTTTCTGTTGGCTGCACAGAGTCTGTCAGGAGGGGTATACATCTTATAGCCTGGTAATACTGGGCTCTCTTTTGGGATGTAAGAGCTGTGGGTTTAAATATCAGCATTTGAGGAAGGATCACAGAAGTTTTCATGCTTCCTGTGTTGTTAGAGGTTGTTGGAGGATGGAAACAGAAATCTCTAAGCAAAGGAAGCAGGTTGCACAAAAATGCCCTGCAGCCCTCTTGGACTGATGCCTGAGAACAGCTTCAGACACATGCTTTTCATTAACATTTTATTTTGGATGTGGTATCTAGTTTTTCTCCTATATCTTGTACAGGAGTTTTGAGAACTTAGGACCTTAGGACAGCAATTCAAAGGCCACTCTTGGAGCTGGACACCCAAGCTTCCCCACTTACCACAGATGAACATGGCAGAACCTGAGTCCCTTCATCGAAGGGTGACCAAATGAAATGCCTGGACATGACTCTTCCAGCCATCCTCGTGAATTTGCTTCAGCACCCTGACCTAAAATGATTCTTCCTGACTTCAAGGGGCACTGACTCAGGTAGCAGGTACGCAGGGACTGTTTTGCATAGGTATATGCATTGCTTTCTGGTTTTCTAATGAAGCACCAAACAGTTAGAGACTGTGATATATTTATTTGGTGTTTGTAGAGGAACCTAGCAGAGAGCAGAATTTTTACTACAACTGCTTTATAAAGCTAAAAAACCTTTCTCCTTTTTAAATTATTTTAAAAGCGGACTTTTCTGATATCCAGTAAGTTTAAACTATTCTCAACAGGTGATCCTTTGCTATGTATATCGGGTGTTGAGATATAACAATAAAATGTTTTAAGAAATCTCAGGCACTTTTATTGAAAGTTAACATTTCCTCACAGACCACAAGTTTAGTTCTTGTTAATTTATCACTAAATATATGTTGGACTGTATAGCATTTACAAAATATTTATTTTTAAAACAGTAAATCAGTATTGTAAAGGAAAGTTGTACAGAAATTGAACATTGTGCAGGTAAAGTAACATACAACATTGTCCAAAACCACAAGGCAACAGTATTAAGGAATGACATGGACAAAGAGTTCAGTAATTTTTAAAAACCATAAATCATCAAATCAGCCTTACAAAGACAAAGAACTAAGCTGATAACTGAAGTTATCATTTATCACTATTAGCTGCATAGCAATCTGACATCTGTGCAGACCTGACCACTGGGGAATACTCTGAGCGGGTGGGACAGCGTGGCAGCACTGGGCTCCTGTGCACCTAAAGGGTCACTGGAAGCCTTCCGCTCCTGCCAGCAGCTGCACGTAACGCGCAACGGACTTTTGATTGTTGTAATTAGTATGCTAACTGGTTTGGTACCCACACTTAATCAAAAAGTTGTGAGATCCAGGGTATAAGGTATATTTTTTTTTTTTACGCTACACCCTCCCTGATCTGCTGTGCTGCATTGCTCCTCAGAGAGCCTTTGGGCTCTAAGCTGGTTGACTTCAAACAAGACCCCTGCAGTAAACAAACACAGATACTTCATTAAAAGTACATAAGGGGATTTACACTGCAAGACTGATCTATCTGATTACAGTAACAGAACAGTCAAGAATCTTTTTCCAGGGTTCACTTGTTTTGTGGTTTCTGGTAATCTAAAACCACATGTTCCAAAAGCAAAGTGCAAGAATATTAAACATAACAGAGCCATAGAAAAGGACAACAAAGACCCTGCACATCTCTCCTGGTGAAGTACAAGGCAAAGGCTCCATTTAATTCAACAGGAATGGGACCACAAATAAATAGTAAGTCATAAATATTACTTACGTACTAATACAATAGACTTAGCTAAGACAAAGAAAAAAGCACACCATTTTATATGAAAATTATGCACAAAGCAATTAGCAAATAGTTAATGTAGTCATCATATATTAATCAACTCTTAAAATAATTACAGATGCATTTCCACCATTTGTCACAATACTCACAAACTCTGGACAAAGCAAGGAATATAATAGTGACACATGAAGAGCACATTATCTGCCGGCCATCAGCACAGTGCTCTGCGCCTGCAGTCAGAGCCAAATCCATCCACTGGGTAATCAGAAAGCCAAACACTTTGAAATTATCTTTTTCCTCCATTTCAAAGCTCTCACGTTAGACAGTCCTAACAATATTAATCTCTGCACTGCAGAGTTGTTAATTTTCATTTAAAAGGTTCATAAAAAATAGGTTAGCATTAATAACCACTCAGCCCAAAGACTGTGTCTCACCCATTCTTTTAAACTTTCAGCAAAACAAGGAGAAAAAAATCATGGTGAAACCCTACATTCCCACTACTACCAACTTGTTTATTAATGACTGGTCTGCTTACAGGATACAATCCCTCAAAAAATTCATGTTTGATTGTTTTATTTTTGTCACTGATTTGTTACATTATGACAGTTAAGATCCTGCTCACTGAAAGTCAGTTTACTTATAATTCTGCATTTCATTTTGATAACTTATAAATACACACAGCCCAACAGATTACTAACTTTCTTTACTTTACACATCTCTCCCTTTTCTCTTTGCATATTATTCACTGCGTGCACAGATTGTGGTGAAAATAGTTTTAAAACATGCATTCCTTCATTAAACAAATTGAATCTTCTTTCTTTTTTGATAAGATACTTTATCACGCTGTCTGTCCTGCAAAAATAGTTTAGGGAAATTCTGTGGTCTGCATCATGTGAAGGTTCAGACACGATGGGCCTTTCTTATCGTATTATCTACGATCCTATGAACAAGCCAAAAATTAAAGCAAATGAACAGCTGAAAGTCATCCGACACAAACTGAGCTTCAGCTTTTTTTTTTGTAAAAAAAATTGTAGCACTTACTACAGTTGACAGCTTCTGATGAGTTCTCTTAAATCGTGCAAAATTTTTTCTTCCATGAAGATATGCAACTTGAAGAAAATACAGATATCAAAGCATGATTTCACAGAGCAGTGGACCTCTGCAGACCTCAATGTCATGTTCATGGCTGAGGTTACAACAGCCAGTTCTGTATTGTGAACATCAATAAAACTGTGGGAGAGCTCATAAGCAGTCAACGAATTTCCTCTGGCTGAACAACAGTTGCCACATGATTATGATACTGATGATTCTTTGCAAAGCAGACCAGTGAAGACTGAAAATGTCATGTCCACTGGGAGTGGTGAATGTAAGGCCACAAAGGGGACTGTCTCCCTTTATCATGTGTCATTAAAAATTTTTTTAAAAAAAGTTTCACACAGGAAAAAATAGATTCCAAATAAGAGGAAGAAAAATTATAGTCTATTCCACTAAAATGAATATATTTGTTCATGTTTTTAAACACAAAACATTTCACCACAAGGACAGTAAAGCACAGGAGAACATTACCCAGGGAAGCTGTGCAGTCTGTGTCTTGGAGATTTTCAAGATGTGATTAGACAAATCCCTGAGCAACCTGGTCTGAATTCAGTGCTAACCTTGCTTTGAGTAAGAGATTGGATGAGAAAGTCTGCTGAGATCTCTTCCACTTGAAATATTCTATGATTCACTGTTGTTTCCACTGCTCTTGAATAATCTGGAAATTACTGACAGAACTGGAAAGGTGATAATTTGGAACTTTAAAGCAAGAGCTGCCTCTTAGTTCGTTCTCCTCTTCGTGCCTGTAGGACCAAAGGCCTATATAAACCATGAGCTCCTTGTCTGGGAAGACACCATATGATGTAATCCAAGATTTATATCTTGGGTTAGTGACTTGCATAAGCATTTTACTCTAGCACCTGATGAATTAGAGGCTTCATTTAGCCAGCTGTTGCATATCTGTAATCGTAATCATTACTATAGGGGATCAGTTAGCATTATTAGCATGTATAGTGGCAGTTCCTAATTGGCCTAGTCATGGACATAACCCTATTTTGCCAAGCACTATATAAAAGATACCCCCCCCCCAAAAAAAAACCAAACAAACAAACACAAACAAGAAAAGGGAGGTAGCCATCCTAAAGAGATAGCAGCCTCAGTCAGGCTAAAAAGTGTGATGGCATGTACAGATAGCATTTACTTACATTAAACTATCACCATTAAGATAAAGGGCTTTTGTAATAACTCATTGCAGCTGCATTTGCAACTATTAGCTAACAGAAGCAAACTACATATATAACAATTCTATACACTGTATTCTGGCATTATAGAAATCATGACCGATATCTCTACTCTAAATATGCGCTATCAAAAGTAGGTGTAAACCATCTAATCAAAAAACAAAAGTGCTTTTTTTCTTGTTAGTAAAAATGGATAATTTACACTATCTGTAAACAACCATCTTCACAACCATCACAGAGGTGCCCCAGGGGATGACCCAAGCTAAATAGCTGCAGTTTTGATTCAGTTTACTAACTAAATGCTCTTTACACATTTTCATGGGTCTTCCCCACATGTGATAAGAACAATGCTGTAGTCCTTCATGTGAAAAACATGTAACAACCCTGTAAGACGCCATCACTTGCAGATATCTTTGAATTCCAAACTTCCATTCTCACTACACTGCACTTTGTGTTTACAACACAGTCTAGTAACCTTAAACAGCCATCTGTCCTGTAGAGATCATGAGCCTCCTGATGAAGATGCACCGTAGTCTTGATTGGTGGAATCAGCATCACATCTTCAGCACTCTGTCTTGTGCTTTCATATATCTACTTTTGGCAGAGATGTATGACGGTAATTTAGTCTCCATACATATAGGTTGACTCAGGTCTATCAATACATGTCTATCCAGAAAAATGCTAAGTGACAACAATGACTTATTTCAGCGAGGTCCTGGAAGGAGGCAGACTAAACATATGTTTAAGTATGTATTCTTCTTCCAGATTACAAAGTGCTTAACAGATAAAGTGTTATGTAAGTGGTCATGCTGCTCTTCCCCGTTTTCTGTGCATTTTTGATAGGTCTGTAAACTATGTGTTCAAGGCAGTCCCCTGCCTGATCTTTTGTTTGTGATCAACACTGTTTCAAACAGAGTTTGAATCTAAAAAACCAGGAAACTAATATGTTCTTTGAAAAACTCCCAATATCACCGAATAGTCAGAAAATGTATTTGAAATAATAAAATCTAAATCTCATAATTCCACTACCCTGAGAATGGGGGCAAACTGCCAGTGATAATGGCTATGCACATTTATTTTTTCCTTCATAACATGAAGATATAAAAATTCAGACTAGCTGAACTATATTAGAAACTTGATCTAACTTTATGATATTTAGATAGTTTATCACTCTTCCTGATAAAACTCTCAAACTGGATGTCCGGTCTCTGGGACTGTGAAATACGGCATTTATAGTAATATAGTTCCTTATCATTGTGACAAAAAGCATTTAAGAGACTCACCACAAATCAGTGGAAAAGAAAAGAAACAAACCCAATTCTAACCAATCCACAGGATTTTTTTCTTTACAGCCCAGTGTTATTTGTAGCAGAAATGTTTGGTGCCCAACTTGGGTAAGTAAAGAGATCGAATATAGGCACTATCCATGTCATAATGGCAAGCATAACTACAGCGACTCCAACGATGTTAATGCCCAAACCAGCTTTCACCTAAATGAGAGGAAAAAGAAAGCAGAAAGTTTCATCAAGACACTGAAGAAAGTTTTAAAAATGTTAAAAATCCCCTTTAGCGTGTTTTGCTTAAAACTCACCATGTCCATAATAGTTAAGTGACCATATGAAAATACAATAGCATTGGCTGGGTTGGCTACAGGAAGCAGGAACGCGAAGGAAGTACACAGGGTAGCAGGTATCAAAATGAAAAGTGGGTTCACATGAATGGCTTCAGCCTATCGCAGAATAAAAGAGAGAGAACAGCTGTCAAGGGACACCTTTGCCTAATGAAATAGATAAATACAAACTTATTGCATTAACACAAATGATGTGTGAACAGAACTGCCAGTTTAAATAGCGAGAAATAATCTTTTCTGATAATTCATTTTTGAGATTATATCTGGGAAAGCCTCAGAAGAGAAAAGGTGATTCTAATACAGAATAGCTACAGAACTTTAAATTCACACCTGATGTTTTCTAATTGTAGTTGAGTCCATAAAATAAGACTGTTGCAAAGAGTATGCACATTGCACAAGCACTAAAAGCAAAAATACTGCAATAAAGTTTATAAAATTTAATTTGTTTATAATACATAGGAGGGATTCAATGAAGTGAGGACTAAGGTTTCTTGGTAAGAGAGGGCAAGGGCATTAGTGTGTGTATAGGCTGGCTAAGAGGAAAATCTACAGACTAGAAGGTGATCAGTAAGTTCTGAAGAAGAAAGAATTGGGTTTTTTGATAAAGATGATAAGAAAGGACACAATTGAGCTAAGGAGAGAAGAAATGAGAAGTACATATAAAGCACATTATTAGCCCTCTCTTTTCTGACAGCTTGAAAGTTGCAGTGTTAACCATTTTCACTGAAGATGTGATCATGAAGATCCATTGAGAGGGCTTCCTTTTCAAGTGCTTCAACTATTCACAAATAGGAATAACAGCATCAACTTCTGAGTGTTGAACTTCTACCTAATTTTACTGAATTTTCAGCATCCCTTGTAAAGGAAGGCCCAAAACCCCCAGGTATCCAATGCACAACACAGCACAGCAAAAAAAAATGCATTAAGTATTTTGTAGAAACTTAAAAACTGCTTCTTTGATCAGCTGTATTATTACATGGATGATAAGAACAGATTCTGATTAAAAACAATTGTGTTATACTCACCAAAGGTGATAGTATGGGCAAAAATATCGTGATGGTAGCTGGATTGCTGGCCACTTCTGTTACTGAAGTGACAATAAGGCATGATATCAGAATAACGAGCCACAAGGGTAATGATCCTAGTGGGGTCAATTTACTTGCTACCCACTCAGAAAGTTTTGAAACCTGCAGAAGAAACATGACAACGTGGTTATGTTTTACTGATCGCTAAAAAGAAAATTTAATAAATGGTATAGGACAGATTACTACCACATGTTTTTAAGCACATCTTTCTAATTCAATGGTGGTTTATAGGAACCCATGCAAACTATATTCCATTTATTTATATTTGTACCTCTGAGACATTTAGAGTAATCATAATCAAAAAAAAATTGTAATATGCAAATATCAGGCTTTATAACCAGAGTTTGGGCCCAAATCTGTATGATTTACTGGAGAAGCCAGCAGAGCTCTGCATGGGACATACTTCAGTGACATAGGACATTAACCCTAAGGCTTTGGAAACAGTGTACGTACACAACTCCTACCACCATCAAGTTTAAATTAAATAACAAACAGTAGCCATCATTGTGCATATTCTTTGAAGACAAAGCAAACTCCTTTTTTTGTAACCCTGCTTTCTGAACCTCTTGAATATTTGCCATATTTATCGAGTTCAATATTGATACAGAATAACTTGCTAAAACACAACAATAACTGTGAATTCACTGCATGTCTGATTTGTTCCTGATGTGGGTCATGCTAATTGTTCAGTATCTTCTATAAATTGCATTACCTCACAGCCGTCTGCCAGGGCAAACCCGCCACCAACAAGAATAGCTATTTCCCAGGGCATGCATGACTGAAATTCCTTCCAAGTAATCAGTGGAGTGTAACCAAAAACAGCTAGAGAAAAAAAAATTAAAAAAAAAAACCCAAACACTAAAACCCCCACCAACATTTAAAAACATATTGGAAAACATCTTGAAACAACCTCTCTAAGTACGTACTTGGGAAATACTCAAAGGCAAAATCTCATCATTGTAACACGAAGAACTCTTTGACATGAACAACCTGTACTTCCTGGGACAGATCTTTCGCTGGTGAAAACTGTCACAGCCTGAAGACAGCAGAGCTGTAACGGTTTCCACTGGTGGACCATTGGCCCCTCTCCCCTCCTTCCCTATGTGGAAGATAGCTACGGGGTAACTGTGAGTTTAATTTACTGAGTAAAACTGCACTATTCAGACAGATTGCTGGGCAAATGCTGTTTTGCTTAGACTCATTTAGGTTCTGATATTGCATTCTCCGTGAACCCCCAGATCTCATTGATTTCAGCAGCAGGATTGAATGCATAAAGAGGACAGGCTAGAGGTATACTTTAATCAGGGTAAATTCCATTTTGAAGGGGGGAAAATTTAATGAGAATGGACTCATTCAACATGTTATATTTTATAGAGTATCTTAAATAAGCAGTAACATTTCCAAAAAATAAACCCAACCCTGTCCCATGCAGTCCCATTCAAAGCCCAGTGCCGTCAATGGGAAGGTGGTTTCCATTGGCAGCTGTGGGCTGCACGTAGCAGGTTCCTGCACAGCACCAGCCCCTGCTGCTTACATTGCTTAATTGTTGGCACTGACTTCCAGGCCAGGGATGCTTTACTTCACAGTAGGATATTATCTTGCATTAAGATTGTAACATTAGTACTTAACTACATTCCTGTAACAAGTGCAATAAGTTATATTTATAGTAGTATCTTAGATACCTTATAGTAGTAAAATCCACATCAAAATATACTCAACTGTTTTCTCCATTTGAAGTCCTAGACAATGTTTTTGCTGGAATAATAAAGAACAGGAGGCCTATCACTAAGGCAGTTGTTGAATCTGTAGCATAGCCTTTATACCTAAGGAGAAGTTAACAAGAAAAAAGCCACATAAACATATAGTCAGGCTGAGCAGGGGAAACAGGTGAGGAGAAGGATGGAGCAGCAGAAAGGAGCTGTTATGGACTGACCACAACCCCCCATTCCCCACTGCTGGCCACCACTTGGTGCAGTGGAAAGAGGTAGAGGATTCGGGAATGAAGGAGTGAAGTTAAGAAAGAAAAGGGGTGGGGGAAAGGTTTTTAATTTTTGTCTTTGTTTCTTGCCATCCAACTCTATTCTTAAGTGGCAATTAAATTAAATTACGTTTCCCAAAATCAAGCCTGTTTTGCCTGTGATTGTAACTGTTAAGGCATCTCTCTCTTTATCTCGACTCACGAGCTTTTTGACCTTGTTTTCTGAGTGAGAGAGTGACTGGGTGGATGTCTGGTGGCCAGCCAAGGTCAGTTCACCACCTCTGTAGAAATACTAGATGCAAGCACTCTAAATTTGTAAATAAGCATCTCGAGTAAGCAGGTATTATTTTGTCGCACAGAAATAAACTGGGGGAGGGAAATGTTTGGGAATAGCTCATGCTTAAACAACTGATTTTTCACAGTTCAATGATAAATTTAATAACTTTAATATGCTCTGTAATAGATTCAGTCCAAGAGACCTTAAGAGCACTGTGCATACCCACAAAGGATGATGCTTTTGTAGCTTAAGAGAAGGCAGCAAAGCTTTATTATCATCCTCCTATGGCTGTCACGATTAGGATCGTAGACACAAGGGCCAAGTTTATTGTGGTCATTTCCAGTGCCTGAGAATTTCTTGCACTAGTGTTTCGTGAGGTGATCCAATACCGTTCTAACTTCTACAGAGTAGCCCCAAGATAAGGTAAAGTGTAAAGCTGAGCTCTAAGGCTCTTTTAACACATCCATCCGATTCAGTTAAACACTGTTAGGTGGTGACATATCCCAGCCTGTCTTATTTCAGTCAAGATGGTCACTCAAATTAATAACAATTTTGCTGAAGAAAGTTAAAACTAACATTTCCTAAGCTTCGTTATTATATTTTCTGTAAGTTTCCTGAACCAATATACCAATATATTTGTCCTCTCAGCCTCATGCCATATGCTTTCTGCATATGCAGCTACAGTAGGTCGATGTATAACTTCCCAGCAGCTTAAGGTTTTATATTCAACCAGGGCTTTTCTCTGAAAGGGAAAAATCGACTCCCAGTTATATGTTACAAATGTATAATCTGGCATAACCATTTGCTTTAACAACCTTAATATGCATAGCACCCTGACGCCACAAACAGCATTGTTTCAGCTAACACTGTCACGAAATGGAGCTGCAATGGACTTGAAGTCGTACCCGAATATATTGTCTCCTGCTTCCCATTGTCTGCTAGCACAGAAAACACTTTTAAAAACCAGATTATTATTTTGTTAGGGTTTCTTGAGGCAGAGTCTTCTGCCTATATATCACACTTAGCCTAGGACCAGATGCACAGGCTCTAAAGAGCAGAAAATCTTTTCCTCTAGGATACTACCCTGCAGTCTTTAAGACTTGCTAGGAGTTTTGAAGGAAGGCAAGAATTAGATACAGAAACAATTCATGCTGCTGCTTTCTTCTAGGCAGCTGCATCTTCACAGGATGATCGAGGTTGGAAGGGACTTCTGGAGGTCATCTGGCCCAACCCCCCCTGCTGAAGCAGAGTCACCCAGAGCCAGTTGCCCAGGACCTTGTCAAGATGGCTTTTGAATACCTCCAAGAATGGAGACTCCACAACCTCTCTGGGCAATCTGTGACAGTGTTTGGTCACCCTTACAGGTAAAAAGCATTTCCTGATGTTCAGGAGAAACCCCCTATGTTTCTATTTGTGACCATTTCCTCTTGTACTGTCACTGGGCACCACTGAGAAGGGCCTGGCTCTGACCTCTTTGCACAATTCCAAGTATTTGTAGACATTGACAAGATGCCCCTGCAACCTTCCCTTCTGCAGGCTAAACAGTTCCAGCTCACTCAGTCCCTCCTTACAGAAGAGATGTTTCAGTCCCTTAGTCATCTTCATGGCCCTTTGTTGGACTCTCTCCAGTATATCTGTGTCTTGTACTGGGGAGCTCAGAACTGGATGTAGCATTCCCGGTATGGCCTCACCAGTGCTGAGCAGAGGGGAAGAATCGCCTCCCTTGACCTGCTGGCAACACCCCTCCTAACACAGCCGAGGATACCATTTGCTTTCTTGGCAGGAAGGGCATGTTGCTGGCTCACGTTCTGCTTGGTGTCCACCAGGACCCCAGGTCCTTATCCACCAAGCTGCATTCTAACTGGGTGGTTCCCAAGGTGTACTGGTACCTGGGGTTGTTCCTCCCCAGGTGCAGGACTTTGCACTTCACCTTGTTGAACTACAGAGGTGCAAAGTTTTGCTCACAAAAACCGACTTCCTGATGCAAAACACCATTCTCAGAAAACCTGCTTGGGACACGCACAACATCCTAGTGCTAGTCATACTATTATGAAGACACATATGGCACCATTCCAAACAGAAGCTTTTTATAATCATCAAATTTTGAGATAAACTTGTTTGAAAGTCCATTCATTCAAGCTGTAACACAATTGCATCTACAACATCTACCTGCTTATAACACTGCAAATCTCATTGTCCTCTAAGGAAGCAACAAAGCTGGGGATTACGGAGATCTCAAAATTACTCCAACTGAGATCATTGTAGAGAACAGGGCTGTGGGCAAAAGTACATAGTTGCCTTATACTGGAAGTAAGAAAGGAATAAACTGTGCAGAAAAAAGAAAGATTACACTCGAGAAATAATCTGAGGAAGTGTGAGGGAAGTCCACCTTGCGTATGACAGCTGTAATCAGCTGCAGCCCAGTGCTGAACTTTCTGTTTCTTATGAGGTCCATAAAGTCCTGGCCAAAGGCCAACTTGAAACTCCTTTAATTGAACCTAGTACCTACAGCCTGGAATCAGGCCATGACGTGGAAGGAAACTGCCGTACCAGAAACTATGTGTGATCCTGTGCTGTCAACAGATGGGGAGGAAACAGACGTTTTTTACCTTGTGCTGCTCTCTATAGTGTTATACAATATTTATTAAAACATCCTGCTGTCTGCCTCCAGAGAGGGGTAACAAGAGCTCAGAGCAGGACAGTAAAGGAAGGATTAGTCTTTAACAAATTCACAAAATATTCTTAAGTAAAATTGAGGGGTAAAGTCAACGTGTATTTGGAAGGCATCTGACAATGAAGCTTAAAATTGAGTTCTACTAAATACCGATACAGCACAAATATCGATTAAAAATTGGCTGACATTTCAAAAAGTATCCCTTAAAAACTGGGTAGTTATCATCATTAAATACCAATATTTCTGCTGGGATTTAAAAAAAAGTCTGAATTTTAAAGGGGTATTCAGTATCTTGTGAGGATGGACACAAGTGGCTGAGAACACGAACATGGGTGGTGGAAGTGATAGGTATTTTTGTCCTGAAGCAAAACTTAGAGCATTCCATTCGGTTTGTCAAAACAAAGCTTATAGTGTAATGCAGTTAGACCAGATACACATATCCTTAAAGAACCTTTCACAGAAAATTTTTAATCCAGCAGGGAAAGACAAAACCAGATGGCTGGAAGCTATATTCAGACAGAAAACAAGGTGCGAGGCTGTATTGTTTAGTTTGGCAACAGAGGTGATTATCCACCAGAACAGACAGTCAAGGGAAGTGGTAAATTCTAAAATATGAGGAACCTCTTCTTTGTCACCCTGAAATCAAGCCTTGTTGCTTTCTGGGAATTCATGTTCTAATAAAATAAATCTGCACTGGGCTTAACACAGAGAATTATGTAGTTTTTCTGATCTTCAGCAAGTTAGAATAAATGAACTGATGGTCTTGCCTGGTTTAAGACCCTGGGAGTGGTGTGATTACCACCTAACAGGACCTCCTCACTCGTCCAGGAGGGTCTCAAGGTTACTTATAGCTCTGACATTGCGGCTTTTCATAAGGACAAAGCTCATCCGTGCAGGTGACAGAGCTTCCCTGAGGCTGACTTGGGACAACGGGATAAGATTCTGCAGAAAGTAAGTACTATCAGATTTCTATTAAGAAATCAGACCTCTAAGGGCAGAGAATATTTCCTTACAGTTGTTTGCTGTAACATAAACTTATGGAAGTTTTGCACATGCCTATCAGTATACTTAAATCCAAAATGCTGAACCATTTTGTATGCCCAGGTGTTAGGGAGCAAGCATGTGAGAGATGTCAGCTGCAGTTCATGCACTGCTAGAAGCCTCTTGGACACCAAGTGATGAGTGCAACGTAACCATTGATAGAAGCACAGTTCCTGGGTTTTCCGTTCTTTTTCCTGGTTTTTTGTTTTCTTTAAAGATGGCTTACTAATACTCACAGCTGTACCTGTGCTGGCTCCTTGACCCACTCGCGTATCTTTGCTGAGAAGTTTTCATTGCTTAGAAAAGTAAAACCCTAATTGCCTGGTTTTATGCCTGTTAATGCCATTGATTAAGAAATGAAAGCTATCTAGACATAGGCAAGGTCTGAATAGTAAGAAATGTTTTCTTTCCCCTTAAAGGTTTTGTTAGGGCATAACACAAGCTTTGTTTCTCTTCAGGTTACCTCACCCAAATTATAACATGATTCAGCCTGATGTGATATGATACGTTCTTGCATTTCTTTCCAGGGAAAACACCAGAGGGCATCCACAAAGTAACATCCCCCGTGCAGAACCTGTAACCACTTATTATATGAATATTCCGCTTTTTCCTGCCAGTGAATAAAATCCTCGGACAGTGGTAACCACACAACTTCAAACAGAAAAATGCAGATCTCTGTACCGATTCATTTGAGCCATAAGTCCCATATTTGAAAGGTTGTAAACAATGTCTGTTTTTCAGTATCAGATGTATCTCGTTAAATGGTGCTTGATGAGCACTGGATGTTAATATGAAGCAGAAAGAGAAGCAAAGCCAGCCTGATTACTTAGCTAGCTGATTGCTTGATTAGGTCAGGACTACAAAACCCCTTCAAGAACATAGTGTTTCATATGATAAAATTATCATCAGCTCTGCTGTTGCTATAAGGAAAAAAAAATATTCTTTGGAAATTTTTTTGGTAATTAAAAAGTAAATGATTTTATAATAATCTTGGGTTTTAATACACTTTTAAATGTTATTTTTACACAAAATAATTTGGTTTGCATTTTAAATCTTCAAATGGCCACAATTACTCCTTGTAACATCCTGTACCAGACTTTCTGCCAGAGTACTGTGGAGGGTGTGCGAGTGTACGAATGGTGGGCAAATATTTTAAGAGAAGAGGCATGATGGATGAATGTTCACATGTTGTAAATGACAGACACACAGGGAAAAAAATGGCAAATTACCATCTAAATCCAGCATCAGCCTTTGACCCATCCAGTAATAAATGTTAAATCCAGAAAGACCTAATCAAACACAAGTCCTGCTTATCCATATCTTGCATCTACTTCCCAGTACTCCAGAGTAAAGCTCAGAACTTTATCACAGAAGAACAGAACTGAAATTACAGTAATACAGGAAGACAACAGGAGATATCACAGTCCTCTAAGTTCTTGCAAGAGCTACTGATTTCTTAGGGGGGAAAAAAAAAAAAGTCTAGGTGATCCTGGGGAATGGACTGCAGCAAAAAAAATGTAATAGTTCCTGAATTGTTCCTGCCTTTCTAGTAGTTAGTTGAACTATGACATTGAGATATGTATGAACAGAGAGTAATTTATAGCATTAATTAGAGCTATCAAAGAAAGGGATGTTGCATACAATTGTGGCTGATACCAAGGGCAGTAGATAAAAAAAATTCTAACCAAAAATTTATTCTAGAAATTGCAGATTTGGTAATGTAGCATCAATTGTTATGCATTCTTCCTCACTGGGTCAAGTCTAAAACCTAAGCATAATCCCTTTTAAGAGGCAAATTATTCTATCTTGTAATGGATTGGGCACATTTCAGATATTGCATGTCTATGAAATTGCTGGCATTTACCTATTCTGCATACACTACAAAGGTTTTCAACAACTTCAGCCTGGAATGTTTCTGTAATGTCAAAAGGTGGAGTTTTTGTTGTTGGGTTTTTTTGTTGTTGGTTTTTTTTGTTGTTGGTGTTTTATTGTTTTTAAAAATTGAGAAGAAAAGAAGGTCTGTAGTTATGACATAGTACAGCTCTTGTTGGTGTACCAGAAAGATTACTTACTTTGGGAAAAGTGAAGACCATCCTGGGATGAAGCCAGGCTCTCTGGTGAACCACAGCAGGGTCATTAGAATGAATAGGACAAGTGTAACAGCTTCTGGGTAGCTACAGCAGAAACAGAATGGGTTATACATTTTCCTGAATCCATAATTGGATTTACTCACTATTGTTTGCAGATTTATAGTTTTACATACCTCATTGGTCCAAGCTTCTTGTACTCCTTCTGAATCACCTGTGCTGATGCCTCTTCTCTAGCTGTTTTCTTCTTGCCACACTTGAACATGTTTTTAAAACTGGAATGTAAATTAGCAATATTAAATGATAAATTAAGTGCATACAGAAAAAAAAAAAAAAGTCCAACCTTTCCAGTTACCAATAGCACTTTACAAAAGTAAATTTTTCACTTTACAATGCAGTATTGCCCATTTAATTATCACACACCAAACTAAGTATATTGGGATTAATTGACAAAACACAGTGGGAGATTGACAGAGGCAGCAACAAAATGTGTCCTGTTATTGACTACCTCATTTGCCCAAGAAGGATGAAACTTTAATCATGAAAACTAATTGAAACATTCAGACGCATAGCCTGGCTATTTAAAGAAAGTCATCTACAACTTCGCTTTACTTTGTTTTGTAATGAAAAAGTTTCTGTTGCATGAGTAGCCTGCATACTGATCAGCGGACTGTTTGCTATGACTAGGTTTGCGTTCTTGGATATGAAACGACCCTTATACTCTTAAATAGAACACTATCGAAACAATCAAGAAAAATGAAACGATAAGCGTTCACATATAGAGTGGTAAGCATGGGATGACTCTAAGTCTGTTTAAGGGTACACAGTCTCACTCTTTATCTCTTGCACCATAAGTAGCCCCATAACTGTGGAAGACTGGTGTCATTGTTATCTCTGCAGATGTTAGTGAACTCATGGAGAACAAGGCTTTGAAGAATCAGCACAAAAGAAATACTGTCCTCTCCAAAACCCTTAAAAGGACAAGCTCTGGAGGGGAACCCACCTCCCATCATACCACCACATATAAATTTGGAAAAGTGGAAGTTTTTTACTTCACATTTACAAATACAATCATCCAGTTTATTAACACAGATATTGCTCAGGTATTCAAGCCAATCCCTGACTCCAGTGAATGGCAACATCCTGACTATAAATCTTCTGGTCTTAGACTAAAATGTATAAAAAAAAATATCAGTATTCTTCTGTCTTGCACACATGCACTGTTTAATGATGATGTGTGTATGTTCTAAAGGAATGGGTACCACCATTTGTGATACAGAATTTTCACATTGGGTTGAACAGGCAAGAGTCCTCACTTCAGAAAATTCTTGTCCCATCCAAAGACTCAGCCTAAATCAGAATCTATGATGCAAAAATCACTGTTGCGGCATTATCTTCCTATCAAGCCTGTTAAGCTTAGATGCAATGTTTACTCCTGCTACAAGGTATCTCTTATATCATCAACCTTTAGTTTTATTGATTACATTTACTTACTCAAACCCAAGGAAAAGCCACTGGAGCCAGACCCAGGAGAGCAGCAGAATAATAACTGTGATGGGGATGGAAAGGATAAACCAGGATCCAAAATTGATGCACTGGCAAGCTGGGTAACGTCTGGATGAAAGTAAAAAACTGTTCAGCTGAGTTTTGCAAAGGAATAAAGACTTGTGAGAAGTGCCAGAAAACCCTGCTGCAAGAGAGTTCTCCTGGCTGGCAGCTGACTTCAGCACGAGGTAGCCTCTGGCATCCTCTCCCTCCCACCCTGTTCCTGATCACAACCACTGCAGGAACTAGCAGTGCCAGTTATTTGAGCACTAGATCAGCAACAGCTGTGGGGACCTGACACCTACCCAGGTGTGTCTAACCTGAGTTCAGTAGTCAAGGAAAGGCCACTCACAGCGTTACGGGCCACTAGGACCACAAAGAAACAGAACTTGAAGAAAAGCAGTTCTTTGAGAGGAGACTTTAGCACAAGAAAATATACTCAAATGAACAAGCTCCAATGAATGTAACAGACAACAGTGGAGACAACATTGAGACGAATATTGTTTAAGGTTCCACAAGGGATTCAAAACCGATTTAAACCCAAATTATTATTACTAAATTCCAGGAAAGGTAGGAATGTTCATTTGTTAGGTGGCTTTTCTCTCCAGTCACCTTGTCTCTTTGAGGCTCTCTTAATCTACTGTTTATGGATATGGGCCATTCAATCAGAGCTCGCCCTGCCATATGCATTTTAAAAAAGGGAAAGATGGGCTTTGGTTCTCTGAAAGAAATCAGTTTACTGTTGAATGAAATAGATGCCAGATAGGCAAATCGCCCATGTAAATGAATCCTGTTTTCCAATTTACTTTATCAACAGAAGTTGTTACTCTGATTTTGAGCTTCTCCACCTCTACTGAGAGAGCTTTTAATGCTAAAAGTGAGAAAATTCTAGTCTCCTTGAACAGCCTTCCTCATCAATGCAAAAATCAGAAGGGAAATCACAGTGTCCAGACAGAGGCAGTAGCAACTATTTCCAACTACTAGCTAATCTTTTGTATTTCAGACCTTGCTACGAGAAAAGGAATTCAGATGGTCACGTAGGTGTTTGAGGCAATAAATGCTTATTATAAACACTCTCTCAGGTATGGTGCAAATTTTAGGATTGATCTATATTTATTATTATGCTTACATATATTGCAATTAAAGTGCCAACAGGGACTCCTACCTATTTCTTGAGGTGATGCTCTAAATTGCAACCGTACATAGTGATGAGACAGTGACACTGGAACAAGAAAAAGCATTGTGCTATTACATATAATTTAATGATTCTGTGGCTATTTACCTTTTCTTACATGATTAGCCACATCAATTTTTGAACGTACGAATTGCAAGATAGGAAAAACTGACATCAGCATAGCAATGATTTAATGTTTCATCACTTGTAAAGTGTTTATGATCTTTCCTGAATTACGTGTGACAATTCCTCACTAAGCAGCAAAACAAGCTCTTGAAAACTTTATGTTAAAGAGTCAATTCAGTTATATAATATACTGTGGTCAGGTTTCACAGTAAGTTTGTACAGGGCTGAATGTATATGTAAGTATTTCTAGTAATCCAAATATTAAAGTTAGGTATTCTTCATCTCCAGAGCAAATATTCCTCAGGTAGACTGGATGATCAATTTCAATGATTTTAAAAATGACCTGTTATATAGCATGGGTTGGATTATCTGTTATTGTTGGTTTATTTACTACAGGTCTTGCCTGAGGCAAGGATGGACAGGACACACTGAACTATTTCCTAGACCCATTTCCAATGGAAAATGAAAAAAGTGTGATTGATTTTAATAATCCTCATTTTACAGTGATTTAGTGCCGATAACAATAAACCCTTCCTAGGCAAACACCACAAATGGCAACAAATTTGGTTCATAGAACAAATCCAGATAAAATTATTCCTTTTATGACTTTTATAAGATCACCTAGGTTGGAAATAGTGTAATGTTGGCAAAGTTTGATTCTCCATGTTGGAAGGACAAAGTCAGTTACCAGAATAGGATTCAGGAAATTGAGTAACCTGTCAGTGAGTCAGACTAGAGAACCAAAGGTTTGATTGTAGGATTTACTCTTCCACAAACATAGGAGAACTCAGTTTTGTCCCTGACACAATGTTATGTGGTAACCATTTCTCTCTCTAACGTCTCCACAGCCTTCCCCACACCCTGGGGTGCAGCTGCCTGCGCTCCTAGGATCCACAGCCCTGCTCTGCTACGGCCCAGCTGTGAAACTTGGCTTGCAGGGCTGAAGAAACTGCTTTGTGTGGGAAAAAGCTGTGGGAAAGTTTCTACAGCAAGCTGGGCAAGATTAGAGAGGTAAAACTGCAGTAGTGAGATAACTGACATGGGGATTTGCAGCAGCATGCAGGATTCAAGAGGAAAAACAACAATACAGAAAGAGAGAAAATGCTAAAGGCAAAAACATGTAGTCAGAAGAAAGAGACCCAGCATCAATGAGGATCTGTTCCAGGGAGCATCGAGGACCAGCCCATCTCATCCTCACTGATACCTCACTAGCCAGTAAAGGCTTCTCAGTATTTTATGGGCAGTGGTGAGCAGACCAGTGCTCATCCTACTAGCTGGTTATACAACTTCTCGGTGTGTTAGCCAATACCTTTTACTTTCTTTGTTTTCCTTTTTTTTTTCCTAGTTGGATATATTCTAGATGCTATACTGTAGCTTCTCTTTGCATACAATTAAAGAATGAATAGACTGACCCTGAGAGGCTCAGTAACAAATCTGTCTTGAAAAGGAGCCCTGATGGAAGCTGGTCTCACTGGCAGGCGTGCTTAGCATTGCACCAGCATTGCCACTGTTTCCTTCTGCCCCGTGGAACACAGCATAATTGTATGCCCTAAATCAACAGCAGGCTGAGGGATCCCGGCAGCACACAGGCTCCAGGGCTAACACAGATACACTGGCTTCCTCTTCATGTGGCAAACGAAAAGGAGGGAAGTAGAGAACATAAACTCTAATTCCAAATTCTTTAATGCTGAAATAGGGAAGATATGAAAAATATGGCATTTCATAGCACCATTTTAAGTGTTTTGCCACTGAGTGGGAAACCCAGGAATATGCTCTATGTACAGCTCTTTTGCTGAATTATTTTACTTCAGATGCTTATGATACGTGAAGTTAGACAGCAAATGTGTCCAAGCCATGCTAAGAGGTCACTTCCCACCTCAGACAGGGCATAAATACAAACAAAGCCTCTAAGGAGAAGGGGAGGAAGACAGTTAAAGATAAAAATATTTACACAGTTAGGTGGTAGATTCATCTTAAGTTATGGATTAGGAGCAGTGGTTACATAAAGGTTAAACAAAATCCTGGTGGGAAATATAACTGGATTATGCATGCAGTGCTCCATGTACAGCACATGCTCCTAGCAGAGGGTGAAGGCACAGGGAGAAAACAACACCCTGCTTATACATTCTTGAAGAGATTGTTAACAACTAAGACAAACTGAAAAAGCAGCTGCAAGCCAATTTTCTTCAGGTTTCCTACAACTTCAGTGAAATGAACAAGAGCAGTTCTTACCCCTAGTAATCAATCTTGGATTCTTCCAGGCACCTGAGTGTGAAGCCTGCTTGAACCAGAAGTGTTTATGTGTCTAAAAGCTGAAGCCTGAAGGGCTTATAATGCCATAGGCTGCCCTTCTTTGGCCCCAATAACAGGCATTCTTATAATTTGCATATGGTTTGCATTGTTGCTATTCCCTTAGCACGTGCTGTACCACTTCAGTTCTCTTTCAGCAGCATGCTGAAGTCAAATTTCATCCATTCATGGAACACAGGTTGGAAGAAAATCTACTAATAACAGTTTTTTCACCATTTTGTCATGTGTGGTACAGAATAGTGGACAGAGGGTAATAAAAGGATTGTGTTCTGTTTTAAATTAGAGTAGGAATATTTCTAGCAATGAGCAGTTTGCAGAAGAAAAAAAAAAGTTCAGCAAGACCTATTGGTTTTTCAAAAGGTTTGGAATGAAAACTGCCAGTTTTCTTTTCAAAGTAGTTCTACTTAGGAAAGAAAAGGAATATTAATGAATGGTTTTAATAACCTCAAAACAAAATGTTTCACTGAATGCAAAGTTTCAGGCTGGTTTGAAATTATTTGCTTTCTCTTTGGATAATGGACCTAGATTCCTCATTTCAACAACACACTAGGCACAGCCTCCTGGAAGTCTCCTGATGCTCTTTGCTAAGCAGACCTGAACTTAGCTCCTGCTGTACTTAGAAATGAGTAACAGTCCTTTAAGGCCAGATAATGTCTGTCATATTCCTGCTAAGTAGTGTCTTGCTCCTCAGATAAACCCACCTTTTTCCATGCAGCTATTCAAAGACTAAAGTACTACTTAACTGAAGAATGGTCATCTTGTTGCATGTATTGGGTGATCGCTTATTTCCCAGTGTAAAGTAAATACAATAATGCAATTTCATTTTATCTCTTTAACAAAAAGTAAAAAGTAATATAATAAAATAATATCAAACCAAAGGGTAAGGTTTCTAATGGATTTTAGAGGAGCCATGTAAGCTCAAGAAAGAACAGTTAAAATTCTGGATTAAGAAGAATACACATAATTTAGTACAGTCTCTTACGTGTTGAAGTGCTCAGCAAAGATCAGATTAGTCGATGTTCCTGTGATTGTGGTCAGTCCTCCAATGGTAGCAGAATAAGCAACACATAAGCACATCACTTTGAAAATCCCACTGTATTTGTCCTTTTTGCTTTTTCTCCCTGTTTCAGTAGGCGGTAGGTTCTGCTTAAAGAGAATATACACCAATTAATATATAGGAAGGGCTCATCATTAAGGGCAAAAATAGGATTGAAGGATGTCCCAGAAGAGCCAGACAATTTGCTGGCAGTATAGCTGTACACAGCATGGTTTGGTTTGCTGTCACAGTGGTACCACAATTGTTCATGCAAAGAAAAAGGAAGGAAGGTCAAATCCTGAAGACCTTTGCCTGAGCTGTCTCAGTCTTTAAGTAAGAACTTCCATTACATATGCTGATATATATACACACCTGATATACAGAGTTTGTACTCTGGTGACATTGCTTTAACTTGTGTAAAATACACTGGGAGCACAAAACCACTAATGAAATAACTACATAAGCAAACTATATGTATTTGTGGATCTACGCATGTATCTCATTCCCATGAAACTAACTTCACTGCTGGCTGTGCCATGTTAGGTGTTACAATAGAAGTGAGATTTAAGTTAAAACTAAGGTACACATATTAGCCGCATAACAAAAAGGCACCTTAAGTACCTTAAGTACCTGTTTCTTTTCTTTTTCATTTTCCTTTTCAATTGTGCACACAGTACTACCCACATCATTGTCATATCTGGAAAAACAAAGGCAGGTATTGTAATAAACGGATATACTATTCAGATGAATTCTTGGAAGAGAATTTAGTAAATGAATAACTATTACCCATTAACTTGTTTTTCTTTCTTTTTCCAGTCACTGCTTTCACATTCTGCTATATTTTCTGTAAGACATGGATGCAAAGACAGATAAGTATTTAAGGGAGCTAAACTGGAAAGGCTCCATCAGCATGTCCCATCCCATGCAATCACTTCACATCATCCCATGAATACATTTGCAAGTGCCAAACTTAAAAGCAGACAAGCTGTGGCCTACTCCTTTGTGACTTCTATTCCCCAGAGTCTGAATCTTCTAATAAGGAGCAAACTTACTCATTTACAGTCCAACTTTGTACATAACCAGTTCAGATTAATTTGTTCTCCCAGCGTTACCCTAGAGCTCTTTTCTTTTGCCAGCGTTAAACCCCAATGTATTTATAGCCTGTAGCCATATTTCATTTCAGACGTTTTATTAAGCTGAACAAGCCACCCTCTTTTCTCTTCTCCCCTCCTCTCATTACAACTCCCATATTCTGCACCTGTTCATCTTTAATTAATCTCTGTGAACATGAGAGACCTCACGTGCAGTAATCCAAGAGAAGTCTTATAATGAAGCATGTAATGATGCTAGCACTTCCCTAGCCACTCAGCTTTATGCAGTGTTTACTTCTCTGCAGAGCGAGAATGGGCAAAGACAAAAACTCCATGCCTACCGTCCAGCTCCAGTGCCAGGTTGATGGAGCCGTTAGAGCAAGACATCTCCAGCACATCAGCTTCTGTTTCAGCTCTGATGATCTGCTGAGCAACAGCCTCTACAATTGGCATCACCATGGCAGCAGCAGAGGTGTTGCTGAGCCACATTGACAAGAAGGCACAGCTAACCATGAAACCCAGCATAAGCCTGGAACAGGGGAGAAGAGTCTGTGGCTGCTACAGCAACACCTCCTATCACCACTTTATTGAATATAAATGGAAAGTATTTTCAACAGAAAGCTTGAATGTAGGAAACTCTGAAAATTTAAAACTTGTGATTGACTTGTTTATGAATTAAAATTATCTTGATCAAAGACATTGAAATTATTGTATTTTAGAGTTAAAGGATCAACTATATTACAAATTAAAACAGAAGCAATAATGTCTATTTACAGAATGAATCATCTTTGAAGAAAGAGCACCATGCATGTCACAAGTTCAAAAATATACTGTTAGTGTTGTTAATCCCATATTGTGCAAGCTAGGTCAAACCCTTGGACTTAGTCTGTAAATCCTGTAGATACCAGTCCAAGTGTTATAGGAATAAAAATTCAGGAAATGGTACATAACTTTGTTCTGAATCATAGCACCAAGACAGGAGTAGGGATTATTTGTGTTTCAACAAACATCTTATTTGAAATTAAATGGGAAAGTGAAGGTCATTACAGTGTCTTAGTCTGGTCTTGGCACAGTTTATGCTAAATCTAATACAAAGCACAGAATCACAGACTGATCGGGGTTGGAAGGGACCTCTGGAGATCATCTAGTCCAACCCTCTGCTAAAGCAGCTTCACCTACAGCAGGTGGCACAGAGACACGTCCAGGTGGGCTTTGAATGTCTCCAGAGAAGGAGACTCCACAGCCCCTCTGGGCAGCCTGTTCCAGTGCTCTGTCACCCTCAAGGTGAAGAAGTCCTTCCTCATATTCAGGTAGAACTTCTTGTGTTGCAGTTTGTGCCTGCTGCCTCTTGTCCTGTCATTGGGAATCACTGAAAAGAGTGAAAAGAGCCCCATCCTCTTGACACTCATCTTAAAATATTTATATTCATTGACAAGATCCCCTCTCAGCCTTCTCTTCCCCAGGCTACACAGGCCCAGCTCTCTCAGCCTTCCCTCACAGGGGAGATGCTCCAGTCCCCTCATCATCCTTGTAGCCCTCCGCTGGGCCCTCTCCAGTAGTTCCCTGTCTCCCTTGAACTGGGGAGCCCAGCACTGGACACAGCGCTCCAGATGCAGCCTCTCCAGGGCAGAGTAGAAGGGATCACCTCCCTTGACCTGATGGCCATGCTCCTCCTAATGCCCCCCAGGATCTCATTGGCCTTCTTGGCCACGAGGGCACACTGCTGGCTCATGGCTAACTCTTGCAGTTCCTGATTGCACTAGTTCAACGCACTGAAATGCATCAGTGACTGGAGTCATTCTAGTTTTACACAACAAAACACAAATATTCCATGTCCTATCTGGTGAAGCTGGAAAGTAAACTTAGAATACAGGCCACGTCATCATTTTAATGCATCTTTTGCAGTTGTAAATGAGAGTAGTCCTCTTGATGTCCTGTCCCAAGGTGTTGGCGGTATCATTAAAGACCTGCCATGCATCACCACAGTAAGAGAACAACTGTGAGTGGTGGGACTGTGGTGCAGGATTTTCTGAGAAGTCATTTGTGCAATTTATAACAGTCATTGCCTAGTCTTGACCAAAAGCTTCACAAAAACTGGAAGGATTACTCAACACATTAAGACTAGATTTGATACAAAAATAATGTAAGTCATATTATATAACATAAAAATGCCATTCAAAATGTCTCTCCTATTCTTTCATTTCAGCTAATAGCAATAACATTTCAAACTTTATTTTTTCTCAGTCAGGGCACCTTGTCATTTCTCTGTGCACTTTTAATTGCATAATGATGAAATGATCTGCAGACCTGCGAGTGGTGGACATGATTCGACACCAGTTTTCATCAGTAGAATAAAATCCATTAAATTTATGCATTTTTTTATTAGGTCCTCAGATGGAAATTGGGAAAACCTGGGTTTTCAGGAGAAATTTTTATGTAGAGAATACTGCTCAGGCTAAGCACACTGAATATGAATGTTCAAATTGTAGAGAAATATAATTTTAGTACTTGCAAGAGGATTTTAAACCAAAGCAAATTAAGATATTCACTACCATCTTTCAAAATTGTTCATCATAAATTTCCAGTATTTGATGGACTGATGGTCAGGTGACCATTTAGTACAGTGTAGTATATTCTGATAAGTGACTTTAAAATTTCTTGTAAAATAATAAAATATATCCTAACCTGTTCAGCCCGTTTTTCTGCATTATTCTCCCTGTGCTGTTAAAAAATATTCTGCATGGAACCTTGGATGATAACTTCATTTACATTCAACCATAAAATCACTCTTTGCTACGTAATGCACAGTCGATGTTTTATTACCCGTTCTAGTCCTTGCAGGCTGCATAGACGTATTCAGCTTTCCTTGCTAGTCTGCACACCAGATGACATAACTGAAATGATGGGAGGCCTTTTGGGATTCATGGAATCATAGAATCATTTAGGTTGGAAAAGACCTTTAAGGTCATTGAGTCCAACCGTTAACCCAGTACTGCCAAATCCACTACTAAACCATGTCCCTAAGTGCCACATCTACACGTCTTTTAAACACCTCCAGGGATGGTGATTCCACCACTTCCCTGGGCAGCCTGTTCCAATGCTTCAACACCCTTTCAGTGAAGAAATTTTTCCTAATATCCAATCTAAACCTCCTCTGACACAACTTAAGGTTGTCTCCTCTTGTCCTATCACTTTTTACCTGGGAGAAGAGACCGACCCCCACCTGCCTGCAGCCTCCTGTCAGGCAGCTGTAGGGAGTGATAAGGTCCCCCTGAGCCTCCTTTTCTCCAGGCTAAACACCCCCAGTTCCCTCAGCTGCTTCTCCAGACCCTTCACCAACTTTGTTGCTCTTCTTTGGACACCTCCAGCACCTCAACGTCCTTCTTGTAGTGAGGGCCCCCAAACTGAACACAGTATGTGGGGTGTGGTGTCACCAGTGCCGAGTACAAAGGAGCAAATGCTGTCCTAGTCCTTCCGCCCATGCTACTTCTGATACAAGCCAGTTTCTCCAGAAGAACGCTGAATGCAAAATCCAGAAGACTCCTGCTATTCTACTTCCAGTGCTGCATCCCCCATGACTTCTAACGTAGAAACCTCATGCCGTGATATCTCTATCTTTGGCTGGATGAGGCTCCAGCATGCACAGGCTGGCCGGGGACTCCTGCTAGTGGAGGAGGAGGAGGGCTATGCACTGAGAGCAGCATGCATCACTGTGCAGTGGGCACAGCTAAGGAGCAGCAGATGCTGAGAGGTGGGAGGATCCTTTCCTTCACAGATCATCTTATCATAACCTTATCATCCTTTTGTCATAATCAGGAAACATGGTAGAGATGAGATAGTTATGAGGGGTACTGCTTCCTCAGGGTTACAAAGCTGTCTGTGGAGTTGCTCTAGGTATCCTCAGCAGCTGGCTGCAGGTTTCTGTGTCCACAGCAAGTTCCCCAACAGTGTTCAGCTTAGCGCAGCATGCCATCCACTTGTGTTGTCCCTTTCAAGGTTTCAGCCAAAAGGTGAGGATTTAGGAGTAATCAAGAAAAGAGAAGTTGAAATAACTAAAACCACATAGCTCAAGAATACAGCTAAAGATAACGGGAGGCTGTTGAACAAGAATATAAGGAGCATTTTGTCAAAAAAAAAAAAAAAAAAAAAAGAAAAAAGCTACCAGCTATCAAAAGATGCAGAAAAAATAAAAATACATGTGGTGTTTAATATTAGGACAGACAAATCACTGCAGAATAGAAATACTCCAGCGTTTCCATGATCATCTAAGAGGCATCTAATTGTTTAGACCTGGGGTTTATATTTTTCTGACTTTTTACTTCCTGTCACTGCTTCCTGGCAAAAGGTCATAAGCATCATGTATTCTGGGAAGCCAGGCTCACTCTACAGATCTTATCTGCAGCCTCACCAGTGTGCTGACAGATGACTCTGTTGGCCTAAAACTTTTCTGCAAGATTTTAAAGCAAGAAAAGAGAAGATTTTTCACTTCATAAGATGTACGCTGATACTGAATAAGTACAGAGTGTGTGATTTCATCTCCCTCATCACCTCATCCAGCTGGGGAAATTCCTACTCTGATATTTTCGTTATATGTAGACAAAGAAAAAGACATAAATAAAGATGTGCTTACTGTGTTTTCCCTCCTGCACCACATTTTTAGTTTTATGACTTCTATTTCCTCAATGTACATTTTAACTCTTGTATTTTTGTGAACCATCCAGAATTTTGCAAACAGTATTGAAATACAAATTAATAAGAAGCGTAGCACAGATTTTCAGTTGTAGGCATCAGATATGTAACGTACTAACCACCCTTAAGAAACAGGACTCTTACATTATCCACAAATTCATCAGTTTTTTGTTTTGTTTTGGGGTTGGTTTTTTTTCTGAAGGTTCCTTATTATGAACAGGATCACTGCAGGGAACTTTGAATTAGGATTTCAACAAAAAATAAAGTGTCACCTACAAATCAATCATATAATTTCAAATATCTACTTTGAGTAGAAAAGGCTGGATTTCTACTACAGAAAAAGCAGCAGGCATTTCTGGAATACATAGCTTTCCACAAGTATTAATGTTCTTCAAGACATTGTTTAGCACATACCATGCAGGGTTGACACCCACCAGCATCACCATTCTTAAAGCCACTCTTTTGTGGAAATTCCATTTTTCTATTGATGTTGCCAAACAAATTACTCCAATAAGCAGCAGATGAAAGTCTTTAAAATAAGCAGATGCCACCTGAAATAAAAACAAACCCCATTTTTTTAATGAAATGGTGACTTTCTATTAGTATTTTGTATTATTATTTTAATGAAAATAAATCATTAAGGGTATATATTGACATAAATACCAAGAAAAGTTTTTGGCTTAAATTTAGCCTGTTAATTTCATTTAACGAATGATACAAGAGTAACTGCACTAAAGTGCACAGTGTTAAAACAAAATGAAAAAGAAGGCTTAGGATATGAACAAGCTAAGATCATCAGTCACATCTCACATCCAAACTAAATCATCAGTGAAATGCCGATTTTGTTAATTTAGTCATCTATCCAACAGAAGAAAGAACACAGTTTTAAACACAGACTTGGAGTATGATCATCTGTGGTGTCTCCTCTTTGATATGAAGATACGTGCTCAGCATTTTGCATTTTACGCATGGGGTCTTTAGTGTGTCATCTCACTTCTGTAACCTTAAGGATATTTTATATCTATCTAGCATTTTTCCATTGACTGGCATCTAAGCAGTGAATCACAATCTAGAAAAAAATATTAAATAAAAATCAACAAATTCTGAGGTCAAAGCATGTAAACAAGCCTTGAGGAAGCTTGCTGTGATTGGCTCTCAGCAAATCCATGGATTCCCTATCAGGTTTCAGCATTATATGGTTCTTTGGAGATTTTGTCATTGAAATCCACAATATGATAGAGAGGGAAAAAAGGTTTACCTGCTTGGATTCCATTATACCGAACAATGGGAACATAAAGGCAGGGAGCAGAGCTGAAACAGCAAGTGGCAAAGCTTCTGTGAGCCAAAAGATGGCAACTATAAACAATGTGTATGCACATTCTGCTTCCTAGAATACAAAAGACACCAACAGAAATATGAGTGGATCATCCAGGAAAAAAAATCACAACTGCAAAAAAACAGCTATGTCAGTAGAGAGATTCCCCCCACCTGGAACAAGTATGAGTCAAGGGACCTGAATTTAGGGTGCTTGTTGCCTCCTATTGATAACCCTGCTGAGTATGAAACATAGTCTGTAAAATAAAGATTTTTTCCTAAGAAACAGTAAAATTATTTAAATTCTATGACTTATGAAAAGTGGAAAAAAGTCAGCTGCTTTTCCCTTCAAACGTAATTAATTATATAGGTCATTCTGTGCCATTCTCAGATGAAGAATTAACATAAATCACGAATGGTCTGCAGCTGCAAGCAAATCTTCAAACCTCTAGGAGTACTTGCAGTCAATAATAGGTCACATTTTGTCTCTCCTGTAATCAATGAAGTTTTGTCATCAGCATCAATAAGGCAGGGATAACATCTAATATTAAAAGCATAGTGCAAGACTGACAAGAAACATGTTCGCTTTTAAGACTTGTAATTTTAGTGAGTGTCTTTTATTCGAACTCCTGTGAAACAGGATTTTTTCTTTTTTTTTTAATTTTTTATTTATATTTCTGCTCTTGAGGAAAATGGTTTAGAACTTTTAATGCCACTGGTTAAGGCACAGAACTACTCAGCAGCAGCAGAGATGGTTTGCATTTGGAAAGGAATAACTTAATGAAAAGGATCTGGGAACCTCTGACTGGAAAACAACATTAAATCCAAGTCAGTCAGTTACGGTTAGCATTTAATTTGAGGGGGAATCTTGTGTTATGTATGAAACAATTTGACAGTATCAATTAATTTATCACCTAGCAAATGTTCGTCTTACTTAAGTCCTATGTCATTAAGAATTTCTCAAGAATTTTCTCTCAGAGAGGAAACTGAAATATTGAAACTGTGATGTGAGACAAGAATGAAGCCGGTTGTTCTGTAACCATTACCTTTCTGTGGTGCAAGGACTTCTGAACTGGGCTTTTGTGTATTGTTACATGTGATATGTCTAACACATGTGTGATAACACATCACATGAGAATTCCATTTCATTCCACTGGCATCAAAGCTGTACCAAATAGAATCACTAATAACATTTTTAGATAGCTGTTTCATCAGCCTGGATTTATCACGAGTTATTGAATGCTAGAAGAATTTATTTCAAGTAAAATAAAACTAAGGGGTCCTGCCATAACTTTTGCTTTATTTAGGAATGAGAGGGAATTTCTAATATCAGATTCCAGTCATTTGCTATCAGAAAACACAATATATGATGAACTTAATAAAACCCATCATCAAATACAAAGGTAATTGCAAGTGTCTTCCCGACAATTTATCTCCATTGTCAATCATACAGAGCTGTTTAAAAGTGGCTAGAATGTAATAATAAGGACAGGATTTTGAAGGTAGTCTAGATGATGTTAAATGAGAAAAAAAAACCAAAACATTTTCTGAACAAGAAAACAAATATATAATTTGGAACTTCATGTAACCAGCACAGAATCATACATTAAAGCTGTTGTTTTCTCTACATTTCTATGTAAATACAGTGAGCTGACCACAACAACAAAAAAAAATCCCAATTCAAACATCATGAAGTCATTCAAGGTCCCTTCCAACCCAAACCATTCTGATTCTGAAAAGATCTGGGAACCGCAGGTTTAACATACAAATGCAAAATAATTACCTCTCAAAGTAGGTCACTTACTTTGGTTTTGATGATAAGTGGAAGTGGAAGTAAAAGCAGTGGGGTGAGAACAATGAGCAGGAACCTTCGGTAAGCCAGGAGGTAGCTAAGAATCTTCATGGTTGATGACTGGTAGATTAACCTTCCTGCAGAGACTGCCAAAAAATAGGTCTGACTTTAAATAGCTAACTCTGATTAATATTTTTCCAAGCTATCACCTTTAGCCATTGCTAAAGCAGGCCAGTAAACCAAGTTAAAATTAAATCTTGCTCTTTATTGTTTTAGTGAGTTTATTAACAGTAGGTTGATAAGATAAGTGTTCATCATAAACCAAGGTTAGATGTCAGCCTCCTCATGACTTTCTCTCCCTGCCCTTCCTTATAACATCTTTATGTAATCAAAGCATGTTTTAGACAACTAGATAACCAAAAATTTCCGGTGCTCTCCCAGTCACTGGTGGTTTCAGTAGGAAATCGAAACATCTAATATACATAGAATATATGTCCAAAACCAGTTATGGCATTATGTGAAAATATATGCAAGATCATTTTACTGAGCAGAATTAAAAATTCTTTACCTTTACCTCAGTCTGTGGGGATATTCAAAACTTGATAAGACAAGGTTCTCAGCAACCTCACCAAGCTCTGAACTTTGTTCTGCTTTGAGCAAAAGGTTGGACTAGATGACCTGCATAAACCCATTTTCTTTTCTCATGCAGAAACAGGAAAAGGTGTTCCATGTACTTCATACACAGCTTTGAAGAAGGTTAAGAGTAGGATGGTTTTTGAGACAAAAGTAAAAATTAAATAAATTCTTTTACCTGAATTTTCCTGCTTTCCATAAAAGAAAACTTGGTACCGTCTTTGTAATGCAACAGAATAACATCAAATAAAGACAAGGAAAAGGTAGGAAAGAGGCTTGTACACTTCCTGTGGGTAAAGATCGAAAGGGGAAAGAACATACTTTCATGCTCAGGATCTTAGATGAAGCAGAAAGCAGGAAGAGGAACGTATGAGAGAGTCTTTGAGCTACCATCAGAACCATCCAAAGGCCAGGTAATAGAGTAGATTTTTACTGTCCATTTAATTTTTTGATAACAAGGATCCCATGTGTCAGGGTACAGACCAATCAAGTGATCAGTTTGCCAGTGTTGCCGGCAAACTAGGACTTTGGTTTTACTAGGAAAGCAGTATTTCAAATCTAACTGACAGGAAGAAATTGATTGAAAACCCAAAGGCGGGAAATAATTTGGGGATGAAAGTAATAATGAAATAAAAGCCTTTGCTACTGCACAGAAACAATTGGGAAAACAGCTTTGACACAATCCTGGGAGCTGAGACTGAGACCTCCTGAGAAGATAATGTAAAGCATAAAGAAGTTTAAAAAAATAGTAGCTTTTGAAAGGGACTCTTCTAAATATATAATGACAATCTTGATTTAAAGAGTTCAGAGACAGTGAACAGAGAGGGACACTATGGTGCCTGCATCAGGAAAGCTTCAAATATCCAAAAATGAAAAAGGAATTGCATGAGATCTGGAAAAATTGTCATGCGCATGAGGACTGCTATAAAGGAATAACAAAAATATAGACAAATTCTGGAAGATTGTGATGCAAAATATGTTTCAGTCAGAGATGTCAAAGAAAATTTCTGTTAAAATTTCAGAAATAAGAAGAAAACAGAGGAGAGTAGAGGGATCTAGTAAACAGAAACTAAGACAAACTGCAGACAGTGCTGGAGTAGTCAACACTTTCCTTGCCTGAGCCTTCACAGAGGTAAATGGCAGTCAATTCTCTAATAAAATTAATTTTAACATAGAAAAGGGAATGCACTATTGGCAGGGTGCTCGTGGAAGTGCTGAATATTTAGATTTAATGTATGTATTCAAGTCAACTGTTTCAGATGGAATTCACCCATAATTCATGGGTGAGAATTCACACAGTAATCTGAGAACTATTTTAGAATATGTTTGAATATATTCTGATATGCCATATATATGAAAAACTGTGGAGGATTACAAGTTCCTAGAAAATTGGTCAGGCATATATGGAAATGAAATGTGGCTAATATGTCATGTGAACTCAATCTGATTTTCTTCTCTTATGGGGCAGCTAGCTTAGTGATCAAAGATATAACATATATGCATTTTATTTAATTTTAATACACTTTCTGAGATTATCTAAGAGCAATTCAGAAGTCAGCACAGAATAAATGTTCTGGGGGAAATTATGTTTGGGTGCACAACTGGTAAAAGAAAGTTGTTCTTGAAGAGCAGTTACAAATGTTTCACATTCATACTTAAGACATTTCAGATGGGGTCCTTAAGGGGCCTATTCTGAATGATTCTTGAGCCCATATTTTCCTCAGTGGTTTAACTCATAAACTCACAATGGGCAGGACAAAGGTAATACCTTCTACCTGATATTAGACCATAAAGGCTGGTTTTTTTTGGCATTTATAGCAAAATACTGTGTGGGGATAGGCATACACATTTCAGAACAAAAGAGAAAAGGGAAAGAAACTACCAGTACTAATCCAAGTGAATTATTGCTGATGGGGCAGTAGAAATTGGCCTGCAGAACTGGCATTGAAATTCTTGAGCCTGTCTGCAGGGCCCTGGTCTGAGGCCTGCAGTCAGCCACCAGAGATGGCCAGGGCAAAACCAGGCGTTAAAAGGAAGAGGTTTCTTTCCAAACCTCTATGCTGAGATGTTTCTGGAGCCGTCAGGCTTTGATGGGTAAGCTGAAAATGGAGCAACAGATAGATGCTCAGGTAGATAATGAATCTGTAGTGGATAAGTTTAGTGGAGGAAGGCTGACGTTTTTCTGAGAGACCATGGAATGTGGCACAAAACTTTTCTTATAGGCAGGAACCAGGAACAAGCAAGGGTATGGAAATCTGCTTACAAGGAACTTCAACATACATCTCTCCATGTGAAGAAAAAAGGGGTTCAAACATGATTTGAGGCATTACTGAATGATTAGGGGAAAAACTGATCAATTTAGTTTGAAAAACAAGGATGTGTTTGCAACAATGGAAAAACTAGAGAAGAGGTGAAATTTGTAGGGAGAAAGAATATTTCTCATTATACCAGCCACTGTTAGCTGATCTGGGTCAGTACTGATCCTTCACTCTGTAGCCTTCTTGGAATGTTTTATTTATTTCTGTCATGCCTTCAGTTTACTGTGGACAACTCCAGTAGCTGAATTGAGTTTTGTGGTTCATCTTTCCAGACCTCGGGAAAGCCTGTGGGGATGATCTTTTTATGCTGAATCTTGGTCCAAACAGCTGTATTTGCAACTTGACTGAGGACTACTATTTCTCTTCCATGCTTGAAGAAGGGCTTGTGTGCTCAGAAATTCATCATTGGGTGGGGCAACACAGCAGAAGAAATGTTTGAGAAAGAGGAAAGAAAAATTCAGATTCTTCCAAAAGCTGATTTTGCCATAAAACAAAGAAAGATCAAAGGACTTGCATGAGAGATCCAGTTACGGGGAATAAAATGGCAAGATGGGCACAATCACAGCCCAATAGATATGTTCAATAAGATAGCATTCATGTCCTCACCAGTTAGCCAAAAAGACATATTCTGGAATACAGTCAGCTTGTGAGTCCTCTCCGTTGAGTGACCCAAAAGAACTATCTTGACTGAGGCAACAGAAATCAATTGAACAGATCAACAGCAGATAGTTCATGCGTTAGCCGATGGACCAGTCCAGACAGAACCAGATGTGAGAAATATTCTTTATGCTACTGCCAGGGAGCGTGACCACAACTGGAGCTTATGGCAGAAAGCACCTGGAAAGACCCTAGGTCAGCCTCTAGGGCTATAGGGCATTTCGCTCAAAGACCTGCGTACAATTGGTGAGTGATGTGGAAGAACGGGGAAATCCAGTCTGTACCCCAAGGAGTTTAAACCTTGGGGGAAAATAACTTGTGATTTGAGTTGCATGGTACTACAATCACCCGAACCAATGGCGAACGAGCCTCGCAAGAAGCCAGGCAAGTATAACAGCGGCCCAACCTGAGTCAATAACTTAACATAACATGCCAAATCTCCTGTTCTGAGCAGCCATCATAAACACATGAAGCCCAAGTCATGAACTGAATAACTCAATGGACATTTTATGAACATTTTACAAGGGTGGCCCATAGACCAAGGGAATTATATCTGCACATACATACTACATGACAGGAAGGAGGGTGGTGTTTAATGGGGATGTATTGGGTAGTGCAAGAACTAAGCATGACATAAATGATATGGAATAAAGGGTGGAGATTGCACCAGGTCTATCTGGGGTGGATGGATTTTGTTCATAGCAGCCTGTATGCATGCTGGTTTGGATCTTGGGATGTTTTGGATTTGTGACTAAAAGTGTAGTTAGCACACTTTTGGATATTTTTTGGATATTGCTAACCAGTCCTTCCACAGCATCAAGACATTCCCAATCTGCTCTCCTATGAGTAGGCTGGGGGTGTGCAAGAAATTCGGAGGGGACACAACAAAGGCAGCTGACCCAACCTGACCAAAGGGATATTGCATGCTGTATAAAATCATGCTCAGAAATAAAAACCGACGAGGAGAGGTGTTTTGGGAAGGAAGGCATTGCTCAGAAGCTGGCTGGGCACTGGTGTACTTGTGAGAGGTGATTGCTTTTGTGTCAATTGCTTTAGTTTGGTTTTTTTTTCTTCCGCATTCCTTTGCTTATTAAACTATCTTGACCCATAGGCTTTCTCACTTTTGTCCTTCCTATTTTCTCCCAGTCACATTGGGGACAGAGCAGATGAGTAGCTGGGTGGTGCTTAGATGCTGAACTGGGTCAACACTCCACACCTTGTCAATGGCCTTGTAAGTAACATTACCACTCTCTACCTTACCATGCATTTATCTTTTGACCATCACAGATACAGTGGTAATACTACTGTAAAAAACTAAGAGAAACACTTCAGTTAAGTGATACTTCCTGGAAATTTCAAAAGCGTGGAAAATTTTAGTGCACTGTTCAGGAGGCCATCTTGGAAATGCAAAGAAAAAATAAATAAATCAGTATTTCCTTGTCAAAGGTTGATCATAGGGGATTAGCAGGATACCTTTATAGGATGAGATAAGCAACATTTTAGAGCAGCACATCTAATCTAGCAGCAAAGTATTTGTTATACCAGTATATGACTAATTACTGCAACAGAAAGGCTATATATCACTACAGGAACTGTAAGATGGGTAAGGTACTGCCCAAAAGGAAGGCATCAGTGGAAAAATAATCAGAGCAAAGGAATGTTATAAAAGCAGCTTCACAAATATATTTGAGGGATTTATACTTCTACAAAATTTTATTAATGATTCTCAAGATGATACTTATTGATTACAAAATTGAGAGGCATTATCAACAAAGTTAAGTTTTTTATATAAGAACTTGAGAGCTTGAATTGTGGAGCTACCATGTTTGAAACATGTAATGGGCAGAGAAGAAAACTCCAGAAATGGTCTGAGTAAGCACTGTGGTGGGATTCACTTCTAATTTTACGCGTCCATATCTAAACTGGTCACCATAATGTTTTTTTCACAATCTACAGAGAGACGTAAGTACTTCCACCCTGCATAACTGAGAATCTTATACCAGACTGAGGTGAATTTCACTCTAAAGATGAACGTTTCTCTCCACTGACTAGAAAAAACCCTAGGAAATGGGTTGGAGCAAGACAGTTATCTTCTATACATCTGTGTTAGGACACATCTGCTTGTTTGGGAAAAAATCTGCAGAAGCTATCTGAAGTCAAGAACGGCTGCAAGAGACTTGGAGCACTGAGCAAAGAAACAACTCTCTTTTCCTTAGGTCTTAACAGTTTAAACAGTATGTACCCACCAATAAACAACACTGGATTGTAATTATAAACTTCATTATCATTATTATTGAATAATTAGCTTTCACTCCCTCCTCATAATTGCAAAAAGTGGAAAACATCTTTAATTTTATTTTTGTATTAATTTGCCAGTGGCTGGGATCAACAGGTTTCTTTATTACCAGAGAAAAATTAAATATCTTTAGTATGAACCTAACATTAATTGCCACCTTTTGAAAGATGCCATTGAGAATAAATGTTTACTAAATGGAAAACATGGAAATTAAATCACAAGCACTAATTCCCTAAGATCTCGCATATTCTGCAAGGCTTTTAATCAGCTCAGACAATTTTTCCTGGCTGCTTCCCATTATTTTTCCTCAAAAGCGTAACAGCTTTTGGGACTGAAAATTCTATTTACATCCCCAGAAAACACATTTTAAAGGAATGAAACTCTCCTTCTCCCTCCCTTTCTCCCTATTAAAGATGAGGAAGCAGGGAAATGAAAGCAGTCAGAATTACACCAAGGATCAGTGGTGGGATCGGATGTGTAGTCACAGGTGTCTCCCACCAGAGACACAGTGTCTGCCATTGAGTCAGTGGTGAAGAGAAATGGTGAAATGAAAGTGCTGGACCTTGATCAACATTTGCTTCTCTAAAACTGACAGGGGAATCAAAGCAACAGATGTTGGGAAAATGCAATAGCATATCTAAGATTTAGCACTTAGGGGTGTCTGATGAAATCCCATCCTGAAGTGTTCCCATTTCTAAGTACATATCCAACACGTTGACACACAACTGCTCCAACAACACTAAATGCTCTAAAACCTCTCCAAGTAAGTAAATCTTTATGGAAGTGTGATTCAATGCATTTTAAACTGTTTTTGTTTTTTTTTTCATTTTTCCATTGGTCTTTTTTAAAACTGTCTCCTAAGGAACAGTCTCTTCTAAGCTTAGCAGAACGGTATCAGGTACAATGAAACTTGTATGGAAAAGGAGGTAAACAGACACACAGCAATCTGGGAAAAAAAGAAAAAAAAAAAAAAAAAAAAAAAAAAAGTACCTTTCTGGAATTTTAACAGCATGTGATTAAAGACTGTGAACAGTATGTGAGTTTTATCTCCAGACTGAGGATGGAAGCTTCTGAAACAATTTAGATGTTGTATACCTATGATCTTGGCCTGATTTGCTAAAGAGTGTTAGTTAAAAAAACCCTACAAACCACTTTTTCTTTCCAATTTTCCTTGCATTTCTGTTTCTAAATTACAGAAATGCTGTGGAAGTGCTGTTTGGAAGAGATTATTGATATCTTTTAGAAAAATAGTTCACAGAAACCAGGTTAAATCTATTTTCAGCATGTGATGAGAGAAGAAGAAACGCATTTCATACCTACATTCAGGCTGTTTTTCTGAATGGACAGAACCTGACATGTTGAATACATTTCCAGACTCCTTACTGTGCAAAAGCAAAGTTGAAAGAAAGAAAGCCCAATAGCTTGACTTTGAAAATTTTAGAGACTAAAAAGTTCGTTATTCATGGTAAGCACATTATATCATTCCTTTATACTTTTGAAGAAAAACCCACCGTGCCTGAAGGACATCAGTGCCATGACTTTTCATGACCTGTACTTAGAGCCTTTTTCTTTAAATCAGTTCAAGTGCCTTAGCAATTACTATATAATCTTCCATCTTTCTAAAGCAGAATCCTCTCTTCTAATGACACTAGATAGCACAGAACTCCTCCAATATACTAGTTATTCACCCCAGGTACTCTATTCCTGTGAGTCTTCCCACTGGAATCACTGGCCAGTGACACAAAGTAATATATCCAAGATGTAAACTACATATAAACTTCCTGTAGAAAATTAAAATACAAATGAATTTTTAAATGATTTTAAAACAACAAAGAATGCAGATACTGAACTCTTATAACTGAAGCACACCTTGAAAGCTTAAAAAGGCCCAGTTAATTGAGACTCAGTATACTGTCTCTGCATCAGCCTGCTTCTCCCAAACAACTCCTCGGTAATGCTTCTCCTCTGAACTCACTGTAAACCAGTTAATCTCAGAACTGGAAGCAATTTAACTTCATCAATGCAATATTGTGCCTACTGTAAGTAAGTTCTGCTGAGAGTGTTACCTGGATGGAACACGACATTAACCAGGCGAGTCCAATTCCGCACACCAGAACCCATCCTAGCAACCTGCCACTCAGCTTCCACAGCATAAATTATATACTTGGCCAGGACCTCTCTGTTGAGCTCAGTACAGTCCTCTTGATGTAGGAACTTCCATGCTTTCACTTTATCCATTGTTTTGCTTCATCCTCATTCCAGAGGCTTCACTGAATGCCTCATCCTCCTGTCCATGGTTGTCCAATGTGCTCCTGTTAAGGGCAACTCATTCTGCCTTTGGGCACCTGATACCTGTGCTCCAAAATTCTAGCAAACTTTCCTTGCCAATTATCAATATGTAATGAAAAATAACCCAAACCTTCAAAAACTTTCCATCTTCCTGCATATCTTGATCACTGACTGAACAAACAATGCTGCCATTCTTTAAGAGACACGTCCCTCTGGGCTGCTATCACATGACTAGCACAAAACCAGAACAGCAACCCTGAATCTTTTATAGGCCTAATTCACCATTTAACAACTTTTTGCCTCCCTAAAATATGGCCTCCACATTTTTGTTTATTTTTGTTGAAGAATGGCTGTTTAGTTGGTGCTGTGTGAATCCGGACTGCTGTGTGCACCAAAACGTTTAACCTGTAGTGGACTTGCATAGACAAGTCTTCTTACCAGAAGAGACACTCCAAAAGCCTGAGCAAGTCCGGCTATACAGGCAGATCTGTTGGCCATGCACCATGGTCTAATGTTCTTCTGGAGTTTTTAGCACAGATGTTTCAGACTTCTTCCCACTGGAATGTGTATATTCCTCATATAACAAGGTGACAGGGACTGTGCTAGAGTAAACATAGATTTGTAAGCTTCTTCATTTCATGAAGCACTAATAATATTCCTCAAACTTATAAAACACGAGCTTGGCAGTGAATTTCAAAATGCATTTCTGAAAATAGTGTACAATTTTCAGCAATCTGAGCTACAAAAAAGCAGATGCCACCTGATTAAACACCATACTCTGCTTTTGATTTCCACCATTTTGGAGGACAAATTTTTCTTTAAAAATAATTGCACGATATGACTCCCAGTTCAGAGTTTTCATTTTTGGAAGACTACATGTTTCTTTTTTTGATTGGGATGGGACATTCAGCAACCTGATCTAGTGAAAGATGTCTGTGCCCACAGCAGGGGGGTTGGACTAGATGATCTTTAAAGGTCCCTTCCAACCCAAACCATTCTGTGTTTAGTCCAATACAGAATGCAAAAGCAGCAGGAAAAAAACCTGCCTCGAATGGCACTTTAACATGTGGCTTTGTTTGCAGGGGGCTTTCCTTCATGACAACAGAATCTATTTTATGTGGTCTTCTGTCAACTAAAATTTGAGTCAATAGTACCAGAATGATGTCTTCTGAGAAGCAACATGAGAAGGGAAAATATTTAAATAACTTCATTACTTGCTAGCTTAAGATATTTTTGTTGCTTAATTATTTCAGGTGATGACAGTTAATTGGAAGTGATACACTTTATGCAATTGATGTCATCTGTTTATTGGTGACATGTTAATGTCATTAACTGTGCTGGCTTTTGTTTAAGATATTTGATCAGTTGTGTTATTGTTGAAGGAAGTTGTTAATAGGCCAAAACTGTTAACTATTATCTTTGATTTATACACAGAACAAGGTTCAACTTCTGCTTCCTTGGAAGCCCCAGAGGATAAATCATTGCAAAGAAGAATACTAAATTTATTCTTGTGAAACACAAAATTGAATAAAGGTAGTTTGTCAGAAACATGTAGGAAGTTTTAACTAATCAGTGTCACTACATGAAATTTCTCAGTGGCATAATTATTCTAAACTGATCATTCCTAGACTTAATCTTACCTTTTCATTTCATAGTTACTAATAACTTTAACAGTTTGCTTCCTTTCAGTAAAAGACATTTTTATTTCCATTTTATTAATACATTTAAAAACCCCTTACATTTATTTAACATTCTCCCATCATGTTTAACTTTCTGGGAAAAGAAATGTTTGCTTTTTTTTTTCCCCAGGTAGAATTTTATCGATTAAGTTTCCGTTATAGTAACTATATGCTCTCCACATTCAAACCATAGGAGTATAATTCCGTTTCCTCTTCTTGGTACAGCTTTTTGGAATTCCTTATTAGATCTTCTCCTGCCTTGGCCCAAAATGTCACATTAATACTTTATTATTCAAAGCAGTATCTGTTTTCATAAATGTCCACACGTAAAACCACATGAAAAAATACATCTCATAATGGTTATTTATGTGTAAATGTTGGACTTCCTAACACTTTTGAATGGGAAGATATATCTTCTCTGTCAATTTTCTTACGTATTTTTTGTCTTTCTAAAGTTTACCAAACTGCTTGATGAGCTCATCTAAAGTCTTCTCATTGACAGGCATATGTTTTAGCTAATCTTTACTCCCATTTTCCTTGTTCCTTCCTTCAATTTTCAGTTAGCCTTTGTCTCTCTTTCAGTGACCAGTTTATCATCCACAATAAAACTGTGGCAGTCATTTACATTTATAAGGTCAAAAATATTTCATAGCCAGATCAAAGCTGGGTTTATCATAATCAATACTTTGCTTCCTAATCTTTCACTAATTTTGGACAATAAACACACAGATACATTTACTCAGGGATTCTTCGTAATCTAGACTCTCAGAAAAAACTTCTTTGACATCTACCAGCAAAGCAAACCACACAAGTACTCCCATCTCCGCACATTGCTGCAGCAAACAAACTCAACTTGCAATAAGATTGGCTTGCGAAGTCTTGGAGCCAGGTGAACATATTCCTCTTTTTAGTCATTTGGCAGAAACTCTGTCAAGACCTAGTAGACACAGTACAAGACTGGCTTGGCAGAGTGTCTCCTGTGCTGCCAGGAGACTAAATGCCTTGCTGGTGGTCAATATAGGCTCATAGCGTGCCTCAAGCCAAGCAGTCCCAGTGAAATGAGCCAGGCTCATGGAGCAAGCTGCTGCTTGAACAAGAGTCTACTACTAGCACACACGTCATATCACCAGCCTTATTCATCATGGTCAAGGAATTTTCCTGTTAATGAAGTTCAAATTTCAGGCTGAAACTGCAGCGATGAGAGGAGGCTGCAGCCACACAAACCTCTACCAGGGTGGGGTAGAAGTGAGTGAAGACAGTCTCTGCTCCTGTCTTCACGCCCATGTCTAAGTGTATTTATTTTACTACCAACCGAAACTAATCATGGAAAATTAGGGTATCTGTGTCATTAACAGCATGTCTTAAGAAGAGTCCAAAGTGCAGTCGCAGTGCTGGGATGCCTGCATCTACATCTGCATTGTCCAGTGTTTACACTGTCCATGTCAAGACTGCTTTGGCTTGCAGCCACCGCAAGACCTGCTGCTGTCATGCTAAAGAAAGACAGCTCAGCTTTGAAGAGTGAATTCTGCTTGATAGGAATATGTTTTCATAGATCATTTTTTTCAGCATTATCACAGGGATTCTCTGAAGGAGTAATGGAGTGGCAGGGAAAAATCACCCGAGAAGGTATGTTTTAAAAGGTTAATGCTTCTGAGATGAAAACTGACCAAATGCAAATTTTCTTATACCTAAAGAATTAAACTGCATGGATTAGTAAGTGCCTACTTTAACTTAGGTAAACAAAGTGTTTGCAGTATATTTTACAGGAATTTTCACGGAGTTTGGGAGCAACCCTCCTAACGCGGCATGAAACTGGTAACATGAGACCTCATGTACCGTGCTGCAAATGTTTTTTTCTTTCAAGAAAGCTCTTCCTTGTGGGATACAAGACAGCATATTCGTATTGATGCTATTTAATCAGCAGTGAAGGAAAACATGTATTTCAATGGAAACATACCTTTCAAGAAAAACATATTTCAATAATGAAAGACTAAAATTCAGATGTGAAATCACACTATATATCTCCCTTTGAATCCTGTAATGTGTTTATTAAAGAACTGCAGAAAAAGTACAGAAGAGAAAAATGTTTATCAGTAACTGCTTAACCATTAATATTTTCTTTTTAAAATAGACTGAGTTCAGAGATCAGGCCCCAAGTTCCACTAAAACAGATTTTAAGGCTCTACCAATTTGCCTCATTTGAATTTGAATCAGTATTGAACTCTAACAGCCTGAAAGATCAGGGAGCCCTAATCATGAGGTTTGGCTATCACCCATCCCCTTCTCTCTTATTCTGAAATAATTAGTTATTTCAGGTTCAAAGTAAGCTGTAAATTAATATTGTAGGGTCGTGACATTTTTGTGGAAATATTCAGAATTCTTCTTAGCTCTATGTAAGAGGATATATAAAAAATGCAGGAATATGTTATTACTTTGTTGTTAGAAGTAATTCTGAGCTTGTACTTAGGATATCTTTAGAGGATTTTTTGCTCTGTGTGTGCATTCCAGGTCTTCAGCAATTGTTCATTTAAAGCTTATTTGTGTAATCCGATGAAGCCAACAGCTCCCACTACACAGGGAGCACCTAATAAATAACAAATCTGTTCAGTTATACTGCAGCCTGGGGGAATATTCACATTTCCTCAGGAGCTGACCATGATGGAAGCTGTGGTGATTCCCACGGGAATGGCTAAGAGTAAGAAAAGGAGCAGGGCAAGGACTTCTGAAACATGCCATTTTATTGAACAACCCCCATCCAATGCCTGGAAACGTTCTGTAGAAGCCTCTCAGTCCTGATGATGAATTTTCGAGAATTCTGCAGAAGTTGGTCCCCCAACAGAGCCCTGGGACTCTCCAGATCCCTGCCAGCTCAGTCACCTGATAGAGAGTCTCCAGCCACTAGGGTCAATGTGCTCACACAAGTTTATATCAGTGATGGGCAAGGCTTCTCCAACAAGTGGTTTCAACAAAATGTAGGAGATGGTTTTACGGCATGTCAGCTATTACATTTGTGTGGCAGATATGGAGCAGGAATGTTGTTCAGGTAGCAGGCTACGTTTCCAGCAGCAGCTGCCAATGTCAGTGACAGCTGGACAATTTAAATTTAACTTTGTAAAAGACCTTATGCCTTCGAAAAATGTGTTGTGTCGTTGCCCCCTCCCCCCTCCCCTTAAAATTCTATCCCACAAGATTTTTTGCTTTTAACCTAGTTTCAATCTGGTTCAAAACAAAGGTAAGTTTTTATATTAACAGCTCCTGTGAACCAGAAACACCCAGCCTTGCCAGCTCTACTGACCCACTTCAATGAGCTGCTTGCCTGAAGGATCTGCTTAGGTCAGGGAAGTCACATCACCAGATCCAGTGGGTGTAAATCAGGAAAAGTGACACAAAACATACTTCATGGGTCAGAAAACAGAAATGTCTTTTATGTCTTACAAATCAACAGTATTTCTTTACATTTCTATGAAAGACTTCATTAGCCACGTATTTCCAATTCCCAAGAAAATATGAAGGAGGAGAGATATATAACTCCAAAAATATTCAAAGTATGGCAGTCTGGAATTCCTTACTAAAATTAGTTATGGAGAGATATTAATCGCTGTACCCTCTAACTTGTCTTCAGGTCACTACCCTTACTCTTAATCTCTGCAAAGATTAACAATCAGCCAATTTACATATATAACTCTGTAAAAGATTTACAGATTCAGATTGTAGGAATGAGCTCCAGATACCCTTGCAAGTTTTGCTTTTCTGGTTCTTCCAAATTAAATCCTGGATTATGTTCTTTTCTCACCCTCATCTCCCCCCCAAAAAAAGTAAAACATCCAGCCATAATAATTTTTTAAAATACAAACATTTTGTATTTTATTCTGACTTTTTTAGATCAGGGTCATTTTTTCTAAAACATATTCTGAGTGATTATAACTACTCATGAAGAACACAGAAGCAAAGAGTTCAGGGAAAAGGATTGTATTTTTGTATGCTGCTGGGTAGCAAGGCACAGCAGCTCGGGGCTCTCTGGTGTTCCACTCTAGCAAAGCAAACTAGACAGCAGTAACAGAAATTAATTTCTTGGCCAGCTGTTGGATACACCTTAAACAAACTGTCAAAATTTCAACAAAATTAACCTTTTCTTTCCTTTCCTGTTGTGTGATGCAGTAACTTTTGTGGAAAAAACCACCCATACAATCCCTGGTTAGCTTCTCTGATGTTATGAAAAATGCTGTTTCCTACCTGACTCAACAGTTTAAAGTCTCACTATAACACACCTACTCGTTCAATACAAAGAAAATACTTCTTGAAAACAAGAATTACATTCCCCGCTCTGCTACTCAAGGCCAGACTGACACTGTATCAACTACTCGGGCTGCCTACATTTAACTCCCCCGACGGGGGCAATACAACTCGCTTTTTCTGTCTCCTGTGTTGACATTGGCACAGCTCAATGCTGGCTCATCCCGCACATCAGCTTTTGCTACTGGGCATCTCTACTGGGCTTGCTGCTTTTCCCTGAGAAGGGTCAACTGGTGGTTAACAGCAATCATTGCCTGAACAGCCAGATTCCTCCTGCCTGCCCACAGCTGCCGGGGGGGAGTGAGGCCTGCTCTGCAGCCCTAGTCCGGAGGAGGGATCATAGCCTGATCTATGGTTTCCAAAACCACATCTGTCTCTTCTGACTGCTGAGGCTGAGACAGTTTGCAATAGAGATTTCTGCTGTGTGTGTTAACAGCAGCTACCAAATAAGCTCCCACTCCGTTTAGGGTCCTTGCGCTCTAACTAAAATAAGTGCAACAAGACAATAAGTAATGCTAACCACTGTAGCCAAGTACGCCAAGACTGGTCACGATAGCACTCCCTTACAGGATATATATGTTGTGTGTTTACGCAGACACACACCCCTTTCCACAGGCATTCTGAAAAACGACAATGGGGGGTTAATGAGAGTTTCTGGCAGATTCTGGAAACTCTCTCCTGGCTATCAAGCAGACTGCAAATTCCTCTGTCACAAGGTTCAATGCCTCCACATTCCTTTGCAGTGTCAGGGTGATCTAACAACTGGGAACCCGCTGCTGCTGGTTGCAGAGCAACCAAGGGGAGGAATTCTCTGTATTATACCAATTTGGTCCAGGCACAAGTTTGTGTTGCTGGGGCTGGGGAATAGCTGACCACAGCTAGGTGATGAGACTGAAAGCTGTCCACAGCTTTGAAGTTTCTTCTCTAGATCACTTCCTTAGAGGGCTTCTCAAAGGCAACCTCTGAGGGGCTTGAAAGCTTTAAAAAAAGCCCCCAAACCCAAACCAAACAGGCTGTATTGTAATATAAAGTGAGTCAGCTAACATTTTAAATAGGAAAAAAAAAAAAAAAGGCTACTTAAGACACTAATAAAATCAAATATCTAAATAATAATTATTTACACATAGCTTTCCATCTCCAACATAGTCCTTTATTCTGGGCTTGGTTTAGCTAGTTTTGTGGCTTCCTGACCATAGAAAATTCTGCACAGCCTGCCCCGACCTGGAGAGGCTTCCCTCTGGCCTTGCCAGGGGCTGGTCAGCTGCTCCCTGCCCCTCACAGCAGTTCCCATCTCTGAGCTGCAGGTTCTGAACTCTGCCCTGCTCCCTCAGTCTCTCTCCCTGGTGGCTTTTGAACCTGCCGAGTCCCTCAGCACACCTACTTGCTTGGGGGCAATTTACCCCATCTTGCTTTCTTTCCAGTTGGCTGCAGCTGACCTAGTTTCTATTTAAAGGATCAACATGAAAACATCTGTACCAACAAACCAAATGTCATATCTGCCTGGCTCAAGACTTCTCAACTGTCTGGACCAAATGTCTTTTTGGTGGCCAGCACTCAGGATAAGATTAGTTAGACACTACTACTCAGCCTTGGAGGTAAAGGGAACTCTGCTGTCCACAGCCCCATTAAAAGCCATTAACGCTGTTAGTATCTTCCTCACCTGCCTTCTTTCTTGGCAGGTTACACAGCAAGCTCAGCATAATCAGCTCTGGAAGGTGCTTGCAAAGAGAGAGCAGGGAGCATCACCAGGGCTGTGCTGTCACTGCCACATTTTGGTCACCTCAGCAGTCTGCTTTGTGCCCTGGCTGCCTTCTCCAAGGCTGAGGTCCTGCTGCTGCTCCCCAGAGCCTGAAGCACACAACTGCCTGCAGCAAGGACAGGCAGTGTAAGCCTGGGACATGGGACTGTGGGGTCATGTGGAGCCATATGGAGCCTGAGGGCAGGCAGAAAGCACAGGACCTCACCTGCTACCTGCCTGTGCATCTCCTGTGCACACAGGTGTGATGCACATCAGCCCTGTTCCCTGTGAACAAATTGCAAAAGGACTGATATTTTATCCCTAATGTGAACTGATTCACCAAACTTTGAGAAAGGCAGCTGCAGACCGGCAGAGGACATCAGGAGTATTGTGTATTAACTATTGTAATTAAGGCCCATCCCTTAAAAGAAAAAATAATTTAAAATCCTGATCAGAATAACTTAAGCTGCAAAACAACATTCTTCTTAAGTCCATACCCTCTGTTATCAATACTGCAAGCAATGCAACTATAAATATAATAATTAGGAATTAACCCTCTTACCTAATACAAATTAGTATTGGCTAGTCTCTATAGCAGAACATATTTGGTTTACAGCTAGTAATCAATGTGTGGCAAACAGTGGCTACGTCAAATTCAGACAGTGTGGTGGTTTATAGCCGAGTATAACCGAATACACACATTGTGTTCTTAGCTGAGTTTCTAAAAGCTGTGTACAAGATTCCCTGATTTCCTACTAATTCACTTTAACTAATTTTGCATTTACATTATTTTTTGCCAAGGTTAATCTTTGCAGTGGTTCTCCATTGTTTGCTGTAGCATAATTTGACAAAAGTTTCTTACAGAAAACAGATCAACAGACTGTCAATACATTGCAGTAAAACCATATTTTATAGAAAGCACACACTGTATTCGTAACAGCAGTGTGTATAAAGTTCAAAGTTACAACACAGCAACACAAACAAGCATTTTTAATACTCAGACGTTCTTATAAGCTCTGCTATTGTAAAGGTCAGTAGAATTTAAATGGTAGTAAACTTTCAAACCTTTGTAAGTACAAAACATGTACCACTAAGGCAGGGTTGTGGTAAGATTACGGATGGGTTACACACTGCACCATTAGTACATAACAGGAAAGATTTATTTGTTAAAACTTTTTGCTAATCTTCAGTAATATATATTTCTGTGTGTCTTTGAACACCCCGAAGGAAAGACAGAAGGAATGTTTAGGGAGAGGAAAAATACCCTATGGTTTTTTATATCTCTTTTGTTAAAGATTCTGAATTATTAGTACTTTATTATTAAAGCTCATACATATAACCAAGGAGTTTACATTAATGAACGGGTAGTCACGGTTTACAACAAGCTTATAAGAATATCCACCAAAAACAAACAAAAAGATGGCATAAAAACAATCAGAGCAAATCCATTTAGATGGTGAATCACTCTTCATGGCATACATTCAGCTCCAGTTGTTACATATATCCAACTTTCCTTTGGCCAGTGGAGCTGAGCTTTTCCTATCAGCAGTGCCTTGTTCACAGTATCTATAGCAGCTTTTTCAGAGGAAGAATGAGGTTTTCCAGTGTTTTCTTTCATCGCCCCTCCTTTTTTTAGCTCACTTTTGGTACATCCTATCGTTTCTGCCTCTCTGCTCTGTCTTTCCTTTCTGTCTGCTCCTCATTGGACTTGCTGGCAGGCTGACCAGCAGAAAAATCAGAATTAAAAATGGTTCCTTTCTCTGCCTTACAAGACACAGTCCTCCCAGCTCAATTCGTTCCACCGCAGCAAGATTTGGTCACAGTCAGGCAAACAGAATTACTTCAGGAGGAAGGCAGAAGTTTTCAAAACTGACTTTTCAAGGCATTCTGTTTCACTGGCTCGTTGAAAGTCTCCAGGCTTGAAAAGGAACGGAACCCTCTAGGTCATTTGTTTCTAACTGAGGTATAAAAACGTCCTATTAATTTTCATTCATTCCACAGAAAATTAAATATAAAAATTAGTATCATGCTCCTGAGGTTCTAATGTTTACCGGGCTTGAAGAATTACTTGCTCAGTCGCTGAAGAAGGACGGACTTCTGCAGGAAGAGTAAGGGATGGAATGTGTCTCGCTTCTTCCACTTGGAACTTCTAAAAATCTTTTGATTAAAGGACTGTTTACAGATCGTTGCCTCATTTTTTCAGTTCATACACAATTAAGAAGTCAGAGTGCTTCTCCGCTCTCAGAAAATTGTAAGGAACCAACGTGCGAACCAACGTACATTAGACGTCTGTTGATATGTCTGTAACAGGTACTTAACTGAATACAGGAGTTAAACTGGCAAGGAAAACCACAGCAAGATAATTAAAAAATTAAAATATTCTGAACAACTGACATTATAAAAAAACTTCCTAACACCAAAACCAATTAGACAGTAGAGCAGATATTCAGGGAAGATCGTGGGAGTGCTAGACGGAAACAGTAAAAACAATTATGCAGGGTTTGGGGACAGACTAAATGATGATGAGATTCCTTGTAAGTGATGGTGACACAACAAGCTTTTGCTGTGGCTCAGTATGTGGCTGGGCACAGCAATGGCAAAGCAGAGGCGGTGTCTCCAATTCCCTCCAAGTGACAGCAAGGTGTGTGGTTTTGCTGAGCCATTGGCTTTTATAGCAGCATCTGGGTTCCCAAAATTTCTGGAAAGTAGCCCACATATTTAACCAAATAAATACTGATTGAGGGTCTAGTTTTCAACTTTCTGTTTTAAGTCCAAACTCCATGATTTTATGCAGTTAGCTTATGGCTAAAAAAAAGCCAGGCTCCTTAATAGGACTACAACAGCACTGTGGGTTTTCTGCTCTAAAGTTGCATTATGTTTTTAGTTCTCAAAATTAACTGTATTAAGAAAACTGCCACACAAATGAAAAGCACAGACAACAGGAGAACATGAATTTGATACTTTATGTTAGGTTCTTATTATCTTGATGTGATCATTAGGCAAAATATGATGAAATGGTAAAATAAGAGGATAAAATGTCAGTATTCGCCAATTATTTGAATGCCAGGGCACTTGTCCTTTCCAGATGCTTTCTGGGAGCAGCTGGATGCAAGCATCCATAAACAAAAGGAAAAAATGATAATTTTGTGAAGAACCAGCAAGGCTTATTCTGCTGCTCAAGAGCAGATTAAACAAGCTGAGGGAGAGGACAACAAAAACTGCCCCCACAAACCAGGATTCATTGCTTCCAAGTACTTGTATAGAATCAGAGAATCATTTAGATTGGAAAAAAACATTGAGGTCATCAGGTCTGACTGTTAAACCAGGACTGCCAAGTCCATCACTAAACCATGTCTCTAAGCACCACATCTATGCTTCTTTAAACACCTCCAGGGATGGTGATTCCACCACTTCCCTGGGCAGCCTGTTCCAATGCTTCAACATCATTGCAGGGAATATTTTTTTTCCTAATAACCAACCTAAACCTCCCCTGGCGCAACCTGAGGCTGTTTCCTCTTGCCCTGTTGCTTGTTACCTGGGAGAAGAGACCAACCCCCACCTGCCTGCAGCCTCCTGTCAGGCAGCTGTAGGGAGTGATAAGGTCCCCCTGAGTCTCCTCCACTCCAGGCTAAACACCCCCAGTTCCCTCAGCTGCTCCTCACAAGACTTGTGCTCCAGACCCTTCCCCAGCCCCGTTGCCCGTCTCTGGGCACGCTGCAGCCCCTCTGCTCCCTCTTGCAGTGAGGGGCCCAGAGCTGAACACAGTATTTGAGGTGCGGCATCACCAGTGCCCAGTACAGGGGGACGGTCACTGCCCTGGTCCTGCTGGCCACACTGTTTGGAATACAAGCCCGGATGCTGTTGGCCTTCTTGGCCACCTGGGCACCCTGCTGGCTCATGTTCAGCCGGCTGTCAACCAGCACCCCCAGGTCTTTTTCCTCCAGGCAGCTTTCCAGCCACTCTGCCCCAAGCCTGTAGCGCTGCGTGGGGTTGCTGTGACCCAAGTGCAGGACCCGGCGCTGAGCCTTGTTGAACCTCATATAACTGGCCTCAGCCCATGGATCCAGCCTGCCCAGACCCCTCTGCAGAGCCTTCCTGCCATCAAGCAGACCAACACTCCCACTCATCTTGGTGTCTTCTGCAAACTTACTGAGGGTGCACTCGATCTCCTCGTCTAGATCATCAATACGTAGTTCAAACAGGACTGGCCCAAACACAGCCCTGGGGAACACCACTTGTGACTGGCCACCAACTGGAGGTGACTCAATTCACTACCGTTCTTTGGGCCCAGACATCCAGTCAGCTTTTTACCCACAGAACAAACACGCACATCGAAGCCATGAGCAGCCAGTTTCTCCATGAGATGCTGTGGGAGATGATGTCATGGGCTTTACTAAGGTCCAGGTAGGCAACATCCACAGCCTTTCCCTCATCCACTGAGTGGGTCACATTGTCATAGAAGGAGATCAGGTTTGTCAGTCAGGACCTGCCTTTCACGACCCCATGCTGGCTGGGTCCGCGTGCCTGGTTGTCCTGCATGTGCCGCACGATGGCACTCAGGATGACCTGCTCCTCAAGCTGACAGGTCTGTAGTTCCCTGAATCCTTCTTCCTGCCCTTCTTGTAGATGGGTGTCACACTGGCTAACCTCCAGTCTTATGGGGCCTCTCCAGTTTGCCAGTTCTGTTGGTAAATGATGGAGATTTACTCCGCAAGCTCCCATGCCAGCTCCCTCAGTACCCTCGGGTATTTTTCACACTCCTTTCATACTGCTTCATATTGAAACACAGACAGGGATGTAACTTGCTATATATTCCTTTGAATTCTGGGAATACTTTTTCCAGCTACTTAATTTTCACCAAGAAAATAAGGTGAAAAACCTTTTTCCTCCAAAGAAATGTTCAACTTAGGTACCACTACAGAGCAGAATATAAGTTATTAACTCCATCGAATAAATTATGGCTAAATGAATTACGATCAAGGTTTTTGTTCTTTTGGTGTTGTGGTTTTTTTAATTTATTTTAAATCAGCCTCATCTGTGTGCTAAATTATTTGTATTACAGTCTGGCCTACAAGATTCAAACTGAAACTTTGAACACATTGCACTGAGGGTTTAATGTCTAGTTTCCTTCTAACCTGAAAACTTTTATCTTGAAAAGAAACAAAAAAAATTAAAGCCTTCAATAAAAAAACCAAAATAAAATTAAAAGTTTCTTTTAATTTACTTCAGTGAAAGAAATCTTGTTTTACAATACAATAAGTGAGGGGGAAACTAGGACAGCTGTCAAAACTCTAAGTACCATTTTATCTAAAATAAAATTTCTTCTTTTTCCATTTTATTTTAATGTTGTTTTACTGGCACAAAAAATCTAAAATGGTTTGGATCCTCTACCTGAAGAAGTGGATGTTCAGCTATCAAAAGAAGCATAAAACACTTTTCAGTTGCACAGCATCATTTACCTGAGCATCTCGTGGCACATCTTAGTGATTCACCATTTTACTGAAGCAGAAATCAAGGCACATAGAGAAGAAGATCTGAAGTTTTGAAAGCAGCCTGTAATCGGGAGTGCTGCCATGTTAAGGGGGTTAGCTTTCAACAGAGTTAATTTCCAGTCTCTGAAAGCTTATGTTCAACTGGCATGATGTTTGCTGCATCGGACAACATCTGCTTTTATTAACCAAACTGGTCTATGAGGGTCTTTATCTCAGCTCTTTGCCTGAAGTCCAACTGCAGGTATCATAAAATCATGCCCAAAAATTGATACTGAGGATTAACCACTAAATGACATATTGTAGATGGTCAGTAGACTAAATGACAGTCAGAAAAAAAATATTTCCCCAATTCTGACCTCCAGGTAATTTTGCCTCCCCACCCCAAGTCTTCCTGATGTACTTGCAAAGCTCCTTAGGAGCTTAATATTTGAAGACCTAAAGAAAACAAAGGACAAAGCATTTTATCTCAAGCGTCTGCTTCATACAGCGTAAATTAGAAAAGCAATATAAAATAGTAAGGCAAAGAGATGAACATCAAACCACACTGCCGTGTGAACATCTGTCAGTGACACAGACCTCCACGCTGGGCCACACTTTACATTGCTGCACAGATTTCTGCAATGGGAATGAAATTGTAGCTTCTTATGATGTGTCTCCTGCTGTATAAACTGAGGCTGCTCAAGGCAGAGAATAAAATTCCATACTTACATGGAGAGCTTTTGTGGAGCAGCGAGTTCTTTTATTTACTCCTAAAGCTGCCTTAGAGCAGGGTTCTGGCGGGCTGTTGGGGTGAATGCCAGGCTATGCAAGGGCTGGGTAGGAGCAAGTACAGAAGGGGAAGTCATAGAGCTGAAATCTCTGACTGTCAAGCTCAGCTGGGCTGCAGTCACTGAATGAAAGAAGAACTGAAAAGTTATTTGGCTAACATGGCTGGCAAGCGCTTCATTCATATCAGAAATCAAAAGTCACACTGCAACCTGACAGTCCCTACTTTGTCTGCTAAAAAATTACCAGATCTCACTGACTACTTGTTCTGCTCAATGAGAAGGCTATGCTTTCAGAGATACGACAGAAATACTCTGCAAGAATAATTGGTTCATCTAAGTGGTACATTTCTAGCAATAAATTTAATTAAAGTTTTACCAGTTCAGCTTTAACTTGTGGAACTACTTAACCAGTTACTTGAATCATAATTGACTCATTTGCTGCCTTTTGCATGAAGTGAAAAAAAACCCTGTTGCCTTCGGTGTTTAGGTGGGGGTTTTTTTGCACTTGATATTGCAATAGCATTTTCTGGTTTGTTTACTAGAGATGTATGAGAGAACATTTTGTTAATGAAACAACATGCATTTGTTCCTATATCAGCACTTCATTTAATAACCCTTCCTTTTACCGCAGTGTGTGTAACTCTAACAGTAAGCCCTTTGACACATGGCGCTGTAGCCCTCTCTGGCACTACCTGCATGAGCCAGCCAGAGGACATTGAGCAGGTGATGCTCCTAACACAAGGACCTGAAGGGTAAAGTAATTTTTGCCTCTCCCTGCCTGTGGTGAGGTGATTAAAATCACAGTGACCAGATCTAATTCAGACTGGGAGCATAAGGAGGGTTTAAATGCAGGAGGTTCACAATCCCATCACTCAGCCACGTACTTTGCAACCCCACACTCAGTAGACCATGCAATGGGCTATGCCGTTCTAAGATCAGGCCAACTCTGAAGCACACAGAAAAAGATGGAAAAATTCCAACGCCTTTGAACCAGGCCATCATTCCTAATTGATGCTGCCCCTTAAATACAGTTATCGTCACAGCCACCTGCCAGATAGTGTGTGTGTTATCCTTGGGCAGAGGGGGACAGGGGCATCACACTGTGCTGGCACATCCTCTGTCATTACAGAAACAAGGCATGCCTGACAACAGAAAGAAATCAATGCCAATTTTCCTGTAACTGCTTGGCAGAACAACAATTACTTCACTGATTAAATCATCAGTTAACTAACAGAGGTAAAATTCAAAAGTTAAAGGAAACTTCCCAGCGTTGCTATGCAAAATTCTCTCTATTCCATTTTCAAGCCGTTATGTGATCTGGTGAAGTCCTGCTTTGTTCTCTCAGAGCCTGTTGCCATGGAAGTGACTGAAATATCACAAGTGAAGCACTATAGCTTCTATTTCCTAAACAAATAAGCAGCTTTTTCCTCTGCAAAGGACCACAAATGGTACTTGTGCCACTCTCAGATATGCATTGCATTTGCCAAATGCTTTGAAGCACTGAGCTCAGCTCTAAGCAATTGGGTCACCTAACAGGAAGGACCAGCTAGAAGGTGCTGCCTCGTGTGTGGGCAGAAGAATGTTCTGGAGTTTTGGACTTCACAGTATTTCCAAATTAGATCAGGTCACCCCTCATTTCTGCTGTTTACTAGCAAACAGGCCCATTGCAAACATGAAGGAAAGGGAAAATAAAGTGAGCTTCAACTCAGGCAAAGCTTAAAGTCAGACATGCAAGTGGACAACGTAGCCCCATGAACAAAAAGGATCAAACAACAGAAAGCTCAATATTCAGCTGCCAAACCACTTCTGCCTGTTAGGGAGCAGGATGACATCTTGGTTTTTTTGGAGAAAAGGGCTAACATTGCTTGACTTGGTTTTCAGAAACACTCTTTGTGTGTTCAGGAGAGCATTAATACTGCTGCTTTACCTGATGCTTGCAAGGATGGAGAGGGAGAGAGGACACCTTGCTTTCCTGCTCCTTGAAATGCAAGCAGACATGAGGCAAGCCAGCCCACAGTCTGCAAGGGGGTGGGTGGACCAGCACACTGTGTTTTCCCTGTCTGATGTATTCAGAGCAAGCGAACAGGAGAACCAGGAGCCATCTGACACTGCAGAGTCTCCCTTGGAGTCTCTTTCCAAAGAACAAATATAGCAGTGCTCCCTTTTTCAGTAGAGGCAGAGACTTTCTTAGAATAAACGTTTAACTCAGAGAAAAATCTGTTTGCATGTTGTTTTTCACAACATATGCTTTCCTACTGAACAATGCTTATTCCTGACATTTTAAAGCAGCTGCTATGTTTTCCCATTAATTTATTTATGTACGTATTATTTCCCACAGGAAGAAAACTGGGAAGAGGGGAATTTCATCTTCTTCTTTACAGGTTTCTTATTAAAACTTTTGCAGCATTTCATAGATTTATACAAAAGTCCTGTATCCTGTGCAGGTCTTCCAATCTCATTCTAGAAATGCTGCCTATAAGAAGGATTTTTTTTTTCCATTCCTCCATTTTCTAATTTCTAATTGGAATTTATCTGGAGGTGAGCAAGTACAGCTCTTTTCATCAAAAGGAGATGTAAGATTTGGTCCTTGACTGTTGATCCTTCCAGCTTTTTGGCTAAAATGTTTTTGAGTAGGTGTAAGTTCTGGGTTGCTTGTGCTTTTGATGTGTTTACAAAAACTGAACTTTAGAAGAATTGGACAATGACTCATGCTCTCCAGTCCTAACCACCTTGGCTAAGGCGGACAAGTTAAATCAAGGTCAGGCGGTCAGGCACAGTCATTGAGACAGGCAGATCGGGTGGCTGTGGCTGGGAGCTGCCCTGGTGAGTGGCACTGGAGAGCAGCAGTGTTTCTGAAAGGTGGTGGGAGCACCACACTGCCAGAGAGAGACATAAATATTTGTAATCTTCACTTTAATCTTTCAGGTTTAGAGGGAAAACTGCTGACTTTAGTGTCTCGGCTAAACCACATGGCCTACACAACCGGTGTCATCTCAAATACAAGCTGTGTTCTTCACTTAATAGACAATTTCACAGCACGCCCATCAGTAAAGAGAGGCTATGTTCTGTCAAAAGGTTGCTGTCTTTCCATACATATGAAGCAATTTCCATCAATACATTTTGATTTGGGGACCCTTTCTGTATCAGAGGCTTGTAATAGTATCTGGTATGAAATGACTACCGCCACAGCACCACCAGTAGAGCAAGGTTACTAAGTTCCTTAACAGAAATATCTAATAGGTAATTGTTTAACATTGGACTTGGCGTTTAAAGGGAAAAGATCATCCTCCTTCCAAATACACTAACACAAAAATACGTAACAACAATAATGAAATTATTTCACTTCGAGCACTAATAACAGACATCATCTCCTCTGTTGCAAGTGTCCTTTAGACTTCCTTTCCTACAAAGCATGCAAAGGGCTGGAGTGCAGCTTACGTTGCAGGTGAAGCTCTGTGCTAACACTTTGAGGCAGGAGGCCCAATCTATTACCATACCAGAGAAACAAATAAGCTATAATTTTGATCACTATGTAATTTCCAGATACAACAATGGTGTCACCATAAACAGCTTTTAGAATGAGAGTCCCATTGCATAGCAGCTGAATCCAGCTCTGGATTTGCAGCAGACACATACACTGCTGATTAGACAAGGTGCAGATTTAACTTAATGAGTAACATGCAATCTTACTGAATCTTTGAAGTGAAACCTTTGGCTATTCCAGATGAAAACAATGACCCTGCTGAAGGAGTCCTTCACCTTTCTGATAAGGTAAGGTGGTAAAAGTAACTAGCTCATGTGTTAACCAAGAGTTTCATAACAAACAGAAGATAGTAATTCATTAGGCAAAAAACTATGTCTTAATTCTTAGACACCAATTTTATCCGGGGAAGAGTTTCAGATATTACAATTAAGTAAACTGACCATTAATCTTTAGCTCTTTTATCTGTTCCCAGAAGTGTGCTCAGTCCAACAGTCTATGACCACCAAACCCTTTCTACCCCCTTGAACTTCAGAGTGCTATAAAAGCAATTTATAGCAGAAAGGGCTTCAAATTATGCCAGAACATAAGCAAGCTTTGAATACCCAGATATATATACAATAAAGAATTTTTTGTGCTATTTAACACACACACATTCACACAATAATTTCTCTCCATTTAGGTATCTATTAATCACTACTGGACCACACAAATTAATAGCAGTAAGCCATTAAGGTCTGAATTCTGGCCCCAGAACCAGCCAGTACACCCACAAAAACTTCTGTGAAAACCTAAATCAATGAAAACTGATGCAACCGCTTCACTCTTGCTGTAAACAACCACAAAAGATCTACAAGCAAAAGCAGAACATCTGTTTTGTAATTGTCATACTAGATAGCTATAAAAAGATAGATGAAACCTCGGATTTTTGCATTCAAAATTCTACTGCCTGTTTCAAACACTCTGGGGTCCATTTCTGTCACTTCGTGCACACAGTAAGATAAATGTGGTGTAGCTGCAGGGTTCCCTCCTCCCACTCCCTTTTAACTACCTCAGAATTTCTGGAGGGCAGCCAAAGCGGCAGCTCCTGCCATAGTTCGCAGACAGGCCCAAAGAGTGGTTCTGGGAGAGCAAGCTGACTTGGGCAACCTTCCAAGACAGCCCAGTATCACATAGGTGTGCACACCTTCACTGGCAGTGGCAGGGCCCTTGGTTGCTGCTCTTGATTTTCCAGGCAAGGACTCTGGTGACCCTGCAGAAGTGCAAAGGTTCTTACTGCCTATTGAGGAGAAGACGATGATCTGCGTTGCTTCTCCTTTTCCACATTATTTTTTTTCTCTTTTTCACTAAAGACAAGGGTTGGGACCATGTGGGGCCTGGGACATCCTTGCTTAATTGCAGTCTGAAGACACAGAGTGAGAGAAGGTGGCCACAGCTGAGACTTGGTGCTCTCTAGGTATCTTCTGTCATTGACAACCTTCAGGGGTCTTCACAGCAGGGTATGAAACAGAGCACACCTGAGCTTGCCCTGACATAGGTTATTAGTTGAACTATGTTCAGGCATGCAGAGACAGAAAACACACTGCCTAAAGTGGAGCTGGTCCTGCCTCTCAGGCTGTTGGTAATGTGGTCTTTGACCCCGTCGAGGCACATGCTGCCTGCATGCTTTGATTTCCACTTTTGACAGCTATAACTAAAATCCTTCCCCAATATCATTATGATGTGTTAAAGATATCAGTGTTTGCAGCTGCTTTGTTCCTCTGCTAGGATTTTATTACTTAGCAGCATGAATGACAGACCCAGACAAGCACCTGCATCTCAGTAACTCTAGTGCAAAATCTGATGTATTACACCCTTGGTGGAAAAACAGAGCACAACACCGTAAACTTAATGAACAGCTGAGGCACAGGTATACATGCATTAAAGGCAGGGTAGATAAGGACAGTAATATCTCAAATCATGCCAGTATGCTTCAGTGAAAGATATCCATTAAGCAGCTAAATTGATCACTTTGCCATCCATATGTATTCCTGTTTATCCAGAATAAACAGGATACACAAAATTGTAACTCAAACATTACATCAGAAAGTCCTTAACTTATCCACCTTCAAAAAGAACTTCTATGAAAGCATTTGTTGGGGTTTTTTTATGTTGCAACATTATTTTTGCACAGCTTTCATTAACTAAAGAAAGTTGCATATGATGTTATAGTGACTGTACACCATTTTATTTTACTTCTAGTTAGTGTATTAAGACAGACTCAAAACGGGTTTCCCAGTCTTCCACTGGACACCCACACTACCATTTGCAAAGCAGAAAACATGATCATTGAGGAAATATCTTCTATTATGGCAATAAAGGATAATACATAAAACTGCATATAACTCTAAGTTCAACTATAATAATTCAAGAACATACCACGTCCAGAGGTTACACAGAAATCCAGCCAATCTGGAGCAGGGAACCTGTGTTCAAACAGAAGGAAAACAAAATATTGTGATGAAGATAAGGAAGCCACTTCACTTGTGGGACATCAATAGCAGATGATTTGTCTTTGGGCTTAGTCACTGTCATAAGTCTCCTTTCCACCCACACAGGTAGGAAGACTAAGAAAGTCACCGTCCCACATTGTGGAACCGAGAGACTACTTAGGGAACCACCCCTTGGCAAGATCTCTTTCTTTTTTTTTTTTTTAATCTTTTTTTTTTTTTTTTTCCTGCACGTCAATAATTTTTAAGCCTTTAGAAATCAAAGTTCTGAAGGAAGAGCTCTTTTCTCCTTGATTTTGCACTAAGTTTTGCTAGGGAACAGACTAATCTGAGAGCAGAACTTTTATTAGCAAACTGAATATCAGGTTCCTTTACTGGAAGGTATCAGACACCACAGGATTTTTTGGCACTTGTGCAGACTGAAGGCGTTGTTTGAATTTTGGTTTTATTTCTCGTTATCCAACCTATTTTTATTTAGCAATAAATTAATCTTCCATAAGTTTGTTTTGCCCATAATAATAACTGGTAAGTGGCATCTCTGTCTTTATGTTGACCCACAAGCTTCTGTGTCTTATTTTCTCCCCCTATCCTGTTGAAGAGGAGAGCGGGGAGGAGTTGAGAGACCAGCTAAGTGGGCATCTGGCAGATGGCCAAAATCCACCCACCACAGGATGCCAGAGAAAAAACAGCCTGCAGGAAAAGGAGTCCCTGCCCACCTTGTGTGGGTTGTCTCATCCTCTTGTTCAATGTAAGGATAGGATTATCACTATACTTGCCTCCATAGTCATCATCACCTGCTCAGACTACCGCTAGTTTTTCCCCAGCAGTGACCAGTATCTAACATTAAGGCTTCTTGTATTTCTGATTATCTTAGGAGTTCGCTTCTCATGGTCATTCCTTGTTTTCAGCACCTCTAGTTTTCCCTGCTTGATCCCAGTTTATGTTGAAATAATTACAGAACCTTCTAATGCCTGGACACCACCTAATAATTCAGCTGATTTAGATTCGCATATTAATTATCTGTCCGTATTAATTTGCATATTAATTGTTTCCAGAAGGAAAGGAGGAGTCGATTACTTCATTGAGTCTTCCCTTGACAGATGGAATGATTTTTCCTCCTTTACTGCCTACATAAAAACACTACTCTTGGACTATTTCTACTGTAAAATCCTGCTATAATTTCTTGAGGCTGAGCCATATTTAACAGGGATGAATCCAGAATCCAGCCTTGCTGAAATCAGTGATCAGTTATCTTTGTCTCCAGCATGATGTGCAGCTGCAAGGGTTCGAGATGGCATGGGGACCCTAGCAGCACACGTGTTCCCCTGAGGTGGTGTATTGGATGCCCATGCCCAGGTGTGAACAGCAGGGGTGGCCTCTGTGAGAAGAGGTCAGAGGAGCTGAGTGGGCATCTGCCAGCCAGCCAAGGTCAACCCACCACATGTGGGCAGACAGCAGATGGTCCTCTTCTGAGAGGGACTGGATGCCCAGTGCTCCTGGCCCCCAGGACAGCTAGTGTTGTAGGTTGTTCCTTTCCTTTTCCAATGTCTTTCCCAACACAGACATCACAAGGATAACCCTACCATATCAAAGGCTACAATATATCGTTTGAGCTTTCCACCACAGGGATGTCCCAACTCACTACAGAAACAGACTATATGGTCCCGCAGGCCCTACTTACAAAAACATTCATGGTATCATTGTTGGGAGAGAAGATAGAAGGAAAAACTTTTCCCAAAAAAACCACTTTCTCTTCACCCTGGAATGTGTAACATCAAACACAGCAGACAGTTCAGTCTGGCCCTTTTCAGAGGATTTCAGTTTAACCAAATCATCAAAAAGCTAATACACAAACATTTCTTCCTACATCTCTTCCAACCCGATCTATTCTGAAAGAGGCTTATCTCTTCCCCATGGTACAGCCTATATGAGACTCTGTTTCCTCCTCCTCTTCTGCAGAGTCCAGCCCAGACAAACAAGAGAGGCTGCAGGTATCCCCAGTGCCACACTACAGTCAGGACACTGTCAGCTCTAAGAGAGTCCACAGGCTCAAGAGGAGGTTGGACAAATTCACAGACTATAACTACACCCAGAGTTATTAAATACAGAGACCTCAGCTCTGGCTGAGAAAGTCTCTGAACTTAAATTGTGGAGAATGGGAGAACATCTGCAGGAAATACTGCTACATGCTCACCACACTCATACCACTGCTGGAAATAGGATCCTGAGCTGGGTGGCCTTGTACAGATGTTCTTCAGTTCTTATATATCACCACTGCTGAACAAAATCTATTTCAAATTGTACTGAATTTAGATAAAAGTCATAAGAAAGCTGTTTTCTACAACCTAATTCCTTTAATAGCCTTCCTTTCTTCTAGCTATGAGTTATATGACTATGATGCCAATTTTCAGATTTCACATTCATGTAGCTTGTTTTGAAGGCAGAATTAATACAACAAATCCAGTTGTCTCTCCTGGCAACTAATTTTTGCCAAGAAAATGTGCCTTTCTAATATAGTGGGTTTGTGTAGATAAAATGCCAGCATTCTTTGAGGTTTTGAAAAATGTTTGGGAAAAATATTGCAGCAGAGGAGTCACCTCTGCTAGTTACATGCCAGCTTTATATTTGTTTTCCTGGTCAGGATTGAATGATTTAGGAGAAGTACCTTCAGACAGCATTTAATTTACCTCTTTGACTCCATAATAAAAATGTGACATCCAGGAATGCTGGTTAAAAACTATTGTTGGTCTAGTTAAACAGTCGATTCTGTCTTTCCTCTGTATCATTATCCTATGACATGGATCAAGACCAGAAAAGGTAGAATTTTTCTCATGTGACAAATGTAATTTTGTCAAAATGATACCTTTTTATTCTTTAGCTACTAACAGAACATGAACAGTCGTAATGGAAGTTACAGAAGGAAGAATGAAAATGTTATTTTTATAATTTTTTACCATTTTATCATTGCTCTTTTACTATTTCCTAACTTTTCATAACATTTAGTAATTCACTTCATAGTCAGATTGCCCAATGAGAAGATGTAGCGTCTTTATTAATTGCAGAAGAATTCAGCACACTCTGAATGTTTTCAGGCTCCTGGAGTCATTGAGATGACCATAAACATGCTCAGAGTTCAACAGTACATTAGCACAGTCCTTCTAATGACTTTACATAAAATTTATTTTCTTTTTTGGTACAAACTTCCTAAGTACTCCAAAGATACCTGGAAAAGGAGGGTTGCTAAAAAAAATACCTTATCTCTGTTAAGATGCTGTCTGCACCGTACATTGAGTCATACTAGGTTATGAACTTGAAAAGTTGTATTCATTGTCATAACACCAAATATAATTTTGTGATCAGTTTGGACAAGGACCTATATTGTTTAGGAACTCCATCAGTTGTCCATGGGTAAACCAAACATATGAGTTAGTTACTCAACATAAACCTTAATCCACCCATTTTCATTTGTGATACCGCATTTGAACAATACTTTGAAATACTTTGGAAAGACTGTTCAAGACTGTTTATTTAGTAAATTATACTTTATTAGTTCTGTACTTTTCTGGAAGGTTTTCTCAAGAGAAAAAATGACAAGACACAGTTCAGTCTTCTTAAAACGTAGCATCAATGTGACATATTTACTAAAGAGCCTTTAGAGAGAGACCAACAATTTCAATATATAGTTTCCTATCAAGTAAGTTATTCATCCTTCCCATTTATCTCTGTTCTGATAACCTTTCTTTGCCATAACAGTTAATTGGAATGCAGTTTGTAGTGGTCTTTCTAATAACCAAATAGAGTAATAACCTCCACAGCCTCACCTCAGACCCTTAACACAGACAGCTGTTAACAAATCACAATAATAACAAGCAGAATTATTCTTGTTGCCAAGCATAAGGATCCTTTATATATGTAGTTGAATTATCCCTTTCTGCTATGATATCTTTTCAGGTTACACGTATTATGTAGTAGGTTGTAAAAAACATAAATATCAGACTAGGAAATAACAGCATGGCTACTCTGTCTGAGGAACTGACAGAGCTGGACCTTTGGGATCATCATATCTGTTGTTTGTTGTGAGCTGCATGATCATATGGATTCCGTAGGCCAGGATCCACAGTAGAAGTACAGATGTCACCAAGCCCATCCAGATTCCAGGAGTGAAGAAACCTGTACAGTCACTCGCATAGGAAAACTGATTGTTTTCAACATTGAAGCCTTGAATCTGAAAATGAAAAAAGGTAAATAGATGAGTGGAATTAAGCATGGACCGTAGGCCCTAGTTTCAGAATATATGTGGTAATTACAGAAAATGCACCTGTTAATTACCACTCACACTCTGCACATTAAAAAAGTGTGAGAACCAAATCCTCTGCATGACAGTTTTCCATGTCCCCTTTTCACCCAAGATATTCATAGAATAGTAGAGTGGTCTGGGTTGGAAGGGACCTTAAAGACCATCTAGTCCAACCTCCCTGCCTTAGGCAGGGACACCTTTGACAAGACCATCCAACCTGGCCTTGAACATTTCCAGGGATGGGGCATTGTCATGGGTTAAGCTGCCCAGCCAGCAACAAAGTACCACACAGCTGTTCACTCACTCCCTCCCCCACCACCTCAGCAGGATGGGGAGGAGAACAGGGAAAAAAAATAAAACTTGTGGGCTGAGATAAGAACAATTTAATAATTGAAATAAAATATAATAATAACTAATGAAAAGGAGAGAGAGGGAAAGAGGAATAAAACCCAAATGGAAAAAAAACGAGCGATGCACGGTGCAATTGCTCACCACCTGCTGACGGATGCCCAGCCAGTCCCAAGCAATGATCAGTGGTTCCTGGCCAACTCCCCCCAGTTTATATACCGAGCGTGACATTCTGTGGTATGGAACATCCCTTTGGCTGGTTGGGGTCAGCTGCCCTGGCTCTGCTCCCTCCCGGCTTCTTGTGCACCAGCTCACTGGCACAGCATGGGAAACCTGGGAAGCCCGTGGTGTATTGTTTAGCAACAGCTAAAACATCAGTGTGTTATTGACATAATTCTCTACTAAATCTAAATCACAGCACTGTACCAGTGACTAAGAAGAAAATTATCCCAGCTGAAACCAGGACAGGCGTCCACACCTTCTCTGGGCAACCTGTTCCAGTGCCTCGCCATCCTCATAGTAAAGAATTTCTTCCTAACAACAAATCTAAATCTATCCTCTTTCAGTTTAAAGCCAGTCCCCCATACCCTGTCACCACATGCCCTTGCAAAAAGTCCCGCTCCAGCTTTCTCATAGGCGCCCTTTAGGTACTGGAAGGCTGCTATAAGGTCTGCCCAAAACCTTCTCTTCTCCAGGCTGAACAATACCAATTCTCTCAGCCTGTCTTCATAGGAGAGGTGCTCCAGCCCTCTGGTCATCTTTGTGGTCCTTTTCTGGACTCACTCCAACAGGTCCCTGTCCTTCTTCTGCTGGGGGCCCCAGAGCTGAACACAGCACTCCAGGTGGGGTCTCATGAGAGCAGAGGGGAAGAACCACCTTCCTCAGACCTGCTGGCCACACTTAATGCAGCCCAGGATATAGATATGGCTGGCTTCTCATAAGCCTATACTCCCTAGTCCTTCTTCTCAAGGCTTTCTCAATCCATCCTCTTCCCAGCCTGTATTTCTGCTTGGGAGATCCCCGACCCACATGCAGGACCTTGCACTTGGCCTTGTTGAACTTCATGAGGTTCACATGGGCCCACCTCTCAAGTTTGTCAAGGTCCCTCCAGAAGACATCCCTTCCCTCCAGTTTGTCTACCACACCACACAGTTCAGTGTTTTCGGCAAACCTGCTGAGGGAGCACTCTATCCCAGCGTTCATGTCACTGACAAAGATGTTAAACAGCTCCAGTCCAAGTACTGACCTTTGAGGAATGCTACTCCTCAATAGTCCCCACTTCTTTATGAGTAGAGAAAGTGTGGGTAACCCCTCCACAGTTTCTAGGATGATCTGCTCCATGATCTTGCCAAGCAGCAAGGGGAGCCTGACCAGCCTGTTGTTCCCCAGGTCTTCCTTATTTCCCAGTCAGTGGGAACTTCACTGGACTGCCACAGCTTCTGTGTGGATAGTGGCCTAGACACTTCATCCACCAGTACCCTCAGAACTTGTGGATGCATCTCATCAGGTCTCATGGACTTGTGCACCTTCAGGTTCCTTGGATAGTCTTGAACCTGATCTTCTCCTCCAGTGGGTGGCTCTTCATTCTCTAGGTGCTGCCTTTGCCTTCTGTGAATTGGGCAGTATGGCTGGAGCACTTGCCAGTGAAGACTGATGCAGAAAAGTCATTTGAGTACCTCAGCTTTCTCCATATCCCAGGTAACCAGGTCTCCCATTTCCTTCCGGAGAGGGCCCACATTTTCCCTAGTCTTCCTTTTATTACCCACATACCTGTAGAAGCTTTACTTGTTGCTGTTGATGTCCCTAGCCATATTTAAATCTTTCAGGGCTTTAGCTTTCATAACTTGATCACCGGCTGCTCAGACAATTCCTCTATATTCCTCCCAGGCCACCTGTCCTTGATTCCACCTGCTGTAGGCTTCCTTTTTCTGTTTGAGTTTGTCCAGGAGCTCCTTGTTCACCCATGCAGGCCTCCTGGGTTTTTTGCCTGCCTTCCTCTTTGTTGGGATGCATCACTCCTGAGCTTGGAGGAGGTGATCCTTGAATATCAACCAGCTTTCTTGGGTGCCTCTTCTCCTCAGGGCTTTATCTCATGGTACTCCACCAAGCAGGTCCCTGAAGAGGCCAAAGTCTGCACTCCTGAAGCCCATGGTAGTGATCTTGCTGTGCACCCTCCTTGCTGCCCTAAGGATCTTGGAACTCCATCATTTTGTGGTCACTGCAGCCAAGGCTACTCTTAAGCTTCACATTCCCCACCAGCCCCTCCATATTGGTGAGGATAAGGTCCAGCATGGCACCTCTCCTTGTTAGCTTCTCTGTCACTTGGAAGTTATCTTCAGCACATTCCAGGAACCTCCTGGATTGCCCATGGCCTGCTGTGTTGTCCCTTCAACCGATATCAAGGTGTCTGCAGTCCCCCATGAGGTGGTCTTGTGAATGTGAGGCTGCTCCTATTTTTCTTGTCGTAGTCGGAGTCCAACTCAGTCAGCCTCACATGGGGCACCAATTGTTGCAGCACAATCAAACTAGCAGACTGCAACAAGGCTTTACTGTTGGTCAGATTCTACTGTCTGTGCTGTATCTCCTTCCTTCAGAAACCACTGCTTCTCCTCTATCTGACCCCCTCTCCCACCATCCTCAGGGCTATTTAACCACTTAGCAGGAACGAGCTACAGCTGCACATCGTCCATGTCAATCAACCCACTGCCTTCGAGGCAAGGCCACAGCTGCATGGTATCAATGCTGATCAACCCACTGCCTCCAGTCCTCTACATTTTCTATAGAGGGAATCATCTACTCAGTCATCCTGGTCAGACAGCCTGCAGCAGACCCCCACTATAATGTCACTTGTCCTTGCCCTCCTTTGAGTCCTGCTCTTGGTCAGCTCCTCATCCATCCCCAGGAAAAGCTCCATGCACTCCACCTGGTCATTGACATAGAGGGCAACACCCCCTCTTTAATTATATTAAAGATGCAGAATTCATTTATTTGGCAAAAAGTAGTTTTCCCACTTCAGAAATTTTCATTATGTTTAGAAGTCCTAAAGGGGATGTGTGATCAGTATTGCTCAATGACCACTTAAGGACCAGGAGACTCAAAGCACTCAAAGACATTGGAGTTAAGGGCTCCCCAGATTCTAAGATTTGTTGAAATACCCTGAGATTTTTAGTTAATAACTCCTTGACAAGCAGAACTCCTGAAACATACTTTAAAATGCATCTAATGAAGATGACCTTTTTGGGTGGGTTTTAGTGAAAATTCAAAGAGAAAACAGTTGTGAAACCTTTCTTCCCACTGCCTTAGACAACAGAGGCTCAAAACAGGAGAGAGGGCTTGCTTCACTGAGGTGGGGGATCTATGTTTTCTATTAACATATGAAACCTATATAAGCTTTTCCAGCAGTTAAAAAAAATCTCTAACATCTCTCCTTTGAATGAATTCTCAGTGTCTGCCACTGACTGAGGTCCTACCATATTATTTCCCTCAGAAAAATCAGCCACTTTGGGGATCTATTTTCTGCCTAACCAACAATTTTGCAAAATGTATAACAAAGTGAATGCCTTTGAGCCCCCTATCCTTCTAAAAAAATTGTTAAAACCAATCAGAGGATCAGAGAACTATGAAGAAAGGGAAGACAATCCCCCTTCCACACAGATGCACGTAATGACATAAGCATTGATTTCTTCAGAAGGAAGGGAATCTGACTGGTGGAAGGAAATGAAGGAAGGAAAGAATTAATCTAGTATGTGATTTTGAGTCTTGCTTAAATAATTTTACAAAGAAAAATGAAGACTGAGATTATTATGTATTTACAAGTTCTTTAAAATGGGTGTGTGAGGAAAGCACCAAACATCATAAATCCACCAATAAAGAAATGAGACCTTAAAACTATTTTCTATAAAATATTATAGAACAAAATAAAAAATAAAAGAAGGATTATTTTATTTAAATCATTTCCCTCACCAGAAAATAAGCAAGGAAGCAGAAGATCATGGATCTTTACTTTTCTATGTTCCCATTCCATGATTACTCTATGCTTTATGATAAAATAAACGGAAAGCTTTGTGGTAATAAAAATTCGTACTTCCTAGGAAAGTTATTGGTACCAATGTTGGCGGTTTGCATACCATGCTGCACCAGTAAGCACTCGGAGTTTGAGTTCATTCATGGCTCAGGCACCTAAATATGTATGTAATATGCATGTTAAAGCCAATGTCTACACCTTCCAGAATACCAATTAATAAAACTATTATCATACGCAGAACTAAGGGCTCTTTAGGTACTGTGGAGTGAAGATGATTTCAGCATGTCAGGATTTTATGGGCCTCTTAGAAGAATCTTTCCAAGCCAGATCGTGGTAGGTGACTTGCAAAGACTGCCTGCTTTCACTGTAGGCAATCAGAGTTCTGATTAAAGCAGGATTAGCGAGTATAAACCTTTGGCTTGGATAACTGCACAGTTTTGGAGAATAGAGGTGATCACCAAAGGCTTCGCTTGTTAAGCCACTGCTTTGACAACAGATCAAAATGTGAATAGGAGTCATGAAATCTAATCTGAAAGACCTATTTACAATGAAAACAGAAAGCAGGTGAAGATCTATGTCATTTATGCTTAAAAAAATGGATGAAATTCTGGAAAACAATACACACATGTTACCAAATTTACAAGAACTCTTTGTAGCACTTAACAGGTATATTCAGTTTAGAAAGGCTTTACCACTTCTGATTTAGATCCAGAAATACTGAATTTTATTATGTCAATCCTATTGTGTGTTTTTTTTAAAGCAGGATTATGCTTATTGAACCTTGGAGCTGAAAGCTTTAATTGTACATTCTTAAAATGCTATGTCTACTTTCAGGCGGGAGATGAAATATATGCAGCGTTCTTTTATTGTTTTTCTGAAGCTTTATCATTTCTGTGGGGGTGTTAGAATCCAGGTAGGAGATAAAAATGTGACTCCTAGCAACATTTCTACCTATAGAAAAGTTAAAAATACTCACATGGTAATCTCTAATTTTTATGAATGTAAAAGCCTTTTGGATACAGGGCTCTGTACTGTGGAACTTTTTAATTTTAGTGTTTAGACAAGCATCATTTGTCGTGGTTATACTAGTCTGCATTTGCTGTTAATTTTTAACATATTTTTTTGAATGGAGTTTTCTCATCACTTGACCTTTGACAAAGCCTTCAAATAAAATGTTGTTTTCATGGGTTTTAAGCGTACATTGAACATCTAATTTTTGAGTTTAGAAATATTTTAACAGCAACGAGTCCTAATATTCTTGATTTTAAAGTTTTTGGAAGTTATTCTTAGGAACAAGGGGGCTTCTAAACCACTATGACACATGCTAAAGAAATGTGCTTTTGGTGGCAGCCTCCTCTTTAACTTCATAGACAATTCTGAGATCCTCAAAAGGATAAAAGATATCATGGTAGAACAACTATTCCTGTAACAACATCAAACCCAACAAAAAAACCCCACCAAAACCAGAGCAGTTTTGGTACTGTGTACAGTTCCCAGTGCTGACATCCTAGGCTATGGGTACACCTAGACAGTATCCCACAGAGGTTTTTTAGGTGGTAGTGACTGAGGTAGCTCCAGAGGTAAAGTAAAATGCTGCATCAGTTCCTCCTGGCTTTGGAAAGAGCTATGCAAGGCTTCACTGTGCAGGTGCCATGCCCCTCTAATACAGTGATACTGTTTTCAAGACACCCAGCATTGCAAAGCGCAATCGCACCAGCTAGATCCTGGTTTCTAATTCATCGCATAACATTGGCATGAAAATCATGTTCCTCAGTTTCAGTGACAAGATTTTATGCTGGCTGCAACCACTTAGCATATCTGGTGTGCTTTTCTGTCCATGCAACTGAGCTTGGGGGTTTCTAAACCTCATTCTAGAACAAAGACTTATACTGAGATCAATCAGATGTCACTATGTATCGGTGGAAGATGCTTGAAAAGGTATGATCTGGTTCAGTGAGAACTCAGAAACAAGCCCAGAATGTTGACTTTCTGTTTTCTCACACAACAGAAAAGATCAGAGCAGGACTTCTCAGCTTGTGTTCCATGCTTAGGACTTTATGAGAGAAAGAGGCCTTTCCCAAGAGGAACTAGAAGTTCTGTTGTCCGAACAGTGGAAGCAGCTGCTGCTCCAAATCAATAAGGAAAGTGGGAAACCTACTGCTTCTACTCTTGATCAAGACCCCAATAAAAGGATGCCTACTAAGATGGAGCAAGGCCCCTCTCGAAGCTTTAAGAAGGCAGCAATATCAATGTATATAAAAATTCAAGGAAAAGATACATTGTAAGTGGACACTTCATCATTTCATACCACATGTACTTTCATAGCCTAGTGATGCCAAAGTCTAACTTCAAGGAGTTGATGAGGCTACGTGCAGTTGCATGGACTCAGGTATTTTCAGGCCTTTCTATAAAAAATACCATCAGGAGGAACCTTCACAAAGTTGGTGTATAGTTCTATGTTGCTTCTCAAAAAAACTGGGACTCGATCCTGGAATTTGTGGAAAATATATCTCAGCACCAATGCTGTTCCTCTGAGTTTCCCATTGTTTAAGCAGAAATGTCAAATCTGGACTCAGATTATTGAGCTTTATTAACAAATTCATAAATACATTTCTATCAGCATTTGTATTCAGTTATCATGGTTTAGCTCATCTTTGAAAAATAAGAGTCCAGTTGTCTGGAATTATTCCTATTGTTTCCATGACCTCTTTAATCGAACAGATCCCTTAGTGCAATATTGTTTTAAGATACGAATGTTAATGTGCTTCTCCTAAGTCAAGATCAATGCTCAAAATAATAAAGATGCACTCATCTATATCTCACATATGTAGTGTGTACTACTGCACTAAATACACTGAAAATTTATGCCTCATTAAAAAAAAAAAATTAAAAAGCCAGTTACTTTCCTTCTGGCCCATGCAGGACCTAGTATTGCTCCTGAATGAAGTCAATGTCAAACCTTCAATTAAATTAATTTCATTGGGCTTTTTCTGTCTGTAGGAGTATAGACAGTCTAAGTCACTGAAAACAGTAACCACACTAAGCTGTACTTTCCTAGATAAACAAAGTGCAAAAAAAATCAAATAAAAACAAAGTAAGCAGCATAAACCCACCCACATGGAGAGGCCCACGTTTCCAATAGCAGCCCAATTCATTAAACAGGCATGGAAACTTAGTCATTCTTTGCCTGATTAAGCGCATTTGGTTTTATTGTTTTTTCTTTTCTGTGGACAACTTCAGCTTTGTTTTTCAAAGCTGTGCTTTCATGTTCTTGCTGTTTATCAACTGCCATCTTTTTTACCCCTTTATTGAATAGCTCACCTAGGGGGAACAGCTTTTCTTTTACATTTTTGCTCAGGCTGAAATGAAAGTAAGGGCATTATGAATGCCTATCGTTCAGCACCTACAATAGCAAGTAATAGTTCTTGGAATTATCTCTGAAATGGCAATGTGTACTCACTTGCAACCTGGAAATGAAAACATCCCAGTTTTTTGCCTCATTGTTGGATGGAATCAGCCTTGCAGGATAGTGATTGCTTGTTCCCACCAGCTGACAATGAAATGAATACTCTGCAGGAGCAGAGATGACAGAAACATTAAATTTAGCAAACTTTTCTCCATCTTGTACAATCTCAACTGAATCTAAAGTGGACCAATTTCTAGCTGAGCCTCCGTAGAACTTGTTGGTCATTAAAAACCTAGAAAGACAACAGAGAGGAAAAAGAAGTCAAAATGACAGAAGGAAAAAGTTAATACTCATTTGATGAAGTACTAGTGGCAGATAAAGGTTCACTATTGCTAGCTGCAAACATCACAGTTGGTATCTTAGCTTGGCCTCCCATGTCATTAGGATTGTTCACAAGTGAAGAGACTGAGTATGTTTTTACTACTTAAGGGTTTCATCTCACAAGCACAGCTTTCATAGCTCTGGCAGGCAAGGAGAAAATGCAATTTCATTCTTCAATGGCCCCTTCCAGTGCAGTATTTAATCAGTCACCAACGCTTTATAATCAGTGGCGGAGAACCTGGGAAACTGTCAGTAGACCTGCAGTGGCTCTCAGTAAACATTTTATGGCATTTTTTGAAAATTGCTTTTATGGTAGGTACAGGCATAATAACCGTTCTGATTTATCATTGCAATTCTTCCTTGGCTTAGATGCCTAAATTGCAGTTTCCTTTGCAAATGTCTGAATTTGCAGTAAAAGAGTTTTCTCTCACTGGAGGGTAGGGAGGGGTCATCACCTCTAGTTTCCCAATTTTTAGTGGTTTAGACAGAAATAAATATTTTCTCTTCTTGAAAAGGTCTGGGTATGTGCAGTATTGTAGCAGTTTCCAGTAGTTTATAATTATGGGATTTTTATATATATATGTTACTACTGCTGCAATTTGAACACCTCCCAAATGTTCAGAAACAGAAATAATTGAGAACATCCAGAAGTACATCCTGATGCTTTACAGATCAGGACTATGTCCTAGTCTACCACTTTTTACCCAGATACTTTTAAGTATTCAAGTTATCCTATAAGGAAATTATAAACTTTTCTCCTTATTGCACGTTGCTTAATACTTTAACCCTGCTTGGTCTGGTATGTGTTGCTCTATATAGTTTGCTGATTATTATTTATTTATTTTTGGCTTATTGATAACCATAAAGAATTTAGAAGGGAAATCCTTTTAACACTACATGAGACTTGCTACAAAATGAAATATTCTAATATGTTTATCCAAAATGGATAACACTGTATGTGAATTGTAAAATTTGGGGTAATACTTAGATGCAATTATGATAGGTCTGAAAAATACACAGTCATCTATAAATATGCCACAATACAGAAAATATTATGTTCTATAGGGTATACATATATACATGGAGAATATTCTCTGTTGTAGAATATTGCTTGTTTGTCCAAATCAGTTTCTTTTGGTAGCAAGTCATTCGACAACATAGAGTCTAAACTCCACAAAATATTCCTTAGGGGTAACACACAAAATTTGACAAGTTAAATTACTACAGTAATTAATTTGTATTTTTTTTAATTATCTGTGGCTTTTGGTTCATATAACTTCATAATCCTCAAGAGTTTCAAAATGCACAGAAGTAATCCCAGAACTCAAAGTGTCATTCAGGTGAGAAAAGGATATTCTGTCTTATGGCATCCGTTACATTTTGAGCCTGAACATCTCTTTCCATTCAACATTCAGCTGCAAGCATCAGTGAAATAGAAAAAAAAAATTGAATTTCATCTAGTACACATTCACAAATATTTATGGAAAATATATTGTTATAGTGATGAAGTTACAAAATTAAAGCATGTATTAGCCTAGTTATTAACTGCTAGAAGAAAGGAACCTTTTCCTGATACAGAGCACAATCTGAACAGAATTTGCATGGCGTTTCAGTAGCAATGCTATAGACACTAGCTGGAGGCCAGCTACAAGCACAGAGAAGTTTACTTAAATGTTTGTGCCAACCACAGATGCTGGGTGTGCTCTGTACTTTTGCTGAGAAGCTAAGTGGTGAACAAGGAAATTCTTTGGAGACTTCCCATATGAACAACCAGGTTTTTATAAGGCTATGTATGTAATTACAGTCTAAAGCGACCTCCAAGAGAACGCTGTATCTTCATGTTACACCAAAGACTAAAATTTCATCTTACTTGCACGTTTGTGAGAATTAACATACTAATTAACGAACTAGATGAGCATGGTTAACTTAATAACATGGGCTTTTATCCTCAGCATTTCTCCAAACAACTGGTAGTGGATAGCCTCCAACTACATGCTCTTAACTGCTAATTGGTACAACTATAATTCATTAAATTACAAAAAAGTCATGCAAAGGACAAAAATCAATAGCATTACTTCATTTAGTTTAATATTTTCTCATATGAGTAGACAGCAAATAGAATGAGCACAATATACCAAATTAATGACAAGGGGTGGAGAGATAAAGATTTTACCTGCAGAACTGAAAGTATCTTGGCTTTTATAAGAAATGCTGTGCTTGTATTAAACATTAGAGCCAAGACGGGAAGCAAACTTTCACACAGACATTACGTACTTTACATATTGTGGCACAAACAATTCCTGCTCATAGGCCAGACTCCCTTTGTGCCAGATAACCATGTGAACTCTAAATGCCACCACTTGTTACCCATCAAGTTCTCATGTGGCTGTTCGCTACAGGGAGAGATATTTCTGAGAAAGAAGTTACTGTTTCAAAGATTCAAAGACAAATGCGACTGGTAGGTAAAAGACTTTAAAACATGGTTCTTAGGTCAATTTATTCTATACATGCTATGAGCGACAAGAACAGTCAAGTACTTATCAATGTCAGTAGGGAAAATACTAATACTCTGCACTTCCATCCACTTTGACACGTTTTCCTAAAGAAGATGATAGACAGGTTCTTGGATACCTGGATGTCATCAGCTGCTGAGAGAGCTGCTCCCACAAAAACTGCTGCCCACTGCTCATACCTCTGCTACAGCACGAGTTCACTTTTGTAAATTTTTGTAAACTTAGCACAACCGAAGCCACTCTACAACCACTCCCTAACAGCTCACCTCTCGGTGGCAAATGCAGGAGGCTGAATGGGACTGCTGCTCTTGCTAGAGAGGGAGATGGCAGCTGTTTGCATAGGATGAAGCAGCTATTGCAGCTGTTAGTAGTAGGAGGTGGGATATGACTAGCTGCTCAGCACGAGGTGGTAGACTAGCAGCGGTAAGGGCAGGGTCGGGATCCAGCTCAAGCTGCTGAAGTTAGGGCCTATTTTATTGACCAAAAAATCAAGCTTTTTGAATGTGGTGCTCTGTGGTGTCACTTTCTGCCTTCAAGGGATGCTCTTCTAGACCTGAGTAAATGGCCCTTAGAAGGGAAAAAAATGCATTCATGGCTCTAAGCTCTGTTGCTTCCCACCTCTTTGCCCTGCTTGTGTCCTGTTTATTGAGGTGGATTGTAATCTTACCAAGGCGTCATCTTGAACAAGAAATGCAATCAAAGTGAACCAGAAGGCCAAAACAGAGGTTGTAATGTATCTCTGTGGCATTTAGGAGCTCTTGAAATAGACATGACAAGACAAACAATGTGAATAAACTGTTCCTGATTCATGAAAAGATCAATGGATTGTTCTGGTTCTGTTGAGTATATCTTATTTTTTTGCATTATATGCCACGCAATATGGTATTATGGTAGCTAATGGAGGCCTAAAATGACACAATTGTCTCTTAAATCAAGAGATAATCCAACAGGACAGCGGTGCAGAATAGTGAGTGAAAATAAGGAAAATTGTGGGTCAAGATAAAGACAGCTTAATAAATGAAGGCAAGAGGGGAAAAAAGTGATACTGAAGCAATCACTCTCTACCTCTCCCAAGCAGGCCAATGCACAGTGAATGCCCAGGCAATGACTACCCTCGAAGCCACTCCACACCTTCTTCCCCTGTTCTATTTTTTTATTGCTAAGCACCTGTGTCACACATTAAAAAAAATCAATTTAGGCTTTTTTTTTGTGTTGAAATGGCCCGAGCACCTATTACAAATCTGGATTACACCTAGCTCAATGAAATAAATGAAATTCTCCTGTAAAACACAGCCAGCCTATGCTACTTTAAATACTTACTGTGCATGACACTGGTCAGGACTTCACCTACTCTCTTTTCAAGTCCACCTATTGTGGAGACTGAGTTTCTTATCCCAGCTTTAAGGGCTGTTTATGCATTTTGGTATTTAGCTATAATATATTCAAAAAGCAGCACAGGTCAAGAGAAACTTTATGAATATTTCTACCTTTACTACCACAGGATCAAAGAATATAAAAAATATTCCATAATAAGAGAGAAAACATGAACCATTCACCTATTGTACTGATCTTCTTCCTTAATTTACAGTTAGTCTGCAGAATTGCTTCAAATCTCTTCAGATGCACCTCAAATTCATGACCACATTAATGTTTTCTTCCAATAATTAAAATCATAAGATTTTAACAGATGACTAAATGTAAATCTGAATAATCCTCATTAAGTCCATATGCATGCACTAACATTACATTTGATCTTCTTATGTCTGATGTAGCAATCAAAATCTAAGACAAATGTTTCAACTGCTGAAGTATTTTTTCATATAATAGCATCCTAATGTTTGCGATTTCCTGTTCTATAATTGAGCAAAACTTGTTGACTACTTTAAAGTAAATAATCCTCCAAGTTCCATCAATTAACTTGGTAGCTAGTTTTGCAGCACAGTGTCATGCTTCATAAGATTTTCAAGTGCTTTATGATTCATATTATTTTCTTGGAACTGTAATTTTAGAAGAAAGCATGGTGTTATGCTGAGGATGGTCACATTCAGAACAAACGTAGAAAGCAACCAGATTCATTCATACACTAAAAGATTACAGGACAGCAGCTAGGAGCTGCAATAGTATGAGCAAAGACACAGAATGAAAATCCAAGGCACTGTTTTGGTGGGTCTGTCTGTACAAGAGTGAAACAGGACCAGCAAACAGTAGGCAGAGAAGCACCAGGGCAGCACCACGGAAAGTGATATTAGACTAAAAGTAAAGACACAACTTGGGCAGAGTCTTGGTTTGAGAACAGTATTTTTGGAATGAGATCCAAGAAAAATGTTTCCTTCATTCCCCATGGTGTTCATGGAAATGCATGCCCCTTTGCTACTTTACAGTACTGAAACCAAGAAATGCTTGACTCCATCACCAAGAACAAGTCTCAAGGATCCTATGCACAGCTCACTACAATAGTCAAAAAAGTAAAAATACTATACTAACAGCAAGCTTATCTGTACATTATGTTCTTTCACAAAGCTCTAGATGCTTGGAGAGGAGACGTTAAATAACAAAGCATATGTGGTTTTTTGTCACTTACCGTGATCTCTTGTAAGTGTCTTTCTGCACTCCAAATATAACTCCCAACACATCACTGACTCTGTTCAACACAAGTCCTTCTGGAGGTCCTTCTACCTAAATATAGACTGTCCTTCTACCTCAGTGTAAATAATAGTATTTATTCACCCATGCTTATCATCTTAGTGCCACATGCCTTTTTTACTCTCCTACTAAAATACTGTTCATGGTCTGATTGTCTCCTACATTATTACTTTAAACTTCCCCTCTTTGGTTTCCCTCGATTTCCATTCCCCTTATTCAAGATGTCAAAAGTATTTTAGATTGCAAAAGTCATTTGTCCTTCTGCTGCCCAAGCAAACATCTAGTTTGTCCTCTGGTATATGCAAATTTAATTCAGTGCAAGTTCTTCCCAAATAAATTCAAGCAATTAGCTGAGGTACCTAAATGAAAAGAGCAGGCTGCATCATCTTTACCAGAGTCTACAAAAATTCTTTTAACTGCTGTTCCTGCTGCTGAGGAGAGAACTGAGGTTTAATGACCAGCAGCTGTGTGGCAGCCCTCAAACAGTAGCAGGTGCTTTCCCCGTCCCTAGAATCCAGTAGTGAAAGCAACAGCTGCAAGTACTCAGAGTGGTGGTGAATGGAGTCACCTCCAGTTGGTGGCCAGTCACAAGTGGTGTTCCCCAGGGCTGTGTTTGGGCCAGTCCTGTTTGAACTACGTATTGATGATCTAGACGAGGAGATCGAGTGCACCCTCAGTAAGTTTGCAGAAGACACCAAGATGAGTGGGAGTGTTGGTCTGCTTGATGGCAGGAAGGCTCTGCAGAGGGGTCTGGGCAGGCTGGATCCATGGGCTGAGGCCAGTTATATGAGGTTCAACAAGGCTCAGCGCCGGGTCCTGCACTCGGGTCACAGCAACCCCACGCAGCGCTACAGGCTTGGGGCAGAGTGGCTGGAAAGCTGCCTGGAGGAAAAGGACCTGGGGGTGCTGGTTGACAGCCGGCCGAACATGAGCCAGCAGGGTGCCCAGGTGGCCCAGAAGGCCAACAGCATCTGGGCTTGTATTCCAAACAGTGTGGCCAGCAGGACCAGGGCAGTGACTGTCCCCCTGTACTGGGCACTGGTGATGTCGCACCTCAAATACTGTGTTCGGTTTTGGGCCCCTCACTGGAAGAAAGACACAGAGGGGCTGCAGCGTGTCCAGAGACGGGCAACGAGGCTGGGGAAGGGTCTGGAGCACAAGTCTTGTGAGGAGCAGCTGAGGGAACTGGGGGTGTTTAGCCTGGAGTGGAGGAGACTCAGGGGGACCTTATCACTCCCTACAGCTGCCTGACAGGAGGCTGCAGGCAGGTGGGGGTTGGTCTCTTCTCCCAGGTAACAAGCAACAGGGCAAGAGGAAACAGCCTCAGGTTCTGCCAGGGGAGGTTTATATCGGCTATTATTAAAAAAATAAAATATCACTGAAAGGGTTGCCAAGCATTGGAACAGGCTGCCCAGGGAAGTGGTGGAATCACCATCCCTGGAGGTATTTAAAGAATGCATAGATGCAGTTCTTAGGGACATGGTTAGTGGTGGACTTGGCAGTGCTAAGTTAACAGCTAGGCTTAATCTTAATGTTTTTTTCCAATCTAAATGATTCTCTGATTCTCCCTTTGACTTTTCATCCCAGGTCTTCCCATTCCTTAACTTTTCTTCCCTCTTCTCATGGTAGGAGAAACATGGTCTTGTCATCATCCACGCAGCAGAAAAATTATGGTTTTGCACCCCTCATTAGCCACAAGCTAGCTCTGACAGAGTACGCTGGTAATCTGCATTAGGACTAAATACCACCCTGGCCATGCAAGTAGACTTCAGCCCCTAGAACTGCTCACATAACGCAGATTTCCCTGAGACAGGATCATGGTTTGATCCTATTAGAAAAAGAGGATGTTGCATATGCCAGTAGCTTACAGTATGGTTGTTTACCTATACCACTTTTTTAGAACTTTACCTGAGCACATTAATATATTCTCTATATAAAGACCGTATTATTGTTCTGCTGCACAGTAACTCCTTAGAACAGAAATTAAATCATAATTTCAAAACCATTTTCACTTAACTCCTACTTTTTTTTTCTCCTAATTTACAAGCAGGCTTTGTAAGTCACAAAGATCTATTTAAGAACAAATAATAATTTACCTTATCTCTAGGCTGCTGATTTCATTCACTGGCTTTGTGTATTTTAATGACAGTCTAAGAATAAGAAACAGATTTTTAATGTTAGAGTAGTCAGCTTTAATTAGATCATTGTGACATTTCAATCGGAGGGAATATTCTAAATCAATAGGCAATTACAGAAGTCATATAGCAAAGGTTCAGTACACAGAAAAATATGACAAAATATTTCTAGAGTGTTTTTTTTTACCCAAGAGCAGGTGCTTCAAAGTAAAGGAAAACAGAGATCATGTTTCATTAATGTACTTCCAGCTGAATTACTACCTAGTAACCGGCAATACTCTCCTTCAAGGGAATTTTACAATGAAATTATGATCTCATTAATGCCAGTGGAGATTTCTGTGATTGTGAGATTGGGCACAGGGAAACCTGTTTGGACCAAATATAAGCAAACAAGAAAAAGGAATATAAGAGGAAAAACAAAAGTGAAAATAAGGGGCTGCATCTGAACAATTTTGTGATCTTGACTCAATCTTTTTCTTCTAAGAATATCCAATTTAGTATTTTTGTACTTTGGATGCTTTAGAAGAAAATTAAATTGGTATTAACTTGACATTGCACCATTTTGGATTAATTTTCAGAAATCACATATTTTACGGAATTTCTTGTGCTACTCACGTTGTGTTGGTGTCTGAGCACTCAGAGGAAGAAATATCCACATTCTGCATTACAAATGTTGCATTTGTCAAATCTATAAAAACCGAACTGTTGGCTTTGAGGCTGAAATTACTAGCATAAAAAAGGATGCATGTATCATTTCCAGTGGTCACATTCAGAGGAGGATATGATAAACTGCCTTCTTCCTCAGTGGCCATTAATCGTCGTCTTAATTCCCCCACCATATCAGTTCTTCTAGAAATCTGGAATAACAGCACATTAACAATTCATCTCCTTTGTAAGAGATAATATCAATTGAACACAGACCTTCACCATTCTGTACCATGAACGTCCATCCTTCTTAAACCTTCAATCAACTTCAATATTTATTATTGTCTGTCTATTTAATTGGCAGTATAGAGGCTATGGTGTTAACCTAGGTTCCCATTGTCAGGTGTCGACATGTGAAAACAAGCACCACTGACATCAGGCAAATGAACGTAAAACTATGTTGTTAATGCTGCCTTAAGACAGTGGTGTTAATTAGTGCTAATACTTTTTCTTTTTACAGAAGAATATACTGAAAGAAAGTAACTCTTCTTCTGTGATAAAATCACAAAAAAAATTTAACTTACACATTCAGTGACCACCCCCTGTAGTAAGAACAAGTTTTTGCGCTCTTCATGTTAACAGCCATGAAAGCAGGCTACCTAACTACAGCAGCGCTGTTTGTACACTCTTCTGATGGCTTCTGGGAAAAGATCTATGCTCATTTGGCTGATGCAGTGAACTCCTACAAGAGACTTCACTGCATATACACATTTGTTTTAGGAGTTTTCCAGGGATTCCCTTTGATAGGTAATGCTTTTTTACAAATGTGCCCAGGACATCCTTGGTAAAACAGCCCCATTGATATGAACAGTAAAAGCTAGCTGACCTTATCAGACAATAACTTAATCCTGTTGTTCATATCTTACTCTTCACTTCTTACTCTGTTCATATTTGGACTATTCCATCTATTTTTAAGTCATGTCAGCTTTATAACTTCATATTCTACAAGTGGCCTCTTCCCTTGGATAACTTTGGGATACAAGAAATGAGAGGTGTCAGGGGTTACCAGAACTATAATTACGTGGAGCTATTGCCTGGAACCACTTTTAATGGGTTTAAAGACAGGCAAGGAACATTTTCCAGTTTGGAACAGAGGCTATAATATCACTTTATAACCTGTCTATGGAGAGGAGCCCCAGAAGATTTTGTCACCTTAACCGCTGCTTTCTAAACACTATGGGCCATCTGTTATTTACAGCGCGTCTTTGTAGATACCTAATTCTATGAACAAAGCAGAATGGGCTGAATTAAAAACCTTTGACTAAACTCTCAAATATAGACTGCAATCTTCCTCTCCCATACGTGCATATTTTATGAATTTCTTTTTAATTCAGAGTAGTGCCTTTTCAAATACATCAGAACATGCGCTATTTTAAATGAATACCATTTTCTTTAAAAGAAGAGTGTGCAACAAAAGACAATATTCAACTCTTGATATAAAACTTTTAATCTTCCCTTAGGCTGTCCTGAAATGTAATCATTTTATTTCAAACTGAGAGGAAGAGCTGAAGTCTAAATTATATCCTGCCTAACAATTGACTTCACTATGTGGGCCCCGTGTATCATCTAAAGAGGGCTTTAAAAAACGCCTGCTAATAGCTGAAAACAATGCTACATTGGAGATTGTGATTGGGCTAACTTGGGGGATCAGGTTAAGTATCTCAAAATAAAAAAAAAAACCACTATTAGAATGTAATCATAAGACTACAGCTTTATTTCTGTTGGTCTGCTGCCAGTACTTTGCCATGAGGCTCTCACATAAAGATTCCCTTTCATCTCTGAAAAAGCATATGAACCGAAAGAGTGTTTGCCTGAGAAGAAGAGGTGTCAAGGACTGAGAAATCCACTCGTTTCCCGTGATTAAACCTGTTTTAACAAATTCACCCATGCTGAAGAAGGGAGGCAACACATCTCACCTAAAAACATTTCTGAAAGTGAGCTTTGTTTTGGTCATATTTGTGGCTGAAAATACAGACTGTGCAGCCCAGCGAGTCTTTATTTGCACAGCTATAGGCAGGCAGGACCACTGCACTAAACGGAAGCCTGAAAGCATCAGCTCTCTGAAGAAATATCCCCTAAGCACTTACCGGCCTGCATATTCATCCTTCCAGCCTGCAGATGCATTTCTCTAAGTTACCTGTGGGTGAGGTAATTCAGCATATTTGAAATCAGGAGGCATTACCCCACAGAAATCCAAGAAAACTTCGTCTGGAGGCTGGAAGAAGGATCTGTGAAACACCCCAGCCTAGAACCCACTGGAGGCCTAGAAGATGGCAGTTGCTCCCTCCAGCTGACCTGCAGTGGGAAGCTGGAGGCTCCCCCAGTACACCCCTGCCTCTCTGTTTCAGGCACATTTTCCTATTCTTCTGTTGCTGCACAAACATGAGCTTACTGAATTAAAATCTTTCTCCCCACGCCTGTATTTCATGCTAAACTATAAATGACAAGATACTTCCTTGCGAAATTGATTATATTTACATTGAATTCTTGTAAATCAAATTAGATTATTTAGGAACAATCCATAGTGGCAGTGTTGTCAATCATTAAACCATATTTTATTCTGTTGCTTTCTTTGCCTTTACCTAATCTGAACCATGGGACGTGTGACTCATTGTCTTGTTCCTCTGGATTTATCAATGGCATTTTTGATCTCAGATATGCAGTGAACAATCACAAGACCCAATTAAATAAGACACAGAAAATAAAGGGTGCCATTTACATTGTCCTGGACCAGAACTGAAGACTGTAATTACTAACTAAACCTGCAACAGAAGCAGCCTGGAGAAAATTCTTCCCTTTGATCTGTTTTGAAAGGCTCCTAATACAGAATCATCTCTCTTGGAAAGGAGGAAGACAGCTGATCTGGCAACATTTTGATTCACCAACATACTGAACTTTTTCAAAGCAAACAGACCATACATCCAAAATTATTCATTTGTTTTGTTGTTGCTGGGTTTTGTTGGCTGTTCCAAACCAGAATGGCTAGAGACAAGAAAAAAGATTTGGGGCCATTTTATGTATTTGAAATTACAAATATAAGTCGAATGGTTGCAAACACATACAAGAAAAATACTGGGAAAATAAATTTTTCATTGGTTAAAATGATGAATGGTAAGGAATCATAGAAACAGGCTGCATTTCACACTAGTTTCAACATGGGATTTCTGGGTATCAGTTCAGCTGATGGTTATGCCCCCTTTTCCAGTCTTGTACTTCTTGATTTTTAATTGCTATGTCCAGGTGTGCCTATCAAGAATAAGAAAACTGTCCTGGAGGTCTTTGTAGTTCCTTTTCATTTCTAACAGCATGGACGTATGACCACATACTCTCCTTGGAGTTGTTTCTCTTATTGTAACAGCTAGCGGAAGGAGGTGGTCTTTCCATACTTTCAAGGAGGGAGGCAAGGAAGAAGAAGGGTCCACTCCCTTTCTCTTTTTAGGTTGTATCTTAGCCTAGTCCCTGCCTCCATACTGTGAACTACAGTGCATTCTCTGTATATACTCTACTTAGATGGCAAATGGTAATTTTTCCAAATTTAGCCATAACACGATTAACCCCTTTGTTGGTGTAACAAAACCACACAAAAATCTTAGCTTCTGTTGGGGGGGGGGGGGGGGGGGGAAGTGCAGTATAAGAGCCAGATATTGCTTAATAGTATTAAACTTCAAATGCAGAGAAGGGCCTGAAAATATTTAGGGCATGCAAGTATAGACAAAAGCTGAAAATACATCATGACTCCAACCTAAACAATTCTATGATTCTATGATGCTGTGAAAGGGGAGGTCAAAGAATCCTTTTGGGTCACTTACGATGGCTGGAATCATCATGAGGTGCAACATCCAAGGAGGGGATGGCAGGCACTGCAACTGCTACCATAGCACCCCAAAGACAAAATGTATTTGACTACACTTATTTCATTCATCTTTTGGTGCCAACTGTAGCATAACAGTGCTTTGAGCTCTCAAAATCTGCAACGTTAAGTAAAGAGTTACCGACTATCTGTATTTTTGAGAATTTGAACTGTTTACATTGTTATGATTTCTAATGTTTTGTGGGTTGGTGGGTTTTTTTCTTTTCCACTCTAGGCTATCTTATAACTTCAATTTTGGCCCTAGATTTGGCGAACCTTGCATTCCATATAAACCTCAGGCAGTCTCCCTCCATTTTATTGAGGAGACTGGATTTGTCCAGGATTCATCCTCTGATACACCAGAGGGCCATGCTGCCACCCAGAGGGACCTCCACAGGCTGAAGAAACGGGCTCACAGGGACCTTACGCAGTTCAACAAGGGGAAGAGCAAAGTCCTGCCCTTGGGGAGGAACAACCCCAGGCACCAGTACACACTGGGGGCCAACTGGCTGAAAAGCAATTTTGCAGAAAAGGACCTGGGGTCCTGGTGGACACTAAATTGAACATGAGCCAGCAATGTGGCAAAGGAGGCTAATGGTATCCTGGACTGCATTACACAAAGTATTGCCAGCAGGTCGAAGGTGGGTGATCCTTCCACTCTGCTTAGCACTGGTGAGGCCGCACCTGGAGTGGTGGGTCAAGTGCTGGGGTCCTTAGCACAAGGACCTACTAGATGTACTGGATAGAGTCCAACAAAGGGCCACAGGATGAGGAAAGGTTTGGAGAATCTCTCCTGTGCAGAAAGGCTGAAAGAGCTGGGACTGTTTATCCTGGAGAAGAGAAGGCTCAAGAGGGGGAATCTCATGAATGTGTATAATTACCAGAAAGGAGATTGTAAAGTATATGAAGCCAGGCTCTTTTCAGTGGTGCCCAGTGACAGGACCAGAGGCAATGGCCCCAAACTGAAACACAGGAGAAGTCATCTGAACACGAGGAAACATTTTTTGCACTGTGATGGTGACAGACTTCTCTCCAGTGAAGCACAAAATAGAAAAATTGTTCTAAGTTATAAGCAAAGAGAGACACATGCTTTAAAATAAAAAACCATCTAATGCAAAATCCACTCATAAATTAATTATGACAACACTTGGCATAAGTACGGACTTGGATACTTGTATTGCTCACACACGTGTGCATTCACACATACATAGATACAGAAAGAGTAGAGTGTAAATATACTTGGAAGTGGAGAATTTCTCAGAAAACTCATTCTTTTCCCTGATGACATGCAACCCTGATATCGGTTGGAGGGACAGCACAGCAGGCCATAGGCAATCCAGGAGGTTCCTGGAATGTATTGACAATAACAAGGGCTTGGGTGTGTTGGTAGATGAGAAGCTCAACATGAGCCAGCAATGTGAACTTACAGCCCAGAGAGCCAGCCGTATCCTGGGCTGCATCAAAAGAAGCTTGGCCAGCAGGTCAGGGAAGGTGATTCTCCCCCTCTACTCCACTCTCATGAGACCCCACCTGGAGTACTGCGTTCAGCTCTAGGGCCCCCAATAGAAGAGGGACAGGGACCCATTGGAGTGAGTCCAGAAAAGGACCACAAAGATGACCAGAGGGCTGGAGCACCTCTCCTATGAAGACAGGCTGAGAGAATTGGTATTGTTCAGCCTGGAGAAGAGAAGGTTTTGGGCAGACCTTATAGCAGCCTTCCAGTACCTAAAGGGCGCCTATGAGAAAGCTGGAGCGGGACTTTTTGCAAGGGCATGTGGTGACAGGGTATGGGGGACTGGCTTTAAACTGAAAGAGGATAGATTTAGATTTGTTGTTAGGAAGAAATTCTTTACTATGAGGATGGCGAGGCACTGGAACAGGTTGCCCAGAGAAGCTGTGGCTGCCCCATCCCTGGGAGTGTTCCAGGCCAGGCTGGATGGGGCTTTGAACAACCTGGTCTAGTGGAAGGTGTCCCTGCCCATGGCAGGGGGGTTGGAACTGGGTGATCTTTGGGTCCCTTCCAGCCCAGCACATTCTATGATTCTATTTCTCACATTTGTAAGGCAACTGTAATCCTAACCAAGACATCAGAATAAATGTCAGTAGCATGACACTTTGCCCAGAGGAATCCTTCACCTCTTTTTTCCTTCTCTATTAATAGTCTGATCAAGCAGGGGAGAAAGAAAGTACAGAAATAAGGTACATTATATCAATAGCAATCATTTATTGACAATTATTACTATCATTTTAGTGCCCTGCAGGGTATATAACCAAGCTTACTGGCTCACATTACCGTCTGATGGCTCCTCTATCCAAGCATGCATACTTCTACCAGCAAGCCAAATGGCTCAGGGACTGTGACACTCAGCTCCTACCTGGTGTTCTGCATCTCCCAGGGTTTTTCACAGAAGCAAGGCTGGGACAGGAATATTCAAGTCAAAATATAAGTCTCACTGTAGGAGACAATGATCTCACTGTAAAGGATAACATTCTGTTTTATAACTGATAGTACTATTATGACTTGTGGAGAGTGCCCAAGTCATGACCAACCACTTGGAGATCTTCTGTTAGAAGGGATAATAAAACTGCAATATTTCTTATACCATTCAGTTGAGTGGCCTGCATAAACAAAATCTGCAGTGTCAGCTTGTATGTTTATGGCTAGATGTGTTTATCCTTTTGCAGCACTGGGCTGGTTAAAAGATGTCTTGATCATCATTTACAGAGAATGTGACTACTCTGTGCAACTGAATACAGTGCAGTGAAGAGTGAGTTAGCAGGGACCGTGCAAGTGACAGAACCCAAATCAGAGGAAGGTGCTGTGATGCAGCACTTGTGATAATCCTTCTTGAAAGGCTTTAAAATGAGACAAGGAATTTTTGCATGTACAGGACATACAAGCACATCCAGAAATACCACGGTAGTCCCAATTTTCTGAAGAAAATTAAGATATTTCCTATTATTTTCTCACTCCAACTTTTTTAAAAAAATCATACCAAATTCTTTCAGCTAACTTAAGGAAAAGCAGGAATTGGCCTATGAAAAGATCTTGACTTTAGAAAGTAAAACACAGTATGTATAAACTGGAGTAGCAGTAGCAGGAGCTGCTACACTTAATTCTCCACCTTACATTTCACTTTGGACAAATAACCCAAAGACAATTATTCCATTGAAAACAATGTCTTGGTCATCTACCAGAGTGTTAAAACTCATTCACATCTTTCTAGCTAATCAGATTTTTCAAACTTGTATACAAAAGACAAAAAAAAAAAAAAATTATTAAGAGCTTGCATCGTAAACCAGAATTAATCTGGAAAGGAATCTACCACATGTATTATTCAAGGAGTATTTGCTGATGCCAGTCTCCCCAGCTTTAACATTAGATTAGGCCCTGTTTCAGGCAATTCTGACAAAGATAAAAGAAGCTACAGATTTTACATCATTTGTAGGCTGCTGAGGGGAATACCCACTCCAGCTGGTTGTTTTTCCCACTTTCTTATGTCCGTATGTGGAATCCAAGTTGCCATGGGAGATGTGAAAAATGAAGAACAGATTCTGCTGCAATAAGAGGAGATGGGTATGTAGTGAGGGTTGGGCTGAGATTATATAGGGGTCTGGTGGGTTACCTAACGGAAAAATGCAAACAGGAGCAAAAATGTGTTACTCTTACTGCCAGGAGAGTTGCTGACACTGTCCTAGACGTAGGTTAATCACAGAAAAATTAAAAATCTGAAGATCCATAAAAGTCTCCGTCCCTCCACTTAATATTTTGATCCTCCAGCACTTCGGAGGACTGCTCTGCCAAATTGGGCAGCCTGTCTCCCTTTTCTTCTTAATTTGAAGAGGTGCGAACAGGATGATAGTATGATAGTTACACCAAATTGTTATTGATATTTCAAGGAAATTAATCTTTAACTTTAAAAAGTTACATACCTGTCTTACCATTACTCAGGTCTGCCTGTAATAAATTACAGTCTAAATACCACTGTTTTTCAGATGGTCAGATTCTCACTGTGTTCAACGCGACAACATCATTCTTTGCTTTCAGCATCTCCATCTGTGTGTGACAACTCTTTTGGAGAAAACAGACAGAAATTGCACTGTAGGAACTTGTAAGGAGAGTCTGGCTCTGTCTTCCCAGTTCTGCTGAATCAAAAGGCAAAGGACAATAATTCTAGCAAACGGAAACTCTTTGACAGGGAAGTTAAGCATTTTTTCCACGGAAAATCAATAAAAGGTATTTAACTTCTACTCTGCTTTCTTGCACTCAGTATCCACTTAACTTTTCTGACAGTAGTGTATGTAACCTAGAAGTTATATATATAAATGAAACGCACATCAGAAAGTCTACACAAAGCTAATATTAGAAATAATATCCATGCCTTTTTGAAGGAGGTTACAATGCTTTCTTTTCTCTGGATAAGCCCTTTTTCCTCCTCCAAGTTTGTCTCAAAAGCTGTGTTTCCACCAAAGCCTAGTTAACCCTTCCATTTAACACATCTCAGACAACGTCATCAATCTTTCATAATTTCTTTCATCTCCGACTAGTCTCTTCCCCATCCAAAACAAAATGAGACCACACCATGCAAGCTTGGTCAGCAGTTACATGTAACTGCCACCTCTGTGGCTGGTAGTTATGGACTTTTTACAAAGTTTAATATCATGATGCTTTGATATTAAACTTTGGAAGACTGGACTTTATAAGGTGGGGGGTATTCGAAAACAAAGACCAGCTTCTTTCCAGCACTCCTATGGGGTTGCTTTAGCAGCTTGATGCCTATTGCCGTTACTACACCATAACCAGCCTTCAATGACAGGTAATGGCACCTGGCTGGGGGTTTGGTTCAACCACAATAAGTTGCTCCTGCTGGCAGTTCATATCCTGAGAAAAACTGTGGAGCAGTAGCAAGGAATATCATCAGGGTCAGAAGGAAATCAAGTACTAGGGAGGAGGAAGGGATTTTCAACAGTGAGGAGGCAGAATGGGATCCAGCATTCACCTTGCGATAGTTCTGCTCAGTGTAAGGCAAGAAACCCTCCTTATTCTGTTCCAGGATTTTGCAAGTGAGTTGGCTGAAAGCCTCAGACAGAGATAGCTACCTGTTAGAACACTTGGAGTTTAACGTTCATACTGTAGTGCACTAAAATGTAGAATGATACTTTTTATGATTCATTACATACCTATCTGAAGTGACTGAATCATTTGGGCTAAACCAGAAACCCCGTCACAGAAGAACAGCTGCAATGTTTCAATAAAATTGTAAACACTAAAGTTTTAGTAAAAAGAAAAGGACAGAACAAGAACAAAAGATGCGATGTAATTTGATGTCAAGCACCACTTTATGTGTGGCTTTTACAGCAATGCATCCATTAACAAATTAAGTAAGAGCCTTGTGGCATTTTGGCAGGAGGATGAGTTTCTTAGTTTCTTGCCTTTTTTGGTTTTTGGTGGGTTTTTTTGGTCTACCAGTGACACTAAGTACATATATCATTAAAAAAATCAAATAACAGAGATTCCTATGCAAGGCTAGAGTGAGCTGGTAAGCCTGCATGGATCAGAACACTGTTATAATACTAGGCTGGATCCCAAAAGAAACAAAGACTTGTCAACCTCATGCTGGGCAAATTTGCCTCTTCTCTTACAGCATCCGCAGTTAACAGCCCAGGGGTCCACTGGTGAGTCCCAGAGGCATCCCACAATTGCCTCTGGGTCTGCTGTAGTTGACTGTTGCTAACACAGGTGACTGCACGGGGGTCTGGCCTGTGCAGAGCTATTTCCTCAAAAGCTGCTATAGAATCATACAATCATTTATGTTGGAAAAGACCATTAAGATCATCAAGTCCAACTGTTAACCTAACACTGCCAAGTCCACCACTAAACCATGTCCCTAAGCACCACATCTACATGTCTTTTAAATAAAAGTTTCTGTAATCAGTCAATTTTCGAATTAGAAAACTTTCTAAAAAGAAATATACCATATATTAGAAGACTGAAATCTGATTCAGTTTAAAGTTGTCAGCTACAGGGAATGGGGTAATCTGGTCCTCAGAAAGAAACAAGATCCGTGTTTCAATGCAGAAACACTGCTGTAACAGTCTGTCAACACTTTATTAACACCCTGGTCTAGTTCTTAGCTTTGTCTGCTAAAGCTCCAATATGCAAACTTTGTGAACAGAGGCTTGCATGCAGTATCAGCTTCACAGATTTTTATGGAAAAGCCTGTAGGACTTAATAAAAGTAGCTTTCAGAGAGAAAATCTCAATAGAACTATCCATCAATAAAGCAAGGATATATTTCTCTGATAAAGTCATAAATATGTTTGAAAATTACCCCAAAATTATCATCCTCTATCCTAATTTTAGAGGCATGTATGCTGTACCTATGAGTTTAATGGCTGCACATGCACAATGGCTATGTATGCATAATGATGACACCTCTTTTCTGTTTCAAATGGCAGAAAATCAGCTGATGGCTTTGAACAGAGTCTAATACTTTTTTTTTTTTTTTTTTTGCAGGCAGGGTAAGAGTTAGAAAGCAGAATTAAACAGAACCACCACATGCAGAAATATAGCAGATCTAGAACTGCACAACAAAATGTCTTCCTACCACAAAACACTGAATTTCTAAGATCAAATGTTCTGCGGCACTATGCGAAGCGAATGAATTCTTTTCTAAAGTGAAAAGAAAGAATATGACATGCCAGTTGAAACTAAAACAAAATAAGCCAGGTTTCTTCTAACTAGTCTTAACTATGTTACATGTTGGATGCACTAAAACCTCGGGGTTTGTGATTCTGCCATCAGACCACACACAATTCCTAGGATCAGGGATTTGCATTTTACTGATTACTGGCAAATTTTTGTGTTGTGTTGGCCTTTGTTCTTCTAACATCTATTCCTTTAGTGTAGACAATAGAAACTGCAATAGAAATCAAATGGTGCAGGATATAAATGTTTTTGCCAGTGCAGGGGGACTCCCTGTGGTTGCACCAGCTTGTCCTTTTACCAGCTTCATTCATTTAGTTTCCTACAAAGGGAAGGAAGACAAGAAGTACTGCAGGTAGACATTTAGGGCAAGGTCGCTCTGACTGCACGCAGGAGCTACCTAGCTACCCAGCACTGACCTCCTGGATCTTCAGCCCTAGGAACATGTTGGGAGGAGACACATATGCTGTGATCCTCTAGGTGGGACAATTTCCTATTTCTAACCCTTTGCTTGCCCAAAATGGGATTGTGAGTCTGCCTCTGACAAAGATCCTGCCTATGGGCTTTGGTGTCTGGAGAAGGTGCTGAAGATAAGAGTTTCTGAGCTCACCAGCAGCAAAGAATGGGAAAGAACGCAGAGTTCCCAGAGGCAATTTACCAATCCTTAATCACAAGGATCTTGAGATTCCATCCCATTTCACTGCACTGCAAGTAGGAGAAACTGCACCAAGCTTGGGGTACTACCTACCTGATTTCCATCTGACACAGTCACTTTGTGTTATGGATTTTCTGGTTGCCAGCAGAACGATTAACATGTAGCGGGCCATTTTTTTTACGTGCCAATTATTTAATTTTCTAAAGTGGCAATTCTACAACAACCTAATAGGCAAGCAGGAGGAGGAAAAGTCTGTGAGCTTCCTTTAGTGGACCTTTGTTTAGTCTGTTGGCTGCCTTTTCTGGCTCACGGCCTTTAGTTAAATAAGTTACACATTACCTTGCAACATTCCAGCCCCAGAGAAATGCTGTCAATATCCCAGCCTTCCACTGCCAAGACACAAGACCACCTAAACTGTGTGAGACCAAAGGTCCACCTAACTCATTGCCAGTGGTACTGATAGCACTGATAGTAAAACTGGTGCTGGCAGCTAAAAATAAGAAAAGGTTAAATACAAACAATACTTGTCCCCAGGATACCTTCCATCATTTCTGCAATCTTTGGGTTATAAACCTTCAGAGCTGAAGGTTGCATTCAAATGAACACATGCAATAGGATCTTCCTTCTATCCTTCCTTCCTATCTTTCTTCCATTAGTTCACCAAACCACTGAAATCTATGTATTGGATATTTTGTCACCCAAAACTAATTTATTTTTTTCTTTAAAGGGATTTTGTTCTCCTGAATTCCTGCATTATGGTCTGTGAGTGGTGATAGTTGCGAGTACTGGCCAGAGACAGTGAATAATTATTTCCTGTTAAGCTCGTCCATGCTATCGGTAGTTTTATTTATTATTTCTCTCTTGAATTGTCACTTTTCCTAGGTAAAATATTTTAATCTTGTAGTCCTACCGTATCCCTTTGGACATGGGGTAGCCAGAATCACACAGACTATTCCACTGGCGGACTTGCACTCACCAAGGGCTTAGTGAACTACTTGACACTTGCAGCTTTGCCCTCTTCCTTTCCAAATGATTGGTAACAGTCTGCTCACTATTCATTCCACTGCTAACTGCAGGGATGTTCCGAGAGATCTACCCGCATTCGCACCATAATTCCTCTTCTGAGAAATAGCAGCCACTCATCACAGTGCAATATGCATATTTAAGGTTTTCCTTATGCGTGTTACTTTCCTTCGTACTGGATTTCATCTGTCATTTTATCACCCAGTAACACAGTGCCGTGAGTGGTTGCTCCAACTTGTCAGCACACCAGCAAACTTTGGCACCCTCAGATTTCAGCCCCCTTCCCATACTAACGACAACTCTACTGAATGGCACAGGCATCAACATCAATCCCCACAGAATCCCACTGTAAACACCAATCCTTTATTTTTATCCTTTGTTTTCTACCTTTAAATTTTTTATTTCTGCCCAAAAATAATTTTACTTTTGTACCTTTTTTTACTGTAGCAACAGGATCACTTACACCTACATATTTTATGTCTCTCAGAGACCAGCGTATCCATATCATATTTTCTTCATATGTCCACATATTTACTACTTTAAGTTTCAACCCATTTTTTCAGTACAGAAGGTAGGTTTCCTGCTTGTATTTTTCCAGAGATATGAAGCTTCCTTTCAAACTCCATGTCACACTTGCCACTTCCTGATCCTCTGGGATTAAGGCCAAGCTAATATACAATATGTTATATACATATAAATTATAAGTTGTATATGAAGAACCATGACAATTGAGAGACTGGCAGTTTCATGTCTTATTTTAGTTAAAACTTTGGTGAAAATTATCTGGCTGGTGACATAAGACTATTCATTTTATTGGTTTATTTTGAAACCTCTTCTACCACCTACCACCTCAGTAACAGGAAAAGTTTTTGAGGCTCAATTACTGAAAAAGTCTTTATGCTGAGATCTTCTCTATGTTCCACCACAGAGACGATCAACACACAGACTCTTTTGGCTTTGTGTTGTCACTCCTTTTTCCCCCAAGTTTCTCTTTTTTTTATTAGATCAAATGGTCTCTGAAAGAATTTCTAATGTGTTTTTATTTCTTTTGCATATTGTTCCTCTGAATCTCTTTAAGTCTGCCACATGATTTTGCACTAAAATTGCAGGAATTTATATTCTTTTTAATTTTCTGTATACACACAGGACTTAGCGTGGCTTTATTAATTTCAATAGCCTCACCTCTTTCACTCTGATGTTTAATTATGGCACAATTTGGGATGTTTCCAAGAAAGGAGGAGGGTGAGGGGAAAGAAGCGGTCTTTCAAAAATGCTTTTTGAAATACAGTTTGAGCTTTTAATATATTGTGTTTAAACAGTTTGCATTCCATCTACAAACAGTGTCCGTCAACACAATCAGTGGAGCTTACCAGGCAATTCACCAAATGACAGACACGTTGATCATTTCAATCTTTAGGTTAAAGTCCTATCATTTGGATGCTATGTTTGACCTCAGTCTTCAAAGACTCTGCTCCTGAAATAGGACTCTAGAATTCCCAGAATACTTGTCTTTGTCTCCTTGAATCCAAACTTCTTTTAAAATACAACACCAGTCCCTTACAGATCTATTCTGTCACTCTAAAAAATTTCTTAGCTTGGCATTTTCCTTCCAGAAAGGTTTTAGCATGCCTACCAACATGCCATATCAATATGCCTGTTTAGTTACACATTCCATTTACTCCATCTCATTTTCGCCTCATATCTTAATCTTATTCTGATTCATTATGTTTACAACCTCTGCCTATACATGACTGGTTTTAAGAGTATTCACTGCAATTTTCATACCTACATTTTACCAGTTTCTGCTTTTTTCCCAAGACAGACTTCACCCCAGCCTACGTCCTTCTCTACCATCCCACCCCTTTTTTCCTGGTCTTCAGTTTTAAATGTAAAATAAATGCATCTTTCTAATTTGATGTATATGGAACACCTGTACAGGCTTCATCTATGTCTTAAAAAGTTAGTTAGCAACTGAAAATAAAAAAATTGTTCTGAACAGATAAGAATAATAGTTTAGTTCTGTGCTGCCCTTCACTTTCCAGTGCAGTAAATAAGCATCCCTATATATAAAACCATATATAAACATCAAATGAAAACTAAAGCTGCAAAAAAAAATATTTAAGGAATTGAATCTTAATGCTCCAATGAAAAGTCTAGGGTTAAAGGTAAAAGCTAGTTTTCATTTATTTCCCTGAATTGCCCACTAACACATGGAATAAATCATATAGAATTGCTAACAAGCACTTCTTGCACCCTTAGCATTCAATTTCCAAGATAATTTGGCTAAATATTTGTTCATTTTCTTTTCCTCTAGAATGACAACTAACTGGCTTCAACCAGCTTTAAGCAGTTCCTTTGTAATTATTTAAAAAGACTCTACTTCTATTAAGTAAAAAAAACCAACCAAACAAACAAAAATACCCCACAACTGAGCTAGCTAGGAATAAGTGCATATTCTTTATCTACAAGTAAAAGTTTATTTTTTATTATAATGGAATTCTTTAAGTGGGGAGAGGAGACAACTAAAGGATGAGGAATTCCTACAGTTACTTCTTTTAGGTTGGAAGCACTGACACTTTATTATACTATGTCAAACCGTAATTGATCCTTCAAATGAAAAAAATACAAAAGTAAATGGATAAGGCAATTCTTATATTCAAGGATGCATGAGGATATTAACCCTACAACCCCAACTCCTGCAAATGGCATTATAAGCATTTTTCTAACATTTTCTTCATGGGTAAACTCCCATTATATAGTGTTTGAGCATATTAAATGGTTAAAAGCATTCCATTAATCAGAAGCTGTGAAGTCAGTGGGGTGGCTGTTGCAGAGTTTAGTCTCCTCAGAGTGATGAATTGACTAGTCAACAAAAAAAAAAAAAAAAAGAGAAGCTGGTTGTATGTGGAAGATGCAGCACTGCAAAATGTAATAGGTAGAAGGCAGAAACAAAGAAAATGCAACCACAAGCACTTGTCAAAGAAGACAAAAACTTTTCATATTCTTTTTAGCTGGGGTGCACATCAATAGCACCTGAGGATACCTGCAAGAGACACTTCAGAGTCAAATGCAACCACTTGTGCTGCAGATGCCCGTGTTACTTATGGCTGAATAAAGTTCCTGTAACTCACATTGCTTGGTCCGGAGTGGAATCAAAGACTCAACATACTTAAACACCGACTAGAGCAGACAGCTTGTAGAATGAAGCAGTCAAAAGCCCACAGTAGCTGAAGCTTTCTGAAAATGCGGAGGCAGTAGAGAAGGTTTAAACAGCACTTCACAATGCATCTGTAAGAAGTGGAGTCAGCAAAATAAATATCAGCTGGGAAGTAGCCGTAAATCTCCTTTTGGCAATATGTGGGTCCTCCGCATTCAATCTAACTGGGAAGAGATAGCAACTATAAAACTGTCTTGCAGAAGTTTCAGAAGCAAACTTGTAAAAATGTGACATAGACATCATGAAGACCTGAAGGATGGCAAATATGTTGAAATTTATGATTTGAAGCATATCTGCCTTTCAATCACTGCAGCTTTTAAACCTCTCCGATTACAACAGCACAGGTAAAATTATGCATTCCAACCACAAGCCAAAAAAGCTAACTAGCAGCAAGCACAAGTAGAGGGGTGACTCTGATCATAGTCCCCAAGAACACAAAAATTTGTATATTCACGAGAACTCCTGATGCAAGAGTGGAACAAGGACTGAAGAGGGGTTTGGTTGTCCTGAAGAAAAATAAGCTATCACGCCAGTTTCAAAGGGAAGAAAGGTCTTGGCAGGAGACTCCTCAAATCTTCAGATAAGTTTTTGGGGTTTAATGGAAAAGAAGATGAGAAATGCTGAGTAAGAGTTGTCTGACTAAATGTATATGTCGAGATCTGACCAAAGCACAAGGATTGCCTTTATGGTTGTCAGAGACAAAGGAGATTATGAAAGGTGGGTTTCATCTCAGCCTGAGCAGTTACCTACAGAACAGGTCAGAAGGATCATACCCTAATACAATCTTTGATTGTAAAAAGAACCCTAGTTGATGACTTTGGATTCAGACTTTTGCACTTTGCTTGCCCAGAATTAGGTGATACAAATCACTCTCTCAGTGTCAGCCCAACTCAGACCTCAAAAGCAAAGCATTTTAGAACAAGAGTCACAAGATGTAGCAGTTGCCTTCTTGGAGAAAGGCAGCTCCTTTATGACATGATGGAATATCCAGAAGAATCATCAGCTGGTTAGTGAAACCATCTCATGTAGGTCACCAAACAGCCTTTGTTTCAGGGTCTTAATTCTTTCTTCCAGCTTCAAATGCTGAAACTGGAACAGAACAAGAACCAGCCTGAATAAATCTCCATCGTGCCTTGGGGTAATTAATTGGTAACTGTGATAGCCCAATGGGATCTGTGGCTGCCCTGACTAAACCAAGCAGCTCTTCCTCATCAAATCAGAAAAGTGGCTCATAGGGGAGTTTTCTTCCTGTCTCAGTAACTCGCTTTCTGTGAAGCCAATACCAGCTTCAGTGAAGGGAGTTAGTTCTTTAGTTTAAGGTTCTGAAACAGTTCACAACTTCTGCAGTTCAATGCGTACTAAGAAGAGGTTACATGCAAATGTACAGACTGATGAACCCTCAAAGGTACTTTTCATTTCACCTTTTCTAGCTCTGTACAAAAGCTCATAACCTTGAATGCACCGAAACAAATTAAAGTTTGGGGGGGTGGGGGGGTGGGCGGAGGGAATATGCTTCCAATGGTTTTATATGGCATTGAATTTACAGAATTAAGAAAAGTTTAAATTGCTTTCTTTAAAAAAATGCAGAACATCTAAAAATACATTGCTTTAATTATTTACAAGTGCTCCAGTTACTCAAACTAAGCCACTTTCATTTAGAAAGTCTGTTGAAATATGCATAGATTTAAAATTCAACACTTTTTAAATTGCTCAAAAATTTCCTTCTCTTCTTCCATTAATTAAAAATATATTTCATTCCAATTGTTCTAAATGCAGTTTTCAGCTAAGAATGCCCATGTACGTTTGATTTCAATCAGCAAAGAGCCACAACAACTAAATAATTTTTATTTCTATTTTGGATCTTTATTTTAGAAAATTTACAAAAAAGGCAGATCAAATGTTCTGGACTCATGTCCTCTTCTTTAATACAAAAACATACAGCAAAGAGAATATTAGCGGGAGTTTGCTTCCTTGTGTTGCTATGTCTTTGTACTCTTAAGTCCTGTCTCCAAAACCCAGTCTCTGGCAATTAATTTCACAGGGTAGATTACTGAAGAAAGTTCTTGTTTTCCTTCAGTAGAACTAGCCTTTTTCCTAGAGCCTTAAGGAAGACTTCTGATTATCTTGTTGGATAGCCAGAGGTTCAAGATCCTACCTCCCTACAAAAACCCAGATTATTTCTGATTGAACCCAGGACACCTTTGGGGGGCTTATCCACTTTTGGCTTAAAGAACACTTATGAAGTGTGGTCAAGATGCCTTTTCCTCTTCTTTTGGATAAATTTTCTAGGTTTCATTCTTGTGTTTAGAACAGTTTTGAATTTTTCATAGTGTTCCCTCCTGAAAACCCTCCAGCTTCTCAAGATCCTGTCTGCAGTGCTCACACTAGATCTAGACAATCCCACTAATGGCTTTCCTGTTGCCTAAACCAACAGAATTATAATTTCTGTATTCTCAAATGACATTAAGTTTGAATTAAAACTCAAGTTAAACTAAGCATCCTATTAGAAGCTCAGATCTGTTACCACTGCAACAGACAGATATGTTTCTTTCAAAGTTGTTGATTTTTAGGATACAGACCATCCTTCATATACCCCTCTTCTTAGTGGGAACTATATTCTGTTTTCGTCAAGGCATGACTGTTTTGCATTTAATTGCATTAAAATTAAACTTTGTGTATTTCTTGACTAAATCCTGTATGTCACACAGAACAGATAACTGCATAAATAAGTATTCTGCGTTGCTACTTACTGCTAACATAAGATGCGATCTATAAATGATGTTCTGACTATCAGCAAGGGTGAAAACTTACATTCTACTTATAAATACAAAGTATTGATTAAAAGGAATGAAAACAGTAATTTAAAAATGGATACATTAGTAGCCTTCATTTACTTAACAGCACTCCATCTTCACTGAGCAGCACACTAAAAGCTTGATAAGGTTCCACATAGAACTTATTATAAAACCATTAGAGTTAAAAAGGGGGGAAAATCTAAAATTACAGTCCTTAAAAGTAATAATAAGTTTTAAAGACAATCGCAGATTTATGGTCTCCTAAAACTTCAATAGTTGTGTGATATATCATAAATAAACATTCATGCTATCATTTGTGGTCAAAACGTCATATAGTACAGATTGCTTGCCTCTAATCTTGAAAATCATCTACAACATTTCTATGTAAACTTTAAGTTGTAAGATGCCAAAAATCTGACAGTTCTGGGCACTGTAGATTACTCACCCTTGAAGGTCTCACTGCAGTATAAATTACTGAAAAATTAATCCCTCGTTCCTGCAGATCCATGGTCAGTCTTCCAATTATTTTGTCTATAAATAGAAACATATATAATTTAGCAAACTCTGTAAGCTGAGAAAGCTAAAATCCTAAGTAGTTGGAGAAGTAATGAGCTAGATGTTTAAGCTTTTTTTAGTTTATTTAAGCAGTTTTGGTGCTTCTACCATTTATATATGAATAGGTACAAATGGGATAAGACATGTTCAGTGTCTTGAAAAATGCACAATTTCATGAGACAATACAAAACAAATACATTACAACAGTTCAGAAAAAAAAGGGTGATTTTGAAACTGAAAAGTAAATACTGAAGAAACAATACCTTAAAGGTTGAACTTTGGGCAATTAAAAGCAAGAGCAGAAGAAACCACTAAGAATTGAGAGCAGGGTGTATATAGTGTCAGTCAAGTGACAAATAAATATATAAAAAATAAATCTTAAGTAGCATTATTCTGTGAATTGCAAAGTACACAGAGCTAATCACTGAGAAACAATACTCAAAATGTAGTGCTTAGTTTGGGGCATGAAATGCATGATATTGGCAGCAATATTGCCTTTGCTTCAGTGGATTTGAAGCCCGATTCTGCATCCTCAGCAGGTTATGGAAAACTTTGCTGCTGACTACAATGGAGGCCAAAGGAGAAATGCCGCAGAATAATTCTGAAAAAGGAAGGAAAACTCAAGTAAGGGAGGAACTTTCAAAGAGGTCCAAAGATGGCTCTACAGAAGATCCTCCTTCAGTTTTGAAACCACAGTCAGTTGTGACAAATGCAACTGATAAATGTTTTCAAACTGTATGCAGAAATATTAACATCTGCTTATAATAAAAACTAAAGGATCATAACAGTTGTGACTCAAGAACCATTATAAGTGCTGTTATTGGGGCTGACAGAGAAATAAGCAAGGAGAGTCACATTCATTGTTTCAGTGCCTTCCCACTTCTGATCCAGGTACCAGTCTGTTGAACGGATATTTTATATGTTGGACATACAGACTTCTCAGATTTCAAGGTTATACTTTGCAGAAATTTTATTTCATTTCCAGGTACTGGAAATGGAGCTTATATTATCATCCTTTTTAACCTCTTCCATTTACAGTAATTATGGCCTCCTGGCTGAGTAAAATATTTAGCTTTTGGAAAAATGCAAGCACTGTTTTTTCTGCAGGGTTTTAACCAAATTGATTTCCTCTTATCAGTCAAGAATCATAGCTACGTAAGTTTTCCTTCTGAAAAAATATTGCTAAAAGGATCTTCTATAAGAAATGGACGTATAAAACTGCTTATATACTACTAGGGTAATTACATTGGCTGTGCAGGTCCAAGGTGTTACATAATGTAGATTTTGTATTCTATACGTGCAGAGTGTAACTCACTGGAAATTCTCAGCAGTCTCATCTAAAATTAATGGAAGAAAAAATAACACATAGAAAAATGCGTAGATTGTCTTCGGTTTTTCTTTCATTAAAGCAACTGATTGCTTTCCAAAATAACACATTATTTGCATTTCACTTCAATAAGGAGCTATGTGTAACTATAGTTACCATAACATCTATAATTCTTGCCTTTGGGAAGACTCTAGAGGCAATTCCTTCATTCAGGGAAGCTGCGGTGAACACCCTTTTGACAACAGAGTTGATGTAGATCTTTGTTTGCCTGTGATCAAAACTCTACTTTGCTTATGAAGTATTTGCAAATTCTCCAAGGAAAAGGGCCCAGATTGACCGTGATATTTTAAAGCACATAAATTACATGCCTACATGGGAACATTAGTCAACACAGGCTCACTTTTTAATGGAACAAGAGGCATCTTCATATGTTGATGGTTAGAGTGATTTTAGAGTAGTTCTACTGAAGTTTGTGGTGGTTTTATTTTGGGGGTTTTTTAGATAGCATGGATTAAGGAAACGCTACATAGACTAGTTTGCCTAGGCTAACACCTTCCAATCAGCATAGCTGCCTGCATCTATGCTCCGGTGGAAGGATTAAACCTAACTCATTGAAGACACAGACCTTTAATTTCACCAGGGAGTCCAGGATTAGCACTATTATTAATTTCTAATCTACCTTAATTCCTCTGTGAAATTTTACATATGATTGGAAGGGATGGAATAAAGGAACTGAGAAGAATTTTTTTGGAAGGAGAAAAGTTAAAAGAAAGGAAGAGTATAAACTATGAACAAGAGAGAAATAATAGAAAAGACCAAGATGAGAGTAGAGGAAATGGGAGAGAAGAGAAAGAATGGAAAGAGGAATGCACTGAGAATCAGAGTGGAAAAGGGAACACATACAATAGCAATTAAAGAGCCTCATTTTTTGCAGATGGAGTCAGTCAGTTTTGCCATTGATTTTGAGGTATACTGGATCCAGCAGGTAAGACTGACAGGACAGAATGCAACTTTCTCCTGAGTAAAAAAATGTTTAGGAAAACTGGCAAAAACTGAGTAATAACAAACTACCTCATTAAAGAAAGAAAGATGAACTACTAAAAAGAGGCATAAAGAAAGCAGTAAGTCTGAATCCCTTGAAACTTGAGCAGATTTGGATTCTGAATTCCAGTTTGGATTTCATCATGGGCCTCATTTTAATAACATGCTAAAACCCTCTGTCTACTCCAGCTTCTAGATATTTCAAAACAGCACATTTCCCTTGGGCAGAATCTGAGCCCATTTGTTTTGTCTTACAGAGCTTCCTGTCTGCAATGAGTAAAACAGCAGGAGAGATTTCTCTGACATTTCATTACATCAGAATTTAAAACCCTCTACAGTGGAAAGGAAAGAAGTTGCTATAACAAACATAAGAAATTTTGTGAACTAGGCGGACTACTACCCATCTGCAGTGTTTTTCTAGGGGTTTATTGTTGATCCTAAAAGAAAAAAAAATTACAAGTAAAATTTATGGGTTAACAATTCTCATGTTGCAGGTATGTGACTAATAGTATTTTTTTGTTGCTTACCCAGGTAAGATCTAGCAGCAGTCCCTCCATAACAAACACCAATAACTCATGACCTTGCAAGCAGTTCTGACCTTGAAGGGTTTCCTGGCAGCAATATTTGGCAAATGTCTATGGTTATGCTGCAAATACTACTTGGACACCTTGACCTGCTGGAGCCCAGATTACATTGGAAAACTGTGTTTGGGACAATTTACTACTTTTGGAATGACTCTCTTCCAGCTCTTTCCCCTCTGCTGCACAGACCTTCAGTGGGATAATTTTCAGGAACTGTGGCTCAGTAACTTTCATTTGAATTAAAACTTCCTGCTGATGTTAGTTCCAGTTTTTATTCAGCAGTGCATTAGGTGGCTGCTTTGGCAAATAAACCAGAAGATGAGGATTCAGCCCACACTCCCACCGAGATGCAGAATACTAAGTGCACGTTTTGCACTTGGCCATACGAAGTGGTACATCTTCCCTGATCCACACCCATTTCCTGGTAACAGCTAGTTAGCGCTAACCAGAAGGTTGGTATAACCTGCTCCTCTGCCATCCCACACGTACCCTCTTAACTTTGCTGTTCCAAAATAACGGGGCCTGAGACAAGGTTTGGAAAGCTTATTCTTGAGTTTGTGCAGCTGATGAAAGAAACTTCGCATAAAGAAAAAGCTAATGTTTTGCCAAGGCCAACATTAAGCCAAGGCTTTTCTTATCTAATATGCCCTGGGGACACAAACAGAGAACTAAACAAGTCCTCTGCAATTCAAAGATGGAAAACCAGCTGCTTACTCGAGTATAAAATCCACACTCACTTTGGAGTAGCACAAAGAGAAAAGGACTGCTGATTTCAGTACTAAGGTATTTTCCCCTGATTTTCAAGTCTGCTTCTGATTTTACACCCCCAGCCCGGGGCAGAAACAGGCATAGGCGCTAAGGACACTAATTATCAGCCCACTACACTACACTATGTCCCTGAAACTACCACTACAGTGATCTGCAGATTTCATAACTCAATCTTTAATTTAGAGTACTAAGCAAAAGCTCTGCAAAAAGCAGGTGCCTATCAGTGCCTCTTTGGTACACGACACCTCTTTTTCAGCCAGATAGATGCTAGGCAAGAAAAGTTTTGTTATAGTGTTATATGGAGAGATTTGACTTCAACAAGTAGTCTTTAATACCTGCAAAACCAATAAAAGACTCTAACATCAAAGGCTGTGAAGGGCTTCAGTATTGTTTTACAAAGATTAGAAAGTAATTTACTCTTCATTTAGGCACCCTCTGTTGAGACCAAGACCTGCAAATTGCCAGATGAGCCCGACAGCTCCAGCTGCTGGTGTGCGAGGTGAGATCCAGGGAGGCAGTCCGAGCTGCATGAAGACGAAGGTTTTGTACTCTGAACTGGGAGGATCCCAGAGCATGAGCAAAGGCCCATGAAAAAGAGGTGAATTATCATTACATTTCAGGTCACAGAACTGTATTCATTTTGTTGGATTCTAAATCAGACACTCAGTACTGCAACAATATGATAATTGAGTGCTGGTAACTACTATAGATGGAGTAAAAGAAAACTGTTAAATAGTAGTATTACAGCAAAACCAAGGAACTAGAGAATTCAATCTGCTCAAGTGAAAACACAAGCTTAAATGATAAAATGTTATATATTTGTCATATTGCTTACCATTTTCAGCAATAGCTTCCAGGGTGAAATTCTTATTTAGACCACTACAAAAAGGGTGGAGAAAAGTAATTTAAAACCTTTTCTAGGCAAGAACAATGTGAACCAGAAATGTACAAAGATATTGACTAGGAAAAGGATTCCTGTCAGCATCAGTCCCTCCATCATTCTCTCATCTCCTCCTTATGACCCTTTTCTTCTGCAAAGCCATTAATAGTACAAGGACCACATACTCGGCTGATTCCTCAAACATCCTTAGCTGCAGATAAGCCAGATTACTGATATTATTTTGACCAGTCTCTGTGGAGGTTTCTTTTCATTTGGTGTTGACCCCTTGTCTAACATGAGCTCCTTAAAACTGGTATTACGTCGTCTTTGGTGTAGTGATGTGGTAGCTATAATTGCACTTCCTTGGGACCCATTGATACACACACTCTATACCAACATGTACAAATGCCCAAGTTACAGGTGAGGAAGAAGAAAGAGCAGGAGAAGCTGAGCAGAGTGGCTCAATACACCCATGCCTTACATTTTTTTTAATATAGATTCATCTGAAGGAACAGTCCCTCTCTACCTCTGTTAGTTCACAGTCATCATAGGCCTGGAAATAAGAAGAATTATAGCCCTTCTCTTCCTTCTAAAGTGATGAAAACCAGTCTTTTTATTAATATGAACTTCAGGTTTGTCTGTAAGTTTGCTTGCTTATTTATCCCGACAGGTTTTTTTGACCCCTGGAATGCCTTCTAGCAAATAATTCTGCAGGTTAATCATGTGTTGCATAAAATAATTCAGCCTTTCTGCTAGAAGTGTGATGCATTTAGTTTTATTTGTTGTCCCTTTGCTCTTATACAAAGAGGCAGACAATGGGAATGCCTGACTTTCTCAGCATAATTCATCTATTACAACTGGTAAACTCATCAGGGGACTTTAAAAAACAGCAAGAAAATATATATTTATAAAATATAGCAGGAAAAATAACTTTGCTAACCTATAAGCTTCCACTTTGCTTTTTAAATTCCCTGAGAGCAAATATCATTTTCAAAAGCTTTAAATCATGCACACATGCGAGTCAGTTTTGTTTGTGACAAGCTCCTACCTGACAAGTGGTCGTAGCTGAACCACCAGTAAGTTTGGTTTAGATGTATTCACTTCCAGCTGAGAGACATCAAGGTTAGTTATGTTTTTTAAGTTCCAAGCTCCTGACTCCTGAAGAAAGCTCAGCAGATACCTGGTAGCTTTGCAGTCAACAGCTGGCAAAACTAAAGATGAAGAAGACTGAAGGATTTCCTGTAATAAATTTATCAACAGTTTATTTACTTGCTTAATAATTAAAAACAAACCTTTTTTTATTATCCTAAATTTAATATTCAAGATGAGGAACCACCATGGTAAACACTACATGAGTTCTCACCAGCCTGAGGCTGGCTGCAGGCTGCTCCTGGAAAGGGGCAGCGAAGGGACACTTGGGTTGCTTTTATTCCGGCATCTTCCTAGGGCAAGAAGGCACTCAGTGACATCAAATTCTTACCATCCTTTCCACACCTGCGGGGGAAGAGAGGATGTAGAGGTTCTTAGGCTGAGAACGTATTGGGGGAAGACAGGTTAGCCAGAAGCAAAGCTCACCAGATGACCACCTAACAACGCCCTTGCAGGTGAGAAGGATCAGTGTCAGACACCCCATGCTTGAGTAGCTCTATTCAGTAGAGTCATACTTTGCATAGTAAGTACCCTTCCTTTGTGTACATCCTGATGGTACGGCACATGGTACAAAGCGTCTAATTTGTAACTACTAATTAAAGAAAGCTACAGGTTCCAGGATCTACAGAGCCTCCAGACACACACAAGCAAACTTCCTGCCATGTACTTTCTTTCTTTCTATCCAAAATAGAAATTATAAAGCTCAGGCTGAACTGGTTCAGATAACCAAGCATCAGGGTATGTATCACTTCATTTGTAATTCTCATAGCCGAGTTTCTGATGCCAATACTTGAGTGAAATTAATTTTTAAAAAAATATCTTATTCTATACATTTCAAACCTGCATAGTTGAAAAACATTTTCTCCAAAGATTTTTCTTGATAATAAAATCCACTTGAAATACTCAGGGAAAGAAAATACAAGGTGGATGTTATAGTCGGAGTCCAACTCAGTCAGCCTCACACAGAGCACCAATTGTTGCAGCACAATCAAACTAGCAGACTGCAACAAGGCTTTACCATCAGCTAGATCTACTAGCCATGCTGTTTCTCCTTCCTCCAGAGGTCAGACCACACCACTCCTCTTCCATCCAGCCCTCTCTTTTGCCATCCTCAGGGCTATTTAACCACTTAGTGGAATGAGCTACAGCTGCACATCGTCCATATCAATCAACCCACTGCCTTCGAGGCAAGGCCACAGCATATTATCGATGCTAATCAACCCACTGCCTTCATTTCTCTACAGATGGAGACTTGAGAACGATCAAAATCAATGCACCACAGATTTAATTTGAATATTAGAAGGTGGTTTTTCTTTGAGTCCTAGTTTACAATTTGTTAACTTTACTTTCCCATTTTCTACATTTAAGTCTAAATTGAGTCTGTCGCTTGATCCAACATTCATATATTCAAGTTGTTATAGAGTGTCTCTCCTCCTCTAACTGATGCAAACGTTGTGATGTTGCTAACACTTTTCTCCTCCTACTCTTTTTCCTTGTCTGTTCTCTGACTGCCTACCACTTTTCTGACCTGCTCTGGTTCTTTCTAATTGCTCACATGTGTTCCTTCCTAGGCAAAGGCTAGCTATTTTCACATTTCTATAGATGCTCATAAGGGAGGATTATGCAGCATTGTCTAGTTTGCCAGACTGATAGAAAAATAACTGCAGAAATTAAAATAGAGCAGAAAGGACTGATCTGCTTCACAGGTCTTTGAGTAGCTTTTAACAGTGCCTGGAAGGAAAGGATGATAGATTTAATTTTGGGTTGTTTGGATATGTGAATTTAGAACTAAAATGCTGAGAAATAGTTAATTATTTTATTTTATTTTCAATATTTTAATCCCTTTCCCCCTAGCAGCATCCAGAATGGCAGCAGCCACTTCTTCTAAGGATATATATTAAGCAGATTACTCATTTATTATAGAATGAGATATAAAATGCATCATTACTGAGTAATATCTGAATTGTGCTTCTGCTTCTAACCAATCCTACACTGCCATCTGTCTCAGCTTCCAGCCATTGGTATTCAACCATCTTCCACCTGAAGGACAGACACAGCTGGCTATCTACTCATTAGCCTCAAACAGCCATTCTGCTCCCATGCCTCTTGTTTATCCTTGACATTCAGCCACTGCACACTTGTCTTTACAATACCCATATGTTGCTTTATGCATTTTAGGATTTCAACTACTACGCGTGCTCAAAATGCAAGAACTCCAAAAGAGGGTGGAGAATGAAGGGGACTGCTGAGAAACACCTGATTTTGCATTCTGCTAAAAGACTAAATAAAGGAGGTACAGCCACATCGTAACTAGGTAAGAAAGAGGGAGAGGAAAGAAAACCTGTTACTGAGCTGTCGGTCTGATAACAGAATTTCCTACATCAAATGACAGAATCTATAACCTGTCTATGGGCAGCTTACTCTGATTATTAGTACATTTACCTCCTTTAGTGTCCCCTGAAACACCTTTCCTGAATGAAATATTACATGTAACTTCACTCTTGGATTACATATATTGCTGTTTAGGTTTTTTGAAGGTAGGTGTAGGATGATTCTGCACACATTTCTAGCCATCCTGAAGCCAAGCTGCTGTGCTGTGATAAAGCTCTGGCTTGGACATATTTGCCCAGATCTGTTTTCAGTGTTACATTAACCGCTTTATTATACCTAAGCAATTTGAAGCTGGTATGGAGTAAATTTAGATCTATCATTAAAAAACTCTTGTTAAAGTCTTTGTTAAAGACTCATGCATCCATCTATAAAAGGTCATGTAGCAGTACTCATTGTTCTGAACTATTTTATGTTTGGCATCAAAGCTGATAGACAGTCCTATAATAATAATTATTATAATAATAATATTAGCTGGGAAAGACTCCTGTGTTGGTTCTAGAAATATCTGGGAACCTACACCTGAAGTAGGCAGGCTCTTCCATGCAAGAGATCTTTTAAATCTTCATCCTTTACCTGTGAGTATGTAATTTAAAATATTAAAGTACTGTATTTTCTACAGCATTGGTCAATGGGCTATCTATAAAGAAGAAAAATCTGTTCAAACAGATTTGGAAGCACATCTGTTTCTACACAGTGATAACTGCAAAGAAAATTATCGTTGCATTTTAACTTCCTAATTACTATTAATTTTACAGACTTTTACACTGTAGCTGCGTTCTCCAAATGTATGCATAATGTTATATATTATCACTTTAATGAAAATTGATCTGATGTACTTTAGCTGGTAAAATATGTTGCAACTATGGAAAGTATTGTTGAACAAACATCCCTACCACTGTACTGTATGGTGGGAAAGATGACACCAGGGTGTTTTTTCAAGGGTTACAGACAGATCTGAGGAACTATAGAAAAGCAAACCTGAAGTCCAAGAATGGAAGGAACTATTCCAAAGAATCAAATACAGACTATAGGGTCTGTTCTGTTCTATAGGTTCATAAATTATCTGGTAAAAAGGCATCAATATTGAGCTAATGAAATATGCTGATTATGCTGAATTATTCAACATAGTAAAGACAAGGGCTGACTGATGAACTGTAGAAGCACCTCCTGGTACAACATCTTGGGCAACAAAGTACCTGATGAGATTCAATGTAAATTGATTTCAGCAGAGCACAGGGTAAGAAAAACAACAGTAATTTTATGTACACAGTAATAGATAATAGACTCAGAACCAAGTGTTAGCCTTCAGTAATGAAACCTTAGAAGGCACACAGCTCTGAAAATGGCAATTCAGTGGCTGCTCGTGATCAGAATTGAAGAATCAAATATTAGTATTTTTTTTGGAAAAGGCTAGAGAACAAAGCATCACCATGCCACTTTATAAATCCATGATGAACTTATATCTCGATTATTATGCAGTCCCGCGTGTCCCCTTGTCAAAAAATAATATAATAAAACTGAAAGAGGTAAAGAGAAAGGAAATAAAGACAATCAAAACTATAGTAGGACCTCTGTACCACATGTGACTAAATAGTCCTCCTTAGTCTATGAGCACTGAGTGAGGATACAATGGAGATATAGAACCACGAATAGTAATGACTTACAATAATAATTCTGCAGCTGCACAGCTGGCCACTAATTGGAGTGTGTTACCATACACTGCAGTTCTAAGGAGCTGAGTATTGCCTGGGGAAAGCCGAAGCCAATATTAAAGAAAAATAGTTCGTAGGGTAGGTGAGTACTTGACAAAAAAGTTCCCCAAGTGCTAATCTTTGTATTTTATTATTTAATTTAAAAGTTCTTTGAAAGTTTAAGATAAATTATCTGCCTACAAGATTCCTTTTGTATTAACTGGAAATAGAATTCTTTTATTGCATACAAACCCATTGATCCCAAAAGCTCAAAACAGCTGCTAATGTAGCTGAACACATCTAATATCTGCAAATGTCTCTGTGGTTTACAAGCCTATAACTATTTTACAAATAACACTTTCATCTTGGAGTACACATGCTGCTACACGCACATATACATTCTAACTGAGATCTCCAGTTTAGGTTTGTGAATAAATTTGTATTTCTGAAGTTCAAAAGGAGGATACTCAAGTGACATGGAACATCTATTATAGCTTAACGAATCACTTGTATAGTATGGAGTGTGAAGGTATAAAAATTTGTGATTATGCAACATCAAAGATTCTAATTTCCCCAGTGATAAAATTCAGACCTGAACTTCACCTTGTCCTGTGTTCTGTGAATATTATGGCACAGTCTTTCATAGCATGATTAAGAACATATTTCTTTTCCAAAGTAGCTCAAGTGGAGTGCAACTGAACAAATTTTTGTAGCCTCTGTTACAAGATCTCCAAGATGGAACTGGATCATTTTTATAATGATAGTTTCTGGCCTTAACAGCTACAAATCTATGCAACAGATATTGACAAAATTCTCCATACGGACACCTAGGTGAAAAAGAAATATTTAATTTATACATCTCATTTTCTTTCATTCAAGTTACAGCACTTCACCCCCACAAAACTATGCTAGAAAAGTATTAAGATTGCCAAGTCAAACACAACAAATCTAGGAAGTGCTGGAGTTAAGGTGAGCAATCTGTCAAAAGAAACTTTCAAGTTTTAAAGAAGCTGTAATGAGAAAAGGTTTCTCAGCTCCAAGAGAGAAATGGACCAGAGGCAAGGTCAGAAAGCAAACAATTACTGACGTTTATTCAGCTTGTTGAAAACCCAGGTTAAATATCTTTGCTCTGCCAGATACAGACCAATCTTTGTCTGTACAATCATACGGTACAAGACAATTCCTCCTTTAGCTGAGGACCTCCTCACTAGTTCTCCCTAGTTCCCCAGTCCACTCAGTCTACCACTTGATTTCTAAACCTGACCACCTCTGGACTCATCTCTAGCCTTTGGCTATAAGCTCTATCTACAGTGCTGATGGAGTCCTGATTACAAGGCAAAAGAAGAAAGTTTTAAATACTGTAATATCCCTCCTCTTAAACACCCAGGGCCTACCTAAGTAAGACTACCACATCATTAGGACCTTGCAATGCCATGTGTAATTTTCACACAGCCACTGAAATCAAACGAGTTTTGCAGTCAGGCAGCAACAAAATTTGCTCCAGACACAGCCGTGCATAGATTTTAAACCCAGAGAAGATAAGACATATCAGAGAAGTACAGTACATCTGCCTGTGGACACAACTGCTGATCCTTATACTACAAATTAATACTGCTTCCATCCATTCCTCAGAAAACTCATGTACATACTCTGAATAGTTGTTTTTATTCCAGCACCAGTGTTAAAATGCTGTTATATATGGCAAAGAGATTAAGATCTCCAGCGTCAGTGACACTAGGAAGACATGAGGTTCTTAGTATAGATGTAGAGACAGGTAATGTGTGAATATTTATGTATTTAATTATACATGCAGCTTGCTGTGTGGTGCTTGGGAGTTTACACTTCCTTGTGTGCTCTGATACCAGTTATGTTACTAATAACTCTGTTCATCCTGCACTGCCTGCAGGAATGCCTTTATGGCTTCCATGTGTGAACACTTAATTTGTCTAATTACAGTTCAATATACTGTCATGTAAGTACAACCATAGATGCTGTGCTCAAAATCTGTAAACCTCCTCAGTGAGGACAGAAGTTGAAATTGCTGACTGGCTGAGGAGGGGTCCATTTTAGATTCTGTGCCTGGAGTTTATTTCAAGTTACTCAAGTAGTACAACTTTTGTTCATGAAGATTAAAGCAATCCAGTATCTAGGCATATATTAACTACATTCAAACACAGAACGGTTAACTCCCTGCAGGAGCTTCAATTTCTGTGAAAATAAAATGGGTGCTCAATTCTGAAAATCAACGATAAATAATTGATTCCTATAACCTCTTTTCTTCTCATGGCTTCAAAACAGGATTTTGGGATGTCAGTCTTGAAGTTTATATTGTTTTTTACAAACCAAAATTGCAGCACTTTTAGGAACAATTTTGTCAGTTATGATGAACTCTGAAAACTTGATCTTCAGAAATAAAATAGCTACAAAACACACTTCTGCAAAGTCAGTTGATTTCCTTTGCCCATCTGCTTAAACTGGAGTAATCTCAATAAATAATTTAAATAGGAAAAATGCTGTAATTCAGTTTAATTTTCCCAATTACTGTCTGTTTGCATCTTGCTTCATCTTTTTTTAAATTTTGAATACTGCATATAAAGAAATAAAAGAGAGAAATGCTTGCCTGAACATTTTGAAATGGGTTCTTGTTACCGTAGGATTCACTGAGGTATGTGAAATCATCTATGCTAAGCTGAAAAACAAAAAGAGTTGATTGGTGAGAAGTCACAGCATCTCATTTCAGTACAGACTTGTACTTGGCATTGGTGAGAGAAAAGGAATTAATGTTACATACCGTATCTTGTAGGAATACGATGAGATGTCTGGAATTCTGGGTAAAAACAGGTTGCAAGAGTACAGTCAGCTCCTGCGCTGACACAACGTGTCCTTCATGCAAAGCAGTGTCTGGATTACACTGTGATCTAAAAAGAAATTTATTTTTTTTTCTGTAAAATTTGTTACCAATGATGACACCTCTTCTGTTTTTAACTATGCAGCAGCAGCTAATAATATCATCATCTTTGGATTAAGACCAGGCTTACAGTTCAGTTTACTTCCATTCTACTCAAGAGGAAAAGAACTTGCCCGTTTATGCACATATCACATTAACTGTGTTACAGCAGGAATGAAATTGGTCCAATCAAGATAACTGCCTCTCTCTACTTTTTGTTTGTGTACAACAGCACAGTTGCATCTTTCAAAAAAAATAGCCACTAAGTGAAATCAAGAAGAATATGTTTAAAACCTTCAGAGAGGATTCCCAGAGGAATTCCCAACTCCAAAACATTTTTCAGTGCTGTCAGACATCTTGGTGGCCAGAGAGGAGTAGAACTCAGGCTAGACCACAAGTTGTCATAAACCAGTATTTGTTCAAAAACGTTTTGTTAAGTAAAAGTGGCTTTTCATTGTTGGTGTAAACAATATGATATCTTATAAGGTTTTCATGAGGAAAGAACTGTTCTGCAGAACCAGCTCAGAAAAGCCACCTTTCCAGATGTAGGAGCTCTTCTGAACAGAACGTCTCAGGACACCAGGAAAAGCTTAGGATTCTTTTGCCAAACTGTCATTAAGAGGATAAGACAGAGAGATAACTCATCTATTTAGTTTTGCTGGGCCAAAAAACAGTTATAGACAAAACAAGGGGTGGCATTATTCTTTCAACACCTGATTGGGATTTTAACAGTATGTAACGTGGGTCTGTAGGGATTCAATTTATCATGAAAATTTTGGTCCTAGGTGTTTTGGCTAAGGTAAAATTGCCATTCTGTAAAAAAACCCAGAGCTTGAAGTATAACCTCCCATTTTCCCCAAACATGCATCTGTTGCTAAAGCCTGAAAAATCAAGTACTCTGGACCCCTAATGGGTTCTAATTACAAAGAACAGAAAATAGAGAATTGCTGTGTGCTGTAGCATCACCTATTTTATGATTGCAATTTAGTGACTGAAATGCTGATTACATTTTCCAACCCAAAAGCAATTCAAAAATTACCCTTGAACACCACGTTTTTATGAATAACAATCTTTGCAGTCTCTATAGATGGAGGCAGAACAGGGGTGATGAATGAACACATACGGGGGGTTGATGTTGTTTCTTGGATAAGGAAAAACTGTATTTCGCTTCAAGACATTCCAGTAATTCCAGTGATGATTGCCAAGGGTGAATCAAAAACTTCAAATTGCACCCACAGCAGAGATAAAAAGCATGCCGTCCTGCAGTACTAGATACCCAGGTCTCTTCAGATTTTGGGGTTTGGGGGAGTGTTAGAGCAAACCATACATGTGGAAAACTTTCAGGACAACATGCTCCAGATGTTAAAATCAAATTCTAGTAGATCTTCTGTCTCAGTTTTCAAGCTTAAGAAGTAAATCGTGTTGTTCAGGAAGGAAATTTTTGTCTAATTGGTTGAAATTACCATTTGATATTTTTAGTTTTACTCTGCATCTTCACTTGTTAGTTAATTTGTGCTTGGAAATCCACATTCACTTATATTTATGAAGTCCAGTAACAGAAATTGTAACAGACTTGCCTCAACTTTTCAGAAAAGTCAAACCTCATGATCTCAAATATTTAATTGTAATCATTAAAAATAAGATATTTGAAAACACAAAAACTCCCAAAGATTCAGAATGACTACTCAGGAACTTTCTGCCCTTGTGGCCAAGAAGGCCAACGGGGGGATCCTGGGGGGCATTAGGAGGATCGTGGCCAGCAGGTCGAGGGAGGTGATCCTGCCCCTCTGCCCTGCCCTGGTGAGGCCACATCTGGAGCGCTGTGTCCAGTGCTGGGCTCCCCAGTTCAAGGGAGACAGGGAACTACTGGAGAGGGCCCAGCGGAGGGCTACAGGGATGGTGAGGGGACTGGAGCATCTCCCCTGTGAGGGAAGGCTGAGGGAGCTGAGCCTGTGTAACCTGGGGAAGAGACGGCTGAGGGGGGATCTTGTCAATGCCTACAAATATCTTAGGGGAGAGTGTCAGGAGGATGGGGCCAGGCTCTTTTCAGTGGTGCCCAGTGACAGGGCAAGGGGCAACGGGCACGAACTGCCACACAGGAAGGTCCATCTGAATATGAGGCAGAACTTTACTGTGAGGGTGACAGAGCACTGGAACAGGCTGCCCAGAGAGGCTGTGGAGTCTCCTTCTCTGGAGACATTAAAAACCTGCCTGTACACAGTCCTGTGCCACCTGCTGTAGGTGAAGCTGCTTTAGCAGGCGGTTGGGCTAGATGACCTCCAGAGGTCCCTTCCAGCCCTGACCATTCTGTGATTCTGTGATTGCATGGCCACACCAAAATACTAATGATATTAAAGGAAAAGAAGATAGATTAAGAGATGTTAAAAAATGGCTTCTGTGAAAGGAAATATCTTGGTATATTTATTTCTAAAACTATCTCAATAAACCTATTTTGTGCCTAATCTTAGAAAAAATTGAAGATTTTGAGAGCTTTTGGGACTTGCAATTAAGAATAAAAGGTAAAAGCACATGAAATAAAAGTAAGCTATTTGCAGCAGCACAATGGCAAAGGCTTTTGTTGTGAACTGAAACCTCAGAAGTGTAATGATCCTGTTCTATAGCTTGAAAAGCGCCTTTTGAGAGACCCTTTAGCTTCCAAGCAGTCAACTTCAGTAACTCCAGCATCATCATGAGAAAAATAAATCTACACGTTGGTTAATAATTCTATTCTAATGCAGCATTTACCTAATACTTACCTTCAACATATTATACATGCATTGATTTTGCTTCATTTAAAGTAGTTTGCTGAGCACTATGCGTGGCATCAGGCAAGGCTACACCCTTCACTGAACGGGCTGCTACTGTCAGCTGGGTGCAATAACATTCTCACCACGGTTCAGATGGGAGATGTCGGTATGTTTTATTAGCTGGTTTACTGTGAATTGCAGAGAGTGCATCACAGGTACACTGATAGTGTGCTTTTGCTGTGTGCAATGAACTGGTCCACCCATTTGAACTCTTCACCTCAAGCGGTCAGCAAGAGATCAGTAAGGGATGGCATAGGATGAAACAGGCAGTAGGCCAAGACACGGATCTATTGCTCCCACAAAATTTTATGACCAAAGATGCACAGCCTCGTGCAGTCATCTGCATGCCAAGAACATCAGACTTAACCTCGCCACCTTAGAACCATTCTGGGGTCCTCAGCCATGAGGGCTCACGATGATTAGCATCTCTGTAATGTATGTGCTTTCCTGCTGGTTAAAAAGGAGGAAACTTGAAATCTCAGCTGCTCTCTCTTTTCTCCAATAGTTAGACAATGCACTAAAGAGAGGAAAGAAAGCTTAGCTTGGTATTTTGCTGCTTTCTTGTCCCTAAGTGCTCTGGCATGACAAGTTTAAGCATGCAGATTCTTCTCTGACCAGTGTTCTTTCTAGGTGGGACTGGGATTTGAGCACTTGTTCTTGATGGAAGCAAAGACTTCAAGGTTCCTTGTATCTGGACCAGAAGGGCAGCTGCTAAGATAACAGGACTTCTATTATGCTAACTTTTGAGCTTACATTTTTGCTTTGTAGCTGGCTTCTGAACTCTTCCCTACAAGTTAGTCTTGTTAGTTGTCTCTTTGAGTCACCTTGTGATTACCGTATAAGAAATTATACTTACTCCTACACAGCAGAAGTAAACTGGCATGCATGTTAGCACACAATATCCCCATATAAGTCCATTAAATGTACAGCTAAATCATTTTTCTGTTCCACTGTATCCTTTTCATATTCCGCATACTTCCTGCAGATTTTTCAGTAAATTCCTTTCAATTTTAGGAAATCGTGCAAATGTGCTATTTGACATTAACACCTTCTCAAAGTTACTTATAATCTGGATTTGCCAGAAAAGGATTAATTTCTCAATATAAGCATAGCATAAATGAAGGTAGTAATATATTTTCAGTGTCTGTAGGCAAAAATCATTCCTGAAACAAACACATGAGGGGGCAACAGCAAAAGCAAATTTTAACTCCTCAAGGTCCCTCTCTAATCTGTGGAGGGAATTAAATTATTAAATTATTTCAAAATGGCTAAATCAAGTTTCTGCTGTGTATCATATGCAAGAGGAACCTGTCCATCTCTTCTGCTTCAAAAAGCAACTAAGGGATACTAGTTTAAAGGCTAATATAAGATAAAGGTCAGTTTTTCCAGGCCAAAATTATCTAGAGAGTCTCCACTGATATATTACTATTCCTTTGTGAAAAGCAGGACACTGTGACTTACTGAGTTGTTCCCATTTCATCTTTCTATGAAGTTCAATGGAGAAAGATTGTTGCTTGGTAGAAAACATTTATTTTTCTGAAAGTAGAGATCTGCATTTTTCTTTCTAGAGGAAAGAGCTATTTGATTTTCTAATGTCCCTGTAAAGGTTTATATCACACTCACCTTATGCTTTGTACACTGCATGTGTTTGTCAGTCGCAGCTTTCATCTGTATCTGACACCTAACATTATCTTTAACAGCACGATTACAGTGCAATAATAACGCCTAAAAGAGAGACTCTGAAGTGTTACATTCCTCTAATATATTTGTTCTGAGACACAGCTTTACAAACACTGGCTAGTTCTAAAGGAGACCAAAATGTATTATCCTTCAACTATTCGACATCCAATCCTACCCGATAACCTGGGAGATGGTCATGGAATTGATCAGTGAATTTCAGCTTCTGTTGAACAACGAATCACTGAACTTTTAAATTGGTGGGGCATGTTTCCACAAAGCGAACAGAAATCCGTTGGTAATTGCTGCACTTTCTAAGTTACCCTTCCTAAAACTCTTAGTAGTAGTCTCCAGATTTTGTAAGCCTGTAGATCACACACTGCAGAGAACCAAGATGTAAGTCACAGAGTTAATGGTTAGCAACCAGGAGGGAGTTGCTGTTACTGTTTCTTTATTTCATAAAATAACATAAATCTTTTCAGTTGCTTCATTGACTTTCACTAGAACTAATTTCTGCCCCACAAGAACTTCACCTTTCAAAAATGCAAAGGTCATGGTGGGAGGAACACTTCTTCCAGAAAATGTTCTGTTTCTGAAAACATGAAACTGGTTCAGTCAGGTCACTATCTTGATTTTCGTGCTCTGCATTTGCGTAAACCTGAACAACCTGCAGTAAAGCAAGCTGCTACTTGCATCTTGGTGGAAAGTTTGCTTTTATGACCACATGGGATTAACTGATAACGTTTTGCTCATATTGACAACAGGTGTGTTGTTTATATAAACTAGGAAGTAGGTCAAAGGAAGCACTGATCTTTTCTTAGACTCTTAGGACCACTTCTACCCTAAGAACAACTCTTTCCAACATTTACTTTGCTTTTAAATACAGAGGCTTAGTACTCATCCACCTCTGTCATAAAGAGGTGAATCAATTAAGTATTCTGAATATTAAAAAAAAGCCTTGACATTGAGACATCCATTTATTTCTTTCAGGGGGAAAAAAAAAAGTCAAAGTTACCGAATCAAACTTTATAAAAATTTGAAGATTTCTATATGCTATGGCCCCTCAAGGACCACAGATTCAGTTTCTGGAAATGCTTAAGAGATGGGTAGACATATGTCAAAGCTGGAATTAATTAGTGCTGGGAATAATACAATGTCCAGGATATGTATGAAAGAAACACAATCAATACCTCCTGCATATCTGTTTTCCATGGCCCTCAACATTACAGCATAACACATAAAAAAAAAAACCAAACCAAAACCAAAAAACCAAAACCAAAAGTAGCACGTTTGTGCATATGGCACTATACACAGAGAAAGATCTTCTGATGAACTTAATCTCATTCCTGATGTTCATAAAATTTTTGAATCCTCCTATTGCTGTCTTAAAATTACCACACGAAGAAGCAACAGAAAAAAAAAAGGGGGGGTGGGGTGGTGGATGGAAATTAACGAGATTTAGCTCTCAGATTTAAATCTTAATAACGTCACCTAAAGACAAGAGATTTACACTGGGATAAATGAGAGCAGAATTTAGTCTAATTTTCTTCCTAGTGACAGCTAGATAATTCAGTGTCTCAAACATGTTGAAGAATGGTTCGAGGCGTCATGAAAAGTAGAGTGAATCCACCGCAACTAGCTGAGAGGATAATTACCTCCCAAGAAGCCATTGGTTTGGTTCGTTTCTCAGTTTACAGAAGAGCGAACCACAACACTCTGGGAATTAACAAAGCAATAAAGATACAAAAGAATGAAATCCCATTAATTCAGACTTGACAGGAATTGATGACCAAAGGAGTTTGGAAGCAAAACTCCACCTGCCCAGGCACACACAGCTTGGTCATGCCAGCAAACGGACCCAACAGGAATCCCCATCACTGCAGCCCCTTCTGTTCATCCTTACAGCAAAAGTGAGGGTTGAACTGTGCACCAAAGCTATCTGTGGTATAGGAGAGCATTTTAGTTTAGCTTTTTAAAAATTATTTTATTTTATTCATTAGAGAAATTAATAAATACCCAGCTGAGATCAGGCCTGTTAAATTAGGTATAATACATATGTGCTTGCAGAGGGTATGAGGTGAACTGTCCACAAGAGGGTTTAAAATTTAGATAAACTAGGTTAAGAATACAAAGGATTTAGGAATTAGGAGGAGAGTCAAGTGATGTACTCGGGCCAAAGCACACCTTAGGGAAACCTAGGGTCACAGCAGATCTGTTGTCACCTTCCCACCCAGCACAGGATTTGCCGTTAGCCCTTCCTACCAGTCTTGTGATCCCATAAGCCCCTCAGAAGCCTTTTCTTACAAATCTATGACATTGGCTTACTGTATTTTGGGGCAGTACTTCCTAGGCAAAAACCAGTGTGTATGCCCTGCAGAGACAGCCTCATGAGTAAGTGGCACACAGTCTTCTGACGATTTTATATATCCAGTACCCCACGTGAAGCTACTGCATTGCCCAAGCTGCTGTATTTCTGGAAATCCTCAGTAACTATATAAAAACCTTAAAGTCTGCATGAATAAAATTCCTGGGGAAAAGGTCTGTATCTGGCTCTTTCAAGACAGTTCAAAGTCTTATTTCATAAGTATAGCAAACCCCTGCGTTCACATGTGTCTTTGGATCTGTTGACACTCTGCAGTTGTTTCTAACACTGATGTCTACAGGCACAGCAGTGTATTCCATTAAAAAACCTGCACTGAAAAGAAACTAAAGTGAAAAGTCAGGATTCAGGAGTTAGGAAATGCAAGGATTACGGTTGCCCAGAGAGTTTTTGGCCAGGTCCTTTTTGTGAGACTGTCTTATGTTGTGCCTTTAAGTCATGACGTCTCCAGCAGTGGAGTTCAAGGTTGCCTTAGGGTGAATAAAGCATATCTACTTCAGATTTGAAAAACATGGATTTTATTTAACTTTTAATGCCCAGCTTGGAACACTAAAATTATAAATAAAAATGGGTAAATTCATCTGTTAGGTTGTTTGATTGCTGAGAGGCAAATTTATTTATTGGGGAATTTTATTGCCCAGAGGTTATTTACCAGAACTGATGACATACGCTATATTCTGCACACACACACAGCCACAGCATAAGCAGAGATACCGTTTTATTAGATTTCTTACCTCTGAGTTGTCCAAAGCAGCATCGGCACATGGTCCCCTGACAGAGACGTTTTGAACAGCACAGTGAGCGTGCACAACAGCAGGGCTGAAGCAGCAGAGCAGAGCTGCGTCATGACTCCAGGGCAGCGTGCACGGAACTGGCCAGCTGCAAGGGAAAGTCTGAGCATACAAACAGCTGCGCTTCCCGGTTCAGTTGCAGCTATCCGGATTCAGCCAGGCTGCTGGGTGAGGTTGCTCTCTAACAACACTGAGAATTTTCAAAACATGGATTTCCTTAGCTTGAAGCTGGGAGGTACACGTATTTTTTAATAACTTTCAGGTTCGTGATTCAAGCAGCTCATAAAACTCTCCACAGTATAAGCACTGACAGATCCCTCTAACATTCTAGTAACAAGGGAGAGTCATGAAGTCCAAACTCCTGTCCTGCTCTTTTCTAACTGCCTGATAACCACAGGCTGATAGCAGAGTTGCTCAACTTCAAAATGGAGTTTATAGAAAAGTTTTCTGTACTGTACAAAATGTATTCTGCAGAACTTCTATCTTCTTCCCCTGCTACATATTCTCGTGTCCCTCAGCTTAGCTCTTTCACATGTACTGAGAGCTGGTGTCACACATTTGGGTGTTGACAGCTTTGAAATCTGCAGTAAATCTAGCCATTGCAGATTCCAGCAAGAAGGAAGAGAGTGAGAAAATTGTATGTTTGGAGTGTATCCACTGAAACATGGAATTGTTCAGCTATCTTTTGCATGCAGCAGTGCTATCCCAAAAATCAAACCCATCAAAAGTCAGGAGCAAATTATAATAACTTCAGAACCTGACATGACTTTAATCAATTTCACAAGTCTCATGCAAGATCAAAATAGCCATGGAGAATTTCTTCATGCTGGGAAGCAAATTCCTCTGGCATACTTTTTTGCTGCTGCCAAGCTCTGAGCTGTTTCTGCACCTTGTGACTACATTAGGCAGCAGCAGTCACTCCGCACGTGTTCAGCACAGGGCACGGATGCATCTTCACCATCAGAACAAGATGTTAGGGATAATACACAAAAGGGAATTGTTAGTTATGTTAAACCAAGTTCTGATAAAAGAAAAATAAGGAAGCACAACCAAAATTGTAAGATGTAAACAGATGTCACAAGACATGCACTTCTGAATCTGAACACACATAGCGTGATTAATTAAATCCATTTGCCTTAACTCAGAACATGCTGTTAGAGGCTGTTGTCTAATGTAAGGCAATTTGTTCATCACTTCAATCTGAAATCAGATTTCTGAGGCAAAAATAATAATTTTGAGGGAAGCAATAAAACCAATCACCTACATGTTGCTGCTCTTCTCCATGTTATCTTTACGTAACACCGAATATAACTCTTTAATTGCATTTTTTCCTCTTCTCAGAGATGTATTAGAAAACCTTCATCTTCCTTTTCACAAGCCACTGTTTGATCCTCTGTTTTAGGGCCCGTATAGTTAAGACAGAGCACAAAGACAGGGTAGAACTGGAATGCCCTAGGGACAATTTAGTATGAGTTGGAATAGCTCAGTCAACACAAGCAAAATACTTTTTAATTCTCAAAGTTGTTGACTTTTCATGGTATCTTCCAGAAGGTGAGCAATCTGGTTTCTCACATAACTGTCCAGAACAGTCTTGCCAGTTTTTGTGAGCATTTCCTGCTCACAGAGCCGATCGACTGCAAGCCTTCCTATCTGCTTCTTACAATTAATGTTCATACAAGAAATGAAGATAAATTGAAGGTCAGCATTATGTAAATCAAGCACGTACAATGTGGCTGCCCACAGGATGCTAAAGGAGTCACAGAATTTCCAGCAAAACTTTCAGTTTTGCAGAACCTGCTAGATTTGCATTGCAGTTGGCAGTCTAGAGAAATGGTGCATTACTATTACACTTTTATTCCACCAAGTCCACACCTTCTTAGATTGTGATTCCCTTCATTACTTAGCTTGCGCAATGCAGAGATCCTTGCTTTGCAAAACAGAGCAAGAACCCAGCACATCTTAATATTCTTGTAACATGAACCAATAAAGAATAGGTTCTAGTGGGTTTCCTCCATCACTAATACAGTTGATAAATATGACCAACACTGCCAGGGCTTCCACATCAGAATAAACCCTCAACAATCTGATATGAATGTCTGGAAATCAAGACACACAAAAAATATATAGTGTTGTACAAATAAATGTTGTAACCTGACAGGAACCTCACCACAACAGAAAATTATTCATTACTAAATATTTGACAATTCTACACTTTTTAAATGGGTGGCTAGTGCTCAAATCTATTATTACAGAGTATTTTCATAGGACTGAAGCATTTACACCGTTTCAAAAATTCTGTGGGCACGTCCAACTTCTTTTACAAGTACATATTCAAATGCTGACACCCTGGATGAAAAGCCTAGGTCATGTAAGAGATTCCCGGCTTCTTGCATCCAAAACGGCTGGCTTAAAGCAGGTTTATGAAAATAAAGGAGAAGCTAATACAAGGGAGAGAATTATGCAGGAAAGGTATATTGTCCCTGTCTCTTTGCAGCTGGCAATATCTCAAAAACTACACTATCCCTTGGCTTAAGCTGGATCTTTTGGAGGGTAATTTCACACACTAATTATAATAGATATTATATTTAGATATATATATTATATCTATATAAAAATATATAGATATAATATATAGATAATAAGACGGAGCACAGGTGGGGGGATACTCTCCATATTCTGCCTTATAGAGACAGTCTTAGAACTTTTTGAAACAAAACCAGACTGTTTTCTCTCAGATTACCATACTACTTATGAACAAACTTTTAACTGGAAACAAACTGAATTTTCCTTTTTAATGATTCTCCACAAACCACAGTCTGGGAACAACTGAAGTAAAGTAAACTTTGAAAAAAGGAATGAGAAGAACCTGTTGAATTTAATTTGCCTCCCTCAGTAAATTTGGCTCACAAATGCATCTGCATATATTTTCTCCTTTTTCTTTTTCTCTTCACTCCTAAAAATAAATATTTTTTGCAAATCGTAAGAAAAAATATATGTATTGCAAAGACACTTTTCAAAAATACTCCTTTCTTTCATTTAATTAAAATGAGATGAGATCACAGTGGTTCTTTTAGCTGTAAGCAGGAACCTAAAAACATTTTTGATTGATGTCTGCCAGTATATACAAAAGCACACAAAGTTTACTGTTGCATTTTCCATAGGGCTTTTTCCTTGAACACCCATAGGTGATCTTCAGTCCAGCTTTGCGACTGCTTGTATATTTTTTTAAATCCAACACATACTCAAAATACTGAAACTCAGGCTACTGTGAAATCATTATGAAACTGCAAGAAGAAAAAATACCCCTGTTACCATGTATCTCCACTTATCTGAAATAACTTTATTAAGCGAAGCTATAATATTGACATACCATGTATTTGCATTCTACTCCTACTCATTTCTCTGGATTTATACATGGTTTCTTTTACAATTGTATTCCTATCACATATCCTACATATTTCTTATCCTGTCAAGGCTGAAATATAGGACTCATAAAGAACTGAAGAGAAAAGACCAAGATGGTAGAGGCTTAATTTCTTTGGCTTATGAATCCTTTTCTTAAAAAAAAAAAAAAAAAATCTCAACTTCAGAATTCTACATTCTTGATGTAAAAAAAAAATTGAAAAAAAGCAAGTGTGAATGCCAGACTTGTGTGGGATGATGGTAAATTTAGGACTGTAAATCAGGTTAAAAGGGATGACTGTTGTAACAGGGACAATTTATAGTGCAAGATAAGGAAGAAGAACTATCTATAGATAGGTGATAAGTGCCATCCATTTTGCATGCAAATTTGATCCTTAAGCAATAGGTTTGGGAGCTAACATGGTACTACAGTAGCATATTAAAGAACCTCTTCCTCCAGCTCAAATAGACATTTAAATTTAAGTTCTTAAAAAAAATTAAAAAATAAAAAATCCAAGATTTGGATGGTTGTTGTTTTGTTAGTTTTTTTTAATCCCGATTACTATTAGTATCATTTCCTATCCAAAAAGTATTTTCCATGTGCCCAATACTGGTCAATAACTACTTTTCTACCTCACATATGTAATTTATAATAATTTATTATCACTTTTAACAAACATTTTATTACCTAAGAAGGGAATTAACGCTTTGTTCATTGCGACAACTTTTTGGGGCAAGGAGGTGGAGGGAGAAATTACTCTGAATTCTTCTTCTTTTGAGACAGAAATAGAGAAATTCACATCCTGGAAAAAGCATGGGCTTTCCTCTTGGGAGTGGGGAGGCAACATGTGTGTGCTTCTTTGCAAAATTAACATATTAACCGCTTGTGGATGTGGGAAGAAAGCCAGAACTCTTCCTTCTGGAAATAGATTACCAGTGGTATTGAAGGTGGGTAGAAGGCAAATTTTGCTTCATGTTTGAAGGGTCCTGCTCAAAAAAAAAAAAAAAAAAAAAAAAAAGAGTCCTGTGAGGTAAGCTGCAGGTGTTAACTGGCCATGTGTCTGTGCTAGTGCAGAAGGAGAAATACAAGCCATACAGACCAATTCCCTTTTCCTGGGTAGTAAGTATCTACATCTGGGAAAGAACTGAGGCAAACCCAGCGTTTATCACCAGTGTTTTAGGTGTGTGGGCTCCTCATGGGTCTCAACCTCTAAGCTACAATTGAAGAGACTCTATAAGCCTGTTCTTTTAGCCACTTTCAGAAACGAAGAGGCAAGGTTAGAATTTCACCTTACAGTCTATTCTTTGAAGAGGCACTGACACTTTGCAACCATTTGCTCTCCTTATCCTGGAAAGATTTAGGCTCCAAGTCAGAGGCTTTTTTACCAACAGATTCCAAAACCATCTTCTGAGTAACTCCCTGGAATTCAAGCAAAGATGATGAGCTGTGCTTTTAAAGAATTTACTCAGTTCTAATAGAAACTGGCAGATCTGACCCGTTATCTGAAGTTTTCTTCTCCTGATAAAATGCAGTGACTTCTCCTAGAAATACAGTACCTTTAATGACTGATCTTTTCAGTCAGCTTTTCCAGTATTCACCACTGTCTGATACAGAGAATGTTTTCATTCTTCATACTTGTCCAGTACCTTTTTTAATATCATTTGTAAGCTACACAAACAGGTGAAGCAACACAGTAACTATTAGAGAAAAGTTTTAAATTCATACTTTTTCAAAACATAATACAACTATAAACTCTATGCCCAAAACCGAGTAAAACCTAATTGATTTTATATTCAGTAATATCAACAAAACATTTATGATGTAGCAATTACAGAAAAGTAACATGAAGAATTTTAAACTGATTTCAATTATGCTAGATTTAAAAAAAAAATCTTATCCTATTTCTGAATTATGTTGGCTTTGCCCTAACAAAAGGATTCAATTATATATGCAAAATATTGAAAATATTTTTTCCATTTTTCAACAACTCTTTTTCATTGCATCATGTCCTCCGAAACATTCAATTTCTATATTTTTAACAGCCATTTTTGGACACTAACTTGAAGGAAGACATTAATTTTCACTTTATACAGCTTGTATTTTCTTTTGTGTACAGCCACGTCCCAAATATTAGTCAAGTATCCAATTCATCATAATTGCAACACAAATTTTTAACTATTTAGACAAGAGCTTTCACAGCATGATTAAACGGCACTGCCATTATCAGGGACTACCTTACAGACTTCTGTATCAACCAAAAAATTTGTGTGTGTGAGCATTTCTCTAGCAGACCAAAACACTAGTTTGATTGAGAATACTGAATGGAATATAGATTCTAGAACTCTGCAAGCATAAATCTGTAATACTGTGTCAAGTTTTGGGCCCCTCAGACCAAGGAAGGCGTTGATAAACTGAAGCAAGTTCAATGGAGGTCCACCAAGAAGCTCAGGGAGCAGAGGCACCTGACTCGTGAAGAGAGGCTGAGGGAACTGGGCTTGTGTAGCCTGGGGAAAAGAAAGCTTCAGAAAAAAATGTGAACATCTGGCTGCTAGAGGTTATGCATTCTCCATCCTTGAAGGTTTTCAAGACCTGAATGGTTAAGGCCTTGGGCAATTCAGTCTGACCTTATGGCTGACTGTGCTTTGAGTAGGAGGTGGATTTCTGACATCCCTTCAAACCAGTATTATTCTGTCATTCTGCACGTTCCTCCCTATGACAAGACAACCTGAATAGTGGAAGAGGCTGTGGAAATACTGGGGCCAGTTCTGTTCGGTATCTTTATCCATGGTCTGGACAAGGGGATCGAATGCACACTCAGTGAATTTATGGATGACACCAAGTTGGGGAGCGGGACACAAGTATCAATCTGCTGGAGGGCAGGAAAGCTCTGCAGAGAGATCTGGACAGGCTGGACTGATGGATTGAGGCCAATTGTATGAGGTTCAACAAGGCTCAGTGCCGGGTCCTGCACTTGGGTCACACCAACCCCACGCAGCGCTACAGGCTTGGGGCAGAGTGGCTGGAAAGTGCCTGGAGGAAAAGGACCTGGGGGTGCTGGTTGACAGCCGGCCGAACATGAGCCAGCAGGGTGCCCAGGTGGCCAAGAACAATAATTTTCTTCAAAAATCCTTTCACCACTCTGGAAGAAGACCAATCTTAGTAGCCATTCCTATCTTAAGGCTCAGATCCTGGAAAGCACAACAGTCAACCAGAACGCTTGTGCTGCAGTTCTACAATTAGTTCAGTACTGAATTAAAATACAGAATCTGAATTTAGTGGTAAAATCAGTGGAAAGACTCCACTGATGTTAGAATGTACTGCTCAGTCAAGTACTGGTCCTGTAGTTTGTGTTCTGTTGAGGGAATCAATCCAGTTTTCAGGTCTTTGCTGCAAAATATGTGCTTATTTCTGTTTGTAAATGCTACTGCTTTTTCCTAGACAGTTTTGTCAGAGAAAAAGGCTTTGTCCTGGGTCAAAATCCCATCTAGAATAGCGTTATCAAGCAGAACTTTGCAATGTTCTGTAGGACATCATTGAATGTACACCATATCATGTCTTTCTCTGTAACTATAATAAAACATAAACATAACTAAAGTTCACAGAGAGAATTGACCCCTACTTTAAAGCACCTCGAAAAATGAACATGCTCCAAACAGCCTGGATAGTGTATCTCAAATTATAAGCTTCATTCACAGTAATCTCAAGATCTTGGATACAATAATTAGATGGTGGCCATTCCCTTATGACCATCAAGATGAACGATAAAAAGTTAAGGTATTTTGCACAAATGTTTGCAAGGCAAATCAGCTATATTTGGAAGGGCGTATAAATTCTGTTGTTCCATTGCAAATTATGGTTCAAGAGGTTTTCAGCCTTATATGCTAAGACGAGAAAAATAAATTTAATACAATGTTTATAGTATTATTTTTCTGGTTAAAAGGTCACAAAGAATTAGCTAAATTCCCCCAACAGAAATATTACACTACAGATAGAATCTTACATGCAACACAGGCATACACAAAAAATTAGTCATTGCTTTAAAAAATATAGAATTTACAAAGTTCATTAACAATCTACTTTTTAAATAATGAGGTTACAAAGCATGAAATGCATTTACATTGACTGGTCAAGATCAAATTTTTTTATCCTCAGAAGTTTATTTTGATCTCTGTAATACAATTAAGGTATTGATGTAAAAGTACATTTCTTTAAGACCAGGAAATTGTATTGTATTAATCAATAATTCAATTAACTTCTCTAACTTCAGTTAACCTCACCTAAGAATTATGGTTTTGTACCAGTAGGAATAGATGTAGTCATAAAAAAATCATTTGCATTAGCCAGTTTGTCACTTCTATACAAAAATGATGCCATCGCTGGAATCTGAGCAAAGTAGTTTTTTGCCTGGATATGCTTATGTTTTATTCTGTGAATAAATGCTGCTTCATAAGCCTGAAAAGAAAAAAAAAATCCAAATCCCATTAAAGACAATTAAAATATCTAGCAATTTACATGTTGCTTCATATTTTACACAGTATAAATAGTGACCATTTAAATAAACTAAGCCAGATAATTTATTTGCATATGATACATAATGAAATACTTTGTAGTTCTATACTGCTACCTTATGGCTCAATAGTGAAAATTCCTAAACATTTATGGTGAAATATTAGTCACTTTTTAAAAACAGAAAAACTTCTGGCATTTTTTTATACATTCAAGATAAAACTTATTTCTTTCCAGGTAATAACATTTGCACTTACCTTTGAAAATCAAAAAAGCCAATGCTTAAATGTCAACATTTGCAAGGTGATGACTACAGGAAATTTTCTTCATAAGAATCGGTGACTATTTACAAATAATCACGGCAGCAAGCATTTTGCAGCATTTCAGTCAGGTTTTGCATTCAGTGGTGACATTTTCCTAAATTTCTAGTGATTTGTAACAGTTCAGATAATAAGTAACCAGAATATTTAGCTGAAAAAACCCTTTGCTATTGCTATAGTCATCATTATGAATAACTGCTTAAAGAAAGCGCTTGATGGGCTTTTTTTTGTTGTTGTTTCAGTGAATGAGAAACAATAATCCAACTTACGATATTCTAACTTTGCCTCATTTTCCTTATTTCACACTCTTTGTTTTTCAAAACAAAGCTTTGGCCATTACCAGTGAAGAAAGGTGACTCCTCGCTATAGCTGATCCACTTTTATTTTTGTAGCAAGAGCTAAATGAACATATTCTATGATCTTTAGGTAGGCTTGCATACCTTACTTGGTGCTAATATGGCCTAACTCCGACCTCCACTGAAGCTCTGGACTTAATCAAGTTAATGGCATCTCTTCAACTATGACATCTAGACTTACGAAGTCAAACCAGAGAAGTGCATAATCAGAATCTTTGCCTGCCATAATGCTAGCAGCATTTTTGGATGCAGAGAAGCATTGCTAGATTCAGGCTACTTGAACAATCTTGTTGACTGAAAGTGAGACAGAGAAGTCAATAAAGGAATTTCCAGCTTGAAACTGATTTTACCTTTTAAAGCTAATGCTCATATAAACATGTGTCTGCTTGAAGACACAAGTTGGGCGCGCACACACAAAAAAATCTAACGGATGGCAGAATTCTCTTTACTTTTAGAATTTCGTGACTGATATACTTCGTTCCCAAAGCAAACCTTTCACCAAGACAGCTACTCATTTGCTCTGTCAATTTAGTTATCACCTACTCTTAAGACTTCCAAAAACAAGGGCAATGTGCAACAGCTGAAGTTGCATTTGTGATGCACACATACTGTGTTAGAAATTTAATTAATACACTGAACAAAAGGACACTATACAACGACCTCAGATCACTACTTGCATAAATCAATAACCTAGAGGTGAAAAGCTTAATAATCCATTACTAACTGCAGGACAAACAAAGCTCACAGGATTCTTCCATGCCTTAGAAAACTATTTTACTATATGATGTCTAGTGAAGTGAAATATTTATCAGACTGCCATGTTTAGATACAGGATTTGGGGAGAGTGGTGTAAGAATACACAGTTTCAATGACGACCTCGACAAATTCTTAAGTTTTGTAACTCAGAACAGCAATTATGTTGTTATTGCTTAATTACAAACTATAAGATTACATTGTCAGGGGTACTTAGATGACATCTGTGTAAGAAAGTAAACTGAGATGAATTTGATGATGACAAATGGTGAAGTTCTAGGTAAAGCCATTCTGTTGTTTCCTGAGAAATGTATAGGGTCGGAAACAAATGAGGTCAGAATGTGCAAAAGTACAATTGTCATGGTATTCATCGCTAGTCTTCAGTAGGTTTTCCATCCAGGTCAGCTCTTGTCTGATCTCAGCAGAGGAAAGAGGACAGGCATGGCACTGTCCTCAGCAGGCAGCATAGATGAGGCCACTTAGCTTCTTGCATTTCAGGAGGGAGAATCAGGGCAGGACAGAGTTCAGGTACATGGATGCCAGCTGCCCTCTGGACTAGTGCCCGTTTTATTTAGTAGTAAAGATGCAATCATTTAAATAGTCACAATAGGCCAATTCAACATGGATGAATGTAAGGACCAAATTTCACCAAGCATCATTAGTCACAGGATTCTATTAAAACATAACATAAACATTGTAATAAATTATGCCCACCAAATTTTACCTTCTGAAGGTTACACAGCTTAAGATGTGCATCTGCCTCATCTTTAGTGAGAAGAATCGTGTTCCATGGAGACCACTCATGCTGCTTATCCCATCTGATCATAACCAAGTCACAGAGGTCACTGCGGGCACTGAGAGCTGACTGATAACCCCATATGTTCTCAATCATGTACTTCAGATCTTGATGCTGAGATGGAAAATGGGGTTAAGAAGGAAGAAACATGTTTAATTCTACAACAAAAGCACTGTAGCCATATAAGAATCCAAATAAAGCTTTGAGTAAATATTTTTTCTATGCATGTCAACGCATCACTTGGTTAAAGAACGTCTAGACATACACATTCTCTTTTTGTGTGGTGTGGCAATTAACCGCATTTTTCTTGTATCATCTCTAAAATATTACATCCTTACTTTGATTGTCTCTGCCAATGGCAATTTGCATCTTCCATTGACAGCCTGATTGCTTAACTGCTCTAACAAAGCTTCTTAAATTTAATGCTTTTCCTCATATAGTACGCCTAAGCCTGTTCAGACATTTTTTGTTAATAACAAAAATCCATCTCTATCATTACTGAGATGACTTTCCCATTTCATTCTTGGATTCAGAATTAATGTTATTCAATAAATGAGTTGTTTACACTACTAAACTGCTTACAGTTTACATATAATCAGAATAATCTGGTCTGGAAAACGTGGGAAATTAGGACAAGAAAAACTCCTGCCTGTGAGAGACCCCAAATCACTGCCTGCTTTGCTTTCTTTGCCTCACTGTGCTGTTGACATGTGGACTTTCAAATTTTAGAAATTTCAAATAACTACTGTATCTTCTAATAAGCCAGAAATTTGCAAGCAGACATCTTAGCAAGTACTACTATTTTTGTGCTAAGCTACACATCTCAGAAGTTACCAAAACTTGCAAAAATCCATACTAAGGCATATAAGAGTTTATGTAAAAGAGATCCATAAGCTGACTCTTCCTTTTTCCTGGATAACAATTATAATTTTTTTGCCTGAAAAGTAGGCAAAAGCTTGTTCCAGGTTATACTTCTCAGGTCATGGGGAAGACTGTGATTTAAGAAACTTCTCCCAGACTTTCCAAAGGTAGGCATGCACTTTGCTGTGAAATTGTACAGTTAATTAATTTTAAATTATGCTCCCTCCCACCCCCCCATTTGCTCTGTGTTCACAAGGAACAGAAACAGCCTTCAAGTATTGTCATCTGGCAGGCTAGGAGCAAGTATCATTAGATGCTCAGCAGGTGAGACTGAGAAACAAGGGCAGGCGGCAAACCAACAGAGGAGTTAAGTGCATTTGTAACTTAAAATGAAAACAGCATTGCATTAGGATGTTGTTCATCAAGAAAAATCAAAGCCATAGCATGTACCATCGATTCTAAGGAGCATGGCACAGTTAAACCCCCCTGAAAGAATGAAAGGCAGCCTCAGGACTCAACATATTTGCTGAACTAGTTCATTTTTAGATGAAAAAGGTTTTTAGCTGCAATAAGAGGAACTTACTGGAGCTACCATAACTCTCAGCAACTGCTTTTTGCCTTTTAAACCTTAGCAGCACTCACATAGGTGGTCAACCCAAACACAGTTAGAATCGGTATGCAAGAGATCTAAAGAACAACCTTTTAATCTTATCACAAAAGTCTTGCATCTATCCACAGACAGTACAAACAGAGCCAGTAATGGAACTGCACTGGGCAATCAATGAAGCTGTCACAGCTGCTGCAAAAGACTTAGTTGTGCCCAGGTTATTTCTAGATGCCTCAGAGCTGTATTCTGGATATAAAGCACAGAAAGGGACAGACAGTTGTTGCGAGGGGAAGGGGAAAAAAGCAAGTTGCTCAGAAAAAAATTAGTAAGTTAAGGAAGTGTTAGGAAAAAAGCCAAGGAAGTTAGTCATTTAAAATATAAATCTCTGTTGTTTAGATATTTACAACTCTAAAGAAAAGAAGTTAATTTGGATGAAAATGACACAGTGTCTAGAGATGTTGCAGTGGTACAACCACAAACAGAACTGCAGATGAGGGCTTTTGATGTAATCAGCTAAGAAGCAGTCATGTTTCAGTGCATCAAAGGCCACCAGCTATCACAAATTATGTAATGGGACTGAGGTCCATATTAAGATAAACAAAGTTAGACACAGACAAAAAACTTTTCAGCTTAAGTGAAAACCAGTATGGATGAACATCATCTACAAAATCTAGGTTCTTTGATAGTATGTCTTAACGCAAGCATGGTAATTAACAAATTCCAGTCTTCCTTTTAGCAGGTCCCATTGGCAAAGTGCTAAAACACAGAGTGGCTAAAAATGGTTTAAAAACTATTCTATGAGTGTTGATGCTTTAGAGATTTTTGTTACTAAATCTCAGAAAGTTCAAATAAATTTCTGCTGTTCAATATTTTCAATGAATAACACTTTGCAATTACCTCATATTTAAAACTTTCCCAGTGGATACTGGATGTCAAATTCTTTTGTTGACAAAATAAGCAATAACAACCAAAAGAGAGAATTTGCTGAACACAGAGGCAAGAAGTTGTTTTAACTAAGTTTTCCAGTGATGAATATTAAGAAACATTAGCTACTTAGTAATATTGTGGAAGATTACAGCTGATCATTGATAATGGTAAAAAATTTAGAAAATTAAAATATGTAATGAATCCCTCTCCTAAGAAATACAAAACATCAAACTTCCAACTATACAGATATTCTACTGACATAGAACAGGAATGTCAAAACCTCAGTTGCTTTAATTTTTTTCCCTTCTGAGAACACAAAACAGTTTAGTTGTACTGCTAAAACAGTCCAAATAATGGGACTCAAAATGCTTTATGTGTTGAACCATATTATAGTTACAAAACCATTATTGTTTCTTTACAGATGATTCTAGTATCTTTAAGCAACAGGACTGCCATAGCAGAACCAGAAGGAAAATTTGTATCATCTGATTCTTTGATCTGTCAGCTAGACTTCTACCTTCTTTTAATGTACAGCTTGTAACCACTTCTGAGTACAGCTATACTTCAAGGCTTCAGTGCTGCTTCTTTATGGTATTGAATGTCCCATATCACAGGAAGAAGTATTTGTAGCTTTTAGCCTATTTCTCAACCTGTCATCAACATAGACAAATTCAAGGAAAAACTATAGTCAAAGGCATTGTTTTCCATTATTAGAAATGCTCTTTCAGACAGTACCTGAACTAAGAAAACAATTTTAGCATCATCCTGATAATCAGCTTCAGACTTCCTGAGATTTTCTAGTATAACTTTGTACTTCAAAACCGCTTCTCGTCGCCGTGTCTCATTATCAAGCTTGCAACATAAGCGACATCTGCCAGTGGTGTGGGAATTAGCAGGAACAGGAAACTCAGTAGTTGGCAAGTAATTTTCACAACGACGACAGAATGTAACATTTTTATAAAGCTTTAAGGGATCAGGTGGAACCTAAAAGATTTTTTTTAAAAAAAGTTAATCTACCACAAAGTATCTTTGTATTACTTGTGTGTCACCCAAAGTCTGTGAGAATACCTTTTACATATATTCATGCAAATATTCCAATATGTAAAAGCTAGTAATATTTATTTTTAAATACCCAATAAGCATTGTTTTTCTAAAAACAAAAGACCAAAAGTCATTGTATTTTCTTACTGTACTTGTTAAAAACAGTTCTATAAATCAGAAAATTAATTTTTAAGCTATATGAAGATCCAAGACACCATGCTCCAGTGCTCTTGCAGGTGCTTTTACGCATGCAGATGGTTAGCCATTCTGGAAAGATGACAACACTGAGAAAACAGAAACTACTTCTTCTGCATTTAATTTTTCATATGGAAATCCTCCAGCAATTCCACAGCAAAACGTAAAATAAAAAAGCTTTCATTGTTTTCCATTCCTTTTCTCCGCCATCCTTAGTTTGATGGCCACTACATCAGCCTGCAAAATAGGAATAATACCTTAAGTACCCTAGCAACTTCAGGGTTAAACTTTGGAGTTTTAATATACTGAAGAAATAATGTACAAATTCTTTTCCTCAGTCCTTCTAAGTTGCATTCTTTCACCTCTCGCAGCATAAGATCAACTTCCCTGTCAATTAATTCCACTATTTCCTGTGTTAATTTACATTCATGTTCCTGAAAGAAAACACAAAGGCAAACAAACTCAACAATAAGGAAGCAAACAAACAAAATAATTCTAATGCAGATATGAAAGTGAACTGTGGATACTATGCCAATCATCATTCATACCTCTGTATGTTCACATGAGCTCATGTTCATAGAAGAATCCCTTAGTGTCTTAGGAAAACAATCTCTAAGAAAACTAATGTAAAGAACTACAAAACCGAGAATGCTTACAGATTCTGCTTTGAGGGGCCTTTATATATACCAAAGCTGTGAGGAAATGTAATCCTGGAGGCATTAAAAAATGCTAAGCGCAGGCTTAAGCAAAATTTTCAGTCTCCAAAAGGCCCAAGAAATATCTCCCTAAGAAGCTTCCTTTGGGTATGTGATAGGAGGTTTAATGTATTTACACAGTAAAGGGTTAAAAAACCCCAACAAAACAAAACACAACAAACAAAAAATCTCACCACACAAAAGGCATGGGGGACTTGAGATTGCTTGGAAATTAGTCATTTCGATATTTCAAAAGCTTAGCACGAGATTCTCCAGAGACAGATAAGAAGTGAACGAGTTCAATGTTTTCTCACCTAAAATAGAGTGTTAATTTACAGAAATCCTAGGTTTTGTTCACTACACCAATATTAACTTGTATTAAGCCAGGCAGGAGATCATAAACCAGCAGTGCTCCCGATGCTATACTGGCTTTAGATCACATTCTGGTACGACCCAACAGCAAGATGTTCATTTTCATAAGACCAGGAAGCAGCATTCTGTTCTGGTTTGACAACAACATCATCTTGAAAGCACCTTGAAACTCACATTATTCTTTTTGTATGTCAGTAAATAAATAAAACCAATATGAAAGACTAAAGGAAATATAACCAGCTCCTAATTCACTGGGAACACTGGCAGCAGCAGAGGGGGTGGGGAGCGAGAGGCAAAGATAAAAAAAACCCCACAGTATTTGCCACTCATAAAACTCATAACCCAAACAGACAGAGAAATAAGGTTCTAAACAGACATGTCAAAGAACTGAGGAAAAACTAGTAATAGTCACTTACATCTCTGCCATGGTTTTCATCAAGTTGTTATAAACATTAAGCTAAACTTTGTATTAAACGTGTATTATGTACTAATATACAAATATATATATATATATCTGAAACCGTGGGGTTAAAATCCTAACACAACTTGAAAAATATGCACATCACAAAGTGAAATAAGAATTTAAGAGTATATTGAGAATGTAAATTACACTCTCATACCAGGTGGTACACTAGGTTTTCTCTTGCTGCCAGCTGATCATCCTGGCACCTGTCTGCCAAGAGAATCATTGCTTATGTGTCAACATAATTAAGTGACTGTATCTTTGGGAAGTACAGCTTCAAGCTAAACATAAATACAAAAATAAAACGTACCTTCACTGTACATCTGAGTGTTAACAGCACATCTACTCTCTCATCTTTTGGGATGTCATTCATCCTAATGCTGCAGTAGATTTCCAATAGTTCTCTGGCACGGAGTGTGTCCTGTGTATCCATTTCAGTGGTTTTTCCATCATATGCTTTCCATCTCTTAGGTTGTGCACACTTCAGAAAAAAAAATTGTATAACTCAGCTATTATAACCTGATCACCAGCTGAACAAGAGCATTATGTTACATCCAAGTTTCACCAGAGCAAATAGGGACTTAACATTACGCTTGACTAATACAAAGGGCTGATTGTATTGTCAGTATTTAGGCAGTACCTCTTCCGCCACAGCAAGTATTCAATTGCACGTTTTGTTTAAAGTTGCAGGTCATGAAAATCTTGACTTACAGTATATTGAAAGTAAATAATATTCTCCTACAGCGACATCCTCTACTCCTTTAAAGCAAATTTACTGACAGTAGTGTTAGAACACATTTGCTCTGTATTTCATCTTACAGTCATAAATCCCTCGAAACTATCAGTAAAAATCAATGGGACTGTTGACTGTAAAGATTGCAAATTTAAGCCCTCAGATTCTACTGCAGTACAAAATGTCTCCAGGGAATCGCTCTATTTATGCTAGCTATACAGATGGACAGGAGGCATAGGCTTTGTTAAAGCTGACTAAGGCAAAGTATGAGTTTCCAGCTTATTGGGTACTTTACCTAGCTGCTGCTTTGCTAACTTAACCACATACCATATGCCTACTACTTCAATTGTCTCTCTGAGCATCTTTAACTTCTATAAACAGTGAGAAGTTACACGCTGTCGGCTGTCCCATTTGGTTTGAAAAGTCCAGCCGTTCTCCTCTTTCGTGAGGATGGGGTTTGGTTGCAGACTACACTGTCACATAGGGAGGGAGGTATCCAAATCCAATAGAAATGTGGTATTCAAAACCCCATCATTACCTAATTCCACTCCCTTTCCTTAATTTGGACAGCTGTTTGGAACATCATTCTGAGAATTAATTATTCTCTTTCACTGTATTTGGAACCTGAGTGTTCATAAACACTTGTGAGCTTCACTTTGCAGTCTCAGTGCGAGTTAACTTCTGCAACGTTTCATGTAGCATTCACACATGTAGTAGTTTTCTGGATATAACCCCAGCATTGACATAATCATTATTTTGACCAAATATACAGGTTTGCCATGGTGATAAGTCATAAAAATACCAAGAGTATTAGATAGAACAGATATGATTAGTCACCGCCACAATCAAAATAGAGATTTCCTCAATTTTAAAATAAATAAATTCTAAAGTTAGGTAAGCAAAAGAAAGACAAAATAATTGAAAAAAGGATTTAACACTGAATAACTGACATTTACTTATATTATCAGTGGGGGTAGAACTCTAATTAAAGGAGATATTGTTAATCAGAAGTCACAATTTAGAGCTAAAACTGGTTAAGAAATGCAACAGCAAAACCAGACATCAGTAAAAAATAAAACTCTTAATTCCTTAGTGAAATCTTTGAACTTCTGCAAAACTAGAAAGAGGCAATTTTCTCTGTCCTAAAAAGAGAGCATTCTACTGTAGCTTCATGACTTCGTTTTACTCTTTGTACAGTACTAGAAATTCTAAAAAAACCCAACCCAACAAAACAAAACAAAACAACCCAAGCAAACTAACACCCCCATTCTCCTTACCCTGGGGGGGAAAAAAACAAAAAAAAGAAAAAGAAAAGAAAAAAAAAGTAAAAAAAAAACCCACACAAAACCCCCCCACCAACTTAGAAACTATCATGCTGTAATTCCTTTGTATGGCAGACTGGCAAAAATCACTGGTTTCCACAAAGTATTTAATTCAGTACCTACATTTGATCCTCTTCAGCCAAATATAAGAAGACAGAAAGGTCATTTGCTTATGCTAGGGAGAGTTAATGGGCAGAGTTTAACCTTGGAAATGGTTATTAAAACTAGGTTCTTCTGATAAAATTGCAACAACCCATATATGAGCTAGCATATATTAGCTGCAAATGACCCTTAACACAGACCAACTATATCATGATAATGTCTAAATTATCAAAACTTCTGTAACTTCTTACTATCTCATCATAACTGGTTATTATATAAAATATGATAATTTAAGAGAAAAAAAATAACGCAGCTTTTTACTGGGGAAAAAAAGAAATACAGTACAGAGGTCTCATCAATATGAAGATTTCCAATATTTCAGAAAGAGTTACAAGCTCTCTGATTTCAGGACTGTTTTCATGTATTCAAGATTGCTGCAAGAAAACTAAAACTTTCAGATTTTTTGCCAGCTTTTTCTTGTCTTTTAGACTGCTGGCAGTGCTGCAGAATTTTGAATAAACCTGTTATCTCTATTACTTCAGAGAACAAGACTACTTTAACTGCACTCTGCTTGCCAATGCATGAAAACAGAAAAAAGCGCCTGAGGAGAGAAACATATCACCACAGATACAGAGAGAAAAAGGTAAGTAAAAAAAAAAAAAAAATCAATAAGATGTATGCAGAAATAGCACAAAGCATAAAAGGTATGAACTGAGCGATAGTTAAAATTTACATAAGTTACTTTAAAAATATATGATTGCTGTATAAAAGCTTAATCAGGTACTTCCTCTTCAAAATACAAATGCTGAAGAAGAATTAGCTCAGCATAAAAAAGAATCCCCTAGAATGTAGTGCACACACAACCAGTAGCAACCATTGTAAAAGTGCACATGCATGACAAAGTACATGCTTAAAGTAGCAAAGAAAGGAACAAAGGTTTCCATGGAGAAACAAGTTTCATATCTCATTGGCTATTACAGCAAAGTGAAATGCTTGCAGTCATCAGATATGAAAGGTGTTACCTGAATATTAACTGGCAAATTTCCAGATTAACACCATCAGCTCAAAGTTTAAGAAGTAACTGAATAATGTATAATCTAGCATTCCAACAATAAATCTCATACTAACACAGTGTTTAAATTGCACTGTTACAGTCATAACACCCATCAATTTAATTTTGAGATTTCCAAAAGTATTTTTATTTCTTTTATTTTTTAAGAAATGCAGAAATTGTTACTTTCTTTACCTCTGAGTTAGGCTGTTATCTACGGCAAAATTTTAGAACACTCAAAACCCTATAGCTGACATGATAAAAACCCATGAAAATAAAAAGTTGCTGTAGTTCAGAAACTCACTAGATTTCCATATTAAAAAGAAACCAGTCTCTTTAATGAAAAAATAATTTAAAGATTTAAAATCTGAATAAATAAATTAGTAGTAAATGCTTCAGAAACACATCCACTGTTTGAAAAGAGAAAATATCTCGTCTCTTGTGTCTCCTGAATCTCCAAACATCAATTGTCACTAAGAATTCTGGTACTGAAGAACATTTTGCTTCTGATTCCTAGATGTAAGAAAACTGTACAACTTGTGACAATATATACAGGAAATAATCTATATAGGGTAGCACATTGGAAAGCAGTCCTTAAAGGGAAAAGAGAGACTCAGTTAAAAGAGAAATATATTTGCTTTGACTGCTCCAGGCTTCTTTTTCTGAGAAGATAACAGAAAAGATTGTAAATAGTAGAAGCAAATGTTTAACATAGAAATGATTCAAGGTTTTGATACCATTCCTATTTATATTTAGTTTTGGCCTTTTTTGCACTCTTGAAAGCAGCAACAGAGACCACAATCATATCACAGCAATAAACTTGGTAACAATTCCACCAACATTTCAGATAAGTAATTTGTTCATAATCCAGAAAGGTGATAGATTTTATGAAATCACTTTTTATGGTCCAGTTCCTGTACCTCAATAATAAAAAAGAATGAAAAAAAGTTTCTTTTGGACAGAACTGCCATTTTTACTTTTGAGCATGAAATAGTCAAAATAAAATAAAAAAACCCCAAACAATTAGATAGGAAAAAAAGCCTTATTTCTGTTGCAGTATTTATTTTCATAATTTTGTCACATACTACAAAAACCAGCCAGAAAATAAACTACTTTTTTTTTTTTTTTTTTTTTTTCTGAATGGATGGACTGATGTCTACCTAAAAAGGCTTTTTTAAAAATTTTACATTAAGGTGACATTTAATCTAATGTCATTCTAAATGACCTTTGTATATGAATGAATTCTCATCTTTGTTTTATAGACGAAAGCCCGAAGAACACTTGCATTAAATTTCATCCCCAAGACTATACAAGAATAAAATCTCAAGTGAAAAGTCTAATGCAACTGAAACTAGTGAATCAACAATTGAGTTCAATACAAGATTTAGTCAAATCTCTTCTGGGTTTCTATCCTGAACGTGAAAGCAAAATAAATGCTTTCTTTAAAGACAGACACATGATGACGAGAGGCCTGTGCTCGATGGGGAAATAAGTGACAAATCTAGTTCCTGAAGGATAACATTTCTGAGGAACTAAGGAAGGTGGAAAAAAATGAAACAATTAATCCATTCTGCAGGGTTAAAGTTTAATTTTACAAATACATGCTTAAATGTTTGCATTTAAGTTTAAATACAACAGTAAACTTTTCACTATAGAAAAACAATGAACAGACCATACCAGAGGGAAGATCACTTAGTCATTAGTTTTGATTAATGAAACTATTTTTGAAAGAGAAGCTAATAGGCAGATTTTTAAAGTTTCAAAAACAGATGCGAAAAGAGCATCATTTCACGCATGACTGCCTACACCACTGTAATGCACACAATATAAAATATAGAATGGTATGCAATATCATGATGCTTTATAACCTCAAATTAACCATTCTGAATTGTTAGAATCTGAGCCTTTAATGCTGTTCACAGTGCCATCAGAATCTTCTTTACAAAGAATCATTACATAATACAAAATTTATTCACTCAGTGCTATTATTTTATATTATATATACACACGTGAGTTTCACCATAGACACAGGTAGTTAACAGTCTTAATGATGCACTGTTAGTCCTTAAATCGGTCACAGAGCTAAGATATTTTTAGCTTGGAAAAAGAAATTTACCGAGGTGTTTTAACATGAACAACTAGATAATTTGGATATTTGTAACATTAGCATTCACATGATTAACTGTTAAAACTACAAAGGTTACTTTTGGCAGGTAGTTGGCAAATGTCTTTTCTGTTCCTGTACTTTGTTATTCTATATGTTCAGCCTAAAATTATATCACTGACCTTATCCAGGAACTGTAGTATTGCTTTTTGTTGATTCTCCTTATCTGCATTTAGTTTGTGTCTCCCAACGGAAGCAATCATCTGTGCCTCTTGTTCCAGAAGTCCACAAAGAGCTGCTTTTCTTTCAGCTCCAGTAAGAGTTCTGTTAATCCGTTCGGTCTCCTCCTGCCTCCATACTACAGACACAAATATTTGGGGTAATTTTTACAAGATATTTTCCAGTGAAACTTCTGCTTTCATATTTAAAAAATAATCTAATTAATTTTCAATATTCATTAAAAGCCAGTTTCTGTGTTAGGGAATTTATTGTTACACATATTTTCAATACACACAAGATAGCCCAGAATTTAACGTAAATTACACAGATGTTCTGTGAGAGTATGTGTGTGTACATCAATTCCAACCTGCCAATTTGCACTCCAAACTCAAAGATGGGTTAGGATAAAAAGGATCTCTATGCGAGAAAAAAAATTTTGCTCCTGTGGAAATGTGTGATGATATTTCTTCATGATTTTGCATCTGAACTAACCATTTGAGACTCAAACAGCTCCAAAAGGTATGAGCAATACGAACTTTTTAAGTAATTGCTCATCAAAGTCACAAGAAAAGACACCATGGAGATTTTCTCAACAGATTAAGAACAGCATCTTACTGTGGTACCACTGGTACTCAGTACTGAGATTACTGCTTCTCCCTGCATAAGTGAGTAAAATCTAAAGAAACTTGAAACCCTCCAAAACTGCGATAAAACTTGACTGAGTCACATTTAGCACTCTGGGTTTTACACTGAGTATTTCAGTGGTTATCACCTTTTGCTATCTAAGGTAGATGGATGCACATTAATAATTAGACAGTCATTGTTCTACTCTCCCCTTTCCTCCTCCTCAACAGAACCCTTCAAGTGGAAGGAAGCAGCACGTGAACCACAGGGTGGTAATGGCTGCAGCATGTGAATCAGTACACGCTGTATAAGAATCTGACTCTTACAGTCAAACCACAGTACTTGTTGCACTTATAAATTCGACTACCTAATGACAGAAACATGCAGATGTATCCACATGTGTCTATCATAGTTTAGTTTGTAGTACCAATTTCTTGACTGTAACTGCTGACACACAGACTACATGCCTTTACAGAAACCTGTTAGTAAAATCAAATTGTGTTTACTGAATAATGTTTTCCTTTGCATACACTGTAACAATTCTTGGCTTCTCTGAAGAGTGTATTCCATTTCAAATACCTTAGAAGTTTTGCAAGGAGTTTTATAAGACCCACAATTTCAAAATTCCTGAATAACATCTCAAAATGTTGTTATTGTTCCAGAAGTTATACAAAAGCTAAACCCAGTGTTAAAGAAAACAATCCAATATGTAATGCACACTTACTGGAAAAGCCTATAACATCCTGTATCAGGCAAGATTAGAGGCAGGAGGAAGGATTATTTTCTGCCTGTGGCTTCCTTATCTACGATACCTTATGTTTTCCATTTTAATATATTTCAATTAATTTCCTTAAGGCTCTCCAAGATTTGGTATTAATATGACAGCTGACAAGTTCTGAGTTCCCACAGATACATTTCTAAATAAAGCCATTTCAGCAAACAAGAGCCCTGTATAGAATTTATTTACATGAAGCTTTATGTGCCTGAAGGGGGCAGCAACTTCCAAGGTAGAGCTAATAAATACAGTAAGTAAAATGAAGCAGCTGTCAGTTATCGTCAATACTCACCTCCTGATTCACCATATACAGGCAACCAAGTTAAAAATTCCTCTTGGATTATCTGTTCTACAGGCAGACATTTGACTCATCATCAAATTTTTATTTGTTTTTATAAAACACAGTAGCTCATACTTTTCAAATAAATAATGAATGGCTCCATATGCTGACACACTGGATATATAGATACATTTAATTTGCACCATATTGTCAAAGGGTAAATTTTTGTACCAACAGGAATTGCTTGTACTGGCTAACCCTGTAATAGTATCCCCCTGTTGTGATCACCAGCAATAACCTTCACAGATCTCTGGAGGACAATAGTCTCATTCTATTACTGTCACAATGATTTAGCTTGTGTAGACTGTTGACACTATAAGAATGTAAAAGTAGTTTCAGAAGCAGGTAGAAAAAAAAACTTCCTAGAACCACTAAGCTCTATTAAAATAAAGAGCATGACTGCAAGTCTCCATGTAGAGAAGCAACTAGTCAACACTGGTAAACAAAAACAAAAGATTGATACCAGACCATTATCTTTAACAAAATGTTAAAAAGATATTTCAAACACTGGAGTTCGTTCTGTTCCATTTATGAAGTGGCACATGCTTTCTCTGGTTGCCTAAATATTAAATTCTTGAAAATGCATAGCTGAAAGTTTTATTATTTGTGAATTCAATTACATTGTTAGGAAAAAGCGACACTGATATAATCATAGGTTTTAAATCTGAAAATACTGGGAATATCCGCAATCATTCACAACTTTAACTCAGCTTTGTTGTTTCTATTGCAAATAAGACTCTTCACACTTAAAAAAAAGCGGATCATACATTTGATAGCATATTAGCTAGGAAGTGGTTTTCTAAAGAACACATTGCAGGAAGTCAGATACCAAATAGTAGCACTTGTAATAAGTGGAGAGGAAAAAAATTATTATTTAGGTACCTTGGCGTTCGATTACCTAAAAACACCTTTAAAATGGCTTGATTCTTGTGAAATGAAAAGCTAACCACCTATGAAGAAGAAGGGGGTGCGGGGGAAACAATCCCTAACAAACCACAAATCTCACGAAGATACCATTCCCAAAATTCTAAAGTTTAAGACCAGTAATAATTTTTACATTTGTTACAAACAGTGATATTTCTAAGTCATTTATACATTCAGACAAAGTGATTTGTTCAATGTCACACAAAGTATGACAGTATTAGAAGATTAGCGTGTAACTTGGGAATTTTTGAATCATGATCCTAAACTCTATGAATAATACATGCCACCAAATTTATGCTCAGTTTACCATGGAAGAAAGAGCTGAGATGGTTAAAGGGCAGTCAGGTGGCTTTGCAATAACGCAGGTAACGCATTTAGGTCAGTTCTGCTCTAGAGAAAACAATGTCCAAACTGCTGAAGAGTTATACCATAAGCAAGCACTGTAGCCTAGATAACACGTGAGTTGTTATAAGTCACAATGCAAGCAGCTTGCTTAAAAGGACACATTTTATAAAGAACACTTGCAGTTTCATTATATGCTGGTACAAGTCCACTGTTTTCTATTGCTCTTACTTTTCCAAATGGACATACTCTAGGTTTTCATTCCACTTGCAACATTACCCTCCTGTAAGGTTTTATGTCAATTATCTGCAGTATTCACCTTACTTTTCCATGAAATTTTTGTGGTGCTTGCCTGTATTAGACATCATCCACTCCAACAGGAGTAAGTCTTTCAGGACGTCCTGTAGGACTCCTAACAGATTTTTTTTAAATTTTGGCAAGACAGTTTTGTGAAACATGGAATAAATTAGAAGAAAAAGCATCAGCAGAAGAAGACTAGGACAAAAGGAATAACCTCAGTCATATACTGTAGAATTCTGGGCAAAAATTTAATCCATTATAAAAAATGTCTATATCGAATGACAAATGATGGATCTTAATACTAATTTCTTCTTGACATTATTTTTAGTGTCTTAAATGTAGAGCAAAAAGGTTAAAGTAACTCTGATCCAAAAAAACAGTTCCCGTTCCTCTAGCTGACCTTAACATTAGAGATGAACAAAACCAGAGAATAATAGAACTGCCAAAAAGCACTGTTCTACAAGCTGATAATTTCCTAGAAAGGTGCACTGGTTTTGGCATAGTAGCTTCTATGGTGCTGTACTTTGGAGCTGATAACACAGGAATGGTTTAGTTATTGCTGAACAGTGCTTACACGGTGTCAAGGCCTTTTTTCTGCTTCTAGTAATATATGACAGTCAAATAATTCTTTAAAAATGAAAGAAATTCCACTGTAAATAAAACTAAAAAAATCAAGGAAATATCTATAGAAACACATTCAAAAACCTAACTTTTTTTAAACAAACGGTACCATTTGGCTGATTTGAGAGTATCCCTTTAAGAAAAAACTTACATTCTAAATCATGGTATAGTAGCTCAAAGTCTTCTTTTGTTTTAGGATTCAGTCTTCGCTCCTGCTCCCTTCTCAGCCTTTCTTCTTTCTTTTTTTTTTTCCGTATCTCTTCTTGTGCCTCCCATGCCAGTCTTAACCTCTTCTCTTCCCTCAGATTTTGTACTATATTTATAGCATGCCAACGACGGAAATATGTCTGTATTACTATTACCTATATGTGTAACAATAATAAGAATCATGAATTTAAAGCAAAACAGCATAGTATTTTGTTCTTAACTGGGTTTTTTTTGCTATCTACTTCACTATACTTTCTAAGATTTGTCTTGTACTCAAGATAATTTAAAAGTTACAAAAACAATCATCTACTATAAGTCTAAACACCAGTTATTTACTTACTTAGGTAACTGCAGGAGTTTAACCAGTGAGTATGGTGGAGGAACTAAGTTCAAGTAATGATGTTAAAGTATAAATTGCAATTACAAAATCCATTTTTTCTGTTTCAAATCTCCCCTTAAAAACATCTTTTGCCATGTATTGGTTTTATTCTTTTCAGCTTTGTAGGCAGAAGGCCTCATCTCACTATCAATTTACACAGTGTCTAGATTGGGAATTTAGACATATATCTGCAAAATTTATTTTAAATGTCTAGATACAAAGATAAACACATACACACAAAATCAACTGCATTTTACCTGTAAACAAATAATGAAAGTGAAGTTACCAATGCTGTTATGACAGAACTTTAAAAAGGCAATTAAAAAAATCCACCTTCCAAAGCTGTGGCTATTAAAGACTAGGGAAATGCTTACAGCATGCTAACGGAGGATAACGCATAAGCCTGAGCTTCTGCCAGCTGATTTAGCACTTGTACCACAAGCAGTTGGGCTAGGTCAATACTGATAAACATTGTTCAGCGTTGAAGGCTATCAAGCACAAACCCACAGTAATACAGTTATATCATCTCTAGAGATATCTTAACCTAACATTTCGCTTCAATATGTCTTCAGCTAGTATCTTGATACAGAACTACACTGCATTGTGCAAATCCATCAGTTTGTACCAACAGCAAGCCGATGTCTCTCTACTGTGAGTTATAGATTACCTACAGATACATTACAAATTTCAGTAAGTGGCACTAATGATCACAGTAAAACATAACGGTAGTCCTGAGGGAACAGTTAACTATTTGGGTTCCACTTCCACAAGATGCTTATTGCTGTCAGCTGATGCTAACTAATTAAGAAGTTCCTACAGAAAGCTTCTACCCAGAAGATTTCAAAGCTTCTTGCCAACCACATCAATACAATTGTTCTGCTTAGACGCTTGGGGAATCAACTGTTTCTCCACTTAGATTCAGGCTTTCTATTTTAAGCAATCATACTAGTAACTAGAGCATTTACAAAGCAGTGCCCTGCTTAACATGATGTTGGGCATACTTATGTTAGATATGCAGTCACCAAATATGTAGTTTTCAAAAATCAGTTTGGAATGCCTAAATGGCATTCTTTGCACAATGAATATATAGAATCTGTCATTGGAATCAACTGGACAAAGCAACTCAGCACACCAGAAAACCCCATAGACCCACCACATGCATTTGAACAGCCAGGTTCTACCTCAATGCCAAAGAAGGTAACTTGAACACAATCTGAAACGGATCCATTTGCCAAAGGAAACCTACCAAGTCTGTCAAAACAAACAAACAAAAACAACCCCAGAAAACACAAAACCCAAAAGCCAAATGCAGATCTTATAAATCCTAACCCAATACTCCACCCATTGAAGGCCATACATTCAGCATATAGCTTAGGTCCTTCCAAAGAGATTGTGAAAATGCCATAAAGGACAAGACTGTTTTAATCCCTAATGCTCTATATGGAAGCTTAACTGTCACTGTAAGATAGAAAACAATAAATTCAGAATTCTTAATATTTAAGAAGTTGCAAGGTGGACTCAAATGTCACTAAAAACACAGAGCAAACACACACTTCCCCCATAACTAAAAGATCACAAAATGTGACGATTAAGCAGACGTTTTGCAGTTCACTTTTAAAGTCACTGTTCAAACAATTTGAATGCTCATTAAATATCCAGAAAACCTTTGTAATACTTCGCTTTACAGATAATTTCAAAAGATAAGAACTTACTGCTTCAAGTCTACGTTTATGGTATTCTTCTGCTGTAAGATACTTTCTAGGACTTATTAGTCTGTCAGTCACGTTTGACACATACAGGCCAACTTTAGTCATCTGTGTTGATGTTGTATTTTTTGTCTGTTGTGGTCTATTTTTTTCAAAAACCGTCTGGGGAAAAAATGCATTTCAGATTTTAACAAAATAAACAAGAGATTTTTTTCCTCTTTAAGTAAGTGGCAAAATTAGCTATTTGTAACAAAAATCACAAGACTCACAATATTCATCCACTAAATACTTTCTATTGCACACTTCTGATCTACTTCCTCATTCCTATTGGAAATAATTGTGTCAACATTCTGTTCTATTTGGCAAAACTAACATTCTGAAAAGACATTACAAAGCCATTACCTGTGTTTCCCTACAAAATAACTGAATTCCTTTGTCAGGTCGTTTTTTGGGTATTGTCTGTGATCCTGCATTGTGAAATTCCACTCCTGTTATCCTGTTCTTAAATCCACCCAGAAATGGTTTATGATAGGTAGGTCTTTCAATTTTTACAATTACATCTCGGAACGAATCAGTGTCTGTTAAAATGAAAGTTCCAAGATAGAAATATTTTTTCTGTTAGTAACAGATTGAGATTAGAGCACAATTCCATATGTAGATACACATGTAAAAACAGCATTTACCTGTTTGTACTCTGACAGTCAAGGCATCGGGCATGTGGTAATCCTGTTGAACTGCTTTCCCAGGAAAACATTCCTGATCAAGATATAACTGCTCAGACAGGATAGTTTCATCAAAGTTAGCCCTAGTCCTCCTAAGAGTTTCATTATCCTCAATCATGTTTCCTAAAAATAAAACCAAAAGGAATTCTCAATAAATTTCTCAAAACAAACTAATAAATAACTATTTCAAGTTTACCCTGAGATAATTTTATCGAAACACTGCAACACAGAATAATCATACATTTTTGAGCTGGAAAGACAGCCTACTTGAAAGCTGAAAGAGTATTATCATACTTCATATGAAGAGTTATCTAATGTTATACCGTCACCACATAAAGTCATTCATATTACAATTTTTTAAAAAATTACAGGAAGGAAATGTATTTATTTGCAAATACGTAAGTTTAAATCAAAGTTACCCATTTACACAGCAAACTTTATTGAAAAATCTTATCTAAACCTGCTCCAGTTTAGACCTGATCTAAGCATATGATGGCTGAATCACTGTTGTCTTTCACACAGTACTTGACATTGTGGTGTTTATTTAAAGACTATTTTCTGAACCAGTTTATTTAACTCGAAGCTCCAGAAATTACTTCTTTTTGATTTAAAGGTAAGATGTCTGGCTTTGGCACAGTGCTCTTCCAAGGCTGCAATCGCCAGATTCTCAGACTGACAGCATCTGAATGCAGGCCAGCCAAGAGCAAAGCAGGCAGCAGGCCCATACTCCAAAGGGTCGCTCACTGCACTCACCTGCTCAACAGTGTGCTACCTTCCACTGTGAAGACCTAAGAAAACAGGGCACTGAACTGGGGAAAAAAGTAACACAGGACACCCAGAATGCAGAGGAACAAGTGCTGGAAATGATGGACTGTTTTGGGGACTTCAGGGAGAAAGGCATGGATAACGAAAAGGTCACAGGTAAGTTACAGGGAAATCTGGAGCAGGTAAAATAGTAAGGTGACTTCCATGATCTAGTCGAAACTGCAGTAGCCTAGGTACTCATTGAATTATGCACTGCTGTTTTGCAAATGTGCGTACAAAACACGTATACATACTTGCAGCACATGTTTCTGGATATGAAGATGACTATAAAATGCCAATTTAGTCTATAAATTGCTACCGCAATTTGAGATAAAGAATACATTCCTCGCCTTTTCAAGCATGTTTTATATGAGACCTTAAAAAGTCACTTCAAGGCCAGAAACCAGCAAACATGACCAGAACGAGGGTGCGGAGGGTGTAAGGAAAAAAAAAAAATCATCTCTTTAAAGCCCTAATGCTCAACATTTTAATAACTTCTTTACCTGTTACTGCCCCACTTGCCGTATTTGCTGATAGTACTGAGTTCTGGGATGTTTGTTCTTCCCCTTCTGAATGTCTTACTTCAGGTAAAGTAGAGTAATTCTCACAGGTGACCGAAGATGTGCTCTCAGATGATGTGCTGAACGGGGCACCTGCCTCAAATACATCTTGCTTGCTATTTCCGATCACTTCTTGATTGCCTAGTCCTTCTCCAGGTTGTTCCCAGTGTGCTAAACTTGACTGCTCCTGTTCCTCCAAAACTGACTGCTCCGGAGGGGACTTCTGCTCGCAGCCCCCCTCCGACCATACAGCACCTGGGGCCCCACTCCTGGCTGCTCCTCGTTGTGAGGATGCAGACAGTTCCTCTGTTCCCGACTTTTCCCTTATAACAACGTCAAAGCACCTATCCGACGTATCTTCCATTTTCTGAAGTATCAGTCGCAGGTTTTTAACCTTTCTGCAAGAACAATTGCAGTATCTACTTAAAACTGTGTACTAGCACGTTTCTGCTACCAAACACATGGGTGACAATACCCTGAAAACCTTTCCCTGTATCTACTCCCAAACAGCCTACTTAGAGCAGCATGGGGTCTTTGCTTACACCAAACACAAAGCACTTAATGTCTTCTCAATGGTGTTTAGCCAACATGATACACTCTAGCATTGCTAGCAGGTAGTCAGCATAATTCTTTCTTTATGTATATATATATAGAGAGATTTATCTCCATTTATAACAAGGATTTACAGAGCAGTATCACCCAGAGACAGCACACCTTTAAGGTTTTCCGTGCTGCCGCTGCACTGACAAGGGCTGGAAGAATCCAAATCCCATGTCCGCGACAGAACCCAAGAGCAAAGGGGAGGCAGCCCTTGGCCCAGCGCACGGGTAGGGCTCCCCGCCGCGCCCCGCACCCCGGCCCAGCCCCCGTTACTCTCCTCCCGCCGGGCCTGCGACGCGGGCGGCTCTCCCTGGCGGCCGCTTCCGGCGCGCCGCGGTAGCTATGGCAACCGGGACCGGGCGGCAGCGCCCCGAGCATGCGCACTGGGGAGGGGGGCGGGGCGGCAGGCGGTGCGCCCCTCGCAGCCCTGCGCTTGGTGCTGCTATACAGGCCCCGGGCCGAGGAAGGCCAAAAAAAACGGGGGAAAGCGAAGCGACGTGAAGGGACAAAGGCTGAGGCACCCCCGTGGGTTCCTTTTACACCACTGCCGTTAACGGAGCACCTCAGAACGTAGCACCTGCAGCAACTTGCGCTTGCTGCCTCAGCGGGCCTCAGTAGGCCAGTAACCGTGCTACTGCGTCCCGCAGCACTGGCACGCCAGTCTGACAGTTGCCGTGTCCGCTGTTGCGATCCATAGCAAGCTGAAGATGAATTCTTACCAGCTTATAGTGCCATTCACGTAATAAAACACCATTTCTCCTTACAGTTTATACCGTAGATACTAGCAGAAATGGTGCCAATACCAAAAATGTTTCCTGGGTGTTAACAAAAAGTTGGTGTGTTTGGATGTTGGCAATGCTCGCTCACAGAACCCCTCACAGACCACTGCTCCCTGGAGCTGTGCGGCAGCACTTACCTGTGTGATGTGCTCAGCTTCCCAGTGGTGTTCTCGCCTGGAAGGTCTGTGGTTCTGGTGTGAGGACTGAGGCTGCTGGGTGGAAATTAAGACACATATACCAGAAATAAAACCACATGAAACTGAATTTCTTGGTGTTTGATGTGTGGTTTCCAAGACAACCCTTGCAAGTGTTTTCAGCATACTACAGGAAAACGAGACTACACACACCTCACACAACGATTTCAGAGGTGAAATACATGATTCTGTACAGCTCTGGGAGTATCTTGAAAAATTGTTGTATTTCAGCAGGCACTGAAATTATATCCATTCTCAGTAATTCTATGTCATGATCACTGTCACCATGTTTCACAGACATTGTCAGACATCTGAACATTGGCCAGCTTCCCATCAAAAGGACAGACATTTCCCATTACTAATGGTAATGCACTTTTTTCTAAAACCTGGATTTAAATTCAACTCAGGGTAGAATAGGACCAGCAGTAACTACAGAAAGATACTATGTCATTTTGTGTCACTTTGTCATTACTAGTCAACTTGAATAAACGTTCAAACTAACTTTGTTTGCAAGATGATTTTTTTTTCTAATGAAATATCATACATGCTGTAAATAAAAAAAGCTGCTTTTACTCATCTCCCCCTGAACACAATCAGAAATTATGTCAAAGATTAACATGGTATCCTGTTCAGAACACAGCCACTCAGAATAGATTAAGCACCACAGCAAGTCAGGAATAACAGAAACCTCAGCACTGCTGCTAGCTGACAATCCAAAAAGTTGGTTTTCTGGTTGTACAGGCTCTGTCTCTGTTAGGTCCCATACTTGCAGATGGGAGGATTTTCACTCACATAATGACTTCAATCAGAGGATCTCAAAGCATTTTGAAGATCTGAAGTTTGTTAACTCTAAGGCTTGCAGTGATTTACCTTACCATATTACAGCAGATGACAAAATCTTTCCAATCATCATGTATTTCCAACAGAGTTAATGGAGAAAAATCAAGCAAAATCATTACAGCCAGTCTCCAAATTATGCCTTGCTAGCATATTCATCTTAAAATAAATTATTTGCAACATAGTACTCCTAATATAGATCCGATCTTGCCTGTAAAAATATGCGTACGATTTTGTTGCTACAGTGTGGATTTAAGTATCAGATATACAGTTACAGAGTTAATAGCAAGGTAAAAAATACTGTTTCTCTTCTTAGCAAAGATCTATTTTTAAATTAGCCAGGAACAAGGATGAGGTGAACTATACTATACTGTACAAAAAAAGACATAACACTGTTACATCTCAAAATTACAATCCATTTTCTTTCCTCCATTTGTTCTTAATAACTGCTATTTAAAGTTGATGGATGCTACAACAGAATATTCATTTAGTAATCTTATGTAGCACAGATGATTAATTTATGCTAAGATAACGAAACCAACTTTAACCAATGGTAAAATAATAAAAATAATCCGTAAACACATTGAGAAATTGATAAAAAAACTCAGAAAGCTGAAAAATCCTTATCAATGCTTCCTAGAGTTGGCATCAGTAGAATCTTTTTAAGACTCAGGTTAATTGATTCCTAAACTAAATCATTTGTGAATGCTAATCCGGTGTTTTGGATAGAAAGATTTAGAAAATGATCCTATTTTGAGTCACATGAAAGAAATATTTAATAGACCAGAAAAATCACTGAGAGGAAATATAGCTCTGGGAGAAAAAAATCCCCTCAAGGTAGTAAACAACTTATGCTAGGGTCTGTACTGAGGATGTATTTGTGCATTTGTGAAAGGGTTAAGATGCAAATATGCTTTTGATCAGAGAACCTCAGTTTTAAAAGATCAGATACCAAATTTCAGCAGCAATGGGCCAAGACTTCCTCCCCCCTGCAACACAACTCGTGACCTTACAGAAAGCTATTGTAAGTCACATGACAAATACAGCTTTAGAAGAGGAGAAAATAACTGAGCAAGAAGAATTCAGCTCATGTCTCAGTTGTGAAAGAGCAGAAAGAATTCCAATAGTCATCACCATATTCTGGCAACTCCCCCCCCCCCCAGTATTGCAAGTATTGCATGCTAGTATCATTCGTACTAGACTTCAGGGGGGTTTGTTTGTTTTTTCTTTTGCGTTCTCTCACATCAGCTCAATACTTATTACCTAAAACCATTCATCTTCATTTCTCATCTGACATTGTTTGCTCTCATTCAAATCTGTAATCCTTTTAATACTTCTGATGTGCAAACTGCGTTAACGTTAGCAAAGTTCTCTTCTGGTATGCCATCTAGCGGTTTTATCTCAGAAGAGACCAGCTTCTACCTTTTGTAAGACTGCAAAAGCCTTCAAAACCAACCAGTGAAGCAAAGTATGTTTCACTTTTTCAATCTGCAAAATCCAAACATTTCTGTAATCACAGTAATAATCATTGAAAAAAAATATCTAAAGAACACAGTGATAATAGTTGCTAGAGTCAATACCCTAGGTATACTCACTTTCTCTTCTACTGTCCTACTCCCCTAATACTGTGATTGTGTGAAATAATACATAAAGATGTAATTAATCATTAATAGGAATGATCTAACAGGTAAACTTATAGGCCTAACAAGTATGAAAAACAAGCTATGACAACGTTTTGTTATGTAATGTAGTGCAGAGGCACCATCATAAATGTTTAACTGCAGACTTTTGTCATACAGCTGTATCCTTATTGTTATTAATGGTACTGAAAAAAGTATGTAAAAGCAGACTCACACAGTATTCTTAGATCTAGTTTTGGATTATTTTAATTGGTGCTTATAACATTAATCTGTACAGAAGTTTTTAGAAGAGCCAGGCACCATTTCCATTTAAATGTTTAAAAGAACCTAGCCAGATGTGTCAAGAAAGAATCACTATTCTTTTCATATAAGAAGTAATATTGAAGGTCTGAATCAATAATACACAAACAAATCTATAAAGTATACATGGTTATATACAAAGGCTTTGTAAGACCCCAATACTAAAGTTTGTGCCATGTGTATGGTGTGCAATATGGTAACCTACCTGCTAACCAACAAACCTGTTCCTGCCACCACCGTAAGGTGTAGGCTTCCTTCTCCCCCTCCCTGATCTTGGGTCTTCCCAGTTCTTCCCCCGAGGCAGAATTAGTGTTTATATGGGCAGCAAAGTCAGCCAGCTCAGGACAGTGATTCAGCTGAAATCTAGAAAACCCGTTATTTTTGGGAAGCCTTGTTATCATTACATCAGATCCCTGATCTCAGCATCTGCATTGTCATAGGCACTGGCAGTGGCTGGCAAAAACACACAGCCAAGGTGGGAGAGAAGGGCAGGATCATGCTCCTCTACAGCTTTGACTTTGGTTTCAAATGGCCTATAATATCTGCATTTATTAACATACAAATACAGATCATAAAAATAACTCAGAATGAGGCATAAATACCCTGTTCATAATAAACTAAAAAAGGAAATAAACCCTATAGGTTGCACAAGAGCTGACAAGAATTTTCTTAAAACCCTTTTTGCAAGAAATAGGAAGCAGTATTTAGATTATTAAAATATAAGTGGACATTAGGACAACACATGTTTTTATTAAGTTAGTCTCTTTAAATTAAAGACAACTGTCAGTAACAACAGATTAATCATTAACTTTTTTTTTTTACTTGCAAGAGATTACACAGTTTTGAAAATTTATATTGGCCATCTCCACTGGTCAGAAGGAGGTTCTTCAACTAGAGGCTCCCATGGTTTCCACTGTATCATTTTTCTTGCCAGGGAAAGTTCATTTTCAGCCTGTTAATAAACACCATACACAAATTCTTAAAAACCTATGCAGCTGCTCAAGTATTAAATTACCTCTATTTCAGTTCATTATCACATCTCACAGTCACAGGCTACCACAATTTTCATCTATAAAACCAAAAGGAACTCTGTGGTTTGGGTTTTGTTTTTGAAAAACATATTGAACGGCCCCCAAAAACCCAAACAGTCAGTCCATTCACCTAGTCATTCCCAAAGACAATTTCAAGGTATTTTCTAGTCTTATTTGAATTATCCCCCAGTGATATTCAATCACCTTTTGTCCTTTCCACTGATTTACACTCTGTAAGAAGCAATGTAGGTATACATATATGTAAGGATAACACAGCAAACATGTTAATTGTAGTCGGTTTTATCACGGCCATCCCAAACACTACATGACAATTAATTTTCAGATTTTTATTTGCTGTTTGATTGCTTGTTTTGCAGTTAATGAAGATACGGAAAACTGCCAAATTTCTGAACAGCCAAAGGAACACTGAAAACCACTGCTCCTTTTTGTACCCAACCTTAAATTTCCCCACTTTACCTGTAAAATGACTTCTTCTATGTGACCACTATTCAGTTTGTCCTGTAGTTTCTGCACATCTGTTTCCTGTGTATTCAAATCCATATAAATAAACGTTTAGTTTTACTGAGAAGTAGAAAGCCCAGATAAAGCATGAAAACAATCATTTAACCAGATCACACTATCTTCCATCAAATTAGCCGGCTTCTATCATTTTACATTATCAAAGAAATCTTGCACATTTTTCTTACTGGAAAACAAACATCGAACTCCCAATAAATACTAAGAACGAGTACTATTTAACGACTCATTAATTTAACGACTATTTAATGATCCAAAGAAGCATTAGCAGCTAAAGGCTTTAGTATTAAAATTTTCTTTCAATATGCATGTTAGCTCTCTGTAAAATGATATGCAACCTTCCAATTATCACCATAGATACAAAATACCAGCATTGCAGAGTTTAATGTACCAAAATTTTGTCTTTTAAAATGTCGAAGGCTTGTCTAAGATATTACACTGGTAAGAGCACATGCATTTTTTGGGCAAGCATGTAAAAATTACCACTATTCTAAAAACATTCTAAAAACTTTATTTTCAAATTTTCACAGAAAATGTCAGTAAGAAATTAATAATTCTTTTTAATATACCATCAAAATATTCCAGTCAAGAACAAAAATAATCCTCAAAACTTCAATTAGTTCAGAACTGACCACTGAAAGTTACATATACTCCTAAAAAACAGCCGGTCACCTTGAAAATCTCTTCATGTGTAATGTTTATGAAACAGCAATGTACTTACTGTTTGCACCAAATTAAATTGCTGGTTTATAATCTGCTCAGTGTATTTCCTGTATGCTGCATCTTTGGGAATGTTTTGCAGGACACCAAGGATTTTTGTGTACAGTATTCGCAGGCGCTGAAGTGATCACAAGACATGTTTAGAATACACAAGTAGAATTGCTTAATTTCTTAACCTGTTTAACTTACTAGGTACCTATCTATACACAAAATATGGAGGGTTATAGTATTTAACGCAGAAACGTAGGATTAACAAAATAACAGTCTGAACCACAGAACTCTGTCTTGGTTAAGACTGGGATTTAGGACTAGTAAGTTTCCACTGGTAGATGCCTCAAAGAAAAACAAATGTTGCTATCTGAAGTACATTTAATACAAAATGGATACAATAAAAGCTGTGTCTCTAACACTAACCATACTTTCTAAAAATGAGGCAAATTCTTGTCTAAACCATCATTTTCTGAAAAAAATTGCCTGGGAAAGATAAAAAAAATCACATAAGCTACCAAAGTTTAACAAGATTTTTTATTATTTTTTTTGCACTTCTCCTCATGCTGGTCCAAAGTTCTGAGTGACAACGAGATTTAAACTGAACTCAACCCTGCAACTTTCATTGTTGCATTTAAATGCTGTGATAAAGGCCACATTGTGGTGAAGAAATTGCAGGTTTGGGGCCATACGTTGACTAGGTAACTTTATCCAACTGAAGAGGAATGGATGTCCTATAGGAATAATAGGAAATAGAACAATACTGCAGTCAAAGAAATGCAAAGAGTAGCAGGAAATGAAGAGGACTGGCACAGAATCTATACTTCAACTAAAACACCGTTGATTTCTTTACTCTTGGCTTTAAATCACTGAAAACATTAGTAAGTTCACCTAGAATGCATCTGACAACAGATGAGTTAGACTGAGCTAGAATCATTTGTACAGAACAATAATGATTTTTTCAAAGGTTCTTTTTGACAGTATCCCTAACTACTAGAGGCAAAAGCATATCTGAAATAGAATTGTTGCATAGTGGGAAATTTCAAAGCAGAGAAATTAAAGAATTACTGAAAGCTTATTCCTTACACTGCCTAACGGGGTAAAAAGCAAGTACTAAATTGCTACAAGAGCCACCTAATGTGGTTCCCAAGGACCACGGAAGTATTCCAGTCTCAGTAGTGCTTGCCATCACAGGGCCTTGATGTGACTTTGCACCACATGGTTAGTTAGCCTCTACTATGTAAGGCTACCCCATGCCCTTAATACAGGTGTAAGTTATTTCAGTACTTGTTGGAAAAATAACAGAGGCAGCAGAAATGTGTATGCCTGTAAAGTTGGAATTACATTTCTGAAGAACTGAATTTAAAGAGTTCTTTGGTTTCACACTGGAGACAAAAGAATCAAATATTGTTTCATAACAGTACTCACAAAGATTTTTGAAATCAGCACATGCAATAAAAAATACACGTGTAAAATAACTCCTAATGATACGAATTACACCTTTATTTTCAAGGTTTGAAACTAATAAAATTTTGAAGGTATAAAACTAATAAAAGAATTCGTTTTCCTCCTTTATCACTTTGGAGCATTTTTACACTTATCACTAAGTTGGCAACGCAAACACATGAACAAAAAGCTTTGATCTCAGTGAGTTTCCATTAAGTACAGTCCAAGACGTGTGACGTACCTCATGAGGGTTTTCAACCACAGCCAATCCTACAAGCCCACTGGTCTGCATGAAGAGCATAAACACGTTTAACATACTCGGGCATCTATTCCTATGCTATCCCATTATCTTGTTTGGGCTCCAGATACACAAGACAGGGGCCATTCTGTGACACGAGCCTCTGCCTCCCACCCCACTCGCGCCATCCCCCACACTCCAGCGCTCTGACCAGCGCACGCCGAGGGCGGCAGAGCGCGCAGCGGGCGCAGCCGGCAGCACAGGGCAGCCGCCGGAAAGCCTTCCCGGCGGGGGGCACCGCGGCCTACCGCCTCCTGCCCCCCGCACGGCGGGGCCGCCCCCTCCGCCAAGGGCCGCCGCTCCCCGTGGGCCGCGGGGGGGACGGGGCCTCGCGCTCCTTTCACGGCCCCGCTCGCTCCCCCCCGCGCCGCTCGGGCACCCTCTGCCCAGGAACCCGCCGGGGCGGGGAGAGGCGAGCCCCCCGCTCGGGACGGGGACGCGGCAGGCTGCCCGGCCCGGGGACGCCCTCGGCGCCTCACCTTCCTCAGTACCCCCGCCATGGCTCCGCCACCGGGCACAGGCACCCGCCGGGCGCTGCGGGCACCGACCAGAGGACACGGCCGAGGGCGCCGGACCGCGCGTGCGCCGCAGCCGCACGGGCCTCGATCCCGGCGGGCAGAGCGCGAGGCGGGCCGCCTCCGGCTGGCGCGCATGCGCTAGGGCTGCGGCGTGGGCGGCGCATGCGCCCCCTGGAGGCGGGGGGAGGGCTGCGGGGGCGGGGCCAGCGAAGGGGCGGGGCCTGCTCGGGCCTGCTGAGCGCGGTGGCGTTCGCTGCTCCGGCGGCGGCTGCGTGGCTGGCCGCTGTTCGGCTCGGCTCGGCCCGGCTCGGCTCGGCCTGGCCCGGCTTCCTGCTCTGAAGGAAGCCTGACAGTGTGGTGTGCGGGCGCGGTGGGGGAGAGGCGGTTGGGCCCTGGCTGTGGAGCCGCAGGGGGAAGGGCAGGCGCGGGCACTGCCCAGCCTTGGCAGGGCGCAGCCCGGCCTCCCCGGCGCGGCAGCCCGTCTTGGGGACAGGCCGCAGGGCCTGCCCCCTCACACCTCTCCCTGAAACCGACACAGGCCGGCCTGTGCGTAGTGTTTGGTCAGGAGCGGTCCCCGATCCGAAGGCAGCCCAAATTTTGGAGCCCAGTGCTTTTAGGTGGGCTGGGTAAGCTGTAGCAGTACGCTACAGTTCATGCTTTGCTGTACTTACATAGATTTGAATATTCCTTTTTAAATATAAGCGTGTTCTGTTAGGGAAGCTGTCTAGACGAAATTGTTGAAGACAGCTTGTGATCAGTTTGCAGAACTTAGAAATTTCTGCATGAGGAATAATCTTTTGAAAGGTTTGTTACTAGAAATGTGTCACACAGAAATGTTGCATTTAGACTTTTAGCACATTTCTAGTAAAAATGCAGTACATGTTTGGTTGATGTGTTCTGTACGGCAGGTGACAGTAGTTGAAAAGCACCTGTTTCTGCCAAGTGGTAGCTAGCTGCCAGTAACGAGTTCTCAAATCTGTTACAGGTTCATAGGTTTTTGTTTTATTTTTTCAAAGTGTTTTGCAGATTCTAAGCTTAGTCCAAGCTTCAGAGTTTATTTCAAAGCTGTCCTTCATTAGACGAATTGGCAATCCTTAAAGCTTCAGAAGTATGTTTGGCTGCTGCTGAGAGCAGTTTTGTCTAATGTGTACTTGGAAATAAAGCTGTTTATGTACACTCAAGGTGAGATTTTGGTGTAGTAAATGTGATTTGAATATGTGTCAGCTTCCTTCATTCTTTTATGGAGTGTGTTCAGGGTTTGCAGAAGTTTCTAGCATGAATTCTAGTTTTCTGCAACATACATGTAAAAAATAAGTACCTTCCAATTGATAACTAGTGCGGTGTGTAATAGTAAGCACTTTTATGCCTGGGAATAGGATCTAATTTAGAAATAAGGCAGAAGCTTATAAACAATTAGAATATTATGTATTTTTAGTAAAGTTATTATATTAAAGGGTTGTATGTGCATGTATTTATCAGTCAGGTGTTCCTGAGGTTGATAATTTTCTATCCCAGAGAATAGCCAGAAGTATTCTGGAATTTGTTTAATAAAATGAAGCATGCATACACCATCTACAAATTTTAGCTGTGCAATTGGTTTGACAAATTGTGTTAAAAGTAGCTGATTAACTGCAGAATCAAAAATAAGATTCACTGTAATGGAATATGTCAAGTAGGTAATTTCTGAGTTAATGTGATCAGTTAATAAAAAAATTACTGTAAAATACTGACAAAAACAGACTATTAAGGGACTTCAGATAGAACGGGAGAAAAGAGCAAAAAGTTTATTGGTGGACATAAACATAACATCTATTTGAAGATGTAGTTGTCCTTCTATTAAGTTTAGATCTTTATAGCCTGGCTGCTAATTTAACAGGTGAATTTTGCATAGTGAGTAAGATGTGATAATAATTGTGTTGTAACTTTGTGTTATTTATTCTGGACAAATTTTTCTTAATAAACCTTTTGGCCTGCCTTTGAGCTCCTCTTTTCTATACCTGGTAAGCAAACCCAACAAACTCAAGTTTCAGAATATCATAGAGTTCTCCCTGACAGCCGATCTTGTATTAATAAGACATGAACTACTGCCATTCCATAACTAAAGCAAAGTGATTAATACAGTTTTTGTCAGAATTCAGAGTTTGTGCTTCTCCATTTCTGAGTGTACTTTGAACATCATGTCAGAAAGACCTGGAGTTTCTTTTTGAGGCACTGAGAATCTTTCTTTCCTGTTAAAATTACATTATTTAAAATTTTCTGCCTTTTTTATTGGATCATCCCTGTGTTTTTACCTTCTCTGTGATGGTCCAGCCAGATGATCTATCTCCTGACTGAACTGACCACAGCACAAATTGTTCTGTGCCTGGTGATCATCTTCAACCAGATTAGCTCAGTTAGCATCAGACAATAGTTCTAACCATCTGTTTAGACAACCCAAGCATGTAGGTGTCCTTGCCCCATCGTAGTACAAAGAATGAAAAATTGTAAGCCATATCGATGAATCAGTTCATGAAATCAATCCAGGAGTGATGCAGCAGGAAGTTCCACAAATTGCCAAACTGTTTCAGTGCATAATTGATTTTAAAATATAACAATTCCCAAGACCTAAGAAATATTATTAGAGTACCTTCAACAATTACCTGGTTTTCCAAAAAAAAAAAAAACCCCAAACCACCTACGAAGCATATCACAGTTTATTATCTGTTTAACAGTGGTGAGTCTGTTAGGAATATTATCCTGTGTGTTAATATACAGTGCGTAGGTGCCCTAAGAAGACCTTGCTATAGCTGTGACTTCTCTTCCCTTTTTTGTCTCACCAATGAATTTCTCTCACTGCGAAGTCTTGCAAATTGCCATACGATTTGGTATCTGGACAAGAGTCTTGTTCTGGCTTTACATGCATGGAGCGTAATTGACTGATAGATTTATACCTAGTAGCTGTTGGAAGAGCAGAATCAGATACCATTTACATAGCAATGCAAAATATTATTAAAAATATCTGAAAAGCAAAACAATGCCGTGCTTGTAATGTGGATATATACTATTTGGAGTGTCCTGGTTATGTGAAAGAAATGAAAGAACTCAAGGTAAGCAATTAAAACATTTGTGTTCTTTTATTTTATGCTTTAGGTATATTTCTGTTCTTATCTCTTAGCCAACAGTAGAGCAGTGTCTCAGCACTGTTTCTGTCTGCTTCTGTTGTACTGTGTTGGATTTTTTTTGGAGGCTTGCCACACTTACTTAAGTTGCACTGGCAAAAGAAGTTGCAATGAATATTATTTATCATCAGTAAATGGTTTTCTTGATCTTGTGTCCAAAGATGAGATGCATGTAGTGCCTTAGTTAAGCTTACAGTTTTATGGTTCTATAAATGCAAGTGAATCATGGGGCACAGAAGAGTTCACAGTGTACCATTTCATTTCATCAGAACAATTAAAGATAAGTTGGAAGTTTGTTGTTTTGGTTTGTTTTGTTTCCTTCTTGTCTGTTTATTTTGGTAAAGACAATAACTAATTGGTTAAAACCAAAACAAGACAGTTACTGCATCAGTGGTAGGTATCCAGCTTCTTTCTCGTCCCATCCCTGTGATTTAATTTACCGGGTACTGCTATTCTTGAGGCTTCGTTTGGGTTATTCTGCTTTTGCATCACTGCTGTCTGTGGTGCCATGCCTCCTGCTTCTTTGTCCAATTTGAAGTTACTAAATCTAGTCAAATAAGTGCTATAACTGGCTGTCATGGAATCTATAAAGCTTTGCATCAAATCAGCCTCGGAGAGAGAGACACTTTAGTGTTTGCTGATGTGATATGGCGGGATCTATGACTAGTTAGAGGCTAAACCTTCCCAGATTTGTTTTAATTTATGTAAATATGTTACCAGATTTTGTTAATGTGACCCTTGAGACTAAGTTGGCAAATAATTTATTTTCTTAATGAGAGTTGTTGAACCAATGAGGGCACAGATAATCTTATTATACCATCTAGACCTCGTGTTACATTTGACAAGATTTTAGAGAAGTCATGTGTAATACTTTCCTGTGGGTCAAGTCTGCTTATGTTACAGTTGTACAAGGTCAGACCTTAATTTGTCTAGCAACTGGGTATTTAATTTTAGAAGTATCACAGGACACATCAGCTTGCAGGGCACTGTTCCTGGCTGTTCAAAATGCAGGCCCCAGAGTAACAGTGGCAAGATAATGGGTTGCAAAGGTGAGAATATATGGTATGCTCGCCAGTTAGACTAACAGAGAAGTAGTTTAAAACTGTAATATTTAATAGACTGAGTCCAAATTTAGTCCGCTATTAATTATTTTATTGCTATGAATAACCTCTTTGCATGCCTCAAGGCCTTCTATTTATAGAGAGCAAAGCTAGGATTGTCTAGTTTATTTTAAGGATAAGAAATTAGAATAACATTAACACTCACATAACTTTAGCTTTATACCTATGTTTTCAAAAGTGATGAATGCTTGATACACTTCTTTCCAAGGAAAGATGCAATTTCCATGATTAGCAAGTAGTTCAGATTCTTTTCAATGAAAAAACAGTAACTTAGTTGTAAGAGACCAAAAGTTGCTGGGTTTTTATTGGGTTTTTTTTAAGGAAAACAGCAAGAAGTAGTACCTAGTTTTTCAGGCATAAATGGAAAAAATATAAGGAAAATACCAGTCTACTCAAAATATTGTTTAAGGAAACATTCTTGGTAGTACAAAAAGTAAAACTTGTTTAGAATAAGCATTTGCAATTCTTTCTAGTGATCTAGTGCCTGGGTCTGGTAATTGTGAAATTTCCATAGCTGAGTGGCAGATTTTCCTGCCGAGGTTTTTGGTGTTGTCATTGCCACGTCACATAAATGTAGCAGGGGTGTCTCTGCTGCTGCTCAGTGTACCAGCCATGTTGTTATATTCCACTGTGATCCTAGTGGAACATCCACGCTTCAGTCGGACCTTGTCACCTCAGCACAGTGTTATTACCAGCAGTGATATCGCAAATCAGGCTCTCGAAGCACGTATAGACCCCTGGCAATGTGTCCAGCACTTGTGCTGTGGTGAGCTGTTGGCCTTATAATTACTGAACCATGTTACAGTCACTTGCCAATTTACCAACTTTCTCATTTTATAATATATTATTAATTCTTCTGGGATAAGGTAATTTGAAAACAGTACACATAACAATCCTGAAATACTGCTCATCTGAGACCTGTCTGGTTAAGCCTGTGTTCAAGCAGAGCTTTACATTGCCTGTGGCATAATCAGCCTGGGGAATACAGCAAAGCAGGAGCTGGCTGACTAAATGGGTATGGAAGTTATATGACCAGGGGAAAAAAATGCTTTTCTATGATGACCTTAAACTGATTTCTTCCTCGAATCTTTTGGAGAGAAAGGGGAGGTAGAAAGGAAATACGTTTTTCTGAAAACAAAAGGATTTTCTTACTAAATTACTATCCTGCAAGATGCTCTGTGCTCTTAACCCTTCTTGGAATCTGTGATGTCAGAGGGTATTGATCATCTGACAGGACTAAACCATATGTGAACATCTTCATAAAGACACTAACATACCAAACCAGCCTTTTTTCAGAGTTTGCAGTGCGAGGGTTTAAGGCCAGGCCTGTGAAAGTCTTTGGGAGTCTTTTTGGTTCAGGCTGTAGGGTAAATACAATATGATGGTCTGTAATATAATAATTTTCAGTCATAGTTCTCCTAAGGACAGCAACTTCATTAGAGTTTGCAGGGCATGAAGGTCCATCCATGTGGATCTGATAAGGTGATCATGATTCATTAAGAAGATGCTTCAAAAATTTCAGCAATGGCATGAAGTCTTCAAATGGAGGGTTTTCAAAACGAAAGGTGAAGAAAGGGGGGGTAGCTTATGTTTGTCTTTAAGCTGTTGTGGAGGAAACAAGATAATGGATGTTACAGACTTTTCCTTAATAAATTCCCTTACGTAAATTAACTGTTTGATCTCGTTAGGAGCATATCCCAGCTGCCAGTGAAATGTCAATGTATTCTAAAATGAACTTCCCTTCTAGCTGATGGCAGGAAGAGGCTGTAGATATGTTTATTGAGATACACTTCTAAAACTGCTAGTCCAGGAGAGGTTTTATCTTTGTTGTCTAATAGGTTTGTCAGTCATCAGAATCGTGTGTATTTGTGGGTTAAATGATGGAAGCTTTAAGGTTCTATCAGAATTAGAAAAGGGTTTATGAAAATCTGAAGAAAAACGCACAAAAGAACCTTAATTCAGAATTCTCACGCATGTCAGCAAAGTGCATTGCCAACAAGAGATGACGAAGAGAGGCTCAGTTTCACGGCCTTATTGATGATGAGAATTTTACATTCTGGTTAATAAGAAACTTGTGACAGCATTTAGGAAGAAAAGATGATTGGCTGCTTTGTTTTGTTTAACTTTTTGAAGTTGCTGTGTTTTGTATTACACATTGGAAGTTTGACATGGGATACCTTCCTTTCTGCATAAAGCAAACTATATTTTAAAACCCCCATCTTCTTATTAATTTCTTTTTTCTGCAACAAACTTGATAGGCTTTCCTAAGCTAGTTTTGATCGTAAGAATTTCATAACATCATTGTCATTGTTTTTTAGAATTATGGAGAAGTTTGTGTTGTCCATCCTGTCCAACAGGATGTCAGTCAGCTTGCTCAGTAATTTCTGACATCTTTATTGCATGAGAAGTTTTAGCAAAACTTCAGTATGCCAGAACGTAACTTTGAGAACTTGTAAGCATTAATATGATATGCGGCAGATTTAACATTATGCAAGATGTGGAAGATTTATGTGTGAAATCTTTTAGACTCTTATGCTGAAGCCTTGATTAGAGACACAAAAGGAACAGAGAACCTTCCAGAAAAGCATTGCCTTTTATGAGCAATGTAAAAGTCTAGTCTATTCTTATAAGACCCAAATGAAAATGTGTCTGTGAGCTGTTTTTTTTAATTTATTATTTGTGGAGGATTTTTGCAGTCAGAGGTGGCAGTTAAGGCCAAAATTGTATATTTTTTCCTTCAGAGAAAATGGGACTAAAGTGGAGATATTTTTTCCACTTCCCATCAGATTGTCCATCCTTGCAGTTAAAAACCTGGGTCATGGTTCCAGTACATATTGAAAGAAGTGGGAAACTGCATTATATGGGAATCTGAATCCAAGACCTTTAACTTCTGAGTCAGTCTGACTGTAAACCCCTAGTAATTTACTTTTGGTTTACATGCTTTATGATGATGTACCAAGTAGTAAACTGTTTGTGGATGGGATTATAATACTGGCTGTGGTATTTTGGTTGACTTACTATTTACAGGAGCAATGCAGAAATTAGTCTAAAAAGAAATCTGGTTAACAGTTTCTCTTGAAGACCATTTTCAGAAAATGTGCTCCAAATAATTTTTACCATGTTCCTTCTCTATTTGCAAAATTACTAGGACACCCCACAATGCCATTCTGTAAGAAACGCACTACAGATGCTTAGTATAATTGTTTAATACTTGTGCAACACTTTGATGAAGATAAAGTGTTCTGTGTGGTAGATACAGTACATTACTCTATAAACTGGGGGAGGAGTAGTTTAAAACTTTAAAAAAAAAATAATTCAACATCTGGTGTCCCCAGTCTGATTTAAGGATAAACATGTTAAGCCACTAAGATTGAATCAAACAGAGAAACTTTGGCAAAACCCAGACCCCACATGTTAAAACCTGGGTAGCAACAGCTAGGCATGTATTAAGTTTTTGTTCGTTATATATCTTTTATGATATATAAATACTACCTTGTACACTTCAGGAACCTACAGGAAGATGTTGTGAAGAGCAATATTCCTGACCATCCCATTATAGTTACAATTTACTAGCAAGGCATTCGGTTGATGTGATATCACTAGCAAAAAGCATAGCGAACATAAGCCACAGTTAAAACTGGTGATACAAGCAGTCTGAATTTAAGCTGGTAAGTATAGTTCAGAGGTTTGACATAGTCCGTCACTAATACACTGAGCCTTCCAACTGCTCTCACACCTTGAAAATAATTCTGGCATGGCTTGACCATCACCTGGGCTTGTATACTGAACTCCCGTCATTGTCCATTAAACTTCATGACTGCAGAAGTAGTGCAGAGATTCCAAAGTCCTTAGCTTGCCTTCACAAACCATACCTTGGCAGTGTAAAAATAAAGGAAGACTTGCAAGTGTTTATGGTGTGGGTTTTTTTTAATAATATATTACTGATCATTAAAATTAATAATGACACAAGGCCATTGTAAAGTTTTGTTATGCAACCACTTGTCCATGAATTCCAAAAATCTTGCACATTGTTATATTAACATAAAGTAGCTTTTGTGTTTTATTTGTCTCTCCCTCAAATCCCTTATTTTTTATTTGAGAAAACATCCATCCCTTTCCAGGAGAGGAGAGGTTATAGAATGGTTTGGGTTGGAAGGGACCCTTAAAGGGCATCTCGTCCAACCCCCCTGCAATGAGCAGGGACATCTTCATCTAGATCAGGTTGCTCACAGCCCCGTCCAGCCTGACCTTAAATGTTTTCAGGGATGGGCCATCTGCCACCTCTATGGGCAACCTCTTCCAGTGTTTTACCACTTTCATTGTAAAAAATTTCTTCCTTATATTTGGTCAAGATCTACCCTCCTTTAGTTTAAGACCATTATTCCTTTTCATATTGCTGCAGGCCCTACTAAAAAGTCTGTCCCCATCTTATAAGTCTCATTTTAAATCTTGAAAGACAGTAGAGTTCTGAAATAACAGCTGGATGACATGTCACCACCTGAACTGTAGTGCCATGCCGTGGACTTTCGCATACTGGAATCCCATGTCCAAAGAGCACTGGTTGGTGGATCCACCTTGTATCAGTTGCCAGTGCTGCTCTGGCTGAAGGAAGCAGGGAAAAATGCGCTTTCCCCATGAGTCAAGTCAGTTCAGAGTTTCTCTAAAATAATTTGATTTTTGTGTAAATCCTGAATAAGTGCAATGTGTGATCACCCTTAGAGCTGGTCAGGTGTTTCATTCTGAACTGCAGACCCTCTCTGTAAATAATTCTCAGGCAATTTGCGTGGGTCTTGTGTCTGTAATTATTAAATGTATATGTATGTGTTTATGTTCATGAATTCCTTGGGAATGCCTGTGTTTGATAGGAATAATTCATGAGGTGATGACTTTGTTTACTGTTCATTATTCATGCTTTTATGGAAATCATATATTCACTGACTTGATGACCACAGCTTTCTAAAAAGGAGAAGTTTCTTTTTATGGTTCACAGATTGTCCAGTATTTGCCTGTAGATGACAAATGTAGCATGTGAACAATAAAAAGAGCTTTTCCTAAATGGCATGTCTAGTACTAAATGTTTCCAGGGTTGTTTTCTTTTCTATCACCATTTTTAAACAGGAATTTAATCATATTTAAATAGGAATAAACTCACCAAAACATTATTAAAGTAAAAGAAATTTATGGAAACACCTGATTTTATTATAAAAATACCTTAAGCAAGATATGACCCTTATGATCTTTAGCAGTATATTTTTGTGTGTATTTGCAAACAGCTCATCATTATAGCTCACCATAAAAAATTATGGATGAAAGAGAAGATTTGGTTGAAGATCTGCTCACTGAATATGCCATACAGCTTAGCATTCAAGAATCAAATGGGGCCAAACCACCAGTGTCTTCCAGCTATAATGACAGGTACTATCGATTCAATGTATGTTAGAGATTATGCCATATTTTAACAGTGTTTTGATACATGGATATTTAGTGCCTTTTAACATGCTTAAAACAGGTCAGACTGTTACGCCTGTCAGTGAAGCACTGTCTGAAGCAATGATTGCAAAGAGTAAACAGAATAGAAATGCTGATTTTGTTTTTCTCTAACATTTCTAAAGCCTCAAACCTTAAAGGCAATGGATTTGGATTTGTTAGTAGTCTATCTGTTCTGTTATTGTAACAGTGTCCCAGGCTTTCCCTGTGCACTCGGATACATACATGTACAAGAAAAATCCAAACCAGAAGAATAACAAAAACCCCACAGGGATGTTCCAGTGAGGGTTCATATGTGACATTAATGTTACAGTTAAGAGTGGTTCCCGTGATTAAGAAATGTGGGGCTCAGCTGAGCTACATGGGGAGCTGAGATTTGCTTGGCTAAACAGTACTTCCCTTAGCGTTTCAGGCCATTCACGTTCTTACAAAAAGTGTATGTGTCAAACAGAGCTGAACTTCATCTTCACAGAAGGTTTTCAGCAGTAGTCCCATAAATACATTTTGTAGATTGCCCCGTATAAGATGGGAGGACATAGAACTGTAAGTCTTGGGGGACTGTTAACCTTTCCTCATTTCCTGTGGGCTCTCGTGAAGGTTTGGGCCCTCATGGGGCTCCTGCTGTAGGACTGGAATCTCCCTTGTCACTGAAGGCTCTCAGGCAGAGCCACCGGGTACTCTTGTTATTTGGCTGGGTTTTGTTGGTTTTTTTCGTAAATCATTAAATCTGATTTATTTCTTAATATGCTTTTATCACCAAATATCTCAAGGAACTAGTAGGCACCAGCATTTAAATTCAATCTCATGGATGTTTAAATGATATTCTTAAAAACATTGCAACTCCTTTTTTTTCTTTTTTTCTTTTCTTTTCTTTTTTTTTTTTAGGAAAAATGGTACCACTGACATCATCAAACTCTCCTTCTTTAGTGAATATTGACATTCTGATTCTCATTCATTTTCATTCTTACTTGCTGTCTAAGGTTTCTGAATCTTAAGGGCTCATTTCTGTAGTGTGGGGTAAATACAGTTTTTTAGTCTGCGTCAGAATTCTTCACCAAATTAGGAGTTCGTTCAGGTCAGCCCGCAACAGGAATTGCATCTAACTTGAGAACTTTGGTACTCTGAAGGTCCACAGAACAGACTTAACTTAGGAGGTCACAAGGCTAATCAAGATTGTAGTTTATGTATTCAAAGGAAAGTTGGCTCAGATGAGGACCTAATGGAAAATATTCAATAAATAATATAATGCATCTACTTCTTGTTTATATTTTCTGTTTTCTGCTCTTTTTTGGATAGTTTTGTACCACCTAGTGAGGAAAATAGGAAAATTGTAGCATCCATAAAGCAAGGTAAAAACCCTAAAATGAAATAGTCCCTTTGCAAAACTGAGCTTTCCGTATGTTATTTTCCCAACTGCATCTCATTTATCTGTTGGATTTTTTAAGGTCAAGTATTTGGGCTCCAAGAACTTGTGAAACAGAAATACGCTTTGGATGAAGCTGATGAAAGAGGGTGGTTTCCACTGCATGAGGCTGCAGCCCAGCCAATTCAGCAAATACTTGAAGTCATTTTAGATGGTAAAGTAAAAATATCCCACAAGATAAGGGGAGCAGCAAAGAAACATAGAACAATGAACAGCCATCCACAACAGCAGGCTAGAACTGTTTAGTAAAAAAAGAATGATCAAATCTTCCATGGAGCATCTTGCTTATGTTGTTTAAGTATTCAGGCAAATTTTCTTTTGGGGAAAGTTGCATAAATTTATACCAGCAAAGAACTTGGAACATTTCTAACATTTTGTTCAGACAGAGCAGAAATTAGCGATTCAGCATGTTTGGCAGTATTAGTTAACTTAAGTTAAACATAACTACAAGTACTTTTTGTAAAGACTTAGCATTTAAGGGTTTCTGGTATATGTGTATGTGTTAACAACCTTGTGCTTTAATTTTGTTTTACGTTCTGTCACCTCTAGCATCTTATAAAACAATGTGGGAGTACAAAACATGCGATGGAGAAACGCCATTAACTTTGGCAGCAAAAGCTGGCTTTGTGGAAAATGTACGAACGTTGCTGGAAAAGGGTGTTTGGCCCAATACCACAAATGACAAAGGAGAAACTCCACTTCTGATCGGTAACTGCCTCCTCTCCCTAGGTTTAAGCAAGCAGTGCTTCCCTTGTGCTAAGTACTCACCCAAGTGCTCTTGTTGGCTTGTGTGGTTTAGATGCTGGTCATCTTTTTAGATGAAACTAAGTGCCCAGCTCTTGGTGAAACATACCCAGTGTTCAGTTCAGCACTCATTATGCTTTAAGTGATCACTGAGCTGATCTTAAGGATGCTCCTTATGCTTTAGGTGATTGCTGGACTGGTCCTAAGAAAATGGCATGTATTTCTTTGCTCAAGGTACCTTCTCTGTATCTTCAGGTGCCATAAGACCTTTACCAGCCTATTTGGCAATCTTAAAGTACAAGTATGGTACAAGAATAAGCTGTTGCTTTAACCTGAATGTGTGTTTTCTGGAGGTTATTGGAGATTTTTAGCTTTATCAGGTGATTTCCTCAGAGGTAGACAGGTATTTTCAGTGTCAAAATCTCCCATCTCATTTCCTTCCCCTCTTGCACTGAAAATAAGCTTCAGCTGCATTTCTGTGTAATACCTCAATTTAAAGAAAGATGATTCCTTTGGAAGATTTTACGCTACTGGTAGACTTAAATGAGCTTTACTATACATGAGTAATTTAGCTATATTAGCTTCTAATTTCTGTTGAATGTCAAAACATCTCCATTCTTCTGAGGAAAGGAAATCTGTGAATTTAAAACAGTTTGAGAAAAAAAAAAGAGAAAAAAAAATCAGTGTTAAAATATTCAGTTATCTGAATTTTTGTTCCATCAGATGCGATTACCATATTAACATTTTAAGGCACTGAGGCATTTCTAGAGGGTTCCTCTACAATGTTTTGCTTTGCATTGTTTCAGCTCTTTTCAGTAATCGTAAGTCTGTGACACATTTAAGTTATTTTCAGCCTTGGCTTTTAATGAACCCTGCAAAGAGTTAACTAGAGCTTATGAAAAGGGTCTTTCCCCGTTGTAATGACAATTAATTTTCCTAAATGTTTCTCTATACAAACTCCTGAAAATTAGATTTGTCAGCTATGTACAGCTTACGTGATGCTTTTTATGTTTTTTCTGTCGTTTAGTGCTGAAAATGTGGATGTACATATTGTTGTGCATCATAGATTTCAGTCTTAGTCTCAGTGAAATAGAGGATCTGGTGCTCAACACAATAATAGATGATGCTCATGATTTAATTGCCCCTTTTAATTTTAAAGCTCTGGATTAAAGGGCTCTTCAGTAGAAAGGCCTGAAGAAATACCTATCTAGTGGGGTGATTTCTGCTTCCAGGTACATTTGGTAGTAATCTACTTCAAAGCAATTGCGGATAATTATGAAGACTGTTGCCTCTTAAAAGCCTTCTTACTTGTGTAATGGGACATTCACAAAAGTTAAATTTGCTAACCCTATGATGCTTACCTCCTGCAGCTGCCCCAGCAGTCGGTAGAGAGATCTGCTATTCCAGAGTGTAGTTCAGAAGTAAAATTAGACTCTTAATCAGGATCACTATTTTATATGTAAATAATTTGCAGATGTAGTTATCCATGAAAACCACGGAATCTCAAAAGGGCAGAATGTGGCCTTTAAGTATGACAGGTGTCAACTGTACTTTGGCAGAGAACAGGCAGTGAGTACACACTAGGAATAGAGTTACCAGGTGACAAAGTCACAGGTGGAATTTTCTGGGGTCCCTGTAATGTTTGCACCAACTTTAGAAGTAAGGACCGTATTTGAATACTATATTAATTGTTGCTTTCCTTGTGATACATCTGCTTCTGCTTTCTCAGAATCAAAGCGGTGCTACTTTTGCCTTCTGTGTTCCAGACTGACATATTTTCCAGCTTGTGTTGGTTTACCTTGATTTCCCGAGCAGCTGACATTATTGCTTATTTTCCAGTAAATTGAATTCCCAGAGGACTGGAAACCTTTTTAATTTCCTCCTATCAGTACACAAGGAAAAACTTCACTGAACTTATTAGATGCCTTTAACTTTCAGGACAACATACCTGGAAATGTAATTGTATTATTTTCTTCCTTTTTAAAATATCTTCAAGCTATAAGAAGGGGCTCTTTTGAAATGGTATCCACTCTGATTAAACACAACTGTAGTATCCACCAGCCGTGTGTAAAACGTTGGTCAGCAATGCATGAAGCTGCAAAACAAGGACGAAAAGACATCGCTGCTCTTCTTCTGAAGAATGGTGGAAATGTGAACCTTAAGGATGGATATGGAGTAACACCATTAGGTGTTGCTGCTGAATATGGTCACTGTGATGTGCTGGAGCATCTTATTCATAAAGGTATGTAGTCAGGTAAAAGGGAAACAGCTCTGCACCAGCATACGTCTTGCCTGGTTGCTGAAGTGGTTTAGAGTGGTCATGGAAAAGGAAGGAAAGACTACTGATGAATGAGAAGATTTGGTTTCTTGGAAGGAAAGGAAGCATATATGAGTGTTCTGCTAGACTGGAGCGATGCTTACGTGTTTCCATAATGCATGAGAAAGGAGTGGCAGAGTTGATACCAATCCATTTCAGTCAAGGAGGGTCTTACTGCTATGCATGCCTTTCTTGCCCTTCTTTATTTCTCTTTACACCCCTCCCTCCCCTCCCTTCCTCCCTCCCGTGTATTATATTGGTATATATTGGTATTGATTAATGGAATGAAGTATTTTTGAAATATGCCAGAACTTTGAAAATCCTCAGTTACACTTACAGTGAAAGCACACCCCACTCAGGTGAGCATTTGGACTTGTATCTGTCCAACTCTTGTTTTGCCTTTTGAGTTTTGCATTTGCCACAATAAGTATTTCTTGTTTTACTAAAGCTTTAACTTAAATGCATCTGAAAATGAAGAGGAAAGTACTCTGGGCTTGTTTTTATGATGATCTGCAAATCACTTTGGATATAATGATAAACTCTGTGTCCTTCAAGGTGGAGATGTCCAGGCCTTAGCAGATGATGGTGCGTCAGTACTGTTTGAAGCAGCCGGAGGAGGGAATCCAGACTGCATAGCTCTTCTTTTGGAATATGGAGGAAGTGGCAATGTGCCTAATAAGGCAGGACTGCTTCCCATACACAAAGCAGCTTATGAGGGGCATTACCTGTGAGTATGAGTTTGGGCTTTACATTTTCTTTAAGGTACAGTGTGGCGCAAAGTCACGTTGAAGACCACTGTAGTAAACTTGCAAGTGTACAGATCATTTATTTCAGAAGTGCCTATGTTACATTAGTTTGAATTAACTTTTAAGTGTTTTTTAGTATAAACAAAGCAAAATGCAAAACACACGCTTTAGAAGTGAAAACCACTGAAACAACTTAAATACAAGGTCCTGTTTGACAGTGCTCAAAACTGGTGTTTCTGTGTTTGGATCGTTTTGTGTAAAGTATCTTAGCTGGTAATTCAGCGTATCGCTGGATGGGGGTCATTTTCTTCATGCAGGGAAGCAATGCCTAACTAGTTTTATTCACTGTTTTTTAGGGCCCTGAAGTATCTCATTCCAGTCACATCCCAAACTGCAATCCAGAAAAGTGGGTTAAGCCCTGTACACTCAGCAGCAGATGGCCAGAACTCGCAGTGTCTAGAGCTCCTCATTGAGAGTGGTTTTGATGTCAATACTCTCTTGGCTGAGCACATTTCAGATAGTTATGATGATGAAAGGAAGACCGCACTTTATTTTGCTGTTTCTAACAATGATGTTCTTTGCACTGAAATATTACTCAAAGCAGGGGCAAATCCAAACAAGGACCCTTTAAACTGTCTTCTTGTGGCAGTGAGAGCTGGCAACCATGAAATTGTAAGGCTGCTCCTATCTTACGGAGCAAATGTCAATTGCTACTTTATGTTGGTTAATGACACGCATTTCCCTAGTGCCATTCAGTATGCTTTGAATGATGAGGTGATGCTGAGGCTGTTGCTCAATCACGGATATAGTGTGGAGATGTGTTTTGACTGTATGCATCAAGATATCTTTGGAAATTCTTTTGTGTGGTCAACTCCAGAGGAAGAGATTCTCCCCGGATGGACTTCTTCTGTAATAAAGGATAATCCTGTAAATATATACCTACCTTCCTTCCTTCTCTTCACTTTACTCTTTCATTAGCCAACTTGAGACATTCCAGATTATTATGCACGGTTAAGATTAACATACTGGCAAAATCCTTTTTTAAAATGCCATAAAAATAAACCAGCCACTTTTCAGTTTCTACTCTGAGAAAGGGAAGATTTATGTACATGGAGTGGTTTTAGATTGGGGTTCATATATTAGAGATTTTGAGAAATCATGAGGCAGGATTCTGGAATTTCTGTTCCTATTCTAACCAGCGGAGTAGATACATTTCCAAAGAACAAAGTAGTGCCATAAATTAAAGCAATGTTACAATAATTATTGGCCTTCAGGACTGTTCAGACAAATTAAAGGATTACAAAGGTTAAGCATGGAAGAAAATGGTTTTTAAGTAACTTACCTAGACATCAATTTGACTGTTAAAGGTCATTGCTAAAACTTTGTTTAAATTATCTCGTGTAATAGCTTTAAAATGTGTTATTTTGGCATTCCTCTACACAGATATTGAAATTATGACTTGATATGTTTTCCCTTTCAGTTCTGTGACTTTATTGCTGTTCCTTGGTTGAAACATTTAGCGGGAAAAGTGGTTCGTATTTTTATAGATTACATGGATTATGTTCCTCTGTGCACAAAAATTAAGTTTGTCTTAGAAACGCAGAAAGAATGGACAGAGATACGTCAGATTTTGGGTAAATATCTAACTTCCAGTTAATGATGTTTTGATTTTTATTATAGGAGACTTTACCTGCTTATCAGTTTTGTCAGTCAAGTCACAGTATTGTCAAGTCACACTCACCCAAAGTGTTTCAGCAGTCCAAATGTGTACTAGCTAAGAATAAGGTTGTGCCTGTTACCCAGTTCTCAGATTGAGACAGGTCTTTACCTATTGCCACTGGTCATAAATTAGTTAATTGGACTGGAATATGGCGAACGTGCAGCTGGTGAGAACTGATGTCACAGGAAATGTCACTGTTGTGTGGGAAGTTCTTTTAGTTGAGCATGACTACTGAGGTACTTCTCAAACTCCTCATTAACCCATGTGACACTAGTCATTGCACAGCTATGGTGCACAACTTTTTTTATTGACAAATATTGCTCATGCTTCCATCCTTTTTGCTCCCTTGATCTTTCAAGTCTATTAATTGTTCAAAGATGATGGTAAGAGCGTGTTTTAGATCCCATTATGTTCAAGGTGGTAGGTGCTGACAATGAGTGTGCCATCACAATCTGTGTACCATCATTCCCTAGCTCTTGACTTACATGATAGACATCTAGAGTTGCCATTATTAATACTGTAATTGAATAATATTTCTTATGTATGCTTTACATTTGAAGTTGTACACATGAGCCTGGACCAGCCACCATTGTTGGCACCAGAGATAGGTTTCACCCACCTTAATTTAAACAAACCTGTTAGGGAATGTATTAAACATTCTCTTTGCATGATTTAATTTTCTTTTACTTTTTTATTATTTATTTTAAATAGAATCTGATTTTAACATCAGCTGTCAAAACCCAAAATATTTAGGTTTAAAACTGGTACCCTGTATTTCAGTTTGTTTCAGTATTTTACACTGGCATGCAGAGGAACTCCTTTTTTGTTAGTGTCACAGGAACATTCAAATAATTTGGTAGTCTTAACTACTGGTATTTCAGGTATGGTGACAGTTTTGTTGTGTTCAGGAAGGCTAAATTAAACTGAGCTCTTTGACTGATGTAAAGTCTGATAAGAAGTATTTGTTTAGAAGACTCAGCAGGCCCAAGCATGTTAAGGTCTGGTCCTGGTGCCTTACTGATACAGCAGAAATGGGAGGTGCCATGGCTGGCCTCAATATGCAATTTTTAAAAGGGGCACCTAGAGAAAGGAGACATCGTTCATCAGTTACCATTGATTACGCTGAATAAAGTCCTGGTTTAGGTATTCAGATGGGTGCTTCGGAGACAGAGTACAGTGTGCATATTTCCAAAAGTGAGACAATAATATCAAGCAGATATCTGATCGAATAAGTTTGGTTAATAGCGCATTGTGTATCGTCACAATTCTGAAGTTAAAAGAATGCTATTTTATTCAGAAGTGACAAAACAATAATGCCCCAAGGTAATAGATTTTGATATTAATTTTATTAGAGCATGTACCGAGAATGTTAATGGCATTGATTTTTGCACCATATTTCTCTTGCTATTTTTAGATAATCCTCGCCCTTTGAAACATCTTTGTCGTCTGAAAATACGTAAACTCTTGGGGTTAAGGAGACTCCAGAAACTGTCATCCATGAAGAAGTTTCCACTTCCACCAGTTCTCAAGAACTATATCCTATACAAAGAATATGATCTGTATGGAAAAGGGATAAATCTAGAATAGTTTTTTAAAATAATTGCATATAGTCTGTAATGCGATGCATTTCCTCACTATTTTTTACTAGCTAAAGACCTGCTTAGTGTTTCATACGCATTCACAACATTCTGATACTTGTTAATAGTTCTTGTATGGGAACAAATTTTTCTTCAAAGCTAGTACATTACAGCTCATTTTTTCACACAACATTGTATTATCCAAATACAGGCTAAAATCAGAATAAGGATGCTGTAATAATTATGTAGAACAGTGCACTCTAAATGGGAATTCGGATGAATAAAGGATAAAAGAAAAATTTTCATGATGGGACTTCACAATGAAGAAGGTAATTGCTGCTCTCAGTTTGTGGCAGTAGTTTATCTGTAAAAGAAAATAAATGTCTAAATTACCTTGGCAAAGAAAAAACGCATGTCTCTGTCATATAATTGGCCTGAAATGTTGCACATTTTTTACTTTGAAGGTCATGGTCCTATTATAAACAAAACACTGAAAAGATTCTTTTCAGCTATTTTTGCACCATGTTTGCTCCCAAGTATGACTGCTGTGTGTGCCAGTACTGCATGTTTCAAGGAAAAATTTGAAGGGCCTTTAAAGTAGGCTGTTTTAAAGACAGAGTAGATTTGGATGGACAAACAAACCAGGCAATTGAGCAGCATATCCCCTTGTTTGAGAAATGTTGCAATGTCAGAACTTTAATTGTGGATCCTACAGTTCTGACAGATCACTTTTCGTTCAGACTAAACACCGCCCTCAGTCATGCTGTAATATGCTTGGCACAGTGTGCTTCTGCATGTCTAGAGAAAAACACGTCTGATTAAATAGTCTGTAAATTATTCTATTAAAAGTGGATTGCACTTACTCCTGTTGCTGTTGTACCATCCCTTCCACCTTGGGGGAAAAAAAAGAAAAAGAACCTGCCTAAGAAAGGATTTCAGTTGGTGGATGTCAGGAATACATAGGGCATAGTCAGAGTTTAGCTAAATATGTAATTTAAGAAATAAGCTAGTTATCACTCAAACCAAAGGGGTCAGCTGAAGCATCCTTCAGCCCTACGCCCTGCATTGGTCTCCCTGTTCTTCAGAACTTCCCCTTATTTGCTGGATGTCATTGTCATATGTCATACTAGCAGCCAGAGATGCAAATTCCACATGCCAGTCCTGTGTGGGTCTGTTCTTTCTCACAACAGATTTACAGGAGCAAACGGAAGGGGTGAAAATAACTGGTCTGGGACATGTAATGAGGGTTGAACCGGAGGCTTAATTGCTGCTTCTGCTCTCACTAGGGCTCCTATTCATCCAGCTTTGCAAAACATGTCCTCTGTTTTTTTGCCGGAAGTTTTGGCCAGGATGAAAACTAATTTGGTCACTTGTGAAAAATTTCTAAATATCTGGCATCTGGGCCAGGCCCCTGACAAGAGGATGCTCCAGGCATGGGCTGAGCACAGAGTGCCCGGTGAACCCAACGCGGCTGTCTGCAGTCAGGGCTCCACTGGCCAATACATCCTGGACATACCAGGATAAATGCATATACGCTGCGTGACCTATAAACTGGTATTTCTGTGGGGGAATTCCTAAACAGAAATACAGCCTTAATAATTCTTACATAGCAGTAATTTTAATGAATACAGTGACCACAACGCAAGAATCTGGGTAGTCACATATCTGATATGGTATACTGCAACCAGCAAAGGGAACATGATCAAATAGGGCTTTAGACAGGAGATTTTAAACCCCCTCTGTGGCTAGAGCCAAATTCCATTAGTAATTTTAGTTCATGGGCCAAAGTTTATATTTAGGACTCCATGCACGCCTCAGGCAATACTTACATTGCCTGCAGCATCAAAACATTCAGCTCTAGGACAGAGCATTGTCCCAAGTGGTTAAAATACCATAAACTAGTCCTGAGAGTATCATTAGGCAAGCTAAAAAGATGATATTGTTGTGTTTATCTTTTAAGCAATACATCTTGGCTCTTTTTGTAGTTGAAGGTGGCCTAATCCTGTTTTAAAGCTTTTCTATCCTTCAACATTGAAGTTCTTTATTTATTGAAGACTTTTTTTCCCTCCCTGGATGCTAAAGTACTACGTTATGAGAAAACATCTTTAATGCTTTCCAGGCAGTTGTGAACTGAATGGAGATAGGAGGGGCAAGAGTTTGTTTTAAATGGAATATAAGCTGAGATAGACACAGAAAGGGAGCTGTTTATCCCTTGTCATGCTTACAGCACAGCTAGGAATTGAACACAAGTCTTTTGACCCCTATGTTTTGCAGCCAGACCATTGAATGCTACTTTTATGGAGTTCAGTACGTGGTGGTGGGAGCAGGAAACATAACTGGTCCAGGACTGGTGACTGTGTAAAAAGAGGCAAAGGCAGCAGCCCCAGCTGGAAGAAGAAATTGGTAGGAAAAAACTACTCCTTTTTTTCCGTGCTTTGACTGTGATTGAACCCTTGCAATGCTGGGATTTAATTTTCTCTGCTATTTGGGTGTGACTCATGGGGTGTTCCACCACAACCCAATTCCATGGCGTGCCCACCCAATGGGCGACGTTGACTAGAAGTAATTAAATGCCCTGGCATTGATTCAGGCATGCTCTGGGGTTGGGACTCCTGTTGGTTTGGGGGCAATGTTTGAGGGCAGAGGTATCAATTGGTCTCTGTTTCTCATAAAATCTGACACAAGCAGCTGCACCAGACTGATGAGCTCGCCAAGGAGCCAGACATTTAACATTGGTTATGTCAATCTTTGCAGCACGAGAGAGATGGACTTTGTAGCTGTGTTTCCATAGCTCAACTGAACTATAGTCGTGGGTTCTGTATATGACCAGCTACTCCCTGTAAGGGCCATAATGTTGTGTGGGCTATCCTTACAGCTTCCGTGCGCTGGCTACCGTCTAATCTTGGGAGCTGGCAGTGCAGATCCTTGTTCTGGCTATCAACCAGGTGTAACCAGCTTTGCCTCCTGGTGTGCTCTTGCCACAGTCTGGTCTACCTGCTAAATCAGCCCTTTAAAAGCCTTCCCCCTACTTTTCTTTTCTATGAGCCTTTGGATGGATAGGCGTCTGCTCAGGAAAATTGTATCAAGAAAGGTAATTCCAACCAAAGTGATTTTCAGCCTTAATGGCCCTATTCTGCCTTGTTCTTTTCCAGACCTTTCTCTTGGAAATTATTTAGGCTGCAGTAGTTAAAAATGACACCTTGCCCCCCAAGGTGTCTTTCCTTCATACTCCTCTTCTGCACCCTGTAGATAATGACCTTGATTCAAAAATACACTGTCTCCAAATGCATGGAACAGTCCTCAAAGAAATCCATCTTGATTCTTTACCAGGACAAATGCTAGATAAATCAGAAAGAAGTACATGGGTAAGTGCACCAAATTACTGTATAATTTTTTAAAGGTATATATTGCAATGGGAAGATTTTTCTCTCTGAAATGCTCCCTTAAGTCTCACCCGCACCAGCAAAAGAAGTACTTAGTTCAGGAGAAATATTCCCTGAGGAACCTGTGTTTTGTGGTTCTCCTGAAAAGCTGTAAAATATTAGTAAATGGTTAGTAGTCATAAGACTGATAGACAGTGTAGCTCTGGTGACATGCAAGATATTTAAATTTAATTTTCAAAATTCACATTTTCAGTAGAAATCTCTACATTTTATTGGGCAAAACCACTGCCTTTTGTCTGCCTATTCTGCACATGGTAGATATGGTTCCCAGAACTCCCATCACCATTAATATGGACTGTTTAAAGAATAGACATAAATAAAGACAATAAAGGAGAGAATTTAGTTACTACTGCTACTTGTGTTTAATTCCCTATGAATTACATCACTTGTTTATATTGCTGGGATCCACTTTTTTAAAAAAATCTTAATAAACACACACTTAAAAGTTACAAAACCCAAGGAAATGCTAAATATAGAAGTAAATACCTGTATTGCTCTTGGTGTATAAAGAAATAGAGCAATTTTTTAATCTGAATGACAAACTGTAGGTTTGGCTAAGCTACACTGGAGAACCATCTGGGACTAAGGCATTAACAAAGGATCAAATCCATGGAGTTTTTATAATCACTTATCATTCAATAACTACTTGACCTGGACATGCAAATTATGGTGTATTTGCAAATACCCCTACAAATAATATAATGCTTACATTGGCAGATGTTACGTCTTTTATCGTGCTTTTGTGGGAAAGAACAGGCTAACTGCAGATGCCTGAACAGCATCCCATTCAAACCGCACTTCCAAACCCCACATTTTTTGTACAGGCAGCAGTTCCTCTGCTGCTTTCTTTGCAGTACAGTGGCCTCTACTTCCTGTCCAAACCTGTTGAGCAATACCGCGATGCAATTCCAAACAGCTGCTGTGGTCACCCTATGTCTGTACATCAGTAGCAAGTGAAATGATTTCTATATATAGTTTGCAAATCTGTTGGCAATGTTCGTAAAGCATGTGGAGATTCTTCCTGAGGGATAAGAGCAGTTACATGAAAGCAAGAGCATTAAGATCATCATTGTGTACAAAGCAGTTTATCTTTTTGGTGTGGCAGAAGCTGGCAGCAAGGAAATGGCCAGTCTGCAGAGATGCAGAGAAGCACTTGCTTTGAGCAAAACCCTGGCAGGAATAGTTTGTGCTGTCAAAGATAAGCAGATTCATCTCGCACTGTTATTACAGAGCATGACATTGTACTGACACAAGATGATTAAAAAGTATTGGTTGTGTAGGAAGGGAAGAAAACTGGGAATGGGAATGTTGTTTATTCAGTAAAATTTATTTGTCCCCCTTGCCTTCCCCATTTCAGTGTGATCTGTGTAGGCAAAAGGGGCAATAAATCCCCAGTCTACTGCACCTTTGGCACCCAGCTGCACGCCTCTTTATATAATCAGAGACATTCAGGATCTGTGTACAAAGGACACCAGGTGCCTGTGCAATGTGAGCAGTGAGTTTTCATTCTTTTAATCAAAGCTTGAGGAATTCAGTATTCCAGAAATGTTATTTGCACCCAGCTGATTTTTTTCCCCTGGTGCTTCCTGGCAGCCAGGTCAGTCTCTTGACTCCCCTTCCAAGATGCATCCTTATGCTTGTCTTGTCACCAGCACTATCACAGCCCATTCACTTCTTCACTCGCTATGACTTTTCTGTCGTCTTGATAAGTAAGGCAACCCAAACGTCTCTGCCACCAAAACACATTAGATGAGTGTTTGCCCCATGGCTTGTTGGTATGTAGTGTTATGTGTAGGCCTCTGGTTATGTCCCCAGCAGCTGTTGGGAATGCTGTTTTCAAAACTAATCTGAGCAGTAAGGCAGCCCACATGCACATGTTTTTGAGTGAAAGCTGATCACTGTTTGTGGTGGGACGGAGTTGTTAAGCTACGATCTGGACCTGGAATCTGCCCTCCCAGCAGCCTGGGGTGTGCTACAGGGGGTCGGTGGGAAAAATCCATCTTTGAGTTAGGATGCTGAGTGCGATTCCCAAGCAGAGACTGATTTTGGATCAAGGTCATCTTTAAACGTACTCCTTTTGTTTCCCCAGCATGGAACAAGGGAAAGATCTTTTTCTCCCGTGTGACTCCCTGTTTACAGCATCACCAGGAGAGATGGACTGGACAACAGAATCATCTGGCACAGAGAAAAGCAGCTGGAAAATTGTTCCTTTGAATGCCTTCAGTGCATGCTTTATCCCGTTTGCTCTGCTGATACCACTGTTAAATGTAGGTGATGACACATCCTTTTCAGGAACAGTATGGTGTGCACAATTTTCACAAGTTACGCTGGTGTCCCGGGGGAAAGGGAAAGGGCCACAGCTTGTGCCATCAGTCTGCCTCGCCGTCCTGCCCAGCTGCCAGGTTCCTGACCCTTTGTCTCTCCGGGCTGGTTTGGACTCTGCGTTCAACCCGGGCCTGTACAAGCGGCATACAGAAGCCGAGGCGCGCACACATGCATAGATAGAGATATCTCTCGGCTGAGAGAGGTGGGAGGAGGAAGGCAGGCGACGTGGAGCAGGGCGGCAGGACAGGGGATGTGCGAGGAGGGGAGGACGGGCAGGTCCGCGAGCAGGCCGTGGAGGTGGTGAGGATGTCGAGGGCCTGTGCAGGAAGGGCAGGCGAGGGGGGCCTGCAGGGTCAGGGGTGGACAAGGCAGAGCAGCAGGCAGGAAAGGGGAAGGCGGGAGAGCTCAGGGGCTGGTGCCTCCGGGTCTGTGTGAGGGGACAGCAGGAGGCAAGGAGCCGGCTGAGGAATGAGGGGTGCAGAAGCGGTGGGGGCGGCGGGAGCGAGCACGGCAGGCAGAAGGGCAGTGGGAGAGATGGGGGAAGCCCAGACGTGCTGTGGTGCATTGTTTTTAATGTGCTCTATGGCAATTGGACCTGTTCCTGCAGCGTGGGACTGCAGCTCGGTACGAGCCAATGCATCTGCCTGACAGGCTGTCCTCAGGAGCTGGGACTGAAATAGCCACAGTCCTGGGGCCAGCCATGTCCCGTGCCTGAAGACAAGGTTGTGCAGCCCTCTCCTTCCTTGCCTGAAGACAAGGTTGTGCAGCCCTCTCCTTCCTTGCCTGTAGCTTTCCCTGCACTCACCAGAGTGGAAGTAAAATTTAACCTGTGGGCATTGCTGTGCCTGGGGGTGAGTACTGCCTGTCAAGTGTTGCTCATGTCCCTTCAGCAACAGGGCCAACCTGCCCAAAGTGTGGAAACCTGAGCAGCAGAGCAATGTTTCCCAGGCTGCTACTTGAAATAGTTAATTGCTTGGAAAGCAAAAAAGAACATATATGCACTTAGAAGGGTTTCCTCTTTTAAAACTGAGAAAATAGAATACCTGGGCTAGGCAAGATTGAAAATCTTGTCTGCAATCTGGCAGCCACCGAGTGGACTCCGTCCCACTTGAAGCTGGGGGCCTGGGTGCCAAGTGTCCGCAATGGCAGCGAACCCTGCTCCTATAAAACCGGTGCTCCCAGTTCTCATTTTCTTTCCTCTTGGCCCAGGCCCTGAAGGGAAAAAACCTTTTAATAATTCTGTTGACTGAGTGATGAGTTTTCATGACCTATATATGACATGGTTTATTCCCTGCATACCAGGTTTCATCAGGGCGTTAGGGAGGTCAGTTTGGGCTTTCTCTTAGGAGGTGGCAAAGCACTTCAGAGGATTCATCCTAAACAGCAGTCAATGCAGCCAGTGTAAACCTTCCCTCAAGTGTACTACGTATGGTTCACGCTCTGCTCTTCTGCCTTCTGGGTAGAAGCAAGTTGCCTGTGCCACTTCACTGGCTCAAGGTGTCTTCCTGAACTGTTTATAATGGTGTGATGGGGCATGTAGCCTGGGACGTACAACAGGATGCTCAAACTGCTATTGTTTTACTTGTTTTTTGCAGAAATCCAAACGTGTGTAGTGCCTGAGAAATGGGACTGTGGAACAAGAACAAAAGGTTTCAGACAGGAATGCTAACAGCAAGAAAACACAATCACTCCTGTCTTTACAGCCGAGTTCCTCTTGGAAGTTGGAACCTGTGATCTGAACTGTTGGAATGGTGAGCAGCTTCAGCAGTGGCTGGTGCCCACGAGAACGGAGCCCTGACCAGCTGAAGTGCTGCATAATGCAAAATACCCCCTTAAAAGGAATCCTAATCTCCAAATTAGTGGATGCTTACAATCATAAGGTCTCTGTGCCTCTATTCTTTCTCCTCACAAAGGCGGTAATACCTTCGTGTCTCCTGAAAGGGCTGCTGGACAAATAAAGCCGCTGGGAGTCTTGATATGCTGAAGAACAGGGGCAAAACAAAATGCTGAAAGGCCATTTACCGAATGTGCATGATCTCTCCTGTACACTGAGCAAGGTCCTGGGGACTCGTGGGTCTAAGATCAAAGTATATGATTACAGAATTATGGAATTAAGGACTGTGTTTCACTGCTTATGAACAGGCAAGGAAAAATACGCACACTTTCTGACCTGTGAGTACTTAGCTTTACAGTTTTGACATCCTTTTTGTGTGTGTAATTTGCCATGTGCTACAACCTTACTAAATTTCATTTAAATTGTTCTAGAGAGTATTCATGGGTCTTCACCCCAGCCATCTCCCTATAAAAATGGGTTCTAAATCACCGTGATTGACATGTACAGGATCAGGAAAGGACCCCAGTTTCCCATAACCTCACCTAACTGTGCCAATTTCCCCCCTGCTTCAGGGGAAACATTTAGAGTAAAATACCTTGTCCATCTTTAGTAACATCTTTAAATTCTCTCATCCCATGGCTAGAATGGACATCACTGACGTTTTATATATAGAAAAACATCACCACTGACCCAGTGCTGTATCATGCCTCAGCAAGGAATAGCATTGAAGGTAATCATGTTGCTGCCAACGACTGGACTGAATCTTCCTTTGGAATATTATTTTAGAAGTGAGTAACGCATGTTGCTTTTTGAAGTTCCTTTGAGTTTGAAAAATTTGGATTATACATAGAAAACTTTAAATAGACAATTCAGGAATCTGTATGTTTGTACTTTTTATTATGGACTCAGCCCAGGAAGATTCAGAGACATTTTGTTGTGTCTGAGGAGAAAAAGAAAAGCAGAAAGCTCAGAATTTTCTGGGAAATAGTATACTTGAATAGATTTAATTTTTAATAGCATGGTTTTGCTTTTAATATTGTACATATCTATGTTGTACATGTCAACGTTGTACTAATAATATGTAGCACATTTCTAAAAGCATTTCAGTTTCCATCAGTGTTTTCCAACAGAAAATCTGTTCAGTGCAAATTTTCTGACCAAGTCCATCTAAAAATGTTTGCAACAAAACATTGTCTGCAACAGTGCACCCAAGAAAGATAATTTCATTGTGCTGCTTCTCTGGTAACTCGAATGATAACGAAGTAAACCATTGTCCTAGACATAATGAAGAAATAAAATTGCTTGGATTTCTGATCTATTCATTTAATTAATGCCAATGTCAGCATTCACAATGCAAAGTTAAAAGAAAAAAGGTATTTATTATTTTTTCCTGCTGTTTCACATTGTATGTAATTTGGCCTAAGCATCGTTTCTGCAAGTGCAGCTCAAAGAGTGAACAGAACTTCTACTGACCCACTGACTTGTCTAGTTACAGGTAACCCATCACAGTATCTTATACCATGAAAGTAACACTCTTAGGTCCATAAGCCAAACTGTTTTGCATCTTCTTCCTCTTTATTTTATGCAATTATTTGGTCAATGTAAATGACCTGAAAATATTTATTTTATTTTAAGATGCACATTATTCTTTAGTCTGCTTTATTAATGTATTTTGTGTATTAGGGAAGACTAGAATTGTAAACTTTCATTCCATTTCTTGAGCAAGCTAAACTGCATGAAATTCATATAGAAAAATGATCAAAGGAAAAGTGTAATTTCTTTATCAAGTCTGTTTATGAAAATCATGCTCGATCTCCTCTCTCCGTTGCCAGTAAAGCAATATGCTTAATAATAAAACTAAATGAGCTATTTGGCTAAAAATCATAGATCAGTTCTTGTGTCCAATCCATACTAACCTAAAAGAGATGATGTTGGACAAGAATAGTACTTCAAATTATTTTCATTTCTATTTCCATTACATACTGTCTTGACTATCTAAAAATAAACCTGTGTGTTATCATTTAATAAGGTTGATTTATAGTATTATAGATGTGCTCCTACTTCCCTGTACCAAAACCAACCTTCTCTCTCTCTCCGCCTCCCCGCACCACCACCGCCCCCCCCAAGCCTGCAGATATTGCTGGCCTGCATGTTTCAGAAAACATAGCTAGTTTACCATCATTCACTGCTAATAGAGAAAAGAAAAAGACAATGTGAAGTTCAAGCTTTCATTCCGTATTTTCTTACATTGGAAGAGACATGTCTATAAAAATAATAAGAATATCGGAATAATAGATCATTTATTAGTGGACATGATAATGTAGATATACACTTAAAATCAAGAATTGAAGGGCACTCTCCAGCTGCACACCAGTCAGCTACAGCAAGCGATAAGCATCAATTAAAATAGCCACTAGGGGCCTTCATTTGCTAGGGGCTGTCAAGTGATGGAGACAGAGTTGGGGTCTGCCCACCCAGGGCCGGCTGCCCCTAAACCTCTGAGGTCCCTGCTCACTCCTTCAGCAAAGCACAATTCTCCACGTGAAAAAAAAATAAAAAAAAATCACAGGAACTCCAAATGGACATGTCAAGATGATTCTCCCTCTGATCATCCTCAAAAAAACAGGGGAATTAATCAATAATCCAGTTATGTGATTTGTTATAGGCAAGGCATGACATTGCGGGCGTGCTGCTCCCCACAGGTGCTGGCATGCCGACCTCTTTCCCTCAGGCTGCAAACACCTTGGAAAAATAACAGCGTGGTTCCACTAGAAAACCGTGAAAATGAGAGGAAGTCTGCTGAGCAGCAGCAAGGGTGTTTTATTTCCAGCCCCTGTGGCAGCTCAGGATTAAATGGATTTTCATTGTTCTTTCTCCACTGCAGTTTGGACACACAGTCGGTGTAAATGTGCCCGGGGTTTTACTTGCTGCTGCCCTCCCCTCTGCGAGGCTGGTATTCTCCTGCTAGCCGCCTGCTCTAAATATGGCCACGGCCAGTGTGTCAATAATCCCCCTCTTTAAGGGACCTGCAAACACTAGTGTTGGGACATTCTTGCTGTTCAGATGTCTAGCTGACGTCTGATGCTTAAAACGGAGCATGCTTTCATCCCTTCGTGCATTGTCGTAAGCCCCCGATGATTACTCTTAAAAGGGTGCCTCTGCTACGCAGGGAAACAGTTGCTGACCAAACGAGACACAGCTTGCTTGCTTCAGCCTTCTTGAATGCCTGGTCACTTCAGCTTTGTACCAGCCTGACCAAGCAGGACCATGTCTACCTTTGGCTACAGAAGAGAGCTCAGTAAATATGAGGACATTGATGAAGATGAGCTCCTCGCTTCTCTCACTGAAGAGGAGCTGAAGGAGCTGGAGCGGGAGCTGGAGGACATAGAGCCCGACCGTAACCTTCCAGTGGGACAACGGCAGAAGAGCCTGACGGAGAAAACACCGACAGGGACTTTCAGCAGAGAAGCACTGATGGCCTATTGGGAGAGGGAGACCAGGAAACTCTTAGAAAAAGAGAGACTGGGTGCGTGTGACAAGGTAAGACACTGAGACACTTGCTGTTTCCTGGAAATATTTGGGTTTGTTCTTCCCTGCCATGGTCTCACTGTTCCATTTTCTTTCAGTCTCTTGTACTATTTTTAAGAGCATTGCTAGCCACACATTTGTGCCTGCTAAAGCGCTGCCTATTAGCTCAGAGAGTTTTTGCTCATCTGAAGGTTCCCTAAATGCTCTGTTGAGAACAGAAGAAAGTTCTCTAAAAACTTATCATTCGTGATTAAAATAGGAAGAATTTAAAGGGCATGTTAGAAATTATTGCCAGGTAGCGATGTGGACTTTTGGGTAACATTTGATTTTGTTTAAAAGCTAAAAAAATTGCTTTTTCCTTTCCTACAAAAAATCGGTATTGACTGCTGAGAAGCATGTCAGGAAGACAGTTTTGAATACATCTTATGTCAGAAGTCAAGTAAGTGGCCGCCAGGCTTCATGCTCGCTGGAAGGAAGCTGCACTGCGGTCAGCAGCTAATGTTGCTTTGTTCCTGCTGCGGATCCTTGGCTCAGCTCAGGAGTCTTCTGGCAACTGTTGTCAGAGGATAACTGGAAGTTATTTAAAAAATGGCCTGGGGTAGAGTCATCTGCTAAACCATTTTATCAGTATTCCCCAAAAAACCAACCAATACTGCTTGTTAGGCAAGTCGCCCCCCAGAATAAAAATATTAATAATAAAAGCCAGTCCCCAAACTGCAAATGAACAGTATAGCTGGGTAGGAGTGAAGGGCTCAGTCCTAGCAGGCGATGAGCACTCTCAGTCTAACCTAATGTCCCTGTCGGCATCGCCCGGGCCCCTGCTAGAAGAATCTGTGACACTGAGGTCTATCAAAAAGCAACTTCTGTTTTCACATTGGCTCCATGTAGTTTCAAAGCGAAGTGGGGATTTGGGGAAGTGAGTAGCTTTTTTATGTTTAAGCACTGCTTCGGGCCAAGCTCTGACTCTGTTTATGAGGTCACCTTTTCCCATGTTTAAGTAGAAAATAATAGAACAAAGGTAAAGACAGCAAAACTGGGCAGAGAACTTCTAACAGCCTTGATTCAGGACCTCAGTTCATTTGCAAGGAAATAATTGCAGTTTGTACATTAGATAAAATATTATCCTAGAGATAAATCACCTGGATTAAATTAGCCTACAATAATAATATCCAGGATTTCTTTACACATAAGTGTTCTCTCCTGCTCCTGAATGGTAGTGTACTGTCTTTGCAGGCAAGTGCGGAGACCACTAGCTGTCATCAGACCATTAGTATCAGCTTGCAGACATTGACTTCAGTCCCTGTTCTTCAAATCATAGGGAGGCAATGGCAAGATTAATGTTTATTTCCAGCTGAGCCTGGAACTCGAAACCTGGACAGTTGCAAAAAACCTTCTGAACAGGTCTACTTCAGTGTCTTACATAGTGGCAGGATTCTTTTTTTGCTCTTTCCATGTCTATACAGCATTAACGATGGGTACTGGCTAAACTAGCCGGTGCTAGCAAAAGCCTCTATACTTTTTGATCTGAGAAGAAATTTGCTAAATGTGTGAGTAAATATGAAAATGTTTACATGCTGGTGTAGAAGGCACAAAGTCTGACTCCACTGAAGGCAGCAAGAAAGCTCATTCTGAGTTTCTTAAGAGCAGTTTTCTTCTTCCCCTCAATGCTCTGAAAGTTAGACACCTTATCTAAGATGGTTATTTGTGCTCCTTCTATAGTTAGAGGTGAGAGATCAGCCCCTCCAGAAGGCAAACATCCTGCAGATAGCCTTTTAGGGTGAGCGACTTGCCCTTCAGAGATATTTACCTCTCTGCATTGACTATTTTATCCTAACTTTTCACCGAGTTAGTACTACGAAGTAAGATGAAGCCTTGCAGGCTGCCTGCAGCAGTCCTGTGCTGAACGATGCCTCTATGGATCTGCAAAGAGAAGAGTACTCGATTTCAAACTTACTGGGCAGATTGTTGTGACACCATATGATGTAATGTGACAGGAAACTAAATTCCCTCTTTGACCCCAGAAATGCCGCTCAGAAAAATGTCAAGTGGTTTTTTTTATTGATCTAGCGTCATCAAGCTTATTAGCAGTCCATTTAGATGCACCAACTTCTGCTCATCTACAGCTGTGTGGAAGGCTGTAATATGTATTCCTGGGCAGATAAAAGCGTAGCCATGAAGATGGGTTCCTGGATGCCTGGTGTTTTCAGCTTTTATAAGTCTGAATATATGTATAGAAACTACGGATATAAATCTTAGTCCTATAATAAACCTGGCTTAAACACAGCGCTGTTTCTGTATGTAGCACAGCATCTCTCAGTGTGAGGGCCTTCCTGCACCTGATCCACAGGAGAAGCAATGGGGCCAGACCCTGCAAGACCTCCACGTGCAGGTCAATAGGGCCAGACCCTGCAAGACCTGCAGGTGCTGCAAGCTCAGGAATGACAGGCTGGAACAGCTCGAGGTCCTGTTTCATTAGAGTCACGCTTCTGCAAACATTACCATTACTGTCTGTTGTGCATGTGTCACAACGCAGAAATCTGTTTAGGATTGGGAAACAATACCATGCAATCTGTCATTACTATTATTTTAACATTTCCCTGCATTTTTAGAGCCGGATAATTAAGCAAACCTAAAACTGCACAAGTTTTCTAAAAATGGGCTGTCATGTTAACAGCACTTTCGTTTTCCAGAAGCACAAAACAGAATCACTGTGTCTCTGCAGACTGTACTTACTTTGTAAAATACCCTCTAGTATTTTACAGAGACTTGTCGTGCTTTAACCCCGGCCAGCCGGCAACCAAGCACTACACAGCTGCTTGCTTACTCCCTCTCACCCAGAGGGATGAGGAGGACAATCAGAAAGGAATGTGAAACTCAGGGGTTGAGATAAGAACGATGTAATATGTAAAGCAAAAGCTGCGCACACAAGCAAAGCAAAGCAAAGCAAGGAATTCATCCCCACTTCCCACGGGCAGGCAGGTGTTCGGCCATCCCCAGGACAGCCGGGCTCCATCACATGTAACAGTTACCTGGGAAGACAAACGCCATAGTGCCAGATGTCCCCCCCTTCCTTCTTCTTCCCCCAGTTTATATACCCAGCATGCTGTCATACGGTATGGAATACCTCTTTGGCCAGTTTGGGTCACCCGTCCTGGCTGTGTCCCTCCCAGTTTCCCGTGACCCTCCAGCCCTCCTGCTGGCAGGGCCCAAGAAACTGGAAAGTCCTTGACTTAGTATAAACATTACCTAAAACACACGCTAAAACCATCAGTGTGCTATCAACATGGTTCTCACACCAAATCCAAACCACAGCCCCGCACCAGCTACTAAGAAGAAAATTAACTCTGTCCCAGCTGAAAACAGGACAAGACTAAAATATGAATGTTGCTAAAGTCGTGCATACAGACCAATTATAATTCATCCAAAATTTTATAAACATTTGCAAATGTAAATAAAAAGGCATACCCTATGGCTTGTCCAGTAGACAAAACAGGACATATTTTTGGGCAAGAGGTTTAAGGTTGGTCATAGCATATAGGTTCAGTCGGGGCCCATACAACACTGCCGTGCTTCTGGAGTCCTCCAGGTGGAAGTGGGCTTTCCTGGGGTGCAGACCTTTTGCCACTCCTGCGCAGAGAATTGTCTCTGCCACCGTGACTGCTAAGGGCGCCAGGCAGAGCTTTCAGAAGTGGTTCTAAATTTGCTTTCTTGGTGCCCACCAGACACACTAAAATAACTTCGGGGTTTAGAAAAACAATCAGTTTACTCTGTAGGCAATTAATTATAACAAGTTACAGTATGGCAGCTGCCCTATGACAGCTGTCAGTGAGCACAGTCTTCGCTCTTGGCAAACATGGAGAAATTCAGGGATTATTGTCATGTGATTAATTGTTACCTGTGGGAATGTACCTGAATATTTTCTTCACAAATAGCTTCTAAGTGTGTATAGCCCATGTAGTGCATCCAGAGTCTTTTCAAGATGACTCCTGTAATTCTGCATTATTTTGCATGTCCGTATGCATGTTTACATGTGCAGACACTATTTGCATTCTAAATCGTGGTAGTCTTTAGCCATTTTAGATGTGCTAACATATGCAACGCCTGAGCATTGACAAAGACATCTCATCCTTATGAAATTAAGATACTTGTTGCTCATAGAACGTGTCCATTCTGAAACTGCAGTCTTGTTTTTCTTCTGGCAAGGATCCAAATAATATCCCCTTGTGGACATGCTAACACATAGAAACCATGAAGTATGTCCATGTTGCAATGTCTTGTATCAAATTTTCTCTTGGCAGAATTCACTGATGTCAGTAAAACTGTTCCAATTTATACTCAGCATTTTTCTTCTAAAGAGTGTGAAATAAGTAATGTTAAAAAGGTGTTAGGTGCTGAAGCATTTTCTGTTCTCCTAACTCTTTCTGGGGATTTAGTTTTAGCTTTCAACATTAACTTACATAGTTTCAAGATAATTGTTTTTGTGCAAAAAGGCAGTAGCTCCATTACTGCAATCGTGTTTAACACCCACACCTACATTCCTGTTCAGGATTCTGAGCAAGAAGACGACAATCCGGAAGACATTCAAGAAGAGTATTTCACAGAAAGCAATAGTGAAGTGTCTGAGGAGGCATATACTGAAGAGGATGATGAAGAAGAAGAAGAAGAAGATGAAGAGGAGGATGAAGATGAGAGTGAGGATGAGGAAGAGCAAAATGCTGCAGCTGGTGAAAGACCTGAGGATGGCAGGAGTTCTGACCACATCAGACGCAAAAAGTGTAACAGCGCAAAGGACAATGAAGACTTACTCAATGGTCATGATGAAAAAGACACCGACAATCTGAGCTTAAAAAGCAGTGCCATCCACCCTTGTGGAAATCCAACAGTTATTGAGGATGCTTTGGAAAAAGTTAGGAACAACGACCCTGACACCACAGAGGTCAATCTGAACAACATTGAAAACATCACTTCACAGATGCTTATACAATTTTCTCAAGCCCTAAGGGACAACACAGTGGTTAAGTCATTCAGCTTGGCTAACACGCATGCTGATGACAACGTTGCAATAGCTATTGCTGGTATGTTAAAGGTAAATCAGCATATAACTAGTCTGAATATCGAGTCAAATTTTATCACAGGCAAAGGAGTGCTGGCCATCATGAGAGCTTTGCAGAATAACAAGGTTCTAACAGAACTGCGATTCCACAATCAAAGGCACATCATGGGCAGCCAGGTGGAAATGGACATAGTTAAACTGTTGAAAGAGAACACGACTCTGGTCAAGCTTGGATACCACTTTGACCTTGCTGGCCCAAGAATGACCATGACAAGTATCCTGACAAGAAATATGGATAAACAAAGACAAAAGCGTATGCAGGAGCAGCGGCAGCAAGAGTCTGGTTGTGACGGAGCCATCAATCCAAAGACAAAAGTTTTGCAGAAGGGGACGCCTCGATCCTCCCCTTATGTGTCACCCAAGAGCTCACCATGGTCCTCTCCAAAACTCCCTAAGAAAGTGCCACCAGTGAAAAGTCAGCCTCCTGTACCCCCACCTCCCCCTCCACCCCCACCTCCTCCTCCTCCCCCTCCCCCGGTTATTCCAGAGAAGAAGGCACCAACCAGGAATATAGCTGAAGTCATCAAAGAGCAAGAAAGCTCAAAAAAAGCCTTACAGAATGGACAGAAAAAGAAAAAAGGCAAAAAAAGCAAAAAACATGAGAACAGCATATTGAAAGAAATTAAAGATTCTTTAAAATCAGTTTCAGACAGAAAATCAGAGGAAGGTTCACGACCCTCCACCCGTCCTTCCACCCCACAAAGATCTCTCCATGACAACCTTATGGAAGCAATTCGGGCAAGCAGCATAAAGCAATTAAGGCGGGTAAGTAAGAGATCCTATTTCAGTAACTGATTGTGGCTCAGGTATAGCACAAGCTCAATTAATTTTAGTACATATATATAAAATAAAATATTCTTAGAAATGTGAGCATAAGAAAGCACTTGGGAGGAGGCTTTTCTCTGATTAGGCTTTTCTTAGCACAGATTTATGTTTGGCTGATTTTTACAGAAAGTGGGGTACTTTCCCAGGTTCAAGCTTGTTACAGGAGGTGGTGCATAGCACAGGGCTCTTGGGAGTGTGTCTCTGGTAGGAATTTTGTCATTTAGACTGTACAGCAACTGTAATGGACACCCTCCCCACCCCCATTTCATAGGTGGAGGTACCAGAAGCCCTTCGGTGAAAGCCTGGATGACAGAAGAGGCAGAGCACTGCAGTGGTCGAGGGGACACTACTCGTCCATTCACTGGTGGCAACACAGAGTGTCCAGCAAGCTGCTTCCAAAGTACACTCTTAGATTCAAACCATTTCTATTTTATTTCAAAGAAATAAACCCACTACATATGAAACAATGCTTTAGGGATACATTTGCCTTGTAATCTGTAAATATGGAAATAATTTTTCTTTTTTATTTAATGAGATTTCTATTGAGAAATTGCTGTTTATTTAGATATTCTTTTCAATATCTGATTGCACATCACTGGACAACTTCTTCACACTGAGATGCAATAGTTTACCAACCTGTGGTTTCTTCTTTTTTCCATGAATTTACAATAAATGTGGTTTGAAGCTTTCAAGCAGACACATAGTCCTGTGTTTCTGTGAGTGAACACCTACCAGATGTTTGCATTAAGTTCATGAGCATTAGGGAAGCCTCCTGAGATCTTTCTCAGCTGTACCCATCAAGCCTGCTTGGAGGATAGCACCAGGGCCTATATGTTAATGAATATGTTTCATACTGACATGGGAAAAAAATGGTTTGTAAAGCTGTATACAACTAGAGTAAAGCTGTGGGCTGTCAGGTCATTGGTGTGGTGTACCAGGTCCTAAATCTTGATCTAACAGAAGGGGAAGTGGGTGACGAATAGAGCTGCAGCTCATATTGACTTAAAGGTTAAAAATTAATGTAGATATTTTAAGGTTGCAGCAGAATTATTCAATTATCCATTCAGTACAAGTGCACATGGCTGTATCTGGGCAGAACTAACTCCAGTGCAGACATTCAGTCAGAGAAACTTGAAAAGCAATCTAGCATTCGGGTGGAAAAACTCATATGATATCAGGTGAACAACAAGCAGAGTGTGAACTGTCAATATGGTATGGTGGAAGCCGAGCCAGTATCATTTGGAGATGCACGGCTGGACGTATCACATCACAGGCGATGGCATGAATAGCCCTTCTTCATGTAGTACTAGACATCTCCCTCTGTCATCGTTATGGTTCTGGGTGCTTCAGCTAGTGTGAAGGTAGCGATAACATGAAGAAAACTGAGCAGTGGCCAAAATGTTGAAAGGCAAGAGGATATACATGTTTAGAAGCACTACTAACTATTAACTAGTTTGCTCATTTCAACAATAAATATAGGAATTAGTATTTCTTTGACATAAAACTACACCGAAGTTATTACTTAAGAGTACCCAGCATTGCAGTGGTACTGAAAAAATACAGGTAAGCGTCAATCTAGAAATATTAATGAGACAGATTTCCCCAGAAACAGGAACAAATTACTGGAGGGAAATCAAGCATAATGGAGAGGGGATCCATTAGTGAGTTGTCATGAATGTTACTATTACAGCAAGAAAACGGTGAAGATATCTTTTTGCTTTTGTATTTATTGACTAGAACATACCAAAAGCAATGTACAACTAATTGAAACACTTTCTAACATTCTTCCTCTTGCCTCAGGATCACAACAACTCTTGAGTATTTCTAGACCCAGTATCACAGGAAATATGGTACGTACCACTAGTCTTTAGCTGCCTTTATAACTGCGTGGGCTCCCATAGCCTAAAAATCAACCTATGGTTGATCTCCCATGACCAAATGGAAGTTGGAGCTTGGGATCTTCTGAGGATGGAAGCAATGGTGGAATGCAGACCATAGTCAGGAGTAGACCTATGACCCCAGACCTTGTGTGCAGCAGCTTTGTGAAGGATGCGAAACAGCAAAATGTTTAATCAAATGCCAGAAGCAGCTAAACAGCTGCAAGGGGGAATAAAAGATAGGGAGGGAACTCAGAGAAAGCACAATGGAGAGGATTTGGAGGAAGACAAGACAATATTTAAAAAACCAAACCGAAACATTTAAGGAAAGAGGGAGAACGAGAGGTGAGGAAACTGCCTCTATGGGATGTGAAAACTGATATAGGAAAAGGTGACAGAGAAGAAAATGAATACTGAAAAGTGGCAGATGATAGAAGAGAAGAAAAGGATGTGGAAGAAGGAAAAAGCTAGATAGAAGAAAAAAGGAAAGTAAAATTCAATTTTCAGGTTGGTAAGACCTGTTGTAGTTGCTCTTTTGCAGAAGAGAAGGGCGATGGGCATGGCCCTTGCGAAGGCTTGGCCAGAGCTGCTGACTGCGGTTGCTGACAAGTGGCTCGTAGTCCGTTCTGGTGTGAGGCCTGCTCTGACGATGGACATTAGTATTTCAGCGAAGATGTAAACTCACGGAAGGAGCAGCCACATGTGGTTATTTAAGCTCCTGCGGTGCACTTCCTTACGAAGTGTCAGTCCTGTGCCTTAGCCAAAGTCTAATCTGGGTAATTGCCTTCTGCCTACATAAATTTCACAGCAGTTTCACTTGGAGGCATTTCAAGGCACGTCTCCTATTTGCAGAGCCGCGAGGCAGAGCCCCCCGTAACACCTTGTTAAGGTTGTGATGTCCTGCTGAAGGGAAAGTCAGCCCCCTTCCTTCCTCAGGTGGGTGTCAGCCCTGCTGCTGATGGTGCTGAGCTCCCTCACGGATGCTTCCAAGGAGCAATCTGTTTTCCTTTCAAATTAGCAGGCGAGCACCATGTGACAAGGGTCCAAAACTCTTCTGGGAGGTACTGTGCCGCCTTCCCAGACTGGAAGATGGTTTAGCAGGAGCCAGGAGGTGCCAAGTCGTGTTCCTGCCTGGGGAACAAACACCTCGCAGCTGGGCGCTTCCCCTTGGGGCCCCAGCCCTGCCTGTAAGTGCAGTTCAGTTTCTGAACCCTTCCCTTGAGCCACAGAGAGGTAAATCATTTTCTTTGAAGGCCTTGTTTGCCCTGTGAGGTGGCCCCGGGTCATCTCCTGCACATCCAGCGCTATACTCCCATCAGAGCTGGACACAGTGTCTGGACAAGAGAGCCCTGGGATGCAGGTACGCTCCTTGTTTGGACTTGTAGGTCTCCCTGCAGCAGGTGGCCATCTGCGTTCTCTCAAAGACAGTCAGAGAAACAAACACAGCAAAATCTGTCAAAATGAATTGGTCAGCAATAAAAGAGCTGCGAAGGGTAACCAAGTGCTTGCTGTCACTGAGGAGGTAGAAGGACGGGAGAAGACAATGGGTTATATTGTCTTTAGGAACAAAGAAAGTATCCTTAGAACATTATTTATCTCCTCATGAGTTGCAGAAATAACCAGCCCAGTGAAGAGCAGAAATACTGTAGCTTCCCGAGGAAGAAAAAAAGCAAAACCTGGGTCCCCTATTTACACTGAGCCAAGTCTCTCCCATGAGTGTTCCCCCAAATTCAGGCTGGGGAGCGGGAGGGGAGAGCTGGGTACTGCACAGAGCACAACACACTGTGGTTGAGACTGACATGGGGTCCTCCCACCACCCCACAGCTACCCTGCCCCATGCTGCTGTGGTGCCACTGCAGTGGTGACTTGCCACGCAGCTGCACCGGGCAAGGGCTGCAGCCTGGTGTGGTGGCCGGAGGCTGTGCCACCTTGCAAAGCCCTGCGCTCTGGGTCATCCAACAGGGGGGCAGCGCCTTCGTGCTTTGGCCCTTCCATAACATGTACCCATGTGAACATCCATGCCATATAACGTGGTACGAGAGAGCTGGCTTACGGGAGCACCAGAAATATCAGAGCCTGACTGTTACCTGTAATTCCAGGATCTGGCTTTTTAGTTCGTGCCTCGTCACCTAGGGAAATGTCTGAGCTTATTGAAAGAAAACGACCTCATAAAAGGCTGAGAGATTTTATTTCCATGTCTTCTGGAAGTTTCCTGCCTCCTGCCAAGTCACCTGTTAGACTAGTTCTGGACAGTGACCCACGCTGCTCTGCCGCTGGGGTGTTAGCGGGGGGCAGAGGTGCTGGTCTGGCAGCCCTGCCAGAGATGCTTGCTTTCCACCAAACAGGGCAGGTGGCCAGTGAGGCTCCTTCCAGGCGAAGCCACATCCATTTCTGGAGCCCAAGCCTGCGCTGCAAGCAGCTGGTAACCAGAGGAGCTGGTGCAGCGCAGTCTCGGCGTGGTGTGGGGCAGAAATGAATGTCCCGGGGCATGGGAGGCAGTAAGGTGGAGGCGAGTATGGCCAAGGCCTCTCCCCTGCCCACACACTAGCACAGCACCGGTGCAGCCCTCCCAGCGCAGAAGAAAAGCTGTGAGTATTCAAGACTTCCATGCCATTACTCAAACAGTTCCCTCGGAAGTTCATCAAAACTATGGAAGTAATGATTAAGGCAGAGCAGGTCCGCAACGAAAATAGAGAAGACTTCTCTGTGGGTTGTTTAGAGAGTGACACGTAACTACCATGAGGTAGCCACGAAGGGGGTACCTGCAATGCCTGGGTGTAAGGGGAGAGGTAGCTCCAGGAATTGTTTCTGAGTGCAGGCTCAAGTGAAACAGCATTTGGAAGAGTGTGTACCATTCCAGTAAGTAACAGCCAGGAAAAATTTTGAATCGGAAGAGGGGAAGAAAATGGCTAGGATAACTGGGGAACTGGAGAGGCTGGCCTATGAGAGAGATGAGAACAGGTGGTGGGATCAGTCTAGCCAAACAAAAGCTCAAAAGGATTTCAGCTCATGTCTATAAATACTGCAAAGGGGAAAGAGCTACAGGGCACTGTTAAGAGTAGGAAAAAAAAAAAAAAAAGAAAGGACAGACACCGTGCATGATTGCACTTGGATGAAAAATTAGAAGGTATTTCCTAACTCAGAACAAGAAAGTTCTTGGAACAGCATTCCCATTAAAAAGGAATGGGCAAATTCACCAACTGTCTCTTAAAAGTGTAAGAAGCTTATGAAAAGGATTGTATGGTGTGGTGCTTTCAGCAGCAGAAGCCTGAAACTGCTAACACAGAAGCTCCTGCCATTATTATACTAATGCTCTTAGATGTGAAAACACCACAGGATCTGCAAGTTGGAACAATATCGAAAGTTGTAAAAATTTCCTACTTTTTTTTTTTTTCAAATCTATTCAAATCAGATGTAACTTTAGAAAAAAACTATCACATGGAAGCCAAAGCCTTATGCTAGATGCTGGCTTAACACTCCCTGTGCTTGATACCAACAGGAACCAAACACTTAGAAGAGGGAGTGGAATTTGGTTTCACACATTAAGCCCAGCACCGTACGTACACTGTCTTGGTCTCCATTTGCAAAACCCTGCACTTAAGATAGAATTCATTTTTAGATTCATTCCGCAAAAGTTACAACACAAGTTTACTTTGACTTGCCAGTTCAATTACTTCATTTTGAATTTTAAGTTCTTGAATAGGATAGTGATAATTGTGCCTCACACACAAGGAGAAACCCTGCAACCAGGAGAGAAAGCCTTGCTCAGAAATTAAATTGTATGCCTGTATCACGGAGAAGATGCTCTTTAGAAGCACCTGGTGATTTGGAGTGGCCGCTTTTATATATGTAGCATGAGATATTTTCCTTTTCAGACACGTGAAATGTCAGCCCACTGATGATGTTTCAAGTTCGGCACTTCTAAATGAAGTTTCTGAACTGGACTGTGGTTTCTGCAGTATTTTGGTCATTTTATTTTATATGAGATTTCTTTTGCTCTTGCAAGTACAGAGGACTCATGTTTCAGACCTGCTGCTCAGAAGAGACTTTCATCATCTGAGGGGAGACATCTCAACATCCCACCTCTCAGCTGGGACTTGGGCTTCCCAGTCCTCAGCCTCACCCCAAGCCGACAAGACCTGGAGCCACGCGGGAGGAGGCTTACGGGCAAGGCATGCCATCGCAGCTCGGGCAGGCAGCGTGGGGGCATGAATCTGGACAAAGTAAGTGGGCTACTGGAGCTACATGCTCTCAGCATGGATCAGCCCTTTTGCCCCCAGGTCTGTGGTGTTTCCTGGCTTGCCAGGGCTGTTCTGCGAGGGGAGCACGGGCTGGAGGTCTGTTGCAGCTTTGGGTCTGCCGGGTGGATGCAGCCTTGCGCCGAAACTGGAAGGTGGAAGAGTGAACTGCAGCTACTGTGCAGCAGTTGAGGGCCTTGCTTTCTTCCTGTGAAGACAGCGGAAAAATAGGGCAACTGTCACCAACCAGCTGTGGGGTAACCGGTGCACTATCGGACCCAGATGTAACTGTTCTGTGTGAAAAGGATGGATCAGCCCAAAAGAAAAATGGAGATATGGAAAAATTCTGCCCTTGCTGAAAGCAGGGCAACAGCCTACCTGTCAGGTGTATTTATTTCTAACTGTAATATTTGACTGTTTGCAGCATCAAATGAATATGAATATTATAAAACCTTTTTAATGGCAAAAAAAAAAAAAAAAAAAAATTTCTATGGAACTCTAGCAAAGGGAAAGATGCTTCTATTTCCTTAAAATGTTGTCATGCTAAAAATTCTCAGTGAATTTCTGGTAAGAGCCAGAACGTGTATCCCAGAGGCAAGACTGAGGGTTATGTCCTGGGCTGTGCTTCTGCTATTTGTGTTCTCTGGGCTATATTGCTTAATTTCTTGTGACTCTACTTTGCCTTGGAGATATCAGTATTGATCTGCCTCAGAATACTGCAAGGCTATGCTCACATAGACTCAAGCGTGCTCCAAGACTCTCAGACACCAAGAGCTATTAGGTGCATTGTTTTTAATTTTTTTATTTTTATTTTTGCTAACAGGAATGTTGTGACTGGCTGAATATAAGTGAATATGATGAATGTCAGTGTATTTCTAAGCGGTAAGAGAAGCACAGCCCATGACCCAGTGCAAGAAATTTTGTAAATGCGGATGGAGCAAGCCACAAGGGCAGAAATCCCAAGACTGACTCAGCCATGCAAGAATGCTGTTGAAAGAAGACATGCCATTTCTGTCATTTAGTCACCTAAGAAACAAGCACATAAGGAACCAAAAGGACAGTTAGAAATGCTTGTGCACCCTGAGGAGGATAAATTGTGGCTGTTTCACAGCAGTGGCCTAGGAGACAATTTCACCAGACTAACCAAGTGTAACCTGTATCCATCAGACTATTTGTCTTTCATGGGAGGTACCTGAAGTTTCAATTCCATAGGTAAGAAATTCATCCCTTCTGCACTCCATTATGGCATTTCTGCCAAGGGCACTAGGTCAATCCACCCGTAAAGGGCTAAATATGTCCTGCGCTTTTCTTTCCAGGGCTTGTTCTGAGAAACATGTGGAGCCACAGTTTTTTGGGGTTTTTTTTTGGTTTTTTTTTAGTAACATACATTGATAATGATTCTATGATTCTAACTCTGCCCTGACTGCCACAGGTCAGTCTGGATTGTGTCGAGGAAGCAGGTACAGGCAAACTTTACCCATATAGAGAGCCGGTGAGGGACACCAGCGCCAGCCCAGGAGGTGTGTGACTGCACAGGCAGCACTCAGACAGGGTGAATATTCCTGCCTTTCATCCCTGTTTAGCATGCAGGTGTGGGTGCATCACTAACCCCCGTTACAGGACTTCTGACATCCCACGCCAGGCTTATCTTTTGTCTAGACACTCATGAGCTAAACTTCTCAGTCTCTGCTATAGTTTATTGTGACCAAAAATAGTCTATGTGAGATCACCTCACTCCAAACATCCTAATAGTTGGATTTTAGGTGCAATACCAGTTAGACCAGCTCCAGGACAGTTTTGCAGCTCTGCTGCAGTCGCTGTTGCCCCCTTCATGTCTTTGTGTGTTGCTGCCCCCTCTCTCACCAAACTTGCAAGCAGTCAGTTCAAGGAGGTAAACCAGTGCCCTCCCCAAAAAAAGAAAGCAAAAAGAAAACCAACCAAACAGAAACCAACCAAAAAGAAAACCAACCAAACAGTTTGGTTCCCCAGACCTCTCACTGCAGTTTCAGCACCGTGTTGCTAGTGCAGGGGAGGTGGTGGGAACCTCTGGCCAGGAATGGAGGGAGGACAGTGCCGGGCAGTGCGGATTTAGCTTGGTTTAAATTGTTCTGGATCCATCCCCTAAGCTCTTTGTGACAACAGAACTGTGGATGTTGATAGCCCAGCACAGCTGAGCAGCCCGCATCACCCCAGCGTGCCACTGGCTCCCGCTCTCAAATTCCCACTGAGACGAATCCCACAGGTCATGTGGAGAACTGAGCTTACAGCTGGGTGTCAGACAATCCTGAGCTCTAATCCCACTCCGCCAGCTCTGTGCTATGAGACATGGTGTGCCTCAAGGGCATTGAGCAAGTTGTGTCAGCTTCCTATCGCTGCAGAGCATAAAAATTAGTTGTGAAAGTGCTTCCAAAGTGGCCTTTGCTCCAAGACAAGATCAAAGATAATTAAACAGGTCCTTAAAAATACATAATAGCTGGAGCTCCTGGTGTCCCTGAACAACCATCCATTGGAAAGTCTTCCTTAGTGTTTTGTCATCTTCTCAGGTGGCAAGTAAGCCCATTACTCTTTGTATCAACCACAGTGGATGTGGAAGACCATTCACACTGGGTAGTTGTTGTTTGGCTACCTCAGAATGGCAACAGGTAGCCTCACCTGCGAGTGACTGTTCAGCATGTTGATACTACAGAATGCCCTCATTCTACTACTTAATTAAATGCAGAGTGACCAGACCTGTTCAATGCTAAGGGTACTGGGTCCTCTGATGGTCATCCATTCCAAAGCCAGCAGGGCCCACAGCTGATTGCACACGTTAGCCAGCTGTGATCCCACCACAGGCATGATTAATTCTGAAGCAATCGACTATTCCCCCTGAAGTGTGCCGCCCTGCAGCTCCTCAGCTAGGTTCCCCACCAGAAGAGACCTGGTGGTGAGTAGTTGGGAATATGGGGTCATTATCACATTGGGGAGCTGCATGATCCCAGATTGCTCCCCCATCACTTGCTTTGCCTGTCAGTTTTCTGATACTTTCTCATGGTTGTGTTGGCACTAGTAGTGCCCCTGGGATAAAGTGGTAATGGGGTGATAGGTGCAGAGGTGGTTCTCTTATCAGGGTTGGGCCAGTTTGTCAGTTCCTGGGTGGAATTTCTGACCAGAGTAAGAGAACCAGCCTGAGCCTCTGGGCCTCAGGCGCTGCTGTTGTGGTGGGACTCACATGCCCAAGACCGCTGAAAACAAAGACCTGAATTCACTCTGTCATATTTCAATGAATGTTTAAACACCCGCTTTCCAAATCGGCCTCTTTCCAAGCTCATAAATATTTACCATCCTCTCCAAATGAAGCGGTGGTCTTGAGAGAATTTAAATTTGACTGCAGCTTTGTTTATAGGGTATTTCCTAATTTGAAATTCAAGGTTAATGCGTCTCTCAGGCAGTCTCAGGGTGTCTTTCTCTCGTTTGCTTTTCATGAAGAAGTCTGGAGGGTTCATTTTTTCCTGGGGCAACTGGTGAAACTGTTCAGTTCTTCAACCAGCCATGGGGTGGAAAACCTCTGCAGGGCCATTCAGCCCTCTTGCTGGGGCTGGGAGAGTTGCAATGATCTCTGTGTAAAGCAGAAAGAAGATTCAAATGTGTCCACCGCATTCCAGTCTTTCTGCCAGCAAGAGATGCTGCCTGCTGCCCTGAGGTCATGGGAGGTCTCCAGGGCCATTGCTGGCATTTAAAAGCAAACAATGGACTAGGGTATGTTATTTCTGACACAGAACATCATCCTTTAAAAGCAGCACATCTGATTTAGTTGCAGCCAGCTGAGAGTGACCTGAAGGCAGATCAGGAGTTGTATAATTTATAACGGTCAGCTTTTAAGTGAAATTAGGGATTAGTCTGGAAATGCTGTTGCAGCTGTAGCTTTACTCTAATCTCCTGCCTCTTACACCAGATAGTCTATAATGCCTCAAAATGTGAACACTGAGCTAACTGGTGGCAGAATTTCCTGCACGGTGTCTACACGGCTGCTTGTGAGTAGGACTGCCACTGCAGTACAGGGGGGAAGGCTGCATAAAAAATATATGAGGAACTAAGGATGATACAGCCCTTTATTTGCTTTTCTACCAAGCTGTATGTGAAGGATCACCTTGCTGTGAGACAGAGGTGGGCACCATGCTGCCAGTGAACAGGCTTCTCACTTGAAGGGCTTTCTCACCAGCTTGGCCTCCATGTTGCGTGGCACCAACAAAGGTTTAACGATCATCAGGTTTTTCTTTCCATGTCTTTTTCCCATTCCTCCAATTACCACTTCCAGATTATGGAGGAGGCTCGCCCATCACTTCTATTTTCTCCTGCTGCCCCTACCCTTCATTTCAGTGTTTTGCATAGAAGAGGCTTGCTTTTTTCCATGTTTGCTTTGGGATATTTGTTTAATAACTCTCTTGGAGACATGTTCAGTATGATCCAGGTGTTAGCAGCTTGGGTTCAGAGTGCTCTCACCAGTGTCAATCCTTTCCTCACACGTCTCTGTGCTGGGCCTCACCTTGTCATGTCAAAAGACACCCTGCAACCTTTTTTTTCTCCTTTAATCCTCATCTGGCATTGTTTGGGTCATGGGAGAACTAAGTACATGAGGTAAGGAAAAGCCAAGCCTAAACCATGAACACGGTCTGAATGAAAGCGCCATCGAGCTGCTTTTTCCATCCCGCTGGCTCTGAACCAGAACAAAGAATATGACATCTTTTCATCTTATGTCTCACTACCAGTGAAGAATGTACTCCCTAGCAGACATCACATAAGCTTTTAAATCCCTGAATGTGTTTCAGGTAGAGGGTTCTGTCCTGGGGGTTGGAAATGTGATAAAACATGAACGAGAGGTTTCTCTGGTAGACAAAGGAAGATAAACCTGAAACTTCCACTATGTATCTAAACAAATGATCTTCAACATTAATTTCTTCAAAGCAAAAAATCCAGAAAGCATTTCAAATATAGATCTGCTGCTTCTCTCTACTTTAAAAATCTGTTCTACAGAGTTTACTGGAAAGCAGCTACATAGTCACCTGCACCACATATGAAATACGTAATTGCAACTTGGAGGAGAAAGTAAGTTTGTTCTGGTATTAAAAATTCTCTGTCAGAAGAATTTGATAAATATAATGCAGCATGCAGAATCAGCCTGATTTTTATTTTAAGTGCCTCTCCAGTACCATAGGGGTATGCCCTTTATGCAGCTCTGGCCTCCGATCAGCCAAGCAATTACCCCTGTTACAAAGGCCAAATGTTGTGCCAGCTTGCAAGAACTGCCAAAACTGTAATACGAACTTGTGGATCAATTTATACATTCTCGTACAGGCTGATGCCTTTCTGTGCAACAGGGCACTGCCTCAGGTAGCCTGACAATTCCCTTCTCGGGCTTGTAATTCCAGTCTTTGCTTCTGCTCTGTGAATTCTGCCAAACCCTTACATGCCCCAGAGAAAGAAGTCTGGGGACTCTGATCATACGTACTGTGCAGATTGTTCCAGATGCTCCCATCTCCAGTGCAACCTTATAGTTTGTACATCAGGTACATGCTTCTCTGAGATAGCGTACATTTAAGAGGAAACAGTGATGAAATGCAGAGACAACCTCATACCCTGTGACCCCAGCAAGTAGCTGTGGTACATGAGAGCTGCTCAATGAACATTATAAAATCTAACCTATAGGGACTCACTCTCTACGAACTAATAGCTCTATTCCTTGCCAAACCTGTGGCTGAGGTATCACACCAATTAAACACATACCATTCTCTGAGACAGAGGCTGTTGCTAGTTAAGTACCACCGTACCGCTGCGTTTGCTGTTGCAGAGCTCCCATGCTGCCTATTTCCAGAACATCCCAACAGTTTGACTGCGCCCCAGTTTAGTAGTTCTAAATACAGCTTGGTGGAAAGATTTCATGACTGGATAAAATGTAATGCTGCTGGAAATAAGGAGCAATGGGGTAGAGCACGTATCTTTTTCACAAAATTCTGCTAAAGCCTCGGTGAAACGAGCCTTCCCCACTTGCAACTTGGGCAGTTAGATTTTATTGCCTGAACTTTTCACAGAAATTCTTGCACTCTGACCTGGTTAGTGTTAGCGAAATGCTTAGAGGTCCCGAACAAAATGCTGGCACATGCGTGCAGGGAATAACCAGTATTTAAACTGAGTGAAAAACTTTGGGGTTAGTACGTCTATGAGCTTCCATTTAGCAAGACCTTAAGAGGCTGCACCGGGCAGAAACATTTTGCCAGTTTCAGTCAAATTAGCAACACAAAGTTTTTGTTTCTTTTTTCCTTCATTAATATTGCAAACCAGATGCTGCTAAATTAGAACCCAACTGTCTTTATAGTAATAAAACAGGAGGTCGGATTTAAAAAGCTGCGTTTGCCCTTGTGTTTCTTGGAAGACCTCTCTGTCTCTAAGTTGACAGTGCAGCTGTTCACTGAAAATTATGCAGAAAGATTAATAAAATCTGAGTTGGGCTTTTAAAATATATAGCCAGTCCAACAGTTTTAAGTAAGCATGGATCACACTGTTCAGCTGAAATAGCTGACACATTTTTACCCTGTGGCTGTAGTATTTATCAAGTGCACATAGTAAAAAAGGAATTTAATAGAGGAAAGTAAATCAATCTGATTTCACCTGTGTCCAGTCACAGTTTCTCCTAATGTCCCGTGACGACCTGAGAGGCTGGGGGATATAGAGTGTGACCGTCATCCCGCAGCAAAAATATTATCACACACTTCAAAGCTACTGGCTGTCTTTCCTCAAATAAAGTCAGAGCTTTAACGTGCGCCCTGATGAAAACAGGATGGCCCCTTTCAAACCCAGATGATAGAGACAGACGAAGCAGTAAGACGAAACCGGCGGGAGCCAGCACACACAGAGCTGCAGTAAATCCAAGCCATAAACAGAATGCCTCCTGTACTTAAAATCTTCCGAGGCCCCTGAGCTTTCTGAAAGCGTGACAGCAGACAGCAGCACCACTGTGCCCTCCGGCCTTGCAGACCTGCAGGGATTTGGGGGAGGCACCAATTCTGGTCATTTCATAATGATTTACACCCATAAAGCTGATGCTTTTTGCATCTTCAGGGAGAAATGTGTGACCACTTGTGGCCAATTGGCAAAGAACTCCAACACACTGAACAGGCAGAGCGGAGCAGCCACAGGGCAGGGCCATAGGACAGGGCCATACGGCAGGGCCACAGGGCAGGGCCGTAGGGCAGGGCCACAGGACAGGGCCATAGGACAGGGCCATAGGGCAGGGCCATAGGGCAGGGCCACAGGACAGGGCCATACGGCAGGGCCATAGGGCAGGGCCACAGGACAGGGCCATAGGGCAGGGCCATAGGGCAGGGCCATAGGGCAGGGCCACAGGACAGGGCCATAGGGCAGGGCCATAGGGCAGGGCCACAGGGCAGGGCCGTAGGACAGGGCCACAGGACAGGGCCACAGGGCAGGGCCATAGGGCAGGGCCACAGGACAGGGCCATAGGACAGGGCCATACGGCAGGGCCATACGGCAGGGCCATAGGGCAGGGCCACAGGACAGGGCCACAGGACAGGGCCATACGGCAGGGCCATAGGGCAGGGCCACAGGACAGGGCCACAGGACAGGGCCATATGGCAGGGCCATAGGGCAGGGCCACAGGACAGGGCCATAGGGCAGGGCCACAGGACAGGGCCATACGGCAGGGCCATAGGGCAGGGCCACAGGACAGGGCCATAGGACAGGGCCATAGGGCAGGGCCATAGGGCAGGGCCACAGGACAGGGCCGTACAGCAGGGCCATAGGGCAGGGCCACAGGACAGGGCCATAGGACAGGGCCATAGGGCAGGGCCATAGGGCAGGGCCACAGGACAGGGCCGTACAGCAGGGCCATACATCGCTGCTGCCGCTGGTACAGACGCTGCCTGCAGTAATGGCGCAGCCGGGCTCGGCGGCTCGCCTGTCAGGACTCCCTGTTCGGGATCAGTTAAGCCTCTTGACAGCGTCAGTCACAGTGAAGTGCTCCCAGTGGGAGCTGCTGTGAGGGGTTGTGCTGCAAACCTGGCTGGTCAACCAGGGGACTAGCAACTGCTCTGTAACTCCATGTCCCAAAACTCATGTCTTTCACATAGTTTATTAAAACTAAATCCATGTGAACCGCATGCTGTGGGTGAGCTCCCAGCGTCCTGCTCACACAGGAGTTAATTTTTTTTTTAAGGCCACACTAGAGTATGACCCGATATTTGCACATACAGATAGCAAACTGCTCGGATGAACTCTGCTGTACAGACACCACTCAGGTGGGTTCTGTTTTGCTTTTTGAGAGCTTAAAAAGGGCTGCCAATTCTGAAAACCACCTAACAGGAATAAAGAAGTCTTCCCTAATGTTTTTGTTCTAAGAACTGAGATAACTAAATTTTAACAAGTAAAATGGCATTTTAAAATACTTTTAAGTGTCACATGCCTGGACCGCAGTGCCATGGCCTCTATGTATTTACACGCATCGCTTTTGATACAGTTACCACCATTGCACAGATGGGCAACCAAGGCGCAGGGCACACTGGTGAGATTTGGTTTCAGTAAGGCACCTACATCCAAGTGTCTGAAGTACACATGCCCACCTACTCAATGGATGCCTACACTCTCATTACAGCCAGTGGAGATACTGAGTTGGACAGATGCAGGAGCCTGCTTTGCGACGCATCCCATCCTGATTTCCCACTAACGCATCTCCTGTTTCTGAGACTGAACACAGCTAAATCTCTTGAACGCTGAGCCACAGGGCCTGCTGCATGGGGACAAGACCCCAGTGAAGTCCACCGTAGCTTTCTGAATGTGCTGCTGAACTACTCCCTGCAGACAGTCTTGTTGATGGCCACCACTCTTCGGAGTCTCCTCCAAAAGAACACAAGGAGATAATCTGCTTCCAGTTAGACGAGGTGCTTGTCACCCACAGCAGCAGCTTCATCCAGGGCTCTGCCCTCCTGCTAACAACCTGAACGAGTTTTATGGCAAAGAATGGGTAAGATAGCAAATGTTCAGATACTTGGACTTTCTACTGTCTTCCAGAAGGCACTGGTTCTACCTAGGCAGAGAGAGAACATCTGAAGAATGAGTCGAAGGTAAGAAGCTTTGTGCTAAAAATAGGGAAGGACATAAGGAAGCATATAGTCTCGTTTTATTGGGAAGTCAGGAACCACAAAGATCTGTAATGATCTCACACTGTATCACTCTTCCGGAGGATTTCAGGACCAACAGAAAGGCTGTTCTGGCAGCAAAACCACAATGAATGCAACCAGCAACTTCAGCTACCACAGCATTTGATTTCAATCAGGGGATGGCAGCTACAGCCCTCCAGGCAACAGAGATGCCTTATGTCTACAGGTAACAGTGCAACAATCCATTTCTGGTTGGCAGAATGCAGGGGTCTCACTAAATCCTCTGCATTACAATCTAGCTGAAGGTAACTTAGCTAGCATCCGTGGTGTGAGGTGCGAGGAATGCTGCATTAAATTCATTCCAAATGCAGGTATCATCTCTAGGCTGGATGGGCAGCTTGATTGAGGAGGCAGATTCCTCACATGAAATAGCAGAACGATGATGATCATCCTGACCAGCTGCTGGCCAAGGTCTGCGTGATTTTCTGAGGTACATAACCTAGAGAGCCAGCATACATGATGAACCAGGAAACGCGCCCAGCAGCAAAGAAAGATTCCAGCTTTTTTTGTTTTCTATGTGATCTATGTTGGGTCGACTCCTTGAAGACCGCATCTTGGATTACAGCTATCCCTTGACCAGCCACCCATCTCTCACCGCTCATTAGAGCAACCAGCTCAAAGCTTTCTCTGTTGGTCATTTAATATCTCTGAGTAGTCCTCAGTTAAGTACGTAGGTAAGCCCATTTTCTCCCCAGAGGAATCCACACCAGGACAACTTCTGTTCACTTTGAAATGGTTCATGTGTTACACAACAGCTGCATGCTGTAGGCTGCTGAAGGTATCTGTTAAGCAATTGTGTTAACTGTATTTTTATTATGAGGCTTGGAGAGCTGTCCAGGAATAAGACATTGGTAGTGAAGACCAGAATGGCTGAGAGTATTAAGGGCTGAGATGTGATAATGTATCTGCGAGAAAGAGGCACTTCAGTTATCCGAGTAGGACATCAGTTTAGCAGGAGTTTCCCAGCTCCTGTAAAGCAAACATGGAGGATGTTATAGCACAAAAGGGATCCATTAAACACTACAGGATTTCACAGTTTTTCTTTTCTTTATCTTGCTTTACTGGACTCTATTGGTCCTTCTGCAGACTTGTAATCAGATGAATTTTTTTCTTTTTAAGGTCTCTGAACACTCTTTATCTCCATTTTGGCCACTAAAAAGCCCCAGTAGGGCTGTGCCTTCTTTCCAGGCATCTTGCTCGCTGAGGTTTTAAATTCTGTTGGTAGCTTTCCTTTTTTCCTAGCCTGGTAAGAATTCTGCTTTATCCGATAACTTGCATTAGAATTAGGTAACTCATAATACACAGTAGGTTTCTAAAAACTATTTTCTCCACAAGAAGATGCGATGGGCTGCCTGGCTGAGGAGCAGATTAGCAATGTAATGTGCCATATCCAAATACTTGGCATTCTAAGACTACAGAGTGTGCCGGGAGACCTCCTGCCAAGAAAATCAGCATTTCCCTTTCCAGACCACAGTGCCATTCAGACAGAAGTTTTGGAAAATTCATCTAGAAATACTTCTAAAGACGTATTATTTCTGTTTGGTAAAAGACATGGTGAAGAAACAAAAAGGCCCAGGTACCACCCTGCTGTGCTTTCATCCAGGGATTACATCGACTCACATATGGAAAGGGCAGCACAGAACCTAGCAGGAGCCGGATGGGATGCTGAGAACTCATCAGTATTATCCCCATTTAAAAAACAAACCCAACAGCGATACCATGGACGTTCCCTGTCATGTGCTCTTGGCACCTGCTTTCATACAAACAACTTATTTGGTTTTGTACCGGATAACCCACTATTAGCGTGGCCAAGAGTATCAAATGCAGGCGCGAGCACTGCGTAACACAACCGAGAGCAGAGGGGCCACTAGAGTCTCCAGGACTACTACTCTTCTTACCTGTCTTGGGGACAGCAAGTGCATTTCAGTAACATACTCTCTAAGGGCAGGATTACGTACTAAAAGCTACTACAGGTGAAAACTTTTCATTCTTGATGTAGGCCCTTGAAAAATACTACTACTAGTTAGGAGATTTCTGCTTTAGCCACTTGCCTTCATGCTTGCACACATTACCTGCAGGAGACTAACCACAGAAAGCATGTTTTTATGTTAACTGGGTCTAGACTGCTTTTTATATTTCATTTTGAATTAAAAAAACAAAGAGATTCCTTGCTGACAGTTGAACAGGCATAACACTGGCAAAGGACTACATGCTGGGGATCACTTCTCTTGATGATGAAATAAGCACTGTTTTGGTCCAAAAGACTATTCTAACCAGAATAGCAGCATCTAGTAAAAAAAAACCCCAAAAAACAAAAAAAAAACCAACCCAAGGATGCAAGCTTCTCACAGTTTGTCAGTCTGTGTTCCTTGTATCCTGATTATCTGAGAAAGCCCCATCTACCAACAAAGGGCTCTAAACCCAGCTCAAGTGCTCTGGCAGTTGCCTAGTTTTTTGGCATCAACATCCAGAAGGGCCAACTCCTGATTCTGCATGCTTGCCAACGTCATTTAAGCAAATATTTTGTGTATCATATTTCTTAAGCTTTAAACTCTAGATCGTATTGTGTCCCTCGGCTGGCACATACAAAAATATAATGCTGGTGATGAGGGTTTCTGAACTTGTTCTGTTTTTTAAAGCTTCTCTTACACCCCCTTATCTAATCCTCAAGTAACAAGTTTAAAATTCATACAGTTCAAGTAACAAAACTCAGAGAAGACAACAAAGCTTCAGGCAGGGGAAAAATCACGTGCATGAAGTGTGTGGCTCAAAAACTTCCTACCAAAGAGACTCAAAAACTCTTTAAAGCACTAGCAAAAAGGCCTTTAAGTATGTTTGCCAGTACTAATAGATGAAAACCACGTTAAATGTAAAATATCAAGCTTCACAGTTTCAAGTGTGTATTAAGCTGTTTATAGATCAGTAAGTCCTGCAGGTATTACACAAAACTACATTAGAGAAAAATTTGGATAGCTAATAAATTACTATTCTAGCTCATTCTAGCAGGTTACTCCTGCAAAAACTGTAAAATTCAGCATGAAATAAAATGTCAGAAAACAACTCATTTATATTTGGACATTGATGCAATGATTCTACTTGTCAACATGTATCTGCATTCCTTTTAGATCTGAGTTCAAACAACTAATGATTTATTTTTTTCAGGCACAAAATAGCAGATGTGCCACAGCAGTTTGGTGAATAAAAAAGAAGTCTCCTCCACAACTGCATAAATATTCTCAAACGTTCAAAGACTACCTTAGAGAAAAGGGCCAGGCTGCTGTCACTGACAAGCAAGTTTAAACACGGGCATTAGACCTTCACTGCTCCCGTTCTAGTTAATATTATCCCACCCTTCCCGTCTTCTTACTCACAAGAAAACTCTAGGCAATAAACAAATACATAGCAACAGGAGTCCTTACTGCAGTGCTAGAGGGTAACACCGCACCTTTTGGAGACAGAGGCTTAATATCTTCTAAGTTTCCCTAAACCATTTTCACTTTTCTATAAATAAAGCTGCTTATCACTGTACTTAAGCTTCAGGAACTTTAATTAGACCAGGAATTCCTCTAATGATTAGATAAAGGCTGTTGCAGGGGAGTTGTAAGTGTCTTAAAAACAAAAGGATCTCTCCTCCTCTTTTCTCTTTACATACATCTTACTTGGGAAAGTAGCCACTGTCAAAAAAACCCCGACAAACAACCCAATTTGAAAGACTAGCCTCCTTTCAAAGGCATGTTTTACACTTCGGTTTACTAAGTGGAGAGGAAATATACCTCAGCACATCCTGTAAGTAATGATTCCAACTTTGCTTTGTACTTAAGGTCTAAAAATCAGAGAAGTACTAAACTTCAAAAGAAAGTGTACGCCAGATAAAAATCTGCAATGCTGGACTCTTCAGATGCTTTGCAGAAGGAAAGCAAACGTCTGAAAGTGTCCTGAGCTCAAATAATACAACTCGCGAGACAAAGATTTAGGTTTGTGAAAACCTCGTAAGTTAAGAGCATTCATTGACAGGCGTTAACTAGTTAGTACTGCTCCCTGAGTGTTTATTAATGAAGCCATGTTTGTTTGACCTTGAAACGTTGCTGGATTATTGCACTTGCCTGCAGCAGTAGCTGTTCCAGAGAAGCTGCTGAGCAGCCATGAAACCTGCCAAGAGGACAGGGTGTCACATTCTTACTCATTGTGTTTATTCACTAGCACAATCCAACTTTCCAGAGACACGAAAACTACTGCGATCTGACAGCGGCTATTTACTGCTTTGTGAACTTGGCTAGGTGACCAAAGTTACTTTTAAAGTGCGTAATCAATATGCAGATCCATTTTAAAAGCTGTGCCACAATTAGCACTTAAAAACCACACAGTTTTACGGTAGTTGGGTCAAATTAATTTTATTATGCTCCATGATGAATTGCCACCAGTGCAACATCCTATTCACTGTACATTTCAAAAATTCACATACTAAAAATTTCAGTTCAATAAATGGAAAACTGAATGATTGAGAAGTTCTTACGGATTTCATACGTACAAGTGGCTAGCTGATATTGTCTATGCACATAGAGTGTCGAGATACAAAAGCCTCATGCTAGTTCGTTAATTGCTAAGGCTATCTGGACAGTCATTTAACCGGAATATATAAGAGAGGCCTTCATTACAATGTTTAGCAACAATGCACCAGTATCATGAAATGCTGTCTTCTGCTCACAGTGCAAGTGGCAGAATGCTGAAGCATGCAGTTATGAGTAACTTAACTGCCATTGCAGTCTTTATGCCTGAAATTTATCATGTACAAACACTACTTGAAAGTAAATATTAACCTGGACACCACGAGTGTACTTTTTGTGTGAAGAAAAAGAAATAGAAAAACCAAAAGCTTTCTTTGGCCAGTATCTACAAATCAAAGTTTTATTCAATAATGTAACTTCAGAGATCCTACAACCTGGAACAGAAGTTTGATTAATGAACTGCGATACTTAATTATTAACTATATTACAGAAATTCCAATTCTGGGAACATAACAGCTAAACATATCTAGTAAGTAGCATGGTAGGAAAACCTCTAGGCCTCATCTGCTTAATTTTAAAATGCCCTATATGCAATATGGGAGCAGTGCCAGAAGTTATATGAAAGCCATACAAATATTTTCCTTATACACGAGTTCCTAACTCCACTGCCCGTAGCTACCCCCGGCTGCACTTGCACTTGATCCGATGCTCAAGCCATTACAGCAGCAAAGCTAGCAGGAAGCGTTTATAGCAGCAGGGGGCAACGCAAAAGTTACCGCAAGAGAGTGAGACCACTTGGAAGTTTTTTTCCCCTCAAGTTATGTGCTTAAATTACTCTTGGAAGGAAGTTAGCATCCTCTGAATAATTTAACTACCTTATGTCTCCCACTACTTCTCAGCAACTTTCCTTTCTTCTCATATGACTAAATTAATTCGCTAAAGACTAGTTTATAACTGGGTTAGAAATCCAAGCCGTATCATGCAGGTCCAGCCTGTCAAGATCAGGTCAACACTGGGTTTCAGTCAATACAATTCTGATAACTTAAATTTAGTTTGATACCTTGACTACAGTCAAAAGACCCAGGACACTAGGCATTAACTACGCTCCAAATATGACTGACTTAACTAAACATTCCATGTCAGATAATGTGGTTTTTAAAAAGATTTACTACCTGAAAATTACAGTAAGTACAGTAATTAATGCTGCAGATATTAAATACCCACGTAGCATAGATTAGTATTTTGTAATAGGCAGATATGCCTATATTTACTGCACTACAAAGTACAACTTACATAAACGTGCAAGCTGTGAAATGAGAATCCCGTTTTCTGTCCACTTACTCAAATACTATTCTTGTGAACTGGGCTCCTGATCTTCATCACAACCCTTGACCTTAAAGCCAACATATGAAGACAGAATATTGCCATAAAGTTCAGTACTTATTCAAAGTGTATATTCTGAGTTAACGTCTTTCCAACTTTATGGATGTAGGATTGGTGTTTCAGCATTTGTTGTGTACCATAACGCAAAGACTGCAAAGTAATACCACTTATGTTTACTTTATTAGTACACCAATGTCCTACAAATGTTAAAAAGTAATTAAACATTATTGAAGCAAGCATTAAACGCAGCCCTTCAGCCTGAAAACCGCATGAAATTGATTTTCAAAATAAATCAAACTGTAGCAATTGCCAGCCTCCAGTACAGCCCCCAAGTAATTCACACTTCTTCCTTCTGAAAGTAAGAGCTGGGGAAAAAAAAAAAAGAAAAAAGAAAAAAAGAAAAGACTGAACTCGTCTGCATCAAAGATGTCTTTATCACTATTACAGTGTAAAGCCACCCTGTTGAACTTCACATAGAGAGCTCCCTAATTGAAAGGTGTAATTACTACTGCTGTTCAATAGCAGTCAGTATTGCTACAGTTAGAGCAAGGTAATCTTCACAACTAGCTGTGCATTTCTGCAGTGATTTTGTTTTACGTAAAGCATACTGCTAAGACTTGAACTGCAATGTTGTGATGTATTTGAAACCATGCAAGAGTATAAACCAGCCTCAACATTCATGTAGCATTGCATTTGAAATGAAGGGGCTAAATAAACTAAGAGCTGCATCACTTAAAGAACATAGTGCTATACTAGGTTTTAATAAGAAAATTTAGATACAGAAAAAGTAGGGTATGAAAATAGTGTTTTCCTTCTTGCATTATAACTAAATTACATTAAGGTTTTTGTCAGTCTCACATATTACATTTAAACTCCCTTATTGATGGAATGGAAAGTATTCACATGTACATGATCATCCAGGTGTAAACTTGCACACATTAACAGGGAGTAGCTTTGCAGAGGATTATGACAAACCTTTACAGATTAAATGAGGTATTGCACAGATTAATAAAAAAGCAAAAGGCAACAAAAATATACAGCAAATTGGTAGAACATTTACATGATAATTTTACAGAATCCATAGACAGAAAGTAGTGTTTAGTATATCATTCACCTTAAAAAATATATATATAATAATATATGATCAATCATCCCATTCGTCATCATCCTCAAAGTCTTCTTCATCATCTTCATCCTCATCTTCATCTGTAAGACAAAAAAAGCAAGTCACTTGCATGCACCAAATTAACATGAAGAAAGTGTTATTGATCACTCCCACAACTTTCTGAAAACAGAACAATCAGTGCAAGGAGGTCACTACAACACATTTGGTAATGCTCTATTTTAAGATAGCTAGACATGGCAGATGTGGACAGATACCGGCTGAAAGCTAAATCTAATTTGTTTCCTTTCTCACTCCTTTCCTCTGGTAGGAAAAAATGTATCTTGTCTTCTGCTATGAGGAAAAAAGAAACAGAAGTTCCCATTTAACATTTACTACTTATTACTCCTTCTTAAAGAATGTGAGAGGGGCCAGCTTGTTCCAGATTGGGTTTAAAACTTCAAGGACAGACTAGTTTCTGAAACTTAAGAACTGCTTCCCCAGCTTTACTGCATACTGGGATTTCTGTTTACTGTACAAGCAGATAAAAAAAAAATCTGTGAGCTGAAGATTATTGTGGTTACTGGAATATTCTAAGCTGCGTAATGCATGTCAACTTCAACATCAATGTTTGTCGTTAAGTTTACTCATTCCACTTTTTGCATGTATCATAATTTAAAAACTGTAGCCTGTTAAAATTAAACTACTTATTTGTTAGGAAAGCACATTTTCTTCCCTAGGAAAATGTTGTATTTAGCACCCTTCTGCTATTTAGTTTATGTAAAGTACCAAAACCGGAGATTACTACACCAGGCAGCAAATCAACAAACTATATTGCACTTAGTCAAATGGTCTGCAGACTGCAAGTGCAGCGTTGGTGTCAAGGCAAGCTCTGAAACAAAGCCTTAACAGAAGGGGTGTAACCAAAGAGCTGCACTGCAGTTACTGAACTGCAGTTATTACAATGCTGGTATTTGAGAAATGCAAATCTTCTTGCAGTCTTATTTCTTCCAAGCACTGAAGTGCAAAAAGTTGATTCAGTACTAGTATGGGACTAGTCAAGTAACACTAGTTATCTGATTATCATCCAGCAGGTGGCATCCAAAGCACACTGGAAGCCAGTTTTAAGAGGCTGAATCTTTGGCTTCTAGAAACAGAAAGCATTAAAAACCTTCCTTCCACAATATTTTGACAACTTATTTCATTTTTATCCACTAGATAGTCTGAGAAGTCACTTTAAAAACAAAACCAAAAAAACAAAGCACCAAAAAGCCACAAAACTTTCTAAGGCTATTAACCTTGATTCATAATTTTTAATTCTGTATTACTGCAAACTACACCAGTAATTCAAAGTAGCACGAAGTAACTATTGTAACCATTCAACCCATCACTAGAAGTCTATCTAGAACATTCTATATTGGACTATAAGCTGTAACCCATGCTTTTTTCCTGTTTGGAAAAAACATACGTTTTATGAAAACCTGACATCATGAGGTCAGAAAAATTTCAGACTCACCTGAAGAATGAATGGCTTTGCTCCTTTTCTGCATAACTTCCATTAATGCACCCACAATTCCTGAGGTGGGCGCAGGTGTAGGTGGTGCACTCTCTTGACCATCAGATACCTTGGAATAAGGATACATGTGAAAGATGCAATTAGCAAAATGGAACCTGTGCATTTCAACACAAGCTTCCTTATAAGATTAACAAGTTTATTTTCAGCCAGAAGGAACTGTGAATCTGTAGTTTGTTTCTTTAACTCAAGCTAAGTTTTTATTTATGAAAAAAGTCCAGCTTTTCTCTTTTGCCATATAACACAACTGTAGTTACTTCATACTCATGATTAAATATTTCAGCTATGACATGAAGTGGGTGCTCAGCTAGATTGAAAGCTTCTTAATACGGTTGTACAGGCATGACTTGTGTGGCTGAATAATCATTATTTATTTTATCCTTGTTATATACCACAAAATACTTTTTCTTGTTTGCATTTGTTAACCAGCTCTGCTTTGGGCTGGTAATCCCTTCTGAAAGTAGTAGACTTTGATACTGCATACCTGTAATGGCAAATAAATATTAACATGCCCTTACGCTTTTTACACTGCCTCAAGTGCAGGAGAGCAAGAAGAAAAAAAAAAAAAAAAAGAAAGAAAAAGAAAAAAGGTACCTACAGGCAAAATTCAGGCAAAATTTAAGATATTCAGTGACATCAAGAAAAATATAATAGTCTGAACTGCAGCAGGAACAGCAGAGGCACCACTCACAGGCTGCACTTTTTCAGACACAGCCACAGCAACCTTCTTACAAGCCTCAACATTTGCAGAGCACAGGCCCATTTTAAGATGGGGGGCCAGAAGAAATTTAGTATTGTCCTGGTTTCAGCAAACTGTGACAAGTGTTTGCCTTCCACTACCATTACTGCTGAACTCATCCCCTGCAGCTGTTTAGATGATTTTACTGAAGTATTCAAGAGACCAGCAATTTTTCATAGTTCTTGCAAAAGTTTTTTAGAGCCATGATACTGTGGTATTGCCACAGTAGGATTTATTCTTTAAGTTCTACTGGTAAGTGAGAAATTCGTTTGAAACAAGGATGACTTTATGCACCAATACTCATCTACAGCAAGTATATGTTCTAAGCTTTTTCTCAGTACTACTGTTTAACACATCACTTCAAAATCTCCAGAAGTTATGAACCAGCCCAAAATAGAGCCACAATTTACTGTTCACGCTGCCATGATGCAGCCATTTGCAAGTCCCTAGAGGCCCTAGATGAGAAAGAGCTTTTTACTCACGGATTTCAGCTGTATACCCTGTCGTATCTGGTCTAACAGTGCATCTCTTCCTGAGCAGGATACCGGTCGACTGTTCTGTTCGACCTTCTTTAACTGAGCTCCTTCTCTGATTTGATCCAAGAGTGCTGCTTTGTTTCCTACAGGAACTGGAAGCTGGTGATCAACCTCTGAAGGAAGGCCTGGTGGTGGAGGAGGACCAGGAGGGGGTGGAGGAGGAGGAGGGGGTGGAGGAACAGACGACCCACTTGCCGGTGGTGGTGGCGGAGGAGGAGGGCCGGAAGGTGCAGATGATGAATGCACTGGTGGTGGAGGAGGATACATCCTGTTTGGAGGAGGTGGGGGCACTGATGCACCAGGTCTAGATGGGGGTGGGGGTGGAGGTGCTGCTGTGGGAGCTCTAGAAGGAGGTGGAGGTGGTGCCCCTCGGCCCCTAGCAGGGGGAGGAGGAGGGCCTGAGCTATGGGGAGGGGGTGGTGGAGGTGGAGGGGGTCCTCCTCTGCACGGTGGTGGTGGCGGTGGAGCTGAAATGAAACAAAACAATCTACAATTATAGGCTACTCAATACCCGTAACTCTTGCAGACATTAGCAGAGAAAGAAAAATGTTTTGCTTTCCCTTTTGCAAGGATCTCTGTGCCAGTGCAAATTTCACCAATTCTGGATTATGCTTATATGAATTGCAAACCAAGCTGAATATAGCCCCTATGTCTGTTGTGTATTTTGTAAAATAATCAACGCTGTGGGAAGCAACTGCAATGCATAAAAAAGACTAATTGAAGTTGCAAAACAAGCTTGGTCATTGATCTTGGTTTGGTCCTATGGCAGTAATTTTCTTCATAATCCAAGTGTATCTTAAGCCAGTGTTTCAATTTCTCACGACAAAATGCAGAAGAAAAAAATATTAAAAGAATCCTCTAAAATTCTAGGACACAAAGCAAGAGAAAGAAGTTTTATTAAATACACTTAGAGTGAAATATAACATTTCCACTTTATAATCTATCCATTATTTTATGAAGGAATTACAGAGACTATTTTTTGAAGTAACATCTAGCAATGAAGAAAAAACTACTAATGCATTACGACACAGTGTAAATTGACTCAGTCCCTTTCACTGAAAATCAGTCCCAACAACATCTTTATGGCAGCAACTGTAGAAAGGAAACAACGGCAGGGCTACCTCAGTGCACAGGATCACTTCTATATTAAGTAGCCTTGAAATGTACTTGCTCTGCTAATGGCATTTTAAATAGCACCATTTAATTTCCTCTTCCATGAAGCATCTAATGGCCTATGGTACTTTAGGGCGAGTGGTTGTTGCACACAGGTACTTAATAATCCAGGTGCTGTCATACAACTAAGAAAATTCACATTTTATTTCATGTGCTTTGATAACAAAAAGGGTATTACACTCAAGAAGGTATTTCTTTAGCTCTTCTATTATCTCCTTCCTCTTACATGCTGAGAAAGCAGGCTACCTGCACTGGTATAGGGAGGGACATCCCTAAAAAAAAAAAAAAAAAGGGATTTTGAGGAAGTAGGAGACACGAGTGCCTTGGTGCCTCCTTCCCTGCTTATCTTAGAGAAACATACCCCTCCTAAAATTACATGTTACGTTCTTAAGTTCCACGAACTGCTCTGTTTTTTTCCATACCTCCAAAATAACAGTATGGGGAGAATCTCCTCTCAAACTTTATATATTTTCCAAGAGACATACTGCCAACATTCTTGATTTTTAAAAAAATCCTACCACTTTTTGGCCGACAGAACTGTAGTTTCCTTCTCGGCCATCGGAGGCTAATATTTTCAAATATAACTTACTCTGAGAGCACTACAGTTAGTTTTTCTGTATTACTGAAAAGATACCCAACATGGTCATGCTCCAGAGTCTGTAGTGTCTGTAGATTTTGAACACAGCTCTGCAGGGGAAGTGGTTTATTTTCGTAATATCTAGAGAGGTATGTCATATCCAATCTGTGGAAATAGAGTTTGGGAGTTTTTATAAGGCTTGTCTGCACTAAACTGAAGTGAGCAAGGAAGAGCATGGAGGGACCACCGCTACCTCATCCTTTCTCCCTTCCCCCTCCAAACAGACGGTACAAGCAAAGCAAGAAAATAATTTAGGTTTTTTATAAATGCACATTAGTATGAACATTAATATGAACATTGCCATTAACAAAAAACGTTTGTAAAATCTTCTATTAATGGTACTGGCAATAAAAAAAACCCAACCAACAGCACCAAAATAAGGAAAAGGGCAGAAAAAGCAGGAAAGTAACTTCTATCTGAGCAGAATAATATGTCTGCAACTCTAGTCAGCATCCTAGCAGGGTGAATATGTCAGCACAGAAATTCTTGCAATAAACACAGAAAAACATGTTTTGGTTGAGAAAGAACACTTCAAACAGCAGTCAAGCCTACACATCAGATAACAGAATTGTGGATAAACCCACTGAAGTACTGGAGTATTTTATCTACCTCTATCAAAAAGCACAGAGGTAGATTATTATCATGCATGTTAAATATGAGGCAGCTTTTCTTTCAATTGCATACATGCAAGTGGCCATAACATGAAGTTATCACATTTCTAATAGAAAAATAGGCGTTTTTAAAGTGTTTTAAGTCTTCTCAATCTAGTTTTATGGCCAGCAGTCTGGAATCAACAACTCTGGAAACATTTAAACAGAGTTAAGATTATAAAGAAACTGACAGATTTCTTACTGAGAAAAAAAAAATCACAACTGAATTTTTGATTGGAATTTAACTAAGAAGTTTGACTATAACTTGTAGTATTGCTGTCAAAGATGTGAACTAAAGATGGCATTTCTCATCTAGGAAAGAAATCACACAGCAACACGAATACTTTGAAGCATATGCTTAGATGGCAGCTCAAATACATACCATTCCACCGTGGGGGACCTAAGGAATAAATGTGACAAGTCATTGTTCCCTGAATCTGTATCTCTTCAGTTTATTGAACAGTTTATTCACTAGCTTCAACCTGCAATAATGTCAATGCCATTTATACGCTACCCCTCTTGAGAAGTGTTTTACACAGATTTTTGAAAGCTGGACATTGGCAGTGTAATTTTCAGACCGACTTGCTATGTTCAGCTAGATAATACATCATCTGAGATCACATTTAAAGGTTAGACAGAAAATGGTTTATTTAAGAACTTCCTTGCAGCAGCAGCCTGCTCAAAACCAGCACTTTTTACTTTAAATTAGAAAAAAAACCAAACCAACCCCTTAAAAATTCATATAAAATTTGCAGGACCCTAGCTGTTGCAAGGCTCATTACACAGGGCTGCCGGGGTGCACGGGGACCATAAATACATCAGTCACGTCCTACTACTACAACTGACAACAGCAATACGGCTTCTAGGATTTTTATTTATTTATAAGACTGAGATCATAAGTAAATATGCGACATACAGTCTCTGAAAAAATCTATATCAAACATACTGCATAGCTTTGCAGTCAGACTGTTACTGGAAGTTAGTTAACTGACACAGACAAGATCCTTATTCTTTAGGGAATAAGTATTCTCATGAGTCATGCATGAACATTTTTACATAGCGTATGGTGTACAGAAACATTATGAAATCCAGTGCAACTGCAGTGACATGAAGACCAGAGATGAGAGAAAACTGCTCATCATCAACACCTTCTACTCTAATCCTTAAGGTAAAAATGGCCCTGCTAATTTTTGTGCGGAAATAAAAAGGAATCCCACCTTGTCTGCGCAGTTCATTTTTAACAGCTTCCACACCTCCTGTTTTTTCAATGAAATCATATATGACCTTTGAAGTTTCTTTGTCTTTTAGTTGAGCCTCTGAAATTCCACACATATCAAACAGGTTTTTCAGTTCTGGGTCTAAGTTGTTCACCTGCAAGTCAGATACATTCGTTTTAAGTAGCATTTTTTACTAGATTTAAAAAAAATAAAATCAAACATACCACTTGTATTGGAAAAAAACCACAGACCATATAAGTTAAAAGGAATAGCAAAGCCAAGTACATGTGTCTAGGTTGACTTTTCAGTCAAAAAGGACTGTTCTAGGAGAGGTAAGTACCTTGCACAAAAACTTAAGTTTTGCATCTTTCCCTCTCAGTCCCAGATGCCTCCTATTCCATTCCACTCCAACATCTCTGTTTGCACCGTATTATAAAATCACAATTTATAACTTTTGGTATACAGTTAACTTTTTATTTAATGCCAATCTTCACAACTTACATTTAAAAACCTCTAAAGCTTTTAAACATTCAGTGTCTTGAATAACTTATTAAATTACTTACATCGAAACCTGTGTTTGGATCCCAACCAACATGTCCAATGTGTCTAAAAAAGCAGAAAAGTCCATTTAATCAGTATAGAAAGGACCTCTTAACTAAAATAACGGGACATCAAGATAACTGGAGATTACTGCCAGCTCCTACCTCCAGTCTCATTAAGACGCTAAGGAATTCTGACTCCTCAGTGCCCCACTTCAGACTAGTTAAGCTTCCTTTACTCCTACTTTTTGTCTTGTGTCAAAAAGGCCACGTGGAGAAGTCATTTCCCCCCTTAGTTTATGCACCGTGGCACAACATGACGGCTCCATGCCACCCTGTGGCACACGTGGATGGTGATGGAAGAACAGCACAGCGATCAAGGGAGGAGTTTAGCCTTTATATAGTAACTGTACTTCAAGCTACTGCCAAGGTCTTCAGTGTCACGCAGCTGGAAAACCTCCTCCTCATCCCTGCCATCACTATTTGTTCTCTCATCACCCTTCTCCTATTCAGCTCCTTCAAAGAGAAGTCAGGTCTGTTTTCAGTTGCTATCTTCCTAGGCTTCTAGTAGCTACTAAAGTATTATTTGATGCGATGCTGTAATCAGCTAAAAAAGTGGAAGAGTTCATGCCCCTCCAAGCTACTTCATGCAACTACTGTTGGCTATAGAAGCAGAACTATAATGTCACCAGCATTTCATGTTTTCAGCTTCTTTTTTTCCAATGGCCAGTTCTAGAGATTTAACACGGTCTTCAGCAAGTCCAACTCAGAGTTTTAAAAATACCAGGTGAGCTGTTAGTACCCAACACTGTTCAGGCAAAGCCTGTGAAATTACAAGGACTGTTTTGCTGCCCTTATACAGTGCCTAGCACAACAGGCCTTGTATTCTTGCCCGATTCTGTTAGTATCAACAGCACACCTTTTCTTAATGAGAATACAGCAGCTCAATGATCAGTTTTGGTCTTGGTATTAACAACTTAGTTTGAGGAGCAAGAAGAAAAGTAAAAGATGTGGTTTAAAATTTAAAAATGTGGTAAAAAAAAAAAAAGATGTGGTAAAAATGTGATGCCACCAAAAAGGCAAAAAAGGAAAGCCCCCTGTTTTGCCTAAGTATTTAAATACCTTTCACTACCAAAATATGGGATGATTTATCGATTACAGAATTCTGGATGTTAAGCTACAGCTTGCTTCATATAAATTAGACATGCATTTCCTAAAAGTCTCATATCTGATTTAGTGTATTAACAGGCATATGTAAATTGACAGTCTGACAGCCAATACAATCTCACCCACCTATTGCTGCTTATATGTGCAACTCAGGATGCTCTTTTAAGAGGTTGTGAGTATACTAAGCATTCAGAGCTTAGTGCAATTCATTGATATTAAAGTTTATACGGAGTAGTGTTAGCCTTATTTCTCATTTATTTTTCATCCCTCAGAGTAAAATAAGCTATGTCTACACATTGACTGCAACACATCTATTTTCAGAGGTCTTTCCAATGCAAATGAATACTTACCAAGTAAGCAACTCTTATGTTACTTAAAAGAATGTATACAGCAGTACATTATATTACTGTGAAGTAGAACTTTTTTTTTCTCAGAAAATAGAAGTACACATCTAACAGAGGCATTTAAAAAATTAACTCTTAGGTTACTTAAAAGAAAGTATACAGCAGTAAGTTATATTACTGTGAAGCAGAATTCAAAATTTTTGCTCAGAACACTAGAAGTCCACATCTGCCTAACAGAGGCATTTAAAAATTTTACCTACTGATTGCAACTGATCAGGTATAAAACCAGTGACAGTGTTGGTCTTCACCAGTATCACAGCTCAAGTTATACACAAGTTATACTACTAGCATATTTGCCTAAAAATACCAAACACCAGTTCCCATATGCTCATACAAAACCAGTAATTAACATCTTACACAGTAAGATGACACATAACTGCACTCTACAGGAAACTTAACTAGACCTTATGCCGAACAAAACGCTTCCAATCTTCTTTTGTAAAGGTTCACCACTTAACAATTTTGTGTTACATTTAATGATACGAGAACATCTTTTTTTTTTTTTTAATTTCATTAAATATTTTATCATCTTATTCTTATCTTTTCCAGGTCAGAATCTGATAGACATCATAAACAAAGTCTTGAAGTTGTTTTCCATCTATGCTATTGCACAACCCCTTCCACAAATTCTGATCAGAAGCAAGACACACTAATGCAAAACATTATTTGCGATTTTACCCACATATACTTTACTCCGTATCAGTAGAGCTACAACAGTGACCAGCTACAATTTTCTCTGTTTTACTCTTCCTTCTTTTCTGATTTTTTGGTTTCAGTGACACTAACAGATGCAGCACTTCACTGATACTCAGATCAGGAAGAACATGGCTGATGTCTGAATTGTCTAAACACAGTCTGGTTAGGGAACCATTTTCACCTTCTCTCCTTTCTGTCCACTATCCCATTCTACAGAGCACTCTCTCAAAACACTGCAGTAACATTATTTTAACTGGTAATGCCAATACTTTTAGGGAGTTTTATTCCAGCAAAGCATGTCAGTGGATGTGATGTAAAATAATGGTTCAAAAGAACAAGACATTCACTTGGTATGTAAACCTCACACTGGTTTTCTACTGCTTCACGGAAACTGATCTTTCCTGTAACTAACTCAAGCTGTATAAATTCCTGTTGCTTTAACAAAACGTAGGCTTATTTTAAAACACAGAAGATTAAAATATTAAAGTATAGTTCAGGAAAACAAATTCATTCAGTAAAGTGACCAAAACAAAGTTTCATGAAACTGAAGCTTACGATGATACATTATAACTATTCCAAAGGATTAAAGATACTCAAGAAACAATTTTAGAAAAAACCCAACCCATTCCAAAGAAGTGTATACATGCATGCTGTACTTCCATGACAAAATACAGGTACTAACCCACATACTGGAATAAGTTTGTGAACAGGCAGCCAGAGATTAAAATATGGTTATGTCATTTCTGCTTTTATGCCAAGTCTGGACCCGCACGTGTATTTTGCATGACAAAGCACAGCTAAGCAGGCACAGCTGTAAGAATAACAATGAGTTGACCACTGCAGCTGAATATGAGTCTGCACTGGGCTGACTACTTCAATAAGGTTATCTCTGTGCAGCTAAATGGTTTTCTAAGCTGTTTTAGGATAGGAAGTTATTTTTTGTTTACAGTTGCAGTAAACTCCTCACCGGTGCATAAACCACCGTGATTTTAAACCCCACAGCATTCCAGCTTGCATTCACTGCAGTTCAGGTTACAAGCAACATTCACACATTCAAGTCTTGAACATCTGCAAGTGTAATTGACAGCAAAATACCACACCCACCCACCAAAACCCAAACTCAAAAAAAGTCCTTACTGGAAATTAGATGGTGTTCCAATATCTGCCTTTGTCAATCTTCTCTTTTTAGTTTTTCCTTTCTTCTTTTCTTTGGTATATGAAATATTGTTAACTTGTGGAGTATAAAACCTGTTAGTTGTAATTTCTGGGTTTTTGATATCAACAGTTGCCATTGGTAGATTTGGGCCTGTGAAGGTAAAGTACAGGATTTTTACTACTATGTTTCAACAAAGTCATATTTAACCTACAAACCATTTTTTTTTCCCCAGCGGTATAATACTTGTACTGTAACCATAGCTCTACACGCCACATGCATCTGGCTGGGTTCTGTATATGTCAGACTGAAGTATTTGCTGAAGAAAAAAACCCACCTTGCTAGAGCAAAGAAATGTCTGAAAACTTTTCTAAACTAGAATTTTTTTAATTTTTTTTTTTTTTTTTTTTTGCAAATTTGGCAAAGAAAGTGATTTTAAACTAAAGATTTTCCTGTGTAAAGACCACATGGAATAAGACACATAAAGATACAGCTTAGGTACAATCCCAGACAAGGTCAAAGAAGTGACTGCGACAAACAGTAACACCCAGCGCACCGTGACCTTGGCAGCACAGTAAACTCAAAGGAGAGGGAACCTTTGCTTAACAAGCCCCACGTGGGAATGCTTTCTGCCATCACACACAGAACCTGAACACCACAAGATTTTCAAAAGGCCGCTCTGGATACACTTGTCTTCAAAAAGAGCACAGTACCTACGGAACCATTCAAGATTTCTTACGTCTTAACTCTTTGACAGGTTTGCAAAATAATTGTAGTTTCAGATAAGAAACAGAGCTTGAAGAGTAGTGACTGTAAAAATGGCACCAGAAATACATATTAAACACTCAAATTATGTATTATATTCTCAAACCTCATTCTTCATTATACAACTCTGAATTATTACTACAGTTATTTAAAATACTCCTGCCAATTTTAGCATTTAATTATTATGTTACTTGTGTAATACTAGCAAATAAACATACTTGGCATGTTTTCCACTCAGGTTTTTCAGCTTTGACAGAAGACAACTCTTGACATAACCAAGTGATAGTAGTATGTAAAAACTAAGAGGCAGTTTATGCATTTTTCATATATATCTATATCTCTGTATGTATGTACACACACATGCATATTTTCAAAGAAACCTGCAAAAACGGTAAGTAATTTCAGTTTTGGAAGAATGAAATAAAACAGTCGATTTAAGACCAGTTTGGCCAGAAATAATTTGAAAACATCCTCTACTTGCCTGTGAGTTACTACCCAATGGTTAGCAAATCAATTAAAATAAGACACATCCAATCTTAACTGGGTGGATGATAAAAAATTCTAATTAGACTGAAAAATCTGAACCTTATTTTGACACTTTTTTCCCATAACTGCATTTTTTATGGCTAATTTAAAGTTCTCTAAGCATTCTGAAAGGACCAACAAGCCTTAGGTTTCTGCCAAAGTCCAACTCGGAAAGAAGCAGCAGACAACACAATGGGTAACATAGCTGACATTTACAGTTTAATGTGTCACGCGAAGCACCTAGTACTAGCCAGAACAAGAAACAAGAACAGAAACATGACAGAGGACTAGACAAAACTCATCTAAAATATATGACAACTCCTACGTTTCTGTAGAAGTCTTGAAAGACAAGATCTGAAACTGCACTGAAACTGCAGGAAGAAGTTCTGAAGTGTTTTCTGCTAAGCAGAAATGCTTTGATCTAGAAGTGTTATTGTCTACACAACTGTGCTTTGAGAATATCAAAGCACAAGTCGACCACACATGACTATGTGAAACAATTTGCATTGGTAAAGTTCCACTTAGATTTGGCAATAAATTCATTGCTGATCATTAATCACCACATATTATCAACCCAAAACTTAACCAGTGGAGTTAAGTAAAATCTTCAGTATGAATTGAAAATCAATCTTAATTTCATTAGACATAAAACATAAACTGTAGGAGTTCATGTTCACTTTAATCACCTATATATTTCCTCTGTTGTCTCTATTTTCACCTATTATATTGATATTTGTAGTTTCAAGAGCTGTCCTGACATTCACAAAGAAACACACACCTTTGCAATGCTAGGAAGTTTGTGATAGCCTTCTCACAATTTTTAAGTCTTTGAAACGGCACCTTTTTGCATGTAAAATCTTGAACTAACCATACATGGGTTTAACCATGTAAAGCAGCAGCCATTTGCAAATTGACATTTTATTCAGCTAGCTCAAGTTAAGAAACGATAACCTGATTCTTTGGTAATAATAATATTCATGTAAGAGATCACAGTAAACTCTTAAAGATGAAAATTTTTCTTACCATCAGGTTTAGACCTTTGAAGTCCACGAGGGATGAAAGAACCATGGATAGAATTGTATTCTTCTAGAACTGCCATATTTATATCCAGTAAAATTTTTCCCATCATAAAACAAGCACCTTCCCCATCAGGTGTAGACAGCTCAATAAATGAAGATGAGAGAGGCATATAGAGCTCATCCTTAGGAAGTACCTGACAGTACAGTGGCCTTAAGCATCCACTGTTATCAATATCTGTGACATCTTCAGAAGGGGCTCCAGAAAACGTAGTACAGAACATTTTGAAATGTTAATTCTACAAAATTATCTGTATTTCATTTAGAACCTCTCTAGGCATCTGTCCCAGGCAACAGACAGCCCCACAATTAATGCAATGTTACAGTTAACAGCTGAAACAAAATTCTGCCACATGGTTCTTAAAGATTCCCTCACAGCCTAATTCTCTGACAAATCCTTGTTTCACCCAGAACTTTGCTAAGCAGTCAGTTCAACCACGATAACTCTTTTTTATTGCATAAAGAGACCTAGCTATTACAAATGAGTAGAACATAAATCCCAGGAAATTACAGACTAATACATTTTACATAACTGTTAATGCCAATTTGATTTTAATCCTGCAATTCTACAAAAAAAAAAAAATAATCTTAAATCCGTACCATTGAAAACGTCACATGAAAAGACAGAGTGCTTTTTCCATGCAGTGTCAATGTATGCAGAAAATCCAGACAAACAAGCCCCACTAAAATAAAATTCCCTGCAGTATTTCAAGCATGGATCATGCGAGTCCAGAAATGTGATTGTTCTTGTTTTTCAGTTATAAAGGTAATTATACATTGATACCCGGTACAAAAAAGCAGGTGTGCCTTTTTCTTTTTACCCCAAATACAATTTCACTGCATATAGAGAGTAAAACAAGAACTAGCTGATCCTACAACAGTTTGTATTTTTTTCCCAGTTACATGCTGATAGTATTTATGTGCTCTAGTCTGAATTCCAAATACTGAAACGCAGAGACTGTATAAAGTATAACCACCTGAGGCTATAACCTGTATCAACCATGTCTCACCTGTGACTACAGAGGCCACGACCACACTTAACTCTTTGCCAGCAGAGCAGCCAGGCATTAGAGAATTTGACAGAACCAAAAAAGGAAAACGGACACCTTGTGAAAGAGTATGTGGATGTCTCAGGGAAACAGTTTACTGAAGAGCAGAGATGCTCAGAGCTTTGACTAATGATTATGAACCTGAAATATTGGGAATAAACCTATGTCTTCCACAGACTATTCAGGATAAAGGCATAGGACCAGTGACTGCAAGTTTAGTAGGTGAGTATTCCTCAAAAAAGTGTTGCCTGAGGTCTTACAGGATGAATTACGGAGACTATTTTAAGCACAGAAGTTTTTACAGGCTTACTTTTCTTAAATCTTATTCCAATCACAGATGGCAAACTAGACAAATTATTTGTGTAACTGTTGTTAACACTAACAGTAAAGACAAAGGCTAAATTTTTTGTGGTAGGTGGCACTACCCAGTCACCACTACCGTTTTAATTCCCACCAGCTCTGCAGACATTGCTATCAAGGATGTGCTGTTTAAGTGAGCAGAAGCAAATATCACGCAGGAGGCAGAACAGTCAGAACCTTCTGAAAGCTCAGAAAAGCCGGTAAGGTGATCAGGGATGGCATTACTATGACTGTTTTAAAACTAAACAACCCAGTCCCAGTTGAAGGAATCAATACTAAAGATGTCTGGTTTAAACTGATGAGTGCCTGAACTTCCTCAAAACTTAATGCTTATGAAAAAGACAAGAGTAAGTTTTTGAGAAGTATTCCACGTATGGGAGACTTCATTTGGATATAAAAGATACCAGTAGCTCTCATAATTCAGGATTAGTTAAGGGTTACCTATTTTGGTGGCTTACCAAGAGGCTTGGATGTCTTGGTTAGTATTTAAAACTACCACCTCAGGCCATAAGGGGACCTCAGACAATCAGTTGACTATTCCCTTGCTCAAGCAGCAAACTAACAGATACATCGATATGAACTTTGATCTGGATCACCCACGCAAGTATCCAGGAAAAATCACTTTTTACTATCACTGTGAATTCAGAACGACAAGGATTCCAAACTTGATATTCACTGATGTGCATTTTCCATTTGATCTTAGAATAGAAGGTAAAAAAACAATTTTTATTGAACTGATACATATTTGTGACTCCTTCCATCAATTTAATAAACTCTCCTTCGAAACCTGTCTCTTCATGCCAGTATTCCTGAGAGGCAGATTCAAATAATCCTTCATGCAAAAAAAAGTTTGATATTGACAAACATGACATATGAACAAAAGGCTATGTTACACAGTTAGCCAGATACACTGAAATTAACATTTTGAGTGTTTTATGAAATCTGTCATCATTATGCCTGCCTTTATACAAATGGGCTAACTTTTATTTTCAGCACGGTTCTGTATAGTGATCCCATCCATACACACATAATCTGAAGACCAAGCAACAAGTAAACGCAAGGTACAAAGTTTTCTTCTCAGTTTAAGCTGAAGGGTTTCTGTCCTATTTGCAACAAAACATTCTCCTCCAAAAACATTCTTTACAAATGCCAGCTAAGCCACAAATCTTTCAAGCTACAACTAAGCAAATACCAAAGAACAGACATAAAACAAATACACTAAGCTCCAGAGTAAGTTTACTGCTTTTGCCACCACGTGACTATCTTGAACAAGTCCAAAACACAGTTATACATAAACAGTAAATGACAGCAGTAGGTAAAAATAAAATGCAGTGATTCATGCAAAAAACTTACCATTTGGCGGGTCTCGTCTTTTTTCTGTTGAAAAAGAAAAAGCTCTATTTATTCATAGGTATCACAGGAAAAATTAATTCTAAATTTTAGTTTCTAGTAAAGCTTTCAATAACCTTGAACTCAAGAATCTATTAATATCCTTAAAGCCTATTTGTCGTGCATTTGAGAAAAGTATTACAGAACGATAAACCCCCAGTCTTAGCACTGGTATCAAGTGAGCAAACCTAGTAGGAGCATAAGGAAATAGCTACTGAGTTGGTTTCAGCCATTTTGACCCCAATGTAAGATCAAATATTCAAAAAGCAGCTGTTTTGGTACAATGTACCAAAGCAGTATTTTTGAAGCATTATGCCGATTTCCACTGAATGAGACTGCTCCTTCATTTTTACTTGAAATATAATTAGCACTTCTTATACGGTATTGTTCTCTCACAGAACCTAAAACGTATTAGAATTATTTTTTGGTTTATGCAAAGAAAATAGGACACAGAGGGGACAGACACTTGACCTACCTTATCCAACAGGTAACTGAACAATATCGAACAGAACTGGAATCTCCTTAGTACTAATCTGATACTATTCAGAACACCAAACTGTTTCACAGATGATGAAGAATGTGGCTTGATGATTTAAATAGCTGTAAACATTTCACACCTCAGTATTCTCAGCCTAGAATAGTAAATTCTCCTTTAAAGGAGACCTCCCTCACTATTAATTCTTAACCACCACAAATAACATTTACCTATCCTGCAACCATCCTTCAAAACCCCCAGTACAGTTACACTATTTGCCTACCTACACACACACTCTTAGGAATTTTGGATTTAGCAGTACCCATATGGGCAAGCAGTTTGTCATCACACCAAACATCACGGCACGGCTCTATAAGGCTGTCCATCCCTCCCTTTCAAGTCTGGAGTATCTGAAACCCTAACAGTGACTCCTAAGAGCTTTGTAATAAAAACTTGTAACAAGAGATTGCACTTTTCAGCAAGTCCCAGAAAAAAACACTATCTTACTATATTTTTCCAGATACAAAAACATAAGGGGAAGGAAGAAGGTGCCTCCACGACTAGTGTTGACTTTGTCCTAGCAATATTTTAAAAGGTCAACATTCCTAAGTGTGCAAGGCAAGTCGGCCCCGTATCAGTCAGCTGATCTTCAGGCAGGAATAAAGAACCTGTCAAGGTCATCAAACCTTCAGAGGAAGGTGACCAAAACCCCTAGAGAATCAAGTGCTTCTTCTAAAGACAGACAGTTGCCTCTTTGCTCACGGCAGGGTAGGTTTAGGCACAGAGGTAGAGAACCTCTGCAAGGGTGCCTCAGCAAAAGGTATCAGGTCGGGGGGGGGGGAGAAAAAAAAAAAAAAGACTTTTTGGCCAAATACTGCTTTCTCTTCCTAAGAATATTCAGTTTAAGAAACCACTGATGTTGTGCTGCCAAAAAAACAACCAAACAAAACCAAAAAACAAATCCAAACTCAACTTCTGGAACATTATTAGCGTTTTATTCAACAACTTGGAGACAGCAAAGGAGAATGCAGAACCGATTGCAAGTCATTTGGCACAGGATGGGAAGCCGGCAAAAGCAGGAGGTACTCATAGGAAGTGTTAAGTAGCCTTGTGCCAAATCATGGGAATCCATTACAGTTTTATTCAGAAGAAAGAGTTCAAGAGAAAAGATAGTGGAAAGCAAAGCAAACACTTCCTGTAATTTTTGCTGGGTATATAAGATTAATTTGTGGTCCAAAGATAACCAGATCTGTTTTTCTGTGGTTTCCACTGCCGACTAGAAAATATGAAGTCCTGTTCTGAAGTGCAGATGACCTGACTGGAGGGCGGTGGATTTCTCCTTTTTTGAAGATGGAGATGCCTAATGATCTAAGACAGATCAACTTCACCAGCTGCCTAAGTCCCAAAGCCACAGCTTGATTGTGTAAGTATTCCTGGAAACAAGAATGCTCTCTGCTGAGGCTTGAATCCAATGCAATCTGAGCACTGCAGAGATGCACTTGTCTCCCAGGCAGCAAATCTAAAAGCTGTGACCAAAGACACAAATCAAAAAAAAAAAAAAAAAAGTGCAAGCTCTCCATATTAAGTATCCAGCTTGAACTGTATGAAAAAAAAAAGGCAGCGTCAGAGAGTGCTAACAGAGCTCTCACCCATGAGCTACAAAGAGTCCATAAAAATTGGACAAGCTGCCTTCTACTTCAGAAAGGCAGTTAAGAACAAGTGTCTGTTCTACGAGTCTCTGCTGTGCTTTTACGGCTCAACTAACGGTACCTATGTGCAAGAATACCCAAAGTGAGAATGCACTACACTGACGAGCACTGAGAAAAGAAACACTGTGTTGACCCTGCTTACCAGGCGAACTATTTGGGATCAGTTTAAGCAGTAAATGGAGAAATTATTTAAGTAAATCTACCAGAGATATCAACTAATTATAATAATTTCTTCCTAGCCTAAGGTTAAGAATCTAACTGACTTATACACACACAAAGCAGCAGAATGTAGCTAGATGAATACCAGCCTGATATTAATAAGATTAAGAAAACATATCAATAATTCTTTCTCTGCCTTTCTCCCTCACTCAATTCTCTATTAGATGTTTGAACATTTGCAAGCTCTTCTACATTCTCTGTTTGGAGCCAACTTTCATCTCTCTGGAACTCCAGATGCACTTGCTCAGGAGTTGTCTGTATACTGGAGTGCATTTCATACCAAGTGAGGAAGAACAGAGTACTCTTGGCTCCTCTTGCAGCTGTTAGACAATATTTTGTGTACTAGTCTCAGCACCAAGACATAGTTTCATGAGCCAGAACTGCTGTTCTTGCTACCTTCCAACAACATAAGCTTTCCATAAGACTCCTGGAAAAGTCTCTTAGCAAGCTCTGAGTAGTAGAACAGGCTGCTAAGTGATCACATGGAGTACTCGGTTGAAAGCATGTCAGGTGTCATTGCTATGAAATGAAATATTTTGGAAGCCAGGGGAGTAAAAATCCCATTAAAATAGAAAAGCATCAAAATTACCCAACTATTACCTCTGTGTTTGGAAAGTTAAGGTGCATTAAAATACACACACAATTTATATGAAACTTTTTTTTGTAGTGTATATATATCATTTGTTATATATAAACCTGTGTATAAATTACTGTATGTTTGATATAAGCATTTATAAATAAATAAATAAATACTGACAGCAAATCAGCTTTGACATGGGCAAATGCAAAGCCTGTTATTTTAGAAGCACAATTAATTACAGTCGTGTCAATGACAAATACAGAGAACTCCATCTGGTGGCTTGACTAAGGAATCTCATGATAGTTTTCAACTCTAGTTTTGCAGCTCTTAACAAGAAAAAAAACTTGGAAAAATTTTTATTGTAAAGTTGTCCTCAAGTTGTAAGTGTTTGGGGAGGGAGAACTGTTTGTTAAAAGACAATGTATGGAGTAAGCTCATCCTACAACATGAGTTTGCACACAAACTGAGATATTAGCTCAAAGAATAAACAAGAAAAACTTATGTGGTCCTGTAAAAAAAAAAAAAATTGTGTGGAAGGGCAGAGGCAAACCTCTGTCCTGTGAACAGGAGGTTTGACTGAACTACTAAACAAAATTTGCTACGGCAAATAATGCAAACGCACTTCCTCCCAGGTCATATCTGTGCACCGTAGCACTGTGTGTTAGACACATAGTAAGAGTGGAATTTCAGGAACTTCAGTGAAACTTCCAGCAGTCTTATGGAAAGCTGATGCTAGATTACTTTTACACAAGTGTGAGAAACATTGTTAATGCCACTTCTTAACTACCCTACTTCTCATGAAACCCTATGAACTTACTCTAATTCTGAGCAGGGGGAATGTTAGAGAAGCTATTTAAGTTTCTGGAACAAGCACTCTGCAACTGAACCACCATACCTCAATGAAATCCAAGTGAATGCATGTAGATCACGTAGGCTCCCAAGAACACTTGCAAAGATGGCACTCTGAAATGAGGGCTTCCTCCCTTTACATTAGTCTACACTACACTGCTAGTGCAATTCAGTTCCAGACTGGACTGCAAAACCACATCCTATAGCCTGAACACAAGTCCACACTCTTAGCTTACAGCAAGCCTGAGCACATCCATGTGTTCCCAGCCTATGTTTTATATCACCTTATCCTTCATGGACATATGGCTGTCAGACAGGCAAGTTGTTTATGGGCTCCCTGGAAAAGGACCAAGACAAGATGTGTAGGTTTGCAGCTCCCTTTAAAATGCTGACCATGATTCCCAAGGCATCTTGCAGCCGGCAAAAGTATGCTGTGCTTCAGACTGTCCTGTGCTACGAAGGATAGTATAGACATTATGTCTTCTGTTGGTTTTGAATAAAATAATTTCTCTACTAAATGCTGGATCAACGCCAAAAATTAATTCACATGAACTACTGAACATACCAGATGGTAAAATCTTTGTTACAACTCACTTGGGCTAAATTTAAACAAATCAGTTATAAACAGCCCAGAGTGAAAAGAAAGTTTAGTCAAATGTGAAAACAGCTTACCGAAAGATTTCTAGTTTTCCCACTGACAGCTTACCATTTCTGCTTCCTCCTGATCTACATTTTCAAACACCAGAACCTTGGAGTCTCATCTTACAACGAAGCTTACAGCAAGGAGCATCAAGTTCTCAGAAAAATATTATTTTTGCACAATAGAGAAAAGCAGCACGCTTTAATAACACAATTACTTCTAAATATAAACATAGCACTAGTGCCTCCAGTAGCTTTCAAACATAAAAGTAGCTTCCTGCCTCCCCCCAAAACAATATAAGTAAGCCTGAATTTAAGATTAATTTGATATTTACCAGATTTTCTCTGCCGTCGTCCAAGTAAATCTGTTACTGTTTTGCGGAATAGTTTAGCTTCTTCTTCATTAGCAAAATTAAGACCAACTTGACATGTCTGAAAAACATTAATATTCCCCCACCCATGACTAAGAAAATGTTTCAAAGGCTTTCTTAAATGTCTTCTTACACCTTCTGAAGGTATCATCAGGAAAAATCATCACTGCAAATTTGGAACCAAGTCTCAGTGAAACATTCTATCTTAGGAATGTCTGTCTACTAATGAAGTTTCTAGACATCATGGCTAACAAATTTGAGCAAAATCTTGTAGCTTGAAATCAAAGGGGGGAGAGGAAAATTTGTGCTTTAAGTATATATGGTACTTCATAAACATAATCTGCAAGTTGAAATGTAATTTCATTAAAGGGAGTTGAAAATAAAAGAACTGCATTTTAAATGTCCTATGGATTAAGTTTTCTAGTTGAGATACAAAAAAAAATCCTTTTATAAATAAGCTTTAAAAGCTTCAAGGAACACAGGTAATATTGTACTTTAATAAATAATTTACAGAATGAAATAAACCCCTCGGTTATATTTGAAGAAGGTACTGTTCAAATAAAAGGCATTTTAAAACAGGTATTTCAAAGATGTTGAGACTCACATCTCCAGCAAAGGTATGAAAATATCCTCTAGGACTATTATATACAAAGTTATTGTACAGCTCCTGCTCCCACAATAATTTTCCATCCTGAAAAGAAAAAAGAAAAAAAACAATTTTTAAGAACTCAGACAAATTGCAGAATTTAATTTCTTTCACAATAGAACCTATCTAGAGTTGGAAGCTGCATGGTGTTAAGCATCTACCTTGCTATTCACTCAACAAATGAGCTCAATCAAAATCAAAATATACTGGAAACTTGGAAAGAGCTGTGGAAGACTATTCTGCCAGGTCGCCTATGCTCTGTTCAATTTCCTGAATGTTTTCAAAAAACATCCTTCAAATTCTACAATGTATCTACAATGGATACAATGTATCACAACAGTGATCCTGGGAGAGGTAATGGCGACCAGTGATGGGAATACAGTGATTAACAGTAATAGGAATCAAGGAGACCTCCAGTCTTCTGTTATTATCTCAGGCTTGACCTGAAAACAGTTAACGTAAGGAGAACAAAAATCTCACCATTTTTTCTTTACATATTTCAAAGATATTATAGTTCAGCACCCAAGGAACAGGTTTCTCACTAAGTGTAATAGTCAAGTGACCAAATCACAAAGTCCAATACAAGCACCAGCTGGCAATTCTGAACAAATCTGAGAGACCTGAAGCACTGAATGCTGACAGATAATGAGCTGTTACTGGCTGCAGAGATAATGGGAAGCTTTCCAGAGTCTCAGCAAACCCAGTAGGACCTATGCTTCTCAATATCATTTCTGATATAAAACCACAGTTTAGACGTTTAATCTTTTAGCTTCCACTATCTTGAGTTAAATATAAGACAAAGATCTTCAGTATGAATGTATATATTTTGGAGAACAAAACTTGTTTTTCCTGCAGTTTTCACATGCACCAACACACTAATCAAAAAGATTGTTTCCACTCCTACAGAAGACAGCGCCTATTTTGTTAACACCATCCAAAGCAGTACCTTGATAGAATTTTGATAGCTATCTGTATCAGTGACACTATACTAACTTTCATTAGTTTGACTAATCAGATCTGCAGAGGACAGCTTCTGTGTGCTGTAAGAAAACTGTAGCTGATAAATTATTTCATCCATAAAGCTGACATCTATGAAATAATTTAATTTAGAATACCTGAGAAAGTTGCACTTGCCTATAAGCACTGTAACTGCACCACTTAAACGGGCAACCATTTACTTGAGAATTTCTGTGAGTTTGTAGCTATGACAACCTACACTCATTCAATTCAAAACAGAGAATGAATACAACCAAGCTTAAGGAGTCTGTAAACCAAAAAGAGATACTTACCTTAATGTCAAATATTCTGATAAAATACGACCTCTGTGGATTGTCCTTTACAAGGCAAGCTACACCACAGCATTTCTTTGACCACATGGCATTACGATCTGCTGCATATATCTGAACAACTGCTGAAGACATCGTCTAAAAAGAAAAAAGGTAGCTATTACTTTTAAGGTAAAACCCACAAATTCTAGATTTGATCTTTTATCAAAGCACCTCTTAATTTTGTTCCTTGTTCCAGGCAGCAACTTTGATGATCTGCCAGGTTGTAACACAGTAAAGTTCAAATGACACCAAATCACTTCTATGCCTTAGATTTTAATTTCTGCGCAATATTTAGCTTAAGAACCCAAATGAACTTTTTGTTCTTGCTCGCAAATCAGCAAAGAGACTTTGCCTGTAAAAGGCAGACCAGTAACTATGGCAGTCACACAGAGAAGTCCTGCCATGCAACTAAATTTCTTTCTGTTCAGTACTTCAAACCGGATAGAAATGCAATACTCGGGCTAGAACTGTAAATTACACAGTGCCTGGAAACACTCCTGGATACTGGAACACAACTGTCTGGATTGCTTAATTGTTCAAATGGTCTCTGGCATGACTTCAGCGTATGCCAAGTAGCAAACTCTTAAAATTCTTGGGCATGGTTTGAAAATTCACATGAGCTAGGCTCATTCCCAGTTGGCAACTTGAAATCATCCCGTTTTCAAATTGAGAGATTTTAGGAAGAGATAGAGATTATTCCACACCAGATTGCTTCAGTCACTGGGAGTGTTCCTCAGCATATTTTCTAGTTTATATGTGTCCTACCTTACAGTCCTACGAGGGAATGAAAATTTAAGCCTCTGAAGAACATTTATTTAGCAGCCAAGTCACAAGGACATCAAGTTTAAAGGCTCTGTAATGGGACAGACCAGAGGCTATCTGGCTCCAGACCTACTCTCCAACAGCAGCAGACGCCTGGGTAAGAATACAAGAGTACACCGTTACGCTAAGGGAGTATACCCCAGCAACTGGCAGGTCGGAGCTCAAAGCTCCACTGAGCCAGCATACCTGTTTTACAGCACATCAGATTTTTCCTTTGTGAATTTATCTAATCATTCTTCAGACCTCTGTGAACTTCTGGCCATCACAACACTGGGCAGGACTGTATTTCACAGTTCACCTATGGACTGTGTGAATAGTTAGCTACTAAAAGTTTGCCACCTGCTAGTTTCAGCTGACTGTCCCTCCTTGTTCCTACACTAGGGGACTATGTTAACAGTTTCATAGTTACCTATAAAAGCACGTGCAGCACGGAGAAGCATTTGTCACACTTCTTTGCCCTGTAAGTTCTCTACTGTTCAGAAAGCGGTATTAGTTTTCAGTCATTCTTGTACCAAGAAAAAACATTTTGTTCGACACTTTAGTCTTGTCACCCTCACACGCATCTTACCTAGCCCTACTACACCTTTCTTTGATTGGGGATGAGGCTTAGGCTGTATGAATCCAGTTTGTTAGCCTTTGAAACACGGGGTCACAAAAATATTCTTCTCTGTTTTGTTCTCTATTTCTTTCCCTCCAAGTTAAAGGCTTTTACTCCCTTTTTCACTATGGAACATTAAGCAGATGCTTTCATAGATCGTGTTACCGTTCCAAGACCCTTCTGGAGGGGTCACACCTAGTCTGAGTCACGGGCTCCGTACTAGGTTTTCCCCCCCTGCTCTACAAGCATTACTTTGCCTTCATCAACACTGACTACTTGCCAAAACAGTTGACTATTTTGCATCTAGGACACAAGCATGTCTTTTTGCATTATAAGATTACCTATTAAGTATCAATATTACCCATGCCACACTTTTCACAAGTGGTTTAAAATAACCAAAATAACAACCTATGTTTCATGGGATTTTTTATTACTATTTCTTTAATTTTTATTCATTTATTACCAAAAACCCCTTTCTATTTTGTTAAAACAGAGTGAAAGTAATATAGGGAAACGGGCAGCTATTCCTTGGGAAAGCTTTATAACCTTTGCCCAAGAACTGCGATACATCTTTCACAAGTCAAGATACAATTCTGTTCTCTTTGCAAACACCCCTTCAGAACTTGTCAGACTAACTACTAATCTTCCTGGTAATCTACAGAAAAGAGTTAAAAGCGCGACTGAATGATAAAAAGAAAGCTTTGCAGTTGCCTCCTCAAACGCTCTACTCGAGTGTAGAGTAAAATTTCTCTCCCTGTAACCTACAGAGTAGTATGAATAATTTAATCATAACAGGACTTGTCAAATAAGTAAAAGGACCCTTGAATTAGCCACACGAGAGCAAGAAAACAATTAGCTGACATTAAGTTCTGAGTATAAAGAGATACCATTTCTCCCCTTATGCTGCAACAGGCAAAGATTTAATTTTGGGCACAACTGGCCAGATTTTGTTCAAGCCTTCTCAACTCTCCAGAACAAGTCCAGCTCCACTAACCTCCCCCAACAAGACTACCCACAGAAATGGGGTCTTGAAAGAAATTATTCAACTTAAATTCAAGGTATAGAAGACAGTGATCTGTGTCAAGAAAGGGCTCCCTATGCATTGCTTCCTATCATATCTAGCAGCAGAAGTACCAACTGGATTATCTGGGTAAACCAGTAACTGTCATAACTCGATGACTGCACATAAAAAAAAAAAAAACCCTTGAACCAGTACCACCCCCATGAGTAGAGAGAAGAATACTGCACAAGAAGTGTGTCCTCATTCTGCATAACCATAACAGACTTAATGTACACTTGGATAATCTACGAGTAGAGCTTAATCTACAAGTTAGAGAGCAATTTCACTGATCTATAAAGTAGGTGTTGTTTTGAGGCACACCAAGCTTATTCAACTACATTTTAACTTATTCATTAGCATTGTGCAAATTCCTAGTGTTGACAGATTGTGATGCGGCTTTCACAAGTTAGAAAATATAATTACAAATTCCACTGTTACACCACTATCATTTTTTTAATTAAAAGGACAATAAAGGAAAAAATACAAGGTGGGGTGGTGGTTTATTTTTTTGAGGTATAGTAAGTTGATTTTTTACTTAATACCTAAAGTTATTACTGGATTTTCAGGAGGAGGATTTTGAAGCTGGCACTACTGCTTTGCTTAATAATTTTGGTGAAGATCTTGTCCTTTTTACATAGCTATGTATTTGGAAAAAGTACATCAGGGAAAGGAATAAGGTAGCCTACCAAAAACTGATGGGCCATGGAGACAAGAATCAACCCTCCTCCGTCCCCTTCATTTTTTCCACAGTCAGCCTCTGGCTGGAGGACATGCCATTCATTCCAGGGACTTGTCACACCCCTCAAACTGGTAAGCTATGTAGCAGTAAGTCTGGTGTCACCTGTACACTGGCTGCCTCACTGGCAGTGCTGGTCTCATCCTTGGACATACATACTGCAAGATACGTGGTATGAGCAAAAGGCTCACGAAAACCCCTTCTGTGTACAGAAGACAGCCACAATGAGTGATCGCACATTTGCAGAACGTGAGCACAGCAGCCACTGATAGCTTCTAACTGGGCAGTGCATAGCTGTATACTTTGATCAGCTTCTGGTGTGAACACTCGCTGCAGTAGCCTGTCAAGTTAATGATTTCCCGTAACTCATTTTTTCAAAAATAGTAAACCAAGCCAACAGAGACATTAAAAAATAGTGGGCCAAAAGTCACAACAAAGAGCAGCAGCAAGATTAAGGCTGTAAGATGATGTTCAGCCATTTCAGTATACGCCTGAACAGAAAGCATTTTAAGACCCATTGGGACGGTTTTTTGCGGTGTTCACGTACAGCTGACAGCTGCTAGTGGTGCAAAGATCAAAGACTCGTAAAATGACTTTGGCTGGGCGCGACCTCTGTAAGTCTTCCAGTCTAACCTCCTGCTCACAGCAAAGGTAATTAAAAGCCTAGAGTTCAAGTTGCTCAAAGTCCTGTCCAGTTAAGTTTAAAGGCTGCAAATCACCTCTGGGGAACCTGTTGCAGTGCTTAATCATTTCTATTTTAATGCTTGTAAAAAAGCAACTAAGTTTAATGAGTTCTTCTAATGGTTCAGTATTGGTATGTGTCACATGCTGACAGCACTACTGAAGACACACTAGCAGTGGTTGTCAGTCTTTCCCAAGAGTCACAGTTTTTCCAATAAAGGTGCAAAACCCTGCATACGTACATAATTTAATCACACAACAGGTCTGCTTTTCTTAGTTACCCTTCCCAGCCCACGGAAGTACCTTACAAATAAAACTGGGGGGGGGGGACCCTGCCCTGTAATGTAAGGATACAAGTAGTAGCAGTTGTTTCCAAGCAGAGTAACCTCTTGGGGGAAAAAAAAATAAATCAAAACATGCTGATACAATGCCTGTAGCTTCTTCACAAAGTCAGTCCGAAGACTTTCAGCCTGAAAGTCATACTGAACACAATTAGCTACTTTAAGATTTCTGTGGAAAAAAGGTATGGTGAATAGTTGTGTGCAATCCAAACCCTGGAAGAACAGATATCAGTGTTTCTGTTTTCTTTGCCTTACAGTAGATATCTGGAAAAGTTGTCCTGATCAATACTACAGCTGTTGAGAAGGTACCTTGGCAGGCATTTTTTAAGACCTACTATGGTGGAAATCCTTATAATGGCTAAATCAGGATACTGAAGCCTGATCAGGTGATGCTGGGTCCTCCTAGGTCACTCATTTCTTCTTTGATACAAGACCAGGAAGACAGCGCACAGTTTGCTTCCAGGGTGACTATTCAAGAATAAAGGGCTGTTACTATTCATTGACATTAAACCAGTGGTAAGTAATAGTCTCTCTCAGACAGCAGGGTTCAGGAACTGACACATGCTAACATCAAGTACCACTTCACTGTGGAAAATGCTTGGTGAGGTGTAACTCTTAATCTTGACCACAAGATGCTTCAGTACCAAGTAACAGACTAGCATTCTCTGAGTCATGGAAGAAGGTACGGAAACTCACTAAGACTCATGAATGAGAAAGACAAGAGGCACAAGTGAGAATGCAGGATAGCTCACTCTGTAAGAAATCAAGACTAATCCATAGAAAATTAGGCAATTATAACTCAGCAGATGACATTTCTTTCTCTAGATTACAAGTATTCTGCACAAAAAAAACCCAAACCACCAAAATGTCACACTGACCAATCACGCAGAAATATTGCTTGAAATCTGTGTATCTCAAAAAAGCTTGTTTAAGAAATTACACATTTAAGTGTCAATATTTCAATAAATTGTTATTCAAAGCAAACAAATTTGAGTTAGTGATAAGACCTTCCTGTTGTTCTGCAATTACTTTATCTTCAGTATCATAAATATATGGCACTTCCAAAAACATTTCTGTAGTGCTCGACACAGTTATGCATTTTATCTCATCACCCTTAATACAGAAACATAAACAAAACCTGCTGCAGGAACCAGGCACTGGAACCTCCTCCCCTTCTCAAAGGAAGGCCTTTGGTAGCCTAAACTGGTCGGTGCCTGCTCTTTCTGGTGGTTTCATTTCCCTTCTGCACAGCGGTCCTGTTTCTAGAGAAAATGTAGCTATTTTCTTGGCATTGACAATGTCTCCTGCCATGTGGGAACAGTGTGTTCCCTTCCTACTAGGAAGGGCTGATAACCCACTTCCAGGGTAAATGTTCTCACCACGCAATCCTACAGAAGGCATGCACTGCAGCCTCCTCCAACGGTGCTTTTAAATGAACTGAGTAAGCCTGCCACTATTCAGATTATCGCTAATTAGGCCACACAAACAACATGCAAGTATGCTTCCCTAACAATTTCCACATTATAAGTGGCTCAGGCATTTGCTACAGTAGACAAAAAATATTTCCTAGCACTTTCACAGAAAGTTAGAAAACTTGAGTTTAATCAGGTTCAGAATCCTACAATATTTATTAGCCCTGGACAGTATAATTCAGCCCTAAGCAATGCTGGGTGTGATGGTTTAGATGCAATTCAGGCATAACGGAAAAAAATATGAACACAAATCCACACTTTCATCAGATTTTCATGGTCTCTAAGTATTCACAAGTGTCAGTTTGTACGTACTTACGTTTGCAGGTTTGAATGGGAAGGGACAGAGGTAGGAAGAAACAGTACAAGGAGGGAGAAAAGACTAGTGCCATTAAAGGCAGACTGCTTTCACTTCCTGCCGACACCTTCATCTGAAGGACCACAAGGATTATGGCTCCAGACGACAGAAGTACAATAGATGCATCCAACTACCTTTTTAACCTTTTTCCCTTTAAGAACAGTGGGTCACGCTATTTATGGTTACTTCATCTTCTACAAGAAAAAAGTGTGTGATGATACTGTCTTGACAGTACACATACACTTTTCTGGAGACAGAAATACTTTTCAAGAACTCCACAATATTTTGACTATGAAATTAGATTTTACTAAGTTAGATTTTGCAACTCTCAGACTGGCTTATAATTTATGTCTTTGTACCAGCTTGCCTCCAGAATCTTCACAAATGAGTCCAACATGTGACAGTGTTTATCCACTGGGGATCTGGACACTTCTTTATTTGCAGTTTGGGTAAACTGTGATTACTTCAATATTTAAAGCTATTACAGCTGTTAAAGATATATTTAACAAATTACTAATAATCTTATCTTTAAAGACAATTGTGTATTGCAAAAAAATTACATTCGGATGCTACAGACAGGATTTTAAACTAGAAATTTTAAACACAGAAATAAGAAATACAGAACTTCAAAAGTTTTCTGACAGATTTCAAAAAGTTAAGCAGCTGGAAACAATCTTCTAATTTTAATGCCATTTACAGGACATTATTTTGAGAAGACAGACCGATTGCTCCACAGACAGGAAAACTAAAGCAAGATTTGACAGAACTGATAAGAGCCTTCTGTAAATACCCAATCACATGAGAAAAGCTTTACTTGGTACCAACTGAAAAATTACTCAACTGAAGACACTGACGCCTTACTAGTTCTACTGCTTGTGAAATTATTTGCTACAATCGCTAACAGTGTTCAATTTTAAGCTTAAAGCTTGCTTTTAGTTTTTTTATTTCTCATGATGACCTACCGATTTTAAAAAGCACTATGCATAGATGCTAAGAAGTTACTGGGGTTTTCTACCTATACTCAAAGACAGGCTATGTGAAAAATAAAGCCACTGCATAAGAGATACTGTCTTTTTATTATTTGAAGGCAAGAAGGAAGAGAGGAAGTTTTTCTGAAACAGCTAAAAAGCCAGTAATTTCTGAAACAAAGATCTTAATCTATGTTAAAAGACAGTTCCACATAACATATAGCCCAAAACATTTAAGGGATCAAGAGACCAGAACCAATTAAAAAAGTTCATACCCAAGAACAGATTCCCAGCCTTGTTCTGATCTGTACACAAATCAGTGGCAATACCTTCACTGAAGACCGTTTACTTATGTGGAGAATATACCAGTGATCACCAAGTGACATTGTAACAAAAAAAAGGGATAGCCGTTTAAGAAATCTAACTATAAAAGTGCTTGTCCAGACTTAAATCTGCAGTCGTCTCTCATATTTTTCTAGGTGTCTTCAGATACAAGTTCATTTATATTTCCAGTACCTCCCAGAGCCCTCCAGTTCAGCTAGAGCTGGCCAACTTCTTTTCAAACACTCATTGCTCAACTATAGATCACAGAAGACCAACAGGATGTGGGTAAACAGCATAGCATATAAACCCAAATCCAACAGCACACGATTAATTAAAAGAGACATGTTTTTTTATCAGACACAGAAAAAAGGTATTTTTAACTCTTACAACCTCAGTCCAGCCAACACATGCAAGACTTCAGTCTTCCAGAGATATGACATAACCATAGCCACAAGGATGCTCCAGATTGTAATATTCCAAGCTATCTCAGTTAAGCAGATCATTTACCAAATGACATACACAACCTGCGGTTTCCATCGATGAGCAAGCTGAGCACTGCCACTTCCTGTTTACCTACGCAGCATCATGAGTAGCTCGCTCGGCTGCATCTCACCGCTTAACGCTGCTGAAATCTTGGCTGTCCAGAAAGCAGCAGACACATGACAAAACGCAGTTATTTGTTCTGTTGTTAAAGTTACACAGTTACTTGCACAGGCCATCCACAGATTTGTCATTGTCCTGCTGCCATGGAGCAAAAATTCCCACTACAGAAGGACAGTCTGTCTTGCCATTTCACTCCCACCAGCCTCCCAAGACACTCAGGATAAAGACTTCCTTTTCAAAGCTCAGGGAATTTTTAGATGAAATGTTAAAGCCTAACTTTCAATTTTGAGCCATTTTAAATTAATCAAGACTCCCCAAGACTAGGATGATCCTTACACAAATAAAGTACTGTACAGATATGTAGATTAACTGATTCTTAAAACTATGTTTCATGGTTAGACACAGGAATTACAGATTGGTGTTTCAAGCCATACAGATTCAAGGCAAGAATCATTAGTTTTACAGCAACCCATGGGATAAAATTTGAGGTTGAATCTGTTGTCCAGTTCCACTGCCTATTCAGCTGTAAGGGAAACCAGCTCCTTCGATTCAGCATTGTCTTGTCTTCTTCTGGCAACCCACTGCCATCATGCACTGAAGTCCTCTTCCTTCAGCCTTCACCAACCACTCCATTTTCTATGCAATAATGTTTTTCCAGATGCCACATACTAGTTCCATATTTAATGCAGCTCTTATAAGCTGACCCTCTGACCCACTCTGAACATATGACAGTGGTTTGAGAAAATATTTTAGAATTCAGACCCTTATCCATGTTTTGGGGGTTTTGTTTCCCTTTTTTTTTTTTTCTTCCAAGAGTTAGATCCATCATAGTTCTTTCTAGACCTGCTTCATGATATATGTATCGCCACATTCACCAATAAAAATCTTCAAAACAACAGTTAGATTGATTAAAGAAAGGACATTAAGCATAAGCCTCAGGAATTCCCGAATTATCCCAGCTCTGGAACACTCATTAATGAGCCCTTGAAAATGCCATTTAGCATCTACTGGCACTCTCAGGTCCATATTAAATAAAAAATCAATACATACATAGATAAAAATATTTGCTTTGCAGAGGTTAGCCTTAGGTGAACTTTATGATCTTCATAAGATCACACTTGAGGACAGAAAATAAGGAATTTTGAATTCAGATACTTAGAAAACACTGAAATAAAACAGCTTCAATTGTTTTAAAAGAAAAAATTCTTTTATAAGAAAACAGTAACTTCATGCCAACATAAAACAAAGAACCCTCTTCAAAACATTAACAAATTTGAGAAAAGGCTATTAAAAGTAAAACCTCTTTGAACAGTAGCCAGCAACTGGTCTCACAATCATGCACACAACTTGTGTCCTGTCCTGTAAAGCAGACTCAATCCACTTACATAAAGGTACTTAGAGATGTGACCCCCCTCACACTTTCACTGTGCCACAACTCAAAACATTTTAATTCCTCCTGCAGCAGTTCATGTTTCAACAGAACAGTTATGATAATTCAAGCCATATAAGGAAACTCATAACTGTATATAAGAATTATTTTTTTATACTAACAACTAAGTCTACTATGAACAAAGTTACTCCCAGTTATAAGTCTTAAAAAGCAGCCATACTATGAGGAAAAATAGCATGAAGATGTAGTGGTTATATGATCCCTGGCCACATTCAAAGCTCATGCCAGGGATACAATGCAAAAAGCTCTTTCAGTGTACCTAACAATGAAAGCATCAGCTGAATACTTGCAAGACTGCTATTTGTCATTTAGTTCTAGCAACAGTCTGTTGCATGTTTGCATGTATTTCTTCCCCATGCCTCAGTTTCCTCATCTATAGCATGGAGATACAGATATCTACCTCTGTAGAGTGCCTTGAGAATTACTGATGAAGAAAAAAAAGTGAAAAAAAGGATTGTACTGCCACAGACAGAAATCTGTTATTTTGGGGGTGGGGTGTCTGTGTGTATGTCTACATTATCTTCTCTGCTAATAGCAAAGGTTAAGACAGCTTAATTACTACATCACTAGTGTTAGTTTTCTTCCCAGTGCAAAAACATTAATTAATACCCAATAGGCCTGGTCACTGTTGACTGTTTTAGATAAGGAAATGGAGATATTTTCTGCTATGAGGGATGCCCCTTGAGGAAAGTGACATTCACAACAATTGCCACTACCTGCATGGGCTCCTTGTTTGTAGGTCCAGAGCACTGCATTTACCAATGCACAATGGAGGCCAAAAGCCACTGAAATTCACCTGTGTGTAAACAAACTTCAGCATTATGGAAGCAGTGCTGCAGGACAGTGGTTTGAGCTTACGCCTGAGATTTGCAACGTAAGTCTCCTATTTCTGTTAGGCAAACCACAGCTGTAAATTTTCCGTAACAAACTTACTAATGCTTTTGTAAGTCAACATCACTTTTTCCACAGCGTATTTAACACTTGATTCTTAAGATGGAAGAATACACAGCACAAGGTATATGAACCAGAACAAGGGCAAAAGGAAAATTATTTTTATGACACATAAGTAATTTCCCACCTACCTGTCATTTCTCAGTGGTCTCTTCCATAATAACCCCGACCCCTGAGCAACAAAACCCCCTAAAGTCTTAGTACCTAAGGATTGAGAAAATCATGAGATCATGCACCAAAAAAAACACAAACCTAAGCAAATTCTGATGTTGGCAATACCAGAGGAATCAGATAATCACCTGACAAAAGTAGTTTTGAAAACTAGGCATTCTATCCTAGTCCTGATACAGCCCTTCAATAAGGGCAATCATCACTCCATCTAAGTTATTTTATTAAGGATTGAGGCTACATAATAAAAAATGCCATGGATGTTTTAGTTTAGGCCAGGGGTCCTCAAACTTTTTAACCAGGGGGCCGGCGCACAGATGAAGCGGCAGGCAGCCATCTGCGGCTGCTTGGTTCCCCCCCCAACCCCCGGCGGGGGGGTCTGTAAATACCGGGGGCTGGACTGGGGACCCTGGGGGGCCGTATCCAGCCCGCGGGCCGTAGTTTGAGGACCCCTGGTTTAGCATCTGGCACTACTACTTATGCATCTCAGAAACTGCATTAAGAGCTTGCCCTCAGTGATATCCTATAGCAGGAGCTCTGCAGCTCAAGATTGGTGTTTAAGTTCTCAGGCCAGGTATTACAAACCCTTGACTTCTACTACGTAAGAAAATCTCCCCTGTACAGTTTGTGTTTCTGTTACACTCTCCCCACGGATTATCTAAATTAACAGTACAAGGTAATATTTGAGTGTAGTTTACTAACAAAAACAAAAAAAAGCTTAAGAAAAGGAATTGATGAGTTTGAAATACTCAAGTTTTCAAGGGGAAAAAAGAAATGGATACAAGCTAGGACTTCAAAAAACAAAGTTCAGATGAAGAACAATTTTAAAACTCTGATATAAAACTCGGTTGACAATTTCCTTTCTGAACTTACTACCCACTACTGGCAAATAAATGCAAAGGGCTGAATTGGAAAGCTCCTGCCCTAAAGTCAAAATCCTTCCTCTAACTTCTCAAGGTGCCAGAATGCTACTTATCACAAGACTGCCTGCTCTGCTGGGCACAACCAGAACATCAAACACTGCAAATAACCTACTCATTTACAGTTAAAGTGTTTATTTGTACAACTAAAATGTTGTAGAAAGCAGGCAGCAGGATATATTTTTCCACTGCACTCAATACTTCAGTGTCCATGTCCAGTCACCAGTTTCCAGTTAAATCACACAATACTTATTTCTTCCTTCAGTGTAGAGCTGGTCATACAAATATAGCAGTTCCAAGGGGCAACCATCAGCAGAACTGAGGAACAGAGGCAGTGATACTGTTCTCAATCTTTTATTCTTGAATAGTCAGTCATACATTTGGATGGGTCAGAACAAAAGCTTCCCGACAAAAAAAAAAAAAAAAAAAAAAAAATTAGCTCTACAGTACTGCTGTGTTCCGTTCATAACTTGTGAACACTGCTCAGCACCAATAACACATATGCTACATGAAAAGTTAAAAGTACCAGCCTGAATTTACATACAGGTCATATAAAACAAGATGTCACTCTACTTACAATAGTACTGAAACAGCACTGGATCTCACGTGAGAAAAAGCCAAAAATAAAGAAAATCAATATCAGATCAAGACAATAGTTTACAATCCACAAAGTCACACAAATATAATTTTAGTATGAACACAGTAGTTTAAAATATTTTAAAAACCTTTTGGGCAGAAAAATTTGTTTCAAACAACATTTAGAAGAAACATTAAGTATGAAACTGACTTTTACTCTTTTTGTTGAGTATTGTCTGAATTAATGAAATACAGCAAGTTGAGCCAAAATAGTAACTTTAATGAAAGAGATCTTACGATAGGTTTGCTTTTGATCCCAGTGAAAATGAAATACCAGAAACAATCAATCTGTATTGCACTGGCAGTCCAATCATCCAGTATCATTAGCCTAATCAAGCATCAGATTTGAAGCACGACATGCTTTAGTTTCTGAACTACTTTTCTGCAAATCTCTGAGTCTGTTCTGGAGAGGTGAGGCTAACAAGCTGAACGTCACCGGTTCTTGCTGCTTGGGAATACTGGCAACAGCCTCACCATCAGGTCAAGTGTTTCTCACTTTTCTGAAAACATCCACTTATGCAATAATAAATCAGAGTGCTTTTATGACAGTATAAAGATAACAGGTATATTGTTACACCATATTAACAGAATAAAAATGTTCATTAATACCAGTTGTAACCATTAAACAGAAAAAAAGGTTATTAATGACATACGGATTAATTTTTTCAGGTGTGTAACACCTTTCAAAATGAGATATTCCTGCAGGAGTGCACTGATGTAACTTAAAGCCCAACGACTGAAAGAAGGTACCCTTGTCAAAGCAGACACTGTGTTTCCAGATTTTGCATGGATATTTCCTTCCTTTGTGATCAACTAACTACACAAATTGCTCTAAGCACCTGAACAGCCTCAATCTGTGAGCGTAGTAACAGAAAGCTCTTGATGTTGAGTTTATGAAGGACAGTATCAGTCCCAGGAGGATAGAGTTTAGAGAAAACAAGCCCGTTACCCAGTTAAGATAGAGTCCAAAAAAACCTACATCCTACTCAAAAGACTTTATATGAGTACAGAAATAGGGTATCTCTTCCAGTCTCCTAGAAGAAATAATCACAGGAGTGGGACCTACATAATAGCAATGTATTAGAGGTTCAGTATGGTAGATTTTATGAACATGAGAATAAAGTCTGTATAACTGGGCCCTCAAAAGATCTGGGAATTAAATCGCTTGCCAGGAACTTCAACACTGGTACAAACACTGATGATCTTCCTACAGGAAGATGCCAATAAGGGTGTGGCAGTAACACAGCCAGACCTTCAGGAATGCGGGGGGTGGGGGGGGTGGGGGGTGGAATCTTGATTTTTCGGTGGTCCAGAATCCATTCCTGGACACATGGACTATTTACAGAAGTGAAGCAGACTTCCCAAATAAATTGAAAGGCTAGCCAACTTCACCGACGAAAGTGTCCTGTAGAACATCTGTTCCTCAAAAGTGCACTTTCAGAAGAAGGCTCCTGCCATCCATTATGTGGTATGCAATAAAATACAAAAAAAAACTTGAGAGTTTTGTATCAGCTGGTATGGAACAAAGATCTCTAAATCTGCCAATCCCCATGTAAAAGATTCAGTTCTGCGACAAACACTACAGCCCTCTGAGAAATCCCAGAGGCAGTGACATGTCAGTCACCTCACTTGAGGACCAGGTTACTGAGAAAGCAAGGCACCATGCTGCACTTGAAGCGCCCAAAGCAGGTGAAGTGAAAGAACAGCCTCAACTATGCATGGGAGACATCCCTATTTACATCTGGTTTGTTTATTTGGAATAAGCCAATTATGTAATACCCTTTGCTAATTCAGACTAGCATCACAGCAATATTGTCTGTACACAGTGACCTTGGAGGAGTTATTTCCAGTGATACGGATATTGACAGTGAGTCATTCCATTGCTGGAGCAATTATCGCAGCCAGAATTGACATGCAAGTCACCACCCTGAAATTAAGACTAAAAGCACTCAGCTTCTAAATCCATGATAGATTGTTACACCTCCTTTCTGCTCTGAAGCAAAAGCTCTCTGTTGTGGGAGAACTGCTTGTACAGCATCAAGTCCTCACCAGGGGCCCAGATCCTGCCAGTGCTGACTTATAAAAGCACTCATTGGAAAAATAAAACATATGGTTTGAGGGGTAAGAGATCGTCACAGGCCACTAGAGGAAAAAAAAAAAAATAAAAACTTCAGTTAAGTGTCTACAGAACCCAGGCATCTAAACACTATTAAGTAGATCTAGTAGATGTAGAAGACCGAACTGAAAAAGCTCCTGAGCTCATACCTTTACTCCCAGACAGAAACAATGATTAAGGTGAGACACCAGAACAGATAGAATATGTGATGATTAAACTACTATTAATTATGCTACTTCATGTCCTAGAACTGTCTCTGGAGCTCAAGTGGGAAACAAATTGTTGTGTCTGAACTGACAGAAAACTGCTAAAATGCTCCAAAATGCAGCTGCAAGGAAAATTCCAAGATACCTCAGCACATCCCTGAAGTCTCTGAAGATGCACAGAACCTTTACTATTTACATATTAGTCAGAAAAGAAAGCTCTAGACAGGACTTCATTTGCTTGGTAGGTCAGTGCTCTATAATCAAGAAGTACAGTAAGTAAAATGCAGCTGCCCTTAAGGTCACTCCTGCTGTACCTAATGCAGTCTACAGAAGCACAGCTACTAGTTAGCCAGATCTCCTTACCATAAGGCAAAATAGCATTTTTTTTTTCTCCTGAAATCAGAGAATAAACTCATAAGGTTCCTGATCCTGTGTTCACAATATCAGTATCAGATGCACTTGATAATTTGTCCACTGCAGTAGGTTATGTGCACAGGTACACTTTCTTCTGCTGGAAACTTCTAGTCACCTGCATTTTCTCAGGTTTCCAAAAACAATTTGTAGGAGCAGAGAAACAAGATTGAATTTTGTTGCTGGCAGGAAAACCAGTTTTGGCTCTGTCTAGAAGTTAAAGAGGACAGTTATGAGAACAGCAGCAGAGCTGACTGTTAACTCTGTGATGCACATGCTACTGACAATGCTTGAACAGGTAACTCACTCCCATCTCCCCATCCCCAGCATTACAGTTGCCTTTGTCTCCTGGTGGCTTTCATTAGTTGTGCAAATATTAGTAACTAGGACCAGGGGTACCTTCTGGATCTGATGGGAAGCGTTACAGCAGAATGCACATCTGCACCAAGGAACTCTCGTTCCAACACAACACAAACAGGGTAAGGATGGCCCTACCCATACCATCTGTTAGGAACTGTGTTTACACCATTCTGTTCCCAAAACGATGCTCATTGACTTGAGTGAGCACTAAGCTAGCACTACCTGTATCTGTACCAGTATGTATGCAACAAACTAAACACCATGGGCAGTCACAGAAAAATGCCTGAGTTCATTCTACTGTCCTACTTCAGTCTGTTAGCATCAATACGTTAGCACAGCTGGCTGACAGACCAGGGGTGAAAGGAAGGACAAGATGCATCCTTCTGCCACTGAGCTACAATGTACCCTGGGTGGGCATTTCACATATTGTCCCTGATAACCAGAACTAACAGGTTCAGAAAGGTATGGTCCAAACAGGTATGGTCGGTGTGAGGGATGGACCCCTTGGTTACACAGTGTGAAGCCTGAAGCAGCAGCAGGAACACTTGTTCAATAAGCAACACACATCTAAACAATACGTGCAAATGCACACAGTATGGGGAAATAAACAGGAGTTAGAGATGCGCACACGCCTGGCAGGCTACGATTTGACTGGAATCACAGAGACATTGTGGGATAGCTCCAATGACTGGGGTGCTGGAATGGAAGGACACAAGCCCTTTAGGAAGAACAGGCAGTGAAAAAGGAGCGTTGCCCTGTATGTCAGCAGCCAGCTGGAGTGCATGGAACTCTTCCTGGGGACAGATGAGGAGCTGACCAAGAGCTTATGGGTCAGGATTAAAGGCAGGGCAGGGACAGGTGACATTACAGTGGGGGTCTGCTACAGGCTGTCTGACCTGGAAGACTGAGCAGATTATTCCCTTTATAGACAGATAGGAGCAGCCTCACATTCACAAGACCACCTCATTGGGGACTGCAGACACCTTGATATCGGTTGGAGGGACAACACAGCAGGCCATGGGCAATCCAGGAGGTTCCTGGAATGTGCTGAAGATAACTTCCAAGTGACAGAGAAGCTAACAAGGAGAGGTGCCATGCTGGACCTTGTCCTCACCAATATGGAGGGGCTGGTGGGGAATGTGAAGCTTAAGAGTAGCCTTGGCTGCAGTGACCACAAAATGATGGAGTTCCAAGATCCTTAGGGCAGCAAGGAGGGTGCACAGCAAGATCACTACCATGGGCTTCAGGAGTGCAGACTTTGGCCTCTTCAGGGACTTGCTCTGTAGAGTACCATGAGATAAAGCCCTGGAGAAAAGAGACGTCCAAGAAAACTGGTTGATATTCAAGGATCACCTCCTCCAAGCTCAGGAGTGATGCATCCCAACAAAGAGGAAGGCAGGCAAAAACGCCAGGAGGCCTGCATGGGTGGACAAGGAGCTCCTGGACAAACTCAAACGCAAAAAGGAAGCCTACAGCAGGTGGAATCAAGGACCGGTGGCCTGGGAGGAATATAGAGGAATTGTCTGAGCAGCCGGTGATCAAGTTATGAAAGCTAAAGCCCTGAAAGAATTAAATATGGTTAGGGACATCAACAGCAACAAGTAAAGCTTCTACAGGTCTGTGGGTAATAAAAGGAAGACTAGGGAAAATGTGGGCCCTCTCCGGAAGGAAATGGGAGACCTGGTTACCTGGGATATGGAGAAAGCTGAGGGACTCAAATGACTTTTCTGCATCAGTCTTCACTGGCAAGTGCTCCAGCCATACTGCCCAATTCACAGAAGGCAAAGGCAGCACCTAGAGAATGAAGAGCCACCCACTGGAGGAGAAGATCAGGTTCAAGACTATCCAAGGAACCTGAAGGTGCACAAGTCCATGGGACCTGATAAGATGCACCCATAAGTTCTAAGGGAACAGGCAGATGGCTAAGCTACCGTCCAGCACATCTGACAAGTTGTGGCAGTTCAGTGAAGTTTCCACTGACAAGAAAAGGGGAAACGTAATCACCATTTCTAAAAAGGGAAATAAGGAAGACCCAGGGAACTACAGTCCAGTCAGTCTCACCTCGGTGCCTGGCAAGATCATGGAGCAGATCCTCCTGGGAACTATGCTACGGCACATGGGAAATAAGGTGGTGACTGGTGGCAGCCAACATGGCTTCAACTAAGAGCAAGTCATTCCTGACAAATTTGGTGGCCTTCTATGACAGGGTTACAGCACTGACTGATCAGGGAAGTGACTGATGTCATCTACCTGGACTAGTGCAAAGCATCTGACACCATCCCGCACAGAGTCCTTGTTTCCAAAGTAAAGAGACATTGATTAGACAGATGGACCACTTGGTGGGTAAGGAACTGGCTGGATGGTTGCACTCAGAGAGTTGTGGTCAACAGCTCAGTGTCCGTCCCAGTGGAGACCGGTGACAAGGGGTGTTCCTCAGGGGTCCATACCAGGACCAGTGCTGTTCAACATCTTTGTCAGTGACATGGACACTGGGATTGAGTATACATACCCTCAGCAAGTTTGCTGAGGACACCAAGTTGAGTGGTGTGATTGTCACGCTGGAGGGAAGGGATGCCATCCAGAAGGGCCTTGAAAGGCTTGAGAGACAGGCCCATGCAAACCTTCTGAAGTTCAAGGCCAAGTGAAAGGTCCTGCACCTGGATCAGGGCAGCCCCCAGTATCAATAGAGGCTGGGCAGAAAATGGATTGAGAACAGCCCTGACAAGAAGGATGTGGGGTGCTGGTGAACAAAAAGCTAAACGTAAGCCAGCATGTGCTTTTGCAGCCCAGAAAACCAACCTTATCCTGGGCTGCATCAAAAGGAGCATGGCCAGCAGGTCAAAGAAGGCGATTCTCTCCCTCTACTCAGCTCTTGTGAGACCCCACCTGGAGTACTGCGTTCAGCTGTGGGGCCCCCAACAGAAGAAGGACAGGGACCTGTTGGAGTGAGCCCACAGGAGGGCCGTGAAGATGACCAGAGGGCTGGAGCACCTCTCCTATGAAGACAGGCTGAGAGAGTTGAGATTGTTCAGCCTGAAGGGAAGGCAGCAGGTAGACCTTACAGCAGCCTTCCAGTACCTAAAGGGGGCCTACAAGAAAGCTGGAGAGGGACTTTTGGCAAGGGCATGTGGTGACAGGACAAGGGGAATGGCTTTAAACTGAAGGAGAGTAGATTTAGATCAGATATTACGAAGAAAATCTTCACTACAAGGGTGGTGAGGCACTGGAACACGTTGCCCAGAGAAGCTGTGGCTGCCCCATCCCTGGCAGTGTTCAAGGCCAGGCCGGATGGGGCTTTGAGCAACCTGGTCTAGCGGAAGGTGTCCCTGCTCATGGCAGGGGGGTTGGACCTAGACAGACCTCCAACCCAAACCCAAACTTCTATGAATATGAACAGAGGGCAGAGGAACAGACAGGATTTGTTGTTTACAGGCAACAAAGGCCAGAGATGTTCAAAGAGACTGTTAAGGAAAAGTTTCATTGAAGAACTGAAGCACTGAAAGACAGACCTCCTAAGTGACAGACAACGGTAAAGTGAAAACTGCAGAGTAAGAAAGATCTACATCTCTTAGAGAAACATTTAGCATCAAATTTACCTCCATTTGTCCTATCAAATAAAAGCATAATGCACTAGGTGTGTGGCATCTTGTAGACCAAGGCAAGGAAGGGCATGCCCTGTGCAGAAATACAGATATAGTAACAGTCTCTCAAGTATATAAATATTTGCATCCGAATATGATATGGACAAATTTTCAAAGACAAAACTGATTTATTTTTTTTAATTAGATAAGTGGTTGAATCTTTACTGAGTTCTAGAGATCTAGTGCAACCAGCATTTTCTGTTGCAATGACACTTTAAAACCTTGCGTAGTTTGAAATTTAAAGTTCCAGCTACACAAACTGGGAACAGTGCTAACAGTGCAGTATAACACTTAGAGAGACCAACACTATTTATGAAAGGTCAAAATGACAACACCTACTGTATGGCTAGAAAGTAACGGTTGATATAAAATTGCACAAAATTAAGTCCCAAACCTGGTTGTTTGTTTTTTTTTTTAAATTGTTCATTGCCAGGTTACTGAAAATACAAATGCTAATAATTCTTTGTACCTAGTTATAAAAAGAATTTCATACCTGAGATACTCTTAACTACAGACTAAAGGCAAATAAAGCCCTGCATTTTATGTATTAGAAACTACTGCTTCCTTCTTTGCAAATGCAAGGGGAAGCTTTTGCCTGTGGTATTGCACAGAACACATACCACTACAGGATGTTCATAATTTTCTTCCTCATTTGAGTTAACCACAAAAATCAAGCAGTTTTACAGAGACGAGCTTATTTGGATGACTTTGTGTATATTTAGTATCGTAAGCCAAGTGATGTTTCTATTTGCTTTGGCTGACTAAGGGAGAGTAAAGGAAGAAAACGTCTACTTACAAAGAATGACCACATCTTAGCTGTACCGAGAGAGAGCCATCACATGGTTAAAGGAGCAGGAAATAACTTACAGTTCACTCAAAGCTGGACTAAGCAATTCTGTGGTTTCAAATTTGAGCCTGTAGAGTTGCTGAAGCCGTATCTTCCAGTACACAGCTTCTTAATATAGCAGCTTACAAACTGGAGAGTCTGGTCCTCCCTGGAGGAGCAGCAGTGGAGGGTGGAGCAGTGCAAGAAGCCTGAGGAATATCATACTCTGGGTTTTGCTTCCCCCTCTCATCTACCTGAAGTTCTCTTTTTCTATAGCAACATTAATGGTAATTTTGAGTCAGTGAAGATGAAATGGGAAGAGAAATCTCTAATGGCCTTATCTCAGGCTGAAGTGCACTCTGTGTAAGCAGTAGCAAACATCTGGCTGGCACAGAGACTGTCTCCTCTCCTTATCTCTTTCCTCATGCAGTGCTTTGCTGAGTTAGAAGAATATCAGCCATGTCTACCCCAGTACTGAGTATGGGTAGGACTATCATGTCTGCTGAGACACAAAGCTCATCAGCAAGAACAAAGCACTTCTGGAACTGAGAAGAAGGAAGTGGAGGGAAGAACAGTGAGGAAGAGAGACACTTCTACATGGAGATGTTCGTGCAGATCATGAATGCAGGGGCTGAAGGGAGAAATTAAGATCCTGGAAGCACCAGAGGTACAAGGCTGGAAGAGGAAATAAGGGGAAGAAACCCTTTTGCTGGGACAGAAAACTTGTTTAAAAAAAAAGTGTGTGTGCAATAGTAAGAGTGCAACAAGTCCCTGAAGAAAGCTGAGACACAAAATTCTGAGGACAGAGGTCACTGTGCAGGACTTTAAAGCAAATCAGCAGGATGTGGCTTATAAAAGAAAGAGTGGTTAAATCAATTCCTAAAATATCATTACCAACTTCACCATAATCTGCTGTATAAAAATATTAAAGCTTTATTTTCAACACAGAAACTAAAATTCTTTTTAAGTCAATAAATTACTGCTTCTGTAACAAAAATGTACTAAGAAGGTTGTAAAAGATCTCTTTTCTTTATCCCTAACACAGAAAGATACTAATACAACAAATTAATACTAATTTCTTTCCTTATCCGCAAGTCACAGACAAACAAATCTCTTTGCTGTCATCTTGAGAGGGGAGAAAGTATTTACAATTTAGTGCCAAATTCCTGTATTCAAATATTCTTCTTGTTCTTCAGCCTAGACAGCAAGACAAGTACTAGGCCTTGTTATTTAATACTCAGAGAATGTTATTTAGGAATCCATATTTTAACACAACCTTCCTTGTAAACAATCTCAACAAATGCTTGCTAACTTTTGGGAGAACCATCATCGATAACACTTTGAAGTAAATACATTTTTTTTAAAGCCTTTGCAATCTTAGAGGCAAGAATTATCTTTCCATAATTAGGAGTTCAAATAACTAGTATTTTCTTAGCTTTTCAAAGAGGAGAGAGCCACGTTTTCTTTCATTAGGTTGGTGTTTCTCAAATTGCAGGCACAGTACGCCTGCAAACAAAATATACTCAGTGAGCACAGAATATGTTCCCATATAACTACACCACTGTGATGCTGTGTAGTGGCTAATTAACAAGGGAAGATAAAGGCAAAATGACACATTCGCTTCGAAGGGAAATGAGATGAATGCAGGGGAATTCAGCTTTACACAAAGTTCTGAAGGGGAAAATGGTGTGTGAAACCATCTTACAGAAATGGAAACACCTTGATTAGCAAGCATTAATGTGATCTTTCAGCTTTAAGCTAGACACACTGGAGAACTGGAAAATGCATTAACACTGTTTCTCAGAAAACTTAAAAAGAAAAAAAAGCTGCCTTAGCGATGATTTTAAGGATAGCCAAACAAACAGTACAGGGAAAACAATCTCACCAAGTGAGATGCAAGTATGAAAGCAAGCACCTAAGGTGAACTGCAATCTGCCAATATGTCGTGGAGCTCTGCAACATGATCTTCTCCACAGAACATTAAGTCTACAGGAACTGAGTAATTCATTTAATGAACTTCTTCCAGAATCATATATTCTTAACACAGGCATTCTAATTTGAAATGCCTAATGTGTCATTCACTGCATAAACACGAAGAGGTGTCAGGAAAACTGGCTAGCTTTAACTCATGGGTAGCAGAAAATACACTACTGATCTTTAAGAATTAAGCAAGCGAGCAGCTTTCTAAGAAAGCATCCCTATGATTTGTTTGGATTACATCTCATCTTCTTCCATTTGGCCCTTCTAGTACACTGCTCCTGTCATGAAGATCACAGCAAACTTTAGGCTCTTCAAATTTAACTGCAACTGTCCCTGAAGGTAACTGCACACCTACTGTGCCTACTTTAATGATTATCCAGGCATAAACAACATGTCTAGAAGCCACAGAAGTTAAGTGTGCCAGCGTACCCAAGCAAATACCCTGAGAAACAAAACTATCTTGCACAGCATCCAAGTCATGTCCTGGTAGAATGGGCTGTTTAAAACACTAAATCCACTTTGCATGATTTATTGTTACAAGGAAAACAAACTGGCTAATAATAATAAAAAAAAAATCCCTCTGCACCCAAGTAACACATAATGCCAACCTTCTCTGAGGAAAATGTACCCTAACTTACCAATAAGCAACTCTGTCTAGTGCCCATGACACATTTTTGTTACTTCCTATATTTTATTATCTAGGCATTAGGTCATAAAACCATAAGTCTCCTGCACTATGCTAAGTTTTATTTCTGTACTACAAAGATTCCTCAAGAGACGAGCCTATGAAACACACTCACTGGAAGAGAGGACACCATAAATCTTACCACACTGCTGTACGTGAACTGCAAACTTTCTCTGACAAACTAAGCACTTAAAAACTCACCAAACCCCATCTCCACTGCAGACAGCTCTGCCTATAAAAGGTCAATGAAAGAATCAAGCCTAAGCTTTCTGTCATGTTGGTCAATAAAATACTGCAAAGTTCCTACATGACACTCACTCATCATGTACAAACCACTTGAATGCTTCACTCTACCTATTCCAGCACTGAGCTAGGAGCTGCCAGTGGCAACTGCTGCCATTGCTGGCACCTGCAGCCACTACTTACCACTGATAGCAGTAAACAGGTTCCTAATTTCAGCACTACAGAGACACTAACATTAGAGTAATAAGGATCGTAAGAAGCTCTACAGAAAAGACAGGGATTTTTTTTCAGGCAGAACTACTAGCACTACTCCGGGAAAAAAAAAAAAAAAAAAAAAAAAAGAAAGAGATGCAAGATCTGAAGTTAGAACATTCTCCATTATCACTTTTTTACCCTGAAAGTTCATGGAATAAGCATGATCTTATACATTCTACTTGCTACAAATCTGGCTTATACTAAACCCTTGAGAGCACCAGAAGAAATATGCACAGAGGAAACATTCTAGTGATAACATATTCAAATCAGTATTTATAATCAGATATTGCACAGAAATCACATCAATTCATTAAAAGAAGAATAAAGTAGAGTCTTTCCATTTGCATATTTGCATGAAACAGTAAACTCAGTCTTTATCTTCTAACAAGAAACTACCCCTTCCTTAAATATTCTCCTAACAAGTGGTATCTGGACATCCTGGTGGAAATCTCGTAGTCAAAACATGACTGTTCATCTGAATCCCACATTAAAACTTTGCACTCTTCTAAATTTCTCCTCTTGGTTCTTAGCTGTGAAGAGCTGGTAAGTTACAACACAACAGCTTGGGTGTACAAATTTTTTTCATTCTGTTGCATCTGTATGCTGTAAGATTCCACAGCATGTTATCAGGAGCATGTGTGGTATACTTGACCAGCCGATTAACCATGGAGATGCTAAGAGACTTTCAGCACTTGACCACCTCCAAAGCAAAGAAGAAAAATCTATGAAGTAGCTCAGAAGAGAATATAAGAGCACTGAAGCGTTAATAGATTAGAGGTACTTTTTCCAGGCCTGTATTACTAGAACACCTTCTGTTTAGCAATAACATAACACTTCATGAGGGAGATACACAGTAACTGAAATTTGTAGTAGAACTCACCTTGCATGTCAAGACACAAATTGACCTGTATAACGTACGAGCTACAAGCATGGTCAGGAGAGATGTAACCACTACAGTCACTGAAGCAAAGACAGAAACTCAGCTGATAATTGGGAGCTTTTAAAGTAAGTTGAATAGGAGATTTAGGTAACAACCAGTGATGTCTACTGACAGTAATGGTATTTTAACATCTAAAATTCTGTCTCTCACTCTTGAACCAAACCCCACAACTTGGTGAATTGAGCCTTGTCTCAAATACATACAGCTACAAGATGCAATGCCTCACAGAGCATTCACATGTGATCTCAAAACATTTCTCAGCCACGGGTACAGAATGTTTACAGCACAGCTCACCACCTTAGCTTAGTAGCAAGCTGTGAGGAAAACAAGCATGAGAAACACTTCATGATAAGTAACCCTACTGTAAATACACGGAGGCACTTTGAGCAGGGGTCCTCAAACTACGGCCCGCGGGCCAGATACGGCCCCCCAGGGTCCTCAATCCGGCCCCCGGTATTTACAGACCCCCCCGCCGGTGGTTGGGGGGGAAACCAAGCAGCCACAGATGGCTGCCTGCCGCTTCATCCACGCGCCGGCCCCCTGGTTAAAAAGTTTGAGGACCCCTAACCGAGTATGATGGCTAAGCCACTGGCTCTGAAGAATCTGATCGGATCCGTTTCTGTGAAAAACAGCATTTTAGGCACAGGCTTGGTTCAGAGGAACTGTCAAAAACCAATGTAACTGTCTCAAGAAGAGAAGATTATTACTGACAAGTTGTTTAGGGAAGTGACTCCTGTGGAAACTAGTGAGACATTTGAAGATGTTGCATGTCTTTTCACATAGAACAGGACAGACCTCAAAAGAAATACAGGCATAACTCAATATTCCACAAGACCCTATCCTTTATACACTTTCTCTTCTCCTCCTGCATCTCATTTAAAAACACATGCAAAGATGAGATGACCACTGAACTGATGATTCAATTCTTTGTATCTGTTCAAGTGGGAACTCCTTTCCAAACTACAATCTCAACCTTTTTGGGATATAGAGCCTGCAGCATAAATTCAAACTGAAGAGTCCCAACACTTCTCAGCCACATGAAGTTGCCCATTACTCAGACCTGTAGTCCATCTTCAAGTCTTATTACTTGTGTTTACAAAAACGGCATGAAGTCCTTTCTTGATAAAACCTTAATTTTTTATAAGTTAGGAGCGATAACTGCCATTCAGATTTTTATTTTGTTTCATCTCAACTATTGCTGTAGTTTGTCTTTTGGCTCTGACATACAATCTTACACTGGTCACATGCACTTTAAAAGCAGCCAAAACAGTTTTCTTGTTTTATTACTATGTCACTTCTCTTTCTGCATTCTTTACTAGTTCCTGTTTACCATATCAACCACGGCAAGATCTTAACAATAACAACCTGTTCCTAGCCATACTTGTTACACCTTATCCAAGTGTTGAGTCCTACTTCTAAGCAGTGTAAAATATCCATACTCCACTGCCTGCTTCTAATGTTATCAAGCACATACTTCTCATGTTTTCTTTCCTAAGGCCCCTCACACAAAATTATTTCTACAGAATAAGCTAGTTTTTCCATCAGTACCATTACTGACCAATATTAACAATGCAAATTATTAAAGTATCTTCTTTGTTAAAAATTATTAATGAGACACCTGGCATTTGCTTTCACTTACAAAACTCATTTTTATAACTTTGGACATAATTAAAGTGACTGGTTTATAATGAAGCAGACTTAAGCAAAACCATCCAAGTTTGGCATAACCAGAAATATATTTCATTAATACGCACAAAAATAATCTCATAGCTCATTTCATCATAAGTTTACATAAGCTTTTATTTCTACATTATGATAAAAACTAGTTATTGAAAAATTTCTACAGACAGTAAATTTTACACCTTATGCTACCTTATGCTGGATGCCTACTGCAAGTGGTTCTACATTTGGATTTATATTTCAACCAAATTAACTATAGTTGCAGCCTTAACTGTTAGCCATTAGCTTGGTTTTGAAAGCCTGATCTGTCACAGCCAAAGGTATTTTAACTGCTTGTAGATTCAGATAAGTATTTTACAGCTCAGCAAGTTAGGGGAAAAAATAAAAGGAAGAAATAAAACCCCCAAAGGCAGTAAACTTCTGTATGTACATTTGCCTACTAGTCAGTGAGATTCCCAAAGTATCAGCATAGTCCAGAAAATGGTATCAGTCTCAGCAACACGTGCACAGCAATGGCTCTTCACCACTTCCCCCACGCCCAGGTCATTTTTGTGTTTACCAGTCATCGTTACTTAAGATGCCACTGAAATTATGTCAGTATCAGAGTTCATAGGTTATGAGTATCAATCAAAATTAAGCTACTTTATTAATTCATTTGCTTTTCAGCAGAATGAAAATTGAGCAGTTGAAACCTCAATGTTATTTCAAAGTAGCTGCCTTGTTATCAGTCAAAAACAGAGTCAAAGGAAAGACTGTCGAAATAAATCAGGTCCAGAGCACCACGTGCTTGCTTAACCAAGCCCCTCAGGACTGATACCAGCATTATGCCCTCCATAAGAGCACTATGATTTATTACTACAAAAGAGTATCTAGGATCATAGTTTAATGTCTTAACTGCTCCTCTGGTATTCATTTCACTAGTGATCTAAACACAAGGTCAAGTAAAATATAACCTTAAATTATGTCGACATGGCAGATGCAAATCACATCCAGTAGCAGATCCATGCCCCACACTGACAGAAACACCACCTGCAGCAGCCAAGTAGCACAGACAATTCAGCTGATGGGAAAGCAAACTTCTAGCATCCTATGAAACTCACAAGATTTTCCTTTCTTAAAAAGTAGCATTTACAGTCTGAAGTTTCACTAATGAATAATTCAGACACGGATGTTAAGAGATCAAATATCACGTACATTACAGCAAAAAGGCATTTATCAGCATAGCATGCCAACACTGAGTCAGGCTAGAAGGTCAGCAGTATCAAGAGTACTGCTGGGCTCTGACAGGCATCGTGGATTCAAGTTAGACAGCCGAAGTGGTTTCCATCTCCAGATACCCACTCCACTTCTGATAGACATTGCCCCACCAAGGGACAGAGATGTTCAATCATTACTTTCTGAATTGTCACCATTTTTGGCTCATGGCACAGTAAGCCAAAAAATATCTCCAGAGCTTCAATGCTCAAGTCCTCACAATTGAGGAGAGACCCTCAACTACAGTAAGATGAGACTGTGCTTAAGCTAGAGAGCATATAGGGCTGAGGGAAAAGGGGAAGAGAATAGGCTACAATTGGAAAGTCATCCAAGATTCAGTGTAAACCACAAGGCTGCGTAGTTTCAAGAAAAATACAAAGCAAGTTACATCTATGAAGCTGTCAGACTGCCACAAATCGCACGACACCCAGACACTACATAGACATTTACCTCCAAAGTCTGCTTTAAACATGCTATTTATGCAGAAAAGTTGAGAACTTGAGTAGGTGAGTGTTACAGCTGAGCGTAACAAAACCAAAAAGTGTGTTCACTTGACAAGAAAACCCACATTGTAGAAAAACAAACTGGAAATCAACTTACACAAATTCATACACTATTTTTTAAATTTAGAGAAGTGTTTTGGGTTTGGGTTTTTTTTTTTCCAAAGGAGCTAAACATGTGAAATGTGTGCCTGAAAATAGTTCAATTAATTGAAGCCATTTTACACACATCTATTACTTTTCAGAAAACATCCTTTATGGTCACACCTTCTGAATCATTCAACTTGGTTACTCCGACAGCATCTTTCTTAACCTACCTCAATGTAAGTATCACCTACTTCCTGTTAAGTTACTGCGCCTTACGCTTTCCTTGCAACAGTCAGTTTGATCAACAATACCATTTCAAAGTCCAAAGAGGTATGTGGAACTATTATGACTGCATGGATATCCTGCTTTAAACCACAAATTAAAGTTCATTAAATACTCTTCACAGTGTTACAGCAAGATGGACAGTGCCTAACACTAGTATGCTAGGCACTGGATGCAAAACATCAGAAGACAGCCTGGTAACATGATTTTCAATGGCTTCCAAACAGTAATTTTAAAAAAAGAAAATATGCACTTTTCGTCTCTTATTTTCATCAAAAAAATCCTATTTTTCTAAAAGCTGTTTCTTTTCTAAAGGAAGTGGTTAACTTTTGAAGCCTTCAAGTAGTTCTTAATACAGACAAGCACAGTTTTAGTACAGTTTTATATTAACATAACAGAAGGTATTCTGAAAATTAAGAACTTGCTGTTATACTTGGTAACATATGTACTATGAGGCTTTTTGGTTTAACCACTACGTTTCCCTTTTATATACATTTATACACACAGGCACATATAAACAGGAAAAGATGCAATATTTAGGTTGCATTTGAGTACATTAAGCTGTTGTTTAGGCAAGAAAAAGTACAGACTAAATCCAAGGCAGGCCTAACACTGATAGAAGCCTTCCTACAACTTCCGTCAATATCGCTTTGTTGTGCCGCAGGTGCACCTGAGCCTTATCCCAGCCTCGTCGAGCAACCAGAACTTTTGCCACCGAGCTCCGCGGCTGCTCCCTTGCTGGGCAGTTCCCCCTGCAGAGCCCCCCAGTTGCACGGCAGGGCTGAGCCCCACCAGCCGCCCCCCGGGAGCTCGGTGCCGACGGACAGGGGAGCGCGGAAGGACGGAGCCCGCACCGGAGCCCGAGGCGGTCTCGGAGCCGGCACGGCCAGCGCGGCTCCAGCCGCAGCCGGCGCGGCGGAGGGGCGAGGCCGGGCCCAGCGCTCGGGGCTGGCAGCCCCGCCGGGTCGGGCCGCGCCGGCCCAGGGACCCCGCCACCACCGCTGCGGGCCGCGGCCGCCGCCATTCATTGCCCCGGCACCTCCGCTCCGCTCCCACCGCCCCGAGCGCTGCGGCCGAGGCGGGCAGGGAGCGAGGCCTGCGGACGCCGCCCCCCTCCCGGGCGTCGGGACGGGGCAGCGGAGCGGGCCGGGCCGGCTGAAACTTCCGCAGCCCTCAACTTCCCGGCGCCCCGGCCGGCCTGTCCTCACACGCCCCCCGCCTGCCCCGGCCCTCCGCGCCCGGGGTGGGGACGGGCCCGGGGGTCTCCGGCCCGGGAGCGCCGCGAGCCGCCCCCTGCCCTCCCCGCCGCCGCGGGCCGGGACTCACCACGCATTTCTTGCCGAGGAAGCTGAAGAGGCTCTCGTTCTCCTGCGGGGTGAGCAGCAGGGAGCCCACATTGGTGACCCGCCGCGGCTGCGGGGGCTGCTGCTGCGGGTTGCCGCTCATGGCCGGGGCCGGCCCGGCGCTGCCCTCGCTGCCCTGCGACCGTTGGCGCCCGCGGCCCCCTCCTCCTCCGCTGCCGCCGCGGCCTCACAGCAGCCGCATCGCGGAGCCTCCCTCTCGGGGCCGGGGAAGGAGGGAAGCGGTGAGGGACGGCGGGACCTCGGCCAGCTGCCGGCGGCCCGGGGACGGGAGCAGCCGCGCCGGTGCCGCTCCGCGCCGGCGGCCGATCGCGCCCGCCCCTCCGAGAGGCGCTAAACTTCCAACTCCGGCCCGGCTTCGGCGGCCGCACGATCCAACATGGCAGCGGGGGCGGGCGAGACCACAGCGCGCGGCAACCAGAGGGGAGGCCGGCGAGCGCGCGGCCGCCGCGACCATGCGCCGTGCGGGGGGGGGGGGGCGCCGCCTTCCGCTCCGGCCCCGCCGCGCCTGGGCGGTCCGTTGGTGAGCGCCGGCGCCTCCCCCGCAATACCTGCCAGGCCGACCTGGCCGTTGCTGGGCGGAAGCGAGGAGCAGGGCAGGAGGAGGAGGAAGAAGAGGAAAGCGCGGTCGCCGCCGCCCCCGCCTTCCCCGGATGGGGCCCGGCGGCACGCGGCCGCACGGCGGGGACTGGCGCGGCGCTGCCCCGGAGGCCGTGGGAGCCGCTGGGGCCGGGCGTGAGGAGGATGCGGCCAGTGGTGCCGCGGGGCAGAGGGGTGGTAGGGCCGCGGCGAGGGGGGGCCGGGGCAGTGCGGGGGGTCACCGGCCGCGCGGGAGGTCGCGACACCCGTTAAACGCCCCGCGGCCTGAGCCGAAGCCCGTCATCGAGCGAGCGCGCAGGGCGGCCGGGCCGGGCCTCCCGCGGGGCCGGGGCAGCCGCGGCGTGTCGGAAGCCCTTTGGCTTCCAGTGAAACCTGGCGTGATTTGTAACGCAAACGCGTGTTCGCCTTTTGTAAGGGCAGGCGGGACGCTGCGGGGGGTCGCCGCCCGGCTGCGTCACGCCCGGCGCGGTGCGGGGGGCGGGCGCGGGGCTGTCCGCCATGGCGCTGCACGCCGCGGGCTGCCCCGGGCGGGGTGACACCTGCAGATAGCGGGGGGCGCTTCGGGCTCCCCGCGGCCAGCCCCTGAGGAGAAGTGGGTACCGTCAACAGCCGTTGTCGGCCAGATCTCGCTTCCCCCTGCTTCGCCCCGCGTGACAGCCGCTAGCGGGGGTGGAGTTGAAGACCTTCCGAAGCCTGAAGATGCAGAGCGCAGCAGCCTTATGCCCAGCCTGGCTTTCCGTTGCACAAAATAAATGTTCATGCTTCCTGCGTGCAAAGGTGAAAATCAGATGTCAAGTGAGCACCTTGCTAGTTTTCTCGGCGTTTTGAGGTGAAGAATGTGTTAGCATCGCATCTTCTGATAAATTCATTGTCCATCTGGAAGATGCTAAAGCAGTCCCCCCATGGTGATTTACTTTGTATTGTAGGAAAGAACTGAAGAAGCACAGGAGGAAAACCTGTGAACACAAGTCTTTGTACGAAGCTGTACTGGCTTCGTGTCTTCCAAAAGATCAGGCAGGAACAGATGGCAAGCCCTTCTGCTCTGCTTATAGGCCGTTTTCACTGTACTTAAGAGCCTGTAGTTGTCCAAAAGTGTTAGGAAGGGACAATATGGTTGAGAATCCCGAGTTTACAGCATAAACTGAATTTAAAATACATGCATATATAGGACTCCTCAATCTGCAGATCTCACAGAAGTGTCTTGGGCCTTTGCTGTAAAGGTATGAACCAATGCTTCCAGAGTACTTTTCAGCAATCCTAGATTCTTTGATTTTCATTCCTTTCTTGTGTAAGTATGTATATATTTTAGTGGAAGGGGAAATACTTTAGCTAAAGAGTATTGGTAGTATGTTGCTCATTGAAAATGCATGTAAAAAGATAAAACACATGGAAGGATTTTACAACACCCTTGGTATTTTGTTTTTTAATTTATTTCATAAAGCAATTATTTTATAGCCAAAGGCATTTCAAGGAAATTTACATACCCCTGTTGGTGGTCACAATGTAAATAGCTAAGAATACAGTACATGCTGGTACTCTCCTCACCTTGCTGAACACTTACATTCCTTGATATTTTTTTTTCTCGTTGCTGTTAACTTTCATGGTTTGTAATTCGCTGTGTAGATGTTGCCATTCAAAGAGAGTTCTGGGTGCTACAGGTGGTAAGTTTTGCTTCTTACTGTTCTCACATGAGCTGGCTGGTAGCTATTCATAAGGGCCCTTTAACCTTCAGGGTCTATTAGGAATTTTTTTGCTTTCTTTAATAGGGGTAGGCAGGAAAGGGAATAAAAAGCAACTTTTTTCAGAGCCTGTGTTTCATTAATTATGCAAAAGCTGGTTTTGTTTTTGTATGACGCCAAAGCAGCGAGTCCTGAGGGGAAATGGAGATATCAGCATTGTGATAAGTCTGAGGAACACACTGAAAAATAGGGTTTTTGCCTTTGACATTTATGTTTGCAGTAATATCAGCAAAGACCTGCATTCCTGCATAAAACATTCAATTTCAAGCAAAGTTCTCTTAAGGAAAGCTACCAGCTAGAATTACCTGTCTACACTTTGAAGAAATTGAAGTGTTCTTTCTGACCTTTTCGTGAAATTGCTGTCATTGTTTATCTGAGGCTTTCCTCTGGATTTCTGACTGTAGTCCTTGGCGTTCAAGCTGTCTTAGCCCACTGCTGGTGTCTGTAAGCTTTAGGGGAAGCTCCTCCTCGTTGGTATTTTTCCATTTCAGGATATCAGCTCATAGCGCCAAAGTAATGAAATACATTGGAAGTGACATAATGTGTATCAATATAAGCAAGTGTAATGATTTTAAAGGTTTATATTATAAATACTTATTTAATAAACAGGTTTTATTATCCTTGTCAGACTTATCTTTGACAGGAAAAATGTATGCCTGAATTTTGTCTTTAAATGTGGACCTGTGACGTAGTTTTTTGTACTTTCATACTTTTGAGTTTCAGAATTTAAATAATCTTACAATTTCAGAAATAGCATTCAGTAATTAAAAATGGAGTAAAAAGATGAAGAAAACTTTAAACTTAAAAGTGATTTTTTCTAGTGCTACAAATTATATTTTAAAGGTTTTATCAAAGTCTGAAATATCTAAATGCAAGAAGTTAGTTCTGCAAGGATTTTTTTTTTTTTTCTACTGTCACAACATTTCTTAAATCTTGATTTTTGTCCCAATGCTGAATTTAGGTCACAGTTTGGTTTTCTTATTTTCCGTAAGGTGAAGAGACAGTTGATTCCACCAAAGAACAGGCAGGCTTTAAGGGGAACACAGCTCTCCATAGAAAAAAATTCCGTACTCTCTCTCTTCCATCTCATGTTATTCTTAGTGACAAGTGGAGCAGCCTGGGACAAGTGCAAACCTCGCTGCAGCGACCACATAAGCATGGCTGGGGGAGATAAGGAGTGAAAGTGCATGATTACTGTCGCCGCATGGGAGGGGTATGTCAACGGGGAAGGCCAAGAATGAACAAAAAGGGGGAAAGGCTCGTTGCCCACCGTTTTTGGTTGGGCCTGTAGAAAACACCAGTCCACTTACTGCAAAACCACTTGTGGTAACCAGAAAGAGGAACTGTCTTTGTGGTTGGGCATGGGGTTTGAGCTGTGAAGGCACAAGTTCTTTTTTTTTTTTAAGTAAACCTCGTTGTTTTTCTGAACAGAGACCTCATTGAAGAGGACTGGGTTTGCATCGTTACTGAATTGATGCAAATAATGTATTTGTTATTTTACTGGTAAAAGGTTCACTCACTTTTACTCTCTGTGTACTGAACCTTTAAACATTTAGGAATCCCAGCCCGGTCTGGAGGTAACTGAATCATCTGTTAAGTTGCAGCTCATTTCAGGTTCAGTCACTGCATTTCCTTTCTCACAGAGATTTTGCATTATCTGTTTCAGGCAGGTAACAGTCTGGAAAAAAAGAGGATCTGAAGGCTGTGGTGGGTTGGTTTTTTTTCTATATTGAATTTATATTCTTTCAATTACAGAAGGACATGAATTAGCAACAGAAGTTGCAAACATTGACGATTATGTTTTATTTTAATTAGTCAGGAAAGCCTCTGCTGATTCTGTATGGATGTGGAAGTGGAGTGTCAGTAGGAAGAATCCTCTCCTTTTGTGGCTGGCCATGCGGCAGAGCATCCTTGCCACGAGGGTGGGCAGGCTAGAGCCTGAGAACCAATGCCGTGGGGACAATAAGTTCTTTCATTTCTTGCACAAATGCTCCTTGGGTGCCAGCTAGAACTTCTTCTCTCCTTGTAGTGGCTGTTAAGCATGTCTTGCTGTTTTGCCATGTCTTTTCTAGGCCTCATTTTTGACCTCAGACTGTTTACTTGAAGGAAAGTAATTTGTGCCCTTCCATTTTGCTCAGCAAAGGGTAAAACTGATTTTTCTTTGGATGAATCATACTTTCAATATGTGAGGGTAAGATACAAGCAATTTTATTTTAACTTTAAAATCAGTTATGGAGAGATCTTGCTCTTGTCAAGAGCTCCTCTACAATTCCTTTGTGGCCTGAAGCATTGGCCTGTATCACTCTCCTTTTCAGGACTGTGGAGTAGATGGACCAAACAACATACTGGAACTTGGCGCATCCTCTCTCTCCTCTTAATACTTACTTGTTCATCATTACCTGCAGTAACTGTGGAACTGTACTGTAGCTGCTCTGCAAATAAGAGGAAAACATTTTTCTTTCCCCAGCCCAGCTAGCATCTAGCCATGCATCAAAGCTTGTCTTCAAAATTGTATAGCGCAGCATTTGATGAAACACTCTTTTTATTGTCTTGGTTTATACCTCAGCAGAGGTGCGACTTCTGAGTTTTACACCCAGCAATAACTATGAGTGGAGTAAATAAGGTTTTTTTGATTTTTCCATGGGTATTAAAAGGAATATTTATTCCTTACTTTGTTTCCTGACAGTTTTTAAATTCAATGCAATGAAATCTCCCTTCAGCAGTTAATCAGCCACCGTAAAGCTCAAGACCTTCACCAGTTAAAAAAAGAAAAAAGAAAAACATGTTCTTTCCTTACTGCAATCCACAAATCCGTTGTTAGAGCACATTTCCTTAACAACAGAATTCTTGCTCTGGCTTTGAAACGTCAGTTCTTGTTTGGAGCGTGACTGACCTTGCACCCTGATCAGCATGGTTCTGACCAGGAAGCCTTGTCCTTACTGAGCGGAGGGGAGCACAGGCAGATGCTTTCAAAATCCACCCTTTTTACTGTAAGCACTAAGTATGATGTGCATACTTGCCCGCTAAGAGCTGGCTTGAGGTCAATAGTTTACTCCCAATAACTCAATGAACAGCTTGCAAATACATAGTGCAACTCGGCAACAATTGCAGTTTGGATCCTGATGGAAAACTTGGTAACATTCATGTACAGGGTTTTTTTGTTTGTTTGGGTTGGGTTTGGGGTTTTTTGGGCATTGTTGGTTTGGTTTTTTTCCTTTTACTTCTGTATCTGGCATTTTACAATCCTAGGGAACAGGCATAAACCACACCTTGGTTCTTGTTGGGGTTGTGCTGGCGCTCACACTACCAGATCCTTACTGCTGCAGCCCTGTGGTGTGTCAGGGCTGGCCGTGTCCCACCAGTCCTGTTCTACTGCTGCTGCCTTCCAGGAGGCCAGAGTGAGATCCCATCAAAGGTCATCCTTCATCTGGCAGATGGGTCCAGACCTGGGGCTTCTCAGTTGCATCAGACCGTCTCTGGTGCCTTAGTACTTCTTTGTCTTGCTTCTGCGTGGTTTTGCTAGCTGATGCAAATACCTAGGGGTAGGTGGGTGGGTGGGGAAAGAGCAGTCTTTATGCATCAGTGTTCTTGAAGGCATATGGCTCCACCTCATAAAGCAAGACTGAGAACGTGCATGTCTTGATCAGCCTGATTTTTGTGTTCAGGGAGTTTACTTGTATCAGCTCCACATCAACTATAGCCACTGGTATGGTGAACTATATTGTTTTCACAGGAAAAAGAGAATATGCTTATCAAATCTAGAAGCTTGACAAATGTATGCTGTAGGAGCTTTAACAACCATAAACAAAATTAAATTGAACATGCTGCAGACTGGCTTGAAAAGGTGTTGAAAACCATCTCTTTTTTTGTTTTTCAAAACTCTGTGTGCATTCCATTGACTGTTGCTTATGCATCAACAAGAAAATCTGCACTCTGACCAGTTGTTTTATCTCAGAGGTAAGTAAGTCTAAAAGTAAATCTTTGGGTTTGATTGCATTCTGGTAAGTAAAGATAACCAAATTTTCTTAAGACCTCAGGAATATCTAGAATTTAGCACAAACAGCCAAGTTATTTTAATTGGCACTTTCCTGGCTACCCTATTATTACTTGCAATTAAGGACTGTTCCCATGGTATGTAAGATAGCACATACAAATGACATCAGTGCTTTCTGTGGCTATCTGCTTTGCTCATGTTCATCAACTAAACTTGAAAGAGAAGAAGTTGTCCTATGAGAACTAATCTAATTTTTTTCTTGTTTCTTTTTCTAACAAAAGTATTGTTGTATGCGTAGCACAGCAGTGCCTAAAGCCCCATACCGATTTGGTGCCCAGATACCTTGTAAACACATACGAGAACCCAGCAGCTGATCCGGAGGGAGGCGACATTAAACTTGGAGAACATCCACGGCAGCCTGCCTCATAAAACAAACCATCTTTGAATAAATACTGATTCTGTGTGCTGTAACTTGAAGTAGAGAAATTAAGTTCCTTTAATCAATTTTCTTTCTATACTTCTCTATCACAGATAAATTTTAGAAGATGTATAACTTTTTTTTGTAGATGTCATGGAAGCCTACCATCACATGTTTTTATATATATATATATATATATATATATATATATATAATCTTCAGATCTACCACTTTTCAGCTGATAGGATATTTCTGTGGATTTTAAGAAGGCCAGAACCGATTTATTTGAACTCTTGACTTGGTTTTACAGGGTTTGCTACAATGGCATAACATGCAATGCTGACCTGCTTTGTCCAGTTAGGTTTCTTGGCCTTGAATTTTGTCATCTCTGCTTAAGAGATGAAACCAAACATCTTCGTTTAAAACATTCTTACAATAATTACAGTACAACGAGTTGCTGTTTAAAATCTAGAAACCTACAGAACAGTTAATAAGGCTTTCTGGGAAAATACTTGCTACTGTTATAGCAGCCCTTTCACAGAGGTCATGGCAGGGAGCCAGAGGAGGTTGGTAGACAGCTAGGCAACCAGAAAAGAACAAGTTTGTCAGCATGTACAGCTGATTACCGTGAGAATGATTTTCCATAAGCATAGCCTGCAGAGTGTTTGCTTGAGGGGGTGGGGGTCTATGTGTGTTAATTTTTCACTAAACTTCATAAAAAGCTAAGCCATTTTTAACTGTGATAGAAAGTAATTTGTTCAAATGAGATGGAATGAGGCTTGGTATTATTTTTATACTATTTTTATGCTACCTACACATTGCAGTAGGCTTGAGGTATGATATTTCAGTATATATAGGCAATATAGGATTATTCCCATAATGATACGTTATGACAATTATTTTGGATAGGTGTTTTGATTTCTACTAGCTGCAGTGAACAATTCAGAACCAGAAAACATGAGAAATGTTCTTAGTGGCAGAAAAGACAGCCTTTAGTTATTGTGCTCTCCTGCTTGTGAATGTCATCTAGATTGCCAGAGTGTATCATAAGAAATAAATTCACTTTCTTTTCTAGGTTGCTCATGTTTATAACTGTAGTGTAACTCTGTGGGAATACGGGCAGTCTTGAAAGTTTTATGGGGCTCTGTAAGCCAAAATCTCTAACCAAGTATAACTGAATCATAGTCCCAGTCTCCAAAACAGGTTGTTGAACTACTGCACTGTACCTATACCTCTTCTTTCTCTGGCCATCTCTATGTGCAAGGTCAAGGCTGAAAGGCCTGTGTCATGTGGAGACACTGAAATAATCTGGTGTTAGCTGGTTGCCTAAGGAATCGTATAAAGCCGATGGACTGGAATAAATGCATGAACTCTAAACTTTCAAAGGAGAAGACAAAAATCAATTCATATTTACACTGAAAAAAAGTTTTTGATGAAATAACCCACTCAATTTTTAATACTGTTCTTGAATATACAGAATGTTTGCCAAAGTCTTTATAACCATGTGTGGTTTATTCCAAATATGATGCAATCCATAACCTGCAGCCTGCTTGATTTTACAATATGAGCTGTCTTTATCCATTTTTTACTGTCTTTGAATACGAGGAGGATCAGAATATTAGGCCTGAGTGCAGTAGCTTTGAGGATGAGCCATAGGAATGAGATGAAATTCAGTAGCAAAAGGCACTGTACTGAAGTGTGCTGGTTGGGAATGACCGAGGGGGAGGCCTGAGACTGGCTGGGAGCTGCCCTGGCCATGTGGCCTGGGAAAGGTGAATGCATGTCCCGGGAGGGTCGAGGGAGAGACTCCTGCTCACGCCAGGGAGCTATTTGTGCGGTTGTACAAGGCCGTAATGCACCTTACCAGAAATAATGTGTATGATCCTCTCTGCCCACTTTCTAGAAGATGAATTTAGATTGGAACAGGTTCAGAGGAAAAATAGCATGTCTGGGAAAGTAGGAAAGAGGAGACGAGGTATCATGGCAAAACAAAATGACAGAAGACCTGAGAAAAGATAAAACTGTTTAAATGTAGTGTACTTACTTAATCATTGAACAGATAGAATTTCTGTTGAATGGCTATAATTTCTATGGATACATGTAATTTCTGAACAATCCACAATGACTGCATCCTTATTTATCAAGTGATAAGGGACTTCATGAGGAACACATCAGAGAAAAATACCTTTTTTTAAAGGGAAGGGCAACGTTGCTTCAAGAAAAATGTTAAGTAGTTAATAATGGATACAATTAGACATAAATTTACAGATTCCTAATTGTGAGGATAGTCTGTAATGTGTCTCCAGCAGGATTAAGTAGGGGCAAAAAATTTAGCTGCTTTTAAGCTGGATCTCAAGACATTTATTAAAGTGATTCTATAAAGTGTTACTTTTAACACCAAAGGACAGGACTCTAATTCAGAAAATACCTTTGGTTTTTCTGTTCATATTTGTCTTTTAGGTATCTTACCATCTAAAAAGTAATAATACAAAGTCACTGCTATGGAAGGAATTCAGAATCTTCTGTCTTAAGTTGTGCAAAACTAATAAATTATTTGGAGTCTGTTAGAGAACAGAAACTCCTAAACAAATCTGTCAAATCTTAACATAAGTCTCTGTTTAGTCTGCAGTGGTGAAATTGCTCTGAATAGAAGATACATGATAAAATATGTGTAACAGGTCTTGTCGAAAAGCTTTTTCATTCTGTTTAGCACTTTCCAATAACAGACAATCTCTACTGCATTTAATAAAAAGTAATAAAACTGCTGAAGCTAGAACTGATTGCTAGTTGGTTTAAAACAAAGTTTATAACCTCTCCCTACAGTGTGCTGCTCACTCTCTGCATCTAGAAGTCAGTTGTTAAATAAAGTCTCTCTGGGAGAAATTTTCCATTCTGAGCCATAAGCACTGGATTGACAACCTTTGTAGAAATGTAAATGTAGTCCTGTCAAACAATACGCTTCTATAAATGCTGAAGGATAGTTTTCTTTCACTGTGTGCGTGGGCAGTATCTTGGAGAACAGCTTGTAGAGAATTTTTGTAGCTATGAAAAGCAGTAGGGCTGGGAACTGCCAGGCTAGAACGCCTCTAGCATCCCATCAGGAGGATGGGATATCTAATGGTACAGGACCCATCAGCCAGCAGCAGCTATCTAAATGGTGTTTGCCTATGGGAATAAAGCAACAGCCACATAAATAAAAAATTGTTGAGTTTTCTTTCACTATCCCATTAGAGCTGGATATTGTTCCTGCAAGCTTCATTTCAAACATGTATGTCAATAAGATGCAAATAATTATCACAATACTTTCTGGCATGTATCTTAAATATACAAAATTCAGAAAAATAATTTCCTCTGAACTTACTTTGCAGGTTCATCAGCGTTTGCTCTGTCTTCTGTACCTATCAGTTTGGCTTCATTCTGAGTTTACTCTCATGCAACTGCAGAATTTGGCCACAGGTTTTACCCTCATAACTTCTGGCTAACCTATATGTGCTAAATGATAAAAACGTGCTAAAAATGATTACAAAATGCAAACACCACCCTTGTAATGGAAAAATAAGATATGCATAGGGGAGATAATTTTTTCCCTTATTAAAAATGATTGTTTGAGAAATGTAAAGGCCAGCCAACCCACTCAGGCTGCTGAGCGTACGCACCAAGGAGAAAACTAGAGAGAATCAGAAGTGATGGTGTAATGATGCAAAAGGAAATGGTGAAAAAAGGAGATGTGAAGATGTTGGACAGCTTTCTGGAACAGCAGAGAAGACAGCACCAGCAGGTTGAGAGTGTGTGAGATTCCTGTTCTGATTGGATCCCAGTACTCATAAGTGCCAGCGCACAATTTTGCCCCTGTGAAGCTGCCCCTAGTCTCTGGGCTGGGCTCCTGGTGAAGTCTTTGGACACTGACAGTCATTGGTGGTGAGCAACTCTCAGTGCAGTTCTCAAAGCCTACACAGGTACGTGAGCATAAAAAACACCACTCCCAATATAATCCCTTTTTCTCATGGCTGGTCATACTCATGATGCTGTGCAAGTAATTTCTTGTGTTCACCCTTCCGCTATCAAAGCTTCTAGATCACTTAAGATATGGCATTAACTAGTATTAACTTCCTGGAGAAGGGCATCTCAAGGTGACTGCAGGTTCTCAGCACTGTGCTTATCAGAAGAGGGGTGTGCCAAAGGCACAGCGATGCCCTGGCTCTTGGAGAGTACTGTTACTGACACTTTCTTGTAGCAATGATTCTATTCACCATCTCCACTTCTACATGTTATTTATTCTTTATTAATTTAAAGCAAGTGTTTGCTGTTAGTGGTTGGCTGGCCTAACTTTTCCTTGTCTCTGAAAAACACAGTTACAATTGAAGTGCAAAGTTTGTGCTTTGCTGTACTTTTTTTTTCTCTTGATGAAACTGAATAGCTAAAAGTTATGCCAAAAGTTATAACAAGCAAACAAACAAAACCCAGTAAACAATCGGCACAAGCGAGCTGTGTTTCAACACAGGCTTCTGAGCCAGCAATCTGAGATTTAAAATATTTGGCAGCAAAATCATCCATTAACCAATGCAGTCCATAAAGTTAATCAGCCGTTATATATTCTCTAAAGATTAGGAGTACTTTTGCACTGGGGGTAACCCCTCTCCCCCCAGCAAAGCAAGCACTTAAAATTGCCACATATTACAGAGATGGCAGCATTTGTGCATGTATACATATGTATGTATATATATTATATATATCTATGTATTAGTACAAATACCATCACCAACCTTTCTTGTCCTGCAGTGCTGTTCCAACAGGGATGCGTCCTGGCCACTGGTGTAAAGGAAAAGAGAAGAACCATTTGCCTTCAACAATCTTGAAGAGCATCATTTGTCTTTGGCCTGTCAAAAGCATATTGTGCTGGAACTTTTGCACCAGCTAAGGCTATAACTGAACTTTTAATGTGGCTATACTGTCTGTATGAGGTTTTATAGCCCAGAACCTGAGGATTGGCAGGAATTCCAAGGTAGAGCTTTTCTAAGAAAGCTTTGAATAGCTCTGCTTCCTCACATGGAGTTTTGAAGTCACTGCTGGTCATGCAAGATAATTGGCATCCAAAATCATGTGAAAAACCTCCTGCTCTCAAAATGCCTATGTGTTTGCGGGTTTTCTAAGCAGCTGGCATGTAAATGTAAACCTCCTCCTATGGTAAAAATTTCCAATGAATCAAATGTAGTGGGTGCAAGCTGAATTCAGTAAGTGTAGGATAATTTAAATGCACTGTGAACCTGACTGGTTATCCAGTCTTATCTGCAGTGAGGTAGGTGAGATTTTTATTAATGAAAGGTGTGGGAACAGTCCCGGACTCCAAACAGCCATAGCTCAGTGCTCAACCCTTGTGTATTCTCTTTGCAGCCACCATCTGTTTTAAGGCTTGAGATCCTAAACGATTCTATCAAAGCCTTTTTTGATATATTACTGAAAAGACTTCTGCCCCTCTTGAGCTTAATGGCAGACAGTGAAGTTATAGAGACCTGATAATAGATATTAAGACTTTTTAAATATATGAATATTGACTGAAGACATTCCAAATTCTCCTGCTTTGGTTTTGTCTTGTGTTATTATATGAATGTTAAATAAATCTTTTTTGATTATTAAATCTTGATGATGATAAGTCTGAATAAATCTTGGAAGTCTTCCATTTTATAACAGTAAATTTATTTGCAGTGTTTTTAATGCTCCCTCATTTTGCCTTGTCACAAATGCTGAAAAAGAGAAACTGTATTAAAGTGTTGCCCATTCTAGTACAGCCAGATCAAGAAAGTGCAGCAAACACAACAATTAACACGGCTATCAGTATAACAAATTATGGTGACCAAGCTTCCTGCAATAATAAAAAATAAATCTCTGGGTTCTCTCAATCTCTCTTGAAGTTTTGTTCAAACTGATGAAGCAAAGTTTAGACAATTTTCCACTGAAATGATGTGCTTGCCTTTATTCTGTGATGATGAGCTGCAAGTGGCAGAAGGAAAGATTTGGGGAAAGGTTCCATCTGTATCACACTCACTGCTGGGCCTGGGGTGCTGCAGGAACAGCTTCTAGTCTCAGTGAGATTTTCAACCCAAGGAACACATCAGGAGATTAAAAGTTGCGTGGAGTGTCTGGCATTTAAATGAGCCATACTGCTTCTAACATCAAAAGACATTCAGTTCAAGAACTGGCCAAAAGGTCAACCAGATTCTTGCCTTGCCTAAAGCAGTATTTTCATAATAATTTTGGTCTGTGCAAATGCTTCCTACAAAAGTGGAGCCAGGGATCCTAAGCAAACTCCTAAATTTGCCAAGGGCTTTGTGTTGGGCTAGGAATTGTCTTCTTTCTGTAAAACATTGGACATTTAACTTCTAGACATTGTATCTCACCTAAATTATGTCTATACTGTGTTTCTGTAATTTGTCATTTTTCTAACATATATTCTCATTTTATTGCACAGGGTTCTGATGTCTTTCCTCATCAAGTGAATAACTGGGCTGGCTTGCTATATGCAATTTTAATCTGTCTTGCTTAACCTCTAGAAATTCAGAGGTAGCTGATTATGGTCTTGCTAAGTAAGATTTCAGGGAAGCATTTTCTTATGATCTGCCTTTACAATGTTTATATATATATGTGTGTGTGTGTATATATCTCTTTATATTCTCATGCTTCTTCATGATTAAATGCTGCTGTTATTTTACAATGTGTATCCATGTAGTGCTTTGGAATATCCCTTCTCAAGAGAAAACCAGATCATGGCAAGGAGATCTCAGAGAGGACGTATCCCATTTGGAATCCCTGTAGGTATTTCCTGAGTCAGCAGATCCAAAATGGAGACCTTCACCTCCCTGAGGGTAAGGTGTGGCATAAAGCCCAGAAAATAATCCCCTAGCAGCTTAACCTTCAAGAACTGGAAACTCTGAGCTGTGTCCAGAAACACGTAGGTGCCAAGTGTGTTCATCCAGGTTTGTGCCTTCGTCCTGACAGAGAAGTAGAGCTGGTGGTGACAAAGGCGGAAGGCAGAAAGCAGTCCTGGTCCTGAGGGGGTGAAGGCTGAAGCACTTGGAGGTTGTCTGTTTTCCTGCATGAGCTTTGGGCAGCAGAAGGCTCTGAACCTTCTGGTCACACCAGAAGGATGAACAAGACTGTCCCACCTCTTCCTCTCACCAGAGGTGACCTCCGCATCTTGCAAGTATAGGGGAACTGTTGGGCAGCAAAACTGACCATCCTTCCCGTTCTTTCCCTATGCTTCTGGAAGTGGCTAGTTCTGCGATGGGGTCAAAGGAAGGAGGTGTACCCAGGTGCTGTGAAGTTCAACCTTCTGTTCAGCAACAGGGAAACAGTCTCTGAGCTTTGCTTACAACGGGTAATGCCAACACAGGACCATATTCTTTGCACAAGTATCGGATTTTGGAAGGAAGATACTCTCATGCTAGGTTTTGCTTTGCAGCCCAGCTCATACTCTGGCACTGATTTTGGACAATAGTTGTAATTAACCAGAAATATCTTAGGTTTCACTTGTATTGCAGTGATTAGAAAGAGCAGTTATTTTTATTTTGCACATTAACTTTTGTTAATGCCGCTTTGTACATACACTTAGCAAAGGTAAAAAGAACTGAAAATAACCAAATGTAAAGCAACCGGTGCTATAATATATAGTTCCTCTCATAGTTTCACCATAAAGGATCACGCCAACCTCTTGACACGGTGTGTGCAGCCCTATATTAAGCTATTCTAATGGCTCTTAATTCAGTTTTGATCTTTAGAGCTTGTTCTTGAAATCCATATTTAAGGTAGTCTGTATGAAGTCATTTGGAGTGCTGAATTAAATACGATCCACGGGGCTCAAAAAATCTTGATAATGTCACTTATATGAGGCACAAGGGGTGGGATTCATTTGGCTGCATGCAGATTGCTCCAAGGAGCTATGTCTATGCTAATCACATCGTTTTCCCTTTACAGCCAAAGAAGAGAAATAAGCACTTTAAGGATATCAGTCAGCTGACCTGTTTCAGATATCTGGTATAAGATGAGAAGAACTGCACCTTAAAAGCAACTATCGCTCCCTCGTGACTTCAAAAGGAGCTTTGGTGATCAGTTCAGGTAATAGACATTTGTATGGGTGATCTCTAAAGAGAGGTGAATCCCACTGAGATGACTGGTTGTAATTATGGGCATGCCTTTAAATAAATGAGCTCAAGCGTTACATGTTTTGCTCTGAGCCCTACAGCTGTTTGCGTATTAAACAAGACAGTAATACTCTACCATCAACAATATTCCTGGTCTTCTCTTTTCTGTTTCCACAGTAGGTTGCTGACAAGTCTGACTAGTCCTTTAAAATTAGAAGAAATTGAAATATTAAAAAAAAAAAAAAAAGACTAAGAAAAATGAGTCTGCACCTTGGTAATTCTCAAAATTGAAGGCACAGGTCTCAGTTTTTAAGCAAACTGAAACCCTCCCCCATTTGCCACTGCAAATGTAGCCCTTATTTTCTTAATAAACATATTTTAGCTTGCTTTTTTGAAAAAAATAAAACAAATTAGAAAATTTCTGGGGCTGACCTCGAAAGGGTTTTGCAAAGATCGTTTCACAGACATTAGCTAATGTCTCAGAAATCTGTGTAGCATGGTAAGTTATCAAAATATTATGCACTTGTTGCATAACAGAGCACTGCTCTAAAGTCTTCTGAAACAATGATTATTTTTTAGACTCAAAAGGCTGCAAATTATGATAACCAAAAAGGGGGGAAGGAAATGAGGGAAAATTAAAACAAAATAAATTTACTAAAGAAAAAAAACACTTTCATTTTCACCCACAAGATGGTGCCACTTCCTCAACCTAAAGTACAATTTCCCTTTGAAAACGGTGTAAAAATGACAATTGCCAAATGAATCCCTGTGAAAAGGGTGATGAAGCACAGAAGTCCTACTAGTGCCTTTAAAGCAGTCTTTAAATGAGATTTAAATGACATGTTTTCCTTGTGCTGACCCTCTGCACCAGAATAAGATACATCCTGCAGGAATTCAGGGACGTATTTACTAATCTGAGTGACAGAAATGGCCTTTTAGTGCCCATTGTCACTGCTGGGCCTTCAGTCACAGTGCTCACTCTGACTGGTTTTCTGTTTCTTTCTGTGCTCTGTAGCAACAAATATTTAACGAATTTCAAAGCGTTATGCCTAAGGAAGTGTACTGAAGGTGGGTGATCGGTACAGATATAACTGCGATTTAAAAGGAGTGGGGTTGCCGATGTGTGGCTGAGAACACACCTGAGAGCCTTCATTGCCGGGAATGATTCATCAAGGTGGAAAGCTGCCAGCCACCGGCTTTCCTTCAGCTTGCTGCTGGGCGTGCAAAGTTGGCAGTTAGAAAAAGGAGACGAAACGCTTCTAGCTATTAAACTAAATGCATGGAAAGAGTAAAAAAGCAGAATATTCACAGTATTGTTTTTATAGTCACTTCAGAAGAAGACCTTTTGGGATGGTAACTGCTGTTTATTAGTATTTTCACCACAATACGGGTGACAACCTGAAAAGTAAGAAACAAATCTGTGGTTTTGTAGAACACTTCACTTGTAAAATCATCCTGAAGTCAGACGCTGAAACAGTAGGAGACGGTGAAAGAGGCAGCCCCTTGGCAGCTGTCTGTGCCTGTCCTTGGCTCCCCTTTGCTCATCCCCTTCCAGTCCCTCTGGATGCCCTGGCCCTTGCCCCAACCTTCTCCCATCCATATAGCCACATCTCCTACCTGCTTCCCTGGTTGCTTCCCCTCTCTGCTTCCCCTCACGCTCATTTAGTAGCTGATTCCTCTGTGGGGCACCCAAAAAAGTGTAGGGGAGTAAAACAGCCTGGAGGGTCTCCCTGCTTTTATCTGGGGTTCAAGTATCCCGAAAATAGTGTCTAATGATGCAAAAACATTGGGCAAACTTGACCATGTGCATCTCACCGATCCAACCTGTGATGAGAATGTTTTAATTTACTAAAAGCAGAGGCGTGATTTTGTGTGTTATTATGGAAATCCTAATCCGTATCTAAGGTGGAAAAATCAACCTTTTATTCAAATTAACTGTGTGCCTGATTCCTACTGAAAGTCAAAACCCATAGGCTCCTACATCTCTGAGGCAGTCTTGTGAATTTTATTTGAGAGTATAATCCAAAACTGCTTCCATTCAGGTCGTTAGGAACAGCAGTGTTAATGACTGAAATGGTTTGAAGTGTTTTTATTACCCAATGAACTCTTCTGAAATGTCGAAACCTTAATACAAGCAGCTGGGTGACAAAGCATGAATCCTCTTCTCATCCATGAAGCAAGTCATTGCCTCAAGGTAATTCCCCGCTCTCTGCCTGGCCCAGGTGACAGAGTGTCATCTGGATGGTAACCCCAAATTCTGGAGGGAACAGGTTATTCACCACCTGAGGCACGTTACCATCCCAGTGGGTGTCAGCGGACATCCTTTACTTCAAATTGCGCAAGCATGGGACTTTGCATGACTCAGGGTGGTGCGATGGCTCCGTACCCGATTTGTTTAGGCAAGCTGCAAGTCTAAGGATGTGGCCCAGCCAAAGTCACGCAGGGTGTTCCACCCATGCCTCAGTCATCTGGTTCCTCATGGGAGTTCCCCATATGGATATGCAGCCTGTGCTTGAAAAACAAAAATCAGTTTAAAGATGCGACACAAACTCTTCTGGAAAATGTACTACTTCCTTGATTTGCACAAAAAAATCTGGATTTGAGGTGATGTTGCAGGACTCTTAGTTTTTACTAGTTATATAAGAAGCAAAGTTACATTTCATTTTTATTAGAATGCCAAAAAAAAGGAAGATGACTAGAGAGAAAGGAGAAAGAAAACAGAAAAAGCTTCAAAATTAAGGTGAAGATTGTCAAAGAAGTGGGTATCATTTGGGTTAAATCTTATCAGAAACCTCAGTACATCATATTTCTAAATAGTTCCAGTTTATAACATCATCTTTTTTATACTATATCATATTTTTAGATGAAAAAACCCTCTCATTTGGTAGTCGTTAAAGTCATAATTAATGCCCCTTCCGTGAAAAAAAAATGTTGATTTCAGAGAGTGGCTTTGTGTTTCAGTTAAAATTGAATCGTACTTCCTTGTAAAGCAAAACAAAGCCTCTGGTAGAAAGGAGAAGGAGGAAGGAATAGCAAAGGCAGGAAAATATAGCTTCTGTATCTGGGTAGCTTTTGGAGCACATGATCCAAACTGTATTCTTCAGGCCAGGAAAAACATTTGCCTTTTTGCTCTTATTTTCCTCTCTACAATTCATGGAAAACATATTTTTATTTTTATTTATTTTAAAACTCGATCTGATTGTTTGGGACTGGTTTTTAGCTTGCTGTGCTAAGCTAAATGTAGCAGGGTTGAGGCAAACTGCCTAGCTAAGATGGGTTCTCATTCAGACAGAAAGCAGAAAGGATGGAGAAAAAGTAATCAAAGAAGGAAAAGAAGCTGGAAAGGAAGTTCATACTGAGAAGGATGGCTGTTAAAAAGGGTTTGTGTCAGAGGCATGAAATGGCTTTGTCCCCACAGCTGATTGCTGCTGGCTTTTTGGTGCCAGGGCTGCTGAGCACCACCACCCCTGCAGATGCAGCTGCCCCGGGGTGCTATAAACATTGCCTGCTTGCTCTCTGTTTTAGCACGGGATAATGAAGGTGTACGATGCCGGTGGAGCTGGGGTGTTAGTTCATGGTTCCCCCATCCCTGCTTCATCTTTAGCACTTTTTAGGGTCTTTCCTCTTTCACTTCTCCCACACAAAGAGTTTTTAAAAGGCCAAGGGACATGACCAAAGCGAACACTTCTGCAAATATCTATATTTGTCATGTTTCTTCTAGCTGACAAACAACTTTTTGACAACGTATCATGAGCCTGAGAGTACAACAAAGAAAAGGGCTAAATAATTTCAGAAAAAACTTTTTTTTTATTGCTAGCTTACTGTTACCCTCCCCACTTATTAAAGTTCTAGTTTACAGCACAGACTTTTGAAAAAGAGTCTCAAGCGTGAAGTACATTTTGTGAGCAGTGAATATCTGATTATGATTCCTCTATGTTATACATATATATATACACACACATATAGATAAGCGAAGACTTATTTTCGAGAAAAAAAAATTTCTGAAGTGCTGTCCCATTATTTTTATTAGCATGCAAAAGTACTTACTGTGGAAGTGAAAAGTCTTCTTCAATATGAAGGAATAACCTGATCTCATGAGTTTTCGATGACCCTGCTTGTTTTCATACCATTTTAGAGAATCTAAGAAAATAGTGGAGATGTGATTTAGCCATAGGCCCCAGCCTCTGCTTTCTGGCTATACAATAGAAACAGAAGAAAGTTGCCTTGCAGAAGTATGTGGGAAGTCATGGCTGTTCTTTAGGTTCCTCTTTAGGCAACATAAACTGACATTTTTTTCTCCTTATTCATTTATCTCCTGCTGTTGCTTGAAAGTACCGTCAGTTGTACAGGCTTATGAGTCAGCCACCTCTCTGCATGAAGCTGAACAATAAATTCCATTTCTTCCTCCTTGCACTTTAAATATAACTTCATTCCTCTGTTCAACCAGGAACAAAGTCTGTTACTTATTCTCTTCCTGTGTGATGAGGTTACCAACTCCCTTTGATGTGACAATGAAAATTCATGTATGTTCGGAAAAAAGCAAATACACATTGTTTTTTCTAAAGAAGTGCCAACATAATAGCAATATCACAAAAAAAAAAAAAGAAAAAGTCTTTGAGTAAAGTCTCTTCAGACAGCAGCGTCTCAGACCTGGTGACTCTTATCTTCAGGGAAACGTGTCCAGCAAGTCAGCCCAACTTCTCTCTGTTTGATAGATGTACCAAGGGTGGGGAGCCAGAGATCTGATTTTATGAGAGTTTTTAATAAAGCATTTATCTCTTCAAAATTATGTCTTGAATGTGATAAGCTTATAAATATTGGTAGGGTTTGAGCTGTAAACACATTTTCTATCTTTGTATGGCATTTTGCATTATAAACATTGCCAGAGTAAGATCTCAATGAAGTGTGAAGGCCTGCTATGCTGAGTGTGTTCTCAGGAGCAATTTGCAAGAATACCTAAAAACTGAGATCGACCAAACCACTGGATACATCCAGAGTACGTGCACTAAAGTGCACACTTTTTGTGTTTACCCACAGAATTAGCTATTTGCAGAAGTGCAGAGGCATTGCTGTAAGAGGATCTGTCTGAAATGGATTTGTAGGTTCTTCATAAAACATACGGAAAGTGAAAGGGGTTTATCTTTAATTTCTTACATTTTGTGTTAGGCTAAGAGGGAACTTTAGATGTTCCTTGGCCAGAACCTCTAACCTTATTGCAAAGTTACCTTGCACCACCGTTAAATCCTTGATCTTCATCCTGATAAGACCAAATTGCTAGCCCAAAGGTCACATTGGTGTTGGCTGATTTGTAATTGCCTTGGTATTCACTGGCCTTTATTTCACCCTAAAGCTGTGCACACCCACTGTCCTTTCCTGTGTGGCCAAAATGACACTCACACGCAAGTTGTACATGTGTTATTCAGACACACTCCTACTGGAAAGAGTTATTTTATATATATATACATATACATATATATACACACACACACACACACACATATATATATATGGTTTGGCATCTGCGGGTTGCGTTGGCAATTCAGCAGCAGGCAGGCTGATGCCTCCCAGCAAAATAAGAGGGGCAGGTTGGATTTGGTCCTGCGGCTTGAGTGAGGTGGATGTGACACTGGGCTGGAGGCTGAGTGCTGGCCATGGGGGCCAAGCTCTTCTGTGGCAGAGGTGCCCTGAGCATCCTTAATGTTAGCCAGACTTCACTGAAAGGTTGCCACAACGGGGTGCTGTTCCCCAAAAAGGTGTCACTAATAAGCACTGAGGGAAAGATAGCTAACAGTCAGTACCAGCATCCCAAACGTGTCCCTGTCAAAGCAGAAAGCTGGGAGAGGCAGCTTACTCTGTCTCACAGTTAGCTAGGTATTTTAGGTGTTTTAGTTTATCTAGCCATAAAAATCAAATGACTAGTATTTATGATTAAATGTGTTCAGAAATGCAAGAGAGGGACTTAATCCTTTAACCCCCTAACCCTTGAAGGGACAGATTAAAAAAATTACATAAAGGCTTAAAGCACAGATAACCATCTAATAATATTTTCTAAAGCATCAAACTTGGTTCAGTGCTACCAGTCTCACACCCAAAGATAGCTAGATGACTGACTGCCCTGGAATCACCAATAAAGAGGAATTAAATATTTGAATAATTTTAGAGATATGATCCCTTAGTCCTAGGAGGCTCAATCAGTTCGACTTCATTTAACGTCAGTAAGTGCCTGTTTGCATTTTTAGGCAATCATGTGACTTGTAAATCTGACCACAAGGGCATGAACCTTCTTACTTCACATTAAATTTAAATACAATAGACCCTTAGGAGTGGAATTCAGTTCCAGGTACATGTATGGGCTTGAAATGAAGCTTATAGCCCATGGGTCTAATCAACTTAACATTTATTTTAAAAATCAGTATTAAAACTCAGTCTAACACGGGATTATTCCCACACTCCTTCTCAGCCTTTTTTCCTAGCTATGGAGCATAAGGAGTTATTCTGCAGGCAGCATTGGTTTTAATTTTTTTTCTAAAAATTTTAAAATAATTTTGTTATTAAATCTATATTCTTCATCAAATTGCTATATTAATCCAGTTTAATAAGATGTGAGATTTTTAGAAATGTTTATTGTTCAGAATGCATTTGTGACATGGCATAGAACCTGCATTTCAATATGTATCAGGAATTCATATTTTTCTTAGTCTTTAGACACTAATGTTAATTACTACTAGGTAGTAAATTAGGAAACATGCATTCTAATTATTTTGTCAGTTATCTGAAAAAAAACCCAAACCCAAACCAGTTCTGCATTTGAGAACAGACTACATTTTAATCAAGTGGCAACCTACACTCTTATTGTGACTGATTTCCTGGGGCATTTCTCTTGATGCATAGGAAGCTGGATTATATTTACCAGCAATGAAACTTCAAAATAAAATTATTATTATTTTTAGATGGGTAATAAGAGGCTGGGAACAGCTGAGCCTTCTCTACAGCTCTAAAGAAATGCCACTCTACATAAAGTACAGCTTTCTTCTGCAAATTCCTTCCATTACAGATCTTGGTTTCATTTTTAATTCAAATAAAACCAAAGTGTAAGTCTGTTTTTTAATTATTCCCCCAACAGACCCTACAGTTCCCTCTCTTCTACTGCAGCCTGACATTCCTTTTGTCTCACAGAACATTTTCTGTGTGGCTGGGGATGAGATTTGGCTGCCGAGAAGGAGCAAAACTTGGAAAGGCTCCCGATGTAGATGTCCACCACCTGAGTTCAGGGAGGCACATCACGACTGCTGTGGGCTTTTGGATTTATCAGAAGCTTTGTATGGCAAAGGGAGAGGTTGTCAGGAGCTAGGCTGCAGCTCCTGGTGTCATTCTCCTCCTCTCTGTCAGAATTATGTATATCCATGCACAGGCATCCCTTTGTCAGATGGCAGGAATCGCTAGCTGCTGCCTCATGGCAATTGTTGCACCTCCCTCATGATTTCCATTTCTCAAATACCAAATGTAACTTCAATGTCAATTAAAAATAACAGCGATGAAGCACCCTGAGATCTTAGTGCCAATGAAAGTGCAGGTGGAAAGAAAGGTGAAAACCCAAAACCTTTGGTGGGTTGGAGCATTACAAGTAAAGGTGGGGTACCACTGCAGAGCTGGCAAGGCTGAGCCGTGCAGAGCCGAGGCTCCCAGGGGATGCTAACCTTTACAAGTAGGGTACAGGTGTAGTACGGGGGAGGTGGGCAGCACCTGGGTTTGTAGCCACCATCCAAGGGATAGATGCAGCTAGAAACACATTGAGAAAGAGACATTTCACGTATGCATCAGGTCGGTTTCCACTGCTGAGCCTCCAGGCTGAGATAATTGGGCTGAAGAGACATTTGCAATGCTTAAAAAGGAAGATGGATACAAGGCCAAGTATGAAAAGCTGTCTGTTTAATTCTACCCTTTGTCCTGTGTTCTATTTCAGGTGACTAAATTGTGCTTTGTTTTGAATAAGCTGGTGCGAAGTCCTGGCAGGTGCTTAGCAAAAGCCGTGCTGGCCGGGTGAGCCCACTTGCTGTGCTCCGGAATGGGAACCTCGAGCACGGGGCAGCACGGGGCGGGCAGGCTGCGGGCGGGCGGCGAGGGGCACCACGGCAGCGTGGCAGGGGTGCACTGCCTGACCCATGGCATGGCTGGGAAAGCCATTCAGTGCACCACCTACCATACCTACTGGGCAGCAGTTGGTAATGAGAAGTTACTTCAGCCTTTCCCGTAGTAGAAGGCATGCTAAAGCCTCACAGAGCATATAGATGTGGGAACAAGTCTGTCTGTCTGTGTAATTACATGTCCTTTCCTGACAGCAAGCATCAGACAGACATTCAAGAGGAGCTCAGGTCTTGGGAGACCATCTCATCTCTACTCATTGATGGAAACAATCTTCTGAGTCAAAAGCAAGAAAAAAAGGGAGTCATGCTGCAAGGCAGAGAACCAGCAAAGGAGAGATCTTCTGTGCATGCCTCAGCCTTGGGAAATCTTAGTCGGAGCTCAGTCAAGGATAAGACACATGACCATAGGAAACTTGCCTTTATTATTTCCAGGGCTCAGGGAGCTCCTTGTTTCCTATTAAATTCAAATACCTGTGCAGATTCAGAGACAAATGTGGCAACAACAACAACAAAATGTCTGTAGTTGTTTCAATAATCCTCTGTACTTGTTTCCTGTATTTATTTCAAATCTAATGCTCAAATGGCAACAGTCATGCTTGACAAGATGAGGAAACCCAGGGTTTCCTTCTTTTACACTTCAGAACTCCCACATGGGGATGTGGACATTTCCGACCTCCTTGTCTGCACTGTTATGATAACCAAATGCCCTTGACCATCATACTTCTGTATGTAGGGATTCCTATCCGTACCTCTACATCTGATTGGGTTCTGACTGGTTGCTGAGGTAAGATATAGCTTTTTAAGCTGTTGTCATGCTGAATCATTTTAAAAGCCTCTTTGAGGAGCATGGAAGGGTGCTGTGATATTGCTGGTCCCTCCTGCCCTGTTTTGGTCACACCTCTCTCAGCTGCTGGGATCAGGAACTGGCAGTCCCTGGCGTTGGCTTGCAGGTGTCATGTTCAGGGAATAGTAAAGATGGAGCAGTTTGTATTAAGTTTAGGAAGGCTTATGACCAAATCATAGAATCACTTATTTTGGAAAAGACCCTTAAGATCATCAAGTCCAACTGTCAATCTAACATTGCCAAGCCCATCACTAAACTGTGTCCTAAGTACCACATCTGTATGTCATTTAAATACCTCCAGAGATGGTGACTCAACCACTGACCTGGGCAGCCTGTTCCAATGCCAGACACCACTTTTGATGAAGTTTAAACCTCCCTTGGCAGAACTTGAGGCCATTTCCTCTTGTCCTATTACTTGTTCCATGGGAGAAGAGACTGACACCCACCTCAATACAACCTTCTTTCAGGTAGTTGTAGAGAATCATAAGGTCTCCCCTGAGCCTCCTCCACTCCAGGCTAAACAACCCCAGTTCCCTCAGCTGTTCCCCATAAGACTTGTGCTCCAGACCCTTCACCAGCTTCATTGCCCGTCTCTGGACATGCTCCAGCACCTCAATGTCTTGTAGTGAGGGGTCCAGAACTGAACACAGTGTTTGAGGTGCGGCCTCATTGGTGCTGAGTACAGGGGACAATCTCTTCCCTGGTCCTGCTGGCCACACTATTTCCGATACAAGCCTGGATGCTGTTGGCCTTCTTGGCCACCTGGGCACACTGCTGGCTCAATATTCAAACAGTTGTCAACCAGCACCCCCAGGTCCTTTTCCTCCAGGCAGCTTTCCAGCCACTCTGCCCCAAGCCTGTAGCGCTGCGTGGGGTTGTTGTGACCCATGTGCAGGACCTGGCACTGAGCCTTGTTGAACCTCATGCACTTGGTCTTGGCCCATCAGTCCAGCCTGTCCAGATCCATCTGCAGAACCTTCCTGCCCTAAAGCAGATAAACATTCCTCCCCAGCTTGGTGTCATCTTCAACTTTACTGAGGGTGCATTTGATCCCCTTGTCCAGATCATTGATAAAAAGTTCAAACAGGACTGGCCCCAACACTAAGCCCTGGGGAACACCACTTGTGACTGGCCGCCAACTGGATTTAACCCCACTCACCATGACTCTGGGTCCAGTCATCCAGCCAGTTCTTTAAAACAGCTCTTCCTGAACTATTTTGTTTGCTCGGTTTTGAAAGCATCCCTGCTTCTCCCTGTGGCTTAGTGACCAAGTTGTCCTGCTGTTAATGCCTGTCACTCCCGAGTCCAGAGCGTGCAGTTCTTAAAACACAACTCAATTCTTCTCAAACACCAGCCCAGTCATTCCTTTATCAGGCCATAAAAGTAGGCAATACAAAATCATTATAGCAAAAGCCAGGTTGCTTATAAGTAATACAGGTAACTTTTAAATTAATTTATTTACTTACTTTGCAATGACACGATGAGTGTTTGGGTAAAATTCTGCCCTTATCTTCAGATGCCCTCAGTTTCTCATTAGTTAAAAGCCCACTCATTAGGAAGAGCACATTCCCGGGACAAACACATCAGCTGTTGTAAATTCTTCCGCCAAAGTTTTCTGCTGTTCACTGATTTTCTAGAGGTAAGTGCCATGTTATTTACTCAATTAATAGCTAGTAAAGACAAAGTTTTCACTTCTGTTTATGGTCTACCAGTTAGGAAGGCTTTCTGTGGGTTTTTTTTCTGTAGCATGTCAATTCTGGACTATATTTTATTTCTTTTTTTTTTTCCTGTCAAATAACTAGTTGGTGCTTTACACTCCAATGTGAAACAGCAATTTTAAATTAGAAAACTGATCTTGAAATGCTGTCTGTGAATAAAATGCACATTTGAAAAACAAGAGTAATGTTTTGACTTTAAAGGTGTCTCAGAATTTGGGTAATCGGTTTAATACTTAAATGCACTGGGCTATGCGTGCAACACTACACACCTAGAAAGGAGCTAATCATACATTGGTCCTGTATTTAATCTCATATGAAAAATAAAAAAATACTTCTTTCATTAGAAGCAAAACATTCAGGGTAATTGTTTCAAGATGACTCACAATAAAGGCAGTCCATCACCTACTGTATATCTTAATCTCAAAAGGAGCCCAAAAGAGGATGCAGTTAGTTGTTTGACAATGGGTTCTGTTTATTAATGATTTGTGTTAATATATTGTGCCGGGTATTTGTAGAGCTAGAGATATGTTTAATTCATTTATTTGAGACAATGCAGGTGCCAGACAAGCTGCGTATTGGCATGCAAATAAAGTCTGAAGTTAATTTCACCTCAAATACTTTATACATATTTTCCAAATTATCTAGAGCCTCTCTTTGGCAAAGTGTAATATTACCTTTTGTGTTATCAAAAGAATAGGAATTATGTACTGCAAGAAGAGATTTACAGTGGAAATACACAACTGTTTAAGCATTTGCAAGCATACTAAGTTTTTTAGCTGGCTAAAGGACAGATTTTTCCTCTGACAATATTATAAATGCTTAATAACTCCATGAATTCAATTGGAATATTTCTAGTTTTACACCCCCTCCATTAATTTCAATTGAATTTTCTTGAATGACTCCATCTGAAAGCAGAACTTATCTTTAAGAGCGCTAAAATTAATTTAGCTTATAGCATTTTCTGAGGAATAAGCCAAGGCCTGATTGTTTGAATTTTCTGTGTTATCAATTGAACTGAATTTTCTCTTTTATAAGTGCCTCTAATAACAACAAACCCTTCAGGAAATGAATGTGTGAATTAAGCAGATGGTGTGAAAGAAGCATATTTTAAATGCTTTGCAACAATGTAAACGCATGTATTATTTATTGTACAGTATTACCCATTTGTACATTATTATAAGCTATTAAAATTACATGCCAAAAGGTAGGATATATTCTGTTAGTGCCCATTTATGTCCATGATCTTCAGTTAAAAGTATTTAGTAATAAATTAAAAGGAAAATCTATAAAACAGTAAGAACTTCTTTCCAGATACTGTTGGTAGGCACTTTTCACCCATCAAGAGCCAGACAAACAGCGTACTGAACACTGCTGAGAACATTCATCTTAATTATTCAGGGAATTAAGGCTTTAACAGCTCTGACAATCAATATGGCTCCTCGAGAAGGGAAAAAAAAAAAAAGGATTTATTTTCCCCCCTTTATTCTTTGCATATGGGAAAGAAATAAATATTAAAATTGCATAGAAAAGGTTGTATTTTTCACATAAACTTTACAACTTAAAATATTGAGAATATTTTTTTAAAAAATATGTTTGTCTCCATTTATAATGCAATAGAAGCAGATGGAATGGAATTGAAAATAACAATACATCAAGCTTTTTCATAAAAATAAGATCAGCTTCATATATTGCATGCAATCTAAATTCATGTATTAGATATGTAAAATGGCATAACACTCTAGATTTTAAATAGTTTCATCCACTCAAAAAATACTTCTTTCACTCAATCCTTCAACAACTGAAAAATTTTTTGTGGGACATATATATTTAATCTCCCTCTACTGCACAGACAGATTTACACCATACACTTTATCTTTCCCTGGTATTCAAAGCGCCATCAATAATCTGCAGTGATTTAAAGTGATGGGACGGTCTTTTAAATAAAACAATACTGGGAACCACAACCTGTATCTTAATTTTCCCTCTGTCACCGATTTGCTAGTAAATCACTGAAAAGTTTCAGTGTCCCAATAGGAAATGTTTTTCTTTCCAGCAGGAAGTTAAGAATTAATATTTGAAAACCAGTTTGAGGTCCCTGCGTTAAAGGCAATGTGGCAGCGAGGGAGAAGAGCCATGAGGGAAGGGGATCCCCAGCCCTGGTGGTCCCCACTGCCTGTGTGTGAGCACGAAGCGAGGACAAGCTGAGCCCAGCACACCCGCTTGTGACTGAGCAGGCTGTACCCAGCCTTGAACAGGCAGATAAAAGGGGGGGCGGGGGGGAGGGGAAAGGATGCAGGCTCCAAAAAAGGGATGTGAAAGCATTTGGAAAAATATCAGGAGTTGCTGCAGCACTGGGGCATTGGACCAGTTGATGTTCGTGGTGCCCAAACACACGTATAACGTGCTAAAATGGTTATATATAATAGAAAAGAAGATTTATGGGTTCCATGGAAAGAATATATTTTCAATACCAATTCTTTTCTTTTTTTATTCCCATGCTTCCTTGCAGTCTTTTCTCTCAATTTAAGGCATGACATGAGCTGCACATAACCGAAACAATAAAACTAAACAGGAAATGCCTAAGCAGCTCTCTGGCCCAAACATGACTTACTGTAAAACTGTGATACACACCCAAGAATGTCCTCTGGCATTTTCCATTTGCTTAAAAATGAATAATCCACACTGTACAAAAATGTCAGCAGTGATAGCATAGGCTTGAATCCCCATGTCCTTGCTCTTTGAATTTCTTTTCTCATACTTTGCACAAAAATAAAGGGATGATACTTTGTGCCTTGCGACCTGGTATCTCTGTTCATCTATTGGAAGTGAACTGTAATATGAATTGTAAATGAAAAAGTCAATCTTATGTTCATTTTTGTACTTGTATCGATCTGCAAGGAAGACGCAAACGTAGAGTCATAGAATCACAGAATGGTTTGAGTTGGAAGGGACCTTAAAGATGGTCTAGTTCCAACCCCCCAGCCATGAGCAGGGACACCTTCCACTAGACCAGGTTGCTCAAAGCCCCGTCCAGCCTGGCCTTGAACACTTCTAGAGATGGGGCAGCCACAGCTGCTCTGGGCAACCTGTTCTACTACCTCACCACCCTCATAGTGAAGAATTTCTTCCTAATAACTAATCTAAATTTACCCTCTTTCAGTTTAAGGCCATTTCCCCTTGTCTTATCACCACATGCCCTCGTAAAAAGTCCCTCTCCAGCTTTCTTGTAGGCCTCTATAAGGTCTGCCTGGAACCTTCTCTTCTCCAGGCTGAACAACCCCAGCTCTCTCAGCCTGTCTTCACAGGAGAGGTGCTCCAACCCTCTGGTCATCTTTGTGGCCCTCCTCTGGCCTTGCTCCAACAGGTCCCTGTCCTTCTTCTGTTGGGGGCCCCAGTGCTGAACACAGTACTCCAGGTGGGGTCTCATGAGAGTGAAATAGGGAGGGAGAAGCAGCTTGCTTGACCTGCTGCCCACACTTCTCTTGATGCAGCCCAGGATTTGGTTGGCTTTCTGAGCTGCAGATGCACACTGTCACGTCATGTTGGGCTTCTCATCTGCCAACACCCCAGAGTCCTTCTCACGGTATTACTCTTCTGCTCACTTTTTAACTTGGAATCTAGTCTGAGATATATAGCTAGAGAATTAGGAAGACGTGAGTCAGGAGACTGCAAAGTGGTAGTTACGATGATGCAGTGAATACTTAGTCTCTCTTTAGTGTAGCTTTATGCTTTTGGACCTCTGAAGGATTCAGGATAGATAGGCAGTCTGTGTCCTTTTTACCAAGTTATCTAAGCAAGCTATTTTTCAACAAAACCAGGAAAAGCAAGACTTTACATAATTTGAAACAGAAGAATAACAGCAGAGAGGGAGGAAGACAGAGACAGGATAGGTAGATTTGGTCTTTCCCTTATTTCCTAAAAAGACAGAGGACTATACATACATGCGTAGATAAACACACAGTATCTTGTAAATGCATATTGTGTGCATATAAATCAGACATCATAGAGAATAATATATTGATGCACAAGATTTTTCAAGGTACTTTTAAATGTGATTGTATGGTGAAAAAATGTTCAAATACAGTTGAAATGTCCATATTTCTTAGCCACAATAATAATGTCTACCCCAAATGTGATCAGTCAATGTTCAAAAAAGGACATTTCTTTTAGCTGCCAATTTTGCACATTCCTCAGTGGAATGCAAACAATACAGATACATTAATTTCCTTATCAAGTCCCACCATGTTTAATTTCTTTTCCAAGCAAAATGCTACTAGTTAAAATGAACATGTGTCTACAATGAAAGAAAGTATAGCACTACACTCAGCGGTTGCAAGACAAGAGTCAATAGTGCATATGAGAGTCTGAAAGCAAGCTTGGTAGAGTGTTGTATATCTAGTTTAAGCCACAAGACATGATTCTATTCTGTTGGAAAAATCACCTTTCCTCTATGATTTAACTGTACCTCTTTCCTATTCTGGATTTTATGTTATGTTAGTCAGGTACAGGTTAATGAGGGAATCTGAAGTAGCTGTTACTGTAGGAACTCCAGATTATTATTTTTTTCAAAGTGTGTTTCTGAATTCTGACATAATTATGAAGTTCAGTGAAAGATGACTCTTTCTCCACAGGTAAAATCACATGTCTGTGAGTTCTTGCTTTCCTACTGTACACGACATCTTTGCATACATTTCAACAGTCTTGAAACTGAAAGTGTAGTCTTCCCCTGTCTGAACTGGAGGAGTAAGATAAACCAAACTTAGTCATGGAATACGGGCTTCCAGGTGTTACAATTGTAATGTGATTTAGCTTTTAAGGTCATCTTTATGATCTTTCAGAGAGATTGAAATGTCAGGTAAACCATCTTTTTTAATCTTACTTTAAATTAGGTCTAAATCTACATACTCTCTGCTTCACTGCAACTTCTGCTTAAAATCAGTCTCCTCTCATGTCATACTTTGCCATTACTGATCTGGAGAAATGACATGGATTTCCTCAAAATGAGTACAAAAATGACGTAGCTATCCTGTAAATTTCTCATCTGACAGCTAAAGAATGATAGTGAAATGACGTCTCCAGAACATCAACTGTTAAATAAAGTATCCAGTGACAGATTTTTAAGTTTTGTGAAATGCTTGTTTGATTGAAGAATGATTCTTATCTTGTTGGTCATTGACATTAAACTGCATAGGTAGTCAAATTATTTAACATGTCCCACTCCTGGAAGATAAATCTGAATAGTGAATATGTCCTTACAAATGAGCTGTTCATCCTGAAGAGATTATAAACCCTGGGCATCAAGAACAATTAAACTCAGCAGAAAATGAAAACACAGAATGGTATTATAGCTAAATGTATGGATTATACTTCCTTGAAAAGCCAGTATACAGATGAGTATAAAATCAGAGGATGGATGCATTTGCTGGCTATTATGATGTTGTGTTGGCTGGCTATATGGTCAATATATGAATCATAAGCAAAAGTACCATCTGTAACATCATGTGTCACACTGCAAAGAATGCCAGGATAATCAATAAAAACCAGGAAAGAAGCAGAACTGGCTGGCTGGAGAACACCATTGGGCTGTATTGGAATACATGGTGTGCAAATAGGTTTCTTTAGGGTGAGTCTATATTTTTACTAATTTTAAGCTGTTGTTTTGGAATCAAAGTGTGCAATTAAGACAGATAGTTCAGCTGTTAACAACTATTTGGAAATGGAAATATAGTGGAATTCTGACTAATAAACACAGTTGAAATGAAAGTTGGACTAAGTTAACAACATTTGCTCGGGAAAAGCCAACATTTTCTTGTTTCTTTTTGCAGAAATGTGAATGTGCAGAAATTAACTTGCATTTTCTATTCAAGAAATGGTGAATTTCACCACACTTATTAAAGGATATATTGAAATCCAGTCATAACCTGCTTCATCCTAAGCTGCACAGCAGAAACTGATGTAAATAGAAAACTACATGTTATTTCGTGCAGTAAGAATATGATTCAAAGTTTCCTGAATACAGTAAAAAATACTTCATCAGCCTTAATGTATTTGTGATCAGGCCCCACTTCTTTCACTTATGAAGAATTCATTTTTGTTTTTAGAATATAGAGCAGAAACACTGAGAACAGATTCTACTCTGAAAACACTGTAGTGCTTCAGAAAGCTGTGTGCATCTTTGGGAAGTTAAATTAACCATGATAATATGTCACTGAATCAGAAAAACAGGAGTACTTGAATCAAGGCTGATAATGAGCTTCAAGGAGGCATTGTTAGTGTCTGCGCTCATTAAAAAACGGGGATTAAAGCAGTCCAATTAATGCCCATGCATAAGATTAAAAAGGCCATAGTCCAAAGATACAACAGTGGAAATTGTAATAAAAGATGTTTTGTTCTTCTTTAGAGGTTCTTTTGTGTATGTGTGAAACAATGGATAATTTATTTCCCCCTCTTTCAGAACTATAGGTTTACCTCTTTCTTTGAAAACTCGATTCACTTGGTTTTAGATGGCTTTTTAAAGAAAAAGTAAGCATCTGTAATTAAATTCCCATGTGCAAATAAAACCAGAATAAATTGCAGAATAATGCAACTGGATTGGAACTTTTTCAAAGGACTTTTTTTTAATTTAAAATGTCAACCCTTTAAGGAATCACGCATATGGGAAGGTCTCCTGTGTATAATAGGAAGTAGCAGGAAAAGTGACATGCTTTGCAATGATACACTTTAGCCATCTAAAAGGTAGTCATATTATCTAGGCATTTATCACCACCTTTTCTAGGTTAACAGGGATAGCTGGTTGACTAATTCCATACAGCTTTAAATAGGGAATATATAGTAGCTTTGGAAGGTGTACAGTATTCACTAGATAACCTTGAATGGCTTTCCTTGACAAGACTCCTAACTTGCTTGAACAGGATTAGACAGATTCCTGCCCTTTTTTGTGGGATTCAGCTTGCAGATGCAGACATCTGTGTCTACAGTTGAGCAAGGTGTCCAGGCTTCTTCACAACTTCAAGGAAGATTTGGTCAATCCAGTCAAAAGACCCTTGACAGTTATTCAACATGTCCTGAGATAAATATTTTCATTTTGTCACTTGTGGTGTTTTGCACATGGTCCCGAGTGACTGGCTCACAGTGGTCCTTCTTGAGAATGGGGTTGGACCAAATGACCTCCGGAGGTCCCTTCCAACCTCAACCATTCTGTGATATAATGCCTTGTCAGTGACAGTGACAACAATTGGCCAGAAACTAAAAATATAACTTACAATTATCCTGCACTATTATTTCCTGGATTATCTTTGTTATGATTTATTATCTGCAATGTTGTAATGCCTAGGGCTGTCAGATCGAGACAAGAAATGTACTATGTTAGTCATTAATATCTGACAAAATGATCTAATTATATGTACGTAATAACACAAGGCTGAACAATATCAGTGTTTGCATTGTGGGAATAGGCAGCTGGGATCTTTTCCCAGATCTTTTCTTACACAGAAATTCACTAAACCATTTCTTTTTCTCCTGATGCTCTTCCCATTTCATCTGAGCTATAACTTTTTGAAAAGATCTTTGTTTATATTATGGACTTGTTCTCATGTACTGCAAAGCAATCCAGTGCAAATCATGAAAAAGCACTTACAAATGCACTAAGTCAGTTTGCTGCATCAAAGGAGTGCAAAGGACTGCGATGCATTCATTATTTTGTATAAAACAGAAAGGGAAAGGCATTTTTTGTGGCTTTTTGTTTGGTTTTTTTTTTTCCCAGCCTATGACATTACTTAGATGATTATGCAAGGCTCTGCAGGAAAAGAGAGAAAAAGATACCGGTTGCAAGCATAAGACTTCCATCAGATCAATGGAGTGAAAATAACCTGGCATCCTTTTCCAACAGGCACGCTTGTACGTAGTACCAGCTTGATGGCCTGTAGCAATGGCCCATTTCACTCAAGGACATTTTCCCTAATAGGATCTAAAGGATTGTGAGCAAAGTTTTAAAACTTGGGTGCTAAATCTGTATTTAGGCATGCAAAAAAAGCAGCCAGAAAGTGGGTGGGGAAACAACAGGAGCATAAATCTCTGGCTTGCTAATGAGGGCTTGCTCGTGGGGAGTTCTGCGTTGTGGCTTCTTGCAGTCCTGCTCCTCGCTCACTGCCCATAGCCATTGCTTAATGCCAGTTGCCTCCGCCACCTCTTGGGAAGGTGCTCTTGTACCAGACCACTGGTCAGGGGGACTTAATGCTTATCTGGGACTGAGGATGGAAAACCACAAGACTGGGGCTGGAGAAGAGAAAGGCTGTTCAGCAGGAGATAAAAAGACAAAGTAGAGACTTAAAGGAAAGGCAGAACATCAGGAGAGCAGTGGCAAAGGAAAAGAAACATCAAACCCAGAAGATGGAAGAATAGCAAGGAAGGACAAATGACAGGGGGAGAAATCCTGGATTGTATCACTTACGAGAGCCAATACATTTTCGAACAGTGAAAAGGTTTTTTTCTTTAATAAGTTTGCTGGCAGATTTGGGTAGGTGTATCTGCAGCCTTCCTGTAGATTTGGCATCCCATTACAGATTAGAGGTAATAACCAGGGAGTATTACAGATTCTAGTAGACGGGTATGTTGGCTGTACTGGTTTGGAAAGCAAGAAACCTAGGCATCCTGGCTGTAAGCTAATGGATGGGTATGTGTGAAGAGCTCTCTTTGTCTAGGAAAGGAGTTAAGTGATCAGCTGGTGTTAACTGCGTGAGAAAATATCAGGGACAAGTGAAGCTAGGCTAATTACACTAGGATAACTTCGGTCTGACTTTATGGGCAAGAAAAGAAATAATAAAAAATGGATGTTTTTATCCAGTGTTATGACATTTTAAATTCACATGGCTAGTGCCTGAGTTGAACCTGCAATGCAGACAGTGATTGCAGTGATTTAATGTGACTAAAATGGAGAAACTTGACGGGTGAATGACAGACAATAATAACTGAAAGGATAAACACATCATACTGTAGGTGCAGCAATGTTCATTAGAGCAAACAATTTTTATGACTCTAGATTCAAGCTGTTATATCAGCTGGAGCCCACCATGTAGTTGCTCATCAGCACCAGTAACAGGTACTGTATTACCCAGCAAAAAGACCTGAAAGACAAACCCAGGACAGAGTTGAGCTGCGCTTCTTGGGGAAGAGATAGGAGCAGGGACAGATCCTGGAGCAGCCGACGGCAGGCAATGGTTAAACCTGCTCCACAGGGTGCAAAGTCATGGTGTGTGTGCCCAGGATGCCAGCAGCCCTGCAGCTCCGGCAGCTCCTGGACTACTAGTAGTCCCCAAGCCAGTGGGACAGTCAGGGAAAACAGCAGACCCTGAAAGGAAAAATTCATGCTAATAAGCCCCCACTTCTATAGACAAAGTTCTATAGCTCCTTTGTCAAAGATACAGCATGCTTTTCCAGCTTGTTCAGATCCACATTTTATTTTCTTTAACATATTGATATTTAATTTGTTTTCAGTATAGTAAGTAGCTTAAACCATTAAGTCATTAATAGTATCACCCTTTTAGCCTGCAGACTGATTATCTCTCTTGCATCTCTTCATTTAGAAAATGAAAATTAAATTCAAGGGTAGATAACAATACACTTTTTTCCCAGATATGCTGAAATTACAGCGTTTCTGAGTTCTCTTGATTAATCTGTGTGAAGTAGAAGTATTTGCCTTTTGTTTGAATTACCTTTCCTTTAGTGACCATTACCACATACAGATAGCAAAAAAGGGCTTAGCCCCACTGCGATGATGTTCCAGGCAAGTCAGACTGACCATAGCAGAACATGCTTGGAAGCTGAAATTTCAAATGAGCAGCACATTTGTTTTAAACTATTGTTTTAAGTTATTCTTCTATTAACTCATTTTTTGTAAACATCAGGAACCAAAAAAGTGTTAAGGAAAGGTCTGAAGCAACTGTGGCAGACGTCTGGGTGAGAAAGAAAGCAAAAAAAAGCTGACCATCAGAACACACTTCAAGACAACAAAGTCTATCAAAAAGTCTTTCAAAGCCTTTGAAATTAGACTTAATTTTTACAAGATCATAGTTTTCACCTTACTCTGTTTGTGCTGGGTATAACGTTAACAAAAGCAAATAAAACCAAAAGGCATCCCTTTGCCATCCTATCTGCCTCCAGCGTGGCTACTGCCTTTCTAACAGTTTTGGTTTTTTTTTTTTTGTTTTCAAGGACACATCAAAACAATTTCCCAGAAAAAAATATACCATGGATGTTTGGGTCAAACGGTTAGCAGTGGTGGCACTGCTTACCGTGGTTGACGCTCAGCTGCCGAAGCCAGCACGGGTCCCTTTGGTTCTGCACAAGCCTTTCATGGTTGTCTGGAACGCGCCAACTGAGCAGTGCAGGCTGCGGTACAAGGTAGACCTGGATCTCAGTGTTTTTGACATTGCATCCAACACCAATGAGACTTTGAGCGGATCCAATGTGACAATCTTTTATCACACTCATTTGGGATACTATCCCTACTACTCAGATGATGGAGACCCTGTCAATGGAGGGGTGCCCCAGAATGAAAGTCTTATCAAACACCTTAATAAAGCAAAGTCTGACATTGACTATTGCATACCCATGAAGAAATTTCAGGGACTTGCAGTCATTGACTGGGAAAACTGGAGGCCCCAGTGGGATAGGAACTGGGGCAATAAAAGCATTTATAGGAATAAATCTCTGGAGATGGTTAGGAGACGGCATCCTCAGTGGTCAGAGCACAGAATTAGGAAAGTGGCTAAAGAGGAATTTGAAAATGCTGGCAAGAGTTTTATGAACAACACCATCCTTCTGGCTGAGCATATGAGACCAAATGGTTTGTGGGGTTACTATCTCTACCCAGACTGCTACAACTATGATTACAAAGAACACCCCCAAACATACACAGGGAGATGCCCAGCCATTGAGTCTTCCCGCAATGACCTCCTGCTTTGGTTGTGGAAGGAAAGCACTGCTCTCTACCCTTCTATATACCTGGATTATATACTGAAGTCAAGTCCAAATGCACTAAAATTTGTTCACTATCGGGTTAAGGAGGCGATACGTGTTGCCTCAATTGCTAGAAAAGACTACGTTTTGCCTGTGTTTGTTTACTCCAGACCATTTTATGCCTATACTTTTCATGTTCTAACAGAGGTAAGCAGACAGACTTCTTTAGAAATTTAGATTTGAAACAGTCTCTTAGAAGAAATACTTTCTGAAAGTTTTCCTTGTATAAAAGGACTTATGCATTTGTTTTTCATATTTAAGGCAGCCCCTGCAAAAGGAAGTACTGTAGTCACAGTACAAAACTCTACACCTTTCAAGACTTAATATTGCAGTGCTTTGGTCTACTTCTGTAGGATAACATTGTGTATTTTTAATGAGGGTAATTTAGAAAGAAAGTACAAAGAAATCATTTCCTTAAGGAAGTAATTCATTCTGATATTTTAATTCTTTCAGGACAGCTTGTGAAATGAACTTGACAATTTTTTGTGAAGTTCAAAACTAATTAGTGTAGTGGAAAGAAACTTTCATGAGAAAGGAGCCTCAGGGCTTTTTTGTTTCTTTATCCAAATGTAAATTCCTTCAGTATAGAAATAAACCACTCAAGTAAACTAGTCTGGCCTGGAGTTCCTCACTCCTGCATGACAAGCATTGGCCATCTCGATTTTCAGAGGTACAACATGTTCAAACATCTTCATGATCCAACATTTAGTGCTAATACTGTGGAGTACTTTTTAATAAAGAAACCAAGTTTTTGAGTCATGCAATATTCCTTCACCAAAGAACAAGTGCAATAAATACATAGTGGCCACAGCATTGATGGTAAAAGTATATGTGTATAAATCCCAGACTTTCTGGATATGTAATGATGATTGTGGCTCTGACTTTGTTTATGCGCATAATAGAGAGGCACAAATGCATATCTATTTCTCTAGTATGTGCTCCAAGTGCCAAAAGTTTGGTTTGATCACTATGGATTCCATGAGAAGGGAGGAAATCTGGGGCAGGGACCTCATGGAAACAACCACTTGATGGCTAAGCATATCTGGGGGTGCTCCCTCCCTTTGGTTTACAGAGAGCTGCATGAGAGCTCGCTTCTGCTGCTGCCAAAGACATGTTCTTGACTCCAACCAGAACAGCAAAAGAAAGAGAAGGGGCAAGGGAAAGGCAATGGTCAGTCCAGCAAACCACAGGCTGCATGTGGCTTTAGCCTGGAGCTGGAGCTGGGGTGGTGCGGTGGAGCCCTAACAGCCTGAGAAGAGTTTCAGGCTGCCCCCAGGAAGCAAGTGGTACATAGAAGCAATCCTTAATTTGGTCTGCCTTCATTTTTAGCATCCAGGGACACCTTTGGAGGTGTTTTCTGCGTGATGTGGAAGCTGCAGGTCCTTGCTGGTTCAGAAGTCCTGGGCAAATAGGCAAGGCTGTGTCCCACTGAAGGGAAGGAGCCACTGGGGTCAGCACAGGCAGGATTTCACCCAGAACACCTTCACTGAAGAACTCAGGCTGTGAAATAAATGAGCATTCTTCAAATGCAGTAATGAACATTTTTAATAATATAAATTAGTCCCTTGATCAATATAAAAATACCACGAGTTTTACTTAAAGCTATGAAAACTAACATGCTGTTGCCAGTTAGGCACAGGTTCAAAATCTGTATAAAGTCACTGTTTTACCTTAAGCGATTTTCAGAGCAGTACAGTGGTAATTAGGAGTTCCTCCTAAGTTACACACTTTAACTGTTTTTCAGTTGCATATAGCCATTTACTTCTAGATACTTTAAAGTTCACTTTGTACCTCTGCAGCCAGGGAAGATCCCTGCATAGCCAGAGAAACATATTTGGATTATGCTCCACCACGTTTTCTGATGACAGTCCCCAGCTCTGCAGGCAGCCATGGGGGCAGGGCTTGATGTTTCTCCAGGCTATACTCATCATCTGTGTGAACAGCTTGGGGACTGCCAGGAACTTGCAGGGTTGCACTTCAGAAAACTCTAAATAGGAGTGATCACAAAAATAATGTTCTTGTTTTCCTTCATAGCCCTGAAGTCACCAAGATACTTTAAACACGGGTTTGTGTGTTCAGATTTTAGACTAGACTGGAGCTTCTCATTTGACCCATGAGATGCCCCTAAGTGATGCTCATAAACCTACAAACAAGACATGAAACCTTTGAGGTCCAGCAACAGTGTGCATGAATGTGACAAAAGGAGCCAGTGTAGTGTAACGACATCCAGGCTAAATGGCCATAGAAAAAATGGGATAGCAGGCTAATAGATACCTGACCTCTGACAGGGACTGGGCCAGGAGGACCACTGTCCTGCTCCATCAAGTTCTGCAAAAGCTGTGACATTCTGGTCCAACAGAAATAATTGCTGACACGCTCAAGCCTTGTGTATAAGCCCTTCTGTACAGCATGAAAAATACCACAGTGGAAGAAAATAGAAAGAATGGTTGTGAGTCAGAGACACTGAGGGAGAGACACAGGTCTAGCAGACCTTCAGAAAGGTGAAAGATTCAGGTCCCAAACGGATGCTGTAGCTACGTGTGCTGTACCTTTCACCCTGGAAATCAGGTGAGTTGTGCATAAGGTATCTGAGAAATTAATTTTGCTTTTTTTCTTGGAAACAATTTATAAATTCTGAACTGGGATCCCAATCATTATGAAAGGTTTCTGTATTTGCTAGAAATTTATATAAGCAGTTTGCCATCTGTAGGGTATTTAGAAACTCTCTTCTTTGACAATTTAATACTAAATGTGTGGGAGAGGGAAGTTACACAGTAGCATATGTGCTTCCTGACTAGATAGCTGAATTCATTAATAAAGCAGGATGACAACTAACAAACGATGAGTAATGGGTAACAATTCTCTTGTTCACCTATAGATAGTCTTCTCTGACGACCAGGTGTGCATGTGTACAGGGATCATTCCCTGCAACGATGCCAGGCTTGCGCTACCATTCCTGAATACAGAAAAACCTTGTCTGTGACTAAGGCTGTTCAAAATGTAGAGGAAAGATTAGAAATGTACTTATTTTTCTTTCCTTGGAATTTAACTAGAATTGACTGTGCTGTTTCCTCTCAAGCTCCAAAACTGAAATGGCTTAGCTTACCTCCTATTTTTTAGCATTCAGTGCAGCAACTTGGCTGATCAAAATACGGAGAAGCACTGACGGAAACTAGACCATCCTCCTCCGTGCCAAATCAGCTGTCCGCCTGGAGATAGCTGAGCATAATCTTGAGGATCTTTGGTTGTTGCACACTGCCCCCAAAAGTTTGAACGAGAAGGAGCATCAGCAGGAAAGCAGCTTTGTTGACTTGGTTATTGCGTGGAGTAATACCAGATGCCTAAGTGGTAGCTGACCTATAAAGCTGCCTCTTCAGGACAGTCCTCTAACATGGATGGATGAAGTTCTGATACAAAGAGTAAAATAGGATTCCCCACCTCAACATTCTCATATTTAAAATTATATCTATATTTTTTTTAACTTGCATGTTTTCTTCCACGTGAGGTACTTAACACTCACATGCCAGTGAGTGCCCACTAATGACAAGCTGTGCTGAGGAACAGTGCTGGGTTCAGTCCCAGACCCAGGGCTGCTGTGTCTGAGGCTGCTGGTGGAGCTCATGTGCCTCACTCAGGGCTTCATGGGGGCACTTCCCTCTCTCTCATCCTGATTTGCCACTCAGTCATTATGAGAGACACTTATCTTTCCTTTTCTCAAAATAGCCAAATAGGGGGTGAAAGTTTTATTTTATAACCCTTTTTGTGGCAGGGGAGGGTGGTGGTGGTGCCTCCCCAATTTGTGTGACAGTCTGCTGGTCAGAGCACCCACCTCTGGTGTGGGAACTCTTGGCTCAGTTCTCTTCCCAGTCTGCTCAGGATGAATGCAGCACCCTGTGTTGGACACCAGGAATGAGTTAGGGAATCACCTGACTAAAAAGAACAAGTGTACACGGGAGCAAAAATAAAAGAGAGGGTGCAACCTCCTGTTCGTAGGTTATTCAGGGGAGAGCCCTTCTGTGCTGATGGCCTTTGAAGTAGTCAGTCAGTGAAAGATGTAACTATGCGTAGAAATGACAGCCAGAAGCCTTACTTCTTTCTTTGTGGGGAAGTTACCAAATTATTAAGCTGAATTGATCATAAGCTGTAGTCAGGTTCCTACTTGTTTCTCTTGCTCTGCTTTGTACCTTCATTGAATTGGCACAAAATAAAATGGCATCAGAAAGAGAAGTGGCACCCCTCTAAACATTGTCTGCAACCTCACAGTGAAGGTAACCCCTGCTGGAGGGTTAGCTGGAGATGATGCGTCTTTTTAGTATGGAGGAAGAGAGAAAAATTCAGCCCATGTCTTCCAATCAAATGCCAAATTTTGGCTTTAGCCTGAGAAAAGTTCTGAGTTTCTCAGCGCTGGCAAGGTGGTGTTTCTAGGTGTGCACGAAAGCAGAAATGTAGGTGCCTCGGGAACTTCAGCTGTGAAATTATCAGTGCCATTGGACTTCACACACCCAGAGGACTGGGTGAACTTTAAAGGTCATACTCTTGGTTTTGATTATTTTCTATCCATATGAATTAGACATGAGGTGCTGAAATCCCTTTGTGGATGTGAATCTAAATGATTTCTGAAAGTAACAAGAGAAAGATGTGGACTATGAATGTGGGAATGAAAACTGGATTGACTCGCTCCTGGTCAAGCACCCTAACTCCTTAAGCACATTGCTTATTAAATCTTTATTTCAGGATTTTCTCAGGTCATAGTTCATTCATAAATGATGCAGATTATTTATTTTGCATATCTGAAAAGGTTTCAGTAATTTGTTAACAAGATCTGAACTCTGTTAGTATGAAATCACTCAACCATTATGTGGCTAATGTAGAATCACAGTCCAGCCTTTCTATTTGGGTAATCTTTGCAGATGAGGGAAGCCTGGGCATCCTCATTACCAAGGGGTCAGGCTGTATTTCCCATTCTCTTAACATTTGATGTTTTGATCTTTAATGCACATACTTTTTTTTAACTGATAAATTAATTCCCATGGGAAACCCCCCCCCCACAATTTCCTGCATGAAGGTCACACCTGCAGCCCACACCACCATCCTTTTATAAAACTAGCACTGTACTACATACTTTGAAGAGCAATGACATTCTCTAAAAGACTGCTTGGATGATCAGCATCAACACAAACTTCAGGCGAGAGCAACTATTCTTTAAATCTCTCTGTACATTACATAAAAGCCAGTAGGCAAGCTCTGCTCTTTCAGACTTTGCAGGTTTTCCTGCACTCTTTTGTCCAGCCTTTAGTTAAGGGTCAAAGTCACTGCTTCTGACTTCTCTGTAATCGTCTTCAACTCTTCAGCAGGCTCTCCCTTTCCCAAGGCATTTATTTGTGATTTCTTTTATATCTCTTGGGCCATAAATGTTTCAGGAATAGGAACTCCTTAACTATGCATTGATAAATCAACAGGCCCACTTACACAGTGAAATAAATTACTTAGTAGTAATTAACAATAATAACATGGGGTTTCCACTCTATCATTTTGCATTTCTAAGGTGCCACCACCATACTGTGATCATTTGGCTGATGTTTTGAATTGTTTTCTTCTAAAAAGGTCTGAAAAGACTGTATCAAAGACCATCACTAACTTTTAAAAGGATTTTGCTGTTTCTTCATCAAATTGAGAAATATTTTGATATCTGTCATTACAAACACTGATCAGGAATTACTTTCTAGTCAGTTATTGCAGATGGAAATGGTTGGAGATGTAATTGATCATGCCTTGAAATTTGGGGATGGAAGAAGATCCTTCCTCCATATTGTCTAAGATTTAATTGCATTTCTGTAGACACAATATTCACAGTCTCAGGGAATGGCTTTAAGACACTTGCAAGGTATGTTGCTCGGTTGTTGGCCAGGCACCTGGGACTCCTGTTCTACACACTCCTGTCTGTGTTCCGGCAGGGCTGTGCTACTGCTATTGCTACAACTCTACTGTTTTATCAGTACAGCTCTAAAAGTGGGTATGGTTAAACCAGTATGCAAATGTGTGGGTTTTTTTTAACCCTGTTTGGTACTATGTAGCACTGGGAGAGGCTGTTTTTCAAAGATATATTTCCTGGAATAATGGCATTCACACTAGTAGGAACAGCAGCTCTGTAAATGTCTTGGCATGGCTAAAGCAGCACAAGTCAGAGCCCTGCCTAAAGCCTACCAACTGCAATTAGACACTGTAAGGGTAATCCAACGATGTGTGACCATACTTATCGTCACTTGCCGAAAAAGATGCCTATGTAGATATGGAAATCAATCAAAGACTGGTAGATAAAATAGATCATTCAATTCTTACTCCACCAGTTTGGTTGGAGGACCCCTTGTGAATAAACTCTAAAGATTTCATTATTTAATAGTCACGCTCATGAATGCAACCTATGCAAACCTTTGGAGATACACAGGAGAGCTTTCTAAACTAAATAGCAATTTTATTATGAAGAATATACCACTGGACTGACATCTCCTCAGGGAGGTGGGGAGTGATGCCCAAATCCTAGTGATTTTTTACTTTTATTTTTATATCTTTGGTTTTCTTATGTCTGGTTTTGGCCTTCTTTTTCAGACAGATCTGGTCAATACCATTGGTGAAAGTGCGGCTTTGGGAGCAGCCGGAGTTGTTCTGTGGGGCAGTATGCAATACGCCAGCTCAAAGGTAGGTTGTCTTGGTTTGTTAGTATTTAGGAGTCACCTCAATACCTCTTCTTTGCCACCACACCCTCTGTAGCACCTACCTATCTTTATCAATGTTGTCAGCCAGTGGCTGAGGACGATGGCTCAGTACTACTTTCAGGTCCTGTTAGTTCCATACTTTCAGTAGGCTGCGAAGTCCCGTTGCTTCAGAGCACATTGCTTTGGGCAGGTCATTTGTAGCATTGTGGAATAATGAGTCCAGGTTAGAAGACAGACATGTTTTGAAACAATAACATATAAGCACAGCTTTTTATATAAGCACAGCTTTTTTTTTTTTTTTTTTTTTGTAACAGTGTAGCTATGGCTGTTTGTACAGATCCACAGAGCAGGAATGGAGTCTGGAGGGAGAGCATTTTCTCTGGTCATCAGTGTTGAACTGACACATGGAAACTAATGTTACCACAAGAAAAGGCCTAGTTCCTCCTCCCAGGTCCTTCAGGCCTTCACAAATAAACCTTTTTGAAATGATGGAGGAGGTTGGAGGCAGCACTGGGGTTTCAAAGGAGGCATGGTAGGCTAGCTGCTGGTCCTCAGCCTGGGCTGGGCTTTGGTACACACTGCTTTTCATGCAGTCTGCTCTCCTCCTCCTGAAGTCTCTGGCAAAGCACCACTGACTTTGGCAGAGAAAGAGGGAAATCCGAATTGGAACTTTCTAGCTGCAATTGCAGCAACTTCTGTGCTTGTTTCTGAAAATGATGTGGTTCCTTGTAAACTGAAGCAGCTGGAGAGATCAGGACCAAAGAGGTGACTCAATATGTGCTTGAAAGCCTCTAAGTCCCATGCACTGCTCCTGGTTGGCAGTTACCAGAAATCTCTGCTTAAGGAATTAGTTAGTCTCAGATTAGCACATAAACTCTCTTTCTGTTTACTAAGACTCCTCCCTAATCTAATATTGTGTGTTCTACCAAGCACCAAATAAACACTGTAATAAAGGTCAATATTTTGCTAATCTTACCCATGGATTAAACCCAATAGATTACTCCAGCCTGTAAATCCAACAAGATTTTTCTCAACAGGTTACTTTAGTTAAGAACAGTTTTGTACTGGCATCTTCTTAGATATAATAAATTTGGACACAATGCTACCTACTGAGAAATATGTCATGGTCCTTTATTCTCTACAGGACAGCTGCTCAACGGTTAAACGGTACATTGACGGACCCTTAGGACATTATGTCATTAATGTGACCTCAGCAGCCAAACTCTGTAGCAAAGTCCTGTGCAAGAAGAATGGAAGATGTATCCGCCAAAACAGCGACTCTTCTGCTTACCTCCATTTGTCACCCACTAATTTTAAGATCCGAGTCCGTCACTCAGAGAGGGGCCCCAGGTTCCAGGTCACTGGTGAACCCAGCCTGGAGAATATTGAAGCCATGAGGCAGAGATTCATGTGTCAGTGTTACCAGGGCTGGACAGGAATATTTTGTGAATTGCCTGACCAAAGGCTAATGGAGCGCTGGGTTCACCTTGTGTTCAGTAGATCAAGAAAACAAAAGCTTTATGTCTTTCTCTTAGGAGCCATGCAGCTTCTTCTGCTTTGCACCACACACTAAAATCTTCTGAGGTGCAAGGAAGTAAGAAATGGTGTCACTAAAAGTCCTGTTCCTTAGCAAGTTTTTACTGCACAGGGAAAAGGCTTTGTTGACTAGATGGTTTTATTCTGGTTTCTTCATCTCCCACTCCTGGAATTGCTTCAGATATCAAACATTTTGAAAGCAACCTCCTCTTTTTTACCACCTCTCTACTCTTAATTCATGTTTTACTCATATGTTCAACAGATAAAGCTTCTGCTGCAGCAGTGGAAGCTTACCTGAGTAAAAAAAGTTGAATAAACTTGTACAAGGATTCATCCATGTAGAAGCTTAAAAAAGGACACAGAGACTCTTTCTTTCAGGGCTGGATGATTTAACATATGGTGATGAGGAGAGTCTTCATTTGCACCAGGGATCACAAACTGTTCACTGCAGCTCTTGCTTGAAGTCAAATGTCATTTTATGTAAACAGCAGCACTGTGCCCAGAGCCACATCCACCACACTGTACCGATCCTACTGCTTCTGCATGGACAATGTGAAGAGCATTAAGTTATACATCAGTGCACACTTTAAAAAAAATGTATGTCAAGCATTTCAGGGCCTAATTTGATTAATATTATTTCTAGACATATCAGTATTTCCAGCGGTAGCTTTGTGCCATCCTTTTCAAAGGTACCATTCAACTGAAAATCTCTGCAATTGCCAGTTATTGTGTCAAATGTTCATTTTCCCATCGCACCAGCCAACCAGCAGAATGTATATGCGTTTAGGTGAGGGGCTCCTGACCTCTGAGACCAATGCTGGTAGCTGGCATCCTGCAGTGCTTCTGCCCAGGCAGGCAATGGGAGAGCTCTTCTCCTCTTGCTCTGACCCCCTGGGAAGCAGGCAGCCTTGCTGCTGGGTATCACTGCTGTCTTTGGGGCTGCTGCAGGTCTTTGCTTTCTGCTCGCTAGTTACATGGGTCTGGTAACTCTGCTCTCCTGCTGCTGTTGTGCAGTCACCCGACCAAACTGGCTTGTCAGCGACTGGGAAATGGGAACAGGCTGACATCCCACTGCTGGTGTGCCTTGAGCAGGGGAGGAGAAGATGAAGGACCTTACTCGCCAGCAACATTTTGGCTTGCAGCCTTTGGCTTCAGGTGGGGACCTCTTTGGAGGTGGTATAACTTAATGAACTACTGATTACTGATGAATCTGGCATCCATAACACGCCATCCTGTCAGGCTGTGGCGTGTCCATTTGCAATTATTCATCGATCTATGTTCATTTGTGAATAAACGTATTTCATTAAAGACCTATCTGTCTTCCATACAGCCTTTCAACGTAGCAAGCAATGAATGCCTTCATTGAATTGAAGGCAAAAAAATTCCCTACATGTCTCTGACTTAGGGAAGATACTAAAATAATTTTCTTTTGAGGCTTTTGTATGATGCATTGAACTGAATACTGTTCCAGAGCACGGACACAGAAATTAGTAAGAAACCCACATGTGGGTCTAAGACATTTTCTTTACCCTGATTAGTGTCTGTATTGATCATTTGTGGCCATACTTCACTGCTTACATTAAACAATACCCTGTTCCTGTAGCAGTTTACTTAAAATCAGCAAGGCTATGTGGAGAGGATGCTCAACTGAGTAAGAAATCTGAATCTGACCCTTAGCCAGGCCCCCTTCCTGATACTGCCCTAAATTAGTATTAACATGTCTCAATGCATTATGATCTGCTTGGGTGTCCTATGTTCTTTGTAATCTGCTGTTATCTCTGAACATTTCTTCATGATAACCCCACAAAAGAACTTACTTTGGTTTGCCAGGACCAGATTCACAGCTGGTGTGAGCCATGATGCTCAGATTCACTTGAGCCAAAGATCCAACTCATAACAGACCTGCAGTGGGTATCTTAAGGCTGCAATGATACCTAGACACTGGAATGGGACTGACTTCAGTTAAAGAGACTTAGGGCTAGCTATAGTGAGTCACTGTGACAACATGTGCTGAGAAACTACAGGAGAGCTTTGCTTGACCTTTTGCTTTCTAGTGTGTAACAGCAATGGGTGATCGCAAAAGTGAAGGTAAAAAGCATTATTCTGGTGTGGGAGAGAAAGGATTAAAACTAAAGTTTAGAAAAATTGACAGTTGTTAAGAACTATGCCTTTAGACTGAAGCTAGAGTGTTTACCATTTCACATATTTTTTACTGATTATATATATTCTGCTTTAGCTCTTTATTCAGTTCAGAGTATGATAAACTTCAAGGGGAACTTCAACTTACACATAATTTAATGTATTGAAAGCATAGAAACTATTAGCTCAGTTTTGCTGAATAGCTGCCACAAATCTGTATTTAAACTGGATGGTCCTGCTTTATGTAATACTGTCCTGTGTTCTAAAACCAGATGTGATGTGAAAACACTGTAATCCTTATGCACTGTGTCAGTGAAATATGTTCTTAAAATGTTGCGTAACACTTTTTGTAAAGTGTTTCCATTATTTCTGTAGCCTTTTAAGAATAAACTGTATTGTGTCATGCACACAATTTATTTGGAAATCATAAATCTACAGAATCACAGAATGGTCACGGTTGGAAGGGGCCCAAGGGGATCACCTAGTCCAACCCTCTGCTAAAGCAGCTTCACCTAGAGCAGGTGGCACAGAGACACGTCCAGGTGGGCTTTGAATGTCTCCAGAGAAGGAGACTCCACAGCCTCTCTGGGCAGCCTGTTCCAGTGCTCTGTCACCCTCAAGGCAAAGAAGTTCTTCCTCATATACAGGTAGACCTGCCTGTGTGGCAGTTTGTGCCAGTTGCCCCTTGTCCTGTCACTGGGCACCACTGAAAAGAGCCTGGCCCCATCCTCTTGACACTCAACCCTAAGATATTTACATTCATTGACAAGATCCCCCCTCAGCCGTCTCTTCCCCAGGCGACACAGGCCCAGCTCCCTCAGCCTTCCCTCACAGGGGAGATGCTCCAGTCCCCCCACCATCCCTGTAGTCTTCTGCTGAGCCCTCTCCAGTAGTTCCCTGTCTCCCTTGAACTGGGGAGCCCAGCACTGGACACAGCGCTCCAGATGTGGCCCCACCAGGGCAGAGCAGAGGGGCAGGATCACCTCCCTCCACCTGCTGGCCACGATCCTCCTAATGCCCCCCGGGATCCCACTGGCCGCCTTGGCCACCAGGGCACACCGCTGGCCCATGGGCAACTGGCCGCCCACCAGCACTCCCAGTCCCTTCCCCGCAGAGCTGCCCCCCAGCAGGTCACCCCTGGCCTGTGCTGGTGCTGGGGTTGTCCCTCCCCAGGTGCAGGACCTCAATTAAACTGAGATAAGGTCTTCATCAGCTAAAATTCTGGTACATTATGGGAAGTTTATGCAAAGTATACAAATGCTGTGGGTGAAATGGCAATATTTCTGATTCAGTTTGTGATGTATATTTTCTGTTAGGGTACACTCTCAGGGCCTTGTTAAAATTCCTAGGGGTCTGTCAGTTTATGTGCAAGTTTGCCCATGACTCTTCGTTAGTCTAGGTTACTTCACATGGAAGAGTGTATGAGTGCCTGTGGTACTACCTCCGCCTGCAAACAAAGGTCTTTGAATTTTGCTCATATATTTCTGGGAAGAACTGCAAACCCAGTTCTGTATCCTCAGACAACCAGGTTGTCTGAGGTAGAAAACCAAAATCAGAATTTGGTCTGGGCTTCTTAATAATTATTGAAGGAACCAAGTATCTAAGCTTATGTAGTTTTACAATTTTTTTGCTATTTCAGCTAGTTAGAGCCCTTTATTTTATAACATCAGGTTTACCATTAGACAATGTCCCTGGAAGTTCTTTACAACTACAGGTGCCAGTGGTGGGGTTGGAGACAGCCATGCCGCTGACTGAGGGCAGGCACAAGTTGCACAGATGCATGTAAGGGTTCCCATGTCTTGTGTGCTTCCATGTGGGACCACTAACTACACCAGCCAGTACGAAAGTCAAGATGCATTTGATCCCCTTAGCTCCACAGGTGACTATGCTCTATGTCACCTGTCAGGCTAAGGTCACAATGTGGCACTGCATCAGTGCCCTGTACCAGAGTGGGTGCAGGACGGGATCATGCAAGGTGGGCTGGAGCCTGGTGCTCTGTGGGACCATAAAGCATGTACCACCGTGCAAGGCCAGCTGCCCAGCTGCCGCAAAAGCACAGGAAGCCAAAGGCTCCTCTGCTTGCTTCCCTTCTTTTGGGGGTGCTAAAGCCCCTAAGTTGTTCTTATTCAGCATTGGCACCGTGTGCTTTCCACATACAATATGGTGCACCCAGCGCTAAGGATCAGTTACAAGTCACATTAGAAAAGAGGGAGAATTGTTTCGGCATCTTCCCAAAGTAAGTGCGCGCTTAGGATTTAACTTTGGTGCTTTAAATTGTTACAACATACCAGTTTGTCCCTTGTTTAATGTCACCAGAATAATCCAACAGTAATACTTTTCTGATTCAATTAATACCTTGTTTAAGCTGTAGTAAGAAAACAAGGGCATATATCTGTGTGTTAATATACATACATATCTACATGTGCAGGTGTATATGAATGCGCGTATGCATGCGTATGTTGTAATACATGTGCCTGTAAGTTTGGCCCAGAAGCAGCAGACCAGTTACGAGGGGCGTGAGGCTTTGTTTGCTGCCTGGTGGGAGCAAGCTCGGAGGCAGTTGCGTAACCTTATAGCTTGGCATGTATGGCCTCTGCTGCTGTGCAGATTATGTCTATTATGTAACTGCGTTTATACAGGAAGCTAACAGCATCTAACAAGCTAAAAATAAGCAGACTTCTATGACTTCAAAGGACAATATTTTAAACTTTGCTCATGCAGCTGCTCCTACTTCAACAATAAATGTGGTCCCTTCAGCAATTTATTTATTTTTTGACTAGGATGGTATTTTAACATGCTAGCAGCCTGTTTTCTCAGAGAGAGTCAGAGCTCCTTTCTCACTTTTCCATTACAGCAAGAAGTCTCCTGGCTTTTATTTAAGGTGTTCTCCAATATCTACGAGAAGCAAAGCAGCCCAGAGTATCAGTCCTGCTTTTTCTCCTCAAACAGTCTGACATTTGTGGGCAGCTTTTGGAAAAATGATGTTTGTTTCCATGCTAGTAATAACCTTCTCAGTCAATTAGACAGCAGATTAAGAACATTTTTTATATTGCTCCTTCAGATGCTTGGTTTCCAGGGCAGAACCAAAAGCATTTATTTTTTCCCTTTACTGAAATTGCTCCTCTCCTCAGCTTTGCGTCCATGCACCCTATGTGCTATGGAAACCCTACGGACCTGCCACCCCGCTCCTTGGCCGTGATGCAGGCAGTGGGTTGTGTACACAGAGGCAGCTGCATTTTCTCAAGCTGATGCTTGCATTCACCTTGTGTTGCTACCCTTGCCCCTATGTACAGCTGCTCATGCCTCTCCTCATAGAAAGTGGAACCGAGCTTCAATACAAGCATTTTAATGCCCAAGGAATCCAGCTCTCTATTTCTACACAGGATTCCCAATGGGAATGTTAAAACTCACACCAGGTATCGCCTCCCCCATGCTGGGCTGCCAGGTTTCCCTTATGTGGGAGAGAAAAAGCCCTGGTGTCAATGTTGATCTTCCTCCTGCCCCTCCTCACCCTCAGTGGGCTACAGTGGGATCCGGGGACAGGGGAGCACTGCCGCCAGGTGATATGCAAGCTAACCTTGGGGGGTCAGGGTGGAGGCAGGGCCAGTGCATGGCATTCTGCTGCTCTATCAAAGGTTCTTCTTCAAGCCTGGTGAAACTGAGACATGCACAAAGGTCCTGCAAAGTCCTTGAGTACCCACAATGGTAAGTGATGTTGATTGCATGGGGTTAATTAACACAAGTATGAACTGAAGCCATTCAGAAACTTTGGACTGCTCCACGGAGAAGAACTCTTTTCTTAAGTCTCAGCATCAAACCTTATTGCATGGAATTGGGACAAATAACATTTTTTCTAAACCTAGAAGTAGTGAGCACCAAGACATGCTCTCCCTGGGCCTCCGTAGGAATTCAGGTACTGATGCACCTTGATTTAGAAGGAGTAGTGATGTGTAAACACTGTTGTTGCAGTCATATCTCAGCAGCAATACTCAGCTCTGAGTATACTTGGATTAAAACCCAATAATAAACAGACCTGACTGCAGTGGAGATGCTAATTTGAGTGGTAGAGTTACCTCACTTCTGACAGAAAGTGCTTGATTTTTGATTTTCCAGAGTGAAATCTCCTGTTGCAATTTTGTTGTGATTTCTGCACTCTTAAAGTGGCACAACCTCATCTGAAGTAAGATGGTATATCTTTATCAATTTTCAGTAGCTGGAAAGCAGGCGTGAAATATTCATATTTGCTTTGTTCAACCTTGGAATTTTCCTTTTAGGCTGGCATTACTCCATTAGTTCCCAGCACCCAACAGCTGTTGCTAGGACGGTCAGCAGCAGTTCCTCAAAATATCCCCTCTGTGCTCCCAGCAAAGCAGGAGGTCCTGTGATGCCTGATGAGAGCTAGATGGAGAGACTGTGCTGGGGCATGGCCACTGAGCAAGGCTCATTAGGTTTGTTCAAAGCTTCCATCTATACATGAGGCTTACAGAGGTTTACATGACTCCCGGCTTAAAATAATTGCAATAATCCCTTAGACTGACAACACTGAATTGTTGTATTTCCTCCAACAATAACATTTACTTCTAATGTAATACTCAGCTAGTGGGGTGGGGGGGGGTGGGGGGAAATCAAATGTTTTGTTGTTGTTGTGTTACAGCTATTCTGTAGGAGTAGGAAGAAAGGAACGTCACCCAAATCTGCTGGGGCTGGGTACAAGCTGTAATCACTCCAGTGTGCATGTGGGTGTTTGCTCTGCACAGTTTGGGGGCAAGATCTTACCTTGGTGTAAATACAAAGTACTTCTGCTGGACTCGCAGGTGGTTAGTGGGAGGAGAGTCAGCTCCTTCCTATTGTGCAGGGTTAACCTTTTGTTTCATTTCTGTGAGAAGAATACGCTTAGAACATCAAACATCACTTATTCAGTCTTCAGTTAGGATTTACCATACACCTGAATCAGGAAAATGGACAGAGAAGAAAGCTACTTCTTAAGGCAATCAGTTCAATGCAATTTAAAATGCTATGAGGAATAAGAGTAAGTCAGCACTAATCTGTTGGTGTTTGCTCTTTTCTCTCACCCTCAGAGATTCAGGAAGAAAAAGGGTGGTAATGACATGCCATTTCTGGTCCAAAAATGCCCTCCATCCATGCAGCATGGATGAAGCATATGCTCAGGAGCTCCCAGAAGAGGGAGACCCCAAGCAGCTCTGGTGTCCTAAAACGGCTATGCTGTATTGTGGTTCTCTAAGCACATCTCCCAAATGTGGCTCTGCAGTGTGGGTGTTTGGAACTATTAGTAAAAGAGCAGTGTGGCAGGAAACCTGGGCATCCTGGGAGTCTGCTTAAGCCCACTCCTGAGCACAGTCTTCAAGTCTTGAGGCTTATGTACCCTCAAAGAATGTGAATCTTATTGCTTTGCACGTGGTATAACCCATATAATTTTCTAATATGCTATCGCATAAAGACAATGTGGTAACAATGTAGACCACCCAGGCTATTCCAGGACGGATGCCATTATGTTGATGTTATAGTATAAGCATCTGAAATACAGCTCCTAGTGCAAAGGCTACCCTTTTTGGAAAAGAAAGGTACTGCAAAACCTCTGGGCTTAAAACAGGGGGGAAATAGTGGTATGGAGCATGGAGAACCTTGCCAAGGCTGGAAAATGGCCAAAGAAGCTTTGCAATTATTTCAGTGTATGCCAGAAAATGACCCAGTCACTGGCATCAAGAGCATCAGGGAAGTATAAACTAAGCATAAAGGTTGATTTTATGGATGTTTCAGTGGGCCATTAAATCAGTCCATCAAACAATCTGCCTTTTTGCCAGGACTAAGCATGAGCCTAATCTCCCAGGCTGGACCACTCTTAGGTGTAATTGTCTATGGATGAGAGACATCTATGCAGCATGAAGTGGAGGATAATTAAATAAAATAAGGACAGAATCATAGTATAACAGAATGATCAGTGTTGGAAGGGACCTCTGGAGATCATCTAGTACAACCCTCTGCTAAAGCAGCTTCACCCAGAGCAGGTGTCACAGAGATACGTCCAGGTGGGCTTTGAATGTCTCCAGAGAAGGAGACCCCACAGCCTCTCTGGGCAGCCTGTCCCAGTGCTCTGTCACCCACAAGGTAAAGAAGTTCTTCCTCATATACAGGTAGACCTGCCTGTGTGGCAGTTTGTGCCCGTTGCCCCTTGCCTTGTCACTGGGCACCACTGAAAAGAGCCTGGCCCCATCCTCTTGACACTCAACCCTAAGATATTTGTAGGCATTGACAAGATCCCCCCTCAGCCGTCTCTTCCCCAGGCTACACAGGCCCAGCTCCCTCAGCCTTCCCTCACAGGGGAGATGCTCCAGTCCCCCCACCATCCCTGTAGCCCTCCGCTGGGCCCTCTCCAGTAGTTCCCTGTCTCCCTTGAACTGGGGAGCCCAGCACTGGACACAGCGCTCCAGATGTGGCCCCACCAGGGCAGAGCAGAGGGGCAGGATCACCTCCCTCGACCTGCTGGCCACGATCCTCCTAATGCCCCCCGGGATCCCACTGGCCGCCTTGGCCACCAGGGCACACCGCTGGCCCATGGGCAACTGGCCGCCCACCAGCACTCCCAGTCCCTTCCCCGCAGAGCTGCCCCCCAGCAGGTCACCCCTGGCCCGTGCTGGTGCTGGGGTTACAGGTGCAGGACCCCACACGGGCCTTTGTTGAACTCCACCAGGTCCCTCTCCACCCAGCTCTCCGGCCTGTCCAGGCCTGGCTGAATGGCAGCGCGGCCTCCTGGGGGATCAGCCGCTCCTCCCGGTTCTGTATCACCAGCAAACTGCTGAGGGTGCCTCTGTCCCCTCATCCAGGGCACCGAGGGAAAGGCTGGGCAGGACTGGACCCAGCACTGACCCCTGGGGAACACCACTCACTATATGCCTCCAGCTGGACTCTGAGCATTGTATAAAGTTTTGAATCTCGGGTAGAATAAGCTGTCAGTGTCACTGGGTCAGTCAGATGATCGTGAGCTGAGGTCTTGCTCCTTTTTTAGTATTCATTATGCTGCACATTCAGTCCCCTGCATTTACAAACATAACAGAGATGCCCTGCAGAATGTCATTGAAGCAAATCACTAAAGAATGCCCCTGTCTAAGAATCCCTCATCCATATGAGGGAAGGTAGAGGACGGTGGCAATTCATCCTCCCTTAGTATCCTCCTGGAGGCTGCTGCAGGCTCTGTGGCTCTTGGGGTCATCTCCTGGGTCACCAGCCTCTGAGCACATTGCCTCCAAATCCAGATCCAGCACAGAAAGCAAGGTTCGCTTCTCACAGCATGACTTCAGCTGGACAAAACCTGTTCCAGTCCATCAGACTTCTGAGTGTATCAGCTTTAGCTTTGCTCATAAAAAGTCAACAATAGGATTATTCTGTAAAAATCCAGGGGTTTTATTAGATCTCCATGGGTGTGAAAATTCTTGTTTCAAAAACCATGCACGTCTGTGATAAGGGTATTTGGCAATTGGCTTGTCTGTTGAGACAGCCTGGTTTAAGCCTATCAAGGTTGTGCTGCATCAATGTCATATTGTTGTTAAAATGTTAACCAGAAAGTAGAAAAGATCATTGTCTTTATTCACAATTTGTAATTTTTCTAATCCCTAACTATGAATAGTGTAGCGTTACGTGAGTAGGATTTTTGTTGCAAGATAAATGCCAAAGCTTGAAAGTGTGTTCCTCAGCTCTATATTAAGTGGGGGGAGAGGAACACAGGGTTTATATCCTCTGATGAATGCTTAGTTGTTTACATATCATTATAGCCAGTTATTCTTTTTCAGCAGTAGCCTGTGATCTGGTTCAAGTACTTCCCTCCATGTCTATTCAATTCAGAAATGTCTGTTTTAAGCTGATTTTGCTTAGTTTTAGCTACAGTTGTTTTCTGTCTAATAAAGACATATGTTTTCTACTTTCCCTCTGTTGGGAATTGCTGCCCACTGTGCATTTCCTCTGTCAGCTGGACACCACAATGGGCTGCCTCCGTGTTGCCTTGGTTTATACAGAAGAATATAATTAGCAGAAGGGGTGTAATGGGATGTATTCATTCTGGGTTTTGTCACCTAAGACATACAAATGAAAGAAATACCCAGCAAAAAGAGGAGAATTTTTTAGTATAGTGCAGTCCTGCACAACTGGAAACAAATTTGAGATATCTAGGGAAAGGGGAAAAAAAATGTTGAGCAGAGCTTGGACACACAACATCCTTTCTGCATGCTGCAAACAAGCGACTTCAGAGCCTGTTGCCAGCTAGAGCATGTGTGTGCTTGTGTGGTGGCTATCAAATGGAATAAAATCAGACGTCAGTAAACCTCAGTGGTTTACCTTCACACAGAGTATAAACCAGTAACCGTCTCCTTCTTAACAACAGAACAACTACAAATATCTTTCTGTGTTAAGTCCCCCATGACAAGTTTCTCTCAGGGCGGCAGGGTGGTCTGCCACTTCCCTGAAGTCTTTCATAACCTATAGTGATATTATTATTGTTATTATTGTTATTGTTGTTGTTATTATTATTATTACTATTATTACTATTTTTGTTTTCAGCTTGCCGGTACTGCCTTTCCCATGTGTCAGCTCAGAGGGTCTTGGGGCAGCAAATCGGTATGTCAAGCACACAGTAAAGCATAGGGCTAATTAAACCTGAGCCCTGCCCAAGGAGGGACATGCAGACCCACAGCGCAGGGCAGTGCTGGGCCTCCCCCCTTCCCACCAGCAGGCAGTCCCCATTGAGAGCAGCTGGGCACTGCTGGCCCTGCCTGCCCTAGGGTGAGATGCCATGAGGTGCCCCAGAACACTGGTGGCTGCTGGTGCGTGTCACTAGCACACTAGTGCCAAGTGACATAGGTCCTTCATGGGAAGTACACCCTGAAACCTGGGGTAAATCACCTGGGGGATGTGCCCAGCCCAGCTAGTGACACCTTCGTGAACCAGACTGTGACAGGCGTGGGAGCAGAGGGGCAGGATGGTGGTACAGCTCTCATGGGGGGAACTCAACAAGCTGCAGTTTAGAATCACATGCTGCAATATAAAAAAAAGAATAATTGTAGGGATTTGCCGCCCTCTGGCAGGATTTTCTTACAGCTCTGATTGATAATCTGTGAACTGCGAGAGCAGTGCTCAGCAACAATGCTCCAGCACAGCAGGGTCTCTGCGTTTCCCAGTTGGTTGTTGGCAAAGCGGAGCAGACTGCTGGGCACCGCTGCTGCAGCCTCCCTCCCTGCAGCTCTCCTGGGAAGCCAGAAGCACATGCTGGTCCCAGGCAGGGGCTGGTGTAAGGGGCAGAGCTACTGGGCTGGCAGGAGCACCCTGCCTCTCCTCTCCATCCCTCTGGGGTGATGGGGCAGCAAGCCTGACTCTCTAAAGCTGGTCCTTTCATTGGTTGTCTCCTCACGAGAGCAAGTCCCCACCTTCCAGCTTCAGCTGTACAGCCTTCTAGTGAGAAAATTCAGTTTGGCTTCTAATGCTGAAAAGCCCTGAACAGCTTTGCTGAGTTTAATTTCTAGGTATGGTATACACTTTCTGAGAGATACTCAGCAAATCCTGCTGAAGAAAAACAAGGAGGACTCAAATACAAATCCATTATCATCCCTGCTGGTTGGTTGAAAAGCACTGTGGGATTTCCCCAAGGTTTTGAATGCAGGGAGGTGCCTGGAATTAGAAAATGGGTAAGAATATCTCTCACTTACATATAAGCACGTAGGTTTTGCTGTATATATGGTTTCTTTTCTGCTCAATACACACATAACTGGCTGGGAACTTCTGACTAATGATTCTGCTCATAGCAGTGGCCACAGGCCTTAACATCAAAGTCCACATTGCACACTGCAGTGCTGTGTAGAGCTATTGGAGCTGGTCTGGAAGGTGCTAGCTCCATGTGGTAGTGCAGCCAGGCTAATAAATAGCTCCGAGCAAGCATGGATCTGCTTTCTTGCTGTCAAGAGTTGAACTTGTATCCCTTTATGGTACTGCACAATGACAATGAAATATGTGTCCTTGTTTAGAGCTATTTGGAGTATCTCTGGCTGGCACTGTACTAGACAGGTCAGGATGTTCATGAAGCTGTGAAAATGGTGATAAAAGCCAAGGTTTGATTGTATAGTTACCTATATATGGCTAGTTATTATTGCAAGAGCTTGAAGAATAAGGAAACCCTTCCTTCATCAACCTTTCCAATTGCAACAGCCACAGACACTAAGACACTCTGGGGCCCACTGAAGTGATGGCAACATTCTTGATGATTTCAGTAAGACCTGGACTGATGAGACAAGCAACAGTGGTTACACTGACTGTCACAGACTTACTTAGCTGGGAATCTTACCCCTTTCTTTGAGTTAGATTGTGCTCACTCTGCTTCTTCAGTGTCTGCATGGGGGATACCTTAGAAGTGGCTGATACCAATTCATATAGCTAGATATGGAAGAAGTTACTAATGCCTCTTCTGTTATGTTCTACAGACAAACTGGAAGGTCTGCCTAATAGTGTCTCTTAAGTCATGAAAGCATGGGTACCTGAAGATGGGACACTGTTATGGACTGTTCACTTTTCAGCCCCTGGCATGGCTGTGCATAGCACCCATCCAGACTTCCCTTGCTGTGAAACCAGCCTGACCACCAGTCTGGGAGAGCAAGCCGTCCATAGCTGCCTGGAACCACTGACAGACCTGCGGTTCCTGACGTATGATGTCGTACTGAACTTGAAAATATCCATATGATTGGAAGTCCATTAGCTAAAGCAAGAGGGCAGACACATCTCAGGAAGTGCCTGTTAGCGGTGGCCTACCCTAGAACTTCAGTTTGCAAACTCATCTGGAAAAAGACGGCTGTGACATGAACTGTTACATCCCAGCTAAAGGCTTCAGTGCCTTAGCTGTTGTAGTCTGAGAGCACTGGGGAGTTTGGTTGGCCCACAACTGGGATGCAAAAAATGTCTACAGAAGAAAATCCAGGAAACTCATAAGCAAAATGGAAGGGAGTATTTCAGCAAATGATGTTGAATATTTCACCAGAGTTTCCTCTGAAGAAAGTGCAAAAGCTTTTATGAAGGAAACAATTGAATTAGGAATGAAAAGCAGACCAAAGGGCCTGTGGGGATACTATTTATACCCTGACTGTCATAATTACCATTTCTGTGATCAGAACTACGCTGGTTCCAGCCCAGAGAGTGAAGTTTTGAAGAACAATGAACTTTCCTGGCTCTAGAACAGCAGTGCAGCCCTGTATCCTTCCATTGGCACTAAGAAACCCCTTGGAAACAGTCAAAAATATTTTGCACTTTTCTCACTTTTCTCAGTTTTGGTTGGATGAATCCATAAGGATTTCCTCCGTGACATCCCAAGATTATGCTTTGCCGATATTTGTGTATACTTGACTAGGTTATAGCGATGAACCTTTATTATTTGTCTTTATGGTAAGCTTTTGCTGGAACAGCGTGGGCTGCATTTATGCTTTAACCATGCTTGCAGATGGTACATGAGGATGGAAAACCTCCTACTTGGGCCAGCTCTGCGGGTTCATGTTAATTGTCCACATGCTTTAAAAAGCTCAGTGTACCAAAGAAAAAAAGCAGCCTCAAACACATTTTTTTTTTTTTTTGCTTTAATTCATCACTGTGCCATACTTAAACATGCATTTGAATGGATTAAAAGGATTTCAGCAATTTTATGTAGTATGTAGGAGGCAGTTATTATGTTAATCCTCCCTGATGTACTTTCTTCTGCTCAGGTATGCAATCACTAACTAATCCCCTCATAGCTGCCCCTTTTATATAAGGGAAACTGAGGCGGGGATGTTAGCAACTTGCTTAGTGTTACATCAGAATGGGAAATTGAAACCAGCAGTCTTTCTGCATGCCCCTATCTCAAAAACTGAATTTAGTCCCATACCTACCTCGGACCAGTCAAATGGTACACCAGAACCAAGGAGTGCTGTTCACATCAGCTGAACACACACAAATATTTTCAAGATCAGTGCCTTACCCTAGTCCTTTATGTGATTCTGGATATCCTCCCAGAAACTGGATGAAGACAGTATGTTTCCTGTGAAAAAGCAGCCTAAACTATCTGTCAGAGCCCTGGCTTCATTCTCCCCGGTGGACAGTGACTACACTACCAACAGGTCTCAATTTCTGTGGTTCAGAGTTTAGCAAGTATGCTGTATTCACTTTTTAAAGCCAATGTTCAGTCTTTCAGCCCAGGTGCAGAGTCTGAAGCCAGGACTCTGTCTGGGAAGGAGCATTAGCTCCCTGTCCTCTTAGGTCCCACTACCCTCCTAAGCGCTGCCATCACCCACTACACTTCCCAGTAAGGGGTTATGTTTCTCTGTCTTGAAGGCAAATGCCTATTCTTAGGCATTAAAGGAGGTGCAGACACCTGCTTTGGTGGTTTGATGCAGCTTGCCCTTTAGAAGAAGACAGATGGACACCAATAACTGCCGCAGGCTGCTGTGCAACCCCTTTGCCATTTTATGCCCAGTTGCTGCCTCTTTTCCCCTTCAGGCAACTAACTCCTGTGATGTTTTTCTACTTTGGTTCTTGATGTTCTGTGGCCCTCGATCTCCCTTAAATCAATGATGATGTCTAGGGAGTCACTTGCGTATCAGTGGTCTTTCACATCCAGTGCTTGTGGCACAGTAATTGACTTGTTGCTGATCCATAATCACTGTTCACATTAAGGATAAACATCCAAGCATCAAATACTCTCTCCTTACAGCCCACAATATGAGGAAAAGGTACAGTGAAAGATATCTCTCTGAAACAAACCTAGAAAGAGCACGGAAATTGAAACTGAAATTCTTAAGGTTTGCCAAGTGTTGCATTTTCCCTTTCATTTAAGGTTGTACAATGCCAACACTCTCCCTCCTATAGTGTGTGCCTATTTTCAGTCATTTTTTTCTGAGGTTTCTATAAGAATCTGAGTGAGCTCCTAGGGAAAGCAGCAAGAACAATGCATGCCTGTGGAATCAAAGCTTTCAAATTGGAAAGGGACTGGAAAACAGCTGATTGACACAGCAAAATGGCTCTCTCCTTCCCCTTATCAGCAAAAACAGAACTGAGGAAAGGCTCTGGGGAGTTCTCATGTTAAAAATCCCACTTTAATGCAAAGTTTTTAGTTGCTTCTAGTAATGGATGAGATATAAAATAATTATATTTTGCATCAAAAGAAATTAAAATGCAATTCCTTCCCAGTGTTTGTTCACTTGCTTATTACCAACACCTCAGGAAGCACCTAAGTTTGCAACTTTTGTTTAATAATCTCTGTACTCTAGACAGCAAACCTGTAGCCACAATAAAATATTGCTCTTAGGGACCAGAACGAAAAAAAAATGTAGTCCAAGGGAAGTCACAGAACAAACCACTGGATTATTTTAGAAAGGCTGTGAAATGCTGAATTAGCCTGACAGTGCTGGCTTTACTCTTTTCTCTGTAGTAATATCTTATTAACACTATTGGAGAGAGTGCCCTGGGAGCTGCAGGCATTCTTGTTTGGGAAGACTGAACTGAACTTCTTCAGAGGTACACCTGTGCCTGATTTAAATGCAATGTGTAAGATCCTCATTTTATCCTATGAATAGACACTGTCTGATCACACCAGTTCTGAGCAGTTGGTACCAACAGAGCTGACTGTTTAACTTGCTGTCCCCCAGTCAGGATGACCATGGAACATGGTCAGTTCTTCCTGGCTCAACAAGGCCTTGTGAGGCTCACAGGCAACCAGCGGTAGGGACGGAAGCCAATGGCTAATACCAGACATTTCCTCACGATAGCTCCTCAATAGTTATCATCCTGGTCAGAATCCTTTCCAGCTGAATAAAGCACTAGGAAATCAAGTAGAGTCTGATTAGCACGTCAGTCAGACCAGCTTAGGTGTACCACTGGTGCCCAGCAATTTGTCAGGTTATTTATTCCTGTGTGCGAGCAAGTAAAATGAAGCAAGCTGTTGAGATCAAATGGAGAGTTTTTGTATTACATGGTATCAGACCTAGACACTGAAATCAGAGATTCATTTCTGGGGCTCCATCATGTCCTGGAGCTTTCAGACAGCCACACATCTAACTTTGTCATGAGAAAAGACTTTGCCCATAAATCTGTGTGAAATGGGTGTTGTGTGCTGCTTTTCTCCTGCAAGATAGTATAGAAAACCCAGCCAGCATGAGAATGAATGGCTGAAAGTAAGTGTTCATTTGTCCTCAGCAAATTCAATTACTTCAGCTAATTTTTTAAAATATTCAGCTGTGGTTTCTATCGGAGTCAAACAGGAGGGTGAACTTCCTTCCAACTCAGTCAAGTGACAAAGGCAAGGTCTGGAACATCTCCATCAACTCAGGACCCCCAGTCTTGTCACACAGCCATGCTATCATCACCTGTGTTTCTAGCATGCATCATGGCTTGTTTGTAGATCTACAGACTGTGGTGTTTTCTGGGGAGAGCAAGTTGCTAAAGTACTTTACACCTCAGTTGGGTTACATTTTCTGTATAAAACTTCCTAATAATGCTTTAAATTAGTCAGATTTAAGTTATCCTGGATGAATTCGTTAATGCAGGCTGCTTACATATTGCTTATTTTTCATAATGTGAAAGGTAAATGTAGAGTGATTAGTTTCACATCAGCTAAATTTTTTTTTTCTACCATGTACAGAGCAATTGGACAGAAGTTCAAAAATTAATTGATTCTGAATTAGGGCCCTACATTACCACTGTCACAGCAGCAGCTGAGCTGTTCAGCAGGCACCTTTGTTGGGACAATGCATGATGTGTGTTGGGACAATGCAAGAACCTGGAGGGCCTTGGCTTCTGGACAGATGCCTTGGAGGATCAAGGATTTATTGTGAGAAGAGAAGCATCAAATGAAGATCTGCAAATCATGGCAGAGACATTTGTCTGCCACTGTTACCAGGGTTATGAAGGAACTGACTGTGGGCAAGTTAAAGGTGCTAATGACCATCCAGGGAGCTCTGCAGACTGTCTCACCCAGAAGATTTGCAGTGATCTGCCTGCTTCCTTTGCCTCTGATGCATCCTCACTAATGACTGTCTTAGTCAAAGGGCTGGTTTCAGTCAGTTAAGGGGGATGGTAAAGCAGATCCAACAAAAAGCCTCACATGATCTACAGCTGGGGACTGGGAATGTCATGGTTCCAGACACAACCCAAACCCTGCAGCTGTGCCCTGAGGTTTAATGTCGATAAGGCATGGACAATGTGGCCCCCTGAGTCCAAAACACACAGGTCACAGAAATATGTCTGGCCCTTGATCCCGTCTGCCGAGGTTAGGCTGTTTAGGAGGCTAGAAGCCAGGTTTCTGCCCAGCTGACAGCCACAACCCAGACAGCAGAAGCCTACTACTACTGAAAAATGTAGCGTGAGGTTCACTTTTTCCCTTTGTAAAGAGAGGAAGTGTCTACCCATATCTGCCTCTTACTGGATGGCATACTGGATAGAGCATCCTCCCAGAAAATGAAAGATGAGGGGAGGTTTCTAGTTTCTTTTCCATTTGAGTGAGTTCAAGCCCATGATTTCCTCTTTCATGTCCTGCATGATGGAGGTATTCATGCTTTGAGCCCTCCACAAGGTAGAAAGGAATGAAAGAGTCAGGAGATCAGGAAGCAAAAGTATTGATTAGTGTACTTACTGAGAAAGGAATCTGTATCTTCTAATCCAACAACCAAGGGTCTCCCTGTGTTTTTTTACATTTTAGCTATTTAAAATAAAATTAACAAGTAGTGCTGGGAGCAGGAACTCCATCCAGGTCTACTTCCATCCTGAATCTATGACAATAATACAATGACTTTTAAATTTAAAGATAATGAAAGCACCCCCAGGCTATTTTAGAGGTGTAATCAACAAGTTTATCATCTTCAGCAAGAAACTTATTTATGTTCCAACTGCCATTGTAAGATCATTGTAAGATTGTCCTTTGAAGGGGGGTCGAAAGGCTCCCAGGGCTATCCTTCCAGTCAGCAGGGAGAAGAATGTTTTTCTAGAGATGACCATGAGCAGAAGGAATACCTGGCAACTCTCCAGGGCACTCGGTGAACCTCTAGTTTCTCAGCTTCCCAGCTTCCCAGGGACTAAGTATTCCTGAAAGAGAATTTACTTGAATGAAGCCATTACAAATCATTTGGTATAATGTATATATACCAAATGTATTGTACAACACCGATATATATGGCATATATACACCAATGTGTTATATAATAATATGCGTGAGAAGATGTATATGCACACATATAATATATATGTGAAATAATTGTGTCTTTATATTAGAATCTCTGTAGCTGGAAAAACAATAGACAAATAGCCATAAGACAAATAAGGAGTCTATGAGACCTGTGCTGAGTTCCCTGCTCTTTTTCTATTTGACCCAGGCAAACGTTTGAAACATACCATACAGTCCCCACTGGCCTCCATTATCCTGTTTTTGTCCTGGGACCATAAAGAACCCATCAGGCTTAGACCTTCATGGTTTTGCACCTTTTAGCAACTTTTCATTCTTCAAACATATGCTATTATCCACATATCTAACCTCAGTGAGCTATTGCCATAATAACTGTGCTAGACAAACCAACTGTAAGGTGAACAAACACTATGTTACTAGAGCTCTTGAAGGCAAGTGAGAAAAACTTTCATTGTAGAAGACAACTCCATTGTAGAAAGAAATATTTTAAATTCCATTTAAGCTAGGGGGGAGTATGACTAAACCACAGTCAATCAATAAGAAGTAAATTGAGTTTAGAATGATCCTCCTTTAAAAAAAGTAATAAATTCAGGCTATTTCTTTCAAAAACTACATGCAGGAGATGCACTAAAATTTTTCTAAAGCATATTTTTGTAGTGAAGAAAACTAGAGATAATTTGATTGGTTATTTTTTTTAATGGAACAGCTTTCTCAGAAAAAATGCAGTTTGTTAAAATCAAAGTGCTGTTGTGGATTTTTCAAGGGAAAGGCATAAAAATGATTCATTTGACATTCTGCTTGTGCTGTAGGACTGGAGTACATGCTAATAGGAAACAAAATGTCTCTTAATGTTTTCTGAGTGGCCTTGGATTAGCTGTTAGTTTTGACCCTTCTTGCTGTCTTCATTAAGGTCACAGCTTACTGCTCATAGTAACTAAACAACAGGAAAGAGAACCAGTGTTTTATAAAACCAAATTTCAAACTCTTCTGTGAATATGTTAAATTAGTCACTGTCTGTAATGCATTAATGTGTTTTATATAAACGTTATGATATTCCTTGGTATCCAAACATGCACCCAGGTACCCAGGGCCAGATTTTTCCTGCCCAATATATATATTGAATTGGAACAATTAAATTAGAAACTAACATGTTAACCTGGATTTTTGTTTTTTCTCCTCGGGTTTCCTGTTGGCTATGTTTTGCAATCCTCAACTGATGTGTGGGTATTTGTAAATTTATTTCCAGGGATCTAACCATCATATAAGCATCCTATAATGAATCAGGCTACTGAGACTTCAGACTGTGGGTTCCTCTCAGTGTCCATATCATTAAGATTTAGACATGCCAAAACTGAGCATTATGGTAACTAAATTATTTTATGGATTTCAGTAGCAGTTAAACACCTAAACAGGCCTGAAAATTTGCACCTGGGCTCTCAGCAGCTGCATGGTTAAAACTTTCACACATGGTATGCAGAAGATAATGCAGCATGTCAGAATGAAACTGACAGTGGAAAAAATTACTCTAGTTGTAGGCTTTTTCCCTGCAGAGGATTGAAATTCATTTTATCTTGTTGAAATGGTAGTGATAAAATTAACTAATCTCTGTACATCCATGAGAATGAATGCTTTTAAGTATAATAAACAAACTTTCTCTTATTACAGTACAAATTGTGACCCTTCCTTTCATGTTTTGTGAGGCTAAAAATTTCTTAGTGGTATCACGTGAAAATAACAATATATGAAACAAAAATCAGAGGAGAGATGATAAGCACAGAAATATTCAGTCAGTGCTTTTGATGGTCTGACCCAAAGCCATATGACAAAGTCACTGGTAAATTTCCCTTAGTTTCGATAAGCCTTGCATCGAGCCTTCCAGGGAATTACACCACAAGGATCTTGAGGCCTTGATAGGTGCCTCTTCCATGCTAGAACATTCCTAAAATAAATCAGAAGGCATGCATTACAAGCAAAAACAGGTTTGGAAGAAGATTGTGTAGGCACCTAAACATAAAAGATACCTTAAAAGCATCTAAAATAGTTTATAAGCTGTTAAAGGTTTTGATAGGCTACTAAGCATTTAGAAAACCTATATGATTTAACTTTTTAGATTTTTTGATTTAGATTTTTAGATTTTTTTAGATAAAAATCCTATGTGATTTAGTATTTGACAATATTTACTGATATAAGGTGTGAGAATAACCTTAAATGTTCTTTCACCTAGGCAGAAGATTAACAGTCAGCTAAAAACCTGCATATCTCTCATGAATAATAAATCATGTACAATTTTCAGTACATTTTGTCTTTTAGCAGAGGCAACCAAGGTTACTGAAATGGGTTTGTAGTTGTGAATGAGAACAGAACATAAGGAAAAGTGCTCTGACATTATTACCTGCTGATCACCCTCCTAGGCTTTTCTATGAGTCACTTTGAAATGGGAAATCTGATACTAATTCTGAATTTCAGGTTATTTGGAATTTCCATTTGTAGTAATCCTCTGGTATTGACATGTTGTACCACATTTCCCACTGCCTTTACGTTGACAAAGATATCTTCTCTTTTTGTTTCTATTTACTGGCAAGGGACAAATGTTTGAAGCTGGCACCTGGTCGCAGTCATACCGTGAAGGGTCTGTAAAATTCATGGCCTTCTTCCTTCATCTAGATCCAATCAGGCAAAGCCCCATCTGCATGTGTAGCCAGTTAGGTGGTACAGATCCAAGTGACAGCAAGGTTAAGTTAGTGTTTCAAATTAAATCAGAAATTCTGATCTCGTGTAGGCAGCCCTTGTCCCAGTCATCCTAACTTATTCAGTACTAAATTATTTTCCTCCCATTAGCCTCGAGGCAGCTGGAGGGTAATGCTGCACCTTCTTGCCCATTTCTGCTGCTTGATCTTACAGACAGGGATTTTTCTTTATCACTCAACCAGTTCCAGATGTCTGGATGTTGATCTTAATCCCAGGCTGGAGCTTTGCTGCAAATCATTTTGACAGTCAAGTGCAAAATAGATTTGCCTTGGCATAATTCTGGTGCCTAACTCCCTGAAATGATGGTTAAACTCAGCAATAACACTGTCACATATAGCATTTTAAACACTGTACAGATTGCCTTGCACATTCATTTTTAATTGAATTCTGTATTGAAATTGATGGGAATAGGACTCCTAAGTACACTTAATGAGTCAGATTAATAGGAGTTTGTTTCTACTATTCACGTTTTTGTGTAGAGGGGATTAAAGAGTAACTACTTGCCTGAGCCCTAGTACTCTCAGTTATGACAGATTATGCTTATATTGAAAAATTTAATCACCATTGTCATTGTATTGAGAATAATGGAACAAATTACAGATCACTTGTATCTTCTTGTGTATACTTCCTCCTTGTGCTCCACTGGTGGAAGTCTGAGGTATGTAATTTTCAGTAAATTACAGTACTACAGTTAAAACTTAATTTATATTGAACCATAACCTGCTGAATTAGTCCCTCAGTTTGCTACTGGGCTCCCACTTTAACATAGGATTTTCTGAACCGGTGTGTCTTTAAAAAAAAAAAAAAAAAAAAATCAGAGTTACTGTGGCTTTCCTCTGTTATATGAGCTTGGCCAGCTGGGTGGCTTACTTAGATCACTTCACAAACTGGTATACCATACAAACTCCCTACAGAAAATGAAATCTCAGCTACACATGACTTCCTCAGCACTTAGAAGTGAGATATTAATTGTTGTTACCCCTGTTCTTCTGATTCTTTGGGAATTTGTGTATGTGTTTTGCCTAAAAATGTGTTTTGAGGGAGTGGAAAAGGAGAAATTTGGTATGAACTAGAACAGAGCTGATGATAACCACTCATCAATGCACATGCCAGGAGATTTGGATTCAGGTTCTTTTCTTGTTTTGACAGAAGTGTCACACCACCACCCTATCCAAAAAAGATGTTTCAGATCCTTATTCAAACAAGATTTGTTGTTCAGCACATGCCTCTCTATAAGGTAAAGGTAAGCCTCCTGAACAGAAAGTCAACACTCTGCCATTCCAAGGATAGTAAACCTTATGTCTTAATTATTGCAATGAATCTATGTTCTGCTAGGATTCTGGGTAAACAGTAGTTCTTGAAAGAGGAGCTTATTAGCTCTTCCTGACATCTGTGTTTCTGCAAAATTTCTCTCTCAGCAGACATGCAAGATTATGTTGAAATCTTCCAGGCTGCAGTTGCACCTTAGATGTGACTGTGGAAAACGTGGCGCTCTCTTTAACCCTCACTGGACCTGGCTGGTGAAGGCTTGAACACTAATTCTCTGAAGATCTGTTCAGATCTGGAGCAGCTCTGCAGTTGCCTGCTTCACGGGGAATTTGATCTTCAGCAAAGAAAAGCCTAGCCTTTTTCCAGATCTTCAGGCACAGGTCATCAAAACGATCACAGTACCGAAGGCGGAGGCTTTCCTAGTCATCGCTGTATCTGTCAGAGCCATCCATGTTAAACTAAGGGGACAATGGCTTGTGTCTCCCAGAGAGTGGCAGAAGAGATGGCAGCTGAGCATCTAGGGAAAAGTCCTTAGTTTAAAAGACTGAATTTCTGAAATAAAGACTAATACATGCCTCTGCTACCATGAAAATCACCCTTTATTAGAAAGCAACACAGACTGAAGTAGCATTCAGTTAAAGCAACATGATACAAAAGATTTACTCATAACTCCTGGGAGGGAAGAAGTGGGTGTTTCTATAGATGGCAAAATCCTTTATTATACTTTCTTATTACACATTTACTTACACTTTTTAATATTCTGCATTGTGATTTATTGTATTCTAAATATAAAAAAGGATCTAAATCTATTAAAGTCAGAAAAGGCTTTGGTTATGTTTTGAATGAATACAGGATAAAAGAAAATGTGTGATTTAAAGCCTGGTCTTGCTTTTATCTAAATGACAGTTAGAGTTTCTGGCTGGTATAATGAAATATATCACCATGCTATATCACACATATACATATACAACATAGACTTCAGTAGCAGTGACTTGCTTGCATGACAATGTGGAGCAGACGGAGAAAACTTAGCATGGCTCTACTTAGGTCCAGAAAGAAGATGTGTACACTGAAGAGCAGCAGCCCCAAGCCAGTTCTGCTTTGTTAGGGAACTGAAGGAAACATAGGAAAAATTACAGTCAGAATTACCAGGTTTACAAAAGTTTCCTAAAATATATAGATGTTAGAGGCAGGTCTGACATTAGCCTTCTCAGAAGTTATGAAACAAGTCCAGGCAATGCTTGTTTGTCTCCTAAGACAAAGTCTGTGTCTGTTACCAGAGAAAGGGCAAATTCTGGAGCTTTCCTTGCCTTCCTTTGCCACTCTAATTCTCCCGAGACCATTCACCTCCCAGGCCTTGAGTTTCATTAGAATATTTGTCTGGGACAGCACCCTCTCGAATATTTTGAGAAGCAGAACTGAAAAGAGAAAGGAAACAAAAATACAACTGTGCTATGCACATGGGTGATGTCCACACCTGCTGTGGAACTGGGCTTCACAAGGGATGCAGTCCACTCCCACCAAGAGCTAGCAAAATCCTTCCAGTCACTTTGACAAAGAGTGTCAAACTTCCATCCAAGAAGGACTCTTAAAACTTCGTTTTGATTCATTATGATAACTAACACACATCTGTGAAGGATAAAAAAGGCTCAAAATGCAAAATTTGGCTCCACATTTTGACTCTTATTCCTAAAACACATGTTGATCAGGTCCATAGTTTTTTGATTTTTTGGGTTTTTTTAAAACCTTCAGAATGTTTGCTTTAGCACTTGTATTGATTATATCTAGTCCATAGGAACACTTAATGTCAAAGAGCATTACAGAAAATGTGCTATCTTTCTGAATTTTAGCTAGCTGTTTGATGTATAACATTGGCAGTTCAAAGCTCCTGCTGAATTTTTAAACCATTGGGAAAATACATCAGAGACTTCAGTGGGACTTCTCTGATTTACACCAGCTGGGAGTTTGACCCTGAGTCTTTTAGAACAGGCTAATTGCCAATCAATAAGAAAAACTTTCAGTCAGTATGTGAAAAATAACACTCAACTGCCAGTTCAGTCCCAGGCTTTTCCGGTGGAATTTTTGCAAAGAAAATTGTCCCAACATTTTCAGCGGCTGCCCAGTTACAGGTTCTGCTCACAGCAGCTGCTGTGGCCTCATATGCTTGTGGGGCAGATGGGGAGGGAGCCAGGCAAGTATGTGAAAGTGGAAGAAATGGGAATACAGCCATATGGGACTTATGTGCTGGGATCATTTCTCTCAGCAGATGGATAGGGAAAGGCAAAGGATTGACTATCAACATGGAGCCAAAGGAAGGGACTGTGTCAAACTGATATCCCACACATGTCATCCTAGGAGCTGCTATGCGTCATAACAGGTCTTAGCATAACAGTGTACCTAAAATTAGTACCAGCTCTCTGATGTTAACCAGATTCCTAAATAAGCACAGGAACAAGGGTGGTGCCAGTAAAGGACAATCTGTGTAGGTTGTTGACGTACTGATGCTCTATGTGTGGACCAAATACATAACAAACAGATGCAAAAGTCAAAGACCCAACCTGAACAGGCCCTCAGCACAAGTCTGGCCAACATCTGCTCCCACCGAGGGTCCAGAGCATCACTAAGTATGGGCTCCTATCAGAGGTGCTGATAACCATCTTTTGAGTAACCACCTCAAAAGTATTTATAGCATTTGTTGTAAATGGTTATAGTATTTGCCCAGGACCTGAGGCCAATCTTAGCAGCAAGCTGTAGAATTTAGCTTTCTTCTTGCTTCTGCTGCCTATAGTCCTAACATTTTATCTTGCCAAATTGATAGATTGCATGGTATTCTCGGTAAAGCAGAATGTTCAAGGTCAAACAGAAGACCTAACATATTCTTAGGCCTGGTTTTCTACTTTTCCCCATTGTCTGTGTATATGAGGCTGCTGGTGAGCTGCTGTCATCAGACACCCCAAAAATGGCACAGTAAGCCAGTAATATTGTTTATTTAATCTGCTCTTGCTAATAATTTTTTTGGTCATATGGAGGATAGATGGGAAAGACCATTTGCAAGATGGCACACTGGCACCTCCCAATCTTGGATTCCTACCTCCCAGCAGCTTGGCTTGCGCAGCAGGTCTGCTGTTCTTGGCTAGGTCTGGAGCAGCAAGCACACAAATGGCCCAGGTGGAATTATCTGTTTTTAAACCAATTTCTGCATCAGCAGAAATTGGAAGCTGATCTGTATCTCAAAAAGAGCATCAAATCTCTGTCATACCTACTCCCAGACCAAGCTCACATCCCATTTCCCTGAAGTTAAAGCTTTACTCAGACAAATCAGCGCCAGGTGGATGAATTTCCTAGAATGTGCATTCATTAGTTACTGCTGGCGTAGCACACTGAAGGTGGAGAGTGCTACAAGCAAGTAATAATGCTACTAATATGTACTATTATTAAGGCTATTAAAATACCAACTGGCACTGCAGAAAATCTGGTGTCATTACATACATATTAGGGCTTTTAATGAACCAGCAGAGTGACTGCTTTTGTGCAATCTTGGCAGACAGAGTTTTAGAGGAACACATTCACTTTGCAGCTCTGTAGTAGTGCCGGGACTGTACTCTGTGGTGGGATGTGCAAGCAGAGCAGCAAGGGCAGCGGTGAGCATCACCGTGGAGCCAGGCCCCTGGTGCAGTGCTGCAAGCAGGCTGTGCTCTCCGGGGCTGCCTGCACCCTGGCTCACAACACTGCCACCCCCTACATGCATGTGAACTCCTGGGCAAGGAAAGGAATGGCCATGCATGCACCCAAGCTGTTTCCAGATGGACTGTCTGAACTGTGCAAAGCTTTGGAGGAAAGAGGAAGGTGAGGGTGAGATGTGTCCCCTGGGCTCTGAGGCCCCATCTGCTCTGCAGTGGGTTGAGGCATCGGTAGGTGAGTTGCTGGGCTACTTGGTGGTTGCCATCAGATAACTCTTTGGCTGGTGTATTGGCAGCCAGCTTTGCCAACTCCTGCACATTTACCCTTGCTCTTCAGTACCTGGAGGATTTCCTCCAGTGCTGGCTGGCAAAATAGAGCACAGAAGAAATAATAGTTTTCATTTATGAAGGAGAACATTTGGCGGGGGTTAGCTTGTAGGCAGATTTCTCCAAGCATGACCACTTTTTCCGACTGCAGATTTTGTCTGGCATTTCTATTAATGTTCATGGCTACAGAGGAGATCAGATAAGTCACATTTAGTCATTGAATCTGACCCTTGCAAGAAACAGCATGTCTCTTTTGTGCATGCTGCAGATCCAATGTATCCCAGACACAGTAAATGTTCTCTGCAGATCAGCTACAAAACTTCTGCCCCAGAAAGCCAACACTTCCCAGAGGTGCTGGACCACTGCTCAAGCCACACTAGGTTTAACCTATGTGTTGTGGGGAAATGATTGAAAATGCATAAAGCCAAATGTCAGTAAGAACTTAATGCTTATTGTTTTTAATCGTTGATGGCTTTTAAGTCACTTGCATCATGATTCCAATAAATATCTGCTCTTTTATAGCATGTCCAGACCGTGAACCTTGAAATGCTTTACAAAGGCCAGAAACAACCATTTGACAGATAGTCAAACTGTAGTTCAAAGAAAGTCTTACAGCTGGCTGGTGGCTGAGCCAAGAATAGGACAAGAGCCCCTGGACCGCAAATGAGCATGCTGCTCCCAAAGCCAAGGGATGAACAGGATCCTGCCTTACCCCAAACTATTGCAGCTGTACATCCTGCAAAAGAAGATATTCTCAAGCACAGCACAAGGAGGGCCCAATGGACAAATGCTCCTTGCTCTGTCTCAGAAATCTATAATGTTTCCTTTGGGGTCTTTCTCATGCTTTTTTCAGTGCTTGCAGTCAAAAGCGCTGGCAGAGTTCTTGTCATATCAGTGCAGTTATGATAGCATACAGCTGTTTAACTCCTGATCCTATGTGGTCTCAGCAAAAGCAGCTAAGCTGAGGAATGGTACCAGAAATTACTTATGGTCTATCTCTACTGGGCACTTTCATTCATTCATAATAAATAAATAAATAAATAAATGAAATAAAATAAAATAATAATGACAGACTTGCATAAAAAGAGCTAAAACATGAACTGCAATCAGCAGGGTTCTTCAGAATTTGCCAAGTGAAGCTCTGAGCAGTTTATCTGTCTTAGCTGGTTTAGCTAAACTACATCACATCCTTTCTTGAATGCTTTTTAACTGGTAAAAGTAGGTTTTATTCAGCTGTTCCCCCTTTACTCCTGGAGTGACTTAAAGCAACTTGAACAAAGGACCTTTACTTTTGAATAAAAGTGCCACATGAGGGTTTTGATATAGTCAGTTCCACTCTAAACACGCACCTTTAGCTAGTTCACAACCATCCCAGCTCTCCCCATCCACCTGCTCCCAGTTCCAGCTGTTGAATAGAAAAGTCCTAAATTACTAACTCCTGAGCCTGTGGCAGCACGCCTCAAAAGATGGTTCTCAGCCTCAAGATCTAGAAAGCAAGGAGGAACTCAGTTGAAAAGCATCTCTAAAATCTCTGTAAGGTGAGCAGCTCTGGTGACCTGCCTCACTGTCACAGGCTGTTCATGGACCAGCGCTGCTCTTGTAGCGCCTGGTGGGAGCAGAGCCTCCCTGGGCACACACCTTCAGGTGTATGGCACCGCTGGGAGAAGCGCTGTGAAACTCCCGTGTGGTACCAGGTTAACGTTTATTTAGTTCACAGTATTAAAATCTGAGCTATAAACATGTAAGTACTGTGAGAACTCTCCTGTCTACTTGCTGAAAATACCATTGCGTATACAGAATTCTACATAAAGGAACTACAGTCTATTGAAAGGTATTTCTTTATGTTGCCACCAAACCTGTGAAATAGAAATCTATTTCTGCAGTTAAAGAAATCTTTAACTGTAGTTGATTAGCTTTATTTACGTGGTTTGCCTGCTTCTTGAATATGATGCACAACCTGAATTTTATATTAAAATCTTTACATATTTATGTCCTGCCCTTTTTAGGGATAGGTTAATGAGTAACACCCACAATTTTACCGTGTTATCTGAGTGACTTGAGCTCTCTGACCAGATCAATCAAATTCTTTCAATCAAGCTTCAAGGCAAGTATTAATGGGGAAAAATGTAAAATTTACTTTTTAGAAATTTTCTCTCCTTTCAAATAAAATTTGCTGTTTCCTCAAGAGGTTCTTTGAAGAAAACGTGCTCATTAAAATATTAATTGGAAACAGACAGAGTCATGAACAGAGTCACATGCCTATTGAAATCTGCCTAGAGGAATGTGATTACCTAGTTTCTCAAATAGACTTTTTAGCACTGATCAAGTCATTGCACTGAAAAACATGGGAAGATAACCTTTCTAATCTTCTCTTTGCCCAGCAGAAGATTTGATGGTGTAGAAATGAACATACAGTGAGAGTTATGATTTTTTTCCATAATTTCTCCTGGGAAAGGACCACTTCCAAAATGAGGTAAACCTTTCTGGTGACTGAAAAGAATGACATCACCTTTCCTTGTTCCAGACTTCACTATTGAGTATATTTTTACACAATGCAATCCAAATCTTTTTCCAGGATGACTCAAGAGACAGGAAAAGAAAAGTGTTTTTTTCCAACTGTGTTTGCTTTTGTAACTCTGTGTCCCATTGCTGCCTTCTGCTTTCTGAACAGTTCCAAAACCCTTCATGTACGGCTGTGCTGTGGGAAGGAGCCTGGGCAACTGATGAAGCAGCACAGCAACAGGGTCAACAAACCAAACTCCTCCATGCGATTAGCCTGGCCACACAGGGAGAGGGAATCAGAAATGCAGCCCATTTAGGCTGGCACAGGTGGGCACCCATTTGCTTTGCTCCTGCTCATGAGGAGCAGGATTTGTACAGCTCCTTGGCAACTCTGCCCTGCTACTGCTGGACAGGATTTCAGAGTAATCAGAACAGAACTTTCCTGGGTCTGCAGCAGTGTAGTGGCATATGGGCAGAGCTTTCATAAATGTGCTGGGGCTGCCCAAGCATCCCCATAGCCTGGTGGCATGTAGCGTTGCTTACTGGTGAGTTATGTCTAGCTTGACGAAGGAGGCCTGGTGCACTAGTTCAAGAGGAGTCCAGTAAAAAGCACAAAAGCACTCACTTCAAGCCTCCATCTGTCCATCACACTTCTGACTTGTGTGACACTTCAGAAGCTTGCAGATTTTCCAATGGCTGGTTTTCATTCTCTTTACATCTCTGATCAGGCACTTCAGTCTTCACAAAGCACCAAGTGCTTCCGTCTGCATACCAAGGGCCCTCACCCTTCCTGATTTCAAACACTGGGAGGAGGTTGGGATCGCTTTGTTTACTGTGCCAAAGAGTACACACTGTAACAAGTGAATGTGGGCATAAGTGGTGTGCCACAAACTTCGCTCCGTGCCACTTAGGGAAGGACTGGAAGAACTGGATTTCTGCCAGCCAGTATAAAGGTAAGGTAGCCTGGGAACAGGCAGTTCTGGTAGCTTTCTTCTGCAGAGCCTTGTAAGCAGCAGATCTCATCAGAACCAGGTAAAAAACCTCTGCATGAATTTGCTTATTTTTTGGTTTAAGCCTGCTACTGTTTGAGCTGGGTCATTCCTATGCTAAAGATGGGATTCAGGTATATCCCACCTGGCCTCCAGCTGCTGTCCCAGAGGCACGTGGAACTTCTGCACATCTTGCGTCATACCTGTCAACTCTATGGAGATACCTGGGATAGAACAGGGTAGTTACAATCTACTGCATATAGACAAGTAAATCATCACCAAGTGTTTTTACAACTGTTTGCACTGGCGTTTGGGGGGTTTATTCAGCATAAATTTGTGTTTAGAAAAGAATTGGCTCTGTCCTAATGCATGGGGACACTCACAAAGACAGTTTGTTTTGCTGTGCTTGCTAACAGATGCGGACTGGTAGCAACCACAATGAGCCAAGATGCTTACACCTAGCATGCAGACATTGCCAACCCCCTAAAAAAACTCTGCTCAGGTATTTCCTAGTGCTCTAGACTGCTACATTCATTCAGCACATCAGGCTTTCCTACTAATGTCTCATCACTGCCTGACCCCTCTTGCTGCCTGGCTACTTGGGGTTCTATTTCACATTTATGATTTGGTGGGATTCTCTGGAAGTCTCATCTATCTGACCAGCAAAGAGTGATTTGCTAAGTGTCCTTAGAGCACATCTCTTGGATACCTGAGGGACAGACAATTGATACTGATAAAACCCAACTCTATCTCATTTTATCAAACAGCTTAGTATTATAGGAAATATGTTTGAAAGACCTGTTTGCTGATCTTGTTTCAGAGCGGACTTAAACATAGGCCTCTTGCACTTCTAACTAAGCCTGGTGAATCTTTAGATAGCGATGCAAAGAATAAGTACTTTCGCTGAAACATTACAGTGGAATAATAGGGAGGTATTGTTCTTTGTACCTATAACACGATTATTATCTCAGAACAGAAAGACAAAGACGAAGGTGTCAGGGCTGTAAGGGCTGGCTGCTCCAGAAGGGATGTGCAGCCGAAGGTGACCCCAGCATGGGCCATGCCCTTACCAAAATGTGCAGTCCCGTGGGGGCTGGACATGGCAGGCAGAGCCAGGCGGTGGTAACAGGGCCCATTGACAGCCCCAGACGAGGCAAGTGATGAGCCAGGTCCAAGGTCTGTCCAGATCCCAGTCAGGAGCAGCGGGAGATTGTGGCATATGATGCATGGACTCCGAGAGCAGATTGAAGACACGAAGACATTCAAAGACACTTTATTAAAATCAAGCAAGCCTTTTATACCTTTACAGGGGGCTGATGTGTCAGCCTGTAACTATGCTCGGTAATTTTCCACTCTTAGCTCTTTTTTTCTATTGCAGACACAGCAACATAGCAACTCCCTTTATCTACAAGGCCACAAGCTCTGCAGACTACTCCGTATCTTAAAGTTTTTCTTCTTGCTCCCATGGCTTCCTTCCAACAAGCATAACTGTGTCTGTCTCCCAAGGTCAGTTTTTGCTCACTGACACCGTTGAGCTAGCTCGAGACATACCCACAGGCGGTGGGGCCTGAGATGAGATGACAGCATGGGTCCAAGGAACCCATCCACCCAGGAGACAGGGCCAGGGCAGGAGATGGACACCCCTTGCGACATCTCGGAGCAAGGACCAACAGCCCCAGGCTGAGCTAAAATGGGACTCCTGGGCCATGGGCTGGGGTGGAAGGACGATCCAGGGAAGGCTGGACAGGGACAGAAAGGCCATCAGTGCCTTCAGGGCCACTGCAGAGAAGTGTTTGAACCCCTTTTGTGGAACAACCATCAAGACATGGAAGATAAAGCCTGCAGGCATGAGATGAGCCATATCCATGAGGAGCTTTGGATGCTGTGACATAGGTACCTCTCCTAACATCCTGGTGCAGCAGGAAGAAGGCTCAAGTTCTCTATGCTCTCAGTAACATCCCCTAGCTGGGTGTTTATTTTGAGAAAGGCAGGGCAAGAGAGTCTCCTGCAGCCTACAAGTGATACATTTAAAAACAGATCCCTCCCAGTCAGGTGAGGGCCTTGCAGGCCATGGATGAAGTGCTGGATTAAGACCTCGTGGAACTGCGCCGACTTGTGTCCTTAACATATTTTGTGACCATACAAACACCTGTGATAGTTTTTCACCTTCAAAAAGTTTCTTAATTCATCATCTTCATGAGACTTGCTGTGGAAATATTACCACCAATTAGGTCCTAATACAATTTCTTTTTCTGACTAGAATTTACATATCTATTAAAGCATTGTCTGCCTCATTTAACCTTAGGATTGAATAGAGAGAGGCCAGGAATATAAAGAAATAGAAATATAAGGAAAATTAAAACAGATTTGAGGAAACCTCCTTTAGTAGCCAGCTAAATAAAGCAAACGAATAGCTCTACAACACAGATTCTCTGCTGACAAGCTTGGAAACCCCTCCAAATTATTTAACATCTGAAATGCAGTCCCCCCCATTTTGAGTACATTTTAGCACAAAGCTTCTGCTATTCTAACTAGCCAGGGGGAAAAAATAATAATAATGTCGAGCTTTATGCACAGAAATAGCAAGTAACTTAAAATACACACTGCTTCCTTTGGGAAAAAAATAGCTGAACTCCGTGAGAAGTGTCTACTAAAATCTGTTCTTGGAGGATACTGAGCATCATTTCATAAATACATTGCTCAATCTGTCAAATTTATTTATACATACACAGACAGGCCCGATATAAACATTACAGCATTAGTTACTGCTCTTAACAGTGTTAGTGTTGATAACAGCACTGTGTATTTGAGTTTTATTGTGTACATTAATTCCCATCAGCCTGGCATTGTATATGGTAAAGTATCTACTTAGACATAAATTGAGGATTCAATATCAAAAATAACTCTTGGAATCGACAGATGCTCAAGATGTTATCTTCCTACTAAATTAATGACAGTAGTAATGGTAGCAAGATTTCAGAAAGTCACATTCTTCTCTTAGAGAGACACAGTTAAGGGAAGGAACATGATGCTGGCAGGTAGACAAACGCTGCGGGTACAAAATGGTAGAGCCTGTTAATCTTTGCCAGCTCATTGTGTTTGCACATGCTAATGGCAATAAAGAAAGTGCTGTCATTTGGAAGTATTTATATCAAGGTACTACAATCATCTTTTATGCTGTTGAGCAATATAAAAATAGAATTAGTTTTTGGCTGTTACTACACCACCTATTTTTGATGTAAGAGAACACCTTCCAGCCTGAGCAGAGCCTGCTGTATCCCTGTTTGTCTGCATATTGGGGAGCCATACGTTATGATAAATCTGTTTTTACTGTTAGTTCAACTAGTAAGCAGCACAAAACAGCCCATAAGACAAATCAACAAAGCAAGGTTTTAGAAGTGAAAATGCAAAAGGCTTTTTTTTTTAATTAAACCATAAATAAAGTTTTACCTCTCAAAATACACCTCCTCCTATTCCTAAAAAGATGAGTAGCAAAAAGAGAAAAGTGTGACAGGTAGGGTAGAAATGCACGCAATGGGTTAGTTGTCAGTGGCTGGTTAGTTGGGTGTCGGTACCCTGGACCAGGTTTGCCTTTCAGAGCCAGGGCAGGGCCAGGGCTTCTGAAAGAAACCCCCAGGCAAAAGACAAACCTTGGGGGTGTGTGGGTGTGGGTCTGTGTGTAAGAAAAGATTTGGAACTATTGTGAGAGATCTTTATTTTCAACTGCATTTTCCAGCAGTTCTGTCCTCTTATTTCCAAGGGATTCAGATAATGCAGCCCAGATGCTTCTCTGGTTATCACTTTAAAGACTCCAAAATGTTTTTCAGTCAGGAAATGAAAAAATCCTTTTATAGCTCTTTCATTTCAACAAATGATTTTTGCCTTCAGCTTTTTAACTTCTAACTAAATACAAAATCAAAATGAAATGTCATTTCAAATGACAAACTTTTTCCCCAGAATATTTTGATATTGTTGCAACTTTCTTTCCCCTTTTCACTGAGATTTTATGTTGGAGAAAAAGTAAACAATTACATACATCTCAGAAATATGTTTAATTAAAAGTAGCACCCTTTTTTAATGCAAAACAACTTTTCTAGCAGCTCTACCTCCTGCACTTTAAATACTAAAGTAAAACTATGTTTTAAAACCCTTGCTTGATGCAGTCTGCAGAATGCTAGGTATCATTTGCTCATTTCCACCCATGCAGAGGGTGTTTAACATTTCAAAGCCTGAGATATTTAGGAAGAAAAATAAACTGGCAATGGGGGTATTTTTTCTAACACTTACACTGCCGACTCTACGGTCCATGTTTAAGAATGTATTTTACCAACTGGCTCCAACTGATTTAAATAGAATCCAAGCTTTGAAATGCTTTAAATACTTAACTGCCTCTGTGGGCCTAAACATTACTCCCTCAGGTCTAAAGTATATTGATAATGGTAGTCCAGGGATTGCAACACTGAAAATAAGAACAAGAAATACCACCTAAATTTGACTAAGAACTGGAGCTAGAGAAAAAGGTTCAGTAACAGCCACCTGCACCTGCAGTGATCCTTGGCCAAAACCTAAGTTTGAACTCCTAGAAAAAAAAAGGAGACAGTTTTCTTTCAGCTTGTCACAGTCCATGGTCCTTGCAATAATTTTGTGGGGTTTTTTTTCTTTTTCTTTCTTTTTTTTAAAAAAAACCCTGAAAATAGAAATAGCAAAAAATGCCCCAAGCTATCATACTTTGATGATCCTACCAAAATCAAGAACAGAGAAATTACTGGAAATTGCATTAGAAAGCCTCACCTAGGAAAGCTGCCTGGTTCAGGGAACTTATCTGAGCTTCAGTTACAGCTGGGCAGATTTTGCAAGCTGAAAAAAGCTTCTGGGTATTCAGGTCTCTGAATTTCCTCTTATCTATGAAAACGCTGGGTTTAATATTTGTGTTTACATATATAAATCAGATTTTATACTTTAACCAACAATTTAGGCAACAGAGAAAGCCCAGCGTGTAAAAAGGTCACAAAACCATACACTTGAGTTTACTGGCTTTGGGCAGAATTGAAGGTTCTTCCCTTTGGGGTTTGAATACTGTTAGTTTTCTGCACTGCAAAGAGCAAATATCTCAAACAACTTCCCCTTTAATGGTCACAAGCCAACTGTTTTTTCCTACCACATATAAGCTGCAAAACTCAACAGAACATTGTTATCTCCTGCTACTGTTGCGCTTGCTATTGCTTCAGCAAAACTACTCTTCCCCCTCAATTTTCTGCTGTACTTGTGTAAGAATTCTCTGTATCCCCTATCAAGAGGTTTATATCCAGCTGAGTTCAATGATAGACATTCACCCATCAGCAAACACAGCTACTTCTGACATTCTGCTTGGCTGAAATATATATCCCTGTGAGGTGAGCGGGATAATGAGGTTTTCTTTCTTGTAGCAAAACCTTTGTGCAAGTCTGTTCCACACCATGCTGCAGAACTAAGCTAGTTAAGAATACCAACAGCCGCAATAGCTAATGGGCTTGTAAGCTGATTTGCATAATGAAAAATCTGTATTAATGTGTATTAATTAACTTGGAAAAATGACATTTGAAAGAAAGTATTTTCTTCCCTTTGGAAAATAGTAAAATATGTGGAAAGTTCATATGATCACTTTATTGCCAAAAAGGCTGAGTATCAGGCTAAAGGCAGGGGGAAAATAATATTATTGTATTATAAAATATGGTGATACAAAATAAAAATGTAGGTCAAATGTTAGGAAAATTTTACATAGGATCCGGTAGCATTGTGAATTCTTTGTACACAAATCTTTAAACTGTTTTTTTCTACACAGACATGTCAGAGACATGGCCATCAACTGTGCAGGGAATTCAGCTTACCCAGGACCACAGGCTGGTACAGCAAGATTTCTTAAAGATACAGGTAGGGCAGAGCGAGCACTGAGGACAGGACAACTAGGTTAATCCCTTGCACCAGGACGTCAGCCAGTAAGCACTTATATTTGAGGGATTTTACACACCAATGCCCCATCACTTCCCTCCATAAATTTAAATCTCACATTCTTTACCAGTGGGTTAATAGTTGCTATTACTCTTGCAATTGTCCACAAGGACAAAGATGGAATAATGACAAGATTAAAGGAGGAGTGGAACCAGAAAGGAGGAGTTCAAGTGGATTTGGAGTGATTCCCTTCAAAATATCTTACACTTTGGACCCTGAAAGAGCAGGAGAGAGCAGGGATCTTGTCTGCACTCCTTTTGTATGTGAAGACATGAGGTGTGAGTTTACAGCCCCCGCCTGCCAATTTATCTAAAGGGACACAAAGGAATGCAACTACAGGTTGGGCCACACTGTATACCCTGGCTACCTGATCTGAGCATCTGGGCCATTAAAACATGGCAGCCAAAAAGGAGAATGACAGCCTCTTTGCCTACTGCCTGCATCAGTTGTCTCTGAAATTGGTACTCCCGGGTCCTGGGTAGCCTCCTGGTTGTGGTAAAGAAACTTCCAACAGCATCCTGTCTGCCAACCCAGGGGCAGCTGGTCAGCACGGGCTTTGAAAGCCACTTGAACGTTTGTGGCTTTAGGCATTTTGCTGCCTGATGCCTCTCATCTTTTGCTGAGCTAAATTCATGGTTTTTGCAGTTGCTTCAGGGCATTCACAGAAGGCTGACTCCACTTTGAAGATGGAAATGTTATAAATGCCAAACACCCCTGTGATTATTTGCATGCAAATTTATATTGTATCAGTCATTTACATTATAGCAATCAAAATGATATGGTCAGGATTAAGCAAAAGGTCAAAAGTCAGCTTTTCTGCCTGAAAGTAACGTGCCACTGAAAAATATTTGAGCAACTGTAAACTGAGCTCAAGTAGAACAACTGATAGATATCACACATCCTTTCCTCAGATATCGGACATGAAGCTTTCAAAACTGCAATGAAGTTGTTACACACTGCCTTCCTGTGGCTCCTGAAAATATTTTCGCTACACGTTTCACCATAAAAATTCATCACTGCAGAGTAGTTGCTCCTGTGATCCATTTACAAACTAATCCTCTCCCTCATGGCAACTTAACAGCCCTATTCCACTAAATTCTTTACATTCTAAATCTTTAGGTAACTCTAAAGCCTGGTCCTGCTCATAGTACAGTCCACGATAAAAAGTATGTTAATTTTGATAGCACAGGGTCAGATCCTTAGACAAGGCATTTTATTAGCTTTTTTTTTTTTAGAACTGGTAATGAATGCAGGAAATAAGTGTATTTACTTGACCTCCTCTGTCAATATACGTTTATTGTCTTTCCTTTGTTCCTTTCTGTTAGCAACCTATAATTTTTTAGCATTTGGTTGCCTTTTTTACCCTCCCATCCTGTTTCTGAATTGCTATTTAATTCTCCCATGTAAGGTCAAGTTCTCTTCTTTTTTTCACTTCATTAAGAAAATTTGTGGTATTAGAGGGTGCTGGCTCTTTTCAACCTGTATTTCCACTCTGCAGTGTCTTAGTTTTACGTTGCATGAACAAACTCAGAGTTATTCACAAATAAAAGCAAGAAAAGATCTATCTCTGCTTGATTTTCCCTCGGAGACAAGAAAAGCCACTGAGTAAGTAAATTGCATTCACTGGGAACCAAAGTACATTTTCTGAGTTAGTAGCAGTTCTCAGGGAATTAAATTGCTCAGGTTTCACAAGCCAGTGGGCACAGGGTAAACTTAGCAGTAACAATTAGAGAAGGAAAAAATCTTTCTCCCTCAAGGAAAGAAAGATAGTTGGAGAAAAATAATACAAAGCATTTGTTCAGTGGAAGAGTTCTATCTAGGAAAAGAAATGCTAAAGAGAATAACAAATATCAGTGGCTGACAAACTACTGGCTTCAACTGACCACAAAAAAAAAAAAAAAAAAAAAAAAAAAAAAAAGTAGATTTTATGTAGTGGTAAGACATCATGAAGCAACATCCCTGCATTTGCTATATTGCACACTGATCTGAGCAGGTCACAATAAGTTAAACATTATAGGCAGTTTAGGGAAAAAGAACATGCACAGGAATTTAAGAGACCACTATATACATATACATTTAAAAAAAGATAAAAAATACTGTGTACACAATGATTCCCGGTTAAAGAGGACAAAATCGTAGGCAATAATTAAAATTGCTGTGGATTCAAGAAAAGGGAGGTTTTATTTTTTGTGATGTCAAAGGTTATAAATAAAAGCAATGGATTAAACCTAGGAAAGGAGGAAACTGGTGAATATTACAGTAAAGTGAAAATTGTAAGATTATTTTGTTCTATGGGAAGTATTTGAGAAGAATACGTGAGGTAGGGGATATGCATACATTTTTAAAGAACAGACCAAGTGATTTATTAAACTTTATCTCATTTGGAAGATTCTGACAGCTATATTCAGAAACTGAAATGACATTAACCTCAATATCATTGATAATTTCAATAAAAGAATGTAATCTGGCACCTTGTTCCTGTATAAGAAAAATATAAAACATTTTATTTAATATGAAAATGACCATTTCCTGAATTATTTTGGATGAAAACTAAAAGAACTGAAGCATTTTAAGCCATCACAACTCATTCTGCAACTTATTCTAGTCTCTGCAGTGCGATGCAGAGACATTCACTTGCAACCGTAGCACTTGTATCTGCAAAAAGGTGCCAGGTTGTTTCATACCATCCATCTGAATTCTCCATTTGCAGAACTGATGGTGAGAATGATGCTCATCGTCAAACACAGGTCCGTGTGCTGGGCCAGAGTTAATTACACAGGGTTTAGGCTGGCTCAGACCTTCTTAGGATCCAGCACGTGACAATGCCCGCTAAATTGGGAAATGAATGAGGAACACTACCCTACTCATGCATGATGTAACCATTAACTCAAGGGCAGTCACAGAGGATGCTATTCCGGAGGTAAAATCAGTAGAGCATAGACACTATTTGCTAAGTACCAGCTGTTAATCCAGGGTAGTAAGTTAATTTTTAAAGGAAGAATTTGCCGTAAGAGCGTTGTGCATGCTTCCACAGCTCCCAGATGGATTGCCCCTTGCTGGGATACGGTATCCAGTCTGGGAGCAAATGTGAGGATAGTGCAAACAATTTTTCTTTCTGAGCTTGTCTGTTGTCATTACCTATTTTGTTACATTTTATGACTCCTGCTTCCAGATGGCAATTTATGGCTTAGCTGAATTTAAAAAAAATAAATTAAAAAAAGAGGGGTATGTGTGTGGAATATTTCTCCCTATTTAGCAGATACATTCTTTCATTGTGGTATACAATGTGTATCAGAGCAAATGTATATTGGCGTTTCAAGCACTGCTGGAAAGGCAGGGGCAGTACACTAGGGTGGGTTTTCCCAGGCATACCTTTACCTATGGTGGTGCAGGCGAGAGACTGAAGACGTACCAGCTCTTTCCTCCCCCCTCCTGCTTTTTGACGGGCTGATACAACAGGCGTTTGCTCACATGTCATGTGGAAGGGCAGCCGTCCCATGCAGAACAGGACAGTACCTGTTATTGGGTTTCTATGGGGCAGTTTCTTTGCTTTGGTTTGCTTTAGCATCTGTTTTTGAAAGTAAAGAGGGCGGTTCCTTCGCTTTCATAGTATTTTAGGCCAATCTTTGAGCAACTGATCTGTAACACAGACTAATTTTGAGCCATTTGTTTAGTTCATTTTATGGGGAGATGAACGAGTGCTTGGTAATGGCAGTCATGACGCACTCGGGATCTGTTAGCATTCCTGGTTTTCTAAAGCTAGATTTTTAGCCCCACTGCTGTAACTCATAAAGCAAAACGGTTTGAAAGTGTGTGTGCTTCTAAGTATGAACTCCTTAAGCTACTGGCGTCGGCATTCATTTTCTTTGAGTCACTATTATTGAATCTGCCCCAGAATCTGCTCAGACCCTATTCATGGCCATGCTGATATCCTTTATTTGTTCTTTATAAAAATAACCTGCCCACTGTATTACTGCAGCAATTTGATAATAATTGTTTACATAGTGGGCATCTTTAGGGCTAACTTGGTACAGGCAATGCTTTGATTAAACCATTTAATGCTGCATGCTCTTTGGAAAAGTTACCAATATTCATGTTTTCATTTTACTTCTTGTCTTTTTTTTTTTCCCCCTTTTAAGTAGGCAATTATTAGAATTTATCTTTATATTTTTTTATTGAAAATTAAGCTAGAATCAAGTATTCAGTTATGCAGTATCTTGGAGAAAATGCAGATCAGCCTCCAAACCAGACAGCTGCTGTCCCCGTGGGTCCCTAGCACACCTTCAGACTGTGCACTGACTGTCAAATTGAGTAATTTTGTATGATGATATTCACATTGTCCTTTATCACATCCTGAGTAGTGTAATATAGTGCAGAAAACACTTCCATCTCCTAGGGAGAGAAATTACTTTTCATTTTCTGTGTGAATAAGTGACTGTTTAGGTTTTGAATCATCTACATACCTTACCTTTCATACGCTAATTAGAGGCCTGCTCTTGTTAGGTACCATCTGCAGGGAATGAAGAGAGACAGGCCTTCTGCAGGGTAATTCCTCCCCCCTCCCCCAACTATTCAGGATCTAAGATGAACCTGAGCGGTTCCTGCAGAGCCAGTCTATGACAACTGCATTCCTACAGCAGGCACCTCGGCTACATGCCTGAAGTTGCCTGGGTAAACTGCACTGTGACGTTCAGTTCTTGGTACTTTAACCATTTACGTGTTAGGTCTGTGGACCCAGCGATGTGCCTATGATTTACTCAGTCATTAGAGGTAGAAGGTAGCTCCTGGCAAAGATAAATCTTCTAGACAGGTGTTACACATAGATAGGATGAGTCATGCTCTAGGGGTTTCTGTCTCTTTCTGTCTATGATAAAAATATATACTATATAATATAGTATATCTAGTAATATAATAGAATAACTACCTTGGAACAGGGACTTAACTTTTTAAATGGTGGAGAGAAATCCTACCTTAAGTAATAAAGGAAAGTATCAATTTGGCAGCTTTAGAGTCACCTTCCAGCTTATCCAGTAGGATAAAAGAGGCAGCAGGATGCAAACTTCCCCGTAACATTCTGTGAGTACATTCAAGGTTATTAGGCTCTGATTTGCCTGAAGAGTGGGAAAATAGCTGTGTCTTCATTGCCATTAGCTCAATTACTTTCGGCTGCGCTGCAAATTTAATGACTGTGAGCTTAACAGTCACTACACCAATTTTATGTCATGCAGCAGGTAGTTAAGATACTAACTGGACAGACTAGAACTGAACTTTCAACTTTGTTGTGGTGCCATGATAGAGGAAAAAAACCAGATTTAACTGTAGATACTTTGAATCCATTAAGAGAAGGGATGGAGAAAGGACCTGTATTGTTTAAGTATGGGATAAAGACTATAGGTTTCAGGAAGATTTTAATTTTCTGAAGTACTGGTCATCTATTTTTGATAACAATGCCTGCAATGAATTTTTAGTGGCTTTTTATATCTTATGCTTATACAGTTTTAAATCCTTTAAAACTCTTAATAATTCTGTAATCATATTGCATGCAAGAGCTAACTGGCTGCTACACTGAAAAATTCCTCGCAAGGCTACACAGAACAGCCTTGGACAAGTTGCTTAGTATTGTGCAGTCTTGATGAGTTTTGCAGTGCAGAAGCAAGAGCAAGTGAGGGTTTAAAGTTTAACTCATTCTACTGTTACTGGTGGCAGCATGCAGAAATTCAGTTTCGTTTTGCTCAAGGAGGAAATAAATGAGACTAAAACTGATGTTTTCATTTGGGCAATTGAGTAAACAGTCATTAATTCTGGGTGGTGCAATGTCTAAACACCTATCTTGAGATTGGCTAAGGCAGTGTAAGGAGTTTTTATTGCTTCTGGAGACAAATAAGTGGCGCCAGAAATTGGAGGGAGTTTTCAAAATGACTTGGTTCTCATACTTCTACACTGGTTTGCAATGAACACGTGAGCAGCCTTTAAGGGCTTTATCTAGAAAATAATCCTGCAATGTGGCTCATCTCTTGAATCATATTGTCTGAAGTATCTGCTGCCAAAAAGTATTATGTATTAACCAAACTAAAGAACAGAATTCTAAGTCAGAAAGGTGTTTGAATACTGCAGAATTCAAAGAATACAATCCTTAAGGGGTCCACTGGAGATCATCTGATTATCCCTTGCTTTCCAAAGTTAGGATTAATTACACCTACAACTTCCTTGAAAGATTTCTCAAACTTCTAGACAAAGTATTTTGCTGTTTGTCTGCTCTTTCTGTTACGAAGTTTTCTAATATTCAATTTAAGTCTTTGTTAATGTGATTGAGATTCATTAGTCCTTGTGTAACCCCTAGGGGATATGGAAAACACAAGCGTTCCTTCACTCCTTTTAATCCTTTTCCCATTTCATGCCTATAAAAACTATTATCATGTTTTCCTAATAATCTCCTTTAAATAAATGTCCTTCATTCCTACCATGCTGTACTTCCTAGGCTTCAATTGATTTAATTGTTCTACTGCATCTTTGGTATTCTACTTGGCTAATTTCCTCTACCTCAGTATAAATTTTGCATCTGTCTCTACTGAGTTGAATCCAGCTTTTTCCTGGTCACTCCTTCCATGTGAGAATTTTTATTTTTTGTTTGGTTGTTTTTTTTACATCCTAGGCCAGACCTCTGGCAGACCTGTAGGCCACCTGTATTGTAGGCCATGCTAAGCAAAAATAACACACTTGGCTGAAGATACAGGTAAGTCTTTAGTAGGATTTTGAAGAGGCTGTGCATGATAAGCTGGCACATAATTTTAGCGCACATCAACACACACACACGTATGAATATATACACCTTCCTGTAATTTTACCTGCAATGGATATGTATATGTGTCACACTAACAAAGAGTTCTGTTGCTACATGCCCCTAGCAAACAAGAGCTGCCATCTGGGCATTCCCATGTGGGGGCTTTTTTACATCTTTTTTATACCACTGTATTTTCCTGATATTTTTTCTGTACTTTCTTGACAACAAATTACTTCAGCATAATCTTTCTGCTCACAACTAACCAGTACGGAAATATTTACAAGCAACAAGAAGATGTTTTGTGCCAAAGGAAAGCTATAAATTAATTATCTCATAATTCAAATGAGTGTCATGTTTTGGATTCATGGCAAATACTCTTGCCCAAAGAATGCAATGCAGACTGAGTCTACAAAAAGTAAATCAGTAGCTCTGGACAAGTTCACGTAAAATGGCCACGAGGCAAGACTCAGCTTTCTCCCTCTGCTATGGAGAGGTGCCGCATGCTTTAGCATTACTCATATAAACACTTCCTCCTGTGTGAAGCTGCAGCAGATATTTAGGGCAGGATCAGAGCAAGATGAATATTAATTGGCTCTACACCTATCCCTGAGAAACCCAGCAGTGGTTTATAGAAAATTTAGTGTTATAAAACTGCTTGAATAGTAGTACTAGTTGTAGTAACAATAGTAAAACTGTAGCAAATAAAAGGTGATCTACTTAATATGGTTGCAAAATGGTTCTGTATCCTGTGCTAATTGGAAGTGATTGACTTCTTTAAAAACTGAATTATTACTTCCCTAAGCTTTCCTTAAAAAATTATGATAAAAATCTTACTTTAAGAAATAGGAGACTCTAACTATTGTCTAAGTCATTATTAAGTTCTTATCCAGGAGCACGTGAATTCAGAAGTGACGTAACAGGAGAGAAAGCAATGCTTCTTAACTTTTTTTTTCATTGCTGATATAACATACAGAGTGGAAGTCCTATATTTGTAGGATTTCCCTAGCTTGCAATATTTTTCCGCTTTTTCAGTAAACTGATCATTTCCTTTATGTTCAGAGAAACGTGTCCTAGATTATTTACTCTAAGCTTACTCAACATAGAAGCAAGAAAATAGCAAAAAAACACACCAAACAATCCTACATAAAGCTTTTGAACTTTGAAATCTCTATCTTGTTCTCACATTTGTTTCATAATAATCTGATTACAGGTGGCTTTGTAAGCAAGTTCAAACACATGTAGTTGGGGTCTGAAAGATGGAATTGGAAATAAATAATTCACTCTGTTTTATATAGGTACTCCAGAAGTTCATATATCATCTTTATATAGACAGTTTCCAAGCAGAGTCAAGCACAGAAGAAACTGTAATGGTTCTCAAATGACTACTTGAAGAGTATAAAAAAATACCCTCCAGAAATTCTGTTTCTATATTGCAAAGAATTAAACTATTGAAAATCAAATGTAGTCTAGATATGAAATTGTCATGGAAATTACCGTTTCCCAAAGCTATTCCTTTAGGGCCTAAAAATATTGAGTAGTGCCATGTTGAAGTATAATGTAATTTTTATAATATACAACAACATTTTAAGACTATGTAAGAGAAATAAGCCATGAACAACGCTGACAGTGCTGCCCAGAATCACCATTTCACTTGCCCTGGGTCTTTCTGAATTTATTTTGGCACTGGTCTTTATGACTCCAAGTAGTTCTTTTTATGTCTTTAGTATGTAGATTACTAGCCTGGGAAGACACTTACCTTTCCTGTACTGCTTTGCAATCCAAATGAACTGCTACCTCTGCAGCTTTCAGAAGTCATTTAAATTCGTTTCACAAGCAGGTGAAGCAGTTCAGAGGCAGCCTATAATGCAGATTTTCTTTAAGGCCACATTCTAGCTGTGTTAGGTGTGGAGCCTTGTTAGTATGGGAGCTAGCTGGTAAGCACTCTCCTACCCTAGTCCCTGTGAAGGGCCTTGACTTTTTGGTTTTAATTCAAATTCACGTAGTCATCTTCACACAGAATGCTTATAACCTACTTTAATTAGTACTTTTCTCAGCAGGCTTAGAAAGATTAGACTCTTTATTTTTTGAAGGTGGCAGACAGTGGGATCTATTTCTTCAAGCATTCTAATAAACTGAGAGTTTTATTTACTTAGTCTATTTTTTCAGTCATCTTAAAAGTGCATAAAGGCTTTGTTAGGCTGGATTTACAATTACTTGTACAATTATTGTATTATTGTTCTTAATATGGAAATCACAAGCAAAATTCCCTGGGTCTGAGTTCTCTACCACTCTGGCAGAAACAAGTAAGGAATACCCTCTGGTAGCCTGCACAAAATGGCCCAACTATTTCTAGATCTAGTTAGAAATCGGTACTAATCTATTTCTGTAGAAGAGATAGGCAAGCCAGCAACAGGTAAGGGGAGGGGGGGAAAAAAAAAAAAAAAAAAAAAGGCCTCTGGAGCCTTTGAACATTTTGTAAAACAGGGTAAAAATTGGTCATAACCTTTTAGTACCTACATTTCAGAACTTTCTTCCAGTTCTTGAATAGTTATAGCAAAACTGTAATGAGCTTTTACTTGCCTTGACTTCGCAAGCAGGGTGGGGGGAAAAATAAAGCATGCTCAGCAGGGAAGTTTTGAACGCTCAGGAGAAGAGAGCTAATTTAACTGCAAGATGGTCTTAGAAGAGGCTGTCCTTGAGATCAAAGTCCACATCAAGTTCAATACTAGCAAAGGTGACGAAAATTAAAACCTGTCAATCAGACACACTGTAAAGTACTGCTGGATGGGAACTGTTTGGTAAAACTATTTTTTGACAGAAAATGCCAATCTGTTTAAAGAAAAGGGGGGAGGGGAGGGAAGCAGAGGACCAAAGAGAAACTAGTAGGAAATACAGGCTTCTCAAAGAATTTCAGGGAAGTCCACGTTGACTAGTCAGGTACTGTTTCTCATAGTTGGAATCGTGCAGTTGCAGCAGAAGAGGCAACTGCCCCTGGCTGTGGCAGTCCAGGGACGATACAGCTGAGGGTGATTTTGGCTGAGGAATGCTGCCCACATCTGCATTACCTGTCACCCCTGAGCATATGGAGAGCTTCCAACCGAGAGGGGGGAGGGCAGGAAGAGACTGCAACACCTTCAGTCATCCCAGCCAGAGCTGAGAGCTTATTTCCAGGCACTCTTCTTCCTCCTCTCCCGCTCTGTCTGCCTCCTTTTATGCACGTACACAACCTGTTGCAACCCAAAAGCCAGGAAACAAAGCCTCCTCCCTCATGAGCCTTGTGTCTATCTTTGCGTGGGGCAGCGATACGTCCCTGTGTTTTGGGATGAAGGTCAAGATTATTTACTAAAGATAGTTTATTCCTGGTCAGTACCATACGTTGTATTTTCTACCTTGTATTATTCTCAGTGACTCTTATTAGTGAAAACATTACTATTTTAGAAAAATGTGGGTAGAGAACATTAACATGGTTTTTGCATGTCTACCACATGAATGTTGTCCAGGTGGATTATATTTTCATAACAGAAAAGAAATGTTCTGGCCCACAAGACACATTCTGGCACAAAAAAGTAGTCTGGTAGCTGAGAATAAAAAGCAGGATTTGCTGGGATCCAGTGGTCCTAGCATCCTAAGAACTCAGGAGAACAGGGAAGACTGGTGAGTGCTTCTTGTACTCTCCAGTATTTACAGTGGCAAGGATACAGGGTGGTTTAGTTCCTTTTCTGTGCTGTTGTGAAGATGTGTGCATCTCTCTCTTCCCCCCACATGTGCTTTCAACCTGTCCATGTGGAAAGGATCCTCTTCTAGACATCCACATCAGTGCACGTGAGTAGGCCAGTGGGCTTACTCATGCTAAATGCATGATCCCAAATGCCCACTGTATTAATGAATGTGGTCTTATAGGCATAAAATGGCATAGGTGCACCAGAGCTACCTGCACTGTGTGGATTTTCATCGGTGGGATCGTGGGGCTGCATAAGCTTCAGAAGCATCCTGTGCTATTGCTGTTGGTGCAAGTTGGAATTTAGTTTCCCAAACCTTTTTGCAGTTGGGCTATGTGGGGGAAGGGTGTCTCCTTCCTAACTCCTTTATTAAAGCTGCTGCTTTCAATATGTACACATGACACACAGGAATATATCTTTCTTGACAAAAACCCATTTCACTCAGATTGCCTTTTAGCTTTCACATTTGAAGATATAACTTGAAAGTGCCTTGGCATAGATTGACATAAAAGACAATGAGACATGAAAAGCAATCAGGTAAATAAGAAAATTCTTATTTACTAATTTTTACAGTGCCTATTGTCATGGCAGCTTAGCAAGGGATTAGAAAGATTTAAATGTAAATTAGATCTGTCATTCTCAAAACTAAAATGAGTTAGTTATTCAGAACTGGGGGAAGGGGGGCGGGGAAGGAAAAGAAAAGGCAAAAGAGCCTTCTATGTTACCTTTAAAAGCTTGAGATATGAGTCCTGGAAGGCACTGAGTGCAAGCCACGGTGTAGGAGGCCTCCGGGGAAACAGCTGTGCTGCCCATCGCAGGATTTCTTTAGCCTGCACAGAGGAGCACAAGTCAGAGACAGCATTGCATATGCAAATGTGCCAGAACAGGAAAAATCACAACTGCAGGAGTGGGGTGCCGTGTCCAAACCAAAAGCTCTGCAGAGACAGCAACAGCACAGCTGCTCTGCAGAACCCAGCGTGCGACTGAGACCTGCCAGGTCGATCCATGTGGGCTCTTAGGCTTAGGAGGTGCAGTGCAGAACTACCCCACGCAGGCACCAGCTCAGGCCCTACAAGTAATCCAGACAAATGAAAAATGTTCTGTGTCTAATAAATACGCTGCAGTTTCCCATCCTTTACCACTTTCAAGATTCAGGCTGGTGTCTCTACATTTCATTGTACTGTACAGGTAAACTGCTTTATTTGGAGGTAAGAGGAAACTCTTCTTCGGGCTCCATTACGTGATACAGACATACCCACAGAGCAGCCAGGTGTCACAGTGGGCAGTGGGAGGTTTCAGGGTGACTTGAACTGCTGTGGTACAACAGAGGGCTCTGGTGCACGAAGGAGATACTTCCACCTGGAAGGTTTATGCACACATAGCAAGGAGAATACTCTCTCAGGTTAAACAACAGTACGTGCCCAAGCACCCTGGTTCTGTTATATGTTTAATCTACATCCTGGGGCAAGACATGGGGGTGCACAGATTTCCATGTCTCTTCCCCAGTGCCCTGGTTTCTACAGTAGGGAAACCTGCTGACAAAGGCCAGAATAAGATCATGTGAATTCAGGTCAGATCTGTGACACGGATGCTCAGAGAGTAAGATTTGAGGTTGTCCATAGCACATGCTTGTTGATCAGATCTCATGCAGACCTCAGTCGTAGGAAAAGTAAGGTTTACAGCTTCACTAGCACCTAAAGTGCCTCCTTCCAGCAAAAGCGAACACAGCTGATGGTTGTGTAGATGGCCCACCTCTCTGGGTAGCTGAACCTTGTACCAGTTGCGGGGTCTGGAATTAAGCCATAGTTCTCCAAAGAGCAGTTTGAATTCTCTAGGCTGGAGCTGACAAAATACTGTGGAAAATATCTAGAAAATCTTGACTAAAGAGAAAGAAGTGGTAAATTGTGACAAATGCACATGAGAAAGTCATGTCTAAATAGGGAAAGCAAATCCCAGGTGCTCACAGGGCATGCCAAACACACACGGTGCTAACCATAACTGCCCGTGCACCCTGAGCTCCTGTAGCTCACCTGCAAGGGATACAGCCCTGCTTGTGTCTGGCTGCAGGTGAGGGCAATGTACACAAACGTCAAGAATCCTGGGAGTGAGTTAGGGGAATCAGCACCATATCGTGAAGGGTTAAAGGAAACGAGTGTCCTTGGGGATGTAAATTGGAGGACAGGCTCTGTCCCATGGATGTGGTGGGCGAGCATACTATATAGAGTAGGTCCTTCTGCTTAGGGGACCTGGAGGTTAAGATGGGCACTTTGGAGATACAAAGGTTAGAGGTGGGGGTGTCCCGAGCTGTGCTGGAATAGAGAAAGGGATAAAGGGCTTAGGAGAACAGGCTATAGTGTGTGCAGGGTGGGATCTGACATGAGTGACGGGCTCAGAGGACAGCTGCTGAGGAACAGGTTACAGGTGCCTTAATGCCTTGCTCTGCTGAGGTGAAGCGTCAGGGAAGCAGGATTCATCTCAGTGGAATCAGACTGGCAGGAAAGCAGGGGATGTGTGGAGAGAAGGGAAGGGGGATAACACATCCTCAGCTCAGCCCCCTGCATCCCTTCACTCCACTGGGTGCCCTTAGCCTTGCAACCCCTTCTGCCAAAATCAGTGTTGAGTTCTGTCACTGATTAACAATGGGATCAACCTCTCCATGCTTCATTCTTGGGGCAGCAGAGTTCAGGTTTTGCCTACACTGCTTAGAAGCTTTAGGTCACCTCTGCCTTTGCACATTACACACCTTTTTTTTTTTTTTTTTTTTTTTTTATTGGTAGCATTCAATGATATAAACTGGGTGGTATTAGCATATCTTTACCAGGTTCTCTTCCCATCTTGGAAGACCTCCTGTCTTGTTAGCTGCCAGCTGTGGCTTTTCTGGTTTTTTCACCCTCTCCTGCTGCCCCACAGCCAGCAGAAACACCTTCCAATTTGTGTTATATCAAAGTGAAATCAGGAGCCACACAACAGCCATACTCTTATGATTTGGAGAAGCATAGAAACATTTAGCACCAGCTTATTGGGTTGAATCTAGCCCCTTCAGTAGCAACTGGGAATTGTGTCTGCTGATGGGCTGGCAGCTGTGGGGTGTGACACTGGTGGCTCTCCAGTTGCTAATGGACAGATGTCCACATCATAAAAACACAAACAAAATTAATGCTTGTGCTGGCAGCCTCAGCAGGGGACACATTCAGTGGGCAGTGAAGCTGTTTTAATGCTGAGCACTGCCCACAGAGAAGTCTGAGAGTACTGGAGTGAATAATTTGCAGACCACCCCCCTGTTGGGCTTGTTCTGGGTATGGGAACCTTCTGTACCATTGACTGCAAGTCTTGTTTTGAAAGAAGTAGTTCCATGATAGAAGCCAGAGGGGATACTGCTGGACATCTGAGACAAACTAGTAGGTTAATGAGGTGTGAAGGACAGTTTGGTCATAGATCTCTGCACCTCTTCTTTTTTTCCTCTGTTTTCCCATACCTCTGCAGACCCAATTTACGTATCTCCTCAGGCTCCTTAACTTCATTCTATCCCACACCATCACTTCCACCAAGCATAGTAATGCTTCTTTCAAATGCTGAGAATTACTTCACTTATTTAATACTGCAGCCAGCAAAAGCTGGCTTACTCTGGAAGGAAATTCCTGTTTGACTAGGGAAGTTAATGCTAGCCTACAAAATGAGTGATGAAGACATCGTCGGATGGGATTCTGGCTGTAAGAGTCCTGTGGAGTAGAACCTGTACCATAAAGATGCAATGTAACAGGAGAGAAAACCACTGCTACAGGTGAAGTAGAAAAGCCTTGTAACCTGTAGCTTGGGCTGAAACAGCAATGGCTTTTGCTGCCACAAGTCTCTCAACAGTAATTTGACCTGTATAGTCTAATTACTGTTCATCTTGTTTTCCTTGTTCTGACACATAAAGCTGGCTCCATATTTTCCATGAAGAAGGATAGTATTCTCTTTTACAAAAATAGCAGGTGGAAAAATTCAACCTAGATAAACCCAAATTTTTCCATTAACATTTAAAATTCCAAAGCTTTATTTTAGTTTTTTTTTTAAAGACTTTTGCCAATCAACATTGTTTGAAAATTCTTACATAAGAGTAACATACACTAGCCTATTACTGAGGAATGATAGTGTGAGAATAAGTATTTTGAAAAATTCTATTCCATCTTCTTTCTTTGTCATAGCAATCTGCTTTATTTTTCCTCAGAATTTTAGAATAGTTTTATAAACTATTATTTTTAAAGATTTTTTCTAAATTCTTATTCAAAATAAGTGTTTACAATCATTGTTATACAGCTGACTTTAAAAGATAACTGAATATTTTTATTATCTTGTCATTTTCGTGATTTATCATTACACACATTTAAGAAAGATATGCTACAGAATACTAAAAACTTAGTAAAAACATTACACAAAGAAAACATGATGCATGACATTTAAAATGACAAAAATGTTTCAATATTGAAATGAAAGTCTTGAGACTAAAATCAATTCCAAAGACAAAATTGTTTTTATGCTGAGGGAGAAAAGAAACAGTTTTTAAATTGCTGCATTGCAAGTATAACAGAGAGTCCACAGCTCAAAACGGCTCTAACCTGTGGCACCACCTGCCATCCCATAGCTGTGGGAAGCCCCCAACCCAGAGCGCTGTTGAGCATAATCAGAGCTAGGAGTTTAACGACAGCAGAGGGTTGTTTAATTATCTTTATGTGGGTGTTAACATACCCTACACCAGCATCTGCTAAGGATGCTCCAGTGGTCCTGCTCGAATGTCTGCCAGAGCAGTAAGAGGGCCAAACGTGGTGCTCAGTTCAGTGATCTCCAAGCGTAGCAAGCTCGCCAGTGGAGGATCTCCTCCTGTGACCTTTTTTCCTGCCCGGTGTGGGTGCACCGCCTGGGGGTACTCTACGCTCTCACAACACTGAATGCAGTTTTGCTCCCCTCTACACTGTTTCCGCATAGCCATGAAAAAAAACTTTCACCTTCATTGGTCAAACAACCGCTGCATTCAAAGCAGAGTTAAGTCCAACTATAAAACGCTTACTTTAGGAAAAAAGAACTCTTTCCAAGCATTTGTTCAGTAGACTATAAAACATGGTGTAACACCTCTGACAGGTAATGTGTTGTTGTACTGCTTACTGCAATCAGCTGTGACAGGAGACACCTTTAATCAACTACCCCATAATTATGCTAAGGTTTTCACCAGATGACAAATCCCAATTGGCTGGGCCAGAGCCCTGCCTTTCCAGACAAGGCTAATTATTTTGTCCATTCACCTGTTCATTCACTCTAGCAAGCCCTGACCTGTGGAATCATGTAGGTGAGTATTTACTGCTCATTTTTAACGTTGCTTGAACTTTGGCTATTTTGAAATTTAAATCTCAGGGAGGGAAGGTAAATTTTGGTAGGACTTTCCTGACAGATACTCAGGAATCAGGAGGTGTAACAATCACTATGATGAGCTGTGTGATACTATCACCTGTTTCTCTCTCAGTGTGTTTTAACTTTTTTTTTTCCTCAATGCGATTCATTGAACGATTACACACACAAAAGATTACTTATAAATGCCAAGTATATAGCTGCCATTGTATTGAGTAAAATCTATGTCTCCATACCAAAAAAACCTGCTAAAACAAATCTTAGTTTAAATAACCTAAAAAGTTGGAAACAAGTGTTGTTTGTCTAGGCAATTTTTCTTGGGGGGTGGGAGTACGTTTTGTTTACAAGTAAGAGTAGGCTAATACAGATATTTTTTTTTTAGATTTAGGAGTCTACTGGAATGAATTCATGCTTGGGGAAGTTTAATAAGAAGTTACTTGTCCCTAGTGAATGCTTCTAGTCAGAGGTGAGGGGAAAGACACCTGAATGTTTTCAGCCTTTCAACTCGGGTAAATGACATGTTGCAGTGTAATAGTTATTGTTTTATATGGAGCCACAGATTGGCAAGGCAATTCACAAAACATGCCGGGCAGGAGGTCCGAGTCAGAGGTGCCGAAGGACAGCCAAGCACGTGCTGGGCAGCGTGGGCACAGGTGCGGGCTGGCGCAGGCCTCCACCGAAGCCGCCAGGGAGGGTGCGGAGGCGGTGGGCGGTGGGCAGCGGGAGCCAGGCCCAAACGCCACTGCTGTCCCAGCCCCAGCTCTCGTGGCAAGCGGTCCCAACTCGCTCCCTCGACGCACCAGTGTTAAAGGTCTCTTCTCCTTAAAACCAGTAGACCTCGTTGTGTCTCTCAACTTCACTGTTCGGTCAAAGTTTGTGGGGGTTATTTCGGTTGGAAGAAGACAGCAAGTGAGGAGGTCGGGTACCGCACCAGCTTTGCCCCCCTTGCAGTGGCAGGTCCAAACGAACAGAAATCGCTCCTTGCTGGGAGCTTGCAAGCCTCTGCTTTCACCTCCCTCCCTGTAAATCCTTTTCCTTAGGCTTTCTCCAAGGGTTATGCTAATGTGCTTGCTCAGGCAGGTCCAACTGCGCTCCTTTTCTTCTTTTCAGTTGAAACTGTTAATTCTCTGCATAACCGTTTCCCCAAACGGTACTCGATAATGCAAATGCCTCCCTTATAAATCACCAGTGTTCTGCATAGCTTTGTACTCACCTTTGTTTGGAGACTTTGGCATCTGCTTACCCATCTCTCTCGCTTATCTCAAGGGATGGGTGGCAATTACGCTGGCTCCTCAGTATTAGTAGGCTTATCAGAATAACAAAAGACTATGAGGATTGTGAAGAAACAGCGGGTGAAAAGGGACACAGCAGGAAAGAGAAATTATTCTTGAGAGAAGGTTCATTTCTTTATTGCAGTTTCGTATTTTCCTCAGATTCTATTTATTTATATACAATCATGTGGGAGAAAGGAATATGGAATGAATCACAGTCCCATGAGAGGAAGTTTAAAAACAGAGAGCATTCAGGTATAGCACAAGAGAACTTCAAACTGCATACTGTGAAGACGGATGTTAATATAGAAACTGGCAGTGAGGTTAATAATACATATTTATTTCCAAGGATAATTCCCTCTGGGGAACCCCCGCCACCACCACCACCTCTGCGTACTGTTGCTCCAGCTATGAAGTGTTCTACAGAAAACCCAAGAACAATTTCATCCACGCAGGCTGGGTTTACTCCAGGGGTGTATCTGCTCTCCTACTTTTAAAAGGGAACACCACTATTATCTTTCTTGAAAGATCCCATTTTTTTAAAAAAAAAAAAAAAGAGGACGTAATTTTGTGACTGAAACAGTTTCACATTTAGAACTGGCTGCTGTGTCAATTTTAATACGCCATTACTTCCAAGGATTAAGCAGAAGCCTGTTCTGTCTCTTCCACAGACATTGTCCGGAGCAGTCTCTCCTCTTCCAAAGGCACAGCTACTTTTGTACAGTGTAGATAATTTTTTCATATTAATCCCTAGACTAGAGTAATGATTTACTGGGGGGAAAAATATATTTTTAACACGGATGTGAAATGCCATCTGCTTTGTGCAAAAATGTATTGCAGTTATTTCTGTGCTGCATGAAGACTTAGGAGGAAAGAATATTGCATATTTTCACGTTCAGTTCAGACTTCTGGTTTTCAAAATAATATTCCTATGGCAGACTATAATTCAGCATGTTTATTACCAGTGTAGCATAATCCTCCATGTTATGGGCTCCCTTTGATACTGTCTATACACCTGTAGGTATAACCTGTCCTGTTTGGAAGAGCTCACTGAGAAGATCTAGTAAACTGCTTAAGGAAGCCTGCTCTTGTACTGCAACACCAAGTGCACAGTGATCTGCACTACAGCTCTTCGTAAAAATTTCTGTCCAAAAAAGTTTTAAAAGATACTGTAATACAAGATACTGCTGCAAAAACCAGGACACTGGGTGTCTTACGTGCAATTTCAAAGCATTATCTTAATTAAACTATTCAAAGATTATTTAATTTACTCAGTTGATGTCCCCCGCAGGGGTTGAACCAGATGACCTTTAAAGGTCCCTCCCAACCCAAACCATTCTATTATTCTATGAAAATTTCACCTACAACTTTGTCAAGTAGTCAGAAGGAAGAACAGGTTGAATATACAAGGTTAGGTTATTTGGGTGGGTGGGTTTTTTTTGAAGGCTTCCAATTAGAATTATGCAAGACAGTTCAGTGTAATACAGTGAAAAATATTTGACTAAAAACAAACGAAAGAAAACCACTAGTTGTTTTTAAAATGTGGGCTGTGATTTGCCCTATATTGTGCATTATGTTAGTAGTAGTGTAGTATAGAAATGTGATCCAAATATATCTCAGGTTGATCTGTGCTTTAATTAGCTGTATACTAATCGATAGTAGTGTTAGATATATGATTATATTTTTTTAATATTATATCGACTAGCAATGCATATTTCTTGCTATAGAGGATGTGTTTGGACTTGTTTTGCCATAAAACATTACAGATTCAGCAGACAGTGAACATTTTGCAGAGTAACCATAGTGAGATGGAATACTCTGCAAAGTGACACATGATGGACTTTTTATCTTGTCCCTGATTCCTCTGCAATGGGCTTGTTACAGAATCTGAGTTCTGCCAAGCCTAATTATATAGTAAAGGACATTTTCCAAATAATCTTGGAAATGTGTTGAGACAGTTTATTTGGCTAACCTGATACAAACAAGATAGAATATCAATAAACAGGCTGTCAGGATATTATTTTTTTTAATAAAATTGTGAATTTGAACATGCAAAAGAAAGAAAAAAGAATGAAGAGGATAGTTTTTCCTAACAGTTGAAATTAGTCATGGAACACTGAAGTAATAATTGTAAGACTATAAAAAAATAATTGGGATGTATTAGTAAAAACATATAGCGAACTCACTTTTAAATAATTAAACAGTAGTTTGACTAAATCTTTTGTATGCATATTTTTAAGGGGGGCTGTCCACAACCTGGATTCTTAGCTGTTGACTTTTACATCACTGGTGTGTTCTCGTTTCTTCCACAGGCAACAGTCAGGAATGCCAGCACAGAAAGTTGTTTGGAGGTTTTCTCAGCTTCAGGTCCTCATGCACTCATTGCCCTGTACTCGGAAACAGAACTCAAGAATGGGAGTAAGCAATGATGAAAGAGATAGTTTGGCAGTTCTTGATAAGGACGTGCACAGCACTGGGGTGTAGTTTGACAGGCATTTCTTAAATCAGACGCGCTCGCTAAACTAGCCAGTTTTGCTGGTTCGTATACTTAGTCATAAAAAAGCCCTTCCTTTCTTTTCTTTTGGCTGAGGTATTTTTTAACCTGAACAATTAATTATGCGGCTTCATAAACAGTTGCCCTAGCCCAACTGAGAGATTATACTGAAGTGAGGGTGGAGTTTTAGAAACCACTGCCAAAATAAGCGCTTACCAAATTCTGACTTTACAGACAAGTGCAGCTTAATGCATTCATAACAACGAGACTACATCCTACTATGCAAAGACTTTCCTTCACACTCTAATGTTTGATCAGGTTAAACTTGTCATCAGCTGTGCAGCATAGATGGTTCACACTTCCAGAGGTGGACCTTCTTTCTCAGGCGATTCCTATTCCTCACAAGCATTAATGTTATTGTCACAACACCCACGTGTTTGGGTTGAATATCATTGCCTTCTCTTTTAGAAATGCCAAAATGACCCAAGTGGGGAATTCATTATACCTACAAGTTTATTCTTCCTTTTCTTCTATGGCTGTTTCATGACTCTGACACCTGTTCGTAATGAGCAAATAATGTCTAGCCCAGGACATGCACCTCTAAAAAGAACAAAAGAGTTTAAATCCTCTCTAAGTTCAAGTTCCAGCAGCAATACTGTTCCCTTCATCCAGAATAAGGACCCCTCCAGAACAGAACAGAACAGAATGGGGCCATCTCCTCACAACAGCACCACCCGGGGCACACAAGGACAGGGAAGGAGGGATGTCAGACATTAAATATTTTTCCGCTGATCCATGAAAAATACAGCTCTTTGCTAGCAGTGCAGGCTTTTTTGATCTTATTCAGAGAAACTAAGTCTATGGACTCCATCAATATCACTGGTACCTTTGTGGTTTTTTTTTTTTAAAAAAAAGCTTTGGATTCTGTGTCAGGTTCCAAGCTTAAGTATGTTAACACTTAATTAAATATGTCCGTAGTCTGTTCCTCTGTTCCTTAGGAGCCTATTCTATTTCTCCTGAGGACTTAATCAGGAGAAATCTCTTCAGAGATTTCAGAGATAATCTCTTCAGAGAAGCTGAAGTTGAGTCTTTAGACGTCTTTCACAACTTTATATTTTCATAACCCTTAGATAAAGGAAGAGAAAAAGCAATTTATCCCAATAACTTATAAAGTTACACTGCCTAGTACCATATTTTCTCTGTAACGCTGGAGTTATTTTTATACTAAGACAGCTAGCTTTTATATGAAAATGAAAGAACAGGGACTCAATCCTCAATATTCCAGTTACATCTGCATATTTGACCCCATATCTTATAACACAGCATTACAGGGATTTAAAGACTTAAATGTAAATATTTAAAGAGCTGGATTCTTCTGCCCCATCAAAAAAAGCAGTTCCACATGCAAACTGCTGTATCCATGTTTTCCTCAGCAGAGGGAAAAGACCAACCAATTCTCACATTGGTATTTTCTGTTATTATTTTATGTCATTAATTAATAGGCAGTAACCCACGCACTGTTTGCAGTGCAAGAAACAGTTAATAAACACTTGAAAACTTTCATCTATAATTAAAAATGATAACTATATCAGTGATCTCAGGCTTAGAAGTATTCTTACATGCTGTGTTCAACCAGATAGCACAGCTCAGTAACACTCATCTTCTCCCTTAGAAGTCATGAAGAGCACTCCTGCTTTCTCAGTGTTCAAACTAAAACAGGGAAAGTGTGAGGATTTTATGGACTGCTGCTTGAAATTTGAGAAGTGTGGTTAAGACTATTAACAGAAGAATGTCAGATATTAATTGTGCTTATTGGCTTAAGTTTATTTTTAATGTTAGCAGACCTGACTTGACTAAGCAATGTCTAATTATTTCAAGGCTTAACGTGGACTCTCATGTATAATTTTCATTAAAACCCCAAAGCTGCATTCTTCTAACATTTAGTGGCATTTCTTGAATATAAGCCAAACAGCATAATCAGTTATTTTTTATGGGATACATCATCCAGTTGTGGTGCATAACATTTGTGTGAAGTCCAAGGGTATGTATAGTACTCCTCTCACTTTTATTTTCTGTCTTTGGCCAAGTGGGGCATTTTTTTTTTTCAGGGTCACATGACGTGGCCCAGATCTACGACTGTAGCTACCAAAATACAGGAGCATGCTTGTGTTTTCAATTGTATGTTTCTCCAGTCCAGTTTATGCTGTGAAAAATGATGAAATAATTAAACCAAGAAAATTCATATGATTTCCTCTAATACTTGTGTCAAATTTGGGAAATGCAAATGCCAAATTTGGGAATATCTAAAGCAGAAGCTATTTCCCTAGACTAAGGATGTTTAGATCCATCAGCATGTACTTCTAGTCAGGCAGCCCCAGAGCAATTAGTGTTAATATATTGTAAAGATATTGACTTTTTGACAAAGACAAGGGCAGCTTTATGACTCAGCTCACTTAGACCGATATTCAAGGAGACTGGAAAGAGTAACATTTATCACAGCTGTCATCGTTAGGCTGGGTCAAAGGCAATCCTTTTCACTGGAAGCTATCACATAAAATAATCTATTAACCTATACTCGGCAGAGTACATTACAGCAAGATTTGGAGGAGAACTATTTCTCAACAAGTTAAATCAAACTTTGCAAGATTAGCCAACAGTAAATGAGTTCTAGCTAAACCAGTAAATACATTATTTGAAACAAAGCTTTCCTCTCTTCCTCTACATCAAATCAGCCTATTACTGAAATCCAATTATAAGAAAAGCTTTGAGGAACAAAGTATAAAATTTATGTCCTGTAGTTTTCTGACTTCAACGGGGGCAAGAAACCTTTCATAACCAGAACCAGAGGCATGGTAAAAGCTGAGCTACTCCTACCACTCCTTTCTCAGGTGCTGTTACTTTGTTATGACAATCCAATCACATAAAGGATCACTGTCCTGGCAAATGCTGGTATACCTCAGTTTTTTATGTGTGATAATTTTATTTCATTTTAACAAGCTGGCTGTGCATAAGCAGAAAATATGTCCCCCCAGCATCTCTGTATGGAATTCTTTTTCGTTTGTTCTGGAAGTCTCATTCTGTACTATCTCAGGAAATGTCACTTTCGATAACATAGGAGCCAGCAAGGGGTGGTGCTCTGTTTGACTTTGTAGTTACAAACAGGAGGTGAAGGCTGGGGGCAGTCTTGGCTGCAGTGACTATGAGGTGATGGAGTTCAGAATCCTGAAAAGAGAGAACAAGGCAAATGGCAAGATCACAACCACTGACTTCAGGAGAGAACACTTTGATGTCTTCAGGCACCACCTTGGAAGAATCCCATGGGAGAGAGCCCTGGAGAGAAGAAGGGTCCAAGAGCCGGTTGATTTTCAAGAATCACCTTTTCCAAGCTTGAAAACAGTCCATCTCCACATGCAGGAAATCAAGCAAAGGCAAGAGGAGCTCCTGACAAAACTCAGACATGAAAAGGAAGCACATATGAGGTGGAAGCAGGGACAAGTGAACCATGAGGAATACAGAGACACTGTCTGAGGTGTAAGGATGGTGTTAAGAAACCCAAAGCCCACTTGGAGCTGAATCTGGCAAAAGATGTGAAAGGCAAGATGAAGGGCTTCTACAGGTCTGTCAGCAGCAGCAGATGAGGGAAAATGGGGGCCCAGTGCTGAATAAGACAGGCAGAAGATTCAGTCGTAAAGGACAAGGAAGAGGCAGAGGTACTCAATGGCTTTTCCACCTCTGTCTTTACTGGAAAGACTGGCCTTTTGTGATCCCAGGCCCCCGTGGGAAAGACTGGAGGAAGGCAGGCTTACCTTCAGTGGAGGAGGGTGGCTTTTTCCTCCTGTCACCTCTGGGCATCTCAGTTGGGGGAAGTGTATGAAGCCCTGTTTTCCACAGGTATCATCCAACAGATGCCATGCAAATGAGGTATTGCTCTTGGAGCAATTTAAATGAACAGAGCCATACTGTCTTTCCTGGTGACTGGATCTATGATCTAAGTCTTCTTGGCAGAGTTTCTTTAGTTACCAGCAGCTGTGGAATGAGGAAATATCTGTATGGATGTTTAAACTTCAGTCCATCCGCTGCTTTTGTACCAAGAACTTATTTGCCTCCTGTGATTGATAAGGTTTTCATAAGATAAAGTGAAACAGACTGTTGAAGACTAGGTGAGGCAATCCAAAACCGAATTGTGAGAACTCCTGCTTATTAATCATCCCATGAGACCAAAAGAGCTTGATCATGAAAGAGGATCAAACTTTTTTTTTTAATTAATATGAAAGCAGTAAGTAGTCATCGTATATACGTCTTGATCCTAGGGTCTTGCCTATCTGTGATTTTGCTTTTCCTTTACAGCTCTTAGGCTTTCTGACTGGTAGTTTAGTCTTCAAACCACTGGTTTCCATTTCTTCCAAAATGTTGATAAAACTTGTCTGCTGAAGAAAGAATGAAAAGCTTTCCTGTAAAGGAGAGAAAAACCCCCAAAACTTAAGCACACAAAGATTGTGCAGAGCTGCATTTGAGCAGAGCTCAGCTATTTGTGAAAAGACACAGAGAACCCTTTGCTGGTACGTGTATAGCACTGTGGACACTCAGTGTGGCACAAAAGCCATTTGTATTATGTTGGGGGAAAGAGGATGGCAGGGCCAAAATCCTAGCTGAACGTTTGTGCTGGTCTGTGGAAGAGGTGTTGATGACATTGTAGTTCCTTTAAGTTCCTTGACATACGGTCAGAAATTGGGTTCTACAGACTTGGGCTCAGCACGACTGATAAGACAGAGGTTCTGTCACGGCTGGCAGGAGGAAGCTGTTGCAGTCCTAGCTCTGCTGTACACTGTACCTCACCACCTATGTTACATTTTACTTCCTTACTTGCCTTTCATATACCCGCAGATGAGTTCTGAAGAGATGTCTGATACTGTACGGGTGTACTTTCTGTTCTTTCTACTTGCACTTCCTATGCCAGGACTATAGCTTCTGTTTTGAAAAAAATAATCCTTCTTTCTCTGCTGCCAAGCCCTCTTCCAAGAACCCTTGCTATTGGTACTTGTTTGCCAGTCTTTCAGCTGTGCATGCCTGTGTCTTTGAATAGCTGGTTTCATTCACATGTGCAACAATTTGATGGATGGAGCTGTTTTGCCATTTTATTGAAACAAATTACAAATATAATCATGCAGCCAGAGGGATGATAAAAAAAACGTACATGGATGATAATTGCAACCTGTTGTCTGTATGCACTGTTGGGGGAAGACAGATCTATGATTCTGTGCCCATACAGCTTATAAATTTTACACTAAGTAGTCACAGAAAAGACAGACAGAGGGAGAGAGAGATAATTCAAGGTGTAAGGACCACAGATCTGCGGTTTCCATTCCTAGCTGAATCCAGCAAATGCAAACCAAAATCCTGTTTGCTTTTTTTTTAATCTGTCCGAAGAGACTTTACAATGCCAGCCACCCTGTGGCCCACTTCATGGTGACTCCTATATTTCCATGCACACTCTTATACTTCTTAGATATTCTACAGCCTTATCATGAGGCCTCTGTGGAATGTGGCAGATCCAGGTTTGAACCATTTCAATATCAGGAGGAAAGTGGATTCAGGTGAGTTACTGCACAGAGGAACGATTTAGCTACTGGGCTACTATGTAAAAGTTGACCGCACCATGACTACCCCCACTACCGTTACGTTCTTGAATAAAAATAGTGAGACTGCTCGCTGTGGGTATATGGACGACTTCAGCTTTCCTAATGAATTACACCCCTGGGCAGACTCGGACTTGGGGTCACTTAGTCTGTTGATGGACTCAAGCAACATGCAGATGGCCACATACCATGATGATACGCAGCTTCTGAGCCTGTTTAAAAGAGCTTTACAATATTTCAGATACCTCACTGAGTTAAATGAGTGCACGTGGATTGCTTTCTTGCATGTGCACAACAATTTAAGTTCCAGTTTTGTGTATTCTTTTATCTTCTTTTAAGTGCTCTGTCAAATTAATGAGTTAACACCTAGAACTTTATTTTGAGATAGGTGAGAAATATTACATATACATGACTGTTGACTAAGAGAAGACATTGTGAGACTGCTCACGTTTACAGATATCAGTCACTGGCACAATCAGGACTACTACTGAGAATACTCATTCTGATCTATGACTCACTGGATACTATTCCACGGTCAGTTTTATATCTATTTTATATATATATATATATATTTATACAATTTTATATATGTAGAGTTTATTTCCTCTGTGATTGCACATTGTACTTTTCCTTCAAAGGGGAATTTTTTCAAAGTTACAATATATTCAAAATCACAAATGGTATTTGTTTCATGGTCAGAAACGAAATTAAATATTTATCATCTTTATCTACATTTGTCTCTTTTTCTGCATTAGGTCTCAGAAGCTGTTGAAAAGTTTCCTGCTGCCTGAACTGACAATAGAGCCTCATATAAAGGACACCCCTGTTTTACACCTACGGAATATTGCTTAATAGGTATTAATCTGAAGAAATATATTGTATTGTAAAGCTTTTGACAGACTACCAACCTTCTGAACACCCAGAGAGCATTTCATTTTTGCCTGATCAGAAGCACCTGATGTTACTGCATACACTGCAATGGAAACTCTAAGACAAATACAAAGTTTTGGTATCTGTGTTACTTGTACATATCCTATAGCATCCGGTATGGTGTTTGCCACTTTTCTAGTTTCTTGCTGCTCATCTCTGAACATAAGAGCTCGCCCACTTCTTTCTAATTCACCTTTCCTTTCTATCTGGAATGCTCCTACAGAACTTTGTACTGAAAAGACTGGAGTGCAGCTGGACATGAAATTTTTTTCTCTTATTGGAAGCACACTGAAGACATCCATTGGGCAAAACATCACTCTTTTCTATCCAGACAGGCTTGGCTACTATCCTTACAAAAATGAAGTCACAGGAGAGGCATTCAATGGAGGACTCCCTCAACTCTCACTGCTGGAGAATCATTTAAAAAAAGCCAAAGAGGACATCCAGTTCTATATTCCTTCAGATGAACAGTTTGGATTGGCTGTCATTGACTGGGAAAACTGGAGACCTGTATGGATAAGGAACTGGGGATCAAAGGACATTTATAGACAGGAATCCATTGAACTGGTTCAGCAGAGAGACCTCAGTCTATCAGAAGCTGAAGCCAGGACTATAGCTAAAATGGAATTTGAAGCTGCAGCAAAATCAATTATGTTGGAATCTTTAAAGCTGGGCATAGAAATGAAGCCAAATCGTCTGTGGGGATATTACCTTTATCCAGACTGTTATAATTATGATTACAAACAAAATCCACATAATTATACAGGAACCTGTTTAGATATTGAAATAGAAAGAAATAATGAGCTTAATTGGTTATGGGAGAAAAGCACAGCACTTTATCCATCTGTCTATCTGGAGACAGCCTTAAGATCTTCCAGAAATGCCCAGCTCTTTGTTCGCAACAGAGTTCAAGAAGCCATTAGAATTTCGTATGTCTCTAATTCTACTCATCCCCTTCCAGTTTTTGTATATACACGTCCAGTATTCACGGATGTCTGTGAGGAATATCTCTCCCAGGTGAGTGGAGCTAAACCTTAAATATTTAAAACTTAAGTGGAAAGAAATTACCAGGTGACGGTTGTTTATCAGATATGCTAACCTCTATTAAAAAAAAATAAAAGTGTGTAGATTTTATATAAAAAATTAAATTAATCCATCAAAGAAATGTGATCAAATGGAACACTAAGAAGTCTACTTTCAAACCTTCCTCATGATACTTATCAAATAATGTTTTTAGCAGTCCTCACATGTAGCAGATATTACAAAGCTAGGACACATTGACTACATTGTCAGAGGAAAGAAATATGAGTAACCTCTTCAAAAGAGAGTCAGTAAAACTGGGCTGGCCTAATGTTTGCTTTTTAGGTTATCAGAAACCTTTTTTTAGGTTGTAAGAAAAAAACCCCCAATAATAAAGGACTCTTTCTTTTCATTAAAAAAAGGGTTTAAAAGCTAGTGAGAATATTCTGTCCTTAGTCGTACTCAAGTAGCTTTCTAAATGGTATTTCAGCATCTCATGGGTTAGTCAAGGTTAGGATCCGATTAAGGTCTAATCATCATCTTGCAGTTCTGGCTGCACTATTCCCTTCACATTTTTATATACACCCATGCTATCAGAGATCACCCAGATCATGGGGAAGTTAGAGGTTGTGATCCTTGTGACTGCATTGCATCTGCTGTCCTCTCACAGTCTGGACAGAGCATCACCAAGCATTGCCCTCAGATCCATGGATACCTTCAGGGAGCAAGGGGTGCTGCCAGGGTCCCTGCTGGCTTCCTAGTTAATAATTTAAATCTTGTAATCCTTACGTTCTTCCTTTTCATGTGTTGTGCCCCAGAGTAAGTTGTTTTTTCCTTGTTCTTCTACCCATAGTCCTCTCACATCCCAGATGGGCTTTAAGATTTTATTAGGGCTGGGCTAATAGCTGACGCTAAAAGGAGAACTGAACAGAAACAAATTTCCCAAACCAATCTCTGTAAAAGGCCAGAGCCATTCTCTGGAGAAAATAAGATTCCTGTTGGTTAAAGCTCTTTCTCTTGCTACTTTTCTGTTTTAGCACTTTCTGGTAACTGAAATGAAGTTGTTTTTTTTTAAAAAAAAGCTGGCTTCCCAGCCTCTGCTTCAGCATTACTGAAACCAGTTACTACCAACTCTGAGCAGCCAGAAGGCAATGCAGCAAAATATAACTTAAAATGGTTGGAGGAGTGTATGTCATATGCCTAATCACTGGCTCAGCTTTACAGCCTTGTTTTTCTAACCAGATGATATATATAAATTGGATATAGTTGGCAACATTTTCTGGCATAACCTGCGCAACCCAGTCCCAGAATAAAATAGTGTAATTGAGAGCGCTGTGTTTGCATCATGTGTAATTGCTTGCTGCCTTCAAAGTAGTTACTTTGGATACGTAATGTACTATATGCATTATAATTTTTGCCCTTATGTTATAGCTTACTTACCTTAGTATGATTCTTTGCACATTTCCCCTCAGGATGACTTAGTAAATACCATCGGAGAATCTGCTGCACTGGGTGCTTCTGGAATTGTGATCTGGGGTGATATGAATTTAACACAGAATAAGGTATGCCAGATTAATTATTACATGATGTTTTTAAAGAGCAAGAAAATGTAAAGGATATAAAGCATTATGATTACTTACATCAAATCTTCTAACTTAAAAATGATGATTCCATATTGCCAGCAGTCTTCTCTAGTCAAAAAACATGCACATTTGAGGCTTATGAAGACTTTAATTGATTACACAGAATTAGAGTTCAATCTTTCAAAGTATTGTTGTTGGCTCTGAGTAACTGGACAAGCTACCATGACTACTGCAGGCAAGTTAGCACTTGTTAATTCAAGGAAAGAATTCCTGTATCTTCATTACATTCCAGTCATGAGGTACAGAAAAAAATTACTTGTGCTTGCCCAGAACAATTTTTAAAAGACCCTTCTGCTTTTTAAAGTGGTGCACTTAGCAGTAATATTTAAAGCACTTGGAGGAGTCAATCTGTGAAATTTCAGCTCCAGCCTGTTCTGTGTGTGGTACTTAGACCTTTCTTACAAAGAAATTAATCAGAGGAGGAAAAAAAAATCCATTTTGTTTTAGGAAGCTCACATACATAGTTTGAGAAACACTGTTACAATGACGTTCAAATAAATCTTTCAAACTAGCTCATTCATACCCAGGCAAGCTAGATATAATAAACTACGATGGGAAGACTCTTCTGAAGTCTTCTAAGAGCAAAGAACTGAAAGTCCTCTGCACTTCTGGGCCTCCTGTCACAGAAAGCATAGCCAAATAAACCTCCACAGCTGTAAGGGTCAAATTTCCCAAAGGATCCTACTTCGGCTGTTTTGTATGTGCCTGCCTTTGAGAAAGGGTATCAGTTGCACCTGAAGCTTTTTTGCCCATTACGCCAAACACCAGAACATAGATGAGCAACAACTTTCATTGCTTGAATTTTGAGATTCATGAGAGCAAACGGAACTTTCCACAGCCCGATCAGACTATATATTTGTGTACTGCTTGCACCTTTTTTTTTAATTTATTTTTTACATCTATCACAGTCAGTAGCTTTTCAGCAATGAAATATTACTGTGAGCCTCACTTCTGCAAGAGCTACACCAAGCAAAATTTCTAGGCAGGTTTTTAATATATACCTAAGAGAAAAACAGAAGAGATACATAGACCTCAGATTCACGGAAATTATCTCCATAGGTGTAAATATTTCTGTATGTGGTATTAGGCAAATGCCCTAAGGAGACACAGCACAAGAAACAAAGAAAGAGTTCCCAAAGCCTTTGGTTATTAAACTGTGCCAAGCTAACACAGAATATATGCCAACTTCATCATCAATTAGAACGACTAGTCCTCTTAGCACACTTTAAATTTGCCCATCATTCCAAAATGCTTTCCATTTAAAAATGCCATGAAAGCTCCCTGCTCTTGCAGCCTAGCTATTCAGATCAGGGGAAAACTGAAGAGTTACAGAGACGATTGGATAGAAAAATTATTTGTTCAGACTGAAGAAGTGAGAGTTTTTTTCCAAGATCCCTTCAATCCGATCAAGACATAAAAAAGAACTTTGACCTTTCACGTAACTTCTTTAAATGCATCTGATTCAAAATGCTGCATGAAATATACAGATAAAATGAAAGCTTAAAGTTGTCTGCTTTCTGATATAAGTCCTTTCTGTAGCATCTCCAGCAACTACCCAATAAACATTTGCTTTGAACTATATAGCAACTTCTCAAATAAACTTGCTTCCAACAACCAGTTATAACTATTATAAAAACCTCAGGAGAAACATTAATGGATATCCACTACGGTACTGGTGTTAGAGTGACAGCATTTTAATGGTTTCAATGCTAAAATGTGCAGATATGATGTTCTTTTCACAGAACACCTGTAGAACTCTGGATAACTACCTTAGGAGGACTTTGACCCCGTACCTCATCAATGTCACGATGGCGGCCAGAATCTGTAGCCAAGTGTTATGCCAAGACTCTGGTGCTTGTGCACGGAAAAAATGGAATTCCAATGACTATCTTCACTTGAACCCTGACAATGTTGTCATTCAAATGATGAAGGATGGAAAATACACTCTAGAAGGGCAACCGTCATTTCAGGATCTGCAAACATTCATTGAAAAATTTGATTGCCACTGTTACGCAGGGCACAGTTGTGAACCTAGAGCTGATATAAATGACATCCATTACCTCCATGCTTGCATTTCGGAAGATATTTGCATTCAGATATCCTTAAATTCATTTTCTAATATAGAAATCTCTGAAGAAAAGATCCTGTCTAACAGAACTGCATTTTCATTTACCTCTCAGAGTAAGGTGACATTATCTACGCATCCTGAAATAGAAGAATTCCGATCTACCTTTGGAAATAATATACTCAATATAACAACTGCAGAATATGACACTGTCACAGCTGCCACTAGATATGATTTAGAAGGAAATGATACTCGTACTTTCAGTAGTTCTTCATCCTATAAGATAAGGATGTTTAGTCAGGTTTTTTTAATTCCAATTTTGATAACCTTAATATAAATTACCCACAACAGTGAGAATAATCTTTTTCCTGGCTGTATTTGAAATTCTAAAGGTTTTATTTACAAAGAAAAATCATTCCTCAAAGGCATATGGTCTTATCTGTATCAGGTAACCTTTTCTATTCCATAGGTGACACTTCAGCATGAATGTATCTCTTCAGTTTAGTTTTACAAACTACTATTTGTGACAAAGATATACAAGTCTGTATATAGTGATTATACCATATGAAAGGATAATCCAGAATAAGGAACATTTTTTTTACGGTTTACATTTTTAAAAGTTATATTTGAAAAAAAATAAAATATTGATAATGCCATTTTGTATACTTCAAGTTAAGCCAGTTAAATACAACTCAACCTGGACTTCACTGAGTCTCAGCAGTCAACAGGTTTGGTGGTCTATTCAGGAATTAATTTAATTTCGTATGAAAATTAGCTCTTAAAAATATTTGGCTTAACTTTAGATCTGTGGGACTTTGAAGCATAGAATTTATCTAAGCAATGTACTGTTTCTCCACTTTTCACAGTATCTGCAGGGACACTGTGGTTTTTCTTTTCATTAAATATATTCACAACTCTGCAAAAGGTTCTAACTTTAATTTAAATCTTGACTTCAAATATTACAACTTCATTATTTAAAACTTGAGCTGTAGTGGTTTATGCTTCTTTTTTTTTCTTCACTACTTCTCCCAAGCCTTCCCCCTTACTTCACACATCCCCTCCCTGGCCTTCACTTGTTTTGTCTGGCCAATACTCACAACTCATCTGATCTGCCTTTGCTCTACTGGCACTGGCCACCAGTTCTAGTGTCTCTGTCCAGCGAGCCATAGCAGCTGGATAAAGCTGGCCATGCCATTTGAACAAAAGCCTGTGAATGTGGGACTTTCTCTATTCCTGACTATTTCCTGAGCAGTCTTTTTGGTGGACACCAGTTTGTTCCTTAGCAAAATCCAGCAGTGGAGGCTGTAGGATGATTGGCACTGGGGACTTGGGACTCCCTTTCTTCACTTCCAGTGCCTATGATCCCCAGTCTCAGGACCACCTGGTTGATCCAGTCTGTTGACAGAACTAAGACTATCTGCTTAATGTTATTCCATTGCCAAAAGCAGTGTGAAAGTAGCAGATACCTCAGAAGAAAACTACTCCCAGTATCATATCGTGAGTCTAGTTACAATTTACGTGTAGTCAGTTTAAGCATTTAGAAGCACTTAACTGCAGCAATAACCTTTTCAAATTATAATATCAGATGCTTAATAGACAGCTGGACTTCTGATGGGTGAAGAGTGGCTGCTGGCATGGATACATTAGAAAGTCTCCCTAGAGCTAGGCATGAGCTGCATAAACACATCACCACCTCCCACAGACACAACCTGCCTCACTAATAGAAATACCTGGGATTTCAATAGTTATCCCTTTATTTGTGAAAAGTTCATACCTTAATCTAGCAGAAAACACATATCCATTGCCTTTGAGTTTTCAGGTTGTCAGTATAACAGACATGCAGAAAAATAGATGAAGCCTTTAGACTTGGAGAAATATTTTTTTATTTATTGGAGAAAAGTCTTATGGCTTTTGGGCAGCAAGTTATGAAGAGGAAAGGACAATTTTCTCATTACAGTTATGGTGTTGAGTCCACAAGTCAAAGCTATTTCTGCCATTAATGTTCCAAGTAGAATCATGAATAAAAAAATATAGATGTAGCAGACTACCTGGCACAAAAGAAGCTAGCTGGTTTAGACCACCTCTGCAAAACCACATTTTTTTCACTGCAGCTTTGATATTGGTTATTTGATCTTGGGTAATCATAATTCCTGTACTTGCAGTCCCTCCCTTTCACACTCCAGTCATAATAACTACCAAACTGGAAATATCACTGCTAATGCCTTAGCATATGTTGTATGACTTATATGAAAATCTATTTTTTCCGCAGAATGCTTTAACACGGCTAAAATTTTGCATTGGCACACAGAGTTCTAGTTCAAAGGCCGCACTGCTTTGTTAAGTGGCGAAGTTTCCTGCGGTTAGGCTTTTTTGTATCTGATCTGTAGCACTTTGTGATAAAAGAGCCTGCAGGTTCACAAAATCTGCAAGTCTTGCTTCAAATATTTTTGATTGTCAGCCAAGTAATAGCAAGCAGACCACTTGTGATGGGGCAAGTGTCAAATCACCAGAAAAGGTGGAGTGAGAAGTTAAAATCACAGAAGAGTTAAGACAGAGCATCCAGGACCTCCCAGTGGATGCAGAGGAAGCGAACTGCAGAAGTGAGAGTGAAGCAGTGAGGAATGTGGTCAGACCAGTCTCTTCCCATTCAGTTTTTATCTACCCAGCATTTGACTGGAACAACCTTTCCCGGAGGTCCACTGTAAAGATAAAGGAACACTGTAACTGCTGTTACATTAGCTCTATTCATCTGATCCCATCTCTTTTTTCTTGCGAGCTGCCAGAAAAGTAAAAGGAAGGTGAGAGCAAAGCAGACTATTACAATAAACTGTCCGCTGAAACGGGTCTTCCTAAGCTGCACGCACAAATACCTATTTTGTGCTCTTACGCACAATGCTTTACCAAGCACCTTTTGAATGTTCATTCGGGATATTGATGTTGCCTACATGTATCTGCAATTCATGCTTTAAATCCTACAAACTTCTTGCCATAGTGAGATTCAGGCCAGCTCCATACTGTGTAAAATTACAGTATTTTCCAAATACATTATTTTGCTCTGTATTATATATTTCTTGCCAATATTCTATGCTAAAGAGCCACCATGGAGTCAGCAAGTCTCCATGGAGTAAGGAAGGGGAAAAGAAGGAAAAGGGGTGCTATGCCTTGCATCGCTGCTTACTATTTTACGTTCAAAGCCAAACTTGTATTCTCTTGAAGCAGCCCCACCCTCAAAAAAATATTTCACCTTCCATTTGCTGTATTTACTGTAATCATTAGTTGTCTCTGTAGCCTTATAGTTTCAATTTCTAATGTTCTTTTGTTTTCCAAAAGATTAAATACTAGAGGAACGTTCATTTCCCTTTGATTGCCATTCATTATTTTGTATTTCTCCCTTCCAGACAGAATTCAGGCTGGCCATACTTAAGGGGCTGGCAAATGCTAAAATGGGTTTGATAAAATGGTCTAAATGAAAGCTGTTTAACTACCTCGAGTGACAAAATTTTAGTTGAAATTCTGCTTCTCTACCTGAAGAATCTGGATCTGGTATATTGCGTTGATTATTCTGGGATACCCAACGATATTTGCACTTACAGAATCTGACCAGAAATTAAATCATAGTCTAGTCCCTGCCTTACAGTTTCCTGCTCCTCTGTATTAAACATAACATGGGGATAGATTTTGAGAGACAAGCCAATAAGACCACTTTGTAGACAGCCTAGGATGTGACTAGCATCCCAAGGAGTCCAGCAAAATTTGCTTTAATCCCTGTATCACATTGGGACACCCTGCTGTATATATATCAGCAAGGAATTGTGGAAGATTTCAGACCTGTGCAATATGCACTAGACAACTCCCAGGCACAGATTAGACTTGTACATGTACCTATCCATCACTTTTCAATACAAACACGATGATAGCAAAGACAGTGACATAATTTTAAAACATATTTTATTACAGAGCATTGGTGACCTTTTTAAGAAGACAACTACATTCCATCCTCCAAGCATACACACTTAAAACTGACTTGAAAGGTTTTGCACAGTGTGCTTGTGCAAGCCTCTTTGCACTGGCAGATACCCATTCTGCCAAAGCAAAACAGCCTGCAAAATCAGAGTCAGAGATTTCAAGACAGAGCCATGAGTTTCATTCCAAAGAATAACATCAATATAAAATAATGTTTACTGCATGGCTTTGAAAAAAAATAATTACTGCCTTATTAAACAACTTCAACTGTCTAAAGATGCTTTTTGTTTTTCTTGGCAGTTTTTTTCCAATCTTACTGAAAATCATTACATAGGTGGCTGGAAACAGATTCAAAAAGCTTATCAGCCTAACTTTATCCCTTAACGCTTCTAGATGTTTCCCGATGTGTGGATATCACAGACCTTTCTGTCTGTTTTTCTGGAAAGACTCTACTGAAATTTAATCCAGCGTCATGGTATTTTCTTTATGATAACAGTCCTGTAAACATGCAGTATTCAAGATCAGTCCTAAGTTTCTGTGTATACCAGTCAAGGATCAGGGTCTTTAGAGAACAGTTCTTCCATGTAGGTGTTCTGAACCTTTTGCAGCTACTTTTCCCTGTCAGTAGTACTCAGAACTGCAAAATCTTCCCGCATTTGTTGTCCCCTTGTTGCATATAAGAAAGTAAAGGGCAAGGAGGTAAAGGGCACCTACCAATATTAGGATTCTTAAATAACTTTGGATTTCATTATGTTCACTAATGTGTTACCATCATCATGGTATATTGGTTATAGTTCTCCTTGGCCAGTAGTAATTAGATGCCATTTTTCAGTGTATGCTTGTATAACCCTTAGTTTGCAACTGATAAGGTATTTATTGATTAGTAATCAGATAAAAGCAGTATGAAAATTAATGTGAATCACTACTTCGTATATTCAGCCAATGTTTTGTCTCTGTGCACACAATTCCAGAGCGCTCTGTTCAGCAACTTATATATGTGAACACCAGACAATACGCGGTCACCCTTCTCTGCCTGTTTTCATCTCAGAAAATGTATTTATTCAACAGAACTTCAAGATCCTGCAGAAGAAATATACCGTATGTTGGCAGTCTCCTTCTGCAGCACACTGCTCCCTCAGGTTACTAGCAGGCTGAGACAAGCCGATAGCTTGCCAGTGTCAAGTGATAATTTCCCGAGGCAGGGACCTAACAACCACCCATTTAGAGGGAGGCTAAGGACACCATGCAGTCCCATAACAATAACAAAGCAAAAAGTACCTTACTGCTGGGACAGCTAGTAATCAGGAGCACTGGATTAACAGATTTAGGCTGTAAATCCTACGCATTGTTTCAGTATGTGCTGCATATACCAAATTTAAGTTTCTGAAACGCAGAGTTCTTGAGTTAAAAACCATAATATGCCCTGCTCTGTCAGTGTAACAATCCTTACAGAAATCCTTTTTCACCTCTTCTTCCCTCACTGGAGCATGACAAAAAATTTAAGACCTCCTGGAGTCTCTGGCGCTCCAGCCAGCAGAGGGCACAGACGATGCACACAGACACTGGTGGGTACAATGCAATGCTGCCACTGAAAAGTTCAATACAGTTCTATTCTCTTTAGCCAAGCTGCTGCTTGACTCTGACCTACAAACAGGAAAAAATAAGTCTCTCACTAACGCAGTGCCTCATTAGCAGAAAACATGTGCAGCTTATTCTACAGGGTTGGGTTTTTTTTCCCCAAACATCTGGTATGCGAGGACAAACCTGAAAATACTGGAGTGAGACATCACCTCTTCTCATGCTCTCCTCTCTGAAGATTTCATTCAGCTGAAGGCTTCTTCCCATTAAGATCTTCCGCTGACACTAAAATCCATGCTTAAACTACAGATATTGTGATCTGGTCTCTTTGGTAGTACTCCGAACTAGAGATGTGGGTCCCAAACATCTTGTTTCTCCCCAAATGTGGAAATACCCAGATAGGCCATGTTGGTTCAGGTCAAGTGTTGCCGATCATGTGTTTATAGCATCAGCACCAGCATCATCAGAAACGTAAGATCCATTTTTATAGCACAAATCAGTCTCTGCAATGGAGTAAGCTGCTTTACTATCACTTCAGTGACAGAGCACTAGAAAGACTCAATATGCTAGGTGCTGCATGGCCCCATAACACTGCTAAACTGGTCCTGAAGTGTGTAAATCACAATAGACAAGACAGAAAAGTGAAATACCTTATCAGTGGTTAAATGTTTCCCAGAAAGATTAAGTGGCTTGTCTACAGTCATACGGGATAATGAATTGTGGCCTTCTGTGCCCAAGCTCAGGCTTTTAGCTACAGGAACAAATGTCCTCTGAGCTGCTAATTGTAATAAGGTAGGAATACTTTTACATGCAATGTTCTATTACCAAACTGTCTGCAAAATAAAGAATTGCCTTTCATAATCATATAGTTTCACAAAAGATATAACAGATCTTTGAACTCGGACAAATTCTCCAAGATTTTTTGATATATTACATCTTGATTCTCCAGACACTGTAAAAGACTTCAGTCAGTGTACAGCCAATTATTGTTTTAGAAATTACCTGCCCACCCTTTGTTGACCTTTTATGAGGATCTGACTGAAATTAATTTTTTCAGAATGTTACTGTATCTGCAAATATTGTTTCTATAAGCTTCCATCACTATGAGCCTTAAGCACTATTGCAGAATTTAAAAATTCTTGCAAAAATAGACTGCTGAATTTTATGTGAGTTTTCCCCCATGCAGTAATCAGAACCACTTCGTTCCCAGAAACCACTCTCACAAATGGACTGTCTTTAATTCCACACATTGCCAGCTGTGTGATATGTGGAGATGGGAGAAATTCTTACATTTTTCAGTTTTAAGGCAGCCAGAAACATTTCACTTATTCACACAAAATTTGATAACTGCCTTGGCTGAAACAAATTTCTAAAAATAATGAGATACATAGCAGAAAAATAAAAGAATAGTGGTTTTGCATGTGAATTATTCCCTGGTCCTTTTACCCATCCAACCAGAATAAGCCATTTCCTCACCATCAGGTTTTCTACCCATGTCTCCAGTGATCCTCCCTGTTATGTGTATTGTAAATGGTAACTGGCTGGTAAATTTGTGACAGCTGGCTGAGGTGAGGATGTACATATGTATCGAATGGCCACCCAGCCGCTACCGAGAGGCAAGTAAAACAGCAAAGTTCTGCTACACTCCCTCAATGCAGGATACGTACAATCAGGTTCCTCTTTTTCACCGTGTCACCAATTTGCAAGAAACTTCGAGAGCTGTCCCATGCCCTGAAACTGCTGAAGACACCATCACTCCTCATACATTTCGACTATAACCCAAAACACTTATGCTAGGGAATAGTGTCAGGACCAAGGGATTACCTGTATCAAAGGCAGCACCTTATGCTACTGGGGGGGGTGCAGGGAAAGGCCTCTGTTTGTTTGTTTGTGACTCACCACTTAAATCTGTCTGCTTTTCTCCAGATTTTACACTAAGAGAAGCAATGAAAAATAATTCCCCAACATTACCAGTGGGTAGCAGGGCCAGCTCCAGTGTCCAACCTCCTTCTGGAAATGTTCAATTAAATCTACAAGAGTGAATAAATATCTGTAATAAAATCTTAGAATTATACTATGAGTCATTTTGACCATATCTACAACCAGGGCATGAAAAAGCATAAAGTTTTTCACCTTTACACCTAGCCAAGAACCAAACGCTCTTGACAGCAATGTCACAAGAGCTTCCAGTTTTTGTGGTCTGACTGATGTAACCAGTGAGGTTTGCCACAAATGGCAATCTCTAAAATGCTGAAATACTTCTCTTAAAGAGAACATGGAAAACAAAATTTCAAGATATTTTAATGATTTTCCTATATTTCAATAGCAGAAGTATCCATACTAAATTTTGAAGTGCCTTGTTTATAATGGTATGGAAGTCCTTCACCAGCCAATACCACCAGCACTGTAACCTTCTAGAGCATCAGTGACAAACTTCAGAGACTGGCAGATGGATCCAGGTTAAGTGCTAGCTCTGTGTTTATGGGGAAAACAAGCATTTCTCTAACGCTGTGTGGCAAGACTGTACACTAAATGTCACTTATCCAGTGCAGGCAGAAGATTCCTGGTGAAGTGGCAGGTCTTGTCACTGCCTAATATATAAAACCACCATCACAAGCATCTCTTCCGGAGGCAAGGAAGCATGCTAAGGGACACTCTCCCAAAAACTGCCAGAGGACCCAAATAAAACCACGGTAAGCCCTGGATCCAAAAGCCTGCCCCTACACAATGAACAACTGAAGAGTTTCACAGGAAGAGCAGAGGTCCTGGTATGAAAAATTCAGAGACAAAACTCTCTAATAGCTGGTTTAGAGTTTTAGAAAGCAGGCATTCTTTATTCTCAGCGCCAGATGCATGGGGGTAAGTTCTGCCCAACATGCATACCGACTTTGTTCACGGTTTACCTTTTTACATGGCCGATCCATACATATTAATGGCACTTTTGAGGAACTGTTAGCATAATCATTAGAGTTCCCATGAACTACTTATCGTACCTACATTCCTACTATGCATATGTGGCCCAGTGGGTCGGGGGGGTCCTCTGGTGGTCGTTTGGGACATCTTTAGCCCTCCTTTATCCTCTTCTTCATCATCTTCCTCTTTTACTTCTCATCTTTTTCACGACCTTTTCTTCTGGCCCTGGTCCAGCGCTCTTGGCTCATGTCTTTTTTTTTGGACCGGTTTTGGACTGGTTCTTACCTAGTTAGTAGCTAAACTACACAATGCAGCTATCTACCAGTAGCTAAACTACAGAATACAGCTTTGTGCAGCTCGGCAATGTCATGGATACATACTTGCTGCATTTACAGCTAAGCACGCTGGTAAAATTCCTCCAGTATCAGTGCTAGGGGCGCGCGAACCACCATCACTAGAGGTGAAGGACCCACAAAATCGCTCCTGCCAAGGAGACTGAAGTCCACCAAGTCTTCAAGCCAGCGCGGCAAAACGGGCCCTCCGGGCCCTGCTGGGCGCTGGCAGCCGGCCCACGGCGGCAAGAACAAGGCTGGGCCGCCCCGTCCTGCCGCGCTCCCGGCGGGCACCAGCTCTTCACCACGCGCGGCCCGGGGTGCCCCACCTGGCCGCCGCGGCGCCCGGACCCGCCGGACCGCTCCTCCGGGCGCCCGCCTCTCCCCTCAGTGCTCGCGGGACGCCCCCCGGCCGCCGCCGCCGCCGCCCCGGGCCCGGCCCCGCCCGCCATTTCGTGCGGGAGCCGCCCCGCCCGTCCCCCGCTGCAGACGCGGCTCCGTCACCTCACCCGACGGACGGCTCCCCGCCCGCCCCGGCCAGCGCCCGGCCCTCGCTCCCGCCCGCCCGGCCCCCCCACGGGGCGCCCCGCCGCTCCCCCGCCCGCGGCCGGGCCAAGCCGACCCAAACCCCTCCCCTGTCTGCAGCAAGTGGCCGCCGGAGAAGGGCGGTGGCGGCGGCGGCGGCGCCATCACGTGAGGGCCCTGCCTGGCGCTCGGCTCCCCTCGCCGCCGCCGACCCCCGGCCCCGTCCCGCGCCCCGCCGCCGCCTCGCCTCGCCTCGCCCCGCGCTCCCATGCCCAGCAGCGTGGCGGTGCCGCTGGGGCTGGGCGCCTGCCGCAGGTCGGGGGCGCTGGCCGGGATGCTGGCGCTGGTGGCGCGGCTGCTGGACTGGCTGCGCTCGCTGTTCTGGAAGGAGGAGATGGAGCTCACCCTGGTGGGGCTGCAGTACTCGGGCAAGACCACGCTGCTCACCGTGCTGGCGGTACGCAGCCGCGGTCCGGCCGCCCGCCGGCCAGGCGCAGGGGCAGGGCGGTGGAGGGGCGGGGGGCGCTCGGGGCGGCGGCCCGCCGGAGGGGGCCGGCGGCCGGCGGTGAGGCGGGGGCGGCGGCCCGGCGGCCTGGCGTGGCGGGACGGGGCCGCGGCCCCCAGCCGGGCGCTGCGCCTCGCTTCCCCCGGCAACAGGTGCGGGCTCTGCGCCCGCGGCCCAGCCGCCGCCTGGCGTGGGGTCCCGGCGGGGCGCTGCGGAGGGAGGGTGGGAGGGAGGGAGGGGGCGGCGGGCGTGAGGCAGGGCTTGCACCTTTTGCAACCTCGAGAATTTCACAGCAGGGCCAGACGGGTGTGAGATGGTTCTGAGAGGGAGGAAGGTGATGTCCTCTGGGTCCGACTGCAAAGCATACCCACCTGAAAGCAGGTTCCCGGGCACGGACGCTGGCCCGTGGTTCAGAGTTGGCGTTTCACGGCCAGCGTATCCCAGGATAACTCAAAATATATTGTGCGTCCTGCAAAGCCCCGAGTCCCCTGCCACTGAATTCTCCCCTCCCATCAGTTGCATCAGTATTAATGGCCTCCCATGATGCCTTGATAGCTCTCAGCGTTCAAGTCTGACGTTGAGTTGATGTTCCCTTCGTGCTGTGGTGATGGCCTTGCAGCCTCATACCTCTCAGACACGGACACTGACACCTACCGTGACGTTTTCCATTTTGTCGCCATGCTGAAATACGTTCCTCATCGTTGCGGTAGTCTCTGGCCATATGCATTTGGGTCCGTCCTGAAGATTCACTTTCCATTGGAAGATGGAAACAAATACGTATCTTAAATACGGTTACCACTAATCATGAAGCTTAGTGCATACCCTTTTCTGCAAGGTGATCTCTGTTGTGAGATGTATTGCAGCCTCGCCTGCCACACGATAAAGGTTTCCAGGTGGTCTTTGGTCCTTATCCTGAAAAGTTACTCGATCATGAATCATAACCAGACTGGGAGGTGTATGGCCTAAAGTCAAAGAGGTTGAGGCAATGATGGTGTGAGTATATGGTATTTCTTACTTGCTTTCATATACAATTATGGATTAAGGGAGAAAAATAGGAGGTTGTGAATTAGTGAGTGAAGAAGTGGGGAGAGAGCAGGAGAAAAAGGACGGGGTAGGGGAAGTACACAATGAAAGTACGTTTTGGGGGACATCAGCGATCAATAAACATATATAAAATATCTGGAAGTGGTGTTTTACTTCATTAGGCACTTGGACGGTATTGGTAACAAGGGCCTCAGCACTCCTCATGCCCGTTGGAACTGTTAATTTCCCAAGGGCAGGCATTGCTGAGGAAGGGGGTAAAGGCATGATGAATTATATTGCTTCTTGCATTTATTTCATAAATGGAGCAAAGAACACCACAGCAATTCAGAGACCTCAGTAACAATAGTGTGAGGTGTTAGATTTTGTACATGTAACTGTCCACTCACTAATACTATGCCACCAGTGGAATGGCATCATATGTACTTGTGTCTCTCATGCTAATATCTTGAATACCAGAGCACTGCTGTCTCCGCAGGTCTGATTTTGCCAGCGCATGTATTGCTTGAAAATATGCTACAAGGCATCCATGTTTTCTGACTTGTCACAAATAGCTGGTTTTATAGCTTTTGGATCTCGTAGCCTGGAGATGATACACCATGGTAATCACCAAAGAGGAGTGGTTGGAGAATTTAGAAGTAAACAGTTCAGGAAAAGACAGTGGATAATAGCTTACTCTTGAATACAGGTGATAGGAGGATGGCAAATAGATTGGCAACTCTGGTCCATTTGTATGTGTGTGGCTTGGGTGTGAAATAGTCTCTACTTAAAATGCAAACTGCAATGGATCATAAAAACAAGCACTAGTAAATTACTGGTTTTTCTACTTTGCAGTAGTATTTAGAGATTCTGTCATGCTGACACTGAATAAACACACTTTGAGGCAGTGTCTTCCCTGAAGAGTTTGAGCCGTATTTAGTCCTCTGTTACCAGTGGAAATCTTGAATAGCTTCACTGCCTTTTACTATAGACGTGCACAGATGTAACGGAGTAGAATCTGGCCCATGGTTGTTAATACAGTAGGGGGTAATGACAGTATTTATTGTCAGTTCAATATTCAGCAACACTTAAAGAAGGCATTACCAACTTCCTAGCATCAGTTATTTTCATCTGTGTCAGGATGTAATCTTTTTTACCGACATATGACAATGCACTAGTTTGTGTGTCTTGAATATTCACAGAAGTAGGCAATTTGTCATGTAAAACTTCCTTAGCAAGCAAAATGGAACAGATTTTTTACTGTATGGTGCTTACAGCGCTTGAAACAAAACAGAGTAATCAGAGCGCTTTTGGACTAATGTGAGCACAAGATTCAACATACTACTTTCTTTTCTTTATTGTGTGGGAAAGCGAGGAACTGTAAACATAATACTTCCTTTGTAGCTGGTTCCATTCAACCAGAATGGAAATTTTTAGAGGAAAAGTCTAAAGCCCAGTAAAGGGGGCACTAATTCTTTGCATTCTGTCCTTAATACAAGAGCAGTTATGATGTTTTTTTTATTTATTTTTGTTTTCCAGTTTATCATGTTACATATGGTGTATAATTTGCTGACAAAAGTGGAATCCTGACTTTCTATGAATTTGTTTAGTCTTTTGGGTCGGCTGGCTGGTTTTCCAGGCCTTCCTGTGCTTGAATAATGATGCTACATTCTCAGGGTTTATGTGTTCATATGTCTGTCCTCCTCAAATAAATGCACTATATATTTTAACAAATTAGACTAGTACCCACTACAGGCAATGGTTACTGATTGTCTTTGTCTTACTGCATCCAATTAACAACTTCTGTCACTGCAGGGTACATGTATCTGTATGAGATTGCAGGTACATTTGTCTTCACTGTTTTTTCCTGCTGCTGTTGACAAGTCACAGAAGCAAGGAAAAAGGAGGGGGAAAAAAAAAAGAAAAAAAGAGACTTTCAGAAACAAAAGATGGGGAAAATGTATAGCAGAGAATTTAACAAGAAGGTTCCCATAGGTAAGTTTGAACAAGTAATTGATGGGAAGTTTTTTCTTGCCTGAAGGATCTAATTCCAAACTCCAAAATCTTGTGAGAGGATCAAGTAACTGTCAAAGGTTATACAAAGGCTTTTAAAGTCCCAAGTTAAAAACAATTTATCTTAGTTTGTGAACACAAACTACAGGCACAGTGTATTCTTACTCTGCCATAAACAGCAAAGAAGAAAGCTGCAGAAAGCGTACAGAGACCAGCAATAGCACTGGAGATAGCTGGTGGCAGTGTGTGCACTGTGAAGGCTCCAGTGCACCCTGAAGCTCTCATCATCCACTTCTCAGGTGAGAGGGACCTGTGGAAGCATGTCTGCTTCCCTCCTTGTCCACATGCCCATATTTTCTTCCAGCAAAACCCCATGGCATATGGGATGGTGAGGTGGATAAAGGGAATATAGTTAGATATATATGGAAGGTTAATGGCAAGCCCAGAGGTCCTGCTCTCCTTTCTGGATGACTGGAAAACCAGGACTACTGTGCATGTTGTAGTGAGTGCTTGGGCCTCCATTGTAGACCTAACTGTTAAGTAACCATCTGCATATATTAATGCACCATGCCTAGGAGACACAATACCTTATTAATAATACATTTTGAAAAGAAAGAATGAATAAAGCGTTGTCTGCTTAGGTCTGAGTTTCACCTTTCTCCTCAAAAGCTTTCTTGTGTAGTGGGTAGGTGTGTGTAAGGTTCCCATTGGCACAATAACAAGCATCTATCTTCTAAAAATATTTATCTGAACTGCGGGAGGAGGCAGCACTTTGGTTTTGTGTTTATGGAGCGCTGAGTTAGTACCTTGTATTTTTCTGCCTTAATGCTGTTCTTTTAGCTTTCACAGTAGGACTCCTCTGCTGTCACCTGCTTGCAAGGAAAGGGTCTGCACGTAGTACTCTCTACACATGTACTTCACTGTTTATTAGGAGTTAAACCATCAGTAATGGTAGTGAGACACTGCAGCGGAAAATCCTGGTGCAGTCCGTTTCATCATATTTTATCATATGATATATCATATGATATGATTTATCATATGACCCTTAAAGGTCCCTTCCAACCCAAACCATTGTATGATCTGTATTTTGACTGTGCTTCTTTCTGGTTTACTGAAGGATCAATGAAGAATTATCTGAAGTCTCATGGTTTCTAGGGTGATCTTTGTTGCTGAGGAGAATAAAAGATCATTTAAAGGGTCTGAAATGAACAGCCTTCCTTGGTGTGACAATGCATTAATTGAAGTATTGGCTAGTGCTCTTGCGGAACATTAATGTGATATTTTATAGTGTTGTAAAATAAAAATTTTAGACTGCAAACTAGAAACTTACCTGCTGTGTATCAAGTATTTTATAATAAATATATTTTTTTCTTGTATTCTAGTCAGGGCAGTTCACTGAAGATATGATTCCTACAGTAGGCTTCAATATGAGAAAAATAACAAAAGGAAACGTTACCATAAAGGTAGGTGTGCATGTTTGTGTTAATACAGAGTGAATAATCAATAGATAAAGTGATTTCAGATTGGAATGTGAAAGCATAGGAAATCTCTTTCAAGATGATAGGATCATTTATCTGTTTTAAATAGCATATAGTCATATATTTCTCTTGTTACATTAATCTGTTTGATTTAATTATATCCATGCCAGGCAGAAGCTTTGTTGCACTCTTTTGGGTTAGAAAGGTCATAAAAATCTGAGATACTAAGGGAGCTGAGCTGACTCCTGGGGGTCTCTCCTCTCTCTCTCTCTCTCTTCTTCTCACAACTCTAAGTGAATCTGAAGCAACTTCACTCCTAACTTGGGTATCTCATTGGAGAGTGTGGTGAGTGCAGTTTAGCTCGCATATTGTTAGCTATATGAAAATAGAACATCTAATATTAAAGTCAGTTGTCAGTAGAAAAACATAGATGATGCCAGTTTGGTTGTGATTTATGCCACAGGCATCAAAATAGAGATAAATCACTTCAGTAGCATTAAGGTGCTCTTTGTTGTTTGTTTATGAAGGGACCCTGGTTGATTAGTCTAGATTGAATTCATAACTTCTATCTAAAATTGGGTAAAGGGAATACAGATTTTTACCTTCGACTTTTCCCTCTTTTGCTTCATTTTCTCTCCTTTCTCCTTCAGTTCTAAAGATACTCTTTTTTCCTCTGGTTTGGTGCGACTCCTAAACCTAGGGAGGATTTTCTGAAATTACCTGTAATGTGAATATAAGCAGTTGTTAATTGTCTACCCGTTCTCTCTAAACAGTGAGTAGGTAACGGATGGTAAAAGGGATAATTGACTTCTGTTGGCTGGGAGATGCTACAGCTGAACTAAAAACCCCTAAACCTGAAATGACCATAGTGGTATAAATACTGTGACTGCCTGTCTGTTTCTGGTCTTAGTATCTTGCTATACTTCTTTAAAATGTCAAGTGGCTGTAGAGCCTTTAGCTGTACATTTCACTTCTGTGTCTACTTCTGTGTTATAAGCCTGCAGAGTTATCAATAGATTCCTCTACAACTGCTTGTACGTTACAGTACCTAATAAGCCAGTCTTTTGAAATCTATTGAAATGGACAGTCTAATGTCACCCAACTATTTCCTTTCCTCACCCCAACCCTCCTTCCCACATACCTCTTTGAAATTCATGTTGGGTCTGGCTAAAATAAAAATTCTTAACATTACCCATGATTTGGTCTGATTTTAATTTCCCAGGAAATTTTGGCAGATTGCTAAAAATAAATGATGGTGAATTACCTTAAAACTAGGTTCACAGTAAAAACTAAAAGGATTGACAAGAAAATGAAGTAAAATGTCAAATGGAGTAAAAGTGGAGGGGAATCATTACTGACTTGGTAACCTCAACTCTGTGACTTTGTGCATGATTGTTATGATAAGTACATGATTGGAGTCTACTTTGGGAGAGAATTTGACCTCACTCATCACGGAGCAGGTGAGCAAGAAAAAAAAAGTAGCATCATATAAACATTTTTAATTCATGCCTTTCCTGAAAGGTAAATGATTGATAGAAGCCTAAACTTTTTTTTTTTTTTTCAGTGTAGATGGTGTGTGTGTTTGTGAGTTAAAAAACCCCCAACTGTCACACGATGAGCACTGCAATTTTGAAGTAAAAACTCAGGACTGGTATTACTTTACACAGCTCTCTGGAAATACAGAGGAGTTTATATGGCAATATGAATAAGCCTGCATCATCTGGGGATGACTGGGATTATCTGGGGAAAATGTAGGTGACAAGAATCAAAAATCTGTCAGCACTAATTCTTGCAGCCAACCCTGTATGCTCAGTTTATTTTGGAGGTCCAGGAATCAAAAGGATTAAAAGGTAACTGACCTGGTCTTTCAGGAGACAGAGGTAGTGCACAAGGTGCACATCCTGCTGTGTGACAGTTCTACAGCTTCTTCTTGTAAATGGAGGCTGTTATTTCATGATGCTTTCTGTTAGTTCTTATGGATGCTATGTTTGAAACTGGTGAAAAACCCCAGAATTTCATCAATGTTGAGGTTTCACTTCTAGTCTCAGCCCTTGTTCACCTCTATTCTCAGTATATATGAGGTCATTCAAGCTCTTCCTTCTCTCTGCTGTTTCATCTCTGCGTGGCCAGCTTTGCTTGTGGTAGTACATGACTCCATGTCATGTAAGGCTGGTCAAGGGAAATTTCAGTTTATGGGAACAACCACTTTAATTGCAGTAGGGCAGTATTCATGCTGCATAACAAGAAGGCATACTGATTCACAGAGAACTGCTTACTCTTTTCCCTTGCTGTGGAGTTTCCCTGTGACTCTCCTCATGCCAGTTAGCCTCTCCTTATCAAACATGTTCCCCTCTTCTACTGCTTGGTTTCTTTGTGTCTTACCTGTTTGCATACACAAAGGCCAAACCCTGAACGCCTCATTCCTGAAAATAACTTCTTCTGTCCCTTAAAGAGGGAGCAATAAATGTCCTCCCTTAGTCCAGGAGTGAGTTTGTCAACAAGTGAGAAAAAACCCCAACCCTCTGTTGAATGTGCCTCAACAGCCATCTGTTTGTTGCTGAGCAAAGACCTTAGGTCCATTATAGAAAGAACGTCAGCCTAAACAGGAACGTGCCAACTTACTGTTATCTTCTTCCCAAAGAGTCCCTTTTTAATCAGAATCAGAACTTCTGAACGTTATTTCATTGGGGTTGAAATTCTGCTTTCCAAACAGAATCTTTCTTGTAAAGGTAAAAAAAACCCTACCCCTCTTAAAAAAAAAAAAAAAGTCACAAAATAACCTTTTAATACACCTACCTTTCTGCCCGTAGTAGCACTTATAAACCGCAGTATGATGTTCCTCTTGCTAGGGGCAAACTAGACTTAACTTCTGGGAAACCAAAGAGGGAATCAGGCCACCCTAGTGAGTGTGGCAGAGATGAAAGGTCAGCTTTTACAATTAGCTTAAGTAAGTGATGGTGTGATGTAGAAGAATGAAGCTGGGTTAATTATCATTGATCATATACAGCTGTGGGTTGGCCGATGTAGATAAGGTGCAGCTGTGGCTGGTTCTGTTAAGTGGTTGCGAGTCAATGAAGGGAGAGCAGCTGAGGAAGAAGCGGAGAGAAGAGTGAGCGTGCCCAGAATAAGGAGAGACTAGGAGAAGGCAGCAGAGGGGCGGGTATGAAGAGTATGTTGATATGTGATGGTAAAAGACCTTGTTGTAGCTGGCTGGTTTATGGAATGCTGTGACAGTGTGGGATTTTTACATTCTACTTTAAGCTTGGCTCTGCAACCTCACACCCATTTTCTGTCAGCACCAGTGCGCACCAGAGCACAATGCACATGGTAGTCAGATCAGGCCACTGATCTAGATGGAAGCAACCTCTAAAAAAAAACCAACAGCCAACCAAACCAAACCCCTGTACTTTTTCTCCCCAGTCAAATGACCTAAGAAGTGTTCTTCCCCAAACAGCTATGTGATTGCTGGTGCCCCCACAGTGTGGGAAAGCATGGTACCGACAGGGGTAAAATGCTGCGTTTTGGGGACAGCCCAGATAGATTGACTTAGCTGCAAACCACCATATTTGGGGTGCAGAATTTGGACAGGAAGAAAGCAGTATCTCCATTTGGTGAGAAAAACAGAAGTTTTCCTTCATCCTTCCACTCTGGTAGCTGCAAGCTTTTAAGCACAACTAACACTGCCTGTTGCTAGAGGGCTGCCAGAGTATGTCCCAGTACGCACACATAGACTGCATGTGGATTCAGAGGGATCAGTGATGATATTTAAAAAAAGTAATCAATGTTTAGTGCTATATTGTTAGGATTTATGAACTTTGGATGGTGTTAAGTTTTACAGTCCTTATGATTAATTCATGATTCATATTGGTTATGAAGGAGAATTTATGGAGAAGTCAATGGAAATTTATATGAGAACAGTCTGATTGATGTGCTAATTGTATAGATTTTTCTCCCCCAAGATTCTGTTCATTATGCACAAATTAACATGTACACGAGCTATGACAGCAAATCAAACTAATGTGTTTACAACAAGAATATCAGATACTGCCCTACAAGTGCAAATATATCCTAAGGCCATCTAATGCTTTCTTGACCTCTTATACATCAATGGCAGGTGTGTAGGAGAGCCAGACCAGTGACAGAATTGTGATCAGCATTGTGATAGGAAGCAGCAAATGCAGACTCGGAAGCAAAAGCTGTTTATTTCAGTTTAAGTAGTCAAACTGTCTTTTAAGTTTTATTCAAAGAAGTATTTTTTCTTATTGTTCTTTCAGGCACGCAGACGTTCTTTGTTCTCCTGCCTGAGCCTTCCCTTCTCTTCCCTTCTCAGAAGAGTACATTTGTACTGAAGCAGTACCTTCCACTTGAGCTTTAGCAATGTTTCCTAATTCATCCAGGAGATGATTCTATTTTAAATATTCCTAAAATCAGTTTCATACACTTTTCATCACAACTGCCTTGGTTTACCACTGATCAAGGAAGTGCATAAATGCCACAGTCAATAAAAAGTTACCGCATTCAACCGTAGTTCATAAATAATCCACAGGAATAGGAGTTTCTCTTAAGTTCCCTTGTTTTCATTCTTTTGCATAGAAACAATAAGACCATGATTTAGAGTTTATGTAGAGAAAACATAAGGATAGTTGGAGTGCTGTAGTGATGCTGCTACTGAATTGTCAGACTTTTTTTTGTGGAAGAAAATGAGAAAGCTGCTGATGGCTCATAAATAAATGACAAATAAAGGTCATGTACTAAGTAGACAGTCTTCAAAATAAAGTATTTTTGAGCCAGGATAGTTCAAGTATGTGAAGGAAGTGACTAGTGAGTTTGTACTGCAGTTGTGTGCACCAATGATACTCCAAGCTCAAGTTCATGTAGGGAGGAGGTGCATGGGTTTCTGTAGAACTGTGCCTTGTTTTACACTTCGATCTCAAAAGTTGTGTTAAATATAGTTGTTTATAATAGAGTTGTTAAGAATAAGGGTATCCTTTAACCATTAACAATACTAACATTATTATGTTTATTAGTTTCAAAAATGATACTTGGTTTGGAAGCCTGTCTGCACAGGAAAATAATTTAGCTTAACTAGTTCTTATGGTCTTGCCGCTACAACAGCATACAGGGAAAGCAGGAGGTGTAGGGGAATGTGGCTCTTGTGCGTCAATGCTTATTTCCTTAAAAGCCTGTCAATACTTTTAGGTCTTGTAAACACAAAGTACTTGTATGCTGCTATTCCTATATCTAGGTAAGCTGTTAAAATCTTACAGCCTAATTGCTAGATAAAGTTTCCAAAATTATTTTACCGTTAGAAGAATGACATCATTTGTTGATAAGTTGATGACTGAAGAAGGGGCAGGGGGATGCCTTTTGTTAGAATACTTTGAGTTATTTGCAGCCCAGTCAACTAGGATTCAGAGTGAAATTTTCTTTAACCTTCTTATCCCAACAAAGCAGGTTAGCTTTCTCATAGAAATACTATGATATCCAACTGTCAGTTATTATTAAAATTCCTGGATAAAGTGTTACTTTACAAAACCTCTGAAGTCCTTCAAACATAGCAGGAATGATCTTCATGGTAAGCAGATAGGTCTTGCGTCTGACCTTTTCAAAGGTCTTGGGGGACACTGCAAAACGGAATCAATTAAATTTACTGTGCGAGTGAGGTTGAGAAACCACCTGGATCAAAAAGTCATCAAGTGACAAAATGGCATTCCAGAAGTGTAAGACTGATCACCTTAGGCAAAGTAAGTTGCAACACCAACAAGTAGATGATACTAATCTTTATCTAGTTTTTGCCGTGTTTTGGGGTGGGCCACTAAGAAGGAAGTACTATGCTAGTGCAGTATCACTGCTGGGTTTTTTGCTACCAGTTCCGGAAGGCAACAAGAACTAAGGAGCCCGCGGACTGCTTTATTTTCCTCCAGCTTTGGCAGTCATTTCCAGAAGCCAGTAGAGTTATTCTCATGTTTACTTTCTAATCCTAGTGTGTAAAATTATGGTCGCTGGCGTGCTTGTGTGTATGAGTATTTATCCAAACCGCACTGAAAGAAAAATACTGACTTATGCAAGCCAAAACATTTTGTAGGAAGATGCCATTTTCATGAGCTCTTTAATTGAAGTTGAGCATGATTTCGGCTTTAACTATGAATTGTCAAATTTTGGCTTCTCAGTCTATTTATTTTTTATTATTTTAATTTATTTATATAAATTATACATTTTATATATTATATAATTAATATATATTAAATAATAAATATTAATTTATTTCCCCCAAAAAAGAGGAGGCAAGAGAAGATTTTAACACACAGTATTTGAAATTTAAGCAGAAAGCTTCATGGATTTTGAGGTTGTGGTTGAGGTATTAAATTACAATATGATTTTCAGCATCAAAATGCCTAATGTACTAAGGGATCTGTTGAAACTATTTTGATGAAGTTCATAACAAAACTGATGGCTGTCACTTTTTTCTGACAAAAAAAATCTATGGCTGAAGAATTAATTTGGGGTTTTACTTACAAGCAAGTTTTGTTGTTTGCTGAGTAATTTGATTTTGATGGGGTTTTTTATGTTTGGATCAGTGCAGCATTAGTAGCCTTTTGCTTTAGTGAGACTTACTGTTCAATAGGGTAGACCGTAGCTAAAAAAATTTTTTTGACAAACCAGATTTTGAAAGCCTCAGAAGACACGCGTTGTGAACTGTTAAGTGATTGAAGTTAAGAAACTCCAGCTACTCAACCTTTGATTCTTGCAGTGATGGTCTTAGAATAGTCTCAGGTATGAAAAAGAAATAGAGCAACACAGGACCTGCATATGCACAGGCAATGCAGCAGGTTCGTTTTCCTTGCCCTTGCAATTTGTTTCCTTAAAGTAGGACCGGCAGCCCAGTGTGTGCCCGCCCTGGGTTTTGCAGCCGGGAGGGAGCGGTGAGCTGCTAGCTGCTCGGGGACTGGAGCTGCGGGGGTCGCGCTGCGGCCACCCCAGCTGTCACCGCTAGATGCCAGCGTCCTTCCACGGAAGCTGCAGCCCGGGCCAGCACGGGCCAGTATGCTGGAGGGGGAAGCCAAGCTTCTTTGCTGTTTGTTCTGATGTGGCAGAGAGGGAGGAGGATCCCAGCTCTGTGCGTTCTTTTTCTAGCTTCCTTGGTTGCAGCGCGCCTCCCTTCTCCGGATAGTAGAGTTTCCAAGTCTCCAAACATTCTTGTAGAAACAGAATCCTCCTGCTTTGTAATGCTTCATCCTCCTGTTCACCTGCATGTAAAAACCACCGTATCTATCACGTCATCATGTCACGTGTCGTGCAGTAATACAAGCCTTCCTGTGTACTGCCTGTATAGCTCCAGCAGTGTTTCAGCAAAAAATTCAGCAAAAAAAAAAAAAAAATACTGGCTATTCCATATAGCTGAAAAGACCGTGTTGTATCTGGGCTGATTTCAAGTCAAGTGTTTATTCCTATAAAGAGTTTTTGTAGGATACCCTAGTTATTTATGATAGTTGTGTGTAAGGAAAATCTGTACTGCTGGATTCAAAAGGGCTGTGGCCCACAGCAGAAAGTCCAGTTACTAGTGATACACCCCAGGGATTGTTTAGTGTCCTCATTAGTGACCTGGATGATGGGACAGGATACACCCTTAGTAAGTTCGCTGACAATACAAAACTTGGAGGAGTGGCGGATAGAGAAGAGGGTTGTGCTGCCATCCTCAAGTGGTCTCAAGTTACACCAGGGGAGGTTTAGATTGGATATTAGAAAAATTTCTTCACCAAGGGGGTGGTCAAGCATTGAAAGAGGCTGCCCAGGGAGGTGGTGGAATCACCATCCCTGGAGGTGTCTAAAAGGCACGTAGATGTGGTGTTCAGGTTTAGTAATGGACCTGGCAGCTCTGCGTTAATGGTTAGACTTGATGGTCTCAAAGGTCTTTTCCAACCTAAAGGATTTATTATTCTGTTATCCAGAGGGACCTCAACAAGCTGGAGAAATGGGCTGACAGGACCCTTATGAAGTTAGGGAAAGGAAGGTAGAAAGTCTTGCACCTGGGAGGGATCAACCCCAGGTACCACTGCAGGCTGACTGGCTGGAAAGCAGCTTTGCAGAAAGGGACCTGGGGGTCCTGGTGGACACCAAGTTCACCATTGGTGAGCAGTGTACCTTTGCAGCCAAGAGACCAACAGCATCCTGGACTGCATTTGGAAGAGCTTTGACAGTAGGTCAAGTGAAGTGACCCCTCCCTTTTAGTCAGCACTGGTAGGGCCATACATGGAGTACTGTGTCCAGTTCTGGGCTCCCCAGTACAAGAGGGGTGTGGAGCTACTGGGGAGTCCAGTGAAGGGCCATGAAGATGATTAAGGGACTGGAGCATCTCTCATATGAGGAGATGCTGAGATACTTGAGATACTGTTCAGCCTAGAGAAGAGAAAACTCTGGGAGATGTCATCAATACAGCCTGAAGATGTAGCCAGATTTTTCTTAGTGGTGCCCAGTGACAGGACAAGGGGCAAGGCACATAGTGTGATCGAACATTTGAACAGGTTGACCAGGCAGGTTCTGGAGTCTTTATCCTTGGAGCAGTCTGCTCTATGTGACTGTGCTTTGACCAGGGTGAGCTGGACTACAATCTCCAAAGGCCCCTCGTAGCCTCAGTGGTTCTGTGATTCTGTGAAAAGGGCTTAAATGAGGGGTAGAGAATGTCTCAGAGAAGTATGGAGCATACTCAGAACTACTCAGTGATCAAGTAAGAAGGGAAAGTATGAAAGCACTCTCCTGTCTGATAGTTTGGGAAGAGAAGCACATGCACATGCATCTGTGCTGGGAGATGCATGCTGCAGTGTGAGACAGGACCATACATTAGGTAGGAACGTCTACAGTGGTTGGGACAAACACATGGGGCCAGAAGCCAGTGTCCTGAGTCAGAACAGGCAGTGTCGAATGTCTCACCAGGGATTCAGAGTAACTGTTAGGACTCCTAAAAATGAGGGCCAAGAGTTGATCTCAAGGAAATAATCTAAACCAAACTTTTGCTTTGAGGTGAATCAGATATTTACCCACATATCTTAGGTAATGTTTTCTTAAAATTTGTTCTTCAGTGAAGAAGGTTCTACAATATCCCTTGTTTGGTACAATATTCTTTCACTTCAAGTGTTAGAAAGCTTTTTCCTAATACCTGACATGAGTTGCTGTTTTCACTAATTGAGCTGCTTTTTTCTTTTCTGTATCTGGCAGCCATTTCCTGGGAAATGTTATGGTTTTGCTCGCCCCTCCCCTCTTTATAGGTCATATTTTCAAAATCGCTTCTCACCCTTTCTTTTCTCATCTGGATTTTTTCCAGTTTGTCTGTGTCTGTTCTATAGACCGATACTCAAAACCAATATAGGAGCCTCTCTGACACTGAGAACAGGGCACTACGTACTTCCAAAATTGTACGTACGATGCTTCTGCTAGCATATGCTGATTTAAGATGTGCAACACTGTTGAAACATACTTACTTTGTGAACTGCTCAAACTTTTGTCTTGCATCTGTGCCTGATTATTATCCATTTTGTGCTAGTGCATTTGGTTCCCTCTGTCCTGATGTGGCATTCTGAACATTTCAGCTGCCTTATTTCAGACCATCCATCTAGGTGGTCTGGATACTTCAGGATTCTGCTCTTTTTATCCACTCCAGGCTTGAAGTGCAGCTTATCTGCAGCTTATATAAATGTATGTTCTCTTCCAACATCTTGTTGGGACACCTGGGAATCATAAATGCTGCCCCTGTTTAGCTCTGTCCTCAGCAGCTTTGCCTCACTGATAAATGCTGGGAGTCTGTCAGGATTGCTCAGACTTGAGAGGTAGAGGGCAAGGAGGACACACAAGCCAGGGAGCAGCTCTATGGGGTTAAATCTGTCATGGGAGAATGTCCTTCTCTTCGTCTAATCTACCAATATTAGATTACCTTTTCCCAGCATACACACTTGTACATCCTCCTAGCTTTTCTCTGCTATTGAGCAAATACTAATTTTTGCTTTCGTGGTTATATGTTCTTCAAGGACAAGCAGAATTAATAATCACTACAGTAGTTACTGATCAGCTGTTTTGAGCTGTCAGTGTCCTTGCCTCTGGTCTCCTTGTCCTCAGTCTTCCAAATGCAAGTTCTATCTACAGCTATATGCCAGCTTTCACCATAATTTCTTGGATTTTGATGTCTAGAGACTGAAAAGAGAGTACAAAGTATTGCACGTGGTCACGCAGAATCGGGGCTTTCTGCTTCGGGGAGGACACCGTATTGAGGCTAGGATGGATTGACTCCTATTCAGAGGTGTGTTACATCTTGATTGAGAAGATTACAGTCTTTATCTCTAAAGGTGGGTACCCTGGTACTCTACTGCCTTAGAACACAATGTGGATGTAAGCAGCAAGAGCTTCAGAAAAAGGTTTCTGAAACTTTGGTTTTGTGTCCTATTTAAAATCCACCTGTTGATCATTTCAGCATTGTACCTTGTGTCTCTGATAAAATGGCAAATATATCCTGATCATTGAGAAATACCCCTGCCATTAAAATGCCTCAGTACTTCTTTTCAGGAGTTGAAAATACTCGGCCATTTTGTGTTGCAAGCCTAAGTCCATTTCCAGTTCTTCAGTGAAAGTGCTGTGGTGAAATTATAAACTGTGAAGCATGCATATAGCATTTTTTCTGTCTGACGTGACTAAAATAAAATACATAGTTGCAAAAAAATGTTTAAAAGTTGGACTTCATCACCATTGAGGTGTGAAAACAGGGTTCTTTAAAGACCAAGATTGGTTTCAAAGAACATAGTGTTCTGAGAAGTATTGCCTGCAGAAAATGTAGCCATGTGGCATATTTTTTTTCAGCTTTAAAAGCAACTGTAAAGGCATTTCCTAAGTATACTATAATAGATAGGTAGTAGGTACTCTAAGGTAGTAAGGTATTTCTAACTTCCATAATAGGTTACATGGCTGGTACTACAAGTAAGGCTCTATAGTTTTGTATCCACAGGGCGATTTATTAAAAATGTTAATGTTACTTGATTTAACTCTTTTTATTCTTCCCATTTATTAGCTGAACATTACTGGTTGAAGATTCCAGTCTAGAATAGGGACTATTTAGGATTTGTCTCCCCTGAGCTTCGCCAGGTGAAAAGGAGGAAGCCAGCTTGAGCCAGTTGTCTGAACTTAGTGGAGAGCATTGGCTTTGGAAGAATGGTTCACCTGGCAGGCAAGGTGCGTTAGGCAGATGCAATCATTTCCTGCTGTCGGTGCCCTCTGAGCTGTTCAGTAGCCGCAGAGAAATTTTGATCACTTGGATTAGATGCCTGGGTTTTGGGTGGCTGAAGTTGAGGGAAATTAATCCCCTGCTTTCCAGTCGCTCACTGTCATTGCGTGTTGGGTTGGCTATATGACAGCTTGCTGTGTGTGGATGAGCTCATTGGTCACAGTATATGTGGACTTGTCTGTGTACAACATGGTGTTGGGCGTTGCTGGTGCTACCTTACTCTGCCCAAATGCTCTTCCGTGTTTAGAATTTCCTCACCTGTTTGTTCAGGTTAGATTTATGGCTCATACTTTCTGAATACTTCCAAGCAGAAAGATACATTTCTGTGTTCAAGTATTTATAGTGTTGGATTTATCTTGCAAATTAAGATGTCTGAATGTAAACAGCTATATGTCTGCTCCTTTAATAAGTCAGAGGAGCTCTAGTCAGTACTGTCAAGGCTGAAGCATAATTCTGTCATCCTAAAGAAGACTTTACATCTAGTCCGCAGAATGGCTCTCTAGGCTTCACTGACTGCTGTGAGATCGTAGGTACTGAATCCATGCATTGATGTTGAGATTCAGATGTGTCCTTGTGTGCATCTCTGTCCACAACAAATATTCTACCCAGCATGTCTGGAAAAAAGCAATGTAAACTGACATCTAGAAAACACATTTCCTGCAACTGGCTCATTAACCACCAAGCCTTCCCACAATATAAGCTAATTAAAAGAAACACAACTGGAGTATTAACGAGCATTCCTGTAACTGACAGCTTTAGAAAACCTTTGAACCTGTTCCCCAGCTGCATTTTTGCTCAACTGTTATGATACACCTCTGTGCAAAAGAAAAGGATTTGCTCCTTAAACATAGCTGGTAGCTGCAGTCTTGAGGAGGAGTCTTAGATCCGCATGAAGAAATTGAACAAGACATATCTAGAGACATTCCTGTTTTGGAAGAATTTGATCTAACAGGTAAGTATAAGCACTATGATAGATGATGACTCCAAAGTATGGTGATTAATCTAGTTTACAAATTAAAACGTTACATTATTTTTTGAGAGTGTAGACCTGCAAGCACAGTAAGAATTACTTCTTTATAGGAGCAGATAGGAACAAATAAAATGGTGATTTATAAAATGCAGTAGAAATAAGATGTATGCGTTTGAGACTAAACAACAGCTCCTTGAGATTCTAGTCTTCTGTGAGGCAGTGGTGCTGGGTATCAAAGAAACTTTTTCTCTGTTTGTTTGGGTCATTCTGTAGGCATTTTCTGATTCTTAAAATCAGCTGGTCTTCTAGGGATAAAATACTTCTTAAATGTTATGAGAAATTCACTCCTGAGGGACCAATGAAAGCCATGGGAGCACTCTGAAGTTGAGTCTCTTTTTAAAAACACCAAGACAAAATAAACTTCTTTTTACAGCTAGCTATATATTCTGCTGTCAAGGTGTAGTCTTCTGCCTCTCCTAGTTCACACCCAGAGTATACTTTTTACCTGTGTATTAAATAATGGGATACAAAAATAGTTGATGTACAAAACTTGCAAAGCTCATGCAAGGCAACTTCTTTAACACTAAGACCTGTCCCCTTTCCTCCCTGGGTGCCTCTTGTATTCTTACAGATCTGTCTGTTCAGTCATGTACAGTGGAAATGGTTTGGGGCAGAGATTTACGTTCAGAATAAAGTAGTTAACTCTGTCATTGACTGTCAAATATGATAAAGAATAGTAGAAAATTTCATAGGCAAAGAGGTGAGGAATTACAAAAATTTATTTCATGCATTTATTTTCTTCCTTTATTTCAGATGATTATAGCAATATATTGACATCAAAAGGGTTCCCAAGCTCTATTAAAAACACCTAGTCTATCTTGTGTCATCTGTGTTCTACTTTAATGAATACCCGTAAGTCTTATTAGGGAAACTGACTGGAAATGACTTATCTTTCTATTATTTCAAGGTGACTCTTTCTCCTAATGAGAGTAATACTTGTTCTGCAGTGCAATTTCATATAGTATAGATATAGTATATCATCAAACAAGGACAAAACCAGTATTTCTTTATTTTGTATTACTTATTTTGTGATTAGTCCAGGCTACATCATGTAGATTTTTGTGGCTTCCAGGAATAATCTCTGTCAGTCTCCAAAAATCTAATCTTAGTACTGGCCTTCCCTGTCCTCTTTCCCCTTCTTTCTTCTCTGATCTACCAAGAAAATAATTTAGTTTCTTTTTCCAGACACACAGATGTGCACCAGATGGTTACTGATAGTTTCAAGGTCCTGATGGGTTACTGGAATAATTAGTGTTGGTGTGAGATTTGTCATCTAACTATAATACTGAGCTGTGTACTCAAGCTTTTAAAGTAAAAGGTTTATTTTATTAAGAATTTGGAAATAGTGCTTCAAATGTCAGTGCAGATAATAATTGATCTCCAGTTCATGGTCAGAAGTTCACTCAACTCTCTTTCATATGTAAAATTCTTGATCTTATAAAAGGGATCAAAGGCAATCTACATTTAGGCGTGGACTAATTTTATGCCAGAAGAAACAGTAAGATATCAATCAGGGAATGATTTTAATGGTGAATTGGGAAATACTTCTTTATAAAATATGAACATAAGGTGTTGAAAATGGTAGCTAAATTGATACATAAATATGATTTATGCATTGTGGAATTAAGAATATAATCCTTGAAAAACGGCTTATACCAAGCATCTGTTAAGTCTCACTCTTTTGTGCAAGTCTTTGTTGCCACCACAGGTTTGATGTGTTTGGATTTATAAAGTATAAAAATGAAAACAACCCTGAAGAAATTTTTTTTTTCTGTGTATGTTACTTCCAAATTTAATTTGTGCTGTAATGGATATGCCTTCTAGATCTAGTATATGGTACATACTGTTTTGATAGCTAAATCTGATTAAAATAAACTTAGTTCTGTTTGTCCTTGACATAGGAACAAACCCATTCTTTTTATTTTTCAGTGTTCATCACTGTCTTAATAGGAGTGTCACTTGTAATGCAACTGTCTTTGGATGTAGCTGCAACAACTACATCATCAACAGCTCTTGCTTACATTATTTAGATACTTTCTCTAGTATTTTCATCTTGGAAACAGTTTTGAAACAAGTTGGTTGTCATCCACCAAAAATACTGAATTTTTGCAAGCAAAGCAGAATAAATAATTCCTGTGCAGGGAAATAAAATGTGTAAGTCTTTTAACAATACAGAACTGAGTGGGATTGCTGGCTACTAATAGCATGCATAAGTATGTGCAGGATTGGAGCTTTATAAAATCCCGAGCAGAATTTGAGCTTCCTTTCCTTAAGATCTACTGATTAATCACTTCAGGCCTACCCTACACTACTCTTTCCTTTCTGGTTCTGATCAGTTAATCCATGTGTCTTTTAAAGCACATTTGATGAACAAATGGGAGAGCTGTGGAGGTATTGGAGCTCCCTTGAGTATATCATCCTTTACACGGACTCAATCTGCTCTCTGACCAGTTCTTTATTTACTTAATATCTGTCTTTATCCTGCTGAAGGCCTGATGCATTCTTAACTCAGGACTCCCTAACCTCATAAAAAATGCAAATTCATAACTGTTTTCATACAGTGATGCTATTCTTTCTGGGGTTTGGGCCGTGTATTTGCAAGAATTCACTTTGGTATCTGAGTAAGACTTTCGCAGTGAGTGGGAAAGGGTAGTGTTCTCCAAATGGACATTTGGAGCTGTTAATGTCACAGGACTGACATGCCCTGTGAATGTGCCTGTTCTCCTTCAGTGACTGGAAGGGGCTAAGACCAGTCTCTTGAGGAAGGTCATCTAAGAAACTGCCTACGTTTAGGCATTGTCAATACAGCATGCATGCTGCATGTGAGAGGAGTTCTGTTCTGTTCCATTCTGTTAGTACTGTGTAGTTCAAAAATGTTTTGGGTTTGAGGTGTTCTTACCTTTTCCAGGTATGGGACATTGGAGGTCAGCCAAGGTTTCGAAGCATGTGGGAGCGTTACTGCAGAGGAGTCAATGCAGTTGTGTAAGTTTTCTTGTATATGCCCATACAATGTATTTCGAAATATATATTGTCAGTATAGATATGCTTTTCTTTCTGCCCACCTCCATCACATAAGAAGACCCAACACAATAAAAATAGTGTGTTCTACACATTTAGCAACCCAGATATCTAAGTAATTGCATGTTCCGGGTCATTTTTCCCACACAGGCCATATTTAATTCTCTGTCTTCCTGTATTAATAAATGCAAGGCTTACACAACTCAGGACCGTTCTAATGCTGTTGTCAATGCAAAAATATTTATCACATTTCAGATGTTTTAATGCAACTTTCTGCAAGCAATGGACAATACCATAAATAACTTTATTCCCGTTGCAGTTACATGGTGGATGCGGCAGACTTAGAGAAAGTAGAAGCTTCAAAGAATGAGCTACACAGTTTGATAGATAAGCCACAATTGCATGGAATTCCAGTAAGTATTTTGATTATTATTCTTATCTGAATGTAGACAGTGTAGCCTCAATCCTCATGAATTGGTTCCTCCAGACTCTTAAAAATAGTGGCTTAAATATGATGCAGCCTTGATACGTAGAGTACTCTTACAAAAATTATTGTGAAATTATTTCAGGGGACTCAGCATCTTATCAGTACTGCACTGTATGTTTTCTTGTCTAAAGGTCAGCATAGATTTTGAAAAAAATCATTTTCACATGTGTTATTACCAGACAGTAATTACTTCCAGTCTGTCCCCTTGTTGACTGGGTTTGAACCAATGACACAGATAATGTTTCTGGCAGTATCTTAACGCATATGAGCTTTGTCTTTCTGAATGTTGGCAGACATTAACATCAAAGAGTGTCCTCTGCTTCCAGAGATTGTGGAGGAGCTTGACTTCTTAGTTTTTCAAACTAAACTGTGTGGAAAAGATGCAAACATGCGTCCATTCTCCAATGGGATGTGTCAAAGAATAGTATATTTTGCTGAAATTCTAGTGAGGAATTATGGAGGTGGAGACTAATGTTATTTAATTAATGTAATCTGCCAATTTAGACCTAGTAAGGATCCACCAGGTTAGCATTGATCTTTGATGCTGACATCACCAGCTAAGAGTTCATAGCTGTGATCATAATAAAGAAAAGAAAGGTACATACAAATCAGGAAGAGGTTACCCACAACTTGGTATGCTCTTCTTGGCCCCTTTTTTGTAAGCAAATATTTGGACACTTGACCAGTGCAAGGAATCAAAGTGATCTGAGGATGAGTAGACAGCCATCATGAAATCATTGTGAGAATAAAGCTCTCACACATCCATTCTTGAAGGAGAATTTTTCAAGGGACTTTCAATCTTTTTTTATAGTTTGCAATTATTGTGGTGGTTTTATATGTTAAGGACATATTGAACAAATCCTACAGAAATCTATATAGCCATGCTGTTCATGGCGTGTGGCATTGTCTGTCCTTTGTACTGTCTTCACATCCTGTTTTACTTTGCACTTCCTTCCTGAAATGATAGCTCTCATATCTTCAGAAGTATTTAATTAAGTTCCTTTCCTTTTATATGTTCTAATATCACATTCCAATTGTCCAGTTGATCAGCATGGTAGTTTCCAAGGTACAGTAATGTATTTTTTACTTACTTCAATTTCATAGGTAGTAACTAGTATTGAACTTCCTTCAACGTATTGTACTCAGGCTTTGGCATTATAGATTTTAAGGTAGCTTCATTAATCTGAGACTGCAAGTAATGAGTTTTAATGTGTTCCGGATTCGTGGGAAATAATGGGACAGTCTTGAATCAGAATTGTAATACATTTGGTAAACAATAATGCAGTCATAATTAGAAAAACCTTCCATTGCTTTCTTTATCTTAGAATGTGCTCAACGCATTTATCTGGCCTTAATTTATACTGGAAACCTTAAGTATTGCATAGGAACTCTTTTAAGTTCCAGCATGTATTATTCAGTAAATTTTCTGCGTTTCTCAGATTTAATTCCTAATAGCTGCCTTTCTGATTTCTACTGTGGATGCTCAAAGTGGAGCAGGAAGAATCAGTCATTTGGCTGGTGCTTGGGTGATACATGGATTGGATGCGTGGTTATTCAGTATGTCAATGTTAAGAAAAGCAGGGGAGCAAAACTGTAAAGAGTATCCTGTCTGTGTCTTGAGGACCCAGCTGCTACTGCTAGGGCCCTGCTTTTCATTAACATTAGTCTGGTCCTGTGACTTGAATGTCCATTGATGGCTTGAGTGCACCTGGTGTGTGCTCTCCTCCAGGTTTAGGTTCATGCAGTCTGACACCATCCTATAATGCTATCTGGAATGGAGAGATTCACTGCCAGAGGAGACTTCTGATACTGGATCACCCAGAAATACTTGGATCCAGTTTTCAGAGGGTGTGCATCCAACATCCGACCCTGACAACATCCGAGCAGGATTTCCATGATGCTCCCACAGTGATTGGTCATTTTGAGTGTGTCCACTATTGTGTTGTAAATACTTATCTGCAAGATTCAAAATAATGCCCACAAATGGTTAAAGAAAAAAATAAAATTTTATTGCTCCTAGGTATAACTTGAATATGAATTATTTCTTTCAGGTGTTAGTCCTTGGAAACAAAAGAGACCTCCCAGGTGCACTGGATGAAAAGCAGTTAATTGAGAAATTGTAAGTAGCTGTCCTATGCAAAAAAGCTGAGGCAGTGTGTAAGAGGAAATTGTTGGTAGTCTGTGGCAATAACCAGCTATAACAGATTCCATTTTACATTCTCAGACACTCCACTTAGAGCTCTGCTAGCAGTTGGAATACTAATCTAGGCTGATAACACTGCAATAGATTTGAACCTCTCTTGATTATTATTTTGGTTGTATAAAGTTGTTTCAGATAATCCTGTTTTCCCATCACTGAAGATACAACTGCTATAAATAGTAACAAGCTCACTTTCACTTTTCAGAGTACATTGTAGTGGCAGTTAAACGCTTAAATGGTACTAGAACAGAACCATTTCAAACTACTGTCTCTAAATTTAAGTAATTCAGATATTTTTGGCATGTATCCAAAGCATATACTTAGGAATTACTAAAACTAACTTAAATTTGTGCATAGTAAGGGTAATTGTAAAGGAAGTGCATAATTTTGTAAAAATGGCTAGTGTATTTTGCAGGGTAGGATTCTATGTCTCAAGTTGCATCATTTTAATCAATAGGAAGTGAAGTGAAGTTTCGGTATACAAGGATGGTCCAAAGGCTGAGCAACTAAACTGGTACTTGGGAAACACAGAATGGCTGGGGTTGGAAGGGACAGCTGGAGGTCATCTTGTCCACCCACGTGGTCAAGCAGAGCTGCCTAGAGCTGATTGCCCTGGTCTGTGTCCAGATAGCTTTTGAATATCTCCAAGGATGGAGACTTTGCAACCTCTCTGGGCAATCTGTGCTAGTGCTTGGTCACCCTCAGAGGTAAAATTTTTTTCTTTATGTTCAGAGGGGGCCTCCTGTTTTTCAGTTTATGCTTATTGCCTCTTGTCCTGTCACTGAGCTCCATCTTCTTTACAGCCTCCCTTCAGATACCTGTAGACGTTAATAAGATCCTCCCTGAACCTTTTCTTCTCTAAGCTAAACAGTCCCAAGCTCTCTCAGTCTTTCCTAACATGTGAGATGCTCCAGTCCCTCAGTGATTTTAGTGGCCTTTCACTAGGCTCTGTCCAGCAGCTTCACATCCTTCTTGTACTGGGAAGCCCAGAACTGAACGTAGCACTCCAGGTATGGCCTTAGCAGTGCTGAGCAGAGAGGAAGGATCACCTCCCTCAGCTGCCTGGCAACACTCCTCCTAAATCAGCCTGGGACACCATTAACCTTTTTTGCCACGTTGCTAGATGTTCCACTTGGTGTCCACCAGGACCCCCAGGTCCTTTTCTGCAAAGCTGCTTTCCCAGACAGTCAGCCCCTGGCACGTACTGGTGCCTGGGGTTGTCCCTCCTCCAGGGCAAAGCTTTGCACTCCCCTCTGTTGAACTGCATAAGGTTCCAGTCAGCCCATTTCTTCAACCTGTGGAGGTCCCTCTGGATGGCAGCATAACTCTGAATTAGCAGCCACTCCTCCCAGTTTTGTGTCATCTGCACGTGTGCTGAGAGTACGCTGCCCTCTCATTCAGATCCTTGATGAAGATGCTCATCAGGGTTGGACCCAGTATTGATCCCTGGGGTACACTGCTAGTTACTGGTCTCCAAATAGCCCTTGTGCCACTGATTGCTACGTTCTGGGCCCACACATTCAATCAATTTTCAGTTCACCTCACTGTCTACTCATCCAGTCCACCACACTTTCTCAGCTTGTCTATGAGGATATGGGAGACAGTGTCAGAAGCCTCACTGAAGTCAAGGTGCACAATATTCGCTGCTGTCTTCTCACCTGCCAAACTGTAGATTTCATTGTAGAAGGTTATCAAGTTGGTCAAGTGTGATTTTCCCTCTGTGAATCCATGTTGAGTACTCTTAAGTCACCTTCTTGTCCGTCATGTGCCTGGAAATGGTTTCCAAGATTAGTTGCTCCATCACCTTCCCAGGGATCAAGGTGAGGCTGATTGTCATGTAGTTTCCTGGGTCTTCTTTCCTGCTCTTTCTGAAGAGTGACATTTTCTTTCCTACACTCCTCAGGCACCTCTCCCAGTCACCAAGATCATTCAAGGTTATCGAGAGTGGCCTCACAATGACGTCAGCCAGCTCCCTCATCACTCGTAGGTGCATCCCATCAGGGCCTGTGGACTTCTCTATGTCCAGGTTGCTTATGTATTGTCTGATCTCTTCCATCAAGGGTACAGTTTTCTTGCTCTGGACTTTCCCCCGGGTCTCTGGTGCCTGGGATTTCTGAAGGCCAATCTTGCTGGCAAAGGCAGCGTGCAGTACTTCTGCCTTTTCCATGTCCTGTGTAACCAGGTCCGCTGTCTCATTGAGCAATGGGCCCACTTTTTCTCTTGTCTTCCATTTGTCACTTACGTACTTGTGGAAGCCCTTGTTGCCTTTGTCATCCCTCGTGAGATCCAGTTTCAGTTGGGCTCTGCATGCTTGGGGGCAGTGTTTCTGTATTCCTCCCAAGGTTCCTGTCCCTGCTTCCATCTTCTGTATGCTTCGGTTTTGTAATAGGGTTTTGCCGGCAGCTCACTGTTCATCCAGTTATGCCTCTTGGCTTTTTTTCTAGTCTTGTTAGTATAGGCTGCCTTTGAGCTTGGAGATGATCCTTGAATATTAATCAGCTTTCTTGGGCCCTTCTTCACTACAGGGACTTATCCCATGGGACTCCCAATCAGATTCCTGAAAAGGCCGAGTCTGCTCTCCTGAAGTCCAGGGAGGTGACTATTTAGTTCTCTTCTTTATTAGAGACTCTTTCCTTCTTGGTGCCTCTGCTCCCCATCTGCTTCAGGAACATAATCTGTTTCCTGCATGTCTGTGTCACTTGTGTGAAAATAAATAAATGAAAAAATAACAAAGCGCTCAGAAACTCTGAGGGGGATAGGGAAATTCCCAGAAAGAAACAGAAGTTAATTAAGAATCAGTTTCTTTCCTAAATGCAGAGTCATGGTTTCAGTAGGAATCAGATCTGATTAATCTAAGTATGATATAAACATCCTGAAGATAAATGGTGCGATCATTTGAGTACTGTTATTTGATTATAAGAGTTATTGGAGATAAAACCTCTGAATTCTAAGTGAAAAGATTAAAAGGTGAATGCTAAGACGTGGTAGTGTTACTTGGTTGCCTCAACAAAATGTTTCTTTCAGTTCATGGATTTATGTGTTTTTATTATTCACCATTACACTGACTTAATGAGAAATTTGATTTTTTGTGAAATGACTTATAGTTTAAGAAATCTGGGCTTTTTTGTCAGCAGTAGCATATTTTTAAAAATGTAATAGCTGAGGGTAGAATTGAACCCACTGAGTAAAAAGCAGAAAACATGTAATTTAATGGAAATTTCTGTTGTCAGCTTTTGCGGAGTTGTAACACTACTTATTTTATTGTTTCTGTTTCTGTAGAAACCTTTCAGCTATTCAAGACAGAGAAATCTGTTGCTATTCTATTTCCTGTAAAGAGAAGGATAACATTGGTAAGCTGCTTCTTCTTACAGCATCATCAGTGTATACTTTGTACTTTGGATCAGATCTTACAAAAACGTTAATGAGTTTCTAACATCTAATTCCAATATGTAACTGGAAATCTCAATTTACTTTAAAAGATTTTGTTGCAAATATTGCATGCAATTATGTTTGTTTTAGAATAGAATTATATATATTTTAAAAGTCACTTGTAGAATTGCTTTGTTTCATGACAAGTTAAGAAGTTAATTTCACAGGGGCCTTGGAAAAGCATATTTAAACCCCAAAGTAATTGAATTCTTCACAAAAACTGTGTTACATTTTTGAAAATAGTAACTGGGTATGAAGGCTTTCCAATTACTAGGTGATACTTAAAAAAAATTTTGGTAAGTGTTTTGTTCTGTACATGCTTTTACTTTGTAATCAGGCCTTACATGCATGTGGCTGTATGGCTGTGTTCCTCAAATTGAGGGACTAGTGCTTTTGTCCTACTGGAGATGGAGAGAGTGTATCCTGAAGTCAGTGAGGACCTGTAAAAGCCCCATAAGGTGTCTTCCAGCTGCCTTTGCTTTTTGCCCTTTCCTTTCTCTCCTTTCTTCTCCCTTTCTTCTGCTTTCCTGTCTCTGTCATGTTCTTCCGTTTCCTTCCCTGCGCAGGGTGGGAGAAAGGGGTTGAAGCACAGGCTGAGCCAGCAGCAGCAGCAGCCTGGGGGCATGCTGCCTCTGTGCCATGCTTCTTCCCTGCACACTGCTAAGCGGTGCTGGGCGGGAGGGATACAGCCTGGGTACATAGTTAAAGCTGCTTTTGAGGAAGCCAGAGTGGTTAGAAAAGCTGGGCAGCTCTGTAGGGCTCAGCTGAAGGGGAGATGGTAGGGGTGGGAATGGGAGGAGAGCCACTTTCTCTCAGCAGCAGGGGAAATTTCCATCCTAGGCAGAGAGGACCAGGTAGGGAGGTGGTGAGGAGACTGCGCTGTCTTTGGACGGGCTTTGGAGAGCTGGGGGAGATTTCGGCTGTGTGCAGGGACGCATTAGGCAGTGAGGACTTCTCTTGGAAATGGTGTACGTGATTTGGGTGCGCTGGTGTGAAGGAGACCAGACCCAGGTTTGCTGCAGCTTGGGGTGCAGCAATTATCTCTGAGTGAAGGAGACAGAATGTGTTGTTAGACTGCGGAAGATTGACTTTGGGATATAAGAACTGAGGAAGACAACACGGTCAGGATTATCTGTATAGGTGAAGGGCAGTGAAGGTATTTGAGGTCTTAGAAATTTAGTGCTTGACCCTCATCAAATTGCAAGGCTGCAGTGGAGGGTCTCAGAAGTGTTAGTTGTGACTAGAAACTGGTAAAATCAGCTTAATTTCTGAAAGGATCCTGGAGACAATAGGCTTTGGTCCTGGTTCATTTATGTAGATGGTCTAGAGGAGAAAAGCATGCACAAAAAGCATTCTGAAATTTGCAAATGAAAAACAGTAAGAATGATCACTAATGCTGACCCGTGTAGATCACTTCCTTGTAGAAGTCCTGGGAGAAGTGATGAAAAAAAGACTCAAATCCTAACTAAGAATCATTCACATGTCTTCCAGTGTAACATTGTGCCTAGGAAGGCTAACCTGGTTCCTGAATATTTGCACAAAGGTATAACAAATGGGAGCAGGCTGCATATATCACATGTGTTTGGAACTGTATGGGCATTACTGGAGGACTGTGTGCCATATTTTGAGGAAGACCTTGAGAAACTCAAAAGAGGTTGGACAAGAACCCAGAGGGATCAAAGGACTGGAAAATATAATTTATAATGAAAAGCTATAATGAAAATATATTTAGCTTATTAAAGTGATGAAACTACTAGGCTGTTAAGGAGAAAACTGGGAGCTGTCTTCTTCCTCTGCATTTTTGATTGATGTCAGTGCAGTTGAATGAGATTATAGTCGTTTTTCAGCGCAAACTGCAGCCTAGCTAACTGGTCTCATCAGGAGGTGTAGGCTGCCAGTTTCTCTGTCCTGAGAGCCTGTGGAAGATCAGTATATAGATACTAGCTTCGTTTTAGATGCCGTGGGATGCTTTTGTCTTGCGGTCTCAGTGCCTAAGCTGGCCTGCCAGGATATTCATGGAGTGCTATCTTGAACTTAGGACAGATACAGCAACAAATTTAAATTTGTTGCTGCCCCCTGACATCCTTGCTACCTCCGTGACAGATGTTACTGCCTTGAGGCAAAAACATCTAATCCACTCATGAATCAGTTTGTGAACTGCTGCAGTTTTCAACCCAATGCATTAGATTGTATCAGGAGGGATAGCAATTTCAGCTATCAAATTTTAGTGCAGTCTTGCATGTCTTTCAGAGACCTTGGGCTCCTGCAACCTACCTAAATGGCTTCTTAATGCTTTGTCAGATGTTTGTCCTTCTCTTTCCTTCTGGTTCTGTATTTCTGCCTTTGTTCTCACACCACATTTCATTCTAGTCTGGATTTTACAGTTGATTTTATGGTCATCTTAAATCTTTGTTTTTCCAACAGTTTTTCATCAGTGGCCTAGAGAACTTGATGTCAGTCATCATATATCAAGAATAGAAAATGCACATAATTTAAAACCAAACAAAACCCAACCAAACAAAAAAACCCTATCTGGAATTTTAAGTACTGAATTTTTAATTCGGTGTAAATGAGAGCCTGTGGGTTCTGTTTGTTTTTTTTTAATTTGTATTAACCTGCTCTAGTTCTGTTGCCCTTTTACACTCTGCTGACAGGCTGTTGAGTTTTTCATTTTGTTTTATCTGTCTTGGCAGACATAACATTACAATGGCTTATTCAGCACTCCAAATCAAGACACTGTTGAAGAAAACTTTTGCTGAAGATAACTCTTTCCCAATCACTTTGATTCCTATCAGCTACACACAATTGAAAAGATAAAGAATGCAACTGTGTACTACCAGGACTCACTTTGGTCATATTTGTTAACAGAAGTAAAACTGAGTTATAGCTTGTCTCTCTATTTTGGTTCTTTTTTAAAAAACTCCAGGTATTTGTCGGCCTAGGTGAAATTCCTGAACGCCTTAATACAAGACTGAAAGAAATGAATACATTTTTGGGCTGAAATGTTTGAGTTCATGCATGTGAATTGTCAAATACTTAGTAATTTTTTTCTAATTTGAAACATAATAAACTGCACAGTGGAAACAGATATGACTGGGGTTTTTTTAATGTATCATATAATTATTCATACAGAATGTTTTCGCTGCAAATGCCTGTAGTTAAATAACGATCGTCAATTAAAGCCATAATCAAAAGCATATGGATATAATGCAGTTAATCAGAACACTTTCAGATACTTCGATAGGCGAGAAGTTATTTCCAGAGTCGTGTATCTGTAGTTATCTAGTTTTTCTGGTCACTAATATGAATGATTCATATGAATATTCTTTGGGAACTGAAACATAAAACAAACTCTAGACAATCCTGCCCTTCTTTGTTGGGAGAATTAAGCCTGGAATCGCAGTGGACTTTTTTCTGTCTTAAACAGAGAACGAAATACAGAGAGAGAGCAGATGAGATCATGTGCATCTTTCCCAGCATTATTATCCCCCAAAATGAATGGATTTGCTAAGCAATTTTATTGTAAATGAGATCATTTTCACAGTGCTTCTGGACTACTGTTTCCATTCCTGAACCCTGTAGAATTTTCAAGTATACAGCCTAATAGAGCTATAGGATTAGTTCTTTTGAAACAGGAACAATTCACTTTAAATTTTGATGCTTTGCTAACGTCTTACAGATTCCGAGTGATTCGTTTAGAAACACTCTGATGGGAATTCTTCTGTGAGTTTGGAAATTCTATTCAATGTGGAAAGTTCATGTCAAGAAATAGTAGATAGACTCAAAAGTTATACAAGATAGGTGCTTAGTGGCCAAATGTTTCAAGGGCACTTGCAGAAGGAAGAGGGAGAAGTTCTGGGATGCTGGTCTAAAGATGAGGTAAATAACTCAATTGCTATAGTATTGTAAAAGGTTATAAGTCGTTTATGTAGTTCTTGCACTTAGTAAGTACATGTCTATAAAAACAGTGGCATGCTTTGTCATGTCTGTTTGAGGATGCTTTTAGGCTAGCGGCTCTGATAAACTGCCTAAAACATATACTGCACAGACTTGATCAAATCTTTCTCGAGTGTCACAGGAATGCTACTATGAGCACGAGAGCCGGGTTACAGCACTTGGTCGTAAATGTTGCAGGGGCTCATTTTTCTATGGTTGCATGAAAATAATTTGACTATGTGTCAATATGTGGCTGAGTGGTCACTAAATAAGTAAATACTGGATGTTCCTGAAATCGGATGTTGGAAATGACCTTCCGAAATCTGACATGTAATCCGTCTAGTGACATTTTGTATGGTGAAAAAACAGCATTGGATGGCTAAGGTGATGGAATTTTGAACGCTGTTGGTGCTGATGGACTTTTGCAGTAGTAGAGCTGTCGCAGAATGCACGGGAATCGCAGTCATTACGCATACCGTACAAAAGAAGAGCCACTTCTGTACCAGTGGACTCAATATACTTTCTGTAGTTGTGCTTTTTGACTGTAGTGCCTCATCCTTCCAACTTACTAGTATGACGTGCAAGATCACGCTTCTGTCGTAGGAGCTCCATATCAGATCTTACTGCATCACTCTTTAGTCTGGACCGCTCTTGCCCCTTTGCTGCAGGTGGTTTGTGGGAGTGGAGGCAACCTCTTTGCAGGTTGATTGAAACCAGCCAGTTTTCCAAGAATGCACTGGTGAGAAAAACTGTCCTTCCCTTGCTGTGCTTAGTGGGAGGTGACCAAAGAAGATAACTTCCTATATGTGGTATACACGTCACCAAGTACCGGTGCAAGCTAAAGGCAACCTGTGGAGGGAGGAGGTTCCGTTCCAGGTTGTCTGAATGCATCTCTGTGAATAAGAGATGAGAATGAGCAATTTTCTTATTAGAATTATCCTATTATACAGCATAGGCTGATTTTTTCCCCTCATTTTTCCTACAGTGTGACCTTGTATCTGAACCTAAGGCAAATCAGCACAGGCGGTGGCCTCACTTTTCCCGTTTGCAACAACCTGTCTGTTTCAACGACTTGCCTTCAAGTAATTTTTCAAAACGGGCTTAGCTGGAGATGAGTGTTTACTGTCACACTTAATAACTTTGTGGGAAAAATGAATTGCAGCTGACTGACAACTCTTGACGTCCTGTTTCTGAGACTATATATGGCCATGAAGTGTTACAGAGATCTAGACCGCTGGAGACCGTATTGCAGCAAAGTTGTACGGAGGGGTCACAAACTTTCTCTGCAAAGGAGCCTCTGCAGGGAGTGTTCCCTTGCTCAGACAGCAATATATGATGCAGTGCCGTGCGTGGATCCACATTAGCTGTGTTTCAGAAAAAGGGAGGGCACGGAAATACATGAAGTGACCACAGTGTGATGGCTTTCCACTTCTCAGCACTCCAGAGAAGCTGACTGCAAGACAGGGCAGCAGAGGCTGCCGTTGGGCTCTGGCTTTGCTTGGGAGGCGGTAAGGGCCATGCTGGGCTGGGAGGTCCTGATCCCTGGGTGTGCATGACAGTGGTAGTCTGGCCTACGTGCACAGCATCCTCCAGGCTATGGAAAAGTGTTGGAGGCTGTGGACAGTCGAGGAACTGGGACTAACCTTCGGTTTAGGCACAGCCAGTAACCCCAGACCCCACAACATCAAGAACCCTGAAATAGCAGAAGTACAACAGCGATAGTTATATTTCCCTTTACTTTTTTCCTTCTGCAAGTGTAGGAACAACTTAACTGTCACCCAGGGCTATGCAGAACCAACAGGTGCCAACCATCTGTTTTATTTCAAGCACACTTTATTTATTAATTTTTTTCCCCTCTAGCGATGTAATTTTCCTCATATTTCTTTTCCATTTGCATTGTGTATTGCAGAAAGCAATCACAAACATAAAATTTTAGTTAAATGACATAAAAAACCCCAAAGTTGAGTTTTTTATCAAATGCACTATAAAACTTTCTACATTTATTGCAGAGAGCAGTGACACAGATATATAATTTGTTCCTGAATAAGCTATTCTGTAAAATGCTGGTACTCAGTCACCTGAGCAGCATACCAAATTGAATGCCTCTGTTTTGTGCTTTAGGACAGGGTGCACATACTGGCTGTCATAAGACTTCCAAGCAGCCTGACGGAACGTAATACAAGAGTTGTGTATAGTGACCCCAGAATTTTAAAGTTTATGAAACAGAACAGAATGTACCCTGGGCTGGCATCTCCAGCGAGGCCCTTCTGCCCCTTGCTACGCCTGCGGCACATACACTGTGATCCTGCAGGGGCCTGCATAACAAACTCGGCCCAGCTCAGGCCATAACGTCGTGGCTTACTAACACGTAAGGGCAGTGCGGTGTGGGTGAAGGGCTGGCTTCTGGCTCTTGGTTTTCTCCACCATGTTTCCAGGCCAGTCCATGCTTTGGAGTCAATGTGTGGCAGTCCGTACAGTATGTCTGTGCGGCACTTCTTCCTATGGATTTGTCTTACTCAGATGCCTTCAAAGAGCAGGACATATTTATGCTTTTCCCTTCAAAGGTCCTGGGGTACGCCAGCAGGAGCCATGGTATCGCTCCATTGTATTTTTGTGCTTGGGACCTAAGACACTGACACCTTCTCTTATGGGAGTGCGTGGAAACCTGGTCTAGAACCAGAGGTCATCAGCATGGAGTGATGCGTGACAAGATATTGAACGCAAGGATGTGTGAGGAGAGACGTCCTTATATCTTCCTTATTTATGGAGAAGGATGGTTCTAAGATCTGTGGGGCAATAAACGAGAACACGATCATGTGATATGATCAGATTTTATCCCTGGCAAGAGATGGCGTGGCATTATGGTTCAAATCAAATGATTCATGTCATCTTACTGTCTGTCTTGAGGCATAGACCAACCATCACTGGTAAGCAAAAAGAAAACAGTATTCCAGGTTCTCAGAAGCCTATGGTCACCTAAAAGCCACCAGGGCATGGGACAACTTTCTTCCTCCACTGCAGAAGACACTGAAATGGGACATCTCTGAGGAGTCACCCACTGCTTCCTCAGCATGGACACAAGGTCTCCATGCGAGATGGAAGCTCGCATGGACTCCGTGACAGACTGCAGTCTGTGAAGCCTGTTTACAGCTTCCAACAGAAACCTTTCCAGATTATTTGTGACCTACTGGCAAGAGTGTTACCCTGAAAAATACTGAGCTCTGCCTTTCTCAGTTGGCCCGCTGCCAAGGCAGCCATCTTCTCTTGCAGCTCAGGCGAATGACCTCACACTTGTTCATGCTGGCTTTAACCCTTTTCAGGAGCTGTTTGCAGCACTAGCAGGATCTAGCACATTTCACATTGCTTGACTTGTGCGAGAGCCAGATTCAGACTCGGTCAGTTCCAAGGTAGGGCTGTGGAGGAGGACCTCCCCAGAGGTCTTATCGTTGTGTCTTTTTTGCACAAAACTAACAGTCTGTTCTGCTGTTCCCTTTCTCTCTGTACGTAACTGTTTCCTGGTTAAATGGGCATAGCCCACAGAGTCTTCTCAGTGCTGAAGTCACCTCGAAAGAAAACTGTCCCGCTTCCTGAGGCAACTCTGTCTTCATTGCGGCATTGCATAAAAAATCCCAAGAAGGAAAGGGAGTTTGGAACTGGGCTGATAATGAATGCTGAAGAGGAAATGCAGTCCAAGTGGTATGGGTATGTGAGAAAGAATGAGCTTGTGGTGTACCATCAGAGACGGTCCTTTCACCAGCTCCAGTTCTGCCAAGACTATTGATGTGCCTCATGGCATGGCCTGCAGCATTTCTGCTCTCTCCCAGAATGTGACCATTATGCTGTAAAAGTCATTATGTGAGCATTTTGCAGATACATCTACCATGGGAAAATGTAAAGACTGGGCATGCAAAAGATCCTGGTTTAGTAGCTCTATTCTGCCACAGCAATCTTAAAACAGATGAACTGGAGCAACACAGCTGACCCATGGCATGAACTGATGGTTATGGATGTTTTCAGCCTGAGTACAGAGTGCTTCTTTGTCTCCTTTGCCTTGGTCAGCATGGTCAATTGAGTGAAAAGATACATTCCAAGGCCTAACCGTGCAATTGAGCATTTGCAAGCTGAGTAGCCAAATGTTTCTTGTAAAGTGTGCTTTCCTGGAGGAAGGCTCATGTGTCAGCCTGGGGATGTGGATAAGCCAGGTGGGAGGTAGGTGCAAGGCAGTAGGCAGATGTTTGAGGCGAAGTGGTTCCTTACGTTGGCCCCTATCCCCTGAGGGATATAAAGGGGCATGAAGCCATCGCCTGATGACCCAAACTGTTCTGCCCTCTGTTTCTGAGTGGTCTGGAGTAGTCAGCACTTGGAATGGAAATGGAGCACTTCTGTGGGGGTTGTTCATGGTCACAGTCTCTGTAGCCAGTGCCCCCGTGTGTCAGCAACGTTGGCCTGAAGGAGAGCGGTGGGAGCAGGGTGGGCAGAGCAGACTGAGAGCTGGGGCAAAGCCAAGCAGCAGTCGGGGTGTGTGCTGCATACAGTGCCCAGAGGCCTAGTTTTCTTAGCCTTTTCTCTGCCTGCGTGGTTGTGCCTTCTATGCTGACTGGCTCTGGCAAATGCTGTCTCTCTTGCCTTCCCGGGCATGGCTGCTGAGCAGGTCTCTGCTGGTCAGCGGGGAAGAAAGCTGATGCCACCACAGGCGTATGGCAGCTAAGAGGATCGAGGCCAGCCGGCCCTTCAAGGCTCAATGCTTGCCGAGCCCTGCAGGCCTGCTGGCTTGAAAAGGCAAAAGGACAGGAGACGTCCAGCTCATGGCAGCCATCTGTGGGTCTCTGCTCTTCCCTTGGGAGGGAGGGAGGGAGCAGGACGAGGAAGGCTACTGCCTGGCTGTGTGGTGCCCCACCTAGGGTGAGCTGGGTGCCAAGCTCTTTGTGCCATGGTTTGGTAATTCTCCTTGCACGTACCTGTTGCTGGCATGGGAGTGCGCTCAGGCTGATGAAGGAAGGGGCTGGGATCACTGCTTGTGTCCAAGAAGATTTCAAAGAAGCAAAGCTTTTAAAAGAGTGGACAGGCAATCCTGTGACATCCAGTGGTACAGGCTCTGCCCTGCTGCTGTTGTGGGTGAACTGGTGGTCCAAAGGGTCAGCCACCTCTGCACAGATTTTCCCAATGGCTCTGCAAGGCAATGATAGGGTGGACTAGGTATGGGGCCTTGTGGCAATTCAAGTATTTATTTAGGCACCTAAGCCCTCCTTTGAGAACTGCTGCTCTGGATGATTCTGCTTTTCATGCAGTGTCCAGTGCAGCCTGTGATGGAGTCAAAGTTCCAGACTCGTGATCTGAAGAAAGAGGGAAGCGATTTCTCTGTCATCTCTGAATACCTAATTCTTGCTGCCAGAGACAACTCATCCCTGGGGCTCACAGACAGGCATTTAGAAAATGCTTTTGTTTTTTGACTGAGTGGACCAGATTGCACCTAGTGCACATAATTTTGCAAAATGGTCCCCAAGGACAGTAGCTCATCTGCCTTCCAGTTTCAAAAACTGAAACGCTATGTTATGTCTATGTAGGCAGTATAATTTTTCAGGAATATGGTATTTATAGATAAGTGCACTTAAAGTAAGGGGGTTTGTTAAGCAGCATTGCCTTACTCTTTGCTCATTGTTATGTAGAGATTGCATGGAAAGTGTTTTCACTGAAGTGAAAAACAGGTCAATACATTTGCCTAGTCCATCCTTCAATGTAAAAGCAGGCACATGCACTGCTGGTATTTAAAGTTATTTGCCAATTAAAGGACAAGGAATGCAAGTATGCAGCATGTCACTTGGTTTGGAGGCTTCATGGTGCAGCCATATCAGACCAAGAACCTTGTTACAGAGATTCAAGAATAAAAGAGCTTCCGTGTTTTGAATCAGACTGTCCCTGCTAATGCTGATAGCATTACAAGTAATCTCTAATCAAGGTTGTCCTCCATACATGCTATAGAAAGGTTATTCTCCAATCTGAAATAGAGGCTGAGGAGGGCCCCAAGGCAGTCAAGACCATTTATGCAGCATCTTTACCTTCCTTCAGCTGTCTTCTCCCTGGAGTTTATGGCAGTAGGACTTGAATGGAGTGTTTTAAAACACTCAAATAACTGTATTTTGGTTTTGGCAGGTGTGATGAAGCCTAGCGGAGAGATACTGTGTGTCAGCTTTTCTTCCCCTTTCTACTCACATATGGACACTGATATCCTAGGGATGAATATATTTCACATAGAGTAAACAGCTGGTTCTCTACTCAGAAATACAGCTTTCTGGCTAACAAATAAGTGAGCTGATGCCCCTACAGTTCAGTGTGGTGGGCTGACCTTGGCTGGATACCAGGTGCCCACCAAGCTGCTCTATCACTCCCTTCCTCAGCAGAATGGCAGGGGAGAAAGTAAGATGGAAAAAAAAATTGTGTCAATATAAAGCCAGTTTAATGAAGCAACAGCAAAGGTCATGCACGTGGATGTTGGGGTCTGCAGCGGGTCTGCAGACAAGTTAGTTGACTTCAAAGACTTAGCCGTGTACCTTTAAGACAGCCACAAACTGTCAGGTATGTAAATAGGATGTGAAGAATCGGAACTTAGAACCGCAGCATACGGGCACCTCCAGCAACAGCAAACAGCAAGCAAGAAGAAGGACACAAAACCCTATCAGGGTCTTAACACCTGCACTGTCTAAGGTATATAAATAGTTTGTATAAACAATAAAGGCCATTTTGTCCGAACCCAGCCATGCAGACATAGTGTTTTTTTCAGTCCGCCTCGACTTGCGTCACCACATTTGGTGACCCCGACGTGCTGATGTGATCCCAGTAAAGGGTATCAAAAAGAGACCCTGAGACTGTGCCGATGTGACCCCGGTAAGGGGTGTCAGGAGCAGATCCCGAGACTGTGACCCGCGGGTTGCTGGGGAGGCAGAGCCTGGTGAAGCGGAGCGAGCGGCTGCCAGATCCCGGGAGAAGTGACACCGGTAAGGTGAGCCACCAGGGACAACATGGGGAGTAAGTTATCTAAAGAAGATACCATAGTGCTATCAATGTGGAAATTAGTATTAGAGAAGCGTGGAATTACTTTAGATGGGCTTTGGTTAAAAAATATGTTATTGTGGGCCAAAACACATGGACTGGAAGTGTCCCCTGCGACTGCTCTTAATATGTCGACCTGGGACAATTTAGGATCAACACTGTCAGAAGCTCTGGAGAAAGGGGACAAAAAGGCACCGGGGCTTTTTCCTACATGGGGACTGCTTAGACATGTTGTAGGGGGCTTCAAAAATCCGCAAGACGCAAATGGGGGCTTGCAAAATCAGCAGAATGCGAGTGGAGACTCGCAGAGTCTGCAAGATGCAAGTGGGAGCTTAAAAAGCCAACAAAATGCGAGTGGGGGCTTGCAAAGTCCGCAAGACGCAAGTGGGGGCTTAAAAAGTCAGCAAAATGCGAATGAGGGTACATCATTCAAACCTCCCCTGCATCACCCTCCAGAATACAGCCAAGAGGATGAGGGGGTGGGGGAGGGGGAGAGTCTATGTCCCTTACCAGACGCCACTCCCCAATGCCCCAAATCCCCTAAATCTCTCCAACTGCATCAACTTATACTTGATACTGATTCCGATTCTGAGAATGACAAGCAGAAGCGTCGGTGGTCCGATCCCAGCCCCCCTGACATCCCCCCCCCCCCCCCCAGCATTTGTGCCAGCCCACACTCCCTCCTCCGGCTACTCCGGCCCCTCCTGGCCGCCCCGTCTGCTCCACCCCTGGCTGCGCAGGATGGAAATGCTGAAAACCCAGATTCGGGTCCAGCTACGATAATGTTATCAGTCACAGGCAATGAAGAAGTTGGAGGTGGTAAAAATCCAGTTTCCAGTGGTACAGTAATGACGCGTGACCCTCGGCGATTTTGGCAGGCTGTAAGAGATGGGGCATTAAGAGAGGGAAACTGGGATTCGCTCCTTATCTTCCTACGCCTTCCACCGATGCACCGCATGCATATCCTGTTGTATTGGGAGATGCGGCTGCTGGTAATCCTCACGTTCACACACCATTTGCTTGGAAAGTAGTGCAGGACTTGCAAAAAACTGTTTTGCAGTACAGGGTGACTGTGTTCTGTCACGCGGAAAAGCTGTCTATACTGTATTACAGCGGTTGAAAAGTATTTTGCTGTTAAAAAAAAAAGGGAATTGTAGAATTAGGGAATTGTAGAATTGTACGGAACAACGGAACAGAGACAGTGAGTTGTTTTGACATTGATAATATGCAGTTGTGGCCTTGCTTTGATGATGTGCAGCTGAGATCCTGCAGCAAAGAGTTAAATAACTTTAAGGGAGTATGAGAAGAAACTAGGATGAGACAGAAACAAAGGAGGAATGTGATCTCACCTCTAGAAGATAAGGAAACAGCATGAACAGTAGAGAGTAGCCTATAGTGAACAGCGCTAAGGAAAGAATATGAATTTGACTGATCACTCAAACTCTATTCATAAGCAGCTTGCTGAGTTAAGAAAAAATGTACAGGCTATAACGATTGAGAACGGGTTAACGGACTGGCTACAGAGTTTAGGAATTACTGGATGGTTAAAAGATTTGGTTTTGCACGGGACAACGGTATTAATTGCCATTGTAATCTTTTTAATGATATTGATCTGTGTGTGGAATTGCTTTATGAGAATTATGTGTTCATAATTCTCATAAAGAGTATGTGTACCTTTAAGACTGGCTGTCTTAAATTGTCAGGTATGTAAACAGGATGTGAAGAATCGGAACTTAGAACCGCAGCATACGGGCACCTCCAGCAACAGCAAACAGCAAGCAAGAAGAAGGACACAAAACCCTATCAGGGTCTAACACCTGCACTGTCTAAGGTATATAAATAGTTTGTATAAACAATAAAGGCCATTTTGTCCGAACCCAGCCATGCAGACATAGTGTTTTTTTCAGTCCGCCTCGACTTGCGTCAAGACACATGGAAGCAAAGGAAAAGATGTTATTCTGTACTTCCCATCAGCAGGCAATATTCGGCCACTTCCCGGGAAGCAGTGCTTTGTTACGTGTGGCGGTTGCTCTGGAAGACAGATGTCATAAATAACAAATGCCATAAATAACAAATGCCCCCCCTTCCTCCTCCTTTCTCTTAGCTTTTATACCTGAGCAAACGTCATATGGTATGGAATATCCCACTGGTCACCTTGGGTCAGCTGTCCTGGCTGTGTCCCCTCCCAAGATCTTGCCCACCCCCAGCCTACTGGTGAGGGGGGGAGGTGGGGAGGTGGCCGAGACAGCCTGGGTGCTGTGTGAGCCCTGCTCAGCTGTAGCCAAACCCCGGGTGCGTTATCACCACCTTTCTAGGTACCCATACAAAGCACAGCACTATCCGGGCTGCCTAGGGGCTCAAGCCAGACCCAACACATTCAGAAGACAGCACAGAAATAAAGTAGTGCATGATGTGGCAGAATGTCTAGCAGTTATACACAAAAGGATTTCTTGAAATCTGTTGTGCAACATGTAAGTGTATTCTTAAAAAAAAAATAATCTAAAACGAGATCTTTAGGAAACAGTCATTAATTTTCAGTATGTAGACAGGAGTAAACTGGGTTTTGAAGACCTATGCTTTACCTTTGCTTTTAATCATTTAAGCCAAACCCACACACTAGATCTTGATCCGTGTACAACCCAAATGCACATGCAGCAACTTTGATTGCATGTACAAGTGTATATCCGTGTATTTTACACGTAGTTGCACGTGCAGATGGCTAGTTGGCTACCTGCCTATTTGAATAAGGTCAAAATTAATCAGTTTTTTAGAAGGATAGGTCATCAGTCAGTTACAAGGAAGAAAGAACATGTCCTCTCTTCTGTAGAGATTAATGTAGATTATCGCGAAATATTTTTGCTGTAGTTATGCTCTATAGAGTATGTAAGTGCTCCACCAAAAACCTATCAAGATGGTCCAGGTAAATTTCAATATTTATTAGACACTTTGCCACAAAAATCAGTTTCCAGATAAGATTAATTAAGAGCCTATGATACCAATACACATCTGACAGCCTTCAGTGTGTGCCATCTTGGATTAAACTCCCATTCCCTCGACACTCCAAAGCTCAGCTCCCAAACCATCACTGTGCCCATTTCCTTAGTGCTTGGTATGCAGCAGATGGAAGATACCTTGAGCATCCTGGGACTGAGTGTTAATCTGAAGACTGCCACGATAAGACACCTTTCGTGTTTCTACAACCTCAGCTTTCATACTGAGTAAAGGAAAACAGTTTTCTCATGCACCTGTTTATCAGCCAGTTTATCCCCTTATGCTATACAGAAAACTCCATCGGTTTGCTGGAGGACCTCCTGAGGAGTGGGGAAATGGCTTGGTCAAAAAGTAAGTTTGGCTTGCCATTCACAACTGCATTATCTTTGAGAAAGGTGAATTACTGGCACTCTAAAGCAAGTCTGGCGTGAAATGAAATGGAAGAAAATACACTTTTATTATGAACTACTCAGGAGGGCTGTCTTCTGTTTCTAGGACCTGAGAACTTTGTTACTTTTGTTTGTGAGGAAGGCAGATATTCCAGGCAGCAAGCCTTTTAACCTTTTTATTACCTCGGATTCTACCTTTTTGACACTACAAAGTCTTCTCTGCACTCGGAGATTTTCTCAGTGTTCATGTCCCAACCTGTACTGAACTTCTGAAACCTTATGAATTGTGAGTTTCAATTTAGAGTCTAGAAGCTGCCTCCTTTGTAAATGCACTAAATGAAAAAGTAATGGATAGAACATAAAATCTCTGTGTTTGGGGATACTTTTTAGTTAGTATCGTGATGCTTTAATATGTGCCTAACACCCAGATGTACTTTGTGTTCTGCCTACAACCATCAGCAAATGCACATGTCCTATTCTAGATATCATTCATGTAGCTGCTAATATATTCAGTCTATTTTTTTGGTAATATAGGAAGTAAAAGCATTTTATCTCCAAAAAGTTAGGCTTAGCATATCCATTCAGGCTTGGAGGTAGATAAGGCATAAGTATTTTTGTGCGTTGGAAGAATGAAATCACCTAACATGTTCTTAACCTTCTTTAGCTTCTCAAATTCTCTTAATTCTCATTTCTCCTATAACTAGAAAGTCCTAAAGCTGTTTTTCATGCATTTGACAAAACACTATTACATGCTTCATTTGCATCAATTACACAAAAATCAGAGCTGAATGGTCTGTAAGTGGAGATAGAACGATACCTTTAATGCTTCAAGAAAACAATTTTTAATAAAGACTACTCAGAAAGATCTATAGTGCTAGAACCAACCATTCTTTCTGAAAACATTTTGTTTTGGAAGTATAGGAATGGAAAAAGAAGATGGGATACATTTATGATTTACATTTTAAAGATACTGCTGAAGAGATTAGCAATTAATCTTATATACATTTGCAATTTTGTTGTATTTGTTTGAAGTCAGATTATAGTAAGGTCACTGAAGCCCTTTTTGCCTTTATGTTTTTATGATCGTCATGAAATATTTTACAAGTGAGTTTTATAGGGCTGTGTGAAAAAGGGAAATTAAATGAATTGCGGAACAAGGAAGGCTTTATTGAGGGGAGAGATTATCATTCAAAAGGACTTTGTTTTTTCTAAGAATTTTCTTACTGATATCTGTTAATTGGTTTTCATTGAGAATAAAGAGAATAAAATCAGATCTGTCACACTACCTTACATGTAGCAAAACAAAATTCAAAGTTGTTATTCAGTCTATGTTGAACTAGCATAAAAGAGGGAAACACTAACAAAATACTGCTGCACTAGTTGAACTGTTGGAAAACTGACTCCTAATTAAATCTAGCATAACTGTCAAAATAAGTGTGCAGTACGTTTGAGAAATGAGACTCAGAAGTCAGATGTAAGAAGTCTGAGCATCAGGCTTTCTCAATTTACTGAAGCTGTAAGCTAATAAATCAATGTCTTTAAAACAAGAGATGAAAGATGAGGGAACAGCAAGAGATATTTTCACACTGTACAGAAAAAAATTTATCAATAATTGTGGTAGATAGTTTTAATTACATTTAACTGTTGTACTTTAAGTTTTTAACAGAGGATTTTTAATGGGCACAGTAAAATCTTTGCAATTATTTTCTAATGCAATAAAATTCAATGCCTGATGCTGAGCTGTTATAAATCAGTGAAACGCCACTGAAATCAGTGGACTCATAGGTACACTCTTTGAGGCTCAAGTCCCTTATTTTGCATCAAGTGCAGGCGATCTGCTCTACTAGACAGTGTAAACAGCAAAACATGTTGCGTAAAACATGAAGTGCGGGAATGGCACCTTTCGGGGAGGAGAATTGGAGGTCATCATTGCTGGCTGAGGTTTGCTTGTCCAGGGGCTAATGAAAACTGACAGATTACTCCTCAGGAAAAAAATATCTCCTCACAAAAATAACAACCATGCAAATTAATATGATACACAAAGGGGGTGAAGATTTATGTGACTGTTTCCCGCATCCCTTTCATCTGGCTTCCTTTTTTTGTGCTGTTCCCTAATGATGCTCATTTCTCTGCTTCACTTGCCGCTGCCTGCCCTTCTTCCCACGCCACTCCTGTATTCAGGGCTTCGCTAGTGCCGGGCAGACAGGGCTGCACATTCCCGGCCTCTCATTCTCTGACTTTCTTTGCTGATAGCTTTTGGATGTTGGTCGAACTGTTGCAGCTGAGGAAGCTCTTTTGCCCATCTCTTTATGCCACCTCTCTGCCACAGTCATCTCCTTGCAGCACAGGTGGTAGGATGGGTGGCAGCCCTGCACTGCAGCCGCTGCAGATCACAGCCTTGGTAGTGTGTTCCACAGAAAAGGGTGGCAAGTTAATATACCAGGCTGTGAGGTGACTGAGCCACGGGTGAGCTGTTTCACTGCTTCGGCTGGCCTCTAACCTCTGGCTGCCAGGCTTAAACCCTACAGAAATGGTGCGGCAGAGCCGGGCTGCTGAGGCTTCAGCCCAGGTCCACAGAGATCACCGGGAATATTCCTACTGTTTTTAATGAAATAGGACTTTGGCCTTAGATTATCCACAAGACTCAGTTCTGCTATGACAATTACAAAGAATGAGAAGATCAACTTGAGCAAAACATGAGTCAAGCCCTCCTTTCTGTCCCACCATATTACAGACAAAACTCTGCTGAGAGGTTATGCCATTACCTTTCTCCACTTCCATCTTCCTTCCTATGGTCCTTGATCTCTGCTCTGCTGCATCTGAAACAAGATTCAGGCTTCTTAGAATAGAGTCCGTGGCTTTCCATTTAGAGTGCAAAATGTTAGCCTTTTTGAATGTGTGAGATGATAAATATGTCACGGAAAATGTGTTTTCTGCACTTAACTGGAGAGTAATTAATCCTAGAGCTTTCTCCTTCCTTCTGGGAATGGTACTATCAGCTACTTCCTGAGGATGAGAGGCGGTTGGCAACAGGCAGCCTCTTGATGAAGCGATATGGATGGTGGATTTCTCTGAAGATATTGATATTGAGCAGGGTCTGTTTGAGAAAAGAATGAAGCAGAAGGAAGGGAAAGGGAGGAGGATTGGGGAAAACCAGGCCATTTTCCCCTTGTCCTTCAGAGACAAGGTTCGGGGACAGATCATCCCAAATGTTGTTCCAAAGTTATTGGTTACTGTCGTATCAGATCTCAATCTGAAGCAGCAGAACATACGTAAAAAATGCATGTGCAGGTACACACACATGCCCACATACATATATAGTATGATAACTGATGCACTTTTTATTTAGAATTATGATATAATGTAGAGGAATGAAGCTGGGTTAGTTATCGTTGATAACATACAGCTGTGGGCTGGCTTCAGGGGTGGGGGTTGGCTGATGTAGGCAAGGTGCAGCTGTGGCTGGTTCTGTTAAGGGGCTGGGCAGCCGGTGAAGAAAGAGCAGCCGAGGAAAAGAGAGGAGGAAGAAGCAGAGAGTGAGCGTGCCCTGGGTGAGGAGAGGCTAAGAGAAGGCGGCAGAGGGACTGCCATGAAGAGTGTCATGGTATGTGATGGTAAAAGACCTTGTTGCAGCTGGCTAGCTTGGACAGTGCTGCGACAATGTAATGTATTAATGTGCTTCAGCCTGAAGTTCAAGCTTTTCACAGCACAGTGTGAAGGGCTGCTGTGTTGAAAAACATCAGCACCAGATAACTTGCTAAATTCCTTTCTCAAGTATGGGGTAACTATTACAGATAAGTGCTCATTTATTTTCATTTCTGCACACTTGTGGTTTTGTATTTTGCAAATGGTGTTTTCCGCTTTGCGGTTGGCAAATAAGCACTTTTATTTGCTTTCAACTTAGCCTGCCATGAGATAAAGCTATTGTTAAGGTCGCTTTCAAATGTCACGCTATCCTTTCCCTGCATATATTACCACCTCTTGAAGTGGAGATTGGGAAACTTAACAACTCCTTTAGTCCTCAGAACATTGCTCCAGGTTGGGAAATGTTTTAGAGTGAGGAACATTTTTTTTTCATATTGGCTACACATGTTGATTTGAAATTTACTGGTGTGGGAGTCCAAAAGGTGGATGTGTCTTCCTGTGACCAGCTGAGTGCAGGGAAGCTCACTGACCTGTAGCAGGGTGTGAGGCATGCATGTAAAGTGGAAGAGTTTTCAAGGTGTTACAGCAATCACACTATTAGATGTTTGAGGAGGCTTGTGAAATCTGCTATAGAATAAACTTGAAGAGTTTGTTCACAAAAGATTTGGGAATGTGAAAAATGTTTTAAGTAAATGTCACCACAGTCTACAGTAAAGACCTCCAAGCTCTTCCATGGACTCATGTCCACTGTCTTTGCAAAGACTTCAGTTAAATACTGAGTGGGTGAGAAAAAACTAACCTACCAGTCCACAGAAAAAAGCTCGTTCATTGATCTCACCAAATTCCAATCTTTTTTTTTTTTTTTTGTCATAGAAACAGAAATATCAACTATCTACATGTTTGGAATAACATTTGCCTGGGTCCTTGGCAGGTCTGCCTCGAGGAAGAAGACTTCAGAATCTGCAGATTACAAAACCAAAACATGCATAAATAGCAGATGCTTTTTACAATTGAACTGTCATTTGGGTTTGGAAGTTTCAGCAGTTCAGCATAAGCTGTTATTTATACCTTTGGTGTTGTTATCTGACAGTCCCTTGAGTATTATCCACTTGATTCAGTCTCATTTTCAGCAAGTGATGATCCTTTTAACATACATATAACATGGAGTTGATATAGCCAAGAAGTCTCTTCTGTCTGTTGGAGAAACTCTTTTTATTGGCACCTAGAAATATTTCTGTCCTGCTGTGTTTAATAAAGTGCTGGACTAGATATTGCCGAAATAGATAGCTTTGGGGTAGCAAGGAGATATGTGTGTACTGAAAATATTTTTTTACCACTCAGTTGCTCCAGCTGTTATACATAGAGACAGTGGATCTGAGAAAACTCAGCAGATACTATTTTGCAGTCACAGAGAAATGAAATTTGCTTTGTAAGTCAAGGGACTGCTAGTTTCATTGCTTGTTTTTCTTTTCCACTCTCTCTTAGAAGCTGAATATTTAAAAAAATTAATATGTGTGTGTAAAAATACAGTAGTTACACAAAGCAAACTTCATCCTGCTCTTGATAATGCAATCAACATTGAGGATGGATACTGCAGCTATATATTTGCAAGCTAGGAGGGCTGAGTGGCAGAAAGATAGATTGGTTATCCAGAATCATTTGCTTGTTCTGTTTGCTACCAGCTGATGTAGCTTCATCATTCTCCCCTGAGTCTGATAGTGAGCTTTGCCATGGCCTTTGTGCTCATGAAAGACCCTGAGCTGAATTTCAGGTATTGCAACAAGATAAATCTATTTAAAACAAGGTTAATCTCTGGTGAGGCTTGGGGCTACCTTTTTTTCTGTAGGATCTCCTAGACTCTGCTTGGCAGTTTGTCAGAATGTATGCTGTGTTCGTTATTGGACAGACTGGTAAGCTTGCTGAAATGCTGTCTCTTCAGTGGAAAGAACGGGGACCATCACTCTGTAGTTCTGTATTTAAAATTTAGAAGAACCAGAGAAAACGTTGAACTGTGTGTGCTCTAGGGAAAATCTATTCCTATCTTAACTGAGTAGGATAAAAGCAGTGAAAATAGGGACTTCGTTGGTTCTTCACAATTCCTTGGAAATATTATTTTTTATACATAATCTTAGAATGGTGGCTTGTAGCAAATAACTTTGCAAAAAGGGGCAACTTGCATTTTATAATGTGAACTAGGATCATGCAATGCTCAAAGAAGGGGGAAAAGAACAGCTTTTAATAGAGCTGACTTTGCAGTGTGACAGTGACACACAGGTTTGGCGTAGGATTTAATTGATTGTGAGGCAGGCTATATAGAGCAGGTACCAGACAGATCCTGCTGGCGCTTCAGGCGTAATGGGATGAAAGAGCCCACAGGTTTGGGATGGATCAATACTGTCTCTGCTCATGCTGTTTCTGACAAAGCAGTTAATCATTTGTTTAGAATACCTCTAGCACATTTTGGATAAACACAAATAAAAAGTGGGGGGCTTTGTTTGGGTTTTTGCCATTTTCCAGACTGTAATTACTAATTTATTCAAGCTAACAACCTTCCCTCCACCTGTTTTATCATGATGAGATTGAAAACTTTTAGTCAGAAAGCAGTTGGACAAAGATTCATTGTTCTGTTAAATTCCATTCCTTTTTAAAACTTTCAACTTCCTACCCCAGCATCCTCTTTTTTTTTTTTTTTTTTTTCCTGACTACCCATGGAGAGCTTTAAATTCTGTGAATAGCTGTCAGGACTGCAGTCAGGATTTTGAAGACCATTGGCACAATACTTCTGGAGGGGTATTCATCATCCCAGACAGGTACCCTATATGTACACAGGGATGGTTATATGACATGCACAGTAAAATCCAGTCAGAGTCTTTGAACATATGGCACAGCAACAACTGTCTGCCTGCACAGATGGAGCGAATGGGATGATTTATCTGTTCATGTGCAGTAGCTGCTTTGGAGACACACCACAGTCAGTATGGTCATGGAATTATATGGAAGATGCTAGCTGGGATGAACAGCCGTTCTGGTACTGATTAATGCGTTCTGGTGATCATTGCGAGCAGGCATTCAGCCTTATACCGAAAGATAACAGTAGCAGTCCGTTATCTGCATATATATTGCCTAGGATAATAGGGACCCTGAGCCAGGTTTTAACGTGATAGAGGGAAATACTAACTTATATTCAGACAGTCTTGAAAGTTACCTGGTCATGGGAACCTGGCTTCAGTGTCTCTTTCTACAAGTCTTCTCCTGGGGATCATTGTTTTATGAAGAGACTGAAGAAGGGAGGGAAGTCAGCTGTCTTAGGAGTAGTTCATTTTGTTCCTGTAATCGACCTTTTTCCAACTGCCTCTATTGGGTGATCTCTCCTACGGACCAAGAGCTTTTGCATCTCCTTATGTATTTACCAGAATAGAAGTAAAAAATACATTATTAGGAATACTAATGGTAACTGTGTTGTTATCATGTTTCGCGAGACCAGTACATATTTTAAATCTATGTATTTCCAACATGTTGTTTCAAGAAACCAGTGAAGGATATTAAACCTCAAAGGGGTAAACAAGAACAATAGAGATATAGGTGAATAATTATTCCAGATTTGAATTCTAATACTTTTCCCAATTACTTAAAATCCTCCCAGTCGCACAGATTCTCAAGGAGATGCAGTGAAACTCAGCATTATACTGTTATCAAATAAGCATTGCCAATATTCCTTGTAATCCACAGCCTGAAAGCATAGATCCTTCCAAACTTTTCTTATTTAACTAAAACTGTTATGGATACTCATATCAACTTTATTACTATTCAGTAATCTCTTTGTCGGAAAAGCCTTGCAAAGGTTAATTTCAACAAACTAATGGTGTGTTGCGGGAAGGCCCTTAAAAACCTGTACATATCTCCTCTATCATGGGGAGCTTTATCTCAAAAGCTACTGCGTAGTTTGAAGACCTGGACTGTTGAGTAGATGAGCAGCTTTATCTCTGATGGGAGAAATGAACAACTTTAGTTTTACTATAAAACTCCAGGCATTGCAGGTAATGCCCTGACTCTGCTTAAATCACTGGCAAAATGCCTGCTGACTTCAAAAAGGTGAGGATTTAATCCACAATATGTTTAATAATCTGTGTCAAAGTGAGATCAATTCTTAGCTGTGGGTGGGAAGACATGAAATTGTTCTAAAATGGAAAATAGACAAGTTGCCAATAACTAAGAGACATCAGAGAATTTGAGAAGCTTCCATCTGGGAAACATCTTTGGTTAGGCTTTCATATATATTAAAAATATGTTTCCTGTTTTCTACAGCTAATTAACTGGGAAAAAAATATTCTCCTGGTGGGTATATCCAGTTATCAGCCTATGAGATAAAATCAGTTAGTCTATCAGTGCCAGAAATACTGCTGAAATTTTGACTTTTATTGAAGTATCATTATGCCCCCTTTTTCATTATTCTGTACATCAGGCTGTGTGCATTGGAGTGAAACCCAAACTGCTATTTGGAATTAATTTATATAATCTAATATTACGGCAAGATATTTTATAGCATAATTAAGGTTAGCAGATAGGACTTGAGTGTTCCTACATTTCCAATAACTTGAGCTCCAATCCAGAAAATACAGTGTATATACCACTGTTAATTTTGGCTCAAATGAACTGCCAGTGAAGTACTGACAGGTAGACTATGATTATTTTAAAGTGCTGTGAGTGTGGAATTAACTTTTCTGCCTTCTCTGAGAGGTCAGTGATACTAAGTTAACATTGCAAGTGGGGACAAATCTCATTTCAAAAAGGTATACACCAAAGTTCACACTTTTGCCTTTAATTATGTAAACTAATATCATCAAAGAACTACAAGGATAAATGAGGTTATCCAGTCTTATTAATCAAGTCATTAAGTTATCAATATATTTTTATATCAATAAAGAAATCGGGCAGAATTTCTGGTAAGTTTTTATCATTCTATAGGATTAAAATAAATAATAAAAAATAACCTCAACAAAACCCCCAAAGTTAAAATATACTGACTTTGCTGTGAAAAGCAACCAGATTCTTTTTTCAACTCGTGTTCAGGATTTGCCCAGGAAGCTTTACTTTGCATCTTTACTTTTTAAAAAATTCCTGGTTATCCATCTGTGCTCCTGTGCAGTAATCACAGCTGGGTTTTTTTCTCTGTTTAATGGCAGTAATCATAAGAAAATAACTGTTTGCTTTATCAAAGTGGATTTCTTTTCAATTGCCTCTTCAGCGGAGCTTCTAAAAAGCCAAGTCAAACACCCTGTTGCCTGAAGAAAATATTTTCAGAGTGGTATTCTAGCTACAGGTTAAACAGAGAGCATTCCTCTGCTAACACTGCAGTCCTTCTGTAAAAAAAAAAAGAAAACAAAACCAATATAGCCTCTGAAAGAGATGAATTGCTCTCTGCTGCGTGGTAAAGGGAAGAAAAAAGTGCTACAGTAGTCTGGAAAAAAGGAAGTGTTGGCATCCTTTATGTGCCCAATTATTGGGGTAATCCCTTCAGCAGGAGAACCACAGTGTTTGAAAGAGGAAAAACATCCCCACCCACTCGTATGATTTAAAATTTTATTATATTAGCAGAATATACAAAACAAGAGATGGCCTTTACTTGATCTACCGTTGCTTGCAAAGCCAAGGTTTTTGTAGTTCCGTATGCCCTTACTGGTCTTGCTGCACCACAGCAGAGGCAAACAAAGATCTTATTTAGACACACAGACCCAGATGCTGCAGATTCACAGCTGATGAAGTGATGTTATGTGCCGAGGAAAGTCATGTTATCCGGTGATCAGGCATAAGCCATTGGCTGCATAACGTTACTTCGTGCATAGGCTTGCACGTCAGCCGTACCTACCCATAAGAGTGTTTATGCTTTTGACATCTGTAGGACAAAAGCAAAGATAACCCACAAAGTGCAAAACATCACGACTTTGCCATCTTCTACTAACAGCGTAATGCTCTAGGTAAAAATCAGACTCTCTGAAGCTGACATTCTCCTAGCCCAAGTCTTATGTTCGCCAGCTTTATAGCGGTGTGGACTGAGCAGGGAAAGGGAGTGTTCCTGCCATGAATGCCTCGTCTCCTGATGCCTGGGCACCTTTCCCGAACCAGGTTGCTCAGGCAGAAACTCTTCCAGGCTGGGGGCAGCCTGGATTCAGGACTCCCCTTTGCTTGGTGAGGGTCCCTGGATGGTAGCTGCTGTGCGGGGACAGGCAGTGGCACTGCTGCGTTCAGTGCAGTAGGAGAAGGGCCGGGGCCGGCACGCGGTGTTGGCGGTGGATGGGCTCTAGCTGGCTGCCTGCTCAGCCGTGCAGGGACAAGGGACATTTTGAATCTTCATGTACACTGAAAAGCTGAGAGATGCAGACTCCTAAGTTGGGCTCTCTACGTTGCTCTCTGGAGGTGTTCAGAGCTGTCTTGTTCTGCCTGCTGTGCGTTTAAAGCATTGGTTTTCTGAGCAGCTTGCATTACATTTGAGAGGGTGGTTGCCCGATTTTAAGATGAACTTAGTTTGGACATAAGCTCGGGGTGGGGTGCAACCCAGCTAAGGTTCAGTGTGCCTGTGTTCTTTACCTGTGAGATGGAAATGACACCACTCCGCATGGAAGTTGTGTAGTTCTGTATACATTAGGAGGCTGACGTGCCTCTGATGATGCTGATGTCTACAGTTGAGAGACCGAAGCCCTCCACACCTCCAGCCTGTCTGAGCTCTATCTGTCTGTTAATGCCCAAAGCGGTTCTGTCCAACAGCTTTTCTGTACCTTTACTGAAACAAACCAGGATTATGATTGCAAATCTGTGGCTACCAGTGAAACATAAAGTTTGTGGAAAGGAATTGCTCTGTTCAGGCTGTATTCGCTGCAATCTTTTCCATGAGGAGCATCACATATACTGCTTAGCAATTGTTAATAGGAACCAGAATCCTAATTGGCAGCTCACCAGATGAACAAAGGACATGAAAGGAAACCAGTTCCCCAAGGATATGTCTAGATATCTAGGAATAAGAATACCCATTCTGTGGCTCTGTCTTCTTAAGTACTGGATTCGTAGCTGAATTCAGCAGTTTCATGAGGTCGGTAGCTCTGCAGTGCAGGGCCCAAGCAGTAACGTATATCATAGTTACAGCACGTACTCTTGCATTTTACTCTAGAGCTAAGTTGCACGGTGCCACACTGCAAGGATGGACACACAACATAACCGCACATAACTGCACTCATTTAATAATGCTCAGGTTCCTGGGTTTGCTTGCTTTCTGCTTCTTTTTGCTTTAGAATACACTCTCAGACAGAAACAAATCACCTGGAAGTACTTAAGACTCAAGGTAATGTTACAGGTAATTAACACTCCAGATGGATAATAAAAGACTAATAAAAGGGTAAAGGTCAAACATTATAACTGTTGAGAAATGCTTTTCATTAAAATATAGCACAGTCTCTGGGATCATGTTTTATGTCTCTCCTGAGACTGGTGACAGAATGGGATCTCCCAGCCCTTCCCTATGGCTTTGGCTTTGGCTTTTGTTAGTCTGTGTATGCTTTCAAAAATATTTGGCAATCTTTTTGAGGTCTGGAGGTGTGGTGTATTTGAGTTTACAAAAAATAATTTTTGTTGTTTTGTTTTGTTGGGAAAGACATTCCAAAAAGCTGGGCAATTGAGTAAAGTCCCAAAGGGTTTAGGAGTACTGATGATAAGTAAACTCACTGTCTTATGAAGAAAGGAACTGCTGAACGGTAGTCAGACTTCAGGAAGGGCCTTGCTTGGTCTTAATGAATGGAGGAAGACAGTGCTGAGTCTACACAACTTTCCCTCAGATTTAGTGTAACATGAAACAGTTGGTGTGCCTAGTAAATAGCTCTCTCCTGGAAAATGTATATCTACAGCCTATGTCGCTTTGTGCTAATTAAATGCACCTACCAAACGCTGCAGTTGTTTTTATTACCAAAGTAGTCTTCAAAACCCTTGTGTGACTAGTTGTTGCTTAGACAAAAAACTGCCAGATCCCTGCTGGGGCCAGGTTTAAGCTTTTCATCCTTTCTCCCATATCCGTGCAGACATGGCGAGTGCTATTACTACAGGACAGTAGAACTCAGAGGCCTCCGTCTGCAAGCCCTGCTGTGACAATATGCATTATAATATGCATTATAGGTCACACCAGGTACCAAGATGATCACCTACAGCCTGCTAAGATGTAAATCGACTTTGTCTCAGATATGTAAACTGAGGAAAAAATCTCAATGAAGTATTTGTGCTGCAGAGTGAATGAACTGCAGTGGTTGGCATTACATTTTGGAGATAGTTTAAAGCAGTAAGTCAAAAAAATGTTATTGTATGAAGGAATGTTAAAAAAAAAAAAAGTGTTGAAAATAGGTTGCTTTTGGCATGGCTTAAAACAACCCCATTATACATGCCAGGTGGCCATGTGTGCAAACTGTGGTAGTCAGTGATGGTACTGGCACACAGCCCATACTTCTTATGTGCCATTCCTTCCTTTGTTCAAATTTATTATTCAAAATGTTCCTGTTCTTTAACAGGTGCCCATGATGTTAAAATGCAAGTAGGCCCCCAACAAATGTCTGCATTATTTTATTTTTGGCATATATCTGCATCTTCTTTTAACTGCCAAGACATTTTTATTGAACAATGAAGGTAGGATAGGCTTCTCACCCCAGCTGATGGATGCTGATAGACAGTGTCTTGGGGTAGTTTTTAACACGGGTTATCAGAAATTTGTTACTGGTATCCAGTCAGCCTGGCTTTAAGATCAGAGATTCAGGCCTTCATTGTAACTTGGAGAAATAAGGGACCGTGTGGATTGTCTTCAGTTAGCAGAGGTAGCACTCCTCTCTTCACAGGGGAACAGGCTCAGGGTTCCTCTGTCTGCTTTAGCTGACAGAGCACCATCTCTTCCAGATGCTGCTTGCTGACAGATTGTATTTGCAACAAGATGTGTCATCCCAGTATTCTATTTATGAATACATTTAATTAAAATCCATTCATGCAGATGTAAAAGCATTTACCATTTAAGGAGGCTATGACAAGGACATAGAGAGGACTTCTATTCCTGTAACTTTTTTGCCCTTTACATTGGGCTTTTCAGTCCCTATCTGAATTTTCCAGGATATTCTTAGATTACCTGTTTGACTAAAGTGGCTTTCAAATATAGATGCTACAAATGGAAGTGCTCACAGAGAAGCTGTTCAATAATCAAAGTCTTTCATTTCTCATCTCTCAGCTATCTGCTGTTTTTGAAATGCAGCCTCATGAATCTGACAAGGGCTCCATGCTTAATTGCCAAGATTGAAATTGATGCACCTGCTGCAAAAGCTAAACCACCACTTCACTAAAGATTTAAAGATATTTAAATAACCACAGCATCTCACAAAAAACCCAGACCCTCTCAAGGGTCTCATCCAAATTAGATCTAATCATAGAAGACAAAGCAATACTTTAATGATGTTAAACTACAAAACAGAGCACTCCAAGTGGTAGTGTCAAGGTTGCCTATAAGTCCCACTTTTCAGGGATGTCATGGTTCAGTCTTTGCTTCTATTTTTAGAGGACCTTTATATGCACTGCACTGGGAGTGGCCTGTGACGCCTGAATCTGTTTATTTTTTGCATTCCAGTCAGAGATATCCTCATGCTATTCATGGTGCAGAAGGCCAGGAAGATGGAAAGGGATGTCTGCATAATATCTGCAAATGGACAGCAGATTTGTAATTTATAGGAAAGCTTCCTAAACGTGCACCAGATTTTCAGCAAATTAGGAAGAAATCTAGAACTGCAAAACATTTTAAGGACTGAGAATGGATGAACTTGTCTACCATGCCAACTAGCTTCACTGTTTGGTGTAGGGTGACTTCAGTGGGTGGCTATGAAGAGAACATTTTTTAAATGTATAATAAGGTTTGAGACCCAATTATGATCTGGTAGTAAACATAAAAAACCCAACAACCCAACCCACCTTGTATCAGTCAGACTCATTGGAAAATGCCCAAATATGCAAAGTCATTATTTTTTTTAAACTAAAGGAAACCTGTCTCTGAATGCCTACACAATGAGCGTGCATAGGCAAGCCCAGAGGAAAAAGCTGTAGTTCTTTAAACTGAAAGGAAGAGATGGCATCTGGCTCTTCTGTTGTCACAGTTGCAGAAACTGAAAAAAAAGTCAAAGAAGGTCAAATAAGTCCTTGGAACCAAGATAAAAAGCATTTGGGATTCTGGTAGCAAAACAGATAATGGCATTAAAGAAATGTAAAACTGTCCAGAATAACAGCAATTTGCTACTGCTGCCGTTGAGTAAACACAACAGATTCTTCTGCCTCTGACAGTTCTGCCATTAGCACAAGAGATTCATTCATACCACACAGCACTGAAGAAAACAAACAGAGATCTGTGCTTAATTTGCAGTGAAACCCTGAGACAGCAGCCTCAAGAAGATGAGGACAAAGGACCTTGACAATACCCTCCACAAGCACCACCTGTAATATGAGTGAAAAGAATGCGTATGTGATCAGCAAATCAATGAAACAGCATGCAGGTCTGCAAGAAACAAACCAAGAAGCTGTCAACCAGGAGCAGAGCAGGTGGTGTGCTGGGTGGGCTCACAGCACGTTCTAGGTAAAGCAGGTAAAGCATGCCTAGGGCTGCGGTAAAGTAGCAAGAGACAGGGAAGCTGCAGAGGATGGAGGCAGAATAATCTGAAGAATTATCAGAGAAAATCAGGTTGAAGAGAATCTAGAGAGGTCACTAAATCCACCCACTAGCCCAAGGCACAATCAAGCTTTTCTCTTGTTATCTTTCAGAACGAAGTCCTCATTGCAGTGGGTGCAAGGATGCTGAAATCCCAGCTCCTTCACTGAACCAAGTGTGATCGTTTAGCATTACTGTGGGAGGTAGCTGGTGTTTTAAAATGTCAGACAACTACTGCAGCCCCTCTTCATTAAGACCTTTCGCTTTGTGAATTATCAATTCAACTCCAGCCCTGACCGAGGTCAGACAAAATAACTACTCATCAGACAGATGTCCATTCCTAGCACGGGCAGGCTCACGTGCACAGCCCCACTGTGACTGACACGAGCTGATTCCTTCTGACAGAGGACCTTGGAAGCCGTCAGAGGACAAACCATTCATCTCGGGTGAGCCCTCCACCAATCCACGAAGCAGGCTGAAAGGGCAGAGCAGGGAAAGCAGCCTGCATCACATCCTTTTCTGGTCAAATAAGACTTTACTCACCAAAGCTGGCAAGCTGGCACTTTTGACAACCACTTGAATTCACCTGTGAAAATACAAGATATCAGTGACATAACTGATACCGGTACTGCTGGGGCTGTCTTTTCTCATGGACTAGCTAGCTGCTAATGAGCAGTGAATGTTTTGCATCTTCCCTGGGATTAGCTGTTGCATCTACAGTTACCCTGGCAATATAAGGGCTGTCTGATAGAAACAGCTACAAATACAAAATGCTGAGGGATGCTGGGCTTTGAGATGGAAGTTGATGAAAACTCAATCAGTGACTCTCCCACCTTTCAAAAAATGTCCTTTTACTACTGGACATGAATAATGGTAATGTTTTTTACCTGAGTAGTGCTGGGTGGAGATTCATCTTGTTAAAAAAAGTCTGTTTCTAATCACTTTGCTGGCAACTAGGAGTGCATAATAAAAGGCAATAAATTAACCATTTCACACTAAACAAAATCTAAGAGTTACAATGAAAATTCAATTGCAAGAAAAGTCCTTTGACAGTAAATAAAATTTTATAGCACATGTAAATAACAGTTCAAGTGACTCAATTTAGCAGCGACAAAAGCTGTTTTCAATGCAGAGTAATTGTTCAAATTGCCCCCTTTCACCAAAAAAAAAGCAGTTAAAATGAGCCAATTTATGTAGCATTGACAAGAATTGTTTTCAACTGTAGGCATTCTGTTACAGCTGTTTAAAATTAAGTAGATGGTTGCCAAATTGATGCAATTACTTAGACATCATAAAAAGGGTTTTAAAACTATAAATGCATCTGCTAACAGTATTAAATTGGGGCAATTAGCCAACAGGAGTTTTAACCTTCATCTAGCCACCAGGAATCTATTTGGACATGAGAAGTACTTTCATATATGTCTCACTGTACTTTATATTGGTAATTAAGGAGGGGAATTACCTGGAGATAAATCACCGATATGAGCTTCCAGAGGTGTGCCTATCTGCAGCCAATATTAAACCATGCATTGTGGATGCTGAGTTCACGTTAATTGGTGCTGCATGAACTGTACTGATATTATTCACCATTATGTTTCATGTATGTAGATTTTGTTATTTAGTCAATAAGTCTTATTCTGGAAAGCATCTGGAAGCAAACCAACCCCATTAACAGAGAACAATTTTATGAAACGAGGCCTGTGAAATTCCTCCAGCTGGCTCCATCTCTGGAGGAAAGCTTGGTGCCGTCCAGACGGGGACCCTGGCTGGCTGTAGTCAGCCCCTCACAGTTACACTGCAGACTTGGGGAGGGCTGGGTGTTCCCAGAAAGAGGTATCTGGTATTAACTGATGTCAATCATCATGATGGACTGTTCCTGGTCTTACAACACTCACTTCAATCCTTTCTAGGTTGTGCTGTGTGGCATTGGGCTAGTCACATATGCCCAGAAACACCAAGTTACATCAAAGCCACTGACACTAATACAAGGTTCTTTAATCTTTGATGTTAGTTTAAGAATGTGAGCCACAAAACATCTAGGTAAACCCTCGGAAGTGCAGACTTCAGTTCCTAAGTTTCCCAGGCCCCTACAGTCCTGCTCTGGCAGGTGCTCATCCCAAACCACTGGAGTCCCTTTGTTGAGAAGGGCATCAAATCCACGTCTCCCTGTTCCTATCTGCAGGAGAAGATTGTCTCTTGAAAGAGAGTTCCAGATCCAAAATGCTGTTCTGACATAGATACTTTAGTTTGGAAGGACTTTGAGTCCTTGCCCTGAGCCTGGAGAAAGGAAGTTGGACAGATTTGGAGTTTAGATAAAACTTGCTTTTTAGCATTTCCTAATGGCCCTCTTAGGCAGCTCCTAAGTTAAATTATTCATTATATAATGGGTCTTGTCAACCCTATTTGGAGATGCTTGACTCCAACCCTATTTGGAGATGTTCCACACTGCTCAGGCATTTCTGAGCAGTGAATTCCTTCCCACCAGGACCCAGGCACCTTGCAAGAGCCTTGAGCTTTCAGCACTGCAACACCGAAGCCCATTTCCAGACAGTTATCTCAAGTTCCCATTTGTTAGTGGGAAAAACAGTACTGTCTTATCTTACAGAAGCAGTGTCAGATGGGTAAAAAAGGATATCTGGTTGTCACATGTTGTAGCGAAGGAAACCATATGAGTGAAAAGGAGGAACAGCTGAGCGGGACTTGTAAGTTGGTTATCCTGAATCCTGATCAGTTTTGTCCCTCTCTCCTAGGGTGAACAAAAACCTCACAGAAGAAGAATACATGCTCAAAAAAATTCAGTTGTCTGAATTGGATTTCCCTGTGGATGTTTTCTGTGCATCTTGGTAAAAGTTTTGAAGTTCAAAGTTCTGACACTCCGAGTGGGCTGTTAGATTGAGGAGGACACGGGTACCCAGCAGCACTCAGCTTTGGGACTTAAGGAAAGTACTCCTTCTGGGACTAAGTGTTCTTTACTGATACTGATGACTTACAGTCAGACTTTGTGTCTATCATTTTTGTGTCCTTCAATTTCTTTGTGTCCATCCATTTCGTGTCCTCCAGTTTGTCGAACTATAATAAGGCAGAGAGATTCTCTTACGAGTTAGAGAGCCATGCAGAGATCACTCTCTCCAAGAAGTGCAGCTCCTAGTGCGTAATCTTATTGCAATCTTCTAGATGACCTGTAAGAGTTGCACCCCATGGCACAGGAGGTAAGTCTGATAGAGAGGACAGTAACAAGAGAACCATGGGCCATTGTTCTTAGCAGAGCTGCATCCACCAAAGAAAAGGTCATTAATCAACAAAAACTGGCTATCATATACACAGTGTACAAATGCTTAAAAATTAAGGTAGTTTAATGGCATTCCAGATGTATTTCAGAGTGCTATTTATTAACTGTAACACAAATAAGACAACTTTAGACAGTTAAATGAGAATTACAGAACATTGAAAATAACAACTTGTGTTCCTTGTTAAAACTTTCTTCCCATATCTCTAAAATTTTTGGCTAGTATCTTCCTTGCAGCATCTGCTCAACAATTCTTCCTACACAGGTCAGACTGATAATTTGTCTAAAATAAAATGATTTAGGTCATCAGAGAACAGCCATCGATAGTTAACTGTCAGACTGGAAAGTTTTCATATTGAGTAGAGTTCCATGGAGCACCGCCCTTATTCCATTCAATATTTTCATTAAAGCCTTGGATGTAGGAATTAAGAATTTGTGATTAAATCTGCAGGTAGCTTCAGGCTGGGAGGGGCCACAGGCACTTTGGAGGAGAGGTTTAGAATCTGAAATGATCTCAACAAATTTGAAAAACGTTCCTAAAAGTAGGAGGCTGTTCAACAGGGAAAAGTGGGAAATACTAGTTATGTGTAGGAATAATCAATGACACAATATCAAGATAGGAAAATAATCATAGTCCTCCTCCTCCAGGGGAGAAAAAAAAATTAGCAGAGTTTTATTATATAAATAAGAAGTAGCGTAGATCCCATTTAATATTTCTTCATTATAGTCAGCAGTAAGCAACACCTCAAATGAAGAATCGTGTCCATGTGGGGTATTGCAGGTCAAGACAAATATGGAGAAGGTAAGATCAAATTTCAGAGGAAATCATCAGAAAAATCAGGAAAAGACGGCTGGGCATAAAATGAAGGGGGGAGATTTGTTTAGTGTGGAGAAGAGACTAACTCAGGAGACCACTATAGTCTGAAAATATTTAAAGTTTTTTCCAATGGGAAGCTTATTTGCTTCTCATACAGAGCACAGACAGGGCAAGGACTGAGAAGCTTAAACTGGAGAAAAATCTAACAGGCAGGAGAGTTAAGAACTCAACCAACTGTATAAGGAGGCTGTGAAATCACAGTTTGTTGAGACTTTTAAAGAACAGATTAAACCAATCTCTCTGAGGAATGAGATACTGTGGACACTGCTATTGGGCATGACAGAGGGAAAATTGTGGCCTCCCAAGGTCCTTTCCAGCGGTGCTGTCCGTAATTCTTCAGGCAAGAGTATCCTTAGCAAAAACTTCAGGCAGGAGGGCTTTCAGCCTCAGATGGTACTGCCCAGATGCTAGACTGTTCAGACTGCTCGTATTGATTGCCTTCTTCCATTTTCAAAAGAAACTCAGCTTTACTAACAACCTAATTACTTTATTTGCTGCATTTATACTATTGATCAGTTATTACTCTCTGATTCAGCTAAGACATGTACAGTTCTACAGGAAAAATACATTTGGAGTTCAGAGTTTCAATTTACCAGAGTACGTTCACGTCAATGGATGTCATGCAAGAAAACCTCTTTTCTCTTAGCCTTTGCTTTTTAATCTTTTTCCACTTTCACCTCTTGTGGCATCATAGTTCAATGCATTTTTAATGAGGGTTTATTTTGGTTCTTGTCTCCAGAGCCTGTTTCTTCACTCCTCAGGCAGGCAAGCTGAGCCACTAGGATTTCACAACATAATGTTTTGCCTGTTTCTTCTGTTCTGGAAAGAAACAGCTTGCTGCCTTCCTGCCTTCCTTGCTTCCTTTTCTGTGCATTCATTTCGTTGCTGTACTTTCTCAGTCTGGGGAGATCATTGTATGAAGCAACGGTGTGTTAGCCGGTATGCAATTAACAAGGCAGTTTCTCATGTCTTGATAGTACAAATGATTATCAGTGTCAATTTAAACAATCAGATTTGACCAAAAATATTTTCTAGATGTTTTTTCACTCTGACTGCTCATCACTGGACTCTGAGTGTTCTTTAGCTTTCTTGTGCCCAGGAATGGTGCAGCCCACACTGGACAGAGTGCTCCAGCTGAGACCTTAGCTGACGTACTTTTCTTTTTTTAAAAAAGAAGCACATTATGTACTCTAGTATGGTTTGTTACTTTTTTTCCCCCCAAAAAAAGTCAAGTTTGTAAACGCTGAAGTTTCGAGGTTCTTAATGGAGAAATTTCTGACTATTGACATTTTTTTTCTAAAGTAGGAAATCAAAATCAAAACTGTTGCTGTTCAATAGGTCACAGAAGAACTCAAAAGTTGGTATCTCTGTGTGTTTATGCTGCCTGAGCTCCTAAGCGTCTTTGTTATCTCATTTTGCCAAGACTGATTGTATCATACTTTGGTGAGTTTTTTTACAATTACACTCCTCTTTATATTGTAAGCTTTACAGTGAAACAATTGTCTTCTGTGTCTGTGCTATGCCTCACACAGTGGGATTATGCTCTATTTCAAGCCTTGAGACCTTACTGTACTACATAGGATAAATGAAAAAAGATCATGCTAGCTGCATGACCCAGATGCAACATAAACAATAACCATGGAAATTATAACAGCTCTTTCTTGAGGTCTTAGTTTTCTCCTACTGCACAAGAAAAACCTCTTATTAATGAGGGTTTTGAAGGAAGAAGTGTGGTATTCTACTACTGATATTTTCATTCATCATCATATTCGCTGATCTGAAAAGATCCGAAAGGTAGGTGAAGTGGCCAAGCAGAGTAACACTCACGAGAAATGTCAAGAAACACATTTTCCCTAAGAAGTAGCTGAGACTGCAGTTTTCCTGTAATACCTGGTGCTGCCCTAAATTTGTGGCTTTTTGTGGGGTCGTGTGGTCCATTGTGCATATATGGCACTGTCACTAGAGTCTATTATATGCAAATGTCTGTGAATCCCTCAAACATCTCAGTGTCATTATTCTGCTAGTGATTAAAATCTTGGACTTGTGCCTGTCATTCATTATTCATTGTTCAACTTGAAAAAAAGTTTGGTCGCAGGCAGAAAACAAGAATACCAACAGGCTTGGGTAGCATAATGTATAATTAAAATGAATAATTCCCATCAACAAATTCAAAGTCTAGTCCCTTAGTAATGCTTCTAAATAAGCCATAGGTGCTAAAGAAGAGATGGCATTGCAAATTTTTAGCAAATAGAAAATAAAAGGTGAAATAAAACTCAACATTCTTTAATAAGTAATTTAATCATTCATTTGGTTCTACATTGGCCCCAGCTTTTAAGCATTTGTATTACTGAAGCTATTGCAGGCTTTAGGAACAGATTCAACAATTGGGAACATTATATTTCCTTTTCCAACAGCCACGTGAGTCTACATTAATGAATATGAACTTACTCATTAATTGCCCAGTAGTTGTACTTCTAACAGTTTTTGCAGATGTCATTTTCAATTCTTTGATGTTGTAGAGACAGGACCATTCAGTACAATGCAAAGGTGCAAGGACTTCTCTTAAAGAAAGAGTAAGACAAATTAGTGATTCTACTAACTTGAACTTTTAGGAAAGATATTACTTAAAATTGAAATTTCCATTGATAGATTTAAATGAAGAGAACTTACTACTTCTGAATGCTGAAGGATCATAAATTAATTTAATATCTTGAAATTTCAATATTAGAATACAAAACACATGTAGCCTGCGACACTCTATTGCTTTAAGTCATAAAACTGTCACGGAGAGCATGTCTTTGTATATTGACCTACTTTTATGCCCTGTTACCCAGAAGCATCCCTTACTTCTAGCATACTAATGTCTTTAGCAAAATGCAGATGCAGACATGATCTGAACAAGTTTGATTAAAACAGACTGACATCTAGCTTCTCTGAACCTCTCCTGAATGCAATTAAAAAAAACAAAAAAGGGAAGATAATAAAAGTCAGCCTTTCTGAGATGCATCAAAGTTAGTTTGGAGTTTTGATGATTCTAATTATCTGCAACAGTTCACAAATTATAAATTCAGAGTACATCACATAAGACTCAGGTAGTTGCAGTGAAGACCAAAACTTTTATGGTTAACTTGAAAAGAAGATCTGCAATGGATTTGAACAGTAACTGTATTAACAGGGCAACACTCTCTGCTCCTCTGTTTGGATGAACAGAAAAGAAAATCTGTATTATAAGCTTTCCAACTCTCATCACAAACAGGGTATTGTGGAAAGTTCCTTGCTGTCTTTGTTTCTATTCAAACTGGTTTTTAGATTGTTAAAAAAACAATAGTTTAGTCCCTTCCCCCAAATCCCACCTATAAAAACCAGCAAGTTTTCTCTAGAAGTTAACCCTAGCGATCAAAAAACAGCTTGTCAGTTGAATTTATAAATTATTTATTAATTTATTTGGGATTTATGGGGTCTGTTGTGATCTAACACCCCAGCTAGACTGACCACTGTAGCACAAACTCATCGGTGCACCACAAGGAAGAGAAACTACCTTTCTGAGTAGCCTCTCATCTGGCTAGAACAGCCACAGTCATTGTGGAACTAAAGGGAGCATTCCTCTGCCCTGAATTAGTCATCTAACTGTCAGACTTGTATGTCTGAATTTGGGTCTTTTTACATTCAGTGGAGAGAAATATTAACCTCCAGAAGGTCATCTTATCTAGCCCTCGTAAGGACACATGAATCATCTGAGAAAGCTCTTCCACACTATTGACTATGGTGACGGTACCTCTCACCCCCTCCCCGGGGCTGCTCTATGATCCCGGGAGCCCCAGTTAGGCCTTAGCCTTCCTGTAATGAGTTGGGTGGTTAAACACCCCTTGACTGTACCAGCAACCCTTGCACTGCTGAGGTGGGAAACTGCAGTGACTGCACCAGAAACATCCCTTATCCAGAAGCACAACAACCTGGCAGCCTTGGAGCAGTCCTTATCTGAACCATAACATTCCCTAACAAGCCTGGGAACACTCTTTATCTGAATCTGAGTGGTACAGTATGACTGTCACTGGAATTTTGAAAAATTCCAGTAATTATTGACTCAAATTGTGGCCAGGATGGAAATTTATTGTTGACTAAACCCAATCATCTCCAACCCTATAAAAAGCAGTCCTAAGAGAGGCCCTTGGAGCTCTTCTGGACTGCAGCAGTCTGCGAAAGGCATCTCCCTCTGGGTGGGATGCCTCTCAGAGCTCGCCAGCTCCCAAGGTTGTGATAGCAGGGGGACCTTTGCCAAAAGCTGATGACAGGACCTAGGATGATTTTACTACTCCTTGACACTCAACCCTTTTCCCGCTGAGAAATGAAAAGGCATTCAATGTGAGTAATTCAAGGGGGACTTTTAACAGGTATACTTTTGTACATTTATGTATCTATGTCTATAAATCTATTCCTTTGTGTCTGTGTGCACGTGTGTACAAATTGATTTAGGTACCTCATAATAAGTATAGTGTGTATTACCATCTTGGAACTGTAATTAAGTTACTGCTGTGATTGTAATAAATGTTATTTAATTTACTTCGTAGATGATAGTCAATGTTTAAGTGCTGCTAAAATCCCATGATTAACCTTAAACTGTGAACAAACCTTAGACATCCTTTAGATATAAACCGGTGACCAAGCCTGAGACTAAGATTGGAATATATCTGCACCTAAGCTCTATTAAGAGTTTAGAAAACAAGGGAATCCACTCTGAACCTTGTGACTCAACAGGAGGGACTCCCTTACCCTTTCACATTTTTAGTCTCTGTATAAATCATTCCAGTTTAATTTAAAATTTGATTTTTCTTTGTGTGGTTTATCTATGTGATAAGTAATAGAGTGAACCTTGCCATCAAATTTTGTGAAGTTGCACTCCCACAAATTTCTATTAAAACTATTAAAACTATTGCTCATACCTTTGATGCTGATTCTTTAAGCAATTTAACCTAAACACCTCATTTGTGGCAACTACATAGAGCCAAGAGTGATTAGCAAGACTCAGATATGTAAGTACTAGAGGACTTGTTAGGATAGATGAATCTCACCCAAAGTTCTTTTGCTTAATTACTAAACATCTTTAAAATTAAAGACTTCAGCTCTGCAGAATTACCAACAGGTGTTTTCTTGGCTGACTGTTAATGTGTATGTGCAGTGGATTGCTAAGTTTTGCTTTGGGTCATATTGCTGAGTGTTTTAGTCTAAGTGATGCACCTCTGAAGATACTTACTCAAGGAGTAAAATGCCACACAATTTGCATAAGTAGAGAAAACTATGAAATGATAGCAACGTTTTTAGGCAGCATTCATAAAAGTGGCTGAGAAGGGAACATCTCAGTTTTCCTCCAGCTGATACCACTGTATCCCTTAGTCAATTAGTTCCTTTCCACTTTCATGTATAAATATGCATATAAAAGTATAAATATATCTTATGAGTCTTTCTAGCTCTGCCCTCTTTTTCTAAGCAGCTTCCCATAATTGCAGAATTCAGAATAGTTTTGTATTTTAAACTTTACTCAAACACAAAATTACAGATGTACCTGTTTGGAGGTGCCAATTACTGAGGATGTCTAGAGGGCCACATAAAAGGAAGAATGTCAGAAACAGGAGGAGTTGTGTGGTTACAGCCCTGGATTGCATTTTGGCTTTGTGATCAGAAGAAAAACCCAGAAAAGTGACAGGAAGACAAGAAGGTTTCAGTTTTTAGTTTGTGTTTTTTTTGTGGTTTTGTGTTGTTGTTTTTTCCCCCCCCAAGAAATCAAAACATAACACATGCTGATGTCAACAAGTTTAACTCGGGAATTCTTGAAAAGAAATATTTCAGCTCCCTTCCCTCATTTTTATGACCAAATTTGCTAATTCAATCCTAGTTGCTTCAGTTTCTCTGCAATATTTTTTTCAACAAATTATTAGTCCAAGAAATATTGCCCAGCCTTTCTTCAGAAGATCCAGATTTAATTTTTGTCTATTTTAGCTTTTCACATGAGGTAAATAATCTAAACTTAGGACCTGATCCTGTATATTTCACTGCCCAATTTGAACTGTGAACCAAATAAATGGTATGTATGTGACTTCCCAAAGTGTTACAGCTGCAACAAGTGCACCCGTGCAGGAAGAATTGCAGAGCCTTATTAATTAAATGAATCCCAGAAGACTTTTTCTGTGATTGTGTTATTCAGCTGTTGTGTTCAGGTTCCTGAATATATCATAACACAGCCCTGGGAATAGTGAAGCTAAAGCTCTTGTGCTTTTGGTCTTCTTTGGATGCTTACAGCTATATGAGGGAGGTGGAGCAAACACTAGCTAATCAGAATAGTAATAGTTTGCATTAATTTGCACGAACACATTTGTCTGCAGGGGTGCAAGACAATAGAAGATGCAAATAGGAGCTCAAAAGATTAATAAGAAAGAAGCTAGAGAATACTGGAAACTTCATATTGACCTTACTATGGTAAATTTCAGGAGCCTTCATATTGCTTAAAATGCATCCATGGACTCTGTTTAAAGGGTGTAACTGGAACTTTTTTTTTAACAGATAAAATGCAGAACAAGCTGCGTAAGGATGGTGTTTAGAGTAGGTACAGTGATACCTTTGTAATGTTAGTTATTTGAAATATGTTTCCCAAGTAGAAATGGCTTTAGAAGTGACCGGCCAAACCATACACCGCTTGGTTCAGGCACAAAGGTGTGGGTTGTTGTGGGTTTTTTTGTTTGTTTTGGTTTGGTTTTTTGTTTGTTTGTTTGTTTTTGTTTTGCTGTTGGTATTTGTTTTGGTTTGGGTATTTTTGAGAAAGTTTTTGTCTTGCTGAATGAATTTTGCTAACCCGCCAGAAGATGTGTTTGTTTTCAGTTAGATGCCTTTGTAGCTCAAGTGCTCTGTTCATAATATTAAAATTTCTTTAAAAGTTCAGTCTTTGGTTAGCAAGAATTTTGCACTTCATGTTTATAGGTTAGCATGACTATCCTACAGTATTTCAAATTTTAAGCCAGCATACGGCTTAACAAACTCAGTGACCTCTTTCACAACGGCTAGAATGAGACCCACAAAATGTGTCCTCTAAATTTGACTTGCCGAGATTATTACACTGAAGGGCATTACTTGTCAGTACATCCTTTCTTGATCTTCAGACACAAACATACTCTACTTTAGGAACACTCCTAATATCAGCAGTGCTGTCTTAAATGATGATTGAAAGTCAGGTCCAATGTTAATGCACAGCTGTAGTGCACAAATGCCTGACAGAATTTAATGAATATGTTATGGTTCTGAATCTTTTACCTTGACTTTGTGTTTCTTCTCATGACTTGCAATGTCTTTGGAAAGACAGTAAATGATAGGATCTTACTTTTTTGTTTGTTTTTTTTCCTCCCCCCTGCAATACTTTAGGCACTATTTATTTTGATGTTATTTCACTGCAGAGAGAAATTTGGGGTTCACACTAAGTCTAACAAACAAAGGCAAGCTAATTGCTCCAGGAAGCATGTCGAGTTGCTCCCTTTTAACACTAGAGGGAAGTGTGTGTAAAGACACTAAGGACTGGGCAGCCTGCACTTTGCTAATTTGTTAGATGAACGGCATTTCCTTTTAAATGGATGAGGGTTTGGGAGCACTGATGACGAAAGGCAAAACAGCATGATGCAGCTGGCAGTGGTGTAGGATTGAGGCAACCTGAATGCTGTGACCAGCCTTCTGGGTGATTTCTGGCCAGGTGCTTTACCTCCCTTTATTTGTTTAGACCGCCCGTTCTTTCAGGGCAGTTCTCACCAATTTTATAGTTGAGAGCAACATGCAGTCCCAGAAGCAAAAGCCAAAAACTGTCTTGAGAACAAGGAACAATTTGAAAACAAGAAAGAGCAGAAACACTTATGGGTTATCAGATGCAGTACCTATAGCTGTCAGCCTATGGCAGGCTGGCCTGTGTTATGCACAGATGCTGTGGGCAGCCCACCAGTCAGCTCCAGAGCCTTTCCAGCAGCATTAAGAACTTCAGTCATTTTCCAGCTCCACTTTGATATAGGAACACTCAAGAAACCTTGGAATCAGAGGGGAAAGATTGCCAACTAAAAGTGCTCTAAGGATGTTTGATCCATGGTATTTGTGATGGATTAGATCTACCCTCCCCATTAACAATAAGTAGAAGCATTTGATCACCTTTGCTGGGAGAGCTTTATCATATAAATGCTATTCTTCACTTCTATTGGCAGATCATGAGGTAGGAGTCTGCATAAAACTGAGGGATCCCTTGACGATTTTATGCTGACCCATGTGAATTCTGATCCAGTGCCCACATCAGCTAGAGGAGAGGGTCCCATGACTTCACTGAGCTTTAAATATATACATTGATATACATAATCATGCTGATCAAATGTCAGATAAAGCTGAAGAATGAAAGGAAATCAGAAGAGGCTTAGGAAGAGGGATTGCATTCAGAAGGTAAAAATGAACTGAGAAATACTTTCCACCTCTGGTCATCTGTGTGATCATCGTGTCTCATACCAATATCTCAGCAGAGAAATTGTTCCTTCTAAAAATTACAAACAGGAGTACCATGAGAGTCAACAAGCAGGTATGACATATGGGGTGCCTGATTAAGTAGTGGCACTTCAGAAGAGGTTCTTTCAGTTTGTAATGGGTGATAAAATAACTGACTTAAATAGTATATGTTTTAAAAAATTGAGGAACCTGCCTTTTGTGTTAAATAAGAAAATACCAATGCAAAATGTGAGGAAAGCAGTAATTTGTCATAGCTAAAGTGCTGTAAGGTTATGTCTTCACACACACTGAAAGTATTAAAATGGGTGACCAGGTTATTCTAACATAACAAAAATTGGCATCTGTAATAAAGTCATCAGTCCATTGGAAACACTTATATCTCAGTCTCAGTTCTTCCTTACATTTGTACTGCTTTTGGTAACTGGTCCTTCTTCAGATCCCATGTTGTTTCTGGCCTTGCTCAGACTATGTAAGGAATTCATTCAATTCTACACCACCTCACCTCAGCCTTATGCCACATACAGCTTCTTCAAATCCTCACAGTTATGTTTCCCCAAATGTGCTTTTGCTGGATGCCACTGGACTTATGCCTGACCAGTGTTTTCATCCCTCTGTAATTTTTTAAAAATCCTATTCTATTAAAGCTATAGTCCCATTCAGTAATACTTATCTATGTGATTTTTTGCTTGTAAATAAAGAAGAAAAAGTGAAGACTTAATTCTAATTGAATGGAAATAAGAAATGCTTTTTTTCTCTGCCCTAATTCACTACTTCATGTTGGATGAAATACTTCTATGCAGTCAGCCTACCATGCTTTGTTTCCAAGCACTTCTCACAAAGGCAATAGAGAAAAGCTGGTTTTATCATTACTGAGGGAACATTAGTATTTTACTCAGCTACAGGTTGGAGCACTTGTTTCCAGTGAGTAAGATGAAATTCAACTCTTCTCTCTACCTGAAGGAACTTGAAAGTGTATCTTGTAGAACCCAATAGCTACAAGCTGCTTGATATCTCAAATATCAATTCTGTTCAATGCTATTCAGTGAAGAAAAGTCAGACAGATCTATTAAGAACACTTAATGCATGATATTAATAAAATGGTATAGTTAAAAATCTGTGGGTGTATTAAGACATTTGCTGACTGGAAGATAACAGAAAGAAGCATGATGTTAGAGAATAGTTCTTTTTTTTATGAGTCAATAATAACATAATCACTGGATTTTAGGATATACTTGTGAAGCTATAATCTAAGAGGCAGAAGAAACCTTTATGAGGACCTTTCAACGTCATATTAAAGAACCAAGACAGGGTGATGGCACTGCTGGATTTGGTTTGCTAGGGTAGGAATGATCAGTATTCCTACTATAGGAAGATGGAAGAAAAAGCAGACCTCAAAGCCTTCTCAGAAAAAACACTTCACCTAAGGGTCAGTTTTTTCACAACATCGAACAGCTTAATCTGCGTGGGACTGAAGAGTTTGGGAGAGTTTGGATGAGCAATCAAACTTTTAAGCTCTTGAGACATCCTTGTCACTTGATTTTCTGTGTCATTTAACCTGCAGCTGGTGTGCATTCACATATGCGTTTTATGTCCTTAGGTTGAAATATTAACACGTTCTGTGCCATTTTAATTCATTGGCTTCACTTTACTACGTACGTGTCATGTAGGGTTCTGTTAGGAAACAAATGGACATTTTGTCACAACCTCATTGTGATTCATTTTCCTAACCCTCAAGTTTACTTATTTTCAGCTGCCAGCGTATGTGTATAATTTCTTTTCCCTCCGCAAGTAACTACCCTCTGAGGAGAAAGCTAAGGGGTAGGGGGAGAAACATGCAGTATTAGACCATTTTAAGCCTATAGATAATGCATCCAAAATCATTCAGGAGCAAGTGACTGAATCAACTCTTTTAACCCTACTGCCGTAATATTACCTGTTACAGCCTCATCTTCTTGCGTGATAACAGGGCCACGGTCTGTAATTCAAGGGCAGCTGGAACTTATGGTTCTCTACTGTCTTGTCATGCTGAATAAAAGCAGCTCAGAAGTTTCTTGTATAATAAATACTTTTTTAGCTTTCTTGAGGGCCTTTTTTTTTTCCTTCTTCCCACAAAGACAGTTTTTCTCTAGTTTTTATATGCTTGCAGGTGTCTCTTAACATTGTAGTGGTGAATAGCTGTGGTAGATACCAGGGTTATTGTTTGTCTGAACAGGAAAGCCGTGTGGGTGATAATTTCAGCTCCCCCGATGACAGTGAAAACTGAATACCATTTTAATGGAAACAGTTTTCTTTTCTGTATTGTGGACACTAATACTTGCATCTACCTAAAGGATTATTACTTTAACTGTTCCTGAATTGTAGTTTAGTCAGAAAGTGTGAAGTGCTATCATTTCCCCCTCTCTAAGTTCTAAAAGGTTTTAGGTGTCAGAGCAAATTTTGCTGCCAGGACTTAAAGCACCCATAAACATGTAAGCCTTAAGTAAGTAGTCAAGAAGCCCAGAATGGAAAACGGGCATCCATTTAGAACTAAAATGCATGCAGCTGCATACCCAAAGGGAGAAGATGGGGAACCTGCTAAAAGAGAAGAGGTCCTCTTCAGATCTGTTTTGGCCAGAGATACCAGCACTAGTGTGGAGCAAACCAGTAACTTCTTTCCTTTGCCCCAGCCCTCACGTACCACAGGTGATCTCAAAATTTTCTGCAGTTTCTCTCATAGCTGTTTCTGCCAGGCAGGTTTTACAGGATGAAGTTTCTTTCTCCTACACCTAACATCTTTTTATCACCTTTTTATGTGTACCTAAAAGCATGGCAATGTCAGGGCAAGAGGGAGGTCAGCTAGTAGGTAAACCAATGGTAGTTTAATACCCAGTTGGGGAGAGGTGGGGAAGACAAAGGGAAGATTTTCCTCCCTTTAACCAAGATGATTCTTACTATTTATTTATTTATTTATTTATTTAGTCTAAAAACAATTATGAAGGTTCTTGTAACTTTGTAGACTTCTCCCATGAAGGAGTGTGGCTCCCTCTTCGCTTCTGGCTCTATTATCATGGTGTGGGATCCTCCTTGCCTAGTGGGATCCCTCCCCGTCCCCAGAGATGCAGGGAAAGATTGATGGCTGAACGGCAGAGCTCAGGGCGTTGTGATCAATGGTGCGGAGTCCAGCTGGAGGCATATAGTGAGTGGTGTTCCCCAGGGGTCAGTGCTGGGTCCAGTCCTGCCCAACCTTTCCCTCGGTGCCCTGGATGAGGGGACAGAGGCACCCTCAGCAGTTTGCTGGTGATACAGAACCGGGAGGAGCGGCTGATCCCCCAGGAGGCCGCGCTGCCATTCAGCCAGGCCTGGACAGGCCGGAGAGCTGGGTGGAGAGGGACCTGGTGGAGTTCAACAAAGGCCCGTGTGGGGTCCTGCACCTGTAACCCCAGCACCAGCACGGGCCAGGGGTGACCTGCTGGGGGGCAGCTCTGCGGGGAAGGGACTGGGAGTGCTGGTGGGCGGCCAGTTGCCCATGGGCCAGCGGTGTGCCCTGGTGGCCAAGGCGGCCAGTGGGATCCTGGGGGGCATTAGGAGGATCGTGGCCAGCAGGTCGAGGGAGGTGATCCTGCCCCTCTGCTCTGCCCTGGTGAGGCCACATCTGGAGCGCTGTGTCCAGTGCTGGGCTCCCCAGTTCAAGGGAGACAGGGAACTACTGGAGAGGGCCCAGCGGAGGGCTACAGGATGGTGGGGGGACTGGAGCATCTCCCCTGTGAGGGAAGGCTGAGGGAGCTGGGCCTGTGTAGCCTGGGGAAGAGACGGCTGAGGGGGGATCTTGTCAATGCCTACAAATATCTTAGGGGAGAGTGTCAGGAGGATGGGGCCAGGCTCTTTTCAGTGGTGCCCAGCGACAGGGCAAGAGGCAACGGGCACAAACTGCCACACAGGAAGGTCCATCTGAATATGAGGAAGAACTTCTTTGCCTTGAGGGTGACAGAGCACTGGGACAGGCTGCCCAGAAAGGCTGTGGAGTCTCCTTCTCTGAATATCTCTGAGATATTAAAAATCCACCTGGATGCAATCCTGTGCAACCTGCTCTGGGTGAAGCTGCTTTAGCAGGGGGTTGTACTAGATGGTCTCCAGAGGTCCCTTCCAATCCTGACCATGCTGTGAGTCTGTTTGCTCTCACTCTGAATATCCCATGCCTTGAAGGTGAAGGTACTCATGTGGAACTGGAGACAGTTCTCAGACTGGGTAAAGAGACTCTTTCCCTGTGGAGATTTCAAGCAATGTGTCTGTCAAGCCCTGCCATTATCCCCTTTTCTGTTTTTCAGTTACCTTTTAAGAGAGCCATTTGAATGGGATCTAACATTTCCATTTGAGTCACGTGTACTCTCAGTGAGAGTAGTACTCTGCAAATCTATGCAAAAAGACTCGTCCTCTTGAGTCATGTAACTCACCGGAGAAGAGAGACCCTTTTCATAAAATCACAGAATCATAGAATCATTTAGGTTGGAAAAGACCTTTAAGATCAAGTCCAACTGTAAACTTAACACTGCCAAATCCACCACTAAACCATGTCCCTAAGCACCATGTCTACAAAGTAGACTGGACCTTCTGCAGCTAATTTTTTTCTTCATTAACTGGGCAAGAATCTGGACAGTTATTTGAGGAGGGCTGGAAAACAGCTTCTCTCCTTCCCCTCATCCAGGCCAACATGAAGCCATATTAAAAGTCAAGACATGACCTATTCAAATGGGATCTTAACCCTGATTTTTTCTTCCTGACTTAAAGATTTAAGCTAGAAATGGCACTGCAGGCAATAGTGTCACCTTCTGTTGGCTCCCACCCTTCAAAGTCTGCCAGCTGGTATTGTTTGGTGTATCAACTCAGGCACAGAAGTATGGAGAGAGATGGATGCATTCTATGAACTGTGTCATGATTTCACAGAACAGCGTATCTTCCTGGAACAGAAGGAAAATAGTACGTTATGGAACTGGTCCAGTTATTTGTTGTTCTAGTGTCGAGGAAAACTCCTTAATAAAGGGAGATCTAAGAAACTTACTTTGGCTGGACTTCTAGCAAAACAAAAAACCCCAAAACAACAAAAAAGGAAAAGGCAATTCCTGCTTTCTTCTATTAGCTACAGTTGCAGCCTTGTTCAGCACAGCTGGTAGTGTTTTTTTCCAGCCAGAATTACCTGACTGGTGCTGAGCACTCAGATTTCAATGCACAGCTTTTGATACAGCCCTGTTTAAGTAATGAGATAGTTTCTGGGAAAGACATACACTTTTTGTATCAGAGGGAACATCTGTAGATAATCCCTTCAAGGAAAAATTTGGTTTTTAGCTACCTTAGCAAGCAAATAAATTATATGAACTGTATAAGTTTGCCAGATGTGTGCAGTTGTCATGTATAGGTGCCACAGCTGATTCAGCTGTAGAACATAACCTTACTGCTTGCTAGATTTCAGATTTATCAAGAAAATCCCTTAGAGACAAAGCAAAAATTGCTTGTATGAAGCACATTGCACTGAGAGAAATATATTTTTATTATCATTCCTGTCCTTTACATATGTTGTTCAATTTTTTTTTCCTAGTCTCATGTAAATACTGTACTGATCAGTAGTAATACTGAATTCGGATGGATGCATCTATCTAGCTATAGGTTGAATCATTTTAGGAAATTAATTCCTGACCTGGTAATTATGGATGCAAGTAAATGACATTGTTTGATCATTCACATTTTTAGCTGTGTTATAGCATGCTTGATCAGAAATTATATTAGCGTGCAACAACTGATGGATTTAAAAAAGGAGGACAGGTTGGAAAACTAGTGAGTTTCATGCATTAAATGTTGGAATAACTTAAGGTAATGACAAATAATAAATTAAGAAATATAAATCCTTGAGATGTCTTTTCTCCACTGTCCTATTTGGGATGCAATAATCGGCTATGATTCCTTGATGTGAAAGCTCCAATATATTATTCTAATATACATGTTACACCCGACTAAAATTAAACATTTGTGTTAGGAAAAATTCCTTCAGTCAAGATATTCTATCTTCTTGTACTGTACTCAGAGCAGGCTTAAACTTTGCTTTTGTTTTTCTGAAAGCTGATTTGGGTTGTAACTGTAGACCAGATCTGCAAATTACTTAAACTTATTCAGTCTTTTTTCTCTATCATCTTCCTCACTTACCAAAGTAGCATTAGAGTAATTACATTATAATTGGGAAAATTAGATTTAAACCCTCAAAACCTCTGTTCAGCTTTGTGCTTAGTCTCAAGTCTTAAGTGTATTTTGGTTGATGAGAGTACATTTACTCAGGCTAGGGCAAGACCTTCAGAACGGACTTTCTGCAGAAATGGCATTTATGGAGGGTGGTGTGGTTTTGTGCATAAGCAGATGTTGCAGCCCAAACTAGTAGGCCACAACAAGGCTTTTACCATAGGTCAGATTCTACTGTCCATGCTGTTTCTCCTTCCTCCAGAGGTCAAACCACACTGCTCCTCCACTGCTCCTCCTCTACCCAACCTTCTATCCCACCATCCTCAGGGCTATTTAACCACTTAGCAGTAGTGAGCTACAGCTGCACATCGTCCATGTCAATCAACCCACTGCCTTCGAGGCAAGGCCACAGCTGCATGGTATCAATGCTGATCAACCCACTGCCTCCAGTTCTCTACAAGCACAGACATGATCACTGGACTGAGAAGAGAATCTTCAGTGATAGGAAGTAGTTAACCCAAGCTACCGTCCTCTCAGGTAAATGGTGCTGAAGAACAAACTCACCAAGATGGCCTGTGGGTGATGAGAAGGGAAAGGTGGAGAGTACAAGAGTGAAAAGAAACAAGGCACAACTTCAGTAGTATGGAGCAAAAGAGTAAAACACCTGGAGGTAAAGCAGAATCAAGAATAAGTGATATTGCTGGTTCTAAGACCACAGGCAAAAGGAGTCTTGATGAGTAGAAGATGAGGAAGGCCAAAAATATTAATCATGGTGACAGTTTGAATCATATTTTCAGATTATGTTCCTGCACTTTCTTGCAGGCTGATTTCTTTCTGAGCTGTCTTTTCTCTTTCCTCCTCTCTTGCTCTCAAATAAGCTCAGTTAGAAGAGTTGAGAATGAAGAGTCAGTGAGATGAAACTAGAACTGTGAAGTTGCAGCTGGTAAAAGTACAAATGAAAAACTGTATGTCAGCACAGTATATATAATATCCCCAACGAAATTGTCTATTAATACAGAAAGATCAGCATCTGCAGAATAGTATTCTGCACATTTATCTCAATTCTTTATTTTTTTTTCTCTTCTGCTGCTCTCAAGAAATGAACCTCAGTAACCGGAACTTTTGCTGTGGAAGTGTTTTTAGTTAGTCATTCCTTGAAGAAGGAAAATAGTACTGACAAGGAATGAATCTTAGTGATTGGGGTTCATGCCAGGACTGGCTTCTGTAATACTTCAAAGCTACACAAAACTTCTAATAAGTCCTTTCAGTGTCCTGCTTGTCGAAGTATTCTCTGCAGTGAGATGAAGCTTAAATGATTATATGTCACTGAGACTCCTAAGCCAAAGTGATCTTTGATCTATTTTTATCTTTCAACAGATTTTATTTGTGTATTTTATAATGAACTGAACTAGGTGCATGATGTAAAATTGGCAATAGAGATTTCCCAGTGAAGAAAAATTAAGCAACCTTGAATTCATTCTATCGTTTATTCATTCATTGCCATAGAAGTAATCCACTGGATATAACAAATAAGTTATGGCATTTGGAATTGTTTAAACTGTAATTCTTCATATAATCAAATGTTTTGTGCAGCATATCATTCATTTAAATGCAGCCATGCTAGGTACTAGTGAAATATTTTCATGAACATACAGAAATATAAAAATGGCCAGATCATGAAGCCTGAAAAACAGCAATGACTTCCAAACCCTCATACTGATTAGAGATAGGCTTAATTCATTTAAATGCCATATGGAATTCAGCTCAACTAGTATTAGTTATTTAAAGGTCTAAACAAATCACCTAGATCCTCTTTATAATCATAGACAAGAGAAAGTGTCCAAGTGACAAGACTTTTTAACTGCTACTCTCCCTCATTAACTACAGTGGGAACAGTGAAACTTGCTCAGAATAAAAGGATTGGTTGGTAGGACCAAATGCTACATGATCTAAAGAAAAATGAACATGTCAAATACCTACCAGAAATCTGCTTAGACAAAAGATTTGGATATGTTATACCAAGACACAATACAGCAAGAGATGCAATACTTCCAAAGATAACACTGCAAAGGGAATTGTATGGTCCTTCAAACCTAGTTTAGCCGAGGATTATAAAAGTCTGGAATTCAAGTAAGGGTGGTCAAGCTGAATTCAGTTAGGTACTTGTGAAAGCAGTTGCAGAAAAGGCATGTGACAGAATAAATGGCAAAAAGGGTATAATGTAGAGAGTAAGCTGGGTTGTCTTTGGCTCTCATTTAAGCCTAATTTATAGCAGAATGACTTGAAGTAGAGCTGAAAGAAAAATCAAAGACCTTTTTCACTTTGAGAGATATAATTGCTTTGGAATCAGACAGCACATATAGCTTTGCCAGAGAGCTTTTTGAGGGCTTCCAGCCTTCCCACCCTTTTCCTGTTGATATCCTCAGCTGCAGGTGACTAAATGGTAAAGGGGATAAACTCTCCAGAATATAAAGCCGAAAAACATTTTATCTCCCCATCTCCCCCTGCCCAGATAGGCCACATTGAGCAACTTCTTTTTGATATTAGTCCATTTAGTTCCAAAAATCAACCATGCAACAAGCCAGCCAGCCAGCAAATCTGCTTATGCAAAACCAAACTTTGAACAAGCAAATACAGAGCTATTGCCAAATTTTATTCCCTATACTGATACTGGGAAATGCACTACTCTTAGGCGCTCTTCTTGCTTATGTAAGGCAACTAGAATTAAACCCTAAAATGAAATATATATATTGCCAATAGAGGAAAAACTTAATCCAGTCAATTTTCCTTTACCCAAAAAAGAAAATGAGGGAAATGGGCACTAAATAGAACTTTGCACAGTTATAGCTGCAGGGAACAGAGATTGATTGCCCTCTCAGTAATTAAAATCACATAACAAGCTTTCAGTCACCACCAATGCTATTATTCAGACTTCAGCAAGTGCACATTAAAGGCTTAATAAAGTTTTTAGGTGGCAATTGAATACAGTGCTAAGGATCCTTTCCCCCTAAACCAGATGCAATTAAAGATCTCTGAGTAGTTATTTTCTCTTCACCAGCTGAATAAAATAATAAGTGGATATGAATTTGGTTCAACAAATTGTATGTTTTGGTTTGTTTTGTCTTTGCCAAACCAGAAAACAAGTGAAAAATAGTCACATGTTTACTGAAGCATTACATTGAACATGAAGAGAATATTTGATTTTCATACACCCTAGGACACGCAATGAAATGAACAGCTAGAATTAATGATGGTTTAGTCACAGATGTTGTTTTATCCAATTCCTAGGTGTTAGCAAAATCTTCAGGAAAGCCAAAGGCTCATGTTCATTTCTGTGCTTTACTTGAGCAGATATGACCCGATATATTTCAGGACGCTTACCTACATGCATACCATGCTGGTATAAATACTGTCATCCTACAGTGAGGTGTCCTTCCTCTGTCTTTTTGGTCATATGCTGTTTCATATTAATATTAAAAGAGTCACTGGAGCAGGGGCTGGAATGAAAATGTCCTATGTCCTATGAGAGCGCTCAGCAGTTCAAGCTAGGTAGTGAAATAATTCACTCCTTCACATGATGGTTCAATGAATTTTAAATAGTTTACGCTGAGTACAGCAGCTTTAACAGACTGATAGTGCTTTATTGGTGTGTGGCAGATGTGAGTTCAGATCCCTTCAGGCAGAAAGGCTTGATCTCTGGTCTCTCATGTGGTGAATAAGTACCTAAGCTAGTGGATAAAAAGGAATGGTAATGGCACCATTCCCTCAAATACGTTTGTTTGGCTAGAAATATTTGGAGAAATTGGACCAAATTAATGAAGAATTTCTAGTTGAAAGAAGCAATTTTTTCAATGCAAAAGTTAGTCACTTAAAAATTAAAAGCAAACATGAAACTAATTTGCATACAGGACCTCTCACTTTTTCTGTCTTAAAAAAATCAGTTTCAGGGGTACATGTGGCTAAATCACCATTCCGTATGAGTCTTCCTTTCTTCACCATTGAAGATCACTCCTCAGCATTGTGCAGCATCAGTACACTGTCTGCAATTATTTTCTATATGACTCCAGACCAGCAATAAAAATACTGAATGATACAGGACCAATTACTGTCCCATGCAGAACTGAGACATATTCTCTGATAAAAAGCCTCACGAGCTTCTCGCCTCAGTATCCTTTAGATTTCTGTGCCTGAATACTATTTAAAATCTTGCTGGTGGCCTGAAAACTATCTTCCAAGTGGATGGATTCCCATAAAACACACCTTTCTCATCAAGAACTGGTCAGCAGGGCTTGCCACATGCCTAAACAGAGTGGAAAAAGAATATACTCAGTTATGTTAGAAAAGTGATTCCTGCATTTCATCTCTGAACCATATGGATGAAGCAGTAGGAGAGAAGCTGTGCTGCTGTTAACCATACCATGACAGTTTTTCCCTTCTGTCTCCATTATTGCAGTTTGGTATTACTTTTCATAACATTATGTGAGGAAGGGAAGAAATGAAGATCTAAAGCTCCACACACTTGGTTCTCTAATGAGTTAGTTCTGTTGTTAATCTGCCAAAGTGCAGAAGGGAAACAGTAGAGTCTGTTTTAATTCTGTGTTCTGGTACCTGTGCAACCTTCCCCCACCCCCAGCATTAAAGGAACTTTCACGCTGCTGGGCAGAGGAAGGTTCATCCAAAGTCTGATGTGTCTGCATGGTGCCACTGAAAATAAAAAAATCCTATACAAGAGGCAAAGTTGCTCTTAAGTCACAGACACAATGGAATTTCTCTGTTTTCCTTTTTTTTTTTTTTTTTATTTGCCTTGGGGTATGCAGTGTAACTTCAAAATCCCGAAGGCTTAAAGGTCTGTGAGAACATATCCAAACTGACAGGAGAGATGGCATTGCCCTCTGGGACTTTCTAGCTTTGTCACACGTTACACTGTAAACTATGGGTAAACAAGAGAGAGCTTTTTGATTTAAAATTACAGTTTGGTAGGCTCAGTGGGGAATTCTCAGCGTGTTCTAACATGCCATAAGAAGCAAGTTATCTGGTTAATTCAGGAGTTTTATTATTTGATGAAGAAGCAAAGAACCCAGCTACCAAGACAGAAATTACTCCGGAAAAGAGAGATGCTCATTTCCACTGACTTTCCATATCACCTTCACTGAACGGCAATGAGGTGGAATGAGCAAGGCATGTGTTGGATGTCTGTCCCAAGCAAAGTGGTGCATGTTCCATATGCTTTCGCTGAGGTTATCGTGACAAGTTTTTATTTTTGATATTTTAAATGAACTGTCGTTGCTAGCAGTCAAAGAAAAAGCACATTAAAGGCAGAGAGTTTCTCCCACAGGCAGGTTAATTTTTTGTAATGCATTTCCTCAAACTGTAGATGACAATTTTCATTATTTAAGGAACAAGTGCCAATATAAGCAATTAAAAATGAAAATATCTTTATGCTGATTTTAACCACCTTTTGGCATGTACACCCTTGCTGATTAGATCTTCAGGGATATATATCCCTCCTTCGCACTTTTCAGTCTCAGAACTGGTGAGTAAGAGATCCTGGATGTTAGTGTCTCCTTTTTATAGCTGGATTGCATCCTGTTTCTGTTACTCTGCGCAGCCACTTGATCCACAGGACAGCAGAAAGGAATGCTGCCACCCTCCTCTCTCCGTCCCCCATGCTGACTGCCTGCAGATGTCAGCCATCTGTCTGTCCCACTGCTACCGTGAACTGGGAGGCTGCAGCCCAAAGTACCCTGAGGTGGGCAGGACTGCTGCCCTCAGCAGGGAGCTGCAAGCAGAAGGAAAACGTATGGAAGGCTCCGGTCCCCAAATCTGGTCCCAAAAGGAATTTACTTCAGGCAAACTATTTGTGGCAAACATATGCTGAATGGTTCAGGTTACCATCTCAAATGAAAACAAGTGGAGATAAGGGACTGTAAGTGAATCATACACCAGTGCAGACCAGTGAAGTAGAAGCTCGGTCAGCATGCAACAAACCCAAGGAAAACAGCTGTTCTGGAGCCAAGGAAAGACCTCCCTTTGATGCAAACCTGGATGATATCAATCAAAGGAGTAAGAACCCCACTTGTGGGTTGCTGTGGGAAGGACATCTTGCTGGTCCTGCCTCTGGGGCTCCAGGAGCAAGGAATTGGTCCTCTCTGCACCTCAGGTCTCCACAAAGTTCAGGGAACACAAGAGGGAAAGTGCCGCTCACTTTAGCCAGAAAGACCTTCCTGAAAATCAGTCACATGATAGATTTTATATTTAATCTCTGTACACATTTTTCCTGCCGGATAGTCAAAGACTGGGAGGGGAAAGTGTCCAGCCATGGCTTGGCCCCAGGTCCATCAGCACTGGGCCCTGCCTCACCTGTGCTCCATGCAGATGCTGGCTGGCCAAGTAACTGATGAACACGGAGCCCCAGCCAGCCCAGCCTGGCTCCCTTCCACTGCCCTCTTGCCTGCCTGTGCTCTGCCACCGACAAGAAACTGTCCCCTCATTTTGGTGCCTTCCCTGCACTGGGGTCTGCCCCCTCACACTGCCCGCACCTCGGTGCAGAACAGATCCGATTTCTTTGGCGAGTTTTAAATGAACAAATACTTAGGGCTTGGACTGCCATATGTATTTACAGAGTTCATATAGAACACTGATCTATCATTGGAGATTTCTTGGTAGAACAAAACTGGACAACAGCATTTGTCGTGGGTAAGAACTACTGACCATTGACCAGTCACTGCAGTTTTCATATGGGAGCTTGGCCAGGTTTCAAGGTCTAGTTCCATAGCACTCTCTGCATATGACTTACTGTTGTAATTACAAAAAAACCAACAGTCCGTGGTGCTAATACTCACTGCTAGTTTATAAAGATAGGAAAAGATAGATTAACATAACATTTTGAAACACAAACATGACAATTTCTAATTTATCACTGAAGTACGTTGCCCACACAATTTCCTAACTCTATTCCCTAACAATAGCAATGTTAGCTTGGATCACAAAAAAACCCCAACCAACAAACAAAAAAAACCCCACAAAGAAAAAGACGCCTGTAGAATTGTAAAAATTATTGTTTCATATGAGGTAAATTCTGTCTGTTCTGAGAAATAAAGTCCATTTTCAGTTGAATTACAGTATTTTACAAATGCTGTAAATGTGAATATGCCGAAAGCAGGGAAGTTTAAAGTACTGTTTTGTACTTAAGTGATAAACAATTGTGGCAAAACTATGAAGGTCCAGCACTTTGGAGTAGCTAGATAACACTGAGCAAAGCCAAAACAATAAAGCCAAATGCTTCGTACCAATACTTCAAACTTTATATGCATTTATGTTAACATATACAGAACTACACTTCATCTGTAGTAATGAATTTAGACAAAATAAGTGTTTGGGAAGCCTATACTGGATGCAAATGATGCTTTAACAACAATCATAAAAATGAGAACCTAAACCAAATCCTATCTATTCATAGAGACAGAAAAGATGACAACTTCTATAGCATTACTAAATTAATAAGTGATTAAAATTTTTTCATTGTTATTGCTTTATTCTCACTTGCTATCTCTCTCTTCCTTATGATCAGCAGGCAGCCAGGCCAGGAAGGCAGAGTGTTCTTCACAAGGAGCTGAGCTCGGCTGTGAAAGCATTGTGCAAATCCGCACACTTGCTTTTTTCCTGCACTGATGAGCTTGAGAGAGCTGGTAATTTTCCCTAGTTTCACAAAAACCAGGATTTTTTTCTCTGATGGCCATTACAGAGGACAAACTGTCTTGTTTTTTTAAAAAAATAAATTCACCTTCCATACAATTCAGTGGAGGGGAACCTCTAAAGCTATGCCTTGATAGTGATAACCGGGCATAGCACAGCATTGTCTTCTTCCACACAAAGCTGTACAAGTCTTAACTCGGTAGTAGCCAGGAGAGTGAAAGCAATATTAATTGAGCCAAACAGCTTAAAACATGCAGCTGAGTTCAGTTGCCGAAGTGCTGGCAGGCTGTGCTCTTTGGCACCCACTAATCCCGTCATTTCAGCTATGGTAACATACCATGATTGGAGTGGACAGGTAAAATTTGTATGGCGCACTTGATTAGGATTGACCAGCCCTACTGGTCAAGCACATGTTTATTTTGCATGAGAAGATAACAGGCTTGATGGATTAGCTGAAGGCAGGATTCAGGCAGTGTGTCCTCTAAAGGATTTCAGATCAGTCTGCAGGCATTCCCAAACACTTTGCGAGGTCTGTTCTGAAAGGCCCCACAGGGAATGCTATGGAAGCTAAGTAATGTGGGAAAGTCCCGTTCCAACATAGGCAGAACCCCTCACTGTCAATGCTATTACAGCCTAATTGCTAATTATCTGTTTTATGGGCTTACTGTGGGCCACAACGAGGCAGAACAGGGCGCAAGAGAGCACATGGTTCTTCTGGCCCGTAGTGGATACCGACTCTATCTCTTGCTCATCATAGAGTCTTCAGCAAGCTGGGACTCAGTTTTTCTCTTGTTGTTTGTCAAATGGAGATAACTGCATTTGCCCTCTTGCCTGCTAGGTGTTATAAAGATTAATGGATGTCTGCAGTGCTTTTAACATACAAGACTGCTAGGAGTTATTACTGGTGCTAATTCTGAATATCTTATATACAGTACACTGGTCCCAGGTAACAGGCTCTTTCTTTTTATTTATTTATTTATCATGTTATTATCTCCCTTCCAGATGTTCTGAAATTTGGATCATGCAGCAATAAAGAAAATCTTATGAGTTACTGACTATTTAATAAAGCTGAAGGTATTTATTTTGTAAGTAGTCAAAGATATGCAAGGGCTTTTCATACTGTAGCTAGAACTGTCTTTATTTGAAAATCTGTATTTCCTAGTGCATTCAGGGACTCTTTTTAAAACTTTAAATGAGGAAGCAAATGTTTGATGTCATTTCTACATTATGATTTTAATTTAAGGATATTTAAAAGAATAGAACCAAACTGATAATTTCTATGGAGAAATACTGGAAAGTGTCTGCTTTTGAGGAGTGTTAGTTACCTGTGGTGGTCTTCTCTAAGGAAAAAAAAAATAAAAAAAGAAAAGAACATTAACTGTGAAGCTCACGTCACACAGAGAAATGTCTTTCAGTGAGGGATGACCAGTCTAAGGACAGCTTTTAGGGAGGCTAATTTAGAAAAGCACAATGGATAAAAAGAAGTGAGAACATTAGCCTAGAAGGGTTTCACTTTCATTTGATTAGCCCTTAAGCTATTGAATCTTCATAGTAGTGGAGGTGATTAAAAAAAAAAGAAAATAGAGGCTTTACTTTTTTTTCTGTTATGTGAATAAAGATCTTTAGCATGGTGCTCAGCTGCTTACTAAACTTCAGTGCTTACAGCAGAAGAGATACTAAAGCAGCCTTTGAAATTGCATGACTGGTTGTGGTAGGTTCAGTTCTCTGTTTGACAAAAAGCACCTTGGAAGAGTCCTTGCCATTGAATCCTCCCTTTTTCACCAGTAACAACCTCTGATGCATCATCTGGCTTTTAATATAAGAATATATCAGAAGACTGGCTGTGATAAACCTAAGCAAATCCACATCTTGCCCAGTGTCCTGTCTGAAAATAGCTAACAACAGATGACCATGAGGAATGACAGACAGAAAAGGCATCTAGTAATGTTTTTCAGGAGATTCTTCAAGGACCAGGGACCTATGCTTAGGGCATTTCTAAGCCAACAGTCTTAGAATTCTCTTTAGATGGTGTGAGCTGAATCCACGTGTCCATGTCTGCAACCCCTGACTGCGCTGCACTAACATTGACTCATCTTAGTCCTGAGAAGATTAACCTGACACATCTGAGTAAATGTTTAATCACTGGTCATCTGCTTGCAATGTGACATAATGTAAGGGATTCTTTGAATGTGCTGATTCCATAATGATAATTCGGCATTAAACACTCATAAAAGTTCTAGATAGATCACAGCAGAGTCAAATTAATGAAAAGGAATGCTGATGTACACTTGGCATCTTGAAAATGAGGAAGCTTCTATAAAATGTGCTGCAGAAGAAAAATAGATTAACAGAATGGATTTAATCTTATTTATTTGTTTGTTACTAAACTCAAAGAGAACATATTTTCATCAGTTCTTCATTTATTTAGCTTATGCTTTATGTCATTTGTAAGTTTTTAAAATTTGTAATTTTTTTTTCTGAATTTGTAAAAGAGCTGTCTTGAAAACTTAGGTCAAAATCAGTGTCACTACTAAAAATATTCAGTAGCATTGACCTTTTATTCTGTGTCCACTTTTGGATCCTCAGGCTCCATTATGTGGAAAAATAAGCATTCAGAAGTATACGTTAACAATAAAAGATCGTTGTTCTCTTCTACTTTGCATATTAGTCTCCTCATGAAGGATTTGGTGCTGTTTCTGCTGCAGCAAACAGCAGGATTGGTCCCAGAAGATTTCATCTACTTTTTCTTCTCTCATTATTTAGTTTTGTGATCCAAGTACAACTCTGGAGATGGAATTACTGAAGAAAACAAATATTAGATTTTAGACAAATTTATTCGCCGTTCAGCTCATGTAAATCTAAACTGTCAAGATTAAGTAAATTGTAAACAATCTATGTCCTTGTTAATGGATATAAAATGCTATTTATCAGTCTCTATGGTGCCAAAATGAGGTGCAATGCCAAAAAGGGTGTATATATTGCCATTTGTAGTGCCATTAAAATGGAAATTAAGGAATCAGTCATGGTTTGTTGTGCAATTCATAATTTAGGTGAAGCTTGTGGTACTGTTTGATGCTGCAGATTCAGGTTTGAGAGTCCAAAGATGATAACATTCATTTTTTTATTGTGTATTGTTAAGCCATGATGCTGTAAGTGGAATTTACAATGCATATTTTAAAGTGTGATGAAATGTAGGTGTGCCCTAGATAGTCACTAATCTGTTATTTAGCCATTAAGTAGAGTTTTGGGATAGTTTCTTTTATAGTTCCATCTTCATAATATCTCAGGACTTTCTAGTAATTGATTAAGCAACGTGACAACCATCTGTTTCATGCAGTTAATTCTCTTCCTTGCCCTCTCATGCATGCAGTATCAGCACTGATTTTTGATAGCAGTTTATTTTTTAAGTATACATCCAACTGTCTATGCCAGTCAAAACCCAGCTGAAGAGTATGCCTTGTCTTTGGCAGGCATGAACATAGGGATGTTAATTCTGCTGGTCAAGAACATGAGAATGAAATCAGTGGCAAACTGCAGAATTTTATGATGGCACTTGCTATTAGACCTGATACCTGACAGGCTTGGTCAGACATGGATAAAAATGTTAGGCTTCTCATAAAAGCAAAAAGCACCTGGGAAAACACCTGATGTGAGAGAGGTATAAGAACTGAATTACATTTATTTTCCAAATCATGATTTTCATTGTTACCATGGACTCTTTTCATTTAGCATTTTTGTTTAGTACTGCTGATATTCTGGGGAAAAAAAAAAAAAACAACCAAACCAACCAAAACACTTTTTCTCTTCTCAGCTTTTCAGGTAGACAGAATTTAGCACCTGCTGCATAATTCCATGTTATCTCCTACAGTAAGAGATGGAAGACGTTGAAACAGTTTAACAGAAGACAAGTTCAATTTTTTACTCTGACTTTTAGAAACCTTCTAAGTTCCATAAACGTGTCAATGGGAACACAATAGACAAATCTCACTCAATTTTTTTCTTAGTGTTTTGGTTTGTTGGGTTTTTTTTTTTTGGTTTTTTTTTAATGCTTATCATTTACTTGCCTCACATATTTATAGAAAGCAATCCATTGACGTCTCAGGCTTCAATTTGGCATGCTCACTTAGCTTCTTCTCACAGAGTATAGAAACTCAGCCCTATATTCTTTTTCTGTATCTCTTCTGATTTGACATAATCTTTCTTTAATGTAGGGGATCAGACAGTTTCTCCAGGTATTGTAGGCAAGGGTTTAGCAATGCCTGGTACAATGGGACAGCAGTTTTACTGTTCTACTAGAAACCTCTCTTCTACAGCGTCATAGAGCCACTTTTACATTACTCTGGCCACATCACATGAGTTACTGAGTTATTCTTGAGTTCAAAACCACATCATCCCTCTCTGCTGTTTCTACATGAAGAACTCCCAATTACTGTTATCTTCCCTGTGAGTTCAGAACTGACGTTGCTAGTTAATGTTACACTATTTCATTACTTTATGTTTTACTCCTGTAATCACATCTTCCTTTTTGTATGATACTTCACTATTCCCTGCCTTGATGCTGCTTTCAGTGTTGTGCCAAGGATGGGTTTCATGAGCGTGGACTGCAGTATTTTATGTTCACTAATGTAAACAATGACTCTTGATGAACCACACTGTTTACCTCTTTACTCCCAAACATCCTTCCCTTCAGCCCTACCCATTTTCATTTGGTGTTTATGCTGTTCTCTTCCCTGGCATGATAGAACTCTGAGTCAGCTACAGCTTTGAAATAAGACAGACAAGACCTTCTTGTTGCAAACTGCCCCTAGAAGGTCACAAAATTTTGAACTCAAAAAATCAGCTTTAATTAGAATATGAATAATTAACTTCCAAAGCAGAGGCGATGCAATGTAGCTAGGCAAGATAGAGTAGTAAAAAAGGGCTAATTGATGTTTTTCTCCTGCCCACTTGGCCCTTGCAGAAAGCTCTTTCCTTCTGTGTTTATCCTTAGCTAGCTCAATGACTTCTCAGTTGCAGCAAATTGCCCAGTCAGCTCTTGCTGCCTGGAAACTCTGTCGCCTCTAAGACCTGCCTGTCCTCTCGCATGCTTATAGGGACATTTGAATTTCTTTTCTTGAGCTCCAGCTCCCAGCCCTGTGTATTGTCTCTCTCCTTCCTTGGCCTGTCCCTCACAGCACTCTCTCAAAGCTGCTGACCTTCAGGCATGTCTATTTGCCTCCAAAAGCAAGGACAAGTCTCTGCTCTTTCCAGGAGTTGTACCTCACCTACCCACACTTTTAACAGACTATAACATAAATGAAGAAGAAATAGCTAAAATAAATCATATGCTGTTTGTAATGTATTACTTATGGTTTCTTTATTAATCTCTGTTTGCCAGCTTAACTAATACTTACATATCTACAGAAGAACTTAAAAATATTGACTACGGTCCAGATAAATGAGATTTACTTCATTTAGTTTGGCCAAAGACCATCAAAGAATGCTTCCAGGTCAATCAAGAAGTCTCCTTAACAAACCATATTACATTTCATCTCAGTTACCTCTAAGTTCCTTCCAAGTTTGTTCTCCAGCTTGCTATGTTGGACTTTACACTAAGAAGCCTGAAATCGCTCACATCACTTTCCTAAATATAGATACCTCATTTGCTATCTTCAATTATGCAGAAGGGCTTGCTAAAATACTTACTGTGGGATTTAGAAACTCAGTACCAGCTCTGAGGAAATTATCTCACTACCTGACCTATGTTCTGTAAGCTTTTTCTCTACTGCAGTTGTGACAATTTCTAGTTTTAGATATGCATTCTTACTATCTGGTTTCATTTTGCATTACTTTTCTATATCATCAGTCTTGGAAGCTAACCAGAATTTATTTAGCTTTGTACCACACCACCATTATCTTGCTCTTTACCTCTTTAGTATTCTTCTGCCCCTGTTCTATAATAACTTATTTATATGGCTGGACAAATTTTCTGCCTGCTTTCTTTTAGAAAGCTGAATTCTGCTTGATTTTTTTTGGTCATTACCACAGCAAACTGCTTGACTTGGCATTTAACATATAGATGTCTGTGCTTTTTTCTATTATTTTTTTTTTAGTATCTTTTTTATCCTCAGACTTCCTTTCCCCTAAATATTCCAGTGAACCAGACAGCTTTTTGTCTAAGGTTTTCATTCATTGTGGAATACAGATTCCCGATTGTGTTAGTTCCGTTGATATGAAGAAAGTCCATTTTCAAGGTTTTCTGTGTGCCTTCATCCATCTGATTTTACTACGAAGTTTCTTTACCTTTTCAACACTTGATTATTCAAAACAGTTTTAGCTGTAGACCTGTTTTTATTCTTTTATTTTACTTGAACAGAAATAACCCATCACTTCTCAATCAAATATTATTTTCTACAACAAGCTGCTGAATTGTCTTATTTCTTGATAAAATCAGGTCTAAACGGGATATTTTTCCTTGTTTCAGTGACTATGTAATGAAGAAACCTGATAACTATCACACCCAGAAAAATGTTTTCCAAGCTGTTTCTATCAATGTCCTCTATGGAACAATTCTGGGTAATAATTCTCTCTCTGTTAATGGTTCAGATTTCCTATCCATATCCAAAACACACTGAGAGATTCTCTGCCAGACTGCTGGAATCAGTCCAGGGGAAGCTGTTCTACCATCTTTGTTTTATGTCCTTGTAAAAAATATACCTTAGGAGATAAAATGTGAAATAATTTTATTCCCACATAAGGAACTTTTTCCTGAGTGGAACTCATTTGGGTCTGGACTCTATATGGAGCTTTGACTAACACTAGACTGCACTGCAGGGCAAAATGGTTAACTCCAGGTCTGTCTTAGGTCGTTCATGTCTGAAATAGGCTGCTACAGTGGGAGCAGAGGATGCATCCTGGATCTTGGGGATAGCGATGGGCAGATATCTGTTTTGTCTCACATTACTGGAGTAATATGCCAACTTGAGGCTCAATGCCGTGATGATGAATAAAAATATTGAGGGATACCCTGAAATTCTGAGTTGGGCAGATCTCAAGATTTTAGTAGGTGTTTGTGTAAAGAATAAATGCAGAGATTTCCTTTGCATTTTAATAACCTCAGAGCAATTCTGTACGTGACTATTTAATGAGTGGGAACACCAGAATGCATTTGAGAGTGAGGGGGAGAGAAAACAAATATAAATAACATTGACCTTTATATTGCTGATTGCCTGGTATTGAGCCCTAAAAGCATGTGATGCAGTATTTGTCTCTCATCTAATTACAGATGAATGAAAACAAACTCCCTTTTTCTTAGTCATCTAAAAACATTCATTTTACATCCAATTACTCTTATCTGGAGTGGAGTTTTGTTATTTATTTTCCTTATGGTGAAATTATACCAGAAGTTTAAGTTGATCTAAGTTCACACTACTACGAAAGGGCTGACCCTTGCCTATACCTGCTAAAAGCCAACCCCACACCATCAACTCTTAATTTACAATCTCATTAGTGCTCATGCATTCTGGGTCGAATTTAGCCGGCTGAAATATTGTTCACTCAGTAAGCTACGATTAATTTTCAGGTCCCTGATTGGGTTCATCTTGTACCCACTTGCATACTAGAGCCAGCAACTCATAGCTGGCATCTGGGAAAAGGTGTGGATTAGCTTAATCTGATCTTGCAGATGACTTTTCAGAAAAGAATTGCATGAAAGTAGGATACCTCTGCCTCTGCTATAGTCCTATGCTTAGCTATTAGGTCCAATCTAATGTGCTATAAACATGTGCAAATACAGTGCATGGTGAAGGTTATATATGCCTAACTGTGACTGTGCTGCTTTAAAGGGATGTTCTTTACCACCCAAATCTGTGAACTCACAGATAGTTTACATACTATAACATGCATGAAGATACTGCTAGGCATCAGATTCACACGCCACACACACACACACACACACACACACCCCAACTGAACAATTTAGAAAGGACACTCTGGGTTGCTTTTATCTTCATGCCATCTTACGCCATCTTAATGCAGGTTCGTAAACCAAATGAGGTGTATAGCCATCACTTCTTGCTAAAATATATGTTTTGCAAGACATATACACTCTGCATCAGGAAAGAAATCAAGTGGAAAACTACAGACAGCACTAGATAAGACTTTCTTTTGACCTTTGTTGCCAAAGAAGAAGATTGCAGGCAGAAATCTGTTTTCTGGCCTTCTATAGAGAGCATTGCAAATTTAGGATGTGTTTCTGGAACTGCTAATGGCTGCTACAGGAGGTTGCTCTTCTCCTTGGACACTTCAGGATTTTTTGTATCAGTCATATTCACTGTATGTTAGGTGGTAGAAAGAAGAATGTCTCCAGAAACAGGGAGTTTTCTTTCTTGACTGGTTCTGTTTAGAAAAGATTTCCTGTGGCAAAGAGGAAGAGATTTGGGAGCTAGCCATTGCAGCATAAAGGATAGGATAAGTCTAGACCTTATATGATCTATTTTTATTTACACTGAAATTTTTTACACCTAAAATAGTTTGTTGCTTGCCATAGTTCTGCTACCTTGAAGCACAGCTATAGTCTACTGCGGGTGTTTGCTCTCTATTTCAGTACGTGTTGAAGGGAAAGCTCTTGCAACCTCTAAAGGAGGTCATACCCACTGCTGGGAACAAATGAGGGCACCTATATGCAAAGACTTTCTTCCTGCTGCCAGGAATTAGATTCAGCAATGCATATATATGCAAAGATCTTGTATGACCAGCATTCCTGCTTGAATGACTTCCTGCCTATCCTTTCCATTAAGTGACCTGGTTAAACATTTTCGTTTCCTAGGAAGCTTTACAAACTCTCTGTCAAGTAGCACAGTTGTTTAGCATTGACACAGTATGGAGAGCTGTGTTACAAATATGCATGCAGACATTACCAGTGGTTTGTGCAGTAAAGGTGTGTGGCCACTACAACAGGGTGTCCATGGGTCCTCAGTAACTGTTCTTTTGTAAATAGTCATCACAACTAGAAAATGACCTTTCTCTTATTGTTCTCTGCATTTCTTTAGTTAAGCATAGCTGACACAGTTTGTTTCTTTTTGACTGGGATACTGAATGGAAGTTTCATGGAAATTTGATTTAGAGAGGTACACTTGTGAGTAAATTTCATTTTTATGAATGCTGCAGGACTGTAGCACACAAGTGAAACTGAGTTGAGATGCCCTGGTTTAGGTGGGATGGCCTCAGTGCTTTGAGAGCTGGGGCTGATCTGAGCAAGACATCTTAGTTTTGAGACATTTTCAGATACTTTGGATACAAGCAGGTTACTGTTTGAAATGCCATTCCCAATAATACTTTGAGAGCTTTTTTAGACATGCATAAATACCTCCTTGTTCTTCTGGAATGGCTCGTGCTTGAAATGCAGGGAAGGATGTGCCTTCCTGTTACTGCAAAAGAATTAACAGACTTTATTATAGGTATCCAAAGCATTTCACAGTTAATTACTATCAAGGAGTATACACAGATCAATAAAGTAGGCTTTTTGTTAGAACCATCTATTTTTTTTCACCTGGATGAGCAAGCTAGAAGTCTGCATGGTCTTATTTGTATCCTGGCTGATGCAGTCACCACTACAGTATAACACCTGAGTCTGTAGGGATGCTTGTGCCTTGAGCATTTGTCATGTTGAGAGTAGTTTCTGTTTGGTGGGGCTGAAGGTTCCCTCTGCCTGACCCTGCAAGCGATGAGGGGATGTGGAAAGAAATGAACTAAAGATTTACTGTTGCTCCAGCAAGCCAAAGCTCCACTGAAAAATAATGCAGAAGGGGTAGCTGGAGCTGCCTGATAACTCATACAGATTCATGGGGAGACCGAAGCCAATGAATTTAATCTCTTGGTTCGTGGGTGGTGAGGAGCAGAGCCAGGACAGCATGCGATGTCATGCAGTGTGGCAAGAGAAGTAAGAAGAGGAAGAATATTAGTCTGGAAGCTGTTTTTAATTCTGAATATAGGCTGTTTTTTAGGGGGCGGGGGTTGCATTTATTTATTTTTTTTTAAATGGAGTTTTCATCTTGTGAGAGTCCAGGGAGGCTGAGAGGATAAGTTATGTCATTATACCCCATCTACCAGGTCTGAATGCGCAAATTCAGTTTGGATGGGTTATGATGATTTTACAAGCCATGTTGCTCTCTTTCCTGTGTAGCTCTGTATTTTGTCTGTGTTTTGGAAGCACAGTCTTCAATCACACACACACGCTCACACACATGCACAAAGACTGCAGATTTAAAAGCTGATTCATCTGAAAAAGGGGAGAAAACAAACTACTAGCCTTAAATTTGCTAGTCACTGCATTCTTTCCTCCCTCTCCTGGATGAAGGTCAGGTGAAAGACATCCTCCAGGCACGAGGGAAGGGGTAAAACTCCAGGCTGCCAAGATTCAAATGTGTGGTGTCATCCTGAGTATATACAGATGCTCAGAGGAGGCATGTCCCCCAGGTGTCCTCTGTTAAATTTCAAGGATTCAACTCAACTCCATCTTTTTTGTTGCACCCAGAAGCACAAAGTAGCCAAACTCAAGGGCAAGATTTATGTTAAAGACGCTCCAAGGGACCTGAAGTGGATTAACAGTTTAAAGAGAGAAAGCTGCAAAGGTGAGTTGTGTGAACAAAGCCTGATTGGCTTATTGACCCTTTGCAGTGCTACCACCGGGCTGACAAGGAGCAATCCCATAATTTTTATACCTAGGAAAGAGGAATGCTGTGAAGTACTTAAGCAGAGAGCCCCAAAAAGGCCATAGGTATTGAGGTCCTGAACTTAAATTTGAAGAGGAGAGCTTGAGGAGTTTCAGAGAAGGATCCACAGAAAGCTCTCAGAGTAAGCAGCAAGTAAATGGATTTGTTCATGAAGGAGCTGGCTGCCAACCAGGGCATGAAATTCTCAACACCTCCCCTTGCCAAGGACTGCTGGGAATAATTACTGCCTAATGACCAGGTCACTCCACCTGCCACAGGGGTGAGAGTGAAATGAGGAAGGCACTGGAATTTGCTTTCTTTATTCCATTCTTGTACCATGAAGTCATTATGTCAAATGATGTGTTGCCATGTCTGCCTTGACTGTGAAGAAGATGATAGCCACCACTCCACTCTGCGCTGAGACCAAGACTGCCTGCAGATCCATTGAAAACTGGAATGGAACAAGCCATGGAGGGCAGTCAGGTGGAAAGACATTTGGAATTTGCCTTCTCAGCCTGAGGCAGGTGTTTGGCTGCCCAGCTGTGCCCATACTGAGATACTTCTCACCCTGCAGAGGTGAACACTGCTAAAACTAAAGTGTGTTTCAGTCACTGTAGGCTTCCTTCAGATGTGCAGGAAAGAGTCATTTCCAGACAACAACTCATCCAAACTATTTTGGACATCTCCTTTAGACACCTGTCTAGGAGATACAAAATTCCCATGTGAGGTATTTGATTTGATTTGAAGTAGGACTCCTTGAATATCATTCTGGTTGGTGTTCTTGAGGACTGAGACTAGAGATGCCTGGAGAAAAGCATGACCAATTTTAATCTGCTGCATTTTGATGACAAGTGACTCTGGGGATGAAATGGAACAGTTTGCCACAAAAGCATCCTTCTAATCAAAGTACTTGGGACTTAAAAAAAAAAATGGAAAAATTTCAAATTAAAGGTATTTTCAATTTTTAAAAGGATTAATTCTAAACTAAACTATGCTTAACTATAATTTGATAAAGCATTGACGAAAACATAAAGGTGATTTTCTATATGTTTTTTCTCCCAGAAAATAAACCTACTTTCCAAACTTCCCATCATTGGATAGATTCTATTCTTATCTACATCCACCCAGATCTGCTGGTTCTTTACTACAGGGGTAACTGCAACACAGTTTAGCCCTTGGATTTAGAGTTAAGCCAGAATCAGTATCAAAGACATGGTCAAAATCTCCTTTCAATTACCTCCACACAAGTCTCTCCTTCACAGAATAAATGATTTTTATTGCTTTGTGGGTTTTTCCAAGCCCTGAGCATTATTGTGCCGTGGGTTTTGTGCTTTGAAATAGGTTACAGGATAAGGAATCATAAATATTCATTCTGTAGCAGCATCCTCTGAACAGCTTCCTCACTGCTGCTGTCTGGGGTCTGCCCATAATCGCATGCCGTCAGGCTCCCTGCCCTTTGCCCTTCTCGCTCGATCAGGACAGGCAATAAGGCAAAATAATGAAGCAGGGGCTTTTAAATGTTGATTTCTGTGCATGGGGTACACCATATGGTGTTGCTTTCAGGAAAAAAAAAAAAAAAAAAAGCTTTGAAAGAGGCATTTTCAACTGATGAAATGTCATCGGTAAACTACGGAAAAGCAATTGCTTGCTGTGGGTTCCTGGACCAAAGAATATGCTGAAACACACTATGGCATAGCGATGGGAAAAACAGAATGTACAACTGCTGTATACAAAAAGACCTTTCTTGGGAAGAATTTAAAGATGATTTGCTGGTAGAATGCAGCAATTAATGTCTAGCCGTGCTTTGTATTCAAATAGGGAAGGAATGCTCTGAAGGACAAGGAAATGGTATTTGAACATACAGAAAAGCCTCTCATTGATCTTCTAACCTTTTGGGGATATATAGTATATGCAAGCCGAGAAAGTTGCTTTTGAAAGGGAATTGAAAACTCTTGGCTGTAACGAAAGGCTTTTTAAACTGCTTTACTGAAATCATTCCTTCTGTTTAGTTGATGGTTAGCTGTCCATCAGCTGTGCAGGATGGCTGGGGCACATACTCCAATTACAACACCCGGCTCTGAAGCATCCCTGTGAAGTACTGCATACTGAATGCCAGCCCCATGAAAGCAGTCCTCTCTGCTGTTTGCAATATTTTTGGTTGCTGTGGGCTTAACTGTTTACGGCATTTTGCCTAGCTGTGCTCTGTATCAGTCGCTGTCTGACTTGCAAGACATGGTTGTTACTGAGCTGCTGTGGAGCTACAGAAAGCAAACGGGAAAAGCATGAACTAATGCAAAGCCTAAATACCTAATTTATCACCTAATAATCAGAAATACCTAAAGTTTCTTTCAAATCAGACACCTTGAGGAAATTTTCTCCTGCACTTTGAAATGTGACTTTTGCCATGTCACAGGCAGAAAGGGAAACCCAGAGGCCTCTTCTGTGCAGAACTTCTAGATGGAATTGCCTTCAAAAGTGAGGAGTGCACAAAGGTACTTCTTCATCCTCTTGATGTGCTGTGAGCTACCAGCAGATTTTTGTTGTCTTTTTTCAACTTCTGTAAATTCAGACTGACCTTCAAGTCTTTTCTTTTACTCTTTTGAGCTGTGAAAATATCTCATAACACTGTCTTCTCCAATGCAGTGCATACATGATTATAATCCCAACAAGTCACATTTAGTTCAAGCATTAGAGGGTTCTCTCTGCACTCCTCATTTCTTTCCCAGGATTTTCGCCATTTAAAATTGTATTTCAAAAAACCACAACAGTTCCCAAATATGAGAGCACTCTTGAATTGACTGCTGCAGTTTCAGATGTGATACCAAAACAAATACCTTCTGAGCTCATATTTTTGTCATTTAAAGTTTCACACACTACTTCACACACTCCAAGGACAACTCACACACTAGCATACTCCATGTCAATGGAATTATGAAGTGTCCGTTTTGGAGAAGTTACCAGTTTCTAAAGACCCATACTGAGTCACAGGGGCTGCTGTTCTTCTGAATACATCAATGCTCCAATAAATGGTAAAGCAGAAACAGAGAACCCATATGGCTCTTAAAGAAAACACCGAGTAACACATTTGCTGTGCAGATTATAACACTGTTAAAACAAATTATGAAACCATGTAACTGTAAGAATAGTCCTTATGAGAGCAGTCTCCTTGGTTTCGGTGTGATGGTTCACACAGGAGTTTGCAGAAGGTGGCAGTTGCTGGAGTTATTACTAGATTTGTAATTCCCGAGTACTCTTTCTGTTAGCTCTGCATGCAAACTCACATTGCAGATGCACTGTAAACTGACTATAGATGCTAGGAAATAGAAATACATATTTAATTAAGAGGGTGACAGTATGTTACCCCTTTAGGTTGTCTTTTATTTGGTATGCTAACAGAATGCATGAGCTTTCTGAAGGTGTTAGCAGTGCTTGGTATATAATCCTCACCGCTCAGCTATAAGTGCATGAACCCTAAATGAGAAACTGAATTTGCTATATTAGCAGGTATATGGCCTCACAGTAAAAGTCAAGAATGTTGCATGCCTCGTTGTTTATCTTGGCAATTGTACAATACCATTTTTGCCTTAGGAAGTACTGGTAGATTGGTAGGATCTCGATCTGCAGTGCTTTGCTGTTAAATCCTTGCTCTGAAGATAAGAGATGTTCCCTGTATTTTTCAACTTTTTTTTTTTTTTTTTTTAATTACAATGTGTGCACGTTAATGATGCCCTGCTGTTTGTGCTTTCCAGCCTGTCATCAAAAGCAAACGCCAGCAATAAGACTAAGCTCTGGAAAAGTTTCAAAAGTTAACCCTTTCATTTGGCCGCAGTTTCTTACAGGCTTAGCATCACTAGCCTTCCCCACCTGTGGGCTGGACTCACTTTATTTTAACATCTAACATACAAGGCAGTTTCTGCTTCTAACTTTTAACCAGTCGGCATGATTGCATTTTATCCCAAATTCCTTTACGGCCTTCTTTATGCCTCGGCCCGCATTGATATTTTCTCTACAGCACACCTAAGTAATTTGCCGTGCATTGCCTCAGGACTACATATTCTTTAATTAATATCCCATTTTGTGTCTTTATCTCTCTCTATAGCCTCTGGGACTTGCAAGATTTCAGAGTAGTACACTGCAGAATTTCTCATTTCACTACATCTAGGATCCCCTTTCTCCTCTAGAAGTAACCATAAGAATAGTAATAATAGTAATAATAACAGTAATAGAAATAACGACAATAATAATAATAATAATAAAAACAACAATAGTAATAATAGTGATAATAATAGTAAAGCAATGATTATATCAATTATAAATGAAAGACTAGTTATGACTAATTACTTCATTAAGTGAATTACTATTAACCCCCAAATCCTTCAGAGTAATTTTGGAAAAGGAAACAAACCGGTAATGTGCCTTCAAAAATACATATTTCAGTTTCTAGAAAAGTGAAATGTGAAAATCATTGTTCCCAGCACTGAAATGAATTTTATTTTTTCAAAAAATAGGATCACATATCAGAATTAGCAATCAATAAACTGCTCTAATATTTAAGAAACATTTGTTTTATATACATGTAAGGATGTGTCGGATCACGGTAGAAGTGCAGTAAAGACAAGTAAATGATTCTGTGCTTTTGCACAAAGCTTGTTTAAGAGTATTTTAGTTTTGAAAGTCTTTATCTAGACTGATTAAAGGTAGGTAGGCATTGAAATTCAAAGTCTATAGGAACATCTGGGTGTAAAATAAGTGGAATTTATATTTCTCAGGTTTTAGTTTCACACTGACCATCCTTAAATAATAAAATCCCTTTCTTTAAATAATTGCTGCCCTACTACTAGGAATATGACAGGGAAAAGAAAAACGATCATTAGAAAAAGACCATGTAGATCCAGTCTCTGCATTACTGTTATCATTAAAGATGAGGCAGTGCTGTGAAGAAGCTCTGGCACTGTAAAGTACACACATAGTGATACAACAAATGAGTCCCTGTGTAGCAAAAAAGAGCATAAGAAGTCATAGTAAACTGGCTTCAATATGGAAGGTTATCTTGGGAGTGCTTATTCTCTGCTTTTACCCATAGGTTTGTGCATCAGGTCTCCCCTACTGCATTCTTTATTCCATTTTTGCTGCGTGAATTTGTAATATATCAATACTGATTAAAGGAAAAGACCCTGATTTTTTTTTTCAGGGAAACTTCTGGTGTATGTCAAATGAGTGTAGATGGTGTCAAAACCTTTGACTCCTGGAAGTCCTAGAGACAGGCAATAAAGCATTACCTGAGACTTTTGAAATAAATCCTTCTGTTACTTATTTTACACTTGTGATCCCTATTTTGAAGTGAAATTGAGGTTGCTCAACAGAAAAAATGGACATGGATGGGGAACAGAAGTACAATGAATCCTACTGCTTTTATTTTTATTTTTATGCACCCTGGATAAAAAGTTGGGATTCATCTCAACAAGGTATAAACAATGTATCTGTCTATAGTTAAGCTTATTATATATAAAAAAAAAATCCTATTTAGACCTTTTCTCTACTGAGAATGAAAAAGACGTTTTATGGTGAAATTAATCTCCTTAAAAGCAGATGTACTACTTAAATCAGAAGATTCACTTTAAAAGTGCCTCTTTCTCTACATTAGGTATAAAAGGTTGACAGGTGACCATCTCATTGATGGTCCCTGACATCTGGGAGGTGTGTCATCTAAGGGACCAAAAGTTCAGTGGAGCCATGTGGGCTACTGGATACAGAGCACCTACAAACTCAGTTTACACACTTGGAGTGAATATTATGTTGGAATAAACCACACAGAAAGCTCTTACAATTTCAGCAGCGGCTTCTTTGCCTTTCATTGTGCTTTTATTAGCAGAATATAAAGTGTTGGCTTAATCAGTCATTCTCTTCTCTTGTTCAGCAACGTAACGATAGGTAGCTTATATACAGGTAAAGTAGCATAAACATCTTGGAAAACTCTGTGCTTAAAATTATTTATTCTGCCTTGGCTGGCTTCTTTGCTGGCTACCCTGTTGCACCCTAACACTAGTTGCCTGTGCCCTATCCAGTCCCATGCTGTGTTGTTGTACCTTGTCTGTGGCAGGTTAACTGAAAATATGAAGTTGTATTTATGGACAGTGGAGCATTCAATGGCTTTGATCATATTAAAAATTCATTCATTTTGTCAATGCACGTCATTTTTAGGCAGTATGAATTTTAGTAAGGAATTTGTCCCCAGTAACAAATTTCAGCAAAGTGTGCATTCTCCAAAGAAATCTTAGCACGTTTTTTCTTCCTTCAGTACAGATCTCAGCAAGTTGGTTCTGTATCAGTGAAAGCTTTAACAAGTCCCTTTTGTTAGCACAAACCTAGCAATAAAACCACCTTGTGGCAAACAGCCATCCCTATATAATGAATACTCTTAACTACCACCAGCACTGTTTTATCTTCAAATATACCTGAAATTCATTATTGGCAAAGCAAATGTACAGTTTTTATAAAACACAATTTAAAGTGTATATTGTGCTGCAGGAAAGTTTTCACATTGCAAGGCAGGATGTCTTTGTCCATGTTTCTGAATAAGTGGCAATGTTTTTCCAGCTCAATAAGCATCAGAAGATATTGCCTTAATGATAACAGGACTTGGAGGCCATCTGAAGTAGGATGTGAGCCCTGTTTTACAGTGGAACACTTGTAATGCATAAGCTCCAAAAAAAGGAGACATCTGCCCCAAATCCTAACTTCCTGGTGAATTCTTCCACTGAATAAGCTATGAACTGCAATGAAGTAAAAGCCAGTTGTTTATTTGAATGAAGCTGCTGTGTGGTATTCAGTGTGAAGAGGTTACATGAGGCATCTTAGTTAATATTATTTCCTGGTGCCTTTTTGTCGCCACATTTTTATCTTGTAGAAAGACCCTAAGTCTTAATATTAGGAATATTTTGTAAAGCAGGTTCACTTTGCTGCAGATGAGAATATTATCATTAACACTGGCTTGTTATATTTAAATAATCCTTTATGTCAGTGTGTACATTTTGTATAACATGTTTATTACCAGCTAATGAGCGAAATGTATCCTGCGTTCTTGGTAGAGGTCACTGATTTGCATGTAGTGCTGGGTTATTGTGAATTTCAAAACCACAGAAACAAATAGCCTGGATACTTCCTAGTGTTAACTACAGTGGTTATCATTCACTCCAGCTTACCTTAGACATAACTTGAGGTCTAGAAGTCATTTCATTTCTGTTTCTCCCTTTGACCAAACCACAGAATGTAATAGTGCAGGTTTTGAAGATGTGTATATTACCTTCTTTCCAAGCACAGTTTTTGCTTTCCCAAGTTTCAACACTGAAACTGTTACGAAGACCAGACAGTTTAATTATTCAGTTTCAATTGACCAATCTTTAACCTCAAACTCTGCCACACTGATGCCATCCTAGAAGAACTATCTAAAAGTTCAGTTCATTTTGGAAGGGTGCAAAAATTCATCCATGTATTTCTGTTGTTGGGCAATGAGTGCTAGGCTTGTCCTGAAGGCAGTCTGATGGCCCATGGATCCCAGCTAGTCCTACTTCTGCTGGATCTTTCCTGTGAAAAGTGCACACTACTTCTATAATAGGATGTACATGAGGAGAGAAAGACTTCTTGCCTGATTTGTACTAAATCAGTTCCTAAGACTGCTGGCTGCAAATAGAGACACATAAACTTGGTAGGAAACTGCCTAGAAAATGATGGTCCTCGAGTGTAGGAGAGAGGGAATGGAATACATTTCACATATGACCATCCCCTAGTAAACACATTACAGAAAGGCACTTAAATGACGTGTGGTAATGAGAGCAGGACAAAGAAAGAGCTAGTTTTACATGGGTATTTACCACTGGATTTGGGGATAAATGTTTCTGTGAAATCTCTACTGTCCTGACATTTATATCATGGTTTGAAAGAGGTTGTTAAGCTAAACAAATTATAGGTTTTAGAAGATATCCCTAATAAAACTACCTTATTTTTCTCCCCTTCTATGCTATCAAATCTTGCTCTATTTCTTTGGTTTCGATGAGCTTGTGCTCTTAGTCCTCCTGTCTCTGAGCCCAGATGTTCTTAAAGATGTTTAATGTCTTTAGATCAGGAGGCTATTCAAAAACTTAATGGCAGCATGCTTAATTTTCTTTTATTTTCAACACATTTCAGATTCCCTTTCAGACTTCATAGTATTTCAGAATTATATCTTGTTGCTTTCCTGTTACGTAAAAAACACAGAATTAAAAGTGGACTCAGAATAATTCTATCATTTAAGTAAATGCAAATTCTAAGAGCTTTGTTTATACACAGCTTCTCTAACTTCTTTTCTAGATTTAAATTGAGAAAACAATGGAGTCAGCAGAGTGCTCAAAAATATTTCAATGTTTATTACTTACAGTGATTTGCAAAATCTTCAGTTAGCAAATTCTCTTAGATGTCATTTGGGATTCTTCCCGTATCACTGTTAAACTACAAGTTTCATTCTGCATGGAGGCCTTCCTACCAACTGTGATGATTTTTCTTATTAATATCAGGTTAAAGTTCAGAGTGGAAAAAACAGTGGTTGTCTTTGGGCACCCAGAGTTGGAGTGAGGTTGGGATGACCTCAGAGTAAAAGCCATGTGATGACATTGAGCAACGGGGAGCTTTAACAGAGGATTGTAAAAGAGGGAAGGAGTAACTCACCGGCCTAGGGGAAGAGACCAAAAGATGGTTGGTGCTGGCGAAGGACCCTCTGCGGTCTTGAAAAAGAGTGTGCTGTGGAGAAAATGAAATCTTCCAAACACAACGCTGTAAAATATTCTGCCTCAGTTCTGTCCCCCTCAAGTATCCTTTGACTCAGTTCAAAACAGTCCATATAGACACTTTCTTGCTGCATCTACTTCTAGATCTATCAAGTCATTCCTGTGTCATTCACTCCATATATTCCTTTATTCCTTGAAATTAATGTGCATTTGTGTCAGAACCTCTGAGGTGCTTATATGTCCTTTCAGCTACTTTGCTTCCCAAACGGTGGCAAGCCAGTACGCCTGGCAGGTGGCATTTTTGGAAGGTGGATTGTTTGAACAGTGAGAGAACTGCGTGTGGTCAGTATGGTCTTGTGGTTTCCCACTCCCACAGGAGAACAAGAAAATGTTTTCTTGACTCTTACTGTGCAAAACTTGTAGATGCCAGGTCCCAGACAAACAAAAGACAGTACAGCTTCATGCTGGGTAACTGTGGCACAAATTTCCACATAATGTTGTGGGTTAAGCAATTAGACAGATTCACTGAGGGAAAACGCACAGCAGGAGCAACTACAAAGTTAATGTTTTGGGTCAGGAATCTCCTAAGCCATGAATCACCGGACAATGGGTAAATACTCTAAAAAGGAGTTACTTTTTTTTAATTGTGTTCCTGTATTCCTCTTTTGGCATCCACTAGTGTCACCAGGGAGCTGAGGCAGGGTGTGGAGCTATAAGGTACAGCTATTTTCATGTATTGGTGAGCATAAAAGTACCCTTGCCTTTGGGTGAAGTCATAGCTTCTGTTGAATTGGGAGCTCTGCGGGAAATGTCAGTAATCCTGACATTTGGAGAGAAGCGTCAGGTCCCATGTCACATGTCCCTGTGGGAATTAGAAGCCTTAGATTTCCTACGAATATTTTCTTTCTGATTTCGGAAGGAAAAATGCCCTTCAGCAGTAACCCTTGAAACATTTCCATCCTTTCCCTGCAAAATAATATTTTCTTCATTTTAAATCTCTCTGTGCTGCTTCAAATCAACTCCATAGCAAAGTAGGTATTTTTATTGTGCTAAGACAGCTGGTGGCCCAGCTCGTATTGTGTGCTGGCTCTCACTGCTCTGTGCCACAGAAGAATTTGAAACGATCCCACAAGCATTCACCAACAGAAGGACATACTCTGGAAAAGCATCTACCTAGCTTCTCTTTGTTATAAATAAGGCCATCCCTGAAACAGGGGGATCTGAGCCCCCTTCAGCATGTTTAGGCATATTTTGTAACTTTGGTATTGTAAGCTGTACATCTTTGTTAACTATATATTCAGACTGGTTTTCTGATTTTGCTAAGATCTTAGCTGTCTATTGTTTTCACTTTGCTTCTTGTCTCTTTTAATCTCTTCTGGAACGTTTACTTCTTTTGAATGGCAATATATACCTCATTATTTTTTTTTTCCTTATTTGCTCATCCCTTCTCAGAAAGTGCTTGCATAAACAAAATAGAGACAGCCGATATTAGAAATTATGCTTAAGGGAAAATCTTCCAAATGGAGAAGTATGCCATCAATTCAACCCCAAACTGTCCCCTTGTAAAGAACCATAGAAGCAGTCTGAAGCAGGAAATCATATTCAAGGAAAAGAGTCTTCCAGCTTCTGTGGAATTATTATTTAAAACATAAGCAAATTTACTTAATGCTTATAATAAAGTTTATACATTATTTAGATATTTTATGTGTTGAACTGAAAGCAAAATTTTATTTCATTTTGTTATAAAATACTTCTAAGACTAAAGAGCTTTCTTTTTACACTGCGTTTTTATCTTTATAAGAGACCGGTCTTCTGAACAGGCTCTCTGCTGCATACAATTTTGAATAATGACGTCATTGCACACAATGTGTAACTCACATTAGAATTCATAAGTATTATCCATGCAAATGCTCATTGCAGGGGAAAGAGACTATATCATATTTGTCTTATTTTCCTTTCCTGAAAAAGGCCTAGATGGAAAGGAACTAGAAAAGCTTATTCGTTGGTCAACACTGCTACGTTTCATAGTATAAATGCTAAAGGGGCCTATCGGAGAGGTATATAAATTTATTCATAGTGCTGAAGCTTTTGAGAAAGCATAAAATGGAGGAAATTGAGCACAGAGCTTGATTTGTTCAGAAAAAGGATCAAAGTTAAACCTTATTAACTTAATAATACACTTGCTAAGAAGCCGCTCAAGGAACAGAAAAAGCCAGGGCTACATGGACATGGGATTCACTCGCTAAGATGATAAAGATACAGATAAAGGAAAATGAGAAAGTGTTCAGAATGAGCCCAAAAGAAAAAACACTATTTATGAGTTTATATGTGATCAAAGCATGAGTTCAGAAGCAGAGAAAAATGCCTTCTTTCCAAGGGAGAACTCACTCGTTCCATGTCTCAATGTCATCAACTTTCCTAAACATAAAAGCCATTTTATTATGCGTATGAATAATATAATCTTCCAGTTGGGTGCTTATGTCTTCAAATAAAAATCTGAGTTAGTGTACATGTTGACTGTGACTTAGAAATCATTTTACTCCAAGCATCACAATCATTGATTCTTCTAAATATAGCAGATATGTATTTTATTATGGAATGGAATGACATTTCCTAGCTGGGTGCTTATGTCTTAAAACTGAAATCTACATTTTCACATTTGAAGGCTGACAGCTGCAGAGGCTCCAGGAACTCAGACTCATACCCTTGATACGGAGGCTTTGCGCTAAATACTCGTACTGACAAGCTTTCGTGTTTGCGCTCTATCTATAATGCTGTCAGTTCAGGCAGCTGCTGCAGCAAAGCGGCGGTAGCAGGCTGCTGCAAAGCTTCTTTAAAGCCACTACAGATTCCTGGGGTGCAGGTGAGGGGGTGGTAGGAAAATGCTGTATGTGTGTGTGTGTGTGTGTGTGTGTGTATATATATGGAGTCTATAATGGAGAATTTTGAAAGGACCCTGCTCAAGAGCTCGTGTAAACCGTATGTGAGCTTCTGCCATAGAAGCTGTGCAGCTCAAATTCTGCAAGGAAAAGAGCTTAATGAATCAACACATAATTCTGTCCCCAATTTGCAGCTGAAATAAGCATGGTCCCGAGGATGTGGAGCACCACCTTTAACTAAATGCCTGTCTCTGCAGTTCTGGTGGCTCAGAAGTTGAACTCGCAAGGGGAAATTATTTCTCTTTTGCTTCAAAGGCTTACGAGGCCCTGTAAGAGGATGGGGGTGAAATGCAATACTCCCTGGAACATTCTGGTTTGAACCTGTTGTTGTTTATCAGTTTGGCTGGCAGCCTGCTGGGACAGAAACAAAGAGTCTTCCCTGCCTCTTGCATTAGCCTTCTCCTCCCATGTTCATTAATTTACCTTGGTCATAAAGACTCATTCCCAGCTCTAGCTCTGTGTTGTCCTTTATCCCCATGAAAGAGCACTAAGAGGTCTGTCGGCTTTGCTCTTATTTTACCTTTTTCTTCTCTCCTCTTCTCGCTTCATCATATTCAACCAGAGACTGTCAAATTGGAGGATCTGAGAGGTGGAACAAATGCCTCCATATTCTTTCCTCCATAAAGCAATATGACATATCAGCATCCCTACTGAAAAACTGATGACAGACTGTGTTGCCTGGATTTGCTGTAGATAGTCCTTTCCTCCAGTGGGTAAGACCAAACCCAAGGAGGACAGTTCTGCAGAAACCATAGTAACTAAGGGATACTAGGGGGTGGCTTGGTGGCTTGGCCAGAGCAGAGGTAGACACTATTTCTTTTAAGTTCATTGGAATTCAAATCCATTAAAATGACACTGGCTTCAAAGCTGGGAATCCTATCTTTGCTAACCTGGAGGGCAGAGTCCAGATTTTCTCCCAGGGTGTCTGCAGAATGCAAAAAGGAAACTTTTAAACTGTGAACTTCTGCCTTCACCTCCTGTTTGCCTCTTATCCTTTGGCATGGGCAGGAAAAGTGGAAACATCTCGAAATCACAGAAAGTAATGTTCAGGCTACTGAGATAAGCCTTCTGTCATTCTCGCTGTCATATTTTTCTCACATATCCAATGCCAGTTTTGACCCACATTCAGGTTTTGGCAGATTGGAAAACATGTAACTAGTGGACTATGAAATTGTTGCAGGTGTAATTAAAAATATATTAGATCAGTAAAAATAGATTCATGCATTGGCATTTGATACTGATGCCTGTCAGCCTGCAAACAGGAAACCTTCCTCTTAACACCTTGTCTCTTTCCTTCCAGCCTGGAATACAGAAGTCCAGATTTACAGATCGCATCTTCATAACTTCTACAGCTGGATAACAAGTTTGTTCAGCAAATATATTTACCCTGCTCCTTCGTATATATGTTTAAATTGTCTGTTACACACTCTTATTTCTATAAATGTGCTTCCTATTTGTATTTAGAAGGCAAATCCCATGTGTAAACCAGTTCAAGCTTTATCAGTTAATCACAAGTTATTCCTTCTGACTTTCCTCTGAGCATCCTAGAGTTTGGTAACAGGGTCATGTGAGTAGTAATGTGGCATCATTTATCCTTCTAGTTTGAGTGGCTGATGATTATGTAAAGAACATTGTTCAGACTATCAGGGTTTTTTTTAATACATCTTGCTGTCTTAACAATGAATTTGAGAGGGCTAGAAAAGGATTAGTTCTGTTACTCATACCTGCAGCGAGGTCCTGGAAGGAACTGGAAGGAACTTTCCAACAGAGAAAGCAGTTTTGCTTCTTTTCCTGTGAATTTTTCTTTTCACTGATGTTTTTATGCACCAATTTCTATGCTTTCATTTTCCCCTGACATTTCGTATTCATTATCATATCTTCAAACTTCCTTCCAGGTGTGTTACTCATTCCACCACCTTTCTGACAGCACACTTCGCCAGTTTTCTGTCTGACTCCTGTTTAATTTCTCATTCAAATTCCTTTTGCAAGGCATTCTGCCACTGAGATACAGCAGTTCTGCACTTGTTTGTTTTTTCCTTTCTTCTTTCCACCCTTCAGTTCTTGTGTTTGTTCTGACCAAAGCCAGTCAAATGTTATTTCTAAATTATATTTTTAAAGTAAGTTGGCTATAGTATTCCAAACAGAGTGTTTGTACACCATACATTGGGAAACATATTTGCAAGTAATGAGCTGCTATTTTGCTAAAATTCTTCTAGGAAATGATTTTTAAATGAACAGAGAACTATTACTTGAAACACTGTATAAAGTAAACCTTTCCTACAAGTGCATTATCTAAATTGAGGACTATTTCATTAACCGGAGTAAAGAGGTTGAGTAAGAACATTTGAATTTTGTAATATGAGGTCCATATATACTTTTGTACTGAAAAAAATAGGGTATTTTGTGATTTATTATGCACAGACAGTCCTTGAGCAGCAGAAGTGTTTGTCATGTGCACTCTCCCTTACCACCCGACATAAATATCTGTGACAACTAAGTACATGCTTTTATTATGTTTTTCAAAATGAAAATGACTGTGGAGATTATTAGTCTCTTCGGCAGTCATGAACCTCTTGGCATGATAGGGTAGTTATTTTGTAACTCATCGCTCTCCCTGACTGGAGATTTTCAGAGCCGTCAATTCATCTTCCATCAGGACTCATTTACATTGTGACATCCCTCCAAGACTTGATGCTCACTCTTGTTTTATGTTCAACGTGATTATGTTCACCTCATGAAGATTCATTCTGCATGCAGTTCCATGGGCTGGATGTCACTCCGTAGTGCTGCGTGTGAGAGAGACTCCTTTGTTGTGAAGTACCTATTCCGCAGCATGAGACATAAAACCGTCACACCCCTGGCTACCAATGCATTTTTCTCTTTGTTGGGGACTTCAGTGGGTTTGCGTGTGTGTCTTCCTCAGCATTTGTACATCATCAAAAAAGTCAGAGTCTTCAGAAAATAGTTATTGAAGAGATTTCAAACACTAACCAAACCAGCCAGCCTGCGAGGAGGATGGCTGAGCCTATGTAATTTCTGGAAGAAACACGTCCAACTTGTCCTTAAGACCCTTTGGCATTTAAATTCAGGTGATGTGATGAGCACAAACAAGGGAATGCAGATTCATCTAGCTTTCTGATGGCTTTCAGCAGTGCTGTTTGTTTTAATCTGTTGCCTGGAACTTTGTCCTCATATACAGAAGGTGAGCAGCAGTGCTTACTCTACCTCAGCAATTTTTCCTTTGTGATTTCAATTAGCAGTACTCTAGTTATAGCTCCTCCCCTTTCTTTTGGTGTAGACAATGGTCACCTACATCTCACTTAAAGCCCAATTTTTCAAAATGTTATGAAGTCCAAAACCTACCATACCAAACAGCAATACTTCTCTTTTATATAGGTCATGGATGCTTTAATTTGAATAAGGACTACATGTTGCACTGGTGGCGTAGAGGAAATAAAAATATGTCTTGACGAAGACTGGAAGTCAAGGACAGAGATAATACCGGATTCTGTGCCATGGTAGACTATTGCATGGTCACATGAATAGCCAACTGAAATATTCAATATAAATCATTTTTTTCCTCATCTCATTCGCTGTAATGGATCCTTAGTTTTAACTGACTTTAGATGCTGATATTGGACATTTCATCCTCTACCAGCAGCTGCTCTCCTCAGTGAAACTTTTGTTTGCTTTTCCAAATTCAAGGCTTGGATTTCTTGTGGGACCACAGATATTAATAGCTCCTCCTCCCTCTCCCAAGCAGTAGCTATTTGGCTTTTCAGCTCTCCTCTTTGATTTATGGCTGCATCCATTCCTGCTTTTGCCAACTTCCTCTGCCCTACTCTGATCTCCAGTCATTAGACACATTCAGTGATACTAGATGAGCACTTCTGATTGGAAAATCTTTGCAAATCATTATTTATACACATCTCCTGGACCTTGTCCCATTTTACAAACAATCTTGGAAACTGAAAATGTATGCATGAAAAATTGCAAAGCAAATCTTAAGACTTCATTTCAACGAGTCTTTGTCTGCCTCTTTGTGGCATTTGACTAGCCAATATCAGCAGATTTTTCTTCCACTACCGTGCTATAAAACCTCCTTTGTACTGCTTACCCTGTAGGTCAAAAAGGACTGGAAAGCATCCAAAAGGAACTGGGCATTTTCTAGGGAAAATGTAATGACATATCTGAAGAAAAGATATTAACTGATGTTCAGAAATACCTGCTCTCAGTTTCAGTGTTTGCACCAAAAATTGCTTTTGTCAGGGTTTTGTACTTGTTATTTTTGAGGGATTAAAAAGGTTTTTTTAGGATGTTTCATTTTGAGACTTTTCCTCACTAGGATGAGACCTTTGAGGTATTGCACTGAGATATTGATCAGACTCTTATTACCATTCTATGTTATTTTCATCATTTGGGGAAGAATTTGTGCTGAAAGGAAAGATAAAAAGAAAAATTAACTTGGTCCAGTGATGAGCTGTGTGTTCTGCATTGAAATGAAAGCAGTCCCAGACTGGCTTCCAAAATGGCTCTTGTACCAGCACCAGACTGGTACCAGATTAGGTACCGTTCATTTCACTGGGCAGCATGTTTCATTGGGCAGCAGGACCGATCTGTATTATAAAAGAAAAGTGATACAAAATTGTTAAAAAATAAACATTAAACAACAATAAAAATATGGCAGTCTTGGGAATTGGACCCCTGTGAACCTCATGAGGTTCAACAAGACCAAGTGTAAGGTCCTACACCTGGGTCAGGGCAAACTCTGCTATCAGTACAGGCTGAGGAATGAAGGGGTTGAGAGCAGCCCTATGGAGAATGTTCCAGCAGTGTGCACTTGCAACCCAGAAAGCCAAATGTATTCTGGGCTGCATCAAAAGAAGCATGGCCAGCGGGTCAAGTAAGGTTTCTGCCCCTCTACTCCATCCTGGTGAGACCCCACCTGGAGTACTGCATTCAGCTCTGGAACCCTCAGCACAGGAAAGATATGGACCTGTTGGAGCAGGTCCAGAGGAGGGCTGTGAACACGACCAGAGGGCTGGAGCACCTCTCCTATGAAGACAGGCTGAGAGAGTTGGGGTTCTTCAGCCTGGAGAAGAGAAGGCTCTGCAGAGACCTTGTTATGGCCATTTGATACTTATATGTGGCTTACAAGAAAGATGGGCACAGACTATTTAGTAGGGCCTGTAGTGATAGGACAAGGGGTAACAGTTTTAAACTAAAACAGGATAGATTTAGATTAAATGTTAGAAAGAAATTCTTTACCGTGAGGGTGGTACAACACTGGAACAGGTTGCCCATAGAGGTGGTAGATGCCCCATGCCTGCAAGTGTTCAAGGCAAGGCTGGATGGTGCTCTGAGCAACCTGGTCTAGTTGAAGATGTCCCTGCCTGTGGCAGGGAGATTGCACAAGATGATCTTTCAAGGTCCCTTCCAAGCCAAACTATTCTATGATTCTATGATTTTAAAAGCACAACTGGGGCTCAAGACTGGACAAACTCAAACTCAAACTGTTGTTTTCATGACTGCGTTCCACTGTTTCTCACCTTGAAATTTCACTATCTATTGTTTCGGGGGGGGGGGGGGGGGGGGGGCGCTGTACAAAAGGTATAGCTAATCAATAGCTCCAGCTAGGTGTTTAGTTTTAACAATTTCCAATGAATTTAACAAAAGTTTAAGCAGTAAGCACATCAGAGGATTACTCCTGCAAATTCAATACCAGCTACTGTATACTTTCTCTTTGATATTCTGAAAAGAACATGATTTATCATTTTTAGTAGCTTATTATTGCAGAAGATCTACATTTTTCATTAATCTGTGTTAGATCAAGACACTAATCATAAAAGCATCTGAGACTAATATAAGAAAAATGGAAATAAGCATCTCTGTGATAAAGACCTCAAAATGTCTTGGGATGCAAACAAATGTAAGAAAAATCTGCATAATCTCCTACAAGCATTATCCAGGCAGAGAAATCCAGTTGTTCTCACATACTCTGACATGATGAGATTTGAAACAGTTCAAGAGACTACAGGATAACTGGACATTTTAAAAACATGGTTCCAAAGTCTTCAAATAATTGTGTTTATTTTATGTCAGTGCTTGCCAAGCAATTGAATAAAAAGATCATAACCTTCATTAGAAGGTAGAGGAAATGTGAAATTTTAATTAATGACAAAAATTGCTTTGTATATTAGAGAAAAACCTGTTGATGGAACCACTGCCAGCTGGACTGTAAAAATTGAACTAGCACTATGCTCTGCTCACAGGCAGTAGAAATCTTCTCAACCGCCAGTGTTAGGCAGTAAAAGAGATGACACCTCCTTAAACATGCCTTCATTAGTCACTACTCTGCAAGCAGTCTAAAGCTCAGATTAATTTAATCTACATTTATACACTCGGTATTTAAATTAGTATTGCAACCACAGGAACGGATACCTCCTGAAGCTATTTAGATACAAGATACAAGAGGTCTGATGTGGAGGTGTCTGCCACTCTCTGTGGGCTATAGATCACATCTAACTCTTGATCTCACTGGTGTGATGGCTATCATCTCAGCTGTTTATTGCTTTCTGAGTCTGATGCTGAGAAATTTTGCATACTAAAATTGGGTGTAAGCATCTTAAATAAAATACTGAGTAATGAGGTTTTAATTTATGTTGCTTAGGTGCTCAAATGCTACAGCTCATGCCTAATTATATCTTTATCAGATTTAGCTAAGTCAGTAGGTTAACTGTTACCCTCAGGTGATCAATTCATACAACTAGCCATTTTGTGTATAAATAAAGGAGCGCAAAGCAATACGTTTGGTTTCACACAAATACTTCAAGTATTAAAAGGCCTCTGGTGACACAAGGGCAAAAGGCTGCCTGCCTGTATAGCCTTCCAGAGTCTATTTTCTGAGTTTTGGCAATTTCTTCTGAGATTTTTTGCAGTTTGCACAAGTCTAGTTTTTCATTCCTAGTCCTGGTCTTCTTCCAGGATATCCTTCTTCCCTGGATCTCAAAACCTCCCTAGGTTCCTTAATTTCACAGTATTCAGTGTGCTTTAGCATATGCTCCTACCTTGTTCTTCAGTGTGACTCATCTTATTGCTTCGTTGATTGACTCGTAAGTTCACCTACAATCCAGACCTTGCACTGGAAGAATCTTTGTCTACTCCGGTTCTTCAGCATGTCACATCCCAGCTTTGGCTCTACCCCAGTTCCAGCCTGGTCAGGACCATGACGGGGCACCACTGTGGTGTGCCAGTTAAAATTCTGTGACATGCTAAAGATGGTTAATGACAATATAACTGACCTTGCACTGAAAGGTATTGGGAATTGTCACACAGAATCTAACAGTTACCAGAGCCGTTGTGCCTCAGAGATTCCTAAATTGTCTTTCGGTTGAAATCATTACCTGATTGTTACAACCTGTATTGAAGTCTAATAAGTCAGTGTGAATGAAACTCTGGTGTGCAAGCAGGTGTTTTGACCTGCATAGACATGACAAGAAGCCAATGCAAGAGTAACCAAATATAACCTAAGTAACTGTTGAAATTCAATAAAAAGGTATATTTCAATCATATCTTGAGCAACACAAATAAACTTGCCTTTATGGTTAAAAAGGAAAAAAACCCACCTTATTTTTAGCTAAGACAATTTTTTAAAAAATAATTATTAGGCTCTGCCTTAAATGGCTCAATTCTATTAAAGAAAAAAATAAGCCCCTCTACCATGAGCAGTAATATGTTCTTGTTCAGAAAAGCTTGGTTTGCAGTTTTGGATTCATGAAGTGGTGGATAGAAGAGCACCATTTACAATAATGGAAAAATAAAATAATCACTCCTTGGCTAAAGGAGTTTTTATTGTAGCTTTAGCCATCTAGCCACAGAGACAGAGATAGCAAGGGTACAAACAGCAATCTGCTCAGGATTTTCTGAAAATGCACAAGTTATGTAGGAGATTCTACCATCAGCATTATCCAGGCATTCATGTGAACCTTTATCTAGGCTCACAAAACTTCAGGTTGATAAAGTTGCCTGTACACTAATGATTCAGCCCTGAGCTGCAATCTCAGCACGTAGTGCAAGTGAAGAATAGCTGGGTTTGTGGTGTGACTGGAAGAAGTCCAAAGAAAACTGCTGTTCCTCAGAAGCCAGTGGCTGGCATTCAGCATACTCTGGGTCACTGTTGAACAAATAACACCCCAGCGAGGTGGTAAGTGAAGCTCCGCTGCTGGAGACAGCCCTGTCTGAACACATACTAAACTCAGGACCCAGAGTAGCCTTGGTAGCAGCAAAATGTTCATTCCCACATTCTGGCCATCCAACACTGACCCTTTAGTATCTGTTTTTTTCTCAAAGGGTTGGATCAAGTGCTCATATTACTTGCTTATTAGTGTGAGGATAAAACTTATTGCTGTTTTAGTGATCTACTATATTTTTAAGTGATGATTTTTAAGAAGGCTATAATATAAGAACAGGTAAATTACTACCAGAGAAAAAGGGAGTCCTTCCAAAGAAGGACGTTGGATCTCTTCTTGTATTTCAGTCAGGACATTAACTCATTAATTAACTAGCACTGTTATTTCTTCTTACCATTACAGAGAAGTCCAGCAAGCAGCTGGGAGCTAGGAGTGCCGGTAACAATGAGGAAAGGAGCTACAGGAGCATGGGCATGGGCAAAGAGGAGGTGGTGTTGCAGGGAGGAGCATCTTGGCTGAGCTAAACTGCTCAGGGGGTGCAGGCTGGGGCTGGGTGGGGAAGACCGTAACTGGGATGGTGGGTGGGAGGGAAAAGAGGGAAGATGGCTGTACAGGAGCTGGTTGAAAAGATGGCAGAAGAGGTCTCTGCTAGAAGCAGGCCAGGATGAGCCTGTGGTCACTAAAGAACGTGGTTTCCCAGGGCCTGGAAAGGGACCTGTAGCTGCACAAATCCTCCTGTGGCCTGTCTATGTTGTAAGTTTTTTCTGGTTTGTTTTTTTTTTTTTTTTCTTTGTTAATTTTTGTTGTTGTCTGTTTTGCTTTGTTTTAAAGGAAACTAGAAGCACACACATACATGTAAACACACAAAACACCCTAAAGCCACTGTAAAAGATCATCAAGATTAAGTGCTCGGAATTTAGGATATGACTTTGGGGGTTTCTATGCAACGATCCCTGGGTGCACGTGCAATACGATTACAGAGGGTTGGTAATTTTCCAGGGTATAATTAACGAGACAGTGTCAGAAACTGCTGATCCTTCAAAACTGAAATGGTTTGTAGAGCCCTATCAGACGGAATGGAATCAAGTCAAAATGCAGTTGGAAAGGTTTCCTGCCCTTTTCATGGACCTGCATGTAGGAACCTGGGATCAAACATCCGAAAAAGCTGCCACTGGCCAGCGGTGCAGCTTTTCTCAGTGCCTACATGCTCAGGACTTCTCATGTCTGTCATTGCCTCATGTCTTCATGCCAGACTCAGGGGTCCTGTGTCTCTTCTTCAGGGCACCCTGAGCCCCCACCCTCAAAAGAAATGGAGGGTGTAGGAGTACTTCTGCTACGTAAACAAGACTCTAGCAGGTCTGACTCCCAGTGCTGAGGCTTCCAGGGGTCACTTTGGGATCTCTCTTGGGATCAATGTATTTCCAAATGTCTTTAAAACTTTAACATTAAATGCTTTTCTTGCCTCTAAGTTTTTCTCATTCACTGGAATTTTGAAAAATCCAATACTTTACAAAGGAGAAGTCACTTTGTTATTTTAGTCTGTCACTTGACCAGCTCCAACTATGACAGTCTTAAATTACATTATCCTTCACTGTTTATTCAGCCTTATTCAGTGCACAAGATAGATGGTAGCTACTTAATGAAATAGTACTTGGTATTTGTTTCATGTTTAATCATTTAGTTTATGACCCCTTGCATATTTACTGCATACTACTATGAAGAAAGAATTAGTATGCGCAGGCTTTTCATCCCAGAATCCAAATGTTTCACAGATACTAAAGAGTGATTTTTTTATTATGTAAACATTGTTGATACAAGCATGGCCATTTCCCGTCTTTCACATGTTTGGCTTTCTAATCCTTTTTTAATATATAAAGTGCATGTGCTTCAGAATCCAAGTGTAGAATAGATGCATTCTTCATGCTTTGCAAAATTACATTAGAGAAGAAGGCTATTCAGCATAAAATACTACCTAAAATTTATGGTAAAGTTTCTACTACATAAATATAGATCAAATAGTGCTAGAAATCTGAATATTTTCAAGCAAAGAGCAAACACAAGCAGTAACTGGTCCTAGAACAAATATACATTGTACAAAAAGTCCCCCAAAAGACATTACAAAAAGGGTTTTAGAATTTTCTTTTTCTCCTTTTTGTCCCCTTCACTGCATTATAGAAAACAAAACAGTTGTTAAGCTACAGGCGGGCCAGCCCATAACTCAAAAGCTGATATGGCTCTGATGAGATTGATTTACCTCTCTCTGTGTGGGTGCACTGTTAGGTACTGTATCTTAGAAGGCAGGTGATTGGCCTTGGAAGAACTTTCTACACAGCAATGCAGCAGAAACCAGGCAAATAAAAAGACCTTTCTAACTAAAGGGCTTGGAAGCAATGATCACTTACTAAAAAACTTTTACTTATTTATCTTTTTTTCCCCAGACTCTCAAAAGGGTTGGCAAAAGAATGTTTGTTTAAACTTCCATAGGGAAAAGATCACTCATAAAATTTTGAGAAGAAACAGCATCATCCAAGTAAGACAAAATTAGGAATGAAAGTTCCTTTCATTCTTCCATTAGGCTTAAATTCCAAATTTAGGCAAGTTAAAGGTGGGGTGAAGATATGAAATCACCAGAAAACAGTCTGGGATACTCAATGTAGAATCAATTCTGCTCTTCACTGCTGCTCTAATCACCCTTTAAGAAACCCATGTTCCTTTTCTGGCAACACAAATTACCAAGTTCCAAACTTTTGTCTCCAGTGGGATGGTGTTTGGCCATGTGTCTACAACAGATGGTCAGACTATGGCTACAGATACCCAAGCTGCGGACCTAAACTTCGGTGTCTCATTTTCAGATATGGTGAAATCTGCTACTGTCATTGGCTCCTCATTTCAGCACTATTGAAGTTCAAGCATCCCTCTGTCCAGTCACCAGTCTGTGTCTCCCAATTCATCTCTGTGTCATGTGGTGAGGTTGGTAAGAATATCTGCCCGTAAGCATCCAGACTTTTTCCTCTTGCAACTACTAGTTAGTCCCTGTACCTGTTTTCCAATATGATTCTTTTCTTGCTTTTATTTTTTTTTTTGGTGCTTTCTAGGTTATGGTTGCAGCCTTTAGACAAAAAAAAAAATAAATTAAATACCTCAGCGTGGTGCTCCTATGTGTTCACATTTTTTAGAATATTACAATGAGTTCTTTTCTCAATACAGCCTTGTATATGTGTACATATACTCACTGCAGCATACAAATGAGTTAACTGAAAGCATCTTCCCTGAGTGAAGTCAAAACCCATCTCTACGTACGATTGGTTCACATTTTTCTCCTCTGTATGTTATTTGCATTTGTCTTCGCTGAGATTCTTTTGCTATTGCTTTCCATTTTCTTAGCTGTGTTAAATTCTTCTGATAGTCTTCATTATCCTTGTTTGATTTGCAATAGTTTGACTCAATTAGCCTAAATAATTTTGCATTCTCTGTACCTCTTCCACCTCTTTGTTCATCTGCTCTTCCAGGTCAGCAGTAAACATTCACCATCATGATTTCTCCAAGACCCATGGAGCATCTGCATTTTAACCTACTTCTCTTGCAGTCTCCTGATCTGACATTGATCTTTTTGTGTCACCCAGCATCCGCAGCATCTTACCTGCTGCCTCCCAAGCAGCGTGCTCATCAAACTATGTAGGCTACTGAACATGCAGTGTGCTTTGCAGTGTATAACCCCAGAGACCATGACACTCAGATTTGGTAGCAGCAGATCTCCAAGGCCCATATGTTTCTGAATTTAAGAGATGATAAAGTGGGGACGAACAGTACAAGAAGGGGCATTACACAGCCCTCTGTGAAAGCAAATAAACCACAGAAAAAAACCCCCCAGTTCGTAAGTGACATGTGAAAAGATTTAGTGGTACTCCTTAAGCCAAGCAGCTTCCAAGACTGTCAGGAACTCATTAAAATCAGGGAACTGTGGCAGTGAGAAGTGATAGAGGTGAGCACAGCAAGGGGTAAGAGCCTGGGGAAATGAGCTCACAGGTGGGTGAAGTATGGACTATTAATAGGCGTCTGAGAGAGAGAGATATGTGACCTTTGAAATAAACTCTTGTAGAAAAAAAAGGAGAGGCAAGGCTGATGTAAATACATATATAACATTTCACTTCAAAGAATGTTTTGTCAGCACTAATTTTAGTCTCTGTTTCAGGTGCTTAGTGTTTCTTTGGAAATATTTTTGTCACTTGTTTTAAAATTCAGATTTTTTCTTACAAAACATTTGCACTTTCAATTAAAAAGGGAATTTAAATTGCTGACAATTAGCTTAATTGAAGTGAAAGCCTGAGAAGATCCTATGAGGAGAGAATTTTCCTGGTGAGCCATGTGAAACAGGTTTAAAAGACAGGATTAGAAACAAGTATTTAAAACATCCAGGAAATGTGACTGTCAAGGGAACCCCTGTAGGTCCAGCAGGACAGAGTTCTGCACAGGCTACAGCTCATGTTTTAAAGTGCTGCAAACCTTTGAAACCTGTTACAAGTAGCTGCAGACAAATTAGGCTTATCAAAATTAAGGGAGAAGTCTTTAGAAAGAAACAGTGAGTCTGTCCTGGGAAGGCTGAAAGGGGACTCATACATCTGGTGGGAAGCATAGTGTTGAAAATGCCAGATCTCTTAAGTTTTGCAGACCTAAATATCATGGTTTGTGGTTTGTTCCCCCCCCCCCCCCCCCCCCGCCCCCATTCATATTCTACCTTAAAGGGAGGTGATGTTTCAAAAGCAGACTAAGCAGCTGAATGGGCAAAGAGATTTTCAAAAAGATTTCGGCTCAAGTGATCAATAAGGAAATGAAACCAGCAAATGGTTTGGGGTGAAAAGGAGTCAAAATGGGCTTGGGAGGCACAAGAAGGTGCTTGTAACATACTCAGTTATTGAACTGCAATAGTGGTGGGCTTCCTCATTGCAGGTGTACAGCCAGCCATTGCAGAAGTGATTTAAAAAAACTCAGAAAAATCAGGTGTCTAAAAGCAGTCTAAAAGCTAAAACAGCATCATGGGCTCTGTGAGGAAGCAACACCCTCATGTTGCTGGCATGTGATGACAGCTGTGCTGGGACAATAAAATGAACTGGATCCAAATATCTGTCCATGAAATATGGACAGCAGAGACTGACCATGAGGAGGCAGCTATTGTTTTTCTTTTTGTCAGCATATTAATTCTTTGCTCCACTATTTGGGCTATAGAATAAGGTTTTGCTGAACTGAAATTCAGCTTTTCAACAGTTCCATTTTAGGGATTTTCTAGTTAGTAGAGCATGCATCTTTTCATGGTGTTTTCTCAGGTTGTTTCAGTTTTAGACTGACTTACAGCAGTACTCTTCCTTACTCCAGAGGAAAAACAAAGCAATTGTGAATTGTTGGCTTGACTTCTTCTCTAAAAGCAGTTGAGAATGCTGTTCCAGCCAGACTCATCAAGAACTCGGATAGTAAGATGTAAGTAGATTTTCTGCATCAAAGCTTTGGCAGAAAATGAGACGGATGCTGGGGGCCAACATTTAAAAGGCAGACGGGGCTGTCACTTAAGAATGCAGCAATTTCTCCTCACCTTCATGGGTTCATCTACCGAGAGGTAAAACCTTACTGAGATGTAAGAGTCAGGACTCTGGCTTTGTTGTTGTTGTGGTGCAGATGGATTTGGCACATAGAGCTACTACTATTGTAGGTTTACAATGCAAAATTAAATCTCTTTAGAGATGGAGGCTTAGAAACAAGAATTTCAACTAATTAAGTCTAATTGTGTCAGCCTGAGGTGGCTGATTAGTATAATATGCACAATTGTAAGCAGAAGACTGTACAGGATCTCCAAGGGTTTAGAGTAATTGAGTATGAAGTATGAATGAGAGCACTTTCAGGCAGGGAGAGAATGCAAGTTAGTGTAATAAGAAGCTAAGGCAAGGCAAACCAAATTCATTACTTCCATAAAAGCTGGAGGCATAGTGGGTCTATGTACGTAGTCCCTGTATGTCCTGAGTCTGAGATACACAGAAGTCTTTTTAGTTTGTAACTGGAGTTACTCAACAATGCCAAGCACACACTTAACAAAGAAGCAGTACCTGGCAGATGATGGGAGTGACAAGGTCCATAACTTCTCCTGCTATAATATATGTTAATCAGTTTGTTGTTGGAGTAATTAGGAAATGGTGTTACACAACTTATATATGTTACATTGGTGTTAGATTTGCTGAGATTGATTAGCTTTCTCTTTCTTCTCCCCATGGTGCAGCTTGTGCCTCAGTTGGGTATCAGGTGCAGGGCACCAAAGTGGCTGTGGTACAGAATAAGGCCAATGTTTCATATAGTTGCTAATTTATATGCTGGCTTTGAACAAACTTAAGAATATGCTTGCTAAAGCTAGATGTGATAGATTTCAGTATTATTCCTGTAGCTGACAGAATAATCTATGTCTGAAAAAAAGGGAGGCCATTTCTCCAGAACAGATAAGGAATGAAAAAACCCCAACCCATGACCATCTCCAGTTCCCAAGTACGATATCATTCAAGCTGAATCGTACAAGCTGTGTAGTTCACTGCATAGAGGTTTGACATCAAGGCAAGCTGTCTTCTTGCTTTGTTGTTGGATATACTAGTTGGTTTTGTTTTAGCTTGATACCAAGGCTAATGGACAAATGGCCAAATGGTAATGCTAACAAGCCATTGCTTTGAAAAGTCAGTGAGAATCACAAAAGTTTTCTTTGGTTTGAATATACAAGTACAGAGTATGCTGTGTGATATGTCTAATGCAAGTGTCATGTGCATCTGCATGAATGATTGTATTTTGGAGTGATAGTGTCTAAATACAAACTTACAGGTGAACTCTTTACAAAGTCTTTTTGTTTTCTACAGAGATATAGTATAAAAGGCTCTGAGAACTGCCTCTCTAGACAAATTCCTGATATACAAAGACACTTGTTCTGATCTCTGCATGAGTCTATATAAATTGTTCAGACTTTTCTAAAGGCTCTTGTATCTAACCATTAAGTCATCTTTTGTCCTCTACTATAAACTCTGCATCCCCTCTATTTCTCTTTGTCTATTTTGTGGCCTCTGAAGTCATGATAGCTTTCAGAAAAGAGGCAATACCAACAGAAGGCAATTTGGGAGACTATAATCTCCATCTGTATCTATCCCAAATAACCTTTGTGTGCCACAGCATGCCCTAAAAATAATGTCACCTGTAATATATTTCTAAATGTTAGGCTGGGAGAATTTTTGTGCGTAGGGCAAAGTGTGATCAGCCTGGACCACCTCCAAAAGAACTGGTATTTCTCAGTGTGAAGAATATGCTATTTCAGAGACAAGATGGACTAGCTAAACTTGCACAGGTTTGGCTCATTCCACGAAAGATGTGAGTGGACAATAAACAGCAACTCTGCAGTATTTCCTGAAAAGCCTTCATGTATCATCTTCTACCTATGAAAAATTATGTAAATGGTTTTATATTTCAGCTCAATTGTAGAAATGAAAACTGCTAAGAAAATGCATGAAAAAATTAAAAAAAAATAACTAGAGGAATACTTGTTGCCAATGTATATGAAATATCACCTAAATTCAGCAATTGCTAACCCTTCTCAGTGTCAGAGAAGTAAGAAAAGATGTCAAGAAGGCCACTTCAGATCTTAGCAAGCAAAATTTCACACCTTACCACATCTTACCATACCACTGAGGTTTAAAGACAAGGAGTAGGAAATAAGAAAGAATTATTTAAACTTTGGTGCTTCCCCCGCCCCCCCCCCCCTTTTTTTTTTAATAACAAGATCTGAGGAAAAAGATTTCAAAGACCATTAAATGCTTCTTTTGACTTTTTTAAGGAAATTTACTTATAAAAGGTCTTGAACATCTTGAAACATGACCTATTGCTATGTAAGTGATAGAGACTTCAACAACTGGAACTTGAAATAAGTTCACCCACACCAATACTTTTCTTATAGTATTTCACGTCTCACACCGGGATTATAATATATATGCTGAGCATAACATCATGGAGTTGATATTATTGAACACATTGGGGTCCTGCTTCAAAGAATAATATGTCACTTAAATGCTGAAATGTCTATTTCTTTTATTTATTAATACTGTTAACTGCAGTATAGAAGTAATGTATATTTTACTTACATCCTTTCACCACTGAGCATCTGATGGCTGCATATACGCACATACATGATGTTAGTCACTCACTGGCAGTATACGTTACTAAGAGTGATAGAAAACATTCAGTTAAAACTTTCCAATTGTCTTCATGCAAGTTTTATAAAGTCAGCTTGGCTTCTGTTACAAAAAAAATAGTTCATGTAATGGTCTGTCCCTTCTGAACAAAATCATTAAAAGATATTTTACAGAAACAGGGTGCTAGTACTTGAACATTTTGGTAGAAGAGAATGTATTTGACATCAGTGGACCAGGTTGTGTGCAATTATATCGGGCTTACATGGCAAGGTTTTGGTAGCAGGGAGGCTGTAGAGATGTCTTTTGTGAGAAGACACCAGAAGCTGCTCCCATGTCAGAAAGAGCCAGTTCCAGCTGTCTCCAAGACAAGACCACCACTGGCCAAGGCTGAGCCCATCAGTGACAGTGGTAGCACCTCTGTGTGAATGTATTTAAGAAAGGGTAAGAATGTATTTAAGAAAAGGCTGCACAACAGCAGCCAGGAAAAAGGACTGAGAACATGTGAGAGAAACAACTCTGCAGACACTGAGGCCGGTGAAGAAGGACGGGAGAAGGTGCTCCATGCACTGGAGCAGAAGTTCCCCTGCAGCCCATGGTGAAGACCACAGTGAGGCAGGCTGTGACCCTGTAGCCATGGAGGTTCATGATGGAGCAGATATCCACATTGCAGTCCTTGGAGGACCCCACACTGGAGCAGGTGGATGAGCTCTTAAAGGAAAATGCAGCAGGGGAGAGCCTGCACTGGAGGAGGCTCCTGCCAGCAACTTTGGCTCATGGAGAGGAGTCCATATAGGAGCAGGTTTGCTGGCAGGACCTGTGACCCTCTGGGGGACCCATGCTGGAGCAGTCCATTTGCACCCTGTGGAAAGGGCCCATGCTGTAGCAGTTCTTGAAGAACTGCGGCTGTGGGAAGGACCTGCACTGAAGAAAGTCACGAAGGACTGTATCCCTTGGGAGGGACCACATTCTGGAGGAGGTGAAGAGAGAGAGAAGGAGCAGCAGAGGTAAAGCATTATGAACTGACTACAGTCCCCATTCCCTGTCCCCCAGGACTGCTAATACCAGGGGAGGAGGCAGAAGAGCTGGGAGTGAAGGTGAGCCTGGGAAGAGGGGAGGGTTGGGTGAAAGGTGTTTTTAGAATTTTTTTTTTGTTTCTCATTATCCTACTCTGATTTCATTAGTAATAAATTACATTTCCCTAAGCTGAGTCTGGTTTGCCTGTGATGGTAATTGATGAATTTTCTCCCTGTCCTTATTCTGACCCACAAGCCTTTTTGTCATGTTTTCCTCCCCCTGTCCTATTGAGAAGGGGAAGTGATAGAGTAGCATGGTGGGCACCTAAGGCCAGCCAAAGTCAACCCACCACAGCAGTTTATGTGTTTTATAACCCAGAACACTGTCTTCAGTGTACTTAATGGTGGGAATAGCTCTACTCTCTGAGCAAAACTTAGCATTACAGAGGCTGGAAACATCTGGGTTGGTACAGAATGCACTGTGCTGCCTCACTCTCTGATGGAGTTTGCTAGACATATTTTTACTGTTGTATAAGAAGTGGAATTTAGAACGTATTACCCAGTTATAGCTCACTGAAACTATCTGCTTCATGGCCTCCTGGATGAATATATTTTCCCTGTGGTAGTTTCCAGAGACCTGATTCTGAATAAAGGACTGTTGTATTACATTTCATTATGTAGGGTGACATTTCCTACTAAAGGAGGTGACATTTAAAGATCCCAGTCCTGCAGAAATTTACACTTGCACTTGTTTTTTAGATCACTTAAGTGAGACTAACTTCATAAAGTTAAAAAGGTAGAGAAGTCCCTGAGGACCAGAGTGTACTTCAGTATTTATTGAATAAAAGTTCAAAAGGCACAATAGACAGTAAGATACAGCAACAGATTGCTGATAGTGGTAAAGTAATTGTGGTGTGCCTGATTAATCCAAAAGTTTTAGGAGAGAGCTGGAGTGGTGGGGTGGTAAGCGGTGTTGTAGCCATAGCACGGTGGTGATTGAAAATCACTGATTGGTGCAAGAAATTCTAATCATGCAAAAGTCTAAAATTGTCAAAATTGTCTGATGCTGCTAAGACCTCGGGGATGATATGGTTTTTCATGGGAAGACACCCACAAACCCTTTTCTGTACCATCATTTTGTAATGGGTATTCCATAACTAGAAAAAAGCTGCCACAGAAAATGTTTAAAGCTATTGCAGAATACTTGGTATATACTGTTTATCCTACACCTCTGTCAGGCTCCCTTATCCTCTTAATCAGTCACACCAGACACGAGAAGGAGAGACAAACTTTATCTACTAATACATTTTGACAATCTAAAGTATGTCATTTTTCTTCATATATGTAAGTGCCAGCACCTCATGGCTTTTACCTTAGGATCTACTGAGCCCACAAAGCAGAAGGATTTTCAGATTTGCAAAGGTTTGGTACATCTGTGATTAGTCCTGATTGTTTGTGAGATGTTCGATGTGAAGTCTGTCATCTATCCAAGTGTTTCCTATTGCCTGTGTTGCAATGTCTGTTAGTAATCTGTAATTAAAGGAGTTATTGAGAGGACTTGGATAGTAGCTTCAAAAAGAGAGTGGCTGGAAAAGTGCCATCACAGTGCTTCTGTCCTCTCTTCCAAGTTAGGAGACAGGAGCAAACTGAGTCATCATTTCTTCCCAAGGTGAGAGTCTTCTGAACTGTAAAACCGATGCAGCTACCAGCTCACTATGTTAAACCAGACATGGTGCCGGTGTGACAGATGCCTGAGGCTAACTCATCTTGCAGCCAGATTCAGGTTTAGGGAACACAAATGTGACTAAATCAGCTTCTTCCCATTGTTCAGCTGGAGGAGAGGATCTAGCTTCAGCTACATAGTGGTCATGTCAGGAATTTGCACCATTTGTCTATGACCTGAATGTAATGAGGATGATGACACGCATTCTAGACTGAGAGGACACCCCAGCCAGGTATGACAGAGAGGCCATATGACCATGTAAAGCTGCTGGAGATCCACTTCATCTGTTCAAAACATCACTGCTTTACAGAACTGTCATTGCCAAATGTGTGTACAGTAGGTATTTTGAAAAGCATGTGGCAGCTGAATATAGCTTTTAATCAAAGCTTTTTATCTAATAAAAAAAAAAAAATAAAAGGTACTTTTACAGCCAGTTCCAGGACTTCTGCTGTTGAGGAGATAAACTTCAATCGGGTAAAAATGCAATTCTCTTTCATCTGATCGAAAGCCCCACATTATGTATACCTTAAACCAATACCCCCTTGGGCTGCTCAGGGCAAAATCAGGTTTAGAAGATAGAGAAGGAACTTTGTAACCATGAATGGAGGAATATTTTGGTCTCTCTTTTGGAGCAGCTGACAGATGTACGAGACATTCACATGCCATTTCCGTGGATTTAGCGCGTACATGAAAGCTAACATATCTGATTCATGTGGAACAATACCTGAAATTTCTGGAAGCAAAAACATTCAAGTGGTGCTCTATTAATAATATTACTGTTAATCTACCGTAACTCTAGTGGCAAGTATGTGCATCAAAAATGTCACTGAATATTTGTCTATGTAAATGCAATTAATGCAAGATCAGCTTAAATAATTTGGGGGAAGACCAGCAGCATTCAGATTGCAGCTACATGTGCAACCTCTGGAGAGGGTTTGAGCAGCATAGCAAATGGTATGATGTCTGTATTGTTGAAATACAAGAACTTAAAGCTTTAGTAGGTCAGTTTAGATGTCATCTGTACTCCTACCAAGCCTTTATAGCAGTGACAGGGATGTCAAAAAGGATGTATGAAAGAAAACACAAGAAAAAATTCAAAACTGGATGATAAAGGCAAATACATTTACAGCCCTCTCCTAATCGGCTTTAGGAATTAAGAGTTTCACTAGGAGATATTTACTAGCTTTGAAATCAGTATTCCACTTAACTATAACATCATAGTGTCCCTGTTTTATGTTACTTACATCCATTATTTGGTCTTTAATTCTGCATATTTTGCATATATTGAATAAAGAACTGGATTGGAAGATCTGAGTCATTGAGTTCCCAGCAACTGCAGATAATTTAATGAGAACTGTAGTCCAGAATAGTTTCAGAAACATTCATTCCAATGTCACAGACTTGTCTCCACATGCTGTAAGACATACCTAGAAAACTATGTTAAAATTAAGAAGCATTTCTGGGATGTTATGGTCATTACAACTATGATCAGTAGAAAAGTAGCATGTGCTACTGTATTACTGAAAAATGGGAACAGAGGGAGGTGAGGAAAGTCTGCAAGAATTCTGCATGCATTCCAAATGTGTTTGTGAGAGGGGAAAAAAAATTAGATCAGTATTCATTATATTAAATAAATCTTTGTGGAAGTGTCCTCCAGAAATTTTTCCTTAAAGAGTCAGCAAGCTTTCACTTTTTGGAAATGCTCTTCAATCTTTGTTATGCAGTGCTTTTATAGAAAGAACTGTTGGAAAAAGAAATCTAAGGGAGTAACAGCCAAGCTTGTTCTCTATCATGCTTCCTGGAGTTGACTGTTGGCACCTCAGTATCCAATATTTGTGTTAACTGGTGAGATTTCTGGAAGAAATAATTACTAATTAATTATCTTTTTCATTCTAGGATGTGTATTGGGATATAAAGAAAACACATTTTGTTCACTGTATTCTGACTTCATCTTCGTCATGCACGCTGACATCTTCATCTCCCAAATCCCCTGAAAGTTCTTGATATACAGAAAAGATGGCCATACAAGTAAGACACTTTTACATGGCATTAAAAATTACTTCATTTATTTCAGTCACATCTACTCTTATCCTGTGAACTTATATATCGTCAGGAAAGAAGGCTTCCCTTATGCAGCAGATAATACCATACCAGTTGAAATCATGGGGAAAAACTTGTGAAATTTGTGTTGGATTAACTACTGATCAGGAGCAGAATAAGAAGGATTTTCTTAGGTCAGGTAAGAATCCTTCTGACCCAGTGATTATCCACTCTTTATGACTCTTCTCTGAGCAAAGGACTAAAATGAGTTTGAAAAAAACATAAGCATCAAATAGAAATGGATCCAAACATCACAATTCTGAAATATATCAAAGGAAATACCACAGACGCATCACTTCCCGACCTGGATGGATGAGAAATGATCTAGATTTGAATCTGTATGTACTAAATATTGGAAGCTGTTGTTTAATGCAGCACAGTTCAAAGACAGACATCTAAAAAACACTAGTGTGGACACTGTTCCCAGTAAATATCCAGTGAGTAAGTTTTGGTAAGGATGATTTGTCTTGTGCCTTACTAATGAGACACAGCACTTTTATATAGCTCTTATTTTCAGAACTTGAGAAAAAACATAGCTTTAATTTATTCTGTGCTACAATAACCATCCTATATGCATGGCACTTGCAATTCTTTCTAAAGACTTTGCTGAGCTCCTTTATGTGCTGCTTTTTACAACTCCGTTAGGCCTTTTGAAGACATGTAATATGGGATGAACTATAGTAGTAGCATGAGTCAGCTGTAGTGATGTATTTGAAGAAAAGATTTGTTGACAGCCAGAACAAATGGCCACATCAGTCTTGGCATTTTATATCAGCTCAACAGCATTTATTTCCAAAGCCTTAGAAACTGGGCAAGGGCAAGTATATTGGTTGCCATGACCACCATCTCAGGCAGTGTTGGTTGTTCCCTGCCAGGTATTGGTAAAGCAGCAGGAGACTATCTTATTATCATTAATTTTAATAGCTTTCCAGATCTTAGCACACCTTATGCAGTGTTTTAGAGACCGAGGATCGTGTGTTGAGTTCAATCCTGCTCTTGTCAAAACCTGTGTAGGAAATAAGGGTGGCTTTGGACTTTGACACACAATTAAAGATTAAATGGAACATGCAGAAATATACCTAATGCATCACACCAGGGAAGGGAGGAGACTAGGACAGGAAAGGAGGAAACAATGGTTTCCCTTCCCAGTTAATTGTAGTTAGGAGGCACCACAGCAAGAGTTTGGCTTTAGACACAAGTGAGTGGTTTATTGACATCTGAATGGTTTCTTTTTACTGCTTCTAGACTTGTACAAAGAAGAGACAGAGCAAAGCATGGTGAAAAAATGCCAAAGGAATTGCTTTTTAAGGGGAGGGATAAAGCAAATCAAATTTCATAGGTAACCAAGGAGGAAAAGAGAGAAAAGGTGGGGGGGAGGAGTTAATTTGATGCATCTGCTCATCAGCTTTTGAACCAGTGCAGGAAGAGAGGTTTGGAGACTGATGACTAAAGGCAAAGGTCTTAAATTAATTCTGTGCCCTCCCTACACAAAAATGTAAACAGCTTCCTTTCAGAAAGCGACATTTGTAAGCACATTCTTCTTTCCTTACTGTTAAATAAGCCACTGGTACATGATGAGATACCACGGTGGTGTGACTTGCCATTGCCACAGGAGATCACCATCCTCACTTTCTCTGAAAGGTATTTTTATTGTAGAATTTTATTATTATTAGTCTTATATCTGTAATGATGCTTGCATTTTGGCAACTTTCCTAGGATCTCCCTCCTACCCCCATTGCTGTGCCTGTTTTTGTTTGATGGACTGTCCGTTTTGCCTATCTTTCCCCCTTGATACTGTTAAGAGGTAATCTTTAAAGTTAGGTGGGTGCCTTAGGGCTAATTATTTGAGAGAAGTTCCCCTCTTGATGGTGTTAATAAAAATGGTTAGAAGCTGTTTTTTTTCTGATTTATCCTTACTTTAAATAATGCTCTAAGTACAGTAGATTTTACAGCCTTGTCCCTATGCTTAGGATGGTAATGCACCTTTGCCATTTCTCCAGATGAGATTTTCAACCTCTGAGCTGGAGTCATTCTCCTTGCTTGCTCTTCTAGCTGCAGTGGTTTTATGTTTCTGGCTGACAGTAGACCAATTTCAATAGAAAACGGGTCATGTCCTACATGGGTTTGAATCCCTCCAGGCAAGAAGTTCACTTACTCATGAGATGCTCCAGCCAGTTGGCATTTATGGGAAACGTGAGCAGTACTAGTACTGTCTACAGTTTCTGTCTTATAAAAATAAAGGTACAAAATCATTACATGTCTTGATATTCTGCACCGCATGCACACACACCTTAGGGATTCAGTGCAGAGCTGGGGACCTGAGCTCTGGGTACTGCAACTTTTTAACCCTGTGCTTGGTGTTACCTGCTGGTTTATAGTTCAGAGTCACCTGATTTTTCTACACTGGCTGAAAGGGAGCTTATTTATCCAGCTGACAAGAGACCAGTTCAAGACTCCCAACTTATTTTTAGGCGCTGCATGTGCTGTTGGGCACAGCTGGTCTCCTATATCTGGTTCTAAAAGCTCTTTGGAGAAGATGGATGTTTAGGAAAGATGTTATGCAAGAAATTCAAGGTTTTTGAGGTTAAGTGGCAGAATGTCTAGAGAAAAAACAGCACACAGATGCAGAAACTTGTAATATGAAACAAACAAAACAAAAAAAAAAAAAAAAGAGAAATGAAGTGATTCCCAATAAAGAGCTTGTTTGCAGGTAACCTAGTTAGCTGTAGACCATCAAAGGCTCCATTCTGCCCTCACTAACCAGGCCTAGGCCCCGATTTATGCTTCTGAAGGGACTGAATGAACACCTAGTCTCTTGCTTCCTATGTATGTCTTCAGATTTGCATTTCTTGCATTCCCTGTATGTCTTCAGATCTGTTCTTTCATAAGAAATCTTATAAGAATAGGAATTTCTTTCAAAACTTGAGATCTCTCTCTCCCCAAGCTTACCAGTCATACCCTTTTGTTGACAAGTGCAGTTCATATTTCTGCCTTTATGTTTTGTCATGTGTATAAAGTATGAAAAAGGAACTAATGGGGAAGAGGGAATCTTTAAATTTCATTTTAATGAAACCTACTGGTTTTCCCATCTCTTCCAACTGCCAATGGCATATATGCCCTTTTCTAACCTTGTTTACCTCTTTTTCTGACAAGTGCTTTCTGCTTTGCCAATCAGCTTCTTTTTAACTGTCTGCTTTTTCAGTTTTAATGGAAAGTCAGCCTGTTATGTGGAGATCATTAAATCTGTTCTTTCTTATGTTTCTTCTTCCCACCCCCCCTCCTTTCTTTGACATGAAGAGAACTTTGCAGAAGGCTCTGGCAAAAGTGTCAAAAATTCAACCAATTTATTTACTTGTTTATGAAAATTCAAATAAAAAGAATACATTATATATAGTACCTTAAAATGCTCATAATGACAAAGAAATGTATGCAGACACCTCCCCCTTCCAATTTCCTTTCAAGACTCTAGTCTGTGGACTTGATGGTTGCCAAGGTGAATGTTTGTGGCCTTCTGTGTAATTTTTTCCCCCTCTTTGATTTTATATGTTTTTTGCAGCCATTAAATTTCTGTATCTTCTCTATCATAAGGATCTTGGGAATCAATATAGCACATTGCTAACTTTCTGCCTGCTCTTAAAAATTCTCATCTACATGATTTTTTTTTTCTGCACAAATGGTAATTTCTTAAGTGACTGTGAATATGAAGTCCTGTACCAAGTCACCTTTGAGAACAGCTACACTAATCCAAAATTATGTCTTTATTTACTTCTTAAGTTGTCTTTTTTTGCTTCCTTAACTGAAGTCTATTTCTAGAACTCTGGACTTTAAAATAAAATTACAGGTACAGGGGAAGGCAAACAATTATCTTAATGTGGACTACTGTGGACTCAACTTTGAGGGCTCTGGCATCTCACTCATGTTTACTCCAACATAAGCTGAGAGCACTAGCTGTCATTTAAGACTACAGTCCAACATCCCAGGCAGCTTAATACCTCTAATGACTGTTCATGTTATTTGAGACACATTTACAACCTGATCTTGCATGCACCAGGGAGTTAATAGGAAACTAATGAAACTTGAGTACCCAGTAATGTAGAAGTAAACATACACAGATATGTGTATGGATACGCAGGATTAGAGTGTTGCAAGTGTGCAAGGGAGATTTTTGACTGTATATTAAATTCTGATTTGCTTGCTCTTTTCCCCCGATCTACTTGAAATGTCACTATAGTATACACATGTGCAAGCTGGAAGATCTTCAGGAAAGTGTAGTTTAGCTGAAATTGGAGTTCTCTAAAATCAAAATCTCACATTTTACTATTTTAATCAATAGCATTTGTATATCATTGGAAACCTAATCAGCAGGCTGTGTTGAATGAAATGTGATCGTTTCTCATATTAAATCTAACTGATTCCTTTGGGGACAGGTGTCTGTCTCATGAATGCTTGGATCTGTTTCTTGAAATACATTTTCCTGATTTATTTCATTGAGGCAGAGATTTGAAATTCACTTTATCACATCTAAGTTAAGTAAATAGTCCTAACTCCGGAGCTCTTGACTGCTCCAGGCCAAGGGAAGGATTGTCTGTCTCCACTTTGACCTTCATTTCTGTCCTTGTTGAAGGCAGAACATGTGTTAACATAGAGAGTTTAGATTTTGATGAAATGGCACTTTCCATTTGTCAGGAGTTTTCTGACATGCACTACATGATATGTGTTTCTTACATACCTGAACTCTTCATGCAATTCACTGGTGGCTTTGGCTACTACACAAAGGAATGCAGCATGAAATGGAGTTAAGTCTTAGATTTTTTTCCAGGGAACATTAGCATTCAGTTTCAGCCTGACTGTGCTAGCTTTTGTTTTTGAGTCATCCACACATATAAAAGCCTTCCCATTGAAATTAATTGTTTGTAGGCTCAGGCAATATTTATTTACCACAAACCTTTATTCCTTCTTTCTCTGTCTTCAGGTAACGATATGAATAGAAATGAATGCAGTGCCTCCTGATGACTTTGCAATAGATTTCTATTCTATTTTTCTGTTTATGTTGTCCTAAAAATAAATATATATTTGTTATTGTGTTGGCTTTTTTTAAGAAACAAATCCTTACAGTGAGGAGGGAATTCATTAACAATTTGGTGTGGTTTTTTGTTGTTGTTGAGGAATTTGTCCCATACTTTCCTTTTTGACTGTAAGAAACAGGTACTGGGACAGTGCAGATCAAGTTTATCAAGACAGCATAAGCAGTAATGAAGCTTTAACTTGATTCTTGTTCTTATTGTGCTTGCATATTTGCAGTGTGCCTGCTGAACACAGCACCTTCCAGCAAGCTTATATGTATACCCCTTTTTACCTGTAATGCAAGGGTACATAATAGTGATTTGATATGGTCTTACAATATTTTGAACCCCACACCCTTTACCCCAAAGTTTCCAAGAAATAAAAAATACAATGTGAGCAACAGAACTTTTAGAGGCTACAAATCACCCTCTATAACTAAAACATTCTGATTACCCAGATCTTTTTCTTCCACAATCTTTACTCTGCAGAAGGTTAAACAACAGAGGATTATTTCTCTCCACCTAAAGGCCGGTTACACTTAATTTTTCATTGCTCCTGAAGCAGAAGGGAAAATAAATTTTTTCTTTCTTTTTTTTTTTTTTTTTTCTCTCTTGATATGTTTTTCTTGTTCTTCTGAACTTTTATTTCTGGGGATATATGATAAATGAAGAAATCACTGCTAAGTTCTTCAGAGATAGATTACGGTGCATGTAAAGGATTTTTAAAAGTCATGTTCCTCTCTATATAAATAGTGCTACACCTCCTAAAAGCCTGTCTCTTCAAATTAGAGAAGGGTTAACACAGTTGCTTAGGAGCTACTGTAAAATGTAAAGGTGTAATTTATGTTGGGAAAAGTGACTGTACTGATCTGGGATAAAGAGAGGCTCAGGTGGCTGAGCAGGCAAGTGACCTAGTGCCATGATAGATGAAGTGGGATTCTTTGTGCCTTATGTTAAGCAAGACTCATTGATAATGGAAAATAGTTGTAGCAACCAGGAAAGAGATCATTTCAAACTATGCAAGAAGAGAGCAAAGGGAGGAGCTGGAATGAAAGTTCATTGAACTGACTGACTGCGGTCAACCTTTTGCAGTCATATCTTTTCAAAGAATGTGTCTTTCTGAATGCAGGAATCATGACCCCAGTGGTGGAAGGCTCAGAGAATTCAGTGCCAAGGATTCCCACTCCTGAACAGGAATCTCAAAACATCCCCGTGGTTACCAGACATGGCTTGACAAACAGCACAAGATAAACAGGCAAGTCTGTGTACCCTGCCATCAGTGCTTACAGGCATAAATTTCAGTTTAAGTTACCAATAGGCTTTTTTCTTCTTTAATTGGGAATGCATTTGGCATTTCTCCAAGTCTGAAAATGATAAGATTTGTCCTTCTCCCTTTCATTATTTAATTAGTTACATGCTCATGCCAGTATGTTTCTCAGACTCCTACGTAATGCTTAAGTATTTGAAGTACAGTTCTGGAAGGAAACGGTGCTTGTTTTTTAGATGTTCCACAGCAAGGAGAGACTTTAATTCAATAGGAAGCTGACTTTACCATGTAAAAGTTTAATTTCTTGAACTTAATTGGGGGGTGACATTTGCTTATGCTTCTGAAAATCCTTATGATCTCAATGACCGAGAGAGGCCAGAAAAAGGAGGAAGAGTATTTCTAAAAATGTAATTTATACTTCCATGACTAACCAGGCCTGTAGCTGCTTTTCTGAGCTAGATATTTAGTGTTAATTCTTTAGAGCTACTCTAAATGTTTACTGACATACTGTCTCAGTGGAGCAGTTCTCCAAAAAAGAGATGAATTGTTAGGAGCCGGAATGTACTGAATAAGGAGGGAGACAGGCTAGGGGAGGTGAATGTTCTCCCCCATTTACACAACCTGATGTGGAGCACATTTTGTCTAATGAGGAGAGGAAAGAGAAGCTGATCTTGAAGTGGTTGGTGACCTTTTCTTCCCTATCAGCATCATGAATGCAACCTGCTCCTGGAGGGGGGTGGATTCTGACACCTTCTGGTACCCCAATATTCCCCTGACACCACTCTAGCTTAATTAGCAAGTGTTATTCATCATTCAACACAAAATATGAGGTGTCAGGATATATGCACTCGAGCATAGTGGCTGTTTCAGATGTTCTTGTCACAGGCTTAGGGAATGTACCACATCTTGAATCCTGGTTTAGTCTAAGCAGCTCTGTGGTTTGAGGAGAAAAGCCTAAAATGCTTGTATTTCATACAGTTATCCCCTGCAGCAATTTTGAAGGCCATAATAAAGTAGACTATTCATGACCATGTAAAATTATAAGTCATGCCCTAAGAAATATTCCAATTAGGTTCTAATAATAACGTAAGGTTGCGTTCTTTTTTATTATTTTATGGGTCTGAGTCTTTAAAGTTAATTCCTGTAATATATTTGAGCTCTTTTTTGCCCTTGAGACTGTATATTAAAAACTCCTCTTTATTTTTAATTGAGCTTGAGATTTCAGCTAATAGCCCACCTCTTGAAGTAATGTAAGAAGCATTTGCAAATGCCGTATGACTTAAAATGAACATGATGGTTGGGAAAAAACCTAAGACAAACTACTTGAAGAGAAGTCTAATCATCCGCCAAAATTCTAGCTCCGTGTTCCAGTAGGAATAATGGGAGTGGGAGAGGACCCTAATTACTTTGAAAATGAATCCTGTTAATTTATGAATAAGGTTGGGTTTTGTAGGGTGTCTGTCAGATTATTTCTTGTTCCATGCAGTACTGGATTTACACGGAGTAGTGCAGAAATACTGTTTACTATAATATGTTTATTATAAATGTTAATTATAGGATTAAAACTCAGCTTAAAAAAAATCCATGTATTGAAACCAGTAAATGCTGGTAAGTGCCTGCCCCAGAGTTCTGGTGTTCCTGTTTATGGGAGGGAGAAGCTGGGAAGGAAGGGTTCTTGGTCATGCAGCTGGGAAGACATCTGTCTTTGAGAACAGTTTGAGGACCTGCAAGTTTTTATGATTTATATATCATTGATACCTGGCATGTATGAAAACCTGTCTTAAGTACCTGTATCCTCGGCTGTGTGGTCTGGCTGAGAAGTGCTCAATGGAAGGCTAGAAAGTAATCGACCTACTCATATGAATAAGTGCTACTCAGAGAGAGAGTTGTTGAATTGAGCCCTTTGGGAGGCAGAAGTCACGGGCTGAAAGTTAATGATGCCCTGAGCATTATTTGCTTTCTTGTGGTTGCAGGACAAATACTCCATATGTTTCCCAGGAAACCTGCAGCCCATGGTGACTGATTCCTGGCTTCAGCTGATCCAGCAGCCTAGTCACTGTCACCGTGCTGAGACACAAACATACTGAGCACAAAAAGACTCCCGTCATGTAGGTAGTGTTGTAATTCAATAGAGAAAAATCAGTCATGCAGGTTCTGTATTCCTGTTACCTTACTGGAAGAAAAAAGCCCCAAATCAACCAAGAGCCCAGTGCCTGTACTTTCCTGTGTGTTTTGCTTGAGTCAGAAATGAAACTGCAACCTGAGGACAGCAAATCTACTTTTCAAGCTAATGTCCTACTGATACTTAAAGGCTAGAAGTTGGAGATAAGCTATCTATTTCCAAAACTTAAATATCTGCAGTATCTGAATGTCTAGGTATCTGTATATAATGTGCAAAACTCCTGTTCTTGAGAAAGAAAGCTCCAAGTTACATTATTTGAGCTGTAGGCTGTTAAGAACAGCCCACAGATTTCCTCCAGCATGTGGATCTGGATCAGCCAGCACTGGCCAGCTCTTACTGTCGGGTTCCCAATGCATTCAAAAACCAGACTGCGGGTTTTTAGCATGCATCTGAAGATTCAGCAATGTATCTGGGTGCTTAAAACTTTGGCTTAAAGTTAAGGTGGAAATCAAAGTTTTGTTATCTATGCATAAATAGCTAAAAGGCTCTGTTTTATACAGGGTAACACAGGGAGCCTCCGGTGAACAAAAGCCCTGTCACCGTAAGTAAGCAACTCAAACCCTATCTCACTGTACCTAAACAGAAGCTGCCTCTGCCTCATTACACTAATTTTCACAGCAGCCGAATACAATTTCTTTCAGGATCCTTGCTTTAAGTAAGGAAAAAATATAAGAAGTAAAAATAATTTGGAAATTCTTTCCCTTACAGGAGAATTAAAAATAAATAAAATATATATAAAACAAGAAAAAGAGGTTAAACTAAAATAGAAAAGATTTGGAACAAAGGATGATCTTCACAATGATCCTGTTGAACATTTCTTGGATTTTCCATCCAGAATGGTGTACATCTTTCCCAGACTAACTCCATGTAGCCCTGATTTTTCCCAGTAATATCTCAATATATTGTGTTTCTACCTGATTTGGGGTCACAAATGGCTTATGTTACGTACATGAGTATTGGACACAAGATCCTCGCAGTTGTGTACAACTGACCCTGAAAACATTCAGAGACTGTTGTCAAGCAATTCAGTATAATTTGGGGCGCTGAAAATGAACTTGTGTAAAAAGGCTTTCAGAGTGACCAGTACAGGACAGAAAAAAACCCCACTTAGATGTCTAAATAAATATATTTGGTAATGTTTTCAGATAGTCTTAGATGTTCAGGATACTTGTGGATAGCACATAGCACATACAGGAAAACTGTGTCCTTGTGAAGAGACAGCCAGAGGCCAGGAGGGCTACCTGAGGATCTCTAATGCCTATGTTTAGGAAAATAGATACCAAGAAATGTTTCAGTTAGAACTCTATCCATGACTTTTAGTTATATGTAGATTTTTTGTAGTTATCCATCTCCTGAAGATCTTTCTAAACACATTTTTCTTTTCTTATAGCACCATCCAGTAACAACATGTAGATCCAGAGAGAAAAGGATGGTTCCATATATTTTTAATTACATCATACTTACAGGATTATGTTTAGCCAGAAAGTGGAGAAGTCTTTTCCAGTTTGACAAGGTAAAATACTTTCATAGTTAAGTGATTTGCTTTAATATTCTTTTCACATCTTGTTCTCTCCTGAAGATATTAAAAGTAAACCAGGAGTATGAAGCCTCAGAGTTTAATTTTATTAATTTTAGTTGTTTTTTCCACCCTCCATTTTATTTACATCTAAGTTCTTTGACAATTTATATCCATTGTCTGTAATGTTTACAACTCAGCATAGGAGTGGTAACCAAATAATGAGGGGAAAGAAACAGGAGGAATACAAATGGAAATTAAAATGCAGATCCTGCGTTCTTGAACTGCACTGTTTCATTAAGCGGCTGGAGAAGACATGATTTGTGGATGGACCAATAGCTTAATATTAATCTATTCAAGAATTTACATCTCATGAGACGACACACACAAGGAAGTGATGTTACCCCATTCTGGAAGAAGAAAATGATGGCTTTGCCTAAAGCAGGCTCAAAAAGAGGACGTGACAGCCATCATTGGGAATGTAAAATTCAGAATTCGGTCTTGAACAGCAGGAAATTCCAGCAAGCTCCTTATGACAGGCCAGTTAGATAATAAACACCTCATGAATGATACCAAAATCCAGATCTCAGATCTCAAAGTCTTAGAAAGAAAATAAAAGCTACAGTCTTCACTTTCAAGAAGAGGAAGCATGGAACCAACAAACCTGAAGAGAAGAAGAGGAAGACTTCTGATGAGTGCCCATGTTGTGCCAGGTCACCAGGCAATGGTGATCAGCTGATCTGTTGCAAGAGAGATGCTGTTTTCAGCAGCTAAAAGATCCAGCATGTGTAAGAAAAGACATCCTCTCTGCTCATGGGGCATGGAAGGAGGATTCTTCCTTGCTTTTTGTCTGCAATAGCATCTCTTCTCCATTTTCTGCAGCCCAGAAATTAAAGCCAAGAACTTGACTTCACCTTTTGAATTTAAAGGCGGCTCAGGCTGATACACAGACTTTATTACGCTGTGATGAGTTTCATTCACGCAGGACATTATACAGGTGGTTTAAATAGTAACAAGTTACCCAATTAAACAATATTTATTCCTTTCAATTTAACAAATTAAGACTATCCTTATAATGCTTGAGATGAAGAAAAGCTCAGAAAAAGTGTATAAAATAAAGCACAATCAGTATAAAATCATAAAGACTTTCAACAAACAGTGAGCACCTTAGTTTCCCAGTTTTTCAACAGTCTAATGAGGGCTATATGATGCAAACACTAAATTACATGATTGATTAATTCAGTGCTGAACAAGTGGACCTGTTACAACCAATATCAGTAAGTCCCTATTAATCAATTCTGTATTGCAATATTTTCCTTTGGTAGGACAGAATATTCCAGTCTCAAAGAAAAAAGGCAAAAACTGTCCCTTTTTTCCCTGTTATTATCTCTCTACTTCTTTCCATATAATCATAGGTCCACAAGTATTTGAATCCTTCCAAAGTATTGCATCTTCTGCATTAGTCATGATAGTGAGCCGGGGGGGCTGCAATTAAAAAAAGCTTCTCATCTGCTTTTTATGCTATGTAATATATATATATTTGTCTGGTGGGCTGACCTTGGCTGGATGCCAGGTGCCCACCAAGCTGCTCTATCACTCCCCTCCTCAACAGAGTCACAGGGGAGAAGATAAGATGGAAAAAAATAATGGGTCAATATAAAGCCACTTTAATGAAACAATAGCAAAAGTCATGTGGGTGGAAGAGAAGGAAAATAAGAGATGCTCTTCTCTAGTTCCCATCAGCAGGCAATGTTTGGCCACTTCCCAGGAAGCAGGGCTTCGGTTCATGTAGCAGTTGCTCTGGAAGACAGATGTCATAAATAACAAATGCCCCCCCTTCCTCCTCCTTTCTCTTAGCTTTTATACCTGAGCAGACGTCATATGGTATGGAATATCCCCCTGGTCACCTTGGGTCAGCTGTCCTGGCTGTGTCCCCTCCCAAGATCTTGCCCACCGTCAGCCTACTGATGGGGGCAGGAATGCTGGAGAGACAGCCTGGGTGCTGTGCGAGGTGCGTTGTCACCACCTTTCTACCTACCAGTACAAGCATGGCACTGTCAGGGCTGCTGTGGGGAAAATCAACTCCACCTCAGCCAGACCCAATAAAATGTGGTATATGTGATTATATTCTAATAATATATGTGATTGTATTCTCATTTTCTATCTTATACATCACTGAATATTATACCAAAATTTATCAACAAAAGGATAAAAAACCCAGAAACATAAGAATGAAGTACTCGCTAATATGGTCCACACATGCATCTCACATGGAGCGCATCCTCACAAATACTTTCACCAAAGCAAAACCTCAGAATTTCTTGAAATCAAAGAAAAGCATTAATTCTTGTCTTTCAAATTAAAAAAACTGGTCCAGAATCAATCACTGGAAGCTGAATGAAATTCTCGCTGGATATCCATTTCTGAGAATGGCTATATTGCAGTTTTATGACAGTGGTTAAAGAAATTATATAAATAACCTTCCATAAAAATGTTTATGTTCACATTCTGTCACTGCAAAACTGCAGTTTTCAGAACAGAAAAAATGCCAAGAACTTGTTTTGAATTTCAAAATTTTAAGTCACCTCCTATTCAGAATAAATCATGCTTTCCTTTTTAAATTACATGTGTCATGCAGGGAGGGAACCTACTCTTGCACAACTATTTTGGAAAATACATTTTTACTATTCAGAGAACATTGTTCCCTGGCCTTTAAATATTTATTGAAACAATGAACTTCTAAGTTGATCTGTCTTCGCTGAAAAATATTTTATTACTATCTAATGTTATCTTAGATACTACTTATATTTCAGAGGTCTTTTCAAAGGTTTATTCACAAGATTTTGTTTGCATTTTTAAAAGGTGTATAGAGCCCAAGATATAAACCCCTATGTAAATACATTTAATTATTTTTAGGAACCTCTTTGCTCCCCTGGGGGTGGAGATGCAATTAAGAGTTTAACCCAAAACACTGTATTTTAAGAGGGCTTACCCAGGCATTTACTTTGCACCTGTTCATTTCTGTATACAGACAACAGTAGTTACATATAAAACTGTAATAGCCACTGGTATTATCTGATTTTTTGCTAACAAAGAAATTATTGTAATTTAATTTTGCATAGAATTATGTTTAGTGCCCTCTTAAATGAATTAATTGCAGGAGTCCATGTAGGTCCATGCATGCAGATCATAAAAGTTTATTTGGGAGCCTAGCTGTACAGTTGTTCAAGGGGGTTGCTTTGGTAGGTTCACTTGCATGGACATGACCTTGTACTTCCATTTATAGATGGAAATGAGGTTGATGTCTACCTAATTTCAGAAATGTATCAAAGCAGGTTTTTTTGGTACACTATTGGCATAGATTTATAGGTTGATGCAGAAAAAAAAATATGGATGGAACTTTCGATGGGACCTTACTTGTTCTTTAATTACTGTGTCTGTTGCTCCTTGGGAAATAATTTATAGTCTGCTTGGGACTGCAGGCTGGAAAAATGCATTACCTCTTCTTTGGTACATTCATTAGAGTTTTGCAAATGAGCATCAGGTTCACTATCGAACAGAAATTGAAGTTGTCAGAGCAATGTGCTTGGGAATTGGTTATGGAAAGTAAGGCAATTTTATCTTTAATGAATATCATGCGATCATTGGCTTTGTTGTTCACATGGGACAGAGAAATCACCTTTAGTAGATTACACAGCTAAACCAATTTACATAATAACATCATATGCATTAAAAATACATTGCCCTTGTGGAGGCAGGGTTCAGCTGTTGAAGAGATAAAAATAACTACTACAAACTGGCATTTCCCAGCTACACAGATCAGTAGGGATCACAGAATTCTCTTGGACATCAGCTTTAGTAGATTTCAACACTAAGCCCATTATGTACTTTGAAAGAGTTTGCTTTTTGAATCATACATGGCTTTCTCAGGAGGTGAGTTAAAATATATTTAATTCTGTTAAAACTGTTCCTACTAACTCAGATCACAAGGGATTATGTAACCATATGAAAATGGTCATTATGGGGGAAACTTAAACAGTAAACTAATATTCCTAAATAGGCTGGTGCAGTTGGGGCATACATATGCACTATATTAATATTTCTTCTCAGTAGTCAGTTGTGACTTGTTTCTAGTGTTTAAGTGATCAGAAATGACACCACGAGAGCCTTGTATTAAACAATTTGAAGACATGTTTTGGCTGATGACCAAAACATGTCTTTGGCTCTGTCTCAAAGAAGGATTTTCTTTCATTTGTGGATCATTGCTTTGCCTATGCCAAGAGGAGTAAGAGTCCTGGAGTAGATCAAGGACATGATTCATGAAATTATTTGGTATTCTTCATGTTTTTCTCTATGACACTTAGAAATTATATGATTTAGCTCCTCTAAGAACCCCCACAAAGAAATTTCAAAGTGGTCTGCTCAGCTACCAGCAGGGGGGCAAAGGAAGCAGTCACACACAGGGATTTTTTAAGCCAATCACTATGGCGCTGAGGAAAGGGTCATGTAAATAATGTTTTACTCCTCTATTTAGTCAACAAATTCTTAAGAGGACTTACACATAAGCATCCCACCCTAGTCTATCTCATGAGTAGACTTCAGTAGCCCACGGCAACAATTTGCATAGATCCTTAAAATGAAAAACTAAATTAGGCTAGAATAAGAAATAGGTGTCTTCAGGATTGGGGCTGTGCCACATATCCCCCCAAAAAGTTGAGCAGGAAAGAATTCAGAAACCTTGATAAGAATTACTGACAGATCTGGTCTAACAAAAATGTGCTGCTTGGAGCATATTTTACCCACGTTTTTACTCAGTTAATACTGAGATTGTTGCCTGATGTAGGCAGGCTGAGAATACAGTCATCATGGTCCAGGCTTTCTGACAGAGACAGCAAGAGACTCTCTTACCCAGGGAGGATATGAAAACGTTCCATAATTTTCAGGGCTCTTCTGAAATAAAGCTTCTACATCCAGCAGTATGTTTCAATAACTTTATTCTGTACAGCCCTTGGTGTGCTTTTGCCAGTCCTTGATGCTTAGGGCCCTTCATTATTAGAGACCTGACTTGCTTTGGCTGAGCCGTGCCCAGGGTGTTACCATTTTCCCATTTTTGTTGCTGTCCTCTCTGCGGAGTCCACACCCCTCCAATATTTTTGTACACATTTACCTTAAATTACTCACCAGGCTCTGAACGTAACTGAGGCATGAACATACATGCTCACCTGCCCTGCGAGCGGTGAGCTCTGGCACTGGGATGCTGTAGAAATTAACGAGCAACCTTCCCATTCAGGGCAGAATCAATCAGAAATAACTCACATCAGAGGTACAACAATGTTATGGGCACTGGCAGGCAAGCTCTCTTGGACCTTGCTGAAGTGCTAAGGAAAAAAACATTTTTTAATGTAATTCAGTAGATCAAGACAACATCATTTATTAATTAAGTTCAGGTCAGTTTCCTAATCTCTTTACCATTGATCAATGACAGTTAGGAAATAATCTCTATCTGTAGCAATATATATTAAAAAGTAGAAAACACCTGTAATGCATTGTTTCAAATATGATTTTTATTTTAAAAAATAATTTAGTAAAGATTGAGTTCAAAGAGGTGGCTAGTTTTTCAAGATTAAGAGTCTTTTATGCAGTACTTCAAAAATCATGCCATGTACAAAAGTATTTGTGACTGTTCTCAGTTCATTTGTTTAAAAATTCATGAAATAGAATTCCTTTCTCCTTGCTTATCAACAATCACACAGCATACCTGGAATATTTTATAGCTTTCAATGAAAATGGCAAATAACACATACAAGCTTACTTTTATCAAAAAAATCAGAGTGGAAGAAGAATTGGCTAGTTTAATCGCTTGTCTTAATTTTGAGTATTGCGTCACCTAACTACAAAACAGTATGTATGTACAATTAAGTATTTTAATTTAATCATCTTTTTTTCTAGTAGAAGCAGAAGTGCAGGACCCTTTATCCTGTGAAATCTAGGGGAAATAAGTTTTTTTTACAGAGTATATTCTCATCTGCCTATTGAAGTATGTGGATTTCAGGATTTAGCTTCAACAAATTCATCAGCAGTTTTATTTATTTGTTTTTTATGATGATTGAACAAGCTAGTCAGCTGTCCTACACTATCAACAGAAGTGTAATCAAACCTTGTATGCTCTTAGCCCTCTTGTACAAGAGAAGGAAAGAATTTTGAGTTAAATGTGCAGTCAGTAGTAAATTCATAATATGATTTTCTACTGCTCATGCCCAGTCTATCTAGCAACATGCTGTTGTGAAAGAAGTGTTATCTGAAGTGAAGTAACTGCATGATTTCCTTCAGATTTATCCCAGCTATGAAGTTTTAAACAGTTTGGGGGTATTCCTTTGAAATAGTATTCTATCTGTACTAACTATTTATACATGTCCTAGATTTTTCTCGCAGTGCTCATGGTACAGAAATAAGTGGCTGGGATTTGTGTGTTAAGCAAGAGAGCTAAATGTTCATTAATCAAAGAAATCTGACAAAACTCTTTGTCTTTTAAATCAGAGAAAGGAAATGTGAACTCCAGAAAGTAAATTTTAGAAAATGAAAGGCTATAAAAAAAGAACAGTGGTGAAAGATTTTGTTGTAAGCTTAATGTTGCATTTGAAAGCAGCCTGGTCATACAAAATGTGATGGATTATGGGACTCAGCCTCTACTATAATGTCTTCCTGTTTTGCTACTTGTGATCTGTGACCGGTGCTGAGCAGCTAAGGAGCTTTTTGATTAGATAAAAAGACTCACACACTGTGATCTATACCTACAATATTATACTTTGCAGGGAAGCATAAAAGGATATTTTTTCCTCTTCTGAAATTAGACTTCCCCAGGGTTTGTCTGTGTTTGGGTTCAGGCTCCAGAGAACTGCACAATTTTTTGTTGCTCCAGTCAGCAGCTGTGTGATTCTTTTCTTGCAACCCAAAATCATGGCACATTTTATACCAGCTTTCCTGGCTTTGAAAATGTGGTAGCCCATGTTCAGCAGACAATCCTTGGTTAAATATTTTAAATACATTTAAATAAATCAATACCTCAAAGGTGATTTTTCATAAAAGCAGAGACAGGTATTCTCTCCCTAACAAGCCTGCCCTAGATTTTCTGTTTTCGCCCAGGTTGTGACTTCTTTTATTTTCCACGAGCTTCCCAACTCAAGAAGGGTCTGCTCCAAGACCCCCTCTTGCCTCAAAGCTCTATTAGAGGATTGAGGAAAATAATTGGCTCAAAGACATGGCCGAGAAGAATTAAGACATCAGCCAGTGAGCCCATTAAAATGTCAGGCATTATCTCCCCGAAGTGACAGGAGAAGGCTGAAATGCAGCCTTTAATCTGTTAATCATTAATTTCAGAAAATGAGTCCACAGTTCCCTCTCTGGCACATCTGTGTGGAGACATACCTGCTCGACTGGCCTGAGGCAAGCCGCTTTGGTGGAACACGTCTCTCAAATGACATAGTTCTCCACCAACTCAGCTGGTGCTCAACACCACCTCCCAGCTCCTTCAGTCAGCAGCACAAACACCACCTCCCAGCTGCTCCTGCTCCCCCGGGGTGACTCAGCACCCCCATCCAGGCACCGCAGCAGCTGAGCCTGTCTCTATCACTTCCCAAATCAGGTTGCTATAGAAAGAATGGCTTCTGAGAGGCATGTTTGCTTCAACAGCAGGGATGGGAATTAATCATCACACATGATTCATGAAAGACCAGGAGAGATGTTTGTGGCAGCTGGAAGTTTAGCAGGATGAAGAAAATGTGGTGGGTAGGAAGGAGCGGCACAGGGATAAGGACAGGGATCCTTAACAGGGAGAAAGGGGAAGGTTATAATGGAAAGAGAGGGAGGGGGGAGTGGAGGAAGTCCAGGACTAGGTGAAAGAGAGGTGAAGACTTTAAAAACTACAGAAAGGAAAGTAAAATGGGTAGGAAAATACACCAAAGGGGTGTGGCAAGTAAAGCCAGAATTTATTAAGAAAAAGAGAAATAAGATGGAAGAATCAGCAAATAGAATTAGCCTTAGTGAGCCAGGCATAGCTTTTGGCCATACAAACCTACCATGCTAACCCCACCTTCTTCCTCTTCAGTATTCCTGTGTCCATTTGCAGTCCTCTTTTCTCCCTCTTCTTCCCTGTGCCAGTGCCCCCCATGCTGTCAGACCCCACGTTTCCATGCACTTCTCCATGATCTTTCAGCCTGAGCTTCTTTGCTCCATATAATTTCACACTGTACCATTCCTTCCAGCTCCGTGCTCTCATGGGAAGAAGACAGTGTTTGTAGACACTGTGGTGATGCTATTGCATGCCAGGAGACACGCAGAGGGAGAGGTTCACCAAAGGGGCCAGGAGGAGCTTTCTTAGGATGTGGGGACTGGGATATGCCAGCCTGGTGGGGCTGTTTAGGGAGGTGTGTGCAGGTTAGGGGTAGGAGAGATCGGTGTTGGGGTCTAGGGAGTGCTGTGGCACGCAGAGGGTGGGATGGTGTACCTTGGTTGGTGTGGGAGCATTGTCTGGGGTGGCAGTGAGGGGGTGAGCTGTGCTGTGAGGGACCCTGTGTGGGTATGAGGGCAGGCTGCAGCGCAGGACCCTGGGGAGCCTGGCGTGATGCTGAAGTTCTGCTGCTGGCAAAGCAAGGAGTGGCTGTGACTGCTGAACATTTTATGCCAAACATAATTAAAAGCCTAGTTTGATAAGCAATACAGATGCCTTCTCCCAAAGAGTAGAAGACGGAAATACTGATGCCTGGAAAGTTTTTTTTGGTGGGGAGAAAAGAATATAATGTATGGAGCTCCAAGCTGTGAGACAGGAGATTTTGATGCACTCAGACACCTGTGTGAACTTTAACATTTTGCTTTCTATATAATGGCCTTTCATGCCTCAGCTACAGGGAAATTTTTAGACTAAACCCTGTTTTAATGACACTGATCACTCAGGCAGTACAGCAATTAAAGTTGCACGGTTGTAAAGGTAGAAAAGTGAGAGTCCTGGTTCCGATGCCTTTAGCTAATATTTTTTGGGGTGGTTTTTTGTTGTGGTGGTTTTTTGTTTGGTTTTTTTTTTTGTGTCATGGAAAGCAGTGGAGAAATGGTTGGATACACTCAGTCATTGTGCCATGTAGCCAAATGTAGACTGAAGAGATTATTAATTTAGGTTAGGGGATGCTATTTAAAGGGGGGAGGGGGGAGAATATAAGAACAGTTAAGCATTTGCCTTCCATCAAAACCTGATGCTTTGGATACCTAATTTCCATTTGTGTACTTGAAAATCTTTTCCTTTATTCCTATACAGATGAAAATATGGAACAAAAAAGGATTTATTTACCAGTTTTCCTGTCTTTGTTTTCTGACAATGTTTGAAGATTGAATGCCCGTATTCCCACCGTTAGTCGGGTGATGTGATTAAGACTGGCTATCAAGACCTGACTTGGAGTCAACTATGCTGCATGTAACAGACCAGGGAGTAATTCCTCTGGCTTGGGGAACAGGAAGCACTTCCAAAGGCAGAGATACTCTGTCTGGTACTGGAAAATATGACTGAACACCTCTCAGTCACCCAGAAGCTTCCTTTCGCTAGAACAAGTGACTAGAATGCACTCCTGAATTTTCCCAAACAGATAGTTGAAGCAGCTGTCTGTAACTCTGTAAATACCATACTATGCTCTTGTATTTCAAGCCCAGGTTATATTTTTAAAATGCATCCCAATCTAAATTTTGAATCTGCATTCAAGCCTGGGAGATTTACTCTATCTTAAACCTGGGCACCCCTTCCCCATATCCCCCCACCCCCCTCCTTCTCCCCTTTCCTTAACACTTCATTTCTTCCATTGTTTCAGTTTGTACCAGAACAGGAAAGAAACACACAATCAAAAAAGGATATTTTCTGCTACTAAGAGCCATTTCCCCTAGCAAATCTGGGAGAATATGCCAGTGGTGAGTAGCTGGGACTAGCTGGAGGCAATGAAGATCAGTGTACTGCAGTGCTTGGTGACACAGTATTTAAAACACTATTCTCCAAGGCAGTGGAGCTTTAATAAACTCCAAGCCTTCTTAGCAGACTTGGGAAATTCAGGATCCTGAATGCTAAATAGAAAGGAGGACATGAAGGAAACAGCTGTTCGTGTGTGTAGGAATGTCATATGAAACCTCCAAAGTCTTGACAGCTATGGTATTCATCATTATGTCAATACTGCAAAAAATATACCTGTTGTGCATGCTTTCTTTCACTGTCAGTTAAAAAAACTAGGCATTGTATCACTGGCAAGATTTTACATTAAACTCTATTCAAAGGGTGACACAATATTCTAAGATAAATATATCTTATAATATTTTTCTGGTAAAAGTCTAATTTCACACAAAATACTTGTTATACTCTCTTTTAGTTCAGGATCACTAAGATTGAAATGGGGCAAAAAGGTTGAAATTTTTGTCTGCTATGATTATAATGACACTGACATGTTGTGAATGCCTTTTGGGCAGGTTTCCAAAGCTGAAATGATAATTCTATCCATGTTTCATTTTTTTGCTGTAGAAAAAGTGAAACATATATTTGGAAAATTGTATCCTTAAAATATACTATATACACAAATTCTAGCAAGCGGTGATTTGTGGAAAGCTATGTTCAAAGAAGGTTTGCTGTATGCATAGATTAAATTCTATTGATCATCTACCCTTCTCACACTTACGAGTAGTTTCTCAATGAAATGCATGAAATTATTTACATTCTATGGAAGATGGCAGCCTCTTAATGTGGAAGGTTATAACGAATGCCAGTGTCTTGACCTCTGCCCTGATACAGCCACCTTTTTGGAAGAGAGAATTCATTTCTGCAGGTGAATAATTTTGTTGAGTTCAAAGGCTCTTTAGAACTATTACTGATTATTGGTGTGTTTGCAGTGCTCTTGGGGACCTGTCATGGGCATGCAATTGAAGGTGTGAGAATGTGAGGAAAGTCAGAAAAATACTTTCTGACTTTTTTTTTTTCTCAGAAACTTTCTATTTGATCATTTCACCTGGTGGTGATGCAACACTGTATTCTCAATATTTTCTCAACTACCTTTCTGAGCTGGAGCCCACATAGGAAAGGACCAACCTGTTCAGAGTCTATGAAACGTCTGAAACAGAAAATTAAGCAATCTCTCCTTTCAGCCCATAACGTAGCAGGGTTCTTGTGGTTTTGAGGATAGTACACTTTGACCTTACTTCTTACATTGCATGCTAGATCAAACAAGTCTGGGCATGCCTTGTACGTTGGATCTCCAAAGACGAAGGATCTCAGGCATTCAAGACTGTTCTCAACGTATCATCTCCAAATGCTGTCCATGCCTCTCAGCAGTTCCTTGGTTACTGGCCCTTCTCTAGCCATGTGCCACAATCATTGGAAGACTTCCATTGAACAAGGACTGACTGCATATTTCTAAGAGATTTGCGATGCAGGAATTAAACCTATAGGTGAAGAAATATCAATATTAGCCTGACAAATCAAACAACAAATATTCTTTTTTTTTTTCAATTATAATTTAATTATTTCATTTTCTAGGCTTTAAGATTGGGATAATCAGTGAGTGATAATCAGTGGCAGCTAACATCTTCATCATTGGATTTGTCATGAAATTTCGTGACAAAGAAAGTATAACATTAATCTGTTCAGCAGTTTCTACAAAGACTTACAGCTTTGGTTGCTGCTCTTTCTGTGTGTGACTCAGTTCTTGCAAAGAACTTGTTCAGAGCCTGGCCACACCATTTTTTCAGAGAAAAATTCAGGGCATGAGAAGACACAAAGGGTCTTAGCTGTAGATTCTAGACTTACTTGTTAGGTGGGACTTCTTATGATCCTTTGTTAATTTAACTTTCACTAGAAAAACACTGTTAATTTAACTTTCATTAGAAAAACCCAAAAGAGTAAGACCAATGGTCCACCTAGCCCTGTAGCATCTCTGTATCAGTGCTAGTACAAGATGCTACCTAGGGAGAGCATGTGTAACTGGCCACAGCCTGTGGTAGCCTTTACTTGTACCTTCCCAGCTTCCACAATCATTGGATTAAGGACTTTCGAGAGTATGTCCCTGTCTCATCCCCTTAATATACGTTTACGAACTTGTTCAATGCATCTATCAGAGGGAATATTCAATCTCCCAGGTATTAGCTTCTTATTATATGTATGTACAATGACTGTCACTATCAGAGTCTCTAGAAGTGTTAAGATAATTAAAAATAATTTGTTACCCAATCCTTTAACGGGTTTTCTAATAAAGGTGCAAAACTCAAATGCAGCACCTGCCTGTTTTCTATGTACATTTCTAGATGGAAACAGTTTTACAGCGTGCTTCGAGATCATGTTGAAAGAATGGTTTAAGTAGGAACTGTTTGTGCTACACTCAAACCAGAGATAGTCAGCGAGGTCTGGAGAAGGGCAAGGAAAGACCTAGAGTTTTATACTGTGAGACTTGGGCAGTGGATTATGAATGCTGGCATTCCTATCCACTGGAAGAGTCCTCAGACATGAACTGAGGTCACTGAGTGAGTGGGCTTCTGTGCAGGAGCATTCCTCCCTACCATCCTGGTGTTTGTGACAATGCTGCTAGTATCATTCCTGAAGGATAATACGTAACATGCTGCTGGTTAGACTTTGAACCATTGATCTGAGCGTGTCTGTCCACTCAGTTGTCCACCACATCATGGTTTAATCATCTAATGTATTTCTCTAACTGGTCTTACCTAAGCAGGCACTAGTTTCAGCCTCCTCGGTCAAGTGTACTTTTCTCCTCCAGATCCTGCCACAAAGCTAGGAGTCGTGGCAGGCCTCAAAACAGACCTTTCCAGTAAATAATGAGGTAAGAATTGCATCAGGTACCTTATCTGCTCCTGTGTTCCTCATCAGTGGGTTGCCTGTCCAGCTCACCTGCAGGCTTATGCTTTCCTTGGTTTTCCTTTTGCCGCTGTTGTAACCACAGAAGCTCATTTTGTTGCCCTTTCACAACCTGTGACAATTTCAACTACAGCCAAGTTTTGGCTTTCCCAGTTTCACTCCTGTATCAACAATGTAATGCACCACTGTGCTTAAAAAGCTGATGTGATTGCCCTTTCCCTTACACTGAAAGTATTTCAAAAATATGAATTTTAAGGCATACATTTTTAGATTTGTCTCATAGTTAGTCTCTTTTCTGGTTTTTTTTGTGTGCACATAGCCAAGGTTTTCTTACCAAACCAGTTATGAGAGCACCTTGCTGCCTTTTTTCTCTTCTTTTAATCAAAGCAGACACATTCCCATGTGCACATTTGACTGATATTAGGGTGTTAAGGAGAAAGGAATTTATGAATTTCAATAATATTTTGGCACTGAATTCTTCTACTATATTGGAATCAAAATACAAAGCTGGCTAAAATTCTGTAACTGGTTGACCCACCTGAATGAGAATGCTAGATACACATAAATTCAAACACAAATTTTATTTTTAATTGAACAAGTTTTTTATTTATTTGTTAGGGTTATTTTCCCTGTGTTTCTTTTTTTTGTTTGTTTGTTTGTTTATGGTTGCAGACATATACTGAAGTCTTGCTTTTAGCATGGCCATAATGTGAATAGAGTTGTAGTGTTTATTATATGCCTGCTCCTCCAGCCCCTCAAATAGTCCACAGCCAAAGCAGAATTATGCTTCCTTACTGTCATCTTCCTGGCTGCCATGACAAGGAGGCAGGGTCGCAGCTCTGCTTTCCCTGTGTATGCCAATAGACTTGGTCTGATCTGACAAGATAGATACTCAGTAAGCTGGGGCAGGAACAGCAGCATCATTTTTCTGTATGTTCAGGCAATCCATTAAGCATTAACTTCTGCCTCTTTTACCTGTTATCTCTGTTGTGCAAGGCACCTCTGCACAGTCCTGTTATGTACTGGGTTTGGTTGTGCAACAAAATGATACCCTTAGGAAGATAAAACTTTCATTTATCTTAATTTTCAGAAAATGATCATGCTTTATCCAAGTAATTTTGGTTATGGAAATAAGTTGATCAGTACTGATCATAGCAAACTTCAATTTGATGTTAAACACATGTCAAAACCTCTCCTCCCTCTGAGATGAATTTCGTTCTGCATCTCAATAATCTTGAATTTCTGTATTAAAAAGTCAATCATAAGGTTCACTTGTCATTAAATGTTTTAGTGAATCTTGTGCTGGCTTTAATGGCAAGTCTGTTTTAAGATTTCTTCCTATGCATAATGTGCTGTAGAGATGTTAAGCCTAAATCAGATTGAATAACAAGTTGTCTAGCTAGGGAAAAGAAGGAACTCAAAAACACGGTAGTTAGACATTCATTTTGTTTTCTATAGAAATAAACCATAATGAAACAGTTAGGCATTCAAAACACAAAACCCATGCAGTTTTGGAAAGTTAACTAGTGGAGAAGGGAAAAAAAGGAGGTACCTCTTGTTCAATATACCACTGTCCTGCCAAGCAAGAACAATGAGACCATGACCATAAACATTTTAATTGCTCCCCAAGTACACATTACAGTGATGACCTGCATCCATATTCTCATAAGAAAACAACAGTATATTGTTGTCTCTTGGGAAGCCATGGTTTGGGGTTTTGTAGATGTGTTGCTATAGCTACCCCTCACAATTAATGAAGTTTTCTGAAGATGAGTCTTACTCATTCAGGCTATAAGTGAAAACAAAACCTTGTTTCTGCCTTTAGCCTGCCCCTCTCCCCCCTCCCCCGCTCTGAGAAAAATACCCCATTTTGTTCTTTATTGCATTCGTTGTCATGAGAGAAGACAGATAGTTGGGGCTCATGGAATCCCTTTCCAAACAGAACAGTAGATAAGAAACTATGCACAATAAAGCCATCATTCTTCAAATATATAGTAGTAATAATAAAACTCACAACAGTAAGCCTAAATTTGCTTTGACTGTTAAATGCTTTGCTCTCTCCCTCCACCCCTCCAGTTCTGTAAGGTCTCCAGGCTACTGGAAGGACCCACAGGTCTGCAATTTCAGCGGTGGCCTTGTTCCTAGTATGGCCTTTCTGGGCAGAGTGGGGGTAGCTTGTCTCACAGCATCCCAAAATGGGAAAGCAATAACTGCTTGGTAACAATGTCAACAATACAACTTGGGCAGGATAACTGCAGAGACTGGGGATAGGTACTTCTGTCCTGTAGCCTTCTGCAGAGGGTGAAAATTTACTTCCATAAAATAAGGTGTCTCGACTGAAACGGCAAAATCCTTGTGCTTCATCCACTGGGAGGTGAAAAGGCTTCCCACTGTTAAATAAAAAGTGTTTTGCTGCTAAACTTCTGCAGCTCCCTTGGACAGCACAGGGCAGGAGAGAAAATCCAAGGCAGTGTTTCAAGTACTCTTTCACAACACCCAGCAGCCTTCAGGCACGTGCACCCGCAGTTGTACATGGGCACGGACAATGCAGCAAGGTGGTTTCCAGGGTTACCACAACTTGTCAAAACAACAGAAAACAAAAGTGAAGGAGCCACTCTGCCCAGCATAATTCCTGTCAAGCATATTGCCTCATATAGGAGAAAAGCCAATTCTTTGACAGGCATGCACAAAAAGAGAGCTGCATTGTAGCTTATAGCTTAGTGTAAGAGCTACTAATCTGCAGATTGGAAAGACACCAAATATCCATCCCTACAAGTGAGATCACAGCTCTTGGATACCTGAACAGAACTCTCTCAGCCAGAGAAATCATTCCCTAAAAAAAATAAATTAAAAAAATATTCTATACCACAAACGTAAAGTCCAGAAATCAATAACTGGAGAAGCTAGCGTTGCAGTCGCCTTTTTCCCTCCCCCCCCCCTTTTTTTTTTTTTTTTAATTGAGAAGTATTAAAATGCCTTTCTTATTTTGTAAACCACAATTGCATTTGCTGTACCTTGGCTGCATTGCAAGGTTAATATAGAGATGTACTCTAGACAGGCAGTCAGAAAGATAATAAGCCTTCATAAAAAGAAGACTCTCTCCTTATCCATCATTGCCACTATTTCCACATAAGAGTAGGGGAAAGACATCTTAATTCTTTCACAGCAACAAATCCCTGACAATGTCTTCAGAAATTCAGGAATAAAGTGGCAAAGAAATCATCATCTACTAGCAGTTAATAAAATCTCCAACCAAATCCAAACAGGTGAAGTACCAGTTACCTCCATAAAGCACTGAATTAGACCAGTGAATCCAATTCTTTTCAATGCCTTTAAGGGAACCTTGATGAATAACTTGCAAGCCAACAGAGCAGACATATAAACCTGGGTGACATGAACCCTACACTGAGACTTTAAAAGATGAGTAAAATCTCTTTTATAAGTTAATTTGATATCTGCCAGTCCTTGACATCATACCAATTTCTTTAGCTTACAGAAAAAGATAGGGTTTCTGCTTTAAACATTTTTTTTCCCCAGGCAAAAGTTCAAATTATTTGTTTTTTTCAGGACACAGAGGAACAAGGGTAAGAATGGGTTAATAACTTTGCATTTCCTTGATATATCTTTCCTTCTTTAGAAATCTTGGACCTCTTTTTCCTCCCTGTGTTATCCTAATCTGATAATACAGAAAAAAAAAATTCACTTGTTTTTGAAACAGATGTAAATATTGTGTAACCAAAGGGAAAAGTGCTATTCACTTGTTACAGACATCTGCTTAACTGACAGAAGAAAAGACAGCAATATCTGATTTTTTACTTAAATTAATGAAATCCAAAAGTGACACTGAAATCTCCTTTTATTTCTAGGGCTTCGAAAAAGAACTTTCCCTCTCAGTATGAACTGATTGTGCCTAGTATAATATTTTTCATCATTTTTCTCCAAGCAGCAGTTAATATGATAGATGAATGCTGGAGAAAGGAGAGAAAATGATGCTCTCAGGAAATCTCATGAAGAATACAATTGCCCCATGCCTGCAGGAAAAGAAAGTCTATGAAGTTCCTTTACTATTGTATGTGTATTTACTGGCAGCACATTCAGTGGCTTTATCTTTATTTTTCATTTTGAACTTGGGAATATTTGAAGCTGGGCATGTGTCCGAGAGAGAGCACTGCACAAAATAGAGGCATGCATCTGAAGCTCCCCAGAGTTCTTTGTCAGAGGCCTCTGTCTGGGAAAAAAGCAGAAGAGATCATGTCCTTACTACACTGAGGGTCAAACTGGTCATAGGCTGGTAGATTTTCAAAGATTTTCATACCTCTCTTCCCTGCATGATAATGTTTGAGATAGCTTCCCGCACTGATGCAGCTATGGTATTTCTGAAAGCCCAGCCAGTATCTCCGCACAGAGCTGAGCAGCACTGTTGTATGTATGCATTAATTCCTTGGAGCAAGATCATTTGTGCCTGACATAGTTCAGCAGTATGTCACACACCTTGGACCTAAAGACTTTCACTAGGAAACAGATGCTCAGGTACCACAGTTTAAGCTTTCACAGGTAGCAAGCAATGTTATTGCTTGTCCTATAGCAGTACGTCCTGAGCAATGGTCACCTCATCTTTTTGAAGTAACAGGTCACAAGCCATTCTCCATAGACAGGTTGAATGAAGCCATCCAGTTTTGGAGAGCGCGTTCAACAGTATGGAACTGGGGCAGTCCCTGCCGCACCTTGGTGCCAGAGGTGTGCCTCAGGCACATCTATTTTACAACGGAGACATAGTCGATGTGCGTGCAGGAGAAAGTACTTGATTTTTAATTTTCCTTACAGTGGCTTGAATGTGGCAATGCCTCGTCCAGAGGATAGATATGATGATGTTTGGTACTCTTGACCAACTGTACTTAGAAGAAAAGAAACTTCTATAAACAAGTTCTGACAAAGCTTGACAGGCATCTTGCCTAGGAGGATAAAAAGAAAGGTTTGAGGCATTATTATGTTGTTTCTACTTTGGAAGCATATTGATGGGAAATTATTAAATGTATGTCATGCTACTACCTGCAGCTTAGGCTGGTTGAAAGAAGAGTATATTTTCATCAAGATTTATCCACCCCACCCCTCACCACACTGCCCTTTCTGAAAGCAAGCTGGACTCTGGCTCTCTGGCATTTTAAGAAAGGCACAAAACTTACCAATAAATGGCATTGCCTCCCTTTTTCTTTGCCCATAGATAGCAGGGAAGGTCTTCCAGCAGAGAAGAACTACATTTATTTTTAACATTTCATTCAACATCAAAAAAAAAAAAAAAGCAGATGGATCCTTCCAACCAGAGTTGTTCCAAAACAAAGCACATGTTTTTTTTGTCTCAAAATATTTCCATGTGATTATTTTGCTCAACTGTTTTCTGATTGTATTACTCATGTACACATTCAACTGAACAAACCCTAACTTTTAGTTCATCTAAGCTGCCCCTGTTACAAGAGAGTGTAATATAAGCTGTGGGGTTGGCATAGGATTTGATGAAGCTTTTTGCAGAGAGTCTGTGTAGAACTTTGGCTCATAGCAGGAGCTACTGCACTGTCTTCACCCTCTTAATACCATAATTCATGCCCAGCTGAGGAAATATGTACTATGCTGCAGATAGAAAGAATATCATATCTGTTATAGATCGAGAACTCAAGAGGAGGATGAAGGTTCGCTGAAGAGACATTTAAAGTTCTGCTCTAAATAAGTAATCATGCACTTAAAAAGTCGCTGGAAAATTAGGGTATTCTCTGGAAAAGAGAGACAAAATGTGTCTGTTCAAATATACACCTAAGTGTGAATATTCAAATTCACTCTCTTGTGATATATTGGTATATGCACAAAATTGTCTCCTATTGTATTTTTGTTTAGGTTTTTTAGTTGCTACTACAGGCAGTTGATTTTATAATTCTTAGATTCTTTGTGGGAATGATAAATTAACAAATTATAAAACCAGAAAAAGCTATTCGCTGCAGTACAGTTCTAAAACTCTCAGGGGAAAATAAATAATAAAAATGCCTTTTAGTAGTGAGGTTTTGAGAAATCCAGTGACAAAACCTGTTCCATTTTTCATACACTCTTTGAATTTTAACTAAAAATCAACAGTATGCTGAAGTTCAATAAATGCAAAGATAGAAAGATATGAGAGATTGTCTGTGTTCTTAATTGACCATTTTGTTTCAGCCTCACTATTCTAACTAGATTTTCCATGGAGATTTTGAAGAACTGTGTAAATTGGCTCCTGGATTTAAGGATTGTGATACACGCTGACTGGTGAATGCCTACATCTTATTTAAGCAGCCTTGAAAGTCTGATTCTGAAACAAACCATGAATTAGCCCTACCGTTTACCTGTTTATTCTCTCACACAACCAACCTTTTAACTCAGTGAATATTCACCTGTTTTCCATTCTTAAGCATACAAGATAATATAATGTTGCAAGTTCTCAATGTCAGTCTCTTAGGACTGTTTCATACTTGAAACCTGACATTATAGAAAGAAGTGTAAAAAATCCTTTTTTTTAATGGAGGTACCAATTTTTATTCCTTTTCACAGAATAAATGTCTTAAGAGGACACAGAATGGGGAAATTGAAAGGAGGATAATCAGAACTTGGGTGTCAAGCTTATGCAGCTTCTTGGAAATACTTGCACCTGTGACTGCTTCAGGGTAGGGTGATCTACCTATGCACATTAAAGAAAGAAGCTGTATCTACTGAAATAATTACAGGAATATGTGGCCCTTCTGAGGACCAAGAGCTATGGACCAGTCGTGTAATAAATAAAAAAAAAAGGCCACCAACTCTTGAAAAATTAGGTTCTTCTTTTCACTGCATGAACACTTAAAGACAACTTTCAAGTGACAGATGACAAGGCTGAAGTGTTTTTTGAAAGTGCCTACAAATGTTTATTCATGGATGCCATGCACTCTCCACAGTTATGCAGGGAAAGCAGCTTATACATATGCAGACAGCACTGAGCTCTGCATTTGTATGTGAAATTACCTGATTGGCATTTCAAATCACTGTATCTCGTGCGGTTATGAGAATTGTTCAACTACTTCTATTTGAAAATTCAGCCTCAAGGCACATTTTTTGATAAAAATAAGAGTATATCCTAGTGTCCTCTGTCAAACTTTGCTTTCTTCCAAGATTCTTTTGCAATGGCCTAAATGCTACTTGATTGAGATTGTCCCTGTAGAGAGATAATTGTGTTACAGTTGTAAGGCATGTATTTCTTTTGATGTAGGAGCCCTTTACAATGAAAGACATTAAACATAAATTATGGTATAATCCAGCCTTGGTTGCAATAAATTATTAGTTTTTTCTTCAGTATCTGGATTCTAAGAATTGAAGAACTTTCCCTCCTGCTGAAGAAGTCTCTGCAGTTTCCCAGCCTTCTTGGCACAGTTTCTTGGTCTTAACCTTATAATAAGAAAGGCAGTTCATTTCTCAACAGAATGTAAAATCATCTTGGTAGTTCATGTCTTTATGCTGTTGCTTTACAACATGTAGCTATTAAAGAACCCCATCTGGGATGGGGTTCATCTCACAGTATCACACATCTAAGCTGAGGTGCCTATACTGAGTGGTGAACTTCTGCTCTATGAAGGTGCTCACACTCAGGTCTCTAGAGCCATTTGAGACACTGTGGAGTATCAATGACATGATACATTGCTGATAAATATGGCCAAGGACCAGTGGGAGGTATGTTTCCTTCTGTAGAATCAGCTGCAGTCCAGGCAGGATGCCCTATACTAGATGCCTACCTGCCGGCAACTGAATCAAGTTTATCAACAGCAAAGCCAATGAAATCTGTGAAGGCACTTAGCTGACCAAAGATGGTGCCTAATCCACCAAGTGATCAGTCATTTTTCTACATACCATGGCTATATTGACCATATCTTCAGTGATCGTAATGGTAACTTAAGCACCCTCACATACCTGTAGTTAAGGAAAAGCAGTTTTCTTCCTCTGATAGCTGAAACCCACCCCTAATGCCTTTACTAAAAATCTCCAAAATGAAGCTGTCAGATAAGAAATGCAGACAAAGAAATACATATTAGTGAACATCCATGTAGATATTTTTCTTTTCTTAGTTGTATTGCAACTATCTATCTTTACTTGTACTTCAACAGACTTCATCAGCCAAAACACAAGGGATAAAGTAAGCATTAATTTCTTTGACACTGTGTATATATATATATACCGATTCCTATTTTTTCACAGAAATAAGGGATGACTTTTACCTTAGTGCTGTTATATTATATTTGGCTAAAGCCCAGCTGAAGCCTGATCCAAAGAGTATCCATGGCCCACGTTCTTCATATCCAGCTTTTTCTTGAGAGTCATTGAAAGTCAGTTAGAAAGAGTACTCAATCTACTCCTAGAGATGTTGTCAAGGAAATGCCTCTTCTTCATCCTAATAGCTCGGTGTATTATTACTGTTACTACTGTTAATAATTTTATGCAAAATACTTTTATTCACAGATGTCAAAGTACAGTAAGAAGGTAGCCAAGTTTTATCATGGGATGAGTCATTAAAAAATATTTATTTAATGATTTTCACCTCCTTCAGTTTATCAGTAAAGAAGGCTGCAAACCCCTGTAGCTTCTAAGTTATTTTATAACATCTTCACACTGAAGCACTCACACACAACTTTTTTTTCATTGATGATAGGAGCTTCAGTTATGAAGTCTGTAAGTTCAGGAAGACTGCCTGTTATTTTGAAGCTCTTGCTTCAACAACTTGATCCTCAAAGACTAAACCACAGGCCTTGTTCGGGGTTTATGTACATGTGGAAAACTTGTGTCAGCAGTCAAACCTTCTGAACTTTTCACTCATACTCTGTTGTATGAAAAATATTTCTTGGAAGCTGTCAGGAGGCATTTTGCCTTTTAAGAGTTCCTCCTGATCAAGCTTTTTACTTGGAGGACTTGAGCAGAAAGAACATGCAGAGACTCAAAAGCTGGCAAAGCATGCTAGGAAGTATTTAATAAACAGCTTCCTTTTAGCAGAAAAGGATGAGGGAACAGAGGAGCTGAGAGCAGATCATTGTCTCTGAGATGCCAAACAGCGATCAGTAACTGGTGACAAAATAAAAGTAAGTATAGACCTATGTGAACTAAAAATATTCTCAAGGTTTTCTTGCCACTTGTGAATTGGTCTTCTATTGTATAATGTTCACTGGGGATCAACATCAAGCTCCAGCCTGCTCATGGGTTAATTCAATCAGCAGAAGTCCCTCTCAGGAAGTCATGGAAGTGCCATGATTACATCTATCACTGCTTCCTACACCCCAATGTCAAACCAACTACCTTTAGCTGTTCTTGGACTGGAGATTACTGTTCCTTTTTCACATGCTTCATTTACTTAAGTAGGATGATGTAATTTAAAGCGTTATCTATTAATCAAGTTGAAGAATACAATGCAATTTTGTGCAATTGTATCAGTCAATGGGGTTTAACCTCTTTTTATTTTATTAATATATTACTTGTGGTGTTGATATAGTTCAGACTTGCTTGCCCATGTTACTAGAACCAATCTTTTGGGATTCATTATTGGAATCCTACAAAAATTGTCTTTTCTGGGACATCTGTCTTCTGCTCAGTTTTCTAGAGGCTTTTCATATATTACAGACTACATATCGTCTTCAGACATTTGATCATTCCTATGGTCTTGTATGTTATCCTGAAGTACACTGCAAACTGCCTTCTGAGAACTAACAATGGGATCATCTGCATGGACTTAATTATACTGTCTTCACATGGGGGAGATGTTTCTGCTAGTGAATCCCAAGTTAGGGTCAATGCTGTCTGGCTGCTGTGTGGGTGAAGATGGTATCAAGAACTACAACAATGCAATTGTTGCAGAAGATAGTATCACACTTGGAACTCTACACATTTCAAAGGAAAGAGACATTTCCATGTATGTAGGAATGAAGGCAGTGGGTTGATCAGCATTGATAACATGCAGCTGTGGCCTTGCCTCGAAGGCAGTGGGTTGGTTGACATGGACGATGTGCAGCTGTAGCTCGTTCCTGCTAAGTGGTTAAATAGCCCTGAGGATGGTAGGGCAGTGTGGTTTGGCCTCTGGAGGGAGGAGATACAGTATTGATAGTAGAATCTGACCTATGGTAAGTCTTGTTGTGGCCTACTAGTTTGATTTTCAGGCAACACATGTATTTCATAATATTTTATTACCTTGGAGTGTAACTAAATTGAGTATTTAGCAGAAGAAGGGATAGGTCTCACTCATTATAGTCTACTATTAGTTAGCAAGGTGCTATATTTGTTAAAGAAGTCTTCCTAAAATATGTAAATATTGACTCAATCAATATATGAGTTTACATAAGAACTGCACAAAATACCATTGTTATACAGTGATGAAAAGTGAGAATTTGGATGTGTATCTGAGAGAGATCAGTTGACACACTCTTGTAACAAGCGATTTAAAATTTTTACCATTGGAGTGTTTTGTTAATGTCTTTATTGAAAGAATATTCATTCTTCTAATATTCTTGTTCATCTCCCTATTCTCACACTTATTGATGTTACAAGAACAAGACATCTGAATTTCAATGGCTTACATAGGCTTATGAGATATCATAGCATAACTAAGCTGTGCTGCTTTCACCTTTTCAATATTCAGGAATCTGACTGAGGCTGTGGTTCTTCCTGGCAGCTGCCAGTGCTGCAAGAAGAGAGGAGACCAGTCAATCAAAGTCTAGAATAAGTAAAAGGTCAAAGAAGTCAATACGTTTCTGTACTTCACAGGCTGTGTGGGGTTCTAAAAACCCATTCATGTGACAAAAAAAGGAGAAAATAACATCGTGATTCATTCACACATCACAAAACATAACAGAAATAGGCAACCGCACCAGCTTCACCATTTACATTTTGCCTTTACCTTGGCAACATTATGGCCCTCTAAGACTCTAACAGACAGATGGACAGATAAACAGTGTTCCTGGTAATCATAGAAATGGGTTGGTTTCCAGTTATGAAAGCTGTTTTCTATTGTTTTATCAAGTTTTACTATTGCCTTTAGAAACACTGCTTCAGGCTGTAAGTTGTTCAGATGCTATCATGACAAGGTTTGGATTAGTATCTACAGTCATCATAGTTTCACAATAATGGGAAACATTTTGAATTGCTTATTAAGGCCATCCATATTGTCTCTGTCTAGAGACCTTTTCCTTTTTTAAAAAAAAACCCCAAACCCACTAATTTTCTAACCCCAATTACGATTTTATAGTATCTCCAGATATTCCAAAACTCTTGTCATCTCTTACAGAGAGCATGTAAGACTTAGCCAGCCTCCCCAGCAGGCTTCACTTCTATCAGTTGGAATCCCCTGGGTACAAAAATACATTGTCACTGTTGATGAGGAAAAATAAAAGCAAAAGGTTTAAACACAGATGCTTTTTTGGTGCCAAGGGCAAACTTTGCAACCTGTTACCTTCTCCAGTCCCTGCTTGGTTGTAAACTCTAAGCATCTGAAATCACCCACAGGAAACAGATCATCTGCCAGGGAAAGGTGGCTACCCCTCTTTAAAAACTGTCTGTGCTTCTGCATTCCTTTCTGCTTTCCACACAAGGACAAGGAGCAGGTTGGTAGCTGGTTCCTGCTTGTGCATTGCCCCAGACAGAGGTTACATCCACTGCCCGCTTCACCGTGGAAGGCATTGTGAGATACTTGCTGAGCTACAAAGAGTGTAGTGCATCGGAAAAGAAGCAGAGGAGAGGCAGAACAAACATGAAAATCTAATTGAAGACACTAGAGAAGAAAGAGTGTAGAAAGCCATGTCGGAGCATGCCATGTGCCTACCCAACCTCCTCTAACACAGTGCAGCACTTGGTGAGGTTTAGACACAGCTGCTCAGCTCCAGGTCAAGGTAGATGCCTGCAGCCCCATATCTAAAATTGTGGAAACTTTAGGGGGAGTTAAATATCTTGATAGAGAAACAGAGGAAGGAAAACTGCAAAAAAGTGAAAGTAGAGACTAACTTTTAGGCATTAAAATATTCATATTTTTATTGTACAGATTATACCTAGTGAATGGAATCAAGACTGGTTTCCTTGAGCTAGGTCCTGTAGAAATCCATTAAGAGTTTGATTGTACATAAAAAAAATCATTTTGAAAGATAACGTACTTAGAGTGTTATAAGGAAAGCAAATGTTTTGTCAAAAGTTTCAAAGGGAGATGCTTAGAAAGCCAAGAAGTGAAATACCCCTAACACACTTCTTCAGAAGTATAATGGTATATAAGGCTTGAATATTTGGACAGCTGTCTTTCATGTTGCATTAGGTACTGTGACTATGCAAGTCTATAGTGTACTGGTATTGGCTGTTAATGTTTCATTGGTGTAAAATCTAGTGCCTACTTGTTGTTTAGGGTTGTTCAATAAGGCATGCAGTAAAAAGGAAAAAATGTAAAAACAAAAAGATGCCATAATTCAGTAAAGATCCCTGGGGGGGGGGAAATAAAATATTCTATTAAACCTCACAGAAAAGTAGCAGAAACCTCCACTTTTGAGGGGTTTGCAATGATGCTGAAGGACACAGTAAATAAAAAAAAAATTAACAGAGGCTCCTGCAACTTGCAGGGAGAACAAAATCTGATGTCAGCCCCATCAGCCAAATTATTTTGTATTGTTGTCTGCAGGCTAATGAAGTTTACAAATTTTTGTGTGTTTACACTATGTTATGCTTTCTGTTGATTCAAAACCTTAAACTTTTGTATTAAGTTCTTGGGTTCATGCAGTGCTGGATGTTTCTGGAGGTTATGGCAAAAGTGGGCGTTCAGATGGGTTATGAAAAGGAAACGAGTAATAAGGAACTCGAGCTGTCTGAGCAGAAATGTCTATGTATGGAAGCAGCCTGAAGAAGGATTTGGAGAGTATTCTGGGACACGTTGTCACAGGGTAAAGTAGGCACTTGTTGACAGTGTGGAAAAGACTGAAGAGAATTCAGCAGAAGTGGTCAAAGCAGGCAGTTTGGATGTGCTGGCTGTGAAGATCCCTCTTGATGTGACGACAGAAGAGGAGCCTGGAGGGGCCAATACTATATCCTAACAGTCATTTCAATAACATGTCCTTAGCAGCACAAGCACTACAAGTGTCTCCTCAGTAAATTCTAAGCTTTCACACCAATCTGACCTAATTTCTAAGGGTTGAATCTCTTGGGACAAGGTCATCAACTTTGCTCCTGGGAAAGAATACTTTTTTCACAGCTGCTGTGAGGAGAGATTAATCTCTATGAAAAAGGGAGCCTGCCCACACTAAAGGAAGCTAGCAGGCTGTGTGAAAAGGGCACCAAGGAACGACTACCAAAATCTAAGGACTGGTTAAATCAAAATAAAAGGCAGAAAGTATTATCTAATACACATAGAGAAGGAGGAATTACTTCAGCATGTTATATGGATTACAAACGATTGCCCTAAAATCATTTTTCCATGGTGGGGCTACAGCAGTATTGTCTTCTCCACTCTCAGTCTATTACATTTTTAATTCTGAGATCATGTTCAGGATCTCTTCAGATAGCAAAGCATCTGCTACCTGACTAAGTGATAAATGAAGCCTCATCATCTTAAAATGAGCTGAGCTTATCTGATGAGGTTTGTTGGGCAAATCCAATGAGCCCTTCATTGTAAAATCACCTGAAGTTTACTTTTCATTAGTTACCTTCATTCAGCTGCATGAATCGGAGTCTGACATTTGTGGTGGCAGCTTTTGAAGAAGTGTTAGTATGGTTGCCTGCCTTCACACTTGCACACAAAAGTGCATACAAGTGCTTTTGGAGAAAATTGCTTAAATTGTGTTGCTGAGCTTATCCTGGGCTTTGGGGATACTTTTTGCTGGATTTGAGACTTTCATAATCTGCATGGTGGATCTGTGCGATGTACTGTTGAATTATTCAGTAGTTTATTAGATCTTGTCTTGGCTTTTGCCATAAACGGGTTATTTTAATGTAGGTAAACATAGGTCTTCCACTGAAATTTATATGTTTTTACATAGATAATTGGTAATATTCATTTATGTGAGGCTGAAGAAAAGTGTCTTAGGGGTATAAATTCAAACTGAAAAGCACAACCCTTAAATAGAGCTAGGAAGTCACTTCTCATGCGGTCACAATACTGTATACTTAGTAGCCACTCTCATAACTGGGACAGTGAAGTAAGAGAATCACTGCTTTTTTCTACAATGACAAATGTATATTTTTTTTTCTATTTTGAAACTGCTATGCAGGCCAATCTTTCCAAAAAGTAAAGCTAGGGTAATATCTCCAAAGTTACGCACGTTACTGACAGAATGGTGTAGTTTCAGTTCTCATTATATTGCTGGGCAACTACTTATTAAAGTGATAAGCCCTATTTCTAGAATTATAGACAAAAATTAGGCTGGAAGGGACCTCTGGAGATCATTTAGTCCAACATCTTGCTCAAAGGGTGCCTAAGTTTGAGTTTAGGTGAGGTTGCTCAGACACATAAGTTTTAAAAACTGCAGGTGGGCATTCTAGATTGATGGAATGGTTAGATTTTTCACATATATAATTTGCACCTCAGGTAACTTGCATTCCTTCAGAAGTACTGCTCCTTGGAGATAAGTGCTCAGGTAACTCTTATGTTTGTTATCAACACAAAATCAGAGAGGCAAGCTCAGGATATCAGAGGCAGACAGAAGACAAAGGGTCCTGAGGAAGAAGGTGCAGATGAGGGCAGAGGCAGGCAGAACAAATGAGGAAACTACCAGGGAACAGAAGAAAAGTAAAATTTTCCTTTTATTGTCTGCATGCTGCTTGCATTGCTGCTAAATCATTAGAGTTTTCAAATGGGCAGAGTAGTGAATACATATATCAAGATGTTTTTCTGAATAACCAAGGCAGATCTTTGCTGTTGAACTGTGCTACGTGTTTAGGCTCTATAAAAAATGACTGTGGTCAAGAACATCTCTCACCTCAGTTCTCATCCCCAGCTCCTTTCCTATTCTATTTTTTTTCAGATGAATCTACACAGCATAGTGACTCTGGGAGTTACTGAGGCAGGTTCAGATCCCTACTGAAGAAGAAATAAGAAAGGCGCGTGTCTGCTGCAATTGAAACAGAGAGCGGGTTGGGAGCTGCCAGCGCAGGGATCAGTTCCCACTGCTGGGACTCATGGAGGGAGCAGGGCTGTAGTGACCGCAGCGAAGAAGGGGTGTAGTCACACACAAAGCCTGCCTGTCCGCAGTATTGAGCTAGGAACCATGACCATGAAGGATGTCACGACTGGAATCGGAGCAGTTACAAGCTTTAACAGAAACCTTTAAAGGGTCCCCTTGAAGTAAAAAATGGTTTTGAAGCTAAGAGTGAAAGAGCTGGTACGGTATTTCAGAAAGGAGTCATGGGAGTGCACATGGGAGGGAAGAATTATTATCCATTTGGTTAAGCAAATCCTAGGAGCTGACCCTAACTGAACTTCTGAGTGCTTCCATGTTTGACCATCATTTGATCGCTCTGTATAAATAATCTTATTTTAATTTATAAAAGGCAGCAAATTCAAAGTCTGAAACTCCATCCTTAACATCCGTCTCCTGCTGAGCCTTTTTATTTCTTCCCACATGGTACTTTGGATAGAAATGCTTTGGAAAAGATGAGCAATAATATCTGGGCACAACGATAAAGAAAGAAATGCCTGTTCCCAAACTGACAATCAGGACTGTGTGTTTTTGTTCAAACAAAAGACATATTGGCTACTGTGAGACTCAAGAAGAAGGCTCTTAATGGTCTGCAGGGGCTTTTGAAGAGTGTATAAACATGAAAAAAAGCAGTGACTTTGTTTAGTGAGCTAGAAATAATTCAATGGTACAGATGAATCATGTTATTTTGGCTGTAAAAGGAACAGAGGGGGTCTTACTAAGGAAGAATGCAATCAAAAGTCTCCTCTACTAAATTTTACTAAGCTGAAGCAATAATATTATTTCAAAACAGGTAGAAAACAAGTTTATATGCCACTTTTGTCATAGTATTGTACTGTATGCTGCCATGCCCAGAAACCCCTACAGTACTTTTTGCTTATATGTTCGGATAATTTAGAGTTGAGTTAGGCAGTACTCTGTAATTTTATCCTCAAGGCAATGACTTTTGCCCTGGAAAGCTGCACAGTAAATATTAGATAACACTTATGGAAGTATCTTATTTTAATATTTTACTTAGTGTTTGTTGTACTAACACTATTTTCTCATTTTCTCATTTCTATTCTTGTAAAGCCAATGATTGTTTCCAGTCCTTCCCTTTTACAATATTTATATATAGAACTAGCGTATTGTCATTTCTATGTGAAGCAGAAGATGAAATATATGTTAATAATAATAAGATTCTGAGATGTGCCATTGCACATAAATCAGCTGACCCTCATGATGGAGTAATTTCGCATAACTTTATGCCTTTCAAAGTTAGTTGTGTGGTCTCCCTCTGGTTTCACTGGATAAACATAAGCAATTCCAGGAGACAATTGATCTAAGGTATTTAAGACATTTATCCTATGATGAAATTATTGCCTCCAGAGGCACCTGGAGACAGAATAGGGGGATTCAATATTTCAGTCTTTCAGACATCTAAATTTAAGTGAGATGAATCCCTCCTTAGGGCCTAAAAAGTATTTTTATTTTCTTTTTTTACACATTTTCCCATTTTATGCCTCAAATTTTCTGCTTATAACAATTTCAAGTGCAAGAAACCGTGATTCCATGATAACACGTTTTTTACATGCATAGTTGTGATAGTCCAATGTATCTATACTGTCTTTTCAAGAGTTATTTAGGTCACACAACAATCTGCAAGACAAAGTAGGAGCAACAGCATCAGAACTTGCCACTAAAAATATTCATATGAACAGAGCATACATTTTGGTATATGCTGACTCTTCCATACCTTCTTTGCAGGAGATGATTATTTTTCTTTACCTTTACACATATTTTTCAGTGTTATTTCAGTCCTTACACTCAGTAGATAAGGCAGAAGAGATGGAAGGGGTAAGTCCTGTTTTTGTTGCTGCTGCCGTGATATTTTTGAGCAGCTGTGAACACTTGCATACCACTTCCTTTGTCCGATAGCAGGGTCAGTGTGCTGTCGCCAGCTCATCTATCTTGCTGCCTTGCTCTTGCACAACAATGAGGGTTTCATATTATTTTCCTTTTTCCTGACCCTGACTATTCATCATGAAGGTGGAAATAATGGCCCTAATGGCTATCGGGTCCCTCCCCTGCTTCCCCCTTGGTGCTCAATGTGACTCTTTCATTCTCTTGACCACGCAGACACAAAAATGTCCCAACAGCAAGTAACTGTCCACTCCTAAGGTCGCTTGATTTTGATTCTTTCCCTTTTCTTCTTTCATCCTTGCCTCAGAGGAGAAAAATTACAATGAAAAAAGCAGCAACCAAGTCCAGCAAATTTCCATCGTCCAGGATGTTCTTTAACAAAGGCAATTCCCACCCCCACCCTTCATTATTCACTTCATTTGGATGATTAAATAAAGCAGAAAAGGTTATTTTGTTGGAAAAGAGCCTGTATTAATTGTATAAAAGCTGTCACTGTTCTATTTTGGCTTAGTCTTCTCTCTAGCTCCCAGCAGCTAGCTGTAATTCCTCTCTCACTGAATTTCTAGCTTCAGGCACCTCTCTAGTCCCCAAGATCTGTATCATTTTGCTTTTCAAAAGTAAGCATGACATCCCTGAATCTGGAGCTATTCCCCTGGCTGTGAAGCCTTCACAGTTGTTTTGATATTGGCAGCTTGATGAAGACTGCTCTCTGTTGCTTCCCCTCTTGTCTGCCATGGCAGTGGGAGATGCCTGGGGCTGGGGGAGCTTAGAAGTAGGACACCTCACACCGGTGCTTTCTTTGTGTGAGAGGAGGGATGGTCCTTCTCTGGACAAATGGATTTCTTGTCTACAAGAAGTGAGAGACCATATGAATTTTTTGGCTGACTACCACTGTCTCCTTGTTTCCTTGCATGGCTCCATCAGTTTGCAGCTGTCCATGCCTGCTCCACCAGCTCTGTTGAGCAGGGACAGTTCTCATCTGTGTATAATTATTTATTAAACCCTGAGAGCTTTAAAACAAATGCATTAGTGAATGTAAAACATTAAGAAGCTGTTTTATTTTGAAATACTGAATGCTTTTAAAGTGGGAAATATCAAACCAAGAGAATTTGGACAGTTATGTAGGGTTTTCACTCTCCTAGAGCAAAACAGAACTCATAGGGCAAAAATCCCTGATGTTTCCTAGTTTGACAAAGTTTTTGAAATTACATATTGGAGAAGAAAAACTGATCTGTTTTTTTGTTCCATCCAAATGGTAATGCTGATGTTAGAAATTAATAATAAAAATATTTTTTCAGAGGTATTTTAATAAAAATAGAAATACTTCCTGTATTGGATATTGGCTGGGGTTTTCTATCTCACTAGATTATTTTCAATTTAAAGTCACAGCCTACTTAAGAGGTAGGAAGTATAGCAAAAATATACACTCTGCATCCCCAAAATTTTAATGCTAGAAGCAGACACATAGATGGCATAACATAAAAAACAAGAACACAGGTAAATATATCATGTGATTTTTCCCAGGATAATATTTTGGTACCTTTTTTAATTTGCTAGTTTCAGGGTGAAGGAGAACTGCACCACCTTGATCACACTGTAAAACATTCTGCTTAAATCAAGGAGGATGATGAGTTGCTCCAAAGAAGTGCAAGCTGTATGAAAGAACACTGCTGCTGTTGGGTTTTTCTGTAGCTTCACAGCATAATCTTAATTTTGTTCAGTATATAATGCCCCTTTTATAAAACATGTTGATATGTGACATCCTTTTGATGTATTGAATTTTGAAAACATTGATATTGACATTTATGGTTCACTGGTATATGTAATGGTATGTAGATATTGCCTTATTATATTAATGAAAGTAAAGACCTTTCCACAGCTTTCTCAAGTGGTTGACATATTATGTCTGGCCATGGAGTCATTTACAGTGCCAACGTGCAATCTATAGATGGATCAATCAAGCATGCTAATATGCAGTGCTCCCATATAGAGTAGCTGCACTTAGCCTGAGAATAATAGGTTTTGATGATGCACGTTTGACACATTATGAACATGCTTACCACCCCCTTCAGTAGAGAGAAATGTCTGCTTCCTTGCTGCACGGCATCGTGTCTCTGCTGGGATGGGGCAGAGGGCATTTGAAGGTTTGGCATAACCTGTGAAGACAGAGATGGGGGAGCAGCCCAGCCACGCTTCTGTTCAATCACTTCCCTGCTACTGGAGTGGAGGGCAAGGGGGTACAGCAAGAGGGGACCCACAAACCTCTTCTTGTTTTAGAGGCAGTGGTGAACAGAACTACGGTCTTCAGTTTTTGGTCATTGTAGCTACAGCAGATCTGTTCTCAGTTTGCTCTGTTTCATCCTCAGTTAACTTATGCCTTGCTGTGGATTTGTGGTTTAATTTTCATGTAATTGGAAGGAAAAAAACCACTATCCAAAACTTTTGACGGTGTAAAACAAGTGATGAAAATGTATTTTTTATCTTGCACAGAACTTTGAATCTTGACAATGTAAATATTAATTTCTCAAATAAAATGACATTGAAATAACATGCTAAACAGTCTATTCAAAATATTTTAATCTAGTTTGCTGACAGCAAGTTAGGGAGAATAAATACAAATTAATTTAATTCAAATCTTTCATTTGGAAAACATTTTTTGAATCAACAATTATATTTTTTTTTCTATAGGAGGGACTCTGTTAATCAGGCAAACTAAAATTGTGGCCTAATTACTTTTATACTATATTGTTTCTGTTAACTAAATCTACGTGATGAAGTTAGTCAGATTAAGAGAACATCTTTGACAACATTGAATTTATTTGGTAAGATTTAGTGTTTGCTTTTGGTATTTTTGAATTTATTTTTATTGGATACTGATAGTCTGAATAAATAAAAATGGCTGCTCGATGGAGTTTACATTCAACATTCCAATAGTTGAGGGTTTAAATTTTGTCTTGTTTTTTTCAGTTTTAATAGTTTTCAGTCTATGAATTTGAGTTATAGTGCAATGTCAGACTTCATTTATTAAAGACATGACAGAGATTAATAAAATGCTGGACAAGCTACAACTGATAAGAATTTTGAAAGCTTCACTGCAAAATTGAATGAAGTGGAGATAGAAATTGAAGACATGGAGATAACAATTGATGGACAGAGTCTGTTCCAACTGAGAATACCAAAGAAGACTGTAGAATGCTGTGAAATGGAATTGATCACCTGGAAAATAAGGTTAGAGTAAGAAATATCAGGTGTGAGGGCTGGAGAAGCTGAGCTAATCTTTGCTGAGAGGATTACAAGGGCCAGAAAGTGTATATCTTCCAGGTTTTTTTTAATGTATGCCATACATTGCCTCTTATAGCTGTAGTGCCATCCAGTACACGACACACTGACATGGTATTTGTACGATGTGCCTCTTCCAGACTCCAGTAGACAAACTAAACATTAAAATGCACATAGGAAGCTGAAATTAGAAATAGCAGAGTTTTGAGCCATTTGAAATGGTGAAATGACAAATTGAGGCCTATTGGCTGCACCAGAATCCAGTCAACAGAGCTCTAATTGAGCATTTAATACCATTTTGTCAGGGAAAGCCCATATCCAACTCTAAGAAAGCCAGAACAAGAACAATTCCCTACCTTACACTTTTCTATGCTGTGTCAAAGTTTAACTTGTTAAGGTTAACTTGCCAGGGCCTTAGGTTCACATATTTCTGCTGCCTCCAGACTTGTGGAGCATATAGATAAGATGAGCTGTATACGGACTGTGAAAAATGGCTTTGATTCAGCCTCTGAAGGGTTTATTTTCAATAATGTAGATTGTCGTTGCCTTTCCTCTTAATTCTTAACTGCTATTGCTGCAGAGCTCATTTAACTGCATTTGTATGGTGTGATAAGTTAGTATTACATTTATTATCATATTATCATGTCTGATTAATCTTGCTTATTCTGGAAGGTTGTGCAAGTTTCTTACTGGAGGGCATACTTTCAAGTTTTAATATGCATGTATAAGGCAGCTGACCCAAAGACTGAAAATAATTTGCCACAGACACCTTTAGTCCAGATTAATTAAAGACAGGTATGCTGTGATGGTTTCAATATCCAGTGTTGACTGAGGCAGGATGGAGATGGATGTAGTGTGAAGTCAGAGGGCATGGTGATTGCTAGAGCTATACCCATCAATCCAATGCCACCCAATGAGGTTTTAAACACTTTACTTTCAAATTTGTCTGAAATGATATAGCACTTTTTTTGGTCTATGCCCAAGCTTGCTTAGGCACCACTACAGATGTCATTTGTTCTGGCCGTGCATAGGATCTCCAGATAAAAACCGGCTGAAATGAGCTCAGAGCAGGATTGACTAAATACAATTTGGTAATACAGGTGATGGAATTTCCTCTAGGTGATCACAAAGATTTCCTCCAGCTATCCCAACCTAATCTATGTGCTAAAATGATCATTTATTTATCAGCATTACCTGATGTTGATATTTCTATTTTTGCCATTTGGTGCTTCTTTGCATAAATTCTGATGAACGTATGTGTTTGTATGAGAACAGAGAGTATTTTCCTCTTCCATCTGTATTATTATTGTATGAAGTGGGGAATTCCTAACTGTGCAGGCTAATTTTAATTTTATTCTCACTGACGGGGGGGGTGGGGGGGTGGGGAAGGAGAGAGAGAAAACCAAAGCTGTAGTAGTCTACACTTGCAAAGCACGGGAGGGTTTTCAAGTGTAAGTAACATTGCTTGTAATATAAAACATCACCTATTTATTAAGCCTGATTTTTGCATTGCATTTTAGTAACCTGATCCATTTGGACAACACTAGCTAGTAGGCATACTCTGAGACATATATATATATAGACTCTGCTGGCTGAGACTTACTCAGAAAAATCCAAACAGCACTGAATTTGACCAGAAAGAAGGAACTAGGACAGAATTGCTCTGTAGTTGTTTTATGAGTGCATTGCTCACTAGCAAGCCCACCTAGACCAGCAGAGGGGATAAAAACTGATAAATAGCAATATAAAGAAAAGCAAAACCACAGACTCATTTGTTAAGAGGTTTTGACATGCTGTCTTCATTATTGTGTTTGTACAAAAAGTCAGTTACCTGAGTGTTGCTACATGTTGTTGTTTTACTTGATACTGCTTCTGCTCTGTGTTTTGAATATATTTCATTCCTTTTTGTGAGACTCTTGGAAAACAAAAAGAAACTGCTTAGCATCCCATTGGTATTTATTTTATTTTGATGGGAATTTTTTGACAGTACCTATTACTCTGTTTAGTTTTGATTTGTTTCTTTTGCTGTTTACTTGTGAAAATTAGACTTCTTACACTCAAATCATTGATTTACAAAATTTGCTCAACAAAATACACCAGTACCAAAACAGGAAAACATTTGAAACTCTTATGCCCCACAACCTTACTAAATTGTTTTAATGATGTTTTTTTCTGTATTTGTCTTCTGTGGCTGCTAAAGATTGAAAATGTCTCCAGGAAATGATCTTATGAAATAAGAAATTTGCATTGCTGTGGTAGTAGATTTCAAGATCCTCATTCAGATACCTCCCTCTTTTTGCTACACAGAAATGTGATTCCCTTTTCTGAGGTTATAGCTGTAGGATCCCACACGTATAATATCACATATAAAACATAAAGTGTTAACTGGGAATAAAATATCACTAAATATCCATAAAACTTTGCTTCTTGTGCCCAGTGGAGAAGAACTGGCTACAGGGACATCGTACCTTGTTCCCATCTGTCCAGTACAGGAGTATCTAAGACGGTTACTCCTTAAGACTTTCTAGAAGGGGGAGATAACTTTCTTCAGCAAACAGGGAAAAAAATCTTTGTTCGCAAAGATAGGACAGTAGAGAACAGCCCAAGAGCTGCTTGTTAGCCTGGGTTCTTGAATGCCTCTTGAACTTCGGGATTTCACTGACATTTACAAAAGCTAATAATGGAAGCTCATCTAAAATATGTATGTGCAGTATTTTGCGAATACTTACACAGCAACAGGGCTGAACTATATCTTGCAAACAAACTAGAGTTAAAGATCTGTCATTTTTTAAAAAAAATACAGTCATTTTAACAATAGTTCATAAAGTTTGCATGCCAAATTTTGGATAGGATGTGAAGCAGAAATGCAGAGCATTCATTGCCACTTATTCCTTGTAAAATCGTGAAACACCTGGATTTTCAAAATTCTTCAAGGCCAATATGAATCAAGGACATACGGATACCAGTTCAGACAGCCATTCCCCACTCTCTGGCCTGAAGTTCTAAACCTTTGGCTATTAAGCTATTGCTAGCTTGAACTAGTCATGGTAAATCAGTCCTGAAGGCTGATAGGAGTTGAAGTCACATTTTCAAGGGAAGAAGGGATGCTATGAAAAGAAAATGAATGTATCAACTCACTGTATATCTTTGTATTCACGAGTACACCTTTCCCTCAATAGCCAAAAAGAAAGATCTAATAAAAGTAGCACAAAGTTGTAGAACAAAATTATAATGCACTAGATTAGTTCATAACGGTCCATTTACCTTCAGATTTCATTGTAAAATGGCAGTATTTTAGCAGAATACTTTTAACTGAATGCTGGCATTCTGTGCTGTGAACTGTGAAACATTTATTTTAAATATTTATTGGGAAAAAAAGTGTTGGTAAATGTGCTTTAGAAATTGTCAGTTCAAATAATCAGCTCTGCCTCTTTATCAAGGAATGCACTTTTGCAAAAGCAAGAAAATCTGCTGTGCTGCTGCCAGGATGCTGAGCATGGCACTTGTGTGGGGTGGAAGCCTGCAGCAGCACTTGCGCGGTGTCAGGTTTGTAACTCCTTAATTCATTGTGATCTGCCACTGTGGGGGATTTGCCATAGCATTTTCTGAATGAGGAAGCACACAGTATTACAGGATCACGTTATCGCATTCTACCCCTTGTTACATTTGTGTCAGCACTTCGCTTGACTGAGAGGAAGACAGTATTAGATCCGTGATACCCCTCACATTGTGTCAGGGGTTATACCAAATCCTTGATTCAAATTTGGGTTTTAATGCAAGAGTCTTTGGAAATAATGTTGACTTTTCAGAAAATTCAGATCGCTAGCAGTGACCCTAGTAAGATGTCAGGATTTGGGGTCTCCACTGTGGCACCAGGGATGACCCCTGCTCTCACCTCTGATGGTGGTCACGGGCTGTGAAGAGACACCATGTCTGGCAGGAGATGCACTTAGAGGTTGCTGCTGTCACGTAGGAAACCCTGGCTGCCCCGGTGTGCCTCCTCTGCTCATACACTGGGCACGTGGACTGGGCAGGAGTGTGGTGAGACATCAGTATGCTGTGATAAAACCCACGACTGTAATGGCCTTCTGTTAAGACAGTGCAGGCTGCCACCTCTGAGACTGTGCCTCGGGCCAAACTTCTGTGGTTGCTTCTCAGCTGAACAGCAAAGAGAAAGCCACATTTATTACTCATCATCAGTCATACCAGACTGAGCTATCGGTGTCCTCCTTGTGCCAATTATCCTGGATATCGTTTCTGTTCACCTTACCGAAGCCAAAAGTTGTTCTTCTGTTTGAGATGTAATACATTTTCAAGGCAAATAAATCATAAACAACTATGCATGAGGTTTTCAGTTTAGTGCATTTTTTGTCAGCAGAGTATTTGTAATATCCCTCTTTAAATCTACTTGGGTTAGGAGCTATAATGATTTGTAGTTAAAAAGCCTGAAGCAGAAGACCTATAGTTAAAAAGCACTGTCTAAGCCATTCCTTATGAAAATAAAAACAAAAATTTCTGTGAGTAAATGATAAAGTCTCTTGGGTATGTTATAGGTCCTTGGTTTGATAAGCAGCAAATGAATCTAATTAAATATAATGGAAATACAACTTTTACTTCTAGAACTGTCAGTCAAATGGTGTAAAAATTGTGCATACAATTAGCACAGTAGCCAAAAGAAAAGATAGAATCAAACCTATTAAGAAATGGAATGGAGTCTATAAAATCCAGTAGCAGTGCATAACCTGGCCTAACTTCATGTGTTCGTGTGTTGTCTTTGCCTCCCTTCCTCGCTGTCCCTCCACAAATGCTGCATGTTATTTTAAAGAATTATCATAAATAATGAATGAGTAATTCTCATGCTGAAGGACTTCTAATCTATTTTTAGGTGTAAAACCGAAATATAAGAAATTCAGATAAAATCACATCGACCAAATTTTATTTCACCCAGCTTTAGGCACTGACAAGTCGGACATGGACTTCAGAACACCTAACATTAGCTAGGGTGAGCAGAGAACAGTTTATTTACAGAGAGTGATCTAGACCTTCGGTGAAGTGAGTGGTTATAGGATATATCTAGCTCTTCCCATAGACTCCGTGAGAAGACTACAGGCCTGATGTGCATGCTTTGCTTAAACATTTAAAGTTAGGTAAACCAAGTACTCTGGTCTGACATCAATTTTAGGCTGTATGCGCGTGTCTCTATTCTCTCGATAGTCATACCCTGATCCTCCTGAAAGTACTATTTGTTCATAGAATACAATGTATGTAGAATCATTCTCTGCATACACAGAAGTGACTTGATTATACAAGAGCTTTAAAATTAAGGGAACAAAGAAGAGATATTCAGGCGACAAAGTGATTGGAGGGCAGGTAGGATTGATAGCATAATACTACATCTTTCCTCCATTAGTATTAAGTAAAATCTGTGGTGTATCGGTGCAAAGCTTGAAAAGAAATGTTGGTGACACTATGGCTTCATCTTCTTGAAAATTTCTTCTCTTCTTTTATCATGAACATGCTTTTCCAAATGAAATGAGAAACCCACCTGCTCAGGCTCCCTATCAATCAGTTACAAATATCAAGTCTTTCACAGCAAGGTACAATAGACTTTTACAATTACATGTTATTGTGCCCATGGATGGACTTTCCTCCCAATTCAATTACATATTGTCTTATTTTTTCAGGCATCCCTAAGCTTTTTTTGTTGATGATGATGTTAAGGCAAAGTATCCTAGCAAATTCAAACAGTTAATGTCATTTTCCTACCAGACGATGGCTGCAAGTTGATAAACAAGAACATTTGGGGTTTTTTAACTTAATATCTTCTTTTGAGGAATAGGAGAATGCTGAATCTCTCCTTGTCAGTCTGCTACGGCTTTCTCAAAAACTTGTGCCAGGCCTTTCTGCATGCAAATCTCAGACCAGTATGATTCATAGATGAAGTCAGCAACCGTCACTGTTCATTTTTCTGCTGTTCCATTCAAGCACTTTGTTAAAAAAAATCATGTTCTATATACAATTGAAATTGAACTGCTCAACCAGCAGAACTCAAGAGATGATAAAAAGCAAAACCATAGAGACAACAGATTGTCTGGTCACTTCATTAGATATAATGTCCACCACAATGCTATACATTAGGAGTAGCTTCCATTTTCAATATATTTATTTGCTTATTTGCATTTTTTCTGTAAATACACACTTTTTGCAATCCTTACAGCATTATGTATTTACATCATATGTATTTACAGATTACTCTTGCCTTTAATTTCAACACCTCAGAAAAATATTTCTCTCATTTATATGTCTGTATGAGGTAGAATACATGTATGCAGGTGGTGTTAGAAACTTAGGTGTTTGTCAATTTTGTCCATTTTAGACACATATTTCTGTTTGGCATAAATCATTATGTCACCATAGACTTTACAGTTGATGAAGTTATTTACTTCACCTCGGGATGTTGCTTTTATGATTTTTTTTTTCCTGAATGAGCTGCTGCAGAAGTTTCTGCCTTCAGTTACACCACAAATGAAGAATAAATGGATTTTAGAAGCTGGGCACAGAGAAGGAGATTAATTTACTGAGCATAATCAAGGAATTATTTTGGTGGAAAAAACACACAAAAAATCAGTTCACAATTCCTCTTGTTAAATCTGTGAACATGGGATTTAAACTTCATCGGTCAGTCTTGAATCAGCAGAGATTCCTTTAATTTTTTATATTGATCTTCAGTGGCCTTAGCGACTAAAAGCTGTAGCCCATAATGGAAAAACTGAGGAATGTTGTGGCAATGTGGCTGATTTTCATTAATTCTGCTGGTATCAGAGTAAGGTGTATAAAAATCTCCCTGTTTGCAAAATTGTAACTGGATGATCAACTTTTTACTCTGGTGGTTCAGAGCAAAGGGCTATCATGTCTTTTCTCAAATGATATCAGTACATTTTTCTCCATTTCCATTATGACAATCTAAATAAACGTTGGTTCAGAGCAATCTGATATCAAAATAGAAGCACTAAAAAAATCCACTGGAAAATACATGACTACCCTTCACAATGCCATAGTAAATATTTCCCCAGCTACGTGTAGAAAAATATCAGAGAGTAAAGAAGAAATACTCTACTACGGTGGAGATGAAGCAGTCACAAGTACCAGCTTAATGCATTAGAAACGTTAAAGGTTCTGACAGAACGATGATTCTAAACTCACTGGATGTTTTTGGAGTTAATAACATCCTAACTGCTTCGATAAAATTTGTTATATTAAAAAAAGATAGTATTCTGGTAAATGATGCCTAGTAGCACCTTTATTGGTAAGACATATTAATATCCCTTCAGGACACTGAAAGCATACATCACAGTGGATGCATTTAAGCCTGTGCCCGGGTCAAAAGCTGGAACTCAGTCTAAGCTGTGGACTAACATCAAGTCCAAGGACCATTCACCAAGAAATGAGTGAACTGTGGCTCCAGCAGGGATTATTAATACCTTTCCCAGCCAAGACCTTGAGACTTACACAAATCACAGGGAAAAAAATCTTACATGTTCACAAGTTTTTGGCAAGTGAGTGAGTCAGTGGGGATCAACAAACCCTACAGCACCAAGATGGAAGGTGAAGAACTTCTTCTGGTTACTTTTGTAGAATTAGAAAGGATTGGCATAACGTGTGCCTTTTGGTGGCTTCTGCAACGGCACTCAATAAAAATGGCTGTTGTACAGTTGTCATGTTTGGCCTTGAGCTGGAAGCTAACATAGCTTCTTCTGTGGAGCTCCAGGAAGCCAACATAGCTTCTTCTGTGGAGCTCCAGGAGTATAATAGGTATCTTTGGCATTGGATTTATTTGAAAATAAATCTGAAAAAAGCCAGAACTGTCTTACAGAGAATTCATGAGTTCACTCTGATAAAGCAAAATGGCTGTGAGTTGTAAAGTCACATGGAAAAACCCTTAAGAGAGGAGATTTAGCCTGGTCCTGCAGTTTTATTCTAATGGTGGATAAACCTTGTGACAGACTGTATACAAGACTGATAAGTTAAGTTATATATGTATTACATTTCAGTCCATTTTTTCCATAGAGACCGCTGCAAGAAGTGTCAGGTGGAGAAAAGTTCAGTGTGCTTCTGTCAACTTGGGCAGCTGGCACTGTGGGAAAAAAATGTCACAGGGTGGATATACAATAAAGACAAAACATGCAGATTTTTTCTCTGCAAACATGCCTAAGAACAATCTTTCATGACATTTTAAATATAATCATAAAAGAACAGCAACTAAGCTCTGTAAAAATATGGATGGATGAAACTAAAATTTGTGATAGTGTGAAACTATCTTGATGGACTCTGTGGGTGTGTAAATAGTCAAACTTATATCAGACTCTGAAATTCCTCACTAACCTCAAACTTCAGCCAGATTATTTTACAGTAGCTTTCCTGATGGGGAATTTCCATATCTCTGCAACTTGCTTTAGTTTCAATGCATAATAAAGACTTCCTTGTTCATATTGGATCACATTTCTGGCAATGTTATAAGTTGCATAATACCTATTACAAATAATAGGAATAATTTTCTCATGGAAAACATTACCCCAGGGAGTATAGATTGCTGCAGTTAGATTTATCTGTAAAGTCTTTCCTCCCTGCAAACGACGAATTTTTCAGTTTCCTACAAAAATCTGAAATTTACCATAATGCAAGGAAAGAGCTCGATCAAGAAGGCAGTTATTAATCACCAACAATGTATTTAAATGCTGGGAAAAGCTTTCTGAACAGTAGGATTGTTATGTTCTGAGTCTGTTACGAGTTCTTTCAACCCCTAGGTAATGAGATCCAGTTTTAGCAGGACTACCACAGCACACAGTAAGGAAAGACCAGAGGAAATGGGGGCTCTAGGCTGTCACACAGAACGACAGTTACAGAGCAGAGTTAGCTGGAGTAGTGTGGAGGGCATTAGGGTTCAGTACATTGAGAGTGCCAAAAAAAGTTATTTGAAAGCAGGTAGGAAATTCCTCTAGGAAATGCTTGAGAGAGTAGTGGTGGTGCAGGCCTGCAGCCAGGAGAGAAGACCAGGGTGATGACAAAACAGTTCATACCTTGTAGAATGGATACTAACCGTGAACATGTTAAAGAGAGGAAAAAACCTGATCATGGGAGACAATGAGAGACTTAAACTGATGATACAGTATAGAGGTACAAGAGCTGGTTTTTTGCCTCTTTGAAATGTTTGTGTGTTGACTGAGAGAACAGTGGAGATAACGATCAGAAGGGTTGATGAAATTCTTTTTGGAAATCCACACATTTTGAAATTTGGGAGTGAATAAGGAAAGAAAAAAAGAAAACTTTTTCTACAGTTCTTCCACTATGGCTAAAGAAAATCATTAATTAAACAAGTTGGCTATGTATGTATGAGGAAGGGACCTGCAAGTGAAGAAGAACTTTCACAGGATAGGTTTCTATCTGCTGATGGACAACTACAGCTTCAGTTGAGAATGTTCTCTTCTCTTGTAGCAACAGCTACTCCTACCTCTGCTCAAAGAATCTTGTGTGACGTTTCTGTAAGAAATGAAGACCTTGTTGTCCAATTGGGACAAGAAGGAAGAAGTTGGAACCACAAATGTTTGTAACGAGTGGAATTTAATAATTCAGTAATTAAAAATACTTCTTGCCTAAATAATACATTCCATCAGATAATCAGAACATTTTTTTTTTCCAAAAAGCGGTGAAATATTCTTTAACGTTAAGAGGTTAAAGAGATTTAACCATATTTACTTCTATCTGGCACTACCAAGGAAAAAGGGTGTTATAAGACAACTTTGCATAACTGAATCACCTGCCTTTTCAGGTGATTTGAACTACTTTTTTCCTTTTGAGAATGCCCTGCTGGCGAAGAGGCACCAGATCTCCCCAGATCCCCAAGCCTTCTGGCAGCTGATTAGGGCAGGTATGATACTGAGAGCACCTTACATGGCTTTGGCTCTGCCTTTGAGTAACCAGCACTCCTCATTCAAGTCCACAGGGACTAGCGTATTTTCAAAAAATGTTTAATTAACCTTTGAAGGGTTTCTATTGAGTTTCTCTAGCATGTTTAATCTATTGTCCTGAGGCTAGCATGCTTCTTTGCCAGTTTTGATGCAAACAATTAGTTTTTGGAGTTCTTCTACTGTATTTATATCTGAAAGTTTGTGTCAGGAGAAAACAAAGAAAGTGCCTGAGGAAGAAAAATGTTCCTGCTTAGCTCTGCTAGGGAGTCTGTATGTCTGTGGCACCCACTGCAGTTCTACTCTGAGTCTTCATATTGTAAGAAGATAAACAGCAAAAGTCAATAGGAAACCTTTTCTACCCTGAACATCAAAGGTTTACAAATGCTTTTCAAACAGATTTACTGGTGAGACAAAGAAGGTGAAGTTTACAGCCTCCCCAACACCACTGACAGCTGGGTGTACTCTTCCCTTTCCCCTCTTATTTCACCTCATTCCACACTTTCATGCAGCGCTGAATTTCCTAAATAAGATCATCCATGTTACTTTTTCTTTTTTCTCCTCACTCTCCTTTCTCAAGGAGAGTACCCAAAAATAGATTTGCTGGTGATAAACAAATAAATCTAGAAAGGGGACTGGGCAAAGACAACAGGCAGCATCAGTAAGGAAGCAAATGCAGTGCAAACATGACTTTTAGCTCCATTAGCTTATGAGAGGGAAAATAATCAAATGCACTATACAGGAAAGCTCTTATTTCCAGACTAGCAAATCAGTAACTGAGTATTGCAATTAAGGAAGAACACTTCCTTGACAAGAACCAACTATGAATCTTAAAAGAGGTTTTAAAAAATTGAAAATAAGAAAGCAGCTGTGGCTAGCAACAGTTGTGTCCTTTTAGCTGCAGTCATAGATCTGCTTAGTACTTGCCATTCATACTCAGCTTGCTTTTCTGTGCTGCAGTAGTTTTTTCCCCACTAGCTGAAGAAATCTGTGCAATATGAAGAATTCTGAGTGATTTGATTTTCCCCAAAGAGTTCACAAAGCCTTTAAAGGTATATGAACCTTCTTTCATCTTTCTCATAGGGTAAGCTAAAATGACCAACTGAAATAAAGTTGGATGGGAAATGATCTTGCAACACCTAGTCCAATGACTGAAGAACATCCAGTAAGATGCACAATCCAAAGAGCACAGTAACTAAAGTATTTTCACTGCAATCTTCAATTTTGCTCTGTTTCATTGCTAAAGGAGTCTGATCCAACTGTCCATTGAAGTCATGTAACTTCAGGTCCTAATTTTAGAGTAACTTCATGGAAATTAATCGATATCACTAGAGATTTTCAGTGGAAAAAGGAAGATCAAAATGCACTTCTGTATATTTTGTGAATCAGGCTGCCAGATATATCAATGAATTGTAAATGCAAACCTGTCATTTATGAGCATCCACTTACACACAATGCTAAATTAAATATTTTGTCTCTCAAGCATGGCTGTCTTATTCTGCTTTTTGAGTATTTCCTTTGTTTGCCATACACTAAGAAAATACTGAATCAAACAACCTTGAGTTCAGCATGTTATTCTTTTCTGTTCCCTTATCGTCTGGTTGTTGAGTTTACTGGTGGCAATATTGCAGAGCCAGGAAGAAACATGTAATGCACCTGAAATAAATGCCTAGTTTGGTAGAGGGGTGGAGAATTAAACATGATTGAGACCAAGTTATTTTTTATTACACAGATAGAAACAGGTGGGAAGTCATTTGGACTCCAACACATTTTTATTTTATTAGCTTTTGCCCTGTGTGATATAATTTAAATGAAAACCATTTCTGAAGATGATACTATAATGTACCCAAGTGCATCTATAGCTTATATAAAGCAGTTATTGAAAAATCCTGTCTGGATGTAGATTATTACCTTTGTTTTGGAAGCTATGCCATTGCATAGTCACGGAATTACATTTTTCAAGTATATACATGCAGAGGTGCTGTGGTTAACAGTGAGAAAGAGAGTTTTTGTGATTTAAAAAAGCCCCTTACTACAGGGAAGTCAAGCCAAGTTCTCTAGATGTTTTTCACTTCTTGAAGTTTTCATGTGGGCCATATGACAAAGTGTATATAGGTATATACATATACATACACAATGTGTATAAAAATATTTATGTATATATAGTACATAGAAATAGATATATACATTGTATATCCATATATCCATACACAAGATTCTCTCAAAAATTATTTCTGTTTCCAACAATGACAAAAAGACTTCTAGAAAACCGTCATCCACTGAACCCTAGTAGTAACAAAATCAGGACCTATTTAGTAAGGTTTTTTCCTCACTTGAATCTTATTTTATTACACAGGCTCAGGCTGTACTTCCTTTCTAGCATGTATTTTCATGCCAAGTAATTAAAATGATCTAGTAAGACATAAGTCAGATTCATAGGCTGAGGGCCAGAATTTGCTTATCCCTTCCACAGCTAGTCAGGAAGCTTCCTTTTCTGTCTTTCTGCTTAGGGTCACCCAAAACTAGACAGTGCTCAGAAAAAAAAAAAACCCAAGAGATGTTTTTACTGTAACTTTATGGGCAGGAGAAGGAAAGGATTCAGCAAGGGAAGAAGGCAGCTCTCCCGTGGGCACAAGGGCAGCAGCAGCAGCAGATGCAGCTGAAGTGTGAGCAGGCTGGGGTGGGGGCTGCTACTTGTAGTATGTGGCTGTGGGATGGGACCATGCAGGGAGCAGGCACTAACCTCAGCAGGGTTTGGGGAGGAAGATTCTGCTTCTGAATAAATGCTGGAGAATTAAATTGCACCGTAAAGGTCCCTTGGGGTGCTCCCATACAGGGATGCAGAGGAACGCAGGCAGAGCCCTTGCCAGTGCTCACCACTGTATCCTGGTGTCTGATGTCCTGTGATGTGTACGATATGATATGGCCCAGCACTGGGTAAAGGTGAGCTGAACAAAGCAGACACAGTGCTTCCCCGCTGATGAAATACTCCTTTGTAGGTCTGTGTTACTTTTCTTCAAAGCACTTTTAGCTTTTTCACACTGGTTTTATCCTTTTAATGCTTTTATTTAAGTAACAGAAACTTAGATTTGGCATTTTTCAGGAAAATGTATCTTCATACTTCAAAAAAATTTCTTTAGCAAGTCAGATAAATGTCAGTGGGTTTCCTAGGATTCATTTCTTTGCATAGACTGGAAATTTTTTTGCCAACAAAAGCAATTTAATTTTGCCAGTAACTCGGGAAGGCTGCTACTGAGACAGCATAAAGTGAATATTAAACATTCACCAAGCAATGATCTAAAGACCCGCATTTAAAACAGAGAAGTTGTAATCTGTAATTAAAGTTTGTGAGGAATCCATGTGGAGGTTGACTACTGCAGTCAGTTTTTCACTCCTTGCCAGCCTTAATTTCACAAATACGTTATCTTTTTAGACATTTTAGCCCAACAATATAACTCAACATGGTTACAAATGCAATGTCTCCCCGAGGCAGCCATCCAGAAAGAAATGGACAGAGGAAGCTTCTTCAAATGTGATCTGGTCTCGGGCCATCCAGTCAACCATGGCAGAGCACTACTGAAAATATTTATTGGTAAAATACTTACTCAATAAAACACTTCACATGACAGCAAACCAGCAACAAATCAAAGGTGTGCAACAACATACATTTCCAAAGGGAGTTAGAAGTCTTCACTGTTAACTTGCATTTCCATTGTGCTGAAAATATAAATTATTTCAGAGAACAGAAATCAACAATAACACTTCCATCCCATTAAGAGATAAGATTATTTTTCTTGATATACTTTTGCTTATTTTTTAGCCGGTACCTACTTAGCCTTTTGTAGTGCCCCTTTGTTCATAGAAAGTATTTGGTTTTGGGCTAAGTTAACATTAGCTTTATGAGGCAGGATTTTGGACTTTAGTAGGACAGAATCATCAGGCTTTCACAGGTAATAATTTTTAAAGCCACATTCAAAGTAAAACACAAATATGTTCTCAGAGAATTCATTTTTTTCAATACTTAAAATATTTGTTTTCATTTCTAAAAGACTCCTACATCAGGTTAAAAACACTTTATTAAGTTCTAGGAAGCTCTTCCAAAGAGAATTTCACTGTATAAATAGCAAGATCTTTCCAGAGCTGATGAAAGACATAAGGAGGAGCTAGGAAAATCAATTATTATTAAAGACCATAATTTCTAAGAAATAGTAGTATTCACTGATAGCACGCTGTTGTTCAGGAGTCCATTCTAAGCCAGCTATTGTATAGTTTGATGGAATGCTGTTATAACCCTAGAGCAATAAAATGTTATTACAAGACAGCTTTTTAATTTTAAAACTAATTTTAGAGCTTTATATTTATGAATTTTATTACTAACATAACGGAAGGTTTACATATGTCTCAAGGTTACTTTTAATTGTAGATTTCCTCTTTTGAATACACAATTATTTGTGTCTGTAAAAAAATGAAATATATAATTCCTCAGTGATGCTTTTATTTTGTCAATCCTTTATACAGAGTAGCTTGTCCAGTTCCAGCATGACCTTTGTCAGGAGTCAGCAGTCTCATGCCCATAGGCAAATAACATTTAGTTCACTAAGAATATTAAATCAAGATTGTTGTGCATTTCCCCATTTAGGAACAGTTTTTTAAAAGACCTTTTATGACAGATAATAGATGGCCCAAGCAGACAGCTGGGACAAGAGGAGGAGCTGGTTTCAGAGGAACAAGGATTGATTTGGTATATAAAAACCCCCAACTTTGAAGCATGATTGTTTTAAAGTATGTATTGTATATGTTAGAATGATTGGATATTCCAAAATTCCAAACTGCTGTTGTGCTATTTTCTTCCCCTTTCCCCATGCCATTCCTTAATTCTTCATTCTCATAGCAAGTGGATGTCTCTTACCAAGATCAAATGGTGACATCACGTGGAAGTTTCTTGGGTGATTTAGAGAGCAATGTGACATCAGCAAAGTGGCTCAGCAAATCACCCAAAAAGCAATATGGGGAAATGAAACACTCTTTTCCAGAAAACTGTATTGTAGCTTTTAACTTTAAGAATTTGCATGACTGACTTGTTGCCCTATAGGACCAGTCCTCAGCATCCAACACTGCTGTGATGGTTTCTATAACAGAACAGCAACACTTAGAGAGTGTAAAATCCCAGTGTGCAGCAGTGGATTTAAATAAGGATGCAGCAGTTGGAAAGAAGTTAATACTCCAAGATTTGCTATGCAATGAGACTATATAGCATTCATTCAGTATGCACTGCTACCCCTTAGTACCAAATTTACAAATTCTGTTACTCATACACGGCAGATGCTAAAAAGGCTATGGTTATATTTCTACAGTTGAAATATTGTATGTTAGGTACATTTCAGTGTGATTCAATTCTAGCTTCAGGCTTCTTAGATTCAGGAGTGAAAACCAATTTCAAAACGTATGTAATCCATCTACCCTGTTGTCTTCAAAAGAGTTGTGCTAGAATGGCAGGCATCTCATATGATAACACCAGGACTGAAACTGCAATAAACAGCACAGATATCAGCACCTACAACTTTTTAACACAAACTATTAATGCTTTTTTTTTTCATTTTCTTAATAATTTAACCCAAAATCCATCATTCTCCCAACTTGGCGTCATCCACAGATGGACCTTCTACCTAAAATGTTTAAATAACAGTAGTGTAGTCATTTCCAATGATAAGTTAGAGGGTAATATTGTGGTTTTCTCTGGCTCACGAATTATTATAACCACCTAAAGAGATGCCCACAAAGATTTGAAATTTTGGCTGGAAACTGCCAGAATAATAATAGCCTTTTGCTATCCCTGCTATTAAGAAATAAAACAAAACTAAATTTGGCCTAACTCTAAACCTCTGGGAACCATAACTTACTCATGCATAAAAGTGTTTTTTTGTGCCTGATAGGGCCACACACTGAACAATACTGCATATGCTCTGTCCTCTCATAGTTCTTACATATTAATTAAAATAAGCTTACTCCATTTCACAAAAGCAAGGACTGAGCTATTTTCCACTGATTTCTCCTTTCAGTTGTTTGCTACTGTGACATCCTGCAGCAGATATTCTTTCTAGCTAGAGGATGTCCCACAAAGGGGAAGTTAAAGTCCTGTGGCTTTCTAGTTGCAGCTAACTCAGGCAGTAAAGCTCTGTGCTGTAGATCTGAAAGAATCAGTCCTCACAATTCTTGATAAAAAGTTTAAAACATTTATGTTTTATTACTTTTTAAAGGGGTAAATTTACAAATAAAATAAATAAATCCTTTTCAAGAACAATAAGGTGGCACATTCAAGAGTATTTGTTCACAAATCTTTTGTTTCATTTATGAGGAAATGTAGAGGCAATGTGGAAAATAAGAGTAGGGAATTGCCTGAAAAGAAACCATGGTCTTTTAATGAAGACATCCATCCACTGCCCTGAAGAACCAGGCTCTGTTTGTGTCTGTCCATTAGAACACACCAAAATATACAGGACTCCTCTGAAATGTGATTACTTAATTAAAAGGCAGCATCATAATTCAGAGTCACAGAAGGGTGGAATTACAGCTGTTAGGAAATCTTAGTGCATGTCTATATGGCTGATCACCCACTGGGCACAGCTGCAATGAAAATTCTCTAAGGTAGACACAGTATTTCTTGTCAAAGGTTGTTTTTCTACTGGCATGACTATATATTGCTTCTATGGCACATAAACTAAAGTAGGTATAAGTAAATGAGGCACCTGTAGGAGGTGAGTCATGGGGTCTAGACTGAATGAATTACCTAAGAAGATGCCACTTTATTGGCAACACTGGAAACCTAAACAACTGTTTTTGGCTGAGTATAGGATTCAGTTTGCAGATTAAGTCATTTAAATGTAGATGTCTCCTTGTCCATTAGGTGTCTAGTCTCTTGTCAAAGTTAATGAACTTTCAGTTAACACAGTCAATGGACCATAGAGAGCAACTCAGCTCATCCTAAAGCAGAGGCCCAGCACTTATGTAAATATTGCTGCCTTCTGAGATGCTCTAAGACATCACATTCAGTTCCACCTCATGCAACGTCTGACTTTTCTGGAAGTTATACCTGCCAGATTTGCATATGTTATATTCTTTAATACTGTAGGGTACTTCAAACAGGATCTTGAAATCCTGCTCTTGATGCCTATTTCTTACAGTGCTCTCCATGAAATATCTGCTGAAGTGTAGCAAAATCTGGACTTCAGCTATAGATTTATTTTAGCATAATATAGTTTGGAAAAAAGTCAGTCTTTCATTAAAGAGGGAAAAAAAAATACATTTTTTATTTCATTTATCAAGATATAGTATCACAAGAAATTGGAAAATATTAACTTCTCTGTCTAAAATAGAGTAATATACTGGTCTAACAAGAATGGTAGATTTAGAAAATACCATAATAAATGATATGAACAAAGAAGGAAAAAAATATTATAATGGAACACCATTTAATCCATGCCTTAGGGTGAAATAGCTGCTGAAGATCACAATAGACTAAAGCAAATGATCTGATGATTTCATTCTATATTTTTTATGTTTAATACAATAAAACCCCATGAAAATAAGTTAATAGAAGATTTTAAATTCTTCTCCATACTTGAAATTTTAAAACATTTAAAATATTTTTAAGGTATTCCTATTATTACTACACAATATAGCCCTTTTTGAATGGAACAAAGCAATAATTCTCTTGTGATGAAAGATAAACAGGCTTTAATTGTGATGGAGACAAGCTTACTGTATAGCACAAATGACTGTGAGTTGTACAGCTTTTTACCCTTTTAATGCCAGCTCAGATCCTGCCCAAACATCTGGTCTTCTAATTCCTTTATGTATGGAAAAGTCCTGCTAAAGCCATGAGGAATTCTCTCCACAGAAGTTACTCATGCTGGGATCTCAAGATTTCCTGTATTGACAGTTAATAGCATTATGACTGTAAAGTGAGTTCTCAGTCAACTGTTAACACTATTTACCTATTTATTCATCCTAATAAATTTAGAAGCCCCAGAGAAAAGTCCCACTGCTTTAGGCACTTGCATATTAAGAAACACACCCACTTTCCAGGCTTTATAGTGAGAGACAAAAGGTGAGAAGGTAAATACTTATTGTTTTACTCAGAGACTTCCATAAGACAATGCTGTAGTTGAGAAAATTAGAAGTTTATTGGCTGGATGACCACATTCAGAGAGTTAGAGTCAATGGCTCAACGCTGGAGTGGCAACCAATAGCAAGTGACATCCCTCAATGCTGTGTACTGAGACCAATACTATTTAATATCTTCATCAATGACATCGACAGTGGGATTGAGTGCACCCTCAGCGAGTTTACAGATGACACCAAGCTGAGTGGTGCAGTTGATTCGCTTCAGGGAAGGGACACTGTCCATAGGGACCTTGACAGGCTTCAGGAGTGGGCCCATGTGAACATCATGAAGTCCTACAAGGCCAAGTGCAAGGTCCTGCACCTAGATCAGGACATTTCACGGTATCAATACAGACTCAGGGAGAAATGGATTGAGAGGAGCCCTGCAGAGAAGGGCTTGGGTATACAGGTGAATGAAATATTGGACATGAGTGGGCAAAGTGCACTTACAGCCCAGAAAGCCAATTGCATCTGGGCTGCATAAAAAAGAACAGACACCAGCAGGTCGAGTGAGGTGATTCTCCCCCTCTACTCTGCTCTGGTAAGACCCCACATGGAGTACTGTGTTCAGCTCTGGGGTCCTCAGCACAGGAAAGACATGGACCTGTTGGAGAAAGTCCAGAGGAGGGCCACAAAAATGATCAGGACTGGAACATCTGTCATATGAGAAAAGGCTGAGGGAGTTGGAGTTGTTCAGCCTGGAGAAGAGAAGGCTCCGGGGAGACCTTATTGTGGCCTTTCAATACTTAAAGGGAGCTAAAGGAGAAAGACTTTTTACTAAGGCCTGTAGTGACAGGACAAGAGGCAATGGTTTTAAACTTAAAGAGTGTAGATTTAAATTGAACATAAGGAAGACATTCTTTTACAATGAGGGTGGTGAGACGGGAACAGGTTGCCCAGAGAAGCTGTGGCTGCCCCATCCCTGGAAGTGTTCAAGACCAGGTTGGATGGGAGTTTGAGCAACCTGGTCTAGTGGAAGGTGTCCCTGCCCACGGCAGGGGGGATGGAACTAGGTGATCTTTAAGGTCCCTTTCAACCCAAACTATGCAATGATTCTACAAGAACAAATCACAAATTTCCTGAGTCATCATCCAGCCTGGATGCTTACCGACTGCCTTGTTAGAGAGACCTTTTGGTGTGGAGTGGATAAAACACCTTTTAAGGACAAAGCTTTAAAGTCTTATGAGTTCAGGGAAATGAGTCTGTCTTTTCTGTGAAGCAGAAATACTGTGTCCACATGTAGGAAGTGAAATACTGTGGTAGTGGGAAGCAGCAGGAACAGTAAGACAAGGACATTGTTATGCCCATTCACTGTTGAGGTGCAACTTAAAGGTGTCTTTACAATTTGCAGTGATACATAAACTTACCCTCCTGCCATTGCTTTTCCTTTTTTGGTGAGACTTGAATTTAAAATATAATTCCCATACTAATTTCACTATTTAACCTCTGTTTAGCCTGAATGACTGTATAAACAGTGCTGAACATAGAACAAAAATATTTTAAATCAGTGATAGAAACTCATAGGTAAATGAGTCAGCATTTTCACCTTGGACTACGTTTTCCATTTATACAAAGGCAAGAAAACTGTTGTGAGTACAATACAAAAAAGATTTAGAAACTGCATGTCTCCAAGCCAATAACTGATTCAGACTGTTGGTTTCTTGCAGGGGAATTAATTCCTCCTACCTTTCAATATCTACAGTGCTGATGTCTGCATTTGAGCTGTCATCAAGACTCCACTGGTAGTCAATGAAAAGAAGTCAGCATTTTTAGGGCATGATTCATCCACTGTATTTTAGGCATCTTTAGGATGAGATGCAATGCTCCCTAAGTTTGATCACATAAATCTTAATACATTACTGAAGAGGACTAAAAGGCTTATTAGAAATTTGTGGCGGTGACTGTACGCTGAAAGGAAAAGTGCCAGTAATTCAGTGGTTGTTGTAAGAATGTAATCACATGTTTAGAAGGGATGCTAAAAAACAGAAAGAAATTTTGAAAAGCCACCATTAGGATTAAAAGTGTACAAAACCCACTTTATGGTGAGAGTTGAGAACATCAATCTATCCTGCTTTTGAGGAGAAAGTAGAAAAATTGACTTGTTCACAAAAGAGAAATAAAGGAATTTGTAGTAGCTGGTCATCAGGCATGTTACTATATAAAAAAAAAAAAAATCCTTTGTCTAGTGCTGAAGTCACATCACAGCTCAAGTTCAACCTGGATTTTAAGATAGTTTAATTTTCAGGGTAATTAATAAAATGGCTTGAAAAACTAGAATATGAAATATCTGGGTTTTATATATTCCTGTATTTTGTCTGAATGAAGCCTAAAATTTCTTACTTAAGGAAAAATCAAGAAGTTTGAATGCTTTTATTTCACTTAATTACAGTATAATATGATAATAGAATTTCTAGGGAAGCCATTTCAAAACATGAAGACTTTAAATGTGCCTCCCTGAAGCTCTTTTTTACCTACAGCAAACCCACACCACTCTACAGTGTTTTGTGAAGTGCTTTGATTTCATCAGAGAGCACTTTGGGAGAATGATTCTGTCAACATTTTTTGTGAATCAGAATTAGGAATTGACCACAGGAACAACCTAGCAATGATATAATTGATTCTCTGTCACTTTAAATCTTTAAATCTGTTCTGGATGTGCTGCTGAAATATCTGTCATAGTGTAATCAAAAGTTATGGGTTTAGTGTAGGGATGATTAGGTAAAACTGCAGGATCTGAGTTATTCAAAAGGTCGGACTAGATAATCATAACGATTCTTTGTGACCTCATAGGCTATTCATCTTACGCATTAGGCCTTCTGCTTTTGATTTTAAATAGGCTTGGTTCCCTTAGACAGCAATGGAGATTATTAAATATATGGCCAGGATTTAAAATTCCATTCTCTATGCTATTACTATTGCTGATCATTTCAGGCAGTGTTACCTCATCTGAAATTTCCCCAGAGAGGCTAGCCTAAAAGTTAAGGGCTGGAAAAGGGGAGATACATAACAAGAATCAACGTTTTTATAGATCTGTGATCAGTGATGAAGGCCTGGCCTGGTAGCGTTAGGGATTCCTATGCAATTTCATCTCAGGAATGGGAATTTCCACTGATTAATCTTTCTCTTACCTCTCCCTTGGTAAATGGCATCAAATACAGCAGTTGTTAGGTGAGAGGAACCAAACTAGCCTTAGGATGTAAAGAAGTACTTTAAGCTACAATTGCAAATGTTAGCTTGTCTATGGGTCAGATGTATGCCACCTGAACAAAGACCTCATTTTCTCTTATGTACCACGCACAGTTATTGGCACTCAGTCAATAGCAATTCAAATAAAGGACTGTCAAATAGGGAAAATCGATGCGGTATCTAAGTTGAGCAAGCAGAGGCAAATAAGCATGATTATGAGCTGCAGGCTAATTTGGCCCAGTATCTTCCCTTGCATACCCCTTGTTACTCTTTTCATGTATTTACCCTGAATCCCCATGCAAAAAGTAACCTCTGCAGCCTTGCTTTTAATTTACTGTCCCTACCATTTGGTTAACATTCTCTACCTTCTACTATTATCGCACTCAAGTTTTTTCCCCCACATGCTGCTCATCAACCCAATTTATTGACTCAGAGAGTTACTAAGGAGATGCTTATCAAGCAGAATAAACACCCCTGTGCTTGCCAACTGGTACTGTGTAAATTGGCTTTGCTTCAGTGTCCAGCCATATTTTAACAAACCCTTGATGGTGCCTCAAAATGCTTTGCTTTGTTTCTGGATTTGCCAGCAGAGTACATTTCTAGTGGCACAAAAGAGGTCTGTATTCTCAAACCCCTTTTTCAAAGCCCAATTTCAATACTTATTTTTTCATACTTTATCCCTAGCCCATTTCATTGTAGTCTCCAGCAAAACATTTTGCACAACTTCTTATTACTGTGCTATCCAGCATCATTAAATTTGTTCACTGATGCACATATGTAAATGTATTTTGTCACAATGACTATTACCAGTTTGACCTGGCAACCAAATGTTGCATTAGAGCTGAGCAATTCTGAGTTACTGAAGTATACAGGCAACTTAGTGAACCTTTTTTCTCTCTAGTATGTTGATGGATTGTTGCTGCAAAGTTTCAGTAGTACTGTGTATATTGATTGTATTGATACTGTTCCCAGAGGCTTCATTATCAAGCTTGTAAACTCAGTACCAAAAGGACAAATGAGTTATTCCAGTGAGCAGTGCACTCTGCCACAGTCTATATGTACTTTGGGGATGCAAGGAGTTTTTTCTGCATAGCTTGGTGCCCAAGATCTGCTGTGCTGCAAGAAATCATATCATAATATTAAGGGTCATCTAATGCTTGCTCACTTTCCTATTCCAATACTTTCATGTTCCATTCAAACACAATCACTGAATTCTTCACAAATCAGAGCATGCAAAGTTCACTGGCACCATGGGGCTGTAACAAGCCCTTTCCTCTCTCCCTTTTTCTTTCGTTCTTGTAACACAGCTGTTTATACAGAATGGAGACAATGTTGAGTTTGTTAACAGCTGGCAGTTAGTAGTAATTTATTATGGAATGGGTCTTGAAATGGCCCAGTCTCCTTGACGATGAAAAACCAAAAGGCTATGCTGCTTTCAAAATCTTGTTATGGGACTAGAAGTGGAGCTTGAGGCTGTGCCAATTCCAGACTCATGAAAGCTGCATAGAGAGAAGGGGCCAATTCCTCAGCTCCTGCTTAAAGCAAAATGAGCTTTGTAAGATGGGGTTTGTTTCCACCTATTAACATCAGTACGTTGTGCTCCACCAATACCCATCAAAATAACAGTCTTACTGTGACTTGGCACAACTCTTTTCCTGTGTTTTGAAACAGTGGAATCAACTTGACTTCCCCTGTTGCTCTGGGCCTCCACACTTCTCATTCCAACTATTTTTCGTTCTTTCAATCAAGAGATACAGGAGGAAAGGTACTCCTCATGATAAATAGTGACATATAATAGTAGGCCAGTGGACATCAGTTTAAATATTCCAGGGAGAAAAGGTGGAAAGATTCTGTATAGATGTCCTAGAACAAAGATTCAGGCAGAAAAGGGGTATAAGGGTAGAAGAAAAGAGGGGTAAAACTGTTGAAGCAAAGACATGTTTACACAGAGAGTGTTAGCTTACTAAGAAATGACCCCTCCAAACCACCTTGATGGATGGATAAGATTCTGCCTGTCTTTTACTTCAAAAGCTCTTCTGGCAATGTTTTTTTCTTGAAACAATTTTCTAGCATTACGGGGGAGGTGCTGGTGGTGTAAAATTAGTGAGTTCCTTTGCCAGCACCTCAGAGAACACTCTGACACATTCTCCACTTCCCAGCTGTGGAGCTGAGAAAGGTCATGGGACTAGAGATAGCAACTCCTGAAACAGAGGCCAGAGTAGGGAGGACCACACTTATCCCTCAGTCACAGCACAGGCAGCACACAGACAGCAGCTCCACACTCTTTGTGCAAATGGTAGGGGACAGATGCATTTTCTGCTGGAATAAAGGAGAAGCAACTAGGCAGGTTTCAAAGGAAATGGCTGTTAGTCACAGAGATGATAGGAGAAGTACGCTGGAGCAACTGCAAATGCAAGATAATAAGGATCAGGGTTCACACAGAGGTTACTCAGGTTATTCATTGTATTTTAATAGGGCAATTTTCAAGCAATAAGGTTACTGTATATTGTATAAAGATATAATGAGGAGCAAACTTGCAGTTTGTTTAAAAATATATTCTATACCTTGAGATCTGAAAGCATCATTTAAACAGTGATAAAAGACAGAAGAAAGACAGATACTAATGACTATGTGTTTAAAGATGTTTAAGAAACAGTTTGATCCTTATTTCTGTGTTTTGCCCAGTAACTTGTTAGTGCAAAATACAGGTTTCTAAAGGTAGAAATAACTTGATGCAATCAGACTCCTAGTCCTTCTGCCATCCCTCCACCCTATACAGCAGAAAAAACACATTACTGCCTCAGGTAGGTCTCAGGCTGTCTCAGATGGGTAATCTTAATATTCATTCTGGCAGCTAAGAGCTTCCAGAGGAGGAACAAACTTATGAGGTATGCCAAGGGAGTCTTCTGTCATCCCATTAACTCTCACACTCTTCCCTTCACCAACTCCTTTTGTGTTCCCTCAGTAGCAAAGACGACCAGACAGGTTGCTGAGGTTACTTGGAAGGTGCATTATGGCACCATGATCATGCAGTCATGGCCCACACACCACCCGATGCAAAGACCTTACCTTGCTGCACAATAAATTTGAAGGCATTCTCTGCAGGGGCTGTCAGTTATATGTGCCCATGCCACCGGCTGTGTGGGTGTTCTTTGCTTTGAGATGCAAAACCTCCAGACACTGAAGGGAACTGCAAGTTCTGTCCTAGTCCTGTGCCTTCTTTATAGATCCCACATTTCAGAGCCTCAGAAAAACATGTGGCTTAACTCTAATTTTTAAATGTGTGTTTGTGCACTTGCTTCAAGACATTCATCCACCTTTCTGCTCACTGTTCTTGTTTATCACAATATGTTTTTTCCAATAAACTGCTACTATACTTCATCCTTCTATCTTGTGTGTTTAACACTTAAACTGATCTCTTCCAGCCTGCACAACTCTCCACAACTCCTCTGGCTACTAGGTCCTAATTAATTTATCTATCTGTCTATCTATCGATCTATCAATCATTTTTATTATGCTGGTAAGTAAGTATAGTTTTATCTAGATCTTTAAGTACTTAATTGCCTTCCAATGCAATAGAATAAAGAAGGTAAATTAGACTCAAACAGTTCAGAGCAGCTCTTGCCAAAGTACAAACCTGCTCCTGTCAAGGTCAGCAGGAGTTCCACTGATGGAAAAGGAGCAGAGGTGGGGGCTCTGTAGTGCTAACATCCAGGAACAGCAAGGGGATTTTGCAGTCATATTCTCCAGTATCTCTCTGATGTAGTACCACATCCTTCACTGGATAACTTAAATGATGGACAGGCTAATATTTCATTAGTCCACCAAATAAATCCACACTTGGCCTTTTGTGCTTTGTCATACCGTGACTCCTTTAAGTTGCATTTCATTCATTCTCAAATTTTATTCCCCAAATCACTTATCACCTTTCAAAAAGGTAGTTTAAGACCTTTTTCTATTTCCAAAGGTGCTGGTTTTACCCTTGTGCTCATCAGTAGTGAATTCAGTGGTATTCCCTTTACACTGTGGTGAACACAGAGTGACTCGGGCCTGGAGGCCACAAAATGATTGGCAAAGTATCAGCTCATGCAAGACATTTTTTGTACTATCATACAGAAAAAGTCACAGCTGACATACCTGCTAGAGTTATTTTTAAAGAAAATAATTCATAAAGCTGAGAGGTGTGAAACAGTGAACATAATCTATATTGACTAGTAAAAAACCCAACCCTGTAGCTCAGAGGAGACTGGAACAAGGGGTCAGCAACAAGCTCAGGGAGCATTGTTCTGGTCAAGATGAAAATCTGCCTGAAGGGCTTTGTGCTGGTGATATCACCGCTGTGGGAGGAAACAGCTCAAGGAGATGAAAAATAGAGAATTATATAGCTGTATTTCTCTGTCCACTTACAAATGACTTAATCATGCTGACAGGATCTCCACTAACTTCCAGTGTATATAGAGTACCTTATACTGGAGCCAAGCAAGTGTCACTTTAATAACTCAGGCTTTTTCCCGTCCACTTTATTCTTGTGTGTCATTGGTATAGATGGCTGTATGAGGCATCTGGCAATTTGGGATTATTGTACTAAAAAAAAAAAAAAAAAAGAAAAGAAAAAGAAAAAAAAACCACAAAGAAAAAGACTCATTTAACAATATGAGATAAGTTTTAGGCCTCATGGCCAGCAGCTGTAGGTAGGGCTTGGTTGTCTCTGTAAATACAGCAGGGAGGTGTGGTGGGTTGGAAGAGCAATTAGAATTCAAATGGCAAAAGACCAGCCTCAGCCATCACTTAAATCAGCATGAGCAGCACCTAGATAATATCTGAGGGTGGAAATGGATCACTGGGCCAGAATGTCTTCCCACCCCCACTGCTGTAGATCAAGAATAATCTCAGTTTTTATTTTGTACAAAATTGGTAAAGGAAGAAATAAGCTCAGTGAGGAACTGTCTGGGTGTTACTTGAATGTCAGAAAGATCAAAGACAAATTGCAGCAGAATGCTGCTCGTATGACAAGAGGAAGAACAGAAATGAGCAGAAATTACTTTATTTCTCAGCAAAGGACATTAGGCCATGTTCTGTCTTATATGAGCCTCTAGGGAAACAAGCCCAGACTCAGACACACTACCATGCCTAGCCGGGGCAACTTAGTGTCGCAGGGACTCTGCAAAAGAAGAAGAGGGCACAAAGAAATACGTAAAAATGATGACAGGGCTCAAAGGGGTGAATCACAAACGGAAGCTGGAACAACTGTCACTATAATACATTCATGCATTGCGTCATGGCTTAATGTCAGAAAGTAATAAGGACAAAAATATAAAATATCAATTAAACACTGTAAATGATCTAAACAGTGCAGAAAATGGTTTTAAAAGCTTTTACAATACTAGTAAAAATACCTTAACAGATGCAGAAATGTACCTTGGGATGAATGCATTATGCATTATGGATTCAGGGCTGCTGTTATAACCCTCATAATCACTTTTTCGCTTGCTCGTGTGTTGTACATCTGTGACTTTTTGGCAAGATATTGCAATGTGAAGTACTTGCAATTTTAGCTAACCTTTTCTCTTTGGAGAGCTTCACTGTTGGTTTTGCTCTTTTCATGTTTCTGAACCTCTGCAATGCAACCTTTTCAATAGCATATGCTGCAAATGCATTGTTAGTGGTCTTTTTAAAAACTGTTATATCTCAGTATCTATAAAAAGAAAAGTGACATCACAACCAATATAAGAAGCCAGCTCTATGACCTCATTTCAAACAGCATAAAAAAAAACCACACTGGATTTACACTAGTGGCATAATTATCAGATTCTGATGAACCACAGAAGATTAAAAACATTTTTAACAGTTCTGTGGATGTTGCTTTGCTTTTGCAGTTTGCCTGATTGTCCAGGGTAGAAATTGACATGTCCCTCTGGCAATATCTCTAATTCTTTCCAGTGAGGAGACAACACAATAGAAGTGATAGGTAAAATACATAGGATGAGCCTCCACTTTCCATTGAAAGTTGAGATTTGAGATGTCAGAACAAGGGAATAAAGGCACAAAACCATTAGGGGAAAATGTGTTTGCAGACATGTGACCATGAGTCCTACACTGCAGCCAAAAGCATTGCTAGCAACCCCCAGGCAAATGCCACCACAGCAGGAGGACAAAAGACTACAGAGAATAAGATGACTTATCTGTCCACAATCCACTGTTAAGAACATGCATTTTCCTTCTCCAGCACCAGGAGATTTGATAGCCTTGAAAGTACCTCCTCAACCAGCATTGTCAACATCTTTGCAATATGCACTATCATGTTAAACACTATAGGGGCCTCTCACCTGTATGTCTTGGGCACAATAATGCAGCACTATATAGGATGGAGACAGTGGGTTTGACATTGATAACATGCAGCTGTGACCTTGTTTTCATGATGTGCAGCTGTAATCCTGCAGCAAAGTAAATATCTTTGAGGGAGCATGAGAGGAAACCTGGGTGAAAGAGAAACAAAATAGGAATGTGATCTCACCTCTAGAAGACAAGGAAACAGCATGAACAGCCAAGAGTAGCCTATAGTGAACAGCAGCTGGGAGCGTGGACAGTAGAGTTTGACCAATAATAAAGCTTTTAGCAGCACGTGTACAGAGTATAAACTTATAAAAGCTGTAACTAACTAACAATAAAGGATCCATTTTACTAGTGTCCAATCAAGCTAAAGAAGAAATGAAATATACTTTTTTTTTCTGATAGTCTTTCCATGTTACCTCTGATGTCTACATAATCCATCATTACCTGGGTTTAAGGAGAAATGAAACTTGTAGAAGTCTATCAGAGTGGGTAAACTAATATATTTACATGGGATCAGAAGGAAGAATAGGTTGATCATATAATTAAACAAATTTCAAAAGGCAAACGCTGTTCAGCTTTAAAATGGTTAAGATTAACAACTACCCATCATCTCCCAACATTTTTTGGACATAATTAGGGAGTTAATAGAGAAGGTAGCAAAATTTTTTCCTGGAAAATAGATTAATTGTGTTGCTATGTGAACTGTTAGTGTCTTAGCATGCTTGGTGTTAATTCAGAAGGTGGAACTCATTTCACCTAATGTCCAATGTCAGCTGAAGCTGGTCATTCTAGGTGCTCTTCATAGTTAACAGAAGGGAAAAAAACCCCAATTTTAGACATGACTGACGTGATGTTTTTAAGGCATCTACTTTCAGAGAACATAATCTGAACCACAGAAGACTTCATTACCTCTAACACAAACCCAGGCAACAAACACAGAAGTAAACACCTCCTTCAGAAACAGGACAGCCTTTAGTTTGCTGTCCTTCCTGCTTGTATGACTCAAAAGCGTCTCACAAAGATCCAAAGCACAACTATTTCTGAATTACAGCATCCATAAAATAAAAACTCAATAATAATATTAGATGGTTCTTAAACTGTTCTCAGAGTAGGCAAATACCCTTATTACATTTTTGCTGAGAGAAGTGTGACAACATCCAGCTTTGGTGGTCAATGCAGGTCAGTGCCAGAGGCAGAAACAGAAGCCAAGTCTCCTGCCTTCCCATGTGCTCTTTCAACTCAACAAACCTGCCCTTAATTTCTGTATTCTACTTACAAGATTTAACTTTATAGTGCTAGTTAATCTTTCTGAACTTTCCGGAATGTCCCTATAGACAGCCTCTGAGGGAACATTAACTGCCTTTCCTGCTGATGTTTAGAGTTGTGAATACAACTGTGTCACTTCTTCTTTTCACCTTGGAAAGTATCTCTGTCTCCCACATGTCTGCTTTGGGGGTCATTCTGAGACGTGTCCCACCTACTTGTATCTGCAGCAGAAACTCAGCTAAAGTCTGCCAAGAACATCAACATCTACAAAAATGGTTGCATCATCAATCTCTCTGGTCCTCTTTTGAAATACAAAACTGGACACCAGCGAGCATCTGGAATGGGGAAAACATTAAGAAAAAACATGAAAGTAAAAATGACTGAATGATGAAGTTCTTGCTGGCCAAGACTTAGGATTGCAAGTTTCAGAAAACTTTCAAAGGCATATCAAGGTTGCTGACTTGTAAAATTGCATTCACAAACACATGATTTTGGTAAAAAAAACCCTCCAGAGACAGAATGCATTATTTTATCTGAAATTTATAGAGTTTTGTGATTATATGAGGGTTTCTGAGTCAGAAGCCTTGACACAGATCTGAAGCAATTCTCTGAGACGTACAGCTTCACAAACTGTGCCAAAGAGATTCTGTGGATTTACACCAATTTTAATGCAGTGAAACAAATTCTGTTCTGCTGCAAAGATACGTAAACTCCACTCAATTCAGCAGTGTTCAAAAAAAGGTGTGCAGAAGACTCACACATAGAGCAAATGATATTTACATTCTTCCCCCCAAAACCTCTCACTGATCAAAGAAGGTGGAGTCAGTAGTCTAAAGACTGGCAGGTAGTGTCAACCTCATGCCTGAAGGTTGAGGTATGGGGTGCAGTAAGACAATGAATCCACTGGAGACTCCTACTCTGCTGGGGCTGGAGGCTTGCAGGGCATCCTACAGCATCTCACCTGCCACAGGGGTCTGTGCTTGGGCAACTGTGTCCCCTGTGACAGTCACTCCACTGATTTCAGTGGGTATTGCTTGACTTCTATCACATCTATAGAGCCTGCATGCAAAGTAAGTAGTGAGGCAGTAAGCATCAGATGAAGACAAGATGAACAGATTTTTTAAAAATATATAGTTGAGGTGGAGGGCAGGACACGTGCTTATCAGGAAAAACGTTTATTCACAGATTTCTAAAGACAGGAAAATATTTTGGTTCAGTGTTACTCCCAACTAACAAGACTGACTCAAAACCAAATATGTTCTCAATCTTTACTGTTGCATTTATAAACAGAGGGTAATTCCATTTATGGGTATGTGAATTTTTCCCTTCAGATCTGTCAACAATGTTATTACATCCAGACCTGGACACAGTCTGCTGGAGTGGTTTTGTGAAACAACTAAAAAACAAATTGAGTTCAGCATTGTGTAATTTCGATACACATAATTACTGGTTCCAGCTGGGTTTAATTACAATGAGGTGATATGATGCTGAATCTAACTGATCCTTTCTTAAAGCAGCTAACCAACCCTGTCAATTGTTTCCATCTTTACAACCGTACTTGATTACTGTGGAAGAAACACAAACCTTTGCTACTTTCTTTCTATAAAGGAACTTGAAAGCTGGCATGGTAAGCAGTAAACCTGAGTTTCCTGGACTGTCCAGATCTTTCAGAGAAGCTTCACACATTAAAACTCTAGAAGGACACTGCTGTTAGCTCTTGCGTCATACATAAAAAAATCCAAGGAGTCTGAACCATGGATTTGACTAAGCTGAGCGACAACATTCTGTTGAAGTTTTCTTAACTTGTGGGGGTCTCTTTCCTTCTTCAAAATACAGGAAACCCAGAAAGTCAAGTAGGGAAACCTGTGAAATAGTATTGCTTTTAAGAAAAACAAGAAAGCAAAGGAAAGCAATATTTCCAGAATAAATTTTTGAGACCATACATATAATATTACAACTGTTTGCACATATTTTTTACATATCTTTTTTTTCCATATAAAGATGTTGAAAAACTGTGGATTTGACACAATCCCAATTTAAAGAGTGAAACTAATGGAGAAGTTACAGTATCTCTTTTTACATCCTTCAATGATTTATTAAACTACTGTTTAAAAAAATTACATTGGAAGACAATATGATAATATGTCTCTTCTGTGGAACATCATGTGCAAAACCAGTATAAAATGCATAAATTAAATCTAAAAAAATATTTGCAGTGAGGATGCATAGAGTTTGAAGGCCCCATTCTACAATATGCCAGGCTTGTTTGCTGAGATGGTAAGTACATTTTGCTATTTTTAATGCCCATGGGGAATCACACCAATTGCTAATTCACTAGAACAGACTCATAAAGCATGTCTGATATAATTTGTCCTTTAAAAAGTTATGATGATAAAATGACAAAGTGCAACAGTAATTGCAAACCACACCATTCTGAAATTTGGTGTGATATCTTAGATCCTGTGGGTGGATTAGGTAGGTCACTGGCTTTTGTACACATCTGCTACAGCAGCTTTACAAAGAATGGATAATGATCTGGCTTCTACAACAATTATAGTAAGGGGGGGGGGGGGGGGAAGTAGGATTTATTTGCATTAGAAATATCTCACAAACTATTTAGTACACAAGTCAAATGTTCCGATGGACATCTGATTCTCTGTGCATTTTTTCCATAAGAATGACCTTGTGAATGGATTGTTACTGCTTTCTCATTGCTTGTAACAAGCAGTCAGAAGTTAAAATTATTCAGGAGCCATTCAAAATTTTTCGAATAATGGTATATTTTGTTGTGTGGCATAAGTTGCAGCTACCTGAGATCTTGCAGGCTTCTTAACAACTACAAACACTGTTATCTCCTGAAGGATGGAATTTTTAATTTTCTCTGTTTTGTTCTTCTTATACTCTGGAACACCCACGTTGTTATAGAATTCCACTGGAAATGACAGACTAATGTAAACGACTGCCTCAGCACATGCTGTTAGGTTTTCGGTTACATTGTGCTTTAGCAAATGACTTGCCACCTAAGCTATGAGGACTCTGATCTGAAGTTTACTTTGCATTATTGGTGTGGCCATGACATTCAAACAGGGCGCTTGGAAATAGGAATTAGGAAGTTCAACCTCTGGTGGTACTGGAGCAGTCCAGACTACACTTGGACTTCAAGCTGTTGTTGGAGCTGTGCGGAGGTGCTATCAAACTGGATAACTTGAGTCCTGGTACTTTGCTTAGTTACACTGGTGGCTAGAATAGCTCATAGAAATCCTATGAGTCACATGTGCAGGAGAGACCTGTAATGTTCTAGCATGCAGCTACACAAGAACAAGAAAAACACAGGAAAACTAGTTAGCTTGTGACCTTGAATCTTTTCTACTTTTTCTAGAACTTTTCAGTTCTTCCTTTTCCAAGATGAAAAAAAATTATCTGTGTATAAAAACGCCTTTCTAGAACTTTAAGCCTGCAGACCCCATATTACACAAAACTCCTTTCTTAGTTATTTGTTTGGCCCATAGCTCTTTATAACAGCACTTTTATATGATGCAAGTTAAATGAACTTAAAGTAGAAATATTTACATGAACTTCCATATCAGGAATGTCATGATAAAATTTCCAAACAAGATCCATCACATTTTAATATTAAAATCTATTAAAACATTAATAATGTGATAGCTGGACTGCGGTTAAGCATATTGTCAGTTGAGGTACTCTCCTTAAGCAAGTTTATCTCGGACTTCTGACCACTACATTTAATAACCTTGATTCCTGAATATGAATGATCAAACATATAGAAAAAAAAACAATTCAGTAAATAGTAAGTTTTTATCAACTAGAAAATTATGTCAGGAGAAAAGCAGCCAAAATAATAACAGTTAAAGATGACTGTTTATATATTATGCATACTCACATTGGTCTTTTCAAAAAGTAATGGACTGTGTAAAAAATATAGCAGAAATAAAAGTAGGTCTGGAAAAGGTGATGCACCTACCTGCATATTTCATAGCAAATCAGCGATACAGCCAAGTATGTAGAGTGTAAAAGTCTGGGAATTTATACCCATGTCAGCCAAAGGGATTTGAACTAAACTCTTCTCAGGAGAGCAGGAGAGTGCTCTAGCCACCTGCTGTAATCTGAAGTATGCTAAGGAATTGCCCTATTTTTGTTGGAGCTGAGTTACAGCACAGAAGTTGTGTGGCCACAGAGATAAGCAGCAAACAGTAGCAGTGCATAGTAGCTTCATTATATCTGTAGTGCATTTACAGAAGGGAGTTCTAGACTCTGCTTTCAAAAATATGCAGGTAAATTATATTCAGTAATTGACCGAGCACAGAAGCAGTACTGGGAGCAGAATCCAGACTCCTGCTGAGGGCTTCTGCTTGCTGTTTGGCTCCTTAAGTCTTGCATTTTTGACAGAATCTGTGAGTTGCGTCTTCATGTCCCATAATTTAGTGGTTACAGGTTGTAGGCCTTCACTGTGAAAAAATGTCTGAAGCATGGTTTTCTGTTTTAGCTGAGGTGCTCGCTCTAGTCAGACAGTATTATGTTAAAAGCTGACCTACCACCTCCAGAATGATGGGTCCTGCTTTCCTTTTTCATAAAAATCAATGCACCAGCAGACAAAGATACTGAGATAAACTTTCCAATTGGAAATATGACTGCTTACAACTCTGATTTGTTTGTACAGGTCCTAGAGAGAATGTTCTGTTTTCTAGGGGTTTTCTCCAGCCCTCCTCAAGCTGTCTTCTGAATCCTGCCCCACAATCAATCCTGAACTCACAGATGTATACATCCTGTGTTGTTTCTACCCCCGATATATTAATAGCCAACACTACCATGAAGAAAGAACTTAGAGGTGGTTCTTTACTGTTCTGGTTATTATTAAGGTCATTTAATTTTATGACAGATAGGGTAGAAGTGAAGGAAGCTGAGGAAATGCTGCTACTAGTGCAAGTGGCATTTTAGAGTTAATTTGGTTTAAGAGTGTTTTATATTCACAGGCACAAAAGATTATCTAAGGTGTACAAAAGATGCAGTGTATAGTCTGGGAAAAGAAGCTCTAAAGCACAGGCAAGAAATGCAACAGTGACTTAAGTAAGCACAAGGACTTGGCAAAACAGCTGCCAGGAGCAAACCCTCATTTGTGAGTGACACAGCTTGGTCACTGCCTCATTAACAAGGCAATTGGAAACAAACAAACAAAACAAACACCCACACAATAATTGCAGTGAAGAGAGCCCAAATGTTAGTTGCTGCTTACTATCTATATATCTTCTGCTCAGCTCCAAGAAATTACTTGGAAGTGGCAAAGGGACAAAAGAGACAATAAAAAGAATAACAAGAGAGGAAGCAGATACCACACCCTCCTTTGCCATTTATGATCAGGATTATTACAGGATTGCCATAGTGTCCATGAGGCAATTAAAGAGTTATGCTTCAGTGACCATTTAATATTCACTTGACATCATCAGTTTACCAACATCTCAGAGAAACAGCCTTGTTGTCCCTTGTCTGAAGTAATTGCATTACAACACAGTAGCCACAAAACAAAACAAAAAAGCAAACCAGCAAAACAAAAAAAAACCCCAAACAAAACAGAAAATGGGAGCTTTCTTGATTTGGAGAGATATTTTCCCCCAGTACCTTTAAAAGAGCAGAAACACCAGAAAACATAAAGACTGTACTTAGTAGAGTACAGTAGGAGTATTTCTATGACATAAACATTATTTGGAAAACAAAAACAACAAGCAAACCAAACCAAGCCAGAATATTTTAAGCACCAGAGGAAAATTCTAAGCCATTCACTGTAGGTTACCTAGTCAAAGCATTCAGGTATGTTCTAGAGAGCAGGGGAGAGGCAAATCCTACACAAATTACACTATAATTCCTTTAAGAAGTATTGATTTGAACTTGATTAAGAGAAGTTCATAAGACCAAATTTATTAGTCCTTACTCAAGTTATTGAGTCACATGATAGCTTTTCTTCCAAATACTGGGAAACAAGACAAAAGAAGAAATAGATACGGAATAATTAGACTGTAACTCAGTTATTTGTACTCATTTAAAACTACCAGCAGTATTTTTTCCTTCACTTATAACTTATTTATTAATCATTTCCCATTTGGAAGTGTCCTCATGGTCCATCTGATGGTGTCCATCTCTCTCTGCTGAACCTGGAAGAGCTAAGTTTGAGCAGGCTCCTGCTGTGGGCACTTCCACCAGGCACCAAACGCTGGGCAGAACCAGTCTGGGATGCAGAGCACAGTGGAAGCATTTACAGGGCACATCAATGTAGGCTAGCCAGAACAGCATCTGTAACCCACCCTGTCTTGCTGCGGACAAGTCTCCCAATAGACAAGCCCTAAATGTCACTTTTACCAAAACCTGAAGTTTAAGACTAGGAGATGATTTTTTTTATTCATGAATGCCCTGATTTACCACTGTGAGACTCCTGAAAGGCTATGACTGCTTAATATTTACTAATTAGTGGGCTACTAATGTTCTCAGGTTGCCTGGGTTGCGGTTAGGTTGCTGTTATTACAAAGTACTGCCAGGTTACTGATATTGCCAAGAACAGTCCCCAGTTTGAAAAAGCAGAGCCTCCTCTCAGTGCTTAACTCCCACTTAATTCATCCAGGTCATACCAATGAGTTATCCCTGTGCCAGTTCAAGAGGCACTTATAGCTTTAACTCGGTACAAAACTCAGATGATTTCAGATCCTCTCTTTACCATTTTGTGTGGTTGACTCAGGGTATCTCACAGCTGACTTTCACAGGTGAGTGCTGCAATTACTTGTATAGAGGCAGGGCTGGGCTGTGGTCCTTATGTGCCTGTTGAAACTGGGCATCAGAAAACACAAAAAACTCAGAGGGTCAAAGTGAGGGAACACGAGAGTGGTGCAAATCAGAGAGCAAAACCTGCAGAGCAAGGCAGTCCCTGGCAGAGGTGACTACAGCCCACTCCTTTGATTGGTTTTACATTTCATTCAATGAATGTCTAATGAAAAATGCATAAGGCATCCAAGACAAATTGGTTTCTGGGAATCAATGGGTTTTGAGAGGGAGTTAATGCTTAAGCCACAGATTTATGCCCTTCCTTGTTTGTGAGCTCTTTCTCTGACCCTAAAAATCTTTCATTCTCTGTTGTGAAGTGCCTGGCTTTCACATGAGCTGTGCAAGTCAGCTGCTCATTTTCCCTTTCCTTCCTCTCTCTCCCCCACTTCTACCTGGTTTAAAAGCCTGGTGTGCTATGGCACTGTTCTGAGAAAGGAGGGACATTGGTGACAGCGTGAGCATTTATATAAAAACTGAGTCCTACTTCTGTTTAAAAATTTACAAGGAAGGAATGAAGCAGTTATTTCTACCCAAAAGCTGAAGGAAAAGTCTTTAAAAAAGCTCCCAGTAACACCACATTGCAGGGCGATTCCAAAAATCAATGAGAAAGGTTAGATTTCAGTTCAGTTCAGCATTTCTTATATCTGATATCATTTGGGTATTGTATGAGAAGTCTGAGCTTGGCAGAGAAAACGGAGACTAGGGAGAAGAAAGTTCTCCACAATGTATTTCCAAAAGGAAAAAAAGGCTATATTCTTGCTACTCTCTCTGTGAATTTGCATGTAAAGCAGAGAAAGTATGGAGGAAAAGGAAAAAATTAGCTTTACCTGGCTGCATTGTTTTCTTTCTAGTAAGGCATTGAACCATTAAGTACTGAATTATGTGCTGGATGCCATATTGTACACAAAAATATTACCCAGTTGCAGATATTTTTATTATATGGTTTAAAAAAACCCCAACCAACCAAACAAAAAACTTGAGAGAAACCATAGAAAACAGGACAGAAGACACAGAAGCAGAGGACCTGACCTAGCAAGGAACCAAGCACCTGAGTCCTTGAATATGCATATGAACCATCACCATCTCCCTTCAGTGCTTGAAGTTTCCAAAATAAGTCACCAAGTTAGCTTTTGAAGGAGCAGGTGAACGGCATAAAAGCCTTTCTATAAAGAAAGGAAGCTAAGGAGAATTCAGAGAAAAAACTTAAGACACATTTTCTTTCCAGTTTTTGGAATTACAAGAAAATGAGAAGCAGGGGAGGTGTGTGAAGGGGTGCAGGAGGACAGACAAAATTGTTCAAGTAAAATGTCTTCTCTGATAATAGGAAAAGGAAAAAAATGTCTGAGGCCAGAGGTACTGCTAATTTAACTAATGTGCTGGTTTTGGCTGGGGTAGAGGTAGTTTTCTTCATAGTAGCTAGGCTGGGGCTGTGCTTTGGATTTGCGCTGGAAGCAGTGTCGATAACGCAGGGATGTTTTCGTTACCGCCGAGCAGCGCTTGCACAGAGCCAAGGCCCTTTCTGCCTCTCACCCCACCCCACCAGCGGGTGGGCTGGGGGGGCACAGGGAGCTGGGAGGGGACACAGCTGGCACAGCTGGCCCCAGCTGACCAAAGGGATATTCCAGACCATGGGATGTCATGCTCGGCATATAAAGCTGGGGGAAGAAGAAAGAAGAGGGGGGGATGTTTGGAGTGATGGTGTTTGTCTTCCCACATAACTGTTACATGTGATGGAGCCCGGCTGTCCTGGGGATGGCCGAACACCTGCAACTGAGGGGAAGTGGTGAATGAATTCCTTGTTTGCTTTTTTTGAGTGCATGGCTTTTGGTTTCCCTATTAAACTGTCTTTATTCCAGCCCACAAGTTTTCTCGCTTTTACTCTTGAAATTCTCTCCAGTCGCCCTGCAGGGGGGAGTGAGTGAATGGCTGTATGGTGCTTAGTTGCCAGCTGGGGTTAAACTATGACAATCGTTACTGGTTTCAAGCGAATTACATCAGTTAACAGAGGCTCAGAATTTGGCTCAGTCATGTTTCTTTGAAAAGATTTATATTCGAATAAGCATTTAGATAATTGTATTTTTTCTTTTTTTTTTTCATAACACTGTGTTTCCAGTTTCTTTCATTGCTTTCTTTATCACAAAGGAACAAATTCTTTTCTCTGCTAAGTTATTCCTCTTTGAAGAATAGCTGTGAGAAGCAACAGATTGGCAACATTTGTCAGTGTTCATCTGCCTTTATTATCCCTTGGGGCCGTTTTCTGTGTTATCTTCCATTTTGCTTGGGGAATGTTCTGAGTTTCTAAAAGAACCTTTAATCATGACTGCACCACCAGAGTTTGGGCAGAAAAGCCACATGTGTCTCAGTTCTGATGCTATGCTGAACTTCCTAACCTTTTGTGAGGTAGTTCTGGGTGGTGCCAGTGCAGTAACTCATAAAAAGCTCTTCAGTATCTCCTCACCTTCAACTTTTAAGAAAAAAGTTTAAAAAGGTTGGATGTTAGCGACCTCCTAAGACGTTATTCCCATCAGAGAGTACTGGCACTATGCAACATCCACTTTATTGTGCTGAAACATGAGCTAAAGCCCTGCATAATTCTTTCAATGAATTGTAATTTTTAAAGGTCTAAGTATTTAACAGTTTAAAAAGAATCTTGACCTCAAGTAATTAATTTAAGAAGTGCACATATCATAACTTTGAGTTCCTTAAAGGTTTCAGCATATTTTTCGGGAAAAAATAAATAAATTATGAAATCCATTAGCTGCCCTTTGGTCTGTGCTTTTTTGACAATCTGAGTATGGTTTGCAGTGCGTAGCTGTGAATGTGCTGCCTTTCCATCCTCTTGCTTCCCAAGAGAAAATCAGTATTACACAAGTCACAGTGCAATGTGCTAATGCTTATATCTTCTTAAACACTGTAAACTACTTGCCCACTTAGGTTTAAACTGTTGGCTTGCCATGTATAATGGATGTAGTAAATGAATGAATGGATGAAGGGTGTTCTGCAAGGAGAAATCACTGAAAATAAATTGCAACTCAAGCTAAATTAGAAAACAAGATCAGAAAATATTAGCATAGTTATATTAAATGTATAGTGCAAAATTCACAGCTGTAGACAGTGAGTCACTGATAGCTCTCTCATACACTTAAGCAGACTGAAAAATCACAGGTGAAAAGATACAACCAAATGCACAAAGTGTGAGGTTAATAGCCTATGTTGTTGCAAAAACAAATACAAGAATCTTGAGTATGCAAAAGCACTTGTTCACACTTTAAAAAAACATTTCTCCCTGTGTGTGGAAAAACAAGTAACCTTCTTTATGAATCTTTGTATTGTGTAGAAAGATTTTAATAGAAATGCAAATGGCAGAATGCAAAAACACAGAGAAGGAACTACTGAATTGCTTGGTCACCTAACTGTCACTGAAGGTGGGACGTGTCTCACCTAGTTTCCAGCATGTACTTGGTAAGCCACAAGTTTAAATCAGGATCCATCTGCAGACAACAGGGACAACAGAGTGGCCCTTCCTAAGGGTGGTTCATGTGGTCATACAGCTGGGGTCTCTTTTCACAAATGCCCACTGATTGTGAAGGGAATGGGGCAATTATTTAGATCAACTCACGACAATTTTAGGTGGCTACAGTCAGGTAATATGGAGTTCACCCAGGACCACAAGGCTGCAGAGTGGCTGGGGCTGTAGTTTAGCTGGGGTCCAGGTCAAGAGCTTAAAAGCAGCTCCCAAGGGAAGGAGGACTGCCTACTGAGGCTTTGATCTTTCTTCACAGCAGCCCTTGTCAATGCAGCTGGCCTTGAACAAACAGCTAAACTTCTAGAAGGAGGTTATAGGGCCTTCCAGTGCTCCTTGACTCCTGTTACAGAAGGGCCATCTTGCTTTCCTCATCAGAAGCTGTTCTGAAACAGAGCTGAATTCATCTTAATGTTACATCTGAGGTACCTGAGATTACTGTCAGCAAGAATTGATTAATTTAGCAGAGCTCATTTACAATGAAAAAGTTTTTGTAGCCACTTTGGGTGGGTGGAAGATTTAATAAAATCTAGCTTCAGCCTCGTGAGGTAAGTTTCCCTCTGAGGAACAGAACAAGAGGGCAGGGAGCAATATGTTCTGTGAAAGACCCCAAAGAAAGATCGACTTGAAGGAAAAGTGCTATGCTGCACGGTGTTCTGGAAACATCTAATTGATATATGATAGGGAAATTAATCTTTATGCAAGAATATGAAATACAACAAAAGATTGTAAGAAAGGTAAGCAAGGTAGAGCCTTGCACGTGAAACCTTGACAGCCTGTGCTGAGTCTTAAGAATGAAGAAATGATTTGAATTTAACACAGGCAAAGAATGAAAGCTGCTGGAAATGCTAGGGAATGGAGATGCGTAACAGTACATCAGGATGTTAGGAGGAAAAAAGGCTTGCTTGTCCTGAGAAGTGTGGCAAAAAAAGACATGCGAGAGACAAGACATCAGAGGATGTGTGGCAGATTATGGATGTGAGAAGAATGTAGTGGGATAAGTGGGAGGATGAGATCAAAGGATATGAAGGGAGATGGCAGAGGGGGTTTTCTTGATGGAGGGAAGATAAGAACCTTTTACATCAAAGAGAAAGGAGGAGGCAAAGGCAAGATGTTGTATGGAAAGATGAGGACCAGATGATATTATTCATATATCTATCAACCTCCTTTCTTGGAATATTCTGAGCTCTCTTCAGAATTCCTTTCAATGATTGGGAAATAGTTTGGTTTTGCTCCTGCATGATGTGAGTATAATGGATTTATTCTGTAGGAGTGAATGAAGAAAATGAACAGGCCAGAAAGCGATGTTACAGTAGAGTGGTTAAGAAATAACAGCAAGGAGTCAGAATGTGACTTACAGTTAGTTTTGACTTCATATTTTCTCATGCAGGCTCATTTTCAGTCATGCTTTGTGCATTTAGAAACCTTGGAATTATCTTACTTGATTCTAGTTACTCAGCAAAGTAATAAAGTTAGGAACCAAGTAGTCCTCAGCTTCTTTGATAACAAATAGAAACAATCTGGCAGTCAAGTGAGTTGTATTGCCTTCTGCACCATCTCGCCTTCTCCATGCTACCTGTAGCAGAAGACTGAGAGGCATGGATTCTAGTGCAAGTGCCTTAGTTATGAACCTAAAGTTAGGGGGAGTGAACTCAGACTAAGGGAACACAGGTGGCTTTACTGGTGACTGCAGAGAACTGTGTGACTTCTCCCTCTATGCTGAAACACAACATTCAGCTGTGTAGAGACCACAGACCTACTCAGTCAAAGCCTTTGTCACCCAATGGTGTGAATGTTAAAAATCAAAGCTGGTAGAAAAGTCCAATAGCACGCATCTAAAAGGTTCACTCCCTGCTGTTTAAATAGAGGAATAAAATCTGGATGAGTTAGGGTCAGGGAATTTGGAATAAAATCAGGATGCAGACTAACCTAAGGGACTCTGTTTTTACACACTATCAGCATAAATCTTTGAATGTTTTTTCTCACAAAATTGAGAATTATGACCACACTGGCCTCACCAGTGTATTAGAGAATTTTTATAAGCATACTATGACGAGTGCTACTCCTCAGGGGTCAGTATTGGGACTGGCAGTGTTTAATATCTTTGTCAGTGACATGGGCACTGGGATCGAGTGCAATCTCAGCAAGTTTGCTGATGATACCAAGCTGTGTGGTGCAATCAACACACTGTAGGGAAGGGAGGCCATCCAGAGGGAACTTGACAGGCTTGAGAGATGGACCTGTGCAAATATCATGAAGTTCAACAAGGCCAAGTGCAAGGTCCTGCACCTGGATTAGGGCAATCCCAAACACAAACAGAGGCTGGGCAGAGGATGGATTAAGGGCAGCCCTGAGAAGAAAGATTTGGGGGTGTTAGTGGATGAGAAGCTCAACATGACCCAGCAATGTGCATTTACAGCCTGGAAAACCAACCGTAGCCTGGGATGCATCAAAAAACCATGTCCAGCAGGTCGAGGGAGATGACTCTTGCTGTCTACTCTGCTCTTGTGAGACCCCACCTGGAGTACTGTGTTCAGCTGTGGGGCCCCCAACAAAAGAAGGACAGGGACCTGTTGGAGCAAGTCCAAAGGAGGGCCACAAAGATGATCAAAGGGATAGAGTACCTCTCCTATGAGAAGAGATGAGAGACTTGGGGTTCTTCAGCCTGGAAAAGGCTTCAGGGAGACCTTATTGCAGCCTTCCAGGGCCTATTGGAGGCCTGCAAGAAAGCTGGAGAGGGACTTCTGACAAGGGCATATAAGGATAGGAGAAGCAGTAATGGCATTAAACTGAAGGCAGGTAGATTTAGATTGGATATTAGGAAGAAATTCTTTACTGTGAGGGTGATGAGGCACTAGAATAGGTTGCCCAGAGCAGCTGTGGCTGTCCCATACTTGGAAGTGTTCAAGACGAGGTTGGAGGAATTAGGAGGAATGTGGCCAGTAGGCCAAAGGAGGTGGTCCTGCGCTTCTACTCGGCCCTGGTGAGGCCACATCTGGAGCTCTGTGTCCAGTTCTGGGCTCCCCATTTCAAGAGAGACAGGGAACTACAGGAAAGGATCCAGCGGAGGACTACAAGGATGATGAAGGGACTGGAGCATCTCCCTTATGAGGAAAGGCTGAGAGAGCTGGGCCTGTTTAGCCTGGAGAAGACTGAGAGTGCATCTTATCAATGCCTACAAAGATCTTAAGGGCAAGTGTCAAGATGGGGCCAGGCTTTTTTCCAGTGGTGCCCAGTGACAGGACAAGGAGAAACACAAGAAGTTCCTTCTGAATATGAGGAAGACCTTCTTTGCCTTGAGGTGACAGAGCACTGGAACAGGCTGCCCAGAGAGGCTGTGGAGTCTCCTTCTCTGGAGATATTCAAAATCTACCTGAACGTGCCATCCTGTGCAACCTGCTGCTGGTGAAGCTGTTTTAGCTGGGGGTTGGACTAGATGATCTCCAGAGGTCCCTTCCAACCCCAAACATTCTGTGGTCCTGCAATTCTGTGAAGTAATACTAGCTGTAACCCTCAGTGGTCATTTTGTAACTCCTGACTTACTAAGAGAGGTGACATGTTTAAGTCCTGGTGCATAATTCTTCAGCACAGTATTATATTTATTTCTGTTTTAAACACAGTAGTAGACATATCATCTGTTTTTAACAACTTCCAGTTTGGAGGATGTAAGCCAGGAACATGGGAGTATTAAAGAATAACAAAGGAATCCATGTTAAATTACTAATTACCTGGCACCATATTTGTTTTCAATTTATATAAAAATGTGGTGGTATTCCTAAATAATTCATAATGCCTTAAAAAAACAAGCTAACCCTGTAATACCATGGCATAATTGAAAGTGATGAAGTAGAAGTCTGGAGATGTTTATTTTGGAATAAAAATGTTAATGTAAAATGCTAAAAGATGGGAAAAAACACTGGAGATCTTGAAAGGAGTGAAAAGAAGAAAAGCCTCATGGTCCAGAATAATCAGAATCATAACCAGTGTAGCAAACAATTTTAAATTTATTTTAAAGTACTTCTAAGAAACAAATTAAACAACCAATGAATCTGTGATTGTTAAGTTTCTTGGCTTGGATGCATATTCAGCTGTCATAAATGCTTTTACAAAAGCACATTTTGCTTTACACTGGAAGGCATTAGTTTGCTGGATCTAAATCAGCCCCAAAATATTAAAACTCATCAGGTCAAATTCTGTCCTCAGGTAAATGCCTGAACATGTTTTCAAAAGAGCTTACACTGTAAGAAAAATCTTCAGAATGATAAATATTTTCTTACTCCTTTTCCAGTGAGACTGAGAAGAATGCATCTTCCTTTTCAAATGCTGTAGCGATGCTGCTGGGAGCTATATAATACACATTACGAGACGGAATTTGGTTTCTTGTCAAAGTGTCCATGTTGTTATCAAGAGATAATAATAATAATAAAAAAATGTTCTTTCCCCAGAATCTGAAATAATTAAAGATATTAACTCCCAAACTTTTCTGTGTCAATAGTACCATATTTGTATGCAAGGACCCACTAAGCAGAACCCTCGTCTCCTTCAAGAACATGAGGGAATCAGGGCAACTGCAAACCATTGACATTCATTTGAGACACCTTGGTTTATCTTTTCCCTTTCTTTTAGTGGCCATGACAATCCCCTGGGGCAAGGTCAGTCTAGGTCAGGAAGACAGCACTAGGTCAGACAGAGAGCACCATGAAGGAACTGGGATGTTAATCTACAGCTGCAGCATGGGTTGGCTGGTTGGCACCAGGTAACTGGCTTGTGGATGCTGCAGAGTGCTGTACAGATTTGCGTAGTCTAGTATTTAATTTCATTTCCTTCTCCATCCTGTCTTTCAGCCAATCAGCAGTGACCCAGGTGCACAGGGTTTTGATAGCATCTCTTACAAAATTTTTCTGTAGATCACTGACCAATTTTCTACAGGCGATCACACTAAAAGTATCATAGCTTCTGCACTGGCATTCCAGGTCACTTGTGTGCAATGCTGCCTTCCGCTACTCTCACTGCACAAAGCCATCTTTCACCTAACAAAGTCCCCTGAAAGAGGACAAAAAGTACTCTGCGTCTCCGTTTTGGATATCTTATGGCAAAGAAGAACAAAAAAGGGAGGACAGAACAGGACTTGGTTGTGAGGGGGTGCTGTGTTGAGGCAGCAGGAGGGTGGGAATTGATCTCTCCCCTTTGTTCCTGCATTTATCAAATGGCATAAAATAGCTACAGGTTGCACTTCCCATCCCATAGCTCACCTCTGCATTAATCATCATTACCGGAAGCAAACATGGAGGATTTAATAGTTCTCCTTAAAAATATCCCTGTATCTAAAATTAAACTGGGGGTGGAGGATCAGCGGAGGGAAAGAGTAAGAGCGAAACATTTCTTACCACTGCCTCTCTCCTGTCACATCCTCTAAAGGGATGTAGGAGATACTCCCCAAATCATCTAGCTTTTTGCCTCCACAGCTGATTTCTTTGACAAGAAGAGAAGCCAGAACTTCTTTGTATTGTGTATTATTATATTGTTGTAAGAGGGATGACATTCAGTAAAACTAGGACAGCTTCTAATGCAAGATACTTACATGGTTTTATACATGATTTCAATGTTTAAGGTTAAGCAAATCCATAAAATGAGTGTTGGCCAAACCCACAGGCTCCGTTCAACAACACCAGTATTTCAGCGTTTGAATGGGAGTTTCATGCTTGATTTAATGAACACTCTAATCTTAAGATTTAATAAAGGAAAAATTCTTCAGTAATCTGCTCACACGGGAAATGGTGAGAGGCAATTTGCTGAATCAGCACTGAAAGCCACAAATTTTCTAGCACAGAATAGAATCCTTTCCATTTTTTCTGTCAGTGATGTGTGGTTAGTAAATAATACATAAAGAAGAACTAGGGTTATGTTTAAAATTGCACCCTGTTATAAAAATAGAGCTGTCAAGCTGGATTGCTGAGGCTGGCAGGGGGAGGGAATTTGCAGAAGAGAAGTAGATGCTTGTTGAACAGCTGGAAGACAATTTGTGACAAAAAGGCGAAAACTTAACAGTTGTGTAAAAAAGAATGATGGTGTGAAATTAATTGGTTAGAATCACCACAGTTACAAGGTCTCATATAGTCATTACTATCAGCTGTGACAGATGAGGATAACGCTACAGTTAAGACCTTGGTGTTTTCTTGTAGCTGAAGCTGTGTATTGGAATGAAATATTTGCCCCAGAAGTACATGGTTTTGTATACAATTTGCTGAGCTGTACCCAAAGCCTCATCAATAAATAAATAACTGTCCTGTCACAATAATGGCAAATGACATCACTAATATGCTCCTAGACCATTTCACTTCCATGTCTGTTTTCAGTCCTAATAAAGTTGATGTTGACTGGATAAAAGAACACAAGTTCTTCTTTCCTGGGTGTATAATACTGTATCTGTAGTGAAATGGGCATGCTGGAAGGTACCCAGTGCGCTGCTGGCAGAGGAACAAGAGGGCTGTCACATAAAATCGTAGAATCATTTAGGTTGCAAAAGACCTTTGAAATCATCAAGTCCAACCATTAACCTAGCACTGCCAAGTCCACACCAAAGCATTACATCTACAAATCCTTTAGGTACCTCCAAAGATGGTGACTCAACTAGGTCCCTGGGCAACCTTTGCCAATGCTTGACCACCATTTCAGTGAAGATACTTTTTCCTAATTTCCAATCTAAACCTCCCCTGGCACAACTTGAGGCTGTTTCCTCTTGTCCTGTCTGCTATTTATCTGGAAGAAGAGACCTACCCACACCTGACTACAGCTTCCTTTCAGGTAATTCTAGAGAGTGATAAGATCTCCCAAGTCTCCTCTTCTCCAGACTAAACAACCCCAGTTCCCTCAGCTGCTCTCCGTACGACTTGTGCTTCAGACTCTGCACTACATTCATTGCCCTTCTCTGGACATGCTCCATTTTGTCCCTTTTGAACTGAACACAGTATTTGAGGTGCAGCCTCACCAGTGCCAAGTACACACAGATACAGGGACAAGCCAGTATTCTTGCTCTGAAGATGCTCTTTTGGTGAGGATTGAGAAAGCTGAAGGCACCTGCTACTCCTGCATTACTTATTGTATAACTACATAAATCAATTTATGGGCTCCAAACCATTGATTGCCATAGTTAGGTCACCCTTGGTTTGGGGGGCTGTTGCAATCAGACAGTACCGCAATTGCTGGAACAGTGCTTTAAGCTTCCTTTTTCCTTAGAGTAAAAGTGAGACAGTGTTTTTTTCAAAAGGGAAGACCTGTGTAATTGTTATTTCTCATCCACCCTCTTAGCTAGGTGAAGTTTATTTGGGCGAAATCCTCCATCAAAGTTCAAAGCTGGTAAGGTAAATCTTAAGTGCTCTGGTATTTCATTCATGCTTTTTAAGCAAATTAAAAAGGAACTATTCATTTGAAACTCATGTTGGAAGGCAAGATATTCTGAAGTGTTTTTCAAGCAGATAGAGTCCTGACTCACTCACTCGTGAAGATTCAAGGACTACTGAGGGGCCTGAAAACTTCCTTGCCCCCCCACTTCTCACTTATCCTGTGTATTCCTAAACTACAAACAAAGATATCGGATGAAAGCATCTATCCCTAATGTTTCAGTTCAGGAAAAATATTTTATCCATTGTATAGGATTTCCATGAGCAGAATCACAGTTTCTCTTTAAAACTGAAAAGTTCTGAGTGGATTTAATTGAGACCAAGAAAAAAAGGGGGGTTTCTTGTTTTATGTCAAGCTTCTCCAAATTTTCCACAGAAGTGCTAGTCTGCTTTTACTTAGAAAGGCTAAAGAAAAGTGTGCTAAATTTCTGAAAACATTAAACAAGGGGATGTAGAATATAGCTGCTTTTTTTTGAGGTTATGAGTTAGACAAGCACAAGGATTGGTCCGAACACAGTAAGATTGAACACTGTGTGATCTGTGGTGAATTACAGCTTCCATTCCCTACCTTGGGACAGTGCAGGGCAAGATTTCTCCAAGGAATTTTTGGAGTGATCTGTGAATCAGAGCTTTCAGATAATGCTCCAAATTCACAAGTGTCCCAGTACTCACCAAACTGACAATTTCTAAGCTGATAGAAAAACACTGATAGTGTATTACACTGAAATGAGAATCTCTTTCTGAGACTATCACTTTTCACATTTGAGTATTCATGCTGCAAAACAAACTTCAAGATAAATGAATAAGCAAAAAGTTGAGGTCATTTTAGATCAGCTGTGAATACCCATCTTCTGAGAGCAATTCTATGTGAAAGCTCCATGGTTTGAAAACACAGTCAGCTTTTCTTTCAAAAGGCCTTAATTCTTATCTAATTTGTAAAGAAAGCACTGCTTTTCTCATATGCGGTGGCACAATATAAGAACTCAGATTTTTTAGAATCCATTTGCTTTAATTGATACTTTGTTTAATAGGACAATTTTATGGGATTATAGTATTTTCAGGGCTGTTCTGCAATTTTGTTATTTTCAAGTCTGTTTTTCTAATATTTTCCAAATTATAAACATCTGAATATTGTTATTTGGCACTAAGGAGAATATAAACTGAGCTCATTATTACTTCAAAATAATAAGGTGGCTTTACTCACTTTCAATACAGATTCAGTGATTAATATTAGCATGACTCTGAATGCAACGAAATGGTGTCATATATAACATCTATTTTATTAAAACAGAGAAAAAAAGCTTGACATTCTATGAAACACCAAGTTGAAAAGGAACTTGGGAACACTGGTGTCTGACAGCTTATGCATCCAATTACTGATATGTCACTAGAAATACGTGGGAATAAAGTAATGAGATGGCAGTTTCTTTAACAAAGGGTAACATTGTCTTCTTACATCTGGATCACCAGTTTCATGCTATGTATAAATCTGCATTTTCCTGTTAACTCTTTACAGTCACACATATCACCAGATCAAAACCCAGAGTGCAGTAATACAGGTGTAAAAAACGTAATGAGCTTTAATGACCACACTTATAGCTACAGAGGACCTTATTACAGTATTGATATCACCTTCACAGAAATATACGTTACTTTAAAGAAGGTACTCAACATATTCTGATCTGAAACTGAGACCATAATCTGACCCAAAAAATTACATTGAGGGAGAGAGGCTTTTCTCCTTTTGCTGCTTCATAAATCTCATTTCTCCTAGTTATATCAGTTATTTGTGATGGATTTTCCCTAGAAACTTGTTTAATTTTCAGTTGCTTTTCTCAAATTTTAAATAGGACAGATGAAACATCTAAAAGCAACATGAGACCAACAATTCAATTCAAACAGAAACTGATTTTTTCCAAAAGAAAACATTTTATTTATATGTAATGAAGTTTGAAGATGCCCAATTCTGGTCATAAATTCAAATCCAAAGACCTATCCACTGCAAAGAAAGATGTCTTCAAGAGCCAAATCCTTTTTTCTTGTTTGCAGGACACCATCCTAAACCCACATCCTCCAGCAGTGCTTAAGTATTTTTAGATACATAACCGGTTTAAGGTGCCTGACAATAAAGAGAGTGTAGAAGTGTCCTAAAGCGGATTGTCTCCCTTTTTGGCTTTGCATTTTCTACTTAATCAGACTCCAGGCCATCAGCTGTATTGTGGTGTTCATAAAGAAATGCAAGAAAAGCAGCCAGCAGGAGATGAGAGTGCCCTAAAAGGCCACGGTCACAGCATCACATTGAAGACCTCTGGGCTAAGATGACCACAAACACAGCACTATCATGGCACATCAGAAGGAAACAGCTATAGGCGTGAAAGTCTTCCTTTCTAGTGGAAAGCTGATGGATCTAGTGGGAAAAAAAAAAAAAAAAAAAAAAAAAGCTTGTGATTTTGCAAGTTTGTACACCTTCCAAAAGAGGAGATCGTGGATGTGTGATGAGATTGCCAGCGTTCTCGGGCACCTGCCGAACTTGAGGCGCTTCGTGCGGTCCTGTGCAGCACGTCTCTAAGAAGCTCACAGCACTACTCCAGCTAGGCCTGCCAGGGGAGGCAGTGCGTTTTGCAAGTACGTACCTTTGGCCCATATTTGTAGGTAGTTAGGGCTTGGCGGCCAGAAGATGTCACGCTGTACAGAAATATAGGGCCCCTCTCCGGATAGCCAATAGCTTTTAGCTTACGACGTAAGCAGATGGAAGTGACGTTGTAAACCCAAGCTATATAAGGCCGCACCACTTATCAATAAATGCCATTTGCCATCCACCACATTGGTGTCTGTGAGCTGATGGCCTGAGCGGCCTGGGGTTGGTCACCGTGCCGTTCCTGAACCAGGTCGCCACGCCTCCGAAGACAACACATATTCTGTCACACAGATTTTCTCCTTTCTTATGCCTGGGGAGAAATAGCCCCTTCTGCAGTGATTATGTTAGAAACAGTTTCCACTGCTTTTTTGGCCCACTTTTGGCAAGGCCTCTTCTTGATGCCTGAGTAGCACACGTGGAGTTACCTTTGCCAGGTATTGTGGTACTAGGCTTCTAAGATAACATGATGGCTTGATGTTTCTAAAGTAATAGTACAACACGAGCCAGTGCAGAGCATCTTGGCAAAACCTTCCTCCGCTGTCAGAGTACCACACCACGGGGCTCTGGCTCAGGCCGAGCAGGCAGCTGGGCTGGGCGCCATTGCGCCACCCCGTACCGCTGCCTGCTCCTCCTAGGCTGGCCCTGATGCCTCTCTTCCCCCTGCTGACCTCACTGCAAGCTGGAGCATACTCTAAACACACTTAGGCTTTAGGACCAGGCAAACTATTAATATATCTTTGAATTAACAGAAGTGTGTATGTAAGGAAATTCTGGAGTGGAATTTAGCCTGCAAAGGGTTGTATCAACAATAAGATCAGAGTTCCTTAAGGATAACAGCAGTTTTGGAGCAGTAAGAAGTGATGTTAAGAAATCCCCCCGCCGAATTTGCCTGTATTTGCTCATACTATGTTAGAAAATGTAAGAAGCAGATGTAAGAAGGTGAATGTTTATTTTCAGAGTGTGTTTCTGTACTATGCTTCCATCACATCCACACTATTACAATCAAACATCCTCCATATATAAAGTGTTTTCTAGTATGTCCTTTAGTTTTTTTAGAGGAATTATTTTAGATTGTCCTTTCAGTGAAATCTTGCAATAATAGAAGTAGTAAATACAGAATGCCAGAATTAATTTTTCTCCACTAATTATGTGTCTGAAAATCCTAAGCAGTTAACTAATTCATTAAAATTCAATAATAATTTCTCCTATGGCTTTCACTAGCAGTAATGACATACATTATTATGCATCACTAATTTCCATGAAAAACAATGGAGCACTATTTTATTGGCACCTAGAATTACTCCACTGTACTTTGCTGAATTCCGTTCAAGGGATGATGAAAGGGAAAGCTGAGCAGCCCGGATTAAGTTTACTTCTTTTCAGGCCTTACAGTGTTTTGCTGTATCAGCAAAGTGTTAAATAGACACTCTGAAATATTCTTATACTGTTTTAATCATTGCATCATAATTGGGATGAGTGTCAAAGTCCTTAGTACATGTAAAGTTTCTCAGCTGTTAAATTCCTAGGCAATTTTTGCATTATAAACAACATTTTAAAGTGATTAAATCTCCAGTTTAATGTAGATGGATTGGCTGAAGTGTTGGAAAGGGTTTTGTTGCCTCTTAAAAATTATTTGGCTATTCAGCTCTTACTACTTCTTTCAGAGGTTTCTAGGGCATCCTGTGAACAAACATAACTTCAACAACTACACTGTATTTTGGAACTCCTTGGAGATAGCTCAGTTGTTCCCAGGAGTGTTACAAAATTGAATTTTCTGCCCTAGGTGGAGGAGTCAGGTCACTAGATTACTCCTGCCAGGGGAAAAGATACAGTAGAGGTATGGAGCAGAACAGTATCAGAGAGACAAGGGGGCAGGCCTGGTGAGCTGATATTGCAAGCTTAATGCAGTGCAACAAATAGTTATGAGGCAGAGAGCAGCTATGTAAGGAACAGGTTCACCCATATTCCTTTCACCTCCACCAGCAGCAGAACTCCCATAGAACAAATAATGCAGAACACAGACTCTTTACACACTGCTGCCCAAGGCAAGTGCTTACTTTGCCTATTCTTGCAACTTGGCTGGATCAGATACTCCTGTCTGTTCGGGCTGGGTTTCTTTGTTTATGGGTTTTTTTTGTCCTTGCACATCCACAAGCATTAGTATTCAAATTAATGATTTATTCCTGCTTACAGTGGTGGAAATCTTTGCCAATGGGCAGTGTTTCTATCACCGTACAGCCTGTGAAAGCACAAACTATCCCACATATACCATAGTGTACGAGCCCAGGATACCAATCTATTACTACAATTATATCAGTGTAACTAAGAGCATAAATGGTTTACTGGCCTATTTGCTGTCATAACTTATGCAGGATTTGGCATACAATACATTTAATTATTTAGCTAAAAGATTAATTTCCTAATGGAATCACAAAGCAAGAGGATTATGAATGTTCAGAATTCTTTTCCTTTTCTGCCTAGTCAAGACAGATCAAGTCATCCTTTTAAGTGTATTCTGCCTCTGTTAGGCATTTAGGTCAAAGCAATTGTTTACTTTATGTGCCTGTAATTATGATGAAATATGCTGAATTGCTAGCCATTCCCTACAGCCAGGAACCAAGGGCCAAATTCATCGCCTTTGCCTGCAAAGACGTTACCCCAGGGTAAATTTTACCTTTTACAATTCAGCCTTATTTAAACTGAGTAAGAATGACAACCTATAGCACATTACAGCTTCAGACACAGATGTGTATTCCTTGGGGATGCATCAGTAGTCTGGATTCCCAATTCAGAAGTGAAAGCGTTCAAATTACTGTTCTACAAAAGCTGTGCCTGAATTATTTTCAACAGATTGCTCATTGCAATCAGGGCAGGTTAAAAGATGTTTCATGAATAACTGAGATCCAGTTTCCTCGATTGGCACCAGGGAACTTTTAAACTTCAAAACATTGTATTAGATCAGGAAATCCAAGAATAAACTAAACATTCTGGTCTGATTTTGTGTTCTCTGAGAACTAGAAACAGAATTTTTAATATTGCTATTCTTGATTAAAATATTTGGGGCACTATTTACATCACATGGATGTCCATTTCCGTGATGTTCATTCAGGAGTTAGGGTATTTAACTAGCGCAAGTTGATCCTGCACATGTAAGATTGTAGGTACACATATGACTGGATCAAAAATCAATAGTAAACATGTATTCTACACAGTTTTTGTCTTTACCCATATAACGAAAAATGCAGTTCCACTTTTGTTACTGTAGTCAGAGCATTCATTCTTTTCATTTCTTATTAATCGTATACTCCATGTAAAAATAAGGTGTTCAAAGGCAGTCTTTGTCACTTCTGTTCATCCAGCTTTTTCTGCTACAGTTCTAAGAAAGAGTAAGTGGATAAGTGGTTCGTTGTAATGTCATTTAAAAAGGAAAAAGACCTTGTATATTTCTAGAGACAAAAAATAATTAACTTTTGACTTATTGTTCAATACATATATTAATGTACCAGGAACTACCACAGAAGATCTTTGTTAAAGACTAGCTCACTGTTATGTTGCAGATCAGTGTAGTCTTGGCTATACTTGGCTGAATCCAGAATACATAATGATTAATCTTTTTAGCAGTCTTTCTAAAAATGACTCTTCTTTCTGTGTACACTACCAGCAGCAGAACACTTAATTACCTTTATGGTCCTGGAGTGCTACTGCTACGCAGTTGGCATGTGGACTTCTATTATGAACACCATTGAGATGAGAGTGTTCCAGGTACTTGTCTACATTTAACCAGACAACACAGAAAGATAGATGGGCGGGATCACTTTTGAAACCCTAAGCCATTAGGTATATAACTAAAGTGCTGGAAAGTATAAGAAGGTGTGAATTAAACTCAGAATAATCTAAATTACACTTTTCTCTGTTGATAGACACTGTTGTCTGGTTGCTTGATAAGATGTTTTCATTAGGATAGATTCCCAAGCACATTTACTGAATGAGAATAAATAACACTGCCAGTCAAATTTTTTCGCCCCTATAAAATAATTCTCCAATTTGGCAGAGAGTACAGTATCGTGTGGTGTTTTTTATAATAGAAATTAAGAGCTAGTGTCTGGGTTTGTGCTGGAAAATATAAAACAACACCCCCCCCCCCCCCCCCCCCCCCAAATTATCAGTAAGCAGACACTTCCTGTGATTATTTTTTTAAAGGAGTATCTTGAAAAAAGATTTCAGCAGAAAGTTTCCCAACTACAGCTACCATGGAGGCCAAATTGAATATATGTGGCTGCAAGGGTGATCAAATGGGTGCTACTTCCTCACTCATGAGTGTGACTGTTAGATAATCTCAGAGAGCACAGAAGGAAAAGAAGGTGCCAGAATTTACAGAACGTGACACAGAATAATAGTTGGATAAGTCATATTAAATTCCTCTAGCACTTTGTGTACTGAATTCAGCCAATAGGTGGCTAAACGTATTTTTTTCTTTACCATAAAGTATGTTTAACCCTTCAGCACACACCAATACTTCCAAATAACACAGACCTTTTTATCATCCTTCTCAATAGACTTCTAGAGAATAAACTTGCATCTGACCCATGGAGACATTAAAAGATAGGAGAGGAATTTTACAAACAGAGGAGTTACACAAGGCACTCTACTCAAGCATTTTGAAATTTATTGACCTGCATCTTTGGTACACCAGGTCACCTTGAATTTCAATGGCTTTGGAAATTCTAAAGAATCAATATTTGCAAAGACATGAAACTGCTCTCAAGCATTGACCTGGATACAAGCACATCTGTAAAATCCAGGGATGCTTTGCTGATCTTTCTTCAAAAAGAGATATCAGCAATCACATCCTTTGGCCAAAGTTCTTTACAATTTTAATTGAAAAGGAAACAATTTGAAATGTCTTTGGCCTTTAACTTGAAACTGAAGGAAAATGCCACAGAAAGGAAAATATTGCTTATACATGAGGTGAGGAAAAACAGGAAATGGAAGGTGGTAGGAGTTTTGCTGGGAAAGCTGTCGATCAACAGGCTGATGTAAACAGAAAGCACGTGTCCCTTGTCTGCAGCCATCCTCGTTGATACAAAATGACAGCAAGGAGACTCTTCTGCTGCCACATTAGTCACAAAGTGTGTTCTGAAGTCCTGAAAGGAGAGCACACTTGTATACCAACTTCCAGGTTTGTCTTGTTAAAAGAGCTGTGAATTCCTGTCTCAGGGCTCCTCAGAAGTGTAAACTATCCCAGGATGAGAGTGCTGGGCAAAGACAAGCACCCTCATGTTATGATGAGATAAAGACGCAGAGGTCAGCTCTTCTTTTCTCACTTGATGCAGACAAATTTATCCAACAGCAAAGCAAAAACTAGTTCACCTCCATTATGCTTTTTGGCTCTTCTGTGTTAACAGGGGTTCATCCCAAATGCAGCCACTCCTGAGATTTGTGGACTTCTAATTCTGGATTCAGAACCATGTCCTGACACATACTTTTGATGTTCCTCCCACCGTTAGTTAGTCTAAGGGTTAGAAGCAAGAAGTGACAAGACTAAGCATGAAATGGGCTAATTCACTTTGATTTTTGCAAAAGTTTCAGCCATGTCTAGATGTCTCAAAGTGACTTCAATCAAACACGTAAATCTTGACAACCTTCTTTGTCTTTTCCAGTGAAAAAGAGAGGCAAAGTAATTTCATTCTCAGAGATGTTTATGATGTATGAAGAAAAGAAAAAAGAATGAAAAAGATTAAATACTACCTATGTCTGAGCTGTATAGAGGCTGGACAATCAGGGGAGCTCTCCAGACCACACATCTTGCATTTACAGGCACCTTGCAATCAGCCTGAAATTTGTCAACTGTAAATCCCATCTGCCTTTGTGCCAGGTAGAATTGGTGCATTTTCAGACAGAATGTCAAGAATGCTTCTGCACAGCCCTCTGTGGCAGTCTCCTCTGCACAATGCTGCAGCAGCAGTCTCCACATCTGTTCCAAATTTATGTCTGGATGGGAAAGAAAATTGCTTTCCTGTGTGCTCTAAAGCTCCTGACTTATCTCCAGTTTTCTTCCAGGGACACTCCATCTGGGTCAGCCTAAAGCCAGCCCTGCAGTCTGCTTCACAGATAGATAATGCAGATGACAAACAAATACAACTTTGAGCCCATCCTCAGGATGGTTTCTCCATTGTATGGACGCAGCCATAATATAGCCTGGAACTGGATGAAATGGAAGCTGTTGTGGTCGAAAAGAACTATGCAGAATAAAAGCCAATGTATTGGCCACAAAATCCATATTATTAAGCTGATTTGTGATCAGGTGCCATCATCTTTGGTGTGCTGTAGACTATGAGATGCACCTAAAGGATGGCTTCTTTAATGCTGGCAGGATTGGACTGCGAGCTGCTTAAATTCCACCAACCCTGGGAAGGCCACATTTTCAAGGACATGGGTAGTAATTAAAATTGGGATGCATTTTTCTTAAATCTAAGCTAAATTTAAACCTAATCTTGGGCCCCTTCTAAAGAAAATGGTGTGCAGGAGAGAGACGTCTAAAATAGGCCAGGTGACTGTCCCCAGAGGTGCTTAGCTCTCCTTGTCTAACTTCTTTGTATAAATATAATGGGTGCACAGGAAGCATAGTTTGGATGTAGACACATAATTTTGCAAGGTCTAAAGTTGAGGAAACATCACCTCACATGTGATTAACAAGTAGATACAGCTATAAACTGCCTATTTTTGCTACTGACAGACTGTACTTTAGCACCACAATCTCTTTGTGTCTTAGTTTCCTCATACGCCTTCCTTTTTTCAATTATTTACTTTTAGGTTACAAAAAGGGATAGGATAGCAACTGGTTGTTACTAAGTGCACATACAGTTCTTAACAAGGACATTTCTAAAGTTTATCAAGGTTTCTAATTGCTGCTGTGCCATAAAAAGACACTCACAGGACTCCCAGTAATTATTTTGTTGCTATTAAATAAGCAACATAAAGATAGAAGAGACCCACTGTTTCTTTGCTGGTGTGCCTGAATTAGGTATTATAAGCCCATTGAAAAAAACGTTTCAGTGGAAGCCCTTTTTGTAGATAAGTTCTTAAATGCAAGAAAACTTTTGTCCTTATGTTAAGGAGGCATCATGCATATACAGCATGTGGTACAAGGCAAGAAGTGGGGAAAAAAAGCCAGTAATTCAGTTGAAAGAATAAAAATTCATATATAATTTGTTAGTCATAGAATACAGGACCCAGATTCTGGGGGAAGGGGATCATACATGGGAGTTTTGTAAACCTGACTCACATCACCATGAACATAAGTCTGCTTTGGAGGATAATCTTCAGCAGTGCTCAGAGTTCTCTATTCCATGTCTTGTTCAAAGTCGTGACCTCTATAAACTCACAGATCCATGTTTTAATGGATGTTTCTGTCTGCACTGGGCATCCTATTCACATCCTTTGTGAATCCCATTAAAACCTGCAAGGATGTCCTGAAGCAAACCTTTTGGTACAAAAATTCGCAGGGAATTTCTTTTACCAGCACATGTGGCACAGACACACACGGACAGCATATCACTTGCCACAAAGATTTCAAAGCCCCACTCCCATAGCTCCAGGGAACCAAACTCCACATAATCTGTATTTAATAGCTGAAAGAAAGCAATTAATCCTTCACATTTATTATTATTTCCTTAAAGAAAAATAACATAGTCTATATTTTTTTAATGTCTAATTAACATGTACCATCAATGTAAGTTCTGATATCCCTTTTGTGACACTAATCGAAGTGTATACTTCAGTCTCCAACAGGAACGGGTTCTCACAAAATGAAGAAATGTACATGGCTACTCATGATGGAGTAGTACCTTCAAGACAAATTCCATTCATCTTCTGTGATGAGGATCAACTGTAGATACTGTTGTTTGGACCAGGCTATAATCTAGGAGCCCAGGCCATAACCTATGATATTCCTAGTCTGCCTTCTAAAGCATGCCATATAGACAGCTATAGCAGAGATCCTGTGGTAAAGGGGAGCATTTCCAGTTTCATACTAACACAAGAATACACATTAAGTATTCCATCTGGACACCTGCACCAAACCCAGTAACTTCTATTTCCTCTGTGCACATTATTTCCTTTCCCAGTCATACCATTTCTCTCAACATTTATCTTAAAATGGAAAAAACAAAAACAAAAAGTCTTTTCAGGCAACCTTGAGAAAAGCAAAAGGAAGTCAGGCCAACAAAGGACAATCCATAGTCTTCGCAGTACCGGACTTGCGTGAAGGCTGATCTCCTACATGGCTCTGCTTCCTGACTAGGATCCTGTCTCTATGGAGATTACTGGAATTTTGTATTGGAATTTTGAATGTAGGGAACATGGTTGTGCCATTTTCTTCCTGTGGTTACTACTGAGGAAAGCTGGAAATATGGACATAAAGATGTTTATTTCACCTCCCCAGAATTACACCAAATTATGTAAAAACTCTGAAAATAAAGGAGGCTATAATTTTCAACTTCAGTAACTCTTTGTCAAGCTAACCCCAAAAGGCTATTGATAAAAAAAAAAAAATTAAATTGTTCTCTTTAACTGCAAAAACATCAGTATTAATACATAAACCAAAGCTCAAGCCAAACGGCGTCATCTTTTTCTAATATGTTCTCTGCACAAGATGTCAAGGAGGCCTTTGTGCCTAGAGAAGTGGATGTGTCTACAATGCCATGGGGTCCTGGTGATCCCTGTCATTCTAATAGACCGTTAAATTAGGTTACTAATGGGCATACATTTCAAAGCCAGCTGTAAGGTATTATGAGGTTAATAACATTCCCTAAAAGTTTAGACATTTACTTCGATAATAAAAACACCCTGTGTTACAATAATGAGGGTTAAATAAATAAAATTGCAAAAAGTGTTTTGAAAGCCATATAAATACAGTGGGCTCCAAGGCAGAAGCTAACCTGTAACTGATGACAATCCCCTTTGTGTAGTTCTTCCATAATTCCTCTCTGCTGGAGAGCTTATTGTACCTTCATTTGAAACGTCTGGTCTCAGCTCTACCACTGACAGTATATTGGCATACAGATGCAGAGGAAGTCTCTTCCAGCAAATGATTTATAGTTTTCTAATGGGGTGCAGGAAAATGCGACTTTTCAGTAGCTTGCAATCAAAAGACATTCAACAAAAGCTATGTAGACTGTGAAAGAATAAGCAAAATATGATCATCCATATTCATGAAAACATATTAACCCACTTACCTGGAGTATTCAATTATTTCCCTATTTATGGATAATATGTGTGCTATAAATGTCAAGATCAATTTAAAAAGTGAGCAAATTGCCCTTTTATGTCTGGGTATTAAACAATGTCCTGCATGCATGGCTGTCACTCCAAAACTGTTTAGTTTTCCTCCTATCATGAAAGCCCCGGGTATTCCATTACAGTACATTAATAGGAAAATGGAATGCACAGGATACTATTGAGCAATTAATGGCAGAAATACTTTATTTTAGTAATTCAGAAAAATGAACAAATGTTTGGAGATGCCATAAGAGACTGGTATAGTCACAGCCAGTTTGCCAGTGACAAAGGGAAGGAGGGCTTGTATCTATTGTGTGTAGTAGTATAGAAAGAGCACAAATGGAGGTAAATAATTCTATGGTGTTTATGAATTTGAACGAGCAATGGCTTTCTATTATATACCCAGGAACTGCTGGTTAAATATTACATTCATGCCTTCTTATGAAATACCTTTCTGTTAAAATATTTTGGCTAAAAAATTTAAAAAGTGGAGAAACCCCATGAAAACACTTTAAGCATGGGACCTAAAGAAAGTTGGGCTTTGGCTGAATACCCACACTACTAGAAAGCTTTCATTTTTAAGGTACGTTTCAAATGACTAAACCACCATATTTACAAGCACCTTTACTATCCTGTGACGCATCTGTGTAGCCATTATGCAGGAAACTGAATGCCAATTACAGACTATGTTTTGTTTTAATAAGTGAGAAAATAATTTTGGCAGCTACATTACTGATCCCAATAACATTACCTCTCCATGAATCTGGCTGAACTTCCGTGGAGGATTGCACAGAACAATAGCAATGAAATGAGCTAATCTTCCACATAAATAGAGATGATTGGAAAATGTTCTGTCAAAATTGTGTTAATCAGAAAATATTTTACATTATATGGAAATTTTAATTTCATTTGATTCCTTCCCTCCATGTTTTTCAAAAAAACCAAACAAACAAGTGTGTGTGTGGGTTTCTTGGTTTTGTTTGTTGGTTGTTTTTTTTTGCTGGTGGTGTTTTTTTCTAAAAAATGAACATTTCATTTCAGATTGTCATAAAGAAATGTTGGCAATTTATTAATGATTTTTCCCCAAAAAAGTCCTATGAAAATACTGTTTGTATTATACCAAAAGCTGCACATCTTACTATAACCTGAAGAAACTTTTAACAGATTCTATTCCATTTTCTCTTTCCTTTTGTATGAGAACAATTTTGTCTTTTTATAGGTAACTAACCACCAGAGGCAGATGATCTTTGCAAAGCAGGTTACAATGGTAGCACAGTAGCAGTTAAATATCACGGTTTTGTAGCTTATTTATATGTTTAGTTTTCAGAGGTAAATTATTGATTATGCAGACTGGGTTTTTTAAGAATCAACCCCATGCTTTGCAATCATGCATAATACGAAACAGTAACCACATTCCTTTGTTTTTCATTTTGAAGTTTCTGAGTGAGACTCCCTTTAATGTTTCATGAGATAGTTTAAAAATGCTAATATTTTTAATGGAAGCAAAGAATGCCTTGGTAATAAATTCTTTTATGCAAGTCACTATAAGCTAGTTCTTCCGCACTTTCTTCCAGTGTAGCATATGGAGAGAGGTAATGCATGATAAAACTCAGAATAATGCTTTTTATAGCAGCAGATTTCTTTCTTTATTGATACAACATTTCTGGGCAATTTGTGAATGCTTAAACACAAACACTTCTTAGAACAACAAGTCATATGCTTACAGGACCTGGCTTTCTTTTTATCCCAGTTTTGTACTAGTATAACCTACTAGCAACATTTAACACTTCCACAACAGATCAAGGCCCTGTTTTCTTTCAGACACAATCATGACCACATAGAAATATTCAGTCCATACTTCAAATATAGTGATCTAGGATAAATTAGAAATAGTTTTGTTGATGAGGACATTCTTATGTTATACTTGTAAAAACATGCATACTTAGTGATGGTTGGAGTAACTGCCAGCAAGGTGAAGACCTCAAACTGTCCTACAGTGTCTTAACGCCAGTTTCCTCCATTGGTGAAGACATCTGCAGTCTGGATAAACTGGTTCTGAGGTCTGGATTGAGTTTATTTTACTTGAGGATTTAAACTGATCTACTTCAATTTGGATAAGCTTCCATCCCCCATCTGAAAGACTGGGATGATTATGAGTGTTTTAAAAAATAGGCAACAGTCTTCAAAACAGTGAACGGTCTTCAACTACTTGTGGGTATTCCGACTATATAATATTCAGATTTTGTAATAATTATTATAGTCTATAATATTGACTCTGTAAGAATGATGTATTTTTCTGAACTGAGACTCTTCTGAGATGATGAGTAATTTATCTTAGAAACTCACACCACCAGATAAAAGCAACAACATGTCCATTGAGATAAACATGTCCCTTGAGAACCATTAAGGAAAGATGATTTTTCTTCACAGTTCATAGTAAAATAATCTTTTTCCTCTTGTGTCCCCTGCCACTGTATTTTTCTGGCCTTTTCTTGAGCATGGAAATTTAAAGGACAAGGTGTTGTATTAGGACAATAGAGCATGTAACATAGGAAATGGATATACTGCCAAACTGATTGGGGTGTGGGGTATTGTACCTCCTCTGCTTTAAACTAACCACTTCCAGCAGCTAGTTGCAGCTGTGCATAAGTCAGACTGAGCTGAACATTCAAAAGCTTACCCTAATTCTGAACAGCCTTAGAGATCTGTTCTGTCTGGGGGCCAACCAGCACTGACAACTGAATCATAATCATCTCTCTTATTCATGATCAGGATACCCTGGAAAATGGAAGGCCTATATAATAAGACTATTACTATTTTGCAATCTACACAGATTGTCCCAAATCAGTGTAGACACCTCAGCAACACCACCCTAGTTCCACAAATACCAAGATTTACTCAACCACAGCCCTGGGGGGCTGCGTGGAGCCGGCTGAGACCAAGAAATGGTGTAGGCATGTTAGTACAGCATGGTGTCTGAGTTAATAAGTCATGCCAGAAAAATCATTCTTTTGTCCCTTTCCATTTACAAACCAAGTATTATGTCTATAATCAAAAGCTGACTGTACTGTCAAGTTATTTTGGGTACATCTATATCAGAGACAGCTCCAACAGGGTTTTCATGTAGTTTAGCACCAGGCAGGTGCTTGGTGGAGCAGTCTTAAGTGAATTTGCTCTCAAATAGCATAAATCATTTTAGTCTCAGTTCACAAGATTCTGTACCTCAAATGACATTTCTGTGACCACTCTTTCAGGTGGCTGCAGAAACACAAAGAAATAACATTTTGTATCAAACCACAAAAAAGTTCCTCTTGCCTACCATGGATGACAAGGTTTTTACCACTGTGCACTGTATTATTTCAGTGGATGATGCATTCATTTTCCCCTGCCCCTTTTCTGTGTTTTTCATACTTAAATAATTTCATTTTAAAACGATAAGAGAAAAAATTACAGCTTTGATAGGACAAGTCCAGAGCTTGATATGCAACCAATGGCCTTTGTGCTCAGATGCTAGACAGTGGATTAAAGGTGTAAGTAGATGGACTGATATCTAGACAATATATGGAAAATAGTAACTTTGAAAGGCCTCCATATACCTATTAGCCAAAGGGAGTTGTGAAGATGTCCCAAATAAACAATTTCTTTCCATCACAAAGATAGCTTCAGAGTTTTCCCTTTCATGGCCTGGACTTTTACAGTAATATAGAAACAGAAGGTATATTATTTTGCACTGTAAAGCAATGAACAAGTTGCAAACTTGGTGAAAGTAATCCAGTTATTCACAGCTCAGATCATTTCTATGCTAAGAAACCTGCAATCTCCCCATAGAGTTTTATGGATGGAAGCACTGGATAAAGCATTGGTGCACGTCAGGCTTTCAAGAAGTGTATCAGAAGACTTCCTTAGGTTAGTGGGTGTATAATAATATTTCAGAATTTATGTCTTTTGTTGATTCAAGTAACCAGATGGTTTTAAAGGTTTACTTACAGTGCGTATAATATTACAACTGTCTACATGGCTATTAGAAGTCAGGATTTCCCCACTGAGCAGGTAAAGTAGCCCTTACTCTGTAGTAACAAGGGAGAAATCTTAGTAAAAAAATCCTAACGTGCCCACATCCCTATAGTTCCTTTTCTTGACACTGTAAATGATATTGAACTTCTCCCTTCATCTGTCCTGAATTTTGACCTAGTCTTCTGTCAAGGAAAAGAAAAAACCTCCAAAAATAATAATAAAATATTAAATAGTAGTGAGTACATCTCAGCTTAGAATTTCCTGACCATTAATAATGACACAGGTAAATGGCTTAAAGTGGTGTCTAGAACTGTAAACCCCTTCAGTTATTTATTTCCAGGAGATGTCTGGCACTTTGATATTTATTGCTCTAACAAATTATTCCATTAAATATTTCTCTTCTGGTCATCTTTTTATCAGGCTGAACATGTAGGTTTGTGTAATCTACAACTGCTTGTGTTGTACAATTATTCAAAGGCAGGACACTTCATTTCATGTTCACTAGTTCTGATTCCTTTCTTCAGCACAGCTATCTTAAATAAAAAAGTGTGCCAGCATAGGGAATAGAAATAGCAACTGAAAATAAGACATAGTTCATTGTTACCAAAGGGTTCATGAGATTTTACAAAGCAATTGTGATGTAGTTTTTTTGTTTATAAACTGCTTCTCAAAATCATGTTTCTATTACTATCACAAAACATACTTGTTCTTTTATTTCTTTTGTCTCATTTAAGGAATGGAGAAGTTAATGTAGAAAATGATAGTAATATTACAAAGCAGTAGGTTATCTTCCTCATAGCTCTTTGGGATTTCAGACCTTCAGCTTTGTTAATTCCAGTCTAGAACTAGGTTTTACCTCTCAGAAGCAAAATTTTTCATGACAGAGACTCAGCTGTGGTTTTCTGTATATCTTGCTCTTTCAAAGCAGGAGGAGGGAGCTACACCAGGTGGTAGGTGAAAGTGGTGAGAAGATGTTGGAGTCTAACAGTCCTCTCCACTGTCCTTAGCCAAAGAAAACTCCTCTAAGTGGCTAGTAGGCTGAACCACGAGTTTTCTAGTGAATAGAGAAGGCAGGAAAGTTTATGTAGAGTCACTTTCGGATCAGATCTTACCCCACGCTAATGTGTTTCAGTTCATCTCCAAACAAGACTTCATTCTGAGCACGTGCATCTGCACAATATTTAATTGACACCTTATCAGAATCTAAGAATATAACACACCAGAAAGAATGATGGATTGGGACCTCAACTGTGATAGTTGGATTGATTTATTTTCCAGGTGGCAGTATTTATAAAGGTCAGATATCAGCATGAGGCATTCAGCCATACCTTGATTGTTTGATTATTCCTGTGACATATATATTTCATGCTGATAAATGTCACAGCAAAAATAAGAACTGATACTTTGATATTTGATAATAATGCTATCACCTAGCATTATTTTTTGAAAAACACCATAGAGAAAATGGCACCGTTGTCACAGCATTCTCCAAACTATCAAGCTGCAACAAAGTCTTTTACCATCTCATACCAACACACTCTTCACACCAGTCCCTCTACTGCCTTCTCCTCATCCAGGGCATGTGTTATCTCCCCTCTTGCTACTTCCTCCCTCCACTTCCTCCTCAGCTGCTCTCTCTTCATTGACTCTCAACCACTTAACTTCACCAGTGACACCTGCACCTTATCTACATCAGCCAACCCACCGCCCCTGAAGCCAGCCCACAGCTGTATATTATCAATGCTAATTAACCCAGCTTCACTCTTCTACACTCCATGTCATTTTTGTCATCAGAATTATACCAAGTGAATGACTAGGACATATCTTTTAAAAAGACATCCACTGACAAAGAAAATCATGGAATCATAGAATCATTTAGGTTGGAAAAGACCGTTAAGTTCATGGTGTCAACCCTAAACCTAACACGTCAAGTCTACATTAAACCATGCCCCTAAGTGCCACATCTACACATCTTTTTAATACCTCCAGGGATGGTGACTCAATCGCTTCCCTGGGTAGCCTGTTCCAGTGCTTGACAACAAACCCTTTCAGTGAAGACATTTTTCCTAATATCGAATCTAAACCTCCCCTGGCACAACTTGAGGCTGTTTCCTCTCGACCTGTCACTTGTTGTTTAGGAAAAGAGACTGACAACCACCTCACTACAACCTCCCTTCAGGTAGTTGTAGAGACTGATAGGGTCTCCCCTGAGCCTCCTCCTCTCCAGGTGAGGTAACCCCAGTTCCCTCAGCTTCTCCTCATAAGACTTGTGCTCTAGACCCCTCACCAGACTCATTGCCCTTCTCTGGACACGCTCCAGCCACTCAGTGTTTTTGTTGTAGTAAGGGGCCCAAACCTGAGCACAGTATTTGAGGTATGGCCTCACCAATGCCAAGTACAATGGGACTACATGCAAATACTACATGCCAAGTTAGTAGTTCAAATAGTTAATTGGCTAATGTCAGTAATTCAAAAAGTTATTGTTTCTGAATTTCTAATGACAGGCTGGATCTTAGCATGTCTTGATTTACTTACAATTTCAGGAATTCCCACCATTAAGAATATTGTCAATGTCAATCAAATTACTTATTATTTTTATTACAATAATACATCTGCCCTCATTTTTTGTGAACTTGACTCAATGGAAAACTGCACACATGCCTCATCATTTCTATACATAGTCTAATGTTATAGCCATGCCTTCATATAAATAGTGATTGAGCATGTCACCAGATTAGGCATTGACAAATCGTAACACTTACAAAAGCATCATGCTCTGAATAATTAAATAGCTTTACTCATGAATTCTAGAGTACTGTGAGATTTGAAGAAAGCAAACATCTAAATAAACAGATCTCCTGAGTTCCTAGAAAATTTTTCACTGTGTCAGGTGGGCAGAACCTTTGAGATACCACAGTGATTCTGTAAACTGATAAGGTTGAAAAGGGAAACTTAATAGCTAACAAACATTTAATAATCAGAAACTGGAAGCATTTATAGCCAAAGATGTGGCTGGGTGAAAGGTAAAATAAGTATGATAGCTAGTGTGCAATGACCAGATCAAGGACTTAAATATCCTTTTATATTGTATTTTGATAGGAACACAGCAAAATATTCCAAAGGAAGAGCAACCTGTAGAAAGGGTGTTGGATTAAATGGAAAGGTTTTGAATTCCCAGGCCTCTTTGTCTTCCTATGTAACATTGGGTAAGTAATTTATTTTGCCTGATCCCTTACTTACTAAGGGATCATTACTTTCCTATCCACAGGGCAGTTTTGAGGATAAATTCCATTAATAATGATTAGGCATTTGAAAATTTGGATGTAGTCATATAAATATCTAAGTCCTTAGTTATCTATGAGTTCAGAGGGAAATTAGATTTGGGAGATGTTTTTGTCTCTATCTCAGACCTATAATTTTGTAAAAATAATGAAACAGTAGGAGTTGGGTGGCTGCCTAAATTGAAGAATTACATTATTAACTCAGTTTCAGTGACAGAGCAAATGCTCACAAGTTTGACTACTAAAAAAGTTTTTAAGACTATAAAAAAACTCACTGAGTGAAAAGACTACTTTTGTGCTATCTTAATGAAACAAATATTTGGAGAAAAAAATAAATTTACTGGTTTGTCTCTGGAATAGCTTTGATACTCAAATTCCCTTCTTCCTGCATCTTGACTCTTGCATCCAAATACACACCAACCCTCCCATATGTCAGTCTGACACTAAAAGTAATGAATATTCTTTATTTGAAATATTTTACTGTGTTACTCTTTTTAAATAACTCATTGGCACACTTTATTGGAAGGAATTTTTTTTTTTTAATATTAACACCAATGTTTATGGGTTCTTAAATTCCATCATTATTTTTTACAGCAGTATGATATTCCTATCCACAAATTTTATTCATTAGGCAATCTTTTTAAGAGGTAAATTTTTCACTAGTTTTCTCAAACATATTGCAAATGACATATATCTTGTTGAAAAAAAATTTGAACTGATCCCTTCTAGAATCCTTGAAAGTACAAAAAGCTGAAAAATATGATATTTTTTATTAAAATTGTTAATTTTGAGTGGTACTTACAGGGACCTTTATACAGTCATACACAAATATTTTTGAAAATCCAAAGAGAATATTACTGGTAGTTATCAATATGTAGAATGAAAGGATTCCTTTTTGCAAAGTCTTTGGAGAAATATTTTCATTTTTCAGAGTATTCCAGAATTAATTCAGAACAGATGCGTGATAGCTATAAAGACAAACTCTAATGGATCAGTTCAATAAAAGCCTTGTGTACTTGAAAGTTAAGGACTGCAACATTGCCGTTTAAGTACAAATTGAAAATACACAGTCTCTTAACTCACATTTAAATTCCTAACTTCACATTCTGTTGTATAGAAATAAAAGACTTTAGAAATAAAAATCTAAAGATTTTGTTGGAGCTGAGCCTTTCAGTTGAGCCTTTGTGCATGGAGCAGAGGAGGAGTTAAACTAGGTCCGTACTCCAGGACAACAGCAGCTCACAGCATGGTCTGGATTCAGGATATATGTGGCAAACTTGCTTTTGGGTAGATGCTTTTCATCTATTAATGATCCTTTTATAAGGACAGCAAAGCCAGTCAGATGTGCAGGCACAACCCAGCCTCCTCCTGAGGTAGGGTCAAAATGCAAGAAGAGTTTTCTGATGACCACAGCTCCTGACCACCTCTTCTCCCATGTGTAGGCTGGCCAGAGCCAGCTCCAAAGGGAAGTCAAAACAAGAAACACTGAACAAGGACCTGCCTGATGTATACCTGCCTGACAGTGTAGGTCTACTGTCACCTTCAGTTAATGAAAATGAAAGCTCGAAGGCAAGTCTGAAGACATACATAAAGATACTTTTGTATATTTGGAATCCATAACTCTGACTTTCTCCATGTGGCTACCAAGTTCCTTCACTGAAGAGGGTTCATTTTTGTTTGTATTTTTGCTAGCAATGAGATGCTAGAAACCCAATATTGCTTACATCTGAAAGGATTCAAAACCATATCTGCAGTTTTATTAGACTGTCCTAACAAGTGACTCTTTAAGCTGTGGTTCCATGCCTGAAAAGGCTTCATTATGTCCTAGAAAAATAAGCCCTAAGCAGATAAAACTCTATAGTCTAATAAAGCACTATGGTGATACAGAAAAGCTCTCACCATCCCTCTAATGGTCATTTATGTTTTTTTCCAAAAGTTTTTTCACCCCAATAATATGAACAGACTTTGCAGAGCAACAGAAACACATATCCTCTCTCTTAGCTGAATGCTTTACCTATATGTATATTAAATCATGCTCCTTAATACTAGTTCTCTCTATCCAGCTTCATGACGGTTGCCTTCCATTTTGGTTTCTTTTTCAGCCCCAAGAGGATACATAGAAAAATGTTCTGTAATGTAGCCTGATGAGTAGAGAACTCTTCTGGGAGGAACATGAATGAATTCTCAGAGGAATAGTTCTCCGTGGTTTTAATAATGCTGAATTTTATAATGCATCTGAGAAGGTGCATACTCTTACAAGGACATTTTGAAAAAAAACAAAGACAACCTGTGTATTTTGAAAACAGCATGGTCCTGGATTTGAGCTGAGCTAGTGCCCAAAATGAGTGTTAGGTAGCTCTTAGCTGTGTATAATCATAAAACAATTGCAGAGCTATTCAGCGTTGTAAAAGCTAAGATTCCAGAAGTACAATTTCTATGAAAATTCAGACTCAAAACCTGTAGTGCATGGCAACTTTTGGTACCGCAAAGGCAGCCAAAAAGAAGTCAGAATACTTGTATTCTGCATAAAGACAACTAATTTGTGACTGATTCCTATATTTGGTGCTTAAGATAGGTTCTGAGTCTAACCGTATTGATACAATTTTATTTCTACACCCTTTAAAATTATTGCCTAATGAGTAGTAAGAGACCAACCTTCCATAAGTAGTCTCTGATATATGAGAACTTGTCATTTCTCCATGATTCCTCTTTCAGTGGGAAAGAACTGAACAAATTTGATATGCTGTACTGTGAATGAACAAAATAATGGATTGATATTTAAGAGATTTGCCCTACTTCTTAATTTGCTATTAACTTCCTCAATGACTTTGGACTATCACCTCTTTATTTGGATTTTCTATTCACATTAAGCTCAAACTTATTTTGCTGCAACTCTGTTGTTTTAAATTATCGCTGTTTCCTAGATAATAAAGTGCCAGAGATGCCACTCTATAAATTTAATAAATCATGTAATCTGTACCAAAATAGTACATCTGCTATGATTCTGCAATAGTCTGGTCTGCTTTGAAATTAGAAACAGATGTTGCGTTACATTAGAAGGGAAAATCTGGCTAGTAGGGAGCAAAGTAGAAAAAAACAGGATTCTTTACCATTACCATCTGGTTTTTAAAACCTTGATGTATATTGGTTTTGCCCTTAAAATTATCTCCCTTTGAAATACTTTAAACTGATAGCGTTTACACTTCCAACACTCTCAATAACTTGAGGCATAGGTTGGTACTTTCAGTCTAGTATTTTAGTTTAAATAAGTAAACACTCTGTAATGAGTTTCTGTGTATTATGAGAGTGGGAAGAGACTTCAAGTGAGTCATCTGTAGTAGCTCATCCTCCTGAGTCATGGTAGAATAGACGCAAATACTTTGTGGCCCCAGGACTAGCTGTGAATATCTCAAATGAGTTTACTTCAGTCAGGTTCCTTGCAATGGATTCTTCTGCCAGAAATAATTATTAAACTTCCTCTAATACTTAATCACATTCTCTCATGCCAGGGCACAACTTCCTTTCTTCTCCTAATAAATGATAATGACTTGTGACATAAGATTTCTTCTTTCTAAAATTGTATTGTTTGTATTGGGGGGGGGGGTTGTTTACAATTTATTTTATAGGTTATTCATTGCTTTTTTCTTTTATCCCACCCTCATGGAACAATTTTTTTAGTATCTTAGCAAGCTTGCTGCCTTGTCTTTGATTCTCTGCAGATTTCTATTCTTTTTTGAAATGCAGCATCCCAAAATGTGGGTGTCATTTCAAGTAAAGCCAAACCAGCACTATTATACAGGTGTTCCCATCAAGCTTGATATATTGTGAGAATCCAGTACAAGAACTGCCTCTTTTATGATTGTTTACTTATCCCCAAATTATGTTTACTTTAATCTTTACACACTCCTTGAACCTAGTTTAACTGTGTTGAATTTTATTGCTCTCCCATGTGTGGTCTTATTTCCATTTGTCTTTACTGAATCTCCTCATTGATTATAGACATTTACTTCAGTGTAAGAAAAGTATTCCATATTTTAATCCTAACCTCCAAAATAATTTAGATCCATTTCAATGTTAACTTTCATGTATAAAAGTTATATATGCTTTTCAGCATCCTCCAAGTCTTCAGTGAAATTTTGCTATGCATTGGAGTCAGAACTATTTTACAGGCCCCTACATTAAATTTGCCATTGGAACAGCAGATTTACTTTACTTGATTTCTTAGAAAAGTCCATGGCTACATTATAGGATTTCTATCTAATACCTGCATGTCCCATAACCATATACAATTTTCAGATTTTCCCTAGCAAGTGTCTTCAGGATCAAAGTAGTGAGTTACACTGAAGGCAAATGGTGATATTTCCTCCCCCTCAAAATTTCACAGTCAAATATGTAAGGAAGAAAGACACATTCCGCTAGCTGCATAACACAGAAGGAACAACCAGTAGCACTCTCCTATTCAGGCAAACCCTCTGCCAGTCTTTCAAATCTCAGTGGGAAACTGACAGACATTTATCCCTCCGAACATTCTGAATTAATTTACCAAACTGTCCCTGCTGTACTAACATTTTCTGAATTATGACTTCTCCTTTCCTCACAGTGCACTAAGGATTGCATTCAGTTTCTTGTTCCTTCTAGTAATCATTTTACCCCTCACTCAAAGACAAAATTGTCTCTACCTCTGAAAATTTTCTCTGCCTTGAAAAAGTTCTTGTTCCTATCATTGCTTCTGTCTTATTGAATAGTCAACCAATTCAAATTAAAAAAAAGGGGTCGTATGCTAGATTCTTCTTTTGCAGGTACACAAAAAGTTACTTCTGAAACCCATTTCACAGCAACTGGGTTCACACAAAGAATTTCTTAGCTGCATGTTCATTTAATGTGTATCACTTTCCTCTTATCTATACCGACATACAGACTGAGATCCAGTACCGGCCTTCAAAAATCATGTCTTACTTGATCATCTTTTGAACTCTAGTTTTAGTATAAATCTTCTCAGGGAGTACTACTATAAATATTAAGTATTTCTGAAGTTAGAAATGTTCAGGTTGCAGGGGAAGGCTCTACTGAAAATGAACTTTGATTTACTCTTGGCCTCTGCAGGCCACCTGACCAATGTTCCTGTAGAGTGTTACTGAATCTATTAAGGCACAGAGAAGTAAAGTGGTTCCTCACTCCAGCTACCACTAAAAAAAAAAAGAAAAAAACGAAGAATGAAAACCAAACCAAACCAAACCAACAAACAAACAAACAAAAAAAACAAACCAAAAAAACATGCAACCCAATAAAAAGAAGAAAGAAAGGAAGATAAAGAACATGAGCTGTCTGGTTTTTGTAGAAATGATAAAAGCAGAGGCTTTCCTTCCTGAGGAATGAGAGACAGTGAGTAAGCACTACTGACTAATGTGGCTGACTAATTTGTTCAATAAAGGACTGAAGTACATTACTGCTGCCAAAAAGCAAGGTGAAAACTGAATCAGTTTGTTCATTGACCAGACTCTGCAGTAACACTTTACACAAAATAAATTGTACTATTAGAGCATATCCCTTCAGAAAGATTCCTAATTTGACTATCACAAGTGAAGTCCACAGGGGTCTCCAAAACAGCAGCAAGGAAGTTTAGTGATGGGTACAGTGTCAGATACGGGACATCTAAAACAAGCACAAGATTTTCCAAAGAATGGAGGAATTGCCAAAGCAGAACAGAAGAATGGTCTGTCTTAGTCCATATTGTCATACCTGGCTGTTACCAGAACAAGGAATACCAGAGAATAACAGAAGAAACCACACACAGAAAAATTACCTAATAGTATGCCAGCTGATGGTTGTCTTATATTCTGATGCACAAAATTTTATATTTCAGAATTTCTGCCTCATGAGTTTCAGGGAATATGTTCCCTTAATTGTGGACCCAGATGTAGCTTAGATAATATGGTACGTGGGATATGCATAATTTTATAAGATTATAAGAATGCATAAGATTATATTATATCTAATATTTATTCAGATGTATCTCTGAAGATGGATATTTGTTTCTCAATTATCTTTAATATTGAGCAGTGCCTTAAAATTGTTATTAAATAGTGACAGGAAGAGGAAAATGTCAACAGTGGGTGCTCTATATGTAGAACGTTCTCTGAGGATAGGAGATGCTGAAAAGTAAAAAAGGCAACATTAAATTTAATTCAGATATTGTTGTTGATTTACCACTAAGTTTGTGCAGTTGAATTCCAGATGCCAATGTCAGCACTATATAATAAATAATGGAGTTTTTTTTCCCCTCAGTGATAATGCCTGAAAATAATGACATACCAAAAGATCTTTTACAAAAAGCATTTATTGAAATTCATTAATTTCATGTTCAGTCTAAAAAGAATCACTGATGCATGGTTCCAAGGCTCAACTCAAACTTTCCTAGTTTGCAGTCATAGTTAATTGCACCTTACTTTTAAATCCAGTGCGAATGCATCTATTCTGTTCATTGTATGTAAGGGCATGATGATCTAGGTCTCAGTGACATTTTGCTGATATAAAGATATTGCAACACAAAACCTAATTATCTTAAATGCAGGGCAAAATTCAGCTGTAAATATTATAGCACAAATTGTACCCTGACATATACCTATGGTGACCCTACTAAAGTCAAAGCACAGAGATTTCCCAGCAAAGTTTGGCCTTATGAATAAAATATTAGATAATGTGACATATAGCTATTTTAATCATAATTAGAAACATGAAATATGGGAAAAGCACTTTTCATTCTTTACAGAGAACTTTGACACGATCTAGTCCTCTTTGTTTTCAGTGATTCTCTTGAAATCCTATTCAAAATTGGTTGGGATTTCACCCAATAAATAGTATAATTATGATTCATGAAGCACATATTTTAGAACAAAATTGCACTGTAAAGGAGAGTACCAAGTCTTCTTTGTAATCAATGGGACTGTCCCTGGTAAATTATTCTTCATCTTATATGTTCTATCATTTTATATAAATTTTAATTGGATTGACAGATTAAAGGTAGAGTGATAGCTAATAGCTATGCAGGTCTGAGTAAGAAGTGATTGAGAATATTGACATTTTTCTTCTTTAAATTCTTGCCAGCTGTAGAAAGATTTGAACCTCACACTACAAAAATAGCACTTCTGCTGCTACTTTCACTGCTAGAAAAAAAGGTATTTCAAAGTGAACCATCCCTTCATCTTTTCTTGAATTCTCAGCAAAGTCACCATCACTGATTGATAAAACTCAACTTACTTGACAAGCTTGGACAGGTTGCACATCCACTCTGTCCTGGTCTAGTTTGTGGTGCCTTTATCAAATTTCACAAAGTTTCTGTGGTGCTTGTTGTCCTTGGAGATACAGTGAAGGTGCCTCAGGCCTGAAATGTTGTTTCCTCCCAGGTCTGAACTGGATTTTTCAGTCCATGTGTGAAGGCAGAGCAGGAAGCATGGCTTGGTAAAGGTGATGAGCCATGCCACTTCTCAGGCTGTGCCTTTGGAAAGCAACTGGCTTCTGGGCCTCACCGGTGACGGCAGCCTCTTAGCACATAAAGCACTCCCAAATCCCATGTAAAAATTGGCTTGAACTCACCCACAGATTTTAATGTGTCCTCTCCTCAGTGACTCCTAGAAAATAAACACCATTGCTGATTTCTCTATTACATGGTAGCTATTGTTTAATACCATCTGCTGCGCCAACCTTTACTTGCAATTTCTGTGTAAGAGCAAAGAGAAAGCATCATGTAATAAATGTTTGTAAAGCCCTTTTCTGTGCTGCTGCTCTAATTTGTAGGGTCTGGCTGCGCAACCTGTTACTCATTTATAGCAGTACTCATTTGGACCCAGCAGAGGAGCTTCTGTGAACCAGTGTTCACAAGGATGACTAACAATCAGGCTCACAGACTGTGAAACTCCTTTTGCATGGACATTCCGAGAAGCAAACCCAGAAGGCTCTGGTTTCACACAGAAAAATGGCATCATACCCATAACCTCTGCTTGAGCTAAAGCAATTTGCTCAGCATCACAGCCTAAGGCGGGCTGAAGCGGCTGATAATACACCAGTATGGCCAATGCCATAAAGGAAATGATTAGTGTGCCTTAACTTTCATAATGGCACTGAAGGTAACCCTACCGAACTAATAGTGGGGGAAGAAGGGGGAACCTGGTGAGACTTGGCAGACACATGCACAGAATAATTAGCAGAGGTCTGAGCTGAAGAGAGTTCCTGCTGTTAAGTATTTATTACTTGCATCTCAGACACTGCTGTGAATCTTACCTTTAACCACTAATATTTGCCTGGAGACAAAGTGATTCAAACCTGACGGCAGACATTTCTAAGTGAACAGTGAACCAGTGTCCTAATAATTATTTGCTCATGGAGTGGCTCTCTGGCTTTTCAGTAGCAGGCAAACACAGCATGGTACAACTAAATGATTATATGTTAATGACCACAATAATTTAAGATTAGGCAAGATCTGGAGAACAGTGTTCAAGCAGGCTGAAAATCTGTTCAATTGAGCAAACTATTTAACACGTCTACTGATGGGTTGTGTTTCTGTTGCCAGTTGCATGCCTTAAGGTTATATTTATCTGTTTTCCTTTTTTAAGGATATGCTATAAAGCTCGTCTTAATATCTTTAAATGGCCTCATGCAAATATACATGAGTTTCAGCTGTTCAAGTTGTTATGAGAAAATAATAGAAGTATGGCATTTTTATATCACTGCCTGTGGATTTATGTGCATAGTTTTATTTGACCTACAGACAGAGAGGAATTAAAGCAATATTTTGTTTGACTTTGCTATTTAGAAATTATATGAGAACTGGGGATCTGATAGTCACTCTCTAGGACTGGACATAGACTACTGAACCGCGCTTCATTTCTAACACTTAACAGACAAATAATTCATTTCCCTCCCTCTCCTGAATAATCATCAGCAATACTTAATAGGTAAAAACATAAGATAGGAGAAGAGACTATCCCAATATAATAATCTATTGTGCTAGTACAATCTATTTGGACCATCTTTTCTGCTACACTATCCACTATAAGCATTTGAAGAGGGACAATTTTAAACAAAGTTGGCAAGTCAGTGAGAACTTTTTTGGAGAAGGTAGGTCAGATTAGACCTTTTATCAACACTATACATCTGCTGTATCCTTCAAAGTCTGTGGATTAAGATATGTATAGTGGTTCTTACTGAGAAGTTGTAAGAACATTGGTTTTAAGTCCTTTCAAGTCTTTAATAATTGTTTTCCAAAGCTTGTTATTTTCATTCTATATTCTTCCTTCACTTTTAGCCCTCAAAATCTCTCAGATATCTTACAGGGCATGTAATTTGTCTGTACCATATTAACACCTGGCAAAATAATGTGTGGCATATGGCCTAATAGCTTATGAACACACAAAGGTATTTGGCATTGCATGAAAAATTAATTTCAAATTCCTGTGTAAATTAGTGGCAAGGGGATGTGATTTTCCAGTTCACATACACATCTCCAATAACAAATTGCAGTTTAAAGCCAAAGAAGTATCTGCCATAACAGAAAACTATCTTGCTCACTCGGCAGCTGCTGATAATTTCTTAACCTGCTCACTAATGTAGGTAACTTTTTCTACCTATGATTCAAAAACAATTAAGCTGGCATCATATTAGAGCATATTAGTGTTAACTATAATTTTATCAACCAATTTTCATTTTTACTTGATACATGACAGAGCTTCTGTGTGAAATAGCAGTGTGTAGCTAGTATGTAGCCTAGTCTAACACAGTCGCATTTAATCCAAAAGTTCCTGTTAGTGAAGGGAAATAAAAATGAGAGGGTTGCTTTGTTTCTGTCCTAATTGGTTTCTTAGGACATTTGAAAGAACTTCATGCATAGTCATTGTTTTCCTTCTAAATTCCTTCAGGTCACCCTTATTATGCAAACCATTAACACTATATGTCCATTTGATCCCGGGACAAATTCTTTTCTGTTTCAAAAAGACCATGGCAAAACAATATTGCATATTTTCTTTTTCCTTTTAAAACACTCATATTGAAAACACAGTTAACTCTCACTAAAGTTAGAAAATTTGAGTATGACGCAAAGAAGTGGACATCAACCCCTTAACAAGCTAAAGACCACTAGCCTGGTTGTCAGGGATACAATGCTTCACCACCTTGTCTTTGCTTGACACCTTTGAAAAAAGGAACCTAAATTCTTATATAGACACTAATTTGAGTGTCCTGAGTTTGAAATGCTGCTGTGTTCAAACTTCTCTTACAAGATGGATTTTGTAACCTGTACTCACCTCTGCCAGTGTGCTCACACAAGGTTTGGATGACCCAGGACTCCGGCTGCTTCTCATTTTCTGGGCTAGCTTTCAAATCCTCTGAAGAAGTTACCTCACCACAGGTAGGAGATGAGAAATTTGAAGGGTTGTTACACACTGTCAATATTGATGGAAGGCTGGTGGAAAGCTATTGGGCACAGCAGGGCATAATGAGAAATTCACGCTCAGGTTGGTGACCTTTTTTATGCAGACCACAAAGCTGCTTCAACCTCACAGGCAGGGTCATGTTTTCCAGACTTTCTCTCTTTGGTTTTGAAATAAAAAACCAACAAGACACATACATTTCTTTGAATCTAGAGTGGTACATCGTTACATGAAGAATATTGCATTAAAAAGGAAAGCATAAGAAGACTCCTTATTCCTGCAGTCCTTCCAGCTTCCACCTAATTCTTTTTAATGCTTTTTTTTCAGCATTTTCTGTAGTATTACTTACTGTTGTTTCCACCTTTCCTACCTACCTATTAGCCCACTGCAAACATTTTGTTTTAACCTCACCCTCTTGCTGTAATGTTCTGTCTGTCTTTTGTTTTGGATTTCTGTCTTTTGTGTCTCTTCCCTGCATTAATGTTCAGCTTCACAAATATTATTTTCCCACTCAAATCTAGGCTTTAGCTGCAGCTCAGACCACCACAGTCCTCCAAGTCTACGTACCTTCTGCTACTTGCCTAGTAGGTCACCTTTTGTTATCGGCTTGAATACACCCATTAGGACTGTATTTATGCCAGTCAGCTGGCAGGAGATGTCAGCCCTGTAGGCACAGGAGCCAATGTGTTAATTGGGGAGACGAAGAAAGCTCATGGCCGATAAAGGAGAGACTGAGGTTGTCAAGGGAACAGGACAGCTCTGCTGGTGGATCTTTTTAAATTGGGGAAATTATTTTTTTCTTGTTTTGGTGGCAGATGATTTACTCTTTTTTTTTTTTTTTACAAGATATTATCCAGATATTTCATCAAGAAGGATGTATGTCAAAGGTCAGCTGAGTATTTTCACACATCCAGTTCCCTGGAAAAAAAAATACCAGTAAACCCCTTCATTTTCCTTGCTCTTAATGTATGTCATATATTCTGAAGGTTATTTACTGAAATGTGTTTTGCTAATGGAATAATCAGTAGACCTGCAGTTCTTTCCATCCTGCTGTGGCATGAAAATTCCATACCAGGACCAGTCAATTCCATTTTAGTACCAGCTAATCCCAACAGAGGCACCGAAGTCAGGGCCCTAGCCAGTTTGCTTGGGCTGTCTGGTCTACCCAGTAGTCATGTAGTCAGGGGCTATCTGCAAGAAGTTTCTCATTGCACAGACCTGGACTCAGACAAAACCTGTCCTTTTTAACCAGGGCTCTTTGACCATTTGTAGCACAAAGCTTCATTATTAACTGCCCAAATGCACATTTTGCTCCTTCTTTTGCCATTTCTGTCTCATTAACAGTCTTGTTTCTCCAGACCTTTGAAGAATACAATACTTTATGGTTCACATTGAGTTCACAATGGTTGTAAAGCAATAAGACTGTGGACAGTTGTTTAAGAAGCTTCCTAAGCAGCTTTCAGGATAGCTGGGAATATCAACCCAAATTGTGGCTGACAGCAACAGAGAAGAAAGTTTTCCTTGGATTTATAACTGCTCCATCTAAGTTGTTTTCACTGGGAAAAAAAAAAAAAAAAAAAAAAAAAAAAGCGCATTCATTGACATGACACCATATTCATAATTATATGAAAAATAAAGAATACTGACTGACTTTGAATTAAGATGCAACTTCAAAGGCATAATAAACTTCTTATGGTATTGAAATGTCATTTTTTTCATGATATAGGAGCTGTTGTCTCCTGCATTGCTGTAGACTGACATACCCCCAAAGGTATACTAATCAATTCTTAAAGAGTCTTATTTCATCCATGTTTTAGATGCTGAACTACTGACTGATCTTTGTAGCAGACACATCTGAAAAAGCAGCATTCACAATACTTATGCATAATTTACAGTGTAACTCTGTGCACTTATCTAGCACCTTTCAGCTCAGGATTCCAAAGCTCTTTGCAAATATTAATTAATTTGTCCTTCTGGTGCTGCTTGCAGATAGGGGATATTAGCATTCCTCAGGAGAGGTAGTGGTCAAAAAAAATAGTGAATGTAACTTTAAGCAAGTCACTGTCGCTCTAGAACTCTATTTTTTCATAAGCAATATGAAAATTCAATTCACAAAAATTTAAGAATCATTATTTTAGTTTTCAAGAGAAGTCTCAAAACTGAAGTTTTTCAGTTGAAAAAAAGTGTAAAATATTATTTTTGATGTGGATAAGCAGAGGCATAAACTTGTGAAGGCCCCAACTCTTGCATTCAGCTACCAGCCTAATGCATACTGAAATAAGCAGGAGATGGACACCTAGCCCCTAGTCACTGCTGAGGGTCTTCACTGAAGACTCAACAGTACAAAAGGGTTGCTTCCCAGTCCTGTGTTCCTTACAGCAGGAATTCAAGGACCTTATTGTGTATTTTTATTTTTAAATATCAGTGTTCCAGCTTGATCCTTGCCCATTTTTCTTTGTCCTTTAAGACTATTGTCTGCTTTGAAAACCAAAGAACTAACATTTAAAACTCTCATATCTTTTTTAGGTTCTGAGAGCATTTTGACACTTAATCAAGTCTTGCTGCTCCCAGCTCCCTTTATTATGATAATGTATTACACCAAATTGAAGATGGCAGAAGAAAATTACTTGGATGATGTCTTAACGCATTAAACTAAGGCCTGCTCTCACCGAAGCCCATAGCAACATTCCCATTATTTGCTTAATGCTGATGTTGTATTCTCAGCCACACCATACAGCAAAGAAAAGCCAGTCACACAGCGCTGAATATATTAAAATGCTGGCAGTATTAAGAACTTGAATTCCTTGGTGTTATGGTGCTCTAATCCGATATTTGATGTCTTGTTGAAATGGAGTTTCCCTGTCTATTTCCAAAAAGAGTTATTCCTATGTCGCCTCCCATTGACTCCAATATTTAGTCAGGATTTTTCATTTTGAAAGGCACCTATTTTCACACTTCTCTTTTACAGACCTGGTGAATAAAGAAGAACTTTTAAACTTGAATAATTCTCCCTCCAGCAGTGCTGTGTTTCTGCAACAGCCCCAGAGGGCAATATTTATTCCAGTGCACATGCACATTATTTAAACTTTCTCCTAAACTTTTGAGTTTTCAGTTCCAACTGAACATTTGTCTTTGAAAGTATACACTTTTGTTTTAACACATAAGGCAAATAACAGGGAATTTATCTTTTGTTACCTCACAAGAAAACAAATAAAGAAAAATCTTTCTAAGACTGTTTTGGACTTCTTATTGCTTGTAATTCAAGTTACCCATACTCTAGTACATTAGCCAATGACAGACTTCGTAGTCATAATTTAAAACAATTCTGGCCTGGAATGCATAAACTGTGTTTATCCCTGAATCTAACTAGCATCATCACTGCAATGAAAAAAGAAAAGGAGAAAAAAGTCAGAAGCCTGAGCTGTTTCTGGAGACAAAACTTCTTTTATTATTAGTGTTGAACAATTACATAAAAAACACTGTAATATTAAAGTGCTACATAAAGTTTTTGCATCATCGGTGTGAGGTAATCAATATAACTCATAAAATAAGCCTAAATATGGGGCTATTCAATATGCTGGCATTAAATCTTAGCAGTATTAGCTAATTTCTTTGTATAGCTCTATTTACATTCATATGTAATAACATTAATTTGTTAACAAGCAGCACAATTTCTGTGACTCAGATGCTTTTGTGGTTTCTGGCTTTTAGCATCTCACATTGTGGGAGGTCAGCATTTACAGTTTTTCCCCAAACATATGTTACTTTCGATAGATTCTACCTCTGTGCAACATGGGCTTCAAACCATATAATAAAAATAGGGCTCAAGGCCATCTGGGGCTTCCACCTCATTTCTCTTACACTCACCTCAGTGAGTCATGCAACTCTCTTATGCTTGATTGAGTACTTCACTGAAATCCAGGGGGACGACTTGCTTCTCGTGAGGCACACCAAGCTCTCTTTACACCAGCTCACTCAGTTAAGGACTATCATACAGCTTCAGACTGCAAAGAGATATATTATGGGCCTGGGACATACGCCAGAGTGGACATATCCAGGCTGGCTGGTTTGAAGCTAACTCAGGTTTGCGCTCATGAAAAATACAGTTTGAATTGAAGAAGTCCCTGGCTTGTCATGACATAAAGGGTCTCAAACCTGGAGTAACAAGGATGCTACCTGTGAATTGGATCCTGAGGATAGAATTCTCTTTCCACAGGCTCTTAGGGGCTTTCCTGGCTCCCTGGGCTCTGCTGGAGTCCTTCAGTGTTAACGTCTGTACTTTGTGGAGGCTTCCAGATGACGTTTGTTAGCCTATGGTCATACGTGTGTTAGAACTGGATCGACCACACATGGCAACTCACCTTTGGTTTGGATTACGCATGGGAAATGTCATCTCCATGTAGGATTTGTGATGGCTATGCATTTTTATGCTGGTTTTATGCCAACTAGAAAAGAAGAGAAAAAGCCTGCTCTGGCATAAAGTTAGAGAGATGCAGACAGATAATACTTGATCTGGCAGGCAGCCTGGCAATATGAAGTTAGCTTATTAAAATTTTAAAATAAACTTGAGTCAGCAGAGTAAGTATATACCACATCAGTGTCTTTCATCCTATGCTTGCCATGTTTTTGACTCCGCAGCAGGGTAGGTATGTCATTATGGTGGATTTAAAGGACAGTAAGCACCATATGCATAGAGTTCAGAAGTAAGCCAGAGGCTGTAAGTTTTCCAAAACTGATTTCCCCAAGTCTTTCATTAATATATGTCTTTCTAGGAAGCAGAATCCTAAGGTGTCTTCCCAGAGATTTTCATGGACACACGCTGGAATTGCTGAACTCAGTATGATTGCTTTGTCCTTCTAGTTACATCAAATCAGTTTCCATTGTTTTCTTTTTCATTACTCTAGTACAATGAGTGAACATTATTTTAAAACTCCTAATCTCCTCTAAAATCAATTTTCTTCCTGCAAGGACAAAACTTGTTACTGATACTAATGTTTCACACCAAATGAGACACATATAATTTTTTATTTACTGTCTTTATCCTCAAACATTTTTAATCACTCTCTTGAATTCTAATGCTGATAATTCTTAATGCAGAATATTTGCACACTCAGATAAGGAGACAAAGATGTGCACACTTTCACATGATTTAATCATAATGTGACTGTCGACTTTGTTGCCTGTTTACTTGGCTTTTAAAGATTTAAAGTCTATTCCAAGGTGCAGAGCTTTGCCAAAAGCAATTGTAACTTTCACAACAGGGAGAATCTGTAATTGTGTTCAGAAACTTTTCTAGCTCCTTAATATTACAGTCTCTTTCTGTGAACCACAATGCAATCTCTGTCCCACGTCCTTTAGCTGACAATACTGGATGAAGATGTTTTCAATTCAATGTGTCTCATAAGGTAGGTGCTAGGCACCTGACCTGAATTTTTCAGGTAATTAGTGTCTAAAGTCACTTGCTAGGAGAGAGTAATCTAATAGAAGCAAGGTGGGTCCATTTATAAAACAGGCAAGAAAAGGGAGTGTACAAATTAATTACTAGTCTTTTGAACTCTTGTGAATAGCTATTTTCACTGTGCTGCTAAAACTTTTGTGGTTATCTTCCTTTTCCACATGTAAGCTCTTTATGAGAGAGTGGAGGGGGGAAGGAAAAAAAAAAAAAAAAAACAAACCAAAACCCACCGAACCCTGAAGTGTTTGTTTTCCAGTAAATCAAATCTCTCTGACTTTGCTGATACCACAAAATGTCAACATGTTCTAAAAATGGTTTGCTATCAATATATTGTATGGCGTATATACAAACCCATTAGAGTCTGGTTGGATTCTGGAATGAATAAGAAAGGAGTTTCTCTTCAGACTTTAGCCAGGGCCTCATTATTTCCCTGTTCTTACACAGCTACATTATATTCATAGTAACTTAGAAAAACAGGGCTGAAAGAGATCTCAAATTATCAGCTGTCCAGTGGCTGGCCCAAGGCAGACTTTGTTACACCTAGGTCAGCCCTGGACGGGTGTTTTGTATAAGCTGTGGTGAAGACCTCCAGTGACGAAGACTCGTAAGCCTCCCCAAGCTATCTGTTAAGGTTGCTAGAATGAATCCATGTGAATTACAAACTAACCCAGATGTTGTGAAATTGGCTCTGGACTGGAATCTCCAGAGTGTCTCACTGTGGAAGAACAACCAGCTGTGTCAAGGCTCTGAGGAACCTTCTTTCCTATGCTCCTGGATTACAGATGTGCAAGGCTGAGAGACATTCACATCCCCAGTAGTGAAAGCAGTCTCAGTCTCCCCATCTTTTACAAATACAGCCTCTCTTGTTTTTACCATAACCAGCATAATGCCTCTCCTCCTCTGCCTAATGATCTTCCCTTTAGATTCATCACAAATAGCTGGGGTGAGAAAATACAATTACATCCCATAATCCTGTGTCAGGCTGCCAGGCATTGCTTTGGACATGGAAAACAGAATGAGTCATAAGAAAAGGAAATGCCACAGAGGATCCAACAGATATTTATTCATTTTTATCTGCATTTTTCTAAAAAACTTGGAAAGCTGGAGACAAAGATGCTCCTTATTCAGCTACAGCCCTGTATGTCATGAGCTGTGACCACAAAGCTGCACATGTATCACCAACCTAGAGCTCTGGTTCCTTCCAAACCTCTATTGACATGGCTGCCTCCAGATCAGCTCAACTAGCAAGCCTCTTTCAACAAAATATGAATAAAATAAAGACACCTAAGGTAAGCACACCTTGGCAATGAGGGTAACTGGCATGGAACAGCCTGTGTCCATACTATTAACTATCTTCATTTTCAGAGCAGAAATGTGTGCAAGGCATCTGGGAATGATCAGTGAACAGTATTGCCTAATCATCCCAGGGAGATGTTTGGAGGGTAATTGTGACCAGGACTGTTCTGAAAATGTAGCAGTGTAGCATATGGGTACTAACGCCTAAAGCGCTCCTGAAGAAGGCACACCTTACTCCCAAAAATATGGAGATGTTTACTTTGCTTCATCTGAGCCCACATTTCAGCTGGTATAGGCACAGAAAAAAATTGGTAGGTAGGTAGGTAGGTAGATAGATCGATCCATCATAAGAGCATATTTTCTTTCCCAGAACTGGAGCTGAGTCGTAACAAACCTAATTTAGAAATTCTTGTTGTTTTCCTGAGTTAGAGCTGACTCTCCAGGCTGACATACGGGTGAAAGGCAGTATTTCTGATTCACATCACATCGACCTGCAGGCCCAAGTCTTGCAATGTAGGGATAAATTTCCCCCAGATTGTTGGACAGTTAAGATTTGGAGTTGTGGCTTGGGATCCTCTATTGGCCCAATTTATTAGGGAAGTGAGGTAATTCAGCTTTAACATTTTCCTCTCAGGAGTCCTCTGCAGTTCATCAGAACACCACACAGCCCCAGTAATGAAGTTTACATCTCAGCTTTTCCCCCTCTCTGAAGTGCAGCACTCTTCCAGCTGGACAGCCGGTGCCTACCGATATATGTCCACGTTGCTTATTCCCAGTGCTCCCGTGGGAGCTAACTGTAAAGTTGATTCTTTTTAAGTTGAGCTCTGGTTGAGGTGAGGTAGAGAACAGCTAATGACTGGAGTCAGGTACACCATCCCTTTCCCCTGCCTTTCTTCATTCAGCCATTTTAATCACCTATAACAGGGAAAAGGAATCCTCCTCATATATTGTACACATATGAAATGTTAAATAGTGAAGCTTACGGTCAGGCAGGCCTGTGTGTGCACAGTCCCATCAGCCCTTTTTTACTGATTGTAATATTTGAGATCTGCTACTCACAGGGTTAATTAAAAAAAAAAAAAAAGGAAGATAGTATTGAAATTATTAAAGCCTTTGGCTGAGCTTTTCAAAGGAACGTACTCTGAAGCAGGAGAAACCCAGGAGCTGTATTCACTTTAAATAATTCTAGTAGTCCAATTAGGAAAGCTGTAAGCTTTTTGTTTCTTAGCTGCCTAAAGACATGGCAGAGTCTGGGAGGCTTTTTAAAAATCCCTAGAATTCTGATTAAAGGCTTTTATATTTACTCCTAAGGCAAGACCTATGTAATTTAGTTGTTTCCAGTTATCTTTGGTAGCCAGAGATGGTACGAAAGCAATTGGGATTGTTCAGTCAGTCCAACAGGCTCCCTGGTATAGAAAGACCATATGAAACTATCAGCAACAGCTGGACAGGAGAAGCAAGTGCTCCGGAAAGGCCCTGAGGAACCATCCCCCTCTGGAGTGCTCTCTTATCCTCAGGGCAGGATTAATGCCATTTCTCAGGAAAACGAAACTGTATAAGGATGACAATGTTACAGCACGCATCACACCAGAGATATTTTTCCCTTAAGAAGTCATGCAATTAAAAAAAATTTACAGCTTGCACTGATTAGGAATTCTGTAGATTGCCATGGTTTTCCCTGTCTAAAAAGAATTTACATATATGTTTTCTGGGAGAAAGGCTGTGGCTAAATGCTTCAAGAACATGATAAATCTTCGTGTCTTATTGGAGGCATGAGTATTATAAAAATGCTATTATGTATCAGTTATCTTGATTACTATTGCTACTGTTTTATTGTGTGACTGCATATCACCACACATAATTGGATATTGTGGTTATAACGTATCAATAAGTAGCAATGATATGGAAAATAATAACATTAACATTGATATTAATAATATACCCTAAGTGTGAAATAACAACTAGATTATCATCAATAAGATAATACTTTATGTGCTAGAATTTCATCCTCATGAGTGGTGAATCAGAGTCACATCAGAGCGGTGAATCAGTCACAAGATTTCTAATGCTCACAAACTTCAAGCCACTTTTCGAGAAATACCATTTTAAGTGAACAAAGCTCAAATCAAAATAATCTGACATGGCACATTATAAGAGATAATATGCAGATGTCAGCCTACAAGTTACTGTTAGGATAGAAAACAGTCTGTGTGATCAGTGATAGGACTGATTTTTTTCTTCAGATCTCTTTTCAGAGTCAGAATTTTTTCAACAAAGATCTGTTCTTCAAGATTTCTCTTGGAGTTTATGTGTAAAGTTTGTTTCCATTTATGATGAAATCACCTATGCAAAGAAATTTTATATTTTCCGTTATTTCCCAGTTCAAAGGTTTTCTTAGGGAAATGACATAGATTTGTAGTCCATTAATATTTTTTTAAAAAAAATTAATTCAAAACATTGCGTACTGATATATTTTTGGTTTCTGCATCTAGCAAAGTTTTTGTTTGAAAATAACAGGCAATTTAGTTAAGTGAATCAAACCAGCAGTCTTCAGTATTCAGAATTTTGAGAGTACAGGATAATCTAGGTACATAAAATTTCTGATATGCAAAAATGTGTTCCTACACCATTTTTTCGTGCCACAGCTGAGTGCTAGCATTTGTGACCTATGGGCCTGGGCGGGCTGCGTTCCAATCTGGAATTCTGTGGCTTTGCTGTAAAAACTGTGTCCAGTAGAGCACATGCATTTCTGGCAGCTCTCATGGGACAGATGAACTCTTCCACCAGCATATTCATTCTTAACACAATAACTGCTAAATATCAATGGATTTAACTATCCAAACTGCTACAGTTTTGCTTCTGGTGTACACTCTTAAGGACTGTGTTCATTCTGGTAAAAATTATGGCCTTGATCTTGCCTTATGAAAGTGAGTGGCAGTTTTGCTGCTGATTTTGCATGGAACAGATTCAGGCAACCAACAATCAGAGAAACAAACATACATGCCACTGAGATGTTTTGATTTTCTACCACAGGTATATTTTTTAGCTAGCTTTACCTAGGAAAAACCACTTAAACATATTTAACTTTAGCTATGTATTTGAGTCTCATTGATTTTTAATGATATTCAATCACGTGCTTAAACAATTCAGGAACGATAGTCTGTAATAGGAATTATAATTGCAAAAATGAGCCGAACAAGTAAAAATGAATAAACAGCTACGCTTGTATGAGGTAAAAGTAAATAGTTCTCTAATTCACATTTATGTCCTTCCAGCATTATGAACACATTGGTTATCTGAGTGTGGTTTGGTTCCTACCTTATTAAAAAAAGAAAACCACAACAAAATGAAACAAAAAAAACCCCTTTGCTGAGGCAAGAAATTTAAGAAAGTGATTTTCATTAGCTATAGCTCTCCTACACAACTGGATCAGCATCTGATATATTTAGACACTACATGTTTTTCCTCATATAAAGGGTCTAATACAAGAAAACAGCCTGTTATTTTGTTGCATGATGAAGCTTTAGGTTCATTAAAATATGAGTTCTTTAGGATGTTGAATTTAATATATGCTTTAGTAAATAATGGCAATGGAGGAAGTAAAGTGGTTACAGTTCTGAAAATGTGCATGTGCTACTAAGTCATATCTGCTATCCAAACTACCGGCTCTTAATATATATTAAAAAAAATATATCAGCATAATTATTGTTGTTCATTTCAGTTTTAATGAGGAAACAAACATAATAAATTAGAAGAAAGAAGGCTGACAGGTGTATTAATAAAAAGGCTTGTAGAGAAACAGATGCAATTTTTTTTTTCCAGCAGGGGATTAGAATAACAAAAATAACTTTAAATTAAGAAATACATAGTCAAAATCAAATTCTTAGCCAATATTCAAGTATCTTAAAACATGTCCTTCATCTGTCTGAGATCATTAATAACTACAGTACAAAATATTTATGAGTTTTTATCATTCTTGGTAACTTTTAAATATACTATTTCAAAGGAAAACAACCTCTGTAGCACAGTAGCCAGCCAGTGTTGAAAAGCAAGTGAGAGCAGTTCTTCTGTCATGTAACCTGTGATTTTTCCTGTGCAACAACCAATTTATGATAGACCAAAGGGTCAGCATATAGCCAGGGCATAGGATATCCCAGCTCTTCAACGTAGTGGTACAGGTACTGCAGAAGACAACTATGTGACTACATTTCAAGACCACAGGTAAGATTTGGATTGAACGTGCAGGCTCTGCCATGTTGGAGGCAGGCTGTAAATAGAAAGGCAAAGTGCCACAGCTTTAGATCACAGGACAGGAGGCTGTTATCGCTCAGGTATGACCCTGGGTTATCCTGCAAATAAGGATTGAGCACTGACGTCTATCAATTCTCCCAAATTTTTACCTGCTCCTGTAATTAGACAAGCAGTTAAGAGGCATTTGATCTCTGCTTATTTCACAAAATAGTTCAGCATCGATATTCTAAGATAGATGAGTGCAGAAGATGTTCATCGCCAAAGAATGTAAATACCTTAAATTATTGGAAGCACTATCAGAAAAGTTGTAGACATGCATTTAAATAGTTTCCTTCGGTCCTTCTTCTCATTAACAAGAATTTGATCGATTGGATCTCTGTAGCTTCCTTTGTTATGTTCAGTAAAAGAAAAAAAAAAAGACAAAGAAACTCTCTTTTTATGTAAAAAGTCAAAGTTTTCAGCAAGAGATTTCCACTTTATGTCTACATTTCCCTAATCTGCATGCATAGAAAAGATATGAGTACGTAGATATAACTTTTTGTAAGAGTCAGAATGATATGTATAATTTGAAGCGTCAACCAAAGTCTTTCTTTGCTGTTCAATGTATTCTGCTTCTCTTTATGGTGGCTAGTTTGGGAGTCTAGAATCTTTAAAAATCATCTAGAAAGATTTAATAAACTGTACAGAAAATCTAAAGAGCCATATTATAGAAAGAGTATAGTGAGTAAATGGTATATTTGGCTAAAAAGAACCCAAACATTCACAGTGTTTGCAGCTTGAAGAGACCCTTGGTGACCTCAGCAATTTCTATGGCAGACGTTAGCTATGACCTTTTAAAAAGGCGGCTTTCACTGGAAAGCTATCTTGGGAGATAACAGAATACTTCAGACTTCAAGGAAATCCTTTGTTTACCTTTTTTTAAGTAGCCTTTTAAATCTAAGCAACAAAACATGTGACCATGCTTGGATATATGTAGTTGTCCACATATTCGCTCCTCCCAGCAGCCAATATTCCAACCTTTAACCCATCTAATAATTTCAATCAAATTTGACAGAGCAACAAAGCCATGAAAATAAGTTGTAAATGGGAGTGATCTTATTGATTGTGGCTGATAAAGGGGCTGTTGTGTAAGTTCATTTCATTAGACACTAGAAACACTAGTTAGGTGACTTAATAAATGCTCTGCCCACAGGAGAAGCTTCAGCTGGAGTTTGCAATCAGCCAGGGACAGTTGTGGTGTCCACTGCTGGTTTCTTTTTACCTCTGCAGTGGCTTGTCTCTCCCAGGGTCCTTGACTGTTCCTGGTAATCCTCTTTATCCGTTACCCAGTATCAACAGCTCTAGTCTTCCTCTCCCACCATTCAAGATGTCCAGCAGTTTCAGTCATGCAGTTTGTCTGTTATCCTTAGAGAAACAAGGTGGTGAGTAGCAAGAACAGCAATTAAGTGCCATGTACACTGTGATGAAGCCATTCCATAGCCAAATAATGCATTCATGACTCTTATACACTTGTCAGTTGTTCAGACACCACACTAGGTGTTTTTTTGTATCAGGTCCTCTTGAACTAACCTGATGCTTTTGCAGGTTCATTCACTCAGGTGTTAGTCACTGCCAGCATTATGTCTTTGGTTCATGCATTAGGACACATAGCTCATATGTTTGGAGATTTCCGAATCTGTTTTCTGCACCTTCCCTTCTATGGCTACTTTAAATCAGGGGCCACATGGGCAAACCACAGCGATCCTGTTTAGACACAAGGATTGTTCCGTTACCTAATTCAGTCACCTTCTTTACATGCCACCACTTCAGATGCATCACAGAAACTTAGGATTCCTGTTTTCATCTTCACATAATCAACTTCAAGCATGTCTCGACCAGATTTTTGAATATTTTGCTCTAGCCTAACTAGATGTATAAAAATCAGGTAGTGTAAGAATTTTCCACGTCTGTGATGAGATATAATACCTGATCGTAGCGCTGTGTATGGTTTTAATACACACTAGCCTGGCACATGTGATGATAAATTTAGAGAGACATGTCATGACTAAATTTGTGTCCAGGCATGAAAACTTCATGAAAAGGTAACATCAAGAGAAAAAGCCAAAAGTTAGAAGGTTTATGTTGAAAACTAGGTGAAACTGTTAGATGAATTCTTACCTTCTGCCATGCCTTTAGTATGGCTTTCAAAAGGTTTCAGAGTATTTTCTGATGAGTATCAAGCACACATGATACACATCAAGCAACTATGAGTTGTTACCAACAGGGATTCTCCATTTCTCTTTCACTCTTACGAAATCAACATGAAGATGACTGAAGACTGATTACATGAAATCAGAGAATTGTGGAAACTGGCAACTTTGTTTCCACACTGCTATCTACAATTCTGTTGTGATCTTTGAGGTCATTAATCAATATGGATCTACTTTTCAGGGTCAGACAACTCAGATTTTTCTAATATTTTTAAGTGGCAGCCTCCTTTCTTGCAGTTCAATAGAGGGAAATGGTAAGACAAATACAGGTGGCTAATACAGTGCAGAGCTACAGTAGAGAACTCTTGTATGGGAAGTGAAGCAGAAGAAATTAAACACAGAACTGAAGATTGCATTTGCTTGTGCCACTTTAGCAGTACATGCATAATAAATACAAAATAAATATAAAATATGCTATTATTATATAAATGTATTGTAACTCTATGTATAAACAATTCTTTTACAAGCACTTGAAGGCATTTGCAACCACTGACAATCAAAGACTTTCCAAGGAATTAAAATGAAACACATGGGAATGTATGCCATCCTGTGTCACACAATACAACACCTTGTGACACATTCCTGTTGAAAGTGATGCTTAAAAATGTTTATTAATATTTTTAAGAGCTGCAGTTCCTTTATTTTCATTGTCAAGACTAAGTCACTGTAGTGACCTGCAGAATCTTACTACTGCATATTTCACTAGGCAGCAACACATCATTCAAGCGTAAGAAAATTATAGTCTCTCCCCACCTTTCAGCAAAGAGGGAACAAACCAACACTGTGGTAATGCTTCATACCATAAAAACATCACTACAGCGGTAAAAAATACTAGACTGTACTTTTACGGTCATTTTTGTCTGCTTTTCCCTGTTCTAGTCATGTTATCAATCCAAAATAAAGAGTTAATTGTGCTGTGAATTACTGCTAAAGCCATGCAACCGAGAGAAGTTTCATATCCATAATAAGATACAAGGGCATGGATGTATTCCTCCACCTTTGGAGGATGCGAAAGAACAGAAAGAATTCCTCATTGTGGCATTAATTTTTCAGCATACTTGTATGTGCCAATCATCTCTTGCAACAGAGGAATCCATCACATGGATGCAGATTTCTTCTCCATTTAAATGAAATGCCCAAACCACACCTACCGAGTGCTTTTTGTAAGGGAAGAGGGAACAGGACAGACAGTGGACAGTCTTTCTTGCTGCAGCTCTCTTGCTTGATTAATGCCATCTGATTAAAAAAATGAACCTCAAGTTTTTTATTTTCCAGATTAATATGCTTGCCATCAGGCTCCAAAATCATCCACTTTACGTTCGTCGAGTGTGCCTACAGGGTGTTTGTAAACTGAAGGAGCCACCTGTGTGGATGTGCCCACATTCTTATGTTCAAAGCTAGCACCTCAGGCAGAAGGGTGACTTCAGCCATGCTTTCTGTGGACCCAGAAGAAAACTAACCTGTATTAGGAGGGAACTAATACACTCCAGATCAGAGACCATGAATAGTGTGGTATAACCACAGCATGAATGACCAGGAAATTAGCAGTCATTCAGCAAAGCAGATATAGAAGTGAAATGATGGAATAGAGGCATTTAGTGGATTTTTATACCAAGTAACAGCTTCAACAAGTGGGAATTTGAGGAGCTCCTCACATTCTCACTTGTTGAAGCTGTTACTTGGTATAAAAAGTTCTTTGTTTAAATCAGTCACCTAATGTTTAGGAGCAAGTCTCTTCCTCAAAACAGGACAAGCAGCAGATGCAAGCCCACATCTCAAAGATCAGTCATTAGATTAATTGATACTGTGGGGTAACATTTTGGTTTTCTCTGTGATGCATAGCCCAGGATTTGCACACTTACCTCTTGAGATGCCTTTAAATTATATGCCCCTTGCATGAAAAGGCACCTGCCTGATCAGGTATAAGCATTTTAAACAGAAAGACAGGAGCTGTAATATTCAGTGATGCAAAAGAACCTGTGTGGACTTTGCCCAAGGCAATATCTTTGACCTAGATTTGTTGCCTTTGGTTTTCAGAAAAATTATAAATTAATATTCATCAGCTCTTGCGTGCTGAGTTGGTAGCTGAGGACAGTATCACCTATAAATAACTTCAAATAAATAAGCACAACCACATAGGAACAACTGTGGTCAAAATGGAAATGGGGTATGTTTGAACTGAAGAAGTAAACAAAATGAGGTATCTACCTAGTAGCTCTGCTGCAGAAATTTAATAGCTTGCAGTGACTGATGCCATGATAGACCTGAGCTGACAGTTTTCTGTCAGGGAGATATTAGTCTGTCTTAAATTATTCCAGACTAATCAGCACATTAATATTCTCGCTCATTTATCTACGTCTACAGGTTAACAGAAAAAAGAAAGAAAGGAGAAAATCGTTAAAAAGTAAAGACAAAATGTGCACCCAAGTAGTTCCATTTGACGGGGAGAATACCATCTCCGGTTCAGTTTTTTTCTTTAGAAAATAATTCTTATAATCAGTAATTTAAAAGGCAGCCTCCTTTGTATTTCATTGGCACCATACCTCTGTAGCTTTGAGGTCAAAGAGGTAAACAGCTGCGGCAAATGGATCCAAGCAGCCAGCCTGGTAGCTCGTCATGGGGAAGAAATGGATTGTGGCAAGGCATCTGTAGAATTTCCCTGAGGCCATCATGATACAGGAGCTTAAAAACGGCATATAGCTTTGCAGCCTCCAAGTGATCATTTAGATTAGGTTAACAGAAAGATCATTCTTTGTAACGAGAATGACAAACAGCAACCAAAAAATATTGGTGCTTCAGCAGAAACACACTTAAATTGCATTTGGTCACCCCCTACAGAGAGGAGAGAAAACCTTTTAGCACTCTTAAAAGTGAGAGACGAACACTGCTGTCTACAGCCAAGTGTTTCAGAGTTGGAGGCAAAGCGTGAAACATCCCTCACGCGCTCAGCCACTGCTCCCAGTTCCCAACCTGTACCATGCCTTTTGCTGTGGGGCTGAGCAGGCTGCCAGCCGTGCTGTTCCTTTGTGCTCAGGAAAGTGATGAGTCTATGATGCAAATGAAGGTTGACTGAAAACCACTGCACCGATCTTGCTCCTGACCACCTGCACCACTTTCTCCTCCTCTGAGACCTAGGATCTCCTTGATGGAAAATGTATTTGTTTTTACTATGGCTGCTCTTGGTGACTATGACGAGGCACCTGCTTCTTTGCAGAGATCTCCCATATAAATCAGCATAGCCTAAGGAGATTAGAGGAGTAAAAACCAAAGAGGATTGAGCACCTGTTTCCACCACCACCTAAAATATAGCAACTGCAGAATTACTCAGCCTGTTGAGTAAGAAGTGTTCTGATTCTTTCCCTGAAAATAAATATCCATAGGTTAGGGGGCTGGACTTGGTCTAAGCAGAGAACCCCAACGGTGATGCAGACTGAGTGGCACAATTTAATATTTTGCCCCTGCTGCGGTTTAGCATATTCACAATGAAGAAACACAGTATTTCTGATTTTGATGGAAGTGCTTTACAGCATGTGCGTGCAGCATTGCCATCGGCAGGAACCGCAAGCCTGTGCTGCCCAGAAAGGCTGTGCAGGGCAACACCCAGTAGTGCCAGGGGCTGCAGCACGGGCTGTGTCAGGTACCGCAAGAAGGACTGGTCTCGATGTAGGGATGTAGTTGCAGTCACCTAAACGCTCTGCAAAGGGCTTTTGATGCTGTTACTTCAGTTACATGAAGGTTCTTTTGCATCAGAACAATCTTGGAGTAATACCCCTACAGACTACACCCATACAACTGAGATCAGCCTCTGATTCTAAGACCTATTATTAGCATAAATGATAGCTGAAATGTAGTAAATTTTATCTTAAAGAGAGCAGGCAATAGATTATGTAGTGTCCTAAAAAGAGTAAATGCCCGTGATCAATTTATACTAACTTGCTTATTGACAGCTGGAGCTTTTTTGCTACTTACCAGATGTTGCCTTTCAGCAAACAATCTCCTATAGCAGACTGAAGAAAAGTTACTTTTGATCTTCATCTCAAAAATAAACATTGGAAGTAGGAAAAAAAAATTATACACAGAAAATGGGTGAAGAAAAAAATCAGGACAAGTATTTCATTACTTGGTAGCTTTCAAGTTAGAAGGAATGCTTTGCCAAAATGGCAATGATGTGCTGTTCTGAGATCACACAAGAGGCACATGCTAAATGGAGCAATGTGCACAAGACTTTTTTAATGCATTTGTAAGAGGATCCACTATGTGGGAGGAGGCGGAAACACCAACAGGGTTTCAGCTGAGGAAGGAACCACTGGTAATTATCTTTCATTGTCACCAAACCCCATATGTAAATATCCAGTAATGAGCTTATGGATCCTCAGGTTAGAAAACTGTTCAGCTTCAGAAATCGTATGTGAAAGAGGTCCAATCTTGTATTCAGTTATTCCCCTGTAACCTGAGCCAACTCCATTTAAATAACTAGATTTATTTGAATATGTACTGTCAAAATTATGAAAGGTTTGTTGGGGTTATAGGGTTGCTGTTTTCTTAATGAGCATAATTAGCACTAGAAGCAAATGGAAGTGCCAAAGTCTCCATCTTGACTGAACAATTAATTTCTGGTATCCAAAACTAAACCAGGACTTCTGCGCTGGAGAAACTGGATTAAACTGTGAGGGCTTGATATGCAAGAGTTGGCCTAGTTAATTGCCTTTCTGTCCTTATATTTTTATGTCACTGAATATTTATCTCTTAAAGCAAGAGACATTCCTGTTTTCTGTATAATATACATCAAATTAGTTAGCATATATATTATAGCATATAAGTTCAAACCTTGTCTCAAATTCATCTTTCTTCATAATTTGAATAAAGTGGCTTTCTCTAGAGGCAAACATAAATCTTACCTCACACTATCTTTCCTGAGCTAGTGATTGTTAGGAATGTGTCAAGATGGAATTAGTTTTACCCATAAGGAATCTCATCTTTTAATACTTTTAGGTTGACACTAATATGTGGCTTAGGTGCCAGAATCAACAGAACAGTTTTTCTCCTCCAGCAGGGCCAAAGGCTTGACAGCCTGCCAGTGGCTTGGGGGTAGAGCAGGTCAGGTATGCTTTGATGGAACAGACCTTGATTTTTCAAATGCTACTCTGTTGAACACAGCCTATTTCATTTAAAATATCTCATATTTTAATTTTCACTGTGTTCAATATTAGTTTCAAGGGATGCCCATCTGTGTTTATGGCAGGTCCATCCCAAGGCAGACTTTTGCAGCTGGCTGCTGAACACGAGCAAAGGCGGCCACAGAAATGCTCATTTTATCAGCCCCCAGGTTCTGATAGCTTTTGGTTTACTGGCAGGCTGCTTTATTGTTTGGCTTTTATATTGAGTCATTTTCAGTTAAGAACCAAATCATACATGTACATGGTAACGTAGTGAGCTGGAAGGGCTTATTTACTTCTTTAACTCACCTTTTACTCACTGAACTCAGGCTCTGATTAAACAGGGGTCACTGTGAAGTGTAAAGAGGGCAGCATAAACAATTAAAATTTTCCAGATGACAAGAAAAATAGAGATGGAGAATAGAATGGAAGAAGATGAAAGAGGAAAATAAAACAAACAAAAAGGAAGAATAAGAAATTTTAAGACTCCTTAAGCAGTAATATTGTGATTGACAGTGAAACAAATATTGTTCTATAATTGTGGAGTGGTGCATTGAAAGCAGAAAGAGGTAGATTTTGTGTGTATTACCACCTGGCTGACTACCTTCTGGCAGATTCAGTGTAAAGCCACAATTTTGCCTTCCTTTATATGATCTGCAGTGTTCAAATCTCTATAGTTGCTTCTGACTGTAGTTTGCTAGGTGTGGACATCTTTGCAAATCCTGATTTATGCTGCAGCGGTACTCCAGGAGGCGGAAGGTATCCAAAGCTAAGTCCTCGAGACTCAAAGAGTTTATTTCTTTCCTTTTATTTACCAAAAAAAGTTTAAAAACCCTCGAGCCCTGCAGGCAATGCATCCTTCAGGATCTGAACACGTACAAGTGCTGCCTTGTACAGGATGAAGACAGCCTGAAACAGGCACTGAGAAGGCACAAACTGCCCCTATTCATCTGAAACCAGGCTCTGCTGGAGTAAATGCTAACATTGTTAACGATTTCAACACCAAGTGGAGATATTATGAAAAGCAGGCTAACCTGCATGCTCTCTGTGCTCCATTTATCAGAATGCACTTACCACCTAGAACAGGCCTGCACGTTTGGGGAAAAAAAGTCAAGGATTCTGTCTGGGGTTTGGGGCTCCCTTACCAGAGGCACTGGCTCCATCCTCAGCAGCAGTGTGGAGGCCTATGCTAGAGCCAAGGATTCAGTGCCCTATCTGCTTTAACCCTGGGAAGCTAAGAAACAGGTATGTACAGAATGCTATCCCAAAAGACAGAAGTCAAGCTAATCTGCATCTGAATCTCTTCCTTTCTTCTATCTCCTTTCTTCCTCTTCTATTATCAAAAGCCAAAGGCAAGTCTTCCTCTGTATGAAACAATGATGTCTTAAGAAGGAATTAATAGTTTAAGAGATTGGCTACCCCTTTAAAGCTTTTTAAAAACAGTGCTATGCAGACCTCTCAAAACTAACCCCAGCATTTGACAGACTTGTCACCCAATTGTCATCAACAACCAGGCTGGACGCAGATGTACTGCATTGCCTATGTCCTTTGGACTTCCAGATCCAGCTCCAAGCAGTGCCATCTATCCATAGGCATACCTTATATCATAGGTAGGTCAATGACTAATGTTAACCCCCAGCTTAATCATACAAGCCTTAACCTAAGCTCATGACTGGCGTCCATTAAATGAAGCCTTACATGAGAGAGCGTTTACTCAAGGTCACAAAGGCATCTAACAGTCTGCAAGAGGACCCTTTATAGATGAAAACAGAGAATCAGCATATGAAATAAAGATACCTGAGCCAGCATTATCTCATGTAGGAACCTCCCGTGCTTTGGCAAGGGGGCAGTGCTGCTGTCTGTTGGCAGCACCTCATGGTTCGCACGTAGGTAAGCCAGTTTTAAGTCAGAAACTCACACTGTGGTGGTGCTGATACTCTGGCCACAGGTCTCATACAGATTGAGGAGATTTCTTTTTAGTTCTGCTAGCTCAGAGAAAGACAGCCTGCAGCTTCCTTATTTGTAAATACTTTCCAGAGGGAGAAGGACTGTTCACCTGCAAGTTTTCCAGAGGATAGATTGTGCAAAATGAATGAGACTTTATTACAAGCTCAGTTTAAAAGAACTGATCATCAGAAAAAACAAAAGATTTTCTTTTGCTCAGTGGAGAGTTAGTAAATGGAATAAGACATTGAAAGGACCGGTAAGAACAGCCAGCAGAAATTGTTTCAAAATAGAGGAAGGAAAGAATTTAGAAGAAAAAAATGTGTAGTATAACTGCTGGCTACAGTTACAGATGCAGACACCTTCTTTCTTAAGCTTTTGTGTTCTCTGTAGAACACTTAAAACACTAAACAGGTTTTTCTTCTAGCACACATATATACATATTAAACCAAATTGGAAACACATCTTAGGGAAGAATTTAGTTCTCAGGTATAATAGCTAACAGGCTAAAATATATTTCTTCATTTAAATAGTTTTATTATTTTCAATAAGGATTATCACATGCATATCCAGCTGCTATTAGATTATTTTATTCCAGATTATATGTATTCTGGAGTCCCTTGTGACAGTTATGAAATGCAACTGCAAGCTATTGTTGAACTGTATCTCCTATCTCTTAAAAAAGACTAAGATGACAAGACCATAATTATTTAAAAAATCTAGTTCTCGCTTTACCATCCCAGCCTTTAAAATTTATTCAAATTTAATCTCTTCAAGATCAAGTTAGTCATGACCATGTTTCTAATGTGAGTATTCTGGCTTTCTCAAAGAACAAAGGGCTGAATTCACTGTGGATATAAATGAAGATGCTTGATGTAAGCTAAGGATGGAATTTCTCTAACTAGACAAAAGAATGAGTGTTTGTGGGTTTTTTGCATTTTGTTTCAGAAAAAGCAACAACTTTGTAATCACACAAAAATAAAGGACAAAAAAACCCTGAAAAGCCAGGAACCAAAGTAAAAGGTTTCCCTTTAGCTATAAATGATCTATTATTTTAATTAATAATGCTGCCACTAGAACTTTTATTGGATATTCCAACCTGAGTTTTTTAACTCTGACAGGACAGGTTTCTAGTTGAAGAATAACCCCACCAACATTTCAGTCATAATAATAATGTCTTCTACTTTTCAGTAATAAGAAGCTGTGATGTAAAAGTAAAGCTACAGTGTGTAAGGTCAGAAATCTTCAACCTCATCCTTGAAAGAGGCTGGGACAGCTCCAGGCATACGGATTCTGGCACTCCAGGTGACATGCCATAGGGAATGGGTCACAAATAGGAGACACAGTATGGGCTCTCAGTGCTGCCACGGACATGTTGAAAATTCCAGGGAGGCTTTGTCCTAACTTTTATTGCCTGAAACCCAAACGCTGACCCTACTGAACTGTACCACGGGGAAAGCAAGTACCCTGGACTTCAGGGGTTAAATGCGTGCACGGTTAAATGCAGCTCTCCTCCCAGCTGTTTGACAAAATTTTAGCCTTCAACATGCCTCAGTGTTTCTATAGCAGAGATGCCTAGGTGTCCCGGAGCATCTCAGTCCCTGTCTTTTTCATTTTTTCTTACTCACTACAGAGCATACCCAGCTTCTAAAAAATTGCCATCAGCTAAGCATACATGTTAAATGACTCCACCAAATACAAAACATTAGTGAAAAAATACAGTTCCTGAAGCATGAGATGGTGCATGTATGATACCGTTAAATTTTAATGATTCACATCATCTGCCCACATTGACTTTGGCTGAGCTTTTCAGGGAAAAAGAAAGGTTTGAAAGAAGAAAAGGTGAAAAAAAGAAAAAAGAGGCATTATCACAGAAAATGCCTGGTATGACTCCTCCTTACCGCATTTCTCAGTGCTATTAGGAAAACGGACCTTACTTGCCACTTTTTGTATTTCCAGCCTGCAAAAGAAGAAGGATTATTCTTAGGATGAAGACATAAGAAGTTAGGACATGGAAGATCTACCTTCAAGGCTCCCATTTGCCTTTGTAATCTCCACAAATCATTAGGTCTAGGTTCTTAAGGAGCTGAGGTGAGCCAGCTTCCTGCAGGCGGTTCACTTCACATAGGTTCTCCCCTCCAGAATAAAGGTAATACACAACCTCATCCATATGTGATCTAATCTTCCCAAGGCAGAGGGATTGCAGCCTAGAGACTCAAATATGTGTATGTGGGCATCTGGCCCACATTCCCTGGTTAACTTTCATGAGTGCTGCCACACTGCCTGCAAAATATCCTTATCTGAAGAAAGACCCTCAGAAACCAACAGCTGGAGAAGAAAGAGCTGGGCAAGAGAGAAGTGCAGATGAGCAAGGCGTCAGATTTCCTTCTACTTAAGCTCACCCACTGTGACTACTCTCCCCCTAGTCAACCGAAACAGACAATTTACTCAGGAAAGTGGGGAGTTTCCCATCCACGAGACACAAAACCCCACACCTTTCTACCACAGAAGAACCAATAAAGCCACGGGTAGCGCATGTATTCCAAAACAAGCTTGGGTTCAAATATCTAGGATAGTGCAGGCACTTGAAAACTGCTCATTTCTCACTGGAGCACTTTACCAACCAACTTGCCGGCTAACCTTGAGTCACGTTTTCTCCACTTCTCCGGCAGTAGCTGTTCCCCTTAGTGTTGGGGCTCTTGCTGTATTGAATGATTATACTGAACTCTGAAGCAAGTGGAAAAATACTGCAGAAATAAGACGAGGTTACGGCCAGAACAGTGGGATGAAGAAAAAGGAGCAAATTGCAGATGTTTGCTCAAAAGCAAGGCCAACGGGACGTGATAAGAGGAGCTGGGAAACCGCAGAAAGGAGCCTACGTGCCAGAGAAAGCAGAAACAGAAATCTTCCCAGTAAACAATTGTTAACCAATCATATTATTATACGCTTGTAAAATAGCCAACCACATTATTGCACGCTTATAGAATGCCTTATAAAAGTCTACCTGGTTTGTACAATAAACGGATCAGATCTTGAACTCTGTGAGTATTTGAATCTGACTCCCGCTCGCCCGAAATGCCCGCAGCATCTGGTGACCCCCGACGTGATCCGATGAGGGTCGACAGGATCGGTTAAAAGTCAGGAAGATTCATTAAGGATCGTGTTACAAGCTGCGGAGCCGGCGAGGATCCTGCTGCCAGCGGAGAGAGAGCTGGGCGCCCGAAGAAAGGCGGAACGTGCACGGCTGACCGGTGAGTCAGGAAATTTAAGCAGGATGGGAATCACTGCATCAGTGGTGGAAAAAGCAACTGTAGACAGTTTGATGAAACTGGCAGAAAAAACTGAAACGCCAGTCTCACGGCAGGCAGTAGTTGATCTGCTATGTTGGAGTCGCCGCCGTGGTTACCTTGCTTCTACGCAAGATATATATAATAATGAAACATGGAAGAAAGTAGGAGAGGACTTATGGGAATCTGTGCAAGTTGGGACTAAGGGGGTAAAGACTTTGGCTCGCACGTATCGAGCTGTACGGGGTATGGTCGCGCAATTACCACCCTGGTGTCCTGAAAAGGAACAAGCGGCGAGCGGCGGCGTGCGGCCCGGCAGGCCCCGTCCCGGCCGCGGTTTCTCTCCAAGGCGGCACCCCCCCTCCACCCCCCCCCCCCCCGCTCCGATCGGCGCCATGGCAGTGCAAGCGGCCAAGCGAGCTAACATCTGGCTGCCCCCAGAGGTCAATCGGATCCTTTATATTCGGAACCTGCCGTATAAAATCACAGCGGAGGAAATGTATGATTTATTTGGGAAATACGGACCTATTCGACAAATCAGAGTTGGAAACTCTCCTGAAACAAGAGGAACAGCTTAAGCTTCTCAAGGAAAAATACGGACTTGATTACAAACCCCTCCCCCCCCCCCCAAAAAAAAAAAAAAAAAAAAAAAAAAAAAGAAAGGAAAAAAAAAAGGAAAAAAAAAAAAAAGAAAAAAGAAAAAAAAAAAAGAAAGAAAAAAAAAAAAGAGAAAAAAAAAAGAAAAAAGAAAAAAAAAAAAGAAAGAAAAAAAAAGAGAAAAAAAAAAAAGAAAAAAGAAAAAAAAAAGAAAGAAAAAAGAAAAAAAGAAAGGAAAAAAAAAAAAAGAAAAAAAAAAAGAAAAAAGAAAAAAAAAAGAAAGAAAAAAAAAGAGAAAAAAAAGAAAGAAAAAAGAAAAAAAAAGAAAGAAAAAAAAAAAGAAAGAAAAAAAAAAAGAAAAGAAAAAAAAGAAAAAAAAAGAAAAAAAAAAAAAAAAGAAAAAAAAAAGGAAAAAAAGTGCTTCAGATGTCACCTACAAGAAATGCGTTTCTGCTTTGAACTAGCTTTTGAGCCTTTGGGGGTAAACTATACGGCTATAAATCAATCATATTGGGGTTGGTTAGATAAGAAGTATAATGACACGAATTTTGGCTTTAGTGATAACTGTACCTGGTGGAATACTACACTTGTTAAAAATATGTATTTTTTGCAACAGTTGATTTACCGTTTAAATGTATCAATTTATTTACCTCAACAAGAATTGAGGGTGGTTGAGGGATTTATTGAAACAAGGTCTGTCTATATTGTTGTTTGTTATTCTTTTGTTACTTTTAGTGCCTTGCCTTTTACAATGTTTTCAGAGCTGTGTGGAACGCAGTATTAATGCTGTATTTAAAAAGAAAGGGGGAGGTGTTGGGGCTCTTGCTGTATTGAATGATTATACTGAACTCTGAAGCAAGTGGAAAAATACTGCAGAAATAAGACGAGGTTACGGCCAGAACAGTGGGATGAAGAAAAAGGAGCAAATTGCAGATGTTTGCTCAAAAGCAAGGCCAACGGGACGTGATAAGAGGAGCTGGGAAACCGCAGAAAGGAGCCTACGTGCCAGAGAAAGCAGAAACAGAAATCTTCCCAGTAAACAATTGTTAACCAATCATATTATTATACGCTTGTAAAATAGCCAACCACATTATTGCACGCTTATAGAATGCCTTATAAAAGTCTACCTGGTTTGTACAATAAACGGATCAGATCTTGAACTCTGTGAGTATTTGAATCTGACTCCCGCTCGCCCGAAATGCCCGCAGCACCTTAGAAACATTCCCTGGACCAGAGAATTAACAGCAGAGATGTTTCTACAGCACAGTGGCTTAGGTCAGTGGTGTTGGTACTGAGGCTGAAGTCTCTCTACTTCAATATTTAATTACCAAAAAAAGTTGGAACAGTTCCAGCCGGAGAGGTAAAAACCTTTTCACCAGCACGTCTATTACCACAGCAGTTATGCCTTTCTGATGGGATGTTGAACCACCAAATTCAAGTCTCGGATATAAATTAAGCAGAGCAGGACTTTGAATCTAGCTCTTCCATCCTAGAAATAACAGAACCTAAACTTCTGATTCATCAGGATGTGCACAAGCATGTATACACTGATGCTACCCGGCCAAGCCTGTATCTACTGGCAGTCTGCAGCCACCTTAGATATGCTCTCCACACTCACACAAGACGGGGCCCAGCTAACCAGACAGACTAATTTGAGCAGGTATTGCCATCAGTCTTAATTCTGACACAGTAAGCAGGGGATGATTTAAGAGTTTGGGGAGTTTTGTTAATGTCACCTGGCCAAAAAAGCCCAGAAGCAACTCAGTGATGTATCTGAGAACATCAACAGCAGTTAGGCACTCACAGGGCAGCTTGCATGTATCTGTACTGTGCCTAAGCAATGGCTCACAGATCCTAGGAGAGGTTTTGATTACTCTTGTTTCATGATTTTTAGAGAGGCTGTTCAAAGTTTCAATAGCAACTCAACATTTCATGGAATCTAGTTTGCCTCCGAGTGCCATGAGCGCAATACGACAGCCTCACCACGCAGCCTAACATCACACAATATCTTATGAAGAGATGTAGTACAGTCCGTTTGGAAACCGCTACATTTTTAGGAGCCATTGCCAGAGCTGCTGCAGCAGCGGCTGTGGAAGTTTACATTTGGGTCCCAATGACAAAACAGGAGCAAAAAATGAGCAAATCTCTGAGGTCATTTAAAACCGGGAGTTATTTAAGTTGGATGCAGGAATTTATCTTGGATGGGGTAAAATAAAAGATTTCTTCTAATTCAGCAATATTTTTCAGTACTTCGGTCTACACAAGGATCATATTTTTGATACAGGTCATGAAACATGATCTCATTGGAGATATTTGAACTCATACTAGAGTTTTGTGGGTTTTAATTTCTTAACAGGATCGGGAAGGGATGATAACTGTTAATGCATTAAAGGTGTACATACGTGAGAGGTATAAGGCTTTCCTACCTCACAATCTGATTCTCCGTTCCATTACTCTTCTTTTATGTTGATCACCATGCTCTGCATGTTTCTCTGTTTTATGTGAAAGAAATACATTTTTGCCATCATAATTTCCAAATCTTCAGTCATCAGTCCATTAAATGCCCCCTTGTTAACAAACAGATGACTTACAGAACCGGATCCGTAAGAGCCAGAAATCACTTCTAAAAATATTAAGAAAGTAAGGAAAGCAAACACCAGGAAAATTTCAAGAGTTCAGAGCATCAGTCCCAGAAGCAGGAAGAAAAGCAGTGCAGTACCCCATCTTTAACAAAAGGAATCGTTTATCATGAGACTTCCATGCATTAACAAGCCACGCCTGCATCAGAATGGCTGCAACCATGCAAACCTGCTAACATGGGATTAGTTTAACCAATTTAGAGAACAAATTAGAATAAAAGGGTGTCTTGCATGTCCAATTGCTATGGAAGTCCAAGGCAGGGGGGTGAAATAGCTGTGAAAAATGCTCTTTCAGCAGCAGAAAAGGCAAGGTTACATTGGGTACACAGAAGCCCCACTGAATACGAGGCTGGAGAACACTCCACCACACAAGCAGGAGAACGTATTTCCAAACACAGCATTATTGATCTTCAAATTCTACCTTCTCCAATGACTTCTTAAATCTCCTTCTTGCTGATTCACACCCCCACCCATCCCCTCCATAGGATTACAATATATACATTGTGGAAATGTTTCAATGGAGAAGTAAACTGCACCACTCTGGGACGCAGAGTGTATAACCTGGGAGCGAGCAGCAGTCCTTAGCAGAGCTTACACATGCCCACTGCAGCCTGGAGAGCTGGAAGCACCTAACACCAAAGGCAAGGGGGACTTTTCCTGCTCCGGTGCAGTCTTGCACCTAAATTAGCAAAATGCAATCATTTAATGTCCCCAAGTAATTTCTCTGTTTCCTTTTTTTTTTTTTTTTTTTAAAAAAAAAGGTGCTTCCTCCCATTCTGCTGTTATTTCTCAGATCCTTGAGCCATTGTTCATGCTGTGACTGAAAGGGCAGCTGAGAGAAACAATTCAGCAAGGAACAAAAAAAGGAGTTTTTATTCCCATTCTTTATAAATATTGGCACCTAAAAGACATAGCACAAATCAAAATGCAGAGATGGGAATACGTATTTGAGGAGACACAGGCATCACAGTAAGGAGATTTTGTTTTCATCTTTTCTTTTCAATCCCTTTCGTAGTTTATTGAATGTAATCAAGCAACATGAAGTCAGTGAAGGGTTTATAAGGAAAGGACAGCTCCCCCGCCTTCAGAAGTGACAGACTATGCTACAAAAAGATTTTTAAAGCTTAGGTAATTTAGCAAGTTCTAAACAGAAACAAATATTTAAATTTAGGCCTGTGCTTAAAGCAGATTGCTTTGCTAGTGCTCAATGTCTAAATCAAAAGTCAGAAAAAGAACTCAAGTGCATATAGATTCAAATTCAGATTCTTTAATTTCAACTACCTCTCAGTTGAAATTGTTATAGGTTAAAATGGTGAAGAAAAAGAAATACTGCTTGCCCAACCAGATACAAAGATTAAACATATCAAGTCCAGAATCCACAAATAAAAAATTGACTCCTTTCCAGAAGTTACAGAAAGTTCTTTAACATATTTAGAGGCAGGTATTGGGAAGTAAGACTACATCAGTTACAATCACTGTTAATTTCCAAGGACAAATGCATGTGATTCTACTACTGCACATACTATCGCAATTGTATTATTTATTTAATTGGTATTAAAATATAAGCTAATTATAACAAATTCAGTTCCTTAGCATGTTTCTACACTTCAGCTTGCTGCCCAGTGTAAATACGAGCCAGCTTGCCTGCCAAGAACAGCCTGTCTGCTTCAGCCAAGAAGTAGGGCAAATAAGCTCTGCTGGTACAGATAGGCACTTTCCAGTCTCCAGCCTGGCTTGCTTACAACAACTTTAGGTTTCACTATATTGCACTTTGCTGGCAGTGTTGACGTACCCTCATTTTAATAACTCTGTGGACAGCAAGAAGCCATCAGTAAAACACACCATGGTTCTCAAAAACAGCTTCAGAGCTGTGAGCTGCTACTGAATAGCAGTCTCTGTGAGAGCAACATGATTTATTATCGGTACACAGAGCCCCCCTGATTAATATTCATGCTACATATCCCAGAATAAATAGGAGATGCCAGTCTGATCCAAAGCCCTCTGAAATTAATGGAAAGCTTTCCATTGACTGCAACAGGCTCTGGGTCAAGCCCCAAGCGTCCAAGTGTGTTTATACCCTTTATAAAAAGAAGGAATCCACTCTCCACATGTTTCAGTCCCTCACATTTATTGTCAGCAAACCTCTGGCAAAAGAATGCCTTCCTCTGCAATGGGACTCTCACCGAAGCCAGTTGGAGCTATATACACAGACACTGAGGACATAATCTTAATGTAAAACCAATAACAAGTTGGAAATAAACCTGATGTTGAAACCACAGAAGACAGAATCTAGTGAGAAAGCAAATCTTTCTTCATAAGTAGTACAAAATCACTCAGGTTTTGTGCACCTGCAGGTTAAGAAGGAAATTTTCAATGAGGCACATTGAACCTTTGTAATACACATTAAAAAACCCCACTTGTGTAAATCTAATACCATTATAACCATCTTCCCTAAACATTGTAATTATAGCTTCCAAGGGTAAGTACACAAATGGTAAATTAAATATGGCCATTTAAATTATTTTATGCCAAGATTTTTTTACTTATTGAAGGAATTTAGTATTATCTATAGGCATCCTTGTTAAATGCAGATTGACAATGAAGTTAAAGAATAAAACCTCATTTATTTTTATGCTACTTTATAAATTTTCTGAAGTCCAAGCCCTCTCGCAATAGTGTACAGAAATTGGATTAAAGCTACCTTCAAATACTTTCCACCACATCTTTTACATGAAACACCTTGCAAAATCGACAATGTCTATATAATCATTTTACAGCGATTATAAAAAAAATTCCTATGGAATTAAATAAAGTGGATTGATATGGATTTTCCTCCCCAAACAATAAAGTCCTAGCACCATGCAAAATATCATGATTTAAAACCTAGTGCTGGCTCTCCTTCTCTCTCGACCTTTCATTTTAATAAACAAACTATTTTCCAAAGCATGACTGTTAATAGACAGATTGGTTTCCAGAGTAGTTTTCAATAATAACTTTCAATAATTTTTTTTTTGCATTTTGCTTCAAGAAAAATATGAATTAAAAAAAAAAAACCAAAAAAAACCAACAGAAGAAGAAAAAGGAAAAAGATACAGGAAATAAAGTCCTAAGGTCAACTAACAGTGAGTCCCAACGGAGGCAAAAGTGGACATTTCACGACGGATGGTACTGAAAGGGGAGAGCTCCAGTTCTGTGGTGTACTCATTGTCATTGTCATCACTTGTCACTGTTGAAGACTTCTGGATGCATTCATCACAGCAGCAACAGCAACACTCCATAAAGGCCCGGCTGAAAGGTTTACAGAGACAGAAAAGGAGAACTGGGGTAACACAGGACTTAAAAAACAAAAGGAATTGACTAATGAGATGGAGGAGGTCCATAGTCTGCCGAGAGACCCCTGTGGACATGTAGGCGGTCACAATGTTGCAAATGTTTTCAGGAATGATGCAAAACCCATATAAAATGGTCAAAGCCACCACTGTGCAGTTCATCTGACTTTCCAGCTGAATTTGTCGCTTGTTCCCCCTTGTGCAAGCCTTTTCCGCCCTCCTGATTTTCCTCGCGGTTACCAGGGAGCAGGTAATAGTGAAAAGAGTAGGCAAACAAAAATAGCAGCCAAAGTACCACCAGAGTCTTGCCCCGTCGTAAGTGAGAGCTAACACGTAGATGGTGTCAGGCAGCGCGGTGGAGATCTTCACCACGCAGCGCTCTCCCGGCGGGCTGCCACTGTACTCGGGGTCCTCCCGTGCCAGCTGGCGCAGCACCACCTCCGGCAGGGCCAGCAGCAGCGCGCCCACCCAGATGACAGCCAGCTTGGCAGTCGTCGAGGTGCAGTTTTCGATCATCTCATAATACATCTGCACGTTGGTGGCGGCACGAAATCGGTCGATGCAGAGGGCACAAAGTGTGAACGTGGTGACTCCCAGAGAGGCTACCTGGGAAGGAGAAAAGGGAATGTAAATGAACACAGGTGCCAGCATAGGGTTGGGGTAGGAAAAAGGAGGGGGGAGGGGAAAGGACAGCTACAAGGGTACGGTCCATTATTCAGCGGAGAGTGGGAAAACTTAATCTCCTTCAAAAGTCCCCTAGTCCCCTGTTGATGGCAGTTTTCTCAGAGAAGGAAGATGAAGGCCTGGACTCACTCAAGCTGAAGAGAGAATTAAGGGAATTAATTTATTGTATATTGGATGAAGGCTCTTACCATTGAGCTGTTCTTTGGAAGAGGCTTATACTCTTTCATAGTTAAGGACAGCTCAAGTTGTACTCTAAAACACCAGTCAAGTCTAGCCCCTTGACTGACAAAAGCAAAGCACAACCCAGTTTAGGGGCATTAGTCTAGAAGACAGTAAAGCACCCTCAAAAGAAACATCACCGACAGAACTTAGCTTCCAGTGTTTGCAGAGCTGTTATCCAGCATGTATCCCAAAAGAGTAGATCTTTCCCTGCCTACAAATACTTATTTCAGCTTGGCGCCATCCTCTCCTGGATGCCCATGCAAACCTCTGTGCAACACTGAGTGGAAAAAAATTTGAGGAACTGACCAACATGTAAAACTAACCCACTTCCTCCCCACCATTTTTCTAAGGGGTGTTTTTCAGAAAAATCAGTTCCACCACAAGGGTTGGAATTTAAGTCAAGAGAGGAGAGAGGGGAGAGTCTTCCTCCAGCAGAAGTATGAATTTATGCCCACATGACATGTTCATCAAACATGCAGGCAATCATAACATCAAAACCTTCCATATCTACAAAACCCAGGAACCCTGCAGGTTAGACATCTACTGAATGGAGTAGGGTCCAACAACTTTTTTTGTGGACTGAGGTTTTTAAGTGAAATTTTGATGGTGTGTACACACATAAAGTCATCCTGTACTGTGAGTTTAAAGAGACTGTATCTGAAATCTTCAGGCTTCCAGAGCCTGTGCAAAACCCATCTTCACTGTAACAGTTAGGCTTTAATAATCTATCTTCTACATTTCATTCAGAAAAAAAAATCACTGGAAAATCTAGGCTTAATTTCATAAGAAACATCCTGTGGGAGAGTGTACTGAAGGCCAGGAGAAATGACAGAAGTTTCATTGTTTAAATGATTTAAAGATGGATTGGACAGAGTTCTCAATTATATACTGTAAGGAGCAAGTACAGAGCAATGCATGTTTTCTAGCTTTAATAACCATCATTCTATGCATGAACAGAAACCTCATACTGCCATGAAATATAATTTCCTATAATTTTATCCTGTTTATAACTAAATTTCCTAAAAATAAATTTGCAGAACACTATATACATTTTGGCCTAATCTTATTTCCATCAAATTCAACTTCGGTTCAAATACAAACCAGAACTCCCATTAACTTCAGCTGAAGAAAGATTAGGTGCCCTGTTTCATTCTAATGCATTTATTTTCAGGGGTTTGCATGCTTGTGTTATGCTGAAAATGTGTTGATGCAAAAGAAAAGAAACTGTTAAATAATATTCCTGATAAATGTAAAGGATGGTTACTTTTATCATGACTAAACCACATGTCCGTGCAATTAACGGGGAAATCAAGGGTAATATTAGGCAGTTCACTATAACTTTGCTTAGCCAAATTTGATGTGCAGTAATATATTTCAATGTCATATAGGTAGATTTAAAAAATAATTCTGATTTCCACCATAATTTTGAAATATTCCTGTTTACGCATCCCCTGTAAAAAGTTCTGCAAAGATAGACAATACAGTTATACACAACTATATCAACATATAATTCATTTTGGCCTCCAATATTTAATGGCCATATCAGATTACTAAAATTGAGTATCACTGAAAAATATTAGGCACTTGGGATTAGAACTGCCAGACATTGGCTTAGTTGGAGAATTCTTTGAAGCAGCTTCCTAAAAGATGGCATGAGTAAGATGCAATCTCTTACTAATCAACTTGCAGGAATATTTATTGATGACAATGGAGTACCATAAACATTTTTAATAGACAAACCTATTGATTTAGGAAGTTAAAAACTGTCTGAAAAGAATCAGAGAAAGCTTGGTAAATACAGCAAAAAATAAAAATTAAAGAAAAATTGCAGTTAAATTTTAATGAACAGTTTTAATCTTAGCTAATGAAAGATAATTTTCACATACCACTGCTTAAAAGTACGATTTTTAAACTCAAGACCAGTGACTTTGTTTCCAAAACATTTAAATGTGTGTGTGCAGTCTTCAAATTCCTTAGAGTGACAGCAAAACCTTTAGCCAGAACATGCAACATGAATAACAAAAGGGTGAGGACACAGGGAAATAATTGAGATTCAGGAATGAATAGAGATTAGAACATAAAATCAGCAGAACAGAAGAAAATCTGAGGGTTTGTATATTAACATTTTCCCTCAGCTCTTATTTGAGCCTCTCCCCCCGCCCCCAATGCACACGCTTTCATTGCTTTAGCATTTCGTTGCAAACGGGCTGTTATACAGTGGCTAAGGCATTAAAACTCTGCAGCTGTTAAGGCTGGACTAATGAAAGAAGACATCCCCACCGTGAACAAACATAACCTGCGGGGTCCCTGTCACATTAATTGACCAACAGCTTGGAGGTTTAAGACAGTGAAATAGAGCAAGAGGAAACAACTAAGAACAGTGGAAGTCGGCTTTGAAAACTCTCCCATGGATTTACTGCTGAAACAAGCTGAACAAAGCCAGTGTTCCCCTGGAACAGGCAACGGTTTCCTATTTTCTGTAGATTAACGGAGTTAGTGATGCCATGGAAAAGCTTGCAAAAAACAAACACACACTCCTAAGCAGCTGAACAGGGATTCACTCCAGCTGACTTGCTAAAAGGCAGTATAGCAATTTAAGGGTTACTTACCCCACACTGCAGACTATGAGTAATTGCCAGCAAAAATCAATGGGTGCTGCTCGCAACCTATGTGGGCAAGAACAGCGGCATGCATTCTGCATGTTCACACAATTTCAGTTTAGGGGTGTTTCTTCATACCACTCATACTAATAATTAGGGCTAAGCTGAAAATGTGAAAGAAGCCAGAAAAGTTTCCTTTTTAATCTGTTACACTGCCCTGAAATAACAACAGAATGTAGGCAATTAATTTGATGGGGAGTAGGTAAAGGACAAATTAACAAATCCTAAAGCGGTGTGAAGCTGCATGGAGTTTAACGGTGCTCTTCTTTAACAGCTGAGTTTCTGATACGCTGATATGCTGTTGCAGTCTTAATGCCAACAACCTGGCAGGAAATGAAGCAAGACAAGGGCAAGTCAGCCTGAGTAGTTTTTGATCATGGCTTAGTTGTCCAATTTATTTCCATATGGTCCCTATGAAGATTCTCCTTCAGTCTCTAGACATTCAGGATGACACCAGTTTACATCTTTCTCTTACTAGATGATACCAGAAAAGTCCCCAAGTGTCTAACCAAATGACCACCAATTTGCTTTGAGGAGGTGGTGCAGTAACCCCTGCTTTGGGGAGGTGCTCACACGCTTTGGGCACGGAGCCACTGCTGAAGGCAACACCAGCTACAGCACACAGGCAGAAAAGAAGACATTATTGTTACAAGGGAGTCTCTTAATACATTTGCTCCTTTAAAAGCATTGACAGGGATGTTAGTGGGCACTGTGATGCTCCTTCGAGACACTGCATAAACCTTTGGTCATGAGCTCACCAGCTGTTAGTCAACTGTGTCGAAATTCATTTGGGGAACTGAGGGCAGAGAGAACAACAGTAAACTCATGAAATGCTCAGCTTAATTGCATCAGTTCTCCTCGCTGTCCCTCCAACATACCAATTCCCCTTTCATGAGCTTTAACAATTACCGAGATGTTCCCAGGCCTTCCCTGGCCTGTCCTACTTCTCCTCCTGGCTGCGGTCCCACAGCTCTTGGCCCTGGCCTCTAGGAGCAGAGCCGCTGGCTGACCAGGGAAGCAGTGTAGATGTAGTACAGTAAGCAATGCCAGTGGAAATAAGACTGTGAATTCTCTCTTACCAATATCTGTTTGACTAGACAAAGGTAATGAAAACGAAACCAGAAACGAGATCAGAAAAGGTGACTTGGGTGAAAAAGTCAACAAGGACCAAATTCTGTGAGCAAATATAAAAGAGAGATTGGGTCACTCGGTCCCATCAGGTGAAGACCAAGAAGTGATATTGCTGCTATCTACAAATAAATCTATCTTGAGATACAAAAGTTACGTAAGCTGAAGGACAGTGAATATAACAGAATGGGAATCAACCAGCCATGAGCAACTCAAGGCTGGAAATGAGAGTGACCATTCACCATCTCAGGCATCATGTTCTCGAGCACGCCTTCTGATGGAGAAAGGAGAGCAAACGATGTAGACTGATTCTACATGGAACCAGATAAAATAAAGGAGTTGTAAGAAGTGGCTGCTTCTACCAGCTGAAGCTGGATTTTCTAAGACAATATAAGAAACACTGTGTTACAAACATAAAATAAACTACATGGCACTCTTTGGTTACAAGGCAGGATGGGGATTTGAAGCATTTTCCTGTTGTAACAAGAAAGCTGAACTGCAGAAAAGGTTCACTACTACTAGCCAAGCCGTAACTGCCAGTGACACCTTGTAGACTCTTTATATCCATTTCTGGTATATCTTATAAACAACTAATTTTTTTCCCCACAAGCCATTTGAGTCTACCATCTCATTATGGCTAGTCTATATTCACATCAAACTTGATAGCTTTAGAGCACATTAATGCAACATATCATGGGTGGCTTTTGCAGCCTTGTCAATTTTAGCTAAGATAAACAAAGTTAGTACAGACTGCAATACTTTTTTTGTGCTACTCTACACTTGCACTACAGAGTCCAGTAATAAGACTGGACTACCATAAAATAAAAGGTCATCCCATTGCAAACAAGTATTTAATTGTTTATCTAGATTTCTGGTTTCTGTTCTTTCAATTAAAAAAAAAAACACAACCAAACAAAAAACCCAAACCAAAACCCAAGAATGACAGTAATTACTATAAATAAATAAACACAACACCTCTATATTTCTTATATTAAGTGCTATTACACATCAATGACTTTATGCTTTAAAATAGGTAAGGGTTAAAGTTAAAACTCCATTAAAACCCTACTGTGGTGCGGCAGATGTAATTCTGTAGCTAAGGAGTACTGGGGCCAGGGTACCCCTCTGACATCAGTAATTAGTTTAAGCATTCTGGACAAGAATCTACGTCACCTTAATTATCTAAAGGACAAGATGGTAGTTCTGGAAATGACTATGATGGAGATGTCCTACATACATGGAACAATGAGTACAATATGGTTGTTTCCTTTGTGGTACTACCAACACTCATAGCAGGAAGACATAGAGCACGTGCTTTGTACATTTCTTATCCATCTGCATATCCTAAGAGTAATAGTGTTCGGAATCAGAATCCACTTCCAAGAGCTGGTCTTGAATTCTGTTGGAAGAGAAAGCCAACCAGAACATCACGGCACTGGAAATACTCATTAGTACACCACATGCTTATCCAGAGGGCTGGAAAAATTGCAAAGCACAAAGGGAGTTAATTTTTGTTCATCTTCCTGTTTACAACCTGACAAGCTACCATATAAGTAAATTTAATTTACTTTTTTTTTTTTTTAATAAAGAAATGAGTGCCATTCTCTACCGAGGATTAAATTCTCATCATACTGCACAAGGGAATCCTGCACTAATTCTTAATATTAACAACATGCACCGGCTGCTAAAAAACTGCCTCTTCCTCCTCTACAGGAAAACTCCTGTCATACGGAGAAATGACATCCCAGTGCTCAGAGTACAGTCTACGGTGCTGGGACAGCAGATGCTGCCTTTTTCTCTCCACACATATGTAACTCAAATATTACTGACCCAATTTTAAACCTTGTCTGACAAAAATTAATTTCCATGATGAAACGCCACACGCAAAGTTTAAGCCAAAAGCAAATTTTTATGGACAACTTATAAGCCCCTAAGGACAAGGTTTGCTGAGGAAAGAAAGATTGACAGAACAGCCAACACGGCAGCTACTATCATCACGCTGTTAATACCTAAAGGGCAGAGCTATATTAACACTTCTTTCTTTAAGTAATTATTTATTGTGTGATAAGCGCTGAAGATATTCTGCTCAGTAAAAGACACATGTAGCCACTGCCCCAGAAAACTCTCAGTGTGAAGCTTTGAAACTGCGAGCCTCTCTGAGGATCTCTGCCTATGACCCAGAGGTCTTACTGGAGATTCAGGAGTGCAGCTCTGAGTCGAGTCAAAGAAGAGACATGAAGAAGATGCCACACAACAAAAGACACAGAAAAGGCAGATAATACACAGCTTTTATGAACTCCCATAAAAAATGTATTTGCCTCCTTAAAGTGAAACCTAAAATAAGGCTCTCTTCTGACAGCTTTGCAACAGGCAGGGAATGGCCACTTTCTCTGCTTTGTGCCTCTCACTTGCCTCTACCAACTAAAAGACAGAAAGGGGGAAAAAAGCCTCACCTCGAATTGCCCTGGAGCACCAGCTCCTGTGAAAGATAGTAATTTGTATTCCAGGACAAATCAATCCTTATGTTTTCCACTAAGAATACTGATTGTGATCGCTATCCAAGCTGGAAGTTACCCACCAGAAACAGGAGTGATGCCACAAATTGATTGCCAAAAGCACAAGCAGGGACTGGGCATCAGATGTTGGAGGCTTTCACTGTCAGCCTGCTCCAGAGCCAAGCCAGCGTATGCACAACATGGTCCAGGTGAGGACACCGCAAATCTGGTCTTTCTCTTTGTTGTGGGGGTATGAGAAAGGCAGAGGGAGGGCTCATGTTTATTAGCACTAAGTGCACGGCCAAGTATCATCACTGACCTTGGCAACCTCTTGACCTGTGCCTGACTGCACAGGACAGTACAGCAGCCTCTGCAAACCCTCATTCTAGACTGTTTCCCGATTCTAAATCCTTACTTCACTATAAGTAGCTCGTCTCAATCTGCTGGCATAGAAAGTGATGTCTACTTCCAACAAACCCCCTCAAACTCACCAAGCTTCTATCCTCCAAGAACAGAATGCGCACAACTCAAGAAAGCTTCCTTTTAAAGCCCAAAAGATAGCTTCTAGTCCTAGTTGGCACAATCCATTTGTCATCTGCAGCAAGCTGCTCTGGGCCTTTAACAACTCACTAACCTCTTCACTACTGCCTTCAAGCATTAAAATAAAAATAAAGATGCTACTTCACAGGACTGTTACATTTCACAGCTGTACAGCTGTGAAATATTTAGAAGCACAGTAAAACCACTGATTTTGTCTACATCCACACTTCTTTCTATTAAGACCTAGCATAAATCTGTAAGTCAGGGAACCTGAATGATATCGTTTTGTACTCCTTTTTTTGTTTTCCCCTCACCCTGCAGTCCTGTTGCTGAAAAGACTGTGTGTACTTACACAGAAAAAGGGTTCCACGATCAGCAGGGCTTGTGGAACAGGAATTGGCCAAAGCCATTATCTTTGTACTGCCATTTACCCTGTATCTCCTGATGATGAGCAATACTGAGAAAAGTATATTGAAGACAACATAAACAAAGTGTGCAGGTAAACACTTCAGACATGCATGCCTAAAGAAAAATTTTAGGCAAAATCAGGCAAAATTTTAGGAACTGTTGAGCAGTTGATTAAAAGTGCATCTCCACACATACTTATGGGCAGAGTATCTGTCCCGGTTGTTCCAATTCCCTTCTTGATTCCCTCTCAGTGCATTCAAAACCACTCCTCCAGGATAGCGCCATCATTAGGGTCAAGTAAAGTTCTTGGTGGAGATAATCTGCTTCTACTAACCATTCGTCTTTCTAGCTTTTTTCTCTAGCAGTTTTCCTCTCATCACCTAGAGACCTCGTGAGAAGCACCGAAGAATTAATTTACTCACTTTCTGCCTCAGTCATGTGCAAAGCATTCCTTATGCAAGCATCGCCATGACATAGTTTTAAAAGGTAAGTAAGAACTGACCAAGTTGTGAGACAATATATGGCTGAAATGACTGCTTAATGTACTTGGTCACAGCAGATCTTTACTAGGTATGAGAAAACTGCCCTTTAAATTAAATGCTGACCTTCCACAGCTGGAAGCTCAACATTTACCTATACAAATGTGCTTCAAGATACCACAAAACATTTTCCCCTGACTGCGTGCATATGTGTTATCACTGGCAATAGATGCTATGTTGATATTCTGCACAACATCCACTAAACAGCACAAATAAAGACCAATTGGCCAACAGAGGCTAAACTGAGAAAACTCAAGGTTCCTCACTGGGATCACTTGAAACCTTCAAACACAATACAGAGCACGCTTAGGCTATGTTAAAATGCTGTGATCACTGTATCACTTGCTCTGGATAATCAGACATCCCCTGTTCTCTAGTTCTGAAAGTACAAGCTGGTGTGACAGAGGGCTCAGCCCAATAAGGGTCTTTGATACTTGAAAGTGAGGTATTTCCCACCTCTGGGTGAGTCACCTAGCTCCCTAAACACTGATTAAGGAGAACTGGCGCACAAAAGAAATGTAAAGTATGGAACAGATAGGCACTTAACAAAATGCTGGGCTAACTTACAGAAAACACAGATAATACCTTAAAGTTTGTCCATTTTTGGGAAGATGCTTCATCCATAAACCTCTCCTGAAGATAGCTGTTTACAGAGTTCCTCTCAAGGAGCTTCATCCTTCTCCCACTGTGTGAGAAGGGAATGAGTCTGCCCAGGTGTAACCACAAGGGAGAAGATGGTGTTGTTCACCTGTCAGGTGAGTACACTGCTGTGAACAATCCTTGACGGAGCATGAAGCAGCAGCTGCTCACAGGGCAGATTTCATGACATGCTCCACATCTGCATTGCTCCTGGTAGTGTCCGCATCACTGTTAATGCCTGAGAGGTTAGAACAACACTTGGGAAGCAGTGAACCTTTGCTCTAACTGCCTTCTCCATCTCAGCAGGGTCAAATCCTGATTTGCAGGACAATGTCCTTCCTGCCGAGCTCAAGGCGAGCTGTGGAGAGCCACAATCCGCTAGTGGTGTTCAGTATCTGCCACTCATGGCTACAGTTTACTGAGGGAGAAATCCAGCCTTTTACTTACTGCTCCCAGGGTGATGAATATACTTGACATACGTAAGTATTATATTTAACAACTAGTGAATGAAAGATACACAATTCTGGGAGCAACACAGAACCCCAAGGTTGTATCTTTTTTGATCTGTACGTTAGAAAAAAGTTCATTAAATTTCCTCAGGGACACGGAGGATGTTTAACTTTCAGACCTCAGTAATAATTAAGCCTAAGATGGGCACCATACCACCGGTCCATCACAACTGGATCGGTACCAGTTCTTGAATAAGACTTCAACTCTAGACACCCACAGAACTTCAAAGAAAAAAAAACAAGAGAAAAAAGAAAGGTGTTATTAAAGTATAAAGGGGGGACAGCAGCAGCTGAATGGTTTTTTGGGATTACATTTTTTAATTTCAGCTCAAGTACTTTCAGTTTGACAAACTCTTTAGTGCCCAAACCTGTGCAGCATAACCAACAAATTTTGAAGAACAGTGTGGCCATGCAAATCATTTCAATTACTGATCTTTAACTAGCATCAGCATTACGAAGAGGTATTTCTACTCTGTATGTGGATGCACCAAAAAAAAGCTAGGAAGCGTAAAATGTCACTACAGGGAAGTCCTGAAAACACTTCAACTACACTACGTACTTTAATTGAAATGGTTACACTCTAACTGAAACAGAACTACTTATTTTATTGGTTAAAACAGTAGCCTCAGAACCTAATTCCGAAATTTTAAAAGCTCCTAGTACTATCAGTTTCTCATCAAATACATACTTACTCCTTCATGTCTTCCTAAATGCAAATCGATTAAGCGTGCTTTGAGTTTTTCAAATGCAGTGGTATACTACTGGCCTTGAATTCATCTAAGCGTAGCACAGCTCCACCCTTTGTCCGATACGACTGGTAATAAAGTGTATCACATATAAACGAAGTAACGACAATTTAGTGCCTACACATGTCACACACCTTTCTAAACATTTTCTTAACAGTATCAGTTGACAGTTAACTACATATGACTGTGTACCAATGTGCTGTTGAAGCTGATAGTCTACGTATTAATAACAAGCTGGGTTTTGTTTTGGGGGTGGTGTTGGTTTTTGTTGGGGTTTTTTTCCCCCCCAGTATCTCCTTCTTAGGATGCGAGAATCAACAGTTATTTCCGGAGCTTTCAGTTACAGAATGATGTTGAACATAAGGTTTTGGGAATACAGCAGAGCCAGCCAGAATTATGGGCTACCACCCTACCAACAAGCCTGAGCGTTCGGTTCCAGTAAATAAATAAAGCGGACAACCTGAACGCTGCCGGCAGGACTCTGGCCAGCTGGCTGACAGCTTCCTTGACAGAGCCTCTGAACCATTGCCAAGAAGCCGAGATTTAAATGGAGCTGGGGTCATTTTTTTAATTATTATTTTTTTAACGATAAGCTAAATAAATGTGAGATTTGAACGCCCAGGTATAAATTATGAGCACCTACATCCCATTGATGGTTCTTTTCACAATCGCCTTCCCGCAACCTGTCCCCACTCACCCCCCTCCATCCGCTTTCCCGCCTCGCTTCACTTTAGGAAAACGACAAACAAAGCAAAAAACCCCGAAATCTAACTCTGAGGGGATCCTTCGCCCTTCAGGATCACAGGGAGGAAGGAAAGTTCGGCAGAACTCGCGCGAGCGTAAGGAAGAGCTAGAGGCGCCCTGCCCGAGGCTACAGCAATCCCGATGCCGCTGGACCCGGCGCGGCCACAACCTGTCCCTGTCCCTGCCGCTGCGGGGCCGCGCCGGGGCGCCTCGGCCTCGGGAGCGCCCGGGAACCCGCCGCACCGGGGCGGCCCCGCGCGTGGCTCCGGCCGGCGGCGGAGCAGCGGCGGGGAGAGGCGCCCGGCGCCGGGCGGGCGCGGCGGGGCCCGCGCATCCCTACACACCGCCATTACCTCGATGTACGGGACGATCTTGCAGGAGAAGTCTTCTAGGAGCCACTTCTTGGTGAGCTCCTGGAAGATGACCAGCGGCAGGCAGAAGAAGACGATGAGGAAGTCCCAGAAGGCCAGGTTGGCCAGCAGAGAGTTGGAGATGCTCCGCATGTAGTAGTTGTGGCAGACGATGCACATCACTGCCATGTTGCCCATGATGCCGATGCCGAAGATCACCACGGAGAGGCACATGACGGCGTAGGCGCCGTACGACTCCTCGGTCAGCGGGTAGAAGGGGTTGCGGAGGCGGGCGCGGCGCCCCGTGGCGTTGCCGCGGCCCCCGGCGCTGCCCTCGCCGCCGGCCGAGCCGTTCAGGGGCAGCCAGCGGGGGCCGCCCGCCGCGCCCCTCCCCGCCGCCGCGCCGGCCCCGCGCTCGCTGCTCCGCGCCCGCCGCCGCCCGGCCCCCGCCGCCCCGCGGGGGGCGCAGCCGCCGCCCGGCCCCGCCGCGCCGGCCCCGCGGGGGAGGGCTCCGCGTCCGGGGAGAGCCGCGGCCGCCCGCCCGCCCGCGTCGAGGGGCGTCGGGGCTGGCGGAGAGCTGGCGCGCTGCGGGGGCGCCGGCAGCCCGGCGGCGGCGGCGGGGGCCAGGGCGCAAGCGGCCCAGGCGCCCAGCACCTGGCAGAGCAGGGCGAGGGGAGCGCGGAGGGGCTGCATGGCCGGGTGGCGGCGGGGGTCGCCCGCTCCCTTTCAGAGGCGGCAGCCGCCCCGCTCGGCGGGGCTGGGAGCGGGAGACATGCCCGCCCGGCCGCCGGGGGCCGCCCGCTTCGCCGGGGCGGGGGCAGCTGCCACGCCGCTGCCCCCCGAGCGCGGCTCCCGCTGCCGCCGGGGCTCGCCGCGGGAAGCGGCCGGCGCGGGGGCGCGGCGAGCGGAGCAGCGGGGAGGCTCTTCTCGCCGCCTCCCGGGGCAGACTCGGAAAGTTGTGTCTCCGTCTCCGACGCGCCGAGTTAATGTAGCAAGTGCAGCGCCGGGAGGATCCCCCTCCGGCGCTCCGCCCTTTCCCGGGACCGCTGCCTCCGCGCCAGCAGCCGCTCCGGCCCCGCGCTGCCTATTTACGTCCTCCCGCCGCTGCGGGCAGTTGGTGGCTTTATTGGTGAGGAAAGGTCCCCTGTGGAAAACGCCTCCCCTCTCCGGGTAATTGCGAACACTAATGCCTCCTCGCCGGCAACCTCGCAGAAAACAGGTTGCTGCGCACAGCTTGGGATGTTTAAGAGCTTTGCAAAACTCTTGCCGGGATTAGTCGCCGCGCCGCCTAAGCGCTCGCCCGGCGGCGGAGAGCGGCGAGAACGGCCGGGCCAGCAAAGTTTCTGCTGGGGCCGGCCGGGCGCAGCCGCGGGACCGACCCCTCGGGGCTGCCCCCGCCTCCCGAGCTGTGCGGGCACCGGGGGCAGCGGGGCGGTTGCCGCCCGGGCAGGCAGGGGCGGGGGCTGCTCTGCGGCGGGCTCCGCTCCCGCTCCCCACTCCCCGCGGCTCCGGCCCCGCTCAGCCCGGTGCGGCCCGGCCCGGCTCGGCTCCGCCGCGGCTCCCGGGGGCGCGCCGGGGAGGCGGGCGAGCAGCGCCGCGGCCCGCAGTGCGCAAGCGCCGCCCGGTGGCGCTGCGGGGCCGCTCCGCTGTCCGCCCGCCGGGGGAGCCGGGCGGCGGGGCGAGGGGAGGGTGCGGGGCAGGCGAGCCCGGCCCCACGCTGCCCTGCCCTCCCGCAGCCCCGCCGTGCGGGCAGGCGCCGGCAAAAGCCGCTTCCCCGCTGGCGGCGCCCCCGCCGCCCGCCGGCTCGCAGCCTGCCGGCTCTCCCCGCGCTGCTGCCGGCGGCGCGGTCCGGCTGCCTGCCTCGGCTCGCCGGTGGCCGCGGGGCCCGGGGGGCGAGCGAAGCGCCTTGCCCGGGTGCGGCGAGTCTCGCACCCCGGCGCGATTCCCGGGCGATGGGAAGGGAGGGTGAGGGCTGACGAGGGGCGCTGGCGGCGGCAGAGTGGGAGACGAGCCCGTGGGGGCAGAGGGCACAGCTGGGGGGAGCGGGGTGTTCCCATGTGGAGTGCCAAATGAAGCGGCAGAAGGGTGCCGTTGGAGGAGATGGTGTTGGAAGCGTCACCCCCGCAGCCGAACGGCGTCAGAAGCGTCTCCAGGTATTTTCCATGCCTGGAGAGGCAGGTCTGCATTTCTTTCCTGTTTTGAACGTGTGTACGATTTGCCTTTGTACAGTCAGATAAGGTCAGGTTTGTTTCTTGCCTTTGTACAGTCACATAAATTCTGCAATTCTTTCTCCTTGTTTCTTAGATTTTTACTTAATTTAGGTGACTTCTTGGCTTGCCAAAGTCGGATACAAGAAGTATTTCACCGTAAGTAGCCTTAATGTTTCTCTATTGCAATTGTTTCCATTTTTAAGAGTTTTAGCATAGCTTATTCCCAACAGGTTTAAAAGTTTTAAACTTTCCCCATAAAGCAATTTGAGAAGCTACCCTGCTTCCCCCAACTTAACCCATTTGATGGAAAGATCACAAATTTAGTCAAAGCTACCAGAGCTTCCCATTTTAGGCACTAAAATCAGGACTGTGGATCAGTTGCTCCTGTAAGTTCTTACCTTGTGGGCCAGTTTTTAAAGTCTTGGGAACCCAAGTACGTGGGATGTGCTTGCAGACTGGGGCCCTGTCTTTTTTGTATTAATCATCAACAAAGAAAAACATGTAAAGTAATAGGAAATACACATCACATACATGCATAAAACCTATCAGCTGCAATAACGGAGACAAGTACCACTTTTTCTGGGTGGGGTTGAATCAAACTGGAGTGTCAAAAGCATCCTTTCATATGAATTGTTAATTATTGTTTATATGTAAAAACACAGCTGCACAAATCCACCTACCTAGCAAAAAGGTAGGCTTTACATGCAGGTACTAATGAGGCTGACCTTGCCATCAATAGAGAGAAAAAAGTGCCTTCCTGAGGTCAGTTACCTGATATTAGTGTCCAACATGTGTGGTATAAATTGCTTTGGAGGTGTGGCTCACACACATCTGCCTTAGAAGGAGCTTAGAGTATTATTTTGGATGAAAAATAAAACCTTTCAATGTCTAAAACTATTGAGTCCTCTCCCATTCAAATCTAGGTGTAGCACCACTCCCCTGGCCATCACAGTTTCACAGAAAACGCACAAACAGGATAAATGGAAAGCTTTTCCTTTCCTTGAAACCATTCTCTCACCCATGTGGGTGAGGTGTGATGTGGGACCCCTGAGGCATTTCTGAGTGTATGAGAACAAGTGTAATAAGTTAGGCACTGCTGTGATGAATGTCCCTTAAAATACAAGTCAAGCCATTTTATTATTCTTCCTTAGGACTCTTAAGTGGCATCTCATGGAGTTAAATGATCAAGCTAATTTTAAGACTTCCTAATAAATAATAAGTTTTATCTAATAAAGGTATCAAGGAATGAAAAAAAAAAAAACCAAACCCAAACCAACAAAACCTACCAGTAAGGGAATGATGAATATATTTAATCTTTTTCTTTTCCTTATATTTTTCTGCCATTTGTTTCTTCTGAGCTCAGCTGGTGTATAAAAGGAGTTAATGATGATAATGAGCTTACATTTACTGTGCCTTTCTTCCTGAAGGGTCCCAAAGGGCATTACAAACAGATATGATAAATTCACTGCTTCTTCTTAAAGGATACTGAGGAATATTGCTTCTGGCTTTCATAAGGAAGGAGTAGACAGCAGTTAGCAGACATATTGCCCTTCTGTGTACTTCTGTAAGAAATATGGATCACGAAGAAGAAGGTTAAGCAGTGTTTGGTTTACATCACTGGTCCTTTAATGGTGAGATAAGAACCAAGTCATGCATAGATTTTCCGGTGCCAGCACTTCACCTGCTTTATAATAGAGAAAATTGATTTCTAAACACAAAAATAGTCTTGTAAATTATTATTCTCTGCTTACATTTTGTTACATTTCGCGTACTTCATTAAGTATTTGGCTTGTTACAAAGAATAGCACATGCAAAAAAATTGGATTTTGTAGCTTGTAGCCATTTAACCACCCTGCCTGGAATGGAGGAGCTTGTTGTATTTATATGAGCATGATGGAAGTGTTCTGGGCTTTTGTCTTGCTAAAGCATTTACATCAAAGGGAATCAGAGGAATGATGCTTCCTAGAGGTTTCTTATGTCACTGAGTAGATTTGTGTAGAGTTAGGTGTATCTGCAACCTTACCATAACTGCCTAATTCTACCAGTCTAAAAAGGTCCTCTTTTGCTGCCTTTAAAAACAGTTAATTTGCCAGTATGATAGTCCCCTGTTTACTGTTGCTGCCTTGTTAGATGCTGAAAGTGTCTGAAGGTTGCGTTTTCCCAGTTTCTTTGGTCTCAAATATTTCAGTGAAATTTTGCTTCAGTCCACATAATTTCTGAGTTTGGTTTGGGTTTTTTTTTGGGGGGAGGGCAGGGAGGGGGGTGGTTGTTTTTTGTGGAGGAAGGGAGGTGGTGCATATGTCCTGTGTCTTTCAAATAATTTTGTACTTCTTATGGTAAGATATTCTTTTAGGATAAAGCTCCTACTCGATCATGTTCTGATATAGCCTCCAGTTCATTCAGGCTGTCACAACTCACAGTGTACTTCTCTTCTAAAGGACTTGTACGTGTTTTGACAGTCTTTCTACCAATTCATGCATCAGCCTAGAAATAGACTCACAAACCACAAGCAGACATTTATAACACATTAAAAAAACCCCACAAAACACCAAAAAACAAAAGCATTTTTCTCTGTTAGATGAGGGAACTGAAATTCAAGAGATCTTTTTTGCAGCCAAAATCTATAAAAAGAAAACCAATAAATATGTTCCTACATGAAAAAGAAATATAAAATGATGACATTTGAAAGGTTTCCAAATACATCCATTCTTTTTTGTTGGTCTTCGGTGACATTTCAACTATCATAAAGAAATCAATAGTCTTTCAATGCCTGCAATGTTGTTTGACATCTCCAGTATTCATTATCTGAATGAGTCATGTTTTTAGCCTGAACATGTTACTGTATTACAGCAAGAAGGGATTATTGCTGTCCTTTTTACCTCTTGTGAGGGTTCATATTCAACAGTTTGTCAATGAAGAGGAAAAAGAGTGTATTTCCCAAAATAACTTCTGTTCTTTTTTGGTTTTCAACTATGGTGAGCTCAGCTACCTTATGCCCCACTTTCCTCCCTTGTTTAGGCAAATATAAAAAGACAACACTTTTCCTACAGAAAAAAAGACTGATTTGTTTATATTGTCTTCTTACATCTCACAGAATTACAGAATCATTTAGGTTGGAAAAGACCTTTAAGATCACTGAGTCCAAACGTTAACCCAGGACTGCCAAGTCCACACTAAACTGTGTCCCTAAGTGCCACATCTACACATCTTTTGAATACCTCCAGGGATGGTGACTCAACAACCAACTTGCCTGGGCAGCCTGTTCCAGTGCTTTACAACCATTTCAGTGAAGAATTTTTTTTCCTAATATCCAATCTGAACCTCCCCTGGTGCAACTTACTGGGTTTGGATGTGTATTACCTTGTCATAGAACTCTGAGTTTAGAGAGAACTTAATCTCTGTCATGTGGCATCATTTTTATTTCAGACAGACCAAAACCTTGTAATCAATGGAAGGACTTCTGTTGTTGAATTCAGTTGCTTATATACCTGGGTCAGGCTCTGTAATAATAAATAAAAATTGAAAAGTTTGAAATTGAAATTAAGGAAGGAATTAAAAGTTTAACAATAAAATTGGGAATTTTTTGTCGTTGCTATTCTCATTCTGCATGTATTGATGTCCATTAGGAAAGTTTATGATGGCTCCTGAGTATAGATTGCTGTTTCTGTCTAGTTTCACATTTTAAATTACAGTACTTTTCCTTTTAACCTTTCTCTTTTGCTGAAGTTTTTCTGTTTTAAATGGTAAGCATCAGTGCTCATATCACATAGTGCAAATATATTTAAGTTATCCTTATTTTGAAAGACAAGTACCAGCAACCATTCTGTTACTATTAGTAATAAAAAGAGAAATTATCTATGTTGCACAGAAAACTAAAATGTGGTTGATACTTGCATTGCTGCTTTTCTGCCCTATTTTATCTAAAAGGCAGAGCAATATCTTCTCTAACAACATCAGTCATTGGAAAGAGAAGTCATCAATTATTTTTTTTTTAAGGTGAGTTATTTGGGCAATAAGTTGTGTTTATATCAGGGGTCCTCAAACTTTTTAACCAGGGGGCCGGCGCACAGATGAAGCGGCAGGCAGCCATCTGCGGCTGCTTGGTTCCCCCCCCAACCACCGGCAGGGGGGTCTGTAAATACCGGGGGCCAGATTGAGGACCCTGGGGGGCCGTATCCAGCCCGCGGGCCGTAGTTTGAGGACCCCTGGTTTATATGATGTGGAGCTGTGGGAAAGACTATTATTAGTGAGTATCCTTGACAGACCACAGGTTAAGACAATGACGGTGAAGCCTTGTGAGCCATGTCCCTCTGCATCAGATCATTTCAGTCTCTCATGTTAGCATCATCCCATTTTACATGTGATCATATTCACAACTTTCTGTGCAGAAAGTACTCAAACAGATGAAAAGTTGCAATAATCCACTAGAGATGAGATGCAAAGATGACTTCTTTTTCCTTTGCCTGGCTATGAAATTCAGATTGGGAAAAAACCCAAGCAACCAACCTTTCCTTTTTAAAAGTTTATCCAAACTTTTCACTCTGTAATCAGTAAGAAATGTAGAAGGGCAATAAGAGTTTTATGGACACAGGTTAAACCTTTGCAGACTTATAAAATGGTAGCTGGTGTCACCTTTCAACCTAACAGTGATTTTTTGAAAGTTTCCACCATGGTGAAATTCTTTTGATCATTACATTTCAGAGAATTCTTAGATTATTTGGTTGGTTGGTTGGTTGGTTTTAGGGGTGGTGGTTTTTTGCTAGCTGTTTTATGCAAAATATTTTTTTCCTATATTTACTAGAGTCCTTTTACCTCCCCCATGCAGGAAAATGGCCATGATCCTTCTCATTTTCTTGATCTCCAAGTCTGACTATTTCAATTCATTTGGATTGGAGCCATAAACCCTAAAAAGTACAAACTAGTACTCAGAGCTTCAAGTCAGACTCTCTGTGTGATACAGATAACCATCAGGAACGTTGCTCCAGTTAATCACTACTTGCTCCAGTTTGTTATTTAATGCAAAAGCAAAGTTCAAGGAAAATTAAGACCTGAACTGTGGTGACTTCTAAGTCGTGGTCCATGAATGAACTAAGGAAGATCTGTGAGGCCATAGCAAAGGTTTCACAACTAGCATGGACAACCTGATGGAAGAATAAAAGCTCCACCATTTCCAGTTGAAACTGCTGAGAAATTCCAGAGTTGGCAATAGTTTGTAGATCCAAAAAGTTTTTGAAGTACTGCTGTCCTTGGGATGGCCCTGGTTGTCCAGCATAGCACCACCTCCACCAACTCCACCTGCAGTCCAGCCCGGACTGGGCAATAAGATGTATCCCAGGGTGGCAGAGGCAGTCGAATGACATCTCAGTTGCTTTTAAGCAACAGTGCAGCTATAAGGAGAAATGAAAATGTGGGGAAGGGGAGCTGAGAAAGATTCTGTGAAGGACAAAGTGGGACAGGAGTCAAGAATGCTGACAGAAAAAAAGTCATGAGTAAGAAAGAAGGGATTCTCTTGAGAGAATATGAGGAAGAGAAGAACAGTTTAGGAGAGCCTATAGTGTAGAGGCTGCATCATGCCGTGAAAGCATGGAGCAGACAACTTGAGGTTATTTGTCCCTAGACCCTGTTGTTACCTGCCAGTGTTGTCGTTTCAATCTCTCTCTTCTGTGAGCATCTCACGATTTTTCTCTGGTTTGGAATGCTAAAACGTATTTAATTGTAAACACTTCAAACCTACATTTGCTCCATGCACAGAGGATTTTCTCCCTTCCTGTGCCACATTAAACTACTGAACATGCAACCCAAACATACATTAGCTTTTGTGTCCAACAAAATGCACTCAAACCCTCATATGTATGCTGCCCTTCGTTCCTAAGGGTAAGCGTAAGCCATTGCTTTGGCTATACAAGATACTTGTTTTTCTGCTGTGATCTGTCCCTTCCCCAGTGCAGTAGCTTGCTGCTGTCTTTTTACTTTTTTTTTTTTTTCCTCCTAAAGTTAGGCATTTTCTGCCACTTCAATGTTACTCCAACTGTAGTTTCATCTGCAGAGCTCATTTACGTGCCGTTTACCTTTTCTTCTGGCTTATTAATGAAGTTATTAAAACAAGAAACAACTTTACACCTTGCAGTAGATCCCATTGCTTGCTTGCCCCACAACTTAGTGCGACCCACTGCCATTTCTCATCAGCCAGTGTTTATGATCCTTCAACCGGTTTTCAATTTACATGACAGTGCTTCCGTCCAAAGTAATTTGAATTCATTTTGGGAGATTTAGTGAGACACTGTATTAAATCCTTTATTAAAATCATGCTGTGTATCTTTTCATCCAGGATTTCTGCAGTTCTATCAAAAAAGCAATCACGTTTCCTTGGCGCGACATGTTTCTTATGAACCCATGCTGCTTATTGCTTATTGTTCCATTATCCTTTGGATGTTTAGAGGACTGTTTTGGGGCTGGGTTTTTTTTCCGTTTATTTTCTTTTTCCCCTCAGCAATTGTTCTGTTCTGTTGCATTACAGAATATGTCTGAAAATAGACTCCTTGTTTAATAAACTACTCTTCTTCCCTTTATTGATGTTCGAAGCTATACCTGCTGTGCTATATGACTCTTCAGAAATAATTTTTGAGGGCTTAGTATTTTCAGTGTGTACTCAGGGATGCCTTTTACCTGGACTAATTGGCTGGATACAACTGTTTTTCTTACTTGTGTGCTGTCAATGTCAATTTTTTATTCCTTCTTTTCTGCCAAACCTTCTGCTTTCAATAAAAACAAATAATAAATACATGTATCTGGGAATCATGAGTTTTCTCCACCTCTCTGCTACCAATGTAGCCCTACTATTGGACCATGTTTGCATTTATTTTATATCTTTTATAAATCCCCTTTGGTATCATTAACTCGTTCTTGGCTTTATCCTGAAAGCCATTGAGCACTTTGACCATGGTATAACAAATTTGTAAGAATATATTTACTTTTCATCACTGAAGTCATCATGCAGCTCTTTTGGATAGTATTTATACATTCAGGTTAAGCATGAGATTTTATGCTTTGGTGTTGCTTATAGAAGTCATCTTCTACAGTTCATCTTTTCCCTGAATACTAGCCCACTCTGTATATTTTGTTTGCTTTCTTCTTCATGTGTAAATATATCACCCTGTGGGAGAAGAGTTATTTAAAGCTGTATGATATATTTTGTACACATTCTCCCTTTCATATCATGTTTGTTCTCAGTTAAGCACAGGTCCAGAGTATGGTAAAATAGATGAGAATATTCTATTTCACTGCAATGCATTTGGATCACACCCTTAGTTGTCAAATCTCCCATTTTGTTTTAGTTTGGGGTCCTCTTTTCTATTTTTTTATTTTGGTTTGGTTTTTTCTTCTCTTTTATTTTATCCTCTCTCCCACTTCTATATCCCATGATAAATTGATAGCTTCTGAAGGTTAACAATGAATAGGGAGATCTACTAACTGCATCTCAGCAGCTGGAGGGTTAATTTTTGTGCATTTTCATGTTATGCTGTTGTAAGGGACATATCCACTGCCTCTTTTAACGTAGCTTTACTTTCCATATTGACATAATTTTCCATATTTTTTTTAAAGACTGAAATTCTTGCCTTCTATAGCATTGTTCCAGTTTGCCAGCATCTCTTAATAAGGGCATACTATAAAGTCACTGATAATGTCAGCATGTCATTGAAAAGAAGAGGCAGTCAGGGACACCAGCTCTTCTGTCACTGGTCTTATGAATCACAGATGTCCTGGACCACACAAGGCTTCTGAGGGCATGGGTAAGAGCTGCTTGTGGTCACGTTATATTAAGCTGTGCTTTTTCTTCCTAAATAGAATCAGCTCTCATGTCTGTTGAGGTGAAAACCTCAGCTTGCTGCGTGACCTACTATATTCTTCCCTTAAAATCATCGGTGAATATGCCCTCATTTAAGCAAGCACCTTTGTTACCAGAATGTCTCTGTCAAATGAAATACAAAAAGGAGGCACTTGTTAGCTGTGCCCATTAATGAATTCCAGGACACTTTTTACAAGACTGAAGATATCTTGGCATGGAGAGTGCGGTCATTTCCCTTACCAGAAATGTTATCACTTGAGTGGTGGGTGAATTACTTGTACAGTGGGACAAATTTTTGGCTGTGGCTGTTTTTTCCTAATCAGCCCAGCAAAGATACAGGCACAGAGCTAAAGTAAATTGCCTTTTAGCTACTTTGATTCTAAAGCTTCTAAAAACTGCTTTGGGGTTTAGGGATGCTCACAGAAATAGTGCTTGGGACTGCTATCTGCAGCCCTCTTTCCTCCTGAGGGATGTTACGGAGCCATCTTAGATGGCATTTGGCAATCAGCAAGTTCCTTAAATCAGAAAAATCTCACTTGCCTTGTTTTAGCTGCTTTTTAATAGGTGTACTTCGTACCATAAAAGGACCAGAAAAAAGGTCAAGGGTCCAGTTTAGTTGCTGTAAAGGGCTTTAGAGATGTGTTATTGACCTCCAGAATAAATTAATTCCTCGGGAGCTTGAACAACAGAGAAAGCTGTATGTTTTCCAGAAGGAAAATATATTATTGACTGTAGGAGGTGATTAAAATTGTTTTAAAAAATAATAATTCAAAATCCCCCAAATACTCTGGAATCGCTTTGAAAGAAAGGTAATGACATTTATTTTTCTCTCTAGTTTTACTTGCAGACTACAAGTTAAGAATTATCATAGTCTAATCACAAACTCAATGTTACCTGTTTTGATATCCTCAGTTTTTTGCTCTTAGCAGCCACTGTCAAACTGTAATTCATTCGGGTGCTGGCAAAATGTTAGCTTACTGTACAGGGAAACATGCATTTCATGTGAAACACGCATGTATCATATATCCTGAGCGTGGCTGAATTGTACCTCGCTGTGAGCTAAGGCTGCCATCACGTCCCCTCCAAGATTTCAAAGGTAAGGGACAGGAGGAGTGATTTATGTAAATAATTTAAAAAATATATTTAATTAATATTTTAAATAGGAAAGGGACGTGCTTTTATGTTCATGAAGATCCTTCCTTCTGCTTTGGAGACTAAGCCACTTTCAAAAGCATTTCTAATTCAGCTTGAGTCACCCACTTAAGCGCTGCTTAAAATGAAGGCCTGCTCATTCTAACCTGTTGCAGGGAAGGCTCTAGCTGGAGCCAGGACACAGAGCAGGACCCAGCCTGCTAGTGTGAAAATCCTGCCTTAAAATCATAGAAACATTGAATTATTGAATCATTTAGGCTTGAAAAGACCCTTAAGATCATCAAGTACAACCATTAGCCCAGCACTGCCAAGTCGTCCACTAAACCGTGTCCCTAAGCACCACATCTACACCTCTGTTTACTACCTCCAGGGATAGTGATTCCACCACCTCCCTGGTCAGCCTCTTCCAATGCTTGACCACCCTTTTCCATGAAGACATTTCTCCTAAGATCCAGTCTAAACCTCCCCTAACACAACTCGAGGCCATTTCCTCTTATCCTGTTGTGTCTTACTTGAGAGAAGAGACTGATGGTCCACCTCACTATAAGCTCCTCTTTCAGGCAGTTGTAGAGCATGGTACAGTATCTTCTCAGCCTTCTGGTTTTTTTACTCCAGACTAAACAACCCCAGTTCCCTCAGCCGCTCCACATAAGACCCTTCCCCAGCTTCGTTGCCCTTCTCTGGACACGCTCCAGCTCCTCGGTGTCTTCATTGTAGTGAGGGGCCCAGAACTGAACACAGTATTTGAAGTGCAGCCTCACCAGTGACAAGTACAGGGGGACAATCACTTCCCCCGTCCTGCTGGCCACACTATCTCTGATACAAGCCCAGATACTATTTGCCTTCTTGGCCACCTGGGCACACTGCTGGCTCAATATTCAACCAGTTGTCAACTGGTCCTTTTCCACCAGGCAGCTCTCCAGCCACTCTGCCCCAAGCCTGTATTGTTGCATGGCACTGTTGTGACCCATGTGCAGGACTCGGCACTTCTCCTTGTTGAACCTCGTACGCTGGGCCTTGGCCCATCGATGCAGCCTGCCCAGATCCCTCTGCAATACCTTCCTGCCCTCAAGCACATCAACACTCCCATCCAGTTTAGTGTCATCTGCAAACTTACTGAGTGTGCACTCAATCCCCTCGTCCAGACCATGGATAAAGAGTTCAGGCAGGACTGGCCCCAACACTGAGCCCTGGGGAACACCACTTATGACCATCTTCCAACTGGATTTAACTCCATTGACCACCACTCTTTCAGCTTGACCTTCCAGACAGTTTTTTACCCAGTGAAGCATATGCCCATCCAAGCCACGAGCAGCCAGTTTCTCCAGGAGAATGCTGTGGGAAATGGTGTCAAAGGCTAAGCTGTGCTAAAAGTAGATAGCATCCACAGCCTTTCCCTCATCCGCTGAGTGGGTCACCTTGCCATAGAAGGAGATCAGGTTTGTCAGTCAGGACCTGCCTTTCACGACCCCATGCTGGCTGGGCCTGATCCCCTGGTTGCCCTGCACGTGCTACATGATGGCGCTCAGGATGACCTGCTCCATAACCTTCCTTTGCACTGAGGTCAGGCTGACAGGCCTGTAGTTCCCCAGATCCTCCTTCTGGTCCTTCTTGTAGATGGGCATCACATTGGCTAACCTCCAGCCAACTGGGATCTCCCTGGTTAGCCGGGGCTGCTGGCAGATGACTGGGATGTGGCTTGGTTGAGCGCTCCTGCCAGCTCCATCAGTACTATTGGGTGGATCCTGTCTGGCTCCATAGACTTGTGTGTGTCTAGGTGGTGTGGCAGGTCACTGACCATTTCCCCTTGGACTATGGGGGTTTCGTTCTACTCCCCATCCCTGTCTTCCAGCTCAGGTGTCCGGGTACCCAGAGGAAACTGGTCTTACTATTAAAGACTGAGGGAAAGAAGGCATTAAGTACCTCAGCCTTTTCCTCATCCCTTGTCACTGGGTTTCCCTCCACGTCCAGTAAAGGATGGAGATTCTCCTTAGCCCTCCTTTTGTTGTTAATGTATTTGTAAAACATTTTTTATCATCTTGTACAGCAGTAGCCAGATTAAGTTCTAGTTGGTTCTAATTAATTTCTTATTACTAATTAATTACTAATAAATTAATATATTAAGTTCTAATTTTCTTCCTGCATAACCTCACAATATCCTTGTAGTTCTTCTGAGTTGCCTGCTGCTTCTCCAAAGGTCAGAAACTTTCATTTTCTCTGAGTTCCAGCCAAAGCTCTCTGTTCAGCCAGGTCAGCCATCTTCCGTGCCAGCTCGTCTTTTGGCACATGGGGACGGCCTGATCCTGTGCCTTAAAGATTTCCTTCTTGAACACTGTCCAGCCTCCCTGGACCACCTCCCAAGGGACTCTGTCAAGGATTCTCCTAAACAGGCGAAAATCTGCCCTGTGGAAGTCCAAGGCAGCAGTTCTGCTGACCCCCTTCCTTAGTTTTCCAAGAATTAAAAACTCTTATCATGTTGTGGTCACTATGCCCAACATGACCTCCAACCATCATATCACCCACTGGTCCTTCTCTGTTCACAAAGAGCAGGTCCAGCAGGGCAACACCCCTCGCTGGCCCACTGACCAGCTGTGTCAGGACATTATCTTCCACACACTCCGAGAACCTTCAAGACTGTTTCCTCTCTGCTGGAGCCAGGAAACCAAGCACAACCCAAGATGCCAGCTTGTTAGTGTAAGAATCTTGCCTTCAATGAAGTCTTCGGATTAATGACTTCAGACAGACAGATGTGAGACTTGGAGGCCATGTGTGGGGGAAGGCGTTTCTTGTTGGAGATTCCTAGTGTTCTTGGTGGGAAGAGTAGCTTTATACCCTGAAAAATACAGGGTGGTGACTGAGTAATTGTGAAGGAAGACTGGCAAAATGGAAGGAAAATATAATTATTGCATGTATCTTTGTGCTGGGAAGCAATGCACATCAGCTACTCTGAGTCGAATCAAGGAAACCCTGTGCTTTCTGTATAAATCTTAAGCTAAAATTAGTTTCCAACATCTGAATACAGTAATGTTACCAATGCATCATTGCTAATGGAAGTAATTTGAGTTTCTCGTGAGCCATCACTGCAGGAGAACTGATTTCTTTAGTGAAGAAGATTTTATAAAACACCAGATCTGTCATAGCAAATCCATCAATCCCCTGCACACTAACTTTCCTGCTATACTATCAAAAATAAATAATATCAAACAAAATCTAAACATCTTCATTTTTCATCAAGCAATTCTAAATTAGGGGATACCCTCTGGAGCACAAGTCACAGTATGTGCACTTTACAATAAAATGTTTACATGTTCTGTAACATCTGTATAGTACAAGAGAGTGTAATCTGGACTAGCATTTGGAATGCCAGTTGTGCACATAGAAGAGCAAACAGAAATGTTACACAGTATTTCATAGACTGTCTATAAAATTATTATGGGAATATAAAAATGCATAACACTGATATCCTGAAATCTGTATGATATATTTTTGTACTGTTTGCATAGTCCAGTTTAATATTAATTGCATTTTTAAAATGCTCTATGTTGTGAATGCACATATGCACACATACAGCTCCACACAAACTCTGTCATACACTTATTAAAGTGTATATGTCACACTTTCTATTTTGTGTTGTATGTTAATGTTAAAACCAAGAAACTCGAGGCATATTTTCAGTCTGAAATCATAACACTGGGAATGGATAAATGGTAACAGATGTGATGTGGAAGGAATTTTATTCTGGAAGGCTGTCATAACAGAATTAAGCTATCCAGCTGACTTCATATTCAATGGTAGAAACTTTCAGCAGTGGGTGGTGTATGAGCACAGAGGCATGCCAGTTCAGAGCTCAGCAAGTAGTTCTTAAATATAGCCAAACTAAAGCCTGGTAAAAGATTTAGAAATAATAAGCAGCAGCTGATGAAAAAAATTGCTGGGTGGACATAATGTGTCGCAATAGCCCATCACCTTGAGATACTGTACAGCTGCAACGATGTCAGCTGCCCTGTCAAGAGTCCTGCGATAGGGTCTTGGAATAATGGAAATGAATAAAAATAATAAAAAAGGCTCTGTTAGCATATGCAGTGTGGTGATAGGCTGGGGACTTTTGAGTACCCTCTTGAGGTGTGTGATCTCTGCCAAGAATATGGATCTTCTCAGGTTTGGGGATGAATGACTCCTGATGCATTCAGTTCGCAGTATCTTTCAAAATTTCCCATGGAGCAGGTCCTGTAGCTACAAAGCCAGAAAATATATCTTGCATCGTCAGCATAATGGTGATACTCTGTCCTGTGTTCGGTAATGATCTTACCAAGAGACTTCACATTTACAGCATGGGGAATGGGAAAGGAAAAGAGCCTTGGAGGGTGCCACATTTCAAATTCCCTAACTCTGACACATGATTACCCAGTAGAGTCAGTTAGCTCCCATTCTTTAGACGGCTGGGAAAGGAAGGGCGTTCTTATGTGTAAGACCTTGGGAGATACAAACTCAGTAGCTGGCTCTGAGACAGCTCTCTTAGTGTGCCCTTGAGAAAGTGCTTCAAGTGGCTACTATTTGGTTCTCTTTATTTACAAGAAGATCACTACTTCTGGTCTTGTAATTGGCTTGATATTTCTAGGCCTTTGGGTATGTGACTGGGTTGCAGCAAAACACCTGGAAAGTTTCAGACACATGATGTTCTAACGCTGTTTGGACTTGTGTGCACTACCAAGCTGCAGATAAGTGAGCGGTGAATAAGACTACTGGGGAACAGCTCTAGAAACACCAACCGTTTCCTCTGTTTGCTAAAATGAAAAATTACAGATTAGAAATACTATTTATTTTTAAAATCCAGGAATATCTAAATACTATACTTTTTTAGGGACGGAACAGGTAACAACTCCTATAATTAATGCTGCTTTTAAATTTAGTTCCAGAGTTTTTCTGTTTTCCTAGAAACTGGAAAAACTGAGTAGGATTTTTTGCTTCAGGCTGAATATTTAGGTTGTTTTCCTGGAAAGTTCCTGGGTAGAGTATTAAGGAAATGATCTATTGTTTTGATCGCTATGAAATACTGCCACCTGTTCCCTTAAGCAGAAGTTAATGTATTGCAAAAGGTCAGAGAAAGAGGAGGTTCCCTTTTATTGTTTCCCTGAAATGTTGTTCCACTTGAGCTGTTTTTTCTCCCTGCAAGATGCCTGGTGCACATCCTGCTTCCACTGCAGATGCTCCACCACTATGACCAAGCCACACAGATGCTGGCACCAGTGTTTGTGCACTGAACATTCACCATCCCAAGAGAACAGCACCAAATTGGGACTTTCTTTGAAACTGCTCATCCCAGTTGCTGGTGCCATGAAGATATATCTGGCTTCAGAGACAGTGAGCAAAAGGAAGGAAATTCCTTCTTCTAGCATTCACATTCTTACTAACCTCCCTACTCTAACCAGAGATCAGAAAAGAATCTCAGCATCAGAAAAGAAAAGAAGACAGGAGTTTTGCAGGGGAGGCACCTAGGGGTTGAGGAACTGCGTGGAAGGGGACGGGGGTGAGGATGAGGTTGAGAGAATGACAGCTCCTGAGGCTGGAGAAGGGAAATGTAGGAAAGGAGACTGGGAGCTGACAGATGAAAGAGGAGCTGGAGAAGGCCTTCATGGGATGGGAAGAGGCTGGACAAAAACCTCTAGAATCTGAAGTTGAGCTCAAGAATCCCAAATCTCAGCAGCCATTTGCTTTCCAAAACGCCGCTTTTGAACCCCATTTTAATGGGAAAGCTTTACAAAGGATAATGGCCTTCTACTGCTGCCACCCACCACCAAAGGCCAGAAAACTGTGCCAGGAAAGTGGTTATCTCCCACCAAGGGTCTATCAGAGGGATCTCCTTACTCTGAGCATTTTAATAACTTAAAATTACTGTGGACAGTGTTCAGAGAATTTAAATCTTGCATGGTCAGAAAATACTTGAATGAAGGCTACTTCCCCACTCTTAACTACCTATTGCCCGTGCATTATTGGGTTGCTTAACATATTTACAAGAATGGGGAGCAAAACTAACCAGGTTTATTTTGCCAGCAGCCTTCCATTTTTCTCAAAATTTCTGATCTAGATATTTGAAAATACCCTTTTCAAACTGCATGCATGCTTAAATGTGCACTTCCAGAAAGAGCAAACTACCTAAATGATGACTGCCTATCCATGAGTTTATCTGACCATATATCCCAACAGTCCATTTCTTATGCTAGGTTGCTTCTAGAGTTCAGAAGAAGAATCCTGACCTTTCTAGAAGAGACCCACTTTGGATAAGAGGTTTTTTTATAACAGTCATGTAGTCTTGCTGAAACTTACCAAACTTTGCCTGGCAGCAGCCACACGTATTCATATATTTCAGACTTCTGAAGCAACATTTGAAGTGAACTGTTTCTTTTAAGCATGAGCAAGATGGAGCTCAGTTTAGCGTACCTAGCTTCAGCCACGTTTTGGTTGGGCAAGGGCAAAATTTCTGATCAGGAAATTACGAGACCGTCAATTTTCAGACTTGCTTAAATCAAAACCTGTTCAACTGATTTTGCTTCAGCTTTCTGTACTTTCTCATTCAGACAGACCATGCAGATCTGAAACAGCAAGGGAGCTTGAGATAAAGCTCTGAACAATGCTGGAGACAAGCTTACAGAAAAGCCACATATCATAGTTAACAAGAAGAACTGTTACAACATACACAGTATGGTGTAGCATAAATGCAAAGCGTACTGGAGGAGCAAACACACCTATGCCGAATGGGCATATGTCCAGAAGGAAGTTAGGGCAGTGTAATTTATCATTTGCCATGCACAGACAGTCACATCAGCAAAGGATGGTAAAGAAGTGGGGTCAAGGCATCACTTCCAGTCACCAACACAGGAAAAGGGAGCTGGGTCACCAGGTGTAGAGAAGAAAAGAAAAATCTGCTGCAGTCCTGTGCAAAACTTAACCAAATCACAGGGGACAAATCAGAGCTCCTAAGTGTTAACCCATCCTGTGCCTAGGTGGCAACTCTGCATCCTCACTCTCTATTTAGCTCTTGAATTGCTCAAGAAAGGCACAAGTATTTATGTTAAAAAGGTTCACACAGAAAATGCTCCACTCAGAAATTATTCCAGCCAAAAAATATTTGTTCACAGATACAGAAGTATTCCAGAGGCAAACCTCCTCTGTTTCGGATTATTTGCTATCAGTGCGTCAGTGGCAAGAGCTTGGTCTGGACTTCGACTGCACAAGAGGGAAGAGAGGAGCAAGAAGGGTTCTTGCCCCAAGAGCTTCTAGACCATGAATATATGCTGCATGCAGGCAGAGACATAACCCTGAGGAGTGACTGGCAGCTGTCTCAGAGCACCAGCTCTCACTAGAGGATCTCAGCCATGTGAGATGAGGGTCCATCGTCATTAGAGCCATGCACACACTGCAGAGGCAGCCTGCACCCTTCTTTCTTCCTGGTATAAAGGCAGGACCTTGAGGCACTGTATGCTCATGGCAGGGCTGCATTTGGAGTCCTCCCTGCCCACACACACATAGGGACACATGCTGTCTTGGGTATCCTGCCCCGATGTACTCTGTCAGGAAATTACTCCGTGTGTTCACCGGTAACGATAACCAAAGTCTCAGTCAACAAAGACAGGGGAGGAGGGGGATGCAGGTGAAATCAGAAGAGGTGATGCCAGTGAGCACTGCAGCACAGGTAACTTCTGGAATGTTCTGTGTACCCTGCTGAAGCAGCAAAAGCTCACTTAGCAGCTTTCCCCAAAGAACTGGCAGCTCCTTTAAGCCTGTACCTGCCACATACAGCGAATACACACTGAAATGAATTCTGAGTCATATGAAATATAAGACCTTACCCCTTCTGAGAAAAATGCCTCTCCATATTAGCCATATATGCTGCTAAAGATATTTTTCTTAAGTCACTATGATTGGCATTCACAGTGAAAGAAAGGGGAGTGGTCTTGGCTGTCAGCATGAAGGAGAAGCAGCAGGACCTTGGCTGCAGCAAGAGGTGTTTAAAAATGCTAACATCTCCTACATCACTTTCCTGAAAAGATGTGCTTGATAAAACAATGGGAGCCCTGCTAGTATTTTACAGACCAACCTGTTAAATGAGTGAACACCCTATCAATCTAATACATTATTGTGGCTGAGTACCACCTTTTTATATATTTCTATCCACATGCCTAGAGTGCCTTTTATATCAGACTGACATGGACTAACTGCTTGGTAGATAATCAGAGCAAGCAGACCACAATTAAGAAAATTATTGATGCCTATTAATACCAGAATGCTATTACACTAATTGTGTATTCACAAAATAGCCAGAGGGCAAATAGGTGGTACCTTCACATAACAAAGTGTTTCATAGAATCATAGAATGGTTTGGGTTGGAAGGGACCTTAAAGATCACCTAGTTCCAACCCCCCTGCCAGGGGCGGGGACGCCTTCCACTAGACCAGGTTGCTCAAAGCCCCATCCAGCCTGGCCTTGAACACTCCCAGGGATGGGGCAGCCACAGCTTCTCTGGGCAACCTGTGCCAGTGTCTCACCAGCCTCACAGTAAAGAATTTCTTCCTTTCACCCAAACTAAATCTACCCTCTCTCAGTTTCAAGCCATTACCCCTTGTCCTCTCACTGCATGCCCTTGCCAAAAGTCCCTCTCCAGCTTTCTTGTAGGTTCCCTTTAGGTACTGGAAAGCTGCTAGGAGGTCTCCTTGGAGCCTTCTCCAGGCTGAACAACTGTCTCAGCCTGTCTTCACAAGAGAGGTGCTCCAGCCCTCTGATCATCTTCATGGCCCTCTTCTGGGCTCACTCCAGCAGGTCCCTGTCCTCCTTCTGTTGGGGGCCCCACAGCTGAAGGCAGTACTCCAGGTGGGGTCTCATGAGAGTGGAGTAGAGGGGGAGAATCGCCTCCCTCCATGTGCTGGTCATGTTTGTTTTGATGCAGCCCAGCATTCAGCTGGCTTTCTGGGCCGTGAGTGCACATCACCGGGCCATGTTGACCTTCATGTCAACCTACACCCCCAGGTCTTTCTCCCCAGGGCTGCTCTCAATCCATTCTCTGCCCAGCCTGTGTTTGTGCTTGGGGTTGCCCCGATCCAGGTGCAGGACCTTGCACTTGGCCTGGCTGAACTTCGTAACATTCACATGGGCCCACCTTTTTAGCCTATCAAGGCCCTTCTGGATGGCATCCCTTCCCCCCAGCATGGCGACTCCACCACACAGCTTGGTGTCATCTGTAAACTTGCTAAGGGTGCTCTCAGTCCCACTGTCCATGTTGCCAACAAAGATGTTGAACAGCACTGGTCCCCAGTACAGACCCCTGAGGAATGCTACCTGTCACTAGCCTCCACTTGGACATTGAGCCATTGATCACAGCTCTTTGAGTGCAATCATCCAGCCAATTGCTTATCCACTGAGTGGTCCCTCTGTCAAATCCATGCTTCTCCAGTTTAGAGACAAGCATGTTGTGTGGGACCGTGCCAAAAGCTTTACACAAGTCCAGCTAGATGACGTCAACTGCTCTTCCTTTATCCACCAATGCTGTGGCCCCATCTTAGAAGGCCACCAAATTTGTCAGGAATGATTTGCCTCTAGTGAAGCCATGTTGGCTGTTTCAGCTTATGTTATTACTGGTTACATTTGAATTCATACTTCTCAGAACACTTGTGCTTTTTTACTTATGTGCTTGACAGCAAATTTCTAAAAATATATTTTGCATCCTCCTCGTACCAACCGTGCAGGGTCTGCAGTAATTTGTTACCCTAGAGAGTCATTGTCAAGTTGGACAACCCAGCTAAGTGTGGCAGGACTTTTAAGAATGGTACTGTCATTTTATTAACATGTGCCCTAGTGCTTTATTTTTTAAGGACACTGCTGACCACACACAAATACATACACAGTTATGAATGCTGCATTGTCCCTGTATAAATATATCTATCATATTTCTGTTAACTGTGACATTTTATGTCACTCATGGGTGCTGCTACATGGTTCTGTATAACTGAGACACCAAGTTCCTAGTTTTTCTTGCTGGTTTCCCCTGCTGCATATAATCACAAGAAGTGTAGGAGCAGTTGTTCCTTTCTTTCTCTCCTCAGAATATTGCTATTTTTCACATCTTAACATCTAGATGTTATAAGGGAAGACTAGACAAAGCAGCCTTGTCCTAAGATGCCGTGGTGGGATACCTGTATAGCATCCTTTTCTCTAGAGCTGGGGACTGGAGAAAAACCTTCCAAAAACCTCATTCTCCAGGAATGAGGTGAGTTAAATAGCAGCTGTCTCCAGCAGATATTTTTTCGACACGTTCCTAAATTTCTCCAGCAAAGATCTCCCAGCTTCTGTGGGAACAGCCTCAGAAAACACAGGATTTTTGCTCTACATTGAGATGTCAAAGAAAGCTGTTCTGGATTGCTTCAAGGTAAAGGCTAAGTAGGGAGAGAAGTCCTGAGAGAACACAATACAGCAGAAAAGTCTTTCCACCCTACGTGCATTTTTTTCTGAGGCTACAATAAGTTGAAAAAAGATGACCTCTCAATAAGCATCAGGGATATTCAAGGGCTACTGGAAGATGCTCCTACTTGCTCATCATGCTGTTAAATGTTTTACCAGACATGATTTGGCATGATTGAGAAAAGAAGTAAAAAAAAAAAAAAAAAAAAAAAAAGAAAGAAGTCTGACATAAAATTGCTGTTAAAATGCAAAAGAGGGGGTGGGGGGGGAAGGGGTGGGGTGGGATCATTCTTCTCTTTCCCTGGGATCACAGTGATTAATTCACAAGGGTTTTCTAAATCCCACAGCTGCTTAGTCAGTATGAGAGTGAAAGTTTTTAGCCATTTCTGCTGAGATGTGATTTAAAAAGAGAAATTATGTTTTGTGGGATACTTTGGCAGTTCTAAAAAATATGCTCACCTCATCGCAAGACTGATGAAGTTGGTGTACCATTAGCAATAGTCATCGATTAATATCCTCTAAGGATGCTACTGTTACTACCACTGAAAACTCAGCAATCCTGATGTAGCAGCCTAAAAATTAAACTGATGAGCTGCAACTAAAGTATTTAACAATATGATATCGAGCGAACTATTCAAATATGATGGAGCTTAGCAGTTTATAGCTGTAACTAACGGAGAATGCAACAACAAGTATTAGAGAGATTAGTGAAAGCATGCAGTGTGACTGATGGGGAGGGCATAATGGATGGCAGAAGAAATGAAGCAGCAAATATAGATAATTACTGAAGAGACAAGAGATTTTAGTAGCTCTGAAGCTGACAGGTAGTAAAGCATTAAATGTCTGATCCAAACCGATTCAGGTTGATGATACTGTAGTAGTAGCAGCCAATTTTTCTTTTATATTCTAATGGTTAAGGTGCTTGGCCAGGAAGACTGGTTTTCAGACCAGTGCAGCTTTTTTCTTCCTTTGTGTAGTCAGGTATGTAGGTGTTAAAGGAACAAAAAGCAAGGAAGAAACACTGGCTCCAGAAATGAGAGCTTGGACACTCATCTTTTGCATAACAGCCTACTTTCAATTCCCTCGTTGGAGTCATTCAGACACCTGTCTCCTGCCTATCATTCATCCTAGAGCTGAGACTTTCCTGGAAAGCAGACAAACATGGTCCTACCTCTACTCTCCAGGGCATTTCTGCACATTCCATTATCTGCGCACTGACAAGTAATCCTGAGCAGCCAGATGAAAACTCAGGCTGTAGAAACCTGCTGGTGACCAAGCAGCACTGGAGCAGCTTGCTGCCTACCCATCCACTAGCAGGAGGAGGTGCTTCTTGAGCACTAATGGCAACAGAAATCTTAATGCGGATAGAAAAGGAAAATTATTTGGGATGGAGTGTATGAGATAACTTTGTCAGTTGCACTCCAAAATGGGGAGCTGCAATCCTGGCAGTCTGGAAACCCTAGGAACGATGGAGCTCTGCTGAGCTCCTGGTGTTCTGGATCTGAAGGCCCAGTTCAAAGATTCAGGTATTTGTTTCTGGCTTGAACTCAGGCCAGTACCTCTTCCCTCAAAATGGGCATTTCCTAGAGCCAGAAAAAAACCCACAAAAACAAGAAAAGGATTTGACTGAGCAGACACTTGATCCTGATACTTTTTTGTTGTTGATACTATTTTCCATTGCCTCCAGGCTATTTTTCCTGTTTACTCAGGCAAATAACCATGAGTGAATTCAGAGTCAAGCTGTTCAAATTTAGCCAAAAAAGATGGGGTTTTGCAATCATATTTAGTTATTTGCCCATCTTGTGGAACTCCAGAACTGATGCATGCATATAAGTATTTATCATATTGCTCTTATTGGTTTGACTGACATGAGGGAACAAAGACAGCTTCATACCAAGGTCAGACAAAAAGGGTCCAGACATATGTATTAGATGGCTTTGAAGTTCCTGAAGCTCCTTTTTCTGAGCCAATAAAAACTACAATATAAAATTGAAATGCAGAGGAGTTTGTTACAGTATGTTTGTCATAAAACAGAGTGAATTACAGCAATACTTGCAGAAAAATACTGTACCAAGAATGGCACGTAAATATCACCTTTAAAATGCAAATATTAATCATGAATCTGTCTTAGAATATAATGCGCTTTTTTTAAACTCAGTCAAGGCCTTAAAATGTAAAGCTATATCAAAATTATTTGTATATAGTTGATAAATAGTATTAGGTGGTGAACAACATAAGGTTCCAAGGCAGAAGCAAGGGACAGCTATTTCTGTAGCCTGAAGAACCTCTCTATGTAATAATGAGCACAATTCTCATGTTTTTCTTTAACATCAGTGTGTTCAATATAGACACAAATTGAGCTTTAAAGAGGATTTTGCAGGCAATTTGTATTGGTGTTTGTAGCTGGTTTTACAGGAGGAGAATTTGCACAGAAATAAAAAGTCTATTAACACCCATAAGTACAATTGCCCAAGAGAAAAAAAGGATAGAGGAGGGCACCATTCAAAATCACGACAATCACTGTAAAAATTGTTCTTTATGTTACATAAAAAACATCAGTCAGTATGAAAGTGAATCTGTTCTTTATTACAATTCTTTTCCTCCAATTTGTGTCCAAGATGGCTTGCTGAGATAAACTGGTGGGCTTCTGTCACTCACATTTTCTCTTTAAGCTTCCAAAGAGGAAAAAAAACCACAACCCTGAATAATTTTAAAAAAGGAATCTTAAAATTATTTCAACATTACAGAGCAAAAATGATAACAGAGGGAGTTACATTTCAGCCCTACCAGTTTCAACAGTGTCTCCTTAATCTGAAATTGAAGCGGTTCTATGAACTTGAGTCACATTTGATTTTTTTGTTTGACCTTTTGTACGAAGATACAGGTATGAACGAGTACTCAGTCCCCTGTGAACATGTTATATTAATGAACACAGTCTTGGGAAGGGAGACAACAGTGGGGGATTCTATAAACCCTAAGAAAATATAAAACCTATTTTCCACTCCCTTGCCTGCCATCCACAGGGTGTTCAGTGCTTTTCAGAAAGTGTTTAGCCAATACAATCACAATAAAATTGTGATTTTCAATTTACAGTGCAAGTGATTGACTGATGTTCCTAGTTAATGTACGGAATATGTTTATGTATATGTTTCATCTGTGTGGTTCAGGCTGTGTTGAAATCACATCAATTTGCAGTGTTAACTGTTATGCAGCACAAATAGGTCCTGCACAGAAATTTGAATTGGGAACTAAATGAAAAGAGGCAGAGATAATTCCAGCTGTCACAATCATTTCAAAATGTTATTTTTTTGATGCCTACATCTCCATTTTAAATACTAGGTTGGGGCTACATATGGATAAACAGGAAACCATATCTCTCTCAGATTTTTTCTCTCCTAGGTACAACACAGGCGGACAAACTGATGCACAGTCAGAGCGTAGCCAGTGTTGCCCACGTTGACTTGCACAGAAGGTACTTGCTGTCTGCCCTGCAAGAAACACCTGTAATTCTCCCAAAGACTTGTGCGCTACTGATACTATGGTTAAAGACATTATCAATTGTGTTGAGTCTGACTGACGCCCACAGCAGCCCTTATAGTGCCGTGCTTGTACTGGTATGATAACGCACCGGGGTTTGGCTACAGCTGAGCAGGGCTCGCACAGCACCCAGGCTGTCTCTGCAACATTCCTGCTCCCACCTCACCAGTAGGCTGGGGGTGGGCAAGATCTTTGGAGGGGACACAGCCAGGACAGCTGACCCAAGGTGACCAGTGGGATATTCCATACCATATGACGTCTGCTCAGGTATAAAAGCTAAGAGAAAGGAGGAGGAAGGGGGGGCATTTGTTATTTATGACATCTGTCTTCCAGAGCAACTGCTACATGTACCAAAGCCCTGCTTCCCGGGAAGTGGCCGAACATTGCCTGCTGATGGGAACTAGAGAAGAGCATCTTTTCTTTTCCTTTGCTTCTACCCACACGACTTCTGCTATTGTTTCATTAAACTGCCTTTATCTTGACCCACAAGTTTTTTTCCATCTTGTTTTCTCCCCTGCGATTCTGTTGAGGAGGGGAGTGATAGAGCAGCTTGATGGGCACCTGGTATCCAGCCAAGGTCAGCCCACCACACCGATATACAGACAGCTTCTCTTTCAGCACTTTGTGACTTTGCAGCTTGTAGTTTAAGGGCCCTTAGCGCAGCCTTCCTGTGGGGACAGACCAGATGAGAGAGCACAAAGCTGGGATGGAAATCCTTTGCTAGATGCCAACAAATAGCCAGGATTTGGTAGAAGATTTTTAATTTTTTTTACATTATATTTCGTCTGTATTGGCAGAAAAAGATTGTGGCTTTAACACCATCAAATGCGTGCAGGCACATTTACCTATAAACAGATCAGAAGGCTCAGCTAAATATTCCTTCCTTCCTTCCTAGATGAGGTTGGGATGCAGAGGCAAGACAAGCGGCTGGAACATGCTGTTAGGCTGAAGGTCTGCAGGAAAGAGCATTTTCTCTCTTTTTATCATCCCTATTTATCTGTTTTAATCTCGGAGACAGAACAAAACAATGTAAGTTTCACAGGCATCCCTAGCCTATCCTGCACTTGCTGCATGTTTCTCTTTAGCATACTGAATGATTTTACACATTCACATCCTAAAATATGTAGGGAACAGCTCCCTCCCCTGCAAAATAGAAGGCACTGCTGCAAGGCATAGCTTGTACCTATTCCTTACGTGTTAAAGGGAAAATAAGCCTGTTTAATTGGATTACAGTAAATTGCACTTGCTGATCCACTTGTACACTATTTCCTGTATTTAGAGCATGAAATTTTGAATTATAGTCAGACATCTAGGTTGTAAATTCGTTTACAAATATAGTAAGATTCTTCAAGAAACACAATAGAAACAGCTCGTTAAGGAAAATTTTTCCCTAAGAATAAACAAAATTTGCATTTCTCAGACTTCTCTTCTCTGATTGGAGGGCTTACACATTCTTCCAAATAAAAAGAAGGTAAAAGAAGCATCTGTTTCATAGTCAGCATGTAGACAGCATAATAGTGTAAGAATTCAAATACTGCGAGAACTGAAGATACTGGCTCTGTTCATCTATCATAATATCTTCTCTCAAAAACTATTTGGTATCCAAGGCTTTAAGAGCAATGTAAGGCTAGCATATACAGAGAGCAATTTTTTTCCTGAAAAAAACTCAAAAGCCAAACCCCCACACACACTTTCCTGCAAGATCAGGACTCGATGATTTAGAATTAATTTTCATGAATTCTAACACATCATGTGTTTGCAAGAAAATGCATGAAGTAGTTTAACAGATTATGCATCCTCTGTAAGAGTTATGGCCTAAGAAGTAAATTAATGGGTTTACCAGAGATGAGAAGTGTTTTAGGTAATATTTTCTCCTTGCATTTGCTTAACTGCTATTTGGAAATATCCGTACTAATTGGGACTCCTGGGTGCAACAGCAACACGAATAATAAACACAATGTAAGCATTGATCAAAGTCCCCCTCTTCCCCTAGTGCTAAGATTAAAAGTATAAAATTACAAGAAACACTAGAATGGAGGTAAAAAACCTGAAGTAATATCTACAATAATAAGTGTTGTTATCCAGCAAATTTGTAAAGGTATTTTAATGCTCAGCAAAAGATGCCAAGAAAGATTCAGATCAGCAGGTGAGAAGATGCTATTTCCAGAGATTTGCCAGTCAGAATACAGCAATTCTTTTTCTGTCTGTCCCTTTGGTCACAACATATTTCCCCATCTGTTTTTTTTAAGGTATATCTGATCTTGGACACTGGTTCTGATATTATTAAACATAGCATTAAGTGTCCCATTTCTCCTCCCACAGGCATTAGTTACACTATAACATCCCACAGCTAAATTCAGATCCCCAGTATGCAGTCTGGTATGGCCAAGAAAGTTTGTAAGGTTATTAGCAAAGCACTTACCTAAAACTACTCTAGTTCAGTTTTATTCTTGATCCAGGCTTAGTGCCTCATATTAGAGACCTTCCCGGAATGATGAAAACAAATGGGAAGACTATAATCTTGAGCATACTTCACTGATATCTAGGGAAGTTTTGCCATTAGCTTCAAATAACACCAGGAGTAAGATCTTAAACAGTCGGAGCCCTGGTGTAAATGGGCAAGTTGAGCTGTGTGGCATGAAAGCCTGCTCACGCCAGAAGCAAAATGGTCCCTTTCTGGTGCAGAGTGGGTGGAATGAGTGAGACACTTGGATTTTAAAACTTAACAAAGTTTATGTGTTGACCTTAGTTAAAATTGACATTATCTTGTAAGTTTACAACATCCTATGTATTTTGCAGGCCAACAGTTGTAGAACAGACTATTAACCTTAATAAATAACACCTACTGATGAGTCCATTGTTTTTACTCCCACTAACATATTTCTTTTGATTCCAAAAGCATGATTGTAAAGAGGCATTTCTTTAGAAATTTATACCTTGGCTCTCAAAACATCATCCTCAAGTTACACAAGTGGGAATTGAGTCTGCTTTATTGAAAACAGTTAATAAATGCCAATTTCAGACCCTTTTGCTTGATTTTCTAAAGAGAATCTTCACAGTGATTATATGCATCATTCTCAACATATGCTTAATAACAACTAATGTGCAACCCACTAGTACTAAAAAAGTAGATCCAATCATAACGCTATTTTAATAGAAGCCATTAAAACTGTCCGTCAAATAGGAATGACAATCATTTTCCAGCACGTGATCTGCAAAATATCAAGGCATGTTTAGAGCAAAAGCAAACTACTAAGCTTCTTTGTTTTGACCATGATATATGGCACAAGATTCCTTGTGAAATCCTCACTCTGCAATTTATGGAGAAGTTGGCAAAAGGAAACTGAATATTTTAAGAACAATAAAATGATGGCGATGAGCTAACTGGTTTCATCTCTATTCTCATTTCCATGAGAACTCGCTACTAGTCCGGGTGCAGGATACATCACTTTAGGTCTCCATCTGTCACTGCTGACATGTAACATTTTCTGACTTTTCTTTGCTTCCTGATGAATCGTCCCAGATGACAAAGATGCAATAGGAATTAAGATTGGATCACAGTAATTACCAAATTATTACTGGAATAAGAGAAGTAAACCTGGCAGAATTAGTGACGTGGAGCTCTTGATGCACTTTCCTTTGTTTCCTTTTTGTTTTTTCGTCCAGCAGGTGTTTTAAAACCTATAATTACTCTTTGGTGTTGTTGGTACTATTTTGGGCTGCACATCATATTTCTGGAGTCTAATTTGTTGGCCACAGTAAGGGGCATAATCCTACTGAGGTTGATTATGTTGTCCCAATTTCTTTCAAATGGCACTCTGGCCCACAGCTGAGGAAAGTATGTAAATATATAAACATATATATATAACTTGCAGTGCTGCATATCTGATCTTCCAAAGATATCCCTTTAGCAAAGACAAAATGGTGAGAATAGTTATTGACACAAGAAGCCAAACCCATTTTATAATACATAGGAAGGCCTTTTTTAAGAAGATTGAATGGGTGGATGCACATTTGGTTTAATTACTGTTGAATAAATACGTTATAGTCCTGTAATAATAATAATAATAACAGTAATATCTCGTTAAGAGTATTATCTTCTTTTATGTTAGAAGACCCAATGGTAAATTATAATGGAGTACGCTGAGACTTATGAGAAGCAGCTGAGGTCGCTCGATTTGCTCACCTTGGAGAATAGAGGGCTGAGGGGTGACCCCATGGCAGTCTACAGCTTCCTCAAGGGGGGCAGCAGAGCGGGAGCTGCCGATCTCCTCTCTCTGGTGACCAGTGATAGGACAGAGCAAATGGAATGAAGCTAAGTCAGAGGAAGTTCACATTGGACATTAGGAGAAGTTTTTTCACTGAGAGGGTGGTTGGCTGCTGGAAGAGGCTCCCCAGGGAAGCGGTCACAGCACCAAACCTGCCAGAGTTCAAGGAGTGTCTGAACAATGATCTTAGTCATATGGTTTAGTGTTAAATAGTCCTGCGAGGAGCAGGGAGTTGGACTCAATCCTTACGGGTCCCTTCTATCTTGAGATATTCTATGGTTCTATGATTGTAAGAAATTTGAGCTAAAGGAACAGTTGGTACACTCATCACAAAGTTAAAAGGGGAATTGTAAACTCTCAAACTTTTTCAGTTTTCCTCCAGATATAATTCCAAGACAATTTTAAGTCAATTAACTGTAAAAATCTGGTAAGATATAACCCTGTGTCTTCCATCTGACAAAAGCTGAGAAGGACTATAAGAAACAGTGCTGATCAATAATGTCCTTTGATGTTCTTTAGTGGTTTAGGGATGCGCTATGCCAGAGTTCGTATTTCTAATTAGTCAAGAATAGCCTGGAAGTAGGAACTCTTAAGCCATTAACTGTGGGCACAAATCCCACCAGGAGTTAAGCACTGGCAAGCTTTTGGTGAAATCCAGCCCTTCTTGAAATTGAAAGCAAAACACATCTATTGATTTCAGCAGCATCAACAATGTATTGACTCATCATTTACCAGTTCATCAACCATTTTGTCCTCGACCTGTTTGCTTTTCTCATCCTTGATGCATCCAGTGTGAAATTCAGTTCCCATTTCATGCTAGAAAGGTGGCGTGACCAGCTGTTTTTTCAATATATAAGAGAAAAACGTTGAGAGTTTCAACTGATGGCCTGAAACCATGGCTAAATTCATCTAGTATCTCCTGCAATGAGGTGGTGTGGCTGCGGTGGGTTAACACCAGCCCTGGCTGTGAAGAAGTCTACATTGTTTGTGGTCTTTGGAACTGAAAAAAAGTTAAAAGCAAAAGCAAATGGGTGACTTTAAGAATGGTGTCACCTCTGGTGCATTGACTGAGAAATCATTCCCTGTGACACTGCACAGACTAAGGACCTTGTTGTACTGGGAATAAAATGACTGGTGTGTCTGTGTCATGGCTGCATTCAACTAAAAGTTGTTGTCTTCTAGTTGCTGTTTATAGCAACATCCAGAAAGTCCCTACATTTTTCAAGGAAGAAGAGTGAAATGTGTTATAGATTTTTCACGGTCTTTACGCTAGGAAGAGTTATGTGCAACATTAAGCTTAAATTGATTTTCAGTGTTTAAGAACCAGCCTGAACAGTGGCTTTAATTAGTATTTGCAGTTATTTAAATAGCAATATTGAATGCCTGGGTTGCAACGGTTCCCATCTTGGTTAAGAATTATGTTTTCTTACGGAAACTCTTCCTGTGTTATATAAATTTGGGTTTATTATTTAAGCTGTGATAGTTTTGCCCAAGTACTCAGAAACAAACGATGAAAACAGAAGCTTAGCCACAGAAAAACCCATCTGCCATAAAACACATCTCATGGGAACCATAGATCTATATTTATAGAGGGTTTAAATGTGCCATGATCCTTTGTTAATAAACTTGGTCTTTGGGTGCCTTTTCTATCAGGTTTGTGTAAAGCAGGCAGAAAACTAGCCTCAGTGGTACCTGTGGATCATCAGAAAATTCAAACCCACTCTAGTTTAAAACACAACTTCTTTCTCCATTGTCTGTAAAGAAGGTATTTTGAGACAGAAAAACTGCTGAGATGGTGCCTGGGAGGGCTGCGGGTCTCTATATTCACTCAAGAAAACACTCCCAGAGGATCTGGCACATGTTAAATGAACCAGTTGAACCAGAGAAGACAGACACCTGTCTCACACTGCGTTTCACTCTTAGCCACTACTTTTACTTTTAGAAAATAATTGAACATGGCTATTACCTGCTTACTGCCTTTCAGAGTGGGGAAACAAGACAGATTTATAAATACTTATGACAGACTTCTCACCTAACCCTTCAGCTTCTGAGTACTCAGTTTCCATTAAAGGCATGTGAAGTACAGGAGTGACAGCACCTTGCAAATGCACGTGAGAAAGAGTGTTCAGGGGCCGGGTACAGAGGAATAACACCAGGGATGTCACATGATTTCCTTATGTTGTGCTTACATTTATTTTCTGAATGAGTCATAGTTAGATTTTTTTTTTTTTCCTCTCCACAAATCATTATGGAATTATAATTGTAGAAAAGTGTAATTTCAGCCTCTGTGCTTTGAGTGATGGTACTCTAATTTGCGATCACTTAATTAAGGTCTGACATGGCTCAGCTATTCTTTACACTTAGAGTGGCTGGCCATCTGGGCTTCACTAATAAATAAGCACTTTAATGGCTGAACTACTTAATAAACTTTCCGTGAGAGAAGAGGGAAATTAAGTCAGTTCTTTCATTATGAAAATATGCTGTGCCATCTAATTGTTCAAAAGCAGATGTCACTCAAATTCAGTTAAGCTGTTTAATGACCTGTGTGCTCTTTACTAACTTGACTGAAAGTTTGACACAGTTAAAGTAAATACAAATGGCTGATAAGATTTCAGCTTCTCACGTTTCTGCTTTTTGCCACTTCCCCAAAATATCCACTTCAATCTGTGGGGTTTTCTTACGATACATGACAAATTTGCACTGTCTGGTTTGAAATCAGGGTTTATGCAAAATGTTAACAAACATATTTTTCTTATTTTCCCTTCCAAATATGTCATTTTGGTCTCATAAAGAATGTGCAATCATGAATGTTGTTGGTTAGATAGGCAGTAAAGCTCCTAAACAAGCCCTCTGTTTAGTGATTTAGCTTTTTTTTGTTTGTTGTTAGTGACAGATTGGGAGAGATATTAAGGCTACTTTTTCTCTGTAAACAATTTTTCTTGATATGCCAAGGTTTAGAACATGTTACTGAAATCTATATATAAGTTCCTCCTGGATTATTAATAAAAATACATGCAATATTCACTGATGATTAAAATGTTATTCATCACTTCAGTTTTTATAATGTGCTTTCTTCTTCTCTGTTTCCCTCATCCTCCTGACTTTTAATTAGCTAATTATTGCTTAGTACTTATTACTTACAGAAAATTCAGAGTGGATTATCTCTGTTACAAACTTTAATCCACGCTGCAGGTTTCATGACCACATACGCATTGTGGGGCTCACCCAGTCTTTCGCAACAGAAACATGAGGTTGTGTTGATCAGACATAGGTCATCCTGGCTATGCAGTGGTGGAGACTTAATGACATTCTACACATGCTGTGCCTCCCACAGCAACATGTACATGCTAACTGATGCTGTGCTGCATAACTTAACCTGACAGTATTCACTGTCAAAATCCTTTTCTTGACCTTGCCATGGGCAGTAAGATACTTACAGTCAAAGCAAACACTGATGGGAAAGGTCTAGGCATAGCTAGTCCCCCCTGGAGATGGGAGAAGGACTAGATGGCCTTTTAAAATCTGATTTTCCACTGGAGCCTATACAAGCATCTATGTATTATAAGCAAATCAAGTTTTTCAGATGTGCTGATAATTCCAAAACAGTGACTTAAAAACAAATAGAAACACTAAAGTAAACCTTAAAGCAGATGCTGTGGATGGATAGCTTCCTGCCAAGGAGCAAGAAGCCTGTCCTGCAGACATTCATCTCAGCTCAAGGTTCTCCTGATTTCCAGACTCCATGATGGGAAGCAGATAACCTGAGAGCCCTGGAGGCCCAGAGCTATCCACATGGTGATGCAGCCCTAGAGCAATAGACCCTGAAAAACAAGACTCTTCAGCATCTGGTGCTGGGAGGCAGCTGACAAGCCTCCAGCTGAGCATTGTCTACATTCCGGCAGAAGGGTTTGAAAAGGATGCATTTTTGCAAAACATTTGCATTTAGACTTAGTTGTCATTTTTCATTTTACAAAGCAATTTTTACCCTGCTTTTGCAACACCACAGCTCACTTTTTTGTTGGGTCAACAACCCACAGCAGCACTTTCTTTGTCCAGTTCTCTATCCTTGTGGGATTAAAGGGCTACCCGGAAAGCACTGCTTCACCCTCCAATTCTTAAATGCGTTTGTGTGTTTCAAAACATAGCCAAAGGTACTCTTTGAGTGAGGGCTTTGCCACATGGATTTTGAGGCCACTGTAACTGTATATTTTTTTTTAACTGGCTGTAAACAGTTTGGACTGGAACTCATTTAATTTGTGCTTTCCCATGTTCAGGAGTCATCCATTTGTGTTAGGAAGTAGGTACATTTATTTCTCTATCAATGTGTTAAAAGCAAACTTGTAATTGTGAGGGATTTACAGTTCAGACATGGCTAAAACCTGTGACGTGGAAAATGTTTTAAGTTACTCTGGAGGAAAATACAGAATTTTTTTTTAATTTGGCAACATGAAAGAGCATAGCCAAACACAACTCGCTTGACAATGAAGTACCAGAGATTTGCTAGAAACCCTTCTGTACTGCTAGAAAATGCAACAAAATCAAAAGCAAGAAATCCAGTGGCTCCATCACTGTATAATATTTTCCTTCACCTTCTCACCTCTGTGGCTATGGCCATCAGCTGCAATTCACACGGTTTTTTGGAGGTTGAATCACAAGCACATAAAATAGAGTGTTCTCTTTTCCTCCTTCACCAGTGCTTTCTTTATTTCATACAGTTAATAGTTCAGTGAGCTTCTCTGACATTTGGCTAATACAATCCTACTAGATTATTCTAGGGCAGAAATGCTTCTTAAGAAAGTTGCTTTTCTTTCCTTGGTTCTGTTCTTCTTACGTGGACTCGTCTGGGTGAAATCTCACTCTGCCTGCTTTGGAGTTCAGTGTAACAAGGGTCTTTTCCTAGGGCAAGGGTACCCACATCTTAAAAAAAGATTACGTTTTCTGCACTAAGTGCTGTAATTATTCAGCACAGGAATCAGTATTTTGCTTGGGGTATTTTATAGGAAAAGGTAAATGTGTCCTGCCAGTGCTCAGAGCTGAATTAAATCTATGTTGGCATGCTTTCTGAGCTTTGTCTGATAATTCGGTGTACTGACATATTCCTGTGGCTTTTGTCCAGCTCAGAGTAAGGGTGGTGTATAGCCTGTGAAGCACTGTAAAACACTGTGTTTTTTCAGTCTGAAGAGAAAGGCTGACATTACCAAAGAAAATTATTTTTGAAAACCACTCTGAATAGAGACAATTCTGAAACTTGAACAGCTCTCCAAACTTCCTCCAATGCAACAGATTTTATGAACTAACTACGAATTAAAACAGAAAATAAGTACAAATACTTTGTGGTACACTACCCAAGGATTGCTCTGCCTCCTTGGTCTTTTTAGCTGCGGTTAAATGTCACTATATGCTCATCAGCATATCCAGTTTAAGAAGTTACCTCCACCATTTCTATTACTTATTCCCACTCCTTCTAAATTCTGGTAACTCAACTTTTTGTGTGACTGGTTCCACAGCTGCACTTGTAGAATAACATAAACTAAAGTTATCACTTTCTAACATTTCTTTTTAAGGAAATATTGGTTTAGGCCAAGACATTTAAAAATTATTTGGAGAGCTGCCATGTTCAAATCCAGAGGAGATTATAAACTTTTGGAGAAGGGATGAACACAGCTGGGTACAAATATAAATCTGGAGTGGATTTGCTGCAAATAAAATCATAGCTTGTGTGAAGAAAAAGATGCTTTCCCCTAATTAGTAATACACTGTCATTTAAAAATCAAAATTTCTCAGTTAAGCTCTTTCTTTATCAGGTTTTGATAAGTAAGAGCTGCCAAGCTCTTAATGGCCTCTGGAAGCAAGAAATAATCCAGCAGGTTCTGCTGATGAATGAACCCAAGACCTATTAAAAGATGAAACCTCTTTCTCTGCATATTGTCAGGAGAGCCCTACCTAAATAAGAATAGGTAAGAAAAAAAAAAAAAAAAAGTGTCACATTTTTCATTCAGCAGTGAAGGAAAGTGCACAGATTTTCTAAGTGTTATTTTGTCTTCACTGTGAAGCAAAGGAGAGGAGAAGAAGAGGTAGAAAGAAAGAAGATTCAATATGAAGAAGCTGGAAGTCAGACAACAAGGACTAGACTCAAATAACTTCAGCCCCTCAAGATTAGCCCTGTATAAACACTTGCACTCCCACAATCTCAACTCAAAACGATTCATGGGGGGTGCAGCACTTGCATCCAGCCAACGAGAACCAGGTTACATGTGACCTCCTGCTCTCCTAGTGCAGAACCAAAAGCATCCTGATCTCTGCTCTCTGGACTGTTTCTGGTTTTTACGTAACACTTGTCAATATAGATGTGTGCTCAGTGCTAAACTCCTTAGTGAATTCAGCTGTAAAATATTTGTGTTCCTGTCTGCAGGTCAACTTTGAATACAAATGTTTTCTCTGAAATACAATATCAGGATGCTGATGAGTCTCTAGCACAGCTTTGCTTTTGGCCTACAAAAGGAGTCTTTGTATTAGCCAAATTTTCTCTTTATGTTGGTGATGATTTTCAGAAGGCTTTTCTTCAGGTGTATTGTATTTATGTAAAGACATTGTAGAAATTAATTCAACAATGTCAGTGCTGAACCTCTTGCAAACATCTCTCATCATTAGGAGAAACACCTTAGCTGGTTATGATGTCATGAATGAGCAGCTGGGATGGTAGTGAAAGGTTTGCTGTAGGTTGAAACTTTGATTTTGAAAAGCAAAAACTTGATTTGATTTTGAAAAGTAAAACTTGAAGCTGTGTGTGTACTGGGACAGGACTTCAAGAGCACAGATGGCTTAGCAGGTAGCTGCTAAAGACATCGCAGGACATGGAGTTGCTGTGCAATAGCAAGGACAACGCAAGCAGAGTCTTTTCCTGCCTGGCATGCTCCATAATTTACATCCTTCTCACTATCCCAAATCTAAATAGATCAATAGATAGATAGATAGATGTTGATGCTTTCACTGGTGACAGCTTATACATGAGTTTAGAAACAACTGATAGAAGAGCAGAAGACAACAACTTAAAAAAACGTGCTGTTCCTCACACTCTTCCCTCTATATAAGTATGTCTGTAGCTGGGAAGCAAAAGCAGGATGAATATAAAGCAGCACAGGAATTGTTCCCTCAGCCTGCAGGGAGACAACCCAAAATAACAGTCCCAAGACATGTAAGCTGCACTCATTCTTCATTATGACAAGTTAATGAAAGCAATTTATGGTCATCCTCTTAATGACTTTACTGTTGATCAAATCACCTAAAAGGAGAATCCATGTTGTGAAAGTTTGCAAAGGAAGGCTTGGGAGCTTATGACCAGAGTAAAATGCAGGACTCCTCTTTTTGATGGCACCATGGACTTGATGGGGCTTAAGTGACTTATGAAGTTGCATCTTCTGAAAAAGTTGTATCTATGCAAAGCCTGCTGGTGTACAGGACCTTCCGCGGAGATACTAGAAAAAGCAGCAAGTGTTTTCAGGATCCAGTGGCAACATTTCAGGATGTTAGTGGTTGTGTCTGAGAGCAAACCAGCAAGCTGGATTCACAGTACTCAGATGAAATTTAGAGGGCTTAGCATCTAACATTAACTAAGCACTGTCAGCGTAGGATCCTTGAACCCAAGGATCCCACACTATCCTTCCCAGACTGGGGAGTGACTGCTACACTTCTACAAAACGAGTTCCCAGAGTGGAGCAGCATTTCAGAATGCAAACAGATAAACCAGGCACAAGGCAGCTCCACGGAGCTTGGTATTAAGCCTGGGCTGCCAGCTCCTCTTGCGTTCAGGTGCACCAATTCCATCCATGTTCTTGTTACAGATGAAGAAGCAATTTTAAATGAATTCCTGCAGGAGCCCTAAACCTATTCAATATATACACACAACCTCCTTTTCCTCAAAGAGGTAGAATGTAATGGATGACTTAGCTGTCAAAGGAGTAATTCTGTTAGAAGAATTTTTTCTGTGTACCATATCAACACATAATAAACTAAAAGGTTTGAGATTTAATAATTGTTTCCTATATTGGAAAGACTTGAACTCTAGCCTTTTGCCAATGAAATAAGTTTCAAAGTTCTTTTGCCTGTATCAGTGTAATACCTATACTTTCCCGTGATAGTTTTGGTAACTGTGCGACTTTAACAATCACGAAAACTTTTCTGTGTGTTCACCTAAAGTTTTGTTTTTAAGGCCAAATGTCTAATTCGCAATCAGCAGGAGCACTCTGAAGCCAACAGTAAATCTTTGCTATGAAGTGCAATACGTTTAAGTCTTCATTCCATTATCTAGAAAGAGTCATATAATGTGGAATCTGATTCACATAGTTCAGCCTATCTGTTCAACCTAACTGCTTTGAAATTGCCTTAATTACACAAGGGATGAATAAGGCTCGTTGAGTTTAAGAAAGCAATAAGAAGACTCATCTCCATATTTCTAAAGATGAAATGTTAAAGATAGCGATCACTCATCAGCATTCAAAGAAGAGCTATGTCAATCTCAACTCAAACTCCAAGAGTTCTGGCATAAAAAAAGTGTTCAACTGGCTCAAGAATGAAAACCAACACTGGATACATTAGCTGAATTTTCAAAAATTGACTCCTGCCTCCCTTGGATGTGCAAAAAAAATGATCATGAAGTTGTAAAGATCCAGTTCCTACCCGTTGCAGCACTCTCCAGACTATCAAGCTGCAACAAGGTCTTTTACCCTCTCTTACCAGCATACTCTTCATGCCAGTCCCTCTGCTGCCTTCTCTTAGTCTCACCTCATCCAGGGCATGTGTTCTGTCTTCTCTTGATTCTTCCTCAGCTGCTCTCTCTTCATTGACTCTCAACCACTTAACTTCACCAGCCACAGCTGCACCTTATCTACATCGGCCAACCCGCCGCCCCTGAAGCCAGCCCACAGTTCTATATGATCAATGCTAATTAACCCAGCTTCGTTCCTCTAACCTTACCTACTTTTCATACTCACACAGCATTATGCACAATATAAAGACTGGTGTATAATCTCAGAAGGCAGGAGCTTTTTTTTAATTTCTTTTAGAAGTATTGTAATACACTTTAATCAGACCTGGTTTTTCTGCATATACAATAGTTTTCCTGCTATAGTTTTAATACAGAGGGAAGATCTATTTCATACTTCGTGCATGATGCTCTGTTGCTTTGAACAAGCAAGGAGTTTGTTTCTTCAAACATTTGTGTTTCCTTATGTCCTGGTTTTGGCTGGAATAGGGTTAATTTTCTTGGTGGCTGGTGCAGTGCGGTGTTTTGGATATGGTATGGGAACAGTGCGGCTGGGGACTTTTTGGTTTCTCAGGCCCTGCCAGCGAGAGGGCTGGAGGGGCACAGGGCCTGGGACCGAACACAGTCAGGGCAGCTGACCCAGACTAGCCAAAGGGATATTCCATACCATGGGACAACATGCTCGGTATATAAACTGGGGAGGTTTGCTGGGACCCGCCGATCATTGCTTGGGCACTGGCTGGGCATCAGTCAGCAGGCGGTGAGCAGCTGTATTGTGCGTTACTTGTTTTCTTTTCGCCCTTCTTTTTGGATTTCATTCCTCTCCCCCTTCTCCCTCCTTTTCATTATAACTGTTACTGTTACCATTACTATTATTCTTTTATTTTATTTGAATTATTAAATTGTTCTTATCTCAACCCTTGAGTTTTGCATTCCTTTCTGATTGTCCTTCCCACCCCTCTGAGGGAGGGGGGAGTGAGAGCAGCTGCATGGCACTTAGTTACTGGCTGGGGTTAAACTAAGATACCTTAGGAAAAGAAATAACTCGCCAGCGTTTCAGAGCTCTGAATGAAAGCCTCTAACAAAGTCATTGAACAAAACCCTTGCCAGCTTTTCAAAAGACAAGCTGAACAGCTTCTCAGAAAAGTGCTTTTGAAAAACTAGTTGCTTTCTCAAGTGGGGGATGAGCAGTGTTTGGAACCTTGGCTTGTAGCAAAGCTAGGAAAGGAAACTAAATGTCTTGTATTTGGTGGACTTCAAATGGGAAGACACCCCTTCTAATAAAACGGGCACAATAACTGGCCTGTAGCAGCTATGCAAGTTTAATTGCACTGTTATCCTGACACCCTTTCTTTCACATCCCCCCCACTCATCTGTTTCATTTCTGTGTTGCATCCGATCATAAATGTGCACAATCATCTACAAGGACTGTCTCCATATGCCTGCCTGTGCGGGGGTACACACATGATTCCCAAATCTGGCTGTGGTCCCTGGCTTGACTGGCTTAAAAATTATGGTCTCAGCTAAGTTTGAAGTATGACCACAGCCAATTCAAATAGTGCTCTATCACTAGGCTGATGCAGGTAAAAAAAAAAAAAAAGGGGGGGGGGGGGGGAAGTAAAAATCTTACTTCCCAAATAGTATTGTATCTAACACATTTTTCTTTCACAGCTGTGATTGTTTACTTCAGATAGCAGCAGTCACTTCAGATACTGGGGAATAGCTTCACCTACCCGCTTGCTTTATTCAGCCATCCTGAATGAATATCTGTACTCGTACACCTTGAAGCTTCTTCAGTTTCACAATGCTCTTTGTATATCAAATGACTGCAAAAGATAATACCTGAATAAATGTGCTGAACTGTCCACACGAAAGGCACTGCCCCAAGAAATACTGCATAGGTTTTGACTTTGGATTTTGCCTAGGTGGACACATGGGTAGACAAATTTATGAGCCTATGGTACAACTTTCAAAACAAAAATGATGTCATATTCTTGTTGGACAGTACTGTAAAAGGCTTACTAGGACTGTGTCTGTGCTTGTCTCTTTTCTTCTCTAAAGACAATTTTCAGTCATCATCCTCAATTTAGGTACCTTTACAGTGGGTTTCCCTTTGAAAGCATCTTGATGTGACCAGAACAATAAGGGTAAAGAAGAAAAGCTTAAACATCCTCCAGATACATGCTGAAGAGATTCCCATTACAGAATAAAGGGATGAGTAAAAAGCTCATGCTAGAGGGTTTGTCATGAAGATCTTACATGGAAAGCATTTATATAACATCTGAAAATAAGAATAAAATTCAGATTAAGAGAATTCTGTGAATAATTTCCCAATTCCTTCTTTTAGAATCATAGAATCATTTAAGTTTGAAAAGACCCTTAAGCTCATCAAGTCCAACCATTAACCTAGCACTGCCAAGTCCACCACTAAACCGTGTCCCTAAGCACCACATCTACACCTCTGTTTACTACCTCCAGGGATAGTGATTCCACCACCTCCCTGGTCAGCCTCTTCCAATGCTTGACCACCCTTTTCCATGAAGACATTTCTCCTAATATCCAATCTAAACCTCCCCTCAATCAACTTGCAGCCATTTCCTCTTATCCTGTCACTTGTTACTTGGGAGAAGAGACCGATGCCCACCTCACCATAACCTCCTTTCAGGCAGTTGTAGAGAGCAGTAAGGTCTCTTCTCGGCCTCGTTTTGGTTTGGGTTTTTTTTTCTTTTTTTTTTTTTCCTCCAGGCTAAACAACCCCAGTTCCCTCAGCTGCTCCCCATAACACTTGTGCTCCAGACCCTTCCCCAGCCCCGTTGCCCTTCTCTGGACACGCTGCAGCCCCTCTGCTCCCTCTTGCAGTGAGGGGCCCAGAGCTGAACACAGGGTTTGAGGTGCGGCATCACCAGTGCTAAGTGTGGGGGGACGGTCACTGCCCTGGTCCTGCTGGCCACACTATCTCTGACACAAGCCCGGATGCTGTTGGCCTTCTGGGCCACCTGGGCACACTGCTGGCTCATGTTCAGCCAGCTGTCGACTGACATCCCCAGGTCCTTTTCCTCCAGTCAGCTTTCTAGCCTTTTCACACATATTAAGTGAAACAACACTTTCTTTCAGTAAGTACATACACCTCTGGGGGCTGCAGTAGTTCCAGTACCATTAACAGAAGAGATGTGTTAATCATTTGCTCAATTATTTGAAGCCCTTTCCATCCACTTGTTTGTCACTTAAACTAGATGAGTTAATGGATAATAGTACCACTGCCTGGAGCTCAGCTGGGTAGAAGTGGCAACAGCTTGTCTAATTTCTAAGGTGTTGATTTAGCCTTAAAAATATTGCTCTGGTTCTGCACTATACAAGACAGATGGGTTATTTGTACAATCAGGTCTTAAGTGTTAAATTCTTCTCTTAAAATGCCCGAGTCCTCCCTCTGTTGCCAACTACCATTTAAACTGTGTGCATCTAGTTCAGGGAAGGTTACACTCTTAAGTATTTAATTATGTTTTTCAGATAGCTGGGTACAGAAGGGTGGAAGGAATACTGCACATTTCTGTTCCACATTATTTCTGCTCTTAACTTGGGAAATTGAGCCATTTGTGGATCATAACCAAACTTATTTGTGTTTACCAAAACCTCACATCTCATCAAGAGGCTGGCTCTGCTCCATCAGTGAACAGATTCAAATTTTTGGATTAACAGCTTTTCACATTATTTATTATGCTGTCAATTTTTATGCTGTTGTCTTTAACTAGAATCAAGACATCTCAGCCATCAAGGGCAAGACATCAGTGTCTTAGTGTGCGTGAGCCTGATCCTGTGCCTGCAAAATCAGGCCTCATACGGTGTGTCCATGCCCCGGTGCTAGCGGTGGGGCTGGGGTGGCCTATGTGAGGGGTGGCCGGGGCTGCCCCAGGCTGGGCACAGCTGGTTCCAGCCGGTTCCAGCCCACCCGCCACAGGGCACCGCTGGGCACCGCGGCCATGGCGCCTCGGGGAGAACCAAGTTAAGAAAGGGCAAAACACGGCATGGCAGTGAGGAGTGAGGGAAAAAAGTGTGAGGAACAGCCCTGCGACACCAGGTGAGATAAAGAAGGAGGGGAAGAAGGTGCTCCAGGCGCTGGAGCAGAGATTCCCCTGCAGCCGTTGGAGGAGACCATGGCAGAGAGATTATCCTCACTGCAGCCTACGTTGGACCCTACACCGCAGCAGGCAGATAGTTCCTGAAGGATCTGTGGCCTGTGGAGAGCCCACGCTGGAACAGGCTCCTAGTGGAAACTGCAACCCATGAGAAGGACCCGCATGGGAGCGGGTTTATCCCAAAGGTCTGCAGCCACGCCGGAGCAGGGGCAGAGTGTGAGAAGGAAGCAACAGCAGAGAGAATCTGCTATGGACTGACCACAGCTCCCATCCCTCATCTCCCTGTGCCACTCAGGAGGGGAGGGGGTTGAGGAGCCAGGAATGGAGGACTGAAGTTGAGCCTGGGAAGAAGAGGGTGGGATGAAGTTTTAGTTTTTGTCTTTGTTTCTCACCATCCAACTCTATTTTTAATTAGCAACAAATCAAATTATTTTTTCCCAAGTCAAGGCTGCTTTGCCCATAATAAGTAATGTCCCTGTCTTTACTTTGGCCCATGAGCTTTTCCATCTTTTTTTCTCCCCTGTTCTGCTGAGGAGGGGGAGTGAGAGAGCAGCTGGGGGGGGCCTCTTGCAGCCAGCCAAAGTCGAACCACCACAGCCAGGCAAGGGAATGGGACCTCCCCGCCCCTTCCACTGTGACAGCAGCACAGGTGTAAAGGTGTGGAAATTCATACAGGTGCAGATTTGGGTACTCTGTATGCAAAGGTGAATAATCTTCTTCTTTCCTAATCTGGTTAAAAAAAAAAAAAAAGCCTCATGTCATCAGAGCAGGGAGGCTGGGCCATCAGGAAATCTGTCTAAATCAAATAACTCTGTCTCTCATTTCCACCCACCTCTCCAATCTCCATCGAGCAACAGCGTCAGTCAGACTGCTGTGCTGTTTCCAGGTGCCTTTGCACTTGCTGTCAGTACTATGCCCCTACACCTCATGCACATCTACCACTCCAACTACAAGAAGCTTGAGAAGCTTTGATAGTTTTTTAGTTAAAAAGGGTAACTGCAGTGTAGTGTGAAACAGTGGGGAAACACTTGTTCTTTCAGCCAGGACAGTATGCTGGCAGAGAGGAAGCACTGGTCCGTTCCTGGCTTGAAATAAATTTGTTAAGAAAATACATCTAAGTCATAACATTGTTGGGCCTAAGTTTCACTTGTCTGCAGTGAGAATGCTGCCTGTAGCCCATGCCCCTACTCCAGTCTGCAACGACATATGGTGGGACACTGGGTGGGCTTATTGAAAATATATCTATTACCACTGATCCCATCTGTTACAGCACCTAGTTCTCTACAATCTTCTAAAAAAAAAGCGTATCAACATTCAAACAGTGCCAATTGGCAATTGTTTTCCTCTACTCTCTATGCGAAGATTAGAAAAGTAATTTTTTAACTAAGGAAATTGGTTAAAAGTAATTTTCTAACCAAGAAGAAATTTCTTTTACAACCAAATAAACGCTGGAAGTAAGCACAAATTATAAAGGAGGAATTAAAGGGCTGTTTTGCTACAGTACCACCTGGCATTATGCATACTCATCCATACGTGTTTTGCAACTGTGCAGACACAGCTATTGTAATCTGTGATTTAATCTGCTGCTTCTATTTTGAACTTGCCAGTGTTCTCTTTTTGATTAAGACCAACTGCTGCATTTTTTTAATATTCAAGATTCATGAAAGAATTTGAGGAAAAGCAGCAAAGTACTGGCATGTTTTATAAAAAACGGTGTTTTGCACTAAGGAGGTGCAAACATTCTTATCTTTTGATAAGAAAGGCACTGACACTCAAAGCTGGTTAGACGATTTATTTAGAATGGAAATCAGAGAAAAGGTGACAGTAATTTTATGTCCCTCTTGAAGCTGGGATGCAGCTAGCACACAGCACAGCTCTTTACACACTCCTGACGACTGTCTACAGTTATGCTTAGTCACAATTCTCACTGGTTCTTACACGTCTTGCCCCCATTTAAAGGTACGGTGTTCTTTTTTTTCACCACCATGTTCTGTGGGGAGGAGGCCTTGTTAGTAGGGGGCTCTCTTTGCTTGAGGATGGATCTTTTAGTACGACAATCATGATAGTTCACACGGAGTTCCAGTAATTTTCTGTTTAGTCTCATTAACAATTTGGTTCTCCTAGAGTGCACCTTGCTGTACCCCAGCTTAACATATTTATGGTGTCTGTTCCCTCTCCCAAGGCCATGTTTTGTTAACTGTTTGTAAGGATTTAACTAACATCCTCTGTGTGTAAAATTCTATGGTTTTCACTATAGATATTTACTTTATTTTTTCCCTCTTTTTCTTTTTTAAAGTAAATAATGCTTATATTAGAAGCATGCTGCACAGCGTTCTGGGCAATGGTGGGGTTCACCAGCTCTGTGTTCACTGGCACTTAGGAACAGATTCATCAGTCACTGACAGCTGTCAAGTTTGGAATCCGGATTCAGTTTTGATGAGAACCCTGGATAGTGTGTTCCAATACTCTTATCTCAATGAAGGTATGGTTCCCAAAGTACATACATTATTTGAAGGGCGCAAGCTAAGGCACTATACCTAGAATTATATGTATTGAATACATGCAAATTATTTATGCATTTATATATATATATACACACACACACCTTGATTAGTTATGCTATTCTATAAAGCAGTTGCATGGTATTCATGGTACTGATAAATACACATGAGTAAGCATGGACTACTCTGTTGGTAAGCACTCACAGGCTATTCGGAGTACACATGAGAAGGCAGCAAACACACAGATCTCTAACCCCTCAGTGATAGTCTTCCAGCTGCCTCACTACAGATAGGAAAGACTGCATGGAGGAGTTGTAAATGAATATTAGCGACATTTCTTATCACCTGATGTGTTCAGGATAGCCTCCTAGATCCCAAAGAAATGATAGCCTCTAAGTGATGGTGTTTTTATGCTGACATAAAGGCTTAGACTTCAGTTCCAGTAAAATAAGGTGGAAAATCCAAAGGCTGGTTGGACTGGATTGGGAACCTAAGTATACTGATTATGAAGAAAAATGCCTGAAGAATGAAACTCTCAAGGAAGTCAGGTTAATCTATCTGCAGTACAAAAAAAAAAAAAAAAAAAAAAAAAGCCTCTTCTGAGGTCTTTGCTTTATTTAAGCAAGTAGTTTTGCTATACTTTTTTATTTACTATTTGGTTTAAGTTCAGACCAGAATTCTTTACCAAAGCTGAATTACCAAAACTAGAATATACCACTGTCACACTTTTCCTTGTGTCAGTTTCAATTGGAATTGATTTCTAGTTCTGATTTGCTTTGCTGCACATGCTCTTGACAGTTTTTGGTACAGCTCTATGATTTCCTGACACATATTAGCCGATGACCTCAATATTTAAAATGAAGCTTGAGTACCTTTGCCGTAGCCACTAAGAAAAGAGTTAAGAATTCCCTGCTCCATCACATCAGATCTTTGCCCAGACCGAAAATTAGGTCAAACACATTCACATTTTTCCAGACCTTACAGAAGAGCTAAATGAGCTTTGAAAACTATGGCTATTTTTACAGTATCTTGGTGAGCTTGCTGTGAAAAGGTACACTTACACAGTATCATTTCATAATATTGTCATTGCCAGAACAAATAAAATAATAATCACAGAATTAATTAAGTTTGAAAATACCCATAAGATCAAGTCCAGCCATTAACCCAGCACTGCCAAGTCCACCACTAAACCATGTCCCTAAGCACCACATCTACACCTTTTTTTAATACCTCCAGGGATAGTGATTCCACCACCTCCCTGATCAGCCTCTTCCAATGCTTGACCACCCTTTTCCATGAAGACATTTCTCCTAAGATCCAGTCTAAACCTCCCCTCAATCAACTTGCAGTTGTTTCCTCTCATCCTAACGCTTCTTACTTGGGAAAAGAAACTGACACCTCGCTACAACCTCCTTTCAGGTATCAGTACAGAGTAGTAAGGTCCCCCCGAGACTCCTTTTTTCAGGCTAAACAACCCCAGTTCCCTCAGCTGCTCCTCACAAGACTTGTGCTCCAGACCCTTCCCCAGCCCCGTTGCCCGTCTCTGGACACGCTGCAGCCCCTCTGCTCCCTCTTGCAGTGAGGGGCCCAGAGCTGAACACAGGGTTTGAGGTGCGGCATCACCAGTGCTGAGTGTGGGGGGATGTCTGGTCACTTCCCCTGTCCTGCTGGCCACACTATCTCTGACACAAGCCCCGATGCTGTTGGCCTTCTGGGCCACCTGGGCACCCTGCTGGCTCATGTTCAGCCAGCTGTCAACCAGCACCCCCAGGTCCTTTTCCTCCAGGCAGCTTTCCAGCCACTCTGCCCCAAGCCTGTAGCGCTGCGTGGGGTTGGTGTGACCCAAGTGGAGGACTCGGCAGTGAACCTTGTCAAACCCTCTACAACTGACCAGAGCCCTTCGGTCCAGCCCGTCCAGATCCCTCTTGACATGCAGAATCGAACTCCACAACTCGAGGAGAGTTATAAAGCAGGTATGTTTATTGCAGCGCTGGGTGCAAGGGGGATCTCTCCTCCTAACTTGCACACCTTCTCAACAAGCTGACAGCTATTTATTGTACGAAGTCATGCATATACATAAGGTTTCCCAAAATTCAGAATGTCAAGATAATACATGCCCCCTGGGCTGGTTTTAATCTATATCTGCATGATCCCTGGGCGGGGTTCCACCCTTCTCGGGTGGGGGCCATTTGAGTAGAAGGTTGCTGATCTCCCACTACCACCATTACTCCACCCTGGCTTGTTTTCTTTTAGGAGTTAGCACATCCTTGTCAGAAGGCTCCTTATTTACATTCTTGTTGAGCTCATCTACATCATCGGTGCTAACGGTCCCTTCTGGAAGTGCTAAGCTCCCGCCCTTTGCTCTTTCTGGGGTGTTAATGTTCCTGTTACCTATGCAGCTTCTGTCTGCAGCGGAGTTTCAGGTTTTTCACTATATCGCTCCGCAGAGCCTTCCTGCCCTCAACTTGGTGTCATCTGCAAACTTACAGAGGGTACACTCCATCCCCTTGGCCAGATCACTGATAAAGATATTACAGTGAACTGGCCCCAATGATCTGATGTGAGCAGGCCCTGGCACTCAGTGGAGTGCAAGAGTGCATCTAATTAATGATGAATGTTGTCATCTTGCCAGGGGTTTTGGGTTTTTTTTTTCACAGTTTCAAACGCACAAACATACTGACCCCCCTCAGTTCAGATAGAAACAATTTCCAGTAACTGGATCCAGTGGAAGTAGACTTGTTTAGAATCAGAATTGTAAATTAGTGGTCTAGTTAATCTGTTATATACAGACGAATACTATTCAAAAGGTTATTAACTAGACTGGAAGACTATTCAAAAGGTTATTAACTATCAAATCATATAATCATGGCAGTCAACACATTTGAATCCAGATTTTTGAGTTACAATATCTGATTTTTAGAAGTGCAGTTAGATATTTAAGGGGCTTTCCTCATTCCTAACTGTCCTTTCATGTGTAACTTCTGACCTTTCCCATCTCTTCAGACAAAGCTTTTCCACCTTTCTTTTCTGCTGCTTTTTCCTACAAGGACCCAAGCAGCAGAAAATTGCTAACAAATGCATTTAATGACCTGCAGGGGAAAAGCAATTTTTCACCCTTCTCCTTACTTTTAATGCTAGTTGATTCACCCTCCACAAAACACAGCAAATAGTAGAAGCGCAAAGTAATTGTCTCCCTTTAAGATGACTGTAACTTTATGAGCAGTGAGACCTTACACACATCACTATACGTACTAGGATACCCATGCACAACGAGAAACCAAAGGGCAGCGTGTCAAGATGATCTGCGACTTCTCTTTATACTGTGGGTTTACGGCAGAGTCAATCAATGCAACTACTTTTTTTTTTTTTTTAATGCGATTTTGCACCTTTAGCATGGTAAACGGCGATAGAAGAAGAGTATCCTTCGAGATGGAACATCGTATCAACGTGTGCCAGAATAACAGCATTAAACACTGCTGCCAGGTGCAAGCCCCTTACCCATCCCCCTATTCAACACAATAAAACACCCCTCTGGTAATACACACCCCTCCTGTGACTGATTGTCATTTGAAACATTGCTTCAGAGGGGCTTTGAGTTGCTTAAGGGGTCATTTGCAGACCGAAGGAAGAAATAATGTCTGTACTTCATTGTGTCCAATCAACAGATTTCAGCGTTCATTTACGCCACTCTTTTAGTCACAAAATTCAAGCAGTATTTCTAAATTGCCGTCATTCAGAGAATTCCTTTCAGCAAGTAACACCTGCATAATTCAAAGCCACCTGACAGCCAGTCTTTGAAATAAATACAGACTCAATTGTAAAGGTGTAGGCTTGTACTCACAACTATTTTAACGGTGGTAGTCCACAGGCTGTATGCACACAGAAGGTAAGAACAAATTCATGCTCAAAGGTTTGCATGCAATAGAACAGTTTTGAGGCAAAAAAAGTATTTTTTCTTCTCTAATGCATATTTCTACATAAGACACGTTTACTCCTAGTTTACTTGCAAGACCTCAAATTATAGGAAGTATCTACTAAAGGCAGATTTATTCCTAGACTTTCAACTTGCTCAGTTTATGCAAATAGTAGCATTGCAGCAGTTTTATGGAGTTACCCCTGTGTGCATATATCATAGCTGTAGCAGGAAACAACAAAAATCCCCGCGTTGCAGCACTGTTCTGGCGTGAAGTCCATCTGTAGCTTTACCACAAATATAAACTCGTTAATTATAGCATAATTCTGCTCAACATTTTTCAAGCACTTTTGATGCAAACATCTGATGGATATTTCCACAAACCATCGTTCTCACTGGGAATTTCGTGTACAGAAAATGCCGTGAACAGGACCTGCAGCAAAATGTCTTGTAGACTCTCTACCATCGCATCCTGCCTTTGCTACTGTCCTCTGAAACTGTTCCTTCCTTCTTTCTTCATCTTCTGCTGAATTCCCTTGGTCTCAACTCTTAACATTCACTGTTCAGTACAGCTTGGAATAATGTGTATTTAAAGTTAATTCTTATTTCAATTTTTTTTGTCTCCTGCACTGAAGATTTTCTGCGGTGTCCCCACTCCATTTGAAGAACTTACTTGAACATACATGTTTGCTCAATATTTTCACAACTCCATTTCAATTGGCCTTGCCCCTTACTGCAGCTCTGGCCCGTTTCACATATTAATGGAATGGCTTTGGCCAAGAAGTGACCCAACGTGAATAAATTCCTGTAATATAAACCACTGTGGCACTGTTATCCGCTATCAACATAAACTCTCTTCCTTCTGTTGCAAACCTGAGCCTGTGGGCTCTGCTACTCTTCTTTGCCAATCCCAGGTCCTGCTGCTCAGTAACCAAAGGATTAGTATTAAGCAAAGCATGTCACACTGTAAATCTCTTCATGCTGTAACAGCAAAAGCTGATGAGAAAGTTCAATCACCACTGAACAGCAGGCCACCTATCAGGATTGCCTCCTTGTTTCTGCAGTGTATGTTATTTACATTGTGTCTTTTCAACTGGCGTTTCAAGAGCGTGAGGCATCCAAGAATTTAAATTCAACAGACTTTTGAGAAACCTCCGATCTTAAGTTTTTAAACACCCTTAAAAGAAGGGCTTCAATGAGCCCATTCATACAAGCACCCCTGAAAACACTATTCCACACTTATTTTTTCTCATTTTTTTTTCCCTGAAAACTTTTTTTTTATTACAGTTTTGCCACTTTTATGCACTTACCTGTGTTGTGTAACTGAAGGAGGGGGTTGGTGTGTTCATGTTCCCTTACTGTTCTTTTACAGTTTTATTTTCCCTCACCGCTCCTCCTTTACAATCAGACACAACTATTTGCCCTTGCCTGTGGTGAACGTTGCTGTGTGCTGTACACTTGCACACCTCACACTCCATGCATGTTTGCTATTTAGCCAACATTTCTAGTAAGAAGCTGATGTTTTGATGCAGTTACCCTGTATGCTGGGATGTATGTGGATGGAGGAAGATGAGACACCAGGAAAACATCCCTGGAGTTTTCATTGGACCTGGTCTACCATTGTTTCAAATTTTGAGTGTCTTTAAATACATTATGATCTAATTCAGTAATTTTTTAAACTATTAGAATAGACATTTGACCTTTTATTAATGTTTTAGAAACTTAAATCACATACTTGGTCAAGAAACTGACCGAGGAAAACATGACTTTTGTTTCTATTAAGGAAATTATTTCTATTACTACATAAATATTATTTCTAATTTCTTGTATCTTCTATATACTGTTTTAGCTTGTAATGGCTAAAAGTCATTGCCGCCTGGGATACTCAGCTTCCAGAAACTGGAGTCACTTGGTGCTGTAAGTTTAGGACACAGCAATCTTGAGTTTTCCATCCATCAGTCAGCTATTCCCAGGCCTCAGCATTTACCAGGGTAAGTAACTAAAGGTGTGATCCTGTCCCCATGACTTCCATTGCTCCATATAAAGGCTGCCAGTGAGACACAGACATTTTCGACTGTCTGTGCACTAATGCTTTCCTGTACAGTGATCGTTAGTATTGCCAAACACATAATCTTTAATTATTGATTTAAATTATTTCTATGAACTATATTCAGAAACAGAATCAAACATGGATGTTTCAATCCATCAAACTACACAAACATTCATTTGGAGCATATTATTGGATGAAGGTTACTGACAAAATTTTCAGTATCTTATGAACTAGGAACTAAAAGTCAAGTAGAAGAAAACCTCAGTATTTGGAAAAATCTTTACTAACAATTTTAATACAACATTCAATAATAAAAAAATAAAATCAAGTGACGCATACGCAGAGTTTTTTGACAGGGATCTCAGACAAGGGATGTGGTGAAATTGATCTAACTTACACGGAAGTTCAAAACAACAACTTACTTAGGAAATGTTTTTATTTTTGGATTTTTTTGTAACAACTCTGATATTGTACATTTTTTCTTCCAATGTTTTCATATACTACATACAAGAAATGCAAAAAAGATTGCCTTCAGCTTAATCCGTTTGTATATGGCCAGTGTCTGAAGTTTTATAATATTCATTCCATAACTTGTTCAACTGGTTTTTGTTTATGCATTTGTTCACAGATTCAGGCAAGCTTTCATAAGCCAGTACTGCTGATTCATAAACTGCTCATCCAATTCCAAAGTGTTCCCCCCCCCCTTTTTAAAAGGAAATATCCACTAACCACTTTTAATATTGATTCTCCCTATACATCAATCAATAAAGAACAATCTCCTGGTTTATGACATATAAACTCAGAATAACTTTTTAGAACACCAGAAAGTTATCAAAGATATTTAGAAGAAATTTTAAGTGACAGAATGCATAACATACTAAACAGCCCTGAGAAATTAAAAAATAAAATGTCATCTACTATCAAAATAATAATCTACTTGCAAGTATTCCATCTTGCTTCCGAGCTTCCTTAAAAAACAGCTGTTGTAAATATTAAGTAATTTTGCTCTGATGGAAAGCATTTGATTTGACAGGGATTTCTACATTAATTATCCTTGGAGAAACATGTCCTGAATTTGTCCTGTAGACTTCTGAATGAAGAATAAAATCGAGTAATTTTCCTACTCCAGCAGTATTTTCAAGCCATGGTATCACTAGATCAGTTTTGTATCTCTAAATTTAGTCACACAATCTGGTTACGTAAGACAGAAAAGGCAGATCTGGGCAGTGTAATCTGACAGCAATTGTAGCCAGATACATGAAAGCCCTTAAAAACAGAGACCCAGCTAATAAACGTGCTAACGACTTTGGTATCCAGTAAGTCCCCCCTAAAAATTATGATCTAGTGAATGTCAATATTAATTTTACAATTTTACGCTACCTTACTTTCATGGCTTGACTTTAATTTTAGTGATTATCATAACTCCATCAAAATCCACAGTAAATGGAACACATAGCAGTTACTTCGGTGTGATTAACAGGAAGGATTCTGTCTAAATGTACATATCGGTGCAAAATCAAAGAAGTCTCTAAACACAGACAACCCCCCTACCTGGCCAAGAACAAAGAGTAACATATGCTTGCACAAAGTAATCCAAGATGGAAGTTTACTAAAGAGCTCCTTTTTCCTACCTCTGCTGGCTGACGTTGTTTATTTTAATAAGGAAATGGACAAAGCAACATCATTCTGACTATTTTCTGAGTAAAAATCACCAGTTCAGAGTAACATTCACTGCCTTTTTGAAGGACAGATGGATACTAGATTGCTTCCACCTGCCTGAGCCAAGCAGCCTCCAGGGAAAAAGCTTAGCACCTCCACCCGCACTCAGATCATAAGGCTGTACGCCAGGAAAGCAGTAAATACATCAAAGCAACTAAAACTTCATACATACATGTTGAATTCCTAAGAAGGGAACAAAGATTTTTTTTAATACAGTCTGCTCCCCAAAACCTCTAAAATTGGTTTCTCACTGGGTCACTTCCGATACGCAACACATCACTATATAACATCTTCAGCAACTGTAGTGTCAAAAATTTGGTAATAAACTTTATGTCCCGTCGTATCTCTGACATTATAGGACTTGATGAAGCAATCCAGCCATGGCAAGTCATCTACAAACAAAACCCAAAATATTGTTTATATATAGGGGAGAAGTAGAACTTCACAACAGTTAGTAGCAAGAAAAATGAATTACTGATTTTGGAATTCCAATTTGTACCTTAAAATTTCCCACACAGTCTGAAATGGTGTTCAGTGACAATCTTCCAAGCCTCACCCTCCCTGCCCTAGCACTTCCCCCACCCCCCAAAACACCTGGTACCCATAGCTGTACCACAATAGCACATACAAGGACTTTCCAAAAAATAAACCCTCATCTCCATGTGTCTCAAGGAGACAATTTCATTGATCTCGAAGGAAACATCCTTTACACCCTTTACAATAGGTATAAGCATGGTAAAGACTCCAGCAGGGTTGCGGTGGTCACTGACAGCTGTGCACTTAGAGGGAGCATGCTCCAGAGATCAGAGCTGTAGCAGAGACACGTAGCTACTGTCTGCCACAACAGAAATACTGAACAAGCTTTTGCTCAATTTCCATGGATGTTTCCTGAAGCAAGGGATGCTCTAAATCCACATGTGCATTCAAAAGTAGAATCTCTCCCAAAGCATGTGCTACACCCCAAATTCCCTTCCAATTTTCCCCTAACGTGCTCTGGCATTCAGTACAAGGGCGTTGTGGTTAACTTCCCTATGAATACAAATGGCATGTTAGTGCCTGCATAGTGCAGACTGTATTCACATATCGCTGCGTGCTACGTGAGAATTTACTGAACCATTACTCTTCTTTCTCAAAAGGGAGTTCTGCTATTAAAGAAATGTATCAAAATACATATCAAAATTTGAACTCTCCTTACAGACTCCTGCATTTCTCTGTTCTGAGAAACATGCTGCCCATGTGTAAGTCGAACTCTAAGACTTTGCATATGCAATAGCAGATTAAAAGACCCTTTTCCCTTCCCACCCCCCCTTTTGAAATAACGGCAAGCTGACCTAATTTTCTTCCTGGAGGACAGAGCATATTCATAGTCATCTGCATCTTTTGCTGAAGAAAATTATTGGTTAAAATTTCAGAGGCGGGAATTTGGAAAAACTTTTCCTGGAAGAGAACAGAAAAGTATGAGCTGTTGGAAGAGGGGTAAAAAGAAGTCATTAGCCAGAACCCTGACTGCACGTTCTTTTATCGTTTAAGGAACTTAGAATTATCCAGATAGGTAATGAAAGAGAAGATTATTTCTAAAACCGTTCAGGTACGGAAAAAGCCCAAACTGTTGGAAAAAATTAAGTCTGTACTTCAGTACAGCTGAGTATTCAGGGACTACAGCCACCTGGAAAGCACACGTGTAGGCCTGTATAGATAACTGGCAGATATTCCTCATAAACCTCCAGAACCAGGCAATGTTATGGCTGGAGAGGATGGTCAGTCCTCCTCAACAATACCTATAAAACTTTTATATTTTTTCCCTTCATGACTTTTCCGATAAATAGGAGAGGAAAGAAAAAGAACTGAGCACTCCTACGAAAGTGCAACTGGAAGCTAGTGCAAAGCTGCACTTTAAAATAGCCCAGTTTCTTCTCAGGTGGTGCTGAAGGACCCGAGTTTAGGCTTGGAAGGTGTTGGCTCGTCTGTGAAGTACAACCAGCAGGAACACCAGCAGCTGGCACTTCAGATGAAATTGTGTTGCTTTTCCTGCAGCTAAGCTGTAGTACTAAGCAGTGTCTGATAGGAATCTGAGCTACCCTGAAGCAGAGATTTTTGGAATTCTGCATCAGGAGATGATTTAAAATCTTTTCCTCCACTTTCCCTTTGCAGTTTAATTTCTTGATATAAAAAGGAGAAAGGACAGTAGAAGGAGAAGATGACTAGGTGAAATGGGGATTGCAATCTTTGACCTCTTTTGCTGCTAATACACAATAAAAAAAGCACACTTACGTTTTTTCCAAAATAATTTTTACTTACAGTGTTGAAATCAAATGAGGAAAAGTATTCCCTTCTAAGTTTCATTCGAAGTCATTTAGTACAATGGTGGAAATATGCAGATATATACACATTAAATAGCACTGCTGTGGGGAAAAAATCCCACTAAATTGTTTCTCTGTCCCCTTTTGGACAAAGTTGCAACACATAAGTGCCACTACACTATTTTCCACTTGGATAGATAGATTATTCCAACTGTGTATTGTGAGATCCTGACATTCCAGCTGTGAACTGCTGGAATAACAAAACACATAAATGCACTTACAGCAGGACAAATGGTATAATGTAATAGTGATCTATTTTAGATTATAATTATCTTCTCTACCAAGTTCTCGCTTTTTTATTATTTTCCTGTTTTGAAATGATGGACATACCATCTCAAAATTTAGGCTAGTAACTAAAATGGATGTGTGCATGTGTGTAAAAGACAAAACAAAACTCCAAAAGGTAAAACAAGAGAAAAAAACCCATAAAGTACATCGCAACAGATATTTCTACTGCACACAGAAATACATGTAAAAGTAAATTTAATGAAGAGGGTGCTAAATATATACAATTAATCGCCAGCCCTACATTGGTGATGTAGGAAGCAATGACCAGTTCATCAGTCAGAAATCCTCCACCTTCATCATCACAAAAATTCTTAGTCAAACCATCTTTGTGTATCAAACTGCTAGTGTAATAATAAAGGAATGATTTAGAGTAAAAATGAAAGAAAAAAAATAATCCTTAAGAGTAGTTTACTGTTAAAATGGGAGATGTCCAAAGTGGATTCTGCAGGGGATTGTTCCAAGTCTGGTGATTTTGAGAACTTCTCGTTAATAACATGCTTTATGGAGTAGCAAATAGGCCCACTACATTTACAGATAAAACCAAGCTAGGAGAACTGAAACCATACAGAATTAAAGACTTAGAATGAATTTTTTATAAACTTGAAACTCACAGGACAAAACCACCCCAATACCCCCACTTTCCACCAGACACATGTATGAACACTGCTTTTAAGCAAGCCAAATCAACCGCTCAAACAAAGAATGAAGAGTAATTTCCTAAAGCCAAGGCTCTGCTCAGAGATGAAGGGATTATACCATGAATCAGTAAGCAAGAAATTAACGCTTCTATATGTAAATTAGTATGGTCATCGCTTATCTGCCAGTGCCTTGTGCTCGGGTACTGTTTTAGCATTTCAAGGAAGAAGTTCTTTTGGATTCTTCTCAGGTGGCCCACACCAGAGAGGATGGCCAGAGTTTTTGAAAAACTCTGGTATGGGAAAAAAAACAACTGGTATGAAAAAAACCTCTGATACAGAAGAAGATAGAACGAACAGTGTTTTCTTAGCCTTCAGAAGGCAAAAGCATTACACAGTGTGTAGTGACAGGAAAACCATCTGTTCTTCAGTGTCTCAGGTCGCAGGAATGCTCTTAAGCTGCTCCAGAGAAAACTGAAGATAGGTTAATTCTAAGGTTAGCAAAATAGTTGAATAAACTACTTCTGAAATCAAAGACAAATATCTATATAGCTGAGTCCTGCCTAGGTTCACGGGAAGGAAGGCCTCTTCTACCTTATGGTCATATAAAACAAAAATCAAGAATAACTGAATGGATGGATTCTACTGAGAGTTAAACAAACAGGTAATAAGATTTTGAATTAATTCAGAAGTTACCTGCATTAATCCTGAAACACTCCCATCATTCACACAGCATTCAGGCTGCCCAGTTTAACATTGCCAGTAAAAAAGAAATTCAGCCATGGCAACATATAGAAGTCTATAGAAATACCAAATAATCTATCTACAAGCTTCAGTTTTGTCTTTATGCTTTGATATTCTACACACCGATATTTTATTGAAAAATTACATTCTGTGCATCTTCATTTATGGACAGTATCAGTAACATTACAGCAGTTATCTGCAGTGTTTTGCTGGGACAGTTACACAGAATGAGTATTTCTGTACATACATTTGCTATTTTAAAAACAAATAAAATTAAACCCCACATAATCTGCAGAGTCTACCTTAACCTAGATTTACTTACATAATCAAATAGGTATGCGTTTAGTGCTCCTGTTCCATCAACCAGCGTAAACTTCATAATAAAAACATACTGGAGCAGTTTAATACCTAAAACTAAAGAAAAAAAAAATTGGTCTTTCGTAGAGTGAATATGCAAGACAAACCATAACAACTCAAGCTGACAATATCCTTCTTTTAACAGTAACTGACTTTGAATACTGTCATTAGGAGTATAAATTGAGAGTCCAAAAAACCAGAGGCTCTTAATAGCAAAACATGGTTTGTATTTTGAGTGTGTTGCAATTTCCCTACAAACATTTTAATAGATGAGTCTATAAAAATGCGGGAAGATTTTAAGTACTTATTCTCATCCTAGCAAAATAAATGCTAGCATTTGCTTAGATCTTTGATCCTATCTTTGTAGGATCCTCCTACTCCTTTTATCCATAGAAGATTAAAGCAGACTTGCTCTTAATCCAGTGATAATAAGATAGCATTCCACCTGAAAACATATCTTCTTAGGAATACAATTTGTTTCATATGATGTAGTAAAAGCTACCAGGCAAAGCCTTATTCAGAAACACTTTGCTGGCAGTTCTGAAAATATTTCAGCATAAGTACGTGACTACAGTAAATTCTTCTTGCTGGACGCAGTAACTGTTATGCTGCAAACATAAAATACCTTAGATATACAAAGTTACTGCAACTCTGCATCAGATGACAGAAAGCATTTAACAAGTATAATTTTCATTTTGAGAATTAATTGAAAAATAGATGTCACAGGTGCTGTATCACTGCCAGTTATGTATTACTTCAAATTTATTTAATAGAATTATGACCTTTTAAGAGAACCACTGTATTGCTCCAAGATTTTTCTTTTATAAAATCCTTACCAAGCTTAGAGATTACTAGATATTCCAATTTAGTATGCTAAACATGAACTGATAAACATGAAAATATTCTCTTTCCTTAATGTGTGATGAAGTTTTAAGCTCCATTTTAACTCCAGCATTTCAATGTGCTGACAACAAAGTAACTCAAGGAACACTCAAAGCATGGAACACATATGTATGCTACGGAATAATTCCTTTCATTTGAGTATTACTTCTTGCAGAGTCTCTGGAATATGCTGAGCATCGATAAGGCTTACAGAAGATAAAAGTTTAACTTGTTCTAGACACTACATAAGACACTCTTTAGTTCAGGTCAGAAAACCTGTACTTCTAAAAGGAAAAGGAAGATTAACTTCTAGGATTGCAACCATATACAGTTTTAAAATTGCATCTGCAATCAAAAATTCATAACATCTGTACTGCAATAGGTGTTACTAGTGATATGTACGGTAGAAAAAACTATTCAACATAAAATCGTTTAATTCATACTGCAATGGTTTCAAAAGTAAACGTTATCTCAGCTGGTAAAAGGTGAACTTACAGCTTTATACTCAAGCACAACCATGATTATGTGCTTTCTGTACAAAATTGCAACCCGGAAACTAAACTATCTCATATGAACACTTCAGAATCAAGGCACAACACTATTTCAGGACAATATCATGTCCGCTGACCTTGTGCTATTTCAGTTGGTTCCCACGACGGTTGTTGTTCCGCTGCAATGGAACTTAGATTCTTGATAGGCTTTGGACTTGAACACTGCTTGCACCTAGCATTTAAAACAAGAAACTTAGACTAATCAAACATTGATTTATTTATACTAGAAGCTTTCTGCACAGAAAAAAAATAATTCTGATTTTCTTACTCAGAGGGAGTGCAAAAGTATTTCTATTGCTGTTTAAAATAACTATTTTACCAGATACACAAGCTTTGGACCACAGCAAAACCCTTAAATGCTGCTTTTGAATTATCCCTGAGAAGAAATAATATCCTTTTGGTCTGGAAAAACCACCTCAGTGAATAGAAAGGAGGAAAACCCATACATCAAATCAAGGCTGAGAGTTGGGGTTGCCAGCCTGAAGAACAGAAGGCTCCGGGGAGACCTCACTGTGGGCTTTCAATATATATGAAAGGGGCTTATAAGAAAGATGGAGACTTTTTACCAGGGCCCACAGTGACATGACAAGAGGCAATGGTTTTAAACTGAAAGAGGGTCATTTAGATTGTATACAGAAGGCAGAAATTCTTCATGACTAGAGTGATAAGACACTAGAGCAGGTTGCCCAGCGAAGCTGTGGCTGCCCCATCCCTGGCAGTGTTCAAGGCCAGGCTGGATGGGGCTTTGAGCAACCTGGTCTAGTGGGAAGTGTCCCTGCCTATGGCTGGTGATCTTTAAGGTCCCTTCCAACCCAAACCATGATATGATTCCAAGATCACTACATTGCTAAACTTACATTCATATGCCACTGCTAAACATATATTCATATGTTACTACTTTGTTGTTTAGCAATACAACATTCCACTTTGTAAAAGCAGGAATGAATCTGAACTTTCAGCACACTAAAACCTCAATAGGGTTAGAAGAGAAATTTGGCTTTATCTATGTTAGCAAATTATTAACTATGAGTTATTAAAACAATCTCTTTCATTACTGGTGGATATACACCAGTAATTATAAATCTTGCATGTGACAGTAAGAAAATGCTGCAAGTAGATGAAAATCAGTACTGAAGAATTGTTTTCAAAGTTGTTCTCGTTTGCCTCAAGGAATACAATTACAGAACAACTATCTTTTCCAAACTAGGCTTCTGTGCTAGTTAAAGTTAAAAATTAAAATACACATTTATTATCTTTTAGAATTACATGCAAAATGTGTAATAAAAATCAATAGCACTAGCTGCTCAAGTGATACAAAGCCAAGTTCAATGAAGTTACTGTCTGTCTTTAAAAAAAAAAAAAACCACACAAACTCCAGTAAAGTAACTTAGCTGTGAATTTTGGTTTTTATATGCAAATATGTGTGTGTTTAGTTTTTTATCTATATATACGAATACACATGCATATGCACACACATATGAATATCTATACTGGTATTCAGGTTCATTCCTATACCAAAATTACTTTGCTTTTCATTCTACTAGACAATCTTTTTTAGACTTTGCTATGTATATGCTATTGATTAAAAAGCACATGTAACAAAGCTCTGAAATGTCAACATCCTTGTAAGGTTCCTTCCTAAATATCCTATAAACAATCATGGAATATCTTCTAGAGCATTGGCTTTTACAATACAGCCATTTAAACAGAGAATGATATCAGAAGGTGAGTTGTATGTAGCAGGAGAAATATATGGATTATGAAAGTGCAAGGGGAAATACTTTGTACTGGTTAAGATCTAATCCCAGTAGGAATACCCATATATTGCCTTTATTTAAAAAAGCTGTGGATAACCAGATCTGGAATGGTCAAAACAACGTATGACAAAGAGAAATCATTATCTGTATTCATCTTATCAGGTCTTTACAGGAAACTTTAAGGGTCATGTGAAACGAGGTATTTCTGCACAGAAATTTTTTTACTGCCTCCAGGACTGAAGCAGTGCAACACAGTGCTCTGCTTGAACTTACCAGGACTGCTGAGAGGGCAGACCCAGTAAGCTTGCATGAAGTAGACTGACATTTCTGAGCTTAGTTAACTGCATGCTGCTGTACAGTACTGGGAGAACATACCGCTGCTAGCTCTCACTAAGCAGGAAGAGTGTATTGCATAGAATAGCACATATAGTACACCTATACACACACACAAAAAGTGTGTACCGTATTCTGCAGCCTTGGAACTGTGGAATTCAGAAACCTGTTCAAGTTTTCTCTATAGTGACTGACATTCACAAATAGGTAAGGCACTTTGTAGTGTGGCGGAGCCCAATAAATGGCAAATTGTGAGGAAAGGCTGTCCAAAATCCCTTACTGTTCCAAAACCCAAGCTTTCCCAACACTAGGAATGATTTCCCAATACTAGGAATAGAGAGAATGAGATGTGGATTGACAGCTTGAAATTATTTTCTGGGTCTCTATTTAAATATTATCTGCGTACAAAAAAATGCAGCGTACAGTTTTAACAGGTGTTTTGACTGTAGTCTAATAAGACAGACCAGAAAATGGAAGATCTGGACTAAAAGAGGAAGATTTAGGCATTCTGCAGACTAAAGAGACTCATATGTACACTTCTGTCTCTGTAGTATATTGCCCTACCCACACACAGGCAAGATGGAACCTGGGGTGCTGTGTAATTAAGGGTGTAAGATTTACAGAGCAAGATAAAGCCCAGATGTGGTTGAGTCCTTTCATATGAGGCAGCAGTATGGCATTTCATCCCTGATCTCAGTGCCGCGATCACGTTATGTGTCTTGCATCAAACTATCTTTGGGTAAGTTATCCCTTGAGTAGTGCGATTTGAATTACTGAAGAAAATGGTATCTATTTATTACTGCAACTACTAAAATATCAAAAATTAGTCTTAACCTACCCATAATAACTTATGTTCCCTTGTAAAAGAAAAGGGGCTGAAAGATCTAATAATTCAAGATCATCTTCTGTGGATCTCACAGGAATGACACATTTAAATCTTTTTGTAAGCTTCCAGACTTCTTTTAGTTTTCCACCTATTTAAAACAGAAAAACATGGGTTTTTTCCAACTGTCAACAAGAATAAATTGAACAACTTGCATTTCTTGGCTGATTAGATGATGATTTCAGGATCTTCAAAAAAATATTGAGACCCACTATTTAAAACTGAAAAAATGGTCCACAACCTTCTCACTCTTACTCAACGACAGACTTAATAAAGAATCAAAGATGGACATTTAACAGAGCAGATGCTTTGGTATCTTCCTCATAACCATGAAGTTGTATTCAGTTAGCATCACTTTCACTCAATTTTTCCTATGATATTACTAGCAATTTTCTTGGGGGTGGGGGGAGAGAAAATAAACTGCATTCTTGCAGTTGCTCCTAAGTGTTTTTTCAGCTTATAGGTGGCAAAAATCTATGCAACTTGTGTTGCAGAGGTAACTAGAGAAGAAAATAAATTCTATGAAATTGGATTATTACTGGTGATGAAAAAGTACACAACAGCATGAAACCTTCTCAATGAACTTGCAGTAAAAAAAACCCCAACACCAAACAAAAGACCAAGAACAGAGGCACAGATACTTGAAATGGCTTCCCTAAGGGTTAGAAAACAAAGGTCCTCCAAGCACAGTGACACAGATAAAGCTTCTCATATACATTTGAGCTCTCATTCAAGAGATTTACACATAAAATTCAGGATAGTTTTAACAAACATTGCTAAAAGGTCTCTAGAATTTAAACTTTGCTGTAATATGGAGTTATACTGAACAAATGTATTCTGGCTTCTAAGAAACTGGGGTAAACCACAGAGAATTATCAGGGGCTGACAATTATATGAATCCCAGTGATTTCATGTACAAGTGATGAGGATATGCAAGGAGCATTAATCTACTTGTTAACCGTAACATTTCGCTCTTCAGTTCAACTAATCTATAGCAATGGTTATAGAGTCCCGTCACTCCCTGTAGAGAGTCACTTACAATTCTGTCTGTTACCCAAGTATTTCCTCAATTCCACCCGAACAGATGCCAAACACCCGAAAAGAAGTCCTTGTTTCAGCATAATGATTATGGGGAAGAATAAAGTATTGTGTTGTGGAAGAGCAAATTGCTTGTGGTTAACAAACACTTAGAATCCAGACCATGTCTAATAAATAATGGGTTTGGCCTTTGAGGGTTGTCTGTATCTGGAAAAGCACTCTGAAGATTTCTAGGGAGACTTCAAAATCTCCACCTCCAAAACTTAAAGATAAAAATTAAACCAGCATGTAGCTTTGGCAAGGTCCATGATCAATATTCTGGGAACAAAGTGCTAAAACACTCAGCAAGTCTCTTCCTTGTGCACCAACATAAAGCACATATATCCACATACACACATAACTTAGCTGCTGGCACTTCAGTATCTGAAAAAAGATTTACCAAGATATATTGTTCAGTTATTTTAGGGAAATAGATTATTTTGTCTTTTGTTTTCATAAAGCTAAGGTTAGATTGAAAAACAAACAATCCAGTTTGGAACATGTCAGAAATAAAGCAGCTATCAGAACTAGCTGAATATAAAACAAAGCAGAAAACAGAAGGGGTTTTGTCATTGATCCTAGCATGAAGGACCACATGACTTACATTTGCTTATTCACATCACTACTTGAGCACAATTGAAGATTTTGGTTTAAACTCAGGAAGTACTAGATGCATTTATTGATTTTATTTAAAATATTCTTTATTAGTAGTCTTGCTATATTACTTTGTTTAAAGTTCAGTGGCTACTCCTCTTCCCTGAGGAAACGTGATAAAAACCAAACCAAAAACCCCTCATACTCCAAGAAGCTCTATTAATATGATACAACACTGACATCCAGAGGCTGACAAAATTAATTGTAGGTTTCTGTTATCAGAAGCCTTCCAAAACTCTTCCACATCCACGCCAATACTAAAACAAGTGCTTTTAGAAGACTCAAAGTTTCAAAACAGAACTGAAAAATCAGTAAGCATAACTAGAAAAAACAAAACATATTCAGATGCTAACTTTAGCAGACTCAACAATAAACTTATTGGTATATTTTTAAAATAGACAGAGGCATCTTACAAGACCTTCAGAGATAACTTTTTCATGTTTCCATGCTTCAGTTCCAGCTGAGTTGTTCTTTTCTTTCAAGATGCCTTTATGATCATCACAACTTACACTGAATATAACCATTGCATATCTTAAAATTGTAGATACTCAGAGAGGACACTGCACCATAAGAAGTGGTAATATTTGCAATTTATCTTACCTTCTATCATAAGCAAGGTGTCTTCAGGATGCTGAAGCATTTCATCATGCCTTACAAAATGCATAGTTATTTTCCTTTGGTTTTGGTCTTGTGTAGTCCACGTTACAGAATCATACCAGGATGTATTGTGTAATTCCGGGTTTGAGGGAGTAACAGCAGAGTCTTGTAAAATAAAGTCAAAGCTATCTCCATCTGGAACTTCTTGCCTAAAACCATTTCCAAAATGAGCAAGTAAATTCTCACAGTTTCTCCTTAGGCAATCTAGCAACTAGGACAACAGTACTCCCAATAAATATTAAAATATCACGAGAGTTAAAGTGTATACAGGAAAAAGTAACTTTGTTGTTGTATCAGTTTAAACATTTAGAGTTGTATAGCGAATTATGAAAAGATTCATTAATTTCCATGTAAATAAATATGCTAAGTAATCTAATCTCACCTAGGAGCAGAGGCAGCCCAATGGCTTCATCCACACATAATGTAAATTAACGGAAAAACAAATACATCGGCTTTATGTGATTTCAGTTGGATTTCAATTGGGCCTTAAAAGGGCTACACAACTGTACACCATGTCAGTAGAGCAAAAAGACCATGTAAGCTCATATAATTTCAAGTTTTATGTCCTAGCCTATTCTACTTCACATATTGAGGGGGGTGGGGGGGTGGGGAGGGGGAAGAAGGAAGGGTAGGAGCAGAATAGCTTCACATATATACTGTAAAGGGAAAATCTGGAACTCTGCACCATGCGGCTTCTCTTCTGTCCTGCTCTCCTAAGCAAGACAGAATTTGCTGCCTTCAGGTGGAATATGAACCATGACAAAAAGGCTAATGAAAAAAAAAAAGGCAAAAGCCTGGGCTTTCGTAAAACACTGAAAGAAAGTAGGTGCCAAGCTTCAGAGTGGAATTGAAGAATGAACATCATCAACTCCTGCAGATTATTCTGACGGTTTCACTTCCAAACGCACGAGCAGCTGCTTCCACCAGCGAATAGAACAATTCCTGTTTATGAAACCCAACTTTGATATTCTTCTGCCATGACTGTAGAACTGGCACACAAGAAGTCTTCCTCAACCAGAACTCTGACTTCATGAACACAGTGCTGTTCATATGAACTCTTTCCACATGTGTTCCTGCTGGATTTCTAAGTTAAATGCAAACACAATGGACCTAACATAACAGGTTGACTTTCCAGATATAGCCATTAAACTCTTCCAGCCTCTACAGCCTGCCTGTAGGTTTTCTGCAGAGGCAGGAATGGAACTAATTGGTTTTGAACTAAGCTACACACAAGGGCTAAAACTTCTGTAATGTGGGTATATGAATAAAACTACATTCATGTATATCAATATGTTGCTACTCACAGAGAAGCTTCCAGGCAAAGTCTAAAAACCAAAAACACTTTTCTCACAAGGATTTTATACCCCAAGCATTATATGGATCTTACTGCATGAAGTGTTAAAGCAGCAAAACTTGCACGAACTTTGTTCAGTCAGGCTCTTCAGCATACGCTAAAACTTTGAACAACTTTGTCTGCCACAGCAGGAAATGTAGGAGAGAAGGATGCCCCTAACTCACTGTTTCCTTTATGGGCCTCTTCACTCACCCAATCTAGGCTGCAGTACAGCTTTACTGATTCCTTTCACCTGATACGCACAGTTGAGAAAAGAGAAGCTAAAGTTCTGGGAAAGCACTACAAGTACTCCCACCATTGCAGCAGGACAGTGGTAGTAGTAGTAGTAAACTACTAACTAAAGCCCCTAATTCTGTGGTAAAGAGAAGGCAGCAACGTGTGAAACAGGAAGAGACTCAAATGAACAGAAATAAAAACATTAATAAGTCAAGTATACATAAAAAGGCTATAGTACTCATGGAAAACTGTTGGAATAAAAATAAAGTCCATAAGGGAACAAACACAATTCTATCAATTGTATCTGCTTATTACTATACAGGATTGGCAGATATATCAAAATGACAAAAAAGGCCAAAACAGTTGGTAATTATCTCCTTTTTATACTTGGTTATAAAACCCATGTTCTTTTATTTTGTGAAGATGATGAAGCACTTCCTCTTACACTGGCAACCAAAAGAATGTTATAACATCTGATAAGGACCAATACGGTTAATGCTGCAAGAGTGGCACTTTGCATGCAAAAGCTGTAAGGGAAACAGAGTAGGGGCATTTTCTTCTGTCATGTTTGTATCTATTAAATCTTGATTGTGCAAACAATTTCAAAAGGCTAGGAGAATGCTAACTTGCCATCATTTAAAGAAAGCAATAAAGCTGTTTGCTTGGGACAGATGATAGGCTAAGTCAGACCAAAAAAAGTGATACAGGATTCCAATGATCATGAATAGCACTGTGGGGCATGTCACTCTAGTTTAATCAAGAATAGGCCATTTCAAGCAAACCTTCCTTCATGTTTGGATTAATATCCATCAGAAGTGGTATACAATTATTTGACTAAGCATTATTTGATACAATGACAAAAGGCATTAAAGGGGAAATAACAATGATATAAAGATCAGTGAACCAACTCAGGTTAAAAAAAATATATATCAAAAATACCAAGATGAATGGTGTTTCCCTGATGTTTCTGGATCGAGAAAAGATGCCTTCTCTGGAAGATACAATTTAGTCAAAGATATTTCACTCATTTACTTGGAGACTATCACATCTTTTTGCATATTCTATTTTTAAACTGCAATACAGAAACAGGTACTTAAATGCAAACAACAAATGGGAAAAACTGCACTGATAAATTTGAAAATAAAGTAAAATTATTGTTTAGAAAGCACTCAAATGATTCTGTAAATCAAACTGATTTGATGATTTAAAATTTTCCTACTATAGCCAGTGATTTTCAAATCTCTGCTTAAAACTAAATATGTTTACATTCAGCTCATTTTACACAAAAAAAGATGAAAATACACTGACAATCAAGGCATGCCAAAACTTATAGAACAATTCCTAGTTTCTTTAATTGTGTGAAACACTTACAATGAGTTGCAATTGGAACAATGAAGTTTAAGAGACTGATGGAGCTCCTGGGGTTTGTAATTTTTCAGCTTTGCTCTAATACGGTACTGTTGAGGAGCCGTGCTGTTCAGAATAGTTTTCAGTTCTGTGTTACTAAAATGCTGATGATCTGTTAATACTGCAAAGTAACAACAGAAAAAAAATATCCATGCATACCTATTAAACACCATAGTATCTGGAATACAGGAAGCAGTCACTGCAGTTATACATTCTCCCTTAATTCCTAGCTCCTCTTCCCTTCCCAGTTGCAGCCTCAATTTTATGAATACATATTAGTACAGCCTTTAAGATAAACCACAATGGGCTGTGGAAGCATGGTGTACCTCAGGGTACAGAAATTCAATGTGTAGAGAAAACCCAAATGAAAGTAGAATATATAGATATGCTTGATTCCTTTAAAAACAGAACAAACCCAATGCCCATTTATAAACTTATACTTTCACCACGAGGTCAAAATGTTTCCTACCTGTAACAGGTAACTGCTGATATATCTGTAAATGTGATTCAAGATCTAAAATCAAGAAGAATTTCCTGATTATTTTCCTTCTTTTATCATGTGGACACAAAAAAAACAGATAGATACGCATATAGATAAACACATAAAACCAAAACCTGAACAAAAGGAAAATGGAAATCCCAATAACACATGAAAACAATATAGCAAAAGGAAAAAGCAAAGTAAGCGGGGAGACAAACATTAGATAGATATCAAGACAGATAGATAAATATCAAGAGTTAATACATTTGAGGAGAAATTAGCGTATAATTAAATAGCAGTGCTCATAAAAATTAACACTTTTCAAATGTATTCTGTGAATGACACTGCTGACAAACTGTATCCATACCCCTGTAATCCTTCTGGACAAGAGCAAAAATACGTTATTCTAAAACCAATATTGACTGCCTGGTCCCTCCTCTAAACTGCTTCTACTACACATACACAGTTCAAAAATTATGTGCAAACTTCTTTCTAAACTTGCAGTGTTATGGTCTAGATATGAAGTATTTATTTATTCTTGACTTTTGCACCCTTTTAGAAATATCCTGTCACACTATATTAATAATGGCTAAAAAGATCTTAAGAGCTAGAAGCAGAGTACATCCAACCAGCTTTAGACTTCAATTCACCTTTAGTTATTGTTATTCTGGGCTAAAAATACCTTTCAAAGAATAGTATGGGATCTGTAGAACTGTTTATATGACTATTTTTCCATGTGCTGCATCTTGCAACTCTGCCACTGACACAACTTTCCATTTAACTGCTTTAGAAAGGCTCCTCAGCAGCAGCTGTTAAGTACTGTTTCAAGTGCCTGTCTCAAAGGAATCCCCCCTTAGATGGAGGAAGTTACATTACTCTGCTTTATGATCCAATATAGTATGCTTAAGAACACCATCTCTGTTTAATAATTTATTCACTACCTCCTATGAAAGTATTTTTCCATGTATATGAAAGGCTTCTGCCTGTGAAACAGAAGGATAAGGTAATGTCAATTTCCAGTAGAATAATCCAAAAGAATTCTCCAAGGCTTTGCATGTGAAAGTAACATTCTACACTTAAAGAAGCAGTAACTTCACCTTACCTTGACCATGTACGTTGGAAGAAAAAACGAATCACAATTGCTCTTACCTATAGTGTCGTTAGAAGTGCTGTCCGATTCCACTGAAGACACGCTTTCCGTATTCTGACTGTCTGACAGATGCACAGATTCTAAGAATCTAAAGATAAATTACTAAGTATTTTATAACCTAGAGAAATCCTTCATATATACACACACATATACATGAGACTATACATACAGTTATGATAAACAGTAGGTTCATAATACGCAGATATAATGTTCAGATGTAGATTTTCCAGCAGAAACATAAAACTCAAATTGAGCCAGAAGTTGAAGGAGCATATAGTATCAATGCAGATGACACATTCCTTTCCAAATCACTTCTGGAACTTTAAACACAATATAGTGCCAAAAAACCCCTGTACTACTGCAAACAGAACTCCTGATGAACATGCACTTTGGTTACTTAACCTTTCCCAAATGAAAAGAAGGGAGAATTTCTGATCTTCAGAAGGAGGGGCACACAACTCAGAAGGACTATAAGGATATTGTGAGGTTATGCAGGAAGAAAATTAGAACTTAATATATTAATTTATTAGTAATTAATTAGTAATAAGAAATTAATTAGAACCAACTAGAACTTAATCTGGCTACTGCTGTACAAGATGATAAAAAATGTTTTACAAATACATTAACAACAAAAGGAGGGCTAAGGAGAATCTCCATCCTTTACTGGACGTGGAGGGAAACCCAGTGACAAGGGATGAGGAAAAGGCTGAGGTACTTAATGCCTTCTTTGCCTCAGTCTTTAATAGTAAGACCAGTTTCCTCTGGGTACCCAGACACCTGAGCTGGAAGACAGGGATGGGGAGTAGAACGAAACCCCCATAATCCAAGGGGAAATGGTCAGTGACCTGCCACACCACCTAGACACACACAAGTCTATGGAGCCAGACAGGATCCACCCAATAGTACTGATGGAGCTGGCAGGAGCGCTCACCAAGCCACATCCCAGTCATCTGCCAGCAGCCCCGGCTAACCAGGGAGATCCCAGTTGGCTGGAGGTTAGCCAATGTGATGCCCATCTACAAGAAGGACCAGAAGGAGGATCTGGGGAACTACAGGCCTGTCAGCCTGACCTCAGTGCAAAGGAAGGTTATGGAGCAGGTCATCCTGAGCGCCATCATGTAGCACGTGCAGGGCAACCAGGGGATCAGGCCCAGCCAGCATGGGGTCGTGAAAGGCAGGTCCTGACTGACAAACCTGATCTCCTTCTATGGCAAGGTGACCCACTCAGCGGATGAGGGAAAGGCTGTGGATGCTATCTACTTTTAGCACAGCTTAGCCTTTGACACCATTTCCCACAGCATTCTCCTGGAGAAACTGGCTGCTCGTGGCTTGGATGGGCATATGCTTCACTGGGTAAAAAACTGGTAAAAAACTGAGTTAAATCCAGTTGGAAGATGGTCATAAGTGGTATTCCCCAGGGCTCAGTGTTGGGGCCAGTCCTGCCTGAACTCTTTATCCATGGTCTGGACGAGGGGATTGAGTGCACACTCAGTAAGTTTGCAGATGACACTAAACTGGATGGGAGTGTTGATGTGCTTGAGGGCAGGAAGGTATTGCAGAGGGATCTGGGCAGGCTGCATCGATGGGCCAAGGCCCAGCGTACGAGGTTCAACAAGGAGAAGTGCCGAGTCCTGCACATGGGTCACAACAGTGCCATGCAACAATACAGGCTTGGGGCAGAGTGGCTGGAGAGCTGCCTGGTGGAAAAGGACCTGGGGGTGTCAGTTGACAACTGGTTGAATATTGAGCCAGCAGTGTGCCCAGGTGGCCAAGAAGGCAAATAGTATCTGGGCTTGTATCAGAGATAGTGTGGCCAGCAGGACGGGGGAAGTGATTGTCCCCCTGTACTTGTCACTGGTGAGGCTGCACTTCAAATACTGTGTTCAGTTCTGGGCCCCTCACTACAATGAAGACACTGAGGAGCTGGAGCGTGTCCACAGAAGGGCAACAAAGCTGGGGAAGGGTCTGGAGCACAAGTCTTATGTGGAGCGGCTGAGGGAACTGGGGTTGTTTAGTCTGGAGTAAAAAAAACCAGAAGGCTGAGAAGATACTGTACCATGCTCTACAACTGCCTGAAAGAGGAGCTTATAGTGAGGTGGACCATCAGTGTCTCTCAAGTAAGACACAACAGGATAAGAGGAAATGGCCTCGAGTTGTGTTAGGGGAGGTTTAGACTGGATCTTAGGAGAAATGTCTTCATGGAAAAGGGTGGTCAAGCATTGGAAGAGGCTGACCAGGGAGGTGGTGGAATCACTATCCCTGGAGGTAGTAAACAGAGGTGTAGATGTGGTGCTTAGGGACATGGTTTAGTGGACGACTTGGTAGTGCTGGGTTAATGGCTGGACTTGAAGATCTTATAGGTCCTTTCCAACCTAAATCATTCTGTGATTCCTTATGTATATAATGCAGTTCAGTGAAGCATTTATACTGTATGGTTCATTTTGAACACCCTTAAGTCTCACCATTTCCAAGTAACGTATAAGCACATGCTCAGAATTTGCTCAATTTGCTTAACCATAGCTTTTATCTTTAAAAGGTCACATGCACTATAAAAAAGAATAAGGATGTTAATGTGTCCTAGCCTTATTATTACAGCACTTTAAAACAGAACTCTTAATCCCTACTGAATTTTAAATTGAAAAAAATTAGCCTTTGTTTATTTATCCTCTGGAATACTTAGTCTTCATCTGGTACTAAAGACATTATGTTCCAGAGTTTCTGGTTCTTACATATGTTTGTAATTCTAAACTGTACAGGTGTTACAAATAACTGTTAAATTTAGCCTAGAGTTCCTCTAGGAAAGAACTCTACATATAAAACTTACTCTTTTAGTTCCTTAACGTCAGGGTTACTTTCTGGCAAGACTCCTATTCCTCGACCATAACAGGTGCCACCATGAAGATGAAATTCTATATGAGAGACATCAGCAGCAGCACTTGCTTGTTTCGTATGAATACTGTAAATTCTCAGAAAATTTCCAATCTTAAAGAAAAAAAAAAAAGAAATAACACGAAGTTAGCTATTTACCTGGAAAATGCTAGGCCTTGTAAAACTTCACTCCTGTTTTCACTGAATCACAGAATAGATGAAGTTGTCAGGGATATCTGGAGATTGCCTAGTGCAACCCTCATATGCACAGTAGTCACCTAGAAAAAAATTTATTAGGGCTGTCTCCAGGTGAGTTTTGAATATTTTCAAAGATACTCCAAAACCTCTCGGCATGATCTTTATCAGACAACATTACTGGCAGTGAAGGCCGATTCAGAACCAGCATAAGCCTTCTCAGTAAATCTGATTCTCAAGCAGTCCTCAGAAGACAGATCAAACAAGGCAATTATTCCTTTCCTGAGGGTACAATTTGTCTTCTATATTTACAATACAGCCCTCCAGAGACTGACATGCTGTGATTTGTCCATGTATGATCGCACTCAGCAATTGACCTCATGACCATCATCATGCATAACATGTTATCTATTTATTTATACACGCAAACACATCTGCTTACCCAGATTTTTTTATCATATCTTAGTCTTACATTGCAGATAAAATTTTTTTCAGCACCAGGACAAAAGGCAAGAAATGTTAGAAATTCAAAGATTTTGGCACTGTTCCTAACTTAGATTTTCTCCTCAGGTACATTGAGAACATGCTTCTTGTTCTGCTTCGAATTATTTTGTGTTCTTTGGAATGGTTTTATGAAGGTACATGAATAGACTTAGGCTAACTTATAGAAGTACCTGTTAAGAAAGCAGTTATTGAGTGCTGAACATCAAACACATCTTTGTAACTTTGCTTTTATTTCAAAATACCACTCCCATTATTCCTCATCCCCTCCAAAAAAACAAAACCAAGGTTCTAAAAGTAGATCATCTGGAGACTTAATTATATAGTTAATTTTCCTATGTGTTTTAATGGCCTTTAAACCAAATTAAAAAAGTATATATTTGGGTGACAGTTAAAGTATAACCTAAGATCCAACTGACAGATGGCAAGCTACACATTCATTAACCTAGATTTATGTTCACTTTGAGTGTCTTTTTAAAAGCCCTATGTAAAAGTTGAAAGTATTTTAAATTGACTTCAATTAATATTAATATTACAGTAGCCAATCAGTTAAGTCTTATTTCAGCTTCAGCTCCTGCTTTAACCAGTAAAAACCTAACAAGTATTCCTATTAGACTGTATTGTCCAGGTCTTAGTATGACACTTATAAATGTATGCATAAATGCAGATAGAGCAGCATCCCACTTCTAGAATCTTCCTACATATCAAGGAACAGACTATGACTATACAGTACTGGTATCGAACTGCTTTTTTAAACAATAATCACACATTAAAAAAGTGTATTTTCAGATTCAGGCACCAGGGACATAAAAAGCACACTTCAGTTTGCACCTGTTTTGATTGTGGCATGTGGCTTTTACCAGATCTTTAATTGATCTGCACCATTAGGGGGCTGCTCATTTTGTCCATTCAAAGAATATTAACAGGACAGCTTGTGCATTTAGATAGCAGATAAGAGGCTTATCTGGAGGCTTTTTTTTTTTTTTTTTTTTGCTTTTTTTCCTTTTCTTTTTTCTTTCCAGATGCTAAATTTCACTTACGTTAAATATCCAAAAATGCAAGGGACAGATATTATATAACTAATTTAATGACTACGACAAATGCTTTTGGAGAACTTTTTTTGTGAAAGATTTAGTTCTAAGTTCTGCTTATCTAAAAATCTTATGTCAATATAGTAGTGCCAAGTGACTTTTTTTAACTTTCAAGAGTGACTTGTTTATAAGCAGGAAAAAAAATTATAATTGAAGAATTTCTTTCTTTAAAAAAAAAGTATGAGAAAAAGTATTTACTAACTGTACAAACACAAAACATTAAATGTAAGAGAGGAGAGCCCAGAAACCAAGAATAGAAAATGCTGGGTTTGCCTTCTAAACTTCTGTCCTAAAATTCATGCAGAAGTCAACCAATTTACGTATTTTAGCACAACACTAAACTTCCCCAAGATTTACAATCACCGTAAAAATGCTATATATGCATTTTTTTAGATCCTTTTTCTGAAAATGTTAGTATTTTATATATTTTAATATAAATGAGAACTATACAAAAGGGATGTATTATCATCATCATCGCCAAACACTGAAAAAGTCTGGAAGGTTGTGAGTGTCAACACAGACCACCAGACCTGACCGTGCACACAAAGTGCAATTTCCGTGAAGTCCTTTGGGGGGCAGCATTGCTTACAGTTAACAGTGGCAAGCAAAGGTAGGTGTTGCTGCTAAAAATGTTACTGTGTTTCTGTTGCTTACAGCATGCCTGCAGATCCAGCACACTTTATATACCTGACTGAGAGGAAATGATAATCTACATTAACGTAAACACCATGATTTACAGAGCCATCACTAAAATTAGTACAAAACCAACTCCTTACTTGACTTTACAGCAGTTCTGGTTATGAACTACCCTACCTCATTTAGAGCAAGTTCGTTTAAAATGAAATTAAAGCACTAAGAAAACATTTCTTGCAGTAAAATACACTAATACCCTATTTGCAATCTAATTAAAATACAACTATTTTAAAAATACATATTGAGGCTAAAAGGAATTAAAATTAAGTCATGTACGCAGTTCTCTGTAACACTGGCCTACTAAAACAACATTTTAATGTAGCAAATTCTCGTGTTTATTTCAAAACAAAGTCACATTTAAGATGCTGATAAATTTGGAATGGTCACTTATCATGGCAGTTAAATATTCATGTTCGGCCAGAAAGACACTCATGACAAGAGGCTGTTAGCTACAGCTATCACTTAAAATAATCAGTACTAATTTTTATGCCTATTTTATGGTTGACTGTATTCAGCGAGATCTTTGTCATTTTATCGTATCAATGGTCTAATTTTACTGAGAAGTTGTGCACAACTTTTTGCAAATGAGAGGAAGCATATACACAGCATTTGGGTGTGGTCCCTTGCAATAAAAAAAATACTAACTTAAATCCACTGAAAGGTTTGGAGGACTTGGGGGTGGGATGGGTGGGTGGGGATTCCTCCTTCCCCCCCCCCCCCCCCCCCCCCTTTTTTTTAATGAGTAAAGACAGAAGTGGGGAAAATGCCACTGACAAGTCAAAGGAATGCCATCCAGGCCTGAAGAACATGATGCTAGATATTACAGCTATGTAACTCAAGTTGCAGGTTGGAAATGTGACTCAGACACTAGAAAAGCAGGCAAGGCTTCCTAGTCCAAAATACTACCAAAAAAGACATGACACTGTATACAGCATGCGGAACAGCTGAAAATATTCAAAATCTGCATCTGAAGATGCATAACACAAAGCGAATACTGTGAAACTACAGACTAGGTAGGGCTTGTATGTATGCTCAAGGTTAATTGTTTCAGTTGTGCTATCCAGAAAACACATGACAACAAGGTTTAATATGATCAGTTTTGTAAGAGGAACGCACAGTTCTGTATATGCAATGAATGACAGTACATAAGGAAATTGGACAGCCAGACTCCTACTGTGCACTGACTGGCTCACTCACCTTGATGGTTACCATCTACCAAAATGCCCCAGACGGAGAAACGCATGTCACAGACCTATTCCCAAGTCGCACGACAAGGTCAGTGAATCCTGAGAATCTCTGGAAAAACTGTACTAAGAAATGCTGAAGAATAATGAACTACAATGGAAATCTACTTCCGAGATGAGATTTCTGAAAACTGTGTTCTGTTAAGGCAGCAAATGCTGAAAAGCCACTATCTTGCCCAGCAGGAAAGGGAGGCCAGTAAATACAGGGGACAAAAATTCTACTTACAATATCAACTGCAGTGTACCTCCAATATTACTGAAGTTCTTTCCATTGAAAACTGTAAGTATTATTTGACTGTATCAGAAAACGGGATAAAATGCTCATATCTTCCAGCGTTCTCTGGACAGACAAACCAAACAAGGAGGTTTAAAAACTCTTGTGGGAATATCCCCAACATTGTACTTGAGGATTTGCTAAAAATTCACTGTAAGACATTACCCACATTCTCTAGACTGTAGTGCTTACTCAGAGCTTCCTTGACGGAACATGTGCCTACAGGTATGATTTTAAAGTAAGAACAAATATTTCAGTTTTATTTTCAATAAGCCCTTCCTGGTATCAAGGCTGTGTAAAACAAATTGTTCCCACATAAAACATCATTTCAGAGCTGCAAATGTCGTTGCAAATGGTACACAACAATGGAGAGTGTAACCTAAAAAATTCCATAATAATTTCCAACAAAAAAGGCAATTCTAAGCTACTGTGAAATGCAGAAGAGATAGCTGAAAAATACTGCACTTTTATTGTTTCCGAAACCATGACCTGGCAAAACATCTAGTCTGGTTTCTGTCCACACTGTCGTCATGTTCGCCCTTGGGAAGGTACACATGCATACACTACACGCTCTCCAGCTTCGCACTTCTACATAAATGATTTAAAAAAAAAATATCTTTGCATAACAAGACCCTGAACTAAATCAAATATTATACAGAATAATAGAGTACTTTAATTATATTTTCTTATGACATGACACAATTTCCAACAGTATTTAAAGACAAACTTTTTATTAAACCTTTCATTTTAGGAAAAGTCCCTCAAAATTCTATCATCCTTATTCTATGAAATAAAATTAATTGCACGTATCGTAACCTGAACTTTCTAAATTTTCCTGAAGTTTAATTGTTAGGGTATCAGCACTTTTTCTTCAATATCTCAGCTAAAAAGCTGTTTTCAAAAATGATCGACCTTAAAACTTTTACAGCTTTCATGAGTGTAACTAACTGCAATTTTGGACATGGCCAGAAGGACAAAAAACACTTCGTGTTGCTATGTAAGTCAAACCTGGTTTCTTAACACATTTCTTTGACATTAGATCTTCTGTTACATGAGTGCAGTATCCAACAGATGCTTTACAGGTAAGAAAGAAAGGGCTTATAGGAAGGCAAAAAAACCTGGTAACTGATGAAGGCATTCTCACATATACACACATGTTCACTAGGAATTCCTGAATCAAAGTGGGAGAGTAATAAAAGGAGTATCATCAGCTACTCAAGGAAATATGTTTTGTTATTATTAGTGTTATAATATCTAATATTAAAATATTTCCCCCTTGATTTTCAAAACATATTGCTTCATTGGAACATCCTCAGTTATTTATGTCAACAGACTTTACCAGTTAACAAAAGAAAAATTCTGGAAGAGAACCTGTAAGTAATGAAATACTTCTGTAAGTTTTCTTATGATTTCTTACACAAAGGCAAGTTATTTTGCTATCTGTCATTTACTTATGGACAGGTATTAATATATCAAATTGATTTCATGTCTGCTGATAGCTTCAGCCTGACAAATGGCTATCACTTATCTTTATTTTCTGGTAAACACCTTCTTAAAAATGATGCTTGGTTATAGGGGGCAAGGCATAAACCGAAAGAAATAATCTTCGCTCATTTACTGTATTCAGAAGCAAGATGGCAGTATTGCTGAAGATCAAATGTTTAATTATGTTGTTTTCTCTAAGCATAATCAACATTACTGACCCACTAAATGAAGACTGCACTTCAAATTGCAGGAGTTTATAGAACAGAAAATCTTTTATTGACTTCAGAATTACGATCCTTTAACGGGACTACAAGTTTAACCCCAATTTATACAATTTAATTAATTCTAAACTACATTTTTTGTGCATTATTTTCACATGATTATATATATTACAGTGTCTGGAAATAACTTAATTGAAATAATTTTTTTTCATGGCAATTTTAGGGTAATGAGGCCTGTTTGTTGAAGGATTTTTGCATTCAGATTAAAGGTATGGGGAAATACAGGGAAAGATAAAGAGGAATATTTGAAACTAGTTAACAGCAGAACCAAACTTATACCTTCTCTAAAATAAGTTCTAAGCAGAAAATAGGCCACAAAAGTCAGAAATACCAAATTGTGCATTACCTTGAGTGATTTTGCCAGTTGTACATGGTTATCATAGACTAGAATGTCCACTGTTAGATTTCGCAGCTGTTGAAGAAGAACTTTATCTCCTTCCAGGTCTTTTGCTTCCACAGGCACCTTCCATGTTGGATAGGGGCATTTTGTGCCATCCCATACCTGAAATGCAAATAAACTATTTCAATACATTCAGAATACTTTAGATTGAGATTTTAAATAATGTTTATTTTTTTAACAGATTTGTTGTTTGATTAAAAACTGGTAACAATAAGAAATGTTAATTGGAGTCTCAGTCTTAAAGTCCTTGAATTACTTATATTAATTTTATGGAATTTTTAAAAATTATTATTCCTCAAAAAAATAATAATAAAAAATCAGCACTAGCAAAACCTCAGCTGTTTATTCAGCTGTTACAACTATTAGGTATCACCATATGCAGAACTGTCTACATTAAATATTTTAATCCTGCTATAGGCTTTTTTTAACTATTCCAGCCATAGTGTATGAACACTGAGTACACAGCATGTACTCCCTTAATTATTGATGATTTGCTGTATGCTGATATACTGCTAGTTACCCAGAATGTACTAAAAAACATCAGTAAACATACTTAATAATGAGGATTTAAAGAACTGTTTGCCTAAAGCTAAGTTCTTGATACACTTAAGTACTGAAATATCAGTAGTCATTTTTGAGCCATCAAAGTTACTGTGAAAAATTAACATTACCAACAGACTCAGCACTTCAGAACCGATGTCTTACTACTGAAACCAAACATTAAGATTTCAGTGATAACTGCTTAAGACATATTCTGTAAACTATGGTGTCCTGTGTTCATGAAAACACACTCTTCTCAAAGACAACAAAAATAATGATCTAAAATACTGGCCACAGAAAAAGAAAAATCCAGAGCTATTTGGGCTGTAAGACTAAAATGGTGCATTTCATAGGATTTCAAGCTGTTGTGGTTTAACCCCAGCCAGCAACGAAGTACCACGCAGCCACTTGTTCACTCCCTGCCTCCCCCATTGGGACAGGGACGAGAATCAGGCAAAAAAAGATAAAAGCCATGGATGGAGATAAGAACAGTTTAATAACTGAAATAAAATAATATACTACTAATAATAATTAATAATTGTAATGGAAAGGGACATAAAAAGAGAAAGAAATAAAACTCAAGGGGGAAAAAAAACCCAAACAAGGAAGTGATGCACAATACAACTGGGAGCAATACCCTGCCCCCCCGGTTAACTAACCCCAGTATATATATATACTGATAATGACATCATACGGTATGGAATATGGCTTTGGTCAGTTTGGGTCAGCTGTCCTGGCAGTGTCCCCTTCCCAAATTCTCGTGCCCCTTCAGCCCTCTTGCTGGCAAGGCATGAGAAGCTGGAAAGTCCTTGACTTACTAGAAGCACTCAGCAACAACTAGAAACTTCAATGGGTTAGCAATATTCTTCTCATCCTAAATCCAAAACACAGCACTGTACCAGCTATTAGGAGGAAAATTAACTCTGTCCCAGCCAAAACCAGGACACATGCATACAGGTTCAATAGAAGCCAATTTTCAGATAGTTTGTGATATCAAGGCATTTTGTCCCATGAGTTAGGTATTGCAGAAAGGGAATAAAAAAAGACACCAAAGCTTAATTTTTTAAAGGGTTTCTACTCCTTATGCTTAACTGCTGTGGATCAAAGGACCCACAGGAAAAGATCTAAGAATCAAAGCCATGTGTAAATACACTGAGAATAACTCATGGCTGAAACACTCATCCCAAATCAAGAGATAAAAGGGAAAACTGTCCATAGTGAAAAATCACCCATAACATCAAATTAATGTTCCCAAGTAAGTGTGTATTCTGAAGGACCCAGATAATGAGGCGGTACATGCTGTCAAAGATTAAAAAAAAGAAAACCTATTATCTTCTGATCCTGTACCATGAAATACTTATAACCACCTTTCAGAGAGAGGTTGCCCATTGCTTGAATTATCAAACCTTTTCCAGAACTGAGCTTGAGAAACATAGTTTTAGTGCATATTATGAATTTAGTCACTTTGACAAAATAAAGAACCTTAAGTGTGTCAAATTTCTCATTATTTTTCAACTGGCTTTACCTAGGACACTTTGGAAGTTCTACACTGAAGAGATGGATCTGACAAATGGACCAAAAGAAACCTGAATGCTCCCTCCCAGATACAAGGATGACTACATAGCTTTAAAACATCCTTCACCAGAAGAACTAATGGGGTTTGCGTCAGGGCACCTTTTGGAGGAATCTGTAAGCCAGTAAGCTTTATTTACAAAAAAAATTAAAAACTCCCCCACAAAGAGTAGTTTGTTTTATTTTTTACTTGCACAAATATGAAAACAGATCAAGCTCTCTACCTCAGGAGCTTGCCAGCTTCACTTTAATTAAATTACTGATGAAAACAGAAGCCCTGGTTTACAAAACCAACATGATTAAATTAATTCTGGGTAAGAAACAGCAAATCACTCCATTACTAGTCATGAACAGACTGGAGCTAAGGAATAGTTAGGGGCAACCTTTCATTGCCATGGTCGGCAAAACTCTGAAAGGGAAGAGACACAATGAACGCTGTTTCTCTCTCCAGCAGAGTATGCTAATTGTATGAAATAGCTTAACACAGACAACATAGAAGGAAAGAAAAGAATAATAGCAGAAGTCTTATGAAAATAAATGACAGACTAGTTTCTAGTAAGAATTATTTAGTCTCCATCAGTTTCAGTAACAAAATTCTCAGAAAATGGTAAGTGATACTATCTTTAAGCCATGTCAGCCTTAGGTGCTGTGCATATCACAATTAATTTATCAGGTATATTATTAAAAGTTATGCTATGGGTGAAGCACAAAATCACCAAAATTAATTTCAGTTGTCTTTGAAGCAAAGCCCACTGATCTCAACACTTAAAATATTCATTATATTTTAAAGTATAATCAGCCATTAATATAACTTGATATACTTGGAATGACATAATAAATTATTGTGAAACATAACCAATCTAATATAATAATAATATTTAATGTTCACTCAATTGAACTGGTATTGAATTTAGGCTTTTTTTGGTTTGTTTAGTGAATCAACCAAACAGATATGTCTACAATTTTTTAAATTCTCTCTTCTATGAAGACCAACATTTGATATAAGAAAGGGATTTTACCATGCTTGAAAAAAGGGAAAAAATTAGCAACAGCACACCAATATAATCTGCCATTTTTAAGCTTGTCTGATATATTTTAATACAGATTTGAGAGTATATTGGGTTTTAGTAGTATAAGATATTAATTAATTAAAAGAATTGCGTATCAGAAAAACTGAGCTACTGGTATTTGATTCCAAACTTTTACCTTCCTAAGTCTATCCTAGGTCTTCCTCTTCTGAAGTCATTATCTTTACTGTACAAAACTGAAAAAATTGACTTCAGATCTTCCAACACAGAAAAGAATGTAAAGAAATATTAACAATTTAAGAAAGCAGTTGTCTGTCATTGCAAAGGGTCCTTCGATGCTCAACATATACTTATTAGTGAACAATGTAATTAGACTCCACAGAGTTCTGAAATTTTACTGGGTCTCATTTGACATCTATTTCACAAAGGGTAGTTTAATGAAAATATTTGTAAAAGCTGCAAAGCATATTACAGGATGATACAAGGTTTGTTTCTGTGTAGTGCATGTATCGTTTTGCACAAGAAAAATCTTTGCTGTGTTAGTGAAGGATTAATGCAGCGTGCTCTTTCTAAAACTGTTGTAACAATATAGCTTAATACAGTAGAACCAATAAATAATTTTATGAAGTCATAAAATGGAAAGTAACAGGCTGTTCATCACTCACATTTTAACAATCACCTTATAAAAGGAAGAAAAAGAAATACAGAGGATGTCAGAATAACACCAGACTGATACATTCCAAGCCAAAACCAGGAAAATTATTCAGACCTTTTCATTTAGCAGACGTTAAGTATCACCCTTGGAAAGTACTCCCCTGTTGCATGGCTCTTTGCATTTTGTACTTTCACTGAGCACTGATTCCCGAAGTGCTTATATATAACTAAAAGAAGCTACCTAAAAATCCATCAGGATAGACAACATAATCCATTCATTACTTTTCTAGGTAGTGCTACTTACTACATTAATTATACCCAGCAGATCTAGAAAAAAAGAGCAATACTTGGTGCTAACTATAAAACAAGGTTAGTATTTAAAACAGTATTTTTCAACTTCAAGAAGTCTTGCGATATTTTTGTACAAATGTTTGTGAATTGATGATCCATACCAATGCCATCTTACAAGAAATTAAACAGATGAACAACTAAACTTGTTTTCATAAAAATAAAATGGTCAAAGATCATAAATTTACTTAACCATTAAATATATATCTATGTAACATTATTTAAATAAATGAATAGGTCTGTTTTACTGAAAACACAATCACAATGTCTTAATAAATAAATCTAAGATTTTTTTTAAAAATAAATCTACCTTTAGAAGAAAGGAAGATCCATCTACTTGTGCTTTTCCTACCAGCTGGCAAGTGAGATCAAAGAACAGCATTGGCTGAACACCAGACAATTTTGCTGCTGGTCCAGAGATGGAAAGATTACTGGCTGCCCAGACACGTAGTTCTTCTATTATTTTCAGATCTTCATCCATGAAAGTGTAAGCTTTGCTAGAGGCTCGAGGAACTACTGGAGCTCCTACATTTCCATCAAATGTCAAGGATGAAAATCCCACACTGGTAATTCCCTGCATCTGTCCGTTGTATTCCCTGATCTGTAACAAAATATGAAGAAAAAAATAGTTGCACTGTATCAAAACGTACATACACTTTTGCTTTATCACGTGCATGAAGAATGGACCATTGAGCACTTGTTCCTAGTCCTATTAGAAAGGCAAAGTCAAAATATATATATAAAAAAAATTAACAAGAAAACAAAGTGAATGAGCAGAAAACATAATCACAGAATGGTTTGGGTTGGAAAGGATCTTAAAGATCACCTAGTTTCAACCCCCCTGCCAGGGGCAGGGACATCTTCCACTAGACCAGGTTGCTCAAAGCCCCATCCAGCCTGGCCTTGAACACTCCCAGGGATGGGGCAGCCACAGCTTCTCTGGGCAACCTGTGCCAGTGTCTCACCAGCCTCACAGTAAAGAATTTCTTCCTTTCACCCAAACTAAATCTACCCTCTCTCAGTTTCAAGCCATTACCCCTTGTCCTCTCACTGCATGCCCTTGCCAAAAGTCCCTCCCCAGCTTTCTTGTAGGTTCCCTTTAGGTACTGGAAAGCTGCTAGGAGGTCTCCTTGGAGCCTTCTCCAGGCTGAACAACTGTCTCAGCCTGTCTTCACAAGAGAGGTGCTCCAGCCCTCTTATCTTCATGGCCCTCCTCTGGGCTCACTCCAACAGGTCCCTGTCCTCCTTCTGTTGGGGGCCCCACAGCTGAAGGCAGTACTCCAGGTGGGGTCTCATGAGAGTGGAGTAGAGGGGGAGAATCGCCTCCCTCCATGTGCTGGTCATGTTTGTTTTGATGCAGCCCAGCATTCAGCTGGCTTTCTGGGCCGTGAGTGCACATCACCGGGCCATGTTGACCTTCATGTCAACCTACACCCCCAGGTCTTTCTCCCCAGGGCTGCTCTCAATCCATTCTCTGCCCAGCCTGTGTTTGTGCTTGGGGTTGCCCCGATCCAGGTGCAGGACCTTGCACTTGGCCTGGCTGAACTTCGTAACATTCACATGGGCCCACCTTTTTAGCCTATCAAGGCCCTTCTGGATGGCATCCCTTCCCCCCAGCATGGCAACTACACCACACAGCTTGGTGTCATCTGTAAACTTGCTAAGGGTGCTCTCAGTCCCACTGTCCATGTTGCCAACAAAGATGTTGAACAGCACTGGTCCCCAGTACAGACCCCTGAGGAATGCTACCTGTCACTAGCCTCCACTTGGACATTGAGCCATTGATCACAGCTCTTTGAGTGCAATCATCCAGCCAATTGCTTGTGCAAAAGACCATCCACTGGTCCACCTGTGAAATCCAGTTTTGACACAAGGATGTCATGTGGGACAACACTGAATGCTTTTCACAAGACCAGGTAGATGGCAGCAGTTGCTATTCTCTCATTGACCAACACTGTAGCCCTGTCACAGAAGGCCACCAAATCTGCCAGGCACAATTTGCCCTTAGTGGAGCTGGGCTGGCTATCACCTATCACATCCTTATTTTCCATGTGCCTCAGCATAGCTTCCAGGAGGATCTGCCCCATGATCTTGCCAGGTACCAAGGTGAGACTGACTGGGCTGTAGTTCCCTGGGTCTACCTTATTTCCGTTTTAAAAATGGGCATTATGTTTCCGCTTTACCAGTCAGTGGGAATTCACTGGATGGCCGCTTCTCAAATATGATGTATAGTGGCTTCGCCACTTCATCTGCCAATTCCCTCACAACCAGCAGATGCATCTCATCAGGTCCCATGGACTTGGCCAGCTTCAGGCTCCTACCACTTTTTTTTTTTTGAAGAGGCAGACTAATACCTACCTGTAACTATAAAGCATCACTGCAGAATATTAAGAGTATTTTATTCACAAATTTCAAAATGTTCATGCGGGGTACACATCAGGATTGCTTTTACAGATTGGGAAACTGAGGCATGAGAGAAATTAATTTTTAAGGATCATGCAGCAGATCGACTGCAGAGCAGAGTTATGGATCCCTGTTTCTGACTCTCACAATAGCCCTACTTCCAAGTATTACGGAATTCAAAAAGAAAATATCAGTTCTAGGAGGTATTTTTTTTTCTATAAAGCAAACAGTCACCAGCTTTCATCCTTTGAATTATGAATACAGCTTTCACTATTACTCTTACGTCTACTGCCCTGCACATTGCAGGTCCCCTGTATCAATCTGATTTAGCTTTGTATCTGCTACTATATAAAGCAGTGTTCAGTCTGAAGCATTCCTTCAAGGATCTAGTCTAGTTTTACTGTTCCCTGCATTCCATATATGTATACCAAAACCTTGCATGACTCGTTATCCAGAAATCTCAAACCAGCTGCTTCGATTCATCTCTTTTTTTAATTAAAATTTGTTTACCAAAAAAAGCAACAGGACTTGTGAATATAGCATTTGTGAGAGAATCTAGTTTAGGATTCCCAGGTGCTCAATTTTCAAATGGTTGAAAATCTTAATGATATACAAACACAGAATCTGAAAGACGTGACAGAAGTTCTAAACAGCAGCGATTTTTACCAAAATAATGCCAATGATTTAGGCCTACATTTTATAAACACACTGAAATTTAAAAAGCAAATTTAAAAAGCAAATTAAATATTCCTTGGAAATTCATAAACAAGCAGTTCAATCTTGATGACAGGAACTCCTTTAATCCTACTTTGACATAACACATAAATGTATCAATTCACAATGTACTTTTTCTTCACTTGTAACACTGAAAAGCTTTAGTCTTTTAACCTTTAGGTTTAAACATAAAAATACAAGAAAAGCCAATGGGAAAAATCAGGAAAAGACAGAGTTTCTTAATTAACTGTGCCCATTACCCATAAACTGGAAAAAAAATATTCCGCTATAAGACGTTATCCAATATAACCACACAGATTGACTTTAGTTGCTGCCACTGGCATTATATTCCATAGTTTCTCAAATAGTTAACAACCAGAGGGAAGGAAAACTCTCATCACTTTTACTCATTCATCCACTATCAACTCCAAGCATATTTTAAAGTATCATCTGACATGTCAAATGTTTCTCAAAGCATTTTGATTTCCATTTTACCTACTTATTTCTTCACTAATTCTTTTAAGTAATCATCAAAATCTTTTTACTTTTTTTTTTTTTTTTTTTTAGTAAAAATTCTGTCCTAGATCTCTAGCCTGCTCAGGAAACCAGTTCAAGAAACTACTTTGTCTCCCTGGGTTTCCACTAATATTTCATCAGACTGTTTTCCCTCTTTCCCTTTATGTCATGTTTTGGGCATTCATGAAGCTGTGTTTGAACATACTGTACTTTCGGCATCTCCTAGTACCTCATTTACAGTATCTGAAATCAGCCTTACTGTAGGGAAAGGCAGTTATAAAATAACAAAAGAAATAAGTAAGAAGGTAAACCTGAAACATCAAGATGAGAAAATTACCAGTGATCTTGAAGGAAACCTATATGTATAGGTAAGTGGAGAAGCCACTGAGTGGTCTCCCAGGTAAACAGCATTCAACAATATTATTTAGTGAAGGACAGAACAGGACAGGACAAGTAAATATAGAGGAATGTAAAACAGAACAACATATTTCATAGCTGGAAAATTACTTATGTCAGACCCATAGAACAGATGACAGTTGACAGAAATTCTCCAGGCTTGTCCTTTGAAAACAAATCATTGCTAAAGCGATAAGGAATCACTAGAGTATAAAATGAACAAAACCTATGGGCAAATGTTTCATTATTGCACTGTAAGTAGATCTGACCAAGTTAAGCGCTGATACTGTAAACTAGTTATATTTTCCACACACAAATGATTTTGAAATTGAATTAAACTTAGGGAAAAGAGGAATTGAGACTTTTGTATATGACAATTCCCCTTCAGTAGTTTTTTTGTGTCATTTCTAAAGGCATTGGGGACTTTATAAAAAAATGGGGGTGGTGGGAGGAGGGGAAACAGGGAAGGGGGGCAGATGGTTATCACTTTAAGAATTCCCTGAGAATTTTAAATAAATTCAATAAATAATGGTTGCTAAACAAAAATATCTTTCTGGAACAAAAGTCAAGCAGACACCACGTATCTGGCTTGTTCTAAGCAGGCAAGTTAATTCCAATACATACTGTGGGAGTCTTTGGCATAGTTTTTATACACTAAAGAACAAAAGCTGAAATATCACCTCAACAAACTACCTGGACAATAAACTGTTTTCTGTAGGGTACAAGTCCATCCTGAATGTGCTTATTGAAAATAAGCTAATCTTGAAATATTTATAAATAGATGTACAGCAATCTAAACCACCTGAATTTTATTTTATTTTTTTTAACTGAAGGTAGTGTTATTCACCTCACTCAATGGAAAAGTGCAACAGTAAGTAGTGTATAAAGCTGAAATAATAGCATCTCCCAGGTAGTTTTCCACCAAAACTGACTGTTGTATTGCAGAAGCAAAGGATTTACAAAACAACTGCAGTCACAGATCGCCTTAGAATATATATCTAAAAAAAAGCCTTGATACTAAACTAATGTACATGTTCTTATAAGGCAGAATTCCCAAAATAAATTTAACCATTGATTTGTGGAAGTATCAGGAATTTAAGATAATATTTTGAAACATGAGTACATTTAGCTTAAACTCCATTATTATTTATACATATAAAATTATTTTAAGACATCAAGTTGTGTTGTTTGGTTTTTGTTTGTTTTGTGGTTTTGTTTTTTTTAAGTTGATTTATTGCATCATCTGAAATGCACTTCTATTCCAATTTGGGTTTAAATTCAGCTGAAGACCTCTTGTAAAGTATCTTTTACCTAAGCAGATGTCCAAAACTTATGATCCCTGTGATTCATGGCTGCCAACAAAGTAAGAGAAGATCAATGTTCACATAAGCCTTGAAAAATTCCAAGCACAGAGGTTCCAGAGCCTCCCCCCCCCCAGGTAACCTGTTTCAATAACGCATTGCTCTCTGAGTCCACAACCATCCTTGGAAACATTCCTTTTGCGATACTAAGTCTTACCACCTCTAGATCTATAAGGTTCCCTAGCAGTGATTACTAAACATTTTTACTGTACTGAATGTTTAAAAAGATCTGTAGGAACTTGGGGAAAATACCTACACATGGTTTATATTTCCAGTGAAACTCCATCAAAAACCTAGGCAGTAACTTGGTATAGTGGGGAAAAAAACCCCAAAAAACTCACGAACAGAATATACTAGATGCCACACACTCCTCCAATTTGTTCTTATAAATGATAGCTATGAAAAAGCATATTTCTAGGAGACTGAAAAAAAAATTCCTTATGCTAGGGGATGGGCGTTCCAAGTCATAAATGGATGTCCTTCAATTCTCCCCACTCACGACCTTACAGAAAGTTTTAGAGACAGATCGCTGCACTTTAACTTGAAAAATGGTCCAGAATAGCTGGAGCAGATACTTGACGGAAAAACACATACACATAAAACACAGATTTTTCCATTGTGTCAAGACAAAAGATTACACAGGTATTTAATTTCCTTGGATTCATTCTTTTCTATTTTTGGCTGCACAGGTAGCCAACACAACTATATGGTATCTAAGAGCCACTGGTCCAAGACAGCACAGGTTTCAAACTTGTCTGAAGTGAACCACAGAGCATTGAAAACTTGGAAACACTCCGTAAGTATTCAAGCAGTGATGGCTTATAAACAAAAGCTGCTTTTCCTTTTAACGTATTAGTTAATCAGTGGTTCTGACCTTTTAAATAAGAAACAAAGCAGAAGCAGCTTGATAAGGTGTCTTGTAAAGAAGTTATGTGTATATGCCTCAAACTAGCTGAAAAAAATCCCAAAAGAATTGTCCTGAAGTCTTTTAGGCTATGAATGGCCTCAACAACTTCATTTCTAAATGGCCTTTCTATTAAATGGGAGTTTCGACTTTGTGTTATGGACTTCCTAGAGAAAAATTAAAGTCCTAATTTATGATGATTTGTCTATCTCTGAGACTGTAGCCACTGAATACAATACTCTGTATGCTCACATCACCTACAAGGATGTCAATAAGTAATCCCCTTAATTTGTCCCTGTTCCACTGCTGCTGAAACTTTTGAGCTTTATTAGGAATTGCACAGGGCTAAAAGAAGAGGCTAAAAGTTACAGTAAGACCTTTGGAGATGCTTTTCACCAGCCCTGTCCAGACTTGACAACATGAGAATCATTTCAGCCCTACAATCTGGAAACCTACATTTTTAAAACTAACCTGAAAACAGGAAATGCTTGCTTTCCGTTCTGAGTGTCATGCAGTGCATGAGGGTGGGATGGGAGGCTAAAAGAAACCCCATCATGAACACTGAAGACCTACTTCAAGCTAAAACAAAGCTACAAATCAAGCACTGGAATGATATACACATCCCATGCAAACACGCGAACAAATACTCCAATATAAAAAAATATTAATATGAGTCATTACAATTGTTACTAATTTAATAACTTATTACTCAAAAATATGCTAGGCAACTGACCCTGAGCCTTACCACCATATCAGATCCAGAAATTAATTTCTTTGTAAAAAGTTTGATGATTGTCACTGATGCTATTTATATGAAAAAAAGTTTCCTGTCAAAAAGCACATGAATGCATTTGGTATATTTCCTTATATTTTGTAAATGTTTTCTGACATAAAGTAAAACAGTCTAAACAAGTTTGGCTAATACAGTATTCCGATTATGTTTTCCTGTATTTTAATAATGTAATCCTAGTGTACATGTACCTCCAGCTCCATGAACAGCGAGGTAATAATGAAAGAGAAGCAGTTTGAAGTAACTTAGTTTTAATTTATATAAGGAGAGAGATTATGTACTATTTTGAGCACATTTTAATGTAACAAAAAGAAAACTGAACTACAAAAACTATCTGCAGGCACATTCCAAAAGAACGTTAACAAGGCTAGTCATATGAAAGTTAAATGAATTTTTATGAAGATATGAAAGATACACCTAGATACTAGGACCATAAGTTAGAGCTTATCCTCTACTGTTCTTGAGAACTACTGTCTCTGAAAAATAAGATTGTCAGAAAAGTCTGCAGCAATGGAAATACAGGCTAAAGAAGGAAATGAGCAATACATTGTACATTTCATTTACCAGTTCACCTGAACATATTATAACTATTTTGCGGGAAAAAATTGTACGCAAAAAGTGTATTTACTTAAACCAGCTGCAATAATGTCGGGTTTGACAATAATTTAAAAAAAACAGCAGGCACTGTGATACTATTTTAGAAACATTCCTCAGAGGAAGTGGCACAGTATATTTGAGACAATTCCAGTAAAGTAAAAAAATACTATTTTGGAGTATTTCCTACATATTTAAGACATGACCAGGCAACTTGACCAAAAGTACTCAAATGAAAATTTTAGAAAACATATGTGCAAAACTCTAAGACTTCACATTATTGACTGTAGGTAGTGATATTTTACTCCGTATTTTTTTACATTATCTACTATAGGAGAAATAATTGGGTTTTGAATTCCATCAAAACTTCTAAATGAGTTCCACGCCTTACGTGATTTTTGAAGGGAAGCTAAAAGCTATAGCAATGATATTTCCAAGAAAAACGCTGGTTTCTCTGTGTTAAAAAGAATCTTGTTTCTGAAACTTCTGCAACTGTTTACAAAAAAAAATTGCTTCCACTCTTCAGAACAAGAACTTGAGAACACAGCTGCAGCGCCGCAGACAATATGTTCTTTGACATCCTTTGTAGTAAAAAGTCTCAAACTAACTTTGGCCAAGTTTACTTATTTGGACCACATTTACTTAGAGGACACAGAGTCTGGCAGCTAAATTCTGCTGAAGTTTGATGTTCACTCAGCACGTTCTATATCTAAGTTCCAGGCTTTCCCCTCTCATCCTTATCAACGTGACAGCTATGGCCAGAGCTGCCCAGGAGTAAAGTGAGCAGATGCTCCTGTGTGTCTCTCTCAATGCCTTCCATATTGCACCAAGTAGAAAGAAAAGAGAAAGAATCCACTTTCATGGGTCAAACTGGATCAAACTAAAGGAGGGAATACACAGAGACAAGGAAACCACTGCGAACTGCTCCTAGAAACAATGGCAGGCTGGTTTAAACGTCAGAATAAGTAACCTAGTGGAACAAATGCTCTGTTAAGTATTACAAGGTTAAGGAGAGTGATGCACAAGTGAGACAGGACAGAACTAGTAAGGATAACAAAAAAAAGGACTGTAATTGATCCTTCTATGTTTTTATGAAGCCATGTTCCATATGCTTAATATTCAGATTCCCATTCCTCTGTGGACAGGCAAACAGCTTAGAAACTCATTAGCAAAACATACGTCTTATACTTGTCAACTGACGGACCTATGGAGGGAATAACCATCTATACCATGGCTATAAAGTATATATAAAGTACTTTTGCTCAAAGAAGCAACATGTTTATATTGAAATCTAAAGAGTTTGAACCAGATGAGTATGCATGGAATTTGTTGTTTCTTGCTGGTTTTCTCCATTTTGTTATTCTAGAGACGTAGGATGCCACATCTAATTGCAAAGCCTAACCACTAGACTTATAAACCATAATTATTCCAAAGTTAGTAGATGACACAGTTACTGTTGTCTGTGCAAACAGTTCAATTAATGGTGTATTTATGATACCCTATTCTGTTACTCTATTTTTCTACAGGACATCTTCCTATGCAGTATATGACTTTAGTAGTACAGTGGTGATGAATTGGTGCTGTGTAACAAAGAAGCTGTCATCTTGAAGACTCCTGCTTCATTTGTTACAGTGACTGGAGCCTGTGCACGGAAAAAGTTGAGGGACAAAGGTAAGAGAAGAGAATAGTATCAAGTTTACGATGACAAAAAGCTACAGAATTAAGACTTTGCTACAGAGATTGCATTATGCTGAGTAAGTTATACAAGTAAAGATTATACTGAGAGGTCACTCCTTTGGTCTTCACTCTCCAAGTGTTTTCTACAAGAGTCACACAGCTCTATAAAGCTGTGCATTTGGGAGACAGACCCATCAAAATACATCCTAGACAGTGATTATACCACACAACTCAAGTATGCTGAACAAGATGAACACCTAAATCAGAATGTGCTTCACTTTTCTCCAATTCTCAAACATGAAAATGGAAATCAAATACCCATTCACTTCACTAGGAGTGAATAAATTCTTGTTTGTGAACCACTCAGTGGTAATAAGGAATACTTGAGAAAAGCCAACAAGAAAATTAACAATTCCGTCATCATGACAGCATCTGAATAATAGACAAAAGGCAGAACACATGCCAAAACTCCCAAGTCAAGTGAGGATAAAACACTGCAGATTTAGTCAGTACAGCAGGTTGTCTCTTCTCTCTTTTTAACAGCTTAAACATTAGGCATTAAGTCTAAGATATTAAGAGCATCCACAGTGAATAAAAAAAAGTTCCAAGTAAACTCTATTTGAGATAACTCCTTCTTTGCCACGAAGATAGAGGGATGCTAGACAGATCACAAGTCTAGCTTTTATACTGGGGAGTGGTGGGATCCCCCCCCAATGTCACCTCTGCAGAGCACTGACTGTGGTTGAAGGCCCAAATACAGTACTGCAAATCACTAAGTACTATTCATTCATGAGAAATCATTATAAGAAGTCATAAAAATGCAATTCAAGAAATATTAATAGAAATTTAATTAAAACTGGATAATCCTTCAGTTCTGTTACTAAGACACTTAAAATTTTCATTCTTTGCAACAAATACTGACTGAATAAAATTATTCTCTATCCAGAGTAAGCCCAAGAGAATCCTTTCCATTATGTTATTAGCTCTGAACCACTGGACCTTGCCAACACCTGTGTTACTATGAAGTTATTCATTAGCAGCTGAGGACATAGCTGGGAGTAGTCATTTTTAAAATGCATTTGCTATCAATATCAACTTCTTGGAAGTCTCTCAAAAGCATATCTGGGACAGGGAAATGTGAATATATGCTGTTAAGGACTGTGTATATCTGTCCTCACTGGTAAGCACATGTGAGACTATGGCCTCTGCTACCCTCAATTGCTTTCCATTCAGCAACCTAAGAGAAGGTGCTAAGGCCTGAAGACAAAATAGAGTGAAGGAATAACTGCAGACAGTGTAATTAGAACTCTAACTAGAGTTGTTTTTTTTCTTTTAATTGAAAATCACGTTGCACAGGATTCCCACATGCTATGCTGGTTGTAAGTGAAAGGAAGAGATCACCTCCCTCCCAGTTTACTCCCAGCAGTTGGCACCAGGCTTCTATGTCAGATCTTTACCTGCTCAGATCAGATACGGGAACGTGCAAAGTAACTTTGTTAGCCTAGGGTAGTCAAAACATTCCCATCCAGAAAAAGACAGTTTAGTGACTCTAGATCATTCTAACTTTTAAAGTAATTAAACAAGCTGTCAGCTTATGCATCTGAGGAGATATCGACCATGAGCAACTGAAGGTCAGTTAGGGCTAGAAACCACTTAAAACAGCTCAGCTGTGATGAAAAAAACTTAAGTGTATGTGCAGAGGGAATTAACAGACCGTCCTTGAAACTGAAACATCATCTTGGAGAACAATGAGGTACCAATTAACAAGAATTTTAGAATGATCTCCTGAAAAATGATGCCAAGTCAGAAGAATGGTGAGGTTCCTTCCATGTGCTATATCAATAGCTTTCCTGAGTAAATTTAAATTAAAGACTGTCTCAGCTTCACTCTTTATATTATGTTTGCATAGAAGAGGGTACACGCAGAACTTCCCTAACAGTGGTCTCATTTGGTTTTTTAACCTGTACTTCCCACACCTTAGAAAAAAATCTAGTATTAACCTATCACAGACATGCAATTTTTCAATTATTTTCTTTCATTCAGGCTCCTTTCTACTGTCTCCTTTTCACACATGTATTATAAAGTATGTAGTTTTGCTTCAGAAGCAATAAACATGTTTCTATCTCCATATATTTTCAGAAATGAATATATCTGTGTAATGCTCATCCTGCTGTTTTCAGACAGATTTAAGATTTAGTAAAAGACTTTCACATCTGAAGTCAAATCAATGAACTTCCAAGCCTAACACAACCATATCTCAGGTACTGATTAGCAACACAAGCTTCAAAGTCTAAATATAGTTTAATTCCACTCTAATTATAAAGATGACCTTACAGAAGCTTTATACTAACCTGGAATAGGTTATCTAAGTTCTCTCTGAACTGTAAATACCTATAAGAATAGCTGAAGACTGTTTCTGAATCTTAATAAGTTCTTTCTTAATTATCTCAGTGGTACCAATCTCAATTACTGGATAAATCTTACCCCTTTTGCATTTATTGTCATAGGGTTTTTTTCTTTGTTCTCCTGCTACAGAGTATCAAAGTGTACATGCTCAGTACCTCCTGATCTTTATCATTTCATCACCCTTTTGTACAATCCTAAATTTCCTAGATGTCTCAAGAGTGTTTAAATGGGCAAACTGTTGGGTTTTTTTCAACTGTCCTCTTTCTGGACATTCACTCATTTCTGCTATAATTGTTTTAAGCAAAACAAAAATATGTAATTGTGTTATCTTGCAAATTAATATATAACATGGTAAAATCATGTCTTTGGTTCTATTCTGCACATTTCAAGTATGGTCCAGCATTACAAGACTTGCATTCAGTCTCTGTAGTGTGGCTCCTCTTCCCTATACAGTTGCAACAGGCACAAGACAAAACATCCTATCTATCTATATCTCACCAAAGCTATATGCACTATTTCCTTCACGACCTTTGATAGAGATAAATATGGGGTAAGGCAGGGAAACGTGAAAGCGGCATCTAGAGCATACTGCATACTAACAACCCCAGACAGATTACATTTACTTGAGTAACTCTTGATCCAGCTGCTCCACAATGACAGCTCTAAAGTAATCCTTCAATTCTATTAGTTTGAAGAGGAATAAATTGTACACATTTATGTCAGTTAAATTCTGTTTATCTAGCAGTATTACCATGTGATTTCTGTCACCTACTTTAAAAAATAGAGTTGTCATAGCCACATCTAACACTTTTAAAGCGATGTATCAGCTTAGCACTCTGTTGTTTAAAAATATTTGATTGTTTACTTCCACTTTTGGAAATAAACCACAACCATAGCCATCTTATCAACCAACTGCTTTATCCAATGTCGCCATATGTTAATTTCAGTACATGAAGAATTAAATTATTCCTACATTTCTCTCACTGCCAAAAAGCAAGCATAGAAACCCTCCACATCCTAGTACCTACCTTTATTCTATGAAATCGAACAATATCTCCAACTTTGTAAATTTTTGGTAGTGAATCTAGATTTCCATTAAAAAGAGTGCACGTTAACTTCACATTTGATGGGTCCACAAGTGTTACAACTGAGCAATAATCTGTAAAATATAAAAGTGTTTGAATGAATAATAGGCATTATGGTATTATTAATACACAGGTATTAAACTTGGCATGAACAACGACATGGCCTATTTTTTTCTGCTACAAACTATGTAACTCCTCCAAAGTCAATTTAGTTACAGGACCAAAACAACTGAAGTGTGGCCCATCTTGCTGATAATTAGCCCAAATAACGGAAAATGAAATGGGTGATTAAGCACAGGTCTGTGATCCAGGAACACACAAAACTACTTCTTCTATCTGCAACAGGAATACTACTTTTTCACGTTTCAATTACTTCCTTTATGAAATGAGGAGCACATGTACTATCTTGTACAATCCTTTTCTAAGATTTACTTTTGCACTGTCTTCTGAAGAGGTAATGAGTTCTGTAACTACTAAAAGCAAATTAAAGAATAAATTACTTCTCTTTCACTTCAACAAAATGTGCAAGATTATATACTGCAGGCATACACAGTCCCACAGTGGTAGTTAAAAAGTATAGTAAGAATCTGAATGTCCTTTTGAAATTAAACTTCATTAATAGAATTTCACTTCTATTAATGATCTAAAAAGTAAACTCAAAGATACAAGTATGACAAAGCAAACCAGCTCAGAATAGAGCAGTATTTGCAGATGACAGAAATGAAACCTGTAATTTTCCATTTCAGCTTACAGAAGCATGTGTGCTCAGATACCTTACAAACATAAAAAGGAATGAGTACAATTGCTCTTTCACAGGGTGCTAGGTGGTTAACCTGCCTGAGAGCTATACAAATACACAGTATCAGCATGGCTGTACATTTAGAACCTCAGGCATCCACATCTTGTCCTACTTGCTTTTAATCAAGACTACAGTGTTTATTTTTTTGGCTACTTACTGTGCTAGATTTACTGAAACTTACAGCTCAGGCCTGGACTACAACTTTTTCAGCAGATGAGTAGAGCAATAACTTTTATAACCTTTTATTTTTACCTTGATGACAGCCTTTATACATTTACGAACACAACATTTTGGCTTTTCAAAAGAGTTAGCAAGATCCTCAAGCAAAACCCACAATTTTTAAGCATTAACTGTTGAATACTGTTAATTTAAAGTTTGAACTCTTGCAATGGTGAACTCTGTTGGTTTTCAGTTTGAGCATACCACTCAAAATGTCAGAATGAGAAAACACAAAACCAGTATTCGTAAGAGTGGCAAAATTATTTTGTACTTTTCCATACTGGTGTAACACTGATTTACTATCTCTCTTAGCATTTTCCTGTACTCTGAAAAGAGTGGAAATATCTAAACTGTTTGCAGTGCGCACAGTGCTTTCAGACCAGAATAATGAATAAAATAGTTTTGTTACTATTCATTCTGACTGAAAAAAGCATAAAAGACTACATCTGAATTACCCAAAGCACTTGGGCAATTCTCCAGCCTTACAATGCCATTTACTTTTAACTCACACTTTTACTGTCACAGTCCTATCTTAAGAATGTAAGTTTTCACTGTAAAAGTCTGTTTATTCATACTGCTGACCTGCATATAAAATACAGACACACCGTTTAGAAGCAGGAACAGTTCCTCTGTGTACAGAAACCATTTACACCTGCTATAATCTTAGTATTATGGACCCTTATTTGAATTAAAAGTTCTTTGCCAATTTTGGTTACATTTGGTAACAGCCAACAACAGAATCTCAGCAATGTAAAAAGAAAGTAGTTGTAACTCTTACAAAGACTTGCACGAAGACTTAGACCCATTCTCTTTATGTATCAAAAATGATAACACTCTTCAAGATAGAAAACTCTCTAAACAGAGTAACACACAAAGACATCATAATTCAGCAGGCATCAAGTCAACACTAAAGAACATGAATGAATAAGCCCATTTATGAATTCTATTGCTAATATTCAAACAAACTACAGAAACTACCTGTACAAAAATGAAATCTGAACAACTGACCAGAAGCTTCTTGTTTGGCAGTGTGAGCTTTCTCAATTTCTATAATGATGAAATTAAACACTGGAAGACTACAAATGAAATCCAAGGTTAAAGGAACTGTGGCTTGTGGGTAAGCCCATGCCAGCCACAGCAGATATGCACACATAAGGATGGAGGAACACACATCAGAGCAGAGGACAACACTAAGAACAAGGGTACGGGGCTGGGGGAAGAGTAAGAAAGAAGGAGCAATAGCAAGAAACTGCTATGCACTAAACCCAATCCCCTGCACCCCCAAAAAGACACAACAACAACAACAACGGGAGTGGAGACTAGGAAGGGGGAAGGAAAAGTGTCTGGAGTAAAGCTGAGCCTGGGAAAAGTGGACAAAAGGTGTTTTCCCTAGGTGTTTAGATGTTTCTCTTCATTGTTTCTTAATACCTGAACCAGTTATTAAGTGTTTATGTTAACCGGCAAGGAATTAAATTCCCCAAGTCAAATCTGTTTTGTCCATGACAGACACCTTTTCAACTCTCAAAAATAAAACCCCAAACAAAAAAGCAACAAATCCAAACAAATCAAACCCCCCAACTTCCCTTAGCTATAATTCTGTGAGGCAGTCAGTGACAATGACACTAAACCAGAGTTTACATATCTGGGAAGTGAACAAAGGTTTCATAGTGCTAAGACAAAGTTAGTAAAATCTCCATCATGCATTTTATAAAGATACAGACAAATTTTTGCCACACAGCTTTGAAAGAGAATACTATCAGTCTACAACTGACAGTTTTACTTTATATAAAAACTACAGGAATGCAGTCAAAAGAAGACAATCTATGAACAGACTCCCCAAACATGAAGACACATAGATTAACATACATAATTGTATGTGCACTGCCTATTCCTTCAAAAAAAAAAAACTGTTCTGCCATTTTCAGCAAATACACCTTTGATTTTCACTATCACTTAAACTTCAAAGTTTAAATTCTCTACTCTTTTCAGTGGCTGAAGTATTGAAAGAAGAAATGCAATAAATGCTTCCTAAGAAAAAGAAAACTACTTTGCCTACAGATACAGAAGTATTTCTAGAAAACCCCTACTCTTCCTCCTCCAAGACTTTTACACAGACTCAATAATGATAAATTCTCATCTATTGCACTCAGAAGTTGCTAAGCATCACTCTTTGCATGCTCCCACCAAAGGCACATGGTCAAGTACCATATAGCACCTATCCTAACATTCTATGCTAGGATAAGCAGATATAAAGAAAGTTGCATCAGTGGCTGACAAAACTGCAAGTATTTATACTGTAATATGAGGATGGATTGTTGTATTTCTTTGAATAAGAAATATGAAATATTTTTGGTTAGAGGTTAACTTAACAGTTCAGCTGCAAAATGACATGAGCAAAATGAGCAATTAAGAAGAAAAACCCATATGGCTCAAAGATTTACAATCCTTTGAGGACACAGGGTAACATGTTACAGTGCATTGATAAAATCCAACATAGGAATGAAGTGAATAATGAAAATGATCCACAGTAAAATTGTGGTTACTCTTTGATGCTGTGCTCATCACCTTCACACGTGCAGCTGCCTGCTAAGGGAGAAAAAGAGAACACACTCCCTCCATTTGCTGTGCAATCAGCATACTCAAATGACTAATAATCATCCTACTCAAAAGTAATATAAATTATACTTGCTTTATACAGTTCGATAACACCTACGTAAGTTCAGTTTCTGCGATTTTAGACTTCCATTCTTAACTATCATCTCAAAACATCACTTCTACATTAAAATTAATTAAAATAGAGTTCTTCAAGAACAAAGCATAAAGACCAGTTTTCTTCCAAAGAAATCCTTAACCAGCAAGTCCTTTTTGAAGGTTAAAACCAAAAAGCCATGCATCTTTCCTTCTCCAGCTGGAATGTGAAAATTGCCTTCTGCTTTCCATAGCAGCATAGCAGTTCAGTGATCAAATTCACTTTTCTGCACAAATAATGAATTCAACTCTAAACAGTATTGCTGAATTTAAATAATATCCCAGTGTTATAGGAAATGATATAATAAATGCCATTGGTCAAGCTTTTGATTTTTCATAAAATACTTTCCAATGAAGCAAAATCCCTCAAGCAAAAAAAAAAGTTTACATATTGTAGTCAATCAATTTTCCTTTACTAGGTAAGTTTACTTCACTGATTAACTTTTCTTAAAGAAGGAAAACTTTACCACTAGCAATTTTTACTTGTAATAATCTGTCTTAAAAATATTACATTTACACACTGGATTTACAGTTGAACTTTATTACTATGAAAGAATGTTTTCACTTTCATACTAGACTGACTCAGTAAAAGCATTGGGTTTAGGCTTATACTACACAGAACTCCAAACTATACCTATGGGTTTTTTTAATATATGGATTATTATGAAGGGGTATTCCCACTCAGGCTTAACATCATGTTAAGGACTGCCAGCAATGGACACCTGTCTAATTATGCTTGTAACACCTCAGAACTGGTGTTTATGCTAAAAAAAAAAAGCAGAGAAAAGCAATGTTTGGTTTAACGAAAGTACAGTGATGCAACTGTCCACACGCTTCTTGCATCTTTCAGACTAGTTCTTAACTGTTCTTTAGAAATACAATTACCTTACCTTGTTACTTAGTTTTTTATTTCATCTCATATAAACCCCACAACTATTTGATGAAGCAGCTTTTAGAAAATAAATTTATGCAACAAAGGGAAATCATTAATATTGCACAGACTATCTTAAACCTAGTCAAATTCCAGATCAGTGCAAGGTTACATTAACTACATGGAGAACACTGATCTCCTCCAAGCTTCTAGGTCTTGACTTTAAATAGTCTGAAATACGAATGTTTTGTAGCCCTGCAACAGTCATTGAAAAGCTGAAGTTTCCTCCAGTGTGATGACGGTTTAGGTTCATTTTTCAGGTTATAGCTTTCTTTTTATAAATGCCATAGCATTTCCACTCTTTTATGGACTGTTACATCACTCATTAGCATGCTCAGAAAGTCAGCATCTCTCCACAGTGTACAGATGTATTAAAAAAAACAAACCCATACACAAACCCCACAGATTCTTACTTTTTATTTCAGTCACTGTAAGAAAACCTGAACTGCTACAAAAGCTTTCCAGATTAGTAGTTACTGATGTTGTAGGAAGCCATTTAGCACTTACTGATAAAACATTTATTTTAGTTTTATTGAGGACTTCAGCAGTTCCTAACAAATGCGTTTGCTTTCTACCTTAAAAATTTATACATCGATTTAATTATGAATCTCCTTTTGGGCAATCATATATGCACTCCTGACTAACATTTCAGTAGAAAACCCACTATCCTGAATCAATAACTTCCTCCTGCAAAGAGAGAAAAATGTTTTTGGCAATGTTGTTGGCAATAAGGGATGCTAATTAGACATTGCCTTCTGTTTCTTATATTTCAATACACACACAAAAACAGAGGGAGATTATTGTAGGAAATTCTCTCTTCAAAACTACACCAAACACCAATGTTTTCAAGAATTACTGAGGCCATTCAATACACAGGTGTCTTTGTACTAAACCCAAGCAGTTGAACCAGCTAATTTACCAAATATGTTCAACAAAACACAGGAAGGAAAATAATGCAAATATACACACACTCCTATACAAACACATATACTGCCAAAACCTAAAACAAAACCTTTAAGAATCAAACTGAAGATGCTTTACTACAGCTTGTTATTTCTAACATGCAATACACCTAAGAGATACATTGAGTAACTACCAGAAGCATCTGGCTGAACAGATGCTTTAATGCTATTATTTGTAACTTGTAGATCAAAGTGACTGTCCTAAGATTTCTTTCTGTTAACTATTTATTCAACTGTATTTTTTTAAAACTTTTATTTATCTTCATTATTAAATGATAGGAAACAGCAATTATTTTAAAAAAAGAAACACAAACTCCACTATGAACAGAAGGGAAAGAACATTAATCTCATTTTTAGGCTCCAGAAACAAAATCACTATCTTTACCTCTGCAAACCTTTATTCTGTTCTGCAAAATTTAAATTCATCCTCAAAAAACCAAAATGGAACTCAATACTTCAAAGACCAAAACTACTGCAGATTTAACTATAAGCCTGCTTCCTCACAATTAGACCATCAGTTACCACAACAGTCTGGTTTGTTTTGCACTCTAAAGTTGGTTTGCTATTACTTAAGAAAATTTGACTATTTTAATCAAAGTTGCCCACATGCTATAGTTTAAAGTAATTTTTTTTTTCAGCTACATAGTTTTAAAAAAATTCTGGACTGAGAATTTTGATGAACTTGGCTCAAGATCAAATAAAAACTGAAAATAAAAATAAAATTTAGGGCTTAAAAATATCTTGAGGAATCTGATTGTTGGTTCTTAAACTGTGTTTTGGGCATGTAGAACTGCAGACCTGGAAATGTTCAAGTTTTTAGAAGTGTACTTTCTGAAAATGCTACCCTTTATTAATTTGATTCTAAGAAGTATTTCAATAGTTGTCATTCACATGCATGTCTAGGTAAGCTGAAATGAGACTTTAATTCAACATCTGACATTACTATACTGCATATATCTAAGGGAACAAGCTAGGTGGAGGCTTCCCCAGGAGAACAGGATTTTACTCTCATGACATCTTGTGAACTAGCAGCAAGGATTCTTCATGCCATAATTCTTCCCTGCACTATGGAAAACAGTGACTAATATCTGCAGGGGAAAAAAAAAAAAAAAAAAAAAAAAAAAAAGGCAGACTTGGGGAAGCAGCAGCATCACACTGTAATGTCCCAAAACCTTCATGGTCAAGCACATAACGTCTGTAATTGGACACTATAAAGACAGATGCATTTACTGTTTTTACTCAGGCTAAATACTTGAGATGTCCTTGTTGGGCTTAAGGGAGGGGAGGAGGAGGTGAGAATCACCTTTGCTAAATATAATATAAAATACCTAAGACTCTTAAATTATTCAGGAAGGAAACTTACAATATAATTCTGAACACCTGCAAGAGACCTTCCAGCAGACAGAAACCCATCTGTCTGTTGTACCAAGCAGGACCTGAAGTACTTCCTTGGATGGTTTTCAGAACACATGAAATTCTCATGTATAGATATTCCAAACTACACACCCTGAGCTGAAGCATGCTTAGTTAAAACAACTTTATCTGGAATAAATAATAATTTATGATCATACTGAAAACTCGTTTCATGCATTAGTGTTTTAACATTTGTCTAATGCAATAATTGTCATCAAAATTATGAACGTTTATAGATTATATAAACTGACAAGGATAACTTGGGTACCACTTGCTTTCACGGGAACACAGTGCAAAGCTTTAGCCTTAAGCTTTAATACATGTAACAATGAGTAATATCCCCTATCTAGGGGCATATCTATACAGCGAATAGACACCCATACAGATTAAGTACAGTGGCTCCACTGCCCATGCTTCCACCAGGTACCAGTTTAAAGCTGTATGATTCTATTAACACAGTGTCAGAAAGAGAATGTAATAGTGCAGGATTGTGCCAGATCTAATGCGACTACAGAATCTCCTCACGACCCGTTTCATGCCCTAGCATTTCAGAGCAATCATTAAGTATTTTGCACCCTCTCAAGCAGACATAACTCTGGATTGTGTAAAAAAAACAAAAACCTAACACTGAAATATTTAACTGAGTGTGAATATTTTTATGTCAATCAACTTTACCATATCAATGATATCTGTTTAGGAGATTTTCATGATACAGTAGCAAGTGAATCATAACTATCCTCATAAAAAAGAAACTTTTCAAAATTGTGTCCATTATCTTCATTGATAAATTGTTGTGCTTGGGGTTTTTTTTTATATTACCAAAGGAAAAAAATATATGGAAGATATATTAGAAAATTAATGATATTTAGGCAAGGACTAGTTGTTAAGTAAATGATCCTCTATTTAATTTCTACTACTTATGAAACTGAAGTCATCTGTCAAATAACTCAGTTGCAAAAATCTGTCCTAGTTGTTTCAGAGACATATTATCCTGACAGTTTATTTAACATTTTTGGTTTTACACATCTGGAAAGAATGGCTGTCTTGATAATTTCCAGCAATTGGTGCTTATCTAAGTAAGATGTTCAAAGTCCACAGGTCCCCAGAGTCTTGTTAAAGCAGCTGGACAAATCACAAATCTAGACCATGCGATCCTTCAAGAATGTCCTGCCGTGATTTACTCAAAGAGTAAAAATAGTACTTTCTACATTTTATTAACTTCCTTCCTACCCTTTTAGTGGTCAGCAGTGTGAACAAAGGAAACAAAAGCTGTAAAAGATTTGTGGGGTTTGTTTTGTTTATTTCTTTTAAGCCTGAGTTTTGAACCTGCAATATTTTTCAAGGGGAAAGTACCTCCATTCACAGCTGGCAATATTCTGAAGTATTATAGACAAAGCTAATCTTTTCAGTTCCTTACAAACACAGCTAAGAAATCTATTACAATTGCAGGCTGAGAGTATCAGTGAGAGCTCAACTTTTCAAATAAATATATGTATGTATTTATGTATCTATATATTATATAGATATTGTAAGACTGATAGCATTTGAACAGGTCTAGCATAAGCAATCACCATACAGCAACACAAAATGAAGATTTTGAGAAGCTCACTACAGTGGACAGATGTTGTTTGGCAGATTGACTTTTTGATGTTTTCTGCACAATCAAAATTAAAATAATTTAACTTTTTAATGTTAAAAACAAAACACTTATCTGCTCTGTATAATGACCTTTATAACAAAGTCTTTAGCAGATTTAGTGGCGTGTCAAGCAGGAAAGAATATCACTAATGAGAACTCCCACCCAAAAGAAGTGTTTTGTAAACTTTTAAATTTACTCATTCTATTTGAGAAACCATGAAGACTGTTACTATTGTTTGTCTTTTTAAGATAAAGAGATTTTTCATTCCCCTGAGATTTTTATCTTCAAAGGAAATTTGCTTCTCAAGATCCTTTCTGCAGATTTATACTCATTTCATTATAACCCAAAGAACAGGAATGTTTGAAAAACCCAGAGAGTCCTAGCATATATGCTGGGGTGGCCTTGGTGGGTTGTGTGGTGCCCATCCAGCTGCTCTCTCACTCTGCCTCCTCAACAGGACAGGGGAGAAAATAAGGTGGAAAAGCTTGTGGGTTGAGATAAAGACAGGGAGATCCCTCACCAGTTACCATCGCAGGCAAAACAGACTCAACTTGGGGAAGATTTAATTTACTACCAGTAAATATAGGGTAGAATGGTGTAAAAGACTAAAAAACCTTTCCCCCCAAACTCCTTCCTCCCAGGCTCAACTTCACTTCTTCATTCCTAACATCTCTACCTCCCCTCTTCCCTAGAACAGTGCAGGGGGGATGAGGAATGGGGAGTTGTGGTCAGTCCATAACAGATCGTCTTCTTTCACGCTCCTTCCGTCCTTACACGCTTTTTCTGTAGAACAATCTGCTCATCTGAGGTCTGCTCCAGCACCTGGATGACTTCCTCCCCTCCTGCTTCCCTGACCTTGGTGTCACAGGGTTGTTGCGCACATTTTTCCTCCTCACTTCTCAGTGCCATGCCGTGTTTTGCCCCTTCTTCACTTGGTTTTCCCAGAGGCACTGCTACCTTGACCAAGGGGCTCAGCCAGGCCCTGTGACAGGTGGGCTGGAACCAGCTGTGCTGGGCCCAGGGCAGCCCCAGCCACTCCTCCTGGAGGCCAATCCCCAGGGCACCCACAGACAGCACAGTTTGCTTCTTTCCCATTTTCAAACCTTTTTCATGCCTGGCAGCCCCAAATCCTTCTCCTTAAGCCCCCAGCAACCTGACACTACCCATTCACTAGTATCTGGGAATCTATCTCTGACCTTTGAAAAGCTCCTTCTGGAATCTTTCCTTCAATTAATATGTTATAAATATTAAGTATTGCCTAAGTATTAACTGTAGCTAAATCACATGACAGTTCCAAAAGTATTCAGTTCTAGGGGTAGAATAAATTTTGTTACTATTACTTGTAAGCTAGCACTGTAACTTGATTTGCTATACACAGAGGAAACATGCACACACTTAATTTAGTATTTTATGAATGGCTGCATTTCTAACTAGAGAGCAGAACACTTTTCTGTTTCCACACTAAATGCATTGAGTTCCTGCAAACACTTTCATTTACTGTTATTCCTCATTTACTTCTAGGAATATCTGTTGTGTTGTAACATTTCTAATGAAAAACAACTGGAAAACTGTAGTCTTCCACTTTTACTGGGTTACAGTATTAAAAATCAATTATTTTCTGAAAAAAGTGACAACCAACTTTGACACAGCCTTCTCTTAACAACTACCATTTGCTTTTTCCTATATAAAACACTCAATATATAATCTTAAAGATTTGCAGTTTATTGTTTAGAAAAATAACTTTAGTGTACTGATGACTAAATTAACATTAATTTTATCCTACTCTACACAGTCTCAAAAGGAAAAAAAAACCCGACCAAACATGCTATATTTGCTATAAAAACAGATGGACCATTACTGGCTTAGTTCCCAACTTAATGACTACATCTATTTTTCAAATGTTTATGTTTAAATTAGATTATCCCATATTCTTCAGACTTGTTTTTTGTTTATGTTTTAGAGTTATTTTGGGAACACTACTGCCTTTTCAACACTAAGAATGCACAGCAGAAAGGTTTTCTAGGAACAAGCCTTGTCACCTTCTATAACAAACAAAAACAGGAACATACATTTTGACAACTAACTGTATGGGAAGCACAGAACTGCTCTCCTGCAGACATCAGGGCACTGAGCCCTAACGCTGCAGATATATGCTTTCTTCTGTTGACAGGGCCAACAGTATGTAAAAACACTGCTGAACTCCCTGCTGCAAGGAATTCATTAGCTGCAAGCTATTCATTAGCTTGTGGACCTAGTTAATTTCATATATTCTTGAAAATTCCTATGTTACTATGACTACTGACGGGGCTGGTGGCTGCCTTTAGTACAGCTGACACCTGGTGTACTACAGCCCAGAGAGCAGCACACACGTCTTGTCTTTTCTGTAGGCAAGCGTTAGACCACACTTTAGCTACAAGCGAGAGCAAAGATTTCCTGTCAATAGGATCTTTCAAACCAGTATACCTGCTTATCTAGAAGAATACTATGTGCACCAAACAGAAGTAATTAGCATAGCCACAATACAGATTATATCAGTACAGTTCATTTGAACATACTGAAAGTAGTATACATGTATTTGTACAGACCTCCCAGACGTTTCTCCTACACTCTAAACTGATTCAAACGAAGGGTGAAGATTGCTTGGTATTCAAAAGTGAAGCCATTAGTTGAATCTTAGCTGGACTTGGAACTTTTTTCAAGTGTGCCACCAAGTTTGCACACCTTTTGGCTATTTCATTTTTGTTTCAAGCTACCCAACAGTAAGCAAAGCTCATTCTGGAAGCCATGGTACTGCAGCTATAGTACTGTGCTCTCACAAAGGCATTTAATGCCTTGCGTGCATCACCTTTCAGACTGCTGCTGGCAAGTTTTTGAGCAAGTAAGATCACACAGATCTGTTTGAAAAGATTTTGCAAACAAGCCACTAATTCTTAGTTCTGATTTAACGTTCACTTAAATTTTGGTATTTAGAAGCCAAATTCATGGCTATTGACATTGTTCAAGAAACTTGCATGCATAACTAACACCATAAAAATCAGTCACCATCCTAATTATTCTTTTTTGTTTGATTAGAAATACATATAGAAGAGGAAACCCTCCCTGAACTTTAAAATGCACAGTAACTTTATAACAAGCATAAAATACTTTGATTAATTCTGAATCAAATAAGAAACTACTGCTTAATTGAATTTAGCAGGGATATCACCTAGCTGTATACTTACTGAGCACCTAGTGAAATGGTATGATCTTCTAGCAAAACCAACACAATCATTAAGTGTTCATCTCTCAGAAAAAATTCAGTTGTTGCACAGCTTCTCCAAATAACAAATATACTGGCACTGCATAAGCAGTTCATAAAACTCATTGTCAAAATCTCAAGGAAGAATTGCACATACTTACACAATAAACCTTTCCCACAAGGACAGGTGCAGGGCTTTTGCACTTTTTTTTTTTGCACAGGTCACTTTCTCTGTTTTCTACTGATAGTATTAGCTTCATAAACACTTTCTTCATTTACTATGTCCACCAGTCTGCCTAAAGTGACTGATATCCCTTACCTATTTGTTGTTCTGTTTTGTTGAGGTTAACTGAGAACTGTGGTCAAAGGATCACCTGAACTTTTTGTTCTGGCTGATTTTTAATAAACATCGTAAGAACAGTTCTGTTTGAAGGAGGAGTTTTATATTTCTTGAATATAGTACGTACCAGTTCCTTTGCTTACATATGGAGGCTTGAAGAATTTCACAATGCCATACAAATTCACTATAGTTCCATCTTTAAGATGATTCAGAGGAGTATACACATATTTTGGTGCAACAGACTGGAAAGGCATGATAAAATTAGGGAAGAGAAGAAAAAATTGTTGAAATATTCATCCATAATTTTGTCTTTTAACATTATATACCCTCAGATATGATTTAATCCTAAAAAGAAAAAAGGTTATCTATTTCTTCCTTATTCACTTTAGACTCTCTAAAGATACATACATATGTATTTTCACACCTAATAAAGCACACAAGACTTACTTTCATTTTTTTGAGAAATCTTCCTTAAAATAATGTCCATATAAGTTTCAATACATGAAATAGGTGAATAAAAGTAATTATAAGAAAGAATGATGGAAAGTGATTTTTTACTGATTGATTTTAACATGTCCATGCAAAGGGTTTTTCAGAGTATATGCATAAATAATTTTATAAGTACTATTGACAGTGTCACTGCACAGATCACTGTCTCAGGGGCTGGTGGTTTACCTCTCACAGCCATTGTGTAATTCTTCTCATTAAAACAGCATTTCTTGGAGGATTAAAGAAATTGAGGACTACCTTCTACTGTTTAAGGGCTACTATCCTTTCACCTTAAGGTTACATTATATGCTGATTGGTCTCTTTTAAAGAATACAAATTCTGCAAAACAGGCTGAAAACTGGTTTCCTATTACTATACTGGGGGGTGGGGAGAAAAAAGAAGTGTCTTCCCAAATTAATACAAAGCCAAGCTGTAGCATCTTTAGTACTAAACCTTTAACCTTATGAAAGAATAATAAAATTTCATACACCAGTTTCTATGCCTTTAATATACTATCTCCTGTAAATTTTTAATTTAGACACATAAAGGTTTGTTCTAAATGTTAATCAAAAGATAAGACCAGTACATGAAGTCTGATTATAAATCAAAGGAAGATTCATATTTACATTTTTGTAAAGCGCATGATCTTTAGAATGACCATTACCTTTCTAGTTTATCTCTCAAACCAACATACAGCCTAGTTTGAGATCAAAATAACTACACTGCAAGTACAGAAAAGTATTACTTTTTCATATTTTCTTCTGTTTTCCAGACATATTTGCAAAATTTAAAACTAAATAAAATAACTGCTGTGATGAGAGTATGGAAGTGTAATAGGCAGGAAAGAAAAAGAATTCCATCCAGACATTCTTATTTACATGTAGTTAGTCTCTCACAGTTTAAAAACATCCCAAATATAAACTCACCACAGATGCAGTTTCTGAAGCAGCGTATTTTTTTTGTTTAGGATAAATCTGAGGAGAAAAAATAACAAACTTGCTGATTACAAAATTGAAGACACTGCATTTGATAACTCTAAAGCAAATATAACACCATAAGCAAATATAAAACAGCATTACAGGCTCTTTTGCTATGTGAATCACTTCTGAAACTAGTACAATTTTATCCTACAAAGAAAACAGTATTTACTCTGATTACACTCAGACAAAAGCTACTTTAAGTAACACATATTTTCTAAAGCAGAAGTGCAGTATAACTCAGGTCACATTAACTCAGGGCACAGTTTTGCTATTATCTTCAGTGAAACATACTTCTATCTGTATGTCATTGTTATCAATAAAAAATGTCATGAAACAGTCTGCACTACAATTTTAATTGATTTTGTTTCTCATTGAGCTGCATGCCAAACTTTAATTATCTATAGAGGTAAATTCTGGGGGGGGAAAGAAGTGCCTTTCTGAAATAAAATATTTTCTTAAATTTAAAATTATTTTCAGACAATTTTACAGAAAAAAGTTCACACCTTAATAATGGCACAGAATGCATTTTAGAAAGACACTTTTCTATATGCTTTTGATTTTAATTTTTCATAATTATTTCTAAGTTTGTTTCAAAATCTGATGGATGGGCTCAAAGGAATCACCATACAGTATAATGCTTTATTGTTCTCCAGTGAAGGTGCCCTTTCCTTTTCACTGACTACAGAATAGTTTACAGCATTGTCACTGAGAGTTCAGTTCAATACTATCATCCTCCTTCTTAACAGTAGTAAACAATTACAGTCATCAAAAACATGCAACACTCTCTCACCAGATGCCCATAACTATTGTAATAACTTTCGTAACAAATATTAGAAATATCTCCCACTGAGGCATCCAACAAAGTTTTTGAAAACTTAAGCTTCATTCCACACCCAGACACTCTCACTGCTCCCCATGGAGGGGCTATGACAGTTTTCCAAATGCAAAATATCCTAAATACTTTGGTATTTAAACTTTTGTAATTTTAAAGTCCTATAACTTTTAAAATACCTAGTTAGGCTTAAAAAGATTAGCAAATGTTTCTTGAAGCAAAGACACAGTGCCTACAACAGCCATGCACTGCTGATGCATTACCACACATAGAAGCAGCAGAGGAAGAACAGGGTACCTCCACTCTCATATCTCAAAGATGGAAGCATGTAAGATGAACTGTACTGATGCAAGAGTAGCACAAAAGAACAAATATTTTCCTCAGAAAAAAGGCTGTAACTCTTTCAAAAATTAACAATCTAGGAATTCCTATATTTCAAAGGCAAAGTATAATGATGTGAGTTAAAGCAATACAAACTCATAGACCAGAAAAAAACCTAAGAATTATAAACTCAAGACCACTCCTGCTCCCTCTACCTTGTCTGCATTTCCGCACTGTGTCATGCATGAGAATGATTTAAACCATTCTCCAGGTTTCAATAGTCCTCTAGGGATCTATGTAAAGCCAACTAAGGTCAAGTTTCTGCGCTCAACAAGTAGAAATTTACTGGGGATGTCCAAGATAATTTGGATCTTGCATGGTTTGGGTTATCACAAAACTGTATGAAGACACACAGAGATGTGTCCTGACAAACATGCTAAAATAATCTAATGTATCAGATCCTAATAGATCTTATTGCTTTTTCTACTGTAAAGGTATTTGGAAAAAAAAAATTTTGGGTACTCACGTACATAAATGGCTGATCCATCTTCTTCAGATGCCTCCAGGTGGCAATGATGTCTACCATCCTCTGCTGCTGTAGGTGATTTTGCCAACTTAAATCCTGCTACTACAACTGTGTCCTATGGGAACAGGGTGATAAACAGATTATTACATAGGCTGTACCACATACTTTTAAGAGCATGTGACGTGAAATTTCACCCTAAAGTCTCAAGAAATTCAAGAAACAGAAAGCCTGAACAAATTCTCAACACTGCCTTCAAGTTTCTCTATTTAGGTTTCCATCCACAGAATTCATATTTCCAACCAATGCCAGTGAGCATTTTTTTTTTTCAATTTCTGCTAAATTTTTTTGTGCTTTCAATGCTACTGTGACTGAATGCTAATTTTGAAAAGGGCTAGAGGGGAAGAGTCACACTGAATAAAAAAGCATAATTCCCCTTCCAAAATACTGAAGACTGACTCCTTTCTGAGTTAAGTGTAACTAAGCTAGAAAAGGAATCAGACATCAGATCAGTAGTGACAAAACACTCTTTCCTCAGAACTTAGTTCTTACTGAGCTACAACTACATTTTGAAGAGATTCTACTTGTAGATATTTTCTGTTTTGGTCTTCCAAATTTCCTTCTTAAGGGTCAAACAGGTAGGTCAATCAATAGGTAGGTTTCTGGTAGCAAAAGAGACATTACAAACTTGTGTGGTGTCACTCCTGCGATTCTGGCACAGAAAGTAATTGCATTTGCAACTGTATTTTCACTTTGGTATAAAGTTCCTCAGACACCAACAAGAAAAGGATGATTTAAGGGGTAAATGATTTAAGCCCCTGAAGCAACTCACTGTTTTAGCAGCAAACTTACATATTTATTTTTTTTTTTTTAAGGGGAGGAAATAGAAAACATATTTAGGACACAGAGATAGTAAGAAAGGTATCTGACCAAACAAAGATAATGCTGGAAAGTCTGATACAACGTAAAGCTCGTTTAAAATCAGTTCCTTTGGTACAAGAACTGTATAGCAGGGCTATACCAGTGTGATCCATTCCAATAAACATGTTAGACTCGGAACCCTATTTCTATTTGACCTTCTACCAAAAGCACTTCCATAAGCTTTTACTGAATGACTTTCATTCACGTGTTTATTTGATTACAAGATATAAAAGGGTTTTCTGATTAAAGTTGACAGTTTTAACTAAATATTGCACTATGATGGCTATTTTTTGCTATTTCAGCAATCTGACAATGCTACTCTAAATGATTTAAGATCCAAAACCTTAATGTTTTGTGCAATAAAGGCTACTAGCTTAAGTGACAGTGATATATTTAGTTATTAAAGGATTTATATAATTACTGCAGAAAAAAAGTTTAATCACACAGTTTAATACAAAAGGAAACTATTTAGGGCATGGTGATTTTCCGGTAGTGCTGTAAATGGGAGTACAATGTATATTTTGACTAAAAGACAACATGTAAGTCACCTTAGTGTAACCCATACTCAGAGCTACATAAGTTAAAATAGGTCAAATCAATTAGACCGCTCAATATTTCTTGCGCCTGGAACACACCGCCCTACTAACGTATGTGACAGTCATTTCATTCTTTCCACACACAAACACAAGCTTCAGGAAACTCAGCTACTTTGCAGAAACCAGGTGTTAACATGTGTCCTTCCTTTCACTGTTGCTGATGCTACTCATGCAAATGTTCCTTCAACAGTGAAATCAACCTTCTGCTAAAAAGCTTGCCCTTCTATACATTATTCCCATTTCAGCATTTTATTAGATTGCAGGCTGAACAAGATTCTAGGACTTGGTTGCTGAGTCAGGATTGGAGCTCTGTACAGCTGACTTGCCTTGTTCTCCTGTGTCAGAAGGAACTTTAAAATTACAGACTCAAGCCTTTACACAAGTTGCTAATAATGGAAACTTTTTTGTGAATAGTAATAGATCACTGGTGACTACTTTCAAGTAATATGCAGTGCATTACATTTCATTCAAAAATCACCTGTGAAAGGACCGTGCAATTTCAATGAGGAAAAGACAACAGCACTAGCCTCAAAATCTAGTTTTATAGATAGAACAAGTATATTCTCCAGTCTGTTACAAATTCATGGTCAACTCTGACAGGCTGTGACTTGCAGATTTTTAACACGAAAAAACTTTACACAAGGTTTGCACACTGCTTTGAAATTTAATGCTATATTAGTCTTCAAAATAGATTAGTTTCAATTTGACCTTTAGCTACAAAATTCTCTGATAAGTGGCTTGGGAATCAAAGTCATTTACATAAATTGGTGGATTTTCTTACCAACAGAAGAATATTACACTGCACACATATATACATATATAAAAACTCTAAGATTCAACCAACATTTTGAAACAATAAAACCAAATCCTACTCCCCTCATTCAAATAAAAGTAAGAAATAAAGGAAAGACAGTATTTCCCCTGACACTTAATCTGTTACAAAACCAAAAGCCTCTCAGGAGACAAGAACAACATGGTTATTCACATTTTTTGGGAATAGCCTGCTCCTCCCTCCAAGCTCATTAGCTAAAGCTGTAACAGTATGGGAATTACAATATGAAAATCTACAAAACTGAGGTTTGAAACAGTAAGAGGCAAACAAAAATACTGGACCTTACTGAAGTAATTCTTTAATGGCTAAAACTTTGCCTTTTTTAAAAACATTAAATCTATTTCATAACTGCCAAATTGCAACTCTGCTAGTTTCAGAAATCACTGCGTTCCCTCACATTCAGATTCTTCCACAATTAAAACCTTGCTTGAGACACACGGAAAGTACTACAAAGGTTCTACTGGGGAAGACTGAACACTGGTTTTAGTGTACTCTGGCTGTCTAAGGGTTGTCCTCTGTGCGCTGTGGTTTCCTACCCAGCTCTTTAGTACTGATCTTTATCTTCTAATTGCCACTCAGAGCCTTGCTCAATATTCTTATTATTATCAGGACAATACAGCCAATTTGTTCTTCAAATTTAAAATTGATTCTCCGGTTTGTATATTTAGAAATAAGTTCAGGAACTACCCATTCTGGGCTCACTGTCAAAATTCTGTGGAACCAAAAAATTTGTATAAAGACTGTCACTCTTATTTTATACATATTTGATGGATGTAGAAGATTTTTCTGCCCTAAGCAGACTGGTTTTGCTGATCTTCCAGGCATGTTTCTCTCTTTAGCATGGTATATGACAAACACTGAAATAAGGCTTTGATTCATAGCAGAATCCAATGTAAAACTGACCTGCACACCTTACCACTCAGTCCAAAACCCCCGTGTTGTTCCCTCAAGTTCACACGTATCAAAGGGCTGAAAAGGGCCACGCACCAATTTTGACATAAATTAAAAGCACAATCTCTAAAGGGGTTCTACTAAAAGGATCTAGGTAATTTTTATTCTTGATAGCTAAATCAATTTGAAAGAATTCAATCTGTGAAATCCTTCATTCACAACCATGAGGTGTTGCTGACTTTTCCTTCATATAACCTATGCTCGTTGGAGAAGATACTTGATGTAAATAGAAAAAGATGCCCTATAGAATTTTCTTTTTTGCTCTCAAAGATGTATTTAATAGATCACATACTACAGAAAATGTATACTTCCCAAGACCTACCACCATGCCATCTGTCAGAGCAAGCACCTTTTGCTGGAAAATATTTCTTAGACTCAGTGATTTCTCCAAAATCAAAGTTTTAACCCATTCTGTTTGTGGCACAAGGTTGACCAACTGCTGATGGAAGCCATACAGTAAATTATGCCAGAAAAAATTCCCCAAAGTACAAGGAATCACATTGCTAAGCAAGACTTCTGAAGTATTTTACTGATTCATAAAAAATACAGCAAGCTATTTAAATATATATTTAATATTAATTACTGTTAATATTATTTCTCATTATTAATATTAATTTAATAAAATACATTATGTGACAGGAAATAAGGCAAAGTAAGAGTAACAAAGAGAGAAGGGTCTACAAAGATATATGCCAGAATCCTTCATTTCCACGGGAAGTTTTCACCAATACATGATCTTGCAATTTTTTTTTTTTTTTAAATGCTGCACTAGGTCACAACTATAACTTCAGAAAACTTTCTTCAACTATTCACTAAACATTTATTAAACTGGTTTTTTAGCCTTGCTTTTTAGAGAGATAAATGTCACTGTCATGTCAGTCTGCCCTACATGTTCTGTACTTTCCAAACCTCTTACTGACTTCACCTAAAATGTGAAAAATGATAAAAATCTCAGAGTTACACCTCTGTTGGGAAAAACATAAGGATAAACAACTTTTTCTTAGCTGAGATACTCTTCTTCACCCATTTGAAGAGGCAGCCAGTGTATGTCACCTGCTCTTTGAGGATTGTCTACATGACAAAAGTAATATTTAAACATTTAGTTCCTTCTATCTGCATATATTCATGAAATCCATGTTAATTTAGTCAGATTAACAATGCCGAAAACATAGGGATTCAAAAGTTATCATGTGAATATTTCTAAGCACATAGTTATAGAAAAACTGTAATATAGGTCACTGTACATTATATAAATACCTCAGCTCTAATTTTAGGTGTAATTCTTGAAATTAGCAGCTTTGGTCCCATTTATTTCATGAACTGATTCATGCATCCTTAAAAATCAGTAAGATTCAGGGTGCAAGCTACTATCCAGAAACAGAAAGATCCCTCTCAAGGAATATAAATAGATTTTTTTTTTTTCCCCTCTCTCTCTCCCCCCATCCCACACCCCACCCCTCTCTCAAAGCTGGGAAATAAGCAAGTCATTATTTAATCTTAGGTAGAATTACATAAAAAGCATACACAAGTCTCTGAACTGAAAGTAAAATGTTCCACAGATTCAGAGCAACTTGAACTTTAAGTGGTATTTGCCCTAAGGTCTGCTATAATTTTTACCCTTTTTCAATACACAGATCACCAGAGCTGAGGTGTACTAGTTTGAGCTGAAAAACCCTGACAGAATCCTAAGCCATTGTTTTTCCATACTTGACAAAGCCCTTAACCTTTGTGCATAACAAATATTTCCAAGAATGTCAAAACAAAGCTCTATTTTCTTCACTAAATAACTTCCCATCTTTTTGATGAAGAAAGACTTTTTACCAAGGCTTGTAAATGGCTTTAAACTGAAAGAGGCTAGGTTTAGATTGGACATAAGGTAGAAATTCTTTACATTAAGGGTGGTAAGACACTGAGACACTGGAACAAGTCGCCCAGAGAAGTTGTGGATGCCCTGTCATTGGAAGTGTTCAAAATCAGGTTGGATGGGGTTTTGGAGAACCTGATGTTGTGAAAGATGTCCCTGGCTATGACAGGTGGGTTGGAACTGAACGATCTTTAAAGGTTCCTTCCAGCCCAAAACATAGTATGATTTAGTATGAATTTATATTGCAAATGAAAAAGCACTAACACAAGCTAATAACGTATTGTATAGTAATTTTAATTTTATATCTGGCTAATATTGAAGTGTCAGCAAACTGACAGGCAATCTCATAAAAAATACTGAAGTAACTGTTTGCAGCTTGTTCTCCTTTAGTTGCAACACTGTCTCACAAACTCGTAGGCTGACTTGCCAATGTCCTTTACCCAGAAGCTAAAAAAAACCCCAAGCTTTTATCTCTGCCAAAGGAAGACACCAGCACCCAGCCAATAAAAAAAACATGTACATAGTTTTGATTATTTTTTAAAAGCTTTTAGTATAACTGAATCAATTTAATCCTACAATCTATCTTACCTAATGGCAATAAACATTCAAATTATGAACATAAATATCATCCATATTCATGATCCTTTACTTGCTACGTAAAGAGCATTGACAAAAAGAATTGCTTTGTTTCAATATTATTGTTAGAAAGAATTTACATAAGCAAATACTTTTTGGGTGGGTTTTTTTCTAGTTCATATTTATAGATTTCAGTTGACTGAATAGACTATTTCTGATTTTCACATATAAATACAAGAAGTCAACATACATCTGTGGAAAACAATTCCTAAGGCAAGAAAAAAAAATCTTACCCCAGAGTGTATCATTTTCACACAATCCACTGCCATTTTTCCATATATTAAAATATTGATGCTGTTGATCCGTGAACACAAGTTATTCAAATCTAGAGAAAGAAAAGCAGAAGCAATTCCAGTCACCATACCTTCTCCAAGACAAAACAGCAATGGAAAGGGATTTCCAAAATAAGTTACTCTACAGCATAACACTTTCCATTCCGATTAATCTACAAATAGAAAATCCTTTCAAATAGTTATCCAACTTCTTTTATGTGATAACTATAGGTATATCAAGCAGAATATTCTTCATTAAGAGGACCTATTAAAATGTGTACATTAAACAGAACTGACAAAGACTTCCACTTGGCCAATTCAGTGTATAGTGTGAGAGAGGAAATACTATCCAGTCACATTTGATTTTTTACATGAACACAAATCATATTTTAGAACTATATAAACTGGAGATGTTCCAGGACACAGACAAATAAAGAGCCTTCCACGAGGACTGAAGCAGAAATTACATTATTATTCTAAGAGTTTTCTACTTTTTACTGTTTCAAAAGCAACACTGATTATTTAGATGTGCAAACCTAGTTTTTGAGGCTGTGGAAAATGTGCAGGAAATCTCATCCCTCCTGAACAGTCACATGAAATTTGGAAGACTCAAAGAAGGTTTGCCTCCCTCTTTGGGAATCCTGAAGCCAGTAGGGAAACTGACTCAGGTCCCATCAATTTCATTCAGCTCTGCTAACACCAGTTACAAGCAACATCACCAGGTAGGATCTGCAGCCCCCAGGCTGGTGTTCAGACACAGTCACAGAATTTGTAGAATTAGGAAAGCTCAGAGGGAGCAAGTGATGTTTCTCTAATTAGTGTAAGGAAGCAGCTGAGAAGAAAATAGAAAAGAACAGAAATCTTGAATTCAGCTGACTCCTGACTAATGACGTCCTCCTCCCTCCTGACTGGAAGGGTGATGAACTTTTGGACTTAAAAGGGACTACTGTTTTTTACTATAATTTATTACATGATGAACAACTTAAGAAATGGAATTTCACCTGATCAGTCAGGTATTCTAATATAAGCAGACACATTGAAAGACTTATGTGCTTACATTAAAACAGAATGAAATACAAATATTTTGCTGCTAATCAACATACCAACCTATATTAAATGCGCACTTACATAGTAAGCGTGCATTTTTCTTATTCCTTCCTTATGATAAGCAGTTTAAAGATACACTATTAAAGCTGTACATATAGCTAATGCGTTTCCAGGGCAGTATGTTAAAACATTCTGCAACGAGAACTCTACTGAAATATAAAGACTCTATTCTTCCCATTAACTTAACTGGCATAAGTTTAAAGTAATCTTGTTTCTGTAGAAAATGAACACTTTTAAAGTTTTTTTAAATATAACATTTTACTGAACACAAAAATAAGCAGGTACTAGTGATGTAATAGCATGAGGTCAAAAAAAGTGTCAAGTAGTTCAACAAAATAAATCTAAAATGTATACTTAAATATAGTACCTTGAAGAACAATCTTCAAAAAGTCAGTCCCATCTCCAAGTTTCACTAATGGGTGGGAAAGAACAACTATTCCCTAAAAAGTAAAATAAAAAACAACAAACAAAACCAAGTGTGAATTGTGAACTAAGACTACACACTTACTGGAACAGTGATAATAGCCGAAACAGCAGTAAGCTAAAAAAAGGTAGAACTAAAGTGCAAATTACCATCTGAATTCTTTAAAAAAACATGAATAAAACCTGATAAAGACAGCACTGAAGAGCAATATTCTTGAGCTTTAACAAAGGAAATATGACATGTCGACACTACTTAGATGCTATGACTAGATGACAAGCTTAGACTAAACAATGGAATAGTAGCTATGGAAGTACCTTTACTAGTTACAATAACAGCACAAAGGCTACAGTTTTAGCACAAAACCTGAAAGACAGCTAAAATGGTAGGGTGATCAAAATCTTAAAAGATACAGTACTTTCTCAAAAAATGTTGGCAAAGGATTACAACAAGTATCAAAACAAAATCACAGTCAAGGAATAAAAGATGTATATGAAGTTGAATAATCTTCTGTGAAAAAAACTGTACAGCTAAGAGAACAGTATTACAAAGTTTTGAAACTGTAGTGACTCATTAGTCAGCAATACAAACACTCTAAAAGCTGCAAAGTTTCTGTTAATTAGGTAAAAATACTCTATAGTGAAGTTGAAGTTACAAGAAGCAAAAATCACAGACCAGCAACTTCAGTGATGTTAACATCCCTTTGGAATAAATGTGTTTTGAAAGAAAGACCTCTCATCTAAAAAAGGTTCTCCTTTTAACAGTAGCAAAAACATTAGTCAATTGTACTCTTCCAAAGCATGGCAGGTAAAGCACTGTATCCTTCTCAAGGATAAAACCACAGAAACTTCTTCAATAAAGAAAAACTAAAAAAAAATTAAAACAGACTATATAAAGTGTTTAGAGAACTACACGAACAGCACAGGAAATAAAGTCAAAGGTTTCTTGTAATGAGATAAGCAGGGGCAATCTTTCTATAAATGCACAAAAGCAACTTTAAGAGGACAGTCAGGTAAATCATAATGATTTCAGAGTACATACTCAGTGGGTAGCTTGTTTAATATAGTCGTAAACATTTCTTAAGCCAAAGTAGGATTACACACACAGTAGCAAATTGTTACTGTAGAGAATTTTTACAGTAAATTTAGTTCTACAACATGTTAGTTGAGGAGAAATCCAAATCAAATTCAACATTTTTACTGTTTTATAAAGAAATACTAAAACTTCACAAAACAACCTTTTTCAACCCAAAGTATATTTTATTACACTAAAAAATCGCCATGTTGAATTACATTTAACATGTACCATATTATTTTATTGCTTTTGAGACAGCAGTGCTTCAAGACCAAACCAAAAGTCAAAAATCTATGACCATATGTTTTTAACAGGTAAAGTTCCTACTTTTCACAGGAAAGAGTAATGAGTTCTGTAAGGAGACTAAAGTATCAAGTACTTACTTTAACAATTAGCATCTGCAAAATTATGCCAAAACAGCACAGAGTTAACTGCTCAGAGACAAATTTTGTCTTTAAGCAGCAAAGGTATTTATTTCGTGCAATGTTGGGGAGCTAGCTGATTCGCACCGGACAAAGTAGCTCCAAAGTTTTCAGTGAAAAGTTAGGTATTTCACACAGTTTTCGTGAGAGGTTACATCTTTACATACATATTCATTTGATTTTGACATCCAATCATTCTATTCATAATAGGTGGGATCTAGGTGGAGAAAACCTTTCAACTTTCTTTGTTCAACGATTTCCTGACTCCTGGTCTCCTTATCTCCTTCAGGTGCCCACCTTATCTTTTCTAAGTATTCAGAGTACATTCCTTTAACATCCAGTCAGTGGAACCTTTTCTTATTATTCAGAGTACATTCCCTTCTCAATACAAACAGACCATCACCTAGAGCGTTGTACCAAACATCCTGACTAATCTTTTTAAGACCTTGCTCTGTTTCAAAAATAACATCTGAGATCTGTCTATGAATACTTGCAGAAAGATCTGCCACTTGTTTTCCATATTACAACTTTGTTTAATATTTCAAATATTATATATAATTGCTCTTGATGAGATTGTATGCCCTGAACTGTACTCACAGATAAATAAAATACTACAGAATTTTTCTTGTAATAACGTCCTTGTAACGAAACAAAGTCACCTCAGGAACAGTCTGTATTTATACATACATTTTTTTCTTACTAAAGAAATTTCAGTCTGTCCAAGCCTGCTATTTAAAGGCAGAATACATTGATGAGACTGCTTTCTGACCTTTTTTACTCATTATTTTTCCTTTTACCTTCCAGTACCCTTCCAACGAGTTTTCAAATTCTGGGACCACATTCTCTGTTATAATAGTCTGGCCCCACTACTTTCTTCTGTATCCCAAATGACATACGGAATTAAACTCTATAACTCAAAAGTTATAAAGTAGGTATGTTTATTGCGCGCACATGCACGGGGGATCACTCTTCCACAAGCGTGCATGCCCAAAGTGACGAACCATCTCACATTTATACAATAAAACAAATGAATATTCAATTAATGCCTATACATATTCGTTACCTTACTCTCGCTTCGTATGTTAATTAGCTTATCAGTCCTTTGCCTGGAATGTGGTGGTCTTGCAGGTTTGTAGGTGATTCATGCCCTTGTGACCATCTGATCTTCTCCAGCAAGAAGACTTAGCACTCCCTTCCTCTAGATAACATTGGGATGTCTCTCATCCTTTTCTCATCCTTTTTATAAATAGCCCCTCTGTTAGAGGAAGAAGGGTAGGTGTCTCCTCAAAGCTGTGTGACTATGTGACCAGACACCATACCCACATTCCTTGAGCAGACATATACAATCACAATCGATGTCCATTGTCCCTATTTCACACTATTTCTCCATATCACAAAGGCGTATGCTCTAGGTCTCTTTCTCAGCAGAAATACTACCCACTGCTTTCTCAACATGCCTGAAACTCTCGGGCTCCAAATTCCAACAAAATCTACTTTAGCAAAACCTGCTCAAATTCACTTTTCCCCCACAAATCCTGCACTGTTTATTGAGCCCATAGAGAAACCAACCCCTCCCCATTCATTATGCCACTTAGACAGTCTCAGACTGACCACGTGCAATTCCTTTATTGAATCTGACTCTTTCCTTGCTGCAGCCTCATTCCTCAGTCTGGTCTAACAGCTGACTTGGCAGCTGATTTTCAGGTTTGGTTCAGCTTTGCCACAGCAAAAGCCAGAGGATGATGAAGTAATGGGAGAAGGTATCAAGTTCAGTTAATGGTCATCGTGACTAAGGATGTATAGATGTTGCTCATGCTGTGTTCCCACAAATTTAAATTAAATTTTGTATTGTTCAGAGAGATGCCAGGAAACAAAACAGTTTCAGAATAACCAAAGGACTGAGGCACACAAGCCAGACAGCAGCATCCTAGATGCTTTTTGTTGTTTTTTCCCGTAACACACTTCATGAAAATCCTCCTCTCCCCTTCCTCCCTCCTCAAAGCAGGACCTGATCCCTATTTTGGCAGGTCTACTGACAGTGTGCTGTGCCACTGCTAAGATAACCTAACATCAGTGCATTCTAAGGTTTGCTTCAAGCTCAGCCTGCAGAACTGGATTTTCCTACACATTTAATGATGCATTAGCACAGCTTTATCAGCTGTCCCATTGCACTGAGCACATATCAAGCCGTTTTAGTCACCTACTAATCTGTGTCAGCAGCAGCATGATGTTCTTTCAATACAAGGCAGAAGTCTGAGAAAGATTCCATACACCTTCTCTTTCCACAATTGGCTATAACACCATGTATGCTTTAAAACATAGTCTGGTAACAATTGTTCCGCTTTCCTAATGGAAACATTTATTTTCGCAGAAACATCTTCTAATATATAATACATTTTTGTCTACTTCATCATTTCCTTTGTGAACAAGAACCCCTGTTTTCCCATGTCAGGGGTGCTTGCAGACACAGCTTTTAAAAGCAGGAAAACCTGTATGTCCTACAGGTGAATGGGGACAGAAAACTACACCCTGAGAAATAGAACCCTCATTTACTAGCAGCATTGGTTTATTGATGTTTCCATTTTGTTCTCTTACAAGACCTAAGGTAAGCTGGATCATTCTCAATCAAATCACCTCCTATCACACCCTGCTTCCAAAAAGGGCAGCTTTGTTTTTTGTTTTACCTGATTATGCTACTCCTGGCATCTCTTTGACACCGTAACAAACCAGTTCAGAGAGGAGAGCAGCAGCAAACTACCCTCTCTTCATCAATATGGACAGCCTTCTGCCACTTCATTTCTCATGAATGGACTCAATCACAGGGTCAGGTAAGCACTAGAACTGGAACTGCAAATATACAGCTGGGGAAGCAAAAAAGTTTTTTTGATACAGAAAATGACTAGGCCAGTTCAGCTCATATTATTTAAAATATTTGTGCCATTTTTTAAGGATGCAAACCACCTAAGGTTTTATACTGAATGTTTGCTTTATTTTTTTATTTGTTTTCTCTTTTTTTTTTTTCCTGTAACAGCCTGAAGGCAAGCCTGGGATGATGTGGATTTCCTGCCACTTAAGCACCAGAGATGATTAAAAGTATTTCAGAACCATTCACAGAAAAAATTGAACAGGTTAAAAAAGAAAACTCTCAAGAAGTGACACCACATTTTACAGAGTATATTTGTTTTAGGGATGAAAAAATATTTCTGCACTTCACTAGTACCCTAGGTTTGTACTTCTAATCTTAAATATATGTGGGACTACTGTGAAGTATAAATGCACACTTGGTAATGGCAAAGAAACTAACTGTGTCTTGGTGCAGGTAGCTGCCACAGAGTCCTCTTCATAACACCGGATATTGCATTCCTTCACACAAGAAAGGAAAACTGCTTTAGAAGTCATTATCTGAAATCTGATCTTTAAGTCTGATCAGGATGGTAGTGTTTATTACTACTTATTTAATATCAAAATACCACCCCTACAATCCCTCCATTTTCAGCACAGCTTTCTGTATATTAATGTGGTTTTAAACAGGTCCACAGTTTAGAAAACAAGAAAAAACCCATTCTTCTAAAATTTAAAGTGTGCCAGTTTAAAAGGAAGGGGCAGAACTATGAATCAACGAAGTCAATAGCAACATGCAATGAAGTACAACAGGGTCATAGTTTTGCATTGCTTAAAGATATGCAACAGATGCACACAAAGAAACACAACTGCAGCAAATCACCAACCAGGCTGGAATATGGAGCTCCCTTATAATTATAGCAGGAGCTATTTCAAAGCCAAAACTCTTTTATTACTAACTTACCTGAAAGTATTTGTTTGTATGATCAAAGCCTTCTTGCAAATGTTCCCAATCCTCCTCCTGCAGATGGCTTGGCAGTGAGGTTTCAGATTCTCCTTTAACAGTCCTCAGCAACTGAACAGGCATAGCTGCTTTATCTAAACAAAAGTGATAAATAGACTCCTGAAGCTACACCTCTTGTTCAAGTTAAGAGTTACCAGAAGTTGCAATTTCCTCAGAAAGGGGAGTATTTATCTAATTCATAATAAGAAAGCTTAATTACGTAGGACAAAAAAAATCTTCAGAGGGACTGTCCTCATCTCTTATTACCATGAATAGCAGGAACAGAGAAAGTAACATTTCCTTGGCAATAGACAGCCATCCAAATTATTCTGCAAACATTCCAAATGCTGCAAATGGTAACAAAATGTTACTTTATATACAAATGCAAAGGGTAAACAATGTGAATACTTCACATACAGAAATGTACACTAAAAACCAAGCAGGGACTTCGAATGACCCAGTCCCAGCACAGGTCATGGATAAACAGTCTCTATATTCAGGTGTTTGCCTGTAAGATAATTTGATTGCATCAAAGTAAAACATCTGTCATTTTAACTTACAATGAACAAAATACACCTATGTACAGATTAAAAAACTGATCAATGTATCAGGTAGAGAAAAAATAATAAAGAACAGAAGATGGGCATCAGCTTTTTTTCTTAACATTTAAAAGCAGTAATAGCAAAACCACCTCTGGTTCCTTAAGCTACTGTACCTAGGCAAGAAAGTATTCATTTAAAAGCAAAATACATTCTATCAAGTCTGATAAATATCATATCTCAAATAGGAAAAAATTAGCACCTGACTTGTGGGTCTTATTTTAGATTGTAACTTAGCCTTTGAAAACCAGTCCTCCTCTACTCCAAAACGCAAAGCAGCCCCAAGAATTCAGGAGAATAACAAGGCCATGCATCTTCACTGCTTACATTATAAAGTAGGGGATTATATATTGTAAGCCAACGAGCAACTTGTTTCTCTGTAACTTCCTCTCCAGCGTACATGAAATAAGGAGGCCTTATTATAATATTCAGAAGACACAGCGGCTCCAGGAGGCACCTTTACTTAAAATGCCATAGATTCTGAGCAACAAGCATAGCTTACTAAGAGAAAAAAATCCTACAATATGTTTGAAGGACTTTATTTATACTTGTCCTTCTCACTTGCAGTTCCACAGTTTAAACACACACAGACACGAATTAGGCTGCCAGGTATGATCTGGAGTGTATGTACAAGAAATAAGGAAAGCTTTCAGGTTCACAGTGTTTTGCTTTCTGTGTGAACTGATTAAAATAATTAGCATTTCCTTTTAGGTGTAGCAGAACCCAGATACAAGCTCTGAGAGCCCAGCAATTTCAGTGTTTAAGACAAAGCATACATCCAAAGGCTTGTGCACTTACAGAATCAGACAATGGCTCTGCAAAGAGGTTTAAAGACTAATTTTTGACCTTTGCACTGCAAAATAGACATGACAAACGGATCAAGTCGACCTCCTGTTAGAACTGGGAATCACTTCACTGTACATTCTGAATATACAAGTTACTGAATTCTTTCGAGCAAGGAGAATCTCTAGGATTCAGTGATAACCAACTGAACTTTGACAGATGGTAACAAATCAGAAGAAAACTCATTTCACTAGTAATGGAACGATGTTCTATAAACCTCATAGATCTGAGGACACATAGGAACAAGTAATACAAGGAAAATAGGGTAATGACAGTCAGAATTAACATCTCTGGGTTTTGTCTCCCAGATCAAGATAAACAAGCATTCTTCTGGAAGAGGACAAAGAGATCACAAAGCAAGACTTCTCCCTATTGTCTTTTTCTGATTAAAAACTCCATCATACTAGTCTTCCATGTCCAGATGCCTAAAATATTAAATTGTTATTTTTTTCAGTAAAAATTAATCAAGATACATTTAAAAGAAAAAAATAACAAAAAATATCAAACTGAGTCCCTAATAGCACCCTAAATTATAAATAAGATGCAAGACATGCTTTACCACTTTTAGTTCATACTGCCAAAATTCCAAAATATAAGTGATTATTAACAATGGAACTCAATTGTAACAGCTGCAAGCCCTTAATCTTGTAAAAACACAAGGCTAAAAAAAATCAGCATATTCATATTCTACATCTTGACTCCTGAACTGATTTCACGAAGGAGGAAGTCAAAATTAGATCTGCTTTTGTTATAGTTTGATGTCATCGTAGTACATCCATCCAGTGTGCAGCACAGCAAATAATTAACACCCCTTTGCCTGAATTACTCAGATCCACCCAACAATTGAGCCTTTGCTCAAACGCAGGACACACACTACTGGGTCCTGTCTCTAGCTCTTGCTACAACAAATGAACTGTTCCTCTGTACCCTCCTCTAGAACACAACTTTTCTTCAAGCCCTAATGAGAGATTAGCTTTGAGGCAGAGAAGCAAAGAAAACATTAGTAAGGTGTAAATTGGAAAGATTACTCCCATCTCTACAACCAAGAAATACTTCAGTGACACATCAAAATTATATAAAGAGGATTAATGTCACGTCAGGAAAAGCAAGGTGTAGTGGTCAGAGGCATGAGGAGATTCCTCATCTATCAAAGCAGATGTGACTTGCAGAGAAATGTGTAAATTAATTCTCCAAATCAGAGAATAAAACACACTATTGTGTGGAGCTCTGGAGGAAACCTCACCAAAGTTTCATAAAGAATAAGGAATAGCCAAAAGCATCAGCTTCTTATTGATGTGATTAGTCAAAATGGTATCTTTAGATATCAGTAGATATCTGAAGCCCCTGTAAACACAAATACTAGTCAGCTCAGTATTTGGGCCAATTGTGCAGAAGTTAAAACAATTATGAAATAGATAATGGCTCACTCTAAATGTGCACACATATAGAGATACAGCCATACGCTCTTTATATAGTTTATGTGAAATTCTCATTAAAATGAACATTTACACCATTGAACAACACACAAAGTACAAAACTACAATAAACTCAATCTGCGATCTTTGGTCGTACTGATTTAAAGAATCACTTTACCTATATACAAGTGAGTGGAGGTTATCTTTATTCGGCAGCGCTGGGAGCATGGGGGATTGCTCCACCAAAGTCACGCACACCGAGGGAATCTTTCAGCCCTCTCTTTATACAAGTCACTCATGTCTATTAATTAACTTTCCGGGAAGTCATTAACATATCTCGCACAACATTCCCTATGTCACCCATTCAAGGCTTTAGTACATCCTCAAGTTAACAATAAGGGTCTCCTCAGACAAACATGAGCACATCGTTCTTTAAATAGATTGTATATGGCCCATTATTCAGTACAGCAGTCTTAATGAAATCCAGACTACTCGTGAAGACCAAAAGTCTGTAGTCTAGATTTTTTGTAATAGTCTAAACTTGTAACTTGTCATTTCCTTGAGAATTCTTAGGAGAAAACGCCATGCCAGATAACTAAAACAGGAGGGAAAAACCAAGTCAGCAGTGTAACACATCTTATTCTCTTAGCTGCAAGGCTTTAGCTTGCTGTTGCTGCAGATCTTCAGGCACTTATCTTCTGGAAATAAGTCCTAAGTTATTCTAATTCTTAATACACAGCTGGTACTTCTTTCACTAGAAATTTTAGTTTTAAAACAAGCCAACAAAAAACAAAGAACCGAAACAAAATATCTTTTATTAGTTTCAGATTAAAATTCAGTAATCTGATAGCGTGCTAAAGCGGCCACAATTAAATGTTACCTGAGGAAACCCGATTCTTACGCTGCCGTTACCTCTGCAACATTTCCCCTCTAGAAAGCGGCGACCGCGCGCAAGCCGCGCGGAGCTGAGGGAGGCAGGGCTGCGGCGCGCACGCGAACCGAGACCGCCTCAGCGCGCCAACCCCGCCACTGCCACGGGCCAGGCCCTTAAAACTAGGAGTTTCTATGTATTATCACAAGCGTATTGACAGCAATTGATTTTCAGTACACTCAGCGTCAACGAAGAAGAAGCGAAAAAGAATTTTTAACTCTTAAAGCACCGTGCTTTTCAAAGCGGGGATTCGAGGGCCGCAGCAAAGCGGCGCGAAAGGCAGCGCGGGGGGGGGCGGAGGCGCCCGGCAGCCGCAGGTCTCACAGCGGAAAGCAAAGCCCAGCAAAGCACCGGGACGGCACAGGGCAACGGGGTCCCCTCTTCCGCCGCCACCCGCCCGCTCCCCTCTGCCCTACGGAAGGGGCAGAGCACCCCACCGCGCCCTGCCCGCCGGCACCGCGGAGGGCGGCCCGCGACCTCGCCGGTACCTGTCTCACGGCGCGGGCGGAGAACGCACAGCCCGGCAGCCGCCTCCACGCTTTTACGCCTGCGCTTACGCCCGCGCCGCGCGGCCGCGGCCCACCGCGCATGCCCAGCCGTGCTCGCTCATGCGCGCGGCGGCGCCGCCCGCCCGCCTCGGGTGGGCTCCGCCAGGGGGCGGGGCGAGCGCGCGCGCTGCCCTCAGCGGGGGCGGCAGAGGGGGAGGCGGGGGGAGCGCAGTGTCATGTCCGGCCTGGCCGTGGGCGCTGCGGCGGGGTGGCGAGGCTCGCCAGCGGTCGTGTCGGTGCGGGCCTGCTTGCAGGAGCTGTGCCGGCCCTGGGGGCGGCTTTCTCCCCTCCCGCCCTTCGCCGGGCCTTCCCTCGCCTCCGGGCGGGCTGCGGGCGGGCTGGGCAAGCGCCGAGGCGGTGCCGCCTCTCAGGCCTCTGCGGGGGGGGGGGGGGGGGGGGCGCCGTCGGTAGCCGGGAAAATGTGGATGCTGGGAGCCGGTTCAGGCACGCTTAAAAGCTGTCGCCTGCAGAAAGTTAAAAAACATGGCGGGGAGGGAAGCCCAGCTGCTTGCTGGTATTTGTTTGCTGTGTAAATGGCAGGAGGCATCAGGCCAGGCTTTGAGCACGAGCAATTGTCATTGTCAAAGACAAGGGGTACCTTCATGCTTGCTGATGTTTGGGTGCTGCAAGTTCACACGTGCAAAGATCCCGTTTGCAGTGCTTGAGGATCCAACATTACAGCATAACGCGTGGCTGAACATCGCTGCAACAAGGCAGCTTCTTTAGATCCTGCAGGTTTCTCTCTCCTAGGTACCTAAGAGACACATCATCTGCCAGACTCTGCTCGCTCTCTCCCCTTTCTCATCTCTGCAGTCCTGAATATCTGGGACAGCTTTCCTTTTCTTCTTTCTCATCACTCAGTAACTTTTAAAAAAAAGTCCCACTGGAAATAATTTTCTCCTTTCTCTCCTTTAAAGCTTTTCGTTCACAACCCTCTCCCTATTTTGGAGCTGTTTTAGTTAAGTCTCTGAAGTGTTTTAGTTACACTTGAATTCAAATTCAGTTCAAAAATTGGAACTTAAATCTGTCCATGTTCAGAAAGCCTCTGGAGCGGGATTCACTGACATTTATGTATTGTACTCATTTTCATTGTTGACAACCTTTTCTGGAACAGGTTTCTTTTCTTTGGTCATCACTGTTCTCAATAAATTTTAACCCTATACCTTCTATTGAGTATTAATGTAGCAGACTTTTTTTATAAACAAAAATACTAAGTTGTTGGGTTGTTTTTTTTTTTATACAGGTGTGGTAAAAATAGCCCACAGTCAGAGCTAAGGTGGAACTGGGAATTTAAGCACACATGGTTATCTGGAGGTCTAATGATCTGGTCATCTGAAGCAAAGTAGATGGGCTGAGAAAGTTGGTGTCACTTGCCCATGTCCTTAGTGTCCATCAAAAGGTTGGGTGAAATCAGCCCTATTTTTAGACTAAGTTCTGTCAAGTAAGCATTTCTGGCGGAACATTGTCTGTCCTTTCTTATGAGCTCTATTTTTAAACCTGTATTTTGAAAACTACAGTTTTGATCACAATTAAAAAATTATCAGCAAAAATAGTTGATAAAGCAGTGAAGGATACAGTCAGGAGTGAAACACTTTTAGAGCTCCTTATCATTGAATAATAATAATTAAAAAAACCCTAAAAATCAAAACTCTGGAAAATTTGAAAGAGTGCAAAGTGAGGGAATTCTGCTTTAACCCACTGATGCACTTCTCTTTTCTGTTCTATTTCCTTTGTCCTGTCTGTAAAAGATCTGCTTAACAATTATAGTTATGTTGAAGTGAAATAATGAAAAGCTTGTACGTTATAGAAGAATTCAATTAAAATCATTTGGTAACAGCAAGTTATGCTCCTGAGTAATTTAAATGAGTACTTGATCTCATCTTCTATCTTTTACTGCTTCTGTTCCCAGCTACCTTTTCTAAATTTACTATTAAATTCTTTTATAAAGTCATCTCAAACCTAGAGGAATTTGAGTTTTGTATGGACTGTCCTTTATATAATCAAAAGAGAATATTGAAGTAGAAGCTGTATATAAGCAGAATTTTGATAAAATAAAATCCCAGTTTTATGTGTTGACAGAGCAATCATTGGGTCTGTCAGAAATTGAGTCTGAAATGTGGTTTTCTTTGCTTTCTAATACTGGTTTTTGTTTTGTTTTGTTCTGTTTTTTTTAAATTATACTCAGCTTCCTCTTCAGCGATTTTTTTTTTCTGAGAAATTATCCAGTTTCTGCCAGTAGAATTTTACAGTCAATATGAGAAGTTAAATGAGCAATGTATTGAATTACATCACATCAGAAGGTGTTTTTTAATATTCCAGTAAGTGTGTACTGTATGTGCTCATGCTACTTGCAGTAATCTTGAAATGTGCTGCAATTTATATGTATCATAGTAGAATATAATACCTTGGCAGACGAAAAAACAAAAATTAACCCCCCACCCCCCCCACCCCTCCCAAAACAGAATTCTTTTCTTAACATTGGTTTGCTGTTAGGCTATCAATAAATAATTTTTAAAGTTCTCACTATTAAGTGAAAGTACATTAAAAAAAAAAACCAAATATGACAGCCTTATTTCTTTAACTTTTGTTTTGAAATCGGAGGATTGCAAAAAGGGTCCACAGGTAACAGTTGCCCATGTTCCTAGCCCATGTAAGAATTCTTGAAAGCCCCAAATACAACTGAAATTCTGATCCCACTGAAAATAATGAATATTTTCCATTCACTTCAGCCAGACCAAAATTTCCCCCTATATATGACGTGCGGAATTAGACTCTATAACTCGAAAGTTATAAAGTAGGTATGTTTATTGCGCGCAGATGCACGGGGGATCGCTCCTCCACAAGCGTGCATACCCGAAGTGACGAACCATCTCACATTTATACAATGAACAAATGAATATTCACTTAACGCCTATACATATTCGTTACCTAAACCCCGCTTCGTATGTTAATTAGCTTATCAGTCCGCTTCCTGGAATGTGGTGGTCTTGCAGGTTTGTAGGTGATTCATGTTCTTGTCACCATCCGATCTTCTTCAGGTGATTGTGACCACCCAATCTTTTCCAGCAAGGAGACTTAGCACTCCCTCCCTCTAGATAGCATTTGAATGTCTCTCATCGTTTCTTATTCTCTTTTAAATAGCCCCTTTGTTAGAGGAAGAAGGGCAGGCTTCTCCCCTTTGTTAGAGGAAGAGGGGCAGGCGTCTCCCCGTCTCCTCAAAACTGTAGTTGTCACCGCACCCATGACTAGTCACCATACCCACATTCCTTAAGCAGACACATACAATCACAATCCATGTCCATTATCCCCATTTCACATTATTTCTCCATATCATATACATCAAAAATATATGTAACATAAGACATTGAATCAAAGCTTTCAGAAACAGAAACCTTATATATTAAATCAATACCTAGTTACAGGGGCTCCTGAAGACTGTCCTTCTAATGAGGCAGGAAACTAAATAGGGACTCAGGAAACTAACCTCAAGCTCATGTTTGGTTTTACTTTTTTTTTCCCCAAATTTTTGGAGCCATTTGAAAATACCGGGCAAGATTTTCACATGTGTTTTGACAAACACATTGAAATTGCAGTTGAGTCCATAAGCAATATTGAAAATTCTGTCTCTCCAACCTTATTTTTCTCTGGAATCTTAGTAAACAATAGCAAGAGAATTGTCCTATAGGAATACAGTCTTTCTCTATGAGCAGCTCTATCAGTATGATGTTTTACAAGATCAGCATGAGACATTCCACAAGCTGCTGATATAACGTTAAGTGTGAACTACACACTTAGATTCTAAATAATACAGCTCTCAAAAATGATCAGCTTTGATTGCATTTGAGAGCTATTTGTAAAACTATTTCCAAATACCTCCTCAGCTAAAGGCAGCCCTTTTCTACTTCTTTAATCTTGCTTTGATGACAGTACTTGCTTTTTTAGTAGACTTTTATGGATACAGGCCAAATTCAGTCAGTTATGGGCAGAGATCCTTTGTGGCACACCTGAAATGATGTGTTGTTGTTAGAGTTGATAAGCTGATAAAACCTAAAAATTTACTAAAATTACTGAAATTGTTACACTATAAATTTTTAATAATTTTCTAGATTATTTCCATGAGGTTTTTCTATCACTGGTGGCAAACTTGAAATGCAGAGGACAGAATTAGTCTTTTGAAATCAGTATATATGAAATACTAAAGTAATTCTTCATTATTTGTATTATATTTGTGGTTTATGTAATTGAAGCTCACTTACGTGGATATAGCTTTTATGGATGTAAAAATAAATAGAACATACATTTAATAAGTATTTAACTATGATAATTTAAGAAGAAAGATTTTAACCTTTTATTAGACCAAACTGTATCGGTTATAAGTTGTACAAGTTATATGATAGCAGTGGAACACTTTCATGGACTATTGCTGGTATTTCAGTCGCTCACTCACAGACCAGATTCATGACTGGCTCCGTGACCAGAAGCCATCAAGTTTAAATAGCAGTGGGTGAAGAAAGACTTATTCTGGGCAGAAATCTTCTCCTCTGTTTAGGGGTTAATGAAAAGAAATGGGAGAGGATCCAGGGAAAAGTAAGAGAGGGAGTGTAGGTAAGGGAGTGAAGAACGTCCCCGCTATTCTAGCGACATCTCTGCTTGTGGCAATACTGTGGTTCAGCAACTGTAAAATATGTCTGAAAATCTCCCAAGTTTTCTTGTAAAAGGTGGTGATATAAGATACATGGAATCTCTCACAAAAGAACAGTTCTTGTGTCTGCTGGTTGCTTCAAAAGTTGGTGGGGTTTTGAGCATAAGGCAGATGTTAATAGAATATAAAGAGTTATTACTGTCAGTGTAAATTTTGGAACTTGACTCAAAGGTGGTTGAAGTCAATGCTAATCTTTCAATTGGTTTCAAGTGTTTCCTGTTAATTGAATCATCACAGATACTGCAGATTAGATTTTTGTTTGCCAGTACTAGGTCTGCTTCTTTGTTTAAAATGAGACTTTTTTTTCTAAATTTAATACCCTCATTAACTATGCTTGCTCTGTGGTTGCGGTCTTAGCTAATTTGCTTAGCAATAGGATTTTATTTTCTAATAAGGCAGCTACTCAAAAGCCTTCTGTAGAAATGAACAATAATGGATATTTGTTATCTCCTTGTGTAATAGTTTTTCTGTATTTTAAATGAAATGCTTCATAGCTCTAAAAATGTTGACATATTGGTCTTGCTTCATAGCTCTAAGAATGATTAAATATTGTTCTTTATTTTAAAATCTCAACTGCCTGAGTAGCTATAGGAGTTTGTGCTTCCTTCACTGATGCTTATAAGCTTATACCAGCTAAGAAGGCTACTGCAAAAATGAATCAAACTTATATAATTTCCCAAGGAGTTGATGTGTTACTGTGGCACATATTTTGGGAGTAAGATAATGAAAAGAAACCCCAACACTTCAGAAGTGCTGGATCTTTTGTCGCAAACATAGGAATAAAAACGGGAATATCTTAAGATACTTGTACAAGAGTAGTACAGCATTCATAGGTACAAAGTAATTAAAAACAAAATGGCATCACTGAGGTGCTTAGTCTTTTAAGTGCTTGCACTTAACGTGGGAGCATTTGTTTGTATGTCCATTCACTGCATGTGAATTTTGCTAAATGTGCTTTAGTTGTAGACAACTGCAGACAGGAACCTAGGCACGTATTTTAAAGGAAGTCATTAAAAGAGCTTATTAAAGGGTGCAGTTGTGTGAGGACAGATAAATAGAACTATTTCTACAACAGCTATTTAAGTATTACTTGTAAGACAGTAATTTTTTCTTACTCTTTTATTTTCATTAACTGAAGCAATTACTTTTCTATGATATGTACTAAAACCTGAGAAATTTTCTTTCTGATTTTTTAAATAGGATTATTTATGAACCAGTTTACTTGGAAAATTCAAGTTCTTCAGTTTCAGGAGTGAAAGTCTAACTGGTTGTTTTCACAGGCATCATTGTCCTCCCTGTGGAAATCTACAGGTGCCAGTATTAAATGGAATCCTTTTGTGTTTAGCAGTGTGATGGCAAACAAAAACCAGCCCACTAGGCTTACAGTCGAAATACACTGAGACAATTAGAACTGGAGTTAATTTATAATGTAGCGAGATATTTACTTCGAAACCAAAAAATACATCAGGAAGCAAGAGACTGGGGAGGAGATGTTACTGGGAGGCGTATTAAGTTACTTATCTTTCACAAGCGTGATAATGGTGCCAGTTTTCTAGACATTACTGCATTCTCCAGCCTGGAGAAAACTTCAATACATAACATGAATTATACTTTAAGAAAAAACTGACTTTTTGTATATATCAAATACCCCAAAAGCAGAAAAAAACATTTGTTCTTTTTCTTGAAAAATCTTTAGCTCTTGGAGCTCAATTCTGATAATTCTATTTTCATGGACTGTAGTGGGATTATTCAAAATACCTATTTTTTTTGGTTGTTTTGTTTGGGTTTTTTACATTTAATTCTCACTTTAGCTTTGCATTAATTTTTTTTTTTAATTACATATTTCTTTTGGCTTTCAGTAAGATAAAGGGAAAATTAAATGACAATCAAAACTAAGTAAAAAAAGGAGGTGAAAGACCTGTGGCTTAAACAGAATGACTTTATCACTGGACACGTTCATCTCCTAACCTGTGATATCCTGAATGTTTCCTAAGAGGTCCTTAATTCAGGTTTTAACGCAAAGGGCATTAAGTGTTTTTTGGTGCCCTGAAGCTGAAGCATCTGGCATCCAGTGCTCTTAAGCTCTTCAGCTTCAATGTCCTGTGAAAAATTGAACAGAAGTTGTTCTACCATGAATGACAGACCACCTTATTACAAAACTTGTAGAACTTTGAAGATGTTTGTCTTTAGTCTTCCAAATATTTTCATCTGTTTATTTTCTTAGGCTAGGTGATTACTTTTGAAGCTTCTGTATAGCAGAAAAAGCATTTTCCAAGACATGGTGAACATAAACAACTTTTTGTATTGGGAAACAGCTAAAATATTCGAACTGAGGCAAAATATGCCATTTGTGTTTTGATCATGACTGAATTGAAGAAGTGTCCTTCAGCAACTAAATAAAGGAAAAGCTTCTGACCTCTGTGATAGTACCTGGTATAACAGTTTAGTGATGATTTTGCACTCATCTTTGCTTCTAGAGTTTGCTTAACTGAAGAGTGCTTTTGATTTCATCTGTTACTGGCCACTTTTTTTGAGTGCACCTGTGTGGTATTCAATGTCTTACATTTTTGTGGACTTCAATGAGACTTAAATGGGAATTTTGTGGAAATAAAGATTCTTCAGCTGTGTTAAGACCTTAACAGACTGTTGAGCTCCTGGAAGGGACTGCATGAGCTCAATTTCCATAAAAGGGCCAGAAGAGATATTCAGGGCCTCCAGAACTATAAGAATATGGTGATATGTTCTTACAGGCTTGGCAACGGTGGTGTTGCCATGGTCTCTAAAATACAGCACACCTGGGACACATGCTAATCTGAAGAAAGACTCTAAATAAATAGTATCATATACTGGAGGATGTTGATTCTTTGTTGTACTACAAAAGTATTTTGTCAAATTGAAGAAAATGGTTTTAAAAAATAAGATGCAGTGAACAGGAACAAGCAAAAGATACGGCACTTAAGCACAAATAGTCAACTGCATAGCATAAGGGTAAACAACAGGCTAAGCGGCAGTTCTTTAGAAAAAAAAAATGAATCACAAGCTGATTGTGAGTCAGCCATGCCATTCTGTTCTGAAAAAGAACAAATGACATAAGTAACCTGTAAGATACATAAAATAACCTTTCTGATCAAGAGCTCTGATAAGCTGAAGTAATGTATTCAGTTTCTGTGATAAAACTTCAAGAAAAGCATAGGTCAGTTGGAGGGGTTCTGGAAGGACACCAGCAAGAATGATGAAAGGCTTAGGAAACGTGACCTCCAAAGATGGATTGAAAAACCCAGGGTTATTTAGCCTAAAGCCAAGAGTATGTTTTTCTCATGTGGAGTCATGTGGTATATAAAAAATAGACGCAAAGAAGAAATAATTGCTTCTGTATGTCCGTGATACATAGGATAATAAGCTTAAACTTCAAAATGAATTATTCTTACTTTTCTTCTGAAATCTGCATTACTGAATGGATTTTTTTGAACCAGGGTAATAGAATATTTAGTTTAACTATCTGATCTGTCTCAGAGTAGATGGATGGATAAGATAACATCTGAAGGTCACTTCAACTCTGTTTTCCTATGGTTTTATAAGATCTGCTATGAAACTTTTACTTTAAATTTATTCACTTTTTAAAGCCGTATTATTCTCAGACAGCATTATTCTAAGCTGTTGACATGAACCCAAAGCGATCACTAGCCAAGGATGGAAGTCTGTTCATATACAGACTGTGGAATAAATATTTACAACTTGTTGGTTTTTTGTGGCTTACTATATGTTCATTGTATTTGATTGGATGTGGTTAATACATGCTTTGAAGCTGTCATTCTGTTTTATTTTACACAATCTTGCATGATTGTTTACTGTCATATTTTCATGCCACATTAATTCTTCGGGGTTTTTTATATTGACAGTGTCTTTCAGCTTTGTGGTTTGTGTGTTTTAATATTTTTTTGTTTAGTTGTTGTCTTTTAGACAACTTGTAAAATCTAAGAAGTGCTAAGTGGTTTCAAAATAAACTTTAACATTTATGTGTTAATGTGATTAGTAGCAAAAAGGAATAAACATTGTAAACACTTCTCTGATATATCATAATTACATGCGCGTTCAACTGAATTGACTAAAATTAGGTGCTCAACCAAGCATCTAATTATTTTGAAAAATTGCAATTGCATGCTGCATTTGCACTGAATAGAGTCAAGGGTTCCTGATACTGATTTCTGCCTCTCTCAGAAAGCAGTCAAGCGTGGAAGAGCGTAATAGCACACCAAATTTGGAGCTTGTACCTCTTGCTAGTACAATAGTCTTTTCTTAGAGGAGAGGGTCAGTTCAGTTGCATATGATTATTAACATTGATATAATTTGTAGCTGTCAGGAAGATGTCCAAGATGGCATTTTCTAAGAAAACAGGACATTTTTCCAAGACACATTAGGAAAAGTCATGTAGATCTTGTTTGTTTCAACCTTGGTGAATATGAGTATTTCTTTGCTAGTTCCACATGAATCTTTTGTGTGATTCTGTTCACAGGACATTACAATTGATCAAACACTACGTATATGAATATGTCTTCTCAAATGTGAAGCTGTCTCTGAAGAATGTACAACAGTGAGAACTGCAGGAGTTTTAGCTTCTCTGTAGCTTAAACAGGTGGCTTCTTCTAAACAAGGCTGATTTCTTTTGAAGAGTGGGCACTATTTGAAGAGGTCAGCAACATTACCAAAAAGGTAATTACCGAAGAAATCTGTGGTGGGTTGGCCCTGCTGGCAGCCAAGCAGCCACCCAGCAGCTCATGCACTGTCCCCAACCTCACCATGACAGGGGGAAAAGTAGAACTGGAGCAAAATATCTCATGGGTCAAGATAAAGACAAGGAGGTCACTTACCAATTACTGTGGCAGGCAGGACAGACTTGACTTGGGGAAATTAATTCATTGCAAATTAATTTAAATATTTAATTACTCTTTCAGCTATTAAAAACCAAAACAAGAAAAAAGCTTTAAAAGATTTAGAAAAAACACACCACTCCTTTTCCCAGGCTTAACTTTACATCAGGCACCTCTTCTCCCACTTTGTAATGGCTGCAGGTTATGCTCGGTGCCTTCAGTGAGGCAAGGAATGGCCATGGTTGAGGGGTGGTGGCGTTGCAGTCCGGACATAGTGGTTCTTTTTGTTGCTTCCTCTGTGCCCTGTCCCTCTACTGTTGCATGGGTCTTCCATGAGCTCTGTCCCTTTGGAAATACCTGCTCTGCCATGGAGCTCCTCCTGCCCTTCTGATCTCAGTGTTCTCTTGCTGTTTCCCTCTGATTCCTTACTCCTATCCCTGTTCCCTCATTCTCTCCATGTTCCCTCCTCCTCTCCCTGGAGTTTTCTGTCCTTTCTTAAATACGTTTTCAAGAGACAGTACCGGCTTCACTGATAGTCTCAACTCTGGCTTGCAATGGGTCCAGAGCCATCTGGAACTGTCTGCATCCAGCACAGTACAGTCTCTGACCTTCTTCCACAGAGGCCACTTCTGCAGCTCCTCACTTACCAAAACCTTGACACACCAACACGGAAACTTTTATCTACATTGCTTTTTCAGACAGAAAATCCATATCCCATCATCACTTTTTAAGAACTTAATAGAATCATCAGAAATTTATGCTTTCATCACCTTTCATCATTCCTTTCTTATCAGCCTGCCTCACAGCTTTTAATTTAAACAAATAATATATTAAATGTGTATTTTATAGCTATTAGTCTGACTTATGTGTTCAACAGATATTGCTACGCATTGATAAAGATAATTTACCATTTGTATTGACATCCAGCTATAAATTTCTCTCAGGATGGGCAAATTTTATTGTTATTTATTAGGTTTATTACTGTAACAAGTAGGAGCTTTATCAGAAACTAGCACCACATGGTCCTGAAGAGAACAACAGCCACTGACAGTGCTTTCAACTGGCAGAAGACAAGAGAAGGCCAGTGAGATAGTAAGGCCAGGCTGATGAGAGGCAGTTTTAGCACAGCAGCAAATTATGCATTGCCAAAGTCAGCAGTCCGGTTTCTTAGTGAGTCATCTGTCCATTTTCCTGTTGGTCTGACAGAAGCCAGTCTCCATGTGTGAGAAAAATATCGAGGGAAAATAAGCCAGAAGGCATGAACCGTGGTGGACAAGATTTTTTTAAAAAAATGGTTCATAATGAACTGTGTAGGTCATTATCTTCATTGGAGAAATATCTAATAACCGTTCTAGAGGATTCAAATATCCCATAGCTAGTGTATTTGGCTAAGTGATATAGAAATAACAGAAATATTTTTTTTTAAAAAAAAAGGTAACAAAGGACTGCAGTAGTGATTAAAGATAATTTCTTTGTACATCTCTTAAACTCTGAAAATGCCATCACTACCTAGTAACTCTGCCTTTTTTGTCATCTACCCTTCTTCATAGTAGATTCATTAAACTCTTGGGATCAGAATAAGAAAACAAGATGAGGGTTTCTCTCTGGCCATATAGAGAAGGCTTTCTACAGAGTTTTCTTAGGACAGTGGTGCTGCAGTTTGGCACACCTCACAAGTGGAAAGATGCAGAGATGACAATCATGAAGTTCATAGACAAGATAATAGCAAGACTGATTATTTGGTAGCCTGTTTACTACCACAATCTCACTTTAAACTTAATCACTGAAATATAGAGTGACTTCCCACATGATGTGCTGGCAAAACAAAATATAACGCGCTGCTCAGAATATTAAAAATCTTCCTTTCTTATATTGATGTCAGGAATCAGATTGTTCTGGAAATGTTTATCAGGTGGTGCTGGTAAAATAGAAATTTTATCAGTAGCTCCTCAAATGATAACAGAGCACAGCTTCCACTGATACCAACAGGTGCTGCGTGTAACCATCTGAGAATTGATGCAGACTCTCTCTGTAGAGTGGGATTGAAAAAATTAGTGGTATTTATAGAAAGTAATGAACAGTCCTTTTATGCATTATTTAACTGTCAGGCATATCTACATAGAAAACCAGAGAAAGATGGTATGAAGAACTGAAATGGAAAACGAGATAGAAAAGGAACAGGATAAGAAAAAAGAAGGCTATAAAAGCAATAAAAGACACATTTAACATTTTACTACCTCTCTAGACATCTATAACTTGCTGTAAATGTATACCCTCTGCCTTAGGGCATGAACTAGGATGATTTAGAACTCTAAGAAAGGGGAGACTAACAATTAGGTCTTAGGTGTATTGGTAACTAAGGAGAACTATCCCTACAGTAGACTAGGAAGTGGTGAATGAATTCCTTGGTTTGCTTTGCTTGCTTCTCATGCTTCTCAGAGGGGAGTTTAGGTGTGGCTAGATCCAGACTTAGTCTCAGACATGGTCAACAATTTATATCTAAAGGATTGTATGTGCACCTTTATACCACCTAGCTAAGAATGTGAAGTTTAGCATGCTATTAATCACTTACCGAGAATCTGTTGTGGCAAGGTATCTCTTAGCCTTGAGGAGTGACCTTGAGAGGTGTCCCTGCTCAAGGGGAGATCCTGGCGTGCAGCCCTCTGCCATGCAGGGCTGGGCTGTCCACTGTTTCTGGAGTAAGGTGATTGACTTACAGGCATATTTGCACACCAACTACAGAGGTTAGTTTCTTTCAAACTTGGTTTGAGTCACACCTTACCAAGCAGGTTGGTTTGGTGGGCTCATTGTTCAAATTAGCCCTTGGCTATCACGTTGTTATGTGTCTCCCCTGAACCCACCTTGAGTTGGATACAGCCATCGCAAACAGATGCAGGCATTGCGGCTGCCACTGGTGGTTATCACTTCAGTATTGTTGTGGGAAATAAAGGCCAGGATGGGGGGGGGGGGGGGCGGGGGGGAGGAAGCACACCGCCACAAAACCTGGGAGGAGCGGCCTGCTAGTGCTACCTTCAGAGACCCTCAACAGGCTAGAGCAGTGGGCCAACAAGAACCGAGGAGACAAGCCATTTTAGAGTAAATTCATACAAGGAGCCTCACTTGTGATCTCTGAAGGAGTCTGTGGAAGAGCCTGTCTCTCATCACTGGAGGAACCTGCATAATTTAGGCTCTTGCACCTGAAGTTACACTTCGTGAATATGCACCTTTTAAGAGGCCAGCTTGTAGAGCTGTAGTACATAAAATCAATGTGACAGGAAGGATATTTTCTGTCGTATGACAACCAGTTTTCAAGAAGTGGAACACAGAGCTGAAATGACATAGGTTTCCTCACTATTGTCACTGTTTCATTCCTGAGTAGTGCTACCTGGTGCTTGTCCAAATAACATCCTGACAGCTTGTCAAAAGGCTCCTTGGAAATAGCTTTCACATGATTTACTACATCAAACAAGCTGTCTTTACATTCCAATTCAGGCTTGACAAATTTGTCAGTTTCTCCGGTTTTTTCACAGTTTGTAAAGTCAACATTTCTGTGAAGCAACCAATTCTGAGAGACCTGCAAGGAAGCCCCTGGTGATTGTTTCAAGTGTGACTAATTTAGAAAAAGTGTAAGATATTTTTAAATCTCAACAAAAGAAAGGAGCTCAGAAGGTAGCAGGAGGGCTTCATTAAAAATTATCTAACAACATCTGAGAGTTTGCTGTGCAGCAAAGATTTATTTTAGAAAATTCTCACTGGTTTAGGAAAACTCAGTGCTTCCCTTGAGGAAGTATTTGATCCATATTTGTAAGCTCTTAGAATGTGTGTTATAAAAATGATGAGGATACAACCTTTAAGCACTTGGATGAGCAAAAAAACCCTGCTTATTTTGCTGGCTGGATAAACAACTTGAGTCCTGCATTCCTCAAATATCGTCATCCTTTTGAAGTTGTGCTTGCAAAGAAGTTTTCCACTTACTAGTTTTTGCTGGTTTTATTTCCTTATTGCAGAGAAGAGCAGGATATTAAGATGTTACAATACATATGACAGTAAAACAGGAAAAGGTACGTTAGATCTTAATAGTTCTCTCTGCTGCTTCCTTTTCTTGTGATTTGTTATTTTAGTGAAATTGATTTTGTTTTGTTAAAACAGATGCCACAAGTTAAAAGAAGCAAAACTATCTAAATTACTAGGAGAAAAAAAAAGTGAAGAGGAAAAATAAAAATGCAAACATATAAAAGAATTCTGACTGTATGGAGTTCTAAGATGGAATTATGTTTAATTCATGTCACTGTACATTATCAAATAATGTAGCCTATTCGTAGTAGCAATTGCATGATGTGATGCAGAACATTTTTTTACTGTTTTCTGTACTGATTAAATCTCTTGCATGAAGTGGAGAGATTAGTTCAGCTTTTACAAAACTTCAAATTGGCTTTTTCTGAATAAAAATAGCAGGCTTTGAACAAAGACAATGCAGATCTGTTGCTTAGCAGAGCAACCTAATATGGCGTTGCTTCAGAGGACAAGAAGTGGTCTTTCGGTGCTGGCCAAAGCAGCAGGACTCTTTCATTTATTGGCAGAAGTATGAGCCTGAGATTAGTTGAATGTGTGGGCAGAGAAGTGTAACTGATATTCACAAAATCACAAAAGTTCTTGGAGGATTTATGGCACAAACAGGACTAGAAATGTGACTTCAATGTTTTATACAATTGCTTCTGCCTCACAGTCTCAGCACTAACCAGTGTGCTTGGCTCTGCTGTGGCAATTATATATCTAAGAACCCAGGGTAATACCAACCCCCTTTTGTTCTCGCTGCATGCATGCAAACATTACTTGAGGTAGTCTGGTTTGTGCTACTGCACCAGACATTTTCTCTGTCAGCAGAGAGAACTACCAAATTTGACAGATCAAACCACTCTTGCTCAATACACTTTTCTGGAAATCAATTTGACTCTTTCACCTTGCAGGTCTGTAAATTCCCTGAACCTGATATTCCATCCTTGAAAAGTGCTTCAGAATATGAGGGTGGTTTTTTACTTTCTTTGGGTCCAAGACATTTGTCCCACCTACAATTTGTGAAGCAGTTCCTCCACAAAGCCTTCAATAATTTCTTGTGCCTTGAGACAGTGTTCACTGTGTTAATCATCTGGAAACAGCTACAGGAGATGGTCATGTGTGAGTTTGGCCAACAAAAGTCATAATGTTCTCCTTAGAAGGAGTGTTTGGTAGTCTCCTGCAACAAGTTTCCTCAGCCTGAGGTCATGATCTGTGCACTCAAAATACCTTCCAGAGGCTGGGCGTAATAGAACAGGTCAGCTGCAAGTCGCCGGTGCAGCTGCATAGTTCAAGGCAGTTTGGATTTGGTTGGAGCTGCATGGGAAGTTTAATTCGTCTAGTCCAGCTGTGCTCCTTGCATACATCTATTTGCTCAGTTTACACCAACAGGCTTTACCTAGACAGGAGAAATATCCTGTTGCTGTTTGTTATTGTAGCTTGTACTTATCGTGGAGCCTGTTAATAACTACTGGTCATCAGTTCCATGTAGTCCAGCCTTGTCCTTGTAAGGTTATGTTCTCCTGAACGGTGGAAAGTCTGCTGAAACAGCTTGAGAGTGCTCTGTCATCATGACACACTGTGTTATTCTTGAAGAATGGCAGAGCTATAGACAATGTCAGAAATACATGACAAAAGGAACTTGTGCACTTCAGACATCTTGTGTTTCACCTCTGTGCTGTGCTCTGTGGGTTGTTTCAATGAAAATACAGCAGGTTCCCTTGCCAGGGGACTGTTAGCTGTAACTTGGGGCAGAAGAGCAATGTGTGAGATTAAGAGTGAGTAAGTAGACTTCGCATTAGATTAACCCAATGTAAAGACATGATGTAAAATTGAATCAGGATGAATAGACATAATGTTTGAAACTATAATGTATGCAGGAAGCCACAGGAACTGTTGTCACATATCATAGCTGTTACAACATCTATTATTTGTAAGTTTATTTTATATATATCTAAAATTATATATATATATATATATATATATAAATCCTGATACTGGACAGAAGCTACTAGCTCTTTATGCAATGTGTAGTGCTGTTTCTGGGTGTTGGAACACAGCTGCCTATGCTAGTAAGCTTCCCACTTCTTAGCTAGTGTTTTCGGCATGATTTTTTCATGTGCCATAAGTAACTTACCCAAAGAATTCCTGAGCATGATGCTGGGCTTGGGAAGTTCCAGTGAGGGCTACCAATAGACAGTTTGTGTGAAACGACACAATTTCCCAGGATAACAGCAATTACTAGTGTAGACACAGGCTTTTCTGTGCCAACTGATTTCAAGGCCCAGGAATACCCTCGGTAAATTTAATTTACAAGCATAATTCTCAGGTGTCTCATCATTCTTTTCTCTTCATTATGGAAATTCTTGATCTCCATAAAACTTCCTCTGATCTCTTACAACCCAGAGTTACTGAGACTGCATTCAGAAAAAAATAAGTTGGGTCTTTCATACTTAGGAAACTGGCTGAAATGTTGATTAAGAAAATAACTCAAGGTTTGTTTTATTGCTTCAAGCTACCATAAGTGTTATATGTCAGATGTTCAGACTTTTCTCTGCAACTACCTAGGAATTTAATATTTTTCCACCTTCTAAATCACAAGAATCCATACACTGAAGCTTTGGAAGAAAAATTGTCAATAGGTCTTCCTGTAAATGCAGTATGCAACAAAACATCATAAAATCTACAAAGGGCATAAAATTAACTGCAGAAGTGCTTAAATGCATGCAATAATTGATGTACTATATTATTTTAAACTTTCTGTTGTCATAGATGCAAGCATTTAATATTACTGACATAACTAATCCTTGTGAAATCAGTAGGACATCTCACAATGACTGATACTGAGAACCAACATTGGTAATTGCAACATCACATATCGCTAAAATAAAGCTTTTTTTTTTTTTTATAAAACCTCCATAGTTAGATGGAGCACAATTATCAAAAAAATTCAGACATGTTCAGGTCCAAAAAATAAATTAAAAAACCCATAAAGTCAACTGTCTTAAAAGGAAGTAGTGAATTTGGCTTCTCTTGTTCAGTAAAAGTTCATATAAGAAAGAAAAAACTGTCACTTCAGAATTTTACCTGAGGTTTTTAACATGTAATTTATGGATTCTCATGCTCTAGAATTGTGATTTCCCTCAAGGGAAAACATCAGGATTTTATTAAGGATCAGAGAGATAAGTTATTATGAGTCCTTCTGGCTAGCCTTGTGTTTTCTTCTTTTTTTTTTTTTTTTTTTTTTTTTTAATTATACCAGATTTACTGATGTGAAAGTAATTCACAGGTGTTCAGACATATATGGATCCAGCTCACAACATCCAAAGATAAAGTTGACAACTAAAATAGAACCTATCTTTTTTCCATGGGATGTTTAATTTTTAAAAAATCTGTATAGCTGTATTAAATAATACTCAGACACTAAGCTAAGACCATGAGTAACTATTTGAGCCCAAATAGCTTTCTTTGAGTTCTGGTGAATTATGCTTAAAGTCAGATTTCTGTTTCTGCTGTCCTGGTAAGCCTAGAGCCAGTTCAACTTGTCTTATGAATAAGAGCAGCTTGAGGTTCTCCAAATTTGCACAGTAAATGCACTATTCCAGCACTCAAGCTGTTTTGCCAATACTAAGAATGCTGTAGTGACCTTCTTTCACTGTTGGTAATATTGTTGTAGCCACAGCAGTATAACGATAAATGAAATGTAAGGTAAATGTAGAGTGGCAATAGTCAGATAGTTGAAAAAAGCGGCAGAGCTGGAGGAAAGAGGATTCCTTTAAATGCTATTCCATTATTGGGCATTATTGGGCAAGTATTAGCATGTCTCTGCCATAGACTCAGGATGAGTTGAGGGAAGGGATAGAGAATGAAGAAAACCTGATAAACATGAAAATCTCACTATATAGCTTGAACTGTCTTGAATTTTTGTCAGGTGGAGATTCCCTCTACCACAGTTATTTGCAGCGCTTCAGTGCTGTATGGATTTCAAGTGAAGCTGTTTATTCTGATCAGACCATTTTTTCAACTTGATAATCACCTTTGAGAGAGGCTCAGTGATATTTCTGAGAAAACTGCAATGAAAAATGATGATCCATCCCTGCCCTGATAATTCATCCCTGGATGGGACCCTGTTACTTATCAATTGTGTAATGGTCTTTCCTCTTCCATTAATGAATTCAGTGAAGAATAAGAATCGATCAATTTTTGTTGATAAAATAACTTGATACTGCCAGTCATAAAATTATCCATTTCTTTTTAAAATCTGTCAAGAACATTTGATGCTATGACCTACTAGTGTTGACAGCTGCACATCCTGACTACACAGGGTATGCAAAGAAATAGCTTGGTGCAGCCTTCAAAAAAACCAAAAAACCACAGTGATTGCAAAAACATCAGTTACTTGAAATACCAAGTACTTTTTAATATACTATAATATATAATAAAATAATATTAGTAATTTATTAGTTGTATTACAGATCAGAAAGCAAGGAGCTAGAATCAGAGAGCAAGAAGGTCTCTTTAATCTATACTTCCAGGGTTTTATTACTTTAACTAACACTAATCATGGGTGAAACAGGCAGGATGGGCAATGCTGTTGCATCAGCATGGAAATGTGAAATATATGGCTTCTGTACTTTCTACCTTCCCAGGAACCAGTTGGCACCATAATCCAAGCACTATTTTTCACAATACCAGGATCAATATTGAAAATGAGAGAAGTAATAAGCAGTTTTAATTCTTCCCATAAAGTCAGAACACCATATACCAAACAATAGATAGGCTCAACCATTGCCCTGTTTTCTGGAATGCTACTTATCCACAAGGACCTATTTAATTATTTCTTTGGTTTTATGGGTCTGTCTACAGTCATTTACTTTTCCTTCACAGTCGGTTACCCAAGGTAATTCTGACTCTAATGAGACTGGAATGTTTTGCTACAGAAGTAGGAGGATGGCTTAGAGGTCCTGCTGAGAGCATTTTCCTCTCACTAATAGCAAAAACCTCCTCTGCTGAGGCTCCTGAATTCTTCTGTGAAATAACCTTAGTGGCCTGACAAACCCCACCTGGGACCCCCACCCACCGTTTCCATGTCCAGGAGCCCTGCTTCAGCTCAAGCCTGGCCCCTAGTCTTTACCTACTGTGCCTTTCTCCAACCCTGTCTACTGCTATTCCTGAGCTGTTGATTAGATTTCCTGGACTGATATTAGATGTGAGTTGTTACCTCTGCTTTATTTGGACTGTGAGTGGGACCCATTGTAACAGCCATCCCTGCCATGCTCACCCTGCTCAGATACTGTGGATCTTTGCCCTGCTGGTGAGGACATGGTGATGCCTGTGCCGTGCATAACCTCAGTTGTGCTTTGCCCTCTCTGTGGAGCAGCCTGCCTCTTGCTGCTCTCCAGCAATAGTTTTGGCAAGGAACCATAGTCTTGGGGACCTTTGTCAATTCAGTGGCTGTTCCAGTTTTGCAAAGCTAAATTCAACAGGTTACATGCCCTACAGCACCCTGGAAGATCTGCTCATACCTGTAGAGCATCTGGGTTCCCAGCACACAGCTCAAACACATCATGAGGGCTGAGGGATCTGGACTGGGACACCTCCCAGATCCCACTTCTGTCATTTCATTTTAAGATGAAAACCCTTAAGATGAATTCTCTTCCAATGGCCTATTATCCTGTGATTTATCATTACAAAATTATTTATGTTAGCCGCCAAACACCTCAAAAAGAGATATCTGTATCAAGTTAGCACCCACTAATATCCATGATAAATACCCATCTCTTCAATGGGAACATGAGCTAAAGTTTTGTGTGGCTTTGAAGACTTCATCTGTACTAGCAGTCATGTCATCTGTTAGTTTAGATGATCAACCAGATGTTAGTGGTAGCACAGAAAGGGCTGAAACAGAGTTTTCTGAATAATCTACCCTGGATCTGAAGAAGAACCTTAATTTAAATAAGTACAAGGGTGAATGTGTAAGTGTATCCTTTAACCAGACTGTCTTATGTGCAGCAATTTCTGTAGGATGACAAGCAAATTGCTTAGCATAAAATCTAAGCATGGAATCATCCTTCAACAGACCTATTTTTAAAAGATAAAATCAAACAGGCAAAGCTAATGGAAGGAGCTAGCAGACTTTAAGACAGGTGTTATTTTGCATTTATTTGTTGAAAGGCAAGAACAAATATGTCAATTTTGCACATCATCCTTTTGCTTTGATTATATTTTTGTATTTCAGCCCTTTTTGGTTTAAATACTTCAGCATCACTTCCATGTCATCATCATTCCTGTTTGCTGTTAGCTTAAATATCCTCCTTTGAGACAACGAACTGATAAGAAGTTCTGAAGTGAACCAATGATCCTAACCAGGCTGTATGGGAGAATGATTAATCATAATTAATAATTATATTTTGAGAGAAGTAGCTGTCCTCAGACTAAGGGCTGGAAATGTTGCACGACACTAATGTTGCTTGATTGTTGCTTTGTTTCTTAATTACCTCCGAAAAAATAGGCAAATCTTTCTTGTCAGGAAGCTCTCTCTCAGTGTAAGCAAATCGCACATGGGGGCCCACTTCACACAAAGCATGAGAATACAAAATTAGCATTTTAAACTCCATTCTTTAACCATTTTGTTATCATCTGTGCCTATTACACAGTAAATTATTGCAGCTTCTGTTTAGAAATGTAGTAGTAACATTTAGGAATAAAATAAGTTAAAGCTTCCATCATCTGGCTTATGAGGTCTAGCTAAAGCTTTAAATGTTATTTAAAGATACATTTTTATGACTTAATTTGGTTTTAAATGTTATATTTTAGAACATTACCAATAATGCTGTCAGCCATTTTTATATGAGTAAATTACATAGGCTTGTGGTTTTTTCCTTTATTTTGTTCCTGATTCTTTTCTGTGAGTTTCAGCAATCAGCCTAAAATTCTCAGTCCAGATTTTCAGAGGGATCATGTTAAAAGAAGGCACTGTTAGATTATAGGGTTTTTTTATTGTAAGAAATAGAAACTCTGACTCTGAACCTGATAGCATTGACTGAAAGCATCTGAAAAAATCAAACCACTGCAGTCCATTCCTTTCTTCTTGGTTGTTGTAAAGGAAAAAAAAACCCACAAACAGATGCACAAGAATTTACATCTGCACAGGGAGGATATTTGAACAAGGAGAAATGTCTCAGCCGTGCCCTAATCCAATTAAGAAGTTTCAGTTTCCTGAAACTGTTGTTTCAGTTCCTGTTGCTCCTTAAAAATCTTTCCCAACCCATCTCATCCCAGCCCTATGGGGATGAGGATGGCTAGCTAGAAGGATTAGATTGCTTAAGTTTTTATTGTTGTGTGTCAGCATAGTTTTTCCTTTAGTAATGATGGAAGTTATTTTCTTAATTAAAATAATTAGAAAAAGAGAAGATTTTTACATGACAATAATTTTAAATGTTTTGTTATTAACCAGTTATAATTGCCCAGTTTGGGTACTTCAGTACAAGGGAAACACCAACAATCTGGAGAGAATCCAGTGGAGGGCCGCTAAGGTGTTTGTGGACATAGGAAAAGGGGCTACAAAGCTGAATTTTAGACTAAGGGGATCTTCCCTTACTGAAATGGGGTTAGAGATGATGGAGTTAGACTATTCCTGGAGGTGCACAAAAAAGTCTTCACAGTGAGGGCAGTTAAGCACAGGAACAATTTGCACAGGGAGGCTGCGGAATCTCAACTGGACAAGTCATTGAGCAACTTGCTCCAACCCTGGTAGTTAGCTCTGTGCCAGGGAGCAGCATGAGTGGGCTGCTCTGCAGAAGTTGCTCTCTGATCGTCCAGGGAGGGGGTTAAGAAACCCAAGGCTGACCTGGAATTGAATCTAGCAAGGGATACGAAGGGCAAAAATAAAGGTTATGCAAGTTACAGGAAAAGCAATACTAGGGAAAACTAGGTCCCAGTGCTGAACAGGGAAGACGAACTGCTGAAAAAGGGCGTGGAAAAGACCAAGGTGTTCAGTGACTTCTTTGCTTCAGTCTTTACTGGTAAGACCAGCCTTCGGGAATCACAAGCCCCTAAGACCAGAGGAAAGTCTGGAACAAGGAAGATTTATTTCCCTTGGTGGAGGAAGGCTGTGTTAGGGAAAACTTAAACAAACTGAACATACAGAAATCCATGCAGCCTGATGGGCTGCAACCTCAAGTGCAGAGTCACTAGAAGCACAAGAAGATAAAGCATAAAAATGTCATCAGTTGTAGTCAGCATGGATTTATGAAAGGGAAATCATGCTTAACCAACCTGATGGCATTATACAATGAGGTGACTAGGCTGGTGAATAAGGGGAGAATGGTGGGTATTTTTTACCTTGACTTTAGTAAGGCTTTTGGCACTGTCTTCCATAACATCCTCATAGATTGGCTGACAAAACAGTTGTTATATAAATGGATTAAAAACTAGCCAAGCAGCCGGGCCCAGAGCATTGCACTCAGTGGCACAAAGTCCATTTGGAGGAAAGTCACTTGTGGTGCACCTCAGGGGCTTACCCTGAGGCCAACATTACTTAACCTCTTCATTATGGCTTGGATGATGGGACAGAGTTAGCAAGTTTATATATGACACAAACCTAGGAGAAATGGCTGATACACGAGATGGTTGTGTGGCCATTCAGGGGGACCTGGACTTGCTGGGCAATTGGGCTGAGAGAGTTCTTATAAAGTTCAATGAAGGGAAGTGCAAGGACCTGCATCTTAAGCGGAATAAACCCATGTACCAACCAGTACAAACAGGGGCTGGCAAGCTGGAAAACAGCTCTGCAGAGGAAGACATTGGGGTCCTGGTGAACAGCAACAAGCTGCCCGTGAGCCAGCAGTGCACGCTGGTAACAAAAGTGGCCGACTGCATCCTGTACTGCATTAGTGTGGTGGGTTGGCCCCAGCTAGCAGCCAGGCTGCTTGCTCGTTCCTCCCATACACACACAGTGAGACCGGGGAGAAAAATAGGAAAAAAAAGAGTGAGAAACTCAAATAAAAATAAAGACAGGGAAACACTCACCCACTACTGTCATAGACAAAATGGACTTGACTTGGGAAATTTAAGTCAAAACATTTAATTACTGTATTGGGAAGTAAAGAAGACAAACGTTTAAACGCTTAAAGGAAACATCTTTTCTCCCTCTTTCCCACGTTCAACTTCACTCCAGACACCTCTCCTTCCCTTTTGCTAGTGTCCCACTCCCCTCAGTCCCTTCATTGAGGCAACAGGCATTAGAGGAGGTTGGGGTCCCTACATAGTGGTTTCTTTCTGCAGCTACTTGTTTGTTACTTTTTTCCACTGTATTTTCCTTCTTAGTGGCTTCCTCTATGCTGGTAGTGGTCCTCCATGGGCTGCAGTCCCTTCAGAGGCACCAACAGCTTCACTGATGACCTCAGGTATGTCCTGTGGTGGGTCTGGTGTGGAGCCAGCTGGAACCAGCTGCAAGTGACACAGAGGAGCCCCTTACCTCCTCCCACAGAGAGTACCCATGCAGCTCCCAAAACCTTTGGCATTTATACCCCAATACAGTTATGTAGTTAGGAAGAGTGTTGCCAGAAGGTGTCTAGTTCTGTGATCCCACGTATAAGACAGAGGTGGACATAGTGGAGCAAGTACAGCACAGAGCCATGAAGATGGCTAAGGAACTGGAGCACCTCTCATATGAAGGAAGGCTGAAAGAGCTGGGACTATTCAGCCTGGACAATATAAATCACAGGGTGAATCTTATAAATGTCTGTAAATACCTGATGGGAGAGAAACAAAGACAGAGCCGGACTCTTCTTGGTGGTGCCCACTGACAGGACAAAAGGCAATGTGCACAGATTGCTTCTTGCAGACCAATTTTTCCCTTGCAGACAGGGATCATAGTTCCACAGAACCCAAATGAGAAAAGGAGAGCATATCTGGTGATGGTAACCAAGTTCATCAAGAAGTCTGTAGTGACAAAACATATTTGAGGTCAAGGCAGAAGGTCAAGCCAACAAGGCCAGGATCATCACGATACAAGGCCATGCAGAGTGTGCCTACATTATAGCCTAAGGAAGGATGGAAAGCAAGGGCTTGAGGTTAAATGCAGCTTATGAGCCAATGTGCACGAAGTGCATGGTTTGAAAAGCTAGATGAGGCCTCTCAGTGCTCTTTTTAACCATTTAGTTGTCTTCATAGAAGTCTGAACCAGAGGTTCACAGCTGTGCTATATCACAGCTGACTTTGACACAGGCAGCTGATCCCTGGGCAGAGATGTTACAGATAATGACAGGTACAGAGTGGTAAGGGCAATTAGAGCTTTCTGGTGCACATATGTACCTACTTGGAGGAGGCAATTGGACTAGATGATATCCAAAAATCCTTTCCAACCTGAATTATGTTATAATTCCATGACTGATAAGGGAAATCCTGTTAATTCTTCTTCAAATGGATTATGTATTTTTGTTAAAGTACATTCATAGTATGTCCTTGTTGATGACACTTTAGTTACTGGAAGACCAAAAGATGAAAAACAATGTGCCATTTCTGAGTGGTAAATTCTCCTCAGTTCTTGGAAGCGGAATCGGGGGTCTAGCAGATATGCCTTATAGACAATATACCTGAAAGGGCCAAGGCCATGTAATTAATTTGCTATTATCTTCAATGCAAGATCAATTAGAGCTAAAGCATTTTTAACAGTGGCTTGATTGACCGCTTAAAAACCTCTAGCGACGAAGACAACTGAGCTTACACTGGCAGTACTTCATCATCTTTATTATGAGGTGTTTCCTTACTGTCTACTTTAAATGTGTCTTGCTGCAGCTGAAGCCCATTGTTCCTATCCACTTTAGAAACAAAACAAATTACTTTCTCTTCTCAGCAGTGTTTTATGTATTTAAAAACTGCAAGTATGTCCGTTACTTCTTTTTTCTTTAGTTATTTTTAATCTGAGCAATCCTACATCCTTCAAACTCTTGCACATTTGGCATGTTTTGAGATATTCTTATTATTCTCCTCTCATCTTTTTTCTGGTCTGCATCTTTTTTTGAAGTGCAGTGCTCAAACTAGAACATCACACTATGGCTGAATTCTTTTCATGACTGAACAAACTGGAAAGCTTAATTCACATATTTTGGAAGTTTTACTTCTGTTTACTTGAAAAAGAGGTGCTAGAAATTGACAGTGAAGTAGCAGAAGCTTTCAAAAAACCACATTCATACTAAGTGGAATTGCAGAAAATAAGTCACTCAGCATGAACCAACGTTCGTGTGGTATATGTGTGTTCTTCCTAAAATAGCTATGTTTTCTATTTCTTGCTTTCTCACACATATATGTAGGATCATAGAATCATAGAGTTTTTTAGGTAGGAGGTGACCTTTAAGATCATCGAGTCCAACAGTTAATCCAGCACTGCCAAGTCCACCAGTAAACCATGCCCCTAAGTACCACATCTACACCTCTTTTTAATATCTCCAGGGATGGCAACTCAACCAGGTCCTTGGGCAGCCTCTTCCAATGCTTGACCACCCTTTTCCATGAAGTCATTTCTCCTAATATCCAGTCTAAACCTCCCCTAACACAACTCGAGGCCATTTCCTCTTATCCTGTCGCTTGTTACTTGGAAGAAGAGACCAATGCCCACCTCACTATAACCTCCTTTCAGGTAGTTGTAGACCGCGGTAAGGTGTCTTCTCAGCCTCGGGTTTTTGTTTTTTTTTTCTCCAGGCTAAACAACCCCAGTTCTCTCAGCCACTCCTCATAAGACTTGTGCTCCAGACCCTTCACAAGCTTCGTTGCCCTTCTCTGGACATGCTCCAGCTCCTCAGTGTCTTCATTGTAGTGACAGGCCCAGAACTGAACACAGAGTTTGAGGTGCGGCATCACCAGTGCCCCGTACAGGGGGATGGTCACTTCCCTGGTCCTGCTGGCCACACTGTGAACATAGGTCTCCAATACTGAAGACATACTCTAGACACTTTATCATCTCGACGAGACAGCTCAGTCTCTCCATTTTTTGTACAACTATTCACTGGGCAATACTCCCCATCCCTGTCTTCAGCTCAGGGGTCTGTGTACCCAGATGAAACTGGTCTTGCTATTAAAGACTGAGGCAAAGAAGGCATTAAGTACCTCAGCCTTTTCCTCATCCTTTGTCACTCTGTTTCCCTCCACGTCCAGTAAAGGATGGAGATTATTCTTAGCCCTCCTTTTGTTGCTAATGGATTTATCGAAACATTTTTTATCATCTTTTGCAGCAGTAGCCAGATTAAGTTCTAGTTGGGCTTTGACCCTTCTACTTTTCTTCCTGCATAACCTCACAATATCCTTGTAGTTCTTCTGAGTTGCCTGCCGCTCCTTCCAAAGGTCAGAAACTTTCATTTTCTCTGAGTTCCAGCCAAAGCTCTCTGTTCAGCCAGGTCAGCCATCTTCCGTGCCAGCTCGTCTTTTGGCACATGGGGACGGCCTGATCCTGTGCCTTAAAGATTTCTTTCTTGAATACTGTCCAGCCTTCCTGGACTCCTTGGCCCTTCAGGACCACCTCCCAAGGGACTCTGTCAAGGCGTCTCCTAAAGAGGCCAGAGTGTGCTTTCTGTAAGTCCAAGGCAGCAGTTCTGCTGACTCCCCTCCTTACTTCTCTGGGAATCAAAACCTCCATCATTCCATGATCACTATGCCCAACATGGCCTCCAACCATCATATCACCCACTGGTCCTTCTCTGTTCACAAAGAGCAGGTCCAGCAGGGCATCTCCCCTGGCTGGCCCACTGACCAGCTGTGTCAGAATATTATCTTCCACATACTTCAGAAACCTCCAAAACTGTTTCCTCTCTGTATGTGCACATACTACTAATTTATCTTGTATTTAGAGTTAGAATACATCATGTTCTCTTTAGTTATATTTATAATATAGATATCCACAGCAGGTATCCCATTGCCATCAAGGAAAAACACAAGAATAATTAATCTGATTTATTTTGAGATGCCTTTTCTAACATGAGACATACCACAATCTAGAACTCCCATTTTTTTCACCACTGTGTATAAAATGAATCTAAATTACTAGCTTACATATAAACAGTGAAGGAATTTACACATGGTCAGGTGCAGCCCATCTCCTATGCTTCTGATCATTTGCAGTACACAAGTAGCTAACTATAATACTTGTCCATAAAGATCAAGGAAATCAATAAGCTTCTTTGCCCTGAAAATAGTATTTATTTGACTCGCAGGCCATTTAGTAGCCATGCTACAATGCTGTTACTAGATGCTCTTTATTTTGAATGGCTTATGTAAGCTAGTATTGTTGCTGCTGTCTCGGGCCTCTTTCTCACATCTAAAATTCAAAAGACTTTTATGTGTACTGATTGATAGTTTCCTATTGATGCTGTAATATTTTTCATGTATACAAAAAGATGTAGGTCTAATTTTCTTTACATCCATATATTGCACAACATCATTCAGTCCTAAGATTTTTCTGTAAGATGTGAATAAGCAGTCCTAAGAACATGACATAATGTTCTGCTTTAAATACTTTTCCCCTGGTGTTAGAAATGTCTGGATAATTAGTGAAACATGTTTTGAGCTTAGGTTAGTTATTTCATGCTACTTTATTAAACAAAAAGGTATTTTTTGAAATGATGGACAGCTTTTCTGTTAACATTTCTGTCTCTGTCATTGCAATTCCAAAATGAAGAGGCTTTTAATTGGTAGCTTGCATCCTCTCACCCTCAGTACAGCCGTTGCTGTTTGCCATCTTGCTGCCTTTCTCAGTAGTTTTGTCAATACCTTCCCTACCAAGTCTGTTAACAACCAACTGACTCTAAACAGCACAAAGTCAGAGGGGTTAATATTCTCTTTTGCATTCAGTAACACGTACCTTACTATCTAGTACAACTGAAAGGCATAGAAACTGAACTATAAAGCATGGGCTATCAATAAAATACTGTCACCTTATACTTGCTATATATTCTTTCTCTTTGTAAGAGCTCATTTCTAAAACATTCTGCATGGGGGTTTGGTTTTTCTCAAACTTAATATCATTTCTGTCTTTTTAATTTAGTCCTCCTCAGTAACTACTGTATTTCATCATTTAACTTAGAAATTGGATGCCTTAGGGCTTGACTTTATCATGCACTAATAAAAAGAAAAGAAACAGACCTTTAAAAATAATTGCCAAAATAGAGTCTGTCAGCAAGCATTAGACTCAGCTGTGGCACTGTCTTGAAAAGGTTATTTTGCTTTAGAATACATTAAACTTTTATTAGCTTCACTTCAGGTAAACATGCAGTTGTTTACATATCTGCAAATTTGTATAGACACACTTGTAAATGTATTTAGAAAGGAGCATCGCATTCGTAAATGTATACCTTCCTTATCTATGGTTTGAAAAATAAATAAATTGGCCAGGGGTAGAAAGGTAAGGCTTATGGGGAGCAGGACCCGTTTCCTTAACCTGTTTAATAAAATGTGCTACTTCTCATTTGATTTGTTTTGTCTTCCTTCTGCCTCAAACTCTTCCTCTCCACAAGCAATGCAGATTGGCTTAGGGGAGCAGTGTATGAAAGTAAAATGAATTCTGTCTTTCTTCATTCTTGCAAGTAAGAAAGGATGACTTAAACCCATAAGAAGTGTCTCTGCTGTGATCAAAAGAGATTTGTGAAACTGAAGGTCTCAACAAACTCTGTTTTTAAAATCTTGCTAAGCCAATTCACAGGGCTTTCTTTGGCACCTAGGATGTTTTGTGGAATATGGACATTTGCTGGACCATGCAACAGAGTTATTAAGAAAGTTTATTTTCCAGAACTGGTCAATTAATTTGATGTCAACATTTTGAACTTCAGAGCTCTTCAAGTCTGTGAACTTAGACTCCTACTTATGCACAGAAGTAGTCCAGTCTGGGGAAAGTGTCCAACTCACATCCAAAGTCCCCAGATTAACCAGCGGACAGAGAGCCTCAGGGCATAGCAAACACACAAAAAAGTGAATGAGAAATAACTGAATGCTCAAATGCAGTATAAGAAATCTGGGTTCCAGCCTGAGTTCTCAGGACTATTTAAATCTTCTGCATAATGTAAATGAATAAATAGTCATAGGATTTGAGACAGCATCAGTATTTAAAGTTGATTTTGGACCTGGAAACACATTCCTTCATGCTATTTTCCAGTGCTTGACTCAGTTTTATCTGCACTGTCACTTCTCCCTGTAACATTATTTATGTAGTGTTTCCTCAGCACTTTTATTTCTAGCTATCTTTAATAATAGATATCTTTCAGAAACTATGTTTTATTATTCTTGTCTGTCTGCCGCTTGTAAAATATGTTTTTTATGTCCTGTGGCAGTAATTCAGATTCTTCTGTTTTGTTCCTTGCAACATTGCACAAACTTTCTGAGCTTTTACTGCCCTTACCAAATTTTCCAAGTAGATTAGGTTTCATTCTATCAATGATTGTGTTGCTAGCACCTTTTTCCTATAAATTTTACCATTTTCCTCCTCTTGCAGTTCTCTTTCCTGTGTGTGTGATTGTCTGATTTTTCTTTTCCTTTGTACTGAAATCAGGCATGGACACTACAGGACTTTTTACAAGTTTCTTCACTAATTTAACATTTATCTTAAAGTTTATCTTACCTATATATTTTCCCAGCTACTTACATAGATTTCATCAGTTGAGAGAGTTAATCCTTAAAAAAATACTCCCAGTCCTAAGACAACCCCGGCTTTTCACACGATTGAACCACCTTTTCATTTCCATTATCCTGTCCTTACTTCTCTAGAAAAAAACTCCTTGGTCTGTACTTCTGTAAGCCACTTGTGCAGATTTGTGTAATCCTCCATGCACCCTTCTCATGGGATACCTGGCAGTCATTCACTGCAGTGTAAAGGACAGTCAGGACACCTGTTGTACTTACCTTTCTCTTCAGCCCCTTCGTCTACAATACATATTCTCGGTCATGGCAAGCAACAAGTAATATTAGAGCTATTGCAGTGACAGGCTGAAAAATGTCTAAATACGAAGTTTCACTCATGTAGATATGCTTCTGCCAAGTGTCAGTGTTCTTTCCATTTACAGATCTCCAACGTTAAACCCTTTTGGTTCTTGTATCTTTGCTAAGTGACTTTTAAACTTGTTTTTTGTTTACCTTTTCCATAGATTAGTATAAATGTCATTTAAGACTGACAAGCTAAGCAACAGCTGTGGTTAAGTGCCAGGAGTTTCATATACATTCTCAGCTTTCAAGGCATGGTAATTCCCTGCAAAATTCCTAATCTTCAAATTGGAACAAGTCACTAATACTGTCACCTGTGACCAAACAAATCACCAGGAAACAGACAAGAATAATTATTTTGTGCCCAAGGAACAAAGCCTAAGTTCCTGTTCCCACTAGCAGATGTTTCATTTAAGCACTTTGATATCTTTAAGGAATGTCCAAATTAATGTGACTAATAGAATAATTAAAATATTAACAATATTTTACATCCACATCTGCATTTGTATCTCCTAAGTAGTGTTCTTTATTTTATTCTTTAAATAAAAAATACCTGGAAGGTACTTAAAGCTTACAGGGATTTCTTGAAATGAAATAGAAAAGCTATTTTTTGAATGATTTCTCTCTTTTAACATTAAGGTACATAGTGAAAATACCTCTGTGTCATAGCTTTACTTTTTCTTTAGTTTCTGTTATAATTTACTGCAAAAGGCTGGAGCGCACATGACATTATAAATGTACATGATCTGAGGCAGTGACAAACCCTTTCACATTCAGATGCTCATCATGTCTATGGACTAAAACGTATGCAGCATGTAAACACTGCAAAAAAGCATGCTTCTCTCCTTTAAATTATAATCTGTATTAAACTCATTGTGCCTGCATCACACGAGTACAAATAAACAATGCAACTTTGTAGAAAATACTAGTGCCAGAACTTTATAATAAGTACAGTCTCCTCTGCTAAAGCAGTTAAAAGTAGTGGCATTGTTCTAATTGCAGGACGCTTTAGCCATTAAAAAGACTTATGAAGTGTGCTCAGCCACCTCTGACCATTAGAGAGAAGGACTGCTGCTGGGGTGTCTGTCTGTTTGTATTTGTTAATACATAGCTATGCCATATCCACTGAAACCGTAGTAAGATCTCTCATGGCTCAGCAGGTAGAAGCTGACATTGATGTCACTTTGTTTACGTCAGCTGTATCCCTTTTAAAACTGTTGTGAATATGACCTAAGATAGGATTTTGAGTCAAACTGCAGGATTTTAGTTTGTTGAAGTGATTTACCCTATGCACACATAATTTGAGCAAATTAATGTTTTTGAAAGTGTACGTTGAGAAAAAGCTATTAATATAAGCGTTCACACTGTGCTCATCTGTGTGGTATGTCTGCTGCTTGCACAATGAGCAGGGAATAATAAAAAAAAAAAAAAACCAAAAAGGAAAGAACTGATCAAAGAAGCTTCTTTCAGCTTCAACAGTGTGCATGCTGTTGTGTGTCTATGCCATCTAGTTTGCTTCCACTATCCCATGTCAACAGAAAAATATTTACTGTGTGTGATTTTTCTATGAAAGGGAAGAATATATGAAATACGGTGCATGCCAGTTCTGCACTATATAGTATTATACCCCTTTGACACGCCTCAGACAAACTAAATGGAAACTGCACTTTTGTAGCTCAGGGCAGAATTTCAGAAGATAGGAGGCACCTCTTGACAACGTGAGGCTTGAAATACGCATGAACATTCTTCTGAGAGTCTTCAGTCTTGTGGAATTAACACAGTACATAGTTTAGTAGGTACATCAGGTTAAAAGAGTAAGAAAAGATTTTCAGCCCTTGGTGTAGTCCCTCGCAGCAGCAAGCCTTCTACACATAGTGTGCAAGTAGGCACAGAAGGGGATAATAATATTCTAACCAGTGGTTTTTGAAGTTCCAAAACATTAAAGAACACCCTTTCTTTGCAAATCTCATCCCAAACGTTTCAAAGCCTCAGTTCTTGGACCTCTTCTTCCTCACTGTTGCCATAGCCATGACTCTGACACACTAAAAACCAAACTGGGAATTTCCAGACATGTGATCATGAATCAATACAACTTGATCTTAACTGTCTGCTGTAACTACTCTAAATACTATGTAGATCAGGCGCAGAAAGCAATACCTAACATACACTATCCAGTGCGTAACAAGAAAACATAACAGAAAAAGAAATTAATCATCATGTGTCACCATCTTTGCAGAACTGTGTTGACTGGTGCATTCATGCCAATAACATGACAAACATTTCACATTTCGTAGCCAAGAAACAGGTTTGTGGCATAGCTGTCACGTTCAAAAAAGTACTGTATCTGCTGCCTTCCTTTTTGGCAACAGTGCAAATGATTTGGCAGAGGGACTGGCATAAAGATAGCATCAGGATATCTCTGGGATGGTTTTGGAAAACACTGTCCAAGATAATTTCAAAAAAACCTTTTGGCTTACAAGTTGCATCTTTAATCTTCTGGTATAAATGTAAATATGTCTCAGATAGTGTTAGTCCCGTTTAAGAGGATATTCTGTATAAAACTAGGTTAGAGAAAATGCAAGAAGCTTGTTTTGTGTTTGGCAGTAAGAACAAAGTACCTTGAACTACCATTACACACTGCTTGCTTACAGAAACGCGTGACACTTGAAAAAGATATCTGTTTTTTCTTAACAGCTAGAAATTGCTTGGAGGATTTAGTGGCAGAATATATTAATTTTCTTTAATGGACCGTCAATAGATTTTTATTATACTTTGTACTTGCACTAATACTGATGTGAACTAAAGGGGAAATTGCGAGTTTAATTTTGGCTGGCTTACATTCCTGGAAGCAAGCATTTTAGCTTTATCCATAATGATTATATAAAAGCTGGTACACCTTTAACAACAAAATATGCCACCTGCCCTCCTTCCAGAACCCAGATGCTGTTTAGCAGAATTCCTTACTGTAAAGGTTACATGTTAAGAATCCGGGGCAGTAATTTTTTAATGAATTTGCTATAGTGACAAAGCAATGGCTATTGTTGATGAAGGACTGAGCACTTCCAAAATGGATGCTAGCATGAAAGCAGGTGGTTTGATATTTCATCGACAGCTAGCAAAAACTTTAATTAAAAAACATGTTATTTGTTGTTAACAGATTTGTGCATGTGAATTTTGTGGATAACCATTTTCTATCAGCCTGGAAAATGGTATAAAGCTAATTTCATTGGCACTTTAATAGGTCATGTCTCAACTAACTTTAGTTACATGAAAATTACGTGTTTAGTTTAAGGTGGTTGTCTAGACGGCTCTTTAGTCAGTGGAGGTATTTTCAGAGTGTGGGTCATTATATCCAGAAATAGATTTCTAATACAGAATGGGATTAATTTTTCTCTGGGTGTGCTCATTTCTCTCCACAGGTCAGAGAACAATGACAAGCCCAAACTATGCACATAGTTAAGTGAAATAAATCCTACCACTAAATGAATGAAACTCACATTTGGTTACACTGAAGGACAGGACAACATTTTAACTTAATTAACTCACCTTCCAAAATTAATTTGAATGTATATTGCCCCAAGATATTTATTCACCACAACCCCATATTTAAATTATTTAATGAATATGTATATATTGACCACTGAAAACAAAATTCTGTCCTGTGTTAAACAGAAAGTAGGGTCCGCAACTGCTGTAAACTGACACTGCGTAATGATGGAGAAGAGATGCAGAACTTCTGCACTAGCACATAGCACATGCTGCGTAGTGTGCTCCCATTACTACTGTCAGGTGATGCAATCCAGTCCCATTAACTTCAAACCAGGTAATGTTTTAGCCATGGGAGACCATTCCATTATTCTCACTTTCCACCACAGAAGAAAAAAGTCCATCGAAGTATACCCTAAATGATGTCATATTATACTCAGTCCTTTCCCAGTGAGAAGCAAAACCTGAAAGAGCAGCAATGCTTTGAAACAGATGAGAACTGAGAAAAAATCTTGGCTAACAGCACACCACTTTGTTTCAGGTCTCTTGATCCTTTGTATCCAGGAGATAAGGAAGACGGAAGAATCCCATTTTCTCTCCCTGGTTCCCGAGCCTACTCTGTCTGTGTACCAGAATTCACATAGCTTAGTTTAACCTTGGTCCTTAAATAATCTGTCCTTGTTTATAATAGGCCTTAAGAGTTTAACAGTCAGAAATTATGCTAGCATTGTAGTCTTCCAACATCTCTCCATATAAAGCAGGTACCCTGCAGAAAAATTAAGTAAAAGATGGCTATACAGTTATATATCTACACGATACTGAGAAAATAGATGGAAAAGAATAGAAAATATGATCTTCTATAGCAACATCTATTGCAATTACCCTTAAATGAAACACTTCAAAATGCATTTATAACACACACGTGCTCCTGTATGGATTCTTTTATTCAAAATAACAACATGGAATGGGGAGGGCTGATCACACTCATGATATGCCATAGAACTTTAGAAGTTGTTACCTCATACAGGTAATAAGGGATGCATTTTTTTCTGCTATTACAAATGTTATATTCAGTCATGTTCTTTTCCTCTAACTGAATATAAATTGACCTCGTCAGTTGGAGGAAAGGATAAAAAAAGAGACAGCAACAAGGCATTTCCCCCCTGTTAGCACCTCAAATCCAAAGGAAGAGCACTCAGTGCCCTCTGGCTCATTGCTCTGATTCTTGTTTTCCCACAGAGAAACACTGCAAGTAATTTTTATGTTCTTCAAATAAGTATTTTGATTTTATGATGAAAATTACATAGCTCAGCATTTAGACGGCTCTTTCTTAAAAAATTTCCTAAAGCTAGATTTTGCAACCAGGGTTTATTGATTGCAGTACAGGTCATAAAGCTGAGACATTTGGACACACCAATCCATCCAAATCTATAGAATGAGCTTTGCAGGATTGCTCTAATTCTATCTGGGTTTTGCTTGCCTTTTTTGTTGTTGTTGTTGTTGTTGTTGTTTTGGGGTTTGTGTGTGTGTGTGTATCTTTTGGTTTGTTGGTTGGGTTTTTTTTCCTCAGTAGATCGTATTTTACAGACTCTTCTGCCTCTGCCTGATGTGTCAAAATCCAGACACTACGTACTAATTGCTGTGATTATGACATTAAAAATCAAATTTCTGACTGCTCAGCTGCAGTGGGGTTAGCTCAGCAATCTCTAGTGGATGAAGGATACATAAAAAGTTTGAATACAGTGTCATATTTATTTCGTAAGTGTCACAGTCTTTCCTCATAATTAAATCCATTGGGTATTCCTTTGTAAAAAATAGGCTTCACTTTCAGTTAATCTTTATACATTTTTTGAACCAAAAGTAACATTGTTGATTACCTCTGACAGGCAGAGGAGGAGCTTTAAAAGTAAAATGTGGTGCTCATACCACCCCTTCCCTCCCCTTCCTGATCTTTTAAGTGGAATTTCTTGATCCTCATTACAACACGGCCCCACAGGGATGTTGGTTTGCGCATAATAATGAGGTCCAAGCAGTACTGTAGATAAATCTTGGAACAGAAGGAAAACAGGCTATAGATGAAAAAGAGAAAACTCTGCTAGAAATGCATGTAGTGGGCCAGTTTTGCTGCTGTTTGAAACCAGTGTATTTAAACAGATAGTCTTAGGATGAATAATTAAAAATTATAGGAGAGAAAATGTATTGACACAAACATATCCATGGATACCCTATAAACGAGATCTGTAGTAAAGAGAGAACTTTCATATTTATTTCTTTATATTTGAAATTGTGACAAAAACGAATGAGCAGAGGAAAGAACTTCAAGAACGATCAGAGCTAAGAGCAGTGTTGCTGGAACTGATCCAGATTCTGGCCTGCAGCTTTCTTCTTTTGACCTGCTTTCTTTTGTACAACAACTATGTAATAATTTTATTCCTACTTGAACTTCCGTAGTAAGACCAGCCTGAAATAATGAGAGAAGTATTTGAAAGCCTTCAACATAAGAACATAACAGATAACAGGGGGAGTTCAAGCTGGCTTCTTGCAGGAGTCTTGTCATACACTTCAGTAGGCATCGGAGCTGGCATAACTTAACTGAAGATGAGAGCATGTTTTTAAACGTTATCAGAGCTACATTAATTATATCTGTACTGTAGAGACATGCTCTGCTCAATTATTATGGTATGTCCGGCTCCATATTGGAATCTTGTGGCAATGCGCTTACTCTTTTATTTCAAAGTCAGTGGAGTTATTTTGAGGGTTCCTCCTGGGTAGCAGAGCAGCGTTTGACCCCTCACCGTCATTCTTCTTCTGGCTGTCAGCTCTCCCAGCAGCATGCCACACGGGTTGCAAACGGAGTCTGGCTAATAACTGTCCTACCGAGTTAATCAGTGGATGGCAGTGTGGAAATGCATTTCCTCTGTATTGTTTCATATTCCAGTGAGGGGGAAAAAAAAAAAAAAAAAGGCATATACTGTTTGTATTACTGAAATGACAGGCATGGAGTGGAATTGTGTAAGTAACTATGATTCTGTTCTTTTCTTCTAGTTATTAGAATGGAAAATAATATATATATGTCTGTATATATATATACATATATTACATACTGAGGAGAGTCAGAAAGGACATGGAGAAAGGTCAGTGTAATTCAATTCCAGTAAGTTAAATTTAAGAAAAAAACGGAAGTGAACAAACATATGCATACACACACACTGCTGAATGTCATCCTCTTCTGCACAGGACTATGTGGTTGCACTATATAATCTGACGTCTGTATTTCTCCTTCCCCCAGCAAAGCCACCCTTGATAGGGCACACACAGAGAAATATACTGAAAGATGATCAGCTTAATATTTTGTTCTGTTTACACAAATCCACATGATTTCTGTGTTAGCTGTGTTAACCCTTTAACAACTGATTACACAAAAAGAAAAAAACTAAGGAAAGGTGATGAGGAAGCGGAGAAGGTTCTGTGAATGTGCTGCTGGCAATATATGGCTATACTGGCGCATGGGCACTGGGCTCCCCATCACTGCATTAAGGCCCAGCACATGACCATTTATCTATACCTCTTGGAAAAGAGGCCATATTTGGAAAATGACTTTTGGTAGCTAATGAACTAGATGGGTTTACTAAAGTGATTTTGCCAAACAAAAGCAATCCCTTGACCTCAATAGCCTGATTTATCTGGTAAGGTGAGTTCAGCAGAGGAACTCTATCTATTAGTTGTAGAATATCGTGTTGTTTGATGTATACCAGATGGACCAAAATACTGTAGCATGGATTTGATACCAGAGAAATAGCAAAGTGAAGAACCTAACAGGGATAGGAAAGGGAATAGGATTACTGAAGTAAAAGAAATTGTACTTTTATAGAATAAAGTGACATTTAAATCATTATCATGTTTGCAAATATCATCTATTGTGGTATAAAGGTAATGCAGTGCTCAGAAACATGTCCACTTCTTGCTTACCTACCGTATTAATTTCCCATTGTTGGCTTGCTTCGTGTGGATTTTTTTTTCTTCCAATTAGTTTAGATGGCCATAGTGTGCTGTAGCCCTGACAGTGATGACATCAGAGATGCCTAGCAGCCAGAATTGTTAAGGGTTTATTCTACAGTTATCCAACACTTGCTGCACCTTTTTTATACCAGTTTGCTACTCTTAAGCAGAACAAACAAGTTTTTCTCACTTGTCTTGGTTTAACCCTGACTGGTAGCTAAGTGCCATGCAGCTGCTCACTCACTCCCCCCTCACCCAGCGGGGTGGAAGGAGGATGTGAAAGGAATGTAAAACTTGAGGGTTGAGATAAGAATAGTTTAAACATTGAGATAAAATAAAACCAGCAACAATAGTAGTAACAACAATAACAGTTATAAGGAGGGAGAAGGGGAGAGCATGGAAATCCAAAGGGGAAGGAGAAAAGAAAACAAGTGATGCACAATGCAGCTGCTCACCACCCGATGACCCATGCCCAGCCAGTGCCCAGCAGTGATTGACCCACCCCAACCAACCAACCTCCCCCCAGTTTATATACCGAGCATGTTGTCCCATGGTATGGAATATCCCTTTGGCTAGTCTGGGTCAGCTGCCCTGACTGTGTTCGGTCCCAGGCCCTGTGCCCCTCCAGCCCTCTCGCTGGCAGGGCCTGAGAAACCAAAAAGTCCCCAGCCGCACTGTTCCCAGACCAAATCCAAAACACAGCACTGCACCAGCCACCAAGAAGAAAATTAACTCTATCCCAGTCAATACTAGCACATCAGTGAACCTGTTTTTCCTTGGAAGAAGGTAATTTGATGGAAGTGGAGATTTTGTAAAAAGTCAGGTTTTTAATGTACCTGTCCAATGATATATTTTAATCTGATATATCATTCCTGTTTCGACATTCACATTAATATTTTTGGAAGTACTTATTTTGATTTGAGAGACTGAGGTTTCCAGCTCAGCACAATTCAGTACTTCTTTTCTGAGTCTTATATCCCCACCCCAGTCCCCTGGCTTTCCTACAAAATGGAAAGGATTATCTGAAAACCAATACCAGCTGGGCAGCAGAGCAACTGAGACACAAAAGCTAATTGCAAAATGCCCTGATCATGCCAAAAGAGTAAAAGTTATATGAAATACACTGCCAAGAATTATAAAAAAGTTAATTCTAGGGCAAGAAAGTATCACATAACTTGTCAGGGCCTGTCCCTGTCCCCAGGGATGCCAGGGATGTGCCCGATCCGCAGGGCTGGGGCTGCCACATGCTGCCCCCTTGGTTCACGCTGCTCCTGGCTGGGGGCAGGCAGGGCAGGACCCCACAGGCAGAGCCCGTCCTACTGCCAAATGGACCCTGGCTGCCTTGTCCTGCCCTGCCCACCCCGGGGACAACCAAACATTATAAACTCCTGTAGATCCTATTTAATTTTTAGCAAAACAAAAAGCTCATGCATCATTATGATGCACCACTATGACATGAAGGAGCTTCATGTGCCGCTGGGCATGTCGCTTGACAAGCTGCAGGCACCTCTGATAGTGAAGAGTAGGATGATGCAGAGGAAAAGTCAGAAAATACAATGAGATTCAACAAGAATAATCCAGTCCAAGGATAAACATAGGGGAAACAACAACATTTTATAGTCAGGAAAGATAAGACTCAAGAGGAAAATCATCACAGTCTATAAACACCATCAAGGTAACAATAAAAATGAATGAAGGGAATTACGCTGTCTTAGAAGGTGGCATGACAAGAAGTGATGGCCTGAAGATAGGAAAGGAAAAGCTTAAGTTAGACATTAAGAAAAAGTCTTTAATGGCTAGAACAATTGGACAGTGTGTGAAATCACTGGGTGTGACAGTTAAGTCACCAGCACCATGGGGTATATTCGAGAAAAAAAAAAGTTGCTTTTAATGCTTCTGATAAAGAAGTGCAGCAGAAGGTGGAGTGACAGACCAGAAAATGAATTCACTTTTCTGAACTGAATTTGTGAGATTACGATTTTTTATAGATACCTCTCTCTGTATTTAGAAGAACTAGACTTGGGGATTGATTTTGAAAAAGAAATAACATTTTTATTTGCTATTGATTAAAGTCAGCTTTCATTTAGGACAAAGAATCTGATTTTATTGTTTTAAAACACATTTTGGAGAAAATATCTTTATATTAAGATTGCTGGCTCTAAATTCTTAGACTTAAGTAGCCAATTTCTTTAATAAGTCAAGGACCAGGCTATTGAATAGGAAGAAATGACAGACATGCTAATAAATGCCTGCATTCTGTTTCTGCTGATGTAAGAAATCAAAATACAGATCATAATCATCTAGAGTAAACCACAGGACTGCAAGTTATGGGAATGAACTGGTTTTTTAATAAAGAAAAGTTGATGACTGTTCATGATTCTGGAGATACATAAAATAAATTTCCTGTTGGTGAATTTGGAAAGGCATAAAGTGAAATAGTGTATGCTCCTCAGAAATAGCAGCTGAGGACTTAATCGATTAGAAAAAAAAAAGACTGGAAAAATCTTTTACAGAGCAGCTTGATTCCTACAATGTGGTGATGTTTGTGGCTGTTGCAGTGCCAATATTGCCAAAATTGCCTCTCGTTGTCTTAGCTTCTTTCCATGCAGGGAGTTCTAGGGTTACACAGCTTTGTTTTCCTTTGATAATAATGCCCAACATTCTCATAGTCCCCAGGAAGTATGTAGGTTTTTGGATTTTTTCTCTTTCATTCCAGTCTTTTTCCAGCAGCCCAGCAGAAATCTTGGAAATTATTCATAACCATTTCAGTGGCCTGTGAGATCTAGTGCTTGAGTGCTGGTAAATCTTTAGACCCAAAATCTAATCGCTAATCTTGGATTTTTTTTGTACCTTACTTGAGGTAAATTAGGATTTTCTTTTTGGAGTCCCCGCTGCAGCAATGTTTCAATATGAAAAATGAAATAAATAATGCAAATGCCTGTCTCCACTTTGTCAAGAGGCAAAATACAGTGATTCTGAAGTACTTTTACAGTCCATATGTAGACTTCATACAGAACACATGTTTTCTGTCAAAGACCTATTTTGATCTTGGTAACAGACTAGTATTATGAGGAACTGAATTCGTACTCTAAGGATGAGTGAATGCTCTGTATGAAACGAATGGTTCTGGAGTGTCAGGATGTGTTTGGAGTTGGCCTGATACATATTACTGTAATGGCTGAATTGACTGTTCTAGATGTTAAAAAAAAAAAAGAGAAGCAAGCAAGCGTAATGGTAACTTTTTCCTTTTTGTTTTGCATCTCTAGTCAGAGACAATGTACTACAGGACTTCGAATTGAAGATATTATTAGGAGCACTGTATTATGGAGCGTGTCCAGAGAAGGGCAATGAAGCTGGTGAAGGGTCTGGAGCACAAGTCTTATGAGGAGCAGCTGAGGGAACTGGGGTTGTTTAGCCTGGAGAAAAGGAGCCTCAGGGGGATCTTATTGCTCTCTACAGCTACCTGACAGGAGGTTGTAGACGAGTGTCTACGGAGAGGTCTCTTCTCCCAGATAACTAGTAATAGGACAAGAGGGAATGGCCTCAAGTTATGCCAGGGAAGGTTTAGATTGGATATTAGGAAAATTTTTTTCACTGAAAGGCTGTTGAAGCATTGGAACAGGCTGCCCAGGGAGGTGGTGGAATCACCGTCCCTGGAGGTGTTTAAAAAACGTGTAATGTGGTGCTTAGGGACGTGGTTAGTGATGGACTTGGCAGTCCTGGGTTAATGGCTGGCCTTGGTGATCTCAGAGGTCTTTTCTATTCTAAATGATTCTATGATTCTTGGGATGGCTGAAGGACTTTTTTTTAAAAATCAGTGATCTCACAGAGCTTTTCAGCAGTAATTAGATGTCACAGATCCATAGAGATGTAGGTAAATAGGACTTACTCACCCACCACAGGAATACAGCTGTATTCAGACTGGCATACAGCAGCTAAGAACAGACAGTAAAATAACATGCAGTTTTGCTCTAAACTAATATCAAGTAACAGTTATCAGGGTGACCAGACAGTATGAAAACTAAAAGACTACTATGAAATGAATAATGGTATTTATGTTTGAAACATTTAAGTAGACAGACTGTAAGCACCAGTAGATTCCAGCTAACTGCAAATCAGTAAAAACCCTTTCTTATACCAGTTCAAATGCATTACCCTTTCCTCTCCCAGTTCCCTTTTTATGTCATATGCTTGGTTTTTAATTTTCAGAATAAATAATGTACATTGAATACAAGCAGTATTTCTCCAATATTCAGCCTTTCTGGAATTCTGTCATTTAATGGTGACCCTGGTTAACTTACGACATTTTAATGGATCGCTGTACAATCTGCTAAGCATGCAATATTAAACAATAAAATGTAGCAGAAGGGCTTAAAACAGAGGCTGCTTAAAACTACTCCTGAGACCAATAAACACAATTAGTGTCCTGCAAGGGAATTTTAATGAACGAAAGATCAGTTCAAGATTTGGTGCACTAATGAATGAAGACTGGAAGCATTTTCTATGAAAAGAAGTTTGGCCATGACTGGATGAAAATGTTAACCATGAGTAGGCTGGGATATTGATAAATCAGGTGGGAAAGACAGGGGACATCAAGGGATGCTTGGAAGGGAAGGCTCTATGCTATGAATCAGTGCAACTGTGGGTGAGAAGTCTGTTTCTAAAAAATACTGCAGGGGCAGAATTTAGTCATTTTGCTTTTTCATGCATTAAGAACACAGAAAATTGCAAGCCAGATTCGGACAATGGCAGGCTGGTGAAAGTAGAAGCCAACCTGTGGGTCCCAGAGGGAAAAGAGGTGTTACAAAGAAGGACACTGCCCATACTGCCAGGAAAAAAAAAACTGGCCCAGAGCATCTGAGGATATTTCATACCGCTAGGGAGGGCAGCCTAGCAGAGGAACAAAGATACCCTTGTCCAGCACATCTCTCAGGGTTCTCAGGGCTAGAACTGAAAGCTAGTATCTGGCCCATATCGTTGCAGACGGGCACTGGAGCTTGGGTCACCCAAAGTATAAATCCTGTATTTGTAGTTTGTATGGTGAGTAGGTTGTTGAATGTCTTCACTGGGGCAAACTGCCTCATCTTGTTTTTATAGAGGGACAGACCATGTTTCAGTCGGTGGTTTGATCCCTCTCTTTGAGTATGTCTCAAGACCTGCCTGATGCCTGCAGACTCTGGAGAGGAGCCTCTGGGCATACTAGAAGGATTTGAGACAAGTATACTAATGCTTGCACAAGTTTCAGTGCAAATACATTTTGCATCATTATTTCTAAGAATATAACTTTACTCAAAGTAAAAAACTAAAACGCTAGTATAGATAGTAAAGGGGGCTTAAAGGAAGGGGAGGTCATCAAAATGCTAGATATTACTTCCAGTTAAGTAAATGACAAGTACTTTTGCTACCTTTACTCCATTTTCTTTATCATCTTTGTACTGAAAGGGATTTATCTGAGAAACAGTTTCTTGCATTGGGTTAATTTATCAGTAGGCTATTGGTGTAAAATAGCCTTCTAAATGTGCATGGTAATCTAAGGAGGAAAAAAATGAAAGAACTGAACCAAGGTAACCACTATGAAGCCAGCAGATCTAAGCCTACTCTTAACTCACAAAGTTAATACTTTATTTAAAAGTTAGCATAGGCTAACATACAGAGAAGATCGTGGTCTTTGACTAATAATAGCCATGATGCATTTTTTTCTTATCAGGCGCTGCAGAAGACTGTGCTATTTTTAATGGATTATTGCAGCTGAAATTTTGATGGTGAAGAAAAAATGAAATCTGGTTGGGTTCTCTACATTTAGAGTTAGTACAACGTAAAAGTATGTTATAAATTTGTTCTCAGTTCTACAATGAAATATGCAAGCTGCAATAGTTTTGCTGCAGGATTAACAACTTTATTTATGGATTTTTTTTCTTTAATGAATTTTTTTCCAACAAAATCAATCACTAACCTGGCTTAGCTCAAGTATTTGCTGTGTAGCATGTTATGCTTACTGTAAATTTACTTTTTCTTGTGTCTGAGGGAACTGCAAATGTGATAAAGATTTATATAAATTCATTTTAATTTCATCTGTAGACAAATCATCTGGGCATTCTCTACTGGTACAGAGTAATGATAATTGGACTTCTGATACCTCCTCATGGTACCTAGGTCTCCTGTCCTGCTCAGTTGTGTTCAGCATGTATTACAATGACTAGAACTGTGTGCATCCTGACAGGACCCAGTAGACTCCCGGTGCTTGATAGTGGCTTTATGTATCTCCTGCTGTGGCCATCGTAGTCAAAACCCAGAAATAATGCATGCAGGTGTGACCAGACAAAAATAACATTGAAACACCACACACAGCATTTTGCCTTTTCTGATCTGCATTGTGATCAATATTTCTGGTGAAAATGTAAACTATGAATGAAATCAGTGCTGAGGTTTTGCAAATGCAGCAACACTATGTAAGATAAAATAGCAGCATGGGGATCAGTGCTGGTCTTCTTACCTGACTCAAAGAGTGTAGTTTCTTACTAATCAAAATACAGAGTTTTGCATGGCGACAGAGTAGAGGAAGTCAGTCCTTTTCTACTCTTTGCTGCTTAGCTTTGCTAATAAAACAGTAGCAGAAGTTAACTGTACATTGCTAGCCAAAGTTAACACAGTGAATTAATATAGTACCTATATTAATTCATATTGTAGCACTGTATATTACACTTAAAAAGGAGAACATTCATTACTGGTCTTTAAGTGGACTGACCTGTAAAAATAATCTGGAGGCTTCCTTTTTGTAGTTGCAATGCATGGTGGTAAGGTCAACCCTAACTTCCTAGACTTCTGTTAGACAAAAAAAATCTTGTAAGGAATATCCCAACATTTCAGAGTGTTCCTGAGTCTGATACTACATGGAAGCTTAGAAAGTAGTACAGGGCTCCACATCACACTTTATTTCCCTCAGAAACCCATGTAATGCTCCCATATAGCTGGGGCTTAGTAGTTCAATGTGGGTGGTTGTTATGATTCTCCTCTTTTGATCTTTTATATTTTGTATTCTGGTAACCTTCTGCACTTTTGAGTGATGAATATGGGTGTGCATGGCACAAAACTCATCTTAGTCCCATACAGAAAGAGATGAGTAGCTATCTAGGAGTAAAAATAGATCAGATTACCACAAACAAAGCGGAAAATGCCTGTGTGGTTTTAGGGGTAATCTTGTCAGCAGTAGAGAAGGAGAGTAAATGAAGAAACCCATACTTCAGAGAAGCTTGGCATCACTATAGTTATATTTTACTTTCCCTGCAAAACTCCTACCACCAAGAGCTGATTATGTACTTGCCTCCTGGGTCATGATCCCTCATGTGTGAGGTGAGGGTAACATCAGTGTTCTGATTGGGTGGTGTCTGGATTTTGAAAGTAGCTCCCTCTGGTCCCTAGGAGTTGAAATCTTACCCCACAGCAGAATTCAGTAGGTGGACAGCAGCACCATCCTTCCCTGTGCTGCCTCTGTACAGACACTGATAGGAGGCTGTGTAGCTGCAATTTTGCCATTCTAAATAAGTAATATATTTTTTCCTTGAATTTTTTTTGGTACTCAAAGCACTGTACAGGTCTGTCAAGGCTGTGAAAGACAGCTGCAGGTCTGTCTTATGCTGAGCACATTTTATAAATCCAAGGTAAAGTTACTTTGTTAACAAAATGGCAATGCTTTGTTTTCTGACTGCAACTCTAATATATCTATTTATTTATTTATTTATTATACTGGGATTTCTTTGAGGAATGTGCCATTGTCAAAAATAGAACAAAAAAATCTTTGGGCTGGCCCTGAGTTCCTGCTAGCCAGAGAGCATATAAGATGATGCTACAGCTGGCCAGCTTGTTGATGGGGTGCAATTTATCTTCTTCAGTTTAGTTTCTTTGTTTTCTGGCATGGAATTCCTCTGTGTGAATGTTTTTTTGTCTCTGTGCCAAATCTGTGGCCAGTTACAATTACACATTTACTGACAAATTAATATTTTCTCTTGGCATCAGCCTTATGTTTATTTTGTTCAGATATGCAACATTTTGTTTGGAGCATCTGTGTATTTCTAATCAGTTTATCTTCAGTATACAACCCTTTTCTCAAAGGGATAGAAAGAAAAGCTAAAATGAGTTAAATTGTATTAGACGAGTATATTTTAATAAGCATAATGAACAGTAGAGTTAATCCTCTGTAAGGCTTTCCTGTTTAATAAAAATGATAACCCTCTTACCCTCATTTCCCCTTTCTGACTGATCTTTGTTGGTGTTTTTTTTTCAAACAGTTTGAATCTCTTTAGGATGATAAGAACATTAGAGCAATGTAGTTTTGGCTATTCCTTTATAATTGTTTTTCTCCCTAATTTTCTTCTCTTTCTTATTTTCTAGGTTCTAGTGGTTTCATTTGTAGGTCTTAGCTGAGCAGCTACATCAAAGATACTATTATTTCATCACCTTATATGTATAATTGCTTGAAACACCGTGAAAGAAGTCCCGGAAGCATCGATGATTAATTTGTCCTTATTATGCTGCTTCAGTAATACAAATGAAATAAATAATAGGGAAAAGAGATGCTGAATTTCGGTAGGTGGCCCTGTTATATTGTTTCTGAAGCATGTAGGAATGTATGTATGATTCCAGACATGCACAGAAACATTGCTCTTTTTTGACTCTACAGGACAACGGTTTATTTCTCTTTTTGGCTGTGATGATTTTCGCAAAGCAGATATTATATATTGTATGATTTGTCTGAGGGGCTTCAATCTACTGCTAAAATTATTCCCTTTACAGTTTTTCCATTATTTTTGCCATTTTCTTGTCGTCTTTCAGCTTTGCTCCTGAATGCTGAGAGCTCTAAACACCCTTTTGGCAGCATCTTGGAAAAGGAGGTGGGACACGGCGGCAGAAAACTTCAGAGAGACAGTGTAAAACGGCCTGATCAGTCCCCTCTAGGATTTCATACTGATTTCATAAGATACACAGATCAGAAGTTGTCTATTACTGGAGGCAGCTGTAGTACTGCAGCTCTACAAAATATGACAGTCCCGGTTTTTAATCCTGCATGCCACAGTTTTTTCCATCTGCAGAGGACAATCGCTTACCTGATTCTAAGACTCTAAGCAGCCAGAGTTACACCTAAGTGCCACAGAAGAATCTGGGAAAGCCTGTTTGTTATGTGTGAATCTTAAAAAAAAAAAATTCTCTTTGCTGATTTAGCCTGTTTATTCCATAGAGCGACTCGCTCTACGTTGGGTACAGCAGGCTTGTGAAAGTACCGGTGGAGTCACAGAAGGATTGTATGTCACTTTGTGTGTATTATTTTCGTTTATTATTCCTTGTTGATCATATCTGAGGGATACATAATCCTAGCTGCTCATGGGTGAGGGGCTGATGGTTCCCAGGTTCTGGCTGGGGCACAGCGCTGGAGCAGCTCCATCTCCACAAGATTGCCTCGGGAGCAGCCTCCTTCATCTTATCACAGCATCAGCTCTGCCCTGCCACCTTAACAGCTCCAGAAGAGGAATCACTAGCGGTAATGGGTTAAATAACTCTATTACGGGAAAGTGAGGAGAATAGATGTTTCCACAGTCATTTTCAAATTTAGAAGCAAAGATGATTTAGAACCAATATGAGGTGTTAAGACACAGCAGAATATTTTATGGAGATAATTTGTGTAAAAAAATGGGTGTATTTAATAGATGAGAGCTTACTGTTCCCTCTGTCTCTGAAAATATTTTTATATATAGTTAAAACTTATCTAATGAAATTGATTTATGACAAAATTTTGTATCTTTCTCTCTTTCTTCTTTGTGTTTAGTAACATCATTTTCCCTGAAGCTGGGTTCCTCATGCATTTGGCAATTTTTAGGTATGACACAAGATGTCATCCTTCCTGATTTTTAGCAGCATGAATACCTAAACTCCCCTGCTCTTCTGACTATACATAAAACCATACTATTGACATTTCACGGGAGATTGATTTATTGTGATCCATTATTTGAATTACGATTTATATAAAGCAGCCCGCTCCAGACCCAGATGGCTCCATAGCAGTAGGAACCTTTCAGACCATATTGCAAAAGATAATACCTATGTCCGGGACAATATAAACAGACTGGAGGACAACAGATAGAAACCCTACAGCAGGGGAGCTTCAAGTAAGGAATGATGGAAAGATCTCAGAGGGTCTGCCAAATATTGGTGTTTTTTGTTGGTTTTTTTTTAGCAAAACTCTCTTTAGAGGGGAAAGTTATGTTATCACCATTTTTCAGGGGGGAGAAACTGAAGCAGGGAAAATTAAATACATGCCTCTGATCACCCAACAGAGAGAAGACTGGAATCTAGTTTTCCTGAATGTGATCTTTCTTACGTACTGTATGTACTCTGTGCCTAAGTTTTTATTAGAACAGTATGTCTTTTCTTCATTACACCAGTATTTTCCAGATGATTACGTGCTTCGGTGATACTCAGTTTTCAGACCTTCATAACCCCCTGAAACCAAAATAAATTTCTTTTGGGAAAGAACATGGCCAGTATCTGACAGAGATATCCCTACATAATATCCATTCTCTTTAATCACACTTGTTTTGCCTGAAAGACTTTAAATACATAAAAGAATGTGTGTATTTTTCTCTTCATCTTTGATCTACACAGGAATTGTCAAGTCACTTTTACTTAATTTCATTTTCATGAAGCTTACTAGTGAGTGAAAAGAGAAGAAAATTTTCAGAACAGAGAGTGAGAAGAGCAGATAACTAGTGACTGAAGAATGCTACAATGAATAATTTGAACTGTAATAGTGTTTGCTACTTTTTTCTTCTATGCAGTAGACACAGTATATGTGGAAATGGACTTAAGCTGAACCCCAGATAACTGATCAGAATAAATGGGGGACCTCTGATGGCAGCCACAATCCCAAACCAAACCTTGGTCAGAATTTTATCGCTTCTGATTTCTCCAATATTCTTGGTAAAACCCAGGATGATGAAAGGTCCTTCAGTCTTCAGAGAGGTTTTCATGAATATTCTATACGTAGTCAGGAAGGCTCTGTACAGATGATAATAATAGTGACAAGGATGTACTTTGATTATTGGTAATTCAAAGAGTCTGGGTTTTTTTAGGCACTCTACTACGACTGGTCCCTTCAGATTTGAGTAGTAACATGTCACATTCTACAGGTTCTGGATCAAGCTATGAGCAGATGACCTCTGCAGAAAGAGCATGGAGGCCTCAGATGTTACAGTTCTTTGGACGGGCTTGTTGCAAACAGTGTCAAAGGAGAGAATTCCTCAACAGTAGCAACGAGTGCACTTTTTACTAAATTGAATGCAGTTTTGGCAAGATTACTTTGAATAACCATCATTAGCAGCATGTGGGTCTGCAAATACAATCATGCACAAGTTAGAAATGGTGAGATATTTTAACTGCAGCACTGAGTGAAAGACTTTACTACTTGGACTTTTAAAAACCTTCTTCTGAATTCCAACCTAGTTTTGTTTATGGCCAGTTTATCTGCAATAAAGTTATATGTCTAAATATGATTTTAGAGGTGGCACTGGGAAGTGGATGATTTTTTAAAGTAAATCTACTTAGTACAGCTTTAGAGGCAAATTAATATAAAGTTAAGAAAAAGATAAACAAGAAAATCTGATGGATAATATACATTACTTTTTTCTGCCTGTCTGTTTTTCTAATATTATTTCAGGGTGAATATTCAATAATTATTTCACTTAAACACACTTGTCATGCTTTTCAGAATGTGCAATTAATTACTAATGATGAAATGACTATATAAAAAAAGAATTTCATTGCTTCTTTTTGCATTTCCCTGCAAGAGGAAATATCCTAGATATTCCATTTCAAGCTTTAAAATATTTAATATTTCATTTGGAAGTTGTTGTGCAGGATCAGTGTATCAGAGGTCTCTGAAAAACTGATTCCACAGTAAGCTGTCTCTCTCTTTTTAAGTGATCTCTTTTCACAAAGGGCTGATTAAAAAAATGGAAGTTGGTGTTTTAGTCACCATTTCAGTGATTCTTTATATGATGACTTTTTGGTATAGCAAACCTTCAACCTGTTAATGCAATGGAGTCTTACTATTCATTTATAAGTACGCTAAAGAGGGGTGATGAATCTCCTGAGTTGCTTTCTCATCAGATCTGTGATGCTGTAACACCAAGCAGGTGTGCCATTGTTGGCAGAACATGGGAGAAGAACCTGGGGTTTCAGCTTAATTTTCCTCCAGCACTCTTCCTTAAATAAAGCAAAACAAGTGAGGCTAAGCCCCTTAGTAATAAAAATCAAGGGTGAGGTGAGTGCTAAAAGCGATAAAGTGCAGGATGCCATCTTCCTTCTTTGGCATTGACAATCTTTAAAATACTGAGCTACTGGGAGGACAGGCAGACAAGATGTGGAAGAATGTACTTCTCATGTTTATTCTGCTCTTTACAAAAAGCAAAACTAAATTTTCAGTGCTGATACAAAGTGAGGTAGTGTTTTGTCTTTCTGTGATTATGTTGCTGTCAGCATATACATTTACTTCTCCAGGGTTGTTCTAATATGTCACCCTTTTATTTTAATTCAATAACCACTAAGAATCCTGACAAAAGGTTAGAAATCAAGGTTAACAAGTAACAAATTACTCTGAAATAAAAATGTCACAAAGTCTCTGTGGAATGCAGCTGCAGACATTGGTTACTCAGGATCAATTTTTCATTAAATTCTGCAAATGATTTTAAGCCTTTCTTCTACATCTATGAAGGCTCTGTTCTTTCAGCTGCCAGAAGATGGAGCTCTTTTAATAAACCATGGTGCTGGCATTTGAAAAAATGCAGAAAAGGTTACACAGAAAAGATGTAGAAAAACATTAAGAAATATTTCCATTTGTTTTTTTTAGTAAGGCTTGGTATATACATTTTAGGGCAGGTAAAGATTATAGTTTGCTGCTGTAAACCTGAGAAAACAGCGTAGTATATTAACTAAATTTTCAGATTTTGTTAGTTTTAACCTTATATTTTAAACTCTTTTCTTCCCCCATTTTCTAAATGTTCCCAACATTTCTGAATAATCCAGAACTTGCCCCTCAGTTAGGATATATGGAGTTGCAAGTGTGCAAAGAAAGCAAAAAGGTGACTCCAAATTCTTTTTCTGTGCTTGTGGTTTTGGTGGTGTAAGGCTGGAGTGGAAGGCAGTGTAGCTGGGCTCTGCAGAGCTGCATGGCTGTCAGACAAAACGTGTTTCACTGATGCCTCTGACAACCGCTAAGCAGGTGGGCTTCGCATCTCCTGACATAAGCCACCTCAGACAGACGATGGTGGAAAACAAGATAAATGTGCCTGTGAAGGTATCCCTTTGTCTGTCCTGCTGTATTGACCATGGAGGAACAATAGAGAATGAGGTTAGACTAGACATCTAACTTTAAGACAAGTAAAGTTAGGCAGAATGAATCCAGAAATCTTAACAGAGTTTGTGAAAAATAATAAAAAAAGATCAAATCTCTATGCACAACGTTGATTCACACTTCTTTACTGTATGCTGCAACCACAACAGAGTATGAAGTTCAAATTATAAGGAGAGAGCTATGCAGCTTGGCAAATATTAAAAAAAATATTTGTGATTTTATATCCAATGCTGTATCTTAGTTTTCTACTTAAAATTGAAATAACCTTTCCATTAGCATCAAGCCTACATAGAGGAATCGTAACATACAGATTATGTTACTTTATATCACTCATCATAGCGTTATTGAGAGTGAACGAATAATGCACTGGAGAATTCTCACACTGACAGTGCTTGAACAAATTTAGACCCCCAAAGGTTGCTTGCTATGACAGGTTTGTCTTTTTCATCTATTTCAAGAAAACTTCTTTTGTCTGTATGAAAATTAATCAGCTTGTGTGGTCAGCCTGTCAATAGCTCTCACTGAATTTGTCAATCAGCCTGAATTGCATTGAAAGTCACTTCAGGCCTGAACTTTAAAATTAAAAGAGTGTATGTTTTTACCACTCTCCTCCCGATGCAGAGAAATGTTTACTTTTAATGGAGGTTAATAAAATAAATGCTTTTGCGTTCTAGCTTGGTGTCAGTCATGATGCAGCAATTTTTGTCTGTGGATCATTCACTTTGCAAAGACTTCAGCGGTGGCAGACAATAGCGCTTTTGTCCTACATCTTCTCTTTTTATTATGCTTCTGTGGATGTACTTAAAAGCTTTTCACAGCTGTACGATATACGTTAGGGTTATTCACATTATGGAATATTCACATATGTTATGGAGATTCACATATGCTACTCTGGCACCTTTGCTCCCTCTCAAGCCACTGAACAGAGAAAAATGTCTCCTGACATTAAAAGTTGGGTGTGTTCAGAGAGGAAGTTGGAGCATTGAATTAAGAACTTAACTACTGTTTGCTCTGTAGTGATTTTATAGGAGGTCGTACACCTGAAGTCAAGCCAAAAGTTATGATAACCGTCCTGCACCCTGGTACATTTTCCAAGTGTACCCTCCATCACACACTCTGAAACGGTTCTGTGATGATGGGCTTCATTTAGCTTTGCTCTGATTGCTGCTGGTTTCTGGTATCGTGAAAAGAAGTGCATTCCAGATTTTGAAATTAATTTAGAAAGAAGTTAAAAAAGACATAATTTAAATTTTCTTTCTTTTTAGGATTATTTTTATAGTCTGTTTCAAAAAATTCTGTTAGTTTTGGATTTTTCTGTTTTCTTTGAGTGACAGTGAAAGGATCACATCTACTGCAAAGGAGAATACTTGCTTGACAGTAAATGGGCCTAATGGACACATGCCAGAGGATTCAGCAGGAATGCAGGTGCTCTCCATCCAACAATGATGGTGCATAATGATGACAGAGAGAGTGCATATATTATTATTTGAGGCTTTCATTACTTCTGGCTTTCATATTTATGCTGACATATCCTCTTGCAGTGTCTTAATGTTATATCAATCCCCTTGCAACTGCACAACTGCTGGATAGTTAAGTATTCCTGTGATTTTCTGAAGAGCCTTCTCAGAGGAGGTTAAAGTTATGATTTCCTGTATTTTAAGCCCTAAATACAAGCACAGTGCAGCACTTTACCATTTTCCCTGCTTACTTTCTTCCTTTTGCCCAAACTAGAAACATCTTGCAGGGTGATTAGCAGGTAGTGGCATTCTGGGCAGTTTCCAGTATTAAGTCTTGTAATTACAAGGGTTGTAGCATTCTTCTCAGGTGTCTCTCCCACTTCATGAATGCTGCTATTACCTCTCATAAAAATAAAACCCACCCTTGCACTCATTCTAACTGCTAGATTTCACTGGTTTGTTCTTAATTGCCTTTGGTAATTTGAAGTGTTATGCACTTGAAGATTAGTCAAATCCAGAGGGAATTTAAAAACAGCATTTGGTACTGGACCTATCAGTGATACTTTTGGATGAAAACTGATTCTTTTTCATCAACTTAATCTTATTTTAGAACTGGGTTTTTTTTCTTACTGGGTATATGAAAGACCATATATATATATATGTAAGAGAAATAAAGACAACATGCTATAAAATAAGCAAATTCAAGTAGCACAGCTAGGAGAAGAATAGAGGAACAACGCATTGGTTTCCTGAGGTCGTCTTTACATATGCCAGTTGTACAGCTGTGACTGTGGTGGCAAAAGTTGGGTAACCCATCTGCTGAATGTGCGCTGAACTCACTGTAAAAGGCAGCAAGAGGAGAAATTCTTTTACAGGAATGCTATTCTTCTGGTATAGCTGTTCACAAAGCAGGAGTTGTGCCAATTTTGGCAGGTAATTATTTCCATTTTTAAGCAAAGTTTTATCCTCAGGCAAAATAGTTAAAACAGTAGCAAATCTGCAGGTTAATTAGGACTGGTATTTCTGTGTTACAACATTGTCCAGTGCCACTTTTAAAATAATCGGTGACATTTTCCAGGAGGAAAGTATTTAAGTTAGTAGTGATCTTTAAGTCTTTGTTGAAAATATAAGCAACCCAAAATGGATAGTATTGTTGCAAGGTATGGTGGATCCTAAGGCAGAGGTATTTACAGAAAAAATATTTCTTCTGATATTAAGCAGGGAAATCTGTTAGAATATGGAATATTGATTTCCCTCAAATGTTTACCTCCGACACACTCTGGAAGGTAGCTCTAGCTTGGCAGACCTGCTTTTACTTTTTGGGAGGAAGGCTTCAGACCAAAAACACTGGCGGAGTAGCTAGTTATTGCCAGAAAAAATAGTGGCAAAGGAAGTACCTAGCTAGATAGGTATATAGTTGATAAGCAAGATAAACCAGTTAGCTAATGTTTTTGTTTAGTACATCTTGGACAATAGAATGCATGTAGGAAGATAGCAGCCCCTTTGAGAAGGAATTGTACAAGTCATCGATTGTAGATCTTTTTACTATAGTTCAAGGCATTTGTAGTGTGTGCATCTTCTGCTAACTTGTAGAAGAGATGTGCACTGTGCTGCTTTGGAGCTTGTGGTAGTCTACAAAAGGCAACAGGTAGGCTGCTGTAAGTCTAGAAGGGTAATGTAAAAAAGGCTCCTGATATTTGGGACTTAGCTTACATTTTCCTTTCAAGATTGCAAGACCATTCCAGGTGCAGGCTCTTTGACATTTCACTAATATGCTTACAATAAGCATGCTATATATTTATTTTATTTTTTTCCTAAAAAAAAAACCCCAAACACAAAAAAATCCTCCCAAAAGATTTGAGGAGTCAGAACTGGATTGATTTTTGAGGTTCATTTATCACTATGAGTAGAGATTAGAGCTCAAAGAAGAGTGACTCATGATGTCTGCGCTCATTGCAGCATGACAGACGGTTTGCAACTAAAGAAAGACATACTTTTCCTCTGGGAAGTCAGCAGAGAAAAGGCCATTTTATTCAGCCAGACTAGGGCTGTATTTTGGAAAAGCTTGCATCAATTTTGCCAGTATTGGTGGGCACTAATACAGTCTGTACACCCAAACCAACATTTCCCCAAATGTAAGAACATTTTGCGCTGATGGCTGTCCTGGCTACACTCTTTTCCCTAACGTTGGGCCTGATACAGAGCCTGCTTAGGGCAACGTAAAAACTCTTACTGACTTTGGTGGAATTCAGATCTGGTAAAAAGATGCATCGCTAGGTTTTTGCAACAAAATAGCTTTATGGATCGTTGGTAACAGATCTACAGATGGGAATTGATACTGCTCGTTTAACCTCCTCTTTTCAAAGAACTTCTCTTTGCCCAATTTCCAGTAATCCACCTCTAACAGACCTCAGACCCATCTTACATTGTGAATTGCCTTTAGATTTAGTTGCTTAACTTTGAAGTGGAAAACTGCAGCAATCTAGAAAAGAATTGTTAAAACATGTTCTGGTTGTTTTCAGCACAAGACTGAGTCCATTATCTTCCTGCAGAAGAGGGAAACATATTTCCCTTATCTTATTTTCCCCCTTTTATTGCATGATCATAGACAGACATCATATTTTTCCAAATCTTATTGTTGTATTTATTGTATTAGTCCGTGAACTACTGCAGAAAAACAAAATAAAACTTCTCTAAGGCTGTGGGGCTGTTCATTGCAGTTACCTCGAGATCATATTTAGACCTAAGTAACATGACTCTTCCTTTCTAGTTCAGTATACTCTTGTTAAAATTTCTTTTTTTCAGTGTTTCATATTTTTGGGACCTCAGCTAATCAAAATCGTTACAGCTGCCAGAGAGAAGCTAGATATTCCAGCAAATTCAAACAATTTGGGAGATAGCCGTAATTTTACAGTGCAATTTTACATGGATTAATTAGATTGATTTTCCTAAATCTGATCTTGGACTGTGGAAAATCTTTCTGTTGTGGAAGATGTGCAGAAGGCTAATACACAACACTGGAACAAGCCTACTTTATTCCTGCACACAGAGTGGAGGTTATTCCTTCTTTTTAGAGGATACATAGTGGAAGGGTAGTGAGGCATTCAAGGAGACAGAATTGCTTTGAAAACCTGAGTTTCATACAGCTGCAAGCCACAGAAGAAAGTGGTGCTTGACTACTGTGGCTGATGTAGAATTTTTAGAACACAGGGGCATATATAATTTAGCAGTGACAGCAGTAACGGCAGGAGAAAGAAATTCACTTCAAAGGAAGAGGGAGCAGAGGGAAGGAGATGTTTTAAAAACAAACCAGGGAGCTCTTTCTGACAATGGTGCCTTACAGGATTCAATGCAGAAGGCCAGACACTTCTATTGATTGCTGACTGATCTGTATTTTTCCTCCTGTCAAAGTTAGCATATACTCAGCTTTTAAATCTAAGATCTGCCTTTAACTTTAAAGGAGTAAAGGCTTGGATGATTCCTCTCAAAAAATTGCTTTTCCAGAAAAGAAAAAAAAGAAAAGAAAACCCACACACAGAGAACAAAACCTTAATGCATTAATACCTTTTCTTTAAAGCTGTAGAACAGACAATTTGCCTGCCCAAAGTCTCCTTTTATCCATGTGGCAGTCACGTCCCTGTAAACATCTGACTCCTCACTAGTAAGATGGTCTGAACATGCTCTAAGATAGCTTCCCCATCGCTGCTTTCAGCTGTGATTTGGGGGATGCAGAAAGATCTCCGGGATGCAGAAAGATCTCCGGTGCAAAGAATCACCACTATGGGAGGAGGTTTAACGATCAGCCAGCAGTCAGAAATGAACAAGTCTGTGTATTGAGGCAAAGCAGAAAGCATCACTATTCTGTCATTCTAATATGGGTTTGGACTCCTTATGGCCCAAGGGAATCTCAGCATCTGCCAGGACTCCCACAGTCATCCTTTCTGCTTTGTTAAAACTGCACTGGTCCTTACGTGTCTCCCATCAGCTTGGGGAACCTTCAAGAAAAGTAGTCTGCATGTTTATTACATCCCGTTTGTTATTCATGAGAGTAAAAAGAAAGAAAAAAAAGATTGTTCTACTTCCCTTGTAGAATTTAATTACTCTCTTTGCTGGAATGGGAATAATATCAGAAACATTTAAATCACTGTAGGATATGCTGAATATGTTGCATATTCATCTTGAACTCATCCGTGAGGTAGCAGTAAAAGCTGATTCTGCCCTGGATTCTTTCAGTCTTCCTCCACAAGGATCAGTTTGCTGAAACAGCACCACAGGTTTCTAGACTAGTCGCTGCATGTACTTTGCTGTTCAGTTTGAGGATGGCAATTCAAGAAATAAAGAATTGACCCTAGAGACATGATTGGGGGAAAAAAAAGGGGGAGGGGGTAGCCTCAACTGGAATTTCTCATTCATTTTAGCATATCCCTGTTATATTACATTGAGAATCTGGAAAATTATGCCCTGCATTGCTAAAGTAGGGTCATTTATGAAAGGTTTCAAAATGAGGTGAGGTGATGCTGGGAAACAACATTTCAGCAAAGACAAAATGTCCAATTTTACATTTTTTCCAGCTATTAATTAGATTTTAACACTTACATTGAAAGACACCTGCCAGCCCTACTGAACATAGTAATAACAAAGTAATTTTTGTCTTGAAAAGGCTGTTGTTTTCAACAGCTGTGTATTCACATTAGCATTGCCATCCTCTGTTACAAAACAAAACCACATGCAGCTGTATTTCTGACAGTCTATGCGGTGAATTCATACCATTTTGTGGTAAGTAGTTACATTCTAAAGTGCAGTTATTATATAGTGGCTATTAAAAGTCAGTGTACACTGGGCTGTAAGTTATAACGGTATGAAAGTAATTGTTTTTACTTTCTAAGAATAGGACAATATTGCCATAACTCAGATTCCTATTAATAAAACTTCTGTGTTATAATTGTAAGCTTTGAAAACTTATATTGGTGATGGTAAGAACAGTTCCAGAAGCAAAATCTTAAACTCTCTTGGGTTATTCTGTGCAAATTCATAATGGCTGTACTAGTGTAGTGCAAAGGAACATGATCATTTAAATATGATCTCTTATAAAAAGCAATATAAAAAATGAAAATTTCCAGTCTTTTAAAATAAATTTTCTGTAAATTTAAGCATGAAGTAAACATAAGTTATAGTTGGGGGTTTTTTTTGTTTGTTTGTTTTGTGTGGTTTTTTTCTTCCCTTTTGGCTAGAAAACTATATTCAGCCTAAAAGCTAGATTAAGTGACTTTTTTAAAAAGGACACTGAAAATGCATCAACAGACTGAATTTTCTCATTTTTCTTGTAAAAATCCCCAGGCTTTGATCAGTGCTAGTACTGAAAAATGAACAAGAAATTTATGATGGGACTTTCAAAATTATTCATTGGTCTAAGGTTGCTAAGGTCACAATATTTTGTCATGGTCTGATGGGAGGAGTTAGCCAGTGAAGAGATCTCTAAACGAACTGTAAACAATGTGCAGCAACATTGGTCGGGGGACCTCCATCACCCTGAAGCTGGTTTGGTTATCTGTCTTTGCCTACTGATTTGCTGACCACATTTCCTTATTCTGCGGTGCTTAGGCATAACTTCTCCATTTGACACAAAAGGATCTGAGATTGTAAAGACCCACCAGAATTATTACTAGTTTATGCAACTTCGTTTCGATGTAGCTAAGATTTGAGAAAAAAGGAAAACTTGCACATGTATGAAAGACACAGGAAGCTTCAACACCAGTGGGACTTCCAAGGACATTTAGTCCTTAAGGGAGAAGCCCGTTCTAGAAAAGGGATGCATAAATGTTGAGATATTCACGTCACCGAGTTTATTGCATTCAATCAGTTTCCTTTTAACTGTTAATTAGAAGGTCCATGCAAAAGCTTATTTACTTTACAAGTCTTCACAGAAACTGTAGGACTAAGGAGAATTATATCCTGTATACACAGTCAGAAGATGTTATTTTCAGATTCTAATTTTCACTACTGTGTATTCACACATGGCAAGTTACAATTCATTTTAGTATGAAAGTAATAGCAGAGTGATAAAAACAGTAAGATACCTTTCTGTGTCCCAAGCAACCCTACATCATTCCTAGGGAATAATTGCATCAGCCTTTTTTTATCTAAAAGCAGCAGCTACAGCAACATATTAACTCTTCTTGGAGCATGAAAACTCAAAGGTAAAGATCTGAGTGATCGCCTCTCTGTGCATATTTTTTTTCTTCTCATTTTTTAATGATAATTTTGGTTCCACTGTAAAATGAGGGCAATGGCTACGAAATGATACAATGCATATGTTTCCAGAACACCTGGTACACAACCCATAAATTATTACCAAACTTTATGGGTTTCCTCTTTATGTAGCATGTGTTGCTCCATTGGCTTCAGCTGCACAGTAACAGAAAGTCTAGCTCGCTCTTTCTTGCTCTGTTATTACTCTTTCTCTCATTTGGCCTCCTCTCTTGCAGTCTCAGCAGAATAGTGGGCTTTTTTTGTTCATTTAAACATGAAGTCACAGAAGCAACACTGGTAGAGAGAGACATACTCATGGGAAGAAAATTCAAAAGGTCTGGGAACTGTTTTTTTGTCACCAAAATCCGTAAGAGTTTTACCATCAGTTTCAAGAAGAGTGGATTAAAAAAATGAATGCTTTCAGAAATCCTCCAGCAAAAAGTAGCTCTTTTTTTTCCTCTTTTGCCTTTTTTACTTATCCCCTCCATCCTAACTTTCAAATCTCTCAATAGATTTATTTTGAGAGTTATTCAGCACTTACATACCTTTAACTGGAATTTTCAGAATGCGAGAGGTATGTGTTGACTTTGACTTAGTGTATTTATTTACACACAAAGTAGTCAATATGGGCATATTATACCACAAACATATTACAATAGTACCTCTCAGAAAACTGGAGAGAAAGATTTAGGAGACTTTAGATGCTGAATTCTAAATTTCATTATCTTAATACGTGTTTTTACATTGCATCCACTATATGCATACAAAACTACAGAAAGATATTTTTTTTAGTATCTATATTTAGATTGATTTTTTAAAAATATGGATTTTTTTAAAAAAACCCAAATATTTCTTTTGTCTTAAATATTCTGTCAATTTAGAATTTTCACAGCTATATTAGGCTGGTTCTGTTAGATTGTATTCTAAAAGGAAATGGCTATTTTGCTATGGTATTTATTTCTATAAACTTAATACAGGTGAATAATTCTTTGGAATTAAGTGTTGACTGAATGCATCAAGTAAGATGTGATTCATCTACTTAGTCCAAGAGACTCGAAGATTTCATTTTATTTAGATGTATATAACATAGATACACATGCCTGTTTTCCATTCATCACCTTTTATTCTCTATGACACATCTCCCACTCCCTGAGATTTCATGTAGAGAAGTTACATCTAGACACTTTCCCATCTGCTCAGGAAACTGCTGCAGAAGTTTTACATCATCATAATCTGTGTGTCACAATCATAACAGCTAGTGCTGCCAAAGTCTGCATATGGAAGGTAGCGAGAGAGAGGCAGGATCAGAGCCTTATTTAGCAAGATAATGGGCAGGATTCAGATGCTTGAACGCAGCATCTAATGACATTTTAGAAAGCCCAAAGTATCTCGCCTGAATTCCAGATGGCTCACCAGAGGGATGTGCGCCTTGCAGGGGCTATGTTATATTTGCCAGCCCTGTGTAGGTTCTCTAGACATCAATGTTTAGACAGGAGAATCCTGCCCAGTTAATCATACTGTTGTGTAATGTTTTGAAGGGGTTGGGGAGAGGAAGGGTACATCCGCACAACAGGAGGCAAGAACTCCAGAGGTTTCTAATGGCCATATTGAAGAAGAATTACTGAAAGCACCATTTTTTCCAGAGTATTTCATTCCTTGTTTCATTTTGTACAAAACTAGTGAGACAAGCTTTTCAAGGTGACTTTGCCATTGAAGTTAATTCGCAACCTGTCAGAAATTGTTGCTTAAAATAACTGACCCTAGAGGTTTTCCATTCTATTCTAGAAGTAAGTAAATAGGAAAACACATATCTAAAAAACAGCTCTAGTTGCATTTTTAAGCTCATAGTTCTGAAGAATTTTGCCAATTAAAATGTATACATGTTGACTTACAATGGCCTATTTCTTTTGATATTGTGTATGCAAATAGTGTTACAATTATTAGGAATTAATATAAGGTAATAAAAATATCTGATTGAGGTTCCTGATAATTTAAAGTATTTGAGCTTTGATGCTTACAGCACCAGTGGACTTAGAGTCTGTACCTCCAGTGTACCCAGAAGGCTCATCAAGAAATCTCATTGTATTGTTTTTTTTAAATTTACCTGCATGCAGTGCCAGCTCCCAAGACATTATCCAAGCAGCTCATTCAGAGGTGGTTGTTTCACCCTTGTTGATTGATATTCCACATACAGTCTTATTTTTATTCCTCCATTCCAGCCTCACAATGGACTTCTTGGCTCTGTGTTACTCCAGCCCAGTTACAGAAATTTGGCATGGTAAAGGGAGACAGTTGGAGAGCTATGCTTTTTAAAAGTAGCTGTTCTACTGCTACAGCATAAAGATGTTCTTTTCTGGCCCTTGTTCCTGGGCAGTGAACAGCTGCATCAGGCTTTCTGGGTGATTGATAGCTCCTTTCAGCTCAGCTAGGGGAAAGGGTGTTTTTTGTTAAAGAGCTCTGTCTGTATTTGTGCACTGAACTTTTTCAGGGACTGCTGTGACCTGAGCGTTTCTGTGAATTAGGAGGTGCAGGAAGCTAAACTTTGGTCAACTGTCAATTCCAGCCCTTAAACTGAAATATGTCAGAAAGAAAAAGATTTTAAGCAAAATGCAAATTTTGAGTTTTGATTCTGCTCCAGCAGAAATTAGTAGCATACATTCTTTTTATTTCAGATGGGAGGAGAACCATCGTTATATTGGATTTTCCTCTGTATCTTGAAATGAAATCCAACCCATCCTCCATCTTTAGGAGAAAACCCTGCTTGAAACAAGACATCAGTTCCATTGCCTAGCTACCCTTCCAGCCTGCAGAGCTACTGGTAAATTTGCAGGAAATTGCATATTCTGTGTGGCAAAGAGTCAGCAGAGCTGGAAAAGTCAGGTATGTGTAATTAGAAGAGAAGTTTCAGAAACCACTCTGAAAATCCTGCTATATTTTTTCCCTGTGGAATGTAGTTGTTCTTGTCATTATAGTTCCTGGCTACAGAATCCTTTAGAAGATGATAGAAAGCTGCTTTAGGGAAAAACACTTTTCATATCCCCTCCCTTTCACATCTTCTTATGAGCCAATTGGTCAGGCAATGAGCAAACAAAGTGGACCTTTAAGACTTTAGGGGGCATTGGGTGCTCAGTGCTGAGTTGACAGAGAACTGTGATTTTTCTAAGGAAAGCAAAGCTTTTTGAGGGAAATTAACTTTTTGTTTTTCTTATTTAAGAAAAGTTTCTCAAAATCCAGTCAGGTGTCTGTAGAAATATGGAGTAGGGCATCAGAACAAACACTGGTTCAGAGACAGAAACACATTATTGGGTGACCCAGCTTTATCTTCTTGCTTTACATTGAGACTGGGTATTTAATAGAATCATGGTATAATTTAGGATCGAAAAAACCTTTGAGATTACCAAGTCCAACCGTTAACCCAAGACTGCCAAGTCCGTCACTAAACCACGTCACCAAGCACCACATCCACGTTTTTCTTAAATACCTTCAGGGATGGTGATTCTACCACTTTCCTCAACAGCCTATCCCAATGTTTCAACACCCTTTTAGTGAAGAAATTTTTCCTAATATCCAGTTGAAACCTCCCCTGGTGTAACTTGAGGCCATTTCCTCTTGTTCTGTTGCTAGTTATCTGGGAGAAAAGACTGACACCCACCCGTCTATGACCTCCTTTCCTTAATTGTAGAGACTTATAAGTTCCCCTGTTGAGCTTCCTCTTCTTCAGACTAAACAACCCCAGTTCCTTCAGCCACTCCTCATAAGGCTTGTGCTCCAGACCCTTCACCAGATTCATTGCCCTTCTCTGGACATGCTCCAGCACCTCTGCATGCCTCTTGCAGTGAGGGACCCAAAACTGAACACGGTGTTTGAGGTGCGGCCTCACCAGTGCTGAGTACAGGGGGATGGTCACTTCCCTGGTCCTGCTGGCCACACTGTGAACGTAGGTCTCCAATACTGAAGACATACTCTAGACACTTCATTATCTCGACAAGACAGCTCAGTCTCTCCAGTTTTTGTACAACTATTCACTGAGCAATATATGAACTCTGTAGCATCGGAGGGGGCATATCTAGCTAGGAATGGAAGATTTTGTTTGGGTTCTGCAAAGGAATTATAGAGGACTGTATGAGAAATTTATTTGTAAAAAGGTTGTAATGATTGTTAAAAACATAAGGTATGAAATGTTAAGAAAAAAAAAAAAGAAAAAAGGGGGAAGTATAGTGGAATGAAGCTGGGTTAATTACCATTGATAATATACAACTGTGGCTTGGCTTCGGGGTGGTGGGTTGGCCAATGTAGATAAGGTGCAGCTGTGGCTGGTTAAGTGAAGTGGTTGGGCAGCCAATGAAGAGAGAGCAGCCGAGGAAGAAGAGAGAGAGGAAGAAGCAAGAGCAGAGAGAGTGGGCCCTGCGTGAGGTGTGATGAGGAGAAGGCAGCAGAGGGACTGGCATGAAGAGTATGCTGGTATGAGGTGGTGAAAGACTTGTTGTAGTTTGATAGTCTGGAGAGTGCTGCAACAGGGTTCCAAAGAACCCACATGTTCAAATACTAGAGTCAAAACAAGGTCGAAGCATACTGAGGTTGGAATAAAACACTCTTACACCAACTTTGAGGTTTTCTCGGGGAGGAGAAGGAAAGTGGGCGAGTCTAATGGCTATTTCTGTTCTCGCTGAACCTTTTTCCATTGTTTACATTCCAAGCACAGTGTAATTGTGAACAGAAAAAAATCCAACCAGAAAGCAGCCCACTAACTGGAGACTACTATAACCAGCTTTCAGGAGCGCTTATCTTTGTTTCGCAGTTGGTGGAGGAACTGGATTATGAAGCAGCCGTGAGAGTCAGTACCTAAACAAAATGTTGAATTGGCAAGTAGTAAATCGTTGGTAACAGGCTGCCATCACAATACCTTGTCTCTATCGATTCACAGATCATCTTTAAAAAAGAAAGTTTGAAAATAAGCTGATGGACTATCAGACAAACGTACATGTCTTTGGGAGCTGTCACCTCACCTGAGAAGTTGTCAGGCCTCAGTCCCTGTGGATTATGTCTCTGGACTGTAGAGATAAAGGTTTCTTAGATGTCAAATAACCCCAGAAAACCATTTGGAATCCAGAGAGCTTTATGTGCTAAATATTCACACTTACAAAAATTAACTGTAGAATTACATGGAAGAACACACCGAATAATTTAATTTTTTTAATGTTAGGATCTGGCAAGTAAAGCTTTTGTGTCTTAAATATTCAAGGATTAACTATGTAGTCTGCAGAAACTCTTCCAGGTTGCTATGTTACAAAGCATTTCACTCTACTGGTATGTGAATGTGCATTGTATAAAACAGGCCTAGAGGAGCTCAGAAATGTCCCTTTGCCCTGGTTTTGGCTGGGACAGAGCTAATTTTCCTCTTAGTAGCTGGTGCAGGGCTGTGTTTTGGATTTGGTGTGAGAACCATATTAATAGCACACTGATGGTTTTGGTTGTTGCTGGGTGATGTTTGTACTAAGTCAAGGACTTCTCAGTTTCTCAGGCTCTGCCAGCAGGAGGGCTGGAGGGGCATGGGACATTGGAAGGGGACACAGCCAGGACAGGTGACCCCAAAGTAGCCAAAGGATATTCCATACCTTGGGACATCACGCTTGGTGTATAAACTGGGAGGCTGGCCAGGGCGGGCCAGTTGCTGCTGGGGCACTGGCTGGGCATGGGTCAGCGGGTGCTGAGCAGTTGTGCTGTGCATCACTTGTTTTCTTTTCTCCCTTCCCTTTAGATTTCATTCCTTTGTTTTCTTTTCTCCCTTCCCTTTAGATTTCATTCCTCCCCCCCCCCCCCTTTTCATTATAACTATTATTGTTGTTACTACCATTGTTTTTTCATTTTTATTTTATTTCAATTATTAATTTTTTCTTATCTCAACCCCTGAGTTTTACATTCCTTTCTGATTCTGCTCCCCATCCCTCTGGGTGAGGGGGGTAGCGAGTGAGCAGCTGTGTGGTGCTTGGTTATTGGCTGGGGTTAAACCACAATACCCTCCGTTTAATTTATTTTGTAAAAATACAGATTGGGACTTCATATATATGCATTTATGTGCACATATGGAAATATGTGTACATTCACATGCATGTGTATCTCTGAGGATGTGCTTGTTGCATGCTGTATGAATACCTAGTGTATAGCCTTTTCTGATCAGAAAAAACAGATTTCTGCTTCTGCTGTGTACCTTCTTGGAAGCTCTTCTAGTCACTTCTCTGAAGGATCTTCAAGTAAGTTCCCAAGAGACTGTGACAAGATATATTTTCTATGGCACTTTACAGAAGATTTTTTTTACAATGTAGACTGCTATATTAGAAAGCGTGGATGTCTCATATTACAGGAAAAACAAGAGAAATGGCAGTCATCAGATGATCAATAGATAACATGCTCTTTTCTTTATTAAAGGACTAGAGAGAAAATAGACAGCTTTTAGATGGATGTAGAAATTAGAATTTGCATTTCAGTCTATAAGTAAGCCACTTAGAAGTTGGCTTTAAGTGACAATTATTCTTTATTTCATTATGAAAAAAACCCTTGAAAGACAAGATTTTGTTGTTTAATAAATCGCTGTGCAACTAATCAAACAGCCTCCCAACCCACAAACCAATAAATGCAGCCTGCACTTGTAGAACTTTCTGCTGTGCAGAAGCCTGACAATACCTTTCCTTCTGTACACAAAATAAAGGGCTGTTGTGCTAGTTATGGGAGGGAGCTTTCTGAAGGAAAGAAAGTAATGACGTTTCTCCTCGCAGCTACCACATGTATGAGATTAGATAGTGAAAAGTATGTTTACATGATTCCTCCCCCTCCTTCCCCTCTCTATGGAAGGGCTATATGCATAAAATTCTATGCTTGCATTTTGGTTCAACAGTTTTTTTCAGGGAGCTTGGAATTTTCTTTGGCTTGCCGTTGGAGAATATTCATTGCCATTCTCTACAGGCAATTCTTGATGTGCACTTTTAAAATATTTTGAGATATTTAATACAGAGGAATGAGAATGGCAAAGTTTATATCCCTAACTGTAAATCTGCATTGTATCCTTGCTGTTTGCCTTCCCTAACTAAATTAATTTGCTCGATGCTTAGATTGCATTCTGGGTATTCTGGGTTTATTTTGGGCACAGTGAATACTTGACTAGGAGTCTTAATGCTCCAATAACATAAAGACTGTTAATATTCCTTCTTTCTTTTTCCTGAGAATCTTTATAACTATATTGGTTTTGGCAGCAACAATGATAACTGAGCATGTATTGTCAGGAGAGTCCTTCTGAAACAAAGCTAATGCTGGAACAGTAACCAAAGGCTCTCTTACTGCTGGCTAGTATAAGGCAGAAAAATAATCATCTAGGTCATTTTCTTAGATAATTACTCATACACAAACTCAGATCCTTGAACGTGGAAAGGTATTAGCTGCATGGGAAGAAATGACTGATACTACAAACACTGCGTATTATAATAGAAGCAAATCTTAGTGTTAGAAGTGTGGCCAAGCCTATTTCTCCATGAATGAGATATTCTGTGTAAAAGTGAGCTGTGTAGCCTGTCGTAACAAGCTCCAGCTCCCTGGCACCTTAAAACATTATAATTTGGTAGCATCATGTATGTGCCTTCTGCACTCCTCCACTTCAGGCAGTGAATATCTTAACCGTCACATCTGACTGCGGGGTAGAGCTGTGCAGGTAATACTGCATCAGCCGACAGTTGTGTGCCATTCAGCTCTGCACTGTTCGTCTCATTGATCCTGTTAAATGGCCAAATTAAGCCTGCTCTCCACTGATCCACCCAGGCTCTAAAGGCTAATCCAGCACAGTTTTTCTACAATCAGCAGAACCTCATCCATGCAATTCTTACAGAAAACATTCATGCCTTCTGACCTTCAGCATGAAGAACCCAAGGGAAAGCCATGGACAGCTCCTTGCTCTTTGAGAAGGATTTGCTGGCCAAGACACAGAGCTCTGTTGTCCCTTTGTCAAACTCTATACCATTCTAATATCACAACCTGCTATCTGAAAAAGCAGGATGACCATGCTCATCTTCCCTTATTCTCTGACTATCTTACATCCTTCAGGGCAGAGAAATTGCAGGGGAAGGAACACCCAGTTTGCACAACATTATTAAAGAACATTGAAGTTCATGCAAAGAATGTCTCTATGGTAAGAACGGGAGATTTCAGAAATAAGATTACTGAACTGGATTTTTTTCATTCTTGCCAGAAGGTTTCCTTTCACTGCCCGTTGCTTATTTTATCTTGTCTTTTAGAACACTTTTGTGAGGAGTGATTCATTTGAACACTTCTGGAAGGTAAACACAAAAGGGTCATTTGACATGAGTCGAATTTCTAGGAGAGGGAGTACTTTAAAAAATTCCACAAGTTGTTTAGCAAGTTGCAATGAAGGGATATTTTGAAATATAATGTTCATGTCAATATACCAAGTGCAAAATGACAGTTCTGACCACTAAAATCATGCAGCAGGTTCTGGAAACCATTTTGGCAGAGATCTGCAACTCACATACTGTAAAGCAGGCAGGAGGCTGATTTAGCTGGGCACCTGAGGATGCTTTGCAAAAGAAGGGAAGCCTGTGGGGATGGCATAGCTGCAATCACTGTCCTGAACGTAGTGTTCAGAATATGTTCAAAGAAAAGATAAAATGCCTGGGTTGCTCAGCCAGTCCCTGTTGCCATGACTACTCTGGAGAACAGTAATTTAGATCAGCCTTAAGGCTGCTCTATCAGCTCTAGCAAAGGAAGACCACAAACAGCTGCTGGAGAAACCAGTGCTTATGATACGATGTCTGTATGTTTGCTTGAATCCGTTGTATCAACTAAATAAACTGCTGAGGTTACTGTCATTTGCCTTCAGAAAGATGGCAGCAATTGCTAGTGTACCAGTGTAAAAGCAGAGCCTGAATCTGTAAGAAGGGAGAGGATTCAGGTTATTTCATTGAACCAGACCTGTAAAGTCACACTGTGCCTCCGCTCTGTCCGCTCTCCTCCTTTTCCTCCTCCCTGATGTCAGATGCTGCTGTGCAACGTGCCAGCCTGCTTCACAACGGTGCACTCTTCAGGCCGCTCTTCTGCCCCAGCTTCGCTGTCTATAGCAACTCTCAGGGACTGCTCCAGGCTTTGCAGGAGATGGCTCACAGACTCTTCTAAGTTTTGTAGAATTCACTGCTTCCTTTTTTTTATGGCTGCTCAAGTAATCCACTTTTAACGTGGAACAGCTTGTGCTGCAGAACCAAGATGTTTCTGTGTCATTCACCTCTGCCTCCATGTCACTTCTGTTTCCTGGCCTCTTTGTACTTACAGTGTGAAATCGGCAGCGGGTATAGCTGAGTCCTTGTCCAGCGAACTAAGCTGCTTTCACTCCAGTCACAGTATGCACCACAAGCAATGATCACTCATACTCTTAATATGTACTTTTCCGTTACATAAGATATGCAAGAAATACACTTTTTCTGTTTCATAGGTCAAATTTAATGCATTCACAAATGCACCTTTACTGCCTCAATGAGGAGAGCACAACTGACAAGGCTGTGTAAACAAGAAGCATATCCAGAGTGTTAATACAGGCCATTCTTTTCTTCTCTTTTAGCAAGAAAAGGCTTTGGAGAGCTGAATGCACAACATTTGTCACATTATGCCTAGCATGCTGTTGCTTTGCTTTTTCACAATGGCAAGGTAACCTGCTGACACAGCTTGCCAAAATCCTGCCTCCCTCAGTGGATATATAAGCCAGGCTGATGCAAATGGACTATTGAATTGCATTCACTTGGCAGTCATCCCACACACAAGATAAAGAGCAGCTACTTGGGTTTGTAGGACCTCTTCTCATTTACTTCTTTTGCAGTGCAATATCTTTTGTTTGAGAAACATATAGTCTGAACTGAGAATTTTAGCTCTGTCCAATGGTCCTGTAGTGAAAAAACCTTTTGTCATTATCAGAGCTAACATTCCTGTAGCAAAACAAGATACACAAACACATTCTTGAATTCAGTGGATCTGCCTAAACATTTAACAAAATCAGGTGCCCAGGTATTTTCTAGTGTATGTCTAAAACCTGCGGAACAAAATTTTGATATGCAAGAAACCAAACGACATTCTCAAAATGTACATACTGCCACTGAGTATTAATTTGAATATATTCAAGTAGTTAATAAAAATATTCACCAAAGGGTTGACTTTGGGTAGGATCCTTCAATGTACTTTACAATTATTTTCCTTTTTGCATTTATTTTTTAGGTCTGTTAAGACTAATCAAAGTAGAGAGAAATGCCGATGATGTATTTTTTAAAAGCAGTTCAATTTTTAATTATAAATAAATAATTTTTCTATTAAAATAATCCAACTCCTAGTTAGACCTTACGTTCAAATTTTATTGCCTTTTTCAGTATTAATGGCATGAAAAGAGATATGTAAAATCAAAAATCTGTGACTGTTTCAGATTTTTGCCCATCACTGCTTGTTTGGAAAGTGAAGTGGGGAAAGCTGCATTTCTAGAAAGCTGCAGTTATTTTTGATGGCAAGAGACTGCATGTGAGTGGTTTTGTTTCATTCATCATACAGATAGTTTAGTCCTCCTCCTCATGTGAAGCTAAAAAATTAGTGTAATGTATTCCAGCATAATATAATATGGAATATAAGTTTTGCATTCTTGGGGCACCTGCTTCATGGCCAAATAGCTCCTAGCAGCAATAGAGCCTGAGATCAGGTTGGGACCGGCAGTGACTATAGGAACATAGGCACACAGGAACCTTTCAAGAAACCTAAAGCCCAGGCGTAGGTGTGAGGTTCAGGCACTTTCATTGAGCTCTGTAATGTAGTTTTGGAGTATTTTTAGACTATGTTTACTGTATTTAATTCCCCCAGCCCCCTTACTATCAAAATAGGTGCTGCTGCTCACAAGGATAATTGCTTCTCCAAGTCTGTGCTGATCAGTTCTTCTGCCTCCAGTGCTACAATTAGTGTAATATCATCCCAGCCTTGACTCTAAATGCAGCTTTACTAGAGACTGTAATCTTAACAATTTCCTTACCAGTTTCAAAAGGGAGGCAAGAAAATGTCTGTACTAAAAAGCCAAGAACTTTAGCTGTGTTATCTTTTTATGTGCTTCTGTGGACTGTCAATAAATATTACAGGGAGATTTGTCCTTACCCCAAATGCTCCCATTTCTCTTAGAAGCGTAAATACTAGTAAGCACTAGCCAACCTTCCTAGGAAACTATTATCTTTCTGCCCGCCCTGTCCCAGTCTCCCCCCTTCTCCTCTGTCCATTTTAATCAGTCAATTTAGCCACTGAACCTCAGGACAGCAGTGGGGATCCCAGCCTCACACAGGCGCCACATCTACAATTTGATTTTTAATGAGAGAGGGAGAGAAGGACTCCCATTCCTCCCCTTCTTTGATGCTGATTTTGGTTGGTGTACTTGTCTTCACTAATTCATCTTGGCTACCTTTTTCTCCCTCAGACCCTGTCGGGGCCATGCATTTTTAGGCTTTTGATTGTCAATTCAATTCTCACAGTTAGGCACAACTCAATTAGGTTCCCACCTCCAGTACTTCAGCTGACTGGTATGTATCATCCTCTGACTCACCATCACAGACAGATGGTCTTTTCTTCTGAACCAAGGAACTGCTATTTTTACCAGCACTCAGAAACATCAAATGTCAAACAAGTAGCATTGCACCCAGTAGCTGTTGGCCATGTGCTGAGATATCAGGGCAACGGGAACTTTAAAATACCTACCACGATGCTCAGACATCAGGCATTGTTCAATCTCCACTGCATTCCTTTTGAGACTATTTTTACGTTAGTGTATGTAGAACCAATAGTCTATAGTTCTTTTAAATTGAAAAATCTAAGAATTGCTGTAGCTGCTGTTCCTGACCTGACCAAGCTATCTCCCGCAAGCTGCTCGAAGTAAGGATTATTTCGCCTAGTACAGACTTTATCTTAAAGTACCGGTATCTCACTTGGCAGGATTTGCCCAGGCTGATTTTCATGTAAGGACATGTTAAAAAATTTCATGTATTAATAATTAAATTAAGTGCTGAATTTATAACATGAAGATTTTGAGCTGCTGCAGAGGTTTTGGAATAACAGGATTTCCAAACCTAGTCCTTCAGCTATGCTATTGCTGCATAATTATGTTTGCAGATCTCCAAAGCTTTTTCGTTCCCAAGCTGTCGAACTGAAGGAGTAGACGGCAGAGAGGGGGTGGCAGGTCAGATGCATGGGTAAGGCCATATCCCGACCTTCCAGCAAGGTTCCAGTGACAGCAGGGCCCCAGTGGATGGACTCCTTCCCCTCCTGAGCATGAGGAGCAGCTGACTGCCAGGCTGACCAGCTGTTCCCAGCACACTCGGTCACAGAGCAGGCAGGGGTCACACTGCAGCACTGCAAGGGAGCACTGCACCGTAGCTGCTGGTGCAGGTCTCCATCAGCAACTCAACAGACCTGGATTCTGCCACTGCCCTTTTGCAGCTCCAAGTGGACGCACTGCTTGCTAATTTATTTATACTAGTTTGTTTGGTAAGAGGAGTTGACTGGGCCATTAGTGTCAACTATGTCAGAAGACAGCAGCCGTGGAAGAGTTTTACTGGCAGATTTGGGACACATGAGAGAGCTTTTTGAGGCTAACAAGCTAGAGGTATTTCAGATACCTCAGTTCTCTTCTTACAGTAACTGTAGATATGAATTCTCTGTAGCAAAATAAAAGAACATTTAAGGTTGACAGCTGATTATAAAGTTAATGCTGTTAGTAGATAAGCAAGATATATGTCCATTTTGAATTCTGCCTTAAGATACTGTATTTATTGTGTTGTTCTTCCTTTTTAAAGAAGGCACTACAGGTTTGGGTTCCCCCCCACCCCTTCTGTAGAGTCAGTATTAGAATAAAGAGGCCTTTAGACTGATGTTATGATATAGCATCTCTCCTTTCCCTCCAGATTCTGAAAATTTAGTCTAGTAGGTTTTTCATGAGGAAAGTAATAATTTTGGCTTACTGGCATCCCAGCACTTACCCATGTTTGCTGTTTTGTTCTATCTTATTTAAAGAGGTCATGATTAGTAAGAAGCCTTGTCTGAAGAATTTTTGCCACTAAAGTGCATGATTTAATCATTAGAAAGGAAAGGGTTAGAGGGTGGGGTTTTTTTTTTCTCTATTGTGTGTAACCACTTCGTTACCTTCATGAGACTGGGATAAATATACATTTTGTGTTCTTTCAGACATGATAGCAATGAACATTTTTATGGCCTGATGACTAAACATAGGTTTCCAGAAGGACAGCATGTGCATAATTTGCCTGAAATGCATGTTTCTGAAGAACTAGTAACCAGTATGTTAACTACGAGTAAAAGAATATGAATGAAGTAATAAAGTTGCATTTGGTTGTAAATACAAAATAAGAAAGAACTTAAAATCTGCTTTTTTGCAGACAAGAATGGCTTCTGTTGGTAAAAACTTGATATGACTGGTAGAATATACTAAATATATTAGACACCAAATGAGTGACTGCTGGCCACCAGCAGCAAAGGCTTAAACCACAGAAACCTGTCACTTGCTTTAGGATTCACGTATGTGAAGCAAGGTGTGTTACTAATTGCAGAGAGCAAGTTACACTTCCACAGTGAGGTAAAATTAGCAACTTTCATAAATAAATTTTTGATTGTGAAAGTTGTGTAGCTATAGCAACAAAACTTTTCAATTTTCCTAATGCCTAGAGAACAAAATCCCGTACACCTGCCTTGGAGGATTTGAGTAAAGGCATAACACCACTTCAAAAGCAAAGCAATACTTGAGAGCTTCCCCAAAACTAATGTCTGGATTTTAGACAGATCCCATTGAGCTTTTAACATTCAAAGCACTGTAAATCAGTGTAAAATTTGACACAGAATTTACTTAAACCCTGACCCGCATAAATCACATCTAGGAATAACTTTTTCCATTCAGGTTTTCACATCTTTTCAACACAAATAGAGGAGCAGTGTACAAGGACGATGACACTGATTCTACATAAGGCACAAAACAGTCATAAAATATCTGTTCTTTCTTTCAAAGACAGATAAAGTTTGGGTTTGAACAGCCTGACTAGATCTGAACATCTTTTTCTTTTATTACTAGCTGTCTAAGACAGATGGGTACAAATCTTTTATTTCTGTAAAAATAATCAAATACCTGAGTGTTGGGAGGAATTAAATTTCCATGTATAACTCTCTTCTCAAAGTATCTAACCTCTTAGAAGTTCTGGTTACTTTTTCCTCTAAAGTAGACACTGTTCCCCACTGTAAAAACTTTGGTTGTCTCCTATTTTCTGGCTTCCCTGTATGTTTCTTCTCATTCCAAACTACTGTTATTTATCAGGGTTTTTTTTCTTCTCATTGCTGGCCATACCTTGTGGCAAGTTAAAGCTGCTCACTTATGAGTATTGTGAGTGCTTCCTTTTTCAGTTCAGAAGCATTGCTTGTCTCAGTGTCCCGGTCATGTCCAAGGTCATGGGAACTTGAAGGGGTCATTAGCAGAGTAAGAAAGCTACAAACTATAAACTGTCCTTAAGGACCCTGTTTTTAAGACTCCAGTAAATTCACAGCAGTGCAACCAGTATGCTAACATTGAAAACAGCTGATTTTCAAGCTTTTGATGGCTTCCTTCTTTTTTAATGCAACAAGCTCCTTGTATTGTTCTACAGTCCTGCCTTTCTTACAGCTTTCACAGCTTTTTGCTTTCCTATGAATCTGATCCCTGCTCTCCCATCTCTGTTTTGCATTCTCCACTCTCTCTGTTACATGAAACAGCTGGGCAGGCAATTTCCTCTTCCTTGAGATATCTGTTTTTAAAAGCTCCTTCACCTGATAGACAACTCAGCGTTTATTTCCATGAAGAATGCATTCCCTGAGTGACTGAACTCTTTTGCCTAAATGAGATTGGACAATAGGTCAGGATCAAACATTAACTGTCTGAAAAGAGTGAAGTATCCAAAAGATGTTCATAATGACATGATAAAAGAACAACATACCAGTATGCACATCTTGCTCAGTGTAAGTCGATACTGTGCTAGGAAATGGAACGACAATTATATTATTGATGCTGGTTCTACATCTTCCAATCATTATTAATAAATCAGCCACTCCAATAATGATTGTATGAGTAGATAATGTGTTCTGCAACTTTCAGAAATATAAGATAAGCTAATGATACAATAAAAGAAAACTTTAAAATTGTTTGCCTTTTGTCAGAGGATCTTTGAACTTCCTAGTTGATAGAAGACAGCATTCCTTTTGTGTAGAAAGTTTTAATATAAAATCACATAGGAAAATATGGAACTACTTAACACCTCTAGTTTTTCTGGGATGAATCCCTCCCCCAACACAACTGTTTTTGAACATGATGTTTTAACACTAATTGTGCTGGAGATAAGATAATAAGATTCAGAGATGATCTTAATGTCTCAGCTTAGTGGAAAGCCAGTTTAAAAGGATAAAATCTGTTTCCTCAAGATGTTTCATCATTGTCCTTTAGTCAGCTTCATCATTGATCATGCATTGTACTCCATGTGAGTGCATTACTGAACAGAAACAGACTTCACCATAATCAAAACTTACACAAGGGTTTTCTCCAGCTGTTCTCCAGCACATTTTGCATACTATGATTGGGGAATGCAGTTCAGAATACAGAGACATTGACTGAAGTTATATTTTGACACTGTACATATATTCTGTCTGAAATATCTTTATTGCATTTATCAGGATGTTAGGACTGCAAATCAAACCAAGCTGGTAAGAAGAGAGAGATATAGCAAGAAGAAAAAAAAAATAATTACAAGCTGCTGTTGACAAAAGGTTGTTTTGTTTTTCAAAGAGTGAAAAACCTGGTTTTTTTCCTGTGTGAGGCTTCTGAAGATTCTGAAATCATTTAGCTTTCCATCACCACTGGAAGACCTGTTCTAACAGACCAACTCTACCCTGCTACCAGAGATTTAAATGGGATTTGAAAAACTTCCTTCAAATTTCATCTTTCATTACTTATTTGAGGATTTTACCCACCATCTTCCATACTTCTCAGACTTTATTAATCAATAAGTGACTATCATTTGGTCTTTGGCCTCCGAAATACCCACGCTATATCTCCATTAGGAGATACTTCATTAACTAAAGCCTTTATAGCCCACCGTGTAGGGACTTCATGAAGTGGTAGATAGAAATTAAAATTCAAAGTTTTAGGAAAACTTTATGGAAACCTCAGCCTAGCTGTGGAAATTCACATTGTAAAGGCACAGAAAAAAATTATTAGAAAAAGGCATTGGATTTATCTCCCCTTCATTTTTGTTCTGATGCTATTAAGCACAGAGGTGTCTGGCTAGATCTTTGCCTAACAGATTATCTCCTGGGTGCTGTTCCCCATCATGCCAACATTGGAGACATGTTGGGATAGCATGTATGACTGGAATGATGTCATGGATGGCTGTGTGCTTTTTAGGAAAGGCAGGCCAGCAAAGAGAGGTGGTGGAGTTGGTGGAGTTGCTCTTTCTGTGAGGGAGATGCAGAACAAGTCAGGACTTATGGGTAAAGATTAAGGGACAGGACAACATGGATGACACTGTTGTGGGTGTTTGCTGCAGGCCACTTGATCAGGAAGAGGAAGTCAATGAGGCCTTGTACAGACAATCAGAGGCAGCCTCACGATCACAGGCCCTGGTTTTCATGGGGGACTTCCACATCCCAGATACCAGCTAGAAAGACAACACAGCTAGACTCACACGGTCCAAGAGGTTCCTGCAGTGCATTAATGGCAACTTTTGGATGCAGGTGGTGAAGGATGCAACAAGGTGAGGTGGTGGTAGACCCTGTACTAACAAAGAAAGAAGAATTGGTTGGGGATGTGAAGGCTGAGGGCAGTCTTGGCTGCAGTGACCAAGTACAGGAGTTCAGGATCCTGCATGGAGGAAGCAGGACAACAAATAGGATTGTAGCCCTAGTCTTCAGGAGACCTAACTCTGCCCTTTTCAAGGACCTACTTGGAGGAATCTCATGAGTTAGGTCTCTAGAAGGTAGGGAGGTCCAAAAGAGCTGGCTAATATTCAAGCATCACATCCTCCAAGCTTGAGATTGGTGCATCCTCTCGAGTAAGAAATCAAGCAAAGGGGGCAGGAGGCCTGCATGGGTGAGCAAGGAACTCCTGGCAAACCTCAAACAGAAGAAAGACATTTATAGGATGTGGAGAAAGTAACAGGCCATTTGGGAGGAATATAGGGATGCTATCAAAACATGAAGAGGTGCAACAAGGAAGGCTAAGGTCCACTTGGAATTAAATCTGGGGAGGGATGTCAAGAACAATGACAAGTGCTTCTTCAAGTACACCAGTAGGAAAAGGATGAGTAGGGAAAACATGGGCCTGCTGCTGAGTGAGGTGGGTGCCCTGGTGATGAAGGGTACAGAGAAGGTGAAGTTACTGAATGCTGCCTTTGCTTCAGTCCTCGTTGCCAAGGCCATCCTTCGAGTTTTGCAGACCCTGGAGGCAAGAGAGGAAGTGTGGAGAAAGGAAGACTTTCCTTGGTCAAAGAGAATTGTGTTAAAGATCACTTAAGTAAACCTGGCACCCACAAATCCATGGGCTTTGATGGGATGCACCCCTGAGTGCTGAGGGAGCTGGCAGGTGTTATTGCCAAGCCACTCCCCATGATCTTTGAAAGCCCATGGATGCCAGGAGAGGTGCCTGAGGACTGAAGGAAAGCCAGTGTCACTCCTGTCTTCAAAAAGGGCAAGAAGGACAACCCAGGAAACTACAGGGCAGCCAGCTTCACCCCCATCCCTGGAATGGTGATGGAACAGCTCATCCTGGAGGTCATCTTGAAACATGTGGAGGAGAAGAAGGTCAAGAGAAACAGTCAACACGGATTCACCAAGAGGAAATCATGCCTGACCAACTTCATATCCTTCTATGATGGAATGACAAGGGGAGAGCAATGGATGTTGTCTATCTTGATCTCAGCAAGGCTTTTCACACTGTCTCCCATAACCTCCTCACAGGTAAGCTCAGGCAGCGTGGGTTAGATGAGTGGGCAGTGCGGTGGGCTGAGAACTGGCTGAATGGCAGAGCTCAGAGGTTGTGATCAGCAGCCCAGAGTCCAGCTGGAGGCCTGGAGATGGTGTTCCCCAGGGGTCAGTGCTGGGTCCAGTCCTGCCCAGCCTTTCCCTCGGTGCCCTGGATGAGGGGACAGAGGCACCCTCAGCAGTTTGCTGGTGATACAGAACCGGGAGGAGCGGCTGATCCCCCAGGAGGCCGCGCTGCCATTCAGCCAGGCCTGGACAGGCCGGAGAGCTGGGTGGAGAGGGACCTGATGGAGTTCAACAAAGGCCCGTGTGGGGTCCTGCACCTGTAACCCCAGCACCAGCACGGGCCAGGGGTGACCTGCTGGGGGGCAGCTCTGCGGGGAAGGGACTGGGAGTGCTGGTGGGCGGCCAGTTGCCCATGGGCCAGCGGTGTGCCCTGGTGGCCAAGAAGGCCAGTGGGATCCCGGGGGGCATTAAGAGGATCGTGGCCAGCAGGTCGAGGGAGGTGATCCTGCCCCTCTGCTCTGCCCTGGTGGGGCCACATCTGGAGCGCTGTGTCCAGTGCTGGGCTCCCCAGTTCAAGGGAGACAGGGAACTACTGGAGAGGGCCCAGCAGAGGGCTACAGGGATGGTGAGGGGACTGGAGCATCTCCCCTGTGAGGGAAGGCTGAGGGAGCTGGGCCTGTGTAGACTGAAGAAGACTGAAAGGGGACCTTATCGATGCATATAAATATCTTAAGGGTGGGTGTTAAGAAGATGAGACCAGGATTCTTTTCAGTAGTGTCCAGCAACAGGACAAGGGGCAACAGGCACAACCTGCAACACAAGAATTTCCTTCTGAATATGAGGAAAAAGTTCTTTGCCTTGAGGGTGGCGGAGCAGTGGAACAGGCTGCCCAGAGAGGCTGTGGAGTCTCCTTCTCTGGAGACATTCAAAACCCACCTGGATGCAGTTCTGTGCAACCTGCTGTAGGTGAAGCTGCTTTAGCTGGGGAGTGAACCAGATAATCTCCAAAGGTCCCTTGCAACCCCAACCATTCTGTGATTCTGTGATTCTGTGATTCTGTGATTCTGTGATTCTGTGATTCTGTGAATTCCATGATCTAGTCTTCACTTGTATGACGGCCAACTCAGAATTACTGGAATCTGGTAAAGCAAGGCCAATTAGTGTTTACATATCTTCTTTCATGCAGTCTTTCTCTAATTATGCTTTTTTAAAAAAAAAAAAAGAAAAAAAAAGTAAGGCAATAAACTCGATGGCCTTTTAAATTCATTCTAAGCCATCTTTTTGCATACTTCTTCTCCAAGGCTTCTTCTCCTAGCCCTTCCAATAACAACACTCTAAATACCTCCCTCATGTAACTGAAGGATCTACTTACTAGTTAAGATTATGTCCTTCATTCTCTGTTAGTCCTTAAAAAGTAAGTACGTATAATAGCTGATTTGCTTTTTTCCTTGGGTCTGTGTGCTTGGCCATTATTTAGGTCCTCATTTCTGTGTTTGTTTAGGAGGGCAAGAACATGACAAAGTCAGGTCTTTTTTGCTTGCATTTCTCTGTGATAACAAAAGAATATGAACAAGGTCCTATCTTAGTAAGAATAAGAGTATAGTTAAAAAAAACAACAACAGGAAACAGTATCTTGCTTAGTTTGGGAATAAAAAAATCTTGCAGACAGTTTATGACCTGAGCAGCTCTATGTCTGTCTTCTAAGATTTACGCTATCTGGTGTCTCTCCAGCTTTCTCTGAGCTTTCTGAAAGTCACGCGTCTAGTTTCATCAGCTGTAGTCACAGCCCTTACGTTTGTAACTCCTCCTTAAATTTCTTCTTGTTCAGATATTTCCAAGCAGCACAACAGATATTAAATATAGTGTTTTCCAGATTTCCAGTTATTTAACTTCTCAGGGAGGTATTGATGAATCCATTCGTAAAAGCTAGATGGAAGATGGCTAGAAGCTTGCTTGCATTAACAAGGTCTGTGTTCATTACAGCTCAAAGGCATCTTTATTGGCACAAATGCTTCCAGCATGATTGCATATTTTCCCAATTAATACTGTTATATATATATATCTCCAAAATTCCTACGAGTGGGAGGTTTAGAAACTGCTGAGTTATTTTTGAAGATTCTTTATAAAATAATGTTATCCACATTCTGTGAGAGAAGCCATGTAAATGGGACATTCTGAAAAGTGAAAAACAGTATCCTCACTTGGCACTGTACTAATTTTTGTTTGGCAAAAACTATTTTTTTTTTAGTCAAAGAAAATAATGGGAAAAGTTCTTTATATTGTAAAAAAAAAATCCTGAATGTGACCTTAATATATAACAAGGTTGTGAAATTAAACAAGAAATTCATGAACATGGATTAATTCAACTTATTCATTTGGGCAATTTCACTGAAAGAATATGATATTGTTGTAAGATTTCTCTGCACAGATTTCCCTCAAATAGCAGCACATAAGCTTTCATAATCATCAACAAATTTATATTCATATATTTTACAGTTTTGTGGGTCGATTGGTCAATAGTAGATTTATGCACAATAGAGTATGTATGAAAGGATTATGAGCTACAGAACCAATGGAGTTTCAAGTTTAGGAAAAAAAGCACAGATAAAATGTCCTGGAACACTTACAAAGTAAAGAACTTGAGAGATGGTAGGTGGAAAATGTTGCAGCAATTTTGGCCCATCTAACCAATGGCATGTCCTGGTCCTTTCTAGATCCACTGGACTTCATAAGAAGTCAGATGTTTCCTCCAGTGGAGGGTTGGGGTGAAGATACCTGCTGCCATGCCAAAGAGAAAAGAACAGGCTTATAATGACATTGATGCTGTCTGCCACAAGACAACTGCTGCTAGCCCTCCATTTTGGATGTGGGAGGAGGGCGTGATAGGTCTTTCTTATGCTGCACTTTCAGTTCGGGTTGATTTAATCCAGCCTGGATTTTTTAATCTAAATCAACTGTTTGGACTAGATTCCCTTTTATGGGCAGAAAAAGCATCACTGTAGCATCCCTCTGTACAGTGGAATAATAGACTATAGGGGGGGGACCCCTCCTCAAAACAATTAGCTGACTAATAAATTAGTGAAGCTAGCATTATGGCTGTGCTTTATAGAGCACTTAGTGCATGTTGATTCTCAGCCGAGACTTGCTGCAGACTTAAGTGTCACTTAAGCATATTTTTAGAAGAATAAAGGCTGAATGAATGGCGTAACAATTTATAGCCTAGGTGTAAAATAGCTGCCTGGATGCACTGTAGTGCAGGCCTGCAGCACTGTTACAGGGAACTTTCAGGTTCTCTGCCAGATATGTTCAAGTACATTGTCCAAGTGATCCTGCATTTTGAGGTGAAACTCAAAATGCTGTTTCTGTCTGTATATTGACCCTTTATTTTAATGTTTTCTCCAATAGTTTGGCTATATTTATTCTTCTTTCCTTCCTTGCAAATCTTATGACTTAACATATTCAAAAAAGTAATCAAATTAGATGTTTTTACAACAAAAGCATTCAAAACTCCTCACCAAACTAATGCCAGCAAGCACTTCATGTGTTAAGAAAAAATAATATTACCCTTTACTTTTACTACAATTAGCTCATACCAGACGCTGATGACTGTCTCTTGGATTCAGCTGGCTTTCATTACATTAGTTTTTAAATGCATGAAATTTTCCAGGACTATTCACAGTTGGCCCAAGACTGCTTCCCTTAAAACAAGCTGATATTTTGTCAGTGACCCAAAAGTGGTGATTTGAAACACCAATTTTGAGACTAGCCAAAAGGCTTAGATATAACTTTTTCATTCTATACAACAGGTATAAAATTAATACTTTCTTCATTTTTAAAATGTTCCTTTATATATTACTTGTCAAAATACAAGAGAAAAATGTGTTATTTCTGTTCACAGATATTTCCCATTAAAATAAATTATAAGCTGCTCTCTCAGTGTGAAACAGTATTGCTTTGGTTGCCTAGTAACAAAAAAAAAAAAAAAAAAAAAGAAGGAATAAAAAAGAAAAATGTTGCAAAGGAGGACTTTGGAGCCAGTAAAATGAACAACAATATTTACATCAACAGAGTGAGAGAATTCTTGGTGTCTTGGTGATGGGTGCAAGTTTGCTACGCTAGCACATTTATAGCGTTTACTGTTTGAAATGCTGGCTAAATCTGTATGAAAATCTTAATTTGTCTATGTCCACTCATATTGTGGGAACAGAAGGATGCAATGGGTGGTCTTTCCTATTGCAGTGGCCCATTACATTTTCTTCACAACACTGTGAATATTCCAAAAGCAGTTTAGCGTGTTGCTTGTAAAAGTTCAATACTGTATCTATCTTTCCCTTGCAGTCCGTGACATTCTTACATTTTTATAGTAGCAGTTACAGAATTTTTCTTAGGAACAGCATTTTTTGTTAATGCCACACAGTTACGAACACATTGTAAATATATGCAATACATTTTTCACTAGATTACCATAGAATTTCAATAATTCAATATAATTCACAAAAATAGCAGTTCACTTTAGGACTTATTCATAAGCATTCATAGGCATTCCTAAATCTATTTGCATAATGAACATTGCTAGACTTATTATTGATATTTTGTATAATCATTGTTGAGATAAAATTTTTGCTGTTTGCCTGGCCACAAACTGCATATTTTCAACACCCACATACATTCACTAAATCTGACAGCTTCTCTCTGATAAATCATGTCTGATGATAGTCAGCAGTGCAAAGAGTAAAAAGAACCCCAAACCAACACCAATCACACAGGACCTTTACCACTCTTTGGGTGGGGACAAGGTCCCAGACCCAACCCCTATACATAGATGCCTGTGTACAAGCCCCTCAGGTTAATAAGATGCTTCGAAGATGCCATTTTGCAGCAAACAGATGTGATTGCAGATTCAGAAGAGAGATTTTAATATTGTGAACCAAATGGATTTTTACGTTTAGCAATTGGACAATTTGTTCAAACTGAATTTGAAAATACGCTGCAAGGAATAAGGTCAACCACTGCAGAAACTAACTGATTTCAGAATCTCTAACTTTAGGGGGGGAAAGGGTGAGTGTTGGTAAGAGCAGGTGAAGAAATTAAGATCCTCTTTCATATGAAGGAACATACTTTGTTTTGCAAAGGTAACAAGGGTGGCACTTAAGAGAAGGTATGAGGATGATAATTTTTGAAGGACATATTCAATTAATAATAACCTATAGGTAGGTAGGGGAGGGAGAAGAAAAATAACACATGAAGGTTTGTCATACATACATATGTATGTTTGTGTTCCTAGCGTATGGTAAAGACAGGACAGTAAGAAAAAAAGGACAAGTGACAAAGGGAATGCAGAAAGGATGTGACTGAGACAGAAGGGTAAAGCAAAGAAAAAAATCCCTCTCTCTCATTACCAGTTAACTCTGAGCAACTAAAAAAGAAGAATGACATTTCCTTAGAGCATAGGAAATATTGTCCACTGAAAAAGCTAAATGTTCTTTGCAGGTGGGTTTTTTTTTAATTACTATTGTTTCAGAGACAAAATGTTCTGTGTGTTCTGTGATAAATCAGACATACAGTACTGCTTAAAAGAGCTTCACATTGGCAGGGGGTCCTCCTGATGAAGGACAACAATATTCTAGACCATTCTCAGTGAATGACAGGCTACAAAAGTGTTACAGTTACAGCAAGCAAGATTTTTTTTTTATTTAAAAAAATATTTTCCTGGGGAAATGGTGTTTTTTCAGAATCTGAAGCTTGGGATTTTTTCAGGAAAATGCCAGCATTTGTGAAAACTTGGTTGAGAAAGGTTTCTCAGATCAAGATCTGTGCTAAGGTCACTTTCTGGGGGAGACCTGGCAGTGTCATTCCTGCCACACTGTGTGCAGACCTGGGGCGCAGGCTATAGCTGAACACTGTGATGTGGGGATGCTGATGGCTTAGAGTGTTCCACTTGTCATTGTGCTGGTGATGTCATTTCCAGATGCTTTTATTGTCATGACACCGCTGTTTGAAGAACATGACCTGACTTTAGCTTTACAACATCTGCATTTTTTGGCAGGTTCTTCTTCAGGTGCAGGAATTGTGGGCTCTCCCAAGCTATGCAGCACAGTTGCAAAGATGGTGCTTTGTGAGGCAACCCTGGAAACAGACAGATGCCCACCATCAAGCCAATACTGCTGTTGAACTTTTGCATCAGAAAAGCATGACCTGAATATAAGCATCTGTGTATATATTATTTCATATATATTCATGGGTTTTAATATATATATTCATATATTTACTTATATATGGAACAAATTATATGGGTTGGTCATTAAATAACTAATTTGACAGATGACTTGAAATCTGCACATCGACAGTATAATGAGCAATAAAATTTTTACATAAAATTGACAAGATTAGAAATTGGTTTTGTTTGATTATTTGCCCTGCTAGTAGAACAGCTGCACAGGGAATAAACGCATGTGACATTTTGGGTCAATTTTTATGTGTACTGGGTTTCAATAATTTGTGCTACTGTATGCTCAATACAAAGCAATAGGAAAGACAATGAAAAGAGGCCTAAGGCATTCCTTTTGGCAGATTGTTTTTCCCTCTTTACTTGTTGATTTACTTAGCAATCTTGGCTAGATTTGCAAGGCATAATGTGAGCCTGTTTCCTTGTAAGATATACAAATCAAGGGTCCCAGAGTGGCCAAATGTTCTGTGTTTGTTTTAAATAGTCCATTACGGAGACATTAACATATAAAATCCAAACAAAATGGGTAAAAAACACTTACAATTCTATTGTCTGTCAGGATGGGAATCTGATCTAACTCTAGATTCCTACAGTGCCATTCGTTTCTGCCCTTGTAGTCAATAGAAAGATTTGGGCTTGATTCACATGATTAAATGTGATTTATGTGATTAAACTGATACCAGGTTGAGAAATATCACACCATTAAAAGCTATTTCTTTGTGGATACTTTAGCTACACTGGAAGGGATCCTCTCTCCCTTTCAATTTTTTTTCTGCATAAGAATTAGCTTTTCCACTTTTTTGTTCTCAACAGGACACTGATGATGATGTGTCAGTAGTAATTTGTGGCCTTGCACATTTCCAAGATTTTTTCAATATTTGGGGGTTTACTGAAGTCTGATGAATTCATAGTTGTGTGATGCAGAATCCTTGTGTGAAGCTGCAAATGAGGTTCCACCACCAAAGAGCTGTGAAGAAGGGACAAACACATTGTTGGTTATGCAAAAGTGTTAAAAACACTACAGGAGAAGAAACTGTTTTTCTTCAAATTGTACGGATTATTAAGAGGGATTGCGTGGTACATTGGTTAACAGTATGTCATCTACGTGTGTAGTAGATGACATTAGAAGTACTAATTAGTCTAAGAACATACTCTTGAATGTATAATTAATTTTATGTGCAACTAACAGTGGTTAAATAGAGAGTAATGAATAAGTCATTGAGAGAAAAGTGAAAGGGGAAAAAAACACTAAAAAGTTAATTCCTACTAAAAGCAGGAAAAACATTAAAAGGAAAAGACTTTCTGACGTGCATTTAACCTATTTTGGCTATATTTGAGGTGTCATGCAGCTATGGTGTCTCACATACTTTGTATTCCCTCTCTTTAAAGTGTGCAAGTCGAGGGACCTGACAAGTTATGCTCTCCTGGTTCTCTGACAGGCTGAGGAACAGGAAAGAACAGTGCATTTGTCTCTTCTTCCCCCATGAGGCCTGAACATGGTTTACTGGTGGACTTGGCAGTGTTAGGTTCAAGCTGAACTCAATGATCTTAAAGGTCTTTTCTGACCTAAATTATTCTATGGTCAGTGTGCACACCCAAACTGCTGCACCCATTTTTGTAAGACTATTTGACCTCTTCACAGTTTTTCACATCCATTGTACAAACACCTTCAGCACTGTGAGTAGCTCATTCCACAAGGTATTGAACCTACATGAGAAATCTTGGTTAAAAAAATCCAGTAACTGTATTAGGGGCAACATGAGAAAGCATTTTGCTGGGTGGTAAGATGAGAAAAGAATTTGCTTAAAAATTGACGAGACTTTTAAGGTTAGTATTTTAAGTGTGTTTGGTTTCCATGTAATACAAGACAATACTTCCATGATAATTCAGAAACTGTTGGTGTGGTAAGTGGTAAACACATATGTAGGTGCTTTTGATGCTAAGGCCAGAAAGCCAAGTGCGCTGCTGGATCAGACCAATGTAAGGAACTGCTGAAGTATTTTAAAAACAGTGCGTACCAGGAGATTACAGTCATGTTTTTCAGCAATATTTTATTTTTTTCTGTATCTGTCAAATACCAGTTCATTTTAGTGAGACCTGTTTCATGGAATGTGTCATTTTCATTCGACATGATTAAGTTCAGAAAGGGATTTCAGATAGAAGTACCAGAAGATAAATATTTTCTTCGCAAGATGATCTAGTTTTTGGGGCACTGGCGTACAATACAGAGAAGGCAAGTACTAGTCCCTTCTATATAGTTCTCATCTAACTGTTTGCATCTTGCTTTTTCACATCTCAGATAATTTCAGGTATTAGTGGGTTATTGACTATTCTGAAGTCATTTTTCCATTGATTATTTGACTTTATAGAAGTGATCATTTCCTATGCAGGAATTAAATTAATAAACACTTAGTTAAAACGCTTACCTAAAATCTAGGAGTGCCATGTCCCAATTTCTCCTCTTATGAGCACAAATTGAGAAGTAGTAAAAAAATATGCAAAATAGACTCACTCCAAGAGAAGAGGCTGGAAAAGCCCTTTATCTCCGAGCATTGAAATCTTTGTAGGTATAGAACTCATCTGGCATGTGGTTCATGAAGAGGTAGAGTTAAGGTTCTGCATTTTTATTTTGAAAAACATCATTAAGATTATGGCCCTGTCCCTGTGAAAAATTCCAGGATGTGTTAGATATATGGATGCATGGCAATTTTGTATACTTTGTGTGTCTGGAGTGAAACGAAGTCCCCAGTTTCATTTAAGGTTAAAGCTATTCCAGGATTATTGAGGATTGGTTTCTTGGGGTAGTTTTTACTTTAAATAGAATTATGACTTTTTTTCCAAGGAAAGAACACTTATTTAGAACATTTAAAGGTATTATATTTTTTATTGTTTAGTGACATTCTTCACATGTCTAGATTTTTTTCTTTAATCTTGCCATCAGTAAAGATGGTTTAAATTGTCTAAGTGTTTTGTGTAGCATATACATATATATATATTATGATATATATACTAGCTTGTTTACCTTCTTTAGAAAGGCAAGAAAAAGGTAGGGTTTTTTACCCTGTATAGTTACGGAAAGATTTTTAAAGTATCAGCAGTCTTCTTGGAGAACACATGCAGATGGAAAAATAAGTCCTCTTGTAGGTGGAGTTTTGTTTTTATCCTGGTTTTACACCATAATAGACTCCTATAGCAAAAAAAGCATGTAGGTTAGAAATAATTTAGAGTAATTCTTCGGTTTTTTACAGCAGGTAATATAAAAATACCTATTCTACAACCTTTCTTGATGCATGTATAAGCAACAAAAGGACATGGATATTCTTTAAGAAGTCTGTTTCTTTAGATGATGTCTTAATTCCCAGCCTCATAATCAAAGCTTTTTAAAAATGTTGCTGACTAAACAAAACTTCCACAATTGCCCAAAGAAAGACAAATAGTTGTTTTTCTTATTAGAGTATGGGACACATTATTTTACTACACACATATATATGTGAATTTCACAGATTAAAATAATCAAAAGAGTTAAATATCAATAAAAAATGAATGAGTGATAGTAGGGTCCTATTGCTTGTAATATTGGTATATCTAAATAAGGCTTGTCCAATAATCTAATAACAATGTATATTTATTATAGTCACATCTGTCAAGCGCTTACCATGCCACCATTCATTCATTGATACCATATCAACAATTTATGAAAGTGGTATTAATGAAGACTCTATTAGATCATGTAGATCATGTGTGTACTGATTTTAAGGATACATAATTGCATAACCAGAGTCTTTCTTTCCAGAGAACATTTTATTCTGCTGTTCATTTGAGGAGTAAGCCATTTAACTTCTCTCTTTTAGTTTATCATCATAGTGAGAGACTAGTACTCAGAAGGTAAATGACAGGAAAATTGCCAATGAACCAGTTAAACTATAACAACAATAAATTAAATTCAGATTTCTTTTTTCCTTCTTCTTCATCCATTTATTCTTAAAACATAAACATTTGTGGTGTACTTTGGGAAGCAATTGGTTTAACAGGAGACGCTTGAATTACAGACAACATAAAATGGCTTTGTAAATACCTTTACTTAGAGCACAGCATAAATGTTTTCATACAGAAAGTCTGAATTATTCTCCGAAGGGAAGATATAGTTTCTTTCAGAAGATAATTTAATAAATTGTGCTTTGTTGGCACTTTGCAATTCCGAAGGCTGGAAAGGCAGGCTAAGCAATGCTGTCAATTCAACTGTTAGTACTCCCAGTGTAATAAGAACGTGCAGGGAAAAAAAGTCCATTGAAGGATGTCATGCCAAACTAGATAAGAAATCCTCTTTGGCAGCAATTAATACTTTGTGAATTCAGAAACCAAGAAATAATTGCACAAGGAATTTTCAAAAGTTAAGTCATAAAAATGTATTCTGTAGAAATCTTGAATAACATATCGTAAGGGTCCAGGAAGTCTCAAACAATTCCTCAGGCTGTACTTTTTATTGTGGTAATAATCTCTGCCTGTGTCTTTCTTTTGCTAACGTCAGTGCCCCTGAATGAGCACCTTGTTTTGGTTAATGCTTCATTCCACCTGGCCATCTGGGCTTTTTGTTTCCATGAATGGAGAAGTTCATTGTACTTGATGATAATCAATTATTGCTAATGCTCTATTAAGGTGAATGATGGAAATACAATTCTCACTGGATGTTGAATGGTCTGTTAGAGCACGTTGCATGAGCCAGTACTGCAACAATTGCAACACCAAGTGAATTGTCATATTTGAAAATATTGGAAACTAAATTTTTGGATTGTCCTTACATGAAGACAAACTTTTTTGGTAAACATTACCGGAAGACTATAGCTAGGTTGTATTTGTGTTGCTACTGTCTTTGATAAAGACGGGTTGGCTGGCGTAAAGGCTATTTTAGTAGGCTTCTGCATCACACATGAATTGTGTGAGATTTTTAGACAAAAGCAATAGTGTATGCTAAGAGCTGAGGCTTGGCGTCTCCAGGGTGGTTCAGTTGCAGTCAGCACTGGTACAATACAGAGGCAGTCACTCTCTGGACATTGCAAAAGAAGGGAGTACAGACTAACATGTTGCTGAATCAATTTTGACAGAACTCCTTAAAATTGTGTATTTGCATATATTTCCCAAGTTGTACCAGATTTTTCCAGCGATGCTATCTTCAAACAAAGATCTAATTGTCCTATAGGGGAATCAAATATGAGTGAAGCAGCGTGCAGCTTTGATACAGTTACCTCCAAAGGAGTGTAGTGCTTGCATAGCAAATGAAGTTTTGCATGATTCCAAGTGATCAGTTACCAGCTCCACAGAAAGCCATCGACTGGACTAGATTCTTTGGAAATATATATACCAGAAAACGGCTCTAGAAGCTAGCAAGTGCCAACTAGTCTGAGGGTTTGGAGTATCTGGGCATTTTTCAATTTATTTTTCTTTTGCTTTCTTCCATGTTTAGTCTTTTATCACGAGATATCATCTTTCCTCTCCCCTCCCACCACAAAAGAAGTTTTCTAGCAGTAAAAGATCATGGAACTTTCTTCTGCTCACATTTTAGGAATACTCTTTCACTGAACTGTATCCCATCTTGCCCTGCAGCCTTGCTAGTAGATCAGGGGAGAAGCATTCTTTATTGTCCTAAAGTACAAGAAAACAGTCTTGGATGACAAGGTCTAGTGAGATGAAAATCTACCTAGAAACAAGATCCCTCCCCCCCCGCCCCGACTATAGTTACAACCTTTGCTTCACCAAAGGGTGTTTCTGGTCAGCTTTTGAAGGAGAGAATACTCGTCTTCATTCTTTTTACTCCTTGGCTTTTATTATGGATGATACATTTGGGCTAAAAATCTTTAGAACATAAAAGATGGTGCTGTCTAACCCAGTAGTTTACTTCTAGCAGTGGCAAAACATGATATTGCTTAGGGAGGTGACACAAACCTTGCTATTTGCTGATTAATTTCCATCATACTTCAAAATCCAGAGAAGGGGTTAGCAATTAGGGATGGCAATGGGCACAAATCTCATCAGTATTTGTTTAAAGACTTGTGTATGTATTTCTTAAATCCCTTCTGAGGTAGCTGAAGGTATCTGCCTCCTGTGGCAATAAACGGCAGGAGTTTACTAACCTCAGTGTAAGCTTTATTTTGTAGATTGTCTACTAGCTTCAAAGAGTGCATCAGCATATCAATGTTTCATTATTTGGTGAAAAAGAATTCTGCATTTACCTCGTACCTTGTCGGGGTGCAGCTGGGGCACCAGGAGTGGTAGGTGATCCCCAGGGGGCCCTGGGAGCAGGGCAGCTGGGGAGACCTCGGGCAGCCCCAGCCTCCATCTCCAGGTGAGGCCATGGTGAGGGGCTGACAGTCCTGGAGGGCTAAAATGGGTCCTGGGCCATGGGTGGGTTGGGGGGAGACCCAGAAGAAGCTGGGCGGGGGCGGTAAGACCATTTAGTGTCTTGAGGGCCCCCTGATATACAGTGCCTTTGGGAAGCCTTAGGCGCTTTACTTAAAAAAAATAAAAAATCACTTAAGATCAACTTTTTTATAGGATTTGTGAATCTTGGGTTAATTAGATAGATCTAATCCCTATTTTGATAGTCAATCAGGATCTTTGGACAATGCATTTCTTTCAAAGCCAAACTAATGACAAATTATGATAAAATACTTAATTATTTTTTTTTGGCAGAATTTGTGGTGCAATACACAGTACTTTGATATTTGCTGACATTTACTTACAGAACTCACACTGGTGTCTGTACAACAGAATAGGCAGGTATCTCTGCATTTTCTGTTGGTATGATAATATTTAGGCATCTTCAAACGAGACAGTAAAATGAACAAACCTTCATATGGTTAGATATTTATTTTGTTGCTCAAAATTGGTACTCTTGCAATAACCTTGTTAAAGTTACTAGGAGAATTCTATACTTAAAGCAGTGAAACTTGGCAGTTACATCTGAAGCTGAAGGAACAGAGGAGTAGTCAGCTGCATTGTGACAGCTAACTTTATACTTATGTCTGGTGTACTTTATTAAGGTCATAATCCTTTAAATTCAGATGTAGCACATCCCAATTCTAAAAATACTTATCTGACAAACCTGTTTGAAACTCCTCATAGTGCTCTAGTTCAGCCAAAAAAGTACAATAGGATTGAAATCTGGGCCCAAATACAACAGGACCTAAAATCTTAATGAATAAGTGTTTATTCATGAAAGTGACACTAAAATCAGGAAAAATTGGAAAAGACCCACAACAATTGCAAAACAGAATTTTACTTACTCATTTCGAATAAGGCCATGGAGGTATCTATTTAATTTGCTGCACCACTCACCTCTTTAAAACTTTTGTTACATAGATAGGAGAACTGATTACATTCAAAGATAATATTGTTTTTGTCAATTCTTCATTTGTGAAAAAACAATAGCAATTTGTTGCCCTCTGGCTTTTCTTAGCAATCCTTTGTTTATTTACCTCAATTCATTCAATCTGCCTGCAGAAATCTTTTGTGGTTTTGTTTGCGTCCACTGTAGGTGTTATTTAAGCAGTACTGATTATTACCAATTGGACTTCTGAAATCTTTGGTAGTGCTTGTTGCAGGGATGTTACCAATATTTCAGATGGCAATAAAAGAGTGGAAAATATTGCAAGATATGCTTTAGAGTTTTACCTATTTTAGCTTTTATATGTAAACTATAAGTAATACAATGTAGAAGATAAATACGAACCTATCTAGATATTAACCATATCTATATATCTATGCTGGTACCACAGTAAAGGTTATTAAATATTGTATTCTTCTGCAACACAAAAAGCAAATTTATGCAAGAAATACCTGTTTATGTATGTGATGGCAATTGCACTGAAAGAATGACAATAAAGCCCTGAATGTCCATGTATAAGTGGGTTTTTTTGTTTTTTGTTTCCTGTTTACAACTCAGTTTTTTATGCATAGATTTCTTTTTTTTCATGGCTCATTAAACAGCAGACATTGCTGAGTAGGGAGGAAGGATCACCTCCCAGTACCACCTGGTGCTTGGAGTTGTTCCTCCCCAAGGGCAGGACTTTGCAGTTCCCTTTGTTGAACTGCATGAGGTTCCTTTCTGCCTATTTCTTCAGCCTGTGGAGGCCCTTCTGGATGGCAGCATGGCCCTTTCACGTATCAGCCACTTGTTCCAGTTTTGTGTCATCATCAAACTTTCTGAGGGTGTGCTCTGCCCCATCATCCAGGTCATCGATGAAGCTGTTGAATGGTATCAGACCCAGTATTGATCCCTGTGGTACACTGCTAGTTACTGGCCTCCAACAGGCCTTCATGCCACTGATTGCCACCCTCTGGTGTCAGATGACTTTTCAGCCTATCTTACTGTCTGCTCACCCAGACCATACTTCCACAGCTTGACTATGAGGGTATTATGGGAGACAGTGCTGAAAGCCTTACTGAAGTCAAGGTATGCAACATCCATGTTTCTCTGCTCATCTACTAGGTCAGTCATTTCATCATATAAGGTTAACAGGTTGGGGAAGCAGAAATCCCTGTTTTGCAAATCCATGCTGGACACTCCTGATCACCTTTTTCATGTGTGTGTAAATGATTTTCAGGATTAGCTGCTCCATCACCTTCCTGGGGATCAAGGTGGGGTTGACCAGCCTATAGTTCCCCGAGTCCTCCTTCCTGCCCTTTTAAAGATAGGAATCATATTTGCTTTTCTCTAGTCATCAGGCACCTCTCCCAATGACTGTGATCATTCAAAGATAATCAAGAGTAGCCTCAGAATGACATCAGCCATCTCCCTTAGTACTCATTTGTTGCGACGGAGGGAAGACACAGTCGCTCAATATGAGTGATCAGCAGACTTCGTTTATTGTCTCTTACAGTCAGTCACCTTTTATGCCTTGTTATAATTAGCTCATACATATTACAAAAGTTAAGCTCATTATTGGTTAGTTGCCTAAATACCAAGCCCGCCCCTAGTTTCTCTTCTGTAGTTTTCTGTTCCCACCTGCAACATTCTTTTCCCACCAAAATCTTCCTGTTATTGTGTAACAAAACAGCCAAAGACAGTGTATTTTGCTTTACTTCAGATAAGCTGAGAGCGATGTGCATTTTTGTCCAGCCAGCTGTACTATGTCTATGAGACCTTTTTTCAGCTAGCCAGTTATCCACACTCATGGGTGCATCCCATCAGGATCCATGGACTTATGTATGTCCACTTTGCTCATCTGTTCCCTCACCAATCCTCTTCCACTAAGGATAAGTATTCCTTGCTTTGACTTTCCTCACCACATCCCTGCATGATTGGACAGAGTCTCTGTGTTCCTCCCAGGTTACATGTCCATGCTTCCACCTGTTGTATAATTAGTTCTTATGTTTGAATTCAGCCAGGAGCTCCTTGTTCAACCATGGAGACCTCTTGACATAAGTGCTTGACTTTCTGCTCATTGGCATAGACTGCTCTTGAGCTTCTAGACACTTTCCTTTTCTTTCTTTAGCATTCCAATTTAGCATGGTGAACCTCTTATTTGTGTATTTCTGGCTGTCTGGTTTTCTGTGTCACCACCCAAAACTGTTGCTATTACTAATGCTCAGATTTCTGAAGATTTTGAGTTCTTTTGGATTCAGAGGCGTATACATCAAAAAAGCTTTATTTTGGTGGGATGAGAGTTGACTGTTCTCAGTATCATTTCAGCAGTTTTTAATGCAAACTTAAAGCTTGAAGCATAGAGAAATCATTGGTTCCTTTAAGTCCTGATCTAGTTTATTTTCAGTTCCACTTGTGTATACTGATTTATAGTTACTGTATGTCAGTGTACATTATCAATGCTGTCAAAGTAAGTGCAGTCAGTCTTTGACTATGCCTGCCATTTTAAAGAGAGAATTTTATTACAGTATTTTTTTAAAGCATATGTATGTGATTCATGCACTGCTTTTGGCCAAATTTTTTCTGTTCTCATGCAATACTGAAGCACATTGTTGAGATTCTCCCTAGATGATGTGATAATGTGTGTTTAGCTATGAATCACATCAAGATTCTTTAGTTTGCTTGGTGTTGCCCATAACAACACATAGGTATCTCATTCATATATTCAGAACTATGAGGCATAGAAATGCAAATTGTTTCCATTCCTCTGAACACAATATCCTAATACAAGTGTGATATATCATAGCCCATTTCTATACACTCTTTGTAGTGATTCCCATGCATGGGCAGAGTGGAACAAGTAAATAAGATAATTTGGTCAGAAACGATTTTGTGGCTTGTCACTGTGTTTGTCTAGAAGAAACTGACGTACTGCTGGCTGGGAAATTGATTAGAATTAGAATAGAACAATTGACCCATATTTTTCAAAGTAGTTCATAGGTCAGTTAGCTTATTAGAATCAGAGAATCTTATGGGATATTTCTGGATTATTTTTATTTTTTCCAGTTCTTGCACATCTCTGTCTGAGAGGTAGAGAGGTGTTACTTCTCAGATGGAGCAGTGTTTTCTTACACAGAAGATATACTTACCTCCAAAGCTGTCACTTCTGGTGCATGCCAAATAGTCACTTTATCACAACATGTTTGGTATATTCTTTCCACCTTCATCAGTGAGTTAGTAATAACCTTCCAGATATTTCTGACCTTGTGTGTATTGGTTATAAAAACCCCTCTTTTCTGGCATTTAGCAGAAGAGGTTATTATTGCTTTTTTCATAAAAAAAAAAAAAAAAAAAAAAGGAAGCAGCAGCAGCACGTGCTTTTGTGTGTCCTGCAACAGTTCTTCTGTAGAACTTGAAAGATAACTTTGCATTTTGTTGTGGAAAATAATCATTCTTTCTGCATTAGTGTTTGAAATTCTGCCATTCACATGTAACACATGGAAATCACTTTCATTTCAAAACTATTTTCTTTAGTTATTCCAAAGGCACTAATATAAGACAAAAGTATCTGGAAGAAAAAGAAAAATTAGACTATCAGTCTAACTTGGCTGATGCAGCGAAATGCAGAATATATCTGTTGTTAGGCTGTCCCCTGAGCCCAGAGCAGCCCAGCAGATTATCTAACAGGCATGGACTGGAATTGAAGTAAGCAGTGGCTGCCTTAAATGGAATCCCAGTCTGCTTTGGAGAAGAAAGCTGACTTTCTTGCAACCTCCCCTCAAGCTAGAATCATTTGTCAAAATGCCTTTCTGTAATTGTGGAAGCCACTGCAGACGTTAGAAGACGAACTTAACTCTGTTTGGAGTTAGTTTGTCACTGAAGGCGAAATCCAGAAAAGAGCTGACTTAGATGTTTAAAGGGTGAGTGGTGGAATTGAGATACCAGTTAACTGCAATTCAGTAACTCCACAGCCAACAGTTTCTGAAACACAGGGATCAACCAACACTCATTAGGTATTTTTATTTAAATTTCCTCAGCCACTTACAGTTTTGCTTCTGGGCATGACCAGATCTCCCTGGCTCAGTACTGATCTCTTTTTCAGGAACTCTACTGCTTCAGACTCTCCAGGGGCATGCTCCAGTAGGAGTGCTCAGGGAAGATGTGTCATGGACAGTACAAGCACTCTGAAGAGATACTGATTTGCCTATATATTTTTTTTTTTTGAGCATAACCATAAAAGACTCTAGTTGTGGAAGCAAAATAGTTAGCATATTGTCATCATTGGTTAAGAAACATTTGCAGCTAACGGTTTCACCAGTCAGCAGGTGAAAAAAACCCAACACAGTCACCAGGATTTATCGTCTAGAACCTTCTTACCTGAAAAATGCCAATTGCTGTCGTTATTTACCACAGTCCTGCTTATGTGACAACAGTTTTGGTGAGGAACAGTTTATGCAGCCTAAAGGTATATAAGCTCCCTAACTGCCCCGTTTGGGCAGAGCCTGTATCAGCAGAGTCTGCCAAGCTGTTGCCTTTGTGTTTTCTCCTACAGCCGTAGTAATAAATTCTTCTGTTCTGACCTGATCTCAAGTGCATTACTCCTGGTTTGCTGCAGCGGTAGAAACTACCTGTATAGACCCTGCATTGTAGAGATCTCACTGCGGAACAGATATCCCATCTGCCTCAAAAAAATAGGAAAGCATTCTTTGCCTGTGACATTTTTAATTGCTGTTGAAACAATACCAAGGATCAGAAAACAATGAAGTTTCAGTGGGAAGGAGAGTGCATAGCCTGAGTTTGTAACTCACCTGCAAGGGTACTTGTCTGAACTTTGGATTCTGGTCCTTATTTCTGTAACTTGTTTTAAACAATCTTTAGGTTAAGAAAAAAAACAAACAAACCCCACCAAATTAAAATAAGAATCGGTCTGTAAACTGCAACACTATTTTAGCCTTGGGATTAACCGTTTTATTTAGTTTCCTTTAGCTAGAGGAATGTTTTAAGCATGTCCCATAACAGTTTTTTCAATACTTAGGCATTTTTAAAAATAAATTTGAAGAACAGCAGGAAAAAAAAAAAAAAGGATTACTCAATTTAGCTTTATATCATGATGCTGACATAAAACCTTAAGGACATACAGATTTTTTGTGGAGAAATCAGAGTAAATGGATTTTATTTGGGAAGGGATTTACTTAGAATATTTTGAGGACAGATCTTAGTAGAAATGGCATGTGCTGGACATTATTAAAATCTGCTTTTCATAATAGCCATTCCTTCAATTTCTATTTCTGTCCAGTCCTTCCATTCAATATATATCAAAGTAAGCATTTCCAGGCTGTCCAACACTGAGAAAGAGACAGGCTCCTGATGTCTAAATTTCTCTAGTTTAATATTTAATACAGTGAAATATATTGAAAGTACATGAAATTTTAAAGCTGTTGAACTCTTTTCAAGTTGAAAAAAATGATGCCAGAAAAGGAAAAAACTTGTGTCCATTAGGTATGTCTATGAGCAGATATCAGGCATAATTTTTATCATGGAGGAAATAGATCTGCTTTCCAGGGACAGGTCAGGTGTGTAGCTATATAGGAAAGACAGATAATCTCTTCAGTTATAATTCCCCAATCTCTATCCTTTCCTAATCCAGTTTTGCTCTTCCCTTTTGTTTCTTGAGCAGGGTGTGATTTTTGTACTGATCTGAAATTTCACTTAGGCAGATAATGTAAACACCATAATTTTTTAATTTAAATGGGGATGGTTAAAAAGCTTTTCAGGGATACAGTTTCCTATCAAAGAAAGGCAGTTCAGTTGGAAGAGGATAATTTTCTAAAAATCTATTAATTCTTATAAAACAGAGCAAAACAAATTTGTGAAATGTTGTTTCTATAAAGATCCTATTAATTCTGATTCTTTTGTCTGTCTGTACTTTTGAAGTACAGAATGTTACTTCTTGGCTTGTATAAGAAGCTCACATCAAATAACATTCAATACAAACTGCAGTGACAACATAAGCTGATTTAGAAAACAAGCATAAACATGGTAACAGTACTGAAAAGCTGACACACCCACATTTCTAAAACCTGTGCTTTTAAATATATTAACTGTAACACATCAGAACCTACAACTTTGGAATCTACCTAACAGAAAACAAGAAAGTAGACAAATATCCTCAAAACCATATCCCAAAATTTCCAAATTTCACATATGGCCGGATTCAGTTCACCCACTACTATATGTGCACCACACTCAAGGCTGAAAGAAATTTGTAAAGATCTGCTGAGATCAATGGAGTTTTCATTATTGTAAGTCTGGTCTTATGTGGCAACCCCTATGAAATTAAACTCACCTTTCAGTAGGTGTACTTCACATAGAAGGAAGACATTATCAATTTTGCTTGACTATTAGACTATTAGATTTATACATCTATATTTTAAAATTAAAGATTTCAAAATATGCAAGAGAGTCATATTTCCAGCCAAGTTTACAGGAATATCTCGTGGTCTAATATTTGCAAGCTAATTTTCTCGTCAATGAGTATTTCTCTGGCATCTGGAAGCATAAGCTGCAATAGTTTAAAATATATAACCATACTGTAACTTTATCATCACAAGTCATAACCTAGGTGATTTATATTTCTGAAATCTCAGTGGTATTTAACAAAACTTCGAAAGGTTTGCAATCAAGATGTGTATTTAAATCATACTTTGTGATCACTTTAATGTGGGCAGACAGGGGAACAAGCAGAACAATATCACAAAGAATTAGAAATTGGACTTATTTGCAGTCATATACACTTCAGATACCAATCTCCGATTCAGCACTTTTGCCCTTATTCTCTGCATTTTTCCTAATAAATGAGGCTGAAGCTGTGTCGTTATCATTCATTCCTTTATCTCAACTAGAGTTACCTTTCATTTTCACAAGGAACATGAATTAAATGCCTCTGTCTTCAGGAGAAAACCTTTTTTATCAGTCTGTTCCTCTCTATGATGGAGTGAAAACACGTAGTCTTTGCTCTTCACTGTAGCTGGCCCAGAAAATTGTTATGACTAACACTACTGGGTAGGTTTCAGCTCCAAATTTGTAGGTATCTATAGCTGCTTTGTCTACTTGTGAGTTGGTGCCTAAGATTCCACTGAAGTCCATGGTGATCTAGCTTATAAAGTCTGTGACATTAGATGGCAAACAGATGTTTGGTGAATTTGAGGGTCTGTTACTGTACTGACTGGTGTCTGTGATGACCACCTAGCTCAAACGCAGACACACTATAGACACTTTATTCTAGGTCTGAAACTGAATTACAACCAAAGTCTACAACAACTTTTCATCTAGTGGTGGATGCTGAACCATAGGTATTGTACTACTCTCATGTATGTCACTTTAAAGTATAACTGAATTGAGGGAATGGCATTTCATTTAATAACAACCTTTAGTTCTTGCTGGGATCTCACTAATCTATTTTAGAGATAGCCATCTATTTTTTATGATTTCCACAAATGGTGTGCTTCTTGATTTCTCTACACCTATGACTAACACGTTCATGCTTTTCTTTAGCAACCTGCCATCTCAAAAGCAACGATAAAAGCTAGACAACTCCAGTTATATCTGAAAGTATGTATTTTTTTTGAATCTGCTGTGTAGAGGAAAAAAAATATTGTGAAAGATATTTCCTGTTCATGAGGCCCTGGAGGGTGAGTACATACTGATCCCACATTACTTTCTGTTACTGATCAAACCCACATAACCTTCTGTCTGGATTACTAAGTAATTTTCTATAAGAACTTGAACTTCTGATTAATCCATATTGTCTTTTATTTCTGCTGCTGCTGAAGCCTCTTTATTGTGACTAATTCTGGTCCATTCTGAAGATTCTCTAAGCTCTCAGCAGATGCAGGTGGCTGTATGTTCAGCTATTTGAGATGTTCTCCACCGATTTCTTTGTTTTTGCCCTCTGACAAAGAGAAAGTATTTCTTTTTGACATCAGCTTAAGAGTAGATAAGATGAAGTTTAACTAGTCGAAGGCTGATATATAAAGTGCATTTCAGCAATTTCACTTGGGCGAAACTATTAATATAGTGTCTGTCATAAGTACCTGTGGAATGGATGAGCTTCTTAGTAGAACACAGCTCCTGCTAACTGGTGTTTGTTTTCATAGAATTTCAGGGAGAGTAAGTTATATGTTAATATGTTCAAAAGCCATGTTTATCTCCATGCACTCATCTTCCATCAGAAATTTTGGTAATAATAACATACTAAAGGAAACAGAGAAAGCCCTCATCACAGTTAGGTGTGTTTCTATCATACCCCGAATTTACAATACTTATTATGGCTATGAATAACTAGTAAGCTCCAAAGCATATACAAGCCAATTTACACCCCCTCCTGCTGATAAACATAATGCAAAAGAATTTAAATCACAATAAATTAACATACAGAATTGTCGCAGCACTCTCCAACCTATCATTACACTCAGTCTCATAATCTGAAGGGCCTCACACAAGGCACCAATTGTTGCAGCACTCTCCAGACTACCAAGCTACAACAAGGTCTTCCACCACCTCATACCAGCATAGCCTTCATGCCAATCCCTCTACTGCCCTCACCTCATCCAGGGGGTGTGTTCTTTTTCTTCTTGCTTCTTCCTCGGCTGCTCTCTCTTCATTGACTCTCAACCACTTAACAGAACCAGTCACACCTGCATCTTATCTACATCGACCAACCAACCACCCCGAAGCTGACCCACAGCTGTATATTATCAATGCTAATTAACCCAGCTTCATGCCGCTACACAGAATACTTTGAATAAGATCTTAAATGGGCTATTATGTAAAAATTGACACAATATATAGTTGCAAGTCTTTAGCAAATAAGGTAATACAGTGATAAAGAATTTTCATGGCGCATTGGTAATACATCTCAGCAGCGACCAAGATAAAACTGCTCAAGAAAGTCCATTAATAAAGCTGATCCACAATCATATGATCTTTTCCAATCATATTAGGTTCCTGCTGAAGAAACAGCACTTTTTTCTTCATCCAGTTAAGACTGTAAATGCACCTTGAAAATGGCAAGAACATTTTCTGAATACGTAAAATCATTGAATCATAGAATGGTTTGGTTTGGGTTGGAAGGGACCTTAAAGATCACCCAGTTCCAACCCCTCTGCCAGGGGCCGGGACACCTTCCACTAGACCAGGTTGCTCAAAGCCCCATCCAGCCTGACCTTGAGCACTTCTAGGGATGGGGCAGCCACAACTTCTCTGGGCAACCTGTGCCAGTGTCTCACCAGCCTCACAGTAAAGAATTTCTTCCTAATACCTAATCTAAATCTACCCTCTTTCAGTTTAAAACCATTACCCCTTGTCCTATCTCTACAGGCCCTACTAACAAGTTTGTCTCCATTTTTCTTATAAAACCCTTTTAGGTACTGGAAGGCTGCAATAACTTGTCCCTAGAGCCTTCTCTCCTCCAGGCTGAACAACCCCAGCTCTTTCAGCCTGTATTAACAGGAGAGGTACTCCAGCCTTCTGATCAACTTCATGTCCCTCCTCTGGACTTGCTCCAAAAGGTCCATGTTCTTCTTTTGTTGGGGGACTCACAGGTGAATGAAGTGCTCCAGGTGGGTTCTCACAAGAACTGAGTAATGGGGGAGAATCACCTCCCTCCACCTGCCGGCCACACTTCTTTTGATGCAGCCCAGGATACAGGTGGCTTTCTGGTGCCAGTACACATTGTTGGGCCATGTTGAACTTTTGGTCCACCAGCACCCCCAGCTCCTTCTCCTTAGGTCTGCTCTCAATCCGTTCTCCACCCAGCCTGTATTGATACTGGGGGTTGCCCTGATGAGTGTGAGTTACAACACTTGCCACTGGTCTCTACCTGGACATTGAACTGTTTGCCATAAATCTTTGAGTGCAACCATCCAGCCAATTTCTTATCCACCAAATGGTCCACCCATCAAATCCATGTCTCTCCAGTTTAGAGACAAGGATGTAGTGTGGGACAGTGTCAAAAGCTTTGCATAAGCCCAGGTAGGTGACATCAGTCACTCTTCCCTCACCCACCAATGTTGTAACCCTATCGTAGAAGGCCACCAAATTTGCCAGGCACGATTTGCCCTTAGCAAAGCCACGTTGGCTGTCACCAGTCACACCCTTATTTTCCATGTGCCTTAGCATAGTTTCCTGGAGGATCTGTTCCATGATCTTGCCAGGCACAGAGGTGAGATTGGCTGGCCTGTAGTTTCCTGGCTCTTCCTTATTTCCCTTTTTAAAAATGGGAGTTACATTTCCCCTTTTCCAGTCCACCATGTCATATGTGTGGTTTTCTGACAAAATTAATACTAGAAATATAAAGACATTACTTTGTAAAGTACAGAAATAAGACAGAACTGCTCACTAAAGAGTAAGAAGTCTTGTGAAATGTTCTTAGAATCCAGCATCCACCACCCGTTAGTGACTTCTCAAACTAAGCTGGTTTAGGCAGTGCAGACATGGAGAACAAAAGCATGGTAAGATCTAGAATCTGAAAATCTCATTTACATCATTACAGTGTAAGAGGAGGAACATAAAATGACACCGAGAAAATCTGCACCTTAATTAAAATCTTAAGATCTCAATTTTACCAATGCCAGAAAGAGAATGAGATGAGCTTTGTCTACAAAACTTTGTACTTTTTTTTCTATTAGAAATTAATAAAGAAGACATTTGAGATAATACCTTAGAGAAATAATCTTATGTTCCATATGCAAATTTATAAATGCAACGGAGAGATATACTGTAATTTCACAGAAAATACGTAAGTCTGAACAGTTGCCTTCAGTTATGTTTGTCTATCTCACAGTAGCAAATATCCAGATTACTCAGCTCTACCAGCATCTGGCAGCCAAATTTATGTATGGTGGTGTCAATTCACTACAAACAAATGCTCGGTGGAGAACTGTTTTTACAAAGAAATAAGTGAATTCTATGATACAGTTGTGCAAGTTGACATTTTATCTTTAGGCACATCAGCTTATATTTCTCTCTGTATAAAATGAAGAACAAAATAGTCAAGAACATCTACAGGTTTTTTCATTCCTCATTGAAAATAAATAGGACGACAAATATGAAGAGATGGTGAGGTCAAAAAAGGTAGCACAGTTTTGGGATTCATGAACAAAATAAACCTCACTGATACCTTCCTGCCGTTGACCCTTATTGACTTCTGCATTCATGAATCAATTGACCATGCCTTCACAAGCACATTTCTCTTCATGGCACATCAGGAAAATTTTCATTCCTCTTGAAGAATATTCACATTAGCTATCAAATAATTTATAACTTTATAAAAATATCTCTGCAAGTGGGATCCATTGTCCCCCTACAGAGGCTGTCCATTTATGCTGCAAAAGTGCAATTTGACCTTCTATCCCGTGTGCCCACCAGTTTATAATTCCCAGTTTATATACAGGAATATGAAATGCTCTGTGCAAAATACTCCTGAGATTTCTCTTTTCACAGCAGAAAGAATTTTTTCCTCCTGTTCAGATCATACGTAGCTTGGACCATCAACCTTATTAAAAACTCCTCGCCCCACAACACTTGTCACAAACATACCTGTGAAATTGAGTTCAGTATTTGAATTTTGGAACAACAAAGCAGACATAAACAGTTTGGGGAATATATAATGGCAATGGGTCTAAACTGAGGTAATGAAAACCTTTAAAGTCAGGGGAAATATCTTGACACAGGTTTATGAGATTGTGGAATAGTTTCCCAAAGTGATCGTGCTTACAGAGTATCCATTTTAGCAATTTATTTCAAATACAGGGGCATACAGGGGGAGTACCTGAGATCTGGGACTTCAGCATACTTTGGGAGGCAATACCATTCAAACAATCAGACCGCTTTACTGTGAGATCTATGTTTAAACAATAGGTTAGTTGTCTGACATTATTACAGAGGCTTCGGTGTCTTTGGGTCCTAGGAAATACAAGAGTATCCAAATTAATCTTCAGTTTTGTTTAAAGGATCAGATAGGAACAATGACCCCAGAAGTGTTAAAGTATGCCCTAGAGTTAATAAATACATCAGCAGGTATTTGCAAGCTTTCCTCATGCACCTCACCACCGACCTCCATTAGCATTGCCATTCTACTCCAGTGCCTGTCCTAATCCTGCCAAATTCTACAGGACTTCTGTGATTCCACTATTTTACTATAAAACTGGTCAAGAAGATAAAACTAGTCATTAATAATGGAATTACATTTTAATATATTTTGCAACCAAGGCTTCTAGAGGACTTAATATGTTCAGCAAATTCATATGGATTAATTAAGTAAATTTTGTATCTTTTCCAAGACTTAATGAGAGTTGATTGTACAGGACACAGCTTTAGACGTTGAATTTGTATTAGCAATATGTGTTTTTATCATTAAAATGGAAATCTTCCCAAGTTCATGCCAAACAATATTATAAATATGAAAAACATGCAATTTTTCATCTTACATATTAAGATGTGAAATGCCCGCATAGTACAACTAACAGCATCATCCAGATGCATCTTGAACTCTGACAGGCTTGGTACTATGACCCTTCCCTGAGGAGCCTGTTCTCATGACTGACCACTCTCTCAGTGAAGAACCTTTCCTTACTGTCCAATTTGAACTTCCACTGACACAGCTTCATACAATTAGTTAATTAATGTATGTCTTCTACTGGATGCTAGCAAGATCTTAATGTTAAAATTAGCTGTAAGTAAAAGATTAATCTGAAAATAATGAGATTCCTTTGAAACTGTGAGAAATTTAACCACCTGAAGAGTTACAAAATTGATATAGGAAAAAAAAAAAAAAAAAAAAAAAAGAACGTTAGTCTGGGAGTTGATTTATCTAAGTTTATGCATAATTAAGTTATTTGGTATTTCTTCAGATCCATTTGTCCTTAACTTCTATTCTTTTTTGATCCCTTTTTACCCACTGAAAATATACCACTGTCTCATTTGAATGGGAACTAAAAGTATCTTGCTGTTTCCTATTTCTCTAGAGGTGGTCTGTTTTCACTGTCTTGTAGGTCATGAAGAATTATACACTCAGTGCTGTGGATCTGTTCAGCAGATAGCCAATCATATGAATAGGCTGTTATAAAATAGTCTCTGGGGTGCTTGTTCTTAAAAGCTTAATTCATTATGCACTGTCTTAAATACATATGTAGAAAACATCCTTTTAGTGTGACTCTCCTTAACCTTTATTTGTAAAAGGTAGAGAAAATGAGTATTGTCAGAATGAATGTTTCTGTAAGAAAGAAAAGGAATGGTTGATTTGCTCTTGGAGAAAATTGTAAAATATCTCTACCACTGAATATTATTTCTTGATTTTTTGGTGGTTTTGTCTCCCTCCCTAGATCATACCAAAAAATGACTAATTCAATCTCTTCCTCTCCTCCTTCCCTCCCTCCCTTCCTTCTTCCCTCCCTCCCTCCCTCCCTCCCTCCCTCTCCCTCTCCCTCCTCTTCTTCCTCTCTCTTTCCTTCCACCTTCCCTCACCCCCTTCCATTATGAAAATAAAGTATGAAAGAAAAATTAAGCAGGACATTTTTAAAAAAATTCAGTGCAAATATATATATTTGCTATATATATATTTACAATATATATAATTTATATATATAATTATATTATATTATATTATATTATATTATATTATATTATATTACATTATATTATATTATATTATATTATATTATATTATATATTAATGTATATTAATATATTATATATTATATAATGTTATATATATAATTATATATTTTATATTATATGTATATTGCTATAGAGCAAACCTGTTAATTCTGAATGTATCTAGATGTAGTATTTTCATGCAAGACCCAGTGACACATACAATGTGCAAATGACACCACTTCCCAACAGGGAAGATGACAAGGTAAGAAATTATAAAGATAGCAAAACAGGCCTGTGATGTCAGTAAAACAGGAGGAAAATAATGTTGTGGAAGGTTCCAGCCTGATATCAAATAAAAGGGATGAGAAGTACATATTTTGAGTAGCAATTCCGTCTTCTGGACAAGCTTCTCATCTTTTCTGATAATTATTTTAAAACACATTTACCCTGACAGGCGCATATAACTAGAAACCTAAACCAATCTGATTTCCAGCCTCAGAGCTCTTATAAATGCTGCTACTGAATGATAGCTGCTCCCTATTTTCTGATTTGCAGACTGCACACATTTTTTCTGATCAGAGGAAGGAATCAGCTGACACTGACACTTACAAGAAAACTCAATTGTGGAGGCCAGCATTTATGTTCACCTCCACAGCTGGCACTGCAGTCTGTCAATCTACAGGTCATCGTGTCTATCAGGCCACTGATCTGTACATGATATTCTTCTAAATTCAGGTTTTACGAAAAATTACTTTTTTCCTATTCATGTTTGTTCTCAATTTAAAATTGTGATGTACTACCATACACATTTTTACAGGCTTGGATCTACACTTTGAACAAAAAGCCTAGAGCTAATCAACTTAAAACTGCCTGTCTGGGACAACTGTACTTAAACACGCTGGTGTAGGAGAGGAGGTAAAGCAGCAATCTTTTGATACCAGTTTTAAATTTGTAAAATTAATTTGAAAAATGTATAGAAAGAACTATCTAGGGAAAATAGAAAGTCTGGGATCCAGCTGAAGTTCACTTTTAGTTCAGAGTTATTGTGTTTTTTGATATGAAGTAACTGTATCAATAATAATTTTTTTGTTTTGATAATTTCTGCTGGGCTTTTTGTTTTATTTTGGTTATTAAAATTATTTATTTTGCTTCTGTTTCAGTCTACAATAACTAAAAAAAAAAAGGTTATTGAAAATGTTAGGAAAAAAGCACAGTGAAGTTTTTTCTCACACTGGCTCCAAAATGAAGTTGTTAGAAGGTTGTTACTAAGAAAGAACTACTGAGAGCAAGAAAGAAGTGCAAGCAGTAGATATCATCTGTGTAGTGGGTTTGCATGGCAATGTTTTTGTAGGGGGGGGGCTACAGAGGTCACTTCTGTGAGGGGATGCCAGAAGGTTCCCCCATTTCCAATGGAGCCAATGCCAGTCAGCTCCAAGATGGGCCCGCTGCTGGCCAAGGCCAAGCCCATCAGTGACAGTGGTAGTGCCTCTGTGATGGCTTATTAAGAAGGGGAAAAAAGGTATCTGCCCCAGTGGAAGAGGAGTGAGACTATGTGAGAGCAGCAACTCTGCAGACACTAAGTTCAGTACAGAAGGAGGGCAGGAGGTGCTCCAGGCACAGGAACAGAGATTCCCCTGCAGCCCACAGTGAAGACATGGTGAGGCAGGCTGTGCCCCTGCAGCCTGTGGAGATTAACAATAGAGCAGATATCCACCTGCAGCCTGTGGAGGATCCCATGCCAGAGCAGGTGGATGCCTGAAGGAGGCTGTGACCTGTGGCAAGCCCATGCTGGAGCAGGTTTGCTGTCAGGACCCGTGACCCTACAGAGAACCCGCGCTGGAGTAGTCTGTTCCTGAAGGACTGCACCCTATGGAAGGGACCCTTGCTGGAGCAGTTCATGAAGAACTGGAGCTGTGGGAAGAACTCGTTGGAGAAGTTTATGGAGATCTGTCTCCCATAGGAGGAACCCCACACTGGAGCAGGGGAAGAGTATGAGAAGGAAGGAGCAGCAGAAGCAATGTGTGATGAGCTGACCATAACCATCATTCCCCGTTCCCCTGTGCCACTTGTGGGGAGGAGGAAGAGAAACGAGGAATTAAATTAAGCCCTGGAAAAAGGGGTGGGGGGGAGGTGTTTTTCTGATTTGAATGATCATAAATTAAACTAGTTTCCCCAAGTGGAGTATGTTTTGCCCATGACGATAATTGCTGAGTGATCTCCATTCTTATCTTGACCCATGAGCCTTTCCTTGTATTTCCTCTCTGCTGTCCAGTTGAGGAGAGGAGTGATAGAGTGGCTTTGGTGGGCACCTGGCGTTCAGCCAGGGTGAAACCACCAAAATCTGATTAGATGTCTCCAAAGAGGGACTGAATTTCACTAACAGGATTTCACAGGCTCAGGTAGCTGTTTGTCACAGCTTTAAGCTGTCCTAGAAAAGCCTTTTCTAAGCCTCTTTAGGTTGAGGGAGCAGATTCAGTTAGGAAAGAACTAGTTTGAGAGAAGATAAACAAACTGAGTGCTATTTCCAGCTCAATATGTTTTGTAAGATATGAATGTATGGCTACCTTCAAAATTCATGTAAGATTTTTCCACTGTCTGTGCTAGAGCTCAGACAAACAAAAATAAAACCTGTGCTTTCAACCATGAATTTATCTTGTACAGATTTTCATCCGGTGCAACTACACTTTTATTCCCTATGGTCATTCATTCCCTAAGGCTCTCTTGCAATTATTTTTTCTTGGTTTATGTGGTAAACAGATCATGTGTCTGACTAGGAAGCTGGAGAAAATTACTACAAAACAGTTTTCTAAAAGGCTTTGAGAATCAGAGCAAAAGTGGAAATTGTTTCTTTCAACATTAGTAAAGGGTGTAGACTGAAAAGAGGCAGCATGGATTATGACCTAGACAGTGGAGATTTTTAGATTAGTTCACTGGAGTTTGTATATATTATTATATTTCTTTTATCAGGGAACTTATAGAGTGAAGAAGCACTAAAAACAAATATATATATATATATATATATATATATAAAATGTTTTCTATGCTAAAAATCTGGAGTAAAACCCAGTGACAGTACACTTCAGCAACATGGATCAGTGTCACATTCAGACGTTCATTGAAACCAAAATAAAAATGGAAAGTTGCCGGTGTGTGTGTTCTGCAGCACGAAAGTGTAATGGATGTGTGCATGTGTGTGTGTCTGCAGTGGAGTATTGAAAAGTCTGCTTTTAGTGCCCCTTCTTGCAGAAGTGTCCTGAGGAACATTACAGTTTGCTTTCTTAAAGCCTGATCTTCAAAGCTTGGTCAATGGCTACATTTAAAAACCTGAGTGAGGGTTTGTACTCAGGTATTCTCAGTGCTCCCAGCCGTAGATAAAACCAACAGGAGATGTCATTACTCTGAAATAACTTTATGAAAGACCTCTGAAAAAGTAGGGTGCTACGTACAGACATTGTGATATTCTGTTTACATATCAGTTAAAATATTTTGATCTTTTCCTGATCCTAGCTCCTGCTGGTTTAGTACCTATCTATGTACCTCTACCAGCCTAGGGCATCTCATTTTTCTTCCTACCTAATAATATTCTGTTCTTTATGATTTTATCAAGGTCCACAATTTTAATAAAGCATATAACAAAAACATTTAAGAAATATTAGTGACAATTTATTAGTAAAGACAGCATATTCATTTGAACATCTCCAAATGTTTGCTCCAGTGACTAAATTAATACTTGATTTCAGCTTAATTTGCAGTTTCAGCACACACTGCAAGATATTGCCTTTCACTGCATGTTTACATTTAACTTTAATTTGTGCATTTACTAAACCAAAGCTTTTCTTTCATTTAGAAAGCAGAAAAAACCCAATAGGTTTCTTTTTCAAGTTAAGAAATCCATTAAACAAACAAAGCTGAAATAACAATGTCCTACTATTTCTCCCTTTGGCTAAATAATGCAATGATAGGCAAATGCAAAGAACTCATTTTTTCATAAGAATTTTTGAGAGAAGAAATCCTGATACAAATGCAACTTGACAATAGGAATGTAATCTTGACAGCACGATTTTATTATGAATCAACAATAACAACATTTTGTCTTTTACTATACCAAGATGTAGACCCTTACCGTATAAATATGTTTATGGATCAGTGCTGGTATCCTTCTAAGGTTATAGTAATAATTATAACAATTCAAAAAAATGCAATTCTACTACTTTATGATTATCACATGGGTTGTGTCTTTATTTGATGCAGAACTACATAGAAATACTGCTCGTTCTAAACAAACTTAGGGCAGATAACATATATTAGCCTAGACACAAGAACTGTAATTTTCTCAGTTTAAGGAATATGGCCAGTCTTACACACTACTGAAGGAAGAAAAGCTGAAGCTGAATTCATTGAACCAGTTTTCCTCTCCTTAACTGGAAATGTTCTCCAGCATCTTCGTCCTTAAGGCTTGCCATCCTAAGGTGATCTTAAAGAAATACCTTGTTACAAAAGCAATGGTCGATTGAAACAAAAATCACCAAATTTATTTCCCTGCTAATTTGGGGCAAAGACTACTGAGTGGTTCCAAGCCCTCTGTACATTCTGTCAGCCTCAGTAGTTTTCTGGAAGCGAGTACCTGTGGAGTGTTGTCTGACTCTTTGTAGCCAATGATTAACACTGCTTGCTGAGATACGGCAGCCATCAGATCCTGCAGCCAAAGTGCCTGAGCACGGTACATTTTCTCTGCAGGTTAAATGGAAATTTAGTGGAAATTCTGTGCCCACTTCTTGTCCTCAGTCTGTAGTACTGTTTCCCCAACAGTGTTTTGCCTTCAAACCACCATAGGCCTGTGAATGACAATGCCCTTAATTCCCAATTTTTGTCAACGTGGCCGGTTATGTTTTTTATCTTCCTTCTCCTAATCCACCAAATCTATGGTTTGCTACTGCCTCACAAACTGTGAGGCCATGGTGTTACAGATCCAGCTGTAGCCTTGCATGAGTTTAGCCCTAGAGATGCCCAAATCAGTTTTTGCACATTGACCAGCAACTTCTGTGATGCTTTCTTATCCTGTGACAGAAGCCTTTTTGATAAAAAAATGGATCCTTAATTCAATTTCTAAAAAGCTACATTGTACAATAAAGAATACCTCAATGTCATTGCCTGGAAGTGGAAGAAAAATGTGGAGACAAATGCAGCAGAACCCTCTTTTGCTAGTGGAATGTTGCAAAACAACATACATGTCCCAGATCACAACACTGATTTTAAACATTTATTTAGCCTTTGTTTAGAGAAAAGTGTTCTTGTTTAGAGAAAAGTGACATTTTCTTTAAAGTACGCTTATTCGCTTGCTTGGTTTTCTCAATATAAACTGATGAGAAGTTGCAGCAAAAATGTCTATTCAGCAGCAGAGCTTCTGAACTTTTGTTCAATTATAATGATTGCTGCTAAATCTAGTCATGACTGGTCAGTGTATCTGGCACCACATAAAAACATTTATTCTCCACCTGCTGTAACTGCATCCATTGCTCACAGAAATCTACATAAAGACCATGCAAAGAATCTGAGGTGCAAAACCATAGAAATTAGTTTCCATATTTTTTTAGCTGAATCAGGAAACAAATAATGTGAAAGTTTCTAGATCTGCTTCTATGCATGCATGCTATATCTTGCACTCATTCAGGGATAAACTATAATATTTAACCTGCCCATTTTGTGTGTATAATACACAAGTTTGAAATTTATTAAAAAGTTGTAATAGGTGCAGCAGAATAAAAAATTTTCATCCTGTTCCTAAAACATGTTGAAAGGGTTTGTGCAAAGTTAAGCTTAAAACCTGTTGAATCTATTTTTCACATTTACTTGTGTCTCAGCTTCTGAAAAGCAAATTTTTTTTTCCTGATTTTTTTCCTCCTTTTTTTTTTCTTGGCAACTAGTAAAACAGCCAGGCTGTTAGAAAAGGAAATAAGCCCTTCCTGTTATCCTCTTGGGTAGGGTTAAAGGTGCTGTTTTAGCTCTTCTTTTGAAACCTCTCAGTGTGATGATCAAGAGGATGATCTAGAAAGTTTCTGAGCCAGCATGACTTTGTGAAGACAGTAAAGAGAAGACATATATATATGTGTTAATGTGTGAACATTAGAAGCTGCCACGCTGGGTCACCTCAGAGATCATATTAGTCAAGCACATTGTTCCAGAGAGGGGTTCATCCAGGATGCTTTGTGAGAAGTACATAAACCCTCTCCCAGACTGTGAAGGATGATCCTTTTATTCTAATGTCCATTAATCACTTGTTTAGGAACTGGAGGTTGGCGATGTAGATATCTGTCCAGTACCAACAGCACTAGAGGACACAGGCATCATATCTCATATGCACTCCCCCATGCTCATGAAACAGGTATCAGATATTGGCATATCTTGATCACACAGGATATGAGGCAGTCTGGAGTTGATGAACAAGCCTGTCATTGCTTAAATCCCACCTTTAAAGATACTTACAACTTTCTGGTTTTAATTTTCCATTTTGAAATAGAACAATTTTTAATTAATGTATATTTCTGATTATATTAAATGAATGTTTGTGCTCTCTTTAGAAAGCAGATGTGATATGTCACAGCTGAACTAACAAAAGACGCATCTGAATCCCTGTTAATCAGAACATAGGATGCACAAGGATAAATGCGCAGGAATGGAAGTTTGATATTTTCATCTGCATAGTCATTGCTTGAACGGCTTTGCCTGATCTTCTGTGTTCTTTTTTTTTTTTTTTTGACAGATAAGGAAAAAGAAATATTTTTTGAAATATTTATAATGTTGCTATTTATTATTATGTGGTTTATTCATGTTCTTTCTGAACATTGGAGGCCAGATTCTCCACTGGCTTTACATTCCAAGGTTAAAAGAAAATGTCTTTAAAGTGCTTTTGGATTGTAGCCCTAAATTGCTTTGCACAGTTGCTACCTGAGGAAAACAAAAAAATCTCTATCCTTTTTTCTGTTTCACAGGGATATGATCTGAGATAGGAAGCTTTTAAAGTGTCCAGAGCACTGGTGGAATATCTGCCTCCATGCTACAAATAAAGATAAATTATTCCCTGTTTTTTAATGGTCAGAGTGCAGCAAACATGCCAGTTCTATTACCAGGTTTGTCCCAGATCAGCTCAGGCTTCTAGAAAGCTGTGCTTGCATTGACTCTGCATGAACTAGGTAGAAACCTGACAGACAAGTTACCTGTGAACTTAGGTGAACCACGGAATAGGATCAGACATTTAACATATATATCTACTGTTGCATCTTATTTTCACTATGTTTCATTATACATCGTATATCCCTATATGGACCTTCTTGCTGATGAGGAATTAATATTTAAAAAATGCAGAGGTATCCCTTTTCAGACTTACTTAATTTTTAAAGTAACATGCAAAGCCACATTCATGTGTACATAAACTTTGGACGGAAAACAAAATTTGTTACAACAATAATCAGCATTGTTACAGCTGAATGGAATAAAGAAATATTGAATCCTTAAAGAGACAAAGCTTTTTACGTTGTGGGGTTTTTCTGTTGGTTTTTTTTGAGAACATATTACTCTATTTTGTTAAGCTTAAAAGCAACTTTCAGATGATAGCTTTATAGAGCAATTATCATAAAACACAAGCAATGTTTTGATGACATTGCAACAATGCAGCATAATTTCTTTCACTAGTTTTGAATCTAAACCTTTTTTGGCCACATTCTGTTTGCATTTCATGTGCATAATATATCTAAAGTAGTCTGAATTTACAACATTTCTTTATCACAGACTAAAAAGATACACTAATGTCTAATCTTTTTCTCATTTTATGCTTTCTCAATATGTCAAGCAGTAACTCCAACAGAGCTGGTGTATGACTCAGTAGCTAATTCATAGACTATTATTGTTTATCAATATATGCATAAGTACTGAAAATCTTAAGTTACATATTCTTGGTCTCTTGTTTTAATTTTTCTATTCCTTTTGAAACAAATTCATCCTTTTACTTCCCTTTATTACCAAAATACAATCTTCCTTTTGCATTTTCCAAAGTGAGGCAGGAACATAACAAATTACTGTACACAGCTGTTACACTCAGTTCCTTACATAGACTTCCCTATAAATTATTTCACGACAGCAGTTTACATTATCAGAAATATTCCATTGCAAATGATGTTTTTTCTTAATCAAATTGTTTGATAAGTCTTCTCTGTAATATTAATTGTTTTTTTCAAGTGTTTTCTGTTTTTCCTTCAATTATTGCAGAACTTGGATGACAGGTCCATTAGTTGTCCAAGGTTATATTAAATTTGGAAAAATAATATATAAAATACTCATCATTTATGGGCTTCAGTAATATCCAATGAAAAGTATGTTCAGAAATTATGACATGAAATTTAAAAACACATTTTCTTTTTCCTTACAGCTGTCTAGATTTAATCAAAGAACTCTCAGCACTTTCAGCCTCACTGATGCTGTCTGTGTGTATGGCTGGATGTGTGGATGTGGCTCTCTACCATATTTTCTACCTTCAGCTTCCCAGGAAACATCTGTCCCCATTAGCCAGTTTCAGCCCAGTGCGAGAAATAGGCAATATTTTCAGAGGTATTAGGTACTTATGTGCTTAATAAAAATATGCATCTGTGTAAAACCAATCAAACAAAAAGAAGCATGTTATCTGTGCTTTTAACTAGGGAAAAGCCAAATGAGCTCACTCCAAATATGTTTGCTTGTAAATGCCTCTGCCACTGAAAAAAAAATTTAGCACAGGTCACATCTTCTCAGACAATGGAGTCAGTAACTACAAGACATCAGTCCTGATGGGAAACCCAGCTTCCCTGTTTCCAACAGTATTTTGTACCTTTGCCTTTCGCTGGGCTTCATTCAATGGCTGGTAAATTTTGGCTCAAGCTCTTTATTTCTGCATTGTATGTTTGACATATTTTAGTAGATACTTTCTGTGTATAGAAAGGGTATCGTTGTATGCTTTTGATGATGTTATAGGAAAGCAGGAACTATACAGATATTTTTTTTTCATCATTAGTAAAATTCTGAATTTCATCTCATAAAAGAGACACTGAAAATGTGTAACAAAACAAGTAGTTAAAACAAGTAAATGCACCTAAGACTATAATTTTCCAATATCCAGGGGAAATCATGCTTATGACTGATCACAACAAGAAAATAATAAGGACTATCTTCAAGAATATATGCTTTATTTGGCTGCTGCTGTTGTTCTTTAGCCATTTTGGTTTTTTGTTTCTTTTACCAGTCTTTAGATATAGATCATGCTTTTAACTAAGCATTATTAGAAAGCACAATTTAAAATAATCATGGAAAGTTCAATGGAAGAAAAGCTTTGATTATATTTCAATTTAATTTATTTTTGCTTTTTTTGGCTTGCCAAGGCTACGCTGCACTTTTGCATATGATGCACTTCTGTACCATGAAGAAAAATTCAAGTGTGAATGCTCTTTTTAGCTAAACCAGCAAAACATGAAGATTAAAAGACTGAAGATACATCATCAAAGTTAAAGTTTATATGAAGTAACTCTCAAAAGAGCAGTAGCTTGGGTGTTTAATTTGTGGATAAATATTTGAATGTGAGTATGCATTGCTGAAATGTAATCAAATTTCTTAGATGTTAAGATTTCAGGGAATTTTTATTCTCGGATCTTGAGAAAACTAATAGTTTATTCTAAGACTGAAGAACACAGTTCCCAAGGTTTTATTGGTTTCTTTAAACTCCTTTATTATTATTACCACATGCTGAGAATAAAAATAATGATCAGTCTCTTCTAAGCATCAGACTGCTGCGTCTTTAGCAAAAAACACTAAGAATAAACGTCAGTACAGAAATAAACATGGCGAAATATTGGAAGAGACAGATGGAGAATTTACATGTGTCTCTGGAAGCAAATGATATTGCAAAGAAATAGAAATAATGATTTTTATACATTGTTGTATGTGGCATGACCAGAGGCGTTGTATGTGGCATGACCAGAGGCTTTGTGAAACTTTGGAAACAGTCCAATGTAAGCAAGATGGATACTATTACAATAGTAGGTAGTAATTTTAATGATTACAAATATAGTGTTCCTTGCAGAAATAATATTGAAAGCAGATACATTTTCTTTGTAAGAAACAGGGTCCACTTCACTTGTTATCAAAGGTATAAAAAATTAAAACTGAGTCTTAGGGTATACAGGTATTCACAAACTCAAACAGCAACATTATCCAAACATTAGTTTAGTGTGTTCTGTAAGGGTACAGTTGGGTACATCTGTGTTAGCCATTTAAGCATGCAGAAGGGGTCCTTCTCGTTGACACCTTTATGCTGGAGTCTCATCACAAACTCTTAAGAATGCCATCATTGAAACTGTACATTAGGACATCACCTTGAATACACCACTTGCAAAGTGAATGGAAGTCCTCCAGCAAAATCTTCCTTCTGTTTCTGTGCAACAACTTTTAGTAATGCAAAAGTACCCATTGTTTCTCTCTCATTCTTCTATGCCAAACAACTAGATATTTTTTGCAGTGTAAGCACACATATACCAGCACCTTTCACAGTTCAGTGAAGTAAGGCGAAAGCCTCATTATGCTATTTGCAAAGACCATGGTGTAAAGTTGATCTAAGTGATTTGAACTTAGTAATAGATATAGTACCATGTGGTATCATATTCTCAAGCATATATATGCATATATGCATAAAGCATAGATATGCTTTAGCAAGGGGTTGGACTTGATCTCCAGGGATCCCCTCCAACCTCAACCAGTCTGTGATTCTGTATCTGGGGACTAACCAATAACCTGGAAAAAACCTTCTAGAAAAACGTCAGGCTTCAATTCATATATGTAATTAGCTGTGCATCATACAACTATGAGGTAATGAATATATTGTCAAAACAACTTCCTTGGGTTATTTAATATTTCTTCATTTTGCAGCCAAGAAGATGAGGGACAAACATGAAGTGATTTAACTAGTTGAGCTTCATCTCACCCATTCTTAGATGCCTGTATCTCAGCAAGTTCTCCAGGCCACTTTACCATCTCTAAACTAAAAGTTCTAGAGCACTATTCACCTCTTATTAATGCAAACATCTAAACCAGTTCTGATGAATCCTGTTGTAGCTATAGCTCTCTTCATTGCTTAAAAAGTTTACATGGCAGTTTAGATCTAGACTGTAGCCTCAAAGGCAAGGTGAGATGAGTCCCATCCAAATTTACAAAGTCCCTGTGGGACCCAAGACAGTCCTCGCAGTCGAGGCATTTTCACAGTATTTCCTCCTCTGGAGCTTTTCCTGTTAATTTGCAAATTATATGGCTATGTCTTAAATTGAGGGAAAACACTAAAACAGGCATTTAAGGTTGATAATTTACTTAGCTTATTTAAAACTTGTTTCGATTCATATGTAAAGGCTGCAAAAAGACATGGTTCACTACTTTTCATTGAATTTACCGAAGTAAGGGCATTAGAGACCTTGTGAAGAATTTCACTATCCTTCTGCAGAGCATCTCTGCCTCCTGCTTGTCAGGGCCCTGAGGGCACTTAATGGCTTCATTGTCCCTGCCTGCCATTGCCAAGGATCTCTCCCCTCCCCTGCCCATGGCCCAGGACCCCATTTCAGTCCCTGCCCCAAGCAAGCCCGCAGCAGGGATGGTCTACAGCTCTCTATAGCCCTGCCCTGCCCGGCCATGGACTGCACCTGTGCAAGGCAGCAGCTTGGCCTGGCCTTGGTCTGTCCATGTCCCCAGGGAGGTGCCAGAGTTGGGGCTGCCCCAGTGCCACAGCTGCCCTGCTCCCTGGCTGGGGTGTGGGGTGGGCCCTGGCTGCCAGGCCCTGCCCTGCCCAACGCCATGAGGACCTTGTGCTTCTCCTACGGCCCAGGGAGCTGTAGGCCTGCTCTTACAGCTAGGTTTCCTATATAACGTCTGGAGACAGCTTCCTGTATAACAAAGCATCAGCGTGCTGACTGAGGACTGATCTAAAACTGACCGAAGCACCACAGTGGCACCAATTTGCTGTCCTGGCATTGTTATTGCCCTTTCCCTCTGTGGTGTTAGCACCAGACTGCGTGCCCCATCAGATTCCTGCAGAGGAACCTTAAACTGACATAGCTGTTATATAAACATCCTCTTATATTTTATTCCTTTTTTTTGATGCAATTTGCAATCAACTTTTGTATAGAAATGATTTCAAGTGATTCAGAAAGTGACTGCTGGGTTCATCAACAACTATCTGAAGCAGTGGCTAGGTTTTATGAGAGGTGCTCAATTTGCCTGAATTTTCACATATGTTTGAAGAGTTTCTTAATGGGATACACATCTCTGTTTTCTTTTCAAATTAACAACTCTGAGATTTTTGTTTTGTAAAGGATTTCTCCCTAATCCCAGTCCCTTCTATAACTGTTTTACCATCACACATTTCTTTACCTTGTCTCTAGAAACTTGCTTCAGTTTTCCACACAAAAGTGTCTAGTGACATTTGAAGTGGCTCATAGTATCACACTTGGCCTCCAGTTTCAGGTTCAGACAGGAACATATCCATGAAAGGTCCTTTGTTATATGTGCCAGCCCAAAGCTGATGGCTCAGATGACCTAAAACGCCCCAGCCTACAGCAGCTGTGCACAGAGAGACAACTAAATAAATTCAGACCACTGTCTCTTGTTGTATCTTTTAATCCTTTTTCTCTTTTCTCCTGTTGAGACTCTCTTTACTGAAAGCACATTTTGAGATTAAGACACTTAACTATACACTTTGACACATGAGCAAGGTGTGTGAGGTCTCATTATAGACAATGGAGCCATGGATCTTTGAAAGAAAATCAGCTGATCAGCTGCTAAAAATATCTAGCCCTTGCTATTTGATGTCATATACATGTTTTGGAATTGTCTGTAACATGTATTTGCTGTTTTTCCAACAATCACAAGTGCTTGTAATAACAAGTAATACACAAGACCATTTCACTTTATTGTCAGATATAAAAATCAGAATAACAAGGCACTATGTTTTACCCAGATGATGATTGTTTTCTCATTCCTGACCTTACCAGCCAGGCCTGCTTTACTCTAATGAGGTGGACTCCTGCAGTTTGCAGTGTTTTTTCAGACTTCAGATCCCATCTTGTTTGTTCATATGCTTATTTTGTATTGGGTTTTTGACTCCAGATAACAATATCAACAGCATCTGATAGATTTTCTTTTTATTTCTTTGTTATGGAGGAATTCAAGGGAAACATATTTATATGTATGCTTTGGTTTCTTCCCTGAGAAATTCTGAATCTGTAACGCTTCTTTTTGACACAATATCAATTGCCCTTATTTTACATTCTCTCATATTTAACTTTGTATAATAGTATACCATGCATAGTCATAGAGGATCTGATTGGCTATTCAACTCTTTGTGTAAGTGAGATGTGAAAAAGAAAGAGGATAACTGCAATACTTAGCAAATCAATTGGAGCAAAGCATGAGCCATATACACAGAATGGCTGCAGGCTCAAAGAAGTAGTTGTTTCCCTTACAAGCCTCCATCTTATGTAAGCCATCTTGTATCTGTCAGTCAGCTGCCTATCTTGCATGCTGTAGCATCTACAGTGGCATTAAGCTCCTGTGTTTATAACTGAGTCTTACTTCAGGCATGTGTTTTAGGGAGAACTTAATAACTAAGTACTTTGAATCATGATGTGAATCCCACCATTGGTGTTTATTCCTCAGAACAGTATCTGCCTTTCTCTTTACAAAAACCCTAAAACATTGCTGATGCTAGTGGTTGGTGTAAGGATATGAGTAGTTAGAAATTCTGGGCAGGCTAGAGTCTGTTTGTTAGCACACAAAATAAGTCAAGAAACATGAGGTAAAATCTTGTTACCCTCCAATACTGCCTGCAAAGTTCTGACTGAATTTGAAGGATTTCAGCTATGGTCCCTGAGCTGACAATCATATAGACAGCATCTTAGTTCAGTCAGCAGCTAAGCCTTCTAAACATGGCAAAGGAGAAACAGGGATCAATTAGGTAATAGCAGAACACAGTTACTCAAGCAGTCATCCTTTTTTGTTGTTTTCATTTAACAGCTGAAATATTATTTTCAAGAGTAAGTTGAAAAAAGTTACCTGAAACTATGCGGAAAATGTTGGATTTAGTAGCACAAAAAATCTCAAGTGATCTATTTTTATTTTTTTATAGTACCTGTCACCATGGTAGCCAAATGTCTGTAACAGAAAGCAGCGTGTATTAGATGCATTACATAATGGATCCTCACAAACTGTAGCTATACAGAAGAAAAGTAAGGGACTGCTTTACTATTAATCTGTTAACCTAATAAGATAAATAGATACTTCTCAATTTTTTTAAAGGTAGAATGGATGTCAATTTGTAGAGTTTTTCTAAAAAAGGCTCAGGGAACTAGATCAGTTCCTTTGAAATGCAATGAAGCCCAAGTTTTTCCCTATTTTGTACATGGGACGTATAGATGTCTGCTTGACCATCCTACGTAAAACACTCTCCTCTTAACTGTGGCATGTATAAATGAAGAAGCAGCGAAAGAGATGCCAAGATACTCATCAATAAGGAAAAAATAATCCTAACTTTTGACAAATTCGTAACTGCAACTAAAATCAGACTGACCGAACTATTTCAACCTCCGCCAAGCTATTTCATAAACAGGAGCTGAATCTCTTGACATTTACTTCTCAATACATTTTTTATTCTGCATTTGAATCACACTGTCAATTTCACATTTATTTTACAACTAGCATGGCTTTATAGCAAGAATTATCTTCAAAACTACAAAGTATTCCTCCAGAAAGCTCATTTTGAATATCCACAGAAAATCTGTCTCTCTGTAATATCATCATTGTAGAAGCAATTCATTGTGCAGATAATGAAAACAGTTGGTTTCCAACCATGTTACAAATTCTCCCAGTAAACATGTTTTCTAGAAGGCATTGTTCCCCTGTGTTATCTGCAATAAACTGTTGCATCTGGGGAGCAGAAAAGGTTAAAAAGCTGCATAAATGAGTGTGGTTTGAAAACTATCCCTTATTTGAAGCACCTAGGCTATAACTGAAACTAGAGATTAGAGCAATTATTACAAGTATGTGTTATAGGCTCTAATAAAAATCTCGTCTGATAAATACCTCTGTAAAATAAATCAGATCACCTAATAATAAAATTAATTAGACCAACTGACAGTAGATGATGTAACTCCTTATGGGAAACCAATGCCTGGGAATAAATTTGGATTTTTAATGCCTGGATGAGCATATATGGGAAACAGCAGAAAACTGCTAGGCAGAATTGAGAAGAAAATAAGCAGGTTAACTACTATTAGTCTAGATAATATATTCAAGGTACTTTTAATTCTTTACAATGGGTTGTATAGGATGCTGCAATACGACATTTCTACTCCTGCTCCTCCCTTTTTGATTTATTGGGTGAAATAGACCTGCTGAGATAAAAGTAAAAGTAAGGAAGAATGCTTTTAGCTAATGGAAAAAAAAAAAAAAAAAAAAAAAAAAAGCAGCAAATATTTTATCAGTGGAGAGAATTCATTCTTCCTTTTAGGTCAATATTTTTATCTCAGTATATCCCCTCAATGGAATAAGAAAAGAGGTATTTTGTCCCCAAATCCAGCAGAATATGATGGGTGTTTCTGAGTCTCAGGCAAATAATGTTGCAGGAAATATTTGATCACATACTTCTTAGAGTAGAGCTGATTTGCATTGTCCTAGATTAAAGTATAGGCATAGGGAATTCATGTCTGTGCATAGTACCCTGTGTAGACATACCTATTTCATCTTTGCAAGCTATTTCCTGAGGGCCTTTGTAATTCACGAAATGTGTTCAGGAATTGTTTTTATCTGCACACTAACCAAAGGATAACGAATCCAAGCCACACGTCTGTAAAGTGAGAGAGGAGGGTGTGAATGGAGGAGCTTCAACAGTGGTATGGTTTTTTATTCAGTTTTTCAAATAAAAGCTACATATCCATTTTTCTCAAGGGCAGCTCCTTGGGGAAAAAATGGTGGAATCTGGTAATTTTTTATGGGCTGAGACATGTCTGTATTAGTGTCCTATCTATATTAAACACAGGTTCAGGGAAAACTTGAACTATGAAAGCAAAACTAATTTATTTTATTAATTTATATTATTATATATATAAAATATATTTTTCATTTTATCTTATACCTTGTTTTCTGATCCTTTTTCCCTTTTTTTCTAATCTGATGAATCCATTTATCTTCTTTCCTCCATTATTCTCTTTTCCCTCCCAATGAGCATCTTTTCATTATGAATTAATATGAAAAGAAGAAAGTGGCTTGCCTGGAGTTCCTGCTTTGAAAGACAAAAATGCTTCTGAATTTCTGAGATAGGATGTGAAAGCTTCCAGTAAAAAGGCAGATACAGAGTTCCAATGCCAGAGTGTCCCTGTTCTCCCTGAACACAGCATCCCTAAGAAAACCTGAGTCCTATATCTTTCTAAACAATGAGTCAAATCATTGTTTGATATTTTTCCAAAAGGACACCGTTTCCTTTTAGCCAATCTTTTTGAAAAGGATGTATACTTAAGCTTAATCTTAATTTCATACATAAATCATCTGCTCCATGCTGCAGCACAATCTCTCCTCTTGTATCAAATGTAAGGGGTGGTTCATTTAATCATATAATTAAAAATATTATTGGTGCTCACTTAGTTATGTGTCTTTCCCTGTTCTTAGTTCAATAGGATTAAAAAAAAATACAATACAAAGAAGCATTAAGTCAAGAAGCTTAGAAAAAGAAAAAACAGAGTTGTGGTGGGTGTTTCTCAGTATTTAGCAAATGCTGTCATCTGCATAGGAATTCCTCCAGTATTGTGGACTACACAGTAAATGAGGGGGTAGCTAAATATGCATAGAAGGTAAAGAGCTCTCCTATATATATATATCTCTCTATATTTCCTTTATCCAGACTATTAACCCTGCTGAAAAAAAGAAATCAGGATGAGTTGTATACCAACATATTTGTGCTGAAACTACTAAATAAGCAGCATCTGCATGTGCATGAGTGTGTCTACATGTGCATTTTTTGTGTGTAGCTGAACAGGTAAGCGGATGGCCTTTTAACCATTGTAAGGAAACAGAAAGCAGTTGCATTACTACGTCTTCATGCTGCTGGCAGGATGAACTGGGGGGCCACTCAACCCAGCAGAAGTCCAAGGGAAAAGAATGTATCACAGTTCCCATAAAATGCATGAAGGGTGCCCGTCAACTTGTGCTTGCTGCTGCTATGGAGTGAATTGTCATTTCTAGCTCTTCAGTGCTTGTAGAGATGATGGCACTATGAGATTGCCTCTGCTCTCAGCGTTCACTTCCAGTCACAACATCTCTTACAGAACATGTCCGTGATCTATCTCACAGCAATAACCTTGCCCCTTTCGGGGCACTGGCAATCTTTGCAATGATTTCACTGCAGACTGCAATTCAAGATAAGTAGAAAACTGAAAAAGAAAGAAGCAAATAGAGCCCAAATGGGTTCAAATGCCTGAATACCACTACCAATATAATACTTAAATGCTATGGAAAGTTTTAGCTACCACCAGTTTTGGAAGTGTTTTCATTTTTGTTAGATTTCTGGCACTAAATAGACTCCTACACCAGGTTTTTAGTGTACGTATGTGAAGTTACTTACATGGCAACATCCAACAGTTCAGAGGAAATCAAGTGATCCATGGGATTTAAAGACGGTAATCTCCCACCTCACTTCTTTGTAAGGTTGATCAAAGTGTGTGCTGACTATCTAACCTGCACCTAGAAGGAAAGGAGGCATCTAATATCTAATATTCTTATGTGGTCAATGTGGCAGCAGTAAAAAATCATATTCTTCCTCTACCTAATTTATCACACGATCATAGGTCTAGATTCCTGGTTACCTGTGCTAGAGAAAAGGATCGTAGCAACCCTGCAGACACTGATCCAATATGTTTAACCATTTTTGCATGCAAAATTAATTATTCATTTGTGCAGAAGTTGAGCTGCCAGAAAAACTGATATTTCATGTGACTTGCTATACCAATGGAGCATGCTGAAAAAAACCCCGCAACCCTGAAAATGCTGGAAACACTCATAGTCCCTTATTTGTCTTCCTCCCCCCCCCCCTTTAAATTCTTTATTTTGCCTTCCTATTTTTCCTTTTAATGTGATAGCCTGCACCTTTGTATTTTTTTAGAGAATGTTCTTGAAGTTACACCTCTAAGACTGAATAAATTTTTTTCCAAGAGTCTGGATTTACTTTCAAAAAATGCAACAAGCAAATTGCCTTATAGGGTCAGTTTAAAGTACTTTGATCATTACAGTAGGTATTTCTTTAGTAGAGTTTTAATTTGTCAGGTAAGTCAGGACTAGTAAGAGCTGTAAGACCAGCTTTGTACAGAACCTTTCTCATTATTTCTTATTCCTCTGTGGCTATCAGCTCTTCATAAAAGTTTATTAAATACAGTGCTTTAAAAAAAACCAGAAAATGTTAGAGAAGGAGAAATCCAATGCTGAAGCAACACCGCAATAACTAATTGTATATTTCTATGAGACTGTTTCTGGAAAAAAAGAGTCTGGAATAACAAAAATTATTTCTTCTGCTCATTCCAATATTTGTAGTGGCTTAGAAATGCTGTATTGACACCAAGTAAAACTCTACGGAGGGACACAAAAGGACAGGCAAGAAAAGTTTTAGCTATGAATGTAGACGAACAATTTTGTCAAGTAATATTGCCCATTGATAAAAAAAGAGGTCCTCAAAGAAATTTTTTTTTTTTGTAAAAAACTTGGCTAGACTTATTGCTTAGGCCAGTAGTGAGTTCTGATAATGAAATCGCCTTTTCTTTTTCCTCCTTCTGAAAAAGACTTACTTCATCACATCTGTTGATTTGATAATGAGAAGCTATGAGCTCTACATAATTCTGATGTATCTTAGCCCAAGAGTAAACCTTACAATAGCAATGTGGGTGAGGGCAAATTAAGTGTTTCTGAATCTGGTAACAGAAAGATATGACTGATTTTTGCCAACCTGATTGAGAGTTGCCAAGGTTTTTCCAAGATTTTCTGTTTCTCTGACCCTTCTATTTTTCTGAGTTTCAAAAGCATTTCCGGCTTTTTGTGCAGCTCTTGTGCATTTCTTTTCTGTGAACCAAGTCTGAATAGTGCTGGGGTTGCATGATGATTAGTTCATTGAACCGTCACCTCTGGTCACATGTGATTCAAGACACCACTCATAAAACAGCAATACATGACTTTAGAAGAAATTGTTCAAACCGCATGATAATGGAGACAAACTTATGGAAGGAAACAAGAATATAGAGAGACTTTAATTCAGTATATCATAGCAGTTGCCAGAAGTGAGATATTCTTTATCAGCCTGAATCTTGTTTGTGGAGGAAATGTTTTCTGGCATATTTTGAAATTTCACTCTGGTGAACTACAAATCACTTAACTATTTTAGTTCAGTATATGTAGAATTTAGTAACCTATTAGACTTGCAAGTAATTTGTTCAATATACATATTGAAGTGTATTTTTTTTTTGTTTTATAGTCCTCTTCAAGTATTGAAAAACACCTCCACTGTTGCTCATTGCTTTCTTAAGCTGAAAAATCAGTAATGGCACGTAAAAAAAATCCACTTTTTGGAGCATATTCCTGCACTTACCAGTTTCCTTCTCTCTCATGGATATTTTTCCTCTGGTTGCCATCAAAATTCACTGTAACAAAGATGTTTAGTGTTTATCGTTTGTGACAGGAGGCACAAAACAAAATCAAATTCCTGAACTAATTCTGGCTGCAAAGTTCTTGTGTATTTGGGCAGTGAATTGCCAGGAGGAATAGGCTGTATGATCTTGGCATTCGTTGAGCAGCCGATAGATGTCTGAAATTTTAAGTAACTGAGTGTGCATAAACATCCTGGCAGGGCTGCTATTCAGTGACAAGTTTGCCAGTGATAATTCTGGACAATTCATGTAGACTGGGGTTATGTTTTCTTGAATCAGGGAGATCCAAGAATCACTTCACCAGGACAGTATTCATTCCAGGCTTTAGTTCCTGGGCTGTGGCACAAACACTTCAGGAAACCTTTTAATGAAGACTATTAAGTAACAGAGCATCTTGTATCTTCTGACTGTACATAATATAATTTTGGAAAATTTGTTCATGTGCTATTAAACCACTGTAAAATAATATTCCAAAAATGCCCCAGTCATGAAAGCTATCTCAAGAAAATCCTCTTTGTCATGTGACAAGCCCTGCTAGGACTGTTAGTTATTTTGATTTCCTACCCACCAGTTTTTAAAGAACACTTTTTTGTAAGGTTTTCCTTAAATAAGCCTAAACAGTGGCAGTATCCCCTTGTTTCAGGTAGTGTACTCTATAAATATGTCTGAGCTAAACTGTAACCTAAATCTATCCATGAGTAAATGTCATTGGACCAAATGATATCTTATGGGAATTTATTAAAATCAGTGATTCAGTGAAAAAGTTGGCTGAATATGTATAAGAAATAAAACAATCTAAAAGTAACCCTTTGGTTTCCCAGCGGAAAATAATGCCGAAAACTTTGACTGACTTTTTTAAATAGCAATCACTAAAATTTAAGAACTACCATGACTGGTGAGACATAATTGGAGAGGTATGGGATAATGATTCTATTCCCAGCTCTGGCATTTTGTTGCTTGGTGATTTTGGAGGAGACATTTAAGCCCCAAATTTTCAAAAGAATCTAATAGTTTTCTTAAGTCTTAAGTAACTATATTAAAACTTATATCCTTATTTTTTTCAGAAGTGCTTCCACTGATTTCCTTAAATGTTGTGTGGGTGTGTCACATTTCAAATAAACCTCAACAGATATACCTGTACTTTTCTGAGGAACATCCCAAGGCTACTTTCAAAATCAGTTTCTCTGACTGACCAGACAGTAAATTTGGTAGCATGACTCAGGTCAATCCTGTTTAATGTCTTTATCAATGATATGGACAGGGGGCACTCAGTAAGTGTGCAGATAACACCAAGTTGGGTGGGAGTTTTGACCTCCTTGAAGGTATAAAGACTCTACAGAAGGATCTGGACAGGCTGCATCAATGGGCTGAAGCAAAGTGTATGAGATTCAACAAGACTCAGTATCAGGTCCTGCACTTGGGTCACACCAACCCCACGCAGCGCTACAGGCTTGGGGCAGAGTGGCTGGAAAGCTGCCTGGAGGAAAAGGACCTGGGGGTGCTGGTTGACAGCCAGCTGAACATGAGCCAGCAGGGTGCCCAGGTGGCCAAGAAGGCCAACAGCATCCAGGTTTGTATCAGAGATAGTGTGGCCAGCAGGACCAGGGCAGTGATCGTCCCCCTGTACTGGGCACTGGTGATGCCTCACCTCAAACCCTGTGTTCAGGTTTGGGCCCCTCACTGCAAGAGGGACGCAGAGGGGCTGGAGCATGTCCAGAGAAGAGCAAAAACCTGGTGAAGGGTCTAGAGAGCAAGTCCTGTGAGGAGCAGCTGAGGGAACTGGGGCTGTTTAGCCTTGAAAAAGGATGCTAAGAAGAAACATTACCATCCTCTACAGCTGCCTGAAAGGAGTTTGTGGTAAGGTGGGGGTAGGTCTCTTTTCCCAGATAACTAGTGATAGGACAAAAGGAAATGTCCTCAAGTTGATCCAAGGCAGGTTTAGATAGAATATTAGGAAAAAATTCTTCACTGAAAGGGTTGTCAAGCACTGGAACAAGCTGCCCAGGGAGGTGGTGGAATCACCATCCCAGGAAGAGTTTAAAAATCTGTGTAGGTGTGGTGCTTAGGGACATGGTTAGTGATGGGCTTGACAGTCCTGTGTTAACAGTTGTACTTGGTGATCTTAAGCGTCTTTTCCAACCTAAATGATTCTGTGATTCTAAGGTTTGGCTAGAAACTAATGTCTGAAGTGAAGAGGACCTTGTGTGAAAAATCATCCAGGAACTTCCTGTGACATTTGGTGGCTTGGTACACTGCTAGGGTACAGCGCAGGCTGCTTACAGGCCTTTCTGGAGGCAGAATGAAGGCTGCCTGTGAAGCTACTGTATTTTCACAAGGCAAATAGATTTGGAAACGTGTTCCCCTTACCATGGTCCTAAGGCTGTGTAGGCAAGGAGTCTTAAGTTGGAAACAGGTTAAATACATGAGTTCAAAATCAACATCCTTAGAATTTCTGGTCCATATCTATTTCACATCTCACTTGTCTTACTTGTCAAATAAGAAGTATTCTTATTCTGAACTTGGGAGGGTATCACAACCTTCAGTGCATTAATGCTCTTTAAAATCTTACTTCAGTTATTTATAAGCTTGTTTTCACTCTTGTACATACTCAGTTTTTCCAGCACGAATTTTGCATCAAATATTTTCTTTGCATTTGCAAATTGATGATTTTCTCTGAACTGAAAAAGTGCATGAAGTTTAGAGTCAAGATGTAGGCCTGGTTCCAGATACTTTAAAAATTATGAACAACAGCTAACAATGAAACTATAATCTGGCCCTGTACTGGGCTGATAAATGGTGAATAATGCTGGATAAGGCAGATATTGGTGGCTTAAGAGAAACAAAGGTCTGAGATTCAAAAGTTATCCTTGCAGAAAGCCTTGTATACTACTTCGTACAGAAGGTTATTTTCAAACCAGCATAGCTTTGAATTTAACCAGGATTTACATAATAATCTTATGACCTAAAATACTGGTTGGAGCAATGCTGCACATCACATAAGTAAATATATCCCTTATAGCCAACCAACAAATATACTGCAGCGAATGTGTACATGTATAGTGTTTATAAAGGAAACTATGATTTAAACATTTTTTAATTCTAACTGCTGGACAGTTAGACCTGCCTGGTTATTGCTTGAATATGAAGAAGTTACTTATCAAACTATCCAAATAAAGATATCTGTCCAACAAATCCAGGATACATCAAACTTTATAGTTAGACAAGCCTGAATGTCTGTGGCCTCTGGAGGAGGTGAAATTCCAGGTGAATCATGGGTCAGCAGATGAACCAAGAGTCAATTAGTGTTTTACACCCCTGGTGTCTTTGAAGACCTGGTAAGAGCCTGTGGAAGAGACAGGCATGGGAAGAGTTGGCATACAAGTCTGAGGAGACTCTGGAATGTGGAATCTAAACCAGAACATCTATGAAGTTTTACATATTTAATGTATTTATTACATGTATGTCTCCCAAAACAGGTTAGACAGCCATAAGTGATTTAGTTTCGTGATGATCACAAATTAGAATTGAATCAGAAAACACACAAATTGTAGCTGGTGATAAGACTAATACATTGTCTATTCTTTCACTGGCTGCCTTGTTCATGTAACAATGCTTGTGGAGGATGCTCTATTTGCTTATGAAGCTAAAAGCAGATCACAGATATAAAAATTCCCTGAGTCAAGGAAAGCATTTTATGTCATCTCCTTTTATCTTTATCAATCACTATGAAAAAACAGACTTCTTTGGAAAATTAAAATTAGAAATTATGATGACCATGGCTACATTGTTCTATTATGTACGTTCACTTTCAAATTTCTCACTTCATCATCAATAATTTCCTTTCCACAGGGGAACACACACTACCACTGTAGAGTGACTGTGTATTATTTTTGTACAAGGCAATGTGTGAAACTTAATGCCTGGAGACAATAAACTTATATTTATTCAAAGTCAATATATGAATATGAGAAAGAGGGACAGAAACAGATGGAATGAAAAAGAGTGGACATTTAAAATACAATATACAACCAAAATAAAACACTGACTGTGTGGATGCTGTTTTCAAATTAATACTTTCTTTTGCAAATGAATAACCAATTTAGAGGGAACAGAGCAGACTACTAGAAAAATGACACCTAGAATTCTACTTCAACAGATTATAGGCAGCTTTTCACCTTAAAGGCTGTATCACTTCTCATAAAAGTCTAGGGGCGAGCACTCGAGAAACTGAAGTAGTTCTCATTTAAGACTCTTTTCCCCCATATTCTTCCCTCAGAGATGAGATAAAACAAGGACTGCAAGCAAAAGGAGGTTGCATAACACTGCCCTTATACTTAATAGACTTTCAACATTTGGATTCTCACTGTGACTAAATACTCATCCTTAACTGATAGATCTTAGTAAGAGTTGAAAACACAGCTGGCAGCAGTGTTTGTTCACTATGGCTTTGGAGATCAATAGGAGTTCAGGCAGTCCTTTCCATGGATGTGTCTCTTTTCACCAGTCTCCTGAACTGCTTGCTGTTTCAGCTAGAAATGTTATTGTATACAGGGGAGGAAAGGCCACACACAGTGTTATTGTGGTGTTCTCAACACACATTTGATCCATCAGACCTCACTTCAAGGCAGTAGCAATATTGCTAAAAGAGAGACTGGAAACACTGAAGGACAAACACCAGAGTTCTGGATTCACCTTAAGTGCATTTTGCATTCTAACATGGTATAACCTCAGGAAGTTTTTGTCTTATGTTTTCACATTAAACTATAGGGGGAGCTTGTTCTGACTTTCTCATGAAATGATTTTATGAATTTTTTTGTCTCTTTTATACAGCTACTTTCTCCTGGCTAGATTTTTTTTATAGTTATTCCAGTATTTTTTTCAGAAGTAGAATCTCCTGCAAAATAGCCAAACTTCAGAATGCAAACATATTTATGATGAATCAGATTTGGAAGTTTGATTTAGGATGTGATATTTAGCGACTGATATCTGGAATACTTTGTGTATATATAGATATACACATACTGTTATATAATTCATGTGTAAAATGTTCTAAAAAGTGGAAGAGGTATATTTGAAAAATATATATTTGAAACAGGATGGCCAAGTTTGTTGTCCTTTTTTTTTTTTTTTTCAGTGCAAGTATCCCTTAGAAATTGTGATTAAACTTATTTTTCTGAAGCATTTTTTTCCCTTCTTTTTTTTCTATTGTTATTGCCATCTTACGTGTGGGAAAACAAGGGATAATGCATTGAGGGGACTTACTCATATCACAGAGAATTCAGAGTAAGATAGAATAATCATTACCTCAGGTTAATCTGAATATTTAATAACTTAAAATTCCTTGTCTTAATGCTTGTAGCAAACTGCCTGTAAATATTGTTTTCTCTTTTTCTTTGGAATATTGCATTAATGTAATTGTAAACTGTTGTAGATTAATCAAAACTGACTGTAATTGTCCATGTACATGACCTGGTGAAAGTATCTAATCACCTACATGTACATAAAGCAAAGGGACAGTTTGTAAAACTGGCATCAAATTTTATTGGATCTTGTGTGGTCAGATACCATTTGTATGGTACAAAAATCAGACTCAGCAATTTACAAAAAAGAACAGATGTCTGCTTTTTAATCTTTTTATATGCAACCTTACTGGTTTTGTAACAGCCCAGATGTTAACCTCTAAAAATCTGCTACAAAGTGAAAACTTTAATATTCAAAAAATAGATGTTAACAGCAAATTAGAACGGAAGTAACTTACCTCAAAACATCAGTTCCTTGGAACAGATATTCTAAATGAATAGGAGTTGAATAAATAAGCTCTTTAAAGTGCTGGTAGTTCTTTCTTTTCTAAATTCACCAATACACAAATGGATTTCCTGCTGAAATTTGTTTATCTATTGGAAGAGATCTGAAAGAGTTTAGAGCAACTTTGGAAATGTTGCATGGCAGGAGTTGGCAGCATCTCTATTCCTTCCAGACTGGGGGATAACAGTAGGTTTCACATCTTCTGTTTAGTGCGTAGGGAGAGATGCTAAATGTCCTTGGTTTGTAGTAGCATATCAGTTCCTTTAGGCAGCAAAGTATAAACATTTTCTGATAGTAGTTCCAGATAATTCTCTCTTCCCTGTCCCTGAGGAACTAAGCAGCTGAAGCTATTGGAAGAAAAAGGAGGGGTGAAGGATGCAGAAGTAGGTGATTAGCCAAAAGAGGACTGCAAAAAACTTTTAAGAAAGCAGTGAACTAAGTCATCAGTATGGGAGAAGGGAAAAGATGAGTAATTATTTTGAAATGTCAGAATCGCTAATGTAGATAAAGACTTTTAAATGCTGGAAGTGAGAAAAAGGATTATTTACATCAAATGTACCATCTCAGCATAAAGTCTTAGCTCTGTAGCACACCAGTTCTGCTAGATTAAGAATTTAAATGTATGCAAAAAGGAAATTTCTTCCTTATTTTATACATTAATTAATTTTTATAAGGAATTGAGAAAAGCAAAACACTGTCAGCCTATGGAAAATATTAGAAGTAGAAGCACTATGGCAAAGATGCTATCTCTAATGTAGGAGGTTAAAAAGGGCCGAAAATTGGTCAAGGCTGGAAGACTACACTGGGAAATTATCACAGTATGCTTTCTTAGAAAAGCTATTTTGCTCTCATCTCTTTATATGCTTTTCCGTGTCTTTCCATAACTTCCCATGAATTTTTGTATTTATTTTATGGGAATGGGTATATTATTATGGAATTAATTTGGCTTCCCTAACTTAATTACCTTACTTACCAAAAACACAAAGATGAGAGATGTGACTAATAAAGAGTTCTTGGCTTTCAATTTTTTTCTACATACTTTGTAAAGACTGTTGTGCAGCACCTACAAAACAACAGCCCTCAAAATAACAAAGCCTCCCTGGATGTAAAATTCCATGTATTCAAAAGGAACACATAAAACAGCTCCCTTATAATAAAACCAGCACAGAGAAGAAGGCAAAAAAAACCTGTGCAGCGAGCCTGGGACTTCTTCGGGCCAGGGCTTTCACCAGAGGAGCAGCCATGAACAGGATACTGCAGCAAGGGAGGCAGGCTCTGTCCTGTGGTTATTCCATGAAGAAAATGACCATAAACTGGGGAGGCCTTCAGGTTGATTAAATGTGCAGTAGTGATCTCAGTGGCCTTTCTAGAAGGGACTCTTTCCTGTACTTTGGTTTCTTTTATATGTGCTTGTGTCATGGAATTACTTTTGTTTGTTTTACCCTTTACCATTAACGAATGATCTCCCTTTGCAAGTGCCCAGTTACATACACACTTACAGTTACCTTACAATGTTAAAAGCTGATATTTGGAATGGAGAAGAAAAAAATGTCAAAGCTTAGTTCCAAACCTCAGCATGTGGGCTTTAAGGATTCCCAGAATAAATTTTTGAGTGAAATGAGCAATATTTTGAAGATTTGTGATGGTTTGCTAGTTCATAAGAGATGGTCACTTAACATAAGCCCACCAGGTTGTCTTGGGTATTTATTTTTGTTTTGCTCCACTTTGTTGTATTGTTCTGGCTATTTAATATTGTGTTAATATAGCGGAATGGTAATGTAGTTTGTTTTGTGGAGTTCTTTTTATAAGCCATTTCAGTTTAGCATTTAAAGCACTCTGTTTTTACAGATGGTTTAAGCTTGTAAAAGCATTTGTGTGTTTACTGTATGGTTCTGTTGATAGTCTGCTTGTTGTCAAGGACCACAGATGGTGAATGCTACTTATTTTTCACTACTTTGGAATCCAGATTTTTCTAACTTTTTTTCTGTATAATTTCAAAATCCTCAATTAAATTTTATTGGTGAGTCTTTAGCGATCACTCTAAGTATAATTTAAAGATAGGACTTGTATTCCCAAGCTCATCTGGCATTTCTGAATGAAGGATGTTTTTTATATTTTTCTATATGGCAGTGTGACTGGAACAGACCTGTTGCCACATGCTTTGGGGAATGGCTCACTAACGCTTTAAAAGATGGGTAGATATTGTCTGAGAGGGAGTAAAAGTGATGCTTAAATTAAAATGTCTGTTTTGGCTTTAAATAAATAGAATTGATCCATTTAAGCAGCATCTTTCACTTCAAGGGAGTCCCATTTTGCTACAAGTAGAATTAAATAAGAGTTGTTCTCAGTGTCAGGGTCCTGAGGCAATACCAGGCCTCACAGATCTTGACCAGCACCCCCAGGGCCTCCCCTCACCCCTGAGGCCCAGGACCCCACTTCAGCCTAGGCCAGGGCCTTCAGTCCTTCCCCACAGAGACACTTGGCAATGGAGGACGGGGCTGCCCCCTGGCTGCCCTGTTCCCTGGATGGGGTTTGGGGGGTGCCAGACCTGTCCTGCTGCCCCCCATGCGGAGACTGCCGTCTGGGCCCTCCTGATACTGACATGCGGGTGCTTGGAATCCTCCATGTCTGTACCAAATGTGTGAGCTCATCGTTGTTACGATGACAACGTAACATCAGGAGATGCTGACCCGACCAAAGTCTTTCTTACATCTACTTAAAGAAGCTGAATAAGTTTTATCTGGACTGAAGGCCTTTTTCTCATAGGCAGTAGTTGTGGGTCAGCCTACAGGCTATGAGATAATTGAAAACCTCAGTAAAATTAACTAGTGTGTCAAATGCTATTCTTCCAACTCATTATAAAACACAGTTGGGTGTCTGGCTGAAACAAAAATAAATATAGAGGGAAAAAAGAGTGCTATCATGCCTTTTTTTCCACCATTTCATCAGTTCAGGAGAAACAGATGCAGTAAGGCTCAGGCAAAGAGTCTAAGGGACAGCAGCTACTTGCATCAAAATGTTATAAATGCCAGTGCTCTGAAAAGCTTTGCAGTACTCTGCAAAATATTACCATTCATCAATGACTTTTAAAGGCATTATTCTACATTATGTGATTGTCTTTGAATTTAAACTGTACCACCCATCTTTACTCATGCACCAAAAGAGGAAATCATATCAAATAATCACTTACACATATAGGTTTTTCACACAGCTGTTCATCAACTTTCCATTTCTTGGATCATTTGCCTTCTGAGTTGTTCCTTTATTTTTCCTTCTACTAATCATCAAAGCAGCTTCACCACCATGATTTTAAGTAAGAAGTAGCTAATCCTCAATCAATATTGTTGTGCCCAGAGAAGTGCTCTGATGTTCAAAACTACTAATTCCCTGAAAGACTAGACCACTTTTAAGCACTAGCATATGGATTTTTTCACAGCTTTCAAGACAACTTTAAGCACTTTAACAAATGGCCTGTATTTACATATTGCTGAATTCTAAATACTGTTCAGAAACGTTTGCTTCTTTGCAATTTGCAAGTGATGTGGGACAGATTTTCACTTTTGAAAAGAAAAGAAAGAAAGAAAAGAAAAGGAAAGATTTATCTACCTTACATAGCATTGCCTAACCTAATTAGACAACCTAATGCATCAACAATCTTCTCTTTCAGAAGCGTTTATTTTCTGAGCCTAAGGAGACCAGGATATAACATGATAATTTGTGAAGGAACTATTTAGCAGATAAAAAAATAACAAAAACCAAACCCCTTTTGCTTCAGCTGCTTTACATGCTTCAATAAATTAACTCTTAATATGTGATATACAGATCAAAATTAAATGTCTGTGTTAAAATTATGTTACTTTCTTGGCAACAGCTAATGTCTACCAAAGATAAAGCATTGAGCACTGGTGCATGAAGCTTTCACATCTTCAGGCCAAGCTAATTTTCGTGCATTCTCCTGCAAAATAAGCTTCTGGGTTGCAATTTTTGAGATCAAAAAATGGGGTTGTTCTTTGTCATGCTTGTAAGCAAAAATAATAGCTCCTAGAATCCCAAATGTAGAAGGGATTGTCTCTTTTCATCACTTACTGGACTTGGAAGTTGTTTCCTTTTTAAATTCAAAGATTATTTGATAGGGAACTCTTATAATTGGCAGCAGCCCTGGTTTGGTTTTCAAGTTGTTCAAAAAAGGCAGTGAGGTATTCCTCCAGTAGATGAGCAGTTCTGTTCCATTTCTTTCTTTTCCTTTCCTCCTCCTTTTTTTTATGTGGAGCATTTCACAGTACAATCTTTTGTTGAAACAATACAACTCATTTCTGCTACATTGTTTAAAAGGCCAGATATTATTTAAAAAATAATAATTAAAAAAATCTGTCTCCCAAAGAAAACTATTGCACTGAGTAATAATTATTGTCATTTCCATGATTTCTGCTGTCATTTTTCACAAATTATAGTAATAGAATTACAAAGCAATCAGTGCTTGAAGTTATTATGTAATTTTTCTTTGTAACTTTTTATTACTGTCCCTGAAAGTGATGTATGAATTGCTGGTGACTGGAACTGGTTCTGCAATAGCAGAAGAGAGAGAAGATAAATACCTTTTTAAGAACAGCTAAGATTTTATATGCCAAGAAATCCTTCAGTGATGATGTCCTGTGTAAAACTGAATCCCATCAGTTTAGAAAATGAAATGTGAAAGTTACCACCCATTCTAAATAACATTGCAGCCTCACATATTGTTAAAAATATATAAAATCATCTCCTCTAATAGACATAGAATGCATATATGAAATGTATAGAGAATAATGAGTCTCTTCTTAGTGATTAGCATATTGCTGTTTTAAAGAGCTGTATGATGATTACACCTGCATATGGCAGAAGCTATCTGAAGGCCACAGGAATTTTGCCAGTTTTGCCAGTTGGGAATCTGGTCTGATATATTAAAAATAAGTCATGACTGATGATTTCTTCTCATTATCAAAACTTCTAATTCTCACAGTGGAAAATGTTCTTTTAACGCAGTTATTTCTGTAGTGAAATTTAGAAATCAGTAAGGCTTTCTACCTGGAAGTAAAGCAAGGAATATTTTGAGTGCATGGAATTTAGCAAGCCAATGGCCTAGTATTTCCTGAAGGAAGCCTGTACTCCAAGCCATTGTTCTCAGGAACTACAACTACTGAAGCTGATTAGGCAAGTAGTTAGCTGAAGTCACCAAAACCTAATAACTCACTGTATTTTGTCAGCTACTGTTACTCTAAGTAGGGGGATAAGACTATTTTATTGCACTTCTGGATGTGTAAAATCAATTAAGAAAAATCTTTCTTCTGCTTCTTATGGGTTTGCACAGGAGACATTTCTGGCAGTGGTCAGTGACCCATAAGATGTTCTGCTGCCTGTCACCTAAGGCCTAAGCTGTAAAAGAGGAACACACCCTGAGTACTTAGAAAATATTCAGGCCTTCATCTGTCTGCATGCCACTGCTAGCTGACAGTCTGTTGCCATTGAACATATCCCCAGTGAATGCAAGACCCTGTGAGCCAGTGTATGCATACATATGTTGTTGGGATAATGTGACTCTGTCAGATCTTGCAATTCAAGATCCCAGGTTTAAGTTCTGATGAAAAAAAAAAGTCAGGCTTATACAGGAAAAAATTGCTGTCATTGCTGTGTCATTTGTGTATATACTTTTACAGTACGTGACTACATGACCCAAAGTTGCATAGGTCTTTAAGCCTTAAAATCATTGAGTATTGACATTAATTAGCTAGGAGATGGTGGATGCATGTTAAATGAAGTAGAGAATTTAGGCACAGAAATATATTAACAGCCATATATAATGCAAGTCTTAATGAGTCATTAATTTAGTAAAATTTAACCCCAAGTTTAGGTACATTAAGCTGTGTTAAATACACATCTTAAGTTACAATGGATCAAATTGCTCTGCCAAATCTGCACAGGTGAAAGTGACTGATAGTGTTTCATTGTTCTGTAACAAGAATACTGGAAAGTTAAGGTGGTGCTGTTTAGCCAGTTCATTGCTAGCTGAAAGAATTAAATATGCAAATACAAAAGTTTATCTTGACTTACAAACAATTTCTAAAAATGTCATTACACAGCTATTGAAAAGCAATTTTTTGTCACTATCACACTGGGCTTTCTGAAGGTTATACTATCAGGCAGCAAATTAAGCATTTATTAGGTTGTTGTAAAGGCATCATTCAAAGTGAAATGATGTAGATAACATGCTTCTGTCACCACTTAATCTATAACACTTTTAGCTGATATCCACCAGTCCTGGAACAGATTAAGAAATTAATAACACAATGAATGTCTGACATCAGATGTTTTATGGAGTAAAATCAATCTTGATAACTATCACTGAATTTACAAAATGGTCATTGGTTTCTTAGCACCCTTTGACTCAGAATTTTTGTAATTATTTGACAACATTAAAAAAATATTTGCTTTTCCATCTGATGTAAAAGTTCTAAAATACAAAAGAAAAAAATCTTGATTAGGTTTAAAACAGCTTAACATTTGGGATTCTTTAGAATGAGAGATACTATTTGCAGTTCAATTATCATGAATAATTTTACACCTTTCCTATGGACCTGCTTCTGATGTTTTAGAGTCTATTTTTGCAAATGTCTTCTTAGCAAGAGTCCTGGGGCTCAAATGACTGTCATTTATCCTCTGCAAAGTGAATTTAAAATGTTATCAGATAAAGAATGGTAGCATTGAATGCTCACTTTGCTCTGGTGAAAGTAAGGGCATAGACATAAAAGCTTGGCTTCTGATTACTTTACCAGAGTGATGAATGGTTTAAGAGTGCAATTCAAATTTCCACGTCTGGAAAGGAAAGCATTTATGCAAACAAAACTTCTATAAAACAAACAGAAAAGCTGCATCATCTGCTGGAAGAGGAGACAAGGATTGTAGCCTTTCCCATGAGCCAGTCATTATTTGCAGTTAGCCATGGGATACATTTGGCAAAGCTCCCTAGATCTCCATTTTCATAAATTCCATTACAATTATCAAGATTGATTTTACTCCTTCAAATATACAATTATTCATAGTCATTCCATTAATAATTTCTAGATAAGAGTTTGCAAGTCTGCTCTTTTTTACTTCCTTTATTTATTTTTATAGAAATAAAAACTGGATTGCTTTTCCCCAATTGTTCCCAAATCCAGGAACTATAATACAACTGTTTATACTCATTTACTTCCTATGACATTATGATATTATATAACAAGTAGTGTCATTCTGTATAGATGTTGTAATGCATACAAACAACATTTTAATGGCTTCCTCTGAAGCCACTGGAACTAGGTTTAACTGTGATGTAAAAAGAAATAATACATGGACAACATAATGGATTTATCATTAGAACTCTGTATCATGCTATGAAAAGTTGTCTCTGTCTCTGTGCTCTGCATTGTAATACATAAGTATAGTAGGATGACTGTTTATAATGTAGCACTGTAATACTTTCAAGATTACTTTGGAAAATCTATTCAAGTATTTCCATTTTGCAAGAAAAAATTGAGTGCTAGTGTTATGATAATAAACTAATAGCTACAAAAAAAAAAAAGCTTGAGATGCTACATTAAACATACATGTTTGTATCTGAGTTTCTCTTACTAATGTGGTGTTTCACTAAGAAAGTCCCTTAACAAGTCAAAAAACCCCTCCGTGATGATTTTGCCTCTCAGAATCTTAACCACAAGGGTGGGATTCATCCAATCTAACTTTGCTGTGTATCTAGTATGTTCTTTTATGCATGCAGAGAGGCACCTCTGCCATATCACTGACCCCTAATATTTTAGAAGTTTCTTTAAGATAGAATTGCCTAGTCACTGCCTATAGAGTGCACAGACTCCCACTAAACAGATCATCTTGTCTAATTTTTGACATCTGCAGTTCTTTATGTGAGCTAGTCATCTATACTGTCTTTGAAATTAATAGAAAAAAACCCTAAAAGTTGTTTTTCATTTTTTTATATATATAAAAGTTGTTATATCATCTTAATATAGATATCTCAAACAGTGCAGATTAATTTTAACATTGTTTCTTTGCACTCAGAGTCTAGATGAGCAGTTTATATGCAAACACTAAAGCTGGTACACTGATGCCTAACCAAAGGCACCTAGCATCATTTTGAGATGCTTTGGGTTACCTGAGGCAAATTTTAGGAGATGGCAGCTATGATGCAGGGAGAGTCACATCCTTTCAGGGGGAATTTGGAGACCAGGTGGAATACCAAGAACATCTCAAATAGGACTAAATACCTATATTTAAAGAAAAAAGTCAATCCTTCTGTCAGTGGAGCTTGGAAAAATGCTCACTAAGTACCCACTAGAGGCCTGCTTTACAGTGAGGTGCATCTCTCTGACTGCATAAGCTAGGTGGGGAGATTCTGCTGCCTATACGCAGTCTGCCAGTGCCAAGTCACACACAGTATAATATCCTAGCAGGCCTTTAACTGCTTCTCCTGTAAGTAAATACATCCTGTAAATTCTGTGTCATGCCCACTATCCCTATACAGGTCTTTTGGATGTCCTAGAGTATCCCAGATGGCACTGGACACCTATGTTCAGGTAACTGAATTAGCCCCTTGATATCTGATGATCCCGTGCATTCAAAAACTTAGGGAAGACACTTAAATTTAGGTGTCATGACCTGGAACTGATTCCAAGCAAGAGATGATGTTTACATTGCTAAACCACAGTTAGGGAGAGAGACTGAGCATGGGACACCCAATCAATCACACTGTTTATTTCTTTATGTTCATTCCCCACCTTTACTTTGGAGCACTCCAGCCAGCTTTGAAGAAGGCAGTTCATGTGTTCAGTCAGGAAGGGTGGAATCCACCAAGGCATTGCTACTAAAAGGCATTATGAATGAGAGAGAAGCAGCTCTGTCTCTCTGTCCCATGCAATCTTACAGCACTATTTAAGAAGGTTGCAAACCCTTAGACATGCCACAAAACATCATTCTTCTAAAAGCAATCAACAAACATTGTAAACTGAAAGGAAGCACAACAAATGTGATAATTAAGGCCATGGAGTAAGTGTATAGGTCATGACAGCCAGAACCAGGGGCTATGCAGAGTTGCCAGTCTGCATGGTTGGGGAGTTATCCTAATCAGTGCAGACACGAACTGGTCAATGGTATCAGAGACAGGAACTGGTCGTTGGTCTTAATTTATTTAGTTAACACAGAAATACCTTTGTATTTTAGGTATCTGAAATTAAATTAAATAATGTTTAAAGTCTAACCATTGCTGTTAAGTTCAGTGAGCACAGGAGCACAGTAAATGTTAGATCAAACATGAATGAGAGAGCAGGGGAGGAATCTTCAGCTTCCTCATTAATTACTACCTTATGTACAGGCTTGAACGCTAGCAGTTTAGAATTTCTTGTCAAGGGAAGGGAATTCTTACAAAAAAGAGAGGACTCATAAGACTTTTAGTGATATTCTGCAAGCACTGGGCTAGACCTTATGCTGGCCAACATCATCAACGATCTGAAGATAAATTTAAAATAGCTAATGTAAACTCGTCATGTGATAATGGCAGAGAAGTAATTCATCTCAATCTCATCACAAATGAGTGAATGACTGCAGCACATAAAAAAAGAGAACACTGAAATGCTATCACATACCTGAAAACAAGAAGTTGAGGGTACCAGATGACTGAATCTTGGAAACTAGTGACTCTGATGAAGAACGTAATCTCAGTTCCTAATGTGATGCTGAGGTGAAAGAGAGAATACAGACTTTTAAATGATAGAAATAGGTTTAATGGTAAAGGTGTATAAATATGATTTTATCTAACTGCAGTATTTTTCTGATAGTGATACTGGAAGATTGTATGAAGTTCTAGTATTCTCAATTTTAAAGTAACTTAATAAAAGTGAAGAAAATTTTAACAAGTTTCATAAAAGAGCTTTTGAAAAAGCTTGAATTTTGTAATGTTATCAAAAAGAAGATAGTATTATTATTCTTTTACAATTTCTGTATAAGTATCTTCATTGATAGAGAATGTTAGTTACTAAATATATAAAGCCATAATAAGAACCAGTGGCTGTATGTTGAGTACAGACATACTTGAATTAGAAAACTGTATTATCTTTTTTTAACTAAGAAGGTAATTAAGCACTGGAACAAACTGTTGAATGAACTGATAGAATGCACATTTCTTAGTATTTTAGGTTTGAGACTGAGTGACATACAGAATGATATCCTTTACTCAAGTGCAAGTTATGTTGTATTTAGCACACAAATCATTAGGCTTGATGCAAAGATAACTGGATGAAATGCAGTATCAGCAAAAATTAAGAGGTCACGGTAGATTATCTAATTATCTCCTCTGGCCTTAATTTCTAAGAAACTCTTAGATATTGTAATGGGTCAGATACCCAGCTGTCAAAAACTGGCATAAAGCTCCTGATTTCAGCTGTTTCTGGCATATTAATAATATAATTTGTCCTCTTGTTAAATACACTGTGTACATTACTGCAGCTACCATTGATAATCAGTTCACTGGAAATCTCTTCAGGTTTAGAATGCAAAATAAATTTTGTTCTCAGATAAAGTTTATGTGCCGATGCAGCATTTGGTTTTGCTTTCAGTTATTAAAACAAGGAATACTATACTTTCACAACATTCTTACACTTTAGTATTTACAAGCTTTGTAATGAAGAATCTAGATCAAATCTACTTTTTAATATCTTTTTCTGAAATGCCTTCTTGAATAGAACCTGTCTGACTAAACGTATTTAACATTAGTCACTAAAATTAGAAGCAATGAAACTGAATAATGAGACCATGTCAATTCTATTGGCTTTAGTGCCTCTGAATTTTTTCACATGGTAATCTGTGCCCATATCCCTAACCATTTTTTAAAAATTCACATGCATAAGAGAGAAATTTGAAAGTCAAAGGCATTTGCCTGATTTCAGTACGAGAGTTAAATTAATGATGCATAAGAAGAAATATTGGCTTTGTAACCAGAGTAGGAACCAAGTGATTTTAGTGGTTTTTAATTCAAGTCTCTATTACACTGGCTGTCTTGGCATCTAAACATAATGCTGTAGAGAAACAAGAGTTTGGTTCAAGTGATACAGACCTGTTAAAGGAATTTTTACATTATTTGAACTAAAATGAAGCAACTATGTATTCAATTTCTTAATGAAAGGTCTGTCCCAACTGACATGTGGATTGGAGATTTTAAAGATTAAATTACTGTTTCACAATCAGCAGAGCTGTGCATAAAGCCTAGCAGACTAATGAAAGCTGTACTCATCACAGGGACTGTGAAAGGTCATTTCACTCCAGCAAAGGAGAATACACGGCAACTGAAAGGGGACCAGGACATATAGGTGACTGACCTCTGTCTTTGTGTCGAAGATGACCATGGTTTTGTCATCCAGCATATACTCCTTGTACTGAACTCAAATTGAGGTCTGTGTTTATGTACACAGAGTTGCTAACTTAGACGCAAATTTGAGAATAGCCCATTTGGGTTCTCATTGTCCTTTAGTGTGGGGCCAAGTGGCTGTCTTTGTACTTGTACTGTAGGGATGAGCCTGGTAAGTGATGCTTCTTTTAGCAATCGAATGCATCCACTACCTTTCCAAGAGGGCTGCCAGTATTCCCTGCGGCAAGGGCAGCGGGGATCTGAAGGCTCCCTGAGTAGGCTGCCTTAGACTGGGTGGACCTGAGAGCTGAAGGTAGTGGTAACCTATGTTCTATGTATGCCAGACCCTGTTAGGGAATGCAACAAGTGTTGGGTCTGCTACAGGGTGAATATCACACAACTGATGTTTTCTTTTAAAGTAATATTAAAAATATTCTTAATTATTTATAAGTGGCAGGAGAGTACTAGATGGAAAAATAATCACTTACAGACTCTTGTCCTAAATCAAAGCCAATCAATTTTGTGTCATGTAAAGCTACATTGAAAGGCATTTTGACGATCTCAAAACTAAAACACCTGCTGTTTTTTGTAGATGTTTTGGGAAGAAGATGTATATAGGAGTTTCATATAGTATTTGTGGAAGAACCAAGATATGCGTACCTTGGAAAGAGGTTCAGAAATTTTGGATTTGTTTGATGTCAAAATGAAACGTCTGAGGTATAAGGGAACAAAACCTGAATGATAATTCTGGAAAAAAATCTCTCCTCCACTGAAGTTAACTAGTTTGTCAGAATACTGACTGAGACCATTGTTACTATAAGAATGACTACTGGACTACATAAAAGAAATTGTTGACCTTATTTTAGTTTCTATCAGACATATGCCCAAAACTCTGCCAAGCTGGCATCTTGTTAGGCACTTTCAAAGATAAGATCAAGAACTGAAAGAGCAAAGAGATTGAATTATCCAAAACTTATGAAAAAAAATGTGGAAGGCATATTCTCAGACTTAAAAAGGGAAAAAAAAATATACAGCAACTTGCCTGAAGCAAAAAAATATCCCAGGAAGACCAGCTCTCTCTGCTCCAGATCTCAGTCAAGAGCACAAAAAATATTTATGTGTTCTGGAATACTGGTAGAATTGGATGCTGTTTGCCTAGCAAAGATTGTGGCTACTTTCAGGAAGATAGAAGTGTTACTCTTCTGTCATTCTCTTCAATGGAAATTGGGCTTTTGAACTATGTTTTAAATACAGGCTGTAGGTTAAAAAAACCCAAAAAATTCTGGGGGAGAAGGGCTTAGCCGGTACTGAGATGGGCCCTAAACAAATCAGCTAATTAAAAGTAAGATGTGTTTCTATAGATGATATTATTGGTGAGACAGCAATAAACTTTTTAAGTCAATTAAGTAAGAATGTTACAAAAGAGTGCCAGCCCTGCATGATATGTGTAGTCAACAGAGGAACTGGCTAGAACTCAATAAAGAACTCAAAAACTAAAAAAATTCCCTAAAAATCATTTGAGTGACAACCCTTAAATGGGCTAGGCAAGCAGATGATAAAAATGTTCAAAGCTCAGTTTTCACCTCAGGAGTAATTTCATCTTCTGAGTGTTTTGTTGTGACTTTTTATTCCATTTTGTCCCTGAAAAAAACCCCACTTATTAAACATCACTTCAGGCTTTTAAAAACAACAGCATTATTTTCTGAAAAGGAGCTTAAAATATTGTATAAATTGTAACATGGTTATCTAAATCAGAATAATTCCATTCTGGTTAAATCTGCAATAGAAAAACATAAAAGCCTCTGTTTTGACCTTAGTAAAGTTCTTTCTTCCCCTCAAGTGTTTTACTGCTATAAGCATTTATTGCAATTGACATATTCTGGCAGAATATGTAGATTTTTACAAAACTGGCCTTTTTTCCAGATGAAAGGAAAGGTCGCAGGAGGATTTTGCCTAGTGCTAGGGAGGAGTGCTGTCCCTTGTATACAGTGCATGTCAAGACCTTCTGCAGATTCAGTACCATGTGATTATCAGGAATTCTTGATACAGCATCATCCTTAGCTGTAGTAAGCCCTACTCATTTGATGGCAGGACATAGAATGAAGTCATAGCTTCATGTTTTTAACCCATTCTTCCTACAGTGGGGAAGGGTTGCCTTCCTAATTTGGGCTGTAGAACATATTTTCCCAACTACAACCAGCCACATGGAGTCACCACAGTTGTGAGTACAGCTACAGTATTTCTTTTCCCGTGAGGGCAGAGGATTATTAGTGCAATAAAACACTTCCCCCCCCCCCCCCCCCCCTTATTTGTTAAAAGGTCTTAGGTTGCTTAGAACCACTTATCTGTTTAGCACTCCCCTGATCTTTGTTTCATATCAATTTAGTAATAAGTTAGTATTTTCTTCTGTGTTATTGCTCAAAATATCAGAAATCACAGGGCCCAAAACCAATTCCTGAGCAATATCACTGTGAATACATACATGAAATATTGGTTCACAATTGTATTGTCACATGTATTATCACAGCTAGCACAGTTTTAATATACTTAAATTTTTATTGGCTTTCTTTAGTATTGTGTGGAACTAAGTAGCCTTGCAGAAATACCAAAACATATTAGCACAGTACTATTACCTTTATAATTTATTTTGCTTCTCAAAATAAGATTCCTTTAATAACTTAACAGATAGTTTCAGTTTTGAGCATGTAACTAGAAATTTATTTGTGAGTTATAGTTTAGTATTTAAACGTGTTATTTTGTTATCCAGACTGTATATAATAATAGCTGACCATCAGGACAGAAAACATGCTCAGAAAAATTTCCAGTCTTCACTATTAATACTAAACTTGAGAATCTAGACTGCCCATTTTTGTGACTGAATCACTCCCCTTTACCACCCTTCCTTTTAATGCTGAGAGGACACACTGTCAGTTAAATAGAATGATACAATGGCAATGAAAATTGGCAAATAATTGCAGAGCACTGATGTTATTATCTATTGCACTGCACTATCAATAGCTTTCACTCTTACAGCACCCTTTCTAAGCAAAAGGTTTTGTGTCATGCAGAAAGTAGGGGGTTTTTTTTGAGACATAATTATCTTCCGTTATTTACTGTTGCAAGGAGAAAACTATAGCATACTAACATCTAAGTAGTAGCTCTGTAGCCTTTATCGTGTCAGATCTGTTGAAAAATTTCTCTTACGTTTGGTCAAGGAAAGAAATTCTTTTGGCATCTCATGTGATAGTAATGCAGAAGGAAGTATTTTAGTGTCTTAAAAACTGTTTTGGATAACCACATAGTTCTAAAAAAAAATTAGATAAATTATAGAAAGTGTTGGGTAACCTGTGAGAGGTGATTATAGGAATGACATTGATCTAAAATAATAAAAAATAATTAAAATCATATTCTATCATCAGCACTTTTTTTCTCATGAACATATTTTCACATTCTGTCCAATATCACACCTAAAAACCTACTCTTCAGTTTGTTCTGAAAATAATTTAATGTTTGTAAAGGGTCACAGGTGGACCAGACAAACTAAGTAAATGAATGGCTCATTGGCCAGCTCTCCAGCAGCTTGTGGGACTCAGAGAGCTTTTCAGGGACAGCAATACTACCAGACTATCTTTCTTGGATCAGGATGGTCAATTAGCAGAGAGATTTGCAAACATTCCCAGGCTTCTGAAAGTCCTTGTTACCTGGAAAGTCCATATTTTTCATGCATGGTGGTAATCATCTGGCCAATTTTGTCACTGCATTGCATTTGAAAAAGATTATGTTAATTGATGCTTTCTCATTTTGACCATTCATTTTCTATAATGTATGGTTTCCTTCTTGTTGATTTAAATGTTGAAAACATTGTTCATGAGAAGAGTTACACTGATCAGCTCTGGAAATGGGACTCCTCTATCTCAGATGCTTGTGTTGATGGTCCTTACTCTGCAGGTCATGTGCAGTGCGGAATTAATACAAACATGGTTATGCACAGGAGGCACAAAGCAGGACCCTCTGAAGCTAGGACATCAAACCAACTTGAGAAGTGCTTTTCACCTTCATGTATTCAGTAGCTCCTTTAGTGGGTATTTGTACAAATATACCAAGTGCTAACTTACATAGGAACACCACCATGGTATGTCTTCACTCATAATCTTATATGATTCACAGCACCTACAAAAAGAACCTATGGAGTCATACAGTTCTAGCTGGGATTTGAGCCAAGGCAGAAATAGAAGGCTTAGCTGATAGGAATAAGGATTTAGGATTCTTGTCAAACAGTAATTAATTACGAGTCCTTTCTTTTAGTTCAGCAGGACCCGCTAGACAGAAGGGAATTATTTTAACCGTGCCAGTCAATGGCAGTATCTTAATAAGTAGTTTTCACAATAAAGAAAAAGCTTTGATTATCATTCAAGAGGAAAACATCACAAACCAAGAATAGCTGGTTGCCCGTTATCTTCCCTGTGCCACCTTCTAACAGGAAAACATTGTATTTTGTTATAAAGAAATGTGTGGCTTAAGTCACTTTAATCATACGTTTACTGCCTTCAGAATTACCATGAATGAAGACAAATAAAAAAGATAATAAGCAGAGAAAAATGAACCATTTTGAGACTGATAAAACTAATGAAGTTTACCTTCTTGAAGATTTGTGTCCTGTAGTTAGATTTTCTAAAAATGTGTGAGCTCTGTACTAAAGCTTGTCCTGTGTGTGGGCTGTTGATAAGCATGCTTCATGGTATGGATTCTGTAGTTTCTACTGAGGACTGTAGCCAGGTCTTCACCTGGCTGCTTATTTTCACAGATATTGTAGGATCTTAATGTTTTTTCACTTAGCCATCTGGATCAAAATTTATTGAGAAGACAGTTAGACCTTCATGTTCACATGTACACACATCACGGAATCAAATAACATGCATTTCCATAGGAAACTAAATCAGAAAGCATAATAAATTTCATATTGTTGTTGAATTACTATTTTCAGTAGAAATGGAACAACAATTTGTTGTGAAAGCCTCTATTTTCCCACAGCATCTGTAGAGAATAGAAAGCAACTCTACAGATTACATTAACTGTACTATGCTTTAAAAGGACCAATCTAAAAGTGTGATTAGAGTATGGATCGGTATCTTATAAAATATGTGGTCTCAGATACATATATGGTGGATGTCAGAACAACTCTCAGTTGCAAACAGTGATAGTTTTGAAGATCTTTGTGACACTTTTTTTTTTTTTTTTTTTTTTTTTGGACAATGTGTTTGACATCACCAGCCTAATTCAGATAAACTGTTACAAAATTTCAGATCATAATGTTTCTAGGTCATCACTGACCTGAACAAAATTGCCTGGGTTATACTGTATTGCAGAATATACTTCCTTGAAATATATACAACTACATAGCAATTGAATCAGGCTTAGGTTTGTGCCATGCCACTGATTTATGGACCAGATGCTAAAATAATGGGCCAGTGATGTAATCATATTTGTCAAAAAATTATAAAGCCTTTTTTTTCCAATATGTTTTCAAAACAAAATAATTCATAATGGTGATGTTAGAAAGCATCCCTTTCATTCTAATAAAAGGCCTGCAGAAAAGACAGGCAAAAGCTGTAATAGTGCTCTTGGCAACAATATCCTCCATTCCACATGTATTCTGAAAGAGATTTAGTTTGAATTAAATAGAAATAAAAAATATTTACCATTGCACACTAATAGCTATAATTTTCTCTCAAGCTGTTACTTACAGACACAGTATGCTGTACCTTTAAAACAGTCTCTTATGGTTTTTTTGTCTAGGTGACAAGGTTTTGCTGCATGAATTTTCAATGACTGGGCAAAAAAAAAAAAAAAAATTAGACTTTACTGGAAAGGCTAAAAAAAGCAAACCAGAAAAGTCAACTTTTCCTGTCATGATGGAGGAATTCTCAATTTATATCTTTCCAACTGGCTGGGCCACCAATATCTGCAGATAATGATGATATCACCCCATCTCCTTTTATCCAGTAGTACTTAATTCCATCAGGATATCTGTACTAACCGTTTAACACACCAAATAGCTGTTATCCTGCTCATTTAGTGTTGTAGTCAAAGTATCTCCATTATAACTGCAAGTAGCTAAACTCTTCAGTGCCAGATGGTATACAAATTGGTCTCATCACAGAGATACAGATGTCATCACACTCACAATTTGTTATTATTATGAACCTCCCTCCTTCTGTGAACTTAGTGTGGCAGAGTTCTCTTATTTAATCTCTAATTTAGCGATCAATACATATCAAACCCCTCTATCATATAAATATATACTAATTACCAGAAAATTAGCATTTCCTCACTGTCAGCAAATAAATACCCAACTGGAGAGTCAGTGTACAGATCTTCTGGAAATAGATGCACATTAAAAATCAAATTAGCTTTTTGAGTGCAACTTTAGTGCATGTTAGCTGAATTACTCAAAAGTGGCTCTGAATAGCTTCTCACCAAACACTGTAAACATTTGTTTGCTATGTAGGAGCATTAAGCTATTCATGCCAAATGAACAAGAATAAATGACAGCCTATCCTATTCCATGAAAGTTCCTCACTGCAAAAGATTTATCACTTAGTCATCATGTTCTTCTACATTACAATTTCAGTCAATTACTGGAGGGAATTTCAAGACTAATACATGATAGCAACACAAGCTTTATCTTCAGGAAACAGCTAAATATCATTTTCTGTCATATTCTATTTGACTGGGAAAACTTAACTGAGAAGGCTTTGAAATGGTTAAAGAGTATGCCGGCTTTAAACATTTATTTCAAAATTCTAAATGTGTCAGGCTGCAAAAAGTTTTCACAGAGAAAAATGGGTAAATGACATTCCTCCAGTATTCTCAATTAGCATTTATCTGTCTGTTTTGAATGAAGGAGAGAAAATCTTTTATAATACGCTCATAAAATAGCTGAAGTAAATGATAGGAAATATTTTGATTTTTTTTTTCTACATGCCACTATGCCTGTGAACATTTATTTGTTTGGCTCCCTAATAAAGTGTCCCTTTCACAACACATACTTTTTTCATCTAACTTGGATGTGTTAGGTTCACTCTGCCCTTCCTTCTGTCAGCAGGACCTGGAGAGAATTATATTTCTTAAGAGAAGGTGAATATAATTAATTTCAGCATCCAGGGTTTTTCTCTCTTCCCGGTACCCTACCTATGGGACCACTGCCCATGGTTGTCCTCATCCACTTTGATCCCTCTTTTTCTTTATACTTGTCTCCTCCCAGACATATAGCCCACCAGTAACTACTTTCCCCCCTTTCTTTGCAATTTTGAAAAATCCATTCCTAGTTTATTATTTCTCATGTGATTATCGAAGTAATCTTGACCTTATGTCACTACTGCTAGTTACTTCGGCTTCTACTCCTCAAAGGGACCCTAATACTGCCCTTGGAACTGAGTAGTTTGACTTGAGCTATTTCTCACTAACTGCCCTTTAATTGCTTGACAAATCCAGCCATTCCCCATGGCACTAACTGTACCTTTTGACAGCTTTGCACATTCTTTTTAATTACAGGCAATTTATTACATTGTCATTCACTAGTGTGTTATATGCCATTCAGTTAGCTAAACCTCAGGCCAAGGTCCAGTCTTCTGTTTGCAAATGACCTTAATACCTCATGTGTTAAACAGTTTCCTACTCTGATTTTCGTGGTTGTGCCTAAAACAGACCATGTGGCTACCCCTCCTACACAGATATTAACCATGATGTAGTTTGTGGAAGATATACCCTGAAAATGGAAGGGCACAAAACCAGCATCCAAAGAGTACAAGAAGTTTGTATGAAGTGTGGACCAAAGTTTTGCCAATGTAGACTTTTTGTACAAGGCTGGTAATGTAATCTACTATTTTGTGTCCCTACAAAATGAGCATACCTTCTGATATGTGCAATTAACTGCACCTCAGTGTCCTGCCTTCCTAATTAATGATGGTTGGTTTGATGGAATGACATATAAATGTTTCAGTACTTGCTCCCACTAGAAACAAGGCAAAATTTTCACTGTTCATAAAAATTGATCCTTTACAAATTTAGATGTGGGAACACACAGTGCATTTTGCAAGTCTGCAAAATTAGGTTCAGTAAATTCTGTGGATGGTGGCATCTGTGGTCAGTCTTCTGCTGCTCTGGAGCTCTAATGGTGAATTTGTGGGGGAGGCAGGCAGTAAATTCAGAGAAAAGAGTTAAATCTGTTGATCAGTGCTAACTGTGAATGGGTTTAGACTCAAAGGTTCCTTACTGAAAAGTCCTAGTATATCACTTTTTTCTCCAAAAAGGATGAAAATATTTATTTTGACTAAGAATCTCCTGTTTTGAAACATTTTTTAAGAAAAAAACATCTCCAAATGTACAGTCATCAGTGTTTTCAAATAAAAGATCAGTGTAATTTTTGACTTTAAAAGTAAAATTTAGGGTTACACTTTATTAAACATTGCAGAAGTTTCCCAAAGTAACTTCTCCATTATCTCACTTGAAACTGGCTTTTGAATATTGCAACACCAACTGGAATAAAAAAATCAGAAGTGGGTTGGTAAAAATTGTTTAAACTGCATAGGTCCTTCATAACTTGGATTTTATGTAATACCGCTTCTGGTGAACATATTAAGGAAGGGGATTCTCTAAAACTTTGGCCATTCTCATGGTAGATGTAGTAATTGGAGAGGATAGATAATGATTCCAGACAAGAAAAGATTTCTTCATCAAAATCTTCCCAGCAGAGAGAAAGGTTTCTCTATTTGTAGCCACATTTTCTTTCTGCTAATGGAAAACGTTCTTTTAGTATCAGTGGGGTTTCTTGCACTGAAATAATTCCAGATGGCAGACTATATTTTAGCAGTTTTTTCTTGCTGCAATTATACTTGACTTAAGTTACAGAATATTTGAAGTTTAAAACCTTTGATAAAATATGTGGTATTCTCACATTCCTGAACCGATTTAAATGTGATCTCCATAAACAGATCTCCATTTCTTAATACTGGTATTGTATTTTCATGACAATCTGCACTGCACATTTGATAATTAGAATGAGAGGGTTGAATTTTATCACATCAGCCTTTTAAAAGTTGAACTGTAGACCTGTGGCCAAAGGTTCTGGGTATACACATTATCAGATAAGACAAAATTAATATAATAGCTCTGTAGCGTGACTAACCAGAATCCTATCTGTTCTTCACAGGGGGTTGTATAAAGTGCTAAAACTGATTAGGTGAAAGCAATGTGTTAATTAAACTAAAATGAAGTAACTACTTTACCACTAGAACTGCTTACTTACTAAATGGAAAACAAAACTTAAATTCTAGGAATTACAAAGATAGGATTTTTATTTCTAGACAAGTGGTAAGATTAGATCATGCTACAATTTTAAATTTTATAATTGAAACTGCATATTTTAATATCTACTCAAGTGAAAGTAGCTAAAGATTCCTGATCATTTTTTTCATCCCTTTCCTCTGGTGGAAAACATTGTACATAATGGTCCTAAAATTTTATTTCTATCATATCTGTGTCCATAGGAGGCTTGGAAATATGATGTGGAAAAAAATCCTTTATTTTTAATCTTATTAGTATTAACTATGTTAATTCAATTTGTTTGAGTTTTAATTGTGTTGGATGTATGACCATTACATTTTCTCCAGTCAGATAAATGAATCTAGTTCTCACAAATTTTTTGAGACAATCAACTCCTATATTTTCTACCTCAATACTAATAATTCTAATGAATATTTCTAAATATTCAGTCCTGGAAGGTTTCGGAACACAAGACTTAGAGGTCAATAGGAGTCATGGTTCCTAATTCTGAAGGCCTTGGCTTTCCAAAAGCTGAGAAACAGAATTGAAGCTGTGCAAATGCTTTAGTATTTACATGTTACTTCTGGCTGTATTTATTAAACAACTTCAGACTATTGAGCACCTTTTAATGATCTCTTTTATAAGTTGTAACTTGAATCAATATGACCCATTGAATGTTTTTTTTGACTACCTGCTGCTGAATACAATAGTTGCACATTAAATTTTAATTTTAAATGTTAAATGTGCAAAAGAGTAAGGAAAATAACATTTTGAGTCCATAACCGGGAAGCCTCAAAGCATCAGAGGTCTTTTATGTATCAGTCACAGTTTGTCACAGCACTCTCAAAACTAGCTGGCTGCAACAAAGCTTTTGCCATCACATACCAAGTTAACTTCAATAAGTAGTTCAACACACCTTGCCCCAGCACGGCCACCAATCCCTCACAAGGTTTCAAATGTTCATCTACTGATCATGCTTTCTTCAACCTCTTCAGGCCAGTCCACCCTGCTTCAGGCCTCTGCTGCATCCAGAGCACACTCTCTCTCCACCCTTTGCTTCTCCCAAGTCTCTCTTCATTGACTGCCCCTCTTCCATACCCCTTAGAGCTATTTAACCACTTAGCAGGAACCAGCCACAGCTGCACCTTATCCACATCAGCCAGCGCACCACCCCTGAAGCCAGCCCACAGCTGTATGTTATCAATGTTAATTAACCCAGCTTCATTCCTCTATAATTCCTCTACAATGGCTGAAGAATTTTGGCTTATGAGACTTGTCTGCCTGTAGATAACATTACTTGTCCATTGTTTTGGTTCTTTTCATTGCTCTGCAGTAACTTCCAGCAACTTGTTACCAAATGTTGCCATCTGAAATACATAGTTACTGTGACTAATCTTTAAGGATGTTATAATATTAAAACATTTTTTTCTTAAATACTCTTGTGACTGGGGAAACACTACTGACCGCATATGTGACAGCTCTTTATTTTATCTAACAGCTCTTAAAAGGACAATGCATAAGCAGAAAACAGATCTCCCCTCCTTTCTCTATTCTCATCCACAGTTCATGCAGTCAGGCACCACAGTTTAGCACTTCTGTGGCCCCAAAACTGTTTATTCAAGTTGTCAAATGGGAGTGCAAAAGGATTGTGCTAGACTGCCTTATAGTACAGTGGTTATGAAAAGACCAAAATCCCTCAGACAGGGAGACCTTAGAAGTAAGACCCGCTTTCCTTAAGGCTCTCCTGCTACTTTGCTACTGTAAAAAAGGTTATTCTAGTTTCATTCACTGTGTGCTTCTGCTGAAGTGATTTATGTTCTGAAAAGTAAGATGCAGAGATGTGTATTACGAAGCCTTCAGCCAAGTAGATAGCTACTCATCCCAAAGGTTACTGTATCACCCTGTAAAAGTTGTCCAGAGGATCTGAAAGGAAAGAAGATACACCTAGTTTCTCTTAATAATTCTTCAGAGGCACTCTCTTTCTGTTGGCTGGATAGGGACCAATTACCGACATTCCAAGTCATCCAGCAAAGACTTACTACCTAAATATTATAGTGGTCAACTTAGAACTGTAGAGAAAGCCATTTAAATCTTCCTTCAGTAACACAACACGCTGCAACAGATTTTCCTGTGCCTGGATTCCAGTGCTCCATGATATTACCTACACAGATCAAAAAGCATGCAAATGGGGACCTACATAGCAATATGATGGTAAGATCCAAAGTATGTCATAAATCCCATTCCCTTTTAGAGCCTAGGTACTTCAGAACTTCATGCATTAGCTTTGTAAGTACAGTGTTCGTTGGGGAAGAAGGAAAAAGGCAAAACTACTTTCCCCATTGCTTTGGGTGGTGATTTACTTCATAGAAAAGAAAAAAGGATTCATTAGGAGAGACAGAAAAGCATGATTGTATTGACTTAGATGCAGAAGTGACAGAACACTCTAACAGGGACCGAGTAATATTCGATAAAGAGGGAGATTATATACTTTACATTACACATAGTGGACGGAGTACTGAACCATTCTGGAAGCTCCAGCTCTGCTGCCAGTGTAGCTTTTGCCTCTTCAGATTATCTTCTAGTGCCTTTTCTATTTCTAATATATACCTAAGTAGCTTCAAAACTGGCGCACAAGCTGTCCTAGAAAGAAGTTTCAATAATTACAAGAAAAAAAAAGCCTAAAGAATTGTTTCCTAAAAGAAATGCGTGGTGAATTCTGGGGTGAATATTTGGGTGTTATTACAATTGATTTTGCTTTCTCATTTGTCTAAACATTCTGATGGTAGATGTTTTGCTTCTGAAGTATACAACTTGATCTCATGTGTAACCTATTCATTTTTCAACCTCCACAATTCTAACATTAGCAATTTCAAACTCCTTCCCAACAAAGAGGATTATTTCCTCTTTGATGTCTTTTTATGAGTCTGTGATTGAATTAACCATTGCTTACTGAGTTTAATTTTCTCTGTGAAAGAAGAATAGGTGATTCCAGTGCCTGATGGCAGTATGTAGACTTCTTATTTCACTGACAAAAATAGATATTAAGTTTTTAAGTTCCTTTAGAGTTATTTCACTATTCACTTCTGTTTTCTAACAGTAATACTTATTATCATCAAGTATGGTCCATCTTCCTTACCTTCTTGTGTTCACAATCTGTTTTAAAAATATCTAAAGAATTATTTGTGTAAAGAAGTTTCAACATCTAAGATATTTAAGGCCTGATTCATAAAGGACATAGAATAATATCCAATAGAAGGTTTAATGATACTTGCAAGTTAGGCAGTCAGTTAAGTTCAACAATATCCAATGCTGAGGCATCTGAACAAAGAGCTGTCTTTGTCCATTTTATATTAAAGAATTATTAAAACCATATTTTTCATTGGAGGAAGAACCAAATCATGGACTTCTCTCCACAGCACTCATACTCTTGCTGCCAAAACAGTGTGTCTGCAAGAAAACAGATAGTCCTTTGCCAGTGCTAGGTTTCAAAATGTGCCCGGGAATGGTTTAGGAGACTAATGGAGTCAGTTCTAACAGAAGAAAACAGTTTTAATATTACCTGGTATTGTCTAATGTAACCTTACAGACAAAACCAGAGAGTTTGGCCCTTATAGAGCAAAGAAACAGCTGGATGAAGAAACATAAGTTAAAAATGGTCCTTGGAAGTCATGCTACAGGCCACTGATTTGCGAGTCTGCCTTTCATAGAGATGCTATTTGAAATAATAGTGAATTATGTTTCCCCAGTGTACCCTCCATCTTCTGGACTTGGTCATTTAAATGCTAAGTCCCACTTTAGACACTTAAACTTTACTTGAATATATAACTTCAGCATTTCTGTAATTTGTAGTAGAGGGCGTATCAGCCTAAAGGAAAAAGAAATGGAAAATCCCAGTCCATTAAAACTGAAGACAAATTCCTCCATCATATATAATAGAATCATAGAATGGTTTGGATGGGAAGAGACAGTAAGTGCTGTTCCTTTATCACAGAATCACAGAATGGTTGGGGTTGCAAGGGACCTTTGGAGATTATCTGGTTCACTCCCCAGCTAAAGCAGCTTCACCCAGAGCAGGTTGCACAGGGACACATCCAGGTGGGTTTTGAATGTCTCCAGAGAAGGAGACTCCACAGCCTCTCTGGGCAGCCTGTTCCACTGCTCCGCCACCCTCAAAGTAGTTTTTTCTCATTTTGTGAAGGAACTTCTTGTGTTGCAGTTTATACCTGTTGCCCCTTGTCCTGTTGCTGGACACCACTGAAAACCCCTAAGATATTTATATGCATTGATAAGATCCCCTCTAAGCCGTCTCTTCCTCAGGCGACACAGGCCCAGCTCCCTCAGCCTTCCCTCACAGGGGAGATGCTCCAGTCCCCTCATCATCCCTGTAGCCTCCGCTGGGCCCTCTCCAGTAGTTCCCTGTCTCCCTTGAACTGGGGAGCCCAGCTCTGGACACAGCGCTCCAGATGTGGCCTCACCAGGGCAGAATAGAAGGGCAGGTTTCCCTACCTCGACCTGCTGGCCACACTCCTCCTAACACACCCCAGGGTTCTGTTGGCCTTCTTGGCCACACTGCTGGCCCATGGGCAACTGGCCGCCCACCAGCACTCCCAGTCCCTTCCCCGCAGAGCTGCCCCCCAGCAGGTCACCCCTGGCCCGTGCTGGTGCTGGGGTTACAGGTGCAGGACCCCACACGGGCCTTTGTTGAACTCCATCAGGTCCCTCTCCACCCAGCTCTCCGGCCTGTCCAGGCCTGGCTGAAGGGCAGCGCGGCCTCCTGGGGGATCAGCCGCTCCTCCCGGTTCTGTATCACCAGCAAACTGCTGAGGGTGCCTCTGTCCCCTCATCCAGGGCACCGAGGGAAAGATTGGGCAGGACTGGACCCAGCACTGACCCCTGGGGAACACCGTCTCCAGGCCTCCAGCTGGACTCTGGGCTGCTGATCACAACTTCTGAGCTCTGCCATTCAGCCAGTTCTCAGCCCACCGCACTGCCCACTCATCTAACCCACGCTGCCTGAGCTTACCTGTGAGGAGGTTATGGGAGACAGTGTGAAAAGCCTTGCTGAGATCAAGGTAGACAACATCCACTGCTCTCCCCTTGTCTATCCAGTCAGTCCACCACATGCTTAGAGATGACCTCCAGGATGAGCTGTTCCATCACCCTTCCAGGGATGGAGGTGAGGCTCACCAACCTGTAGTTTCCTGGGTTGTCCTTCTTGCCCTTTTTGAAGACAGGAGTGACACTGGCTTTCCTTCAGTCCTCAGGCACCTCTCCTGTCATCCATGACCTACAGTCGTGTATAGACTGTTCATCACTAATACTTTTTAAATCTGTAAGCATTTTTCAAAATGAATTATATTAATTCTTTTAAGTAGAAGTGAACTGATAAAGAAACTCTTTTTAAAGATCGAGTCAAATAAACCCATGTTCTTTTTTGGCCTTACAAACAAGAGGGAATAATTTTCAAATTCTAACCTGAATATGTAATATATCTTGTACATTTGATCATACGTGGTACAACTGAACAGTTTAAGACAAGAGAGCTAAGGCTGGCATTTACACTTTTACACAGACAATTTTGGTTCAATTACCTGTTTTTAAGTGCTTGTTATTTTAATAATCTCTAGAAAGAGTGGTAATATATAGGCGGTAGCCTTTTAGGTGTTGCCTTGTTAATCATGAAGACGACAATGTCCATGTCTATGTATCATCACCTGCAGGCACAAATGCCTATATAAAAGCAAGAACCATATCATAATTCAGCAGATATAATTCCAAATAAATCTTGATAAACCTTGTTTCCCTTTTTACTCTATTGATAGTACTTACTGTATTTTCACCAACACATGCATAAAGAAGGAACAAGAGAATGCCATTTCTTTTGAACATGTCTTTTAACCAGCAAGAAAGGTGCCACAGTGCAGTGTGGGGTCATTGTAAATTCTGTTTCAGAAATGCATTCGACTCAGTGATCAAATTTACAAGTTTCTCCAGTGTAAGTCTTTCTGACTGTAGTTGGGAGGTACTTGCTTGCTTGCCCAAATTTAAGACAAGTGTAACAAATTGTGGCTGACTGATGCAGAACCTGTACATATAAATTGGATGATTACTTATACTCTTATTAACAAGCTGCAAAGCCAAATTACTGACATTAGAGTTCAGTTTTATGTTTTGACTATTATTTATTTTCAATTAAGATAAATTCCTTGATATACTAGAGTTTAAATTTTTTGGGTAATGCTTTTAAAACCAACAAAAATATATAAAAGCATGTTAAAAGTAGTTTTGTGAGTTATAAACTAGCTTAGTTCCTCTAAACATTACTGGATAAATAAACTATCATATTAAGATTGTCTTCTACTGAGTCAGGAGCCTAGAGGAAATAACAATAATACAGATTTTCCCTTGTGCTGCTTTTTTGCTTTGAACTAATTCAGAAAAGGAGATTGCAGTTTCCTTCCAGAGTTAGGTCCCTAGTAGCAAATGGCAGAAACCTAAGTTTTCCTTCTGCCTTTGACAGTTTGCCTTGGATCAGACAGGATTCTTGGACTGGTATCAGCAACCAAGGCATTAGCTGATGAGATGTAATTTTACATTGTTGCTGTCATTGTTCTAATATCATTTGTACCATCACTGGATTTTATGTGACAGCAACTGACATGCTTAGGTCCCAGTTTTCCCTACTAGTTAACACAAATGTGCAAAGTATCAGTACAACACATGTAAATGGGATAACTTCGGGTACATAGTTATACTTCTAAATTACTACATTGAGTCAGTGTCTTCTGAAAGAAGCAGGCATTGACTGGAAATTAAAAATAAGCATCCCAGTGCAAGGGCTGATGATATTTCTGAAAGAGAGCAGGAGGAGGTAGGATTAATATGTTCATTTGCTTTGACAGTGTTAATATTTGTTCTGTGTACAAAAGTTTGAGAAAAAAATGTTTCTAGAGGTATAAAAATAATCAAGCAGCTAGGATTTTCAGCATTGATCTACCTTTTGCCGTTAAGGGATGGAATTTATTAATATTACTTTTGCACAAAACTAAGACTGAAGGAAGTGAAAAGCTTTATTTGGTTTTTTTTTGTTTGTTTGTTTTTTTAACAGATACAAGATTTTGGTGAAGCAGAAACAAGGACAACAAAACATGAGTATTTTATTACATGTTCTCAATGCTGTATTAGCCAATATACTTACTATTTTGTAATATTTGTGAAAAACTTAGCCTCATCTATAGTTAGAAGGTTGTGATTTGAAAATACTTGAAACACTGACATAATTTTTAATCTGATCATTATATAAAATGAAAATGATGTAATGTACTTATGCAGTGAAATAGGTTATTCAGAGTGTATTGTAGAGTAACTAATCAATGGGTAAAGCTTTAAGGGATAGGAGATTGAGAGGATTTTGAAACTATCATTTGTCTTTTTCTTGATAACAGAAAGGATTATGAAAATGATAGCTGGTGGAAAGGCCATGTGATACGACATTTATTCAAATATAGTATAAGAAAGGCTTATATCTAGCTGTTTCTTCAGTGCAGGCATTTAGCAATTCCGAAAACAATGTATGCATTTACATGATTATTTTAAAGATCCCAATTACTGGTAAGATATTCAGCTGACTATGCTTATTTGATAGTGAACAATTTATATAGACTATCTGGTACGATGTTATTTAAAATATTTTTTGACAAAAAACTCATATTGGAAAAAACATAGGTAGGTAATTAAGCTCTCTCAGTTCTTTTACCTTCTATTCATAACTGAAATGTCTTTTAACATAAACTATACATATTAGAAATATTCAGACTGTGAAACATTTTTGACAAATGTAAATTTAAATGCAAAAGATCTCATGTTAAAAATCTGCTGAAAATTTCTTTACCATTGGACCTAATTTTGTAAAACTTAGATTAGCCAGCAAACAGCAATTCCACTTATAAAATGTACAAAGTCTTGATACCTATTTTCTTTCATCTTTTTTTGGGGGGTGGGTGGGGTGGGTGGAGAGAGAGAGAGGTGGGGGGGAGATATTAAAAGGAAACCCAACATTTTGCAATTTTTATTTCTTTTAGTGAGAATGCCCCTTTTTCCTGAAAGCCTGTGACAATTCTTTCACTTGGAAAAATCCCCGAGTAGCTACCATCAGCATGTTGGCCTGGGAAGTGGAATTTTCAGATACAATGTGTTGTTTTAAAAAGTTGTATTTTCATGTAAGAAATGTTATTTCTGGCAAACGGGTGACCTATACTAGGGTCTTACACAGCATAGACACAGCTCAATCACAACTTAGAAGAAATTCATAGTCTTCTTTACTGTTCCTCCCTGCAATCTTGTCAATGGTTCTTATAAAAAAAAGAATAATGCTCCAATAGACTCGACAGAACACAATTTCAAGTGATGAGACAAGAGAATATAAATGGCAGAGAGAGTCATAAAGAAGTGAAGCTGATTCAGCTGTATCTTTAGAAGGGGAAAATTCACTTTTGATTAGACAACTGACCTTGTTTTACAACAGTGTTACTATATATATGTTTTTAGTGAACTCATTATATTATAAGTAGATCAGAAAATAACTGAGTTTATTATTTTATATTAAGAATATGCTAAATACTGCTTAGTCTTTTTACATTGGAAAATGCAGGTGCAATTACCGTTTCAGAACAGAAAATAATGTGGCCCCAATTTATAATGACAGTCACATAAAAAATTTAATTGCCTAAAAGATACAAGAGAACATTCTTGATTTACTTTTAAAAAAGAAACCATACTTAGATTTAATTCTTAGTCAGGGATCAACAATCTTGTTTATGGCATAGTAAACTACACTTAAAGAACTTTATGATTCATTGTAAGAGCTTTAAGTCAAGGGTGCTGCCTACCTGTGCCACTGCTGTCTGTGTAGGGCAATAGAGCACTGATATGTGCACCCATTCTGGACTTCATAAATAGTCCTGCCCCTACTGAATGAGAGAATGTCTTCATTGTGGTTCTCTAAAACGTTTGAGTAAACATGGACCACTGCCTGTGGCAGGTACACAATGTACCTGTAAATAAGCTGACCTGTAAACCAAAGCTCAGGATTGACAATTTGAGAAGACATTGCCTAAGTAAGACCCAACCTTTTGCTCTGTTGCAGTTCAAGCTTTCTTTTGCTGGGAGGCATCTCAGAGCATTTGCCTGTGCAATCTTAAAGACAGCATGTGCAAAATATCTATACCATCCTGTTTGAAGGGGAGCTGTCCAAAAGTCCTTTCAGCTTGTGTTATTCTAAGACATGTAATTCCAAACAGTTTAATATATCTTGAGCAGAGTTAGAAACATACACATAGTTTCCCTGTATTGGCTAATGTACATCCTCAGCCTAGATTTTCATCAAAGATGTTCAGTGGCCTATACAAGTTTTACTCCTTTTTTAGTTTGTGATTTGAACATGTAAGCACACCAAACCCAAGTAATATAGGAATTCCTGTGACATTTTGCAAGTCTAAATAATTCAGATCAGTTGCTTTCCTGTTTTCAAGTGAGTTACATTGAATGCAGGTTAGTCTTTTGGTATGTAATTTTCATTGTTACTAGCCTTCATTATGTTTTGCCTCAATCTTGTTACTCATTTATTGGATACACATCTCTCCAAGTAAAGATAAGGCCACAAAACTTGTTGCAGCACTCCCCAAACTATCAAGCTACAGTAAGGCCTCATACCAGCATACCCTCCATACGATCCCTCTCCTCTCCTCTCCTCTCCTCTCCTCTCCTCTCCTCTCCTCTCCTCTCCTCTCCTCTCCTCTCCTCTCCTCTCCTCTCCTCTCCTCTCCTCTCCTCTCCTCCCCTCCCCTCCCCTCCCCTCCCCTCCCCTCCCCTCCCCTCCCCTCCCCTCCCCTCCCCTCCCCTCCCCTCCCCTCCCCTCCCCTCCCCTCCCCTCCCCTCCCCTCCCCTCCCCTCCCCTCCCCTGCCCTCATCTCACCCCCAGTGCCTGCTCTCTCTTCATTGACTCGCAACCACTTCACTTAACCAGCCACAGCTGCACCTTATCTACATCAGCCAACCCACAGCTATATATTATCAATGGTAATTAACCCAGCTTCATTTCTCTACAGAAACTAATAATTTTTAGGAGGTGAAAGTGATTCCTTAATACTTTTAAAGCCTCAAACCAAGTTAGTTTTTCTTGCTTGCCCTGCTAAGCCATTTTTTCAACAGTTTTGACAGTTTCTTTATTCAGTGAATAAATAGGATTTTTTTTTCACTATTTTCTTTCTCTGTATTCTGCAAAGTCTTTACTAAAGATGAATAAAAGCAGCATGCATTTCAACTGGACCTCTGCAACATCATAGCAGTGTGCTGGATTTATAATGATATACAATTACACACCCCTGCATGACAGTTACATTGTCTATTGTCTTTTCAGTCATATTTATTTAAGAACTGAGAGTACCAAAACTAACTTCCAGTCTCTCTTCACTTGAACTCTGACATAAGGCCATATGCTGCTTTACGCCAGCAAATTTCACTAGTGACAGTCAAACCCAGAAATGAAGATAAAATGTTATCAGCTGGATACTTCCAAGTCCCCAGTACGGCTGAACAGGAAGTGATTTTCTTATACTGAACGTGAGTCTTTTCAGAGTTGCAAAAGAACTTCCACTATCGTTACATGTAAAGCTAAAACCTGTGGAAGCATGGCCCAAAGCACGCAGGAGAATTCCTTTTCCAGTGTAGCTAATACCATGACAGAACTGTAGACTAAAATCTGGATTTCTAGCAATACAGGCTTGTTGTACTTATGTTCGTGGCTTTCTGCGCTTCTTTATATTTAAAAAAAAAATAATAATAATAAAAAAAATCACCTTGATTTTCTTATGGCACCTAAAATGTTCTCTCAAGAAAACTGTTTAAATGTTCTGACATTTTCCAATTTAATAAAAAGAAATCAACTTTAATACCACAAAGTGGAAAAATTATCCATGATAGTGATTCACAGCTTCATATCTGTGAAATTATCTAAATGTGCAAATGCATAGCAAATTTGCACAAGACGTATATGAGAAGACAGGAAGACAATTTTCAGTCAACAGAAAAAAAATTAAATCTGCGAAAGAAGTTGTATGTTTTCTCCTCTGGGTAAACAAGGAAGACATCTCACAGTAGATGAAGATGCTGAGCATAAATATCAGAAATGCATCAAAGGAAGAAGGTTTGGGTAATGGCTTATAACAAAATCTCTACCGATGAGGAATTCTCTGTTTTCCTGTGATATTTGCCACTTAATCAAAACAAGTACCAATTTTATCATATTAAAAGAAAATCATCATATTAAAGACCTATGAGCTTGTACAATTGCGGCCTCTTTTTACAGCACAGTTAAGCAATCAGAATGGTTTGGGCTTTCTTAAGTGTATAGTTTCTCATTAAAATATAAATAAATGGCTTCCCTTAAAGTAAGGAAAGCAGATCAATGCTCACACACAGTTTGTATACCAGCATTTGTTTATGCAGACTAATGAAATGCCTTAAATGACAGTAAGAATATCTTATATCAGTATGTAAATATACATTGAATATTTACAGCGCCTGTTACCTAACTAATCAAGACAAATGAAAAAATAAAAGGAATTTGTTTTTGAAACCAAATGATCACAAAAAACACAAGTGCTGAGTAAGGGTGCATATGATGCCATGATGACATAGGCTTTGCGGCCTTTTTCTTAGTTAAGCACTCTATTGTCATAGTTTAGAAAATTCTATGCACTTTTACCCTTAGCCAGTGCTTATATTTTGAATTTTCAATGTGCGTTACCTAAGACTGTGAGCGCTTAATGCTCACACATTGTGAAGTCTAGAATAACTGAAATCAGTAAAGAAAGATAAGGAAATGTCCAGACTTTTCTCCTTTTCCTTTTCTCTAGAGTGTATTTAAAGATTATCTGCTCCTCTTTGTTTCCACTGAAAAGCTTATCTTATTGTTTGACTGTTTACACATCTTCCTTTCTATCTTTCTATTTTACTTTCAGCTCTTATAAATGCTCCACAAAATCACTTACTGTGTCAATAACCTTGACCAAGCCCTACTCCTCCTTAGATTTACTTATTGTCCCTCCTTTTCTCTGTGTGAACTGCAAGTTCACATTCTGCCTTTCAGACTGGCATTTATCTAATTTTCTTTCCTATTTCTGCCTTTCCCAGCTAACACAATTTATATCCCACTGCAGATCTTCCTCATGTCTCCTCCTTCATGAAGTTTCTTGCAGATGCATGTACTTCCTCCTTGAACACAGGTCCATGCACCCCCATCTCAGAGCCCTTCAAGTATTCTTTTCAGAAGTCCGTATTCCAGCACTCCTCAGAGGATTGATAGCAGGGAGGAAGAAAGGGAGAAAGAGTACAGAGTGATAAGTATCATTCACCATGACCAATAATTGTAATTTTATCACAGGGTTGTTTGACAGTTTTTACCTTTTACACTGCTTGATTAATCTCCAGAAAAGGAGAGGAATAACCATAGATCAAGAAATAGCATAATTCCTGTAAATACTAATAAAAAATCTGCGGAGATAGAAGAATGGGCGCTAGGCTTCATACTGGGTTTGATTATGAATTCAAAATCTTGCTAATATTTCTGTATTCCTGCTCAAATCATAAAGTCTTCTAGGTAGGTATTTTACATCCTAACATCCCTGTAAAGACTGCAAAGCCCTTAACATGCTGTGGTATTTGAGACAGACTGGCATATGCTCTGTTCATTTTTAACCTGCAGCTGTGCTTAAGAAATTGTGCTTGAGCTTTGTTTTGGTTTAGAATTTTGATTTTTTGCTGCAGAGGCACAAGCAGAATAAATATACAGGTTAGACTTGTTAGATGAGGAGGACAAAAGAGGCATGGGAGGGATGCATTTTGTGAAATGGGTATTGATTTGGTAATAACCTGTTTTAATTGCATGGTAGAAGGAAGAGGAACACAATTATTGTTCTGTGGGCAAAGAAATTCCTTTTTATGTTTGGAAACAATTCCTAACACAGAAAAAATATAAAATTTTATGAGCATCTCTTCAAGGGATTTAAATGCAAATTAACCCTGATGTATTCTACATATGGTTCATGCCACATAACAAAATCTACTATTAGAGAAAAATAAAATGCACTAAAAATTGCTGCTTCAGCCTTCAAGAACTAGCTAATCAGGTATCACAGCAGTGGAGACTAATCAAAGATTCTTTAATTGCTAGTAAACTGGACTTTATGATGTAAAATATATTGTATTACTCAGTCATAGTAAGATTATTAGAAAAAAAATACCACTGTAGTACAACAGGATACAGGTTGTTTTTTTTTTTTTCATGAGGTTGAAATGAGGTGTAAAAAAAATAATCTGTGGTCTGTGGTTTCAATAGGAGGCACTTAACCTCACTTCTTACTTTTTTTTTTTCTTTTGTTATCCTGAAAGTTCACACCAACAGGGTTGCTGTGTGGGTACAGAACAAGAAAATTGGTCTAAACCAAGATGATTCAATACTTCTTAAAAACTGCTTTGCAACCGAAGACACCATAATGCCAGGAAACATTAACATGTGTTTCAGAGCTGAAGAGAGATTATAGCTCTGTGAATTAGAACTGGCTGACTGAATTTTGGCATAAACTCTAGAAAGCTAAGCAGGGCATTTTCTGCAGAAGTTTTTTCAGATATAATACTGTGTCTTTTAGATATCACTGGTTAATTTTGGTTTTGATGCATTTGGAGAGAGCTGGACCACTGTCTTTTTCCATCCTCCATTACGCGATGTTGCTCACTGTGAAACTGGAAGGACCCAAAGCCAAAGTCAGAGGCAAAATATGGTTAAATTGCACATATAAATGCACCTTATTGAATTTTGGCCTTCCTACAATACCAGTGGGCTGTGGACACAGTAGTTTCAAAAGGTGTTTTGTGGTATCATTTCTTTCCTCCTTTCCTATTTAATTGGAAACCAAAAGCCTAATTTATACTTAATGTGTACTACCACTAATGCTCTATAATTAATGCAAAATTAACTTTTGCTATGATGGTTTCTTTGAAAGCTACCTTGCAATAACTGTTCAGATTGTATATTTGTAGGAGTAATAAAGAAATGTACCATTATATTTTAATTACTTAATATAAGGAAGGCAAAAAACCCACAGTAAATTGTATATATTTTGTGACTCTTATTACTGCAATTTTTACTGTAGAACTGAACATAAAAGGAGTGAAACACACAAGTCACATAACAGTGATATGTTTCACTCAGGTACCACTTCTTTGGAAAGCATCTATTTCCTTCTCATTAAAAAAATAAATTAAAGTTTCTTTAAATATTTCTCACTCAAAACTCCTTTTAATTGTAAGATCTACAGTATTTGTAATTTAAAATGCCTTTTAAACTTTTTGTACTAAAAAATACTTTCAATTGTTTTTCTTCACAGTTTACCAAATTCTTGTATTTATCCATGTTATACTTTTGGAGCTCAGGCATTTACTACCGTACAAGCACAGTTAAAAGGTACAAAATGAATGCCTTTATCAAAATTTCCCATTGATTAACTGAGTGGCCTGATTACAGAATATGAATTTTAGTGAGGAACAGGAAACTGAAATCATTGCCAGGTTAATAATTTAAGAGCCTCAATCTCCTTTATGAGTGTGTGCATGGAAATGTGAAAAGCTTATACAAACTATAAATGTAGTAATAAGCACATCCAGAAGACATACAGATTATACTGCAGAACCAAGAAGATGGGCATGGAAGGGTCTTAAACAGAAGAAAAAGTGCTAGCTGGGGCTTGTGCTGAAGAAGCAAATGGGAAAGAGATCATCTGATTTTTGGAGGCTATGGCTGCTTAAATGAATCAAGAATCTAGTTAGCAAATACTTACTGATTAACTTTTTGTACAAAATGGTTAAAAGCAGGCATTAACTTTCTAGAATCAGAAGCACTATGTATAGACAGCTGGATCCAGCAAGTAGCTGTCTGTTCTCAATTACTAAGGAAAGCAAGAGAAATTTATAGCACTTTATATTTTCCAGCATGAATGTGGAAGCATCTTTTAACTTTCTACCAGCAAAATCAAATGGAGGCACACCTCACACAATAAGAACTGAGTCCACTGTGAATTCATACGCAATTTCCTGGCTATACTCATCAAACTGAAATGCAGAAATTAAGGAAACTAAGTAGAACTTAGAAATGTTGCCTTTGTCAATATATTGTTCCTTTGAAGTTTTCCATTTCTATTTTACATCCTATTTATATTCAATTTCACTTCAGTTAAAGGACCATCAGATGTAGATTAAAAGTAAATAGCATATGGCTCAAACACCCCTGAGAAACTGTTTTCAAAATTCTCATGCAGACCTGATTCTCTCTTCTCCCAGTTCCTTAATATTTTTTCAAATCAGACTGACCAGTCCAGAAGTAATCAGATATCAACATGTGGAAGTATCCTAGAAAGCTAATATTTATTACTAGATTGTTGCTAATTCAAGTTTTGATATGCTTTTTCAGCAATTATTAGATTAAAAGATTACTTCCTCTATAAAATAGACAAAGTAAGTTAGTTCCTATGTCTCTCCAGTCAGGGTTTAAGCATCCTTCAAACTCAGGAGGAATCTTCCTTTCCTCAGCTAAGTCTATTACATCGCTTACTTTTAAATAGAAATGAACCCTACTGGTATAGTAAATGATGGTCCTCACTTTTCACTTGTTCTCAATCAAGTATCTTTAAGAGCTGGACAGCTGCAAGCAGATAATACAGTGGCTATTCACTGTGTCTTTAATTTCTTCTTTCTTATGTTTCAGTATATTTAGTTCTGCATCTTCACTTCTACTTTTGCATAAAATAGCATTAATGCTGTATACCCACAGATGCAATAAATACTTTTTTTTTATTTTAATGTAATATTGGGGCTTTAAGTTTGGGTAATTAAAGTCATTCATACTGCATTAACAAAGTGAGAATATTTGTAAATACACCAGTGCATTGGCTGAGTACATTAACTATTTTCTGTAGATATAAAAGAAAGCCCACTAGCTGACCCAATGCATTTGATGGAAAAGGTACTTTTCAGTTTATATAGGAAAATTTATATTCTAAAGCTGTTTCGGGAAGTAAGTGGATTTTAGCTTCAAATTTTTATTTTAGAAAGGTTCAGAACAAAATATGAAAATTTTTAAAAGGTCTACAAAATAAAATTCAGAAGGAAAGGATTTTGTTTTATATTTTAAGACAAAGTGCCTGGGTCTTATCTAGTGAGAGTTTGATTATTTTACTTTTAAACCAAAGCAGTCATAACACTCCCTAGTTGTTTAAGTTTCAGCAAATCAATATTTCAATATGAAAAAGTCTTCCATTGCAGAATTTATGGATAACTAACTGCAAAATGCTTTTATCATGTTTGAGGAAAATCATTTGCTATGTGGGGACAAACCTGCCCCTCCTCTTCAGCAGTTCCAAGAAAAGTATGTGAGAGGAAACTTCTAGGTGGCTTTTTTTTCTCCTAACTTTGTGTTTATTGCAGAGATTTTTTTAATTTTTACTATTTTTTTCTACTTATGTTAGCTACTCTCTTATAACTGAGGCTGAAGCTTTCAAGGGAGAAGTTCTAGGAGAAAGACTAATGTGTGGGCCTAGAAATGAAGTCAGAGAGGTAATTGCTTTCAGCCAAGCAACTCATATCCTAAGATTACTGCACAGTTTTCAATGAAAAAATGAACAGACTTTTAGAACTTAAAAGGGATACACTTGTAGTACTGTAATGCACTGTGTGGAAGCAAAAGATACAAATTTAGCATGAATAGTGACATGGCAGTAACTTTTATTTGAGTTTCAGCATAATGGTGACTATGTAGGTACAAAGCTGAAATTAGATCTTTACAATTTTCTTTGTCAGGTCTGAGTCAAGATCATTCTGCACTGTTACATTTCAGAGTATTTTTTGACTTGAACTATGAACTGTTATTTTGATTTTGTCTTTTTTTTGTTGGTGGTTTTTTATTTATTTATTTAGGGGGGAACAGAGACAGAATGAAGAGCAAAAGTTTGTTTGCTTTTCACCTTGTTTATTTTGGGAAACTGCACTTTGAAAGTTGTTTCTGAAAATCCGTTGGAACTAGGTCATATCCTTCATTTTCACTTCCAAACCCCTTCCCCATAATTCCCAGAGCACTAGACTCCTTCCCAGCTGTAAAACAGATAGTTAGAAAGTCTAGCTTTATTTCCAGCTATAAGTTGGTGATCAGTAGTCTCTCCTGGAGGGCACTGAAGACAAGCTTACAGCCTCATCATTAACCAGCCATACTGGTGAGCCGGCAGCCTGCTGCTCCTGCCAGTGGGCCCGGCACGCAGCTTGGCTGCTGGTCTATTACTTTCCCAATGGCTCCTTATGTGTTTCCTTCCCATGCCTTATTCATAGGATCCTTTCAATTCTCATGTTTGTTTTTATGCTAGCTTTACCTTTGACCCCTATCACTCTCCATTCTTGTATATTCTCCTACAAAAGAGTCTCTATATACATTTTTCCAATATATTTGCTGACTCTATTCAGCATTCTCTGGAACCCTTGGTCCAACTTTCCTCCTTTTATTTTTTACCTCTTTGCCTTCTGAAGTTGGGAATCTGGATCAGCCTATAGACAATTTTTCTAGGTCTTCCTCCCATTAAGAAGTTGTGCATGTTTTCCTTCTCCCTTTTCTAAGCTCCCTCATTCTCCCAGCCCTGGAAAACCTCTTCATTTCTCCTGCTTCTTCTTCCTTCCTTCTTCTTCAATTTCAGGATCTGTCATGGACTCTGTGAGAACTTCATTTTCCCTATCCTACTGTTCTTCCTACAGGGGCAGAGGGTCATTTAGGATATCAATGTCTTAAATTTCAAGAAACTGATTGGCCATTAGAAAGCTCTATGAATCTATAGGCAATTACAAATATCCTTGCTAGGGTGTTAAATCCTTAACAACCACCTCCATTACTTTTCCCTTCCCAGTTTTCTTCTATGGTAATGAAAGACTATTAATCACTTACGTCTCCATTGTTTTGGTGTTCCCTCACTGATTATTAAATACTCTGCTCTGCTACACATTGACCTTACTCTATTTTTCCTGTCCTTCACTTTTTTCTCCCCTATGTTGTCTCCAAAACTTCAATTTGATGACTTTTTTCCATTGTAACAATGATGTAAAATACAGTTAGCATGGAGAATGTTGATACAGTTGTCTACAATAAAATATTTATGCATCACACTGATGTTAGTATAAATGCTGTGCCAACAGAGCAGCATCCCAATTGACTTTATTCTGCATTTGTGCTGTTGAGTACAGCTTCACTTAAGTGAAAACACTAACTTTACGACCAGTTTCAGATTTTTTCTTTAAAAGCTTTCATACATAATTAGTCCTTGCACTGTTTCTGGAGGTACAGGAGTTCCACATTTCTTGGCCAGGGAGTATCAGCAACCTTCAGAACAGATTAAGTGTGTTTAATAGAGGAATCCTGCAAAAGTGTATGTCATAGTGCAAAGCTGTGATATATAGGCAACTCTGAGTGAGCTGGTTTAGGTACTAGAAGTAAAGCACAGCTACTTGTGGTTATCACAACTCTGTTAAGGATAAGTACCTAACTTCTCACATCACAGGTTTTTTCCCAATTTATACAATGTGAACAAAAGCTTCTGATTTATTTGTGCAAATCAACAGGATTCCTTAAAGCTTTCTGTACTTTGGTTACATATCTGAGGAAGAACTGAAATAATCACTGTTGCAATTCCAGTGTTGTTTATACTCATGTCACATGATTTTCTCTCTGCTGTCTTGATCATTGACACAGAGCACCCATTGATCCCTGTAGATCTATGTTTTCTATCATATATTTACTTTCCAAGTGATCCCTCCATAATTCTGCCATCCTATGCAGAGTGTTTTATATGCAGCTAATTGTGAAATACTTAGATTTTATTTCTGCGGTAAGACTTCATAACTTTTAGAAATAATGTCAAATTGTTGCAATGTGGTTTTCCTACTAGCATTGATCAAGAGATGATAAAACTTCTACCAAATAGATGACATATTCTGACTACATAATATTAAAATCAAAGCATAGTCTAATCTAATTTAAATAAACTTTCAAATTTATTCTATTTCTTTGTTATCACCACAGGTCTTTTGTAATTAAAATTATGTTATAATTGATATTCTGGTTGCATTATTGTTCTATTTTTCTCCAAGTATTGCTGCAAACTTCTACAGGCAATAGAAGAAGGTGGGGTGGGGTGGGGGTGGTAGGTGGGAAAGACTCTCTGAAAGCACTTTAAAAAACCTACAACAAACCTCCTTGGCTGTTAAACCACTCTTACCAAATGTTCTGTCATTAAGAAATAGTTTAAATCCCTGTTTCTCTCCATCAGAACAGGAGCTGTGAGCACTATGTCTGCTAGAAAAGCAAGATGTGGGTGTTTTGGTGGGCTGTGTATGTGGGAATTACTTATCCAGTAGTTCTCTGGTTTTTAGAACACTCTTTTACAGTTGAGAAGTTCACCCAACATACGTTTAGAAACTTGAAATACAAACATCGAATTTTCTTGAACTTTCTTACTTTTACTACAGAAACATTCAAAGTATAAAAGCTTCAAATAACTTTTGTTTTTGTTTTTGCAACATTCCTGCAACATGGGAGATGAATTTACTTTCTGCCCTACAAGTTCTCTCACATTTTGAATGTTTCCATCTGTCACACTGATGCATTTTTTTCTGAAGGTTATCTTCTTCCTTTTCTTTCTGTCTTTTATATGCCTTCTCTGTCTTAAATAGGAAAATATTGAATTGTTTTCTTTTGAGAACCCTGCTTTAGGGATTCCTGCTGCTCTATTGCTGAAATATAGATGGTTTATGGAATTTTTTCAGCATCACAACAGACTGTGATCTTGTTCCATCTCACAAGCTAAATGGCATATATTTATTATTTTATTTATTAAGTGCTCAAAATGATCTCACTGGGACATATGCAGTATTTGGGTGCTAGATCTCAATGGACAATGTGTATGCAACATTCACTGGAAGCTGATCTCACATTAAAAACTAGTTTAGTGCTACTGCATAATTAACATATTTGATTTATATAGGTAATTGGGAAGCACAGTTTACAATGAGCTCGATCTTATGTCTTTTTTTTGTCCATCCAGATTCATGATGGATGCCATTTTCAGATGAAAAATGTAATGGAGGTCTTGAGTACCTTGGCAACTACAAATCTCCTAGCACTTTAGAGGAACAGGATTATTTACCTTACTTTAATGGACATATCCATTTGTCTGTTTGAATAGGCTTTTTAATATTGTTTATGGCTCCTTCATTTTCATGTTATTATATGCTGCTTAGCATATTGCTATGCTTTGTATGTTGCCAGCTTTGAATGAAAGATCATAATTTTAAAACAAGTAGTTCTAAAGATAATGTGGGTTGTTTTTTTTCACTAAACCTCATGCATTTAAAATAGCAAGGGTTTAAACAGTATGTTTTTCAGCCTTAAGCATGGCTTTTGCATTATTAGTTAGTTCTTATATGGTGTCATATTCTTGTGAAATTGTATATTTTATTTACTCAAAGCTTTATAGCAGCATTCACTAAAACTTATTTAAGAGAAAAATCCACCAGTCTTCTTGTAGATGAGTCTCATTTTCAAAATGCTATTACTCAGATTAGCTATCAAAATGCCTTTGAAAATCTAATACGCATTCTCATGAAAAATAACCTTGAACAATATTTTTTGAAATTATTGTCCAGTAAGCCATGTGATTCAATAGTTTTTATGTTTAAAAAGTTATGTTGATAACATTTGCCTAAGGTTGGACGATTTTGCATATATTAACAAGCCTCTGTTGTGAGTCCCTGCTTAATAATAACGGTCTTTGACACTTGTCTTGTTTACTTGTTTACATAGTTGTCTACTATGCTTGCTATGTGTGCTAACATTATAGTGGAATTTCCATGATTCTTTAATATCGCTATGCACATGTTTTAGGTGAGATAGACTTTGCAGATACAATAAATTGGCAACAACATTGACTTGAAATTGCTTGCTCTTGTTTAGAAAATGTTTATGACAACATTATTTTTACTAGGATGCAGGAAAAATGTTTATCATAATTCCAGTTTTATCTATGCATGAACATTATTTGTCTCCATTTTTCCTGAGAACGTTTTACATGCATTGTGTTTCAAGTATCATATCAATTTGGACAAAAGTCTAACACTGATGTCTAGAACTTTGGCCATCATTTGTATAAAGGTGTTCTGAGACTGTGCACAAGACAGACTGAGACCTAGAGTTGTCGGTCACACAAATATTATAAGTCATACAGTCTGACCTTTTCAGGTAATTAATCTCATGAATCCAGATTGACACAACATGCTAATGGCTTTTTTGAGCTGATCACTGTGACAGGTTTCCTAGTTTTTGTATGAACATTGTGAAGCAACCTCAGACTTTTATTATGATCCTTCTGCCTCTTCTGAAGCCACAGCCTTTTAATGGGACTAGACATAATTGTTATGAGAGTTTTGACATAATTTTGGGAGCCCTGTGACTGTTTCATCTTCAGAAGTATTTTAAAAAGACTATATTTGAACTGCCTTTGTAAGCCATCTGAGTGATATTAGATTTTATGTATTGTGTCTATTATGTTTTGACTTTCACAAGATAATGACATTCTTTTTTTGCAAATATTTCATTTGGAGAAGCTATTAGACTCATGGCCATTTAAACAGATTGTTTAAGGTAGTTGACTCAACATAAATTATGTATTCCTGATTCTATGTGTAGTGGGCAGAAGATATTTCTAATAGTGCAGAGGTGACTTTGTAGCTCTGTATTGGGTATTACAAATTAAGATCATTATGGGAAAGCCAGAGAATGTTTCTGTGTATTTATGGGAAAGCTGCTTATTCCAAAAGCAAGATAACTTAATCAAAGATGATCTTATTCTTAAAACTCATATTACTGCATTTTAGCTTCACAAGGTAAAGTCTGTTCCCATTAGCTGTTTCTCTGTGGCACAAAATATTTACCTTTCCTGATCAAACACTAGACACAGTCAGTGATTTTTACAAGCAAGTATCATCACCTGGGGCCATGCTGGCCTCACTGATGACATAGGCTTCCTGTTAAGTTTTCAAAATAAAAAGGAGGTGTTCCATGAGCTTCGATCTGTGCTTCAGAAATACCATTGAGCTTGGCATCACAATGTTGATTTTACAAGCAAATTCTCTACCACTGGCTGAAGAACTCTTGGTCAACAGATATTAAATATAATTTGGTAGAACAGCTAAAAAATAAGAAAGCTTTTTTCCTTATCAACTACTTACCATTGGTACTGTAGGGCTGAGAGAAATCTTAGTAATGATATTAAATTCAACAGCCATGAAGAGCAGAACAGAATGAAGAGATATTTAGGAAAAGTTTTAAAAGTTGTTGTTTGTTTTGTTTTTTAAAAAAATTGACATACTATTTTTGATTATCAGTTTCTGTCACCAACTGTCAGGTATATGAGCCAGATGAAGTAAATTAAATGTCTTTTAGTGACTTATCTTGTTCTTAGTAAGATCTTTGTATTTCTGGTGAAATATATTTTATGCCAATCTAGGGTAGTATCTTGAAAGTCAAGATTCATCCTAAAATGGTTATTCAGGGGGCAAAGTGATTTTATTTTTTTTTGTCTGATAGCACCTCATGTCTAAAACGCAGAGAGCAGCTCCTACTAGGGCAACGAAAGAAACTAAGTTCTGACACCTCCTATAGGAGAAAAACTCAAAACCACACTTTTTAAATTGTTGTTCTAAATTGAAGACAAGCGAGTGCTTCCAAACAAAAGGCAAGAACTGACCTGCAGCTAACACTGAAATGACCTGCAGCTAGCACTGAGTCTTTTGGTGGTGGTGATTAGCAAGCTCTCTCCTTTTGAAAAGACTCACAGAGGAAGAGGGTATCCTCTGTGTGGTTTAAATATTGGATTCTGCAGAGCAGTGAGGATAAGTGGAATGCTTTCACTATATCTTGAGAAAGATTGACTTTTTTATGTGACTACAATTAAGCTTGAAAGACAACAGAAAGCTGAGTAATGGCAGAATTTGGTCCTTATGCCAATCACAGAGTTACATTGCCTTTAAGACCAGAAAGTGGAAGCAAATGTCGCTATTCCTGGGTAATTTCCTTAAAATCCCAGAGTTATGTTCCACTTATTTTCTTTCCTAATAGCTCTATGGCTTTTCTTCCCACAGCTGCAGCATTATGTTAATTTACTGTACGCAGAAAGGGGAATAAATGGAATTATGAATTTTTTTTTTACCTTATAGGCAAAAGCATCCCATTTGTTTTGTAATCTTTATCAACTGTCATAAAATTATTGTGCAACAGAAAAAGTAGATGTCAAACATGAGACATTTCAGTTTAAGGGTAATCTTATTTCTTCCGCTCAGTCATTACATCTATCTCTGTGTCCTGTTCTTCTGACCATGCTGGCCTGCAACCTCTTTCTCTCAGCAGTAACAACAAGAGCTGAGAATATAACAGCCTTTCTACCCCCAGCTGGTATTCACCACGGGCTGATGCTTGTAGTGGTCATCCCTTCTATGCCCTAGTTTACAGCTCTCCATATTATAATTGTTTTTGCAAAGTGGTCTTTCAGATGTATCTGTGAGGAGGAGGTAACAGTAACTTGCTGTGGTTGCTATCAGGAAGATAAATACCATAGCAAATTATACATTGTGGCTTTATGAATTATAGTGACACTATGCATGAATATCTGGCACTATTGAAAGAGAAAATACTGAAAAAGGACCATGACTGGGTAAAAACCCCTTTGCTATTGGTATCTGGGAATAGTATATTGGTCTAGTGAGTGGGGTAAAAGTTTTGGCAACGTTGAAGACATGGAACATTAGAGAAGGGAATGCAAGTAGGGACTCAGAGATAGTGAAATAATTATTTATAATACACAAGTGAAACATCTAATTTCTTTTTCTGATTTTTTTTAACCAATATGACTATTAAATTATAACACAAAATATTTGGATTTGTTCAGCTCTCCACACTTTAATATTTAGAAGGTGTGTAGTGTTAAAGCAATAAACGATTAATTTGAGAAGAGAATTTTAATATTAAACAAAGACATAAAATTCTATTGCTTTTATTATGCTTGTCAGTATTTACTTCTGAGATAGCTTTTAAAGTCTCAAGTTAGTAACAAATCAAAACAAAATTTAATTAAAAATTTAGAAATAAAATGCTATGCATTCTATCAGTAATGTCAAATTCAACTCTGAAGTTGCTCATGATATTTTTGTAATTTTAAAGGGAAGTAACAGTGTGAGTTTCACTTATTCTATGGAAATATAGATTCAATTTGCAAGCACATTGGAATAATTTTCATAGGAGATAAACAACAATATTCTGCTAAACTTTCAGAAAACAGTCTATTTGCCACCTGAGAAATTGACTGGTTTTTTTGCATAAGCAGTATTTAGAAGTTTCCTACTTATGGAGTTGACAGTGACTTTATAAATGTGTGGTCATGTTATTAAGACTAATTAATTATGAATAATGAGTGATAAATAACCCAGACATCTCCAGTTTTTAAGGAAATAGATAATGGGAAATGTCTCACAGGACAAAAAGGAGATGATCAATAAAACATTATGATCCTTAGCCAAATTGCATAATGTGTAGAATAACTGCAGACACAGGGTGAAGCAGGTGTTAAAAAACAAGGTCTTTGGTTTTTTTGTTACAGTGTAGAAGATGAAATATTTTAAGATCTTGTAAGAAAAGAAAAGACTTTCACACTCAAGTCCAATACAAAGAGACACCTTCAGCTGGTCCAATTCAGTTGCTAGTTCAAACTTAATTTTTCCATTGCAGGCCAATGCAGTTCCTTAAAGGACTGCAACTGTATGCTGCCTCTCAAACTGGAAGTGATTATTAAAAAGTAAAGAGAGTTGAACTAGTACATGTAGTTATATTTACAACAAAAACTTTCTAAAAGAATCCTTTAGCTTAATCAGCATGTATTATGAGGCTATTTTTTGTTGCAATATCTAAGCTAGATAAACTTTTGAAAGCTTTTTTTTTTTTTTTTTTTTTTTTTTAATTCTACAATTTAAGAAGGAATACAAACTGAAACCAAACAATTAAAAAAACCCCAAACATTTTTGGGTGGAGAACAAAACTGATAGAACTTGGACTTAAAGGATAAGAATATGGGAAACTACATCCATTTGCAAAAGTGGATTTAGACATGGTGCCTACAGCTACACACAGTATAATCTCAGTTTCACTCCATTCACTGAACCACTTTTTATTTCAGTTTGTTTTTACTTCTCAGCTTAAACATCAAATATTTTTCTTCAGTCAGCACTTTTCCTTCTTAATATTTATATGTTTTTGTACCAAAATTGGATCAATATTTGTGAACAGTGGTGTTTTTTTTCTGGTGTTTCCTTTCTTCCTAGAAAGGAACGGGAATTATCCCTTCATAAGGTGAATGAAAAACAGTGTTATTATAATTTGTACTAATATCATAGAATCATAGAATGGTTTGGATTGGAGGCAACCCCTAAAGAAGATCTTGTCCAATGCCGCTGTCATGGGTCTTTCACTAGACCAGGCTGCTCAAAGCCCTGTCCAACTTTGCCTTGAACACTTCCAGTGATGGGGAATCCACAGCTTCACCAGGCAACCTGTTCCAATGTGTCACCAGCCTCATAGTAAAGAATTTCTTCCTTATCTTGAATCTAAACCTACCTTCTTTCAGTTTAAATCTATGGACCCTTCTCCTGTCACTACAGGCCTTGGCAAAAAGCCTTTCTCTGTCTTTCTTTTAAGTCTCCTTTATATAGTGAAGGGCTTTAATAAGGTCTCCGCAGAGCCTTTTCTTCTCCAGGCTGAACAAGGGTTAAACCCCCTCTCTGCCTTTCCTCATTGGAGAGGTGTTCCAGCCCTCTGATCATTTTTGTGGGCCTTCTATGGACCCACTCTAACACCAGGTCAATGTCTTTCTTGCGCTGGGGACTCCAGAGCTTGACTCAGTACTCCAGGTGGGGTCTCAGAGCAGAGCGGAGAATCAACTCCCTCAGCCTGCTGGTCATATTTCTCTTTAGGCAGTCCAGGATATAATTAGCTTTCTGGGCTGCAAGTTCACATTGTCGGCTCATCCACTAGCATCCACAAGTCCTTCTCCACAGGGCTACTCTCAATCCATTTCTCCCCCAGTCTATATTGATACTGTGGAATGCCCTGATCTAGGTGCAGGACCTTGCACTTGGCCTTGTTGAACTCCATGAGGTTCACCCAGACCCACTCAGTCAAGATCTCTTTTGATGGCGTCCCTTCCCTCAAGTGAATCAACTGCACCACTTAGCTTGATATCATCTGCAAATTGCTGAGGGTGCACTCAATCCCGCTGTCTATGTCATTGATGAAGATATTAAAGTATTGGTTCTAGTATGGACCCTTGAGGAACATCACTCATTACTAGTTTCCTCTTGAAGATTGAGCCATTGACTAACTCTTTGGAAGCAGCCATCCAACCAATTCCTTATCCATCTAAAAGTTCATCCATGAAACCCATATCTCTCCAATTCAGAATGTTGTGGAGGACTATATCAAAAACCCTACAGAAGTCCTGGTAGCTCTTCCCTTGTCCACTGATGCAGTCATTCCATCAGGGAAGGCCACTAGATTAGTCAGGCATGATTTGCCCATGGTGATGCCATATTGTCTGTCTCTAATCATCTTCCTTGCTTCCATATGTTTTGAGATATCTTCTAGGAGGATATGATCCATGAGCTTACTGGGCATGGAGGTGAGGTTGACTGGTCAGTAGTTTCCAGGTTCCTCCTTATTACCCTTTTTAAAAAGGGGTGTGATATTCCCTTTTCTCCAGTCACTGGGGACTTTGCCTGACTCCCATGATTTTTCAAGTATGATGGAGAGTGGCTGAGTGATTACATCAGGCAATTCTGTCAGGACCCTGAGATGCATCTCATCAGGTACCACAGATTTATGTGTGTTCAGGTTTCTCAGGTGGTCTCGAACCTGATATTCGCTTAGGATGGGAGGGACAACAATCCCCGAGTTCCTGTCTTGAGGTTCCAAGACTTGAGAGATGTGGGAAGAGATAATGCCATTTAAAACTGAGACACACACAAAAAGCTAAGTACCTCAGTCTTCTCCATGTTGGTTGTCACTAGTTCTCGTCTTATTTATTGAGGAGGGGGGTGTAGAAGCCCTTTTTATTATTCTTCATATCCCTTGCCACATTCAGCTCCAGCTGTGCCTCAGCTGTTCTGATCCTATCCCTACACATCTGGGCAGCATGTCTATGTTCTTCCCAGGATACATGTCACTGATTCCACTGCCTGTGCATTTCCTTCTACACTTAATTGGACCAGGAGGTCCTTACTCAGCTGTAGAGGACTGAAGGCAGTGGGTTGATTAGCATGGATAATATGCAGCTGTGGCCTTGCCTTGAAGGCAGTGGCTTGATTGACATGGACGATGTGCAGCTGTAGCTCATTACTGCTAAGTGGTTAAATAGCCCTGAGGATGGTGGGAGAGGGGGTTTGGTAGAGGAAGAGTAGGGTGGTTTGGCCTCTGGAGGAAGGAGTAGCAGCACAGACAGTAGAATCTGACTGACAGTAAAAGCCTTGTTACAGCCAGCTAGTCTGATTGTGCTGCAGTAATTGGTGCCCCATGTGAGGCTGACTGAGTTGGGCTCTGACTACAACTGGTGCCCAAAGTAGCTGAGACAAGCAGGAGAATCTCTGACCTGTAACAGACACAGTGAGAGGTGAGCCATTGACAACTAATTGATATGTGTGTGTTGCAATATTTGTTGTCTGTATTAACTCAAATTGCAACTCTCAGCTGTCCTGGTCTCCTGCTCCTGTTTGATTTCTTACACATGGGAATTGAGAGCTCTTATACTTCAGGAAAGGTATCTTCAAATAGCTCCCAGCTCTGTTTCGCTCCGTTATCCCTGAAGGTAGTTTCCCAGGGGGTCCCATCCACTAATTTCTTAAACAACTGAAAGATTGATCTCCTAAAATTCAGGGTCTTGATTTTACACTTTGCCTGGCCCATATACCTCAAGACTATAAGATCTACCAGGGCATGATCACTGCAGCCTAGGCTGCTGCCAGTCTTGACCTCTAATTCCTTTATTTGTGTTGGTGAGCAATAGGTTGAGCAATACATCTCTGGTTAGGCTGTCTATCACCTGGATGAAGAAATTATTCTCAATGCAATCCATGTCTCCTGTAAAGTTTGCTCTGTTGCTTTTCCAGCAGATGTCAGGGTGACTGAAGTCCTCTAGCAGGATCAGGGCCTGTAAGTGTGATGCTGTTCCTAGCTGAAGTAAGAACAATTTGTCAACAATCTCCTTGATCAGGCAGCCTGTAGTAAACATGAACTATAAGGTTTCCTTTGATGGCTTGGCCTCTAATTTCTACCCATAGCTCTCTGTTCACTGCCTTTTTACTGTAGTTTCTTTATTAGGTGATAGTATTGTCCTGAATAACTTGCAAACTTGACGTGTCACATACAATAAATAATACAAATGTTTTTAATCCTCTATATACCACTGAAAAGTATTTCCCATCACTAGTAAGCAAAATTTCAATGTTACTAACAATTAATAACTGTTCTGAATAACCAAAAAATAAAAAATAATCTAACTCTCAAAACTTGTTTTAACTGTACAGAATTCTGCAAATGTAAGAGATTGAAATGTGCTATTCCAGACTAAATCCCAGACTACCTTCAGTCATATCAAATTAAAGGATTCTCTATATAGTTTACAGATGAGTTTTGGAGCTTTACTTTTACAAGAGATTTCTCCTCTGAATTCTGACTGCATTGCTTAGTAACACATAGACATTGTCTATTCATGTTTGTCAGTTTTGGTACCTTCTCAGAGAACTGATGAGGATAGTTTACTGAAAAAATGTAAATTCTTTGAAGGTTTCCAGTCAAAGACATCCCATTACTTTTCCTGTGGTTTTCTATGTCATCATGAATAAACATGTAGAATAAAAAAAAAAATTTGTGGTAGTCATAGGTCTAAATCTTAAATAGATGTTGAGATGATTTTAAAAAAGTCACATTAACTGAACTTCTGCATTAATAGAAATTTCTGGATGTTTGCTGTAAAATTGAGCTTCCAAAATTATTATTAAAATATACCACTGTGGCCAAAGAAAAAGGAGGTGCTTTTACTATTTATCAGATATATGCTGGTGATAAAATTATTAATATAACATGTTAAAAAGTAGCTACCACCTCACAGAACACAAAATAAACTTCTGCATTAGTTTGGAGATTTCTCAAGGGGAAAAATTCTGGGGTCTGTGTGAAGTCAGACTGCATGGACTCTGTAGGATTGTTTGCTTTAATTGGAGAAAAAAAATGTAACCATGAAGTTTGACAGCCATGCCAGCAAACATGGTGTTTTATTAAGATCTTCATTCCTTGGATTCTGTCTCCAGATTTGTTTTGAGATCTTGCTGTAACTTCTGTACAGACCATAGTGCTCAAAGCCCAGTATTGTCTACCAGCCAGATCTGCCTTCAAGGCACAGCCAAATCAAAGGCAGCATTCTCACTCCGGTAGCTTAGCTGGGCAGTTCCCAGAATGTATAACCCCTCCTGCATGCCCTGGGGCGACTGAGGACAGGGGAAGTGGATGAAATGAGCTGTAGGAAGGAAAGAAGAAAGAAACCTCTGTTCAGAGCCTCTGTTGCCTCTGTACCTTCCTCATGTCCTATATCTGCACTGACACCTTCAGTCATCCCCATCCTACTCCCATTGTCTGTCCCAAAGCCAGCAGGACTAGAGTGTAGGAAATGAGCTCTCCTCAATGGAGTCCATCCACAGAGGGCTGCTTCTCTCTCCTGTGATGTATAACTACAGTGAATTAGGGATCTCAGCCTCCCCTATGCTCAAACTATGACAGAGTTTAGATAGGCTTCTTATGAGTTCAGTTCTAAGAAGTGAAGTCCAGTTTTTAGGTAGCCCATGGTCTGCATGGTTAGGCTGAATGAGAACTAAAAACTTGCTGAAGGGGAAAATAAACAAGTAGCTCACATTAGTGCAGTGTGCATAACAGACAACAGTAATGCAAAAAAAATCTAAAAATTCAGTATTTTATAATTAAAAGTGCAGACAGTTGTATAAGTTTAGTGCCTGATGCTTTCTCAGTCCTTGCTGAAATGAGGTGCAAACAGCTTTTGTGTCAAAGAAAACAAAAACCAAATGGGAAAGGACATGGAGATTGTTTTGCTTTTGAACCCAGTTTTATGCAGAAGAATAAAGGTATACGGAAGCAGTCTTCCAGACCTCAGTTCAATGAGTGATCTATGAGATTATGCTTCCTCTTAGTCTGGCTATCAGAATTTTTTTCCTACTGCTGCCATTAATGTGACCTCTAAGGTTCTATCAAGCACACTGAAATTTATTTTAATCATGACAACATAATATGGTATGGAGGAGAACATTTTGATGAACTGTGGATAATCCTTCTTTGTTCCTATGAAAGAATGTGATAGTTTGCTTCATTTAATACACTCTGCTTTTCCATAACAGTCTTTTTAAGGAATGTAATTAAGATTAGTGACTAGCTTTTCCTGAGGAAGAAAAAGTAAACTGCGCATATATTTACAGAAAGAGTCAACAAAAAAAGGGGGTTTATTGCCTGGTCTTTTTCTAATTGCAGCATTTTATGGTTTTTTTTATATGTTAATATATTGTGTGCTTTCTGTTTCTCCAACATTAACTGTTTTAGCATCCTGCTACAGCAATGGCTGTTATGGGAAATGGTGGCATATGTGAAAACTAAAATAAGTACTACTTTTTTTTGTTCTGAAACAAAGATAAATATATAAGTAAAATAATAAAAAAAAATCTCTTGGGTCTCCCCTAAAGCTTTTCTTTTTGTTATGTACCTCAAGTATAAAGATTTCACTAGGTATATAAACAGCAGTCTCATGAATAAGAAGCTTTTTAAAGAGTTCAGTTCCAGGTGAGTCATAGCTCTGAATCATAGAAAATTATGATATCAAATAGCTTTCTTCCTACAGCATACATTGGGGGGGAAAAAAGGAATTAAGAAAATCAACCTTCTCATTTTGCTTCATTTGCATATGAGGACAACATTAATATCCTATTATAGTCTTCCTCCCTCTGAGTCTGTAGAAATCCCATAAATTAGATTACTGTTTTTAATCTATGTTAGCAGAAGGCCTAAGGAAAATAGATAAAGGAGGGATCCTTAAAGAAAATTTTGGTTTCTGTCCTCAGTACCCCCAAAGAGCTGTTAGCTAGGAGGAAACCCAAAGATCAAAAGGAAACCCAAAGATGATACTTATAAAGCTGATTAACTGTCATACGATAGTCACAGGGATTCTGGGTTACCTAAACATCTCAGATCAGTTTAAAAAAAAAAACCCACAGAGGTCACATGAAAAAAAACTTAATTCTGACAGGAAATATAAAAATAAGAATTCAGTTCTGCCTCCATTCCTTAGTGCACAATTATTAACTTGCTAAGTTCAGCCTGTGTCACAGTTCTTGAACACTTATGATCACAATGATTATCATTAAAAATTATTTTTAAATTAATATATGCACCAGATTTTTTAGTAAAGACATTGGCTCTGTCCAAAAAAAAAGTGTATGAGGGAAATAAAGACAAAAATTTAAAGCATAATTTTGTCAAATGCTCTGTGAACAGATCTTTTCAAAAAATATCAGGGTTGTTTTAGTTAGCTGTTTTCCTAAAGACATAGTAATTTCAGGACAAAAGAACCATCTTTTGTTCTTTGAGCACGTCTATGTAATATGAGTAAAAGAAATATGAAGTCCTTGGAAATTGCATTAGAGGTAAAAAAAAAAAAACTTAAACATTGACCTGGCTGGTATTATTTACTTTCTAAAATGAAGATCAATTTCTTCTTGGATCTAAATTCTGCAATAACAGAACCACCATTTTCTATTTGTAAGCTAATATTCCTCTTTATGGAATAGTTATTTTCAGCAGAGTATGAATTCAAGACCAATTTTGTTTAGATGAATTAACATTAATATGGATTGTTCTCAATATTTTCATTAGTTTAGGGTCAATGTAGCTAAAGCTGTAGTATTAAAAGCTGAACGAGCTATTACAAGACCATATGTACTTCTTCCTATTGATATTTCTGACCTATGGATTTCCTCCGCCTCGAACTGGCATAAGAATTTATATGGCAGTGTGGTGAACTACCTTTAGGAACTGCAAAAAAGTTAGATGTTTTTAAAATACTATTTTAAAAATGGTATTTTTTACCCGGAAAAAGTTTTGAGTGAGCTCCTTAAATGGCTGCCTGAGGACCTGTGTTGGCAGTAGGTGGGCAGCCATGCTTCCGCTCATTTTTCATAGTCTTGGCTGCCTGCATGAAGGGATTCTGAAACTTTGGCTGGGGATTGCAGTGTAACATTACATATAACCTAGTGTAACTGCAAGCTGCTGCTGAAAGTGGGATCTGGGTGGTCACATCTTGACATATGATACAGGCTGACATCATTACACTAAATGTATCAATTTCTGCTTTTTGCTCAGTACTCTCTGTACACATCAGTGATACTGTATAGAGTTAAATGCTGCAGTCCAACTTCTTTCACCTCAGATTTTTAAGGGCTAAATGAGTATGGCATTGATTTGAGCTATTACTTACGAGAACAGTTAATGTATAGAAACAATTATTCACAAATGGGTTTTGAGGAGGAATTTGAGAATATTGATCAAATTTTAATGAGATGAACAGATGTAACTGCACTCGAGAGAGCGTAAAAATGACTAAGTCAGGGACACATTTTGTTACAATGGTAAGCAGGACAAATTGTCTCCAAAATTATCTGAATCCTGTTGGGTCTTTGAAGATCTTTAATTAATTCCACTAGAAGATAAAGAAGAAAGGTTCATCTTTAGTATTAAAGTTTCCTCATTTTTGCATGCAGGAAGCAAACAAAAACCACCTTACTTTTGCTTGGATACTCACAGGATGGGGAATGAGAGATATCACTAATCAAGAAATGGATAAGTGGCCTGAAAAGGACTGGCTGTTGAAATCATAGAAAATACTTCCTTACCCAGAGCATCTGAATGTGAGGGTTAGGCTGAAACAGTCACAGTTGTGTCCACCTTCCAGTGATGTCAAAAATATTCAGGGGAATCCAACGGAGGTATCTGATTAAAATGCCTGTATGTAAAGACAGCAGAGTGGAGCAAGTCTGATAAATGGTTTGAAATTTAGCTCCCTAGGAATGTCTATTTGCTATTCTGTAACAAGCTATGTTTGCAAGTAATCATTAGTAGCTTGTGAAATTGCATATGGTTTTCATGATACATAAAATAATAGAATGGGTAACAACTTCAACACGTTACTGACTTAGGATATTCTGAAACAAGTTGCATTTCTTGATCTCGGGTGTTTTGGTTTTGACCACATACCTTTTAATAGACATTTTCATTGAACTATGGCTACCTTGTCATTTAAATATGACTAAGCATTCCTCAAATGAAAGTAACAATCTTCTTTATTAACCATTTTCCAAAGTGGAGGTAGACAGCTGCCAATCTAAGAAGTCTTGGTAGTTGTTGTTTTTTTGTTTTTTTTTTTTTTTTAAACATGTTTCTACCATTAACAAATAAAAGCAACAACATTTTCTGATATTTTCAACTATTTTGTCTTTCTCTTTTGCTAACTATGTTGTTTCATTATTACCAAAAACTTGCAGCCTTCTAAGTATGTATACTTTTCCCTTTTTTTTTTTGATAAAAGCATCTAATATAGCATTTCTTATGCTGGACTGAAAACAGGAAACAAATTAAAAAAATGGTAGAAAAAGAAAAGAAAACAAATAGGTGCACACATACCTATGTACATACATTCAACACTCAAGAGTGTAACCTTTTCAAATATGAAGGGTTTTTTCTCCCCCCCCAAATTAAACTGTCAGAAGAAGGTGGCTTTGAAGTTGTGGAAGAGATTATCCTATGTCCATTTCCTCTGAGAGGTAAACCCCAGCATTTCTAGGTGTGCATAAAACTGAAGCTTTTTTAACTATGACTTTTGTAGGTAGTACTCACTGAACCCGTGATAGACTATAAGATACCTGAGGAAGTAGATCATATGCCCATAGGGAGAAAAAAAGATAAAAGCCATGCCTGGTTTAACAAATGCAATTTCAAATACGTAATCATTTCGGCTGGCATTTACCAAGGTATTTGCAAAAAGGGAAGATAAGATATTTTAAAGACACTTCCCCAAGGCTTTAATAAAAAAAAATATTTTATTTTTTTGAATTATTTACCAGACATAACATACTTTGACAACTTGAGCGCCTTCAGTTTCCATGCAGTTTTATCCCCATTGCTAGTTTGACACTTCACTGAAGTTCTTTGGATGTCATCTGAAAGCAACTGCATTTAATGAAAGTCTTATAATAACACTGAGTTTGATTCATTGCCAGAACTATTTAATGTAACAAAAGCATGCGATGCTTTTACTGTCATTTACTGAAAGATCCTAAGGCTTTGATTCCATGAAGTATTGAAAGACATGAGCTTGAGTCTCAAGCCATGTGAAACAAGAATGGAGACCTGCACAATTAAAATAAATTGCATGTTTAAATCTTTTTCAGGATCAGAGCCAGCATGGTTCAGCATTCAGCATCATTCTACAGATAGGTAATTTTGCCTTGTCTTTGTAAAATCTCTAGTGTTGTATTTTCTTACAAGGCACATCTGACTGTTTTGTACACCTCAGTTTTATGCAGTTTAGCAAATAAAGCCTCTTTCCAAGTCATTCAACTGGTTACACTTTGTTATACAGCTAGTCATGCAAGCATTTTGTTCCATTTTTCTGAACTGGCTTTAGAAGCTCTTCTCACACTGACTTCCTGCCAAAACAACTTCTGTTTTTCCACTGCCTCCCCTTTCTTCCCCATCCTTATATTATCTCATTGCTAGTTAAAATAGACTTAAGGGACTTACTACTGAATGTAACGCATCAAGTTATGATATACAACTTGAAAGTACCTGATTTTCTAGCAAAACCACACCTACTTTTGTGAAAATACACATTTTTACTCTGTGGCAGGTCCCTTATTAAACTTATGAGAACAGATTTTATTGCACAGTTTTCCACCTGTGCCTATCAGAAAATGATTTCTGGATTTTTCTCTGTAGTTTGTTTGCTTCAAAAGGGACGAATACATATTAAAACTTTTATTTAAATGAAATATGGTTACTATACTCTGGAGCAAATACTGTTTAGTATGGGAATATTCACAGAATATGAATAATTTACCTCAATTTAGACTTGCTGAAACTTGGGTTTCTAATATAAACTAGCTTTCTAAACTTCTTTTATAGTAATTTTTATAAGTAGTGATCTTCCACTGTGCACAATTCATTTCATCTAAGAACATTTTTCTCAGACTGTATGAGTCATGTCCTATACATCCCTGTCTCCTATCATTGATTTTAGTGGAAAACTTATTATTAAACTACATTACTGTAGCCTGTCAGTTGGATAGCTTTAAATGAGCTAAATCATGCCAACTATGCATCCCATGCCCATACTTTGATATTCAGTATTTGATATTCAACATCTAGTATCTTTCAATGAAAGATTTAATGCTTTTCTAGTTCAATTCTGGATTTTTCTTACTCTTACAAGTTTCATCAGTTGTAGGAAAAGACAGCTGAGAGCAGGGTAGGTGTGGTTCAGGGACCTGTACCATCGGTTAGTCATCTGTCTGGCATCTCTTTCCAGGGGCTGACGTGCACTGTCTCTTGTGGGGTGTTGCAACACACCCACTGCTATAGTGAAGGCAGGATTGGTCCCTCTGGGATGGAGACCACCTTCATTCATCATGCTTACTTGGGGAGTTTAGCTGTATTTTGAGCCTGGCTACGCTGTCTTTTGGGGTTACCTGTAGTAGATACAGTGGCAAAAAGCAGTACTTCCAAACAGTGTATTGGAAATTAATCCAAAAGTTCATAGTACTATGCAAACAGGTTTTAAAAGATTTCCATAAGCATATTGTCCCATCTAACAGCTTAAATACATCTAAGTTATTCCCCACATCTCACTTTCTGCAGTGACAGCTATTGAGTAACAATCACTGTCTCTTTATTAAACATTGTCTCAGTCTTATTAAAAAATGAGCTCTGCATCATTATTCCTATTCTAGTTTTCAGTTTCCTTAAGGTCACGTGTCCTAACTTCTACCCCTCAAAATCAGCCGATATCTATTGAAACAAAATGTCAATCATTTACATAGTATTGGTCTCAAGTTTTCTATGTGCTAACTGTTCTACCTTCTAATTTGACCAGGAATTATGTCTAGATGGAATTAGCCTTGTCAGAAAAAGAGTTCTCTTCTCTTTAATGGTTTCTCAAATTGCTTAGTGTTTCACTAAACATGGATTGTTTATATTTATAGTATGATACAGCAAAATTCTTGAATGTTGAGAAAATCAATCTGAGAAATTTCTTCATTACAACCAGTCTACTAATCAAGTACTTTTCTAGACTGAGAAGTCACAGGTGTTATTATACAGCTTTAAAATATAATTATATATATGATTTTGTTTCACTATATAGTTTTAATTGCATATGTTAAAATATTTTGTATCAAATCACATAATTGTATGTTATTCCATATCTATAACATCTTTCATGAAATATTTATTATAATAAGTTGCATATTTAATTATATATTATAACACAGTATTATAACAGTACATATTATACATAAGGTCTGGGTACCTCTTCTATTTTATAAACATCCAGGGTATAGGAAACAAGGAGTTAGACTGTCCATTCTTTTCTGAAGTTACTACAATCTATAAATATCTTCTGGACATAAATATATCAAGTATGTTACTTTAAATCTCTTTTGCTCTTTATGGTACAAGACAGTCACCTTTACCTGAGAATGACAAGGAATGACAGATAAAAAATTTTGAAACATGGACAAGGCCTTTTTTTGAACTTGCAAATTTAGCCTCAAACTGTCTGGTCTTCCTTTTTCAGTATATTTGATTACATGATAATATCTATTTTGCTGTCCATTGTCTCCCTAAAGAATGTTATGTTTTGTTGGCTTTCAAATATGCTATTTCTTTCTACTTGTATCTGAGTTTATTTTTTTCTCAGACACATTACTTGCATTTGCAAAGGTTGAATGAACTTCTATTGGTTACCTGCAGACATTTTAGAATTAAAAACTCACTTTCTTGTCACTTTGTGGTTGGTTTTGTTTGATTTTTTTTTTCTTCACTGATGTCTGTAATGCCTTCCATTTTTTTTACTGTTTTTGAATGTAACCTGTTTGTATTTAGCTTTTCATTCAAGTCATTAATTAGAATAATAATTTGTCAAAATATACAGAGGATGCTCAAAGACCACTGAAATCAGAGAGCATTTGCCTTACCCAGTTATGCTATTATGCATCATGCCTTTTATTTTTCACTATCTTTGCTTGTGAGTTTCTTGAGATTTTTTTTCTGGCAAAATGAAAATACACAATGGTGAAATAACCACAAGCATTGGTCAAGGACATTTATATAGGCTTAAACCACAGAATCAGGAGGTCTGTCACAGTTTCAGTAATTATGAAGTGTCGGTTTATGTCCTTAAAATAATTACCTAAACACATATGGAAAATAGAACAGGAAAAAAGTGCCAGGGAGAAGACCCCCTCCTGGGTTCTTCATGCATTACACATTTCAGCTGTGGTTTTGCAGCCCATTACAGAGTATGCACAGGCTGACACTCAGCTTGGAGAACAGGACCTTGATGTGCAACAGGGACTAGTCCAAACTGTTAATTCTGCATGTCTGCAGAATCACTCCTGGGCTCCCATCTGGAGTGGATGGAAAAGCCTCACACGAGACTAACCCTGGGAGTGGTTAGGTAGCTCCAGGGACAGCTCTAATGGATGGGATGAGAAGGTTTCTTAGAGGTCATACTGGCAGTGCTTAGGCTGATGCTTCTGCAGTATTTCAGCAGATCTTATATCCTTCTGCTACACCCTGTGCCTAAAGCTTACAGCTTCAGCATCACACTGCGAGAGCACAACTACTGCAGCCTGTGGAAAACTTCTAATTATCTTGGGTGTCTTATGAACAGATAATAAAGAATCTTAATCAGGTATGTAAAATAAATCTAGTCCAAAGACACCTGTGGGAGCACTTAGGGTCATAAGCTTTGAGTTATCTCAACTAGATATCTTAACTAGAGGTAAGGTAGGGGCAGGGAAGGGATTTTTCATGAGAAGAATCTTGGATTGCCTAAAAAGCTAAGGCAGAGGGCTTTGCATTGAAACAGTAATGAGTATTCCCTGATATCATGACTTGGTCAGAAAGAAATCCTAGAATAAATTCATATGAGAAGAATCAGCTTACTCCTATAGAGAAATGACTAAGTAGACAAATCTTGCAGAAATAAGTAGGCAAATGTGTCTCCATCAAGAGACCTCCAGATAAGTAGGCTCAAAGGTCTGTGAAATAAGCACCAAATCAGGAATGGCTCTAGGTGCTCATCATGCAAGTACAGAGAGATCACTGTCAAGAGAGCTAGCCAGAGCGGAATGGTCCAGTAGACTTGGGAACAGAGAGCCTAGTTGAGCAAACTCATGGTGACTGACTGCAAGTGCATATCCTTAGCACAGCTTCACTGATGCTATGTTGATGATTGATCATCTGTGCACAGGGCTGTGTGTAAATGCAGTGGCATCAGAACATGTTGACAAAAGTCTTGGCGCTGGCTCAGCTGAAGAAAAATTCCAGGAAAATATACTCATCCCCGATTAGATTCGTACTGCACTTCACACCAGTTGGACTGGACTGCAGACAAAAAGCCTGTCAATGCAGCCACAGGACAAATTGCATTCTCCAGGACTTGTGAGCCTTCGGCTGCCTGAGCACATTAAATGAGCAGCCTGGTGACTGTCAGTTGAGATGGTGTACGGACAAATCTGTGAAGAGCAGGCAAGCTCTGGAGATGGCCACTCAGAGTATTGCAATACTCTAATTACAATAATAAGGGGCATTTACATTTAATAATGGGCAGCCATGGAGACAGAAGTAGCCAGGATGGCTAGTCTTGTCTGGGAGGACAGAGTAGAGAGTCATCCCATGGGCATGGAGGTACAGCCCTTTACCTAACACTGAATGGTTGGGTGGTGTTGAGCAGCAGGTGATATATACACAATACAAAGAGGGAAACGTGAACAGTTTCAACAGACTAAAGGATTCATAAGAGGTATTTTTTCAATAACTCTGTGTTTGTTGCAAAGAAAAATCCGAGTAGCCTTCAGAGTAACTTAGCAACACATTCCTCCTTTGTCTTTCCTTTACTTCTTCTATATAATATCTCCTTAAAGAAATATTTTGAGTTGAACTTTCTCATCTGGGCTCAATTACGATCACTAGCTCAAGCCATCTGTCACTTAGCTCATCTGCTGTTACTGATGAAACTGACCCCAGAAGTAACATCTGAATACTCCTAAACTTTGGGGCATATGGCACCTGAATCTGATTTTCACAGCTCAAAGCAATCACTACTGTTAGCTTGTCTAGATTATTTATTGTCCAAATACCTTGCATATATACACACACTTAAGTGCATGAATACTTCCTTTAAAAAGAATCTTATTATCCACCTTACTCCCTTAAGGCACTTTCTTTCTTACTTATCATCACTGCCCTTGCAGACATCTATGTCTCTAAGAACCAAGGACTCTTCAAGCAATCTTAACATGAATGTGTAGTAGCATGAAATTTTAAAATTACTTTCAACCTTAACTTTGAAATTATTTGTTTCTGCCAAGATACATAAAAGAATCAGAGGACAGCTTTTATAATTTAATATTATAATTATATTAGAAATCCTTGACTTTATTTGGCATGACACTTCTTAAATGGTCCTATCTTAAAAGCACATTTCAACAATAGATTGATCCCAATGGCATTTTAAATCTTTGGGTTATCTATTTCAGGTAAAAATTAAAATACACTATTATGTATCTGCCGATTGGAGTGCAGTGCTTCAGGCATTTCAGCTTGTTGAAAAGTGGTACAAACAATATCTGTTTTGTAAATGCCTTTTCTAATGGAGTGCCAAACAGTGTGTGTAAATGTTAACATAAAGGAATATAAAGCATATGGAGAATTATAAGAAAATATACATGCAAGTTCATAATAGGTATTTCTACAAAGGATTTTGTCTCAGAACTGGAAAATGTTACATAAACCCCAGTATTTCTTATACTCCTTTGTGTTTTGTTTTGCTTCTTTTCAGTCCCACTAAATTTTCTGTCCTATTTTTGAGATGGTTAATCTTCCCATATAATCATATTGCAATGTTATAATTTTGGGGTTTCAGTGCTTAATTTCTTTTCTTGGCTGGACAAACGATTCTCCTGTCCCCTGCAGCCAACTATAATAATTTCCAGTGAATGCAGTAATGAGGGCAGAACTGATTAAATGTAGGCTTTCCTCCTGCTAAAGTCAGCCAACAAGCTGCCTGTTAGTACCTAGGGAGTTTTTCTAGGTTGTTTTTTTTTGTTGTTGTTTTTTTTTTTTTTAAAAGTAAAGGACAATTTTCTGATCAGAGTTTTATGTTCCTGTCAGGAATAGATATATGAATGGAGACAAGTTATGTCTTGCTAATTGCTCTGCTAATTGTACAGTCAGGTTCAGACACAGAATTGTCATTGGTAGCAGAACTTTACCAGCAAAGTATGCTGCTGTGATTGCTGCTCTATCAACTTTACCCTGTTCTGAAGGCCAGCTGCTCTTTATAAAAAGATGCTGCAATGCATAATCTCAGCTTTTACAACAGAACCCTTTAGCACTAGAGGAGCTGTATATTGTAATGCTATTGAAATAGTCAAATTGATACACTATGCTGTGCAGAGAAAGGTTAGAAAGGATAGGAAATATTAACTTAGGCAAACAGTACATCTCCTCTGTGCCATGTGGTACAAATGCTTCTCTCTTCCCTACTGCTCAGCAAAGAAATCTGGAAAAGCTAGACCAGAAATAAGACTAGTAGTGTTACAACAGTATGAAAAAAACAGGCTAAATTCTCTGGTAGAAAAAATGTAATATTTCTAAAGACATTGAAATGTCCACGGACCTGCTTGGCTAATAGGTGGTTATGCTCATGGAATGTCAGTATTGCAAAAATAAAATGAGCCTAATTCTTCTGCACAATTTGTGATCCCACTCTTCAAATTTGTGTCTTAAATTTGGTTTCAAAGAATGTTCCTGGATAGGAGAGGTTCTGTCACCAGAATTAAAGAATTATTATGGCAGAACTCTTTCCAGAAATACTTGCACAAATATTTGAACAGCCCTTTTTATTTTTTCCATAGAGCAACCATCAAAGGATTGCCATGAGCATGTATTTACACAGAACTTTTACACAGAAATGATGCACTTCTATGAAGTGGAAGTCAATCAATTGTAGGAGGTAAAAATATTGTATGAATAAATAGCAATGGATTTTCCAAAAGGCCACAATCCAAAATCTTTCACGTAAACTACTTGTCAAATATCTGCATGCAGCACACTTATAAAAATCAGAGCTGTTCCCAAGTTTATATAAGCAGGATATCATAAAGTTATTTTTTGCCACAAATATGCCCAGCAACTCTATATATGTGTAGACAGGTATAAAGACATATATACATACAAATATGCATAGCATATATGCTTTCAAACATCATCTCTTTACTGGAGGAGTTTCATAAGCATTCTACAAATACTTGGATGCTTGTAGAAGTTCATAAAGTTTACTCATGATGAACTTTGCTCCCACAATACTACAGACAAGCTCTAAGAGAATGATAGTTAATGTAGACAGCAGGAATACTCTGCAGTAAAGGATCCCTAACATTTCACTATGGTGGTGTGCTCAGTGCTCTCATTCTTTATTATTTAAACTAAAATCTAAGACTGGTTAACAGTTTAAGGACCTTTAGCTTGGTAACTGTATTGGATATCTCCTTCTAGTGTGGACTGCAGTAACCTACATGACTCTTCAGCTGCTTAATCTCCCCAGATTCTGTTTTTATATAAAAAAACACATCCCCTTTTCTTGGCAGAAGCCATCCTTGAGAAGCTGCAACGTGATATTTTGCTTTGACCCTTGCTGTCAAGCAGCACATAACACTGACAGGGCACTGACCTTTGACAAGTCCTTGCTAGTCATTCCACATGGATTACAACATGAAAATTAAATGAGAGTTTATATATATGTGTATGTATCTGTGCATATATATATACATACACATATAGCTGTGTATATTTATACAATTGCCTATGTATATGTAATTGAACAGATATGAGTTTTATGTATATGCATATATAAATAATATATGTATATATATAAACTACCACAATGGCCAATTTTTTTCCTAAAATTAAAAGAAATCGATATCTAAACTGTAGCAGTTTGAAGTAATAGATCTGAAGGTTTAAAAATGCATTCTAGGTTGTCATTAATGAACTTGCCTTGTCTGGATTTTCAGGTTTCAGTTTCTTTTGAAAAACAAATATTTCTTGGTAAATACCAAAAATACCAGTACTACCAGTGCTGAAATATTGCTAGCAGAACCATTGCTTGCAGTTCTTAAAAAAAGATTAAAAGATCATGGCTTGTTTAGCTTAAAAGAGTGACAGTAAAGAGGATTTCTGTATATAAATACATCAGGTAGGCAAACTCCAGGGAAGCAAAGGAGGTATACCACCTGAAAAAGATGTTGACACATGAACAGATGTACAAGTATGAACCAGGAATAATTATGGGCTGCAAATCAGAAGTGCATACCTTTTGGAGGAATGTGACTTACCAAAAGAATAACAGGAAGAAATAAACCCTACCAGTCTTGAAAAGGAATCTGACATGGGTCTGTAGAACAGGATTTTTTTATTTCATTACAGAAGATAGAAGATAACTAGAACTTTTATGACACAGAAAATACCCTTTCCACACCTAATTCCAAAAAGTTTTGTTTCTATTTCCATTCTTTTTCAATATTGTCAAAGAATTTTCACTATAAGAACAAACAAACATATAATATCCTGTACACTATTGATAAAAGTGTAGCATTCTCGTGGAAATGCTGCCCACATTTTTTTCCTGCTTCCAGTAACCTCTTTGGGTTACCCACTCACTATAAACTTAGAGGATAAAGAAAACTTTCCAAAGGAGTGTAGCTACAGTATTGATCAATTCTGCTTGTGCTCTTTGAAGCTTGGCTTGCCCTTAAGGTCTGACACTGCTAGTCTTGTGCTTCAGACACAAGGTTTTTGTGATAAAATTTGCTTTCTCCCATTATATGTAAGTACCACTCTCCAATATCAGTGTGTTGCTAATGTTTGTAGAGTTATACTGTTAGGAATGTAGAAACATATTTTGCTTAATTACTTTCCCACAATGGGTTTGAAAATTAGACTCAAATTCTGCTTTCTATGCTGCACTTAAGGGTGCTATGGATAATGATGCAGAAAGGAGAAAAAGAACCAGCTGGAAAACAAATAAACAAAGCCAGGATGAAAAATGAAATAGAAAGCAGAGAGAATGGCAAAACAGTATTACTTGGAGATGGATGAGAGTGCAATATGAAATGAATTGAAAAACTGCTCCAGTGTTTTAGGCTTAAATTTTGCCACCCTGATATTTTGAAGATATAGTGAAAACCTCCCTTGCTGCTTCTTTTATAATAAGAGGGAACTTCTTCAAGCAGAGCACACCTAAAATTTCAGATTTTAAAAATTATGTGCTTTCAAAATTATTTAATGAACTCAATTTTTTTGGGTGTCATTTTTAAAAAACGTCATGCCTCCCAAGTATTCTCTTTGTTGGGAGCAATTTGTAACATCTTGAGGTTTGAGAGTGTATCCTCACCCACCAGTAAAGCGGCATACAGGCATGTAAAACCTTCCTGACCTGGGCTGTAGGAACATGTGACAAAGAGAAAAGGTCAGCTTTCTTGGCCTTACTGTGACTGGTTTGTGTTGGACTTTTGGTCTTTTGTGTATGCATAAGAACGGATTCATTGTTCTGGGCATAACAATGCCTCTTTAGGACATTTCTGTGAGAGTTTCAGCTTCCTTTCAGACCCTCCCTCTGTTCCTTTTTCTGTCTTGTAACTTCTGAAGCAAAAAAATTTCTGTGAACGCTTGTAGCCAAGACATTTCTGCTGATGATTTAAATGCTGCTGAAAAGGACTATTATAAAGCAATATGTATGCTCATGAAGCGTGACTGGTGTAGGATCAAACTCTGAACATTGCACGTGGGTGTTCCGTTGGGGACATGTATAGCTCCAGGTTATATACATACAGGAGCACATCACAGCACCTTTTGTTCTGCCTGGGTAAGGATGACAGAAAGATGCAGCCTTCAGACTTCATGTCTAATAGTTAAATTGTATATATAATGAGGAGGTCTCATTTAATTTGAATAGCATTGGCTCACACAGACAAGAGTTACGTTTAGTATTAGACTTATTTCAATTGATGAAAGAGCAACAGGTAGCAGGGATCATCAGGAAGTCTAGACTTGCACACAGGAAGACCGGTAAGCTCCATGACTATTTTAAAGAGTCAGAGAGAAGAAGATACATACACAGGGAGATGGTTCAATTATATTGGACACAGAAGAGATGTGTGAAAAAAGTGCCCCAATGTTACAGTTAAATTAAGCCATGTGCGTGCACAGACATGCCAAAATACTTGGCGTGGTGTTTTAAGGCAATCGGACCATATGGCCTCCTTAGCAATGCACAATGCTTTTTGCTGTGTCCCACTTACTGCAAAAGAAACTGTTGTAATTTTGGTGTGCCAGATGTCCTGTCAGTCAGCCAGTTTCACATTTAACAGTGTTCTCTGCCTGAACTTGACACAAACACAATGGTACTGCTCACTGAGTAGCCAGCTCCTTACTCTGAGGGAAAACATCATTAAAACAGTATATCTGAAATGGCAGGCAACCTTAGATTGTTCCTGGTGGATAGGCTTGCTTTCAAGAAAAACTGCCATTTTGTAATAACAGAAGAACAAAGGCTGACTCTCAAAGCAATGAAAAGGAGAGGACCGTAAAGGATGAATATACTATATTTTTGTCTATTTACCAGTGCATTTACTGGTGCATCTCTCAAGTGCTGTGGCTATTCCCTTGGGTTTGTACTTTTGGGACCAATTAATTTACTTAAGAAAAGCCATTGCAGGTGAGCAGGATGACAAGTCTGGGTCTAAGGGCTGGGGGGTGGAGTGTCACCTCAGTACTAATCTCCATCCCTTACAAAGTCTCTCTGGGAGCTCCCCAGTACCTGATAAATAGTTTTGGAGGGATCATTGTCTAAGTAGAGAAATGTCAAACATCTACAGAAGTTTTGTCTTTCTGTAGCTTAGTAATCAAGCCTCTGACTTCCCAGATTACAACATGTACACAGTGGAGAAATGGAAAAAGTCAATTCTATTAATGAAGTAGTCAGGTACTTCTCAGGAGGAAATTCACATATTTCTCAAGTTTCTGGCATTTTCAATAGCTATATTGAGCTAGTACAGTCAGTATTAATGGATAAAATGGCTTCAGTAGACCCACTCACTTTAGAATTATAGTCACGGTTACAGACAGACACATAACATATTCCTCACTTTCATTGAAGGTGCTAGCTATGCTCAGATTTGATGGATAAATCTAAATGATCATTAATTTTTCAGAGACAAAACATAACAGCTCAAAACTTAGGTGTTTTTGCAAAGTAATGAAAGTTGCACACCCTGGATGAATCTGTAGCCTGAAAAATATATTAGTTTCTGAGCATTCTGGTTAAAGAAGTGACTGAGAGTGAGGAACTAGCAGATTTTCAGAGTAATTTTATAAATTAAGGGAAAGATTTTTTTCTTAAGTTCTCAACTTTCTGGTGAGACTCTTCATCATTTTCATCGAGTCAATGAGACAAGATGGTAATCTCACATTTCCCCTTTTTCTACTCAGTTCTCATTGAAGGCTTTCCACCCTTTGATTACCTAGATGGTGACCAAAAAATGCACTTATTGCTCTATACTTTCTTGTGGGATATGTGACGTTTTGTTAAGAAAACATATTTTCAGATTTGCCATGTTGTGTATCTCCTTCAGTGCTGGAGCATTTAAGTTCTTTTTGATTTAATATTTTTAAAAGTCTTTTTTTTTCTGTTAGTTTTAAAATCTAAATTTAAACATTTGTGGTCCTTTTTAAAATTGTCTCAAGCTTTTAAAAAAATCTCTTCGTTTAGTAAATGTAACAGTACCTTTCTACCTACTTCTTAATCTCCCCTTCTGTAGTCCCCATGTAGGAAAATGTTTCTACAGAGAGGGTGGTCAAATATTTCAACAAGGTGCCTTGAGAGGTTGTGGAATCTATGTCCCTGGTCACAATCCAACCGTGGCTGGACACTGCCCTGATCAACCTTACCCAGCTGGCCTTGCTTTGAGTAGACTGTTGGACTGAGTGACCTCTAGAGGTCCCTTCCAAGATAAATTTTATCAATTTGTATTTTATCAATTTAATGTAACTAAACATCAGTTAATGTAATGTCATTGTAATACGACTTCATCCTTTTGCAGGTATGTATTACATAATAAACCGAATACTATATGTATCTCTATGTTTATGTGTATACATCTGTCTATCTAGAATGTACAAATGAATACTTTAGAGGACTGTTTTTACCTCATCAGAATAAAGAGGAAATAAATCATATGAATATATGCTTTCACATAATTAATGGAAATTGACATGATAGTGGAAAACAGTACATTTATATCTTTACATGTAAATGTTTTTCTATGAAATATTGTTCCTTAAAGTTGTTTAGCTTCTTCTGAAGTTTGTTGACTTAGCTGTTCCAGACTTTGAAAACCTTATATCAAACTCTGAAGCTCAAAAATTATTCTGAGCATATAAAAATGAATTCTTTGTATGACTTATGTTCTGTTAAGAACATAAAGAAAATCAGCCTAGTCAAAACAGTGTCACATCCATCATCCTTCATAAGTACCACCCATTGTGCTCCACAGTTATGCTGAACATAGTGGCATAATGCAGAATGGTTGAGAAATTTAAACTTACATGTTTTCTATTCATAGTGCAAAAGTCACCTTATTTTTTAGCTCTTTTATGTAATTACATTACCACTACCAAAGCGGGGGAGACCTGAGTTGTCATTTGTACAGACTGAAAAGCATATAATGATCAACATGATGTGCTGAACCACAGAACAAGTAGATGACACAGATTAAAATGCAGTAATGTTTGTGAGGACCATGGTTAGAGTATAGCTTGCTTATCTTTATTAATCAACTGGATAATTCCTGTTATTTGTTACCATAACATTGTTGTCTCATAAGTACTTCAAAGAGAAGGATGAAATGTAATGCTATTATGTAGCATAACAGAGAACTAACACAGGGTGACAATTTTAAGGAATATTCACCTCTATTCAGATTTGAGGTCTTTGTAGCAGGTTTCAGGGAGAAATAAAATTTGGAAAGGGACATCTGAATAGAAGCATTTTCTTTATGTTTGGGAATTAGTGGTAGAGTTTTCATTTCTCAGATCTTGACAATGTAGTTCACTTTGGAGAATGTCATTAGGAATTCACATGCATAACAACTGCCTCAATCTCTCCTTCCTTCTTTCCGCAGTGTATTTTTGTGTAATGGCTGTGTTCTGACTGCTGCTGCAACAAATGATATGTCAGAAATCAGAGAAACTTCCAAATTCTATCATCCTTAAGGAGTAAATGAATTAATTCTTATGTTTCTCACATAATATGCATAAAGTAATGCAAGCGGAAAACTGTATATGACTTTACATAAAGTTATCTATAACTTTAGCTTTCTCCTTTTACTTTCTAAGTAAAGTGATATTTCTAACTCTTCTCTCCTGAAATATTGCTTGATCAATCAAGCTCCAAAATGTTATTTCACTTTAGAGTACTTATTTTTAGATGTCTTTGTGGGCAGTACTACCAGGAATTAGGAAAATAAAATAGTCACTAGTAAGAACAAAGTTATGAAAATGTGTTAATATGTTTTTTTCTGAACAAACCGTGTCCCAAAATTCACTTCAGTGGGGACTGAATTTAGGAAAATTAACTTCTTCTCTCAGTGCTCCTTACTAATTGATGTAGATATCCCATTGCTCATTGTGTTGGCTGCTATATTGTGCTATGCGGACTGCGCTTGTAAATAAAATGGGCTTGAGTCTACTTTTTGACCTTGAGAAAAATATACAATAACATAGAATTTGCTTAAGAATGGCCTCAATTATACTACCTGTTGGAAACAGTCTCTGGGTTATGGCTGAACAATATCTTGGAGAGTGCTAATCGGTGCAGGTTGGAAATATGCCAGATCCAACAGACAAGATAAATGATTACGTGCAGTGCTGGAGGCCGAGACTAGGGTGGTTTACTTTATTCATGTCAATGTAACACCTGTGCCTCTTGACAGACATCTGAATTTTTCTACATACCTTCTTTGGATATATAGATTCTGATTGTGAATCCCTACTACACTGTCATATGTAATTATGTAATCTATTATGTAATCATTAACAACCTGAAGCCTCATGGAAGATCTGCAACCTAATACTTGGTGTCTTGAATCTGCAGTACTCCTAGGATTATAGAATACTTTGGTCAGCACAGAGAATAGCTTTTTTATTTTTTTTCTGATCCTCAGGCAGAGTATTTAACATGACAATTATTTAATCCAGATATTGCTTGAAATTATTTGTATCTTGCCTATGGAGAAAGTAGGAAAGATCACGTGGCTACATAGCTGTGTATTGTATTGTTACATAGGTACTGTGCTTGAAACGTCCTTCTGGCCTTGACCCTGGAAATGCAAAATGAGAAACATGGAATCATAGAACTGTAGGAAAAGACCCTTAAGAACATCACATCCAACCATAAACCTAACATTATCAAGTCCACCGCTAAACCATGTTCCTAAATTATATGTCTACATGTCTTTTAAATACCTCCAGGGATGGTGACTCAATCACTTCCCTGGGCAGCCTGTTCCAATGCTTGACAGCCCTTTTCAGTGAAGAATTTTTTTCTAATATCCAATCTAAACCTCCCTGGCAACAACCTGAGGCTGTTTCCTCTCATCCTATCGCTTCTTACTTGGGAAAAGAAACTGACACTCACCTCGCTACAACCTCCTTTCAGGTATCAGTACAGAGTAGTAAGGTCCCCCCAAGACTCCTTTTTTCAGGCTAAACAACCCCAGTTCCCTCAGCCACTCCTCACAAGACTTGTGCTCCAGATCCCTCACCAGCCCCGTTGCCCATCTCTGGACACGCTCCAGCCCCTCTGCTCCCTCTTGCAGTGAGGGGCCCAGAGCTGAACACAGGGTTTGAGGTGCGGCATCACCAGTGCTAAGTGTGGGGGGATGTCTGGTCACTTCCCCTGTCCTGCTGGCCACACTATCTCTGATACAAACCTGGATGCTGTTGGCCTTCTTGGCTACCTGGGCACACTGCTGGCTCGTGTTCAACTGGCCATTAACCAGCACCTTCAGGTCCTTTTCTGTCAGGCAGCTTCCCAGCCACTCTGCCCCAAGTCTATAGCGTTGCATGGAGTTGTTGTGACCCAAGTGCAGGATCTGGAAGTGCAGGACACGTAAAGGAACCCTTCTAACAGCCTGTACATACTCGCTGCATATATCCGTCAATGGTATCTGTACTTCCTCTAAGAAACATGAAGAAACATCAGTGCGTGCAGTTCAGACTATGACCTCAAATCAAATGAAAACCTGGCAGATATGAAACATCTATTTAGAAGATTTTGTCTAGTCAGCAATTAAATCAACATTTTGGCTGTTCATGTGATGAAGTGAGATGCCAATTTCCAGCATTCTGATAGTGTTTCCTTATTTTGAAAGTAACAAATACAAGTTTAATTATCTGGCATGGTAGGCCTATATATATACCTGTATACCTATAGTCAGGTATAAAGAAAAAGGAATTAGAATGATAACAGGACATAGATTTCCTCTGCTTTTGACCAGTATGACTAGACAACTGATGAAAGATGTGCAAAGATTGAAGAACATCTTTATAAAGATCTTTGGGGAAAGAAGTAGGTCTCAACTTTATTAGAACTTCCTTAGTTTTCAACAAGAGGTCAGGGAAAGTAGTAAGTTCTCACAGAAATCCTTGGAAAAAAGCACTGCAATGTCCTTGGCTCATCTCTAAGTAAAAAAAAAATAAAATAATTCACTTATTTTCAACCAAAGAAAATTGTAAGACCAGGTTTTATGCAATGAAAAAGTAGTTTCCCCATGAATTTTCTCACCTTCATAATAGTCAAGCAGCAATGAACGCTAAGAGAACTGTGACTATTCTTCCTTCTTCAGTAAACAGCACGTGCAAGGGATGTCTCAAGGAGAGAGATCTTTCTTCAAAGATTGCACAGTATCAAATGATCAATGCCATATTATAAATTCCAAACCTTATGTCAGTTTCTAAAAAATACTTCCTATAGTACTGTTAAGTAGGCCCTGCGCACCACAAGTGTGACTTATAGAGGAGACTTAATGGCTGTATGCTTCACTGCACATAAAACCATTGCATAGGCTTCTGCCTTTTTAGTAAGTGTTGCTATCTCTGTCTTCAGTATGCACAAGATGCGAGGAAAAGCAAGATTAGTTCTGATAATGATTTTCAGTGTGTTAGTTGACAGATAAAAGGCTATATTTACAAGACAAAAATTTCATTGTCCATCTGTTGGAATGTTGATTTTGTGCCGGAAAAGACCTCTGAAGAGGTAAAAGTGATGTAAGAAGAGACTGGAGCTAATCTGAAGTATTGTGTAAATAACTATTTTGAACAACTCAATATCTGGGTGCCAATCTAGGCACACATTTAAAACCACTAACGTGTAAAGATTGGTTTCTCAGCACTGAATATAAGGAGCATAAGAAGTAAAAATAATAGAAACATGAGAGATTCATTACTCAGATAGTGGAGTATGCATAAATATTGTTTTTCCCTGAATATGTTTGTGACATCTCTGATAGTTACCTTGCTAGTTACCTTGCAATCTACTGAGTATCAGCCTTCAGCAATGTACTTAACAGCATGTACACATCCGTGGTTAAGCGTATGTAGATTCATTTATCATATAAAGTACAACGTATGTACATTGTATAGCGTTAACATTTTGCCACATTAACAAGATACATGTAATATAAATTGAGGCATCAAAATTAGATTTTTAGTGTAAGCCTTTAAATTCAGTGAAATGAAGGAAATGCATGTTTTTCATAAATTGAATTATTTCATTTTAATATAGACAGAGACACATGGTACCTATCTCTCTGTTGACTATGACTAAAGGCTAGCTTGTATTGTGCTGCTATATGACCAAACACAGTATTAGACCAAGTTCTAATCAGACACCTTGATTCATTTAGCCTAAACAGTGTCCAAAAAGTAATGTGAAATCTTGGTGAAATTAAGCTGGCTTTAAAGTACAATAAGCTGTATCACAACAGCATTTTTTTGTGGAAGACTTTATTTTCATAAAGGCTTTGCAGCACATCAGGTCAGAATCTTTGCTGGTGTAAATCAGTGGAATTGAATTCACTGTCATCCTCTATTTACACCAGCTGAAACTCTATCCCATATACTATACTATTGTGACATCTTTATATATATGCACAGCAACTGCAGCTAGAGCACAGTTCTGAAAAGTCTCCTATGCATGACATTGCCAATGAACCCAAAATGATCTCTGTATGGATCTGAGGCTTAATTACTATTTTAACTGATACATTTATTTTTATCTACTATCAAATTTTGTGTAGGGAAAAATAATATTGGGAACAAGCATAGTGCAATTTACTTTCATATCTGATTTCTGTCTGTATACCAATCAACATACATCTGTATGGGAATGGAAAAAAATTGAGATAACTTAGTATTTACTAGGTACAGCTGGTCATGCAGAGATATTAATATATCTTACTGAAGCTACTACACCAGGGTTAATCTGATAAAGCTTTCAAGATGAGCATGCTGTTTATCCTATTGACACAAAGCATTAAGAGTCTGCCATCACATCCTGCTCCTGCCAGCTACAGAGAAGCTGGCGCTGAGCCTCAGATTAGCGGTAAGGAAGAGCTCACTAAAGGGCTTAGCTGTGCTAGTCAGCCAGGCAAGAGGCTACCTCTAAAGTAAGTTAAGATAACGGGCTAATCAGACGGAGAAGTTTGCATTCCCTGAGGAAACAAAATAAAATAATAATCAGTAACTGATCTTCCCCCTTTCCTCCTTCTTTTGTAAGGGATGTGGCTATAAACGCTAGCATGAACATAAGCATAATTTGAAATTTTCAGAAGCATCAATTACATGAAAAGCAGTGCTAAATTATGCAGGTGTTTACTCATAGAATATCCAGCAATCTTCCGAATACAATGATTTGGCAAGTATTAGCTGATGTTTGTTATCAGATGATTAAAATTAATTTTCAGTCTCATGGAAAAATTAATGCTCTGAAAGATGACTGTTCTGGAAAGATTCAAAGAAAACAGCAATTTATTTTTGACTAGATTATTGCTTTTCACAAATTTACCTTTAAATGCTTACAAAGACAGTTTTAATACTCAGGTAAAATTTAGTTAAGTTTTAACATTCATAGAAGTGCTTAAATTTGTGTTTTATGAATAATGAGCATACACAGCATTTAGATGGCATGACCATATTCCCCTGTGAAGTCTGTGGGAAACTTTCCTACCGGTTTCAGTGCTGAATGATTAAGCATAGGGAATTCACAGTAAGTTCATAATAGAGCTGTTGCATATCTAGGTCTTCAACCTGTCTCAGAGAATGACTGAACATCAATGTTCAAAGTAAAGCAAAAAAAAAAAAAAAATCCTTTCATGATTAATAATTAATTAATAATTCCTAATCTTTCCATTGATGTTACCTTACGCCCAGTACCTTGAAGATATATGATTTCACCACCAACATAAAACAGATGTAAAAGAAATTTAGATACAAGTAAAATAATGTATTAAATAAATGAAAAAGTTTAATTGTAATATAGCTAGCTTAGGTGATAGGGAAGTCCAATGAGACAGACACAATGCTTATGTAATGGCACAGAAGAAGTAAGATGAAGACTAAGTAGGGCTCTGTGCCATGTCTAATGCTCCAGGCTTGGGACAACTCTGGTTTCCCCCCCCATGAGAAGAGCAGACATAGCATAAAGCACAAAGGAGTAAGAGCCTGACCTTTCTTTGTGCTCTTACATTTCCAATGTCTCTTCTGGATAAATTAAGGTTTTATCCTCTCACATAATATAAAATGATGATCTCTTCTATGTCTGTGCAAGCATATTGTGGGGTCTCCTATCAAATGTCACTGTAGGTGTTTTTGCGACTTGCACAAACATCCATTTACTTTTACTCTCATTAGGATTTTCATTCCATGGGAGATTTTTGAAGCGATTTACAGAACTTAATCATATGGAATATAAATAATACTTCCTTTAAGCAAATTTAGAACCTTGTCTGTCAGCTTCACTGGGTGTAATATGATGAGAAATGTTGATGCCAGAATATATCTTATCTACAACGTGCATTGTTTTGTTCATTCTGTCAAGTTCCTTGGCTAAGCTAATCATGAAATCGTTTCTGTCTCTTATCATGCTGTAATCTTGTAGTACATCTTGCCATTATTTGTTTTATCACTGTGGCTGGTCACCATCACTATAGACAGTGAACTTTTATTTGTAGTTTAGATGATGCTGAAGTAGCCCTTCTAGTTACACAACACTTAAGGGCTGCTGCCATTCACCACTTGGATTTGCCCATGGACAGAGTACTTTCTCTGACGAGTGTGGATGTGGAAGAGGAATAACAGAAAGATCACATTGAGGCCAAATAGCTGTTTGGGTCTGCTGGGGCTGGAGTGTAGGACAATGCACGTAATGAAACTCTAGCCAACAGAAAGAGGCAGAAACCTATAAAGGTTTCTAGGGTGCTTTCTATTTAACGGACAGATCTTTGGAGACCTCAAAATCACTTACATCTTTCCATTGACTAGAAAACAAACTAGCACATTAAGTCAAAACCAAGTCTGCCGTAGCAACTGAGACACAGGTGCAAGGTCAGTGGATGTGTTAGGTAAGCATCTATCCCACACCATGTTCTTATCTTTCTCATTCTTGCTGTGATATCTTCTTCAAGGTTAGGTTTCTTTGCCATCACCTCCTGAAGCTTATGAAGTGCCACTGAAATGTGCAAGAAAAGAACATATTTAATTTCTGTGGTGCCTATCCTCTATTGATGATCAAGGTGTATCATATACAAAACAAAATAATTAAACCTCACAAATAAATTATCATAAGATGCATTAAATTAAAATGAGGTAAAATACAAATACCAAGTCATTTTATCCTATTAAATAACTTAAAGACATACATAAAAATAAAGATAAAGGTGAGATTTCTAATTAAAAAGACATTTTATTTTACCTTAAAATTTGCAAAAGAAAAGAAGTTGATTAAATATTTTAATACTGCGAATACAAGACTGAGGACAAGGACATGCCTTTTGTTGGTTTGGGTTTTTTTTGTTGTTTTTATTTTGTTGGTTTGGTTTGTTTTTTGTTTTTTTTTTCTAGATGGCTGTGTTCCTCTGTATTGATTTTGAAGGGTCCATGAGTGATCTGGTATTAGACAGAAAATAAAAGAATATAATTTCAGGAAAACCATATATGTTCACCTTTTTCAACACATTCCTTAAAATATATTGTATGATCGTCCTGGTTTCAGCTGGGATAGAGTTGATTTTCTTCTTAGTAGCTAGTACAGTGCTGTGTTTTGGCTCTGATGTGAGAACAATGTTGATAGGACACGGGTGATTTTGGTTGTTGCTGGGTGATGTTTATACTAAATCAAGGACTTTTTGGTTCCTTGGGCCCTGCCAGCGAGAAGGCTGGAGGGACATGGGAAATTGGGAGGGGACACAGCCAGAACAGGTGACCAGAACTAGCCAAAGAGGTATTCCATACCATATGATGTCGTTCTGAGTATATAAACTAAGGGAAGAAGAAGGCGGGGGGACATTCGGCACTATGGCCTTTGTCCTCCTGAGTAACAGTTACGCGTGATGGAGCCTGGCTGTCCTGGGGATGGCCGAACACCTGCCTGCCCGTGGGAAGTGGGGATGAATTCCTTACTTTGCTTTGATTGCATGTGTGGCTTTTGCTTTACCTATTAAATTGTTCTTATCTCAGCCCTTACCTATTACATTCTTTTCAGATTCTCCTTCCCATCCCTCTGGGTGAGGGGAAGTGAGCAAGCGGCTGTGTGGTGCTTGGTTGTCAGCCGGTGTTCAACCATGACAGTGATTGAAACATATACAACTTTAAAATAAAGAGCCAGGTTCTCTACTGCAGAAAGACCATATTGCTTCATGGGTGTAAGCAGAAGATCTGGTAACGAAAGCGATCCCCCTGACCATTTTGTCCTTTTAAGCTTCATGTACTGTTCTTCTAATAACTGCCCAAATCCTTGAGTCACAGTTATTATCATTAATTTTTATTTACATGATAGAAGTGTCCAGGAGACTCAAATTAAATCTAGGATCAGTTGTGAAGGGCAGTATATAAGATACTAAAAAACATCCCTTAGCACTTAAAGTCTTTGTGGATCATTTAAAATTGGACATTTAAAATGAATGAGTCCAAGAGATAATGGGAAACAAATAAAGAACCATTTTAGGTCAAAATTACACCCATCTCACTTCAGGTGCTTAAATAAGATAGGATCTTTTACCTTTATTTACCCAGAGTTACCTTCATACTCCAGAGAAGGAGAGATTGGAACTCCTCAAAAGTGACTGATCCCATTCAAGAATGAAGGAATAGTTCCTTCCTTAGGATGCACCTACCCACTTTTTAGCACACTCTCAGGTCTCGGTTACTTGATCTTTTGGACCAGCACCTGTTCATGGTATTTGGTAATTCCTGCCCAACCACATACCTGAATTTAGTGAATATTGTGTTCCCATTTCTTATGTTCCATGGATATCTAACCAGGCAGAGTGCACACCCAGAGGTGGTAGGTAATACCGCAATATGGAATAGAAGCAAGGTGAAGTAAATTAGGGCTTAGGTCCTATGAAGATAAACATAGATCTTGAGTTATGTTTTCCTCTGTATTTTTCATAAAGCACTTCACGTACTATCTGCACCATAGCTAATACTGGCTCAGTGAACCTGAAGTTGAAGCTGTGTTTACTTTTCCCACGGTTGCCTTGTCATCCCAAAGTTTCTTCATTTAAGAGATAAATGTATAGAAATTTAAGGAAGGAGAGAACACGTAAAGTATGAGTGAACACTATAACTTACATAAGTAAAGATGTAAAGATGTGTTACTGGTGATAACCCCAAAAATAAAAAGTGCGTCCTCATTAAGAAATTAGGATACCCCGGTTTAATTGTTTTGAAATGTTTTCATTAAAACATTTGTTAAAGCTATAAAAGCCCATGGAACTCATGTAATCTAGATCACAAAATTGGCAGTAAATTGTACAATGCAAAGAGAGCATTTGTAATGTAATAATTTGAAAAATAACAAGGAGATTGATCTTCCTATGTTAATTATTCTTTTTATTTGAATATTATGGAAGTATGCACTTACTGTGTAGGAAATTAAAGTTGTACCTCAGTCACTTCATTCCAGTTCCGATTTTATAAGCTTAAACAAAGAAATGGAAAGGAGGGCAATTAAAGGTAAAAGAAAGTCCACTTGTTTGTAAATTATTAAATACAAATGGGAATCTCCTACACCACAACAGATGGCCTGCAACTACAAACAAATTAACATATAGACAGCCATTACTGAATTCAATTAAATGAGAATCTAAATATTAATAAGGATTTAAAGGCGATAGCATAAGCAGAATAAATTGGAGGTTTCTGTACCATAGGGAAATCTGATTACAGAGGAGGGGTCTATTAACAGTTACACTGGAATTTGACACATTAATTATGAGTCACAAACAGTCCTGGAGTGGAGAATATCCTATTTCCTCTGTGTTTTGCACAGGGGTCAGTTTTAATCTAACAAACCAAAGTGAAAACTGGCTGAAGATATGACATAACAAAGATTTTTCTTTTTCCCTAGATACTGTCTAGTGTTTCTAATGTATTTCTAAGATTAGTTTGAGCACATTGGTAAATATTCTAAAATGTAAATGTATTTAAAAAAAAAGTTGTATTTTCTGTCCAAAAAGGAAATGCCTTTCTGAACAGATGTGCTATCGCTTTGCCAAATTATTATCACATTATGATACTACGTTCTTTCTGCATAGAATGTGACAATCTGATTCCAAAAACATCTATGAAGACTGTAAAGATATAGGCTATGGCTGAGAACAAGCAGTTGTGCTTGTGTAGATTAATTTGGAGAACAGTAAATAATGCAAGACCAAATTCCAAAGCAGTATTATATATTTGCCATTCTAAATTTCCTGTAGTTGTTTAAATTGAATTAACACATCTTTGCTTTTCAATACCATTTTGTACCAGAAGTTGTAACGCAGGGCCTGGTATCATTGCTCATAACAGGCCATAAGCTTCATAGTGAGTCTGCGAGGCCTCAGATCACCTGCCAGCTGCTGTGGTTTTCTGTTCACAGGTCCAGCCAGTAGTGAAGCTAAGCATGTCATCCCACACACATGCACACATGCATACCTGCACGATGCAGACAGTGTCGATCAGCAGACCAACATGGGCACCACAGCCACACATAAAGTGCTCATAAACACGAACGATGCAAACAGTCTAATCTTGCTAATGAGGCTCAAAGGTTGCTAGCAGATCTCTCGCACACCTGCAGATCACTCTAGTAGCTGGCCAAGACCTATGGTCCCTCGTGTAGGTGGCTGTTATACTTCTGGTAGCACTTGCTGGGCAATCTGCATTGATAATTTTCAGAACAATGAAATATTAAGTTGCGATTTTTAAAGGAATCACTGTGAAACCAAACCCTAGTGTGTGTTATTCAGATGGAACTCATGATAAAAGCTGGACTCGGGAATTTTTCAGCAGAACCGGATGTGCTCATCTCCATTCTAATGTGGAGTTTCCAGCCCTAATCTCTTTTTCTGAAGGCCACATTATCTTAAAGGAAATCAACAAAGGACAACTTCTGAGTCAACATCTTCTTCAACATACCTTAAATGATTCTAAAGTAACATCAAATTTTAGAAACTTGTTCTTAGGTGCCTATGGATAGCAACTTTTTTGAATCCATAAAATATTAATTTAATCAAAGAAAGATGTTTTAAAAGGATGCTGCTTCCTGTTGCACTTCCTAAAAGTCAGTAAGACTGGAATGGAAACTTGGTACTCAGGTTTCCAAACATTTTTTTTAGAGAATAGGTTAGAATTTTAACTGTTCCAAAAATAGGCCATAGGATGATCACAGGTTTAGAGAGGCTTCTGAATATCTGAATAGGATAAGACTCATCAGCCTGGAACAGAGAGGACTATGGAGAGGCAAATGACATAACAGAGACATATAGAATGATAAATGGCATAAGGAAGGCTGTAAGGACTGACTGTTCACCAACTGTTCCAGTGCAAGAACGTGGTATGTAGAGGAATGAAGCTGGGTTAATTAGCATTGACAATATACAACTTTGGGTTGGCTTCAGGGGGTGGTGGGTTGGCCGATGTAGTAAGGTGCAGCTGTGGCTGTTACCAAAATCTCGGAATGAAGAACTTATCGACACCAATGTGATGTAGATAAGCAGACACTTCTTTATTGACGGCTGGGTGCGTGAGTGAGTCCTCTCACGATCGACATACACACCAAGTTTCAAAATCAGACACCATATATAGAGCTTATTCATACGTATTCATTAAGTATTCATGCATAATCGTAATATTTCCCATAAATCATTAACATACTCTCCTCCCATATCCGATTCTGCGCAGTAAAGCTTAGAAAGGTCTGGAAATGGGTCTGGGGTATGATTTGGGTAGGTGGTACATGAGTCGATGGTCGCGATCTCCCCCTGCCGGAATTACCTTTCACTTAAGGTAACTGTTTCTTGGCTGGCAACTATGGGTTGCTTCACTCGACTCTCCCCAATTCACATTAATTCTCATTTTGACATTTTAGTACATTCTCCTATGTTACATATAAACAATCATCTCGAATCTTAAGTCTGTTATCTAAGTTCTAAACATTCCTATTAGGTGATTCTGACCAATTCCTCCGGCCTTGGTACGGGGCTGTACAGAGGATTTTTATAGCAGCTTTTACTGTATAACGATAAGTTTCATTAAAATATATTTCTTATCCTTCTATATTTCTATTACATAATTGATTTTATAAAATAAAATAATCAATCAAATAAAGTCAATCAATCTTAACTTATCAGCAAATCTGTAACATGGCTGGTGAAGTTAAGATGCTGGGCAGCTGAGGAAGAAGCAAGAGAAGAGAGAGTGGGCCCTGGATGAGGTGAGGAGAAGGCAGCAGAGGCACTGGCATGAAGAGTATGCTGGTATGAGGTGGTAAAAGACCTTGTTGTACCTTGATAGATTGGAGAGTGCTGCGACAGTGGTGCATAAAGTGAAGCTAGTAGATGGCAAGTTAAAAAAAAATAATAATTTTTTTTTAACCTAAACAAAATCCTTTGGTGGTAACAGCTAAAAGTATTGTGGGTGGCCAGAATATTGTTTTATATTTAGAGGAGAATTGCACAAGTACTTGGATGAGAGATCCACTGGGTTTTGCTGAACAGATCACGTGAAAGTCAGGAAGTTCCCTGAGCTGAACATAATCAGTAACTGGGAGAGTGCTCACTGGAGAAGTCCTAATTGCTTTCCCTGATTTTGCCTGAGTATCCATACATAGCTGTCATTAGAACCAGGAAATGCAATGGACAGAACACTATTCCAAGACATTGCAGCTGTTTGTATCTTTGTTTGTACGCTGATTTTCATAGCATCTAGCATGCTCAGCATGGGAACACCTAGACCAGCCAAAAGATTTCGAGAGAAGAGTCTCTGTCACTTACCTGAGCTCAGATTTCTACTCAGGTACATACAGTTATGCACCTCAATGAAATGGGGTCCAGTGACTGAAACTACATCCTGTGGTATCCTAGTTCTTCTAGATAGTTACTAATTAGATGTTTGCCTTGTTGGACTGCTTATTTAGTGGATGTTAGGTAGTCAATGAATCCAAAACTAGATATTACTAAGGAGCAGAAGCAAGACTCATGGTGGAGTTTGCAATAGGCAGAATATAGCAGCATGTTTTACCCTGCATTTGTATAAAAGCTAAGCCAGGAAAAAAGTATTGTTTTTGCTGAGTTTTGCTGACATACAAAAGGAACAATAGTGAAAAAAGGGAGAATCCTTCCCTATATCCCCAGCCTTCCTCTCTCTCTCTCTCTTGATATATATATGTAAAGAAACATTTGAAAATGGAATATAAAATGGATCTGGGAACATCAGTTGGCCCATATTTTTACCAATATGGGACAATAAAAAGCCATATTTTTCCATTTTACATCAGCCTTTCCCCAAATTACATTGCTTACCAAGATATATTCCACAGCAATCTTAGTGCAGTTATGAGAAACTGCTGCCCACATTTATTTGTTTGAGCTAATGCTATTTCTCTGTACATTAGCCATAAATTCACTATATTTGTATATACTTCTCCATCAGCAAGTATGGCAGTCAGTCAACAGAATATCAATACATAATTTCTCTAAAATATAATTTTACTTCTGATTTCCTAATAATAAAAGCCTGTGTTGAAATATATAGTTCATACCTGCTATATAAATTCACATGGGAAGGAAATGAGAAAAAAATGCATCCATGAAAAACTGGGATGTCTTTTAAGATCACCTTTAATGTGACATTTTGTGAATACACAGGGCCTTGTTCTTAATAACTCCTAAATCTTAAACAAGAAAAGTACCAGTATCTTTTCTTTTGTTGTCGTTTTCTTTAATTTACTACTTACCAGCAGGACATCTATATTAGAATACTTAGTAATGATCTTTCTTGAACACTGGTTCTGTGGTAATTGCTTTTTAAAAAACTTTAAAATAATTGGAAATCAGGATTTAGATATGTTTATATATATTTTTAAAAAATCACATATTTCTATGCTATCATTTTCACTGTAGTTTATTTTGACCAGCAAACTCTGTTTAAAATTACATTTAATTTGCTGTAAATTGTATTGTAATCTGCAATCTCTGAGCCCATTTAAAATTATTTCTGTATTCATTTGAAATTGGACTGTTATCCTTTCATAAAATCTCTTAATACATTTATAAACCTTGTTTGAATACAGTAATTCTGACAGTAGAAAGATGTGATATGAAACAGAAAAGAAATGGGCCATGAAATTCTAGGGGAAAAAAATAAAAGAAGAAAATTTTACATTATGATTTTTATTTCTGTTTAAAAATAAGAAAAAGGACTAGGGTACCAGTTATCGCTACTTTTTGCCACCTCAGGAACTTTACACTATTTTTATATATAAGGGACAATATTTACTTTTTAGTAAGTACCTGCATAGTTTTCTGGCCCAGGTTGAAATGTTAATGTTTCCGTATTTATTGCAGCTGTAGAACACAGACAGGCAAACAAAAACTTTGTGTATTGTAAATGGGTGATTTAGAACTATGGAATTACAAGACTGAGAAAACTTGCAGAAAAATGATTCCTGGCAGATTAGGAAGTGGTATGGAGGCTGTCTTGCCTGATAAATGAGTACTGGTCTTTCTTCTTTCCTATTTTTCTTGTTTGCGTACGTTCTTTGGTTTTATTTGTACATTCATATATTTAGAAAATTCAGGAAACAACATTGATAGGTCAGCAAGTAATTGTTAAAATATCTAAGTAGTGGTAAGTGCATCCTTCCACCTGAGGTAAAAAGGTTGTAAGTAAAGATAAACTGAGAACTATAGATTACCCTGAAGAACTGCGAGAAAGGAACTATGATCACCAAAGCACAAAGAGTTATATCCAACAAAGGACCTGAAGAAAGTTGGTCAATCTTTTGTGATCTTAATTGCTTAGATTCAGTGCTTGTTATGTTAAATCAATTACCTTTGACAGCCAGGTGTTATTCAGTGTTCTTTCAGGTTGAAAGGCATGGGTAGGGTAACACTGGCAGTTATACCTGAATGCTGCTCATCTACAGGGGCAGGTAGGAGTAATACTTTCTTACACAATTTTAATTAATAATGTCGAGAACACTAAGCATCTGCTTCTTAAATTAGAGCATCTCCCAACACAAAGAACCATATACCCAACGAACTCTGGTAGAAAGTTTTGAATGAATGCTCTTTTAAGGCCTGAAGAACAAAATAATGTATAGACAGTAAGAGGAGCTACATAGGGAGGCTGTCTTGAGAGGGAAGCTGCAGAAGAATGCAATCAAAGTCTCCACATGAGTTTTCTCATCTGTAGGCAGTGGAAGCCCCCTCCTCACAGACACTACTGCATGATTCACCAGGCTCAGAGTAACAGTCCCTTGTTTAAAGGATTGCCTCCATTCTGCTCCTATTTCCCTCAAGCAGATGTCTTCTTTATTCCCTTATTTGTGTCAGCCTCCCTTTCTTTATTCTCCTCTAATGCTTTGGGAGAAGAGTGGGAAGGCACAAGAGATTCAGCCCTGCAGGTGCCTTACATTTTTCTATTCCTACTCTAAGGAAATTCCACCCAAGAACTGTGTGGCTTGAATGCAAGGGTAAGGTACAAAGTCAGATGAGAAACGGTGAAAACGAATTAAAGGTGCTACATGGCTGGGAGGAAATGTGGGAGCTGGGAGGGTTTGCAGAATGCTGATAGACATTTAGGAGGCCTCAGGATGAAGATGAAAATTCAGGAGTTTGTTTCTGGATCCCCAATCTCAAACTGAGTTTCCCCCCTCCTTCACATTTGGGAAATGATTATGCCTTGGATGATTTCAAGAATGGAGAATTTTAATTGAATGGCCTGGGGAAGATAAGCAGAAGTGCTTTTTGCTTGCATAAAGTTTTTCTGCCTGTTTCATGAAAAAAAATCAAGTTTAGATCAAACAAGATTCAGACACATCAGGCTGCAATCAGCGAAGTAAGACTAAGCAATGCAATGGACCTCAGTTCTCATGGCTATGAAGATATTAACTGATATTGCCATGTGAGAATAGAGCAGAAAGGGAGAACTTTTCACAGTGCAATTTGATGCCTGAATGTAAACCTCAGCAGTGTTTGTCCTCTGAGGCCAACCTCCCAAGTTTCCAAGTGCTGGCCATTGATGCTTTGGTCAGATAGGTGTGGTGGACTGGGATACTGAATCTGGGATTTTTAGCTGTGAATCAATTACCTAGTCTCAATCCAAAAAGTATCAGCTGCAAGCAGTGAAACTATTAAATAGGATTTTATTTTTGGTTGATGTTGGGTGGTTTTTTTGCCAGAAGGATCAACAACAGTTCATTTCCCTAACCAAGACAGAATGAATTCAACTAAAATCCCAAATTCATTTCAACAGAGAGATTAAGACTTTTGTGTTCTGTGGTTTTATAATAGAATCATAAGCCAAATGAAGACAAATTGTTTTGTTAAGTTGCCATAGTGTTTTCAGCAAGAGGTTTCATAGAAGTCTGAAGCTCAAGGGTTCTGCAAGGATCATAAAGAAGAAAAAAAAGATATTTTTTCCTGCAATTTTTGGAAGATCATTCTTAAATTAATATTTTTTGATATTTATTTATCTTCTTATGTGCTTGACTAGCTACCATTAAGATAATGTCATATGTCTGTAAAGTATATAATTTAAAAATAAGCTTCTACTAACTTCATCATAGTGAGGTTTAAAAATAGATTTACGCTAATTTTTTAATAGTGGATTTTTTTAAAGGTACGTTAGCAAAATAAAATAAATATGAGTCCTTGCTAAATAAATAGAAAAATAACATTATGTAAAATTAAGTAGTATAAAAAGAAAAAAAATGTGAAGTTTTAACAATTCTTAAAATTTACAGTGTGGCTGCAAAATTTTCTGTATTTCCAAGTGCTGTTTTATTGATGATCTAGCTTAAACTGAGTAGTTCAGAAATATCTACCCTAAAGGAAAACAGTCATGGTAGTTTGGGGAAAAAACCTGATAACTTCTTAGCATCTCTTACTAAAATATGTATCTTCTGCCCAAGAGGTGTATTGCTATTGACAAAATTACAATATTTTAGTATGAAAAGATTAAATTATCTTAGAAAATACCTACAGTAGATTAATTAGTCAAATGGAGAAAAATAGGTTTGTTGGGTTTTTTTAAATTTATTTCCTAGTCATGCTGCTATTAATGTCATTCTCTCTTAGGTCTGCATGAAGATGAATTTCATATAGACATTTAAATGGTATATTGCTGATAAAAATGTTATTTAAGGGTGTGCTGACAGTATCTTGAAAACTTGTTGTCAGTTTTTCATGACTACCAGAATAAGGCAAATTTTGTGGTTAAGAGACAGATCATACTTGAGAGAGAGCAGACAACACTTCAGGCTGTCCTGAAGCAGAGAGCATTATCAGCTACTTCTCTCATTCCCCACACTTGCACCAGGAGACATGCACTCCATGTAAAAAGAGGAAGTACTTGAGTGCAGTTGAGATACATCTTTTTATCCTATAGTCATATTCAAAGTTTTTCCTTCTGAGCCTAAACTCTTTTTTTTTTTTTCTTGGCATGAAAGGTTTCTGGTCTACAGAATGTCTTTTTTTTTTTAGGCAGTTGTTGCAGATATGGGATGCCAAAACAGCAGACTTTTGATGGGTTTGCAGTCATGGACCAGATTATACTCAAATTTCATATGAGCTTATGATGCTTCAAAAGGAAGTGGTTTTGCCATTTAAACCACATGTTTTATTGTGCCCCCATAGTGTTTCACAAGGATGTGTGGCAGCAAGGGAAGTGCTCTGTGCAAGCCCTTGGGAGGTGGTCCATAAGGGAGATTTCCAGAGCTATCAGCACAATTCTTTTTCACAAGGTAGAACGCAGTTTTGACAGTTTTCTCTCTTCAGTTTTCAGCTGAAGTATAGATAGGCTTTTGTAAGTTTTTATTCATCTATCTGATCTCTATGTTGTGCTTGTATTTTGAATTTTATTTTTATTTTCTGAATGAGTTTTGCAAAATTTATGTGGATAGCAGTCTTATTTGTAACATATAATCTGCCTGAATTCCCATGAAAGCTATTCTTCCATAAATGAGAAGATAGGCAGAGAGAAAAGCACGTGCCCCACTTGGGAAAAAGAGCCAATTCAAGCTGTTTGATATCTAGTGGTTTGAATTACATCGTTGTTTTTCTTTACAGTGTTTTAAAACATCAGCTTTGCCAGTCCTACTGTGGGGGGAAGCAGAATAAAATTATATGGGCCAAAGCCTTTGAATCTTCAGTCTATTATAGCATATTATGTAGCAATGTTTACAGGTACATGCCAGTTTGTATTTTCTTTGGTGCAAACTTTCAGAGCCATCAACTGAATTTGTATACTATGCTGTCTTTTTATGTGATTCTACCGTATAATTTAATTCTTACTTTAATTGTTCCACAGAAATACTTGTTTGAAACAATAAACCTAAACCAGAGTTAAACAAATACAAAAGAAATTATCAACAGATTTACAAGTAGTTAAACCAAAAGAAAATGCATTTCTTCATATTATGCACATACTGAGTGAATTCAGTCAAGAATTCAGGACAGATCCAAACCCTGCTCTTACATTGGTAATGCATTGATAAAGTTTAGACACATGGTCATGTTGGTATTCACAGAATGAGTTGTCCAAAATGCTCTCTACTAATGAATTCACTCTAGCTATTCAGAAATATAGGAATGTGCAAGGAAATTAAAAGTGAAAAACACCTATGTATTCTAATGGGCAGATTTGGAAGAATCTCAGAAGTCAGAGATTTTGTCTATTCAGAGACATCAGGAGAGGAGAGGAGAAGATAACTATAAAGGTTATATTTTTAACTGAGAATTATGGGAGATTTTATTATCCTGACTGATTTTCTTATGCTCTATGTGCAGGACTGCAGCAGTTACTGTACAATATTATTACTTTTAAAAACGCTTGTCAGAGCTTCTGAGGACTTGATATTTAGCTGAAGGTAAGCTGGCTTCATGGTCAGTGATGTAGTTTATAATCGATTTACACCAGGAGTAAATTCTTAGCAAGGTTGTTCTAAAGAGTCCTATACGGCTGTGGGCTAAGGGCTCAGGACTGCTCCATGGGTAGTAATAAAGCTTCCCGAGAGACATTTGGTGACTGTCTTATTCCCCGAGCTTTTAAGAGTTTCCTTGAGCATTTGAGTGAAGAAAATCCTTGACATCATACGAGTGGGAAAAATTAAATTTGCTAGAGGCCTGTATCATCAAAATTAACATATTTTTTTGAAACATGATGGCATAAGAACAAGGTAAAAGAAAAATATACTATAAAACAGAACAGTAAGCATGCGCGAAATCTGATTAACTGTTCCTTCTGGGGGATTTACAGAATAAGAAACACCTGACAGAGCCTCCCAAATGAGCACACACACACACACACACACACACCCCGCCCAGAAAAACAAAATGCTAGATGACTGGTTACTATAAAATGTTGTATTCTATAATATTATGAAAAAATGACATGATCTGTAGATATGGGATCATGCAGTCTGCAAAGCCCTGGGTGAGATAAATGGGGAAGTTCATAGCTCTCAGATATAATTGCAAATTCTCTTCATCTCAGGAAGGCATTTGGTTACACTCTGCTACCTTCCATTGGTTACAGGCACTGCTCATGCTTTCAAGGTTATAGCAAGGAAGGCTAGAAACAAAGCTGTGTTATATTTTTAGTTTTAATGAATACTGAGATGCTAGAGTCCCTGTTGGCTGTAAGAAGTACTTTCTACACAAAATATGTAGCCATGAAATAAAGTGGGCCCTGGATTAATTTATCTCCCCACACATTTCTTCATCTTTGTATTCTCCATTTCACAACCACTATGATTCGAAAGATGACGTCTGAGGGATTTTCAGTAAAATCTTACTTCCATTAAGAAGTAAGAATATCTAAGTAAAGTAATATAAACCACACGCAAAATAAACTGAAGTGATAATCTTGGCTGTACAATTTGGAGCGTGCAGGTTTTTATTGCTTCAGGTGGTGGTAGCCTCCTAGAAGTTATAAAGTCTGTCCCTTTTACTTTCTAAGATGATATAATTGGGCAGGATCAACTTACATGTCAGCACACAAAACCATGTATGCTGCCATGTATAGGCTAGTGATTACCTGGTTTCAGCTGTGGTACAGATTCCCTCCTCTTCATCTAAGGTAGCAACACATTAATATAACACTACTGACCAATAAGTTTAAAAGCAGGGACTGCTATTGCTATTTTACTGGAAACTAGTGAAGACTTAAATTAAAGAACATATGAAGGGAGAAGAGTGCTGAGAGTAATAAAAAAATAGATTAAATTCAAAATAAAATTGAAATATCTGCAATGAGATAATTTCTTCAGGACGTAGCTAAAGGGTTTTTATTTTTTTGCACCTTCCTGTTAATTTTATGTTTTTGATCAATTCAAAGTTATTCTTTAAATTGTTTCTGTAATTTTACTGATTAATAAAAAAACCCCAACAAACAGTTTAGAAGACTTGGATTCAAAAATATGTGCATTTTTTCCTTACTCATCAAGCTAGTCAGAAGTAATGAACTAATTTCTTACAGAAAAGACAAAAAAACACCCTTTTTTATATCTACACCAATATCCCAGATCTGAAAGATATGTAAGGAGCATATATATGTTCTTGGGGTTGTTCAGAGATTGAACATTTTTCAGTTTTGTCTGTTTTTATATAACAGCAGAATGCAGTAAGTTCAGTTCTCAGTTATGGTACTATAAATTTGGAATACCATACTCAGAAAAAAGAAAAAATATCATAAAAACTTCTATGTAAAAGATAGAATAACATCACATATGGCACAAATTTTTATATATATTTTACTGTTATAATTGATGAAAATTTTCAGATTACATGAATATGAGATTCATAACAATGACATATTTAAGATATGTAATTATCTATACCATGTAAGATCAGTAAAATAGTATCTTTATTTCATGTCTGTAAGTTCCAAGCCAATTATATTTTAACAGAGTTTTTCCAGATGAACAAAATGAATCCCATAAATTCAGAGCATATTGTTCTTGCTTAGTCTGATGGTAATTAGATATACACAACTACTGCACAATTCTTCTGTCTTCATAAAAAAAAAAAAAAAAAGGAAAAAAGATCTTGAAAAGGGAACTCTACATTACCTTAGAAAAGAATGAATGACAGATGAAGTTCTCAACAGAAACTTAAGATCATAAATATTTCTTTTTGCTCCTATGTAAAGCTTTTTTTTTTTGTGTGTGTGTGTGTCTTTTTCCTGGTTTTTTAAATCCCTTGAAAGGTGTTTTTCATCAAAAGCTGAACACAGCTGGAGCCCTTACAAGCTATTTCCTTAAAAGCAAAGAACTTACCAAACAGTTGCAGTTGTTCAGTTGTTGAATCGAGAATCTCATTTGCAAAGTGTACCGCTGCTTTACTATCACTTACAGTTTTTAAAGAATGAGTCTTACTAAATATCTACCTAAGCCAGCCAGAATAATTCTGGACACAGTAATGAAACTTCTAGTAAAAGAAGCAAGACTAGAAAGACATTGTTGTATCCTCTTTTTAGCTACTGCAATAATTAGAAGAACTTCCCTCCACTTACAACAAAATATGTCTAACTGTTTTGATTTAGGAATTGATAGGCTGTGTCAAATTAGACTGTACTTCAATTTTATAATGTTGCTTTACTTAGAATGAAATGTGTTATTAATTGGAAAGTAGCTTGCAAGTGTCTAAAAAATATTTATAGTCAACCAGTCTCCTGAATATTCTGCTAGTGTTTTTATTGCTATTTTTTTGGCCAATCAATACTGTGTGTATGGTACATATCAATTATATCTTATTTTCCTCACACAATAAGATATTGTTTTTTCACAGCTTTTGAACTTGGCAGTACAAGCTAATTACTTCTGCTAATTTTCCTTTTATAGGCATGATTGTAAAGGGTCATTTGTTTCTAAATGTTAAAATAATTAAATTAATTCTATGCCGTTCTAAACATCCTTTGTGTTTACTATACAAGCTTTTGTGATTTTTTTAGAGTGCTTTACTTGGAGAACTATAAATTGCAGTGGTCCTCCTTGGATCATGATAGAGACAAGTGCTCCACTATGGTAACACGACTGTGTCATTTGCCATACTTCTGTGATGGTGGATCTCACCGCCTCCCCCGGGCCACTGTATGATCTCAGAAATCCCTGCTGGGCCTTCACCTCTGGGTAATAAGTTGGTCAGTTAAGTGCTCCTTGCCCATACTACCAACTCCTGCAAGGCTGAGGCTGGAAACTGCACTGGTTGTAACAGAAATATCTTTTATCTCAACACCAGACCACCTGCTACTCTTTGAGGACTCCTTATCTGGAACATAACTTCCCTAACAAGCCTGAGAACACCCTTTGCTATGACTGTGGGTGGTATGGTATCATCATCACTGGAATTTTGAGAAAAATTCCATTAATTATTGACTTGGATTGTGACCAGGATGGAAAATTACTGATGACTAAAGTCAATCATCTCCAGCCCTATAAACAGCAGTCCTAAGTGAGGCCGTTTGAGCTGCCCTGGAGCGTAGTGGGCTGCAAACGGCATCTCCCTGTGAGGGGGACACCTCTCAGATCTCACAAACTCCCAAACCTGTGGTACTGGGGACCACCACCGAAAGCTGACAATGGGGCCTGGGCTAGTTTTCCTGCTTCTTGAGGCTCAATCCTTAGCCCGCTAAGAAATGCAGAAGCATTCGACATGAGTATTTCTCTGAACTCAAGGGGAACTTTTAACAGGTATACCTTTGTACATATATCTCTATTCTTTTGTGTCTGTGTGCATGTGTATGTGAATTAATTTAGTAATTTCTTAAGTATAGTATAAGTATTACCATTTTGAGTCTATGGATAAGCCACTTTTATCATTTAAGTAAATCCTATCTGATTCACTTTGTAAGTGATAAATTAGTTGATGGTTTAAGTGCTGCTAAAATCCTGTGATCAACGTTAAACTGTGAATATTTCTTCTATCCTTTAGACATAAACCATTGCCTAATTCTGAGACTAGGATTGGATCTGTCTGCACCTAAGCTCTATTGAGAGTTTAGAAAACAAAGGAGTCCATGCTAAACCTTGTGAGTCAAAGGGATGGTCTTCCTTAATCTGTTACATTTTTGGTTTCTGAGTAAATCATTCCAGCTTAATTTTAATTTGATTCTTCCTTGTGTGATTTTTATCTATGTAGTAAGTAATAAAGCGAACCTTGCTATCAAATTCTGTGAAGTTGCACACCCGCAAATTCCTACTAAAACTTCTTGGCTTATACCTTTGGTGGTGATTCTTTAAATGACTTAACCTAAACCACTCATTCATGACAACTTCAAAGGACATACGCCAACACACAGTGTTGTATAAAAATATGCAGCATTCTTGCATTTGAAGACATACTAGCAGAGTGCTTGCAGCCAACACGCATATTTTATAACTCATAATGATTTAGAGGACAATACCCGCAAATCTGTGCACATGAAGAACTACTTAGGTGTTACTCTCTAAACATCAGGGAACAGCAGACTAAGAACAGATGCATGGTTTTAAAATTTCTTTTACAGTTGTGTTGGTTTTTGCTGTAGGATGAGTATTTCATACTGCAATCTCCATGCTAAGATGATCTGTCAATTTGTTATACGGAACAACTGCTAATGGTTTGTTCAGTCAAAAGCAAAAATGATCAATACAAGAAAAGCTTGTAGCTGCTTGTTTAAATTTAGATGATAATTCATTAAAACATCATTGTGCATTCTACAGTTGCAAACAGACGTGTGTTTTGCATACCTTCTGAGATTTATAGTGTACATCTGAGGTTCCTTACAACTATGGTAGTTATTTAAGAGTTAATTCAAGAAGCTGGAGACCATGACTGATGCAACAGGACTCTGATTGTTCATGGAGGCTGAGAAGATGTCCTACTTCTGAGGCAGAAGTGGAACTGAGAAGCCAAGGACAGAACATAGGGAAGAGAGAAGAGCAGACTTTCAATAACATTTTTTTTTTTTTTTGTTTAAAACTGAATTGCCCCCAAAACCAGAGAGAAAATATGTGATAGAGAGTGTCTGATATGGCTAGCCCAAGTATAGAGTAGAAACAGAGCTTTAGTAAAAAGGGTTCTGTGGAAAATATGTCTTAAAATCCAATTTACTTTTTAGGGCATATAACATTTTCCTGTTTCTGAAAACAAAAATATTGCTTTTGGCAACAAAATATGTCAACTATACTTTAAAGAATAAAGAAATATAAAGGCAGGTTTTATACTTGGCATTCACAGAAGTTTTTAATAGTTTTGATCAGTATAGCTTTTGGTAGTGTTTGAATTTCAATTTGAGATCATATGTGGAAAATCTCTAAGTTTATTCAATTCCTATCCCGTCATCATGACTTATGTAATTTTTTCTCATGGTAAGATATCTGAAAGAACATTGAAAAAAAATGTTGTGGCATAGTCTCCAGTGTCAAATTTTGTAAGTCTGAAAGCAAAGCAAAATAAGTGGGTCTTCAGTTTTGATTTATAGTGAAAAACACAAACTGGCACAGATGTCTTTAGACATACAGCCTTAGAGAAAAGGTCAGCGCATGATACATTGGAGTGTATCCTGAAACTGATAAGACAAGGACAGAAGGAACTGAGCTGGCAAAAATATAAAGTTCAAAATTAGAAAATATTTTATATATCAAGATACAGTTGTGAAGGTATGACCTAGTATCTGATTGACAAAAAAAATAAAGGAGAATTAGAATTTTAGGAGGATTTAAGTTTCTATATCCTTTTGATATAGCATGGTGTGTGTATAAGATAAGAGAGACAAACAACTCCTCCATTTCTTGAAATATGTACTAATGGTTTCTTCAGTCAAAAGCAAGTGCAAGGGGGGAAAAAGCTTGCATTCAATTTATAATTCCTTAAAACATTTTCTTGTGGTGACAGTAGAATTTCTACATCAAAATTTCATGTAAGAAAGAATTTTTAATTTTGCAGTCTAGTAAAACTGCAATAAGAAAAATCAAAATGAACAGACAGGCAAAACAGTTTTATATCAAGAAAAACATTTATTCATCAGTGTAAAGAGGCAGAACACAAATCTCATTGTTACCTGAGAACTGAAAATTAAAGGCATTGAAGAATTCATCTGGGCTGGCTTAGAGGTTAACTCCTTCATCAAGGCTAGAAGCTACCTAACAGGGAATAGACTGCTGGTTTATTTTCTTAGTTTTGTGTAGCTGTCAATAAACCAGTTTTTCCACAGTATTTTAGCAGACAGGTGAAATATTAGGATTGGTGTTTATTATCAGCATTGTCATGACCTCCTGTACTTAAAGGTGGCCCAATACTCATGGTGAAACATTGCTTTCACCTGATTGTAACATGAGAATGACTGTACTCAAGAGTCTGACTTAGTCAGACGTGAAATTTGTCTTTCAGTGAATTTTGATTCATCCTCAGTGTCTGCACTTCAAGATCTAAAAGGTATCAGTTGCAGGGGCAGAGGGACACAAATGTCTGTAGTCCTTCCTTGGTAATGTTGTGATCAAAACCTGGATAAGAGCTCAGGGTACATAGAATGTCTTTTTTAAGGGAGAAAATGGGAAATTCTCCAGCCATACCTTTCTTCCTTTACTGTCTAGCCCTAAAGACAGAAAGATATTTAACTGTTACATATACTAATTACTAGATTATCTCCACACCATATTTAAGGAACTCAAATGATGAACAATAGGGAAATCAACATAACATTGCACAATGGCCTTTTTGCAGAGCGAGGAAGTGACATATCTTTTTTTTTATAGTCTGGAAGCTATGTTCAAAATAAATAATTTTGGTATTGTTAGTCAAGCACTTAAAATATCCTGCATACATAGGTCCTGTGTAGCAATCTCTAATGATTTAAATTGGTTCCTTTCTCCTATAGAATCTGTGCCTCATTCATTATGTAGAATAAAAGTACAGTCAAGGAGGGAAACCAGGTTGTAAAGGACAGGGCCCAGCCTCTTTCTTACCATAAGATGGCAGGGAGTAGAGAAATAATAATAATAATAATGATGATGATGATGATGATGATGGTGATGACAATAATAATAATTAATCAGAAAAGCAAGAAAACTGATCTGATGACATGGACACTCTAATGCGCCTGGTAAAATCCATTCTGTCCTTGCCTGTTTTATGAAATGTCTTTGTAATCTGGGAAAGTGTAGTATTTTTTCCACTTGTGTGTTCATTAATAGTGCATTCTTTCATTGCATTGTAAAATTTTCTGTATTTTAAGAATGAATATTGTAAAAACTGTGAGTCCTCCAAGCTATCAGGACATAGGCACCTCAAACTGAATAACTGATGCTAGTTACAGTAATGGCTTTGTGCTTCAGTGTTTATAATAGCATCACCTTGCATCAGAGCTGTCAGATAAAATCAGTTATGACAAGTCAGATAATAGAGTGATAAATATAAAAAGCTTACAAAAAGTGAATTATTCTGTTCTAAGAGTAAATTGTAGTGTGGATCTAAAAACATAGAATATTAAGCAGTTGCTCATTCTGTGCTTATGCTGTAAGCCTCAACCATTTTGTACTAAGGCAGAAGTTTTATGAGAAAAAGTATATATAATAGACTAGATGCTACATAATGATGTAACTTATATAACATATAGTGCATATTTAATTAAAACTGGACCATAAAAATTGATCACAAATGGTGGGGATTTAAGTAGCACAGGGAAACTTGGTTCAGGTAGTTTGATTTCAATATAAGACCTGTACAGTTGCTATGAGATATACACTGAAGTTTCAGTGAAGTCCCTGAAAAAAAAGCAATTACCTAGATCTTATACAACAGCAACAACAAAAGGTATCATTAAGAACACATCGTTCAGTAGTGTCTGTCTTTCCTTAATCACCTTTGAATCTGTGATTTGAGTTTTTCTGTTATCACAAGCGTAATTTGTGAATTCACATGGAGCATGGCTGATTGTGATAATCTGTTTTACTGATTTTTGTTGTTCGAAGGCCACAGAAACAATTTTGATGGACTGATTGTTAGAAAGTTTAAGCCAATACTTGCCCATAATTGTTCCAAACTACTTCCATAGCAAAAGAACAACAACAAAAAAATAACCCATTTCTGCAGAAATAAATGAAATAGTAATTGCTGACCCTCCACGTGTCATTGCAGTGCTACTTGCTGGTTTGTTTGGTTAATTTCAGCCTGAAATTCAGAAGAAATAATGTGGTTGTGCTAATATGAATGAGAAAAAAGGGAAGTAGGTCAGGAAAGAGTGGTCAGAAAGCAGTTTGCTTTATTTTTGGAAAAAAAAATTGATTTCATAGTAATGTCTTACATGAATAAGGTAAGATTGAGTTCACAGGCAAAACAGAAAATGATCAGCAAAAAAATTAAGTTATCATTTATTTCTTAAGTCAATTAGTATTGGACAAATGAATGCATTCTAGTAGGGTAGATAGAACACAGTGAAGAACTTTACCACATAAACAGCAATAAAGGTTACATTTTTACCTGTTCTGCAGTTGCAGGAAGAGATTGGGTTCCAAAAGGACCACTCCTACCTGAAGAAAAGTCCCAGGCCAGCTTATGACACCACTGTAGTGTCAAGCAGGAGCTGGCAGTGTTGTCCTTTGTTTGATTTCCTTATTTTCTGTGATCAAAATAGTATAAAAATGATATAACAAATAGCATAAATGCACTATAAATGTTTTTTAAAAGGCTACACTCTTTCTATGTAAGTAGAATATATTACTAATGTGTGTTGAAAAAGGAGATAAACACATTGGGTTTTGGGTTTTTTTGTGGTTTTTTTCCTTATTAGAAAGCTGAAGTGGAAGAATGAATCCTTAGGGATTCAGGCAGAGACACAACTTTTTGGTCTAGTAAATCAATTGTATGACTTCACTAAAATGACAGATGTCTATAAGAATAACGCTCCTTTGAGGGTGTATTAACATAATATATCTTAAGCAGGATGTTGGTCTAAATGATTTTTACTTGATCTAAATGCTCACACATTTTAAAAGATACTTCCTCTGAGAAGTGGAATATTGTAACCAGCGCAGTATCATAAAATTGTCCAGGAGATTCTGGCAAATATGATCTCTAATACACAATAAAAACTACATTGTTTATGTGTCGCATGCCAGTCTGAGACCGGAGTGTGGTTCTGTTTGTATTCTCAGGAACAGAATTAAGACTCCAAATCGAATCAAGAGCCAAGGAGCTTTATTTGCCCAACAATAAAGCTGTGAATGCAAAGGGAGAGAGAGAGTGAGAGATAAAGAGAGAGAAAAGAAGGAAAGAAAGAAGGAAAGAAAAGGAAAGAGTTCAAAGCAATAGCTACCACCCTGGAGCTGCGGTGTCCCAACAGTCTGACTCCTTCTCAAGTTTGGTGGGGGAACGTTCTGCCCGATGCCAATTATCTCCGTTTTTTATAGGGTTGCTACAAGCCATTCTGCTCAACCACACCCCCCCCCCCCAACAACGGTGTACGTGCCCAACATCAAGGGGCCTCCAGGCACCTTAACCCTCCTGACCCCAAGTCTGGGTACACGCACAGGGGCTTGGTTAAGTTTTGCAGGATCAGCCTCTCCCGTTGCTCCATGGCGTCAGTCGTTTTCCTCCTTTGACAAAGTATAGATAAGTCTGTGCGGTGGCAGTGGTGTTATCTTCCTGCCTTAAATCTCTTCTGCAGCAGTAGTCATTCACTGTGGTGATGGCGTGAGTTTCCTTCCATAGCAACGCTGAGGCAATACATCTGCTGTGGCTATGGTGGGTCTCATTGGTGCAGTTTCTCACATTATGTTACAGCCCTTTCCATGAAAGGTCTGTGGGAATAGGGATTTGAGAAGGAAGAATTTCTGAAATCTGGTCCTTTGAAAACCACAGTTCATTCAGCTGTTACTAATTTTATAACGTTGGATTTTAAAAGGTATGTCCTTCAATTACCTCTTTTGAGTTAAAATATTTTAGCAACAACTCTACATATTTTTCTTCATATGAATATCTTTCAAATGAACAATCTTGATATAACCAGTGTGAAATTTTCCTACTTGCCTTTAAAACTTACATGCAAAACCACACAGAAATCTTCCAATGGAGGAGTTGGTAAAGTGAATGAAATCAAGAAATATTTCATCTGATGGCTTCTTTTAAAGTAAAAAACCATTTGTGCTTAACTAGAATGATTTTCCAGGTCGGGCATGGAATTACTGGTGGAAAAGAGAGCAAGAGACTATTTTCTGGTTCATCAAAATTCAAAGTTACTCCTTATGCAAGAAGTAACTGCAGTCATCACCGAGACTCCATGACTACATGGGCAGCATGTGACTAATCAGCTGGTTCCATGTCTGCTTTGTTGCTCTTTGCACGACTTAATAGCACAATAGCAAAAGAATACCAATATGAAGGTGAAGCATCTCTAGGTTTTGTGCAGAAACAGAACAGCTCTCTTGTCTGAAAATTGGCTGTTTCCAAAATTCTATGCCTGCTTCAAGTTTCACTTGAAACCTTCTTAAAATGTGATTTAATTTTTTTTCCTTTAAAATTTGATCTCCTATCAGAATCCAGCCAACTTCAGGTCTTTGCAATACTGAGAATATACCTATCTCAAACAGCAGGTGAGAGTTCATTGTTTCCCTGTCATGCTGTATCTCCAAGTAGTGCAAGAAGAAGAAAGTCAGTTAAAAATGTACCTTTTAGAAAGCTTTTTTAAAAGTTAAATTTTGTGCAGCAGGTTAGAAAAAAATCCATATTAGATCATAGTGACCACACTACAGAGGCAGATTTATGCAAATTATTTTGGGGTTGTTTTGTTTTGGTACCAGTGGGGATAACCTATTTGAGAACAGCTGTATCTTATCTAGCCCCTTGCATATTTGTCAAAAACCTCAAATTTGTCTCAGGATGGACCACAAGTTTTTATAACACGCCAATGAGCAGATGCTATGTACAGCCTGACTGACCTGTTATATTTCAACAGAAATGCAAATTTAGTAATGGCTTTGTGCTGTTCACAAAGACATTTGAGAATGCAGAGGGCCCAATAACACTTGCATTGTACCTCCTGTTTTGATTTCCGTCAAGGACAAATATAGTGAATAAAAGATGACTACATTAAAGGAGGCAGGTAAAATATTGGAAAGTAAAACCTCAAATAATTTTTAAAAAAGTGCATCACTTACAAATTTGTCATTTAGATATAAAGGACAAGAGAAGAAAATGTACGAAAAAGACACAACACACACACACACATAGCCTTAGGTGATAAAGATTACATTTAAGACCAAAATTAATCCTTGTAAGAAGATACATTCTGAAGCTGAAATTAATGGGAGTTTAGTTATTTCAGTTAGAAGCACATTACACTAGAGTCAAGCTTAAAAGGAAAAATTAAAAAAAAATCCCAGTCATGCTTTGCTATATATGGCAGACTAATTGTATCTTTGAAATGCCTGTTTCTGTCCTATGATTGGAAAAGATGCTTTAAAAGATTAGGTCATACGTAGCCATCCCCTAATTATATAGATAATTAGGCAAGATTTACTGTGGACTTTGTTAAGGCATGATTTTCACCTAGATATAACAGAGATTATTGAGAATTTGGATCTGATTCCAAAGGAAAAAAATTGTGTATATGATTATCTGATCCAGAATAATTAGGAGGAGCCACACATTAAAAGTTTTTATCAATATTTAATGCTATGTAACTTTATTTCATGATATCATAACTTAGACCTCACATATCTTGCAATCTAACTGGGACTTTTATTGTACAAGTTATGTAGTTGTCTAGTAGCCATAATTGTAGAGAGAGAAACAGATACTTTTGAAGTAGAAGTAATTTCAATCTAAAGTAGATGAATTGTGACCTGAATATTTTATTATCTCTTTCTACCTTTCTGCATCTATGAAGTGAACCTATATATGTGTGTCCCAAATATAGGGTGTGTCTTTGCTGTAGAAGCCTTCAGCTAGGTTCAGTGAACCTTACACAGTGTGACAAAGTAAGGTATTAAAGATTGAAATGCTTCACAGGTCTGTGATAGCTCTTGGGATGCAAGAGAAAACTGAATATTGCACTCGGGGAGAGAGGGCTTGGGAGGTACTTGAGAAGGGACAAATTGATATTGTAGCAGTGATCAGTAGGAATACTTATTTTCCTACCTAATGTGGTGATTTCCTGAATAAATATAAAAGAGAAACAGGACAAAGGGAAGCCAACATTGTTGTTTACTGATGTTTTTTTATGACATTTCCAGGGCAGGCTGAATTTTTTGAAGCCAAAAGCTTTTGATGAAAGGCATTTTCTGGTGGGTGGCAAACCAAACTGGTGGTATTAAAAGCCAAAATTAAACTCCAAGCAAGCATGTTATGTACACATAGTAACTTTTTTTTTTTTTTTTTTTTAATATATCAGTTCCAAATTCAAACATGTCTTTCATGTCGCAGTCCTCTGGCCCTGGAGAATACCTTGGAACAGCTTTGATTACTGTTAAGACTCCGGTAGAATAAAAGCGCTAGGTCCATTTCAGACACCACTTTTTTTCTGAATATTTAAGAACATTTTCATAGTAAGATGCTATGTCTGGGTTTCTACATGGAACCCACTACTGTTTCTCCTGTGATCCTTACCATCTTTTTCAAAGGCATTCTCTGGAGAAGGCTGAATCCTTGCAGTTATATTACATAATTCATTACCATTTCTTCAACTGCCATCAAGGTGTGTTTCCATGTGCTCTTTTATGAGTATCTTCATTCTTTTTTCCTCCTAAGTAAGTACAGGATTGCACTACAGTTCTCTTTTGGTCTACAGAGAACAGAAAAACTCCTACGTCATTGATGATGTTTTCTCTTCCACGGCACTTGGCTGAAGTGCAGTGTGGAGGCTGTTCCCCTTTTCATTTGACTTTCCTTCTCAGTCTTTCCAGTATAGTTTGCAAAGGTTTTCTATCAAAAAATTGAATAGAAAAAGAAGGAATTGTATTTAAAATTCAGTTAAGCTGGGCTGATTACTTTAATGTTGAAGAAGATGCAAGGCAAAAATAAACAGATATCTAATGCCTGAGAGTCTACTAGTTCACCTATAGCAGCTGTGATCAGATCTAAGGCTTTACTGAACATGTGATTCCCTTTTCCCCAACCTGTTCTTACGCAGTCCCTGGAAAGTCTCAATATTGTGAAAACTTGTTTAAGCTTTAGCATTTTTTAAGCTTTTTTCAAAAATACATTCTCTGATTTTATGCACAGTTTGATAAATGTGACCGGCTACATCTCAAAATATAAAAAGACAAGATTTTGGCTGATACAGCTATAAATGCTCTTTTGGACAAGTTAAAGCTAAAGAAGGAAGGTAATTTTCCCATCCCTATTTACAGTAGTTTTGCTGACCACCTTTCACATTATGGGCCATTCATAGATGAGATCTTCTTAATGATTCTTTTGTTTTCTCACATGCAGCTGTTAGAGATGCATTCTAAAATGTATTTTATTTGCATGTTACTATCTTCAAGACTAAAGGCATCTTTAGGCACAGGCAAAGTAAGCATTTGTCTAGGATATCATATTACTGAGACACAAAACAGCACACTCCTGCAGATCCTGGAGAAGAAGCTGTTGCTCTGAAGAGTGACGGAACAGGGGGTGCTGGAGCTGGAACAAGATGGTATCAATCACAATTATCTGCTACTTCCCCCTTCCTCCATTTACTTGTCTTTCCACCCCATCTTTGCTCCTGTTCTCTCCCCTTATTGTCTACCCTTAGCTTCTCATTTGGTGGAAAGAAAAAGTAATCTTTGTCCACACTTCTGAGTAGCCTTGATCTGTGTCTGTTCATGACTGTAAGTCTCACTGATTTCACTTTTAATCTTTTTTCTCTAAGGTTTTGGAGCACGCTTGTTTGCTGTTCAGGTTTTGTTTAGCTTCAATTGCTGCAATGAAGTTGCTTGGGAAATGAGAACAAAATCTGACTCATTTTTACATCTTTGCTAGGTAAGCAACTGGCGTTAGATTCCACATGTAATTTCCTTTCCATATTCTATAGTGTCTGCACATCTTTTCATCTACAGCTGAAATGGATGAACTAAATTTCCACAGTCAGTGAAGCAGTTTTATCACATTTCAAAGAATATAGTTACCTTTTATTTTGTTTTGATACTTCTCTGTCATCTAAATTCTTCATGTCCGAGTGTTCTGTGCTCTGCCATAATAGTGGCAAAGTGGACTGAGATCCATTTGGAAATCCAATTGTATATTAGTACTTACTGCTGGCTTTCTTACAACAAAATGTTAAAGAAAGAAAAAACAAATAATAAATCAAGAAAATCTTCAATAGAGAAAAATTGTACTGTCTGAAAAAATCAGTTAAAAATATACATTTTCTGATCTTAAGAAGATATCAGAGATTTACTGTTGGCAGAAAATTATATGCATTGTTTTTAAAAATGAGGGTTTTGGTACTACACTTTTCTTATTCAATTATTTGCCCCATCCACGTACAAACACTGTGCATTATGTTGAGTTGGAAACCTCTTAGAACTGTAAGTGGAGAAGAATCTTCATGCATATAGTAAATACTATTTTATAGTCATTAAAGCCATGAAGGGTATCTTACAGTATAAAAATAAAATACAGAGTGTCTTTGTTGACATTATAAGGCCAAATTTCAAAAAGAATTCAAAGAACAAATGGCAAAGTGATTGGGGGATAAGAAGAGGATTTAATGGAAATATGAATAATAATTCATTATATCACACTGAATGTGTTTGTACTTAGTAAAACAGGACAAGTTTTTTTCCAATTGTAGAAAATGTTCAGGAATTCAGAATGTTTTATTCTCTGAAGAAGAAATAATGACTACAATTTTGACTTTCCATAGGTATAGTTCAAATGAAATAAAATGAAACTTTTTCTGGAATTTTTGAAACATCTGAACTCGCCTCATATTCAGGATTATTCTTTTTTACAACAACAAAAACCCCCACAACCCCTAGATTACATACAGATTTTTTAAAAAGATATCAATAAAGAATACTTTTCAAATATTTTCTTTTTAAATTTGAGTCAAGAACTTCATGGAAATAGACTTTGTTCAGAGGAATTGTGTTAGCAATGAAGTACGTCTGCTTTAAGGAGAAGCTGATAACAGCAGCAAGAACAGCCACATAATGCTTGCCAAAATATCTGTTGTGATTCTAATTAACATCCCTACTGGCAGATGCACCAAAATCCTCGTACTTGTGCTTATCTTTCTTAGGATAGACCATTTCTCATCACTGTTTTCTTCTGCTTGGCATGTTGTGGATTTGAAGAACCAGAGCAAGAGGGACTGGGAGATGAGAAATATCTTAAGTAGTATTTGTTTCCTGTTGTTCGGCTGGGGAAAATGTTTCAGTGCTCAAATAATTTCCAGTTAAATTTACAATCCTGACATTTATTTTTAGTTCAAATAAAAAGCACAAGGTATTCTTTTTTAGTATCATATTCCCAAAACCACTTTTATAAGCCTAATAGTCTTGTTCATAGGGCAAACCTGAACACAATGTTGCTGTGATCAGCACAGCCGGAGAAGCATTCTATATTTACCCAAACCCACATACAACTATCAATATGGGCTCCCCCAAAATCTTTTTTCAATGATTCAGTGTTAGTGTCCTCTAGAATTCTCCTGCATTTGCCTCTTCTCAGAATAAGAAATGCATTAAAGGCCTACAGCTGAAGTTTATGATTTGGTATCTTAATTCTTCTAGAACAAAAGGCATTTCACCTGATAGCAAATTTTCTTACGAGGCTCATTTTAAATACCTCCTGCCTGGTGTAGACATACTGCTGTGCAATTGCTACATTGAAATTTTCACAGAAAAAATTCCACAGTAAATCAGTGTCACATGTCATAGGATCATAGAATCATTTAGGTTGGAGAAAACCCTTAAAATCATTGAGTCCAGCTGTTAACCTAGCACTGCCAAGTCCACCACTAAACCATGTCCCTAAGCACTACATCTACACATCCAGGCCTGCTGACTCAACCACTTCCCTAGGTAGTCTGTTCCAATGATTGACAACTCTTTTGTTGAAGATATTTTTCCTAATATCCAGTCTAAATCTCCCCTGGTGCAATTTGAGGCTGTTTCCTCTTCTCCTATCTTGTTATCTGGGAGAAAAGACTGACACTCAACTGCCAACAACCTCCTTTCAGGCAGCCGTAAAGAGCGCTAAGGTCTCCCCTGAGTCCCCTTTTCTCTAAACTAAACAACCCCAGTTCCCTCAGCCACTTCTCACAAGGCTTGTGTTCCAGACCCTTCCCCAGCCCCGTTGCCCGTCTCTGGACACGCTCCAGCCCCTCTGTGTCCCTCTTGCAGTGAGGGGCCCAGAGCTGAACACAGGGTTTGAGGTGCGGCATCACCAGTGCCCAGTACAGGGGGGCGATCACTGCCCTGGTCCTGCTGGCCACACTATCTCTGATACAAACCTGGATGCTGTTGGCCTTCTGGGCCACCTGGGCACACTGCTGGCTCATATTCAGCCGGCTGTCAACCAGTACCCCCAGGTCCTTCTCCATGAGTCAGATTTCCAGTCACTCCTCCCCAAGCCTATAGGATTGCCTGGGATTGTTATGAGCCAAGTGCAGGAGCCAGTACTTAGCCTTGTCGAATTTCAACAATTGGTCTCAGTCCATTGACTCAGCCTGTCTGGATCCCTCTGCAAAGCCTTCCTACCCTCAAGCAGATAAACATTCCCTACCATATTGATGTCAACTGCAAACTTACTGAGAGTGCACTTGAACCCCTTGTCCAGATCATTGTTAAAGATGTTTAACAGGACTGGCCCCACCACCGAGCCCTGGGGAACACCACTTGTGACCAGCCGCCAACTGGATTGACTCCATTCAGCACTGCTCTTCGGGCTTGATCTTCCAGACAGCTTTTTACTCAGTGAAGCATATGCCCATCCAAGCCATGAGCAGCCAGTTTCTCCAGGGGAATGCTGTGGGAAATGGTGTCAAAAGTCTAGATAGACAACATTCACAGCCTTTCACTTATCCACTAAGTGGGTCACCTTGTCGTAGAAGGACATCAGGTTTGTCCATCAGGACCTGCCTTTCATAAACCCATGCTGGCTGGGCCTGATCATCTCGTTGTTCTATATGTACCATATGATGACACTCAAGATGACCTGCTCCATAACTGTCCCTGGAACCAAGGTCAGGCTGACAGGTCTGTTGTTCCCCGGATCCTCCTTCTGGCCCTTCTTGTAGATGGGCATCACATTTGCTAACCTCCAGCCAACTGGGACCTCCTGGTTAGCCAGGACTGCTGACAGATGACTGGGACATGGGTTGGTGAGCACTCCTGCCAGCTCCCTCAGTACCCTTCGGTGAATCCCATCTAGCTCCACAGACTTCTGGGTGACTACATGGTGTAGCACGCTGCTAAACCTTTCCCCTTGGATTATAGGGGCTTTATTCTGCTCCCCATCCCTGTTTTCCAGCTCAGGGGGCTGGGTACCCCAAAACAATCAGTCTTATTGTTAAAGACTGAGGCAAAGAAGGCATTAAGTACATCAGCGTTTACTTCATCCTTTGTTTCTGTGTTTCCCCGCACGTCCAGTAAAGGATAGAGATTCTCCTTAGTCCTCCTTTTGTTGTGAATGTATTTCTGAAAATAATTTTAATCATCTTTTAGGGCAGTAGCCATATTAAATTCTAGCTGGGGTATGGCCCTCTTAATTTTCCTCCTGCAGAGCCTCATGACATCCTTGTAGTCCTCCTGAATTGCCTGCCCCTTTTTCAAGGGGCATAACTTTTTCAAGGGATCATAAACTCCTCCTTTTTTTTCCCCCTGAGTTGCAGCCAAAGCTAGTTGTTCAGCCAGGCTGGTCTTTTTCTGCACCAGCTCATGTTTCAGCACATAGAGACAGCCTGCTTCTATGCCTGTAAGATTTCTTTCTTGAAGATTGTCCAGCCTTCCCGGACTGCTTTGCCCTTCTGGACTCCATATATGCTATAGTACAGTCCCTTCGATGCTTTCAGAAACAATAGAGTGCACATCCAAGGTGGGCTTTTATTTTACATTTTATATAAATGCTATAGAATAGTTTTTGAAAATTATTTTACGTTGGATGATAGTATAAACCAAGCTATATAAATTTATATGCACATTCGGCTACATTTCTAAAATCAGATTATGGAATCAGAATAAACTTGGATTATCTTATTCTTTGGTGTTGGCACCAGCTTTACATTCTGTAAAATAAATCAGAATCTGGCAATTTGTCTAAAACACAGAAATGTAATTGAATACTAATGTTAGTTTTCTCCTTTGATATTACATGTAGTTATATGTATACATATATGCATAGAACTATATACACTTTTGTAACTGGACAACAGTCTTAGAAAGCGACTTAATTTTCACTTCTCATCTTCAACAGAAGAATAATGTATAATTGACTTTCCTGTCTTATCATGAAAGACATGATGGGAATATTGCAATTATAAAGGCAGTTTGACAAAGAAAAATGTCTAAAAAAGCAGATGCAATCCTAGGCTATATCATTCAAGCTATTTCCAGTAGGCAAATGGAGATGTGATTGAATTGTGATTGTGCAGGCTTCAATTAGAGTATATATTCTTTTGAGGAAAACAAAATTGACATGAATTGCAAGGGAAATTACTGTATTATCAGCACTGGAAAACTTATCAAAGGAAAAGACACTCAAAAGAACTTTGGCTTATCTAGCCTACCCAAATGAACGTTCTCTCCAAAACCATGAAGGTAAATACTAAGAAAGTAGAAATTCTGAACAGTAGTATTGGTTATTATTAATATTACCCTCAAACAAAAAAAGAAAAAAAAAAGTAAATGTGCTAGATTAAGGGCTTCCTACGGGTTAGAGAAAAAGGCTCTAACCACTAGAACATTACAACTTCACAATATCAGTCCAACAACAGGAGGGAAATGTAGAACTCTCTGTAGCACTTACTTTCATAAATGTAGGTACATTTATATAATACTGTTTTCTGTCATAATGCATATCTATGAACAGCAGTGCAGGAGGCCAATTAAATTCTATGCCCTATGTTCCAAACATAAAGTCACAAAAAAGTGTACCAATTATTGCCTGTTACAGCCCATCAGCTACAGGTTCATAAAAATATGTCTCTCAGAAGAGACATGATGTTGTTTGGAATGACATGTTTTTATGGCAATCTTGAGCAGTGGGAGTTAATTTCACACTATTTGAAAGAAATTAGAGAAATGTGGAGAAGAGGAAAAGAAACTCATCCAGGATAAAAAACTGTTAAAATATGTTTGTGTGGTATAGAATAACAGTTTGTAGTAGAAGAGATTGTCTGGCATCTCTGAAAAACCAGCTATACCATTCTGTTCTAGTTCAGGTTTTGTATAAAATGATCTTAATATTCTTTCTGAAATACATTAAGCAAAGTATTATGCATGAATCTTGTCTCACCCTTTTGTCGAAAGGAAAATATTGTTAAAATATATTATTTTTTCAGTTCAAATTTCTGGTTTATGTTCACGTTCTTATGCATTTTTACTACTGAGTCCTTAGATCTTCATAATCTTCAATCAAGGGCAGATAAAGTATAAACTCCCACTTCAATAATTCTTACTCTTTAATTCTTCCATTGTGTATGAAGAGGGAATCTGTCAACCACAGCCAATGTGTAGAAGCGAGGATTTTTCAGGGTGAATACTCCTGCATTTTTTGCATGAAAATTAAAGAAAATTAATCATCTATCACAATATGACTGTCTCTTCTATTTATTGGAAGGTATAGTACTGCCAAAGACGAAAAATTACTATCAACCAGAAACTGAGAAATACTTCTAAATGTTGGTATTAAACATTAGCTTTCATTCTGGATTAAACCGACTAAACAGTCTGGCACATCCCAGGAAAGCATTAACGAGATGAGCAAAACGCATATTGCCTTCTATAGAATTTGAAGAATTTTAAAGTGTCTAAATGGCCTTTTCATTTTAACTTTTTTCCAAATCTTGAAAACTAAAGAAAGTATTGAAGTTTGGATGAAACAAATAATTTTGTTTATTAGTGATAAACAGTTGCTTATTATTAAAAAAAAGGGCAGCATTAAATAATTTTATAGAACTTAATAGTTTTCTGGTATGGTGAACAAAAATAAGATCTGTTTATTTAGATATGCCAAATCAAAACCAGTGTGGCAAGACACACTTAGTAGTTATTCACAACAGATTTTTGTACTAAAAGAATATATCGTACCCCGTGCTTCTGTGTTGTACTGAACTATATGAAGAGTAAATTATGTCCAACTGCACAACAGAAACCAGTTAATAGGCAGATTTTATGTTGATAATACAAACTTCAGAGGTGAAATTTGACTGTTTTGCAGCTAATTTTTTCCCAGAAGCTTGAGTTAAATTTATGTTTCCAGCCTCCCCTGCTCCTCATATAGCTGAACGTGCTATTCATCTATAAGGCGTTTGGTGGAGACACTGCAGAGAAACAAGGCTGTGGCTGGTTCAGATGTCCTGCTATTTCATCTGATGCAGAAATACAGCTTTTGACAAGTACTATGCTATCTGTACATTATACAGTAACAAAAAGGTAAGATATCTTATGTCTTAAGAGTAGCTTCAGCTTTTCTAAATGTCTCAGTGATTTTCTTGGTTAGGAATAGGATGTATCTCATGATCAACTCTGACAATGAACAGGGCAATCATGATAGGCTTTCCTCCTTGCGCTGGAAAGGTGAATTATGTACTTTTTCTAGAATTAAAGCTTATACAGCTTGAATTTTTCTTATTCCCTACTGGTTATTTTATTACATTTTGCTTCTGCTCTTTCAGCAGCTATGCATATCTGGTTTTGTTAAATTTGTTAAAGGTGTCAATATCACCTAGGGTGTGCTGAGAATGAAATGCTATAGATTAAACCCACAATCGTTTAGAATATGGTCAATTAGTTTACGTGCATCTCCAAACTGACCACAACATGTGTTGCCATTTCCTTAGTTTAAAAAGTAGGGGACATAAAATACATATATCATGACATGAGAAATTTTAGGAGATGTACTACACAGAGAGGAGACACATCTTTATTAGTGCCACTGGGTAAAGAATATCTGCCCAGAGAATGTCAGAAGAAGCTAAGCTGGATACATGGAAGTAATTACCCCTCTCTAAACAATTGCTAGATGTCCACAGCATGAGTACTGTATTTGGTTTGGGGCCCTGCAGTAAAAGATAGCCATTGTTCTATGAAGACAGGCTGAGAGTTGGGGTTGTTTAGCCTGGAGAAGAGAAAGCTCTGGGGAAATTTTATTGTGGCCTTTCAGTACTCAAAGGGGGCTTATATGAAAGAAAGAGCAAGACTTTTTACCAGGGCCTGTAGTGACCAGAGAAGGCGTAACAGTTTCCAACTAAACGGCGGGAGATTTCGATTGGACGTAAGGAAGAAATTCTTTACTATAAGGGTGGTGAGACATTGGAGTGCTTTGCTCAGAGAAGGTGTGGACATCCCATCACTGGAAGTGTTCAAGGTCAAGTTAGATGTAGTTTTTAGCAACCTGATCTAGTGGAAGATGTCTCTGCTGACAGCAAGGAGTTGGAACTAGATTATCTTTGAAGGTCCCTTCTAACTCAAACTGTTCTATGATTCTGTGATAAATGGGAGCAAGTTCAAAACAGGGCCACAATAATGTTTGGGGGATGAAGCACTTTCCCTGTGAGGGGGAGGATGAGGAAGTTGAGCTTGTTCATCCTGGAGCAAAGATAGCTTCTGGTGGACAAAACAGAAGCCCAGCAGAACCTATGGGAAGGTTCTCAAAAAGTTGGAGCCAGCATCTTCATAATAAGGCATGGCAGAAAGATGAGAGACAATAGGCATAAATTGAAATAAAAGAGGTTCAGACTGCTGCAAGGAGAAACTTCATTGTGATGAGGACAGTCAGGTAGTGCAGCAGGCTGCCCAGAGAGGTAGTGCAGTCTCTCTAAGAGGTTTTCAAGATCTGAATCAAACCCTGAAAAATATGGTCTGATGTCATAGATGACCCTGCTTTGAATAAGAGGTTGGACTAAAAATCTTCCTATGAATTGTCCTATGACCCCAGGGATAAATACATTTTTGTCCAGGAGCAGAAGGCAATGACATTTCTAATGGTCCGTCTTTCCTTTTCCACAGTCTCAGACTGACTCCTAAGTCCTGTTGTCTGAACAGACTAATTTTCCTTTACTGCATACAGTTTCATACTACTGGAGAAGTAAATACCTTGTTGTCTTTTGGTTTGAAGATATTTGGTGAGAGCCAGGTTACCAAATGCTTTGAGGAAAGGAACTAAGACTTTAATCTATATTGAATATTTGTGAAGCCAGTCCAAACAATGGAAGACAAATATTTCAGTAATCATACGTGTTAAGGAGAAGGTATGCCTCGGTAGACCCTTCTAACTGGATTTTTCCCCATTCTAAATACTTCATGCCCCAGCATACTTTATCAATGCAGTCTGGCTGGAAAATGAAAAAGATATTAATGGAACTGACTATTAATAAAGATTGCTTTTATTAAAAGTTTACTGACATCAAATAAAATAAATTCCTAATTGGACTGAATCAACCACTTCTGGATGTATACATTGTTGTATACTCAGCATTTAAAATTAAATGACAAGAATGTTCTCAAGGATACGTACACAGCTTGAATAAATGTATGATCAATTCCATTATTATTAGATCAAGAAATAAAGGATGTATGATCTATACAATTTATGGTCAAAAGAATGTAGGCAACATCTTAGAAAAAAAAGGTGATGGTGAGTTTCTTCAAACATAGAGTAGTAATAGAATACAGTAGAATAGAGAAGATCTGCTGTTGTTGTGTTTGCTTTTTTAAAAAAGTTGATTATCTGAATCTGCAAGATCCAACAGATCAAAGGTAAGCTAGGGTCAATGATTTATTCAGAGAAGCACATATAAATATAGTATATGCTGAACTGTGTATTTTTGCTTAAGTTACTCTGTAAAATAATTATTATTTTAGCCTTCAAGTAATTTATCTCAGAATATTAATATGAACATTGTTACTGTGTTATGACATTAAGAATTTTGACTATATAGTAATTTAATTGCATGTGCTGAAAAATGTAGCAATAGGAAAAGAGTTTTCAGTCAGTTTAAAACTGAAAACAATGTTTTTCTGAATGTCAAATAAAATCAGGTAGATAAAAATTATTGTAAATGATGGCATTAAAGCAAACAAACAAATAAAAAGATATATATATATAAAAAAAAAGTGAATGCTCAGGAGTAAATAAACCCACAAAGAAATAGAAGCTTTAGGAGAACACATTCAGTGCTGGATTCAATTCACTGAACATTTCTGTAGAGGAGTTGTATAGATAGGCTGTTTTGTCACTGCTGTGAGAATAGTCAAAATTAAACAAAGTCTCTTGTTATCATCATCAGAATCACTGGGTTCTAAAACTGGGTCAGATTATCTGAGGGCAAGATTTAATTGAAGGTCTAATGTTAGTTTAAAGAAATCAGTTTTTTAAAATCCTTAGTAAGTTTGATCAAGCATACTTTGGTTTGTGGTCAAGCATATTTATGTGTGTGGAATGAAAAGTAGGAGGAAAAAATATTCTAATTTATCTGGCAATAGAACAGAAAGGATTAGTATTACAAAATCCAAAAGAGAGGTAAGAAGTATGTTAAAAACTAGGAGTATTTTCTGATTACCAATAAAAGTGTCTCCAAGCTGCTTTAATATACTTATTGAAATTATCCTAAATAATTTATGGTCAAAAGCAGCCAAAAGCAAACCAACTCTGAGAAGAAATGAAGTGTCTTGTCAAATGTGGCAAAGATGCATCTATTATATTTCTAGTATTGGTTATGAAATACTGGAAACATTTGAGTCATCTGGTAACAGTAATATGGGCAAGGCCCTTTCTGTGTCTCCTCACCTGTCCGTTTCTTCCCTTCTGTCATGTAAAGTAAGCTGAGAAACTGTAAACTTCAGAGAGGCTGCTCAGGCCAAGCTAGGAGAGTGGTCGTTTTTCACTGCATTAGTAACACAGCTCCTGAAATCACATCTACCTAGCAGTTCAGAATACTTGTGCATGAGCTGCAATTACACTTTGCACTGGAATTGTACCCTAATCTTAGACTGGTCAAGCTGTTGAACAAGTTGCATTTGAGATTTGTACAGCCTGTCCCATGGCTCCTTCATGGTGAGATCACTCTGTGACAATAGGGCTGAAATTCAAGTTGCATCTTAAAACAATGATGTCTAGGTGTTCATAGACAGGTGTCTGTAGAGGAGCCGACTGATCCATTAGAGTTAGTACACCACCAACACAGCCAAAGGAGTCAACAGGTACCCAGCTGACCAGATGTAGGCATCATTAATAGCTCAATACTTAGATCAACATCAACAGAATAATATTTTGGAAACTGAGTCTACTGGCTTACATTAAGCCCAGTTCTGATAGTATCAGCATGAATATAAACCAGCTAGATGTCCTAGGAAAAAAGATAGAAAATGATCCTGAGACCATAAGGTCTAGGCCTATCCTGTTTTAGGCAACCACTTCACATCATCCTGTTTATAACATGCACAGCCTATCTGTGTGTTTTGAGTCTTTCCTATACTGTTCCTGTTAGTTCTTCTGAAACCATAAGTTTCACTTGTCTGTAGATTCATTTTCATGGTACATAAAGACAAAAATACTCTTTTTAGAACTGCGAAAAATGACTATTGGAAAAAGGAAAGTCAGTTATTCTGAATTAAAAATGGGGCTCACATTTATCGTTGAGTACAAATGCTCTAAATTACCAAGAAAGGACTCTTTGAGAATTAGAAAAAGTGTAATGTGGTGTATAGTATTTCTTCAAAGAGCCATGGCTATGCATCACATCTTAAGGGGAACGTAAATATTACTGCTTGAAACTAAGGGACAAGAAGGCAGGATGTGTAATTTTATTTAATCAAGTTAACTGAATTTGTAAATTATAACTCCATTTTTATATTTAATTAGAAAACCAAATGTACTATTTTTTTTAATTTTTTTTTTCAATATTGGTGATAGCCAATGTCAAAATAGTTGCTACTTTTCGATTTTTTAAAGAAACATACATTTTTCAGAGAGGGAATAATTTCATAATAACTTTTGTAGTTATTTAATATGTGTAACATTGTTTCAAGCCTTTTGCCTTTTGCTTTACTTTAATAGTTTTAAATAAATACAAGTTAAAAATCACTGCATTTACACTGACTTTGACTGAAATTTTGCATTTTGAAGGGCAGAGAATAAATTCTGACTTGACTGTGGCTCATTAACAATTTCCAGACTCTAATTGCTAGTTAGCTTATTTGATAGGACTTAATTATATTTTACTTTCATTATTTTTTTAAAAAAACCCCCATACTTAATATCAGCTCTAAAGAAATTTTCCTTAGATTCACAAAGCTGTAAAAAAATACAAGGTAGCAAGTTAAATCACATTATATCTAAATCATAAGGGTTTATTTGTTTTAAAATCTTCCTGGGGTTATAAATTCAAAGGAAGTGTATACATTTAAATTAACAATACTGAAATAACATCATCACTTAAATTCTGGTTTTGATAGGCAGACAGAAGAGCAGTTGTAGATATAGATAAATAATTAGACAATTTGAGTCCCTGAAATCCAGTCTCTTTTCTTCCTGTATGCTAAAGGCAGCTAGAGAAATGTATAGGCTTTTTTCAGTGCACAGTTTGTTTTTACTTCCTTACTTTGCTTTCTTGGCTTACTGCTTTATAGAAATATAGCCAGTCATTAACAACACAAAGCATGCTTTATAAGTGGTTTTCTTACAAAATAAACATTTCTAACAAAATTACAGATGGGAAAGTATACCTAATGGGATTTCTTCTTCATTGTAAAATTATCCTTATTTTTGCATTTTTGCAATCACATCATTATGATGGTAGAACACATGGAAAAGTCAAATGTAGCTATTATGATAGCAATCTTTACTAACCTTGCTTCTTCAGACCAAAACTGGTAGAATACCTCTCTGCACAAGAAACACTGTTATGGAAATGTTTACTGAAGTAAATTATTAGGCAGAATTTCCCACCACTACCTGTTCAATTTGGTAAAAAAATATATTCAGTAGAGGCAACTGCTCACAGAGACTCCATAACCTCAGAGCTCCTGTTCATTTAATGTTTCGGGTTTGGTAGTAACAGAACCTTCTGCAGGTGAGCGAAGGTATCACAGTGCGTGCCAACTCTTCAACTTGCTCTTTGTCCTACAGATTTATATGAACCCGATGGAATTCCAGGGCACTACAGCCAAGATACCATGACCAGTCCTGTAGAACTCTGTCTCACCATCTTGGCACTCAAATATATCTCTTTATTGTCTTTACTGTCATATGTAGTTTTCTACCTTCTTGCTTTGTCCTCTGTCCTTAGCAGTTCTGGGATATCCAGTCCTTAAGAGGTAAGACAAAATGAAATGCTTGCTTTCTCTCCTCAGCTGCCCAATGTGAACCCATGTAGTGGCAAGGAAGATCACACCAGTGTGCTGAAATACAGGGGGCTGTACAATAACGCTATGACAGTGACAGCATTTTCCCAAGACTCGTGCCTAACTAGTTAACAGCATGCCAACAGGAATGCCGCTTCTTGACACAGTTGGCTAGATGTAGGATGGAGCAAGTTAATGCTACATATGTGTTCAGCAGGTAGGAGGTATCCCTGCAACAATGCAGTTAACCTTTTTATATTCCAATGTTTTCCTCTCAAGGGTGATATTCTTTTCCAAGCCTTTTCAATAAAATGCAGTCTGGTAAAGTCTGATTACATGTAGATTTTCAAAGTCTGAATTCACATTGACATAATGCCTGGACAAATACAACGCTCTTTGAAAATGAGAGATTTTAGTACTGCTCACCTACTGAGGGTAGCCAGAAAGAGGAGGTATGAATTTTACAGAAGCTTAGAAACCTTATGCTCACTTAGTCTTATCTATCAGATTTATCTGGCTGCCATGAAGTAGCTGTGTATTTGAATAACAAGTTTCTGTATCAAATACATGATGGAGAAGATCTAGTCTGCCATACCCATAGAGGAGCTGTACAATGAAAATCACTAATCATGTTTTTTATTAGGGAAGCTCTCAAGTCTGCTCACCAAGGTACAGTAAAGGTACCCTCTCAGTTCCTGATTTGCTCCAGAATGTAACTTAAACAGGGAGATGGGTCATACAGTCATTTGAGACTTGCAAGGGATGTAGAGTTGTAGCTACTGCTCTCTCTCCAGAACAGTAGCCGGTCCTTCTCACCAGAATTTCCAGCAGAGAAAAAGGATAGTATAATGATTATGATCCTTAGTAGTTTATTTGAAGAACTCCAGTTGTTACCCTGCCACAGACTTTTTGTGTGGCAGCAGTATATCACTTTATACATTTTACCCTCAGTTTCATAGCTAACAGTTCATACATAGTAAAACTTGCTCAATGACCCACCAGTATTTTTTTAGTACATGTATTAAAATGTTGAGGAATTCCAATGATGTGATGATAAAATACTATAAAATAGGCAAAGTAGTTGCTTTATTTTATCACTGTGTGCATTGTCACTGTATCCCAGCATCAGCTGTGGAAGTCAGGCTCTCGGATGACGTCAGTTTGCTCTGATCAAGTCTAGAGCATTTATAAAAGGCATTTGGGATGAATGGAGTAATGATGCACTCATAATCTGAGCACTATCACTTTCTTTCTTGCTGTGTTTGTAATGGGACAAAAGATGTAATATTTTAACCGTGAAAATGACTTTAAAATCCTATGTCACAGACAGTGCAAGTTTTATTGTGGCTTAAAGAATTTAAGGATTCTTTTAGCAGTCTTCCCAATGTCAACATTTCAAAGCTTGTGAGCTTCACAGTCACATCTTTTTTTTCTTTTGTACAAAATATTTTATCTGTTTTTCTTAGCTTTGATTATTCAATAAAGCAGAAGTTGAGTCCCTGTAATGAAACCTGAAATCATGAGTATGAGGCAGGAAATCAAACTTGACATCATTATGTAAGGTACATAAAAACTGAAAACAAATTTTACGCACAGGGGAAATTCCAGACCAGCAAACTCAGACCAGCATTTTTAATACCATAGATATGTATTATTCAGTGCAATACAAACTTATATGGGATTATTCTTATCCATCCAGAGGTCATCTGGCTTGCTGTTCTAATTGCTGCACAAGTACCCTTACCACATGACAGTGCATGCCTCGTGGCAAGGAAAGTTTAGGTCAGAATCCCTGGAACCTGTGGTCATTTACCTTGTTTTATCTCCTCTCAGAAGGAGTTGTAAGTAGTTTATCAAGCCGTTTGCCTCATCTGCTTACTTCTCTGAGGCTATACAGAACTATTTTCCTTTCTGAGCGATGCTGAAGATGATGATTAATAATGATTAATATGACATTGTGCATATCATATAACAATATAATTAGTCATACATTTTTAGACACACTATTAAAGCATGCTATAGGATAAGCCCTGTACCCTGCCAAGTATCAAATCTGAATAGACAGGATGGACTTATTATTTCCATTTTTACAGAAAAGGAAAATAAGTACTATAAGATTATATGGTTTACCAGAATAATAAGCTGAAACAACAACGACTGTCTGTGGTAAAGTCAGTAGTTTTATTAAGTTTATCAGATTTCAGTCTATTGCATTTACTGAAATATTGTTCTGTCTTTCTAAATATACCTCACTTGCATCTTGCCTTTTGGAAGGTGGAAAACCTTCACTGTTCTTTTGTGTTTGGGTTTTTTTGGGGGTTTTGGTGTTGTTTTTTTTTTTTTTTTAAAAAAGCTGATAGTTGTATATATGGTATCTTTTATCATCATCATAATTAGTTTAACAACCTTGAGCAATTAACTATGCTCTGTGTGGAACATTCCTACATTTCAATATGAAAATGTAACCTGTGGATTGCTGTGATTACTCTCCATCTAGCTCTAACACAAATTAATTCCTGGTTTTTTTCTATTTTTAGCAGCATTGTAAAGGATATAACCTGAAAGACTTGCATTTCTCAATCCGGTGGAAGAAAAGATTCTGTCAGACTATTAAATTTTTTCTTCAAAGCCAATTAACTCCATTTTATTTAACTTTCAGGATGCATGGTACAGTTTGTAGATATGAATGACCTTATGGGTTTTGTTTTTATCCACAGCTCTTTTTTACAGCAGGTATAATTATTTCCTTTTTTATTTGAAATTCCAAATATAATGATTGTAACTTCACAGATGATTATTTGATGGATAGTGTGCCTACTTAGTAACAATGAAAATAGAGAATATGTTTCTACATGAGCAATATCAGTTATCTGTGCAATACTGGTTTGTGTGACTGACAGATGACATTGAACTTCTGCAGACTTTGTAAGAATAAGCAGTTGCATACTACAAAACAATAAATAAATGACAAACAAAGGACTAAGTCCCTGGATGTTCTCACAGGCCTTTCTGATTTTGTGTTTGAATAACTCAAAAAGAATGCTCCCTTTACTGTGAGCTCATGGTGGGGCTTAAAAAATTCAGCTACATCCTCTACTTTGCTCATCCAGCTACTGGCTGCTTATAGAAGTCTCATATTTTTCACTATAAAATCTTGTTTTCTTACTCTGCTTTGTTACTATATGCCTTATATTGAATTATTTATTACATTGTCAACAGCCAGCTGAGTAGCAATCTCATGTCTTTTATAGTCATTCATATGCCCAGTGCAGAAATGCTGCCTAAATAGCTAGAGAACTTGAGAAGCTCTTCAGTCTGTAACATGGCTTTGGGTAATCCCTTGCAAAAAAACAGGCTGGGCACTGACTGACTGGGGAGCAGCTTTGCAGAAAAGGTCCTGGGGATCCTGGTTGACAGCAAACTGGGAAAGAGCCAGCAGGCAGCATGCCTGCACGCATCCTTCATCTGGCAGCAAAGAAGGTCAGTCCTGGGCTGCATTAGTGTTAGCAAAGCACAGGTCAGGAAAAGTGATTATCTCCTCTAAGCAACATCTAGAGTTTTGCTCTCCCTTCCCCTCCTCAGTACAAGAAAGGTATTGGTAAATTGAAGAGAGTTTGCTGTAGGGTCACCAAGGCAGGACAGTCAGGGGCCACAGTACTTTCACCTGTGAATAGAGGTTGAAGGAACTGAGCTTCATCTGCTTAGAGAAGAGCCCAGCAACCTCCCTTACCTACAGGGAGGTCAGGGAGGAGATGGGAGCAGGCTCTTCACAGTGGTGTGTGCACAGTGGGAGGGTGAGAGACAATGAGCACGAAACAAGGTGAGTTACGTCTAATATAAGGGGAAGCTTTTGCCCCATGAGGACAGTCAGGCAGTGGAACAAGTTGCCCAAAGAATTTTTACAGTCTCTTTCCATCTTTTAGGATTTTCAAGACCCAGCTGCATAGCCTTGAGCAACCTGTCTGACCTCATAGCTGACCCTGCTCTGAGCAAGCAGTTAGCCTAGAGACATGTAAAAGTACCTCCTGAATTACCCAGTTATTCTAATTGGGAGTAGCAACTCCGTGAATTGAAAGCAGAGAAGGTAGCTAATGCAGGCAGAACTATTTCAGTAAAACGGAACTTGTGCCAGATCCTGGAGGTAGAACGCTGACTGGGTGACAATAACCAACGTTCATCTTCTTCGTTCTGTTTGCACTGTACAAGGGGCACACGGCTGCTATCTTTGCATTCAGGCTAAACAATTTCAGTCTTGTGAATGACAGAAATTCAACTCTCATCTACCTCAAGATTCTGAAACACTCTAAAAGTGATTGCAGTTATACCAAGTTGCCTCTTTACAACAAATAAGGGTAGGCAGGTAGTACATTTAGGGTCTTCCTGCCCATTGTGATACTTTCAAGAATTGATGGATTGTAATGCCATGTCACTGACTAGACCATGAAATCAAACTATTGACATTGATCAGTATCACTGAATTTCAAACTGGTTTTCTAGATAGGTCCATAGAACTTTTAGCGAACAAGTCTGTATGCTTACTTAGAAGAATAATTTACATTAAAAGGGGTGGTGGTGGTGGGAGTGGTGGTGTGGAGAGAAAGAAAGGGTCTGTAATATATTGTGCGTTTAGAAGAAAAATAGCCTTGTTGTTATGCATGCAGAAAGCTGGTAAAATGGACTGTATATTAAATATTAAAAAGTAAGTAAAAACTATAACCATATATTCTATTCTCCAGCACTTTGGGTATTAATTCAAAGTGGAAAAACCAATTTAAACTCTCAAGATCAAGAACACTGTTAATATTTCCTTAACATGCTTTTTTTCAGTGTCTGGTGAACAAAAGACTGATTTTTTGTTTTTACATTGCCAGAATTTGTCTTTTGAAAAAAATTGTATTCTGACAAAAATTACTTAAAACAGCATACATGCATAAATTCAGCATGAATACTTAGAGATTATGGGCTAAAAAGTCCTTCAAGATGCACAAAATATTCTTGTCAGTGGACAAAACTTCTTCCAGTTGGAGATCAACCATGTAAAGAAGTATTTATTCAGAACAGATCTCGTAATGCTCCCTATTATCCAAATCTAGGAATCAGAACATGATTCATTGTTCGAGTTACTATTCCTGACAAATTAGATGAAATTAACAAAATTATACCAAGATTAAACTGTTTGGAGTTAGAAAAACTGTGTGGATTCAGGCTGGATCCCCTCCAAATGTTTACATGCATATGTACAAATACATATGATTAAATCAGAGTAGGAAAGTGGTGGCTGCCATATCTTCTGATTTCATCAATAGTTAAGTTTACTGGTTTCACTGCATTTATAAAAGTGGAATCCAGGCCAGACCTGCCACAGTAGAATTCTGAAGCTAATGTGATTCCAGGCTGCGTGTTACTGCAAGCAACTCACTTGGGATTGTGAATTTCACTGTTATGAACAAGCTTAGACATCCTTCTGGGCTCCTTGGCCCTGATTTTGATCAGTTTCTGCAGTCTGTTCTCATCTGAAAAATATTTGTTCTCAGCGAATGTATAGATACTACAAATTCACTGTCTGCTGTTGATACTTCCTGCTCCAAGATACTTCCCAGCCTGGAATAGTCAGCAGCATTTTAAGAAGTCAGCAGTAGACTTAGGAGTACAAATTTAACCTGAAGTGTCCCACAAGTAATACCTGTATTTTTAGGTTTCACTTAAACTTGATATATTTCTAAGATCTATCAACCTTCCTAACTCAGTAAGTTCGTGAACAGACTTACACAGCTAACTAGCGTAGCAGGTGTTTGGGTTTAGTGATCAAAAAGAAACCTATTAGTCCTGTTTTGATAAAAAGCCAGATGGGAGCAATAACAGACAATTTGGCAAATTCTGTTATTAAGAAATCTGTTTTGTCTCTTGGTTGCTGAAGCCATATCATTTTCATTGGATTTTCTTCTTTTTAAAGTACTTTACCTATTTGATCGTTTTCTGAGTGGTGCCGCATTATATATATACATTTTGGTTTTCACATAAATGAGTACTTTAGCTATAGTAGTTGTATTTTCTGTTTATATTTAACACATTTATTTGAAATATGCATAACTAGAAAAAAGTTGTAGAGATCAGAACTGGCAGAAAATGGATCTGTATATAGATACAGATAATATATATGTGGATTATATAATCCACACAAATATTAAAAATATAAACAGGTATGTATGTCTTACATACATGTAACTATACATGTTTATGGTTCAAGATCTTGGAAAAGTAGATAGAAGTGTACTTCATGTTTTAAAATGCAGGACAATAAAAGATTAGTTGCCTCATGAAGGATCTAATACCAAGTCTAAGAGAAAAGAATATTAAACACAGAACTTGATCTGAGTTTGCTGCTTGACACAATATGTTGAGTGCTGAAATTAAGATGTATATATTCCCTCTTATCCTAAAAAAGCAACTGATGGTAATAACACTCAGACAGACAAGGACATTTAAGTGTCTCAGTTAGATAACATCCTTTTCATAAGATACTAGTTAAAGGGGTTGGATCTGTTCTTCACTTACATACCTGTAGTGGATTGCGACCTCCAGATCATTCAGTACTGTGCTCACTGATTATTGAACAGGATGAATCTTTATTTCCAGATGAACAATTCAATCACTAAATAATCAGTTCTTCAATAAAAGACTCCAATTTCAGTAGTCATTCTCAGTACTGAATATGCATATTTCAAATCATCCTTTCTTCGATAGTTGAAATAGGCTAGATGCAATTAGTGAGGTATCCTTATCACATAACATTTACTTTGTAATTTATATTCATGTTGAGTAATGACAGGCAAACATGTTAGCATTGGAAAGAAATCATCATCTGTTGTCTAAGTGCGGGATGTTATATTGTGAGTGAGTGAAAGATGAACTGTTCATTTTGTGCTCAGAGTAAGTGCAGGGGAAAAAAAATATTTGTGGGATTTTTTTAAAGAGGTAAAATGGTCAAGAATGTTGTTCTTGATTCTAAATAAAGGGAAAGTGAGGATGCTGTGGTAGCAGGTTTCTAGTTCTTTGCTGTGATTCCCAGCTATAGATCCAAACCATGCGGTGGATTAATGCTGCATATCATCTGTTTACATTTGAAGTATTTATAGGTATTTGATCATCAATGAGAAGTGGCTGGAAATGGTAATGGCTGTGTAATTTCTTGAATGTCTGGAAATACCTTGTGTATTTAAGACAAAAGTTAAAAGATGTCTAACCTCCTGAAACAGCTTGAGTTGGACTGTTCAGAAAGGACTGAACATCCCCTCTTCAGAAGGTGTTGGCTTTTCCATAAGTAACATCTTGATCCAGTTGGGTTCGAAACTTATAGGGCTACTTAAGCATGAAGGGAATGTGTAATTAGTCACATTTTTAGTCAATGAGCTCATCTAAATATGTAGATTAATAAGGAATGTCAGAAACAGTAATAATTACAATCTCTAATGCCCAAGCAACAATGAGTAGTGTACCTGTGTTATTTTAAGAAGCCAAATTTATATAGTCATATCTCCCTGTTTTCTGGCAGTGGGTGTGATTGAAAATTAACTAACAGCATGGGAAGCGTAGCCTCCTCATTGATCTAATCTAAATTAGTGTACAATGACTTGTGCAATAACAGCACTCCATTGTTCTGGAGACAGACTACTAAAGCATGGACTTCTACATTCCTCTTCAGGCTCTGACTACCTGATCTCCAGGAAAGAACTTCCTGTATCAAAAAAAGCCAAGCACCTGATCAGGAGAGTTGTGATCTGAACCCCTTTTGACAAACAAACAAACAAACAAAAATTAAAAAATTCCATCCATTGCTGTTTGTTTCAATCCACCTCAGGATCACCAACTGTGTAAACGTACTACAGTCACTAATTGAAGAGTGCTAACTGCAACAGAAAGAACTAAGTAAAGCTGTGTTAAAAATGTATGTTTTACAGATTACAGTACATTTTAGTGCTAGAATGGGAAAATAGGTTATTGACTGGAATGCAACAGAGAGACATAATTTGAGAAAGATCAATGAAGTCATTCAATTCGGTTCAGTTTGTCCTTGAAATCAGTGCGTTTTAATACCACAGCATGAGAAAGTGGATTTGGAACTTTCCAGATCAGCCTGTCTTGAATTACATTGTATAAAACCAGGATTGAACCCAAATTTTAACAAATCAAGAACATGGCTAGATGCTGATACAGTATGGATCACAACTAAATTGATCATTGTTCAAATATGTAACTGAATTCCGTTATCCAGGCACGTGAAACTTCTATAGTGTCAAGTTTGGTACCAAGAGTCACAAGAGGAGCCAAAATGAGCAAGCAGATGAAATAGATGGCATAGATGAATGTCAGAAACAAAAGCTAACAAATGAGCTGTGGGAACAGATGGAGTATGAATCACTGCTGTTATAAGGACTTACATTCCAATGGAAACATGAGTAGAAATAAAAACAAGAGTTTTCATATAAAATTTTACAGCCTGTAAAAAAATGCAAAAATAACAAAGGAAGATAGTACAAGAAAAAGACAGGAAGAAGAAAATGTTGGAGATGTGCATAATGATTGGTAGAGCATAATATACAGCAAGGATGAAAAAATGTTTTTTTCTTGCTAAAGGTTGGACAGGCCTCTGAAGTGTTTTTGGCAGCCTGAAAAAGTTGTAAGCGTCTTTGTGTCAGCTAGTTGTAATACAGCAATACGTGACTGTGGACCGTAATAGTTAATACGGAGGTTTTATACCTAGGCTAGATGTAATCAACCTCATAATTAAAAGAATATATCGAGAAAAAATAATGCTAATAAACATTTTGCTTATTTGCAAAAGGGTGGTTTTTTTGTTATTGTGGTGATATTATATTTACTAAAACTTACACCTTAACTTTTCAGTCATCTTTGTGTGTTTGCTTTTCTTACCTTTAATATGTTCATGAGAGTTGAGGTTGTCTTTCTTCTTTGTTTCACAGTATACAATGCAAATGGATTCTGACCTGATGGAAACCTGTGAATTCAGCTATGAATAACATGAAATTCCATGATAAATCACATATAGTGAATAACAACTACCAGCTATTATAAATGATGGGCAGAAAATTAATCACTGAATTATTAATAAAGTTCAATAAATCCAGAAATTATTTGCTGATAGCTTGCTGGCTAAGTATTTGATACATACTGTCAAGCATGTGGTAAAACGTGGACTGTATTAATATGTGGTTGAGCCCTAAACAGTAATCAGTTTCTAAGGGCAAGAATTCCAAATACAGATGCAAGTAACCAAGGAACCACAGCAAATGTATCTTGAGCTTGCGGTGGGACTCAAAAAGAGCTCTGACAGGGCTTGTGATGGCAGACATCAGGTCTGCTGACACTATCTGAAACAGGTTTTCCTAAATTTACAAAACAGTTCCAGGAAAGTCTTCCTAGCATCTTTTTCTTTCATTTATAATTTCTTCAAAAGTACTGATACACTATAATAAAGATCTATAATAATCCAAGGTCCCTGGATACATAATGGTTGGATCCTTAGAAGTACTTAAAAACAGAAGGATAAGAAATATGGATAATTAAACCTGCAGTGGTTTTTTTGTTTCCTGGATTATAAATAAATTCATGTAGCCTTTACTGCTGTGTCTGATAGTCCCTTTCTTACATAACTTTGTCTATTCTTTGATGTAGGTTTTTGTTTGGTTTTATTTGGTTTAGCTTTTGATTTTATGCCAAAGAAATGACAATTTCATATGATCTTGCAGATTATCTTCTAGCAAGGCTGTATAAAATGCAATAATACTTCATAGATTACTATTAGATCCACATTCTGAATATAGATGTTTTCAATACCGTTGCTCTCTCTATCATGATGTCACATTGCAAACTATATCTTTAGTTTGTTATCATTTACGGACTCCTTTTTATTGTAACTTGCTATTTTCCAGTTTCCCTCTCCATTCATTTTGTTTTATCTTTTCTCGCATCTTCAGGATTAGGATTTGACAAGCAATGGTAAATTACATTTTCTGAAAGGCAATTATCTATCTCCATATCACTTGCAGTGTGGATCTGTCTTGTTTTGCATTAATGGTTATATGTGTGTGCCGATGTGTTTCACATGTTATGATACAGTTGTCAACAAATTTAATCCAAGTTGACCTTTCATCCCTGACTAGATAAATAATGAGAATACAAAATAATCTGCATTCCAAGACACTAACACCACTTTTCCAGTCTTAGAAATTATACAGGAGTTACTATTCCAGTATGAGGTGGGTTATATTTCTAACTGATATTTTTCTCTGGTTCATATTTGGTTGTTATGTTAATGGGTAAGATTATCAGATGCCTTGTGACTTTCAAAATATATCCATACCAAAATTTCTGAACTACAAAGAAACTTGCCATACCAGTCTTCACTCTGAAAGTGATTTGCCTTATTGATTACTCATCTGACTGGGTTCACAAAGGACTTACTTGAAACACACTAATAAAAATAGGTCCAAAACATTCATTTGCTGCAATCATTCGAGTAGGAGTCTATATTTTCTGAATTATCCTGCCTTTTTCTTCATTAAACCTTTAGAATTAGATGCATTAGTAGCAGAGTTTACATACTTTATTTTCTCTAGATGTAATTCCCTAGGGAGTCTTTGGGTATATTACATGAATGAGAATTGCAGAAATAAGCTCATCATTAAGGAATGTGGTCAAAATGAATATTATCAGTAGAATAAAATAATAAAAAGGTATCTAGCCAAAGATACTATATATTACATTAAAAAAAAGAAAGGGATCAATACTGAGGACTATTTTAAATAGTACAGATAATTTTTAATGGAAAGGAATCCCAAAATATGCTACAGTCATGATTGAATTTTAATAGAAAGCTTGAGATGTTAGTTTCAGAGCTATTAAACAAGTGACTAAAACCAGTGTAGTTTCCTGGAATGAGATCATGATTTTAAAAACCCAGATGAGTAAAGTAGTGGGTATTTAGGAATAAATATAAATCATAGTTGACTGACTTGGAGACAATCAAAACCACAATGGAAACAGATTCACTAAGAAAATAAAACAAAACCCCCTAGTTAGGCTGTATTTTACGTTATGAAGTTGACTATATTTGGAGAGAGAGAAAATATTTTATTACCACAGAAGGCCATGAATTTCGGTTATTACTATCCATGGTTGTGACATTTCCCATACACATGCTAAAATTAGCAAGGAGAGAGAAAATGATAAGCCAAAGAACAATAATACTATTTTTTTATGAAGGAGAATAAAGAAATACTCTCAACATTAAATATTGCAAGATAGTCATAAAGGTGGTGAAAAGGCAAAGCAGGTGAGACTGTCAAAAGTGTAAAAAAAAAAAAGTGTAGGAAAGCATGATAGCATAATAATGATGGCAATGTTCAAATAAGTCTCAGGACATCCTGCATGACACAAAAGGCCACTGTCTTCACAGAGAAAAATGACTTTTTGGGAAAATAAGCAGAAAAGCACTACATTAGCTGGTTGATATGAAAGTCTCCTTTCAGCTAGTAGTAGGTTTTAATAAAGAGTACCTGATATTTTATATCTTTGTATTCACTAATCTGATATTCATTATTGAAATTACATATTTAAAGGCAAAAAAAGAGATCTAAAATATAGTCCTATTGCATATCATTAAATTGCAAACATTAAAATGATCTTCATGGGATCTTTATGATAAGAAAAAATGTACTTAACTATACAAAGATATTGCCACCCATTAATTGTAAGAAATACAGCATTTGTTCTCAGTTTTCACTGCAAACTTGGAACGGAGTGTAAGTCACATACTACAGCTAGCTTAACTTTTTCCTTTATCTTGTTCCCGAAGATATAATACTTTCTGATTTTCTTATTCTAAAATATCGTCCCTTCTTTATCACCCCTAAGTATGAAGATCTCCTGAGAAATTAAAAAGACAGCAGGAGGCCAGGCCCCCTGAATATGATCCAATCTGGAAGAATGGAACATATTTTAAACAGTTCCATTTAGGAATAAGAATCTGTTCTGTGATATTCCTTGTGGTCATTTGTGATCTAGAGTTTCAGGCAAAAAATTATCAGCAATTGTGAAATATTTACCACAGAGGAGGAATAACTGGGTTTTCAGATTCTATTTGTCCCTAAGTGCCTCAGGCTGTAGGGAGACGAGACTTTCCTGAATTAAGGTTAATCATTTTGCTGTAAAAACAGCAAGATATTAATTTGAACATGCTTTAGTATTGTGACTTCTTGGCACTGTTAGGATTTAAAATAAAAGAAATACTTCCACTTTGCTCAAGCTTTGTCTCCAGTTTCATTTTATGGTCAAAATCATGTTTTCCCATCTGGGAAAGATATACATATGATAAAACAGTTTCTGATTTCAACTACAGTAATAAAAATCCAGAATCTTTCTACTAACTTCAGTGTGGTACTTGATTTACTTTTTGCTTTAAGGTTACCTTGAAGTCCCATACTGTTACAACATTGTTGGATGCAATACTTACATGATAGGTGCAGGCAAAATTACAGCATACTTTTCTTTCAGCGCATGATAACGATTTTTGTAACGTATCAGGTATATCAGGTATGCAGTAAGTAGGCTTTGCATAGGTAGATTCTTGGACAAAGTGCAAATGAAAGACCACAGAAAACTTTAGATTGATGATGTTGCCTTTGTTAACGGGACCTGGCTGCTAATATTATTACTATTGCTATATATTATTATTATTATTATTATTATTACTAATTAAAACACAGCTAGTTGCTTAAACAGTTAATGTTTTTTCCTTTTTTTTTTTTCTTTTTCCTTTCTCCTTCTTACTAACAAGAGAGTTTTTATAATTATTTAAAACTCCAGAGCTGGATTTCAAAACTATTTAAGATCCTATTTATTCACCTAAGCAAACACCTAAGCCTTTGAAAGAACTCTGAAACAAGAGCAATGGAAGGAGCCATGCAGACAGCTACACGCTAAAAAGGTTGGTGACCTCAGGCAGAAGAATGGATGAGGTCCTCTCTGAAACACATTTTCAGCTTTGTTCTCTATCCTTCCATACCTCTGTTATTTACATTCCTGAATAAGAACTAGACATTTTGATTTTTTGTTACCTTCCACAGAAGTGAATGACTTTAAGGATTCCAGCTTTTAAACTCCAGTAAATTTGAGTCAGTGCAGTATCAGTATTGTAACAGTGAGCAAAATAACTATTAAATCAAAACGTTCCTTGGGGTAGATGACAATGAAAACCTTTATGCAAATGGCTGGAAGTGGCACACACAAAATTATCAAGAAATTATGTGAATTGAGAGATGGAGAGAATTATTTTTCTTCTATGTATATGTGTCATAATTACAGTAGAAATAATGCAGCATTCTTGGTTTTAATTTGCTTTAGCCTTATATAGAGGGACTCTATTTTCCTCTACAGTTCTGTTTTCCAAGTTCAGATGATTGGTTTTTAATTTATTGTAAAGCCACCACTGTAGAGCCAATTATTTTCCAGGATAGTACTATTTTCATGATACAGATATGACACGGAGTTTCATCTCACCTTACTTCACATTGCTGAAAATTGAACATCAAAATCTCTCCATCTATCCTGTGTTCTCTTTGAAGTCAATGGAGAGAAATATATTAAAGAGTGATTCATCTCATCTACCTTAAGTCACACTGTGAAAGTGTCCATCTCTTTGTTGGCTATAAAAGGAGTTTTGCAGTTAACCTAAAGTTAGACATGTTGCATGTTGGAGACTTCTGAAGTGAAAATAAATCCTCTTTTCACATTTTGTTTTCCTTAGAATTTGCTTACTAATGCAATTCAGCATCTAATGTTTTCTACTGTAGTGCAAGATTCCTTGCAGCATAAGAATCAAAGGTGATGTTATATATGTGGCATCTATTGGATGATTAATTTATAATGGCAACCTACTGGTTAATAACAACCTTCTATTACCCATGAACGTCCCTGGATTTGAAATGTAAATTGAAGAACATGTATTTTATTGCTGGTTGTCTGAATTTGTAGATTCCTAAATTCATACCCTTCTGGGGACCGATTAAATCTGAACTTCAAAATAATGTGTAAATGCAAATAGAAACGGGCAGAAGAGAAAGCAGTAAAAATATACTATGGCTTTATTATATTGGTGATAGAAAGGGTGGGAGGAAGAAGGTTTGTCTACTTAGGAAGTATAATTATTTATAGATATTCTAATGTAATAATTTAAAAAATATTCTTTGTTAGTGATAAACCTTTCTTTCACTTCAGGCAAGAAACAGTATGGGAACAATTTACATGTAGAACAGGAACTTAAAATGAGTTTTCATTAGACCCAAACTGCTACAGTTCTCAGCACATACACCATTACATCAGTCCTGTTTGTGTAAGACACTATTTCATCAAAGAATACTTCAATTTAGTTGCTCCTGGGGAAGTGTTTTAATTTATTCCAGCTATGAATCCGTCCCATAGTTTTTTAACCAGGGCTTGGTGTGATGCAGTCACACCAGAATGAACAAGTTATCTGCCATAAGGTTTGATCGCACCTACAAAGCACAAGGAAGCAGTCAAAGTGTGCAGACCTGGAAGGGGCATCGGGAGGCCGTGTGGTCCACTCACGATGTACAAACCCAGGGATAATAGGACCAATCTCATTCACCCAATCTGTTATTGAAAATCTACGATGATGGAAATTTCTTTTTTTCCCAGAGCAATGTGTCCTAGTGCTACACAGGTTTTGCTTTGAGAAGTTTAGTGTAAACCTCTATTACTTTAATAGCCTACCTTGTCAGTTACTCCTTTTTATTACTACCATTGATGCAGAGGAATTTATTTTTTTTCTGTTTATAGTAAAAAGCTACATTTTGAAAATTTTTAAATTATTTCAAGATCATCCCTGAGATTTTTCCTCTTCAGTTTAAGCAAACAGTTATCTCAACATTTCCTCCTAACCTCATGCTATCACTATTCCTGCTTTCTGTGGACTTACTTCAGGTGCTTCAAATGGTGTGGGCTACTATGCTTAAAAAATGGGTGTTGGAGGCCTTACCAGTTCAAGCAGCAAAGAATGACTGCACGTGTTACGGAAAGCACTCCGTTTATATGTCCTGGAATGGCGTCTGCTTTCCTTAAGGTTGTGTGGTGTTACTGACTCTCATTCAGTTCACAAACTATAGGGGGGGGGGGTTTGCATAACATAGATGTGCTCATCATTCTGTATCTTCTATATGTTGATTATTCCTACAAGGTTAGGAGAAATTTGCATTTGCTCTTACTGAACTGAACACTTTTCCCTCACACACGTATTTAGTTTATAATATTAGTTTAATTATAACCCTGTTGCCTGTTAGACTTGCAGATCTTCAGAGTTTTTTTGCATCTGCAGATAAAACAGCAGCCTCCCATTTTAGGTATCCATCATTAATAGAATTTGAAATAACACTAGAACATTCCAGGAAAGACCCTTGGGTGTCTCCTCATTGTTTTTTGTCTTTTCTATGTATCAATTTAAGTACCTCTTTTAGTGTGGGTTACGTCATTTGACTCCAGATGGTTGAAAATTAGATTTAGTCTAAACAAGTCATTTAGGATCTTTTCTAAGTGTTGCAGAAAAATCATTGTACTCAGATGCTTAAGGTTCATCCCCTTATACAATATCTCTGACCTGTGGAAATCGTTACCCACAAACGTGGTCCATTTTCTTCTTTGGTCTTTGTACAGCAGCCAAATAATCTCCACTTGTGGTCAGCCTTCACTGATTTGATGATAGCGTTCTTTCAGAACTCTCATTCAAAAGGAGGAAAGAAACCTAAAATGAAGGAAAAAAGTATATATTAAGAAAAGAAAATAAAAAAGAAAAGAGAAAAGAAAAGAAAAGAAAAGAAAAGAAAAGAAAAGAAAAGAAAAGAAAAGAAAAGAAAAGAAAAGAAAAGAAAAGAAAAGAAAAGAAAAGAAAGGAAAAGAAAAGAAACAAAACTTCCTCAGATTTTACATCATTTCAGAGAAACAACAGAATTATGGATTAAAAACTCCAGGAGGAAGAAAAAAACAGATATCAAGAAATTCAGAAAATGTATTCCAGAACAGCTATTTCACTTAATGCTTCATTATTTCTATACTTACAGAAAGACTGCAATAAAACAAGTACTTTATTTAAAAAATACAAAATACAATAAAAGTGCAATAAATTATAAATCTGTAGGAAATATCCTAACACACATAGACTTTTTTTAAAGCTATTTTTTTCCTAAGAATGCCTTACAGAACTTTATAGAGGATGTCCTCAGAAACTCAGTTCCACAGATTTGTTAAAAACATCAAACTAATGTTTTAATTCTCTAATAACAATACAGACTATTTCAATAAAATTTCTCTCTTTATTTTTGAAGAGTTTGGTACTATACAATACATGTCAATAACTGTGTGAATTTTAAGAACAAATGGTCAGATACTCCCTGTCATTAGTCTTTTGAGCTGTGATACTATTATTTTCTTTTCAATGGATTCATATTAAAAGATCAAAGGACAAATTTTAAATTATTACCTTATATCCAAAGTTAAGCTGAGTTTTTTAAACAACTTCCTTACACTCATCAGACACCAGTCAAGAAGAACAATGCTTTTAGCTACATAGGTGTTTTCCTTTAGACAAAAATATAACCATTTTAATTCATATCTATTTTCTCAGTTCTCTAATTCAGGTTTTTGACTGAGGAATTTTGAGCTCTTATATAACAACATGCAAACACGGGTGCAGTTTCCTTTCTCAACTTGGCCTGAGATACATTGTGTGATCTTTAAAGAGGCTGGCATTATGTATAAATTTGCTAATCTATTTAAATTTCTTAGGGAGCTAAAGACAATGAAAAATCGTGTGATGAAAAACATTATTATAATTTAATCAACACATACTATAAAAAAGTCTATTCCTACCTGAAAAAAATTTAATATTAAAGGAATTATTAAATGTCTTGAATCCTCTAATCAAATTTATGTCAGTGTCCAGTATTTCAAAATTATCAAGGCTTTCCATTTACTTACTGATACTTTGCAACAGCTTACTTTGCACATTCATGTTCCTAATGAGTAATTTCAGACAGCTTTGTCCTAATACCTTCTGAATTATCACAATTTGTTGATCGCAGTCTCCAGTTCAGGATTCTCTGTGCCCTCTCACTAATTTCTTAAAAGACGTTAGGAGCTGATAGACATGTAAATATATTACTTGATACATAGAAAGCATTTCCATTATACTTGATGGCAGTATTTCAGTTATTTCTGCTCTCTGAATTCTTTTAAGTTTAAAAACTGTTATTTTTTAATATTTACAACCACTTAAATTTGTCTTACTAGCTATTTATTTGATTATATTATTTGATATATTACTGAAGATATCTTGCTTACTTTCTCTTTTTTTCACTGTTATAAAAGAAATATCTATTTGCATGATAGGACTTCTACATATAGTCATGATTGTACTTGAATGATACACTGAAAGACAACCAATTGCTCTGTGAGAAACAAAACCTCCATTGTATGTTTTAAATATATGCAAATGTCAAAAGACAAGTTTCTGAGACTTCTTACTTTTTAATGAATTCTGTACTAAAACATAAGTCAAGAATCTTTTTTTTCAGACTGGATAGTTTAACAATTAAATCTCAAACCTACTGTGTTTTAAACCCTGATAAGTAGATGTTAAATGTTCTCATTCAGATTTCACAAAAAGAGTATTTTCTTAGAAGAGAAAACCCTTCATCTACACAAACCAAATCAAATATTATTTCAAAGATGAAAGTAGAAACACATGCAGAAAAAATGAATGTTTGTCTCCAGAACAGTTTTGGAGAAAAAAGGAAAAAAATAAAAGAGTTGGAGTTAAAGGAAGGAATGATCCTGGCCACTGACACTCTCAGTGAGGATCTTCAGAACCTTTCACTAGGATAGGCAGCGGCCACCATGTGGCCCGTAGCAATGTATAAATCATAGCAACTTTTACATGGCCTGGAGGGTGTGGATGGGTACTAATAACTAGCTCATAAACCAAACTCAATAGAGAAAGCGGTGAATCAAATCAACTTAATATTTCAGATGTATGAATTCTAAAGCAAAAAGTCGTGAAGCAAGTAGGACCAAGTTCTATTACATGATTGCAATTATTCACCATATTTTGTAACTGAGTTGTGTTTGATTCCTTCACGTGACCAGAACATTGATATAGAATGCTGCTGTTTGTTCAAGGAGAACGAAGCAGGAAAAAAAACCACCAGACTTCTTTTTTTGCATGAGAAGGATATAGGATGAATTCTGATTTGCTGAATGTCTGAGTTTTATAATAAAAAGAAGAAAAAAACATCATGAGCCATGTCTTTTTGCAATTCACAAAACAAGTTTTATTTAAGATAAATTATTTTCTGAAATATTAGTATGATCTAAAGCATGGGACTTGGTGACAAAAAGAGAATGTAACTATGTGCTTATTCATGGAGAAAGGAACAGAGAAATAAAAATACATCCAAATGGATTTTAGAAAATCTGGAGACAGGCTTTTTGATAGAGGAGATGGAGAAGCTCTCATCCTTTTTGTCTGTGACTCTAGCAGTCATTAATTGGCAATACATTTTGGCAATAAATTAATAATAAATTTTGTAATAAATTTTGGCAATAAATTAAATTAGTTTCCACAAATGAAGTCTGTTTTTTCCATGGCAGTAATTGTTGAGTGATCTCCCTGTCTTTATCTCAGTTCCTGAGCTTTTCCATCATATTTTTCCCCCCTGTCCTGTTGAAGTGGGGGAGAGATGGAGTGGCTTTCATGGGTAACTGGCAGCCAGCTGAGGTCTACCTACCACACTTGAACATTACTCCGAAGATACAAAGGCTTTATTTTTATATTGAGGTCAGAAACCAGACCAAGTTGGAAATGTTTTTTCAGAACAAGTTATGACTTCTTGGATTGTTCTACTTTCAGTGTTGATCATTGCTATATCACCAAGAATGAAATATAATGTTTGATACTTTATCATATAAAGCTATGATAGTCATAAGCTTCAGGCCACAAGCCAAGAGCTAGTAAATTATAGCAGCAACCTTAAAGCAATAGAGTCCAGAAGGAAAAAAAAATAATCTGGTTCTTACTCTTAGAACCCTCAAAAATAATATGTGTGCCCTACAGTAAACCTGAAGTGACATGATGAAGCTAGTCATAAGAAGCTCAAATCTCCCTTACCTTACAATATAATACAGAATTAGAGAGAAACTCTATGTTTCAATGGTTTTCAGACCATAGGACAAAAGAAGAAAAAAGAATCAACCTATGTAATTCTGATCATGTTTTAGGAATAGTGCTTCTATGGAGATTTCTTTTAGGTCAGTTCTGGTATATGTTGGTAGATACAAATAACTGATCTTTTAAATTTTATTTTATTTTTCCTTAGTGTCTAGAAACACCTGAAAAATTCTCAAATCAAGTCAGAACCATTCCATGAAAACCTTTGTGTAAGGGTTCACTTTCTTTTTGGTGTTCAGAATCTGGTGCCTTCATTTGATGGCCTTTTCTTGTATTGGAAGAGGTGGCGACCATGCATTCCCTATATGTTCTCTTCATCTCTTTCACAACGTACTGTAGTAGATTTGAAGGCCAGAACACAGAACTTTTAATGTACTGTTATATCAGATGGTATATAAGCATAGAACAAAAAATACCCCTATCCTTACCCCAGATAAAAATGTGCTGCAATCCAAATAATAAGTATCTTTAGGTTGAGATGCACAGGTTAATTTTAAGTTGAACTTTTTTTGTGCTTCAGAAAGCAGTGTAGGGGAGAGGCAGGAGGGAAGTAATGCTCTAAAAAAACCCAACAAACCCAAACCTGAAAAAACCCAAGAATTCATGCAGCAGTTTCAAAATGCATATGCTTTTCAGCCTAATTAAGCATATGCTTAAGCAATTATTGATTTGATGTGCTCACTTCAGCGCTCAGAATACAGAAAGTATTTTGTGACACTGGGAAATATGTTGCTATGCAATTCTAAGAAAATTCTGGGGGCAGTTGAGTAAAGATTGTAAATGTTTGTAAAAGCAGATTCCTTTTTTTGTCAGAACTACCAAGGGAAAGGGTCCAATCTAGACACATGAGAGTATATGTGTAGAATATAGACAGAGGAAGGGAACAATATATAATACCTAACCCATTCCCTAACCTCTGTAAAATACAATGTAGTTAGCTGTACTCAACGACAGTTGAATCAATTGACTTCAAACCAAGTAACTCTAATCAAACACCAACTATTTTTCATCTAATTTAAGATTCAATTCCCTTTTGAATTCTCCTTTGGGACTGAAAAGGAGTAGGCTTGGCCTTCCCATGATCCCTTGGCTTTTATTCTTTCTGGCTTGATGAAACATGTTTTTATCACCTCTGAGCAAAGATCTGCAGAGGAAAGGATGTTCCATCGATCATCCTGTGAAAGGTATATTGAAAAGATGTCTTTTTCTTGCTGGACTTCAGAACTGAACCCATTTCTAAATGTTTGATTCACCTTTTGTAACAAAGTATTTTTCTTTTCCCCTAGCTAAACAGCTTATTGCTACAGTTTGAAATATGCAAAAAAATTAAGAACTTTGCATATTGCATGTGCCCAGAAAGCCCAGTCCATTTCTACTTGAAAGCACTTGAAAATACTCCATTTTCTGGTGGGTAAATTTCCATATGTTTTACATTACAGTAGCAATAACAATAATAATCTTGAAGTAAAGTTGACCTTCTTGTTTGACTACCAAATTTTAAATGGGACAGTAAGAACAGAAGGTTTTTGGAGACCAAGATATAGTATGTTTACTTTGTGTAGTTTATATTCTAATAATGTGTTGTCTTGAATTGGTTGGGATATTTCTTGACTGATTGTAAATTTACACCAGTGATACCATCTGGCACAGAATGTCAGCTATTATCTGTGGAAACAGATCAAAGCATCCCTGAAGATTGTTTCCTTTATTTGAAGATAATTTCCAATCCATTAAAATCATTCCGATCAGGGAAAGGAACAGAAAGCAACCTATTTTCCAGTTAAAGCATACTCTGGCTCTTCCTTATGGACACCACATAGATAGCAGTACAATATTAATTGGTACTGTTTGGCGAAAATTTATTTTTCTCCATGAGCATTGATTTTGGAGGTAATGAACAAGGAGTCACACCAGCATCAGTATCTACTGTTATCAGTTTGTCAGAAGGTGCATTTGAGGGTAATAGAGAAGGTTAAAATGGTAGGGATGGTCATTTCTTTAGGTAACAACTTGAAAGTGCTATATTCTGATCATGAGCAGGGGCCTAAATGGTCTAAATGCTATTTGTGTTGGAGATTCAAATACAGATAAATAAATTTTATTTTACTTAGCATCATTATTTTCTTATCTGTTCTTTAGCTTCAGAATATCTCAATGTATAGGCACATAAAAAAGATTTTCATGGGAAATTAAGGTGTTAAATTCACATTTTGAATGATAGGATATTTCCTCTGTGACTCTTTAAAGGCATAGACCTCCCAAACAACATACAGACTTTGGAGTGGAGCTGGTAAGAACTATCAGATTGTAAAAGGGAATTGAAACACCTCTTATGGGAGGTCATGAAGATGATAGGGTCACCAAAGATACCACGTCAAAAGAAGTAGATGAAAGAAGCAGGAAAGCTGGGGAGGAGAGTGAGAGAATGGGAAGCTTAGGAAAGGAGATGTCTGACATGTAGTAGGTGTAAGAAGATATGGAAGCAGCTTAAGGGAGGATTAGCTCCTGTGAACGAATGTGAGAAAATCCCATGAATCCTGCAACAAGACTGTTTTAAGACAATAAGAAGGAAAAAATGTAACATTAAACTTCAGCAGTGGACAATAAGAAGGAAAAAATGTAACATTAAACTTCAGAAGTGGAGTTGTTAATTGTATTTTTCCTTACTTGATAAGGAAACAGAGACTGAAGAGAGATTGACTCATATCTGGGATTAAATAGAAGTCAATTAGTTAAAATACATGTGATATGTCTAGGAAGAATAATAATATTTAGGATTTCAGGAGCCAGACTCAGAAAGAGAGAGGAATACACTTTACATCAGTGACTGGCCACAGGAACACATCAGGATTTTTTGAGATGATAAAGCAAGTTGTCTGTGAGGGAAGGCCTTCAGTGTCCCAGAATGGTCTGAAATGTCTCCTTGGCCAGAAAGGGGACAAGTGGTAGTGATTTTTAAATTATATAGTTCAACTGCTACACCCCACACACACCCCCAACCCCCACCCCCGGTTTTAAAAATACATATTTTGCAGACTTTGGTAGAAGTTCTGGGAGCCTATGGATTTTTAATTATTTTTGCTTCATAAATGCTTTCCAATATCATTATTGTGACAGGTATTTCATGATTTTCACATGGTGAGAGAACATAATGACTTTTTCAAATACAGAATGTACTGGTTTTAATAAGATTTTTTTCCTTCTGCATGCATCATTATTAGCAATTTGATGATTCCCATGGGTTAAAACAAGTATAAAATCCCATGATGAGTCACATGAACTCTTAATTTAATCTCAGAGACATTTTAGAATCTCCTAAGTCTATGAATGAAAGTCATCTAAAATCCTTGATCCTCGGAGAAGCTAAAGATATCTGATAACAAAAAAAGTTCCCTTTCTTAGTAGGATTTTACTGACTCCCAGAAAACATTGTATTACAAACTTGTTAGCAAAAGAGGACATTTTGCTTTTGGATTCTCACTAAAGCTGTGAACAAAAGAATTTTCCATTTTCTCTCTTGATTGCTCAGACTGTGCCTCTGACAACATGGACTATGACTGCCTTTTTCTTAAGACCATTCTGTGTGCACACAATTTTTATAGCTTGGTCTGAATAGAAACATTTAAAAAAATATATATCTAACGTTGATTTAATAAATTTTAATTCTGTAGACTCTCTGTATCTAATCTTAGAGTGCTTATGTTCTTCAATTTTTCTAATATTAACTCAAAATATATTGTAACTGGTACTTTATAACATGTATTATTTCAGGCACAAATTACTGAGCTTTTATGTGTTCTATCAGTTGTTGGAAAAAAGCATGCACTTAAGTTTGGATTTAACTACCTCACTAGTGCTAATAAGAAGAGTTAATAGGCATCAAGATATTACTTTCAATGAATATTAATATTATGAGTTATGACATCTATGTTCTTGAAATTTACCCATGATGTACCCTCTCCACCTGTATATATAAAATCATACAAAAACAAGTCAATACTAAAGCAACACTGATTTGGAAACCCTAGAATAAGTTTAATGAAAATGTGCATGCTTCATGCTTAAAAATTACTTCAAGGGTTTTATGTTTTATTTTGCTTTTTCTGGAGTGATACCTTCATATAACTGTTGAGGTGTGTTTAAACACATGTGAATGACTCTCCTCCAAAGACTGTCTAAGCTGCTTCCTCCAGTCCTAATGGAAGCCTTCACAAGTACGAGATTGCTTTCATTACTACAGAATTCCCTCACTGGGCTTTGGTGCCTTGCATACTAAAGCAGATTATTGTGCTAAATTTAAATCTTAGCAAACAAAATTACTCAGGGTCTCCTTATTTATAGAAATTACTACTGAGGAATTGAATTTAAATTCTTTTAGATATGTGTTTCTTTGAAGTATCCCCACTATCACCTTGCTCCTTGTCTTTTTAAAGATAACATATCCATATTCAAGACTGAGATATAGAGGGAAGTATTGTTCCTTCCTTTAACTATTCTGCCTCTACAACCTGGGGTTTGCTTTTTGTTGTTTTGTTGTTTTGTTGTTTTGTTTTGTTTCATTTTGTTTTTAGTAAAAGGACAGACAGACTTTATGGTCAAACCTTGTTCATGCAAACAGTCATCTTGAAACTGGTGAAAGTTTCAAAAGTACAGGCAGAAAAATTCCAACTTTCTCATATTTTGAGCAGTTACAAAAAATAACTGTTCCTAACAATTGGATGAACTATAATAAACACAGCAAGTGACACACAACATGCAAGATTTTTCAGGCATACAGAATGGAAAATGGAAGAGACTATTCAGAGTTTTAAAATACATATTTTGAAATCTTCCTTCTTTACACATTTGTTTTAATGAGCTACATCTTGTTATATATTTTTGTTTCCCTCTTATTGGCAGTTGGTTTGAAAGCTGATCATAAAACCAAATTGTGCCTCAATTTAAAAAAACCCAACAAATATTTAGATAAGCAAATAAAAATATTTCTGTAAGTCACATATATTCATGCATCAAATTTTGCCTCAGGCAATACTCAAGTAAAGCAAATATAATAGCAATATTGTATTCAAAATGTGATTACATCATATTATACATGTAAGGTATAATAAACATATTTGTTAATATTTATATTTTTTAAAATAGTTGCTTTTATTCCAGAAGTCAATATGATTAGTTTAAAAGTTTTGTGGTTTTTTTCCTATATTCTGAATGATGAGAATATTTTCTGAAAGTTGAATTTAATTTATGTTAATCAGAAACAGAAGTAGAATGTTATTACTACTTACACAACAAGAAGCCATCAATGAAATCAGATGAAGCCCTCATGATGATTAAATTTGGAGTTATATTGACATCTAATTTAGATTTAGGTTTAATATGCTAATATGTTACAGTGTAATGGGGTAAGATCAGAGTTGATGATAATTACTTTAAAAGTTTTACCATCATATTGCATTCATTTGACTAGTTTCCATGACTTGTAGATGACACGGGAATATTACTTCTGAAACAATTTACAGATAAAATAATCAAGGAGGTTGCTTCAATTGTTAAATCAGACTAGACATGGAATAATGGAGCATAGACTGCATAACGTGTCAGTGTGATCAGAAGCGAGTCAGTGTGATCAGAAGCGAGAAAAAAGGCTTCAAATGTACTGAAAACTCTTACCTGGACAATTTTAATTTGGATTATATATTATTTCTCTTGCAGTGGGTGCCAAAAAATAAATAATCAGTTTTTGCTATGCCATTGTCTGTTATCTGTTGGGTTTTTTTTTAACAATACAGAAATGGAAAATGCCACACAGTCACAGTAAAAGCATCTCCTGTAAGCAGCAAATTCTCTCTTTAAATGGTCCTCACTTTAAAAGGACATCATTACTGATTCAGAGGAAGTGACAATCTGACAGGTTCAACATCTGCTTCCTAAAACATAAACTGACAAAGCTTCTATCCCAGGGAGTTTATTGTCTCAATTTGATAATGTAACAAATAATGTAAAACATAATATAGGCATTAATTGCTTGTAGTGAGCAGCTGAAGAAGGAGAAAAAAAAATATGAACGTGAGAACTCTGATTTAGTTTCATAATTGTTTACATGTAATGAGATTAGAAGGGAGAATCTTTTTGTGTTGTTCCAACACAAAACAAAAATATGTTTTAAGAAACTGAATTTTTCCTTGAAATATAAGTTCCAAGTTTCAGATCACTTTGGTTGTGGTCTTTCCTTTAGTTCTAACAGAATTTTTCTTTTGGGCTTTTGACAGGCTTCACTTTAAGACAGAAATTAATTAAATCTAATTTCAGACATGAAGTTGCAGTGCCTAAGCTGGACATGTATGCATCTGAGGTCTTGTTCCAGTACTTATTAAGTGGAATTCTGATTTTAAGCAGGATGAATTGCCTACTGAAGTGCCTGCCTCTCTCCTTTCATTGTAACAGGAGCCAGTAACACCCATATTTCCTACTGAAATGATGGGGATGAACATGGACCTGCAATCAGGACCGTATCTGCCTTTACGACACCATAGATCAAGATAAATTTAGTCAGACCGCAGTGTCAAGGAAGACAGCAGTGAGTAGGATCCATGGGATTGGAGCTTCATTCGAGGTGGAAGAAAAATGAATAAGTCTACCTTTTCTGGTGTGTCAGGTAAATGGTGCACAGAAGTGAAAAAAATCTGCTACTGCAATAACTGAAGAGCAGTCTATTTGCAGGTGGGAAAGGATGTCTGTCTAATCACTCACTTGCCAGAGTTTCTATGTTTGGAGGTAATATATAATTACATCTTTTGGGTGTTCTGGGACTAAATTGGTGGTGGATTACAAAGCATTTTCAGAGATGGAAATGCATGAAGTATTGTCGTTAAGTGCCACGTTGCATCCTCTAAATGCTGCTTTTTGTGTTGCCTTCACACACTTTTATAATATGGTGAAAAAGATTGTACACAACAATTATCCAGAGCTGTGTCTGTTATGTTGTATATTTATTCTGTGAAATATCCTCTGTCCTGTTTCAATAACAGTCCTAAGGATATGTCTATACCAAGCAATAAAGGACTGTTCAAGCTCTGTTTAAGCTGGACTAATGCTGTACTGAGACTGTTGGTCAGACCTGCAAGTAATAAGGCTGTATTAGCACAACACAGCACCCAGATGCTAACTCAAATATAACATCAAACCATTTGCTTTAGTTCTAGAACTAGTGCAAATATGTCAGTGCTCTTCTCCCTGTGCAGCACAGAAATGTTCTCAGATTTTCTTTCTCTTTCTGTGGGTATCAATATATTTCTATATCTTGTCTTTACTGATGTCTTCGTTTCTTATCTGGAATGTTTAGATTTGTTTGGATCGCTGAGGTTTGGATAATGGTGAGAAAATGCGTCTTTCATGAATACAGGGAAGGAATATGGATTGACATGATATTATAATCATGCACACCTTCCTGGAAAATGCCAGGTGAGAATCTCTTTATATTTTGACTGATGCCAAGTTATGTATTTATTTTCAAAAAGATTTTCATGATTCTGTTGCTCTCGTGTGTATTTTTGAAAAACAAGACAAAACAAAACACCAACTTCTTTCTCCTCCTTCATTTATCGTCTCCTGCCTGCATTTTTGAAATCACACTCGATCCCCAAGCTCTGGCTAGCCACAAAGCCAACATCTACAGGATAATAAGAATGTATCTATTCATGCATTTCTGTGAACACCCAAACAGCATAGCTCATCTCTAAATCTTCAGGAATCCTGAGGAACTGAAGTCTGAAAGCTGAGTCACCCTTCCACTTCAAAGTAACTTTTGTAAGAGGTGGGAAAGGTTTTTATGGAGTTTTACTAAACAGATATTTTAGAATCTTCACTAATTCCTGTGTCCTCTCTACTGTGTGGAAATGTGTGGGATATGACACTGAGTGATAAGTTAGGAGAGACTGATCTCCTGTTTCCAGCACTGGGCTCTCAGTCAGGATGACAATATATTAAAAAGTCAATCTAGATTGTCTTTTCTTTATTATTATTCTTCTCCAGGTAAAAGATTAAGAGAGGTAAAAAAAAAATAAAATAAATCCCCTGTCTCAACAAAATCATATTTATTACTAGAGTCATTATTTAGAACAGAACCATTCAACATAGTGACATAAAATCTGGAGTCAATTTGCTAATTGTGCAGCAGTTGGGTATTGGTTTCTGTCTGGAGATGTGCCCTACTACACACAGGACACACACTAGCCAAGGCTTCTGTTAGGGGGCCTAGGTGTGCCTCTCACCTCTGAGGCTTGGGGATGAGGCAGCATCCCTGGCTGCCTGAGTTGTGGCAGGGGTCTCACTGCAATGTGTGGCCATCCCGCACAGGGATATCTGTCCTCAGCCTGCTGCAAGGTGGTGGAGCTCTGGGACCATGTCCACACTAAGGACTACTGCTGTTTATACCATCATTTTTTAAGTTAAATGATCAGAAGCACCTGCTAATGACCTTGTTGGACACATATCCCTAGCTGGTTTCACTTGCATCCTGTCTAAGGTCTATCAGCAGTGGTTGCCTGGGGTAGCACTGTCTTCTGATCTCCTGCCCAAAATACATTACCGGGATGGAATGTGGTTAACCACTTTTCTCTGATTCTTCCCAGTGCACACCTAAACCATTACAGGAAGGCAGAGGCAGTTCATATCTCACCTAGCAGTGCTTTCAGGTAAGCCTCCTCATGATAATGAATCTGCGCTGCTTTGTCTTCCCAGTGTATACCAGAGTCACTGAATCAGTTGGAGCTGGGCAGATGCAGACCTCGTTTTATTTGAGATGTGCTTTTGGGTAGGTTTCATCCTGTGACAAGGCTATTGACTTTTTAATGCATAAAACATTTCAAATTGAAGACTTTAGATAGATCAACCTAAAGATAACACAAATTGTAACGTGTTGTGCATGCTTGCTCTATCCCAGAAGCACCTTATTCTCTCTCCCTGTCCCACTTCAGCAGGGAACACGACAACTACAAGTGAAAAATCCTTACCTTTAGATCTCAGTTCAGCTCGTTTTTTCAGTTCACTAACTTTTGTTTTCCCACTTCTGCTTTCCACTCCTGGGTAAGTAGCGTACGGAACCCATTTATTCTGTTATATCAGGACCAATTTTGCTATATTTAGAGACTTAAGAGCAAAACAAAAAGTGTGTTTTATATAACTAAGACAGTTGATTCAGTTTGTCAGGGCAGCAAATAATACTGGGAAGATGCACAGAACTAGTTTCTCTTAATTTTTTCCTTCAAGCTTTGCAGTTATGGTTGAGGTATTATCTCTGAAGAATTTTGTAAATTAATTATGTGCAGAGTAGACATCAAGATCAGTGAGAGGAAAATAAGGATGTCTACTCTTAGATGTCTTGAGATAGTTAGGAAAGGAAGATAAAGATCTCCATGTCAATCTGTGAAGAAGAGTTTTCTCCTCACAATCTAGTGACACCTTTGCTTGCACATCTTGTGAAATATTCCAAATACTATTACTGTGTCATCTGTGCTGTTGCCAAAACAAATGCTGGTAGAAAATGTGTTGCAATGAACAATGTGAAATATACCACATGGTTGTCCATCTGGTCCCAGTTTTACAACTATAAATTGTAATCACTGTTTTTCATTTATCATTTCATATTGAGATTTAAAGTTTCATCTTCATTAATCTTTACTAAAGCACATATTCATATACATATGAAATTGTAGCTACTTATGAAAATGTTATCTTTAAGATTTCAGGGTGTAAGAAAAGTTAAGGGAAAAATTTCTGCTGAAGTTCTGTCAATTTTATTATAAAAGTAATTTGCTTTCAGTTATTAACACTGCTTTGTCTCTTAAAAATCTCAGAACCATGTAAAAATTTAGGTGACACATTTTTCTGTGCAGTCCTTCTATGTGCTTTAATTATTTAGTATAGATAGCTTCTAATTGAGGTACTGTCCATCTGCCATGGAAGAGAAGCAACAAAGGAAAACGGCAGTGAAGAAATGGAGGAAGAGTCCTGGTTTCATTTGACAAGGAGAGAAAAGTCAGGATTTTCCAATATAGGAGACAGAAAAATGCTGAACTAGGAAGTTGGATAAAAGATGCCAAAGGAGAAGGAAGAAGAAAAACTGTATCGAGATGTATAAGAAATAGTATCCACAAGATAGGTGTTTAAATTTGAGTTTACATCACGGGAATGCAAAATGCTGATATTATTTTAAACAGGATTAGAATGTTACAAGATTAGAAATAAAATAGATAATTTAATTTCAAACCTAGATACTACCTACCATAAAGGAAGAATATACTCTTAGTTTTCATGGTAAAAATTCCATAAATGGCTCACTAATATTTAAAAATTCTGCCCAATGCATAAATATATATATATATATATATATGCACATATATATTTTTTTAAATTCTTCTGACTGAGCACTCTGTAATTTGCTTTTCTCTGCAAAAATTGATTTCTCTTTATCGTTCACTGTCCCACCTGTGGAAGCACATTGAAAGGTCAAAGCACAAATACTTGCAGGATTTGAATGTATCAATAATAATTGTCTCATTTAGAGTGCTGGGTGATGAAACGGTATAAATTATGCCACTACCATAGCCTTATCAAAACAGCTTTTTATTGACGGTCACGAGTCCCTTGGCACCAGTCTAAATTGAAACAGCAGTCCTTAGGTAGGCCTAACTGATGTCAGTCTATTTTTATCATGAACTATGAAACAGTCAAGCACCTTGTCATATCTTCTCAGTAGTTACAATGTGTTATGGATCATGTCAGTCTACAATGAGGAGAGGTTAATTAGGGGTTCTTTGACAGAATACAGAGAGCAAGGTTGTGCCACTGAGATGCTGGCAAGCAGATGTGTGATATTACGTTTAAGGCTAACTTTAGTGCAAAACCACTAAACTCTCTGGCGTTTAAACAAATTTTAACACCACAGTGGAAGTACATTATATGAGGTTATCGGGATTTTCCTGACAGTAAATTTCTGCTAATGCTTAAAATGCTGACTGAAGGACTTACTGTGTATCGGGATGGAGCTGATCAATTTGTTTGACTATTATTTCAAGGCCTTACAAATCTATGCATATTTTTTGTTCCTGTTTCTTTCTCATACAAAACCTTACCTAATAAAATGATGCTTAGCATATACACCAAATTATACTGACCAACGTCAGTTACAAGATGAATGTTGCAAGTTATTTATTAACTATTATCTGCAAGGCAGAACTCCTCACATAACCATGAAGGCATGGGAGCATTCAAGACCTCTTCTTCAGGGTGGGAACACAGACAGTTCTGGAGCTGAGACGGTGGGCTAACGCTCTATAACATTTCCTGAGATATCAGATTTCCCCTTAAATTCAACAAGTTAGCACACAGGAAGCCTCTTCCATAACTATGCTGTGACACAGTCGCTAACAGCAGAGGGGTGGCAGCAAGCATGTTCTAAAAGTGTTCTGGTGCTTTAGGCACTGGTTCAGAAATCCTAGCTACATGTATATGTTCTTTTGCAGCATAAAGTATGAAATCAGACATTAATGCCAGATACAAGGCAGTAGAGACCAGAAAATATCACTGCTGCTGTGTGTTGCCTCTGCTCTGTCAGGATTAATTACATACTTAGGGAAGTGTTTGTCACCCCTCTGACAACAGCCTACATTGCAATGGAGTGAAGAAGGTGTTTTCTTTTTACAGAGGTCTCAGGTAGGAAAAAGTGAACTAAGTAACACCAATTAATAGTATCTCAGGTAGCGCTCTCTGCTTCAGCCGAAACAGGTGATTTTCTGGAGAAGGCACAATACTCAGACTGGAGGGCACTGGATCTTAGCTGGCATTTGACAGCAGCGGTGAAACAGCAAAAAAGGAGACAGTATGAAAGACTTCATTTTAGAAGCCAGCCAAGCACATGAATTCCGATTTGAAATAAATAAATTTGATTTTAACTCACCCAATTCGTTTGTTCAGGAACGCTCACATGATCGGTTACTGCCGAGGTGTGCTTTAGAAATCTGTGCCTTGCTGCCTGTGAGCTCTTACTTGCCTGGTCATGTGAAAACTTGTAGTCTTCCCATCCTAGCTGTAGCTTTGGTTCAGTCTTTTCCTCCACACTGCAAGCAGTATGGCTTTATTCTTGAAATCAGAGCTCGTGACCACTCTTACAGTGCAATCACACTGCTGGTTCTTAACCTCAGTAAAATATGCAGCCAAGTGATTTACAAGACTTTCAGAAGGCTGGTAATCTCAAAAACTTAATAAGCAATTTCTGAATCAATAGTTACTGAGGTAAACTTCAAAACTGCATACTTCTTGCTGGACCTATGTTTTGCTGGATATTTGTATCCTCCTTTTACAACAGGGTTTGGTACCAATATCTGATTAAGAAAATAACAACAATAATACAAGTAAAGTACATATCTCTTTCGATGTCAATGGTATTCTTCTCTATTCACTCCCTGCAACTACTGCCTATAAACACCTTGACTTGCAAGGACTCAGTTGAAGCAATGCAACAGCATGAATATTTTGTAAGGCAAGCTGTTCGTACCAGGTTGTCTCACAACTGACTACACCTGCTGGCCCATACAGATGGCTGAGCTATACTTTGTGTATATATACTTGGTGTGGGAAGGTGAAATTCAAGGTTCAGGAGGAAAAAAAAATAAAGGAAACTGTGACTGTATCACTTCAAAAACAAGCAGATATGGACACTATAGCTGAAACTCTATGTAATTTTCAAAGTGAATATAATTTCAATTGGTAATATTACTTTATTGAGGCGGACCAAGTATATGACGCATTAAAGAAAGGTCTGCCTTTTTTTTTTTTTTTGTAGTAGTAGTAATGTAATGCCAGAATGGGTAACAAAATAATTAAACTAGTGTTAAAATTTGATTAAACATAACAGGAGGAGGCGAAGAGGGAAATGAGGACAGCAGACAGCAATTCATAATTAACGTTTATCCCTCTAACAACCATACAATTAAGATCTGGCAGGAACGACAGGAAAATCTAATCATCTTCCAAAAAATCAGGATCAGATGAAGCAGTAAATTACTGGTTCTTATTTGGGATCCAGATGAATACACGGGTCACATAAGCCAAATCATAAAATGAGTTTTCCTGTGTCTGTGAAGCTCACTTGCTGCAAACAAGATTGATACAGTGACATCTTCATTCATTCTTCATTCATCTTTTTTTTTTTACTTCAACTTTTTCATTTATTTGCTGCCTTTGATGTTGTGCAGCAGGATTACATCAAGGAAAATTAGCAATTTATGCCCATCAATAATTACACTAACTTTCTTGCAAGCTGTACATTATAATCTCTCCTAGGACTAGTTTAGGAAAAAAAAAAAAAAATCAGACTAGTGAATTGGCACTTAGATAGATACTAACTGCTTGAATCAGAAGCTGTAACCCTGAAAATCCCAGTTTAGCCGCTATGTCACCCTAGCATAGGCATCTTATTTTTACCTTCTTAACACAGAAAACTGCTTCTATATTTTCAGTAGGCAGACACATAAGGGGAGAAAGCCCCTCCCAAGTAACGCTTGAGACTGTAGTGTGCAAATCTGAACACCTCAACTACTCTTGCAGTCTAGCCATATCAATGCTTTACTGCATTCCAGATAATAAAGGTGAAATCTAGGGCTTTTTAATTAAAAAGGAATATCATGCTACTTCCAGGACAATGCAGCTATACATTTAGACTTGAGCAAGGAGTCTAATGTGCTGAACTGTGCCACCAACTTTAAGTATGCATGATCACCTGGGTATTCAATAAAAAGCACTTTACAACACAGCCACCTCACACTGGCTTCTGGGCTCTGCAGCAGGGCTGGGCATCTAAAACTTTGGTTCTGCACTCAGTAATCAAAGGAATATTTTCTAATGGTGGGTGTAGGAGATGGGCAGAGGAGAAATGGAGCTAAGTTTGTGAAGAAAGAAGATGAAAGTAGAGTAACAGTGTGGAGGGACCCATGTCTCTCAGAAGTCCAGCATATGCTTTTTCAGGTTTAGAAGGTCTTGATGAATAATATCGTTACTGCCCTATGTCATTATATTTAAATAAATACAATTATATCCATATCTCTCCTACATTAGATTTTTACATGCATCTCTCCAATAGTGGGTGCAGAGTCAATCCAGTAGGTTTTGTCCATAATAATCCCTTAACAAGGAGCTAGGAGAAGTACAGTGCAAAGACATTGAATGCAGTCACCTCTGCATAGCAAAGCTATGTTAAAAGTCCTTCTTTTGCCTTTCCTTGTCTCTAGGCTGAATTTCTTTGTTTTAAAGGGCATTCATGGCATTTCCCTACTTTGCACAGGAGAGCAAGCTAGATGTATTCAAATGCAAAATGTGTTCATATTCTACAGTTTTAAGTGCCATATGGCTAAATGAAAGTAGTCATAGTGCCTAAAATCAACAAGGACGTTAAGTTGAAGAGTTTCTATAACATAAAAGGACACATGTAAATTCTGGTAACATGAGAAAAAGAGCAAGTTGTTACAGAACCAGGGAGCATTCATTTCCCAGTGCTCCCACATTTTTCAGTCCTGTATAAAGGGAAAACATGAGATCACAGACTTTATTTTTAAAAAAAGATTACCTTTAAAAAGCTGCAAGACTGGTTCATTTAGCTATAATGACAGCTGTAATTTTAATTCTATAATATTTAGCATGTTATTCTACATATACATTTATTCCATTTGTTATGTAAATGTTGTACTTCGTTATTAAAACTTAAATGTGACAGACAAGTTGGTATTTCAGAGGGTGTTATTTCAAACCAATGAGTCATTTTACTAGGCTTTAGACTGCTTCAAGAGGCTTGATGACATAAACTTCAACTTAAAAACATTTTGGCCGTATGTAATACCAGTCTGATATACTGCAAAGTCCTCCTTTTGAGCACATGCTCTTGTTAACAGTATATACTTTCCCACTACAAAAACAAGGCACTAGTTATTTATAATAACTATAAAAGTATTTCAAGAACTTTAGAATGAACACACTAATTTTCTTTTAGACATGATAAAAACAGATGAGCTGAAAGGATATTTTACATTTCACAGTCTTTGCAGAAGCAGTATTGACACTTTTACTGTAATTGAGAGCTTTTGTTTATACACTTGCCTACATACTAAGCATAAGTTAGCACACAACAGAATAGCACGTATTTGATTTGTTTCCATCACTTCCATATTCCATATCCTATAAAAAGTAATGTAGTATCAATTAGCAGTGTATTATGTCTCATTATTAAAATGAATTGTATCATTGCTTTAACATAAAATAATTGTATTCTACAACGTGTTTTTCATGTCATCATGGTCCGTTAACAGTCCTGCTGCCTATTTGCAAAGGCTCATAAAAGTTACTGGACACTGGGGAGCAGTTTTTGTGGCTTCTGAAGTACAATTTTCATTTAGACTCTTCCACACTGCCTTTAGTGCTCTTACAGCAATATCACTTCTCTGTAAATGGATCAAAATAAGCCTTGTTGATGGCTAAATGTGCCATGGAATTGCATATGCACAAGTGCTTGCTGTCATGCAAACTGAGAGAAAAATCAAGTATAAAAGTTGGCATTGTGTAAAAAGGTAGGATAAGTATTTGATGTCAAAACTGGGCACTGAAAGTACTTCTTTTCTTCCTCCTTCTCATGTGCAAAAATGTTTTTCTAGGTGCTCTTTAAATCTGGTAGTATATAGAGTAAAACTGCAGATTTTGCTTTCTGGGTGCTACATCATATAGATGTTATTGTTTCAGTCATTTTGTTAGATCGTAACCTTACTTGATTTCCATTCCAAGCTACAATAGTTTAAGATTATTTTTTGACAATGTAAATTCAACATTCAAAATATATGTATGCTAGCTATCTATAAATCATAATATACAGAGCAAGCAACATCCATCAGCTTCACATGTCAATGAAAATCTTTTGTTTGAATTAGTTCCAGTTCTGTGAAGTTTGTTGTTCCCTTCCCAGCATAGAATAAATCAAAACAATTTCATAAGATTTACTTTCTTTCTCCTGACATTCAAGTTTTTGGATGAATGTTTTTAGTGTTTGTGCAGATGTACCCAATACATTTCTCTGGGCTGTAGGAACATATGGGAGAATGTGGAAATGTTTTTTCTAAATAATTTTCAGACATTTTCTACAACAACTTGCTGCATTGGTCTGAGACCAATGTTGTGAAGATCACTAGTTAAGGGAGAATCAGAGCTGAAAAAGCAGGAAAGAACTTCATGCATTGAAATGAAAGGCATTTGCTTCTCCATTGTCTGGCAGTTTGTCGAGCTGTCTACCCCTCTGTAGTCTAAATCGAGCACTTGCAATCTAAATAATTTACTTAAACAAAAAGCTGCAGAAATGGAAAAGTTGCAGTTTTATAGAATTGTATTTCTTCTTTTCTGACTGGGAATGAGACTGATGTGCCATTGGGAGCACATAAGAAATCCAAAAGCCACATCCTTTTATGAGTCTCCTAGCAGATGATTCTGTAACACTGGAGCACATCACCACATGAGCTGTAAGCTGTAAGTTCCTCCCCAAAAGAATGACTTATAAGTTCAAGATCAGGCCCTATATCATGAGAACTTTTCCCAGTTTCATCCCTACTTGACCTACCATTACTTACAAACAAATAACTTATTTTTACATTTTTGTCAATTGGTCAGATTGTGTCTGACTAAAAAAAGGGGTCACTGTCATTGTAAGTATAAGAAACACTCAAATTCTTGGTAAAAAAGTATTGCAAACTTTAAGAAGAAGTTTAATAGAAGGGAAAAAATCCATTTTTGGATGTTTTCTCTAAACTCAACTTCTTGCCAACAAAGATACGGAAATCAGACCAAAACTAAGCTAACAGTAACTTGAACTCCAAAGTAAGTCTGTCTATGAATGGGAAATAATAAGAGGGAATTGAATGGAAAGATCCAAGATAAAGTTATTCAGATCCATGATGAAATATTCTCATGAATTGTTCCCAACAGATGGGTAAGGCAATACATAATTTTGTACCAATATCCTTTGATAATAATGTTATATATTGTAATATTGTATATTTATACTAAAATGGCTGTACTACCATCCTAAGAATTAATTTCCTCTTTTTATTTTTTTTTTTTTCTGTTTGGGAGGTGTCAGTATATAACGATTAAAGGTAGTGATACTTTGAAATGTGCTTCACACAGTGGTACAGCTCCTTGCATAGCTCACTAAAGTATGAATATGATGGTAGTCAGACTACTTAAAGGTATAGAAACAGCTTTTAAATTGTTTAGTTGCAGCAGTGTGATTTCAAACCTTGTTGGTCATTCATGTCACAGACTGTCAATGGTTGATTCAAACTGAGAATTTGACAATTTTGAACTGGTTAATCAGAAGAGGCTAAAGTGCTGCGAGACATTCACTCCTCTGTGTGTCACTGACAGATAATACTAGATGGATGAAACGGAGAAGGACCAGATACAGTACTAGTGAGGTAGCTGAGGACTATATCCTATTTAACCCTTCTGATAACACTGTTAGAACCTTAACATTTATATTAACTCTTAATTGGATTTCTAGATCAATATATAATAGGTCTTCAAAAGAAAATATAAATACACATGGCTCTGGCCTTTTCTCATCCACCCTATCTTTGTCACCAGCTCTGAGACATTACAAAACTGCTACAGCTGTGTGGTCCTCACATGCCTAGGCAGAATAGCCCATCATATTCACTTATGGAGATGCCAGGTCATCACCTAGAGGAGCAGTTTAAATACATTAAGGTTAAGTGACAAGAACATGTTACAATTTACTTTCTCATATCTATTATGCACATAAAATATGTGGACTTAGTCTACTTTCTAAGTTTTTTTGCAGACAGCAAATGTTATCACAACCAGTAACTTCCCCAGAATTTGATCAGGAGGAAGGGAAGCTCTGCAATTAGTAACATGAATGTCACCCTACAATGAGAAGCAATTCAGAATTAACTTCCTACTCTTGCACACATCAGGAAGGATGCAGGAGGAATGTGTTGGCTTCTCTGAAAAAGTTAGATGCATGATACATACACAGTCAGACGTTCCAACGGGCCTTTCATCTTTTAGTAGTAACCACCTCTTTCCACACGTGTTCAGCAGAGAAGGGATTCAGCCAAATAGGGTAATGGTTTAAAAAGAGGGTGAGTTTAGATTGAACACAACAAAGAAATTCTTTTCAGTGAGGGTCGTGAGGCACTGTAGCAGGTTGCCCAGAGAAGTTGTAGATGCCCCATCCCTGGGAGTGTTAAAAGTCCATTTAGACAGGGCTTTGAGCAACCTGGGGTAATGGAAGGTGTCCCTGCCCACAGCAGGGGACTGGAACTAGATGATCTTTAAAGGTCCTTCCAACACAAAGTATTCCATGATTCTATGCTTCTATGATTTCATGATTCTATGAAACATTTGTAGCATTTTTGACTCCTTAATTTTTTGCTGCTTAACAAATGCCCTATTTATATCTTACTTCTTGATTTGATCCCACTAGTTGAGGATTTAGATGTTGGCCATAAAGTCAATTGTCTGAGCAGTTTTTCTGCCTGTTTGTGATGTAAATATGCTCCAACCAAGCAATATCAGGGCATCATGAGATGTCTAAACCAGACATCTTGATAAAGCTGAGAATATTTATTAAAACAAATAAATAAATAAATTGAAGCAAATGCCAGCATTACTTTGTCACCTCAAGCATGAATTTCCTGATGCTTGTACATACTAACTAGTTTAAACATAGCTTTACTTTCCAGGAGACGACTGCATCTTATTAAACATCAGTGTAAACCTGGAACATTTTTTTATCATTTTGTCCATAGGTTTTATAATGTTCTTCCATGTCATTGTAGAAGAGTGTTTTCTCCTATCTTCCTATTAGAGCTAGTGAGGCAAAAAAAAAATTGTTTTCCAAGCTGTGTATACAGTCACTGTCCATAAGATCATAGTTCACAAAAGAAACTGAGCATCACAGAATACATTTGCACATAAAGTAATACTGCTTTTGGTTTCATAATCACTATATATACAAGAAATGAAATTCTGATGTCAAGGATGTGCATGATACTCCAGCTGAAAACAAGTGAAACACAGAAGCTGAGAGGAAAAAATAATCTATATATTGTAAAAATAAAGGTGTTTAAATCACTAAGCCATCAATTCTGTTTTTTCTTCAGAAACGTGCAGCAGAGGTATATAGTCTGAGGTATATTTTTAGCTTGGCACTTTCTCCTTATTTTTCATTAAAACATTAATCAGGTATTTCAGCCTGAATTTGTACTTTAGTTCGTCCACATATTTAAGATCCTGCCCCAGTTTGGGTCCTCAATACTGCAGCTACCAAGTATGAGGAAAAACTGGCATGTCAGAGCAAGTGTGAAAGTTGATGCTCTCAGTCCTTTCCTGCTAGCTGAAAGTGGTGCTAGACAGCGAAAGCTTCTCCTCCTGTCCATGCAAACATACCATCAACTAGCTGAAAACACAAGAATCAAAATAACCTAATTGACTCTGTGTTTTAAAAAAAAGATGGCAAAATACTTGCACATATGGCTGGGACACAAGATGCTGATTAGTATGCTAAGAGCAGTACTGCTTCTGAAACTTTCCCTATTCCCATCCAAAACTAAATGGTTCATCTTAACACCTTTTATTAACTGAATTATCAGGTGGGTATAACAATGCCTTTGACTTCACATTAGGAAACAAGGTGGAGGAGAAGCAATTGTGTTAGCTTGGAAACATAATCAACAGCTAACCGATAAATCACTTCCCAGCTGATGATACTCTCGCATCTACATGTCCTAATTTTTTAAAAAGTCTATTCAGGTCAAAGTTCTACATTATGGTCTAATTGGCACATGCTATGTGTTAGGATCAGATCCAATCTACCCATTGTATATACCAAACTAATCACAACACTCAATGAGAATGTTGTGAAAATTACTAATATGCATACTTGGGCTTTCTTGTATGTAAACACTTACTTTGTGACACTGTACTTGCAAGAGATAGAAAACAGCAAAAAACCCAATTAATTGGAAAAACTAAAAAAAAAGTGGCAAAAATTTTCAAATGTGTGAACTCACTTTTGGAAAAGAGGAAGGGAATAATTCTCAATGTACAACCTTTAAAGTTGAGCTTATATCCTTAGTGAAAAAATGTGACCTTACGACAGATCATTAGATGAGGTGAACTGACCTAGTTCTATTGAATTAAATGAAATCACACTGATTTACCTTTGGTGAAGATCAGGACTTTAACCCATGTGTGTAACTCAATACTTGTAAGTGGCCATCTTAACTTTAGTGAGACTACTTGGGTGGTTCTTGCATTTCTCAGGTTATTCTTTCATTTCACACATGATTAAGTGATTTCCTACATTAAGATCCCAAAGAAAAATCATTAAATATTGAAAGCTCAATATTGTATGGTACTTAGCACTTTCAGTTCCACAGAGGTCAATTCAGACTGAAGAATCCCAGTATATGTAGGACAAACGCCTGGAAAGCAATGAACTCATAAGAATTATGCATACTATTTTTTGAAATATTTTAATTATGTTATCATTTTTAATGTCATATGCATATATTTTCTTTAACATCTCAATAAACTGTTTTACACACTGAGATTTTATTTCCTAGTATATGTTGATTTTAGAAGAGCTTTTACAGATACTCATGCAACAAAATTGAGAAATGTGTATAAATTATTCTGCAGAGAACAGTCAATGGACTGAAATCTGGCTAAAAGTCTGTAACAAAGAGTAATGAAAATTAGCAATGAAATAAGTAGATGTGCTAGAGGCACAAGGGTTCTGACCTTCATTTAACATGTTCATTGATAAACTGGAAGAGAGATGAGAATGTTAATAAAGCACACATGATATTAAATGAAAGGATCTGAGATAACTATTCAAGATCAAGATCAACGCCAAATGTTCCTGGATAAGTGGGAATAAGGATACTAAATGAAGCTGACACACAGCTTAAGCTTTGCAAACTGCTTGTTGGAATATATTCCTGCTATGGCTTTCTGCTGCAATCACATACTCAAAGTTGTTAAGACAACTTTGCCTTTGTACTTTCCCTTTCAGATTTTTCTTTATATAGGTGCTTCTATGATTCTTCACTGACTAGTTCCTGCATGATTCTACAGTCACTTTTCAAAAATTTCAGTTTATTTTTCCTAAAATTGGTCATTAATTTATAGCATAATAATCTCAAGAACTGTTAATGCACATATAGATAACATCAGACTCTATTTTACACAGTTTTCATTAAGCGGTGGACATGCATTAGAAGAAACACATGGACCATCTAGAGAAAATTCCAGATATAACTAAAGAATAAGAGTTTATTTCTCCAAAGTACAAAGAATAAGAAATCAGATGCAGGTTTGACAAGGTACTGAAAATATCCCCCTAATCTATCTGGGTTCCTTCTGTATAAGCAAAAATTAAGAATTAGAGCAGTGTGAAAATGACCAGCCCTTTACTATTCAACTTTCTATTTTTTACTTCAGACATTGAATTGCTTCAAGATTCTGTTTTTTGGAAGACAATGTTTTGTTTGGATGCTAATCCAGGTAACATAAATTAAAAAAAAAATTATAAATATTAGTGTCCTAGAAAACCCAAAATAAGAGAGCGATTCACCTAGCCAACTACAAAAGCATACGTCTGAGTTTTTAATCTATGTTGCTTCTGTAATCAGTGGTAAAAAGCAGGCCTTTCTAAGGCTTCACTCATCTTGTTCTAAGGTAGATGTTTAAAATAAGCCAGAAAAAGTCTGGATTCCTAAAGCAACTGGTTCTCTAATTTTCAGATAGAAACACTTCATTCCATAAATACGAAAGCAGAATATTTTGAAATTTTTACAGTATTTCGTTCAGGTTCTTTTAGTCAAATAAATTTTCATTAGAATAAATGGATTTATGTAAATAATTAGTTGGCACAAATTTCGGGAAAATAATTTTGATACAAACTTTCCAATCTTCTCTGGTTATTTCTTATATGCATAAAGTTTTAAGGCAGGGTCATATTGTTTCTAACTGCTTTCTAAAAAGTATACTTATATTCAAAATTAAGGTAAAGAAACACCAGTGTTGATTTTTTTAGTTTTGTGCCCTATGGCATGAATAACGATTTGTAAAGATGTTGTATTGTGTCCAACAGAGATCACCTCAGAAATTTTCACCAAAATTCTTAATAGGATGCTTAAGATGATAGCTTCAGTGCTGCTTGTTTTTTGGAGTTGTTTTTTTTTCATTTCATTTCCTTTGCTTTTTGGAGTCACTAAAGCTTAAACATTTACATGCTTATTGAATCTCTTGATGTTGAATCACTAGCTGGTTCTTGGGTGGGAAACTGATTTGGTACAAATAAGCAGACTATTAAATCATTTAATTTAAAAATAACCTCTATTTAATGCTTTGAAGTCCTTTTGGTTTGGTTTTGTTTTGGTGATTTTTTCCCCTTTAAGTGTAGATCTTGTTCATCTTTAAAAAAAATGATAAAAGCATAATCAGAGCTCTCCACAAGTTTCTTAGGTCCTTCAGCATTGGAGTGTGGTGATGATCTTACAAAGCTCTTGAATGTATGCTATAAGTAAGTAAAGATTTTTCTCTATCGTTCTATGTGATTAAGGAAACACTATGGTCCAAAATAGAAGAAATTGGAAAGAGAGAAGATAAAACTGTATATATTTTATATATATATATATATATATATATATATATATATATATATATATATAAAGTAAAAGGAGGAATTATTCTTCCCTAAACCTAGCTATCTAAAATGTGATATTCTGATATGAATTATTTGACTAGACTCTCTACAGACAGCAGAGACCTTGGAAGCCTGTCTAATATCTGTGGGAGTAACTATCTTCCAAATGCACTTTTTTGTTTCCTTTGATTGAAGAGGACAACAAGTTGGTTAGGTCAGGTTAGGCATTGAACTTGCAAATGAATATACAAATACCACTCAAAGATATTTATATTAGATTGCACCATAAATAAATTTGTGTGTAGATTCCCTTTATTTCAGAGTTCCTCAGGAAAAAAAGCAAAATATATCTATCTAAATTTATTCCTGAAATATCTGGTCTTCTATGGGAATAAAAAATACGTCAAGTTCTGTATTTTATTAATTTTCTGTATTCTCTCGTTTTTGCTGTTTGGATGTTCTCAGCTGCTAAATATTGTTGGTGGAAGTCACTGGACTACAGATATATTCCATGAGGACATGTGAACCAGCATTCATGTGCACGCTGCAGGTCTCCCTGGAAAACAGAAAGGAATGGACACTTTAGGGTTGTGATTAATTTCATTCTAAAGCAGACTTCTAAAACAATCTGGATTAATTCTACCATATTTATCTATATTTGACTACAAAGACAACATCAGGTAGCTAGTTCAAATGCAGAGATTACTTTATAGGCATCTAAAGTTAAGTAATCTTTTTCCTCTTCTGTGAGGCATTATTTCTTATTAATGGTTTATCTATGATATACTAAAGATTTGATTATGTCTTGCCTAGGTGTATCTAAGACAGGTTTAACTTGGTTGTATGAAATACCAGGAGCTATGTTCCCATGGCACAGCAGATCTCAGCAGAGAGCTATTTTCCCACCTTCTAAGGCTGCCTTTGAACCCAGCGTCTGCTGTGCTAGACTGTCAATGCTGGTTACCTCAAAGTTAGTCTCAGGAGTTTTAATCTTGTCTTAGGCTGCATCACACATAAAGCATTAAAGTTTAACAGTGCTTTGGGCAACATTCATTTCAGTAATTCTCATTTCATGTGAACTTTCTAATAACCAACCATTTTTAATCTCCTCTGTCCAGGTTATTTGGCTTGGAGAGTGCCTAAGGCCTACCAGGGTTAGCATATTTTTTTTTGGCTGGAGCATTCTTTGGGAATTGAAGTAGAAAATACTTAGTAAAGAAGTGAATCTGAGACTTAATGTAGTAAGTATTTCTGCTGAGTTTCAAGGCTGCAAAAAGCATTCTACTTCCATGGACTCTGAACTTTTTTAACCCTCTAACTACTGAATTGATTTCCTTCTGAACACCAAACAAAAAAGTATTCTGGTAAGAATTTAAATTAAAAGAGTAATTTTATGTATTTGAATAAATAGTCTGAAATGGAATCTTAAATTCAACTTTATATGCAACATATTAAAACCCCTTACTCCTTTACAGTAGTATAACACATTTGTAAGCCTCAAAGTATTTATTTCTGCAAGAAAGAAAACCTACAACATCACTTAAAATATCACTGTATCCAACTAACAGTCAAAAATCCAAGCAAGATCAGAAAAATCAAAGATAAAATAAATGCTCTTGCCTTATGTTGTGACAGTGTTTCCATGGGTACAGTCTCCAGGTGCTTTTGTATCTATCCTGAGATGAAGAAAGACAATGGAGAGTGCCACAAGAATGTGGCTTGTTTCCTGTGTAGTACAAGGAACACCACTTGTTCTCTTCACCAGCAAAGAAAAAGCTTCAGTGCACCTATTCAGTTAGGCACCTAAGGCTTGAATGTCCAGACCTTCTAGTCCAACACTACTTAAAATCAGAAACAGACTGTACAGTGAAATGGTGTTAAAGGTGCATTGCAAGTCCATTAATTGGTCGCAGGCATACTTTTAAAAACCCTAAACCAACTTTATCTTTCCAAAGAAAAATCCCTGTCAGGTGTGTTAAGTTTCCAAATGCGAACAAAAATCACATTTCTGTACATATGAGAACACAAAGACACACCTGATAATATTCAGCTCTTCCTTTGCACCAAGTCTCAGCCATGAAATATAGAGGTCAAGTGGGAATGTGAAGGTTGTAGTAAAGATATTGGTAATAAAGCTGTTGGCAGAAAGTTGTGTGTAGTAAAAGTTTCTTAGGTTGGTTACTCCAGCTTTGCGAATGAATACGTAAGTATCAATTTCTGAAGAATAGAGAAACAACAGTGCTGGTCCTTATTGATTATTTTCCTTTGTGTCCCCATCACTCAACTCACCTATCGTCATGGAAGACAGGCAGGAAGTTTCTGCAACTCTGAATAAGTATACAGTTTTTATGAGCAAATGACAGTGGTGTGATTTATATAGATTCATATTCTGCCTGTAGAGCTCTGAACCTCTCTGTGGGTTTAAATGACTGCTTTGAAAATAATTGTCTTATTTAATGTCTATCTGCATAGGTCTTGGCTGCAGAGAGAAAAAAATGTATGCACGTGGAAAAAATAAACTCCAGGAATTATGACAAGGATCAAATCCCAAATCCACCTAGTTCAGAATACTAATTTTGCCATTGACAGCAGCCATTATCAGAGCACAGAGAAAGATATAAGCCTCCAGCTCTAATGACTAGAGATTGGTTGAAGCAAAGAGCACAAGATTTCTTCTTTCTTCTTTTTTTAAAAAATAGAAACTCTGGCTGTCTGCCGTCTGTTGATGATTCACTTTTTGACAAACTGGAAAGTCTTTCATTTTAGTCATGAATTTCATATTATTCACAATTGAAAGCAAATTGGTTTAGAAATTGAATTTATAAATCAGCTGGCCAAACCATCCAATATTGAACTTGTTCAAAAGCATAGTATTATTATTCCAATATGAATTTACCCTATTCCCTGTCCTCAATATAGTAAGTTTAAGAAGGAATAGTCCTGAAGTCACTATTTCTTTTTCTTTCTAGTTCTACTACTGTTGTTGTATCCACATGTTTTTCAATAATAATAATAATAAAGCTTTATTACTTTATGACTTGAACATGATGAATATTAGTTTAGCATTTTGGCTGGCAGTCAAAGAAAATTATCATTTTACTTTTCCCAAGGGAGAAAATAAAAGAAAATAAAATAAATGTGTATGTTTTATTTGTTCTAGGGCACTTTAACCTTGTCTTTTTTGTAGGGTAAAGTTACAGCTTATCATTTTGCTGATTGTCATTGCTTAACCCCAGCCAGCAACTAAGACCCACAGAGCAGCTCACTCACTCTCCCAATGGTGGGATAGTAATTCCGGTAGCATGCAACTCAAATTCCATATTACAACAATTTAAAAGTATTTCCATTACAATCTCCACCCCTCATCCCTTTGGACCAGACCACAGGGTTTAATATTGCAATGAAACCCCTGCTTCGGCTTGGATTTATCCACAGACTGCAGTCCCTAAGGGTTGTAATTGCTCCAAGTGTAGCCTTACCTATGAGCCCCAGTCTCTTCAGGGGTAAACCTGCTTGGTCATGAACTTGTTCACAGCCACAGTCCCTTTGAGATGCATCTGTTCCAGCATGGCCTTCTCCATAGGCCAAAACACCTTCAGAGATATACCTCCTACGGTGTTGCTTTTCCCCTGGCTGCAATCGCTCCAGGGCTGTACCTGCTCTGTCGTGGGCTTATCCATGGCCATGTGCTTTGAGGTGCTCCAGCATGATCTCATGCACAGTCACAGAAGCTTCCAGATTTATCTTCTCCAGTATGAATTTATCCTTGGGCCACAGTCCCTTCAGAGGTATGCCTGCTGTGGCACACCAATGCTTCAAGATGTACCCGCGCTGGTGTGGACTTATTCACAGCCACAGATGCTTCGAGGTGTGTTGCTCCTGTGTGGGCGCATCTGCGGGTCACAGTCCCTTCAACTTGAGTTCATGTTGGAATGCAAGCCTGTCCAGTGCAGCAGCACAGAAACAGCCGTGATGCCCTGGCCATCTGCCGGCCCAGGCACATCATCATTGCTGTTATTAGAATGTTCCTGGGCACAGCACAGTAAGATGATAAGCAGTACAGCAAGCAGCAAAAGCAAAAAGCAGCTACTAATGAGCACTCGACTTGAAGATACAGTAATGCAAGCAAGCCACACGGCAAGCACAGGAGACTGCAATTGCAAATAGCAAAACAGCAATAACAGCTATAAATTCAATCATCTAGCACATTCTAATTAAACCTGTTATCTTGAACTCTTCAAGCCCAGTGTTTTTGGACACCAAAAAGGATTGTTGTGGTTTAACCCCAGCTGACAAGTTAGCACCATGAAGCCTCTCACTCACTCCCCTTACAGTGGAATGGGGGAGAGGATCGGAAGAGTAAATTGGAAAACTCGTGGGCTTAGATAAATCACTTTAATATAGAAAGCAAAAGTTGTGCATGCATGCAAAACAAAACAAGGAATTCATTCACTATTTCCAACTGACAGGTAGGTGTTCAGCCATCTCCAGGACAGCAGGGCTCCAGCACAGGTAACGGTGACCTGGGAAGACAAACGCCATCGCTCTGAATGGCCTCCCCCTTCCTTCTTCCCCCGGCTTTATATGCTGAGCATGATGCCCCATGGTCTGGCATATCCCTTTGGTCAGCTGGGGCCAGCTGTGCCAGCTGTGTCCCCTGCCAGCTCCTGCTGGGGTGGGGTGAGAGGCAGAAAGGGCCTTGGCTCTGTGCAAGCGCTGCTCGGCGGTAACGAAAACATCCCTGCGTTATCGACACTGCTTCCAGCGCAAATCCAAAGCACAGCCCCAGCCTAGCTACTATGAAGAAAATTAACTCTATCCCAGCCAAAACCAGTAAACTGATTTAATTGGTTCAAAAATGTTTATAAAGTAAAACAGACCAGCAGACCAGTATGTTCGTTCATGGTGTAAGCCTCTCAGTGGAGAACGGTTCTGTATAACATGTTAGCACTTTGAAATGCAAACAGCTAGCATATGAATGCGTTGTACGTTGAGTTTTTAATAAACAGAATAGTTTGATACTATGAGTGTATTCTTTTCTAGAATCACTGCCTATAGTCTTGGAGGAGAGTTATATTTATAGTTATATGGATGTAATTGGGTTTCAGAAATGATAAATTTGCAGGTGACTTACTTGTTTTTAACTGAAGACAAGTTTAAGTTTGGCATGGTTAAGTATGATTTGAGTCCTATAGTCTGAAACACTAAACTTACCCTAAATAATGACTTTTCTCTGAAACAAATTTTCTGTTCAACAAAAAGCTGAAAAGTATTTTGCAAAATTCAGTTAAAAATCCATCAGATCATGAAAGCTCAGCTGAAAATCTTGGAGCCAGGTCAAAACAAAAGAAAAATTGTGTCCTAGTTTTGTTATTTGCTCTTTCACTGCATTTGTTATTTCTTTTTAAAACTGGAAAAAAAAGCACCATCTAATAAATTAAGAGCTTAATTTGAAAATATATAAATTTTTGATATGTACGAGCAAGGGAGACAGTGAGACATTTTATACCCTTTCCTAAACCACCTTAAAAATATTTTCATATTAATCAGGAAAATAAAATAGCCATTTTGACATTTCTTTTCTTGGAAAGGATTTTAATTAAAAAAAATAATAATAAATGGGGCTCTCTTTAAGGATAATGACCTTAGTGAGAGTATTCTGGTCTGTTTGATCCTGCAGACTGCAGCTATTTCTGCTTGACTCAAAACAGGGGCAGAATTATTCTTCAGCTACTAGATTTGCTGAACGACTGCTAGGATGTAGGATTTTCATAGGCAACAGCCTTCCAGGAAAGTAGTCTCAAAGCAATCACATTGAGTTTTCTCTGATCAAAAATAATTTCTTGTATTTGCTTTCCTGGCTTGAAAAGTCAATGCTTTCTCCAGCCCCACAAAACCTGGAATTTTCAAAAGGGACACGTGTCTAGTGAAAAATCCAATAAGCTCTATTTCAGTACTTCTCTGCACCACTTACAATTCCTCTAGTTATTTCAGTTTGTCTGTTGGGTGTCACTATAATTCCTTCATGTTAAAACATCTTATATAGGGAACCTCAGGGAATTTATTTTCTTTTCCTGACCAACTAGCTACCCATGGATCAGCCACATATGTGTTAAACCATAAATCATGAAACCATACATAACTGTCTGCAATTTTCTGTTCTATAGCCAGGCAGCTGATTTGAGGCAAAAGTCTCAGAATCTAAGTCACCTTAAGGGAGCATGTGACAAACCCAACTGCATGAGCAGTTGAGTTGGACATGAGGTTTTTCTGAGGATGTTTAAGACAAAGTTGTTTGTGCTTCTCTGGGGGATGCAACATTAATTGCTTTTACTAGCATCAGACCAGTTATGTTTGGGAAGGCGAGGTTTCACAGTTTTCATATTTGCTCAGACATGATCCCGTAAGATCCTCAGACAATTTGCTATCCTGTTAGTATCCTGCTCTTCATATTTAAAAATCAGAAGCATCAAGTGTTCTAGATAGCTTCTATTTTGCTCAGAACTGGTATTCAGTTTGCAGGAGTTATTTTTTCTTTAACACAACAGTTTTTAAAAATAAAGTTAAGCTGGGAATGAGAAATAGAAGCAACTAAATTAGGCACTGAGAAATTAATATGGTTCTAGGATTTTGTTTTTATATAAGAATAAAATTATAATGAATGCCAAAACTTATTATATGAAAAGAAATGAGGTGACATTATGAATATGACCACAATTACTATATAGGAAATTATACAGGAATTAAAACTGACCTGTTTCTGAGATGCCTCAGTGTAATCATTTTGGAAGTAGATAGCTTCATAATCTAACAGACTGATGAAGGAGTTGAGGTTATGATATTGCCATGGAAAGGCATGGTGTGCTGGCTGATACATGTGAAAACTGCCAAGTTGTCAGCACAAACCTGAGGGAAATTAGCTGAGTACTAGGGGAGATCTCACAGCACTCAATGGATAACAAATTTTCGTCTGGAGTCTCAGTCTTCTCCGCCTCTGACTTCATTAAATGACTTCCTCCAAAGATTGTGGAGGTTAGTGACTCCATCTGACTTCACAGGCATTGATTAAGCCCTGAACAATCAAATGGCAGTTACCCTGTTGTGTTTGGCTGGAGTAGGGGGAAAAGAAACCACAGCTGTGTTAAATTGCAGTAAAACATATCACTGATTCACAGTCAATATGCAGTTGTACTTCACAATTGATTTAAGCTCCTGCCTGCAGCTTCCACTCCCATATAATTGTCTTGGTTTAGGCTGGGATAGAGTTAATTTTCTTCTTAGTAGCAGGTGCAGGGCTGTGTTTTGGATTTGGTGTGAGAATAATGTTGACAACATTCTGATGCTTTTAGTTGTTGCTAAGCAACGTTTTTACTTAGTCAAGGACTTTCCAGTTCCTCAGGCCCTGCCAATGAGAAGGTTGGAGGGGCACAAGAAATTGGGAGGGGACACAGCCAGGATAGCTGGCTTCAGCAGACCTGAGGGATATTCCAGAACATGGGACGTCACGCTCAGTGTATAAAGCTAAGGGAAGAAGAAGGAAAGGGGAGACATTAAGAGTGATGGCGCTTGTGTTCCCAAGTGACCCTTATTGCATGATGGAGCCCGGCTGTCCTGGAGATGACTGAACACCCACCTGCCCATGGGAAGTGGTGAATGAATTCCTTGCTTTGTTTTGCTAGCACGCACACCTTTTGCTTTCCCTATAAAACTGTCTTTATCTCAACCCACAAGTTTTCTCTTATACGCTGTAGGGGAGTGAGTGAAAGGCTGTGTGGGGCTTAGTTGCTGACTGGGGTTAGATATAGCCACCTAAGCTGTCTTACACTGCCATTATGTGGCTACCCCATTATATCTCTCCTTCCTACTGTCCTATCCATAATCAACAACATAGAAAAACTAGTTATTATCTATTCATGTTTCCTTGAATACACTTTCATGATCAATGCTCTCTGCTCTACTTGAAGGATAGTAGTTGAGAAGGAGAGAAAAAGGGCATAAATGTATTACTGTAGAACAAGAAGTTATTTACCCTTTCACCCTCCTGTCATGTCCGATCCACTCCTCTTCCACATGAGCTGTTCAGGGCATTTCTTACGCTTTGTGATTGCTGCTAAATTGTTTCTCTCCCATCTATATTGCACTTTTTTCTCCATATCTGTCCCTTCTAGTTATTCGTATAGCTTTTTTGTCCTCTCTTGGCCCTTCTCTGGACAATGTTTTGCAAAAATACCAAGACCCAGTGAGCCACATTATGCCTCAGAGCCAGCAGAATTCACCACACAGTACCAACAACTGTGCTTTTTTGTTGTGTGACTTTCTCCCTTCATTGGTATTCAAAACTCCTCCTTGTTAAATGCTGTTTGTTAATTCATTAATATTCCATTTATTCCCTCTTGCCAGTCATTGATAGAGATGTCAAACAAGGCTTGGGACTGATCCCCAAAACTGCTCCAATACACACGAGTCTCCCAACACATATACTGCAGTGAACTACTGCCCTACAGCCTTTCTTAAGCTTTGTAGTCCACAGGACAGCAGCCTTTGAGGAACAAAGCTTATCAACTAAGATGTCATGTGACAATGTGTCATGCTGAAGCTTACACCCAATTTAGCATTTTCTAAAAGCAATTTATTGAGTGCTAAATTATTGCAAGACACATTTTGCTTTCAGAGAAACCTACCTAATGTGCTACAGTAGAACACCCACTTGTTTTTTTCATTTTTTAATACATATATTTTGGTAGTACCATAATTTCTTCTCATAATCAGCCAGATTTCCATACTTGTTTGTTGCTTTTCTTTCCCCTTTCCTCTAGCTCTTGAGAGCACAGACAGAAAATGCACCACTACAGCAGTGTTCATCCAAAGTAGCTCTTAGTTTTTAAGTGAAGCAGGAATAATTATGGAAAATGTTTATAATTTATAGAAACTCCAGAAATTCCCAGTTTGCATCTTAGAGCATTCATGGGTTTTTGAGGCTTAGCCCTAAGTCATGAAGTTAAATTTCATGTGAAAGAATATCCCAAAATGTGAGAGACAAAACTTAATTCTAACAGGATTTCAGTGTATTTTATTTCTGCTCAGTACTATTCTCCTCCAGACTCATGAAATCAAAGAATATCAATTTGAAATGTGAACTGCAACTTTTTACTGTTACGAGTTTTGAATAGCAAAAATGAATGTATCATATTATATATTCCAAGTTTAGCCTTTGTATGTTAATTCTCCCATTTGCTATTATTAGGACAAACAGAATGTTCTAAATCACTCATCACTTGATCCATAAAATAGGTTTGTTATTTTTTTCTGTTCTTATGTATTTATTTTGTTATTTAACACTGTTTGCTGCATGAATATTGAATAGCTGTATAAATGAATAGGATATTACTTTCCTTTTCAAATTGTTGTTTTGACCAAGTGATTATATTGAAATGCTTTTTATTCTCACAGAGATGTACAGAAGTCTGTGAAAACAAAATAAGGAATAACTCAGAAACTTCCTGGGGATAACCTCAGCAGAAAAATTTTGGTTGGTACACCAAACTCATAAAAACTGAGACCTGCATAGGCCAGCCCTGCTCAAGGGGGTGGTTTTAAGATGTTTAGCACAATACTTGGAATAAATGTAACAAGTTAGAGTATGGGGATGTGGGGTGGTAAGGTTGGGAATTTATTGAAGAATGCTTACCCGTTCCTTCTTTGTAAAAGGATGGGGTTTTTGCTTCCAGATGACAATGAAACACAGTGTAGGATGATGGAATATTAGTAGTGTCCTTTAACTTTACTCACAGATCAAAAATTAAACACTCAAAAACTTCAACCATGTTAACAGCTGTAAAAATGCTAGTTTGGCTGGGAAACACTCAGTTTCCCAGAGTCGTCATGGAGCGTGCAGCATGCCCTGGTCCTACTAGACTGACTGCACGCCAGCAAACAGCAGCTGTCCTAAACTGAGACAGCATTTTCCATTTTTCTCCATGTTCCATTGCCTGGATGGCCTTGGTGCCAGCAGCAGCTGGCTTCAGCTTTTCCCTGCTGTGACTTTCACTCAGCTGTTCAGGGATGAGGTTGGAATTGCCTGCTGTAGAAACTGAGAAAGACATTCATTAGGGAGCAGGGGAAGCAGCAGCTGAGCAGCTGCTGGAAAGAAGCCTGCATAAGGCTGACATGCCATTCCCAGAAGGCCAGAAGCAGCTGCTGGGAGGAAGAAAGGGAAGGACATTCCTCAGATTTCATCTTGCTCAGAGGAGTATAGGCATTTCTGAATATTGGTGACTATGTGAAAATTTAGGGTACATCTCCTCTGCCAGTTCGTACTATTCCTTTATGCAATAATCTCCATATAAAACTGTGTCCCAGGAGACAGGGAAGTGAACAGGGTGTTTGCACAGCAAACAGGGTGGATGCACTGCAGCATCCAAAGATAACGGTGGAGGAAGAGAAAGCCTTGGAATCAATTTATAACATTGTCTCCAATATAAAACGAAGTCTCACAGGTGAGGTCTCTGTTTCCTAGGGAGAACATCACAGCTGGGGAACACGAAGGGTTCCTAGGACCTGCTACTTAGACCTCCAGAGTTATCCTGACCAAAAACTTAATAGTATTGTAATAGTTGTGGATGGGATCTTCCCTCTTGTTATTGTGAAAGATTAAAATAAGAACTGTCATCGTTAATCTCTCTTCTTTGAGAGAAGGAAAGACAAAGAGTGACCAAAAGTGGCTAGTAAGCATATAAAGGGATGGGGAAGAAAAGTCAAAATAGAACAGGGTTTATATACATAGGCATCTTTAATCTTACCACTTTTAATAGTATACTGTCACATCCCTCGCACATGCTGTTGCTGAAGTTTAACATGATTGAGGGATTAGGTAGAGGATGCAATTACTAGGGTGAAACTGCAAACACAAAGGAAGAACAGTAGGAACTTTGGGAATGGGAGCAGGTAAGATAGCAGCTGGAAGATAATGAAGAACAGCTGCACTTCTGAAACTGCCTTTTTAGGCTGAACACTTCCAATTCTCTTGATGGCACAAACATGTTATTTTAACAGTCACTGACTGAACTTAAAATGATAGGGGCAGAAATGAAAGACAAATATTTGTTTTCCCTCATCCTACAGGACACAAGACAAACACCCTGCTTAAATAACAGAATATCTCCAGTATATGACTTAATTCAGCTTAGAGAGGAGAAGGAAGAAAACAGTCCAAATAGAAGAAATAGAAGAAGCCTAACTTATTTACATGCTTTGTTGCTACTGTGTCTGACTGCTTGTTTTGTCTTTCATCAACCCCTTGTCTGGTAATCCCATTGAATACAAACTCTGTGATGTGCTAGGAATTCCACCAGCAAATCTAGCTTTTCTTTCTCTGTCAGTCCCTCAAGAAGGTAGCATAAGCCCTTTCATGTGTATTTTTAACATAATTTATAAGTTAAGGAATTAACGATTGTCTCAATTGTTCATAAAATTCCTGAAGCAGGCACTCAGGTAACACATATTGTTGACTGAAGTTTTATTTCAATTTATTCTCGCTGAAGATCTGAATCCCTATATATTCTCACTTTACGTATAATAAGGTCCCGAACGTAACAATCAAGTATGATAGAATCCAATGACTTTTTAAAGTTGCATAGAATAACTAAATATTTTCTAACATAAAGGAAAACTTTTCTTGTTTTCCACTGTTTTAATAAGTAGTGTAGATTATTAACCGTTAATTTTTTATGGTATTTTTAAAGCATCATGATAATAATTTATTTTGTGCTATACTAAGCAACTTTTAGAAATGTATTCTAAAAAAACTTTGGAATATGAAATAGGTCAAAAGTGGGATAAAAATAAATTCAGTTAAGACCAGGCAACAGTTAGTAAGATGCTGTAGTTTGTGAGGTTTGCTGAGTTTGTGTTGTGTGGAATTCCACCTCATTGGAGACTGATCTTTTTTCTACAGGACTTTTTGGGCGTTTTGTGACAGCTTTGTTTTATAAAAAGAAGAAAGAAGAAGTATTTTAAAAGTAAAAATATCATAGTGTGCTAATGGATTTTATTGATCTTTAAAAAAAAAAAAATTGTTCAGGAGCTTTCGTCTGTACTATTAGACATTTCTCTTTCTATCAGGTAGGCACAGTAAGCCATATATGAGCCAAAACCACCTGATAACCACCCGACTTGCCCACACACACAAAAATAAAATATCCAAGAACATGCTTTTAGACTAAGATGGTAACTCATTTATAATTTATGTCTTGATATCCTTTGTGACCAGCTTTATTGCAGGATAATATTCACATCAGTAGACATTATTCAGCTGTTGTCCATGCATGGAGAAACTAAATGATCTGAAACATTAAAGGTGTTTAATTTTTTTTATTAGGGAATTTATTTTGGTTTCCCAAGCACAAGAACCAAAGAGAAAAGTAATTTAAAGTAGCATAGGATTTTGAAATGGATCACATATTTTCATCAGGTTTGATTGTATTTGATGATTGTAGGAACAGAAAACTTTACGTCTTCTCAAGTAAGTCCATTTTCCTTAAAGCAGTAGTTCCTAAGTACCTCTCAAAACCTCTTCATCCTCTCATTGATTCTTCACTTATCACTGTTCACTGATTTCTGCTACCTATCTGGAATTTGCTCTCAGCAAACTTTATCTGAATTGATTTCTTAGAGGACATTAAAGACAGAAACTACTGCTTCTCAGATTTGCCTGTAAGACAGCAATAGCGAGGAATCTTACCTCTTTATCATGCTATTCAATGTGATTTTGTCCAGTGTCATGTGGAAGAACAGCCCATGGGCTTCTAAGACTGTGGATATTTTTGTTATCTTTAGCTCTCCCACAGAGGGGTAGAAGACTGATCTTTCCAACTCCTAGGCAAGACTTATCAGTAATACCAGAAGGCAATACTCATCCATACCTTCTTAAATATTGTTTTTTTGGTGTTTATTATTCTTCAAAAGTCCCAATGAAGACCAAGCTATTGCAGTTGAAAAAAATTTCATGTTAACTGAAAAAAAAGAAAAATCAATGGCCTGTACACATTGTAAAGCATATTCAAAGACATTCTTGTCTCTGGAAAAAAAAAGTGCTAGAATTAATGGTTCTTCTGACAATCAAGACAGAATCACAGAAAAATTGAGGTCTGCAGGGACCTCTGGAGTTTCTCTGCTTCAGGCCTCTGCTGAGAGCAAGGCTAGCTAGAGCTGGCTGCCCCAGACCATGTCCAGTCAGATTTTGATTAGCTCCAAAGATGCAGACTCTTGAGCTTCTCTGGGCAAAATCTTCCATTGTTCAACCATCCCCAGATTTATTTTTTCATATGTTTAAAAGGAATTTCCCATGTATCAATTTCTGCCCATTGCCTATGGTCCTGTCACTGCGCTACTAAAAAGATGCTGGCACTGCCTTCTTTAATATCTGCCATCAAGTGTTTATACACATGGATAAACTCATTCTGAGTCTTTCGTTCACCAAATGGAACAATCCCAGCTCTCAGTTCCTCCATGTAGCTTAGATGCTCCAGTCTTTTATTCGTTACTCTCTCTGGTATGTATGTTTGTTTCTTTCTTGTACCGGGGAGCCCAGCACTGGGCACAGTACTCCAGGTGTGGCCCCATCAGTGCCGAGTAGATGGGAAAGATTACCTCCTCTGACCTTTACAACACTTTTGCCAGTGCACCCAAGAACACTGTTGGCCTTCTTTGCCTCAACAGCATAATTCTGGCTCATGTTCAACCTGCTGTCTATCAGGACACACAGGTCCTTCACTGCAAATATACTTTCCAGTCCCAGCCTGTACTGGTGCATGGAATTATTCCTCCCCAGGTACAGGACTTGGCTTTTCCACTTGTTGAACTTCATAAGGTTCCTGTCATACTATTTCTTCAGCCTGTTGAGGTCCCTCTGAACCCTCTGATATATTAATCATGCCTTCTAGTTTTGTATCATTTGCAAAGTTGCTGGATGTGCACCCTGTTTCATCACGGGAATCTTAAATGAAGATGTTAAACAGTATTGGTCCCAGTATGGACTCCTGGTTATGCAGCTGGTGACTGACCTCTAACTGGACTTTGTGCCACTGATCACAGCCCTCTAAGTCTGGCCATTCAATCAGTTTTCAGTTGACCTCACCTTTTACTTACCTAGTCTTTACATCAGTTTGTCCATGAGGATATTAGGAAGGCAGTGTTGGAAGCCTCACTAAGGTCAAAATAATGAACATTCACTGCTCACATCTCTTTTGTTATCACTTCTGTGATTTCTTTATGCATGGCCTAGCAGTGCAGTTCACAGCTAACTCGCCAGAAGCATCCCTTTAGATATTTGGTTTAAGTTAAGCCTCATTTGTGCTTCCTTTAAGTAAAATAAATCTTGTTGTAGATGGCAACTGGGAGAATATATTCCTGGTTCAACTATTAAGGGCTGTACAGCTGCACTGGGAATTTATTTGGCTCACTAACTTATTTTTATTGCTCTTTGACATTTAGCAATGCCGTTAGGTGTGCATTATAGCAAGATTTTTTTCTTTCTTTCTTTATGGTTCTACCTGGAGCAGTATATGAAGCTACCAACTATGGAAAATCCGAGACTAAAAATAACTTTTGTTAACTACTTTTCGTACTAGCATTCTCTAATATCTTTGGTTGGTTGAGACATTTCCACCATCAAAGTTTGGAAAGAGACTCACCCCTAAAACTCTCTGAAGGTCTGCTCAGGTCCTTCACTTTGGCTCTGGTCACAATTTCCAACCAGATGAACTTTAACATGAAAATTAAAATCCCTCTCCTCTTCAAAATTCATATTTCATTTCTAATTAAACTGTAAAAACATACTGGGAATACAGGAGCACTTACTCCTTTGTTTTCCTAAACAAACAAGAAACAGTAGCATTAAATACAGTAAGAGTAGATATAGAAGTTGTACATGTAAAAATGGTGCGGGTTTGGTACTCATATGATGCATTAACATTAAATATCCTTTTAAATATTTTCACTGAAATACACAGGAATAAACTGTATTCATTTTTAGGTGTTTATTTTTGCTGCTTATACCTGTAACAAAATCACAGTTCTTATTCATTTCCAATAGTGCCACTGCTGTCAAAATCCGACTCCATTTCAAAAGGACAAGAAGCTTGCTTATATTTTTAATAACCCCTACACTTTACCTGCCATCTCCTAAATGACAAGAGCAGACCTAAAAAAAAAAAAACACAACACCCCCCCCCCCCCAAAAAAAAACCCGACAAACACAAACACAAACCAAATAAAAAATATGTAATGGTTTTTATTTTCAAGACCATTTCTTAAATCTCCTTGTCCATGTCACTGAGGTGATGGTATGAGAGGGATGCTTGTAGCATTCATTACATTAAAACCATGCCAGCTTCAAGCTCTCTTCTTTTATATGGTATCTAAATATATTCTAGACTGCTTGTATCCTTCTGACATCCTTGCACATAATGCCTCTTTAGCTGTTTGATTTATCTCCAGACCTGCAGATTGCCTTTATAAGAATTCCCATTGACTGAAGTGATGCTTAATCATGTGAGCAGAGCTGATAAACTGCAGGCCTCACCATTACTGAACACGAACACAGAGCTATGCTGATTATGATGCTACAGATTTTGTTTTCTTTCAGTAGGCAAAATAGGTTTAGAAACACATTTATCCTTTATCCCTCAAAGGAACTCACAGCAGAGTGGCTGAGATCTGAAAACTGGCTTTTCAGATGACAGTAAATCATTCTGAATGGTTCCTACTTCACCTAACAAGTCTTGATCTAGAAAGTATTTGCCACAGTAACAGATATTTTCAACCCAGAGAGACTTAGGCATCAAGCTCTTGCCTGTTTTGTGTAATGGTTAGTGCAACTTTCCCCATCTACCTGAACGGGTTCCCTGAACCATCCTGGGAAAACATTTATGAAAAAATAAATTAATGTTGTATTTAGATGAGATTTTTAGTAATGAAAATATAACAGACCATTTTAATGAATATTCAAATATACACAAGCAAACAAATGTCTTGATTCAAATCTGAATATCTTCCCTCATAGGACGGGTATAGGTGGCTTGGATAATTAGCATAATAAATGGAAAACAACCTAAGTTCTTGAACAGCAAGTCATAATATCTCTTCTATGTCTTTTCAGAAAGCTGTTATAGACACTGAAATAAACCTAAATGTTGATCTTCATCTAGTTCTTTTACTATACCTAGGAAATACGGAATCAGAAGAAAAAATTATGTTCTTCTTGACCAGAGAAATCAGAAATTAAAATGTGTTTAACATTTATATACACTAAATACAGTGATATATGGGCACAGAATTTGATTTTGAGCAATGGGATTTGTAATAGCTTCATATAACTCTCATATAACAATGAACATCTCAGGTGTTCTTAAAGAAGAAAAGAAGAGAAAAAACACCCCCCACCATTCATCTGTCCTTTTTGACTAGGAAGAAAAATTGGAATCTGAGTTCGTGTGTGTAATGAGGATTTGATGAAGTGCAAGAAAGCTGACCTGAAAATCAGGAATTGGAGCCAGCTACTCATTTCCATGCCGTGGTTCAAACAAACCAGCAGAGTCTTATTTTACCCAGTGGCTCCACCTTTTAAGGGAACTCATCAGTGACATGCAGTTATTATATACAGAGGTAAATGGAAGCACATGGCCAATCAGCTCATGTTAAAATACCTTTGTGAGTACATGGGAAGCCAAATAAAGTTATTTTGAAAACCACAGTGCTGCCTGTTCTTTTCCTCTTGGCCTGTTCGTGTTTATCCTTCTCATCATTGCTCACGTGTAGCTCATGCTTTGGGCAGTGTTTTAACTGCAGTGTTACAGGCAATGACAATATTGTTTGCTTTGGAACAACTGCCCAAGTGCACAGTACGTTACAGACCTAAAATAAAGTTACTAATTTCTCCCTCCCCTAAAAAAAAAACCGACAGAAAATTTTATAGTAAGCACATTCATTCTGTAACTGAGGGGTACTCTGACATATGCAGTTTTAAAAGTCATGATTAATCACAGTTTAGCTTTTTTCACCCTTTAAAATAAAACCTTGTAATTTACAAAATACTTTTTTTTCCTTCTCCTTGATATGGATAAAGTCATATGCCTTTATGTATCTTACATGAAAAGCAGTATTCTCATTGTTTTCTTCTGGTGCACAGCAAACTTATTTGAATGAATGCTCCTCTAAATAATCTGCTTCATGCAGTCACTGGTGTATTTGAAGTGTACAAAGTGTGTTTGGATGATCTCATTGACCAAATGGTAAAGCGGTACACTGGAAGAATAGCCTATAAAATAGAATTAACTGCTGTTTACTATGTGGTCATGTCTTTTATGTGTAACTGGGGCAATATGATTGTAAAGGAGAAAAGGTTTCCCATTAAAATAGAAGCTTTGGTCTTTAAAGATTTTTATTCTTAATTGTAGCATTACCTCTTTTTTTTTTTTTTTTTTTTTTTTTCAAGACTACTTCTAAAATCACAGGAATGAAGTAAATGAATACATCTCACCTGGAGAGATAGACGTCATCTACAGCTCATGAACTCCTACAAAGTCTGTTTTCTGGACTATACTTGTGCATTTATAGGTATTACATAATCTTTTGAGAATTATGTGATTAGTATGATTTGGCATAGAACTTCTTTTAGGAAGATTTTCCCTTCCTTTGAAAAATCTCTCTACTGGTTGTATTTTAATGTTGATAATATTACCATGAGGAAAATATGGAATAAGATAGGACGATAATATTTTTTACAAAAACTGCCACTATGAAGACCCTGACAGTCTTTATTTGATGAGCAAGGCATATTGATTGACTAGCACTTTGCAGAAAATTGAGAAATCCGGACTCAGAGCAAGTTCAGATAACAAATAAAAATCATAAGTCTTTTCAGAAATTATGCATGAAATAAACATGATGACTGCTTGAGAATACAGCCTTCTTTCATGATAACCATAAAACTTAACCTGGTCCCATGTTCCTAACAAGTGCAATAAGATGCATCAAACTAAGGTTTTTGAATACAGACAACTGTAATTTGTGATATCGCTTACAGGCATAGCTGCTATTGCAGATAAAATAATGTTTTACTCTCTGTGACTATTAGAACATGTAAATAGAGCATGTTGACCACTGTAATATCTTTCGTGTTAAGTGATGACATTCAGGTCTAAGTCACGCTTGGATTCAAATTTTGCATTACACCCCCCCCCCCCCCCACTCCCACCCCCTGCTAATTGGATACAATGTAAAACCAGTTTTATTTATGAGTATTTAAAAAATCTAGAAATGCCTGGCTTATGCTTTGTGCTGTGTGTCTGTGTGTTTTGATTTTATTGCTGTTGCTAATGCATTTGATGCAGACACTTGATAAAATCCTTGAAAGACATTGCTTACCATATTTTGGGAAGGATGTCAAAACAGAAAGCTTCTGACTAGTTTGGTAAGCATTCAAATGTTCTTGTAATACGTATTCCTTTCGCAACTCATTGGGGAATGTGAGTAGACTTCTTGATTTTATTTGTGTGTTAAGTCCACTGGGGAAGTGAAAGAAAGAAAAAACTTTGGAGAATTTATATGTTGATTTGTACATCTGTTTCTTCTTCACTGAAAGAAAAAAGAACCATCTTTGGCCTTTTGATTAGGAGTAAATTTGGTAACTCTTAGTTCACTAGTAATTTCTTGGTCTATAGGTCTGATCCTGCAAATTCTTACTACTTGGCTCAGGCTTTATTCAATAGTGGATAATAACTCATTTACATAACCTAGCAAGAATGGATGCCATATTGATGCTTCTAACTGTTCCAGTAATTCCTATAATGTCTCTTCATTTGCCTTCTGTCATGCAAGTTCACAATGATTAGTCCTTTTCTTAAAAAAAAAAATTAAAAAAAAAAATATTCTTTAATGTTTAATTATGAATTATTTAAAACCAAAAAGCACTGTAGGAAGATGAAAGGGCATTATGTTTCCTTCACTTCTAACTGTAAAGCATTTAGCTGAGAAGGTTAAGTTCTAGGTGCTGGGCAAGCCCTTTGGTACCCAGAGAGCTTGTGAGCAAAAAAGCCTCTCCAGAGAATGGTTTAATTACTAAATGACAAGCAACACCCATTTCTTTACTGACAATGGAAATCCCAAGCCACTGTGCTACTAAAATTAGCCGTTCAGTTAAGCTAAATTTATAAATTACATGGGATAGATGAGAGAAAAACTGTTTTCTATCATCTTTCTTGCTGAAACTGAAATTATACTTCCCACTTTCCAGTGAGGCTGACCCAACTGATATGGAAACTCAGTTATCAATAAATACTAAGTTAAACATTTAGATACCAATTAATCTTCAAATACTTTATGACAGGAGTGTCAGCAGATAATATTGCTAATTTCCAAAACGTATGGAAAAACCCTGACTAGAATGAAAGACTTTTTTTTGTGGATTAATCATTACAGACATGGCTAACATCACCTACTTTTATTTCGCCTCTTTTTACTAATAAAAAATGCTACAGTGTTTCTGTTACTTATATGATCAGAAAGTGGAGCATGTTAACACTGAAGATTTTCACTCCATGGAAAATCATGATATTCCAAAACCTATTCTTCTTCTTTTCAAAGACCTTAACAGATACTTTCTTAATTTCCTACAACATGACAATGTCAATTAATTTAACTATAAGGTGACATTATTTTCAAAATATGGTTTTGTATTTTAATTGAAGTTGAATGTTATGGTTTTTATTTATGTTGCATTATCATTTATTTTTACGCTATTTTATAGCTTGTTAGCAGAGTAGTATATTATAATTCTGTAAACTCTATGGAAATACACATTTGCTCAAATATCATAATCTTTTACTCTTTAAATAATGAAAGGTCAACCAATATTTAATATCGACTTAAATATCTTACCTGTCTCAAGTAATTTTCAGCTTGTTGTATGAAAAATATGCTGATTAGATTAAAAATAATTCTTCTTTGTTATACATTGAGAATGTTTCATTATATCAAACTAAAAAATCTGATGTAGGAAACCTAATAGGTCCAATCATTACCCAGCAGAAGTAGTCCTTTATTATTTCTTCTGCTTATTAAAAAATAGTATATAGAAAATGCATTTAGTGACATATTGAGAGATATCACAAATTAATATAGGAATACTATTAAAAATATATATATAAATAAACATGTATGCAAAGAAAAAAACAAGACACTATTTGCCATCCTTATGTTAAAATTAGTAATAACTGTAAATCCAAGAGGATGTTTTTCTACTGTGCCCATTACGGTTTTACAATATTTTACTATGAAATGTTATGCAATCAACAATATTGTTTCCCCTTTACATCTCCTCCCCCAAAGAGTTGCATGTCCCTGCAAACATCTCTGATTAAAGTACGAAAGTGTTATAACAAGATTTGCCATTCAAAAACACTTCTGAGGAAAATTTTCACTTGGGTCAAAGTGTCTTCTATTTGAATTAGCTAAATGATTTCTTTGTTGTATCAATTATTTTCCCTCAACAGAAGGCTAAAATATGAGATATATCCAAAGAAAACACATTTTTGCTAGTATAATTTTTACTAGAACACTGGAACAGAGTTCAGGCAGGTCAGCAAGGGCAGATATAACTTAAAAAAAATGGTGTATGTCATTATAATCGTATGAATAGCTAGGTAGTATGAACAAATACAGAAGAGGAAGCATTGCGAAACTCGTAAATATAGGAAACTAGTTTAATTTCCGTAGTTAGCAAAAAATTTTCATAAAAGCCCTTGATCACTGGTTCTTTAGGTTAATATTAATCTCACCTAACTTTATAAATCTAAACATTTAAAATTAATTAGCTGCTTGGGTTCCCTCAACAGTTAATAGAAAGAAATAGAACTTTTAAAACGTCTCTTCCTTGTCTGTTTTCAGAAGAGAAATGTCACTTCCTAAACACAGGCATTTTCCTCTTTGGTCGTGAAGATGTCTAGCTTATATGCAGATATCTAGATGTTAAAAGTCTAAGTAAGAACAGGTGACTTCTAACTTTAATATTTACCAGTTATTTTTTACAAAATTTTATTTGGTATGTATTGTGAAATCCATTTCTGGTGGCTTGCCTTGGAGACAGAATATCTGCAAAAAGGAATCAGAAATCTGTAACCCTAATGTGTTCAGTGATATGGATTTATTTCAAGCAGTTTGAAATCACAGCAATTCCTAGGTCCTTTAAAATACCAGGAATAATGCAAAATAATGTATTTAGTCTGAGTGAAGAAGCAGAGTAATTAAAATATCTGATGAGGTATGACATGAGTGACGTGAGATATCATTACTGAGTGATATAAAATTAAATGTAGGTGAAATGCAACTTGAAAAATCCTAGAATAAAACTCTCAAAGAATGGAGAATGTAATGGGAAAAAGAATTCCAAAATACGGAAAGAAAAATATACTGTCAGTGTAGATATGTACCAAATTAAAGGTCAAGTTAAGAGAGTACATCAGATAGTCCACTGTATGACAAGCAACACATGAGCAAAGAGGAGAGGAATGCAATTGTCTGGAAACACCAACACAGAGTATACAAAGGCAACACTGCAAATTCATGTCAGAAGTTTTTTTTGTGTGTGTGTCTGTCTGATCCTGAGAGCAAGTTTAAGAATGATTGTGTATCCTATGGGCTAGGCCACTCAGATGTAGAATATCCAGATCCTACCTCCTCTCACTCTTCTCCATTTAATTACAGTTACTGCATTGCCCTCAAGTGATTTATCTAAAGAGACTAGGGTCAGCAAAGGAGAATGAACCAGACTATGACTTTAAAACTAAAATGTTCTCCAGTTAGAAGGTTGTCACTAATTCACTTGATTAGCAGTTGGTGGCGTAACTGATACTGTCCTGGTTTCCTAAAAATAGAAGGGGATGATGGAAGAGTTCAAATTTGTGATTTGAATCAAGCAGAGAGTAAATTTTAAAAAGACTTTCTGATTTTTTTAATTTGTAACTTGGGAACATGGGCCAGTGCTCAAAATAACTCTCTCTCCTGTAATGCTATTCAGTGTTTTTACCACTCAGAAGAAAAAATGAAATAGAAGAAAAATGGAAAGCCACTTCAACTTAAATCGGTTTTACTGTTTTACATCAGCCAACTGCCACAGAATGGTTATCATGTTGTTGCCATGCTCCAGACCTAATCTCATTGCTTTTTTTCTAAGGCACACCAGAATCTTCCCACTTCAGCTGCCTTAATCTCTCTTCCTACAGTTGTAGATGATGAGTCACCTTTGCAAAATGTGGATTTCACTAATCACTCGTTCCACAGTGTCAAGAAGTGCCAGTATCATTTTCTGAATCTTCCTCACAACATTGGTCAGGAACAGTTAAAGGCATATGTCACATCAGACTTGTATGCACGAATACATTTTAAGTGTATATATAGGTGTGTGTATATGTTTCTATATCTTCGGCTGTATAAATACATACATACATACATACATATATATATATATATATCTGTGCACACATAGTTCTGTAGGTACACATGTATATCCATGCCCCCGGCAAGATAAAGAAATGAAAGAATGAGTCATTCTAGCAACTTGTAGTTCACATCAAGGGCCAGGAGGGCCATGTGTCCTTCCTTCCTTACTCCTATAAGTAATCATGACATAGGACTGTGGCTGCACAAAGAGATCCCTGAAAAAAATTCCTGAAGATCTGAAATTGAGGTCTCTCAATACATTCCTTTTCTACTGTCCCTCTGCAAATAGAAAGTCTGAGATCCTGGTGTCAGGATACATGCTTTAGTGCCCATCTTCATAAACCCAGAGGAGCCCAGAGAAGCAACGACAGGCAGGGGGACTTGTACAACCTCAGCAGAGCAAATGGTGCCTCTGAGCTGGTTCTTTTCCAGGTGATTCCAGGGGAGCCTCAGACCATTGCCCTGGAGTGACACCAAGCTGAGCCGACAAGAAACACTGCTTCAATCACCTTCCAGTCTGAGGAAGTACGAGGGGTGGGAAGGGGGGATGACATGGGTACAGCACTTTTATGGGAAGAACACTTGGGGATTATACAAGACTTCTTATAGGGAGAAGGACCAAATGTAGGAGAAACATGCATAGCAAATAGAGGAAAAAGGTGGTAAAAGTAATAGGTGGTGTGTAAGCAGGTTGCTAGACATTGTACTTGTATCATCACTCCTGATTGCTGTAGTCTGTCCTATTTAAACTCTATTTCTATTTTATTGGATGAGAGACTTGCTATTCTGTGTGCACATGTATGTATAGAAATCTAAGTCCTGGCAACTCGAGTAGGATAGGGGGGCAGTGGTCTGGGATGTCAATACCTGGAGGCACTGGAGTATGTGCCTGCTATAGGGCTATGCATACCAGCATGTAACAGCTAGCAAACATCAAGCCAGACCAGCTTTCAAGTAGAACAAAAGACTTGGAGCCAACTTTTGAAGCAGCCATAAGTCTGAACAGGATCCTGGAGAGACTGGGGCTGTCTGAGAGTTGGCTACTGGAGGAACCAGGAGGTTCAAGCCAGCTCCTGGAGACACCACAGGCTCTGGGAGATGGCTACAGGTAAGGCCAAAATTTGAGACCAGCTACAGAGAGAGGCATTTGTATGTGTGTGTCTGTAGATGATGTGCACCTTGTAACCCTTTATTGAGCCAAGACAAAGTTTTGAAACAACCAACAAACAGCAGAGTGCTGAAAGCCTGCACACCCTGCTAGGGTTAAAACCCCTTCCAGTGTTACTTCTGTCCCTGCCCTTGCTAGGCAGTCAGTGATGTACCTCAAGCCAGAAATGAACACAAGCCTTCATGTTGTTTCTCATTAGAAAGACTTTTATTTCAAACAAATATAGAAAAGAAAGAGGAAAACCTTGACTGAGTTTAGCTATTCATAATGATGAAAATTAAGCGTAAACATGGCAGCACTAGGATGAGAAGGCAGAATTTTCACTAGATTTAAAGTAAGTTCTGTTAACATATTTTTGTCACAAAGCAGCCTTTACAATAATCTATCTTAAACAAAAAATTTAGACTCACAGCCGTTCATTACCAGCCGTCATTTACGACAAATTTTGCCAATGAGTGGTTATGTCTATACACACACGTGTTTCTACATATATTACATATTACAAAAATATATAATCATGCTTCTAAGCATTTTATAACATTCACACCTATAATGCATACACTTATATAACAAAAATACTATATTACTAGAAAATGCTTAGAAACACTATTTCCATTTATAACATTTAAATATTTCTCCCCTTTTAAATAATGGAAAAATAAAACAAGGGAAAAAAGTGGAAGCTGTAATTGAGCAATAATGTATTAAGATGAGATGGAGGTGCTATCAGCTAGCCAAAAATTTATTTATTTGAATGACATTTTCACATAACCAAAAGGCAAACAGAAGCTGACCTTTAATCTGCCCATGTGAATAATAACACTCTAGTATGCGACCTAGTCACTGATCCTTGCTACACTTTGGCAGCAGAATTAAATATTGATAGTCTGAGATAAGCCAAAGATCAGTATTAATAATGGAGATTAAAAATGAATGAAAGCAAAACAAGAAAGAACAATAAGGAGAGAACTAAAAATAAGTTAGGATAATTAAACATGAATACTCTGTAAAAAACCCCAGAATCATATTGTACTTGCATAGTATATGGGACTTGCATAGTAGATAATGCTAAATCAAAAATGTATTTAAGGAGGGGGCAGACAATGCATTATGTGCATTGTCAACAGAACTCAGTTCTGTAAAGAACTAACAGACTCTGCTTAAGCATGACATCACAAGTAGTAGACACCTATTCTGAGGTGCTCATTATTTTTCCTGACTATTTTGGTGTTCAGAAATCATCTTGTATCCTTTAGATACTTTTTCAGCTCCATGCTCCTGTGTTGGCTAATTTGTCTTTGGTCCTTATTTTTGCTTTGAAGCAGAGATGAACGGAAGTTGACCATGGTTTTGATTTGGGGTTTTTTTGTTTTGGTTTGTTTTGGGTTTGTTTTTTTTTTTTTTGGGGGGGGGGGGCGGAGAGGGGTTGTTACTTTTCCTTTTTTTAAAAAAAGATTATTTCTTGTAACATTTTTGAAAATTATAGGATTTGTTAATTTTTTATTGATTTTATTTGTTTATATTATTAACAAAAGATTGTTATTTTTTTACATTAGACTGTTCTGAATATCACCACTAGTGGAATGTAGGGCTTTTTCCTGCAATAAATTTAAATGATACATAGTAATTATCTTTGTGGGGAGTGGTTAGAATTTTTTTTCAGCAAGGGTTTTAGAAGTTTACTCTCTGCAACACACAAAATTGTTTTCTAATTAATTTTTATTACAAGTTGAAATTTTCAGTTGTCAATTTTTTTTCATGAAATATTTTAAATAGAACTCTATTCTCATTAAAATTCATTTTAACAGTCCATTTGAATACTTAGAAAAAATATGAGACATCAGATCTAAGTGAACTGAACTGAGGATTTCTATTCAGCAAGTTGCTTCTTAGATATAAGTTTTGCAGCTCTTCAGTTAAGAATCAGCCACTGAAAGTGATGTCCAGCACTACTATTCATGATACCTAATCTAATTGAACTTTAGGCCAGATTCAGTGATGTGTGAGTCACACCCTGGTATTATGAATGTTGTACAAATAACTTCTCTTGATTTCATTTTTCACAGTACTATGCACTGAAGTAACAATTTATCATGCTTATTAACAGGCTTAATTCAAGTTTCTATTAGTATTTATTCTATTAATTGCATCTAAAGAAATTACAGTGCTGATTTGATGATATGAGACTTTTTGCAGTGCAGTCTTTTTTTAAAAAAAATAATTATTGAAGCTTTATTTTTCATACATTGTTATTAATGTTGCTATTTCTGTTATAGTTCATACACTTTGGAAGAAAATATTTTAACTGTCCTGAATTTGGTTATAAAATATCTTAGGTGACACAAGGTAAATCTTCAATATTTTGATTACATTTGATTACATTTGATTACAAGATTATATGTCATAGTAAATATTTCCAAAAGCCTACCTGATAGGAAAAAGACAATATAAGGAATTGGAACAATAATTTACAGAAATTCTCGACATATGAAAAAAATACCGACAATTAGAAAAAGTATCCCCTTAAAATGGAATAACTGTTTTAGTCCCCTTCACAGAAAACAGGATTTGGAATGATAGGAATTATAATTAGATATAACCAATTTGAACAAATATAAATCATCAAGTTATCTACATATGCATGCTCTGAAATTCTCAGTTTTAAAGAGCAGGAATTTAATCACACCTTTCTCATTTGCTCATATAGTTATGTTCTCAGAGTGCTTTAAATAAACATAAAAGTAATACATCTTCTTATAGGTGTATATTAAATTTGTAATTTAACATATTAATCAAGCAATCCTGTGCTTGAAGGAGGAGAACTGAGCAAACTTTATCCCCATTCAGTCTTTTCTGCTGTAAAAGCAATGACTTACGTGTGTGTAAAATAATAAAAAATAACAATATGCTAATCTGATGCTGCTTCTAGATTCTGAAGATCTCTGTAACTCACCTTGTAACCTCTTATTAGGGGGGTTTCTTGTCTATGCAGCTGTTGTGGTCTTCTACATTCTTAACATTTTGCACAGGAAGCTTATTTTCCTCTCTTACTGTAGAGAGTATTTATTGACCTCTGTAGATTATGTTAATCATTTTCAGAGGTCTTTTATGCTGGTTCCAAGCATACATTATTGATTATTTTTTTTCTTGATAGTACATGCTGCTGTCTATGTCCAAGTAAAAGTTGTTTTCTACATGACATGCCATTGTTTTTAATTTGTTAAACATGAAGAAAAACCAGCAAGAAATCTCGATGTGTATGTTATGTGAATTGCCTTTGAAAGTATGTTTTAGCTGCTGTTTTAACAACTTTCTGTATCAGAAAAGTTCCAGTACTAATCTTGGTTACATATTTATGTTAAAATAGTCTGAAATATTTATCAGTTAATTGTTGATTGTGGCGAGACAACAGACTATACTGTAACAAATGAACAAGGGTAAAATAAACTGCTATCTGCACTGCTAAAATTAATTTCATAGTTTTCTGAATACATATTGCATTTCATTGGATATTTATGAAACAAACATTCCATGAAAAAATTGAATTTTACTTATAAATTCATTTTCAGGCCTTTAAATGGCTTAGATGAATCTTTCATCTGAAGCTGCCTAGACTGACTAGGTTTCATGGCTTCCCATCTCAGTGATTTCAGGTGTTTCTCCTGCAGTCAGGTGACAAGCAGAGAATAAAAGTCCAACTTGAGAGCGAACTGAGCTTTGTGTTCATTATGATGGGGGCCAAGTGGTCATCTCTAGCACTTTATCTTACTTTTTTTTTCCATTATTAATTAAGTAAAAAATATAAAACTAGAAGAGAAAAATTATTTTTCTAAAATGCTAAGACAGAGATGTACCTCAGTTTGCTGTACGCTACTTTTCATCTTCAAGCTGTTGCTTTTTCAGATGAAGCACTGATTTGACCCTAAAAAAATTATTAAATCAATGACTAATTAACACAGAGACTTCTTTTTACTTTCTTTAATGCAGAAATTTCCCTTTTAGTTTCCTTTTGTCCAGTGGCTGATATAATGGGGAGATGATTCATTACAATGCTCAAGTTCTGCATTATTGTAAATTCATCAGTTTCATTAGGATGATACAAATACAAATTATATTAACACAACAATGAGTCACATGTGTTGACCTTACCTTTGCCAAAATCAGGAAGCTGACAAAACAGTTGTTTTCTGGCTGAGCAAAATGTGCTCTGTTTAATAGCTTTTCCTACCTCTTTTAGACCTCAGTTGATTTCCTGTACAAACTGGCTGTTAACTACAGTTGATAGAAAGCATGTTAAGCTTAACTGAAAAAACCCCACACCCAAACCCCTAGGAATTTAAAGAGTCCTTCAATGACTAGAGTTGAATAATATGATTTTTCATACTGATACGTTTTATTTAGAGTATAATGCTAACATACAATATTTCAGACAAAGGTATGGACAACCCTTGCTTATCACACTGGCAAAGCAAACCGATGTCTCGCAGGCACCATGAAACAGGCACCTATTTTATGAAAATGAAAAAGATATTGACCATCAGATGGGAGGCCAAGACAGCCAGCTCCTGTTGAGGTTCTGCAGACCAAGTTTTCACTCTTTTGGAGAGGTGGTAACCAGCCTCTATTTGCTGAGTGCCTCTGCAGTTCCAAACTTTGAAGTCAGCAAGTGCTTCTTGTGTTGAGCTGTTTGCTTCTGTGCAAACCCGTGGTTCCTCCACATCAGCAGCACTCATAAAATACATGAATGTACAAGCAGTGAAAAAAAAAATAAATCAGTTATTGCTAGAAAGGTGTTGAACTATAATAGGATATGTGATAGCAACAGAAATAAGGTTCATCTCACTTAACTGAAGACACTCCTGCTATAACCAATTGAGAGAAATAACTGTAGGGCATAATTGACTGAGTCTCTTTTATCTGGGTGAGAACAATGACTTTGCAGAAGGAACTGTTTTTCTTTCTGTTGCAACTTCAATGGCTAAATTATACGTGAGCATGTGTGTTTTATCAAATAAATACCACTACTAGTGTCTCCAGTTGCCTACTTCAAATACCGTGTGACTGAAGATGGCTACTATTACCTAATCTTGTAATGATTTAGTAATCTTAAACCATTGGTCGCAAATGACATGTCCAAATCATATAAAGTCGGTGCAGATTTGTTAGTATTGGCAGGTAATCAGTGGGGGTCCTGTCATATTTCGATGAGGTTTCAGTTGGAGAGTCAGATAATCCAGATCATTGATACACCTATTGAAAGCACATTTTGTGAGTCTCTCATAAAGCTGTTTCAGAGTTTTAGAGAATCACCACTGGTACAACCCGTGACATCACTTTTTGTAGAGTAAAAGGGAGGGTGTCTGTCTCCATAACTGTATTTTATTACAACACTATTCATGAATATTGCAAAACCTGGTTTAGTGCTCATCTTTTCTCAAAGTGTTTTTATTAACAATCATTTATTAGCTACAGTTAAAAAACACTGATTGAAAACAATTACAGTCATGGCTATGTATTATACAGTATATTTAAATCGAACAAGCTGATTACTTCTGATTACAAGCATAATAACAAATAATGGAAAAGAAAGAATGGATCATGGGATTGCAACAATATATATTTTTCTAATCAGTTGTGATGACTGTTAAATTTAATTTTTGTCTTCCATGTTCTCATTATGGATTCCACAGTAAGACTCTATAGTTGAGGCTGAAAACAATTTCTGTCATTTTACTCCAGTAGTCAACATGTACTTTCTAATAAGGATTGTCTTTTGGAAGTGTTTCCAATGTATAACTGTACTTTGGTTATACTTAGGAATTAAAGAATAAATATAGCACCAAACTTCATCATTTTTTTCCTTGATTGATCAGCTCTCAATAAAGGACCCTGGTAGATCTGCAGTGGCAAATTTTTTAGGCTACTAATTAATGTTACTTACAAAGGCAGACAACTTATTGAGCTCCATCAAAAAAATGCCCCAGTTTATTAGTTCATCTTCCTCATGCGACAAAAAATATATGTCTTAAATCACCTTCTGGGTGTATCTTTGTAGAGGAATGAAGCTGGGTTAATTAGCATTGATAATATACAGCTGTGGGTTGGCTTCAGGGGCGGCGGGTTGTCAGTGTAGATAAGGTGCAGCTGTGGCTGGGTAAGTGAAGTGGTTGAGAGTCAATGAAGAGAGAGAAGCTGAGGAAGAAGAGAGAGAGAAGAAAGCAAGAGAAGAGAGAGAGAGGGCCCTGGATGAGGTGAAATGAAGAGAAGGCAGCAGAGGGACTGGCATGAAGAGGATGTTGGTATGAGATGGTAAAAGACCTTGTTGCAGCTTGATAGTTTGGAGAGTGCTGTAACATATCTTCGTGCTGCAGAAGGGAGTATAATAGAGGTATGTAGCCCTCAGGCCATGGTTTCACATTACAACATATTTGAAATAATGTTAAACCAATAACAGCCTGAAGTATGGTTGTGTTTCCCTTTTGCATCCTCCTAGTACAATGATGCAAGCACAATAACAGTGATACCACAAGGATGTAAACAATTTAAATAAACATTGCTATGAAAATCCTTGTAAGTGAAACCAAAAATTTAGATCATCAGTAATGTCCCTGCTCTCTTACATGGTAAGCTTCTAATCTGGAGAGCTTTGAGGTATAATTCCTTGCACCCTGCACTAATGTGGGTTCAAATGCATCATTCTTATGTGTACACCAGTTAATATTTAGCTAATATTTACCATGTGAGAACTAAAAAAGGGAGCAGTTACAGTGCTACCCCAAAGTAACCAGTAATCTAGTGATTACAGCAACAAGGCTATTTCCAAAGTATTTTAGTCTTTGTTTCAAGTGATTTTTTTTTTTTTTTTTTTTTTTTTTTTTGTGACTGGAAACATTCTAGTTTCATGAAAGACTGAAATTTTTCACCAGAAGGAAACATTCCTTAAGAGAAAAGTTAGTTTAATTGAAAAATCATATGCCTTATTGGAAGAAAATCCACATAAACCTCCTCTTACTATTACGATGATGGGATGGCGTTTCTGGAAAAACTCTGGTTCTGCTGAAGAATCAACAGATCACCTTATCTAATGATTCATATACCAGATTAGGCAAAGAATGACAGTGGACAAGCATTATGAAAGTTTTTTTTAACAATCTCCCTGCTAGAGTCATGAAAAAAAAAAAACAAACCCAACTTTTTTACTCCTGGAAAGTATTCAGTCAACAATGTTTATGTCTAAAAGTTTAAAACCGCAATTGTTCTTCAGTTGCTTATTAAGCTGATTACAAGAGCAAGTGGTCACTCCTATCCCAACAGACTGATTTAGGTACCAAGGTTGAAGAGTTACCGATAGCAGAGCTCTGTGTAACTTTCTGCAGTGAATTAGACATGATTATCAGTGTGATGGTAAGATAGGTGTGTATTTCAGTACGTCAGCAGTATGACATGTTGAATTAATGGCAGTGACTGCTCTTTCATAAATCAATCAGATTATTAGGCCTTGTACGGAGTGTCTATGCCCCGGTGCCAGTGGTGGGGCTGCCATGGCCTCTGTGGGGGGCGGCCAGGGCTGCCCTGGGCCGGGCACAGCCGGTTTGAGCTGGCTCCAGCCCACCTATCGCTGGGCACCACTGCCTCCGTGGTGGTGCCTCTGGTAAAGTGTATTTGAGAAAGGGCGAAAACCATCACAGAAAGAGAGAGGAGAAGAGAACAAAAAGAATTATGAAAAGCAGGGTCACACCAAGGTCAGGGATGGAGGAGGCACTCCAGGTGCCAGAGCAAATAAACTGCATTTTTTGGAGGACCAGCTGCTGGAGCAGAAGAAACGCTGTGTACTGACTATATGAACTGATCACACACCGCCATCACCTGCTACAGGGCTCGGAGGAGAGGGGGAGATAGGTAGAAGAGTCTGCAGTGAAGAAGAAAAGAAGACAGATAAAAGGGGGAAGAAAGGTGTTGCTTTATTTTTTTTTTTTTTTTTCTCACCACCTGAATCAGTATCTATTTTGGTTGGCAATATATTGAATCATTTTTCCCCAAGTTGAATCTGCCCATGATGGTGATCAGGAAGCAACCTCGGTGTCTTTATCTCGACCTTTATCTTTCACACTCCTGATCTTCCCAGTTTCTCTCCCTGCCCTGCAGGGGCTGGGGCAGGGAGTAAGCAGCTGGGTGGGAGTCTGGCTGTTAGCCTAATCCACTACACACCTTTTTTCAGTTTATTGTGAGCAGTTTGGTAGGGGTGCTGCACCAGCAGACTACTCCACAGTAAATCTGATCCTAACTTCTACTGCTTTTAGAGTCCTGGGATTACTTTTTCTTGTTTATGGGAGCTCTGTAGAATATTTTTCTAAAGACCTCGTGAAGTATTTGAAGAGGCTTTATACCTTGTCCTCCACTACAGTTTTCATGCTAAGTTTTACTCTTCTATTGTATGTCTTGGTGTCCTGGTTCCAGTCAAGACAGAGTTAATTTTCTTCTTATTAGCTGGTGCAGTGCTGTTTTTGATTACGTGTGAGAATAAAGTTGATAACAGCTGATGTTTTTGGCTGTTGCTAAGCAACATTTATACAGAGTCAAGGACTTTCCAGTTTCTCAGGCCCTGCCATCAAGAGGGCTGAAGGGGCACAAGAAATTGGGAAGGGACACATCCAGGACAACTGATCTGAACTAGTCAAAGGGATATTCCATACCGTAGAATGTCGTGCTCAGTATATAAAGCTGAAGGAAAAAGGAAGGGGGGAGGGGGGATGACAGGACATTCAGAGTGAGGGTATTTGTCTTCCCAAGAGACCCTTATGCATGATGGAGCCCGGCTGTCCTGGAGATGGCTGAACACTCACCTGCTGATGGGAAGGGGTGAATGAATTCCTTGTTTTGCTTTGCTTGCACGCACAGCTTTTGCTTTCCTTATTAAACCGTCTTTATCTCAACCCATGAGTTTTCTCACTTCTACCTTTCTGATTTTCTCCCCTCTCCCACTGCAGGGGAGTTGAGCGAGTAGCTGTGTGGGGGTCAGTTGCCAGTGGGGGTTAAAACATGACACTTGGCTTTCAAATTTGTTGGATAATTGGCATTGTCACTTTACTCTGACTGGATGTAAATAATATATGCATATTTATGTGTTCTAGCTTAAAAATTTATTTGTTTTAAAATTCAATAGGGAAGTTTGAAATGGGAAATGTCACCTGTTGAGTAACTGTGATTTTGAATCAAATTACTTATGGGCCTGAAATATACATTTCACTTTAAATTGCGTTTGCCTTAGAATTATAGGAAATAGGTGCATAAAATTTCTGGATTGTTTACTGACCTGTAGTCCTAGCTGTCAAAATTTTCTTTGTTTTGTTTTTCTCCTAACCCTCTCAAGAGGAATCTTTCAACCTTTTCTTCACAATAGTTACTGTTTTCTTTTAAGCTGACTTCTTCACATCTGTTGAGTTTCTGGTGATGTGGAAAGGACAAGTAGAATCTTTGGTCTCTGTATAAAATGACACAAATCCAAAAGCCACTGATAACCTACATACATGATTCATTCAGACATTTCCTAATATGTAGAATCTTTAACAGTAGAAGTTTCCATTTCCATTAAATGTATAAGACAAGAACTATGTAAGGAACTGTCTTGATAATTGCTGTCTTAAAAATCCTCTTTTTTAATTTTGCAGGCTTCATGTGGTGAATATATCCTTCATTTCTTATAAACAGAGAAGAGTGAAATGAACCTTTGTCAGCATTATGTAGCTAAGCAGGACAAAAAAGTTTTTAATGTGCAGTTCCCAATGTTCTCCAATTCACTTAGTTTCATTCTTCTCATACGTTTGCATCGCCTTAAAAGTTTAATTGCCAGAATAAATTTTGGATTCTTGTTGCAGAGATTGAGTAGTTCTGCTGCTGTCAAAGCCAGAGAAGTTCATTGTCCTTCTGGTACTATATCTGTCAGTAGCAACAATTTATCCAGCTGCTAGTAAGCTTAAATCCTGGAAACATGTATATGGGCTGTACAGATCCACCTGGAAAAGGTATTAAAAAGTAGTTATTAGATCATGCTGAGCAGCCACAAAAAGAAAAAAAACATTTCATGTGTACACCTCATTTATTATTTACAAGGCTCGTGGATTTATTTGATGTAGTAAACTGTGACCTTCACCAGTTTCCCCTTTTTAAAAAAACAGTCTATCAATACATAAATAAATCAACTAATTGAATTACAAATTGTGTAAATTCCCCACTCCCTAGTTCTAATCCAAAGCTGAGACAGCAATCACATCAAGTGGCAATTCTGAGAATCTTAATCTTTTTTCATCATAGACTAAATGAAAAGTGGCTCCCGTCTCACAATTCCTCCTCCTGCACTATGATTCAAGGCATTCCACTTTTTTGTAGAACAGCTTCCCTCACCCCCTCATAGAAATTATAGCATTTAATTTATTAATTTTGAAGCAACTAAAGTGGTTTTAATTTTTTTAATCTTCACTAAAAATAATGGATATTTTTGAATAGTCATATGATCTGAAACCAAAACTGTTACTATACCACACTATCAGACAGAGAAGATGTGATGTTTAAGGATGTCAAAACTAATTTAAGAACAAAATTGAAATGGAAAATCTACAAAAATAAATCTTCCTTCCCCAAAAAAATGTGTTTTGACAAATTAGTATTTTCAGAGGGAAAAAAATTATTCTACTGAAAACTTCCTGACTTTTTTCAATCTCCTTTACCTCACTTACTGGTGTGCGTAGAGCAACTGTATGTCTATTCAGAGGCAGATTATTTCTTGCTCATGCTGACACATTGACACTATATTGGTGGGCAGCCAATTCTTCACTTTGCTTATTTTCCCCTTACATAAAACCCCAAAGTACTCAAAGCACTTTTATTTGTAGGTTCCAAAACGATTTTTTGTCCCATAAATTCTTTCAGGTTTTTACATATCCTTGGTTTATTTTCATCATTTTTTTTTTTAAATGTATTTAATTGTTTATGTCTTTTCCTTTGCTGGTATTCAGAAGGAAGTAAGAATCCATCATTCCGGATCAAGGTGTGGAATTACCTTAAATAAGGTAAAAACATGAAGGTAAAGCATAAACCTTAACATAAAGGTAGAAAAAAAAATAGCAGTGCCATTTGTAATTACACATTAAAAAGATAACAAAACATATCTGTTAAAGAGAAATACAATGAATAAAAGAATCCAAACCTGTAGTGCTATCCCAGCTCTATGCATGCATCTGAACAGTAAGAATCATGTCTATTTATACATACTTTCTGTTTTATTATTATTTTTTAATTGCAAAGAAAATCTATTGTTACTGAATGGTAGTGAAGAATATATTAACATTTCAAAAGTCATGAAAAGCTAACAAGTGAAATGTAATATAATTTAAAATTACACTACTGTGATTTCAGAGTGATGCATTTGGATTATATAAAACTGCTTCAGTTTAAATTATTATTAACTGAGAAAGTAATTTACCTGTTTGTAGAAAAGTAGCTATCCACTTTAGAAAAACCCCCACAAACTACTAAATTAGGAGACTACAAACAAAACTGGGTTTTGGTGTTAAATATTAAGTTTAAAGTATCTTATTGTAGGCAGTATAATGTAAATATGAAATTGAATGTACGTGATGTCAATCCTGTTAAATACAGAGGTTAAAGCTGGACCCTTGTCCTACAAGACTTTTTAATTAAAGTCAAAATAATTTTGTAATTAAAAATAAGATGCATTACTTCGTCTTGCCTCCTGAAAAAAACATGTTTTTTTCTTAACTCGGTTACAAATTTTTTGCTCCATAGATTAAAAGTGCAGTGTTCAAGTTAAGTTTTGGTCATTGTCAGCAAATTATTTGGTTTTTATGGGTCATATAGTTGTCAACTAATTATTTTTTTTGTGTATGTAACCTTGCCATTTTCATATTGATATGACAATGTTTTTATATGGAAATTATTTTTTCACATGGGAATTATTCTTGGGAAACAGTAAGCAGGCTAGATCCAAAGCAGCAAGTTTGATTTGATGGGCTTTTTTGATTTTCAACAGAGAGGAAAAAAAAATCTAATAAAACTTGTTAACTGAACAGCTTTTTCCATCATTCATATAAAATCATTCTCAAATGATTTTTTGATGGCAATGCAAAATAAAACTAATTAAATAGTCAATGGTCCTTAAGAAAATTATGGAAAAATATTGTCCTAATTCCCTACCATTCTATTTTCAACTGCTTGTCTGCTAGAGGGAAAGAAAACAGCACAGCAGAAAGGAAATTCTTTGTAATTTACTGTTCATATGCTACCACAGTTGTACTTCTAGAATTAAAGTCTGTGTGTTTTATGTACCAACTATATCAGTGTCAAGCTAACTATGAATTTCAGGTTAAACATCCTGCTGAGAAGAAATCACAAAAAATTCACAGTCACATTCTTTAATGTCTTCAGAAACACCATGTGACTGGAAGGTATTTGTCTAAAGGTAGTCCATGTCTGAATTAGGTCATTAGAAAATGTAATCACTTTACAGCACTGTTTCTCCCAGTAGCTGTGGTATATACTATTTGTTAGCTGCAAATGTCGTGTTTTGTAATTGTATTTTCTCTTCTCACTATCCTTAACAGAAAGATGTTCCAAAAAAAAATATCTAAACAATGTTATAACTTTCTAATCACTTGTAGCTATCGATAATTATCTTGGAAGGCAATTCAAAACAGAGCATGATAAAGTTTTTTTTGAAAGAAATCATCACTACTTAGGTGTTCAATACTTAACAAAATATAAATGTATTATTACGTTACTAATAACATTGAAAGGTTGAAGTGATTGAAACTGAACATTGACATCGAAGTGATTCTCCCCTCTTGTTCTGCTTGGAGAGACCCCACCCAAGAGTACTGCATCCAGCTCTGGGGTGCTCAGTACAAGAAATAAACAGACCTGTTGAAGCAGTTCCAGAGGACAGCCATGAAAATGACCAGAGGGCTGGAACACCTCTCCTATGAAGACAGGGTAAGAGAGGTGGTGGTGTTCAGCCTGGAGAAGAGAACGTCTCTAATGACACCTTACTGTGGCCTTGCAGTACTTAAAGAGGGCTTTTAAGAAAGACACACACACACAAAAAAAAAAGACTCTTTACCAAGGCCCAAGGTGACAGGACAAGGGGCAATGGTTTTAAACTGCAAGAAGGTAGATTTAGATTAGGCATAAGGAAGAATTTTTTTATGACGAGGGTTGTGAGACACTGGAACAGATTACCCATAGAAGCTGTGGATGACCTATCTATCCCTTGACAGTGTTCAAGGTCAGGTTGGATGGAGCAACCTGATCTAGGGAAAGATGTTCCTGTCCATGGCAGGGGGTCTGGAGTAGATGATTTTTAGAGATCTCTTTCAACCCAAAGTTTTATATGATTCTATGATCACTTCAACACCTTTTGTTTAGAAATCTGAGGAAGCAATGGCAGGAAATTACAAGCTTTTAATTCCTCCCTTTTTCCTCCAGAAGGTGCTGTACCAAGGCAGTTTTGCACACTGTTAAATGCATCAGGATTATCTCCAGGCTGAGAAATGGCTTGTTGAGTTGTCCTTAATACGTAGACAGATACATTTTCAAGATCACCTGCTGAATAGCACAAAAGAGGATTCACATCCCTATATACTTATATAGATTAAATCCATTTAGCAGGGGGTCCCAGCCTGAGTCAGACCTGCCATTTTAAAATTTATTTTAATTTAATTCAGTTCTATTAACAGCTTTTTTAACTGCTCTGAAGAAAAGGTGGGGTTTTTTTCTGATCTCTTTATTTCCAGGCTCATGATCAGATCAGAATTTTTTTTTACTGAAATGCATTCAGCAACTCATCTGTCCCTGCTTCAAATTCTATGTCAACCTGATTCTTATTACCAGCTCTGCATAATTACTGTCTCAAGAGATTTATACTGTTACTGTATTGTCTGTCTTTTAAAAAAGTCTTTTTACACAACTAGAAATGAGTGTTACTGTGATTTCTTAAATCAAATTGTAATTGTGATACCTTTTGGTCCAGCTGCTGTCTCAAATGAAGTCAAAACTTGCTCTAAATCAGATTTAAAGAGTAGTTTATCATCATTGGCATGAAGCAAAAGCACATAAACACATTGGATCTGATATCAGCCATTGCCTTATATAATGCTGTGCATTCTGGACAGATTTAGCTAAATCACAGCCCAGCCAACCTCTTCTCACTTATGGTAGGATATTACTAAATTCTTACTGTTATGTCTGCAAAGACCTGTTGACTTCACTCCCTAGTAATTTTTATCAGTCAAAAGAGGTCATAGCTACATTATTTTTTCTGAATCACTGAATCATTCATAATTTTCTTCAAAATTTTGAAAAGTTAGAATATTTTTTCTTCACTATTTTATACATTACTAATTCAAGTCTATTAGACATAAACTTATTCTTTAATCTTTAAAATTAGGATCCTAGAATTCTCATAATCTAAGCTTTCCTACTTTTTATGCACACAGCAGTATGTAAAATGCATATTTAAATAAAATTATCAATGATTTCTTCCTTTTTCCTGTTTCCTTCAAAATTCTTTGACAATTCTATTGCATGTAAAATGAACAGTCAGATAGGCAATAAAGACATTTATTTCCTCAGAACACCAGAAGAGAGTTCCGTTCTCTGTCAGTTCCCTGGAAAACAGCAAGGGAATTAAGAGGACAACTGCCAGTTTTCTGAGAGCAGATCTGTTAATAAATATAAGCCAGGAATTAACTGACTCAAACCTTCTCACTGTCATTTATCTCCCTGTATTAATTCCAGACTATAAGATGAGAAATCCTTAAGGTGGAGATCAGTCAGGAGAAAGACTTGCTGATACAATTTCTTTGGAAGATGTTGGATGTTGGAAGATGGGATCTGTTGACAAAGTGTGATAATCCTGCAGTAGAAAAACCTGGGATGTTCTATAGGAATCTCCAATATAGATATGGAAGTGTCAGTGCCTTTGTTCTTTGAACAAAGTATTATAAGATGTCATCTGGAACTTTATCTATTTTTCTGGTCATCGCGATAATTCACTCAAGAAGGCATATGTTCTTTTTGATTGCTATAGGCCATGAAGAGCTTATTGTAGCATAGAAGATACTGATTTTTCCGATCTACAAAAGTGAATGCTGAGAGGAGATATGAATGCTGAAAAAATATGCATGATTTCAGCATATGCCTTAAGAAGTAAGCTGAGGATTATGTTTATATTTAAATATTGATAATGAATTTAAATGTAAATTAAATAAATACCAGCAAAAGAGTAAAAGTATACAAAATGATGACACATAAATTTAACCAAGGAAGGACAGTGAAAAAAGGCTTTTACTGACTCAAGCTGAGAGGATCCATACCAGCATTTCAGCAGGCAAAAGATTATATTTTTACTTTTAAGATGGAGCACCAGGCATTTATGAAAGAAACTATGTAATACCATGTTAGAAGTAAGAAAAAGATGCAGAACTCAGTGATCCAGAAGGTCTTTCAGTTTTACAGTCCCTGACACTAATTACTGTTTCAGGGAGGTGTACTCTGGTGATCATTTCAAGCTATGATGACTTTTTTCTAATACCTGTATATTTACACCTCAATGGAGCAGAACAGATGAACTTTAAGATGAGAGCAGTGACTGGCACAAGTTATACAATACCAGACATAGGTACTAAAAGTGAAATCAGGTGATACCAGCATAAAGAATACTTTTTAAAATTATTTGATCTCTCCCCATTCTATATTGTGTATATTTCAACCTATATTTTCTGAGAATTAAAAGAAAAAAAGGAAAAAATTATTTCTAGTCTCTCTTCCTCAAAAATCTTTCGGCTATCATAAGCAAATTCTTTGTCTTTATTATATTCAAGTTTTTATCATTGAAATGATTTCCCACTTTGTTGTTGATGTCTCCCTAACTACTGACCAGAGGGATTCTGTTTTAAGACTTATCAGCTACAAAATTTCATGATCAGGTCTGTGCTTTGATTGTCATGACAGTGATGTTCAAATGCTGTAGTATTTCAATGTTAGATATTCTATCTTGACACTGACTATCTAGTTCCTGAAAAATATAGATGGCATGGATCATGGCATTTATTATATTGACAATACATAGTCCCAGTCCTGCAAGCATGAAGTTAAGTGATGCCAATAACATTGTGGTAAATAGCAATCTTTCTCACAGGCTCAACCTGTAGCCCTTCCATATACAGTACCACAACCACTGCTCATCGTGTTACTACATTGGAAATCAAGTCATTTCAAGAAAAATACCATATCCAAAAATAATCTCCACTCAGCTCAAAAGTATTGAGCTGAGTGTTCAGCTGTGAACAGACGGCATCCAATTTACAAAGCTAACCTTTTACTGAAGTAAGATAACACACTGGAATAAGATAACTCCTTAAATGTTTAATTTCTCAGGTTGTTAACATAAAAGGTCTTCCTGTTGATAGACAAGAAAAGATAATTCTTCCTCATCCTCACTGTCCTGAAGACCAGTCTTTCTTCCAGCTTTGTTGTCCAGTCCAGTATTTTTAAAGGTTTCCAGGGCTGACCAAATTCCTTATAGCCTCTACTGGGTGTCTGTGTTACTTTTATTTATGTTTTATTTAGTTTTTTTCTATTGCAAGTTTAAGATCTGTCTGCTCTGTATTTCAGCATAGATTTCACAATCCATATATTTAAATATACTAATAAGTACTTACAGAAAAAGGAGGGGATCGTTGCATACCATCTTTAACTTCATTTGTTGCAGTAGCAGCTCTTGAAAAACGTCTCTGTGATTGAGAACATGAACCTTCATTCCTGTGCGAAGAGAAGCAATGAAGTTGTCATGGTTATTACAGACCAATTTAGGAAGCAGTACCCTTGAAATATTTTGACTTGCTGAAGCTTTAATGGGATCAAAACTCACTGTATGTAGGTCTCGATTATATTCATAGCATTTTTCTTGGATACGCAGACATGCAGAAAAATCACACCAATTGTACCATGCTCAGAATGAAATCACATTACTTTCTCTGTAAGGCATTTTCTGTAAATTCATCAGTTCAGCAATTTAGCATATGTCTAACAACTACCTTCCTAGATGTAGTTGAGAGCAAACTATGACAATGATTGCTCCAAAAAGAATGGCTTCCATTTTCTTTCGGCAAAGGGATATTTTTTTTTTTCAGATGCAGAACATTTGTAGATGTCAGAAATAAGCTTTTCTCACCATTGTTTCAACAAACCTTTTTGATTTCTTTTTCCTCTTCATGGAAACAAGAACTACTGCATATGTGTTCACAATGTCTCTGTGAAGTGGCAGGCTGACTTAGCATCTTTCACATAAAGAAATGGCAGTAAATTAGGCTTGTGAGATTAGATAGCTAATTTGAAATACAAAGTCAGATACAAATGCAAAGCAACATACAAAGACCTTTTAGAGGCTATTGATGTAGAGACTATTGTGGTCAAGAAGGTAGTCTCATGGGAGGAAGGATATAATATTCCAATATACAAAGAACATGTCAGTGACTTGACCATTGTTTTATCCATATAGTTTCCTATTTTGTTGCCAGTTCATGTTAAAGATTAATAATCAGGTGATTCATGAAAAATTTAATATATATTTCTATTTATATTCTTCTTTCCTATAAAAATGTTAGTGTGGAGCAATTTTTTTTTTTAACCTTTTCCAACGATCACCTCTGCCTGTACTATAATCCACAATTTAACAAGCTTGTTTGCAGAAATCAACTTTACTTTATCTAGGTTTCCTAATTGTAAGTTCTCTGCATACACCACTGCGGATGACTACGTAACAGAGTGATAATGGTTTCATAACAAGCTAGTGCTAAACTTCAGTAAAGGTTATGGGTTACTTGTTTATTTCCCCCAGCAAGCATTTGACATTTGAACTGCAAAACCCCAGCCAAATACATGATTTACTGTCAATTCAGTGTATGTAGTACCAGCTTTCTTCACACTGAATTTTCTTGGAAGGAATGTTTCACATAATGTAGCTATCTAGATACAATATTTAACAGATTCTTTTCACTAGGTACTTGTTCATCGATGTACCATCACAGTCAAAAAAAAGGTACAGTTTCACAAAACTATATCTGACCAAGTGTTTGTTTGATGACTGTGTTGTTTTACTGAACATTTTTAGTTAGGGTGAATCATTTAGCAAATCAATTATGTAGTGAGTTACGTTTAGTGTTGGTTTCCCCGTTACAAGTCAGGTGAGCAGTGCTGTCCTTAAACAGGCTGCTGTTTATGAATGAAGAGTATGAGATGAGATCTTACTGCAGTTCTGCACACAGGCTAAGCGTGACGAGATACCAGTGACACATTTCACCACATATCTAAGCAAGACTGGTCTTGCAGGGTGCACCGTGCCTCATTGGCATCCCCCAAGAAACTGCTGGCTACAGAAGGTCATCCTTGCACAAACAAGGATGCCAGGAAAGGCGAGTTTCATTTGTGTTTATTGAAAAAATCTATACTAATTGGGAATATTAAACAAATAGAAGAATGATTTAACTTCCTGGGAAGGTTATTTCTGTAAAATGACAAAAGATTCCAGAACTATGGGACAGGTTTTCTAACTAACTAGTCTGTGTCTGTGCAAGGAATTCAATAAACATCCTAAAACAAAGTCACCATGTAAGTTTAGCAAGATATTTAAATTAATGGTTTTTAAACACTTGCAGAGAAGAGGTCTTAAGCCCTTAAGGAAACCACTGTTAGTACTTTTCTCTGTTCAACTCAGCCTGTACTAAACAGGATTTGTCACAATAAGGATTTCAGCCACAAAGAGATTGCTTTTAAAAATACAAAATCTGGAATGTTTTTTTCTTTGCTTTAGAGAGGAGTAGGACTTGAAGGGAAGAAAGGTTTTATGCATTTGTTTTTAAGTAAAGACTATTTTATTTTTATTTTCATGTTTGACCTTGAAACCTGATTGGCTTATCCATCTTTCTTTACTGTGTCTGAAGTCCAGAAATAGTAAAACTGTTTATCCTATATTGTGACAAACTATATCTCAGAGAGGTGGAAGTGATCTGAGACCAAATTTTCCCCTGAAACTTCCTCAAAATAAGAATTAATGTATTATTTAGACATTGCTTAATAAAAAAGTCCTCTAATGGCTATTGGAGGGCATTAAAATTTTAAGCCTATTTGTAAAAAAAGCACAGAATGTGCATGGCATTACTGTGTATTATACACTTACAGAGTAAAAGAAATAAAGATTAAAAAAGCCTGTTCTGAAACATGGGCCAGACAGTACAGTTGATTTAATGCCTATCAACAGGTTTTTTTATAGCTCCTGGGTGGGTAAAGTGTGTATCAGTTACACCAAACAATTGAAACATTAATTAATAATTGAAAAGGATGATATTCCTTGGGTGGGAAATGTAACCACCACTTTCAACACTCTCCAGAAAGCTGAGCTGCACCAAGGCCTTTAAAGCACAGTGGGTTTTTCACTCTCATCTTATTATAGATCCCTCTTCCTCTGTGCAAGTGACTTATTGGCAATTAAATAATCCAGAGATTAAAAATGTTCTCATAAATAAATATTAAATTTTTCAAGCACTGCTCAGAAACTTTTGTCAAGTATGCAGCCTATCATTAAATCAGTAACTCAGATGTATGGAAAAGTATTTTTACATCTACGTCCCCTGACATTTCTTTTTTATGAGTAGAAATGATTCTTACAACAAAACCTTTCATGGTTAAGGCAGAATACTCACAGCAAGAGTTTTTCTCACACCATGAACCCTGCAATGTTATTATTCAAATCAGTCCAATCATAGTATTTCACTATCACGTTATAAGCTCAGTGACACAGAAGTTTTTCGGCTCCCTGCTTTTTTTTATGTGCAAAGTAAAACAACAGTAATGTTGGGCATTTGTTTTGTTGGGTTTTTGTAGTAATATGGGGGAAATTCACAGTATTTCTGAAATGCCATATCATTCTAAAAGTAAACTAATGAATTATAAAAATAGTTCACTATATTTAAATAGCTTTAACCAATGGGTAATTATTGGAATTTAACAGTGTACTCTCTAAGATGTTAGCTGATCCTCCTCATTAAGCCAATGTGTTGATGCATTAATCTATAGCAATGCTTTGAAGCAGATTGGTTAACATTCACTTCTGGCATCTGAGAAATCTAATGCTGATTTATTCTGACACAGAATATGTGAACTGGGACTTACTGTTATAAGGGATTATGCTACAGGTACTGTTGAGCATCGTACTGTTGAGCATCCTCCACTTCTTGTATACAGCTGCACCAAATTTGTGTGCTGGTATATGGGAAAGGAGCATATGCATAATACACAGTTGTCTCTCTCCACACTCCTTATAGACAACCTCTAGTGCAAGGATTTCAGACTACATAAAAAATTTATTGCTTGCTACCTCTTAGAAAGAAGTGCTATACACATAAAACAGCATATCTATGTGAAAGTGAGATTCCAGAAATATGGTGACAGAAAAAAGAGGTGCATTCAAGCAGAATAATTCAGACAGCTTATTTCATAACATATGAAATCTGTGTTAGAAATCTTGATTGTTTATTTTAAATATTCCTGGGTTATAGTAGCATTTCACTTAGCCTTTTGAAAGTTTTTAGGTGTCCAAAATAATTTCTTGAAATATTATTTAATTCTATATTTACAATGAAATGCTATTAGTGCTGCACTACTGTATCCCCAGTTGGGAGAAAAATAGCAGGAATAGAAGAAAGGCATTCTAAAGATTCACAGGTCCAAAGGCAGGTAAATTACAATGCTATATATCAGGTAGGACACACTATTTATGTAGGATTTCTACCAAAAATAAGAACACTGATTCAAGAGTAATTAGGCCAGATAATATTCACTTGGAAAGGTTTGAAATATCCAACAAAATTTCTGCAATGCATAGTAAAGGTAATCCAGCTATATTTTATAGATATGTTCTTGAGTCTGTGGCAGATGTCCTCATACTTTCCACTGTCTAGGAACTTATGTTATGATGGGATATCCTGTATCTATTTTCTGATCTGCTGGAGAAAAGAACCAATATTCCATGGAGGAGAGAAAATAACTTGGAATACTGGTAGCTGATCTTTCTGCTCCCCAAGCCTGCTATTATTATCTCAGACTGACATCAATTCTCATCCCCCTACCACTTAAGATGTCCATATAAGAAAAGTCTTCGGAGAGGAGGCTGGAAAGGAAAAGGAGAAATAGCTATGAATGTGATTTTAGTAAGCTGATACATTTCTAGTAATAAGCTTAATAATCTTAGTTCTAGAGTACTAGTTTACATCCTTCTCTACCCCTGATACATTGTTTGTCTCTAGCGTAGGAAGTATGTCAGGTATTAAGAATGTAAGTTTTCATCTTGCTATTCTTCTGAACTCTTTGCCTTACTCACTCAGTAAGATGTGATGAAATATGATGGTTAACCTAAACAGATTTCTCATTAATTCACCAGAGCTCACCTTCCTTCAAACTGTCTGCTATTTTTATGTCTGATTGTTCTTTGCAAGGGTGTAACACAGCACAATTTCATTGAAAGTCAAAGGGAGCTGCTGAAATTAATACCTGAGGGGAGAAGAGAAAAATCTGTTATCAGTTTAACATGAGTAAATGTTGTGGGAAACCACAATTTAAAGTATGTTATTATGCTTCCACATGGTGTGGTCTAAAATTAATCAATTAAAAATAATTAAAAAGTCTATCTGCAAATAAAAAAATATCTATTTCTGTCCAGCAGATCTGCATCAACCTTGCCCAGATGACAATCAACAATCTCATAGGATGCAGGTGCCTCTTTTACATCTGTTTCCTTTATTTACTGTAGTTTTCATTCACTCCTGTAGCTGATTTTAAATATTCAGGCCTGGTCAAGTTTTCTCTGTCTCTGTTCTGACAAACAGACAGATATAGTGGTTTACATTTAGGATTTTTGGCCTCTTGCTGTGTGGTAATGTGATACTATTTGCACAGTATCCTGTTATAAGCAACTATTTCATTATTGCCACTGTCAACATATATTTACCTATTTCAGCCTTCTGTTCAGAAATAGTCTAAACATTGTGTGAAATGAAAATGTAATGGAGTGAAATTCATAATTTTGTACTCCATGAAAAATTCCCAAACTGAAATGTGTTTGGTCAGGATGTAAAACTGATATTCACAAATTCCTTAGAAGCAGAAATTGAAATAAAAAATGAGTTCTTTAATTCAGGATGCAAATGCACAAAAATGGTTGTAGTGGTTCAGAACAAGGTACTTCAACAGTGGTCATTATTAGTTGTCTAGGAAATAATAAGAAAGTACATGATATATACCCCTCAAATTTTCCAGGCTTCAATTATTGCCTGCTATGGAGATTTTCTAAGCATGATATTATTTATTACTTAGTAACTCCACAATGGGTGTCTCTGAAAAATATCTTTTCCGGTATTCCTGCAGACACTTGTAAAAATTCTGACAACCATAATGCCTTTGTAAGTCATTAGAAAAAAACCTTTGGTTTGTTTGAATCTGCACAAAATTGTATTTTTGGTGGCCTCTATTTCTGTATCAAAATAAATTGTTATAAGCTGATTCCTATTCCTGATCTCCAAGCAATCATGCCCTGCCCTAATGCTTACTGAGTTTATTTACTCTAGATTTATTTATTTGAATATATAACTAGCAAAGAACTGTATGTTTCCACCAATAAGCAACTGATAGAAATAAGGAAACCCAAGAATTATTACTTCTGCTTTCTAAATGAAAGGTGACATTCCTAGGAATATTGCAAGATAAATATTTCATCATTTCACTATGTCTACTTACTGTAAAGCCTGCCGGTCAGCAGCAGGGAGGATATCCTTTTTCCTAAAAACGTCACGTGGTATGGTGCACAGATCTGACAGCAGACCTGTAAACATGCAAAAGTTATATTAAATAGATTTCTTACTTTTGTTGGTATAAAACATTGTCCTAAAGTTGTATTTTCATCAGTGTTACCAACAATTCAAACTTCAGTCATTTTAAGAAGAAGACATCAGTAAATCCAGGTATTACTATCACTGACTGTTTTGGCCAAACAGGGACTATGACTAAGGTGATAGCTAAATATATGTAGCTTGCTATAGTTTGATCCAGAGACTATTATTCAGGGTTGAAAAAGACCTATATTTCTGGGAAGTAGATCTAGACAAAAATATGTATTGTAAAGGGACCACAGAGTTACATATAACAATTATAAGTGTCAGAATTTCTATTACCTTAGCCTTAGGAAAAACAGAACAAAAAATCATCATTAGTAGTATTCTGTTTTAGCAGTGATTTGTACTTCTTTTGTTATAAATTGTAGATCAATGGATACAATAACCTAGATATTTCACTGTAATTTTCAAGTTCTGTTAACATGTATCTCGCTTTCTAAGTTTACAGGAGATAAGAAATCTCTTATCAAAGTCATTTTGCCACAATCTGTAACAAGAGTTAAGGCTTATTACAGAAATGCTTCACCAGCTCAGCATTGGGTTGCACAGTTGTTAGAGCAGTGACTATATGAGCTTATTATTCAGGGAGAGTATTTTCGAAACAGTTTCCAATCATTGTAACATTTTTCTGGGATTATAACTTGGGGGGAAAAAACCCCAAAAAACCAACTAAATCAAAATTATGCTTCCCAAAACAATATTATCCCAGAGATAATTCACATTTGACTTCTTTTGTGGCTATAGAAAAGAAAAGGAAAAATGAATTTTAGATTCAAATGTATGAACTTGTATTCAAACCCACACATAAGTAAGAAGTCCCCAGTGATAAAATCAACATATTTTGATAACATGTTATGCCATGTAACAAGAATGCTCAAGGGAGTGTTCCTATATATTTTACACATATGATCATGAAGATGGTATTTTTGTTTACAAACCTCTCAATATGCAACCAGTTGACAAATGGTTTGAATGCTATTATCAGATATATGAAGACACTTATAGTGACTTTTTCCTCACCTTTTCATTTTAATTTCATTTAAAAAATAAAGCAAAATCTTTGGTGCTGAAAAAGCTTCACAGTTTGAACATTTCAGGAAGAAATGAAGTTAGGTTATATAAACCTGTTGATAGAATAGCCCAGGTTGGAAGGCTTCTTGAAAGATCATCTGGTCCAGCCTTCGGTGGGAAAGGGAGCATAGATAAGATTATCTAGTGCCCTGTCCAATTGCATCTGGGAAACCTCCAGTGATGGGAACCCTACCACATCCCTGGGGAGGTTATTCCAGTGAATGATTTATCTTACTGTAAAAAAAATTTTCATTATGTTGACATGAAACTTCTTACACTGCAAACTGTATTATTCATTGCCCCTGTCTTCTCTACATGGCTTCTTGTGAAGAAAGGGTGTCTTTGTTGTTGACGTTTAAGTACTGGAACACTGTGATGACCTCCCACATAAGCCTTCTCTTGTCCAGTGAGAAAAGACTTAATGCCTTCAGTCTTTCCTCATGGTGCAGGTTCTCCAGTGCTTTGATCATCTTTGTGACCCTCCTTTGGACCATCTGCAGTCCATCCATGTCTTTCTTGAATTGTGAGTACCAAAACTGGAAACAGTACTCCAGGTGCAGCCTGAGAAGCACTGAGTAGAGTGGGAAGATTACATCTTTATTTCTGCTAGTAACACCCCTGCAGATGCAGCCCAGGATCTGATTTCTTGATCAGATACATCCATGTTAGCCAAAAAAAAAAAAAAAAAAAAAAAAAAAAAAATCCACAAAAACCCAATCAACTAATCCTTTTTTTTTTCTTTATCTAATGTTAGAAACCAGATATAGAGTTTTCTATTTTAGTCCACCCGCTTTTCTTACTATCCTAACATCTATCCCTTTCATTAGTCTGAGAAATTCAGGTTTTTATAAATAAGAGTTCCACCATTATGCTAGAAGGTCTAGGCAGCCTTTCTGTCTTATGATTATTCTTACAATATAAAACCTGTCTGGAACAGCTGTGACTCAATGCAATTTTATAGTAGCTAAAAAGTTTCCTGAGAGGCATGTTGGTCTCAATGACTTTTTCAAAGAAAAAGTTTTCTGCATTCCAGAGATCTTTGGTCATTTTAATGAGAAAAGAGAGAAAAAGATTAATTAAAAAAATCAGTTATTATATTGGAAAAAAAATATATTTCTTACAAAATTTCATTCTCAAAAGAACATTTGTGGCAATTCCCATGTGGAACAGAAACAAAGTTTAAGGTTTTGAAAGGGTTTTTTTTCTGCCAAGCTCTCAACCACATGTGATGATCCTTACCGAGAACCATCATTTCCAGAATACTGTATCAGTTTACAGTTCAGTAAAAGCAGTCTCTTATGTTGTAGGTTGTCTCCTGACACAGTCATCTATATTTTGATACCTGTAACCAGGAACTAGAAAAAAACAGAAAGTGAGTACAGAACATAAACTATGAATTTCATATCACAGTTTCTTAGTATACTGTCTGTTAGCAAGGAAAACAACTTAACAGTCCTCAATTGATGCTCCATTGTGGGGTGCACTTCCAGCTCTAATGCAAAAAACCCCAAAACCAGCAAAGCTTCACAGGTCAAGATCTATGTCCATTGTTACCTGGAAAAGTGATGTAATTTAACATTTCTGAGAAAATAGTCAAAATTGTTGTTATAGAAATATACAAAAATGGATAATAATATAATATAATATAGTTAATGTTATAGTAAATGCATTTAATGGAAAGATTGACATGAACCCTTACCAAGTACAAGGGATTTAGTGGCCTGCGTCCAAGTGAACTGAGGAAATTTAACAAGGTCCTTGCAAAACTACTCTACAGTTTTTGAATGAGATGGGTGTGGAGGCTGGGTAGGTCTATGCTGACTACAGAAAAGCAAATGTTTCACCCAGTTTCAAAAAAAGGCAAACTGGCCAATCTGGGAAACCAGAGGTGGGTCAGTTTTATTTCAGTCCCTGGGAAAATCATGGATTTCCTGGCAGCAAATTGCATCTGTTGAACTTGATTGCCTTCTATGGTAAACAAACTAGAACTGTAATTGGAGAGAGCAGGGGATGTAATTTACCTCAGCTTTGCAAGTTTTTCAACACTGGCTCCTACAATAATATTGTATCCAAGTTAGGATTTCCCATTCAAGGTCTAGATTGATGGACCAGATGGGTTAGCATGATCCAGCTGTTTGCATGACTGGACTCAGAGGACAGTAGTTAACAAGTTCTACTCTACCCAGAGACCAGTAGCAAGTGGAGCAATGCACATTAGCCTGGGGAACCAGTATTGTTTAACAACTTCATAGTTGGTGAGAGGATATCAAGTTTGCATATAACATCAAACTGGGGTGACCAGCCAATATGCTAAAGGGTAGGGCAGAGGGACCTAGACAGGCTGGAAGAATGGACCACAAGGAACTTCACAAAATACAAGGAAGGACAAATGAAAAATGCTGTGCCTGGGAAGGAAGAGCTCCTTGCAATGACACAGATGACTGAGGGATGGGGAGCAGCTCTGCAGAAAAGCCTCCAGGCCTCTGCCAGACAGCGAGCACCATGAGCCAGCAGTGCTTTAGCACCAAGGAGAGCCAGCAGCCTCCTGGGCTGTATTAACAGGGGCAGAGCCAGCATGTAGTGCAAAACATCCAGGTTTGGTCAGTGCAATGGAGGCAAGATATTGTTAAACAAGAAGCTCAGGCAGAGCAAAATCCTAATGGCCTTCATCTTACAAAGTTTCAGAAAGAGCCAGAGGGCAATCTGCACTGCATGGCTGGTCAGATGGCACCAGCAATAATGCCACATGCTGTGCCTGACATTCTACTATTCCATACTCACCTGTTATATAGTGAGTGTAAGGCCCCAAGAGTGATAAGGTTAAAATTGTTCCATAAAAATTACACCACTGAAAAAGTTCACTTTATCTGGGAAGTGGCATTAATGGGACTCATGAAGGAAATTTTTGTGAGAAATTCTTTGTGCTTTATTTCTGTCAGGAAACTGGGACCTGAGTGAAGCTTGTGGCACCACCGCAGGGACTCACCACCACTACCCCTTGGAAGTGTCAGAGATCTCCTCTGGCACAGGGGCTGCAGCAGGATCTGCAGAGAGTCAGGTGCTGGCACAGCTGGCACACCGATCCTGTAGCCAGGCACAGGAGGAAAGGAGGAAGGATTCTTTTGTACATACTGCTCTTAAGGACCATCCTTTGAAGTAAAATAGTTTTGATGTGAGTTCAGCGAGTGAAAAGGGGAACTACCCCTAAGCAAAATGCATACTGCCAGTGTAGCTCGACTTTGTGTAAGACAATAAGAAATTAACGAAAAACAAAAAAAAACCATGAAAAGTTATTATAGTGTAATTACGCTAATGTATAACTTGAAAGGCCTGTTTGGACGCTTATGTAGAATGGTTATGGAGTATGCAAAAATAAATGGGAAGTTAGCTGCTTCTCTCTCTTTTCTGTGAATATGCTTGTTTCATTATCAACTTTTTTCCCTCCACAGCACATTTTATAGCCAAAGTGTCATTGCATTAAGAATTTTAGCCTCATTTGCATAATGTTAATAGCGCAAAGGCAGGTTTGCTTAACTACCCATACAGGAACAGGATTGCTGCAGCCGTGAAAGAAATTGATCCACTTACTAAAAAATAAAGTTGCTAATACTAGACTGTCAGCCAGAAACTGATTTCACTGCTAATGTGAAGAGTTTTATTATCTCAACTAAGCAGACATGTGTCATTAACTCAAAAGAAAACATCCTAACAATTCTTTACCTCACGATGCTCATATTGTGCAATGGGATGTGGGGTACTTGTAGAAATAATATAACAGAACTTAAGTCCACAGGAGACAAAAAATCCAAAGTTAGGACACACTGTATGGCATTCTAATTTTTTCCTTTTTGAAAAGGTAATCAAAAATCTTTATTGGCATCCAAATAGTGTTTCAAAATCTTGTAAATCAAAATTAAACTGGAAGAAGTACAGCATGCCTGCAATGTCCTCATTGCTGTTAGTGGGAATTCAATGAACAGAGTAAGGGAATTAAGATTTTCTTAACATTATTATAATGGGAAATTTTCACCAGGTTCAAATTGTTAAAACACTCTTAGTTGCATTGATTGACATCAGCTCTGGATGTCGTCTGTTGAAGAGAATTTTGATCTTTTAAAATTGTATATATCAGTTTCTGCTTAAACAAGCAAACACACAATCAAAAAAAAAAAAAGTCCTTTGAAGGAATTACGAAATAGTTCTATTTACTAGAAAAAACATCCAAAATTATCTGGATATTTTCTGACTTTATTATAGTGATATAAACTATACTCTAAGGGACAAAAGAGAAATTTAATCAGATTAGGCACCTTCTAACCAACAAAAAAGAAAATATTATTTTGAAACCTGCTACATAATTTTTAGCAAGAACTTGATGTAAGAACATTTTCCAAACAAAAATGCAGTCAACATGGACAAGTTAGTATGGTGTTCTATAAAATATAAAAAAAAGTTACATTTACCATCTGGTCATCCTGCAGAGGATGTCTTTTGGCTTTTCTTCCATTTTCTCCAGTTGATGTTTGTAGTTCCTCAGAACATTTTAGAAAAACAAAATAATTCAAACCAAACCAAGACAAAACCCCATCCTTGGTTCTCTGAACTAGTCCACAGGAAAGAAAATTATTTTAGCAATATGTGAATAATATGAAAGCATATAGGATGCTCTTTCAGGCATACAAAAAGAAAATTATCCTATAAGTGGCCACAAAAGGAGTTTTCCTCTTGTTTAGAAGCATCTGATAATTCTGGACAGATTTCAAAGACTGATGAAACATGTAAATTGTAAATACGGTTTATTATTTTAAAATTATGTGATCAAGTACAGGCCATGGGTCTGAGAAAAGAAATTATGGAAGGATTGATACCACTTAGCAAACAAGCATAACTGTGAACTGATCATCATGATGGCGACTTAGAAATACAATATAGGAGCTTATGAAAGAAAAGTAAGAAAAACCAGTAGTCTTAGAAGAATTTCAAAAAAGGAAGAATAAATGTGCTGAATTAATGATTTTTTTGTAAAGAGAGGGTTGGTTCTTGTTCAAAACAATCTGTGTCGTTCAATCTGAAATTACAAAAGATACATGTATTCTAATAACACCATGTAGTCCAAACCAGCCCAAATTAAAGGCATTTGCACTGGTTAACTACTGAACTATGTTCAGTTGTGGTTTATGCACTGCCTCAGGCAAGACAGAGAAAAAGGATGAGCAAATGGATTTCATGCAGATATTCTTGGGGGAATCAGGAGGCTAACATACTTGTAAAGTTGTGGGGGGGGGGGGCAACCACAGAAACCAAAAAGCTAAATCAAAAATAGTAATGTAACAACAAAAAAATTCAGTTAGAATCATTAGTGCAGGGGATGAAAAAGGAAAACCAAAGGGATAGGCAGAGAGGGGTAAATGAGAAGAGTTGGCAGTGGTAATGAATGGAAAAGTAATGGCCAGGAAAAAAGTTAGAAATAACCTTTACTAGATAACATAAAACACATGATCCTTCCCCCTACTCCCTTTCCCCCTGTAGTCCTTCACCGTCAGTTATTGCTGGAGGCAGAGGTTCATTCTGGTTTTTGCAATTGGTGATACAGTAGAGTGAAGATATGAGACTTTGTTCTAGGATAATCATGTGAAAATCAGTGGGAGTTTAAGGATGAATTTATCTTTCTAATCCACTTGGCTTGAAATTTGTTTTTATATTGTACATCCCAAAAATGTAGGTGAGAAGTGTTCATTGAGAAAAGGGATTACAGTGGATTATTTCAGGCGTTAAATGTGTATCTTCAGGATTTGAATCTATCGTTTTCAGTATTAGAAAGTGATGAAAGATTTTCTTTTTGAAATGCATGTTTCTTGTAGTTTGTTAGACAGTTTGTTAATTGCTTTGATTATGGAAATTGTACTTGATCTAGCAAACTTACTGAGAAGGAAATAACTGGGTTAACATCTGAGGATTCTGCTTGACAAGACATACATGATGTTATAAGGTAACAGGATGCTTTTAAACATTTCCATTTAAGTGAGATGAAGTTTGGTAATCAAATTGGCTGGGTTAAACTTCAGACATTTTGCAGTTAGAGCCTGAAGACTTCTATTCACAGCTTGATTTAGTTGAATTTCTTGAGTACAGGCTATGGATTTTTGTATGGGCTTACTGGAAATGAAACATCTGTTTATTCAACAGAACAGTAGTAAGTAGAAAAAAACTGAAGACATCACTGTAGTAACACAGCTCAGGCATGACATACTACCCAAACGGAATGACCAGTATCAACCAACTGGTGTTTTTCTGGACATCTATAAACAACAGACTGCAAATGTTATTTGGCATTGCAGAATTATTGAAGAGATCACAGATAACTCAGTGAGTGAGAGTGAGGTCAAAACCAAAATGAGCTAGTGCTAGAGTAGAAAGTTAAAATCAGTTAGACTATAAGAAGAGACTATCTAGGAGTTCTTTTCTTGGTGTATGAACCAAGCATTTGTTCATTGAGGAAGCAATGTGCCACTGTCAGTATCACATTTCATTTTTCAGATTGTTTTATATTTTGCTACTGGTATTTTATAGTTTCAATAGTCTTACTAAGCTTTTCCTTTAATAAGAATAAATAGGAATAGACATTGAAGGCTGTCAACTTCACCTACAGCTAACCTCAGCAAAAAAATGCATCCAGACAGGCATAGGGTAATCTGCACTACCACATTGTAAAATAATTTTGCATGACAGGAACTTTGACAAATGAAATAAAATAGTTTTGTTATTTAGCTGTCAAATATGACAAAATATTCATGTAGAATATTATTTCCAGTCTCAGCTATAGCTGAGATTGGCCACCACAGTAAAGCAGTCCAGAGAAACCTTGAAGACTCTGAGGTCAAAGCGGTTTGGATGAGGCAGATGGGTGTTGCAGTTACAATCAAACCAGTAGGCTGCAACAAGGCTTTACTGTTGGTCAAATTCTACTGCCTGCTGTTTCTCCTTCCTCCAGAGGCCAGGCCAGACCACACTGCTCCTCCTCTATCCAACTCCCCTCTCCCCCCATCCTCAGGGCTATTTAACTACTTAGCAGGAACGAGCTACAGCTGCACATCATCCATGTCAACCAACCCACTGCCGTGGAGGCAAGGTCACAGCTGCATGTTATCAGTTCTGATCAACCCACTGCCTTCAGTCCTCTACAGATGGGTACTGTCACCCTGGGTAAAGCAGGGTGTATATGCGCACATGTATGCATGAGAACTGTTTGGGAATGGTTAGTAAAGGGTGTTTAGAAATTTGCAGGTATGTGTCAGTGTTGCAAGTGTCCAGAATTTTGGTTTATATTTTGAATTTTTGTTTTTCTCATGAGTACGTAGTTCTCTAACTACTATGGGCTGTTAATAAATCAATACAACTATTCAGTCCTGAAAGATTCAAGGATGTGAACTGAAAGGTTTTGTGGGTTTTTTTTTTTTTTTTCTGCAAGAACTACCTCTACAGCCCAGAGCCACCGGGGATGGCAGTGCAGTACTGAATCCTCCAGTTGCCTGTGCTGTGGAGCACTGGTCTAAACACATATATATTCAAGAAAAATATTTAGAGTAAAGCTTATTTTAAAGAAAACAGCAATCTTCCCTTCACTTTTGAAATAAAAGTAGGTACACACTAGTAGAATAATACTGTAGACTTTGAATCCTGAATGAATTTGAGCATACAATCCTATCTCAACATGACAGGTTTTACCTTTTGCCAATATCCAGCTCTAGCTTCCCACACATGAGCCAGGCTTTTTTAGCTTCAGTTCTGAGGCATTCACTTCTTTCCATGAAAAACTTGACACATAATGCATTGATCTGCCTTGCACTGTGGAGATAAACTTTTCAGTGGTTAGAACCCATCATTTCCAGCCCTACTTGTCTTATGTATACCAAAAGTTAGCAGAGTAACAGGAAATTGTTATATTTCCCAAGATCTAGAACAGCTTTAAACTGGACATTTTTCCTCTTTTTTTCATTGTAGTAACTTGGTTGTTCCTATTTTTGTTCTGTGTACATTTTATTTGTATCCCATTTCCAACAGACTTTCTATAAGTTTATATTAAACATTTGTGCTGAGTAGCAAGAATGATGTGAGCAAGATCTGCCTCAAGAAAGTAAAATTTAGCTTTTGATAGAAGCAATGTATCTAAGGCATTTAAAAATATAGATGAAATGTCTGGGAAGTTCAAAAACAATGTTACCAAATATTACCTACTGTTTTTCACGTGCTTAGAAAAAAAGGCATGCTGAATTGACCTTTAATCAATTGAATTGAACTTCAGTCAAGTCAGCTAAATATTACCTACACAGAGAAAAAGAAAAAGACAAATCTTAAAATTATGCTCAATTAAAAATAGAGGTCTCTTATTTATATTTTCATTTTATAATGTAAGTGCTACTTTAATGGTATGCCAAGTCTTTCCCAGGCACTTAAAGTGTGTACTTGAACTACACTTTATTTTTCATATATTTTGAGAAATAATTCTCCCTTCAGGTTAATAAGTGTCTGACAAACTGTTACACACAAAAGTTCACAGTTTTTATTTTTACAAGAGCTTCTAGCGAAGCACCAAAATAATATAAAGAACTTTGGGTGAAAATAATCCATGAGTACTGTCTAAGTCTGAATATCCAATTGCACATAGGTCAATAGCAAGGGAAAAATGTATTGCTTGAGCTCTATTATTAAAATTTCTGTTTCTAAGCATTAAATAGTTGGTCCTTATGCATTTTTCCAGCCTAAATGCAAAGCCTGCCTGAAGGAGAGAAGTTAGAGTAATGCAGAAAACTAAAAAACTGTTTCCTCAACTGTGCAAGATTGCAAAAACTATCTTCTTTCTAAAATCTGCTTCACAAAGATTTTTCTTGTTTATGATACAATTGAGAGTCCATATGAAGAGCTTATTGATCCTTTCATTGGGAAAAATTCAATGAACAGACATTCAGATCTTCACAATTTACCATGCTTAATGCAACTAAGCATGTTATTTTTAACTGGTTCATGAGCTGTATTGCATGAAATTGTTTAGCAGTATTTCTGTCCACTGTTGAGATATCCATCCTAAGATAGGGGATCCTCAAGTAAAATTTTGGTCTTGAGTGGTCAACAATTGAAGCCAAAATTTCACCTACAGTTTGGGAAGTGTCATTTTATATTAATGGCAGACTTATACATATGCTCTGATTTTAATTCTGAATCCAAGCTTTAATACTTGTTTAAGCAAAAGAAATACATAGATTATTTTCTTGAGTCTCATAAAAACTGTTGATACATAAACTAGCACTGCCCAGATGATTTATGACTGCCTGGGAAAGGTGGGTGTTTGGTTTGGTTGTTTTCTTGTGTAAATAACACACGATTAAAAAAAAAAAAAAAAAAGAAAAATGTATGTAGTTGGTGAAGAGGGACAGGAATATTGTTTGAGGTCCATCTTTTTTTTTTTTTGTTATATGGTATACAATACAAAGAAAAAAAATATAGATTATACTGCATTATTTTAGTGTAATCAATGGAAAAAAAAAAAAGGTGTGAAAAGGAAGAATCTAAAGATAACATTCCCCCAAAAGACTGAAGCAAGGTTTTTTCTCTTTAATCATACTTTTAATCAGTTTTACTTTCTGAAAGATACAATCTCAAAATCTGTGTACCTATGCGAAAGTGAGTATTTTTGAAGAATCATCACTTTCTGACAGGAAAAGAATTATCTTTGACCTTATCTTTGTGTCATTTTAACCCCAGACATGTCTATCACGCTCACAGTAGTTTTCACCCGCTCATACCATGTCTTACCTATCTTTTCTTCCTTCAGCCTGAGTATTCCTGTTGGTAGGGCTAATGTTTCACATCTCTTGGATCATGGAGGCTTGTCAGAGCATCACTGGTGAAAAACCTTCACTTTGATCAGTCCTTCACCTCTGTGTAGACATCTCCATGTTGTCAGTCTGACTGCCCCTTGTTTTCTCGACATCTGACCACATACCAACTTTTAACCTCAAATTACAGTGACAGTGTGTAGTGACTCAAAGCAGGGTTTTCCCTTCTGCAGCGGTTACTTTTCACCACTCTTGATGCTTAGCAATAGCTTGTCTGCACCTAGCTTTTTTTTTTTTTTTTTCCACAGAATACTTGAAACAAGTATACAAAAGGACTGCCTGAGCAGCAATTTTTAGGAGAAAATAACTTATTTACAGAAAGCTCTGTTGTTAGTTAATTACACCTATTTATACAACAAGTTTTCTGAAGAGTAAAAAAGTAAACAAGGTGAAAAAACCCAGATACTTTCAGTTGCACTAGCAGGGAAATTTCCTGAAGTCCTCAGTTAGTGTAGGTAACCTAGATGTTTCCTTAGTTACGACGTTATCAAGATCATGACACACTTTTCTGCTACTCACATGAAGTTTGCTGAAAATATTTTACCTTTTCATGTTCTTTCTGATAGGATTCAGATGCAGTATCATACTGATTTATTGGAGTATCTCCTAGATGAAAATGCTTACATATATCATTAAGGAAATGAGATTATGATAAACTGAGGTGCTTGTGACATGGATCATTGTGCTAATGATCAATATCACCGTCTTGCAGAATTTGCCACTCCTGCACAAGACATTTGTACATGCCGATTATAACCTATTAAGGTGTCATTTCAAGCTACTTTATTGCAAATTCATTAATATCAGCTGTTGCAGAGATTTTAGTGTAAAAGGAGAAATACATCAATTTCAAAAAGTGAGATACTGAATCATGAGAGAAATAACATGCAGGCAGCATAGTCTTAAAACAAAACAAACCAAACAAAACACAAAACAAACCACAACAAAACACCTACATGGTTTTGCTGATGGTTGAACAATCATTTTCATGAAAGTCATGAGGTGTATGCAACATAGTTACCAAGAATACACACACATAGGCTATGTTAAGTTTGCAGACAGAAAGAAATGAGCTTTTAAAGTGAGAATTTATTTCCCTTTTGTAGGTCTAATTAGCATGCTTTGATTCTTTGGCAAAAGAAGGTCATGTGAAAAAAAACAGTTATCAGACTAGGTGGTGGAAACATCTGTGACAGCTGAGTTTAGCATCTGTGACTATTACATAAAGGCTAATAAATTATTTTACAGAGTGATTTCAAAGAAAGCATGGTTGATTAATTACTTTTATAATTTATAATTAATTTTGTAAACTTGAGACATACTTTCATAAGGCCATGCTGTGATGCTGTTTTCCTTCTGTTACAATGTTTATAAAATAACATGGTTCAAGTATAGTTGCATAGAACTGACTATGTTGATAACAATGGGGAATATTTTGCCAAATCTTTAATTTCTTTTCCTTTCAGAATAATACAATATGACCATGAACAGCAGACAGAGACTACTTGTCAGTTTGTATATGACTAATACTTACTGCTTCAAGCAATGAAACTCTATATTTTGGCTGAAAACATCGCTGTTCAAACATAAAAGGGAATAGAACAAATTAGGTTGTGGCAATTTTTATTTAAAAAGAGTAATCCAGTTAAATTCCTTCTTTTTTAGTTAAGAATATTCTTTCAACTTTAATATCCATCTGTTCATCTGTCCATCCATCCATTGGAATTATTATTCCTATTTCATATTTTTTTTCTTTTACTACTTAAATGTGATTATTGTCCTGGCAAGTCACTCATCCACCTGTTAGATGAGATAATAGCATTTAGAGCAAGAGAGTTAAGCATTGACTGGTTGTGTCTTTGCAACACTAAGATTAAATACCCCAGAAATATTTTAACTGTTAGTATCTATAGGAGACAGAGTTGAGAGAAAAGAAGAAAACAAAACCATACACAGTGCAGGCTAAGACATAATGCTTTGATTTTGGAAAACAGAGACTGTTGGTAAACAATGGTTGACTAATCAGAGTTTTACCATATTGCATTCTTGTCTCCAAGCTATTTTGCAGGCTGATTCTACAATTTTATACAGTGCCTTTAGGGGGTTAGCATGCATTATCCTTCTTAGGCCAACATTTTCTGCTACATATGTTACATACAGGTATGTCTTGACAATAGTGCCTCTCAAAAGTCTTTTTTAAGGTCTTCTTTCATTTCTGGAAGCTGTTTCCATTTTCTTCAGAAGTCTTCAAACTCACTTTCTTATAGGAATAATTTGGTCTGAATGTTTCCCTTTAATTTACCTTGAAGCTAAGTTGTATTTCTGTGGCTGATTTTCTAGATTTTGTTTTAAGGCATCTTAGGATACTTGCATATCTAAAGTGTTATCAAATCAATTATTATATAGTATTGAAATACTAGCACTACATACTAGTGCAGCCCTTTTTTGCTGTGTCCTTCCTCCATTCTCTGCTTTTACTGTGGCATTTATTCCTCAAAATCCTACTTCTGGCTAAGCAGGAAATACCTACTTCAACATTTCTGTATCAGGTACAGTAAAATGCACAGGACTGCATATTACAAAGCAAGTATAAATTCCAGTTGCCCTAGGGTGGGCTGAGTAAAGGAAACCATCAGCGATCAAGCCAGAATCTGCAGCACAGACTTAAGAAATGTTAATTGTTCATTGCTGTCTTTTATCTTCTCTCTTTCTATTTCTGTGGGTTTTCCTCATTTATCTATTGGCAGTTTCACTGCGCAGAATATCAATGAAACAGTATTTAATGAACTCTCAGAAGTCTTTGGAAGCGACGCATTGTCAGCCTGGGTTCCTCTATTACAAATATTGACCCCAAAACGTAGAGACTAAAAGCCAAAATTAAAAAGCTTAGCTGTTCAACTTCAGTCCTGATGCCAAAGCGGCACAGAGTTAACTGCTCAGAGACGAATTTTGTCTTTAAGCAGCAAAGGTATTTATTTCGTGCAACGCTAGGGAGCTAGCCGATTCGCACTGGACAAAGTAGCTTCAAAGTTTTCAGTGAAATGTTAGGTATTTTATACAGTTTTCGTGAGAAGTTACACATCTTTACATACATACTCATTTGATTTTGACACCTAATCATTCCATTCATAATAGGTGGGATCTAGGTGTAGTAGACCTTTCAATTTTCTTTGTTCAATGATTTCCTGACTTGATGGTCTCCTTTTCTCCTTCAGGTGCCCACTTTATCTTTTCTATTTATTCCGAGTACATTCCTTTCTCAACACAGAGCATCACCCAGAGCATTGTACCAAACTCATCCTGACTAATCTTTTTATTTTAAGACCTTGTTCTGTTTCAGTCCTGTTAAATGTTTGTTCTTACTATCTTGTACACAACTTTTATCAGTTAATCAAGTAACTCAAGTTTACATGTATTGAGCAATTTAAAAAACCCATTCATGTAGATACACTCCCCAGTCTAAATACTTTCTTCACATACTCTTGTTTTTCCAAACACCAAAAGGTTTAATAAAGATTTACCTGAGCATACTGTCCTTCCATTCATAAATGTTCTGTAACATTAGAGGTATGATCCTTGTAGTTTGAACTGACTCTTTCATTTTACTGGCTACCCGAATTGTAGGAACTAATTCTGAGGCTCAGTTATTTCTATTGACCGGTAAATGATTATGAGAATGTCTCCATGACATTTGCTAAATGTAATGTGAAATTTTCTAATGAATTATAAGTATTAAATACAGAATAAATCAGTTATATGGTTAAAAGATGTCATGAAACACACTCCAGTGGTAACTTGCTATGTCAAGGCATAAGAATATTAACTAGATAAAGCTAAAAGAGGTAAGAGTTAGCAGGAAAACTCTGTTTTAAGAAGTCGCAAGAGCACACAAAGATTTGAAGATATATACATAGGTGCTGTATACACTTAAGTCTGTTTTGAGTTTAAGTCAGATCTAACAATGGGCCCTAGTTGGAAGAAATAATAATAATAATAAAATAAAAATAGGGTTTGTCATAGAATCATATAACGATTCGGGTTGGAAGGGATCTTAAAGAACATCTAGCCCTAACCCTTTTCCATAGGCAGGAACATCTTGCATTAGATCAGGTCATGGAGAGCCCCATCCAACCCTGAACATTTTCAGAGATGCATCCACAACTTCTCTGCGCAACCTGTTCCAGTGTCTCACCTCCCTCATAGTAAAAAAATTCTTCATTATGTCCAATCTAAACCTGTTTTTTTCAGTTTAAAACCATTTCCCCTTGTCCTGTCACTATGAGCAATGGTAAAAAGTCTTTGTCTTTCTTAGAATCCCCTTTTAACTATGAAAAGGCCACAATAAGGTGTCTTCAGAGCCTTTTCTTCTCCAGGCTGACCAACTCTAACTCTTTCAGCCTTTCTTCACAGAGGCAGTGTTGCATTCCTCTGAATCATTCCCCTCCACTCCAGCTCTCTAATAATTCCCCCATGTTCAAGCATATATTTTACAGTCACTGTGCTTGTAAAAGACTGTCTGAAAAGAGTTCTTCACTGGTGTGAAATGCCACCATGCTTTTCCAGCCAGGAACTTGTGTACTACAACAATTTATTTTGGTAGTAGTCATTCGTCTTAGTTTGTATTTGGTTTACTAATAGTGTGATCAAATTTGAAAAAAATGTGGGGGCATACTGTCTATCCCTCTTTCAACAAATGTCCTCTGAATCTTGCAAGCCTCTCCTGGTCATACTATAAATGTACTTATTTCATTTTGTGGTCATATGATAGATGTGTTCATTTCAGTTTGGAAACATCTAGACATCCTAATGACAATCTACATAAATGTTGGCAGTCAGAATCAGAATTGAGCTAGAGAAGATCAGATTTCCTCTTCAGTAATTTCTGTTTTCTTTTGCATTTCTTTAATAGGTTTCATTTTTTTGGTAGTGAAGCAGTCAAAGCGATTTCATCAATAGCTAATTTACCATGTCCTTCTCTATGTATTTGTGATAGCTGCTAAACAGTGTACAGTAACACTTCTACACCTAACACTTGTTCTTTTCCCAGTCACTCCAAAACATAACATTGCAGCCTAGCAGTATTTTCCTCCATGTCGCGACGGAGGGAAGACACAGTCGCTCAATATGAGTGATCAGCAGACTTCGTTTATTGTCTCTTACAGTCACCTTTTATGCCTTCTTATAATTAGCTCATACATATTACAAAAGTTAAGCTCATTATTGGTTAGTTGCCTAAATACCAAGCCCGCCCCTTGTTTCTCTTCTGTAGTTTTCTGTTCCCACCTGCAACATTCTTTTCCCACCAAAATCTTCCTGTTACTGTGTAACAAGGACAGCCAAAGACAGTGTATTTTGCTTTACTTCAGATAAGCTGAGAGCGATGCGCATTTTTGTCCAGCCAGCTGGACTATGTCTATGTGACCTTTTTCAGCTAGCCAGTTATCCACAATTCCCCTGTTTTTATTTTGGGCGACATAGGCTTGGTCGACCATTTTCAATAACAGCGTGTTAACACAGGAAAATACACAGCCAACTTATAAAATCTCAGTTCAGAAGTATAATTCCTGAAATACTTGAAAAATAAAGTTAGCTTGAAGCTTTAATTTAGATGCTCTTTCTGTTCCAGTGATATAAAAAGTTTAAAAAATTCAAAGGTAATTTTAAAGTTCTGAACATGGACTAATGCAAGCTCAAACCCGAAAAAGAAACCAAACTGATGTTTGACTAGGAATATTTGCAAATATTTTAGTGGAAAATCCCTGACCATTAACAATTTTCTGTCCAAATAACAACTGCCCTTATGCAACCAACCAGTCCATACATTTTTGAAGAATACCTCATTGATATCAAAGAATTAACAAAGGGGAAAAATTAGTTCTAAGCTATATACATTCATAAGTGGTTTTTTTTTCAATAGTTACATACAGATTTACACACTAAGCCATAATGGCTTGTAGGTGATACACACAAGAAGAGTACGTTGCTTATCTGTCTGAATGTCTATGCTAAATTTGACAACTATGTCACAAGCCAAGCCTACATGGGTGCTGTATGTTATGCACGTTCCTTAACAAACAGAAGTATAATAGACAAATTCCCAAGATCTAGTCCCCAACCTAATTATATTATTTTGTAGCCAATTAAGGAAAATAACACAAATGTGCATATCTACATGTGCACACACCTTTTAGTTCAGAACCAATCTGTGATAAAAGGCCTTAGCCTTATGGCATCATCGAATCTTAACGAGTACAGTAATTAAAAATGCAGTCTTACTGTAAGTGCGATTTATGCTGACATTCCCTCAAATGCTACATGTGAGTATTTCTCACTCAACTGCCTCAAGTTAAAATAGTAGTATTTGTTAATATGTATTAAAAAATCATTAATTCTCTACAATAGCAGTTGACTTCCATAACACTATGTAAGCAAAAGAGGCCTAAGATGGGTTTTCTGAATACTAACAATTTATTTTAGACTGTCTAAACTCAGGTCTTGAAAGATTTCACTCTGCCAGACATAGAAACACTGTTGCACTCCAGTTGTGATATCCCTTTTCCCAAGTTGTCACATGCACATCTCGCTCAAGCAACATTATTGTCAAAGTTTCTCTCTGCTACATAAAAGCATATTGCACTTGTGGATATAAAAGACAGCACTCTTACTTAGATTATTACCTTATTACCTCATAACTCTTAGTATACCTTGTATCTCTGATTTCATCACTTCAAAAATTCACCAGAAGCAGATAAAACCACAGCCTCAGACTAAACTACACCTTAACTGCTGATTCAAATAAAGGCATTCTCTTCCACATATGCCTAATGCTTACAAATAATTTTGGCTGGTTTTGATCAAAAAACTATTATTACAATAATGATCAAAAATAATAATCCCATTTGCAAAATGCCTTTAAGCCAGCCTCCTAGTCCCAACCAATTTCCACATTCAGAATACAGCATAAATACAGAATACAGAATAAATTATCTCCATCAAGGCAAAAAGGCTTCTCTTTAAGCACAGAGATGTTTGCTAGTTCAAGGCAGAAACCCATTTCTTGTAGGGGACATCTGAAGCACTTTTTTTTGGTGGGTTTGTACTCAATTCCGTATTTTTCCTTCAGAAGCTTAAGCTGTTCCTCTTGTTTCAGGAGTGTTTCCAACTCTGATTTGTCGAATAGGTCCGTATTTCCCAAAGATATCCTACATTTCCTCCGCTGTGATTTTATACGGCAGGTTCCGAATATAAAGGATCCGATTGACCTCTGGGGGCAGCCAGATGTTAGCTCGCTTGGCCGCTTGCATCGCCATGGCGCCGATCGGAGCGGGGGGGGTGGAGGGGGGGGGTTCAGCCTCGGAGAGAAACCGCGGCCGGGACGGGGCCTGCCGGGCCGCACGCCGCCGCTCGCCGCTGCCGCGGAGGTCCCGGATGCTATCCCATACGCTAATAACCCGAGTAATGCCTTTTTACAATCTATGTCCCGAACGCTCCGCTTTTCTAAAAAGCATATGAGCGAATCATACGTCGCTTGTCTCTCCATACCTTCGTCAGCGCTGTTGCAGCCTTTGCGAGACTTCGGCGACGCGTGGCCGGCGGGACCCTCTGTAGGTGCTCCCGGGCGCGGGGACTGTGCCCTTCCGCCTCCTGCGCTGCTTTCAGGACCGGTACCCGAATCTCCGTCGAACCGTGGCTCGCAGGTTCAGCCCTCTCTAGGGTCCCTGTTCGGGCGCCATTTGTCGCGACGGAGGGAAGACACAGTCGCTCAATATGAGTGATCAGCAGACTTCGTTTATTGTCTCTTACAGTCACCTTTTATGCCTTCTTATAATTAGCTCATACATATTACAAAAGTTAAGCTCATTATTGGTTAGTTGCCTAAATACCAAGCCCGCCCCTTGTTTCTCTTCTGTAGTTTTCTGTTCCCACCTGCAACATTCTTTTCCCACCAAAATCTTCCTGTTACTGTGTAACAAGGACAGCCAAAGACAGTGTATTTTGCTTTACTTCAGATAAGCTGAGAGCGATGCGCATTTTTGTCCAGCCAGCTGGACTATGTCTATGTGACCTTTTTCAGCTAGCCAGTTATCCACACCTCCATATGCTGTTGTTTCACATTTTTCATATAAGATCTTAAACCTGGCAGTGTACTTGCATTGCTGTGAATGAGAGGGCTTTGTCCTGTTTTATATTGCCCTTGCAGTGGAGACAAGGCTCTGTTGTGGGCTTTTGGCAGCAGAGCTGCATTCTCTTTGAAAAATCTGTAATTTTACAGCCTCTGAATGTAAAGGAGAAGAGAAGAGAAGAGAAAATACAGTGCTGTACTGGGAATGTACATAGATGTCATTGCTGGAAGTAGAGAACTTGTTTTCTTTGTTTCTTTTCCCCCTGTTGCTGCCTTTCATAATGAATACACACCTGCAGTAAGGTCTATATGTGCAGGCACTTTTCCTGGCATAGATAGAATTCAGATCTGCTTGAAAATAAAGGAGAATGAGGTTTGGTAACTTGCACGCAGTGGATGGAAGAGGGAAATAAGGAGGGGCATGTTAGGTTATAAGAGTAGGGCATGCATATTCTGAGATGTGTTAGTTCAGTTTGTTCACCGTTTTGCTCAGGTAGTTGTCTCTTTTAGGTGTTTTAGATTGGCACTGTTTATACAGAGAATAGATAATGTAGACCAGAATCTATTTGAGGTAAAGGCTATTACATAGCACCCTGAGGACCTCATGCTTGTTATCTGAAGAACAGCATATTTCAGGGATACTACTCCTGTTGTAAATATATATGTAATACATATAAGATCTATAGTTCCAGCCACCCTCAAAAGAAAAATTATTGAATTTAAAAATGAAATATTCACTTCTGAAAATGATCTATTAAAGACGGAGATCCTTTTGATTAACTTGTATCTGAATTTCACTTCTGAACTCCCTCTAAACACAGGTCTAGGCAGATATAACCTTAAGTCAAATAATTTCAATTAATTTAAACAGTACATAGAAAAGAGATATATACTGTCTGTCTTTCTTCTGCATGAACTTGTTCCGTCATTTAAATATGAGCCTCTTTATTTTAAAAGTTTGTATGACAGCCCTAAAATTCTACAGTATAGCACTATAATTTTGATTAGGTAAATGTACTGCGTCAAAGAATATAATTAGACTATTTTTCTTGGACCTATGCATTTCTTTATTTATAAGACAGTTGCAGTTTACAGTAAGTCTGTTGATCAGTAACTGAGGGATGAAACTAAATATTCTTTCATTTTTATATTAAAGGAAGACTACTAATAGTGTCTGTATGAGACAGACCAGTGCAGCACAAAACCCAAAAAGTAATGTAACAGCACAAGCCAATTTCTGAGAAATCTAACTAATCAAGCATCACTTCCTCCAAACTCATAATCGGTGCATCCCCATGAGTAAGAAATCAAGCAAAGGGGGCAGGAGGCTTGCATGGGTCAAGCAAGGAACTCCTGGCAAACCTCAAACAGAAGAAGGAAGTTTATGGGATTTGGAAAAAAGGGACAGGCCATTTGGGAGGAATATAGGGATGTTGTCAGAACATGCAGGGAGCTGATGAGAAAGGCTAAGGTCCATTTGGAATTAAATCTGGGGAATGAAGTCAAGGACAACAGGAAGGCCTTCTTCAAGTACATCAGCTGGAAAAGGATGACTTAGGGAAAATGTGGGCCTGCTGATGAGTGAGGTGAGGTGGGTGCCCTGGCGATGAAGGTACAGAGAACATGGAGATACAGAAAGCTGCCTTTGCTTCAGTCTTTACTGCTAAGGTCAGCCCTCAGGAATCCCAGACTCTGGAGGCAAGAGAGAAAGTCTGGAGAAAGGAAGAATTTCCCTTGGTCAAGGAGGATCGTGCTAGGGAGCACTTAAGTAAACCTGGCACCCACAAATCCATGGGCTTTGATGGGATGCACCCCTGAGTGCTGAGGGAGCTGGCAGGTGTTATTGCCAAGCCACTCTCCATCATCTTTGAAAGCCCATGGATGACAGGAAGGTGCCTGAGGACTGGAGGAAAGCCAGTGTCACTCCAGTCTTCAAAAAGGGCAAGAAGGACAACCCAGGAAACTACAGGGCAGTCAGCTTCACCCCCATCCCTGGAATGGTGATGGAATAGCTCATCCTGGAGGTCATCTTGAAGCATGTGGAGGAGAAGAAGGTCAAGAGAAACAGTCAACACGGATTCACCAAGAGGAAATCATGCCTGACCAACTTCATATCCTTCTATGATGGAATGACAAGGGGAGAGCAATGGATGTTGTCTATCTTGACCTCAGCAAGGCTTTTCACACTGTCTCCCATAACCTCCTCACAGGTAAGCTCAGGCAGCGTGGGTTAGATGAGTGGGCAGTGCGGTGGGCTGAGAACTGGCTGAATGGCAGAGCTCAGAGGTTGTGATCAGCAGCCCAGGGACCAGCTGGAGGCCTGGAGATGGTGTTCCCCAGGGGTCAGTGCTGGGTCCAGTCCTGCCCAGCCTTTCCCTCGGTGCCCTGGATGAGGGGACAGAGGCACCCTCAGCAGTTTGCTGGTGATACAGAACCGGGAGGAGCGGCTGATCCCCCAGGAGGCCGCGCTGCCATTCAGCCAGGCCTGGACAGGCCGGAGAGCTGGGTGGAGAGGGACCTGATGGAGTTCAACAAAGGCAAGTGTAAGGTCCTGCACCAAGGGAGAAACAATCCCATGTACCAGTACAGGCCAGGGGCTGACCTGTTCTGCAGAGAAGGACCTGGGAGTTTTGGTGGACAGCAAGCTGCCCATGAGCCAGCAGCATGCCCTGGTGGCCAGGAAGGCCAGTGGGATCCCGGGGGGCATTAGGAGGATCGCGGCCAGCAGGTGGAGGGAGGTGATCCTGCCCCTCTGCTCTGCCCTGGTGGGGCCACGTCTGGAGCGCTGTGTCCAGTGCTGGGCTCCCCAGTTCAAGGGAGACAGGGAACTACTGGAGAGGGCCCAGCGGAGGCTACAGGGATGGTGGGGGGACTGGAGCATCTCCCCTGTGAGGGAAGGCTGAGGGAGCTGGGCCTGTGTAGCCTGGGGAAGAGACGGCTGAGGGGGGATCTTGTCAATGCCTACAAATATCTTAGCGTTGAGTGTCAGGAGGATGGGGCCAGGCTCTTTTTCAGTGCTGGCCAGTGACAGGGCAAGGGGCAACGGGCACAAACTGCAACACAAGAAGTTCCACCTGAATGTGAGGAAAAACTTCTTTGCCTTGAGGGTGACAGAGCACTGGAACAGGCTGCCAGAGAGGCTGTGGAGTCTCCTTCTCTGGAGATATTCAAAACATGCCTGGCTAAAATCCTGTGCAATCTGCTTTGGGTGGAGCTGCTTTAGCAGGGGGGTGGTCTAGATGATCTCCAGAGATCCCTTCCAACTGTGACCATTCTGTAATCTTGTAAATCATGAAAATTTGAGAATAAATCCCTTAAGAGCCATAAATATACCTTTAAAACCATATAGCAGTGGACCTATGAGGAGTTTTGGCTAAGTCAGTGCAACATTTATTTGAAGGACCTTTGCTACCTTCTGAAGCAATAGAAGTAACATGTCTTTGACAGCTGGGGTGTATGCCTGTCTCACACAAACAACATAACACAGCAAAACTGCTAGGGAAATGCAGATGTGACATAAGGAAAGCTGTGACAGAAGGAGAAGAGGCAATTGTAGATTATCCTGAAGAAAAATAAAAATCTGGTAGTCTAGGAATATTATGATTTAAAAATAGAGTTTTGTGTTTTGAAGGAGAGAAGCTGTTTTTTCTTCATCACAAATAAAAGAAAGAAATAAGGAAATATCTGAAAAGTATTACCCATCATCAAGAGACTGATTTTTGCCTCTGACCAGTTAGTTTTCTAAGATTATACATCCAGAAAGCGAATTCACTGTACTCCCTCAGGAAAATAGTTGCTGTTTTCTTCCACTACCTATTAATTTGGGCTTTGTTATTTGTTTGTTTCTGTTTTTCCTATAATTTCTGCCTATCACCTCATCACATGGAGATGAAAATTTTTGAGATTGGGAAACAGCTTTTTCCCTCCATTTTTGTAGTCAACTGTGATGTGACCTAGTTCTAGGCAGTACATTATTATCTTTATTATTGTTAGTATCACTAGCCATGTCCTTTCTTACAGTACTGTTTGGATGGGAAGTCCTCACTCAGAAAAGTAGAGAAGTGGAACTGTTGGCAATTTTTCTCACATAGAAGCAAATAGCCTGCTCTCTAATTGCTATCTATTGTTACTCTAGTCACAGTTTGAAGTAGCCTGAGCTAGGAACATTAAAAGCTCAAGTTCTTGCCATTATATAAAATGTGTAAAGGGCTTTCCTTCTGGTTGTTTCCTCTACTAAGAGTTCTGCCTCCTCTCTGTAGCACAAGGTGTCTCTGAGAAGAAAGTTTGACTGTGCTAACAGGGTCTGCTATCTCTGGCCTTAACTTGGGACTGACCCTGAGTGTATAGGTGCATGCTTGTATATTTGTCTGTAACATGTTTCCATGTCCTTTACTTTTCCTGTGATGCTCATCTTCATGGACATTCATAGAAGGGTCCAGGACTGTATTTTACACTGTCTAGCCTAAAAATCAGCCCAGTACAATTAAGATTGAGGATTTGGGGCCCTTAAGGAATATTTCTAATTGAATAATAAATATATATATGGAGGAGGTTAGATGTAATTATTTTAGAGCTGGCTGTCAGACTTGCTATTCTTTGAAAAGACGTATTATTAACAAAGGCAAGAATGCACTGACAGAATTACTTGTCTTCTGGAATAAAGATGTCAAAAATCAGATACAAGAAGGGGATAGATACACATGGCTGTCTGTTGTATTAATTATTCTGTTTGATAATAAGGGTAGAAGGAAGCAAGGAAGTAAACTGACAAACAAGAGTATTCCAGGAAGACTGATGAGTGGGCAACGCAACTTACAGCTTCAAATCATAGAAGAAAAAAAAAAAGAAAAAAAAAAGATAATCCTAATAACACTAGAAGAAGCGTGGTGAAAAAAAAATGGCAAAACCCCCAAAACTAACCAAACAAGCAAAACGCACACACACACATACAAATGGCTTAAAGAAGAAAAAGAATGCTGAAGGAAGAGGATTGGAGAATAACGGACTGGACATGAACAGGAGAAACCAGTGACAGAGGAAATACCAGCATGGGTCACAGAAAAACAGCCAGTACAAGGACAAAAGGTTTGCATACTGTGTTTGGAGAAGATTTTCAATAAAAATAAAAAAGTGGTAAAGAACAGAGCAGTACAAAACAGTGTGTTAGAAACAGTGGGAACTAAGAATGAAAAATAAAGTCAGGAGGTTCCCAGAGGAGCTACATCTTGCTCAGGCACACAAAATGGATGAGATAGCAGTTGATATCACCTTTGAGGCTCCAAGTTGAGAAGGGAGATTGCTTAGCATTTTGCTGATAAATTATGCCTAAGCACAGTCACTGATAGAAAGGAACATCCATGATCTTTTACTAGATGGGTAACCCAAAATTATATTTACTATACTTTTTTACAGATTTTTAGTCTTGTTTTTATATTAGTTTTGCTGGAGTGCTTGATGAAACTTCTGCACATGAGAGAAAGGCAAATGTCTGAGTGCACAGGCCAGACTGTCTTGTGCTTTCACCAAATATGTAAATGTGTACAGCGGTACTGTGAGCAGCTAATAAAGTTCATATACCTGGACAGTAAGGTATTAATGAAAATCTCAAGTATGGGGATTTGTCTGGAAAAATATTATTTTAGTGCTAGTGATACTTTTTCTGCAATACAAAATGTTTAACTGCATGTTTTTTGGACTGCATGACATCAGATGTTTCCTTCTTTTTTGTGTGGATCCTCACCCATCTGTTAATAACAGTACAATAAGAACTCTCTTTGGTCAGCAAGATGCAAACAATAACACGATGTATTTCTGTTGCTGCAGTGCTATCACATGGTAGTCATCAGTAAGTGACGTTTCCACTCTTGCTATTGCAGATGCCAAATGATATGCTTTGTTTCAGCTTGTAGACCATTTTGCATTGACCGTGTATTTCCATCTCTCAGTGCCAATTAAGAACTGTGCATAACATACAGTAACGAAGAGAAAATTCTATTTTTACAACTAGAAAATAATCCCCTAAACTCTTCTTATTGAACAATGCATAATCATAGCTCTGCTAAAGAAACTCTTTCATGCACAAAGTGAATGAAGCATCAGTCTAGCTAGAAAGCAGTTAGTTGTTCCTTCTTAATTTGCTCAGAAATCACAGAAGTGCAGAATGGCTGTAGATGCAGAGACATGTATAAATGCAGAGTATAGAAGGGACCTCTAGAGGTCATCTTGACCAACCCCTCTGCTCAAACCGGATCACCTAGAGCCAATTGCCTAGGGTCACGTCCAGAGGGCTTTGATGTATGTGCAAGGATGGAGACCCCACAACTTCCCTGGGCAACCTGTGCCAATGTTTAGTCACCCTTAGAGTAAAAAAGTGTTTCCTGATGTTCACAGGGAACCTGCTGTGTTTCAGCTTTTGCCCATTTCCTCTTGCCTGTCACTGGGCACCACTGAAAAGAGCCTGGCTCCATCTCCTTTACAACCTCCTCAGGTATTTGTACATATTTATGTGTATTATTTTGTGTTTTCATGCTGAGTGCTCCTGATCACCTGTTTTATCCTTGATTGCCTAGAAATGGTCTCCAGGATTAGTCCCTTTATTAGCTTCCCAGAGACTATGGTGAGGCTGACCAACCTGTACCCAAGTCCTTCTTTCTGCTCTTTTTGAAATAGGAGTGACATTTGTTTTCCTTCAGTCTCAGGCACTTCTCCCAATCACCAGGATCATTCAAAGAATATCTGGAATGGCCTCAAAGTAACATCAGCCAGCTCCCTCAGCATTCATGGGTGCATCCCATCAGGGCCCATAGATTATATATGTCTAGTTTTCTTGAGTATTCTTGGACTTGAACATCTTCCACTAAGAGTATGTTTTCCCGGCTCCAGATTTTCTCCCTGGTCTTCACTTTCTGTATACTTCCTTCATATGTCTGAGTTTTGCCCAGCTCAGATAGAAGTGTCTCCTTGGTCATCCATGCAGGCCTTTAAGCATTTGCCTGACTCCCTGCTTGTTGGGATGGACTGGTCTTAAGCCTGGAGGGAATAATCCTTGAATATTAGCCAGCTTTCTTGGGCACCCCTTCCTTCCAGGGCCTTATCCCATGTGAATCTTCCAAGCAGTCTCATATTTTTCAAGAAATCTTTCATGCAGTCTTTGGATTGTTTCCAAGCAATCCTTCATATTTTTCATGGTTTTGTTCTGTTGAATCAACCATAGAAATTATTTCCTCTTGATAATGACAACTTTCAAAATCTTGCTTGTGTCTCGTTCAGTTGACTTCTAATTGCTTTCTTAGCAGGGAATTATGCCTAAGGTTTTGGTGTGTATTGGCTTTGTTTGGCAAGGTTTTGGTAGCAGGGTGGTGGAGGCTACAGAGATGGCTTCTGTGAGGAGCTGCAAGAAGCTTCCCCTACATCTGATGGAGCCAATACCAGTGGGCCTAAAGATGGACCCACCACTGGTCAAGGCTGAGCCCATCAGTGATGGTAGTAACACCTCTGTGAGAATGTATTTAAGAAGGGGGGTGAAACCCCTGTGCAACAGCAACTGCAGAGAGAGGAGTGACGATACATGAGACAAACAGCTCTGCAGACACCGAGGTCAGTGCAGAAAGAGGAGGAGGAGGTGTTCCAGGAACTGGAGCAGAGATTCCCCTTCAGCCCTTGGTGAAGACCTGGTGAGGCAGTCTGTGCCCCTGCAGCCCATGGAAGTTAATTGTGGAGCAGATATCCACCTGCAGCCCATGGAGGAATTCACATCGGAGCAAGTGGATGTGTCTAAAGGAGGCTGTGTCCCTGTGTGAAGCTTGCACTGGAGCAGGCTCCTGGCAGGACCTTTGGGCCCTATGGGGGACCCACAATGGAGAAGTCTGTTTCTGAAGGACTGCACCCTGTGGAAGGGTTCCATGCTGAGGCTGTTTGTGAAGAGCTACAGGCCATTGAAAGGACCTATGTTGGGAGAGTTCATGGAGAACTGTCTCTCCTGGGAGGGATCCCACACTGGAGCAGGGGGAGGGTGTGAAAAGCCCTCCCCCTGAGGAGGAAAGATCAGCAGAGACAACATGTGATGAACAGACCACAGCCTCCATTCCCCTTCCCCCTGTGTCACTTGCAGGGAGGAGGTAAAGAATTTGGGAGTAAAGTTGAGCTGGGGAAGAAAAGAGGGGTGGGGAAGGCATTTTAAAATGTGTTTGTTTGGTTTTTTATTATACTTCTCTGATCTGATTAGTAATATATTAAAATAATTTCCCCAAGTCAAGTCTGTTTTGCCTGTGACAGTAATTTGTGAGTCATCTCTCCCTGTCCTTATCTTGATCCATGAGCCTTTCATTATATTTTTCTCTCCCCTGTCCAGGTGAGGAGGGGACTGATGGAGTGGCTTTTGATGGGCACCTGGTGTCCAGCCAGGGTCAAATCACCATGTTTTTGTTGTTTTGTGGAGCTTTTATGTTTGTTTGGGGTTTTTTTTATTGATGAGGTTTGTGGGTTTTTTAGCTTGATCACCCACATGTTACTAGTTTATGTGTAGCGCATAAACTAGATTAGTCTGGCTGTTACTAGTATCTGTTTTTCAGTTACTTGACCCATTTTCAATTTCAAATAAATCTAACTCCTGTGTAAGTTTCAGACATACCAATTTCCAAAGATTTCATAAAAGTCAGCAGCTGTTTAGAAACAAAAGATTCTATTAACTTTTCTAAGGAGAAAAGATCCAAAGAAAACAGCTGTTTTTCATTAGTCGCTGGGTGGGTGGTGGTCTTTGCCAGAATACAGGCTGACCAGTTAGTTAGCTTACATGTGTCTCCACAGGAGCCATACTATATTTCTTTACCTCTTTGCTGAAACAAAGTGAGTGACATAGAAGTGAGATGAGTTATAGGAGTCAGGAATATGGGAGGAAAAGTAATTAAGTCTGGGTTGAAGGAGGGTATGGAAATACCATGTGAGAGTAAGTCAGAGGTTTACAAAAAATCTTAGAGGAAAGAGCATGTGGATATTGTGATCCAATGAGATGGAAAAAGACATAGCTAAATAAATAATACATGCTTTACTATTTCCCGTACCTACAGAAAATGTTCTCTAGTCAACAATATTAGATTCTAGAATCAATGATCAGACACTGACCGTTTGGAAAATTCACATTTACACACAATAAATTCAGATTCATATAGGACAAAAACATTTTAGTGGTGATGACATTAACATTTTATCCAAAATGTTAATGACTGATTTAATGAAAGTCTAAAACTGAAAAGTAATTTTAAGTAGATTATGGTATTAGTTTTAACATTATATTAACATTAACTTATGTTCCTCTATATAGGGATAGGAAAGCCCTAAAAAATGGTGTTATGAACTATCTTTTCATTAAGTTCATTACAGTTGCTACTTACTTAAGAATTCCTTGTGGAGGGTAGGGGAGATAAATCTTCCCTATTGAACTGTTCACTTTATTTGAATAGCCTGGATATCTATAGATAGGACTCAAACCTTGGAATTGAAATAGATTTATCTCCATTGAGGTTTGCCATTGCTTGTTTCAAATAAAATTAGTTTTCATATGACCTAGCTAAAAGTCTGTGAAAATCAGGAAACAAGGATGCTCATTTTATTTTAACTGGGCTTATAATGTGCAGTTTGACAAAAGGGTTCACTTTGCTTTCTTTTGGTACCATTACTCTTTATATAATGTTCTTTACTCTGTCTGGAGAGTAATTTAGCTTCAATGGGAGTTCCGATGAAGGACACTCCATTCTTTCATCACTGTATAGAGATAAAGTAGGACTCATAGTCCTGTGAGTAAGGAGCTAGACCCCATCAGATATTGAACAAAGTCTTGGTAAAGCCAGAAACTTCCTGATTTAGGGGAAATTACTCAATGAGATGCATCCCAATTAATGATTACCATCTAAAAAGTAAGGCATATAATCAAAGTTGTCTGGAATCAATGGAGAAAGAAAAGCATATGAAAAGAATGGTTCACTATTTCTGTGTCAAATGTTGGCACTTTTTTCTCATCTTTAGTTAAAAAAATGTAAATATGAATTATAATTTTCCCTTTTTTTCTACTTGTCTTTTTTTACTAGTTAGGTTTTTAAACTTTGGGAGCAGATAACTCTGTTGGTATTTTTTTTAATGCTTCATGCTTTATGTCAACAAACCTCAACTGGTAAATATGAGGAGGTCATAAAATAACTGTATGCCCCAGTCTTCTACAGGATCAGTTCAGGAGATTAGGAAAGTACAAAAATTCAATTTCTGAAAATACAGTGCATGATTGATTCATTTGAGAAATAACTTCTGGTAATTTAATTGTAGTGTGTGTTTACCATGATGCATTCTATGGTCTGTTGCATCACCTGACATAAGGTGTATAAACATCTTGTAAGAAATCAGAATATAATGTATTCTGAATTACTGATTTCCTAAATAGTAGTAAAATAGCAAAAGAGTTTATCTTACAGGTACAGTATTAAAAATGGGATTTCTAGACTTGTTTATTGAGCACATCTTTAAACAGTCTTTTGTTAAAATGTGGATTTAATTTCTTCCTACTTCTTGTAGTCTAGTTAGCATCAATGCACACAATCAACTGGCACACTCTTCTTGACCTGTACAGGTTCCTTTGATAGCAGTAGTTTGTAATTGTGAGTTGGTGATGAAACAGTTAAAGCAAAAGTGGTTTTTTTCTTGTTGCTCACAGCAGTGAGCAACAAAAGTTCAAAAGATAACAAGAACTTCTTGCTGTTAAGGAATTATAAAATGTATTTGCAAATAAGTGTCTAATGGCAGTTGTCAGAAGCAATTAGTTTCAAATACATTTCACAGTTTAATCATGCTGAGAAATGCTTCTGAACTTTAAGAATCCAGACTAAATAACATGGGTCTACTTTCCTATTAAAAAGCATGAAAAATACTGGAGGAAGATTATTTACCTCTGATTAAACTATGTATATTATTTATGTCTCGTCCATTAGTTTATAAACTCTGGCTTCTCAAAAGAGTATCAAATATTCATATAATACCTTCAAGTCCTAGGTTTTTCATTTAGAGAGCTTTAATTTAATGGAAGACATGTAAAATGTTTTTTTATTTAGGTTTACTTTTATACTTCAGCTGGATAATAGGTCAAATACTTATTGGTGAGACAAAAAATATCATATGCATCAGTGTTCTTGATAAGGGCTCTAAGACATAATGCAGCCTTTGATTCTTGTCCTTATCCAGAATCCTGACTGTTAAGACTCACGTAAGAATAATCTTAGAATAGATCCTAAGGAAACATGTAGATTGTGTGAGTTTCATGAAAAAAAAATGGACGGGTGTAGGTATGTGTGCTCATTTTCATTTGCAAAATGTAATTAAGGGAAGATACAGACAGCAAATGGAGATGAAAGAGTAATGTTGGAGACTGGACACATTCTGAGATGAATGTGTAAAATAAGAGAGGGAATATTCTATAGCAAACAGGTGCTGAAATAGACCTAGTATGGATAGGAACAGATACAAAAATTAGAGAAGGAAAGAAATAGAAAAGAGAAATTAAAGTGCATCTTATATACTTAAAACCAGCAAATAGTTTAAAGATAAGGGATTTATATGACATGTATTGCTTAACTCTAATATATAGGAAAGCTTTATAATATAGGTGCACGTAGAGGAATTACAGAGGAATGAAGCTGGGTTAATTAACATTGATAATATACATCTGTGGGCTGGCTTCAGGGGCTGTGGGTTTGCATACGTGGATAATGTGCAGCTGTGGCTGGTTCCTGCTAAGGAAATTGCTTCAAGATTACTTAATGGTTTCTTAAAAAACCATTTTACGAGATATTAAACTATAGGAGAGACTCCTATGAAGGGCCACTACGGAGATTAAGGGATTAGAGCACCTCTTAATGTAAGGAAAGAGAGAGAGCTGGGACTGTTTAGCCTCAGAAGAAAACACTCGGGGGATTTCATAAATGTGTACAAATACCTGAGGAGGTTGTAAAGGAGATGGAGCCAGGCTCTTTTCAGTGGTGCCCAGTGACAGGCAAGAGGAAATGGGCAAAAGCTGAAACACAGCAGGTTCCCTGTGAACATCAGGAAACACTTTTTTACTCTAAGGGTGACTAAACATTGGCACAGGTTGCCCAGGGAAGTTGTGGGGTCTCCATCCTTGCACATACATCAAAGCCCTCTGGACGTGACCCTAGGCAATTGGCTCTAGGTGATCCGGTTTGAGCAGAGGGGTTGGTCAAGATGACCTCTAGAGGTCCCTTCTATACTCTGCATTTATACATGTCTCTGCATCTACAGCCATTCTGCACTTCTGTGATTTCTGAGCAAATTAAGAAGGAACAACTAACTGCTTTCTAGCTAGACTGATGCTTCATTCACTTTGTGCATGAAAGAGTTTCTTTAGCAGAGCTATGATTATGCATTGTTCAATAAGAAGAGTTTAGGGGATTATTTTCTAGTTGTAAAAATAGAATTTTCTCTTCGTTACTGTATGTTATGCACAGTTCTTAATTGGCACTGAGAGATGGAAATACACGGTCAATGCAAAATGGTCTACAAGCTGAAACAAAGCATATCATTTGGCATCTGCAATAGCAAGAGTGGAAACGTCACTTACTGATGACTACCATGTGATAGCACTGCAGCAACAGAAATACATCGTGTTATTGTTTGCATCTTGCTGACCAAAGAGAGTTCTTATTGTACTGTCATTAACAGATGGGTGAGGATCCACACAAAAAGAAGGAAACATCTGATGTCATGCAGTACATAAAAAAACAGAAGAAAAATTAAAATTAGGCAAAAGTCATGGATCAGGATAATGACAGGGCGATCACTTTACCAATTAACGTCACATGCAAAATAGGCTTGGGTAAGTTAATGTAATTTTTTTGACAATTAAACAGAGAAAGATAGTGAGAAATAAGAACAAAATAAAAAACAGCTACCCACTACCCTTCCCTTTTCCTGGGCTCAACTTCAGTCCTACTTCTTTACCTCCTCCTCTCAAGCGACCCAGACAGATGAGGAGTAGGAGTTGCAGTTAGTTCATGACATCATCTCTGCTACTTCTTCCTTCTCACACTATCCCCCTGCTCTAGGGTGGGGTCCCTCCCATACAATAGTTCTTCATGAACTTCTCCAATGTGTGTCCTTCAAGAACTGCTCCAGCATGTGCTCATTCCATGGAGTGCAGTCCCTCAGGAACAGACTGTTCCAGCTTGGGTCACAGGTCCTGCCAGCAGCCTGTTCTAGTGCTGGCTCTCCATGAGCTACAATTTCTTCAAGACAGATCCACCTGCTCCAGTGCTGGGGTTGTCCACAGGCTGCAGGTAGATATCTGCTCCACCATAAACCTCCATGGGCTGCAGGTGTCAATCTGTGTCATGATGATCTTCACCAAGGGCTGTAGGGGAATCTCTGCTCTGGCACCTGGAGCACCTCATCTTCCTTCACTGACCTTGATGTCTGCAGAATTGTTCCTCACATATTCTCACTCATCTCTCCCAGCTGCTGTTGTGCAGCATTTTTCACCCTGTCTTAAATATGTTATCATAGAGGTGCTACCACTGTCACTGATGAGCTCAGCTTTGGCCAGCTGCAGGTCCATCTTGGAGCCAGCTGGAACTGGCTCTGTCTTTCATGGGGGAAGCTTCCAGTATCTTAGAATCCCCTGCTGCAGCCCCTCCACTGCCAAAACCTTGCCACATAAACTCAGCATGTATATGAAAAGATACAGAAGACAAAGCCATCTTCAGGGACCACCAAATGAAGCACAGGATGAAAGCAGAATCCATCATGTAGAATTAAGGAGTTTGCTCTATTCAGCTTAATAAAGAAAAGAACGATAATAGAACTGATCATTGCAATTATTCATAAGGTACTTAAAATGGGGAAAAATGTTTTGACAATGGAAATAAGGCTGTGTAGCAGGCATTTCATGAGGACCAACAGTGGTAATGTACTGCAGTGCCAAGAAAATTTACCTAACCAACGGGCACTTTCCTCTCCTCTTTCCAGCTTGTCTGATCTTTTGTACTTCTGCTTTGGGTTGATTTACCTGCTGAGGTTTACATAGGGAGCAATGGGAAAGGACTTTTAGCAGAAAAATACAAAGGGAAACAGATAATGTATGTAACATGGGGAAGATTATGATCTGAGATGTTGCGAAGGGAAGCATAAATTTAATGTTTGTTTTGGGACAGATAGCAGCCCTTTGTGGATTTTCAGCACTACTGAAAAAGGATTAAAAAGAAAATTTCAGGGGCTTGTAAAAGAGCTTAGAAATATTTAACTTCAAAACAAAATGTACCTTCCTAGCAAGAAGGCTGGTTAATCACTGAAATAACATGTCAGGATGGATTGCTTAGAAATATACTTTCTAAATAGAAAGTACCTTGGATCAACTTTTGGAATAAATTTTTGAATCTCTCTGTGTAATGCAGGTGATTATGAAATCCGACTCACAATCTCTCTGAATTCACCTGCGTATTCTCTTACCTTTTGGATTTTGACATACAGCTGCCTCCAAAGGCTGTGTTTAAGCACTGCTACCTTAGGGCTTCAGCTGGTCACATGAGGGTACGGGGTGATTTTCTTCGCTGTGTGGTTTACCTTCGGTTACTTGTTGGTGGTTTGTTGGTTGGGTTTTCTTTGCTTGTTTTGTTTTGCTTCTCCTGCAGGAATGAATATATGATGTGCTTAGAAATGTGCTATTGATAAGGTCCCTCTAGAAAGTGAAATCCCTTCAGATTTCTGTTTCTTGTGTCTTGCTTACTAAATTTAAATCCAAAAGAGCACTGACATTAAAAAAATAATGCAAAGAAAGCACTAACATGCACCATACCTACACTTTCTCAGATCTGTTTAGGCTTTCCAAGTCTTTTCATTTAAACATTATCTGATTATATCACGCACTGAAAAAGTATACAAAAGATGCAGGTAAAGTAACTTAAATCTTTACAAACCATTCATAAAAAGTCATCTTCTTGGCAAAATTATTTCCTCAGACCACAAAAGCACCTAGCACAGAAAGTGGCAGTTACATATCTCAGAGCACAACCAGCTTCAGATGAAGTTTCACCAAGTTAATTCCTGCTGTGGCCAGTTCCATCACACTGACAGGATTGATGGTGTAAGTCAATGACAGTACTCATTTGTTCACTCATTTTACTTGTGTGTAAATACAAAAGTGTTGAAAGCACAGCTGGTACCATCACATCCCCTGGTACTAATTTTGTTCCTGTATTTGGATCTCCTGGCACAAACTTAATGACTTATCCAGGATTGTGCTAACAAGAGCTCTCATTTCCACTTGGAAGTATTAGTATAATTATATTAACATTTCATACATTTTAACATATTTCCCCTGATCTTTTAAGACAAAATGCATATTTAACCTAACTGTATAGGTTTAAATCTAATGTTAGGAAATACCAAAGAATTCCCTAAAGTTACACAAGAAGGTTGAGATTCATATCTTCTAACTTCAGCTAGAAGGTGATTGATGCCACTCTAAAACAGATATGCCTGTGACAGAAAGAACGATTTTTTTCTCTGGATCTGAAGCCTACACAGTTTGCTAAATTATAAACCTAACTTTTAGATGCCTAAAGCTGGTTGAGATTAATCTTCTGAAGGATTGTGCCTTAGTACCTGGATTGTCTTGTCATCCTTTTCTGATTGCTGTTTGCCATCATGAGTGTACAAATGAGTAAGTATTTTTATTCCATTTAAATATATTTTCTTATAATGTTTGCCTTTGTCTTCATTGTCTGAGTATATACTTCAAAATAGTAATTGCTGTCATAGGGGAATAGTCCTCCAAGACTTATATATCTTCTCTATCTGTGAGACATGTTCTTCTAGGAGAGAATTTCATGTCTTTGAAGAAAGAACTCAATAACATTGTAAGACCAAGCTATTCTTGCTGATATTCAATTAAGTTACTTTTACGATTTTCAAAAGCAAAAAAGGATATTTGCTTATATAATAAGCACGTTAAGAAGGGGGGTGTCTGTCCTTGAACCCTTTGTATTTGATCAGCCTGCCAGTTTCCCAAGACAGATGAGATCCTTGTGCCCAACCAGCCTGTCCACTACCTGCATTTTGATGGCCCGCTGTATCGGAGGGTGATTCAACTAGCCTACTCCGGGACCACTGCTGACAGCATCACCGAGTCAAATGCCTTACAACAACTGCACACATCTCTGGAGATTTATACAAAATGAACTCCATCTGATTTTTGCTATACAAAATACAAGTTTGTGACAGAGTACGTTTTGAAGATTGCCAATGATAATACACTGACTGCAAAGCAAGCTTAAAACAATACACTTAAAAGCTAGCATGAGTTAGTCATAGAATAAAGTTCTTACTCAATAGGCATTTCTATGGGGGAGAAGACAGGTCCAGCCCATTGACCAATCCCAGGAGTTACGATGGAGTCTTCCCTAACTTGTCCCCTCAGTTGTCCATTTTTTATACCTCATAGTACAGTGTGTATTCATTATCATACACAGGATTGGTTGCAAGTTTCTTGCTTCTAATGCAAATGAGTACACATCCTCAAATAGCACTACTGAAATTCTTTACTAACTATGCATGCTCTCCAAGCAGGGTTTTGCCCTCTTTCAAGGAGGCTATTTGAGTTGGAGGTCACAATCTCCCACTACCACAACTGCCTTTTTCCTAATTTCAACTAAGTTTCTGTTGAGGTATGGAGGTTGTGACACCTTATCAGCTTGTCAGCCAGAATTTACAACTTTAGAGGGTGAATCAGCTTGACCTAACCTTGTGACACTAAATCAAAGTGCAGTATTTCGGGAGTTTAAACAACAACTCCCACCCTTCAGATTTATTTCAGTCTAGGACCATGGATCTTGAGTGACTCTAGTCATACATATTTTTGTTACTGATTGGTATCATCACCCAGTGAGGTGTAGTGGTATCTTGGAGGCAGGTAACTTTGGGATAGACGTGTGTATTATTATTACGATGAGATTATTTCATCTGAGGAAAGTAATTTTGCCACAATGGTAGGCTCAGCAGCAAACATCACCTCATATATTCTTTATGTGACAACTGCTATGCATCTTATCACACCCTCAGGTTCCCCTTCCTGCAGGGAGTACAAGAGAGCCTGGCCTGGGCGTCCCCACTCTGCTCCACCCTCGGCTACTCCGACCAGCAGGCATCGAGATGGCAGGGTGTATTGCTTAGGGAGCTCTGGTAGTACATTCCGTGCGCGCCAACCGTCCTGAAGGGGATAGTTGTATTTTACCCTAAAAAGTTTTCTGTAATACTACGCTTCTGTTAGGTCCCAGTTTTCTCTAATTCCCTCCTCAAGTAATTTTCCCACAAATACAAATACTTAAAATTTATTACATTATTTATGCAGTATAAGAGATTTGAAATAGTAGGTTATATCATTAGATACCATTCATGTTGACTGTTAGACAATTCAGCTGAAATTAGGGATACTTTACAACTGCAAAAAGAGAAGCAGAAGTTTCAGGTTTAGTCACGCTATTTAACTTGAAATCCACTTTACATTTGGGGGTAATGGTTCATTCTCGTCCCCAAACCCTCATTCTAAATTCCATTTTTCAATCCTGTCTTCAAGAAAAACAAGAGGACCAGAGGAAGTATAGGGCAGTAAACTTTATTTCAGTCTCTGGGAAAGCAATACAGCAAATTCACCTAGAAGTAATTTCCAAATATAGTAAGTAGAAGAAGGTGATTTGAAGTAATTAGCATAGATTTACAAAGGGGAAGTCATACTCAACCAACCTGATAGCTTTTTACAACAAAATGTATAGTTTGGTGAAAGATGGAGGAGCAGGAATTCAGCCAGGCTTTTGATACAATTTTCCATATCACCCTCATGGACAAACTGATGAAATATGGACTAGGGCAGTGTGCAGTGAGGTGGGCTGAAAACTGGCTGACCTGATAGTCTGGAAGTGTCGTGATGTGGAGCTCAAAGAGCAGCTGGAGGCTAGTCACTAGTGGTATACCTCAAGAGTCAGTACTGGGTCCAGTCACGTCTGACATCTTCATTAATGACCTTTTCCCTTGATGGTGGGACAGCGTACACCCACAGAAGCTTTGTAGATACTACAAAACTGGAAGAAATGGTTCAGACCAGATGGTTGTGCTCCTATTCAGAGGGACCCTGATGGGCTGGAGAAGTGGGCTGACAGGAACTTCATGAAGCAGAATGAAGTCCTGCACCTGCAGAGGGGATGGACTACATGATTTCCAGAGGTCATTTCCAGCCTCAAACATTTTGTGATTCTGTGATTCATATAGACTGTTTTCTGGGTGAGGTAATTTCAAAGCACATAAGCATAGCCAGGATTTCATTTGTTTAAAAATATTTATTTTCAGTATTATTGTAATTAAAAGGGATTTGAGGAGTTTGTAAAGATCAACATAGCAGTTAAGGGTTCACATGTAAGGCATGGCTAAACTAAGTATTGGAGTGCAAGGCATAGAACACATTTTTTTTTAGCTTCAGACAGAGAAAGAAGTCTATATGAGTTGGAATAGCCCTCCTAGCACAGCTTCAGTGCTCAGATACAACCATATGCTAGTACAGTTAGGCTGCTTTGAGTCTCAGGATACTGTATATGAACATATCACTCTGCAATGAATTTCCACTACTGGGACAAACTCACATATTTCCCAAGGCAGGAGTTGTCTGTTCAAACAGCAGAGACATTAAAACATCACAATTAGGCAGAAAATTCTTCTCCATTTGAACTGGTAAGACCTTTCTTATTAATTTCACTGGGGTCAAGATGCTAATCATAACTTCACCAGGGCACACTGCCACACATTAGAAGTGTAAGATTTTAAAAGCCATTCTTTCCCATTGCTTTCTGGACACATTCATTAATCTCTTCTCACATACCTAATCCTGACCTTCTTATCACAGTCAGAGTTTCATGCCTTTTTTTGCAGACTATTACATTTCTTTAAGGCAAGCCCATTTCATTGCAGTAAGTATTATCACTAGTTCGTCATTTCTTAAAACTACTGGTGGTGAAAGATTATTTGAAACAGTTGGTTATAAAAAAAGAAGATTACAGTCCTTAAAATGATCAAACATCAAAATAAGATCATTCCTAAAATCTGGAATGTTTGGATTCCTTTTGGAAACTTAGTTCCTTAGATTCAAATTTTTAATGGAATAATTGGTATTATGTTATTTAAAAGAAGTTGAAAGTCTCCATTATTTATTGAAATAAAACATTTTACTTAGATATTTTTCCATTTAATATTTTCCATAATTTTGGCTGACGTTCTGGTCAGTCACATTTTAGTTGCTAAAAGTCACACAAATGAAGAGGAAAACCAGGCGCTTCTATACCTGGAATGTGAAAGAAAAAAAAAAAAAAAAAAAGAATTGCAAAGCACAATCTTGTTATCATCTTGTTAGTAGTGTCAGAGCTTCGTTTTTTTTGGCTTGGCCAAAGAAAATGTTTAAAAGATTTTAAAAGGAACATTTTCAGGAAAGCTTTAAAGAGGAATTGCTTGTATATACATACCCCTTTGCAACCTTTATCACCTAATCCACATCTTCATTTACGTTTAGAGGTAGTTATATTATCTTAGAATAGGGTACCTTTGTAACTTATGCATTGAATTATATATATTAGGTCAGACCAAAGTTCCGGTTAACATAACATTTTCTCTTTGTATATAATTATTCTGTAGTGCTTATAAAATGAGTTTAAGAAAAGCACAAGCAGTGATACTTCTCTGTTATAAGCTCCCAGCTGTAAGCTGTCTGACTTCTTGAATCAGAATTGAGGATCACAATGCCTTCAAAAATAGCTTGTCAAAATTCTTCAGTGTCATGATGACCTTAAAAATATTCAGTCACAATCACTGATGTCAAAAACCACAACCTAATAAATATTATATAAAAATCTCCTTATCACTCACTGTCAAAACAGCATTATTACTTACCACATTCACATTCTAATCCAATAAATTAACATATGGCAAAGCCTTGTTTTTGTCTAATAGAATGAGCAGAATTGCTGTTATTACTTTTGTAACTTTTTCTCCCTCTCTTTCTTAACTGTGTGTTCTCAAGACATTTAGATTACAAAATCCTCGCAATTATTAAAGGAAATTAAAATAAAATTAAATACTCAACATGAATATTGAAGTAATATACCTCCCAGTATGTAATAGGGCACCACTGCTCAGTTCCCCTGAAACAGTCTTCTCCAGGCTGAACAAGCGCACCTCCCTCAGTCTTTCCTCATAGAACAAGTGCTCCAACATCAAGCCATTGTGGTGGACTTACACTGAACTCTGTCCAGTTAATTGATGTTTGCCTGATACTGGGACCTCAAAACTGGATGCAGTATTTGAGACATTGTCCAAAGTGTGCTGCATAGAGGAAAAGAATCCCTTCCATTGATCTACAGGTTCTGCTCCTGTTAACAGCTCTTTGCTCCCAGGTAACTACTAGCTCATGGTGATCTTACTGTCTGCCAGAGTCCCAAGGGCTTTTCTACAGAGTTCCTCTGCAGCCAGTCCAGCCACAGCCTGTATCTGTTGCAAGGAGCAATTCCTCTCCAGGTACAGCAGTTTGCATCTCACCTTTCTGAATGTAATAAGCTTCCTGTTGGCACATTCCTCCAACCTGTCCAGGTCCCTCTGAATGGCAGCACTACCCTCCCACATACCAGCTGCTCTCCCCAATTCGGTGCCATCTACAGATCCGATAAGAGTATGATCCACCACCTCCTCCACTGATAAAGATGTTAATTGGGAAAGTTCCTAGGACAGATCCCTGCATTACTTCATATGTTACTGGCCTCCAGGTAGAATATGACCAATTAATCATGATCCTCTGACTCCAATCATCCAAACAGATTTTACACATGTAATTTTTCACCCATCCAAACAGTAGTGTTCTAACTTGGATACAAGAGTACTGTGGGAGTCAGTGTCGAAATCAAGGTGAATGGCACCCTCTGCTCTCCCCTCAATCACAGATCCTGGAGTGACTGGCCTTTTTTGACGATGGGTGCAACATTTGTTTTCTCCAGTCATCCAGGAACATTCCTGATCTCCATGACCTTTCCCAGGTGGTAGAAAGCAGCCTTGCAAGAATCATTTCTCTCAGCTTCCTTGAATGCAGCATGTGGATTGGTATGGGTCAGGTAATTCATCTTAATCCACTGCTGGGTATTCTCCTCCTTGAACCCTCCTTCTAAATAGAGAGGACTAGGAGACCTTGCTGGTGAAGACAGAGACAAAGTAGTCAAGGAATACATCAGGTTTATCTGTGCCTGCTGTCATTGTATCTACTCTGATGCTGCCTTGCTTTCATCTTGAAATTAAAAAAGAATCTTGAATCTGTTATATCTGAGATGACCTTCTCTGAACTACCTAATCTTGAATCATTGATAGGTCATTCAGCCCACATATCAAATTATTTAAAAGCTATTTGTAATACATAGGTTCATAACAAAGCTCTAGATTTTCACACCTAATGTTGGGCAATTCCTGATTTATTTAGGACTGAAGTTTATTTGGATTTTACAAAACTTCAATGATTAATAATGAAATATTAAAGAATTAATCTTCTTTCATAGCAGACTTTTTTTGTGAAGGCTTTTAGTGTAATTTATTGTCTAGTGAACAAACTTCTTGAGAAGGAATTAAGAATTCAGCCATGTTCACATGGCATTTAGTGCTTTGTAGCTTAAAAATCTTTCTTATAAGATTTTTTTCTGAGTGCAATATTGCAGTATTTTTTCCCCCACTTATGTCAACAGCTCCAGCATACAGCAGATATCTTCAGTGCTACCTTTCCTATTAATTTCAGTTAGAGGAGAGATATGTTTGTCCTGAAAAATAACAGTTAAAAATCTCTTTCAACATTGATCCAGCTTTGATACTGAAATGATCTGAAAGATGAAAAGTAAGTCCCTGCTAGCCAGAGGAGACTGTATAAATATGCTGACATGCCCCATTATAACTTTTCCTGTTTATTTCTTTTTTTGTATTAGCAGATGCTGGGTACTGAGTAATCTAAAAACTATTCTAGAACTGGGATATCAGTAAATACTGTTATTTAGTATGATTTTCCATACCTTCCTGTGGCTTTCAGGGTCCTCTGTGTTATCCAGATGGGTAAACTCATTTTTCCAGTCACCTCAGTAATATCATTATTCTTCAGGTTATTCTCAGACAGCCAAGGTCTTGTGCTGTAGTGCAATAGAGCCTAGCAGACTACCCACTCAAGCCCACAGGATTATGTCTTTACAGTAAAAGGTTCCATCATCAGAAAACTGTGGAATGATCTCAAGTAAGTGTGAAATCAGAACTTCATGGTGGATTTTTAGATTTAGCCCCTCAGCCTTCATCTTCATAGGTATGACTGTGTTCTGCTGTGTAGAGATTTGTGATGGGGTGGGGGTGCAAGGATATAAAGTACCATTCTAGGCATGACCTGTACCTAAATGAACACTTATATTGATCATAAATGAGGACCATGTAGGAATAATTCTGCTACTATAAGGATTCACCAGAAGGGCTGACTTACAATAAAGTTTCTATACTAGCTTTTTATATACCATGTATAGTTATTATCACCTCCTGTGGGACTGCTTTTGCAGCTCCCTGGAAGAAAATTCAGAAGATGATCTGGAATAAACTTGCCTATGTGATTTTTGTGACCTTCTACTGGGGTGATGGTTCTCTACTTTTTGTTTTTACTAGAGTCATGCATTAAAGGCCCAGTATACTACTTTAAATACAATTTAGAGTGATAAAGGCAATCATGGGTGCAGAGCATCAAGTTTTTTGTTCAATTTGAGCAAAGGAAAACCTGTCACAGAGAGGGAAGGATGGGGGACTGGATCTAGGGCTGGATCAGTAAAAGCAGGTTAATGTAGCAACTGGGCTGGAACTCCCCATATGTGTGGTTGGGCCTCTCAGTCTATGCAGTAGTGAAGACTGGTGGTAGTTGTTTGAGTAAGCATCTGGCTTTGGAATGACACGTTTAAACAAACAAACAAGAAAAAAGCAGAGCCAACAGTTAATAAAATACATAAGTAGCAAACGAATTAAATGAAAAACAAATAAGGAGGGGAAAAATAAAAACAATAAGATATTACAACTAGTAAGATGAAAAAAAATGGAGAGGCTTGTGAAGCAGTGTTAAGTATGCTGGAGAATTTTTCCTTTAAGTGAACTTGCACTTTGGCAGATATGTCTAAAATCTAATCTAAGATTGTCTTTCCACAGTTCAAGCCCATTACTACTTTTCTGTTCTCTGATTAATGACTCTCTCCTGAGATGTCCCTGTACACAGGATAGTTATCCCATCTTCTGTTGGTTATCATTTTGGCAGAATATTCTTGGTGGTATTCTGTCTACTTCAAAGCTTTTATATTCTAAAATTGTTAACTTTACCCCACCCCACCCCCCCACCCCCTACAGCAATGCTGGTTTCTGATTCAATGTAATGCTTCACTTCAGGGCTGGAGTAGAGTACGATAATTCGTTTTGGTACTTTATATTCACTTTTGGTAAGACTAGCCATTGCAGCAGTTTCTTTATCTGAAGTGGTTGCACGACTAACTCATACTCAGTCCTTAATCTGCTTTAATTTCCACCAGCTGAAACAATTGCATCTTCCTCATGAACCAATTGCATTTTGAAAGAGAAGTCACCAAACTTGTCTGTGTATCATTACCTTACTGAGGACAAAATAAAGAAAAAAAAAGATTATTCTGAAATATCTCCTTGAAGAAGTGAGCAGCAACAGACATTTTGTAAAGACTAGGACCTGATCTTTGCTCTGTTTCAATTGCTGATCCATGACTTCATGGCTCTTGAAAGAGCTACTTAAAGGACCCTTGTGCCTCATTGTTGTTCATTGTTGTAATTGAGCTCATTGGGTCATTGAGAGGATGGATTTACTTTCCCTACCTTTGCTTTCCATGTGGTACTGTTTCTCCAATAGCTGTTGAGGCATTAAAGAACCGTAGAATTGAAAATAATGCTACAGCAAATCTCTATCCATAATGAGCACTTTTGCCATCTCATAGAGTAGCAGTCTTTGTTTTTGTAGCTCCTGTCTAGAATGGCCTCCCTGTTTCTCTGCCTTGCTGAATTTTGTGTCACATCATCTAGTGGCAGAGCTGCAGTCTGTACCTATGCCGTACCATGCTAATCCAATTGTCTTTCCAACCTTCACAAATGCCTTTGTTCTTTTTGATGGCCCTGGCTAGAATCTGTATACTTTGCCATTATAATGTACTTTCCACATCCCCATACCAACATCTAGAGCAGGTATCAAGCCAAAATTGATTTAATTGTGATTATAAGCATAGCACCAAATAGGTTGTGATACAGCAATAAAGCAATCTGTGAGAAGGAATGAGGAAACTAAAAAAATTCCTGGACCACAGCCATTCTTGAAGTTTTCATAATATGCTGTAATAGATCAATGTGTTATTAATGCTTTCAGTCTACTACTGACTTTGGGTGTGTAGCCACAATTACTGACTGTTAGTAGGATACGGGAAGTTTGCCTCACTGTTCCTTACTTACAGAAGGCATGGAGCATCTGTCATTGCCCAAAATTCCCACCCTGAGTGGCACAATTATGTTCAGTTCAGCATGCAGGACTGCTTTGTTTAATTCTAAGTCAGCCACACACAGGGAAGAGTCTTAACCTACTTCCCTGCATAGCTGTCCCAAGACTAGACACAAACTAGCTTTAAATTCTAGGGAACTACTGCTTGAGTTGTGCTTGAATTCAGCCTCCTAAATAAAACTGAGATGAGTGTGCAACTCTAAGACAAAATGTGAATAAATTGCTTGCAACTGTGTGAAACAAATAGGTGACACCGAAACATGACCTGATTCAGAGTATGGATACAATACAGCCTTTTATAATAAACTCCAGCATCTTTTTTTTAGAAAACTAAAGGAAAAAATACTACATATCTCCTGAATTTAAGTTAACAATCACATGAAGGGAAAAAGGAAGAAAATCCATATAATCACTAATAAGTTTTCATGTGCAAGGACAGGACCTTAAATTCACAAAGTTAATTAGCTGTTTCATAATTCCATAATGTTTTGTGTGTTTATATATGTTCATAACCAAGTATTTTTATTAGAAATTTATAACTGTTGAAATGGTTGCATAACAGAAGTAGATCATACTAGAAAAGGACCTGAATCACAGGTACAGCTAACCCAAGTATGCATGGAAGTCTTCACCATAATACAGATCCATTTACAGGACTTCATGGCTGGTAAAAAAAAAAACAAACAAAAAAACCCCAAAAAACCCCCCACCAACAAAACTTAACAAAGCAGCCAATGAAAATGGACTCACTTTCAATAAGTGTAACAATAATGGTTAAAAAAATAAATAAATTAAAGCCACAAAGCAAAAAATGAAGACTTATGCACTTTGTGATTGATAGGTCCTATTTTGAATGCAAATTCACATCCCATTCTAAACGAAACCCAGATTATTTTCCATTTACAAGTGTGTCTCTGTTGAAAGGTCTTTGCATACTTGTTTATCTGCTTTTAAACATTCATTAAATTGTTATATTCTGCAGTATCTGGCTACTCACTCCTCTCAGTGTCAAAATTATCACAGTTTAGTAGTCCTTCTGAATGCACATCAGTAGGGTTGGGCCACTGATGAAATGCACTGTAGCTGTTCTTTTTCTTGAATTTCACAGTAACTAACTGCCAGTAAAATGTCAGAAGTAATTGTGGTAGCAGAAGCAAGAACCACAACTCCACATTGCCAGCTGAACACCTAAGCTAGGGAATTCAATTCCTGCTGATGCTTTTTCCTTTTCATTCATGAATCACACATTCCTTTCTAAACAGAACACCAATTTTTTCAAGAAGGCTACACATGTTCTACTACTGTAAGGTGTTAGGATGTTCTCTTCCCACCGGAACACGTGTTGACCATGAGGGTGAGAAAGACTTGGAATCCAGGTCTCTCAGTCCTTGAGAAAAGCTGCATCCATCTGGTACTTATAATAAGATTAGGAAGACGACACCGACATAATTACTTCTGGCTATGTTTTAAAAGGAAACTACTAGCCTTAATTAGTCCTTTGGAAATATAGTTACTAGAAAAACTGGTTTTGTATGGACTTATTAGTGTGACATAGATGTAAGATATCATTTCTGCTCTAAAAAAAATTGGGAAGGGTTTATACATTCAGTGCTTTGTTTGGAATTTGTAATCGTCCAAACCCTTTATTGGTTTTCTGTGCACTTACATATTTCTCAAAAATATGTACATTTATTTTAACAATAACTTTGGAAATCTTTTGCGAAACTAGTAATTGACAGTAAAGACAACATGATGCAGCTCTAAGAGTAAAGTTTAAGTGTCTGTTTATACCTTTCTTTCACAGCTGCAGAGCAATCTCTGCAGAGCAGAGATTCTTAACACAAGCCTAAGGGAACACAGCAAAATGGGCAACCCAGTTTTGCCCAGTCTCTTAAACAGAATTGTAATACTCAAAATTCACATATAGTATGACCCTACATGCACCAGAGTAGGTGTTCTTTGTCCTACTAAAATAGCTCAAAGAGCATTTAAAATTACTTCTCGTAGGCAGCTGAATGTACCTTCATATTTTTCCTTTAATGAAACAGATGTGTCCCTCCCACAGTGTGAGAGAATCTTTAATGACATAGAGCTATCTGAACATCACTTTTTCTTTTCTACCAAAAGAAGTGTATCTCAAAGTCAGGTGGCATAATCAGGGACTGAGCCAACATTGGCTGATATTGCCAGACAGCAAATTTCCTTGAATGTTGTAATTCAAACATCCCTGGTTCAAAGCTAAGGGTTGAAGGAGAGTTTGCTGTCATATTGCAGCTTGTTATTTTGAAGATTATAACTGAGCAGGGCTGCTTACTTCTGCAACGGTTGCTGTAAGGTATCTGGCTAAGATGTCTAAGGAAATCTAGAAACTGTACTCTATTTCCACTTGTAGCAAACACAGGAGGAAAACAAAGAAACATTGTAATTGCAACTGTGAAAATATGTAGTTTTTAACATGGTAAATTAGTAGATATGTGAGATGTCACTGATTCACTATTATTAGACTCAAAAATCTCTTTGCTAAAAGAGTTATATGGGTCAGGTTGAAATACAATTGATTTTTATACCTGACTGATGTTACACTACAGTGTTCTTTATTTTCCAGCAGACAAGGAGTATCTGCTGAGAGCAGCTACTATAATCATACAGTCTTTAAAAACCTCATACTCTGCACATGCTAATCCTTAGTGTAAAATATGACTAGCTTTGTGCCCAGGAATCTTGATTCCTTAATTATTGGTGAATGTGTGGGCCAGCTCTTTCCTTATTCAGTAGGAATGACCAGACATGAAGGTATATTAACCACAGAGCAGTTAAGATAGCAGTTACTAAAAAGTGTGTTTCCCTTGTCTACAGTTTTGCACCATAGTAGATAAAGATGGACAGATAATAAAATGAAAATATACTAAGATAGCAGGATGAATTTTAGATAGCAAAAAGTGTCACTGTCACATGTGACAAATTCCTTAACTTCCTTTAATGTTTCCAGTTAAAGAAAATTCATGTAAGAATCAGTGTTTTTTTCTTTCTCAAATGATATTTGTATGTGTACATAGCTAAATATATGCACATTTCATATGGATGTGTCTATATCAATAGTTAAACATCAGAAATGCATGCACATGTGTACACACACATATTTACATAGTCACCTTACATGCTATCATTGTATCTGAACTGCTGCTTCTGCTTTTTTATCTTTCATATCAAAACATAATGTGGCATACAAGGTATCCTTCAGGTTTGGTAAAACACTAAAAACTTGGTCCTATTATCAACGCTGTTCTTGCTTATTTACAAACAAGAAATAAGCTGCCTCTTTTAGCATGAAAGGCTGTTTCCCTAACACATTTGAGAAAACAGGTCTTGTAGTGATAATTGTAGTTCAGCTTAATAAAGCAAAATTGTCACTGAGTCCAGAACAGCCATCACTTATATAGAATCAGGAGATTTAAAAGGATGCTCATTGTGATTATTACTTCACTCCTTACACTTTCAAGCACTGTCTTCCTACTCAGGTCTAGTTCAAATAAATGTGTGATCCAAGCAAGATAACAGGATCACAGAAGTGTACATAAATCCAGATTTTGGAGTGCTATGATATGTTTGAAAGCTCCTGGATAACTAAATTTGACAAATGCCTGCAGCCTCTTTATCTGCCCTTTCTTCAATAGTTGCCACTTCTGGTTTGGTTGTTTTTTTTTTTTTTTTTACTCTTTTTTACTATTTCAAGATGTGACATTTCCTTTGGTCATTTTCCACACATTTTTATGTTTTAGTTTGGGTACAAAGTTAGAAACATAGTAGCTAAGAGATAAAATAATTAACCTTTATATTAGAAAAGAATCACAGAATGACTGGGGTTGGAAGGGACCTCTGGAGATATCTAGTCCAATATCCTGCTAAAGCAGCTCCACCCAAAGCAGATTGCACAGGATTATAGCCAGGCATGTTTTGAATATCTCCAGAGAAGGAGACTCCACAGCCTCTCTGGCAGCCTGTTCCAGTGCTCTGTCACCCTCAAGGCAAAGAAGTTTTTCCTCACATTCAGAAGGAACTTCTTGTGTTGCAGTTTGTGCCCGTTGCCCCTTGCCCTGTCGCTGGGCACCACTGAAAAGAGCCTGGCCCCATCCTCCTGACACTCAACGCTAAGATATTTGTAGGCATTGACAAGATCCCCCCTCAGCCGTCTCTTCCCCAGGCTACACAGGCCCAGCTCCCTCAGCCTTCCCTCACAGGGGAGATGCTCCAGTCCCCCCACCATCCCTGTAGCCTCCGCTGGGCCCTCTCCAGTAGTTCCCTGTCTCCCTTGAACTGGGGAGCCCAGCACTGGACACAGCGCTCCAGACGTGGCCCCACCAGGGCAGAGCAGAGGGGCAGGATCACCTCCCTCGACCTGCTGGCCGCGATCCTCCTAATGCCCCCCGGGATCCCACTGGCCTTCCTGGCCACAAGGGCATGCTGCTGGCTCATGGGCAGCTTGCTGTCCACCAGAACTCCCAGGTCCTTCTCTGCAGAACAGGTCAGCCCCTGGCCTGTACTGGTACATGGGATTGTTTCTCCCTTGGTGCAGGACCTTACACTTGCCTTTGTTGAACTCCACCAGGTCCCTCTCCACCCAGCTCTCCGGCCTGTCCAGGCCTGGCTGAATGGCAGCGCGGCCTCCTGGGGGATCAGCCGCTCCTCCCGGTTCTGTATCACCAGCAAACTGCTGAGGGTGCCTCTGTCCCCTCATCCAGGGCACCGAGGGAAAGGCTGGGCAGGACTGGACCCAGCACTGACCCCTGGGGAACACCATTCACTATATGCCTCCAGCTGGACTCTGGGCTGTTGATCACAACCTGCTGATCTCTGCCATAAGTCCCTTTAATATTTCACTGACCAGCTACATGCAGTTCATGCTTTACACCTGCACTCATAGCTGAATGACAGAAAGAGTGCCACTGGCCAGTTTTTATATAGTTCCTTAGCTGTTAGAACATTCATTTCAACTATAGTTCTTCCAGTGTAAGAGTATTAAAACATTTATTTTATGGGAAGAGCAAATCACTATTCATAGACTATTCTATGTGATAGAGCCCTTCCTATCTCCTGTTGACTGTGAGCCACACTCCAGAAATAAATCAAAATGTAATAAATCCCAAAAGTATTCTAGAGGAAATGTATTCTGAAGTTTAATGCTTAGGACATCCAAAGTAGGGTAAATTTTTTCCTTCTTCACACTTCACACAGTGATTATTTTTAAGATAATATTATTAAAGTGCTCAAAACAAAGCCAAAAAAACCCTGCAGCAATAAAGATGGGTCTTTGGGATAATGGTGCCCATTATAGATCTGAATAAAAGTTTTCTTTTCAATTCTGTTTTGGCAGTGAGAAGCAATGACAACAGAATGCAATGGAGATTTAAAGAACAAGATTTTTCAAAAAAATATTGTATATTTTATTCATTTTCCAGATAATACTAACAACATGAGAATAATTAGGTTTTGTACACATGAAATTGGAAAATGTGGTCTTGACCTTGTGAAGGACCTTGTAACATTTGTGAACTTTTAAAAACTAAATCACCACATGCATCTTGAAAATATTTAGCAAAATTCCCTCTGAGTTACAACTTGTAATAAGGTATAGTTTGCAACCAATTTCTATAGTTTTTTTGTTTCTTTGGTTTGGGGTGTTTTTTTGTGTGTTTGGTTTTGTTTGGTTTGGTGGGTTTGTTGTGTTTTTTTTCCTGACACATAAACATATTACAGTGTTCTTGTGAGTTCATGTGTTTGTGTACTAGCCCTCTGTGGTGATTTTGCTAGCTATCACCAACTATTACACGTGTGAGTACGCATGCAGGTGTACAAAAATAAATCGATATATGTCTATTACAAAATTAACTGTTGAGATCTCCACTGGCTAAAAAGCATTATAGCTGCCACTGTTCAAATATATTAGTGCTGAAATAAACTATGAACCTGGTAGCAAAGGTGCTTGTTTAGGAGATTAGTGGTTTATTTATTTAATACTAATTTAATATTTAATATTACACATGACTCTCCCATTCATAGGCAAAGAAAGTAAGTTCGTAAGAAGGAGCGATAAAGCAGTCTTCCAGGGCATTTTAAAAGAAAACAGGATTGCCAATGCACTTGCTAGTATTGATCTCCATAATGTGTCTTTAGTATGTTTTAACAATTTAATGAGCAAGACACAATCAAGCCAGACAAGTCACAGGAAAGTAACACCTGTGTCCTGGCCTGAGCTTATTATTGAGTTTCTCAACATGTCAATGCTTGTGCAGTTCTGACCACATGGAAAGGTCTACCTCTAGCAGCAGAAAGTTTTAAAAATAGGTCAGATCTTTTCACAAAAATCACACAATACTTGATGTTGGCAGGGACCTCTGGAGACTGTCTGATCCAGCCTCTTCATTAGAGCAGGGTCACCCAGAGCAGGTTGCTGAGACATGCATCCAGTTAGGTTTTGAATAGCTGCAGGAATGGAGACTCCCAAACCCAAACTCCCAAACACCTCCGAGCCCCCTGTTACAATGTTTGACCACCTTAGAGTAAAGCTTTTTTGCCCATTGCCTCTTTTTCTTTCACTGGACTCCACTGAGAAAAGTCCGACTCCACCTTCTTTGCTGCCTCCTAATCAAGCATTGATACAGATGGGCAGGTTGTCACTGCTGCTGCCGCTGTTGCTTTTGTCATCCCATCCTGTCCCTTCACTCACTGTTGCCTTGCCCCCACCTTCTTGAGGCTAAAGAGCTATACTTTAAGAACTTCAGTTCTTATCTGGTTTAGCCATTTTGTTTTGCACCATGCACTATATTTTTTAATGAAACTTTTTTTGTTGCCTCAAGACTTAGTTGTCTCTACAAAAGACCAAATAGAAGAACGGCTAGATGAAGAAAAATCCTCCTCTGATATCCACTGATAAATGTTTTTTCTATATATGTTCCTACATCACATACTTATGAGGCATGTAGTGGTTTTATTTCCCTCATGAAAGATAAGAACAACAGATTGTGATTGAACAAAATTGTCTTTGGTTGCTGAGTAAAGGTTTCTTCCTATTCTTGTGTGTCTACATGGACTATTGCTCTGCTTTCAAAACATCTTGATGTTTGAGTAAATGTTTCCATATTTTTAACTTTCAATTGTGAAATAAATGCAGACTATTTGTCCACCTCAATTAGTGAAGCTCAATAATCCTTCAAACAAAGCCCAGTGAAATCGTTCCCATGTTTTAGCAATGCATTAAAAAAGAGAGAAGGAAAAATAAAAAAGAAAATTTCATTCAGCATTCTCAGATCATATTGGGAATTTACAGTGAAGCTAGGCAGCTGCTGCAAAAAGCATTGGCAGGAATACCAACTGCATAAAAGCTCAGTCCCAGACTGGACTCCAGCCATTCCAATTTCAGCATTAGATATGAAATTTTTTCACATTATTGCCATGAAAAATATTTCTATCAGAAATACTGATTGGGGGAATAAAAAGGTTTTTTTTCATTTCATTCTACATTTACATGAAGACATGAAATGTATAATATATACTAAATCTCTTTACATAAACCTATGGATGAGTTTTTAAAAAAGAAAACAGAGCGATGAAATATTAAGATTACATGATAGAAAGCAGACAGCTAGTCTCAAATTTTGACATATAATAAGAAATTCAGAGCTGAAACCCCAAAGAACAGGACAAATATCTTAAGCTAAGCAGCTGATACAGACAGTAGCAGGTATTAATGTCATGAAAAGAATAAGAATGTTGACAAGTCAAGAAGTGTTATTCCTATGGAATCTAACTTCATTGTAAAGTACATTAAAAAGTTTGGAGTCAAGCTATTATTCCCTCTTAACATAAACTGTTAGTCTGCAGTTTTGTAACATACAGTACCAATGAAGCAACAGTGCCAAAACCTCAGAGAGATTAAACCTACCTGCCAGTAAATGGGCTGGGGAAGATTGCCCCAGCTTTTCATTTCCTCCTTGTGTGAATTTACCATGCGCTTCGTCTTGTTTCAAACTGATTCTCTTGGATAGTAGTCAAATCCTCTCATGCTGCCAGTAATTCTGGGACTAGAAGTTCTAGTTCAGGTCAAGGTGGGCTGACAAACATTCAGAGAGTGACTGTTATTGTTCAGAAATATTATGAATGTAATATACTACTGTAATGTGTAGGCAAAACCTCTTCAAATATTGCCTTGTAATAAGGAAATATAGCTATGGTTTGTCTTTCCCAAATGAATATTACTTTTTTTGGAACTGCCTGGGAATTCTAGAACAAAGCAAATAGTCTTTGAAACTGTAACTTTTCATGAAATGTATCTATTTCAACTGAGTTTTCCTATCTTCACAAACAATTTGAGCACAAAACAGCAGAAGCCCATCCTTTGCCAGTTTAGAAAGAGGACACACCCTTCTCGCTCTTACTTACTTACTAACTTACTGCAGTTCCTATTACTCCTTCAGAAGCCAGGAAGATCTCTGCTCCAAAGTGCTGGTCAAGCTGCCATTAGCTCAGCATTCTAACATCCTGAATTCCTCCTGCAATTTTGATTTAATGCATTATTCACCAGCTCCCATTTCTATAACTTGTTGTGTAATGATGTTACTCCAAAACTGCTTGAGTACTTATCAGCAGGATGAACTGGACCTTAGAGTGAATTATGATCTCACTAACCACGGCAATATATAAATCCAGGTAGGACAGTTCTGACTGAAAAGTTAATTCCTACCTCTCCCCAATAGTTTTCAAAAGGATTACAGAACTTACTGCCATTAAAGCATGTACATACTTGTATTCCATTATCTTTGAGATGGGTAACAAATTGGTCCTCAGCAAGGTTTTTCCTCTGAGAAGAGACCTTCTTCTAGGTAAATTACTGTTTCTAGGGGTTCCCTGTCAAATGCAGTGTTCAACCTTCTTCCACTCTCAGAGCATAAGGAGGGGGTGATATGTGGGCACTTGGCGCTGACTCCTTCAGCATCCCCTATCTAGGGGGGCTGATTGAAGACTAGTGGCCCCTCAGATTGTACTGCTTCAGCAGCTTTTTAACATGCAAATGCAGAGTCTTGTGCATGAATGGTTGCACAATGTGCCTTTATTCATTGTACATTTTTATTTAAATTCCAAAATACAGAAGGAGATACTGAGATACATATTGAGAAATCTGCCTAAAGTTAAGCAAAAATGTAGCGGAAGAAATTGGCAAACTGATTTTTCCCTCTTTAGAGGAGATATTCTTAAACATAGTAAAGCACATGAGTATCTTCATATTTAGAATAGTGAGGACAAAAGCAAACAGTAAGGTCTTTTTATTTTCTTGGCTAGGTCTGCTTTGTGACCTGTCCCTATTCCAGGCCGGTCCTACTTCTGGTTGGAAGGTCATTTAAAACCTCAGCAGATATTGGTGGATATCTGATCAATTCTGCCAGTGAGCTGCATTCTTTTGTGCTTTTCTTCTGGCAGTCTCTGGTTTAAGTTTCCTTTAATCTGAGTGTAGCCTCTGTATGTTTTGGGATTTTTTTCCACACATCTGAGAGAAAATTCCTGTACATCTCCATGGTATACAAGATTAGGGCCTAAATGAAACATGTTAATTCTACAGAAGACACAATCAAGTGTTATTGAGATATTTTAGATAGAACTGTTTTTCACTGAACAAATGCAGCTTCATCTGTGGAAATATCTAACAGGAATATAGTTTAATAATTTTATTCAGGAATGGGGAATAGGAGCTAATTACCTTAATATTAAATATATATTTTAAAATATTCAGATATTTGCATTATATAAATAATAAAAAAACTAAGGTGGAACTAGTATTATGCATATAGTTATTCTGTCATTTTATCATGTCATGCATATTTAATTTTCTCAGGAAACTTTGAATCCTTCTTCCAGGTCAAGGTTTGTTTTTTTTTTTTTTCCAAATGTCAGTATTTTTTATGAAAGGGAGATGTTGACTCCTGCCCATCTTTCTAAATTGACTGGTAAAATGTGGAAGCAGAAGAGGGATGGATAAGCATTTTTATATGAGGATGAATTGTAAATATTCCCAAATACAATAAAACTTATTTTTAAAGTATATGTAAAAGCACAATAGCATTGTCCAAATCTTAGTGTCACTCTCTGCATACTTGTAAGTAACTAAGACTAGAGCTGTAGTTGAAAAGTATTTTCTTTCCAGCAGAGGGACTGTTAGAGCTAAATGTGAGCATGTTAACTGAATTATCTCCATGAAAATAAGAGCCTATCAGATTTTAAAATAACCATAAAGGTCACTGAATTAAAACATTTAGAGAGTAGAATAGGTGTTTGGAAAGTTTATGGCTTTAGCAAACAAAGCGAATAAGGTAACAACGAGGACATTCACAGATTGCCTTGTGTTATGGGAGGAAAATGTGAACTTTACTGAAAATATTGCCATGAAAATGCCAAGTGGTCAGTGCTTTGTGTTGTAAACAGATGGCCACATACACTGTAAAATGAGCATAGTTATATAAATGATATTGCAACGGTTCACCTTATTTTTAAGTAAGAACATTTTTTTATGCAAACATGATCATTAAATAACAACAGGAAGATTGCCTCAGGAAGATCTGAACGTTTACAGAAGCATGTAAGTCGGTAGAACAATGCAGCCTGCTCCATTTACTTCAGTAGATGCTCCTGTAGAGACAGTGCCATGTTTTCATTGCTTTCTTCCTTTCAAGAATGTCTTCCTTCTTGTTGGTTTCTGAAGAGAAAGCAGTCTCTGTGTTAAGAAATGATAGCAATACAATTACAAAGGGCTTTTCCTTCCCTGCAGACTACTAGGAAATAGATGCAAACATTTTCATTCAGATCATATAAACTAGGATTTCAATTTTATATAACTACTCATTACCTTCATGTTGTTTTATATGAGAAGACCTTTTCCCTCACTTAGAGCTATGTAAAATCACTGCATGCAAAGTAACAAATGTGGGAATCTTTTTGAAACGTTATGACTACTTTTTTTTTTGGTACCTAACTATGCTGAGATAAATACTCACATGCCCTTGATGTCTTAAGATGGTAGGGAACCAAATCTTTTGGATTTGTTCAGACCACTCAGGAACCTGCTGCAAAGAAAGAAAGGAATAGAAGGAAAACTTTTTTTCTCCCAGGGATAGAAAAGAGCATTTCTTTGTATTGTGCCTCGATCAAGAATACTGCATCCAGCTGAGCCTAATCAAACAGAGAGAAATACATGGCAGTGTTTGTGTGCAGAATACACACACACTCCAAGACACAGTATGAGACATGATGCCTGCTGTCAGACTTCCTCCCCTCTGCAGTGTATTACTTTTTAAACCCATTTTATCGCATACAGATTTTGTTAGTGATTTTGAAATTTTTTTTTTTTTTAAACTGGATGCATCTAGTCATATTTTAGAAATCCATTAAACAGGCAAAGCTTGCTTTCTGTCTCAGGGATGAAGCACAAAGATGACAGTCAAGAGGCGGTTATTTCTTTCCCTATCTCTGATGTCAATTGAGTGTGTTACCTTGGAGAATTCACCTTCTCTCTCTGGACCTCAGTTTCTAACACAAAAAACTGAAAAAACACGAAAACTGAAACACGGCTATTGGCAAGTATTTATGTGAGACACTGAAAAACACATGAAAACACAGCTAGGTTATACCACTGCCTCCTGCAGTTTCCCGTGATGTGCAATGCTCAGTAACACGAGATGATTAAGAGTATTCTGGACAAGATGGAAATCTGTTTTTAATATCTCTCCGTTGTTTTTCTTTGATTTTATGAATTCATACACTCCTTGAACCCATGTAAGTTTTTCACATGATCAATATTCTGTGCCAAGGATATACATTGAATAAAGACATTGGTTAAATTCTACCTTCTTTTTTTGGACGTTCTTATAATATTCATCTTCTATGCATTTTCTTCCTGACATACATGACTTTATACATCTTTATATAATACCCTCACTTGCCTCTTATTTGGGCTGGAAAGCTGCAATCTATTCAATAGTTCTTTCTAAAGTCTGATAGTTTAAATATTTTTATCACACATCTCCAGACCTTTTCCAGTTCTACTACAACATTTTCAACAGTAAAAACTATGCACAATATTCGGAAGTACATACACCATAGATTTCTACATAAAGGGCATAATGAATTTTTCTATTTTGCTTTTCATTTCTTTCATAATGATTCCTAGAATTACATTTATTTTCTTGACTGCTGCTGCACTGACCTAACATTTTCATAGAGCTATCTGTTATGACCCAGAGATCTCATTTCTCAACAACGACTGTTAGATGTCAACCTATAACTGTATACACACAAAGATTCGTCATTGTTTTCAATAACCATGTTCAAGTTCCAGTTGTGTCTGATGCACAATGTCTGACAAGATCCCAAGATTCTTCTATGCCCAGTGACTTTCCTAATTCTGATTTGGATTTTATTGTATTCATTATCCCCCAGTGGCTTCTTCTGGAGTAGTTCCACTCTGTATAAACAATTCACTAAGGGCAAGATTTAAATATTCAAGGCAGCCCCTCTGTGTTACCCCGGGAGTGCCTAATTATTTGTACAAAATGAAATAGTTCCAAAGGAAACAAACAGGTTGAAAGGAGGCTAATTTTCATATAATTCCTGTATTCAAGACAAAGAAATCTGTGGAAAGGGTTACCTGAAGTGCCCTAATTTTGTCTCTGTTGGCTATTAAGGACACTTTGCCTCTTGTATGTACAGCCACCTGACTCAGCTCAGTGAAGAGCATTCATCCAAGCATTTGCAGAGGTAATATAGGGATTCCAGTAAAAGTATCCATCATACAAAGTAAATGTCCTGGCTACAAGGAAAGTCACCTGTTTAAGGAAAGTCTTGTTCTTTCTCTGGTTTGGACAATACACTCTCTACTGAACCCAATACACTTTTCCTAATGAAAGTTATGGGACATTAAACTAAGATGCATGACCTGGTTTTGGTTGGGATTAACTTAACTGTCTTCTCAGTAGCTGGTACAATACTGTGTCTTGGATTTAGTATTGTTTCGTGCAGTTCAGGATTTGGCATGAACCTGAAGATCAACACTGAAAAAATAGGAAAGTTTATAGTGAAAAGGTATGGTGATTTCTCTGTTTTCACAACTAGGAAATATCACAGCACTTGGTCATAGCTGCCTCTGCTTTGACCAAGATGTTGGTCTAGGTAATTTCCAGTTAAATCATATGACCTTGCAAAAGGTTGTGTGTAGGGCTGCCTGTTGTGTCATTGGCTGAGCTAATATCAGCCTCACCTGAAAAATGAAGTCAGCTTTGAAAGCCTTCAAAGACTAAACGTCACTGCTTTGGCATTCACATTCCAGGAATTTAACTGATTTTCTACTATTTGTTCAATAAATTCTCCTCTGAGACAGAAGCCTCCCAAATTTATATCTGAATGACATGTTTTGGGTGGGACAGAGTTCATTTTCTATGCAGTAGCTGGTACAATGCTGTTTTTTGAGTTAGTGTAAGAATAATATTGATAACACACTGGTGTGTTCATTGCTGCTAAGTAGTACTTATTCTAAATCAAGGACTTTTCAGTTTCCCATGCTCTGCTAACAAGGAGGTGCAGAAGAAGCCAGGAGGGAGCATAGCAAGGACAGGGGACCTAAACTAGACTAAACTAGACAAAAGGATATTCCATACTATAGAACGTCATGCTTAGTATATAAACTGAGGGGAGGTGGCCAGGAAGGGTCAATTACTGCTCAGGGACTGGTTGGGCATTGGCAACACGTCGTGAGCAATTGTATTGTACATCACTTCCACCCCCTCCCACCCCCCCCACCCCGCCTTTTTTTACCCTTGGGTTTAATTCCTCTCTCTTTCTCTTTCCTTTTCATTGCAAGTGTTGATGTTGTTGTTCTTGCTGTTATTACATTTCACTTTGTTTCAGTTATTAAATTGTTCTTATCTCAACCCATGCATTTTCTCTTTGTCCAGTTCTCCTCCCTTTCCCACTGTGGGGTTGGGTGGGGGGGTGGGGGGTGGGCCAGGAGTGAGTGAGCAGCTGCCTGGTATTTAGTTGCCAGCTGAGGTTAAAACACGACATTGTACTATCACAAAAAGGTGAGTATGGATAGTAAGAAAGTAAATGAGTAGATGAAAAATAACTCCTCTGGAGTTCAAAGGGAAATAAGATGTCATAACTATGCAAAGTTGAAGAGTTAAGACAAAACAAGTTTGCAGTTCTATCCAAAATTTTAAGCTTACTGAGAGTCACTGATGAGGCAAACTCAAGCTTAAATGTGAATTTTTGGTTTTAATTTCTGTGGTTTAGGTTTGATTCCAGATGAATTCTTTGTAGGAAATGCAGGTCTAGTCTGGCGCATTGGGCACCTCCCTGGGCACCCAGGCTGGGATGTTGGCCCAAAGTTTGATGCAGTTCAATGGGTCCCATGACCAGGCATATGGCTATAGGATGACAGAAGCTGGAGCTCTGCCAGGACCAAGGTGAGAGCCTCAACTGAAAGCATCTCCTCAGGCCAGGGTTCAGCCCCATGGCACCTGGGAGCCTCTCCCTACAGTCATCACTGGGAAGGGGCCACCTTCAGTTGCATTGGCTCTGAGCTGGCCTAAAGCCCTGTCTGCCAAATATCCAGGAGCCTCAAAGATGCTTTTACAGCCCTTGCAAAATCTCCTCCAAAACTTCCTAAGTAGATAGCGGAGGTCACTGTCATTGTGCTTGTAATGTATGCAAAATATTCTGAGATTATCCACAAGGTGAAGCTCATTAAATGTCACAGACAAGGACCAACTGATTTCTAAATAGTCATTAGGCATTGACATGGTTTAGGTATGGATCTATTTAAAACTATCCAAGCTGAAGCATATCTTGGCAGCCTCATAAACAGAACTTCAGGTGTGAAGGAAGTGCTAGCATTGAAAATGTAAAGGAGGAAAGGTTTTGGCTGGTTTGGAATGAAGCAGTAGACGAGAAAGAAAGGGAATAGTGTCATAACTGGGAAATGAAGTACTTGAATTCCTCTTTTTGAGGTACATTGTTCATCTTCTGGACCACAGTTCTTTGGATCCTGACAAAATGATGAGCTACAGCTAGTCTTACAGACAACATCCTATCTGTGAGAGGTCTCTCTTCCTACAACACTATTTACACATTTTTTGTGTAGTTTCTGGCTAAAACCCCGGATTAATGCTGGGAATAAGGTTCCTTCCCTTGAATACTTGCTCCTGGAGTTTTGCTTCTTTGCTTGATTTCTGTTACCAGGAAAAATTGTCTTCTTTGTTATGGGATGACAGCTTTCATGAGCTTAAGAAGTGTAGGTGTCCCCATACTCAACTGCAGAGGAGCTGTTGTTTTGTCACAGGAAGGAATGATGTCAGGCTTGGAAGAATACTGAGATGTGAGTGCTCAGTGTCCTGGAGAGGTCCATGCCTCTTTTGTTATGGGCAATCTCCTCCTTTCATGACTGTATAACAGAAAAATGGTTACAATTGCTCTTTGTGATAGGCTCAGTCACACCCATTTAGACAGAATTCAGATTGTCCAAATTCAGGCACATAAGGTTTTATTACAGGTAAGACAGAATAATCAACAGCCTTCAGTGAAGCTCGATACTGGAATTTATTTAAGAACCATCAATACTAGGGCTTTACCCTGTTTGTGTCACACACTCATTCACTTGCTCTACAAAGTGCTGTGTTCACTGGTCTCAGTTTCCCTTCCCCACAAGGATGTCCCTGCTGCCCAGGAAGGTCAGGCAGAAAGTCATCTCAGTTTGTGCTGCACAGCTGCTTGCAGCTAACAGTTTCAGCCTAAGTCCCTGGGCATGCCCCAGCATTCAACTCCACTCAGCTCTTTGATCTCCAGGATCATCCCTTACTTCCAGTATATTTCATATAGTCAGGACATTCACCACCACCTTTTCAGACCCTCTTTTTCTTTCTGCGACCACTTCTAAGGAGCCCTGCTTTTGAACACTAGCTTTCTTTCTAGAAACCCAAATCCTGAGCTTTCCCACCTAAACAGTGAATGTGCGTGTGATTAGCTTCCTAATTGGTGGTCCTTTTTCACGTCTCTTCATTAATTGCAAGACTCAGGATGTGTGACTTTGATCACTTTGTGCTGAATTAACAGAATTTATGACCAGTCCACGCTGGTTGCAACTAGCAGGTAGCAAGCTTCTCTTCGAAAATAAAAATTCTCAATGACAGACATTTGCCTATACACACACACATACACTGAATTATCTGCTGCCTGTTAGCATTTATAGTTTAAGCTATTTTTATCACCTACAACAGGTTTTAGACAGCTGCATCTATACTAATCATGGCAGAGTGGCTTTAAAGGCACTAGAGAGGAAAAGACATTCTTAGGATACCTCATCTACTTTAAAAGTGCCATTTGAAGATGTCAGGGGCTGAGCCGTTGAAATGCCAGTTGTCTTCATCTGTAAAGGAAACACTTGGTCAGGTGGCTCCTCCTTTTCATAGTTGACTACAATTTAAAGATGTGAATATTATTCTGCCTATGTTTTGAAGCCAAAGGATAGGGCTCTGAGCAGGTCTGAGCAGGTCTGAAGACAGTGCAGCACTGCAGGTGCCAAGAGAATGCTGAGATAAATAGGGGAGCTTCCTAGGTAGCTTAGGCTTCTTTACAGACAGGCAATGGCTAAGGCAGATTTTTCTGGATCTCAGTTTTACATTTGAGCATGTAAGATACTCAGTTCCTCTTGTCCTTAAATCACTTTCCAGAACTGGCTTACATGTTGTTTCTGTAGGGGTTTTTTTCTCAGCTGTTCCGTTTCTAGTTCTTCAATGGGGAAAAAAATGACAACAAATTTTAAAAAAAAGGAAACCCCCTTGCTTTTTAAAATCTCTTTAATTATACCCTGAACTCATGACTGTTGTATTAATCTAAAACTGTTTTAAGTTGGAGATTTTTTTCTTCTTAACTTTCACAATAGTACAGTGAATAATTTGTGTTATATTTTAAGTATGTAATGCTGCATAGTGAACTGGAGAGTTAAAAAAATCCTTTTAGTGCAATAGTTTTATTCAAATAATTATCTCTATGCCTTTGGCAGGTATTTTATGTATATAGAGATAAGGAGACACATACTCAAAAAAAGGTATTTTGTTATTCCTGTTGAAATTCATATCAGACATTAAAACAGCTTATAATCAGACTGAACTTTTCTATTGGCTTTAGGGAATGGCATATGTACATTTTTTTTTTCCTTTTCTTCTTTGGCTACTACTCAAATGTCTATTTATTTAAAATTCAAGGTGCATTTACTAATTATTGCCAGAGGCACTGTAATCTTAACAGGTCATAATAGGTCATGTATGTCATACTGCTTTATATGCACCCAGGAATCTCATTACAGTACATAAAAATGAGATTAATGAGTTTCTTTTATATGTCATATTTGATAACAGGTAGAATTGTTTGTACTTATGACTTAAAAATTAGAACACATGTCACATGGAAACCCTATGTGAGCCCGTTAGTATAAGAGATTGAGGTCCTGAATAGCAGTCCCAAGAGAACAACTTAGTATTCTCTTGTCCTATTGTTAGCATATGTAGTAAATCAACTTCAGCATATTTAAATAAGGATTATGTATCTGAGATTTTATTTTCTAATGTCTTTTGCATGGCATGGCTTTAGAATATAGGAAACAGTAGGAAAAACAGACTCAAAATGACAAAATGGTACTTATAATTGTTGAAAAATTACCACTTGGGAAGAAGGAATGAGAAAGCATGTCGTACAATTTTTGTATTATAGAGATGTATTGATCTGCATGTTTTGCTAGCATAAGACAGTCTCTGTTTTTGCAAATATTAAAGCTCATTTACTGAAAACAATGGAGAACTCTAGCTCACACTTCAGGACTGCTGGGGCAAAATATGCACTTCAAGTCAGCTGAAGGTGGTCATGGGATACTCTCTTCCCTAAGACACTATTTCACATGCTTAACACATATGTATTTGTGAGTTTGGGAGATGGAACATTTTTGAATTTGGAAGCAGATGCTCCTAACACAGTCTCACATGTGGAAAAGCAATGCCTTCAGCCTTCTTCCTTCCTCACTCTTTTTTGTGTGAATGGCCCCTGGTCCAAGGAAGGGGAGCCATGACATATGCTATGAGTAGTAGGGGGTTCCTCAGAAGTGAGCGCATGGGAACTGCAGTTTTTTGAATGTTCATAATCTGACAGACTTTATGTGCCTGGCAAAATACACGTTACTTTGTAAATGTGACCTTTGTGTCAAATTGTCCTGGCATCACCTCAGATATAGGGCTGTTCAAAGAAAAGGTGTCTGCAGGTTTTTTAACATAGGTAACACCACATTCCTCTGGGTCTGATTGTTAAAGTACTTATGTAGGCTAAAATGTTTTAGAAAGGTACTCTGACTCTAGGTCTGTAGGCCATTAGTGTGAGCATTAAAAAACTGTGCACTCCAGAGACAACTTTATTTTGCCATTTTGCAGAATCTTAGAAGGGATAAGCCGTGTTAGGTCATCCAGAAAATACTTCTTCCAAAGCAGGAATCCTTCTTACACTAAGCTTTCCAACCCTAACTGTACTATACATCCACACCTGTTTTAAATGTTACAAGAGACAGTTACTGCTTATATTCTAATCTATGTAACCTTCTCACTGTCTGTTCTGGCAGTGTAGAGTGAAAAGAAATCCCACAAAGATGTAAAAGAATTAATTCTTTCAGGGGAGAGAAGAAATTAAATTTTCCCTAATTCACTATTGATTATATTGGCTTAGTGAAAAAGGCATATTTAAATTTTAATTTTTAACATAAAAAAATTAAAGCATATTTTCTATGTTTATTTTTAAGAAGAATATTTATTAAATACTCTGCATGATTCTGGACATAATAGATTATGTCTGTTCATTCCATTATTTCTTTATAAAAAGCAGCTGAACCCCCTATAATTACTTCTGCTACTAGATAAATAATTCCATTCTCAAAGATTAAAAAGCTGAATAATCTACTCTGTTATCCAATGGAAAAGGCATTAAAGGAAAAATGAAGAGAAATGGATAGCAAAAGGCAAAAATTGTAGAAAGAGTAAAGATGGAAATGTCTCTGGGGAGGCTTTTGAATTTTTTTAGCTTACTATTATAAAAAACGAAAACTGTTTTGAAATTCATTTACCTGCAGTTACTGATAACTATTTCACTGCTCCATACTTGGGTACAGAAATAGATGCTGTCCATTTGTTACAGTAAATAGACTGCTGTCTGTCCTGGGATGTTCAGTATTCCGGAACAAGGAGTCTACACAGTTTCTTTCTTTTCCCTTTAATTCTGCAGTGTAGTTTTCTTGAGTAGAGGCTTCTACTCACCATGCATATATATATATATATATATATATATATATAAATAACTTTGTGAGTTCAAAAACATTTATTAGCTCTTTACAGCTATTAAACTAAATTATGTTCCCAGCTATGTCAGTGTAACTGGCTTCAGTTCAACACAAGTAAAAAATTATGCTTGTGCAAGTGAGGGTAGAATTTGGCCCAATCAGTTCAAAGATATGGGACTGATAAAGAAACAGTGACTTTATAACTAACTAAAATGGCTTTTGCCTGTTGCCAATGTACTTTATGTACCACTAAAGATACAATCTACCATTGCTTCAGTGGCTGTCTTCCTCTGATTTTTAAAGTTACGACATTGATCTGAGTCTACATTTCCAGTCCTTCCTCAAAACTCTATGTTGACATCTTAAAGCTAGTGATTTACCCATTTTTATGTCCATTACTGGACATGACAAAGAATGGTTTAAATTGTTTTATTCTTTATATTAATGTTATGAATTTGAAATCAGTTCCAATGTCATCAGTTAGAATACTTTGCCCCAAATTATCTACACTCTATCATCACAGCAAAAAGCTATTCTTTTCCAAAAAAAACCCTCACTCTGAAATATTCTTTCTATTTCAATACCTATGTCATTAAGATTTGTTCCTTTTTTCCAGGGCAAGGTTATATTTTGCAGTTATTGGCCAAAACTTTGTTAAAAATTTTGAACAATTCTGTGGAAAAATATGCTGACAGACTACACTACTCTATGAGGAACAGACTAACAGATATGCTCTGAAATGCCAGACTGATAATCTGATTCCATAGCATTGCTGCTGGGTTAAGAAAACAGCCATAAAACTGGCATTTTCTTCATTTCCTCTAATTCAAGATAATTATTGTGCATATTCCTATTTTATCTGTCTTGAACAACTGAAAATATAATTTAATTTTTTTTCACTTTCATCCCATATAGGAAGTAGTTCTAAAGTTTCTAAAGTTCAAGTTTCTATTACCTTACAAGTGAGTATTTGCTATTGGGAATAACAAATTTTATTCAGGTTATATTCCCAAAGCCTTATGGGAGGCTGTGGATCTTTATGCTAAGTATTGGCCAGAAACTTTTAAGACGTTATTTTTGGTCATATGTGTGATTTCCTGATATGGTTTATGATATATTTTGGCTGAATATTGGTCTTGTCAATACTTTAAAAATAGGAATATTTATATGAAAAATCCTATATAATTGAGGACCTAGTTGGATGAACTGCTTGATGTTTATGACATATATTAAGGGAATATACTTCATACTTCACAAAATAATAGTAATAGACTTCAATTTTCCAAACTTTTCTGTTAGATTAGACGTAGAAAAGCCTGCTACAAGAATCATTAGTCAGTCCGGTTTTAATTTACATCTCATGCAGAATACAGTGGCAAACCTGGCTGTATCATTTATAAGTCTGCCACTGTGGCTGCTTGCTAAACAGAGCATAAAATTAAAACTTTTAATTCTTGTTTTAAAATTGCTTTATGTAAAATTCTTTATAGTTATTTATTGGGCAGAGATAGGTATTTCCAAACAAGAAATAGTCATGATCTTTATTCAAGGTACTATATTCAGCAAGTTTCTTACCTAAGACCTATATTGAAACTTTAGATCCCATTGTCTACTGTCAGATTACCTCTTCTAAAGACCTTAACCAGGTAACTAAAATTATTTTAGTATGGTTCTTTTTCTGTCATTCTGAGGGGTTCTCATCAAATATTGCTAAATGACTAACTCAAATGGTTTAAGTCTATCCACAGTGAAAAGAACCACACTGCTGCCCTGATCAACACTTTGAATGGATCACCAAGAGAGCTACTGGTAATACTTGACTTTGTGAATCATGTGTGGACATCTAATTTATTCAGTTTACATACATCAGCTGAATATAATAAAGAAGCAAGTAATCAAAATAGTGCATTAATTAGACCTGGAATGCAACTGTTTAGAACACACATATTTTACAATAGAGGGCACTGAAAAGTTCATTTCACTTGTAAGAGATACAGAGAAGCAGGCCAGCAAGTTCTTATGAAGCAGCACAGTCTTACGTAAATGTAAAGCTCACATGCAAGACAATGAAGAGGGTTTCTGGATGTATGCTGATGTACTGCTAACTCATGTCCCTAGATAATATTTAATACACAAATGTGGAGGAAGTCCTTAGATGAAGTTGCAGTGATGGATTCACACAGCAGTTTAGCTGTACTTATTTTGCGTCATAATATTTTCTCCCTTCCTTCTTTTACTCCATCTGCCCTTTCGTCAAAATGATTTTCTTGCAGCTTGAAAGGAGACAAAAATTATTGTGGCAGTGTATCTCCTAGATTCTTAATCTCCAATATATCTGTGTGCATGCTGACTCTCTGTTGAGCCAAAATGATTCAAGCTAATTTAAACATTAAGATATTAGGGTTCCCTGACATGGATAATTCTGATGGAACAAAATTAGGAAAAAACCTCTTATTTTGGCATATCTGCAAGACTAGTAACCTCTGTTGAACAGCTGTCGATTTGTGGAGGGCAGTAATCTTTACTTTCAGCTCAACAGCAGCCAAGACAGCTTCTCGGTGTGTAGCTTAAAACAATAGATAATTTCTGAATAAAAACCACAAAGAACTGAAAGTAGAAGTAATTAACTTCTGCGGGATTCATCTTTTGGTAGCACTGAAGATTCTTTTAATTCAGATCATGGAATTTTGCCTTGATATTTTCTTCAAAGCAGGATGATTATATTGAGTTCTTCTAAGACTACCATGCTCTTCCAAGTAATAGACTAAGAGATAACAAGCATGGCAACAGTAGATCCACTCAGCCAAATACATTGTCCCTGGTAGTGGCCAATATTGAATATCTAGCAAGAGAACAGATAAGTATGCAGTGACAGCTTCCTAGCTTCTAGCAATCCATGATTCAGAGACAGTTACATTTATCTCTGTGTTTAGCCTTTGGTGGAATTCTGTTCTACTAATATGCATAATTCGTTTCTGAGTCCATTTGTGCTTTTGGCATTCACCAGTATCCTAAGGAAAAGAGTTCCACAGCTTAAGTGAACACCTACTTTTATATGAGTCTGCAAAAAAAGTTTCGTTTGATGACCTTTTAATCACTGTGAGAAATTATGAATAATCACTGTACATTCACCTTCTCCTTGTTAATTGTGATTTTTGTACCATTACTGTTTGATTTAGTCACACAACACTTTTTCAAAATATTAATCAACTTCTCCAACACATAAGTTAATCCACAGCAATGATAAGTTTTCTATCAATTTTTCCATGCCTTTCTCTATTTCTATGAAATATTTCTGATGGAGGAAGTATAATTCTACCTAGCATTTAAGATGCAGATAATCTAGGAATTTATAAAGTATCATGCCTTCTGCTTTATGCTCTATTTAATTCTTAATAATTCCTGACCTTATCTTAAGATTTCTATTGAACATTGATCAGTTTGGCATTAAACAATCAAACATTAAGCAAAGAAAGCCCTTCTGAACTGGGATAGTTTTATTTAGAGTGCATCATAAAGTGGCATATTTAGGATTGTTATGTATCTTATAGTGGGAAAATTACTTGGAGGGGGGAAATTATAGACATAATAGAAGTTGTAGTTTTATAACAACCTTTTTAGGGAAAAATACAGTTTCCACTTTCAGATGGTTGGCATGCATGGAATCTACTCCACCATGGTTCCCTGGGCAACACAACCTAATATCTTAGAGGAGCAGTGGAGGGTGGTGCGGAGTGGAGACACCGCAGCCAGGCTCTGCTGTATTCCCTGCAGGACTGGGAACTTGGTATCATACAGCCGAAAAGCTGCATAGCAGCTGTCAGATGGAAAATATATGAGAAGATGTCATTTTCTGGGTCACCAATTTTGGCGAAACGATTCTCCTTTAGATGAACCTTGCTCATTATAATCTTGTTATAATACTAACACACACTTCCATCCTAAAGTTATCCACCTCCAAGGCACAATCACCCCTCACCAAGCATGAGCTTTCTATTTCTTATCAACTACGTCTTTAAATGAAAGCAAGAGAAGTTTACACCAATAAATAATGAAAGAACGTATGACTAGATTCACTCAAGCTCCACCTGAGAGTAGTTAAAAGTATAAAGAGTGAATGAATGAGGGGAGAAATTAGAGAAGACTCCATGGTAATTTCTGGCATCAGTTGATGGGCTGAATCTGTCTTCTACCCCATTAGGGTGCCTATCGGGTAAGAACTTTGACTTATGCATGTTAAATGACTAACTCATTCTAGCTGTCATTAGTAACTAAAGTTTTGGTTGTATATAGTTTGGTTGTATATAGTTTGGTTGTATATCACTTCAAGCTTGTTTTTACAGACAGTCTCTATCACCAGCAATCATGAATCTTGTCTTGTCACAATTTTATAATAAAGAGTGTTATTCTGTAAACTGTTAGTGTTAGTCCTTTGTGGGCGCTAGCAGTTGCTGGTAGTGAGTAACACATTTAAACAAAGTGGGAAGACCCTCTGAGGGGTCCCCCTAATGCTGTTGGTGTGTTTCCCTAAACAAGTCTGTTGAATTGCCCTCCGATCCAGTGGGACTGTTCAGTGAAGGGTCCTTGTAACAGGATGCTGACAGACTGGTCAGGCACAAAGGTCTTGGATTTCCTGGGGCACTAACAGACAGATCAGACACCTGGGGTTGATAGGATTCCCCACCTCCACCACCACCACCCACCACCCCTTCATGTGACACTTTGTTTTATTTTTCCCCATGTGTACTGTTTACATTTCAACTGCTACTTTATTTCCCATTCTTGTAATATTGTGCAAATACGTGAATTAAGTCCTTCTACCAAGTCTTTGTGGCCAGCCTTTATTTTTAGACATTGTTATATATTTGTCACTTTTATTCACACTTCACTAAGTATATTCTTCCCACATTGTTTATAAATGTGTTGAATTTCACATATCTCATAGAAGGGTACGGTGAGGTTTATTCCCTGTATTTGTCAAATTCTGTTCTAGAGTTTTTATGTTATCTTTTCAAATGTACTGATGGCATTTACCCAAGAAATCTGATTTTCTTGCAGTTTATATTATTAACATTAAATTAAATTGAAGAGGAAAATTTATAGACTAAGACACAGAAGTTCACAGACCTACATCAGACAAGTGTCAGATCTTTCAGTATAGTCAGTGAAGAGCAAATCCTACAGCCTGAAGGGCTTCCCTAAACTGGACATTTTAGTTCCAAAATAATGGGATCATTTTTTGTTTATAATATCATGTCCTTCAAATAAATTTAGGAAATTTGGGGGGAGGGGGGGGGAAGTTTTTTCTGTAAACCCCATCTTGACTTTTCCTTATGATATTTTTCTTTGTATCATATTTATCTATGTTTCAGCTTCTTTTATTCTTTATTAGACTTTGTATTGATTTCTTTAATACAGAAGTCTAACTTACTGGTCTGTAGTTTTCCAGGTTCCACTGAGTCCTGTAAAAAAGTAAATAGTGTATTTGCCACATTTCATTCTACTAATAATGAGTTTGATTAAGCACTAGGTTATGGGATTAGTAATTTGACACTATCATTTATTAGTTCTTTCTGGGCAATGGATGAATATTTGACAATTGTTTAGTATTCATTTTAATATTTTGTTCTAAAATATCTTCTAGTGATATGTTAGTCCACAGCAGTTTCTTCAGTTTATCTCATTTAAAGAAAATTTCCATGAAGAACCTCCCATAGCTCCTTTGTAGTGAACATCAATGCAAATAATGCTTTTAGTTCTCATATTTTCATCTTACCATTCTTGAACACTCCTATTACAATTTTCCCATCTATTGGCCTTACAGACTTTCTGGCACTCTTCCTGTTTCTGTTTTATTTGGAGGGGGAGGGGAGGAGGGGGGAAGCTTTTTTAGTACTTTTCATGTATTTAGCAAGCTGTTTTTCAAAAAATTTATTGGTCTGCCTTTTTATAATTTTATATTTATTTTTATATGAGCCAGAAGTGTGCACAGGTGTTTAAGAAGGTCAATAGCATCCTGGCTTGGATAAGAAACAGTGTCACTAGCAGGACCAGGGCAGTGATCGTCCCCCTGTACTCCACACTGGTGAGGCCGCACCTCAAATACCGTGTGCAGGTTTGGGCCCCTCACTGCAAGAGGGACACAGAGGGGCTGGAGCGTGTCCAGGGAAGGGTAACAAAGCTGGCAAAGTGTCTAAAGAAAAAGTCTTATGAGGAGCAGCTGAAGGAACCGGGGTTGTTTAGCCTTGAAAAAAGAAGGCTGAGAAGACACCTTACCGCTCTCTACAGCCATGTGACAGGAGGCTGTAGGCAGGGGGGGATGGGTCTCTTCTCCCAGATAACAAGCAATAGGACAAGAGGAAACGGCCTCAAGTTGCACCTGGGGAGGTTTAGATTTGATATTAGGAAAAAATTCTTCACAGAACAGGTTATCAAGCAATGGTTGGAACAGGCTGCCCAGGGAAGTGGTTGAGTCACCATGCCTGGAGGTATTTAAAAGACCTGTAGGTGTGCTGCTTAGGGACATAGTTTAGTGGCGGATTTTGCAGTGTTAGATTAACAGTTGGATTCGATGTTCTTAAAAGTCTTTTCCAAACTACATAATTCTATGATTCTATCTTTAACCTGCCAGAATTTGTAGAGTTTTTTGTTTTGTTATTTTATTATATAATTTCAATGTTTTGAAAAGGAGGTAGTTTTAATTATAACAATGTCTTTTTAACCTGTCTTTTAACCAAGAAGCCTTTTGGGGAATTGCGCTAGTTGTAATTTTGAAGTTTATTTTAGTTTGTCATATTTATGTATGCTGGGTGAAGTAGTAATGCTGAACAGTGTCCAGAATGATGGCAGGATTTTTAATCTTTTAGCATACTTTAAAAATTATTATTCAATTATCTTTCACATTTATTGTAGGTATTCTTTTTAAGTTAAAAAATCTAGGGTTAGATTTTCTGGATTTCTTTTTTTGCTCCTAATTTTGAGTACACTGAGGTCAGCAGATCTCCACTGTCATTAGTTTCTCCAAAAAGAAACCTCTTTTAATTTATGATTATATAATCTCTGCATTATGTCTCATTACAAGCTTACCTCATCTCTATGGAAACACTAAGATTTACTATTACGACTGTGCTTGCTGCTGTTGCAGTGTCTGTCATTTGCTTAAGACGTCACAATCATATGACATGCCATATAGGTACCTGATAGTGAAGTTGTCCACCTGTCATACAGCCCATATAATGTTTGTGTTTCTTGCCGATTCAATAAGGCATTGTCTTATATGACTATACTTTTTCATACTGAAATGTGTCAGTCTTCTTCTGAAAGGATAAACTGCGTTCTGAAGAAAGAATTCTGTACGATCAATAACCATTCTTATTATTCTCCTTGTTATCCTCTTCATACTGTATTTCTGATAATATTCTTGTTTAAAATCAGCTAGTATATTTCACCCACACTTAGATTTTTACTTCTGATATTGTATAGATTAAAGAATTCATACAAACTCCTGTCATATTACAAGATGTCCAAGGGTTTTATTTCATGTGCTATGGGATGATTCATTACAGCTGGATGAGGAGGTCTGTTGTTCATAGTTTCTCTTATATGAGAAAAACTGAAATTAATAAAGACTTAGAACACACACACATACACACACAAAAAATATCCAAACTCCACTCCTTTTTTTCTTAGTCTGGAACACAGAGAAAGAATCCACTGCTAGAACTAAGGTAGTGTAATCTAAACTGAAATTTGGGATGAAATGAGAAAATGGCAGTGTAAAAGTCTATATGGAAAAAACCAATGATTTTTAGTCCTGTGTGAAGACAAGGAATTAATGATTTTCACCTCTTTCCAATCTTTAATTTCTATGCCTGAATGGTTAAACATTAAAAAAAAAACCCAACAAAACAAACAAACAAACAAACACACACACCCCAAAAAAACCCAAAAAACACACAAGCAAGCAAGCAAGCAAACAAAAAGAAGGGGGGAGGAGAGAAAGAAAGAGAACAATTAATATTTCATTGCTTTTCTCCTTTCTGTCCTCATACAGGATGGTTGGTCACATCCATCCAGTAAGTAATATTTCTTCATTCATCAGTTTTGCTTTGAAACACAAGCTCACATTTTCCGGGACTCAGACACAAGGTATTTCAAAGACTCTGGCCCTCTGCTCCCAACATACAGCTCTTAGTCTCCCCATTGTAAGAACAACTTCATATCAGTTACTAAATTTTATCAAACTTTTCAGAAAAGTATCATAAATATGGCTCTAAGTTTGAAGTATTTTCTTTTGATCTCAATTTTTTAAGAGATCATCATTCCTTATTTCTTCTTTTGCATTTCACATATGTAAAATTACTAAATAACTAGCAAACTGCATCTGTGGCCATAGAAAAAAGGCAATTGAGAAAAGAGGAGGAAGAATTAATATCGCTACTTGTACATGTTTTGGTTTAACCCATGAACTTAAAGATATTTTGTAGTCTTTTATGTATAAAGTACCATACAGGAAAGAAAAAAATCTTAAGGGTTCACATATTGTGTTGACAACAGTCCTCAGTGGAATGGATTGTTACCTTTATATATAAGAAAGAATTTTTTTTTAATGGATGGATGTACTATAGGTAGAATTGAACCTGGAAGTACGTGTTTAGTCTAGCTAATACAAGGAGATAATGAAATCACTTTTTTTTTTTTAAGGGGAGCCACAGGTTATTTTCAAGGCTACCATTTGAGGACACCATAATAAAATCAGATCTGTTTTTAGTTATGCTAGTCCTTGGGGGCAATGACTTTCAGGCAATTGATGAACAATAGTCACAAAGTAAAACATTGCATTGAGTGGAAATTCTGTGTCAGTACTGTAAATGTATCATTAAGTGGAAAATAAGTACCAGAAACTTTGGTGCATCCAAAACAAGGATGTAGAGCTTTCTCTATGAAAAAATAAAATTGATTTAAGAGGAGAATTTTTATGATCATAAACAGCAATGGAAGGTAGAACAAAAAGCAGGAATTTGATGGAGCTATGAAAACTTACTCTGACTTAGGAACTGTCTGAGGTTTCTGTGTTTTATTTCTCATTACAATAAGACCCAGGAAAATAAAATAAAAATAGAGTTTCTCTCCAAGACAAGAAGGAGATATAGGTCTGCATTTTCAGATCCACAAGTGATTGTATATTAAGTGAAGCTGGTCCATGTGAGGACTAAGAACTGGCTCAGGGTACAGTGCAGGGCAAACAGAAAAAGAACATCATACATAATCAAGGAGCGTTGTTTAGGTTAATAACAGTCTCTAACAGCAGATAAAAACCTAAATTGTGGATACACATTCCCAGCATAACCTGACTTGAGAAATGTGGCAGTATGAAGAAGGGATGAGAACAAGAAGTAGAAAACACTCCAGAAAAAATTACATTTATTATCATGATTCACTGTCAGATGAATTCTTCAGTGAAGTAATATCAAGAGCTTAACAATTTTACAAATATACATGATACCTCAGAAATCCAAATCTTGCAAAATTCCATCTTAGCACATTTACACAATGAGTTTAAAAGCAAACAGGTTTAGGTATATCAACTTTATAATAATTGTAATATAATTTTAAGGTCCTTATATTTAATTACAATCAGTAAGTCCAGAATTTTCTTTAAAAAAGAGGTATTTCAGGCTGCAGACATGTATTGCAGGTCTTTCTGATCCCACACAGTTATTAACTTCAATTGTTATTTATGAACATGCTTCTGGGAAGGAGGCAAAGGCACATACGTTAGTGAGTATATGGTTACTCTGTATATTCCTGTCTTCTCCACGATAAACACTGATTTAGGAGTGTTTTTTTGCATTGTTCTACAAGGCAACAGACAGGAATCCAGTATGCTTGTTATGAGCCAGGATGTGATTTTTGCATAAAGAGATGATAAATGTTAAACATCTCTTTGGTTAATTCTTAATTTATATTATGAAAAAACCATGAAATACAAATTCTACATCACATCTGTGTCTTGAATAAGCAGACAATAACTCCTTAATTAAATATGTTTTCTTTAATAATGTGGAATGCTCAATCTTCCTTGCAATAACAATTCTGACTGTTATACTAAAAAGGAAATAGGACAAATAATGTATTTAGTACAGGCTACTGGTAATGAACCAGCCATACAAGCAATTTAAAAAATCCTTTAAAAGTAAATGTTCAAAAGGAAATACAGCCAAGAGCTACTATTTTTTTTTAATAAACGTAATACTTCCTGCCCCACCCACCCTCTTTTCCCCAAGAAACTGTGTGATCACACCCTTGAAAGCCACCCTAATACATGAACCAGTATATAATGTATAGAGACCCCATATTTTCTTGGCCAGCTGTTGGGAGACATCAATACCGCCTCTGTTGCCCCTGTAATATCTGCTCTTAGCATAACTGTTAGGAAACACGACTTTCCCCAAGGAAGTAAATTTTAACCAAGATAAAAATGTCCAGAATCTGTGAAATAAAGGCAAAATTCAACTGCTTGCAATTAACAAATATTACAAATAATTTCTACATGTGTCTCCATCTGAAAAGTCTGATTAAATCTCAAAAGGAAATCTAAACATACCTACAGTTCATTAAGTTCTCTGTTCAGATTACTGCTACGTGAAAGCAAATGCAGCTCTAACAGCTTATACTTAGTTGTTTTCTAGATTTCTCCTGAATGTCTTAAAAATTTTCTAGGTAAAAATCAACGTTGAATTCTAGGTTGTTTTATTTTCCACGTCTGTACTTTGCAATAGCAAACAAGTAATTCAAGCAAGATAGAAAATAGTCAAATAATAATAATAGATAGGTAATAGATAACAGATAACAATAATAGAAAGCAGACAAATTTCATCTGAAATAAGCATAAATTAAGATCAGATCTCTACTCTGCTGACATAGATGTTCCACTCTATATCTCCAAAACCATCTGGCTCAAAAAAATATCTAGATTCATTCTCAGAAACTGCCTCAGAAAATGAGAATTTTTGCCTAAAACCATTCTGGCAGTCTCTAAAGAAAATACACTGTGAAGTCAGGAACCAAGATCAAGTCATTGTTCTTCAGTTGTTAAGAACACAGGATTTTTATCTTTTATTATAAACTATTCTGCAAATGATTCAGACACCATGCTGCCCTTCCCCTTTTTCACCCACATAAAGACTATTTCTTTTGGTGGTTTGGGTTTTTTTTCGGTTGTGGGTTTTTTTCCATTTTTGTATTGCCTTTTATGTTTTCCATCTGCAGGGCATTTTACTCTAACACATTTTCATCACTTCTGATAAGCTGACAAGAACAAATCTCATCTTTGACTTTATGTGTCCAGTGCCTCAGTGAATCTCTGCTATTGGGTGGTAGATTCTGCTTCTGAGTAACAAGAAACCTTACATTATTTCTCCTTTGTTATTATGGTACATACTAATTCACTCTTATATTCATTCCTAGCTAGTTTCTTGGGAAACCTCCCATCATAACTTTCTTCTTGTCAGAAACAACAGACTAGCCTAAGGTTTTTGGTAAATGACAGAAAATTGTATTCCCTATCATAATGGCTTGGAAAGGTAATAGTGTACAATAGGGTTTGCTTGTGCAGCATGTGGCTGGAAAAGACAACACCATTTTTATAGCTGAAGCCCAGTCCTGGATCAATCTTTCACACGAGAAAAAAGTCAACACTAGACTAGAGCAAATGCAAAAGCTGGTTTAGTGGAACTTTCATCTTATCATCTTAAAGAGTCTGTACTCCCATCACTTTATAAGCCCAGCTTTAGATCAAATTTATTAAACAGGAATGTTCTTGTAACATTAGTACACTATGGACAGAATTTTCTAGCTTGTCAATTTATTGTGAAGACAAATTCAATGTACTGAAACAGCTTCCAATTATCATTAGCTCGCTATTGTAGAGCTATGAAATGCTCCTTCATTTTAATAGACTTGTATATCTTAATAACTTTTTTCTACCTCTGTAATCCACTCAAAATATTAGTTTGCAGTAAATCTAATCGATATTTATCTGTTGCCTATAAAGATAATTTATTATAATTTTTAATCTATAAATCAACAAAATCACATTGTTCCACACATCTTTCTGGCACTCCTTTTATTCCAGAGCCTTGATAAGCAGTTTTACAGAACACTGGTCTGTGAAGTTTTTCACTACCTCTCTTTCTCTTCTCCTCTCCATGTGGTTTTATACAGTATGCCAGTTTGAGCAACAGATAGTGCAATACTTCTGCAAGTAGTTACAATTTCCAAAACTGCTATCAAAAGAGGGAATTATTAACTATTCTTTTTTTCAAAGTCCTAGAAGCTGAGAGTACTTTTATGATTGCACGTGGAAGATTATGTTCATCTGTGATTGAAGTCTTAGAAGAATTAAACCACAAATTTAAAATGACACACAAATTGCTGAAATCAGTGTTATGAAAAGGAAACAATCTTTGCTGAGTGTGGATAGTAAACATATTTGATCTGTCATGTTATGATTTTTTTTTCTCACCCTTTCATTCGATCACCGTTCTATAAGCTGCTTTGATTTTGAAGGGGTTTTCCACATTCTTATCAAAGATGTGGCACTTCATCCATGCAATGAAGGTGTGAAGGTGTGAATTTCAATAAAATAAGACTGCTAAATGCTAATGAGGATCTGTTTGCATGATTTCAGGCATATCAAGTTTAATAGAAGTTTCATTACAGTTAAACAAAGTGATCACATCTAGGGAAATGGTCCTGTAACAAAATTAATTATGTGCACTCAAAGCAGCAAAGCAGGTTCTGAATTAACATGAATAAACTCAGGTAAATATTCAAAAAAGTAAAAATACTGAAGAAAAAATGTTTCTTTTACTGGGATCCTTAAAAAGACCTGACTCCATTGGTCTATGTATGCTTATGAGACTACAAACCTGGACGCCCATGACACATTTTTATTTGAGGGCTATTTCGTATGTCAGATTAAGTTTCAGGTATTTTTTAGAGATGGGGTTTTAGGAGGTTTGTTTGTTTGTTTGTTTGGGGTTTTTTTGTTTGTTTGTTTGTTTTCCCCCTTCATCTTCTTTTCTGTGCAGACTTTGGAGAAGCTGGAGAGAACAAAACATATGAAGATATGGTTCAGTGTCTGCCTGAGTATTGTGTTTGATTTTGTGGATGTCAGCAAACTCTCTAGGACACAAACTATCAGTTTGACAATGCTATCTGTTCTACATTTCTTTGTCAGTTAGTGTATTATCTGCCTTCAAAAGAGGCATGATTGCATCAGTGGTACCCATTGGAAAGTGTGCTTTTTTCCCATGGAAGCTCTCTGTTACGCTGACACATATTTTATATTCCTTATGCTATTTACATATTTTATATTTACAGCACTGTTTAGATGCTTTTACCACAAATTTTGCAGTGCATTTTGTAAAGGTCAGAGTGAAAGACTGCCAGCAGCTCTCCTTAAAGGATCTCTGTTGCCTTTTTCTCGGTCACAATGTAAGCAATATCATTACTATGTGGATTTATGTAGTGCGGTAGACAAAATTGAAAGAACTGCCCTTCTAATTGTGTCAGCATGAAATACAGTATGAACTCCAGATTATGAATTTTCAGTTCTCCACTCATGAAAATTGTTCACCAATTCCTTTCAAACACTAAAATATATCTCTGGGAACCCGGAGCACCAAAAATAAATGATGGCACAGTGCAGCACTGTGTTTCGAATAGCACTATATTTTGTTCTTTTGTAAAGTCTGATTAACTGATACAGATTTTATATTCTTGGACTGATTTAACTTTACTACAAAATAATACTAAGTTGCTTTTTCTGATTTTTTCTTTGATGTAATGAAGATAAAAGCAGTACCACTTCCTATGTCTTTGAAACTTGGTTAACTAATGCCAGGAGTTAGCAAAAGCAGACTCTAGTTGAGCCCTGATGACACTTAACATGATTATCAACATCTCTGTGATTGAACACCAGTGTTTTTTAATTAGAATGGGCTTCACTGATACTCTACATTTTGAGCATTGTAATGTATGTCATTATTCTCTGAATCTTCACTGGCACTACTATTTTCTTCCTTGTTGAAATCCTCTTTGTGACACTAAGTGAACAAAACTCTGGTAGAAAACATTACTCAAACCATGTTGTTCAATGGGCAGCATATTTATTTACTTGTAAAAAATGTGTAGAGATTATTTTCTGCTGGCTTGACTAACAGGTGTCATATTCTTCTGCCAGTCATCAAATAGAATATCTCATGAAGACAGAAAGAGACTAAACCAGAGCCATGTCAGGGAAACAAGAAAAACCGTATGATCTCTCAGTCAAGGCTCTACGCATTTACCTATGAATATTTGTGGGCTTTAATGGCAGAAGATTTATGTAAATATATCTAGAAAATAAATAGATGCTTGATCAAACTCAGTATAGATACCTGAGACGTCAACATCTTTGTTGTCTAGCCACCCTTTATATTTAATGAGGAGACAGAACCCTCTAGAGTGTGAGTAATCTCATCTTACACTGGATGATGTCCTCCAAAACGTTTATTTTTCCTCTTGATTAAAAACTGAATTCAAGACTGGTTAGTCCAAATGTGGAGATGCTTATGGAAGTCTGAGATTGGGTAAGATTAATACATATGAAGTCTTTGGAAAAGGTTTTCAGGGTTTGTTGTTTGATTGGTTTGGTGGGTTTTTTTCTGTGTATATGTTGTAGACATCCTCTCTGAACACCTGCTTTCCATTGACAGTTGAATTTTTTTCTTTGTCACAACATAAACTTACAAATGTATGCTCAGCAAACTCAGGTTAAGTGTATAATCTTGGTATACTTTAATAAACTAATTACTCTGACAATCCTTCCCTCTTTGGAAATGTAATCTCCAGACCATAACTTTTCAGATAATTACGCAATACCACTTTTCCAGTATTTTGAGATGTAACTTAACAAACGTGGTTAAGGAAATTACCAAAATTACTTTGAAGAAATTCACCAGTGCTGTAACTTTAATGGGGGAAAAAAAAAAAAAAGGAAGACTTTTTCAATCCATTTTTGTTACAGAACATAGAGCTTGAAATTAGTTTTATTATCTACAATTCAATTTTTCAGTTCAAAATCACTTTTCACTTTTAAACATAGATTGTAATAGCAATCACAGAAGACTATAGGGGAAACATGCTCGTGAATCCATTGAATTTACTGATCAATATGAAAAGTTTACATTGATTCCTGTCTTATGACATTTTTCCTTTTTTTTTTTTTTTTGCTTTTCAATCTGTTTTTATATTGTAGCATTATCCTAATTCTTTAGTTGGGAATACATTTTTTTAAGTCTCAGCTAAATCAAAGAGTAATCTTATGCAAAACCTTGGCATTTTAAAATCAATTTACCATTCAGTATGCAAATTCCTTCCCTATTACACCAATCATGAGGAACATTTGAGGGTTCTTTGTAAACAAAGCAGTACACTGCTGCTGATCAAAGGCTGTACCTCAGGTAAACGCTGCCTGAGTAAGATGGGGAAAGAATACAGCATCCCCATACAAATCTTCATACGTGAACCAATTACACAGTTCTTGCAAAAATATGTGGCATTTCCAGTCTGGAACATTTAATAGTACTCCTTTGTAAAAACTTTTTAAAAGGGAAAACAAAGTCTCCATGCCTAAAATAGAAATATTGGAGATGTTGTGGTCATGTTATTTACTTATGTAAGACAGTTTTAAGTTCCTAAATCTGATTTTTGAAGCTGGGTGATACACCTAAAAGTATTATTTATACTGAGTATCCAGTAGTTGCCATACAATTGGATTCATTCAATTGTCTGCAACTTTGTTAAAAATTCAGTTCAAAATAATTCCATGGAGGAAAGTCTCAAAACATAGTAACAGTAAACACCATCTTTCCATGTGGGAGCAACCTCCAGTTGGTCTGCATTCACTGAAGACAGAGTTGCTTCACAGTGCTTGTCATTTGCTCAGTAATCAATACATTAACCTTGAATATGCTATAACAGCCCAGTAAATGTTTTACATTTTTCATACTGAAGACATTGTGTGATTTCTCTTTCTTTAGATAGAGTCTATACAGAAGGAAAATGCAGACAGATAAATATATGAAGTGCAGCCTGCAGATTTTGCTGTGATTGACTCTTCTTTCTGGTCAGACGACTGAGCTGAATCTTGCCTTTTCTTGTTTTTGTTATGTATCTCCACGTCACTGACTAGTGAAGCACAGAAGGAAGAACTAGGGTTTGATTTGTTGCAAGCCTGTGGCCACACTGCATTTGCCTACACATGGTATGTTTGCTACATGTGCTGGCCTTGCAAACAAAATTTGCAGCAATTGCCAGTTGTGCAATTGACACTTTGCTGATTAACTATGTATTAGCTAAAGGAAATAACATTTACTGACAAAATTCCTTCCATTTTTTAATTACTGGACCTCCCAAAATGCTGGAGAAATCATACATTTATTCATATTAGTCTTTTCACTTTTACCTGGACAAGAAAGAATGAAGTTATAAACAGAGGAATATATATTATTCCCAAATAAAAAAATATTTATAATTATTTAGTATTATGACAGGAGTAAAATATCTTCCACAATTTTCTGTACTTTAGGGGAGGTTCAAGATCAATTCTTGGTTGCAATGATTTTTTTTCTCATTTTAATCATTCTTGAAGGACTACATGATAGGAACTTGCTCTCATTTCTTTCCCTTGATTGTCGGTAAAATGAAGATTGATTAATGTAGACCAAGCAATTTTATTTTTTTAACAGGAATGATTCAGGAAGTATTTGTATGAGCAAAAACTGTGTGCTTAAAGCAAAATTCTGTAATGCATATTGAAAACATCTGAAGAAGATAATCTTTCTGACACAATTATTGCTTCACCTTTCTGTAAAATCTTCATAAAAATGCAGTATAGCAATTGCAATATATGAAACATGAAACCAAACACTGACAAAAGCAAATGCATGTATAGAAGAGACTTTTACTAGTATTCTTAATATATAAACAAACAGTAGAAAAAAGAGCATGTTTGTTCATTCTCCCCAGATACTTTTCCTTAACTACTTCTCAATTTCCATTAATTTTCTTTAGTCATTTATAGTAATGCCTACTACTTCATCACTCATTGACAAGGAAAGTTATGTCCAATATCTAAAGTTTTAAAACTGTAGACTAAGAGAAACTAAATTTCTTACAAACATGGGAAAAGGAAAATTCTTTCTATACAATGAAAACTTTAAGATGAAATAACGTAGCTGTTCTCTCTTACCTCTCCTCTCTTCATACAGAAGTTTACACCAAATAAACAAATTGGTCTTCTGTTATTTAGGACATTAAAGAAAACATGGGAAACACCATAAAATGAATGTCACTGTAAACCTTTTGCTTTACATTTTCATTAGGATCAAGTAACTTAAAATAAACTAGTTTTCACAGAAACAAGAAAACAGTGCATCCAGCTACATCACAAAGAAATCATAGGACAATTCTGCATGCAACTCCAAAGCTGTGACACTGTTCCCTTGGGGATGTGCTAAGTAAGCAAATACTAAAACCTGGAAAAGGACTTGTATAGCTTAACATGTGGCCTTCATCATGGCCAATAAAGGCTTCTGGGGGTCCTCAGATGCTGTCCTCTTCTGCAATAAAAAGGGAAGAACTGGAGGGAATCATGGCAAAAAGAGACTGGAGTATTTTATTATGACCTAAAGCTATTAAAAAATAACTCTGAAGGTGACCTCTCAAGGCACACTAGTAATGATCTGCAAGACCTTCACTCAAATATTCTTTGTTCACTTCAGACAAAGCAAAACTATTTCTGATTATATGCAATGTTCACTGATTATTGTTTATATTGTATCAAGCAAATACTATATAGCTGCTTCTCCAAGACCATTTTTTATCACACATTTACTAACCTATTATTCTAAAGTACTTGTGGCTTACTTTATATTTAAAGGAACTTATCATATAGTTCTACATAAAAGAATCCTTAGAATCATCCTCCTTAACTCTATAGTTCACTGTCACCCTTTCATTTTAGGGACCAACCGTCCCCTTTCAGTTTACACACTGAAAACACAATGAACTTCCCAAAGCACTCTTCTCAAATATGTGCCACATTTCACCTCTTATTCATTAATTTTATAGTAAATAAAGATTACCTTTAATTAAAGAACTCAGGAAAAAATAAGTACAATGGGAATGTTTAGAAATGAATGAAAAATATTTCTGCTTTTGACATTCCTTTTCAAGGACCTAGATGGGTAGAGGTAAATAAAGGACAGCCTACTGTTCCCTTTTATTCTCATAATCCTTTACTTCTTCCACAAATTCATTTACTCTACCTAGTTCAGAAGATACTCTGCATCAAGTGGCAGGGGAAAGTTAGCAAAGCAGATTTACTGCTCATTCCACCTCCTGTCCTCTGATGCTTTTTTCTTCATTGCCTGTGCTTTCTCAGGGGGGAAAAAACCTACCCCAAACCAAATATTAAGGCAAATCATCATGTTGTGACATTTCTCATACAGATTATTAGAAACAAATGTACATTATTGTCTGACGGTATTTTTGCCAATTTTAAAAGTACTTGTACTTTTTTTTCAGCATCATCCATAAATTTGCACTTTGCTGGGTCATGCTTTCAGTTAACATTCAAACATAATGAATTGAAAAACTTCACCTACCTATGTCAATGGGTTTTAAACTAACTTATTATGTTAGCCCTGGACATACAGCCTTTGAAAGGTGATTATTTTCGATTATCAATTGTCAACTAAAGCAGTGGTATTTAGTTCATTTAAACCTTCCTTGGATGCAAATACTTTCTTTTTGGATGACTATGACGATTGCTGTGTTAAACATGTAGTAGCATTGTGTGATGGAGTATTTAACCACAGTATATGACCCTTATGTGAAAGAATACTGAGCAGTTCTCAAATTTCATTTTGACAAGAAAACAAAATGAGAAGGAACCATATGATGAAATGTGATTTATCTTCAAACAGATTAACAATACATATGCACTACAAAGAAAATATTTTCTATATAATGTTAAAATTATATATATATATATATATAAAATTATATATATATATAAAAAAATGTCCTGAAAAAATACAGCCAAATTACTGGCAGCTGCAGTGCATGAGCACAAGATATAAATCAGCTTCTCTACTGTACATCAATTTATATTTGGTAGTAACTACTAATTCACTATGGATTTTATAGGCACTTTTATGACATTCACATTGCAACAAAGAAACAGTGCTGTAGCTCTACACAATATCTAAGGAAGAAATGAAAGTGAGTAATTGGTCCCATGGCAATAGCCATCAGTAATTTATATTTTAGATACCCCATGTGAATCTATTGTATTTTACTTTTTCTGTATTGTAATCATCAGTAGAGCAGAGCAGAGCAAGGAACAGGATAATATGAGAAAAAGAGAGCTCAGTTTACTGATTAAGTATTTTGTCTTAAATCTATTAAGATGCATTTCAATTAATATATACATATTTTTTTATATTTTAAAATTGTGAAGATATTAAACTTTTTTATCATATGAGTCCATATTTTATGCCTTCTTCCTCCATTAAAGTGTAAGAAGTTCCTATGCTGTTCCAAGATATACTGCATGTTATCCAAACCATTTTTGCTGATTTTGATAATGGGAAGATTACTGAAGAATTACAAAAATTGAATTCTTTACCTACATGTTTTCTTCCCTCAAAGTAAGATGTTCTAAAAGATTTTCACATCTAGTCTTTTCTTTCCTGGTTTATACTTCCCTTCACCTCAGAGAATATTTCTTATACTTCAGTGTGGAGTTAATTAGATCTGGTCTTACCTTGAAGCAACGAAACTACTGGTGTGTCTGCATGCAGATTTCAGTGGCAGACATCAAGGAGATTCAAAGCAGAACTTTGTTAATTTGTCAGCATTCTAATTCTCAGGAATGGTGACATTAGTCATAATTGTCAACCCCCCCAAAAAAAAGATTATATATTCCATGATTGTGTTTGATACATAACAAAGATCATAAGGGAGACCTACAATTCCTGAATACAAAAAGGAAGAAGAAAGGCATGGCAGAGAGATAAGAAAAAATTCTGCTGTTGGCCATGAAAATGCAACAGTTACTAAGTTCACTAGGTAATTATAAATTTACCTTAAGAGCAGAAATTATTCAGTTATACAAAGAGAGTGTTAGAAACACTACAGAGTAAAATATCAGGGATGAAATATTAGGAACTTCAGAGGGAAACCACAAAGATATTTAAGTACCTAACTCCCATTGATTTCAATGGTGCCTAGTACTTTTTGGATCTCATCCCAGATCTTTAGCTGCAACTGAAATATGCTCACTTTGTGGAGCAATGCTACATCCATGGTTGCATTTTACCATTATTAGGCACTTAGGGAAGGCTTATATGAAGCATAATTTAGAGAAATTGCAAGCCTGGTTTGTACTATTTGTGCATGTCCTAACACTTAAGGTATGCACTTGATAGCTCCTGAGGATGTAGTAATAAGGCAACACCCTTTTCCTTCTGGGACCTACTTATTCACTAATGGTCCTGGAAATTATGTACTGTAAAGCTCACCTGCCAGCTTTACATTGCTGGAGGAATTTCCCATACAAAAGCATTTATTGGAAAAACAGTTAATCAACTTCCCAACTTCATTCTAATATGACACTGATGCACACAACTATGATGATCCAGTGATAAAACAGGTTTAAAACCTATAATGTTTGTGAACTAAGAATTTCAAAAGATAACTTTAGCAATTCTGAATCAGTGGAAAACATTACAATACTACTTTTGAGGTGAAATTGTCTATAGATTTTGTCAAAAAGAACATTATGGGTAGGAACATGTCTGCTTTCTATAATGATATGAATTTGATCCCTCATGTTTCATATTGAAATGTCTTTAACGTTCACTGCTTATTTTATATCAGATGGAATAAAATGCTACTAACTATGCAATAAAGAAATGAAAAGATGCTAACAGAGCTGAAATGTTAATAGAGTAAAAATAGAAGACAGTTTTGTTTGGAAATTCTATTTTCCAAAAAACCAGCATCAAATCATAAATTTACCATTCAGTGGGCAGTTCATACCCAAGGCCTGGATGAAGAGGTTTAGCTGTTCTGAATGCTTTCAGCTATCGATCGTCTACTGATAATGAAGTGATTTAGGTAGGAAGTGAGCAGAAACACTTAAGTAGATAATTTTATTATATGGTTTATTAAAAAAAAGTTTATTTCGTCTCTTGAAAACAATAATTGACCAGTAATTATTCTGAGAAACACTTTGCAGCATGACATGTCTAATTTAAAGAATCATATTAATGCAGTAAACAGTTATATAACAACAAACATACAGTGTAATTAAATAAATAAGAAGCTGAACATATGTTTTAAGGAAATATACATTGTGGTAATATCTGCTTAATGGTAACATTTTTTTCTCCTGGGTGAGTGCACAGTAAGAAAAATCATTCAAAGAGGTGCCTGTAAAGAGGAAACCCTAAAATAAAAGCAACACAAAAACATATGAGAAGACATTAAAGCAGGGAGAAGCATTTGAAAGCCAAATGACTTTGTAGGGGAAGAAGAGACAGCAAGCCATGGCAATAAAGGTTGGGAACAATGTCAGAGCTACTTCCAGAACAGCTACTGCAGCCGCCTAGGAATTACAATTTCTGTTACCTTTTACAAAATGAACACACTGATTTTATTTATTTACTTTAATTACCTATTTTTTACAGTTTAAATCTTAGTCTTAAGACCTTAGGCTGAGAGCCATGAGACCTGCAGTGCAGCCCTGTGCCAGCACAGAGGCAGGAAGGGGGGGGCAGTGGGGTTTCCTCACAAAGACCTCTGCCACTCTGGGGCCCGCCAGGCTGTGTGACCCCTGTCACCAAACACTGAGCACAGATCAGGCTCCCTTTTAAGAAGCAGTCTGTTTTCTGGACTTTGTGACTCCTGTTTTGGTTTACACTCTAAGATTACCCTAAGTATATGCATTTCCATCACGTGTTTCTGTGCCTGTGTGCCAGCGGTGGGGATAGGGGCCACCTCTGTAAGGGGCAGCCAGAGCTGCCCCAGGCTGGGCACAGCTGGTTCCAGCTGGTTCCAGCTGGCTCCAGCCCACCCGCCACAGGGCACTGCTGGGTACCGCGGCCTATGTGGCGATGGCTCCGGTAAAGCATGCTTAAAATTATTAAAGAAAGGCAAAAATAACAGACAGAGAAGGAGAGGGGGGAAGAAAAGTGAGAAACAGTGCGTCTGTGGAAAGGGTAAATCACGGCATGGCAGTGAGGACTGAGAAAAGAAAGGTGTGAGAAACAGCCCTGTGACACCAAGGTGAGAGAAGGAGGAAGAGAGGCAGTGCTACAGGCTCCAGAGCAGAGACTCCCCTGCAGCTCGCAGAAGAGACCACATAATGGCATGTGGTATTTCCTGAATGACTGTCCTTCACAGGGAAGTCCCACACTGGAGCAGGGAGAAACTGTGAGAAGGAAGGATCAGCAGAGAGGAGCTGTTATGGAATGACTACAGACCTCCATTCCCCATCCACCTGTGCCCCTCAGGGTGGGAGGAGGCAGAAGATTTGGGAGTGAAGCAGTGAAGCTGAGCCTGGAAAAAGGCAGGTGCAGGCATGGCGTTTCATACATTGTCTTTGTTCTCACCATCCAACTCCATTTTATCTGGCAGTTAATCTTCCCCAAACCAAGTCTGTTTCGCCCATGATGGCAACTGGTAAGTGATCTCTCTGTCTTCATCTTAACCCACAAGATTTTTCATCTTATTTTCTCCCCCTGTCCTGCTGAGGACTGGGAGTGAGAGAGCGAGTAGGTAGTTGTCTGGCAACCAGCCAAGGTCAACCTACCACAGTTTCCAATGTATTACTTAATTATGCACATTTGTGTGCGAAAGCATATATGGGGTCATTTGTGAACAGTGTATCTACACATATGTTTAGAACTGTACTGCTGCTTACCCTTCAGTGTGAAAATTGACAAGTATTTTTTACATGTTTCTTTTATAACTATTCATTCCATTATGGATCAGTGAGATAGAGGATGTTGTCTTTTTATGGACCCATGACAATTCAATTTCTCATGACTTGTGGGAATTAAAGTTCGTCCAAGGCATTGTCACAAACTCTTCTGAACATATAAGTATACAGTATCAAAGTATTCACACACTTATGGACAGTTTCAAAGAATTTTTAACCTGTGAGTCATGCCTGGAAACCATTATGGCCTTGTTTACCTTGCCTTTTTATTAGAACAAACATCCATGTATATACCAATTTTATTGTTGTTATGACATCTGCCTGTTTGGCTAGCATGGGAGTAAGACTTTTTGATCTGTATTTTTTTCTTTTCTGCCTTGGGATGAATTGATGTAACCTTGCTACTTGATGTTCCTTAATATCAAGAGTACTTTTAGCTACCTGTTTGAAGCTTCCACTAATAATTTATAAGTTTGACTACTATGCCTTTATAGAACATCTTCATGAACGCTGCCTAGTCTGGCTATTTTTTTCCACTCTTTTATTGATGTATTTTAAAACCTATACCTTTGATACTTTGGGATTTCTTAGAACTTTTTCCAAAGGAAGGGTTCTTCATGAGACATCTCTTAAGGCTTCTCTGCAGTGAACACTGATGGGATTAGTAAATGTAAATAGCAAATATTTCTGGTTGGGCCTTATCTTGTTTGAAAACTCCTATGTGTTCAGCAGTCATCTATAAGCTTGGTGGACTTTCTGGCAGACGTCCTATTTCTGATAGGGTCAGAAATGTTTTCACTGATATTTATTTTGGTACTTGTCCTTCAGGCTATTTTTAAACTGTTTTATTATAGTCTTATATTTAACTTCCCAAACTGTATGCTCATTTCCCTCTCCTTAATTTAAACACAGTTTTCCCACTTTAGAAACAGTTTCTTTAACAGCTGATAGTCATCTTTATTCTACTAATCAATGATGCCAGATTTCTGTGCTTTTTTGAGGTGCTTGTGATACTTTTAATTTTTCATAGATTATATGATTTTATTGTAAATCTGAGAGTGCTTTAAAACAGGTATCATATTTACATTTTCTCATTTTGTCTGCTTGTTTTGTGTTTTGTGTTTTTTTTCTTTTATGTGGCATGCTCTAAGTTGAACATTACCCTAGTATATTTGTACTAGTTTTATTCATTTAAGAAATGAAAAAAGAGCTAGCAAAGCCAGAGTAGAAAAAGATACTGAAAATTTGCTTATCGATTTGGTGTTGTTTTGTTGTTGTTGTGTTTTTGTGGTTGTTTTCCAAAAAGCGAGACTTTTCTCAATCAGAAAAAGAAAAACGGAGTTCTGGGCATTTTTTTGTTGCCTTTTGACCATTTAGAGTAAAAAAAACCAATGAAACCATAAGATAAAGTGAAAATGTGAAACACTAGCTGTTCCTAAAGTCTAATTATATACATTCAGAAACATTAATCCCTGGATAGCTAGATTTTAAATAACTTTAAAAGTAAAAATGCACTTTAGGTTAAAAGATTAACTCAATGAAAAGTAAACATTTCCCTTACTATAAAAATCATTGAAGTATAATATTTATTAATGAAATTTGTGGTAGGACTATTTTTTTAAAAGATTTCTATATTTTGTTAAATGTAGGTGAGTTCTTGTGTCTGGTCCCTAACTGTGCTGTGTTGACATTTATCTCCTTAAGATATGCAGTAAGTCTTTCTTACATGAGAAAGAGGTAGCAAAGATCAAAACACTGATGAAAACAAGCTGCACAGGTTTAATGGTCTGGAGACCATCATTTTCTTATTGTAGTAAGCAATGTTATAGCAGTTACTGTAGAACTGTTTTACATTTCAAAACCCTTATAAATCCTTCAAGTATGATCTGTGTGTTTTCAGATGTCCTACAGTTTATTTTGACCTTTGAGTTTGATCAAATGTGCATCAAATATGTATCTTACAAATATCGATTTGCTTTCTTTTCAGTATTGATGGTCTGGAACACCATGCGATTTGAGTATCTTCAAAGCCATTTCCTGTGCACTTACCAGTAAACCTCATATTCAGTGAAAATGTTGCAGCAATAGCTCAATCCCATTGCTAATAACTAAGGATTTTGCGCACTGTTTTCCTGCAGATTTCTTCCTTGGGCATTATTTTATACTCTATCAGCAAAAGTAAATATTTCCCAAAAAATGTTAAATGTAAGGGAAAAATTAATTTCCACAATATGACGAGACATCATAAGAGACATGTAGCAATGCTGAAGAGAATACATTTCTTGCGTATTTATAAATGTCTTCCGCTGCCTCCTTTAAAATAATCCTCACAGTATATTTTTTTTCACATCTGCTTTGAGAAAATTTAAAGAATGACATTTTTAAAAAATTACCACAAGCATATCTCTAGCAGCAATTCTCATGCATTTTGTATCTACAAAACAATTACTTGGTGATCATCTTAGCAGAGTAAAAGGAAATGTGCTTTAAGTAGTTTATTTAAAAGGTGAAAAAAGTGAGAGTTTTAACTCTCCAGAGATGAGATGGGCTGAAACATACAGATCGGCTGTGTAGCAGGTAGGTTATCTCCACCTCCTAGAAGTCAAGGTTCATGCATTCCTTTGACGGTGGTCTCATACAAATGTTATTATTTTATGGTGGGAGTGTTACAAGCATCTTAGGATGATAATACAAAAGAGACTTGTGTGTTATTCTGTGATACAGTTTTTGTTGTGGCTGTGGACAAAGTTAATCTCAAACAATGGAAATAAACATAGAGAGTGTAGGTATCTCAGAAATCTTGCTCTTATTCTGATGTATGGAATTCTGAACTGGTCTTTCCTTAGAAATATCAAAATATGTTTGAGCATAGTATAACATGATTTTAGGCTTTCCAAATATGGAATTAGAAAAACTGTCACTGTCTTCTGTGTGTGCAGGTTTGAAACATTACTGGAAGAAAATGGGAAGTAAATCAACCAATCAATGAGCCAAACAAGAAAAGCAGTGTGGAAAACCAACAAACACCAAAAATCTCACCACTGTTTTTTTTCTTATTTTTTCCCATGCTCCCCACTTCCACCTGTATGTACTTAAAGACAGGAAAAAAGAAATAGAACAGTTTTGCAATAGATCAGTGTTTAAAAAAGAGCAGTTAAAATAATCAGTATATTATAGAGGTGGTAGGTGTGATGACATGTGGAAGATGGATGACAAAGGTCCCTACAAAATCAGAAATAAAAAGTTTGCATATATGTTTCTTCCTAACAATACTGATATTCAAAGTTTGATTCATCTTGTCTAACTTCAGTTTCCTAACAGGTAAGCACTTTAATTTAGTCATTTGCACTCGTCCATGACCAGTGGAGACAGATGAGTGTCTCCAAAGGATGATCTGTTCCATTTCTCTTTGATGTTTTGCAGGATTTTCTTTAACCATGAAGGAGATCTGAAATCTCCTGAACTGAAAATCGGTGCCTAGCTTTTACCTGATTCAGAGTAATTGCTGAGCTTTTCTCTTTGATATCTGACTTCCTGAAGGACAGATAATTTGAAATAATTGCAGCAAGCAACCACTTTAAAGCAATATTTTTGTAATTTACACCGGTTTTCAGCTGATTTTGAAGTGTGAATTAAAAGACTGTTTTGACCAAACCAAAATTTTTTTTTGTTGCTACAGCCCAAATCACTTGTAAGTGCAAGTGTGAACAATATGGAGGAGATTCACAGCTGATCTGAACAATGCCGTACGTCTGAAGGAGGGTTTTGAATCAGGTGGTAATTTATATCAAATACAGAGATAGATTGTAGGAGATAATAATTTCTCTTCTTGCAGGGACTTTATGGAGTAGTTTGCTTTGCATCCAAACTCTGATTCAGATCTCCTTTCTCTCCTAGGCCCAAGCTATCTTTGATATTTTGAAGAAATATAAATTTTAATGTGCTTTCCTGGGTGATGAGATGCTAAAGGGATACAGTAATGTGGATATCTGAATTTGAGAGAGCTTTTAATTAATGGCAGTCTGCCTTGCTAATAAATTTATGTTTAGTATTTATATTTTATTTGAATAGAACTTTAATGTTATACAATTGTTCCTTCAGACTGTACAGTTAAAATAATGGGAAAATATGATCTCAATAATAAAAACAGAAAATATTTTTTATTTCATAGGTTGGTTGTTTGGGTTTTTTTTCTTTTTAATTAAATAAAGATTCAATTATACAATCCTTGGATCAATTTTTTGTCTTATATTATACTGAACATTTGTCATGGTTAGCAAACAGACAGAACTGAACATCCTCCATGGAGAAATGGGCTACTAGCAGTTTTTAAAATGCCATCAATTAATCACATACAGCATTTACCCACAGTTCTCACAGAAAAGTGTCTTTCTTTCTCCGAGATTAGAGAAATAATGTAACAGAAAAGTAAACAAATGATAATTCTTTTAAAAAGCTGTGTATGTATATTCTAACTGCATCATAACACATCAAAACGAGGACTAGCTTCAAGATCAGGTATCATCCATTTCAGATATTATCTGATTCTTCTTCTATTATATGATACACTGGATGGATGTTTTTTCCCTACAAATATGTATCCCGTTGTGTATCAGAGATAAAAGGTGACAGCAATAGTCAATACAGGTAAATTACAGGTGAATTTCCAGTTAGGCTGAACTATATCCTAAGAAGTAGGAAAGTGCCCATCATTTTGTTCTTTGTATGAAAATCTCTTTTAGTTTTGTAACTCAGGACTTTGAAATGACTGGAAAACAAGATTGCTAAGTAGTACTATGTGAAATGTTGGGTATCTTTTTCAACAGACTTCCTCAGAGAGATGTTCTAATGTAAAGTGAATCACCATAACTTACAGTGAGCCTGTGACATGCTTGACAAACCATAAATACTGAAGTATGTGCTTCTATTTATGCAGTCCCACATTGAAGGAGATATCTAAACTCCAAGAATATTCACTTGAATAATGAAGTAGTCAGTAATTCTGTTGTTTGTGTAAGAGCATGTACCTTTTAATGTGATTTCAGGATTTTGTTAGGCAGGATCTTTGCATTCTGAGAAATAGCTGGTAGCTGAGGTGACAGTCTGTAATCACATTACGTAAGGTAGGTGAAAAAGGGAGAATTTTTCAGAAGACTCAAAAGGGTAAAATCTTTGGACATGCTAAGTGAGTTATGAATCTCATTTAAATCTTCAGAAATATTTGAAGAAACTGTGGGTTCAGTTGTGTAATTATGCCACTGTAAATTGGCAAATAACCATGTGTCATAAGAGCCTGGATAATCTCTTCTTTTGTGGCCTTCATTAACACACTCACTTCAGGTCTTCAGTGGACTGAGATTTTCAGTAATGAAAGAAAACACAATACAATGGGATTTCTGAGCCCTAAGTCTCATTGCAAGCCATTCCTCACAATTTGTGTCATATTCAAAAATAGGACCCAGGCTCCTAAGTTTATTAGTAACTCTTGAAAATTTTGGTCATTTTGGGGGGTTTGGATTTTAGGGGATTTGTTCTTGTGGGTTGGTTTTTTGGTCTTTTTTTTTTGTTTGGTTGGTTGTGTACGGTTGGTTTTCTTTTGGTTTTGACTGTGAGTTACACTTTTCCTTCATATACCCTCTACCCCGACTTGTTTTCATTCATATAAAATGAGAACAAAAGATGCTGCTATTCTTCTTACATTTTCTTCCCCTGATCTTATTATTTTTCTCTGTTCTCAAATATACCACTTAGAAATATTTTTTCTTTTCTGTGCAAATGTATGAGCACACACAAATCACAGTACAAGTTTTCATATGGATTAAAATACCTGTCAGCCAGACAAAATCATTAAATAAAGCCATCTGAGGCACTTTCTCTTGTCTTCCACAGCATTATCCTGACAGCAATGATTTAAAACTACAAGTTAACATTTAGTGCAATAATCAACAGTAATTTTTTTATTGCTTCTTCCTTTTAAAAACTTTTTTTCATTATAATTTTGCAACTTACCTTTCCTGACCTTCTCAAAAAGAGCTTCAAGTTTCTGTGGCTAGCCAGTGAGTCATGCTATTGAATCAGCACAAAACACAAATTCAAGATCAGGTAAGAAAACCTCAGTTTTTTATTCTCCCAGTTTTCAGCCCTGTCAGAATGCGCACTTAGTAAATCCCTGTTTATGGCCTAGAATTTTTGATTTTACCATTATTACTCAAAGTATGATGATCTGTTCTCTCTACTGAATGACAGCTACCTATTAAAGCACTTATTACATGCAAATTAGTATTGCAGACCAAACAGAAGTAAATAAATTAAGAAAGAAAATAGGGGCAAAAATCACTATGGAAGTCTAACAGTTATACTAATTTCCCCTAATTGAACATTGCACATTCAGAATTCTAGTAGTCACATTTACATAAACTTCTAAACCTCTTATTCCAACTCTTTGTACTTCAGAATTATTGAGTAGAATTACTTTTTCTTCTAATTTCCCAAGAAAAAACTCTGTGCCAGAGACTGTTTTAGTACCTTCAGAGGAAATCTGATGCTGTGTTATTTTGAAGATGGTGCTCTCTTTCGGGGGAAGAAAACCAACAACCTAACAAAAACCCCTAAGTGAATTCAGAGTAGATGTTATGACTGAAGAGATTGTCTTATAAGGCCTAGCAGGCACATGAATAATTTAGATTATATACAGGTGGAATAACATAACCGCCTTCAGTAAATTTTTGCATTTTTCTTCCAAGCCACTAAGCTTTGTCTTTCAAATGTTGGAATTTGTTAAGAAGTACTCCACTTTCTCACTCATCTAAATATTTTCCATTCTGGCAATGGATGGAGCGAGCTCTTAAGGGGCATGTAATTATGTCTGTAAGGAAGAGGACATGAATATTGGGATTGATTTACTGTGGTACTCATTTAATTTAGAATTAAACAGGACATAATCAGCAAAGCATTGAGCAGAACTGACGTCTGCATCAAAGACTCCTTTTTTGTGTCTTTCAGTAGCCTAATCTATGTGGCAAATGGAAAAAGTGGATTGAATGTTTGTTAAAAACTCAGAAAAAACCTAGAAAAACATTGAGTGTCTCTCCAGTTTTACAGCAACCAGATCTGAAGCCATTTTCCTGCTTATGAAATTCCTTCAGAATTTTATTTTGCTTTTAAAATTTCCCTTTTGAATACTTATTCACTACTTTCTTAATTCAGCACCTGATTGTGGGAGTTTCATGAACTAGACTGGAATAATCCAGACAAGTGAATTCTAATACCCTGCTCTGTAGCTTTCTGCAGCGAGGCACACTAATGAGGTTGGAGCACACTGTTCTGGCTCCCCGAAATAATCGGCAAACAACACTCATAGCAAGGGCTGATCACAAAGTAACAAGAATTTACTTAGAGTTCCAAGCTATATAGACACTACTGCCTGCACACTATTTTCAAGGAGAAACTCTTCAGAGCCTATGTTTTAAACCAGGGAATCTATTTGTACTACTTTGGGAGTAACATCCCTTAGGTCTATTCAAAATCATGTGTTTTTTTGGGGCGGGGGGGTGGGTGTTGGTGTTGTTGTTTGTGCAAAAGCAGTCAGGTCAACCTTCTGGCACAGGCTAGGGTGATCAGTGTACTTAGAACCTGCTATTGCTACCAGGACATTTGAGTGTTCTGGAGACTACAGAAGGGAGGTAAATTGTATGGGAGCCACTCCATGTTCCTATCTCCTAGGAAGACTATAAGAGTAGTGCGGAGAGGCATAGCAATCCCTATTTCTCATCTATTTGTTAGCATTCCCTGATGTCGACATACAATGTGGTGCTCCCTCAGGTTCCTTTTTCTCCTGGACAAATTTAATCAGTTCCTTCTTCAATGTAGTTGTCGTTAAAATCACTCGCCATCATGGTCTACACCTGGAATGGGTAAAGCCATTTGATCAATGATGTTTTCAGTATTAACATTTCCTGACAACCTTTTGCTTGTTCCTGTTTTCAATCAACTTTATTTTGTAAGTGTATCCATTAATCAACTAACTAGGCATCTTGAGAGTGTAGAGGGAATTGCTTTTAAACCATGCACAAAAATGTTACTTTGTTCATTTCAAACTGTAAAGCTACTAAATATGTTTTCAGGAAAGTTGCCTAGGTGGGTCTGGATGGAGGAGGCTGGGTTTATATGGATGGCAGTGGATCTGTGAGTATGGCAGGCACCGCTCCTCATAGTCTGTTTACCTGCTCTTCCAGTGATGTGTCTGAAATAATTTTTCTCTGCATTTTCACTCTATTCAAGAAAGAAGTAAAAAAGCATAGCGCATGTGTTTATATGTATGTGCCAGGGGTTGAGGTGAGTGCAGCATACACGTGTTCCCATAAAGCAAAATACAGCTCGTAAGTCTAAATATAGGCATATCAGCCTTGACACTGCCTTTCAAGATATTACGTTTCACTTCGTCTCTATTACATTAATCTCTTTCTTCCCGTAAGTGTTATATTTATTATCTGTCCCTGAAAGTAAGTCAGGCACATTTCTCACTCACTCAGAAATTCAAAAATATTATTGATCTCATATAAAAACTCTCCTGAGGCACTTGCATGAAACAATCTTCTAAAGGAGATAAATAATATACTACATAGTAGATGTCAGGTGCTTAGTTGGCTTGAATCCACACATACTATTTAGGAGAGGTGTGAATACCTTTCAGACCAGATGATCTTCTGGAGGAATTATTGAACAACAAATTCTCAAGCAGAGCTGTTAAAAATTCATTGGCTTTGGCTTGCAGCATCCATGCAAAGGTTACATTTTTTCCATTCCTGTAGTGTTAGTACCCAGCATTGTCTGTTCATTAAAAGCTCACAATTGGCCAAATTCAGACAAACTGAAGTTAGTTTGTCTTTGAATTTAGCTACTTTCTGCATCTGCTGTATTAAAATCTGAATATATAAAACAGTGCTTGTTTAAAGTTGATATAAGCTACATTCAAATGTTTTGCCTGTAAATGACATTTATATTATTCCTTCCACATCCCTTCCAGTGAATTTATGCTGAAATCTCACTTCTTTTTTTTGTAAAAAAAGAGCCACACAAAATATTGTAGGGGTTCCACTGTAAATAACTGTGTCTTGCCATGGTTTTCCAGAGGCACAGACTCCACTTTGAGAATATCTCAGGCACTGTCAGTATTCTAGTTTTTCCACAGCATGGTCTCCATTAGGAAATAGATGTTTCTAAATAGGGGCTCCCTGACAAAACCACACATGACAGCCTAATATCTAGCTTTTGTAATGTTGTAACAAACAGTTTAGTAAAACAAATTAAAATTTCTAAGGTTTCATGAAAATTATTGTAGTCCAGTAGTAGCTAGTCCATTTTTATGCCTTGTCTATTAAAAAGGGATGAATTTTTAAATATCTTTTGTATCTGGCAAGTAAATCTCTGGCACAATAAGTACAGGTTTAATCTCACCCAAATTTGGACTTCCAAAAGTTAGATCTCAAAGTTTAAGTTAATTGCCCTACATTCCCTTTCTGAATGAAAATGTATGGAAATAATGAGTCGTCTCACCTATCTTAGCATCCTCTCTCGGAGGTGTTAGATTATTTATAAGAAATGTATATTTCTTTTCAGTACATATAAAAGTAAACTTGTTTAGAAATAAATAATTTTTTAACTCTTAGGTTAAAGCAGACAGCTGCTATGCTAATACTGCTTTTCACAATAAAAAAAAAAATGTCCACTAAATGTGGATTTACACAGTGGATTAAAGCATAGTTTAAAACACAGATATCCTTCTGATATTTTAATGACTGTTTTTAAAAGATCTTTCTCTACATCATAGCACTTGAGCTGATTTATTTAGATCAGATAAATTATTACTTGTAAGTTCAATTCACTTTTATAAATTGAGAACGCTTGCATGTTTTGAGCAAAGGTAAATTAGTAGAGTAAAAATAGTTGAAAAAATAATTCATAACTGTTAATTATTTGATATATCTTGCTTTTCTTTTTGTTTGAAGGTTATCCCCCCTAATATGAGCATATAAAGCCCATATCTTCCATGAATAATTATTGAAGTGCAGATAAGCCTAGGAGCAGTTTTTCAAAATCCTTCATATTTTAAATTAATGATATGTTGGTTAACTTTGACTGCACTTTTGGGTTACCTGCTATCGTTCCTGTCATTCTCTTTAGGATGTGCATTGCAAAAGTTCTACTTTTGCTATTACTAAATTATAACTCAAATGTTACAGGATCAAAACCAGTAATGTACTTTGTTTGCTTTTGCTGCTCCAGTTTAAACTGAGTTTTGAGGTCACATTAATGTGATAGTATACAGGTCAACATGGAGAAACATCTTTAAAACCTATTTCAGATTATTACCAAGTAGTTGTGATTAGGTTTTAATTCCATTGAACCACTCTTTTCACTTCATGCCAATGATAGATTTCTTTAAAAAATGCTCCTATTGAAGCAATCATGAAAACATTAGACTTTTTTGTAGAATTAGGGTCTTGAGAATTGTCAAAACTGAATTTTTTTTCTCTGTGATGTACTGATTTTTCCATTCAGTTGCAGTCATACCTTCCTAAACAGAATCTTTTCTGTAACATCATGACCAAACTTTTACTGTTCTTTTTTGTTGTAATTTTATAAACATTTTAAGTATGTTAAACCTTACTGCTTCTAGCCTCAGATTAACATCAACACAGACATCTAGTTTACTTTGTGGCAAACCACATCAGGCTGGCTGGTTCAAAAGAGTAACAGCTATTGTGTTTTTGCTGGGATAGCTTTCAGCTGCATCTGTTCCCTGAATAATTCACTGGATAGCCATTGCAATGCTTGTTGCAATACAGAGAACCAGAAAAAGCAGAGGTGGGGGCAAATGACTATCAGTGAAAAGTGAGGCAGACTGTTTCTCTTAGTAACAGCTTCATTTTATACCATTGTCATTTTATACTTAAACTGTTCACTGGGACCTCAGTGTGAAATGCCAGTTCTTTTATTGAGGATCTGTTGTCCACTGGCAGGCTAATATGACCTTAAAATTAAAAATTAAGCAGTAGATTCAGTTTAATATATAAGACAGGATACAGTGTTAGAATTCACGTCAATCAGCTCTTGATGTCTACCAGGTACAAAGTGAGTTTCTACTGAGCTAAAGATATTAAAATGTATAAGTGTAAATACCCAGATATGCTGGGTGACTGAACTCACACTGATAGCAATGCAAATGGATGGCTCAGGTTTTTTGTTTAACTGTAGACATCTGAAATGCTACTTAAGATGTCCTGAAGTACTCTGCTGCCATTTCAGAAAGGCATAAGGTTTTAGGGTCCATAACTTCCAGGCCTGGAAGGATGTCTCAGATACTGTAGGGAGTTTAGATTCTCCTTTTGTGTGACAGATATGTTATTTCACTCTTGATGTCAGCCTCGTCCATGATTTCTGTGTCTATTCAAGACTGTTTCTGCTAAATGGATTTTACTTACAGTACAATTTATCTGTTGTAAGGCAAAGTGCAATATGGGTCACATGAACTGTGCTCTCTGCAAAGGAATTCAAGACAACTAGCTTGGAGGCCAAGTTGCATGAGACACATGTGACATGATATGTCCTTTCAAGTAGTGTCTGTGACCTAAATTATAAGACTCAGAGTATGGAAAATAGTAAAATCACACATTCTTTCTAGCATATTGTCACATTATTCTTTATATATTTCACCTTGGTCTTCAGCAGTAAGTGCTCCAGTGACACCACCCAAGTTGCAGAAGGTAAAGGCAGGGACTGGGAGAGTGAAGAACCACACACTGCAGGAGAAGACAAGGTTCAAGGCCATCTAAGAAATCTGAAGGTGCACAAGTCCATGGGACCTGATGAGATGCATGTGCGGGTTCTGAGGAAACTGGCAGATGAAGTGGCTAAGCCATTGTCCATCATATTTGACAACTTATGGCAGTCCAGTGAAGTTCCCACTGATGGGAAAGGGGAAAAATGACCCACATTTTTCAAAAGAAAAATAAGAAAGACCTGAGAAACTACAGGCTAGTCAATCTCACCTCTGTGCCTAGCAAGATTGTGGAGCAGATCCTCCTGGAAACTATGTTAAGGCACATGGAAAATAAGGATGTGATTGGTGACACATGGCTTCACTAAAGGCAAGTCATGTGTGACAAATTTGGTGGCCTTCTATTATGGGGTTACAACATTGACAAATCAGGGAAGGGCAACTGATGTCATCTACCTGGACTTGTGCAAAGCTTTTGACACTGTTCCACATAATATCCTTGTCTCTAAACTGGAGAGAGATGGTGTGGGAAACTGCACCCATGAGACCCACCATAGCCACAGCAGATGTATTGCCTCAGCGTTGCTATGGAAGGAAACTCATGCCATCACCACAGTGAATGACTACTGCTGCAGAAGAGATTTAAGGCAGGAAGATAACACCACTGCCACCGCACAGACTTATCTATACTTTGTCAAAGGAGGAAAACGACTGACGCCATGGAGCAACGGGAGAGGCTGATCCTGCAAAACTTAACCAAGCCCCTGTGCGTGTACCCAGACTTGGGGTCAGGAGGGTCAAGGTGCCTGGAGGCCCCTTGATGTTGGGCACGTACACCGTTGTTGGGGGGGGGGGTGTGGCTGAGCAGAATGGCTTGTAGCAACCCTATAAAAAACGGAACCACCTAGCATCAGATGTAACGTTCCCCCACCAGACTTGAAAACGAATCGGACTGTCAGGACACCGCAGCTCCAGGGTGGTAGCTATTGCTTTGAACTCTTTCCTTTTCTTTCCTTCTTTCTTTCCTTCTTTTCTCTCTCTTTATCTCTCACTCTCTCTCTCCCTTTGCATTCACAGATTTATTGTTGGGCAAATAAAGTTCCTTGGCTCTTGACTCCATTTTGAGTCTCAATTCTGTTCCCGAGAATACAAACAGAACCACGCTCAGGTCTCAGACTGGCATGCGACAGATGGTTTTTATGGATGGACCACTTAGTGGATAAGGAATTGGCTGGATGGCTGCACCTAAAGGGTTGCCGTCAATGGCTCAACGTCCTGGTGGAGGATGGTGATGAGTGGTGTTCCTCAGGGGTCTGTACTGGGACCAGTGCTGTTCAACATCTTTGTTGGCAACATAGACAGTGTGATCAAGTGTACCCTTGGCGAGTCTGCTGATGACACCAAGCTGTGTGGTGCAGTCAACATGTTGGAGGGAAAGGATGCCATCCAGAGGGACCTTGACAGGTGGGCCCATGTAAGCCTCATGAAGTTCAACAAAGCCAAGTGCAATGTCCTGCATGTGGGTTGGGCAAACCCCAATATCGATATTCCGGGTGGAGAATGGACTGAAAGCAGCCCCAAGGAGAAATACTTAAGTGTGTTGGTGTATGAGAAGCTCAACATGACCTGACAACATGTGCTTGCAGCCCAGAAAGCCAACCATAGCCTGGGCTGCATCAAATGAAATTGGCCAGCAGGCTGAGGGAGGTGATTCTCCTCCTCTGCTCCACTCTTATAAGACCCCACCTGGAGTACTGCATTCAGCTCTGGGGCCCTCAACAGAAGGACAGGGACCTGTTGGAGCGAGGCCAGAGGAGGGCCACAAAGATGATCAAAGGGCTGGAGCACCTCTCCTATGAGAAAAGCTGAGAGACTTGGGGTTCTTCAGCCTACAGAAGGCTCCACAGAGACCTCATAGCAGCCTTCTAGTACCTAAAGGGGGCCTACAAGCAAGCTGGAGAGGGACTTTTGACAAGGACATGTAGTAATAGGACAAGGCGGAATGTCCTTAAACTGGAAAAGGATAGATATAGATTAGATATGAGGAAGAAACTCTTTACTGTGAGGGTGTTGAAGCACTGGAACAGGTTGCCCAGAGAAGTTGTGACTGCCCCATCCCTGGGAGTGTTCAAGGCCAGGTTGGCTGGGGCTTTGAGCATCCTGGTCTAATGGAAGGTGTCTCTGCCCATGGCACCTCTTGGAAACAGATGATCTTTAAGGTCCCTTCCAATCCAAACAATTCTATGATTCTGTAGTATTTCAGAGAGCTGTCTCCAAACTCTGAAACCAGTTCATTCATACAGGAAGAGGTGACTAGCTTCAGGCACACAAATTTAAACATGTTGGACTTGATATAAGAAACAAAAGCTTCAGAATTAATCTCTAAATGATCTGAGTACCCAGCCACTGAAAATTAGAGGAGAATAAATGATCCTGTAATCATTAATCTGTTTAGATTCCACTATATGAGAATGAGAAGCGTAATGACTTCTGGCTGAGATGATAACTGCCTATTTTGAAGTTTATGTTTGGGAAATAATATTACCCTCACTTCCTGCACCTCTTGGTCTAGGAGCACAAGATCAGCCTTTGGAGCACCAAACAGCATACACACAAAGGCTGTCACACATATCTGCAGCTGTAATAGTTTGCATATCTGAAGGATTTTGCAGGTGGAAACAAACACATAAAGCAGTTTGTGATGTCTCTGTGACTACCAGTGTTTCTAGGAGTCATATTTAGTGTCTAACGAGGTATTTGGTTGCCAATGGCCCCAGAGAGAGCCTAGCCTATAAAATATATATTAACAACAATAACAAGCTATATATTATAATTAATTTTCCATTTCTCTTTGATTTTTTCTTAAAGCAATTTTAAGTTGGTGTCTGTTAATATTTCAAGCCAGTTACTGACTAATACAATGTTTTAATTGCATTATTCTTGAGGCAGCTGAATGGAATCCAAGCATAATAGTTTAAGCCACTGTTTTGTTTAAAATAACCCTGGCATCTTGAGATTTGGTCTCAAAACACTACTGTTCAAATTGCTGAAGAATTAGAAGGGATGAGCATCTTGTGTGAAACCGGAAATGTTATGCAGGCTGATAGTGGATCGATTTTATCTGGATACACATTAGAATACCAGTTAATATTTGGTCAATTTCTTTAAATGTCAGAGAGCAAGGAAAGACTTCGGCAGCATGGTTAAACACATAATCTTTGGATAGGTAAACCTATGTTTAATTCAGGATATCTGATAGAAATTATTTCTGACTATAAAATATAAAACTGATAAAAAGTGTAAATAGAAATACTTTTGTTTGATCTATCAAGCAGTATTCTAACATACACAATTCTTTGTTTCATAATGAAAGTAATGAAATAGAAAGGAATATTAAAATATGTGATATGTATGACAGCTGCCTTCAAAATGCTTGATATATTGAAAAGAACAAAAGAAAACATGGATTAAGAAAGATTAAAGCACTTAATTTTGAATCAGTTAAACAGTAAAAGTCACGTCTTCATAGGAACAGAGTCTGTTCTGCAAAGTATAGTTAAATACCACATGCTGTCACTGTTTCTGTAGAGCATTATGGCTGTATTATCTATGCTGAATATAACAATCTTAATTTGAGAAAGGTAGATTTGTACAATCAGAGGTGTAGGTTGTCTTGGGCTGTAGTTGTCTATATGGCATGATAACACTGTTATGCAGGACTTAAGATCAAACTAAGCAAAAGATTAGGACAAGTAATATAAGTAGGTCTGTTTGGATCAAAATGAAATGTTTTACTTATTATTTTCCAATAATGAAGTTAGTTTACAGAAACCATATCTTTAGTTAAAATTACTGTTTTGATTTTAATTGGAAATTACTGACCAGTGCCAACTGCTGTTAGATAACAGGATGATTATTGTGCTATTTACATTAATTATTTCTAAGAGGCAGCTTTTATACACCTAATCACATTGAACAACACCTTTTTTCCCATAAGCATTCTTATGAGCATTTACAAAAGAATCCTTCTCACTGTGAGAAAGGTGTAAGAGTCAGGAAATCAGAATCTAAATTACTATGATAAATTCCATGATTAATAATGAGTAACCATTTCCATATCTATTTCCATGTGCTGTTTTAATCCTCTGTTGTCTCCAGTGTATATTTTTTCATTGACTTGGTGACTTGGACAACATTCATCTCAAGAGACAATCTTGTTCATCATCTTTGGCTCTTAGTGGTTGAATTTACTTAATCAGATACAGCTGTCTTCATCTAAACTGATACTTAAGACATCACTTACATCAGTGTGGATCAGGTGTTCCTTTGTCATATCCACAGGAGTTATTTCTCTTCATCTCCTATATAGTCTGAAGTTCTACTGATCAGAAGCCACTACTTAGAAGCAAAAATTGGAAGATAAACACGATTCTACATATGCATGCATGTATGTGAGTGCTTATATTTCAAATTTCTCTTTTATGAAAGGTAAAAAAAAAAAATAATAAAAATTAAAAAGGTGCCAGATCTCTAAAGATCATCTGGAAAACTCTTGCAGTTTGATCCTCACAGTTCAGCCACTAGCTAATATGAAGAATTTTGTCCTCTAAAGAGGAAGATTTGATTTTTTCTCACTGGCTATAAATATGAACTGTTTGGAACCATGTCACAATGTGGTGACTACAAAAAAGTAAAATGGAAGACAAAACCAAATCACTTCAGTGTCCATTAGACTTGGGATTTGGGGATATGTCTTATCTGCAACACAACAGATGCTGAGAATGTGACTTCTTCCACAGCCACCTGTTTAATCTGTCACATTTTATCTACTCCCAGATGTAAATGTGCTGAGAAAGATCACAAAGGACCATTACTAAAGTGCTATTTGGCAAATTTGCTGGATTTGCGTGTCTTACTATTTAGTGTGCACAAGATCATGTAGGCTTCCACATGTGACTTTAATGTTTTGAATTCTTTGTGGTTTATCTCTCTGACTGCTTACAAAATCAAAGAATTAAAATATCTGGATGTTATTTTGAGGATTATTGGTTAGCTGTGACTGATTACCTGGAATCACACTGTATCATTTCTTTCTTGTATTCATGCCATATATTATGATTCATAATTGTTTCTCTTTGAGTTTTTACTATTTAATTTGTCATGTACATGACATTTAAAGTTGCCTTCCTACTAAACATGCATACCAAAGAACTCCAATTCTTCAGGCATTCACTTAAATTGAATAATATGGGGAGGTAAGTGTGGCCAAAAAGCTTTAGTTATAAATCAGAGCAGAAAGTCATGGAATCTATTTATTATCATTGTTTCTGCTTTGAAGCTACCATATACAGAATGAACAGAAAATATTTAGTTTCCTTTCAAGCCTTTAAAGAGTGTAGATATCTTTCCTTTCAGAAGCTGTTATATCCCCTACTTTTTGTGTGATATTAATGAAATATACTTGCTGATCTAATAGAAATAGACACAAGCCATGATGTTGTGCCAAAATATAAGATATAATAAAAAACCTTGTCCTTATCTCCTCAGTCACCAAATTCAGCTCATAAGCAAAAAATGATTATTTTCGAACAGTCTACAGCATTCTTTGTAGCCAAACACTGATTACATGTTTTACAGTAGATGCAAGAAGCATTTCTACTGATTTTCCTGATAATGTGATGTGTTCAATGGTTATCATCCTTCAGCTATCAGATAGGCTTCTTCATCCAGTGATGACTCAAAATGCCTAAGTGATTGCCTTTAACTCAGTACAAATGTGATTTTAAAGAAAATCTTGCTGTGTAGGTGGCCTTAGGATTCTTTATGGAAATCACTGGTGTTTTTTGACTTAATGTAGGTTAACTGTGTTAATTGTGGTATAGCCTACCTCAAGACCCATAGATTATTTTAGTATTTTCCTATTTCCTTCTGTCTTTACATATGTGTTTATTTTAGAATGAAATCTGCAAAAGCTATTGTTTTCAAGTTTTTAAGAACCACAGTTTAGTAATTTTAATCTGTTAATATATGCAAATGTTGCAGAATATAGATAATTAGTAGTTATATGTGATTATTACTGTTAATGGCAAGCAATTATTTCAATTGCTGAATTACTTTACTGTGTTGTGTGTTCTACATAAATGTTAACACTTTTCAAACACAATGGTTGCTTTGTTAATTTTATTTACAGCTCTTTGCCAATTTTCTCACATTTCCTTAGTTCCTTTGAAATGTTTTGATGGTTCTTCAGTGAATTTGGAAAACTGCCTGGGTTTTTAATGCTAAGAGTGAACCCTTAAATATTATACATGTCAGGCCCTACTCACTGAAAGGCAAAAAAAGAAAAGAAAAAGAATGTTGAATTGTGAAAAAAGTTTTGAAGCCCTGAAAAAAATGTTGTTTACAATATTCTTGCATAGTTTAACTCATACAAAACTTTAAGAGTATTTCGGTTTGTGTTGGATGCAATGTGGCTAAGTGTTTCTTTTGACATTTGCTCATAACACTGGATATATTTTAGCATTTTTGAAAAATACCGTAACATGATTTAAGAGTTTGAGCTATGCAGCAGGAGAGAGAGAAAAAAAAAAAGAACCTTACTCTCAGTCCTTACACAGCTACAGAAGGGCTTGCACTACAGCAATCTCTGGCATCTCTCTATAAAACTTAAACACAAATATGAAAGTAAATTATCTCCTCTATGTCAGATATATTTCTTCACTCCTTTAGCTTCTTACATTAATGCCAGACTTAAGATGGTCTGTAAACAGTTCAAGTTCACTATAAATAGAATGATCTTTTTTATTTCACTTCATCACTCTTGTCCCTGTAGTAATAATTAATTACAGTGTCCTGTCTTAGACCCTATTCTCTCATTTTCTTCATACATACAATACTTTTTTCCGTCTCAAAACTTGTCTCCCACTTTTTTTACCCACATATAGCCAAATCAATGACCATTGCCATTCATGTTTTGAGGATCAAGCCCACTGGACTGTAGACATCTCAGGAGATACAAACCCTATGAAGGATTGTATATCCATGCCAGTTACCCCATACTCCCTTTTGGGTCAGTAATAAATAACCTTTCAGTGGAAAGAAATTAGGATTAGATTAATCTGATCTATTAACACACCTACTATATGATACTGAGAATTATGATGCAGAAATATTTATTTCTTTCCATTTACTAAGAGGTTCTATTTGAGTTTCATAAATCTTTAATTTGATGAGATTATTATTGCTATTCCTTCTCAGTTTATCTTTTTCTGTTTAGTAACCATACCATTCTTCTATATAAAAATAGTCAAAGTTTTTAAAGAGGAAACAACTTTACAGTTGAATATGTTGGCCTTAAAAGCTTTCAAAGGGAAGATTTTTGATCTAAGGCATTATGTCTGCTCAAACTGATAGATAAACCTATAGATTAAACAGAATTAACCTATAGATTGTGTATTCATTCTGAGCAAATACATGAATGCAGATATGTAGCCCAAGCAAGGGACTTTACCGTAGTTTTCCTGTCTCTTTCGCTAAACTAATAAACATGTAACTATTTCTACAAAAAAAGAACTTGAAAAAAATGAATGCAAATTCAATGATAATGGGAAAATTTCACTTATCTGGGGGAGATGAAAGAGTAGGGATACACACTCCAGATCCCTCTGTTCAAATCAGGTGCTTAACAACAGAATAGTAGCTTTATTGGAGTGATAGAACACAGGTTTTAATTAATGTAGATTAATTTGGTTTTCAGGGAATTCTAAGCCTCATTGCAACAAAAATAAATATTGGGACCTTTTTTTTTCTTTTCACTTTATGAAACTCTTGGGGGTTTAGTTTAGACAGGCATCTTTTGGGAGTCCTAATTGCTGCCAGCAAGTGAGTCAGTGTCCAAAAGACAGTCGCAGAGCTTGTTGAAGCTAATGGGTTTGTCAAACACAGTTTCAGGCTGAATGAAAGGAACAATTAAGTCTTTTTATGTACCAAAGATAGCTGGAAGCAATGGAATAATCCTCCAAGGCAAATAGCAGATCAGAGTTAGTTTGAAGACAAGCTTTGGACATATGAATGGATTAATTTATGTCAGTTCTAGTTCTCCTGATTTTTAACATACTTGTGAACATGTGACAAATATAAAAAAGTTATGTCACCACTTCTAAGTAAATGAGGTTTAAGCATCCTGGTTTTAAAAGTTCATTTATTAGTGAATATTTAGCACATATTTCATACTTCTTAATGCACTGCCTGTTTAGTTTTACAGAGTTGATGTGGTGTAATCTGTGTAACTTTTAATGGTCTAAATATTGACTCTCTACACATCTATGAGCCTGATTGAGTGTGATACTTGCCTATTTAAATTTGCAGACATTAGGCATTTGGGTGGCAAAAAGATAGGGTTTAGATGCAGAAAGTTGGGAAATGTCAATGTCAATGTTCAGAGGTGCAAAATTTTTTGGGTAAACACTTCTTTTCCGCTCAGGTTGTGTAGCAAAGGAATAGTGTCCTCTTTTATTTCAGTTGCAATTGGGCAAAGAGTAACTGACTTTGTATTCCTGTTCCAAATAAGCAAGCCTATGTATCTATGGAATACATCTTTGGTATGTAATCAGTTCATCCTCCCAGCAGAAGCAATCCTTCTGCCTATCAGCCAGCTATTCAGACCAGTTTGATAATCTATGTACAAAGCTGCAGCCAACATTATCTTCCTTGCCTGCTGACTTTTACTACTCACTCCTCTCTCCAAATTCCCTTGCTGGCAAACGTCTACTACTCCACTAAGTTTAATTTTCCAAGACTGTTGTTTTCAAAGCCCTGCACAACTGCCTGCATAGTCTTTAATAGACTTAGGTAAGCAAGCATTTCTTATCTTGAGTGAAGCTTGAAGAGTCTGACCAGGAGAGAACAGCAAGTTTTTTCTACAGCCAACTTTGCTGTTATGATTAAGTAGTCTTCACTGACCCCTTTGCATAGTAGATCTATTTCTCCTGACAGACAGCTTTGAGTCTTGCCACAGCTTGACATGAAAGCAGACACAAGTATTCATTTCACTTACATATAAAATTCCTAACACACAGGAACATGCTATCTGTAACCACAAAACAGTAAGTGACACATCCAATATTATGCTGTATATGTCTCTTTAGATATTTACATATTTATCAGTAATGTCAATATATTTGCTCCTTTGCAGTTTTGCTCCCTGTAACATAGCAGGAACTTGTACATATATAGTTTCAAGCTCCATCAGAGAGGAAATTCAATACTCTGAAGTAAACTTTGTTTCATACACTTTTTCTAGTTCCTGTCATTGCTCTAACTACTGCAGAAATACAAGTAATTAATTGATCTGAAGAACATTGCTCCATGTTTATTGATTTGTGGATGGAATCACAGAATTTTACTCGGGCATGGGATCGTGCCCTTTGCACAGCAGGATCTAGCACTGCAGGTATTCACTACCAATTCAAAAGCCTCTCATGGGCTCCAAAATCTGGTCATATGCTTTACATTAATTTGACACTGAAGAAGCAGAGATGACAAAATGATGATAATTCCCTTCAACATGCTAGCTGCTTGCTTTGATCATGAAAATACCTCTAATGTAAGGAGAAGGGTGTTCACATCCCCTACATGTATGCTTCTAACAGTAATGTCTGTGCTTTGAGCATCTGTATCTTGCTGATGATTGAAAAAGTTTCTCCAGACTGGGGTTATTGTTTGACCTCCAGGTGGACCCTCTTTCTCCACGGATAAGAACAGAATAATGTAGGAAAAGAGCTTTTGAGTATTTTGCACCTGGAGAAAGTACCTGAAATTAGATGGCATGACTGCCTGCCCAAATATGTTTCCTGCAGAAATATGTATCTTGCTTACCAACTTTCTTCAGCTTCATATTCTTACTTATTTCATTAAAATTACATTCACTGTAAGAAGAAGGTGAAAATCCCAGGTAAGAAATTATATTCTTCCTTGTCTCATTTCTGAATTTATTTCCTGTCTTCTGTGCTTTTTGATTTCTTGTATACATTGTCATACTTTTTTTCCTAATATTCAGTTAAGAGTATGATAAGCATCATGCACATCCTGGGACTGTAACAGATTTTAATTTCTCAGACTGTTCTAACACTCCACAGGCTGGACTATCAGGTAACTTGTTTGGAGTATAAGAATGGAAGACTACCCTTTCTGCTGTTTATGTACCCTCTCCGTTAGATGGTCACTGTCATTGGTTTTCTGGACTGCTTTCTTAGGCTAAGTAGACTGTAAATCATGTAAATCTCAGCTAAGCTTATTGCTGCACTAAGTGAATATTTGAAGCTATACCTTTGCTATCAGTAGTCATTTCCCCACTACATTTAATCCTAATAATTAATTTCTACATGGCAGGAAGCAAAACAGACCTGCATTTAAACGTTTTTTTTTTTAAGTCCCCAGTGACCAGAGAAAAGGGAATATCCCACTAATTTTTTAAAAGTTCAAAAAGGAGGAGCCTGAGAACTACTAACCAGTCAGCCTCACCTCAGCGCCTGGTAAGATCATGGAATGAATGCTTCTGGAAAATATGTCAAAACATGTAGAAGAGAGAGAGATGATCAGAGACAGTCAACATGCCTCCACCAAGGGTAAATGGTGCCTGACTAATCTAGTGGCCTTCTATGATGAAGTGACAATCAGCGGACAAGGGAAGCGCTACAGATGTTACCTACCTGGACTTCTGTAAGGCCTTTGATATGACCTCCCACAACATTCTAGCTGCTAAAGGGGTGAGATACAGGTTTGATGGATGGACTGTTAGATGGGTGAGGAATTGGTGTCATGATTTAGGATCACTCAAAGAATCACTGACAAAGTTATTAGCAGAACTGTTTTCAATATGAATTTATAAAAGTGCAACTTAAAAAAGTTCAGTGCTGAGGTTCACTCTATTACTTACTACATGGAAAAAAACCAAAGGAAGATCAAGTTAGAATTGAGCTAGAATGATATACACAGATACCAGAGATGCAAAAGGGTAAGGGAGAGCTTCTTGTGGAGCAACAAGGTTCAGAGAAGACCTCCTTACTTTCTAAACTCCTGATAGAGCTTAGGTGTAGCTAGGTCCAATCAGTCTCAGACCTGGACAATGGTTTATGTCTAAAGGAATTAGCTACATGGATTTCATTAGTATTAACTTAGCATGCTGTCTGTCATTCACTGAGGATTTGTTGCAAATAAAGGGTATCTCTTCCTTGAGTAAGGAAGGATCTCTCAGGTAAGGAATCCCAAACCTTGAGAAGTATCCCAGCTTAAGGATATCTCTGCCTTGAGTAAGGAAGGATCTCTCAGTCTCAGTTAAGGAATCCCAGACCTTGAGAGGTGTCCCAGCTCAAGGGGAGATCACCACCATGGAGCCACTGCCTAGCAAGGAGAGATCAAAGAACGCTCACTTAGACTGTCATATTTATGGCATAAAGTGGTTGACGTGTAGTCAAATTTCATACAATGGGAAAGGTATGCATGAGATTCCTTGTACCCACAATTTTCTCTGTTCTTTGATAAACGAGTTTTGAGAAAACCAACCCCTTATTCATGTGCTGTCACATAACTGGTGTTCCAAGCTCCTGTGTGTTGATGTTCACTGGGTAACTCTGCTCCTTTGTGGGTTTCCTGGAGGAGTTCTTGGCCCAGTTATGGCTCAGGCCTTTACCGCCTTTGGAACCTGTAACCAAACTACTTAGTTCAGATTAAGGGGGTTGAGTGCATCTGTCACAATTGGCTGGATGGCCACATCCAAAGAGTTACAGTCAAAGGCTCAATGTCAAAACTGATAAGTGTTGTCCCTCAGGGTTCTGTGCTGGAACAAATACTGTTTAATATCTTCATCAATGACACAGACAGTGCAGTTGAGTGCACCCTCAGCAGGTTTCCTGATGACACCAAGCTGTGTGGTGCAGTCAACATGCTGGAGTAAGAGGATGCTGTCCACAGGGACTTTGACAGGCTTGAGAAGTGGGCCCATGTGAACATCATGAAGTCCAAGGCTAAGCACAAAGTCCTTCACCTGGACTGTGGCAACCCCCAATACCAATACAGAGTGGGGGATGAATGGATTGAGAGTAGCCCTGTGGAGAAGGACTCGGGGATAATGCTGGATGAGCCAGCAATATGTGCTTGCAGCTCAGAAAGCCAGCCATATCTTGGGCTGTATAACAAGTAGTGTGACCAGCAGGTTAAGGGAGGTGATTCTCCCTCTACTTTGCTCTGGTGAAACTGCACCTGGAGTACTGCCTTCAGCTCTGGGGTCCCCAGTGTAAGAAAGAGATGGACCTGTTGGACCAGGTCCAGAGGAAGGGTAGAACACCTCTCCTAAGAAGAAAGGTTGAGAGGGAGAAGTCTGGAGAAGAGAAGGCTCTGGAGAGACCTTATTGCAGCCTTTCTGTACTTGAGGTTTATAAGAAAGATGAGATACTTTTTACTGAGGCCTGTAGTGACAGGACAAGGGGCAATTGTTTGAAACTGAAATGGTTTTAATCTAAACTGGCAGATTTAGATTGGACAAATTGAAGATTTTTTTTACGATGATGGTGGTGAGGCACTGGCACAGGCAGCTCAGAGAAGTTGTGGCTGCCCCATCCCTGGAAGTGTTCAAGGCCAGGTGGGATGGTTCTTTGAGCAACCTGGTCTAGTGATATCCCTGCTATGACAGGGGTTTATATTAGATGATCTATAAGGTCACTTCCAGCCCAAATGATTCTATAATTCTGTGAGTTTATGGTTATTTTTCTACAAAATTAAGGGGTTATTTTGTTTAAAATTAATATATAATTTTTTGGGGAAAAAAGGTTTAAAAACTGAAATAAACTCCAAAACAGGAGGAAAATTTTGTGTAGTATGCATTTTTGTCTCTGTTCTTAATGTTACTTTCACTGTGTGCAGAACTGTTTCTGGGGCTATATTAATGTAAGAATGAAATGGTGAAAGCCCCTAAATTAAGGACCAAAGTAGACTCAGCCACAAATTCCCAGGAAAGGGTGTCCCTTGAGGAGTTGAGTTTCTATGAGCTTTTCTACATCTCAGTAATTTCCTGTACTACTATGGGACAGCAACAATTTAGAGTAAGAAAAGAGATTTTTGGTAGTAAAGAGAGTAACAGAATTACAGAGAATCCAACACTTAAAGTTCAAAGCAAATTGTAAAAAGTAGGATATCAACAACAGATATGTGGTTAGGAGACAGAATTAGTAAGGAAACCATGGATCTGGAAGCCATTGCTACAAACTAACACACACAATGTAGTATTTTCTGTAAATTTAAGCATACCTGCATTTTGAAAGCTTTTTATTCTGTTATTTCTGCTTACTTAGCTATTTCTGTACTGTTAATCATATTACCTTGATTCTAACCTGCACCCTAAGTCTGAATCATAGTGTATTATTCACACCACTGTTTACGCTCTAAGGAAAGATAAAGAGTGATTCCATACGAGGTCTCACAGGGACTAGGATGTGATACAGCAGGAAACACTGGAAGAAACTGATTTGCACCACAGATGTCTTTCACCTTTTAAGAGTTATATCTTAGATTAAACCCTTTCTCAATTATCAAAGAATATAAAAGAAATGTTCTTCCGTGTGTTTTGTAATGATACAGAGAAGGCATACTCATATTCCCCTAAAGTCATTAAGGAAACAGTCACCATACTAGTAGCACTAATCATAATGGCTGCCTGTTTGATTCTTTTCTCACATGCTTTTTTTTCAACACTTACATGTTTGTCTGTCTTCTGTCTCCATTACTCACACTATTTTTGTAGTTGGTCATTCAAAGAAAACACAGTGAACTAGACTTGGTCACTGTCTTTGAGCTCTGAATGAAAGATCTGATGCAGTTCCATGGAAATAGTCACATATTTTCAGCAATTTATACATATAATATGTTATTTAGAAATATTTGATGAAATGAACCCAAGAAGTCTCCTCCCTCATCTCTGCAGCTCCAGAACTGCTCTACTGAACAACATGCATGTCAGATGACGTCAGGTGACAAGGTGTGGTGGGGATAGGTGGATCTTCTGAAACGTGGGAATCAGCAAGTGGCAATCCAATACAACCTCAGGCTACGCATTCCAAGCATGCAAGCAGGAAGCCTTGAATCAGAAGAGTCTGTCAAAGGCGGGGAACGAGTATGATTATCATGATTACAAGTAGCAATCCATATAAAAAGCACATGTGAATATTCTGAAGTACTTAAATCTTGGCAGATATACCTATGACAGCTGTGTGCAATATTTCTGTAAAAGAGAAAATTGTGAGAAAGGGATCTGCAACTAAAGAAGACATAGGTCTTCTACACCTAAAAAAGTACTAATTGCCGAAGTGGTGTGATTCACAGGAATAGACAAGTGTTATATATTCTCTTCATTAGAACTTTAAAGCTGAGCCAAGATCCATTGTGTTCCAATGGACACAATAGCTGGATCAGATAGTTAGCAGATACTTAATTTAAAAACATCAAGAGTTCTAGCTGAATATAGTAGATTATTGAGCAATGGTAATGTGTCAGCTGCCGGTACATGACTGCACTTTAAAAGTAATCCAGATTCTGAAGCAATACTTAACAGCTCAGAAACTTTAGGAACTTTCCATATATTTTATTTATTTATATATATATATAAATAATCTGAACTAAATGTTATTGGGAGGAAATTTTCTGTCATAGTTTTCACAGAGGATAATGAATCAGAAGGCTGCTTGAGAATTTAGTTTGTGGTAGTGGGTGAAAAACAAATAGAAAAGCAGGAAAGCTCACACTAAATGAACCTGGCATTACAAACCATGGACTAGTTCATCTCCATGATAGAGAAGTAGTTTCACCTCAGGATCACATGAATAATTAATTCACCTTTTGTTCAAGGACGGGCTCTGAATGCAAAATACATGTGAAGTGGTATGTTACCTTTACTTAAAAACACTTTTTTGTTGGCATGATTTAAACACTGAACTGTGGTCTGAGAGGAGAAAATGCCTCTGCTATTAATCTTTAATAGACTATACCAATAACAGAGCTGTAATTCAACAGGCTACAGCCAATAATTCCACAACACCTTGGATGTTATATAACGTTAATTTATTGAGAAAATATTGCCAATAAAAAAAGACAAACTGTTTAGACTGTATACAAGGATGCTAGTTTATAAAAGGTTGTGACTAAAATTTTATTAATAGTGGCAAAGAACCTAATTTTCCATTGCTGAAAGTATCATATATATTTTTCTGGGTTGTAATACTTCAGCTTTAATACAGTGAAAGAGACCAGTTTCATGATCTCTTTATGACACTTAGCATGCAATGACCAGCAAGGCAAGGCAGCCCAGAGCCAGACTAGTCCTGGCAGGGGAAGGCCTATTCAGACAGGCTTAAGTTTTATCTGTGTATGCCCTTCATTGGGTTTCTGTATTACTCAAATGGTGTCCAATTTCTTCTTCAAATAATTGAAAGAACTATTTCACATAACACTGAAATTTCTCCTTCATGGATTAAATGTACTGTTTTAGGAGAACGCATTCTATAGGCAGTCTTGAAACGCCCCAAATTTTCTGTATTGTCTACATTATGGTGATTCTCTGATGAGAAATTACAAAAGATTGAAAATAAGGCTAACATCTGCCTATCAGAATCTGAAGTCTGTACAGAACTTCTGATATTTCAGAGGAATTTGGTAGTGTTTTGGTCTTCCCGCAACTCCCCCCCACCCCCCGAAATAGCCTCGTATTTATATGGAACATTTCAGACTATATTTAATGCTAGAACACAGGCCATAATGCATCCATAAAACATGACAGAATATGTGTTTTAATAGACTTCATGAAAAAAAAAAAAAAAGTTGAATGGTACTAATTGGAGTAATGATTTAAAAAATGAGGTCCTATGTGTTTAACAAACCCATGTTTTGATGACAAAAAGCCAGAGATGAGCTTCTGTAAAATATATCAGTCTTACCTGCAGAAATTCACAGTTTATATAAATTTCACTTTTTTTACACTACAACAAATACTGTTGAAAAGTAAAAAATCTGAACTAAAATTGTTCCTCTGAAAGGGACAGTCTGTTATATATATATATATATATATAATATATATATATATATATAAAATTACTTTTAGGAATGCCTGGTGAAAGCTATGTAAATATATTCTTTTCCTTAAGATAAATCAGTTATGTATTTCTTCAGAAGCTTGGTTACAAATCAGACTTTGAAACTGATGCACTATAGCTTGCTGTTTTAATAGCATTTCTCAAGATACCTAAAATGACCTCTGTTGACTTTAATGGCAAGAACAAATCATTACTCCTTTTTGTTCTTGTTAGCACTACAGAAGCAAAACCATGTCTATACTATTTCTTCTCAAGTGTAATTGAGAAAACAAAGTACTGATTTATAATCAGCAAAACCTGTGCAAGCCAATTGGTTATAATAATTTCTAGCAGGAGGAAGCTGCTAAGTTTTTCTTTTTGAAGTCATAAAATTAAGAGTATGATATTAAAATCTACTGGTTTTGCATCATGAGGTTTGTGCTTATGGTCACAGATTTTTATGACTGACCCAAATGAACTTCAAAGCAATGATTGATCTGATAAACATTTAAAAAACAACTGGAAATCTACCTGTACAATCTCCAGAATTTTTGAGATTCCTCATCATCAATAATAAAACACTGAGATATTCCCTTGTTTTCTTAAAGCTTCCTTATGCTATGATTCAAAAATTAATATATTTTCTAGGGTAAAGTCCTTCAAATATGCAAATGAATGATTGAAGCCAGTAACTTTATGGACTAAAACCTTTATGTGACCTTTGGCATGGATTGGGCTTAGCTGTAATAACATTAGCATAGGAGCTGCAGTTAGCCCTTAGTGGGCCATAGAGTAGGATTTTTGAGTGCAAATAAACTGTTGATCATTGTGAATGTTGCAAACTTGCCAAGAAGCTTCAAAAAAAGCAGACTGTGAGCTCCAGAGATGGTAATAGCCAACTGTCAGGCACCACAGGTCAGTCAAGATTAGGTTATATTCTAGTCAGTCCCATAACTGAGGGTGTCCATACTCACATGGGGAGAGATTTCAGGCATATATGAGAGAGGTGCCATGGCAAGAAGCCAAATAGATCAGGGAATCATAGAATGGTTTGGGTTGGAAGGGACCTTAAAGATCATCTAGGTCCAACCGCCCCAGGCATGGACAGGGACACCTACTAGACCAGATTGCTCAAAGCTTCATCCAGCCTGGCCTTGAACACTTCTAGAGATGGGGCAGCTGTTCCAGTGCCTCACCACCCTCACAGTAAAGAATTTCTTCCTAATATCTAATCAAATCTACCTTCTTTCAGCTTAAAGCCATTACCCCTTGTCCTATCACTACATGTCCTTGTAGAAAGTCCCCCTCCAGCTTTCTTGTAGGCCCTTTGTGGGTCCTGGAAGGCTGCTATGTGGTCTGCCCAGAGCCTTTTCTTCTCCAGGCTGAAGAACCCCAACTCTCTTAGCCTGTCTTACTGGAGGCTTCTTTTGGGGGCCCAGAGCTGAACACAGTACTCCAGGTGGGGTCTCACAAGGATGGAATAGAGGGGGAAAGTAGCCCTGGGGACTGGAGAAAAGAGAAAACAAGAATGAAAGAACCCTAGGGAACCCAAATCCCTGGCCCTGGACTAAGCACTGCATGGCTGGAAGGGCTGTGCTGACCTACCAGACTTTTCTTCTGGAACATTGCATGTCTCCTGTGGGACAGGGAAGTTGTACAAGGAACCACTGTGTTAACCTGCACAGCTTCTGGACTGCATCATATCTCCCACAGGACAGGTAAGTCTTGTAATTTGTAAAACTGTGTAGACCTGTTATTAATGTGTTTTGATATCTTCTTCCACTTATTCTCCACATTAGCACTTTGGTCTTAAACTGTGACACTTTTAGCTGCTGTAAGATCTGTACATACAGGGAGTATTACAGAGTCACAAATATGGCAGTTTTTTTCTGATCATTTAACAGTGACACACAGAGAGTTTTGTCTGATAATAAAGAGGTCATGTCAGAATAAAGGTCTACAGCTAGCTAGGATCTTGACAGATGCACGTCACATGCTAGAAGAAAATGTATTTTATAAAAATGGATTGTTTTGAAACATTTTTGAGAAATTGAAATGAAATTATATTAGTTCTGTTTAGTAAGAATGAGTGAAAAGAACAAAGTCCACAAACTCAACAAAACTGCCATCTGCTTGTCTTGAAAGTTTTCCCTACTCCCAAGTAGAGATTTTAGTGATAGCACAAGTGCTGGTATGTCATCTAAGCTTTACAGACAATGTAGGAAGCTGAAATAAAAGGTTTGTAGAACATTCCTATTTGTATCGTGAGTGCATAGGTAGTGATTTATTGACATTCTGTTATAATATTTATCTAGCTTATCAAAGATTGTAGGAAAAGTTGAAAAGAGTACCACATTTGACATTAATGCACTTTTAGAACAAAGCTATAAATGGAGAAAAGAAATTAATATATTTTAAATCTTCCACAAAATCACTAGGCTGTAATCGTGAGAATATTTTTAATGACTTTACCACAGACTACAAGAAAAAATGCTTAGTATTTCAAATACTTTTGAAATATATGTAAGACTTTTAATTTAAACTAATTTGAAATGTCATGCTTTTTATTTAAATAAATTTTATTTTACATAGATATTTTAATTGATTCTGTGATAGTGTTATTCCTCCTGCCGTAGACAAGTGTATTAGGCACAATATATTAGTGTAACCAAAACATGATCTCTACCTCATTAAACAGTTAATTGTACTGACTACCCATCCCCTTTTCTCTACATGTGATGTTCCTGCATGACCATTATATAGCCTTTGGTATCCTTATACTGTTTTCACCAGGAAATGTGACACTGTTCTCTCCTGAGTTTAAAATAACATGGTCAAATCTGAGTTAGCTGTTCCCTCCATCAAGATCTCCATACTCTCTGTTTTGATATTGAACTATGCTAGTGATAGAAACATGAACATTGTCACTCAGACCCACAGACCAGGATCACCTAGGATGCTTCTGTTCTTTTCCTGTGCATGTCCACTCACAGATCCTGCTGTGTTTACTGCCTTGAAACCTTCTCTTGTCTTCATGATCCACTGCAGCTCTACCACTTGCTGCTCAGTGTCTTGTATCTGTCAGCATCATTACAAATTTACCAGCTTTTTGTTCATCTTTCCTCTTCTGATACTCTATCTTCGTTCAAAATAACTTTCCTAATATACAAAATCCTCCTGATCATTATAAATAGCCATGATTTTTGGCCACTCATTCTTCAAATTCTTAGTTCTGAGTTAAGGACAACCTCACTGAACTCACTATTATTACTTTTAATTTATAGTTTTTTTAGAATAATTCTTGAGAATTACCAGTCTCTTAGTTTGCTTTTCACTGTAAAGACATATGGTGGATGACATTCCAAATACATGATACTATGTTTTTCAAAATTTTAAATACAACATAATCATGGTTTTGGAAAAAAAAAAAAAAAAAGTAATCCAAGAACAATCTTGTGTATCTTGGTAGATTTTGATTACAAGAAAATAAAATTTATCCTAAGTTTTGAGTAAATATCTGTTACTTTTATTTTCCTTGTTTTATGTTATTTTTCTTCATCTTTGCTTAAATGTTTGGTGTTTTGTTGTTCTTTGTTTGTTATCTTTTCAGAGATCATCTTATGAGGTATAATTAAACCCCTACAGAGATCACTTAGAAACAACAACCATTAATACAATTAGTCAGTTGGAAAGGAAGGTAGAATAGCTTTTCATTCATTCTGCCTAAAGAGAACTTATATGTAGAACTTGATAGATGATAAATGAAAACTAAAGTGTTTTTTCTAGCTAACTTATTTTGATTGAAAGATAAACACAAACCAACTCCTATGCTTTATAGCTGAATTTATGCAAACATAAGGATACAAATGCAAAGGAAAAAAAAAAAAAAAAAGGTAACCAGAGACATGGTAATGTCCCCAGGAAAAAGAAAAGTAACAAAATTAAAACTCAAGTAATCAATCTACATGGAAAATTCTGCCCCAGGCAATGGCTGTGTTCACAGACTCTGAATTTCAAGCTTTCTTTCAAAACAACCCCAGAGTGTGTAGAGATCAGCACCTTCAAATGAAAAAACAGTGTTTTTCCTAAAATCTTGGAAGAGATGTGATTCAAGAACTCAGAGAAAATGTAAGCAGCAGAAAGGACATGAAGATTTCTTCATCAAAAATAGCAAATTATGCTGTTAAGACACAAAGAACTAGCCAGCTATTAGTGACTAGACTAAAACTATGTGGTGTAACTATCTAGATAGCTGACTCCTTGGATACAATTATTAGATCTGATCAAAGTCATGATACATTATCATCCATCAAATTCTAAGGAGGGTGGGGAAAAACCAACAAAACAAAGCTCCAACATATAACATGGCAAAACAACATTAGACAACCAATAACAGAAGATTTTGGAGAAACTTAGAGAAAGAGACTAGGAAGGAGACTAAGCTAATTTAAAATTATCTTTGAAGGAAATAAACAAAAACTTGGTACAAGTGCACTAAATGTATCAGAGTTAATCTCCTGTTGTGGTTTAACCCCAGCTGGCATCTAAACACCATACAGCCACTTGCTCATCACCCCTCCCCTTGTGGCGATAAGAAATAGAATCAGAAGGTTGAAAGTGACAAAAACTCATGTGTTGAGATAAAGACAGTTTAATAGGTAAGCAAAATCTGTGCACACAACTAAAGCGAAATAAGGAATTCATTCACCGCTTCCATAGGCAGGCAGGTGATTGAGCTGGAGCTGAGCCATCTCCAGGACAGCAGGGCTCCATCACACGTAACGGTTACTTGGGAAGACATACACCATCACCCTGAACATCCCCCCCTCCCTTCTTCTTCCCCCAGCTTTATATGCTGAGCATAACATCCCATGGTCTGGAATATCCCTTTGATCAATTGGGGCCAGCTGTGTCCCCTCCCAGGTCCTTGTGCTCCCCCAGCCCACTCACTGGTGGGGTGGGGTAAGAAAGGGAAAGGGCCTTGGCTCTGTGCAAGTGCTGCTTGGTGCTTACAGAGAAAATATCTCTGTATTATTAACACTGTTTTGACCACAAATCCAAAACATAGCCCCAGACTAGCTACTATGAAGAAAACTAACTCTGTCTCAGCCAAAAAGAGTATAACATATTAAAGCAGTCACAAACTAAGGAATATTTTCTGATTTTGGAGAAAATAGAAGATGTTAAATTCAGATATAGAGAAAAAAAGTGATATTTATCAAGGTTGTCATTGAAACATGGGTAAAGGTAAAGCCACTTTTTCTACAAGAGGTGATCAGACTTCAGAGAAAATAGATTACACAGGAAGGATAGTGAAGTAATGACACTTTATTATGTTTTCAACATCATGTCTGAAAAGAAACACCAGCTCAGCTCCTGGTGGTTTTATCAGAACTCCGTGAATGAATACTGCATGCCAGAGCAATGCTAATTATCACATTGTGAACTACTAGCCTATCTCATGTTTAACCACCATGAGGAATCTGTTGACAATGTATCAGAGCACATCTACAACAATCTATTTAGGCAAAGGTATTTCCTGTGAGATGCAAACATAAAACAATGGGTACCAAGGTTCAGATTCTGAGTGACAGGCTAGTTATAAAAACTGTCAAATCCATGAAGAGGAACCTCTAGGGTAGTGTGGATGGATTATAGCAATGTTTTTTATTCAGTCCTGTGTTTAGAAATGTTGAAAATACTGAGAATGTACATTTCTATGAATAACCAGCAAATTTTAGTTTTACTGATCATTACCAAAGACTGATATGTAGCTATTCTTGGTATCATCAGGGGATCCTTCAAGGAGGCTTCCCCCCCCCCCCCCCCCCCCCCCCCCGATTTATTCTTCAGTATTTATATTTTGACTCCCTTTTGAAAAAAAGTTGCCTGGACTTTAGTAGGAAAAAGTGTCTACTATTATATATGTAAAACCTAAAGTACTTACAAGATGAGATTAAGAGGACTGGACCAAGATGTAAGAAAAGATGGTCTGAGGAAGTAACAAATGGTATTTTAAAAATATACTTGGTGTGTCCTCAGTAAGGCTAAGAACAATGGATTTAAATCCGTGAACCAAAATGTCTCAACTATATAATACAAAGTCCTACACACAAACTTAGAATATTTGTGAAAAAGAGGTGAAACAAGGTGTAGATAAATAAGATGGTAAACATGATGTGATGCTATGTGTATCATTAGCAGCTGTTCGTGGCCGATGCACAACAGACACCAGAAAAATCATAGAATCATACAACACTTTGGTTTGGAAGCGACCTTTAAAGGTCATCTAGTCCAACCCCCCTGTCATGGACAGGTATATCTTCAGCTAAGATCAGGTTGCTCAGAGCCCCATCCAATCTGACCTTCAATGTTTCCAGGGAAGAGGCATGTACCACCTCTCTGTGCAACATAGGTACCTAGATAAATTGTGTCCTTTGTGATGAGCACCACTTTTACAGGGGCTGAAAGGGGCAAGAATATTTCCTGAACACCAGAAATGATTAAATGATTTTCATATTGGATTTCCACAGGCTGTTAGAAACCAGATCAAACATTGTATTGATTCAAAAATTTTCCCATTCACAAAGCATACCCAATAAAGACTATAAAAGAAACTTTTTTCTGTGGACAAATACATCTCAGAGAAAGAAGAAAAAATCCTCCACAAATCTCCATTGCTAAGGATATAATCTGTAAGAAAAATGAGAGAAAAAAACCAAAACCAAAACAACAAACCACAGTTAAAATACTTGTCACACATAAATTGTTCTGTGTCTGAAAGGCATTGTGGTCATAATCAGTTGGAGTTTTCCTTCAGCCTACAGAATTTCTAAAAACCTTGATTTTCAACCTTTAAGCTATTTTCCACATCTCTACGACATATTGACCTGTAAGAATACAGCTGGCACTGACCACAGACTGTATTAAATCATATCAATAGGAAATAAACCAAAACAAACAAACAAATAAAACCATTGCACATACATTGCACTCTTCATTAGAAAATGTTCCTATTACTCTGTGTGAAAACCTTTTAAATCCTACAGGTGATATCAACACTTCAAAACATTGTCAAGCGTGGCTTTCTGCTTTTGCTAAGTAGAGATGGTAACTCAGAAAGAACAGTCATAATCTCAACAGTAGCAATTTCATTACATTGACTGCCAACTTGAAAAATACTGAGGCTGAAAGTGAAAAGTATACTGACAGCTGGTTACTCATACGAGAAGTAACTATGTGTCCTTTTTCAGAAAAGAAATACTTAATTTTTTTTTATTTTTTTTTATTTTTACATTCAATGCTTGACTTAAGATAATACTTTGAACGAGCTCAGAAGAAAAAACAAATATTTTCTGACACGGATGAGTGTGGGAACAATGATTTACTAATACCTTTATCAGTACAAAATTAGGGGGGAAAAGTAAGAAAGTTAATGGATCGAATGCTCCCGTCTTTTCCAGAAGTCTGGTACTAGACAAAATGTAACGTATAAAAAACCAGAATACAAAGGTGAAGTTTTTTTAGTATCAGAGTGAATTTTAAGTGGAAAGGTGTGAAATTAACAGTCCATTAAGAAACTGAGGGATAAAACGAAGCTTCCAGAATTAAAAAACATCTTTAGATAAACTACAAAACATAATGATTGAAGAGTAAGATAAGTGAAAAAAACGTTAAGAATTTTTAAATGAAGTTATTTTGCAGTAGTTCTGCATTCCTACAGAGGTGCGGCCACCATCTCTCATGGGCTCAGCCTTGGCCAGTGGCGGGTCCATCTTGGAACCGGCTGGCATTGGCCCTGCTGGACATAAGAGAATTTTCTAACAGCTTCTCATAGAAGCCACCTCTGTAGCCCGCCCACCCTTTACCACTAAAACCTTGCCACACAAACCCAATGCAGAAATGTTTTGTTCTTTGTGCCAAATTGTCTGCATAAATTTACAGTGTATGCTTATATAAAAATATGGCCTCATCTGCATTTCAAAATTGTCCTCATTGCAACAGCATAGGTGTAGGAACTGTCAGTTTCATTTAAGAATGCCTAATACTGATCTTGTTTAAGAAAACTACCAATGTCAATAAAATTAATAAAATCAGAATAAAAGTGTCCCTACACAGGTTGCATCAACCCAGCCAAACATTCAAGAGATTTTTTCTCATGGGCACAAGCCTTACATAAAATGGAATATTCATGGACTATTGATGCTGGAGCATAAGATTAATAATCCTATAAGTGCTTATATACGTAGTTCATAGAATATTCATAGACTAATCACATGGATCTAATAATTGAAGTAGATCTTAGATGTATGGAGTTGCATTGATAGTATATTGCTTTGTTAGGTGGACTCTAAAATATTACTAATACACTACTAATCAAGATACTCATTTAAGCACCTGAATCTAGACAAATTAATTCAACATAGCTTCAGTCTTTGTTGATACATACTTATTCATGACTAGAGTTCTTTAGGCACAGCAGCAACAAAAATACCATGAGACTCTTTTCACTGTCATGTTATTGCCATGTCGCTACTTACTAAGATACATCAATAAACTCCAGTTGTGTAGCGTAGAAAGTAAAAACAGTAGTATATTTATAATAAGAATTGCACACAATGCTATGTGCATTTGAAACAAAATTGCACAATAGAATACAGTATAGAAGAAAAAAACACACACCTTTTCTCATATCATGGTCATTCCATTTTTAATTCCCTTAATTCCTAAATCTCAAAAAATGGAGAGGTAAGGTCTTATTTTGAAAAAACAGATGCTGTCTCACCACACTTTTGTGTATAAAGAAATGCCCCTACAGATACTGGCAAACGACAGACACCTTTGTCAGTGTTATCTGCAGCCACCTCAAATAACTTCCTCAAAGAGCTTCCTTTTCAAGGGGGAAAAAAAAATCTGATGCAATTAATGTATCACATTTACACCTAAACTAATGCAGGGCTAAGTTAGGAGACTGCATCCATTCTTTTAGATTCTTATTATTCTGAAATAAGTACTGATAATAATGTGACTTATACCATGTAATGACAACAAGCAAATATGATGTAAGAAAATCTATTATTACTTTATCAGCATCAATAAAACCTAGTTGCTGTTACTCTGAGAAACATGTTAGTATTTATATGTTTCAAGCCAAAGAATTAAGAATCTATAATCAGCAATGACAAGTTATGTGCTCTTATATCCTCTACTTCTCAGAAAAGAGAATAAAGAGCAGTTGAAAATGAATATGAGGAGGCAGTATTTATATCTGAATTAGATCTCATTACAATAGGGGAATCTCATATTTTATAGGAAATGCCAAATATTTGGAATGGTCTATAAGTCTAAATAAAGGTTAGAATTAAAAATTTGGCGGACATTTTTTCCATCAGAAAGATAATACAGTAATGAAATATGTTCATCAACAAAGAAGAAATTATGTAAAAGCAGAAAGAAACCCCAACTAAATATGTCAAGCTTTCAACACTCAGGTACAACTTGTGGTTGAAAATCTTGGTGTAATCAGATGTTCCTAATGTTTGTGTTCTTTCCAAATGAATCTTTTCTACAGATAAGCTAGATGCTCCGGTTCTGCTGATCTAGGTCAACTCCAAACTATAGAGCAATGATGGCTAAGTCCACTGTTATCAGTAAGCATTAAGTCATATTTTAATATGAATAACTGAGTTACAGAACCAGCCAATCTGAATTGAAGACTATAATGTCATCATTCATGAAATACGAATGACTATGTAATATGAGGAAAGTAGCTAAATCTAACCTTACTGAAATATCGAATAATTTCTCTTTGTAAAAAGCGTTCATGCAAACTTATTTTCTGGTTTGCAAAGAAAAAGTAAACATCTTAGTTTTATCACTTCAAAATGTTTTCTTTTCAAACTGAAATTATATCAAGTCTTTAAGATACTACCTTTCTCGTGCAAGGGGCTATTTTCCATTATTTACAGTTGTGTATCCTTTCTTTTATCTATTCTCATATAATTGCCTTCTTTTAATTGCTCCTTTTGATAGCCTCTGTCTTTCAAATTTATGTCTTAGGAATGGTCAGGATATGAAGTTCTGGTATAAACACAATTGCACTGATATAAAAAACAATTCTTTGAGTAAGTTTCTTCTTAACAAACTTCAGCTATGTAAGTAGTAGGCCCCTGACCTAAAGCTAGTTCATGAAGAGAAAAATGTACTTCCACAGGATTACTCATCCTACTGATATCAGAAACTTATTTTAGAATAGGGTGAATCCCTCTCTGGAGTTCCCTATATCTTCCTTTTATGAGTAGAAGAATCCTTCTATACTGCACTAAATATTTAAATATAGAAGGGCTCAAACTATGCAGTACATAACTGGTGAGCTCCAGTTACTCTATAAACAAAATTATTCTGAAGATTCATTCCTGTTGAGACTAAGAGGAAGGATCATTGTAGTCTTATCTGTAGAATCATGCCTTTCTCAAGCTTCTTCTGGCTGGTGTGCCGAGGGCCATACCAGTCTTTTCTAAAGATAGCTTCCATTAACAGGAATGGTGATCTACCTCATAGCAGCAAGAATTTCTCAGCAAGCAGATATACTCTACCGCTTTCATCCTGACAGATGTAGGCCCTGATCTGATCTGGTCAGCTCAGCACCATGTGCTCAATACCCCAAAACAGGGTCTCCATCCAGCTGCCTTTTCTACCTCATTGCTTCTCCCTCCCACAGACCACATCATCTGCCATGTGATAGGGCCCAGCTGCACTCAGTTCTTTAAAAGGTAACTTGCAATAGCAGTGGGGCACTTAAGGACGGGGTGCTTATTAGTTCTTGTCTTAAAAACATTCAGTGCTTGCACAGGCAGTGAATCCATTCAGAAAATCTGTACATTTTTTTTTTTTTCCTCAGCATAAAACTTACCTGGGCAACTGTATGATAAATAGTAAATCAAGATACAAAGTCAACAAAATGGTGGTAAATGGGGAAAGGATAAATAGAGGTTGGCTATTATGTGGGAGGGAATGGGGGTGGTAAAGTAAGCAGGGTAAACCTAGGAGGACAAAAACTTAAATGGTGTGGTTGGGATTTTAGGGTGTTTCTTTTGAGCAGCCCTGCACAAGATCAATGGAGATTGCAGCAGAACAAAAAAATCTGTCATTTCTTTGATATTTGCATCTGATTTCATACTTTGGCTTGGGCACCTGGGTTGCTCTCCTTAATACTGGCAAGGGAATGCTAAGAGGGGGTGGAAGACACATCCTGATTTCTTAACAACTGGCACATAGACAAACAGGAGACATAAGACTCATTTCCTAAAGAAATGAAGCTGAGGTGCCTCTCTGGCACCTAGTTGTTCTTTCACTGGGAATTGCTTCATATTATCATGTAACTATTTATATTGCTGTTGTTAATTCAAGTTTACATTAGTCTGAGGTAAAAATTAGTTGCCAAGAGAGTTCCTGTGGCAAAATACCTTCCTAAGGCTTTGCTCTTCCGTGTCTGTCTTTCCTGCAGCCAGGTGCCCTGCATAGAGTAAATATGAAGTGCTAATATTTTTATAAGGTAAAGCTTTACATTGAAATTGGAAGAATGTGAAATGATCAAAATGTAAATTGAGGCTTCACACTCAGTGTCAGTGCCTTTTTTAATGATTTCCATTCTATCTTAACTGTGTCCATGTCATTACCAAAGCCCAGTTAAGGACAACTTTACCTTGAATGTCTTTTCATAAAAAAGATTCAGCAGGGTCTGATAATTGGCAAGTGAGTTATGTTACATCTTTGAAAGTTTGTGGTACAGGGATACTTCCAAAATAAATGAGCATGCCCTTTGCATGTTCTCACGTTCTGATGATTTCTGCCTGTCAGAGTGGTGGCTTTGGACTGCAATTAAGGTAGCCACATACAAATGCAATTAGATCTGTGTGACACACATAGAAGTTGAATGGTGACAGACTTCGTAGAACAATTAGTGAAAATTCTCTTGAGTTCCTGAAGTGCAGCTGGCCAGTTCAGTCTGGTGAGTGAATATATCCAGTTTAACTTGTCCTCATCCAGGTCTGATGTCTCATTTTCCGTGACTTCCTCGAGTAACTTTCATCTGCTGTTTCAATGGCTGCTATGTCTCTTTCTTTTTTTCAAGGAAGCAAAGTTTCAAAGCACAAAGGGAGAACGGTACACATGAGCTACATGCTTTGGTCAGAGGATGATTTATGAGGCTTGACAAGGCAATTTACAGATTTTCTATCTCTGCATTCAGAATATGCTCTGTGTCTAACAGGAATGCCTATTAATTATCACATGAAACAAACTCATAGCTTTTGTGGCATGAAACATGGAAGATTATTTTAAAAAGTACACATTTGATCATATATCATACTTGAGTTAATTCAGAATCAGTGTAAAATAAATTTATTCATGATTTGTCCCAGCTTGTGGTATATAAACTGAAACTAAAAAAAATCATTAACAAATTACAAGGCTTGAATTCTCCCAGTTATATGTGTACAACACTTTCAATACTGTTAAGGTTATTTCGGTACCTTCACTGAAAGGTAAGCATAGCTGATTGGATTTTTCACTGTAATTTGCATTGTAGTTTTTCCTGCTAAGGGTTGTCTACTGGAAAATTGCATTTATTGTAATTTGTCATTTTTAGTGGTTTAAAAAATAAATTAGATATAAAATTTCTGTGCTAGAACATATGTGAATGGCTCCCAGAAACTTAATTTCTCTCTTCTTTTATTGCCTCCATATGCAAAATTCAATATTTGAGCAGTGTAACAGATCATCTAACTCACACAAGGTTATTCCTGCACCCTGTATGTACACCCTTAACCTGTCTTGATGTTTGCACTTTTCCTCCGCCTGGAATTCATCTGATCATTAAAAACCACACTGTCTTCTCAGTAGAGGGACCTATATCTCTCATAGAACAAAAATTATAAACCTAACTGTTATAAACCTCTCTAACAATAACTTTCTGTTAACACTTACATGTATATCTGTTGTCTGAGTCATGTTGTTCCTAATACTTAAGAACTTCTTAAAAAAATTACTTAAAGTTTAATACTTAATATTTTGGAAAGTCAGGATATTTACTCAGCAGTTTAAGTATCATTTTAGAAAACTGCTGTTACAAAAATAGAAATCTTGGTCTTGATATCATTTGCACCAGCTAGACCTATTTTATGGCAGCAATGGCTATATTATGCCTTCTACTAGGAAGGGGAAAATGTAAGCAGAGTTGTTTTAAGCAAGTAATTTGCAGGAAAAGAGAAACTAAATATTCCTCTCTTTTTGAAGCTGGACTAGCAGTGATATGTAATTTTGAAGAGGATTATTGATTTGTGACAGAAAAGTCATCTACCTGTTGTGCCACTTGTTGTGTCTGTGCAACAAAATGGGACTAGGTGTCTTATTTTTCCATGATGCAGAGTGGTTAATCTGCTCTATAGATCTCTAAGTATAGAAAAGGGCACTTCTTGAGAGACATCTGTTAATTTGGATGTTACTCAATTTCTTTTTCCTACCAAAATCATCATTGCCAATGAGAGAATGGGTAAGTCACTGGCAGCAAATACTCTGCCTGAGTTATTCTTATGTTGAGCATATGGCTCCATTGTCTGTCACCACTCAGACCTGTTCCACTTTATTTTGTTGCTGAAATACTTCTTGATTTCTAAATGTTCATGAGATACAAATGACTCTAATGGATCAACCTGATCACAAGGGCTTTGCTTCATGGGCTTCACAAGAACATATATATATATTTTTTTAGGACCATGAATTCTATTTCGAATTCAAAAAAAGCAAGTATAACTGATTTTTTTTAAAACAAGTGTATTATCCTTAATGCCACCAATTCTGTTCTTTTCTTATGAATGTCTAATTAATCTAGAGCTGCCCTTTGATACAAAATATTTCAAAACCCATTCAAGCACTTTTTCTCTGCTCTGCCAATTCTTACCTATTTTTTCATGTGTGTTGGATTTATATAATAGGACAAGAACTGATATTTTTCCCCCCCCTCAAGCTTTAAGTAATTAATTCCAGAACTAGTTCTGTAAAAGTGGTCTGGAAAATAACTGAACTCACAGAAGTGCCAAATTTTAAAGCATATTAGGAGGCATCCATGTATGCTTTGAACACCTAGTTGAGTAGTATTCAACATGAAGAGCTGATGAAGTCAAAGAATAAAGTCACAAAGAACTACAAAATGATTGCAACGTGTCACTCTGACATGACCCAATGTACTGATGTATTGATGCAACATCACAGTGAAAACATTGCAAAGCAATAACAAGGCACCTGGCTGTGATTACTTTGTGGTTCTCCATGACTATTTGACACTGCAGTTTTCATCTTCCTTCTCTTTCCTCTTACTCCTGACTTGTAAGAGAGACTAGGTTGTTACTAGGTTGTTTCACATTGTGTATCTCTTTTGCTCTTTTTTTAACCCCTTTTTGACTCCCCACGCCACCCAACCCCACCCCCGATTATTTTCAGTGACCTGGGTTTATTGGTTCATAACTTTATGAATGTCAAGAAGCATTAAGACAGCTGCAAAGATCTTTTTCTCTGGATATTTTCTGGTCACAGGCAATAGAAAAAGAGCTTTATAAATTCTTACTGACTATACAGGAACTATAGGCAAGGATTAAAAAATATACATGCCCCTGTTACTCCAGAAGGATCCCACCTTCTGGTCTTTCTGTGAGCCTTGATATTATAATACAAATAAATACACTGGCTTTTTAAAAAGAAGAATCTTCAAGCTTTCAGTATCTCAGATTCAGAAATCTTAAATTTAAGTATCGCCTAGTGAAAGATGTGAGGTACAGGTTCAGTACAGCATATGGCTTTAAAGCTGTTATTACAGATTTAGAGCATGAAGTCATTTTCTCTCCTGAGAAATTACTTCCCATGAAATATAGTCTTCAATTTGCATTTTACTCTGCTATCCTCCATTATTTGATTCTCCATTTATATTTTAACTCCCGCAGCACTCACTACTGGATAATGCCAGCTGTTGAGTCAGCAACATGAATGTAGCTCAGACACTATGATTACTAGGTTTTATCTTCTAGTCTCTGAAGGTGCAGCCACCTACTTTGTTGCAAAAACAACTCATATTGCACATATACAGATACCTGGATACTCAGAGTGAGTTTTATGTGATGTTCAGTATGAACTTAAAAGGGAAATATAATGATGCATCCCACAGCAGGTATTGCTGCCACAATAGCTGAAGGTAAATTTGGGACGTTTATGCTTGATGAATGTTCAAACTAAAATAAGGATGGGGAAACTTCATTCTCCCTGCTCATCCTTATCTTTTTACATTGTAGACCAAAACATTTTGGACACAAGGACAGGAGAAAGTTTCTGGAACAAATGGGCTATAAGTATCTTGGATGTGTTTCTGCCACATAGGCATGAGTGTTGCTCACAGGTCAGGAGCAAACAATGTTCATTTTGAGCTAGGAAGACACTGTTTTGTATTCTAGTACATTAGATGCTGCAAACAAAATCTTTAAAGTAGTAAAACATATCTGATGTAACCTGGTGAGTATACGAGGATCATAGAAAACCAGCAGAATTATATATTTCAAAGCTGTTCAATAAATATTCCACATCTGTTAGAAACTAGAGAAACTAGAAATTGAGGTTGAAATTCATCTGATATAAAATTTAAAGAGCTGATTTGTACAGCTTAGCTGGTCTCTTATGTTTCCCTTTACTGTAGAGATGAACCAGATCATTCATCTCATTATAAAATATATATCTAAAAGAGACTAGATTAATCTCACCCTAAAAAGCACTAATTCCCCTTTCTTTTTTTATTAAAACAGGCTTTCTGGTTAGCTGTGCTCTGGATGTATACATCACAGATGTTTAAAGTTAAGCTAGATACATCTCTTTGTAGATACATCTACAGCCCAATTCCCCCATGAATCTTTGAAAAATTTTAAATATTTTTATACCTGTAATAATTTATAAAAATGGAACTCAGGGGATTGCAACCTTTACATCTATACATTTTTTCCTAAACTTTACTAGAAAAAATCACAAAAAATCACAGATATAAATAAGTGGCACCAATATTCCACAGATATGTTATATCCCACCAACAGTGAATCCAAAAAACATTTCTGAATGTTACCGACAAGAAAGTAAATGAACAAAGTAGTATTATTAATGATAATGGTAATAGAAGAATTAATGGTGTGTTATAAATTCCTAGTAAGCCTTAAGTAAGAGTAAGATATCTGATTAAATTTTGCATTCTTTTAATAATTTTTTAAGAAGCAGTAAGTGATTAGAAACTATCACCTGCGTTCTTCTCCTCTGTCCTTCCTCTGACCTGCTTTCATTCCTTATTTGCTTGCTTAATATTTCTGTAATAACAGAATAAAAGAAGCAGCAGTCCACAGGAAACCCACATGGAGGTAGTAAAAATGATAAAGCACCATGGTTGTTTTTCCCCATTGAATCAAAAATATTCCTCTGTGTCTCTGACAGTAACATTCCTAAAGAATGCTACTGTTTTTAATTTTTCATACTATATATAAAATACTGCCTTTTTACTTTGTTCGTGATTGAATCTTATCTTATTTCAGACATGAATGGTTGCTGCTGATGCTAAATTTTTAAATAATTTCAGAGGAAAAAAGCATGGGTCTACAAACTTACAGCAAAGAGCATCTCGGTTATATGTGGTTTGGAGTGCAGTTTGGGACAAGCTTCCAAGAGAGCACCCAGTGACTGACACAAAGGCATTTGTTCTACCTATTGAAAAGAGGTATCACATTTTCCTTCACGTAAGTTGTAAACCCCGCAGCTTTGCTTTTCTTTATTTTGATGTTTTTCATGATCTTGCCTCTCTAGGTTGATTATCATGTGTCCCTGCAAAACCTCCCAGCAATAATTTTAATTTACTAATGATGACTTCCAAGTTCTACTTCTTCTGCCTCTAAAGCAGAAGAATAAAAGAGCAATTGACATGAAAGCCTCATATGGAAAATATTCCTATCTAAATGCCCTTATTCAGCTTCATTCATAGACTGTGTGTTACTGAGTTTTCCTGAAAGGGAGAAAATTTTTCTCTCAGCAAACAGCATGAAATAATAGGCTGTGAATACTTACCTGTGCTTCTTGCCCTCAGATTTCAGATGTATAATATTTACATAGGTATTCTTCTCTTTTTAAAGTGACCCTAGACATTTTTTTATCTTTTTTTAATTATATGTAGAAAAATGTGGCTAGATAGAAGAATATATCATAGCTTTATCTTCTGATAACATATTTAGACAATCTACTACAACATCATGTTAGGCATAAAACACCTGTAGTCATTCCCTCCAACACATAAAAACAGGAAGAAGAAATTCCCATTTCCAGAGTGAACACTCAACATTTAAAAGCTTTCTGTTTCATAAAGAAAATGTTACTCCTTTGTAACTGCATATGGGTTACACTATCTGAAGTCCAGTTGAAGACTAACTCTCATTCTAAAATAAATTCTTACCTAGGATGTCAAATAGGCAGATGGGTCCAGGAAAGCAATGCAATTTCAGAGCCTTCCTTTGCTCTTGTCCTAGGTTTTTCCTATCAGGTGGTTTGTGTGTATCCCACGTAGTGTTAAAAACACTGTTCTGAGATTTCCAAGTCTCCCCTTGTTCCATCTAAGAGGAATTTTGGCACTTACCTTGTCATTCTGAATTCCCCTTCAGAGCTTAGGTGACTGGTTTATAGTGGCTGCAGTGTTTATTTTGGCCATGCTGAAGTCTGCTTGTGAATATCTGTGGTGTTGGTATGTGGTCCCATAATGTAAATTGCATATAATTTTCCTAAAATCACACATTGTTTTTGAGATCACTTTTCCACTTTATTCAACAGCTAATGGAATCTTTCCCCATAAATCTTATTAATTCATATATCACTGTCTGTAAGACTGGCTGAGTTGTTTGCAGTGATATTCACATATGCAGTGATGATTCAGTGGTTCAGCTGAAATACCCTTCTACGGGCTTATAAAAAAGGCTGATTCTGAGACTTACTTGCAAACTTTTCGACAAACTATATTTTCAATTTAATCTGGACTTTACATGTTGAATGTCCCACCATAACAGCTGAACCAGAATACACATTCATTGACACAGATTCTTAAAAGCAGAAGACCTTTGGGTTAGGATAAACTTCTGTAGGAAGTGTACATGTACTTTTGTAGTTACGGTGTAAGCTTTTCGTGTAATAACCTGGTGATGAAAACAGTCATGTAGGAAGTAGGTCTTTAATATTTTTGAACCCACAGCCTAAAATATATCTTCCTAAATAAGTTATTCACCCTTTTGGTGAAGGTAGGCTGCTGAATATCCTGGGAAACATGAGGCCAGGATGGAAGCCAGCAAAGTAGACTTGACTTCAGCCTACTGATTAAGATATTTATTCAGTTGGTACTCATCCTATTTATAGTGATGATTTCCTATTCAAAATATCCTTACGCAGATACGCTGCACACTTCTCATCCCTTCAAGTACCTCAGCATTTATGCATTTTTCACCAAGTTTTTGACAATGACTTGGTGACTTTGACAATGAATTCTGAGTTTGGGGCAGAAGCCTTATTAGTGGTCTACAACTTCTACAGCGGCATAAAAAGAAAAGACAGAACCAAATGCTTCTCAGAATTTCACAGTAGAAAGATGAGAGGCAACGGTCACAAGTTGGAACATGGGAATTTCTGATAATATATGGGAAACTTTTTTTCCATGAAGCTGGTCAAAGATTGGAAAAGAGTCCTAGAGATGTTGAGGAATCTTCATCCTTAGAGGTACTTTAAGATTAATCAGACAAGACCCTGGGCAACCTGCTATAACTCCCACTTTGAGCAGTAAGTTGGACTGGATGACCTCTGGAGATCCCTTTTAATCCATATGTTTTTATGGCCTACTGTAGGAAAGTTCGGGAAAGCTTAGAGATTTCCCCTCCTTTTTAAACAACATTTACCTATCCACTTAAAATCTGCAGGCCACGTTTCTCTAAAGTATCTGCATATGCTGAAAATTCATAATAGAGATGCGATTTTTTTAAATTTTACAAACTTCTTATCTATTGAGAACAGGGTTCCACCAGAGATTCCTTGAGAACATAGGAGCTAAGACTGTTTTAAGAAAACACTCAGAACTGTGGTGAAAGGTGAGCCAAATAGATATAAATAATGATGTGGTGAGCTGGGAGACTCAAAGGTAGATGCAGATCTACTGTAGGAAACCAGACTCCTGATAGAACAATTTGTTTTGTTTCACCTTTACATACAGATACAGTCTAATCTAAAACATCTACAGATTGCAAAGGCTGGGGATGACTAGACAACCATGCCTTCTCTTTGTGAAAATTGCTTACTCAATATTTGGCTCTGGGACTCTTTCATTCCTAGCTGCTCAGTGGTCCAGATATGACATTTGATAAAGGTTCAGTTCCCCAGAGTGCCCCCAGGGGTTGTTGATGAAGTTGTCCTTCCATACATAGGAGCTTTGGGATGTAATGCCCTGTGTTTAAGATGCTTGCGAGACAGAATTCAAAACATGAAGAAATTGTTTGCTTATTACTTAAAATAAAACCCCAGAAAAAACAAACAAAAAAACCCCAACCAAAAACAAAAAAACCAACCAAACAAAAACAAACAGGAAAACCAACCTCTCTCTCTGCTTCATTAGATTACTATTCTCAGGAGGTGTCTAGTGTTTCCTATCGTTACAAATCTGCATTTCCCAAAGAGATGACAGTGTGCACTGGAGAAGAGAGTCTTAGAACAGTAGGGCAGACAGTGCTCTCCCTATTTCCCACAGCAATTTAGAAAGTTTAAATAAAATTTACATAATTTTGTTTTAAGACTATTAATAAGTATGACCAAATTTAAAAGTATTATTACAATTATCACATGTGAGTGTGTGTGTGTGAGGACAGCTCAGAGAGAAAGGAAGCTATTAAGAACCAATCTAAAATTTATAAGATATTATTTTACAGAGAATAAAAGACTGGTTTATGACACCTCAAGGGTGTCACATAATGTTGTTAGAGGGAAATCTGTTGGGTAGATTTATAAAAAGAACTGCCTCTAGGACACATCACACTTAATTTTTCAGACAACCAACAAAAACAAAAGAAGTGAGCTCTCTTTGGAAACCTTCAGAAGCCCCAATCTCTTTTCATGTACTCTAAGCACTTGCCTTAGGAGGACTAAATGTCCGTTCCTGTCTGTTTGTGTGTGTTTGGGCTGGGATAGAGTTAATTTTTTTCATAGTAGCTAGTCTGGGACTATGTTTTGGATTTGTGATCAAAACAGTGTTAATAATACAGAGATGTTTTCTCTGTAAGCACTGAGCAGCGCTTGCACAGAGCCAAGGCCCTTTCTGCCTCTCACCCCACCCCACCAGCAAGTGGTCTGGGGGGGGGGGCACAAGGACCTGGGAGGGGACACAGCTGGCCCCAATTGACCAAAGGGATATTCCAGACCATGGGACATCATGCTCAGAGTATTATGCTGGGGGAAGAAGAGGGTTAGGGGGAGATGTTTGGAGTAATGGGATTTGCCTTCCCAAGTCACTGTTATGTGTGATGGAGCCCGGCTGTCCTGGAGACGGCTGCCCGTGGGAAGTGGTGAATGAATTCCTTGTTTTGCTTCACATGCATGTGTGGGTTTTGCTTTACCTAATAAACTGTCTTTATCTCAACCCATGAATTTTCTCAATTTAACCCTTACGGTTCTCTTCCCCATCCCACCAGGGAGTGAACAGCTGTGTGGTGCTTGGCTGCTGGCTGGGATTAAACCACAACAGTATGTCCAACTTAGATGACTTCAGTGCAGAGGTCTAAATCTGAGCTAAACTCAAAGATCTTCTTCATTGACAATAGAAAGTAATAGGAATTCCTGGAACTTAACTGTATTCCTACAATCTACTTTTAAAATAAGTAGGATAAATACCGTTCTACATATATATATATATATATATATATATTTCAAATGCTTGCAACTCTCCAACTTCTACACGAGCAGGCTAAATGACTACCTTAGGTATAAACATGAATATTGCACTTATTCTGAAGATAAGTGAGATCCATCCCTAAAAGCCCATTTTAGGTGTCAAAACCCGGCATATCGTGTCTGACTGAGATGTCTCAATCAGGCTCAGCGGATCCCCTTTGCATTTCTGTAATTCTAACCTTGCAAAAGTTACCATTTATATAATGCTACTAAAAGCAACAACAGTTTTTTGTGTTTTCTTTATTAAGACTTTAGCCAAGTTTTCCCTTCAAGATTTTTATTATTTATGAAATAATTTATTTAATATTATAAAGATAATTATGTTTCTGAACAAATAAAAAATCTCTATTGTGGTGACTTTGGAAGTCTGATTTCCTCATGCAAACTCATCTACATTTTGTAACATTGTTCCCTAGCCGCTAACTGCTATGCAGAATAATCTGAAGAAAGCATTCCTTCTTAGAAATTTTGCTGTGATGAGTAAAAGGCTGATGCTGGCCTACATAATTTGTCATATCCATGATATCTAGCCATATCATCCAGTAAACAAGTGCTGAAACAAGAAAATCTGTTGTCATGATACCAAAGACTAAATGAACACTGACTGATATAATTCAGATTATTTCTGATTTCAAGTCCTACCTGAGCAAGAAACCCACCAAAACCTGTCATAGTGAATGTGCTATACAAAGCTCCAATGTAAAGAACAACCTTCAGGCATACCTTTATCGATGAACTTTTAGTGTGTTCAAGAACAGCCTACCACCATATTCTGGGACTTTTGCCAGGCAGTGGTGCCATTGCATTGAGCAGTCTACTTAGTTAAGTATTTCCAGGTATACTTCTATAGCCTTCCATGGACTCGCTGTTCATGGAAGAAACACTCATGGAGTTCAGAAATATGGAGGAAAACAGCTGCTGAACTGCTGGTAAAATAGACAAACTCAAGTCCCTGCATATTGGGAAGAATTCCAAGTTTCAGTTCAAATACTAACATGAAGTTATCTTTGCTAAGATCTGCAAAGTTGACCTGATCAGCTCTGCCTGAGGTTTTCTAACTTTATTGCTCTGAAGAACGAAGACCATAGTAATAAAAATACCTTCAAGCCTTGCAGTAACGTTATTCCTTTTAAAGTTAAATTTGGGGTTAATAACTTTTTTTTTTTTATATGCCTAATTTAAGGAAGACATGTTCAAGTACCTTCCCAAATGAAGGTGACAGATGAGGGTGATCTAAATGGAGCACAGTTACCTTGTTAATCTGGTCTGTTTTTTTTTTTTAAATGTTTCCTATACTAGATTTTTGTGGATGCCACATTAATGCAGTATTTCAGTTTAATCAGAGTTTAAAATATTTGACTAAGATTTTTTTTTCATTTAATTGTTAATTGTTTTTTAAAAAAAATTCCCAAAAGTGAAAATTACCCTTTTTGGTATAAATTGAATCATTTCATTGAAGTGATGTTTTCGTTTCATGGTTTTTTCCCCTCTACTAACAACTAGAAACTAGGTAGTAAAACTCTTCTTTATTGACAAACTAAAAATTTGTCTTCAAGAAAAATTCTGACCAGATTTAAATTCATAATTTCAATCAAACCTAAATCATAGTACGCAATGACGAAAAACCTTTCGAGAGACAAAACCTGAATTGCATATGTATAGTACCTTTTCTTCTGATAAATTTTGGGAAGCTGGACATTTATGAATTGCTGAATATTGTAAATAGAATCCAGAGCAATAGAGGAATTTGTCATTTTCCCTGTACTGTATGTACAGCAGTTAACTGAGAGAAAACTACTATTACTAAAGACATACAGCTGGGCAGCCAAATAAACCGCAAGTGTGGTTGGTTTTGCGATTAAATTTGAGATTAACGTACTGCTTTTAAGTGTCTTCAAGTAAAAGTCTTTGTATGAGGTAAATATCTGAGCTTCTATTATAGTAAGTTGAAAGAGAGTAAAATAGTCAATGACACCTTAATTATTTTGCTTAAATATAATCCTCTACCAACATTTGAGACACCCTGGGATATCCAAGACATCTGTAAGGGTCCAGCAGTGGGAGACTGGTTACCTTCTAGTATGGTAGAAGGGTAGCAGAAAGAACACCCCAGGCCAACACAAATTGCATTAACATCTCTGTGTGAGCTATTGAATCAAGTTCTAGGTTTCCACATTAGACTGATCCAATACTATTGCAGACTCCATGGACTGTTTTGACTTGGTCTCCACTAGCTGCAATCTATTTCATTCAGATATCTACAGACAGACACCCAAATCTAATTCTTGCACTTAATTATGCCCCTTAAGCTAAGTCCAGCTGTCTACATGTCATCATCGCATGGTGTATGAGATGCCATACAGTATACAAGATACTTATACAGTGCTGGCAAATATAGTGCAGTACATAAATATTATTGAATATGTGATCATCTCCCTCCAAAGAAGTGGCTAGAAGCCAGCCAGGATATCCTTGTGTATCTCAAATGGCCCTGGATGCCTATGTTTAGATGACTAAACATAACCAGGATTTGAATTTTCCAGTCTAATTAAAATAGGTTGCTGGTTTCAGCATAAATGGCCACTAGCGAATTATGCTGATACCAGCCAAGCAATCTGAAAAATGTATTGCCTTCAGGGGTTAACGTTTCGAAATCTGACTATTCCCAGAGGGCTTATTTGTTCACAGAGTTTCTAACAACTGAGCCATCACATTTTCATTTAAGCTCTAAAAAATCCATTCAACAAATTTTACATGTTTTAGCCAGAGTATGAAGACTCAGAAGCCATCTCTGAAAAGACAGCAAAGACCTAAGTTAGTGCATGTATGTGCTAAAGTGAGTAGCCATAAATATGTCAGACTTCTATTTCAAAGAAGCAGTGCAGAAAAAAACCCTAATATTTTCCCTCCTATTGTTTTTTTTTTTTTTAATTTAAAAGTGATTCATTGTGTTCTAAACCATACCCATGGTGTTTTCTTTCTGTATTAAATCTGTGCTTACTAAGAAAAAGAATAATATTAAGGTGTTCTGAAAAGACTTTATGCTTGTCCAGGTGTTTAACTGCATGATCATGAAGATGGATTTTTTTTAACAGAAACCTAGCTTTTGATTCAGCAAAGAGTTAAACTGAGAAGCAAGAAAAAAGTCAGCTACCAGAAGTATAATCATGTGTGCTAAAAAAGTGTTCTTGATAATGTGGGAATATGTGTGGGAACAGAAAAATAATGGTTGTTGAATAAAAATTTTCCATTACCTAATTACTGTAGCAGAAGTTATGCCTTGTAATTAATTCACGCTTTACTTTCTTTACCCAGGAAATCTGCAATTGTTGATTAGTGTTAGTCTCCCAAAACCCCTATTTCCCTGGCTGTTGGTAACAGGTCAGTTGAAGGTTTCCCCATGTGTGAGACTGAGTAGATGAATCATCTGGACTGGCAGGAGCTTCTGCTCTTTACTTTTTTCCATGGCTTAGGTGAGTCTTTCCCTCCTTTCACGTAATCTGTGACTGTTTTGCTTTTTGCTGCAGAGAAGTTGGCAAAGGATCACCTGAAAGGAATTTTGGGTACCTTCTAATTTGTTTTGTCTTCCAAATCCTTCCCTTTCCCCAGCATGCTGCTTTACTTGTTGAAGATAGAAAGAAACTAGTCACCATGGCACCCATGATATTTTTGCAACCTTTTTGTAGACTTCAGTCCCACGGTCATCATGCCAAGAGCAGAAATGAAACAGCATCGAGTCCGAGTTTTATTCATTTTTGCAGGGACATTGGGATTGAGGTGGGGGTAAAAGAACTCTGTGCATTACATAAGAAAAATGTGAAAGGGTTGCTTTTCCTAATCAGCTATTTCATTCTTTTATTCTGTTGCAGGCTTGCTTTCTCAACAAAGCAAGCAAAGACAATTCAGGACTAACAGATTAGTTCAGTGATACAGTTTGTCAGATAATATGGTGAGGTTTTAAAGCCTACAATACTAAACATTGATAATTACTAACAGAACTGGCTCCTTAAAACTCAGTGATGTTCTGATTCAAACAAATAGCAGTTTTTATGGTACCTTGGCTTTACATTTGGCAGGGAAGAAAGCCAGTGATAACTCTCTCCCACAGTTGTCTTTCTCAGCCATACGTTAGTTAACACCTTACTCCATTGAAGATTGCTCAGATCAAAGCATTCTTTTTAACCACAGCTCATTGATACAAGTCAGAGTTGGAAACTGATAAAGAAGTGGAGAAAAAGTGAAGGAGAACATGAGCTATGAAGATTTCAGCATCACTCTTATTCTCAGAGAAGGCAGCAGGCACTAGAGATGGCTCAGACAAGAGGCCTGTCTCACTGGTTTGCAAATGTGCTACTGCAGTGCAAGACAAGCAAATGACAACTGAATTTTTAGTTTTATTGTTACTCTGCTTGCATTTTAATATTGCTCACTCAGAATGAGCTATGCTTAATGGACTATGTTAAGTGAAGAATGGTAATCCAACTAGGAGGCATTCCTTAAACTTCAAACTATATTGCCTTCAAAAAATAAATTATTGGGGAAAAAAGTCATACAAAAGAAGAAAAAACAAAGACAATTTTGAAAGATTTCTAACATCTGATTCTACTGGGTCAATAGGCCATTTTGGAAGGTATATTCGAGATAATAATCAATATTATAAGTCCTAATTTGAGAACATATTTTAAAAGGGACTAAAGACATCAGTCTCACAAAAAGACTATTAGAAAAGCCTGATCAAGATATTTTTTTTAAGCAAAAACCCACATTTGGCTGAAGAACAGAATGAGAGTGATTGGAAGTTCTATCTGAAAAATTAGAAAATACCATGGTAGAATGAGGTACAAGAAGAAAAACCTGCACACATACATAACCTGAGAAAACAGGCCTGTTCTTTCCCTTTGACTTTTTTTCAGTGATTGCATTTGGAAATGATCAGAGGCTCTTTTTTCTTCTTCTGTTGTATAGCTTTGAGGCACAAATTATTTTTACTTAAACACACAGATGTAGCTTTCACAGAGTGTGGGTTCTTTAATTGAAAAAAGTCTTGAAACAAATTTGAGGTAAAAAAGTTTTTGTGTCATCACCACATAACTGATACTCCTCTAAAGACACCAAAGAATGTGGGTATTAAATTATGAAATTAATATTAAAAAATAAAAAAGATACAAAATCCTAATGAAAATACTGAACCCAAGTTCATTTTTTTCTTTTTATTTTTTCCTTTTCTTTTGTCATTAAAACAAAGATTGGTACTGCAAAACCAATTTATGGAGCAAGAATATGCTGTTGATTAGAGAATCTGGTTTCCTTAAAAACTTAATTATAATCTTTATATTTCAAAGTCACTAAGAGTTGTGACAAAGTCGTAAGTTATTGTTCTGATAATGGAAAGGATCAGGAAAGATATTTCTTGGAACACTCGTACTGAATTATATAGCTATGACAACAAGCAGTTTTAAGCCTTTGATGTTCTGTGATGGCTAGCACATCCACTGAGGCATTTTTAACACAGGCACATCTGTGAGAAAATGTGGTTTCGATTGGTGGCAAATAAATGACCCCACCACTTATCCATAGTAAAGTGGAGCTCTGAATTGGGAAAAATGATTCCCCAGAAAGTTCTACAAGGATGTCCCATAACAGCTTCATAAAAAAAGTTGATGAAATATGGGCTGGATGAGCAAGCAGTGAGGTGGATTAAAAGCTGGCTCAATGGCCAGGAATGGAGTCATCAGTGACACTAAGTCAAGTTGGAAGCCAATAACTAGTGGTGTACCCCAGGGTTCAGTATGGGGTCCATCTGTTTTTGACATCTTTAATGATCCAGATAGTGGGGCAGTGTACACTCAGCAAGTTTGGGTGGGGTGGACTATGCATCAGAGGGTTGTGCTGTCATTTAGAAGGATTTCAGAAGGCTGGGGAAATGGACTGATGGGAACATCTTGAAGTTCAACAAAGGGAAATGCAAGTCCAGCACCTGGGAAGAAATAATATTCCTTTAACCTTTGACAGACCAGGAAAAGTGGTAAGATCCCAACAGGAGGTCCTGGGAGAAAGTTTGTGGTGTGGCTCCCTGACATAAAATAGGGAGAAAATGTGTTCAAAACTGTGAAGTGTATAACCTCCATCTTGCATGTTTTGCTCAACAGAAAAAGCAATGAAAATTCCAGATTTAGAATCAAAACCCAAATGATTTAATCAGTGTACATCTTGCTTCATTCTTTCCTTCCTTCCTCCCTTCCTTCATTCACAGGAAAAAAAGAAAAAAAAAAAAAAAAAAAAAGAAGTCCATTTTAAGTTTTCCTGCAATCACAATAAACTTCCTGGAGAAAAATCAGTAAAATCAGAAAACAGATAAATATTCTTGGGATTTTTTATTTTTTTTAAGAGCACATATCATACAGGTGAAAAGTTCTAACTAAAATATCTGAGTATACAAGGCAAACGTTTCGTAATGTCCACTATACAGTTACCACTCAGAGATACAATGTAATTAATCAAACTTTTGAAAGTCTTGAACATCTACATTTAAAAATGCAGTTTCATGCCATGTTGCTGGGACATTAATGGTTTCAGCCATATTTGATAATCATTTTAGGATTTAGTGATTTTTTTGACTAATTTTCTTACTTCTTTTCTCTTTCTGACTTGTTAATTCCATGGCATTTTCCCATTCCTGACTGATCTTAATCTCTTTTAAATCTATTTTTACATTACACAAAACCTCAGCCAAAACACACAGGTGTCTGCTCAACTATCTGCCCGAAACACTTGATTTCTTTGGTTCCTGGTTATGCCTCCCAACGATTCCTTGTTACACTTCCTTACACCAAACTGTTGATCTGACATCTTCTAAAGAGACAAAGTTTAAAAAAATATACTGGTAATAATAGCTAAAGGTTATGTAAGAGTATATTTTTATTGCTTTCTGTCAGATTAAGATAGAACTTAATTCAAGCATTTATTTTGTAAGTATTTATTTTGAGGGTTTTTTTTATATCCTATGCATTTTAAGTTTGATTCACTTTATCATGCTCCCTATTCACTTCACCTTCTTTCTACCCTTTTCTGCATTGTCTCTTACTCCTTAGCATTCTCAGTTGCCAGGAACTTAGGAATTTATGAACACACGGAATTTTAGTTCTTTTTGTTTAACATTTTATGACAGTGAAACATAAAACATGATATTCACATTACGAGCATGCTACTGCTTTTAATAAGCTCACATTGACTACAGTGCATGCAGGTTCTGTGTAAGACTTTTTCTTTCCAAAGATTTTTTTAAAGAAAAAAATTTTATTTAGTGTTCCCTTAAAAATAAACAGTAAGGAGCAATGAAGCTATTTCAGATGAGCCTAGCCACTGTTTTAGAATTTTTTCACACCAGTGTAGTAGCTACAAGTGAAACAGGATGTCTAATGACAAACAGTGTGGCAGTCTGTAAACTCAACAAATTATTTTACTCTCTAGACCCCTATTCTAACATCTTATTTGCAGATGTGTCTGGAAAGTAACTGTGTTTTGGAAAGTAAGAGCTTAAAAACCAACCATATTTTTGATCGTTATTTGAGAAAAGCTGAGGATAGAAAAGCAATTCTTTTTCACAGATCTCCATTTGCTGTTAATAATGTCTTCGATTTTTTTTCTGTTTGAATTGGAAGGCAAAATATTTCAGCTGTAAGAAAACTCTTCTGGGTGGATTGCTATGGATCCTAGAAGTTATAAAGTATCTGGGTCTATAGCTTGAAAGGTAGACACTGATCATAGTCCATAAAAGCTTGGTCTGCTGAGCAGCTGGGCACTTGAAGTTGGAAGTGCAGGCTGGGGGGGCTTCTCAACTCCACCAGGCAAGCTGAAAGCAAGCCAAAAGCCTTGAAGCCTTGGCTAGGCTGAGCAGCCTGGGAGCCAGGACTCATAGCTCCTCAAAAGCCTGCCAGGTGTCCTGCTGAGAAGTTGGGAGCCTGGAAGTGCACCAATAGCCTTCATAAAAGGCAGGTGGGTGAGCTAGCATTGCAGATGACTATTGGAAAACTGCCTCCTTTCTGTCACAACTTTGTCAAAATTGAACCATCTCCTGCAAATACTTTGATTTTCATGAATTTGTATTCTCTGCTCCATCTGACAGTTTCCAAAACACTCTGATTCTAGAGCCTACCATTCGGGAAGTAAGGCTTTCACCAGGAAAACAAATGTTCTTGGGAAACACACAGTTTTATACAACTGGCAAACAAAAATCCACACTAAACTAAATGAAATATTCCTTCAAGCATGACAAATTAAATCTTGTTTGCCTGGCTTATTTTTAAGATTTTTGGTTTGTTGGATCACTGAGCTGCACTTTTGAGATGGAGAGTACTGTCACTTGCTTGTGCACTTGTTTTTTAGATATTTGTCTGTTCTCAATGTTATTTTGGAATGGGATGTTAGTAATGGAATGTGTTAGTGAAGCAACTCAGCTAATTACTACATGATTAAAAAATATTGATATTTTTACAGATACATCTAATACTGAAAAGGAAAGTTGAAGCACTTCAAAATGTAATTTTTCTTTTTCTTAATAGTCTACATCAATTTAGGTTTTGTATAATCTATATGAATCTTAATTTAATCAAATGGTTCTATAACTTGAAGGACAACATGTAAAGAATTAAAGTTTATTAATAAAGTATGGTTCTAAACTTTGAATTTTCATATATTGGGATAATTTTTGCAACAAAAGAAATGCCATGTTTTTCTTGCCCTTTTAAAATAAATTTTCTTTATAAACACAGAACAGCATATGATAATGAACAACATAATGATAAACATTTTTTTTTTATTTTATTTTTATTTACCCTTTCAACACAGAATGGCAATGAGATTTTGTGGGGTTTTCATGTCTTGTCTCTTCAAACACTATTTAAAAGACATATTCTATATCTGCATAACAGATTCCAGATAGTTCACCAGAACATTAATGTAAATAGATAACACAATGGTTATACTTCAGCAGAGGTTCAGTAGTTCTCAAGAGTGTCTTTGACACAACTGTAACCTGACTGCACTAGCAATTCTTAGATCTTTTGGATTTCAAAGGGACTGTTTGTTATGCATTTATTATAGTTGGGAATTTTAAAGGGACAAAGTGAAATCAAAGCCCATAAAAACTGGATTTTTGTCTATTCTTTACACATCCTTGAAGAGTTGTTGCTAATTTCATGCCATCTCTCACTGTGTTCTTCCCCCCCACACCCCCGCTGAAGTTGTAACTTCTGTGGAAGTTTTTTTTGGTGGGATTTTTGGGTTTGATTTGCTTTGTTTTGATTTTTTAAAAATCTGTCAGTCAGTGTAATTTAGATTTCACTATACTTTCATTTGCCACACACCTAAAGTTAAGACTAAATTTTACAGGTATTGTGCAGCAGTACCTAACTATATTCAGTGCCCCATCTATTTTTACTTTTTTTTTTTAATCACTAACATTGTAAAATTTATAGAAAAGTAGTAAAGATGCATCTCAGCAAAGCTTTATGGAGATATGAATGTCTGAACCACATGTTAATTTTTTTGATTCCTACAGGTTTCATGTGATAACATCAGGTCTTTAGAAATTGTTCCAGTTAACTCAGGGAATTTGTCTGAGTAACCTATATGTAGGAATTTGGAAGACCCATCACTCCTATTTTCTAGTCACCAAATGGTGTGTTAATAAATTAATTGGTTTCTTTTACAATGTATTAGTCATGTGTCAGACAACAGAGGTGATGACAATTCTCCAGAAAAAGACACCAACAAAGACACAGTTTCATTTGTTATTTCAGAATGTATTTGCTCTAGCAAACACCCTGAAATCACCAGGAATTTTATTATTTCTAACAACGAGGGCTGTACCTGTGTCCCCCGTTGCTGAAAATCACCATACACTTACATAAATATTAAGTCTCTAAAGTTACCGAAATTAAGTTTTGCTCTGGTTTTGTTCGCAGTAGTGGCTATGGGTCACATTTACTTTTCAGCTGCTGTAGACTGCCCATTTCAAGAGGGCAGCCAAACAGCCTGGCTATTCCAGGTATTTAGACCTTACTCTCATGGTTCAAAGCACCTTTCCCTGAGAACGTAACACTTTGGATTAAACTCTCAGAAGATGATAAATATTGTGCAAACATGTTGCAGGAATTGAGGCATCAGTTTGATATATGACTACCAGAATGCTAGCTTCTTGCATCTCCTGCAATAAGAAGAAAAATGAAGGAGGAATAAAGAGAAAAGAGGAAAAGGTGTGTGTTGGCTAATACACGTATATTGACTTTGTTTCGTGGGAAACAGAGAATTAGGCTGTTATGCTCTAGTGTCATGCTGTTATGAGGAAAGTCACTGCAAGTGAGAAAAGTTTAAATTGACTGCTGTAAGAAACAAAAAGTTTCAACAGGATTTCTGTAGCAAATGATACCTTCTGATCAGACAATCTCCTCGTTTCCATGTTTGATGTTTGAACAGTGAGAAATTGTCTGTGCAGGCAAAAAAATATTAATTTCTTTCTAGTTTCCATTTTAATTTGTTCCAGAGAATATTTTGCGGAGTATGACTAACACGTTTTGAATGTGGAACGAAGGTATTACTTTAAAATCTCAAAGTAGAGGCAAAACTGAGTTTGCTATGGGTAGTAATATCAGGGATTCCCATTACAGGGCCAGAGCAGGAGACAGGGTTTTTCCATGGGTTTTAACTTTTACTACTTTCAAGACAAAAATATAGATATTTCATTATATTACCTTTCTGACTCTATTGCATTCTCTCCTACACTGGCAACTTTTGTCAATAAGTTTCACAGACTGCCTTATGTAAGAATTTCCTAAAAGCTTTTACCTGAACGTGTCACTAAATACTCATGTACTCTCCAATAAAACCCCTGCCTTTTTAAGGGCCAGTTTTTTAGACTTTTATTATTTTTTTGTCCCCACCTTCCTTCATCCTGCTTAATCACCTTCTTTCTAAACTGAACAGCCTCAATGTCTTTTATCTTTATTAGTCTACATAAGTTCATGTCTGGTTTTAGGATATGAATTATATGAACAGGAGGCAGGGTAGATGTTGTGGCTTGTCTGCTAATCTAGCCTTAACAGACTATATGAATTTACCCAAGCATCCTTGAATCATTTAAAGTGTTTTGATAACATTGTCATGAAATTTGTTCTTTTCCTACAATTTCCACTGATCTTATAGCTAAACTATGAAGTGAAAGGAGGTTTTAGTCATATTGTTGCAGCCCCTATCCGTTCTATTTCTTTCTCCATTCTGTCTGACAAAGTTGAGTCAAATTGAGCAAATCCCTCCTCCCCTAGCCAAAGAAAGGCTTGGTACAAGACTGCACATGAGAAAGAATGCATGGCCTGACTTTCATGGACAGCTTTCTAAAGAGCTTTCAAAATGATGCAAGTGCAGCTACGGAATTCCATATCTGCTATCGAGATTTATCTCATTGATTGTACATCCATTTGTCTATCTCTTGCTGCAGCACACCTAATCTAGGAGAACTAAAGTGTCTCATGTTATTCAACCACATCTCTAGAGTTCACACATTTTAGGCTTACGAAATATAGGGCTACATATCTAGCTAGTGGCCATTTTCAAGGCTAAAAGACATCAGTGGTACTGAAGACTAACTTTTCAACATATACAAATTGGGTCAACATTTCAGAAGACACCCACCATGCTTAAGTGTTCCCTAGGCAACTGGATTTCTCTAAAGGGCTTAGTAACCAGTAGCTCATGGATCCAAAGCGTCTGCATGTTCATCACTAAGCTTCTTTGGAAAGCTACTTCTTAGTCAGTATCTAAGAGAACCATTCTGTTAAAAAAAACGCTGAGTTTTCTAGTCTACTTTTGAGGTTTGTGAGTGTATTGGTTTTGTTTTGATATCTATTTTCCTAACCAATCAAGAAACACAGGGATGTAATAGTTGTGAGACATTCAAGCTAATGAGTTCTATATGAAAATTCATGACTAAATAGTTGTAACAAGATTTCTGGTGTAGTACATATGTAAGATGTATATATATGCCTTTCATTTGTTATTGTAACTCTTTTTTTTCTTTTTTCTGTTTTATATAAATGCGATTCAGCTACTAAAACTGTTCCCCCACCCCCGGTTTATTTAACACATTCAGATTCACTTTCCAGTTTTGTAAGCAATTTTGAAAATTATGTGTTATTGTATCAGGTATTGCATTCACTGTGTATTTATCTCACTGAAAGATCATGTCAGCTGTCAGATACAGATTCTGCTTCATCTTTCATGAAGAATCTTATACTGTAAACTATCGCAAGATCACTGAAGTAAACAGAAGCTATTATTCTAGGGTGAGTTCTATACGTATCTATACCATTATACATATATGAATAGCTACAAAACAGAATCCTGTATATGCATGCACATAGTTTTAGGTAGCTTTTATTGAACACTGCAATGCAATAACTAGTCTTTCTTTTCTTCCTGTAAAGACAGATCAATGGATCAAAATATGTTTGTGCTATTTACAAGCAGGGAGTCAGAACAAATCTAATGATTTTTGAATTATCACTCTCTCACAGTGAGCAATATGATTATAGAAAAGTTTTCTTTTACCAAGTTGTACTGTTGGAAAAAAAATATTTTTTCATTTCAAATCACTAATCATAAAGACAGCAGAGAACATAAACAAAAGAAAATGAATTATTTCTGACTTAAAACTATCCTGAGCATGCTTCAGTTTCACATGTTTTTGTGTTTGTTCTAAGTTGGATTGAAAATGGAGGAAAGCAGAAAGTGGAAAAGAGAGGGAAAAATCCAGGGAGAAAAAGATAAAAGACAGAAAGCACTGAAAACAAATGTAAAATTAGACCAAATATAGGATTAGATAAGGAAGTAAAAAAATGACCTAATGAAAAAAAAACAACAAAACAACCAAAACCAAAACCCACAAATAAGTCACACCACCATTTACCCCAACCTGGGTTATTTTTTTTTTAGCCATTAACAACATATAGCTTTCTCTTACTGCTAGCTATCTGTAATACTAGCTTTAGCTTTACTGACTTCCCTAGTGATAAATTAAATTGGGTGTAAAATTTACCCTTCCTTTTTCTTTTTCTGGGAAACAAACAAACCTCAAACAAATATGGGCTTGAACTATACTTTGGGCAAAGGATAGCTCTGAACTTCTCCTTTGGCAAATGGGTCTGTCAAAGCAGCCATCCTGCATTCATCCATGAACTATACACCTGGTTATATGGATGTGTTTGTGCAGCAGTGTTATTTTCAAACACCATCAGTTCCTCAGTTCAGTTCACCTGGTTCGTCTCACCCACTTTTTTTTTTTTTTTTTTTTTTTTAACCAGGCCAGCTAACAATTTAGCAGGGAAATGAGAACACAGGGTAGTGAACTTATAAACTCATGCTAAGATGACAAATGATTATCAAACTGTGGCCTACTCAGCAAGATTTGAAAATCTAACCATTTTTCAAGCCTTTTGTCATTCAACAATTGTCAACAACAGGTTGTCATTGTTTACTACATACAAGGCTAATACTTTGATTCAAATGTAATTTCACTCTACATCAGCCTGACTATATAAAAAAATAATCAGACTTCAAATGAATGCTAGATATTGTGGTTGGCATCAGACAACTCTTTGATTCAACAGAAAATACCAGATTGAGTTAAAGTCAATTGATTTGCAACACTTTTTTTTCAGACTGGAGAGAGCCTTAGCATAAAGGAGGCAAATGTTCTGTCTAAATTTTCAAGACTGGGAATTCAGAGAGAAAATGTGGGCTGAATTTTACTAAATGCAGAGCCTACAATATGGATTTTGTCTCCTAGAGGCATGATACACAGAGAATCCTTTGTGACTAATGGCTGGAATATTACACTGAAACTGAGGTTTGCCTGTAAATGTCATTTCACTAAACTAGAACGACTGTTGTGAAAATGTGCTTTCTCTAATGGACAAATGGTAGAAAGAATCAAGATCACTTTCTTCTATATTACTGATGGTGAACACAGGCTGCCCATGCCCTCGGGCAGCTTCTCCATGACTGACACCTAAGTGATCTACGCTTCCATCTTTGATTTTCTTTTAATTTGCACTCCTTTTTCTCTATTTATCTGTTCTTAGAGACTTCTATTGCTGATCAGCTTGTACTTTGTGTAACTATTACCAAGGCTTTATGCTATAGACAAGCCCTATGACTCACACTCTGCTGATTTTCAGTATCATAGTGATTCCTTCCAAAATTTCATGCTGTTTTCCCAAGTAGTGCAATGACATAACAAATTGACCAAATCTTTTGAGCAGAACTACTTGATACTGTTGCTTTGTAAAGAGTACCTCAAAATATCAAAAGGGGTTTGAAATTCTAATGTTTGATTTTATTAAAGCAAAAATTGGAACAAGTAATTCTTTGAATAAAGAAGATTCAGACCTTCCAGGGATTAGAATAAAAGGATCCAAACCCAAACTTTTCACCTTCAAACACCTCCCTACAGTGCTGTTCTCTAGTCATTAGTTTCAGTAGCTTCATGACCTTACATCAAAGACCATGCAGACTCTTCCGAGACTTTAGAGAAAACATCTTTCCTTCCAGCAAAACTGAGGCTGATCTCTGTGTTCCCTTCTCCTTTGGAGATTTCCATTTTGTTTTTATTATTACTATATGCCCCATTCCTTGACCATTACTTGAAGTTATTTCTTCCAGCAGAGAAGGACTTCTATTCCATTTTAGGGCATACTGTCAGGAAAGGACCCCTCACGGCAGAGATTTTTTTCTAACCTTTGATGCAACTATGAAAACCATTTATGTCTAGCAGAACATGAGGTTTTCACAGCAGAAACAGTAGTATAAAATTAATAAATCAAGCAGATATCATGTGCTATGTGCAATGATATAGTAGACTCTCTCTCTCTCTCTCTCTCTCTTTCTCTCTTTCTCAACACATCAGCTTGTCCCACGTGTCACAACATGTGTTTCCTTCACCTGTAACAATTTGGCTGTTTGTGTGGTTATGAACTAGACCATTAAATGAACATTGGATAAATATGATCTTTTCCATTAACTTTTGTGGTGATTGACCTCACAACAAAACCCTATGTATGCTGTTCTAGAATAACTGAGGGGCACTAGCCTTCTAAACTGACTTTGCATCTGGAAAGATAGAACATGTTTGCACAGCCTTATATAGTCTGCTTTTGGAAGTGCTTTTCTTACATCCTAGCCTGGGAAAATCAGACACAAGAAAAGATAGCTACGGTATCTCATCTGTTTTCAGTGTACTACTCCTGTTTAGGGCCAGGTCCACAGAACCAAGCTGTACAACACAGGAATCAACTGCTTTGTATTCTGGTAGCAGCCTGCAGTCATTCTTTGTTACTTTTTTGTGATTAAAGAGCCATCACTGAAACTTTTTCCACATCACCTTTCTCTCATTCATTCTCAGGGCATTTGAGCCATACTGAGAGTGGTTTCTTACCTCTGTTACGCATAACTATTGTGTTCTTTTTAAGGTCTCCAAATACTGATATCGCTTTACAACAGATGTCTCCATAAGCGTAGGTATCATGCTTCAGGCATGTGGGATACATGTAGGATTTGGGAACCATAATGAGATTCTCTCACCTTCTTTGAATGTAAAGTCAAAACAAGACTTCATAGAATCATGCAATTGTTTAGGCTGGAAAGGACCTTTGAGACCATCAAGTCCAACCATTAAATAGGAACAGAAATTATTTTGCTTCATTAATAGTTCAAAAATTATTTAAAGAATAAATATCCCTGCCTGCTATTTAGTTAATTTACATGTGATGCTTTTGCCTTTCAAGAATAAATGTTAATTTCATACATACTGGCAGACATATTTTTTTCAGATCTTTCACTGGTGTCACAGAATGCCCACAGCTCTTAGTTTTCAATTTTCTTCCCTAAGTGGGAAAGTAACAAACTACTTTATTCAGTGCTGAGGACAGATTAACTTATTTTATTCCATTTCTTGGAAGACAAACAGAATGGGTAGCTAGGTCAAAATATAGTAAAAGGATTTCTAAACAGCATATTTTCTTACCTTGGGGGATTTTTCAAAGTCCTGTGATGTAAAGGATTCAATGAGCTTTTAGTGCTTCTTTCTGCCTACTACATGAAAGCTTCAGCCAAACATTCAGAGCTCAGTTTGGGATCAGCTGAGGAGGAGGGCCTGGGAACTAGCATGTGAGATGTTGCAGAGCTTCAGTGGGAGCTGGGAGATGAGGACAGAAGTAACTGATTCCATCTGCGTCACATGGAAAAATAATTATCAACATTGGGTTGGTGCAAGTTCTGAGGTGACAGGAACTATGACATCCAGCTAAGGTGAGTCTAATAAGGTTTAGAAATATTTTCCGCATGATTGTCTTCCACTTGGCTAGCTTATTACTTTACAGTTTGTTGGTCTTTTGAGTTAATAACACATTAAAGGTAGATTTAGTGTAGGCAGAGAGGTCCTGAGAGGGCTACAAAACATCTACCAGCACTGTCTGATATTAAAATATCATATCTTTCTTCTCTTCAGGCATGGCTTAAGCCTCCTGGAATTTTTCACCTGTTGGGATTAGAGACTTTCAACTTCTATATAGATTTGCAGCCCACAGTCCTTCTCAAGGCTGGAAGTTCTCTGGGATTCAGTAATGTTTGCTGCATGGAAACAGGTCAAATAAATTGACGCATTACAGATTTAAATAACTTGTGATTTAATAGAGCTACTGCGCTTACCTCAATAGTCTGTATGGACCAAGCAAATATCAGACAACGATTAGAGAAAGTTAAAAAGAAACATGGTATCACCACCAGGAAGGTGGCTGATACTGGGCCTGCATTCCAACCAGTTGTAGGAAATATGCTATTTAATTCTTTAGCTGATTTTTTGTTGCTATAAAAAAATAAACTATAAAAAAATAACTATAAAATCGTATTATACAACCATGCATGATGTCCAAATTTGTTTCCTAAGCTGGAAATGAGTTGCAGCTAGAAATAAGTATTCACAGTAAATAAGTTGCTTATTTTAAACAGAGATGCTAAAAATTGGATCTGGCCTGTACTGCTGTTACTGCTATTTGGAAGAAGGGCTGGATAAGTTCTCTGCACTTATTTCCAGTGTTTAAATGGAATTCAGCAGATGTGTGCAAATCTTGTTCATAAAGCTTTACATTTCTGCTTGAACTATTCATTTGTTCTAAACAGGAAGAGCAGATGAGGACTTCAGAGAGGACAGAGAGGTAACTGAAGGGCTTGTTGATATATAAAGTGATGAAGCAATAATGTAGTAAAATTAGCCACAGTCTAATGGGAGATGACAAGGAGCAATGTAAGAGGATGTGACATAGAGGTAGAAGAGACTGCATGAAAAATTGCATTCACACGCAATTAATTACTCCTTTCATTCCTTAAAAAAATGCAAGACTTGGAAAAAAACCCTATAGGTCAAGTTGTGCCCTGCTGTTCTAGCCACTTCATCTCACAATCCCTTTCATAAACATACTGAGCTCCGTCTCATAAGTGGTGAGTGTTTTGCCTCCTCTCATCCTCAATAAGCAGTTCCTGAACTCTCTGATGTAATCATTAATAACTTGCATTTTACCCCAAAATTAATATTTCATCATCAGTTTGCACTTGTTTGTGATGTAATAGCTCACCAGCTGAAGTGCTGCTGGACTTTTCTGTGGGATCGGCTGGTTTCAGTAGTTAGTAGTTAGGAACACTGAATTCCAGAACCACAAACTGGACTGGACACCAGAAAGGTCACTCTGGTTTCTTTCACTGGGGCAACGTGGCTAGGAAAGCATTGGCAAAATGCTGGAGAAATTATTAAAAATGTGATATAATTCTTCAGCAAGGAGAATCTGATTGTGACAAGCCAATTTTTTATTTATTTACAACATGTCTTCCAATCTATTTTATGTAAAGGCATGCCTCCAGGTACAGTTTAAAGTGTATTTACACGGCCCAGTAGGAATCCAGATCAGGAGACTTCTTGACCACAATCTGGATATGGTCTTTTGAACTAGATGTAAGTACTAACGGTTGGACTTGATGATCTTAGGGGTCTGTCTCAACACAGTTGGTTCTACAATTCTAAATAATTCTATTCTACATAGTTTTCCCCAAGTCCAGTTTAGGGCAGCTGAATTGCATGTGAGGTTTTTTGTTTTGGGTTTTTCTTGGGGGGAGGTTGGGTGTTTTTTTGTCTTGTTTTGTTTTGTTTAATTAATCTGTCAAGGTTCACATTATCTAGCATTTCTCAGCCCTGTATAAGCTGCAACAGATGAAATTTTTTTGCTAGCCACTACACATAGTTTTTCTTATTAGCTACACTTATGTCTAAAAATACTTCTTTGTCACTAACAGACACCAATCAAGTAAATTCTTAGCCTTCCTTAGGCGGATTAAATAAGTCACATTCTTTAGTCTCCTGTCAAGTGGTAGCTGCTTCATTCTCTGAACATCCTCCTAGACCTTCCTGTGTTTGTTCCATTCTGAGTTCTTTTTTTCATGAGCATGAGTAACCAGATTCATATTTGCATTCTGAGAGAAGGCTAACCTGGCCTAAATTGTATAGCGGGATTAATTTCTTCCTGCCTTTAGTAAAAGTCTCTGTTGTGTTTTACTAAGATTTAGTTTGTCTTTTTCACAGCTACATCAAATTGGCAGCTGGAAATTATTCTGTGATCAACAAACAGATCAAGGTCCTTTCCTCTGCTTTTCTGTAGATAAGCTCCTAGGCTGATGTCATGGAAGTTTATCATATTAGACCTGAAGCATATGATCCTGCATATTGATCAGTTGCATTATATCTTAAAGTTCCTGTCGTCACAATATTTTGTTCTTCCTGCATATATTAATTCTCTTTTTATGGACAACACTTCCCAACTGTATTTCATCACAAATAATCTGAGCCAAATCTTATCTTTTCTGTTTTAGGTAAAAATATAAAAAAGTATCTGTCCTATAAGTTGTTCTTGTGAAATATTACTCAACTTCTAGTTGATCTTTCAAAATCTATTTTCATCTTCTCTTCAGGCTGTTGTTCCTTCTTTTCTTTTTAATTCATCTATAATCCCATTTTCACTATTTTTTTCCATAAAGAATTTAAAGTGATGCTCTGCTCTAGTGCAAATACAGGAAGTAATGTAAGTCATCCATCTAAAATAAACCCAAAATATTTGCAATTTATGCAATCATGCATTGTGATTGATAAACCAAATTTATACATTGCATTTTATATTATATATATATACTTAATAATTTTTTCTAAGACTGCAGGCTACAGAAGTCAGAGAGCTTCTGATTAAATCTCTTATTCTCAGGTGGCAACATCCAAATTTCTTGACTAAACTAAATTAAGTAATTTTATTTTTGCTTCACCTGGTTTATGATTATTTCCATTCTATACATTTCTTTGCATTAGTCAACTTATTTATTTTCTTATAATGATTTCCTCTTTTTTGAAGGCAAATACCAAATATTTGCTTAGTTTAAGTCTACATCCTAAACTTGAAGAAACTTCAGGATTTTTTCAGATTTAACTGCTCAAGCTATTACTTCCAACCAATTTCATTTGGTGGTCCTATTGTTAATAAAGGTCACTTTTTTAAACTGTATTTTACACACAGGTTTTTTTGTTCATTTGTTTGTTTCATTTTTCTAGTTAAATTCAAGTACTTTATGAAACAAAATTATGCTGGCCATTTTTATTGTTCATCCATTAAATAAGAAAATATATATATATGTATATATATACACATGCACATAGATATGTCTTATAAACCTGTGGGAGACTCTTAAAATAAAAATTCCACAGAGTTTTGAGACTCACTTGCAGCATAAAATTTCCCTGATTGAAATATATACCTGATATAAACTTAATCAAGCCAGGATCCTTCAGTAGAAACTCGGCTACATGTTACTGAGAATGTATTGAATGGATTTTAGATTATCAGAAGAAAACGGGTATAGATAAATTGAATTTTGTCTCTGGGTATCTCCATTTCCACTTCAATACAAGAAAAAGTTTGTAACTTGAGATTTAGGTGGAGTTATTTGGCTGGATGTGAAACATTCCTGTGCAAGTGAACCTGAGATCTTTGTTACCTCTGTTACGTACTCTGGCCCTGTATTCAGATGCAGAAGTATTTATCAGTACGTTCTCTAAACCACCATTTGTGAAACCTTTTGATTACTATAATGTTGTTCCTTCTAGAGCCAGTAACCTGAATGCTGTGAACAAAGTTTGTTTAAACTTTTTTTTTTTTTTTTTCTTTTCTTAATTAATGTAGTGGAATGAAGGTGGGTTAATTAGCATTGATAATATACAACTGTGGGTTGGCTTCAGGGGCAGCGGGTTGGCCGATGTAGATAAGGTGCAGGTGTGGCTGGTGAAGTTAAGTGGTTGAGAGTCAAGGAAAAGAGAGCAGCCCTGAAGGGTGAGCACAGGCTCTGGATGAGACAAAATGAGGAGAAGACAGCAGAAGGATGGCATGAAGAGTATGCTGGTATGAGACAGTAAAAGACCTTGTTGCAGCTTGAATAGTTTGGAGCGTGTTGTGACAAATTAAGTCTTTTAAATCAGTTAGCCAGGTGTATGTGTTTTCTGATGCATCTGTGCTACACGTGGGCATTCAGGGATATGAAACTTGCTTACATTTTAGACAAAGGATTTATAGTTAGGCAAGACAATAAATTTTAGATTTTTGGAAGGAACTATTCTACTTGACACTGTCTATAATAAAAGAAAACAAACACATGTAGCTACATAATGCATATTCAGCACCTTTCTCAAACTCCTTTTACAATCTAATTTATTTTAGTACGACACTGAAGAACAGAAATTTGAGCAGATTCTAGGGGTGCCTGTGAGATTAAATAGTAGCACGGTATGTGATGGTATAAATATTTTTTAAAGTGTTTTCACACATCAGCTTTACGAATAACATGATGTAAAATATCAATATTTATTTTTCATTTCCCAGGAATGTGAAACTAGTGCATATATTTAATGATAGTAGAGACTGTTCTCTAGTACTGCAACATGTAGCCTAAGCATGAAGTAATGAAGACAAACTTCTTTTTTTAAAACTTTATTATTACATCAGTTCCCTTAAACAAATGTTCCTCAAAGAAAGAACTGGCAGCCAGTTGAAATAGGTAAGGCAACGTACAATGTATCCTGAAGCAATTTTTTTTATAATGGCTTACTTGCTAAGTGATCTGTTTACTAATTTGCTAATGTTGTTGTGACAAGAATATTATTTATTTCCTGGAGCATATAGTTTGTAATGTGTTTCTCAATAGGAAAAACTACTGCCTGAACTATGGTAAGATTTCTTTAGAGAAGATTATCACACTGCGTTGAGAACCGTGTATGAAAACAGCCTTTTGCTCTAAATATTCAGTATATTGCAAAACTACCTGACACATATCCCAAGTGGTCTAATCAGTTTTACTGAAATACAACTATTCTATTAATGATACCCTTAAATTTCATTATGATTGAGAATGAACTTTTTTTATATATTCAGTACGGGAAGAGAATTTTAGGTGATAAGCCCCATATCAAAATAAGGAGCTACTTACTACCAGAACAATTTTTAATTAGATGATGATGATGATGATAAGTTGATATATTCTGCTTGTACAGGTTGTTTTTTTTTTCCTTCAACATAGGAAATTTATTGATTTAATCTCATTGAAATGTAGTGATCTGTGTTGTATGTTAACTTGACTAGATGGTCTGACAGGTTCCCCTACAGCCAGCATACCTATGAATCAAAGGACTACAGACAATAAAGGCAGTCCAAATCAATTTAAATATTCTCGTTCATGGAAAATGACTAATTCTGCTGTTCTGGTATTTTATGAAGGGTATTATAGATGAAAGAGAAAAGTAGTTCTAACTCACATCAAGTAACACCATCAAAAAGACATTTGCTCGGTATAATCCAAATTTAATACTCAAGTTATGATGTTGTATGTATAGAGTCTTGATAAGGCAAAATTAAATTGTTCTTCATTCTTGCTTCCTCTAGCTCTACTTTCTCTTATTTCTATTCTTTCTGCTTCTTAAATCTCAGGAATTCAAAACTCTTTGGGACTTCCTGGAAAGTCATATTCAATTTCAAAATTAACTGCAGTTTATGAGAGAAATAATGACACATTCTGATTGGCATAGCATTTTCAACAGTATTTGTTTCTGAAGCACCATGATACAGTCATTCATGCATATCTCTGTGTAAGTTTCTTCAGTTTAGTTTTATGTGAGAAAACACTTAGACTGTTAGGCATAGGTGTGTTGACTGTGTCCCAGTTTTTATTATGAAGGCTACAGTGCCTCTGACCTTGCACCTGCCTTTATTCAAAGAGCTTGTGATATTACATGGCTTATTTTAAGTCAAATAACCTTCTGGTTACCTACTTAGATAATTTTATACCTGTAGTTAGAGAGGCCTGTAAGAAGTTTCTTGTAGCCCTAGGAATTTAATCAAATTGTGATTGTGAATGATGTACAGAACAAAGCACTTAATTATCAGCTTTATTGCTTAAATTTCCTTTCCTTCAATTCATATTAAAAGGGGTTCAAGAAATATTTTTAGAGTAGCTTCTTCTTTTGGTGTTGCCAGTGCTGGACAGTCTTACAAGAACATCTCTCTAGAAAAAAACCATGCTTTTCTGCCAGTATATTCTTTTGAGAGTTCTGAGAGCTTGCAAATCCAGACTAACATGCTACAAAATGCCTTTTTAAATATTTTGCTTATATTTAAGGCAATTTCAACTGTTCAGACAATGATAAATTCTCTAGGGCACAAGAATTAGAAATATTTCATTTAATATTTGTCTTATGTAGTTCAGTTACACGTTCCATGTATGAATATTGAAAAATATCTTTCTTTTCTTTTTTGGTGTTTTAGCTTAAGTCTAGAAAAGCTTTTGGTTTGGAATTAATTTTGTTCTTGTTGGTCTTTGCCTTGCCACAAGTGTTAACAAGGGATTCTGATGCTTGGAAGACTTGACAATGAAATGTGAGTAAAATTTAGCATTATAAAACATTCCATTACTCAATATTAATGACCTGTTGGCATACTTTTATATGTATTATTAGGTATGCTTTGGAAGTTTTTTTCTAGTTTTGTTTTATTTCTTCTTTTTTTTTAAAAAAAAAAAAAAAAAAGAGAGAGACTTTCTCTCATTTTACAGATCATACTGTAAAGTAAAAAATAAAAAAGATGCATGCCCAAAGCAAATAAGCCGAGATTTCAGTTTGGTTAATATGACAGGTTTTCGGTTTTGGGGGTTTTTTTTGGTTGATTGATTGGTTTCTTCTTTTTTATTTAATCTTAGGTTCAATTAGCAGCTACCGTGTCAATAACTTGGAAGCTATAGCTTTAAAGAACAGTATGTGAGATTGTGTAAAGCCTTTTATAGAAGACTAAAGACTGCACATATTCAGGTTTGTGACTAGAACAAAGAACTCCACTGTTGCTTGTGCTAGTCCTGTACTCAAAGTCTGTACTGGTCTGCACAACTGCATAACTGCATTGATCCGGAGAGGGTAGGAAATTATCTTCCTTTGACAATTTATTTTGTCAAAGCAGATTGCTTCCTGAAATGTTCTGTTTTCATATCCCCTTTATTCCTAAACATAAACAAACAAAAGCAAACACCCAAACAACAATAATATAAAACACACCCACAAACCCCAAAACAAACCCAAACACAAAAATGTTATGGGTAAATAAAAATGGGGACAGAGATTTAGCTTCCTGCTCTAAGTCAGTTACAAATCTATAGAATCAGCCTCTGCTTCCCTCTCCCTTACACCTATTGTAATTTGTTTAAATAACTAATTGTGCCAGAGGTTCATAGAGATGACTCTGAGGACTGCTACTGAAGATAATCGGTATCCAAGCCTAAGTAACTGTGTGAATGCAGTCAGTGTCTTCCCTCTTCTGGTGATCCGCTGGTTATTTCTAAGTTCAATCAATACGTTTAAGAAACCTCTGGTAGCTGAAAATGGCCCTAAAGCTTTATAAGTACAAATGGGTTATGGAATGGGTCTAGATGCAGCCTACAGATGATCCTCACCACTTCTCTGTATACTTTTCTCTATTACATCACTGCATGTTTACATTGACACAGGGCCTTAACTCACTAATTAAGTGAATTCAGCTTATGCTGGAGATATGGTGCAGAGCAGCTGTACAGCATCAAAGAATCTGGCAGCTGATGCATGCTGTACTAATCTTATGGGACTCTGCTGCCTCCTGATTCAAGAAAGTCCCCAATGTTAGGGACCCAGGTGGAAGACGATTATACAGTCTTCCATTTGTGATGTGAATATTCCCCAGTCCCCTTCATGGTTATTTCGGAAGGAAAGGTTAGGTGCAGATAGCTAGACAGTGCTTCTTTAGCTATTTTTTCAGCTTCAATAGACACAGCTTTAGCAACTCATCCCATTTTACCATATGTTATGACCTATATCTAGGTCATATCTCTGGAGAGTCCAGCTATGAATGATTTTCTAAAAAGTCTGATTACAAATTTCAAAGTTTTTGTATTGTCTATGAAATAAAAACAAAATTGAGGACTGCATGGGGAAATTAGCTTAAGATGAATAAGTCAAATAGGCAGGGGTGTCAAGGCCTGCCAAAATGTGAATATCTTTATTTGGACCTCTGGTAGAGGGTCATCCAGTAATAAAATTAGATTTATTATAAGGGGGCCTCAAGATATTGCCAAAGGCTTTTAGAAAAGAAGAGCTTCTACGTCAATCTATGCAATTTAAGAAATTTTATGGGTGACTAAGAATTCTCTTCAGTTTCTAGAAATAAGATCTCTAAAGGGATATTCATGCTATCAGCACATGAGACTTTTAACAAAAGTAGTGGTGCTCTTATAACATCAGTAATAATAGTATTTTTCCTCTTTTTTTTTTTTTTTTTTTTATGAGAAGGGTTTTGGGTGTCCACCCTCCCACCCCACCCCCCCTCCTTGGTAAATAAACTACTGTATAATAATACAACCATTGGTATATCCTTTCATTGAAAAACCAAGACAATCCCCGCTCCCAAACAAACAAACAAAAAAACCAACAAAACCACAAAACACACAAAAACTCTCACCCAAATCCTTTTGAAATTTTGACCAGTTTAAACCAGTTTTATCAGAAGAGTAGAACTCACAGAAAAAAAAAAAAACCAACTAGAATCTAGCAAGTTTTTTGAGAACTAGCAACTGAATACTGAGAAGAGATCCACTAACGCCCACAGTCAATGCTGTAAGACAGAAAAAGCTATATTTGCCTTTTGAGGATCCACACAGAACCTCTGCATGAAGAAACAATGTGCAGTGACCAAAGCCTTGTTTGTTGCTCTACTGACAGAAGCAGCTATTTTGCAAAGCTTCTATGCACATGTTCTAACAGGAATTCGAAAGGTTGAGAGCATGAGTGTTCAGATAACAGACTACAATGTGGGCCTTCTCTGTTTCTTTGTTTCTCTGTTTCTACCAGATTGTCTTCTCGTGCATTTGAACTCTCCTATTTCCTTTGAAAAATAATTTGAGAAATCTTTTTTGATGGCCAGGTCTCTCTAGAGCTAGAATGAAACAGCAGTGGAAAGCAGATGATCTAGATACTGACCCTTCTCGACTTCGGTTTTGCATGTCACGTGAATGTGTTAAGTGGACTATATCAGCTTCTAAAAGCAAGTACTGAAATTAAGGTAGAAGTGGAGGTATTGGACAGGTTTAGGTTTTGACTGTAGGACTGAGGTGATCTAAATCAGTAAAATCAAGCTATGTCTGGATTTAAGACACATGAAGTTATGAAATGTTCACTCTCATGTTTTAAGCGTGTCCCTACATTTAGGCAAAAACCATTTTCCTTTTATACATATGTATACACACACATACATATATTTGTTTGTTGTGTATGTGTATCTATATTATCCTCCGTGTTGAAAAACAAAGGAACAATTCGATATTAAAAAAAAAAAAAAAGTAATGTTGCCTGGCAATATTATTCTCTGTAGAAAAATACAAGAAAATAACAGGTGAGATTCATCAAAACAAATATATTTTGTGTGTTTATCTAGAAGTAATGGATAAACAATACCTTGGATGTGAGATTTCATCTTTTATCTGTTCACAACAGAATCACTCTGACACTAATGAATTTCTCTGTGTAATGTTCACTGTGGAAGCAGACATGAAATATTTAAGCAGTTGCTGTGGTACCATCACAAGGACACCTAGGCATGGACCTCTTTTTCTGATGTTTTTTCTAGGTAGATGTTTGAAGAAAGTAACAACTTTAAATTGCTGAAGAAATAAGAACATGATGGAAGTTTCTGCATTTGTCATTCAAGGCATTCAGCAAATACTTTTTATCAAAGAAAAGCTAATTTCTTTGAATGACAAGATTACACATATCTCTTACACCCAAATATATTTACAATTGAGAGACTGAGGCTGATGTGCCAAAGTTGAAGTGTTCCACCTTGGGCATATTATTCCACACAAAGGCTCAAAACACAGGAAGGGTAATAGCATGCTCTGTTTGGAGAAACTGTCCTGTCTATTGAGATAAACTGTTATTGTGCATTATGCACAGTAGGCTAAATGCTTCCCTCTTTGCGATTCTTAACAAAAGAGGTAACTTCATTGTGGTAACATTGGTTTTTCACATTTTCTGATGCATTGGAAATGATCTGACAGCATCCAGGTACTAAAAAAAAATGGTTTACACCTAGCTTTCACAGATATTTTTTTTTTCATCTCTCTTCGTTCCATCAAAAGCAGCAGAATATGTGTTCATTCTTAGTACATTGAAAGCAGAAATAAAATTGGTTTATTTTGCACACAGAATTATTTAATTTTCTATTTTATCCATTTTACTTTAGACTGCAATAAGTTAGGTATGCTAGCCATAGCAATGATATTTCCATTGAGAACTAACTTCTTAAACAGCCCCAATGATCACCTCTAATTACCCAAATACCTCCTTATGTTCATTTGTATAGGTTATTAAAGATCTAGTATTTTATAACATAAGTTTACTTGGATTCTGAAGAAAATCTGATAATTTATTAGGTGTTCTGGTGCATTTTTTACAGTCAGCTCATATATCAAATAGATATACCATCTGTATTCAAAAGAACATGTCAGCATATGGTTAATTTTGTGTTTAAGTTTGTGCAGCATGAACTTGAAAAAAAATGTATGTAAAGTGAAGTGGTTTATGTCATAAGAATACTTAATTTAAATGCTCAAATGTCTGGAAAACTTGATTTTAAAGATATTCTGTAGCTCACAAGTATTCCATAATTCATTAGTTATTTGATTATTTTCTCCTATTTTTGACACTTATTGACTGTTTTCCAACAGATTGATATTTCTTAACACTTCTTTTGAAAGATTATCTTACAGAGTTGACGATTTTTGATCGTTATTTGCTTTTCCATTCATGCCATCATGTGTGGCATTGTTTCTAATCTATAATGAGATAAGCATTATCTAGGAAAAGCACTGAGGATGCACTGCTCATTAGTCATAATGGGAAAGATTTAAACTGTTCTGTCTATGAGGATTCAGAACATTAAAATCCAGTCTCTGAATATTTGTAAATGTCTTTGCTGGTGATAGGACAGACACACTAAAGCTGCATACACTGTTTTAAATAGTTACCATCCACCGCCAGGGCAGAGGATGCCAGGCAGGTCCCGTGAACTCCACTCTCAGCTCATGTCTTTGTCTCCTTCCAGTACTGGCTTTTCCTGACTGACCCTGTAGACGGAAAAGGGACATTTGAGTAAGATTAATCTGACCAAATGCAGTGTCTAAAATACAGGCTGCTGTGTCTGAACTAGTCACCTAAAGCTTCTTTATAGTCAATGGAAAGACACTTGAGAATGAAAATGTTATGTTATCTGAATGTACTCACCTATCAAATGAGTCACACCTTAAAAGTGTCTGTTGTCTCCAGTGACTTTAAAGGGTGCCAAAAATGACTTTCTGGGATGTAGAAATCTTAGAGGTAAGGTAAAGCCTGTATTTGAAGACTGACAACATGGGGAAGAAAAAATATTCCAATAATGGCTGAAAACTGTATAATTGTAGTAAAACTGTTACAAGTGTAGCATTTTGTGACAAGATACAGCATGTTTCGTACATCACATAGGAAAGGCTATCTTTCCAACTCCTGCTCAGATAAATTATCTCACGTTGTAAGAAATTTGCTGAAAAGGAAAAGGAATTAAAATTCCATTTTTCTTTTACACTGATAGCCAAATATATTTAATATATGTATAGGTCCTTAATAGAATTTGTATATTAATATACTTCATATAATTTAAGTACTGACTGAATTAGAGTTTTAGAGCATCATACTGTGGTGAATTCTTGTACTTGCTTTCTCAAACCAAAGAAATGTGAACAGTCCTAGTTAGCATGGTACTGTATAGTACATGGCAGAGGGAACACATGACTTTTTTAATATTAAAAGTAAAACAATTATCCTTTATTATTTGGTTTCTCCATTTATTAAATGACTTAGGCAAGACTTTGGTTAAGGACATATTTTGAAGTGTTTCTAACTCTGTATTTAGTGAACTATTATAGAGCTAGATATCTTTGTCTTATTTCAGCTGTTAAAGTTCTGAAATAGAAATGATTTTCTGTCATGAAGAGCTAGATACTATTTAATGTCAACAAAATGTGCCCAAGGACATTGAGTGTGATGTGTTTCCCTGTCATCTGTTTTCCTCATGCAGCAGAGTCTGACTAGTTTGTTGGATGGGAAGCTCAGAAATGAAATAGAAGAAAACAGAAACCAAACTTTGTTCTTTTTTATTTTGAGGACAAGGTACTTTCAAAGTTATGTAGAGCTTTAGGACTCTGACGCACACAACACAGAGCTAAGACTAAGCAAACACAACCACTTTTACAGCTTGCTTTGAGGAAGCTGTGATCACCAGCTGTTTTCTTGTTAAGAATTTAGAAAAATTTTATCCTATAGTTGAGAGTAAAACTACCTCCCTCGATCAATAAAAATGTTTTGGTTGTTTTTTAAACAAGCAGACATTTATTTACCTAAGAAAGGAAAAACACAATCTAAACTACATTTGAACCATTGGCTGAATTCTAACCTCATTTACATTAGTTAAAATAAGCTGAAGTCACTGGTGTTGCACAGTGTGAATCTGGGGAGAAGCAATATGTATATCACTATAAGAACTTTCTTTATATGCTCTCCAGTATGTAATGAGCACAGCATGGTATTGTTTGAAGAAATAGTGTAGCTGTGAGATTCTAGCAATCTATAGACCAGATGAGTACTGTTATTATGTACTTTACCCTTAAATGTCACACTTGGAATTAGTTATTGCTGAGGTACCTCAGACATTATTTGGCAACTATTTTATATATATAGTGTACATACAAAAAACCCCAAACAAAACCTGCCCCTAGTACAGCTGCATATAGATTAATAAATATGGCTTTATGACAGTGTGTATATATATGACTATATATCATTATATACACAAAATACTAGTGGTTTTTATTTTTTCCCCAAGAGAAAAACTTTGAACCCATAATCAAGTCTAGTATACTTGTATACTGATATATGTGTGTGTGTGTGTAATTTGCCTTTAGAAATTTCTTTTTCTTTTTTTTTTTTTTTCTGATGCTCAGTTCTTCAGAAAATCAACATTGCTTTGCCCTTTAAAGGCCTTGGATGAATCTGTTTTGGACGCTTTTTTTAGGATCAGATGACTCACACTCTGGAGATACCTTTTCCTCTTTCCTAAGTACAAAGGGTTTGTAGGCTGACTTGCTTAGCCTTGAACATCTACTTGTTAGATTTCTATGTGAATATAGAAAAATATCTCCCAAAATCATGCAGACTGTACTTCATTAAACAGAATAAGTTCCAATTAAAGCACAGAGAGAAAAATGAAGCAAAATAATTAAATCCTGTTAGAATTGCAATAGCATAGTAGAAAGTTAGGAATAAAAGTCAGTGGAACAGTCTTCATGTGTGTTTTCTTCCGGTGCCTTATGATGAAGGTTGAAAGTTTGTATATTTTGGAAAATATCCATAACTATTACCAATTAATGAATTCCTCACTTACATATAGAGTCAGAAATAAAGAAAAAGACTATATAGGTATATGTATAGATATAAATATTTCAGAAAGTCAGTATAATCGCCAAACCATTGTTCTGGGAACAGAAAATGAAGGTAGCCGTTGCTTTGGCTACAACTTCAACAGTATTTAGACAAAATGTCATGCTTATTTGCACTTTTGCATTGCTACCTAATTCTGGAGGCACTTAAAACTGACTAGGATGCTACCTTTTCAACCTGAGAGCTACTCAGAACTTTACTTCTGACTTAAATTCCTGATCTGAACAGCAGCACCTCTACACTTTGCCATCCCTGGCTAATCTAAACACACTATAATTCCTTGTAATGGAAAATTTATTGTACTTGTTCTGTCCTGTCCTATCACAAACTAACAGGCATAAGTTCAGCACAAAGCACAGGAGATGTGGCTAATTTCATTAAGCTGGATGAGATATTTGGACACATTGAACAACAGCGATGGTTAGCACTGTCTCCTTGGAAGCAAGTGTTAGAAATTCTTAGGCACAGAAAGGATTCAAAACCACATTTCCTAAGACAATGATCTCCTCCAATACGTTAACAAATGTAGGCTGATCCCTTAGTCATAAGGCTATAACTTTGGGATGAAGATAATAATGTGAGTCCTTGATAACTTGAATATATCTATTTTCATATAAAGATATTAAATATTGCAGGACCTGGGGATCAAAGTTTAGTTGCCAGTTGCTGCCTGAATAGCTAGTTCCTAGAATCAGGCTCTTCAGTGTTTTTCCTCTTGTAGTCCTTTTTATACAGTGTCATCTACAGGACTAGTAAAGATAGCCTGTTCTTTTATGTTTTATACCTGGAAATAACATGACTACTGTCTTGGAATGCAGTTCATGGTTCATTTGAAGAACCCATATCTCCCATTTCTTGGATGACTGCTCTATAAGAAGTGGGTATTATTATGCCCTGTTCAAAAAGATATTTACTCTGCCAAGAGGTTTCAGTGCTCTGCATAGTGGCTGGGCAGAGAGTTATTAATCTAAGGTCATATAAGGGTGGAATTTCAGACGTTGCTGTGCCTGGCGTTCCCCATTTGTTACTGCTATGCTGGTTTCCCATATTTTCATGCAAGCACTTTCTGCTCCCCCACAGCTTTGACAATATGAAAAACACTTTGTATGTGAAATCTCTGTTTTTCACTGACATCAAGGTTAGCTCTGAAGCAGGCATGTTTTTTGTGCTTTGCTCTGCTTCATAAGAAACTCTGCACAGAACTGCTAGTACGAATCCGTGAACATCCAAACAATACTGAAAATACCAAATAAGAAATTATTAGAAGGGAACTGTGAATCTGTATGGGAAAGTATTACCAATGGCTAATGCCTCCTTTCACTTACGAGCATGCCTGTTACTAGGTTCTCACAAAAATTCAAATATTTGTGATAGACATCAAAGACCTATATTGAAATAGCATAATCAACATTGCCATACTATCATAGAATCAAACAATCATTGACTAGAATGGGTTGGAATGGAGCTTTAAAGGTCATCTAGTCCAACCCCAAATGTTTTCTAAAGCTATGAAATTTCTATATATATGGCAGTAAAAACATCTTATGTGCTTACACTTTGATAATCTTTTATATGGTCACATTTTTTCCAGCACTTTTTCCCACATAGCCCGTATCTCATTCAGTTAACATGATAGAAAGCTCTCGAGACCATTAATTTTTGATTGAAATTTATTAATAATCAGGTTTTAAGCTTAGCTTTTTTCTGTTGCCCATTATCAAACTCTGCTTTGAAGAAAGACATAGAATTTCCTTATGCACTTTTTATGACATCCATCACTTCCTTGACTGCTGAAATTTTTCAAAGATGTAAATACATCAGTTTTCATAACACTACTTTTTCATTATGTCTCCAGTAGGTAAACTGAGCTAGATGCCAGAATGAACACAGTAAGGTTCTGTCCCTTACTGTGTAAGTAATTTATACTTGGGTTTTTGCACCTTACTTTTCTTTAAATGTAATATGTAAGTTAAAAGCACTGTCAGAATTTTGTCTGAAAAAACCCCAGGTTCTTAAGGCAGTAATAAGCATTACATAGACTGTAGGAACCCAGAAAAATTCAGTTAACTGTTTTGCCTAGCATCATCTTCTAACAAAACAAACCAGTTTTGAAGCTCAGTTTCCCATCTGCTTTTGGCTAGCTCCCTTGTCCATCTTCTTTGCTTTTTAGTGTTTGTCCACGTTCTTTTTACAAGCAGGATCACAAAAATCTTCCACACTCCAGCTCCCAAAGCTCCTTATTTTTCAGCTGCCTGGTATCAGGCACGCTGAGCAAGGACACTGGGGAGTTTCCAAAATCTGTTATCTCCATTTTCAAAATCATTTCCCTACGGTTTTTCCCCACACATTCACCTGGAGACAGATCCTCAGCTCGCCACAAGTGTAATGACACACGGATGACATCTCGTAAGTATTAGTCTCAGACCAGAAAGTTTGATGCCTTAGGCATGAGATTCTGCCAGTGGGGGCCTGCTCCTGTCCTGTTTCCAAATGATGGCATCTCCTGTAGTGGCCATGTGGCAGCATCTGCTTTGCTCTGAGTCCCAGCATGCTGTCAGGTGTGCCAGCTCCTGGAAGAGGTGTTTGAGGCCAGCAGAGAAGGGGATGACCACCAGTTCAGCAGAGCTCATCCAGAAAGGTTTGTCAACTCACCATGTGAGCTGGCTTGCAACCTGCGTGCTTTCCTGGGCCAGCATCCATGTGGGCAGCCAAGAGGTCTGTGTGAGTAAAGGAAAGCACAGAAAGCGTGGGAGCATCATTTGTCAATTTCCAGAACAAGATAATAAAAAATGTGTGCATAAACAAGCAAAAAGACAAGTGTTGCACTATGTAAAGACTTGATCACACTTCCAGACAGGCAAAGAACCCCCTTTTCTGGTGCCATTAACAATAAGCCTCACCTGTGAGCATTCATTTAACACTATCTTGAAATTCCTTTCCTTGCTACTGCAATAGAAAGGTGATTTATTAGTACAACAACTTTACACATCCTATTAGATATATTGTTAAGATATTATTACTGGATCACTTTTTAAAGTTTTCCAAAGAATCTGTTTCCTAAAAATTTTGGTACAGAATTTGTACCCAATAATAAGTTGTAATAACAAGTGTGTGAAAGACTGCTCAATTTTTCCAATTAGTATTATGAAAAGCTTTTGTTAATTATTTCCTAAATGCCCCTATTATTGAAATATTTTACTCCAAATATGCTTCTGACATGTAAATGTTCTTTGAGTTATTATTAATGAAAAAGTCACATATACCCACAGTAAGTAAATATGAAACTAATAAGGTATATATGTTTACAGTGAAGGAGTCCTTTTGTTTTTCCTGTTCATTTTCATGTGGGACTTTTTAGTTTCACTTTTATTTCTTTTGTTCCTCTTCTTTACTTTTTCAGAACTTCCATTTTATGTATATATGTACATATTTATTTATTTATTTATTTATTTAATCACTCAGGTTTTTTTAGTTTAGCGTGAGTCTGAGTTACTCGGTGTCACACCAGCTTAGCCACAAAATCAGCTTACAAGACTGGGAAAAAGGCAGCCAGTGATACCTTACAAATAGGGATTTAAAATGTTGCCAAGCTCTTGGAGAAAGTGAAAGAAGTTCATTTTACCTGAACACTAGCACCTGAAGAGCAGTCACGAAAGTGATCGATTGTTACAAAAAATGCACCATTATATGTTGCACGGGTTAGTGTATTTATTTACTGTATTATTTCCAGTCTTCTTGAATTTTGCATGTAAAAAAATCCTTCCATAAATCTTGATATTAAGATATGTAGGATATAGATAGTGGCGTTTTTATTGGTATGGGGACCAGAAGATGGGTAATCTCATGGACCACATCACCACCCTCAGGGTATTCTTCACAGTGTAAGGCTACAAATTTTGTATTGTCAAAATTCAGTAATTTTAATAATATATTTTCTTAGGAAAAAATTAATTTCTAAGAAAAAAATGGACTTTCTTTCTTGCTGAACTTTTATTGTCATCTACAGAAGGACAAAAAAAGTTGCAATTATAGTTCACCTATAGCAAAAGAACAGAATTCAGTAAAGTCAGGTGTAGTTCAAAAGACGAAATTTCCACATTGGTTATATTTCCTATAACACAGGTAGAGCTGTGTGACATTTGTTTTGCGACCCTATTCATATCTTTGTGTTGCTAAATCAGCTACATTACGCTTGGGAATTCTATTCCTCCAAGAAGCATGATTCACAGAATACTAGTGGACTGATTTAGAGCTCCTACAACAAGAATTACAAAACCGCACTTTAATCATCTTTGTTTCTTCACTGAACTGGAGGTCTATGCTTAAACTACACATTTAGGATTGTGTCCATGCAGTAAAATATTCTGATTCAGCTCAAACCCAATAATAATAATAACAATAACAACAATAATAATAATAATAATAATAATAGTTTACTTTCTCTCTCTTTCCTTTTCTTTTCCAATGCATATATTTATTTTTATACAGATATATATATATATGAAGCTGAAGTTGTTACAAATTTTTTAAATTTACCATTTTCTTATAATATTTCTAGAAAACTGTTTTATTCTCAAGGTTTTATTATAATATAACATAAACGTATTGTTCATTTTATATTATATTAATAAATATTAATGCATTATTCAGGCAGAATAAATGTTTAAAATACTTGGGTAAATGCTCTACACTGTAGAAAACCACAATTAATAAGAATTTATAGTTACATCATTGAAAAAAATCACGAAACTATCACTCTTCAAGTGCTATCACAATACACACAAGTTAGGAAATAGGGTGCTTTAATCATATGTCCCAGTAAGGACTGGAACCTAAACCTTTCCCAGTAAGCATTGGAAAAATTCAGTCTTCAGTAATCCTCTGAATCTCCAACTATAGCTCCTGGCTGCAGCACCTGCCTAGTAGCAGGAAAATGGTGCAGAGGGAAGACATACTGATATGTTAAAGTTTCATTATTTTTCTTATGCTTTTCATTTAACCTTAGATACATAACATGTAAATTTGCAATCAGTAGAATTTTTTAGCAAGAATGAGCTGCATTATGACATTCTTTCTTTCCTTGTTTTATTTTGAAGCAATTGGTTCACAGAGACCCAACTATTCTTTTATTTAACTAGAAAGAAGTAATGGCCTTTGTACTGAGAGGAAAAAAGTGGAGTTAACTGGTGTCTGACATGAATGGCATTTCTGCTTCTTTCAGAGCTTCGTACACAACCAGCTTGAAAGAAAGTTGGCAAAATCTTGGAAGCACTGAATAAAACCACAGCTGGTGACCTGTCACAGAAACATTTCTTTTCCTCAGTAAGAAGTTCTTTGGAAGGTGATATAAGGAGATTAAGATGATGGATGATGACACAGTCTGAACAGTAACAGTATTTCACTGGTCATATGTGTAAGGCTGAAAGTCACCTGGAACTTCTTCAGTCTGTCTCTGCAGTTTTGATCATTTTGTTAAGGCCCAGCACAAAAATTTAAAGTAAATTAAAGCAGCCATTACAGAGTAATAATGCTGACTGTTTTTTTCTCTTTCATATCTCATCATAACAGTGCTGACTGAACACTAACAACATTTCAATATAAACAAATTGACAAGTAAAGACCACAACTGCCTGAGAATTATTTACTACACAGAGAAACTGCTGCTTCTTACTAAAGTCCTCTTTTTCCACTTTTCTTCATCTGTTTGCTAATCATGGAAATGAAGTATAAGTTTTCAGTTATCTGGACTTGCCTACTTGATCTTGCATATATTGTTATCACTGGGATACTCACATGGGTAAAATGAAAGTATTGGCTAAATGACAACGGAAATGCTTTTTATAGCTCAGTTTTTTAAATCAGTTTATCTGTGGCAAACCACTGTTTGTTGTTTTATCTTGTGTAATAAGGTGCCATCCTTAATTACTTGGATAATGGAATGGGGTGTACCCTCAGTGAGACCACAGACCTGACTGGAGGGAGTGATCACTATGCTGGAGGTTCAGAATGGCTTCAAGGTGTTGGAGAAATGGGTTGGCAGAAAACTCATGAAGTTCAACAAAGGCAAGTGTGAAGTCTTGCATCTGGGATGGAGTAATCACACACACAGTACAAACAGAAAGTACAAAATAGAAAGCAGTGCCATAGAAAAGAAGCTGATATATAAAAAGTTGAATGAGTTGAACTCAGCAAAGGCAGACAACAGTGTTGCAAGCAGTTCCAGGAAGGTGAACCTTCTCTTCTGACAGCATTTTTGAGACCACATCTGGAGTACTGTGTCCAGTTTTGGCGTCTCCCACACAAGAGACATTGACAGATTGGAAAAAGTTCAGTGGAAGACCAACAAGATGATTGAAGGTTCATGACATTGGAGGAACGGCTGAGAGAAATAAATCTATTCAGGCTCAAGAAAACAAGGCAACCAGTGTGAGGGTAAAAAGAAGACAGAGCCAGACTCTCTGCCCCAAGGTGTACAGGAGTAGGAAGAGGCAATGGATGCAATTTGGAACAAAGAAGTTCTGATTAGGTATAAAATTATATTTATTTTTTTTTCCCATAAGGATGGTCAAACACTAAAACAGGTTGCCCAAAGATTTTGTGGCGTCTCGATCCTTGAAGATATTAAAAACTCAGCTGTATATGTTCCTGAGCAACCTGATCTAACTGAACTTTCTATAAGCTGACGGTTAGACTAGAAGACCTCCAAACTCTCTGTAACCTAAAATACTCTATGGTTTTATTACAGGAATCCATGCTTCTTCCTTAAAAAGAAACCAATTTACTGCTCTACAAGTTATAACGCTCCAAAAATTTCTGGCTCTGTGCATAAAAATAAGCCTTTTGGTGCTTCCTTACAACTTTTTTTTTCTTCTGAAACTTGGACTTTTTCCTCTGTCATTCCACTAAGGTTGCTATATAACATATATGTTCTAGTTCCTAGTCTTTATATAGCCAGTAAGTCTTCCCTTGTACTCCAGGGAAACTTACATTCTCTTCCCCCAGTCTTCTCATACTTTATCACTTTCTCCAAGCCTCCTGTGCTGATAAACAATGAAAATGGAAGAGAAAAACATTATTGCATGATAGTAATAGGAGATCTATGACTCCTGTTGAGTATGAGTTGGTATGTCTATCAAAATTGGGATCCTAGTCTATAGCTTTAACTTGGAGCTGAAATCTTCTGAGGAATGAAATTTGTTCTTTTTAGACTTTAATAGATAAATTAGATTGAGGAAATCACATTATGTTGATTCTTTACAGTGTAGCGTTACACTGTCCACTTTATTAATACACTTATAGACAATCAGGTCTTTGAAAGTCTGTAAACAAGGAATTTACATTGAAGAAACCTGATTAGAATAAGTAGGTTTTGATCTTGCCAGTATTGTAGCACCACAGGTTAGTTATCTCTAAACTGTTACTGTTTGCTATTGTACTCACTTGTATATACAGACATTAATGTTACACCCCAGCTGATGTATGATGCACTTTTTTGTCTCTGTATTATTTGACCTGATGGATTTAGCTCATTGGGTGACTGCTTTGAAACTGCGTGGTGTGAGTAAGAACTTTTGGCATTACACAGAGAGATGAATATGTTAACATCAAGGAGTCTGATCTCAAGCCCCAATAGAATCAATGGGAATTTATCATCTGAAAAACAGCAAGCTCCTGACAGAACCAGGTCCTTACAGTCTTGGGACTCAGCTGAAATACTTTTCATCTCATGAAAAACTGACAGGATTTCTCCCCAAACAGATGAAAGTTGCAAAGTATGATTAACACCACCTGGACAGGGATATTATGAAACAGCCATTCCATGTGACGTTACAATCAGCAGAAAAAAACCATGGGTGGGATAATGCTATCACTGTGTAGCTGGGGCCCCATGGGAGAGTAATAGTGAATAAAAGCAGTGTACCAATAGCATTAATTAACCAATAATGTGCTGCTGAATAATGTAGGGGGAAAAAAAAAAAAAGGAAAAATAGAAGAGAAGCAGGAAAGGTGGGAGAGAAAAGAGAAAAAAAGCTGAGGAAATAGGCAGTACTGAAATGGAAAAAATATTTTTGGGGGATAAGGGTACTTGACAATATTGATCATCTTGGAGGGAAAAATAAATCATTGAATCAAAAGCAAAAGAACGCGGTAGCAAAATTTGATTGAATATATGTATCCTTATAGAGATAAATGGAAACAAGATGGAGAATGTTAGAAGAAAAATAAAATTGTCACCTTTGTTAGCCCTACAGTGATGTAGGGAAACATAGAAATGGTATATTAATAATTCTTTTTTCAGCTGTACTACAATAACTACAGAGGTGGACAGATTGCAACAGTGAAGAAGGAAAATCTAGGATTCAATGGATGGCAGCACATGCAGTTCTAGCTAGTTTCAGCCATATAAATGATAGTTCCTAACAGACGTTGTTAAGACTAATCTGCCTTTGGGTGTCTAAGCTAAAGGTTGGATTCTGAAAGAATTATACAAAGTATCTCCCTTTCTGATGGATATAGGAATTTTGAGCTAATATACTTGTGAATGCAAGACTATAAAATCCACCCTGCTTTTTGTTGGCATTATTGTAAAAAGGCGCTATAGCTATAATCTGCTTATAAACAAACTTCATGTGTGTAACTTTGTTCCAGTCCAGGAAGACCTGAGCTGGGGAGATTCTTTGTTATACCCGGAGTGAGATTAAGACACAAACAAGGTCAAATGCTGCTAATCAAGGAAATTTATTGTGCGCTCATATAAACAAAACATTCATGTGTCGTGGTAAGAACATAGTGATAAGAAGGAGGAAAAGAGGAAAGAAGGAAATCCAGCAAACAGTTGGGATAGAGTTACCAGAGATAGTCACCACCATGTATCCAGTGGCGTCCCGTTGATCCATAGTCTCCATTCACGTTGGTGGTGGGAGCCTCCATATCACCACTTATTGTTTGGTGGCACAATCTCTTATAGTGTGTTCGGGGGGGGGGGGGGGGGGTGGGGGTGTGTCATTTCCCAGACAGTGGCACATACCGCATTCTTTCATGGGCCACATGCAATCACTGCATAGATAGGGGTGATCATCTATGTCTAAGCACATCCCTCACAGCAGCGTGGCCTTACCTTCATCCTGGCCAAAAAATGATGTCAGGCAGCCGTTGGTTCCTACCTGTTCACAACTGTTAAGTCTTGCAGCTCAGCTAACAAGCTTTGAGACATGAGATACTGTCTCTCACCAACTTGAAATGGGCTAGCAGTGAATCCATGTATATTGGGCCATAAACTTCCAGGTAGTATGTAGGCAGTTTGGAAGATTGCACTCATTAGCTGATCTTTTCTCACAAAGGTAATGCCTCCTGTGCACAAACCGTGATCCAGGCTCCTTTAAACTGCATTTACATTATTGATTCTATTGGATTAATTTATGATACACACAGAGGAATTAATAAGAGCCATAACGTGTGGGTCTAGCTTTCATAGTGCTTTTGAGAAGAATGTTAGGAAATTAAAATTTTAGTTTTTTTCTTTTTGGAAAAGAGTGTTAGAGAATTGGGAGAATGACAAAAGGAGGGGACAAAAGAGTGGTACAGGTGGCTGCAGGTAAATGGCAGACCATGAGCTCACTTCAGCTGTAACTCAGTAGCTTGGCTCCATGAGGCTGGAATGACAGGGTGAAACTGGTGATAAGCTTAGAGCGTGGGTACTGCAGGCAGCCTTTACCTTACTCAGGTCAGTGAAAATATGATTCCAAAAGTGCTGGAAGTGTCTGTTGTCAGCATGTCTCCTCTTCTGTGGCTTTCCCAAACTTGGGATGTATTCCTAAGGAAATTAACAGGACCTTAAACAATATCATGACAAAACCAAGACGTCCCTGCATTGCCAGAAGAAGAGATGTCTAAACTGGTTTATATACGATGATTATTTGACTCTATTTTATAACTGAACCTCTGCTTTCTTCTTTGCCATCCACCCTTTTTCCAGGATGAATGGTGGATCCAAGCCAAGACCGGTGTGAGGCAGAAGGTAAGCGATGCCCCTTTCATGTAATTTTTTTCTAAAGTGAAACACATGGTCAAGGCAGGAAATATGGTTTGGACTGTAAGTTTGTCTTCAGTAATAAGGAATTAGTCTTCCCAATTCCAATAGAAAACTGAAACCATAAAATTGTGGCTTATTTTACCTATCAATCTATTAAAAAAAAATAAAAAAGAGAGTTAGAAAAAAAAGTTTATTAACTGTAGATAATACATGTGGCTCGCTCTTCTGTCTCTTCTACATAATGAAAAGAATTGTACTGTTATTTAACTTAATTTAAATGTGCAATTGCCAGCAGCTGTTCTGATGGTTCAGCCAAAACTGGCTGTGTTGTTTTGTAATATCCTTTCCAATTAGTACTCAATTTGTATTTTATTTTATTTTATTGTGAGAGTTTAATGATACTAGCAGGAGTCACCTCCATTTGATTTGTATTCCTCTGTTACCATTATTATGATGCTAAAGTCAAGGCAAACTTAAGTGAAGGGAAGGCTGTGAGACGTAGAGGGGTTGCAGAGTTTTTCTTTCTGACAGTGTAATTCAGTCACCGGAATAGATAGGCTCAAATTATACAACATTTGTGTTGCAAAACAATTTGTACTCCTGGGGTTTTATCAGTTTTAGTCTAGCTCTTGCTAAAGGTCAAGGTATGTTCCTCTGAACAGAAACACAACACAGGATCCTCAGACTGACATAGCATATTTTTCATAGACAATATTATAGGATCATACATACTCCTCCCACCACCTAAGCTCTGCCAAAGCCAAAGGAATTACAAGTGAGTGAAATAACACAATCTAAATATAAATAATTTTAATTTTGTGCTAGTTTAGCTACATGGATATGAGAATATGATGTGCGGGAAATAATAAGCACAAGGTAAATCATTCAGAAACTGTAAAACTCAGAGGGGTGATGGACACGTCTCTGTTGGAAGTGATCAGACCTCACAGCCTACAGTCCAGACAGTAGGTTTGGGAAGGAAACAGCATATTTCTAATAAGTGTTATTTCTCAGCTAAGAAATCGCTTCCTACTTAGGCTGGAGCTTTAAAACTGATTTGGCAACCAAGGCAGTGTTTGACAACCAAAAACCAAAAGTGTTTGGCCTTTGAAGCAGTTTGTGTGAATTGATTATCAAGTTTTTCAGAAACATTGATATCACTCAGGATGTGTTTGCTGGGGTTGAAATCCTCTCAAATAAACAAATGAAGGAGTTATAAACATCAGATTACCCATTTATTGAAGCGTGGGTTCTGCTCACTCCCCATCCTGATCAGCATCGATCCAAAGGTTGGTGACTTCATTTAGATATCTCACAGTCCAAAAAATGATGTTCTGTTACCAGTTTCTCACATACCTCTCTGAGTATTACCAAATAAGTTGGGCTGCTACTTCATGGTTGATGCCCAGTGAATACAGGAAGCAGTACCTTGTGCTGCTATCAGTAACTTTTCCATCCTACAGTAGAAGTGTTGCTCTAGGTAACCATGACTGCTCTGTTACTCGAAACCTTAAGCATTTGTTTTCACTGCTGTCTTCTGCAATATATTGAAAAACATTTCAAAAACACTTTTATTTTTCTTCTGTTTCATTCTCTTCCAAGAATGTATGACATTGCTAGTATGAAATACTAGCGTTTTCTACCTAATTGGTGGTTTTCTGAGACATGCAGTACTGCAGAAACGAAAGGAGTTAAGGAACTCAAGTCTTTCATTAATGTTGATCAATACCTTGCATATGTCCACTCTATTACATAATCATATAAGTACACATAGAGATTTGTGTATGCAGATGATTTACGGCAGAAGAAAATGTTTATTTATATTATAAAATCCATGTGTTATCAAATAGTACCTGCCCATTTTACAATCATAAGAATTCCAAATTTATAAAAATATTGTGTTATATATTTAAAACATGGTTTAGTGGTGGACTTGGTAGTGATAGATTAACAGTTGGACTCAATGATTTTAAGGGTCTTTTTCAATCTAAATGATTCTGTGATTTTATAATTCTGTTTTAGTGTGTTCCTGAGAAGGCAGCTGAGGGAATTATTGCATGCTAAATTTCTCACCGAGACTGTACATGAACATAGTTTACAGTAGCAAAATCTGGCACAAGTATTTCATAAGCAGCAAGAACTCTTTTTCACAATAAATGAGTTCCATCTAGTTAGTGGGTTCAGGTTTCCGGTTTTACTGTCATCCTTTATTGATTTTTTTTTGGACATGATAATGATATATATCAAATTAATATCCATGCAGCAAAAGCAATTTCTTATCCCTTGGAGCTTATTAATCCTTGAAATTGTCTTTAGTATTATGAACTTTCAGTGTGTTAGTGATTTGTATTTTCCAACAAATTTTGTTAGTTTACAGCCTTAAAAGAAGGTATGTACCGAGTAGGTTTTTTAATATTGAATAAATAATATTTATCATATTTTCTTATTGATAAATGTTTATTATCTCTCTACATTTTCTGAAGTTTACATTTTCTCTTCTTGTCTGCAGCAGTTAATAACCCCCCCAGCTCTTTTAAATCAATGAAGATTTATAGAAAGTTATAGAAAGCAGGATTCCATTTCAGTAAATAAATACAAAAATATGGGGGAATATTAATCTATCTATCTATTTATCTATTGATCTACTTATCTTTCTATAGGACAGCACCCAAATATATTCTGTTTCAGTCCTATGGCACCAATCACCTTGTCATGTGGAAAAAATTGTGTAGAAAACACATTTCCTCTCTCTCTTTTTTTCATTCCTCTCCCTCTTGTCGAGATTGTAACTGTCATTCAGCTTCCTTGTTATTACCTTTGTTTTGGCAGCATATGTGGGATGATTTACATATGTTGGATGTATGGGGTTTGTTCTTTCTGTTACACCATCAGCCAGCTCTGTCCATCTTTCAAGCCTGCATTTCTTCAGCAATCAGTGATTGACTGTCCCTAATTTGCAGCTGTATCTCCAGAGCCCCCGGTATCATCTCAAAGCTTCTGTTATTATCTCTTGTTCACATACTTAGGGCACCATGGTACAATCTATACTGTATCTATCTTGACAGATAGGTAGGTTGTATCTGTGTGTGTCTGTCTGAAATTGTAATTATGGTTTTCTTTTGCCAGTGTTAGCCCTGTATTCCATCACTACCTGCTGTTCTGTCAGTTTTGCCACAAGTACTTCTAGGCATAAAACTGAGGCTAAACCATATGAAATCATGAAGAGGGAAAGAATTTCTTGGATTTTGAGTGAACAGAAGAGTGCAGAAGGAGTTAATCTGTAGCATACATTGAAGCAATGATAGAAATGAAAGACTGGATTGTTTGCAGTAGGTATGTTCAGATTGTGGAGAAGCTATGCAGAGCAGCACACCCCCTGGAATACAGTGAAGTTCCATCAGCCTCTTCCTCCTCATGGCTTTCCTTGCAGAATAATTGTGTGCTATCATGGAGTCAGGACATGGTAATGATCCAATTTTGCACCTGTGCTCCTAAGACTGGAAATGCTGCTCTGTCTTACTGCATATACAGACACTGACTGAGCATATACCCTCTCCCAAATTCTGGACTACTTAGTATTCTGACAGAGAACTAAGATGGCTTCGTGGCAAATAACATGGGAAAAAAACATCAAGAGTCGACAAAGCCCTGGAGGATCTGGAGCTACTTAGCTAGTGAGCCACGTTACACAATTCAGGAGCATGCAGCAGCCCCTACTGGTGACTGGACACTAGTGTGGCGTTAGTCCCCTCAACGTGCACCTGTAAAATCACTGGGTTTTGCCATAGGATGCAAACAGGGCTATTAGAAAAGTAAGAATTTGAAACATGATTAATTTTCTGGTCCTGCTGTATATCTTCAGGAAATACATTTATCTCATTTTGTCTCACTTTCTCATACTTTTGTAAATCACATTAAACAGCAAAATATCAGGTCCAGAATGATACTGTTACTAAAATTCAATTCAATGTTGATATAGAGAGTTGTTGTTTTTTGTTGTTTTTTTTTTTTTTATTAAAAAAAAGCTACAATCAATGTAGGGTTCCAAAAAGGACTTTGGCTTTGGTATTCTGAACATTACAACATGTAATTTACTAGCAGGTGGTCCATAGAACAGAGTTCACAGTCACAGATGTCCTCAGGAAGTGTTGACTGCATAAATACAGGATAGGAAATAACTGGCTTGGTAGCAGTTCTTCAGAAAATAATTCAGGTCATGAGTCAACAGTATCATGCTGCTGAGAAATAAATCAAGCATCACACATTTATATGAACAGGAACCCACCCTGATACACAGAGAGATGACTTCCAGTCCTGAAGATGCTTAGTCTTCAAGAACATTAAAAGCTTTCAAAAAATAAAAGTCTAATCTCTCGTGGCAGATGGGAAATAAGAAACAGCTTATACTGCAGCAAGACAGTTAAAGTCTTGTTAATGATAAGAGTGGTAACCATTAAACAGACTGCTTGGCGAAGTTATGGTCTCTGTCACTGAAACTTCTTTAGGAACAGGTAAAGTTAATATCAAAGATAAAAGAAAAAAAACAAAACAACAACCAGAAAACCAACTACCAGAAAAATACATTTTGAAAGAAAAAGGGAAAATAGAGACAGGAAAAAGTTTTTTCAACTATATTTGTGGAAGTGAAGATATGAATTTTGTCTCAATTTCAAATACATGTAATTGAATACTATATCCAGTGATACTATATCCAGTGACCATCTCCTAAAGGAATTTAACACCCCTTGTATCTAGGATCAAACTAATGATTTCGTAATTTCTAAAATAATGTCCTGAGCATGACCATAGAAAACAATTCTTTAATTCTTTGCCTACTTCTTCTCTGTGGTCATACGAATCGTTAAATATCTTTGCTGAAATAGTGTGCTATGTGTATGCCCTCTCTTTAGTCCCAAATCTGGTGGTTAGGACATTCCCATGAGGGACAGAGCTTCCATATTCCTCCTCCTGGCAGAGGAAGATGTTGAATTTGATCTGGTGTCTGATGTTTGAATGCATGTTCTAGATTATTTTGTGATATTGTTATGCAAGTCTTGACTCTGTTATCTTTACTTTCCCATGAATGTATTCAGTATTACCGCTATTTCAAACAAATAGCACAAAAGCACTTCTAACACTAAAACCGCTATTCAAAGTACTGATACTTTTAATGACATGCAGATTTTGCTTTGAAATAGTCAGGTTTACAACTTTAATTAACAGTAGCTGAAGTTATAGATTTATAATCCAAAGTGGTTTGACATCATTTTCGATAGCTTTTCTTTACAGATGCTCAAATTTAAATGTCATTTTCCTAAAGCAAGACTTTCAATATTAATTTCCATGAAATGTTGATGTTCAAGTAGAATGCCATTTCCAAGAATATCTTTGAGCTCATCTTTGAGAAGAGGTAATCTTGCCTATTTTCTGTGACCAGTATCAAGAGTTAATGCTTGGGAAATGCTGAGAGAAATGTTTATTGATGGCTCAGTTAACATCTTGAAGTGAACAGAGTATAAAACAGACAAAATATGTCTTCTCCTTTGTATAACCCAACAAGTGAGGGCCTGCAGTCATTAAAAAAGAAAAAGGAATTAAATCAATACAAACAAAAGACATACTCTTAGCCTGTGGTGCTGATGACTCATTTAAACCTCTTCAAATTTTCACTTTATTTTCTATGCTGGACTCTTCAATTTTACCAGCTTGTGTGACATTTATAAATAGAAATATGGAATTTGTTTATGTAAAACACCTTTTATGTTTCATGTGCATCTTACATATATAAATGTATTTATATCATTTATTTGGATGCAAGATAAACTATTTCCAGCGACGGTGAAGACTGCATAATGGCAGTGAACCCCTGAGCCACAGGGCAGACAGCCAGTGCTACGTGCAGCAGCAGACAATCTCTGCTGAGGCGATCGACTGATACCCACCGTGACTTCAGCGCATGGAACCCTCCCAGTGCCATTGGGATGTGGCTTGCAGGAACTGCCTTCGCTTGGATTTGGGCTGACAGACACAGTAGTTTCTAGACCGGTAAGAGCAGAGGATGGCCAGCTCCACAGCAGTCTAACAGCAGCTGGCATTGCAGAGGAATTTAAATTAGTCAGGTGACAATCAGCTGCAGTCCCCAAGGAACAGGCTACCGCTTCTGCACAGTGCTCTCCAACTGCTCCGAAAATCTTAATTGTGGCACTGCTTACACTGCTGGGTGGATGAGTAGCTACCCGGGGCCACTTTCCCAGTCTGCATGTGCTAATTTAAACACTGAGATCTTCTATACTGTTCCCCTGAATATGAATCAGTTAGTTTGCAAACAGAGAACTGAAAAAGAGTTTGGCATGGAGAGACAGCTGAGTCATTCTCTAATCCCTGTCCCTGGAGTATAAAGGGCAAAGGTTTTATATTTTATACAATAACAGCTAATTTTGCTTAATGAGTTCTGGGACTTTTGTAGTAAAATGGTTCTTGTAAGCTATTGGTCCAGTCAGTGCCTCCACTTAAAACTTTTCCAGCCAGGGTTTCACTTCTTGCCCAGTATGAAGAGAAACTGGAAGTATTGTCTCCAGGAACTCTCTTTTCTGTTTTTCTTCCTTTTCATTTTAGCTATTTATTTTAATAAACGGTGTTTGAAATATTGGTGTACATCTCTATCTTATGAAGAAAGTATTTTTTCATTACATTATGTATTTTATACCATTTTCAAAGGGGACACATTCAACTGTTGGTATTAAATCTTGAATTTTGATTCAGACGTAGAGGTTAACGCAGAAAAGGATTATTTTTAGTTTGGATTAAAATAGCCAAACTTAATACTAGAAAACATTACAGGTTTCAGCAAGTATACCCACTGTTCAAAAGAGGAAAACTTTCACAAAACATGAAATAAATTTTCTTTTCTTTCAGCACTACAACTTTGAAAAGACACAACATGAATAAAGCAATAATGTTCTACAGAAACAGACATAATTTATCCTCTGTGTGACATTATAATTATTTGCTGTTTTTATACGTATCCTTTGAAATGAAAGGAAATTTTTGTCTTTTTAGAATATCTTACTTAAATAGATCTACTGCTTTAAAAAGCTAAAGAAAGTTTAACATCCTCTATTAAATTCTACGAAAAAAAGTGCAAACTGGTTTGGATGTACATTTCCACTAAAAATCTTACTGGAAGCAATATGGAAATCCAAGTCTGAATGTGTTTCCTCGTGTTACTAACAGCACCGACAGCGGCCACACAAGACAGAGTGCTTCAAAGCAGCTGACCATGTTCAGAGAGCTGGAGTCTCCGTGGCAATCGGGTACGGCATTAGTCAGCAAACACCATGCTTGGGTCTGTAAATGGGTAAGTTGTCTATAAAACAGTAATTTTACTATGTTCAGAGCTGATAAACCTTGAGCATTTCAAACCTGGGGCAATGCAAGTCAAAAGGAGTGGTTCAACTAAACCGAGTCCCAAGGAGAGCAGGAGGCTTTTCAGAGGTCTGGAAAATCAGACATCAAAAGGAAGATGAAATGTTCAGGTATGTTTAGACTAAGGAAAGGAAAAGACAGCGGCACTGTTCACACATGTAAAACACAGCTTTTAAGCAGTTTATTCCCTCCCCAAAACTCACTGCAGATCAGACAAGAGAATGGAAAGGAAGGTCTATGTTAGAGTGTGCCAGTGAGGGCTGCCAGGTACTTCAGCAGCGTGCGGGGAGGCTGTGGCAGCTCCCTGAGCACTAGCTCCTAAGTGCAGGTTGTAAAAGTGTTTGCTCAGAAATGACACAGATACAGCTGACCCAACCTTTGCAAAGGAGAGGGAGTAAAAAATCTCTTAAGATTTCTTTCAGCCTCTCTTTTTGCTATTTCTGTGGGTTTATTATCCAGATTTATTGTTCAGTTTATTATCCGGCTAATAAAATCATGAAGGAATTAATCCACAGTGTTGAAGTCAATGCAAAATTTTCACAGACTGAAATACAGGTCTATGCCCTGAACATTAGCTGTATATATTTTAAAAATTCTGCTTAATAATTTAGAATATTTTGTTTAAATTTTACAGCAAATATTTTCAGATTGAACCAATATTTTAATTTCAAATGTTCTAACTTTCCCATAATTACTATATTATTACTGTATCCAATGATTAAGGCTACTGCAACATTACCAAAATATTTTCTTCACTGGCACATTGATTTATTTACACACCATATACCAGTATTAAGCATTAACAGCAAGGTTGATAAATGCAATTTCATGGTACTAGCTTGTGATAGTAAAGGGTTTCAAAATTTCATGCCAATCCAACAAAACACTATGAAATATAGCTGTGAAATGTTATTTTTCTTTTTTTAATCTCCATAAATATTTTACACTGTTCAATGAGAGTGGGACATATTATAAGTTCATTATAAGAATTATAATGGAAGGCAGTTACATTTGTATTATTTCTCATTTTCATTATTATAATTATCCTGACAATAAGCTGATGGAGCTCTGCCTCATGTTTTCATGACAGTTTGCCAGAGAAGTGCCGTATCAGAATGCTAATAACTCATCACATCCACTCTTTTACCACAGCCAATAGTAAACTTCAACGCTCTGATTTTCCTAGTGTTCAACAGTTGTGTTCAGTGGGTTTATTCTACTTTACAGTGGAAGTAACTCACATAAAAGTTAATAATGGACTAGCTGTCAAAATATGGAACAGATTGAATTCTGCATTTTTAAGACTATGAAATATTTAAAGATTTTTCAAATAACACTGTAGGGCACTGTAATTTAGGTATATTTTTAAAACTATAAGGCCAAAGCGGTACTACTCCATTTTTAAAGTAAACCATTCTCAGCTATAAGTTAAGAGTGTATCTAGGAATTTCTAGATTTCTAAATTTCTAAATTTTTGTGATCATTGAGGTGCCATATATTTAATCTGAAAATTATTCTTTTTCAATATTCAATCAAACAAACAGTTCATGTGCTTTTGATTAAAGTTGACTCAACATCTGTCTTGCAGTGTATTTTCTCAATAAGCAAGTAGATTTTCTTTGGCTAAATCCTGCTTAGAAATATGGTATCTTAGCAAAATATATTTATTTAATACTAATATACTCATCTACACAGTCTGTATCAATAGTGCAGCATTATCTTACATACCCATTTTAGCAGGCACATAACTGAAGCTGGTAAATAATCATCCCAATGAGTAAAACAAATATTCATCTGATTTTAAGTTACGTGACTTAGACTTTTTAAATTCCTTAAATGTGAAAAGCTGTTTAAGTGTTATGCAGTGACAGGACCCAGAGTTTTTAATGAGGGTAATTTACTCAACATGAGAGATAAAAATAAGAAGCTTGTTACTAATCATCTAACCTTAATTACTACAAATCTCCAAGCTCCCAAGTTAATGAGGAACAACCTTAACTTTGGATCCAGGATGAAATTACTTGGAGTTGATCAAAAGTTGATTCTCTCTTTGATTTGGAATAGATAAACTGATGTGTATGGAGTGGATTATTATGATTAAAAAAAAAAACCAAAAAAAAAAAAGCCAAAAACCAAGGATAAAAATAAGGGTACAACTCTTCTTAGATTAGACAAAAAATATTGAAACTACAGAATTGGAACAGAGGAATAAAATTTCCTTTGGTACTTTATCAGTATCATCCTTTACAGAGAATTTCAGCATTGCTTATGGGTATACTAGAGGATGTTACCGTACACCAGGAATTGCATAGTAATGCCATGTCAAAGATCTAAATTTGAGACAAGATCAAGACATTTGTCCACCTAATTCAGCTGAAGATATTCTGTTTGATGGAGACAACTCATCTGCCTAAAGATTTGATACAAACATTTCATTACTGGAGGACCGGAAGGAGTTCAGGGGGGAAGGGGAGATATTTACACTATTACAGATACAGGCCATAAACCTATTCTTCTGTTTCTTGTTCTAACTTAATTGACATTGGAATAAAATTTGATAGTACTAAACTGAGCCCATTGAAACATTTCTGCCTGTTGAATCCTGAATATTAGACATAGCAGGATTTCACAGGGTCATGATTGTCATGGTCCTAGAGCTCTTTGAAACAGTACTGGTGAAATGAATTATTTCCTTGGTTCCTTTATCAGTTAATTCAAATATTGTTGGACAGGCAGAGTTTCTGTGGTCATAGGATCTTCAGTATACCAAGTTTCAGGGCTCTAGAATAGCCTAATCTGACCAAAGTTCCAAAACCTTATACACAATTTAACCAAAGAAATTGCCCAAGTATTGAAATAATTCACACAACAAAATTGCCCGTCAGCCTAGCTCAAGTGATTATATTTTATAGTCACTTAGCAGATCCATCCATTTTCTGGAATGGGCAGGTTAAATCACCTGCCTTCACATGTCTATGAAAAAATCATGGCACTGTCACCCAGGTATTTTAAATGTGTATGTAAAAAATCACCGGACCTCACTGATCATATTTCTATCCTTCACTCCTCCCTGTTTATCACGATGTACTTAAGAATTTGAAGTAAACTACAGACCAAATCAAAATGTGCAACATCGTCTATATTTTATTTCTGCTATGTGTCTGTCTATATAGGTATGCCCTTTTTGCATATTCTGAAAATACAGGAACACTGAGACATTCACACTACCTAGCATAATATGTGTGATGCAGCTTACAGAATCTTAAAAAGAAACAGGAAAACCTCAGAGTGAGGAAGCATTCACCATCTCTTGCTAAGATTAATTTTTTGTAGACATCAGTCACTTTGTTCTAAGATCCTACTTTTAAAATTCATTTGAGAATTTAGCCTATGTTTTTCTGGTACTTGGAATCTTTTACAAAGTTGTCTCAGGCAGTTTTTACATTTTATTTTTTTTCCTGCTAAATCGTTATAGGTATTGGAGGGGAAATGCCATACAAATGGCAGCAAGTAAATAATAATTTATATCTAATATCTAACTCTGATTTAACAAGAAAGCTACAGTTTTCTTCAAGGTTTAGGAAAAAAAATAATCTGGAGATGGGTGTAAACATGCTTTAAAGCTGAACTGTAACGTTTGGAAGTCTTTGTGTGCCACAATCATTTTACTATCTGTTGTCCTTTTGAGTCATGACACATGGCTTTTTGACCCATGTTTTCACAAAAAACCTGTGCCCCAGATCACTCAATAACATACATTTGGAAATCACTTGGAGTATTTAAGTACAGCTGGAAAAGCACATGGGAATGGGTGCTGTTTTCAGGTGACAATCAACTAATGTCTTTGCTAGACAACATCATGTAGCATTGCTAACAAAATGATGTTCCCCTGCTTAAGTAATTGGATTTGATTTGAAGTTAAGAGAATCAATGAGTTATTGTTATGCATGACAATAGCATTAGAAGCAAAAGGAAAATGCCAGCACTGTTTATTCATGACTTGATTCACTAAAATCTAAAAATGAACAAATAATACAAGACAGTTCAAACAACAGTAACTGAAAGTTACAGCACTAAATGCAGGATCTCCTATCAAAATCTCTTAAATTGTTTCAAAAATAAATAGTGGTATTTTAATATTTCAATATTTTAGATTCAACTGAAGTGTTAAGTTCAATCATTCAGAAAACCTAGTGTAAATATGATGATTCTTTGTAACAGTTTCTAAAACAAAGAGAGGCACATTATACAGCCCTAATCTAAGTGTCATTCTTCGTCTTTTTATGAAGTTTGATTTCACATTATTCCGTATAATATACCAAAGGAAAAGAATATGCATAGGCTGTTCTTAACTGTGGTGTTCTATTAAAGGCACAGAAACTTTGAAATCCAGATTGCCACAGGCAAATTTAAACAAACCTGTTATAGAACATTTGATTAAAAAAAAATTTGCTCTCATTCCGCAGTAATAAAAGTGCTGTATTCCCCACATATCAAACGCTAAAGATATGTTTCCAGAATGAACTTCCTTTGTAAAACTGACACAACCATTTCTGTAATAATAATGATTTTTAAAAAGATTTCAGAGTATTTTAATAAATGGTCAGTGTTTTTACAACCCTACTCCACTTTCTACTATATTTTATTTAATATGCTAGATGTTTTAGGCCAATTGTATAAAAAAGATTGAGAAAAATAGTTCTGCTATGCAGTGAGAGATGAGTGGTGTGTGTGGGTGTTATTCCCATCCAAAATAAGGGAGCAATTATTAACTTCTGCTCCAGCTGAATTGTTTGTAAATGACTCATTCTGATCAGGTATTAAATGTTCATCCTTCCAAATTCTGAACTGCTGGATGATATTGCATGCATCAGAGAAATACCTGATTATTCTCTTTAAGGGCCTTTTTTATCAGGTAGTAACATGAATGCTTTCTTCTGGGAAAGCTAAAGGTTTTTTTCTTACTAGACCTTGTTTTTGTTAATGTATTTTTCCACTAGAATCTTAATTCGGAGAATTTTTTTACAAAGCTACCTGTGACATGATGACACTATATCTTTCCTCTTCATTACACTCGCTCCAATTACGAATTACTATCTTTACCAGTGCGTGCATTTGTCTTACTATAAAATTGGCCAGAAAACAATATATACAAGCCAAGTCTGAAGTATACTGGTAGTTACTAGTGACTTAAGCGTTGCAAGAATTTTTGCTTATAATCGTTTCTGCTTCTGAGTTAACATGAAATCTAGTGAAAGTTAATTACTTTGCTTTCTAGACATAAGTCCTATTTGGATTAGAATAATAATAGAATTGTGAAACAATTTTCAGTTTCTGGAAGATATAGTAGACTGCATCAATAGAAAGTATTGATCAGCCACTCAGGAGGAAAAAACTCAAACAAATCAGCAAAAGCTGCAATGACAGAATTTCATTTAGTTAGCAACAGAAACATATCTCTTCATTGGAAGCAAAAGAGCTCATCATAAGACATTTCTTTATTTTCTTACGCATTACCAAATGAAGGAAAACCAAGAGAAGCCAGAACTCAAATAATTTTTCTCGTCATTATTGTCTGTCTGCCCTATTAATATTGATTTTTTTTTCAGAAAATTGTTTTCTGGTAGAGACTAGCATAATAGTTAAAGAGCAGAACTCTGTTTTGCTACATAGGCCTTGCTGTATTGTGTTAACAAACAGATCTTATCCAACAAGAATAAAGATGCTGAGCAATAAGGATGTGTTCTTGATGGAAAACAGAACTGAACCAATTAGGTGATGTTTTTTTCAAATCTTAATTACAAATTTTTGAAAAGTACAGTCTAATTTCTCATGGTTGTCATTTGCTAGGCTATTCACGTATGTAAGTAATTGGTATTTATTTTTCTGGGAAGAAAAAACACTTATACTAATTAATATGAAAACGCTTTGGTTTGGATCAACAGTTTGGACTGTTGCTTTTCTAATTGAAATTAAAACCTGTATGTTTAATTCTGGTTATCATTCTTGCAGCCAATGCAAGCCTTCCACTTACAGAAGTAGAAGGGAAGTGAAGGAAGATTAAAAATAAAAGAGGATGCTTACCTCTTATAGAGTAGCTCTAGTGTCTGGTGATCTTATGACTGTTTTCTAGATGACCGATGTTTTTGACAATTTGTAGTGAATCTGTAAATATAGAATTAAGCACTCAGTTTTTGTCACGTTGACTATGCTGGAATAAATAACATTCATAGATACAATTTCTTCTATCAGAGGGATAACTTACTCTTCTATTAAATACTTCTCTGATTGATCATGGCTACCTCCTTCCACTCAGCTTTCAAAACTATTCTGTTAGAAGAGAATGGACCCCTAAGAGAAAATTATTTTTGGACCGTTAATGAGATTAATCTCGATATTTCAGTTCTGTTGTGTTTTGAGGAAGGCCTTACTATCTCAAGCTGGTTTATTTATTTGTTCAGCAAAATCAATCCCTGATTTAACCCTACTGCCATGAACTTATGATTCAAATGAACATGACCTAGTCAGTTTTGTGCCGTTTTTATTGCTATTGTTGCAAATGTATTAACCAACTACCAACACTGCTGTCAGACACATCAGAGGGAGAACACACACACACACACACACACACACACACAAAAAGGTAAGCAAAAACATTGACTAAGAAAAACATCTTACCAGGAACTCTACTTCTGTTTCAACTGGTTTTATGTCTGGAATAAAGGGAGAAACCCACTGTTTTAGTATTTAAAACTATTGTAGCAAGCCCCCACATGCAAATTCTTTTTTGTAATCATGAAGGACTGAACACATGCACTCGACTCTTACCTTCAAAATTAGGTAAGGGTGGGCAGTAAGAGAGTTCTGACTCTAGCCAACAAAGGAAAGTTTCATTATCTTAAGTTAAATATTTTCTTCAGAGTTGGAAGGCTTAAGTGCCTCTGATCAGGCATGCCGTTTCATTCTTTGTCTTGGCTTCAATTATTTTATCCTTTGCTGTACAGATCCAACACAATTTGTCAGCACTTGTATTAGCTCCATGTCTGGAGATCTTAAAACATATATTAAGGAAAAAAAAAATCTCCCCCCAGAATATACTAGAAAGCCTTTCTCTAGGTTCAATCATTAAGAAAAACATAATGATCAGGCAGAAAAAATACATTCTTTATTGAATTTCAAGTTAACATTTTGAGGTAAGATAATGACAGCTTAAGAAACAAGAAATTATGAACAGAATGATAGAATTTAAGGCAATGCAAAACAGTACTGTTCACTGTGCTTCTGTGGAGTCATTCCTCTCTTTCATTTAGGAAGCTGTATGTTTTACACAAACAAAAACATCTGCAGTATCTACTGATAATTTAGTTAGAGGCAGTGGGAGAATGTTATAAGCACTTATCTGTACACAGTAATTGCAGAAAATCAACTAGGTTTTATTCTGATAACCTGTCTAAAAACTACTACCTTTGCTGAAATCCAGTCCTCTATTGTTTAGAGTATCACAACCATCACACTGAGTAATGTCCATATAATGAAAAGTCAGTTTGCATCACAGCCTCTCATTTCACCTGGGATGATTTACTGAGGAAAGATAATTTAAGGTTATTAATTCAAAAAAAGTTCAACCTTTTTCTGAACCTGCTCTCAAATCTCATTTGCAAAGAGTTAGCCTATCAGGTTTTATACAGATCTTATAATGCTTAGACTGAATGCTGAGAAGAGGTAAGTAATGACGACCATTAGTGCCACTCGGAAAACTCAAAGAAATTTTTAAGACACAATAAATTAGTTTTTTTCCAATCATTTAAATCCTTTAAAGAGAATGTCCATGTAGCTATGAGGCACAAGCCTATGTTTGTGATGTGTGGACAGTTCCCCTACACTGCTGTAAGGGAAGCACCAAAAATTGTGTTCTATAATCTCCCCTAAATTCTTTCTAGGAGAAAAAAACATGAATAGCAGAATATTACTCTTCAGTCAATATTTCATGCTACGACTTTCTTCCTGTCTCCACACCTAAGAAAATGAAGAAGTAATCGACTTACCTCAATGAAGGGCCTACAGTTGTGTCTGCTCTTTCTAGAGTGCACAAATTCCTCTGTTATAGGTTACAAGGAAGAACAAAAACAACCCAAAGGTCTAGTTTTATCAAAATGGGATATACTTCTAAGTCTGGATTTGCTTTGCATCTCTCTAATGACACCAGCAAGTATTCACTCAGGGTCTTCAATCTCCAGCCGAAAGTAGATGTAGAAAGTAGAGTCATAACAGCCTGGAATAAGGATGACGTATTCTTTGTAGGCTGCCATTCTTTCTCTCTGCTTGACTAATGTATTTTTAATAATGGTTGTTCTGATGCTAAACTGCATCTTACTTTCTCAAAACTGGACAATGTTGGCATGAAAACAATTAGCTTTCCTGAATTATTTTACAAGTAAAGAAAATTTATTTAATTAGATGGTTCATATCCCCATTGTCCTCGGAGAAAAATCTGATAAATTACAAGACAATGAAATATGCAAAATCATTACAAAGTAATTACATATGCATGTAGTATCCAATAACTAGCTTTATATTTACGTTGTTACTGAATATCCTTGGTTTCCTGATAGAAAGTTGAACATTTAATTTATGTTTTGGAAGATGTCTTGGAATGCCTCCACTGAGTTAGTTGAACACTACAATAAAGAACTACTGATGCTATACTATATATAATACTTTAATTATCAATTGATCGTTAAACATTGTGTTAGATCACCCATGATCTACGTGATTATGCTTAATTTGTAGACAGAGGTGCTAAACACAAAAATAATATCTTGTTCTGTGTCAACGGATCCTTTGGTAGCTGAAGCACAAATGGGATATCTAGAATCGTACAATAGAATCATTGAACCATGTAAGTTGTAAAAGACTTTTAAGATTTTCAAGTCCAACTTTTAACCCAGGACTGCCAAGTCCACCACTAAACCATGTCCCTAAGCAGCAAATCTACACATCTTTAAATACCTCCATAGATGGTGACTCAATCACATCTCTGGGCAGCCTGTTTCAATGTTTAATAATGTTTGATAACACTTTCAGTGAAGAATTTTTTCCTAATATCCAATCTAAACCTCCCCTGGTGCAACTTAAGGCCATTTCCTCTTGTCTTATAGCTTGTTATATGGGAGAACAGACCTTCCCCCACCTGCCTACAACCTCCTTTCGGATAATTGTAGAGAATTATAAGGTCCCCCCTGAGCCTCCTTTTCTTCAGGCTAAACGACCCCAGTTCCCTCAGCCACTCCAGACCCTTCACCAGCTTTGTTGTCCTTCTCTGGATGCACTTCAGCATCTCAATATTCTTCTTGTAGTGAAGGGCTCAAAACCAAACACGGTATTTGAGGTGAGGCCTCTCCGGTGCTGAGTACGGGGACATGATCATTACCTTGGTCCTGCTGGCCAAGCTATTACAAGCCAGGATGCTGTTGGCCTTCTTGGCCACCTGGGCACACTGCTGGCTCATGTTCAGCTGCCTGTTCACCAGCACCTCCACTTCCTTTTCCACCAGGCAACTTTCTGGCCACTCTTCCCCAAGCCTGTAGCGCTGCGTGGGGTTGTTGTGACCCAAGTGCAGGACCCGGCACTGAGCCTTGTTGAATCTCAGCCCACCGATCCAGCCTGCCCAGATCCCTCTGCAGAGCCTGCCTGCCCTCCAGTAGATCAACACTCCCCTGCCCAACTAGGAATTTAGTAACCTTGTGACACAATTTCTCCGTTTCCTATTTTACACACAGAATAGAAATTTGGAAACTTCTTGTGTTAGTGGCATTGCTTATTTTAAAATGATTTTGTTTGGTTTAAAATTTCAGTTTAAGATACAATGTTATTACACCAAGTTTCTTTTTTAAGTTTAACTATATACTGTTTAATGTACAGGACACGTACTGATTTAGACTCACATGTTCTCTTTATTCACATAAAATTCTATTGCTTAGTTTGAATATATAAGCATAAACTGTGCCTTCGGTTTCCAATTTGAAGAAAGAAAATTTTGTTACTAACATCTGAAGACACATAATACACTAATTACTTGTAAATTCTGTTCTCAAACTTGGGCCAAGTAAATGTCTATTTTATTGACTAAAAATCTTCTTTTTTTTTTTTTTTTTTATAACAGAAGTTTCAATTTAAAGTAATTCCACCAGCAAATAACTGCAGCACAGCCCTTCTGCTAATTACATACTCATGAACCTTTATTTTCAGGAAGGAAAACTAACCTGAGTCCAGTTTGCTCTAATTTGTTGTACATTGTTTATTTCTTCTAAAAACAGGTGAAACTCTTGGTCTGTATTTGCCCGAATACCCTTACTCTATAGCAGTAAACTGCTTTGCCTGAACAAACTGTGCCATAGCCATGTTTTTCAAAGGTGCAAGTAACTGAGTGCTAAACTTAAAAAGAAGAAAAAGAAATGCTGACATCCATGAATCACAGTTCACCTAAGAGCAAACATGACAAAATTGTTGACAGGAAATAAAGTGGCACTGAGATGTTGTGTGAGATGGCACAGATGAAGCATCACCAAAAATATAGAGTTTCTGTGTATGTCTGTTCATCAGAATGGATGGCTGAATAGATAGAGCACATGTTGAATATAAGGCAATGACACATGGACCTATACACAGAAAAATGAGCCTTGCAATCAAGTTTTGAAGCTCCCCTTTGTGCCATAAAATAATTGTTATTTAGCTTTCCTGTGTTATCTCCAAGTTTTCTGGAACAAAATAATCTTTTGGAAGATCACCTGCATTTTCAGATCTTGATTATAAAGGTTAACATTTATTCAGTTGGTCTGTTCTGATTGTCTGGTGTGTTTCATATATTTTAATTTTTTGAGACATGCAGGTTACCACCGTACATTTTCCTTAGCAGTTTCACTTTTATAGTGGCAGCTGGGAACCACAGAAATGTTTTATTATTTGCTCAGTGTATAATGCAGGTGTTAGAGTATCAGCAACATTTTCTTCTCACTTGAGAGACGTATGTGAAAGGAAGATGAAAGGCACATTGACTGAGTAGGATATGTATTGCAGTAGACCAAGCTCCAAGCAGAAAATGTAGACATTTGTCTTCAGTGATTTATGCTTTGAAAAAGATGGCAGATCAACAATGTATGGGTTTATATGAGGACAAATTATACCCAATATACATGTATGACTGTTCCTACAGCAGTTTGTACTGTGGTATAACTTGTTTGCTTCTTCACTGGAAATATTTGGGATTACAGAAGAGATTTTATGTTGCTGGTAATCGCCCTTAAAAATAAATTACATTTTGACAGAAATGGTAAAAAATATTTCTTTCAAAATAAATAATTGAAGAGTGTCACTAAAATTCCTTTGTTAAAAAAGGAGATGTCTGTGCTTCTTCCCCATTTTTTGAACCAAACATTGACCAGCTCAATGCAGGTACACAGACAGCTTCAGCCAAACCAGATCTTTGCTTTCTAAAGAACAAAATGCATAAATCAGACTTTTTCAGCAAATTATAGCAGTTGATATGTGTCTGCCTTGCTGACAAAACACTTCTGCAGTCTAATCTACTGAAGTCCATTGCAATATCTACATAGCAAGAAGAAAAAGACAATTCTTTGCAAAGAATTAATGATAAAAATGCAATTTGGGAATTTAGCAGCACAAGCTTATTAAAATTAAGAATGTAGGAAATTAATAGCATAAATTTATTAAAATATCAGTTTTCTGGGAGAGAGAATAAAATCTATACATCAGGAATTAATTAAATTTTATTTCTTTTTATTAAAGGGATTCACTTGGTTGTTACTGAATGTTCAAGCATATGGTGGTTGAAAAGGAATTATGACCACAAGAACACTTTCAACCTTACATCAGGGTGAAGAATTTTTCCCGTTTTGTCTACCCTCTGAAATGTATTGTTCTTTACAATGTTCATTTAATCTCTAGAAAATCAGAAGCAGTATGACAAAGCCAATCAGTAACCACAGTCAACTTGCACAATTTGCAGACACTTTACAGGTAACAGACTCTGAAAACAGTTTATTTGGCTTATTAAATCATTATGTATGAGTAGTGAGTGTACTCACATGGAATATTATGGGATCAAATATTTGTTACAATATTCCATATTCATGGACTCCTGAACTTCTAAGTTCTAAGAAATCTATTTCACTGTTTTCACTTTAAAAAACCACAGGCTGCCACACATAGGCAATGCAGCTTTTACGGTGAACATTAAACCAAAAGATGCTCTGTTGGTTTTAGCATCACTATGGATCCAGTAATCAAAGTCCACAAAAGCTGGTGAGAAAGATTCTTGTCTTCCAGGAAAGCTTGAATCAACCTGTATAGAAGAAGCAATGTGTGCAGGCAAGAGAGAAATTGAATGTCTTGAAAGTTTGTAACATTTTTCAAGTTTCTTTTTCTTTCTTTCTTTCTTTCTTTCTTTCTTTCTTTCTTTCTTTCTTTCTTTCTCTTTCTTTTTCTTTATTTTTCTTTCTTTCTTTCTTTCTTTCTTTTTCTTTATTTTTCTTTCTTTCTTTCTTTCTTTCTTTTTCTTTCTTTCTTTTTCTTTCTTTATTTTTCTTTCTTTCTCTTTTCTTTTTTTCTTTCTTTCTTTCTTTCTTTCTTTCATTCTTTCTTTCTTTCTTTCTTTCTTTCTTTCTCAATTTTGTAACTGTCTGGCAATAGCTAGTTTTCTAAATGTATTCTTAAGTGTTTATTCTATACTTCTGATATTTATTGTTGGACTGGTTCCAGGGCTTTCATGGCAATAGAGATGTTAAAATTTGCCATAGTGGAGTTCTCAGCTACAGACAACTTACTCTAATAATCAATCTCAAAGTAAAAAAAAAAAAAAAAAAAAAAAAAAAAAAGATTAAATTATCAAAACTAAAACCTTGATTTTATTTTACATTTTGAACATTCTTATATTTAATGGATTAGATCTAGAGAAATATAAAAGGTAATGGGAATTCTACCAAGTCTCTTGTCCAAGTCTGAGACTAGGAATAGATTCAGCTGCACCTAAGCTCTATGAGAGTTTAGAAAGCAAGGGGGTCTGCTCTAAACCTCATGACTTAATGGGATGGTGTCCTTTACGCTTTTATGCCTTTGATCTTTATAACTGTTTCCATCTCTTTTCTGACCTGGTTTCAATTCGATCTATCTCTGTGCATTTGCTCCATGTAATAAGTAATAGAGTGAACCTTGCCACTGAATCTTGTGCAGTCTCGTTTCCACAAATTCATTATAAATCTATTTAACCTAAAGTCTTTGGTGGTAATTCTTTAAGCAACCTGGCCTTATGACTCCTTTCGTGACAGTAAGGTATGTTCCTATCCTTAAATCTGGTCACATGGTTTTTCATCCTATATTTTGTGGATGTTGCAAACTTAACATTCTAGTTTAAATCAAGTGTGTGTACTTTAATAAAAGCACATTAAATATATAAAAATCAGTAAAAATGTCTCTAGGTATAAGTTTTGTTGAACAAGTAAACTTAGTTTTCTTTTTCTAGCTTGTTTTTTAATTGGTCCATGATATGCTGCCTTTGGCTTAACAGGGTTTTTTTCCTGTCTGTTTTCTAAAGATGTTTTAAAACTTCTGTGTCAGGGATGTCAAACCTTTATCAGAAGTGAGCACCACATATATCTTTTCATTTTGACATCTCTTATTAAAGAAGTTTAAAGAGCTTTTGCACAAACAGTTCTGTCTGGAAGCTGAAAATAGATTTCCATCATCTGGAAACCTGAAAATCCAAATGGTGCCCTTTGGACATCTCCTGAGAATAAGGACTGATGCTAACAGCAAAGGCTACCAGTATGTCACAATACAAATCACTTTAAAGGAAGTAATAAGACTAATCAGACTGCTGTGCCATCTCTTTCAGAATGCCTTTGCATTATGTATTAAAAAAAAAATAGTCCTGCTTTTCTTTCATAATTATCATGTGAAAAAAAAAAGAATCAGTTTTCGTGTTTATACATTGTCAGCTAAATGGATCTAAGAAGTCATCACTTTAAAATGGTCATTATTCCAGTGCTGGGAAAACATATGGAAATAGGAGATTACAAAGTGAGAAAGAGAAGAAGTTAAAAATTAACAAAACACAAAAAATGGAAAAGCTCAAAGCAAAAGGTAAGTTTCTTATGTTTTATCTGAAACATTCATAACAAAGTGAAAGTAAATAGAGAATAGATACCAGTATTAGCAATATTGCAAGGCTTTATGGGTAGTTATTCAGGAAAAAGAGTGATATTACTGTAAATGAACAGCCATAAGTGCAGATAACTACCTAGATGGAGAGGAATTCAGGTTAATGGAGTAGCAGGTAATTTTGGGAATGGCTAATGAAAGACACTGTAAGAGAAACAGGCTTTCAGAACAGAGAGTTTTTTCCTAAACTAGCCTCAAAAATATAGAAAATTGTGCTTTGTCATCAGGCCCTCTGTGGATTCCTCTAGCAGTTTTGCTTTGCAAGTTGGAAAGAAGCACAAGTACCCTGACAATCCATCAGTATTACATTATATGATAACTGCAAAACAAAATTATATAATCCTGAACTTATCAAAGCATTGGATGTTATTTGATTCATGGATTAATTCTTGTTGAATTGGTTACAACACACCAATTTATAAAGGCAGAAAGGTAAGAAATATGACAGGTTATCCACTAGTCTGTTTTGCCAATCCAAGAGAAAGTACTCTAGAGGAAGATAACAAAAAAATTAGTAGAAAGAGAAATTTCAAGGAAATTGTATCTTACAAACTATTAAAACACAGGAACAGTTCTATGATGAAGCGAATTTTAACCTTAACATGTACAAACCAACATGATCTCCACTCATTTCTGGTATCACAACAGGATTGTCTTCACACATCTGCAAATGTGTGAAGACAGGGAGCTGGTGGAAGAGCTCGCCAAGACACTTTCCATCATTTATCAGCATATGGACCAGGGAGGTCCCAGCTGGCTGGAGGTTAGCCAGTGTGATGCCTATGTACAAGAAGGGCAGGAAGGAGGACTGGGAAAACTACAGGTCAGCTTGACCTCAGTGCTGGGGAAGGTTATGGAACAGATCATCCTGAATGTGATCACATAGCCTGTGCAGGACTGCTGGGAGATAAGGCCCAGCCAGTATGGGTTCATGAAAGGCAGGTCCTCCTTGACGAACTTAATCTCCTCCTACAACAAGATGACCAGCCTAGTGGATGAGGGGAAGGCTGTGGATGTTGTCTACCTGGAGCCCAATAAAGCCTTTGACACTGTCTCCCACAGCATTCTCCTGGAGAAACTGGCTGCTCATGGCTTTGATGGGTGTACTCCATGCTGGGTAAAAAACTGGATGGATAGCTGAGCCCAAAGACCGGTAGTGAATGGAGTTACATCTGGCTGGTGGCCAATCAGAAGTGCTGTTCCCCAGGGCTCAGTGTTGGGGCCAGTCCTATTTAGTATCTTTATCAATGATCTCAACAAGGGGATTGAGGGCACCTCAGTAAGTTTGCAGATGACACCAAGCTGGATGGGAGTGCTGATCTGCTGGAAGACAGGAAGGCTCTGCAGAGGGATCTGGGCAGGCTGGATCGATGGGCTGAGGCCAAGTGCATGAGGCTCAACAAGGCTCAGTGCCGGGTCCTGCGCTTGGGTCACAACAACCCCACACAGCGCTACAGGCTTGGGGAAGAGTGGCCAGAAAGTTGCCTGGTGGGAAAGGAAGTGGAGGTGCTGGTGAACAGGCAGCTGAACATGAGCCAGCAGTGTGCCCAGGTGGCCAAGAAGGCCAACAGCATCCTGGCTTGTAATAGCCTGGCCAGCAGGACCAAGGTAATGATCATGTCCCCGTACTCAGCACCGGAGAGGCCTCACCTCAAATACCGTGTTTGGTTTTGAGCCCTTCACTACAAGAAGAATATTGAGATGCTGAAGTGCATCCAGAGAAGGACAACAAAGCTGGTGAAGGGTCTGGAGTGGCTGAGGGAACTGGGGTCGTTTAGCCTGAAGAAAAGGAGGCTCAGGGGGGACCTTATAATTCTCTACAATTATCCGAAAGGAGGTTGTAGGCAGGTGGGGGAAGGTCTGTTCTCCCATATAACAAGCTATAAGACAAGAGGAAATGGCCTTAAGTTGCACCAGGGGAGGTTTAGATTGGATATTAGGAAAAAATTCTTCACTGAAAGTGTTACCAAATATTTGAACAGGCTGTTTAGGCAGGTGGTGGAATCACCATCCATGGAGGTATTTAAAGATGTGCAAAAGTGGTACTTGGAGGCATGGTTTAGTGGTGGACTTGGCAGTCCTGGGTTAATGGTTGGATTTGATCTCACGGATTTTTTTCCAACCTAGCTGATTTAATGATTCTATGACAGTTAATTTTTCTATACATCTCCCTATATTTACATGCTTTCATAATATCTTATAATTACTTTGAAAATAAAGCAATACAAAAATTCTTCAATAGGACGTGTATTCATCATGATTGTTTTCAATAAGTTCTTTTCTTTTTCTTTAACATCACAATTTTTACAGCCATAATTCGACCATTTGAGGATTAATATATTCTCAAGGTATTTTGTAACAGTATCTTCTATTTAACAAAGATAATGAATGTCCCCTTGTGGAAATATTTGCATTTTTCTTGTTTAGAAGTTCTTTTTTATTGAAAAACCTTTAGAAATTTAAGGCTGAGTGTACCGAAGGACTTCGGGTTTACAATAATAAACACTGAATTAGGTAGCTATGTTCTCAATACAGTGTGTATTAAGAATTGCATACCTCTAGTAAGGAAAGAGGGTTTTATATTAAACAATAGGAAATGCTGAAAAGATGAATAAGATATAATTCTTATGCTTTTAAGAAATGTTCCCACTGCATTTTAGCTTTTAGGAATGAGCTAAACTTCCATGCATATTTGCATACTTCCTTCCATCCAATGAGACAGACTGTCTGCTAAGAAGTGTTCACTTAAATAAATCCCTCAGAAGGCAAAGAAGTCCTTTCACCCAGCAAAAGAAAGTTCTTAGAATATGTGTGGACTGTCTAAGTCCACAATTCTGATGAGAACAATTTTTACTCATGAAGTAATTTTTGATACTGTATTTGGAAAACATCTCAGTAATTATTAGTACTTCTTATCGTAGGAATATTTAACTAAGAGTTTCTTGAATAAGTTCATTGATTATAATTTTAAATATTTTAATCTACTTCTTTAGTACTTAGTGCTAAATACTTTACTAATGCTTCAGTGCACAAAAACACTAATTAAAACAGCCTGTTATAGACCTGATGCATTTAGTCTCAGTTTAGCTTCATGCCAGTCCTCATTGTTAATTTTTATTCACCCTTAAAATCTGGACCTAAGGAAAATTATTCACTTAGTTCCTGAAGCATTGCATAGAGCAAAGTAATACATTTATTTTACAAAAATAATAAACGGACTAGGAAATGGTGGGGAATAATGAATTTGTAAAGTTTGGTGAGGGATATGAAGAGCTAGAAAGGTCCCCTAATAATTATCACTATAAAATAGCAATGGCATTCAGTACCAATAAATTACAAGTAAAGTGTATGAGGAAAGAGTACTCTGAACTATGTATTGCTTCCTTAGAAAAAAAAAAGGAAAAACAGAAAGAAAGAAAATTTATAATAATTCTTGGAAGACTGTTCAATACCCAATAAAGAAAACCAAACAAACCAAGCCAACCTGTAAATACTGTGCAGTTATTGAGACAGCACAGAGACCAAACTATAAAACATAATTATGACAGTACATAAATTAATCACAGCTTAAATATTTGGTCCAGTTCTGACAGTTAATCTCTGAAAGTAAAGGATATTATTAGAAAGATGTAACTGCGGAGGGCTGTAAATTGGAGGAACTGGGATGACTACAGCTATAGAGCGAGTTCCATGCAAATAGAAGTTACACAGATGCTGATTTTTTGGCCTTGTTGTTTGTCACAAAAGAGATATATCAAAGTCTGAGTTGCAGAAAAAATGAAGAGAAATTAATTATTCCCTGTTTCACAGGCACTAGGCAGGAATCAAGTAATATTTTTCTGTGACAGACTGAAAACAAAAGGTGTACTTTCTTCAACTCTGGAATTCATTATAACAAGACATTGTAGGCATGAAAAGTTTACATGGGTTCAAAAATTGATTGGAGAAATTAATGGAGAAGGTTCAGAGAAACTTTTGTCTCAAGCACTTCAGACACAAATTTTACAAGGATATATCAGGAGAAGTGTAACAGTCTGCTTGCCTTGTCCTGGACTTTTTCCTAGACATCCATTTATGACTGTCAAAAATGTCAGACACACTCTTTGACAACAAAGAAAAAAGAAGAAATCTTTTGATATCAGAAATACCTTAAATTTTGGGGTTTTTAGCTGTGAATTAACTGCACTGTGCTAATGGTTGAGAACTAACCTCATGGGCTTTTTAGCCACCATCCAGGATATAAACTTAAAAGTTACTTAATTAAGCATTTGGTTATTGGGGAGCAGCAAGGACCAGCAGCTCCATGAGGGCTGGGCAAACCCAGCTCAGGCTGTGTCCTCACTGAGGAGCACAGTTTCATGTGGTCTGGACACAGCAGGCAGTTCCAGGTGCTTGTAAGAGGGTCCATCAACAGCTTCAGACATGGCAAGTGATGAGCCAGGTCCAGAGGTTGTCCAGGGAGCCAGGCTGAGAGCAAAAGAGACGAAGTAATGTAAATGTAGGTCAGGGACCTAAATGTGAGGTAATGTGACTCAATGAACCTGAGTGAAAGAATGTGAAACAATGTAAATTTATGTCCTTGTTCAGATGGGATAAATGAGAACTTGTAGCATGGACTCAGGTGTGGGGTCTAGATCTCGTCTCAGCTTTTTGGGCTTAGGTATTTGTGTGTTTTATATATATATATATATATATATATTGTATTTACGTAGAGTCCATAAAAGAACAAAAGCTTGTTTTTCATTCTTGCAATGTATGAATGGTAAGTATGTATCTTAACATCATAAGGGTATAGGTAAGTATGAAATCACAGCAATATTTGGCATTGATATGGGTTTACTCAGGATTCAAAAATTAATCAGAAAACTTATTCTGCAAATATATGGAGGCATTAGTAAAACTGATGCTTCAAAGTCTACTGAAAACATAAATTTAATTTCGTTTTTACGATGTTGAGAATGAGTTGCCTTCCATCTAAATAGACCACAAGAAACTATTTTAAACTTGAAGGAAGTCATACATAATCTTCCTGAGAAAGGAAATGAAAGCCAAATTCTCAATTCTAGTTGAATTGAAACATCTCAGACAAAGGTGACAGAATAGATAAAACATTTATATTAAAAAAATGCCATGTTGCCTAGGGCTTATTGATAAATGCTGCTTTATTAGGCTCAGCTATTCCTGAAGATATACACATACAACTTTCATTGATTTCCTTCAGCTTATATTTTGATAATCATTCAGAGTACCAGTGCTTCCTGACATTTCTTGCTACTGAGTCAAATTGGTCTTACTGAACAGCCATAAAAACTGTAGAATCATTGAATCACTCACACTGGAAGGGGCCTTGAGAAGTCACCCAGTCCACCTTCCTGCTCCAGAGTCGACAATGAATTCACACAAGAGCTTTAGGACTTTCTTCAGTAAAGCCTTGAAATACTCGGAGAACTCAGCTTCTCTAGGCAACCTATGGAAATGCTTAATCAGATAGTGAAGTGGTTTCATTTTGGTGTGGGTTTTTTTTGTTTTGTTTCAGTTTTAGTTCATTTTTTGGTTTTGCAGCTAGGCAGTTGGAACCTCTTCTGTTTCAATTTATGTCCAACATATTTATTCTTTCACTGGGTACATCGGTAGAAAACCTGGCTCTACTTCCTTGTTTACCTGCTTGTAGGTATCAGAAGACTGCTATTTACTCTCCCCCTAAGTTTTTTTAGTTCTTCAGACAAAAAAAAACAAGTTCCCAGTAAAGCAGGGTAACATTTCTTAGTTTGACCTACTGACTATACTCCTGCTAGGTCAGGAGCTCTTGGCTGCCTTTGCTGCTAGGGCACCACTCGCTCATGCTCCTCTCGCCACCCATGAGCATCCCCAGGTCCTTGTCAGCACAGAGGCCCCGTGGCCAGACCACCCCAGCCCGTGCCACTGCTCATGGCACCAAATCTGTGGGGGATGCAGCACAGAAGGTTGTGGCTGCCCATTTACCAGAGCTACTTTCTTCAGTCAGTGATGGGAACTGAGCCCTGTGGCATATTAGTAACATTTTGATTTCAGAATTCATAAAATTGATATTTTTCTTATTATTTCATGCTTTTCATCCTTACTCCTTATTCATCCTCAAACAAACTCAGATCAGACAAAACATGCACACGCACAGTATAGTTCTTAATTTCACCTTGAAAACCCTAAGATTATGTTTTTAAAGTAGCCAATAAAACTTTTTTCTGGTTCTTGTTTTATGAAACGCGTGTCTTCACACAGGAAGAAGTATAGAATCAAGATAGAACGTTTGAAATAACAAGATATCAGGAAAAAAAAATGCCCCAAAATCTCTCGATGAAATGTTATTTCTGGTCAGGAACACAATAAAACTCCTATTAACTCAGATGAGAGTCATGATTCCACTTTATCCTGCCACATAAGGCCTGTGTCAACTCTTTGGCATGGTGAAATATTGTCTTGGGAAGCATCCAGTAAAGAGTTGTCTTCTGCCTAATGCTGATAGGGAAGAACCAGACAATCTCACCTAAACAATGTCCTCACACAATGAGGAGGAGCTGGACCTTGTAAAAAGGTGGCTACGTTTCAAGAGCAGCCTTCCCTAATGCAAAAGTCATGTCCCTGTATCTGTCCTGAGTGTGCCCTCTGACAAGAGCAGGAACTAAAAGCTCAAAAGGAGAAGGCTGAAATATTTTCAGTTTAAAAAAAAACCAACAGACTGCCAGGAAATCACACTAGCTTAGGGTCAAACTTTCCATATAAAATCCAGTTATTTTTGTTGATGTGTTTACAAGTATTTTTACAAATATACTTTATGATTACAGGCTTTGAATACATACTCATATCACGGTTTGTATAAGTGATAACATCCACAATAATGCTTGAAGAAAAAAAAATATCAAAGAGAAAATTTTCAAAAGAAAAATCCCCAAATCACATAAGAACAAGTTCTAAATCAAACATTTGCCTGTGATGCTTTGCCCGATAAAAGGCAGTAACGTAACTCAATTTTCCATTTGGCATCCAAATTTCCTGTTAAGCAGCTAGCCACTTTCCCATAACCTCAGAGGTCTGTCATTCTTTGTGAGTGTCCTTTTTTCTCTGTCAGCAGTTACCTATCATTACTGCTACAATCTATATAACTAAAGAGACTCCGTGATGGCACAGCTGCTGCAGAGAAAGGTGGCTGCAGTGATTATGCTAATGGGATCACTAATTTCTTGTATAAACATGGCTTTAGGCTGTTGTGCTACTTCATGTGTCGCTAGCTGGGTCAATGAAATATCTTGAGCAAAGTATAAAAATGTTAATAACATAGTTGTTATTTATTTGTATTTCAATAGTGCCTACAAGCCACAATAAGCTGACACCCAAGCATTTGAAGCAAAAAATACTCTGCCTCCTGGTGAAAGCCTATATAATCAGACAGCAGAACCTTATTTTCCCCCTCTGTGCTTCTCTTCTTCCACTCTGCTTTGCTCTTATGAGACCCCAGCTGGAGTACTGCATCCAGCTCTGGGGTCCCAAGTACAAAAAAGGCATGGAATTGTTAGAGTGGATCCAGAGGAGGGCCAGGAAAATGAGCATCTCTTCCATGAAGAAAGAATGAGAGAATTGGGGTTGTTCAGCCTGGAGAAGGCTCTGGCTAGACTATTTTTGCAACCTTTCAATGTATTAAGGGGGATTATAAGAAAGATGAGGAGGCTTTTTATCAATGCCTGTAGTGACAGGACAAAGGGCAATGGTTTTAAACTGAAAGAGGGGAAAGAGGGTAGATTTAGATTTGACATAAGGAAGAAATGTTTTATAGTGAGAGTGGTGAGACACTGGAACAGGTTGTCCAGAGAAGTTGTAGCTGCCCTTCATTGGAAGTGTTCAATGTCAGATTGGATGGGGCTTTGAGCAACTTAATGTAGGGAAAGATCTCCCTGCCCATCACAGCGGGGTTGCACTAGATGATCTTTAAAGGTTCCTCCCAACCCAAACCATTCTATGACTCTATAATTGTATGATTCTATGAAAGACAGATAAAAGATCACAAAGACATAGTGAGATAATGAATATATTTACCTAAAAGAGTAATATACCAATTAACAGGCTGTCATTAAGATGTTGGAAGCCTTTCTGCTTCAGTATTTACCATATGATGAGGAAAAACTATGTTTCAGCTTGAACAAAAGGAAAGATATCTTTTCTTATGTAAGGTGGTCAGCTTTCCTGACCGTACAAGCTTCATTCCTAGGCCAATGAGATATACACCATCTCTCCCAGAAAGTCAAGATGCAGGAAGGACATAGGACTAGTTCTTACGTGTGCTGACTTTGGGACTTGACAATATGTCCCTGGAGATCTTTTCACATTTCTGCAGATAATGTCAACTTTTGTGGTTAATTTCCTCCCACAGAGTCCTCAGATTGTGCACCAGTGCATGGACCACTGCAGATATATACCTGGCTACATGATGTCTCAAAGCCTTTCTTGAATTGTTCTCATAGACACATGGATTGCTTGTTCTTGTGGTATATCTTTATTGATGACAAGTGTCCGTCAGGATTTTTGCCTCTGAGTATAAATAAAAGCTCAACTTGGACACCTAATGTGTCTACAGCTAAATAGCACGATATCCATACCTGTTTCTTAGCAAGGGACTGTGTTTTCTTACGGGCCCAGTTGCCTATTAGTATGTGCCCAACTGCTATTATATTACCATTAAAAAGCAGAGAGCTTAGCCTAAGTACCTTGGAAGATGGCAGCAGTTATAGCAACAGACTAGGAAATAATCAATCTTGTCTGTAGACAAGACCTTCAAATCTTTAGAGTTTTTGCAGCCATATCCTTTCCAATTAAGCTTTCCACAAAAACAGGCAGGAAGCCAGGACAGATCAGCCATCATCTGCTCTCAGCAAGAAATGTCACTTAGGTAGACAGCACTCATGGGGTTTTTTTTGCATATTTTGAATATGTACAGTGCGATGTACTTGCAGAGCATACCACAGCACTTAGCAACTGTGACAAGCATGGATAACCTAAGGCAATGTCCATATTCAAAGATGAAACCAATGTCCTTGCCAAACACAGATGGAAAGCTTTATTCTGGCAACAGCTCCTTGGATCTCTAAAGGTTTTAAGCTTACGTTAGATATTGTGCAAACACAATTATGTGTATAGACATAATCCAGGGGGTACTGGGCAAGTACTATTGGCGTGCCCTCTCTTCTAATAATGGCTCTTTTCTAGATTCTACCTGTACTTAGGGTTTGGCTTTCAATGGCTTCAATTTGGCTTTTCAAAGATAAGACACAGTATTTTCATTGTATAGCACCCTGCCAAGAAATTTGTGTAGCAGCCTGTAGTACGAGTTAAGTGAGGAAGACACATACATGCTGTCCAATCTCAAAGTCAATATGGAAAAACATGAAGGAAAATAACAAAGTAGTGTGATCTCAAATATCTGAAAAAGAAGTGTTCTCATAAAGAAAAAAAAAACACCCATAAACAAACAAAATAAGCAAATCAGAAAAGCTGCAAATGTCTGCGCTTTAGTGTCTTTTTAAATTATTTTTTTTCAAGACTAAAGTTGTTCAGAGATAACCTAGGTACCTCTGAATGAAGTAGCTTGAGTGCTGAAGAACATCTGTGCTTCATGGCATTTTTCTGAAGTTATTTTACACCATTTCTCATTGATCCCAATGGGAAGACTACCATGTTAGGCAATACCGAGTCTAAGTTGTTTAAAGCTAGCTCAGACTGCTTTTTTAAGCTCTGCGCTGGTCTATACCAACATCCTTCCTTATGTAGTTCATTTAGCTCTTGGTCTAATTCAGCATTTGCAGCGATCAGTGAGCCCCCTCAAACTGAATGTTAATACCACCATCTATGTTGCACTCATCTTTCAAATTCATGTTAAAATATGTTACAAAAGCAATTTATACTGGATTATTTCCAAGTCCCTTTCAGGCACTGAATGTAAAAAGGACTCAACTGTATTCATACAATATTAAGAAAGCCTCTTCAGTCCAGAGCACTGTTGAAATCTGACTTTACACTTGCTGAGAGTACCTATACAACATGCTTGAATATTTAATTCCATTATAATCTAAGAATGAAGTCACATTTTTTGTTGTAAATATAGGCATCCTGTTAGAAATACAAGTTGAATTACATAATTGTCCGTTGGTAAAGAAGTAACACTGAAGTACTGCAACACTTTACTGAATGCTCAGTCTTCACAAGATGTTACAAGAAACCTCTCACCAACTGCTCATTCAGTTTCAGGTTATGAGACCCTCACAGTAAATTCACATATGCAATTCCAATATATTCCTATAATGGGAACTGAGAATTGTACAAGTACACAGTCCAGATACAAAAATATTCTGACGAAATTACAGCATTCAAGCTTCTGGAAGTATCTAAAACACAGAACTATAAACTCAGAAAAATTAATAGTGGCATATTATTCACTGACTTCAGTAGGTCCGATTGTGTGAGGTTAGAAAGAAAGGCAGGCAGGTTGAAACACAGGTTCTTTAAGTAAAAGAGCAATATGCTGCTTTTACGTAAGCCTGTTTCCTTGCAACTTAGTGGAAACAGTATGCTCTGTGGTTACTGCAATAGTGGTACAGACGTCTCAGTGGCAAGGCAATGCGATTTATGCATCTGATGTTGTTGCAGTTGGCCTGACCTTGTTTTCTGAAAGCTGTCTTGATAGGCCAAATAGGTCATTAAAATTCTAAAATTGCCACAAAAGAACTAGAGAAGTTTCATCTCAATATAATCATAAACTGATGTTTTCTACAGGTTAAATTAAAATTTGAATTCCTCCTGAAAGGAAATATAAATTGGTGTTTTGAGTTTATATCTTAGAAAATTCCAGTTGGAATCTAAAAGTTTGGAAAGGTGTATGATTTCTTATAAAATCCTATCGTGCTGTTGACCATATATTCTTCACTCTTACCAGATATAGTGGGTTGATCTTGGCTGGATGCAAGCTATCCACCAAGGCGCTCTATCACTCCCTCTCCTTAGCTGAACAAGGAAGAGAAAAATGTAATGAAAGCTTTGTGGGTTGAGATAAGGGCAGGGAGATCACTCAGCAATTACTGTCACAGGTAAAATAGACTCGGGGAAATTTATTACCAATCAAATCAAAGTAAGGTAATGAGAAATGAAACCAAAACTTAAAACACCTTCCCCCCCACCCCTCCCTTCTCCCAAGGCTCACTTTCACTCCTAATTTCTCTACCTCCTACCCCCGAGCCGCACAAGAGGAGAAGAAATGAGGGTTGTGGCAGTTTGGTACATATTGTCTCTGTTGCTCTTTCCTCCTCACACTCCTTCCCTGCTCCAATATGTGGTTCCACTCATGGGACAAAGTTCTTTACAAAGTTCTCCAATGTGAGTCCTTCCCTGGGCTGCAGATCTTCATGAACCACTCCAGCGTGGGTCCTTTCCATGGGGTGTCATCCTTCAGGCACAGATTGCTTCAGCGTGGGTCCCCCACGGGGTCACAAGCTCTGCCAGCAAACCTGCTCCAGCCTGGTCTCCTCTCTCCACAGGTCCTGCCAGGAGCCTACTCCAGTGTGGGCTTCCCACAGGGTCAGAACCTCCTTCGGGCATCGCTCTGGTCCAGCATGGGGTCTTCCACGGGCTGCAGGTGAATATCTGCTCCAATGCCTGGAGCACCTCTGCCCCTCCTTCTGCACGTACCCTGGTGTCTGCAGAGCTGTTGCCCTTGTGTATTCTCACTTTTCTACTCCAGCTGGTGTGGCACAGCAACTTTTCTCCCTTCTTAAATAGGCGCTACCACCATGGCTGATGGGATAAGCCTTGCCTTGGCCAGCAGTGGGTCTGTCTTGGAGCTGGTTGGCATTGGCTAGATTTGACATATGAGAAGCTTCTAGCAGCTTCTCACAGAAGCCTCCTGCAGCCCCCCTCACTACCAAAACCTTGCCATACAAACCTAATGCACTGGATAAACCAACAGCTGATATTTTTAATTTTAGTTTGCCTGGATCAGTTGGATCAATATTTTCCCACTGAATCAAAGTGTATTGTTACTAGGAAGTTTAATTTAATTTCTAAGTATGTCCAGAAACTGATACCACACAAGCCATAGTATACCAAATATTTGGGATTTGTATTTTTATTATTTTAGATAGATAGCCATGTTTCTTTCTGAGTACTCTTTATTTTTCTACTGATGTTTTACCTTGTTAAACTTTCTGACCAAGATGTTATACAGCAAAACCATCAGACAGTTCATCTGGGATCTGGTCAGAGCCTGTTACTGGTGTGCCTGAAACAGCCAAAAGAATTCTGATGTAGTGCGAGGTGACCCAAGGAAACTTTCAGATCAGCATCCCCTGCTCATGACAGCTCAGTGATTGAGCATCTGACCCTATGGTTCTATGGTACGTGCCTAACGTTAATTCAGGGAACACTATCTGCAGTTTTCCCACACACTTCTTATTATTTTTTTTAATTATTAATTGCAATTATTAATTAATCTCCAAACAGCTGTTTGATTTACAGAGTTGCTGAAAGTGTCTGAAGTAAGTCCACCTGTCCAATCCCCTCTGGAAGGCCTGTCTCCTTCTTTCAGCTCAAGTCAATATCCTTCACTGTCTGGTTTCTATTATAACACCAGAGGTTAAACTGTTTATTCTTCATGTACTTTCACTGTAGGAATGTAGCGTGGTTCATGCTGCCTCTCCTTCTGAAAGAGTACAAGAAAGTCAATTTCTCATGAGGGCTTTGACTTCTTGGACCCTAACTCAAATTGATACCAAGTTCCCTTCTATTCAGGCAATTTATAGTATTGGCATTTTTCTGACCAAAGCCCCAAAAGTTAGGAACAGTAATTCAGCCCACCACAGCTATGATTTCTATTTTACCTCTATACAAAATATGATCCATACTTCACATTTCATAATCAGTGGCTTAGTAAGTCTTTTCACTTTAGACAATTGTACGTAAGTTTCATACATATGACCACTAAAGTTGCCAACCAGCTTACCCTCCTTCGGAAAATCACATATCAGTCTCAATTGCTTAAAACTATAGTCTTGAATACTTCTTTCTATTTACTGAGGCTTGCTAATGCCTTCTGTTTTTCTTCTAAATTAATGTACTGAATTTAAGAATTTATATGGTTTACTATCCAAACATATTTTTTTTGTATTTTAGACAATCTCACTGAAATGCGCACATATTTCTCTGCAATTAATAAATATACATCAATGAAGAAGATAAGATTATTGAAGTATACATTCAATATATATATTTAACGGTGTTGCATATGAAACTTGGTCTTAAAACCCAATTTTTTTCTATCAGTTTCTGCCTCCACATTTTACTTCTTTCTCAGTCACTTAGAAATGCTTTGTGGCCCCACTGAAGGTATTATTCCTCAATTTCAGAATCACTATGGGTTTAGACATTCCCAGGAGAGAGATTCCAGGTCTTTTCCAGTGGTTTGCCTCCTCCCACCTACTGGCTTAGTCCTGCAATATGAGATTTAATTTCAGTGGAAACTGTCATTTGGCCCAAATCATGTTATTTAGAATCACGAAATTCCTATTTTGCCCAATTCATAAAGACACTGAATTTTAAAAGTTAAAGATAAAAATAAAATATCTTTATATCCAGACTATTGACTATCTTAGTACAATTAGTAATTGTTCCAGCTGAGACTTTCACTCTCTATTAAATAATTGAACATTCAATGGGACTGAGAAAGAGGAGAAACTGCAAACCTGATTGTACAGCTTTGGTTCGTGTTCTCTGCTGGGATATGGAAGAGTCAGGTTATAAGTTTCTGCTCCAAAATTCAGTTTAATTATTTATATAAAAATAAATACCTTCAGCTGTATACCAGGATGAGTTCATGCTAAGATATCCCGTATCTTGATGACTAGGGTTCTCCCCTGGGATGCTAGGAGATCTCTTTTTCAATTCCTATGCCAGTGAATATTTAAAATTTTATACATAGTAAAACTGCTTCAAGAGAAACTCATACTAAACTTTCTAGCACCTCAATGATTAGGACACTTATTTGCAATTCAAACAGACCTAATTTCAACCCTCTGATCAAATCAGAACCCCAAAATAGGAAGCACAAATGTTTGAAAACAGGTTCCTCTCTCCTAGACAAGTGCTTTGAACTTTGAACTGCTGAGAAAATAAGGCCAAACTCTTTATCTGCAGATTTGGTGGAGCAGAGGATTTGTAAAAGAGCTGACCTGGAACTGGATATTTATTTCCTGAAGAGAAGTCTTTATTGAGAATATATAATACTAAGTGTTCTAGATACCCATCTCAGAGTGCTTCTATATCTTGGCATTCCCACCTTGGGTAGCTTGTAGTTGTTAGCTTTTGTGAATCCTAATTGTAGGCACCAAATTCTCAATACTGTAACAAGTGTTATCTTCAAATTTTGGACATGAGGCTATAGTAGACTGCAGATGTCTAAAGGTTATGAAATTCAATACTAGCCAATTTCATTTGTATACATGGGAGAAGAGAGAAAATACTCATATATATATAATTTGCTTAGACATCTATATCACATAAGAAATAAAGGTACTTGAAAATGAGTAGCAGTACAGATTAGTTCCAATTGGCCCACAAAAGAATATTTTACTTAAATCTATTTTGTGTGTAATCATATGGAAATATTTAATAATTAAAAGTATTTCAAAGAGTTTATAAAAAGATAAATAAGTGATAGAAAATATATGCTTTTACAGGCATTTCATGGCTCATTTAATCCTTATTTAGCCTTACAGTACATTTGAGGTATCTACATTTATTTATTTATTAATGATAAGAAAAATATAAACACCAAGGACCTTGATAAACACAGGGGGTGGGGGTGGTGGTGGAGAAAAACAAACCTATAAGAAAGAAACTTCATCTTAACTAAAGGGGAAATGCATTTCTTTCTCTAGAGAATATTAACTTTTCAAGTGCCAAATTCATAATATGCATGAGTCAATAGGGGTCAGGTGAGAATATCATACATAAATACGCTTATTCTCCTTGGACACATATATTACTTAAATATACATAAGGTCTCTAAAGTTCTCCAGTTATCTGAATGAAGCTATTCAATCAATGCACAGAGCAAAACAGGAAAAAGGGAACTTTAAGCACTACCAGTTTGAAAAAAAAAACCAACCTGGAATTTCATAGAGAAAACCTTGGATTGTACTTTATATTACTGATAGAGAAAAAAAGGAGTTGCACAGAAAAGTATTGTTCTAAATGATCACCATCACTATTCTTTTATTGTAAATAATAAAAATAATAATATAAATATAAATTTTGCATGATTTTTTTATTAATTTCTGGTAGATGTATCTGAAACCCCTAAGTGAAAGAAAAACTGTTTAGAAGCTACTGAAAATTTTCATATCTCCCCTGAGAAACGAAATTATTCACTCAACAACAATATAAACTGTAATTTATAACCATGAAAGAAAATTTGTAATCTACACTGTGCACGGAAATAATTGTAGTAGTAATAATAGTAATAGTAATAATAATGTACCACTTCACCCATAAAATGTATTTCTCCTTTACAACCACAAAAAATCTCTAACACTTGTTTATAGGGAAAAAAAAGTTTTAATTTACCATATTTTTTTCCCTTTTACATGCCCATTCTGTTATGTCTCAGAAAGTATATAGCTCATTTTCTTGCCAATTATTCTGTCACAGCATTTTCAAATTGCATGCATATCACAGACTTTGATCATCACAGAGGTAAAAATGAAGCTGATGTACAGAAATAATTAAAGGGGATATGATTCCAACACACAATATGCTCACATCAATTTTCAAAGAAGGCTATATCTTAGAATGATGTCCTTTATAGGTTTTACTGTGTGACCTCCTCTCCATCCAGCAGTTACACATTTTAGTGTCCACTTGCTAGGTAACCACTAACTGAAGTACCTAAAACTTGTGTTTATACATCTGACCAATGTGTCCAGAACAGCCAGCAAAGAGTTGTCTGAACTGAACACATCCATTGTGAAGCTGAATAGAACTAATTGATGAAGATGAGTTTAAATACTGGCCTTATGCCATTTTACTAGCAGATCAGGCAACCATGTCCATTGCATTCTGCATCTAGAAATGTATAAAAATCTCCTGAAACTGGGTATCTATGTTTCTTTGAAACATTTGGATTAGAGCTTGGTGTTAAAATATGGTCAGTGATTGATACAGCCCTTATTTAAACCTTTAATCTTACGCAAAACTTGAAGGGAGGTTTATATCAGGTAACTGTAACTGTAACTTAGGAATTTGCTTGATGCAAGTCAAGTGAGTCACCTCTCTACTGCCCTTCAGAGCTTCACAAGTAGACACAGCACTGCAAGGCCTTCAAGATATATTTTGTACAGCCCAAACCTGGTATCAGTTATTAACTTAGGGGAATGAGGTGCCCAACAGGCTATTTCTGCCTTAAAAACAGAGGCAGACGGTAGCAGATCCAAAAGCTCAAATACCTGATTGCCACAACATTGCCACAAACGTTGATCTCCCTTCCTTATTCCTACCATGATCCAAGCCCACATCATTCTTACCTGACAAAGTTCTGTCTACTATGTTTCCACCTACTTAGATGCCTCTCTTCATGAAAGTCTTGAAACTCTCCGAGAGCTGTGTGCCTCACCCTCCTGGGCGTTTGGCTCAGCTCCTTTAGATCCTTCAAGGAGCACCCTCAGGTGCCACAGCTGCTTGTACCCTGTACACCTGTATCCATATATCCGTATGACTAGCAGCACAGTAGCACAGCCACAGAAGCTGCCTTTGAAATTCCTTGCTTAAGCTATGGCTTGCGTAGTTTGGGGGGTAAGATTCAACTGTCCTCAAACTATATGCATAGCCAGGTCTCTTCCCTGGTAACAGCGGTTATAAAATTCTTATGGTGAGCCAAGATCACAGCTAGCTGCACTGAGCATTGTCTACGCTATCCTATCAAGCAGCAGAGACAATGAAAGCATAAGACCTCATGACAAAACTGGAAACACAGACAGGACTTCGGTGAGTGGTGAGTTTTGAATAAAAATGTAAAAAGACCATTGATTTTGTTTACACTAGAATATTCTTGCTGAAAGTTTTGGTTCTGGGCAGCTAATATCTATTTAAGTTCCCTTTAGATGAAGTTCAGTTTGGAAAAAGAGCTTCACAAGGAAACAAAACCATCTTTCTTTGTGTCTTGTTATGTAAAGCATGGGACAAACCCAGACCCCAGGTTAAGGACAGATCTTCACCAAGAAAGACTGACTCAGCTGTGTGGTTTGAGGGAGACAGGTTACTAAGGCTGTTTAACAGCACCAATCATGTTAAGTCTTTAGGCCATCTGATAGAAAAGGTACTTAACAGCTTGAAGAAAAGGATATTGGAAGTTATTACTCAGTAAGCATTGATGTCCAATATATAGTTCAAGGAGTGGTTGAGGTTGAGTATGAGGTTTGTGGCTTTTTTTACTCCAGAGCAAGTTTCTCCATCAGTAAAGTGATGAAGTCATTAATTTCAAAAGAAAATGAGAGAGGCAGTAGCAAATCAGAGCAAGTTCTGGTCTACAGAAGTAAAACTGTATTTCAAGAAAGAGCTTCCAAAACTTGTCACTCTTGGTAAGGTATCTACTGCCACTTAACACTGAACACCTCCCAGGGGTCTTCACAGCTACATGCAAACTGACTTCTTAAGGAAACTGATAACAATTAATAGCAAAAAAAAAAAAAAAAAAAAAAAAAAAAAACAACTAAAAAGCAAAAACAAAAACAACCCCAACAAAAACACCAAACCCAAACAAACAAAAACCTAAACCTCAGAACAAAATCACAGAAGTCAATAAAACAGAACTTGCAGAGTATTTAGCAAAATTATTTCTTGTTCTAACTGCTTTCCAAATTATTGTTCTAAGTCATTCCTCTAAAAATTATAAAGTTTACATAGCATACTCATAGTGTGATATATACAACCAGGTTGAAAGTTGCCAAAAAATATTTTAATAAAGAATTTAAGATAAAGACTTTTAAGCTGCTAGGATTCATTTCATTATGAAATGACATAGCTAGTTGAAATGCGCAGGAAGAATAATACAGTTAGTTCCTTTTAACTTCGATGAATTATACATTGTTGGTATGAAAGTTAAGGAGACATCTTTGTTCCAGAAAAGCCTGCATGGAGCCATGTTGAACTATAACTTCAGTGGCAATTTCAGATTCTTCTCACCATATGAACGTTTGACTGTTTCAATTGTGCAACCTCTATAACAGAGTTAAGTGTACAGAATACACTTCCTCGTGCCTGGAGAGAAGTACAACCATTGCAGCTGCTATGATCCTTTATGCTGTCATGGCAATCTTAGACAGTTTTCATTTTGCAGACTTCCTTCACCATGTTTCAGAAGTCCGTATGTTGTACCTATGAAAACACTGCAGAGCATACCCATGAAAACACAGAGGAGTGCCAACCACAACCATGTGAAAGCTTAACAATAATTCTTTTCACATAAGCACCATGCACCCTGAAAAAGAACAAATCACACATTGTATTAGGTGTTTGTATATAAGTTACAAGTGTGAGGGTAGTAACTAGGGGATGAGACCAGCAGAAATCACCCTAAGATCTCCTAGAACTCTTTTTCCATAGATCTGAGACAGCTTTGCAAAAGGGACATGATCATATTGCATCCACCTTGCAGATGGCTAAGGTGCAGAGTGGTAAACCAACGTCTAACAGCAATGTTAGGACTAGAACAAATAACACATAGCTTTTTAAATTACTGAATACAGATACTATAAGACACCAACCTAAGCCTCCCTTTAGAATCAGTAAGGACAAAGAGACTAGCTCATCCCATGTACTTCAGGCATCTGATTTAGCATAAAAGTTACTCTGTAATGCTGCCCTGTACTCCAATGACTGCAAGAGGGAGCCTACACAACTGGATTGGGTTGGATTGGATTGGATACCCATTGTTTAAGCAGATAAAGTTGTTTGATGATTCCCATTATAGAGTTTTTAAATTGTTCTTTTACACAGTAGCCAAGATGTAGTATTAGTTTGGCTATTTGTATAATAATATATATATATATTTACTTAGTGAATATTGAATGGAAAATTGTTTAGCATTTAGGATAAAGTGAGATTGAAATTACGCATTTGTGTTTTATTTGATAAACTCATGTATCAATGATATATCCTTTTTTAAAATGATATTATATAACTCTATGTCAGGTAAATTTCTGTGACCTATTTTCTCATCCTTATCATTTTAAGAACCACTCTGAAGGATAGCGGGCTATAAAAATAGATTTTTGTAAGTGTGTTTTCTGTGCCAAATGAAGGCTTTTGGCATGTCTCATGTGTCCAGCGTAAGTGTTATTTGTCAATGTGAGAACTGAGTCAAAATCAGCAGGAAACAGACAACCTGCAATAAGAAATACTGTCAAGAATAAAGCAAACCAGTAACAATTGACCAGTGGTTAATGAAAATGGATGGAAAAAAGGAGAAGAAAGAATTGACACAAGGAAACTGCTCAGACTAACGATAAAAAATGAAGTAACATTTTTTGTCTTCATTTGGCTACCTATCTTAAAGGATAAACCCCAATGTTGACACTGTAAATAAAGAAAAACTATAAACCCTTTTTTAAACTTGCTCTGTATGTAACATTGACTCCTGTTGTAGAATCTTCTACTCTCTTTTTTTACATTAAATAGTTATTTCTTCCACATATGTGACAGACACCCTCCCCCGAACCCCAAAAAGAACGAAACCCAACAACTCAAAGCTTTTGTGGCTTTGTTTTATATTTTGTAGAGAAAGAGCAATAATAATAATTTAATTTAAGAATAATTTTGTTAATTTCCGTCTATCCCATTTTTTTTACATTTCAATTTCTCACCTCTCTTATCTTTCCACACTTTGTAATAATTATAGTTACAGCAATTTCTTTAAATATTTAAATCACTTAAAAGCAAGCTGTCACTACCTACAGCCAGTTTGCTATAACTGTTTTAAGTAAAATTCCCAGCAGTGGTAAACATTAAAACTAAAATCCATTTAGTTCTCATGCTTCATGTTTCATGTGACCTTATTTTTTTCCCAAACTAGTAAAGGATAAACTTGTTTTCTTTCTCTTCCATACTGAGCATACAGCATTATCTCATTTATCAATTGTTCAGTTACTTTGGGTGCCAAGATCTGATGAAATATCTGCAATTTTGCTTGTTGTTGGTCTATTATTTTATGGCTGCCAAAGATCAGTAGAAAAGGCAAACAGTGAAATCACACAGATTTATAATATACTATCTGCTATAGAATTATCTTACTAGCTTTGTGTTATTGCTGTGCTCTTACCATTTTTCCTGATGTTAACTAATAGTCTATAATTACACAAATTAAGTCGTACACCATTATCAGAAATATGTCACCTACTCCTCAAAACACATAAGGAATAATGGTGTACTGTGAACTAATATTTTTGCAGAAAGTCTTCTCCTTTTAATTACTCTTAAAATCTAATCATTCTTGCATTGACACAAGATGTCACTACCTAGGATTTATGATCCAGATCTAAAGATCTGATAGACACACTTGCTTTCATCTCCATGATTTACATTAGGTGCAGACTCGGCCCAAAACATGGATTAATCTCAACTTTTTCTCTAAAAACCTTTAGGATCTTGTCCCTGAAAAGCTGTAAACTCAAAAATGAATCTGTTAGGTCCTCTAACTGTTTTTTAAGATCATAATAGCTGCTTCTGCTGAAATACACAATACATTTCTATTCCCAATTGAAAAATGAAATTACAAAGAAAATTACTTTTGACATACTGAGAATATGTATCAGACACTATCAAATCTTGTTTACAGTTGCTATTAAAAAAAAAGAATCAGCACTTCCAACAAAATTACTACGCTTGAAGTATAATTCATCTCACCTAGATTTGGCTGTTAAAGTTAGGCATTTTTTATGCCCAGTTTCACAATTTAAGTTATTCTTTGTCCCTCCAGAAGCTACGTCCAAAAGATCATTCATCCTACCAAAGACACGTAGTTTGGGACAGCATGAATCATCCTCTAGAGATGCCCATGTTACTCTGTCTGCTTTGGAAGAAGGCTACATGAGTAGCTGACTCAACAATTCAATAGCAAAAGATATGTGAGATGAGTGCTGTTTCCAGTCACTCTTCTACCTTCCCATCACAATCAGGATCTGAAATACCTAGTATTGTAGGCCATAAGCACACAGATGGCTCAACCCTTGGTGATTGATCTGTCTTGATTTTAAATTCACTGTGGATGAATCAGGACCTCATTTAGATGTAATTTAATATTTAATGTTATTACTTACAACAACTGACCTTTCAATAGGAGGTTACTTCTTTCTTAGACTGTCAACTATGCAATTGTGTTCCAGGTTTATGCCTCAAGTTTTAGTGTTTCATTCATTTGCTCATGACTTGCATTACTCATGTTTAGTAACTGAAAATGCTTTTAAAATATATTTTATTTAAATGATAATAATTTAAATCACTTTAACTGGATGTGCCTTTGAGCATCTTGGTCTAGTGGAAGATGTACCTGCCCATAGCAGTGGGGTTGGGGCTAGATGATCTTTAAGTTCCCATCCAACCCAAACCATTCTATGATTCTATGAGGTGGCTTTATTTGAAGAAGACAATACTATTAATAGAGAAGGTGATAGACTGATAACAGTAATTGAGTGAAAACTGATTTCTTGTTTTGTTCCTGAAAGATAACTGCAGGTTTTTTTCTTGATGATGATAAATCAAAACACATCAAGGAATCAAACAGAAAACTTTACTTTAAAAACTATCTTGTAAAAACCAGCACAAACAGTTTGCAGTTTTTTTAAGTCGTAAAGTAGTCTTGTGGGTCTATTCTGACCCACTGTATATATGCAATAAAATCTGACCCAGAAATGCCTGCATTCAGCCACCGTCTTCCTCTTAGCTTTAAAGCATAGCTGTAAGACATCCAACCTGGGTTTAACGGCAGCATATAATGTTTGATTAAAAAAAACCAAAACAAACCAAAAGCAAACAAAAAACCCCAACCAAAATCCCCAACCAAACTCACAAAGTTATTTAACTTTAGACTGAACTTATAAGGATAAAATAATTCTGTAGAATGAATTGGACTTTTGCTACTGATGTGTATCAGATCAGTACCTCTTCAGAAAAATTTCAGCATATATAAAGCCTTGTCAAGCAATTGTTATTTTCTTGCTCTTGTATCAGAAGATGGAAGGGAAGGATCCCGTGGAGATGCTTATAGTCTTGAAATAGACCATGTCCTGAGTTTGAGAGTTAAGCTACTGAACTTTTACAGTGGAATGAAATTGCTTCTAAGAGCTGTTTTCCACTTCCTTCCCCTTTATACACGAAATACACACACTGATAATTTTGATGTGGTATCCTGATGATCACTGAGAGTTTATTACATCATGAAAAGTGATGGTGGTTTATAAAGCTCTGCAGAAAAAACATTGGTTTCTAAGTTTCATATGATTTTACTACACTGGTTGACATACAATACTGTGTTTTAAATTGCCAATAAATGATACATAAGGGTTTTTTAGTGAGATGTTCTGAGAAAGATTTTTCCTTTACTTTTTCTGTCCTCCATTTAGCTAATATTGATTTTCCACCACAGAGTTTCTAATGAACTGGAAACCAACCTTCCTTCCTTTGTTTATTTTTTTCTTCTATATAGTACATTAGCATTCTCAAATTACATGTAGATATATGTAGTGCAGAATATTAATTAGATAATATTCAGAAAACAAGAGACAGGAGATAATTTTTAGTGACAGGAAATTATACAGTCCCTCTTTAAAAAAGTTTTTTCTAAGTACAAAGTTCTTCGACTCTTACATTTAATTGTTATAATGTACCAGCCAGCAATGAGGAGATGTTTGTACTTTTACCACAAACAATTGTGTACTGCAGATATATGTAAGCAATGATCACGTTGCTAACTCAGATACTAAGCAAAACAACATACAACATGACCAGTATGGATCCCAGTGAAGCCCAACTGGTCAGCCAAGCTATGCAGGTTGTGCTGAGTCCTGAGCTGTCACAAAATACAGATAGAGGTATCTCAGCTAATTATCTTAGATCTTACCTTACATATCTACTTCAAAGTACCAACATGGCAAGGTCAAGTAGGTAGAAAGATGATCTAAATTAGTTAACGTGTACATGGTCTAAATTAATAAAAACAATAACTAGTGGATGATATTGTATAGAAAGCTCTTGCTTAGCTGTAGATAGCAGAGAGATTAATGAATATAGGATACTGGTTCTGAGATGTTAATACATAACTCACTTTGTAGGCTGTGATATAATTTCAAAAAAGCAGATTATAATTTTTGTAAAATGGGATTAAATTCCAGATTTTGGTGTCAGAATATTACTTTCAGTAAAAAGACTTCAGTTATTCCAAAGAGAGATACATATTTTGTTGGGTATAAGAACAAACTAGTCAAGATTCAATCCTTTTTTAAGGCATCTATCATAGAGGTAAAGACAAGATTTAGCTGAAGGAAAGTGATTCAGATTTTCTAAGTGAGGTGCTTTGTTTATATACTTTTCTCTACTGACTGAAAAGAGATTTTAGCTGATCCAGAAACTGTTATTCATGATTTTATATGCAAAGGAGGGAACTGCCCAGAGCTTGCCAAAAGGGAAGGTGTCTAACACACAACTGATTCAGGGCTGCACAAATCTCCTTTGCACAAGTTGCTTGTTAGAGAGAGAAAGAGAATACACCCTTTTCCTAAAGCTGATTGACACTATAGGCATTTTTCAGTGATTAAAGTTTACATGAACACCCTTGTTTTGTAAGAAACAGTCAAAGTACCAGATTACCTAGAGGAAAGATCACTCTCCATCTCTTTTATTGAAAGTGCATTTCCTTGCACAAAGGAATGTAAATAAGCAAGGGAGAGTCTGTATTTGTAATCATGAATCTGGAGGCTTTTATTCATTCATATCTCCAGTTTTCTGGTGTAAAAACAGGAAGCTATATATTGTCAGTTCAATTTCGTCATTTCTCTAGCATGGGAAACCTGGTTTCCACCATGTACCAAGAATGACTAGTGATGATACCATTCCACGGTGCATCAAGGGCCATGTGCAAACCTCATTCACATCCCTGCCCTAGCACATAATCAAGTGTTACAGGAGCAGAGTCATAGCTGCCCATACATATCAATGCTACTTCTAGCTCTGCATGCATGTGTGTGTTTATGTGAGTACCCAGTTTATTATCATTCCAGTTGCTTTAATAAATAATTAGTTATTTTAGCCAAATTTGAAAAAGGAGTGGAGACTGCAAAGCTGATTGCCTTTCTATACTTTGTTTCAATAGAAAAGAGAGAGAAAAATGAAGTTAAAATATCCTGAAATTTGCTTTTAATTCTTATTTCATTGGCTAATCTTCAATGAGGAGTGGAGCAGCTCTTACATTTTTGACAAAATATAAGAGAGGGCTGCAATGGGAAAAGACAAAGGACACCTATGAACTGTTCTCAAGAATAGAACCTCAAGCAATTTCCTGCATTGAAACAAGATGTTTGGTTAAGAAATGACTGACAGATCACTTTCTTGCATTCAAATATCTTTATTCCTTCAGAACTGTACTTTAAGTATCTAAAAAGTATATGGCAGCTTGTGATTTATGCATAAAACTAATAGATTACATTCCTACTCCACATGATTTAGAAGAAATGCAATAGTCCCTATTTCACTGGTTAGGCGCTGAGGCACAAAGGTATTGGAGTAGCCCCGGGTGACTAAGTAGAGCTGTGGAGGAAGCAGAAGAAAGACATCTAACATATTCAGCATACCTACTTCATCTGCATCCATTTCCACATAACTATGATGAACCATCCTTCAGAGAAAAAAATCCTTTTAAAAAAACACATTTGTTTCAACTTGTTATGCTTCCATTTGTGATTAGAGCTGTAATAATGATTTAGAAATGTATCAGTTTAAAATGTACCGTATCTAAAGAAACCAAATAAATTATAATTATTCTTCTGAAGACATTTATGGCTTAGAAAGGTCATCATCACATAGTCAAGCTTATCCCTCTAGTCTCATTGTATACAAGTTTCTTCAGATTTTCTTTCAAAATTATCACCTAAAACTGGCCTGAGATTGTTCTTTGGGGTTCTGTTTATTTCTTTTAATTTAAAGCAGATACATGCAGACAAATGCACACGTTGATTTTCCTTAGGAAACTCCTTTTGCATCAGTGTGTCACTACTGGAAAACCTTATTTCACTCCCTACATATACATTACAGTTTGCTGTCATAATTTCTATTCTTCAGACACAGAATAATGGGCTGAACTCCTGTCCAAGGCCACCAACAAAGTTTTTTGATTAATGTATGAAAATCTCCCAGCTCCTGCTGATCAGACAACAAAAAAAGCATGAAATGCAGGTCTTCCTTATAAATAACATCTCTGATCCTCTGAATTATCAGTGTCTTCAAATGACATTTCATAAGGGATTCTGCTTCTTTCGTAGTACATTTATTTTTCAATTAAGACATGTGTAAACTCTAATTTTTTTCTTTTTAATTACTATTAAAAACTGATTTTCATCTCAAAAAGTCTCCCTCAATGAATTTTATAGATGGATATATTAGTTTAAAAGAGCTATCCTGAAATTAAAGTAAAAAAAAACTTGCAGCTAAACCAGAAAAATTACACCAATTAAAGATGGAATATAATAACAGAAGTCATCAAATCATGCACAGATGAGACATCAATGGCTTTTTCTTTTAATTAGAAATAACTGGCGGTTATATTGTGCAAAACAGAAACAAAAAGGGAAGTTAGGCATAGTGTTAAGATCCTTTGGATTAGACGAAATGGGGTGGTAAATAGGAATGTCAAAAGTTTAAAGAAGTTTGTTGTGAACATAAAGCAAAGAAATGAACAATGAAACCCCGAAGAAAGCTAAAGTGGTGAAAAGAAATGCTGTGGTCTTTTTTTCACATATACTTCAACAAAGTCAGACAAGATACCTGATGGTCACACAGAATATTAGCACAGGAGTTCTTCATGAAACCAATCCCAGACACATAAGATGTCATTTATTAAAAGTAGCAGATCGGGAACACTGAATTTTAAATAGTCAGATATTTCAAGAGTATTTGAAACAAAGAGCCTAGGTTTTTTTGGGCGTTGGTGGCTGGGTTTTGGGGTTTTTTTGCTTGTTTGTTTATTTTCTTTTCACTCTGCTTTAGATTATAAACAAAATATGAGAGACTAGTATTTGAAAGTTTTGTATGTCTTTTGATATCGTTGAGTAACTACTCACTTCAAGAAAACAAATAATCAGAGATGTTTACTTTATGTGTCTATCTTAAAAGCATATATCAGGCACTTTCAGAAAATGCCTGCTTGAACTCCAACCCTAATGAGATGTCCTTCTACACAGAGAATAGATTTTGGGTTTGAGACAAACAGAATCTTCCTAGTTTTGTCAGCATGAAATCAGTGTGTGCAGACACAGAAGGAGAACCTTTTAACACCTTCAGTACTTAAAATATCACTGATGTTGTGGAGTTTATACACCTCCAGTATTAGGCATTAAGTCAGTAGACATTTTCAAGGTGACAGGATTAGGGCCCTGAAGTCCCTCTACGTTTTCTGTCAGTCCTAGCCTTTGAATAACTGATTACTAAATTTCCTAAGGAAATAGGTTAAGACATTTGAGTACGGATTTTATCTTCCCACACGCATGTGTGGTTTAGTATACAGTTTTACTACTTAACAGAAACACCATCAATATGATCAATTTCTTTGTTTTACTTAGATGTATGCAACAAAGCTTCAACTGGTCATTAAAAAGCAAATAGACAAAAATTCCAGCCTACAATACATTTAGTGCCAGAAATTTGAAATACATAATTACTAGATCTGATGACACCTAAACTAATGGTGAGCCATTCAATAGTTTTAAAAATGGGTGAATTACACCCATACTGGTGATCTCATTCCCATCAGGATTTGCAGATGGAATGATAATTTGGATAAGTGCATCCAGTTGCAACACTTTGAAAAGACAAAAACTGAGGGAAATTTGCATCTTAGAATTAATAAAATTGCCTCATAGGTATTATCTGAGCAATAACTTCTTCAGAAATCTGACATAGTGAACATTAGTCTTCATATTAATAATTCAGAGCTTAAATCAACATGAAATTGCTTGTACTGTGAGATGAATAACTGAGATGCTTAGGTGAGTAACTGCTTTATACATTTTTTCTACTAACACACTTGCCACCAGGCTATTCAGAAAAGCATTAATCGAAATTAACATCAAATAAGAAAAAATAAAAATGAAATTGTTATTTATATCGGGTTTCCAATTAAGGAAATAAGTACTCTTCAAAACTTTTCCTTGAAAATATTCAGATATCCCTTGCCATAATTTTTGGTGATCTTAATGATTTATAAAGAGTTATCAAAAATCAAAGCAAGAAGAAGGAAACAGATTTGGAAGTCTTACAATTTACAATGGTGTTTTCATACCAATTTTCATGCTCCCCCCCCCCAAAAAAAAACCCAAACAAACAAACAAAAAAAACCCAAAAACACTTGCTTCTTGCAGTGTTTCTATAAGCTTTGTGAGAAGAGTGTAAATGTGCTTATGTTAAATGCAGACAGAAAACAGGTGAGGTATAAAGACAAACCATATGTTTTCTAGGACAACATGATTTATTGAATTCTAGAATAAATGTTAAAAATAAGAAAAAGAAGAAGGAAAAAGGAATGAAAATTCAAAAGCTTGTAAAAATGTTCTTTTTCTTTAGGTCAATATTAGAAACTGCTAGCTCTCTTGCTATGAAGAACTTTCCTGTGCATTTGGGTGAATATTCTGAAATAATTAGTCATTAGACTTAACAATGAATAGCTAATTTTATTTTTAAATGAAACTCAAACATAAATTTTGATTAATTATTAAAAAAATTACCACCATCATCTCCATCTGTGAAATATCAGTGAAATCAGGATAAAATATTTCACTCTGTTTTGTTCTTCTTTAACATTTTGTTTTGTGAGATAATAAGCATCACTTTAATATAGTGTCATTACAGTATATTAACAACATACATTGTTCCTTTTCCACAATTTTATAGCATACAAATTGTTCTACTGCACATATTTTCCACTTTGATGTTAAAATTTCAGTTTCTACAAAAAGTTACAAGTTTTTTGAGCTCACTCTGTGAACATCTTCCAGCAAAACAAGTAATGTAAAAAATTGTGAACAAAACCACAAAGCAGTTTACAAATGGTACATCAGGATTAATTACAAAATGCAAATTGATATTTGAATTTCTGTATTTATTCGTTTTATTAGATTTTGTGCACAATGCTTTTTGAGAGTTACATGGCAGTTATTAGTCAGCTTGGAATCACTTTTATTTTTCAGTCTTTTCTTTGTAAATTATAAAGTCTTTTTGCGAAGGAAAAATATTTTTTTGAGTTTTGTGTTGGCATATTTTCTTCTTTTGCTAGTTCTCAGGAAGATCAAACACTAGTAACTAAAACAAAAAGTATTCTTTTAAAGCAGTGATCAGAACACTTCATTGAAAAGAATATCAGTGTTTTGATTTTTTCCCCTGTTTTGGAGGTGGGGGAAAATTTTGCATTTCTTGTTACTTTTCTGTTTAATGTTTTATTAAATAGGGTACAATGCAAAAAGTTTTCAAACACTGAGCCATGGAATTAGTTATATTTGACAATATGGAAACTGATACTAGAAAAAATAAAACTCATACAAGGTGGGGAAAATAAAGAAAAAATTACAGGCAAACAACAAACCAACAAGAAATAGGGTACACTCTCACAGGCTGCTAAGACCTTCTGAATATAATATCTGCCATAAACCAATATAAAAGCATATTTTTTTCTTCAAGACCCTAGTTGTTCTGTTATTTCCAATGAAACTTTGTTAGGTCAGATGCCTTCAGCAATAACCATGACCTGTTTTAGTGTCAGCAAAGGCTATGAAATTCCTGTGGTCATAGAGGCTTTACAGTACTGTTTTTAACAGGAAAGGTTAACCACAAGGTTTTAACGAGTTTGTTATCTAACATTGTCTTTGCTATTATATACCATCAAATATTGAAGAGCTTTCTACCCAAGGCAATGCTGACTGCTGATGTGGAATGGCAGACAAGTGACTTAAACAGTTAGAAAATAACGTCAGTCAACATGAGTAACCTATACACCAGAAATCTAAAATTTGTAAGACAAATGTCTTTTGCTTCAGAAGGCATTTGGATTCATTGAAGGACACAATGTAGAGTATGACATGTGAAATAGAAATAGATATGTGTTGTAAATAGCAACACTGAACACTAATACATTTTACATATTTTATAACTACACTGTTCTGCCACTCTTACTTAGAAAAATATTCAGCTGTCTATTCCTTTTGTTGAACACATCCTTGAAATTTAATTTATAAAAAATCAGTATTATTTGGTTTATGACACATTTATTTTAAGAACTATTGCATACTTCTATATTAATCAATTCATAACACAAGTCTCTGGCTTAATCCTCATCTGTATTTTAATGATGTGTTACCTGATGAATTGTAAGACTGAAGGTTGCATACTACTGACATATTCAGTTCATAGGATCATGCTCGTCATCTTTAGCAGCACCAAATGTTAATAGAGAGGATTAATCATTAACACCTCTTTAATAGGGTCAACTGCAACTATGAAACTGGAGGTAGAATATTAGCTTATACCTAATGTCACATTGCAATCAGCCACTTATTAAAATACCAGCATTAGGCATTCACAACAGTGATTGAACAGGATTTTGCTGAAGTGTTCACAATTTCTTCTATGCAGACGTTTTCTGAAAAATCATTACATTACAGTTTTGACCCCTGGCACTTCTCATTTGAAATTGCAGTTTACAAGGAGAATGCTACACATATATTTTTATTATCACTTTCCATTTTTTGTTTTCAGTTGAGTAAGTCTTTTAGTTTAACCTTTCAGACCTGGTATCACAGTGCCAAGTTTCATACACAGGCACATACTTTTTAGCATATGCTCAGAGAAAGGAGGGTTATGTCTTTGTCTTAAAAAAAAACCCTGTATGTTAAGACTTTCCAGTTTTTCAGAACTAAAATTTATATTCAAATTGATGAAAGCCAACAAAAAAGAAAGAATGAAAGAAGGGGAAAACTGAAATTTTGAAAACTACGTACAATTAATATTTTCACTTACTTTCCTTCATTTCCTCTTCATGTTAAGAGAAAGACGGCATAGCAAATGGCTCTGATATTTTCTTGGTTGTATGGCAAAGTTAATATAAATAGATTGTGTTTCTATTTTGTTCCTGAAGTTGTGAGTTCATTGGTCATTCTAAAGTCTTTCAGGAAGGAAATGTATGGCAGTGTCTCTTTTGAAGGCTGTAATGAAGGGTACAATGTCATTGACGTTCCTTGGGATGCCGACAAGTGCAAAGGCTCAAATCTGCAAAGCGCTGTGGAAGAAAGGATCTTTTTTTGTACTGTACTAATGCTTGCAGCACTCAGCACACACCCAACTACTCAGCACCCCGCTGGATTATCTCTACAGAACAGAAGATTAAATGGGATGAAAAAAGGTGTTACTAATCGACAGCTCATCTAGCACATACACTGTCTGCAGCAGTAAGCACTAACCAGTAACTATTAAATACAGCATTTTGCTCTTTCTCTAAGAAGAAAATACAGATTATGTTTTATTCTGGTAACTGCTATGTTTCGTTGATAGAAATAAGGCATTTGCAGCATAATTCTTTTACAACTAGTAGCATTACAACAAATGCAACAAAGTTACTTCCTTGTTCCATATTTCTTAATGAGAGAAGAATCGGGCACACCACCCCCCCCAGCCCCCACCCTCACCCCACCCCCCACCCCCCCCGCAATTATATCCTCTGCCATTAGAAAGATTTGGATGGCATGAAATAAGCCTGGTAACTATAGATTTGGCTACCAGATTGAAAGAATGCGGTGATCTGTTTTGGAAATTCTGGAAAACCAGTTGGTTAAGTCAAGCTATGCAATACTCCACTCCGTGGGACAGTGTCCTCAAATTCTGATTTAGATGGTACTGAAGGAGTTTAATTCTAGTACCTTTGAAGTCCTATACAGTTTACAAGGATTATTCAGGTAACTAAAATGCTATGTGCTCTTAAGTAACTTGTAGAGTCCAAGTTTAAACTTTGCTTGCAACGCACAAAAGTCTGCTGAGAGATTTTGTTTTTACGTTATTCTAATAAATAATTCTAACTTTAATCCGTGATTAATTCTGAACATTCAAAAAAGCAAGGTGCTGGACCTCGATGCTGTTAATATCATTATCCTGAAAAATAGATTAACTCAGCAATCATTCCTCCATTTTATCCTTTTAACATTGTAGGTGAGGCTGAGTATTCATAATAATTTTATCTACTCTTGCAGTACCTTCTGTATTTTTCTTTTTTCATTCTTTGGTTAAGAGCACTGATTGAAGTAGATTTACAGTGAGGTAATCTTGGTCTCAGACTGTTGAAAAACATTAAATATAAACTTAGGTTTTCTATCTTCTTTTATGGCCCAGTGATCAGAATAATTGAGCTTCATGAGCAGAAGGTGTCTGTATTCTCGTCCCTTAAATTCAGGGGTGTTCCAGCTAGTAGAACATTATTGCCTTAGATTATTTTGGATCTTAGTAATAATCAAAAGTCCATTATTGGTTTCCAAATTTATTACTGGGAGTCTACCCCCAAAAATTCATAGTTAATTAAGTAAAGACACACATAGAAGGAAAACCAAGTGAAACATTGGTTTAACACAGAAATGCAGTAGCTTCTTACTAAGCAAAGGGGTTTTTAGGCATTATGCCAGCAATGTATTTTGGAAAAAAAAAAATTTAAAAATTATTTGAGAAACGAGAAGCAATACTTTTACATTTCCTAGCTATGGAAGGGTGCTTCTTTTTAAAGAAGAACAGGATGGAGTGTTAGAGTGATAAAAGAAGTCAAAATGCTTGGGATTAATGCAATTAATAAAAGGAGAGTATAATGATTATGTTTAATGGTATCTGAGGCAATTGGAAATGACCATTAAAATACTTGGAATAACAGATGCTTAAGCCTGAAAATGATCAATAACATGGCTGTGAGACAGCTGGCTTCATTAATTGAAGAAATTAGCTAACTGACTAGGAACTTGCATCTGGTTAGATCAATTAAAAACAACTGATTGAGTAGAAAGGGAGTTGTGCTTCATTGGTTCAAATAAGTTTAGTAGAAGATTTAAAAAAATCACAGATGGGTGTCTAATTAATAGCAAAAACAACAACAAAAAAAGTCTTGAGTGGCTGAATGGGGACAGAAAGAGTTTGAGCAGACATAAGGTACCAAGTGTATTGAAGACTGATACCTGAGGAATTTAGGGTAAGGGTTTGGTTTAACTGAAATCTGTTGGATCGGACAATAGCAGAAGTGAATGTCTGCCTCATGTACAGCCTTTTGTAGCTAGTTCCTTTTCTACTCACTCAAGAAACTAGGATTTGGGAATATGTGTCACAGTTGAAAACGATGAGAGGCATGTTCAAAACCTCTGCTAGGATGCAAAAAGTAGAGGTAGACACCAACAGCTTCTAACTGGAAAAAGGAGATCCCGAAAGATTAATATAATGAATTTCCACATCCTAGGAGCACAAGAGTTAAATAACTGTTTTTACTTTAGTGTAATAAGTGTTCTAAACAAAAAAACACAGGCTCTGATCTCTGCTGAGAAGTGTCCTAGTTGAGCCTGTGTATACTTAAACTCCAATAAAATTCAAAGATCAAGATCTTTCAGTGATCAAAGTTAAAGACTGTGCACTGGAAGCTGAGTATCCTTGCCTTTGCTGAATCGAAGTGAGAGTTTTACTGAAAACACAAGCAGTGCAATGAGAACTGAAGGCCTGTTGCAGTCTGCAGAGGAAGCTTTGGAAGTCAATAGTCATCTTTCTTGGCTGTAGAGGAGCCTGAGAAGATGAAGGCGGGAATCTGAATCTCTCTGTGAGCCTGACATGTACTTGTCAGGTATTGTAGCACGGTAGTTGGACACCTTTTCAGACAGAGCAAATACAGACTTGTTTTCTAAAGAAGTTGTTGAACAGGATGTGCATGGATGAGCAGAAAGACATCAGAAGCTGCTGAAAATGCATCCTTCCATCTCCAGGAATGACTATATAATGTCATACTACGAAATGCCAATATTAATTCCTTAGTATCCTGCACTGACACTCAAAACTGCAGTGCACATTGTGCCAGCTCAGCAGAAGGCAACGTGCTGAGTGCTAAGGCTGCAAGCAAACAACTAGGTGTGGCTGGAGGTTACATAATTGAGCAGAACAGAAGAAACTACTGCACTAGGGCATGTGAAATTCCCCTGTGTATGTGCACGTGACCATTCATGTATCTGCTGGGAAAGTGTGCTCAGCATCGCTATTGTGATGTAGAAGGCCAAGAGGGAGGAATCCTCTGAGCGCTTCTGTCTTCAGATTGGAACTATCCTGTTACTGGACACCACTGTAAAGAGCCTCGTTCTGTTTTCTTTGCACCTTCCCTTTAGGTATTTATATACATCAGTAGGATACCCCCTCAAGCCTTCTCTCCTCTAGGCTGAACAGTCCCAGCTCTCTCAGCCTTTCCTCATATGAGATGCTCCACTCCCTTACCCATTTTGGTGGCCTTTTGCTGGATTCTCTCCAGTAGCTCCACATCTCTCCCATAGTGGATGTTTCTTTAACACTGGTTACTGGCCTCCAACTACATTTTGTGCCACTGATCACCACCTTCTGGGCCTGGCTGTTCAGCTATGTTTCAGTTTATCCCACTGTCTGGTCATCCAGCCCACATTTCATCACCTTTTCAAAGATGTTATGGGACACAAGGTCAAAACCCTCACTGAAGCTGAAATAGACAATATCTGCTGCTCTCCCACCATTTACCCAGCCAGTAACAATTAGCAGCAGTAATAAAGAGCAGCAGTAGATCTGTGCTTCTCTGTCATTGAACTATGTATTCATGGGACCTGCAATTTTACTTATTTAAATAGGAACTGATTTTAAATGTGATCAGATGGGGATTTGCCACTACACTTGAGAAACATAAATTAAATGAAATGGAAAATAAAGACAAGGATTATTAAACAAACATTAGTCTATACACTTCAGTTATTCACGTGAGAATTTTGCTATTTCCATCCCTTAATAATTTAATAATGTTATTGCCATGCTTTACATTTATTTGCATGGCAATAGGACCAAGGATTCTGTTATTGATCATTATATGTCATTAGGTCAGTCATTATACGTCATTATAGGTAAAGATTGCATTTCTGACGTTCTTAGCTGCCAACAAGATCCAAAATGTGTTGGTTTGTTACTCTTTCTGTTTTTTGGCAAGGTGGCAGCAGAAATTATCCAAGTAGATTTGAAGAAGAGAACTGAAAAAAAGAAGTGCAGAAGCTATGGGGTTTTTTAGCAGAATAGTTAGAAAAAGACTCAGGCAAAACAGAATAGAAGAGAAAAGATGTTTGTGTATAAGCACAGGAAGCAGAAAAAAGTTTTATTCTGTTGAGGTTGTACACTCCTCATCCCACATGTAAAATTTCAGAGAGAGCACACTATTAAGCATCACTACAATATACGAAGTATAAACAATGAGTACAATAATACAAAGACTGTAATACTAAGACAAGGAGTATCCATTGGCTATATCTACTCTGATGTACCTTTAAGGAAAAAAGTTAATGCCTGAGTAATTCTCTACAGTTTCTAAATGAAGTCTGGCTATAAAGAAAGAGAAAGATAGGGCAAGTGCAAGACTGCAGTTATTGTTAATATGAATTGCTTGCACATTTGCCACTCTAGTACTTAATTCCCTACCACTGCACCTTTGATAGCTTGGTAACTTTAGTAACATAATAATCACTTAGCAGTTATATAACATAAAGAAGATTAATTATTAACAGTGAAATCCTGTAACTTGTCAAATTATAAACAGCAATGAAGAAAAGGTTTAGAAATATTCATGTATTGCCCTTATGAGTAGCTAGTGCCTGTGAGGTATGAAAATTTTGTCCAGACATTAATTAAACAAGTATAAAGAATACATATAGAATATACTATACTATATATTGAATACATTATTAATATATCAAACTAATAAAATTTTTAAGCTTCCAGAAATTAATTTCTTGTATTTTCTGCATAAAGAGATGATAAAACCAAGAAAGGAACCTTTTAGAATGGTAATGTGTACAATCCTCAGTTTTTACCTTGTTATTTGGGACTGCAGAAGGAAAACAAAAGCACATATTTAATACTCCTCATACTCTAGAAATAATTATACTAATTAATTGAACAGTTGTAATATGTTTTTCTGATGGCTTTATAACTGGTTTCCATTCATATTAATTCTCCTGGTAATTATCCTTATTATACCAACACATATTTATGACAGCATTCTAAACACTTATCTCCTAAGGCCACACCAGTATGATGAAGGTGAAGTGTTATTAGCTTTCCCACAATGCAAACACTTGAGTTCAGACTTTATAAAAAGCCTTTGTATTCAATTAACCCTAATGATGAGGTAATAGACCTGTAAAATGCTGCAAGATACTATATTACCTAACACAACTCACGGGTCCAAATAATCAGCAATAGTGAGGTCTGGTTCAGAACTTTCATTCTATATTGAAGCTTAATTCTGATAATTGTTTTTACACAGAATAGTCCTATCATGACATTCTGTTCAAACCTGACTACATATGAGAATTGCATTTTAAAATTCCAGTTTTGCAAAACCATGTAAGCAACAGGAAATGTGAAAAAGTTTTATAACTCTTTTAAGATAAATTCTGCATTTATACTTCTGAAGTAGGACAATAAACCCTGCAATTCACTGATAAATCTTTTGAGGGTCTACTGAGAATGTTTCATAGCCTTCAGAGACATCTACAAGATGTTTGGAGGGAAATCTTGAGGAGCATAGGAGTAAGATCACTTTTCCCTGTTTCTTCATGTCTGCAAAGCAAGAATCTCTTCTATAGGTGAAACTCCCCCACCCGCCTACCTTTTAATGCAAAGGGAAAGAAGGAAGAACTTCTTTCTGTGGCAGGACCTTTCTGACACCATGTTTTACAAAATTTTAATAATTTTGTATTAGAACAATACAGCATTCACACCAGCCATTTCCTGGTCCTATGATAAGTAAAATATTGTGTTGATGCCTTTTCATAAAATACCAGTAGAAAGAAAGGGAATTAAATGGAAGGTCTACACTCACAAATTTGAAGCCCATGCCAACTAAGCTCCCCAGGAGACAATTCTTGCATTCTCTTCAGAGGAGCTAGAATTTCACTTCACAGATTGTACAATTATAAAGCCTAAAAGTAATACTTGTGTAACAGGGAATTTCATCACACAAAGTGAATTCTATTATACAGTCCAGAGATCCCAAAACCAAAAAACAGAAATGCAACTATACAAAAAGACATATTTTATAACCAAATACACATTATCATCAAGGACATTTGGTTTATATTTTCTATACATCTATATATTTCTTTTTTCTAGTTTTCATCTTCGCTATTATTTGCCATCTAAAAGTAATTTAGATTTCCCTGCTTAATTTTCAGATTATCCATCCACCTGTTGTTTGAACTGGCACAGGCAAAATACTTCTACTATTTAATTTACTTCACTCCTGTCTTCCATAATGGCTTCTCTGTTCTCTGTTTCTCTTTTTGAACTGTGAAAGAGTGGAAAAATTTTTCCCCAAGTGTTTAACTTTTTCTCTTATCACGGCCAGGAACTTTTCTAATCCTAAATGGGATGAATCTCTTAAATTTAAATATTATAATTTTCTTTCTTATCTGTATTACTGTCAGTAATACAGTGTCAGATTTTTATTTTTTTTTTACCTTCAAGAACAAAGCATTAATTACTGGCCTAAAGGTCATTTATTCCCCATCCACTGTAATATCCTTTAATATCCTTATTTTAGCTATTTCTCCTCAGACTGCTGTGAATAACGCTGTGAAATGTAGTTTATTAATTAATACAGTCTATTAACAACAATTGTTCCATCTAAGTTTTGCATGTGCAAGCCTGAAATTGTTTTGTGTCCTAGTTTAAGAGACAAGTAAGGTAAGGGATGGAGAACTTACGGTGCAAAACATTTTATAACAATCATGTTTCTATGTGAGACTAAGCATCCAAAACCTGTGGTTCTTAAGAACCTGGATGACTTAGAAAAAATGTTATATATATATATATGGCTATATAATGCCATTTTGATACACACACGTCTAGTTCTAACAAATATACTGAACTGTGTTTTATTGCAATATGCATTAATATTGTATAATCCAGTTTCTAAATTTTAGGAAAGATCTTTTGGTTGGGCAGCATAAGGAGAAATAAAAACTCCCTTTCTGAGGCTCAAATACATTTTTGATGCAACAGGAGAAGATCTGGTGGAGGTTCCATAGGACTCATGCCAAATATGTCCTTGAAATCTTATTGGGAATAATCATACAGCATGTGTCCTTGTATTTTTCGACTTGAAATAAGAAGCTTGAAGTTCTCAGTAATTGATTATGTAGCGCAAGATTATTGCAAAACATGCCTTTTCATTCTTGCTGTTATTTTTTATTTGGTTGCATCTGCAGTTTGTGTGTCTTTTGACTTAAGGTTTGATGTCTATCAGTGCATACTGAAACTGAGGTGATCATACTTTTCTTGGTTAACACTGTATATTTTCAAAATTGACACATAACACAAAATGGTTTGTGTGATGCTATGTTCTTTTTGGACCTTCTGAAGCCATGTGAGTTACACGTCTTACTTGTTTAGAAGAACAATCATTGGCAACTCCATTTGTTAGTTCAATAGGTGTAAACTCTTTTATAGATTTAAATACAAATTATATCCACCTTAATACTGGTGATGAGTTATCTCCAGTTTCTAAGTAAATAATGGCAATAGAGAATACAATTTTGATTCAGCAATCATTTTGGAAAAGTTACTCATAATAAATATCTACCTCCAGATTTTCTAGTACAAACAGTAGCAGAGAAGATTACGGGTTCTACACCCCAAATACTACACGCCTGTTTCAGCTCTCACTGTACACACAGATGCCCTTGAAAAGCAGCAATCAAGTCCTGCAGAAGGCACATACATGCCTATACTGGTGGGTCCTGCAGTGCTACGGTAAAGGAACCACCACAAAACCACTTTCTGTCCTCTGCTTGTCTCATTGATGATTTATTGTTTAAATATCAGAATCACTTCAGTGATGTTCTCTAAGCAGGAAATTTTAGATGCACTAATAGCATTAGATTCACTTAGAATAACATTCTTAATTAAGTAAGGTACTTGGAAATGCACCTTGAGGAGATATTTTGGGATTGGTTTTCACAGGTATCTCTACCTCCCTGGAACTATTTACATGAAATTCAGTATGTGTGAAAGGATTAATAACATTATCTGAAAGGGCCAATAGGGAAATGTTTTTAATTAAATCTAAAGCTCTTAAAAATATATATTTATTTTTAACTTTTTTTCGTTTTAATTGCTGTGTCCCCTTATAGGAATAATAATGGATATTTCAACAGGTATTGATATACAAACCAGAATAGTGTCTAGGTGGGAACACCAAAGAAAGATGCAGACCAAATGTCTCTGTTCATCTGTGCCATGACAGAAAACACTAGATACGTAAGAGTTTTCATCACTCCAGACATACCTGCATATTAGTTCCTCCTGGTAATGACTGAAAAAATGTATGTACCTTCCCTAGTATATCTGACTATATAACTCATTGCTGCTCAGCCCAAACCAACATGCCTTCTTTTGCAGTTCTTTGAAAATCAGTGCAAATTTTGTCTGAGCAAGAAAAGCAGAGCTTGTCCCATAAATCGTGTAATCACTTTTGTTCTTCAATCTGATTATACTAAAGAGACATGTTTTGAATGTGCTATAATATATTTAAAATTAAATCAAGTAAGGTGATTTTTTCTGATAGAACAACTAACAATTGAAGCTAACTGCTTCACAGAACGGTATGAAGTTTCTCACTTTTAAATGTGATTCAGATAATGGAATATTAATCAATTCTAAGATTAAAAGGATAACTAGCTACAAAGATACTCAGTAAAATTTCTTTACAAGCTATACAACAGCTACTTCAAAGTAGCTCTTAAGAATCCTTTTTCACCACGGTAGAAGCTGTGATTTTGATCACTTATAAAATGAATGACACCAGCTTGTCACATAAACAGAGCTGAGCTCTATGGCTCTGCAAAAATATTTATATTTGAGTAATACAACATATTTTAAGCTGCTTCTTTTTCTCCGGTTTTTTTTTTCTTTCCCATCAGTTGATGAAGTACTTCCTGATGTAACATCACAAGTCTCAAAGTCCTTTCATGTTTTCATACAGGCTTCCCTCAATTGAATAGTCACTGTTAAGGATCTACTAGCAGGCTTTTCATCTCTTTCTAGTCCACGTTATTGGAATACACAAAAGATTTGACTCTAGCATTAGTTATCTGTATCCCACTATCAAAATTTCTTGTGCATGGAATGGCCAACTAGCATACAGACAGGTCTAAAACTTAGAGCACCACTCCTGGAGAATACAGGCTACTTAGCACTGCACAGAAACCAGGGCTGAGATGATAATGCAGCAGATTTGGTCTTCTCGTTACACCATCCTAAAATGCACCAAGCAGTCTTTCTCTAAGTCTTCTTTTCCAAAGTGTAGTGGTGAAGGTAATTAGTGATTTTTATGCTTGCTAATTAATAATTATGGTATGTATCTGTATTCCATGAGCCAGATAGACAACTTGAATTAAGAATAATGGATTCATTATCTGCCTATATCTAATCACCATTAGCTAACCAACTTCATACGTATTAGTTGATATGCAAAAGACTTCTGTATCTATTCTGCATTTAATCTTTTTGTTGATACAGTAAGATAACGTTGTTATGGCTAATGGTCTTAAAGATCTCTATCATTTTACATCTATATTATAGAGCTTTGCGTAAGTCACATTTAATTAAGGTTTAAAAACTACTCAGTGACATGGCACTGGAAAGCAAAAAGGCATAGTACAATTTGTATTGATAGAAGAGTGAACATGCTCTGCAGAGAACAGTGTACTGTACTTCGCTTTAGATGAAACCATGATTTTCTGTGAGCTATGTAACTCAATACACAGATATCACAACCTTATTTGGACAGAATGGGAAACTAAATGAAGAACAGGTAACAAGTGCAGTGTTTTATTCATCGTCAGCCAGTGAAATCTATTACACCAATAATAGATTTACTTTTTTTTATTTATTTATTTTTTAATTCTTACTACAGAACCATATTAAGCCATACATGCTAGCAGCTGAATCTGAGGCCCCTGGATTTATCATTCACTGTCTAAATGCCCTTTAGCATATAAAGTCTAGACTCCCAGTTTTACTTCTATGGCTCAATTTCATTAAACAGGAAGCATATAAAAACACAGAGGATCATTCCACAGTTACTACTGCTGCTCTGTTTCCTCTGTTCAGCCTAGATCTGAAGCTGTTTGCATGAATCCAAATTCTTTCCCAAATGTTTTAAAGTATATTGAGTTGTAAACAGAGAAACATTATTACATATTTTTTTAGGCACATAAAAAAAGAAAATGCCATCCCTTCCAAGACATGTTGAAATAATTTGGTAGTCATTTGGTAGTTGTTGTTTAACTCCAGGCAGTAACTAGGTACCATGTAGCTCACTCACTCACCCACCCCCATGCTAGAGGGATGGGGAGGAGAATGGAGAAGGAATATAAAACTCGATGGTTGAGATTAGAACAATTTAATAATTAAAATAAAACAAAATACACTCCAACCACACACACCCCCCCCCCATAATAGCAATAATAGTAATTAGGAGGAGGAGGAGGGAGAAGGGGAAAGGAATAAAATCCAGAGGGAAAGGAGAAAAGAAAACAAGGGATGCACAACATAATTGCTCACCGCCTGCTGATTGATGCTCAGCCAGTCCCCAAGCAGTGATCAGCAGGCCCTGGCCAACCCCCACAGTTTATATACTGAGCATGACGTTCTGTGATATGCAATACCCCTTTGGCTAGTTCAGGTCAGCTGCCCTGACTGTGTTCCCTCCCAATTCCTTGTGCCCATCCAGCCCTCTCACTGGCAGAGCCTGAGAAATGGAAAAAATCTTGACTTAGTATAAACATTGCCCAGCAACAACTGAAAACATCAGTGCATTATCAAGATTATTCTCACACCAAATCCAAAACACAGCACTGCACCAGCTACTGAGAAAATTAACTGTATCCCAGCTGAAACCAGGTCAGCAGTACAAAACAATAAACATTATTGCAATTATAAAAACAATTGGAAACTGATGTTCTTCTTACGTTATAAAACAAAATATGGATGATAAATTGTCCAATTTATTTTTCATTTACTTTTACCTTCTGCTTTCAGTATCACAAATGAAAAGTGTTGTACTTACCATTTAAATTTTATTTAGTATGCCACACATTTTATACAATAAGCTTATTTTTAGAGAATAAGTTAATATATTCGTAAATGGTAGTTTCAAACAATAAATAAATATCAAGAAGGATTTAGGCAGGAACATTATATCATATGCAACAGATGGCATAAAGCGTGCTGAAGGCCCTGAAGTCCTTCAGGAACAGAAAATTATACTACCAAACATGCTTGAAATGGCACAAAAGTCATTGACTGAGTTGAGACAAATCAGAAAAAAATTTATTATTATTTCTTTTTTGTTGTTGTTTATTTGGTTAATACAAGTTGATACTTTATAAATATATATTGAATTTAAAAATATTAAAAATATTTTAAAGCATCATTCAAGCTTTATGCATGCCGTATTCAAGTTAGTATTATGAAGTATTATTTTATATATCTATATATATATACTTCTTTTTAGTGGTTACATTTTAAAAAAATTAGTTTTCCCTGCAATGATGATTACTTGTGATATTTACAAGATCTGCACTAACATATGCTGTACAATTCCCATTTGATATAGATGTCCTGTTTGTGCTCCATTGTACTTTGCCCCACATAATTTTTGGTACCTAGGTCACCTGTGTTATAATCATGCGGTACTGCAGAGAATGATGTTGACAGCCCCAGAAAAGGATTCAGGTGCTAAGATTCATTCTCTATAGATGCCTTTCTCTTTCCATTTGCTAGTTATACTCAACAGGGTAACTGGAGTCTTTACATTACATTAATTACTACATTAATAGCAATGTACAAGGGGTACCTCAGGTCAAAAAGATTTCCCTACTTCTGATTTGTAACTATAGAATTACCTCAGTGTTGGTAACTTTTTTAGGAAGCCAAAAAAAGACAAACCCTACCTTTCATAAAATCATGCAGACTGACATTAATTAACTACATTTTCAGCCTCTAAGTTATTATTATAAATCCTGAATTATCCTCAAATCTTAGAAGTGCTGTTAGTCGGGGTTAAATTCAAACTGGAAATTCCCAGAAATTGCCTTTTACATTTTTTCTTTCTTTCATTTCCATTACTAATATCATGGTAATTACAGGACTAAAAGTTTTCCACTGACAGAATAAAAGTCATAAGTCACTGGAAAAACAGTATAGGAAAGGCCTCCAAGTTTTATGGTGATTTCTGTTTTCAGACAAAATGAGAAGGATGTATTTATACAATACACTGATGTAAATGAGAAAGAAGTGATAAACTATCTGTTAAGATTACATCTCATGAAGTCAAAAATCCCTGAAAATTTAGTCAAGAATAATAAAGGAATTACCTTGGGTGCTCTTTACGCACCTTGGTTTCAACAAGTCTTAGGAAACTGGAGCAATGCTAAGGGATTAAACCCTAGTAACATATGCTTAATCATACAGAAAGATAAAAAAGGATAAACCAGAGGACAACAGTTTGGTGTTACCTCTGTGAAAAATAACGAAATAGCTATTTTGGCACTCTACCAATAAAGATTTAGAGGATGAAAATATAAGGAATTGACAGCCAGTATAGTTTCATGGCACATAAGTCTCATTAAGCAAAGCAACCATTTTTCTGATAAGGCTTTTTTTGACAGAAATAAACATTGACAAAACTAATTCTATTGCTTTGACACACCTTTTTCTCCAAGGTACTTTAATTTTACATAACATTTTGATTAATGAGATTGCATTAGAGAATTAATCAGTCACACATCAAAGGGACTGAAAATGGTCTCATTGACACGTCTCAAAATATAATTGTTACAGAGGAGATGATAATAATGAGCAGGGACATTTCTGCTGGGGATCCTTAAGGAACTGATTTTTGGTTCTGCATGATTTAGTACTTCCTGTTATGATCTCAATAAATTTAGAAAATCTTCTCTGAAAGAGTTTGAAAATTGCATACTGACAACAGGATAACAAATTTAGAGGACAACTTATTAATGCATACTGGGGGATCATTGGCCTCACTGGCATTTGTGGGAATAGATGAAAAGTAGAAATGTAGTAGCAGCACATTACTACTCTTACCCTTCCTAAAATTGTAATTCTGTTCTTGGTGTAGATTTGTATTGCCCCTCACTGAAGTGGATGGAAAGGCATTCCACTGGGATCTATTGATTTATAACTATCTTTGTAAGTTTTTCTATCCCAAGAAATAGAGGACTCTAATTTTGAGTTAAAACATTTGTCTAGTTGTGGGGTTGGGATTGTTTTTGTACTCCTGGTGGTGCTTTCTGTCAGTTGCCTCCATGAATGAGTGGTGAGTATCCCTTTAGCACTTCTCTACACGGGCCTCAAGGAGTGTATCACCCATGTTGTCAGCGAACTTATTAACATTCACAGCTCTGCATCTAGATGATGGATATAATCAAATCTTATGTTTCATGGTTTCAGCTAGTTTCTTGTAGAAGTCAGGATTATTTTTTCTTCTCTTGCAGATCTGATTTGAGGTAATTAGGTTTTCTTTCCTCCTTTTTTCTTTCTTTTCTTCTCCCTTTTAAACATTATACATCTGAAACCATATAGACTAATAGACTATCCTAAAACTCACAGGGAGAGCTGACAATTCTATCTCAAACATTTCATTCCCTTGACTGACTCAGCATGTTATGATCACACTGAGATCGCACTCAGGCATTGAAATTATTTTTTCCCTTAAATTCCTATTGGCAGAGCAATCACTTTTTCAGTACCAAAGGCTTGGATCATTTTCTTGGATTATTTGGCTGTATCTTATTCCAAGTGGGGATTTCATGGTCTCTGATTTTCGCTGTCTATGGTATAATCTAAAAGTTGAGTCTTGACAGGCTTTATTTAAAGTAAAACCTGCATCACTTTATAGCCAGTGATATACAAGAATTTATCCTTAATATATCCAGGTGTTCTATGCTTTAACTCTATGAAACAGTCAAAATCTTTCTTAGAGCTCAGGTCTTGTAAATCACCAGCCTTATGTTTAATTGAAGAAATGATGTTGTTCCAAAGCATGACATTTAAAAATGGGTTAAAAATGGTCCATCCTAAATCAGGTTTAAATGTTATATGACTAGATACAGTTCTGTAGAATATCTAAGTTCTCTATAAAATCATTGGAGAGGAAATTATCCTTTTTGCTTGGCATACTTAACAAAAAGCCACTCCTTGAATAGGTTATGAAATCTGATTTCTGCCCCCACCCATGAAATGAGAATAGCCTGTTAGTAAATCATGAAACTCCTCTCAACTTTACCTCTATAAATGGAGTATACAAGTGATGATATTTATTTATGAAATCTTTATAAATACAGAAGATACTATGTCCTCACCATCTACAGATCAGTAAGTAATCAGAGAAATCGAACCAAATCAGAAAGTCCAAGTTGAAGATTCTTTGAACATACATGGAATTAACTCCTAAAATTGAATTCAATGTGCTGCATAAAATGCATGTCAAAGATAATGGCACAGGTGGTAGAGAATCATAAACCCGTATTAGAGAAGGTACAGTTGTATTTAACCTTATGGGAGCTTCTTCAGGAACTGGGTCACATCAGCTTCAGGGAAGATGACAGTTATTCTAACCAAAGACACAGTATCTATTTATCTGTGTGCTTGTCTGAATAAACCTCTTGGATTAAAGGATGAATCAAAACTCTCTGTTTATTTCCTATGTATTTGTTTTTAGTGTAAAAAGTGGAAACTCATAGTCTTCCGGTCTCATAGTGGCAGGATAGGGAGCAACATGACACATCTATGGTCAAGCCCCACAGCCTTTTCATTCATTAACACGGATACAGAACTCTGAAAATGCAAAGTAAACAGGTGACATATAGCATACTTTTAAAGAACTTAAAGCAAATGCATCTCTTGTGTTCTGCAATGCAGAAAAAATGTTTTCTTCATGATGATGAGTGTCCTCCTCAGCACCTCTGAACTGTAGTTTCCAAAACTTGTCCATACTTAGAGACATGGCAGAGTGCACCATCTCTCCCTCCTTACAGCCATTCTCAGTTTCCTTTGGGAGAAAGCTCAGGGGCATAATGATGTGATGCTCAGAGCAGTCTGCTTCCACCATGGACTTGGGATATGCCCAGAATGCACCAAGATTTCAAGTCCATTCCTGCTGCACAATGCAGCCACAGCCACAGTTCTGAACAGCAAGACTATAAAAATCTCTGTCTTAGGAACCAGGCATGCCTATTGTCTTTTACTATTATAATAACTTACATTATAATTTTAAATATTTATATTATTTTTCACAACATTTCTTTTCTTAGACAGGACAGAAATTAATTCACCATATTTAACGTGGTGTAATCTGGCTGCATTTTTTCTTCACCTCCGCCCAGTTTCACCTGATTTGTTATTTGTCCTTTAAAGTCACACAAGCTGGTATATATGTGCCTGAAATATATTCAGAAATGTGAACTCCTGACCTGTCTGTCTTGTGTTTGAAGTTAGTACCACGATTCCCATAGAATGCATTGGGTGCAATATTAGGCAGTACACATGTCACTAACAAAGACCTACCACAACTGAGTTCTTCTGAGGATCTCTTAAAGTTACCCTTAAGCTTCAAACCATACTCACTCCTGGATAGCAGTCCAAATGAATAAATAAATAAATAAATAAATATAAATATATATATATTTTTATATATATATATATTTTTACTTTCCTTGTAACAGTAAGAAAACTTAATTACTTTTTAAAGGATATAATAATCTACTATGTGTCATCAATTAGAGCAAATTTTTATTTCTTTGGGTGGTTGGAGTTTCTCTTTGTTTGCTTGTTTTTTCTCCAAGATGATCATCAAATAGCAAAAAACTGTTAATCTCTCACAAGTGGCCTCAAACAGTACAGTGAACTTCCTTTTCTTTTCTACTTCATATATACTGCTCTAATTGTCAGAAAAAAAATTGACCATGTGGTGACAAGCGTCCATGCTCTAGCTGTCTCTCAGGCAAAAGGACAGCTTAAAAAAAAAAAAAAAAAGTGTCACCAAGTGATTAGATGCTAGAATGCCTGTAGTAAAACTTCTTTTTACCCTGAGCTTGACCCTAGTGAGTCACCTACCTGCTAGTACTGCAAATCATTTATTAATTTCTTGTATCCAAGTTTTTTCTTTTCTCCTCTTTCACCTATATCAGAGATCTATGACAAAGCAAGTGCTATTTTGAGTAACACTATGAAGGCACTTGAAAATACTATTGCACATCAGGTATGTTCATTACAACGTGAATAAATTAAGTAAAGACTCAGTGTTTGGAGGAAATTGAAATTACTTGAAGAACATAGATCTGATAAACAGTGAAAAACACTCAAACTCCAGTAATATCAAAGAGCAAACAAAGCTTGCTATCCTATTTCAAATGTCTAGCTTCTCAATGAAAATGCTAGTTTATGTTTCATTTTTTATTTTCTGATTCACAGTTACAGATGCAATGCATATATGATCTATTTTAGATATTGCAGCTTGTTACAGGTTTCTTTGGAATAAAGTATATACATGCATGACATTATTTAGGTAGTTTCTTGTAAGCATGCCAGCCTCTGAAGAATATTAAAACTGCTTATGGTATTTCTTCTCTATAGATCTGAGCTTTCATATATTTTAATTTTTATGAAGGTGTGCCAGATTTTGCCCGAAACATCTATTTTATTTGAAAAAAAAAAAAGCTATGCAGAGAAGATGCATAGTGTTACTCTTCAATTCTAAGGTATAATGTTTCTTCCACTAGGTACAATATTTTGCTCTCATGTTGCCTTTTCTGAGAAAACGATAAAAACAAAGCAGGTTTATACAAATGCATTTTAAAAGTCACTCTATCAGTCTTCTGATTCCACACATAGAAGGAATCTATCATTACATTCCATTGTGTAGTAACTGCAGGCTATTGTTAACATTTTAATAAAGTTCACAACTGGGTGTCATAATACAGACAGCTATTCTTCTAATATCTCAAATGAAATCTTCACCCATTTCTGTGATATTCTGAATCTCATATTGCATGGCTCAAACCACACACACACACAAAATAAAATAAAATCTGCTTTCAGACTGTTTAAATGGTTTATTGGCATATCAGTACTTTTTTATTGATCTTGATATAGTAGACCAGAGACCTATAAATTGACAATTCTTCTTTGCTTAATCAAATTTCCAATAGTATAATAGTCAGCTAATTTAAAATAATGCTTCAAGTAGCCAAACGTTTTGCTTTTCATAAAGCAAGCTGTAGTAATGGGGTTTGTGTCATGAGATTGAACATATCCATCACTACTGTCCATGTATGTTTACTTTAAAAATGAAAGAATAAAGTACTTCCTATTCAGTAGTGTAAGTTAATTTTCCCATCCACTCTTCTCATCTGAAGATATATGCTAAAAGACCATCTTCTATATTTTAAACACAAATGACTGCTACTTGGCTGGTCTACACTTTCTGCCTTTAAAAAATTACCTGTAAGCTAGTTTCAAGTGTCAACCTCATTAAATTCCTCAGTGACAAAGAAAGGAAATGTAACTATTTAATTTTGTAATATACTGACATAACTGGCTCCCTCTGTAAAGCAAAAATAAGCTTCAATTTTGCAAGTATGCAACAAGGGCCAAAACAATATTGTCACTTTGATGTCAGTCTGGACAGACAGATACAGAACTTTCCTGGCTACTGTTATGAATATGCATAATAAAACAGTAGGCAGTTTCAATATCTGGTGTAACCAGTCTGACACCTTCAAGTCTGCAATAATCCATAGCATGACCTGTGTCAGTATTTTGTCTAGTGAGTTCTTTTGAAAATGCCAGTATGGGCTCAGCTTCTGCTCTGAGCAATAGCAAAATCTCTTGCAAAATTGACAGAGAAGGCACTTTGATGAGAAAGTGGCTATTAAGTTTGTTAACGGACCATCTGCTTTGCCATGGACTTTAAAGCTGCTAAGGGACGCTATATGGGCCACTACATCTGGTAGGCTCGAGGACCAGGGAGTTTCTCCTGCCCAGCCGCTGGTGCCCAGCTGCTGGTGCCCCGAGGCCCAGGGTTATCCATCCTGGGATAACGGGCACGGCCACTGCTTTCCAGCTTGCAAGTCCAACCAGCAGCAAGGCTGAGTACGCATCCCAGTGGTGCATGCCCAGACGCAGACAGAGAACTCTGACGCAGCTGTCTACATGACTGCCGCAGCCAGGGCGCTGGTGACATTTAACACCCACATGCACTGAGTGTACATCAGCTACCAGAAATGACATAACACGTAACCATACGTAGCCAAGTCCTGTTTGCCTTAAGCTGATCAGGCCTGATGTTCACAGGAGTGCCCCCACTCTCTGGATTTACACACAGGCACACACACACACACAGGCACATGCACACAGGCACACGCACACACAGGCACACGCACACTCACTCTCAGATCCCTCAAGCATCAATGTCCTCTGTCAGATCACTATCCCTCCCTGCATTCCAGGTACTCTTGTTCATTGATCTCCCACTCACTGACTGGTGCAGCTTGATGGTCTTTAGCAAGCAAACATGAACTCTCACAATTGTCTCACACACAGTCCACACTTATTTGCTCCCCCCAATACCAGCATGGACCCTTTCCATGGACCTGAGGCCACATACTCACACACCTACACATCTACCACCTACATCTGGTCCACACCCACACACAGCAGGTTAAGGGGAGACAAAGGCAATGATCTCTGCAGCTGCTGGCAATCAAGTACATGAGCCCTATCCCCACTCCAGCTGGTGCTGGGACACTCACTTGCTCCAGCTGCTGCCACCACAGGCACAAAAGCCCTATGATCTGATTTCTGACTCCAGCTGCTAGCACTTGCATCAGTCACTGCAGCCCCAAAGCTGCCCCAAACTCATGGATCCCTGTGATTCACTCCATCCTGTTGCTGGCACCATTGATGCATGTCCTGCTGTTTCCAGGGTCTTTCTCCTGTCACTGGTACTTGTCAACCACTCTAGCCTCTCCTGTTATTGGCTCCTAGATATTGCAGTACTCACACGTGCATTTAAAGAGTGAGAGCACATAGAAAGACAATTAAGAAAGGATTTAAAAAGAAGCTGCAGTGGTCAGGCAGACTGGCAACTGTTCGTGTGTGATCAACTCTTTTTAATACTTGCTCCACTTTATTGTTCTTCAGCAGTTCCTGCCTCCTAAACATTCTTTAGTAAGTATTGCCTAGTCCCACAGGCTCCCCTTAAATATCCAAAATCCTCATGTTCATTTTATTTCTGCCTTCTTATCAGTTATAAAGCCTATATTCCTATAAGTTATAATGCCCAGGTTGGCCCTCTCCAATACTATGCCACATCAGTTAGTGGCTGAGAAGTTTAAATCTTTGTCATGGTGGTTTATCAGGTTTGTGTCTCTGTGATTTTTATTTATCACTTTCCCTTTCACTTATTATTCCCTTTGAAATAAAAGTTCCTTGGTCTGACAGTCTTACTAAAGCAGATGCTCCACACACCCTTATGCAAGTATTTTCTCAATTTTCTCAGGTGGGGACTATTCTCATGTTTGCATGGTCACCCAAGGTTGTGTTTGAAGTACAATGATATCCATCCTCCTTTTTTATTTACAGTTTGAATGACTGACAAAGCTAATTAAATTGATGTGTTGTAGCCCACCTGCAGAGTATGGTGACGCTTCTTCCTTATTAATACTGGATGGGGTTCTTTTATAAACTTGTAACAACAATAAGACATTCCTGAATATTCAATAATTTAATAGATATCATGCATGTAATGTTTATCTACTTTCAGGACTTGATTTATGACAAAGCATGTTTGAAGCATGAAAAGCTTTGATAGCAAAAAACTAATTTCTCATAGGAAACCTTATTACAAAATGTATTTTTCACATATAATTTGGACTGCTTAAAAGAAAAAAATGATCCATTACCCAGTATAAAGACATTTTAGTGAATATTGCTCCTGTTATGGCATCCTTAGTAGTTACACAGAATGTTTATAATGCAGCCAGGACTGTAGAATTTATGATTATGATTTTATACTTTTATGTAATTTTGGAGTTAGAGAACTTGCCCTAACTACAAATTTTGTAGATGACACAAAAATCAATACTTATCTATGTTGCTCTTCTTTTCTGTCAATAACAAAAGTATTTCAAAGGTAGTTGGTTTTCGGCATATATGCCTTCCATCAGCATGTGCTCCCTAAAAATCAATAAAACATCTACAAGTGAAAAGCCTGATGCACATTTCATGAAGGGACACTTTACACCACTGCCCTGTAATGTCTCTGTGCCCTTCCTATACATGTAAAATTAGTATTTTCAAAAGTTCAAATCATTTAAAAAAGGAAAGGACAGAAATGAGAGCAGTTTGTCAGAGCCCCAAGTCCATACAGCTTTGCTAACACAAAGAAAGAAATTATCATCCCATATATAATAATGATCTGCTGCATAAAGTGTGTCTGTGGGATTGTAGCTTTGTCACACAGTTTGGATGTATTTCTTCTTCCACAATTCTTAAACAAAGACAATAGCTTGTTTTTTAGGGAAGACATAGTTTTAGTTATAAAAGAACTGCAATAGCAGTATTTGCTTTGGTATAGCTGAATAAACATTGACTGTATAATATTTAAAATATATATCAAGAAATAAAAGGGTTATTACTTTTCAGCAATACTAGATTGAACCTATTATTATTTGTCATCTAAACTGTAATCCCTTTTTTTCCCCCATGACTACTTAGGAGGTGTCTAATCACAGCATCCTGGAAAGATTTATTGCTGCTCTGTTTCAAAGCTTGTGATTATCTTCTGGCAAAGATAGTGTTGTGTTTATTCATACTATATTCTGCTGGTTCATACATACAAAATAATTTTTCAAAGTGTCGAACAGAACATTTTCTTTTAAGTTTGAAATAAACACACTTTAGTCCTTCATTATGCCATATGGAATACATTTGATTTCTGGCAGAGAAAATAACATGTTACTGTAAATGTTTCAGGCAAGACCAATATGGAAATAGCACGATTTAACAATTTAAAATTCAGTAGGAAATTTAGACTTTCCATGTTCTAGACTACTGATTTAGAAATGGCTGAAGACACATGGCATGAATGCAGAGATTTAGGAACAGTCACATTGTTCTTTATTTGTGAAATTGCACGTTTTATATGTAAAAAAAAAAAAATCATATGTAACCAATCTTAGTGTTAAGACTTCTCTGTGTTGTAGAGGATAACAACATTAAGTATTTCTATGTATGCTAGCCACTACTACTTTTTTTAGCATATGCATTATGATGTTACAAGAAAACTTTGCAGGCAATGGTGTATTCACTTTTACAAGTCGTAAAGTAGGAAAACACAATTTCTTGAACATCAAAAACCACGCAGAGTTTAAACAATGGTAAGATAAATGTTATATTTGAAATTATAAGAATAAATTTTAAAAAGAGAGATGTTAACTGATTTCATTAACAATATTAAACAAAAAAAGGCTCTTCTGAAGCTGTGTAAGGAATGCTAATATTAATTCATTGATCACTCATAACAGTAGAATACGTGATGGCTACCATCAGACTTGGGAAACATGCAAAATCACCTTTTGTTTGTACCTTACCTTATGTACCACAGAAGAAATTGTACTGCTACTTGCTCTTTAAAGGCATTCATGGCAGTTTTAGTCTTGTTATAAGTAACACATTGTTGCACAATTAATGATCAGGTTTTAATAGCATTTAAAAGCCCCACTCCCCTAGTTTCTGAAGAAAACTAAAATTTAGATTTAGAATGGAAATGGGACAGGGGAAACAGAATCAAAATCCATAGCCCTGAGCTACATGCTATGTAGAATACAGAGGAAGAGTCAGGTATTTCAGAAAAAAGATCATGCAAAGTCAACATGATGAGCAAGAACTACTGCACATGGGAATGTGTTTTACCAACATGGTGGCTTGAGCTGGAACCTGACAGTCTTTCTGTCAGGATGACTCCACTCTGCCCTCCTGCAGCAGAGCAAGGGAAGACCGACCGTACTCGCTCACCCAGTAGCTAAAAGTCTTCTCTTCCCCATCTGCTTTGCTGGGTGGACAGAATCCTGCCAACTCCTGTTGCATCCACTTGACAGGAGAAGCTGGGGTCCCGCAAGGGGGTTGCAAACTAGGCTTCTTGGCTGATGAGACTGTGTGAATCCTACCTCCCTGAGGGTGTCTCTGAGCTGCGAGGAGTCACAGCGCTTTGCTGAGCACTTATGGCACTCAGGCATCCCATGAAGGATACAGCCTAAGTCTTTTCTAAGAAAAGCAGAGGTCAAGTGTTTCCTCCAAATGAAGGCCAAGTGATTTTAGCCAACAGTTCAGCAGTTATAAGATTTAGATAGGCAGTGGTATACTTGCATCCAAATCCTTTTTATTCCTGACAGGAATTAAATTCACATCTTTGACTCACTAAGGTCAATCTGAAAACATTAAGCTGTATTATTTTTTAGAAAAGAGATAAATCAGTTATTCACCTTTGCTTGAAATATTAGAGGATTAACTGGAAGCAGAGGAAGAAAGAACATGAGTAAGGACAAGCAATTCTCTGACCCAGTGATGAAAGCATTTAACCAAACAGAAGGATGAAATACATTCTACTCCCCACTCCTAAGAATGACTCATGCTTTTTGTAACCTCTGCTTCTATTTTTATTTAATAAAAAAATGCATTAATTTTTTATACAAAACCCCACAATATATACACACTGAAACACAAATTTGCAATCCTTTTTATTCCTTTACCAGGCATTTTGAGTGAGCTCAAGCTGACCCAAATTAATGGAAATAATATAATTTTAACAAACAAAGCACTGGTTCATATTATGATTGTAGAGGAGCATGCAAGATTCTTTTATTAATTAAAATCTACATTCAGTGGAATAATAATCTTTTAAAGGCTTTTGGACTTTTTGATTTTAAATCACAAACCATTTTAGTGTCTCCTTTGTGGTATATCTGTGCTGCATATGCTTAATCTCATTATTGGACCAAGCATCTGCTGCATCTATAACTGATGAGCCAGTCCTGCTAGTACATGGGGGCTTTTAAGTGCCCATGTCTGTTGTACTTAGTCCCCTCACCATGGGCAAAATGAGAACAGATGCAATGCTTCTAAAATGCAGTTTAGCATTCTCTCTTAACTCTAATGTTTGCTGGAAATCTATCAAAATAGCTATTCCCGAACAAGGACTTCCACACTAGATTTTTTTGAAATAATGACACCGGGATAGATATTTCCATGCCTTGCCTGATGCAGAAATTCTGAGACTTGTATTAATCTTACATTTTCCTTCTTTCTCATTATTTTTGATCCTTACTCCCACCCCTGCCTGTTTCCTCCAAATAATTTACCCATAAAGGGCTTAACACAATTAGCATAATAGAGGCCTAGAGAAATCTGCAAACCTGCTCTAAACACAAATAACTTCAGGTTGTTTTAGCTCAGGAGGAACACAGGAATGCAAAGAACTTTATTAACAAACCTTTTAGTACTGCTAACAGAATAGACTACCTTTAATAAGAATCCATTTCTGATAACTGATTTTGAGCCTGAGTAAAAGCTTTGTATGTCAGACAGGATGAAAGAAACTTGTTTATCTATTATAATTACATTGTGAAGTAAAGAAGGTTTTTCTCAGTGATCAGACTGAGCACTTCTGCACAGTTCAAAAGGCAGAATTCAGAAAAAAGTTAGAAAATATATGGTGTTTCATACTCAAATAATTGCATTGAAGGGTTGACTTTATCTAACTAGCTATAAAACAAGTCATAACCTGAGACAGAAGAGAGGAAAAAAACCCACAAAACCAACCAACCAAACAAACAAAAAAACCCAAATCCAAAACCTAAAACCAAACAGAACTCAAATAATTATGCTAGTCAGTAGATAACAACAGAACTCAGCCACAAGAACAAAATTTTTCTCTGATGTATATTCCTCAAGGTATGTGTCAGATGTATAAAACTGGATGGTACACAATAAGCAGAGAACATCTAGGACTCATCATATCTTGAGTGTCCCAGTTTGCAAGGACACATATTCACCAGTCCACCCTTAAAACAAGAAACATGCTTTTTCTGTGCTCTTAATAGGAGCCACTAGCACTTTAGAGACTTGTGAAGTGACAGCAGCAGCAGAAGTCCTTTGGAATAATTGTCCCAGATGTTGGTTTCTTTGTGCTTTGCCTGAGCAAGTTACAGAAAACAATAGAGTAACTTCCTAAAGCTTATTTTCTAAGTCTGGTGACTTCGCCAGCAGCTACTGGACAAGAATTTACTAGGAATCCAAATTCATCTGATTCTTTGAATTCCAGCAATGGAATAATATTCTATGATTTTTTTCTTTAGTAACTCTCGCAGTATTTATTTTATTCAGCACTTCTTTTTTCTTTTTTCCTATTTTTTTAATTAATTCTGAGGAAAAGAAACCATATGCTGCTTCTGAATATGGCCAATAAGCTGGGAAGAAAAATATACCTTTCTCTTCATCTGCATCACCTACCCCTGGGATCTAGTTCTTGTAGCTTATCTAGTTAGTATTAACTCTTCATACTGTCCTAAGCTGCAGGACATTCTTCTGAGTTCAAGACACATAGGCTTTTGATGTATTTCCGTCCTTTTCAGAAAGCAGTTTGGAGCTAGAGGGCAAATGGAAAAAATGTTAAACTCCCACACCTATGTTCAACATAATACAGAAAAGCAGACAACTGAATTTTTGTAGTGATGGATTACAGTATAAATAGCCAGAGCTAAGTAACAATATACACATCACCTTTAATTTAATAAAAGTCAAACTATCGGTTACTATTTTTAAATCATACTTCCAATCCTTCTAAAACCTGCTTCTTCCCTTCTACTTCCTTTTATTTCTACACAGCATCAATTTGTGTTAAGTTGAAGTTGGACAAAGTAAATATAATATATACCTGTCTTGGGTGTTTTCTTGCTATTTGCAGTACCTGTTCTGTCTTTGCTAAGCTTCTCCTCCCTCTGACATGAGCGATTGCTTCCTTTCATGTCTGAGTGCCGGCTAAGCTCTGAAAGTTAACCACAGGATGCTATAGCCAGGGAACTAGGCAAGTCAGTAATTTTTGGTTACAATTGCTATGTTTTAGTTGTTATTAAAACGCACTTTAATTTATTTTGTGGCAAGTATTCCTAGCGATACACAACCAGAAGATGTGTGTCCCTAGTACAGCATCCAAAAGTGTCTCTTCCCCTAAAAACATAAATAAAATATGCTGGCCTGCAGTAATGTTTTGGGGCATAGACTGGCAATGTAAGCAGTTTAGCAAGAAAACAAGAGTTGGTGTAACCCCAAGCCATTAGAGATAATGAAAGCTTCAATCTCTTGGGAAAGACAAGTAATATCTCGGGGCTTTACCACAGTAATTCTTTTCCTTAAGCAAAAACTAAGTCCAAGCTCTCAAGCCTGCTCCACAGAAAAGATGACATTATTCTTTGCATAACTAATTGAAAAAATGTCACATAGCTACAGCATCAGGATTAGCAATGTCAGAAGAAAGCAGGGTGAGTGGGTGAAATGCCCTGTATTTACAAAAGGCACCCTTCTCAAGTTCTTTACAGAGACAGGAGAGACTGTTCTGTGGAAAGTGTTGTGGACTCTCCTGTTACTCCAGAGTCAAACCTAAGTAGCTATGGTTTAAAACCAGCAGAACTGATAGGCTTTGCTGTAGAACTGGTTTCATGCTGCACAGCAGCTTATAAATTATCACATTTCTCATGATTACATCCCTGAATAACCAGGAGTAATCCCCCATGGAGTTCTTTATGGTAGTAAATACAAGCAGAAATGCCAAATGAAGGATCACAGCACATGGAAGGAGGTATTTGATCTGCTGTATCATTTGGTTTGAAAACAAGCAAACAAAAAAAAAAAGTAAAACAGATCGGGTTTTATTCTAATGCAAAATACTGCATAAAGTTCTGGAAAAGTCAAAACATAAGCTCGAAAGTTACATTTTAGTTTCAGTGGTCTTATGATCTCCTTATGTTATTGGATGTGTACACAGCTCCATTTTCATGCTGAGGAGGAAATAACCTCCCTTGGCCGCTTTCAATGACCTCTTTTTTTGTCTCTCTCTAATCCTGCTGTTCAAAAATATAATGAAACACACCATGCTGCCACAGCAATCACAGAAAACACATCTCTGGACTTAAAAATAATCTTGTGGAATTTACACACCTTTGGAGTTCTCTGGCTAAATCTGTGGAAAACATCAATATGGCTATGTGAAGGAGAATCCTTGCAGAGGGCTCTAGTGCAGACTTGTAGAGATGTTCAGATGCCTAAACAGCAGATGACTGATACATGGTGTTTCCAAAAATTCTCTGACTTTCACTCATTTAAAGGAAAATTCTCTTCCCAGGTTCCCTTGAAGATCTCCTATTTTGTACCTGACTCCAACTGCAGTTAAGGACTTTTGAAAATCCCATTAGGTACCGGTTTGCCACTTTGGACACCTAAATTACTTTAAAAATGTTGTTCTACACCTCTAGAAAACTGTGAGGGAAAGGAAGTGAAAAATAAGGAAAAAGTAGACACCAGGGACTCAGGGCTATTTCAAAAATTTACTTAACAATTGTATTTAGAACTAGTGTGCTCATGTTGGGTATTGAAATGGGGATAAACATTGACACCACCCAGTTTTGGCCACCCAAATTATCCAGCTGCCTAGGCAGTTCCTGTAGGTTGCCTTTATCATCAGCAGGTTGGGCCACGTTCCTCCGGTAGGTGGTTCAGAGGATCCTGACTGAGGTGCTCTGAGCTACTCCATAGAAGAGTGTTTTTCTTTACAGTACAGGGAGCCTGGCTGGTTACTTTACTTAGCTAAAGCAGGTATTGAAAGTTGGACAAAGCCCTGTAACTTTCATTGTTAACTATTGAGTAAGAACATGAGACTACTATTGTAATAATAGACAGCATTTGAGAATTTCCAATTGTGGGCAAAGCAATGCAGCATAGCATGGTGATTTTTGATATATGATTTAAGTATTAAGGATCACCAGCATTATATTACCCATGAATATTACTTTAAAAATATTTTGATTTCCTCTCCAAGTGAGAAAGCTCATTTTCATTTGCATCAATGCCCACTTTGCACCCTTTGCCCACGTTTAATGTATTTTAGATTTTATATAGGCCCTCCTGTGTGAAAATTCAGAGTTAACCATAGGGATACTGTGTTATGTATAGAATACACAGAACCTTGCTGTGTTTCTATGGAAGTAACTGTTTTATTTCTTCTTAATCCCAATTATTTCATTGCAAATGAATGGAAAATGTGGACATGTTTTAATTAAAAAGTAAAAGTCAGAATGAACTGAAAAGCTAATCTTACTTCTGCAGCTTTTGGCATGGATTCCTATACATGTCTAGAATATCATTACAGATAGAAGTAAACAACCTACAACTGATCTTGTGTTTGCCCTTACCGAATTCCAATATGGCTTTTCTTTTTTATAGTTTTGAAACCATAACAATTGCAGCATAACTAGAGAACTGACTGAAAATGGAAGGAACATAAGTTAATAATGTACCGTAATGTAGTTAGGATTTTTTGTGTAATGCTTGTTCTTCCACTGAGTAAATAAAAGGTAATGTTGAGCGATGGAAAATGAGAATTTTATTGAAATGCTAATAATATATATAAGGGCCCAGCTTTCCACAGATATATAGAGTGACTAAGTACTGACTGACAAAACTCCAAGAGGAGATAGTTAAGGGTACTATGTCTCATAATACTCTCTACTAGAATGTAGAGAACGTAATAAAACAAAGATTCTGCTCCCTCCCCTGCACTAGAGGAAGAACAGATTTGAACTTTGATGCTTCACTTCAGATGAATGGCTTAACTCTCCTTCCTTTTAGAAAATGTCATATTAAGTAAGTGTGAGATGTCTCACATGGAGCACTGGCTTATCCTGGAGATTAGAACACAAAAGCAGAAGAGCTGAGTTCCAGTATTTACACGTTCAAATTATTTACATAGACCAGAAAAGCAATTCATTTATAGATCCAACAGAAATTATTAGAGCCACTGACCCAACCACTTCACAGAAAAAGAAGAGCAAGATGTGGTGAGATCCTTCTGGATGAGGTAGGTAAGGTGGGTTCAAGTATTGATTAAAATTTTAACCCTTGTTTATTCTAAGCTGAGCAAGGGCTCTGCCTTCTTAATTGCTGGATAAGAAGCATGAAATACCGCTGCTTCAATCCAAATGACAATGGGACAACCAAAATTGTGTTTTATGGGGGATTTTGGGGTGAATTAACCATTCACTAAGGAAAAATAAATCATCCAACTCCACTATGGTTACCCAGCATCCCAAGAATACTGATTTGTTATTTTCTAATACTGGCTAGCTGCCATTTGTCTTGGGATAACTTTCAGTGAGTAGTACAACTGTGAATTATGTAAACACAAATGCAGTAACAAAGCTCTCTTGCTAATGATGATTGTTTCTTAGTAATTGTATGTATCATTCCTGTAATTATAATGTTATTTATTATGTTAATTTACCACAGTATTCCTATTAATTATTTCTAAATGTGATTGGACTACTTGCTATTTCTGACATCTGATGCGGTTAGGAAAGATGTGACCCACATTTTAATTAATTCATTAATGTTGCTCTTGTTTGGTATGAGGTGCACTGTGTATTGCTTATTTTGCAAGTTTTTGGTTTTTTTTTTTTCTCCCCTGACTTTCCTGGTGAAGTGGCTTGTTCTAAAGATGCAGCATAGATCAAAGGCATTTGCCAAGCTTAAAAACGCAAACAAGCAAACAAACTCATATATATTTATATATATATAGATTCCCTGATGCTTACCTCTATATTTTTACTATTAGATGAACCTTTAAAAAAAAAAAAAAAGAAGAAGAAGAAGCGTATATATAAAAATATGCTTCTCTCTCAGAAACCAGATAAATTATACAGTAGCACCAGCAGAAAATGACATACCAGTTCTTAAATGTAAGATCTTATTCTCCAGTTTGGAAAGGGTGAATTAACCTCTCAGGAAAGATACAAGAAGTGTTTCTGAGCACACTGTTGGCAAGATAGGGAGGGTGTTCACAACTTGACTGATTCTCAGATAACTGGGAAAAGAAGTAAAAAGGAAACATTGCCTAAAAACTTTGCACATTTCCATGTGTAATCCTGTTTTTTCTTCTGCAAGTTATCTGGACAAGACATGCATTAAAAGATCAAGAAAGAAATCATCAAGGCTGGACAAGCAAGGATAAGCGCAAAAGGTGAATGACAGCTAAAAGTAATCTGAATGAGTACAAGTGGAAGTTTTAACTTGAAGTGTCTTACTAAGCACAAAATATCTCTAGCCTCAAAAGCCCCAGAAGACCATCTCCATGGCAGGCCAGCCTATTGAAATAGAAAGGTCAGACTGTCAAAGAAACTCATCTGCCTCACTGAGCTGTAGAGCAGATGATGAAGTGGGAGGTAATTTAATGAACTCCTCCAACCTCCCATTCTTCGATATTTCACACTTGGATGTATTTTGGCTCCACCGTTGGTAGTGCAACAGATATGAACTTATTGAGTTCCAGGCAACAGTAATCATCCCAGAGAGAAATAAAAGGGGGAAAGTAAGCTTTAGCCCCTTTGTGTCATTAAGACACCTCTAGTTTTTCAAATACTTGTCTTCCATAATCTGCTTGCCTTTTCAGAACTGCTTTTTTTTTTTTTTTTTCTTTTAAAGACCACGACCTTTGATGCTGGAGAATGTCTTTGCTGCTGCACACAGGCAAGAGAGGATCGCTCAGGGGTGGAGCCTTCAGGTTATTCCCCCATCCTATTGTTTCCCTGGTCAGGGACTAGAACTAGTTACTCAGGATGATGAGCATTGTCACTGGCATTTCCAGATACAGCTCAGAAGCAATCGTGTTTCCAGCTGACTGGATAATCTATTTCCTCATAAGAAACATGCAAAAAAACCCCATGTAAGCAATTTTTTTTTGAGACAAAAATTGAGGTCAGTGACCAAAAATAGAATATTTTTACTCTATCCTGTGCACTGATACATGTCATTTCCAGGTTAAAAAGTCCCTTTTCATCCAAATTTTGAACAATGAAAGTTCAAGTAAAAAGCAAATTTTTAGATATAGTATTCTTCACAATTCAATGGGCATAAATACACTAGAAAAAAATGAAATGCAGATATTATTACAATAAATTGTTAATCAATTACTATAATGAAATTAACAGGGACTTACAGTATATTGTCTCAGATGAAGTGTCTCCTAGGATGCAATGGTTATCTACTGTGATGAAATGAAAAACACAGTTAGGACCACATATTCCAAATAGTCTCAGCCACCTCAGACAATTTTACAACCTCAGTTCCATATAATTTAAAATATTAAAAAAAAATATATAATTGCACTTTATAATAATATTTTATAATAATTAAAATATCATTTATAATAATTGAAATAATTGCAAAAATTTCTGTGTGTACTTTGAACCTGACTCTGCACATCCTCTCCTATTTATTGTTTGTAGGTTTTAGCAACTTTTGTGTTTGGTTAGAAACTATTCATTCCCAAAGTAAAAATATAATTAGCACTATCCTTCAAAATTGAAATGAGAAAAAAAAAAGTTTAAGAACCATGGAATCTATTGTGTTCTGAACCTTCTGACATGAAATCATTCATGCTACAAACGTGTTGCTGCTTTATGAAACGGGTAAAAGCTAGCATTCAGAATAATGAAGAGAACCAGCTAAGGCTTTATATATCATTCTCCTAAAATACAGAAAGTTCACAAAATTCCTAACTAAGAAAATAAAGAAAATGTTTGGGTTTTCTTTTATAAAACAGAACTAGTCAAGATGTAATTAGAGGTGAGCAAAATTAATAAAGGACAGTATTTTCATTATTTTATGTGTGTTAATGTACATGGGACCCTGATCATAACTGTGTAACACAGTTCCATACAGTCACTCATATCAAAGCAATTTGCAACATATAGAAAAGGAAAAAGATACCTGAAAAGGAGTCAACTGTAATTAAAATCGTAGTAGTTCAGAGCCACTAAACAACTTTAAAAGGGTACCTGAAAAGGAGTTAACTGTAATTAAAAATTGTCATAGTTCAGAGCCACTACACAACCTTAAAACTTAAAAGTTATATGCCTCAAAGCCACACTGGCCCTGAAGTACAGTGGGATCTCCTGGCTTCCAGTGCTGCCCATGAGGGAAGCTCATGAGCTTCACCCCACAAGAATGAAAATTTACATTTTGAAGACTGACCAGACTGCAACTAATTTCTGTCTATTCCTTCCTCTGCTGCTGCTGACAGAGCTGCCCATGAAACAAATTAAGATCTGCCAAGAAGTTTATAGCCAAATGTTTTAAAATCAACCAAAGTACAACACTGGCATGCAGCACCAGTCTGGCCTTAGAAACTCCACTTTTCCTTATCCCTAGACTTGTGAACCAAATTCCAGTTAACCTTAACTGTGGCAGTTCTAGAGCTGCTTCAGAGAAAAAACAGGTAAGGACAGCAACTCTATTATCTACCTCAGGGCAAGCCATTCTCACTCGAAGAAGAAAAGTCTGTAGTTATCTGTCTGCATACTTGTTTTCATATGGTATCTTGGCTATTATAACCCTCTGCAGGGAAAAAAGATATTTAATTAGCAGATTCAATTTTCTCACTTGCAGGAAATGGAGGAGGGAATTAGGCTATATTTTCCTAATGTAGTGCACTGACAATGAGTTCAAACAGTGTTTATAAGCCTTATTGACCACTCCTGCTGAATGTTTTGTGCGAGATGGTGATTCTGCAACCATTATAAGCTCCCCTACACACATTAACTTCTGATCATGCCTAATTGTAAGTTCACCTGGGCAGATGTAGAATTAATTTAACATGTCCTGTGGCTGCTCATAAGTCACACAATCACGTTACCCACACCGTAAGTGACTGCTAGTACAGTCTGCTGTTCTATTTGCTCTACACACTGAAGTGCCAAGGGAAGTGGGAGAAGCTTTTGCTGCCACCATAGAGCTCCCTTGCCACCGGCAGTCTGTAAGAACCTACTGCTGAGCAGGCAGCACCCTTCCCTCAGCTGCCTGCTCTGGCTGATGAGCACTCCCGGTGCTGCTCAAGAAGGGAGAGACTCAGAAGTCTTCCAGCTTTTGTCCATCTAGTAGTGGCCAACTGACATCAGCTGTCTTGCCTTGCTGTTTGGTTAGGGTGGATTTTAGGGTAGGAAATTTAGGGTAGGGTAGGTTTTGCAAGCATGCCTTTTTGACAGAAGCTGAGATTGTTATAACGAGAGAATGCACAACAGCAAGTCCACCCTCATGGAGGTAGGTATGTCAGAGCACGGTTCATGAGGTTTTCTTCCAGCTTTGTGTTGTATCTTCACAGGGTTAATCACCAGGCTCAGCTGTATTGTATGTAAGACTAGGTCAATTTAAGTGACTAATTTGCCACAGAAATCTTGTAAAACTATAGAAGTTAAAAAATAAAATGCGTCTTAAAAGTCAGATTTATTGTAGTATATAAACCAGAAGAAAATTACAGACAACACTCTATTCATGCTATTGTGGCAAGAACGTTGGTAGACAATAAAGAATGTATTTGTTCTCTCAGATGAATATGTTTGGTAATTTCTCCTTAATGAGCATAAAAATTGCATTACATACATAGCTCCCACAGACATACAGAGCATGTTCTCAGAAAAGTTTTCAAAAAAAGCAGCTGTAGAACTTTCCATTCACTTTTTAATATCACTTTCCCATAATTAATATACTTCACCTGGAGTATGGAGTTTGGGTATACAGTAGGCAATAGTATATAGCCTATAACTGATCACCTTATAACAGCAGTGTCCTTGTCAACTGGCAAAGAGTAAGTTCCTGCTGCCAGCTCTCCCCCTGGGCTCTGAAGCATCAGTATCCTCATTTCAACAGGTGGAATGGAGACTTGCTCCCTCTTGTGCTTCCTTATTGGTTTCTATTTAAAACACTTGAAAACTGGAATGTGAACTAACCTTCAAGCTATTGTATAAAACACCACCACTTTCATTCACTAACAGCTATGCTTACCCCAAGAAAAGGTTTTGCACAATGACTAGGATGGAATGGGTCCTGACTAAGTTGCTGAAGCACAGACAGTGTTTGCTCAAATCACACCCTGTGCCAGTTGTTTCCTTCTTGCTGGGTCTAAACAGCTCCCTGATCTGCATGAAAGACCCATGAATCACCAGACATGCACTTACATTGTTGAACAGGTGAGGGAATACACAAAAGCTCCCAAAGAAGGGAAAAAGCCTTGCCCTGGAGGACAGCCAGTCATGCTGGAGATTATTTAATTCCATATGTGCAAAATGATGATGTTATTTTCACTGGTATGCATAGTTACTGGATTTTTTGCAACCCAAATTCCTGCAGCTATGGTAGACACAGGCTGGTGTCATTTATGTCTTTGCTTGAGACAAGACCTCCTCTGAATGCTTCTCTGCATTGATCGGGTAGGAGGTGGGTAAAAGATTCTTCAGGTAATTATTCTTGTCTTCTATGAAGCTGAAATAAAGACAACTTTCTGATCCTTTGCCAGCAGAGCTGGGTTATGGTGTCCTTGACACATACTTCAGCTGTTGTCACGTAAGTTGACAAAACCCCATACACTTAAATCCTCAAGTGGCTAGACTATTTTACTGGCACAAAACTAGTAAACAAGCATCTAATTTTCTGTGTTTGGTTTCTTTATTTATCGTTACAAGGGAATAGGGGACAGGATAACAGGATATGCTGTTACAAGTTTTTCATTTCTGTTCCAAAGAGCACATTCTTTCACCAAAGTGATGGAGCTCTTGTCGTTTTATATTTCCCGAGCAATGAGTCGCCCTGTGAAGTGTCACATCAGGTTGTGTCAGTCACATTGCCTTGTTTAATAGTGAAATGAATAGATTTCTGCTGGAGCAGAAGGTCTGAAAGGGTTTTAAAAGCTGCCTTGAGGTACACAATGAACTTGCCCTTTACGAATACCTACAGAGAAACAAATTAGAGAGGCCAATGTTCTTGCAAACAGAAGATGCACCTGTTCCCCATCACTCAATACAGTTTTCATATCAGTCAATATTACAAGTATGACTCTCCAACCACTTGGCTTTAGCCCACAAATCAGCAAAGCATATTACCTCTGAGCCATTTTGTAAGACCATTTGTCAAGAAGCTGGATAAAAAGATGTGTGTGCATGTAAGAACTAAAAGCATTAAAATATTTTGCCTAGTATTGTTCTTACCTTATAATGAAAGAGTTACTGGTGTGATGAATTTAGAAATAATATGTGATATAGTGCCCTGTCAAATACTGTTGAAGTAGGTGCTAAATCACTCACTATGAAGCACTTTACTTTCTTGCTGAGAGCATACTCTTAGAGTTCATCCAGAAGGCTGCCTTCTGAACATTCCCCCTGCAAATCATCAAACACTAGCTGAATAGTATATTATATGGCCATAGAAAGAGATCTGTGGGCAAAAAAGGTAGTTTATCTCCTTTTGCCTTGAAACCAAATTATGACCCTAACTCACTCTTTTAAAGAACAGTCTTACCCTCAGAGTGGGATTTGCATGACAGCGTAAGCATGTACATCAAAGACAATCATATATAGCTTCCTTCAGAGTCAAAGAAGACAAACACATGCAAGTCATCAAAACATTTTGAGCTATCTTCTTTAAGATGAGATGGATTAGATCAAAGGTCCTACTTCTTCCCATTGACTAAAAAAAGGAACCTAGTACGACAGCTCTGAGGTAGATACTTATATAGTCTATATCTGAAGTTAGGTAAGACTGTCCTGTCTTTAATTCCTGCAGTGAGCTTGCAGTGTGGATTCTAGGTACAGAAAATTCACTATAGTCAAATACAATAAAGTTTCTGGGATATTTAAGGTGTATTTATACTTCAGGAAATTCCAAGGATTCTCCTGTCTTGAATTTTGTAGATCAGAATAATGAAAGCTACCTTGGGCATGGACTCCAGGACAGTGGTAGGATCATGCAGGAGACCTTAAGTATGTAATGCAGAGCTGTGAATTTTACTTTAAGGGCCAGACACCTACATTGCCCTTTAGGTTTGCTAAAACTTTCCAGTTTCCTCTGAAAAAAAAAAAAAATATCTGTATTCAGACAACAGTCTTGTGCTAAACATGATGCTATATATAAATTATAAGCCTTACAATAGACTCTTCCAGTCTTGAGTACCTGATGACTTACCAGAAGACCTGATAATATGGCTGAACTGCTTAGAAGGCTGAAAATGTTTTGCTGAACAACAACCCAATATATCTAGACCTTCTGTGAGAAAGGCTAAATACTTTTGTTGTTATATATTCTTAAAATGTATCTGGCTAAACTATTTCACTCCACATTTTACATGTTCTATCTTTATTCAGAAAGGCTTCAGAATATGAAATCTGGATTAGGTAGATAGTTTGCAGCTCATTATCGGGAAAAATGAACAAAATTATAACACAGCTGCTCTTCTATTTTAGTTTGCTTTAAAACCAATGAGGCCAACACTGTGGGCCCATCTAATTAACAACAGCTGGAAAACGTTCTAGGCCAATTTTCCCATTACACAAACAGCTATAGGATTTAACAGAAAACAAGTTTCCCCGGTACAAGACTGCAAGCTGTTCTCTAGGATATACTGGCTGTATGAAAGATGTTAGTGTGGGAAGCAGAAGATATTTTCAGCTTCTAGTGGAGTTTCTCTCTAGGCAAATAGACCAACACAATTCTTGCATGGGTAAAGAAGTGGCATGGATGATAGTAGCTTGGACATGTGGGGGTTTTTGCCAAATATCTTAGTTGCCTAGGGTATGATTCCCTGATCCACTCCATATGTAATTTGGTCCATTCCTGAACTGTCTTTTGAAGCAAACCAACTGGTTCATTCTGGATAAAATGTAGAAGTAAATATCTTTATTTTTATAAATATAAATATAAAATTACTTAGCTCCAGGGACTATTCCATATAGGGATAAGGAATGAAACTGCACAAAATTTTGCTTCCTTCACCCTGATTTAGTCTACCCTGATTCTTCAGGTTGCCTCAAATCCATTTTCCTTCACGGAAAGGAGAACAGATACTTACTGTTATGCTATTACAAGCCTAATGTTGTCCCTGAAAAACAGATACTTTATGTTATGCTACAAAAATATCATTTTGGTAAATCTACAAAACAAACCTCAGTTTCAAGCACCGCAGCTTCACTCCGGGACCATGGGTGTATCACAGGGAACCTAGGAGATACTTTTGTGAAAAACAATGCAGTGTAACAGCAGTCCATAGAGAAGGGCTCATCACTAGCACAGACACAGGAGTTTCCGCAGTTCTTGGCTTGGAGGCCTGGAATCACTGCCAGGCAGAACGTCTTTAGCAGTGTAAGTATGGTCTGTGCATTTGTCCCTGAGCCGATGACGTCTGCTGCTTCTGTCTGTATCTGATGCCTCCGCTCAAGAAAGATGATGGTACTTTGCTCATGGCAGGCTTGCAGAAATGATTAAAAGATTAACTGAAAAGACACACTGTGAAAGACTCCAGAAACTACCTCTTTAGCTTAACAAAAAAGAGGTTAAAAGGCAACTTCATTACAGCCTATAAGTACTTAGAAGGAGACCAGAGATGTCAGTGTGCCAGAATGTCTAAGCAGAAGTAGAATACAAATACATTCAGGTAAGAAAAAAACCACCACACAGTTGTGGGTTTGTTTTTGTGTTTTTTTTTTTAATAGTGAAGATATTCTTAACCTTTGGAACATACTATCAAGAGGAGTGGTAAATTCATCATCACTCAGATTTTTTTAAATTGAGACAAGATTTTATTTTTCCAGAAGACTTGCTCTAGTTCAAACAGGAATTAATTTAAGTTCTTTCCCTTACAGAAGGTCAGACTACATGACCCTTTCTTGATGGGTAATCCATGAAACTATTAATATAAAAGAGATTTACACTCTTTTGTAAAGATAGAACTCAACCAGCTATTTGTCCTGCTAATAAGATACATTGTCTACAACATTCAGACTTATGTTTATAGAATGTCACTTAATTTTAATCACAAAAATTCTTCATGTTGGGCTGAATAGTCTTTTTTTTCATTGTATAATCCACAAAAATAGCAGCATTCTAGTTCTGCTGTTCATATACATAACCCATATTTATTTCCGTATTGTTCCTAAGATTTGTGACATAATCACAAAATTAAATCTGCCTTAAAACTTTTCTATTTTATTTTACTGTGGTTTATACCTCAATTATGTCTACAGAACAGCTTCAGTATACTTCCTTGTTTCAGTTCAGGTTTCTGGTCTCAAGATTCCCTGTTGTACTAGTTATTTTTTCCATTCAATAAATAGATCTCTTTTAATGACTCCTATGTAGATCTAATCTACCATACCTAGAATCCGTATTTTCTTTTCCCTTCACATTTTCCTCCTAACCTGATAATTTCTGATTGTTCCGGCAGGGTTCAAAATCATCCTATCACATAGAAACAGAAGAATTGAGGTCAACATCAGATTACTACTTAAACTAGCACATGAAAATAAACTTTTAGTTTGCATGTATATTTGTCTTTACCTATAATTTCTTTCATCTCTCTCAGGGAGAAGAGTTAAGGAAGAAGCATGTTTAAGTTTGCATTAGGAAAAAAATAAATATGTGAAAAGTTTAGTTTGTTTGGCTTAGAAAGGCTTATATTGAGCTGATACTGAGACATAGTTATCCTCCAACTTTCATATCCCAACTTGTGACTCCAAAAATTCAGTGTTTCAGAAATCTCTTTGCACAGCTCTTTGTTTTCCTCTCCAATGTCTCATAACGCACTGTGTGAAGGATATTCTATATGAACTACAATTATGCACATGGATTTGCCATTTTCTCAACAAAATAGATCAGCTTTACCATTTACAGGTATTACCATTTACAGGTATCAGGGAAAACACAAAGAAGTTTTACCTGGATTATTTGAAAATCTCCTTCAGTTTCTTTTATAAATATAGCAACCAGACTTGACTCTCAGAAATCTGGATAGAGTGACTGGATTTTGACAGTGGTTTCTGCTACTTCACACTGTTCTACTCAGATAATCATGGCAAGGGGGATCTAAATTTTTGCAGACACACTACGCTTCTTTAATGGAGATTCAGTGCATATACAAAGAATTACACTTTCAAGGTTCTGTGGTGTGAAATCACTGGTCTTCATTGCCCATTACTCTGTATCTGACTGTAGCTGGTAAAATATACTTAAAAACTGTCAGAACAGATCATGCATATAATGGTACCTCTCCAGAAGAATCCTGGCCAAGTTTTAGCCCACAGTCTTGTAATTAAGAAGTTACGTCTTTGCAGTTAATATATCTGAACGGATATTTCTTCCATGAGACTTTCCAGCTATTTTTCAGTACTGTATAGTTTTAGGCAAATAATTTCACAGGTGTTTTACGTGAGGCATTAAGAAAATTCCCTTCTGTTACCAGATAAGAAGACATATAATATTACTAAGTTAGAATTTACACTTAAATTGTTTTCACTGACATTTTCAGGTCTTGGTGATTTCTTTTTTTCTATTAAACTGTCATGTATCAATTTAATTTTGTTTTAAAGATAGCAATTCCATTTACTATGGATGGCTGCCACATTAACTTGTCACCTTTGAACAATGTTAGCTCCTACCTATAGGCCATATTCTGCTACTCTTTCTGACACTGAGTAGTCATTTAAGGCTGGGTGAACCAAGAAGACAGATGTATAAGGTAAAATATAGGCTCAACTTAAGCACCTAAGTCAAATTTTTTCATTATCTTTAAACCATATCTTAAATATGTAAAGAGGTCTAAAATCTACAGGTATCCATATCTTGTGATTAAAACATCTTAGTTTCCATTGTTTTGTTTATAGCTCAAGAGTGACGTCAAACCTGACACAGCAAATCAGCTGAGTGTTTAGCTTATGTCTATTTTGGTTTCATATATATTTGGTTTTAATTAGCTCCTTTTTTCTCAAGAAACTCAAGCTATTAATCCTTGAATGTGTGAGGCACTGTATCATTTGTCATATTTTGCATGAGCTGCAGTGATACCTACCTTTGTATTTCAAAAGATGGACAGAAAGAAAGGAAGAGTTTCCTATTTTTTTAATGGAGCATTTTAAAGTAGATAACATCAAACATTGCATCTTTATTTAGAATAGAAACATCCCAGTCACCAAACACAAAATCTCTTCTTCCTAAAGAAGTTCTACTTAAAAAAAAAATTAAATATTTAAAGTAGGTTGGTTGTAAACAGTGAGTGACAAAGGTCATGTGTGATGCTGAGCTCTGGTGGGTCAGTTAGACGGAACACAAATGTAAACACATTGATATTGTAGTAATTATATATATTTTTGGAATTGGAAGTGGTGTCATCTTCCTTCTCTGTGTTACTTTGTTCAAAGAACAATTACCTTAGGCAAAGGGATTCTGCAAGTAGGATACACAATGTAGTATAAAACAATCACTTACTGCCCAGGGCATACAAATGTAAAAAAAGCTAATGACTTTTGGCTGGCCAGGCAGATGCTACTCAGGTGCAAAAGATTGCCTTTGATGGTTTTTGCAGTGGCCTGGCCCTTGATATTGCTGATTTACTATCTGTGGTGTTTTTCTTTAAGACATATTTATATTTTCTTATTAATAATTTTTCTCTTTTATTCTTGAGTTGCTAATACTCATCATCTCAAAAATCCTGCCTCTGCAGTTTTACCATCTTGTCCTGCATGGCTCTACTATCTGATGTTCTCAGATACTTCACACAACTAAACTGTTTCCTTAGGAGTCTGAGTCAAATTTACACAGCTGGGGGGCATTTGAAGTAGGCCTTTTACAACAAATAATTGAGCCCTTGAGATCAGTGTCAGGGTGGAATGAATCCGCACAGACCAAGAGTTGCTTATATGTTTTATCTTTCATCTGTTTAATGTGAATATGCCCAAGCTTCCTTCCTTAAAGTCAGGAAGAGACCCAGAAAAATATTCATCCCTCTTCTTCTCTCTGAAATCCCACAAATTTGCTGTTATTTTCTTCAGAGGGAATCCACTTCAGAGGCTGATCATGCTTCATTCTCTGTCTTCCCTACCCTTATGCCATGCTCATGTTCATAACTCTTTATAACCTGGCAGTTGCTACATTGTGAGAGACAGACGTCATGGAACAGAGTGCTTCCAAGCAAAGACAGCATCCTCACTTCACTAGTGAGTACTTCAGTACTGACATCTTCCTCTCATGTCTTTCAAAAGGGTTAATGCTACCTAGATTCCATATCTTGTATTTCTAAAGAAAGCTCATCGATCTCTAAAGAGAGCCCAGAGCTGTAAATCCCTATCAGGTGAAAGGTCCCATGCTGCCATGATAAGGATTTTAGGGATCATGTTGTCTTTTGCATTTCTGACTAGATAATTTAGCCACGTTCCCCTGCAGGACCCTGGCTTTTGCAGACCCTGTTCAGAGGCACTGTCCCAGTTCTGTTCTTGAGGAATCTGTGCAGCTGACTTAGGTCTGTGGATTTTTCTGCAGGGCCAAAAGCCTAAAGCTTAGGTGCTGCCACATGCAATCCCCTTGTGAATTTGAGACTTATTCTCTCTAGTTGTTTTCTAATTGAGTCCACTGTGACTCTTATTATACACATTTCACTGCATGGTTGCTCAATGCTTACACATCTGCATGATCACAGCCCACTGCAAATTATAGCTTGGCTTTTCTGCCTTAATTTCCTAGCTGTGATCACCATCAAGATTATGTAATGCCTTGCCCATGGAATAAGATTCTATATGGAATTGGTGGTGATTGCTTTGGATAAATTATCTCCCATACCCTTTTAGTATCAGTATGCTCTCGCTGACAGCTTGTTAAGTTTACAAGAAAAAGAAATCTCTTGTATTCCCAGATGTTCAGCTGATCTGCCAGAACAAGAACTGAATTAGGAATTGAATAATTAGGTGATGTATTACAGGACATAGAGTAAGCTAGAGTTATACCAACTCAATAGTCTTGAGTTCTATGGAAACTGCTGGTTCCTTTAGGCATATTAGACAAGATTTTAACTGAGGTATTTTAAACTGGATGGCACATGTATTATTATTTCCCATTTAATTTTATGGTAACTTTAATACTCTTGAGTGCAAAATGTTTGAGACGTTAAAAAGTGCAAATGTAACCATATGTTGTATGCTAGCTAGGCAAGCAATTAATTGTGTTTTTTTAATGAACACATCATTTTTTCTTAGTTTCAAAACATCTGTTATATACTAGTCAACACCATCTTCTGCAAAGTTCATACAACACATGTTAAAATTTTAGAAATAAAACAGACCCATTTCCCATCACCAAGGAGAAATCGCGTAAACATGCCTTCCCAGAAGAGGAAGAAGAGAGGGTTTACTATATCAGAAGAGAAATAAAGTACATATTATCAATCCAACCAACATAACACAGAATGTGCACTAAATAAATTAATTTCAGTCAGTTTCAACCTTTCACACATAGTTTGAGTACTCAAGCATATGTCTTTATAACACTGGAAAACATAATGCAATTTGTCTTGTTTTGGATAAACTTACGACTTCAGCTGTTGTACCCAACAGAGAAATAATTCTGCGTCCTCTTTTAGGTCAGTTTCCTCAACCAGACAGAAGTATATTTATATGGCCCCACTTGCTATAGCATTAGAATGTCTTACAGCATTTTTATGTTTACCTTGGTTACATCCATGTAGAATAAGGAAATATGACTACCTGTGTTCTATGATAACAAATTTAAGTAGATCCACCAGGATTTCAATGTCTTTAAAATGGAAGGTACCTTCAATAAGCCAAATAAATGAGCATAAAAATGTCAAGACCCATGGTACTATTGTAATCTCTGTGATATCACCAAGATCAAATCACACTGTGACTTCCTTCCATTTGGCATTGTGAACATCTCAAATGCACAGACACGTTCTTGCTAAGGCATTCCTTTTTGTGATCCACTAAAATCTGTAAGCATACAGTTAAGTGTGCAACTCCTAATGACTTCAGCAGAACAACTCACCTCCTTAGAGTTACGTATATAGATTTAAATATTTGATACATTTTGTTTGTTTCCTTAAAGTTTTTGTCCCTTTTTATGGTCACTCTTATCCACTATCAGCCAATTAGCTGACTTAATTCTTAACAGCTTTTCTTCTATACGTGAAATCTATTCATATGGTGATCTTTGAAGGTTTTGAATATTTTCTAGTTACCTAGAATAGTAAGTAAATAAATAAATAAATCTGGCACGTGAGGGCGAATCAAAGGAAGTTGTACTGGGTAATCTACTTTTTTGTAAAAACCCAAAGATTCCAGGGCTATCAAAATCTAAGCTTTTGATCTGATTCATTTGAATTCTGCCCATTACAGATAGTATTTATTCTTGTGCTTCTATTCTTAACCACAGCCTGAAATATTGCTGATACTTTTTTTCGGTGGGAGTTTTGTATTGGTTTTTATTTAATAGAAATTAGATAGATCATTGTTGAACATGAAATCCTACAGATTATGTCAAGATTCATAGCCACATTCTTCTTTCATACTTGTCTTTTAAGTAAAATTCCCTTCCATATCCAAATTTATGCTTTTATCCGAACATTCCTAGTAAAATCTGTAAGTAAAAATTAACTGTGGTAAAGTCCAGTGACCTAGACCAGAATTCAGCTGCCAAATGTCTGTATTTCTGGTTTTGCTAGTGAGAGGAAAGTTGAAGCATTTACAGAAAACTTGTCAAGATTTCAGAAAACGTTTTTAAGGTTTAAAGATATTTACATGATCCTCTTCCCAAGAACAAAACCTTTACATTTGTACATGCAAATCTGCATTGATTTTTCCAAGTGGACATCTATGCAGTCAGTTGTTTGGTTTTCAAATGGTTGTTTTGGTGTGCAAAGACGTTTGTACAAATTTAATGGGTGAATCACAGAATCATAGAATGGTTGAGGTTGGAAGGGACCTCTGGAGACCATCTGGTTCACTCCCCTGCTCAAACAAGGCCACCTTTGGACAGTTGCCCAGGACCATGTTCAGATGGCTTTTGAACATCTCTGAGAAAAGAGGCTTCACAACCACACTGGGCAACTTGTGCCAGTGTTTGATCACCCTCACGGTAAAAATACATTTCCTCACTGTCAAAGAGAACCCTGGTGTGTTTCAGTTTGTGTTCATTGCTTCTGCTGCTGCTACTGGTTACCACTGAAAAGAACCTGGTTCCATCCTCTTTTCACCCTTCCTTCAAGTATTTATGTAAGTTGACAAGATTCCTCCTGAGCCCTCTGTTCTCCAGGCTAAACAGTCCCATCTCTCTCAGCCTTCCCTTCTGTAAGAGATGCTCCAATGCCTTAACCACTACAGCGGCCCTTCATTGTTTTCTCTCCAGTATATCCATATCTTGTACTGGGGAGCCCAGAACTCAACACGTTGTTTCAGGTGCAGCCTCACCAGTGCTGAACAGAGGGGAAGGATGACCTCCTTCAACCTGCTGGCAATAATATTTTGTCTAATGCAGCCAAGGGTATAATTTGCTGCATTTGCAGCAAGAGCACATTGCTACCTCATGTTCAAATTGGTGCTCACCAGAACTCTTTCATCCCTAGACTTAAGAGATTATTCAGAAAAGTTGGTTACATGCTGCTGGAAAATAAATACTCTATTTTAATATCTGTTTTAATGAAACTGAAGAGAAAGATACATTAAAATTAAGCTTTTAAGAAAATATTTAGCGGCAAATATCTCTAAGCAAATCTTGATTACTAATAAACTTGTGGCTCTGTTATTATAATTATCATTGCTTTTTCTGAGTTTTTTTTCTTCTTTATTGTTAAAGAAACTTTTAACCAGATTTTTTAAATCAACATTTAAAAAAAAAAACTATATCAATTTGTAGAGGTTGCTTTATGAGGAGGTGGGTAATGCACTATGTAATAGCTGAGAGGTTTCAGATCTAGTTGCAGACAATATACTTGATGAAGAAAACCCCTCTACACAGTGGGTTCTAAGGTTTTTATTTTTTAATTCATTATGTGGTTTTGTTATTGATGCATTTTGCATAATTTTTACCTCTAATTGTAATCTTAATGACTCATTGTGAACACGGTTCTGATACTTAAACATTGATTCTAGGACTCCTAATTGAAACAATCTTGAATTTTGTTCTATAATGTTCAAAATATTTGTCAAGTTTAAGGCTTTAGTATCTATGTTCCTCAAGCTATATGTTTTTACCCATCATTTCATAATTCATCTTAATTATAATATAATTTCCTTATCCTTAAACTACTCCATTACTGAAAGAATATTTTGTTCTCTTCCAAAGAGTATTTTTTTTCCCAGACAATTATATATAAATTCAAGTTAACTGTGTTCACAATGGAAATATCTGTCATCTTCTCCAAAAGATTTGCTCTCTGGATGCATCTCAGTCTACAAGTATCTGTTTTTACTGAATGAAAGATTTTACTTGTCAGTGAACTGAAAAAATGCAACTATTGGAGAGTTAACTGAAACACTCTATTTTATAGCTTCTTGGTGTCATTTGCATCACAGAACAAATTCATTTGTTACATATTAAAAACTCGGAGTTGATAAAGGAATCTCTATGCAAGTTTTCGCTTGGCAAAAGGGTTTTCTTAAAAAACATATTATCAGCTTTGGAGATGCATTCTTCCATGTTCCTTCTGTACTTCCTGGTCCTACATGATAAAATTTTGCTACACAGCTGCAAGTACTTTGTAGAAAAGAGGCTGTTCTAACTAAAATGCCTTTGGGCTTTTACCCACAAAAGACCTTAACTTCATCCATATATGGATCCTCTAAATTTCCATTTAACTAATCATAGAATCATATAAACTCTCCAGACAGCTACATTATCAGCATTTAAAGCCCTTTAAATAAGTAAATATAATTTTCTTTTTTTCTGGAAGCACCTTTCATACAAAGGTAGTTACAAGTTACAGAACTTGAAACAGATAAACAATACACATTAACTTCTTCAGTCATTCCATTCAACAGTATCAGTCCTATTGCTCATATAATGTTATTGCTTCTTTGCTTTCCAACTCTGCTCACTGTTGTTTTCCCACACCTGATCTATCTCCTGCTATAGTGTAGTAAATCTAGTTATTACTAGATTCACCTACTTCTGTTTAAGAATAAATAAATGTTTTCTAACTATTAGTTTGAAAAGTATTCAAAACTGCCGTAAAATGCTGTCTGGAAGATATCTCATTGAAGGTCTAAAGATTGTCAAACACTTTATGTGGACAAGACTCAACTGTTTAGACTATTGGATTTCCACATCCCAGATCATTTGACCCATGTTGAACAGTTAGGATATTTTTTTTTTTTTTTTTTTTTTTTTTTTTTTTATCAAAGAAACCAGACCTGGTTTGTGTGACTAGGTTCTGAAGTTAAAAAGTGTGCTCTGTTCCTCATCAGCTCAGTGTCGTGTGAATCCAGTACACTATTTGGAAACCTGGGTTTCTAGTCCTGGGACTGTGCATTACACAATACAACAGAGTGTCTTCAGACTAAGCCAAGATATAGACCTGAGGTTGTTTTTGAGTTCAGTTTTTGTACAGAGTCACATATACCTGAACTTGCTACCATTTATTTTCATTTCAGGTAATCAATGGCTCATTAGCTGATTCATTAACTTTAAATTCCTTCAAAACAGTTCTACCGGAAAGTCCTACAATTAGAACTGCAAAGAGCTCTTCAACAGAGCAAATGCTAGCTAGCTTTCAATTCCTCTTCAGTGCAGACACTGGGCACCAGCCTGTTTCCTTCTACTCCTTTCCCTATGTCTATAGTTCAGTATTGGTGAACTGGAGAGAAACTGCAGCCCTAGGCTGAGGCTGGGGAGACAGCTTTGAAGCAGAGAATAAGGGATGAAGACCAGGTGGGAAGTGTAGGAAGTCTGATCTTCAAGCCCCTGGTGAATCCATATGTGCACAGAAATACATATACACACAGAGAAAGCATCCAAAAACATCTGCCCTTGGAATCATGAAGTTTTCAGCTGAACTATAATTCTGGAAAAATGCTGCTGGTTTAGCTTCAGTTTGTGTTCAATGAGGACTTTCAGTCCAGTTCAGGGCTATTTAAAAGCAAGATATAGGCTGGTTTAAACTGGTTTTTAGCGGATTTTGATTTTCAGTCTGATCCTCTGAGTACAGCACTAACACGTAAATTGCTTTGTGCATTTACCTCAAAGTAACAGCAGCTCTGTGGCACTGCTACAGCACCAGGCACTGTGCCCAAGTCATAACCCTCGTCACAGTTCTCAACTATTCATTCTCTATTCATTTCCCAGTTCCTCAGAAAATATGAGTGCAGCAACTGGACGTGGCAGGCAAGCTATTGTAACAGCCAGGTTTATTTTTTAGATGGTGATAATTTAGTGATCTGGAAATTAGAGTCTCACGATTAAATTTGTAACCTGGATGTTTCAGGGAGAAATGGATGACCTCAACTCTCAGGACAAACTAGTATCTTGCAGAAAACCTTGGATTAACTTCACAGTGAGAAGAATTTAGTGCTTATAGTTGTTAATAAATGATGAGGCTAGATATACTGTGAAAAATACATTCCTATCTGTTGAAGATTTCTCAGTAATTCATAATCCACAATTACTATCAGCTACATATTGTATAGATAGACATGTACAGACGTGAGCAGATAACATCGGGGGGGGGGGGGCAGCGGGGGTAGGGTGGGGTGGGTGGAGGTGTGTCAAAAATGTCAATGCTTACACCATCACATCCAACTGGGGAATAAACCAGGCCAACCACAGCAATGACGCACACTCCTTAGCTGCCTCCCAATGAGAATAACAAGGTGAACCACCTCAAGGGTGTGTGTAGCTATGTTGGATCCTCTTGTAACTCTCCTGGGAAACCTGCATGTTCAATTACCTCTCTGAATTGCCTGCACCCAACACACACAACCTGAGGAATAAACAGGAAGAATTAGAGATCTGTGAGCAGTCACAGGGCCATGATCTCATTGCAGGTACAGAGACATGGTGGGATAGCTCGCATGACTGGAATGCTGTCATGCTGTCATGGATGGCTGTGTACTTTTTAGGAAAGACAGGCCAGCAAGGAGAGGTGGTGGAGTTACTCTTACATGAGGGAGCAACAGGAATGTGTCGAGCTCTGCCTAGAGACAGATGCAGAACGTGTCAAGAGCTTATGGGTGAAGATTAAGGGGCAGGACAACACGGGTGACACTGTTGTGAGTGTTCACTATAGGCCACTTGATCAGGAAGAGGAAGTCAATGAGGCCTTGTACAGACAATTGGAGGCAGCCTCACGATCACAGGCCCTGGTTTTCATGGGGGACTTCCACATCCCTGATATCAGCTGGAAAACCGCCACAGCTAGGTGTGGTGATGCAAGTTGAGGCGGACTGAAAAACACTGTCTATGTGGCTGGGTTCAGACAAAATGGCAAAATGGCCTTTATTGTTTAGAATATTGCTTATAGATCTTAGATCAGGGGTCCTCAAACTTTTTAACCAGGGGGCCGGTGGGGGGACTGTAAATACCGGGGGGCCGGATTGAGGACCCTGGGGGGCCGTATCCGGCCCGCAGGTTGTAGTTTGAGGACCCCTGTCTTAGACAGTACATCTGTCAGACCCCGATAGGTTTTCTGTCTTCTTCTTGCTTGTAGGTGCACGTATGCTGCGGTTTTAAGTTCCGATTCTTCACATCCTATTTACATACCTGACAATTTGTGGATGTCTTAAAAGTACACGACTAAGTCTTTGAAGTCAACTAACTTGTCTGCAGACCCACTGCAGACCCCAACAGCTAGGTACACATGGTCCACAAGGTGTCTGCAGTGCACTGATGATAACTTTTTGAAGCAGGTGGTGGAGGACCCAGTGAGGCGAGGTGTGCTGCTGGACATTGTGCTAACAAAGAAAGAAGGACTGGTTGGGGATGTGAAGGTTGGGGGCAGCCTTGGCTGCAGCGACCGTGAGATGGTGGAGTTCGGGATCCTTCATGGAGGAAGCAGAGCAAGAATTAGGATTGCAACACTAGACTTCAGGAAAGTTAACTGACCTCTTCAAGGACCTCCTTGAAGGAATCCCATGGGTTAGGGCTTTGGGAGGTAGGGGATCCAAGAGAACTGGCTAATATTCAAGAATCACTTCCTCCAAACTCATTATCAGTGCATCCTGTGAGTAAGAAATCAAGCAAAGGGGGGAGGAGGCCTGTAGGGGTGAGCAAGGAGCTTCTGGCAAAACTCAAATAGCAGAAGGAAGTTTACAGAACATGGAAAAAGGGACAGGCCACTTGGGAGGAATATAAGAGCACTGACAGAACATGCTAAGGTCCATGTGGAATTATATCTGGGGAGGCATGTCAAGGACAACAGGAAGGTCTTCTTCAAGTACATCAGCAGGAAAAGGATGACTAGGGAAAATACGGTCCTGCTGGTGAGTGAGGTGGGTGCCTTGTTGATGAAGATACAGAGAATATGGAGTTACTGAATGCTCCCTTTGTTTCAGTCTTTATTGCCAAGGTCAAACCTCAGGAATCCCAGACCCTGGAGGCAAGAGAGAAAGTCTGGAGAAAGAAAAACTTTCCCTTGGCAGAGGAGGATCGGGTTAGAGATCATTTAGGTAAACCTGGCACCCACAAATCCATGGGCCCCGATGGGACGCAACCCCAAGTGCTGAGGGAGCTGGCAGGTGTTATTGCCAAGCCACCCTCCATCATCTTTGAAAGGTCATGGATGACAGGAAAGGTGCCTGAGGACTAAAGGAAAGCCAGTGTCACTCCAGTCTTCAAAAAGGGCAAGAAGGAGGACCACTTGGGAAACTACAGGCCAGTCAGCCTCACCTCCATCCCTGGAAAGGTGATGAAACAGCTCATCCTGGAGGTCATCTCTAGGCATGTGGAGGAAAAGGTCATCAGGAGTAGTCAACATGGATTCATCAAAGGGAAATCGTGCTTGACTGTAGATGAATGAAGGCAGTGGGTTGATTAGCATTGATGATATACGGCTGTGGCCTTGCCTCCACAGCAGTGGGTTGATTGACATGGATGATGTCCAGCTGTAGCTCGTTCCCACTAAGTAGTTAAATAGCCCTGAGGGTTGGGGGTCAGTGTTGTCCGACCTCTGGAAGAAGGAGAAACAGCACAGACAGTAGAATCTGACCAATGGTAAAAGCCTTGTTATGGCCTACTAGTTTGTGCTGCAGCAATTGGTACCCTGTGTGAGGCTGACTAAGCTGGGCTCTGAGTACAACACCTGACCAACCTGACAGCCTTTTATGATGGAATGACTGGCTGGGTAGATGAGGGGAGAGCAGTGGATGTTGTCTACCTCGATCTCAGCAAGGCTTTTTCATACTGTCTCCCATAACATCCTCCTAGGTAAGCTCAGGCAGCGTGGGTTAGATGAGTGGGCAGTGCGGTGGGCTGAGAACTGGCTGAATGGCAGAGCTCAGAGGTTGTGATCAGCAGCTCAGGGACCAGCTGGAGGCCTGGAGATGGTGTTCCCCAGGGGTCAGTGCTGGGTCCAGTCCTGCCCAGCCTTTCCCTCGGTGCCCTGGATGAGGGGACAGAGGCACCCTCAGCAGTTTGCTGGTGATACAGAACCAGGAGGAGCGGCTGATCCCCCAGGAGGCCGCGCTGCCATTCAGCCAGGCCTGGACAGGCCGGAGAGCTGGGTGGAGAGGGACCTGATGGAGTTCAACAAAGGCCCGTGTGGGGTCCTGCACCTGTAACCCCAGCACCAGCACGGGCCAGGGGTGACCTGCTGGGGGGCAGCTCTGCGGGGAAGGGACTGGGAGTGCTGGTGGGCGGCCAGTTGCCCATGAGCCAGCAGCATGCCCTTGTGGCCAGGAAGGCCAGTGGGATCCTGGGGGCATTAGGAGGATCGTGGCCAGCAGGTGGAGGGAGGTGATCCTGCCCCTCTGCTCTGCCCTGGTGGGGCCACATCTGGAGCGCTGTGTCCAGTGCTGGGCTCCCCAGTTCAAGGGAGACAGGGAACTACTGGAGAGGGCCCAGCGGAGGCTACAGGGATGATGAGGGGACTGGAGCATCTCCCCTGTGAGGGAAGGCTGAGGGAGCTGGGCCTGTGTAGCCTGGGGAAGAGACGGCTGAGGGGGGATCTTGTCAATGAATGTAAATATCTTAGGGTTGAGTGTCAGGAGGATGGGGCCAGGCTCTTTTCAGTGCTGCCCAGTGACAGGACAAGGGGCAACTGGCACAAACTGCCACACAAGAATTTCCTTCTGAATGTGAGGAAAAACTTCTTTACCTTGAGGGTGACAGAGCACCTGGACAGGCTGCCAGAGAGGCTGTGGAGTCTCCTTCTCTGGAGATATTCAAAACATGCCTGTATGTGACCCTGTGCAACCTGCTGTAGGTGAACCTGTTTTAGCAGGGGGTTGGACTAGGTGATCTCAAGAGGTCCCTTCCAGCCCTGACCAGTCTGTGATTGGCTTCTGTACTAAACTATGGGCATTAGCTCATCAGCTTGAAGTATGATGCTGAACCACATAATACATATGAAGTGCCATATACGTAGAAATAAAAATTTTGATTTTTTTTAACCTTCTAGAAATAACAGGAAACCAAAAAAAAAGCAAACCCTAAGCAGATGCCAAGAAGAACTTTTTCATGGCAAAGATTAGAAGTGCATGGAGCAGCCTAGCAGGCTTTATCATTAAAGCAAAATCACCAAAGCCATTCAAAAAACAATTACATTATATGACTCCCTGGGGGAACTGCAGCTCTGAAGAAGAAATGAGCTAAGGAAGGATGAAAAGCCTTCAATCGCTAAGCTTCGTATCTATTAGACTTTGACCGTATTGAGTACACCTACAGAACTGAGATGCATGCTTTAAAGATATTGGTTTACATGATCAAAGTACAGGCTACTATGACAAGGTCAATTAAAAAATGCCTGCTGCAGATAGATCACCCTGCTTGACAAGTTTGGGTAGTTCTAAACAAACAGGTAGGCAGGCAGGCAGCCAGAAACACACAGACACAGAGTATAGTCCCTAAATTATTATCTATTGAACTTAATAACATAATAAATATCTTGCAAATACCTGCATTATACTGGATTCTTTTTGAGAGATACCATCTTCACATCCTCTTTTTCAAAGAGATGCAACAGTTATTGGACATTATATACATAGGAAGAAAGCATAATAGATTACATGCATATACGTCTTCTAAGGTCAGTATTTCCTTTTTATTGTTTACTGAATATCTGCTGTTGTAATTCTTTCTTCTTTTCACTTTTTTTTTTACCTGCTTGTTATCCATTGAACTTAAGACAGACTGCTTCTCTCTTCCCGCCCCCACCGCCACCCCCATGCACTTCTAAAACTAAACATGGCAGTACTACTGTAGTGATGAAAGTTTAACAAAGGTAGAACCTATAGCATTATAGTACAGGATGCTATCACATAGATCTATTGAAAGAAAGTTATCAAGCAAAGGTCATAAACTCATCAAGGAATCTGTTCACTGCAAAAACTGTTCAGGATACGTTAAGTGTGTAGAAATAGCACCACAATTTAATTAAATTCTGCTAATGGAATATAAATAAAATATTAATATCTTGAAAAGGCCAGTGTAGTTCTTTTTGGTCTTGCTAGTTAAAGTGACATTAAGAATAATTGTGTGTTTAGAGATTGAAATGCTGCTACAAAGAAAAATATGATTCCTATTCAGAGGGATCCAGTTCATATACTGGAGTGTCCAATGCCTGTAATTTGCACTTCAATGTTATGTTTCTATTTAAGAAAACTCCTAACATAAGTGTCTAAATTTGATGTCTAGTCAGTAGGAAATGATGATTTCACAGTAAGCTGCTATACCCCTAAGATCACCATCCACAGAGATGCTGCTAATGCAGAAGAGTCCTATGAAAGGAAGAAATAGAACCAAGCTCGTTTTGCCTATAACATGACTTTGTTGAAACTGTGTAGCCACTCAGAGCCATGTCATTAATACTGACAAGGAATTACTGAAACAAGATGCCTGCTAGCCAAATCACTCCCACAGTTTCACCTACACATTACTGTCAAAAAATTACCAGGCTGCAAGACTTATCATTTTAACTGTACAAGTAACCTGCTACTTCTGTCTGGGAGAGATTAAAGAGAAACCACACAACAAAATGATTTGGCTGGTATAAGGTACCAACAATTTGTTTGAGTATGTGATGTGTGAGGGAATGCCAGTTGTGTCCTATGGCAGCTTTTGACATTTTTAGGTTTTCTTTCCACTGGGGACTTCCAGCCAGCATGTTTCAAGGGTTTCCAAATAAAGAAAATTATGTTCAACTCTAGACCAACATTATAGTATTGCATTTGAGAAATTCTTTAGTCCTGGGTTCTCTCATCATTTCTAATCACAGGCAAGCTAAGTGGATAGCACTGTTACAGAATGGAGCTGATATATGCCAATCAAATCTTTCCTGTTTTCTGTGATTTACACCGGGAGTTTTTCAAACTGGGTGTGTCTCAGTTGCAGGCTAATGGTTTAACCAGTAGTTTGTAGAATGGAAGAATGTTTCCAAAAACAGCTAAAATGCCAGAGTATCCTCAAAAAAGTGACTCAGAATTAACGCATTACAGACATGATGAATAATGACAAATGATCTAAGTGTCTCAATACTGCTACCATTATCTTCAAGGATGACTCACTAGCTATGAGCCTCTAGATATACTTTCTGTGAGCCCAAGTACCTTCTTCAGATACTGCTGATGAAATACAGATTCATGTTCTTACACAGCTTGCAAATATTTAGATGTAATAATTAGAATATATCATCCTGTTACAGTATTCCATCCATGAGCACCTCAGTCAAAAAGATAAATGACATTGCATTTAAATGGTATGAACAGTGCTTGCTGCATTTGATGTACCTCTTAAACTTCTCCTCATAGACTGTATTTTGTAGGACAGAACATACAGATTTATGATCTTTGGCCAGCTTCTGAGCATGTAGATGGAGACTTGTTGCCTGAACCTGATATTTTGAAATGCTGGTGGAGGGTCTCATACAGAAAGCAAGCACCAGCTTCTGATGCTCCTAAACTCATCTTTTGTTGTAGGTCTCTAAGGACTCACTTGCACATGCTGATTTAACTTGATCCTTACGTACAAAGTATCTGCCTGAAGTTTGCCAGCTCCACATGGATCCACTTCTGCCCATGTTCTGGTTTTCTGTTACTGTCAGTCAGTCCCGTCACTAGCTGGAAGTTTGTAAATAAGGACTGGAAGTATAGTAGAAAAAAAAAAAAAAGTGGTTATTTTGTTGTGATTAAAATATTCATCAAGTTCAGCAGTATTTTAACTAAAATATGGAAATTATCACATACAAAATGCCTATAGCCAGCAAATCTTTGCAGGATTTTCTAATTATTTATTTTCACAGAATATTGGATAATTTGTTTTATCTTAATGCTGGAGGTTTCCCACCTTTTTGTGGTGCAGGAATAGTACCTCTGCAGACTCATTTAATTCCTCAGCAAAGATCTGGCTGACTGAATACTCCAATCTCTACATGTCAGCACATTGCTATTTGCATGTAATATCTGAATAGAAAACAGGGATACCTGGTATGTCAGTCAGCCTCCTTTTTTGTCTTTCCATCTTTCTTTCTGAGAGAGTCTGACTCAATTTACTCAAAAGGCAATGTAAAATTTGTAATCCTAGCTGTGTTATTACATAGCTGATTGGTATCAAATTCTGCTTTCAGTGGAAAACAAATATGAGTAAAGACATTGTAGATTCTTGAAAAATGACCTGATAGCAGTCTCTTCATTCAGCCTCTCCAAGCAACTATAATCTCATTTATTGTAAAATTAATTTCATAAATTCCCCCATGCAGTTGGAGGGGCTTTAAGTATTGGAAGTTTTGCAGTCTAACTGAAAGATACATAACGCATGATCTACCTGTTACTGCCACTTTACTGGATAAACAGTAACATCTACATCCTGGGTCAGGATGTGTTGCAAGTCCCACATTGTGCAAATATTTCTTGGATGAGTTGTGTTGCTTCCCCACACCTGAGAGCTGTGAATCTCATTTGCATCAGTAGCACACCAAGCCTTTGGCCCTGGCAGCTGAACTCTACTGTACCAGGCAGGAAAGCTGACATTACACTTCTGCTCTCCAGAAAAGGTCTTGTTTTGATCCCTGTCTTCACATCTACAGGAAATTCACCCAGGTGGGAAATAATTCCAGTGATGTTTTCCTACCACAAAAACCATTCTGCTGTCATTAGTGCCTCTTAGGGAAATCCTGGTTTTCAAGAGCAGCCTTATCAAATATAGGTCAGGAGCTGTGTCAGGTGCCTTGGCACTAAGAGGTGTAGTGTAGGATCTGGCAGTGGAAAATGTGCAAGCACCTCCCTAGGACAGTATTACTTTCCTCAAATGGATACACAGGATTCATTAAAAAGAGGCCCTCTGCCTATGAACGGCTGGTCCTCTTTGTTCTTGAAAGCAAATTGTGACGTGTTTTAAGGAGGCTTATTACAAGGGGATTATGAACGTGGTTCTTTCAATAAAAAACCCTTGGAGGAAGTCATAGTATAGGTATGTATAGCACTGCTCTGTAAGCAGAACAACCAGAAAGCATGGTGTGATTATTTTTGCAAAAAGAGGTGGTCATATTACCTCTACTGTCTCATTTCTGTTTTCTTGGCAAAGCAATATACATAAGTATAAAATGCACTAAATTAATCAGACTTTCTAAGAAAACAAATGGTTCCTTTCTTTCACCTGTAATATTTATGTTGTTACCAGTGCTGTTGTTTATTTCGTTCTGGTTTCTGTGTTCTGTTTCTTGAAGTAACAGTTCATTTATCTTAAGAGAAGAAACAGGTTCTGAATCTGTCATTTTAAACTCTCTCTAGAACACATTTTCAAGGCAACTTTCCTAAACTTTCGATGATTTAAGCAATAATTTATAAAGTACCATCAGTCTGGCATTTGAAATAATCACATTTTTGTTATTTTATCTGCAAATTGTTCACTTCATAGCTGTTATTCAGTGAAAAATACCCAGAATTTCATATAAAACTAATCTTTATGTCATTCCTTGTTCAGTGTCACACTGGAGATGATTGCAAAAAATGAAGACTCTTACAAGAAATTATAAACTCTGTATATCAAAATGACTGCTACTTGCTTTGAATTTTCAGGTAAGTGTATGAACTGTAGAGCTGAAGAAATAAACATCATATTGTTTCTAGAAATGTCTGTCGCATATGATGTAAAAACTATGGGGATCCAGGGCAGAACATATGGATACAGTTATATTCACAACTGGTTATCCTCTCTAAATTATGCACACGTAAGAACTGCACATCTGAGTTAATCACAGCAGGCAAGCAATAATGAGGTTTACTCTTTACAGTCCGCAGTATGCGAGACATGTAAAGAAATACATAAAAAGAAGTATGGATAGGTGTATCTCCAATGAAGTTTTAATATTCTTGTAGCAGGTAAGTTCCCAAAAGTTTGTTAGCTCAAAGTATCATATGCATCTCCAACATTCATTTTCACCCGTGCACCCTCTCTTTCTTTATCTTTTTCAGATTTTATTAAAATTCTGTTTAAAAAAAGGGGTAGGGGGAGAAAGAATATGGGTAACATTCAAAGGTTAATCTAGTTGTTGAGATTTTCTACCGTAACAGTAAGCCACTGAGTCAAGACTTCCAGCAGCAGCCTGTGGAAACTCTTGAGATATGATCCTTCTGTTCCTCAGATGAAAGCAATCAGTCATCTCTCTAGCCAAGAATGTTTTCTGGAGTTGTTTTACCTTCTTTAAGCACTTTTCACCCTGTTATTCCTCATATTTGACTGTTGTTGCCATGGATTTACTCCATTGTTATGTTTTCTTCCATGATACCGAAACTAGTACTTGGATAAGAAGCTCTAAATGGAGACCAAGAGAAATACTAGAAGTTGTATTGAAGAAAGAAGGTGATCAGTCATACATAAATCAAAATGTATCTATTGGAAAGTGCATCAACACTCTAGCAAGACTGGGAAAAAATAACATTTGTAAATGCAAAAAAAAAAAATAAAGTTCATTTTCTGAAAGTTCATACTTATTTAATATTGACAGTCAGTGATCACAAAGCCAGTAAAGACACTGCAGCTAATTTGGGGAGCAGGCTTCCAGAAACAGGACTATATGCCATATCTGGTAAAAAGAAATCAAAAAGGCTTTGAAACTAGCATTGCATATAGCAATTCTTAATTACATCAATCTTTCAGAAGAATATTGCAAAACAATAATGAACTTTGGCTTATCACTTGCCCAAAGAGCCTCCAAGGCACATTTCCATGAAACAGGAACTGATACTGGCAATGCAACTTATGTTTTGGTTCCTTTGGGATCAGGATTAAGTTAGTGCACTTGCAGTGTTGTAGTATTAGATGACACTGTGGAACAAGAAACTGTGATGCTTGTGTTGGCCATTCTGTGTTTTTCTAGGAGTGTGTTTCTTCTACATCTCACCAATGAAGAGAAAAGCCAACACTTTGTAACAGATTAAAGCTATCAGACATACTCAGTTGAATACATTTAATAGACTGGTGAGCTGGAAATTTAAAGTTATTCTTGTTAAATATAGCATGTCCCCCAAAATAACAATTTTAAGTGAGAAAATTTCAATTTTACAGGGAAACTTTTCCTTTATTTTGGAAAAAAATTCCAGTACCCTTTCAGACTAAGATATGATTGACCACGAAGGCTCCAGAAATTTTCTGAAATCCCAGCACTGAATTAGTCATTGAGAAAACAGAATGAACTAATTCATTTGCAGAAAGGCAGGTGCTGTATTAAAAGATACAATGCAATCTTTGATCCCAGCCTACACTTTGTGAATAAAATGTTATATTTTGCAGGTCTTTGCAGATATTGCACATGTTGCTTATACACCATCAAAATATTCTCTTGAATTTCAAGGAAAAATGAGCCTTCTTATTTGCTACTTCATCCAACATTAGGTCGCATCAATGTCATGTTTTCTCACTACAGTTCTGTGGAATGCTTAAAATTAACACACACTCTGGGCATGGCATGTGCCTTTGACAGAGTTCAGCATGGACTCTTTGGAGCTGACATAGTTCTTCAAAACAGTGGAACTAATATTTTGTGCTGCTTCCAATAGGGCTTTAGGTACTGTGGTTCTGTCACTGCTCTTTTTTTTTGCTTTCATGCCCATACTCCTTTGCATGACATATTGCTCCACTTCTACCAAGAAACAAGTCATTCATGTAATACAAACAAAAGCTTTGTATGCTGTTCATGATATCGTGCATCTTACTATACTTCTAACACTGTTTGGGGTCTGGGGGACACTGATGTTTTCTCTTTTCCCTGCTGCTGTACCATTGAAAATAGTAAGTTCCTGGGAGCTAACCACCTGCTCTCATGCTGTACTGCCAAATGAAAAAAATTCTTGCTCTACATTAGTTTTTCAATGTGATGGAAGAACATACAGAATTATCAACATTCATAAAATGTACAAAGCATTCTACAGACAAACTTTGAAAATCTTCATTAGACTTTCAATGAAACAATTCCAACACACTCCTAATTGGTAGTTCATTTCCTGATAAAAAATTCTAATAGACTCATTATTAAGGTTTCCAATTTCCTTTAAGTTATCATAACCAAAATGTTTCCAGATCAATATGTCTTTCACATCAGCCAGATTGTTTTCATTGCATGAATGCAACAGATTATTTCCACCAAATGTATTTTGCAGTTCTCATGATCTTACTATTAAATTTGAGGCAAGTAAGAAGCTAAGAGGAGACAGTGTAATTTATATATATTCAGAAGTATAGGATGCAGTCCACAGATAAGACTTGTTCCTTCTTGTCTCCTTTATCCTATTAATCACAATCATCTACTTTCCCAGGAAACATAATAATGATTAGTGACATACATACTTTGCTCTCCTATTAGCTACTGAAATTTCAGGTCAGAGTCAGAAAGAAATGACTTCTTGCTTAGAAAAAGAGCATTTCACAATTAGATTGCAGGAGGTAATTATCCACAGCAAATGAAACATGCCTGTAAAATATGAAGTTATGTTTTTGAGATGCAAACAATTGCAGTACCACAAGTGCTAAAGGTGCCCTTAGGGTAGATACCACTGAAACTGGGAGAAGTAATGCTTACCTCTTCTGTCATTGAATTTTACTCTTTAAAATTAACCAATATATGTAGATCCATATGTAACTTCTTAATTATACCAAGTGACATATAATGTATTTGAAAGTGTAGAGATAAGCTATCATTTTATTTTATGGATGATGTCATGGTGAAATGTGCTGGATCATTCATGTACATTTTCAAACCAAAGCATTAAAAAAGAACGCTGCAAAAGGGACACTTTCTTTTTATCCATCCACCATGCTATGTCCTCTGCTTTCACATTCTGCCTTTAAGTCAATGCATAAATGAGTGAGATGTATTCCAACACAATACATTTACAAACTGGATGTGTTAGGAATGCTTCCCTTCTTTTTTTATCTTGGTTAGTAATAAAAATTATCTATGCATTGTAAGAGAGCTAATACTATTAGTTAAATATGCTGCTGTGGAAATTGCTATTTAGGCATTTCTTGAAAAGGGGATTTTTGATAAAGTGGCTCATTACTCTTTCTATAGAACAGTTAAAGTATTGTTTATAAAATCTGTTTAATTTCTGGTTCATTGACCTGATACATAGAGCCATTTAGATCTCATTGTATCTATCCTGCAGTCACAAAACAACATTAAGGACTTGTTCTTGATCTCAGTAAAACAGTTCTGCATCCTAATGGAGTTACTTCAGCATACTTACGCATTAACGACCAGGAATAGCAATTTTAAAACTGTAGTCTGTTTCTCCACGATCAGAACTAAACCCTAAATTTGTATAATAAAGACTTTTTATAATTTTAGATGATAAAACAAATTTACTGTACCTACGCAAAAGTTTAGTTATTGAACTTAAGGATCACAGCTACTGAAATACTGTGAAATCTGAGTAGACTGAAAATACTTGAGACAAACTCCTTGTTTAACAAATCTTGGATAGTTACATTTTCAGGTGCCATCTCACTAACATTCGTAAGCCACACTGTGCAGGCTTTCATTAGTATAGTATTTCAGCCACTGTTCATTTGGCATACATCTTTTGGTCTTGCCACTGCAACCTCATTCATAACAACAGTAGTTTCTTCTGGATAAAAATTAATTTGGAATGTATTTTGACATTGTGTATTGCCTATCTGATTTACAAGTCATTGGATGGTTCCAGGTTACGGTCTGGACTAGATATAAGTAGAACCAAACAGTCCCTCTGGGTGGTTCTAGGTGTCTTGGCTTTGAATCAAATCTTTAGCATACAGGATATCTTTAGGGTCTGTGGAAGTGTATGGTTGGTAGTAAAGAGTAAATCTTGCCAAAGTATACTAAAACCAGTATGCACTAGATTTATATGTTGGGATAGCTTCTGTATTAGAAGACAGTGCCATTGACAGGGGTTCTAACCTTGTCATGTCTCTCCAGGCTAGAGGCAACAACCCAGGCTTTGATTTGTATGCATTTTATTTTTTCTGCAATTAATTGCTCACATTTGTGAAGTGAGGCAATGAAAGTTTGCAGAACCTGGGTTGCAGGTCAGTTTAAGACCTTCACCCATGCCTTGTTTATAAAAGGAAAGCCGCAAGATCTAGATCCTTTTAGGTACTGAGGGGTTTAACTTACATCAATACTAAAGAGAGTTATCTATCTTTCTCTATATTTATATATATATATATATATATACACACACACACACACATATGCACACTCTATATTCCTCTAATAATTTTACTATTTTGTTCTTTTCCCCTCAGCAATCAAAGTTTTAGATCAGGTTAAAATGATCCTCTATAGCTCTAGTTGCTGCTTACTTTCAGATACCAGCGATAAGCAGATAAGAGTGCCCTGTATCTCAAAGTCAGGCCAACAGAAGATCTAGCTTAGCAGTCCCCTAAAACCATTTAATTCATAAAACCTAATCTGCACAGATATTTTTTATAAACCTGTGATTTATACACCAGAGTTAATTTTATGCATAACACATTTTAAAGATTATAATTATCAATTGAAAGATAGTTAAAAATTAATATATAAGTAATGTAGCTTTCAGTGACAGCCATTTATTCCAAGCTAATATTTTTAAAAATTTATGGTTTAATTTAATGATAAGTCATTGAATCATAGAATCATTTAGGCTGGAAAAGACCTTTAAGATCATCAAGCGTAACCGTTAACCCAGGACTGCCAAGCCCACCACTAAACCATATCCCTGAGCACTGCATCTATGCATTTTTTTTAGAACATTTTGAGGGATGGTGATTCCACCACGTCCCTGGGCAGCCTGTTCCAATGCTTGACCACCCTTTCAGCGAAGATATTTTTCTTTACAGCCAAAAACCTCCCCTGGTGCAACTTGAAGCCATTTCCTCTTGTCTTATTGCTTGTTACCTCAGAGAAAAGACCTATCCCCTGATCTCAAATCTGTTATATTAAAAGCAAGACCTTCACTACCTTTAACAGTTTTTACTCTAGGGACTATCATAAGCCCTCCAAAATATACTTTGAAGGGAAACAAGTGGAAAGGTATGTGAAAATGGATACTGAACATTTATATTTTTGTATGGTTCCTTCCCATAATTCTTTCCTAGGATTTTTCTAATTGTATTGTACATAAATAGAACATGCTGGTTTATAATCCAAATTGATCAAACTTCAGTTTTTCAACTGTTACCATGTTCTAAATACGTCTGCCTCAGGACTTTATTTTGTGTGTAAGCTTTTCATTTTAACTTACCTAAATAATTCTGTTTTTCCATTTACATTCTTTTGCATACACACTAAGACAACACATGCTAAGTTTCAACCTGCAGAATCATTGTGTGTGTTAGTTAACATAATTCATAATGGAAATGTTGATAATGGTTTAACTGTAGCTTCATGAATGTCAGTGTTACAATATAAAGAACAGAACAAGATAGTAACGGAGGCTGTTAAAAAAATAACAGCTAAAAAAACCCCAAATGGTAAGTTTTGTATACAGAAAAATTGTGAGGTCTGTTTCATAGAAAAAAGAAGAAAAATTTAGCAGCTGTATGGGTAGTCAAAGGCACAGTAACAACAGACTCTGCAGGGTTTTCTCTTCTTATTGCTGAGTGAATTGTCCCAATCTTCTCATAAGAATGGACCTTGTAATACAAAAAGTAAATAACAGTGGAAGCAATTTTTCTAAAGTTCATCCTTATTGTACTCATGTTGCAAAATCATAGCAATTTTTCTTTCCTTTATATTATAAAATTCTCTGGTTCTTTATAGTAATTCCTTTTTTTAAAAGGTTGCTTTTTATTTTAATAGCTGAACTGGTGACAAAGCCCCAGTAAACTGAAAAAAAGACCACTTTTAACCTAATTAGAATCCATCATTGAAAAATATTTAATTCCTTTATATGAACTGTTTGTGTTCAATGGCAATGCTGAAAAAACAGTCTTGGCTGTAGACTGCAGTCTCTTAATCAATAATCTCTCACGTAGGGTACAGATGGGATCACAAAATTTAGGTCACCTAACCTAGAAGTTAGCACTTGCAGAGCTGATGCACAATCTATTGCAGAAATGGGACTTAAATCACCTGAAAATAGTCTTGGAAGCAGAAATCACAAATCAGGTTGCTAGAAAAAAATATTTGGAACTGCTACTGTCTGTACAGGAAAAAATCTCCTAAGCTGAAGAGAAAAAAGTCAACAGTTTATTCAGAAATAAAATGCATTATTCTTCCATAGATCTATAGGGATACAAGAGAAGAATGTGCTTTTAATCACAGTTACAGGAGATAGATATGCACCTTTCTATGCAAATGCATAAACAGCACATAGCTACTCTATAGAAGTGAAACCTGTAGACCAGTGCTGTTCCATTGTATTTTGACAATGCCCCATTCATTCTGCAACTCATACTGTGTGCTCATTTATCTGATGAGTTACATTAATACCAGTGAGACTCATAGGCTTAATGCACTCCATGTTTCACAGAATGACATCCAAAATGCATAGAATAATTTACATTTCATTTTTACCCTACTGTTCAACCAGAAAAAGACTACACTGGTTTTGGTAAATCTGTTCAGAATAACATTTTCTTTGGACTACTGTGAAACTGAAATATAATTATATACCATATACTAATTTTTATGTGTATGTAAATTATGCTTATGTGTATATGGAAAATGTTTTAAAGGCAATTCTTTTGTACTGCTTTTTCAAATGCATATTGTTATGCTTATGTTATATGTATAGATATTACAGAAAAAATATTTGAAACTTTTTTTGTTATAAATTGAAAACTAAGCTTTTCAAAGGTTTCTTGAAAAGAAAAAATGCCAAACATCGCTTTTCAGATGAAACAGATTGTCTCTTTCTCTTAGGAAATCCATCATGGACATGGGAGTCTGTCATGCTAAAACAATGATCTAATCAATTCATTTTCACCAAAACCTCCTTCAATTTTATGAGATATTCACTAACAAAACAGAAAACTATTTTTGTGAAAAAAAAATTTTGCATGTCTCATTGCATTAGCTGCATTACTCATATGTTTAAAATTAAGCATATGTTACTATATAGGTTTGGTATTGATGTGCTTGTGGCATAGTTGAAAAAGGAGTTTTCACGCAATATATCCACACACACACCAAACACACAATACCACAATATACCACAGCAATCATTGGTTAATAATTCAGGCATTTAAATGCTGGGGAAAACAAACTATGTTGTCAATATTTTTTGAAATATTGTCAAATATTTTGAAAAAGGAAATTCACTGTCACACAGTTTTCCGACTATGCTGGAGTTTAAACATTGTAACAGAAAGAGATTCAGTTTCAGATATGTCAACTTTCATTCATGTAATTTAGGACACACCAAAGCTTCTTTAAAATATATTAGAAAAAATACAGCTCCTTTGAAGAAAAAAGCACAAGGAGCCATCCAGGCTAATTCAGGAGAAATAACATTTAATAATCAACGGATTGTGAAGACCCATTTACTTGATGAATGGTAAATATTGTATGGAGTGAAAAAGTCTTAAAAAACATCACAGTTATAGTAACAAAATGGAAAATCCCTAGCTGTTTTGTTTTGTTTTGCTTTTTTTAACGTCTTTGGAGTTTTTTTTTAACATGATGGATATCTATACAAATTTCTCTTTCTCTTTGCATAATCATTTCCTATGCACACACAACCATTTGACATGGGAGTTACAAGATGTGAAGAATGTAGATGGACACTTATTTCTTTGATTTTTAAGTGTTTATAAGGCAATAGTACATATATCCACTAGGTTACTGCTTTGCAAATTTGCCATTGATTTCTTTCCTGTTATTTCAAAGTCACCTTTATTGAGATAAGCATCTGCTACATTCCCCTGTCAGAGACAGGATACTAGGCTGAATAGACTTTCAGCTTAATCCAGTCTAGCTGTCATAAAGTCTTACAAACTGTAAGTTCCAGAAATGAAAGGATCAAAATTATTAGTGGAGGTTCCAAAATATAATACAACCATACAAAATAATTACTGTCAGGACTCCTTCACTTTACAAACATATAAAATGCACTTACTTTGAGGGTGAGAAGGGAGAAAAAATCCTTCCATTAGAAAATATAGTTACAAAGTTTTGAACAAATAAATTCACACACTGCAGAGTACGCACACACGCACATGCATGCAGACATGCATATACATACACACACGCATGTGCGCACACACACACACATGCTTAGAGTTTACACTGCATTCCTCTGATGCCATGAGTATTATTTTATTTGTACACTCACCTTTACTGCACATTCTAAACAAACAATAGACAAGACTGTAAGGATTTCTTCCCTTAAAACTGCAACAAAACAAGTCTCAACATTTGCAAAACATTCCTTTATTATTAGAAATAAATTATTTTGTATAAAAATTAGCATGCGTTGACCATTGCATTTATTTTAGCATAACCCAGGACTTAATTCAGTCAGCCATCACAAGAAACAAATTCATCTTCTTTTACGAGTTGAACAATGTAGGACAGGAAAGGAAATTGTCACAATCACAAAAAAGTACTTACAAATATAACATCAGACATGATTTATTTCAACAGCATTTTTTTTCACAAGCTAACATTTGTTTTCCTTTTGTGATTTGCTTCTTTTTGTGAATGAACAGTTCAGAAGCTTGACACTCTGTCTCTATGTTATAAAACTGGACTTTTCCTTCCCCTGTCTCTTTTTGCCTTTTGCCTCTTGTTTAATCCTTGTCCTTTGGGAGACTGACTATTGATTTGAATGTAGTCTACTGGTATTTCCATGACTGAATTCTGGTGGTGGTAAAGTCTATGTTTGCAAGATTCCATCCTGCAGGTCTTCCAGTGAATTTCATCCCTGCTCAGTTTGCCTGATTGCTGTAACTGACATAAGTTGTCTTGGTAGAGGAGGCTGTAAATCAAAAAACCAAAAACAAACAACAACAAAAAACAAAGTTCAGGTTTTTTAGAATCAAGAGAGGAGAAAAAAACCCCCCATATTTAGCATTTGAACTCAGACAATGTCCAACTATATTTCCAAATAACATGGCCCATGTTCATGGAATAAAGTAAGAAAGTTATAAAAATGTATAAACAGTGGTTAAATTGTATCTCAAGTTCCATGTTCTTGATAATAAGTTATTTTGCTTATGATTTGGGGAAGCAGAGGTGAAGAGAGAGGAACAATGGTGAGTGGTTTTAGCATATCTGTAACAGAATTTCAACATACAGTTTCTCTGGTGTTATTTTGGTTGATTTCTGTATAGATGTTCTTAATTTAGAGCTTGGATCTTTCTCCCTTTTCTACTGATTGAAGACAACTTTGCAGCTCATGGTAGTTTGTTCATCTAGAAGGAAGCTTACTCTCCTCAAAAGGAGCAAAGCCTAACGTGGGAAACATTTCCTTAAGTTAGCAAAACTGAGAGGCTAGTGCCTAAAGCACATATTCTCTTCGGAACCTTCAGACACAAAGCATCTGCATATAAATGAGCCAGCAGAAATGCTTTTGAGAGCCTAGGCTGTATGTTAGAGCTTCTATGCTATTACGTTGATGGTCAACTTTGAGCATCATCCTTTGAGCAAAGCTGATACCCCTTGTTCAGAATCATAGAATCATTTAGGTTGGAAAGGATCTTTAAGATCAAGTCCAACTGTAAACCTTACATTGCCAAACCCACTATGAAACCATGTCCCTAAGCACCACATCTACGTGTCCTTTAAATACCTCCAGGGATGGGGACTCAAACGCTCCCTGGGTAGCCTGTTCCGATGCTTAACATTGAAGCAGTCTCAGTGAAGAAATTTCTCCTAGTACATAATGAGAGAGTCAAACACTTTTACTATTGTAAAAGTGAATAAGTGTGAATCTTACATGGAAGTTTGTGTTAGCTTCTAGCCCTTATAACTTATCCCTTTGCTGTAAAAAATATGGCCCAAGTCTCCATTGTTCTGTTAATGCAGTGGTGGGAAGACGGAAGTGGTGACATCAGGGCTCACAGGCCTGATTTTAAACCAGTTGGGTATATGGCAAATCAGACTGCTGGGGGACTGAGTCTCTTTTTTGTCCCTATAATAAGATCTATGTCTCACTTCATAAAGAGGAATTTGGCTTCCTAAATAAGTTTTATATTCCATCTGCTGCAGGCATGTTCTACTTATGACAGTGAAGACTGCATCTGGCAGGTTGAAACTAACATGATGATACAAAAGTTGTCTGGTCTATAGACTCAAAGTTCTTAATTCTGTTCCCATACCTTACTTCCTCCAATTTCTTATTTCTGTATAGAATCTGGTGGGAAGAGCTGAGATAGACAGGAAGAGGATTCTTCATGCTAACTCCTAAATCCTGCCCAACAATCTGGTGATTTGGCAAGAACAGACTACAGAAATCAAGAAATGACAGTTTTCCTCTCTCCTGCACTAAAGGTTAAAGTGAATCAAAGATCACTAAAATTGGTGCAAAGTAATACTAGGTAATATAAATAACTAAGCTTGCTGTTTGTTTCTTTCTTTCTGTATTCTTTGGGTTCCTGAGAAATTTGATTCTAATATTGCATTTGCCATTTTTTAAGACACAACACAACCAGAACATTATAATTCACATATCACTAATTTTTTTGTTCCCTAAGAATGTATATATAAGAATGAATAATCAAAAGGAAGCTGCAAAACATAATATTTCTTACTTCACTTGCACAGGTAGCTCCAGTACTTTGTGTTTGGTAGAGCTAATTCATGAAAGGATTGCTTTTGGCACATTAAGCAAATAATTTACATAATCGATCACATTATTTGAGCACCCACATGAAATAACTTTATTTGCATGTATTGGGACACTTGAAGCAAATATAGACTCATTTACATCCTTCAGATCTTTCAGATGGCATGTACTACTCCCATCTGAACTCTTCCATGCTCCCACAGCTGGATTTCTGAGAGTCTATTTTTCCTTTAGCCTGTTATGTCCCTTCTGAAAATAATGCAGGACTGCTGAAATGGCACCAAGTTCCTTAAAGCATAAAAGGATTTTGTTCCCAGCTAAGAAATAGCAAATAAATGCACATCTGCAAACACTGCACACTTGGGAACAAAAGGACTGAAGGAGCAGAGCTGGTTTTTTTGACTCACCCTAAAAATCAGCTCAGATACGTATGTGATCAGGTTAAACTAGCTTACAACACCCTGTATCAGCTGAGTTCTTTAACTTTTCATGTGTATTTTTTTAGCCCACAACAACATAGCATAATAGGATTTATCACAACTCAGTAAGCTGAATTATGTGAGGACATTTGCAAGCTCAAAATACAAAAATATATAGTAACTACACCTTAGCTGATTTAAAACAACTTGTTAATTTGCTGTAACTTTGTTGTATATCTGAGACTTAAATAGCTTTGACAGAATCCAGGACTGATCAAGAAACAAAAATTATCCTATTGAGTTCTGAGTGTTGTTACTTTAAAAAATGATAGCACAGGAAGCTAGTGTAGATAGTAGTTAGAAATTTATTAAAACTAATCCCATCTCCAAACAATGGTTTTTTTACTTGATAAATATTACAAGTGTCTTTATAGTCCAATGTAACAAGCCTACATTTCCTGTTTGGGGATCGAATGTTTCAGCAGCTGGTGTCCTGCTTTTTAAGACTGTTAGCATTTCATAGTAATAACATGAAACACATTTGGCAAGCATAGATGGCCAGTAAAAGTAACAGACTTGGCTCAAAATATTTCTGGGAATGAACACTCTTTTAACTCCAGTTACCACACTGCTGTTGGAATGAGACAAAAAGAAAATTAAATAAAAAAGGATCTAAAGCAATTTAGAATTATTATTGTGGTCTGACCTATATGCATTTATAGTACTTGTCATTGTTATGACTTCTGTAATTGCATCTGGATATTGTTTTGTTTTCATCCTGTTTCCCAGATATAATTTGTTTTCCACTGAATATGAATGTATGTCCACCAAAAACACGATCATATTCATGTGGGGGACAACATGAAATAAAGTCTGTTGCATGAAACAGGACAAACTACACAGAGAAGAGCTGTCTCTGGATGGGAAGCAAAAGGAATTGCTTGGCTGTCTCACCTGATTCCTTACCTAGTTATGAGCATTGTTATCGCCACCAGTATTTGTGCTTGGGAAATGCTGGAAAACACTTATTACCCACTTCTGGTATACTAGAAATAGCCTGATTTTCTGTGATCAGCTTCATATACTACCTCTGAAAAGAAGGATCTACTTCACATGGAGTCAGTGCAAGGAGAAATTTTCTAACGTTGAGAGTTTGTTACTATTGTCCTAGTGAAAAGGACATATGTGACATTATGTACTGGTAACTCACAGGAACCTCCAAAAGTTTTGACAATAACTCTTTTGGCAGAAAAGAGGGAAGCTGGTCAAATCCAAATGGTACAGAACTGTTCTGGGGAAGAGAGAAACCCATCTTGAGGCCAAGAGCTCAATTACATAGAGACGGCTCTCTGGAGTGCAAATTACTTGACTCTGAGTTTTTGCCTATGAAGCATTATAAAGCCTGGATCAAAGCCTAGTCATGATATACTCCTAGTGAGCTCAGAATTATATAGATGTGCTACTGTTAAAATCATGTTTAGAGCACAGTAAATAAGCATTATCTGCATACATCACACTACTGGAGAAGCAGACTAGCTTCCAACAGCAGCTGTTTTCATGAATTATGCATAGTCATCATTTAAGGAATACCAGACACAGCATTTCTTAATTAGATACAGTAGTAAACATCAGATACCCAAGACTTTCTTATTAACGCTCTTTCTCACCCTGCTGTGGAATCCCTCCTTTGACTTTTGCTCAGAAGTTTATAATTTTGCAAACTCAGCAAAATCCACCTGTCCTTCCCTTCTGAATTTCCTTTTGGTGACTTCTGACGATTTGAGAAATTATTGAGCTCTTCATATTTCCTCACTGTTATTTATTCCACAAGGAATTTCATTGCCTTTCTCCTTTGTTTTATGTCATAATCTGAAGGTGTATAAATATATAATCTGCTCAGTCTAGTAGATTTACACATTTTGAAGGGTCATGATTTTTTCAAGTGAATTGGTTTACACTCAGTATCCTCCATGCATAAGAAACTATAGTATGGTAACTTATGGACCATTTTTATATAGTCTTCAGTCTGGCAAACTCTGATTGAATTCACTGGAGGGAGGTTACCTTTTTTTGAAATAAGTACATTTTTCTGCAAATTTGGTACTGACTTGTCTCAATGTGCTCAAGTAAAATAGTACTATTCAATCACCTGTCAACATTATCAGAGAGTACTAATAATTCAAATAAACCCCCTCATTTGCAGTAAAATGACTGAAACAATTTGTCTTTAGCTGTAACAGCTGCTGTCTACCCCATGTGACTTCTAACTTCTCATATAAACCATTTCTCCATTACTACTAAACTCTGGGGATAAAGTTATTGGTTCTATTTATATTTTATTATTATTATTATTGTGATGTCCAGTTTATAAGGCTGTATGTCATGTGGTGAAATGGAAGCTATAACCTCTGTTTTCTTCTATACCAGAGCAATTTAGAGATGTGGCAAGATTCAAGAACTTCTCTGACATGGAAAAGAACTTCTCATTACTAACGCACAACATATCAGAACATGTAATGATTAAGCTGTATATGAATTACCACAATTTTGTACCAAGATGAGCAAGACCACAACAAAAAACCTGGATGGGAAGCACTATTCTGGGAAACGTTAGTACTCATGAGTTGTGATAAATGAACAAGTCAACAAATATTAAGTTAAGGTGAAAAGGTAAAAAACATTATTTTCACTTCCATATCTAACTGCAAAATAAAAACAATATTTGTTTTCAACAGCCTTTGAGTTTTCAATATACAGTGATGACCATAAATACACCTCATGAACTGTCAGGACATACCACGACTGGCACAGCAATGCACAACACATCAAATTAGCACTAGCTAAAACAGATCATTTTAAGAAGATGTGGCTTTGCAAAATCTGCTTGTGCTTTTTTATTTTTGTTACTAGCCTGTGAAAAACAATTTCTTTTAAACAACTCTAGGCATTCCTGCATTCAGCAGTACATGAATTCTGACACACCTCTGGATTCATGCAAAACAAGCAACAAAAAGAATAAAGTTTATTATTAAAAGGAAGTGCATTCTTTTGAACGTACATCTATTAGGAAGTGCTGCCACTCTTGACCATGGGAAAGTCTACAGATGACTTACTGTTGGTTTCAAGACTTTCACACAGTTCAGTTTTGACCTCGCCATTTGGTCTGTCATTTCCTTTTTGGGTCAGTTTGCTTTGCATTGTGGCAGCTGTCACTACAGCCTTGAAGCTCCGCTTCCGTTTTTGAACATTCTGCTCTGGATGAAAAATGATAATATAAACCTTGGGCATGTAGAGCATGCCCAGAGATACAGAAGCACTTAAACTCATGGAGACAGTAAGTGTTGTTGTCTGGATGTACATCTGGGGAAGGAAAGAAACAAGAACATAAAAATCATTGTTATATTTATTTAATTTAAGAAGGAAAACAAAGTAATTAACTAAAAAAATACTAGGTGGAAAGGGAACCAATAACACTCTTCTTTTTCTGTACACACATCAGAACGACTCTTGACTTATGTTGCCTTTAAATATAATCAGGTATGGCTGTTTCATCTTGGGTTTTTTAACCTTAAGAGTAGGTGGTGGAGATGACATAATATTTATTAAACTTCATTCTCACAAAAGTAATCAAGAAGCTGTAGCAACCACATTTTCAGAAAAGAAACAAATACATTTGTACAGGAAAAAAGGAGTGACAACAGGGTTAGCCTTGTGTCTTGTATCTTCTACTTTAATACACAGAAGCTTCTAAAACAGTATGCCATGTGGTGATTCAGTAGGGTGTGCAGCATGGCTCAACCGCCAGCAGGAATAATATAGAATCTAATAAAATCTTTGATATATTCTTTGAATTTCAAGCTTGGGAAAAAAAAAATGCTTTTACATATTTCCATGTTACTGTTGAATTCTAGTCACAATGGTCTGTTGGCACACAATAAATTTATTATTATGTCACAGTCCTAACTAAGTAGTCAGAAAATCAGGGAACCGAGAAATCAGATCACTAAGGACCTCAGTCCCCTATAGATACAAAGGAAAAAACATACACTTTGGAATGAGTGTGTCTATTGTTTTTTACCATCAACAAAAAGAAAGCAACTCTGGTCTTCCATAGTCCGTAAATGAAAATGACAATGAATACTCCATAAGAACAGCAGAGAGAATTTTATATTTGAAGAAGTATTTAAATAGTATATTGGAAATATTAATTTTAGTTCTACTTAAAATTTATTTTTTCTTAGGAAATTATATTTTATTAAATATTTTATGAGTCAAGAATTTTACTTTACAGTTCTGTGTGGTTTCCTAAACTAAGTAGAAAATCTCTCAGTAATCATGTTGTTATACTGAAAAAGATACTGAAGTAAAACCTGCTCATTGCCTTGGCAGAGCATTCACTGACATTGTTGTCAGGCATGATTTAAACACTGACCAATACTATCATATTAACCTGGAGATAAGGTAGTAAGTCTGTCTGCAATGTCAGCTTCAGATCATCTGTTTTTATTAAGTGCCCTTGGGTAGCTTAGCCCTTGGCAGAAAAGTAGAGATACAATAAACTGGTGTGCAGTCACTATTATAGTCGAACATTTTTTAATGTCTTTCAGCTTACAAAGTTTTTCCATTATATACTTTCTCCTTAGAGATCACAAATAAACTGTGCTCTCACTTAAAGCAATGTTAGGTGAGAAACGTGACAAATGTATTTTGGAAGCATGGACTCTTGCTCTGAACCACCTTGCAAACTATCTATGTAATTGTACAGAAACCCGCCAAATATTACCATAAAATGAGGGATAGCCCAATCTACTCTTTAAGAAAAGTCTGATGATACTTCAAAATTTATAAGACGTTCAACCTGCTTTCAAGGACAGCACCAGACTGAAAAGGCAATCAGGATTGTCTTTCTATTGTGCTAAGGAAAGTTATAGGACCAACACCTTCCTTCATTTCAATAATACATCAGGAAATCTACATAATACAGTCTTTTCTCTCACCAGTTAAATAATTCCATTCCTTTCAATCGCTAAAATGACAGTTGTGTGCCTGAAAGCAGAGCTTGACCTACATTGTACATGAATGAAGACCTCACACGGTTACGTTAAGAAGCAAGGTTTTTTCAGACTTCTGTGAGAAGACCTCTGTACAGATGCATGTTCATATGCAAAAAGCACCAACAACATATCTATTTCTCCCTGAATCAAATAGGCTGATCTCCAATTAAATTGGTGCAGCAATGGCTTTAGGGTTAAAGAGTTGCAGTAAGTGGTGTCCAAAAGCAAAGGTATTTTGGTTCCTAAAGATGCAGGTATTTCCTAATGGGATTTTCAAAACTGAATCAATGCAATACCTTTAACAAACTGTACTGTATATGAAAATTCCATTAAACATAAAAAATCCTTTTTTGAAGTTATACCATTTTTAAAAATCTAACTCATGGCAGTTAAGTGGCGAGCTGAGCCGTACCCACAAAGTCTGTAACAATGCCTGGCATTTTAACATGTATTTTTTAAGACCTTATCACATACCCATGATGTAAGGCTTTTTTCTCATGGTTCAGTATAAGAGTTAGTCAATAAAAAAGGATAAGAACCTCTGGATGTTATAGGGTAAAATACATACATTCATGTAATAGTACTAGTCATATTCACAACAAAAACGTGCATTATGATAGATCTCAATGACCTTTCTTGTAATAAGAAGTCCCACAGTGCCAAGCTCTTACAAATACTAACGAGAAAAAGTCTGCCTGAAGGTTTACATTCAAGTAAGCTTCATAAGTGAATTGACTCTAAATCTGATCATGCATTCCCTGAAATAAGAGCCCATGGATTTCAATGCACTTAGTGCAGGTATTTTGCATTAGCTATATCATTACATGTAGTATATTTACTGTGGATTTAATTGAAATGACCAGCATGACAGCTTATTTAAAGAAATCCAAATCACAGATTCTTTCATGTTGCAGATTACAGTTCATATGCAGTAGGATTTATTTATAATGATTGCTGTGCTTTTGAACCAGCCTCTATATTTATTGAAACAATAAAACTAGAGTGAGTTGGGAATTTTCTGACAGAACAGTTTTCAAGTAGTGAATATAGTCTTTAGAGAGCTTTGGCCTCAGGGATTCTGTTTTGCATGGATTACTCTTACTACTTACTCCTTAATGAAGCTAATGAGAAAGAAGAGCTTCAAGAAACTTGGTAGACCTTGAAAGAAAAGCTTTGAACATATACTTACATGTACACATTGTATGTGGTATGTACATCAGTCTGACTTCATATGCTAATGCAATTGCATACTCAGCTGGAGACTAGTTATCCATGACAGTCTGGTCTGATACCTTTCCCTATTAGAATCACAGAGTGATAGAATAGAGACCTATTCCTTTCCCTATTATAATCATAGAGTCGTAGTTTGAGTTGAAACGGACCTTTAAAGGTCATCTGATCCAACCCCCCTGCCATAAGCAGGGACATATTCAACTACCTCAACTTGCTCAGAGCCCCGTCCAACCTTATCTTGAATGTTTCCAGGGATGGGGCATCTGCCATTTGTCTGGGCAACTTGTTCCAGTGTTTCAGCACCCTCATCATAAAAAAAAATTCTTCCTGATATCTAAATGATATCTAGTCTGTACCTACCTTTTAGTTTAAAACCATTACTCCTTGTCCTATCACAACAGGACCTCTTTCTTTTTAAATGGTCATTTGCACACTGAGAGTCTGCTTATAGGACAGGAACATCCCCTGAATGTGATTCTTCCCATCTTTGGAATCCCCCTTCTTGCAGGCTGATCAAGCACCAGTCTTGCAAACAGGATGCCACACACTTGGTTTGACTTTTGTCTGACTCTTATCTTGTTTTATCCCTGACAAGAGAACAATGATGTTTTATGGCTGTGCTTTCTGGTTTTTTTTGTTATTATGGGAACATAACTACCTGTAACTTTTACAGAATTAGCTGCTCTAAAAATCAAGGAGCAAAAAAAGTAGTTCAGTTTAATAAGATATGAGGTCTGAATAATTTTTCATGTGTCTCAGTGGTAGCTCCCTCCAAGTTACAGGAGAAAAAAAGTCCCTTTCTCACAATGATTCCCATTTACACAGAAATGAATTTCAAGACTCCTCACAATAAAATCCATTCTGAACTACAAACTTTTTGTCCAATAATGCCTTTCACAAGTGTAAGAAAGACTGCTATATCTATTCTTCTTGCTCTTGAGAGTCAGAAGATATGACAGAAAACTAAAACCATGGTAGCACAAGGAAAAAAAATTGTATTAAGGAAAACACTTGAGGCCTAAATACTTTCCTGTCTCCATCCCCTACCCCAGCCCACATCAGAAATGGTATAGGACTTCTTATGTATTATTATCCACTTCCACAGCTGATAAAAAATCTCTCACAACAGATTGTGTCTCATGTAAATGATCTAGACCCAAACTCAAACACGACTTGTTTATCTCACAAATGATCTAGACTCTTTTCTTATGAGAAGGATCCTACAAGGTTCGTAACATAGCCTCTGACTGCCTCAGTGGCTGAAATAGATAATGGCTGCATGAATATTTAGGGGTTTTCTATCTTCTATCATTGATCCCAGGAATATGTATCTTTCTACTTTGAAACTTAAAATGTGACATAGGAATTATTGGGGAACAAAAAAAGAGGTTATTTTAGAAAAACAGATACTCTGATGGCTTCTTCAACTTGGAAGTACTTGAAACTGAATTGCCTCCTTGGTAACCTGAAAAATTTCTATGCCTCGAAGCAAGTGTGTGCACCAAATTGTCCCAGTGCAGGTTGCTGAATGCCTACCTCTTAGTTAGGCTTTACTGCTTAGAATTGAAAGATCACCCAAGTCGTCAGTATTGTTCCATCAGTTAGGTGCTTGCAGAGACAATGTCATGCATATAGCATGCCTTGAGTTCAACACAAAGCAACCACTTTCATTAGAGAAAAAAAGTAGTACTGGTAATGCCACAATTTTTGTTCAGATTGCTTCCTTCGTTTGAGTCATCCCCTACTTTCACACAGAGTATATTCAGGCTTCCTCCAGAACTGAGGGTTTTCTCGTGCTATTTATTTTTATTTTTATTTTCTACTCTGTTTTAATAGGTCAAATAGAGGGTACCTCCCACCTAGCCTGCTATCTATTCTGGTTTTAATAGTGTACCCTGGATAGGTGGGAGATAACAGCTATTGCGATTTCTTGAGTGAATTGAATCTAAGTTTTCCACTTTGGTGCAAGTTCTTTAACTGCTAATAGTTGTAACACAGAAGATGAACAAGTCCAGCAGTTAGTGAAAACTACTGTGGTTAGTGCTAAACCACAGAGGGAAGTCTTGGTACATCTCAGGCTATTGGGGTGCCTGGTGTAGATCCAACTCAGCTACTTTCATTCCAAAGAGAAATGGATTTTAAAGAGATGCAGCTGGTCTAATGCCTGTTATTGGCTAATTCTATATAATCTGCCCTTTAGAAGTGCCTTTCTCTGCAGGCTAAAGAAACTGCCTCTGTATCAAACACTGGCACCTGACCCATCCTGCTGAGACAGATATACCCAGATAGGCACTCTTGAAAATGCATTCTATACTGCCCATAACAAAGCAGAAGATTAAATTATAATTTAATTTTCCCATTATCCTTGTTACTAAATACTTTATGTCTCATATGTGGATCTTTCAGCTCCTTCAGCCAGTTTCATTTTTTAAGGCCAGAACTGCAGCAAGCTTCACTTCCTACAAGGGTTTTTTTGCTTTTATTCTTTCCCACCACTCTTGTCTTCACTCCCAGCTGTTGGGAGCCTTTAACAGATCATTTATAGCCAGAAAATAAATGATACATCATAAAATAAAGATACTTGCCATTTATTCAAAGACAACCCACAGGTTGGGAAAACCAGCAAAATAGTCCCTCTCCATTTGTGGTGGAGAAAGCATGAGTCTTTTTAAGTCCTAGAAAACCACTGAAATCATTAATAGCCATCCTCCCTCTGGTGCAAAACCTAGAGGGCTTAAAAAAAGACAGTTCCCTTCTTTTAAGGTCATGCACATGCCATAACACTAAAATAGCTTTTATGTGTGTTACTGCTTGCTGGAGTTGACTGGATGACAACAATTATGTTTCACAGCTGTGTTCACAAATCGAAAAGAAACATGATGCAACCGATTCCACACCAAAAATCAACATGGAAAAGGCTGGCTGCAGGCAAATATATTTGAAAGCAGGAGATTATAAACAGAGAGGTAAACATGCTGGCAAGGTGCCAATAACTAATGAGTATTCATGCTTTTCTGCAGAACCTCCATCTCCATAAGCTTACAACTACAGATTTGTATTGCTGTCTGTGCACAACATACATTTCTGCCCGGATCTGTGGGAAGAAAATTCATCTTTTCTTAAGGAAAAAAAATTACAGGTGCAAGTCAGTCATTGTTTTTCTCATATAACAAGATTATTTTCCAGGTGTAAGATAAACTTCATAGAATGAGTCTTCTTCAAACATTTTTTCAGTCAGAAAACATAGGAAACAACATATAGATTTTTTAACCTTTTAAAACCACTCCTTTCCAAACTAGCAATTTAAACGAGGTTTGAGAGGAAGTCAAAGCCTTCTAACATGAAAGTACAACATTCATCAGGTTATTATCTCAAGCAGTAAACGTAAGCTGTAATTCTATACATTGCAGAGGAAAATAAGAAAACAAATCCTCTTTATTTTTCTCTGTACATTTCAGTTGCTTTCAGAAACTTTAAGAGAAAGGAAAGATCTAATAATGGATTTCAATTTAAATGTGTGCCAGCTTTAAAAAGTGTGAACTTTCATTAAAGCTTGAATATGAAAGGAACTATAAAAGCTTGTAGCCTTGGTGGAACATGTATATACCTGCATTTCAGAAACTGAGTTATGGTAACAATTTCACTTTTTTCCATTTAAGTCAAATTTTGACCTTTCCTGCAATATTTATAAGTATTCCCTTTCTACCCGTAAACTATTATATGCAAAGAAAGGTATGGCTTTAGTAGGTCTTTTTTTCATCATTGCATTTATTATTTTAAGGTAAGTAGAAATAGAGAACTCAGAGCTGTCAACTGTATTGGAAATGGTATGTTGCTCAACTGCACGTTGCAAAGTTTGTATTGCATCTTTTACCTTCCAAAGTGTTATTTCACCATATTCCTAAAACTAACTTTAGTTTATCCAAATATTTTCTGGTGACTTCTTAATACCTGATTTTACCATGGAGGTAGAGTAGGACAGCTGTATCCCAAAGACAACTCCTGAAACTCAGATAATGGGAATCTGAAGAGATTCACTTCACCAAGCTTTGCTAATCTATCCTGTCATTTGGGAAAAAATCCTCCTGGAACCAGTAATGGTTGTCTGACACAGTATTTCTTCATCCCATTGCCTAATAAGACATGATTCCTTTGTCACATGGAGAGTATCTGGTATACATAGTAATGTATCAAATAAAAAGAGGAATAGTTGATCTCTAGGGCTGAGGAACAGCTACTATAAATATAATACTCTGTCACTGTGTCTGTATAGTAGACAATGAAAAAATGCTGTTGTATAGGGCTGGGTACTAGGACCTTGCTCCCTGAATTGTTAAACTATTAGAGCACTCCCAGCCTGAGTGGTCCTGGGCCTATGCCAACTCACACTCTCCCAAACCATTCCCAGAAGTTTGCCCAGAATTCAGGATGATTCCCACTATATAATGTTGAAATACCCACACTGTTCTTGCTGAGAGATCAAGAAATTTAATATTATAAACCTAGTAACACTATGGCAACTGGCTTCATGGCCTGTGAATATTCTTGACAATGTACAGTTACTATATTAGACAGAGCCTAAGAGGGCAACACAGGAGACATCCATGCAGACCGGGGAATGAGTTGACTGCGAGCAGACCTGTAGAGAAGGATCTGGGGATGCTGGTGGAAGAAAAATTGGATATGTGTCAGCAGTGTATGCTCGCAGCCTGTGAGGGTGAGGCTGTTGTTTAGAAAAAAACAAAAAAGAACAAGTCTGCTGAAGAAGGGAAACCATCACTGAAGCTGTAAAAGAGGAGCGGGACCGAGTGTAGGCCCGGTAGTTTCTCCTTTCTGAGGCCCACAATCCCCACCGTGCGTGTGTGATAACCATGCCTCGCTCACGCCCTTTGTCTCAAAGGGAACAAAGCCCAAAAGATAAAAACTATCTATTGGCTAAGGGGTAGCACACATCCAGTGCTGTAACACATCCACATTGTGTCTAAACTGATAAAAAAGGCTTGCTTATTGAAGTTATCCATATGAAAAGCCTACACAACTGCAAAGGTATAAAATCTCGACTCAGAGAGCACTTGATGGAGCTCCCTCTGAGCTGGCCTGAAATTCCTGACCATCGTCACGCTGTGCTTTCCCTCTGAGCAGGTCGTGTGTCTGTTTATTTTCTTTCACTTGTAGCTTACTATAATGTCTTAATCAATTTTTTTTTTTATTAAGTCTATTTTTTTATCTTTCTGCGATTATTTATTGTAATTCTACCTAGGGTGATCACATATGGTCACTGCCTCTATTATATTAATAGGGATAGTGATTTGCTTGTGGGTATTGATTTATGTTTTTTATTAAAGTAATCATATTAATCACACTGTGAGTCCTAGTGCTTGTTTATACTAACCAGGCCCATAACCAATGAACTGAATTCACTGCTCTGAGTAGCAGGCAGGAAGTCTGTGGTGTCCTGACACAGCCCAGAAAGCCAACTATTTCCTGGGCTGCATCAAAAGAAGCGTGACCAGCAGGTCAAGGGAGGCGATTCTCCCATCTATTTTGCTCTCATGAGACCCCATCTGGAGAACTGTCTTCAGCTCTGAGGCTCCAACAGAAGAAGGACACGGACTTGTTGGAGGAGGTCCAGAAGAGAGCCACAAAGGTGATCAGAGGGCTGGAGTACCTCTCCTATGAAGACAGGCTGAGAAAGCTGGGGTTGTTCAGCCTGGAGAAGGCTCTGGGCAGACCACATAGCAGCCTTCCAGTACCTATTGGGGATCTACAAGAAAGCTGGAGGGGGACTTTTTACTAGAGTATGTAGCAATAGGACAAGGGGTAACGGCTTTAAGCTGAAAGGGGGTAGATTTGATTAGATATTAGAAGAAATTCTTTACTGTGAGGGTGGTGAGGCACTGGCACAGGTTGCCCAGAGAAGCTGTGGCTGCCCCATCCCTGACAGTGTTCAAGGCCAGGCTGGATGGGGCTTGGAGCAACCTGGTCTAGTGGAAGGCGTCCTTGCCCACGGCAGGGGGGTTGGAACTAGGTGATCTTTAAGGTCCCTTCCAACCCAAACCATTCTATGATTCTATGATTCATAGCAACATGGTAATTTTTCAACATGGTAGACGTTAATACCAGCTGTCATTTCTATTGGCAAATGTGACCTCTAACTATAAAATTCCAGAAAATTGGCTTTTTTTGCCTGTTTTATTTCTTTGAGTTTGTTCTTTCCTCTTCCATTTGTTTGTTTCAATATACAAGTTTCAGATGATTTAGCTCTTCTGTAATTGCTACATTTGAAAAAGCTTTCTATTGATGCGTAATGCCTGTAGACCTAGTTTGTGGTTTTACAGATAACATCACAGAACACTGGCATCAGAAATTATGCTGTTTTGTGGCAAAAGATGAAGAAGATTAGACTGAAACAAGTGCTGCATTATCTAATATTCTGCTAATTGGGTATAAGCAACATTTTTGAAGAGAAAAAAGCGTTCAGTTTTACTTCACCTGCAACACTTATTACAATAAGGCAATGTTTTATTAAGAATAGCAATAAACTAAAGTCTGCTTCTTTACTGTGGTCCATCCTCAGGACATATGTCTCATGGAAAATGTTATGCACTGCCTCGCAGACCTACAAAATTATTTAAGATATTAGCAGGTAATTTGAGTCTTTTTGCTTCTCGTAAATTAGGTTAGATATCACACTACCATATAGCTTACATACACCACAGCACACAATTCATTGCAGTATTATGGTTTTTAAGGGGCCATGTGATCCATTTATCTCATCAACCTTACTATAAGTAGAGCCATAGTAGTCAATCACTGACCAAAGACCAATCTTTACTGTCTGTTGTAATGAGTATGTCAGTCCTGATATTCAAGAGTACTGAACTCCAAAAGCTCAAGTAAAAATAGATACTCAGAAATTGCAAAACCAAGCTAAGAAATCTCCAAATACCAGTAAAAAAAAGTCAATAGTAAGTAATCATATTGGAAAAAGTATGTGCTGCATGGAAAAACTGAGGAAGGAGATTATTTAAAATTAGTTCTGATATTATACATTAATTGAATCTTCAACATAATGTAGAAGTAGGATTTTTATGGTCTATTGTGTTACACTTAAGATCTTTTTATGTGTAAAATGCCAAGCAAAGAATTTATTGTTAGTCTAATTAAAATCTTTACAGCCTAATCAAAACTATAGCAAATATTATAATTAATCCAGTTAAAATTGTATCAGCTTTTATTGTTCAAATTATTCAATTATTACAAGAAAATATAATTAATAATGTAACTAAATCTGTTACACATGAACTTCTGAGTATCAAACCCTATTGTCCAGTGATGCACACTCTGCCCGTGCTCCTCTGGTTCCTAAGGACAATAGATTCAGCCCTCCACAAGAAGAACATAGGGAAGGGGAGGTTATGCTGAGTTGTCAGCAACCCAAATCCTTCCCCAGGAGAAGGTGCATGATGTTGATGGCCAGTGTTCCCTCCCCCTTAGATCTGGGTGCAGCTGAGGTTACTTTTATGCATTTTCTAACACTGTGCTTATTTGCTCTTTTAAAAAATGTGTTCCCATCTACGATCAGTCTATCTCCACTCATTAACTGCTTATTAATAAAAATTAAGTCCCAGTCACTTTGTTACTGAGAAGCTTCACAGATTTTTTATATCTTTACCATATAGAGTATTCAGAGAGCCAAGCTGAAACAAGTTAGGCAGTAGTCATCTGACTGCCAGACAACTGTTGTCACAACTAACAGAAGCTCAGGACACAAGTCAAAATATATCCCAAAAGCCCACTGACCAGTCAATACAAAGCCTGGAGCCTTTTCCTAGGAACAAAAAAATCATATTTATTGGGCTACAGCTGGGTACTGTATACAATGGTGAACCTCATTTCTAATTTTATTTAACAAAATAATTTAAATTAATTTAACAACAGATTTCCAAAGATTTTCTACCATAGTTGTAGTCCAGCCTTCAAATCACATAGATTTGAATATTATCCAATACTTAGAAAATTAAAATGGTTTTTGGTCAAATGCATTCTGTTTTGCTCAGCTTAGATCAATTCATCTGGATAAGATGCAGCACAATTTAGAGAATCATTTTACTTTTGAGCTTTTTTTAATTTTTAGCAGAATTATTTTATGTAATTTATTATTAATTCAGTCTTCAGGTATCTACTTTGAACACAAATTGTATTTACCCTAAGGCTAAATCAACGATCAAATGTGGCACATGGACAACTATTCAAAATAAATTCATGTAGACTGGCACATTCTCAATTATAATCCATTTGAAAATATGGGAGTTGACATTTTGGAACACTTAAAACTCAATGAGACATTTGGCAACCCCAAAATTGTCACTTCATATGCATAGTTGTATAGTGATGAAAAAGGGAAAGCAAGCAAGCCGTCTTATAGATAATTAAGGAAAAATAGTACCAGGAAAAAGAAAAAAGTGTGGCTTGGATTTAATTCATACTCCAGTTTAAAATAAAAACTAAATAGTTTACTATAGCATAGAGTATTGTTGTTGACTGACACATTCTCACAACTAGAATATATTGCTGAGAAGAAGGCAAACTTTTTTCTTGCCCAGATTTGAAATTTATAGAATATTACCATCCTGTATGTTTAAAATGACCAATACTGACTGAAGATCTATTTCCTATATTCGCAGGAAAAAAGAAAAAAAAAAAAAAAAAAAAGAACAGAAAAGGTTAACTTTAGTTGCTGGTTTATTATTCTATTAACTGCATTTTAGCTTCTGTTTTCTGGAGAGTTTTAAATATGCATTATACCTGAGCTAAAGAGATAACTGTGCTCTAGATATACTATAAAACAACATCTAACTCTGTAGTAATTAACTTGCTACTAGGTTTAGTTTTAAAATATGTGTGTTTATTTATTTAGTGAACATGGCTTAAGTGTCAGAGTTCAAGTACCTGATAGAGATAAATATTACGTGAAGTACACTTGTTCAGAAGATAATTTTATTTAGCATCTTCAAGCAGGGCATAATTAAGTTACTCTGTCATACAAAATGATGGAGGCTTAAATAAGTAACAGCTGGTTACCCCAATGGCTGTACAACTGCAGGGCAGCCTTTGGCAGGAAAAGCTGTGCAAACCCAACCAATACATTATGCTAATGGGAACAATGTAATGAGCAAGGAAGCAGCTAAAATGGAATGACAAAAAGAAAAACAAACAACCAAACAAGTCTTTTCAGCCCTTAGCATGCATTTCAATTGCAATTTGTGAACAGAAATCTTACAATGGCAATACTCAAGTACTAGCCTTGTCTAGAAATGTTTGCTGAGTCTATTCTTTATGTCAGAAGTTTAAAGACAGCAGGATAAATCCACTGATGTTTGCTCCCTTGACTTCAATGAATTTTCACTAAATTGCTCCAAGTGGTGAATTGACCAAAACATATAAACTAATAAATATATTTTGTCATTAATTCTCTCTCTGATCTTTTATAAAAAGAAATTAAACTGCAGTATGAGTGGCCAAAATGAGACTTAAAAATATGAGCATTATAGAAGTATTTCCTCACCATTACTACTAATCTCTAAAGGTTTCATTTGAGTGTTTACTTGCCTTTGTGTCTGATTGTTAGTGTTTGGTTGTGTTTGGTTTTTTTTCCATAACGCATTGTGACACTGCTCTAGTAGATTTTTTCTGACAGATTTCATTCATTCCAGAAGGCCATTGTGAATTCTCTACCTGGCTCTGGAGCAGGATGAAACCCCTACTAACCTGAACTGGATTTTAGAACGAGGTGCCAGGTTCCTATCTGCAGTGCAGTGCAGAGGGTATGTTGCATGTTATGAGCGATAGGCTCTGTGCTGCATTTGAAGCACAGTCCTTTCAAAGTTCACTCCAAAAGGGCTTTTGATACAGGACTTCTCAAAATAAGTCATATAATAAGTCTTTTCAAATAAGACTTTCAAAAGAGCCTATGCTAGTTTATAATCTAGGCCAAAATTAATAGTCTATGAATATGTGATCTTAATCTAGATTACCCAAAACAGAAGCAGAGAACAGGGATTTCCAAGGGTGGAGGCAGCAGCCTTTAAAAGTTTAAGGTGAGAGCAAAAACTGGGGGAGAAGAAAATCCTTAAGAGCAGTTAGTTTATAAAATGTGTGAGGCAGTAGGAATACAGAGGAATCTCTAATATACGTTTTCCCTTGTATTTTTCACATGTAAGTATAACTCGCACTACTGCCAAAATGCTGGTGACCCACCAACCACACACAGGAATATAGGGCATATTGATAATTATCATCTTAGGCAAAAGTCTAATATGAACAGTAACAAAAAATCTTGGTAAATATGTTCACACTACCTATATTAGGAAGTGCACAAAATAGAATACAGACCAACTGTTCCTGACCCACAGACTTCACTATCTAATTTTAAATAATATCAAAAATGCATCAAATAGCAGAAGATGCTGTTTTGGTAGAAACTATGAGAGTACAAGAAATTTAGAAAGCAGAACTTTGCTTTGGGATATTTCGTGTCCCCCTGTGATGGCACATGATTACTGCATAAACATGTCCAGAATCATTTGTGCTTGCTACCAACAATTTTTTTTATTGGTTTCTAGTTAAGTGACTTTGCACGCTCTGAATTTTACTTTGGCAGTCTTTTCCTGAGTTCAGATTAATGCCTGTATGCAAAATCTCAGTTCTTTTCCCTCCATGTCTATGCACCTGTCATCTCAAGTGACCCAAGTACACCAATTGAGAAGGGATACGTAAGAAGTACCATCTCTTTTAGACTATGCAAAAACATTTCTGTTTATCTGGTTTCTATAAGCACTGTTATTATGGACTCCCTATATTCTTCCTAGAAAGGAGAAGTGGTAAAAACTCACCATTATTTCACATCTCTCCAGGTGCAGTTTTACTAAGAGGAAAAAAGGTATGTTAGGGCAAGGATATCTTCATTTCTCCCACTGAATTACCTCAACAGCATAGCCTTGTGAAGTGTCATGACTTTAGTTTGCCCTCTTGCTTCCCTATGACCCATGCTTTAAAAGTTTCATTACAATACTGGTATCTTCTTGCTTAATAGCTTCACCTATCAGATACAGCAGATCTTTATGCCCAGCAAACAGTTGCATCTGTCAAAGAAGGGTCATGCATGGAAAGAGAGGCAGGGGCATATTCTTAAACTGAAGAAAGTTCTGCACCAGGGCATCTGTTTTGTGCCATAGGACTAGTGCCAACCCACACACATGGCTGTTCCTGCAGGCACAGCTAGTACTGGTTTATGACCCTATATGCATCCTGTGCCATGTTCAACAGATTGTCATGTGACAAAGCATGTCATCACTTCTTTCCAAGCCCAATCCTGCCTTTTGCTACGTGTTTCAATCCAGCCATATATACTGTAACCCAAATTGCCTCATTTCTTTGGGATTAATGTGTCCTTACTTTACATAGAATTCCATATGGCATCCTGATGCTTCATCATCTGAACTAATATCTGTTCAGAGCCCTACAGCTCCCATCTGTAGTACATGCCTGGATTTCCTTTGTATGGAAACTTTCTTGGATGCGGGATAAAATAAGAATATTGCGGTCTGAATTGCATCAGAAGAAAATGTCTGACCCGGCACTTGCCAGGAGTCCAGGTACCTGAATCGTTATCATATCACAGTGCTTCTCAAAGTCCAGGACCATGACATCAATTTGATTACCAAGGTGTTTACTTACACCAGAGTTCAGCAAGAAAATGACAGAGTGGTTTCAATGTGGCTTAACTAACTATTCCCCCAAATCCTAGTTTGTTTTTGAAGTGTACCTAGGTCCTACAATCTCTTTTCATTTTCCTCAGCAGGTAACCATATAATTATGGCATAGACCTGACACAAACACTATTATTTCTCTGTGAGAACTTGGATAAACTTTGAATTTCTTCATCTATCTGGAGGATTCTCATGGCAAGGTAGGATTTTGCTGACTTCCACAGAAATGTGCAGTATGAAGATATGTTAGAGTACCATCTCTGAGGTATCTCAGGAGGGGATCTCGGAAGTGCTACAAGGTGGAGCAGGGATGACATACATACATCACCTTCCAATCCCACCTACACATGCATAAAAACTCTCCTGCTACATTTCACCTTCTTTTTGCTCTTTCTGTGTTCAGGGTGAATCTCACTTCTTTGAACTATTCTGCCTATTTTATTTTTTTTTATTTATTTTATTCAACTGCAACCCTATCTGGTGAGGTTTCAGTTAGTTTCTTCTGCATAATAATGCAGTGTAGTCCTTCCACAATTCTTATATATCATTATTGACAATTATTTCTGTATTTGCACTCTCACCAGCTACAATGTCATCCATAGCTAATACTGCATCTTCACTAGATTCAACATTAGAATCTTTATGATGTTAGCATACAACCTCTACTTTCACTCTGTCATTCCTAACTGTCAATAATTTTAATCCTGAAATAAAACCTTTTCTGGGGCAATACCATAAGGCAGGAACTTATGCGTAGAAGGTATGCAGCAGTCAATGTGTCTAAATTGCAATGCAGAACCAGCACAAGGTGGGCTTGTGACTGATTCAGGCCTGGCTCTAGCATGTCGTGGCTGATAACACCCAGGGGAGCTATGAGTGTTATTATCCCAAATGCAGTTAATCATACAAAGTGAATCTGGCACACTAGGATGTTCATGTATCCATCTGCTCTTGCTATAGTAACACTATACGGAGAAGACAAGCCAGTGAACTTCCTCTTAGAGATCTGGGATACTTCCTATACAGTCACTTTTATCATCTTCCACAAGAGAAGAAATTTGTTGTCAACCTGAAAAGATATTGTCTACAAGGACAGAACAGACCTAGATTCAAGCAGAAAGTGAGTCATAGCTACCAAGAGATTTCAGTTTCCTACTGTTCAAATCTGAAGTCTAAACTTGAGAATATGTCGGCCTGAGCCATGAAAAGATGATGTAAAATCCTTTCTTAACTTTCAAACAGCTGCAGTACTTTGATCTACTGTGTTATACAATGGTGTCAGCATTACTGCTGAGAAGAAAACAGCTAGTCCCTTGTGTGAACATTCTCAGCATGAAAAAAGAGGTTTTGTCCCAGATCAAGAACTGAATTTTTATCTAACTGAAAATCCACAAAAACTTATAAATATCCAAATCAGTTCAACTGAAGAATTTGGTATCATTCTTTCAAAAAAGATTTTGCTTCATTTATAAGTATAGTTAATACAGGTTGGAAGGGATCTCCGGTCCCTAGTCCAACTTTCTCCTCAAAGCAGGGTCAGCTGTGCAATCAGACCAGGTGTCTCAGGTCTTTATCCAGTCAGGTTTTGGAAACCCCCAAGGATGAAGAGAGGCTGCACAGCCTCTCTGGACAACCTGTTGAACTTGACTGTCTTTAGAGGGAAATATATTTTTCCTTTTATCCATCTGAATTACTTTTGTGTCAATTTATGCCCATGATTTCCTGTTCTCCTACCATGCCCCACTGTGAAGACCCTGGCTTCATTCTCTCAGTAACCTCCATGAAGGCACTGAGGGCTGCTGTTCACTCTGTCCAAAGCCGTCTTTGTTCCAGGCTGAACAAGCCCAGCTTCATCAGCCTCTCCTCACAAAGTGCATGCTCCAGCCATCAACCATCATGGTGGTCTTGTGCTGAACTTGCTTCAATGTATTGATATGTGTCTTCTACTAGGAGGCCAGTACTCCAGACATGACCTAATGAGAACTAGAAAGAGAGATAATCTCTTCCCTGAATCTATCTATCTGCTCCTGTTAATAAAGCCCAGGAGGCTGTTGGCCCTTTTTTTGACCACGGCACTGTTAGCTGATGCTGTTGGGTGTCTGCAAGGCCTCCATGGCCTTTTCCACAGAGCTGCTGCTCACACAGTCAGTTTCCAACCTGTACTACTGTAAGGACTCTACCTTTCCAGGTGCCAAACTTCGCATTTATGTGCTGAATTTTATGAGGTTCCCATTGGCTCATTCCTCTATACTGTCTACGTGCCTCTGGATGACAGTCCTTCCCTTTAGCATATCAACTATTAACCACCAATTTGGTACCATCTACAAACTTCATGAGAGTGCATGTCATTGCTTCTAACTGGTCATTGGTAAAGATTTTTAAACATGACAGGACCCAGAACAGACCCCTTATAACTGGCTTCCAGGTAGAGTATGACCTATACCCATGACCCTCTGAGCCCCATCATCCAAACTCTTACCTATTCGGTTGTACACCCTCCCAGACTATAACAATCTGACTTGGGTACCAAAATATTGTGGGACATAAAGGCCAAAAGCCTTGCTAAAATCAAGTTAATTGATGTCTCCAGCTCACCCCTCATCCACATCCTTCTGCTCCATCACAGAAGGCAATCAGGTTGGTCAGGCGTTTTAATCTCTTCCCTGTAATCTTATTCTCCTTCATGTGCCCAGAAATCTGTTCCAAGAGGGCTCGCTCATGATTTTCCCAGACACCAAAGTGAGATGGACCTCACTGCATATATACCTACATGTTTTTCAGCTTTTAAATTTGTTCTTAAAACTGACTACTACCAAGTTACTTACAGGAAAATGGGGAAGGAAAGTTGTTTTATATATATATCTATCTCATATAATAGTAGTAGTGGTAATTAGGAGGTGTTACATCACAACTCCTATAATAGTAGTAGTAATAATTAAGAACTATTGCTGAATTACCTGTAATAAAAATTGAGAAGTGTTACTGATCTCATGATTTAATGTTTTTTCTTTCTTTGTCTCTGTGGAATACTCTTGACATCTTGACCTTCCTTGTTCTATCTGCTTTAACTAAATAAAGAAGACTGGGACAGGAACTATACTTTAAAATGTTCGAATTTGCTTTAATATGGTCCTGTTTGCACATTATGGATATTTAAATGACTTATTAGTGGTATCATTAACAAATTATTATTCAAAGTGAAATTATAAAATATGATGAAAGCTGTGCAAAGTAAAAGGGATTCAGGTCAGCTCACTTAATAGCCTGTATTTTAAAAGGTATATTTTACTTGACTACTTTATACAAATTAAGGGGTTCTGTTCCTCCGGGTATTTTATAAATGTTAATTATTAATATAAAGTAAAGCCTTTTCTTTAGTACCCTGTTTCCAGTGCTCAAACCCAACCCAGAATTCAACAGATTGTGTATTCTTAAGATGTTGCCAATGTTTTAAACAGAAAATCCCTTTGGTTTACATTCCCATATATTCAGATTATTGTTGCACATCTGCTGTAATGATTAAATAGGACAATCCATCTCTGGAGGAAAACCAACTCAATTAAATGAAAGAACTAAATGGCAGTTTTCCTTGCCTTTCTTAAAAATAAATTTTAAAAGACACTTCTGGATTTTTTTCTGCTTTTAAACTGTAATTAATACCTGTAGTTGTATAAGAAAATGACAGAGTGCAGTTGCATGCCAAAACAAACATGACCACACAATTACTAGTTACTAAATACTGATTTTTTGTCATTAAAAAAAAAAAAAAGAACCATCACTAGATTTGATAGTAATGGTTCCAATGCATCTAAATAAAGGGACAATAGCCCTAGTTCTTTGAAGTTAATGAGATGATCTATTTGCTTTCCTTTCAGTGATCATGATTCAATGTGCTAGAATGCAGCCTGCAAATTGGCGGCCACATAAAAGAGCTAACTTCGCTGGTTCCCTTAACTACTTTCTTGGGCTATTCCAAATTAAATGCTTGATCTTGCCAGATCACCCAGTTTTTCAGTGGAAAACTTAACACTTGTCTAACTAAAAAAGCCTCTGCCACTAGCCAATCTGCTGGGGCCATGCTTTCCAAGTCCCTTGATGTTTGCCAAGAAGAGATGCTCTCCTGCCAGCACAGTTACATCACTCCACTGAATGCCAGATGCAAAACCAACATTAGCTTTCCTCTACGGGCAAAACTGCACATTGGGGTTTTGCCTGTATAACTGTTAGTTAGCTTTGGTATGTGAATGTGGGGGTTTTTTTTTTAGTTTTCACTGTCCTAGCTTTGCTGGCAAGTCTTTGCAGACATGGCCTAAGAATGTTACTATTAATGATCAAAATGGCAGATGACAATGATTTCTATCTAGAAAGTATTTAACTTCATAAAATGTACCCGAAAATTTAAAAATTATCCTTGAGGTCCATAGACTTCTGTTTGATTTGATTAGAAACAAATAGCTCATTGGAAATGTTTCTTCTAGCTGTTTGAGAAGAGACTCTGAGAAGTAACACTCTTTATCTGAAGTTTTTCCTATGTTGAAATATTCACAGATTTATTCTGTGGGATTATATCTTATAAAGTGTAGTTCACACTACAGCTTGTTCCTCTCTTCTCTAGCTGTCCATGTGGGACTTCCACATAAAAGTTAGCTGAAACTGGATGCCAAACTGTTCTATTTTGTGTAATTTGTGGTGGAATTAAAATGACTACCACCAGTCATAAAAAAAACTGTAAGTACTTTTGATCCACAACTGCATATACTGTCCATACTTTATTTTGTCCAGTAGAACCTCACCAATCCTTATGTTAGCCTGTCAGGTTTTATTGTATTTCCTTCTATCATTACTATAAACCTGGATAAGTAAGTTGTTGTTACCATTGTTTATCAGTGGTTACTAAATCTAGCCTGTATTGAGACATGTACAATATTCATTTTCTGCAAGTACAGGAATTTTTTTTTTCACACATTGCAAATCACCATGAATAGCAAACAGAATAAACACAGTGCAATAAGATGTATGTTGTCATTTCATTCATTATTTAGCTTGATAACTGTATAAATAATCTGGCCTGGAGTAGGAACAGTCCAGTCAAATGTAGCACACAATTGTTTTTATGTAGTAGTAGTTTGTGTAAATTGTGTTTGTGACAGGTTATAATACTACAAGGAAATATTTTGGATGGAAGTAACAGATGACCCATGACAACTCTAACTAAAATATATTATTGTTGTAACACAGCTAATAAACCCATCACATTCCATCTATTGAGCTTCACTAAGAAGCAAAATAATATATAGTGCATGATAAAACAAATACGAAAAGGCAAGCCCAGTTATTTACCAGCTACACAAATCCTCTAATAGCCAAAAGTGATGCTAACCACTGTGTCCCTGCTGAGCTTTTTAGAATAATCCATTAGCTCAGGTCACTTCCTTTGTTTCTCTGTCCCCTACCTTGTAACCCCTTTTGCCTTTAGCTCTGAAAGCATTCTAAGATTTTATTGTGTGACAAGTTGCCTGCATCACTGACATAATATCCTGCCTTCAATGCCTTCCTTGATTGGATGACCTAAATTTTGCCAACAGGAGCACTGAATGAATGAAATTATTAATGTCCTAAGCCTATTCAGGTGAACGCTAAGAGCACTTTAGAATGAGGGATGTAATAGGAGACAGTAAGTTATAGGAACATTTAGGATATTAAAAGTAATTTCCTGTCCTTCCCTACAAGCTCTTCACCCACCCCCCAACAATATTTTTTGCTTTTGGTATGAGGTTTATCTTTGGCTGTAAATAAGAACTCTAGAGTTTATATCAGCTGTGTGCCTCTCTTCTGAAGACAAAAGTGAGAGTGATACCTCTCTTCTGAAGACAAAAGTGAGAGTGATACCTAAATCAGACACAACGTTCAGCAAATTTTGCAGATCTTTTCTCTTGCCATTTTCTTAACAATTAGTTGTTATTTCTGCTACCAGTCTCAAACTTCCTTTACCAGTGCTGCCTGCCCTGATGACTATCGGCCCCTGGCTTTCAATCTTGGATATGTCCAAGGCATATTTGAGAGCTGTAAAAAATTTCCAGGGGTTATTTGCCCACAGATGATGAGCTCTTGCACCATACTGTTGAGGAAAGAGTTGGAATACAATCTTCCAGTAATTTTTCTGTTGCTCATAGATACATGACCCTTGTTTTTCCTCCTCTGATATTCTGTTGCATGTATTTTGCTTGACAAATGCAGATATTTTACAGTACTCTCCTATTCTTATCCTTACAACTTATAGCCTTCCTCCACTTCCATGAAAATACAAAATCTACAAAAAAGTAGGTATGCCAAAGAGGGCATGAAAGCCCATTTGATCTCCATATATATGTTCTAAGCCAAACTACAGTTTTTGTAGATGGAACAGAAATCTAAGAAAACAGGGAGAAGTGCTTACTGAATCACAAGTCAAACAGCATAAACAGAATCATAAATATATTATTCCACTGTTTACTCAGATCTAAACCTGACACTTGACAAGAAACATTTAGCCACATGAGACAGGAAATTGCATCTTCTCACTTATCCACATTCACGCTCTCTCTCTTCCATTTGATTTGTGCCAGATTAACAGAAGAGAGTGAAGGATGAGGCTAAATTGTTCCTCCCTGTGCAGAGGGAATGCAGAGGTCTCCCAACAGCAAGTGGCTTTCCTCACCATATGTGCTTCTTCATCTTGGCTCAGCAGGGCAGGAAAATGAATTTGAGGATTTCAACACAACGCACGTTATGTAAGCGTTAGCTACAGTGCTTTACTCCATTTTTGCTTTCAGTGGCTTCTCCACACATATTTCACAGAGTGGCTAAGCCAACAAGCTAGAAAAGATTTAGTATGTATGGCAAGATCTATGGAATTCAAGTTAAAATTAGTCATCAGTTCCTAGGGTAGTCCAAAATCAGCCTCGCTATTCTCAGTGCTGACAAAACTATGGACTAATTTGAGACAACAGACTCACTTGAGACAAAGTGACTGACTGAATAACAATGCATTTGGCTAATTGTTATGAAAGTTCTCTAGGTAGGGATTTTGGACAACACAGGAGATTCTCAGAGCAGGTAGTAGGGCAATTGATAGTACCATTTGTATGCTGTTCCTATAGAAGCAGAAAGGGTAATGCAGGACAGTCTTTTGTAAATAGATAAACATAGTTGGGGGAAGCTTTGTCTGTCATTCAAGATAAAAATGGGAAAAGTTAGTGCATTTTCTGGAGAGGTGAACTCAGCTAAAAAAAAATTTAAGAAGTCTCATCCAAGCCAGCTGAAAATGCCATTGCAAGGGCCCAAACAGCAACAGATCATTCTGTTTGAGGGATTCAGTTCTCCACGTGAGCATTATCCTACGCAACATATTTCAACAAATTAGGGGATTTTTTTAACAAGTATTATGTCTGTGAATATTTGCAACACATGAACCATATAGCGCTGAAGGACATTTTCTTTAGTGATAGACTATCGTGTTGTAATCTCACTTGCCAGCTTATGACCTCCCCTCAAGAAACAGCATTTCAGATAAAACATTTCAAGTTGTTTCTTTAGATGTTGGATGTTCGTGTCTATACTGTTCTCACCAGGTTGCATCATGGCTAGCTTCCAAATAAGCACAGGTGAAGTCACAACCATCCTTCTTCCCTGCCTTCTTCATATTGATTAGTGTTCCCCATTACAAGGGTCTATATATAGTATTGTTACCAAAAGGAATGAGATGAAGAAATCCCTGTAGTTTTGCTGCCAGTTGTGAAGTCAATACATCTCAACCAATGCCCTTGAAATGAGATGATGTGCACTGCCTTCTGGAAAAAATTGGACTGCTGATCAGACAGTGTGATGTATTTTACCCTTGTATCTTGATCCAAGCAAAATCAAGCTGCACCGTTAGCAGATACTGAAGCCTGTGAATCTTACCTCTGCAATCATGAGTAACCAATATACTCCTTAATGCTATTTTTATGAGTGTGTAAACAGGGATTTTCTTGGAATAGAGGAGATCTAAGGGAATCCATAGTTTAAAATGTGGTCCATAGTTATTTCTATACTAATATATCTCTGTATCACTCGATTCTTAAAAAGGAAAATTTGTTTCTAAGTGGATGAAAAGACCTTTCATTCATATTCTATTGATACAATTTATATAGCAATCAAATGCTTGGAAAAGTATTCCTAAGCTACTGACAGAGTTAATTCAGACATTTCATATCTACATAACAAATTTAAGGCCTTCTTCCAAAATTTAAGACTCTATATCATATCAGATGATCTGTATCACTTACAAACAGGCGCATGAAACAGAAACTAATGTATTCAGTTGTGTCCAGCATAAAGAAATGATCCATTATATTTGTGGGTTTATGTTAATATGGTGTTAATACTTTATAACTGATCCCACAAACAATGCCCCCCCCCAATTACTCTGTCTACATCCACTCATTTTCACTGCTATTCAAAAAAAGAAAAATAAAACTAAGACAAACATAAGTACAAAACAAGGCTAAACTAACTACATATGCCTACATAACTACTACGCTAAAAACTTATGCCCCTTTATTTAAGCATTATAAAGTTACATATGAACATTCTGAAATTTGTTATTTGTAACCTTGGAAAACAGTAAAGATTTTGGTGACACTGATTACCTGACTGAAGGAAGCGTGGATATAAAAGTTTTGATTCACACCAATTATCTGAACATTGAAATCGATTTAAACAAAGCAATAAAGTTAAAGTTTATCTCAGGACCATTTTGAATCTTAAAGCTACAGCAGAACAGTGATGCTATACTAACATAAAACCCTTTAAAGTCTCAATCATAGATCTCAGGGTACTTTAGAATTACAGATGTCTCCTTTCTTCTCAGTGAAAACCTTTCAAATTAGCAGCCATTTGAAGTTTTTCTTTTCCTTTGCCTATCACCCTGTGAGGGTTTTTTGCCAATGCCTTTTGGAGGGTGAAAAACACCCTCATTTTCATTCTTTAAAAACACTGGAACTCTGCAGTAGTCAGGTTTTTTTGAATGCAACCAGGAGTTTACCTCCATGCTCCTGCTCTGCCAACAAAGTATCTTGCCAGTGTTCTCCCAAAGCTTACTCATACTCCTGCCACCGCAGCTCTTCCACCATTTTCAGACATTTTTCATTTTCCTTTTTTGTCAAAACTAAAAAGTCAAAGATAACTTGCATCTACAGACTATCAGAAGTTACAGGTTCTTAAAGGATCTGCTTATAAAAATGGGATTTTAGAAGGACAGATTATATGTGTGAAAACATGATTGACTGAAACTCTGTGTGGGATAAACCACCAAAAAATGTATCTTATCACAGCAAAGCAATATAGAATATCAGAGACATGCAAAGACATGATCTTCTTCTGGAAGTCATATCAAATCATATGCCTTCTGATAATCAAAAATAGGAAAAAATTGAAATACTCTAATGTTAATTCTTTCATGTAAAATGCATTCCATTTCTTCTGAGAAAGTATTCATCAACAACAGGAATGTTCTCTATCAAAAGTAGAAGCTACAGGGTTGATGCTTATGGCTAACAAAAGTTGAAAAATTGACATAGCTAAGACATTTAGTAAAACTATTGTATAATAGTGTTTGCTTCCTTAAAAGTCACTATTTCAGACCACTGAAGTTCTATGTAAGTTCTGTGTAAGAACTCCATCTATCTTTTTTTTTTTTTTTTTAATGTGTAGGTAATTAGTATGTGTTAACCATTTTAGCATATATAAAAGACTAGTTTCTGTGCTACAGAAACATTAATTTTTCTGTTTGAAAGCTTCTATACATTGCATGCACAGAGATAGATTTGATAAATACTGTGTTTGTAAATGTGAAAAGATGAGACACAAGTCATTGTCAGGAGGACACTGGCATTTCTCTGATTATTATAAATGCAGTTTCTAGTAAGACCATGGGTTTGGGATTCAACATACTGACTAGAAGCCTGGGGTGACTAGATTCACATATACTACATGTCTGTATACTGTCAAATAAACCCCAATTTACCTGTCTGGAGAACAAATATTGGCATAAGGAAACTGAAATGTCCAGCTCCCTTACATCAAGCTCACCAAGATTATCTATTCCTTTATTCATCGAGCTCTACGCACCAACTCCATACAAATACCCACATGACCAGTTTGAAGATATTTTTTAACCTCATTTACCTTTTTTAGTGAAATATACTGCAAACCGGTTTTGTTAAGGTAATTACATATTTTTTTTATTTTTTAAAGGACTTGTCAGCTTACTAGAATTTAAGTGGAAATTCTACGAAGTCAATTTAAAAGTGCTTCAGTCATTGAAAGAAATGCCATCCCCTGAAATGCAACTATGTAAATCTATAAAAGATTTAACTGCAAAGTTTTAATTGATAGGTCAACACAGCAATGCAATCTATTCCTACTCCGCTGGAGTGTGCATACATTACACTACAAAATAAGCCCTAGTTTTCTCCAAAACATTATGCCCTTAAGCGAGTTGTCGATGCACATATTACTTTCTACTTGCAGGCTGACTACAAGTTCTCCATGTGCTGAGCACTCAGGCCATCCTGATGCAGTGCCAAGATGCATTTAGACACTGTGAGGTACATGTGTCCAGAAGAAAGGTCAAGTGAGGGATACCACCAGTCCCCATTTTATTTCCCAAAGTAGTAACTGTCCACCAGTACTTTCCCATCAGAACAGACACCCTGTAGATTAGGAGGCTCTTCTAAAGGAAGAAGTACTTTTTAAACTGTTGGTGCCACAACGATTATGTCAGAATAGGAAATTTCACCAACTACATAAAACCTAAAAGCTTCCACTAGAATGAAAAAGTCATATATTATTTATTTGAAAGGTATTAAACACTGTGGTTTGCATTATCAGATAAAAGCATCTTGGAGTAATCACAAATAATTGAGTGACACAAGCATTTGGTGTCTCCACTTAAAAAGTATACTGTTGTTATGCAAGTGGAAAATCACAGCATCTTTGCAAGATGCACGTTTTCTTAGCTGCAGAGAATACAAATTTCAAACTTTCCAGGATGGAAACACAAAGAAATGAAGACATGATTCTAAATGAAGGAATGGTCTTATTTTTCATAGCGACAGATACCTAACGAGCTGAGGGTGGTGGTGTTTGGTGTTACTGTCTTATATTTTGCATTGAGCGACTGATCAGATCTCTCACATAAAGCAGAGCTGCAAAGAACAGGTGAGGAACAAAATTCAAAAGCCTGAACATCACAAAAGCCTTTCAGGAGCTCAGAAATGCTAACAAAAGTGCCATATAAAGGTAAACTAATAAGAAGGGAAAACTGGTGACAAAAAAGTCAACCACCCAGTTCTATACACTTCTACTACAAATAGATAATTGATTTTTTAAAATATGTAATATAAAATGAAAAATATTTTGTTTTCTGAATGTTTAAGAATGTAGATGTTACCAGATTAGATTAGAAGTGTGATCCGTGTGGTCAAATATCCTGTTTTAGAATGTGACCAAAGCAAAGTGCTTTAGAGAAAAAGGTATGAGAGAGATCTGGATGCAGGAAAATCTACTCCAGTAAAGTACTTAACTTCATAATTAATAATTAGAGACTGTTTAAACCTTTAAGTAGGGTATTTTATCCCTTTACAAACTTGTTTGAAGCATTAGCAAATGCTGCCATAAGCTATTGCTATCTTTATCACCTAATTCCTTTTGAATATGGTTAGATTCTTGGTCTCTGACAGGTCTGTATGCAGGCTTACCTGTGTATCTGCAAAATTATTGTTGTTTTGGGACCTACCACACACTTTTGTGGGTGTATGAAGGACCATGGTGATGGGTATTGGCACTCAAGAGTTTAGTCTCTCACTCCTCTGCTTTCAAAGTGCTATGTATATTATAGAAATGAAATACTTGTCTCTCATAGACAAAAATTCCTACCACAGCACAAAGTTTACTACAGCTGAGGACCCATTCTCTATTTTTGTATTCAGGTACATCTGGACTTTTGATCATGAATCTATACCTCACTGTTTGGGAATGTAGGCATATGACTGCTTACAACTGTCAGGCTGAGTAGTGGGCCAACAAGTAGCTGCCTTGGCTGTCAGTGTATTTGGGGATGACTTCTGTGAATTCTGCGTGGAATTGCCATTCAGAAAACTGCTGTCATACTTTTTAATGTCACTAACAGATTCAAGGACAATAATAAATTCAGTTGAGATATCCTGAGATATCCTTTATCTCCTGGGAAAGAAGCTGTGCATTTTTTCTATGTTAGTCATCAGTTTCCACTTACAAGTAATTGCAGCCAAAGGCTGTGTTTCCCCAAAGGCTGTTGTAGAATATTTTGTACAGTACCACCATGAAAGAAAGGCAGAAGACAGTGAAGTTAATCAATGATATATATTTTTCCTCTGGTTTGGCAAATAAGCCATAATTTAAAAATTGGTTGGGGTCAAACCAAATGCATTTATTTTGGTTTTGCTCATAGAAAAACCAAAGTAAATAACATACACTATTTTTAATTAATGAGTGCTTAATTTATCACTGAATCATATATTTTCCTTCCAGGCCCTTCAAAGAAAATCAAATTAAATCAAATAGGGCTATCAGAGACAGAACAGATGGTGGCATCCTTTTACCTCATAGTTGGTTTTAGATATTGTTATTTCCCTTCATAACCATTCTTGAGAATGGAGGGACTTTATCTCGTATTTCCCAGAATAGTAGTTTCATAACCTTGATACAGAGCATCCTGGAATTATGCTTTGCCATACGTTCAAATGGAACTTTTCTATATGAATGAAAAATTAAAGATTCACTGAAACTAGAATCCTGGTTTTCTCTTCCTAATCTGTCTCTTGCCAGTAGGTTCCTTGGCATAAGTAGCTCCTTTACAGAGCAGCAGTCTCAGAGACAATGCTCGGGAGTAGTCAGGGATAAAACCAATGATCATTTCCAAAGGTAGTATGGACAAAGCTTTGACAAATATGTCTCTCTCCATTTTATACAGTTATATCCCAGCAGGAAATGAATTCACAATTTCTACATGCTCTCATGGAAAAGGACCCATATTACAGGGTAACATTTCTATTACAAAAAAGTTATCTCATATACTTTATGCCCTCAAATTTTTTCAGTGACTTTGAACTGAAAAAAAAAACAAAACAACCCAAACCAAAACCAAAAAATGTAACAATTATGTCTCAGGTCCTCAGACGCACCACATGGGACCCTGAAGAGATATATATTTTAAGTGCCCTGTTGTACGGGTGTAGCCATTGCAGTTTCTATTCCTGCTTTGTTCAGCACTAAAGACATAGCAAATAAGTCTTGTATATCAGAGATCCTCCTTGATTTTTTTTTCCTTTTTTATTTTTTTTTGTAATTGGTGATTTTCTCCTATTTTTTAATAAAGAATATTTCCTTTCTTTACAAAGATTTCACACTAATAATTGGACAATGTTGATGTTCAGCTATCTAACCCTAGTGACCAACACCATACCATTTCAGAGTAGTCTGCATCCCAGAGGACACATTCCCCACAAAGGTTACCACCTTTGAGTCCTACTGTGGACAGTTTTATACTGATCTTAAAAAGGGTTGGTAGGACTTAGGCCTCCTATGCTCATAAATTTGGATTTGCTTTTCCACATTACCAGTGGTGGGAGATCATCTCCAGGCATTCATATTTCTATAAAAAGTAGTCCAAGCTCAGAAAATTAAAAGCCACCTGACCCTGCAGTAAGCAACATAGCTGTATGAAGGTTTCATTGGTCACATAACAGTGCTACAACAACACAGACACATGGCCGTGACTAACCACTCTGTAGGGACACACTGAGGTCCACACTTAAAAGTAACGTCTCTTTGTCTTTTCCTTGAGTGTTCCCCTCAAAGGTAACTCAAGCTGCTCAAAGTACTGTGTAGAAGTAGCCCCTCTGATCACCTTAGGAGCCATATCTTGTATCCCCTTTTGCAAGTAGCCATATAACATGAATTCACTGGAACGTGGAAACCTCCTACAGCATAGGACATTCTTTTCCCTTAGGAAAAAGGGTCATTCAAAGCCATAATAAGTTTATCAGGTGTTTCTGTCATCAGTTTGTATTAAGATCTCATGCATGCATTACAAATTCCTTTCAGAATTTATAATATATGATCTCTCTATGCAGCTAGTCAATCCTTTCTCTTCTCCTATTGTGCTCCATTTTGGGGGTTTTCACGTCCAAAATGTTAGCTTGAATAGCATGTATACTCAAGAAAGGACACAAACTGATATTTTTGGCTCTTTCCTTTGCACTCTTTGGCACAACTGAAAAAAGGAAGCTCCTTCAGGACTACAGAATGTGTGTGTCCTAGGTTGTGCCAAAATCAAGGTTGCACAAAACCTTCAGTTACAAAACCCACCACATTTACAGAGGGTTTTCTTTTATATCTTTGTCAACTTGCATAGATTTTATTCTGAGAAAAATGGAAATTACTGTAAAACTTAACTGAAAACAAAAATGGGAAAATCAAAGTATCTGATGTGGTTTAATCAAATAAACCAGCAGAGCAGATGTGACTCTGCCTCCTTTGAAATGTCCTGTGTGATATGAAAGAGTACATAACCAAAAGGAACACCACAGTTCTTACTAATGAAGTAAATCTTTTTAGTTGATGTGCTGACCTGTTCCACTGGACTTATGGTACCAAAACAATATCTGGCTAAATCTCCAGAAGCGTACATTTGAATTTGGCCCTGAAGTGGTCAGACAGTTAGACTAAAAGATCGTTGTAGGTCCATTCCAACTGAAATATTCTATTCTATTCTATTCTATTCTATCCTATTCTATTCTATTCTAATTCTATTCTATTCTATTCTATCCTATCCTATCCTGTTCTGTTCTATCCTATCCTATCCTATTCTAATTTATTCTATTCTAATTTATTCTATTCTAATTTATTCTATTCTATTCTATTCTATTCTATTCTATTCTATTCTATTCTATTCTATTCTATTCTATTCTATTCTGTTCTGTTCTGTTCTATTCTGTTCTGTTCTGTTCTGTTCTGTTCTGTTCTGCTCTGGCTCTCGATGTACAGCACTCCTGACGACCATGTAGTAATGGATTTACAGCAGAATACCTTGGGCATACTCAAATTCTAGAATTCTGGCCTTTCCCAACCCCCAGCTCCTTTTAATAAGCTTCTCTTCAGCCTGGTCTCCAGAACTGCTCCCTAAACACAACCAGCCCACTACTTGTTAAAACATTTGCTCATAATTTGTTCTGTATCTGTGAAATACCTACACCTCTTAGCAGATAGCTGTTTATTCATCCGTAATAAGCAGACGTGAACTCTGAAGCTGTGGAGAAGGGGATTTGTAATAGACTGCAACCAGGAGTGGCTTGTGTAAGTGAAGAAACAGGACAAGACCTGTCTTTAAAAATCGCATGTATTCTAGTCTCCTTAAATTTCGTTGGTGAATCTAGGTAATATAAGCTTTTAGGAAGCAACAGAGGGTTTTATTTTCTTTCTCTCTCTCTCTTTTTTTTTTTTTTTTTACACAGGTATTACTCTCACACTTTAATTAGATTGTTAGTAAAATATAATCATCTAAGTAAGAAAAAATGTACACTTAAACCTCGTAAGCAAAGAGACTGTGATTCTTCCAAATATGTGAAAGAGGCCTTGGTCAAGGGGCAATGGTGGTGGTGGTGGTTGTGGTGGTGGAGATATTAATTGTGAATATATTGAAAAAGTTTATCCTTCACCCAAGTGGATGGCTTTGTAGGAGGAAGAAAATGTTTTTTACCAGAGCTCAAAAGCTAGAATAAAAAACAAAAAAAATTCCCAGAGAAAATAAGCACACTGGTGCTCTGAAACACATCACTGCTGGCCAACCTGACAGGTTAGATCCAAGTTACTTGCTTATACACTGCCATTTTAAACAGCATGGTAGTGCTAACTGCAGTAAAAATAGGTCTTGGCATTGACTCTGAGGCATTGCATGTGTTGGAGAGGTGCCCATGGTTTCATTCTGCAACCATAGGGGTCTAGTCTTCTGTCAATGTGTGTGCAGAACAGCTTTAAGAGGAATATGTGTGTTCATCCACGGGCAAAGAGGCCTAAAGAGCCTGTGTTAGTATTCGGATGGCACAATTAAAATCAGGCTGAATCCTTCTCATTCTGTAGACAAAAATCTTAGCACGATTTTACAGAAGCTTTTATTTCAGTCATGTAGGAGACAGAAATTATTAATTAGGCTTATAGTCAAACACTGTTCTACAAGGTACTAGTACATTCTATGACTCAACTGACAGCACTAGAAAATCTCTTTGTTGCAATTAAAAACTAAAAAAGTATCTGTCCAGAGTAGATCTTTAGGTTCCTGTCTGTGTTTTGGAATACGAAGGACTTTTTCCAGCAGGTGGATGTAGAAACCACATTAACTTACATCATACAGAAAAGGTCTGTTCAACTACAGTTTTGCCATTTCCTTGTATATTCTGGTGACCTTGAGAGAAAACGGATATAGTCAAATACTAAAATGCCTGGCTGTGATACTAAAAACGCTTGGCTCTCAACCACCTTTTCAAAGGAAGTGCAACTGCAGCAATGCCAGCTGACAGGGCTTCGCCCACAGTCTAGCATGACACCTGCCCAAGTACGGTACAGAGCTACACCGGTACGAAGAGGCAGGCCAAAGGAAACAGTCAATGTATCTGCTTGCTACATGCTTGCTTAGGAGACGGGAGGAAGCACACCACATCTTCCTCTTCCCTACATCTATGCCTCCCTCATGCTTGCAAACTTCTAGTGTAGCAGTAATGTGATACTGTTTAAGGACACAATGTACATAGCATTTTTCCTGCTTTGGATGTTTAGAAAACCAGTCTGCCTGCTGTGTTTTTTTCATGTCATTCTCCTGGTGTGCAGGAGAATTCAAACACATATAAAGTACAGGATAATAAGCTCAAGATAAAGCCAAGTCACATATGACTTTTAGTGTAGATAATGAAAAACACAGTGTCCAATTCTCCAATTATATTCTTGTATAACACAGATGTGCAAACTCTAATTTACACAAGCCCCTTTAGATTGCAAAATAGATGGGATACACGCAGGGGAAGGATTAAAGGAAGAGTTAACAGCAGTTGGGGCAGTGACATCAAACATTCCTTGCCATCATTGGCAAAACTCCCACTCACTTGAATTGGGTTGTGGCTTTACCTGAACCTTTCAGAAATAGAGCACTAAACAAAGGAATTAAAACTTGGATAGATTTGAGAATGCTGGATGGAGTCAGATGGAAAGAAAGAAAGTGTTTTTACACAGGAATCAGAACAAAATTTTGCTAAATTTAAGAGTGAAAGTAACAAGCACCAATAACAAAAAGCTGACATCAGCGTCAGTGAGGGAAAGGACGAAGAGACACAGGGATAAGTGCAGGTTCTAAGTATTAAGTCACATAGAAAAAAACTAGGATTTTGTATATAATGGTAGAAAAGTGGCACTGGCTGGAAACAAGATAGGAGGATATAAACAGCAAAATATGAAGGTTGATAAGGACAAAGGTTATGGCTTTGGTGATGTCGGAAACAAAGAAATTACAAGCCTCATTGACAAAGCCAATAGTGCGGAGGGAATAGCAGAGAAATTTCCAATTTGGAAATCTGGAAGCCTTTACGGAGATATGTGGTCTTTGTAGGTCAATAAAATTTTATGCAGTGTGATGGCTCAGAGGGATAGACAGTGATATGTTCTGGAAGAAGCTGCTTCAAACAGTACCATAATTTGCATTGTACAAGTAGGACTTCTCCTTCTAAAGCACCATTTCAGTAGATCAGCTCTTAAGGAAAACATATGGTGCAAGCAATTGCCTTACAAAGACTGTTTGAAAAGTAGTTTTGGGCTTTGGGACCAATTTCTCCATCATGCCACATTGGTTTGTCCATGTCTTTTTGATGACTAGATTAGGAGATAGATGCTTTGCCTGCTGTGAGCTCTTCTGCTATACCTCACACAATTACAAGTGCTAGCTTACTAGAAAAGACACTTGCAAAATGTCATGTGTTCCTCAGCTTCAGAGCTTAAAATCTTTTCCTGTATTTGCTATTTAACACTGTCTTGTAGGTAGTTTCCTGCTTCTCTTCTAATCTCCTTTTGACCTTGCTGTTTTGTGATTGGGAAATGTTGTGCGGTACCTGTTTGAATGGCATTCGTGATACCTGTGAATACCTGCTATTAGTCCATCTGAGTTCAGTGGAGTTAATAAAAGGACAATCAAGCCCTGTGCCTTTCTTCCCTTTATTGTTCAGCTACTTTTATTCTACTGTGGTAGAGAGGAGGATGTTTTCTGTACAAAACAGATTTATGTAAGTGCTGTGTCATCGGTTCTGTCAATGCGCCTGATAACATCACTTTAATCCCATCCACACATTCCACAATATCAAGTAAACATGACCTTGATAATCACCATGAAAACAATCATTTGACCATTCTACGAGGGTCATGTTTCTGGTAAACTGCCTGATTATGAAATCACTCTCAAGTCTGTTAGGAAAAGAAAAAATCAAACTGGATGTACACACTGAAAATTCATGTATAAAGTTAATATTTCATAATCTATTTTTAGCTGGATTACTAGGAAAAAAGATAACATTCTGCTATGTTAAATTCTGACTATCTTGGCTTAGCTTATATGGATCACTATTGTCATTTTATCCCCGGTTAAGAAGCTTCACTGTAAACTGAAAGAAAAATAGGCTTTCATAAAAATAGATGTACATGACCAATTAAAGACTTTGTATTGTAGAAGGTGGTCATATATGTATAAAAGTATAAAAGTATAAAAGATAGTTGCAATTACTTTCTATTACTCATAGATATATTTTTTCCCCACTATGTGTGTTTATCGTAGCGTTCTCAAATGAAAAATATATTGCTATTTTTATTTGTGTATTTACAAACATATTCAATTCATTTTTCAGTAAGTGATACATTTGCTACACAATTTTCTACACAATTTGTGTTATCACTAGTTTTGGTTTATCCAAATTAAACCAGTCCTTCCAATGCCTCAGGAACCAAAGAGTTTATAAAGTGCAAGTCACTTCATTGTTTTGATGGCTGCAAGGAACAGGGTCCTGTCAGGCCACAGGGCAGCGCTGGAGCTGCTCGCTGAAAGTTTTGTTGGTCAGTAACACATCAGCCTGGTCTGGCCTCAGTCTGAGAACAGATTTCAGTCTGCAATGGAAACCTGAATGAATTTGCAAACTTGTAAACTTCTGTGACAGTGAGTTTTTTATTAGACACCTGATTCAAAAATTGCTACATAGCCCTTCATTCTGAATGCAGAATAGCGGACAGAATTGAATATAAAAAAAGATGTAGGACCTTCATTTGTCTCAATCCATCTTATTTTATAAGGTTCCATGACGCAACATTTTATGTGCATCCCTTGAATCCCCAAATCCATTCTTGTTGGATGCAGAGACACTTGCAATTGGACAAAAGAAATATGCTTGCTTTTAATGAACTGTTAAACTGTCTGTGGTCCTCTTCAGATACCCTGTGGCTGGGCACCAGTTGTCAGTGCTTGATTATCAGAGCATGAAGCAGTTGAGAGAATGATTAAACTCTAAGATGCATAATCTACTTTTTCTCTTTATGCAAAACCATCAGTGCCTTGGACACTGTCCTGTGCATAATAATGACATAGAGGACCCCATCTCACAGTTACACTTGATGAAACACAATTGTGAAAGTTTATAGCATCTCAACACCAAGAAGCAATCTCTTTCTTACTGTGCAAAGATCATCTTATACAACTGGAAGTATTTCTCTTTAACTGCACTTGTTGAAGACAATCAGATATTTGGCACTGAAAAAATAACTTCAACATTTTTGTGAGGTGGATCTGATTTCTAGAAATACAGTATATAAGGCATATTTTTCCAGGTTATCTCTGTGAAACATTTGTGGTCTTTCAAAACTGCCCTCTGCGATTACTAATTACTCTTTTCTAACGTAGATGAAGATGGCAGAGTTATTTAGCTGTCTGTGCTTCACAGAATTGTTTCTGTCTCTCAGTTAGAATTAGTTAGTTATCACAAAAGGCAGCAAGTAGCCAAAAAGGTCTCTGGCATACATTCTTTCTTCATATACCTATGCCTAACTCTGACATTTCCCAGGATGGGGTAGGAAGCAGATCACAGACAACTTTAATTTTTCTGGCAGCTCTTTCCTGTCTTTGGGAACAAAATTATTATTCATCGTTCGGCCAGAAGCAAACATGTCAGACAAGCAAAACACTGGTGCTTTCCATTACGTGACAGGTGCGCATCTCTTTAATGTACACAACTAGGTATGCCAGCTCAATGCTCATACTGGAACAAACATGCAACCATGCAGAAAAGGATAGGGTACACCCTTCAGGTGCACATGTGTAGCAGCATCTCACTGAACAGAAAATAATGGCTTTATATTTTATTAAATAGTCCACCTCTTTCTTAGAGAAGCTGGCATTTTCTCTCTCCCTGATACCTCCTAATAAATTTATAATTAAGATCAGTGCTCAGTGTACATACTTAAAATGCTAGTAGCTTAATTAATACAAAAGTAAAGAAAGAAATGAAATTACAACCTAAAGACCAGGCATATCTTAAAATAATAAAGTTGAGTCTTCAAAATTATGTATGCATTAGCTTTGCACAAAGTCTTTCATTCAGCAAGAACACTTGCTGAAACTTGGGTACACACTATGCTGAATAATAAAAAATCTAAACAGGGGCTAGAATTTTAAATAGTAGCTGCATTCAGCTCTCCACAAGATTTCACTGAGTGGGTCGGACAGTCTGAAATAAATCTTCTCCCTAGCTTTCACATGCTTTAAGTGGCCAGGTCACACATACACATTACGAGCAGACACAAGCAGAAAGACCATATCTCTTCAGTCCAAGGAAGCTTCAGCAAACCTTTGCAGATGCATTTCACCTCAAAACAAATTGAAAGAACTTTGGATTCTTGTCTTTTTTTTTTTTTTTTTTTTTTCTCTCTCTCTCTAATCATTCAGTTCCTGAGCGAAGCAGCTAAACAAGGGTCCAGATGACTACCCAACAGAGAATGCTACGATCAAAATGAACCTGAACAGCATCTAAGTGAACAGAGCTGGAGATGTCTTTTTGCACAAGAGACTGACTTGGTTGACTACAGTAATCTCTTCTGATTTCTTAGTTAATCTAATGTAGTTTAGATAATTACACTATAGTATAGATTAATTTCTAAGAAAGTACTTGGCCTGAACGCTGGTCATAAGTGTTTTGATAAATGTTTTTTTTAAAATCCAAGTCTGGTGTTACAGTTAAAAGTCAGTTCAGTTATTTTTCAGTTTAAGAAAGTGGGAACAATTTAAAAGTTGTGAAATTATCCTCTTTCAATATCAAAACTGCTCTGGTTCCAAAATTCGTTTTAATTAAAAAAAGATAGAAAAGGTTGAAACTGAAAAATGCTTTATAAATGCCCACAATATTTTAAATGGTCCAATAAATCCTTTCTGTCTTATTAGCTAATCAACATTTTTTCATAATTTTCACTCAGGTTTCCAGGGGGAACAGGGAAGCTTTTCCTAAGAAACAACTTTTGGAATGGTTTCCCATAAAGTAACTTTGGAAAGAAAAGAGGATCTCTGCATTTCACTGGTTTCTTACTAGGGGTACCTTTTGCAGTTTACACAGACATGCTGGAGAAGTACAATCACTCCCTTGTCCTCTTGCACCGGCTCATAGAAAGCTGGGGAGGAAAGAATAGATTTGTGGGGTTGCTGCAACCATTATTTGTTCAGCCAAAGGGTGAACCCAGCAATGCCCGTGACCTGCCCTGCACTGTACTGGTTATCTTCACCAGCTGGAAGGAAAAATGCTGTCTCAAGGATAAGCAAGAAACAAGGAACTTCCCTCAGAGGGAAAGGGAGCAGAGCAAAACTGGGCAATAAATAGCAATTCAGTCATACTCTTGTTCATGCTTTTTTTCCCACTCTGCTTCTACAGCAGAACAAAAAAGTCCTAATTTCTGCTAAGTATTAGGTCAAAAATCCTAGGAAATTATCAAACTTAGAAATAATTTAGCTCATGAAATATTTATATTTGGAAAAACATGAAATGAGAAAACATTATGGAAACCTGCTTTCTTAACACAAAATTTTCAGCAAAAGGGAGTGATTTTTCTGTCAGAATCTGGTGAATTTTCTCTAATTTTCATGTGTACCAAAACATGCAAAAATTCAAGTACCAATAGTTTTTGTTATAATCTTGCAGGTCCTCCTATACTCTTAAGATTCTGAAAAAAAAACCAGCAGAAGAACAGAAATTGAGTTTTGAACAATGATAAGCTGCTGAATGTGGAAAGTATCATTTTAGCAATCTTCTAACTTTGGATGCCATAATAATGACAATTAGAAACTGTTCCAATATCCCGCAGATTAATCCTCACTCTATGCACAGTGTTGACACTAAAGGTTCTAATTTAAACAAGCCAAACATATACATAAAATTGAAGAAATTCTAACATGATTGTTGTTCTGGACTTTTTCCTGCGATGTGTACTGCATGGACTACCTGCAGAGCTAGCTCTCTGAATATGATCAGGATTAGGTCTTTGAGGTGAAGAAATGGCTCAATGCATTCTGCTTGATTAACAGTCTGAGCATCATTAAGATGCTTTGTATTCTTACAGTCTCAGGAATACATGTAGCCAAGAATTCGTAATATAAACACAAAAAAAAAACCAAAAAAACAAAAAAAAAAGGTGATTTGTATAAATGTTGTAGAAATGTGGGTGAAGTAAGGGTTCTTTACCTGGATTGCCATTAATAGCCGTGGTTTTTAAGGTGTAGAATGTATCTTACTAGACGGATGGAACTACCTCTCCTTCCCACTGAGAACTGAATATCATCCTCTTGACAACCACAGCAGTAGTTTACAAGTCAAATTAATACTGGGATTCTCTTAGAATTCTTTCTAGCTTCTTTTAATGTTACTAACAAACAGCTGGATATAAGCGTGAGATCCACATGATCAGTAAATCCAGGATGAAAACAGCTGGAATAGTAAGAAAATTATTATAATAATTTATGGGACTAATTTATAAGATGTATTACAACTTGTTTTTCCTCTCTTACGGTTAATAAAAAAGAGATCAAATTTGTAGAAAAATTAGAAACAAATTAGTATTTATCTGCCTTGTTAGATAACACCTTGAAATTGCTTCTGGTGGAAAGAGAAGGAAGAAATTATTCCGCATTTTCTATGGTCCTCTTTCCTCAGCAGAAAAAGCCACCTTTTTTTTTTTTTTTTTTTTTTTTCACAGAAACAATTATTCATCTTCTCATTCAAAACGATGTATTGAGAAGTTGATATAAATGATGTATTTATTATCTGTGAATGAACATGATTCATCCGCCTGTCAAAACTGGTAAAAGGAAGGAAATTTTAAAAGTTCAGTTTATCAAATAAGGATGTACTTTATACAACCATCTATCCTCAGCTGGTTTTTGTGCAGTCTGCTGTTGTAACTTAATTTTACCCAGAGGTTCATCAAACATCTGTTTTAATCACACAGCTAAACTCAGCTAATTTTTTTCTGTGGCATTCCAGTCATTGTGACATTTCAGACATCTCTGTTCCAGATGATCCCAGTACTTCCAGTGTTTTGCCATGTACATATGTATGACATAGATGAAGGCTATATTCACAGAATGCTCTCTCACAGAATTTCTCTCCTTTGCCTCTAAAGCACCTCACTGACATTTATGTAAGTGTTAGAAAACTGGTGGTTTATGTCTTAGGGATACATTTTTTATTCAGTTCAGTGATGCACTGGAATAATTTAACTATTTGTAGTGGGCTCCTTTTGTAAAGCAGCAGCTGTCAAAGCAGGCTTGGTCATGAATGGATGAAATGATGAATTAGACAAAAAAATTACAAAGGATTTAAAGTCAATGTTCTTATTGTTTTCTGCAGAACATCTGCATATGATAAACTAAAAATTATAATTTTAGATTAAATAATCTAAAAATAGCATGTTTAATAGCACAAAGGGTTTATATTCTGCTGCTTGAGATTAAGTACGAACAATAAACTTGAAGTTCCACAAAAGCCACCAAGCTTGGGTTATGCGAGGTTACTTTGGATAAGTATTTTAACCTTTTGTTGCTTGGAAATAGATATATATCTTATTTTATATTTCTTGACTATTATATAGTAGTCTTCTCAATTTTGTATTAGTTTTAAACTTACACATAAAGAGAGAAAACATATGACTAGAAACAGCATCTGTTATAAAGGACTGTTAAAAATGTTACAAATGTCAAGGCTATAAATCATATTCCTACTGAGTCTTGTCAAGTTACCTTGACTTTTACCATGTTTTCTCTTACGGATGTTTCACTTCATGCAAATTCAGGCACTTAACTCAGCTGTATTATCCAGCTAGAGACCCAAGTTTCTTCATATGCATAGTTGTAGAGGAATGAAGGTGGGTTAATTAACATTGATCATATACAGCTGTGGGCTGGCTTCAGGGGCGGTGGGTTGGTTGATGTGGATAAGGTGCAGCTGTGGCTGGTTCTGTTAAGTGGTTAAATAGCCTTAAGGGGAACAGCCAACAAGGAGAGAACGGGATGTGGCAGAGGCCAGAAGTAGGGTGGACTGGCCTGAAGAGTATGAGGGAACACAAGCAGTAGATGAACCTTTGAGACCTTGTGGAGGTTTGGTGGCTGTGCCGGGGCAAGGTGTGCTAACTACTTACTGAAGTTAACTTGGTATGTGATGGTAAAAGACCTTGTTGCAGCTGACTAGTTTTGAGTGTGCTGTGACACACAGTGGAAAGAAAGGAGTTCCCATCCTGTGCTTCACACCAACAAGATTCACAGTCTGTCTGCAGAAAAGTACTTATCCTTATTTGCATGTCCTTCATCACACATTTGAAGTTTAATGGAAACCAACACTCAAATGTATGGACTTGTGCTGACTGTACAGGCATATACTCCTCTAGGTTCTACCTAGACTCTCTCAGCAAATCTATGCTTTTAGGAATTAATCCCAAGGCTGCTAAATATAAAGCTAACCTTTCTATGACAGTCTATGAGTTCTGGATCTAGACTCCTGTTTTTAGCATTAATGATCCTAAATTGTTTTTGTTTACCAGTGGTTGACAGTGAAATAAAAATAAAAGCTTCTCAATATACTTTCTACTTAATTTGTGTTCATGGAATAATTCATTCAGTAAACATAACCTTTCTTTCAAACAATGTATAATGACTTCTATTGTTGTAAGCACTGCTAATATTTAGGAAAAGTAGTTCCTTAAAACATTTTGAAAAAGATTTAATTACTCTTTATTCAACCAGAAATGTGTCTAAAGCTAGTAGTTCAATGAAGTGCTAGTTGGAAATACACCTGGCTTGTAATGAATACTACATTTTGTTATTGTCAACATCTCGGAAAGAAACCATTGTTTTTAGATAGTACTTTAAGTTCCCCAGCTTATTGCTCCATTCTCTCTGAGCAAACTCAAGCCAAGAAAAACAAACAAAAAACCCCAAACCAAAACAGAACGGACCACCAGGATTTTAAAATCAACTGCAAAGAGAGTAAGCACCTAATACAAATCTGTTTATTTTCTCTTTTATTTCTTTCATCCTCAAAAAAGATTATAATACTGAATTTCAAATAAGATATTCTATAACATATTGATTCGTTTTTAGTGTTTCTTTTGGTGTTGTGCACTGAGAAATCTACAAGCAACTTTGAGTTTATTCAGACAATGTATATATGTGCACACTAAGATATTACATTTGTCCTATTCAGACAAGCAATTTAATTGTATGAAAACACGAACTATTATGATGATGTTCATAGGGCTTTCTGTGGAAACATGTTTTTATTTCCAGCATAAAGCAGAAGCACTGTGAAAAAAAATTACTTGAATTATAGAGCTACTGTGTTAGCATATTAATTTGGGTTTTTTCCTCCTAAAAGTTATTATCTGAAGAACAACAAATCATTTAGAAAAAAAAAGCAACTAACAAGTTAAATTTAGTTTTAGAAGCTGTGCAATTTATTATAATTTGTGTGTTCAGTCTTGGGTTTCATAAAAGAAATGCAAAAGAGGTGTTCATTAATCTTGTCTTTAGAGGTCAAAACGAAATCATCCTTTATACAAGCTAAGATGAACCAATGTAAATCAAAACTCACTGCATAGTTGCCAGCCAAGCAATATTTTCTCTGTTTCAATACTCAGAAACACATTTCTTTTGTTATAGGTACTTGCCATAAAACTGACTGGCCCAAGCTGTTAAAACAGAATGTACCGCACATTTATACAACCGAGTATTTTTATGAATTACACCTACACATGCAAAAAACTCAAAATTTAAATCCAATTCACCTAAAAATGTTTTCCTGTATTATATAAATATATACATATATTTAATCTTTACTTACTGTATCTATGATATGCCATTACTTGGTACTCACTTTCCCTTACTTAATCCCAAAAGCCATGGAAATCAAGCCTGATCCAATTCAGCAAGCCTGCTTACTTCAATTTTCAGTGAGGAAAATGTTTTTCTGCCACACTCTCTCCCCCATACAATTCCTCTGCTTGAATCAGCAGGTATTTTATTAAGCCATACAGACCTCTTCTTTAAATCCAGTAGGCAAGAGTGCCCTCTAAACCAGAGACACGTCAAACTTTTGTGCATTTATAGGTGGACACATTGACTTTTCCAATTAAATTAAAATGTATATTTTGAAACGTTATAAAAAACACCTGCTTGAAAAGGGGAAAGAGCTCGTGTAGAAAACTTACTATTTTTTTTTTTTTTAAGATTTTCCAAATCCTGCAGATCTGAAGTTTTGAAGATTGATGCTGGTATTATTGCTGGCTCTTATGCAACTTGTCATTATCACCACTGTCAGCTGGATAAAAACTCACATTTTGACATTTACCTCTGCCTTTCCATTAGAACTGAGAGAAGGAGAGTTAAATGTCTGACATGTTTTGTACTGCTCGCCATGACTGATATCAGGAAAAATCCATGCCAGTTAAAGAAGGAATAACAGATATCCAAGAATGCAACATTAAAAGATCAGGAAAATGTGTTCTTTTGCTCAGAGACAATAATTAGTGAATTATGCTTTATATGATTTTACATACACTTCATTCACTCCTATTCTCTCTCTTCTTTTTTTTTTTTAAGTTATATTTGTCAACCAGAGAGAAAAGAAATTCTTTTCATTCTGCCCAAGCATTCTTCTTCATTATTTTTGACAAATGTAAGTTGATCTTCTTAGACTTTTGGATTGCAACCATTTCTATCAGATCTGTGGATGATAACAAAGATTTATAGTGTTTCATGTAACAGGCTAGAGCATCACTGAAGGATAATAATAAAAATTAGAAGCATCAGTCCTTTAAGGATATATTGAAGGATATATTGAGAAAATACCAACATTATTATGCCAGCCACACCACAATCACATTCAGTTTCTTGTGTTAAAACATAGGAAACCTACCTTTTGAATCATCTATTTTATTATCTGTGATTTCTGAGAGTTTGTTTGCAATTATGATTCAGAATTACTCACTTGTAAGAGTGAAAATATAATGCTATAAGTATGGAGAGATGAAAATAGAAAAAGGATAGTATTTGATTTGCAAACTTATCATCACTTACCTTCTCTGCTGATTGGGCCGTACCAAAAAAGATTGGAATAAAAGCTAACCAAATTATGCAGGTTGTGTACATAGTAAATCCAATGGGTTTTGCTTCATTGAAGGTCTCTGGAACCCCTCTTGTTTTAATAGCATAAACAGTGCATGTGACCATCAAGAGAATACTATATCCAAGGGAACAAATGAGAGAAAGATCTGAAATGTCACATTTGAGTACTCCCCTGGCATTTTCTGGTTCAAGTGTCCTCTGCTCTCCATAGTCTACGATGGTGTGTGGTGGATCGATAGCAAACCAGATGAAGACTCCAATAAGCTGCATGGATATGAGGCTGAAAGTGATCACCAGCTGGGAAGCCGGACTAATAAATTTGGGAGCTGTGACAGATTTTTTACCTTGTTCAAATATTCTGTGAATCCTGTTTGTTTTGGTAAGCAAGGCAGCATAGCTGAAACACATGCCGAGTCCTAAAAAGATCCTTCGAAACGAGCAGACCACTGTATCAGGAGTTGCAATCATTAAAAAAGTAATGGAGTAACAGAGAAAAATCCCAGTCAAGAGCACATAACTAAGCTCCCGTCCAGAGGCTCTGACAATTGGTGTGTCGTTGTACCGGACAAATGTCACAATCACAAAGGTGGTGGCAATTATACCAAGAATAGCTATGAAGACAGGCACAATGGCCCAAGGAGAATGCCACTCCAATTTGATTATAGGGATAAGCTGGCAATCTGTACGGTTGGCGTTTGGTCTCTTATTAATAGGGCACAGTTCACAGTTGAATTCATCCACCTGGTAATGGTACCCCTCACAGCGTTCACAGTGCCAGCAGCAGGGCACTCCCTTCACAGTTTTCTTTCTTTCCCCGGCTTTACAGGGCAGGCTGCAGACAGATGCTGGATGAGTGTGTTCTTTAGTAGCCCACTGCATGTCTTCTACCTGTGGGTATAAAAAATTAATGAGCCTTCAGTTTTCTCCCATTTATAATATCCTAATCCTGGCCACAGGTTTGTCATAAATCACTACATGCTGACAGTACAAATACAGTTTACTGTAATAAGAAACCTGTTTCTTTCCCTTGTATTGACTTTATAAAAGTGTTAAATGATTGTGTCCAATTAATCATTCACACCACAGGCTTGATGAGTGTCATTAGTTTCTATTTACCTCTTTACTGCTGACCAAATTGACGTCTGTAAAGATATTTATTGACTCCAGGCTAGTTTAAAAGCAAAAAGCCCTGTACATAGTGCTTTAAAAGTTAATCACATGCAAATATAAATACCAGTAGTTCTCAAACATTTAATTATGAAATAAGGCTATGTGAGTTTCAGAGAAGTTTCTGGTACAGCAAAGAAATAGATTAAAATCTCCTTGCATCAGCTCTGGCAGAACAAAGTGTGCCAGAAAAAAAAGATCTCTGGTGCCACCTCTTCCATGAATGTGGATATTTTATACTTTTCCATCTTTTAAGTCTTGAAATGCACAAGATTGTTTTGTTTACATTTCTAGAAGATAAAAATGAGTATATAGTTCTTTCTGAATAATAATGGAAAAAGACGTCGTGGCTACCGCTTTAGTCATGCTGATTTAAAAGGTTCAAGGATCTTTTTGTAGCACAGAACAGATACACACAGTGTAGTCTTGTTTTGGAAATCCCAGACTTCTCCACAGCAGCACATGAACAAAATATACTTTTTTCATCCACTTATCTATACTTACTGCATGCCCTCCAAATAAAATCTGAATAGGAAACTCATAGATTTAAACATCTGCTGCTTAAAAGTATCACTTTAGCTCTCCGTAGCACACCCTTGGGAACACCATGTTCGTCAGAGGTCACACTGAGTGAACCTCAGCAGTGTGTGGACCAAAGAGCTACTTGTAGGCACCAGAATCACGTTGCTCCCATGCTCCACCTTCCATTCCTTTGTTAGGTGGTAAGCGCTCAAGGAAAAAGGACTTACCTTGTTCTTGCCTATTAAGCACTTAGCACTTTTGATTCATTTGAAGGCTTTATTTATAAGTGAAAAAGCAGTAACAAAACTTCATGTGTCAGGAATGTTTTCAGTTTCTTCTGGAGGAGGACATAATGAGGACAGCTTATCAAGAGGCATAATTCTGGCCTTAACAGTTTATTTTTCCAGCAATTTTTCAACAGATTTGGGAGAAAATCATAATGTAACATTGCCAGCCTCATTTGCCTCCCTCAGAGAGCTGGAGCACTGGTTACAGCACCACACAGAGTGAATAAAGCAGCAATGAGCAGCCAGGTTATCTCCTCTGTCCACTCTTCTGCCCAGTGTAGGAATTTGCTGTTATTCACCACTCCAAGGGGCAAACAAGGGACCACCCAGTAACAAGGAGACAAGAACCCTGCTCATACAACTACTTCAGTGAATCCTGGGTCTACTCAAGGACTTCAGGGGGGTTTGGCTCAGTCTTGAACCTTCAGATGTTAACCATATATTAAGGACAGTGATAATTACACAAAATGCAGCATCTGGTGGCTGTGTAAAAGGAAATCATTTAAGTAATTAGTTTCCTAAAAAACGTAAGAATAACGCAGTTGAATGAAACAGCTTTGATAGAGCCCTAGCAGAGCACTTGACACGCGAAGAAAATATTCACCTCTATTAGAATCTCCTGGTTTTAATCATTGAAATTCTCAAAGCCTGCATAACCCCTACTGTTTCATCTACTAAACAAGAGAGAAAACATGTATGATTAAACCAGTGTGATAGCAAAGATATGTTCTCCTTCACAGTGTTGATAGAACAAATACATGAAAGCTCGTGATTTACTCAGATACTATGATAACGGGGCAACAGGAGGCCATGGTCATTAATCCAGATCTGTGGATAAATTTGGGGTGACTCAAAAAAGAACAGTACTGCCTGTTTGCCAGATTATAGCACAGAATACAGAATCACCAGGAGAGTGTACAACACCTGATCCAGCATAAACTTAGAATGGCATGGACAGGCAATATCTAATCTGGCAGAAAGCCTGATGGGATAAAGCTAAGGTGTCCAATTTTTTAACACATTTGAACTAGCAAATTAAGTTTATACTAGATCAGCATTTAATACCATGAGCCTGCAGTGTTTCTTATCTGGCATTAAGCATCCTAAAGCCGCATTTACTGCATTGTGAAACGATGGCTTAGATAGGTACAGTGAATTCCTTTATGTCTTTCAGAGTTCCTATCTTAATAACAGAAAAAAAGAAAAAAAAATCCTTTTACCGTACAGCTACTTATGATTTTGCATACATGTCTCTTGATGGTGCTTTAATTGACTAAAACCACACTTTAGAAGTCTTCCTGGCTGGCAATACATTAGAGTGCCTCAGGTTACACATTCCAATGGCAACAACTGATAATGAATTCCTCTCTCTGAAGGTCACTGGTAAAGAACCATGTTATGATTTTCATTCTAGTGCATCTGACACGAGCTACACAAGATATAATTTCCAGCATGGCAATACAAGGTTACGAATGCTGAAAAACTCACTGGCTAAAAAACCTGAAGTATTTTCTTTTAATTTTTTTAAATTGTTTAAGAATATAAGCACTATTAGTTCTTAGCAATGGAACAATTCCAACAAGAATTGACTCTTAAAGCATAAAAAAAGAATAAATCAATGTAGAGAATAACCAGAATGAATGGCTGCTGCAGGTGCATTTCACAAGGTAGTTACATCTTGCAATCTTTCTTGTCTGGATTACTTTTTTTAGGCGAAACACATAGTTATATTTAGCTTGACCAACAACATTTCTGGAAAAGCTCTTAACAAAAATATTATGATTTCTTGACCATTATTTTTTTATTTTATTTTCTATCTAACAAGAAAGAGAAGATACATTCCCAGTAAACATTGGCCAGTGTTTGAAATTGAAGATCCCCTTTAAGATACTTGCAGATATGAGAAAAATCTGGCATTGCAGGATTTTAAATCTGGAAGTGGGTGCAAAGATGAGATTCTCCTATGAACCCAGCCATCCTGAAAACACAGTTTATAGCTACATCAACAAGCAACATGGCATAGTAAGAGCCGATCTGTGTAGCAAAAGTGTTGAATCTGATGACTTGATGTTCACGTTGGTCAGTATTTGAAGTTAGAGCCTGTGAAGGAAGGTTATACGGAACTAGTTTTGATGTAGTTCAGTGAACTGAACACCCAATAATGGCTAAAGATTAGGTGTCCTTCTGGAAAGCATCTTCTGTTTTCATTCCAGCCAAAAGCAATCCCGCTCATATAGCTTGAGACCCAGGCCACAGTAAGCAAGCGTGCTAAGTGGAAATAATTAGCAGACTCGTTTAAAAAGCAGACTCTTGACTGAAACCAAAATGCTACTGTGTGTACACCCCCAGACTTCTACTTCGACACCACTGTAACAGAGGTAAAGGGCAGGGAAAATTCTACCTCAGAGTGAGCAATTCCTGCTTTTATTACATCTGAACAGGTCTGCTAAGGGTTTCTGTATATGCGGCAGTTAAAGACTATGATAAGTTACGTTACTTCTGGTCATCTGGTTCATTCCCAGCTATCCATAACCTGCAGCAGTCTTTGCCTGTAATGTACTTTTTAATTATTCTTTTGCATAATTTAAATATAATAAGGAAATTCAGTACAAGACTTAATTACAACAGTGGTCTTAAAGCTCTGTCATTTTTTTCAGGCACTGAATGGATATACCAAAGGATCTGGCTTCTCAAACCTGTGCAGAATATTCACCCATGTCATTATTATTGAATCTTTAGGATATAGTACTGTTGATCCCACTTCTCTGGGATTAACTTTAGACAATAAATGACAGGAGAAACTGTTAAGAAACAAGAAAGTGAAGGAGAATCATTTGGAAACATAGACACCTGGACACTGTATAATTTTCACAACTGCTGAAAACCTGTAATAGTTATAAACTTTAAAGTGATTTGCTGGATGTTAAGCTTCTTTTGAATTTTTTTTTATTTTATTTTTTTTTTATGTAGACATAAACACTTAGCAGTAGAACTTTCAAAAGTGCCAAAGGGAACTTGTTCATTCCAGCTAATTAATTTAAATGGGAGCTAAGTGCTTTATCTGTTTAAGTGCTTTTGAAAATCCCACTCTGCTTCCATCTGCAGTTTTCATGATCTAAACACTTTGGAAAACTTGCCCCAAAGTGATCTAGAAGTTCAAAAGTTATAAAACCAACTTCAGGGGAGCTTAACTTTAGGCACACATTTTTAAACAAAATTCTCATGAGGGAAAGAAACTGACCAGGAAGCCAAAGCCAAATAAAAGACAGACAGAAAAGAAGAGGGTTTTTGACACTGAAAAAGTTCTGCATCTCTTTAGCCCTTACAGATCAAAATATCTGGATCTGCAGCACTCTAAACTGCTCAGACCCTGCTAAGGCTGGGTGAGTCTCAGATTATTAAGTAGCCTTAGGTAAACATAGTTTCTAGAAGCCTTTTTTTGCCACCTTCATTTTCATGTGATGTCTTCTATCTGCTTTTCCCTACAGTAGAATACATGACAGGACAGTTCATCGTTAAATCTATCTGAATTCATCATCTAGGTCAGATGGACTGGAATAGCCTAGCTCTGTATCTGTTATCAATAATAGTTTAAACATTATTATTAATTAGAGTAGCTTCTCTGAATTTGGAAAGTCCAATAGAATGATGTGCTATCATGAAGTACCTTACATCCCCCAAAGACGGGATTCAATTTTCTACTATTCCAATACTTACAAGAGTGAAAACATCAGAAAGACTATGACAGCATGTCTGTAAGATATGTATTCATCTTCTATGAAATGCATCAGGATACAAAAAGAGAATGGCTTCATTGCTATTTAAATAGACATAAAAATCATCTCCACATGAGATCTCCGCCTGACAGAGCTGCAATTTGCTTTAATTTGCAGCACCAAGATTCACAGTTCACTAAACCATTAAAATAGAGACAAAATGCCATTCTATATCAAAACCAAGTAAACACCTCTATCCTTCATGAACATTACAAATAGAATTTCCTCTAATATCTAATAATAAAGCTAAAAATTAATGATGTGAGAACTGGGCTAAAAAAAGATGAGATTTACATGGCACAGTACAAGTAGCACATTCACATTCCTGGCACCTACGTTCTTCCAATAATCAAGCAACTCATTCATTTAGCAATGCCCTCAGCAACCAGGGGAGAATGATCAAAAATGCTGTTAATAGGTCACATATCATTTCTGAACCACTTATGTGTACAAAACCACTCTGTTTTCCATTCTTAATGATCATGGAAAAAAGTATCACTTCCATCATTCAACAACAATGTAAAGAAAGGCATTTGGACAATCTTCAGAAAGTTTATATCAAGGGCATTGGTGGATAATATTTTAATGTTTCTGATTATGTTATATTATCATTTACAGGGATCTTAATTTTTGAAATCTTATCTCAGAGCTAGATATTTATTAAAAATAATTAAGAATACATGCTTAAGGATATTATTGTAACAAATGGAATTATACAAGATCTGGACAGAGGAACACAAGTAGCACATTCTGCCAGAGCGGTGGGAGCAGGCAACCATTTTATTTTGTAGTCAATTAAGACTTTCAGAAGCTCTTACATATAAATTCATACAACTTTTATTAGATATGCAGGTTCTTAGTTATAAAAATGATGAAGAAATGAAATATCACCTCCAGCTGTCACTAAGAATTGTTCTTATTTTGTCTCAAGTCTTGGAAGTCTTTCTCTTCTGACAAAAAGGTTCATCAGAGGAGCATAACAAGTGAGTGAATTAAAGTAATTTAATCTAATATTTAGCTTTTTAAATTGTCTAATGTATCTATTCTCACAGTAAAAATTCAAGTCTCTAATGTACCTTGTCCAATCAAGTCATCTGAACCATCAAAAACCAAAATTAAACTGAAACTGGTTCAACTAAAGTGATTATGAGCCTGAATATAATGATCATTGCATTCAGTCTGCCAGACAGATTTTATCCCTTCAGAGAAAAGCCAGGTATACTTAAAGACTAAACTTACAATTATTCAAGCAGGCTTGTGCAGAAGGGAAATAAGTCAAGGACAAAAAACACAATTTAATTTTTTTTAAAAAAATAATTAAAAAACAACCAAACACACACACACAAAACCCAGAATTAATCCAGATTATCAATGGCAGTATAAAATCACCTTCATTACCAAATTTGCCGTAATTGCTGTAAATTATTTACCTTATTCACCGCATACAGATGATTCCCTAACAACTGAGATGTCATTTTCTGGAATTTCAGGCATAGACATTCCTAGAGGATTACAAAGAACATGGAATCATATCTTTCTTTTTACCATATACTGGTTGAAAACGGATGCAGTTGAATATCAGTTTCAAGAGGAGACTGAGAATTTTGACCAGATGTAATGACCGTTACAGGACCAGTCTGAAATACAGCAATGAAAATCCTTCTTTTTCTTTTTCATTGGTAACCGAAGCACAGGTTGCTGTTACAACCCAGGTGGAAGCTGATTTCTCCTAACTGTGAATCCACCTGCCCAATGTTCCTCCTAGGCTTATCACTTACCATCTCTATCTCACACCTTCCCTAAAGGAAAAGCAAAGATAGTTAAATTTACTGTCATTTAAATTTAAATACCTATTTACGTGTGTGTGTGTATATATATATATATATATATATATACACATATGTATAAAATTATTTATATGTATATATCTTTTTCAATGTCCTGGACTACAGGAAGGAAGATGATATTTACATTATTTGAATGCAGTGCTACAAAACAGTTAAATAACTTTGGTCTCTAATCTTAATGTTAGCCTATAAGGCTCTCATACAGTCTGACTTTCTTAATGAGCTTGGGCAAATTATTTAACCTGCTTGAATCTTGTCTTTGCAATTGGCTTGAGGGAATCTGTCATGCAGACAGGAGCAGTGGAGACAGAGAAGTAAGTTTAAGATGTAAGAAGTTTAAGTAGGGATAAAACTGATCATCTCTCAGATCTAGAACGTTTTTCCCCCAGCAAGTACTTATATTTTAGAAAGCTTGATTGAAATAATTTTTACTGTTCAAATGGAGCAATCTTTTTGACAAAGAATTAATACCAGAAACTTTGTAACTATTCTTTGTTTCTTCAGCCCAGCAAAATCTTTCTTGTCATCTCCAGTTTCCCAGAACTACAATATCACCAATCTCTGGAATTACTAAAGCTATGAGAATGTATTTTTTTATGTTCTAGCCATATTAAGAAGTCATTCTCAGCTAGGGCAAAATAATTGAAGGAAAGGATGCTCTGAGGTCATAAACACACAAATAGAAAAGAATGGTGTAAACATATAAAGTTTGTTATGCTCATAAACTAGCCTAGCTTTACCAGTGGAAATGTATCTAGTGTGCTGAGACTAATTTTAGCTCAAAGAAACCAACCTCACTAGTTAAGTCATATCATTCATGACTACTGAATACTTACATAGAACAGCATACTGTGGAAACCTTAAACAGAATGATTGTACCACTGTGTCATAATCTACAGAGAGTGTTTATTAGTGCTATATCGACTTTAAATCCCTAGTCTTAAAATGCTAGCCTTTGAATGGTTTCGGATCTGTTTGTTTTACTATTTCTACTTTTACATCCACTTTTCTCTACCTGCGGTTTTGTTGGTGCTGATGGGCCACAGAAGTGCTGACCCTATCAGACGCTTGGTACAAGGGAAGGACGAGCTGCAGTATATTCCCTTCTTCAATTTGCCAAAGAACAAACTTATTAATGTGCATGGAATATCTGGAAACCAACATTTTATTCTCAGATGCCTTGGGGAGTAGACTAGCACAAAGTGCAGTGATTAGCCGGTCATAAGTAAAGAGCTACTGTTACTGCAGTGTATAAATATCAGATGGAATTTTACAGCAATCTAGTAGGCACTTTATTCAATACAAGAAAAAATAATTTTTATTTCTTCACAACATGAATCACAATTCATTTTTACTACAATTACTTTCACCAAAACAAAACAGAAAATCCAAACAAAAAAAAACATCACCACATTATTTCCTTAATAATTTTATGACAGAAATGTCCTATTCAAGATGACATAGACAGACTTCAGAATTTTTAAAGTGCTTTGCATGTTCTATTGTCTATATTTTGATAATATATAATTATTTTCAATGGATCAGACTGCAAATAAACTTTCCAAACTCATTCTTTATGCAGACCATTTTCACATAGACAATCCTTATTGCATATCCTTACCTAGAGGTCCTCACTGCCCTTACATGTACCTGACATGCACTTGGAAAGACTTTAATGAATATTTGTATATTTATATATAAAATTTATGATGTACACACGGGGACTGAAGTCATTATACACTACCAAAAGCAGACTGTGCCATAACTTTGCTTATAAATAAGCATGCTCAACCCCCCCTCAAATTAAAAACAAACAAACAAAAACCCATAAACACACATCCCCCCCCAAAAGCCCACCAAACTTCTCAGATTTAATTTTTCTTTGAGAAAATGCTGTTTTGAGAGGAAAACTTTCACCATCACCCTTTTTTGTCAAGTAACAGGTTTTGACGACCTCTAGTACTAAGGCTATTTGAACCATAAGCCTTGAAAGTACTTTTTTCTTCCTGCAGTTGATCACGCAGAAATAGTCTGCAAGCATGCTTCCAAAACAGTAGTGTTTTGAGAAAAAAACAATGAGCCTAGCTAGGGCAAAAAAATTTTTAAACACCACTTCCCTTTTGCTTGGAGTATCTTCTCAGTTCTGCACAAGGTCCACATCACCACTACATTAATAGACTAGTTGCCTTTCTTGATGAAGTATTTAATACCCATAACAAACCTGCTCCCTCCCAAATTTGTTGTTTTTATTTACAGTTACCAGTTAACTAAGCTAAAATTTGAGTTGGCCTGTTCAAAATCCAGTGCTCCATAGCTACTCGTTTCCCTTCAGTCCGTATCAGATGCCTTTCATTCCCAAAGGTGCTCAGATTCCCCCCCATTTCATAGCTCAGTTAACAGAAGGAACACAAAAGGCTAAGCACATCTGGCATTTGCCTTTAAAGACATTTCATATAGATCTTTTCTTTAATTTTAAAACTAATTTATTTAATAAATCCCACTATTTAATGAAAAAATGGTCACCATCACATGCTTTTGGTTTAAAGGTGAGTTTCTTTATCAAAATAAGAAGCTGCTGTTCCCAAACACCTTCATAATGGCCTGCAAAAGAATGTACTGGGCTAGACCTTCAGCAGATTTAGTCCAGAGTTATGATAACAAGGCCATGAGCCATACACATATTTAATATTACTAAGGAAATACACTCTCACCCTATTTGTTATCTTTAATATTTCATTATTTTAAAACTATTAACTAGCCAATCATAAAAAGCCTCAGATCAGTATTAAAAATTTTATTGATGGGTTTGGTTTAGTTTTAATCCTGCGGTATTATTTTTAAAGGTTTTAATCTATTTCCTAATTCTTGATCAGTGCAATAGATGCATATGAACTGGAGAATGAATGCCTCTAAATTCCAACCTGCACAATCTTTTCCACAAAATAATACCAACACACAAATAATATATTGTTTTTATTCCCACACTGCTCACAGTCAATTCCTCTAAAGGCTATACAAATCTGCAAGAAAAAATGATGGTCTCAATCCTAAAGAATTCATGGTCAAACCATAAGATAAGGGCAGGCAGAGAATCAGCAGAATACAGAAAAAAGACATCCTAAAAACAATAAGGCAGCACTGATCAGCATGATAGTCAGCAGCCACAGCGTACCTCCAAACAGATGTTTTTTGAGGCAATTGTAGCAAAAAGATTTTTAATGAGGGAACTGAAAAGAGAGAGCAGGGCAATTTTGCATTTATTTCCTGAGCTTTCCATCCAAACATAAGTGGCAGCAAGACAGAAAGCACAAAGGCAATAACTTCATCACTGACCTCTCAAAGAATAACAGAAAACAGAGCTGGAATATGCTGTGATCCTGTGCTTCTTGGTTTCTAAACAGTGTTTCAGCAACGTGAAGCACTTGAAATTTTGTGCAAAGTTGCCTTCACCTCAGCAACCTTGTACCTTAATTGACTGTGACAGAGGAACAGACAGGCTCCGTTGAAATGTAGGAATCAAGTTTATTTCCCTGTCTCAAGCAAAGAGGCACTATACCTAAACAGCTCCTGACATATTTATCCAACCTGTTTTTAGGGAAAAAAAAAAAAAAAAGCCATTAATATGTGTAGTACATTCTACCCTAAAGCACTGCAAAACCCTAAACACGGAGATGTATGTTCTGACATTAAAGTGGTTTTCCACTATAATAGCTCATATCTTCTTTGCCAGCTCCTCTTAGTGAACAGCGAGATCTTTCCATGGTAATGATTTTGAATTTTGAGCACTACATTTAAAAAAAAAAAAAAAGAAAGAAAGAAAACCACACTGTCCATTTAAACATAGTTCCATCCAGGTAACAAAATCACATATAAAAAGTCTGAAAGTCTGAACCAGCTCAGAACTGGCAGAAAACAGACTGTGTTTTATACTGAGATTTTCAGCAGCAGCGGAAGAGCTCTCTCTGCAAGCCTATGGTGCTGCTTAGAATGAAGAGTCAACAATTAAATGGAAAATTCTGTGGAGAGACTTAGTGATCTGACAGGCACAAAACAAGAATGAGGAGTAAGTTTAAGCTAGAGAAAATACCACACAGCACATTTAGTCAGAATAAAAAGGAAAAAACTAAAATCCTTATTACTAAGGGAAGAAAGATGAACATGTTCAAGATGAGAGTACTTCAGGAAGTCAGGGCTTTTTCCTATGGACTGATCATACTGAGGTTTATTCTACAACACTTAAAGAACTAACTGAGGAGGCAGGAAGCTCTTGAGACTTCATGGGGAAGACGGAGAACTTGCAAATGGAAAACCTAGTGCTTATGATCAGAAAAGGCTGGGGGCGGCGGGGGCCGGGGGGCGGGGGGGGGGGGGGGGAGAGGAGCGGAGAGAAACAGCCAGGGATTGATCAATCATTCAGTTTGACTTGACTTCCCAGAAAGAATCCTAAAAGAAATAAACAAACGCATTTCAAAAACACAGAGAAAAAAACAAGACAAATAACAGCCAAAAGGGATCTGTCAACAATGAGCTGACACATTTCCTCCAGTGAGAGGGTAATAGGCATCCCGGATGAGAGGTGAGCAGCTCTGTGTCATTTATTTTAACATTGGAAAGATTTTTGACACCATCTCAAATTACACTCTCAGTCATAAGCAACCTATTGAAAGAGATCCAGCCTCTAAGGGCTAGGTGCAAACTGTATCACAAAGCTGTGAGAAGATAAAATTTGTCATTGATTCACTGTCATAATGGAAGGGATGGTACGGGGTGGGGCCTGGGAAGATCTGTTCTTATTCTGGTATTATTCAATACTACTAATAACCACTCAGTGCAGTTTGGATGATAAAATAGGGTAGGTGGTTATCAAATTCGGGCAATAATACTGGAAAAGGTTGTAGCTATGTTGAAGGTCAGGACACTTATTCCAAATGATGCTGCAGAGAATCTGAAAAAAAGGAGCGTGCAGTTTAACAGGGACAGCTAACAGGTAGCACATCATGGGTCAGGAAGGACAGAGAGATATCAGCTCTTCAGAAGAAAAGAGATCTCAAGGCTCCAGTGGATTATAATGTGCTGAACCAATGTCATACTGTTGCAAAAGGGGCAAATACCATCCTGAGAAACACAGAGAGATAAAATAATCTTCCCCCTCTACTCTCGTAAATACATGAAATGATGTTTCTCCTGTACGCTGCACTAGTGACACTTCAGCCAGAGCACTTTATGTGAAGCCTGGATCATTGTGTTTCAGTTTGAAGGAGAATCAAATTGGGAGTCCAGAGAAAAAGCAAAGATCAAAAATGTGTCTAGAAAACATGATCTATGTGACTGAATTGAACAAATTCAGGTTGTATAGCCTGAAGAAATAACACAGCCCAGGGGGTAAAACAACAGGCTTTGAATACATGAAAAAGATGAGAATGTGCTCGATCTGTGCTCAATAACTTAAGAAGTAATGGGTTTTAATGATAGCAATGAGGAGTAAAGTCAGGTATTTATGATACTTTAGAGCAATAATGATACAAGATTTATTCATTTTAAAAAAGAAGTGGGGGAAATAAGTATCTATAGTGAAAAACAAGAAAGAATTTGAAAAACAGAGAAAGTTAGCTAAATCCTTACAGTTAATAAAATATGGCCTTGGGAGAGGGAACAGACACCATAAATATGTTAAAGTGGGGCACAAGAAGCTAATCTCAAGGAGAACCAAAAGGTTAATGAGGCTAAACAGAAAGTTACTGGAACAATGTATGAACTAGCATGATTAGCATACTAAAAGATCCACCCTGGAGCAAAGAGAGCCCCGCTACTAACAAAGCCCCCTCCCCACAGAACATGCTGGTGTAAAAAAAAAAAAAAAAAAAAGAACACAGTACCTTTAAAAAAAAAAAAAAAAAAAGAACACCTTTAAATGGGGGTGAGACTTGTAAGAACGAGTGAGAATTAGGTGTGACTAAGCATAACTGTAAGCAATCGTTCGGAGTGTGTAAAAAGCTGTGCTGTGTCTTAGTAGGTGTGCTAGCTGCCCACCTGGCACCCCCCGGCAGATCAGGGTAACGAAATAAGGGTAGTTAAAACCAGTAGCAGAATGCCTTCAGAAGCTGCCAAGCCTTCAGCCTTGGAGTAACCTAAGTGTAGAAGGTACTAATGCAAGGGGCTAGACAGCTTCTTGAGATCCCTTTAGCTGTCTTCTATGGTGCTAGGGCAGATTTCCAGTACTACATATTTTGAGCACAAATAAAAACTAAGATCATGGCCAGATAAACAGAAAAATGTCAACGTATTTATGTGACAGCTAAATTCTTCAGACTGCCTTTTGTGGTTTTACAAAATACCTATTTAAGAAACCAATGTTTTATAAGAATAAAGTAAATAAAAAATGCTTTTGATCATATTTTTCCTACTTCTTGGCTAATTAATGATGCCTTTTCAATATTGCTACGGTTAGAGCTGCTCTATTGCTTTTGGTTACAGGGAAAATGCTCCTCTGAGAAACCGTAGGGAAAGAAGGTCTAAGTAAAAGAAATCACCACTGTCACATTAGTAAACTGTTTTCCATATAGGCATAAAGGAACATAAATCTGTTTGGGAAGTATTCAGCAGCTCTCATGTGAGGAAAGGTCCAATCTGGAGTCCTACAGATGAATGGAAAGCTCTCCAAGGTTTCACAGAAAATCAGTCCTTAGCTATTAATGTGATCCACAACCTGAAGCAAAAGAAGATCCTAAAAAAGTATCCCAGTTTATAAACTAATAAATCTGTCATGGCATTCTTCTAGAGCTCTTGCTAAAGACATTCAGAGTCTGGCATTCACTCAGGAAACTTAAAAGTGTAGGAATCCAGCCACTTGTATCCCTCCCAGCATTTGCCCAAGGCATACAGAAAACCTAATTTTGAGGAGATTACTAGCAAATCAAACAAAAGAACTCCTAACAAAACCTAGAAAACTTAAGAAATTATGGTTGAAGGAGATCCTAGGGTAGTCCTCTGGCCCCACCTCTGAATTAAGTATGCAAAATCTGTCACTGGCTCCAACCAGCCCATAGCACTGAATTGCCCAGCCTCTTGGGCAATGCAGCCCAGTGCTTAATTATCCCTGTCCTTAGAATCTTCCAGCATGTTTGCATTACATCTTTCCTACTGTAATTCAAATCCACTGCTTCTCCTAATAGCCAAATTAACTATGCCTAACAGTTTGTTCTTTTCCTGAATAATCTTTTCTGTACTGATAGGGATTAACATAACTCCCCTCAGTTCAGTATTCTCCAGACTAAACAACCCCAGTTTGCTCAACCTTTCCTTACAGGCATACTTTCAAATGGCTGATCATTATCATCGCTTGCAGCTGGACTCACTCCAGCTACTCTACTTTTCCAAGTGAAGTCATGGTTCTGCAAGAAGGCCACAGCACTGAGGAAGAGAACAGATGGATTATGTCAGAAATCTAGGAGTTCCTGGCTGTAATGGCCCCTGGCGATGCAAATCTCAGTTAACCATTCCAAAGCCATTCCTTAGCTTTATGCCTATGGTTTCCATAAAGGGGGTTTCATTTCAATCCATGGAGTTACTGGAAATGTTACTGCAATCCCCCTATTTCATCCAGCCAATCTTGGCACATCCTACTGCCCTGCTCAACACTAAATCTGTTTACTGCGAGCTGAAGTTACAGTCAGATTAGCTACACATTCTTCATTTTCTGCCTTAAATTTACTATCACAGTATCACCACTAAAACCACTGAAACCATTTTGGAAATGCAGAAAAGAATTCACTCCTTGTCTTTAAAGATTTTTTTTTTTTAAAAAAAGTGTTTGGGGATTTATCAAGATGATAAATCCTAGATAAATATTAGACAAGCCTAAAAAACCTAATTTAATACCACTGCAAGATGATGAGACATTGCAGCAAAGCAAACAGAAAATCATATAGCAATGTTCTGCTGACTGATGTTTATTCTCTCATCATATCATAACCAACGAATGCCTTTCATTTTCTGTTTAATGATTTTTAACTTACTAGTAGACTTCCATTATATAACACAAATGAACAATAATTAAAGTCATTTAATCTACCATTTTTGCTTTTAAGCAGGACCATTTTGCTTCTAGGTTAAAAGGGCAGCTCAATCTTCAAATTATAATACATGTATAAATTTCTGTGGAGGAGAAGAGAAAGCTGGAAGAGACTGGGGAAGGAAATATGCTGGTAGTCCATGTTTCACACTGGTAGTTTACAAAGCAATTCACTGCAGAGTTGCTGCCAGCCACGCATAATCCAGACTATCTGCTATGCCCAGCAGCTGTTTGTCTATGTTAAAAGTCTCAACATTAGCTGGTACCAAGGGGGCAGCTAGCACTGCTCTGAAGTCCCATATATACATGCAGAACTCTCCAGGAAGCTTCTGATTTTTCACTGTCTGTCACTGCACACTTGTTTTTATTGTGAAAGAGAAAATAATATTTTAAAACACAAGTGATTTATTTTAGTTGTCATGCATGGCAAGGTGTCCTTTCTTTTTTTTCTTTTTTTTTTAAAAAAAGAAAAACTAACCAAAAATACTCCATGGTTCTTGTTGGCTATGGCTATTTAAAGAACAGACCAGTCTAATCATAACACTCCTTACAAAGGATGATCACAAAAACCTATAAAATATCTGTCATCCACTCAAGAATCCTGTGAAAAATTCACAGCCAACTGTGCAACTGCAACCCCATGCTTCGTTTGAGAAACCTGACTTTCACTCACCCTGACAAGGTGGGAAAAAAATCCCTTTTCATCCTAACTCTCAAGCAGAGGCTGTTTCATTGGCAATCTGGTATCATTCTAATGAAGAACAAATGGTTATCCAAGTTCAGGATATTTTCTTAGTAACTGTCTTTTTTCCATTTTCTTTTTTTCTCTAGAGAATCAGTGAAGATGTCTGTTTCATTGAGAGGGGAAAAAAAACCCAACAGACTATTAGGACCAACAAAGTAAAAATCTTCAGAAGGAAGACAAGTTGTAATTCTTCTTGGGTTCTTTTAAGGTCATTGGCTCTTGAATCCAGGTTCCGTTTTGATTTTCAGTCATGTCTGAAATAGCTTCTGTTCTACTACAGGGACTTCTCAAAATAATTTGATGTTTTTTTCAGCATCTCTATTCAGCTTATTCACACACACACCCCTGCCCCATCCCAATGGGATTTTTTAAAATGAACAATATAATCTGTACGATTTCAAAATCACAAAATCCCAATTTTATTCAATTTTTCATGTGTCGGCTTGTCTACAATTTGCATCCACTGTATCCTACTGCTGAATTACCACTTCAATCTCGTATTGGTCCTTAGTGACTACAAGTTTCATATCAACCTCAGACTGTGACAGTAAAGTGAGACATATTTATTGACCAGTGCTAAGATCAGGACTAGCTCTGTAAAACCCAAGTAGTCTTCTAAAGACCACAATAATATTTTTCTACTTTCAGCCCTGTGTAGAATAAAGGAAGGCAGCAGTATAATTTTGAAAAGAATAGAACCTAAAACATTTTTGCTTATCTCATTGGGTTTTGTTGTTTGGTTTTTTAAAACCCAGCATCCACAATTTTCAGGAAAATAACATGGATGGAGTATGAGTTTGAACTCTACTGCCCTATTATCTATGGGCAGAAGAGCACCCTGCAGGCAGTATGATTGTCATATTTTGTTTATAGGTACATACAGCACTAAGTGCTCCTGTTGTGTATTTCACTGTAGTGTGTTCTTTTGTTAAGCACAGGGCTTAGGTTCAGCAATTTGAAAACATCTATCAATTATATAATTGCTACCACAGGAAAAGAGAGGCTCTCTGGTTTCTTTAATGAAATATAGTGGCCTTCAGCAAAGCTTGAAACTTATTTGCTGCAGTTAGAGAAAACATCAGAAGCTTCTTGAATATATATTTTTTTTTTACCATGTCACAAGAAAGGGAACTAATGCATTTTGAATCCTTTACTTCCAAAAAGAATTGACTAATGTCAGTGTCGATAGCTTCCTTCAGGATTAGATACATAATTTACAAGAGCCCTAGAAAAGAAGAGAAATCAAATACTGATTCAAATCTTTCTGTGATATGGCTGCCTGAAGGGAAGCTCTTTGTCGATGTGGGGTTCCCAATTTTTACTAGTTCACCAAACACTGTGCTTAAGGCTGATGATGATTATGGCTGTCTCTCTGATAGTTCATCACATCAATGTAATTTTAATTTATGGTTTTCTTAGTCATAAATCAAGACCATTACAGAAAAATGGATGCCCCTGAGTCATGTATATCCTTAATGCATACACTCCATAAATCTGAAAGCTTTTATGCTTGCTATTATTTCTAAGAGAACGTTAGAAATTTCTTACTGTAAAATTTCTCTTGCATTTTAACAGAATTCTTAGGCTCTGGTGAAAAAAAAAAACAAAACAAAACAAAACAAACACAAGTGAATTCTGTCTTAAAAAATTAACTATTTTCATTTTCATTATACAGTGCTTTCATATGCTTTGATTTTTTCTTAACAAAAAATTTCACATAAATTGATATGACTCAAGATTTTTAACTGTATCAGCTAAATACCTCATTCTGAAAGCACCAATAATTGTGTCTACCTGAAGTCCCATCAATCAAAAATTACTAACTTGGAAGACTATGGGTTTGGATCTATATGTTTTTCAGATTAGGATCTTTAAACACAGATTTTGGTAGACCAAATCAATGTATAATCTTGAAATGAAATCTGAGAATGCTTTAAGCTATATTAAAAAAGTGTTTTTTTAAAAAACCTCAATGTATTAGATTTTAAAATTCTTAAACATTTCAACTTTTCTTTTTCCATCTGGCATTTAAGTTTCAAAATAGAACATTTTTGAAGAGGGTAAAAAGTCCCTCAGAAATGAATCAGAACAGACTGAATGGGTAACTAAGTAAAGAAAACTGAGAAACTTGATATTACAGCTTTAAGATGGGGACTATTTCCATTTACTGCCACTGACAAAAGCCATCAGTCAACATCTCAATCTAGCCGTTGTTACAATGCATGCAATACAGGACACAGTTTCTAAGAGGGAATTCATTATTAATCATAAAAAGAAGTTGATTTCAAATCATAAGTGCCGGGAAAAGCAAGCTTGTTTTTAACAACTTTCCTCCTACAAAGATTACATGGTTGAGAGCTCAAATTTGCTAAACCCACACATTTGTAGGGAACTTTTACGTGTGACCTGGTATGTAAAATACTGTTACACTATGAATAAAACATAAATTTTGCAGAAACAGCTACTTTTCCCTGGATTTTATTCATTATGAAAAATAGAATATATTTTGGAAGAAAGGATTTTAACTACAGAGTTTCCTGAAGAATAAGTTCTCTTCTCCTGATAAAGGAAAATGCAGAAAGCAAACAACAGAAAACCCTGACAGTTAATGTGTAGTCAATGACCAGAAGTTCTAAGGTAATTATTTTTTTCCTTCAAAGTGGTACTAAAAATTTTTAGGGTCTATTTATTTTCAGTACATTAAGATCATTTAAAGTCAGGCAACCTTAGAGAGTAAAAGGACTTTAAAAGGAGTGTAAAATTACATTGTCAGAATCATGTAAAATGATAATTGTGTAAAAGACAAGGAGGTTCTTTGAGATTATGGTTTGATGTATCTAAATAGCTGTTTTTCAGAGTTCCCTTGCATCTGTCAAAGACTGATTAAACTCAAGAATCACACAAAAATTTACATTTTTAATATCATGGCTCTTTTTTTAATGTCTACACTGTATGTCTCGGCATTGTCATGAATGCATTTGTTTTGCAAAAATTGCAAGAGTATTACTGACCAGTAACCATGAAGTTCCTGTACCTGGAAGCTATAGCTGCTTCAGAGGAAATCTGAAAGGTCAGTCTGCCTAAAGGAGAACATTAATGTTACTGAGAACTACAGGGAGAAACCAGCATCGCAGCTAGAAGGGTCTCCGCAGCTGTTGAAGCCTGCTGACAAAGAACCCCTTCGGGAGCATGGTACAGAGTCTTTATCTAGCCAGAGTTAGCACTTTCCGCCCAAAGGGAAAACCAGCACTGCACCAGGAAGGGAACAAGTCTGAAGCTTGACCACAGGGACCCTGCAGAGTCAGTGAAAACTTTGAGGGACCAGGGGCACCAGCAGAGGAATCCTGAATCCCAAGGGTCAGGGTCAGAGACAGGACCAGGGCCAGCCAGTGGGTGAGGAGCCACAGCCCACACACCAGAGACCCACAGCCAAAACCTGACAGAGAAATTGTCATAGAGCATCCTAAGGGAAAGGGGAAAAAAAAGAAAAAAAAGATATGGAGGGTGTGTAATTGTGTGTGTGTGTCAAAACCCCAAAAGATCAGAAAGAAAAAAGGAAAAGTTTTATTCAGTTATTTAGATGCAAGACATGTTCTAATCTTAGTTACTTTAATTGTTCCAAAGGTTGAACTGTACTACAAACTTGATGCTTTCATGATCTATTTTTCTGTCACAGGAAATAAATAAATGAATATGAGATAAATTTTCTGAAGCACAGTACCAGCTGTATAGATGAACACAATCATAAACACATCATAACTACATGTTACCACACAATTTGAGGCAGAAATATCTGTAAAAACAAGAGTAATCTATAAAGGATATCTAGCTGACAGAGATTCATTAAAAATCATAGTTACATGTGTCTTCATTAAGAGGAAACTGCAGGAGAAAGGAGGATACAGAGAGGAAAGATTTATATTTTAAAAGCATCTCCTTTATAGAGCAGCAGGGTAAAAATTGCCCTGCCAATGTAATATTGCTTTGCCTTCAATAAATATAGATGTTTTCACTGAAACCAATGAAAACATCCACTGTGTTCCTTCTGATTCATTGGCAATCAAAGGCACTACCTAATTTGCAATATGATGATTTGGAGTATTGACAATCATTCAAAAAGATTACTTGGGTTTAGTACATTTTGTCTAGTGAGAGGAGGCAACAGCTTTGCCACAGCAGATCATCATGTGGCATAACTACTATTGACACATGCTAAGTAAATTTAATGAATACGGAAACAGATGGAAATTAACTGTATCACCCCTATTACGACTTCCTTCTTCACTGTTACCGTACCAGCGCCTACAGACAGAAATGGAGACCAGTGTGCAGCATCTCAAGCCCTGACAAACTTTATTTCTTAAAGTCCAGTTGTCCCTTTGGGAATCTTTCAGGCTTTCAATAAAGATGAGTAGGTCAAGAAACAGAATGGAAAGGTAGGGAGAGAAACATGTCCTTCCTGAATCAATCCAGATGCACCATGCACAGGGGGACTAAGCCCTGTCTGCCTGCTCACACCCTGGTCCACGTGAGCAGGAGTTGTGCAGCAGAGCAGGGGGCAGTGGGATGGGAGTGGGGCCGTGACACGAGGCTGGGAGGAGAAACACCCACTGTGGAGCCATGTGCCAGCCTGTTCGCATCTCCACACGCTAGACAGCTCGCCTGCAAATTTCAACAACCAGTGGTATCCAGCACATGAGCTCATGGAGGTGAAAAAAAAAGAAGCAAAAAGAGAGGAAAAAAAACATTCTAACACATCCATTCTTAATGACAGTTAACAAGTTGTGTCCTTAGATAAACCCTTTCCTGTTTGTTTTGTGGTTAACGTGGTTAGCACGGTGTGGTTTCAATAGTCTGAGTAGCAGACGATGTAATCACATTTTGGAGAGCTCCTTGGAGCGCCCATACATGAGGTGGAAATAATGACACTGAAAAGCTACAGGCTTAATGAAAAATTTAGCAGCTTAGGAGGGGGATAGAAACAGGCAGATTAGAATGGAATTAATATTGAAGCAAATTCTAAGGTAGCTTTTAGCTACTACTATGTAAGTGCTATGTTAGTACCAACATTTGTGCAAAATGTGTGTATCAGTCTTTCAGATCACTTAATGAACACTAACTTCTCAGAAAACTGTGGCAATTATGAAGCTCTGGAATATATGCCATAATAGTTATGATAAGGGTCTAACTCTAGTATTTTCCAGAAATTACTATTTAGTACTGATCTTTAAAATTGTTTAACCATTTTTTTCCCCTTTCATGTCTTTCAGCAGACAGATATCAGGTTAGTGGAGGGAGTTAACACTGCCACACAATCTGCTACACACAGTTTCTGTTGGCAGGGGTTTTTTTCTATTTGGGCAGAAGAATTAAATAAATGAGTCCTTGCCAAGTAGTTACAAATATTAAATAGTAGATATGGTAAAGTGGTTTAACAGCTGTGGCTGAAAATGGAAAGCTATCGTGTGTTACTGTGGGTAGCACTCATAATTATTGCAAAGTAGTCTCTACAGGAGAATAATTTGTAAAAAATTACTACACCGTCTTTGTTACTTTTCTTCAGGAAGCTCTCACATGGAAAACGAGAGATGTTTGAAACCTGCTTTTTGTGGTTTGATTAAAGTCATTGCACAAGCTCCCTTTGGTGAAATCTACTCATGAATTCACACTGTTGCACTTCCCATCAGTCCTTAGCAAAACCAAACTTGATATTTCACATTTGCAGAGCTACCCAAACGGCTAACATACCTCAAGTAAACCCTGCAAACATTGCACAGCTAACAAGGAAACAGGTCAACTTCATTTTGTTTTTCTCATGACTGTAAATCTTCCTGCATGGAGCCATCTTCTGACAGAAAGAAGTGTCTTGGGCTCAACAACTTCTCAAGTTACTGCTGTGGTTTGATGTTAGCTGTCATAGAAATATTGCCTATTGTAGTCTCTGCATTTATTTGGATGGTGATTTAAAAAAATAATAATTCCATGCATAGGTGGGGCTTAACTGCTAAAAAACTTGCAGAACATACTAAGGCAGCAATTAGAAACTCCTCCTCAAGATGGGTAAGTTATTGTCTTTTGTTTCTTCTGCTATTAATTAAGGGACTATACTAATCCTAGTTAACTTTATAGAAAAAACCCAAATTTTCCCTTTATATTCCAGAAATATTTCTATTGCAGTAGAAGTTATAGTCCAAACTTATGTTTTACTAAATACATTTCTATCCTCTTGTATTTTTTTGAATACCCAGGCAATATATATGTACCTATCATTTTGTCTGACACCGTCTTTTGAAGGAGGAGTTACTATTTCCCTGAATAACTTAATAATCGGCCTGTGCAATATCAGATGTATAATGGCTCTAGAATATAAGTTAAAGGAGCAGGTAAATGCACAACCTAACCTACTTTAAAATATTAAAAAATTAGTTCAAGTTACTGTGCTATCATTTACTGCCTTCTAAGAAGAGAATGCAAGAGCTTTCTTCTGCCAACTGAACAAAGAAGAAATCATCACTAATTTTAAGTGTTTTGAAATAATGTAATAAGCAAATGAGTACTCTCTAATATCAGCATCACAATGAAACCACTAGAATCACAGAACCATAGAATCATTTAGGTTGGAAAAGACCTTTAAGATCATTGAGTCCAACTGTTAACCCAGCACTGCCAAGTCCACCACTAAACCATGTTCCTAAGTGCCACATCTACACATCTTTTAAATACCTCCAGGGATGGTGACTCAACCACTTCCCTGGGCAGCCTGTTCCAGTGCCTGACAACCCTTTCAGCAGAGAATATTTTCCTAATATCCAATCTAAATCTCCCCTCACACAACTTGAGGCCGTTACCTCTTGCTTTACATCTTCTTAATTGGGAGAAAAGACCTACCCTCACCTGCCTTCAGCCTCCTTTCAGGTAGTTGTAGAGAGCCGTAAGTTCCCCCTGAGCCTCCTCTTCTTCAGACTAAACAACCCCAGTTCCCTCAGCCGCTCCTCATAACACTTGTGCTCCAGACCCTTCCCCAGCCCCGTTGCCCTTCTCTGGACACGCTCCAGCGCCTCAAATTGCAGTGAGGGGCCCAGAGCTGAACACAGGGTTTGAGGTGCGGCATCACCAGTGCCCAGTTACAGGGGGACGATCACTGCCCTGGTCCTGCTGGCCACTCTGTTTCTGATACAAGCCAGGATGCTGTTGGCCTCCTGGGCCACCTGGGCACACTGCTGGCTCATATTCAGCCGGCTGTTCACCAACACCCCCAGGTCCTTTCCCACCAGGCAGCTTTCCAGCCACTCTGCCCCAAGCCTGTAGCGCTGCGTGGGGTTGGTGTGACCCAAGTGCAGGACCCAGCACTGAGCCTTGTTGAACCTCATGCACTTGGTCTTAGCCCATCAACACAGCCTGGGCAGACCCCTCTGTAAAGCCTGCCTGCCCTCAAGCAGATCAACACTCCTGCCCAACTTGGCATCTGCAAACTTACTGAGGGTGCACTTGATCCCCTCATACAGAACATTGGTAAAGATGTTTAACAGGACTTGCTCCAGTATTGAGCCCTGAGGAACACCACTTGTGACCATCCACCTCCATGAATTTAACTCCATCCACCACCACTCTTTTGCCTTGGCCATCCAGCTGGTTTTCACCAAGTGAAAAGTACAGCTACCCAAGCCATGAGCAGCCAGTTTCTTCAGGAAAATGCTGTGGAAAATGGTGTACTTACATTTAGATGAAGTTGGTTAGTCCACTGACCAATTACTTTGTATTCTGTACTCTTGTTGGTGATTTGATACTGAAAAATATCATAGCGTCCAGGAGCATCTCCATTTTCATTGAAGATAACAGGTGTTCCAGCACTCCCTGAAAAAAAATTAAAAAGCAGTTAGGATAAATACCTTTAAAGCAGCTTTCCAGAAAACACATTTTGGAGGAAAAATACTGATTAGAGATTAAACAGGTTCTTCTTAATGCAAGGCTACTATGGTAATAAATCCAAAAACCTCTCAAAAAGAAAATGTGTGTTATTATCATCATCACGAAATCTACCCTATGAGTTAATTAAAACATTTTAAAATTACAATCTTTTTCAGTCTTTTTGTTTGTTTTAACTGGTTTTTCATGTGTGTGTATTATAGAACATTAGGAAATTCTGTGATAAAACAGAAATGGAGAAACTAATTTTGTCTTGGAAAAGGGTGCAATTTCACTTTAGGGTATGAATACAGTGCAGGAGGCACAAAATAGCAATCTTGTAATGACTTCATAAAGAATTTTCCTATTAAGTACAAAAGTAAAATAAATACCATGAACATAGGAGCCAATGCTCATAAAAGACCTTGAGATACAAGTGTCTAAATCTGGTCATAGTTAATTTGATCAGTTTCTAGCACTGACGACCTGTGTAAAAGTGTTTTATCAAAATAAATTAAGGACAGCAGCTGTGCTTGTTGCTTTCCTTTATACGCAGCACTGCCTGACAGAAAGGGCCATTGCTGAAGCTGTCAAAAATTATAAATCGACACTCTGTTCTTACTTCGATCAACGAAATGTTCAAAGATTGAAAACTACATGTCCACCTTGGCAACCAGGCCAGCCAAATTAGAACACGTTTTGATGAATTCCCTCAAGGTTACATCAAGGATCTATACTCCTACAGAGACTTTTCAAAAACTACACAAAGAATGTCATTTTCACCCACTCCCCAAATTTATGTGTATAGATGAACTGTATTTATAGTTGAGGTTCATTGGACTCAAATTCAAATATGTTAAAGTTCTGTTTCAGTGACTGGAGGACGAAATTTCTCTTTAATGGGAAAAAAACACAAACCACCACAAAACCCACCCCCAGTGTTTTCACACGTCTCCATGTGAACAATCAAGAAAAGGAGAATATCCAGCTCAGTGAATTCCTACAGTATAAGACTTGTTAATGTAGAACCTACAGGCACTAAATCCACTGTGAGTACTTTCCAGAGAATGCCAAAAGAAGTTTGAAATTCTGGGTAACATATCAAGCAGAATCTAGCAGCAGAAGTGGGAACAGCAGTCTACATACTGCAGGATTTCAGCAGAAGTACTTCTTGTCTGTCTGTCTCTCTCCCATGAAGAATTTTGTTCTCTGGTTTTGTATAGCAGCTTTCATACAAAATTGATACCCAGTGAAATAAACAGTACTTTGAGAGTGACAAGTGGCACACTAACTACTATGCCAATTTTAGAGTTCTGCCAGCAAAAGTCTGGCTGCAAAAATTAGATGTGAGCAACCATGGAAGAGGAGTCTCAAAAAATTATGAGTGAGAAAGAATTAAGACCCCTTTGAAGATTTAAGAGACTCCACACAAAATTTTGGAAAGCTCTTTATGCTTTGCTTCCAATTCATTTGACAGAATTGAAGGGCAAGAATAGAGCCAGTCTACAATCTCCCCAAGCAATGATTTTTTTCTTCACTGCTCAAATAGTGGGTTGATCCAATAAATTTCTTCCACCCAATAAACACATACTCAACTGTTGTTGATATGCAGGTATGGAGGTAACCTTCAAAATATTACTCTCAAGTAATGGTGGGATTCATCTTTCCATCCAGCAGCATGTAAAGGGTTCATGGAAAGAACAGTTATCTTTTACTAATGGATACAAAATGTCCTTTCTACCCTTTAAGAACAACGGGAATTGCAGATGTTCTTTTGCTCAGCATGTGAGCATATAATCTATTGCTGGTTTTACAGATATCATGTTGTGCTGGGTTTGGCTGGGATAGCATTCATTTCTTCATAGTAGCTAGGCTGGGGCTGTGCTTTGGATTTGCGCTGGAAGCAGTGTCGATAACGCAGGGATGTTTTCGTTACCGCCGAGCAGCGCTTGCACAGAGCCAAGGCCCTTTCTGCCTCTCACCCCACCCCACCAGGAGCTGGCAGGGGACACAGCTGGCACAGCTGGCCCCAGCTGACCAAAGGGATATGCCAGATCATGGGGCATCACACTCAGCATATAAAGCTGGGGGAAGAAGAAGGGGGGGGGGGGGGGGGGGCGGGGAGGATGACGACACATTTGACATTATGGCATTTGCCTTCCCAAGCAACTGTTATACCTGATGGAGCCCTGCTGTCCTGGGGATGGCTGAACACCTGCCTACCTGTGGAAAGTGGTAAATGAATTCCTTGGTTTGCTTTGCTTGAGTGTGCAGCTTTTGTTTACCGATTAAACTGTCTTTATCTCAGCCCATGAGTTTTCTCACTCCTACCCTTCCAGTTCTCTCCCCCATCCCACTGCGAGGGAGTGAGCGAGTGGCTGCGTGGGGCTTAGCTGCCAGCTGGGGTTAAGCTGCAACACACATACAAAGACACAGACTATAGTACAGGCGGAACCATCCTTCTCTTTGATGCAGTAGTGTTCTCAGATAAAGCATAACAGCATCTCACACTGTGCACCTCAGTTGACAGGAACATAGAATCCTGCTGAATTCAGCTGTCATTCCAACAGAGTCCAACAAGATCTTTCTCATATAGCAGAAGTTAAAACAGCCTTTGCCAAGTTAATAAAATTAAGCTTGTTAAAAGCTGGAATATTCACAGAAGATTCAGACCCCCAAACACTGGGAAGAACACACTGTCCTTCTGTTGAACTGCAGATTTTAGAAACAGTCACGGTGCCTGCTGTAAAGTAAATTTGACTATGTTCTGGCAATGCTGCCATAGCCAGTAGATACTGTTAACAAGTAGTACCAGACCATTATTTTCATCTACGTCTTCTGTCTTATTACTTATATATGTCTTTTAGTTCATTATTGGTTTACGGAATGAAACATTTGATAGACCCAAAACAAGAAGGTGTACATGGCTGGATTGCACCAATAAACCATTAGCTACATAACCAGGAGAGCAAAACTTAAACACATTTGAAGAAAAAAATGGGGATTTTACCAGGGGTTCTCAGAATTATGACTACAGGATGGTAGCCGAAGCCTTGCAAGTATAAGGGCAGAATGAAACTAGAGGCCTTAAGGCTATAAACAAATCACCAAGAGTTAATTTGTGTTCTTAAAAATAAGTTAATCTCATCTGAAGAAAAATATACCTTGGTGGATTATCTGGATGAACAGTTCATCTGAGAATGGATAGTCCACAAAATGCAAAGGTTTCCTAAGAAAATATACTATGTTGGTTAGTCCATCAAATTTAAGTGAATACTTCTGTAGAAAAACTGATCAACACTGTATAGAGATCAGCTAATTAAACCACATGGAGAAACATAGTAGCTGACCATAATTAATAGCAGATGTGGAGGCACATCTAGATTTAGTATATAACACTGTAACAAATGCCGTTGTGTTGGACAAGTGCCTGTATTTTTTGCCAACCATATATGCAGAGCTGAGCACTTGACATCTGGTACTGCACTGCCATGTATGTTTTTACTGTATCATTACTATTGCAGGAAATTGCATCTTAGTTCTAGTTTAAGACACCGAGTGTTTAATTGCTCCACTTAATGGTTGTTGAAGACTGGCTGCTAAATCTAACAACGCACTGTGGAGGGAAAGTAATACAGAACACAACGCTGCCGTGAGGTAGTGAGCCCAGGTAATATAAATTCCAGCTCAGATAAAAAGATTTTGGGAAGCCACACTGAATAGTTCTTGGAATAGGGTATTTGCCTTAGAGAATGAATTTGTATATCCTCATCTAGGAACGACATTTATTGGGCATCACCATAAGAAAAATGTTACTTTTGCTTATGAAAGATATCTCGGTAATGCTGGTGCATTCTGTCACCTCAGAGAATACAAAGCAGCCCACATATTTTAAAATAATTTCACTGTTTTAGTACATTTTTTTCATAATTTGTCATCAGTCATGTAACAAGGTAATTAAAGAACAGTGAGGGAACTAAGCCTTTGGGCCCTTTCACATTTTATTTTCTGTGTGGTTATGTTGCCATACATAATTTTAACCCATTATTGACTCAGGTAATTGTATTCAATCTGTCACCATCTTAACTAATTTTTTAATATATTCTAGGTGACTAAAAGAGGAGTGCATGGCAGAATTTCAAGAATGCGTAATAAGCTTGGCTAACTATGGAAAATAATGTGTGCACCTTCATCATCTTCATCTTTCCTTTGTGCTAATTCTTTTTTTTTTTTTTTCCTAATATATAAATACAGTTACTAACTTCTTTTGGGAGCTGATTCTGAAATGTCTTTTTGCTGAAGAATTCCAGGATACTTTTAGAAAGTATTTTCTTTTTTTTTTTTTTCTTTTTTTTTTTTTCCTTTGTGATGTATAGCTGTGGACTGTTAAGTGGAAGGAAAATTTTGAATTTCACAATGAAGCATTGTCAAAAATTGTACAGACTTGTTTTGAAATCACACTTTCTTTGCAGTTAAAAGATAAAACAAAATAGGAAAATCATTTGATGTCCTCAAGCTGTAAAGGAAAGACAAACAGTTAAGTCTCATGGCTAGTATAGGCCAAAAGTGTCGATTTTTCTTTACAGGATCTATTTAACAAAAAAGGGATTAGATACAGTGAGAAATGCATGCAGGGAGATCCCCATCCATCCATTCTTGTACTCCTTCAAAGACATCACAGCACGAAGCAATTACGTTGCCCTGACAGCAGAGCTATGCTACGTCCAATGATGTGGTTCATAATATGGACAAAGAAATACTGGGCTGTACATCTGAACTGGTGTCTTGAGGTTTTCAGGTCATAAACATAAACATCTGTCTCCTGCTGGATACCCTCTTAACAGCCATCTATACTGTAAGTATGATGTCACCTAAAAGCTTCAGAGTCTTTGCTGTATTGCATACCAAGTCCTTTAGATATTTTATTTAAGCTCTAAATGGCTGGTAAATAGATCCTGCTTCAAAATCACTCCAAAATCAGATTAAATAGATACTCTTCTATAAACCCTATAAAAGTATGCTTTATAGAATAGTTGTTACCGTTCGCTTGAAGACAATCCATATTCACAGCACAAAATAATGTTACATTTTAGTAAGCCTAAGGACACGTTCACTTATTGCAGATATAAAGTAATAATCTGGTACTGAACAAAATTCCTCCTCCTCCTTCCCAGTTTACAGCCAGCAGCATTAAACAGCTCTGGGTGTTAAACTAGCACATTAGCTAAACATTACTGAAGCAATGTAACTGTGACCTCAGCTGTTTATGACCCTTTCAAAATGCAGCTTAAACTACCCAGAAACATCATTTAGAGAAGGAAAAAAGTGAAATGCATGAGATTTCTAATTCAATATCAAGTAAGTAATGGATCATTTTGGATTTTTAATGTCTTACATTCATGTCAAGGACTCTTTCTGATTAACAACTGTTTTATGACAGGTCCCTTGTGCACTGAACCTGAAAATTTAGTCTTCTAAAGAAATCCCTACGTGTGTACCTTGATATTCTTAAGATGCTGCTCAGCAACTACCTTAACCTGCATGTGCTTACCTTAACAAGTTACATTTGACATGAATCTCAGATGTCCTCATTCCTAACGTAAACTGCAATCTTAGTTTCTTGTGAGGTTAAGGGCCCCTGTGATGCCCAGATGCCTTCCAAAGAACTAGTTCTTTTTACATCTCAGGTAGCAGAAAAGAAGTGGAATGACTGGGAAACCCTGTGTTCACGGGTAGTAGTGCCCAACTGCATATTGAAGTGATTTATCTGTAACAGTTCCTGAATTAAGAATAGTGGTGACCCTTATTAAATATTAATAATAATAATAAATCCACTAAATTAAATCAACAGCCTTGGATTTTTCTTGTATGAAAACCTTTAATAAAAATGTAGTTATTACAAGGTACTGCTACTTCAGTGCCTTGACAAAAGTGTAGAAAAGTGGTTGTGCTGGTAAGTCTCACAACTGCCATTTACAGAATTTTCCAACTTTAGTGGAAGTAATATCATTACAAAGCTTGACACCAGACACAATTCTCTTATTTCATCAGATTTCAGTGTCCTGATACTAATTCAATTTTTTAAACTGAAATGAAAATTACTTAAGCCTTCATCCTTTGAGCTGTTCCTCATAGGCTGTTTTACCTGTTATGAATCCGAATGCAGCCAGCATGGATTCAAGGGTATATTTAGGTGAATGGAAGTCAAGCAGTTTACTGTACACTATATTACAGTTAACTGTTATGTATGAAAAATTTCAGAATGCACCATCTGTTAGAATTTGGCTTTACTGGAAGACTCCTCAGATTTATAGGATCAACCCTTATTCCATTAATTTATATGATTAGTTTTACATGCTAGAGTTGGGGGTTCAGATTTTTTTTAATTAACATTTCTTTTTAATTAGCATTTCATTTTAATTAGCCATTAAAAGGAAAATTTCACAGAGATGTACATGCATTAAATTGTTTTCCTTGAAGCAGAAAGAGGGAGAGTAACCATTTGAACTTTCAGTACTGTGAATTCCCAGAGAAGAATGCATTTGTAAAATTAAACAAGAAATTTGTCACTGGTAAGTATTTTAATGAGAGAAATTAAATAGAAGGTTGTTGAATAAATAGAAAAATAAATAGAAAGAGTAAATATAAGCTGTTTGAACATTTAATACTTGGGGGGGGGGGGGGGGGGGGAGGGGGGGAATACCAGAAAATCATAAACTACTCAGAACTAACAGAACTTAATTTGTGAATGTTAGTCTGGCACACAGAGAAGGAATACACACTGTATGTGTATATATACACTATGTAAGGTTTGTCGGAAACGAAGCCATTATCTGCTCAGTCTCCATACAGCAGACATTTTCAAACAAGCAGTGTGATTACTAAAATACCCAATGATGATTGTCTTCTATTTTCCTAAATGTATCTTATTACTAAAATACCCAATGATATTGTCATCTATTCAACACCTGAAAAGACTTCTCTTTACGCTTACCCTAAATGCTTCAGTTCAAGATTAGGACAATAAAGCAGGATTTCATCCAGTTGTTGTAAACACAGGTGCTTACTGACTTTTTAAATATCCTAAGATACTGGACACATCCACAAATATATGTAAAATATGCATATGACAGAGAACCTGTGCCTTTCTGAGGCAGCAGCTGGAGGCCAGATGGATACCCTGGAGTATCTGGAATGGCATTCAATGCCCGTGTTTAGACAATTTATCTTTCTTACCATGGGGCAAATTCTGGCTATTCATGTATGAGTGCACAAAATAGAACCAAAGAGAAACTGAAAGTGCTACAGGAAATGATTTATATACAAATGTGAGACATATGTGATATAAATTATAGTGGTACCCACTACAAGGCTCATAGAGAAAGTAAAAAAAAATAAAATAGTATTAGTATAAACTGATATAAATCAATTCCAGGTCAGGCAGTACAACTTTAAATTATTGAAGTTGATGGACAAGAACTTTAGTGGTAATTCTATAGAGACAGATATAATTTATTTGATGTCTTGGTCCTCAGCACAGTGAATGATTGAAAATGTGTACTTCTGTGAAAGGAACAGTTCATTCCACCCCTGCATGAGAACATCAGTCACGGAGAGTATCATGAGGACATTGTATTTAAAATAACAAATAACTAGTAGTACTTTTTTCATTCCTGAATGTATTAGAACTTTTTGCCACAACAAGCAGAGAGAGATGATGTGTCATAAAACTTACCCTAAAAAAAATAAAATTTGAAGACGTGACTGAGCTGTTACAGCCAACAGTATAGGTATATTAAACAGCAATTTGCTGCATCATTCATTAGTGTGTCTATCAGTGTTTATTAAAAGTAGTGATATAGGTGCAATGCTGGTTCATCCAGTTCTTCACCTACTAATTGCAAGAATATATAGGAGAAAAATTCTATATTTAGTTTGTTCCCTGCATTTTCACCCCAGGCACCTGCTGTTGGTCACTCTCAGCAAGTGTACTGCACTGCTCCAGAATACAGAAGGACAGAACTCTAACTCCCCTCTTTACAGCACCTTGAGTCTACTAAGAGATGACAAGTAACCTGTAATACAACAGCATCACAGATTAAACTTCATATTTTGCCAGATAAAGAATCAAAATTGCTAGACACTGGTCCTGCTACGGTGACACAGTATCGTGGAAGCAGTTTTCTATTTCCCAGCCTGGGCTTATCCTGTTCTCTGCACAGTGAGGCTATGCCTCTGCCTTCACCTCTCCTCCCAGAGGTAGGGCAGTACTATGTGAATGACTTTCCCTACTCCAGGGCTAAATGGGAGCGGTGGGAGTTGTCGATGAGCTTCTTCACAGGTAGGTGCTAAAGCAAGACTGGAATTAGCACTGAGGCATTGGCAGAAACACCCGACAGTCCTAGGAAAGGAGTGTGAAGGAGGAGGTTGTGATGGGGTAGGAACTACTGAGGAAGAGAAAATGAGCCCCATTTGGATCTCCGCTGCCGCCTTAGCTTTGTTCCTTTCACCTCTGGAAAAGGGACAGCCCCGGTCACACAATGACGTCAGAGTAGATAGGGAGAGGGATTCCCTACACATAGCCCAAAACCTCAGTGCTACTAGCATACTTGAAAGAATTCAACCTGTTTTTATTCTGTACTCTAACAATCCATAGAGACAAGTTTATTTTAAAATCTAAGGCATACATTGTGTGCCAGAGAAGATTGGTTCAGTTCTGCAGTTGAAGAACCCTGTAAGTCAAAGCCAACAGGCTCTGGGAACAGATATTGTATGCAATGGAGACACATAACTCAATCCTTTAAAAATCGACACATAAAATTCAACTGCAAGATACATACTACTCTAGTAACATACTAAAATAGTAGCAAGGTGGTATGACATTACTACAAGCTAACAGCTTGTACTGGAAGAGGAAGTTGCAAGAGGGTGGTTAGGATTTGGGGGTAACAACTATACAAAAGGTGTAAATAAATGCATAAAATTTTGTTAGCGCGATACTATAGACCAGATAGTAAAAAACGTTCTTGGGTGGAAAATGTTCATTTTAATGTTATGAAGTATAAGTTAATATTTTTTTTAAATGTTGTGGTTAGCTTTTCTTTGTAAATGTATTTTGCAGCACCAGTAGCAGCAAGCACATTTCTTGTAGTCCCTCTGAGAAACGTTCATAGTTATGATTTTCCACAAGAAAAAAAAAAAAAGAAAAGAAGGTAGCTTACACATATCCTCGGAAGTAAGTGGGAGTGAAAGTGTGAGGAATCTTTACCAAAAATATAACTGCAAGTAATGACTTGTTTCAGTATTGCCAAAATGAATACACTTCAAGTAGACATGCATTTCTCTACAGAATCACGATCACCTCCAGTCACCAGCAACACAACCACACAATAGAAGCCCAGCTTAAAAGGGTCTTCATATCATTTATTTCCATTCTTATGATTTTACAGGCAAAAAAAACTCTTCCAAGAATCTGTAGCTATATAGTGTCATTGGAGGAGATCAGAATTTGAGGACATCCAGGAGTGTCCGAGAACTTCTGCATTAGCATTTTTTTGTTACCTAAAACTCTAATTAATGTGTTCCTAGGAAGCACAGAACAATTCCCGCCTGACCATAAATCTGGCCATCAGCTTACCTCATGGTACGCAAGGACCCACCAAGACTTATGTGAGAACATATGTCCTGAAGAGTTTGGATGCACCCTGCCTGCACCTGTCTTCAGCAGTAGCCAGTCTCCAATGCTTGGTGAGATACTGAGGACTGTCTTTAACCTACCTTTTCCATTTCTCCTGCTTTGTGACATCATTTGGAGAGGCTGGTGTGGCGCTTCACAGTCACCCACCCCCTTTTTTTGTTGTTGTTACTAGCACCAGAAAGACGTACTTATTTCAGCACTACTAAACTCTCTCACTGAATACACAGTACTGCCACTGGAGTCATCTGCCAATCTATGGGTATTATCTAGGCAGGTCCTACCTAGGACACTGTGCATTGTATGAGAAAAAAAACACTGTTCCCTTCCTAGATTAATGTTCATACATCATTCTACAGCAATGGTCCTATTACAATAGATGCAGGTATAAATATTCTTTTTGTTTTCTCTTTCTCTCTCTTTCTCTTTATTATTTTATTCTTTATTATTTTAATCTTTAAAAGAATTCCAGCCCAACTTCTGTGTGAAATTCTTGTTTTATTAGTCTCCTCCATTTTTGCTTTGGTGATTAGCTTATTTCCTCTGGAATAAGCACTGGTGCTCAGTTCTACTAAAGGGTACATTTACAGCATGTTTTCTACTATGCTTCTCACTTCTGGTACTCAGAAACTTTTCAGGTAAGAGTCTATCAAGCTGACAATTGACAGAGTGTCTTCCAGATGATACCAGACTTTTCTCATCAGCTTGCACTTACTGAATATGGGAAGGCAGAGATGAGTTACAGCTCTCCCACTTCAGACTCCAGTCTGAGCATTTACTTCAGGCCAGGATGAAAACATGCCAAGCACACATATACACATCCCTGCAGATTTTAGAAGTCAAAAAACATGAAGACAAAGCATTTCAGATAAAGGAACAACTTCAGTAAATATCAGTAACTTGCAAGGGCCTGTACAGCCTCAGAAAGAAAGATTTCTTCCCTTTCCACTCCAGAACAATACCTCTGGTACTGAATGATGTGAGAGTAAGGAGATGTGGAGCTAAGTGACAACCTTGCCCAAATGGAGGTGGGGTCATATAAGGAAGTGGATCAAAGAGATCCACACATTACTACAGGAATTAACACACACACTGTAACGTTCAAGAACTGGTTAAACTGCAAGGGATGTCTGCAGGAAAAGAGTATCAGAACCATCTATAATTCCAGCTGCTGTTGTGCAGAAGTTTGGGGAGTTTGTTCAGCTTCTGGAGCACCTCCTTTGTACTAATAGATTCCCTGAGGTCGACGGGAGACAAATAAAAGTGCTTTGCCAGAGGTGATAGCTGCCTGGGGGGCAAGACAGCACCCCGGTGAGGAAAGGTACACTACCATCTCCAGAGTAATTGTTAAAACGACGTCATACTGAGAAAGAGGGTAAATGGCCCTGCTAACAGGCATCATCCCCAGCACAGGGACTTCTGTCCCAACTCCAGCAGAGCTTTTATTTGTGATTCTGCTCCTCTGCTTCTCTTCTCTTGAAGTCTTAACCTGATGAGCTCTCTGTTCAGCAAAGAAGGGCTTTATATGCAGTTGTGTGCTAAGGTCACTACCTGTGCTGAAGATGATGGCTGGTTTGACACAGCTTCTGTCATCCGCTTCTTTAGCACTGGGATATTTTTAAATATAAAGAAAAAACTTGGAATCAGAGGACAAAGGTAGTAGTCACTCCCTTAGCTAACCTAGACCCCAGTCACAGTTCTCAGGCACCAAAACATGATTCATCATGTTACATGTTCAACGTGTAACAATTGTGGGATTTCATGTCTAACCTTTCATTCTTTTTCCAGAAATTATATATTTCTAGAATAAAAATTAACAGAAAACAAACAAAAAAGAAACAAAAAAAAGAAAAACATTGTCACCTAATCATAGTTGGAATAATGAATTACGAAGAAAATGAAGGAACTAAGCAATTTCCCATTTAAGGCTTATACAAAGTGTAGTTGATTTATCAAAAAATAAACCCGCCCTCAATACAAACCCACAGCCAAAAGCCATGAACTATGATAATGTTCTGAAAGCACACAGACAATTTAAGATTTCTCAAACAAGACACATCTGCATCCTCAACTCTGTCTCCTTGGGATTGTCATTATGACACAGACATTAGTCCATTAACATTTAGTTAGACATCTGAAACATAAATGTCTTTTTCTTCTCTATCTATCCCACCTGCACTTAACATTTTCCTTCACGTGCAGCTTAGTGTGACCAATGTACTATCAGTCATCCGTGAGGCTGGTTCATCTGGCTGACCAAGATCCTATTTGGCATTAAGCTATTTCCTGTTGTTTCCTGAGTGCAATGAAATATGTGATAATCAAAATAATTAAGCGGGTTAAAAGTATATCAGGGAATTTCCTAATGTTGATTTCTATCAGTTGACAGGGATTACCAAAGTCCTTCCTTCCAGTGCTTCAGCTGAGGCTTTAACTCTGATGTTTAGAGAGGACACAGCTCCAAAAAGGAACTGTTAAATAACCATAACCCAATCTGTAGCTAGATTTATTTCGTCCAGTCTACATTAGAAATAAACTAACTCACACAAACAACCATGCACACATACGCACACACAGAAGAAATTCAGGTCATGCTTCAATTACCACAAAAAATTTGGAGAGAGGCATCAAGCTGAGATGCCTATGTCTGAATAACCACTTTAGATTTTCCAAAGTATCCAGGGTAATGTTATTACAGCCTCATGATCTTGTCATGTCTTATCGTTTGATGTTTCTAGAATGCAAAACAGTCTAATACAATTCACAACAAATTCTGCGTTATTCATTAAAGTATTACCTTGTACCAAAAAGAGGGAGCAGACTACAGAGCAGTTATTGAGAAGTCTGATGTACTGCAACAAGGAAAAAATGCTTGAAATTTCTGAGTTCTTCAGCTCTGCATGGCAATAAGTAATGCATTGAAGTCAAAAGATAACAAATAATTTATGGGGGTTTATTATCTTGTTTCTTTGAAATTCCAGCAAACATTAGTGAGTAACTGGTGGCCAGTGAAAATTTACCCTGTTGCCAAGGTTATTTCAGGTAATTGTGCTGTTCATCTCCAAAGACATAAAACAATATTAATGCTATACCTATAAAACACTTAATAAGTAATTTTAATTTACAATGTTTTAGAAGCAGTTTGTGGGTCACAGCCTTACTGAAGAACTGACTTAATTTTAGAAGTGAAGCCATTTAACACACCTATAGCCTATATACTCGCTTCCATGCTTCCCACTTTTTAAAGACCCTACTTTAGAGATCGTACTGACCTTCCAGATCAGACCAGGGAATCTTTCAGTACTAACTTTTCAGAAACTTATATATCAATGTCTATACTAATGTTATGCCTTTATGGATGTTGTAAAAGAGTATAACTGGGGTTTTTTCCACTGACTTTTTTGCCAAGGATAAAAGATTACTCTTCTCTTTACATGGAGCATATTAGAAGCTGCTGATATCCAGGGAAGTAATTTACTTTTATTGAAGACAAATGAGCACAATTTTTTTTATACAGAATAACAAATCTATATGAGAGGAACAATGTATTCTCTTAATAGCTAATCTCCCCGTTCAAGGAGACTGATGAAGAGTGTACTTCATTAACACATTTTTACAGTTACAGTTCTGTATTAATGTTAGTGAATTACACAGGCTATATTTTTAATGCAGGAAAGCTTGAGACTGTACATCTCAATCTTGTCTACTGCTATGAGAAATTCCCATTTCAAAAATTAGAAGTAAAAATATTGACAGCTAATATTTTCAGTATTACTTAAATTTTATAACTAATCTAACAAAACTTTTTGGATCCCTGATACTAGGTTCAAGCATTCCTTTTTAGCTTTCTTTAAAAAGTTCTGAATCCTCAGGGCCACAGAGAAAACTTGTCACATACAGCCAAACCGCTATTCAAAAACCAGATGGCACAAAAGAATTGCTCCAAGAGTATTTTTAATCTTAGAATTTTCAGGCTTCTTTGGGGGCCTGACTCAAGACATCTGAGCTCACGGTATTAGAATCCTTTGTTATAGTAAGTGACATAATGAAAAAATGTTAACAGTAGACATCCTTCAAAACTTTGCATGATCTCCCCTACATAACTAAAATATGTAATAACTATTAGACATTCATTCAGCAATGCTGACTTCTTCCTTCAGTATTATAAGGAAGTCATAAACTCTGTTTAACTACTTACTTAAATAAGGTTTGCCACTGATTTGCATTATGGAAACAAGATAAAAGTTTTTTTAAAAAATTTTTTTAAAAAATACAAAAGAGAAAGATTTTATAAATGTGACTCAAAATTGCTGAAATAAATCTTTATAGTTTATCACTGTACAATGAGAGTCAGATAAAACCAAAAATCCACTTTTTTATTATTATTATTTTTGCCACAGTTTTCAAAGCTTTTAATAGTTAATATGCTGGGTTTAAATACTAAAAAAAGATACTATTTTCATAGTTGGGCAACCAAAACAGATACCATTCTTCTCTCAACTCATACTCAACCATAGTAATGACACTGTCCTGATTACCTGCTTATGACAAAGGGTATTTTTTATCTGATTTAAACATCAGTAGGCCTACCAGAAGCAGAGATCTGTTGAATTGCCTACAGATGAAGTCACACATCTTCAGCTGGCAAAAGGGATACCTGGCAAGAGCACTGAACCTAGCAATATTGGGCTGAAAAAAAGATACACTTGCATGCACGCACGCACACACATGAATATTGGGCTGAAAAAAAAGATACACTTGCATGCACACACGCACACATGACAAAAATAAGACCATCTTGCTCCTGGTGCTATTCAGCATGTGTGAAACAGGCTTTTAGGACTAACGTACTTGGAGAAAGTGTTAATTGGGTTATCAAACTAATCTGATTACGCCCAGGTGTCCAAAATCTAAGACTACAACATTTAAAAAGTAATTCATAATGGAAAGTTTAATGCAGTTATTGGAATTCATATAGCTGCAGATTCTCTCAACTGCTTAAAGTAAGCAAAGTGGTCCCAGCTGTCCAAAGCCTAGTGAAGTCTCTAATAATAGCCACAGATTACAACATTATGTACTTACTTATCATCACGCCCAAGATTTTTAAGTATGTCAGTAAATCTAGTGTTTTCACTGACAACTTTGAAGCAATATGAAGATTTAACTGCTATCATGAAGTATTTCAAAGACCACATAAAAAAAAAACCAACTAATTTGCCAATTGTAGCTCTACCTTCTTAAAATAATTTGATCATTCTTGCAGGTGGTTAGAGGAAATTCTGTACTATTTTTTATTGCACTAAGTACTTGCAACAGATACGTTGAAGACATAAACTGGAAAAAGTCTTGTATAGATTTAATTTCCTTTTGCTATTTCCGTCTAAAAAGTTGGCCTTCTGTACCCTGTAAGTGTTAAAATCAATATTTGCCTCTGCAGTGTTCAGACCAGAACAAATCCCCTTACAAAAAGATAGCAAAAGTTTTGGTCTAAATTTTGATGCCATTTAAAAGGCAATAAAACCAAAATGTGATAGTGGGCATCTTTGCTTACCATAACCTGAGTAAGTGCAATGGGACACAGCCTGTGCTAATTATCACAACTTGCACAAACTTCAGTCACAGTTGCATCCATGAATCTATAGGTAGTGTTAAGCCCAAAAAGCCAAAGATTTTTTGATCCTATTGTGTAAACTTCAGCTAACACTATACATGGCCAGTATTTGAGGCTTTTAATCACATTATCTGATTTCATAAAAAGATTATTTACAGACTAATTCCATCCCAAATCTTTACAAGAACAAGATTTTAGATGTTGATTTTGCAGAAACAGCCAGAGTTACAAAAGATGCTTCAAGGAAGGATCCTACCCAGAGAAAGAATACTGTATTGCTACCACAGCCTGTCAGATTTCAGCTGCTTTCTCTTACGGTAAAACTCCATCAGTTCACCCCACTCAAATATTTCTGCTTTCCATGCCTATATCACATAACCTTAGAAAAATTGTTTTATCACCCATCAAAATCCCAATAAAATAAGAGAAACAAAAAGGTGTTTCCTATTCAGGGAAATGTTACAACCCCTTCTCAGACTCTTAAACTGGTATTACCCCTGCAGTTATATGGAGCCCTTTGAGATTTGTTCTTTATAAGGATCAGCTTGATTATATGAAGCATGTAGTTGCAATCTTAGTAACCTAAATAAGTAAGTAATGCACATATAATCCTGTTTTCTTGAAACACATCTGGCCTTTTTGCTCTTTCTACAGCCCAGGGAAGTCTTAGTTCATATTTATAACGGATTGTCCCAACACATCCAGGCAGGAAAGACTGCAGGAAGGTAACCCCTGAGCTACTCCGGAGAAACCAGCACGCCCACACAGTACAGTGCACTGTACCTCAGCAGCACAACTTCCACAACCGGCCCGAATTTGTCAGTACCATGCTGGGTCAGGTTCAGCAAACCCCACGTTGCAACACTGGTGTAGCACCTTTCCTCTGTACAGGCTGTGATACATCCCTACAGCCTTTGTACTCTTCCCTTTCTTTACCAACCACCTAAACTCCCCTCTCCACCTCGTGAAACCAGAGGGTGCTAGCCAGGACCTTCACCATACACTGGGTACCATCTGAACCGCTATGGCTGTACAGCTCGTTAGTTTGAACTATGTCCTTCAGTATTTACAGAAATTTCACTCTTTAAAGACATTTTAGTGACACATTTGTTGAATAAAAAGGTCTAGTAAAACAGTTTTAATTAGTTCTTGACTGGCTAATCTGATTGAAAACATCTTATAATAATACTCCATGCTATTATAAAAACTGCTGACTTCTTTTCTCTTCTCACATCCCTGGCTGAAAATATACTCTCAAAGCCCATCATTACCTCTCATTAAAGACATTAATTGTAGAAAAGCATAGGCCAAATGGAATACAAGAGTGTGTGTGTGTGTAAATCGATTTTTTATTTTTTTATTTTTTTCCCAAAAAGTCAGATATGAAGTCTCTTCACTGTTTCCTCAACTCCTCAAATCAAGTACCTGAACCTAGGTGGGAAAGAAAGGCAGATTTGATTCTTAAAGAGGATACCTTTGAAAAGTTGTCTGTACAAGTTTTATTTTAGAAAAGGATGTCCAGGTGTCCTGACAGGCAACTCCAGGACAGGAGTTCAGCAGCGCAGCACATTGACACCTTGCTAGTTGTTCATGACTACCTTTTCACTTGGATGTTAACAGTTGCAACTTGTGTATGTAGCTTTAGCAAGGATTAAACTTTCTGAGTAAAATTTACTTGGTCACAGCTATGCACTGTCCTGCTTTGATATTCAGCTGATAATGTGCAGAAGGTACAGCATAGCAAAATAGAAGCAGCTGGTCACTTTCCTTCTCATGGCTCACTATGTGTGTGTGGCTTGTTCCCAACACAGTTACTATCACAGCATCCTTCCCACCCTTGACCCTGAGCCTGCTAAAATTTCCTGTACGGTTACCTGAAAGACTTTAAAGTAGTTGGGCCCCTGCCAACTCTGTAAAAATATTACAATACAGCTTTAAGGCAAAGATTTAATCATCCAGCAAGACCTCTGGCTATGGTACCATGATCATAGTTAGTGCCAGTAAGTAAATAAAAACTGGTGCCTGTGGGCCCTAGGGAAAGGCATTCTGTGCACACCACACAAGTTAACCAGTTAGTTCTTCTGCTTCTGTAACTGATAATGCCACAGATATTGCTACTTACCTCCAACTATCTGCCACTTGTAGTCAGCAAAATTCCAAATCTCATGGTGCATTTTCACCTTCACTCTGATATTTGAAAGCATCATATGCAGTTCTGCAGGGTTTACAGATTTCCTTGCAATCAGTGTGAATTCTACAGGTGTACAGGTGCCAGGCTGGGAATTTCCACCTCTCTTTTTGTAATCAGAATATATGCATCCACAGACCAAGGTTCGGCTGGAGTGGTCTCACCTGATGAATATGCAAGATATTCCCTCATATCTGTTGGATGATATTCCACATTTTTCCTTCTGTTGCCTTTTTTTCACTCTCTCACTATGACATGCTGTATTTAAGATTATAAAATCCTGTTCTGATCATTGTTCCTTTTATGCTTTGCTATAATTTCTTGGGTTTTTTTTTTCTTTAGGATGGGTCTCCACCAGAAGAACAAAATCATGTAATGGGGTAGAGTTCAGCTTTGCAGACAGTTCTGGAATAAATACAGGTCCAAAACCAGGTAACCACCAGATTAATGAGTTGGTTTCTTGAGAAACATTCTTCTGAAATTCATGCACCTAAACTGATTTCCACTAGTTGATAATCTGATGGACTCATTTAAATGAACGAGGAATGATGTTTCATTGAACAAAGCAAAGATACTAATTTCTGATAGTCACTCGTGACCCTTTTAAAGATCTGTCCAGGAAACAATTTATTCAGTGTCATATTTATAGCTTGTGTCCAGATGTTGAACTATTAAAGCAAAGTTAAAAACAAAAAGAAAGACAAAACCCTCTTCTATTTTGCAAAAAAGGCACTAATATTTGCCAGGTCATTGAGAAAATTTTCTTTACAGATATAATCCACCATATTAAAAAGGCTTCAGACTTTTCTATACAGGCTCCCTACAGTGACAATAAGCTCTATAAGAGATCTTCATTTGCTCTAGTCAAGCTATGCATGAGAGAGAAAATCCACCTGTACACCATCTGTTCCAGGATTAAGAATGTGAGGTAATGAACAACATTTAGAAGAGCAGGATAATGATTCAAAACACCACAAAGAGAGCATCACACTATCCATCTAAATCTATGATGATGATTTCCTAATACAGTGACCTGCATCTAGGCAGTGATACATGGGATTATATGAAAACACAGTCTTTACCTCCTGCACTAATACATCTCACCTGTGATATGCTGCAGGCATTAGACTCCAAGTTCTATATAATTAATCACATTCTTCTTATCTAAATATTCCCCCAGTGTTCATATACACAGTTTCTTTCTTCTAAGTCAAAAAATTTACTGACTACTAAGAAAGTTTTGCCATTTACTTCTGCTGAACAAATTTCACTTTGTCCTTAAACTGTCATATAATGAATATGTTAATATACAAAATTAAATGCTCTTCTTCAGATTTGCTTGGTACCATGATGAGAAGATAATACTCTCCAGAAATGTATTTTAACTGTAAATCTCTGAGTCTCATGGCACAATGTAACTAATGTAACAAGATTTGAATTTATGATATGTGGTTGCTATATTAATCTTTTCTAATATTTCTTGTATTTAAAGAAAAAAAATCCTGCAGTACATATTTTTAAAGGTAATGAAATACCTATCAAATTACTCCTCATGCCAGAACTTAAAAATAGAGTTAAACAAAAATATTTTTATTATGAAAGCTATTAACCAAAAATTAAATATTTTTGTGGCTTTTCATTGAAAATTTTCATAATTTTTTTTCAGTGAAAATCTGAAAGGTTTCTGAATTAAAAAAAGTTTTATATTAAGGTAACATCAATTAATATAAAACTGTATATACTTAAAGACAAATAAATCAAGTTAAGTTAAGGCTGGATGTGCTGCATGAAAGAGGAAAAAAAAAAAAAAAAGTGTGCTAACTATTCTATCCCACCACAGCAAGAGATTTCAGTGTAAGACTTTGTTCACAATAAAGTTGAATTGTTGAAAACCTCAGAAAGTAAGTAAACAAACCACATCCTCACACAGTCTCTAGATTTCTAAACCAACCATAGTGTAAAAGCTTGAGCTAACCTTGGAGTAAGCAGAATAACCTTCGGAAGCTTTCTTGAACTACACACATCATCTAGACCTTCACCTATTTACTTATTACCAATATTGGCACCATTAGGCACTTTGTGTGAAATTTTATCAGAACATTAGTATACACCTTTGGTGATCAAAAGCATGAAGCTTCTTTTATTTGGCTTCCTAACTTCCCCCAAGGAGTGTATTAATGAACAATTAAAGCTGCTTGTTATGACCTATTACATTAAGCCACTTCGTATAAATAAGTATGTCACATGTACCATATTTCTGCAAGAAGTAAAAAGAAATGAAGCAATTTTTACTTTCTTGGCGCCGTGCTTGATACCAGAAGTGATTCAAACAAATCCTGTTTCATCTTAGGAAAATATAAGAAGGCCATGGACTTGTTGGATTGAGTCCAGAGAGCCACAAAGATGACCAGAGGGCTGGAGCACCTCTCCTGTGAAGTCAGGCTGAGAGAGTTGGGGTTGTTCAGCCTGGAGAAAAGGCGGCTCTGGGCAGACCTTATAGCAGCCTTCCAGCACCTAAAGGGGGCCTGCAGGAAAGCTGGAGAGGGACTTTGGACAAGGGCATGTGGTGACAGGACAAGGGGTAATGGTTTGAAACAGAAAGAGGGTAATTTTATTAGATATTAGGAAGAAATTCTTTACTGTGAGGGTAGTGAGACAGTGAAAGAGGGTGCCCAGAGAAGCTGTGGATGGCCCAACCCTGGAAGTGTTCAAGGCCAGGCTGGCTGGGGCTTTGAGCAGCCTGGTCTAGTGGAAGGTGTCCCTGCACATGACAGGGTGTAGAGGAATGAAGGCAGTGGGTTGATCAGCATTGATAACGTGCAGCTGTGGCCTTGCCTCAGAGGCAGTGGGTTGATTGACATGGGCGATGTGCAGCTGTAGCTCGTTCCTGCTAAGTGGTTAAATAGCCCTGAGGATGGTGGGAGGGGGGTGTCAGTTGGAGGAAGAGTAGTGGTGTGGTCTGACCTCTGGAGGAAGGAGAAACAGCATGAACAGTAGAATTTGACTGATGGTAAAAGCCTTGTTGCAGCTTCCTAGTTTGTTTGTGCTGCAACAGCAGAGGGGTTGGAATTGGATGATCTTTCAGGTCCCTTCCAGTCCAGACTAATCTATGATTCCAGGATAACTTCATAATTTTATTCTTAATTGAGAAATCCAAGGGTCTGGTTTATATACACTGAAATATCAAATGCATAAAATTATCAAGAAAATTTACAAATACAATACGATATCAGTTTCAGGCATGACAAGCAAAAAAATCTCTAATATTCTTTTAATAGTATAAGCATATTTAATATTAAATTGCAGAAAGAGGTGCATAAAAATCTGTGTAATACACAAAGGCCAATCAAATAAATCCTAGCTAGGCTTCAAAAGTCAAAATGATGGCTTGTTAAACTATGCTGCATATTTCCTCTATGCAAAGGGATTCTGCAGGCATTGCCACACCAAGACATCCTTTGTCCTAAGACATCCTATGGACTTTTATCTGTTGGTGTAATAAGGGACACACTGACATTCCTTAGACTGTGCTTTCCAGGACTTACCAAATGAGCTAATGATTTTTTCTAGTTATGTCAATAGCTGGGGAAAGAACAAACATGCTTGCCCGGAGCTTTAAAAGACAAAGCTTTGTACTAAGACTAAGATGCTCTTCAGGTTCAATGCAGAGAATAGGAAAGTGAATCTATATAGATATATACATGAAAATGACTGAGACTTATGTGCAGTCTCTACTTAGGCTGACTGACATCCCTCTTCATTGATCTGCACATATTTGACAGAGAAAGGATTACTCTAGACCATAGCTGAACTGAATGGGCTGAAAACAGTAACATAAGACCTATACAAGCTATCAAAAATGTTATAATACAACACATAGTTGTATAATCTACACACAGTAGATTTTGGAATAGTTGTAATTTCCCTATTATTATTATAATGGATAAATGAAACTGACATAGCCATTATCTTCCATCAGAAGCTTGTCTGAATACTGAAATCATGATAAATTTGTTTAAGAAACTTTTGCTTAGATGGCAGCGTAAATTCTATCAGAATAGCAAAATGTGATTGTCGTACACCAACTCCAATCCGCAGACAGTCCCAAGTTCACTGAAATGGGAAAGTCAAATATAGCTATTCTTTTGCATCTAGCAGTCCACATCAAATCTCCTATCAGAAGATTATCTAGGCGAAAATGTTTCTTTTGTTAGCAGCATTTGTTCTCTAGGAACAATTTTTTAAATGTAATTTAAAAATGAAAGCCATTATTTTTGGTGAGCGTTTTTTTGCATGCTTTCAAGGCAAGGCAAAGTTTAAAAAAAAAAAAAAAACAAACATTGCTACAGATTAAAAAGTTAATAAATGCTATCTGTTGTACCATAACATCTGAAGTAACAATAACAGGAAGGAAAAATAAAAGTTTACTATGTGCTTAGGGTAGTATATATTACTGGGGGGAAAGGTTTTAAACCTAAATACTTCAAATTATACTGGACATCTCCACAGGTTTTTGTAGTTATTTTGGGTCCTCATTGAATTTTGTCCCACACAAACAAATTATCTCAATTCCTAAATGTAAAGCTGCAGAGGACAGAATGACCTATTTTTTTTTTCTTAATGCCTTGTGTACAAGTATTTATGTTGTAAATGACAAGTCATGGGGCTAAAGCGAAAAGCCTTTAAGTGAGAGGGAAGGCAGAAGAAAAGGCTGCAGTAAAGAATATTGCCAAGAAAATTATTCTGTAATCTTTTAATGCCTTTCATTATTTCATTTTCTCTCTCATCTTAAATTTTAGCCTGACATCTGGATGTTTACACATCTGTAGTAACAAAATTCTTACTTCAGTGTAGTTAATTTATGACTTTATTTTTAGTTCAATTTTTTCCTTCCAGAAAAGGAAGTTGCTCTTTCATTACCACATAATAATATGCAGAAGTTATAAATTTTAACAAGAAATTTTAAGTACTAAGTGATTTATAATGGAAAATTGAAAAGTTAGTCAAACATTCTCTTCCACATAAGATTAGCTAAAACTGTTTAAAGTTTAGCTAATATAGTAAAACAATTCCTCTTACTGAACAAATAGAAAATGCAATTGTTCATGAAGGACTCTTGTTCAATATCAGGCAGTTCAGGATGACAAGTGTTATGATTTTATTTTTATTTATAAACCCTAAAACTCTTGACACTTTTAGATAAGGAATTTCTTTAAGTCCCAAGATATTCATCTGTATCTGCAGTGCATACTCATCATATGAATCATTTTATTAACCTAATGGGCTTTCAGTAATCTTGAAGCCAAAACAACCGAATTTCCTTTCTATTTATCGTGACTATCTTAGCCATAAATTGTATGTATAGAACGGTGTAATCTGCTGTATGAGACGGTTGTTGACATAATTCAAAGCACACATCAGACACTAAGCTGAAAAATCGCTAACATACAAAACATATAAGTAATAAATTAATTTTAAGCCTTCCTCCTCTTTGTCCCTCACAAGCAATATCCATTGTTTAGGGGTTTCCTTACTGATGCATACCTCCTAGTTCCTTTTCTGTTGACATGTATTATAATTTCCAAAGTACAAGTCATTTAACTGCGGTGCTTTAAAATATTATTGAAAATTATTTTTCCCCCAGAAAATACCTATACATCAGGCAAAGAGAAAGCAGCAGGAGAGATACCTACATAAACTTTCCCTTATTCTTACTGGATGTGTATATCTGTATATCTCAGTCATATCTTGGTGGGGTAGTTTGATTTCATTTTCTGTATTTTGTTAAAACAGATGGCCCACGACTTTTATCAAGAAAACTAAGTTTTTTAACATACCTAGATTTCTACCCAAGGAAGTCAGGTAATCGCCCACTTCCCACATTTCTTTCATCCCTCTGGCCATGCTGCAGGTACAGAACCTATGCCATAAAAAAGTAACATTAAGGGATTATACCTATCATCTCGGGCTGAATATTTCTGCACCTAAAATACTATTTTCAGAAAGAATTCAGATAACAAAATGCAAGCACAATGAAAGGAGGGATTTGGTTTGCCTAATGTATTTTGGACACTAAAGACACGTTAAATTACACTTTCTGATATCTCGAGGCAAGATGCAGGAAGACAACTCATTCTGCTCACATTTTTGCTGCATAGAAGAAACTTCCAAGCTCAAACTTTGTTTTGCCTTTAGTAAAATTGTAGTGTGCTTATCTTACATGCAGTGATCTCCCTGTAGACTTATGTCAACTGCTGATGGATGGAACTGAGCAAATGGGCGGCTAAGCCTTTCTTAACCTGTTCGTACTTTAGTTAATCTAGTTAATTCACTTTTAATTTGTAACAGTGGAAGCATATTTTCCTAGTTGGGCTGCATCTATTGAAATGATCTACTAGGCTTGAGATGTAATCTCACAGAATGCACTATTCTTCTCTTTTAGCTAGAGACAGACATCCTGCTGAGAACATGATGTCTAAAAACAAAAACAGTGAAATCCTACCAATTTATAATATCATTGTCTTCCACTAAAGCAACATTCTGCTGGAAGTTTAAGCCACCAAGCAACATACTATAAAAATGTGAAAAAATAGTCGTTTAAGAAATGCATAACGACGTAGAACATAGAGCTATAAGCATCCATTCAGCACATGAAAGTAGTGCAGGAAACTCGGGTATTCTGGAAGTGGCCCTGGAATACCAAGTACCAAAAGAAGGGTGATGTCCTGCCTGACAAATACCATAGTATTTGATCATGTGACTCCTGCCTCAAATCTATAATTATGGATTGGAGCATATCCCCTAGGTAGAAGCTTAATCTTTCTTAAGGAATTTAAGTGGTAGGGAAATTGCACCAGTTCTCCCAGTCTTGTCCAACTAAGCACAAGAAGATGCATCTTCTCTCCCGCTGAGCAGGCAAGTCCTTTGCAGTCCACCCATCCTGCCTCCAGCTGTCTGGTTTACAAATTTTTGGTAAACTCTGCTGATGTGGCCTGAAGATTAGCTCCTCTCCACATTTGCTTACCTGGGGAGACAGTCTCTTTTCTTTTTCTGTTCTTTCAGTCTTGACAGGTTTGAGGAGCATACACGTGAATGTCATGAAGGCCAAGTGCAAGGTCCTGCACCTGGGTCAGGGAAATTCCCAGTATCAGTACAGACAGGGAGATGAATAGATTAAGAGCAGAACCATAGAGAAGAACTTCGGGAAAACTGGTGCATGGTGTACTGGGTATGAGCCAGAAATGTGCACTTGCAGAATGAGAAAGCTAGCCATAGCCTGGGCTGCATCAAAAGAAGTGTGGCCAGCAGGTCAAGGAAGGTGATTCTCCTCCTCTACTCCATTATCATGAGATTCCATATGGAGTACTGCATTCAGTTCTGGGGTCCCCAGTGCAAAAAAGATATGGACCTGTTGGAGCGGGTCCAGAGGAGGGCTATGAAAATGATGAGAGGGCTGGAGCACCTCTGCTGTGAAGAAAGGCTGAAAAAGTTGGGGTTGTTGAGCCTGGAGAAGAGCAGGCTCCAGGGAGATCTTAGTGCCATCTTTCAGTGTGTAAAAGGGCTTATCAGAAAAACAGAGAAAGACTTTTTACCAGTGTTTGTAATGATAGGACAAGGGGCAATGGTTTATAAACAGAAAGAGGGTAGATTTAGATTGAATATAAGGAAGAATTATTTTTTTTTTTTATGATGAGGGTGGTAAGGCACTGGAACAGGTCGCTCAGAGAAGTTCTGGATGCCTTACCTGTGGAAGTTTTCAAGGTCAGGTTGGATGGAGCTTTGAGTCAGATGAGTGAAAGATGTCCCTGTCCATGGCAGAGGGGGTTGGATAAGATGATCTTTAAAGGTCCCAACCCAAACCATTCTATGATTCCCTGCAGGAGATCAAGTTTTCAGCTTCTGATTGCTTCCCAAGTTACATACTTTCTTGCCATTAGGGACATATACTCAACCTCACATTCTAAAAATATTACAGTATTTCTAGTTTCACTTTGTCTAACTTCAGCTTTCAAACCGTGCCGTGCTTAAAAATTAAAATGCTTTATCACTGTATATTCCTTCATAAGACAAGAAGGGATTAAAAAGACCTCTTAACCATTCATTAAAGATTCTCCAGTTTCTTATTGTAAAATAAAATGCTTGCTAAAATCTTGTAACATTTTCTTTAGTCCCTTTGCAATATACAAGCACCATTTTTAAACAATGAATACATGAAATGGATAATGACTTCCAGTGATAATACCACAAAGGAAGAAGATAGTAATTTTAATTACACTTTTCATTCTGCTATTTATACACTTAGAATCACATTTGTTCCTGTACCAAAAATCTCCCCATGAACTGAGGTTCAACTGATTATCTACCCTAAGTCCTAAATTATTTTCTTTGTCCCCACTCATTAAGACACAATTCAATGTCCATTAAGTATATGATTTTTTTGTTTAAAAAAATTTAAAGCATACATAGGGTCCAGAATATAAGTTCACAGACTAAAACATTAATGGATTTGGGGTAAATTCCTTATTTTTAATAGTTTTTTTCTTAAGCCTACAAAAGATGATAAATCATTAAGCAACGTTAGCAGTTACGTAAAATTACTAATTAGTTAATGCCCTGGTAAAGAGAAAAATGTGGCTTTTTATAAGAAAATATGTAGAAGAAGCATACTGCAAAAATGTTGATACAGTCATTAGTTAGCTTGCTTGAGAAGTACTATTAACAATGCCAACATGCTGTGTAATGATTCCACTGATGTAAATATAAGAGCAACTGAAAGGGAGCAAATGTAGATATGCCTGTTTAATGCCCAAAGGGACTGCTTAGACTTTTTTTTTTTCTGTTAGAGCATAACAAAAAATTCCCTCAAGCATGATTAGATTTCCCCTTATTTTTGGATTTTCCAAATATAATTTCCACCCAATATAAACTAACTTTTTTCTATATGCTTTATCTGTACTTTCAGTAGAGAAGTGTCAACATAAAACATTTTCTTTAACCAGACAATACATAAAGAAAATTAAAGCAGTAGAAAATATAAAATATAATCTACTAATTCATTTGAAAGTTGTCCAGGAAAAGTGAATGATTGCTGTCACCTACGCTATAGCCTAGGTTAGAAATAACAAAATAAAGCCCACTTTGAAGAAACTTGCCTCACATATGTGTCTGTTGGGCCCTAGAAGAGAAATTTTTAATAGTATGGTATGTGATGAATTAGTTTAGAGAGCATAAACTCAATCAGCATGGGTAGGATTCATCGCACTTCATATAAATTGTTATATAATAAGTGGAAAGAGATAGACGGTGTGATTCATCTAGATTATTCTAAAGTTGGTTTTTAATACAAGTGGGTGAATCACCCCTCTGAAGATTCCTAGATTTTTGATAAACTGTTAAAGGAGTCTAAATGGTTAAATTAAATTAAATGCCTAGTTTTGCACAATTAAATTTAAGTGAAACAAAACTGATGCCTTAAATGTTTAGGGTATGTAATGAAAAGTAAAAAATAATGCTCTTTAGACCTACATCATGGTTATTTTTCTCTAGACAAAACAAAGTGATGAAAATTAATTATTATGTACTTTTGAAATAAACAGCTAGTCTGAATTCAAATTCATTTATTTTTTTCTGCATATGAAGAAAAGATTTTCCATTCAGGAAGGTAAGGTTCAGACATGTTATGATATGTCTGATTTCTTTTTAAAGGATTTAATGTCAAAAGTGTATTCTGAATTGAACAAATGTACCAATCTTTTTTAGCAGTAAAAGACTTTCCTTCATCTGTAGCAGCAGCTATCACAATGCAAAAAAGTCAAGGCTTGGTAATCATTAATGGAAAATCCCAATGTCATGGTTCTAACCTTTTTTTTTTTTTTTTCCCTCCACTGTAGTGGATTCCTTCCAGATATTTACTTGGCTTCTGAAAACCAGAGCTATTTTTCAAGGTTAGAAGGGACATTTTAGGTCCAAGAACATATTTTCATATCAAAAGGCAAAGTTTCTTGATGACAAAGCTAACAGCAACTAAAACCACTTGGTGCTACGTTTTTCAGTATATATATGCAAAAGTTGTGGATGCTAAAAGGGAAGGAACAGACTATTCAAGTGAATGTAGCACTGCATGTCCAGACTTTGTTAATATATTTCATTTTGTATAGGATATTTATTATTTGGGCAATGCAGCCCTCCTAGGAAACAACAGGCCAGTTGCTGCCAACATAATCAACAGTTGAAACTATCCAACACCAGCTGCTTTACTCAACTTTCCTAGTTTTGTTTCATCCAACTGGAGGAGTGGCCACAGGTCGTTTTTTCACCATCCATGTATTTCTACTGTCCACATCTGCAGATTAAAGTCAGGTTTCATTTTGACATTATATATATACACATAGAAGTTCTAGTTTATTCCATCAATAATTAAAATGCCAAGTAGTGTTTCACTCCTCCCATCCACCCCTCACCCCCCCCCCCCCCCCCTCCATGTTTCTTACTGTTTTAGGAATTATGGCTTTTCTGGATAAAAAGCAGTAATAAATATAAAAGTCAGACCCACTGCACATGAAAGTCAGGACTGGGGTAATGCTCTAATGGGTCTCATTTTATCTGCTTTCTCCAGATGGACTGAAAATGTCTTCTCTAAGAAGGCAATATCTTAAACATTTTTAATAACTTATTAAGAAGGCACAGCATCCTAATTCCTTTATAATCCAAGCAAAGGTTAGTTCCTAGGCTGCTTTTAAGCAAGCTTACATGACAGTATTTCAGGAGTGCAAGTTTTCTGATCTGTTTTAACAGCAAATAGTTATCCCAACCTCAGAGCCGCCAGTTAGCAGACCGCCAGGACACTTTTTCCATGTGTACTTAAGAAAAAAGATCTGGGCAATATGCTCACAATATTGCAAAAAATTAAAAAACAATCTAAAGAGAAGAGTTTCAAGGCTAGGTAATGGGATTCAGATTCCCAATCTGTGCAAGAAATGAAAGTGAGTTGCTGAGCTCTGAAATCACTGGTGAACTACCATATAATATATGCATAATTTATTATAAATGTATATGTTTATAAAGTATGGTGGGTGGGTGGGTAAAAACACAAAAAACAGTCTGAAAAAAAAGCTAGGCACAACTAAGACAAGTATGCTCCATCAATTGCTGTAGGAAATATTAAAACAACCAGTCACTATTGACATTGATTTATTTGGAATGCTTGGTTGCCAAAGAATTTTATGAGATGTTTCCACACAGCACGTCATCTTTATAAAAAAGGGCTATGAAATTGATCACTTTATTGAATTCTGATTGTAGGAATATAACTACATAATTAGCTCTTAAACCATTACAACATCCTAGATGAACGTGTATTTTATACCAACCATTTAGCAGACCTGGAAAAAAACAAGTATAACAATAATATGTATTTCTTAAACAAGATCAGGTACTAAATATAATTCTATAATAAACCCAAGTATTTCAGCAAGCAATGAAATAATGTCAACAGAACCTATACACTGTTGTGTGCCCTCTGCTTCCCTGGAGGCTTTCCTCACTCTTTTACTGTGTCATCCAATTCTGTAAATGCATATGAAGGCCCCGGCTAAAGCAGGATAGAGACCAAGAGCATCAGCACAGCAGTCTCTTAGGATGGAATTCAATTAGCTTTGACATAAGCTTCCCAGAAGGGAGCCAGTGCAGCTTTAAGAAAGAGCAATGTTGTGGTTTTGATACCTCCTCAATCAATCTATCAGAACATATATTTACTTCTGTTTGATCTTTTTTTTCCTTAGGATGTTTGGGGGGCTTTTAATTTAATTTTGTAAGGCTAGTGTCACATAACAGAATTGTTTTCATATTTATACTTAAACTCTCAACTGAACCGTTAAGTATAACACAATGTCACCTGAATCCAGCAAAGGAGGAGTGCTGCAGTTTTACCTTCTGACCTCAGTTAACTAGAGATATCTATAACGGGGTAAAATTTTGTCTAAAACAAAAATTTCCATGCATTCCAATGATATGTTGCACTAAGTTATACAAGAAGATAAATCTAGACCTCCAAAAGTGAAGTTAAAAATTTATTTTGGTAGTCAGTTCTTGATTCTTCATTAAACTTGTTTCTTCCCCCTTTTACTCATTGTGATCAATACTTCTATATTTAAACATTACTCATATTTTCTCTGCTTAGGGTAATAGAAAACTAATTCTGTCTCAAGCAAAATTTTCCATGCAAAAGCAAATTTTCAAACCTCTATCTTAAGCATGCCTATAACACACTTTTCCTGGCTGGTAGTGATAAAAGATTTGACATCCAAATGATAGTAATGCTACAGTGTGCTTGTGAAATAATGTCAAAGAGTTAAAAATTCAGTAATAGAAAATTGCCAGAGTTTTCAGGGAAAGTAACTTGAATATGTTTATCAAAAAAACCATGACCTAATTCTGGCCAGAGTAATACCTGTTTCATGCATTAATTTTTCTGACTTGAGTAGTAAAATGTTGTAAACTAGGCTGCGAGAAAAGAGATGGGTGGTTTATAAACATGTTGTGACATTGGTTAATTAAAAAATTAACTGCTTGGGAAAGGTCATTGGATTGCCAGATTTTAAAGCACATTTTCCCTGGTCAGTAGTATAAGAATGAACTAAAACTCTTGGGGATTCATCTCACTCTGTTTTCCGACAGCAGTATTTGAACATAATAAAGGAAAAAGTCATTAGTAGTAGCATAAACTTACTTTATCCAGTAACTTTAGCATTTCAATTTTATTTCATATTTAGATCATACGGGCAAATAACCACTGCTTAGATATACTATCCACATACTGATTTGTTTCCATAACACTCAAAATTTTGCTGCTCTGTATTTGATACCACCTTGGATAGCAGATGAATGAGCCAAAGCAGAATAGCAGCCCATAAAGAAAATGTGCTACATTTGCCAGTGAAAATACCAACTGTATTAATCTCACGTTCTTTAAAATTTCCCAGGATGTCTCCTTTTCAGCATTTAGGAAAGCAGAGTAGCTCAAAGTACACATTAGAATTGTGGAATGATAGAATTGTTTAGAATGTATAAGACCTTTAACATCGTCAAATCCAACCATTAACCCAGGACTGCCAAGTCCACCACTGAATCTCCTCCCTGAGCACCACATCTACATGTCTCTTAAATACCTCCAGGGATGGTGACTCAACTACTTCCCTGGGCAGCCTGTTCCAGTACTTGACAACCCTTTCCGTGAAGAAATTTTTCCTAATATCCAATCTAAACTTCCTCTGGAACAACTCAAGCCCATATCCTCTCATCCCGTCTCTTGTTACTTGGGAGAAAAGACTGACACCCACCTCACTACAACCTCCTTTCAGGTAGTTGTAGAGAGTGATAAGGTCCCCCTGAGCCTCCTTTTCTCCAGGCTAAACAACCCCAGTTCCCTCAGTCACTTCTCACAGGACTTGTGCTCCAGACCCTTCACCAGCTTTGTTTATTGGAAGACACAATTCAGATAAAGAGATCCTTACCTTAGAAGACAGGAAAAAAACACAACTATGTGTACTGATGCTACTATCTGGGCAAGGAAGTAGCTCTCAGAAAACAGGAGAACTCTTAGGAGGAAATAGGAGAATTGAAATAAGAAGACTCTGTCCTCTTATTGCTGTATTTTGAAACTCATTATGATGCCCAAGGAAGTATATCAAACCTCACATTTTCAGGGGAAGTGTCATAATTTCAAAAGAACTATGTGTGATTCGTTATTTTCCACATCACTGAGACTACAAAATAGGCTCAGTGAAAATAATCACATGGCAACTACTCTTTTCAAAGGACTTCTAGAATTTAAACCACTATAAATTCCTTAAGTTGGTGTCCAAAATATGATCTTAGGTCATTAAATTGGTTATCACTATGAGTAAAAAAATGCGTCTATCAAAACAGTCATAATTTGTATATCAGAGACCACAGCTAATTTACAGTGAATGCATAACAATTCAGGCATTTCTGTATCCAAACTGTTTGTTACTATGAAAATAATATTTATCACTTCTTCTGTGAGCTTTGCTAAAGTCACATAGATGAGGAAAGTAAATTAATTATCGTAACATCTTTCTCCATAGAAATGTGTATCTTGGAGACCTTAGCAATTTCTAATAAAATGTAACCATATAAACAGTATATAAATAGATCAGGCAGAAAACTAGTAAATTAGGTCTCTGCAGGCATCGTTCTTACTGAAATCACAGGCAGAAATAGGACAAGGTCAGGCCTTACAATCCTGTAACAAGCAACAACACTGACAATACGTTGGTATAACCATATTGATTTCAATAACTATATTTTTGATTTATGCTGGTGTCAGCTCAGAAGCAAGTCTACACACATTTTCATGTCTGCCTCAGTTTAAACAAAGCCCAGTGACAGAGTTGTCAGCACCAGCAGCTATTTCACACCTCTGCTGCAGACTGCTCACTGCAAGAGTGACCTCACTAAGCCACCAGCAAGACTTTGTACTAACATACTATCATACCAACATATGTTAGTAAAAAGTGGGTGTAACTTTTCAGCAAGCAGCTGCTGAGATAAAAGACAGTCTCATGCCTGAGAAAAATTCAAGTGAAATGTGCAATGGCTGAGTTCTCTTCAGAGATTTCTAATTTGGAGAATTTAAGCCTCAATGTCAGATGGTGAATCATTCATAAAATTATCTTCATTGACATCCTTAACATCAGTTTAGCATAATATCCCTTTCTTCATTACTTATAATATATATGCAATCAATGGCTATTACACCTTTCAGTTTGGTTTTTAAAACAGTAATTATTCTAGTGACGCCTTCTTTCCTATCTGTGACAATGGGCTTTTACTTTCTGTATGGTGGATTAATGACATTAATTAGCTCTGTGCCTTGACAACACACTATTTCTGTCCAAGTGCTTCCTCAAACAAAAAGGAGAATAAGATCAATTAAAAAAAATGTAATGAATTTAATGTCTCTCAATGACAAATGGTCAGGTTCGATACATACGGCATCCTGAAGATCTAGATCCCACTCCTGACTTGAATAATATGACTTCATGTTTAGACTCGTGTGATCAGGATTAAGGCAGTTATATGTTTTTCAGTCCCAGGGCAAAATTTGGGTGAAATGTACATATTTTGTTTGGAAACAGATTAGTTAAATGAATAATACAAACTTCATTTCTTCGCTACTGAATTTACTTATCTTCATAATCCTTGACGACTATGGGGAAAATCTCTTGATTTCCCACTCTGGAGGTGCCGTTACTCATCTATTGCTAAATGCCTCCAAAGGCAAAGGCTGGTCATAAAGCAGTCTCTATGTTTAAGAATACAGATCTTGTGGGATGCATATATGCAAATACAAAGTATTTACAAGCACCTGCAAACCTGAGTGTCTGTTACTCCCCTTGAGCAACACACATCAATTCTCAAGTTTGAATTCTGCGATTGCAAAAAAACAGATATGCATTTTTAAGTGAAAAGACACAATTTTAGAGAAACAAAGAGACAGCTCATGAAAACCAAGCCCAAAAGATCACACAACAAAATAAATAATTTTATAAATTACTACCAAAGCTGGATTTTCTGTTTGATCTGCAAATACCAGTTGCATGCTGAGAAGCAAATTTTTGCTGTCAAATATTAATACCATTGAGATTTCAAGTATGCAATAGTGCACTAATGCACAGTTCTGTGTGGATGGATGAGAATTTGGATCTAAATGTTTAAAGAGACTACAGAAGAAATTACAAGTATGTTATGAGAAGTACAAAATTATGATAGCATGACTTCAGTCACATATAAACATTAAAATGTTAATGCAGTGCTTGGGCAATCCTCATACCTCATACAAAAGCAAATGAAGCTGCTTCCCAAGTAGAAGCAAAATAATTGATTCCCCCCACCCCAAGATTATTTTAGACATTTCCTGTCAAGTTGAATTTCTGAGCTGAAGACAATGGTGATATCCATTTATATCACTCTCATTCTTTTATGCAGTGTGACATAAATGATATGAGGCATCTCAACAAGACAGAGCAGGACAGAAAGCTGTACCAGGGGATTCACATGAACTCAGTCTCAGCTCCCCATCACAAAATATATTTTGTTCTTTCCTTCAAAATCTTTACATGATGAAGAACCTTATTTTTTCTGTACCTCAAACCCAATTAAGTGTTGCACATTTTCAGTAATTAGTATTTCATTAGCAACTGATTTTCTGTAAAACTCAGAAGGTAAACAACTGCATTCTCCATTTACTAGTTTAGATTGGGCGGGGTGTGGGGGAAAAAAAATTGACCGCACCAACATGACCATTAGCACTGTTCAAACTGCACTTGTAGAGCTTTGATTACCTTTGAAATCATATAGGACTTCTAAAATAACATTAATGCAATGCCATGGTATTTTGAGGAGCAAAAAGGGTTGTTGTTACTGAGTATACCCTTCTATCAAATACTGTGTAAATGGCTAATTATATCAAGGTTGTTCTGATGCTGCATTGACCCGAGCATAGTCTCTACTATAGCATTGAGGATTAACACCTCTGACAGTAGGCCTGGACAAAATGAGATAAATTTTATGAAAATATTTTAGATTTCAGCATTATGTCTGTCACAAAATGGAAGCAATTTTAAGGGGTTGTGGATTTTTTTAGAAAAAGCAAGACAGCTCAAATGTTGGGGGATCAGTCATGAGCTCAAGACTTTTCCCTGAACCAGGATCTCACATGTTCTAGCCAGAGTTACTGCTTATCTGTTCTTCACATGTGGTTTTTTTCCCACACCACCCACTTATCTTACTTTTATCCATCTCCATTCCCTGGCAAGTGTTTCCATGAAGGTTTGATAATAAAAGTGTGGTCAAAACAGGTGCACTTCTACAAGAGTTTAAGTCCCCAGAAATTAGCATTTTGAAGTTGAAAAGGGGTTTGTCAGTGTTTTCTCAGCCTCCCCTACATATCCCTCTGGAGAACCCTGACTATCCCAAAGCACCCTAGGGAAATGAAACTTCTATTTTCATAGTAAGGTTAGGCAAGCACTGCTATTGCATCGCTAAAAACTGAAAGGTCTTGTAAAAGGAAGAAACCCCTTGTTATAAAGACAGGAGCCTTAGAGTTCTTATTCATGTCTGTCTATTTGAGGCTCTGTATTGAACCAGTCACATCTAATTAATGAGTTATTTCTAAAAGACATAAGCTACAATGATAGCTTAATACCCTAACAGCTTTGGTTTCTATAAGCCCACCACATCTCATTATTCTCAGGATAATAGTAAAACTAGCATAGACTAGAAGTTTTTAGGTTGTTTATTCTTCAAATAAAACACTACCCAGGAGCTAAAGAGGAGAGATCAGCAGAAATGTTATGTTATCAATACAGCCCTATTTATGTGGTGCATAATTAGTGCATTAGGGTTCATGAATTCTTTTCTTCTCAAAAGATCCAGCTGAATCAGATAGCTCTTAAACCATCCAAAGGACAGACTTGTTTTGACTAGTCCGAAAGAAACAAGAGACAATACTGTTTTGGTGAAGAGGCATAAGGCAGATGAGAAAATTAATTGAGAATTAGTTTTCATGGCAATGAAAGAGCAAGATGTATCAGTGTAACCAGAATGAAATTGTCTTTTAAAAACATGTCTGGTGCTGACTCAGTGTTAAGGGTGCCCTTTTTCTATGCTAGTATTTACAAGAGCCTGACGTTTAGTATGAAGTAGGTAGAAAGAAAAGCTTCAGTCCATGGCTGGTGGGTGAATCTGACAGTTGCTGTGCTAGAATTAGGAACGTCCTGCACTGGAGTCTGGGCAATGCTCAATCACATATCGATGCTAATCCCTCCTCACCTCCAACAGGCTGGCAGTAGTCTTCATATTAGCATGCTAGAGTCAATTGTTATTGGAAAAATAGGGTTATTCATTCTCTTGAAGGTATGGATGTATTCTCTTGTTCATTTGTTAGCTTTAGCAGAAAGTAGATTTGGTTTTTATCACTGTTCCTAAAACCTTCAGGGAGATTAACTCCGGCATACATGCTGATCGCATGCTCCTCATTCCCCCAAAACATCCTTTTTTTTTCAGATCACTTTCATGTGTGGTATGTAGAAAAGAATAAGAAAAAATATAATTTAAACAATTAGCAGTAAAGGATTGCTTTTATTATTGTAAACACATGTAAAAATCCAGCAGGCCTACCTCTCACATCTGTGACTTTGGTGATGAGTAAAGGTATATGCAAAACCTGGCATTTTAATTTTTGCTTGAGTACAAGACTTAAAAATCTCATCTATGTGTATTTTCAGCAAAGTAGCATTTTTAGAAGTACAAATGCAGTAAATCCTGTGCAAATGCACAGCATAAAAGCTAGTTAAGAAAATTATTAATGGTGATAGCAGCCCAACAGTAAAAGTGTACCTGTTTAAGTGTTTCCTACAGAAATCCAATATGTTGCTTTATTTTAATAAGTTCTGCCAAAAAATATGAAAGTATACAAGCAAACTCTCTTAAAACATCGACCTAAGAATCATTTGCTGCTAAAAAAAAATATAAAAATCTGAAGCAATTTTCAGCCCTGCAATTAAAGCAGGTTTCATTTCTTCTTTGTTTTCTCTTTAATACTCCCTTTGCAAAGATAAAGTGTATATAATTTTTAGAGAAAACTGCCGGGATAAAAATGAGATATAGAAATAGAGCATATTTAAAGACAATCTACTGCAGATCGCAACAGTCCTGAACTGCAGTTGCTCGTGCACCAGCAATATCAGGGTGGCAGCTTAGCAAACAATTCACATGGATGGTTTCACAAGAACTCAGTCATAATAATTCACATTGCAAACTCCTCAGAAGCTCTGATTCTATACGCTTACAGGAAATGTTAGTCAAACACTATCTAGATAGATAGAAATACCAGAATGAAGACTCATTTATCTGTCTTCAGTTACCATGAACTTTGTTAAAAGGATGAATTAATGTCACTTCACTTCTGCTCCCCCAGCTCCTCTTTCTCACACACATACATGCACATTTAGGGTTTTGTTTTCTGCATTAAAATTTCCGTGCCAGAAAAGTTCTGAATGTGTAATGCAAAGTGGTTCTGACAAGGGTATTGGTTTTAATTATTTTAATCTCACCAACGCATTATAATAGTGAATATAATAATTTTTTTCTTTTCCCATTTCATTTTCTCTTTTCCAACTACAAGAAACACAAAAAGTAGGAGAAGTTACCAACATAGGACTTAAAATAGTGAAGAACAACCAATAAGGAAATTTAGAATAAAATGAGATTTAGAATAAACAGTTATTAATTACATAGGTGAGAATGATTTTTGTTTTTGTTTTTTAATAATCTAGACAGATTTGTAAAGGAATGCATTCATGTCATCATTTAGCATTATCAATTTACTTCAAAATATCATCCAACATCACAGATGAAAAGTTTTTACATTACACAGCAAGGAAAGAAATGGTTGTTGAAATTCCATTTTTCATTTCTACTAACTTCCAATTGAAAGATGGTAGTGAACATGTTCTTAAAAGTTACCTGAGGAGAGCTGATGCTGTAAAGATGCAGTAAGACAGCCATGGACAGATGTCAGACATTTCACCCATCTGCTAATTTTGTTCAAAATAGCTATTATTAAACTTACCTCTTTTTTAATTACTGATATTTTATTTATTTACATTATTTACTAATGTTTTGATTACTGATGAATACATTTAATATTTTCAATTTGTTCTCTTAATGCTATCAAAAGAATAAATTTTAGAGACCACTTCTTCCATAGAATACTACAGTTTATTCAAGAAATATTCAGGTTTTCGTTAGATGTCATAAAAAGGTATGAGTTTACGGGGACCAGCCAGTTATTGTTAGACTTATGATTGTTCTGTATAATGCACTTATCAGATCTAAATAGAAATACTCTGGAAGTTCTCTTCACAGACCATTTTTCAAAACTGTTGGTCACAAAAAACAATTTGCTGTCATTTTTATGAGAAGAGAGGGTGTTTCTGCCCGTTTAAAAATCACACCTTAAACGTCGCTCTTACACTTTGAGCACTTCTGTTTTGGCCCTCTTACTGTATCTTTTGTGATTTTTAAACTTCTCCTAAATGTTATGTTGTTATAAGAGAGTTCTAAGATTTTCCAAATAATTTATCATATATAGCAATGTACTATATAGGATAATGCATTGGCTCATACTTCTAAGATTTATCCACATTTCTAAAAGCCAGAATTTAGAGAACTACAAATAAAAGGAGAGTTTTGCTGTAATTAATGTATTTTAAACAATGTCAGCTCTCACAGATTTTATTCATCTTAAATTTTAAGATATTACAGTTTTTCTTATTAAGAGACAATATTCTTCGTAATGACTGAGGAAAGATAAAATTCAAAGAAAGTGGAATTAGATAAACATGGTTCTTATCTTAAAGTAGAACAAGGAGGGAAAAGCCAAAAAAATCAAGGCAAATTAGCTCAATTTAACTTCTTAAAATGTCATAGAAGAAATAATCAAACACTGTCTGAGAACTTAGAAGATAAGAAAGATACAAAGACAAGTAACACTGGATTCATCAAGAACAAGTCATGCCAAAATAATCTGATGTTTCTTCCATGATAGCGTAATAGGAGTTTTGGATAGAGAAAAAGCAGTTATGTTGTCCATTTAACTTCATTTTAGAAAGCCTTCTGATGCTCTCTCACAGGACATTTTGATAAGCAAACTAGGGAAACGCTGCCTGGATGGAATTACTATCAAGTGTTGTTATAACAGTTCACTGTCAGGCTGTACAACAGTCTGCAGTCTGAACATGTTCATTATTTTCTTTAATGGTTTAGATAAAGAAATCCAAAGTATGGTTATTACATCTGGAAGACAACACCATGCTGAGAGAGATGCAAATACATTAGATCAAAAAGTTCTCAACAGATTGAAGAAGTGTGAAGAAAATTCAGTACAAATAAGGGAAATATCTGCATTTTGTGGTAGAAAAATTAACCACAGCATGGCAGAGTGGAAATAACTGGTAGAATGCAATAGTATTGCATTAGTACCAGTGGCTCTGTCACAAGATGAACATGACAATATTTTATGCAAAAATGGCATTTGGAGATGTATAAAGAGATTATATGTAAACACTCTTCCATCCCATTCAACACTAGCAAGGCCATAGCTGGAGCATTATATCCAGTTTTGAGATCCTTTTAGGAAGGTTATGGAACAGCAAGATTCAGAGAAGAGATTAAGAAAACCATGTGAACCTCATGAAACTCAACAAGGCCAAATGCAAAGTCCTGCACACGGGTCGGGGCAACCACCAGCATCAATACAGGCTGGGCAGAGAATGGATTGAGAGCAGCTGTGAGGAGAAGGACTTGGGGGTGCTGGTGAATGAAAAGCTCAACATGGCCAGACTGTGCACTGGCAGCTCAGAAAGCCATCCGCATCCTGGGCTGCCTCAAAAGAAGCATGGCCAGCAGGTCAGGGAAGGTGATTCTCCCCATATACTTGGCTCTGATAACACCCCACGTGGAATGCTGTGTTCAGCTCTGGGGCCCCCAACAGAAGAGGCACGTGGGTCCAAAGGAGGGCTATGAAGATGGTCAGAGGGCTGCAGCACCTCTCCTATGAGAAAAGGCTGAGAAAGTTGGGGTTGTTCAGCCTACAGAAGGTTTCAGGGAGACCTTATTGTGACCTTTCAACACTTAAAGCTGGCTTATAAGTAAGGCAGGGACAGACTTTTCAGTAGGGCTTGCGGTGATAGGACAAGGGGAAATGGTTTTAAGCTGAAAGAGGGCAGATATGATTAGATATTAGAAAGAAATTCTTTACTTTTGGAACAGGTTGGACAGGAAAGCTGTGGATGTCCCCTAAGTGTTCAAGACCTGGCTGGATGGGGCTTTGAGCAACCTGGTCTAGTGGAAGGTGTCCCTGCCCATGGCAGGAAAGTTGGAACTAGATGATCTTTAAGGTCCCTTCTGACCTAAACCATTCTATGATTCTATGAAAACAAACCTACAGTAAGTGGTTAAACTAAACAGGTCTGTTTAGTCCAGAGAAGAAAAGACTGAGGGGAAATATGATAATATTAAAAATTTTCAAAGGTAGGAATAATAACAAAGCAGAAAAGTTCTTATTCTTGCCACTGTGAATGTGAGCTTAAAATAAACTGAAAGTTAGGATCATCATTCAACCACTTTCATTTCCAAGAATGAAGACTTAAATTAAACCTAAGGAAAAACTATAGCAGAAGGCAGTGAAGCAATGGGTTGCATGCAAGGGCTGTGAAATCTCTGTAGCAGACTGTTTTGAAGAACAGGCTGGACAAGCATCAGCCAGCAGAGACAACAGTGCAGTTAATCCCGGCTTTGGCAGTAGGGCAGAACCAGTAACTCTTCAAAATCACTTCCAAATGTATTGTATACTATTTTTATGATCCTACACTGATTGCTAATTACCTGCCATTACACAAGTAGAAGCTTGTGGACTAAACCGCAGTGTACAATATATAGTAATATACTTTCAAGATCTGTAAAACTAACATGTATGCCTGACTTCTGGTGAAACTTGACCAGTGCATTTACTCAAGGTCTGAAACTATGAAAACCATGAAATGAGTGTCTGAATTTTAAATACAGATATGAGGGGTAACAATGTGAATCTAAACCCACATATAAAATGTTTCTACTAAAGAATAAAACTGATGGGCAGTTAAAAATGTCCTTCTTCCTTAGACTTACCTTCACATATTCCAGCTCACTGTACTGTAATACTGATTCCATTTTAAACAGAAAAACAATTTAAAAACCACCCTATAACAAAAAAACCCACCCAAATCAACCAACCAACCAACACCAAAAAAACCACCAACAACAAACAAAAACCAAACTATATTTCTTTTTTTCAATTTTAAATATGTAGTCCCACTATTATTTATCTGCTATGGAAACAGAAATGTTCCACTTTTCACATCACAACCTGCAAACACAAACCTGTCTAGCAAGTTTTAGAATGGATTCTGAATCAGATTTCAGTCATAACTACACTGCTAACTCAAACACCTCTATGTTTGATGTGAGCCCAGGGAAAATATGTGTCTGCAGAAGCAACGATTTAGTTTTGCATTAGAACCTAAGGCTAAAAAGCATACATCTGAGATCAAAAAGAATTTTTAATTAAATTATGCCCCCCCCCTTTTTTTCTCATCTTTCTGTTTTTTAATGGGTTTTAAGTGACTCCTCCATTAACATTGTTATTAAGTGTTTGTATAACCAGAGTAAATATTCAGCATTATGGAGAAGATACCCGTCTGATGCTCTCCCTTCTAACAACAGAGCCCATAGCCTTCTGTTTCAGAAGATGAATTCCTCAAGCCTGCAGATAACAGTGACTGACAAAACATCCAAGAATTTCTGAAATTGTCACATCTTCACTGCGTTGCTCATGCTGGATTTGCAGTAGGTAAGGAGCCATAAACCAGGCTGCTCAAAGCAGAAACAGTGATTTACAGCTGCTGTTACTTTTCCTACCTTCTTTCACTGGGGTCTCTACTTATGTCTCATCCTTTCTATGGTTCTGACTATGGAAACCTCACTGTTCTTTAACACCAAATAAGTACAGTTCTGCTTAGTGATCAGCACCATTTCAGAACCTCATTTCTTCAAGAAAGTTAATAAAAGGGCATATATTTAACTCCATATAAAGTCCTTCAGTTGTAAATATGGAGCAGATAACAGCTTTAAAGAAAAAGATTATCTGGTTGTCAACTGAAATCTTATAACGATCTCTAGCACTTATATGTCATCTCTACTGTTTATACTATATCTTTTATATACTTAGATCTTCCTGAAAGACAAGATATTCACCTCATTATTTCCAGAAGGCTTCTCGTATTGTCAAAATTATTTCTATTTATTTGCAAGAGTAGTTATTACTATGCTTAAAATGCATCTTTATTACATTGCTGCCAGCTGAGTGCTACTTGCAATTCCATTAAGGTGACCTCTAACAAAGCAGTTAGGTGCGTGCATAGCTTTACATGGAGAGTGTCACTAAATTCAGTGAGTCAATAGACTGTTAATTGGTAACTGCAATTTTATGCCTTAAGGAGATTAAGTGCTTGTCTAAATGAAAGGTTATAACCTTGATTTTTAAATCTGACTTAATATTATTTAATACTCCATAAGAAAAGCTTAAAGTTAATTTTCCTGCAAGACCACTAAAAGATTTACCAGGTGAAATAAATTATCATGATAACATTGTAATACTCAAGGATGGCACAACAGTAGTACCATATACTGGCATCACTATGTCTCAGCATTTTATCAGGAACACATCATAGGTGAAAGTTTGACTATATTTACATACGTTATCTGATTGTTCCTGTAGAATAAGACCTCTAGCCTTGTCAATACAGGTACTAATGACCATGAAGAAGAATGAACTAGTTTTGTTCCATGTAAATAAAAGTCCATTTAACAATGCCCTGCAATTTCTAGAGCTAATAATTACCAGATCCTTTTCATATACATGTAAAACTCTCAGAAATATTGCAGCAACATAGAAAAGCCCTCAACCAGATACAAAGAGGAATCTAGACTTTTTTTCTTTCATCCAAGTGAAAAACAGGCAACAAGAATGTCAAGTCAGAACAGAGCTAACAGAGGCAGTCAGCAGAGACAGCAGCTTGCTCAGCACTTTTTGGGCTCTGCTTGAAGATCTTCTGTGAACCCCTTGTGGGATGGCCAGGGACTCCTGGGGACTTTTGGAGGAATAGCAGGGTGCCTTCCGCACTGGGGAAAGGCAGCTGCATGTGGTTGTGACTTCTAGCAGCTTCTAACAAAGCTGGTTTTGATCAAAGGGTGCTTTGAGCTTCAAGATGACTCCAAGCAGGAAGAGGCAAGCACCCATTCAGCAGGTGCTGGGAGAGGTACGTATAAGAACCAGCCCAGAGTGCAGTTCCCAAAGAAGCGGTTTCTGCAGAGGATGCACAAAAGCTGGCTAGAAACCCTGCTGCTGAGGGAAGCGTACATGTGCTCAGCAGCTGCGGTGGTGGTGGTGTGGTATAGAATGCATCCCCACTGCACACACCTGAGCAGCTACCACAGAACGTCAGAAGCTCAGACCAAGATCCCAAGGGAGGATGCATCTCTGCAGGCCTCTTACTGAGGCTGCAGCCAGGGGATGATGGGCTCCCTGCCTGCGGGAGGTGTGTGCTGGGGACCATTCACTAAGTAGAGGAGCTGTGCAGAAGGAGGGGCAAGAAGAGTCCGTGCTTATTGGGTTCAGAGATGGAGACTCCCAGGATGTTGAAGCCTGGCACTTACAATGGCAGGAGAAAAGCTCCTTCTCTGACTGGCAACTGCAGAACAGGGTCAGTGTGCTGGTAGCAGATGAGGTGCTGAGTCTGAGCAGGAGGCTGAGGGGGTGATCCTCCTCCTCTCCTGAGCACTGGTGAGACCACAGCTGTGTGCTGTATCCAGTTTGGGGCTCCCCAGTAGAAGAGAGACATGGACATACTAAAGTGAGTCCAGCAAAGGGCCACAAAGATGATTAAGGGTTTGGAGCATCTGTCACACAAGAAGAAGCTGAGAGAGCTGGGACTTTTCAGCTTGGAGAAGGGAAGGCTTGAGAGGAAGATCTTATCAGTGTGTATAAACACCTTACGGGGGGAAGTAATGAAGAGGGAGCCAGACTCTTCTCAGTCATGTCCAATGGACAGGACAAGAGGCACATACCAAACCACAGAAAATGGTGTTTAAGCATAACAAAAACTTTTTTAGTGTGCAAGCAACCAAACAGTAGAATACGTTGCCATGAGAGGTTGTGGAGTCTCCATCCCTGAAGATCTGCAGTGTTCAACTTGGATGCAGACATGAGCAACCTGCTGCTGTAACTCAGTCTACTCTGAGTAGAGGGGGTTGGACTAGACACCTCCAGAGTGCCAGCCTCAAGCGTTCTGTAATTTTGTGAGCAATAATTTCTGAGGTCTAGTGATCCCAGACTTCCAGAAAGTTGCAAATGATGAATGACAATGACAAGAATATTTGCAGCCATTTGGCCGCACCACCAAGCCAGGACAGGTGTAAAACACCCGCAGAGAGCCATCATTGCTGCCTCATTTCCTGCCGTTAAATACCGAATGAGGAATATCTGAAAAATCAACCTAATGTGTTTTATGAGCCTAATCTTTAAATGCAAAGGCGTATTATAATTCTATGCATGTATCGTCTGTGTGAATCTATGCAATGTAGACTGCACAATCCTGAATGAGAAAGATGACCCATGAAACACCCACACTATTCGTCGCTGTCAGCCCAGTGGAAAGTCTTCAGGATAGCTAAAACCTCAATAGCTTTGTGTTGGAGGAGCTAACAAAGGCTCAGGCATTTATGAAATACCTGTAGTCAAGGCACTCATGATATGAGTATGATTCTTAAGCTTATTCTGGCATACAGATGTATAATGCTTTCTCTTTAGAAGTAAGATTGAATAATAAATAGCTCAAGATATGTGTAAACAGAAACAAATCTTTTCATCTCTCTGTAAAAATGTAGCTCTAGATTATAATTAGAAATTAATAGGTAATTTTCTTCTAATTATCAAAGCTAGATATTACCACAGCCAAATGAAGTTTACAATGTTGTTTGCAATTTCAGCTGAAGCAACAGAAAAAGAAGCAGACAATACAATACATGTAACAGATCCAATGAAATGATGAAAAAAATGCATATCACATAGGGATACTTAAAACCTTTGTTGCAGTTCCACATATCTTGTCTGTTATAGATAATTCCTGACAATACACTGAATATTCCCAGAAATTAATATGAGCAATTTTAATTAAAAATAGATTCTTTTTTCTTTTTGGTAGTGTTACTTTTTAGAAGACCTGCTTCAAGGAATGACAGTGGAGAGGTAAGTGTAGAAAACTGCACACAAAACTATATAACCTTAGGCTATACACAGTGGAATGGGCTGTAAAACTCTTCTGTTTCAGTCATATTTCTCATTCCTGTGAACTGATGTTTTAGGTTCCATTTAGCAATTAATTGCATTCCTCACCAGATGATAATGCTGCAACAGAAATCTACAGAAGAAATTGTGCCAGTGCAAAAGAGTCAGTGATTGGCAGGCCTTTCTTAATTACGGCATTAGGTTTAGCACTTGTGTTAATCTGAAATTCATTAACATGTCTCCAGATACCACTAGTTAAATCCAGTTTGCCAACAGGCAGAGTGAGCTCTGAAATTAGTGCTTCAGAAAACCTTGTTTACTGCCTGCTGTCCTCTGAAAAAAAATCCACTGAGGTCAGGTTTCCTGACATATTGTTTGACTGGATTCCCAAAACAATTCTGTGATATTCTTAAGGGGCAACTCCAGACACACAAAAGCTAGAATGAAGTTTGTGCCAGAATCGCTTATCTAGATGCAAATCTCTTATTTCTTCAAATAGATTCTTAATTCCTCTTTTTATACTTTATTGATATAGTCTTTCATGCTGCGCTTTCATTATTAATAGTTATTCTACTCATATAGACATCTCTTTAGATTATACAGAGACGCAAATGAAAGTAAAAGCTACATATATTTTTCAGAAATTGATCGTACCAACGGTCCTGATGCCTTTCTTTGACAGATAAGTTATTTGCTTTACAAGTAAAGCATGACAGATAAAATCTCTCTGAATTCCAGAATTTTATTCCATGGGAGATGGCTGATTAAAATTGAGAAGATAGGGATCAGCAACTGCACTGTAAAGTAGGTAAGAAACTGATCAAAAAGGAGAGCAAATGGGTTGTCCTGAAAGTGTCTGAGTATTGGTGGGTTCCCTGTGCAGTTCTTCATAGTCTATTTTGGAAAACTGTAGTGTTTTCACTAATAACTATGCCCCTAAATGGCAAAAAATTGCCCTTTGGGGGCACAGAATGTACTAATAAAATGTATCCATAATGTGAAGATAGGATGCATCAGTAATATGGAATGAATCATCACATGGCAGAATCTGAGTAATCTTAAGGACTGAAGCAATAAAAAATAAGATGATATGTATATTCTGATGTATTTACAGGCTAATAATAGGAATTTACTAGGAGTACAGAGTACATACGATTCCAAATACCAGAGAAGAGAAAGTGTGTAACAGTTCACGTAAATCTCACACTAAATTCCTGTCTTTCTCTTCAGTCTATTTCTTCAGGCACATTAAGGATGTATTATCTACATTCATAATGTTGTGAAATTATTTTTATTTCATATTTTGATCTCTAATATAATTACACTGGGTTTCTCTATATTATCCAAACTTCTTCCCCATCTTATTTTGTAGACCTTACTTATTATAATCTCAGAGCAGTAAATCTTACAAGGATTTGATATAGATCTTCTCACATCCCTAAATATGCCATCATATGAAGTCATGAAAGACAAGCTATTATTAAACTTTCAAATTCATCTCTTCTAAATATACCTTCCAGCTTTCTGTCTACATTTCAGTGCTTTTTTTTTTTTTCAGTCACATATCAAATGATGTTACATACATTTCTTAGAATACACTGCATTCATTCTTGGAAATGCTTGGTCATTTTGCACTGGACAGACACGTGCCATAATGATGGACTGGGTGAATGCTACAGAACAATGTATTATATAACTCTTTTCCTCATCTCATTTCTATCGCTGTGATCATCAAAATCCCTGCCTTTCTTAGCAGATGTTGACAAATGACAACTGAAAAATAGCATTTTCTCATTGGGTTCCCCAGATTCTCCAGAATTGAATAGACAACTCTTCTACCACTTCTAATTCTTGTTTCTAGGTAAATTCTCCAGTTTGCTGGCGTTCCAAATTAAAAAAAAACAAACCAACTTGTAAGTACTGTTGCTTGCTCCCATGAACATTCTTTGTTTGTTTAACGTTCAATTCCCCAGCCTTTTCAACCCCTGTCACTTATAATCAGAATTACTTGTCTAACTCTTGTACAGACATACAATATGTTATATTCTGCATTCATGTTTCTATCCATGAATTTTTCCTTCTGGTTTTGGTAGGCTCTTCAAGACCAATTTTACTTTTATTTTTCATGAACTGCTTCATTACTGATATTTCCTCCCCTCTTCCTTTCCCATTGTCAGCAGTGCAACACATAGATTCTTTTCAGTTTTAAAGGTGTTTTCATATTGTCTAATTTAACATCTTGTTTGACAAGATACATTTTAACTATCTTCCTTAATGTTAATAGCTTTGTCTGTAAGGAGATTTTATCATTTCGATGTGTCTTAATTGGTCTATACAATCTCTATGTATATGACGGAGAACTCCATACAGATTACTCCCTTTTCAAAACTTTTAAAGCAGACACAAAATAGTAGTTTGATTTTATTATTAAATAATTTATCGTTATTGTTACTAGTATTGTTACTGACACTTAGACTAACATCTCTCTGCAAAGTAGTGTTATCATACAGCTTTTACACCTATTTTAGGAATCTGCCATTTCTTCTTTCGTTTGGTAGACAGCTTTCAGGTGATTTACAATAATAACTTACCACTTTATTCCTCCCTTCCATCCTCAAGCTCATTTTTTCCCCCAAAAACAGAGCAGTATTTGAATTGTCTCTCCAGTCTTTGAAATAGACATCTAAAGTTGATACAGTCTTATAGATTGGCTCTGCTGTCAGTGAAGGCCCAAGTCTCTACAGCATAATTCATCTGGCTTATTTTAGACAAGTAAATTATGAGGTGAACTATGCCCCAATAAGTGACTTTGTTCACTATAAAAACAGTGTAATCAACTAGTTCATGTGTAGACATCTGCACTGTACATATCTAATGTGAAATAAACTGAACTCTATTTCTGTACAGTTTGGCTTTATGCATAACTAAAGACTCTGTGTCCCTGTATTATTCCATTTTTATATTTGTCCCTTCTGCCACTTTATCTAGTTGCATAACACACACAAAATACAATGAACCAAGCAGATCATCGTAGTTTTGCTACTATCTTTTACAGTGCTAGGGAAAACTGTATCTTTTATTACCTAGATCATCATGTGTCTGCATTGTCTGCTGTTATTTCTCATGGGGGGAAAAAAAAGAAGGAAAAAAAAGCAATACTGTTATAAATAGCCCTTGTCTCTAATCTAGCTATTGTTCAATATTTGTAGCATGTCAATCTGCTGAAGTTATAAGCCCTTTCTGTTTTTCTGTGCCTAACCTTATTACTTTCCATTTTCTGGCAACAAATCATATGGTACAGGCACCAGCTTGTGACCCTGTTCTACGGAAGTCATGATCATTTGTTCTCACCCTCAGTGCTTTGTCCACAGTTTTCTGTTATTGTCAGGTTCCATTATCTTTCTACATTTCCCTACTCAGAACCCATCTTGCTACATATCTGTCTGGCAATTCATATCAAGGTCTGTGCTCATTCCTGTTAAATACTCCATTAGAAATCATTAGCAAGTCAGGACAATGAAGATGAAAGATTTACATTTTCAGAAATATTCTTCCATTGATCTGGATGTTATTGATTCTGGCAGAGGGACCTCTGAGGGAAGGCAAAGAAGCAACTATAGCAGTAGCAAGGGGGAAAACCAAAGAATATTTATAGTCACCTTTACACGTTAGGATAACAGATGCACATACCAAATCAAGGAAATAAAGGTAACAGTTTATAACAATAGATTTGTACTAATTTTTCATATATGAGCCTCAATAAAAGATCAATATGCAATTTCTGAAGACACTGAACCCCCGTGAGGATTATTCCCTTTCTTGACCACCTCCTATTAGCTGTAGTACCCCTACATTTACAAGCTATGTGTTATCATAGTCCAAGGACTTCACAATCTGAAAATCACCCATATGAAAGAGGAAGACCTTTTATAGGAAAAGGACCAATAGGAAGAACAAGATTTCAACTGCCTATTTTGGTGACCGAGACCTGAATTTAATTTAGCTGTCTGAGAACTGTCCATGTAGCACTGATTTTGCACCTCTATGTTTCTGAAGGACCAGCATTTACACTCCCATTTCAAAACTCCTTAGTCCAGCCAGTGAGGCACACAGCTGCTTCTTCACTGCCCTTGCAGCTGAGACCCAAAAGTGAGAGGCCCCCCTTTTTTTTGGCTATGTCTCTGATCTGAGTTATCCTCTCTGCACAGAATTCAAGAGACATGCAGCTACAAAGTCGCAGGGAAAGTGGTTGCTGAGGGAGACAACTCTCAGCTCTGCTGACATGGCACTACCGAGGTACAAAGGAGCCTTGCCCAAGTTTCAGAGCTTGCCCTGGAAGCAGGCAATATTGGAAGCTAAGAGACTCCATTCCTGGAACCAATTTCCCTGAGGTTTCCACTCAAGGACCAGAGCTGCAAAAAGAGTTTCTTACAATTGCTCAGTGAAATCAGCATCCTTGTCAAGAATGTCAATTAATTTCTGGTTTTCATTAGTGATTGAGCTGATAAGAACAACACTCACCAGTACAGCTGTAGCCTGGAGAGATTCATGTTCTTCATAAAATTTTAATTCAGACCAAAATAAAATAATTAAACAATAAGACAGAAGAAGAAAAACCTTCTAATCAGAGCCTTGTTGGTTGGGGGTTTTTTTCAGGTGACACTGAATAAATGGGATAAATAATTTGTCTCTAAAGGCCATTTATGCTTTGTAATACTATTTCAAAACCAGTGTAAGAATTGAACTACTTTATAATGTTTTTGATTTTGTTGGTCTTTTTTAGCATTTAATGACTGCAGAGTTAGAATATACTATACTATTCCATGAATTACTGTAAATAAAAGCCCATACATTAGGAAAATGCTTTTTAAGTGTTTGATGCTGGAAAACCTGACTTCAGTACAATTTATTAGGGGTGCATAATAACCTCTTGGCTGCACAGGTTTGTAGAAATCTATTCACATGACATGGCATGCTTTCGGGTAGGTATTAGACCCTGGCCACAGAGCTCACATGGTATGCGTTTGTAGGCATTAGTGGGCCACTTCTGCAAGAACAAATTGCCACCTCTTCTCCATTCATGGAAAAAACAGTCTGTACTACTCAAGTGACACTGGTGTTATTCACTGTTTGGCAAGTATAGTCAATGTCTATTATCAGCTTATCTTCACAGGAAATCTTTAATCTGCTAATAAATGAATATAGAACACACAAAAATCCCCCTGTGTGTATTTGAAGGACTCAAATAGAAGGTGAATTTCTTAGCTGCCATTTTCCAACTTCTTTCTCTCCCCCTTCACCTTACTCTTTTCAGCAGCTACAACCCCCCATCTCCGTAGGAGGGGCAAGTTCCTGCTATTCAAACCAAAATAAGTTCTTTTAAATCACTTCTGAACACAGGTTCAGAGTCTTTATTTAAAGAGAATGGTTCATGACTTTATTTCAAAAATTTGGTGGACTGAGATAACAGTCAGTTATGTCTTCTGCTTACCATACAATAATTTGTTAAAACACTGCAGTTAAAATGCATTCACGCAAATGCCTTCACTTCTGTTGTGCAAATTAGTGTAAGTGTTAGGAAATTGAATACCTAAACAACAGCAGAGAGGATGGGTGCGTATTGCACATTGGTATGTGTGCTACAGGGCATCTTTGCTCTGACCCTTCACACCTGGCAACGATTACTTTTAGCAGACCTGATAATTCAGTCCCCAGAACTTGTGGATTTATAAAATATCTACGTAAAAAATATCTACGTTGTCTAAAAATGCATTAAAGTTGAAGTGTTGTCCCAGGACTACATAAACAAACAAGTAAACAAATAAATAAAATAACATTTGCAGGTACTTTTTCTGTTAGCAATGCAGTAAAGCAGAGTCACTAGGTGTCAGGCACACAAGACAGAAACATGAGAAATAAAAGTCAAATTAGGTCAAGAACAAATCAGCTGAAATATGGAAAAACCTTAAGATTCAGCCATAACTGGAACTAAAAATTAAAAATTTTCTTAGGTTTGGAACCATCTGCTTGAACATTACTTTCCTTTTATTTCACACACTCCTCAGAATTTTCTGATTCACCATACAAGGCTCAGTTCAACATGCTTACTACAGTAAGAACAAACCCATGCGCTTTTATGCTCAGATAAGCAAGCTGCCTAAGCACTTTATGCATGAACAATATCCCTTAGTGGTAAGAAATGGTCAAAGTGCAAAACAGAGAAAAAATTATCAGTGTTTGAGCTGCAGTTAGTCCATGCATAAGGGAGGATCAATACAACAATTTGTAACTATCAAGAACTGGAGCCTTTAAATGCCAGCTGGCTTAGCAGAAACCTTCCCACAGTGGCTTGTATGTCAATATAAGGATTATTTCCAAGCACCTTTAGTTGTTTTTCTACAACATGATAAGCAATGGACTCTAATATCCTGAGGCTTCCTCTTCAGATCTCCGGGTAGGGACTTGGCAGAACCACAGCATAGACTGCACTAAATAAACCTTTCAAGTTTGCAGTCTGGCATGTGCTGAGGAGTCTGAGCACCTTGTAGCTGCATATCCTGCACACAGATGACTTGAGGTACCATATATCATTTTTGCTTTCCTTTAATATGCATAATACCTCCAAAAAGTGAGACACAGCTACCATAACTGGCCGTATTATGAGTTGTGATTTAATGCTACCTAGGGATTTATTTATAAAATGTCTTTATGTGTGGTACGGGAACAGTACCAATACATTTTTGTCTCTCAAATCAGGATCAAGTTATATTAGAGCAAAGCCAGGGTAGTCCTGGAGCAGCTGCAGAGCCAAACAGGAAAATCAAACATTGATCCAGCTGAAGCTCAGAGTGAGCTATAATGTGTCTTCTATGATTAAACCTGTTTGCTTAGCCTTACAAAGGAAAGCAATCTACTAGACACATCTCCATAAGCTGCAACATACATAATTGTTAATTTCTTGTTATTTTAAAGAGTTTGATGAATATACGTAGGGCAAACCTTGAAACAAAAGCAATTCTGAGCATGCAGCAGGATGATATACAGCATGGGTGATTACAGCTGCCTCCTTTCCACCAAGTCTGTACAAACTGCTACCTTTACCTGCCACAAGCAAACACAAACTCCCTCGCCTTTCCACTGAAAAACACACAGGTCCCAGGGGAATATTCATTTAGGGAATGTCAAGGACTGTCTCTTACTGTGCTGTTCTTCCTCTCCTGCAGATAAACATATGTGACAGAGAGCACGTCTGTAAACTCAGGGTGTTCTGAATTCCCCAGAAAGGTCAGGTAAGTGCTATGTTACTACAATGCTTTCCAAGCTCTTAAGAACTGTCTTCCCATAGAGAGCAAGTGCAACACCTCAGCTTGAAGCCACATCTAAATGACTAGATGATACTCACAATAAAATAAGTAGCTATAATTTCAATTTTTTTTCTATCCGTTTGCTTGCCAAATGACCTGGATTTTGCTTTAATGTACTTTTTCAGCAATTCTTTAAAATGCTTAGGGTGACTACTTTTTTACCATTTGTTTCCAGTATGGATGATGAACACCAGTATTCCAGACCCACTAAAATAAACAGTAAATCTTCTATTGACTATAGTACAGTTTGAACTTTATAAACTTACTGTTGATAAATGTAACATTTCTGCATTTTCCTGGTTAGCTGGTGGATTTTCCTTTTTCAACTAAATAATGAACAAGTAACATTTATCACTTCTTTCTCAAGAGATATTTCAAGAAACTGAATGACACTGGTCCACCTCAGAATGTAAAATAAAAAGGGTGAGCTAATTTAACAAAGATAAATGCTCATAATCTCAGCATTCAGGTTGTCTCAATGACTTTTAATGCTTCCAGGCACTGGAAACATCTGGACAGTAATAACCAGTATTAATTTATATCAGCTGTGATATTTGTATGCTATTGTACATTGAGGACAAGATCACAGATTAAAGATGAAAAATTCATTGCAATCATCTTTTAAGAACACTTTTCCCTTAATTAATTAAATTAATAGATCTAAGTTTCTACTTCATTATTGCTGGTTATATTGGTGAATTCTAATTACAAATGTCTTTAGCAACTCTGAATCCTTAATTATTTTAAGATAAAACATGTGGAAAAAAGCTACAAGTACATATGTAGATAGCATAGACCTAGAATCACAAATGCAGAAAAAGTACTGTAGGAACAGAGACACAGCAAAACTATTGCTTGTAAAACTATGCAAAATTTGGGGCTTTTGCAAGAATGGACTTAACTAGCCACGCCCACTTCTGTGAAAATTCTTTTAATCAGGGTGCTACCTAATCAAGCGATATTTCACATGTTGCAAGGTTGTTATACGAAACTTGAAAGGTATTCATTTCATGGTGGCATAACATCTAAAATTTCATTGCTCATTGAAAGAAAATAAAAGTGATTGATGGAATAATCAACCATCATTATTATATGAAAACTTTTTTTGCCTAAACCTAAGTATCTTCTTTATATTAAAACTATAGTAATATGTTGATAGGGTTTTTTTTCTTTAACTGAAGTTGGTTGGTTTTGGTTTGGCTAGTTTGTTTTTTTCTTATTGGACAATAATAAAAAAAATTATTTAGCAAAAAATAATGTTTAAAAATCATGCTAGTGTCTCTAACCCTGCAGAGATAATCCAGGTATACTGCTTCAATCCTAAAAGATAACTTGTAATTCATCTTCTCTAAAACAGAAAATTTTCATCTGAATGAAAAAAGAAAAATAATCCAGATGTTGATATAGGTCTTTCTTTGTGTATGGTGCATAATTAAGAAAACTCCAACAAACACCTAAAATTTACCCTGTACTGCACTAAGATTTCTTGTTTCAGTGCTGGGTGGGTGGAAATACGGAGTTGTACATTTACAGCTTCCTCGATTCTGCTCTCATTAGAATAAAAATACAACAAAAATATGGCTTTATATAAACTAATAGCCACTTAGTGCTACTAAGATAGGATATTGAGAGTCCATTTGGACAGGATTTCTAGGAAGTTTTGCATTTTTAGCTGCTCAGTGACTCAAATGCAACAAGACTAAAGAATATCCTCCCAGTCATGCCCTATACTTTTTTAAGGCTTTTCTTCTGGGATGGCTTCCGTCTCTTTGGATTAAAGGCATAGAAGGCAATTACTCTATTTCTTTAGTGAACACCTGAATCCCAGACTAATATGAAAGGCTTGAGGGAAGGACCAAGCTCCAGTATTTCTACCATCTTCATCCCAAAGCAGAGTTAGTGCTGCTCTATTAAATATTTCTAATTCCCTTCTGGAACTTTCAAAGACAAACCTCTTCCCGTCGATTTAACATAGAATGGGTCTACCACACCCTTTTACCATACAGCTGAACTTCTACAATTTAAGCAAGTCAGCATGAAGGTTAATTACATGAGGTAATAAACCTCACCGATTGTGACTGGTGGGTCTAAAGAGGAAGATATGATTGGTGTGTAAATTTAATACAGCAGTTAAAAACATACTCAGATTTTCATACTCTGAAATGCAGCTGAGTATCCTCTAATAATCTTACCTTTACATAAACAGCTTAACTACCAGCAAATAAAACTGTATTCAAGTAGAGTACCAGTCAAGCTGATAATTTGTTAATAGAGCTGTAAGTAATAGAAAGAAGCACCATTTTCAAATCCATCTGGCTGTGTAGGCTCCTATGGCTTGGCTCAAAAGAGTTTAGGCTTCCAAGTGTAACTAATAATAAAGAGTATTCTATATTTCCTATATTCGAAACTATTTTTTTTTATTAAATGCTAATGTAATTATAAAAGTTAATAACCTAAAGACATTGGCACAAATTGAAAAATGTTAATACGGAAGCCTTGCTAATGCATCATCACTTTGAAACTGTGCTATGCACAGAATCCACAGAATTGCAACTAAAATCTTTACTGCAAATTATTTTACATTTAATTATCAAATGTTCTATTTTGATGACAGATTACAGGAGAATTGAGAGGAACGGTCTTTCTATTTAATATAGAATGCTTCAGGAATCTCTGCATCAAATCCATTTTATTTCAAGTTTACAAGGGAGAGATTTGGCTAAGACTATGGGGAGCAACATTTTGGGTACAATCTGTTCAGCGTAAAACATAACCTGTGTATGGCTAAAACAACTGGATACCTTAATTCTCAGGAGTAACAGCAAATGCTTCCCCTGCTGGAGTAAATTAGAGCACCTTCTAAGGTAAACTGTCTTCTACATATTTAGTATTCCATACTATTAAAAATGCTTTAACCAGCCTTTGAGAAAATCTCTCTGACTCATAGCTGTTTGCAGAAAAACATATAGATGAGTTGCTATGGTGCCTAAATGCCATCAGACAGGCCAGCTCTCTGGTAGGCTTCAGAGGTATCCGCCTTTCCCAGAAGCTTTATGGAGAACTTGACACTTACTGTAGAGTCACCAGCTACTGAAACTGAAGGAAACCTATTTGCCTGTGAGGGATGCACTGAATCCAGTCCCTTTGCTCTTGGATGTCTTATTTAGTTTGCTCAAATTCACCCTGGTTTTGCTTAAGATCACATCTGGTAACAAGGTCTAACATATCTAACTTGCTCTTGAATCCACTACTGCTTTGACTGTAGATCTGAACTTGGTTGATTAGTGCTGAATACATCTTCCTAGAGTAGAAAAACTGAACAGTGCTGTCTGATGATGTCATCGATGCCTGTTTATTATAAAGTTATTCTCTCTTAACTGTAATTCCTGCCCTACAGTACTACATGATTTCGCTGTCATTCTCTTTAACATAGAGAAATGGCTATTTTCCTCCTCATATACAAATGCAAGATTTGACAAGATAATGTCACTGACACTGACCTTTCTGAAGAATTGCTCTGGGTTTTTTTGTCTCCTGTCAGCCATTACCAGTTGGATCACTTTTTACATGAATGAACTACTAATATTATAAAATCCTTTTTGCCTTTTTCCCTTTATATTGTCTCTAATGTGTCTATTTCATTTTGTAAGTAAAAGTTGTTGTAGGAAAATGAAAAAGGCTCATATTATTCTGTTACAGAGATACTAGAAAGCAATTAATTTCCCCTCATGACTGTCCTGCTGGCTTGCAGAACTCTTGTCTAACCAAATAGTTCATAAATTGACCTATGGAAAAATTGGTAACTTAGACAAATAATCTTCCTTGATTTGGTAGATTTAAGAGGCAATTTTAAATTTAGATATCTAAGTTAGGAAGTTTGTCAAGGTATTCTTTTCCTCAAAACATGTGGCACACCTTCCTCCTGTTAATAAAGGTAATAAGGCTATATGAAGGGCTTAAAAACACTGCAGAACTGCAGTTGTGATACTTCTTACAGTGACTAAAAGGTAAAAAAATACATGCAATATGGATCTGGTTTCTTTGCACTCTAATACCTTTTCAGTCAGAATGGCAAGGGTTAGTTTGTACAGCTCCTCAGAACAGTGAGATTTTCACTTCAAAACTGTAGTCTATTATATCTGAATATCCTCACCTATCAGATGTAAATCAATTTTCATTGGGTAATGAGCATAAATCCTTTATCATTTTCCTTTACATATTAATTATCAAAATACCTTTCAAATTAAACGTCGTTCCTCAAAACAGAGAATTAACCTCAGACATTCTACATCATGAAGTTTATATATGGAGAATATATGTTGCTCAATTAATCAGTGCTTAAGATCTGTACATAAACAAGAGCACAGCTATAAATTGCACTTTTAGGTTCTACCTTCTAATTTCACACCCAGCATTTTCATAATCTCTGATTTTAATCACATGGATTCGTGAGGTACCTAAGAATCACAGCAGCTCCAAGCTCCTGCTGCGCCTGCTTACATTATCACCGTACATTACTTAAACCCATTAAGAGTGATTCAGACCACTGTGCAATTTTAGTTTCTTGTATAGCCACCTGGATTAATTCCATTTAAATAATTAGCATACCAAAGCAGAACTTATTTGAAATCATCCTCTGCTCATCCCCAAAAATAAATTAACAGTGGTAAAAACTCCTTCCTTAATTTAACATAAAGGTACAGGAAACTAGACATCAGGATTCTTTATTACAAACAGCCTGCCATGGCCCCAGCACATTCACAAGCCAAACCGACACCTCTGAAACCATGACAAAAATCATAAAAGCATTAAAAGAATGAACAATGTTAGTTTGAGCTTTAAGCATGCTTTCAAATATTCCTCTGTACCACTGATTATTTTTTTTAAATTACAAGGTTATGCCATGTGATTAATTTATGACAGAATAAACATCACAGATCTTAATAAAAATTCAGCAGACATTCCCCCTTCCACTTCCACTTCTGCAGCTAAAAGCAGTTATCTTTATTTCTTCACGAGAGTACAGATTAGTGAAACTGGTTGTTACCACAGTGAATCCTAGCAAGGTCAGCAGTGTTCAGCCCTTCCCAACTCACTGTTAATCTTTTTTGTCCCTATTTGATCTACTCATCTGCTATTATCTCCCATCATACTTAGATCATTTTTAACCTTATCAGAATACAGTACCGGTGGTGTCATATGATGCTAAGTGTTTCTGACAGTACAAACCCCCAAATTACGAACTGACAAGAAGAACTCATAACTTTAAAAGATCACAGATGTGCCCAACTTCAACTATTGCAAAAAAGGGTGGGTTTTTTTCTGTATTGGTAGTTATAAACTTGAGAGTTGGACTTTTAAAAATCTGAGTTAGGAGCATAGCTCCAGTACATTTTAAGTGGGACATCTAGTTCTGTTGTGCTTAATGCCTGAAAAAATGTCAAAACTTATCAGCCTGAAAGGGCACCATTTTAAAGCTTCTGTTTTAATGATAAATAATGATCTGAGAATGTAAATTTTATACTCAGTGAAGGAATAGAGAGGTGTCAGCTTTCTTCAAGAAAACATTTAGAAGTCTGAGCTGAATATTAAGTCAGGAGAGTTTTACCCAGATTGATGTCTTAGCGACTTCAAAAGATAGCAGGAGAAGATGAATTCTGTAGACAGCTGATTCCATAATGATTCTCTGGAGGGTTCAAAATTCTCCATTAATAACCCCATTCTTAATTTTTTTAAAAAGTGTCCTCTACAGATACTTTCTCAGAAAAAAATATTACAATGTAAAGTGATCATTATTTTTTAGTTTATAAGTGTCAACACTGTATTTTGAGTTTGCCTGCTAGTTTCTGTTCTTACGTTCTCATTCTCTGGTATCATTCTGCCCTTTCAGGATGAAATTTTGCATGGGGCTGATGGTGCGTGCATGTGTGTCTATGTGTGTGTAGTCAAAATAATATTTTCTCAAAGGCGTTTAATTAACATATCTAAAAAACAAATAACAGCAAGGCTTACTAGTCCACTCAGACTATGAAATTAGTTCCAGAAGAACACAGCAAAGGTAACCTGTTCATTCATTATTGTAGAGCAAGGGTGAGTGATTTACTTTTTTTCTTTCTTTCAAATCCAGCTAGGACTGTAGAATCACAGCATGGCTGAGGTTGGAAGGGATCTCTGGAGATCCCCTTGTCCAACCGCTCTGCTTCAAGCAAGCTCAGCTAGAGCAGATTGCCCATGTCCAGCCAGATTTTGAATATCTCCAAGGATGGAGACTCCACAATATTTACAGGCAATGTGTTCCAGTGGTACTGTAGATTTGTCACGAAGGCACAGCAAGCAATATAGTTGCTTTACTTTGTCCCAGAGAATACCAGACAAAAGAGTGCCCAGCCAGACTCAGAATTTATTTCATCTCTTCTTCACCAGGAGGGGGAAGTGATGTTGCAGTGACCTCCTGCAGAGGCAGACATTTATCTAAGCATTGACGGCAGAGGTGAGTCAATGCGTCCACCTATTATCCGCTCCCTTCTCGCTTATCCCTGCTTACCTAAAAAGATGCCAAAGTAGCAAGTAACCTTGTTCACCCACAGGATAAGTTGTCCATCAAAGCAAGTAAGTTGTCTGTTTTCACATATGAAAGAGAGTACAGGTTAAGTTCTGCCCTTACCTTTATGATTAACTGAAAGACTCATATTGTAATATCTCTAAATATGTTGTGTTATAATGTGTGATGTTTTCTCAGTATGCATCCCTGGAACTACTACTGTGTGTTAATGTAAATATAAATACAAATATGTGACTATATCTGACCAAAGGTAGGCAAAAAAACCCTACTCTATACTAGCTATAAATCTCTCTACATAGAAAGAGTGAACTTTCTATATGTAATTTTATGTACAATATAAGCAATGATTTTTATTTTTGGATTTTAACTATAAATTTTGTCCACTTTTGTAATGGGACAACTGAGGAGGGAGGTACTGACCAGTCTTACCACTTTGTGTTTTATTCCCACTCAAAAAATAGCACTATATCTATGTTGTCATCCTTTTTTTTTTTTTTTCTTTGCCCAGAAAGAAGTACAAAGACAAATCTTTTTTCTTAAAAACCAAACCCACCTTTGAAACATATCCATCCACCACAAATGCATGTTCAAGTCCTGTTTTGGTTAAATGATGAGCACTTAAGTTGAATTCAGCACAGCACTTCTCACAAAACACTCAGTACACGCCAGGGTTAAAACTCTTAGAAAACATCTGCTTATTTTGTAGACAGAATAATGATGTTAAATAGAGTAAGAACACTAGAGTGATGTGATGGGAAAGCATACTGAATCATGCCATAATTACACTACTGCACATATCACCATTTACAAACCTAATTAATCGAAAAACTACTCGCTTTACATAACTTTATAATACAAAATCCCAGTTTCACGAAATATCTCATTTTGTTTGGATACAAAACCTGGTAGGGAATAACTTTCAAATGTGACACCTTTATTAAAATAAGAACACCACAAAGTGACAACATTCACTCTTTGCCTGGGAAAAACAAAGGTAAGTAGGAGCATCAAACTTCTGAAAGCTCTAAGTGTTCTTTGATCATAGCCAGAAAGGGCTGGTTATGCTCTACTACCACGAAGAGCACAGGGAACAAAATATGCTGCATTTCAGCACACTGGCTTTGTATTTTGCTGTTGTTTAAAATCTCTTTCGATGTACACAGCAATAGGCTGTACCAGTTATACGTTAGAGATTTCTTTTAATATGAAATTAAATTGTTAAACTGCCCATTATAATTTAAAAGCAATTGGTTTTAGACACCATACTTTGCTAGCTGACCTAAGGAAAACACAGGCAACAGTAAAACAGGAGACTACACCAGCAGTAACACAAACCTCATGTACAAATAAATGTATTTATGTCTATTGCAAATGCCGAAGTTCTATCCCCTTTAAAATTATGCTGAACTGTGAGATTTTATGCATTTAGTATACAACTGGTAGGAGAATATCTAAGCAGAAGCAAATGTCATATCAATTACATCAGTACACTCTGCGCTGGTGGTTATGATCACCCTTCAGTCATGAAGGTGTCATGGAATATTACACAAATGAATGCTTCAGGGGAGTAAACCATAATTTGTAAATAAAAATCAAAAGAGTAAACAAAAAGAAACACATTTAAAAGCGATTACTTGCAATCAAAACCAAAATAGTTACTCCAATAAACAGAACTACGTGTTTTCATACCCTTGCAAATACCTTCCATAAGGCAGATGGATGTCCTGCGTAATACAGGTCATACTTTGTGAGGTGAAACTCAATAATTTGAGTGTGTAAGCATATTAATTGGACTTGCACCCACTCATTACTAACTTGGTTAAGAGGGATATACTGAACTAAGAGAGGTGAGAAGTTGGTTTAATATGCATAAGGATAGAATCATGTGGGGAAACTGATAATGACTAAAAACTGCCTGTCTCAAAAATGCCAGTTACTCCTTGATATTAGAAATCATTAACATCTTGAAGAGCAGAGGCTTAATTCTAAAACACAGGAAAAGTTGCTTAAGCATAAAAATATATTTTTTACTGTGAGGATGATCAAATGTTGGAACTGACCTCTCAGAGAGACTTTTGGAGGATTTTCCATCCTTGTATATATTTAAAACATGGCTGGACATGGCCCTAAGTAACCTGATCTGGCTGATCCTGATCTAAGCAAGGGGTTGGAGCAGATGATCTCCAGAGCCATCTTCAGCAATACTGTGATCCTGTGACTGTTCAGATAGAAAAATGCTACTTTGAATGGCTGTGAAAGCCAGGTTTTCCTTTCATGTGTCAGTTCACTTTTAATATACTACATTATTAATGACTGAACCTAGGATGCATGTCAAAATCGACAGACAGCACTTCTGTCAACTCCCAGCACAGGAAGTCTGGTAATCTGTGTAGATTTTCGCCTCTGTAAACCGTCAGACCCAGCAGCAGCGCCATCCTGAGCAACAGGAATCTGGGATTAATTGGAAAAGGCAAAGGGTTGAAGACCATCCTCTGCTTATGCTTCCCAACACATGATGAAAATAAAAGGAAACATCTGGGCATATAACACACCCCAAAAACTGGTACACCAGTATATATCGTGGACTAGCCTAGTACGGAGAACAGATCCCATGGGACAGAAAGTTAACCTCACAGAAATGTTTCTCTTTTTTTGTTTCTTTTTCCCTCTGTTTCAGTAAATCACTGATATTTTTTCATTAGTGTCCAGAATGCTTTATCCCACTCTTTCATCTCCCCTTGTTGCAGTATTTAGAGTCAGCCAGAGAAATCATGACAGGTATTGATGAAAAGCAACAATCTAGGGAGAGAAAGGTTTCATATAAAATGTACAGCTTATCTTTTTATGCTAAACTTTCATGCTCACCAAATGAAAATAGATCACTTTGTGCTTTAACAACACAGACCCAGAAGAATATCTACTAGAAATGTAGATAATTATCACTGCAAATCTTACAATAGCCTGCCTACATTTGTCGTCATAACAAAATTTCCCATTTGCCAGCAACATATTTTGCCCCAGGTTTTCTTTAAAATCACTAAAAAATCATTTAAACTCCTTCTATCATTATATTCCTGGAGACAGGGATTCCCTTTTCATGAAAATTGCATAGGAAGAAAAAAACTGTGAACTACAGCCAACATTCACATAAACCAAATGGTCTGGTATATTACCTAGAGCAAAACAAGCTTCCACTCCAAAGCTAAATTCAAAATGACCTTGTGCTTTTCTCAAAAAGGCTGGCAGCTAAGGTCATTGGAATAAATTGTGATAGACAGTGCTTCTCTCTGCATAGTTTTAGAAGGCATGCCTAGCACATGAACTACCACCAAGCGGGGAGAAAAACAACCAAAACACAGCAAAGAACGTTGTTACATTTCTTTGTAAAATTATTATAATTATTATTTTAATGTACTAATGTAGGTTTTCAGCACCTTTATTTCACCATCAAGTATCTTCTACCCTTTTGAATTCTACATTCATAAATTAATCCTGTTCTTTATTGACCTCTACTTTTAAGTGTGTCTGTAACTACATTTCCCCAGCAGGCAGATCCCAGCTGCACAGAATATTTTGTAGTGTCATTTAAAAACATATATTGTAGTTGTGTTAAACCTCACTAAATCACTGAGTCTAAAACAATGAAATGGAAAAGAAGTTGGAGGTGCTAGTGAGGGTTTTTAATTGAGATTTAAATATGCAAATTGAAAGCAAACTCCTCACTATTCACTTTTGCAAGGAAATTGTTAACAGTAATTTCAGAAGGCAATTTTCAAAACCATGTTGGTTTTTTTTTTTCAATTAATTCTCTTGCAAACACATAATCAAACTCTGTCAAAGGATTTTAATCTGTCAATAGGACTGCATGAGTCCTCGACTTGTTTCTATAACAGCAGTTTTCACCGGAATATTTTGATAGACAGATTCTTATTTTTAACATCTGTCTCTTTTGGGAGCAGCTTAATGTTAAGACGAAAAATACACTTGGGGATTTGAAGCAGGTGGAAAAATTCACAGTTCTGATTAAATGAGAACTGCTTCTAATCCTGTTTTCCACTGTGCCTTAAAGTATCTTATATAAAGAACAAAACACATCTTGTCACTTCTGAATCATTTAAAGAAGAAAAAGGGAAGGGAAGAAAAGAGTACATGTAACTTACCATTAAAGTTTACTGCTCGGATGTAGCTCAGTAGTTCTTTACCATCAGTTGTGCTCATCCTCGGGCATAGACCAATATATCCAGGACAGAGATCTTTATGCATGTTGTGTAGTGCATAGGCCATGGAATACACTGCATCAATTACAAACTGAACTTTTCCTTCTTGCTCATAGGCTGAATCTCTTGCAATTCTTTCTAAGCCTAAGGAAGAAAGGGAAGGAGTCAATTTAACTCTGTTTGTGTGTGTATGTGTATACATACATATTTGCATGCAAAAATTCACAGTAGAACATAAATAATTACGGTCAGATTGATAGCTAAAGTTAGGACTCATCTATCCATCACCCAAATAAACAAGACAAGGAAAAATATGGCCATCTGGTTTTGCCTCTAATCATTGTACACTGTGCCAGGTATATAAACAGTATGTTGACTTCTGGGCTGGGAAAGAGGACAGAACATTTCATTACAAGAAAAAGAAATACAGATATATGTACTTCTACAATCCAGTAAAGAAACTCTCTTTCTACCTTATTGACTTTCGTTCAACAGCTGTTTATTGTTATTTATAGGACACTTCTACACCAGCCTGCCATTCTGTTTCAGATAAATTTAAGGCTACCTTGCTTTTTATCCCTGTCTCTTGTTTGATAAACATTATTTAAACATCTCAGGGAAAAAAACTGAATGCTTGCCAAGTGATGTGGCCATCTGTCTCCATATTGAAAAGTGCTTATTGTGAGGCTTTTTTCCTGTATTTACTAGTGAATTATGCTTCACATTGAGAACCATGTACTGTCTGCTATTTTCTACAGGGACATTTTTCCTTCAGAAGGAATACAGAGCAAATCAATACATTATGAAATTTTTATCCTGTGGAAATTGCTCACTGTTAATCATCTATGTCCAAATCCAAAGAACCATTTACATTCATAGGTGATAGTACTAAGTGGAAAAGTTAAAAAAAAAGGTCAAGAAAATTATATTTTAAGCAGATAACAAACACCCCCCCACTCCCCCCACCCCCCCATGTCCTATACAGGAATTCGGCCTTTGATTTTAAAGGCTCAAATTTTCCATTTACCAGGGAAAGAGGACTCTACAGATCTTGACATGAAATCTGCCCTGCTGAAATTTACAGTAAAGTTCCTATTGACTCAGTGAACACAAGGATAAATACCTAGGTTATTTACAACATTAACAGCTCATTCAGTTTGAAAATAATCCAGTCACATTATTAAAAAATATTTGGAAATAAAGTAAAATTTTACGCATCTTTTTAAATATAGTTTAATATTCTATATCTTACTTTTCATGTTTCTTTTTTATCTCTATCCACAGGTTTTTACCAGTTCAAGTTATCAATTTTGTTGTATCCAAGTTTTAAAAAGTGCATTGTTTATGCCTGAAAATATACTATACACAAGATCTTTCTTTAGACAAAGTATGCAAGCCCGTATGACATGAAAAACAAAGGAAGTGTACTCAGAAGCTACCATCTCAAATTACAATGATAATGTAGGAAAAATGTGAAATTTGACAATCAGTAGTGTTTTGTGTTTTAAACATCCTTAATCACTTGGAATGATCGATAGCCTTGAAAAATCATTATGTGCTTTTATTTCTCCTCAGGGATTAGTTAAAAAAAATAAACCCACTACTTCTTGAAAAAGTACTAACCATTTGGAGAGGAAGGCGTATGACCCATTTTTGTGATTTGTTACAAGTAACTTCACAGATACTTCTCAAGACATGCTATCTAGTGATCGGCAAATAATTAGAAAATGGCGGGACTACTGCAAACAAACAAACAGAAAAACTTTTCCTTGCACATGCTGAAAATTACACAATTAGTTGCGACCCATTGCCCAGACATAAAAGATGATATGAAGGATGGAGAAGATCAAGCTTAATTAGATTGCAACTTTATTAACTTACTTCATTTGGGAACTAGCTTCCAACAGTTTAGTGATGGGTAGACCTCATGATCCCCATCTTAATTGTTCCTGCCTTGTTAAGAACTGCTGGGCAACAAGCGAAGGACAGGGTTTACAGAACTGCTGCAGTCACACAGCAGTCAGTAACCTGTATGCGCTCCCCAGCTTCCACATCCTCTAAACAGGATGGTCAGGACAGGAGGAGTTGGAGGGAGATATATCTGCTTTAATTACCAAGGTAAATATAATTCCCCTCACATGTCAGACGGATGGACATGTATGTTAAAGGGTGGAGGATTGGTGAAAGACAGAAGGGAATCACTTTCTGTAATAAATGCTAAATCATAAAACACTAAAAGTTGCAAACACTTAAAGTAAGAACATTGTACTCAGTGGTACAGATTGTAAAAAGGGGAAAAAATTAGTATTATACTCCCCTATGTCGTACTGTAGTTTAAAAACACATAGGATTTGCATACATTTCTTCCACAGCAAAACATTTTACATTTACTCTTCACAGATACGTGATCATAAACTAATTTAGCATATAAATTACAGAGAAAAAAGAATTTATTGGGACTGAATGTGTTTCTGTACATACAAAGGGGTGAGGAACATCATAAAATTGTCAGTTTTAAACCTGTCAAATCCAGAAGGCAAGAGACACAAGTCTCTGTGCTTTGCATAACTAAAACCCCCAACAAACTGGATTATGTGCTCTTTCTTTTTGAGGTTTCTCTTAATCTTCTTTTTCTAGAATTCTCAAACATCTAAACCAATAATTTATAAATGACAAGAACTCATCAACTTAAATTACATTACACTGCCCTAGATACTGCCCTAGATAAATGTTAAAGTATAGCAGTAAATAGATGCATAGTGTCTATGCCATAAATACGGTCAGGTCTTACAGAGATAATATTACATATTTGGAATACACAGTTATATTTTTCCTTCAAATTGTATATCATGTACAAACACTTTCATTTATAGCTTGACTCTCAGCTCTACAAGGCGTGTTTCTACACACACTGGTGACTTGAAAGAATATAACAATTTGTATCTCATAACAGAAACGTTTTAATGTTTTCTTAATGACACTTCAATTTCTCATCCTACAGTTTTTTCCTCTGGAAGAAATTGCTTAGGCTGTGTCTTTATCAAAAAGAATGAGAAGATATTCCTGACTCTTGAACCCAGGCACTTGATATCCCCAAAGTCTGACAGTATGTCAAGAACTGAGGACAAGAATTGGGCTCACACCGTCCCTCCCTATTCTGATGGCAAACAAAGCAAATCCAGGGAAACGTGCGACGGCGCTTCCAGCAGGTCTTCCAACCCCGCTCTTGAGAAATGCAAGCTTGTGGGGAATTTCAGCAAGAGTCAAGATTTTCCTTAACCAATGGAGAAAATACATAGGCACATGTACTAATTGATAGTAGTTACTAATTAGTTACTAATTAATTAATTACTAACTAGTAAATAATGTTCATAGCTCCTTCCATTTAAAATCTGTTTTGGGGACCCTAGCGTGAGCCCCAGGGATGATCCTATATGTATATGCATATGTAAAAATGTTTCTAGAGTGACAAGCTGGACTGTTGCAGGAGGTATTGCCTCCATACCTTCTAATCATTTCTCCCTTTGTTCCTGTAGTTCTTGTGCTGCAGGAATAATTGTGTATCCAGCTCAGGATGGTGGAACTCAGCTACCTACTCAGAGGGAAAGACAAGGAGCACAACAGTAGGAATGTAAAACGTGGATTAGGTGGATAAGAGGATGTGGCTGGGGTTACTAGTCTGGGAGTGAGGGCAAAGCAGGTGACACTGTCAATTCCCTAGGTATGAACAGGGAATCAAGAGATTTCAGGGAACACAATCAAGAGAAATTAGACCTGTACAACAATAAATTAAAATGTGCCTTAATTAAAAACTTCATAACAGCATACAGTAAGTAAATAAAGATTAATGTAATGTAGCTAAGATAATTAATTCATACATGGGTGATGATATTACCTGTGGGATACAAACTATCTTAAACAATCAAAACTAAAGTTGCTGATCTCACCAGCAGGAAACTAATCTGCTAGGTGATAAATGTTACATAACTTGTCTAAATTTTAGTAACCAAGTTCTTAATGATGATCTTAAAATATATGTTCTTAGTTATTGTTGTCTTAACGTTATTTAATTAATTAATAAAAAATCTAAATAAGGCAAATGGATATACCTGTTTTGTAAGCTGTGATACAGGGAAATAATTTTTACTTATTTATTTAACTTCCCTGTGTCAGGAAATTGCCAGTTCACCTAACGTTTCTGAGCAATCCCATTCCTGCTGTCTCACAAATCTTTCTGTTTCTATCTAGCATTATTGAAAGCAATTTATGTGAAGTGCAGCCTACATTACCGTTCATGATTATTTCTATATTTTCAAAAACCCATCCCATATATCTAGTTAAATTCATAATGCATGCTACTTGAAGACCAAAGACTGAAGTTAAGGACCTTGTATACAACAGCTGGTTTGAGCTTCACTGGATTGGAATGGTGGTGTGATGGTGCAGGGCTCGGGAAAGGTTTTGGGCACTGGACAGATTTTGGAGACAGGAGAGGGGCTCCAGAGTTTAATGGGACAGAGGTAGCTGGTATGGGGATGCAGTGGGATCCTAATTTTGCCAGATTAATGATCATAAACTCAGGTTCCAAGCTTAGAAAAATAGTGCATTTAGTGATGAGAAAGTAGGAAGACATAACTAGACCACCAGGTGCAAATAGTATACTTCAAGATGTTGTCTCCTAATCTCTAGTCAATGGCAGGTTTGGGGTTTTTTTTGGTTTTTTTTTCTTATTAATCTCCTTTGTTTTGTCTAGGATTGATGGGCATACAACTGACTGGCTCAGTGTTCATTTTCAGCTCAAATATTGGCTCAGTGTAAGTCTTCTTCCGTTGTTTTGGGGTATGAATTCTTAAAAGCTTATCAAAATCAAAGTTAAAAACTCAGAAAACTTCCAACTTTCTTCTCTGAAAATTCTCCGGTGGAAGTTACAGAAATATCCTTTTAAAAATTCTTGGTTTTCACTGTCATAGTGTTTTGTTTAGTTAAAATGGAAATTACTTTTTCATCATAATCTGGTAGATTTACATCTTTTATTTTATAATCTAAAAAATATTAATATAATACTTGTAATTTTTTCTGTGTGATTATTGATACATCTAGCAATGGAGTAATATTCTATATCTGCTTGAAAAACTCAACCACTGGCTGACCATTTATACTATTTTAAGCCCCTTATTTCTATGTTTTTTATTTCATGATTTATGTATCTTACTCTTATGGTTGGTAATTTTGGTTAAAATCAGAATCTATCAGGAAAAAAAAAACCAACTTAAAAAAAAAAACACCACACACCCCCCCCCAAACCCAAACCAAAACACCAAGACTTGCATGTCTTGTCCTTCAGTCGGGGAACAGCAGTGTGAGCACTTGGTTTAGAAGTGATGAATCCCTATTACAGGAGAGCCAGGAATCTCCTAACCATGGATTTTTTACCTGCAAGGAAAGATCCCTTTCTGTGAGCCCGTATTCCTCCCTCCCTTCCACATTCCCATCCACTCTTCTGTCACCCTGTCCCCTCTGGCACATGCTGAGTGACAAATGAGCTCTTTTATGGCCTGTGCTCTAAATAAGGGGAGAAATCTTTCTGGGGTAACGCTAGGAGGACAAGTAATGCAGACGGAGGGAGAAAATTGACAAGAAAAAATATTGTGAAACTGGTAATAAGCAAAATGGTAACTCATGAACAGCTTTTATTCTATTTCTTCCCTTTACCTGCCTTTATTATACATGCTTGCACATAATTACTGCTTAAAGATAGTTGGTGCATCTGTGCAACTAAAGGTTTTTTTCCAAACTTCTGTTTCTACAAGTCTGCGTCTTGGATCTCTAGTAACATTTTTTTTATTCACATTTAAAATTCACATTTTTTACTCACTGCTAAATTATTTATCCCCATTACTTGGCTCACAATGCAGTTGTACTTAAGCTGCACTTGGAAGCAAACAAAATCAAAGATAAAATATTATTTGTTGAGATTGGCACACACAAAAAAAATCAATCACAATCACAACTAAATCACAATAATTTGTAAGCAGGCTCCCACTACTCTTCAGCTCAGACATGACAGTCTTTTATTTGTCAAAACTGGTTAGAACTTCCCATCTTTGCAGCAACAGTTTTTTTCCTCAGAAAGCTGGCATCTGTAACGGTAAGCCATTTCAGCAGGCTCAGCGGGAAGCATCAGGAGCATATGTTGCTCCCATTGAGTCTTCCTAATTATTCAGCTGCTTTCCTCACACATTATAGAGTTTGCTCTCTCAACAAATAACGCAGTCGAGATCATCATCTTCTCTTACTCAAACTTTAAGGGGATGATATACTTTTATGGTGGGGGAGTTGAGTTTTCTAATAGCTGCATGGTAAATGTGATGATTGTTTTGTGCATGAGTTCATTTGCTGAGAGCATCACAAAACCTGTGGCTCCTCTGTAATAACATGGTAATAGCTCTGTAATAGGAAGCAATTCAGAGAGGAAGTTAAGGATTATATCAATTTTCTCAGCCATTCCAAAAAGAAAATCGAGAATGTAGAATGTAGAAGCAATGATAGTGAAATGAGCAGTTTGACTGTCTGCTCCTTTCCTACAACTGACAGATGTGGGTTTTGTGATTTAACGAACTGGCACTTGATGTAATTTTTCTGGGGATATGTCTCTCTATGCCAAAAGAAACATGTTTTTATGTCAACAAAAAAAACGCCAAACCCAAAACCCAACACACACCAAAACAAAACAAAAAAACACCAAGGCAGCAAGACCAATCAGCTGAAGTCTGAGAAAGAAACAGTTTTTCAATCCCTAAAATGTGAGGATTTAAAAATAATGCCTACACAGAACTAGGCTGAAACCTCGGACTTCTAAAACACTTTTCAAACAGAAAATAGCAAAATTAACATTTCACAGAAGTGAATATGCTTCAGTAATTTTCACTTTAACATCACCATAAATGAGAAACTAGTTTTTTTGTTTGCCTGATTCTTTAAATGAAGTACCTTAAAAATTCTATCCCTGCCTTATTTTTTTTTCATTGGAAATACCATAATATTTTTTCTGACCTTCACAGTAAATTGGAAGTTTGTTTCAGCAAAACACTTCTAACAAATGCACAATAATATATATCAAATTGGAATTAAACCATTATTCTAGGCATACTGGTGGGATTTTTTTGTTCCTACTATTATATGTGACATTTACTGAAGTGTTTTCTCTTAGAAAAAAACCTGAAGTTGCATTGCTAATAGAAGATTATTTTTTCCTGATTTCTGTGCTTTGAGAGAGTCCCTAATGACATTTTTATTGTTTTTATCAGAGTGAAAAACTGTCCCTTTTCTAGTTAATGCCTTCACATTGCTTAATTATAGCTCCTTGAAACAGTGTATAGAGTTGGAGAACACAGGTATTCAGAACTCTCAAATATTTAAAACCTGAGTCTTCTAAATCTAACAGCAGCACTATGGTGTAAAATACATCTTACTGAGCCAAGATTTGCTGTGATGTATATGTTAGGCTAAACACCAATGACTGCATTCAAATAACAGGCCACCATTGGACAAGGTTTCTGCCAACCACACAAAGAACCACACCATGCATTCAAAAGAAAAGGTGGAACAAAAATACAGAAGGATAAGCAATATTTCTTTCAAGCACATCACTAGGCAAAATCAATAGAATTGTCCAAGTAGGAATATATCATTTAGTGTGGACAAAACTCAAAGTTGAATATAACGTTTTAAAACGTATATGTCTTTGTTAGCAACAAATGGTGGCTTTAAAACTGCAGGCAGAGCATTACCCATGTTACTGCCAGAAGATTCTTGCCATCTAAAAATGGTGTTCTGGCAGAAATCTGTTCACCTGTATTGGTTCACTTTCTAGTTACAGTATGTCTGGCAGCCTGAGAGCACATACTGCTCCAGAATTACCTGGAGAAAAAAGCAAGACACTGTAGAAGGTTGAAAGAAAGGGAGAGAGACTATTGCATTACTAAGCACGGATCCACAGCAATTAATAAATCTGATATCACAATAGGGGGGGTTAGATTTTCTCCAGGTTTTATGCCAGAGAACAAACCACAGTCAAATTTTGCAAAGCTTTCTTCATAATTCATTCCACCCATTTTGCAGGTTTTCTAAATATTTACATAGTCACTTAAATATCATCCAATTCTCCTCTTGCTTCTGGTTTTGTTTTAGGAAAGGCACTCAAGTGAAAAAAGTCACATCTCAGTTTTGCTTGAGTCTTATACTTCTGCAAATTTTGTACCATATATCATTTAGAAGTGTTGGTGAACCACTGTGTCTTTCATTCTTCTCTATATCTAGTTTTAGTATGCCTTAAAGTAATGCAGTTGATTTGGTTTTATCTTACTATGGTATTGCACTTTATTAACCCTCTAATTATATCTATTCTGATTTACTCATAAACATAAAATCTAATGCAGATGTAGAGTTTATACGTTTGTCAGATTTAAGATTTTATTTTACATATAAAAGTACATAGTAACAAACCAAATTCAGTTTCAAATGTAAACCCATGACTTGTACCGTTAATTGCTATTCCCTAAATTCTATAAAAATAGTGAATTTCACCTTCAAAATTTGTCTGTTTGATTTATGAATGGGGAATGTTATTTTACTGATTTTTGACCATATCTAAATGGTATAGGAAAAAAATGTTTAAATTACGTTATAAAAAGAGGGGTGTTTGTTAAAATTAAACCATGTCAAAAGTTTTATTTGAGCTTTCTGAACAAAATGACATTGAAGATAAAGGAGAAAACTTGCTTACTGTTTGTTAACACAGAGATCTAAGGACTACTTGATCAAAGACATTTTAAATGTTTGAACTTTAAGTCTCAAAGTTAGGTCAACCTTTCTGATTCTACCTTGACTTTCTGTACCCATAAAAGTTTTCATTAATCGTAGCAGATAACGCAATAACGTGGAAGCATTTGACAGTCTCCGTGCTACTTTAACCTCTATAAAGCCTATGAAAATTTTCCATAGCTGTGTATACCGTTCATTTCATAACTGGGATCCAAAGACATACTAAGCAAATGACTCCTGCACCCCAGTAGCCTAGCACACTCCTTTAGGTATGTATGATAAGCAAGAACACAAAATTTTGAAAAAATCCCACATTTCTTTCTCTCTCAGAATAGCGTTAGTATACAGGTAAGTGTTAGCACAAATAGACAACCAAATATTTTGCTGAGTTCCTCAAGTTTAAAACAAATAATAAAAAAATAAATAATAAATAAAAAAAAGAGGCACCTTCCCAGGTCTTGAGATGAGTATGTAGACAGAACCTACATTTTCTAACACAGAACACCCATGGGAATTTCTAACTACAGGAAGAAATTGCTAGCGTACTAATCCAAGCACATAGGTAGAAATAACTGATATCGCTCTAAAACCCCACAGGCTGCAAGCACTTCTAATGCAGACTTCGGTGTATAACTACAAAGCCTATAGCAATGGCTATGAGCAAGAGAAAAGGTTCAGTACAAGCAACTGAATTTATTCATTGTCTGTTAGCATTTAATCTCAGAGGACCTTCAGTGCATAGCAACAGCACATATAAAAATCCTTTCCTCTGCTTATTGACCATGAGAGCTTTTAAGTTTAAGCTTCAGACCAGAAACTCTAGGGACTTTTCTCCTCAGGATTATTATTTTTAGTTACAAACTTGATTGAGGTCCTGCTTACAAAAGGCCTTTCTTGCAATTGTAAAGCATTTTTTGGGAGTATAAGCAAACATAGAGGTATCCAAGCACATCACTCCCTTAAGTATTTGTGGCCACTTTTTGGTATGTCTATTTGGAGACTAAAGAGCAAGACTTCACCATAACATTGCAACATCTGAACTAGTCATATTAATGACTACTGACCAGAAGTTTAAGCATTTTCCTTTAGTTTGATAAGAAGCTTCACAAAAGCAGATTAATTTAGTCTGCAGAGGGTTCGTAGTCAACTATTTATGAAAGAAAAGACGAGTATTAGTCTGAGATGTTGTTATTCCCCTTTCATCACCTATAGACACTCACTATTAATCCTTCTGTAGGAATTGAAGCCTCCCCAGCTGAGATGATGGAGAGAGCTTTATGTAGGAGCCCTTTCTCTGATATCAGAGAGCTGGGCAAAAGCATTGCAAGACAAATGCAATGAAAATAAATGTAATAGCAAATCCTAAATTAATTTTACTAGGGGTTACTAGTGGGTCTGTATTCACAGTATCAAATTTCCAAGAAGAAATTTTTGGAGCTGGACAGGATAGAAGTACCCATGACAGAGTTCATATGTGGAAATACAGTGGGTTTTTTTCAGGAAGGAGCAGTGGGAGGATTTTTTTTCAACTGCAACCAAAAAGGAAGGAAAAGAAAGAATGCTTTTCACAGCAAAGGGACAACTACCAGTTCAAGCATATAAAAGATACAATAGTAGCTTTTCACAATAATAAAAGCTGAAGAAAATATTACATTAACTTTTCCATTTGCCCTAACCACTGTCTTTTCCTGCTGTGCCCCATTTTAATGATCCCATCACACTGCAAGAAGTAGAGCATGATGAGAAAAAGTAATAGTTGGTTTCACTTAGTGTAACCAGTGTGACAAAATGCTACAGTGTCATAGAAAATTAAAAACTTTGTGTTTCCATTTTTCACTTTTCTGTAAGACAAAAGGCAATTTTTGATGGTCAGAATGGAAATCATGAGTTCAAGAGCTTTGAATTGCTATAAGTTATAATTTTGTCATGTATTGCTGCCAAAGCAAACCTATGTGATATTCCAGAGATGGTGAAACATCACTGTTCTACAAGCTGTGTAGACACCAGCCAAAACACAAAATTTTCAACAGGTGCAAATGTGTAATTTCCCCACTGCTCTAAAGACATTTCTTTAAGACCTGTTAAAAATAAGAGTACAATAAATTTGAACTAAGCAGCTACTTAATGGACTGCTTGGTGCCATGAACAGGACATGGACAATTGGCTTCTTGAAGGGGATTTCAATCTGAAGCAGGAAGAGTTTACCCACAAACACTGCTCTTCCCACCACCTAGAAGATAGTTAATTCTTTAATCACAAACTAATTAGAAATTATTGGTTTCATTGCTAAATTAGGGACATTAAGGGGGTTTGCTCCTTTAGCAGGTTTGCTGCACATGCTCCGTTGGCAGCACTCTAACAGCTGCACATATCCTCACCAAGGCAAAATGGTGACAATCACAATCTTGAAGAAAAATTCCCTCATTGACAGTGCTGCCCCTTTCAGATAAAAATAATTTATTTGCTGCACTTGCTCCCTCTGCATGAATCAGGACAATTATCTACAGAGTGGAGGGGAGAGGAGGAAGACGCTTGTCTGGAGATGGTATTTTGAAGGTGGGGAGTAGAAGATATGCTGTCAGAGCTTTTGCAGCAAATTTGAGAATTATCTTGGCTGAGACATGCTAAATTAGATAGTGCTGAACAAGATGCTTATGACTAAGCAACAAACAACATGCAGAAAAGGATAAAGGTCCCTGCAGTACAATTTAGGTATCTAATATTAAAAAGTATTCAAAAGCATCCTTAACCACATCAACACCTTTAAATTTCAAAACTTTACCAAAGTATCTGTAGTTCTTTCTCACATTTAAAAACAGAGCCATCTTGAGCATTTGAGGGCCTTTCCCCTCTGCCAAGGGCCCTCTAGAATTCACAGTATAAACAAGTTTAATTCATCACAGGGGATGAATCCAATAAATATAACTGAGTACACCAAATATACATTGAGTTTACCACAAAATATAGACATCTGATACTCATCTTTTCCTTAAAAGTCTTCATGATTAAGCATTTTTTCAGGAATCAAATCTCTCCTTTAGGTGCTAGTACACTAATAATAATAGCATAATAAATATGCAAAGTACTGTTAAATCACAGGCTTTCTCTTGGTAGGAGGTGCTCACATTGCTGTATTTTACATACCTATATCAGCAAAGCCCCTAGTACAAACTGTTGCGAGTACAGTGAGGCTTCGATCTTGTAATTAACTGTACAATCTTATAACAGTATTCTGAGACCGAAGCTTTGTTTTCATCAGTGATTTCTACTGGCAATATGCCCCAAAAAAGCAAATCTTTAATAATTTGTACATATCACTGTAACACTAAGTGAGCACCTGCTTGGTTGTTCTCATGCACTCTGAAAAAAAATTTTAAAAGGGCATGACTTCTTAGGTATTCTGATTTTTGCGTTGAAAGAAAAAGACCACCTCTGATAATGTGATAACCAGTATATTATCATAAGCCTATTATAGTAACTTGAGGTTGGTCAAAAGTAATTTTTCCTCTCATCTTGAACAGCATTAAGATGCTCTCATCTAGTTTCTTACAACACACTTTACAATTATAGATACACTTTTGGAGAAATCAAAAATCCTCCTCAGAATACCACAATCTTGTGCAGTTCATGTTCCAATTTATCACGTGTTTGATCTCATTTTACCAAGGTGGTTTCATTTCTCCTTATTTTCATAACTTGTATCATAACCTTTAGAGTACAGACTGATGGGAAAAGCCTCAAAATCATTTAAGCGTTTTACCAATACATTAGATGTGTAAATGTGTTTTGAGACCCTTTATATAAGAAATATATCAATAAAGCACAGCAAGTTCAGCAGAGAGGCACCAAGACATTTAGGGGGCTGGAGAACAAGCCCTGTGAGGAAAGGCTGAGGGAGACGGGTTGGTTCAGCCTTGAGAAGAAAAGGCTTTCAGGTCAAGTCCCCCAGACAGCAAACCCCAAGACCTGCAGGGAGACAGAGACAGGCTCTTCACAATGATGTATGATGCAAGGACAGGACATAACAGGCATAACTTGAAATGAGAGGTTTAGACTGGTAAAAGCTTTTTTCCAATGAGGATGCTCAGGCAGAAGAACAGGCTGATCAAAGAAGATATGCAATCTCTCTCCATCCTCAGAGATTTTCAAAACCTGACTGGATGAAGTCCTGAATCACCCAGATCCAACCTCAAACTGACCCTGTTTTGAGCAAGAGGTTGGACTAGAGGCTGCCTGAGGTCACTTCCAACCTGAAATAGACTGTGATCCGATATTCAGATACCACTGTGCCAAAAATCTCTGAGTCGATGCTACTGAGCAATCTCAAGTGCCTGTGTACACATGTGTATGTACAGGTGCGTGTGCTCATGCAGATGAGCATGTGGAAATCCACAGCAGTCTGGACTGAGCTTATTTGGGAGGGATCTCTGGGGGCATCCCAGGTGAAGAATTACCCACCTATCACCTTGTCTCTAGACCCAAAAGACAAGTTTGGATAACAAGGGTTCTGACAACAGGGCCTTTTGCTGATTTCTCTCTCAGTCCTTAGATGATTAAGATTCGCATGAGAAATATTATGAGATTTGACCTCATCACATAAGATAGCTGCATCTTTAAGGACGTGTTACATAGACAGGAGTACAATACACTTAGTGTTGCCAGGTTGGATGCTTCTTATTGTGACTACGTGTCACTTAATGCAAGAATGGTATAACTAAGACTTACTCACTCGTTCCCATGAGGCTGGAGTTCTGTAACAGTAGGAGAAAAAAACCATGTTTACTGATGGAAAGCGGTGGTAAGAACCTTGCTGCCTTTTTAAATATGTTTCAAGCATTTTAATCAGTAGAGAGCTCACTCACTGTGACCTCAGTGGATACCAATGTTTAAAAAACAGAAAGAAAAGCCAGAATGTACTTTCATAAGATCATGTTTAAGCCAGCCTAATGATCTGCAAGTGACCTATTTAATGACAAAGAGCAGTCAGAGCTCTCAGCACTGACCTATTCTGCTGGCCTAAATCATCTCTGTTCCAATGGAAATAAATTGAGTAAGGGTAATTCACAGCCCCTCCAATTTTGTCTCAAAATCTGGTGCAACATGAGAATGCCAGAGGGGTAATAACAACAATTTTACTTTTTAATGACAAATTGCACTATTTTATGTTACAGTATGCTGATTGCTTCCTTACAGTAGACTGATTCTGATGTTCTTTGTTTTCATTTAATTGAAGAGAGGGCACCTGAAGGAATAGAAATTCAAACACAACCTAGATCGTGTATAGCTCAGGGAAGCTGTGATCAGCCTTTCATTTTAATATTCTCCAGTCTCATGGGTGCATGCACTTAGTTACACTAAGTTAGTTAGTTACTAATATATAACATACACATACTATTATACATAATTTGTAAGATGACCATCATTGTAAACAATTTAAACAGTATTTTGTAATTTATGTTTCCCAAAAGCTGTCTTAAAACCTAAAATAGATCTGATAACTTTCAGAAATAGCAAAAGAAAGGGATGAGAGTCAAACAGTAATACAGTAATTACTATTCAGGATGGAGAATAACAGAGACTATTTTCCTAGCTGTAATCAGTGTGTAATTATGGCCCCACAAACAAGGCAACACATAAAGAAACAGCTAGAAACTAACACCTTGCTTTATGTCATAAATTTGTGGTCTCTTCAGGCTTTTTATCTCATTGTATATATAGACAATTGGAAATCTGTATTTTTTTAATCTGCACATTTCTTTATCAGTAGCACCATCCACAGGTATATGTTAATGCTTTGGTGCTGTTTACCAAAACCAGCACCATGCAGAATGCCAAACACAAACATTTATCTATCTATCTATCTATTTATTTTAAATAATGCAAGGCATGAGGAAAAAATGATTCCATTTTGTGCATAAGAAATAATTCAATAGCAAACCAAAAATAAATTTAAAAATCACAAAATTAAATAATAAACTTCTCAACTTCTTAATTTTAAAAAGGCATCTAGTTTTCTTTTGTTATGATTTCAACCTCTTCATGCCTTGACTTTGAGATAGCCTTGTCAAACTAAGAGGGACAGGAACTTTATCAACAGGTCCCTCAGAATTCCTGTTTTCTCCACAGATTTATACATATTATTTGGTTAGGACACTGAAAGAAAACAAGTGAAATCAGAGAAATCCAAGTGGTGCTATTCCACATTGATCAGTGGAAGATTTGAACAATAACACTTGTGGAAAGAGGTGATAGCTGAAAGATTATTTGCTCCTTTGGTGAATAAACCTATTAACTTATCCTTATTAGTTATCATCATTATTCAATGTAAAAATAAAACCAAACAAAACATATTCTACTGTTGTGGGCTGAGCTTGGCTGGATGCCAGGTCCCCACCAAGCCTCTCTATCACTCCACTCCTTAGCAGAATGGGGCAAGAAGAAAACAAGATGGAAAAAAAATCATGGATCAAGATAAAGTCAGCTTAATGAAGCAATAGCAAAAGACTTGCACACAAAAGTGAAGGAAAATGAAAGATGTTATTCTCTGCTTCCCATCAGCAGGCAATGTTTGGCCACTTCCCAGGAAGCAGGGCTTCAGCAGGCATAGCAGTAAGATCTGGAAGACAGATGTCATAAATAACAAATGCCCCCCCCCTTCCTCCTCCTTTCTCTTAGCTTTTATACCTGAGCAGACGTTATATGGTATGGAATATCCCCCTGGTCACATTGGGTCAGCTGTCCTGGCTGTGTCCCCTCCAAAGATCTTGCCCACCCTCAGCCTACTGGTGAGGGGGGAGCAGGAATGTTGCAGAGACAGCCTGGGTGCTGTGCGAGCCCTGCTCAGCTGTAGCCAAACCCTGGCGCGTTATCACCACCTTTCTGCCTACTGGTACAAACACAGCGCTGTGAGGGCTGCTATGGGGCTCAAGTCAGACCCCATACATCCTACATAAAGAGTATTAAAACTGGTATTTTGCTGATTGGTTAGAGAGGGTGTAGTTGGCTTTATTACACATTTTTCCATCACTGTAAAAATACTATTCTTAAAAATGCAAAAATACAAAGATACAAATTACATTATAATTTACTGTAGACTGATTCCTTCTCAAAAGAGATCTCAAAAGATATATATACACACACTGAGTGAGTCATAAATACTGAATCCTTTGTTTATTTTTTTCTCTTTTCCTTGCCTGGGAGGAATATACACTTTATTAAAGCTTCAGAGTCTATGACCAATACCTTTACTATGTATTTTTGGTGGGAAATATTTTATAAAACAGATTATCCTGTAATAAATCTGTCACAAATCAGTGGAACAGCTTTGCATAGGGAATAATGGCAGAATCTATCCTGTATTTATTTTACATTATTTGTGCTAGAGCTTTCTGAAAATAATTATTGATATGTTACTTGCTCATAAGAAATGAAAGTATTGGTAGCTGTGATACAAACCAGCGTAAGAGCTGTCAGTGAGGAAGGGTCAGATCATAACCAAAATACACCTCTGTCAGCATGACATGGAAATTGTATGTGAGTCTCTGGCTGTGCATAAACTACATAATTACTGTTACTAAGTGGCTAAACAGTGGCATAGCACCATAGAAGTGGATTGCAGTGAATCAGTATATTCTAGGAAACCAGACAGTCATGACTGAATGTTTGCCATATTTGCAGAAAAATCTTTTAATAGCTATGCTAGGACCTGTGACGTGCCAGTGTACAAATCTAGTTCAAGGCAGTATAGCCAAGAGAAACCAAAATACTCTTTCCAACTGTGTAGGCAAAAATGAATTTTTGATGCCTCTGGGTGGGCTGCTTTTGCCTCAGAAAAATCAGAAAGAAAGAAATCTTGTAGAGCTCAGAAACACTAGGCTTGGTCTCAACGCGGTCACCAAAAGATTGAAAGGATGGGAAGAGCATTTGCCATAACCACAAGCGACTTCACTCATTTGTCAATTGAAACCACTGTTTCTTGTCATTCTCAGGGGAACTGGCAGCACCCAGCTTGGCTCTCCAGGCTGCTGGGTAGAGGAGGCATGACAAAGTCTCCAAACTATAGCTGATTTTACCTAGGTCAAATTTGGTCTTATCTTACCCTTGCTTCATTTAGAAAATTTTTCAGGTGGAAATGGAAAAACTCCTTTAAGGAAGGCAGCTAAACAGGAACAATGGAGCACTGTGGTTTAAATCCCTCTGTTTAAAATACATTCCCACTATGATCTGGAATAACTGCAAGTGAACTTGTAAAATTTGCCTGGTTTCATTGAAACAGTAACAAAGATCTTACAAGGTGATATGCGAAATGAATATTATGCAAGGACTTGTACGTAAGTAAAGCTCTCCCCGACTTCTATCAATAGACATACTTTGATAATCCTTTTTCAAGATTTGACCTCCAAAACTGTTTCCCGAACAGCCAGTCTGCAGTAAGCCCATTGTATTGTTCCTCAAGATGAAACCAAAGGCTACATGTGAACAACGTGACAGCAAAGGAGAGCTGTGATTGAGGAGGTCTTTGAAACACAGATTTAATGTACAGATCAGAACTATGACAAAAAGATCATAGAATCTTCTTAATAGTCCCATCAGTCCACTCATGCTCCTATTAGTACGTAACTGGTTTAGTGCACTCATTGGCATCACTTCTGCCACAGGACTGAGATAAGGCTAATTTTTTAATTTGAGCCAGAGTTCTCAATTGTCAACTGAAAAGTCATTACATTTTTTAGTACATGGACCTGACAGTCCTGATACCACCAGAATATTAGTAGCTTTTAATTTCTACGCCACTCAGAATCTCCTTCAGCAGCATCACACACACAATGCATAAAACAAATGTCAAGATTCACCTCTTTTCTTTTAAGACTCCACAGCTGATAACTGTTGCTGAAAACAACGCAATATTTAACAGAGGGAATATGATAAGGGCTGGGGTATTTTTTAATCCTACTGTCCCCATTAGTAGAATCAAAGCATCTTAAAATTTTATATCTCTTTGTTCTAGACTCTTCTTAAAGAAAAAACTGTAGTCCTTCTTTAAGGAGCTTAACCTTTTATTCTTTTACATAGAATTTTGTTCCAATTTGAAACAACAGATTCAATCCCAGCATACAACCCCAATAGCAAAAGCTACTGTGGATATCATTATTAGTATTATTAATAACACAAATTGTAAATTTGTTGTGAATTGCCCCACTGATGCTAGGAAAGCAACACATTATGCAAAGTTACCATTTCTGCTACCAGGAGACACAAACAATTCATCAGGGAAGAGTTTCAGAACATCCCTCTACCCTACTGCTGTTTAACTGCATTAAGTTCACAGGCCAGCCCTATTTTGATTTGAACTCTTATAACTCATCAAAGCACAGACTCTCAAAAGAGAAAGTCCATTTAGTCTATCTGTATCATCATAATGACAGTAGAAACACAAAATAGCCTGTGGCTCTGGGTGAGTTAATTATCTACTTTTTTTTTTTTTTTTTTCATAAGACACTGTCTTGAAGCACTAACACATTAACCTTGCAGACTGTTCTCTTAGACCTTCTGTACAGCATGAGATTACTACCAGTCTCAACTGGTTCGTGTCAAGTTCCCTTCTCTCCAGGGTTATTCAGGTCACTCCTCATTGTCTGGAAGATTAATTTCCCTCTTAGGGACAGGGTAAGTTTAAGTGTACAAACACTGGAATTAAGTGATGGAACATATTCAGACCAGAGAAAAACTAAGTGAAACAAATCTACTGTTTGCCCTAATGAAACCCAAATACTATCAAACAAGACGTTTTTTCCCCTAAAATATCTATTCATGCCTATTCTAAAAGTATATCCAAAATATTTGTTTTAATGAAAAGGACTACAACTCTCCAACAATACACTTTAGTTTGCCAATACCATAAATATAATAAAGTTTGATTTATATATAAATACAACATATACAAGGGGTCAGTCTTCATCTACTGTAAGTTGTCTGTTTTTATGACTTCCTTGTAATCCATTATATGACTATCCATCTTGTAGGATAATGAATCACCAAGCTGTATCAAATGCAAATACAGTAAGATTCAACAGAGTATTTTAAATATAATACAAAGATTAAAAATTAAATATATAATTTCCCAGCTCTGACTACATGTTTACATTTAAGCTTTTACTTTTTACTTCTCACTGACTTTGGACACTGGAAATGGATTCAACAAATGTACATCTCATTTTTTGGCATGAACACTACACGACTGAAAGAAAGTTGATTCATTTAACTGGATGTGTTGCCATGTAGCTTCACGGGAAACAGCATGCCTTTTTTTTTTATTCTTTTCTTTCTGAAGGATTGCTTTTGCCTTTTAGTAGCTACTTACCGATAATAGTCTTGTTAATTAAATCATGATAACACTCAAGTTAATTAAATAGTTACTTTTGTAAGACAGATATAACGTATTACTATTATAAAATAAGTATCCTTTCTGAGCAGGACAGAGAGCGCCTGCATTCAGCTTCGTTGCAGATTCCTCAGCCTTTTGAATCTAAGAGCCTATTTCTTGATACCAATGTGGAAATCACTGATAACTGACCAGCATGTGAGCCAAAAGCTTTTAGATCACTATACAGGCTACAGAATACTATCCTCCGTCAGAAGCTATCATCTTTTGACAACCTGTCACAGAAAAATTTCTTCAAGACATCTGACCTTAAGACTCAAAAGAAGAAAGTGATAAACCACCAAAAGATATGGACAGTGGTTTACATTATGTCCGAATAAAGATGTCTTTGCAAATCTTAGAAGTTCTGCTTCCAAGCTCTCACAGCACATATCTGTCATACTCCCAGCTTCTGGGAAATACAATAGAACTAGTATCACCTTTCAGCAAAATTTAAGGTTTTCAAGTCAGCCAGCGAAATGTCTGGCTATGAATAGCCACATAAGGCCAAATAATCATATAAAGCTGGCTGAAAATTTGATCCCAAAGTAGCCTAGTTTTGGAATGAGCAAAACCTGCTTTCTACTACAAAGAATCTGTGAAAGTCAAATTATGCAAGTCTCAGTCACATCTAAGTACTGCATGAAATCTACAGTGACTTAAACTCTGTCAAGATCACAGCCAGGCTGGTCTAGTTCTTCTGTACCAACTCAGCATTGCCGGAAATCCACAGAAACACAGAAGATACACAAAACAGTACTCCCTAACGATTAGCTTCAGGTAATCACTGTGTGCAATAAAACAATAAAACTAAAAATGCTTTTAAGGAGCATTCTAATAAAATTGTTTATTTTCCAAGATGCTCATTTTAAGGCTTTAGGGTGAGTTTCTTCTCACCTTTGTTAAGACATTGCACAACTCTTAGCATCCAATTTAATGCTGCGTTTATAAGGAGACCAATTAATTATGTCCTTTTACTCTTAGGCAGAATTGAAAGGTTTAGCAGGTGAAACAGAGAACTCCACTTCATTGTACATAGCTCCATAACCCTAATACCTCGATAACACATTCATCAAACATGAATACATGCATTTGGTTGCCATTGCAGTATACAGAAGTCTAAGATGCCTGACTTTTTAGAGTAAGTTTACACAGGTCTGTATCTATATAGCTGGACAGACAGATAGATCTGCACTCACACACAAAACTAGAGTTTCAAAGCAGGAGATGTATTTAATTTATTTGATGTCACTTAAAAACACCTTCATTCTTTTAATTGATAGCTGAAGGTTCTCAAAAGGGTTTGTTTAAGGAAAATCATATGTACCTGGGGTTTTCCTTAAATAACCCAATGATCAGTGCAGATCAGAATTTTCATCTCAAGGAATTAATTCAACACTTAAGAACTATGCTGGATTTTTCTTGTCTACAAAAGCATATTGTCAGGGTCTTTAATTTCTCTCTACAGGGTTCCAGGCTCAGATGCTGATTTCAATCACACACATTTTGAAGGTAAAATAATATCTAGCCACATTTATATTAGTAAATGAAACAGGGATGGCTTTCTAAGCCTAAGCATTGGGATGGAGTCATCTATAAAGTTTTAGCCTGGGCTAATAATGCCTGGTCCTGTGGGTACCATATCCTGTTGGGATGTAGCCACCCTCTTTTAGGAGCCTAGGAAAGCTGTGTTGGTGTGAGCCACCTCACAGCAGCATCTTGACCTGTTGCCAGTCTGCTTTACCTAATTGTAACTGCTGCTGTCAGGACCTGACTGACCTTCCCTGCATCTACCTTGTCCCACCCTAGGGGCCCAGAAGCCCTGTTCTGGCTCTGTGCCAGCCCCAGCAATGCTGTAGAGGTGCCTGGCCCACGTTTGGTGATGGCACTTCCAGGACTGACCTTGGACAGGACATCTGTGCCTGATGATCGCTGTATGGATGGGACCTGCTGTTGTAACCCCTCAGCTCCACTTGCCCTGCTTGGGGGCTGAGGGACAGTGGCAGCACCAGGGCTGCTTCTGCTGCTTCCCAGCAGCTGACCCCAGATATGTCCCTAGCAGTTTTCTGAAAAAAATACAGCTTTTCTCCACAGGTGGCATAGAAAGAGAAAGTTACCTTTATGATGCTTGTTTTACACCTTCTAAACAACTCTTCAGTAGAAACTGACTTTCAGAAACTGAGCAGTGATATAATTTCACCTCTTAACTCTGCCTGTGCTGAGAGATTTAAGTCCTGAGTTTAATTGATTTACTAGCTGTATTTTAGATCGCCTTTGTATGACACACTTCTATTTCAGTAAAATAAACAGCAAGCCCAGCCATTTACAAGCCTTATTGTCAATAACCCATTCAATCAGCAGGTAGTTCAGCTACTGAATTCTTGCTGAAATGTCCTCAGTTTTACTTCCTACAAAACTTTTGATGGTACTTTTGGTGAATATTATTTCTGTAGTCCAAAAAGAAAAAGATAAAAATAAAGGTGAAGTATTTATCCTAGAGAAATTTCTAGTTATTAAGTGTTAAGAGTAGCATTATTAAAACATATTGACAGGACTGTCATTTTTCACTTGGTTCTAAAGTAAAATTTTTCACTCATTAAAACCCAAGAAGCACCCTATTAGATCCTCCTAAGACAACCTATTGGTCATAAAATAAGTTGAGTTTAAAAATAATGAGCTTCTGATGTAGGATTAATGCTTGATTATCTTCATGAAGTTGATAATAGTGACTCTTTAGACAGACTTGCCAGAATTAATGGGCCATTTGGAAGTGACACAGAAAGGGCAGCCATTGCTCAATTATTTCCATTACGACTTCTTTATTTAATGATGGAGTGTCATGTGAAGCATGCTATGCTTCACTTTCACTTGAGATTTGGAAAATATGACTGTCAAAAACAAAGTATTGTGGTTCTTTCTAATTTATACAATAATGTTAGCTTGTTTTGTCTTTTTTAATGTAGTACATTTGAGAGATTATGATGGGTACAGGGAAGCAAAAGAATTTGGAATTAGATAAAAACTGAAGCAAAAATACAAACTGTACACAGCAGTATGAATTTCTCTGAATTGATATAAATTTCCTTCTGAATTGATAGTGAATCAAAGTTACAGCATAAATAAACCAGTGTTTGATTTTGTAAGACTAGAATGAGCCAAAAATGCATTGTAGATGTCAATGATACAGGGATAAGTGTATCCACTCTATCCAATCAAGAGGCTGGATGTGCAGACTGTTCTTCAGGTAAGAGTGCTTTAAATTCACCCCCTTTTTTACTCACCATAGCTATTACACTTATTATTCATTTTACTTCATCTGAAGTTCACAATCAAAAGAGAACACTTAAGGAAAGTAATCATACCCTCCCTATTTTGTTGCCTGCATAGACTTAGATAGAGTTAATAGTAATATGAAAAAGCAGTGAAGACCAGAAAAAAACAGAGCATTCTGAAATATGGTTGCAGCAGTCACCGTAAACCCTCCATGGTATCTGACATATCCTCAAAATAGCCCACCTCCCTCCCTCAGTAACAAATTTATTTCAGATTCAATGGTCTAGATTAATTCAGCCATGGTATGCTGAAGGCTCTGATAAATATACAAATACATTTATATATATATATATACACACATAGATAGATAGATAGATAGATACACACACACACACAGAGCTGAATTCTTTTTCCCTCTGGACACTCCCAGAGGAATAAGGACTTTTAGTAGAAGGACAGTCTCATTAACCTGCCTTTTTACACCAGGTTTCTGTGTAAAGATTCCAGCCCTATAAAAGTCAATGTAGTTGTAATAGATGGAAGCAAGGTGAATGCTAAGTGCATGGCTTTTTAGTGCATTGGATTGCTGAATTTTTTCATTCCTTTCCTTCCTATATCGTATTCCCATCTTGCATGGCTTATTCACACTGGCACAAACTACAATAGGAAGAAGGCAATTAATAAAAAACAAGGCTCAGATCCCCAGTAGCTGAGCTACTCTCGCAGACCCCTATGGCTGTCTGAGTCTTCCAGAAGCACTGGTCTGGTACAGCTAAGAAGTTGCTATTGTTTTCCTGATATTTGGTACTCAGAGAATCAGGAGTAACCTCAAGTGTTCCTCCTAATGTCCTGTTAGTACAGTAGCATCCTAAGGATTCTGTAGGATGAACCCAAAAGCAGCCAGCTGAGCTGAATTTGTGGCTGCTTTCTATTGCAAAGCAGCGATGGAGCCTGAGGCAGACAAAAGTTCTAGCAAAAATCTCTAGTGCCATCTATTTAACTTTGATAGAGGAAGAAAGAAGCTCAGCCACACTTAACTAAATTACACCGAACACTGATAGGTGAATATGCTGTCAAAGTTAAATGAAGTGCTATGCAGAGATAATATTCTCTTTCATTATAAAGACCCAGAGCTAATCAAAACAATTAACTAAGCTATTAACCGTACCGAACATACTGAATAGTATTGTTTATTACTCCTCCCAAAAGGATTTCTCATTTTTCTATGATGATGGAAGAAAGAAATACATTATCTTAAATCTGGCAAGTGAAAATTATGATGATCCTAGAACCATCTCTGAAGAGTGTGTAGGAGAGCTAATAGTACAGGAATTACAGAGAATCGATACATTGGCACCAAATGTGTCAGCCTTACACTATTCACAGGGGTGGACTGTAAAGAAGCTGTGGAATTAGTCCTTTTCAACATAAAATAATGCAAATTTTTACCCTACTTCTTTAGTCAAATGCTAAGCAAAATTGCTTTTCTCACTTCTATCTTTGATTAATAGACAGCAAATATCATGTAGTTCTTCGCCTGATTCACGCTAAGAAATTAAGTTAAAGACCTTATTTCTAGCAAATGGCATTGATTATCATCAATTAATTATTTATTAAAGCTCTGTATGGACCTTAACATTCTTTAATAGACATGCGACTGTCACGTTTTGTAAATTACAGACCCACCTGGGTGTCAAGACTTTTATCTTTTAAATGACCTTCAGTATATGCATGATTTGGTGAGGTTGTATAGAGTTCAGCTATCATGCCAGCTGAATGGAAAAAGGCACAACCTGTCAGCTTGTTCACATCTCTGCCACACCAAGACTACACCTGACACTAGTCTGAAGAGGAGGCTTTTTGCGCATTTACTATTCATCTTTTCTTGATCTGATGCAAGACTGGCTTTTTAAGTTAGTACCTCTCTGTAAGGGAGGATCCAATTTCAATTTTATTAGTACTATAATTACTATTGTTGTGGTATAATGCTGTAACATTACCTCGTGCTGATTCAAAAACTTATTTGGAGAAAAAATGCTGTAAAATGAAAAATACTTTGGCAACACTTCAGTGTAATTCTAGGCACCTTGTGAACAGCCCCAAGTTAACAACCCCAGTCCTTTGTATCTTTTCTTCTCTCTTATCAGAGAACGTAGACATCAAAGATGCTTCAGAAACCAAATTGACACAGTCCTCCTCTATAAATCACCCCACTAAACTGTCCAAAGCTATGGAATAAAGGAAAAATGTGAAATCAGCCCCTCAGTGGTATATTTCTGTTGAAGAACCATCAACCTGCTCTGGAATTTCAGTGTGATAGCAAAGTTTTCTTCTCACTCACATAACCTGGTATCTGTACAACTTTTTAGAGAAGCCTCATACCAAGTCATTCTGTTGGGAACTGGATATTCAAATCTCAAAGACAACTCCAAAAATTTCAGCCATCAACTACAGAGCTATCAAGTACGATTTCAAATGTGTCTGTTCTGCCTTCATGAAGAATGGAAATTGTAAGTTCTGCAACAATGGATGGAAATAAACGTGGAAAAGACTGAGTCACAACAAAGGAGTTGAATTACTAGGTATATTTTTTTATAAATATGACAAAAGGAAAGAAATCTTGATAACTTACATCATGACTCTAGCCTGCTCCTCCAAGTATTAGTCTCTGTCATTTCAATAATAAAGGCACAGCAAGCAATTCAGTGTCACTTTTATATTAGTATGTAAGATCATAAGTTCAATCATCAAAGTAAAAAGGAAAAAAGATAAAAATGAAAAAATCCAAGGTCCAGGAAGTGATGGTAATTTACAGGAAAAAAAATCTGAAGAAAAAAAGATGGCTTTGGTTAAAACCTGAAAGCTGCAGTATCTGAAGGTCAAAATAGTAGTGCTGTCAGAGATACTGTTGGCAATGGGTAACACTAGCACTAATCCAAAGTACTTTGCATTTGGAAAAGTAAAATGAGAAGATTCAAACTTTAAGGAAAAAAAAAAGTGGGCTCTTTCTGCATCACTGAGTATGCGGTAACTTTCTGTGGAGTACAAAACTCTATGCCCCCCAAAATGGGAAAGTTTGAATAACTTCTGGATGAAAAAAGGGTAAGCATCATCAGATCAAGTCCAGAAGGCATTCTGTTAATATTTAAGACTGTCTCAGTGAAACTGGCAGACCTCTGACAATCCTTTGCCTTTTCTACTCTCTAGTCTATATAGAACAAAATGGTATTTTTTGCACAGATTACACATTGGCATCCAAGATGCAGTACTTGAGAACATACTGATGATAGCTAGGTGCACAGAAAAGATCAGTCTGGAGTATTCAGGAAAAAATCTGCCAGTCAGTGCATCAGTAGAGAGGCTGATAGAATGAAGAGAGGCATTAGCAGGATGTTGAAAAGGGGAAAAGAGGGTGGCAACAGACAGACTGCAGCAAAAGTAGTGGAAGAAAGAGGAAGAATAGAACTGTACTGTGAGGCTGAAGAACAAATGGAGTAACAGTAAGTGTAAAGCTGATAGTGGGAAAAACTCTTGAGTACCATGTTTCCAGACAGATATTGCTTTGCATTTCTATACTACTTAAACATTTGAAATTATTGGTTATAAATCTTCATCAGAGTTCAAATTATAAGGCTGCTGCCATTCTGTTTCATAGACCTAATGAGAATTGAGGAAAAATACAATGCCCTCTATTAAGAGTGACTCCACATCTTAAAACCTTATTTCAACCGTTAATATCTTATCTTCCAGATTAAAAAAAAAATATTGTTTCGAAGTTCCAGACAACATCAAAACTTGAAACCAGCCCAAAACACTTAGTCATACTAAAAAACAAAAACAACAAAAAACAAAAACAAAAGCCCACATCCACCAAAAAAACCAAAATAACAAAAAACCAAAAAAGCAGAATTTAGGAATCTTAGAATATCTCTCTGCAAAACCTTAGGTGCCCAGCAGAACAGTGAGAATATGCCCAAGTTCATACCTAGGAAGAGGAATCCACATGACCTTTAAGCCTTTAAAAACAATTCACTTACAAATCCATAGTAGCTATAAACAGAGGCAGCTGCCAGAAACACCAGTAGCCAATTAAGAAAGGCTGAATGCAGGAACAAGCCAGAGCTGCCCATTGGCAGCATCTTCCATTTTGATTCATCCTACCTTCACCCTCAAGGTTGAATCTTCCAAAACGGTTCTTTTCTTTCAGCACCTGGTGGTGGTGCTGTTGCTCCTCTCTATAGAGTAGCTTCATCTTTCCAGGTCTTACCTGGGATGTGAACAACCCCGAATTTATTATCCAGCATACAGTACTAGAGTATTGTTGCTATATTCTCCCAAGTTCTCCGTGGGCTCTTAGCCCAGCTTTCCCTGTACTTCATAGATATGTGCTAAACACTTAAAAAATCTGCTGGAAAAGGACAGTCCTTGTTTAGTAAAAATATACAGCTTAAATAAGGAAAAAAAAAAAAAAAAAAAAAGACAGTAGGATGAGAGCAGAAAGTCACTGAATTGACCAAAATTCAGCTGGGATTGGAACAAGGTGGCAGACCTCCTGGATCTGGGGCAGTGTCATATCTACTTATTCAGGCAGTTTTTCAGAGAGGAATTTCATTCATATTACTAGTCCTATTTAGTTAGGAGGACTAAACTGGCTCATCTGGGAGACTGTAGAGACCATAAAAATGTAGAGCTGTAAATATGCCCCAACCCACTGTGCATGTGTTTATAAACAGGAATTATCATTAAGATGACAAGTGTCTGCTAAATCCTAAAGACTCTTGCCAGTAATAAGCACAGCATAGTTTCTGTATAACTTTGCTGATCAGAATTTCCAGCATTTTATAAGACAACCAAATTCTAAGGGAAGAAGTCTATTCCTTTGATTTATTGTTTATGATTAGTATCAGGTACATATCACACTAGATTAAAAGCTTTCTTCAAATATAAAAAATAAAGGGTGCAGGCTGAAAAAAACTCAAGCCATAACAACAAGAAAATTTTAAATGAAAAATTGGCAGCTATGCAAATTAGCCAAATCCTGGTAATTATTTAATCTTATTAAAAAAAAACCACAACAAAAAACCCCAACAAAACAATAAAAAAATCCCAAACTGAAAACAACAACAAAGTTCTGGTAAGAGAACACTCATTTAAAAATGCTCATATTTATGAGCTGAAGGGTAGATAATGAAAATGTATGAACAAAAATGAATTAAACACTAGCAAGGGCTTTTTCATAGTTTGCAAATCATCTACATGTCAAAATAGAGCTATCCCATTAAAGAAAAAAAACAAACACAAAAGAGAAAAACATGACTAAATCAAGCAGGACCAGATTAATGCCTATGCACTGTAGGTCTCAGATTAGGGCACCAACTTTTGGAATAACATAATGAGATCAGAATCCCAACGTTCATTAAAAAACCCATGCTTCTTATCCCACAGTAGGCAGGAGAAAGGAACAGAGAAAGGAGAGAGCTTAAAAACAGAAATGAGGAGTAATTAATATCCACGTCTGCAGATAATTCCAGTGGATTTAAACTGTAGCACTGAAGCAAGTCATTACAGAAAGAGAACAATCACACTCAAAACAAGGGAAGCAATCAAAGGTGAGGATGAGTTTTGGTGTTGTCCTGTTTTATGTAACACCCTGGATTCCGTTCCAATGTTGCTGACTTGGGTACCATACAGCACATCACATCTCCCTTCTTTCTGTTTCTAAATAATAAATGCACTTAGTAATGCTATGCCGAGTAATCTTGCTTTTGAAGCGCGCGCACACACACACACACACACACACATATAGAGCTCTTTTTCTTTGCTGGCACACATTTACTGTCTTCACAATCTAGACAGTTTTAAGCTTTAATAAAATCAGGTTCAGGCAGGGTGAAGAAAAATAAAAATGGGGAGTAGATGCAGAAAAAAAAGCCTATGTAACTAAAGGAAATACAACCAGAAAAATAATGACTACTAAGAGGAAAAAACTGTAATTATTATAGTTTCCAAAACATTCAATGTTGAGAGAAAAGATCAAGCAGCAAATGTGAGAGTATCATCATGAGCAGGGACAGGCACTGTGGTTATGGGAATGAAACAGCTACGTGTCTGCACAATTGCATCTAAATTACTTGAGCGCAAATTTAAGCTTTGGATGTGGCAGTGTTAATTTGAAGAAAGGAACTGCATCTCTCTCTATTAGTCACACTCATAAATCCATGCCTGTGCAGTGACATCCTTCCGTGTTCTGAACATCAAGCATGGAAAAACATTTCATTTGACATCCCAGCAACTATATGTCTATGTCAGGGCAACTCTTTCCTAAACCAAACTGCGCTGAGACATCGCTCTTTGCTATTACTTACACAATTTGCACTATCATTTCATTATTTTTTTTCTTTTTTCACCTAGATAAAGTGCCTAAAAAGAATAAGAAAATATAAATAGAAATTTAATAGTCGTTGATGCTGTTTCCAAGCACTTTCTCATTTGTCACGAAAATAAACATTGCATCTATAATGCCAAAAATACTCACAGGCAATCTGCTCCTGAATTTCAGAGAAACAAAAAAAGAAATTAACATTGTCCATTTCTAAAGTTTGTCATTCCTTTGATTTCATTCATTTGAATGCGATTATTACAGTATGGTTCACCTATAGATGCAGATATCTAAATGTCTTGAACATAGACGCCCCTATGTGTGCAAGACTTCTTACTCCCCTTGAGGTCATGGGAAAGCCATGTCAATCAGTAGAGTCTAATAAACTTCCCAGATTACCCTAAATAAGACATCTGCATTCGGTAAGCTGAACAGACCTCCAGGATTTTCATTATGTCTCTTGACTATGAAGAACATCTGCATTTAGGTGTCTGAATCTGGAACCGAATTCCATTTCTGGGGCTTGATTCAGTTGTCCCCGTACAGGAATAGTGGCTCCAGCTGCACTCCAGAAGGGCACGTATCACTCCAGCCAGCCACATACAGACTTGTTGGATATCAAGCACCTCAAATTACTTAAGTGTGAATAACTTAATCAATTTATAAGTGCCAAAACCAGATGCTTGCTCTATCTATTTTTGCAAGGATTTATAAAGCATATGACTTTGGCTTCATAAGTTTGTTTAGACATTCCAAGCCTAGCCATACATCCTGGGCTTTATTCAGGTTGCTGGATATATATACATCTTGATCTCACTGACCTCATCCTGATATCACTTGAAAAGTTATGCAGGGTTGTCAGAGAAACTCTCTCAACTATATATACAGGATGCAAAGAAACCACTGTGTGAATGCATTTCTCACAGTCTACCTAAATAGGCTTTTACTGTCTGGAGAGTGAGAATTGTAGGGATTATTCCACTTCCTATCAGAAATACTTCAGCTGAAACTTTCATTTGACTTTTTCAAAGCCTGATCACAATTAGTAATTCACAACCATTATTTGATGGAATACTAAATCCAACCTTCCATCTCTGTTTCTTCATGTGATGAATTCTCCCTCTACAGTATAATTTCTTGTTAGCTTTTTATTAACAGTCCCTGACAATTCTCATTCCAGCTTTGTTTTTCCTTTCCTCAGGAATTTTTCTTTTTTAGTATCAGTGCTAATCTTTCTACAGATTGATAATGTCTCACAGGTGTGTTTCAAAAGATCAGTTTCTTGACAAAAATATTAATTTCTTTATCCTGGCCACTGCTAAAATAGGATGGGCCACAGGGCAAATGTTTGAGAAATCCAGTTAGTCATCTGCCTGTGCTCTGCTTTGAATACAATGGCATCTCCCGCTCCATTAGCCAGTTATATTAGTTTTCTAATATAGTAAATTGATGGTTACGTTTTTTACAGTTCTTACTAAATACCAATATTTTCCATTTCAAACTCATGATGTTTCCTTTAGCCCTGTATTAAAACTTACACGGCGAACTGCAGGGGTGAGATCAGCTACATTTTCTAATTTTAGGGGAAAAAAAAACCCAAACCAAAACACTAAATCATAACTTTATTTTCACATGTTTAGGTAAAACACCCATATGAAGACCCACCTCCTTCCCCTAAAGCTTCAGCTTGTCTGTAGTCTAATTGAATCCCAGAAAAATTCAGGCTACATTTGAGTATAATATTACAAAGTATCTGCTGCTGCTGGTTGTGCCAACTATCCCAGTGTTCAATTATTCTTAAGCTACACAGCACTCAGTGCACACCGAAGCCCCACAGTGTTTTCTGGTTATGTTTAGTTTTATGGGCTGTTCTCTTCCTTTATAGTGTTTACCTAGTGTAGGTCTGTGTCCTGGTTTCAGCTGGGACAGAGTTAATTTTCCTCTTAGTAGCTGGTGCAGGGCTGTGGTTTGGATTTGGTGTGAGAACAATGTCGGTAGCACACCAATGTTTTTTTGTTGTTGTTGCTGGGTGATGTTTGTACTAAGTCAAGAACTTCTCGGTTTCTCAGGCCCTGCCAGCAAGAGGGGTGGAGGGGCACAACAGGAGACTGGGAGGGGACACAGCCAGGACAGGTGACCCGAACTGGCCAAGGGGATATTCCATACCATATGGCATCATGCTCAGTATATAAGCCGGGGGAAGAAGAAGGAATGGAGGGGGGGGGCATTTGACATTATGGCATTTGCCTTCTCAAGTAAACTTCATGCATGATGGAGCCCTGCTGTCCTGGGAATGGCTGAACACCTGCCTGCCCATGGGGAGTGGTGAATGAATTCCTTGTTTTGCTTTGCTTGTGTGCACAGCTTTTGCTTTACCTCCTAAACTGTCTTTCTCTCAACCCACAGGTTCTCTCACTTTTACTCTTCCGATCCTCTCCCCCATCCCACGGGCAGGGGGAGTGAGCAAGTGGCTGCGTAGGGCTTGGGTGCCAGCTGGGGTTAAACCACAACAGTCTGGACAAAGCACGTATTTCAATACAGGTGTTAAAATGTCTTTAAATAATCTCTAAAGTACTCTAGGGCCCTGGTGCCATGCTAAAAGATTACAAGGAAACATATGACTTAGAAGACTATAAATTTATGTCTCTCTGATTTCAGAATTTTGCTTGGGCTTAACCAACTGGCAAACATTTTACAGACTGTTTGATGACTTTTTTGTTGTTGTTGTTCAGCCAGCATTATGTCAAATCTTTGAAGTTAATGAAGTGACAATGGTATTTGTCCTTTAAATTATTACCCAGATAAGAAGTGACATATTAAGCAAATGAGTATTACTAGAAATTCTCGAGTTTAATACTCAGTCTTTTGCACCTTTCTTTTTCCTGTCTCCAAAGTCACAATACAACAAGTAGAAGTTGAGAAGGAAAAAACCTTTTAGAAGTTTGTTTGCAAAAATAGAAGTTTGGTGAATTCTGAAACAACCAAAGCAAAATCAACTCTTTCGGATGACATTTCTGCTAATTTCTAGGTTTACACATCAGAGAAAGAAACAAAACATGACATTTCGAAGCATAGCTGCTTTTGGGTTTTGCAGAGCTGTCTTTTGGAGAAAACATACTTTAATCTATCAGGCTGGTTCCTCTGCCAAGCATTCCTCAGACAATTCACATTAATGAATGAAACTACACAGGACTAAACTAAAGTAACGATACAACTACGGGGAAAGTCCAAAGAAGTAAATTTTACACTGTTTCCAAACAACGTGTTATGATTACAACTGTATTCATCTTTTAGGATGTGATTCGCAAAGGGGAGTCATGTTTGACCAACCTGACAACCTTCTGTGATGAAATGACTGACTTGATAGACAAGGGGAGGAGAGCAGTGAATATAATCTACCTGGGTTTCAGTAAGGCTTTCAGCACTGTCTGCCGTTAGATTCTCATAGAGAAGCTGTTGTACAAACTGGATGAGCAGACAATGAAGTGGATTGAAAACTGCTCGAAGAGCTGAGCTCAGAGGATGGTGATCAGTGGCATGAAATCTAGCTGAAGTCCAGTAACTGGCAGTATACCCCAGAAGAGAACACTGGATCGAACGCTGTTTAATATCTTCATTAATGATCCGGCTGATGGGGCAGAGCATACCCTCGGCAAGTTTGCTGGTAACACAAAAGTAGGAGGAGTGACTGATACCACCAGAGGCCTGTGCTGCCATCCAGAGGGACCCTGTCAGGCTGTGGAAATGGCTGGCAGGAATGCCATGAAGTTCAACAAAAGGAGTGCAAAGTCCTGTACCTCGAGAGGAACACTCCCACGTACCAGGGAGTGCATGAGCCACAAGTCAAAAAAAAACAAAAACAGAACACTGAAAAAAAGCATTTTCTTCACCAAAGACATCTGTGTTTGAAGAACTGCAACATCCCCTTCCCCCAAATCAGACAAAACAGTGATGCAAGCAACTCTGTAGTTGAAAACAAACCATTAAATTTATAAATTAGATGCTGTGATCTAAGAGCCTGCATTTACAGGGAACTTACATCAGTGACCCGTAAGGCCTCTTCTAAAGCTTTTCTCTTACATGGAAATTTTTTCTGATTGTTATGAGTATCTGAGGATTGCTGCCATACCACAGAACAGGAACTGCCATAAGGTAATGTCATTGCCTTTGATGTATGTTTTTATATTTCTAGGTAGAAAAAACATCATGTTTCTTTGTGACAAAGGAAATTGTGATGAAAAACACCTTTGTAGTAATTATCCATAAAGTTTCTGTCTTATAAAACCAGAAAAGTCCAACATCAGGCCTCAATGCACAAGAAAGTGCATGGAACAACCTATTTTAAAGTATAATTTTCTATCAGTGTGCTTTTCCAATTCTTTTGTTTTAGTAGGCTTGCCAAGCCTTTCCAATAAAAATATTATTTCCCATAGATTATTCACTGTGTGAAATCAGTGTCTGCTTTCCAAAGAAAATTATTAATGATATCAGGCAAAAGTACTAATACAATCATATTTTTGTATTTTGATTAAGGTACCTGAACAGAATTTCAGTTCAATTGTCTCATTTTCTTGTAATCATCTACAAGCCTCATGAGTTCTGTAGTCTCTCCCATGATGTGCTGTGGCTATAGAACTGACATGATAGGCAAACCTTGCTTATTCAGCTAAAAAGATCATGATATTGTCCTATTAGAAACCATATCAGTCTTGATATTGCGTAAGATACACTGTTCTGTCAGTAGAAAAAGGATGGGAGCAACAGGCAACTAGAAATGCATTCCCCTAGAGAAGTGTAACAGCAACTCCAAAGCAAAATATTTCTGGGTTTCGACACAATATCATCCTTTCCTCACACACTCTTGCCTGAAGCCACTCTGGATATTTTGTTGATTGGAACAACACTAATCCACAGTACTCATTCACTTCTGCCTGCCATCTCCCTCTTCTTACAGGCAGGCACTAGCAAGAGCTGAGACCCTGCTCACAAGCAGAACTGGGAGCTGGCAGCACACTGCTGTAATGTCTGGAGTCAGGAAAATGCTCCTGGTTACAGCCTCTGTTTGCAAATGCACGCACACAAATGATTTGCGTGGTCCAGGGAGCACACACACACACTGGTTTGTGAAACCTCTTATCTAGAAAAATGAAAGCCTTAAGGAGACTCTAACAAGCATCTCACAGTACTCATTCAGTGTTGTGTTTACTTCTTCAGACACAGGTGCTCAGCATTGCACCAAAATCATATTTTCCTGCTGACCTAAGATGGAACAACAGGCTTCCCACACAAACATCGATAAGCTACGAAGGATTCCTCACAGTCTTAAGATGATAGGCACATTTAAAACCTTGCCAAACAACACATTCAGTCATCAGCAGTAACTCACAACAGCTGAAGAATAGACCTTTGACTCCTCAATGGGGCCAAAGCTGCAGAGAGCAGCAGCATTCATCACAAATTCATTCACATTGAAGCTAATTTTTTCCACAGAATGCTTTGGACACAAGGTTAGGTGTGCCCCTTCCAGTATGAGTTGCCATTCTCACTAGTGTCAACTCTTCTATCAGAAAAGGCAAGTCATCTCATTCTAACAAAGACAATTACTTCAAATTTGTTGCTAAATGATTTCTGGTAAAACCAAGGTGATGAGCTATTGAACACTCAGTTCATTAGCTGTCATCCAGCTTGACATTTCCATCTTTCAAGGAATATTGCAGAAAAATCAAAGATACGCAGGGCTGTACTTCCAAAGCTGCAGTGGTAGCCATACTATCTTAAAGAAAAAGGACCGTGAAGGCTATCACTAATGGGATGTGGAAGGTTACAGCAACCCCTAAGCGGATAAAAAGTGTTTGAAAATGGTTACTTCATGTGCCCTTTAGACACAGTTCCAAAAGGAACCAACATTAATAAAGCAGAATAAGAACATAATAATAGAACATAATAATGGAATAAGAGCATGGTATTCTGGAGACAGAATAAGAAAAAAAAATATCGGCACACATAACTGATATTACACTGTGGCACTTTTTAAAGTCATTCTATGTAAATATTATACTCTATATCCATGTGAAAGACAGTTAAAATGTATATAAAATAGGTGAAATTAAAAGTGTTTATTAAGTGAACACAAACACCTTTATGGCAAAATCCTTATAACATTATATATGCAAAGAAAATAATCGCTATTCTATAATACATTCTATATGTTATGTTACAATTGTCTTTTAATTACTGTTTGCTTTACCTACTTTCGTCCTTCCATCTGGTATTTGAATCATCTCTGCAAGGGCTTATCCAATGGATTCCTGGCTTAGGTACGCTCTTTAAAAATTGAAGATATCTTTCCTGTTTTTCTCCTGTCTTTTCAGTTGAACAAGCTAAATATAAAGATTATTTTTTTTTAATTTTCTATTACTATTTGTTTCTTTCAAGATTTCTCTTCCCTCTACATTCCCACTTTTTATTAATGGATTTTAAAATTAATACTTTCTTGGCCTATTTAGAAAACACAAAACCTACTCTTAAATGCCCTAACATGTTCTTTAAAACTTTTCCAGTTTTCTTCCAGAAGACAAGTACGTAATGTTTGTCGGTGGTACCTGCTTAAGTGTTAAATGCATCTATTGCTTCCAGTCATCCTGTCTGCCTTAGCTCTTTTAAGTCCAGTCGCCATCTGTATGTGACGTGACAGGGATGACACAGGTATCAATTTATTGAAAGAAATGTATGATGTCTGTGATTCACTCCCTGGGTCAGAAATTGTCTTCTTGCGTGTGTTGTTTGTAGTGACCCGCTTAGGGCAACTCCTCTCCATTAGCGTCATTAAACATCAAACTGACTCCCACAGCTTTGTGAAAAAATATTCCCAGCTCCCGAGACTCCTCAGAAACCACATCTAGAGCAAGCCTGCACACTGCTGCACCCTGAAACTTGTGCTGTTCCTCGAGCAGGAAAGTGCTTAGTTTTAAAGATCATTTCCATAACTAGCTATAGTTAAGCTTTCATTTAGCAAAGGAAACTGGTAGATACTTCATTAAGGATAAGAAATTATATTTCTTAAATAGCAAATATAAAATATTTAAGGTAGTCTCAGGACTTCACAGTCAGCTGATTCTTTTTACTCCTAGTTATTAACTGGTGCATCCCCTCAGTGATGGGAGCTGGGGAACAATTCTACCACCTACTGCCGAAATCCTGCTTCCCTAAGCTAATTTCCTTCCTTGACCACTGTACAACTTTAGTGTCTTATTGAGGAAGCTAAACCTGCTGCCTTCATCCCAGGTCAGCTCAGAACAGACCCTTCTCCAAGCAAACCATCTTTTGGCAGAAATACTCTCCCTTCTTTGACTTCCAGCCCGCTTGGTTTGTTTATTAGCAGAGCCAGCAGTTAAGATTTATGTAAAAACTAGTTGTGAGGGACAAGGTTTGGTGAAATCTCCTCTGTCTACATTGAGTACCCAGCTGCTACCTTCAGCTTATATGAACCAACCCCTCTACAGCTAGCATCTAAGGTACTTGTACTCTGCAACGGAAAGGGGCAAGAGTGTAAGAACTGCTTGTTAAGTTTAGGTATCTAAGTTACATTCACAGGATTTTCAAATCCAAATACTCTTGTCATTAAAAGAACAAAGAACTTTGGCATTTATTTAAAGCAGACTGATTTGCTAGGCACTTAATATTTCAGTAGAGTTAATTGCTTATATTAAGCAGAAATAGTTCCAATCTGAATTTCTCGCCTCCTTCCCTTTGGAGATGGATTACAAAAATGCTGATTCTATAAACACAACATTCCTCTCACTTGCACTGTTGATGAGGTTTCTGCTTCCTTTTTGTAAACAACTTTGAATTTATCTATGTACTACTTAATTTTGAACATACTGCCCGTTTCAGACTTCTTTGCAAGAAGGATCATTTTCAGTATAGTGGGACCAAGTGACATGCTTGTTATTAGATTCATACATTTGAATTCACTGTGACATCTTCAAAGAGTCAGCACATGAAACGTTAGCAGTGCAAATGACAGATTTGGGACCCAACATCATCTTCTCTTCCTCATATTTTGTGAACATTGCAGGTCTTGCACTGAGATTTCAGGAGTTGCAAGATTATTTTTTTTCTTATATAAAGTATTTTTGAAGCATTGTTGATGAATCTGTGATCTAAACCACATTTTGTTTTTCACAGGGATGACAGGTCAGTGATTTCCTCTGGCATTAGGTGGTGGCCATTATCTTTTAGAGTTTAGTCATTTTCAGGATTCACAGTCTGCATTCATCTAATTCAAACAACAGGTACATATCAATGAGAATCTCTAAACATTTCTGCATTCCTGCTAAGATCTTTTTATGTGACTTTGCATACAGTAAAGTTTATTCCTATCCTTATAAAAGCCTGATGCTTATATTTCTGCATAGTAACACCAAAATAAATACTGAGAGTCATAAAGACTTCATATATTTCTTTAGGCAGTGCACTAAAGCAGTGCAGAAGAGGCTAACAGGTTCTGCAAAACCACTGCTTTTTGCCCTTATGCAAGTGAGCGGGACAGGATAGAGACTGACTGAAAAATTATTGTGACAGGCTCTCAGCTGGCCATAACTCTGAAGTTGGAACCGTTGTACTCTTCCCTTAAAAGTAGCCAGACTAAAGACACTAAAATGGTTTGCAGCATCAATGATTTATTAAAACACACGCTAAACCAAGCGACTTCAACAAGTCCACCTAAGTGTAATATGGTGAGACAGACTAAAATAAAAGGGTTCGCAAACAAATCTTCCCCTATTCACTGTACCTCACAGAGCAAGCCCTTCCCATCTTGTTTTCTAAATGAGCAATTTTTAGCAGCTTCCTGGATTCCAAATAATTGACTATGGTCTGCTTAGGATCTGCATCAAGATCCCCTTTCCCTACAGGGAGGTTTCTGCAAGGCCCTCTGCAGATTTTCTGCCAGGTCCGTGCTCCCAGGAATCCCCCAGCCTGTACTTGTGCAGCAGCATCCCCACCTCATGGCATTATCACTTCCCATCTGTCCTGACTCATGCACCACAATCCTCTCCCCCATAACCATGCTCAGTTGTCATCATGGAAAAAGCAATTTTCCCCCTTTCTTGCTGCTACCATGGCACCAGTACTGTAGCAGCCTGAGCATTACCAACAGGCAGCCTTCCTGCCTGCTGCTCAGCCAAATTTATTTTTTTTTTTAAACAAGTGGTGCATGTACACATACAATAGAGTGAGTGATATACAGTACAACAGGTGCCACTTACCACAGTTACTTCCAGTGGCTGACGTGGCCTGTGTGCAATTATTACACAGTCGCATGACAAGCTATCATACTTATTATTTTGAAAATCAACATCACTGACTTCTTCAGGGGTGGAGGGAGGGGACAGCCACATTAAGACTGACTACAGGAACCCAGTCACAGCAGCAGTCTTGTTCAAAGAGCAATCACCTGTTCTATTTAAGTTTCCAAGGGCACTGCAATACAAAAGAGGTTGGAAATCCCTGTTTCTCTGAGGCAAGAGGGACACTGTTCTTCAAATTATTTGATAAACACTTTTCTGTTACAAGAGAATGACTTTGGGCATCCTCCAAGTTGAACTTAGAACAGAACTTGGACCAGAAGGTCCTCTTTGCAAGGACATGAGAACCTGATTTACCCACGGAAATAGAAGTGCCGTGCTTTGCAAGCACCAGGAGATGTTCTCTCACTAAGAGGCAAGGTGCTGTCCATCACTGGTATCTTCACTCTCAAAGAAGCAGGGTTTCTCTTGACTCAAAAACACATGAAAGTACTGGAGGAGCTGGGAGCTTGTCACTTGAAGCACTGCATATATCAACACACTGGAGGTGCCATGAGAAATTTAAACCAGCTGCAGGGTTTTTTTCAAAGTAGCAAAATGAGAACAACAAAGATTGTGACTTACACCACCTCTCTCTCCCTAACTGCAGCAGAGCAGTCCAAGAACAAGTCACCCATTACTGCTGGCTTCCCTGCAAAGGAGGTGAGGAAGACAATGGCATTATTGGAATGTGCTCGGCTGATGTAGAAAAATTAGTTGTATTTACTTTCCTCTTAAACCAATTGATATTTTGTGCTGAAGTTTATTTTGCGGGGTATTATTTTAAGGAGCCGATGGCTTTTTACAATTGCTTTGAATTTAAATATTTGTTTTATAATGAGAACTTTTATCATTTAAAAAATAGCTTTATTGCTTTTTTAAGCCCAGTTATATTTTTTCCCTTTAAGCTACTTGACTCTTTTGTGCTCCTATATGGCTGTAGAAAATACTATTGTTTTTGGAAAGGTTGTTTTTTACATTATTTCTTTATTACTTACCCTAGAATCTTAATCTTTTTTGTATATGTTTGGGTGTTCTTTTCATCTGGAAGTTTATTTATTATTTTTTTCCCTGTACAATATGTTCTGTACTTCCAGACCTGTTAGATGCTAATTTTACGTAATTATCCCTCTTTAAAAGTTCACCCTCTTAAAATTATCCCTCCTTAAAATTTGCTACTATATGTTGCAGACTGGGCTTTTTAGAAAATACATTAAAAATATTCATCACTGCCTCCCTTTCTCTCTCAAAATCAAACTGCCCTTAAAAAAAAAAAAAAAAGAGAGATGACTTAGTATTTCATTTATAATTGGAAGAGAATAAAGGACATTTAATAATGTGCTAGTAGATAGACATATTTTTAATTAAATTGTAATAATGGTAAAAAACACAGTATTTTCATAGTATAGATGGAATTGCAAATCTTATATATGTATCAGTTGCCAGATTAACTGAGCAATCTCAGAATAACCTTAAAATTTTAATGTAGAGAGTATATTTCATTTTAGTGAATATTTGTGTATGAGAAGATTAAGACAACTGATCTATCATGAAAATGAAGCTTTGTGCTTGCAGTCCAGAGATTATCAATGTAGTTGTCACAGGTGAAATTTGCACAAGTGTAGGTGTCCCACATAAAGGCCCGCATAGCTTCTAGCTATTTACCTTCTAAATTTCCATGGAGCTATAAAGGTGGTATCCAGCCATGGTTTTATCTTTGTGCTGCAGCCTGGCATACTGGCTGCACCAGGGGGGTCCCGCCCTGGGGAGTCCCCCCCTGCACACCCAGATGTCTATGACAGGAGCAGGTATGAGACACAAGAGGTTGCAGCATCCAGGCCTATTTTGCTCCTGATACAAATTGACACCTGGCAAATGAAACACAGTATTTTTGAGATAGAAACATGTCTGCAGTCCTGTCCCTGGTCCCTGGCCTTGCAATAGTTTGGGGCATAAGGATGGATTACACTCAAGATTTTACTAGAAGCCATCAGTTGCACCTGTCCTGAACATGTATTCCTTGTTTGACAGCTGTGTAAAGCACCTCCAGGCAATGATTTTTGCTAGATTTCTGGAGATATTGGTCTTCCTCTATAAGACATAAAAGCATCTAGACAGAGTGATTCTGCTCAACTTGGGCAGATTGCCAGCTTTAACTTCAGACCCATCCACACTATCATTATGTACATTTTGAGTCACTCAGAGGTTTAGGTCCTTAAAGTCCACCTAAAGACACTTCTAAGCAGAAGGTCTTTTTATTTCATGAAAATCAGCATCATTAAAATTCTCCACCTTCCTGTTATTCACAATTTTCACTGTTCCTAACAACTTTTAAAATGAACATGAACCCAGAATGAACCATGGACTTCCAAATACCAAAAATTATACTCTTTATTCTAAAGGCAAAACATCTTATTTCTTTAAGGTTTCAAGCCCAAAATATTTCCTATCAATAGCATTTAGTTCAACCTGGAGTTGAAATTATCAATTCCATTCATGGGTCACCATTTATAATTGTCTTGTCTCTTGGATCTTACCCATCAGACAAAACAGCTATAACAGACTTTACAAAAGGCTTTATTTTTCCTGGTTTTGCATGTAAATAATGTGTTTGCATTTACTTCAGATACAAATGGTGCCACCTGCTCCTCTTAGTACCCTGACATTTGGTGCTAATTAGATGGACCTGCATTATCAATAGCAAAGTAATACAGTGCTGCAGCAGGCATGGTTACCATGGATCCTAATGCACTCAGCATTCCACAGGAAATTTAGCAAAGCATAAGAAATAAATCTATTCCTGTGTGAACCTGCACCAGTTCTGTGACACTATTAAAGTACATCCTCAAAGTCTGCTAAATCCAAGGGTAAATACCATTATTATTTCTAAACTTTTATTAATGCATTTTACCACTGAGTCACCATGTAGGTGAAACAAAATTGCAAGTCAATTTTAAACACCCTGACAGTGGTAATGGAAACAAGTCATGCATTTAAACTGTAAAGGAGAATGAGTCTCAACTGGGGATCAGTTGCCACAAAAAAAGACTACTGGCATCTGTAAGTGAGAATAGTCAAAACAATTCATGCTCATAGGACTGGCACACCGAATAGTTGCTGTGAAAGCTCACGCTATTTGTTCCTTTTCAAGCCTACCTGAATGAACCTAATTATTATACTCTGATTATAACACTAACAAACACAGGCTAATCCAAAAGTTGCTTCTACAGGGTGATTTGACATAGCTCAATAAACTCTACAGATCAAATTAAATGAGAAGGAGGAATGGATTATGGTGAGAGCAGAAGGCAAAGAAAAGAAGCTAATAACAGAGAAATAAAACCATTAAATAAGACAACAATATAAAAATAAAATTATTTCCTTTCTCCCTTCCTTACAGTAAGATGCATATAACACTGTAATTCTTCCCATCTGTTCCAGGGTCCCCCATTCCATATTTTACAACTGAGATAAATTAGCATTTTCTGCTTCAGGCATCAGCCTTAGACATTGTTTGGGGTTCCTCCTTCATTGTCAGAATTATCTACATTTCTGCCTTGTACACATCTTTGAGTGCCACAGAGCCAGGCTTCTATGAGCTTTAAGATTCCTTCAGAGCTGTACCCAACCTCTCACACCTCAAAGGAAAAGTTCAGCATAGCACCTGAGTTATAAATTGCACATTCTGTGTTCTCTGAATTGGCTTTTTTAACAAACCACCAAAGGCAAGTCTGAAACATTGCCTTCCCATTGCAATTAGAATGATTTGCTGTAGTACGGAGGCAACACACTGCAATCAATGGAAAATCACAGAGAGATCCACTACCCAAAGCTGAAAGCACCACAGCATAATGCTAGGAAGCATGTGGTATGATATACAACCTCACCAGGCTCAGGCTGGTACCTCCATGTGAGTCCTCTAGGTTTCCTCACAATTGAATTCTAACTAAAATATTTAATCCTTAAAAGATGAAATTCATTTGAGAATCACCTCATTAAGTTTGTGTAAGTGACAGAGCTCAAGGGAAGTGGAAGAAGACAGGCCAGACAGCGTCTACAGGGGTAAAAGCTTTTTATGGGGTAGCAAAGCTCTACTGACCAGGAAATTACAATTAATAAAACACTGCATGCAACAGGTAAGTCATCAATACATGATTTGGGGAAGGATAGAAGTAACATTTGCTCTCCTTTTCTTTCTCTCTTTATTGGCAGGTACAAATGGACAATGGACCTAAGTTTGTACAGCATAGTTCTATTCACAAGCAATCATATTAAGAATCAAAATCACACCCTAAAATGCTACCAATCTGTCTACATTTGAACTCGCAATCAGTTCTTAATTGTGAGGAAATTTCAGTATCTAATTTTTCAATAACCTGAAGCTGCAGTGAAACCGCAGTATTTATATGAATACAATTCACACTTTTGAAACAGTAAATCTCAAACTGTGCACATGGCCTAACAAAAAAAAAAAAATATCCACTGATCAGACTGGAGATTTTGCTTTGCCTGGGACCCTGGAGACTGTTCACCCATCACAGTCACTAGATGCTTCCCCTCGACCAGAGTCTGCTAACTGACATAATTTCACAGCTGGAATGAAATCTGTGTCCCCGTAGCCGAGTGATTCTTACCTTGGGTGGCTCATGAATAACCAAGAATGTGTCTGTTGTACAGCATGAATTTTGAAGAGGAAAGAGCGAGCTGCTCTAATGCCTGGCCAAGAAAAGTTTATTCGTCAGTCAGAGGGGTTTGCTTTTTCTAAATGTCAGAACAATACAATAGTCCCCACAAATAAGGAAGCACATTAAGAAATCTGAACAAGAAAAGCATGTATCACAGATAAGATTTCCACAGTTATCAAGGTACTTTGAATTAAGAACAAATAAACCACAGCTTTCTTGACCAATAACTTGTGAACCACATCTACTTCACTTCTAATATCACGATACTGTCAAAACTTGGTCTTTCAAAAAAGCTGTGTCACATGTCGCTGTGAGACACATGCAGTAACTTGTTAAAGTTTTCATCCTAGTTCTTTTCAGGAGGTCATTGGCCAGGATAAGAGAAGAGACACGAATGCTGTAATCTTTGGAAACAGATTTAAAATAAAAAAGTTTTATAAGACAATCAGATTTGCACTCTCCAGAGGGCTTCAACCTCTTGTAGTTATTGATATACTGGGTTTCAGAAAATACATAAATGTTAAGTGGCGAGTATTCTCAGCTCCCACCTCTCCCACCTGACATTCTCCTGCAACCATCACATCTTTGATTTTGAGGAAGAGATGAGATGCATAACTTAGATATTGTCTTCTGAAAATCAGCCCCATAGAAAGATTGTCTAGAGACATGGAAAATCACTAGACATCAATGTCAACTTTTATCTGTGTGATTCATCATAATCAGCATGTCATTTATACACACTGTCATTATCATCTCTATCAACTATGTGCTAGATAAAAATTTGCACAGGTAGCTGTTCACATATGTCTGTATATAATAAATTATTATACACTGCTCTGATAAGAATTATTTTTTTCTGGGTCTCAAATCATATGTTTCCTCTCATCTTAAACCACAAATATATGGGGAGGCTTTGTTACAGCATTACATTACATTAGAGAATGTATTTCCATCACAACAAAAATATTTTCTGAAAAACTTAGTCACCACCATTTTGTTTTCTAGGGAAGACAACACAGAAAATCGGCATTATATTGAAAATAAGATTGTTGCGTTTTAGAACTAAACCAGTTTGAAAGTTGTGGTTACATGCATTTGATTTTTGTGTTAGGTAACATACTATAGTCTTTTCATTGAAGTAGAATAAGGTTAAATTTTCTTTTGCTTTGAATTTTAAAATGGTCTGGTTTAATTTCTATTCCAAATGTCAAAATCCTTTTTTGAAATAGAAGACTGATCTTTGCAGTTCCACTTCTCAAGAGGATTTCCTGAATAACAAATCAAGAATAAAGGTTTTGACCTATGTATTTAATCCCACTTTCCAAAATTGATCCTGAATGTATAGCAGCAGTCACTGGAAATGCTTTGCTTTCTTGAACAGTTCAAATATATCATCTGAGATTAGGAAGAAGGGAGATGGGAGGGGGAGCAGTTCTCCTGTGGCCTGCCAATGTTTGTCAGCACCAAAAGGTCCAGCCCCACATCCCAGCTCCCACAGCTTCAGCTCCCCTTTCTGCAGGCAGCCTTCTCTGAATCACGGTAACTCCCTCAGCCCTTCTTCATCTCCCTCTTAGAGTTTCTATGCTGAATTGAAGATGGGTAACACAAAGATTAGAGAGAGGAGAAGGGGAGATGAGAAAGACAAAATATTTTGCTCCAAGAGCATCCTCTGTGGACTTGCATAGAGATAGGCATGACAGTGGAATTAAGCTAGTGGGAAAGGAGATTTTATATAGGAGAATAAATGCATACCAAGACATATACACATGCACATTGTACATTGTAGTAATACCTAAAAATGGAGTGCCCCAGAGACTACATCTGTATGGATTTCAAAACCCAAGGAATAGGGTTTTATCATCATCCTTTCATCAGAAAACGAATCGTATGCAAAGTTGAAGAACAGACAATATGACCAGCGAAAAGTATTAATAATGCAGTTTTTCAAATCATCACCTACTCTCTAAGGAGGTATAATAAGAAGGCAAAGTGCAGGCACTTAAAATTACTATTTCCTTGCTGAGCTGGCTATGAAATATTTTTACATGGGTAGAAAATACATTTAAGACATGCTACATGTTACCATAATCAGTCTTATATCCTTTCAGCTGTGAAATGCTACTGAGCTCAGTGCAGTCCTGCACAGATGCGTAAGTGGGCCCTGTAGAACCTACCTTGCAGGAATGGAGCTATATTTCTAAATATTGCGCAGTAAATTGTTTGAAGTCATAATTACACCTCAAATCTTGACCATAGTGTAATTAAGGTCCCAACCCTCAAATGGCTACTAAGTTAAATTAGCATTCAAAACTCCATTTAAAAAAGGACTTTGGAAAAGAAGAAACACTTAGTCAAAAACATGTTCATAAAGGAATTAATGTACTGAGCTATAGCAAAATGTACATAGTCTTATAAAAGAGTTACTAAGGACTTGAACACCATGAAGCAAATGACTAGGAATGACAAATCAGACCAAGCGCAGAATTTACAATATATGTTAAAGAACAGATAAGGCAACAAGTTAAAATTTAACCCTATCGACGAGTGTCACAGAACCAAACTCCTCGAGCGATCAGAAAGAGTGAGAGGATGATTTTGGCCACTCAGTCACAAAAACAAGGGAACTGAAATGCTACAGAGTTACAGAGACAAACAGCAGAAAACACGACATTCGAAACCTCATTTCACTCAACCACATTTCAGGCAGGTAAATATCATAATGAAGCATCAGCCAGAGACACTGTAAATGACCACCAACATGAACAACAACTAGAGAACTCCAAGAAGAGAAAGAATGTTGGGTTTTATCTGGAAGAGCGCACTAGATCCAATTTCAGATAGGACTACAAATGAGACCCTTTGTAATGATGAACAAAATATTCTCAGACACACCTTTCTAAAAAGGAAGAAAAATAAGTAAGCAAGAAAAAAAATGAGTATAGGAATGTTGATATCTTTTTTTTTTAAGGAGCACTATATAAAGGCAAAGAAGATGGTACCATCCAAATTCTAAAAGCCCACTTCCCTTTTTTAATGTCACATATGTAACCAAAAGTAAACATATAGCCCTGATCTTAAAGGCTCTAAAAGCAAAACCCAACATGATTCAGTATCACAGTAGAGAAGACTGCAAGAAATTTGAATTCTTTTTTTCAGAAGAGTGATTCATACTAAAATGAGAAAACAAAGAGGGCAAACTGTGGAAAATTGAACCACAAGCCAGCAGACCAAAAGAGATTTCAAGGAGTAATAAACATTACTGTTCCCTCCCACATACAATTTTCCTTTCATTGACACTAGACAATTTTAGAATTCAGTATCGCTGAGGCCAGATTCTTGGTTGGTTACCCTTTTCATAGGATGTTCAAATTTCTTGTCTTTATTTCAAGGTTCTGTGCAACCTGTCTATAAAGCTCTGCTTGTTTTCATCCTGGTTTTAAGATCTGAAACTCTTGTCTTCTGAAGTAAAAAGCAATGTAGCTTCCCTTCTGATCATTCCTTTAAAGCTTTTCTTATCCTACTCTGCCTTTGATTACTGACCTCTCTGTGATTTTCACACAAAAATCAAGTTACTGCTGTCATTTGGGGGGCCACGTCCTCTCAAATCTCATACTTCTTCATGTCAATAACGCAACACTCATGCATAGCATTGAAGATTTGGCCATATAGTCCTTTGTATTTTATCTCTGTGCAACTAAGTTGCAGAATCCTTGGTCTCATGTTCCAAACCCTGTCGTCTTGATTATCATCATAAAGCACATGAAAGACAATTTCACAGAGGAATTAGTTAAAACAGTTCAGATAAAATGGAAAGTGACCTTAATACTCATCCAAAATTCAACCCAAATCTTATGCAGACCCCAAAGTCTCACACTGCAGCTTGCAAAGGTATGGGTCAGCCAGAGCCTATGTAAAGGAAAATGTGTAACACAGGGTGCCAGGGATCTTCTACCATGAAGGCTGATAGCCAGGCCATAGGTAGTTCTGCTGAGAAGTGCAGAAGCTGCAGTATAATATGTAGATTTATTTGCCCTTTCTCCTGCAGGCTGTCAGGTACCAATCTTTATATTCTATGCTCTCCCACTGCACGTAGAAATTGCAAATGTAAAAGACCTTTGCATATTCACTTTCAGTTCTGTTCGCTGACATGAAGACTTGTAGAATATAATGCAGCAAATTAATTCTTCCTTCCTTCATTATTTTATTCCTCTCTCCATTTTAAAACACTGCTACAACTATAGATTTCACATAAAATCCAGTGGAGAGGTATCAGAAGTTCATGAGATATTTTTTTCCTATTAAATTTCTACTCCAATTTCACATAAAAGTTATAATTATATATATATATGGCCTAATTAAAAAATAAAAGCAATGAGATCCAGGAAACAAATCACTGAATACATTTGCTTTATTGATCAGTACATAATTAGCTATTTACACAGCAAATTTAGCCTCCTTTTCACTTCCCAAATTCTGTAAAAACATTTGTAATCTTACATTTATTATTTATTTGGAATTATTAAGTACAAAGTCAATGGCTAATTTGTGGTCTGTACATTTGTTTTTTCTCAATAGCTTTTATCTAGAATCTAAGGAATTTTGCATACTTTTAAGCTGGATGCAGAACACTTTACAACCTTTTTGCCTCATAGTTATACTATTCAATTTTGGAAATTGCTTTTCTCTACTGTAGACTTTTGGCAGATGCTAACATTTCTGTCCAAAAAGTTAAAAAGAAAAGGCAATTATTCCAGCAAAGTATACACATGTACTGTTTGTTATATTTTCAGATTTTATATGTAACAAATATATCCTGCAAGAAGAGTCAGTGAATTGCAGAGCTTACTCTATCACTCTCCAGGCCAACACTTACAGTGTTCCTGAAACTATTTTTAGAGTCCCAGGCTCTTTTTCAAAATTTAAAAGGAACAAGATGAATTTTGTTTTTGTTTGCTGTTACTTTCACAAGTCACAGGAAGAGACAATTTAAAATGTTACCTTGAAGTGTTTCTGGTGCTGGAAATTATTTGCTCATTTCAAGATGAGAGAATAATTGTTGATTTATCTGAGAGTCTCTGAAAAACTGTTCTTTCAAGGGTATGGCTCAGGAATAAGTCTACCAATAGTCAGAACTCAATACTGAGAGTGAAAAAGCACCCTTATATTCTAAGCCAAACAATGCTTATGTGGCACTTAAATTCCTCTGAACTCCTCTGAAAAGGTTTATGACGTGCAAATGCCAACACATTTTTTTTCTTTGCTTGAAAAAATACAACAGGAAAACACTGTTAGAAAAAAAAAATAATAATCTGAAGAATACAATCTCTGGCTCAAAGAGATTATACTTGAGCACATGGAAAAGTAGGGAACAGATGGGAAGGAAGGGAAACCTGAACACCATGGTAAACCTCAGCTCACCACCTGCCTCACAACTGAAGAGCTTTTGAAGCTATATGGGTCTTAGCTTTTTCTGGGGTCAGGTGGAATGTATGTAGTGTATACACCTTCCCTTTCACTATCTTGAATTTTAACTAGACAGTAACAGATCAATCAAGACCATCCTTGGCTGCCAAAACTTCAATAAATGCTGAAGATACAGTAGAAAAAGCCCCACAGCGTTAATCACCCATTGTTTACTGATGCAGCTGAAGATACCGCTAATGGCAGCACACTTTATCCCACAGTAGCACTTTAATAAACTGAAAGTAACTTATTTTCCACAGGGTATGTTGCATGTGAGACTACAACACCTGCTGCTTTTGTCTCAGGGACAGATCATGTACATTATGTAGATTCATCAAAGACTTCAAAGCCTTAATTTGTCAGTCTCCTGGGATTATCTCATCGCAGAATTAAAAGGATCTTGGCCAAAATAATAGAAACATTTCATTTTTAAACAAAGCCTAAACATAAATCTGAAATATAAACCTTTGTCAAAAAGTCCCTTTAAAATATTTTGCATAATTCAACAGAATATTGCATGCTGAAAATGTATGGTACTATAATAGGCAAATAGTCACATATTCAGATCTGAGGAATATTTGCTGATAGTCTATGTACCAAGGATGGCCATGCTTTTTTTTTGTTGTTGGGGTTTTTTTTGTTTCTATCTGTGAACGTACCTGTAAGGATGCTAAATTACATCTAAACGTTTGAGTAATATAGTCATAATTAATATAGTCAGATATTGGAGTTATCACCAGGATCTTACACGAACTGGGAAGGCAGATTGCTTTATTGATAAGGTGGTGACCAATGCAGCCATGGAATGGGATTCACTTCACACGACTTGAGGAATCTAAAAGCAGGGCACCTCATCCAAATTAGTCATCTAGGTCTATCTGCAGTCCATAAAGAGAGACGGGCATCCTCAAAGGGTAAGTCATGCCAGTCTAAGCAGCTTACCAAGACTTGTGGAGGTGGCCTGCTAGAAGTTAGAGAATTAAGTGAATCCTGTCTCATGAGCTCCACCCAAGGGCAATCTTGCAAGCCCTGAACATGCACTAGTCCAGAGCCAGACTTCGGGTCAAAATCATTATGCCCAGCCATGCAGTTACGTTGGTGTAACTTCCACGTAAGAAACACACCTCTCCTCCCGTGTACACTGATCTTAACACAATCTGGGGACACTTTTGGATACAAATACTATTCTGGAAATATTGAACTACAACTGGTACATTTAATAGATACACTTATCCATTAAAGGCCAAATTCTGACCTCCTTTTCTACTCTGATTTGTATTACAGTCCATTATGTATGCCCCGTTGATTTTGCTGGGTCTATTTTTGCAATAAAATTGTATTTGGTAGATTAAAACATATGTGCATCTGTTTACAGATGACCAGTCTGTACAACCTTGCACAAAAAGTGAGTAATTACTTATAAATCAGGGGCATTTCACAGGTGAATTCAATGTATTAAAAATGTTCATGATCTAAAGCAGTCCACAATAAGTATTTTAATTGCTGCTTCCTGAAATTATGACATCACTTATTTTACCTATGCTAATTGTATTATAAAATTGATATAATTATTAAAAATAGCTTTACTTGGTGTATTTGTGGTATCTAAAGTCAGAATAAGTTTGAACTTTTTTTTTTTAAATATCAAACATAGTTCATCAGTAGAAAGATCACAAAAAAAAGATTAAATAATTTCTTTCTTTTAACCATTTTCTTTTCCTTTGTATTCATACTTGTTTTAACTTGTTGATATCCTGTAAATCAAGTATTAGCTAATATAGAAAAGGCTATTTTGTGGGAACTTTGCATCAACAGTTATACGATGTAAGTCACTGTATTCCAGTACATATGTGAGATGACTTTTTTTTTTTTTTTGGCAGTTACAAAACAGGAAAAACAAGTAACTTTTTTTGATTACTGAGAAACTGCATACTGTTAAATTTAAATATATATCTTAAATCAATGCATACTCCAAGATTATTAAAAACAGCTTATAAATATTGAGCTGTGTATTAAATAGACTTTCCCCTTTCAGAACAGCTAGTCAATGGAATAATGCAATGTTAGTTGGTAGGTAGCAGTCTTCTGCAAATGAGGGCCAAGAGAGTCAAATCCTGCTTGTGCTCAGGAACTGAGCAGAGAGGGCTCTATGTCCTTCTGACTTACTCAGAGGGATCACCATCACGAGCAGCTGATTTCCCTCACCACACAGACTCTGACAACACTAGATGGGGGGTGGGGGTGTCCACCTTTCTTCATCTCTACCCACTCAGTCCCTTGAATACAGCTACAATCATGTTTTATTCAGACAAGGAATGCACTTTTGAAACAAATTTCCTGACTGCTCCCACTTTCACACCATGGAGCGGTCCTGTTGTGCGCAATCCCAGTGCCTTTCAGGGGAAACCAAAGTGTAGCATGAGTGCCTGCAATACAGCTATTGCCCTCCAGCTCAAAGGACCATACTAACCTGAAGTAAAATCTCTTGAAAAAGAGTATAGTATGGACCTCAGATGCTCACCATTGACTCCTTCACTCTGCAGAGGTGAGCTGTTTGATAACATAGACATGGTTTCAGGCCACCTGGGCTGCCTGGGGAAGAAGGTACCTCACAAAGACCATCTTTCTCTGCCTGATTGGTATCTCCCACCATGCAATAGACCAGGAAAAAAAAAAAATGTATCATGGACCACTCCTTGTGAACATGGAAGAACATTTTCAACCAAATTAACATGCCTGCTTCTGGCCTGGGTAATGAAGTTTCACATCCAAAGTTCTCAACCAGATTAGTTCACAGAACAGTGCTAGAGTGGTCAGACAATGGTCAACAGGTCTGAAGATGAGTAACCTCCTATGAGGTTACAAAGATCAGATCAGCCTGTCTGACCACATCCAAGCACATCGAAAACTATGCAGCTAATGGTCTCTTTCGGAGACTGAAACTATTTTTTATTGTACTACTTGTATTCTAATGAAGCGTCTAGTCAGGTAGCAAGTACGCACACCAAATGCACACACCTATAAAACGTTTAAGCACTGTAAACTGAAATGCTCAACTAATGGGACAGATGATGTATATACAAAATTGAAGGAGTTCTTCCAGCCCTCTCCCAAAGCAGAATTACGAGAACTTGCTCAGAAGGGAAAACAACAAATATCTTTTCTACCTGAAGGGTATCTGCAACTCAGGCTTATACCGAACAAGTCTTCCTGTTCACAGCAAGGGTCTGATGAAGAACGGCATCCAACACTTTGACTATCATTTTTTCCCCATTCTACTAGCATCTGTCCAAAATGGTTGGGCTGCTAGCAGAAATGGCCGAGTAACTTACTATTGCTCCCAGGAAAAAGGATTGCATAGCGATACCATGATTACGTGTGCAACATCTAAGTTACATCATAAATAATACTGGTTACAAGTTTTCTGAGGTTACATTTCAGAACGTGCAGTTCCAGAGTTTACACAAAATTGTACCTAAAGCAAAAATTAGTTCACTAAGATAGGCCATTCTTCCAGAGGGTCTGAGCTGTAATAAGTATTTCTGTATTCATAAGTTCCTAGCAAACACATCCACACACGTGCACATACATATGTGTATTAAAAGTATTCCAACTCGGCAGTGAGTGTATCAAGTCTAAAATGGCAAGATGCTCTATTTAAATGACTTTGCAGTGGAATATGACTCATAACTTTGTAAAGCCTTAGAAATCTAAAACCGATACATTTCCTGACTGAATACAAGACTTGAATTCCTATTCACGAATAAAATTATAGAGAAACAAATACCTCTATGGAGTATATCAACAATTTCTTCTTCATATTAGAATAAGAAGCTTTTTAAAATGATATGTTTTGCAAGTGAATCTAAGATTTTACAATGGGATTGAGAAGTGGTATTCCACTAGATATATTATAAATAGATGTGAAAATACTGGTGAAACAATAAAATGGATGACAGCAAGTGAAATGAAGAAACCAAATTAGTGAATGGGCAACGTATGTTAGGTCCCCTGATTTGACAGCTCTCAGGCATACTGAGTGATACTTATGTACATTAGCAGCTGCTGAAATGAAACACTATTCAACTTGAATCTTCTGAAATTCTATACTTTTGGAATAAAAGCCAGAACTGGCCCTTTGTAAGACAACTGAATGTGTATTTTGATGAAACATACCTTCATCTATGATCTACCTCTTATCAGTCTATCAGTGACAGCAGAGACGTGGCAAGGTTCATGCCTGCACGTTCTCCACCATCAGGACAGAATTTGGCCTAAACATTCTGACCTGACGTATAACACAAGAAAGTCTGTATTTCAGTCTTGTTAATTTTGACAAAACATCACTCACCATTCTCAGACATGAACTTTTTCTTTGGAATTGACTACCTAGGCTTCTGAAATTGGAAACCAGACAAAATCTGCAAAAATGGTGAATTTATGGCCTATTGTATACTACAATAAAGAGATTAAACTTAATTCAGGTTAATGGAAGAGGTCTTGGTGCCACCTGGGACATGAGATATTGTCCTAAAACCAAAAGTAAATGCTCTCTGGCTCCATATATTATTTAATGACACATGACGCAGTTTGATTTAATGCTGTATTAGAGGAAGCATGGGACCACTGCAGTGCAGCTACCTGTAACGCACAATTTTCATAGTTCTGAGATAATGTCCAAAGCAGAGTAGAAAACAGCTCAGACTATGACAAATACTCCTCAAAGTCTTTTGTTCCCAGTTGATGTGATGGGTAGCAAAGATTCGACAGCCAACTTGGCTCCTGCTTATTATGCTGCAAAACTGACTGCTGTGACTTTTACGTAGAATTATTGTACTTACACAAAAGAGCAACAAACATTTTATAAATATAAACAAAAAGTAAAAAAAAACAACCTCCTTCTGCAATGTGTTTATAAGATACTTTTCAAATTGGAATCAAGAAAATGCAACCAGCAAAAAAAAAAGAGAAAGAATAAGAAATGCCCTTTCTACCTCTTATAGCTAAATAAACCGGTCACAACACACAAGTCACACAAAGAGGGAGAGCATGCAGCTTTTCCATGTGGTCAAAACCAGTGTCTCCTGAGCCTTAGTGCCTTTTGGGAATTGTGGTACATCTCACCATGTGTCTCAACTGCATCTATGCTGATTCTTTAAACTTTGCATAGGTCTCAAAAAAAAAAACCAAACAACAAAACCAAACCTACGTAACCTACGTTAAGACTAATTTTATAGTAATGGAACCATTGCTCAAACTACATAGCAATGCATTGTACCTCTGTGAGATGCACATTCTGCTACTGAACTTGTATAAATTTTTCAGAATGTGGCGGCATACACATATGAATAAATCTACTTCTTTCCATTGATATTTTTAGCTGCAATTGTGTTTTCAAAGAGGTTGGTTAAGGAAAAACAGTTAAATAATGGATCTGTAAAGTACCTAGGTATGCATGATGTCTATTATACTGCACTATGATTTTTTTTCAGTGAAACACATAGTTCGGTTTAATAGAGGAAACTGAAATTTGACTAATTTGCACAGGTCTCTATATGCTTTTGGAAATTCTCCCATCTTTATTTTTAGCAGTGCAGTCAGTCATTATAGGTTGTTAAAGGCTGATTAGGTTTGCAGAGTAGTTAAAATGCTAACCAAACGAAACAGGGGGAGAGACTACTTCTTTAGGGCTGTGCATGAAAGAGCCTTTTTAATTAACATTTTTATTGAGGTTTTATTAAAGGACCACATTTTGCTGTTCAAAGACTAAAAATATTTTGATAAATGCATGACTTGAAGGGATGTTATAGGGGAAAAACAGAACAAATCTCAATGGAACAGCATCTTATGTCAGATTTGAATCTAAGGCTATGATTGCACACATTAGAACATGATACAGAAAGCAACTTTACTTCATGTTAATTTCTATCTGCTTATGCATGCAAACACAAACAAACATCTACATGTGTACACACATATATTTGTAAAGAGAACTTCTTCAGATTTATTTTTTTTTTAGAATGAAATCAAATATTAACATTCTGTGAGGTTAATGGAAGCAAATCTGAGTACATTTCATTTAATTCTTACCCTTGTCCCTTAACTCTTCAGCATTAATGCTGCTTTCTTTTTCTATCACCATGTTTTGGTCTTCTGAAAGAATGATGGTGCATATTGTCAGCCCCACAATTCAATGCAATTCTTAAAAAAGTAGTCTGGGATATCTTTGTTTCATTTATACTGTTTCTTAAGAAACACAAGGTCTGGAAACCTACCTTAAGATGGGACTGAAAATTGGTAGCTCAATAACCAAGAGCTGGAGTTAAAAACAAAACACCAGGATTAAATCTAGTCAGTCCACAATTTATAAGTAATGCTAAATCCACAGCTATCAAAAACTTAGCCCACTAACTGAGTCAAATGAGAAGCTGAGGGTATGGGAAAATTCTCCAGGGTGTTAAATTTAAAGTCAAGCAACAGGCATACTGTCTTTCCCATCTTTCATAAACATGGGGCAAGCCCTTCCTCTTGAAGAATGTTCATAATCGAAGGATGAATGCTGTCTCTGGCTTTACAGTTTTCTACTGGGCACAGGGATGAGTGAAAAGCTTCTCATCTCCTCACATCTTATTTCCACAAAGAGATTCCAATGCTAAAGAAAGGCTGTTGAAGATCCCTGAAAGATTCATGGCTCACTAAATATCTTTTTATTGAATGTAGAAAACCTGCACCTTGAATAAATATGTGAAATTCCTTGTAACCTCTACAGACAGTTCATTTCTTGTAGTGCTCCGTTCTTTTCCATTTTGTTGTAGTAAGGCAAACGAGTTTTCTCTGTAAATGCCTGTCTCCAGTTAAAAAAGTTTAAGGGTAGTCATTGAATTATTGTTTCATGTTTACTAAGCTAATGGCCCTTTTTTATTATTATTATTTTCTTTTTTTTTAAGTCCAGAAATGTTGGAACAAAAAGTCTTTAATATTTTTCAATGTGCACTATTCCAATCTTGATGATTTGATCAATGTACACTCACATTCAAAATACGGAGCTAGTGGCAAATCAATAGTGGCAAAGCAATTACTTTTTCAAAGTTTAGGTGAATCACTGCTTTTTGTAAACTGGCAAAAATAAGAAAACAAATGGTCAGGCAAACTCAAAAGGAACATATTATTTTGTGTATCTCCAAACCACAAATTCTTTTAAGAATAAGAAGCAACAACAACCGCAAATAAACAGTATTTTTAAACAGTTTTAAATTACCAGTTTTCTTTAATAAACTGTTTAATCCATTACACTCTAGACTGTAATATTCAGTAATGTACAAGAACAGAAGAAGGTAAGAAGGCTTATGAACTTTTGTAATTTTTAACCTTGAAGGAAAAGAAAACCCTTTCAGGACTTTCAATGCTAAACAGAATGTTGATTTTACATGGAAGAGAAAAGAGGTATATTTTTTGCTTTGAAGCACTTTCTGGTATCTTCATAGGATGAAAAGTGCTTGAAATTGTATTAGATTGGTAGCATCCTAACTGCAGGTGGTAAAAATTTAAAGCTATGGACAGATAACTTGACTAAAGAACAGGGATATTATTTTTTGTTGTTGTTGGGAATTACAAATGTTCTATGAGAAAAAGATTCAAGTACCTCCTACTTAACTAAGATAAAAAGGAATGCCTAATAAAACACATCTCAGGCTTGAGAAAACGTTATACCTACCAATTTGCCTTTTAATATCTTTGGAAGGGGAGATTTTCAGATTATGGCTGTATCCCAGGTTTTTTTTTATTTCTCTCAATGCATCACTGGCTATTGACATAATATACAAATTGGGCTGGTGGGCAAAACCAGAAGATCTTATCTGCAGTGCCCAGATAAAATAAAAAAATATATTATTCACATAAATATTTATATAAATACCATTGGTGGGTTTTCAGTTCAGTTTTCAAATCCTGAATGAGAGATGGGAAAACATCCTTTTAATTGAGCTGAAATTTAGGACTGAGAAAATACACATGAAGTTCAGAGAAAACCCACTGGAAGGGCAACTGGCAACTTGGATAGGCCAAGAATCTGTGTCTTTAATATAAAGTTATGAACAATTAAATGTAACAGCTCCTATATCTTTATTGAAATTTGAGGGTTTATTATTTTCTTTCATTTACTGCCATTATTTCAGAGCAGGCTTGGCTATGAAGTCTGTTTTGGCTTTTCAAGGGAAAGATAAACTCATGGGTGAGATATTCTCCCCTCTAAACTTTAGCAGACTTAGAAGATCACAGTAGACTGACTCATCTGTTTTGGGTGCGTCGGTATGAAGAACCAGCCAGGATTTCATTGCTGCCTCTTTTTGTGCATGGAAGGCATGACAAATGATCTGGGGTAGTCAAGATACCATTGCGATTCTCGAGGATTAGACTGGGGGATGTCACTCCCCCATTGTCCACCGAGCATTTTTCCTTAAATCGCAGGAGTTTTAGTTCAAATTTCCATCCGCATGTCTTGTTTCAGTTTATTTAAAAGGAACAAATATTGGTTACATTTGCTATCCAACCCTTTAAATTTGAGTTAGACAATTTTTTTTGTCTAGGGAACACAATCAACCAGTCAGCTTGTTTCAGGTCTGCTGCTGTCCAAGCGTCTTTTTTATTGTAGTAAGCACAGTTTTAGTCAAGGGTCCTATCACTTGGCAGTACTCTTGCTTGCAGAATTCATAACCTTTTTCCCCAGCAGGTACTAATATATGTGCAACCTTCATATGAGACTGCTCACATCTTAGTCCTATCCCTTGATACTATGTTAACTTTCTGGTGTCGAAAATATGTTTTCTTTCTGTTTTCAGGCACAGAGAGCATACCATAACTTTGCTTCATAAAATATACGGATATCTATTTCAAATCGCAAATTACTTTGAATCTATCAAGATATGGCCTATGCACTTTATATACTGCTTTTCATTTGGTAATTCATTTTGACAGATGTGACGAGGCTGAGACAAGTCATACAACCATCTGTGGTAACATTTAGAGCTTCCCAAACTTCAGCACATACACCACTCATTCCACCTGAAGAACTTCAAAAAAGCATCTATTTTCCACTTAAAATAGGAAGGGGGGGGGGGAAAAAATCCCTTCCCAGACATGGGTAACTACCCAGCCATGAATTACTGCTATATGAATCAAGGCCAAGGAGTAAAGGATTAGAGTAATAAGCTAATTTAGCTCAGTGAGGAACTAGATATCATCCTTTTCTTTTGTGGTGTATGAAGTAAAAGGCAGAAGATGAGGCAGCAGTGTTGAAATGAAAGAGTGCATGCATGTCTCTCCTATTTCTCTGTGAGATGTATCTGTGCATTGCGAAGCCCAGTGCAGTAAGTCTTTGAATCGATGGAACAGTATACATACAATAAATCTGGTGGTTCAGGAAGTGCAGGAATAATGGTGCATGTGCTTGGAGACTGCACGGCATGTCTGTTTGACAAGCCCAGGAGAAGTGGGGTGCTGGTGTGCAGCTTTTTGCAGAAAGTTAGGAAGGGCACCCCCATAACAAAGGCTGCATGGCGGTGTCACCAGGCAGCCAGAAATCTTGGAACAGCAAAAGAACAAAAATGTTCATGTTCCGTGTAGAAAATATTATTTGGTGAAGGAAAACACTGCCAGGAAAATCAAATCACATTGGCAACCTACATATTTAGTGCAGAAAATCAGGTATTGCTGCTGCCACAAGTCACCGAGATGGTGGTCACTACCAGTAATGCTGGGGGTGGTGGCAGTAATTAAAGGAATAACACTGGGAGCCCTGACATTAGGAAAAAAACTATTTACACAAGTAGTAACATAGTCTGCTGTAGTCACAGAAAACTAAAGGTAACAGTCTTGTAATAACTTTTGCAAGGGACAACAAAAAGCCAACATGTCATAGAGGAGGTGAAACTCAGAGCTACTAATGCAACTGCTATACGAGCTGTCATGACAATAGTGTCTGGGTCTGATGCCTCAGCAAGCAGGTTTGAGAACACCAGTGCCAATTACACAGTTTTTGCTCAAACTTCATAGAGACTTTCAGCTTTATAACAATAGAGAATCCTGTTCTTTTCACATGAGGACAAGTAATAAGAACATATTGATTTGATTTTTAACTCCATCTTCCAAACACAGTTTGTAAACTAAATAAGGAGTTCATGACTTGACCCATCATCATGACCTCAACAGTTTAAACAGCAATTTAATTTTCTCTGTATATGCTTCAGGGATAACAATATGAGAATTATTGTGATGTGCCCATTCACTAAAAAAAAAAAATAAATATCGTATTGACAACTATAGATGGGGTGAGAGAGAAGGTCATTGAAACATGAATGGAATTTAACCACAGCCACAGGTTTTTAACAAGATCTGTACCATCATTGGATTTCTGCAAATTAACTTCTAACTTTCTCAAACATTGTCCATGAATTTTTCTTTAGGTTTGAGAAAAAAATGTCACACTTCTTTTACAACACAATAATATGTATTGGAGTACTGAAGGGAGCCAGAAGAGTGATGAAAAGAAAGCAGTTCCATTCCCGCACTCCAGCAACTTATAGATAATGTCTTACTTTCACAGTTACCTGTGCATTTCTTGATGTTGCTGTTTCTTTTTCCATGTGATCCTAACTTGCATCCAAAGTTCTCCTCCCAAAATTCTGCAAACCATACATTTCTTCGATTGTTAGCAAGTGTTCGGCTCCGAAAATATCTATCAAATCCTACATTTAAAGGGAAGTGAAAGAAGCATTAAAATATGATACAGGATAAAATTAGTCATTTAAAGACAACAACATATTTTGTATAAATATCAGAAGAAGAAAAACTTTAAGTACAAACTACTATAATAAGATATTTTATGAGCATAGTAGTATTTAAGCATTAAAAAGGCACTATATTTGTTAACCTGTATTTTCTGTAGAACAAGATCTTTAAATACCTACTGCAGTAAAAAAATCTCTAAAGCCCCAGCAGAATTCTATAATATATAAAAAAAAAACCCAAAACAAAACAAAACAACAACAACAAAAAAAACAACAAAGAAACCCACCATATAGTTAGGGAAACAGCTAAATTTTTAATACACAGATGAACCAAATAGAGAATTAGATACCTACAAGACATTAGACAAACTGTAATCACTACTCAAAAACTGTGACCCAAACAAATTTCATTTCACAGCCATCTAAAATGACTGGGTACCACTCTGTTGAACCAGAACGCTTTCAGGACACTAAAATTCTGCTTCTATTTATATATTTAATGAGCCCAGCTGAGAAACTAAAGATTCCTGCTTAAATCCGATCAGATTCTGCACCAGCCTTACCCCTACAACCCAGCAAACATAAAGAAATCATGACTAACACACACCATCTGGATTAAGCTCTTTACAAATATTTCCATATGGCTAAATTCTCCAAGTAGCATCAATAATGCTGAGGTTTTTCTAATCGTTTACCACTTTAGAGTGCTTACCCAGACAGTAAGAGATGTTACTATGTCCAGTACCCTTCCAGGAATAAAGTGATTCAAACCAACAACTGGCACTTCATCCAACAAGTCAGAAACTTTGTTAATATAGGTGGCTTCTTAAAGTAACTTTATGAGAGGAAAGCAGCGCCTAGATTGATCTCCTCCCACAAGAATGAGCTGACTCATTATCATCCATCCAATGCTCTTCTTTTTTGTCCCAAAGAACCACCAGACTAAGGGTAAGAAGCTCTCCCCTACAGATGCTCTCATTATTAGATAATTACATGATTGCCTAATTGCAGATTCAGCATCTTCTCATCTCAACAGAAATATTGAAAGAATATTGGATCAGGCCAACTCAAGTTACTTAGTTGGAAAGTTTCCCCTGATTTCCCTGTAATCAAGCACTACATGATTTATTAATTTATTATTTTTTTTAAGAGAACTTGGGTGCTAGGTCATTGTCAGAAAATGAGAATTCTGTGCCATGTACATTCCTACCATCTATTGATGTTCTTTTGGGCAGGATGGTTACTGCTCCTTCTGCAATCTCCTCCTGTTGCTGAACTGGTGAGATTTTTGACCCCCAGCTATCTGAGCCAATCCAGAGGAAGTGTCCAGACTGATTAGCTTTTTTGGCTGCTTCCAGTATTCGCCTGCAACCAAACAACAAATGACTAATTAAACAAACAGCATTTACAAACGATTTGAGAAACCCAAGCATTAATTCTGGCTATGCATAAGTAAGCTCACGCTAACCAGTCAATAGTTTTCACAGTCTAAAGCACATTCAACAACAGCTGTAGTGAATTCAAGTTACAGTACTGTACAAGTTAATTTGTTTCATCTTTAGCCATATTTTTCTAGCATCTTTGGTTTCTTTGTTTTCAGTGACTAAATAATAATCTATTGGAGCTGCACTCTTAGGAACTAGGAATCAGTTAGATCTCCACAGAATAAAGGACCAGTACGGTATATAACTGGAACTCAATTTCTTATCATGAGATTTCCAAGAATTTTTACAGGGGATTGAATCTAAAACTCCTACATTGCTCTATTCTGCACCAGGCAACTGAGCATCTCTGTGATGTGAAAAATCTTCAGCACACAAAATTAGGAAACGGGCACCTAATATCATCTTCATTCGCAAACATGATCACTGCTCGAGCATTTGGAGTTTCCAACAAGCGTTTGATGATCTTTTCAAATTCTCCTGGTCTTGGTTCCCGAGGGATTTTGAGTGACTGAGCAATGCAAACACCTCCTGAGAAAAAATTAAAAGGAAAAAAAAAGAATTTTTGCACATTAAATATTCACACTTCAGATGATCCATAATTAACCAGGCAGGCTAAGAAAGCAAGGCGCTAATCTGAGATACAGCATCACAGCCAAAAGTTACATTATCTATGAATTTTGAAACATGCACTGTACAAGTTTCCACACACAATACTGCATTAAGGAGTACAACTCATTTACCTGTTAATTTAAGGTTTTATATAAAGTTTTAAACACCATCCTGAGCCAGGTCACCAAGCACCACACACTAACAGCTAGACTGAGTTCTACAGACCTACCCCAGTTTATGGCAGCTGAGAATCCAGTCTTGCCACAGGATTGCATTTAACTGTGGGAGCTGCAATTTGATATGGGTTTGTAATGCAGCTTTTTGGTACCAGGTACTATCATACACCTCTGCTTTTTCAACAGTGAGTAGAAGGTTAACAATAAATGCTGTGGTTACAGAATCGAGTAGAGAACTTGAAATGTTCTTTTATGAACGAATACATACAGATCCCTTCTAATTGTTATTATGACAGTCTTAATTAAGTTGTCTTAATTATTTAAAAGGTTTTGGGCTGTCGTTGAATATTCTAAATTACTAATCAGCAAACGAACACAAACTCAGAGATGATATTTATATATCTTCCTGACAGAAGGAGGAAAGTGCTAATTCAAATCTTTATGTTTTACCTGTCCTGCAAAAAGGGACAAATTTTGACAGAAACTTGGTGATTTCTAAAGGCTTTCATGCACCAGTTCAGGGGAGTCTCTGCTTCCCAGTTATGGCATTGGTATCTACGTTTGAGCACACAAGGAGAGAAATTCCTTGAGCTTGTTTCATGGAGCACTGAGTCCAGATTGTTACCAGCTTCTTATACCATATGTGATCTTTCCGTGCTTATTTATGGATTTACTTTTTTTTTTTTTTCTTTAAGAACTATTGCCTGATTTGTACGGCTACATCTAATTCCCACCAATATTTTCTCTTGATTGTTGTTATTCCCAATGTAAGAGACTCGTGGTGAATCTAACAATTAATGAAACCAGAATATTAAGGCAATGAGAAAATATTTATTTCTAACAAAAAGATACATGCCACTAAATAAAGACAAAGAAAATGATGATTTTTGCACCTCAGCATCTAAATACTTCTACACTGAAAACTGCTTTCAGTGCGAGTAAGAATAAGAATGTGTTTTAAAAGAGCTGTTCTATTTTTAATGAACGCTGGTATTTATTTTCTGATGTGTAAGATCATTCAGGGCATATACATGTCTACATATCACAATTAATTGGACAAACAATCACAGTGAGATGACTATGTTGTATTTGGGGAGGCCTTCCAACTTCCTCAACAGTCTCCCCCTCCCTATCAAAAAGTCAACCTACTGCTTTCCCAAACTACCTCACAAACTAGGTTAATACACACTGTCAGTGGTACAATTTGCACAAAAAGAAGGGTCCAGCCAGGTGCAGCTTGGGATATAAAGCTACCTGACAATCTTACAGAGGTCTCTTGCATTCGCTTACTCAAGGTGAATTTATCTAATCTTTAAGCAAAGCAGACAAACAAAATAAACATACTTATGAAGCCTTTTTTATTTCTTTTATTCTAAGAATGAGTGGGAACGGTTCAAAGTTGCCCCAAGCTTGGCAGTGTTTAAGAGGCATTTGGACCATACCCTTAATAACAACATGCTTTAACTTTTGGTCAGCCCTGTATTCGTCAGGCAGTTGGACTAAATGATCATTGTACGTCCCTTCCAACTGAAATATTCTAGTCTAGTCCATGTAAGGTGTAGAAAATGCTGGGGATCCATTATCGGGTTTTGTTCTGCCTTTGCAGAATCTCATCGACGTCTATAGTTGTCTGCACAGTCAGATCCTAAGTTTGAATCAAGTTTAGACATGGCATAAATGAAGCATGGAATTATCAGCTGCCAATATAAAAGTAACAACTTTCGAATGAAATCAGCCAGTTTTAGTCACAGGCAAACGTATCACCTTTTTTAGCTATGCAGCAATTTCTTAGGATGTTATATTATTATTTTATTAGATTGAGAGATCCATACTACAGTATAGATTTATCCTGAATTCTTCTCTGCTTTACATGAAAGAAATAATATTTGCAAATCATAAATTTGTCATTTCTAACAAAAATTATTTGTACATATTTTTAACCCTATAAAAATAGTATAAAGAGATAGCATAAATAATTTACTCCTATCTGCTTTAAAATGGAATATAATGCCTTTTTCTGGCAACGCATTTCTTCATATTTTTATGAATAGCCTGGCTCCCCATGACAGAAAGCTAATTTGCCAATAACAACAGATGATACCCTATTCACTGGGTATCTTTGACAATCCAGCAAGGAAAGTATGGACACTGTACTATAAAAAGCTTTAGCTAGTTTTCTAAACTGATATTACACTATCGTGATAGACGCTCGACCTGATAGACGCTGAAAGGTAAGAGAAGTACTTAGCAGACACCTGTAAATTTAACAATCAGCAATTCACTGCTAAAAAATAAAATTGGAAAACAATGCCAAGCTCTCAACAGTCCCCAGAGTCATTCAGGCACAAAAAGTAAAACAGGTCCTAAAGATTGTGTAAAGGAATAATTTGTTACCTCATAAATTTTGAGAATGCATTTTTCAACCATCTCTATTCATGCAAGGGCCCTCAGGAAAAAAAAAAGCAACAACAACAACAACAACAACAAAACAGAAACCATTCTTCTCACATAAAACCAAAATGCAAATATTACAAAATGCATATATATAAAATACACTATATACAGCCATCTGCAATCTGTATGGAATGGATAGCAAGCAATGAAAAACTGCGGTATCTAAAAAAGCTATTTTCAGTCAAAATGGTGTAAAAGCAACACCATTCCATCATTACAGCAGCAAGTTCAGTCATGACCGTACTGCACATCTTAGCATCTCTAGATTGAAGAATGTATTAAGTCCTACTAGGAACACAATAAAATACATTCAGCCTTGTTGCTACATTTCTAATGAATTGTGTAAACTATCTCCAACTCACAAAACACTTTGTGTACATCCTTATCTATGTATTGCATATACAGCTGTTGCTCAAACAAACAACAGAGTATCAATTTTCAGCTAATGATGAAATGCTAGGTCCACAAAGGTACTTACAACACTACGTCTAACCTCTCAGTGCCCTCCTGCCTTTGAAATCTACAGCTTGGACTAAGAGCCCAAACACAGAGAGAGATGAGTGTCTAGGAAAAGGATTCATAGGAGCCAGCAAACTGAGTAAGGAATAACTATTACTCAAAAACAGCTAGCGGAGGTACCAAAAAGGCAGGGTTTAAGGCCCGTAGTTGCAATAATCTTATGAAGGGTGAACAAAAGAGATTTCCCAAAATCAAGAAGAAAGAGAGTTTGAGAACAGATGTCTCATATGTGATACCAATGGATTTACCATTTGCTGCAGAGATGCCAAAGGGCAGATGGTTCAGACACCTAATGCCCCTGAACGATTTATCACTGTGAATCATAAGAACAAATAATGTCTACATGTTTCACTCTGCCAGCATTTCTGACTGATTTAGCATGATGACTGCTTGTCCCTGTTGCTGGTTTCTAAAATGTTTGTTATCCTCCATTGTCTGGGGATGTACCTAAAAAAATACATTGGTCTAAATTTCCCTTGGCTGAAATGATGATTAATCTAACATTTGTATAAGGAAATGAGAGCTAACTATCTTCTTTACTAAAAAGGAAATGTTGTGTTCAAAAACAGTCAATTACAAGGACTTATGAACAGGCTTCACGGAGGGCTGCACCAAGAGATGTTATTAGGACCAGGAAGGGAGTCAGACAGCCTCATTTCAGGTACCTCAGCTAGGAACAGATACCGGTAATTGTACCTATCCCAATTGTACCCATTCTCTAATGCGTGTATGGCACAGGAGGTGAAATTAAGGGTTTGCATCTGTCATACATTTTAAAGACATTAAGGTGACACTGATGAAATGTAGTTCTTCAGCTACTCGGGGGCAGAGGGAGGGCGGGGGGGGGATGGGCGGGGAAAGTCTTAGCACCAAACTATGCTCAGCCTCTTTTGCGTGTTCTCAGATCTGTAAAACTAAGGTGGTATTCAGTCATCCTAGCTTGATCTGAGGAATAAAACAGTTAATACCAACCGCACTGTGTCAGTGATAATAAATACCCATTTATCTTCTGTCTAACAGCTGGGTATCAAATGTGATACAGGGCTCTGTATAACACAGCTTGTGGGAAATAGGTTATCACCAAACAAAAAACTGGTAGATTTTGAAGATACTGTCAGTACACTGGATCTATGACCTTTTCCCTTTCTTTTTGTGCTCTTACAACAATGATTTTATCAATGAGAAAATAAACCAAAAGTTAAATGTATGACCTGTATTATTTTGGCAGTTAAATTTATGATGATTTTATAATATATATTCATTTTAGCTCTCATGGGTTCTGAAGTCACAAGATGGCATGCTAATTGTGAATTTATCAAATACTTTAAATATATGGAGGTGGGTGTCAGAAAAAGTGATGTTGAATGCGTATTTGAAAAATAGCAAGCAGACGTGGTAGAAAACTTGAGCTAACAAATTAATTTCCTGAAGCAAAGACTGAAAGCTGAAGCTATAAATAATACAGGGGCCATGTTTTCTCCTACCCCAGCTAGGATCCAGCACTACATTCTAGACCAACTAAGTACCAAGTAACTAGGATGCACAAGAAAGGACACTTGTCTTTGTGTCAAAAAAGCTGAAGATAGTTTTCAGTTCAAGTCTGTTCAGTGTTGGGACCATGATCATACTACTCTGAACCAGTTTACCCTCTAAGATGTTTTATCTCCCCATGTACATAACTAGCCTTACCATTGTAAAAGGGGAAAGGATCAAGCTATGCTCTTGCTTTGGTAAGCTATTTCTTACAATAAGGAGACATACCTCACCTGACTCAGTATACATCATTGCAAGAAAATTATTTCATGGCAGCTTCATCACAAATCACATTTTTCCTGACAAAGCTCATGACAAATAGCCACAGCACATCTGGGACCTCGTCCTATCTGGCAGGACTTTTTCAGCTGCCTTCAAGTGTATATATATATATATATTATTTTTTTTATGATGATGATGAAGAATTATATGCGACTGGTCACTAGGCCAAGAAAATTTTAATGCAGGCCTGTGGAAAGTTTCCAGAAGACATTACAGAAATATGTAAAGGCAGATAAGTTCTTATTCCAAGTAGAGGAACAGATGTCAGAGACTCAGAAGAAGCCTCAGTAAGAAACTCTTCTGTGAGGCACACAGGGTGCTGGTGCGGGCAGACACAGCCTCTGTCTGACAGGGGACTGCACACTTCTGACAGTATCACACGATGCAAGAGAATATGAGGGAAAACAGACAACTGCATTTCTCCTCCTCTTCTAGTCCTTCCCCTGGTTATATTGAAAGTCTAGAAAATCGAGACCTTGTTATATTGAAAGTTTGTTCCAATTGTCAAGAACCTAGTTCAGCATGAAGGATGTTGGAGATATCAAAACCAATAAAATGCTCCACGCTCAAGTTCTGTTGACAAAAATCAGGATAGCCCTGTGATTTAGTGCATCCATCAAGACATTATTCTTGAGCAGACAGTTCATTATTTGATAAAATTGAACTCCAAGAAATCTGAATGTTAAAGAAAAATGAGGGAAGTGACTGTTCTTCATGGGACTTTCAGTGATGCTGGTAATTGGGAATTTTTAGGAATTGTTAAACAACCAGCTTGCTGCCATCCTCTTGTGTATCCTTAGATGTGCTTAACAATAATTTTATAGAGCATGAGTTAACAGGGAGTGACACCTAGGAAGATATAATTATAAGCTGAAGATCAAATAACTCAAGCAATAATTGTTCAAAACTTAAATGTCTCCTTAATGCCAAGTACTGCAGTTGGGAGGTCTGAATGCAGCCATGCATTCTTTCCAGAGTTACCTTCAATTTACCTCAAGAAACCATACGATCACCAATGTGGCTATATGGACTTCAGGGTAGCATAGCTTTATGAATAAGAACCTGAGCCTTCTACGGGCTCTATTCTCCTGTTGAAGTCCATGTCATGGCACTTTCACTGCTTTTGATGTCCAAATCTAGTTAAAATCTCACTCCAGTACACCTCCTTTGTTGCAGTCACCAACTACACTGCAGTATGGAAATATCCTAAAATCATGTGGCTTTTCATTTCCTCAGAAGCTCACCAAATAACTCGGACAACAATTCACTTACTCTTGCAAAGGCACTCAATTCTTCAGCCAATAGTGGCAATACTTTTTGATATAAGGCAATAAAAAGAAAATAATTTAAAAAAATAAATAATGAATACTTCATTCTGAACGCACGAAAGTGGCACTTAGTTAGTATCCAATACACTAAATCATAATGGAGGATGAGAGATTTTGTTATAATCTTTTAACAGATTAAAACATTCTGCATTTTAAGCCCATACCTTGGTGTATTTTTTACTTTATTTAAGTAAAAATGCATTTTCTCTAAATTGCTTATTATTTATGACAAAGATGTTTTTATTTAACAAGCAGGTCAACGGTACTTTTTCACTAACATGTCATCTACAGTCGTGAGCTTTTTCTCTCAAAACTAACAGCTTTTAAGAAATCAAAGTCTCTTTCATTTATTTCAGTGTTTTAGAAAAGGCTTTTTAGCAAGGTTTTTTGTTGGATCTTCCTTTTATTCATTCTTGTAGGGAAAAAAAAACCCCAAAACAATAGAAGATGTTCAGTGAGACCACGAAAGAACACAAAACATTCTAATAAATACAATTCACCTATTCCTTTTAAACCTGGCGGGGTTTTTGCATTCCTATATGTATTCACAGGCACACAGCCATGTGTATTTCACAAACATATGTGCTCCCACAGATACTTACATCATGAGCAAAACAGATGTTCATTCTAAAATAGAAAAGGAAGAAAGAAAAAAAGCAGCTCTGGCTCCATATGAGACCACTGGCTATCGACTTCAGCCATCAGAGTCTGTCTTTAAGGTGTCATGAAGCAAGAAAGATCAATTATTTTATATTTCCATTTTAAATAGTAGGGGATTTTTTTTTTTCTTTTTATGTTTTCCCCCCAGAAGAATCAGTTCTGAATGTACCACTACAGATTCCATTGACATCACCATCTGATGGAAAATAACTGCAAGGGACATTCTCACCATCACCAAATTACTGATTTTTTTTTTTCCCCCAGGATTAAAAAAAACCACAAAACAAACAAACAAAACCAAAACAAACCAAAAAAAAAAAAAACCAAAGCCACAAAAAATCCACATTTTTCATCCTCTCACTTTTCAGTGCTATTTGTGCAAATGAAAGCCAACATCCAAAGTCTTTAAAGTGAGAGGCTAAAAGAAAAATTCTGTAGTAGAGATGTTTATGATTGGGTAACAACACAAACCGAGGAAAAAGAAGCCCTGAAAGGAATGAATTCTGGAAGGATGTGAGAAAGGAATTTTCCTCTCCACAGTGAATCACTGTGTAACTACTTCATAAAGGACATGGGATGCTCAGTTAAACTTCAAAACAGTCTGTGGCCAAAAGAATGTAATTGAAATTGGTCTCCACTTACATTTACTGGTCAGCTATTGCAATGCTTTCACAGCTATGTCCTTTTTCATCATCACAGTGGGTATGAGTATCTCCCCCTGGGGGAACATGGTTCTTCCTACTTGCAGATTTAGAACTTGCAGAGGTATAATATGAAAAAAGAAATATACTGTTATTTTCTGTTTTCTGTCTACATGCCAGGTACATCCTTCTTGAGGAAAGGAGCCGCCTTATTTTTGTTTGTTTTCTAAAGGCTGGGAAAATTTAGGCTATGAAAAGAAATTTAATAAATGTCTAAATTCTAAAAGGTTTCCAAATTTTTTTTTAAAGTAATATCAGTACTGATTCATAACAAAGTAACAGTGTGAACACAAAACCTAGACTGTTGTTACCTAATGAGTTTTTCTCTGAAAATTAGCTTGAATATGGTCCTTATTCTTTCCTCCATTTCTCTAAAATTCTCAGTACCAATGGGCCTAAGTAGCATTTGGATTTGGTGTTTTAGGGAGTTTAAATGCAAACGAATGCTTCAAAAAATTCTAGAGGTGGGTCAGGCAAAAATATTGCCAGTTTACCTCCAAGTACAGTCAGTGAACGGTCCCAAGTCACAATCCCTGATGGGTGTATTCAACATCATGAAGATGACACAGGAACTTATAGAATTCCTTGCAACTATGTTTAGGCACAAAAAGGAACCCCACCACAAGAAGGGCTGGATTTTGTAAAAACATTTATTTCTAAATAAATATAACCTTTCCTCTTTCAGGATAATTTGTTCCCTACAGAGATCTTCGATTTAACATTTTTTTATTCCACTCCCCACCCTGTTTATTTTAAGCATTTTATCAGTGCTATAAAAGACTGTTTTCAGTTAAATTGTCCTGGATTGCCTGGTTTTAATGGTAGGCTGGTGTCCTAATTTTCCCTTGCATGCTTCTTACTGCTGTCATGGTGTTCAGAGATGGCTTTCAGTCACCTCCTTTGCACTTAAATGCTGTACACAGGTGGCAGAACCTGACTTTTAATCATGCCTTCTAAGAAAAATAACAGCAGTGATTAATGTTCTCATTCTGAAACTTTTTGGTCTGCTTTTGTAAGTGAGGACATTCTTCTTCTTTGTGGTCATAAAATGGCCACAGATTTCTTGTATTCACTGGATTTTTTTTTAAAAAAAAACTTAATCCCCTCTGGTTTTTGCTATTTTCCAGATGGTTGGTGGCAAAAGCAATTATTTCCATCTTTCTTTATGCATTCCTCTAACCAGCCTAGTATCTAGTATCAGTATTCTTAAAATTAGGCATACGTTATTTAGCTAAGGTTGTCTCTAGTCATCAAATATTTATTTTCTCAGAATTTGAACTACCAAAAGAGTTTGCATGTAAAGACTCACTTTACTGAGTTGTCTGAGTTTACTGATGCTTGAGCTTTAATGTGACACTCAAAAGATAGTCTCAGATTTGAGGTAAAACAAAACAACAGTCAACTAATTTTTGTCTGAAACTGGGAAGAGAATTTTGTGGGTTTCTCTACATGAAATTATAAGCCCAAATCTGTAAAGACAATCAAGAAGGGATCACTTCTGACAGGGAACCTTGTAGGTAAATCTAAACCCCAGGAAGCAACATAGATTCACAGTCTCCTACAACAAATTCTTGCACACGGACGTAATGGATTTTACTGCCTAAACTCTCCACAGAGCATGCCTGAACTAAAGTTAAGCTCACAGTAACATTGCTCAAGTGTTGACTTGCAACCTTGTGCTCAAAGAGCCCAGTCTGCTTTCATGGAAGTTGCCATAAGGAGCCACGCTGACTTCAGCCATGCAGCAGCAAGCTAAAGTTCTCTTCCAAGTCACGATTATCTTACAGAGGTGACATCATTGTCTATAAAACAGAGCTCTGTTCATGGATTAAACTAAGAGACAAAAGATTTTCAGGCTCGAAGACACAATTGTCATTATCTAATTTGGCCTCTTCCACACTTATGGTTGACCAGAATATTTTTCAAAGACCTAAGTTAGCTTTTGGAAAGGCAGTTTTATTAAAATTGAAATATTTTGCATTTGTTTGACAAACTTTTAAAGAATGACAAGACATAGAGCTTTATTTTTTCCTTTTATCTTAGCAGCATTAAAACATTAAGATAAAATGTGGGGTTTTTATTTCAAAAGTATAATTTTGAGAGGGGTTTTTTGCTTTTTTTATTCAGGACAAGATGACACAAGCATTACTGAGACAAAAAGTTAAACATTTGAGAAAGAAATGTTTCATTTTCACTACAGAAAAATTCAGTACGTGTTTTATTTTTTTTTATATGACAATTTCTGATGAAATAGAAATGTAATTTCTGAGTGTTTCCATGTGTAGGGGGTCAAAGAATGTTACCCTATAATGTCTGAAACCAGCTAATTTCCATCTGAGATGAAGTATATATAGCTAAAAACCCCAAACATTTCAAGGTATGAAGGGTGTATCATACCTCTGCAGAAGTTTCTCCACTTATTTCTAATTCTTATTACTAAAAAAAAAAATAAAATGTTTCTTTTCATCAGTTTAATGCTTCTAACTTCTTTTTACAACTGGCTCTGCTTACACCTTTTTTTATCAAAAATGCTCATCTATCTCCCTCATTCTTCCAAACACAACAACTTGTACATTATTAGGTTATGTGATTAAGTTATAAGTTAAGTAACCTTTTCTTATGCAAATTAGGAAGGTTGAGTTTATTTAATTATGTACCCAGACTGCAAGTTACATTTGCAAAACTAATATACCTGTTTTGATGTTGGTACCTAACTACATAGATATGACTTTAAAGTATTTTGAGAACTGGACGCTTGAGTAAGAACACCATTAGGATCTAAAATTATTAATGAACTTTATGTGCTGTCTTCTTACCATTGAGGGTTATAAAATAAGAAGATAATAAAGCTAAGTCTTATATATTGCTTCAGCTCTTTATGTTTCTTATACCAGTTGCAGATATAGTGATATTAAGAATCAGCCATACTTCTTTTATAATACAGCCATAAAATAAAGGAATGAGTTAGTGAGTAAGCAAGAATCACTCCATACCCTTCCACATAAATAAAACTACAGAAGCCTACCTTAATTCTAAAATGTAACTCACGTAAAGGTGGCTGCACAGCTACTGTAGCTTTAAGAAAGTTGGTGGCACCGTGTTGTGAGATTTGGATCAGAGAACAAAGTCAAAGGAACCTGATGTCTCTGTGTGTTTAAATCCAAGTGGTAAAATATCTCTTGAGAAGAAGTTTAGGAGTGAGTGCATAATTAGTCTTTTCTTGAAGCATGCTGGAATGAGGATTAGCTTAATTCATAAAGCCCTAGAGAAAAAAAAGGCATCGGGTCAAAAGTGACTAAACAGGAGACATGCTTAGAGGGCTGCAATGGGCATGAGAACTTAGAGCTAATGAAAGAAGCAGGAAAGCGTACAGAAAACCTATGCCTGCAATAGAAGAGAGCTTGCAAATTGAACACGTTAGTCTGTTTTAAGGCATGTAACAACAATGTAAAAATGATGGGACATGGGTAAAAACACTGAAATAGTTTTGATTCTGAAGTATAGAAATGAGTAAAAGGTATTTATATGTTCTTGGATGACAGGTACCATCTATGTACATAGAAAATAAATTGCAGAAATACAGCAATGTTTACCTTCGAGGACACAAATATCAGATTAATCTTCTGAATAAATCCTGTCTTGTAAATGATACAGCAGGCATATAACTCTACTACATATTCTCAGTCTTCCTTCAGGAAAGAATAAAGTCCTTCATAAGAATACAGGTAGCAACTCTGCAAGTTGAATCACTGAAAAAATTTTAGATTCAGACTAAGGATTCTTAATAGGAGGTCTAGTAAGTGATCTGATTCAGACCCATTCCCACTATTTCTAAAACGGTGGGAATGCACTGCCTTGCCCCGTTGGGAAACGACCAGCAAGCAGGATCAAAATCTGCTTTTACATATACTGGGACAGGATCTAACCCTCCCTATCCTTTTTTCAGAGGGTGGGAACATGGCTTCATTCTCACTAATATTCTGAAAGGAACAAAGGCTCTTCCTAACATCAAAGAAGGAAAAACATGGGGAGAAAATTGTTATCTGTGCAGGAAGAAACAGAATAATCTGCTCTTCCCATCAAAGTGCACAGCTAATGTAAAATCCCCTGTGAAGAATGGCAGCTAAAGGGAAAAGTTTTTGCTCTTCTAGGCCACGCTTGGAAAGGCTTGGCCAGAATACATGGCGCTCAGTCAGCCTCAACCAAGCTGCTCAGTGACAGCGGACGATGAATGCAAAAGTGTTCAGAATTAAATGTGCTGACCGCACACTACAGTAAAAGGGAAATCTGGATACTTTTATTAATGTTGCTATCAAATGGATGAAAAGCAATGTCTGTAAGTCAGGGAGTTAGGACATAGAAAACAGATCAAACACTGGAAAGGTGGTTGGACCACACTTCAGCCCTTGCCACAGAGCTGTACCCTTCTTTGTTCTGCCAGAGGAAAAAATCTTGCAATTGCTCTTCAGGCTTTAGTTCTGCCTAGATTTTGAAGTTTTAAATCCAGACTCAGCTCCTTCACTGCAAATAATAGCTGTGCTACAGGAAATCACTATTAGCTGTAAAAGAAACGGAAGGAAGGATTTGCTTTGTGGTAGATTATGTATTGAAGGTGTCCAGTAACAGACAAAAGATGTCTGCAGCTCATTCCTGTCTAATAAAATGTTTGCTAGATCCACCATATTTTGTAGACAATGAAGCAAAAGAAAAAAACAACTACACAAAAAAGCCTGTAATCACTAAGTACAAAATTACTTTTACTGAATGTTGCACAGTAGTGGACATCAATATGCTGTTAATACAAGCTGAAATAAAAGCCTATTTTATGTGCATCTAGCCTCCACATAGAACTTTGATCAACAATCTATCTCATCAAGGCCCTGAAGGATTTGTCTATGTCCATGCTACTCACCCAATCACATGGCTTCAATAATTTGATACAACTCTTCTATCACATATAGCATTTATAAGCATCCTTCATTATGTTTTTCTTTTCCCCAAAAGCTATCAAAAATTATACCAGACAAAAATCTATTACCCATGGAGCACTTATCTCTCACTCATTATAAAAGAAAAAGGCAGAAATACATGTTTTCAAAATTAATTAATTCTGAAATATATTGCCTATCAAATCTGTCAAAAGATGTAACAGAGGGAAAATGATGGTACTTCAACTTACTCGGAGTTATGTTTCGAATGAAAACGTATGATTAGTGCCATGGACTCATGAGAAAGAAACTCCACCTTGCAGTAACAAAAGTAGCCATCCTATACTGCTTGATGGAAGTAGCAAATGAGTATAAAAAATGAAGATAACATAGAAGACAAAGGGAAGATAACAAAGCAAGTATGGATTGGAGAGTTGTGCTACAACCAACTATTGTTCAGTGTAATGCACAAACAATAGAGCTAATCCTAAAACAAAGCCTCCTGCAAATGCCCAATGATAAAATAATAATACACCTTTGTTTGCAATGCTTTATGATTAATCACGGTCAAGTTTTGAAGTGGAAAAAATACACAGTAGGAATTAATCCTTTTTTCTCCAGATTTCCAAAGGACTGCTTTGTACTGCTTATTTAGGCAGTTTCATCAGTGAAATGTATATACCTCTGCCAAGAGCAGAGGAACAAATTCCAAACCCTCTGTAATGAAGATACCTTGGGAGTCTGCACTGAAATATTCAAGTCAAACATGTGTTTTCAAATCACAGAAGAGCTCAATAAAAGTTACTAGAAATTTGAATATTGAAATTTTAACTTTTCCAAACTTTGAATTCTGATAGCAGTCAAAATATCACAATTTCAGGATTATTTTTTTGCATGTGAGAAAGTTTACAATTAGTCAAACATGTACAAAGATCCACTGAATTTAGTATTGGAAAACACAGTTTCAATAGGCATGCCTGTGCCACCATTTAGAAAGTTTCCAGTGATAGAAAGGTGGAAAAGCAGAGGTAAATAGTTTTCAATAATAAAAAACAAGCCACAGCCCTGAAGAGCACAAACAACTTCTTCCCTCTCTTTTCTCGTGGTTTTTTTTTTTTTTTTTCTGTAGAGATGGAATGACTTATCTTAGAACACAGAGTAGGCAGAAAATGAAAATAAAAGGAATATAGGAGATAAAAAAAAAGGGGGGGGGGAAGGGGTGAACTTCACAATAGCACTAGTGATAGCTTGTTTGAGGATAAATTTAATTCCAATGAGAAAAAGCAACACAGTATATATAAATATACAAAACAGTTTAAGACACCCAAGCCCTTGTGTACAATATCTGTCTACAAGAAGAGGGGACAAATCGGGCACAGTGAGCCTGCTGTGCTCATGCACTTCCACACTGTGGCATGCGCACATGCGGTCTGCTACATCCCATACCCGACCTTTGTGCACGGTCTGGGATATGCTCCAACCTCAGGCTTCAGATCTGCTCCCTGGGTCAATACTTGAGGATGTCAGTGTCCAAATACAATTCATCTGAGTTTTTGTAAAATCATAAATTGATTACTAGCCTGGGCTTTTCAAAAAGCCAACTTTAATTCTTGATAAATAAACTAACTGGCAGGTTTTCCACATGAAGTAAACTGTGCATCACGATCCTAGTGACCAAAGTCCAGCCATTCTCCACTCATAGTTGCACAACCTTTTCCTCCTCTCTTGTGAACCTTCTACTCACTTGCTTTAAGATTCATCTCTTGCATAGACAAAAGCCATGAAGCATGACTTTACAATCGGTACAGAGCAGAGGAGCAGAAAAGGGACACTAAGGATCTTCAGTTTCTCTGTTAGTCTCCTATCTCCAAGCCAATGTATACATTCCTAATATAGCATTATTCTCTGGAAACTCCCTACAGATGAGAAAACCCACAAAAACCCTACAGCGCTGCACAGAACCTGTCTGTCCCATAACCATACCTCCCTCTTGCCCCATGAGAAAGACACTGTCCTACACTGTGTTATGTGGCACAAAACAGGAATGCTTAGTCTCCTCACCATCACCACAGCTGTAGTCAAGCCCAAAAGTATTTGATGAAGGAAATCTGTCTGCCATGCACTTAAAAAAAGCCCAGCAGCTAAAATGCTGCAGATGTGTTTGGAGTAAAATCCTATATGGAAAAGGGACATTAAGAGTGGGAAATTTTATGCAATAGAATTAGCTTTTGATTGGCTTCTCTGAGGCTGTCTGATTACTTACTGGAAAATAACATACCAGTGTCCTAGCAATCACCTTTAACCATCTCTGTGGCTGCTAGATTCAGATCAGTCCTTTAGAAGCTGAAGGTCAATGCTGCTGATTATAAAAGTCCAGAGGCAATCCCACATAAAACTTCCTAAATTGAATTCCTGCTCTCACAGTGTTACTATGCCTTCCTCCAAGTTTCATGTCTCAATTTGGCATTGCAAGCCAAGCTCGACTTGGGCGTAGTGTGTGCGTGATTTAAAACGAAAGTCAACATATTCTGTCCATTTTTTAACAAGACGCAGTGAAATGATGCTTATGGCGTTGGAGAATAGGCCTAGGTTCTCAAAAACAAGCACAATGCAAGGGCATGTGTGTAGAGTTACCTGCCAGAGTTGTAAATTTTGAGAAACAATCAGGATCATGTCTTAATAGATAACGGATTTCATTCTCACAGCTAGCCAGAAAGAAGCCCAGCTTCTCTGAAGTCCTAAATCTAGCGACTAGTGACTAGCAAGGGAGAAGATAAGAAAATATTTTACTTATACCACAGCCTCTGGTATTTTCCCGTTGAGCACATTCTCACTATTTTCAGAACATCTGTCAAAATCTCTCTCCAAGTCCCCTCAGGTACTTCTGTCTAAGAAGCCAGGATCATCCTTTCCAAGAGTGAACCAGTACAATGGGACTTAAATGACCCACTCAGAATCAGTTTTCCCAGAGAGGATATGACTGACAAAAAAGGTACTCTAATGTAAGGTTGTGTATGCAGATTTCCAGCCCACTAAGAGATGGATGACTTTTCTGGGTCGGAAGGGAAACCTGTTCATTACCGAAAAACAGCATGTAACTGCACAGTTACAGTGGAGTTTGAACCTAAATTCATCCCCTGGCTTATTTCACAGTAACTTCACAGAGAGATGAAAACTCTCACCAGCACTTCTCAGACCACGCAGGAGCAGCAAACACCTGTTTGTTCATAATTAATGAAAACAAATGAGATAAATTCAAGGAATAATTTATTATTTGTTGTGTTTTGTTTGTCAGTGAAGGGACTAGGAAAAAGGCCTATTAGTATTCTAATTGAAGGCCAAAATGAACAGTCTTCCCTTCTAATAAAATTGCATATACGACAGGAAAGGATCCTTTTTGCATCTGCTCAGAAAGACTTAGTTCCATATTTTTATTTAGAATAGTCTCTTTTTTTTTCTTTTTTCTTTTTTTTTTTTTCTACATTTGTGGCTGAAAGCTCCCTGCCAGCTGTCAGTTTAATTAAATCTTGCTAACAGAGCCCACTGGATTTCCAGTTGCAAGGGAATCTCTGCAGGAGAACAGCCGTTATGGGTCTGACCAAAGGTTCATCTAGCCGAATAGTCCCTTTTCTGGCTATGACTCACAATGGATGACAGAACAGAGTAAACATATGTGCTGGCACGTTGTCCCAGCCTTCAATAACCTCCAGCTCAAGGGCTTTTTGAGAGAAGGTGTCTTTATGCTCATTAAAAGCCCTTGATAGAATTTCTCTCTATTAATACATCTAGTCCAGTTGAACACAGGTAAAAGCTACATCAGATGTTCCAAGGGTTCCCTCAACACCACTAAGTCTAAACTTCACAGTACCTAAAGATTAATTTTCCTTTTTCTATCTCCATGATTACAGTCTTAAGCTTCAAAAATAATAGCTTTATCCTAATACCATGACAAAGTTTTTCAAAGTTGCATGTACTTTTCAGCTTTGTCTTCTAGTTAAGCTGGCATTCCCATGCATCATATATACACATCACGTTTTCCCCCTTCTTTTATGAACAGATCTGCAAAGTATATTTAGACGCATTTCTAGATGCATTTCAACTTCTTAGAATATCCAAGTATCTAAAACTGTAAGCATATTTTTATACCCCCATATGTGCATCTGCAGATTTTTTTCATGGACCCTAGAAAACTGTCCAAGAAAAACAGCATATGCAAAAGTCTAAATGTACAGGCATATACGTACAACTCTAAAGGCTGCATGAAAGTCTTTTTGATGTAACAGGTTCTTTAGTTTCTAGGACAACTTAAATCAAGGATCAGATATATTTGACAGCTAATTTGGTGTTCTAGAATCAAGAGAATGGGTTTTTTATAAATGATTCAAAAGAGTATTTAGTGAATAATCCCAGATATCTTTTCTTTGTGACTTATTAACAATGGCCAAACAGTTGATCTTGTACTTACATATTGAACCGCTTCATATTATATATTCAGATATGGTGATTTTCTACATCTGTTTCTGCTTGTAAGTATCCGGTAACTGCACTGTTTTAAGGTAGAGCTCTCATATGAGATGCTGAAATAAACTTTTCCCATACATCTAGAATAATCATATTGATAGCAATAAATTGCAGAAGACAAAATTGGTTACTGATTTGAGTTTACCAATTTCATTAAGTTTGCTTCTGGAAGTGCTATTTCATACCGCATAGCTCCTACTGAAGTCACTGAAAAGGTTTCATTTTTCATAGTTTGGAATGTTCATTAGGTATTTATATGAAAAATGAGAATGAACTATGCTACAGTAGATAGAACAAAAACAATTTCATAGGGCAGTAAACTCTCATACTCCAGGGCATAACCCAAGCAGTAATTTATAGGGTTAGACAGCAGCTTTGTTCACGGACAAGTTATTTCAAAGAGAATGCAATTAAATGTTAAGCACCTTCTTTCAAAGCATGCCTTCAGTTGGAAACTGGACAAAATATGGTATCACAATTTCTTTGCCTGGATCTTTGTGAAACCGACTCTTTGAGTGCCATCCTAGCCAGACTGACTTCCACAGCTCTTTTTCTCAGTCCAGACTGCTTTCAGTATTGTTCATGTAATCAGACATCAATTGGATCAGCTAACTATATGCTTTAGGATTATAAAAAGCATTTTCTAGCCATTTTAATTCTTCATTTTACTTTACTTCCTACACCCTTTATTCTTTAAGATATGAAATAATCATTTTTTTCAAGTGAGCAAGGCAAAAGTATCTGTATATTCTTTGCATACCACACATATGACCCTGAAATACACCTATATTTGAAAGCATGAAGTATGAAGTATCTTCTTCCCTCACTTGCACCAGGACACTTTCAGTTGTAGCCCTGTATCCAAGGCACAGATATGTGCAATATCTAAAACTATATTGATCAAATTTATCCAAGACTTGCATTAAATGAAGATAAAGAAAATCCTTTTTAAATGTAGAGAGGTTAAGTGTATAAAACACGTTCAATTATCTGCCTTGTTCTTAATACTCTTCAGAAAAAGTATTGGGAGAAGCAAAACCCTTCATCCACTGCAGCCACTGATCAAAGGGGTCTTTACAAAGCACCAGGATTAACTGTTTCAAAAGAGATCATTAGTTTGATTTTCCTTTTAATTCAAAGGTGCTCCTCATGTACTTTATCATTTAACATCATTACATCTTTGCGCCAATTTATCAGTGAATGTATCTTACCAAATTCTCTGTCTGCAAACTTCTTTCCTCTTTGGGTTGTGTTTTCTAGTAAATAAGCTCAACCTCAAACAAGAACTCAGATAAATCATCGCAGGAAAGGAATTAAAATAAGAAAAGCAGAAAGTGATTTAAAGTTTTCATGAGTATCCAAAGTGACCGTACATGGTAAGATAAGGGACCTTCACTCAACACAAAGCAAAACAGCAATCCAGACCTGCAGTGCAGCACTGTGAAGTAGAAATATTCATTCCTCATTTTTTCACCTCATTTCTTAGAGAAGATACCTAAAATCAGTAAGGTTTTTTAATTTCAAATGTGAAAATTAAGGCAGGAAATTTGTTCTCATTGCTCCCTTCCATCCAATAACCATGTGGTGACCACTGCAGCTGGCTTGTATGGGTGAGTGTGCTGGAGGCAGGTGCCACCGCACATTGCGCTGACACCTACAGCAACTGGTGTCAGCTCCTCCCGAAGAGACAAGCATACCGCTAACTTCCAGTGAGAAACCGAGCACCGCACCGAGGCAGCCTGAGGTTTCAGGAGTGACAGCCATGCGCTGGCCTCCTCCCTGCCCACTTTGAGGCAGGAGGCACGTACCACAGCAGCAGGGGACTTGCCTTGTAAACATCCCAAATCTGCCCAGAGCCAGAAAACCCACCTTGTCCAGGTGGATGAAGGTCGCAGATTGCCTGCAGCCTTCTGTTTCCCTCTGCTGCCCCTTTCCCCAAAGCTGAGATTCCTCTGAGAGAAGGGGTAAGAAAAATTTGCTTTAACAAGTCCCACTACATAACCTGCTCAATAACTTAAAATAGGAAGATCTTCCGTGGCAGTTCATTAAGCTTTGCCTGCCTGTTAAAAGAAAATAATTAAATAAATACTACACAGACACAGAAACGTGTATTTAATTAATTGTGATTCTTGCATGGCATTTAAGAAGACTGTGCTTTCAGAGTGAAGCAACATGATCCGATTTTGAAATACCCTTGTGTTTGAGACACCCACTTATTTTATAAGCAGCTACTCACTGCCTCATGGTATACAATGAGCAACTGTAGCTGTCTGAAGTTAGGGACAAATTCTACCATCTGGACTTCAATCAAAAAGTGTTAAATAATAACAAAACATTTGTCATAGAGCTATATTTTAAAGAAAGGAGGTTCAATGCAAGGCCCCCTTCTTGTTTCAAATAAGGTCCTTCTTTAGGTCCACTGTGGTTTAGAACAACTAATGATAATAAGAAAAAGGAGTTCCCGGTATGATGACAAAATTATAAAGAAAAGAGAAGCTATTTGGTTACTTTTTTGTTAGAAATCCAGTATCGGCCTGCTGATGGTAGGTGGAAGGGAAGCATAAGAACAGGTTTAGACATTTATTTCTGATCCCATCCTTGGGACAGCACACGTTTTCTTTGGTGCTTCTTTCACATGCATTTAGAGCATGATAAATATATCTATCCAAGCAACTATATCAACACTAGAAGCTTATTTTATCTAAGATCAGGCACCTTGTGTGTTATGTGGGTGGAAAGGCAGATAAGTTTCTCCTTCTTCCTCGAGATGAGTAGGTGTGTGGAAAAATGCCATACAAATCAAATTACCTTTGATTCATCATTATAACATCCACATCATACAAAATTATTTGCATTTGGGAGCTCATTTTTTACCCCTGCATTCTTGGGAAGTATGCAGCATACAAAACAAAAATCAGAATGCAAGGAGTCCACTGATTCAAGATCCGATTTGTCTTTGCATTTTCTCCACGACACCTTTGTTAGTTAATATTTTAACAATAATTTGTATATTTAGCAACTTCCTATGGTAGCCAGATCTTTTTCAAGTACTCAAAGTACTTTCAGCACTCCAAGCATTAGAATTCCTTGAAATATCTGTGGTTAGAGTAAATCATATCATCTACAGCAACCAGCTGAGCTCAGTTCAACTGTGAATGTTTGAATGTTGTTTTTTAATCCACCTGGATCTCCTCTACCTCTCCTCACACATTTTGTGGGCAAGGAAAACGACAGGTTGTGATTACACAGAATGCCCCACAGTATTTTCGTCTAGAGCATTCAAGCATAAAATTAGGGACACATTGCACCATTCCTTCAGAAGTCTATAGCAGTAGTATTATAAATCTCAAACCGACTTCCATATTCCATCTTTTCCCAGCATGTGAACATGCAGGTGCTGGAAGCATTTGTGGGGTTCTGAATACATCTGAAGTAATGTGCACATAAGTCCCCTGCTGAATGGGTCTTAAATCTGCAACATTTATTGTTCAGCCACTGCTTCAAGTTGACTTTCAGTGCAAAAGGATTCCTGCAGAGGCTTTATTAAAGTCCAAGTTCTGCAATCTGACATAAACAAAATGCAACTTCTTAGCTTGTTAAATGCAAAATATGCCTGCTAACAACACTATTTCATTTACTTGACATGCAAAGACAGTTGGGAGAGTGATCTCTGGGGGAAGAAATGGTTTTGTAGTCTCATTCTAGTCAAAAGATTATGTGCTTCTAGCTGACCCATAAGCAACTCTGAAGAATCATAATCTCTTCTTCCTCCATCTGTAAAAAGTTACATTTCTTATTTCACATGTAAACCGAGCAGGCTAAGGCTTTGTTGATTTCTGATGCTACAGGAGTGAAATTAAAAGAAAAAAGAAAAAGAAGGAAAAAAGGAAAAAGGAGAAAAAAAGATCATTCACAATTTAAAAATTGGTACAATGACTTCTTCATTTAAATTAAAAAAGAAAAAAAAAGTTTTACTAGGCATATACCTTTCCACCACAGAAACTACCTGACCATTTCAAAGTAGCGGGAAGATACTGGTGAGTTAGATCTCCAGATTTCTAAGGATTTTTGCTTACTTATTCATACAGCAAATGTAGCTAAAGTTATTATTAGTTCTATTTTTCCTCAGTTCATCTAACATGGGCCTTTCTGCTTCTTCACTCAATGTTATTATTTCTAGATGTGAATGCCTTTTCTGTCATGTGAAATTGATACCCTATCTCATTAACATACTATTTCTTTTCAGATTTCATTTTCTCTCTTGTCTATAGCTAGTATTCTCTAGTTTGCTTTTTACTTTCTTTGTTGTTGCTGCTCTTACTCTATATTGTGCTAGTTTACATGAAAGATGTTATACAAAAAGCTAAAGGAAAATCTAATTTCTGTCTACCAAAGAAAACAGAATTCTCTACAGGCAAGACTTACATCTATTATTGTAGTCATTCAGGGAAGCTAGATGACAAAAAAGTCAGAACAGCTAGTGAGGGTGTATTCTGCATTATTGCTGTTCTGTGAGGGCAGAGGGAATGCAGTGGGAAGTACTGTTTTGTTTGTGGTCATTAATTTCTGTGTTGCAAAAAAAGTAACACTGAGCAGATGCACCTTTTTTCTGAACAGAAGTGTTTTCTTTTCCTAATTAATTGGGGACTTATTCAGATCTGGCTTAGCAATACAAAATTGACCTTTGAAGATCAAAGTGATAAGCCATATGGGGCTAAATCCTGCCTCTCTTATGCATGCAAAAACTCTCACACATTTCAGATGAGTTTGCATCAGGATTTAGACAAGTGATCACCATATACCGTGAAAAGCAGCCCCTGGGACAGTTTAATCTGTACAACCAGAACTTTCATATTTCATTTTTTCTTCCCTCTCCCCTCCAGTGTCTGCCCCTCCCTTTTTTCTGGATTTCTTCCGGGAAAGTTTTACCCCCACCCACATCTTCCTCAATCATCCCATTTTGCTTTAGCACAGTTGGCAAGCTTCTTGTAACACACACAAAATCTTGGGAGCAAGAATAGTGGCACTGCATAACTTAAGAGAGCCTCCTCATTACACTGCCTCTTCATTTCAATTGTTTGAAATTCTTCTGTACCTTAAGGCATATGTAGAATCCAAACCAGGATCCAAGTGTGCTTACATTATATTACTATTTCTTGAGTGAAGCGTTTTAATATCGACATCCGGAGGGTTAAACTAATAATTCAGAATCAAGCAAACATTTTTCTTCCAAAATACCTTATAAATTATACAGTTCTGAATTGTATATTCATAGTTTATATTAAAAATACTTACAACAATAATACTATCTCTGCTGCCATAAGGATTGTTTTATCAATTTTTCCCCAGAAATACTACTTAAATTTAAAATAAACTCTGCTGCTATCATAAGGTGAAAGTTGTAAGACCTCACCACCAACAACAATAGCCAAAATTATACTAGGGATTTATGTGTTCAGACTATTTTACTCCCTTCTCGCTACCACAGTTACACTTTATGGTGATTGATTATCTAGACACAGAATATAGTCTGTAGTCCATAGTCATTCTAGTCATTAATAAGTAGACTAAAAAAATCTTGTGTTCTGACATTGTCATAACAGCCAAATGACACAGGTGCAAGATGTTCACAGTGCCCTACTAACACTTCAAAGCTCACAATTACTGCATGTCAGCTGCACGCACTGAGGGCTGGACTGCATCCATTGTACTCTAAGTAGGGAAGAAGTGGTTTTAAGTTTCAGGCAAAGTCCTGCACTGGCATTGCTTAGACAGTACGGGAATACACCCTGGATGGTGTCAATCAATCTAGTTCCTTGATCATCAGTACAGCTATGTTTGATAACGCAATTGTAAGCATAGGGATTTTAGCCTGTCTGCTGACAGAAAGGAGAATAATGCAATCTTACTGTTATGCCATTTCTAATTGGCAAGACTGAAAAGAATTCAATAATAGTCATCACGATGTTTTTAAAATAGGAGATGGGAAGACAAGACAGACCTCTAGTACACCTGGAAAAAATTCCAGGCACTTCAAATGTGGTGATAAGGAAAAACAAAAATCCTTCTAAAGAATCTGCCAGAAAAGGTTTGATTGCGCCTTCATTGTTGACACCAAAGTCAGTTAATATAAAGATACAAATTCACAGGAAAACAACCTTCCTAAGTTTCACTATTTATGAACTGCACTGTAGCCTCACAATGGTTTGCACAGAGCAAAGCTTTTTAAGTGTTCACTAATCTCAGGTTCTTATTTTAAGACATCTTTCTAAATGTTAAAAGTTTAGGCATCTAAAAACCACTACTCAAACTCTCAATTGGTGACCTTAGAAGGTCAGATGTATTGTGGCAATAAACAAAAAACCAGGTACTAAACCATATTCAAATTTTGTACCGTCCTATGCTTTTAAGAAACATTTTAAAAAACCCAACACATTAAACTCCAATAAAGAAGGCCTCAAGGGTGAGATGCACCAGTGCTGCAACTGCCTGCACTCTATGGTAAAATACCTACCTACAAAAGAGTGGAGCTGTGAGGCTGAAGTACTTCAGATATTTCTGTCTACATAAACTCTACATAACAGTTCGATAAAAGCACTCAGAATAAAGTTCTCCACTGAATTAAACCCCCCAAATTCAGTCCTACTGGATCATCTGGCTCTCTCAGCAGCGACAGAAAAAATACTGTAAGACAAAAGGGCTATTTAAATAAACTAAAATGTTAACACAAGAAAAAATGGATAGACACAGACTACAAACATTTTTAAGCTAGAAATTAGAAGCTTCTTAATTAGCTGTGAAATAGAGAATATTATTTCAGTAGGTATAGAGAGAGCAGTAAAGCCCGGAGGTTTTAAGAAAAGCCTAAGTTTAATGAATGGGATCATACATCCCGATCACCCTAATCAGTGTCTGGTATTTTTTCAATCATACACATTTACAGAGCTGAGACACATTCCCAGAGCTCAAGTCAGAATCGTAAGTGGTAAGAGAGAACCACAGTGGTTCTTTGCACATCCAGGAGGACGCGTGATGCTGCGAGCAAACGAGGGCCACGCTCCTGGCTGGGAGGCTGGGCTGTGACCTGGAAAGTTTGCTGCTGTGCCATTCATCTCTCATGTTCCCTCAGGCGCATCACTGTCCCAGAAGCTTTTCATCTGTGACAGAAGGAAATACTTAACACCAGCAGAGTGAGGTACAAGGATCAATATCTTATGGGTATTAGATACCACAGTAACAAAGATCATATAGGTACATTTACAGGGTGCTTTTAATCCAAAAATCTCAATTTTTATGGGCACAGGCTCCTCAGCTCTGTTGGCACAGCTAGCTGGTCTTTGCATTTCGGACCAGGTGGCAGAAGCACTGCTAAGAGGGCACAGACCAGCAAGTGAGGCAGCTCACAGAGAGCTATCGGCAGCCAGGGGGGCCATACTGCGCCTGCGGTACTGAGGCAAGGAGGGGGGGCAGGGGGGGAGAAGAGTGTTAGGGAAGCGGGGGTGTCAGGCTGGGGGGACAGATTTGGACCCCTTTGAGCGTAAGAGATTGCTGTCTTCTGCCTCCCACAGCCCCCAGCATGAGAAATGAGAAACACGGCTGCTTATCTGGGTCTTTCCCCTCAGCCTCCTGGTTCACCTCCATCCCCCTCCACTCCTGCCCATGCCAGGAGCAGCAGGGCTTTGGCCAGGCCCCATCTGTCATCGCTGATGGAACAAAATTCAGTTTCACCTGCTCTGCTGGGAGGTGCTGAGCTGGTGCCGGCTGCTACATCAAACAATGGCACTGTCACTGTTGCAGCTGCTTTTTAGTTTGGGGCTGGCACTCTGGCAGTTTACTGCATATCTGCTGGTTTCGCAGTGCCTGGTAGATGCTTTGTGATGACTGCATCCCCAGAAGAAAGCACTGGGATTAATATGCAGCTTATCTGTATTTAACAGTCAGTCAAAATATCAAAAAGCTACATATAAAATTGTATCTCTGTTGCAACCTAAAGGAGTCTACATTCCTCTGTGTTTTTCCTATGAACACTGATTTTGTAGTATCTTATTCAAATAGGATTTTTTTAATACATATTTTATAGCTGAAGTCATACCTCCAGCTTGTTAGCCTAAATTTTTCAGATTGCCTCCAGTGTTGAACTTCCCTTTTTAACAGTACGCTCATATTTCTGTTTATAGAAAGCGAAGTAAAAATATAGCTCCCTGTGGGGCGTTTCAGAGGATGACTTTAAATAAGCCAAAGGCAGTATATTAAAGACCAGATCTTTATTACAAAAGCTTATAAATTCACTGTAACTGGCAGGAAAGGAAGTTCACCAAAAAAAAAATCAAGAAAATAGACTAAATTTAATAACTATGCTGTATTGATGGGTTAGTGGAGAGTAGACCACACTGCAGAAACAACAGCTTAGAAGACAGATCACTATCCAGGCTAATAACAGTTCACACCCATATCTGGCTGGAATTCTAATATCCCCATATGGAAACTGGGGCTAACTCAAATAATCAAAAAATCAATATAGGATTTGGACTCTAAGCCCAAACCTGCCAAAAGATCAAGAGAATGCAAGGGCTCATCTCTAATTAGGAGATGAGTATCTCATTTACATCCAAAGCTTCTGCATATGCATAACAACAGAAAATGAAGAAAATTTTTTGCCCTGACTCACTGGATTGTGTTCCTTGCAACACATCCTGCTTTAGAGCTTGTTAAAATAATTCTCACCATACGGCCCCCGCACCTTTATAGAGCTGAAGTTCAAGTCTGTTAAATGATATGTGATCCCATGGCATAAGTATTTTGGAATCCTTTACCCTCACGTTAAACTAATAGAGCTGAGTGAACTCATCATGATGCACAACTGGTCATTTTGGGGGCTTGTATCTAGCGAGGCTTTTGTGATTTTCATTATTTTGCTGTGGGGTTTTGAGGGGTTTTATGCTTAGTCACTTGGGCCCTGTCAATGTTTTAATTTTGCTTAAGTAAGCAATTTCTTTGTGATACAAAATTCAGACTAAATTCTTTAATCAGCTTTTGCTCAGAAACTGTTTATTTCCATCTGCATTACAAATGCAGGATTTAAACAGTCTATCAACACAGCATAATGCAGCAAGCGATCTTGTCAGTTTGTCCTTTCCTCTCAGGGATGCAGCTACTGTATTCTGTACTTCTGAAGAAAGGAAATAATAGGATTAGAAAAACATTGAGGACAAGGGGATGTCAAACAAAAGAAAAGCATGCTGCAGTTCTAAAGCATTCTCATCTAGTATTGGGAATTGTAATCCATTTGTGCTAAAGACTTTGCCTCTGCTCATTATACAAAAAAAACATAAAAGACACATACTTTGATACCGTAGTTTGGCCTATAGGGAAATGCAATTATAAGACATTTGAGTGTGCTGGGTTTGGCTGGGGTAGAGTTAATTTTCTTCATAGTAGCTAGGCTGGGGCTGTGCTTTGGATTTGCGCTGGAAGCAGTGTCGATAACGCAGGGATGTTTTCGTTACCGCCGAGCAGCGCTTGCACAGAGCCAAGGCCCTTTCTGCCTCTCACCCCACCCCACCAGCGGGTGGGCTGGGGGGGCACAGGGAGCTGGGAGGGGACACAGCTGGCACAGCTGGCCCCAGCTGACCAAAGGGACATGCCAGACCATGGGATGTCATGCTCAGCAATAAAACTAGGGGCAATGCTGGCCAGAAGGCCACTGCTGGGGGACTGGCTTGACATTAGTTAGTTGGTAGTGAGCAATTATTTTCATTTGCATCACTTGTGTTCCCTGGGTTTTATTTCTCTGTCTTTGTTATTTGCCTTTTCATTATGATTTTTTAAATTATTATTATTGTTGCCAATATTATTTATATTACTATTGCTATTATTTTATTATATTTCAATTATTAAACTGTTCTAACCACAAGTTTTCTCAGTTTTACCCTTCCAATTCTCTTCTCTCCATCCTGCTGGGCATGGGAGGGGAGTGAATGAGCAGCTGTGTGGTGCTTAGATGCTGGCTGGGGTTAAACCATGACAGAGTACATGCAATTTAAGTCATTATTAAGCAACCTAAAGTACAGTCAGCCACAAACGCAACATTATCTAAGGATTACAACATGTGAGACAGCCACCAATCAAATAACCTTAAAGGTCTAGTGCTTACTTAGCATATCAAAAATTAGTAATATAGAATGCCCAATTTTTAGAAAAAGGATTCTGTACATCTAGAAAGAAATGCAAAAATGTGGGCCAACAGGAATAACTAATTTCTGTAGGCACTTGCAACTATTGTGCAGAAGTTAACTCAGATCATTATTCAAATAAATAGCCTTCGTTATATAGCACAGAACTCCAAGCAAACCCTCTAAATCCAAATACCTAAAGCCTTCTTTTGTATCACCGTTAGGCAGTTCTATTAAGAAAAGATACACTATTTAAATAAGTCACAGTAACATCAGATATACAGTATAACTTTTAAAGAAAAGCTTTATGTTCTATTTTCTTGGTCTTCAGAGATATGAATCGGGGGTTTTTTCAAGTACTTCTGTATCAGCTCAGCTTCAGGTACGAGGCTAAATAAGCATTCACTTAAGATTTAGTTCTGTTGAATTAGGATGGTGGTTGAGAAGAGTGACCTTCCCTGCATATTAAAGTTTACATAAGAAAGGTGAAAAAACGTTTTTGACTTTGTAAAAGGCTATACTTTCCATTTAAACAGAGCAGCAAGCAAGCACAGAGCATCCTTAAGGGTGTTAGAGTTGTGTGCTAATCACTCTGAAGTCTGTAACTGTGAGTGAATAGCATTTGACTATTGGTCAGGAAATCACACAAAATAAAAAATGAAACCTATCTCAATGGAAAATATGTCAACTTTCAAAGCAATATCAAAGCCAATTTTGAAACACAACATTAAGGCTTAGGATATTTCTCCTATCAAGACCAAACTAAAACTAGTAAAATCTAAAAGCAAACCAAACCATACCTCACTCCCCCAACCCCCCAAAACAAAGCCAACCACAACTTAAAAAAAAAAAAAAAACCACACCACAAAACCAATCAACCACATTTTGCTCAGAACATGTTTTCCTGTACCTGGTATAAGTGAGCTTCAAGTCTCAGAGAAGAGGACTGTTGGGATTTCAAACACAGTAAAAGAGAGTCCAGTGAGACTGTGAGACTCAGCATCAGCCTCTCTCACATCTAGATCAAGGTAATTCAGATGAGAATTCATTGTTTCGGAAATGAGTCAAACTCAAAGCAGAATGGGAGCAATTTGAAATTCTCCATTGCTGCAGTTAGCAAAGCCAACCGACGTTTACAGAGATGTTCTCACAATGCCTTTTCTTGGCCGATTCTTGTGTGCAAACACCATAACGATATAACGTAATAACACCAATCAGCTTTACACCCTTATATTCCTCAGTGCACATTTAAACAAGGCTTATGCAGTTTTACCCAGGTGCATGTACATTTCTATGTACTGAGGTATGCAAAGAAAAAGCTGAGATCAAACCCCCACCCTCTCCCAGGTGAACTCACTCTCCCACCCCACTGAGCTTAGTTATTCATGAGAAGGTACAGCAGGTTCATCCTATCAGAAAATACTACTCAAACAGGGTAAAGCTATCAGTGAGTACTTTGGAAAATGCTGCTGGAAAGTACTATAAATGTCCATCTGCTCTCTGCAGAAAGCAGGATGCTGAGATGGGGAGATAACACAAATGTTCACAGAGAAATACAAGTTACTGAATCTTTCTGACCCACTTGGCTGCTAGCGTATCTATAAACCAAAACACTAAATGTAGTCATCAAAAATATGGCTGTCTACTAACTGCAGTAGGATTTGCAGTTGCAAAATGTTGTCATACTGCTACAATCAAATGAAAGATCGATTTAGCAGTATTTTCAGCTGTCCAACAAATCGCAAAATCATTGGATGTCACCTGGTCTTTCACAATATCCCTTAATGTGGCAGTATTTTGAGTGTCTCTTCCTCACATATAATAGCAAAAATCATGAAAAGCCCATAAAGCTGTATTTTTCAGCACGTCAAGCATGCGGTGGCTGTAGTTCCACTGACCAACTCTGTCACAGGTCTGATCGACCTCACAGCTCTGCTTCATAGGATTTCCACCAGACTGCTCCTTCCTGGAGTATTTTTAGGGCCCACATAGCAGCACTTCTGTGAGAACCATATCCCCTAATCTCCCTGCTTGTGTCCCTGTGTTAATCTTACAGATTGTCCCCTGACTCCACCAGCCAGTCCTCCCCACAGCCTGCAAGCCAAAGAGGCAGGAGAGCTATTCTTCAACCTAACAATACCTAGAGATCAAAGCAAAATTGTTCACTACTAAAGCATGAAAAATATATGGATCTAGACATAGGCAAGTTCTTGCAAACATGCAGACTTTGACATCTTTTTAAGCTGTACCTTAAGTGTCTTCATGACATTTTAGTGCATCTCAAGGGTTACTTCTGAACCCTGGAGTCTTTTCAGACCAACTCATTTTAGGAAGACCAATAGCTAAGCCACATACACACAGGTTACTCAGTGGCAAAGTTCTGCACATCAGTTCTTCTCTTTTTACCTGCTGTGCTTTACACCAGGCTTTTTGGTGATGCTGAAAGTCTGTCTATATATAAAAAATGTGGCCTCTTTACTCTGTGTTTAGTCATTTTCCACCCTCTTCCTGCAGCTGGACAAAGTATATTCATTTTTGGTCAAAGCACAGTTATTAAATTTTAAGTATTGTCCTGAGGCTGAACAGTATGTGTTGGAAACCTTGTCAGTAAATGTAGATGAATATTTACCAAGAAGTATTCAAAATACAGCAAATTTCATAACTACAGAATAATTCTGTAATATTGATTGGAATCCATGTATCATATGCAAGTTCCCCTAATCATCACATGTACCTGCTGATGTCTCTTTAAGCTGCTGCAAGGACAGGCAGCCTCTGCAGTTGTTGCAAAATGTGCATTTATATAACAATATACATGTATCTACACTAATTTTAGCTTCTGCCATCAGGGTAAAATGTTTGCAGCTAAAAATAAAGTTTGAAATTTTTCTAAACAATCTATTCATACTTACTGTACCACCAACCATACTCACACATGAATAAAACCCAAAGGATTTTCCTGTTAATTTGTTCAGCATATATTTAGAATTTCAAATATGTTCAATTACAGCTTAGTCAATTTTCTACCTTTCTTCTGATTGTTCTGCATCTGCCCTTTAAATGATGAGACATCACTCTGCTGTGACTGCAGTATAGACTATTTCCTTTCACTATTAATAATCCCACTGAGAAATATGAAGCAGCCTGGCAAGATTAGTATAAGTTTATTATTTCCCTAATTTTCCAAAACTGAATATTTCCCTAGTCACTACATGGATAAATTATATTTACCACTGCTCTTGTCAGTCCAAAAATATTTTCACATTCAGAAGTATGTGCATGCTCTCTGATTTACTACCCAGTAGCAGAATAAAGTGGCAGAAGAGAATAGAATACCGTTAAAGATGGGCAGTAAGCTCATTCCTTCAATTTATATTAGGTTTGGGTGGGGTTTTTTTGTTTTAACTGGTTGCCATGTGAACTGGCAATACAGCATACAGCCTTCTACACCTGTTAATGCCTTCCCATTTTGAGAAAAGATAGGCAGTTTTCAATGTATCTCTCTCTGAGAACAGATTGCCTTGCAGACTAGACCTCATGCAAAAGAAGAATTCCAAGTATCTTAAGCAAAGCAGCAAAACTGCAACTTCCCCCAGGCAGATCTGCCAATATCCTTTAATTTGGGAACAAAACTACTGACTTTATTACTCCAAATACAAAATCATCATTAACAGGACTAACAGCAAGTGCTAACGATGGAATAGCTCTTGAATATTAGGATTTGGTTATTCATCTATTTTCAGAAATTGAGCATTTTTGAATGAAAAACTTTCATAATTGGTGTCCAAACTCTGCACAACATATTATCTTGTAATTCAAGAATAAATTAAAATGCATAGGAGTATGAAAGTGTTTGTGACAGAGGCAGAGGAAGGAAAAAAAGAAAATATTCCTTACAAGAAAACAACACTTTGATTTAATGCCAAAAAAATATCAAGATTGCAAAATACGATGCGAAGCAACTCTTACATTCCAGCCATATGCTGAGACTAATCTTTTCTAGAAAAACTGTATTCAATACAAGTGTATCTGGAGAAGAGCACTTAGCTGGGTACAAGACAGAGACACTTGTACTTGATTTGTAAGGGGAGGAAATGGAAGAACAAGAGGGAGAGGAAAAGCTATATTAAGAAGTCAAATTGCAGGAGCCCTTTGACTGCTATTACAAACTGAAGATCTTCAGTACTGGAAACCTGCCATTAATCTCTTATTTACACGGAAAGCACATGTTTCTTTTTATCTGAAATACTTACAGTAATGACAGGAGCTGGGACTAGACAGATAAACACAATATGTCTGGTTATCAAGAAATTTAGATTTCTTATCTAAATTTGGGGTTGAAGCTGATATTTGCCTACTGTGAGCAGATAGTGCATCTGCTCAGTGAAACTTATGTTCCCATCATTTTTACTGCTAATAGAAGTGGTGAAATAACACTTTGCATGGGGCCCAATTTTTCAGGAAGCAGTCATTCCTAATGGGGAGGTAGTCCAATTACTGACTTCTCCTCACAATCACAGATGATGAAGCCTTAAAGTTTACAATGGTGAAGGCCAAGAGGCTAGGCACAAACCCATAAAATTCATTAAAAAGTTTTTAAGCCCAAATTGCTCTGAGTGAAACATTTGAGCTAAACAAACAAGCATTCTGTGATGCAACTCTTCTCAGAAAATTTCCAGGAAGGAGTGCCTTTTGGTGCATTTTTAACCAGATTCGATAAATACAGCAGCTGTATACACCTGCTTCTTTCTATACTTCTGATCTGAAAGTGGGTGACTGGGAGTGGCCATGTTTATTTATCAGCTTTGTTTAATTTTTTAACAGTTCTGGAAGCATGTGTGTTTTTTAACAGGAAACTGTGTCGTCCTTTGAACAGCTGTGCTGTGTAATGCAAAACAGCAAAGTTTCTGTCTTGCTTAACCAGCTAAGTCGAAGCCAGGGGAAATAGGAGGCCATGACAATACTTATGCAAGGAAGATATAAAGTCATGTCTAGTTCTGTTTTCAGGGTATTCTGTCATGTAGTTTATTGGCCTCATTATAGGTAACATACCCAACACACACCTCTACTTTGATCACAATATTAATTCTGGTGGTTGGATTGAAGTCCCCATATGGATACTCAAGCCATCCGATGAAGGAATTTTGAAAGCAAATGCTGAAGGAATGCAAACATAACAACTCAAGCTTAATCCCATCATTCATTAAAAAAACTACATTTTTTTTTCCTCAGTGTGCTATGTGTCCATCTCACTCTCGCTTTTATTTACATAAAAATTCTACTGATTACACAGAAGATGGCAATTAAAACTGAATCACTCTATGGGAGTGCTGCCAAAGACACAAACCCCGGTCCTGCTGTACATGTGTCATATAATGGGGATATCAATTAAAGTGCCCAATACTGAGCACAGAGATTATCTTATTTCAACATATGCACATACTCTTACATTTCTGAATCATAAAGCCACAGTTCATCTACTGATCTATAAGCAGATTCTTTGCTGTGGGATAACATTAAGACTGTTAGAAAAGCATCTATAGATATCTCAAGCTTTTTCTCATTTGTTCTTTTTAACACCATTGAGTTATACATAAAAAAAACCTGTAGGCAATGTCAACACCATATTTGTCATTGCTTAAAAGTCATCACATCTCTATTCCAAATCCATGAACAAAACATACCAATTCTTGAAATAATTAGGTTTACTCCTTAGAGGATGCACTCTTCATAAACATTCAGTGTTACAGTGCTTGTGAAGGTGCAAGCTGGGATTGACAGGAAGACTGAGTGACTACTTACCCCTCACGCTCTGAATGCAAAACAATTCTGCCAGCTGCTCATGTCATGAAGGTAACATTGCACCTCTGAAACTAGCTGGTTTATATTTTAATGGTACCCTACTGCTTGGCTTCCTGTCTCACGTTTGCTGAATCAACACTATCACAAAACAGCAAAAGCCTGCCTGACACAGCAATGTTTCAATACATGATGATTCATCATGACAGGACACTGAAAGCCCTGTGGCATGTGCAGAAAAGCTTTAAATAGTACTCAGTTGTTAACTTATTTTAATTAAAGAGGCAAACACACAAGAGAGAAGAAAACAATCTTATTGTATCACATCATTTTTATTTGCTCCACTTACCAGCACAGGACTGTTTTGATTCCATTAAGAAATTCTATTTTAAAAGAATGTTTTCTTCCCCACTTTCGTATTTTCCTTTCTTTTCCGTATAGCATATCTAAAGGCACACAGCTACTGGCTGCAAATACTACAGAGAATCACTAAATATAGGACAGCATGAAAATATGTTGAATACATTTGTCAGCACTATATTAAAACAGAGCTGTGTAGCAGAAAGATTCCCACATTGCTAATAGATACTGGCTTTATCACCTTTCCCAAGGTGAGAGTGCCAGCACAGGTATCATAATCTGTGACATTTTTGCAAATTGGCTCAGGATATTTTATTTATTTTTTCCTCCATAAAAAACATGCTGAAAATGTGCTAATGAAGGTTACCGAACTTTTTAGTATTATATTATTAGCAGAAATTCATTATTTTACTTGAAACTACAGAGGTCTGAACAGCTCGTTTGAAGTGTTGCCAGCACAGCTGCAGAGTGCATCTCAGATTAATAGGAGCCATGACAAACAGAGTAAGTTACCCCCATGTAAACTTTCCATCAGATATACACAGCAGGTAAACACTTGCAAACTTCCATATTTTCTCTGTACTGTGAAGTCATCACAGATGACATTATGTTGTTTATGTAGCAAGGGACATCAAAGCAGTATGTCACATCAGCAGAAAATCCAGAAATAGCACAAGAAATATTTCCACAAACTATTTTCAGCCTTTCTCAGGAAAACTACTGTGAAGCTGCATGGTAGAGCTGAAAAATACAGCAGTTTGCAGGTTTACTAATCCATGATATAGAAACAGACCAGTGTTCCTTAATGAACAGCTTTTCAGCTTCACAACAGCTCTGCAGAACAGAAGGGCTGTAGAATTCCCTATCAAAAAGAGGAGTTTCACTCATAATACAACTCCATCATTGATCTTCTCTTTTCAAATACATTGTGAGATTCATGGTCCTACCTGAAAATCTCACATCCAGAGCAAAAGTAGCAGAAACCACCACTTCCCCAGACTTTAAAATCAACTAGTTACTTTTATTCCTTACAGGTAACAGAAGGTCCACTGTGTGTGCCAAGACACTGGCAGGGTTAAACAGCTGCCTCCAGCATGTTCTACAGCCTCTGAACAACTGAGGAGCAGTGCAGGGAAATCGTTATTGATACTTTTCAAATCACTACAAAGTACATCACCAGTGCCAAAAATCTCGGCTATGCTCACTTCAGAAATGACAGATTTTTTGTGTTGGTTTTGATAAAAATACTTCTGTTGTTGGGAAAGTATAATGAGAGAGAGATCAGTACAGGTGGTAGCAGAACAGTTTATCATTTGAACAACATCCCAACAATAACCAAGTATAGGTATATTAATTTTTTAGCAAATATGAAGATCATGACTGTTTTCTTTTCTTAACATTGGTTACTTATTGGAGCCACATATTTAGCTGTTGTAATAACCACAAAACAAAAAAAAACAAGTCCAAATTCTCTTTCCCTTGATGACTACACATTTGTACTGATTCTCCCATTTCCAGCAAATTACTTGGGTCAAGTGCAAGATACTCTTAATAGCGTTTGTTATCATGCAGGCTTCTGGCAGACAGCAGTATCTTACATTTCCACTACCATTTCTTATCATTAAACGTCCATGTAAGTCTCCTGGTTTTAGCCGATATCTTGTCTACTGTTCTTTTCTTTTCACATTTAAGTCAATAATCCTCCAGTCAAATTAGTCATACTTAAAAAGCTTACACCTATCTGCTAATTTGCAATAATAAGTAACATAGGGAATGCAATGTTATATGAAATATCCTACACAAAAGACAGGGATATGTACTCTACATCCATGGTATAAATGGCACAAAGTAATGAGATTAAATTGCAGCAGGAAAAATTCAGGTCAGGAACAGGAAAAGCATCCATAGAAGCAGGGCAGCTAAAACACTCAAGCAGAGTACTCAGGGTGCTGTCATGCCTGTCATTGCAGGTATCCAAGAGCATAGGCAAAAATCTACCTTGAAGTGTTACAGGTCTTGTCAGTCTTACTGTGGGTGAGATGGTTGAAATAACTTCTTGTAGTCCCTTCCAACTCAATCTTTCTAGAACGTGCAGGAGACATGGGAAATACAAAGTTCAAAAACTGGACTAAAAAAGTTTATATGTTACCTTTTAAATTAGTATCTGAACTCATCTCTAGAGCCCACTTCATCCTTTCAACACCTATTAACAGGAAGCACACCCCTGGGGAACTGATGCTTCTAAAGTAGAAAGTGGGAGAAGGAAGGGGGTGGCAAAAATCATTAGATTTAACCAACAATATAACTGATAAGAAATTCACCTTCTGCTCTTTTTTCCCAGTTGGGATTTAGAAACTCATAAAAGTGGCATGGCTCAGGTGAAAAGTATAAAGTCCCACTAGAAATGCTAAATAACACAACATTCCTTGATATTATTGTCATTCATAATAGCAATGTCTCATTAAAATATTAATGAAAATGACACTGAGTTATACCAAAATAACTTAGACAGATCTCTTTTACCCATGGCTTCAGTTTCTCCGGTGATTCTCTTCATAGCACTAACTATACATTTTGATGTCAGAAATGTTTGAAATGTAGTAAGACAAGAAGAACCTTGAAAGCATGTACCTATCCAGGAAAAGGCAGGTAGCCCAAAGAAACCTGAATCCACGTTCCAAGGAGCCAGAAGCACCATGGCACTATGGCAGGAGCCACACAGCCTACTCTGCTCCAGCGGAGGGGAACACCATCTGCAGTCACCCCCATGGGCACCCCTTGCCCGTACACTGCCTTTTCTGATCTGTCAGCGCAGCTGTTCCTACAGTGGCACAGTAATAATAACCCAATCCAAACGCGTGATCCAAGCTACAAAAGCCTCTGTAGTTGTGACTCGGGTAGTAGTAAACTACTGTTTACACTACTTCCACTAGCCCAGCTCAATCTGAGTTCACTATTATCAGGACACAATACCATGAGCAGAGGAGTTGGTCACATAAGAGGATGAAGAACGTCCCATGTAGCTGGTCTCATAACCCTCCTAGATGGCCCAGCAACAGCTGAAAGAGGATCTCTGCTCAGGCCTCCAAGGAGCAGGAAAAGGTGATTGCGCCCTTTTCCCCACTAGTGGAATGCAACTTGGAGCAACACTCCTGTGTTTAACAGCACCCTGGTCTTGCAACACTTTTCTCTGAGCAGACAATAAATATCCACAAATAAAATTGAATCCTTTCCCACGCTCCTTTTCCTTTATTCTTTTATGACTTTAAAATAATTTACTGAGAATTCTCTGGTAAAGAATAAATTTTTCTAGAGACTCCTAACCTGTGTCATTTAAAAATTTGTCAGTATTGAATTCTAGCTCTATTTCCAGGCTACAAAGTAGTCCATAAGATTAAAAGGTTAAGGAAAGGCAGCTAATTTTTGTGCATAAAGAAAGTTTATGGGCAGATTGCCTGCTTTATGGAGACAAGGAAGCTCACAAAAGTTCTCTGATGACAGTTACAAAAGAAGCAAGATTTCCATTCTTCAAAGCCACATAGAAAAGGTCAGTAGAACTCTCTAGTATTTGATACTTTAATGTAAGCCTCTGTAATTAAATAATAGATTTTTCTATTAGAGAAATGATTGGATTAAAGATGGGTTGATCGAAGATTTAGATTTAATATGGCTGCTTTAGATACTCTAATAAAAATGTTCCGTTGATTCTCAAACCAGTAGCACTTAAATTAAGAGCATTTAAGGGAACACCTCATCACATTGTGAACTACGGTATGTTCTTCTGTACTGAGCATAAAATTTCATCCTTTTAGGGAAAAAAAGAGCAGCACATGGGATTTTCTGCTGATCTTTGCAAGCAATAAGGTCATCAAATTTATACGTGACCCTACCCTTTGAATTTTCTTAGCCTAATTGCTCGCTACACCCACAGACTCACGTTTCTAGAAAATAATATTTTAATAGACTTTAACACATACCTTTTCAACTGCATTTTTTATTCATTTTCATGTAGAATGTAGCTCTCAGCAGAGGACCAAACCTGTATCAACGCCGCAAACTTCACCCTGTTTCCCACCACATGTAGTATATGATGCATAAGTCTATCAGGACAATGAGGAAATTCCCTTTTTACGCCAGCTGAAGGAACTCTTTGGACACCATAATCACCTTTCTTTATCTTACTCTCTGAAAGAGTAAACTAAAAGTGATAACTAAAATGCAATAGCTTTCTTGCCTTGTTTCAGTAAAACAACGGTACAATAGGCCACATTCAAGACACCTATGAAAGAGGAAAGGTATCAACAGCATGAAAATTTCAGTTCATAAAAAAAGCTGAATGTATATAGGTCAAGTAATTGACAGGAATGAAATTCCACAGTAAGTGAACAGAATGAGCAATTACTGTATCTATCAGCATTTCAAATACCACATAAACATTCTTAGCTCAACTGCATAACTAACATAACTCTGAAAAACTATTTTCTGTTACATCTATGGCATATTTCACCAAATGATGGGCAATTTGTTCACTCATGTTCTCAAGCCAATAAAACATGTAAATCTGCCCATCAGATATCCTTTTACTTCAGTCTTGATTTCTTCACTTATCATTTACTCCTTTGAAATGATGCAGACTAAATGCTCATTTGTTTTCACAGTGCCAAAGGCCATCCAGTCTAACTTTTAAGTATATAACGAAGTAGATACTGACACCAAGACCCTCATCATTCTTCTCTTCGTTGTCCATATAAAAATGACAGACTTCTTCCACAGGCATCTCAACCCACCCAAAATCTCAACAATTTTCTCTCTGAAAATCTGAATCTTACACTGGATTCTACATCTGAATCTGTCTTTAAGAAAACACCATATCTAATTCTCAATTGACCCTGAATTCTCAGTTTGGGTTCCGAATGATTTCCTTTAAAAAAAAAACTATTTTCTAAATGTTAAGGTTAAAGTAAATTACTATAAATTCTTCAGTGGCTCTACTGGTGTTCACAATGGATGTGATTTTTTTCAGCAGGCTGGAATTACACTGGGAGGAACTGTAGGCATTGTGTTGAATGGTCCAACACATAATTCTAAAAGTAGTGGAATAAGTTGAATGTCAGGAAATATTACATGAAAAGAATATAATAAAGTGTGAAATAGTTTCATAAGAATAAACACAGAAGCAGCAAGACATAGCTACCTGATGTTAGACACACAAAGGCACCTCATATAGTATACAGAATATACACATATACGTAATACTTCCATAAGACCACTTTTTCTTCATTACAGTAATGTACATACAATTACTTGCTCTCACATATATGTGACAAGAAAGGTGAAAAATGCCGCATGTTTTCCTTTAGAGCCATGCTTGCAGGTATGAGGGCCAACTTTGACAATTCTCTTGCTTAGAATATTGCTACTTCTTAATCTCCCTTACCACCTGTATAACAGGAGGAGAGAACATGGAAGATTTTTAAAACTCTTAAATTCTGTGGGGTTTTTTGTTTGTTTGATCAGCAAGATGAGAATTCTAAGTTATTGATGCTTCTTGAGTTCGTGAAAGGATAGCATTTGAATTCTCAGGGGCAGAATGTTTGATATCAATATTACAAGGGATGATTCCTGAAAAAAAGACCCATAAATCCAGACTAAAGAGAAGGAAAGCACATGCAGGATGACAAAATGGTAAAATTTTAAAATGTTTCTATATAACTGTTGACATTGCATACTGTGCACAAAACATTCTTCCCCTCTCGATCATTACATCTCAGTTTTTCTTTCACAACTGGTTATTAAATATATTATTATCTGGGAACTTTCTTTTTATTGTATGTCCTAAGTAATGCTGAAACCCTGTTTCTGTAGCCATTAAAAGAGGTTTATTTACAACAGAAAAGAAGATTTGAAATATTTAGGTACGCAACTTAAAACCTGAAAATTAGTACTTAGGGAAAATATACTCAAAGTAGAATAATTTTATAGTTTTCTGAATAAGCAGGGGATATCAGAAGCACAAGTAGCATGAAAAAGAATAGAGGTCTCTGGAACCCTAAAAAAAGATGTAGCCAAGCTGAGTAAGGAAACTGCTGTTTCTCCAGCTTCTGCAAATGGCAAGCAGCTGTAGCACAAGGCAGGTGGTTTCATTTGCAAACATGCACTTTGCAGTTAAGAGTCCATTTTTCTTAATTTTTAATGATCACAAGATCTATGCTTTATGTTGGGACTTTTTTTTTTCCCCATCTACTGCTCATCATTCACTTTTGTTGTGCTTTGGGATATTTTTAACTTCAAAACACTTTACATGTCAATATTATTTTTTATTATTATTATTTCCATTACCACTCTCTTTTTGAAATGTTTTTACAACTTCTGCCTTCCCTCTTTCCTCTTGTTTCCACTTGCTTGTTTTCCAGACAACTGGGAATTTGAACTGAGCTCTGGGAATTGGAAGAGGCATCCCCCCTTCCTACATCACAAGGTAGAGCCTTGCATGGATCTATCAAGAATTTCTCCATATAAAGGCTCATAAAACAAAGACTGTAAGTCTCAGACTCAAAAAGGCCAGGATCATTAGAATTTAATCTATGGCAACTTTTTATATAGAGACAATTCAAAGCAATCAGGTCAAGCAGTATAGAAAGAAAGACCATATTTAAACAACTCTCCTCCACAAACGTCTTTGACATCAGATTTGACTTCATCCTACTCAGCAGCATATGAAGGGATGGGGAACTCTGTACAATCCCCACCGGCCCCTTAGAAAGTCTCCCCAGCGCACAGGAGCTGGTGTTGCTCCTGGCTGCTCTCAGCCTCCTGGTAGCTCTGGATCATCCTCTCCCTCACTGCTTAGGAGCTGGCAGTAACAAACAGTTGTAATATCCAGTGAAAGTTGCAGAATATAGACATTTCCTTATATCTTGCTCTGAATGTCCAGTACTTTTTCCTTCAAGAAATGTTACTTTTAACACCTGCGACACGTCACCTATTCATCATTTCCCAATATGCAGTACCAGTAAAAGCAATCCTTTTCTGCCCACCTGTTGACAACTATGTATATTATTGTTGATTCACCAATTTCTGTCAATTTGCTTGGCTAAAATTGCTATTAATAACTTATGACATAATCACAGATTTGGAAGCTTCTCTCTCTTTTTAGAAAGTTCTGTGAATGCGTAAAACCCAATAAAGTAATTGAAATATTTTCTGAGAAATTCAGAATTAATTATATAGGGTGATTTTTTTTACTTTTTTTTTTCCTGTGCCCAGCGGTTCATAATAAATGAATGAACCAGGTTTCAAAATTCCTGCTTAGCAGGAATATCCTGTCACCCAGCCAGTGACCTGTTGCAACATCTATTATTAGATGCACTATTTAATTAGGATACATACTCAGGAGATCTGCTTAATCAGGATGTCTCCCAGTGAACACATTTAAGTCCAGCAACACTCATTGGCGATGACTTCCACAATGGGGACAGTAGCTTTCCTTAATTGGGATGCCTTAGGGTGAGTTAGTGTGTTCACCTGAGTCTTGTAGTACTTCTGTTTTCTCTGACAACAGCTTTCAGATTTTCTCAAACTATGACAGAAAACACATGAAATATGTATCCATTGCCTCCTCCTAGCTCCAGCTGTGCAATAATGTCAGAAATAACACGGCTAAGGAATGTGGGTTTGAACCCCCTTCAAGCCAAGCTAAAAAATGAATTTTCAGTGAAAGGTATAAATTCCAAAAGAGTAACATCAGGGGGAAAACCACATTTAAAATTAATAACTCAACTTCATGGAAAAGCTTTCCTATAGACCTCAAAATTAATTTTCTGCAAGGGAAAAAATCTCCCTACTTACACTGTGAAGATTTTATCAAAAACAGCATGTGTTGTCTCATTCGTACTATAATTCGAGGTACCTACTACAGGCTTGTGGAACCAACAACATTCTTTTAAAAAGGGGGATAAATATGAAAGAACATAAATAAATAAAATCCTGGAAACATCCTCTTTGAATACGTTTCTGGAGAGAAAAAAGTCTAGGAAAAAGATTATCCACGTTGCTCAATTGTACAAGGGGAAAAAAAAACATACCTAGTAAAAATACAGCTGTATGATTCACACATCATTTGCAGGGCACAAATGGCAAGCAGATGCCAACCTCTTCAACACTCTTTTAAAAAAGTCCCAGTAGACACATGGTCAGTGTCCGCATACAAACTAAACTTTAATAGGTATATTGGGCCCTACACTTCAATAAATTACTCGTGCCTGGCTGAACCTTTTGTCCAGTAATACCAATCCAAAAAGTGTTTCAAAAAGACCAGCATGAAAAGTAGTTGAGCTCACAGGGCTTCTGCATCTGAAAATTGGGCTAATTGGGCTAATTTGAATTGCAACCCCGACAGGGTTCTTATCCAAAACATTACTGATCACTCTGACCTAACAAAGAATATAAAGGTACTGAGAAACTGCCAAACACCAACCCTCGAAATCTGGCCCATCTTCAGAAAAGAAAGCTTATTTCCTTTATAGTATAAGTCACGCATCATAAATGTCAATTATATCCTTTAATTTGTGTTTCTTAAAGGATTTGCAATTTGGGGAACATTATTGTAAAATAACAAGGTAATTTGAATAGAATTCCTTACAAAGGTTTGCTGCAGATACTTCACAACTTTTCTTTTGACTAGATTAATTATTTCTTATATATTATTTATAAATCCTTTAACAGCAGAATTAATTGATCACTATTGCAAAGGTGAGGCTAAAAGACTGTCATTTTTCAATTTACTTTATTAGCTCTGTCTTAAATGCAGCGTAATTCAAACCAGAAAATATGAACTCAGAGCACACTTACTTTCGTCACTCAGAGATGATTTTCTTGTGAAGTCTGAAATACTAATTTGAAATTAGTAGTGACCTTTCTTTCAAGTTTTGCATCTGCTGCTTGTAGCTCCATCATTACTCAAAATCCTTCAACACCTGGAAATACACACTTTTTAGATTTCTAGAAGAATCCCATAATATTTTGGTATATTCACTAGCCTAAAAATCATTTTTGTGAGTTTAAAAAATGCACTGTCAATAGCTTTATATCGGGGAGGAAGGGAGGAAAAAAAAACCTGAAAAAAAATCTAGGTCTTGCATTGGTATATTTCACACAAAAATAAATACAGTATGTATTTAATATTGGCAATACAATGCAGCAGGTCTCTGACTATTAGGGCACTCACACTAATCATGATCACATATGGCAGGGGGGCTTCTGAGTCCCTCTGTAGTTTTATTGACCCTTCTTGCCTCTGGAATGAAATCTTTACTCCAGTTTACACTGGAAAATTATGAAATTCCAAGGCCATACTGTGTGTATCTCCATTTAACTACAGAGAGAGAGAAAGAGAAGAAAAAGCACTACCTCATTAGATATTCTACCAACACCTTGGAACATGCATTCCATTTTACAAGAAAGGAAAATACTGAGCGCGACCAATCATCTGATTTTATTAGAGATATTTCTTTTCTGCATAACCATCATAAATTGGAAAGCTTTGCCCTGCCACCCAGTTTTGCTTAACTATTCCAGAACTAATCTTAGGTGCCTTTTCTGTAGTTCTTCACAGATCCATTCAATTTCCATTGAAATCCTAATAAAATTATTTCACTAAATTTTCTCATTGAAATGAATTATACTCATTAGATATTTCATTCAAAGACAAACTTTTTTCAATATTTATGGTAAATTTCTACAAAACAATTTCACTGAATGTCCACTAGTTCTTTTATTATAAACTTAGACCAACTATGATCTCACTCTTCACCGTTCTCTAAATTAAATTACCTAAATCCCTTTAATCCATCTTCATTTATAAGCCTGACCAACCCTTTCACCATCCTACTCACCCTTCCCTGGTCATCTCAAATTCATTACCATCTATTTTGAAATAATTCTACTTTGCTTACTGTAAGGCATGAGCGCATTTTGTATTTAGCTTAGTGTTGAGGGAACTTGTTCTGTTTCTGAAAGAGCTATCAAGAATTAGCTGATCAGCTAACCAACAGCCTCATCGCTTGCTCTTTGCCTTGCTGCCTGCAAGCTCCATGTTTTTAAAATGTTCTGCTTCTAACAGAAACCCCCACTGGCAGCCATTAGCATGCTTTGCGGTATATCAAGCGCAGGTTGATGTTGACCAGTACAGGCTGCATCTAGACAAATAAATAATATATGCTGCATAAATACTGTACTGAAAACAAGTCTTGAGGAAAACGTGTTAAATAATTTGCTTAAGAAATATGGCATTCACTAAAATTTAAATACCCAATCTCACAAATGTTATTTGCTGGCCGCTATACTATCAAGCTCTTCAAGTTTACCAACCACCTTTAGCTAACTCTGGATTAAATTCCTTAAACTACTTACTGTGTCCCACAGATTTCTTCCTTGGTGAGAACTAAGTAAATACACACATTCCAGCCTGTTTCCACCATACTTGAGCTCCATCCTGCTGCAAGGCTTAGAGGGACAGCTCTGTCCCAGGGTTAGGCATCAGACTGCAGCTCATGCATTGATCCACAGTGCCTCTGGCTTCTTGAGCTGATGCTGGGGAATCTGGTCTAGCAAAACATCTGGTGCAGCTTGCTTCTAACTCAGCACTGGTTCAGCCCCCAGACAAATGTCACGACCCCTCTACAACACGGCACTGCATCATCCCACAGCTCTAGCCCACTTCCTCCTTCTGTTTGGGACAAAAGGTCAAGCAATAAACACCCAGAAGGTTTTCTTCTACCTTGCCGCTCCTGGGATGACTCTGTTTACCTTCATGGATGGACATGTAGAGTAGATTGCAAGCCAGCTCACATACTGTACTGTTAGCTGTTGCCTGCTTATTTTTGCTATATCTTCTACTCCTTTTAAAAACCCTCTTTTTCCATGCTGAGAACCCCTTTAAGGTCATCAGCAAGGTCCAGTCGTGAAAGCTCCTGCTGATCAGAAGAGACTGAAGGCTGAAAGCCATCTCTCACAGAAGGTCAGAGTTTAGAGCTGGTTGAAAAAAACTACTCTGTATCCACACATTAGAGAAGAAGAAAGCAAGCAGCTGTGTTATGTGCCTTGATTAAACTGCCTCTTTCATCACCAATTCTATCAGCCTCAGTTGAAGAAACCTTACCACCAGGCAATTTTTTAAAAGAAAAAAGAAACAAAATCTGCACTCTTTATGTGCACATATTCAAGTGCCATCTCCGAAAAGAACATCTATTGAAATAATTTGAGCTAGAAATATGCTGCTCATTGACAATCCAAGATAACCAAGGGCTTATTGATCTCTCTCTCCTCCTCCTCCTTCACTAAGAGAAAGAAATAATGATAAAGAGCTGCTGTTGAGATAAAATGCACCATACTTAACATCAAGTACAATGCATAAAAATAAAAAGTTTAGGATAAGCTGAGTTACTGTCAGCACAGTATCAGTGAATGTCTTGAGGGGTGGGGGGTAATGGGTGTTGATTTTTGGGTTTGGGTTTGGTTTTGGTTGGGGGTTTTTGGGTGGGGGTTTTTTGTTTGTTTGTTTTTTTGCAGCCCTACCTTTGCCCTCTAAATTCTACAGCAAATGGAAAGAAAGCAAAGGTAATATCAAATATGTACATCCTGGGAATGCAAAGCCGCACAAAATCCTGTGTGATTGTACAATCATATCCACATAGAGTAGATGCCATTACTTGTACACTTGAGGTCTGAGCTGGATGGATATAAGCCAGCTCCAGTCCAAATCCTACAGAACCATGTTACCTGGTTTATTATTTTAGGATTAACACTATGATAACACATACTTGCACCCAGCTGTCTGAGAGCACAAATGGAACAGGAGCACAACTGTCCAAACCTGTACATGTAAGCATGGTCTGTGTGTTACTGCAGATCTCTGTTTGAGGAGCTATGACAGGAATTCCATGGGCTGTACACAGCGGGTATGATTCTCCCTGACCTATCATTCACATAGGAAGTAATGTCACAAAAGACAATTAACTGAGCCCATGAGCACAGATATTAGGTGCAATAAGAACCTGGCTTAGCAGCATCTTCAAAGTATATTAATTCTCCCCACTGATCTTGTGCTCAATTGTTTCCTTTTGCAGCTTCTGGGGTTTTTTCCTTGCATTTTAGTATGGCCAGGACAGATTCTGATGACAAAATATATAGCCAAATGCTGTGCTTTCATGACTGGACAGCTAATACCTGGCAGCATATTAAAGCAGCGGTTCATGGCTCCAATTTTCCTGAATAGAAATTAAAACACTAGAAAGCAATCACTAGTCTCTTGTCAAGTCACATCGATATTTTGTGCAGAGGTTCTCCATGTTATGGCCCCATCCAGCAGGGTACTGAGGATGTTCTGATGGAAACAGCATTCTGAGTTCTTACTGGTAACTGAGCTGTGGGTGGCAGTTAATCAGCATTTTCCAGGAAGAAATCGGCACCTCTGGACATCAGCTAATGCATTGTCCTCCTTAACTGACTGTGTTTACTTCCACAGACATTTAATCAATAAAGCCCACACAAGTAACAGAATGGGTAAGACTGGATGCTTTTGATAATATTCAGTGTCATGCTGGGTGAAACTAAAGAGAAGCAGTGGAGTTTTAAAATCACAACATTTTTTCCACATGACTTAGGCACTGGTTTTGTGAATGACTAGACATATGCAATTCTATCACACTGAAAAAGTCAAATACACACTCCTTATTCTTAGCTAAGCACCGTATCGGTTAAAATATGCCTCTTCCCAGGACTTCTTGGAGATTCTTCCATGGATTTCCTAATTCCTATTAAATTTTGTCCATTCAGAGAGAAAAATAAAAAATGTCTACTTGACCATCTGATGCATCTTATTCCCACTGTGTTCTTACCTTCTATTGTTTTACCTACTCTAACCATAACGGCAGGATATATTCTTCATTTTGATGTCTCAAGTGGAATTTATTTTAAAATCTAAAACAGGAAGCATGAAGAAAATATGTATTTCCTTCTTACCTCTGCAGTCACTTCAACCCTATAGATGCCATTGTCAGTGGTATCACAGTCCCCCGCTGCCTAGAGCCCCACTTCTGCTTTTGCCTAAGACTGTTTCATCCCCAAGAGGCTTAAAAAGCTCAGCATCCATGTCAAACAAAACCCACATTAAAATCAAACCTGAGTTCTGATTCCCATTTAAGTCCCTCAGGGTGTTCAATTTTAAGAATATTTCCAGGATAACAGAACAGGACTTTCCATGAAATACAGTTGCAGCTGTCACTTTCAAAGATGACATGATTCAGTGAACAGCTGTGGTGGTTTGACCTTTAGCTGGACACCAGGTGCCCACCAAGCCGCTCTATCACTCCCCTTCTCAGCAAGCCAGCTAGGGGAGAAAATAAGATGGAAAAAAGCTCATGGGTCAAGATACAGGCAGTTTAATGAAGCAATAGCAAAGGTCACACGTGGAAGCAAAGGAAAAGAAAAGTTGTTATTCTCTACTTCCCATCAGCAGATGTTCGGCCACTTCCCGGGAAGCAGGGCTTTGGTACACATTGTGGCTGCTCCAGAAGACAAATGTCAAAAAATAATGAATGCCCCCCCTTCCTCCTCCCTTCTCTTAGCTTTTATTGCTCAGCAGATGTCATATAGTATGGTATATCCCTTTGTTCAGTTTGGGTCAGCTGTCCTGGCTATGTCCCCTCCCAAGATCTTGCCCACCCGCAGCCTACGGGTGAGAGGTGGGGAATGTTGCAGAGACAGCCTGGGTGCTGTGCGAGCCCTGCTCAGCTGTAGCCAAAACCCTGGTGCATTATCACCACCTTTCTGTCTACCAATAGGAAAATTAACTCCATCTCAGCCAGACCCAATCCAATAGCCTACCACTTTTTCTAAGAAATATGCAGCAAGCGGGACACTGATATTCCATGGCTACTTCGACCTCCATCTCCTGTCAGGTAGACCAAGGACAGCCTTCCAACCACCAGCCGGTGGAGAGTGCCCACTCCTGCTAACCTTTTAAGAGAAGGAGCTCTATTCTGCTCTTGCTGAAAATCCTAAAAAAAAATCAGTGATGAGAACTTAAACAGAAATGAGCTCCAACAGAAGTTTTCAAAAACTGCTGCTTCACCACTTGTCAAGAAAAACAAAAATCTCACTAGTGATGAGGGACTCTCTTTTTAGATTTTTTGAAGCTACAGAAAGAAGCCATACACTTTTCTGTTACTAGCTGTATAACGAGCCCACTTTAAGAGATTATAGAAGAGCTCTGGAAGAGATGATCTACTTTTTATAACAGAGCTCTGCTTGCATTCAGTGAAGGAGGATTCAGTAAAGGAGTTCTAACAGTGTGTGCTTCACTTAGAGAGCCCGCACAATCAGAATGTTTTTCTTTCATGTCTGATCATTCTCCTTTTTCAGTAGTGTCAGTTGTTTTTGTAAAATGAAAAGGTATACATTACTTTTTCCATTCAGTTCCTATACTGAGCTGTAATTCATTGATTTTAAAGAAATCTAGAACTTATTACTAACACCTGGTATTATCTCCTGCACAGTATACCTTACATCACCCAGAAGTTTCTAATTCAAACCCACACCTTTAGGTTGAACTGGTGAATTCTATTTTCTCTTGCTTTCTGCTTAGCTTCTGAATTCCACAATGCAGGGGTCATCTTTCTGTTCAACAGCCATCACATCACTAGTGCTCTAAAGCATTCAGCTAGAAAAATCTCCAGACTTGGCTGACAGTATTCAGCATTGAACTATCTTATATCATTTGCTGAATTTTTCATATCTTAGATAATACTACTGGTAAACAAATTATTTCTCCTTGAATTCGTCCAGCACCAGTTTTAGCTATTGAATATTGTAATACCTTTTGTTCTACAAAGGATAGCTTCTCTCGCTGAGAACAGACACACAGACTAGTTCAAACCACCTCTTGACAGCTCTTCAGTGAGCTCCTTATGTTTCCCCTCATAAGATATACTTTCCAGCTCTTAAATTCTTCTTCTCTGAACCATTTGTTTTAACTACAGGACCCAAAACTGAATACACTGTTTCAATATTACTCTCACTAACACATTTAGAGGTAATATCTCTGCTGTTCTAATTAATACTTCATTTATACACTTAATGATGCCTTTAGCCACCCAGCCAAAGCACCTTATTGGACACACTTTTCTTCATATATTGCTCTGCAGTTAAATGTTTCCAAATTCACGTGGCTTGAGTGCATCCATCTTTTCTGTTTGATCAACACTTTATAGCTATGACTTGTCATGTACGTTCTAACATTTATTTTATTTTACCACCTCATTATCCTTTCAATTACCTATAAACCTGAACCGCTTCCAACCCAACAAGCCCTGCCCACCCCAATCTCAATTTTTACTTTTGTACATGGGAAACACATCTCTTCTCTATTTCAGGCCAAATTATGTATGTGGCCATTTTAACAAGTTTTCACCAGTTTATTCACGAAATGTGTTAAGCAGGCTACAGTCCTTCCAATTATACACCGTAGATTTTCTGTAACATCTGAGTTTACATACCAGTGTAAGGCTTATATCAAGGAGGCTAGACTCTCCACACTGAATCACCTTTGAGAAGACACCGTATCTTTCCCAGACTTCATAGGCCACCTGAATAGATTAACCTTTCACCTTGACTAAGTGAGGTCATGCAAATTAGACCACAGGATTCTCTTTTCCTGATCCTACCTTCACACACAATATTTTTCATATGACAAAACATCTGTAGAGTAGTATCACAGTTCTGTTTGCTTTTGTTTCTGAAGAGCTAGCTGACAGAGCAGTTAGGATTCATCTGCAAAAGACTCATATTGAGATACAAAAGACAACAGCGAGCATATAAACAACTAGAACTCTAAATTGCCTCACAGCTTTAATGTCTCACCAGAACCCTTACTCATTTTTGCACAATTTATAAACCAGACTGATTTTATCAGTACTTTGTCTGACTTCAGAAAATCTTTAAAGTCATCATACTGGAATGAAAAGTCTCCCAGTTTAAGACCTAGTTAGTATTTTTAAAGAATGGTCTTGCAATATCCACACACTCACAATATCTGCAAATGCCTGTACGATGTGTATATGCTTATATGCACAAACACAGACAGAGAAAGGTAAATTTCTGTTGAATTTCACTGTTAAGCTTAGACAATCACATCTGGGGGTCTGGGCTCACGTACTATGAATCTTTTATGTCCCAAATTATTAACCTGATCAAAATAATGTCAGCACTACAGAAAACAGCTCTGATCATTTCATCAAGTGAAAACCATTAAATCAGATTTAGGAAGAGAGATCCAATATCAGCCTGCCTGACAAGTTCTCCCCCATCCAGATTCCTGTTTTAAGTCATTAACACTGTTCTACCCATTCTGCAGATCAACAAGTGCTGCTTAAGTGCTCTTCAAGAGCCACAGGTATGCACATGTATTCGTATTGGTCATAAAAATGTATTCGTTCAACCACAAAAAGTATGAAAGACAAAGAAATGGAGAATTTATTAAACAAACACACTTTTGTTTCTCTGTCTGTTTGGGAGATGATTGAAAGAGAGGTTAAAACTCCCAAAAACACCTGCTGAACATCTTCCTAGACTTGCTTATCACCATGATGCTGACTGGAAACATATAGTACTTTCCAGTTCTTCTTGAAACTGAGAAGATGTCAGTGGGTGTTGACGATGCTGAGTGATCTACCAGCACCTAAAATAATTGTATGCTGCACTGCAGATCTCTGAAGTCTGGTGTAGTTACATAAAGTAATATGAACAGACTGTGAATAAACACAAGTAAAAATCATCCTAAATAATATTCATCCTTTGATATCATTGTGCTGTTTTTTTCTGGGGTAGAGTTAATTTTCTTCATAGTAGCTAGGTTGGGGCTGTGCTTTGGATTTGCGCTGGAAGCAGTGTTGATAACGCAGGGATGTTTTCGTTACCGCCGAGCAGCGCTTGCACAGAGCCAAGGCCCTTTCTGCCTCTCACCCCACCCCACCAGGAGCTGGCAGGGGACACAGCTGGCACAGCTGGCCCCAGCTGACCAAAGGGATATGCCAGACCATGGGGCATCATGCTCATATATATCATATATAATCATGTAATCAAATAAAGCTGGGGAAAAAAGGAGGAAGGTGGGGGACATTCAGTGTGATGGCATTTGTCTTCCCAAGTAACTGCTATGTGCAAGATGGAGCCCGGCTGTCCTGGGGATGGCTGAACACCTGCCTGCTGATGGGAAGGGGTGAATGAATTCCTTGTTTTGCTTTGTATGCATGTATGGTTTTCGCTTTACTTATTAAATTGTCCTTATCTGAACCCACGAGTTTTCTCACTTTACTCTTCTGATTCTCTCCCCCATCCCACTGTGGGGGGAGTGAGCGAGTGGCTGTGTGGGGCTTAGTTGCCAGCTGGGATTAAACCACGAGAATTGCATAGTCTGATATAATACTAATTATATTAAAAGCTCATGCTGTATGTTACAAAACATAAAAACATAACAAAACAGGTGATTTTCCAGATGTCGCAGACATTAAAACATATTTAATAGAGTAACAGTATGTTTTGGTACAATACCTGTCGCATTTTTACATTTCACTTGTGCAACTTGTCACAATTTATCATACGTCTTGATGCTTTGTTTATTGTTCTAAATCAATTTAAATATTGCTTCATTGCATTAATAGCATTTCATTTAGTAAAATCCCTAAAGACATTTCAGTTTTGATCACCTTTTGTCCCTTTTCCACAGTCTCCACCCATGGAAAGATTTGATGGGCTGGAGGAATATTGTTCCGTTAAAGATATTTAACAGATATCATTCCTTTGGTCTGAAGTGCACAGTTCACGTTGCTATTTAGTCCAAATAATTTCTATTAGTATTTTGCCTCAAGAATTTAAAGAAAACAAGTTTATAGACTGCTAATGTTCATTTACCATCTTTACTTCAGTCACTAAAAAAACCCCAACCCATATCAACCTTAATTCACTCTAAAGAGAAAAGGACCAAACATTCAAGATACACTCACATAGAGAACTTAAGTGTACATAAGATGCACACGACAGAGAAAGAACAATTTGTTTCTCAGTGATTCATTCCTTTCTCAGAACACTTTCCCCCTCATTGACTCTATCCTGCTTTTTTTGGAGGGCTTTTTCCATAAAATTGACGATCTTACCTGGTAGGTGGGGTGGGAGAAAGGAGGGAAAGGAAAGAAGTATCTAAATATGACAAGTGTGCTGTATAACAATACGTCTGAATGGCTGTGTCTCAAACAAGCGTGTCACCTGGTCTCTGTGCACATAACATCCTTTTCTTGATTCCTGTCTTTACCAATAAGGTCGTGGTAAGTTATAATCTCCTCCCCTCTAACACATTAGGCTATTACAGCTCCTAATACCACTAGGTGACCACCTCCAGTCATCCAGAAATGCTGGTTGAAGAATCAGTGAACAATATTCCAGATTTATCACAGATGAAAAGGCAAGGGCAACTGAAAATGAGGTGGCCAGCCTCATCTTTTCTGTCACTTAAAGCAAGATCCAGACTATCTTGTATCATCTTAGTTTGAAATATGAAGATTTTAGGCACTTAGACTCAAGAAAAACAACGAGTTCTCCTGAACTTATATACCAAGTTCTGTAAGTGCACAGTTCTCAAAACTACTTCCATATCTAAAATTATAACCCTGTGCATGCCCAGCAATGGGAGATTCCTGACCCAGGTCTACTTAGGGATCCCCTGGTCACCTTAAAGCAGTAGTAAATCCACCTTTGAAGTCTGCTTTGGCTGGCATGCTCTGAGTTTATCATAAGAGCATCAAGTGAAACACAAAACAGTCATTTAATTCCAGTATTTCTTCCATGTGACAGCTGAACAGCTAACATGCAGGTTGATACTCTAAAAGGTAAGCAGTCTCAAAAGCTGTCCTAGCAGTCACCGACATCCTCAATTCTTAGACACCCTAGCTAATCTCCTTTGATTCTATATTACATTCTTTCCCTTTCTTACGTTTTGTATCTTTATGAGATTTTGCTGGATTTCTATCAGAAATAGAGACAATTTCTGCTCTTTAGCAAGGATTTTTCCCATCTTCTTTAAGAACAGGAATTGAGAAAGAAAACAATATGGGGAAATTCAAATTATATTATTTAAGCACTTTATGTAGAATTCCATCACACAAAATGGGCATCCAGAGGCGTTTTAGATGCTGCAAGTGCCTACTCTTGTGTTGGCCCAGCAGCACCTAAGGTACTGACTCTGTGCTGACAGGTGTGGCATGGGAGCAGCAGGAGACACATACCTTTTGGGAGCCATAGCTGGAGGCAAAATGACCTCCCCAAAAGTACCTAAACATCACTAAGTGCCTTTCCTTCTGTCACTGAATTCTGAACCTTGATAACATAAACCCCCTGCGCAAAATATAAAATGGTAACATTGCAAATAAAAATACCACATACCAAATTAATTTCTGTTAATGTTGTACTCTGTTTCTAAACAAAATTAAAGTATAAAGAAGCAATAAATGGAAGAAAAAGTCAATTTTGATAAAAATAAAAATTTTTGTTATATCCACAATTTTTTCCAGTATCTATAGAGATATATTTTCCAGGGTGCGGAACAACAACACCAAACACCATCATCATGACCACAAATAAAATAAATTCCCATTTTTCAAATTGTATTAATAAAAAAAAAAAAATCAGTCTTTACTGTTTCTTTACGAGGTAATAGTTTCGGGTTCTTTACCACAGCAGTTGCTACCTATGGTGCTTTCCTGAATTTTTTTAGCCTCTTTCTAGTTCTGAAGTGCCCTGCACTGTAGCATTGTTTCCAGCTGTAGTGTTGACATCTCTCAGAAAGCAGCATTATCACCTTCTGTCCTAGCTGTGATGCCTCTAAATATGCTGCAGCTCTAAACTGGTTTGACTTTTTGCTGCCATATTTCAAAACAAACTTATATCTAATTGTCTATTATTGCTCATAGGTCTGTTTTTCAACATTATTGATTTCCATCCATCTTCTTCCTGTTGAAGGTGTTTTGGATTATTTTTCCCCAGATATAATAAATCTTCCTTCCTGCCCATTTGTTCAGTCTTCTCTAGGAACTTGCTAGTACAGTTCTGTGAAATGCTATCTCAGTGGTTTTACATGAAAAAGTCCGTATTGTAAATGCATAATTACCATTTTTTTCATTCTTTCCTGAAAAAATGAAGATAATTTTCTCTAGCAAGCAACAGAAGATCATTATTCAAAGGGGTAGAGCAGGATTAAAAAGTCACTTGCAGCCAATGATACCTTTTTGAATTGCAACAAAAACAGTGGGATTGCTCCAGTAATTTACTCACCAAAGCAAGTTCAGGCTCAGTGTGAACGGAGGAGTTCAGCCCACACTGACCATGCAATACAGCATTGTCCTTCTCACCATGTCACATCAGGCACAGCGCCAAGTTAGTAAGAAGTTAAGAAAGCCACACCAGAAACCCACAGATTTCTGAAGTAACAACAGGGAATTAGGGGACTGGCTGCTGAGGACTAACAGTCCCTTCATTTCTGGTACACTCCTACTTACAAATTCAGAAGTTATACAGATCCTATTTAACATCAGTAAATACAGAACATTTTAGCCTTTCCATACTCATTTCCATGAAGATCAAATGTAATTGCAATGTATAATCAGTCACTTTTTTGTTGTTGCAAAACAGGTTTTGAACATTCATCTACTTTTGGGCTATGAAAACCCTATATTTTGGAGGCATGTATTATTAAAAAATAAGAAAAAAGCTACAAAATCAACAGATTTTCCACTGATTTATTTTAGAGCTCTTTCTTGATGTGGTGATAGTTTTAACCAATGTAATACCTTGACAAATCTCTAAGGCACAACAGTTTTATTTCGTATCTTTTGTAACTTTTCTGCTAATGCAACTTGAACAAACAGGATACTTCCTTCTCCTTTATTTACTTGTGATTTCCTTACTGAATCTGATGACAATATATTATTTTTTAGTAATAAAACTTTAGAATTTGCTGTAGAAAACCTTATGCCACATGCAAAATTTTGTCTTATAAGGCAACACAAAATCTATCTTGAACTGGAGTTTCTCTTACAGTTTTCACTGCAAGGCCCATGTTCTGATTCAGGTCACCCTGAAGCTTCAGTAATGAGTGCAGAATATGCTACTATTTTCACCAGTCAGGTTCTAGTCAAAATAAGATAGTGAAAGTCTGTATGTTATGAAAAAATGGCATTGAATATTTTTTAGTAAATGTGTCTCAACTCCAACAAGACATTCAAATCCTGCTGTTAATTTTTAAAAGCTCCCTCTATGAAGAATTGTTTCAGTCAACATAATTTTTCCTTCTTCATAAGGCAAGATAGCATCTCTGGACAATCCATCAGACTTGCTCCGTCTTCCTCTTGGAGGACCTTCTCAATATATATTTTTGTTACAAACCCTGTGAAATATTCTATTATAAATGCCAATCTGCACAGTAAAAATTATTGTCTAGATGCTCATTAACTAAAATTATTATCATTTACTTTCCTCTAGTCCAGCCATCATTTGTAATGATTCACATCCAGTTTCCACGTACTATGAAGTCTTGGGGCAGGGACAATCTCTGTTTATCAATACAATGAGTAATATGTGAGGATCCCAAATTTGATTGAAACCTTTGGGCATTGTTAAGAGTAAAAAAGAACTAAAACTATCTCATGGTGTTAAGATAATAAAAGACAAGATTTCAGTCTTCCGAAGCAACCCAAGAAAAAAAAAAAGCGCAGTTTGACTCATGAAGGTTGTAAGAACATAAACACAAAGTTCTTTCTTAGTTGTGGATGATTTGGAAGTAGCTCAGAACAGACTGGGAGAACAAAACTGACAAGTGAAGATGCATTTCCTTTCCGAGATGATATTAACCCTATCTTCTCTTTCTTTATAAAAGCAGTACACTTCATATCCAGATTACCCTTGTTAACATAAAATGTGAGATCCCTGAGCATGCTTGAAAACTGAAGCCATAAACACTTCAACCAAGTGTGCATCCTAAATACTGTCCAACAGAACTCAGAAATGCAGCAATAGCATTTGCTACCTCTTATTTTAATGTGTATTTTATGCATTTTTAAGATCCTTCCACCTCACAGCCTGTGCTCCCCATATTTTTGATGTTATCTATGCTACAGTTCCTCATACCTATGCTATCAGTGCTCTCTAGTACAGAATCAGGACCATGACTGTTTCCCACTTCAAGATGACAGCTGTGCCAGGCAAACATTGGAATGTAAACCAAGCCATCCTGCACTAAAACCAAAGAAGTTACAGCAGTGTGAAAAAACAGTCTCATAGAAAAACTTAAGACTTAGACTGTACATACCATCGGGTTATCTATGGAATTGGGACACAGACAAATTACAATCAGATAAGCTGGTACATTAATGTAAAAAAATATTTGCCACTGCTTTGCAACAGATACTCAAATACATGCTCCAGAGACAAGTTACATCACATTTAGGGCAGAAGTATGTGTCCAGGCTGTTACTGTAGCATTATAAATTATGCACTAAATTTATGTCCCCTCATAATTTGTTAATGTGCCTTTACCTAAAGTAACATCTTCTAAATGATGAAATTATGAAAATTGAGATACTTGCTGAAGAGCTTGCAACTCTCCCAGAGGAATATCATCATTCAAGTCTTGAAAAGCACGATTAAGAAATTCAGACAGATCTGAAGGCAGAGCTAGGAGATTTTTCAGCAGCAACGTTAGGAAAGGTTAGCAGATGTTTTCAGTTTTGAAGTATAACCCAAGAATAATGTCCATCATCCTGGAAAAATGGCTACTGGTTCACATCAACACCGTGCAGCTTTAAATAGTTGATTATTGATGAAACAGGGTCATTGCTCTGCATCAGAAAAACAGTCCTGTTATAACTAGTCTTCAAAAAAGAAACTTCAAGGACAAAACAAAGTAATGGTTGACACATAAAGGACCTTTGGGAACTGATTTTCAGACACACTTAGCTCTACCACTCCCATAGGCTTAATTTGAAAATTCAGGTGCTCAGAAGAACTGAAAAGCAGTCCTGCAAACCACATTCAAAGATCCCAAACTGTTCTAAAAATGTTATGACTAGACTGGGAAAATGGTATGAAGGTACCATCTCCCTTGTTACTAAAAGTGCAGTCACTTCCTACACTAGAAGAGAGGAAATTTATGTAACATGGTCTTGACAGTTATTCCAGTAGGAAGCTGGGACTGATGGGCTCTGCTGCTGGCTAAGCAGGACAGTTCCTCCTACATAGGCAGACGCACAAATAGTTCAGTGTCAATTTACTACACCTTACACCACCAGTGTGCTGTTCCTATTCTTTCTCCAAGATGCTTCACTATCTGTCTTGACATCTTCCAAAACTTGATCAGAACTGCACACAACACTTCTATGGGCCTTTGCTAGACTTTTTAATTCCCGTATGACCATATCTAGTCCTAAAACTTGAAACTACAGATTTATGACAGCTCATAATCTGGTAAAAAAATGGTGAATACAGCTGGAAACCACAAAGTATTATAGGTATGTGGGTTTGCTTCATTAAGAGGATGAAATCCACTGGCAAAACACACACTTGGATCCAAGCCTGACTGCCTGTCTGAAATGACGGAGGCATAGGTAACCTCCCAGTCAATATTGTCTGTCCCACAGGCAACCCTGCCAATAAGATTGACTTGTTACTTTTAAAACTTCATAACAGGGGCTTCTGTTTCTTCAGGATTCATGCTTTCTAAATATATTTTAAAACCTCTGCTTTAACATGTCTACCTTCTACTCTTTCTAGACTCCACTTGAGGCCATATTGTGTTTTCCACTAAATGGTGACAGGTCTGTTGCCTTGAGAATACATTGTTCAGGGTAGCGTTTACCTCAAATAAACAGAAGCAAATTTCCACATCAGATAACATCAACAGAGCAAAAGCCTTTGGTTTCACGAAACCATTAAAAACACAGTGAAGGGCTCTGACATCCTCTAGAAATACTTAAACTTTGACAACGAGATTTATCATATCCACTAGACCAGTGGTCTCCAAGTTTTTTGATCATGCACCCCTATCAGTAAAAAATTGTCAAACAAAGACCTCAATATATATATTTATAAACTCCATACATGTACTACTGTGTTATTAAAAATAGTATACTGTTGCCATTGTTATTAATAATTGTGTATCCATAATAATATTACTATAAATATACCCAGAAAAAAAGTTTTTAGAAGGATAACTGTTAAATTCATTTTTTATTTTATTTTGTTAACACTAGAAAAATGCACCTCAATTGATCGTCTGGTACATCTGCTGGGGTGTGCAAACCCCACTTTGGAGACCACTGCACTAGACCACCCTGCTTCTCTGCCAGATAACATGTGCTCGTGCTATGGTTACACCAATACAGAGATAAAACACAAGTACAATGCATATTTGTCACAAGTTTATCAATATGGCATGATTGTGCCCTAGAGGTGACCCAGAAATGCAATCCTTTCTGTCACTCTATTATATAGCAGTGGGGTCGGGCAGACAGCTGTAGAAAGCAGGGAAGTGCATCCTAAGCAAATCAAAATCAGAATCACTACTGAACATCTGTTAGCGCCGAAAGGCACTCAGTTGATTGTTCCATGTAGACCTCATTGCCCTTATTTTCATTGTGCTGTGAAGCAGTTTGTGTGGAGCGAGACTGTATAGGGAGAAGAAACAAACTGTCACAATGTTCCACTAGCCCTAGGCCTGAATATTTTGTCTGTTCTCCAAAAAATGCATATAAATCAGGTAACCACAGATGACAGCAGTTATCACCTAAATTTCAGTGTCTAAAAGTTAGATAACAGAATACAAGGTAGCCACCCAGTCTCTGTTTATCATCACTGGGGAGAAACTAGCCCTACCAGCATGTTGTTCATGTCATCCTATTGTAAATATTTATGTCAAATAAATTGGCTTCTGAAGCTGCCTTCACTATTCCAGGCTGTCTGTGAGACAGCTTATGATAACTAACACCATCCCACATAGCTTGAACCCTTAAAGTAGGGCAGGTGAATACCACCCCGTACACCTACCCGTTCCACTGCACATGCCACAGACATGGACTTATACTTGGAAATGCTTGAGATAAAGTTTCCCTTACCATATATGCAAGCATCTTCATTTCCTGACCTGCATTTTTCCGATACGAACACCAATGAGACAACAAAGGCTACCACGATAACCGCATTACGTTCAACCTGTTTTCATACTGTTTCTTATTAAAGCTCTTATTTAATTTGTGACTCTGGCATTTAGAATACGTTGTACACCAATAATATCATTATCAAGACAGTTTTCTTGTGCATTCACAATGAATCACAGCTTTCTGACCTTTAGATAACAAGAAATGGAGGAATAATTATTCAAGTGATTATTTACATTTTGGTAACATCTACAGGGCCTTTCCATTTTACTGTCTACTTTGGGCACACTATTTGCCCTGTCAACCCTTGATTCAAAAAAAGATAAAACCAAAAAGCATGGAGAGCATATACAGCATACGAAAGAGCTACTGCCATATCAACAGCCAGTATGTTAGTCAGGAGGAACAAGAAAAGTTAGGAGAGCATTAAAGCGTAAGAAAGGAGGACAACAAGGGAAGGGAAAGAGCAGGGAGAAGGAAGGGACAGGCAGTGAGAGTAACAGGACAAAACAACCATGGGAGTAGGTACACGGTTTGCCAAATGAAAATGGTAGTTTTTACCATTCAGCACATCAGGAGCAGCCTGTTACCAGCAGTGAACTGAGTGGGAGAGGTGGCGACTTTCTCTCTACCACACAACAAGGATTTTTAGCTATGGGCAATTAAAATTCTGGCACCTCCAGGTATCAGGTCAGCTTCAGGAAGACGTGCAACAGACCTTTCCTTTAATACCTCCCAGTTGTGAAGATACAGAAAAGGGATATGAACACAGCCAGATCTTTGTCTACTGCTCCTGTTACTCCCAAGTGCTATCTAAACATCAGGATGCCCATAGGCATGGCAAACACCCCTGTGACAAACCAGGTATGTAGTGACAAAGTATGTCCCTTGGGAAACAGACCTGTTTATGCATGTTATGCAAGTCATGTTTTCCTGTTACTGTGGTGGGAAAAAAGCCTTTTAACTGACACAGACATCCCAATACCCACAGCAATGCATTTATTTCAGTGGTGCAGTTTTTGGTTTTTGGGGTTTTTTCCAACAAAAAAGGTTTGTAGTATTATTAACACGGTGAAAAATGAAATAAAATCTGTGCCATAAACAAAGTACTCAAATATATAAAGAATACAAAAAAATTTTGTTCTTCTTTCCTTTCTCAGCTTTTGATGCATCTATAACTCTGCTGCCAGTTCACTGGCATGAAAATTGTATTAATTGCAATAGTCATGTACCTAAAAGGTCAGGGTGCTTGGTTACCTTAGACTTTTAACAAGCAAAGTTTCCTCTTATGTTCTGTTTTTATTAAAAATCTCCCTAAACCTCAGAAATATCCTCTTTCAACAGGTAGCTCTTACTTTATACATCACCTTTAACATATGTTATAAAGCTATGCTATTAGGTGCTCTATTTAACAAGTAATTTGACCAAAATTTGCTACAGCTTCTCTCCCATTGCTTCAGAAACTTTCTTTTCCATCCCAAGAAAATGTGTTACATTCTCTTCCCAAGTCCTTGTTTTAGCTGATGTGAATTATGAAAATGTGACAAGTTCCGTTCCTGAAGTGTCTACATTCTAGCAAGGTAGAAATTACTTCTCTCACAGGCAAATTTCAACTAATGTAAAATAGTATTACAACTTTTTAGAAGGGATGCATCCTGACATATTTTCATGAAACAGATAATAAATTGCAATGTTTCAGAAAATATTTAAAGGTACCTTCCTGAAGGGAGGATAATCTTAAAACAGATTATCAGTTGTTCTTTCTTCAGGGAATTTAGAAGCACTGTCTGTGTTTAATTTTCTAGTGTCACTCAACGCATTTATGACATACAGCCAGATGTAGCAGAAGGCACCCTGAATGGTAAAACATCCACTTGAACTGGACGGGTAACCTCATGCTTAGAGAGACTCAAATTTGTCATTTGCTGAAACCATTTATAATTAACTTTTCCTGTTCTTCAAAATTCACATCTCTGTAGTTTCTTGTAACATACTACAATAAATACTAAAAACTGAAATAACAAATCCCAAATAAATATATATTTTTATGTCAGACCCAGTCTCTGTAGCCTTTATTCACTGTCCAGCTGCCTGCTTTAGTAGCTCTCTTGTTTAAAATAGTCCTGGCCATAATAAAAAGAATATACTTTTATTCATATATCATGAAAATACATTCTGGGAATTATGAGGTTTGTATTCTCAAACGTATTTTAAGAAGTCAAGCAAATAAAAAAAAGACTACTGGATTTATAAAATGACAAAAGTTATTCTGGGCTTTCACAAAGACCACTGTATGAAGATACTGTATTGAGTGAAGCCTTCAGTACATAATTAACCTCTTCAATTCTCAGGACATTTGAGTCTGCATCTTCAAGCAATTTGGTTTTGGAAAGGCTATTTTCAAAAGAACAGTCACCCCACCAACAGGTGATACAGTGTAGGAACACACATATAGTCTGTTCTTCAGAGAATTTGAGGTATTTTTTTTGCAAACGTGAGGGATTTCACCAGTATTTAAATTTTACCACTTAGAAGTTCTCACTTTCAGCAACTGTAAGATTGCTTTGTTTTGAACCATAGTCTTATTTGATACCTCAAAGAAAGAGCATCTGTTCAGTATTCTTAAAACTTTACATTATTTAAAGTACAGGCTGAAACCCTTGTTTTTGCTTTGCATCTTGGGAAAACACCAAGCAACTTCAACAGAGACAATTTATCTGTTATTATTTGCAGTTTCTAAAAGCCTCATACCACCACAGAAATCAGAAAGACCACTGTTTCCTACACACGGGGGATTTGCATCTTTTTGCCTTTTATTCCCAAGTGTAACCAGTAAGAATATAAATATTCTTAACAGGCCCAAGGGCTGACAGCTTCATTTTGTTATAAGCCAAGAAAAGAGATGCAAAGTCAAGATGGTCAGGTGTCTTCTCCTGGTCCTACTCAGAAGGCTCCAGATCGACTGCCTCCATAGTTTTAATATTATCAGACCAACCAGGTGCCCAGTAATCCAGAAGTAAAGGGGGAGGGAAGGTCCATTTAATACCCTGATACAGACCAGTAATCATCAATAGAAGATTTTCTGGGTTCAGAAAGAAAGTACAAAGTTACATACTATTACCCTTCTAACTCTTCTGATTTATGCCAGAGGTGAATGGGATCTCCCAGTCATTCAAGACAGAAGACAAGAATATGCTTTACATACTGATTCCTTCTTCTTAAAAGGCATTCTTCAAATTTAGTAGATGGAGTTTGGCTTAGTCACCAACAAACTAAGAAGGGGAACTTAAAGATCGCTCTGCATAGGACTTACTGTTGTGACGTGACACTCCCTAAACACATCAGTTACCGGTGCTTCAGAATTTCAGATACGTTTATAGGCAACTGTAATGGTTTAAATATTGTCAGTGTTTAAAAATCAGTATCTTAATATTAACTATCTCAAATTCCCATGTGTTCAGATTCCAGAGCAAGGTTTCCCTCCACATATAAGATCAAAACATATGTGACTTAACTGAGGCTCAGATAAGCCTTAGGGCTATTGCTGTGCTATGCGGTGATCCCAGTGGGACAGACAGATGGGCACCTTGACTGATTTCTGCAGTCACAGATATGACCTCAGTTTTATACAGTCCAACAGTCTTTCATACCTCTTAAAATTCACTCCCATGAAGATTTGTAGTTCTTTAATCACATTATCTTCTCACATGGTATTTTTTGAAGTTCAGTTTAGCTGCCTCAACAAAGATTTTATACACTGCCTTCATTTGTTCTTTATATCTAAATTCTATAATTAAACTCAGAGATTTAGATTTGAAATGTAGAAAAAAATAACTATTCTCACCATAGCCCATAACACAAGCAGTTCTACTTTACTGAAATATTATAGGAACTTCCATAACAGATTAAAAAGTTGAAAATCATCTGTATATAGCACGTCCAGGCAGCAATTTCAGTTTGAATTAAAATTCGTGCATTTCTATCACCAGATATCAACATGTGCACTACTCCTTTGACTGCCAGAAAGGTTTGAAATTCATCATTTTGTATTTTCCCAGAATCTCAGCTCTACATTTTCTTTAGTTGTAGTTCATGTTCTATAGTCAAAGAAAAATTTGTTCCTAATGATACTGTGTGACAGCTGCTACACATGGCATCAGCGCGTGCACTGACTGTTGTAATCACCACCACCCAAACTAAATGCCACAGAATGGTACAAATCTGTAGTGCATGTAATTGTTCATTTTGTTTACATGATAGTACCATTAAAGCTATTGAAATATTGGAATCTGTCATGTCAACCTTGCACGTCCTATCATGGAAGGGCCTTGAACACACTTCAGAGGTATGCAGACATCTCAAGAGCAGATGCTTTATTAACAGCATGAATATTTCAATCAATCAAAAAACTGTAAATAGATTAATCCCTACAAAGCCACAAATAATGTTTCAATAATGTTATTAAAAACACTATATGAATATTGTATAAAGTTGGATGCACAACCCTAGTATCCCATACTTCTGCAAAACCTGTTTGTTCTGCCACATCCACTAAACCAGTACCGTGTTCAGCTACGTTGCATTGGTTCTGAAGGCACGAACTGCTTATAGAATTGCAGAAAAGTCTCAAGATGGAAGTTGGAAGAACAAGTGGGTACATTAGAAGAAACTAAGTTAGGCTGGGTGAGGCAAAAGAGATGATTAACTTCACAACAGTCAGAGAATCAGAGAACAGTCAGAGTTGGAAGGCACCCCTGGAGATCTAGTCCAACCCCAAACTTCAGACAGTTACTGAGTGATTTAGCTTGAAAAAACCAGTCTTCTCACAAAAAAAGATATTTCTATATTGTTGCCAATGATGATTGTACCTAATATTAATGCAATCATCAAGAACACATTCTTTTTTATTATATGATCTTTGGGCAAGTTTTGCATGTGCTTATCGTACACTGTGTGTGAAATGACAGTAATTAATGGTGAATCATTTATTCATTGAATTTTGGCTCTTATGCTTGAATACTGACACAGTTAGTCTGCAGTTCTTAGACTCATGTTTCAAAACTGGTGTATCCAATTATTTTCCATGAAGATTTCTTGATAGGCAGCTTGCACACGAGCTGTTCTTACTGAAAATATCAGAGCATCAGAGTTTTAACAGGCAGATGGAACAGATTATTTTCAACAAGCTTTGAGGGAAAAATGTTTGTGGTCTGGCCCTTTTCACTGTCAGGTATCTTAAACTCTTACACTGAGTTAGGTCATTCTTGCTATCATCAAGAGGTCACGTTCCCCAAGAAATCAATAGGGGATTCTGCACGTTGTCTTATGTGCCTCAGCAGGAAGGAAAATGAATGTCATACACCTGCTCTTCTGCAGTTATGAAGTTCAGGGATGTCATTACTAACATTTGCCGCACTGCTTCTGAGAGGTAGTTACAGGATGTGTCTTTTACCTCAATGCCATGCTTGGAACCCATCCTGACAACCTGAGAAAGCACTTTAAGTATCTATTTTCTCCTTTAATTTCACTAAGGCTCAGAAGGCCTTTTTCCTCACACACATTGCTTTTCTACAGAGTAACTATTGGAGGTGCTTGTATCTAGTTTGGAGCAGCACAAGAGTGTATCGTGTTTCTTGTTCTTTACACAACCAGAATCATCAACCTGTAAAGATCATGCCACAGCTGAGCATCAAAAACTATTCTTAATTAAACTACAAAATATAGTACCTACATTTATACTGCAGCGCTGATTTCTGCTAACTTCTAAGAAGCAGGATATACTTGGTGGTCTGCAAAGAGTTGAGACTGACATATGCAAGCTCTCTGGTTAATTTGTTCAGTGCTGTCAGGCCCTGGGATCCTAATGCCATCAACAGCAAGAAGTAGTTGCAATCCAATTCAAATACATATAGTAGACAGTCTGTCTATGACCCAGAATCCAATTGTAACCCACAGAATACCTTAATATTACTTCTGAATTGTTTATTTTACCTCCATCTGTCACCTTACAGTGATCATCAACCTGTTTTCCTCATAACTTCTATGCATTTTATTAAAAAGAGCTTCTTCCTAAAGCATCATTTCCATAATTGAACACGAGCACCTAACACAAAGCAATGTGCTGAAAGTCACTGTGGCAGAATTATAATGCATATAAATAGAATCCAGCATTTCCCCTTCTCCTATGGTGTAAAGAATTAAGGATGTTCTCTTCTTTCTAGAACAAAATATTATGGTATGAGAGTAACCCAAGTGTTTATTTCATCCATTTCCAGATTTCAGCACATTTCTTCCATGCAGTCAGGTGATGTATAATGCAATTAGGTGTTCTGGAAAAGGAGTAATAATATCATTTAAATGTTATGAAAAATCTCTTAAAATGCTAACTTGAGAATATGACCAACATAATATTTCTCTAGTCACTTGTAACAGACTTAATTCTCCTGAGAAATCCTAACAAAGCTGGAAAATCTCTGCTTGCCTAGAAAAGAACAGCTTTGCTGTATCCTTCTGTCATTTAGGGGACGCTACGCTCGGGTGCACAGGAACATGGGATTAGATGGAACCAGATTAGTCCATTCCCAGTGACAGCAAACAGTCTGGCAATAGTTCCACTGAACATCACTTCAGGCCCCCAAAAGTTTAAGGCTTATCTTCAAACACTTTCCAAAAAACAGCAAGACAAAGTAATAACAGCAAAGCATTACTGCAATTTGCATAATGCAATAGAAGACAGTGAAAGGCCTGCAGTGCAATCTTGCCCCTGAGATGAACACCTAAAACCCACTGACAGGGGTTGAGATCTTACAGAGAAATTTTTTTCAGCAGTTGAATTGCAAATTTGCATCCTAGGGCATCTTTCTGCTAGGATTCAGGTCTGGCTTTTTTATATCCAGTGCTATCCTGCATCTCTCTATTCATAGAACTGGAAGGTAGCAGCAGGGAGAGAAATGCCCTTGAGGGAGAAGACCCAGCTCTTTCTCCCTGTGTTGTGTTACAGCAAGGAATAAACACCACATAAAAACACTCATGGACCACAGCCCAATACTTCAGTTTCTATCTTGCTTTGGAGAAGCTGAGGCAAAGGACACATACTTGTGAGCTGCTAATGCAAGAACACCAGGCAGCACATCTCAGGCTGATGTGAAGGAGAAGACTGTTAAACCATCTTTAGCCCCTTGGTAAATCTTTGCATAAAACAAGATTGGTCCAGAGAAAAACCATTTCTCTCCCTGGTGCTGGACAATTAAGGAAAGGTAAGAAAGGGGTGCTGCAAAAAGAACGCAGGGAGAAGAGTATTTTCTCTTTAAATGTGTGGTATCAGAGGAACAAGATAGCACTGAACCTGCAGAAACCTCAGCTCAAGCCCACCTCCACAATGGATGCACCTTGGTCATTAATAACTACTGTGGCAGAACTGCCGTGGAAGTTTGTGCTTAGCACATCACTGAGACCTTTTGCCTCTCCTAGTAGAAACTGGCCTGTTCCTCAGGCAGACCTTGGACTACCTGAATCTTTGTAAAAAATGTCCACACGTGCCAGAACTGTGAGGAACCAAGTCGGACCTGCATAGAAAGAACTAAATTCTGTTCACAGTTGAAGAAAACACTCTTAAACCAGCTGAGAATAGTGAAAGGAGTTAAAATTCCTTTAGTATTTTGTTTCCAGCTGCAGTCTTTGACAATGGCCTCTTTATTTACACCCTGTAAAGGTTAGGCAGTATCTAGGTAAAAAAGTACATTATGGCACTGACAATTTATTTAACTGTGGTGATATTAAATTTCTGTGTATGCAGGAGGGACGCTGTTGCAGAACACATTTCTCTCTTTCTTTTTCTCAGGTTCTTTTTTTTTTTTTTTTTTTTACATCCAAAAGCTACTTACTAACAACTTAATTCATAGAGCAGCATCAGGTAAACTATGTTGATGAATCCCTTCATCACATAATTTCCTGGGGAGATGCTCATTACATGCTTCTTCCAAACAAGCAGTAAGAAGCCTATGGCTTAGTAGGGGCAATTAAAATCTTGACATTTACCACATACAGTACTTACAGTTACTGTGATATTTACAGTATGCCACACTGAATTCTGAATGCCACAAATACTATAGGGAAGGTAAATATTGCCATGCATGAAAGATGTAGGTGCTGATAGTTTTAAGCATCTTATAAACGATGTATAAGTAATTGATAAATAAAATCTTCCATTTGATTCCTTTAATTTTTTCTTTGGGGAGGGGAAGAATTTTGCAAAGAGATTTTTTTTCCCCCCTTTTTATCTCCAATAATTATTTTCTAAGAGGGGGAAAACCCCCAGTATTTACTACAACAGCTTTAATTTCAGGGGGGTAAATAAAAGGCCATTCAATTAACACTCCAAATCAAGTTTTGACCACATTATTGGCATGCTGTGCACATTCCAGAGATTTTTATTTTTTGTTTCTTAAATTTATGTAATCATAGTATCATATTCTGTGTGGATGGATGTAGCCCTTTTCTAGCATATTGCATGAGGTCTACCAGTTTTTGCAGTTTTGCAAAATTTGACAGAGAGATAGAAGTCCAAAAGTTTATTAAGTACATTCACCTTTTGTGAAAGCACAAGGCTGATTAGAGACAAGAGGTGCAGTTAGTGATCTCACTGAGGGAAAGACTGATCTCAGCTTTTGCTAGACACCATAGCATCCACACAGGACGGAGTCATTTCAAATGCCCCAGCAACAGATAAAACTTTAATCAAAGTTCTCAACCAATTCAACCATGAAATACTAAGCCGTAGTTAACGAGACTACATCATGCCCCTACTCACAGAAGTTCTTGTTTCTTTAATTTTTAGAACCAGAGGTATCTGCAGTTTAGAAAATCCCAAAGCCTTTTATCCGCTTTCAGGCTTCTACAAAAATTGAATAAATTCAGGGAACACAGATTGATCAAATGGCTGTTAAATGAAATGGTCCAGCTACACTCCACGGTCTAGGAAATCCTGGTGAATCACTTTACGCATACACCCTGCTCCTTAGGGTTTTTTTCTGCAAAATATCTTTGCCAGACACAGAGACCTGAGTTATCCGAACCTTTGATTAGACCCCATTCAGCTGCATTAAGGCTCTGATGTTTTGCTAATTCTGGATAATTACATTAATCATAATTAAATTTCACTGACCTCTCTTCTAAGAAAAACTCAGGCATTTGCTGTCCCTTCCCTTAAATGAAATGGTGTCTGCATTTCATAGTATTAAATAAAGGATTGATCAAAACTCCATTATTTCTTTCCTACAAGAGTTCTTCTATTGGCACAGACTACACATGGGATGGAATACAATCCTGCTAATGAGACGATTAAGCTAGGTGCAGCCTGACTGAAATTTTAAATGTCTGAGCCCAAAAGGGGACTTCTCAGTCCACCAAAATTGACTCTCCAGAGAGTTTAGGCAGTCAACAGAAAAATGCAGAGGAAGTTCTTGTTCTCCTGTTACACCTCTCTCCTTCTGCAGCAGAGAACAGAAATCCTTTTTGTTAGCATATGTAAATCTAAAAACACTGCATTAGGATTAGTGTCAGTTTTTCATATAGTACAAAGTTTGTTCATAGCAAAAGAGAGAAATGGAAGAAAAGGGGGGGAGAAAGGAAGGAAAGTAAACAGGTCCAAACCCAACACCAAGGACCTTGATTCCATTCACTATAAAAATTAAGGACAGGTGTAATTCGCCTTACTTTACACATTACAAGAAAGCAAAGTGCTCGCTCTCACACAGACCTCACACTCTTTCGCTTTTCCTGATGCTCTCACAGACTTCTATCTTTAGTTATTTGTCTCTGCCATAAGTTTCTTTTAATTGTAATTGGATGATCTTCCAGATTCTGAGGGACTCATTTGTCACAGGAACTCCTGGGAATATAACCCGTATTCGATGAACCTAAGAGCTATTAATTTAACAAAGGACTACAGGTATGATCCTCTGTTCATAGTAGAAATCCTGGTTTAACAGCAACTATTTTTTAAAGAAATCTATAATAAGACAGGTAAGTTTGTACATTCATGTTCTTGTATTTTATTTTCTGCCAAATAAGTCTCTGAATTTACAAATACTGTTTTTCTCTGTGTCCGAGAATGGGGACCTCAAACTGTATACCTGATATTCTCAGCCCTAGAGATCCCAGATTTATAGGCACCACTTGAACTAATTTCCCCAAACAATTTTTATTTTTGCACTTTCTCCAAGAGTGCATGTGACTCAGTCACACCCAAAAGCCCTACAGGTGACAGTACCCTAGCAGCCAGGCAAGCTCTGGCTGCAGCCAGTCTGGGAGGGGCATTCCTAAATCTCCAAAAATCACCATCCACTGGTGTGAGAGTGACCCTGTACTCTAGTGCAAGAGTGAGATGGCCATGATGACCGTGGCATCAGATTAAGTAAACAAGCCTCATGATCACAGCCAGTGTTTCAGGCTTCTCTGAGGACTTCAGTAGACTTGAGGGAGTGGCATGCTTAGTGCCAGAAGCCTCCAGCAGGAGTATTCGAAGAAATGAATTCAGGTCTCTAACAGTTAAGTTGCCTGGGAAAAAATGACAGCTGGAAAACCATCTGGGGCTCTGACAGGATGGAGGGGATACAGCTCACGGCATCTTATACTACAGACTTATTTCTCTATTCTTCATCTTTAATTCCTCTTTATCATCAATAAACTGCAACTCTTGTTTTACTATTTTTTCACCATTCTTGCTCTGAAAGACTGTCATGGGCAAGTATACGAGAAATTAATGGGCTTTTTCCCACCACAAAGGGTTTGTGGTAGCATATAGCATATAGCACAATGCTTTCATTTCACCCAGTACTTTCCCATCAGCTATGATCCCTGTCTCTGCTTTCATACAAGCACCATTCCACTCCTTACTGCCACCACAAATATGTATGCATACACATCTTAAGTTCAGCAACTCAACACAATTAATCAAAAACCCTAAAAAGCAGGAACGACTCAGGTTTTGGAGAAAGTAGCACAGAATGTTGCATCTAAAGTTATATGAAAAGTAACTAACATTGCAACAAACACCTCTGGCGACTAGCTTAAGCTATGAAAATAGTGCAAGTCCACAAAATGCCTTTACTTGCTTTCTCTTCATAAATCTGCCATGGAGGAACAAATACCAGCTTTGTTTCTGCCTTCCAAAACTTTCACTTGTCTTTTACTTTGATAACTGTGGTCCCCTTGTTAGATGCCAGCAATCAAAAATCAAGTAGTTAAACCTGTTATTTATTTTTATAATGAACTTAGATTAAATGCAAAATGTAGCTGAATATATGCCATTTTAGCATTTTTGTTGTTCTATGGGACTTCAGAGAAAGGTTCAGTAGTATTAGGATTATTTTAATACAGAAATTATAGGTTCTTATCCCCCATCCCCTCACGCAGGCTCTGCAATGGAATGATTGCTTTCTTTTCCATTTGGTGAGCAGTGAACAATAATTTCAGTAAGAATAAGAAGCTGCTCAAGCAAATTAATCAGGGAAAGGCTGAGGCTAATCTTGGTATCTCATCGTGCTGGTTGTTGGTGGCACCAATCTTTTTTGTATTCCTTCACTGTCTCAAATCTATTTATTCACATCCATGGAAAGGAATAAATTAAAACGATGGGAAATTCAGTGCCTGTAGAAGTGAAGAATTAATAATGTTGGGTAAGCAAAAGTAACAGAGCTGTGTAAACACTCTCACCGTGCTCTCAACAGTACATAGCATAGATTGCTAAAATGGTGAATTGTAAAGATCCTGTAATATTGGAACCCCTCCTGACAGGAAGTTTGGAGGCAAAAAAAGCTTTTTTGCACCAATAATAAGATTTGAGCTCACTTGCAGAGGTGAATATTTGGTATTACATAAACCTATTTATTGTCTATGTTCTGATTCTTTAGTTAATTAACCAAAAGTCCACAAAAGCAGTCACCGAGATGAAATCTGATCTGCCCTATGGTCAACAAAACTACAATTGTTTCAATAGGAAACTTCTAATTGAAAAAGTGACTAAGTATAGAATACACTCTCCAAGCTAGGTCTGCATTCTTAGTTGTATTTGAAAATTATATCTCATAACCGGAATGAAAAAACAGTATTTGTGGATATATTTAATTTCTGTTAAGACAGAGTGAACTAGAGCATGAGGATTTTGTTCATCACCAAAAGGAACATTTACTAAAGACGTGCGATTTCATTTGAATAAATCTATTTAAGATGGAATAAAATCACAGAGTCATAAATCAGAATATCATCTGAAAGTTGAATACAGCTTGAGCAAGGAAAGGTGATCTGATGGGGCACATGGAAGCCAATCTCAGCTCTCAAGCTTGGAGCATGCACCACCATTGCGTCCCCAGACCCTGAGCAAAGCCTAAGAACAACACAACATGCAAAGACATCATCCGAGTTTCTCAGTCAGATCCCGTGCTGTCTCAAGCAAACACGCTGAACTGTCTCTTTTAGAAGCTGATCAAGGTTCGTTCTTGAAACTTCTTTTGTTTTCCTTTCCATGAATAAATTACATCAAACTGAGAAAAATTCAGGGGCTTACTTCTCTGGTTCAGCAGAATATTGCACTGCCTTTCTCCCTAAGAAAAGATGACTATATTTTGTTAAGTACTTTATTAAGCGGAACACAATAATACAAACAAAATCATATAGGCTGAAAAAGACCTTTAAGACTATCAAGTCCAACCATTAATCCAGCACTGCCAAATCGACCACTAAACCACACCCCCAAGCACCACATCTACGTGTTTTTTTAAACACTTCCAGGGATGGTGATTCCACCACCTCCCTGGGCAGCCTGTTCATGGGGTTCACCACCCTTTCAGTGAAGAAATGTTTCCTAATATCTGATCTAGACCTCCCCTGGCACAACTTGAGGCTGTTTCCTCTTGTCCTGTCACTAATTATCTGGAACAGACCTACCCCCACCTGTCTACAACCTCCTTTCAGGTAGCAGTAAGGTTCCCCCGAGTCTCCCCCTCTCCAGACAAAACAACCCAAGTTCTTTCAGATGCTCTTTGTAAGACTCATGCTCCAGACCCTTCACAAGCTTCACTGCGTTTCTCTGGACACGCTGCAGCCCCTCTGTGTCCCTCTTGCAGTGAGGGGCCCAGAGCTGAACACAGGGTTTGAAGTGCAGCCTCACCAGTGCCCAGCACAGGGGGACAATCACTTCCCTGGTCCTGCTGGCCACACTATCTCTGAATACAAGCCAGGACGCTGTTGGCCTTCTGGGCCACCTGGGCACACTGCTGGCTCATATTCAGCCGGCTGTTGATGGACACCCCCAGGTTCTTTTCTGCCAGGCAGCTTTCCAGCCACTCTTCCCCAAGCCTGTAGCGTTGTGTGGGGTTGCTGTGATCCAAGTGCAGGATCCAGCACTGAGCCTTGTCGAATCTCATACACTTGGCCTCCACCCATGGACGCAGCCTGCCCAGATCCCTCTGCAGAGCCTTCCTATCCTCAAGCAGATCAACACTCCTGCCCAACTTGGTGTCATCTGCAAACTCATTGAGGATGCACTTGATCCCCTCGCCCAAATCATTGATAAAGATGTTAAACAGGACTGGCCCCAACACTGAGCCCTGGGGAACAGCACTTGTGACCGGCCACCAACTGGATGTAACTCCATTCACCACCACTCTCTGGGACCAGCCATTTGGCCAGTTATTTACCCCATGAAGCCTACACTCATCCAAGCCATGAGCAGCCAGTTTCTCCAGGAGAATGCTGTGGGAAATAGTGTCAAAGGCTTTACCAAGGTCCAGGCAGACAACATCCACTGCCTTTCCCTCATCCACTAGACAGGTCATCTTGTCATAGAAGACCAGGTTCATGAATCAGGACCTGGCTTTCATAAACCTACAGTGGCTGTATTCAATGTAAACCAAAGTCTGATAGATAACAGAAGAAATCCACTTAGCATTTTTCCCCTTTATGTTCTTTCTTCCCTTTCTTTGATTTTTCATTTTCCGTGGTTTTTTTTTTTCTGTGTACACTCTCTGTAATAGAACTAGGAGAAAAAAGTATTTAGAAACTACGTATTTCACCTTTTAAACCTGTAGATAATCTCTCTCTTGTACAAGTTTTTCAATGCCTGTATAACAACTGAAATAACAAATGGCCAAAAATAGTTATTTAGAAGAAAACAGAAGGCAGCTCTCTACCCACCACAGAAGTCTCTGAATGCCTTTCACAGCTCCGCCTGAGAGGGACCTGAGGTGCAGGTAGCCCAGAGGGGCTTGTCACAAGCTTGTGATGCCTGTGGCAAGTGCACGTATGGGAATTGATGCCATTCCACCACCAAGACATTTCCTGAACACATCCAAATGTCCTTCTTTCAGAAAACTGTCTCCTTTGTAATAGTTTATCACAGAAAGACAGACAGCTAAGACAACTCCAGTTAAACTGACCTTAGTTAATGAATCTTATCATCTCATGGGCATTACTGTAAAACCCTGACCATTACCATTACTTTCTAATTGGGAAGTCATTCTGCATCTGAATTGAACACTTGCCATCATCTGAAATCTTCATACGCACACACATGCCCCACCACTGTGCTCAGACTCTACCAATGTCCACATTGGAAGAAAATAATCTTCAGAGTCCCATGATTTTAAAAGCCTCTGTACAGACATCACTGCTAACTCATGTACATCTGATAATATATCAAAAAAATGAAGGGATTTAATCACAAAATGCCCATTAACTTTAATAAGAGGTCCATAACTAAGTCTGTAAAAACTAGTGCCACCAATACCATTCTGTAGATTACTTTTTTTAGTTTTAAACCAAATTCTTGGCACTTGAAGGGAAGAAAAAATTTTAACAAAATTACATTTTGTATGTGTTTTAGCAACAGGAAGAATATCTTCAGGTTGGCTTCAACATCTCGGGTTTGTGAAAGGGACATTACACGTTACAAACCAAATGATTCTGGAAAAAATCCCTAACATTAACCAATGAAAATAATTTAACTGAAATGAAATAATATTTCTACCTCCTGAATAAGCTCTGAAAGGATTTAATCCATTAAATACTACAATATAATGGAAGTAATTATGAGGTTTGACAATTCTTATAAATTGAGCAGTGCGATTATCTGCACTTCATTAAGTGCATTAACATGTTGGGTAAAATACTTATAATCGTATCACTCAATTTACTGGCCTTAGCAAATGTTGTAATGCATCTCACAGCAAATCCAATATGCTAGCAAAATACATTACAGTACACCTGCTAGAGTGTACATAAAAGTACTGCCCTCTTCTGGGTAGTATCTGAACATAGTAGTAAATAAGGTCTCTCTTTTGCAGATTTGTCCTTTTTTCCTGTCATCCATGGGAAATTCTAAAAAGTTATTATATGCAGCAGGGACAGCACTGGAGACCTGGGCAGGGTCTGTTGAGTTATACAACCTCTCGTTCTACCATGAAAGCCTGCTTTCTTATGCCAAAACTTCAGCAAAAACTTTTAAAAAAATTGAGGTTATTTCTTTCCTGGGACTGCACAACAACATTTTCTCTCATCCTACTGAGGCCTTTCTAGGAAAGCTGCCTCTATGGGCAGCTGTATTCTTTCAAAGATTATAGACTCTCTTAGATGTCCTGGGATGTGCATGCTGTTTTACAGGGAGTAGGCCACACAGAAGATAAATACAAAGACACACACATCCCAAAAATAAAAGAAAACAAATAAAGAGGAAAATAAGAATGCCTACAAAAATAAACTTCACTGCAAATTTAATTCAGACATTTTTGACAGAAATGAGTTCTTGACTTAGTATTCCTGAAAACAGATGTGGTTGTTCTTAATTTGGAGAGCATTTACATTCGTGGGATAAATGACATCCTGCAAATGCTGCGGATCGTTTAATGGTAATTAAGTGTTACCAGCATAAAAGCTTGTAGGAATCATTGAGATGTTGGGATAGTTTTGTTTTTCTTAGCCTTTCCCTCTCAAAATGTTTACAAATTCCATAGGTGCGTGCGCTTCAATGGACTCCGTTTTCAATTTCAAAATCTACATCTGCCTTTTTCTTGTGTTTGCAGGGGTTTTGAAGTTTTGTTCCTCTATGGCAAATCACAGCATTTTGGCAAACAGCTAAAGGAGAAGCTAACTTATGAAGGCATATGAAGGCTACTCTGCATATCTGTATACTATTGTATAGTACGCTTAGTATGCACATAGCAGGAAGTTTTCTGGATGCATACAGCCACAGAAGCACACAGGGATTTATCTGCATGATGCATGACACCTCTGCTACTCTAGGGTATTAGTTTGTAACTCATTCTTAATTAATTGTCTAGTCAAAGTAGCTTGGTTTAATTAACAATGTTAAAGAGACTGACATTTTTGTTAGAATTTCAGCATTTAAAACAATGTATTCTAATTCAGTTTCTTCTAAAAAGTGATGAAAAAAACTTAATCATTCTGTATTGAAAAGTGCTAAAAAGTAGAGAAACAAGCAACACTTCCCATCATAGAAAGTCCTTGAGAGGACAGAGTTTTGACTTAAGAAACAGTTTGTTTTCTAGTAAAAGAAAAAAAAAAACAACTTTTTTTTAGAATCATAGAATGGTTTGAGCTAGAAGGAACCTTAAAGATCACCTAGTTCCAACCCCCCTGCCACAGACAGGGACACCTCCCACTAGACCAGGTTGCTCCAAGCCCCATCCAACCTGGCCTTGAACACTTCCAGGGATGGGGCAGCCACAACTGCTCTAGCCAACCTATTCCAGTGATAATCTGTAAGGTTTCACAATATGCATATTTATGCCATCCCATTTTAAAGTGGTGGTATCACAGCTTTCAATTTGCATAAAAATCATGCATTTCTAACAGGAAAAAATTCAATGTAGGAGTCTTTCCAACTATTAGTGAAGCATACACATATGCCTGTTTTTTTCTGGAATGAGTAATAGTAAGTTTTTTTAATACTCTAGTCATTGAATAGAATTCTTTGGAGCTCTGTGGACAGTTCATTAGGTAGCGGAATTGAAGAAATTATTTCTAGGTGACTGCAAGGGTTATCCCACTCTGAACGTATGCAGACTCATGCAAGCATCCGAGAGCAAGCTGTAACTGCCAAGCTACCTACCTCACTGCAAGTTTAACAGTAAATGTGCGCTTACTGTAACTCAGAGCACAATATGGCCCCCTGCCCTTCAACAAAAGAAAGAAAATAAAAAAACTAAGATAAGAATGTCACTTTGACATTTCCAATCAGACATTCTTAGCTTGCAACCTTGCAAGAACACTGTCAGCATTGTAATATTCAACTCATTCAGCTCTTCTACATGATGCAGCTGAGCAAAGCTCCTGCCTTGTATTAGCATAGCATATTAAAAATAGCAGTCAGTGACAACTGCAAGCTGTTGTTTCTCATGTAGGTCCTGGATACTTCTGTATTGGGGGTAGGAAGGAGGAAAGATTAGAACAAGTAGGGAAAGTCACAAATAAAATGAGAACATCTGCCATGATGCCTTAAGAGACTAAGACTTGACAATGTGTATATCCTATGAGGATATAGTCATATATGTCACAGCACAGTACATAATGTAATGTGCATAAAGTCACATATCATGTTACGTAAGCGTGCAAAATGATGAATAGTTATTTTCTTGCTTTGCTTCCTCTTCAGAGAATCAAAAATAAACCACCCTCTGCTTTAACAACTTTCTAGATCTGCCCAGAAAACTAGATCATGTATCACATACATAAGCTATTTATTAACAGAATTTGTCCTAAGTATGGAAATAAAGGTGATTCTTGGGTAGCATTAATCTTTATGATTATTTTTCCTGATATTACCATTTAGCAAAAAATTGATTAAAATCTTGAAAACAAAGTTTCAGGGTTGTTTTTTTTTTTCTTTTAAATTTAAATATCAGCAGACATAATTGCAAAGCCATCAGATGAAACACTCATTTTTGTTTCATTTTACAGATTTTAAAAAATAAAATTATACTGAAATCTGAATAAAACATGTTTCAGCTGAACTGTAATACCTAAGTTTGTACAAAAATGTAATGCAATTTCCCTCTATCTCAATTCATAACATAACTGTCAGTTGTCAAAAGTTCTAAAGAGAAATTCCAAGTTTCACGTAGGGCTAACCTGGTACTTGAAAGACTTTAGTTCCCTGTTATATGGGCTTTCTATGTGACTGAGTAAGTGGCTTTAATGGATGATAACAAGAATTCAGCTTGGCGGATGTTGAAAGTTACTAACCTTCACCCTCAAACTACCAGCACTGCTGGCTCAGTAACACAGTATGATCCTGCGTAACAGGGAAATGCATGAATTTAAAGCACCCTGAAGAATAAATGCATTCAGGAGGGCCATACAGTTATACAAGATACATTTATAAGGTAAGTTCAAATCTTTCTGCATCCTGTTAGTATCAGTACTTATACAGAAAGTAACAGTTACTACCAAAACCAATGTATCAGCCTTGCACATAGAATATTAAAGTTCATAACAGAGTTTGAAGGTTTTAGAAGAAAGATTTTAGGAACTTGGGAGCAGTAGGCAGAAACTGGGGGTTGGGAAGAGGGAAGGGACTGCTAAGGATCAAAACCAATGAGTCGAAACACTAAAAATTCAGCACTGGAAAAGTCTAACAAACACTGCTCTAGCTGCCTGCTAAAACTTGGTTTATATAACACAATGCTCTTCAAAAAAAGGGAGCTAGAGAGTATTGAGCAGAAAGATTGGAAAATTTGAAGACAGTATACAATTATTTGAAGTAAGCAAAGGGAGGAAGAGGAAAGAGTATTCACAAGACTAAATAAACAAGGCTATCATAGAAAAAATATTGACTATTGACAAATGCAAGGGAGCGCAGGAATACCTGGAATTGTTCAGACACATCAAGTTCTAAATCAACTGTAGCCATTTGTTAATATACCTTAATAGTCACAACCAATAGCTTTTGGAAATAATTTGCTTGATACCCAGCAGCCAACAGAAAAAGCTTACAATTTGCCAGGATCTATAAAGAATGGGACTGAGAATAAAAATGACATTACAATGACACCACATAGATCAACAGTAAGGCTTTACTTGGAGCGTTCAGTCATGGCTACACAGCTTAACAGAGATATAAATGTAATAAGGGATACAGACATCGACAACAAAATCTATTAAACTGCAATTACTTCATATCTTCTAATCCAGAGTTAGGTAAGTAGGAAAGCACGTTATGAAGGAGCTTAACTGCATTCTCCTGCATCCCATTCACAGGATCACAGAACGGTTAGTGTTGGAAGGGACCTCTGTAGATCATCTAGTCCCACCCCCTGCTAAAACAGGTTCACCCAGAGACATGTCCAGGTGGGCTTTGAATGTCTCCAGGGAAGGAGACTCCACAGCCTCTCTGGGCAGCCTGTCCCAGTGCTCTGCCACCCTCAAGGTAAAGAAGTTTTTCCTCACATTCAGAAGGAAATTCTTGTGTGGCAGTTTGTGCCCAGTGCCCCTTGCCCTGTCACTGGCCAGCACTGAAAAGAGCCTGGCCCCATCCTCCTGACACTCTCCCTTAAGGATATTTGTAGGCATTGACAAGATCCCCCCTCAGCCGCCTCTTCCCCAGGCTACACAGGCCCAGCTCCCTCAGCCTTCCCTCACAGGGGAGATGCTCCAGTCCCCCCACCATCCCTGTAGCCTCCGCTGGGCCCTCTCCAGTAGTTCCCTGTCTCCCTTGAACTGGGGAGCCCAGCACTGGACACAGCGCTCCAGATGTGGCCTCACCAGGGCAGAGCAGAGGGGCAGGATCACCTCCCTCGACCTGCTGGCCACGATCCTCCTAATGCCCCCAGGATCCCACTGGCCTTCTTGGCCACCAGGGCACACCGCTGGCCCATGGGCAACTGGCTGCCCACCAGCACTCCCAGTCCCTTCCCCACAGAGCTGCCCCCCAGCAGGTCACCCCTGGCCCGTGCTGGTGCTGGGGTTACAGGTGCAGGACCCCACACGGGCCTTTGTTGAACTCCACCAGGTCCCTCTCCACCCAGCTCTCCGGCCTGTCCAGGCCTGGCTGAATGGCAGCGCGGCCTCCTGGGGGATCAGCCGCTCCTCCCGGTTCTGTATCACCAGCAAACTGCTGAGGGTGCCTCTGTCCCCTCATCCAGGGCACCGAGGGAAAGGCTGGGCAGGACTGGACCCAGCACTGACCCCTGGGGAACACCATCTCCAGGCCTCCAGCTGGACTCTGGGCTGCTGATCACAACCTCTGAGCTCTGCCATTCAGCCAGTTCTCAGCCCACCGCACTGCCCACTCATCTAACCCACGCTGCCTGAGCTTACCTGTGAGGAGGTTATGGGAGACAGTGTGAAAAGCCTTGCTGAGGTCAAGGTAGACAACATCCACTGCTCTCCCCTTGCCTACCCAGCCAGTCATTCCATCATAAAAGGCTATCAGGTTGGTCAGGTGATGTACTCAGACTCCAACTCAGTCAGCCTCACACAGGGTACCAATTGTTGCAGCACAAACAAACTAGGAGGCTGCAACAAGGCTTTTACCATAGGTCAGATTCTACTGTCTGTGCTCTTCCTCCAGAGGTCAGACCACACTGCTCCTCCTCTATCCAACCCCCTCTCTTACAACCCTCAGGGCTATTTAACTACTTAGTGGGAACGAGCTACAGCTGGACATCATCCATGTCAATCAACCCACTGAGGTCAAGACAAGGCCACAGCTGCATGTTATCAATGCTAATCAATCCACTGCCTTCATTCATCTATAGTCAGGCATGATTTCCCTTTGGTGAATCCATGTTGACTACTCCTGATGACCTTCTTCTCCTCCTCCATATGCTTCAAGATGACCTCCAGGATGAGCTGTTCCATCACCTTTCCAGGGATGGGGGTGAAGCTGACTGGCCTGTAGTGTCCCAAGCGGTCTTTCTTGCCCTTTTTGAGGACTAGAATGTCCTAGGCCTTTCTCCAGCTCTCAGGCACCTCTCATGTTCTCCATGACCTTTCAAAGATGATGGAAAGTGGCTTAGCAATAACATCTGCCAGCTCTCTCAGCACTCAGGAGTGTATCCCATCAGGGCATATGGATTTGTGGGTGTCAGGTTTGCCTAAATGAACTCTAACCCAATATCCTCAATCAAGGGAAATTATTCCTTTCTCCAGACTTTCTCTCTTGCCTCCAGGGTCTAGAATTCCTGAGGGTGAGCCTTGGCAGTAAAGACTGAAGCAAAGGCATTCAGTAACTGTGCCTTCTCTGTATCCTTCGTCACCAGGGCATCCACCTCATTCAGCAGCGGGCCCACATTTTCCCTAGTTATCCTCTTCCTACTGCTGTACTTGAAGAAGCCCTTGTTGTTGTCTTTGAAATTAAATCTGACAAGATATGTCAAACAGACCTTAGCCTTCCCAAGCTGTCATAACACCAAAACAAGAGGACATTCAATGAGAGAGGTTAAAATGATAACAAGAAGAAATTATAGTGGATATAAATTTTCATGCTTCGGGAAATCAAAGCATCCACCACTAAATACCTAGGGTTACAGAATGATTCTTGGATAGGCAATTCTACTAGTGACCGTTAAGTAAGATTTTGGTATGCTACTCTTCCATGTAGTTGAGGACGCTGCTGGAGATAAGATATTGACTGGCAGTGTCTGACTCAGTCTGACAGTTCCAGTGCTTCCTTGTTTAAACTGCAGCCACAGATCATGAAAGAGCTGATACTGAGAGCATATTGCTAATATTCTATCATAAGGCATTTCTCACACATGATTTTTAAGAGGACAGTTCTCCAGGTAGAAAGCAAAGCCGCAAAAATGCTAAGTGTTTAAAACTACTAGAAACCATTTCAAAACAAAACAACATACAGACAGAAAAATGCAATTTTCTCAGCAAACTGACGAGCCAGGAACTTCTCTTTACCAAGTGCAACTTCTTAATGTGAATGAGACTACTGAGTCTAGATCAGTGAAGAACAACCAAGATTACAATTCAAAAACTGTGAACCCTTTAACCTGTTAACAAAAATACAGCCGAAACCCATGTCACCATGCTCCTTGCTGTCACTTTTGCTCAGATAGTGTCCTTAAATATAGGCTTTCCTTACAAAAGTCTGTGCATGATGGTAAAGCAAAACCATTAAATGTTATGTTGGAAAAGTTCACCCACACAGACTCTGATCAAAGCTATGCTGTGGTCTACATATTCAATCCCTGATTCAAGTTGGACTCACACATAAAGTGCAGTACAAAAGGTGCTGTACTGAATCTTTCATGAAAACAAGCTTTCTGCAAAAGTGGCAATAAGAGAAGTTTATCAAAAAAAGATAAAGGATAAAGGAGCTTTTAGTCAGCTCTTGATAAAGGAGGAAAAGAATCTCAATCATTGCAGAAGCTGTGAAGTTTGGGGTGTTATTATTGACAGATTTATATATTATTATTATTTTTAAAGACTTTAAGCACAACCAACATGGAAAATAAGCTGTCAAAGTAGTTCCCATCATTCTCCTCTGTCTTGCACCACAGTAAAATCATAATGCAGAACCCAGACATGGGCAGCTTTATTCAGACTGCAAATCGTATTGCATGCCCTTGATGTTTTTCCCTTCTAGTATCCCCTTTACAAATACTTTCACTTACAAAAATAATATCCACTGGGATTAATTCTGTTAAAATCCACTTCCTGTTAATGGGATTGTGTGAAATTTGGTCATAAGCTACTAGAATGGCTACATTTTGATTCAGACATTTCCTAAGTTTGCTTCACAGAAGGTTTTTTGTTATGTGTGAATTAATTGTTCTGGGACACCTACTAGCAGAAGAGAGTCACAGAATCTAAGAGAAGCTACAGGCTCAATAGTACTACATACTAATACACAGAACAGCAGCACTTAAGAAATTTCACTTCTGTCATCACAATGATCTGCTGGTACATTAATACCTATATGTTTATCCTACCTTTTGTTTCAGAAATATGAATAACAGTTTACATGTCCATAAAGCACCTTTATAATCATTGAAGTCTCAAGCACAGCATAAACTACAGTTTAAGCAGTGATTTCTAAATTTGGCCCAACATTTTGTAGTGAACTTCCTTTTAAAAGTTTTCTTTTAATGATTTAAACCTCAAATAAATATACCAGTAACTCTCAGTATTCTTAAATGCTTATTTACATCTAATATTAAAAAGTACACCTTACATCTTATTTGAAGTTGTTTCCCTTAAACTACTGACTTCAGTTCATAGACACTGAAACTAATCCCCAACCACCACTGCAAAGAGCTCCACATTTAAAAAAACACTTCATGAAAATGCATATTCATTATGAACACCACACACTGTATTTCAACAAAAGTGTGCTTTTAATCTGATGATTGCTTTCTTAAAAGTAGCATCAACCCATTTATAATTTTATTTACATTTTTACATTTAAAATTTTTGAACTAGATATCATGACTAAGTTAAAAGGTTCTACAAAAAATCCATTGCACTAAGCACTGCCAAAATACATCCTTGTTTCCTGGCAATTTTTAATATTCTTTATATCTGTGCTCACAGCCAATATCTTGGTATTCACGTGAAGTAAAAAGAAAAAAAGATAGTCCAATAACTTCTTTAGTACCTATAGGAATAAATTAAATATGCAAGTATACGCATAAAGGTGCAGAGGTCCTCCATATTATAATGAGCTTTTAACATTTATTTTTGAGAGTTTTCTAAATGTTCTAAATTCACCCCAGTAGATATTACTGAGGGAACATATTGGTCCTTGCTCTGAGCTTGTTTCAGCTCTCCAAGAACTGGCTATAAGCAAAATGAAATCAGATTCAGACTCTGAAGAGATTAATTATTGCAGCAATTTGGTAACTGTACCATATAAAAATAGCTAACAAACTCAATCCTCACCACAGTTCACACCCCAGCTGGCATGAGACAATAAATATTAGTGGGCAAAAAAAGGCAGCACAAGGTTTTCCTACTCCAAGCCTTGTTGGTAGCCTCAGAGATTTTCCTGTTCGCTTCATCCTTTGCTAAACCCCATGAGATTCAGGGAAGTATTCACTGACTACTATCAGTTTCAAGCACATGCAGAAGTCCCTATTTCTTGCCCAGGACTTCTTTCCAGAATCAAACTGCAAATTGCCTCCTGTGAAATAAAAATAATTTGTACAAATACGGGAACAAGTTGAAGTGTTTAGCATACAAGCATATCCCTTGTAGCAAAGTGATGATATCTACCCCTATGTCTAGACTAAAGCCTCCCTAGAACTCCCTTTGTCAACTCTCATAGCTACTTAGTTTTCTCCATAAGTATTAAATTATAATGATGGTTTCAAAGATGTGACAACATTGCTTAAAAAATCCATGAAAAAATTATATTGTTTGTAAATTACTTAGGCTTCTTTGTAACTGTTTCTGACATTTTTTGTCCTAGTACCTTAAAAATACCCCTATGGGGAATCTTATTGCTTCAATGAGCCACAAGAGTAAGTAATCTGAACAGAATGCAACTCTTTCAAGCTTGTCAGTGAATCTGCACTGGTTAAGGAGGCAAGGTTGGCTTTGTAACTTTTGTCAATGCAACCCATTGCAGGGTATATACTCTTTGGGGCAGGTACAAAACAGTTCTACAGAAGCTTTCTGCCTTTTTTTCCCTCCCTCCACTGTAGCTAGTGAGCTTTCTACAGGAGGTTTAAAAAGTGCATCAACGAACTGACTAAAGAAGAAACCCCTCAAGAGCTATTAGAGATAAAGTCCCTCTTTCAACAACCACTAAAGGGTCAGAGAGCATACCAGGAAAGTATGCTTAGGGCTCCGAGATAGCTCCCTAAAACTACAGAGAAAAAAACCACATAATTAAAGCTGAGGAATACTATATTGACTAGCTCCACTGAGAGAAATTAAAATGGCCCTTCATTATAAATCCCTAAAAATTACACTGTTCTTTATCAGGTATTAATTGGTACAAATTTTAAAAACTGCTGGTACAGTTTTCAAGCTTTTGCAATATTAATACACCTACCATCTGATTTTGTAATTTTTCAAACATTACTTTGAAGCTCCTGTAGCCAATTATACAGTGTTATTATTAATTACAGCTTGCAGCTTGAAATACAGCGTTATCAATAAAGTTCAGCTGCATAAATATAAAAGAAAAACAAAATTTAATTAAACAGTTTCTCCTTTGTGAGGGCATGTTAGAATATTATTAGTTGTGAAAATTAATTTGTTAAGCTTGAAACCGGTCTTTAAAGTGGAAATATCTCTGGGAAAAAGGTTACATTTCATGTATTGCATTTCTTCAGTCTTCATGTTGCAAGATTTTTTAATCTTCTATAAAATAACATTGTCAAGGGGGGGGCAAAAAAAGAAAGTATATCATCAGCTTACTTAATAAGATATAAAAAGCTTTAGTTTTATACCAAGGGTATACAAAGATTACTGCAGGAAACATGAATTGAATTAATCTTAACACCAATCTATTTTATTTATTTCTAAATTATAAATAAATGTTTTAAATGGAAAGGCTACAGACCCTTAAGTTTTATTTTACTGCTCAGCCCTTCCTCCCCACATCCTGCTAAACTTTCACTCTATCCATTGAAAGATTTAGATGTCCAAAAGATATGAAAGCTATGAAATAGTCCAATAATTTGGAGAAAAGCAAAGATAAAACACACAACTGTTGAAACACAAAAAAAACCTGACAAAAAAGATGACTTAAGAACTATGACAAAGAAATGCCACAAACCATTTGTATCTAAACAACATATACCTAGCTATGTTGAAGTCTGAAACAATTTAAATAAAGCTACTGTAGCTTTCATTCAGTATATGTCTTCATTATAATTAGATACATAGTTATCAATGTGACTATAATGGTAAAATATTATGAAGGAACTGCAGTCCCTTCTCAGAAAAATGCTATTAATGGCAACTCCCAGGATAAAGGGAGGAGGTGAAACTACAAAACTCTGTTCCTGAAAACAAGCATTCAACGGTGCACACTGATAGTAAGTACACTGTTCTCTTCTGAGGTAAAGCTACTTCAAAGTTATGTCATTTTGGCTCAGTCAAAGATCTGGTCCTAAATCCTTTTTGCTGTCCTCTTAACACCTCTGGCAAGACATGCAAAACTGACTTACAAGCAAAAAGGGGCAAGCAGTGATGAAGTTCCTCACCTATTCTTAATGATCAGCTAAAATTCCCTGCCTTTACCATTTTTATCTCCTCTTCTGATATTTCATAAACATTTCACTGCCAGTACCCATCAGTGCTTGTGTCAATTTTTCATTTACCACTACTGGGGATAAAATCTGTTGTGTAGCATTTCATATATTATTTGCGGATTTGTTACACTTTCCAGTATAAACATTGCACTAATGAAACAAGTATTGTGACCTCAAAGATATTTTTCTGAACTAGATTTTTTTGTATTCTGTAAAAAAGTGAAAAGGGTCCCATGATTTTCTCACTGATGGTAAATTCATTTGGTATCTAAAAGCAAGGGGAATGAACCATTAAAAGAAAGTGAGATTAGAGACTTTCCAACACTTATTTTGTCAAACATCATTGACAGTGAAGTAAATAAAAGGGCAATATTCAGCATGACAGTTCAATGAGAACTTGGTAAAATGTGCTTCCTTCTGTTCCTCTTTTTAGTTTCTCTCAGTAAGTCAAGTTTCTCTCAGTTTAATGCTTAAACTGTTATGCATAATCATTGTGTATACTCATTTATTTGGCCAATATACCAATAAGATTTGATCATGATGCCAAAATTATTATAGTTATATCATTGATTAATGTTGTAATGGGAGCAGAAAATTCTCTAAATTTAATCGTTGTCTTCAAACAATAATGCATGGAAGAATATGTTATTCCAAGTACTACTCCCTATTCTCCTTACAATCATTGTCATGTAAAACATTTAATTTCCAGCTATGCTTTGTCCCGGACAGGATCTTTGTCATTAAAATAAGAGCAGATTTTGATATGTAATATACTCCATGACATGTCAGGGTGGCACATCTTTGACCTTTTCAGTATTCCACATTTCATTTGGGAGCCTGTTCCTTCCTTTCTGCTTCTCTTACTGATGAAGAAATAGAAGTTGAACAGAGGACAAATGAAACCAGAAATCGGAGGTAAAGAGTCAAGTTCATGACAAATAAGTACCTGAAATTATAAGTACATTAACTTCATCTCTATTTTGAAAATATTTTAAACCCTACCCCTTTCTTAACTGACTGGAGGAAATTTTAAAGAAACAAACAAAAAATCCCCAGAACCAAGCTTTCCTATTTTTATTTTCAAAACTGCTCTCACACATCCTCTCACTCACTGAACATTTTTCAGAAATGAGTACATCAATTTCTTTCACATCCTTTCCTCAAATTTATTGCTTTCCATTGTGCTTATCTTAACATTTACTTTGGTTCCAGTTGTTGGTTACTTATCTTAAATAGGATGTAAAGTACTCAGAAAGGAGCTGAGCTGTCCTACGCATTTGTATGCCAGCAGCACAAGGGGAGCAATGTCCTGATCAGGTTCTCTTAACACACAGTATTTTAACATGGACCTGTTAAGTTTTGCTGGTTTGTGTGCAGTCTTTTACAATGTGAAGATTTTTATAAACCTACCTAGACTCTATAGTCTCAGACCTCATAATTAGATGCTATTCAGACTTTCCATTTTAGAAGTATTTCCAGCCCTATGATTCAGGCAAAAAGTCTGAGGACAGTGGATAATAGAATCAGGCTGGAAGGGACATTAAGAAATCATCTGATCCACATCCCAGCCCCAAGGAAGAACTAAGTACACTTATATAATTTCTGGGCAGGTGTTTGCCTAATGCATTCTCCTAGATCCTCAGGAATGGAGGCTCGAAAATGTCCCCAAGCAAGCTGGTCTAATGCTTTAACATCTTAACCACTGAGAGGAGCTTTCTCCAAATCTACACAGAATCATGCTAGAGATTAATTCCATTACTTCTGCTTGTATATGCATTTGGATGAACAAGTGGTCCTTGTTCAAAAAGCCATTTGTCTATTCAAAAACATCATTTTCCATCACCTTCCCTTCTTAGTCAACTTGTCTTCAGACTAACTAAGCACCTTGCTCAGTTGCTCCTCGCAGACCATGTTTTAAAGATTTGTGATTGTCTTTGTCCTTGAGTGTGGAGCCTCTCACCTTTGTGAAGCGAGGGTCAAAACCTGTACTGGGTCAAAATGAGGTTTCACAACTGCCAGGCACATTGGAGGATTACACAAATTATTTTACAGATGGTATGTTCATCTGCATGTTCCAGTAAAACATAAGGAACACAAGCAGGTTATAATTTACTGTCATGCTCAGATCATTTTTTGAAATAGTATTTTCTGACCAGTCTTTCTGTATTCACCATTGTACAGATCTTTCTTGCTGAAGCACAATGCCTTGCATTTGTCTTTTAAATTGCATGCCATGTTTTAAGACCATATCTTCAGTTTTGGGCTCTAAGAATCCCTTCCAGTACACTCTTAGTCCTTACACAAGTCCAGCTTAAAGTCACCTCCAAATTTTACAAACATATCCTTCATTCCAAGTCTATCTGGACTAAACTTCAAAACATTGGCTAGTACCTGATCCAACATAGATACCAGACAACACACTCTTCCTTTTAAACAGAAACCATTGCTAATTACTCTCTGGGAAAAATTTTCTACATAGGTCTGCATCCAGACTATGATATTTTCACCTAGATCACAATTCCCAAATTTGCTCAGGAGAATACTGTATGCGACAGTTGAGATAACACTACAAAATTCAAAAGACATGACATCAAGTGCTTCTTCTCCAGCTATAAAGCTGTTATCCTGTCAAAGAAAATTATTAGATGGCTTTGATACTATTCGTTCTTGACAATTCTGTACTGGCTATCATCATGTCCCTGTGGTTACATATGATTCACCTGATTATTTACTGCAACATTTTTCTAGGAACGAAAAATGAATTGTCTGTCCTGCCTCTCCTTTCCTTCTTCAGAATTATTTGAGTCCCTAGTACCTACAAGAGTTAGTAAGTTGCTATGAGCACAGAGGTTGACAAAACCAAGTGCCCTCGTAGAGAACATGTCATAACGGGGAGGGGAATAAAAATTTAAAAAAAAAATAAATAAATCAAACCACAAATCACCACTTTAGATGCTCCTTGGTATTACACAGGTCTTGTAATGTTTAGGACACCAATTTGTGATTTTAACTGCTTTGGATTCACAATCCTATTAATAATATGTATTTAATTAATCATATTAAGATTAATTATTTATCAGATGACAGTGGTATTTCCTTATTCTAGAATCAGTCAAGATCCAACTGACACAAACTCAAGTCATTGCGATTATAATGAAATCCCTGTTGTTCTTGCACCCATCTGAAGAACTCTCATATTTCTGGAGACAGGAAATGGTAAAAAAGTCCTGAGCACTTCATTTTATTTGTTTGCTTTTAGAACTCAGCAGAACTAGCTGGGCTACAGGTGGCTTCAAGAAAAAGTAATTTTCAGCCAATGAACTACTCAGTGAATGTCTGGGGCAACCAGTCTATTTGCAGCTGTATTTGATACAATAGATAAAGCATCTCTTTTAGACACAAGCTGTGGAAGAATTACTCATGCCTTTGGTAAATCCAGATCAAACCATTATGTTGTAGTCAGCCTTGGCCTCCCATGAAGTCACCTAGGATCTGACAGCATTGAGTACAAGCTAGAAACAGAATATTTATTAGTTAACCCATCGAGAATATTACTTACACCGGTTCCTTAATGGCATGAATTCCTGTGGTTTTTGTTTAACTGCCAAATTGTTGCAAGTAATCAGTAACCTTTATGGTTCAAACATAAGTACCTGAAACACACATGCACTTTCCTGGATAGATGTCATCTCTATATTTGCATGCAGCTATTGAAAATGGAAGAAATTATCAAATTTTCTCACCCAGCTTACTTCAAAGAACTAGAGTTTGTATGTACATGCCCTGCACGTCAAATCCAGTAGATTAACCCAGGCTTTCTGAAGAAGGACAGGAAGGCTGTTTGCAATATTATATATATTTTTAAGGCTATTATTTTGTGTCATTTAACACTGCATTTAGTGAAAGAACAATTCTGCCTTCTATCAAACAACCTGCTACTCATCATCTTATTCCTTGGTGTCCAAAACCTATCACTCCTGAGAAACAGCCTCTTTTTCAGGCCAGAAATAACTATGGTAGTGTGAAGGAAGAAAAAAAAAAAAGATCAAAGAGACTTAAATATACTTCTCATAATAATGCCTGTATTTATATAGCACATTACATCCTGAAGGAAAAACAACAAGGGAATGTCTTTGTACTTCACAGATTTTTTGGTTGTTTTTCAAATTCATCAAAATTAAAATCCCTAGATTTATCAGTGCTGAAACACGGAAAATGAGGTCTCATCGGACCATGATTTTCCTAAGCTAAATCAATCGCACCTCCTCAAACCTGGCTGTAATTCATCTGGTGGTTGCTTTTTGCCCCTAACTCGTCAAGGAGCTCCCCCTTTCCAAAAGGGGCAAAAGACATACATTTTTTGCCTCTCAGGAACTCTCCTTAAATTACAGCCAGAACTGTCACCTTGGCAGATGCATGAGCTACAAAATCATCCATAAACCCCTCCAGTTGAGTCCATGCGTAGACCTAGGCAGAGCTCAGCAATTGTCTGTAATCCGGCAGCTATAAATACAAAACCTGATAAACATACACTCACCGATTTCTCTGGAGATCTGGGTGAATGCCTCCACACCACTCTCTCCATAGTTCCCTTCAGAAGCCAACGTTGAGACATAGTTCCACCCGAGGGCCGTCACAATGTCAACCATGGCCTGTGCTTGGTAGGAGTCCGGTGGGACCACTCGAGAGAAATAGTCATATCTGGTGTTATCACTCAGTTCTGGAGCTGTAGATGCATAGCTGATTTGAGGTATCTGCAAATAGAATGACAAGCCAATCTAATACCCTTTTACATTATATACTTGTATGTTTGAAAGGCGTAAAATAGATCATGCACAGGCATTGTACAGAAATAGATATCTTGTTTTAATTAAATCAGCTGATTGAATAGCATCTCAGATTTCATAAAATGTCAGTCAAATCTTATTGTATAACACTCTCACCAAGAAATAATGCATTCGGCTTTTCTCCAGATGTCATGATTCTTGACATGTAAGTGTAACAACTTCTTTTTTAATCCTGACTCTGATAGGAATGGGTGAAGAAAAAAAAAAAAAAAAAAGGAGGGGAAAAAAAAAAAAGGAGGATTTCTTACTATTACTGCAGATTAAAAGGTCAGTATTGATGACTGTGATTCTTAAAAATGCTACACTTACATTTGACAAGTAAAATGCATGATGCTTTCCCTTTAAGTCTTTGGTTTATTTATGTACATGCATGTGTGCTTTCCCATTTTATTGCTGTTTTTCAAGCTTTCTCTAACATAGATTTTTCAGTTTCCAGTTTTAATACAGTATCGTGCATGATTTAAGAATATGGAGACGTAGTTAATACCAAAAGCTTGGTGGTTAAAAAACAACTAAAAAAAAAATAGTTATCTGCATACAATTTACATACAGAGAAGCAGAAAGTTTTCAAGGATCATAGATTTTGTAGAAACCACCTCAGTATTCTTTGTAGAAACAAACAAAAAAAATCCCTACTAAATAACAGAAATATTTTTTTAAAAAATTACTATTTTTATGAGGAAAAAAAAATCTAGTGTGATTTTCTATTAACTCATCTTAAAAAAATCAGTTTGGCAATGTCTGTAAGCAATATTCAATTATCCAGAAGAGTGTCTTGGTGAAAAAAAGTTTAATTAACATTTATGCTAACTTTAAAGGGGAATTACATTCTCATTTAAAATAGTAAAACTGTTGAAATAGTCACTAGTTTGAAATGAAAGATATTGCAAATATTGCATTGCATTTCTAATTGATATTAATAATAGGTGCTTAATTCACATCCTACAAAACACGGAATAGACTTCAAGAAAGCAATCTGAGCAGAGTTCCTAAACTGATTCTGTTGAGAGCTGAATGTAGCAGACACCAATAACAAGTGATCTGGTAAATGCTCACTGTCACATCAGATGCTATAGTAGAAGGTTTCAGTGCAACTCTTAGGTCCTGTACAGTGCTTTCATCAGCACAAACTAAAAAAGGGATTTGAGGCAAACATAAAGGATTCAAAAAGTCTGGTCATTAACCATACCTGCAGAAACAGTGTATACCCTTACAGCCTCAAAAAACAGTTTATAGCCTAAGGGATGGCAAAATCATTTCTCAGTCAGAAGCAAACTCTTATATGTCTTGGCTATATTCTTTTTTAAGAAATCCTCTACTCATGGAAATGCCTCAGATTATTTAATCTGAAATGTTGTAATAACCAAAGACAAAAGAAAAAAAGGAAAGGGAGGATGTCAGAAAATATAAACTAAAGGTTATATCTCACAGAAATCAGTATTCTAACACAGCAAAGACCCACCAAGTAAAACTAAAGAATAAATTGACCTTACAAAACTTGCTTTGTATAAATTCCCTTTCTTTCAGGAAATGTTTGAAACATCTTTATCTCTTTACAGGCAAGAGATTTTGGCCTCTAATAACACAATTGCGTGCGTTTAGAGCACATACATACAATTCTCTTTCTAAATTTGCCATGTTAATGTCTAAACCAGTCATTTTCCAGATAGAAAAAAATAGACAACCTCTGTGATTTTTTTCTCATTTTACTTCTCAATGTGCCATTTCACAAACACTATGGCATTGTTGCTTTGCTGAAAGTTATTTCATCACATCAATAATGTTCACAAAAATCAACACCAGTAAGAGATCTTTCAGATGGATACTTTGTCATTGAAAATCTTGAAGCCTGGACCACAGTCATATCCATTAACTTTCTCCATTCCTGTTTCTCTTCAGGCATGAGATGAATAACAAATCCTCAGTATATGTTTGTAGGAGAGTTGCTGGTTCAACCACAGCAACGAGATGTTTCAGATCAATAGCCATATTTTATGTACTGTGAATATCACTTATTTGGGGCCTTGGAAAATGCAGAGAAGAGATGCAACTTTCCTACTTTTCAGCTCTTTGTAGTTCAGCTTCTTCCCTAAAGTTATTTCTAACAGTGTAAAAAAGCAGAAGGAAAACACAGACCGAACTCAATACCCTGAAATCATTGGGCACACTTAGTAGGCTTAAATCACTGCTGTTGTATAACTTATGCCAATTTTTCACTAGTATGAAAGAACAATATGACAAGTAAAAGTAGGAAGCAAGACACTCTCTAAATAATGGTGCATGCAATGGAATATGTAGTTACTTTCCTTATTTCTTTTTGTATACATCCCTCATGGTTATAGAGAGCACTTAACATTCAAGAATTTTCTCCCCAAAACTGCAGATCTCCCACCCAGAAATACCTCATGGATTTCTTTCTGTGAAAGCATTTTGTGCAACAATAAACATAAACTTACTTACTTCCCTTCCTGCACTTAAACATACATTTGTATATAGGCAGGGGCTGAAAAATAGCTTTCAAATTTGAGGATTTGGGGTACGTTCCAACAGTCACTGAAAAGTCTCAGAACAAGACCCAAACAAATTGTTTGGCACAAGGACAAATTGTTAGGATTTAGTGGTTCAATAATCCATGAATGAAAAACATATACATTGAAATGTAACAACTCTGGATATGGACTGTAGGTTTAATAAACCATTTTACATGTCCCCAAGTACATTTTACAAAAGAAAGCATAATGCTGCCTAAGCAAGGGAACGGTTATGCTCTATCAATTCAGTAATATGTGTTTTTAAAACTCCCTAAATACAGACTGTATTTATACTTTGTTCCACTGGCCCCCTGAGACATAAATTTGCATTTTGAAAGAGACCTGTAAAGGGGTTTTATATTTCTTATTTTAGATTTCTCAATCAAAATTTTCAAAATTAAATGTAATATGTGTGACATTTACATTGTATTTAAGTGCTATATAGCACAGTTAATAGTGTATTTCCTTTTCTTTGGGGGAAAAAAGGGAAAAATACAATGGATTATACAACCACATTTGAATCAGTTGTCACACAACAGCTGTCACATTCACTGACAATGGCTAAAAGCATTCACATTTAAATGTTCATTGGTATATTTTTTCTATTCCTTCCTACCCTATGGTTTGGCCACTACTTCCCATTAATGTATAATCTGTTAATAAACTTTCAACTTCTAGTGGGTGACAGACATGAACTCTGAAATTATTATACACAGGAATTCTTAGAAACCTTCTTTTAATTCTTTTTTTAAGGTTGAACTACCAAATGTTTAAAACCAAAGCATTTATAGAGTGGCGCTTTGAAACATCCAGTTCTAGTTAGGTACTGGTCTTAATCCTGGTGCATGCTGAACTACTAGAAATCCTTCAGTCCTTTTATTCAAGTCAGTGGTGGCCTCATCTCGTTCTATTACCCAGTCACTGACATCACGAAATAATTCTGCAGGCTTAAAAAGGAACACACACACAAAAGAAAAAAAAAAAAAGGAAAAAAAAAACAAAGAAAAAGAAAAGAATTGCTGATAACTTAGTAGAACAGCTAATCCTTCAAGACACATTCAAGCCAAAATCAGCAGTCAAGAATAGTTTATTTTTCCTGGATCTTTTTATATATATCTCCTAGCTGATTTACAATCTGTTTCTAAAGATCTCCCCTTCCCCAGGGATTACAGTAGAGCAGTTACTTCCAGAATTAACTCTCCACAAAGCATGACTGTGGCAGCACTTCAAAGAGGGAACAACATCTGTACAAGATACCCACCAAGCATCACTGCAGCACAGACTCCTACTCCCTGATGGAGAAGGTGTGGCCAATTTCCTAAGTGCCAAAGGCAGCTAATTTAACCTTTCATTTGTTTCAACCAAGTGGTAAACAACCTCCAGTCCCTCATACACTGAAAATAAAAGCCATCCCCCACTCCCAAATCCAGGACTATTCTTGAGGAAGCATTACCCTGGATCTGTTTGGTGGGTCTAGTGCTGAGATCCAAGCCCAGAGGGAAAAATGTGACCCTAGGTTTGGCCTTCCAGCAAAGTGTCTTCACCAAAGCAGGCAGCCCTTTGTATGCCTTCTCTTCAATGACACGCTGTCCAAGTTTTTGGACCAAAGTTCACAGGAACCTTCTTTTATTGTGCTTTCAAAATCCATTCGCATGCTATGTTTATCTATGTAAAGTATCAGCTGGCCATTTCAAATGCCATCTTCCTTTGTACAGCATTTCAGCTGAAAGCATGATTGGGAGCAGAGTATCAGACAGTGAAATGAGTTAAGCTCATAAGAAAAAAGCCCTGAGAAAGGAATCGCCAGTAATTTTGCACATTACGGATTGTGAGTTACAGTCACAGCAGTAACTGCACTGTACAGCCACCCGGAGTAATGGCCTTAAATCACTCACATCCTCACTTTCACTACCCACTCAGTCCTATCACTACTAAATGTAACATATTAGCTAGCATTTTATTTCCCTTTTCCATTCTCTCATCACTGAGCCGTCTTTTTTTTTTTTTTTTTTTTTGAGAAATATTAGCAGTAGCATATTAAAAATAGTAGTAATTGGAGCTAACAAATTCAAGTCAATAAACTTTGGGTTAATGATTGCTCAGTATCAACTGGAATATTACCACCAACTCATAATGCTTGCAAAGGAATAAAAGTGCCAGAAGTAAAATTTGACTGTGGAAACACGTTTTCAACTTGGTGATTTTTTTGAATTTTAAATGTCTATCATTAATCATTAATAGCCCTGTCTTTTCAAGATTTTTATTCCCTCTTCTGTACAGCAAGAAAGAGTTCTTTGTGAGTACGAAAAACTCACAGCAATGAAATGAATCCTGAGGGCCTAGACATTGAACAGTTGCTGGATGAGAGCTGAGGTCACTAAATTTTAGCTATTAGTCACATTTGTAAATTGCCACCAGCCAGAGGATCATCCTAGTCTGCTTTCACTTCTGAAAAACGTGTCAGCCTGCAATACAGTAATGTTAAAGTATTCAGGGCAGCCATTCAAGATTCAAAAGTCTGATGAGGCTTGATAACATCTTACTCTATACCAAATGAGAAAAAATGTTCTTTTTTGTTACTAACTGTGGTGTTGTGCTCCATCACTGTGACATCCCACCCACCCCCCCAGTCCTGACCTTTATTTCCATAGCAATGCTCAGGTGATAACCAGCAGTAGTGGTTTTAATGAATGTGTCTGATCATGGTGGATGCATCTCAAAGTGTGTTTGAGGGGGAGAAGTAACAGCACAGTAGCAGAGGGCTTATTTGAGCAACCTCCCACCTAACCACAGCTCTGGTCAAATCCAACTCAAGCCAAGTTCGAAAGAAAATAACTTCTGCAGTCAGTATGCAAATATGACTATAAGTCAATTCTCTTCCTCCATAAACAGCCCATAGAGCTTTCCCACATGGTAGCGGGCTGCACGCCAGGATCTCCCCTTGAGCAGGGACACCTCTCAAGGTCACTTTGTGAGGCTGAGAGATTCCTTGCTGCAACAGATTCTCGGTAAGTGACTCATAGCATGCTAAACTTTGAAGTCCTAACTAAGTGATATAAAGGATTGATTGTGCACATGCAATCCTTTAGCTATAAACCATAGACCAAGCCTGGGACTAAGTCTGGATCTAGCCACACCTAAACTCCCCTCTGAGAGGAATTTAGAACACAAGGGGGTCCTCTCTGAACCTCATGACTCAACGGGAGAGTCTCCTTGACAGTTCTGTCTGACCCTGTCCTTTGTGCAGTAAATGATGCAGTGTACCTTTCCATCGAATCTTGTTAAACCACTGTCACATTTACTATCAAACTTTGTTAAATCGCTCGTTTATTTCAAGAAACATATTGCTGCTTCTTTTTTAGGAGTGAAGTGCATCACTCCACCCACAACGCTAACTGCAGGAGAAGGTGAAATGCACCCTGAAACTGCCCATTTCTCTCCACGAACTACAAAGGCAGCCTGGGAGATTAATTCAGCTGTTATACACACACTATGAAAAGCAATACTGTAAACAGCTGTGTCTTCCACTGAATCTCACAAACCCACTCGTTTTGGCTACAGGTGTTTATTAAGACATCTGTGCACAGATTATGATCAACTTCCTTATGTGATGTCTTCATCTTTCCATCTATGACAAAAACTGAGCAGGTCACCCATGCCATCATTAACAACCTTGTTTCATTCATTTTCAGAATAAACCAACATTAAAACACCTTGGGAAGATACAACACATTAAGACTCAGTAATGCCTTTGGAGATGTAAGATACCCCGTTCAATGCTCAGAGCAGCTAAAGAGGGTGACACCTTGCCAACTCCACTGGCTACAAACCACCTCTAATAGAGCTGATGTTGTGGAAAAGTTTCAGCAAATGAAGCTTTCTGATTCAGCCTCTTTCCCAGGATTTTTACCATGAGGAGGAGCAATCTGTGACAATATATTTTCCTAGTAGATGCATATATGTATTCACTTGTATTTATAAATACATGTAATTCTAAACTATATTTATTCAGACACATACACTTCATGCTTTCTCTGTATGTTAAGGACACTCAAGCACAGTATATATTGTGTGTCCAGCAATGCATCTTGCTCAGAAATTATCATGGATTTGCACTGCCCCCCAAAAAATATGGTCATATCAGCTAAAGCAAAAGCAAGAAACAACAGATAGGTTTTTCACCTAGATGAACACAATTTATAATGCATTTAGTTCAAAAAAGTTTAATAAAATTTAAAATCTTTGGAAAAGGAAAGAACAAAAGTATAACGTGAAAGCTACCCTTAGCTGGTTTCACTCAGAAGGCAGGTATTTTTGTTAAAATCCATTTGAATTATTCCAAGTCGTTCTACTTGCAGTAAATATCATAGCAGTTCCTGTCAAGGGTGCTTTCAATTCATACACCTAATGATGAGGAGATAATGATAAGGTAGCTTCAAATCTTTTGAAAGTTCCCTACGTGTTTGTATGGGCTTTGTGCAAAGATGCGGTGTTTGTGATAAAATGCAACATAGGCATTGCTATTTTTCCCCCAAACACAGGGACAGAAGTGATCCATCACACCTAAACGATTCTGAGCTGGGATAGGTAAATTATTTTACTCTTTCTTTTCAGTTTCTATTACTCTTTCACTGGCTTTACTTCTGTTGCCATCAGTTACCTTCTGAAGAAACATTCCTGAGCAGAATATATCTTCAGCGATCTGCACTGATCTTTTCACATGAGAAGGACATAGCTGAGAATCAATGCAGCATGGTTTGTTGCCAACAGAACTATTTCCATAACCATCATAGGTTGGTGTGGTATGTGAAAAATTACAGAGACAGATACATTTGCTAGCCCAGTTGAAATATGGGGATAAAATGCAAATCCTCTTTCATTACCGATTTTCTCTTTTTTTCCCCCTCAACTACACAGTAATTATCTATCACACCCATTTCTGAGGTTATCTCTGGTGGTCAAACAGGCTAGCAACTATGGTATTCTGAATAATCTGAATTACCCCAGAGAAAGTAATTTTTTATAATTAATACACAGTTGTATAGTATCAGATTTTGAGCTGAAAAATTACTAAAGCTCCATTGCATTGTATTCTATCCCCATCAAGCCAGAGAATATCTTTCATAAAGTCTAACCAAAAATGCTACAGCAACTGTATTTCAGTTTGTGACCTGCTGTGCTGCCCTGGTAGAACAGGGTGCGACAAAAAAGGAATGTATATAACAAAGTGTTCAGATTTTAGAATTAGTTTCCTTTCAGTGGGTTGAAGTAGGTCAGGGACTCATTAGAAGTCATTACTTTTAATTACACACAAGGGATACTATAGAAAGAATAATAATAATAACAACAACAACGTGATATCACAATCTCAAATCCCATAACAGATGCAGCATCTACAAAACAAATTCACCACTCTGAAAAGTACAGGTCTCTGCTGTGTGATGCACTTTAGGGCAAAAAACATTAAAAGGATATTTATGCATTACGAACATTTTTACAGCTGAAGCACATCTTGTCACACTGTGCATTGCTGTGTAACTCCAGGAGGATAAGAACCCATCCAAGGACAGCTTGAACTGTCATCAATGTTCTGTGCAAGACAGTCTATTGATAAATGTTTAACAATGGCATTTTCTCAGTAAGGGAGCTCTATTCTGGTATTTCCACACCATTTTAAATCCTGGGGTTTGCCTCGCTGAAAATGAACTATGTTAAGCAATTGTACATTAAATTATCCACCATCTGTAGGCAGCCTCTTTCTAAATATTTTAAACCCAGCTGAGGTCCAGACACTGAATGATAAACTGAAGAAGCAGCAGTTCAAATGAATAATATTCACACTGAGATCAAATCACAAGGAGGGGGGCAGGGGCAGCCTTGAGCTTGGAAATGGCCATTAGCTCTTCCTTCACAGTTTCTTGTGTTCTCCAATCATCAGATCAAACGGGAAGCCAAGGATGGTCAGATAGCTTTAGGGACTTCTTGAACTATTAAAATTCCTTTTCTACTTGTTGGGGAAACCCATGCTTAATTATGTGTATCAATATGTTACACTTGTGTCAATCTCTGCTGAGCACAGCGTGAACTCTGATATTTCAAAGCTTTATTAGCCCTACCTTCCTCATTAGAGCTTGTCATATCAGTGTCTGGAACCACAATCTCTTTTGATGAGTTTGAGAAAAATATATGAAAATGTGCATTACTTTTGGTCTGAACTAACAAAGACACTTTTTATTATTATTCAGCAGAAATAAATTTACCTGTTGGCTCACAAAGTATTCCTCAGTCCAAATCAGGTTTCCTTTACACATTCATTTACTAATTAGTACCATAGAGAGCAGAGCAGGCAACTTCAGAGACTCACCCATGGGGACATGCAGTTATCCACAGGAACCTTTCTGATTACAGAGACCATGGCTATGGAAGAAGAGGGAGCCCTCAGCAGGATGCAAGATGGGTGCTTTGCTTAATGGACAATTCTGATCTTTGCATTCACTTTTTAATGTTGCAAGGCCCCTTCAGCTTACACCACTGGCTGAGCAGTGGTACTATCCTTTTGCTGCCCATGCCACCAGCTTAATATCATGAGATACAAGTAGCTGAAAAATATCATGAAGAGGAAAAACAGATTTTTTTTTTATCCTTGACAGCTCTCTCAACAGTTGTGGACAACATGAAGACATGTGAACGGGGCTCAGCTGGCCAGACACATATGCCCTGTGTTTTAGCGGGTGCTTTCACGTGTTCTTGGGTATGCTGCCTACACTTCAGCTATGACCTCAGAAAGCCCAGCTTTCCTACAATATGTCTGCCCCATGCTAATAACTTAGATACCTCACATCAGAGTGCATTAAGGGAATCTCTATGATTCACCATAGCTAGGGATTCCTTCTGAAGCACAGGCAGTTTGTATGGGATTAAAAACCAGCATTTTAAACCCATATATTACAGACTTGGAAGAAGAAAAATAAAAGGTACCCTTTTTGTGTGTGTTCAGATGATTTTTCTCAGACTTGGCAGTTAAACAATTTTACATTGGGTTTTTAACCTTAAAAGTCCCAAACCACCTCCAAAAAGTTAAAAGTTTCCTATATTACCACGGTGATATGCTAAATCCAGTTGCTATGGTACAAAAGTTGAATTAAAAAGCAAAATGTTTCCCATCAAAAGATTAAAAGTTATCTATGAATTAAGCTCTGAGGCCCACGGGAGTGATATCCAAGCCTTTCTTTCTATTCAAAATGTACTTTAGTTTTAAAACAGTAGGGTGGCTGTGGAAAACTGTCGTCCTCCTCTGCATGGTTCCTCAACACCATAGGGCAATGTCTCTTCCATCATTACCAGATTTCCATTCTAACTTAAACAATATGTTTTATCACTCACTGATCCATGGATTATCTTATCAAAAGCATCGTGGCAAGCAGAGAAATGAAAACCCAGGCAACCCAAGTAAGAACACAACAGTGTCTTTATCACAGTAAGACCATGTTGTCATTGGTCTGAAGACTGTCTGCAACAGCTCCTACAGAATTTTGGGAACTTGTGAAAACCTAAATATTTAACATCCATGAACTCCACAGGTGCATTGGAAAGGAAAGATTCATGGGGAGGGTGCAGAAGGAGGGAACAAAACAAAACAAAAAAACTGATTATATAGATTAATTATGAGACCAAAGGGATTTCAAATAAAAAGGATCGCTCTAGTATTTTGTTTCCTTGTGTCTAACAGCATCAGAGTCTGGAATCCTCAAAAATACAACATGGCTGACAATGGGCTAACCTTACTTGGCCCTTTTCAAAATCCCATCCTTTCAACACAAAAAAAGCAGATGTAAGTGCTTTATCCACCATTTGGGGAACAGTCACAAGAATAACTACTATAATCTCAATCTAGAAAAAAACCTTCTAATATGGGCTCAAAGGTAAGTTGTACAAAGTAAAAAAAGTAGACCTTGTTCCCTCCCTCAACCAAAAAAAAGACTAATTTGAAACCTGCATGTCCTAACACATTGCAGCAACTTAGTACCACCATTTCCACCAAGGTATTTTGCAGATAGTCTTTGGGGTCTTCATGATGTACATGGTGCTTTGGAGACTGCTCCATATTCAAAAAGTCAGAACAGCACAAACAGGGCTCAGAGTCTTTCTAACTGGATAGTAAGACCAAAGAACACTGAAAATTAGAACTTAAGGCAGGGGCAAATAGCACTTTAATAGATTCCAGAAAATACCCTAATAATACATGGTATCAAATAGAAAGCAAAACAATCAGCTTTCACAAATACCTGTATTTCGTGAATTTTGTCATTTAGATAGGATAAGTACAGCATCACAAATCGTACTCGACACACACACAAACAGATCGCAACACAGGGAAGTTGTGCCCATGGGCAGGCATATCAGAGCTACCCTCAAAGTCTGAACTTATCCATCACTTGTTTTGACCCGGCCCACAACCATGAGTAAAGTTTCTAAAAAGGATTGCCCTGAAAGTCAGGAATTCAAAAGAAATTATTATATTTCTCTATAAAAATATTTTAATATTACGTACAAAATATATACATATATGCATATACATTTTCCATGTGTTGAGCCCTTTTTCTTTCCTTTCCGACAGAGTGGTTAGTGGTTTATACTTGCCCACTGGGGAGGCTACCCAAATTTTTTTTCTAAGCTGATATTTTTACTGACTCATACTAAACGAGAAGATGAGCTTTAGGGAAGGCACAGCTTGAAGGGAATAAGATCACTTAAATAAACAAAGATACCTTGCAGAGGTTTCCAACCTTTACAGCATTATATTCCTAGCTTCTCCATTTAAACAACAAATTAGAATATTGAGGAAAGCTTCTAAAAATAGTTCAAGGCTATTTCTTGTTGAACTGTTCCCTATGCCCTATATATAGGTGCGTTTGCCTAACATTTTTCCCTTTTTCCTACAACTCATACTTTCTTTCCTCAGACATTTCAGCAACTTATACTTCCCTCCTGCTCTCCTGACATTCTTTCTCTTTCCTCTATGTGAGCATCTCCTTCCCAGATATCCCTTTTCCTTCACACCTGATTCCCTTCCATCTTCTCACTCACTCCTCCCTTCTCAATCACAACTTGACTGAAGTGAGAAGGAAGAGTAAACAGTGACTAGTTTCTAAAAAGCTGATTTAGGATTCTCAGTTCCAGCTCTGCTTTTCCCCTTCGGCAGCCTACGGTTCAGATATACTCAGTGTCTCCCCTTGGCCCAGCAGAAAGGGCAAAGGGGAACTCCTCTTCCATGAAATAAGGCTGGACAGGGTCACTCCTCACTCTTGTCTACCGAGTAAGGCTTCCTTCCCCATAATAGGCATTTTTGCTCTCCAACTGCATTGGGAACACATTCACAAAGTCAGCAAAAGCAATATTTGATGTAGGAAAAAAGCCTATATTGGATAGGCATTTCACATCATTTCTGCAAATTCCCCTTTCCCCTATTTTTATTCATTGCAATTTAAGTACAAATCAGTTTACTGTTATCACCACCATACAGCCTTGTTTGAGGGCTAGCCTTAGCCTTCCCGGCTAGTGCAAGGGAGATTCCCTCCCTAGCTGTGACTCTCCAATATCTCTAAGTCCAAATACAGATGATATATAAGTCCTTTTGAAGGTTCATAAAAGTCCTCCTCAGTTAGCTTGATCCTGTAAGTCTGGCCCCACCATGAACATCCTACTTCAGTGGCTCGGCAGGATGCTGAAAGAAGAGGGTCTGACAAGCTTTCAATAAGCTCTGAAAGCTCCACCACTCACTTTCCCCCCCCTATTTCAGCAATCCAAATAACACCCCATATTTCTGGCAGGTCAATAGTCAGAGGCAGAGCCTGCTGACAACCACTTTCCTGAGAAGCAGCTGCCTTCACGCCTACGTGTATCAGCACACCTTTGCCATGCAGCACAGCCAGGCAGTGCTTCAGCAGGCAGCCAAGGGGACCTTGGCTCTGGGGCCCCATACAAACCTTTGCAAGTCACCTAAAGAGGGTGAAAACAAATGCTCATGTCAGGCCATGACATGTTTCACAGAATTCAGTGTCTTTATTTGGGTAGAACAAGAAACCAATTGGTCCTGTTCTGACCAAATATTGGGAACCTTTATACACTTCAGCTGTTGAAGATGTCTTCTTTGACTGATGTAAAACACAGGATTTTATGAGCTCAGCTTTAGTACGGATCTTTTTAAGAGAACCCCATGTTTACCAGACAGTTGCTGTCTGCAGCTACTGTATGCAGTGCATTTGTGCACTGATAGTAGGCTTTGGAAATCTCCTTTTTTATCGTGAGCACAAATAATTTATATTAGGAACTAGACTACACTGTACCACTTTTGAATACTATAACAGCTTTTGATGAGTGAACATCTTTTATTTTGAAATTGTCCTCCCTCAGTCTGTTGCTGCATATGTTAAAAGACCCCATCAAAAGCAAAATTACACTAAACTAGATTTAAAAGTGTCAAGTGCATTGAATAAACATTGGAGACATCAAAAGCCTGAGTGGATGCTCCTGATGACAAGTGGTGTGGGAATGCCAGCCTGTGCTGAGCCTGGTATAATTCCATTTCTATCTACTTATTGAAATTGCTTCACAAATATATTTCTGCATATCAGTGTCACTTATCCAGTTCCAGACACTGGAAGAGATGGTTTAAAATTGCCAGCTGAAAGATATCAACATATTTTTCCATGGAATATCAATGTCATCTACATCTCTTTCGAAAAAAAAAAAAAAAAAAAAAAAAAAAAAAGACACCAACCCACACAACTGTGAAGCATTTGTTTTTTGTGTCTTTAGTCTGTCTTCTTTTTCACAGTTTGTAGATCTTACTTTTTAATCCTAAAGGCAAAAAAGCACTGAGGTCTATTGGAACAGAATTTCCGGGCTCTGTCTGGCACGTGGGCTGCCTACGTAACATATGGTGAAGTTAAGCACCTTGGAATGGGATTCAGATGATGCTTCCTGAGCTACTGAGGGGGAAATACCAAACAAAAGATATGTCCAAGATCATATTTCTTTGGTGTAGATGGAACCAAGACCGCAGTTAACAGCCCGAAGTCACCTTCCACACATAAGACTGGTTCACACTTCTCTTCTAAAAACAAGTGTGGAGAAGAGAACAATGGTGTTACCTCTATTTATTTTTTTAAAGAAAAGCTAGGGGCCACAGAGCCCTTGTTTGTACACTTGCATCTTCACTTTTAGTTGGGAGCCCTTCTTTTGTGTAGGGCTGATGACCTCCCTCAAGTCCCTTTCCTTCAGGGATTGGTTAGAAACCAATACAGAAAGAGTTATAGCAAAAGCCAAAGCGTGAAACATGGCTCTTTAGTCACCTTCAGCATGCATACAGCCCGAACTAGATCGCCCAAGGGATTGCTCTAACACTGAGACACTGGCCAGACCGAGATGGGGAGGACTCCTTCACCCTTGCCTGGCAGCAGGACCCTGCATGGATGAGTTGCATAAAGCTGGAGAACAAACAAGTGCAGCAGACATCACTGCACAGCTCTGCACTATGTCTGAGCTTGGGCAGGTCCCAGGGTCCAGTCCTCACTTCTTGAGGCACGTTTGACACTGAATAAAATATTTGCCAAACATGTAGGCAATAAGCTAACTGCCAAGGTGGCAGCCCTCAGGGGGAAATGCAGTCACAGAACTGTAAATGCTAAGAGACCTTTACTGGCCAAAATTAGACACCAGAAGTTTCACAGATCCAAGAACATCTTTAAAGATCACAGACTGAGATGTCTAAGTGCCACTTTAGGCACATAAGAGGGTTGTGTGAGGCCTTACTTATTTTATCTGGGCTAGATAGTCCAAATATAACCCTGCAGATTTATGGAAACAAGTAAGGGGTCCTGTTGTATTATGCAGTTTCCAAACAAATCCGCAAATCTTCCATGTCAGATTTCTAAAGAATTGCAATTTCACTCCCTATTAGGATAAAAGAAATTTCTGTCTGACCGAATTCCCCATAAAATTAAACAAAGTTATTTTCTATATTTTGTACATCAAACAGAGTCTTATTTGTTATTTCTGGGCCTTTTTCCCTGCACACTTTATAATACATAGCCCTCCCCCTCACTCAGTTTGGCTGAGCCAGCAATTAACGATATTTTACTCAAGCAAGAGAAAAAAATCTGGCTTTAAATACACAGGTGTCACAACAGTCGGTTTCTAACAAAAAGAGTGAATTGTCTCAAATACGCTTCTCCATTTACAGAGGAGCGTTTTGTACAGAATACATAAGAGTAAAACCAGCTACCACCAGTGCCTGTGCTGGTGGCCGATAGCTTCAAATTCCCTCTGCCACCCAGAGTGCCAAAGCGAGGGGCACCTCCTGCTGCCAGCTCACCCTCTGCACGTCCTGGTGGACACAAGCCTCAGAACTGGAGTCTCCAGAACCATGCAGCCAACTGCAGAGCAAAACCTGATTTTCAGACAACACATGGGGAACCACACATGAGAACAGAACGTGGTTCCTCACCCCAGCGCAGACTCGCAGGAGGCAGAGCACAGCTGTAGTATCACGGCAGGCAGGAACAGAACAGCTCACCCTGCTATGGTGGAGGCAAAGACTTTGCATTTTCCTTAGTATCCCAAGAATGAAAGCCCCCTCTGAGTTCCTGCAAGGCAGGTGGGATGCTAGCTCTGCTGCCCCTCTGCTCAGTCTTTTGGGATCACAGCCAGGGGCTGCACACAACGAGAATGAACCACAGCACCGCACTACACCGTGCCAAAACGCACAAAACATCTCACCACTGCATCAACAGAAAGAAGCCAGCAATTCTGAGAGACTTCATTTACTTTTCCTCTAGTCAGATATATGTCACTGAGAACAAGGCAATAAGTACACACATAGTACTATTGCTTTAAGGCCTATAGGTTAAGTTATAGGGGCACAAAAAAGCTCAGCAAATACTGGTAATGGGCTAGACCAGAGATCATTTAAATCTTGGCACAAGAGCCAGGCCAGCCACATCATACCATCACTTTTTTTCACATGGCAGTTTTTATTTTTCCCCCTCCCACACCAGGACTGCTCACTTCAAACCACAAACTACTGATATTATTAGCGGTATTTTCTCAACTTTTCCTAAAAGCAAAAAAAAAAAAAACCAAACAGAAAAACCCTCCTCAGACCTCTGTTTCACAGTTTGGATGCATATGTGTCACACAATACAGAAAGCGCTACCAAGAAGCATTTCTGCATGGAAATCACCAGGTTGTCTCTATGCTACCATTTCACCACAGACTTTGGAAATCTCACCTCTACAGAAGGAAGTTCCAGAAAGACAATTAACAATCAGGATGTCATGTGATGTGAGCATCAGCCTCTCCTTTCCATAATTCTTGAAACTATAAAACAAAACTATGCATATTTCTCATGTTCCCTAAATTGACTACTTGGAAAATATGAGGCTCAGGTCCAAAACTCTGTAAGTTCACTATCCAAGTGCTCATTAAGGTCAAGGGAGCTTTCCACAGACATGGAATTTTACCTGAAAACAGCAGCTGAAGAATCAGAATCAAACAGATGATCAACAATGTGATCTTCTCGCAGCTTCTATATACACGCCTACATATTCTCAAGAAATAAGAAGCACTTGAAATTCTTCTCACACTGCATCAATTTCCACATCTTATCTCACTTCAGCTCATACCTGCTGCAGAAATAAAATCTAAGGGAAAAAATGAACATGCTCAAACCTACCAGTTAAAAATAAATTCCTGGTATATAGTCAGAATGGGTTAATTTGTTTTATCTGTTTAGAGCTCAAAAAGCAGCAAGTTAAAAACTGAAATCTCTCTAAGAATGTGAAAAATGTATTATCCTTTTTACTGACTGTAAACATTCAATCTAAAGAACAGTTGGAAGGTAGAGTCTGGAATACCTACTTTGATTAGTCAACAGATGCTCTATAGAGTCAAAACTTACTTACTCCCTAAGTTTTGACTTTTATTGTTCACTCAAAAACCGACAAAATAGAAACCTACAATTTTTTTCCCCAAACCGACTACATCAACAGCAGCTCTCTAAAAACTCTCTCTGCTCTAATACTTGATTATATCTGCTTCAGGGAAAGATTCCTATATCTCAGATAATTTCCACCTGCTTGTATGAGTCACCTGTTAGTACAGCTGTTTCTTAATGGTAGTGCCTTGCAGCTGAGATAAGAGTGAATTCAACAACTAAAGATCAAGAGGTGACGTGATAGTCTAATACATTAGTTTCTTCCACTGACAGAAAACTTATTTCCTTACATAAATGAAATCATGACATGATCCAGTAGCTAAAATGAAGAGAGTAAAAAATAAGGACTAGAAATAAGATAAAGACATTTAATGCTGAAAGTAACAAACAACTGGGCTCTACTTCTTGATATCTAGTGTAAAATAGCGGAGTACAGAGCCCAGACTTCAGATCAGCAGACTTCGACTTTATCAGGAACCTGCTGTGTGTCATCCTACGGCAACTCTGAAAAGTAAAGGAGTTCAGGGAAGCTGGAGGGTTTTTCAGAAAGCATCCTACAAGTGCAAGAGCAGTCCTTCCTAATATTCAGGAAGACAGGTAAACTCGCCAGAAAATCTGCATGGTTCAGGAGGGAACTTACAGTGTAGAGACATTAAAAGGCAATATCAGGAGGAGGACACAGGGATCAGGTACAGGAATTTTAAAACCTTGCTTGGCCAGGCAGGGACTATGTCAGGAAAGCCAAACCTCATCTAGAGTAGAAGGGACATGAAAAGCAGCAAAAAGAGCTTCTACCAATACGTTCATAACAAAATGCTGAACAAGGACAATATGAGCTCATTGCTGAATGGGGTGGGTGATTCAGTAACAGCAGACACAAATCAGGCAGAGATACTCGATGTCTTCTTTTCTTGACTCTTCACCAACAAGGTTTCCTAGGCCTCTCTGCTTAGTGAAAGGGTTCACGGAGGAAAACATGAAGTGGGTGAGAATCAAGTCAGGGATTACTCGAGATAAATGATCCTGTGCGTGCCCATGGACCCCGTTGGGCTATAGCCAAATGTTCTGAGAGAACTGGCCAATATCCTTGCAAGATCACTCTCTATCACCTTTGAAAGTTTATGGAGACTGGGAGTGGTGCCCCATGACAGGAAGAAAGCAAATGTTGCACCCTGGCTTCAAAAAGTGAAAAGGGGAACTAGGTCCAGATCGGCCTCACCTCAGTTCCTGGAAAAATCACAGAACAAGTATTCCTGGAGCACATCTCTGGACACATGAAGGAGATGACTGGAAGCAGCCACAATGGTTTTATCAAGGGCAAACCATGCCTGACTACCCTGATTGCTCTCTACAATATAGTGACTGAGTCTGTGGTCAAGGAGAGAGCAGAGGATGCAGGAGACACCATCTCCCACAGTATTCTTGTACCCGTTACAACTTTACAATCCGGTGATGAACAACTGGACAGGTAAAAATCTGGTCGGATGATCAGGAGAGGGTCATGATTAAGAATCCATACCCGATGTGGAGGCTAGGAACAAGCTGACTACCACAGGGGTCTATCTTTGAACCACCCCATTTTAACATTTTTACCAGTGACCTGCAGGTCATTGAGGTGATGGAGTGTACTCTCACCAAGTTTGAAGATTACATGAAACTGGGGGAAACAGTGGATACTCTGCAGGATAGGGCTGTCAATATAAAGGGACCTAGACAGGCTTGAGGAACAGGCCAACAGGATCCTCATGAAATTCAACAAAGACAAACACAAATCATTGCACTTAGGAAGGAAAGTGGCCTTGCAATGATACAGAACTGGAACTAGCTCTGTGGAAAAGGCCCTGGGATTCTGAAAGACAGCAACATGAGTCAGGAGTACCCTGGCAGCAAAGAGGACCAGAGGCATCCTGGGCTGTAGTAACAGAAGCAGTACATCAAGGGAAGGAATTACCATCCTCCACTCATCACTTGTTAGACTGCATTTGGAATACTGTGTGAAGTTTTGGTTCCCCAGTACAAGACAGATATGGATAAGCCAGACCAGGTTCAGCAAAGTGCCGCCATGAAGGTTGGGAGCTGAAGCTCTTGCCCTGTGAGGAGAGGCTGAGGGAGCTAAGATTGTTCAGCTTGGAGCCAAGTTGGTTTGAGAGGAACTGAACAACAGCCCTCCAGCATCAGATGGAGCCGGACTGGAGTCATGCATGGTGGCAGGGTGAAATACAACAGGCAACATTTGAAAAAAGGAAAGGTTCAGACTGATGTGAGGACAGTCAGGCAGTGCAACAGGCTGTGCAAAGAGACTCTCTCCATCCGCGGGTTTTTTCAAGAACGGACTGGATAAAGACCTGAGCAACTGCTCTGATCTCATGGCTGACCTTGCTTTGAGCAGGAGGCTGGTACATCCTACCTTACTGGTGACTGGACTGAGCTTTGTTTTCCTTAGTGCTCTTTGTAGTTCGTGAAGAGAGATAGGAACCGCCACTGGGTAATTCACATCTAAATGGACTGATAAACATCTACTGGAGATCCATTTGTCTCCAGTGAGTGCAGAGAGAGCTTAGATTACAGTCACAGCCTCAATAATATTCAGATATCTTTCTGTGAAGAACCAGCAAATATTTCTCTCAATTCTTGTTTGAATTTAGAATTTAAATGGAAGTAGGCATCTGACCTCATTTTAGTCCTTCTCTATGTTCTGCCAGAGGAAGGTAAATATAACACAGTTATTGCAAACATACATGATCCTAAACCTGTACAGATTTTGCTGCCACCTTAGGAATTGCAACTGCACAGTCAGGTGTTGGGGTTACTTTCTCTAAGACTTCCTGTGGGGAAAAGAACATGTATTAAATTTCATTCAGTAAATCATGACAATTATAAAGGAGATGTGCAAAGTATTGCTGAACCTTAAAAAGCAGACATGAAAGGTTTCAGAGTAAATAGAGACTTCCAACTCTGAGGGCAAGAATAGCAAGACGCAACAGCACAAAAAGAGGAATTTACATTGAACCAAGAAATAAGCTGCCACAATTGCTTAAAATATGCTTATATACACATGCACAGAGTGTGAGAATAGACTGAAGCAAGAACCAAGGTCCAGTTCCCATCAGTAAGAGGATCTACTCCACTCTGCAGCAGCCGCAGTGGTGCCACTCAGTAGCAAAATGCCAAGGAATTTCTTGGCTTTTCATGCATCCTGATTTTGATTCCATAATATGGTCTGTAAGTAAAGTAAGGCACGTATGCACCTCTCTCTGGTAAGGTCCAGTTTCCTGAGGTACACGGTGTTCTCACATGAGAGGCACCATAAGCCCTAAAGACCATGAGGAAACTGAGAAATATCTTCTATCTTCCCTTTTTCATATGCAGAAGCAGCACTTTACCAAGAAAAAACAGCCTTCACCATCTAGAAAACTCAAGGTATTTTAGCAACATGCTGTTCATGTATTTGTAAAACAAATAAATAAATAAATGAATTGAAGCACACATCAGTTCCATCAACCAGCTAAAAAGGTCAATTTCACTACAGCAAAGAGATGAAAAACCTTATCTGTATTTTTGCCCTTTCCACATCATTTGGAAGATGTCCTTTGTGGAAAAAGTCCATCGTATCTAATAAATTTCTTTTTGCTTAAATACCGCTACATTAAACAGCTCTTGGAAAATTTTATGAATTTTTATAAGCATTTACCTCTTCCTCCAGAATACATAGTTACAGATTTATTTCACTTTTCAACCTCAGCCTTTACAGCTACTGTTCCAGCACAAGTGCCACCAGTTCTAACCTCCCCAACATAATGAGCATTCTTTGCTTATCCTGTGTGTCCCAGACCACATAAAAGCTCTGCGGCTAAGCCATTATGAAAATAAATAAGGGGGCAGGTTGCTAAATGTTTCTGAAAGTAAGAAAGAACATTTACTTGTTATCATGCTTACCATCTATAAAGCAAAAGGCATTTGACATTAAGATATAATGCTCCCTTTGCCCATGATTCATATTTCAAGAAGACAGAACCCCACATTTACCAAAATAGTCTTAATTTTGTCCAAGGTAAAAACATTTTGAAAGAAATACTTCAAAAAAAACTCAGTCTTTGTAATTAGAAACAAAATTTCTGTAATTTCTTTAATAAAACAACATATTAAGTATGCTACAAATAAATCAAATAAATTACCATTTTTAATTAGGCATAACAAACAATTAAACAGATGACATTTAAAATTAATTTTCTCTACTGGAGGGAACATGATTTAAGTCAGTGCTGAGCCCAGCATTCTCCTTGTGGATATTCCTTCAAATGCAGTGACATTCAAAACCATCATAACATTTTCAGAGTCTATTTCCATTTTTCAGTATCTGAGCTTTCACTTTTAAACCAGGTTTTTTTCAGTAACCAAACTTCCCTAGAAATGCTTCATGTCTTAAAGTTTCTGCTTAGCTCCATAGTATGTAATTGCTGAACAGCTGCACAGTCATACCAACCACTGATAAAAAGGCATTACAAACTTCTAAGCAAATCATATTTATAATGCATAATATTCAAGGCCAAAGGAAATCAGTAGTACTTCAAGGCAAACTTCTGAAAATAGGGCAAGAGCATCTTGGGAAAGATGACGGTAAATACTGTGCAGCAATGAAAAGATTCAGCTGTCTAAAACATAACTCCCATACAGCATACTGAAAAGAGAATTACCTTGCTTTCCACTGCACTTTGTCTCCCAAATTAAAGAATTATCTACAGCTAACTGCTTCAAGGACTGGAGTAAAAACTCTTAGGAGTCCAGTCCAGCAAAGACTAGATACCTTTAGAAGAGACCCAATTCTGAGCACATGGGTTCTCTGCCTGACTTCATATATTTAAATACCTCAAAGACTTGCCCCTGCAAGATATTTTAGGCAATAAAGAAGCCACAAAGGAAATGCTTTATTTCCTACTCTGAAAGCTTTTCCTTAATTCTTCATTTTTAATGGTGTAAGTGAAGAGTGAGACTGTAGAAATCAGTAGAGTAAGGCACTGTAAACCCAGCCAGAAAGGAAATCTAGCAGGTGCACATTTCACTTGCAAGCTGTACTTAGTAATTGTCATCACATGCATACACATTTTTTTGCAAAGCATCAAATGCTAAAAAAAAAAAGCAAAGACATTTCGTATTCACTAAAAGGTGACAGACGAGTTTTTAGAGACTGCAAAATACAATAGAACATTTCACCCAGATGAACATTTTGGAGAAAAATAGGAAGACCAAAATGAGAACATGAATTTAATTTTTGTTCTGTTGCTTGAGAGAATTAAATGTAGGATGGCATCTTCCTGCTTGGACTGTATGTGTGATTCCCATCAGCAGAAATGAGTGCTATGTATGTGCATCCAGGGTAGAACAATTCTGGGTCTGTATACGCAGTCTGGAGTGTGAGAAGGTAGCCGCGGATTTTTGTTAGATGAAGGAAGTGGGAAGCTGAAGTGGCCATTTTTGTACCTAGTACATCACTAGAGATCTTAAATTAAAGGTGTATTTGGAGATACCCATTTGTAACACAAGTTACATCAGTCAGTTTAAGACTATAGCTGGTCTTTATATATACATACACATATATATATATATCAATAAAATCATACAAAACATAATACGTTTTTAAAATATTAGAATTATGATGTAAATAGGTCTTTGTGCTTGGGGAAAAGCCTCAGGGGAACAGTTCTACAGACAAGCCCCTGCAAGGAAAATGCTTCCAGGGAATGCCTCCCTAGACAAATCTCCTGCTAAGCAGAATGCCTCTGGCAAAATGCTTTCGGTAAAATGCTTCTGAAAGATGATGACTCTTTTGACAAAACCTGTGCTCACTCTCACTCAGAGTGCCCAAAGCCAGGCTTTCATCACTGCAAAGAGCAGCCCATCAGCGGGATGAGCCCTGCTCCTCACTGTCTTTAACAACAACAAAAAAAAAAACCAACAAACCTGGAACCAATCACTGGTGGTATCCCAGTTTTTATAAGGCCAGAGATTTTCATAGCCACAGTCACTACAAATATTTGTGCTTTGGTTAGGTAATAGTGACAAATAACTGTCAAAAGTAAGGGATTTATGTGTGATAGAGTTATTGAGAAATAATCATACTGCAGTTATGCAAATCAGTCCTCATCAACCAATCTGACTGCAAGGATTTGCATATGTGATTACAAATATGCAGTAATACATATGTAACTTTGGGCTTTGCCTGCCTGAGACACTGCTTCTCCTGTGGAGTACTTAGTTATCTGAAAAATCCTGAAGTTACAGTGGTACTGAAATTCTGTCTGTTTTTAGCATTCCTTGCATTACCTGGTACAGGTATATCTGTTAAAATATTCTCATGCCAAAGAAATCTTAAATCATATACTCACAACAAACAAGACTATTGTCTTTCCTTTTTCCTCACTAATCTATTTATTTTCTCACTGTCCTCTTGCTGCAACTACATCCCTTGAGGGAAGTGTTTTCAGTCCCTGTGGACACTATGTAAGAGTAAAAAGAAAAAAGTAGGAAGTCACCATACTTACTGTAACATACCTATATGTTATATAGTTATATAGTATATGTTATATACTACAAGAAGATCAGAGCACACAGATAAATATGCTGTACGGATATTCAGAAAACATCATGGTTTAAGCAGATCAATCATATTTCAGGCATACTGCTATAGCTAAAAAAAAAGGTACCCACGGTTTTTGCATAAAACCCGTTAGGGCTAGAAAACTAAAACTAATAGCAATCTTCAAGCTATAGTATCAATTTCCCCTACTCTGGATTGCTTACCTTTTCAGGTCACTGTGGTATAAAGAGCCTTACAAACTAACACTAGCTTTTTGGCACTGCAGAAAAAGGGGGGTGAAGGGGAGAAGTATAAATATACAAAAGATTAAGCATTTTCAAAACTTTTTTTACCTGAAGTGATTCTATTTCAGTTTACCGCTCAATCTGAATGTATTTGATACATCTAATCTGATTTAGTACATCATAAAAAAGTTGATGCAGGGGCTGGTAGCCTGTAATATCTGGTCACACCACAGTTTAGACTATAGGCCAGATCCTGTTCTCCTAAATCCTGCCTGAGCCAGGATGCAGGCATACGAATGCCCCTTATACCTCTAATAGCAAACCAGCCCCCCGACCTGTGTGCATCATCTTTAAATACATTTCTGCTTGGCCTAAAAGTTCCTTTGGTGTCTGAAGTATGTCTCCCATAAGAACATACCTATGATGAAATAATACATTGTTAGCTTTTCTACTGATTTTGGGGAAACTGCATTTATCCTCATAACACGTGGAACTTCGATTTTTATCATCAGATCTTACAACAGTCATATTCCCCCATACAACTACAAAGTATGTTGTTCTTACATGGGCCATACATATCTTATTTGCTTTTCTGTATATATTGTGCCGTTATTTGCTGTTGTCAGTGCATGAACATAAGGAAGAAATTATATGCACAGAAATCTTTGCAAATAGAAATATTATTGATGACAGTTGAAAATATTTAAAAAAAACCTAAGGAAAGCTCTTTACGCTACTGAAGACAATGCATACAACATTTTCAGACACATGCTTACTTAAACAGTTTACAACTAGGTGCTGTCAGAACTGGGTGGCTAAAGGTTTCTCTACCCCTACAGTATTTTCAATATTGCAAAGTATTTTCTGTTTTGCATGAGAATGGAAGCAAGACCTGTCCAACTTTTCCACCAAAACCAGAAGTGAATCAATGGTTTATCGTACAAAGTGTTTCTAAGAGATGTAAAACCAAAGTTTAAATGTTTAACTAGGAACTGAAAAGTGATACACTGATATTTCAGTTGGGATTGGGGGCTACCTGGAAGCTATATATGTTTTTAAGCAGAGAAACTCCTTAATGGATCTGGAAAATTTTCCATTATCAGAATTTTAGTAAAACTATACACTGCCATTAAAAAGTTTGATTCAATAAGTCATCATTTTTTTAAAAAAAAGGCCAATATTCATCACAAAATTCCAGAGAAGTAGTTGCAAATATCCAAATGTTTATCTAGTACTAATTTTTTTTATTTTTTTTTTTTTGGGGGGGGGGGTATTATTATTCTGTAGCAAGTGAATAATTTGTCAATCAAAATAAAATTACAGTCAATTTCAGTCTATGGTGCTCACTCAAACCAGCTATCTAATTAGACATAGTCAACGTTATGACTCATAACCTAATGAGATCTCCCCTTTTGGTTCTTTGAAAAAGGAATGGGGATTAACTCACTTGAGGAAACATTTTCCCACTTTGAACATCAGATGATAGCAATCACAAGATCAAAAGCAATCTATTAAAGGGGTGTATTCCATACGTATTGTATAAACGTACTGCATAATATCCTATTAGGAAATTCTGTGTCCTTACCCAATACTTGAAAAACATTCAAAGAAACACTTACAGAATTGCTCTTTCATTCAGTTATTACATGTAAAAGAAATAAAAACTGTAGTTGTAGCCATGACAAAGGCTGACTTGCAGACACAGCAAAGTTCTTTATCACAAGACAGGACTGAAAAAGGTGCAGTCAGTGTGCCTACACACCAAAAAAATAGTGGGGATAATACCAGCATGCATTAGTTGCTTGACATCACCAGGTACTGCAAACAGATTTTAATTCATTTTTCCTATCATTAAAAAGTGTCAGGAATGCCTGAGGCTTTCTGTGTTGTTTTGCTTTTTTGAGAAAAGCTTTCAGCTTTTCAAATTAAGTATCCAGAATGTTAATGCATAGTTAATATTCTGAATCTACTCCTTTACACTGATGTATTTTAGTCTGCTCCTTTTTTTGTTACAGAATCCAAGCCCACCCCCAGAATGACTAATTTAGGCACTGGTATATATATTTCTGGTGCCTGCTGAACTTTAGCGTAATCAGCGTGACTAGGTTTAAACACATCTAGTACATTAAGGCGAGTGCCCTCGCCATCCGGCAGCAGGGCACTGGGAGAGAGGAGAGGTGGTGCCAGATTCCCCGTCTTTCTAGTAGGGTGCAACGTGGGAACGTAGCTCTTGCTCCTGGAAATCTAGATCATCTTGCATGACATTACCGTTGTGGGAAAACTTCTAAAAACAAGGGCATCGTCACATAATTCATTTTAATCACAATCAGGTTGCCTTTGCTGCGGCTCCTTTTGCCCTGTGAAACTGGCACTCCCCATCACACAGATGAAGCACCACAGCCTGGTCTGCTGCAACAGCTTTGCCCCATGCCAGGGGTTTGGCCACCCCTAAAGATGGAGGAAATGGGTGGCCAGGCCACAGCCAGGCTGAGGAAGACTCCCGGCATCCCTTTTCTTTTTCTTGCAATCCCGCCAGGTCCCTTTCCCAGGAAAGAGGATTTTTCCACCTTGCTATTATGTACAGGGTTCCATGACACAGTTAATTGTAGCTTCACCCATTACTGACTTTGACAGCTTTTCTGGGTCAGAAAGCAGCCTAAACCTGAACAGTCATGAAGCTGAGAAACCTCTCTCTCTAGAAAACAATGTTTCTGTTTCATAATGTTTCGTAAAAGATGGGGTGACATAAGCACCTGTCGATGTGGTGCTTAGGGACGTGTTTTAGTGGTAGGTTCAGTAGTGTTAGGTTAACATCTGGACTCGAGAATTTTAAGGGTTTTTTCCAACCTTAAAGATTCTATGAATGATACTGTGACATACTTGAGGTGCCACAGAAATGTTTAGACAAGCAGAAATGTATTTAAAGGATTATGCATGCAGGTCAGAGGGCTGGATTGCTGTTGGAGGTATAAGGGAAATTCATATGCTTGCATTCTGGCTCAAACAAGACTTAGGAGAACAGGATTTGCCCTACAGACTAAACTGTGATGTAGCCAGATATTTCAGGCTATCAGCCTGTATCATTTTCAACCTTACATGCAGAAAATGTGGTATATATTCATTGTAGCAATTAACAGCAGCCTGATTATCAAAGATATCCTGTACCTAAAGCTATTTTGAATAAAATAACCTTAACCCCTCCAACAGTTTCAGTGATTAGAATTTCAGAAAATGTTATTCCACTGCCTACAAATCTTGGTTTACCTTTATTTTTTAAATAAAATGTTGATATTTAAGCTGCCACACAGACTGCAAACCAAGACAGGTTTTAAAGCACTTGAGTCGTATTTTTGTCTGAAGACAAGTGCTTCACAAATTAAGGAAAACTTTCAGAGGATCCCACTTTTAAGCTATCCCCTAATTTGTGATGGTCTCAGAGACTGAGATTTTCTACTCACTCACTGTAATTGTCTGTAGTTTTGGGTCACTCTTAATGAATGTTGTACATTGTGATGGAGTGTTGCAAGGGCCTTACTCCGTGATGGCATTTTGTGGACCCGCTTAAACTAAGCATCTGTTACTGGCTCTTTGTGGTGGAGGGAACAAGAATAATACTGATCGAGTGATAGAGCAAGAGACCCTTTCAATCTTCTCATTCTACATCATTAAATACTCATAATTTAAAAACAACTGAGCTGATCCCTCTGGGTTTGACTAGCTTTCCAGCGGAGTGAAACCAACTGGGATATTTCACAAACTGTTTTGTTGCAACCTCTGCAGGATACACGGATAATTCAATCAAGCGGCAGCTTAGAGCCCTCTCTGTTCTCTGCCTGCCTCCTTTGCAGCAGGCTCTTACCAGGGCACTGGCACTTGGTGCTCCTGCCTTTCCTGACTTGTTGCATTATGGGATGAACACGATAGCAGAAAAACAGCTACGTTCCTGGAAGAGATTTCCCAGGATATGGGGATTTCCTTTCAGAATACTTAAGAGTATTCACCACTCCTTCATTAACTTTCTGCTGCAGAAGCCGAGCTGGTTCTACTTATTAATTTATTTATCACAAAGGAAACTGATTTATTAATCACATGACATAGAATTAAATCTATGTTTACTGAGGTTGCACACACAGTCTGGCTGGTGATGACCCCCAATCAGTTTTCTACAGACCTGAGTCTCAGGTAACAAAGAAGGCTAAAGATTTCAAGCCTGACATGTCAACTACAAACTACTCTGTTTGGTAAGTCTGAAAATCACTAATAGTCTAAATGCTTACTTGCTTCTTTTTTTCTAGCAATCTGAGAAGCTTCTTTACAACAAATACTTTCCCAAACTTCCCTCAGTGTCACTGATATATTTTAAGAATATCTATGAAGGATCTCATGAAGTATGGTAGCTGCAATCAGTACTTCCTAAGTGAAAACTTTTATGGCTTTGAACACGGGAACAGAAGGCTCCTGTGACAGCTCAGCCTGATTTGTAATTAATAAATCCACAGGTCACTCAGCAAGAGTTCTAACTGCAAAGGATTGTTCTTTCAAATATTAGGACAGGAGCTGACTCCAGCAAGGTTGAGGCTGATGGCCAGCTAATTTGGGTAGCACATGATGCTAAGCATCTGCTCCAAAGCAGATGCTAAAGCTCCTTTCCCTTGCAGACACACTCCTCCCTTCTGTCTGTAGAGGTTCTAGTAAATGGTGCAAACAGAAACAGCAGGGGCATACTAGAGAAACCTTGGTGGTCCTATTTATATCTCTTCCACATAGCTCAAATTCATAATTCCACCAAAATACTAAGAATCTCTATAAGGACATCCATATCTGTGCTCCACTTCAGACAAGCAGCCTGGTTTTGGGGAGCCTGGTCACCACAATGGGACAGCTGACCACTCAGAAACTCTGCAAAACAGGCTAAGATGAATAGCATTGTTCAGGACAAATCCATTAGTCATGCATGCTTTAAGAGTGCCTTCACCCAAAATACTTCAAAAATCTGAAAAGGCTGCAAATCTGCTGACCACAGTTACTCAGTGCTATCTCCAGGAGCTCTGCAGCAAGAAAGTCAGCAGCTTTCTGGCAGCGTGTCTGCTAAATCTTCATTTTGGCATGAAATTTGTTTACAATACAGAGATAACATCCTTCGATAGTTTTTCTCTGAATAGCTCCTAACTTTTTCTTCTGAAAGTCTAACTGAAAGCTGTGATAATGACTCAAAATCCAGTTAAACAGAATAACTCAATGGGCAGCATATAAGAGGCATAAATCTTATCCAAATTAATTCACATTCAGATTTCACATATGAAAATAATTTTAATATGCTCTTTAGCAAAAATGAAATTAATTCAGTCCAAACGTAGAGAGCTTAGATGTTTGTGTGTAGAATGGTAGACAGACAGATATATGTAAATGCTAGTGATAAAGGAAACACAAGGAATAGATGTTTTTAATCCTTGCCTGTTGAGAGGCTATTTCTTCGTGACATATTTTGCCTGCTTTTCTCATAAACGTTTTCACTTGATCTTAATTGACCTGCCAGAACAGAGGCCAGCTATCAATTCTGTGCTGTGGACAGCTGTATCTAAAAAAAATGAACTGAAAAGACCAAAGTTGCTTCATATATGCCAATTAACTATCACAAGTGAAGAATTCTGAGTCACTACAAACAGCAGTCAGTTTTGAACTTAGAGGTGAAAGTATCCATACTACAAAGCTCAAAAATGTCACGGGGTTATATTAACATCTGACTCTCTCTCTCAAAAGAGATTATTTCTATTTTTGAGGAACAGAAGAAATCGTTGCCCTCTGGTGGCCAAAGTGGCATTTTTTAGACACAATGGACTCAAATTTTAAGCAGGGTATATAGGGACAATAATCCATTGTCACATATCTAGAATGAAAAATCTTAAAGGACACTATTTTTTATTGGTATTGCTACAAATGACAGAAAAATATGTTCTGTCTCATAGTTTCAGCATACAGACTCTAACGAAATCCTTCATCTAGATGCAGTTTTCTCCCTCTGCAAGAGTTTTTTTTAGTTCAAATTCAGTTTGATTTGTGTGAACATACACCCATGAAGTCCAGGCAAGTACTACTTACCTTTATTCAATGTCAGGAGCAAGGCACGTTTTCAGCATCTAACCACCTCTGTCAACAATAGTTTGCATTTAAACATAGTCAAGCAGAATATATTTGTCTCTGAGAATGATGTTTTCTTCTAGACAGCCACCTACGGGTGCATCTGAAGTAGGAACCCAAGCAGCGCAGCCAGTCTAACAAAGCTTCTTGTATGGGGAATAGCCAGGCAGAGGTTTCCCCTGTCCATCCACAGGCAAGGGCCAATTACACTGTTGGTGCCTGGGACGCCATGGTGAAAAGGGGTTTGTTGTGCTGCAGGAAGAGAAGGAAAGACAGCCACTGCACTCAGCTGAGGCCATATGCACACACTGCACATGCACCATCTGAGCAGATTCAGAAAGGACACTGCCTTCTGACGCACAGCCCGTGCCAACACACATGCTCTGCCTTTGTGTTAGCAAAAAGCGATGCAAACAGTGCACCATAGCTCACTGCTGAGCACGGTCTGATATGCCAGAAGGTTTAAACAACCACTAATAAGAGCTCTGTGATTTTCACCAAGCATCTGTTGATGTTCTGGTTGCTCATCATTTTGCAGACAATTTGGCGGGACAGACTCTCCAGGTCAGCTGCCTGCTTAAAAGTTGAAACTGCTCTATAGATTGTGCTGAAAATGCAGCACAGGAGAGGGAATGATCTGAACCTCTCACACTTTTATTCTCACAGCCCATCTGAACAGGTCCCACCGCAGCCAAGGACACCTCTGGAGGTCAGTGCAGACAGAGCAGCCCTGTACCACCCTTTTATGTCCCTAACTGCTCCAGGCTGTGAGCCAACACTTCTGGACCTAGAAAACTCCCAAGGAATCTGTATCCAAGAGTTAGTTTATTGACATAAACTTACATTCATTTTATCCACGGGCAATTTGAAGGACTCCTGCTTAAAGGCTGGTTCAGCCCAGAGATTTTCCTGGGAATTAACAGTGTTGTTTCATTACTTTTTCTCTTAACTCTATTCCATCACTGTAATTACAGATTCTTATCACTATTTTAAGCAAAGAATAGAAATGACAGCTGGGCAAAAACACATTGCAAGTAAAGAAGTGAGGGGGGGAAGGAAAAAAAAAGGAAGCCAAGCCAAGATAAAGCAAACTCAGAAAATGGGTCATCTAGAAAGATGCCTGTGTTAGAAAGGAGTCAAATTAAGCAAGACAGAGGTAAGGTTATGTTTTTTTCAGCCTATCAGGCGGCTTTATCAAGTTCTTAAGGAAGATAGAAACAGGATGGAGAAGTCCTTCCTGAAAGGAAGGGTAAGATCTTTATCCTCCAGCCTTAATGCTTATTCCCATAAGCAGTTACTGATCTATGTCAGAACAACCTTTTTGTGTTGCACAACTGACTTCTGTGTTCACACCAACTGTAAGCTTAAGCTGTTCTTACTACTTATTTAAATATGGCTACTTTTTTAAATAAAACATTTTTGTACCAAAACCTGTCATTATATCTAGGCCAAAGTATCCCAGCATTAATCTTCATATACTGCAACAACTGAAGATGTAGAGGATTGGCCTGTGGTTTTTGTCCAAGTTTTTTAAAATGGGAAATGCTTTAATTGGATCTTCATTTCTCTGAATGTAATTACCTTTTTAAAGAACAATGACAAAGGCTAACGATAAAAGCAGAATGACAAAATCGATAAATTTTATGAAAATTACATTGTCTACAACAAATTAATAATCTTTTATTCTAAGTATCGGCTGAACTATGACAATCGTCATCTCATAGTGCTATTCATTTCATTAGAGAAGGATAAGCCTATTGCACTTTGAAAAGCAGTTTTTAATCTTACAGCTGCAAAAATTAGATTGTTTTCTTCTGCCTCTCTCAGCAATCGAATATGCTTTATTCTAGCTATGCCAACAAAGTACTAAGCACAAGCAACATTCCTATTGATTACAGCGCATAAAAATAGTAATCAAGCACTTCAGGATCTGAACCAGTATCTGGGCTTTCTGGAATATTGACATTAGAGTAGATGTTATGGACTGGTTGTGAAACGACCAGTGTTTTGACCGAGATCGATGCAGATTTTAAAACTGTTATTATTTACCCTAATTGTCATGAAAATCAGAAATTAATGAATAATTATTCTAAATTTAAGGGAACCATGCTTATCTTTATCTTCCAAAAATGGGACACGTGCCTCTCCGTTAAATAGGGCCCACAGCAGATATATGCAGAGATCTTTTTGGAAGCTCCATATTTTATCTTTTCACTCAGATACATTTAATTTCTAAACATCAATACAGTTAATTTTAAAATATTTTCTCTATGTTTATAAGTATTTGTAAAAATCTTTCTTTTGTAACCTGATCCTGTGTGGGCCATGCTTCTTATAGTAGTATTACCAGGGGTTAAAATACCCATAAAATTATAGCTGCGATCCTACCTGCCTCATGAAAGTTTTGCTCTGGGCACTTCTTCAGAAACTAGTGTTAAATCTTTACCTTATGGTAAAAAAGTAGTGCATTCTTCTTTAAAACTCTGAGATGCAGAACAGAACTGCACACGTCAGCAGGACCCTGAGCATGTCATCAGGAAACTCTCCCAAAGAAGTGGGAATTTCATCTGGAACAGCAAAGGCAAGATGGGGCTTTAATAACGGGATGTGGGCTGGCGTGGCAGAGACGGGCCACGGCTGGAGGGTCTGGGAATGGCACATCCAAAGCCCCTGCAGCTGCATCAGTACCAGCTGGCAGAGTTTATCTCAGGTAACCCTCTCTTTCTGAACATATTAAAACAAAGGCAGGGTTTAGCAGGTTCATAAGGCCAGATGGTTTACCCCTCAGTTTAAATGGATTTTCTTAAATACTGTACATCGCAAACAGATGCTGTTACACCTAAAGATATTTTGTTTCATTTTATGCATAACTCATAAGGACTTATAAGGAGTTCCTATAAGATTGTTTTTGAACTTCAAATAATGAGCCAATTTTCAGGGCAATCTGGTACCTTTTAACTGCAAATACTCCCCTAGAGCAGTCCTGAGTCCATTTCACAATAGGGTGTGTAGGTACCCTGGTTACATCACACACTACTGTGCACCCTCACAGGTAGCTGTTACGTTATTTAGCGTGGAAGAGGTTAGCTGAGGTTCCTGGTTTAGGTTATCTGCTTGTGGATGGCATCTCTTCTCTCTAAATTTCCAGGTTCACTCAAAAGCACCTCAAAATGAGCCATCTTATAGATGGACCTACAGTGCCTCAGATGAAGACAATACAGCTGCTTGTGTGTGGTTTGCCTATGATGCCAACACCATAGGAAAACAGAAGATAATATTTGATTTGGAAAAGTTTAAAAGACACACTTCAAGAGATTTCTGAATCCAAGGCTCAAATGACATCTCAATAATTCTTTCAAAAAGTACTCCTGCTTATGAGCCAAAAGCTATGTAAATTGATAGGTAAGATTCCTCAAACAATTGAGTTAGGATTCCTTCCTTCCTTTCCTGGAATTTGTTGTGATCGATAGAAAGGTTTCTATTCACATCCGTCATTTTCCTTCAGCTTTTTTCATTATATGCAGAGTCTACAGCCACTCTGATTAGGAAACTTAAAAAGCTTAGGCATTAGCTGCTTAAGAATTAACTTCTTAAGATTTAACTTCTTAAGACCATATAAATTTAGATCCTCTCTGCTGTGACATTAGCCTAACAATTCAAGCAAAGGCATGCTAGTGATTAAAAGAAAAAGAGGAATTTCATGCAATTCATAAGGTAATTATGCATCTGCCAAATACTCAGAACTGCACCTTCTAGTCTCTTTCTTTAATCTTAAATATAGAATACTCATTTATTTCCAGTAAAAGCTTTACTAGCAAGGTGGACAACCTCAAAGCAAAGCTGATCAACTGTACGAGTCCTCCAGACTTCGTGTTTCAACAACATCTCTGTTCTCTGGATCATTAAACCAACAAAAGTGCAGAGCCAACAGTCCCTTTCCTCCTACCGTGACTCACAATTGTTTGCTCTGATCTACTACTGGCATGTACATACCTCCTGTAAGAAATGGATCTGACTCTTCTGGGAGACTTACAAGGAGCAAAAGCCCAGGGCAGATTCAAAGGCTTAAAAATGACAAATAAATTAGCCCACATCATGCTGTTTGTAGATGCACTGAAAGTTTTTAAAACAACTTTTGTTTTCACTGAAACACTGGTATTTTGGTTCATTGTCATACCTTTTTAAATCCATTTTCATTACTGAAAATGGATTCATAAAACTTTTGCTTTTGGATCTAATGCTTTCAGACTTGAAATCCTTACATTCAAGATGAGAAGGACATGACTGACTGTGATTGAATTTAAACACTGCAAACATTGAGAGGCTTGCCCAAACTAAACAAGAGAAGCAGGATAGAATAACAGGGCCTAATTCTGTCCTCAGAATTGCTTGTGCAATCCCCTGCAAGTTCAATAGATGTATTGTGTTGAACTGTGGATAAATTAAAAACAAAAAGAGCTATTATCTGTTCTAAGCAGATCATATATCAATAAAAAGTATCATTGTTATTGCTATCCACTCCATCCATCTGTCAGTACAAGATTATATTTGAAAAGGGCATTTTCTGGCACTTTTCTCAGTCCAGGTTTAGATGTCGCATGAGATATGACATGTTCCTTCCTCAGGAGGCCAGTTTATCCCTGAAAATATTGCAACCATAAAGAAAAATAGTCAAGGTCGATGATTATTTACTTAATTTCATTTAATTACTTGTTGTAAAGTCTAAAGCCACCCTAAATAACTCAGAATTATTCATCTGCAAATATACAGTTCATAAAATCTTATCTTCCATGCTGATCAATCAAGGGGCCTGAAATCTCACCCCATCGTGTGGATTCTGTAACGGGCCTTCTCAGAATTACTGCTGCATCCAACCCAGTTAAACATAGCCTGAAATGACTGACTTCTTTGAAACCCTGGATTCAGGTTTATTAACTTTTGTAAAATTTCATTTTAAGTTGATCAGCTTTCTATTTCTATAATTTCCCCTGTTTCCTAACTGGAGCGCCCCTGTGTGTGTCTCTTGTGAGGACAATGTGCCTGGAAGGGCAGGCAGCCTTGCTGTTGAAAAAGGACCAGAGAAGGAGCCATTATACACCACCGAGTCATTAGATGCTGCTCAGTCCCATGTTGTGCAGGCCGCTTTTGCTCTTTCCCTAGATTGCAGTCACTTATCAGATTTGCTTTCTGTTCCATCCCTGTGTCTTCCAAGATATTAAATCTTGTCAGCCTTTTGCATCAGGAATACCAGTACATTTCCTTAAAATATCATAAATTACCTTTTAAAAACTAGTGGATTTTTCCCATTTTCCAAGAAAATCTGAGCAAGTATTTTGCTTCTCTTCCTTTTTCCTTTATTCTGTTTCATTTTTGAGTTTCTGATTACATCCTCGGAATCTCCTTCTACATTTTATTTTTATTTTTTTTTTTTATTCTGACTTAGCCTTTAAATATGCCTTCCATTTCCACTACTCCTTTTCCTTGCTATCATTTGTTAATGTCATCAATCGCTGTCAATCCTCTCTTCCAGACTATGTTGTATAGGAAAGGGTTTAATAATAATGTCTCTGCCATCCTGCTAGAAAACTCCCCCTAATTTATTATCTGGACATTTATTATTACCTTTCACCCGTGGTCCAGTTACTAAATTCTCATGTCAAAGGACTATTAGATTTAGTGCAAAAATTAGGATTTCATGAGATATTGTAAAAAAGCCTTGCTAATACCAAGCTTCATTACCTCAGGCTGTAGTTGTGCCAAGATCAACATTTGCCTTTGTGAAGCTGTTGTTACAAGACTTCTTAAACTTTACAGACTGTTAGATAGTTTCTTAGGCATGTAAGGTAGAAATTTCAGATCTGTTGCACAGTTGGGATACAATGGTCTTCACTGGGAGGCTCAGCAAGGATGAGAAAGAAAGATTCTCCCATTTGGGAGTGCATAGGGATTTCCCAGCAGCTTCTTGAAGGCCAGGAACATGAACGCTGTATCCATACATGGATCTGTCTGACCTAGCCATACATATATTTTCTTTTGTTTCATTCAGAGACACACACAGTGTCATTCCTTTTGCTTCCCGAGAGTCGTGCAGTTATGTGACACGAGGAGTGCTCAAACACAGTCCAAAGCTTGGACTGATATTACACCAGTTCCTCTTACTTAGAAGTCCTTTTGCAGCTTTTGGAATAAACATAACAAAGCTAGGGACAGACTCATCGTGGCATCCAATCATCTATACGGTAGAAACATCAGCAAATCCCATGGCACACTTTTGGCTTCTATCAACAACTACCATCCCCAAATATGTCCGGACTTAACTTGGGGAATAATCTGGATCAGGTACTGGCCATCCTAGACAGGAACATAACTTTTCTATACAGGTATGAGCTCCCAGCACAAAGGGCAAAAATAAAAATTTAAAGGCTGAAAAACATAGATAAAATAGTCCAAATCAATTTTTTCCATATTTTAGAAGGAATAAGTTCATTCAGTCTCATACACCATCAGGATTTCTACTTAATACCTGATCTCCAGAGGTCTATGGCATTATTTGCTGGTTAAATTGAACAAAAAGTTGACAGATTTGACCTATTGAATGTTTGGATGGACAAGATTTATGGAATTTCCTTACCAGTTGCTCTGCCAGTGTAAAGACTCATAGTAATGTGCGTGTATCTTCTGTGACCTAACAAGCTCCTAGAAGGAGACAGCTCTTGATCTTCATTCACCTCAGTATTCAAATCTTCCAAGCAGTCATTTCTTGTCGTATTTTCCATTCTCAGTCATTAACTGCTGTATGTATTTAGCTCTTTAAATCTTTCCTGACAGTGATTTCTCCAGACCACAATAATTTCTGGTTTTTGCCTTTGAGGTGTTGCTGTAATTTGTCAATAAAGTAAGAAAAAACACAGGTGAGAAATTTTACAGAAGTTTGACGTAAACTGTTGTCTCTTTCCTCGGTGTTGTGACCCTTTCATGAAAGCATACTGAAATCACACTGTCCTTCTCTATAGCTTTATCATATAGCGCACATATCTAATTTGCAATTACTGGATAGTAATTGCTGTTATCACTCTTTCCTTTTTTTCTCTCCTGGAGTTGGGTTATGTCTTGTCTTTCCTTGAGTCTCTGGTGCTATCCAAGTTGCTAGTGGTCTTTGTAACTGGTCAGATGCTCAGAGAGTTTCAGTGATTAAGCATCATCTGGAATGACTAATTAGCGTTTGTTTACATTTTCCAAGCATTCCCAAATCTATATTTTTTCAATAGCTGTTGTTACATGATCTCAATTGTCTTCTAATCACCTAGCCTTCCTTTTCTTTCCATTTCTTGCTAAAGGTAATAAAAAAGGACTTCAATCCCCTGGCTATTTTTAAGTCACGTTTAATTTTTTCTGCTTCTTATTTATCTTTTAGCTCCCTTTCTCTCTAATCTAGTTTTCAAGCTAGCTTACTTTCTCCTAGAAAACCTTGTATGACTCTGAGTCACTTTTGAGAGTCAAACTTCATAGCTACCCCTTCCAATTCTCTACTTTTTCCTTCTGAAATCTTTTTTAAGGATCTCACCAATGTGCGAACTGAAGGCAAAGATGCTATTTGGAAGGAATATGCTCCTTGCCCTACTTTTCATGTGTGAAGGTCCATCTGCTCGTCTTTCAATGCCATCTCCAGCTCAAAGGCTTTCCCTTCTCCACCTTGGCAACCACTGCTCCAGCCAATACTCTCTTTTTATTTCACCTTTCACGTACTGTTTCTCAGTACTCTCTGTCTCCCGTGTGGGGTTTTGGGCTACTGCCATCACAGACATGTTGGCAACGGTAAGGTTAATAGTGATGCTATTGCAGTTTAACGTAGCTCAAAATGGATCTCCAGGATTTACAGGAATTTAATTACCACATACTATTAATCCCTATCCTATTTGTACAATATCTTGACCCAAGCCAAAGAACACTTGGCTTCAGCATACTTTCCCATTGACTTTGTCTTTGGGTTGGTGTCTGTCAGTAAACATGACTGTTAAAAAAACAAAAAAAAAACAAAAACAAAAAAACCCACCTTTAATACAGATGTAAACCAGCCATTTGAGTAATGTGGAAGTTTAAGGCAACCAAGCGATCTTTTATGGGAAAGGATCTGCTAGGGGAGGAAGTCTTTTTTTCTTTGATTAGGGAGAAAAGCATAAAAACATAACTGGTTTATCTCAGACAGAGACAAACCAGGGAAAGGACCAGACACTGCATAAAGTAGGGCTTGTGGAGTCCTGTCGTGCTGCCAGTTCAGAGACAAATTCTTTTGACAAGAAGAGGCCCAGACAGTTCAGTGAATAACATTTCTTGATGAAATGATAAACATGTTACATCAATAACCTCACAGTATCTCTGAATCCTGTGGGATATTAAATCTGCTTTTCCGCTTAGCAGAGATAAATCTATTTTCAGAAAGGTACTCTTTAAGGAAAAAAATTTACTCATGTCAAAGCAGTCAGTAACTTTAATTTTCAAGCTATGCCATTTGACTAGCTGAAGGATCATAGTGGCATTCCTTCCATTGATGTTGGGACCATAATATCATTTTTTATTATTACTGTCAGACAGAAGTAAAGCAAAAATAATCCTCTAGTTTCTAAGATGTGTGGATTTTAATTTGCTCCCTCTCTACCACTATAGCTATGTCACCATTTCCATCTTCTCTCTCTTCTGCTTATTTGAATCTATTTGCTTAAAAAATACGGACCAAATCCTTCAGCGCGGTCCTCTGCCATTCACCCTTGCCTGTCAGCTACAATTCAGCAAGTGAGTGGCAGCAGCTAGAATTTCAGTGCTGGACTCATCTGATAGCCAAAAATCCCTATGAATTCCCAGTCCTCTGGAAAAGAGGCAGCATCTTTGGCTTGTGCCCTTTCCTAAGTCATCATATGAACAGTAAGGCTGGAAGGAGATGAAAGCACATACTTTCAAGCTCCTTTCACATGTTCTGAATACCTGAGGCTCCCATACTATTTCCAGAGCTGCCAGCCCTTTGTAACATAACCCTTGGCAATTACAGAGCATTCCCAGACACACCAAATAACCTTACTGAAGAATCAATCCATAAGTGCAACTTTCTAGGGACATTACAGAGCAGTGAGACCAGAAGGGATGTTGGAAGAACCTGAGGATATCAATGAGGAATAGCTATTTTCTGGATAACAATGTGTTTGCTTATTAAAAGCATGGGACTCCAAACCTTTGCCAGTGGCAGTCCCCATGAACTGCAGTATCCCTCAAATGCCGTGTTATAAATTTGTCTCAAGAGCACAGAAAGCAAATATTCAGAATTACTCACAAGTGAACAAGCACCATTATTTTTAAGTCAATACAGAGGGTCTTCCAGTGGTCTATCTCACTCCCTGCCTGTGGCAAATCTGGTTTTGTCGCTTCATTCTGCAATGATTTTGGCACACATGAATTGTAGGTCAAATGCCCTAAAACTGATGTTTTCTGAATTTTTCTAATGTTTTCTACTAAAGCTTGTTGACAGCTTGGCTCAAGCAGTTGCCATCAGATAATAAACACTCTGGACAGAGAACACCTGAATGAATTTTTAGCAGATACTTAACCGGTCAGGTAGTATATCAAGTTGGGTAATTCAAAGCTATTTTTACCTTAATGGATCTGTTTTAAATGTGCACAGCCAAGGTCAGCACATTAAGATGAATTTCTAATGTTCATGGAAGGAGAAAATAGTTTTGGAATTTAACTTTTCCCATAAGACTACAGAAGCTACCATTGCTCTTTGTTAACTAATACAGGAATACTTGAAAGGATACAGGGATATCCATTTCCCATCAGACCAGGATGCCCAAAGAAAGATTTCATATGTTGTAAGAAAACAACACATGTATTAACTGACAAAGCAGAAAGTTTTTTTGTACTTGGAGCATGAAAACAGTGATTACTTGGCCTGACACTTTGGATATACACTTCTATAAATTCCAGCTTCATACCAAACATAAATCACCCACAGAAACCTCTGCAGTTGCTCTTACAGTAGCACATGAGAAAGAAACAGTATTGGGTCAAACCAATGGTCTATCTTTGACAGTGGTCAGTAACAAATGCCGCAGGAAAGAGCATGATGAACAGCAGATCTGCCTCTGTATTTTAAAAGATGGTCTCAGACTAAGCTACTGTCCTGGTTTCAGCTGGGACAGTTAATTTTCCTCTTAGTAGCTGGTGCAGGGCTGTGGTTTGGATTTGGTGTGAGAACAATGTCGGTAGCACCCCGATTTTTAGTTTTAGTTGTTGCTGGGTGATGTTTGTACTTAGTCAAGAACTTCTCAGTTTCTCAGGCCCTGCCGGTGAGAGGGGTGGAGGGGCACGGGAGACTGGGAGGGGACACAGCCAGGACAGGTGACCCGAACTGGCCAAGGGGATATTCCATACCATATGGCATCATGCTCAGTATATAAGCTGGGGGAAGAAGAAGGAATGGAGGGGACGTTTGGCATTATGGTGTTTGTCTTCCCAAATAACCATTAGGCATGGTGGAGCCCTGCTGTCCTGGGAATGACTGAACACCTGCCTGCCCATGGGAAGTGGTGAATGAATTCCTTATTTTGCTTTGCTTGCGTGTGCAGCTTTTGCTTGACCTATTAAACTGTCTTTATCTCAGCCCACGAGTTCTCTGACTTTACTTTTCCGATCCTTTCCTCCATCCCACTGTGGGAGGAGCGAGTGAGTGGCCGTGTGGGTCCTGGTTGCCAGCCAGGGTTAAACCACAACAGCTACTATGGGGTTTACAGGGGTTTTGGCAAGACCAAGGTGACATATACTGCATATTGCTTCACCTCCGTTCATGACTTCCAACACCAGTTATGAGGACAGGACCTAGCTGAAAAAGAAATGAGCAATGTCCATTTTGCTTTCTTGAAACCAAATCTTTATGGAGAACAAATTCATGCATACGCAGGAAAGATCACTACATTAGCTTTACCTAACTGTACAATTAAAGTTTATTTTCATAAAGCTGATCTGTTTTTCTTATATATATCTCTCATACAATTATTTATCTGGAATATTGTAACTGTACTACCTTCATCACAGACTGGACATTTACTTGTTTCAATACAATTACTGTAACCAGTAAGTTAATGTAAGCTCATAACAGAGATGCCATCATTACACAGATTTATGAGAAGAGCACTAAACATAAAATTGAGGTAATTGCCTGTGTGCTGCCAGGCTATTTTGCCAGTTAATATAAATAATATCATTCTCAGCATGAGCCACCAGAAGGACATCATCCTTAAAACTAATTCCTCACCTGCCACTGTCAGAAATTTTCACTATAAACTTGATGAAGAATGTGTTGCTAAGTGTTACTGACAATCATATATTACCAAGGAAAGGTGGTTACCTCGAGTACCCCAAACAATCTGTTGTTTTGGTATGTTACCACATAAAATTGATTTAACGCTGCAATTTTCCATTTCTCTCTGGAGCACAGACTGCTAATTTATTAGTCACATATATTGAAATTTCTCCTTTTTCCATTCATGTATAAATTTCCATAAGCAAACTGAGCAGATAGTATTTTCTTCGGTTTATTTTTAAAACTTGGAAAAATAAATCACATGTGAAGTTCTGCTGTTCATGCTATTGAAATGAGTCCTACAAAGCAAGCAAAAGTTAAGAGCCATACAGAATATCTGAAATAGGAAATGTTGGTATGCAGGCAAAGAGACATGTTTTCTTGCTGTATGCCTGCAAATAAAAAGTTAAACAGAAATTTCAAGAAAGATGAAATGGGGGGGTAGAGGGGGTGGGTGTCCTTTCTTATTAAACGATGCAATAGTTGATTTGAATGGCTGCTACATTATGTATTTGAATTTTTATTCAAATTTAATACCTAACTTACTTTTTTTTTTTTTTTTAATTTTTCAACAAAACAATGAACTGCATGTCTGAGACAGTGAGTCTGGAGATTTTTGACTGCCAACAAACAAAAAAAGCAGGTCCCGCAGCACTCAGAAACGCTCACCTGTGACCAATCTCTACTCACTAGGCTCACCATTTATCAGAGGTCTTTCTGAGTCCATCAAATCTTACATTAAAGTGTAAACACTGTTGTAACTGAACAAAAGGGATTGAAAAGCCTATCATACACCAGTGCCTCTGAGCTTTTTGAAATACAGGATGATGGCCTGAATAGGATCACTATCATGCTCTTGGTCACAGCAGGGCCTGTCTGTTAGCACATAGAGGTAAACTCAGAACTTGCATCTTGTACTTTTTAAAAGTAATATTGAGGCACACCACAGGTATAGCTGAGAAAGATCTCAAAGAGCTGAAAAAGTAATGAGGATGATGGCAAAATACTCCATGCTTGATTGCTCTGCAGCCAGTTCCAGAGTGGTGCAAAGTACTTTAAAACCTAACAGCTTTTAGGAGAGTAACTAAAGAATAATGAATAGGGTCTGTTAAAGCTGGGGCTTCCCAAAGCAAATTTTGTTTGTTCCAATAAAGTTCATGGTACTAGAAGAGGTCTGATATTATCATCTTACAAGGAATGGACTAAGGCACCAATATTAATAATACTCCTTCCCTTGTAAAAGAAAGCTGCGGAGGGACCATGATTTTTGCAAACAATCTCCTATCTTCCCATCACCCCGCGTATACCAGAAACCTTCCAGGTGAAATGAATAATAATCAAAGAAGATGTTAATAGACTTTTCAAGAACAGCATCTATGCTGTCCAATAAATGCAGAAAATTTCAGGGCAACTAACTTTCTGAAAACTAGTACATCTGCTCAAGACAGTGGAGATGTGGCGAAGAAAACATTAAGCATGGGAGTACGTATCTTGTTATTCCACGCATCCTTTATAATGTTATGTTTGGTTATAAACTGACACATTTTCAGTGTATTTGGGGAAACTGAGTGTTTCCAGCCTGAAAAGCCATTTCAAATGCAAAGAAGCTGAGACTTTATCTGTCTGAAAGTCAAGCAGCAAAATGGATTTCAGGTGATGAATGCTTTCCAGCCAATTAATCTTTTAAACAGCCCTCTGGCTTAGGACCCTGCAGGCCACAATATTGTAGTAGAAAGTTAGTATTGCTCACATGATGGTGCTAGGCTGAAAGAGATGTCTTTTGTTCCCAGCCTCCTGTTGAAATAGCAGTGGTACCAACATTACCATACCCTCACAGTTTTGCTTTCTATCCATCGATCTTTCAAGAATATATTCTATGACACAGGACTAATTTTCAAATATTCTTCCTGACTGTGCTTTCCCAACCTTGTGTTTGCTACTGATTATTAAGATCAAAGCACAAACTAAGCAGTGCTGTTCTCCTAAACTCATGATAAATCATCAAAGTTTTGATCAGGCTCCCTACAGGACAATCTTAGCAGCAGCTTCTGGATAAAGGAAGTGTTTGCTCAATTATGCTTGTTTAGTTACAGAGCCAGGATTTTATATTGCACAGTACAGAATGTGAATAATCTTGACCCATCAATGACATTTATTTTGGCTCAGTGTGTGTATCTTGAAATGGTTTGTGTGACTGAGCTAACAGGAAAACAGTAACTTCAAATGATACAACTGATACCAGCTTGCTAAGCTGTTGGCAAGAATGTAAGACAGCACAAACGAACACCTAGTACAGACTAAAGAGCACCTTTGCATAAGCAATGTATTGAACAGAGAAGAAGGTGGCTCAGACAGTAGTCTGAAGCCCAACCACAAGGCTGTCCCCTAAGGCAACTGCAAAACGCCAGCAAAAGGGCCTGAGGAGCCTGCCAGTGAGGCAAAGGCACCTGATGCAGAAGTGTGGTTTTTGGGGGCTTATGACCAAACAAAGGAAAGAAGTAAAATGAGAAATGCAAAGCAGTATATGAAAAAACACCCTAATTTCATTATCCTGCTGTTAGGGAATGAAGAAAAACTGTTAGTCAGCCTGTTATAGTACTGTAAGGTTTGGTCATTTATTTATTTAAGAACTGACGGTATAATTTTTAAAAACTGAACTTCTGGTGTCTAATTTCTTCATTAAGACTTGAGAAGAGAGAGACACTGACAAATGAGGCTTCAAAGTACCGTCCATGGGGAACAGCAAGTTTCATGGATGTTATAACACGTAGCACTTTCCACGGTCATTACCAACCTGAAAAGGAATGCTTGAGTTTGGAGCTTCCGTAGATTGACAATATGATTGACAGATTATACGACCAGAAATATCCCAAAAAAGACACAAGAAGCATACCCCTCATCCACTTTCCTGGGAGTAAACTGCAACATTACTGACCACTTCTAACGATTTCCAAGAGCCTGTCTCTTCGCTGCACTCCCAAGCAGAAGTGAAGCGCTTGTTTATTGAACTCACTGACCCCATCCCCCCGCCAGCTGCTTCACTAAAGAGACCACACAAACTTGCTGTGATTTGTCTGTAGGTTTCCTCCCCGATACAGTCTTGTTTCCTTGTCCTTCATGAGCAGTTCTTTCACCCTTCCTCCACATTGCTTGCCTCTCTTGGAGGCCATCAGACAGCTCCTGGCAAATACAGAGATTTCAGCTCCCACCAGCATACTCTGTTTATGCCTCGCAGACATTCCAAGAAAACCTTAGAAACAAGCTGGATAGTTAAAAAAGGTTCAAGGAAAACTGGCTGCAGCAACCCCCCTGTTTCTGGCTGGCGGTCAGGAAAGGCGTGCCCAGAGGGGCTGTAGAGGAGCACTGTCAATCTGGGGAGGAAACATTTCCTTCGCTGAATCGGGCATTGGCATAAGAGCAATAGCAACAGTTAGTGGAGAACTTTTCCCCAGGAATCTTCCTCCCCATCCCTGAGCAAAAGCTTATCCAGATAAACCCCAAGCTGCCACTGAACTGAAATAAAAAGTAAATGTATTTATGATGGTCTTATTAAATAAGGCAAGGTCAAAGTTAACTCATTACCTCAAGGAATGACTTGCGGCACTGTGGTTTACAAAAGTCAATGCTGCTAGCTTTAAAACTCAAAATCTTGCTAAAAAGAAAATCGAGTTTATTTGCCAGGACCTATTTTCCATCATTCCATGTGGGCTGGCATTCCTGATATGTATTTCATTCAACATTAGCACAGTTTTGTATCAGCTGTTGCATTATTTTGCCCCTGGCAGGGATTGGTTGCCAGATTTGCCCTTTTTTTTTTTTCTTTTCCTCCCCCTTTTTAAAATATTGGCTTCTTCTAGTTCTCAGATTTCCCTGGCAGTGTTCATGGAGTAAAGCACTGCTTAGCAGGAGGGATAAGGCAGACACAGAATCTCAGGGGTAACACTGACAACAGGAAATAAAAATCAATTTTACAATCTACACAATATTAGCAACCCCGTTGCCTTCTCAGTGCTGCAGTGACACACAGGGTGTGGAAGATGCCAGCTGGAAGCCCGAGCGCCCAGCCTGCTCCCATGCTTATGGCTGCAGCTATGCCTAGTGAGTGCAGCACCAATCTGCTAGGCTGTGTTGGGGGTACCCTCCCCAGCACGCCCAGCCTCACTCCTCTTTTTCTGCCCCTCTTCCTAGCAGGATATCAAGCCAACAAACCACCAGCTCTCTAGGGCCTGAGCCTATTTACTCAATTTTCTAATTCAAATTACACTGAATGTTAACATGCAATATAAATAGGTGAAAAGGGCTGTTGTTATAAGTCCTATACATTACTCTCCTGTGGGATATTAATAAGGGAGCACGATAAACACCTGGATAACTACATGTGAAAAATGTAACTGAAAGTTAAGTATTAACTGTACCCATGTACATGAACCTTCGCTTTGCAAACACACAATGATTGGCAAGTATCTGCAGATGTGCTTAGTGCTGCTCAGGTATGTTCTGACTGTCTTGCTGAAAGAAAGGTTTTAATGAAATAAATGTCAAGACAATTTCCTGGATGACTGCTTACACTAGGATTTGATCTCTTGTTTATACTTGCTTAATACCCATAAATTACGGCATATGTTTCAGAAGCATGTAATTACACTTGTCATTCTGGGTGTTAAATTCGTAAGCACTGCAGACAAACTCTACAGTGATAGATGGCCAGTTCAGACATCATTTATGGCAAGTTAAACCACTTTCCAAAAAAAACATGTAACACTGTGAAATGATCAAAGATACATGGAAATAATGTTACTTTTGGTTTTACAAGTTCTTACCAGCAATCTTGCCTTATTACTGGTGCCTGCTTGATAACCCTTTGCTTAAAAAATAATTAAATGCTGTTAAGCTTTTCTAGGACAAGTCTGTAGCTACAGTTTGGAATTTGCAGGATTACTTTCAAGGTTTGTTTATTGCTTGTTAGAGAGAATTTTCAAGTCTGATCATCAGCCATACAAAAGCTCTACATTGGCCTGGGTGATGAAAAGACCAAACCATTTCTTTCACTTTTTTCTAAGGTAGCAATAAATGTGTCTTAATTTACACCGTTCTGGAATGCTTCCCAGCAGTAACCAAAGGAAGAGGAAACTTTCACATACCATTTTGCACTAAATTTCCAGGAGTCACTTAATGCCCTTAAACCAGCTTCAGACATTCTCATTGCTATGGATGGAAATTGAGCCCACGAGAGAACACTTGGCCCAGGATGCTGAGATCTCCCTCCTGCAAAACTAGTGTTCAGCTGCCGCAGGCTTTCCTGGCGCAAGGACAACCTGCCACTGTAGGCAGGGTGGATGGGTTTAAACTTGTTGGCTTAGGGTAGGCTGCTTCGGTTCAGCAAAGAGCACACATGGCTGGTTTTTGTAAACCAAAGCAAAGTCACTATTTGATACGCTGCCAGATAAAAATTGATGCTAATACTAGCATATGCACAAGCTGGTCTGAGGCGTAGGACAACTCTGCTTCTGTAAAAGTACAGCCACTTTGATCTAGCGGTATTGCATTTCTCATGCCCTCAGGCACCCTGGTGCACTGCCCAAGGGTGGCAGCTGGGGCTGTGGAGCACTGCCTGCTTACAGGTCTCAAGCTCCTGCCATCGTTTTCTGTTCTCCTTGGCATGTGGCACAGTGCAGGGAGTACAGACCTCAGCTCTTACAAAGTGGGAATAAATATGTATATGTTTCTTAACAACTTCTTTCCCCTTAATCTTTTCAACAGATTTTAGCAACATCAGTGAGATTCATATATATTGACTTCTAACTCCATAACTCAATTTTTTTCAGTCAGTGGATCTGAAGAGTATCCCAATTAAAGTCATAACTACTGTATTCCTTCATTAGGACTTGCAGAAAATATTAGTTGTGTACTGCCCTTGCCTCCTCCAGCCCTCCCCACATCCTAAGCCTTCAGTTAAGAAATGCCATGGACTTAACTGTTTAGAGACTTGCATGTTACTTTTTTTAAAAAATCTTTTTTCATAGTCCAATTATTTTATTTTATTTGTCTATTTGACATTATTTTTATGATTCATTTTCTGTGTGATTTAATATTTTAATGGTCTTTAGTGTATTACAGGGAGGTGCCTCAGGCACTGCTACAAATAGGAGTCATAAAGTAAAATACAACACTACTTATTATCGTTATTATTATATCAGTCTGCCTAAATAACTGTAGTGCCTACAATATTCACAATAGCCTGAAGAAAGAAAGAATGACAAATATCACTGGCAATAGCTGCTGTGGGAGTGTCCTCCAATTTTCTATATTCAAAACAAAAATATCTACTTTTATAAAGCCCAATGTGTAAAACAAATCAAAAGTAATTACAAGCCTGTGTGTCAAGGACAGAAACCAACTATATTTTATGAAAGCATGTAAATAAGACAGTTCATGGCAAGGGTTTTGCACTGCAGAGATATCAGCCCTAGATACTGCAGGACCTGCTTGGCTTTTAGAAGACAGTTCAGCAGTGAGATGGTCCATACCGTATAGCAGTAGGTGGTTAGAAACCAGATTCACAGGGGATGATTCAGCCATTCATATGAGTACAAGGGTCTGTCCTTGAGGTCTATGTAAATTAGGCAGCTGAAGATAGGAGTGAGACAAATCTTGTTTTACCATTCTGGCCAAGACTTTCAAAATTCATCTTAAAGATAAAAGCTTGGAAATCCATGGCTAAAGCATCTAAATGAATGTTTCAGTATTCACATGCGGTTTACTGTTAGGTTTCCCCACGGCATTCAGCAAGACTTCTTTAAAGGTTTTCCATTGGTTCTGGTCTCTGTCACTATGTGTCTGTCATTTTTTTGTAATTTACCCTCTCAATGCACAAGTATGTTCCAAAAGGAAAAATGAGGCTGTAGTAGCTGCCTGTATTATACTGAATAGCCTGGTGGTTAGAGTACTCAGCCGGGAACAACTAAGCATTGAGTTATAGGGGTTTTGGACATGAAAGTCTCTCCTGCTGAAGCTGCTCATGTTTTCATAAACAATTAAACTTCCATTGGACCCACCTGAGAGTAATTCACTATATAGTCCACTATGCAGCAAGGAACAGTGATAGGTAAGTTCAAATCATTGCTCTAATGAATATTTAATGAATTTTAGCATAGATGGAATAAAATGTTCCCATTGTGAAAGCTTATCAGCAGTGAATAGACGGCATCTGGCAACAGCAGCGTTAACTTGCATACAGCTGTTCAGAGGGAGAAGAGCGGGAAGGAGTTTTCAAAGAAGCAGATGCACAATTACAGGCCTGTTTTGACAAAGAGTTCTGAGATTAGAGCCCTCCAGGGAAATTCCTGCACACAGGAGACTGGTGGGATAAGACCTGTTCTGGCAGAAAGAGAAGTCATGGGGTGGAAGTTCAGGGAAGCTAAATTACACATAGTGGCCCAAGCACCCCCGCTTCTGCAGGGCTCTCACCCTCTGCGACCAGAACTCTTAATTTTACTATCAAGCAGTTTTGTCTGTTGTTGGCGGGGGTTGAGTGGGGCTGCCCCATCTCCTAAACTATATTTGATTCCCTGCTTTGAATCCAAAAGGAAGAATTTCCCAAGAGCCTCGTGTAAGTTGTGAGTAAAAACGCTGTGATAAGAGGTGCACCGCCACTTGATGAATGGTACCCAAGACTGGCATTTCACACCTACCACTTTTTTTTTTTTTTTTAATTATAAAATTTCAAAAATAGAAATAAAATATTTTGTTTCACATGGAACAGAAGTTAGCATTTAACACAAAACAAAACATTTTGGAGAGCTTTCCTCAACAAAATAAAATGAAAAAAACCAAGCAAATTAAGAAGCCCCCAAATCCCAATTGAACATGAGCATTTTGGTTCAGATTAAAATGAATGTTTATATTCAGTTCAGCTGTCAAACTGACTAATTATTTGCACAGCCTTGCTCACAATATTGCATTCATGCTTTGGTTAAATTAAAAACAACTGAAAAGGAGAAAATTTAAAAATAGGAATCTCCTTTTCTAAAAGGTGTGGAAGGCTCTCTTGGCTCCTGATACACTCCTGCTACATAGATGAGGCAGTTGTTTGCCACACAGCTGCCAGAAGTTGCACTATTCATAGGGGTTTTTACTCAAGCTAGAGATAAGCAAACAAAGTTTTAATGAAATCAGCATGAAAAATGAAACAAACAAAAAATGGTTCCTTAGACAGTAAGAAATAAAATGGATTAATTGTCAGCTAGCAGGTCTTCTACAAAACTGATTTGGCTGTCACTCTTCTCAAGCATTTAAGAACAAGAGAGATCCACTCAGCTAAGTAGAACATACATTTGCACACACCTGTCTTAATTTTCTTTTCTCCTACACTACTTAATTTCATGCTTTGTCGTAATAATGGCAGGCATTCATTTTTCCCAGTCACTCTAATATAGATGGCAGAGATGAGTTTTAGCAGTTTTAATTTTACTGGGCTATAATCCAAATATTTTTTCCTGACTCTGAGGCTCTCTTTCTTTGAGTGTCATGGTTTCCTAAGGGGGATGTACAGCCTCTGAACTGCAGGTCAGGCAGGCTTCACCACTTGCTCCAGAGACTGATGACTTGCATATTTAAATCATACAGTGAGTTGGATAATCCCCTTTCATAGCAAAACCCAGGGGAGGGAACTATGTAAGAGGATACAAGGAATCCCTCGTTAAGAACCAGCTATCTGAGGTACTTATATGCCCCCACCCCTCACTCTTATATCTGATTATCGAGGAGCCTTTATATTCACAAATCCCTTTGGGCACAGAAGTGCTATAAACAGGGAAGCAGGGGCGGGGGACCCTGGACCTGAGTGCTCCAGAGCCACTAGGCAGCCAGCTCCACGGGCATCAGCCATCAGGCTGAGGATTCTCTTCTGCGTGACTTGCCCAAGGTCACCGAGAAAATCTGTGGTGAAGCAAGACAAAGGATGTAAGGCTTCAACGGGCGCTACCACACAGCGAGGGCAGTCTGTCACACTCAGACAAAGCTTTGCAGCTTGCCATTGAGCCAAGTGATTATGTGACCCATCCCAAAAATACCCTGTGTTTTCATCAGCATTTTACATCTTCACTCTCATTCTCTCTTGCACACCAGAATCAAATATTATATTTTATGCATATGCAATGACACAATAAAATAAGTATAACTTGATTGGTGAATCTTCATTCCTGAAGCACAAGTCCTTTGCTATTCGGCCTAAAAATAGAAATAAGGAGAGGAAAAAAAAGAAAAATACAAGCTTTGAATCTTGGCAGGAAGGGCAGGAAATCATACCTTGAGTCACAGGGCACTCTCAGCATCTGTTCCAACTGCAAGCTTTTCACACTCCCGTATACAGCACAGCTACCCTCCCTTTATATTCCGGTCCCCAAGACTAGCCCTAGAGATATTATTCTTTCTCTGCAGTACATCTTGGCTCAAGTATCCTATACATCCAGTTTCCAAAATGCTGTTCAGTTGGTACTGGAGATGTGAAGTAGCTCACAGATGATGAGTTTTTGCTGTTCAGAAGATATTTGGCAAAACAGTCCCCAGTGGGCTGAAACAACAGCTCTGACTGCACTTAGGTTTTGCAAGTGGAATTGTTTGTAACATGCGCAAAAAAAGAAATGTTGGTTAATAAGATAAATGTTTACACTTAAACTTTCAAAGGGCATCATCAAATCCTGCCCAACAAAGAAGACATAAACACATTCTTTTTCTCTCATGTTTCATGCTTACTAATGTCTTTTACTTTCAGTACAAACACTTCAGTTCTGCCTGAACTGAGCACAAAGAGAATCAGCCCTTTAATCCTCAGGACAATACATGTTTTCTTCACACTTTGGAAAGTAAATATAGCAGCTGGTAACTTTTAAATCCTGTGCTTTGTTATGCAAAGGACTGCAAACAGAACTATCAAAGTCAGGAGTGGAAAATGCTGGCTATTTTACCTAGACCATTTTCCGGCAGATACAAAAATATATATTCTTTTACTTCTGCCCAATCCAATTTTCATAAAGCTAGGAAGCAGGAAATTTGGCATTTCTCCTGTACAACAGGTACTTCTTGGCAATATATTTTTTCTAGTAGTCAACCTATATGTTCCCTCCTGAAACAACAGCCCACCTATATATGTCTGTGTTCTACTCACTCCTCTTTATCAGCAGAATTTGGGGCGTTATGCTTGCAGTTAGTCCATATTAGAAAAACCACCCTGCAGAGGCATGCCTGTGGACATCGGATTGCCAGCTTCCCCCAAGATCAGTACTGTCCTGTAGAAACAAACCATCTCTCTTCCAACTGAACATACCTGTATTTCTTTGCGGACAGAGACCAAAAGAGCATCACCATGTTCATATCTGAAAATGCCATGAAGCAATAACTAAGGACCGAAAACTGCTTTTGTTACGCACCTGTTGAACACCTGTACTGGAATAGAAAGCCTAAGGACAGCAATACCAACAGGATGAAATATTGCATGGATATAGGACATTATTTGCTTCTGGATAAATCCAGTTTTACAGTGGTATTCACTGGCTTCCCTGGAATTCATCGCTGTCCAAGGGATTCTTCCTCATTTAAAGAAAACTAAAAGTGACAAAATATCAGACTTTCTTTCCCTTTTGAGTAAGCAGAATTCAACAGACAGGTCCTATCCAGCTGGCTACAGAAAAATGGAGTCATTTACGTGACTCATCTGCTGCTCCTGAACTTGGCAGAAGCCAGATATCGGAATCCTAAACCAAGTGGTGCCCCTACAGCAAGCCTTCTGCAGTCCTGGGATTCCCAGGCCTTTGCACTTTCTATTCAGTGCAAGATATCAGCCCTGACAGCCTGTTTGACTCCTTCTATGGGACATGTTTTTGTTTGGTCCCAGACACAATTGCGACGAGCACAGTCTGAATCTCCAGTGTTTTTTATGCTGCTCCTAATGGTAAATGAGTTCCTTGTCTTGGAATTACCAAGGTACGTTCTTTTCTCCCACACTGCTGCCTTGAAAGTTTCCTTGGACTGTGTAGTCCAGAGTCCACAATCAGCAATTCATGGTAATATAATAACATAGCGAACACACAGGTACAAAAGCACTCATACATGCATTACGTATTCCCTCCTTTCTATTATTAGCCAGCGTGTATTGTTTTCTATAGCAGTCCATTTCAACATTTCAGCCCATGCTCCACTTCACTTAATAATCCTTTCACGTATCACCTGAATAGGCAAGTCTTGAGACCTCCTGTGACTTCCCCTGCATTCATACGACACACCTGCTAGTCTGGTGAGTCCTTCTCTAGATGGCAGCCCTCAAGGAAATCAGCATTTCTGGAAGGGGACTTTCTGTGTTTCAGCACTATTGATAATAGCAAAGCATACCTATGGCACCAAAAGAAGAAAGAAGAATGGCAAGAAAGCAATCCTTTTCTTCTCTCTTTTTCTTGGGCTTTGTTTTGGAAGTGTCAGGCGGGGAGAACTATTGCAGGATCCATAGCCTCTTCTAAAAGTTTCTCTAATGAACAGCCTAAGTATAACTGTGTTGACAACTTTTCCTTAAGACCTTAATATTTCGAAAGACCTTACAAACAAAAAACAAAGAAGATATATCTGAATAAAAGTAAAAATTACCGTGGGGGATCAGTGCTACCATAATGCAGTGCAGTTGCTTGACAAGATTTTACCCAGCCTGGAAGAAGATTGTAATGGCATTTTAAATGTGACAGAGCCACTATCAAAGTAAAAATCTAATGGAAGTTGTTAGGAGCTTTTTGTAGAATGATACCCAAAATGGGCTATCCCCCTTCTGCTATTTTTAAGTTTATAGAAGAGCCATGTGCATAAATGTACCAGTGAAGAAGGAATAAAGATTCTAATTCTGCCTGTACAAATACTGCTGCTATGCAACTGAATGCTGGAGGCATCTTCTATGAAAGAACATAAGCCAAAACTCGAAATATGTATTATTCCAGCTCAGAGAAATCACTTTTGCTCCTATTCCACAGTCTCAAGCTATGAAAAAAAATACAGTAGGAAGAGAAATCTTGCAATATAATGGCATATCTCAGCACTGTTATCAGAAATAATTTATTTCAGAGAAGAATTAGAGCCAAGTATCTATCTAAAGTGCCAGACAAGAAGTCCTACAATGAGGTAAAAAGGAGAGACCCTTGTCCCTTTAGGGCTCAATCTCTCAACAAGCATTTCCCTTATTTTCTGTTATCCCCATAGCTAGGTCCCACTCATAAGCTGCCCAGACTCCAGCTCTTCCTCCTGCTGACCCACTCATCCTCACTACCTATGGAAACTGAGATCCAGTCAGAGCCTTGCTTATTCAGCATGTCTGAAAAAAAATTTTGTTTGGAGACTATGGAATGAAATACTCACTAGAAAAATACTAGGAACAGTGGTCAAAAGTAGCTTTTCTTAAGACAACAAGAGAGAAAAAACAGAGCAGGTAGGAAATGGAAGAGAAAAGGAGATTAAGAAGATTCCTCCTACAGGAAGGTGAGAAAAGAATTAAAAAAACTGGCACCGCCCTTATTGGTCTTATAAATGTGTACAGAACCACTTATCTCCTCCATGCAAGGCTTCCAAAGCCTTCCAGTAAGAGGTTCTGTCTAGTGAAAGCACAAGCACGCATCAACCCATCATCTTTCTGTAAACATGAAAGATGCATCCACACTCATCAACCTGATCCAGTCCCCCTCTGAAAGCATTCTACTCTCTCTATTGAGGACACAGACAGCCAAGGGCAAACAGCCTCTTAATTTAAGGTCTCACTTAAATGCTTAATTGTCCTGTCAGAAGGATAGGGGACATAATATCTTGCTGGGAGCATATGTAGATCCCAGCCCAGAGGAGCATTTTGCTCTTGGCTATTGAATTCATTGATGTGGAATTAGAGTCCTTCAGGAAGACTTTTGTTTGGATGACTATTTCTCTCTGACAAATGCTAGGGGACACAAGGATATACACTTAAGCACTCTAAACCAGTTTAATCCTAAAAACACAAAGTGCTTTAGGGAAAATAACGATGGAAATACACAAACCCACAAAGTCTACCAGTTGGATGTAACACACAATAGTGCCTGGTTTCTGATGACAGTCAGAATACAGGACCATTCATATTGCACAGCTGTCACCATACTGAAACACTTATCCACAAGGGAAAAAAGTGCCTTAATGTAGTTCTCATCATGGCTAATAAAACTAACATCGCTGTACTAAAACACTGAAACAGCACCAACGATCCTTGCAGTGCATTGGCTTTGCTTCAGCATGACATAGAAGCAGAGGAGCTCTGTCCTGAGAAAGCAGCAGCGATGTCTACACTGGTAAATCACATCATTTCAGAGCACATCCCTCAGCAACAGCTCAGCTGCCTCCACTGCTAGACTGTCAGGCTGGTCCATAACTCAGCCGCGACCTGTGCCAGCCAAGCCTCCCGGTTTCCAGACAGCCTTCAGAAGTCAGCATGGGTCAGGAATCATTCCCTCCCAGCAATGTGCATGCAGCCTCATGTTTTGGGGGAATAAAGGAGTTTATGATAAGGGTGTGGATTGTCTGTGTCAGCTGGCCTCAGTGCCAGAGAATTATGCCAGGTATGTATTGTTTACTAGCAGAGACATAAAACATGCCTCTATTAACAAGATCTTTAAAAAAGCCTGTAGCATTTGTGGCTTTGTGCTTAAGTAAATTCTTGTTACTGCTAGACTCCTCTCAGCCTTTTATTTTTTTTTCATTTGCTAAATGATGACTGATATCTATATTAATATAGGTACTATTTAACAAATAATTCAGGGGCTTCTGTCACATACCAACAACCCTAATACAGTGGTAGGAACTCAGCAAAACCATGAAAAGGTGAAATAATTCTCACTGCATATTCCCTTCATGTGAGGGAAAGTTTTGTACGTGTGTGTGTACATATATAGTGCATATATATACGCGCACACACACGTGTATATATATAGCACCAACGCCCACTGGGAAAGTAGAAAGAAAATCAGACTGTTGGTCTTTAATAGCTGCAGTTTCTTTGTAGGGTGCTCACATACTGTGATTATGGAATGACATAAAAACCTCAACATTGTAGACAGCTTCATCTTGCCTACAAAAACAGGAGAGACGTCTTAAAACACTTAATAGATGTTAATCAAGCCTCCAATTGTTCCTGTGAAATGGTTAAATACAAACAAATCAAAATGACAAAAGAGAAGCACAAAAAGGTCAAGAGATGCTTCTCAAAGCCTTGTAGCAAACCAATGACAAACATGGAAAATAATACAGAAAACCAGATTGCCCCTTTGCTCTAACCCCTACCTAGAACTCCATCCAGGAATAGGAGAAGACTGAAAATATAAAACCTTTAAAGGAATATTTAAGGAACTAACATACTGTAAAATACTAAATGAATGCATCAAGTTGCTTTTGTACTCCCTTGCCTCAAGCAGTTTAGCACAAATAAAATTTGATGTTAATCAGTCCTAGCAGTTTTCACAGAATCTGAAAACCTATTATTTCCTCTGGCTGCAACTAAAAAATTTCCCAACAGTTTCATTATTGATGCTTGCAAAATATCTGTAGTACCTATAATTTTATCTTGGTATTGACATGGTGTTTGCTTTTCTTGACCATAACACATTTAACTTGGTACTGACATAAGAATCATGGTTGAATTAAAGTTTTTTTGCATAATCAAGTATCTACTACTATGGAAATATAGATATGAATGTTGTTTCTCTGTAAAAGAAGCCGAATTGGGGGGGCGGGGGGGAAGAAAAATTTGAATTATTATAATGGTATTTTCCAGCAATAACATGACAAGATGCTTAGGCACTAAACAGATATACGCTTGTCATAAGCTACAAATAACACTGCAAAATTAAACAGGATGCATTGGCAATGGGTTCCTTTGATAATTAAAAATGATTCAGAAAGTGCAAATATTATCTAGAACAAAAGTAAAACAAATCTGTTCATCTCAAGAGCTGACTTCAAAATGTTTCAGTTATCTTCTCCCTACTAACAACAATTTTTCTTCACACTTCACACATGACTTTCCACATATGCTTTAACCAACAAAAAAAAATATCCTATTCCAAATTTCAAATGCTATGCAGAAGAAAATGTTATTGACAAACATAGTGTAACAGTGAACAGAAAAATGATACATTTTAATCAGTGCAGAACATTTTTTATTAATGAAAGTGAATATGTTAAGTAAAATTCCTGAGTCTGTTCTTCTCTTCTTGTGAAGTATATGGTAAAGCTCTTCCACTATGGAAAGGCTCACATGGAACACACACACTCCTGCATCCCCCTAGAGCCTCTGAAGCCAGCAACGCTCATGAGGTGCAAAAATCTCCATAGATACAGAGTCAGGACCAGGATCTGTGTATGGCTCAGGTTGCCTCACAAAGTATCTCTGAGATTGTTTGGGAAAACGTTATTATGTTTTGTTTACATCATATTCCCTTCAATCATGAGAAGCACTCTATTACCACAAATAAATACATAGCCCTGTATTTCTGAAGTTCAGTGAGGTTAGCCTCTGCACAGCGGTAATCCCCCCATTTCTGGGAGGCCTGTCTGCTGTTTTGTGCAGGTCTGGAACACAAGGCAGCAAAAGTGCCAAATGGCAGCCAAATGTAAAAAGACCTGCAACCAAGCCTTAAAAAAGCATCATCCAGGTACAGCTCTGGTAGCTGCACAAGGCTACCAGCCAAAGATACACACTAAAACCCAAAATAAGGCAAGGAAACATTCAAAGCAAATAAACAAAATGCTGAGGGAAATAATATATTCACATCTAGATTTACAAAGAAACTACCCCTTGCATTATGGATAACTGCACGTGAAGTTGAAAGAGTAACTCCATAATGCCATTTGTACTTGTGCTTCTGAAGAGGTAAATGATTATGAAATGTATAAGGCAAATGTGCGTGAAGTGAGTATTCGTCCCTCCAGACAGCAGCTATTAAAGTGGATTACAGTGATGCAGCAAGAAAGGAATTTGACCAAAAAGAGAAAATAAGTAATTTGGTCTTGAGAAAAGAGAAAACAGAAGGCAAGGCAAAGCAAGGCAAAAAGCCAGGCAAAGCAAGGCAAGGAAAGTAATAAAACTGTTGATGAATATTTTGGCTCTATATGCCTGTACATAAATACATACAGAAGAGCTTAAGATCAAAATTCACCAAGCATGCTGTCCACCCATCCCAATTCACATGCAAACCGTCATCCCTAGGCTGCACCTAGTGTGACATTGGCTAGAAGATGTGTGAAGGTGACAGATGGAGTGTACCAAGGAGTTCAGAAATAGCGTGAGGTTTTTGGATGGGAGGACACTAGCGAAAACAAATGTGTCTCTTTTTTGCAGCAGACTTTAACCATTGACATGAGTTATTCAGTTATTAAACTAGTAGAAACTTTGAATACAGGGAAATAAAACATGAAGTGAGTTAAGTTACAGAGTCTCTTGTTTCCTCCAGGCCAGGTTTTGAGGGGCTGGGAACAACCCAGATGCTTAGGAGCATCACACAAACCAGCTAAAGGATACCACCTGGATGCGCCTGAGCACCCTACAGGAAGCCAAAATTTCAGTGAAAGAAAGCCAAGGAGTGGTCTAAGAGTAAGGTTTTGACTGATCAAGCTCATAGAAAGGTTGCCTTTGTGCTAGTGAGAGCTGGCCATCTGAGATAGCCAGCCCCTCCATAGATCCAACTAGTTAAACAGAAACCCAGCAGGATTTCTAGACTGAAAAAAACCACACACCAACATCACTTTCTGTTACCCAGAGGAAAAAGCAGCTCCTGGTGCACCAGAAGAAAGGAAAGAGGCTGGCCCATGCCTGTCCATCCTTTTTCTACAATCACTGCCATGGGAAATTCTAAAAAACTGCCAAGGCCCTGAATGCACCAACTGGCTCTGCAGCACCCTCCCTTCCCTAGCCCTGGATTTGGCTCCATGTGTTCAAGGTCACCTCCACTATGGTGCAGACTCGTGACCCTGGATCAGCCCAGGAAAAGAGCTAAGTTGTGAGGAAGAGCAGTGAGAAGCCTCATCAGGACCTCTGTCTACCTTCTTTGCTTGGCAGCTGCGTCTCAGCTCTGGCCCTTGCCCTTAGCTCCTGCTTGAAGACATGCTGCTGGCCTCCCACCTTGCTGATCATGACCTCACCTTCCCGACCTGACTTCTTGGCTGGCCTTGGTCCTGCCCCACTGCTATGGACTTGTCTGGCAATCACTGGACTGTTGGCTGAACCTGGTTACGTGGACAGACCTGTTTTGTTCTTCTCATTCAGGCCTTTCTTGCCTTGCTGTTCCCCTGGTTCCTGTCTCAATTTCCCTTGTGAAGCAACCCACTCCTATCATTCTCTGATAAAAAACACTTCAAAAGCCTGCAACTTCAAGTGGGGGCAATGTGTCCTGAGATCCATAAAGAACTGTTTAAGTGGGCAGCGACCTAGCACAGTCCTGTGCTCGCCTCTGAAGGTCCCTTCCTTTTCCACTACATTTGTAGCAAGACCATCTCCAAATTCTGAAAGCTTTTGTACAATCTTTTTGCATCAAGCACCAGAGTAGTATAAGGCAAAAAGCAGCCTCCTTACAATAATCAAGGAATAACAGGTCTACTTTCAAACAGTTAATTCCTTGAACAAGTGTTTCCTGTATGTAAAGTGCCTCTGAAAGGTATAAAAACATCAACATGTGAAATTGAAGGCTGTCCAAATTTGAACCTTAATGTTTCGGACCTACTGTAGGGTAAGACCTACAGAAAATCACCTGCTAAGCAGTGGTGTGCCTGGAAATTCACAAAAGGAGAGAGGACAGAGAAGAAATCAACGTGAGCCTTTTGACCAGGAGACTCTATAGATCAAGGTCATTTTCTGTGATGCCCTCCTCTCCCCTCTTCTCATGAAAACACTTAGATAAAAGGATGCCGTGACTATCAATCAGTTTATGTTATTCACCAGATCATCAGCTAGGACTATTGCTCTGTGTGTTTTATGTTGTAAAAATCAATAAAAGAAAGGGGGGAAATGGCAATAAAAAGAAAAATAGCAGCTTGAAAATATGAGCTGCTCAGCATAACATTTCTCAGGCTATCTTTGTGTATTCACGCTGAGTGATATACTTCTCACAATTTCATCACAGATTAAAATTTTACTGGATAACCATGTTCTCAAGAAGTATGTAGGTCTGACATTTAGGAACTTCAAAGCAGATATTAAAGCAATACTGAACGTAAAATTACAGGTTCAACTTGCTAAATAGAACTGTTAAGACAGAAACATGGATAAATCGCACTCGTCCTGAATATAATGGAAAAAGGCATTTCCATGATGGTCATCACTGACCTTACAAAGCATTTACACCAGCCGAGTGCCCCACCTGGGCATATATCAAGATACAGTAAACACAATTTCATACCTGGAGCCTTTGTGAGTATGGACCTGCGTCCTGGTCCTTAGCTGCAGAGCTGTGGGGATCCAGCAGCTGAGAATTTCAGCACATGTCTTTGGTCTCAGTACAATCCCAGACTGGGTTATACTTCTATATTTCTGGCAAATGGCCCTTAATTTATTAATCCTCTTGACTACAACCACTGTGAATGGTTTCTACAGTGCTGCTAATTGAGGGCCTTACCCAGAAGCCTTTACTCATGCAGAGATACAGATCTATTCCTAAGATGAAGGTATAAAAAAAGACTTCAGATGCAGGTCCAACATCAGATGTTAAAGGGTATAATTTGTCATTTTTTATGATATTAAGAATATTTGTGCAGGATCTATAATTAAAACTAAAAGAGATGTCTCCTCCTTTTGCCAGCAGCTGTGTTACATCAATTAAATGGGTAAATAAGATCTTTCCCCAGAGGGATATCACATGACCCTGTATTGATTAAGACTGCAGTAGAACGTTATTTGCAATCTTATTGCATAATGGAAATCAGGAGGTAGCTGTCATGGTTTCAGAAGACAAATTGCTGCTATCTTAGACAATTCATAGGCATCTCTCCTTCTTACTGCTCTTAATTCACAGTTAATTCATGTCTTACAAGGCTTAGTTTCTTAAATCAGTCTACAGCCCTGCATTCAACTCAAAACTGGGTATAAGTCAGCGTCTATGAGGCCTTGCATTATGATAAGTATTAAAGTGTCTTTTCCATCTATCATTACTTCAGATCTATGCGTTATTTAATAGGGTAACAACTTCAAGAAAGGATGTGAAATTACAAATAGACACTTCCCACAATATGCATGATTGTTCCCAGGAACGACAGGTCTCCACCACTGGGCATGGCTCCAGAGGTGTTCTCCATATAGAACACTTTTAAGTCTTAGCTTAGTTTTGTGTATTTGATTTTGACAAGAAAATGAATGGCTGGAACACATCCACTACTATCAAACCTGTGCAGTAACTGCAGCTAGGAACAGTTCTGAGATTCTGATGAACACCTAACCACAAACCAGCAGGCACTTTGTTCCTCCGCTGAACTGTAAATCCACCATTATCCCCTTTATGGGAGAACCAAAAGGAAGGACAAAAATCCCCATTTAAAGAGAATTTCATGACTGAAACAGTCTTTGCCAATTTAGGAAACCTTAAAAAAAAAAAATCCAATATTTCCTTACTTCTAATTCATCTCTCAGTTACAACAATTAGAAAAAAAGTGCAACACTCTTCAAAATACATAACAGTAATATATAACATTACCAGAAGCTTCTCCACCAAAGTCAAAGAAACAGTCTTCAGTGGTTGTGAAGCTATAGAACATAAGGCAAGATTTCTGAACAGAAGGAACAAGTCTGAACAACAGTAGGACAGTAATACATTCAGACAAAAGTTAGTTGTTCTGTGTGTAGAAACAAGTGCTCAACCCACCATCATCTGTTTGCCATTGCACAGGATTAAAAATTAAATATCTGCTGCCTGATCTGTTCCAGCCAAGTTGATTGATTAGAATGTGTTCATCTTCCCATCTAACTTAGCAAGTTTGAAAGTGGCAGGTTTATTTTTCCATTATTTATGTCAGAGCTTAATAAAGTACATGGAAGGAAATGCCAGTACAACTGTTGTTCAAAAGTGATCTCTCACAAAGTGATAGCAAAGTCTGGAAAAAAAAAAAATCACCTTGTAAAAAAACAGGGGAAGTTAAGATTTCAAGGAAATCAAAGATATTTCAGTAGACTGTATTTGGCTAGACATGCCCATCAATAGGACTAGACTATCACTGGCACATCTTCCTATGTAGGGAAATTATCTGGCCCTCCTACAAATGTATTTGTGTTTAAACGTTATATTTCATTCTCCTGGAAACTTGGAAAATCAATCTCAGCCTAGTTTTGATGAGCATAAATGCTCAATATGGAGTAAATGTGAGTAACAAAAAAATAAGAATGCAAATCCTTCAAGAGTTAAAATGTGCTTCAAAATTGGCATTTGGCACCTTAAATTAGCATCTAAAATCACTCCTTCTTTTGTTTGGGGCGGGGGGGTCCCCCTTTGCTTTGAAAGGGCAAACAAACCATTTCGGATTTCTGAATCTGGAAAAGCCTTTTCTTTTTTGAAGGTAACACAACACAATCACCACATTTATTTCATTGTGCTTGAAATTTAAAAGAACGATAGAAAATGTTCCTTACCTTAAAAAGTCTTAAAATATTTGCGACCATAATGGACACAGAACTTGCTGCAGCACCTATCACACCTGATATCTTGTCTGGCTTAGTGAAAATAGGTGGGTCACCATTAGCACACTTCACATCTGAACCATCTTTTTCTATCAATGCTTGCACAAATGTTAAGGACTGCTCCAACGCATAAGTGTCCCTGGAACACGTGTCAAGGATCCGGACACCTAAGGTGATATTGGCAAGAAGATCAGGGTCTTTATTAATCTGATCAATTGCATACAGCATTGCCTCTAGTCTGTGGATCCCTTTCTCCTTCTTGAGCTCACCACAAGGCACCCCTCTATCCCCTTTTGCATGAACAGGGAACAGTCCTCCCAAGATGATGTCCCCATCCAGTCGGATGGAGTGAGCATATTCCTGGCCATGAGTTTTTTGCATCAGGGTGAGTATCCAGTAGAATTTGGCTGCTAACAGGAAGAAACAATGGCAGGAAACTAATCGTTTTCCTTCGTATACCATTTTCTCTGAAGACGTTGTTGCTATCCAGTATCCAGATTTTCTTCTTGCTAAAGGATGAGGGTGACCATTTGAAGCTGCACTTTCTGGAGGCTACCATCAGTGCCCAGTAAGTAATATAGAACCATGTGGTAGGTAGAAAAAGGATCTCAGCAGAAGTACATAAAACGTGTTTTACAAAAGATGTCCGCTGATGTTATTAGTTGATCAGGTTTTCTGAGAGGTTTTCAATTGCTCTTAATTGATGGTGAAGTGTAGGGTAGTATGTCTGGTCCTGCTGTTAAGAGGAGGTCAGTAGCTTGTGTCCTTGTATTTTGCCCTACAGCTGAGGTACTTCTGGGAAAAAAAGAAAAAAGAAAGAAAAAAAAAACAACACAACAACAAAAGAAACAGTGAGAAATACCATTTCGTTCAGCAGTTTTATACCTGTCATACAGTTTATTTACTTTTGAATACGAGTTACATCACCTACATTTTATTTTTCATATTCTTTAAGGGAGTAATTCCTGGCCTTCTGTGAATTTGAACACCTGGCTGTGCTGTACTACAAGCCAGGAAATTGATGATACCAGCAGAGCAAAAGCCAAATCAGGGGAACTAAACTTAGCTTGGTGTTCAAATTCCAACCAGTAATTTGTATTTACCTTCACATGGCATGACATCCAGAAACAGATTTGATCTGCAACACATTGTATTTTCTGTTTTGCTGTATCATTCTGTTCCAGCCTATAGAAGTGGATTAACTACTAACACTCTCACTCACGGAGAGGTTCCATTTCTGACAATTGAGTAATCAAGGCTCCTGAATTTAAGTACGCTCTTCAGCTGCTGCAATAGAAGCGCATTCAATTCATTTGGATATTAAACTGATTATTTCTCCAGTGGAATTCACTTTTTTTCTGGGCTTACCATATATCTAAAATGCCTTTCAGATCATTTCTAACACTAAATTACTTTCGTGAAAAGGTAGCTGATTTCTTAATCAAAAAGAGGAGAATGCATTCTGTTAGGAAACCAGCTGAACATCCAGTATGCTCTTTCCGACATTTCACTTGAGCTGAGGTCCAGCGTTAACAAGGTCTCTATTCTCTGCTTGCATTTGGACCACATTAAGTAGGAACAAAGTTGCGCCCCTGCTGACATCTGGAGAAGTCCCACTGATTTTAACAAGATCAGGATTTCAGCTTACATATCTAAACACCTGCCTGACTGTTATAAATATGTCTAAATTGACCCCACTTTAATTCTCAAGTGACATTTATTTATTTCAATGTTTAACAGAATTACACGTCTGAATAAATTTTTAGACCTCTGAGAAGAGGAGAGGGAGAACTAATTTTACCTGATAACTAGATGGGCACACTGTGGGCTACTGCATCTAAGCCAGTCTCTCTAAGCATCTGTGATAGGCTATGGAAAGCAGTGGATGTCTTAGGGTGCAATTTATCCAGTTCTTTTCTTTAAAAAAGTTTTGTTTATTATGAAATTGATCACATTGAACAAGTGCCTACCTCATTGCCTATACAGAAAATCCAGGCAACTGGCTCATCTGTAGATATGTACTTTGTCTCTAGTGATCTGACTGGTTCCTACCAAAAATATGATCAAATTAGAAGACAATTATAAACAAAATTAGAAGACAGTTGCAGACAACTATACTGTTTTTCAAAGACATTTTGAATTATTTTCCACAAGATTTTTATACATTATGTGATAACAAAGCTGAAAACGTGGTTTAATGATGCTTTAAACTGATCATCCCCTTCTTACATTTATTTTGTTACATTTTTCCCCAAATGATAATACTAAGTTCACAAGAGCTGAAGAAGAGATTTTAAATATTGGCTATTCAAAGACCTAAGAAAAAGATGTACAATGGAAAGTCTTCCATTGAATGTAAAGGTATCTCACTGTGATTTGGTAACAGAGCAACGACTTGAAAATGAAACGTGAAATGGAAGCGAGTAAAATCACTGCAGTTGGGAACAGCAGCACACAGGACTTTTGGTGCCTCTTAACATTTAGTTTTGCTTGGATTTGGCTCAGGGTTGAACCTAAATCAAACAGTCTGTGCTGTTTGATGCAATAATCCCATCGTTCTCCTTTGGCTTCTTTTGGGCACATAGTTTACAAAACTGCTGTAGCTTCAGCCCCACGAGCCAAACTCAGACTCAGTCGCAAATGGAGAAACTTGAGTAACATCACTGTGAGAGTTGATCCAGCCCCATGGGGTGCTTCTTATATGGCCCACACTATAGAGAAAAGATTGTATGAACTACTAACTAGCCTCAACCATCTGTTGTCTTGATTGCCTCAGTACAAAAACAAGGGGTTCAAAATAGTAAATAGTAAAAGTTGTAGCTACCCCTAAAATAGACATGGAGACAATTTCCTTTCTGGTTCCACAATGAACAACCAAATCATTAGTCTATGCATGTATGTACCACCCATACAGGGAGCAATTCTCCAAGGGAATAAAGGATAAGACTATTCTTACTTAACAGTCTACAGAGAACAAGAAAGCACCACTGAAAAAATGAAAATATTCATGAAGGAAAGAAATGCTGCTTTTTCTCTTTCCCAGCCTCAGGTCAATTCCTTACAGCCAAAGAACTCCCACAAAGTAAAACAACTGTCAGTCTTTCTACAAACAAACAGTGATGCATTCATCTATTGCAACCCAAATTCCAACAACAACGGAGAAACTACAGTGAGCCCAGTATCCTCAGTCCAGTACCTTATCTGGAACCGAATGAAAGTTAAAGGAATTGATAATAAGCATTTTTCAACATTATAGTCTATATAAGCACTAATTGCTCTGCCTCAGCTTGCATGTTTTCATGAGAAGGTATGTTTCTTTGCTGCAAGTGTCCACAGCTTGTCTATAAAAGAGAAATAAAATTTTAAAATGTTCTTTTTAAAAATTTAAGACCTTTTAGTCTTTTTTTATGTTACCTAAGAAATAAAAGCTTCTATTACACTGCCTAATTTATTCATGCCACACTGCTTTTCATATATTGATTGATACTAACTTTTACAGAATGTTGTAAGCTTGTGTAGCTAAGCAGAAAGCATCTGATCTAAATGAACTCCATTTTTATCAATGAATTTTATTGAAAAAGCATGGGCCTCTGGGCTATAAAGCCTGAATGAACTTTCCTCATGAGCAGAGACTTCATTCAAAGTCCATCGTCCTTTTCCAATTGACCATAAAAGTTCGAATTAATGCAGATATATTCTCAATTTACCAGGTTCCCCACTGTAGTAGTTGGTGTTCACTGGAAACATGACTTCAGAGAAGAAATTCGCACATTACCCCAGCACAGTCCAAGAGTAAGTACACCACAAAGCCTCTCTTCCAGTCACCTTGGAATACATGCTTCTCTTGGGTTTAATTCATTAAAAATATCTGGCATTATCAGAACATATTTCTATTTTTAAAGTCAGTATTTCAGCACAAACCTCCACTTGTTCTGCTAGAATATATATTTATTTTTAAACCTAAGGAGGCGGGGTACTGCAAGACAGGGGACATGGAAACTTCTGCATGTAGTGTCTGGTTCTGAAATTGCTTCCTTTATAAAATCATTCAGCTTTATCAGATATTTGGTACTGAAGGTTGGGTGTTTTGATACCATGTTGCCAGAGTCAGTGCATCAGCATGTGCCTGGACCAATCGCTTACTCCAACCACAGACTCACTGCACCGAGAGATAGGCTTATTATGGGAGTTATGATGAAAAGGTCTAAAGAATAAAAAATACTTAAATAAATACAGGCAATGTCTCTATTTTGGTAACAAAGCTCCTGAAAGAGCCATCTTCTGCAGGCACTGAAGTCGTGGCTGAAATCATATAGAAATATTCAATACAATCACCTGGAAACATTGTTTTTAAAAAAATCTCACAGTTAAGACAGCCACAAGAGCAAGCAGGACTCTCCGCAGCATAAGGAGGAAAACACATTCACTGAACTTCACAGAACATTTTCAAATTGACATTGCCAACCAGACAGACATGAACCCTTTACTGAGGGACAAAAAAAGCTGCTTAGTGGGGGGAAAAAAACATCTGAGGAGAAGTATTTAAGAATTTCTTTGAGGCCAAAAAATTCATTTGTCATTGCATTTGAAGCACAGTTGGAATTGCACTAAAATAAAATAAAAACAATATTCTGTGAACTAGAAAAGGAGGAAGTTTAGGGTAAAAACCCATTTCTACTTTCACAAAATGTCAGGTTGTCCAGTCAATGCAAAACTGATCTGGTTTTACTGAATGAAAACAAAATAACAGCATCTTCCATTGTGAAGCTCCGAGGAGAAAAAATAAATCACAAAAATGTGATTACTTTGACTTTTTACTACTGATACATTACTTCTGAACTATCAAATAAGAATTATCTTGCTAATGTTCATTTTAGTGTTCATAAAAGTTGCCTCTTTCTCCTGCACAGCATCCAGTGATGAACAAATAGCTGAATTTCCACACAGAGCAAGTAAAGAGTTGCCACCTGCATACAGTAGCCTGACACATACAGAAGATTAATGGGTTCTGCTGACAAGAGAAGGGAATTTGGAAAACCTTTGGCCTTGACATGGCAACTCCTAACTTGCAGGAGAATTCTTCACTGATGTAAGTAGTCTTATCTACCTCAGCTCTTCCGTAATGATTTGCTGCGCCTCTGCCAGAGAGGTAACCTTTACACAATAACCACGACTTCAAGGCAAATCACCCTCGGCATCTCGTTTACAGGAACTATTTCTTCCTAGTGCACCATGAGAGGAAGGTCTCCACTCAGCCTGATCAGCCCCTTTTCAAATACCCCAGAGCACCTGCCTTCACTTTCTACCCTGCAAATATCCATTTTCCAAACGAGCTGCCCTGCTAAAAACCAGCACAGGCCCTTCTGCCCAGGTGAGACTAACAGAAGCTTACAATATTTAAAAAGGAACCAGCATCCGATACTTCCCTCTGCCCTTGTCTGCTCTCACAGCTGAATAAACCCCATCAATATTAACACCTTTAAGAGTTGGTTTCACCTCTGGTCTGGCAAATGATGACCAAGGAGATTTTCCCTGGCAGCCCAGGAGAGCTTCCTCTGTTGTTTGTTTTCATTTCACCCTCTTCCCACAGACTCCCGCTCCCCAGCCGGCACAGCTGGGTTCAGAGCAGGCGCTGATAGCGCTGCCCAGCCTGCCCCGCCAAAGGCAGCCGCCTCCCGGTGTCACCCCGGGGCGTGCAGTGGGAAAGCCCCCCGTGTCCGCGCCCGACCCCGCCGGCGGCCCCGGCCAGCGGCCGCGTCCCCCGGGGCCGCAGGTGACGGCGAGCCCCGCACCGCAGCCCGCGCCCCGCACATTGCATGCCGCTGCATCCCGCCCGCCACTCCGCACCGCACCCGCGCATCCCACCCGCCACTCCGCACCGCACCCTGCGCGTTCCACCCAGCGTCGCGCACCGCACCCGCGCGCTCCGCACCGCGCTCCGCACCGCCGGGAGCGAACAGCCGGCCACGCACCGGCTCTCCGCGCGGCTCCGCCGTGCTTCCCCAGCTGCCTTTCGGCTCCTAACGCATCCCGGCACCTTGCTCGGCCCCGGGAAGGGCTAGTGCAGCCCGCCCGGCCCCGGCCGGCACCGCCCGGCGGAGGGGCCCGGGGAGCGCCCCCCGGGCTGGGCGAGCCGCCGCTCCTCGCGCAACTCCCCGACCATCGCCCATCACCGTGGCGTCTCTCCCTTGAAGGGAGCCCCCTATTGTTCTCCACTTTACTTAGCCGAGCTATTTTTTATTATTATTATTTCTCTTCCCAGGCTCACCCGTACCCCAGCTGGCGCCCGTTGTTGAGGGATTCCTGCACAGCCCTGGCGCGGCTCTCACCGGGGCCTCGCTCCTCTCGTTCAGCGGCCGCAGGACGGCTTCGAGCTGCCTCGCCCCACGGCCTTGCCCCCGAGGCGGGCCGTGCGCGGCGGGCGGCGGGCACATGCGGGGCTCCCGCCTGCAGCCCAGGCTCCGGCGGTCCCTCTAGCCCCGAGCCCCGGCCGGGAGCACCGCACCTCCGCCAGCGGCGGTGCAAAAACAAGCGTTGCTTTTCATTTGCAGCCGCCGGTGCTTCCCTCCTCTCCTTGCATCAACTGGTCAGCTTTAATGCGCTCCTGCTCCCCCTCAATGAAAACCTAAGTCTCTTTTAATGAATCCCAGGTCCCAGCGGTCAGAAGCTTGCAAACTCCAAAACACCAACGCCGGATTTGCATGCACTTTGGGTCATTGATCGATTTTTATTACTTGAGTTTGTGGTGTTTGTTTTTTGGGGTTGGGTTTTTTAAACGCGTCATATACATCCACCTGCCACCACTTCGGGTTCTCGCAACAAACGCATGCCAGCGCTGGGGGATGCCGCTCTACGCCGGGGACAGCTAACCCCTCGCCGCAAGCCGGCGCAGCCTCTCGCCCTCCTCCTGGGGGAAGGAAGCCCCCGGAGCCCGGCGGGATCCCCCTTCCCCTTCCCATCCCAGGGACACGGGGGTCCCCCCGCGGAGCCGAGGGAGCGAAGCCCGCAAGGCAGGCGGTTCGGTGCGGTACGGGCGGGCGGGCGGCGGCTCGCCCGGACCCGGAGCCGAAAGGGAAGTTAGGGCGGCGGGCAGGGCTGGCCCCGTCCCACCGGGGCGGCGGCGGGAGCCCCCTCTCCCCTCCCAGTCAGCGAAACGTGAGCAGGACGGCGGGGAGCGCGGGGGAACCCCTGTGCCCCCTCCCTTCGGGGCTGGGAGAGCCCCCAGTTAAGGAGGCGAGAGGGAGATCTCAGTGCTCGTAAGCACCGACATTCTCCCTTTTTGCTCCCTGCTGTGACGGCACCGTGCCCGAGACCTCTTTCGTTAGAGCTGGTTGGGGGAGGATATCGACAATAAAAATGATAAATAATTAAAGAAGGGGAAAAAAAAAAAAAAAAGAAGCCCCCGGCGCCACGAAGCAGACGGAGAGGATTGCCCAGCCCAAAAACGTTAGCTGAGGCAAAACTTGCATTATTGCTGGATTCCTCTCTCCTTAAAATAAGAACTAAAGGCGACACACACACATGCACAGATACCTTGATCGAAAAGAGTTGCATATCCATATTACTGTAGAGGTCACTGGAATTAATACTCGGCGCCGATCGGGAATAGCATGAGGTAATTTCTGCACAAGCCTCGTCTCAAATCGCTTCCCCCAGTAGCGTCAGCTTCGCATGCCGGAGCTCAGCCTGGGACAGGTATCCGGGAGAGCGGCTTCCGTAGTGCTGCATAACACTCGCGGCTAGCCAAGCCGAACCTGCTCCGCTGTCTCCTTCTTTATTCCTCCTCCCCTCGCCTAAAAAAAAAAAAAAAAAAAAAAAAAAAAAAAAAAAAGCCACACACAAAAAAAAAACCCCAACTTTTTGGGACCGGTGGCTCAGCCCCCGTGACGATATCCACCCCCTGCCGCCTCGCCGCTCAATGGCAGCGGCGGACCCACGCACCGGCCCGGCCGTGCCGTTCACAGCCAAGAGAGAAAACACCTCCCAGCCCCCGCCCCCCGGGCCGGCCCCCTCCCCGGCGGAGCTGTCCCCGCCAGGCGCCCCGCGGCGCGGTGACCCCGGGCGCCGGCGGGAGCGGGACGGCGCGGCCCGCGCTTACCGCGGCTCCGGCGGGGCGGGCAGGGCGCGGCGGGGGCGCGGCGCCGCACTTGTAGCTGTTCTTGGTGCTGAAGACGGCGGCGCTCCGCGGCGCGGCTCCATGTGAATCCCCAACCGCCGCGGGCTGCGGCCCCGGGCCCGCCCGCCCCGCCCCGCCCCGCCCCGCCCCGCCGGGCGCCGGATCCGCCCGTGGGGCAGCCCGGGGCCGGACCGCCCTCCCCCGGCCCCCCCCGCTCCGCCGGGGCGCCGTCCCGGACAAGTGTTTGCCGCGGGATGGCCGAGCAGAGGAAGCCAGTACGGGCTGAGGCGGTGGCGGTGGGGCAGCGGGAGCAGGCAGGGGGGGCACCGGGAGGGTCCGGCGCTGTCTGACGCGGCTTCCACCGGGGTGCGGACCCTCCGTCCCCATCCCACCTTCCGCGGGCAGCGGAGTTGTCTCCTCCCTCATCGGATCGATGCCATAAGGGAGGCTTCCCGGCGCTTTTCGCCCCATCCCCGGCTGGCAGCTCGGATGCCGGGTGGCAGAGTTCCCGCGTTTCCCCAGGCTGCCGGGGGGGGGGGGGGTGTGGGGGGGTCGGCAGCGCGGAGCCAGCGCCGCCCCGGCGGGTAAGGGTCACGGTCGGGAGTACTTTGCTGGAACAGTCTGGAAGTTTACCGCTCTCCTCAGAGGCGCTCCCCAGCCCAGCGGCATCCCCCGCTCGCACAGGACGCTGCGGAGCGCTCCGCTCCGGGCCCCGCGCCGCCGGCTGGGAGCGCCCGGGCCGGCCCGCAGCGCCGGGGTCGCGCAGCGCCGGGGGCCGCGCCCGCCCGCCCAGCAGCGCCGCCGCAGCCTCGGTGAGAAGGTTCCACCTCGAGGGCGCTGCCCGCAACTGCAAGGCTCGGCACGGCTCAGCCCCAGGCCCCTGGTACGGGAAGGGCTCCAGACTCCACGGGCTGAGCGGGATGGCCGCTTCGCCAGCCTCCTGACATCAGCCAGACCTTTTCCCTCTTCCCATCTCAGGCTGCTCTGAGCTGTTCTCCTTAATGACAAATAATGTTTTCTTTGCTCTGCCCAGAGTTTGCCTTGCTTATGCAGAACATCATTGCTGGAAGGAGGAAAAATTCCAGGTGTGCTCTAGTACACCCAGCCAGTGCTTCCATGATCGTCTTTTTCATATGGTACTGCTTGGCTTTATGCGTTAAAGGTGTGCCCCAGGCAAGCCGGAGGACTCGGGCAGTATCTGAATGAGTCTTTCCAGCCTGTAACTTCTCCTATAGAGAAGATACTTTACTCTTGGAAAAACAGCACTGGGGAATTCTCCAGGTCTTGGACAGAGTATACTTACTCATGTTTTCATTTAGTTTTTTTTCCTAAAACCTTCCATGAAAGAAGACTGAGGAGCTGTGATTTCAGTGGTCTTATCACAGAAATCTGGAATATAGTTGCATAGGTTAAATCCTGAATTTCAACCATGAGCAAAATTCCATTTTAAAGCAGAGATCCTCCTTAACACCTCAGGAAAAAAAGCCATGTATGAATAGTGCTGGATAGGCCAATTTCCAACTTCACTTACACTCTGCAGCTCTAGCAGCTTAACAGAAAGTCCAACAAAGCAAAACCAGGTGGTTCTGAGGGCACAGCTGATGCCTGAATTTTTGTGTAAATCTTCCAGCTGGAGATGCAGGCTGAGGTCAAAAGACTAGGATAAGGAAAGCTCTGCTATGTTTCCAGGTTGGCCACCAAACTGAATGTACTCTGTTGCATTGCCCTATCTCTCCTAGCCACACCTTTTCTAAAGCACTTTTGGGGTCATTGGGGCCATATCTTAGTACCTATGTTTACAGTAAGTAGCACAATGACTTTTCGGTGGGAGTACAATAAATAAATGTATAAGCACAGAGTTGTGTGCTGTGTTTTGACTAAATGCAGAGGAAATAAATGGGGGGAGGGAGAAGCAAGGGACAGAAAAGGAAAGAATGAGAAGCTTTACATGAAAATGATTGTTTTGTGAGGATTCCAGATAACACAAAAGAGAAGCAAAACACATCCATCGTTCTTTGAGTAGGATTCGTTCTTCTTCAAGCCCAATGGCAGTTAATATCTGATGTCAGTTTGTACAGAAGACTGATGTCAGGACTGGTGACAACTACTACCTGTACAACTAACTCAGGAGGGAAGAAAACCAGTTCTGGGGACCAAAGTGTTATACAGGAGCTTTTAAATTACCCTTTTTCAAGTGAGAAGTCTTGATTCTCACAGTAAGCATCTTACATGTTAGGAGACTGGCACAGACTAAAGGCCATACTAAAATGTCAGGACTATAGAGAACTGAATTCAGAGGTTTCAGTTTTAATTACTGCCTAGAATAAATGCTTGCTCTAGACATCTCCATAAAGCCAAGTGAAATCAAATGCTTCGGACCATCTCTGTGCCTCTACTTTGCCTACACAGAAGACGTTGATCCTCTGTGTATCCAAGCGGTGCTTTTGGCAGAGCAGCTCATGTTCCACTGGCACTATTCCATAACTGCACTCACCAGTACAGTTTTTAGTGACATTCAAATGGGGCTGATTCTTTGTAACTTTGAAATCGTGCAAAGTAAGACATTCTGAGCTCTGGGTGTGGTTGTTTTTTTTTTATATTGCTATTCAAGTGATAGAAATGTAAGTTTTGGAGTTACTCAAACATGGGAATTAAACCTACCAAGGCAATAAAACCACTTGAATAATCATTTTTAGGCAAAGGTCTGCTGATTAATAGCCATCAAGGAATACAGGGCCACAAAGCCAGTGATTTCCATTAAAGTGATAGTGGATGCTGGGTTCTGAGTTGTAAGATGTTTCAGAATATAAGTGTTGGAATTGTTCAAGAAAACATAATCGCTCGAGAACATGATTATTTGACACTTGTGTGTTTTCTGTGCACTTCTCTAAGGTTAATATTTCTTTATAAAATCTATTGAGTGGTGAAAAAAAAATAAAAAAGGAGAAGAGGTATTTCACAGTAGTAACTATGACAAAAAGCATTACCTGGAGGCCAAAGAAAGTGTGCAACCATCTGTAAAATAGAACATACCTTTGGAAGGCCCGAACTGTGACTTATTTCAAGTAAACTTTTCAGCAGTGAACAGGAGATGTCAAAGCTTAAACTATAAAAAGAAAGATAGCCATCATGTAGGAAAGGTAGCACTGTTTCCAGGGAAGATATTTTGAGAACCAGAATATTTTTAGTATCTAATTTCCAAATGTGTCTAACAAATTCCAATATGTTAGAAGATTTTAGCAGTTGGAAACCATCCCTCTGTCGGAAGGAGCAGCACAAGAACATTGTTCTGTAAATGGGTTTTTGAATCTCTCCTTTCAGGAGGCAGGATGAGCCAGCTGTGCTGCAGGGGAGGGCAAGCCAGGGGCCAAGGGGACAGTGCAGCGAGCAGGGGCAGTGTCCTCCACAAAAGACAGACCCACAGCATCCAAACTATGGGGCAGAGCAGGTCTGGTGGCAGCAACTGTGGTCAGCGCGTCCCCGTGATTTCTGGACAAGTTGCAGTGGTGAGGCAGGTCTGAGGTCAAGCTGGGAAGTCAAGCTGGGAGATCAGGATCTTCATCAGAGGGATGGTACATGGCAAGACAGAGGCATGGCTGCAACAGCTCAGGAAAGAGCAAAGAAGGAGTGTCAGAGCTTAAAAAAGCTCCTGAGCGATGCTAGGGAGCCCAAATGAGATTTCTGGCAGCTTTCTCATGAAGCTGTCTCCTCAGCAGCCTGACCCAAGGCCACACCACTGCACCATGTCAGAGCCGGCCTTGAGCACAGGCTGCCAAACCCATAGGAGCAGGGCAGGGCTCTTGGCCCTCACTGATACACTGGTTGAAGTCTGTGTCATATTCTTTTACACTTCCTTCTTCTGCACAGAGCTAGAGGATGACAATGACACATCTGTCCTGAACACCGTCATAAAATCTGATAAATTTTCTTAACGCACAGCGTAAGAATATCCCTCTCAACGTGATTGAAATCTGGAGACCCATCTGGAAGTTAGAAATGGTGGACTCACACTAAATTTAAGTGAAGGATGTAGTATATTTATGAATCAAATACAGTGTTTCCAAAATACAAGTGGATGATGAGCCTGCAAAATCCTCTCCCACACAAGTCAGAACACTGAAGTCAGCAGAGACAGTTGTGAAGCAACATAATATTTGCTAAAGAGAAGAGAGACTCAGTCCTAATTAACTAAAAATTACTACACCCACAAAGGGAGTTATGCATTGTTAGACCTTTATAATGGGGACAGTCTCCATTAGCATGTCCTCTAGTATAATGACTGTGTGGTTTTATATCTGTATTTAATAAAGTGTCTATATAGGCACTAAGTTCTGCAGATTCTAAAACCTTAGTCTTTCATTCTGCCCTTCACTAAAGAAAAAATGAAACCATGTTTAAGAGTGCCTTTCATTCTAAGCCACTTTATGAAAACTGATAAAAAGCTATATATAGTGATTACTTCACCAGCCTTTGAAACGCTGACATCTTTGAGGTGAGATACAAAAAAGGTTTATAAATCAGAAAGTAAAGCCACATTACCTTTTCAACATGTGAGCCATAACCTTTCCTCTTAAATGACAGCAGATGGACACAGCTATATTATATGAAAAAAAAAGTTTGCATTTATTTACCCTTCCAAATAAGTTATTTGCATACAATGTCATTTGGCAAATGACAAGTGGAGCTGATCATGCTCTGCCTTGTTCCAGCCACTTTGTAGGCTGCTGGCAAAATCCTCTAAGGTTAGCAATGTGTGGAAATAGCTAATCTTCAAGTCTGGTACTTCCATCATTTTTGTGGACAGCCGTATTCGTCAGAAGACTGTTTTCTAAACTAAGTGTGCAAAATGACCTGCGAACTCCCTAGATAAAAAATGTACTCAAGACTTGGTATAAGATTTTCTACTTTTAATACTGCCTATTAGACAGCTAGAAAACAAACCATTAATCCGTCATCCAGAGTTCAAGGCATTGTACTGCAAAACCAAACATTTCTTTTCATGGCTTGTTGCAGAAGCAGTAGAATTGCAGCTCTAGGAATCATCAAAATCATGAGTGAAGACTCACTTGAAATCAAAAAATGCTTTGCTTAAATGCAACTGTAAGCTTAAATGTTGTAAGACCCACCCTCAAGCAGCATTGAGCCTGGAGAGCATTTTGAGAAGGCTCTGAGAATTCCCCTAAAACCATGGCATCCATACAGTGTCTCTACAGGCAGCAGATACATGCCCAGCCTCACATTTGGCCTGAGATTATTATCTGAGTGGATATGTAACCTCACACGAATGATGTTAAGTAGATTATGGCATCACCTCAGGTCTCCAAACCCATACCCTCAGAGTTAGCAGGTAAACGTGCGCTATTAGCTGTTGCTTCTGAAACTGTTCTTTAAGAATCATGTAAATATATTGTTGGGTTCTTAGTTAGACGACATTAAAAATGGAGATGAATTTTCCTGGGCAAAATACACAGGTCTTCAAGATAGATTCTCAAACATCTAAAATGTAAACTCCTGCATTTAAAATATTCCTCCAGGCTCCCTGTGTAAATGCAAAATATGGAAATGGAAATAAATAGCTACTTTCCAGGCAATGAGTCATCTGATATTACCATAGATGTCTAAATAGAACATGTAAATCATGCCTGAGAAGTGTCTTTTTCTCTCCATGGACTATAAAAAGTCTAGACAACTGGCTCAGATGTAAATGTCTGCATTGTGTATGATCAGCGTGAGGTGAGGTATATCCACCACTGACTGGATCATGGAAAAGTGCAAGACAGTAAAGACAACAGGTCACGCTCAGGTTCTGAGAGCACACACCACCAGCTCATGACTAGTTTTACTCCTCATTATGTCTGTTCTGGTGGTAGGTAATACTCCAGGCACTAATGATCCCTTCAGCTTCCCCTTCTCTCCTCACAGTCAGTTGCTGTCAAATACTCAAAATGGTCTTAAGAAGTCGATCAACTATGTGCCAAGTATTTAAAAGTGAAAAAGCTTAGAAAAAAATTGGATATTTTGTATTTATTAAGAAGTTATATATTTAGAAGGAAATAATCCTGCAACTTTTACCTAAAAATTAATTTAATTGGTACAAAATCAAGCAATCAGTTTAATTAACTGCCTGTGAGAAAAGGAATGGTCATGGCTGGGTTTTTTCCTGCTTGACTTTTACATGAACAAGATGTAATTGAGCTGCTGCTCAAGATTCGCATATGATGACTTTTTGCATCCATATGGCACTTTGTGGGGGAATTCACATTAGCATTTCAGCTTGGATCATAAGCACACTCTTGAAGTAAACCTTCTAGTTGTCCCCACTTACTATGTGCTTTGGTTAATGTAACAGAGCAGTCTTGGGGCTCATGGACTGGATTCCTCTCAGGGGAAGACAGAAGTTGAAGTTACACTCCAGGAGAGTGCCTGAAGTGTTACAACCACTAACAGACCAAACTAGAGTTAGTCTGAAATGATCCACATGTCCACATGCAGTGTGGACATCAGCTCATCAACACCAAATACTTTGCTCTGTAGACCTGCACTGCCCCCTGGAAATAGTTAAAATAAACACAGACCATGTCAGATTGAGGTTATGCTCTCGAAAACTGTCCTGGTATTCCCTAGAGGGTCAGAGCTGAAAAACATACTGAAGTTCTAGGACAGTTAGATCCTGCATCTAATTAAGGGCTAGCACGATGCATGGCATGCTTCACAAGCAAGTTTCAAATTTTATCTAATGGTTACTGGCTGTAAGTAATGTACACGATTCTACCTTGTATGTGTAAAGTGAAGACTGAACTTTTTTAATATAGCGGAGGATAAGAAAACGTACATGCAACCACATTTGCTGTAGGTTCTGTGCTACTGAAACAACAGAGAACTCCCTATCAGTGTTGTTGGGAGGAAGATTAAGTGCACAATGACGCAACATTCATCCAGTGTTCTGCTCTACATCTGCAGCTTGGGAATTACCTTCATTTGTCAATGATAAAGTGATCCTAATAAATCCCTTCATTATTTAAATCTTGCTTATAGTACAAAACAATCAATGACTTTATTTTAATCAAGAAAGATGAATTGCAGTGTACTTTTATGATAGTGGTGGTTTCTTGTCTTAAAAAAACAAACAACAACAAGCTAAAAGCTACTTTGCCATGTCATTAGTATTAAGGTTAACGAGTCTTGCTTTCTTGTACTTCATTGCTTAACTCTGACCTGAAGACTGGTAATCACTAACGGTATAATTAAGCGAATGTTGTACCAGACACTTACTAAGTAGGGACGCTTCTGCAGCAGAAACATTTCCAGTTCTTAAACACTACCTCATTGGTCTTACTGGGAAACTTTGGGACCGGCAATAGGCATAGAGCTGTTTTGATATGATATACAACAACTGTAGCACTATGTTAGATGCTAAAATACTTATCCATGCATTTTCACTCTTCAACTTGCATTCAGCAAGGAGACTAAGACACACATAGATGAGATTTTCATTAGTATGGTCACAAAACCATTTCAAGGAGGACATATGCTCACACGCAGAAAATGAAGTTGGGGAAGGCTCAGCAATCTGTCCTTGCCTTAAACATTTCGTTGTCTAAATGGGTTCAAGAGGAGTTTAGAGGCTTTACTAGATAAATTAAATGTACCTAAATAATAATAGTCACATTAACATGGATTTATAGAAAGTGCATTGTGTTGTAAAAGTTGACATAAAATATGTATATTCCTTAATGTGTCTAGCCGCTTCTCCCAGATTGCCTTGTGTTTCTCCTCAGTATTAACCCTCAACAGCCACAATGGTGCTAAGAAGAAAAAAGTGTGCCTGCTACCTGGCCAAACAGGTAAAACGGAGCCCAAACTGAAACCCTTTCCTTCAGTAGAAGAATTAACTCAAGTATTTAGCCAAGAGCTTTCAAGAAATAAAATATTCCTTTGGGAACATAATATCATTATATTTCCTTCACTGGGGATGATTTAGTTGGAAAAGTTCCTAGGCTAAAACTTATTTGGCAGACACTCAAACAGAGAGGTTGATGAAATAATGTATCTGAATGAACTCAAAATAAAATATATAATCTAGGATCTGACAAAAATATTTCTACTTTATTTAAAAAAAAATGGTTTACTTCCTAAATGATATTATGTTGTTTTGTTGGTGGGTTTTAATTTTTATTCAACACTTGAAAAAATCAAAGGAAATTTGAAAATGAGGGGCTGGGGATATGCTGGGAGCAGACCCCTTCCTCCAATCTTGTAGCTATGTTATTCACTTGCCGTGAGAGAATGTGCAGGCATCCTCTTTCTGACTCATGGCAACCAATGATTGAAAACAGCACACCTTCACATCAAGAAAATGGCCTAATGTCAAGCATACACCAGGATGGTTTTCATTGTGTGTGTCTATATTTGCATTTTAGCTTGGATTAGGAGTGCTATTTTGAAGCAAACCTCTTTTTCACCCCTATTTACAGCAGTTAGATTGTACCACAGAACTGCCTTGGACCAAACCAACAGGATCACTCTCTCAGATGAAGCCAAAATACAAGCTGTGCTCCAGCTCTGTCGAGCAGCCAGACCTCAGAACCAGACTAGCCCTGGTCCCAGGTGACACCCCTGGACCAGGGACAGGATGGACACAAGGCCCTTAGTGCCCATGCTAAATTACATGTTTTACACATCTTTTCTCCCTCTTTCTTGTGCAGCGTTCTGCTTCAGATCAAAAAATACCCATTGGGCCAGAAAGTGTGTGTAAGAATGAGCCCAGGTAGAGGGTGCTGACTGGAATGATATTCAGCCTTTTGCTCAAGGTGGAAGAAAAAAAAAAAAAAAAAAGAAGAAGAAAAAAACCCCAAAAAAAAGCAGCTCAGGAGGTTGTAGTAAAATTGCCCCAGTTCCCTGATGCTTGGCATACTATCCCTTCAGCAAGCTAGTTGTAGAAATGCTCTATAGGCATTGAGAAAATAATGAAGATTTTCATCAGTTTCAGGCCAGGATATATATTTTATCTGAAAATGACTATGTATTGAGGTGTCCCAAACATCTCTTTTCATCATTTTTGCTTCACGGAAAAATTTAAAACCTTGTAGTCATTCTCAAACAGCAAAAAAAGGGATGTTTTAAAATATCAGCAATTTTCATAAAAATCAAGTTTCTGCCAGTTCTGTCAGGAACCACTTTTGTGTAGATAGATCCACATAAGCACTATTGCTAACTGCTGGATGAAAGCCCTTGGAAGCAATTGCTGCAAGTCAATAGTCACATTGCCTTCTGCCACTTCTATTTCCTAGTAACAGGGGGAAAAAATCACATAAACACCACATAATCATTTATAAAAACTCTGGTTTGTCTATCATCAGAAAGAAACACTATTAATCATATTAGTTCAATGACATATTTTGATGGATTTACAGGTCAAAGACTTAAAAATTACTTTTCCTTCCTGCAGTTGCACTTATGCTAGTATAAGTGGAAACTGTACTCACTTGAAGTCTGGAAGCTACATTTCTACAAAATTAACATTACAATATGCTGTGCTGCATACACATTTTAAAATGCAGAAAGATTGGACCAAAACAGTATGTTAAGTTATCGTTATTACTTGTTAGCTTTTAAACATTAACACAGACTCTTGTTTTAAACTTCAATCGTATGAAGCAATGGGCACAAATACAATCCGGTAGCTTTAGCAAACACTGAATAAGCTTGTCACATTATGGAATACTATTGGGTTCACAATGTCTAGCTAGTATATGTAAGTTACACGAGTGATTTTCAGGCTCAGATTGGCAGGTCACAGGTGAGGAGCATGTTAAATGTATTTATCACTAAGCTGAAGGCTGCATAGTACATCATGTTCCGTGACAAATTTTGAGGGCTTACAGTCATCTTCCAGGAAGTCTAGGGACCAAGATTCATGTGCCTCACTGGCTTAGGCATGTTATGGTTCATATAGCATATAGCAGTAACCCTAAACTTTTTTTATAGACCAGGAAGAGAAATAGTCTTCTCCAGGGCAATCGCTTCATTCTCAAACAGATGTCTTAAAAAGGTTTAGTAAATTGACTCATAGATGTGATAGTCTCTCTCCGTTGACTGCAGAGGGAGTCTCAGGGGACTAACAAGGGGGACACTAGCTTCAGACATCTACAGCCACGACTATCTACACATAAGGATCCAAGCCTTTGCTGACAAAAAAAAAAAAAAAAAAAAAAAAAAAAAAAAAGACAACTAAATCAAAGGTCTTTGCTCCTATTTCAGACACAGGTTTCCTGGTGGGAAGGTCTGAAGGGTTTTGCCCTTTCCCAGCTGCCCTCAGTGTCCCCCTCCACAGCCTCCATGCAGACAGCTCAGATGCTCCTGCCCTGAGCCATAGTTCCCCCGCCATTCCTGTGAAAGGGCTGCATCTCCTCCGGGGGCTTTGGGAAGGGAGAGGGGAGGGCAGCCTCACGCCACCCCCCCAGCCGACGCAACCCCTCTACCCAGTGCAGGGAGCACAGTCCCACAAGAGGGTCATGGCAGGCATCGTCGCAGGCGTCAGGGCTGCCCCTGCACAGCGGGCTGCGTGTCTGCTCTGGTTACACAGCCAGAAGTGCCTGTGTCAGCACGAGCACCTTACCTGACCGTTTCCACCTAAATCCAGCCTTTCTGCCTAATCCAGGCCAACGTCGGCACAGATGTGTTGGTACTCACACAGCTGAACTAGAGGAGCTCTGCCGCCTCAAGGACCCAGGGAAAGGAAACACAAGCACACAACTTAATTGCGAACAAGGTTTTACCCTGAATCAGCACAGGCATTTTTCTTCCTGCAGTCCCACAGGGACCATGAAAATCTCTCTCTTTGTACAACACCTTCCAGAGAGGAACGTGAAATTGAAGTGAGCTGGTATTGGTGTTTAACACATCCACATTTTCCACAAATCTTCTGCTTTTTTGTCAGCAGGTGCAGATTTCCAGGAGGGGGTCCATTTGGGTCCAGGTTTTTCGGTGCATTACAGGTACATCCTATGAATTAGCTATTCTGTAAGAAGGATTTTAATGCTTATCACTCATAACTGCAGCCTTGCAGAGGAACATTTGACTCGAGTGCACCTCGTGTCGGGATTCTGAAATGCTTCTGCTTCTGAGCCACGATATTTAAAGTTGTTACATCAACCATGAGAAGAATTTAATTGAATGAAAGGAAGTTAAGATTAAAACATATACACATTTGCTAAAATAAAAACTAATCTGGTATTTGCCAGTTAAATATACATTTTTACAATTAAATTTAAATTCTCTAGAGAAGCTAAGTGGGTTAATGTGGATAATTTTTAAAGCTTTTCCTCAGTGGAGTCAATTTTAATTTTGGGATTAAATGAACAGCTAATAGAGACATTCAGATATTTTTTTCCCCATCATACACTTGATGTTTGCTTAAGGATCTTTTCTTACCAATCACCCCTTCAAAACAGCTCTCCCTCCAATGAGTATTTAGAGCACATGTGACTTATTAAAAACTTAAAATAAGCCCTAGGTTATTAGATTTGCATCCATTAACACCCTTGCTTTGAGAAATGGCTTTTCTAAAAAAGCATGTTTTAATCTGCTGGTACTATTTTCTTGCATGGAGACTAGAGGGTTTTACCAGGTTTTTTAGAATTTAAAAATCGGGCAGTCCTCAGCAAATATTGATGACATCCTTGGTGCTAACAGTACTACTACAACCTGATGCATTATATTCGATATGGCAGTGCCTGTGTATGCCCCCTATAACGCAATTCTTAAGTAGAAAGAAGCATGAAATCAAATTGGTGTAAAACAGTGTGGGGAAAAGAAGAAAACTTGTCTGTGGACTCCTTGCAAAATTACCCTGTAATATTCCCGCAGAGCTGAAACAGTTAATGCATGTGTTAAAGCTTGCAATAAAGCCTCATTTAAAAGTTTTCTAGACAGTGGTTTATCTAGGATTAAGTGATCTGTAATTCCAGGTGAATGAACAATTGATCCATTTTGGAATGACCTGAGAGATTTCTTGTTTTCCAGCCTGATCCTTCTGATACCCACACCAACCATTTACAACTTCAAGTTTTCAGCAGACTTTTCTATAACTCAGCCAGGTCCAGTTCTGCAGCTACAATTCAATCAAAAAATCATGTCAGGACTCAGTTATATTAGCTGAAATTAGGAATGTTGGTCATTTGTTACACTTGGAGTCATATTTGTCTTCTAGGCCTCAGTTTTCCACTGAAGACAAATTATCAAGGTTTTTTTTAACAATTAAGTAATTATTTTATTTTCATTTTAATGGAAACTTAGTGCATCCTGGTATTTATCCATCTTCTAGGTCTTTACAAATGGCCACATATCTCACAAGACTTACGGCCAATATCGCAAGGGCTGCCAGCACTGACCTTTGCCCCTCAACGTTACAGGGTGAACAATTGCAAAGATATGTATGAGATATCAGAAGTACAGAACGACTGTTCAGATATTTCCTCTCATTCCTTTTGGGTTAGGTCCAGTAAAGGATTTAAAGGCAGCGACACCTGAATTTTTAGGCCAACTTCCAGAATGGAATCCAGAGCCAGATACCTGAGCTCCTTCCAAAACTGGAGACAGACCAATTGGAGGGAAGAACTAAGACCCCTGAGCAGTGGCGAGAACCCCGGTCCCCCTGTCCCACTACAGCCTGTCTCTCCACAGCTGAAGCCTCGTGTGGCTGATGAGTTTTACTCCCTCCTGGGTTTCACCAGGAGGCCTCACGCTGCGCCATGGCGGCAGTGCTTTGCTGTAAGAGAGGGAGCGTGGGCCTGAAGTCCCCCCGGTTGAGGTGGGCACCCCATGCATGCTTCTGCCTCCTGGGAGAGTGCTGCAGCCACAATGCTAGGTATGAGACCTTCATTAGAAACATTTACCCATCATTATCACTTGTGAGGGACACGGTTTTGGCAGTGTGGAAGGCAGGCTCACTTCAAAGGATTTTGAGTGATTCTCTGTCTAGTTTTGGGGTCCACTGAGGCTTAGGCAGGCAGCGTTGCAGACTGAGTTGAAGAGCCCCAAAAGCATTTAGAAACCTTAAGGGTTAAGCAGCCATTGGGAAAAGATGTTTGGATAAAAGGCACCAAGAGCTTAGCCCAGTTGTCTAACCATAAAAGATGTCCAGCAATGTTTCTCACACCCTGGGGAGGTACAGCTGGGAGAGACGGCGCAGGCCACATGGGAGACCTCTAGTTTTCAGGGGCGGCAGCAGGAAGCCAGCAGATACCCCACCACCTCATAAATGGAACTAAACACCTAAGTTTTAGTAACTGAAATAAGCCTTTATAATGACCAAATCCCACATTAGGGGATGGAAATCTTGTACCTTGCTTCTGGCCTTTGGTACACTGAGAAGATACTGCCGAATAGCAGTAAATGCTAACCAATAAGGTAGAGGTGAAAACCAGTTGAAAACATGACTTCTCCTATATATTGTATTACACTAATAAAATGTTACGGAAAACAGCCCATGCCAAAGCACAGACCTAGTTCTGCAGCTGCACATTGTAAAGCCTGTGGGAAAGTGGGGTGTGCCTGCCTCCAGTTTCCACTCTTCTTTTGAGACCAGTCAGACCATGCAATAGTTTACAGTTATATGGACAGAGAAATCTATCCGTGGGTCTTTCTGAGAAAAATAACTAGTTCTAGAGTGAAAGCCCACCTAATGAGATTTGTAAGCAAAAAAACCCAACCAAACAAACAAAAACCATCTAAACAGCATTGGGACTGAGTGCTTACCCCAGCAGGCTGCTTGTTTTGGATACATGATGGAAAAGGCTTTTGCCAATTTCTGCTTAGCTTGGCAAACCCCGTGGCAAGTGTAGTCACAGTGAAAATACTCCCAAACCAGATGATACACATGGTTCCAGAGCTGATAAAAAAATGGGCAAATGAGGGCTAGAGTATAGTACAACCAGTTTAAATACTGTGTGACAGAGAAAGCTTTGCATACTATTGCCTTCAATGTATCCAGCCAAAACCAGTATCATAAGGATCTCACGTTTCTTTCACAGATAAATAGCAGTAGTAGTGAAGTCAAAGATGAAATTATATGCAATTGTATATACAGAAAAAATGATATATTTTTTTCAGACACAAAGGCTGATCTTGGACACATTTGTTAGACAAGATTCACAGAGAGGTCAAACTCAATTATAAAACAGAAAGCAAGACAATTTTTAGTGACTGCGTTATGTGAGCAGGAGGAAGGAGACAATATATCTACATGCCAGTTTGAAATCAATAGGAAATTGGCTAACCAGCCTAAGGCTTTTTTCTGCTGTGTTCAAGGGGATTGGTTTACTAAAATAATCATTTAATCCCATGTGCTTCAGGAATACTGGACATTTGAAGATCTGAACCTTTAAACCCTGGGCATTGTAAAGCTAATACTTTATGCACATTCAGAAGTTCATAGCATAGCATTCAGCCTTTATCTGGTCAATAATACTTTTTATCATGTGCCACAAATGATACTATGATCCAATTCCGATATTTATGCCTGAAAATGAATTTATTTTACTTAACAAACTTTCACGTTTGAAGTAGTAATAGGTCATGAGTTCCAGCTCCTCAGGCCAGAGGAGATTAAGAAGCCAGTATATGTATGGTTCATAAAAAGACTACAGAAACTTGAAAATCATTGTGCATTTCTGCCATGTGCTGACCTGGTGCTGTAGACATTTGGCTTTTACATATTAAACTGCCAATTCTGATACTAATCAGTTGAATCCAAGATGGCCACCAGCTAGCTGATGTCTTTTTAGTGTCATCTTCTTGCCAATCTCGAATTGCAAGTAACATTGATGACATCTTAGCTTACCACAGCAAAGGTCCTTGCTGGAATGGGTCAAGCCAAACAATCAAATGCAGGGCTGCAAAGCATCAAAACAAGTTATTACAATTTTAAATAAAGCAAATTCCTCTCCTTTACTGCCTGCATGCCTTTATCATGAAGGACAATCCTCAGTTCTCCAAGCACGCACACACATTTTGTGGCTGCATGTTTTCCCTCTTTTCCTGCCAGAGCAGATGGGGGAGCCCTGGGCTGTGACTCACAAGCCTAGCCAGACTGAAGAGGTAGATGTACAATTTGTAAATAATATTTTCAGCTGAGGTGTCTGACAGCTAACAGACGAGCACAGACTATACCCTTTGTTTTTCAGAAATGGAAGCAGGAAGTTTGTTACCTGAAAGAAAAGCACACAAAGTCCCATGGAAAGAGTGTGGCAGTAGTGGGCTGGGACACAGGACAGTCCTTGTCTCCCAGCTGGGGGCCAGGCTCAGGGACCTAAAACACGCTGCCTTTCTCATGCTGCTTTACCATTCCAGCTGGCCGATCACACACCAACATTGACATGAGAGGCAACTGATAAGGTCTCGCCAAGATCACCTCAAGACATTACAGAGGTTGCGGGCTAACCCATTTCTCCAAATAACAGTCAGTTGAGTATAGTTTCACCTGAAACACCTTTCCCCACTTTGTACGTCCAGGTGTAATACAACTACTGCTCAAATGGCTTCTCAGCATGTGGTAACGGGACCTGTGTGAACAGTTCATACAGCCTCAGCATTCCCTAGGAACTAGAAGAGTTTTGTCCTTGAGCTTCTTCAAGAAACAAGAAAGTTTGGGAGAAGATTGACATTGATTTTTAAGAAATATTGGTATAATGCGGAAATAATGGCAAAAAGCTAATTAGATATTAAGAAGGTTAAGAAGGATGACCTAAAGGGATAGACTGGTATTGATCGCACACAAAATGATGGAAGGCTGATAGGGATGCCATTTGCCATGAGTAAGAGTATGGTAACATAATTAATGCCATTCAGTAAGAATTACGGAGAAGAGATTTTGTCACACAGATACCATTACTGGAGGAGATTAGAAGTTTAGGTGATAAAGGTAATTATACAAACATAATGGGTTTTGACAAGGCATTTTGCATCACGCTGCAGGACTTTAAGTTCAAAAACAAGTTTTGTACAAAAAAAAAAAAAAAGCGTAGAGTTGTAAGAAATATAAGATGAAAAAATTTCCTAAGATTATCTAGCTCATCATCCAGTTGCAGATGCTTGAATATAAAAGGGATTTCAAATGGAAATTGGATTTATACATTACTAAACAGCAGTATTTTAAATGGTGTTGCAAAGAGTTTCTATTCATGGCTCAACAGTATGAAATACCTTTATTATTGAAGCGAACACGAAAGAAACACTGCAGCTAAAGTACAAACTCTGGCAGAATGCTAAATTATAAGAATGAGTTGGCTCAACACAGACTGAGGTGCTAGAAGTGCTGGTTACATTCAAACAAAGAATGTAGGTCAAACATAGAGATATGTAAAAGCAGTATCCTGTAATTCAATGACTTTGAGAAGAATTCTAGTTTAAGGGAAATAGCAAGTGAAAAAAACCCCAACAACCTAATAACATGATGGTGTGATTATGAGGGCTAGTATGATCAGACATGTAAATAAGAATTAACTTGTTAGAAATAGGATGATTGTATACAGCCCAACCAAGAAGAGCTAATTGGGATTTTTTTTCTCTGACGTTTTTTCATCAGAAAATTCAACACGCTCAGAGGGAGGTGGAATTTAAATAAAACTCCTTAGTAAAAAGTGGGAAAAGGTTTTGATTTTCATTACACTTTATTGTATTTTTAAATATACTGTGTTGGTTTTAAATTTAATATGCCTTTGAATTTTAGGTGACATCATATCATACTAAAAATATTGAAAGTCAAGCTGCAATGAAATGTTTCAAGTTTTCTGTAAGATCGCTTTTGAGCCTACAGTTGTAGAAATCATTAACATCATCTCTTTTTATTCTGATTTGGAAGAGGGAATCTCTGAAATCCCAAATTTTCTGTCAGCTGAGACTATAATTCAAATATTGGAAGCTGAGTCCAATGTTAGTATTTTAAGAACACAGGAAGCCAAGAAATATTGTAAATTAGCTGAAAGAAGGATCTGAAGTTGGATTTCTTCAATACTCAGTTTGAAAACAGAGGTTTGGATGTTTCCTTAGCTTACTAGACCAACAGAAGCGTAACAAGACCTAACATGAGAACCACAAGCCAGAGTAATTCCAACTAAAATCAAGTGAACATTTATTATCCATTGGGACAACTAAATTGGGATTACCATAAATCAATCATTTTTTGGAGCCTTTACGAGGACATACTTTGCTAAAAGGCATGTTTGTTGCTCAGTTACAAACTTAGGACTCAATACTGAATTTCAGCTGCTGGGTTTAAGCCTATGAATATGGGCAAAGAAACACAGCAGCAATCAGACACTGCTCAGGCCAGGCAGCTGTCTTCTGTAATAGATACACATTTGCAAGAATGAGCAAGGCTTGCCAAGGGGTCCAACAGGGAAGAAAAGGGTCAGGATCTGCAGTGTGAAGCACTCGCTGAAGATAAGGTGAGCTGCACAGAAAGAAATACTCTGAAACAAGTGCAGCCATACATCTATGGGCAAAGCACTTTTACTCTCCCCAATCCTTCTATGCAAGAGCTAGAAAGAAAAAAAAATATGAGCAGGCTTTTACAAAAGCTAATAAATGAAATTATAGAAATTATAGGAGGAGTTGTCTGAAAGGACCCAACGGGCAAAATTATTCCAGTACACAACTCAGCAACTCTGGGGAAGCAGAGAAAGGACTAAAAGCCAAAATACAGAGAACTAAATGGAAAAGAGAATCAACATATGCTGTCCTCCAGCACATTGAACATTACACATTGTGAGAAAGACCCCTTCCCCTGCAGATCACCACCACCTTGCTCTGACTCAGCATCTTCCTGGCCAGTCAGCCTTTCTGCAAGTGTATCTGCAACCTTAGCTTTTTTCAAATAACTCATATACCTGATAAATTATTCCTCTTAAATCCAGAGCAATAATAGTTTTGCCCTACAGCTTCAGATGAAGATACACATTTTCACACATTGCTAATCTTTGTATAACTTGTGTTTCAGGAAAACAGACCTATTAATATAGAGAAGATTATAAATACAGATGAAATTGTGAAGCTGTATTAAAGCACAAGAAATCTTTCTTAATTTAGGCATAAGTCCCTCTTCTTACACAACAGATCTATCATAAGCAGATGTTTCCATTAGTACCAGATAAGCAATCATCTTCCTGATGCATTAGAAATTCAACAAATATAGGTAATCTGCATCTATTCACCTCTCTCTATCCTTAGACTGCAAGTTTGCAGACCAAAGACTGTCTTTTCCTGAATGTTTGGAATGTGTCCAGCAAATAGTGGGCACTGGCATAAATAAATAATAATACCGTAGTCACTGGGGACATTTAAGTAAAATTACACTCTGCATTAACTATTAAGCTCCTCTTCCAAAATCCCAAATGAACAATGATGTTCAGAATCCTGGTTTTCATTTATCTTATTTCATTAGGAGTTTCCTTCTAGCAAAATAGGACCGTAGCCATACATGTCCTGTTCATATATTCTTTCCCCACACACCCACCGATGCTCAAAACAATCCCTCTTCCTCAGATGCTGTGGGAAAGATTCTGTTCTATTTGCTGCTTCTGAGTTCTTGTTATTTCCTTTTGAAAATACAATGTCAGCCAGAACTTGAGGGAAGAACCTCAGTCTTCTTTGGGGAGTTGTTTATTGTGCTTAAGGGATGCTTAAGGTAACAGAGGAGGCAATGGAGTCATTGTATGGAAAGAGGGGACGCCAAGAAGCATCAAGGAGCCTGTTGGCCCTCAGGAAGATTTCCAGGGAAGAGGTGACCGGTTAGAGTTTGCTGTATCTCAGCAGGTCACCGAGTAGGTTAAAGCAAGGGCTCACCTGAAAGAGCAGGTTTTGTTGGGTTTTATTAATTTCCTTTTGTCTTTCTTACGAGCTTTAAGTTCTCTAAATTTGAAAACTTAATTTTCTAGGTTTTAATCAAATAAAGTTTACTTTGCTTGAGGTTAAAAAAACAAACCAAACCACCAACTTTAGTCTGAGAGAATACAAGAACATAATATAAAAAAGTTTGTCTGATGCAGAGTCCCATCACACACTACAGGGACAGAAAGATGACTGCTCTTAGTGCTGTCCCCACCACAGGAGCAAGGATGGAGGCTTTCACACTGGGAGGTTTCACTGCTGTCAGAAGTGGAGCAGTAAGTGTGAAAGAAGGAAAGGAGTGGGAAAATAGGAGGTATTTTGACTGATACCAGGCCTTCTCACCTCCCCACACACCAAATGTCCTCCTGCAGGGAGGACAGGTGCAAACGAGAACAAACAAAAGAGAATGAAGAGGGAAAGCAAAGGAGAGCAGTGAAAAGTGAAACGAAGGATAAAGCTGGGAATCATGACATCGCTGGCAGCAAAAGCAGAAAAACAGAGCAACAGAACCACACAAGAAGGTCTTTTCTTCCCATCATCCAGGCAACTCAGCTATCCTAAAGTGAGTCAATTAACTTCCTGTGATACTGAGTTCAAGAGTCAGAAAGCAGCTATTGCTCTCATGAGATGGTGTGAGATCACCTCAGACAGGTGCCAAAGGCTGGACACACATGTTCCAGAACAATTGGAAATGGTATAAAATACACATCATGCACCAACACAAGTAGTATTTCCTGCAAAATTGTTTTTTGTTTTTTTAAAAAAGGAAGTTGGCATAAATGCTCAACTCCTACTTAACCCCCAGCATCTGGAAATGAGATGTGCTTTATAGGAAGTAGTTTCTAATCCTCTCTGATCTCCCCATGAATAAAAAAGTTAGAATGGGCAATGATATAAGGTAAACATAGATTGTGTTGGTACAGCCTCAATTTTTAACTTTCAAAAAAAGGGATATTTAAACAAAACAAAAAACCTCATAAATACCCTTTTCAACCACAAAGCTTGTCTTCATTTAAGTTTGCAGGACCTGCAGTCGGCTGAGATAAACTGTATCTCAAGAAAGACATTACAGTTGGCAGAGGGGGTGAGTATACTACCACAGTCTTTCCTTCCTTTTCCTCCAGTGTATCAGCCAATTTCTCCTTTGCAAACAGACCTGAACGATATGCAATAGCAAGTTTTCCTTTCCTCAGAGGAGAGGAATAAAGGCTGAGATCTGTGTTTGAAAGTAGCGATTCACCTGAGAGTAACCATTTTTCAACCTCTCCATCCTTCTAGATGTCATGATTATATATATTTCCCAAATTTAAGCAGATAACATTAATTAATGTAGATACGTAAAGCCAGGAGAAAGTAAAAATATGGCAATCCTGTGGCCAGAAAATTCTCGAACTGAGAATTTAGGTTTGCGTCTATCCCAGAGCATTGCCACATATGAGTAAGCATCAGAACAGAAGGATGTGTCACATGGGGTTCTCCAGGGGTCTGTCCTGGCTGCAATGCATTCCAATATTTACTTCATGATTCAGAGAATGCATATTAAAATTAGAGATGGCAAGAACCTAGAAGGAAATGAGAGTATTGCAAAGGGCAAAATAATCTTGACAAAGATGGAAATAAGGTCTGGGGAATAAAAACACAATGTACCCCAACAGAGTAAATTGAAGATATCATAAAAGCGAATGAACCACACAAATACAGAAGAGGAAATAGCTGATTAGAAATTGGTTCTGTAGAACAGGACCTTGAACAGTATCAAATAGGAGCCAAACATAAGTCAACATCAAGCTATGGCAGGTTTCTTTAGGTACCAACAGGATTCTGCATGCACCCAAAAGCCAGAATATAGTACGCAAAACGTGGAAAAACCCTGCACAAGGCACAGCTGCGATACAGCCACGTTCTCACAATAAAAAAATAAGTAAATAAGTAAAAACTCATGTGGCCAGCTGGAAGGAATGCAGAGGAGAGCTGCGAGAACAGCCAGTCCTAGTGAACATGACCCTGGAGGAAAGATGGAGCAGCGAGTTATTGAATCCAAAGAACATGAGACTAAGACATGGCAATACTGACAGCCCTCAAGCACATAAAATGCTGCTGCAGGGAAGGATTGAACAGTTCCACATGTCCATCTAGGAGAGGGGAAAAAGTAACAGGCTTAAGTTTTAACACTTCAAGACAGGGAATTTTCTCTGTTGGCAAGAATAGTGAAATGTGGGAACTGACTGCTTGAAGAAGGGACCAGACAAACCTTCCTTGAAAAAGACAATTGACCCCACCTCGGAGTAAAGATAAACTCCGAATGTCCTTTGCAGCCCTATGATTCTTAGCTTGCCTATACATATATTACCAAAAAAGCAAGCAAAAAAGTTAACATCCCGGATCCTTTAAAAGCAATCACTTCATCATGACTAGTCAGACTCTTTCACAGATTAGATAACCGTGCCTCGCTGTGCTCTCGTTTCTCAGCCCTCCCCAGGTTAGCACATACCGGAGTGGCTGCCTCTACTCTCCAGTTCCCTGCGCGTACACCAGGGCTATTTCTGCTTTCTCTAAGCAATGCTCTACAGAGGATACAAAAGCCTTTATGGATGATTAATAGCTAGCTTTCAAGGCTTAATGATTTGGCTTAGAAACTACATCTTATAGATCAGTCAGCTAATCTAGATCTTGGCCAGCTTCTCTTCTGCTCTTTCCAACAGACAAAGTGAATATTCAGCTTTCATGCTTTCAATCATTTTTCTCCATTATTAACCACCTATTCAGACAACTATTCCCCAGTTGCACCACTTTGTTCAACAGACCATCGCTAGCGCATTCCCAGCGGATAAGCAGAGAAACCTTCAACCTTGATCAAAACAAAATGTTGCTAAAGGCACAGAAATAATTCAGGAATCAGTGTCCAGTTTTGCAGTTCTGTGTATTTTATTTTCCAGGTTTTGGCTCTGCAATGATGAAACTGCATTATAGCTAAGGCAGAACACACCATTTTACTACACATTGGGTAATGTATACAATTTCAAAGAGCAGAACTTCTTTCCTTCTGTTACTGGAAGAAAGATGAATAATAATGTTAAAATTAGTTACAGCCTGTATGTGGTAGATGGACTGTTGCCATATGGTGGTTATGTAAATTAAATGACAAAATAAGGATCTAGCATTTATAAGCAACTTTTGCACACTACAGACACCCAGTCTGCTGGTGCAATACCTACTAGCCTCCACTTACAGGAAAAGATGACATCAAAATTTCTTTCCAAGCCTCTGAACAATTATTTCCAGGAAAACACAAATCTCTTACTTGCCTAACATACAAGAAAGTATTAAATCCGACCACCACTCTTGTGCATTATACAAAGTGGTCTTGTTCTCCAATTAACTTCAACGTTTATTTTCACTCACTAAAATGATCTCCCATCAACGCATGACTCTGTCGGCTGTCTGGAAAGGTGCATGACTGTATTTTGTGGATGACTTACATGCCCAAACTTAGGGCAAAGATGATTTCTGTCTGGAGGACTTGAAGCCACCTATCTTTTTCCTTGACCAAATAGGGAATTTAGGACCAGCTTTAGGAGTACCTGTCATTGCAACTTAAAATGGGGGCTTCAGACAGGTGGGCAAGATGCTTCCCCACCACCACCATTGCTCAGTCAACTTCAAATATATTCCAGAGCCAGCATTTCAGACTCCATATGTAGCTATCAGATAGCAAAGTGTAGATGCACTTACTAAATACAATTGAAAATATTTCAGGTTTTTATTATTTCAGCAGGCAGGGACAATAGGTATCAAGAGAAATAGATAATTGGAATAGAAATCAACAGTTTCTTCTGAAGCTGGGTCACTATATTAAGAGACCAACTCTCATTTCTCAGGTTATAATAAAAGCATAGCACGTGCTATAGAAAATAGAAGCTGCAATTAATTAGGGTATATAACAGCTTCATGAATCCCTGACATACAGCACAGATTAGATTCAGGACTCCTACTGTCCCACCACACAAAACCATGACTATATTTTCGCTAACCATATGCACAGAGGCTAATTAACACAGAATCCTTTTTCCTTACTGAAAAAGAAGTCTTCAGGCTTTATTAGAAGAACAGGAAAGCAATTAACTAAAGATTAAAGGGGCTCCATCTGCGTGAAGCATGATAGAAATTGCCAAAAGGAGCAGGAGACAGGTAACACAGGATATAACAAAAGAGAGGGGGGAGAGAAAGAACAAGCAATAAAAGGTTAATATTAAAATCACAATTGGAGATCTTTCTCAGTAACCTGTTGGAAGTCAGCCAGAGGGGACAGGTCTGATGTAGGCACAAGCTTTGGCAAAAGTGTACAGCCTCTGCTACTCAGGTCAGATCATTATGGTCCTTTCTGGCCTCATAAATCTAAATTACATCTGTATGAAGACAGATGTGAATAATAAGCATAAAATCGAGGAAGGCTGTAACTCTAAGTAGAACTAAGCCCCTCACGTTATCATTATAGCAGAGGCAGTATGCAAAAAGCATTAACTGCTTATTCGTGACATCTCTCTCTCAGTATATATCCCTCTATCAGTTTTCACAGGAAGTGGTACATCTCATAGGGAGTAGCTGCTTGGCATCTTTCTGAAGAAAGACTACAGGACTGCTCCACCAAAAATGATCTTCTTTGGCCCTTCTATCACAGGGTAGCACTGGGTTTGTAACATATGATCTCCTGTACAGATTTCCAGCACTGGAACTTTATTTAAAAGCCATAAAAGCTGTATAATCCTGTCTGAGTGGATTGAACGTAGCTATTTTCTAGCACAACTTGGTGCAGGTGGAAGTCCCTACATAGAAAGTGTCTGTATTAACACAGTCTGGTCTTTTCCCCTATGACAAATTGCAATACATACTAACTGGCTTACTACTGTCAACATAAAAATTGGCATATATCTGAAGTACCCCCCTGTAGTGGATACTATAGACTTGGGAAGGGGAAAAAAGGGAAGTATGATATCATTAAGAAAGTCAGTAAGTCTCAGGGGTTTCCAAGGTCCTTTGACATGTACTGCTAGAGTGGTCAGAGGTCCTGAGCATTCATGCTAGACTGAGATGTTAGATCTACTTAAAAGTACATTTTGATGGAAAGATGCAGACATGAACCACACTGGTAAGCATGTCAAAGGGCTCCTGCAACACCACGGATGGATTTGTCTGCCTGGAGCTCCATGTGAGACCCCATCCAAAAACGGGTGCTGCCACACACCGCATCACGGCCCAAGCACTCTCAATGAGCAGGGGGAAAGCCAGCATCACGGGGCCTCTCGGGGCTCACTGAAAGCTGAGCATTCCTTAAGGATAGTGACCAGCCTTGTGGATCAGCTGGCAAAGAGACTGTGGCAGTGAATTTGGCAGGTGAAATATCCTGTTAATTCATTTCCCCTGCAGATAAAAACAGCGTGCATGTTGGATGAACAGCTTCTCCCTAATGACTGTAACTGGCCATCACTGATATTATCAAAAACACAATAGCCCTGAAAAAAGAGCTTATTCCCTTGAAGGAATCAATTATCTTTTCTCTTGATACAAAATAGAAGAATTTAATGGAATGGTTTCTTAGTTAACAATTGCAGGGCACTATTTATCTATAAGAAACTACTGAAATCCTGCTGTTTTCAGTTAGAACAGAAAGATCTGCAAACCCCAAGCGAACAGCAAGAACTGAAAGTTCATGCTGGTACCGGCAGCATTTCACTCACCTTAAAGCAACACATAGGCTGCAGCAGGGAAATAATCATCTATTCTAACATTGACGCAACTCATACACACCTTCTGATGCTTCAGATGTCTGTTAAAATCATCTGGTTGCTAGGTGTATTCTGCAACTGCAACAGCTGTCCCTATGGATATGAGGATGGAACAATCCTCCAACTAAAGCTCTTCAGAGCCTGGACCCTGCTCTTCACTCTGTGGAGCTGAAGCTTGAGCTACCTGCGTATCTCCAAGCTTAGAAGGAGCATGAGATCTGACCTGGTTGAAAGGGCTGGCTGCAACCAGAGAGAGAAGGCCAAAAGAGAAATAGCATTCTTGGGAATCACAAATGACATACCTTTCATTGTTCTCACAAAGGGCTGTGGGGTCAAGGAAGCTGGCAGAGATATTGTACTAGCAGCAGGCGCTGCAGGCAGTGAAGGGCTGGGGTACAGCAGGAACACCCCAGGGGTGCTGCTCCCCAGGCCAGGATGAGCTGGGAGCTGGGGGGGATCGTGATACTGGTGAGCCGGGCAGTCTCCTCACTGACTCGATGCACTCCCACAGTACCCATGCAATGCTAAGTTTCAGTATGAAATTTAAGCATTTAGTACCTTGAGTCAAGATTTCTGGATGTTCAGAATTGCAGATATAAGCGCTGCAGAGCACTCGTTTGCAGCAAACCCATCATTTCACAAAAGCATTAAATTTAAGCTGCACACTATGTGGATCCGATAAATCTGACACAAAGTGCTACAGAGTGCTTGCACATGCAAATGGGCCCGCACACAACTGATCAGCATCCATGCATTAAATCCCACACATCCTGAAAAGGTCTGATTTGACTGTGTACAAACAGAATAACTGAGTTCACTGCGTATGTTTTATACAGTATACATAAACATTTCTTCCTAGGTGGAATTACAAGGTGTGAAAATAGGAGGTTCTGATGTGTCATGACTGATTTTAGCCATCATCCAAGACACAGAACAGTCACTATACTGTAAATTGACCTCTGTGCCTCACGATAGCTACCAACATAGTGCTGTATTCCCTGTCATTACTGCTCAGAATATGAGAGATACTGAGACATTTTCCCTTTTGAAAAAGAAAAGAAAAAAAAAAGAAGAAAAAAGAAAAAGTTCTTATTTGGAATTGTTGTTGTTGTTATTATTATTATTAAACATTATAATAATAATAATAATAATTATTATTATTATTACAGAAGTTTTGCTAACTTGGAATTGAGTAGTCATCTTCACCAAAAACATAAAGGCGATGGTAAAGGAGATGGTATCTACCTGTAGACATGACCCATGTTTTTCCTTTCCAAATGAAAAGTCTGGGAATATAACAGAACTCAAGGTCTGAAAACAACACGTTTACAGTTGCTAAATAACATAACAATGCAGAAATTTCAATTTATGACATCTCTTCCACCGTCCCCAAGATAAAGCTTCCGCATTTTAAAAGGTGGAGGTAATTTTGCTGTCAGTATTTTGCTTTTTAAATATAGAGGTAAGATAAATGAAGCTTGGCTAGCAGGCATTAATAAAGTACAATTCCTCCGTTGTTAGTCAGTAAGGGATTAAATAACAGCACTGAGCTAAAATGCTACTGAGCAGCACAGGTTCTCAATGTGCTAATTTTGAGAGAGCGCCTGAGCAGATGCCACCTAACCCTGTTACAATACGTTGTCCCCAGCTATCCCAGAGCCCTGGGGACAAAAACGAACACAATCAAGCAAACTTACTCTTCATCCTTAGAAATATCATCCCAGAATGTCAAATGCCACAACCTAGGAACCGCTTACAGAAATCACATTAATGACTCATTCCTGTGTCACAGACTTGACCAAGGCTGACCTTTCCACAGTCATTTGTCTTCACTTTTAGATATAGCCACCTCTTTTTCCAAGGATGTGCTTGGACTAAGCGGCCGTACTAAAAATACCGGTGGATTTGCCACCTCCGCAGCGCGGCGAGCCCCGCCCGGCAGCAGGCTGCGTGCTGCCCCCTGGCGGCTGGCTCGGCACGGCTCGGCCCGGCAGCGCCTGCGACACCGAGTCACTCGGGTGACTGCAGCAAAAGGCAACATTAGAAAGGCCTTTTATGAAAACAGCTGCGATGCAATAATCAAATAACTGATTTTCATGCGCTCCTCTGAAAATCAGACCGGCAGGAGCTCGGGTGACACAGCCCGACCACCCACCTTGCCCATCCCATCCTAGAAAAGGACCGAGAGGGGCAGGTGGCCTCCGGGCATGTTGGGTTTCCTCTGCACCAGCTCCCCACCCACATTCAGGCTCTCTCCTCAAAAGCCACCACAGACCTGAAAGGCCTTATCCTCACTGCCTCTGAGCTGCTCTGCCCAGTTTTCTTCATGCCCACCCCTCACACCAAGATTTTCTGGTGCTCTGTTTGCACCCACATTCCTTCCTGGCTCAGCTCAGGGTCTTCCCACTCCTCTTCTGACATCTCCCTGGTCCAGGGAAGAGGATGTGGCAGTACAGCAGCAGATCGACACAACTTAATAATAACCATAGTGATACTGCCCTGCCTGTCCACACGCAGAACACTTGCCCAAAGCCCTTCATTCTTTATACCAAAGTGAAGACAAAATGAGATCTTAAGATTGTAAATCCTGCAGGGCAGGAATTACACTGCTCCTCTCACATGCACCCAGGAAAGAGCAGTTCAAACAAATACACCAGCCTCAAGTGTTTTCATGAGTCTTACCACAGTTACCTGGTTACTCTGATGAACTTTGTTTATTTATTCATTTGGTTTTGCTCCAAAAAGAAGGCGCAGCTCCACAGCCAGCAAGCCCATTCAGAGCAGGAGAAACTAGGATTTCCTAATGACTTGAATTTAGTTATGTACTACCATTCATCGGCTCAGAACGACAAGTTAATGACTACAGAGAGAACAAATCAAGGGCACCAAACCTCACCTGAAAAAAAAAAATAAAGAAAAAAAACCCCTGAGAGAAATAAGCACTTCACTTCTGACGCAGACATATAGAAATAGTGAGAAAAATAGGGCTGGACAGGGCCTGAAGATTTCAAGCCATTCACTAGGTGCCTAGTGCAGGGACAGAAACATTATTCCTGGCAACTGTTTCGCTGATCTATTTTTAAAGGCATAAATATAAAAGGATCCACATTGTTCCTGCCTGGATCTCTCCCTGCTCTGCCTTGCCTTTTACAAAACTACCTTCTGGGAGACTCCATAATCAAATCCTCAACTCCCAAATCAATTGTGCTGTATCACCTCACTCTCCAGAAAAAAATCACTGACCCAACACTATCAAATGTCAAGTGGTTTCAAAACAGCTTTCAAAACAGACAACCAAAAAACCCTACTTCAAATAAATCAGGTGTTTAAAGAAGCTAAAAAAAAAATGAGCAGAGAAATAATAATTCAGCGTAACTCAACCACAGCCAAACACAGAAAAGGTTAAAAATTGAACTGGGGACTACACAGCTGAGTAGGAAGATAACCACCTCACTACCTGATGGAAACAGAAAAACAGAAAGCATCTTCTACAAGGGAAGAGATTTTTTTATGAAAGAATGAATTGTCCTGTACACGTGCTACTGTAGCTATCATAGCTAGTTTTATCCTATCCTCCTTTAAGGGATCCTTAAGGAGCCTTGCCCCCCAAAACCTGTTCAAAAAATTATCTTAATGAATTCTACTACTTTTAGATCACATTGCCCTGTGTTACACTGTTGTAGGCATTAGAAACCAATCTACTGAGATGAGAAAATTAGCTACAAGATACAGATATATTATTCTGTATTTCAAGATGCAGAATTATCCTAGTCTGTTAGTCTGTTTTGGAAGCCATGAATGCTAATATTTTTCTTGCCATTTCCTACCATCGTGAGTCAGTCCATGGCTGAAATTCGCAAAGAGTTTCAAAGGTATCCTCCATAATTCTCAGTACATGTTTTTCCAAGATGAAATTTCTTTTTGAAAGGAAGTCTCACTCAAGACATACTGAGCACTTGACTCTGCATTGCTGCAATCAGTTAGTTCCCATAACATTTACAGAAAGAGAAGACAAGGAAAACAAACATCACTGCATCCTGATAAGGTGACTGTAAACTAAAAGACAGCTTACTGAAAACAACTCTTAAAAGTGCAGTATCTCCAGTATCACCCTGAATAGCAAAAGAGCAAATCCTAAAGACAGAATCATGAAACAATGCTAATTAAACTGTAACCCAGAATAGCAATAGCCAGATGAAATACAGTTCATGAGATGTTACACTGCAAAAACTATGGCTTGCACGAATGGAACTGATCCCAGCCCGACCTTCTAGACATCAGTGGCATTTAAAAAACCAGTCCCTTCAGTCTTTTAAGTGTGGAAGACCATTTTCATAATGCCTTAGTAGTTCCAAGCATGTTTCCAACGTACTTTCTATACCAGCTGTAAGCATTTTCACTTACAGGAATCTGCAATATCAAACAGTTGGCTTCAGTTTCTAGGAATGGCACTACGGCCAAAAAAGATGACCCAAAACAAACAAAAACAAACAAACAAAAAAACCCACCACCACCGTCACTACCCCACAAACACTTCTGATGTTCCCAAGATGCCCCCAATCACCAACTGCAGGAAGAGTATGTTAAATTCTTGAAGTCTCAAGTCAGGACAGTCCACCTTGGCACTGCTCTCACATAAATGATGGGACCAAAGAGAGTTTATGCCTATTGTCTTGTCTTGGTAACAACACATTGCAAGGGGTGAAGCGGTTCCTTCAGAAAGGCATCTACAGGCGTCAGAGGTTTCCCAGAGGTGATTCTAGCTTTGAACACCAAGAGAAGAGGAGGTAATCGGTGCAGGTCACCAAAGATGCTGCTCACAGGCAGGTTTTTTCTTTGCCATCAATCTCTACAAATGACTCTCCAGGATAGCTGTCTCCAGGCAGTGAGGGCACAGGTAATGTTTAGATATTAAAAAAAAACAAAAAAAACCAAAAAAAAAAAAGAAAAACAAACAAAAAAACCCCAACAAAGCCCCCCCAAAAAACAGACACCAGGTTTACCATGGGACCACTGCTGCCACTGCCCTCAGCAAGTAGAAGCAAAGAAAAGGATACTTCCACTGCTCCTTCCCTAAGGATAACTAGGCACGGTCGGCTGGGAGATGCCTCCAAGCTGCTGGACAAACATGGGAAGGAGGGAGGGAGCTTGTGACAACACTAGCAAACTTCTAAGAAAAGCAAGCAACTTGCAGCAATGAAAATCTACAGTCATGGTCAAAGGGTCTTACAAACATCTGGGGTGACAGCAAGCGGTTGGGTGCCAATAGAAAGGTGCTGGAAGTCAGGTCATACTAGAAAGAATGACACCCATATGCAAAGAGAGTAGAAGGAGCTTCGTTTTTCAACACCTTTTTATGTTTAAACTGGCAGGTTCTGTTCCCATACAAAGTATCATTTCTCTACTTTAGTATTTTCTGTTCCAACAGCACCTGTATTTCACAGGTTGGAAGGCTGCTGTTGTAGCTATTTAAAAGAAAATGTGGGACAGTTTCACCTCAAGGCTCTGGTCAACTCCATCATTTAAAGATGGATGTATACACCTCAGCCTTGCTATCTAAATTCTCCCCAAGCAGCCCCTCAACATTCTCTCAACTTTCTTGTTTTCATTCTGACATGGTACCCGTGCAAAATTCCATGTCAGCATACCAAAAAGATCATCTTGGGCATCCTTATTTTTATGTCAACACTTACATCCTTATCCATTCTGAAGTCACACATATGCACAGCACAAATTATGAAATAGCACACATGCAAGTGTTATGTGAGGAGCAAATGTCCACGTTTACCTACTGAAATATAACAAAAAAAGTCACCCACATTTTGATCAGTTCCAAGCAAGGCGAACAGAGGTGTGCACCTTGTTTTCCCCGTTTATACTAATGGGAACAAGTACCCTGAGCCAGCATAGGCATCTGACATTAAACCCTGCAAATCCAGACACCACCTAATCTACTACCAGTTTGACACCATGCAAAGGAATGTCTCAGTGAATTTAGAAAGTTGTTCTCACCTTTGTATCTGAGAGAAATTATCGATCTACACTTACCTGCCAATATCAAGAATGCATTTTTGATGGAAAATGCAGCTTTACACATTCAAAGGATGGAATGTGTCTATTTTAGACATGTTCATTCTTAGGTAGTTGTGTTTCTTCAGAGAGTGATAGTTCAGATTCAGATATACTGTTATGAAGTAAACTGATAACTGTATTTTACACATCCACATCTATTTTAAGTCTAAGCTGCAACCAACCTGCCTTGCCACAAGGCAGTGACTTTAAGCCGCCTTGCCCACCCCTTTGTTTGCTGCAGAAACAAGTCGAGCAGAACTGTAAAACCACAACATTCTGGAGAATAAAACATCTGAGCAAGGCAGTGAAAAAACATAAAAACATGTGCATGCAAGATATGTTGTAAATCCTGGACTGTGCTTTTTGTTCTGTGTTCTGCCCACTGAACTCTTTTAGGTAACATCAACAGCTGTAGGAAGATCATCAAAACAGGCCGTTTTGCCCCTAATAAAGGAGCTGAGTCCCAGGCTCAAAGCACCTAAGTAATGTGAAAGAGCAAACCCAGCTCAGCCAGGAGAGCTGAACTAGCTATTGCTCTGGAAAGGTTTGTGCTGAGTGGACAGACCAGGTAAATCCAAGTTGCCTTAGATTGAAACAGCAGGAAAACCACCACCATCAACAAAAAAAATAGCACTATTACCAGATGCTAATAAATTTAGTGCAGTGCATCACTGAAACAGAGAACCTCAATCCTACTTATATCTGAGGTAAAACCACCGTAAAATCTACTTTTGAAGAATAACGTTATAGCAAGATACAAGACCACATCCTCCTCAGCCATGGAAATCTCACAACTATGCCAGCATTGCTGCTGGCAATGCAGTGAAACGGTACAGTTTAATCTGAAGAAAAACATATTCAGTCTATGTGCTATCAAAGGCTCAGCCTATCTTCATTTCCCACTAAATCCTCCAAAATCAATGCTAACATTTCCTCATTTGAGATGTGGTTCCAAGTATGCAGCACTTTTATTAAGATTACCACGATCTTGACAGTCCCCAAAGGGATCAATGAACCCAAACAAGCCGAAGTTTTCAAATTCCATTCCACTTTGTGTCCGTGAAATTACAACTCTAAGACTGTAACTCAGGGATGCTGGGAAGCAAGCTCGCTACAAAAGGGAACTAGACCATATTCCACATCATTCCCCTCTGCTCCCCTTTTCAAGATGAGTGGAGAACCTTTATACCCAGCCAGCAGCCCCACTTGAAAGTCTCCTTGTTAGCAAACACCAGGAGCTCAGCAATAGAGGTACCGAGGTCCCATGCTCCGCTACCCCTCATCCCCCACCCCACAGACTGGTCTCTCATTCTGGTTAACCCGTTGTTGCATTTCGCTATTCAGCCAAAGAGAATGACGTGAAATACCTAGCCACAGTCCTTTCTGCCACCACTCAAACCCGATCTCATTTCCAAAGGACTTCAAGCACTTGACCAGTCACACAAATCCTTCACACGGTAGCTTGAAGATCATCCCAACAGAAGCCAACCAAAACCAAATGCTGGTAACAACACCAACTATCTAAGCTAGTTTTCTTTATTCTCCTATAAAAATGAGAAGACCAAATGCTTCAAGCCCTAGAATCTTAATAATGCAGAGAGAAAAGACAAGTAAAACACAAAACCAGAAAACACTCCAAAATTAAATACAGAAAAATAAAACCAGGAAGACCAGACACCCTCAGCTGAGAGACGATTAACTAAGGAAAAGATGGTTTTGAATCAGAACTCGGTATCAGACTTCAGCAAGTCCGATGCCTTCAGTTTCACTTCTTTATGCAAGATTTGACATCAATTAAAGCTAGTTCCTCAAAGCCTTAAGTGTTAGAAGATATGTATGCATCACTTTCAAAAAAAAAAAAAAAAAAATCAAACAGGCTTCCATACAGAATGCTTAGATCATCCTCAAAGTTTTCTGTAAGGTATCTCACATCAATGCTAAAGAAAAATCTCTTGTAACAAGACTCAAATGTAATCCTGAAGGCCCACTAAAAAATTTACAATTGTCTTTAGCTAATCCAAGCAAAACAAGGCAAACGAATGTGCAAGGCTGCATCGTAATTAAAAACTCGTATCCAGACAAATTAATGTGGAACCCTGTGCATAAGTGCCCACATGGACTTTGACTATATTCAAAGCTATATTGCAACTTTTCAGGATTTGTTGAAAAATATGCATTGTGTGCATTAAAAGCAGCAATTAGCAATCCTCTTTCCTTCAGTTTTTGGTTTCCTCCCATTCAAGATGTCTGCATGGAAAGATTAAAAAAAAAACAACAAAAAACAAAAAACAAACCAAAAGTCAATTGAAAAAAGTCCATCTTAATCAAATAAATTATTTTCATTACGGGAAAAACAGAAAACAAAAGCTATTCTGTAAGTCAGAATGAAGAAGAGACTTGTGCTTCAAAAGAGCTACCCACTAGACTTAACTTCATGGAAAGATATTAAAAAAAAATTTTAAAGTTGTGGAAATTGCAAATTGAGCCACATCTCTAAGAAGAAATATGCTACCCAAAGCTTCAAGTAAAACAAGCCATTTTTGTAGCTGTTTATCTACATGGATGCAGAACTGGAGATCCTTTGGCAGAAAGCTTACCTTTGAAATAGGAGTACCTTCACCTTCACGTATTTCAAGATGCAGACTGCACACTTGTCCAGAACAGACAGCAGAAACTGCAAGAATTAGCTGAGAAATGAACAGTGACTCTATCACTATGCCTGTATTTTAATATCCTAACCTCAATCCAGAGGCATTCAAGAACATTAGTTAAAATGCACTTCCATAAATAGCTTGGTGTTTTCTTTTACAAAAGAATAGACAATGAATATGGCAGTTCTGTCCTTATATCCAAACCATAAAAAGAAGTAACATTAGATGGCCACCACATTATTTGCAATGTAAAAGTAGGTAAACCCTACTTTCTTATTTAAAAAAAACAAACAAACAAAAACCAAAAAACAACTCCTTCAGCATTAATATTCACTTTTGTTTTAGAAGGACAATAAAAACAAGCTTTTCTCAGCTAAGGAAGAGACACCTTCACAGGGAACAAAAAGCCAGTTATCAAGAGCGTTTCCCAAAAATACAGCAAGGGTCAACCATCAGTGTGGAGAAGTGTTCACTCCACAAGTGCCAAATTTTTAATAACCAAAAAACCATTTATTACAACAGAATATTACAAACAACTAGTTTTAGTTATCAAAGAGTAAAACTTTACAAAAATGCAAACGTATTTTATGATTGTGGAGGGACAGATATTCTGGGTTTACAAACACGACACCTTTTTGTTTATGCACACTTAAATGTCATTTCCAGTCTGCTTTATTTTCCATCAAATACAGTACATTTATCCAAACAAAAGCATGTACATTCAATATAGAACATTTTGAGCAACAGCTACAGTCCAGCTCCCATTCACAGTATTTTTAGTGCAATGCACTAACAGGGCCAAATATTTCTCTATCCATAAAAGTATTTTTACTCCTGATCTTGTGATCAACATTTTTAGATATATTTTATACAAAAAGTATATATGAACACGAGGCACCTCCCTAAGTAAGGGAGTGAACCTATATAAAAAACCATGGTATTTCTTTTGATGTACAATACCTTTCAAATTGTAGCAATTTGACACAAATCACTAAACAAAATATTTTCTAAGTATAAACAAAAAAAAAAAAAGAGGCCAAAACAACAAAAAAACCCCAAACCATTGACACATGAAACCTGCCAAGAATTTCATAATGGTAGGCATGCAACTGGTTTACTACAGTCTTGATTAAAAGGTTAAAAAAAGGTATCTAAAACATTTTCCAAATTATACAAAGTCAAGTGCTACCTAAAGTGGTCATTTATGATCTTGAGAGAAAAAATATTTTGAGTTTCTCCCACGCTATCCTCCCTTTTTATTAATATTTAATGAAATAACCTAACATTATAAGTGGTTGTGCACAGATTGTCTGTCTATAATACATCAGCAAATATTCACTACCTTCACATTAACATTAGTGTGTTGATCTTTCAAAATATAAACTGAAAAAATAAACTGCAACTATCATTAAAGTGCTTATGTATAATTTTTTTTAAAAAAAATTAAAGAATAGAGGAATGTGGATATTCTTGTAAACTTCCTAGATGTTTACAAAGTTTGCCTGTGAACCACACACAGAAACAAAATGGAGATCTTTGAAGTGACTTCAGTACAGTGAAATTCAGAACGTCCCGGAACTGGGAAATTAGTCAATATGAACAAACTGATGTTATGGCAAATACTAAAAATTAGTACAATTCAGCCAATATACACTACATTGTTTGCTCTTATACATTCATTTGTAATAAATTTAAACCAGTATAAAACACATTTACCAAAGTAGGATATCACAAAAAAGGTAAGAGCTGTTCATCAGTTAGCACTACCAGGGAGGACCAGTACGCACCATGAGCTCTCTGAAGGTATTTCCTAAATGAGGAACAAAAAATCCTCTTCCAAAGCTGCCGTTCATTAACTTGCCTCTGTACTTTTTTTAGTTTCAGAAAGTTCCTTCTATACTGCATGAAACCTCAACTGCACAGAGATAACTGCTAATTTAGAAGCACGTGTGCATTTCAACTACTTCACTGTTTTGGGAGGAGGCACTGTCCTACAAGCAGTCAGAATGTTTACTAATTTAGTAAGAAAACAACAGCTTATGAAAATATTTCCTCCTTATAGTACCATTATCAAGGTATTAGCAGTTCCAACAACAAACTAAAGTCTTTTTCATTCATATGAACTCCAAACTTTCCGAACATCACTTGAACCTATCTGAGGAGAAATGGGAATAAATTAATACTTTTGAGTTTACCCATATAATTATGTTTTAAATTACACAACATAAATAATTTACAAGGCTAACTTTTTAATTCTTGATCAAAATGCAGAAGTCACTCTTCCTCTTTAATTCAGGGTCCAGCTCAGTTAATTTTTGAAGTTCCATCCCACCTAGACAGGATTTGTTATGAAGTCACAAAAGCACCAGATTACAATTTAACATAGCTGGGTGGCAATTCACTACGAAAGCTGAACTCAAATCAAATTACCTCCTGGGAAACAGCGTTTCAGAGTTGAAATATAGAAAAAGGCACATACACTTGTGGTTTTTTTTACCACACATGCTAGAAAGATAATTCTGAATAAGGATGTTAAAAAACCTTGGTGTAACTACTGTTTCTCTTCATTAATTTTTTGTACAATCCTCCAACCTTCAGACATCAGTCAGTCATTCTGAAATACAAATTCACCATAGATAAAAGTGGTTTTTTTCCTTTTTTAAAAGGTTATTTTTAAAATAGGCCATCTTTAACATGAAGGCTACAGAAAACTGAGAAACTACAAATACATCCCCTCCAAGTGTAAAAAAACTCCCAGAGTACCATATAAACAGAACTTTAGAAAATTCTTGGCCAGACTTTTACACATATTTAGGCTTAAAAAAAAAATCTTGATGAGACTCAAACACTTTAAAAAAATAAATGACCAGCAGTCTTCAAACCCATGCTTCTATAAATAAGCCTTAAAAGAATCAAATCCTAAATCTGAGGATTTTAAAGGTGTTTGTAAGCACCTAACACATACTGATTTTAAATCAAAGCAATTAAGCATCCAAATTACATTCCAAAAAACAGTTTGATCTCCTTTTGTTGACAGGGCATAGGCAATACACATTCAAGTTTTAAACAAATAAAAATAAACGCACGAATGACAAATTCCAGTAAGTTCATAGGGATTTTTTCTGTCAACAGCTTTTACTGTAGTACCTGTAGTACTTCTTCAACTGGGTCACAGAGAAGTTAATTAACAGGTTATGTTACTCAAACGAAAGCATTGTTAATTTTAAAAAATCACTATTTTAGAAATGTACGTATATTAGCTTGATTACAATAAATGGCTTAAGACAATGTAAAGAGTTGACTCAGTACAGTTTAACCTAATTCTATTCCAACTTCCTACAATGACAAATTTAGAAATTAACTCTTTTCCAAAACGCTAAAAACAAAATTTAAGAAAATAAAATTTGACATCTACCTTAGTATTTAAGCTGCTAAACCTTAAAATCTATGGAAAAATATGTTTTCGGCAATAGATCAACAGCAAAAGAAAGGCAATGGTTTTGTTTTGCTTTTTCTTAACAACAACAACAACAAAAAGACAAAACATTTTTCTTTTTCCTCACCAGACAACAGCTTTAGATCTTGTACTTCTGCCTTTGGTTTTGTTTTCTTCAGGTGAATGAGATACATTTGCTTTGTGGGTTTTCTTATGATGTTCTAGAAAAGCTTTTCTGGCAAACGCTTTCCCACATTTATTGCATCGGTGCAGAGAAAAGTTTTTTGTTACTTTTACTTCAATACCAACATCAGCTCCTTCGTACTTCTTATTGGGAGAATTGGAGGTGACATCCTGTTTTGAACCAATCTGTTTTGTTTCATCCCTCTGAGGGCCTCTTTTTGTAACCTTATTTAGAACAAGATCAATTGGCTTTTTTATTGCTCTAATTTCTAAACTCGCAGTTATTTTCCCAAGGTAGCGTGGCGACTTTTTATGAACTACAGTTATATGTCTTATCACATCACGTTTGCGACGTGTTTCGTAAGAGCAGAGTGGACACCTGTAGTATTTAACATAAATGTTATTTCCATCTGTGTGTAATTCAATGTGTTTTGTCAAGTTCTGTTTAGAAGTAAATTGGCGTTTACAGAGTTTACAGTAAAGCTGCTTGAAGTCAAAGCCAGCTGAAAGTTTTGGCTTCCTGGTTTTTTGCTGGCCACCTGCAGCAGATGCATTGGTTGGTTTAGAGGTTGATTTAGTGGTTGATTTACAAGTTGATTTAGTGGTTGATTTAGAAGTTGATTTAGGGTTTTCAGGGTCCTGTTTAACTTTATTTTTCTGTGCTGACGGTGTGCTCTTTTTCTCATTTGAATGATTTGTTCCCTTTAATTCATTCTGTGGAGAAAGGGCAATGGAAGGGGGTGAAGGTTCTACAGAATCTGCTGGTTCAACTTTTACTTTTATTTCTGTGCCATTGGCAGTATTGTTGGGTCCTTTCTCTCTTTTAGAGTTCTTTCCAGAAAGAGTTATCTTGTGAACAATTTGCATGTGCCTTTTCAGCATTATTTGTGAACTATATTTTCTCTTGCACAGAAGGCATTTGCATGCAGTTAAATTGTATTCAGCCTTTGAAGACGACTTTTGTTTTCGGGTCTTAAAAGATTTTTTAGCAGAAACTGTATCCAAGAACAAAGGTTGCCCAGGCTTTGTAGCTATATCAGGAGTAATGGAATCCCTTCTTAATCCTCTATGAACTTCATCGAAATGCCTCCTTACGTTGGCTTTTGTAGCAAATGATTTATAACATACAGGACAACTTCTACCTAATGTTACAAGAACATTCTTATTTCGCCCTTTCATGGAGCACTGATTTGGTTTCTTTTTTGTTTCTATGTACTTCTTTAGCTCTTCCATCTTTTTTTTGTGCACTTTTCGAATGTGCCGGCGTACACTGCGTCTGGAATGAAATTCTTTCCTGCAAAGGCAACATATCAACTGGTGGCCAAAGTCAGAATTATCCAGAGAGTCTGAATCAGGACTTACTGCTGGAGGCTGTTCTTCAGGAGTAGGTACCACCTTGTTTGTAACGGGATCAGCAGGAGGTAATTCTACAGTCTCCCCGCCTGGGACTGGGGCTGGAGCTGAAACAGTCTTGGGTTGCTCTGTGCTGGGTTCCTGTATCTGCGCTGGAGCTTGATCAGGGGTGCTACTACTTTCTATGTTCTCATCAGGGCTATCAGTCCTTGACACATATTGAAATACAGCATTCTGATTAGTTTCTATAGGTTCCAATTTAACTACATATTCTTGCTTATCTACCCTTGGATAGATTGCTTCCAGGAGGTCATTTATGGCTTGACTCTGTTTATCATTTATATCTGGGAGGTCTGTGAAAAGAGGCAAAGGTATTTTTTAAATATTTGTTAATTTCAAATTATTTAAATTTCAAAGTATCTTTTAACCACTGCGCCAATTCAGTCACCAAATTTGCACAAATCCTGTATTTGTAATTTTCCTGACTATTTATATTTGGAGGCTTTGAGTAGTCATTGTTATCACATCTGCACAAGCTACTTTTTTATTAAAAGCCAATACTGGAAGTACACCCTTCTAGCACGCTAATGCAAAAGCCACCTAAACTAAAAATTAAGTTTTCCTGGAATTAAATTGATCTCTAAAAACCAGTATCAATTGCAAAAATAACATCACACAACTGAGCTTGTTCTACAGGTGTGAAACTAAGCCTGCAGTATCATTAGAAACTGATATTCCTACTGCTGGAAATGGGTGTTCTCAATAAAGGAACCTAATTCTGGAAATAAGCTCTTCTCTGTGAACTCTGAACAGTCCTTAAAGAATGAAACATCTGTGTAACCTGAGCGCTGCACGAAGATTTAAAGTACCTTAAGAGAGAACAGCTTCTGGGGCAGGGAAAGCTTTTAGGAATGCCAAAGCAGTTAACAGGCTCAATGATACAGTAAGATAGTAAATGTTAAGGACAGAAAACCCCTGTATTATTCTGGGGGGGACGGGGACGACACACGACAGGACACCGTACTAATTCCTCAAAACAATAAAAACTCAGCCAAAGGCGTTATTTTAAGAAAGGATAACTTCACCGAGGTTTACTAAAGTTCACCCTGTGTTCTGCCCTGCTAATGAGTTGGAGCAGACTTAAAAAGCAATAAAGAAGGATACAGGGATTCTCCTTGTTTGTGTGACACCAGCAAACTTCTCAAGCTCAAGTCTGCCTTTGAAGTACTGTTTTAATACACCCATTTTCCAAAAAGTTTATTCAAATGCTTTTGAAGCACTTATGCACTTGGCTACCGCAATGTTAACTGATGTTTCCTTGTTTGTTTTACCAGAAATATTAGTAATTTCACTGTCTGATAATTTTGCTGGATACCCCCTAGTTTTTGTAGAATGGAAGAAAAAAACCCAAAAAAACCAACAACAAAAAAAACCCAAAAAAAACCAACAACAAACAAAAAAAAAACCCGAAAAAATTGCTCCCATTTACCTTCACATCATTCATGCTTTTACAGGACTCAGTTCTTAAATGCCAAATTAATTCAGTGACCTAGCTCCCAGTACGATATGCTAAGCATCTGCACTGGCATGCCTAAGTCAGGGTGCTACAGCAAAAAGACAAGGCATTGAAATGATACAGTTCAAAATTATCCACGATGACTTAAAGATGTGATTCCTGGTAAGAGCTAATTAAAAATCCACACTTAGTCATGGTTGATCCTTCCACACTGACAGCAATACATGAAAAGAGTGTCAGTGCAAGAAATATGCTGTTTTGTTGCTCAAAACCCATCTTCTAACACTGAATTTTTAGCACCTTTTGCAGTCAGTTTCAAATGGGACTATCTATATAATTTTTATCAAGGGTAGAAAGTCCTTCCTATTTTATAGCACCTTATTAGACTACTTAATGACTACCTAACTGAATACATCTCGAAAAGTCATCAGGGAATAGCCTTTGGAACTTTTTACTGTGTGGACACTCAACTGTTATTCCTACCTCTTGTTCACTACCTTTTAATCTCTTTTACTGAAAAAAACTGCCACTTTATTCAGTAACCATCAGACTCAATTTTATATAAATTGTAAGTATTTACATAGTTTTATTCAGAACATGTAGTATTATTCTCTTCATTTGCACCCCTCCTAGCGAACAGTGAACGATGAAAGCTAACCAGCCAATTAAATGAAGGCTAGAATGGCAGAAGCTGGATGGGAAATCTTTACTCAGGGTAATCTTATTTTGCTTAGCAACTTTTGTTTCTAAATCAGATGCACTTCTAACCTTGCTTCGAAAATACAACTCATCACATTTCCCAGAGAAGTTCTGTGACTCTCTACAACTGGCCAAGCACACTCATTTAAGGAAGGTGACAGTACTAGCCTTTTCGCCTTCTCCTTCACGACAGTAGCTGACACAATGTGGGAAAAGAAACACCTAAATAAATCTCTGTTCCTAATTTTTGAAATATTGAGGCAGGAAGGCATTTATCAAGATATAAAAATCCTCATTGCACCTATGTTGATCTAGTCAAGCGATCAGGACAATTAGAAAGCTTTACATACCATTTTTGAATGCTGGCACTTTTCCGAATTATTCAGCTTTACTCAGATCAACAAAAGGTCATCACTGGAATAAGACTTTAATAAATCCCTTTTTCCATAAAAGCATTATTCTTTAAGTTTCTCCTCATCATTTACGTTATTTTCTTTCAATAATAATGTTTCATTTCTACAGCAAAGGTGGTGGGCTAGGCATGATCACACAGAGTATCTTAAAGCAGCATGAGGTGAGGTGAAGTGGTGGGAAAGAGATAGTATTATTGGAGCACAAGCCCTTAAAGAAAAGAGTGAACTTTTAGTCTATGTTTCATGAGTAGGACTAAAGGATTGTGTGAATGACAATGAGCATTTCCCAAGTACTGGAGAAAATCACAGATATTGATCCAAGCCACTTTACAGGATCCAGCTGAAGTCCATCAGAGCTATGCTGATCTAAAACGGAAAAGCTTTGTTAGATCCATACTTTCCTACAAGATTTATTTCCCAGTCCTCTGGCATACATTTGGGCACCTTTCACAGTAAGAAAGGAAAGACAGGAAAGAAAAAGGAGAAGAACATTAACAGTGACACTCTTCATTAAAAGGCTGGACATATAAACTAGTTATCAAATTGTGACCTTAACATGGGTTAATGCAACCTGAACTCAGTTGTTAATGCATACTGAGTCAGTGCAGTGCCTTCTTTACTACCATAGGAGTGATCTACAAAAGTTAGTATTGAAATTTAATTCCACTTCTTTTATGCAATTTGTTTCTGGTGTGTTTTTATAAATTACAGAAAGATAAGTTTCTCAACTTCAGATAGCTTTATTAAATATTTCAATTAGTATGACTTACTATCATCCATCTGGAGACTTGGAGGACAATAAAACTTTTTATGAGTAATTAAATTTGGTAATCCTCTGAAGAGACTCCGGCACAATTTACACTCAAAAATGGTGTCCACATCTTTTAGCAAAATATGTTTAAGTTGTTTAGTTCCTGTAACAAAAGAAACGTTACACTTAAGGAAGGTATTCTGTTCATCTTTTAATTCACATCATCCCATGAAAGTGGAAACATTTTAAAATGTGACGATCATTAACAGCATTTTATCTTATGTTAATGCTGCTTCATTGCACTGTAAATTCGTGAACATGCTCTAAGTTTCACTATGAAAACAAGACTAATTTGAAAAAAAAAACAAGGAAAAGTCAAGGATTACACACATTACAGTTTACAGGGAAAGCACGATGATTTATGATAAAAACTAATAGCTAACATTAGGAAGCAGTCCATACTACAGTATCTGGTTGCTGCATACAACTGCCCAACAGGAAAGAATGAGCACCTAGAGCATTTGAAGATGACTGCAGTATTTTTTCTTCAAGTTTATCCAACACAGCTAAGAAAATAAGATATATACAGCTATTTCATGTAAAAACAGCACCTGGTAAGGCAAAAAAATAAAACATACAAGAAAACAAAGAGAATAACTAACAGGTCAAGCAATGTTACTACATCTGGGTATCTGATCCAAGATCAAGATGATGATGCTTAGGCAATAAAGTAGAACTGCAGACATATTTTCAGTCTGCTGAAAGGAAAATGCATATAATTTAAGTCAGAAACTTTTCTATTAAAACACAGGCAGTGTGGCAAACTATGGAGGCTTTCCAGACTATTACACACTGTATATTCCAAAAAAACCCTGAAGATGTTTGATGTAGCACTGCTGATGTATTCCAGCTCCTGCTTTGCTTAAAGAACTAAAGGCTTCAGAGTTTAAGTTACACTTTAAATCCACTCCTCCATTTCTCATCTCATGAAAATTACGAACGTAATGTCTACAATTAGCAATGGATTACTAAATGATGAATACTTACCCACTGCAAATTAGAAAGAAATGCTAGCTAGCCAAATTCAGCTAATTTATCTTGGGTTTTTTCTTATAATGGATTTAACCAAAATTAATCAAAATTAGTCCAGCAAGCAAAAATAGTGAAACTCAACCAAGAATAAACAATACCATTCAACTATGGAACAGCATCAAGACACTCTCCAAGCTGAAATAGAAATTCTTCAGATTCTGTCTATAGAGTAGAAAAATACAAGAATAGAAGAATCTGTCATCACCGACATGTCTCTTAAGAATTCCTTTTAAAGACCAAACTCAGAGTCACATTGCAGAACTATGTGCGAGAACTCAAGTAATAATAATTTCATAACAACCAATAATTCCTCAATACAAACAGGCCTTATCAAGATCAATTTTTATTTCTTGGTGTAAAAGTAGTACCACAAATGTTTTTACAACTGGGTTTTAGCAAAGAACAGTGTCTTCTTCAACAACTGCTTAAAAATAGGACCCAAACTTGACTATCTGAGCCTACCGTCCAGTTCCTGTCTCCTCTTATGCCTTTCCTGGGCCACAGCCACAGCCTCTTGTCTTTTCTTCTTACTGCTCTTTCCTCAAGTGTTACTAACCTCACCATCACCTGACCTGTATTTTTACAGACTACTGGACAAATATTTAGACGTAGTGAAAACCCCAAATGTAAAAATTGAACAGAATTCCCCCGAAAGCAAGTTGTTTATTCAGATCTCACCAACAAATGTTGGAATTTCTGTATATAAAGAAAACCACTGACAAAAACCCAGCTGAACAAAACTGAAGATGTTCTATGCAGGTAAAATTCCAGTAAGTTACCAAACTATAGTTCAAATAAAAGACCTCCTATTTGGTGATAGCATGCAATAAACCAAAATTTGGCCATGCTGTTGATGCGTGCCCTAGCCACAAACCACACTCCCAAACAAAACAAAACAAATCATCTAATTCTCCATTATTTCCCAATCAAGGGACACACTAGTGCCTCATTCTCTCTCCCATTATACTGATACTTCAATCTCTTTCCATTCAGGAATAAAATGTTTTTCTCTAATCCAAATTATTGGCTTAAGAATTACTGGATGAGATTAAAGGATTTATGACATACTGGAGGTCAGACTAGATGACATGGCAGTCACTCTCACTTCAAACCATCCTTATGCAACTATCAAGATTTTCACTGGTGGGAGTAAAAAAATAATTGGTCCTTTTGAATTAGACTGTAGAACTTTAGAGACTCCTGGAAATTTAAAACATCCACTGGTTTTGTGGACACAGCGGGCAGAGAAAAAAAACATCTTATTCTTCAACAATTACAGATTATGGCAATGAGCAGTCAGTCTTCTGCCAGCATATGTTGCCTCCAGCTTACTGAAGCCTTCTCTTTTTTGTAGTTACATCTAATGGGAACAGGTGATACTTTGTCAAATTCTGTTAATATTTGTAAATGTTGACAACAGAATAACATATCCACAAGACGTCGGAACTGAACAGAGGTTATTACAAATACTTTCCTGGCAGAAATACAAAGTTTATGCCTTTAGCGATTTCATTTTTAGAAAAAAAAAATATGCTTTGGATGACAGAAGCTTCTGCTAAAACCACTTAAATAGTTATGGACAATACTCTGGCTTTAATCTCTACTTTACCACAAGAATCAAAATGAGTTTATTTTCCATAATGAAATGTTGCTTGTTCAAAACTAAACAGTAAAATCTTGGTCTAAGTCCTTTTGCCTTCTGTCCAGCTTCCCTGGTGCACATGACTGAAGATGTCAAGGTAAGCCATCAATGTAACACCTGACAGCGAGGACAATCTGGCAGTAGCCCAGAGACAAGGGTACTTGCAGCTAGTTCGTGCTATGACCAGTAGAGATTCCATCAATCTGCTTAAGGAAAAGAAGCCTGCCACACATATCTGAGGCTTTAGGCAATCTCAACTAAACTAAAAAAGGTTACTAACGATGACTCTCACACCTAGCTTCTCTCTTTGTATCAAGCTGTTGAAGTGCTAGTAGAGAACATAGATACCGTGCTCTTTTACAAGACTGAGCCCAGACATGCATCCCATTACATCGCAGCGATGATTTATACATGAAACATTTCATATATGTAACAGTTTCATGTGGAATAACCTAGAAACATGTAAATAGAAGAATTAAAAACATCACTTTAATTTTTTGTAAGAACTGCTGCGTTCTCGCACCAAGGGCTGTGAAAGTAAAATGTTCAGTTTGTCATATCAAAGGCGTAGAAACAGCCAGAAAACATTAAAGGTTTCAGTCACTTCCTGCATACTCACCCAAACACTCAGTTGTTATTCTTACAGTCATTGCTATGTATGGCAACTGCCAAAATCAATCAAGGAACACCTTGAAAGCAACATGATAAAGCAATTCTAAAAAGTTCAAGGTAAACAGTGTATTTTAATCTCTGGAGTTCTAGGATAAACTCATTAATAACAGCAGGAGGGACGACACAAAGCAGAATAACCACCTATTTTTTAATGGTTTTGAAAGATATTTATACAGCAGAAGCTGTAGCTTCACTACTTTATATGAAAAACTTTATTCAAATGAATAGCACCTAACTACAAATACTTTGCAAATATGTAGAAAGTCAAGTGCTGGCTGTTTTAATATACTACAAATACATAACTCTTATAGCAAGGTAATGAACTTCGTAAGAGTCAGACAGTTTCATACCTGAACGAAAACACTCAATGATTTGTTGAATACCAGATTTTGACGTTTGTAGAGGCTGCTGTAATAACGGAGGATCACCAGGTTCCAACACGTGCACTGAAATATATAAAAGGATAATAAGCCATTAGAAAATACTCAGGTGATTTTTATTAAGTTACAGATTTTCTGTGCATACAGTAAACTAGCTAAAAAGAAAGTCCAGGACTACAGCAGAAGTTGCCTTACTAAAAAAATTTAATTTACATTGAATTAAAACCTAGTCAATACTGAATTTTCCAGCCACGATCCCTTCTGACAGTTTGTTGTCATTCTGATTATTTAAAGAAAATATGTATTCAAAGCTACCTGTATCAAGCAAAAAAGCATATAAATATATAAACCCAAACTAACTCACTAGAAATCTTGGTCAATTAAAGCAATTCCCCCGAACAAGCTACCTGACTCCCATCATTCAAACTGAAACAGATGTACAAAAAACCACAACCAAATACTGTACTTCACAGCATACTATGTGATTTTCATATTGCCAGTACACATCTAAAGCACTAGCAATGATCAGAAAAAAGCACAGCTACGTAATATACACCAAAAAGAGCTAGTACAATATTTTTAACCAGTAAAGCCACATTCAGGAAATGCTTCTGGTTCCAGCAAACTGCTGAAGTAATGCCTTACTTCTGAAGCTTCATTCCACGTCACAATCTTTGTAAAATCTACCGAAATTAAAACCTTTATTGAGCAGGATGTTTATTAGTTGTTCCGATACGCAGTATTTATGCATATGAAAATTAGTAGCATTTCACTGCTGTATATGCATAGGGCAGTTAATTTTTTGCCGGAGGGAAAACCAAATTTAAATGAATCGTAGTACTTATTCAAGCACATGTTTGCAAAATCATTAGTTAGGTCTTCTTTTTAATTTCTTATTGACAAAATAACTAGCTTTGTACTTTATAAATCAGTTCCTACCTTACCCATTTGGTTTGATTTTTAAGCCTATTGTAAGGTTTCTATTTTTAAATGAAGCACTGAGCACCTCTAAGAAATTTATTTTTGATAAGGAGCAGTAGAGGCATAGTACAAAACTATTTAGAGATACTAAGTGCAAATAGATTGAACACATTTTTGACGGGAAAGTTGTTCTAGAAGATGTAAGGTTATAAACAAATTCAAGCTGAAAAGAACATCAGAAAGAAAAGCAGGCTAAGAAAAGAACGATAGAATGAACACTGCACCCAACTATGCTGGCCCCATAACATACTATTATATATACGAACACATAACAACCATTACAAATCAGCTAATCGTTTGGGGATCTCTAACACAATGACATATTGTATTCTACTAGCCTATTCCCTATTCTTCCAAATAGTATATTTTGGTTTGTATACTGCCTCTAATATGCATGCGCAACACCCACTGACATCAAGAGAAGTGACATATGTGAAGCGGACATAACACAGCGCTGTTATTTGTAAGGCAAGAAAAGTATTTTAGCCTTTTTAAAGCATTAGAATCACTCAAAACCATTTTTTCTTAAACACAAAGCAATGTTTCTACTAGCTGAACAATACCTAGTCTCAAATTACATTTAATTAAAGGAGCATTATCAAAGTTGCCATGCTCACGCTTTCAACTATTAATTCCCCAAACTGATGCCTTTCTTTTCAAAACACAAGTGAAAGCATCCAAATAACAAACTCAACAACAAGGCAACAAGAAAGGAACCAAATTTCCTTGTAGGCTGCCAATTATAAGAGCAGGCAGAACAAGTACAAAAAAAAAAAAAAAAAAAAAATCTATCAAGTTGGCTGAACCTCCAAAGTATCATTACACTTTCCACTGATGGCATCTTCCGTGTCACAGAGCAGTGGAATGCAAACAGCGGTTTCAGGACTTGAGGGTTTTCTTGTTCTCTGAGAAGATCTTCAACTTCATCAGAGCTCACCAAGGATGTAAAGTAAAAAGATACACAGCAAATGCAAGATATTGCCAGAAATGTCATTTTACCAAAGAAGCAGGATATTACACTTTCTGGAAACAAAAAGGCCAGGCCAGTTTTACATAACTTCTGGCCTTCCTCTGCTCACTGCATACAATGCCCATGCGGTGGCTTGCGGATTATTGCACATCCTGCAGGAACTGAAAAATTGTCGTCTTCAAATAATTTTAATGTGACAGTTCAAGGATACCAAAAAGCATTTCCAAAACAAAGTTCGGACACTTTTTACATCCCAAACTGTCACTAGTGATGCACATCTGCAACATCACAGCAGCTTCCTCAAGGGTTTAGCGAAGATGAGTAAAACAGCCAAAGCATCACACACCACCGTACCTGGTTCGCAGCATCCATGGTGGTGGTGGTCTGTCTGACAACACTTGTCCCTCAGCGGCATTTTCCGTGACCACGACCTACTGTCCTGCTACATCCAGCAGCGCGTTTCTGCTAAAAGAAGCAAATTAACTGTCACCCCGGCGAGGAGGCGGCTCAGGAGCGCGCTAGCCCCGCACACCCGTTTCCCGCAGCGGCACGGCCGGGGCAGGCCAGGAGGCAGCGGCACCCTTCCATTGTTCACAGCAGGTCCCACACCGCCCTCTGCAACGGCCGCTGCGGCGAGCCCGCCCGCTCCCTCCCGCCCGGGCCCCGCCACACAGCGCGGCCCGGCCCGGCCCGCCGCAGCCAGCGCGCCCGCCCCGCCGCCACCAGAGCCCCCGGCCGCCGCCGGCCCCGCCGATCCCGGCCGCTGGCCCCGCGCCCCCTCAGCCGGCATTCCCGCCGCGCCGCTCTCCCGCCGCGCTCGGTCCGCACCTCCCCGACCTCCCCCCGCAGCCCCGCCGCCGGGACCGCGTCCCTCAGCTCCCGCCCGAGTGAGGGAAAGTTGCGTCCCCGACCGACAGCGGCCGCAGCCCGCCCGGGCCGGGCCGGGCGCCCCCCGCGGCGCTGCCGGAGCCGGAGCCGGGCGCGCCCGCCGCCCCGCCACGCGCGAGCCCGGGCGGGGAGGGGCCAGCGGCCGGCAGGTGACAGCGGGCGCCAAAGGCCGCCGACGGGAGGGGGGCGGCGCGGCGGGCGGGCCGCGGCGGGCGAGCCCCTACCTGGGAGAGGACGGCCGGCTTCCCCCCCCCGGACAAAACTTTATTCGCCCCTGTCCCGCCAGAGCGGCGGCCGCTGACCCCGGAGCCGGATGGGCACAGGGGCAGGAAGTGACTGCGGCCCTGGCGGCTGGGGGCCCCGCAGTGCGCAGGCGCCTCGCCCGCCGCTCCCCCGGCCGGGCCGCACAGGTGCCGGGCGGCGGCCGGCGGCGGGGCTGCGGCGGGGCGCGGAGGCGGGCGGCCCGGCGCGGCGGGGGACGAGGCGCTGGGGCGGGGGGTGGCCGCCGCACGGAGGGCTCGGCGGGCGGCGGAAAGCGGCGCCGTCCCCGTCTCCGTAGGGAGCAGGGCTCGCCGCCGGGCTCTGCGCTCGGCGGTGATGTGCAGAGCTGCCCGGAGGGCGCAGCTGCTCGGAGACCAGTGGGAGCGGCCAGCAGCGCCTGAGGTGGCGGTTCTGCCCCGTCTCAGCCCGGTCTGCCCTGTTACAGGTTGGGTTTTTATTAAAAAAATAAAACACCACACAACCAACCGCCAGTTGGTCTGGTAAATTCACGATGGAAAAGGATAGATCAGCGCTTTCAACAGCTGGAGGATAAACTTTTCTGAGAGAGGATCGTGTGGTGTGTACTCTCGAGTACCGGCAAGGGGGTGCGGGTGCGCTGCCGTGGACGGGCGGGCAGCTGTTCTGCTCCGGCTACGTTTCCACTGGGCGCCTGTTTAGTCCTATGCTCTCTTAATGCGCCTCTCTTAGCAGCTTGGGTTGGTGAAAAGGTAATCCTCAGGTTTTGCCAAAGAAAAGCACACGATTAAGTCTTCTTCCACTTAATGAAAAGCGTCTGTTGTGTCAAGGAAAGGTTTTGTAAAGAAACGTAAGGAATAAGCCCATCGTTACAGAAAAAATGCTGAGTGCCGGTACCAACACAGACCCAATCTGTCAAGCTTTTGCTTGTCATAGCGTCACTTCTTAAATGGAGGTGGAATTCGTGGATTTAGACAATGTTCAAAGCCAATTCTACTGTCCGTGTCAGAGTAAGTTGTCTCGCACTGTGTCTCACATCAGACATGGAGACAGCTGACCAGCTGACCATCAACTTGAAAGCAATGAAGTCTTCCTTTAAAATACGGACATTGATTTCACTGTCATCTTTTTCCAAAGCAACAGGAGGCCATATTCCAATTCCATAAAGTCCCTTTGGGTTTTGGTTAATAAACTAGAGTCATCTTACATGTCAGAGAACAGTTCAAACAGCCTAGTGCCAAGCAGCATCCTAACTCTGAAGTACAGCAGAAGTCAATTATAACATTCATGTTAGGCAACCAAATGCAAGTCTCTGCATACGTCCTGAGGTGCTCTCATCTTGATGAGCTTAGTCACACCCTGAGCTCTGCCATGTTTTAGACACAGACTGGAAGAGGCTTAAACTCCACCCCGCCATGTAGCTGCATTCAGCCCATGTACCGTGCGCTCTCGTAAAGCTGCGAAGCTCATGGGTAGCAAAGTGCAAGGAACACAGCTGTCAACTCTTTTTTCTGCACAATACTCTATGGCTGCTTTACTTACCCAAGAATTAACGAACTCAGAGAATTCCCTGCCTCCCAGGAGATGGGGATATCAGGTTCAAAGTAAGATCTTCCATTCTTACTGATGCCACTGTGCTACAAATGTTGAAATAGCAGAGTAACAGCAGCTGAACTTTGCATCTTGGTCCTTTACTATGAACATTGGCAGCCGTTTTACCAATATAATTTTAATAAGTGATCAAAAAAATAAGAGAAAGCAACCTGCAAATTATAAAATCAGCACTAGGAATTAAAAAACTTTTGGTTGTATTTCCAGTGACTGAAGAAGTTAATAACTTTTTTGAGTGTCTGAATGCCACCAGCTGGCACAAAAAAGATGCAAAAATAGTCACTGTTCGTTACCTGATAAAGTCCCAGCAGAAAGAACTGGAGTAACAGAAGTCTTCTGATCGTTAATGATTTCTTACAATCCCAGCTGTTATTTGTCTTAGTTTCAAAAGGGAGGTATTTTCAGTTTCCAAAAAGTTTCCAAAAATAATTATCCAAAAGTTCACTCCTGCCTCAGAAAAGTCTTGGCAAGGCATGGTGTTTTCAAAGGTGAGCTATCCAATAGTAGTTCCTCCACTTCTTCCTTGAACTTTACTGATAAAATCTAATAAAATTTCTCAAGATCCATCTCATTTAGGGGGACAATGCTTAAAGATTTAAACAGTGATAAAAGGAATCCGGTGCGGATGAACTACTGCATGGAATTGAGTGCTGGAGAGCGAGAATGCCTGCCCAAATCAGTGGCAATGGTGTTCCACAATTCAGCACCCCAGTGAGGCACTTTTTAGCATGCCATAGTCCTTTGCCGAGGTCCAGCTCACTATAGAATATTTTACTGTAATAGCCATTGCTCAAATACAAATACCTTGATATCAGCTTATAAATGTCATCTCTGAAGTGCAAGGATCAAAGACAAAGGACAAAGCAAAAGCTTATTAGTGTTACTTCTGCCAGTTCTATAACTGTATTAATTCCTGTTCAGCTTCAGAAAAAAATCAAGATTTCTTACATATCACATGCACAATTTTAGCTATACGTCAAACCCCATTAAAAATTGCAGAGCAATTTAGGCTGGAGGCCATCTTGCCCAGCTTCCTGCTCAGAGCAGGGCTATCTTCAAAATCAAATCAGGTTGTTCATAGCCTTGCCCTACCAAGTCTTGAAGATCTTGAAAGACTAGAGCTTCCATAACTTCTTGGGGCTTCCTCTATGTTTAGCCACTCTCAATGTAAATTTTTTCTCCTTCTATCTAATCAAAGTTTCTCTTTTTGCACGTTATGGACATTCCTTCTTTTCCTTTTCCTGTTCACCTCTGAAAAAACGTGTAGTTCCACCTTTGTAATAACTACCCCTCTTGGTGAAGCATAGGGATTATATATCCCCTCTCAAAGTTCTCATCTTCAAGGTATAGAAACTGAGTTCCTTCAGCCTCTCCTAATGTCATACGCTCTAGCCCCCGGAATCATCTTGGTTACCTTCTGGATACTTCTTCAGCTTCTAAGTATCTCTTGACTACTTGGGAGCCCAAACCGGACACAGTATTTCAGATGTGGCCTCACAAATGTCGAGTAGGGGAGAATCCCTTCACCTGCTGGCTGTACGCTTGTTAATGTAGCATGGTATGTGGTTAGCCTTCACCACGTCAAAGGTACAGTGCTGACCCTCATTCAGCTGTTCATTGGGACACACAGGCCCCTTTTTGCAGGGCTGTTCTCTCATTAGTTAGTCCTCAGCCTATACCATTGCATAGGATTTTTTTTGTCCTGGATGCAAGACTTTGTCCTGTCAGCCCATTTTTCAGGTTGTTCAAGGTCTCTTCATACACCAACCCTGTCCTCCAGCACATCAGCCAGGCCCCTGGTTTCACATCATGCACGTGCTGAGCATGCATTCCAAGTCATCATCCAGATCACTGACTATGTTAAACAGCATAAGCCCTAATTTTCTTCTTGAGGAACACCACCCATAACTATCTGCCAGTAAGATTTCAAACTCCTAACTGCAATCTTTTTGATCCTGAACAGTCCAGCCAGCTATACGCCTCGTACTCTGCCCACCCAGTTACATTTGGATTTGGTTAGACGGATGCCATGAGAGCTCATGTGGATACCCTAGCTAAAATCAAGGTAAATGCTACTCTGCTTTTCCCTCAGCCACAGAGCCACTCATTCCACCATCAAAGACAATGAGATGGGTTAAGCAACATTTACCCTTCTGCCTTCCCTCTCTCCAGTGTTAGAAATGCCAATTAAAATAAGGTTAAGTACTATTTATTTTGTTGGGTGGCAGGGGAGGAGTTGGTATTTTTGGAGGATGGCCAGATAGCACCTGAAATCTTATTCTATCTTAAATGCATTTTTATAACTTTTGCATTCCACTCTTAAGGAAGACCAGAAAACGTGGGCAGTGTTGCATGCATGTACAAATCTCAGTAACTTAGTTGGCCTTGTAACTTTTTAGTAGGAGGAAGACCCCAATCTGTATATTGTTGTGTTTAACTCATTTTGTAGTTTATATTGTAAACAATTAGTGATGTGGGCAAGCAAATGCACCCAGACTTTGACCAGTCAGATGGCCAGTAATGTGCAGAGTGTCTCTGGTACTCGTAAAAGTTTCCAGCACAGATCAGGTAGTCCCACCTGACCTAACAGAAGATGCCTTCAGGAGGGTACTTGCAGAGGGGAGTCCTTTCAGCCAGTGACTGGCAATGCTGTGTGAGAACTTTGGATCAAGGTGTCAAAGACCCCAGTAAAGCTCACTTCACAATACACTGCTGCAGTTCTTCATCCAACAGGATAAACTGGAACTAAGATCCAATTTGAATTTCCGTGTGTAAATGAAAAACAAGCCGATGATGTTGCCTGACATTGATAAATGGAACATTCCTCTATTAAATATGAATGATAATTGGAATATATAAATACCTTTTAATAAAACTTATTGAATACAAATGGTTGGGCAAAACCTGAGTAAACTTTCTCTTTGCCCTACTAATCCTAAGAAAAGATTCAATGAAAAGAAAACATTTTTAAAACAATTGAGTTATTCTTCACACAATTCATAATTAACTTGTGTCCAGTGAGCATGGAAATTCACAGCTAAGCCACATACAGTGTTAAAAAGAGCAGGATGTTCTTCCATATATCAAAGATAAGGATGAAAATCCTTTTGATCCACCTCATGTAAATTCTAGGCATAAAGTACGTTATTAGGGGACAGGTTTTGAGTTTAGCTTTTTTTCTTTGGCTAATGTTCTCAACATAACCAGCAGACTTTGAAACAGCATCTTTATTCATTGCCTTTTAGATGATCTGGAACTGGTGAGATGTTTTGAACAGAGACTTCTGTTACAATTTGATTAAATTCTTTTTTAATTGTTTTTCTGTTGTGGTTAATGGCTTTGAGAAATCAAAGATTCAGAACAGTTTCTCTTAGTTACTGGATTGTGTTTTCAAAATGTGTAATGAATATTCTAGCAAGGGAGATGGTTTTTTGGTAGAGGGTATCGAAACATTTTCTCATACAGTTGTGATAGTTGGTCTAGTGTCCACTGAGAGGTTTTGTTTTACCAAAGGGCTGGTAGTAACACCTGCTGAGATGCCTTGCCATCTGTTTATACATCTAAGAGCTGTAAGATTCGATTAGTAAAACTTTTCCTCATACACTGTGACCACTGACATTTTTTTTTCTGTATTTGCGGTGCATTTTGAATGAAGCACTTGGCTTCGCAGTAGTTTTTCCTAGGAGAAGATAATTCTCAGTTGAAGTGAATTAATGCTGTGATGCTGCACTGAGCAGAGTTCAGTTTTGCAGAGATGAAGGTAAAGTTGCATAAATTGAAGGATCTCACACATAATGTGTGCTAATCAAGCAGTGTCGCAAATCATAAAGTGTTTCACTGCAAATACAGATTTTCCAGCATTCCTTAATGCATCACTCTTAGTTTATCTTACTGATTCGATGTGGCTTCATCCAATGTTCTCACTGAAAGCATCCCGTGATGAACTGTACATTCATAAACTTCAGAATAAACAAATTTTGGACATAGAAGTCTGAAAGCAATTCAGACTGTTTCAAGCACATTAAAACTCCCTTCTAGAGACTCTGTGTCCATGGTGGCCAGATGGGTAGAACACTTACCAAGAAAGCAGAAGACCTTGATTTCTAAAACCTGAACTACACATTAGAGACCCCTTTTGTTAAGCACAAGGCACAGTTCAATCACGAATGCAAGAGCTGGGGGGCTATAAAGAGATTAACAAAGACAGGCTGATTCTATTGAGAATAAGATTAATTTGGGGAAGGGGAAAAACAATACTGAGTTCTGGTTGCAATTCCTAATGCTGTTTATTTATTTATACCCAATGATGCTTAAATGGGAAATAAATAAACAAGTCTTTAGGCACAGACACTTTCAGATAAAAGTGGGATCGCTCAGACAGCTCTAACTTGTTTTTGTCTTGGGCCAGTCACTGTGAAAAAGTACATTAAAATACAAATGTAATGATGTGAACTAGTTCTCCTCATGCTGTTTCATAACCCAGTACAACTTGGTTACAATATTCACAGTTTTAAACTGTGTATATTTGGATGCCTCATGTTTTTGGTGGAATCTTAAATTCAGTTATATTTGCATCAAATCTACATTTGCACATAGTTGCAATGTTTACACTATCCTTATGCCTTAGCCTTGATAGTATGTTATGGAAAATCCCCCGGCTAGAATAATTCTGAATCTTAGTATGTATGCCAGTCTAACAAGCAGCTGCATCTTCATGCTCTGTTCCCCAATTAACACAAAGCTTCATTACACTTTTGGGATAAAAATAAACTGCTATGTGTATTATCTTACCCATAATTCATTTATTTATGAAGTTAGTAAAACTCACAGTTAATTAGACTTCTCATGAGGTCTAATTCCCTTCTGTGCTTTCTGGTGCACTACTACAAAGTTTAGCAAAGGGAACAATTTTCAATGCATCTCTCCCATAGGAGATCCTTGTCATCATTTGATCACAGATTCAGCCAGTTTGGTTTTTTTCCTTTATACTTCAGCTTTGATTCTTGGTTGCACAGTGACAGAGCTTCATATGGAGGCAGGAAACATCTTCTGCCTAGAAGTATTTAGCTTGTGATTACAGCACTTCTGTGGAAAGCGTGAGCTGGTGGTTCAATCTCAAGCAAAGTTCCACGGGGACTGGAATCCAGGTTGCCCATTTCAGTGCTGCACCTTCTTTTGACAGTGGTTTTTGGCAGAACAATTATATAGCATATAGAGTAAATGGGTTTTTTTGAAAAAAATCTATGTAGCTAGGAACAACTGAGAAGAAAAGCTTTGGCAAACTGCAGGTGACAAGGAGCAACCATTGTAATGCACCAAGAAGACATTCTGAATGGTCAGATTAGTAGGGTCAGCAACCCTCTCTTACAAGGAGTAAGGAAAAAGAAGTCTTAACTCTATTGAAGACATAGCTTGGGTTGCTGGAGTGGGACTTGGGCACTTGTGTCATTGAGAACTTGACCTCAGCTAGCCAAGAAGTTCCCGTATTCTCATCTCCTCACGGATCACTAACAAGTACAGCATGATTTCCAACTTTAAAATAATTTGTCTTGCATACATTTCTTAAGAAAAGCATCATTCTGTGTAAATATTCTCCCCTTCTTACTTTTTGTTCCCTTGTAGTTTACTGTACCTGCCTAACCGGGTGAAAAAAAGTGTGCTTCTCACAGTACAGATAGTTTATTTAACAAAACAATTACTCTAATTAAATATATTAGGAAAAATGAAGGCTTGCTTATTGAATTATATAATGAATTTGCATCTTCTTACCACATTCGGTTTTCATCCAGTCCAGTGATTTTTTTCCCCTGTACAGTCTTCCTGTAGAATGAACATAAAATTAATTAATTCATGTTCTCATCCCTGATTAATCTGATTAATAAAAAATACAAACAGATATGCAACACAATGAGATGCATGCTTTTAGAAATTATTTAATTGAGGCACATATATTTTAAGGGTTGAATAATACTTATGATGTACACTAGGAAATGGAGGAGAATGTATATGGATAAGCGATTTGAGGCCAAATGCAGACCTAGTCTAGCATGCTGATTCACAGGGTGAATACGTTCCGTACCATGTAGGGTATGGAACAGCTATTCCTCTTTTTGAAGCTAGTGAAGTTTTAAATCAATATAAAGCATTGCCTGCTGTCTCTTTCTTCTGCAGGTGATGGCAAAGGATGTAGAGACTGTTGAAGACAGAAGAGAGAGGAAAGGGAATTGAAGACGGAAGGATTCCTAATCCATTCAGTGAAAAAGATAAAGGAGCATACTCCTAAACTTATCTCAAAATGTGGTGGCGAGGGGAAACTACTGGAGAAAACTAGGCGAGGGCATATGTTTCCCTGTATGCATATGTGTGTTCACGTATATATATACATGCCGTTGTATGGATATAGCGTGGGAAGGGATGGGAAGCAGTAGAGTGTGGGAGGTAGTTTAGAGAAATATGAGAGTGAGAGAAATATATATGGGAGGAGTCTCAGAGGAAGAAAGTGAGAATGAGAGACATTCACGAGAAGAGGGGAGGATGAATTGGAAAAGCTGTAGGAAAGATTTAGAATTAAAGGATGTGATAAAGTGCAATAGTTTAAAAATAGTGCAGGCAAGACCAATAGTAAGAAGTATAACAGAAAAGGGGAGGAAGAAGTAGGAAGTCAAGAAAGGAAGATCAAGCAGTAGAATTCATTAAGCCATTTCCTGTGGTTTTATGACTTGTAATGAGATTATCCTGTTGTCTGACCATTTTCTTAGTAATTGTAGTGAAAGCAAACAGAAAGTATAAACACAAACATCCAGGCCCTGGCTCTAATAAGAGCAACAGTGCTTAGCAAATCCAGAAATAGTAAAATTATTTCTATTCAAAAAGGAAGCAACTATTTTCATAAGCTTATTTATATATGCGTATGTGTTTGTAAGTCAAGTCCTATATTGCAGGACAATAGAAGGCTTTTAAGTTTTGCTTAAGAAATTATGTTTTCATTAGCAAATTTGCAAGATATTACTCAACACCAAGGAACACATGCAAGTACTTCAAGATGTCTGATGACAAACCATGAAAATCAAAGAAATAAGAAAGCTGAATTTCAGAAATAATACTATCAAAAGTCCTAAGAACAAGAAGTTGTAGGATTGCAATATATAAATCAGCTAGATACAACTAACCCAATAAGCATAAAAATACTGTTTCGTATAAAGGACCACAAATGATAAATCACATGATGAACTGAAAGAAAAATGAAATGCTGCATAGCCTAATGAACACTAGTGATACATAGCTGATAAGCTAGTTTACATATGTCTAAGAGAAAGAAAATCCATGTAAATGAACTGAGGTGCAGCTCAGCCCTCAGTGTGAGACTGATTGGGTTTCCGTGCTCTGCCTGGCTCCCCTCAGCTTGTGGGAATGTTGCAACACTCTGACCTTGAGCACTCTGTTAAAACTGGTTGAAATTTCAAGTGGGTTTCAAAGCTATTGCAAGATTCAGACTGACAGAATGTGCAACAGAGTAAATCTTGCTTCCTTGGGAGGTGAGGCTAAAACTGTAGAAAAGCAAAATGAGATGAGAGTTTTATTCAGATAGACAGTTGATTTCCACTACATTAAAGCTAAATGCAGTTTGCATTTGCACTGCAAATTAGATTTGCTTCTTGGATAGCAGTACATGGCATGTCCAAGTCAAACTAGGAGTCCAAAATAAAGGACACGTTCATTAAAATAAAGTCAATGACAATAAACTAAAGGTACAAATTGGGGCATACAAAGCACAACATAGGTCTGGACAAAAAGCGTGCAACAGATCTGACAGAAAATATTGACACAAGGCTGTTCCTATTTCAGTGTTCGAGATCCATGAATGCATAAAAAAGATATGCACTAAAAAAAAACGGGAATCAGAAGATTAAGAAGTATTCAGCAATAAAAGAAGTGAGCAGTTACATCGGTAACAACATATTTCAGCAGCTTCTGTTCAAGCTGGAATTAGACAGCAATGACAAATAGTCTCAAGAATCAAACCTCAAACACAAAATGAAGTCTTATAATGAGCATGACTGCTCTGCTCTGATGCTGACCTACTGGGTCTCTCTCACATTTTACCAGTACCTGTGTGAATGAAATTTATGCTAATTAAATTTAACTGAAGTGAGATTGGCAAAGGATGTTTTGTCATGAAGGACTGCACCATGACTGTTGCTCAAACTGTTCTTATTCCACAACTATTACTATTTTTGTTTATTATTGTATTAAAGAAAATGTTGGTGTGCAAAAAGGCATTTTTTTTTTCCATTCATCAGCTTGGCACACTTTTCTGATACCTCCTCGAAAATAACTTAGGACATAATATTTAATTGGCCATTCAAAATACATTGTCCAAGAACGGTGCCAGCTGCCTCTCAGGTGAATTAATTCTGTCATTTGCTTCACTTACAGTACTTCTCCTTGAACTACTCCACAGTTAATAATCGTTTTGTATTAAGCAGTATAGATATTAGAGAAGAGTTCTGAAACCCAGGTGAATTTGATCTTATCGCTACTCTGGTGAACATGTGTCTCCCAGTTTTTACTGTCATGTAGAGTATGTAAACTGGGTCCCAGACAGCTAGTGAATTCAGTTAGTTATGTGCAAAGGAATAAGCTATAGGCCATAGAGGATTGTAGTAGCCCTGGGCTATTACATAGCAGAAGAATAGTTGGATTCCATTAATCCAGTACTGATGTTAACTCATTCCATGTTATAAGGTATAAGCATTGGGAGAGGGTAAACACACTATTTCTCTTTAAAGAAGAGGAAAAAGACAAGCCAAGGATTTAACAAACCTGTCAGTTTTTCTTCAGTCCCCCCAGATGCTGAAGCAAGTAATGGAAGACATTATTATTAAGCATTTAGAAGATAAAGGAGATATGTAAAAGTCAACATGTACCTGCCAAGTACAAATCACAAGTCATCTTACTTTCCTTAATGGGTAATAGGCCTTGAGAAAAATGAGAAGTGGAATCTAGCAGGATTTCAGGAATACTTTTGATGTTTTCTTATGTGGGATTCTCATTCATAAGCAAGCTAATGTGAGTAGAGAACCACAGGCAAAGACAATTTATCAATGGTTTACTGTCAAACTAGAAAATTATATTAAGACTCTATCCTGGTCCAATACCATTAAATGTGTTCATTCATAATTCAGTGTGTTTGTCAAATTTGTAGATGATTTCAAGCTGAAGGATCTTGCAAGCACATAGAAGGCCAGCATGAAAATTAAAAATTATTTTGACGAATTCAAAGAGTAGTCTACAAAAAGAAGACATTTTTCACATCTGTAAATGAAATTCTGCTCTCATATAAGGATAGACATGTGGATGGCACACAAGCATTAATAATTTTAAAAATCATACAAGGGAATAAGGTAAAGATGCTACCAGAGTGTGTGTGTGTGTACATGAATCTCTGTGAATTATATTCCTAAATAGAAATAAAATATTAGAGCTACAGTTTATCAGATTACCAGAACAGTAACAGTTATCAAAAACTGCTGAAGAAATTAGTGAAGCAGAAAATTATTATAATGAGAGATTTCAATTATTTGCTGTCCTGTGATAAAGATCCCCAGCAATCAGGAAGCAGGTGTGAATAACCTATCTTGAGATGGTAAAGGTTATGGACAAAATGAGATGAGACTTCTTTAACGCTAACATTCTAATTTTGAGAAGAAAAGGAAAATCTGAAAGTTTGCTTTGGACTGAAGACTCCATGAAAACATCATATTACATAGCCCAAGAGTCAATGAATACCCTCAATTAGGAAGATATCAAAAGCATTTAAATGTAGAACAACACTAGTGTGATTAAACTGCAAAGGAAGATACTAAAATACAGAAATAACTTCAAAAAAAGGTAGTCATGTCCAAAAGAGGGAAAAACAACAGAAGGAGAAGCTCTATGAAGTTAAATGTAAAATCCCAGATAAGTACAAAAACACTTTTGAGGAAGCCCTAGATAAATGTTCAAAGACATTTGAACCACGTCAAAAAGCAGCAGCTCACCAGACTGTCAGTGGAATTGATCAATGATCACAAGCAGCACTCAGCAAAGATAAACTATATCAGAAAAAGCTAAATTAATTCTTTGCATCAGTTTTCACTGAAGAGGTCAGGGCAGTTCTTAACACCATTCTTCATGAGTGATGAGTCTGAGGAACTGTCTCAATTCAAACTAATAATAAAAGAGGTTTTAGAACAAACCAATAACATTAACCATACTAAATTACAAGGACAAGATGTAATCATCCCAGAGCTGTTAAGAAATTCAAACATGAAATCACTGAGCAGTGATACTGTAGTACATAACCTGTGGTTTCAATCAGCCTTTTAGGGCCAGAAGTCCGGACACTGACAAATGTGACACCAAGTTTAAAACAGGCTCCAAGAGAAATCCTGGGTACTACTGTCCCTGAAATGTGATTTATATTTTCCATCAGTTTTCTCTCTACATAATTAAATGCTATTTTAGTAAGTACATGGATAAATATAACATATTGACAAAGAGTCAGCAGAACTTCTGTTGGGGAGTCATGCCTTGCCAGTCTGTTAGAGACCTCTGAAGGAAATAATAAGATAAATGTCATCTGAATTATATGTTTTTCATAGATATTCTCATCAAAGGTACTTAAATAAGTTATGTCATACATAAGATTTAAAAATAAGAATAATGTTAAATAATCAGATTTTACAATGAGAAGGAACTACCAGTGGAGACCCCTTCAGAATCTGAGGTAGAATCTTTGGTGTGTAAATCAGCCATAACCATATGGAAAAGGTGTGAATTGTGAAAGGATAGAATTTTGAGGTGATGAAGTATTATGCGTGCTAGAGAAACATAAAACTGCCTGAAAAGGAATCCACAGGGACCTCAAAATACTGAAGAACCTTTCACTAAAAACAACCAAATTAAATCATGACAAGTATAATAGCATTGCATATGAGGTAAAAATACCCTAATTATAAATATGTAACAGCTATCTCAAACTATGGTGTCTTTTCTTCTTCAGAAAGAGGTCTGGAACCACTGCAGATGGAAAAAAAACAAACCCAAACATTAAAGAGAATGTTAGAAATTACTAGGAACAGAGAGAACTAAACAGAAAATCCCATTGTGTCACTGTGTCAACTGATCTTGATCCTCCTTTCAAGTGCTTGCTACAGTTATGATTATATGTTTTCAAAAGAGGTGTTACAGAATTTTGAAAAATACTATAGAGTCAGTCACCGAGATGAACAACAGCTTCTGTACAAGGGAGGAGAAAAAGGACCACAACTTTCCATGTTTGGAGAAGAGGTGATAGAGAGGGATATTATACAGGCCTATAAAATTGTAAATAGTTTAAATAAGATAAACAGGGAGTGCTTGTTAATTATTTCTAACCTCACAAAATCTGTCAGATCCTCAAAAAATTATCAAGGAGCAAGTTAAACATTAATATATCTTAATATAATACCTAACTAAATTGCAGCCTCATTGCCACCAAATGCTTTGGAAACTAAAAGTACAAATAAGTTCCAAAAGTGATGGATAAATGGATGTGCAAAAGTCCATTTGTAGCTGTAAAACATGATGGCCTTCAGTGCAGAGAGCTCTTAGGCTGAGAAAATAAAGTAGAGGCAGGATCACTGTTAGGCTCTTTTTGGAATTTTTGCATACTGACTTCAGTTGTGAACACGGTCTGGGTTGTGCTGCCTTTCAGTCAAGTATGAAAGGCCACAAGTTCTTATTAAATGCTTATGATTTTCTAGACAGAAGTTCTGCAGAAAAGCTTCCTGGGGATATAGTGGATGATGAGCAGAGCAGGAGTCAGAAATGTCGTACTGCTCCAGAAAATGAAAAGCATCAAATGGTGAAGTATAAACTTGAATTAATATTTCTCTTCAGCTCGACTCTAGTTAGCTGGAAAAATGGCCAGGTTTTGGCATTGTGTTTCAAGAAAAATGATCCAGAAGAAATCTGTATGAATAATGCCTAAAGAACGTGACCTATAAGAAACATCAAAAGTATTACAGATCTTGAATTTGGACTGAAAACTTCCGATATATAAGTGTAGCATCAAGGAAGGAAGAAAAATTGTTTACTAGGTCATAAGAAGAAAGACTAAAATGTAGAAAACTTACAATGTTGTGAAGAAGGTTTAGGCTAGACCTCAGGAAGGATTTTTTAACAGCAAGATCCCAAGCACTGGTGCCGGTTGCCTGGGGAACTGTAGAATCTCTATCATCCTAGGGGTGTAAGACATCTTTTAGACCTAGATCTTCACAGCTGAAGTGCAGATCATCCTAATTTAACAGAGGTTAGTGGGCTACATATGTGTTCAATATCCATTAGAGCCCTATCTTTTTTTCTGACATTTGAGGAGTGGCTTGTCTGAAATGTGTGCAATAAATTCATACTATTTTGACTGCATGCTGGCATGCAGCTATTCATGCTGTCTTTGTGTATGTTTATTTTCTTTCTCACTCCATCTCTAATCATCGCTAATTTTATTTACACGCTCAGCAACTGCTCCTCACAGTCAAATTCCTCTCCATTGGCTTGCCACTAACTGCTTAGTCTTATTCCTTCTGTTTTGTCACATTCCCCAGCTCATTTTTCAAGCAGCCAGTGGTGATTTGTTCTTATTTTTGTAAGGACAATTTCAAATTTCTTTTTACTTACTTATTTTTAAAAACACAATATATAACCATTCAGCATGTTATACTGAGATCAGTACCATCCCATTATTCCATATATTCTCTCAGAAAATGCTTATTCCCTTCATAAAAAACTCAGGCCAAGTCACTGCTTGGAGGCAAAGTACTTTTTGCTTTAAATTTAGTGCAAGCTGTTAGCAGTGTTTATACATTAAGGTTTTCCTTGCAGGATGAGGCAAGGAGCAAAGCTGACAAAGATTTAAACATGCTTTTGTATCCCTGGCACTAGCAGCTGCCAGCTGTAGCTGTGCCGCAGTGGATCTATGCCTCCAGACTGGAAGAGCAGAGCCTGAGCTCCCTATGGCATGGCACCTCTGCCATGCCATGTTCTTCTCTGCCTAGGGAAGCTCAGCCTACGCAGGCAGCGCCTGAGCAGGCACTGAGCTGCTGAACAGGCACCAGCTTTCTTCCTCCAGAAAGCTCTGAAGCCTGGCGTGTGTCCACACTTAGCTAAATGCATACTTACAAACAGGATACCAAATGAGTATCGAGGTCACAGCAGGCTAGTGTCGATGATGTGCTGTGTGGCCAAATCTGACTGGAACAGGTAGGATTTTTTGTAGATTCTGGGACACAAGAGCAGAGCACACAGATCAGCACACTCCAGGCAAGTGTACTTCCTATTACTTATACTAGCAAAAGTAATAGTAGAAAAGTCCAGTTGTAGAGGCAAGCCACATAATGCATCTAAGGAGGAAGTGGGTCTCCTGCCTGCCTTCACAGCAAAAAACCTGAGATAACTTTTTCAGAATCTTCACTATCAGCTAATAACTGTGTGTGCAAGACCCTTAAAGGTGATCAGTTTTCCAAAGGTATTTATCCCTGCTTTCTGAAAATCTAGCCCTGAAAGAAAAGAAAGAAAAAGAAAAAGAGAAAGAAAAAGAGAAAGAGAAAGAAAAAAGAAAAAGAAAAAGAAAAAGAAAAAGAGAAAGAAAAAGAAAAAGAAAAAGAAAAAGAAAAAGAAAAAGAAAAAGAAAAAGAAAAAGAAAAAGAAAAAGAGAAAGAAAAAGAAAAAGAAAAAGAAAAAGAAAAGAAAAAGAGAAAGAAAAAGAAAAAGAGAAAGAGAAGAGAAAGAAAGAAAAGAAAAAGAAAAAGAAAGAGAAAGAGAAAGAGAAAGAAAAAGAGAAAGAGAAAGAAAAAGAAAAAGAAAGAGAAAGAGAAAGAGAAAGAGAAAGAAAGAGAAAGAGAAAGAAAAAGAAAAAGAAAGAGAAAGAGAAAGAGAAAGAGAAAGAAAGAGAAAGAGAAAGAGAAAGAGAAAGAGAAAGAGAAAGAGAAAGAGAAAGAGAAAGAAAAAGAGAAAGAGAAAGAGAAAGAGAAGAGAAAGAGGAAGAGGAAGAGAAAGAGAAAGAGAAAGAGAAAGAGAAAAGAGAAAGAGAAAGAGAAAGAGAAAGAGAAAGAGAAAGAGAAAGAGAAAGAAAGAAAAAGAGAAAAAAGAAAAAGGAAAAGGAGGAAGCATCCATCTTTATGACAATCTTGACGATCATGATTATTATTCAAAGGAACAGGTATCCATTAGAGTTATCTGCAGAATCAAGATCTGAATAAGCAATGTCATTTTTACAAACTGTCATTTAAATCAGCAAGGTTATGTTTTTGTGCAGGGCTACATGGTGAGTAAGGGTTCCATACATGTTATATTCTAAAGTGATTATTTTAAAACCCACAAATATTTTTTCTTTCTTAATTGGACAAAAGCGTTCACATGGCTTGGGACAAACTCATTGCCTTGAAGCAAAGGCAGAGAGGCACATAATCTACAAGCCCTTTAAATTAAAATAGGATTGGGTAGAGAAATGTTCCACTTCATCCTTCCCTTTGGAGTAAGCCAAGATGTAGCAAATGATGGCAGAATAACTGTGAGGGATATTACTTATGCCTGATGGAGCAGACCAGGAGAAATCTGTGCTAAGTGCATCAGTATCATAAATGAGCCATCTGAGCCATCAAAGTTCAAAAGTTTTTATCATTCCACCTAGAAATCTGCTAGAGAATCAGAAGGGCTTCTTTTATAGTTGTCCCTCTCAATGTACATAATCCTTTGACATGCTTAATGTTCCTTGATTACATGTGCTGTTTCTCCCTTTTGTTGATTGGCAGTGATATTGTTATGCCAGAAAAGGTTTAAAGTTTTTGTAATTCACCGCCTTGTTGCAGCCAACTAAGATCAAGGTCTTTGACTGTCTTCTCTTTGACTCTTGAAAGTTTGGTTTATTTAACCCTATTGTTTTCACCCCTTTTAAAAAAAAAAATGGTTTTCATTTAGATTTCCTGTAGATGTCTCATATGGTTTTATGGCACCCCTTCTTGTCCAGCTGCCAATCCCGTGATCAGTGTAATACAGTATTCTTAAAGAACTGCCCCAAACAGCTGTCTGATTCCTTTCGTGTATGCCCAGGAAAAGCATACCCCAAACCAATGCTTCATGTTGACTGTCAAAGCTGATAAATAATTTTGTTGTGTTTTTTCCTGGTTAGTCCTGAAAGGTTTTTAACTTCATTTATTATTGTTTAATTTTACATGATTTTAACAGACTAATAATATAAATATGAGTCCTGGTGTTGCCTCATCCTGCTGGAGAATACTTATAGAGGATCTAAAAAGGCACCAAACCTTTCCCTGAAGTGTCTGTTCATTATTGAAGATATATTAATAGGGATTAGTAAATAATGAGTAAAAGGGTAAGAGAAACAAAGATAAACAAAAATGCCTTTTTGCTCTGTGGCTGCTTAACTTTTTTTCACTTATTGTAATTCCACGAACTCACTAGTCACTGTAGTTAAAACTAAGAAAACTGTCAGAAACTTATTTTTAATAGAAAGAAATACCTTTTGTTTTCTGCACAAATCACAAAATTATAAAGTATGTTTAGAAGTAAGAGGTATTTCAGAAATTGATTTTACAGTATAAAACAGCAATGTCTATACACTAAAATAGGTTATGAAATTATCTCCCATAATTTCTGTAACCTAAAATTATTCTACAGTTTTAAAATTCAATTCTAAATATCATCTTCTAAAGCCCTAAGCTTAATTCCGCTAGAAGTACTACAGACTACTGCTGGAGACCATAAAAGCTACATTAAAAGAACACTGAAGTTGCAAAGCTAGCATTCACCCAGTGCCCATAATGCACTGAGCTCCTTTAATGACCAATTCTCCAATAAACTGTTTTCTCCTCATTGTGCAGTGTGTCCTATGCCCTGTTTATAGCACACACCTCAACTCCTGCTCTGAGTTACTACTTTTCTTAGAATTTCTTCCATAATATACATCAGTACAGGAACTTAATACTTCCCAAACATTTATTTTCACAAATGAGATTAGAGATACTACCCTCTTTCCTAACTACGAAACACACAAAGACACAAAGGTCAAAAGTACTTACTAATTTGAGTACTCAGTCTGAGACTTTCATGATGTGATTTTTCAGTGTTAAGCAGCATAATACTGACTCCATTAAATTCAAAATGCAGTTGCTTTAACTTCAGAGGTTGCTATGAGGACTCTCTCAAATGAAACTGCAGTGTTTCAAGTCCAGCATCCATAAAACAAATACAAAATTGATGATCATATAAGGTAAGAAAAGCCTAGTTTAAGGTATTTGCATGGTATCTAATTATGTGACAGAGACAGAAAGTAAAAGTAATTCTCTGCGGTTGCCCCACCAGACCAGACCATTTTTTCCCTCTTTCTCTTTCCTTTGCAGACTGCCTGCCACATCTGATTGCTTGTCCTCTGCAATTTACTGCAAGAATAGCCAGCCTTTTGGATCCTATGAATTGTATGCCAGTAGCGGCTGAGTAACAACGCATAAAGTACTCCAGGAAGATTTACAGGCAACAGAAGATAATGGCTTCCTAAGAATCCCATCAGTCCTCGCAGAATGGGTCTGCATTAGGTTGCAGCAATGACAATCCTGGGTTTATTTCTCACCATGCCAAGGATTTCAAGAAACAAACACCTTCAGTAAAAAAAACATTCCTACCACTGATAATGTCAGAACTACACAGCCCAAAGGACAGAAGATACCTTTGAATGTTTGAAAACCTCTATATCACTTAAGAATTGTTGGTCCATCTGTGACCCCTTGGTTACAGCCTCTTCTCTTAGCTTTTCCTTTTTATCATCTAGTCTGCCTAGAGAACTAGTCCAGACTTCCCAGGTACTGCTGGTGCATTCCATGCTCCATCACTCAACACAGTCTCTTTCACCTCGCAAGCTCAACTGGCTGAGTTGTGCCCTGCACACTGATTGTTTCAGTCTGCTCTCTTCCTACCCTGCTTTCACAGAGTAGAATTCTTGAGCCATCAACACTTGATTCAGTATACGTCCTCTTCTATGTGGTCCAAGCATAAATTTTGAGCGTATAAAGGTGAAAGCACGTGACAGTTGACAACAGCAAACCTTGCTCTAAACCAGTTCACCCCAGTTAGTTAGGAACTACAACTTCAGAAAGTTTCTTAGCTTGGGCCTGAGGTGCCCAGTGCAGGGTCTTTCAGAACTTTGGCTAAGAATCTTAGGTACATCTCTGGTAATATTGGCAGAGTAACAGTTTTTCAAAAGTCTCTAAGTTGACCAGCTGTGAGCAGACATAAAGATCAACAGCACAGCAAATTTCAAGAACCCTGCACCAAAGTATTAAGACAGTAGAACTTCTCAAATAATTGTCAGACTCCTTAAAAAAAAAAAAAAAAAGACAAACCCACATAGTTCTCCTTAGCCTTGTTACAGGAATGAAGACTCTTATTAGTCAGTCTTAAGCAGCAAATTTTGAGCGCAAACAGTTAATATTTGAGATGTGAGAAATAAAACCTGGATGTTATAAATGGGAAAATGTCAGACAACAATACAGTAACAAGGGGAAGTGCTGCCTTTACCACATCACTACAGAGCCTGGAGCCTCCCTAATCCCATCAGCTTCTGTCTCCCTTTCTGCTTCCACTAAGCTGGAAAGTTGTGTTTCCTAGTGCAGTGCCTTAGACAAGCTCCAGGACGATACAAAAACTAAGAAATGACCTAATGAGGAACAGAGGAAGGAGTGAGTGTGTGAGCGCAAGGACTAGTTGTGTCTCTCATGATGGAGGCATTTCCCTTTGCTATGAATTAGTAGACAAGTAGAGCATGCTCTTGTGGCAGGACATGGAAGAAAGATGTTCAGTTCCTTCAGTCACATGGGGAACAGTCCCAAATGGCATCTATGTCTTAAATCTTTCTTTTCTTGCAATTATTTCTGTCTCCAGTCAGGGAGCTTGGACTAAGATTGTTTTACAAGAGTCCAAGCTTCCTGACTAGAGACAGAAGCCATAAGTGGCAGAGGAGAGTATATGTAGGAACAAGGATAAGCTCTTTCAAACTGTGTTCAGAAACTGTTCAGAATCACAGAACAACTACACTCATGGATCCCATTCCCTGGTGATTCCACAGGACTTCATCAATAAGCAAAAATAAGCATTCATAAGCAAAAGCAACTCACTTGAATTAGGGATCAGGATAAGAGATCCCAAATTGTAATACAATCCCCCAGATTTCTTTAACTGCTTAGGAGATATAAAATGATGTTCCTCATTCTCTCATCTTTCTTTACATTTAATTATCTGTGCTCACTCACAATGCCGAGAACCCATCATTTTTTTTTTTTTTTATTCTGTGTTAACAGATTTCTAAAGGAAGGCACCAGAGTTGACTTTAGGTCCCCGTGTTCTTGGCAGACATGCTAAACATCAGGGTGGTAAATGCTGTAAAAAGAATACAAGCATAGTATCTTTTACCTTTCCTTTAAAATAATAAAAATCCTTAACTCCTGACTTGATTTTTGTTTGGTTTTTTTTGTGTTGTTTTTTTTGTTGGGTTTTTTTTTTTAAATGGCCAGCTTAGGTACCCCACTCCAAAAACGGCCAGGCAATGCTTCCCTGCAACCCTGACTTAGATGCACACTTTCTGGCAAGGCAAGGGTCTCAGGAACCTTCGGTTTAGCTCTTTTGCTCAGCAATCCAGTGCCTGTTCTGCAGTCCAGTCTGAGGTGCTCAGCCTTCTTTGCACTGTTAAGCACACAATGTATACATTTTGGAGGGAAGGAAGGTATTTAAAAGTTAGCCATACCAAGGCGAACTGGTATTTAAAAGTTAGCCATACCAAGGCGAACTGTAAACAAGATTTCTGTGGAACAGATTCACAAAATTACATAGGAGCACAAATTTCTCACAATTTAGCTTAAATGCATGTATCATGTAAGTACTTTTGAAAATCTTTTCAAAATTACCAAAGTCCCAGGCAGTATAATAGATGCAGTTTTGTTGCAACACTTCTGAAAATTAAGATGTTATATACTATAAACTAAGATTATAGTGTTATTTCTTAAGGCATTATTCTGATCTTCATTTTGATTTCTGTAAATTCATAGGAATTTGTAGACATAATCAACTGAGTTCAAGAACTTTCCTTTTTTCAACATCCTTTTCCACACATTCCATCAGAATGATGTTCTTTCTTTTCTTTCTCTGCTCTTACTAGTTTGTTGAGTTTTCTTAATTCCTTTAGAAGGAAATTTTTCTCCTCAAAAGGAGTTTGCTTTCTGGACCCGAGTCTTGGTGTTAGTTCTGATGAAGACTCCTCTACTATGTTGCAGGCAAATCTGTACACTCAGCTTTCATACTTCGGGAAGCTATAGCCTGCAATTATGCACAAAGACCTTCTCTCTCCATCCCACACAAAAAATTACCTTTTTCCTTCCAGCAGTAGAAGGTGAATGAATGCAACCTCCGCTCCTTTCACAGACTGACTACTACTGTGGGGTGGGGAGAAGGTACCACAAAGGTTGATGCTGTCACCAAGGTCAGGGGAAAAGGGGCAGAACAGCAGATGCCAGGCCTGCTTTGGACTGCAAATGCAGGAAAAAATGTGCAAGTATTGGAAAGTGTGTGCTACTCAGACAGTCTTTCCCATCCACCCTGAGAAAGAATAGCAGATATATGGAAATGTACTGCATGGTTGATTCCGTTCATGGGCTCTCTGTTGAATTACATTGATCAGAGACAATAAAACACTTGTGTATGTTCGATTTGCAAATGTTTGTAAAATGCCTTGAAATCCTGACACACAAAATTTCTTTGTTAATATCCACTCGATAATTGTAAATGATGAATGGATATGAATAATAGGGTTCTACTGTAACAGCAAGCATAGTAGAAGCAGTGGCTGGTATGTCCAACGTCATGTCACAGTTGTCATATCAGGTGGTAAAATTTGTATGCAGTATAGTACCTCATTGTAGTAGTGTACTCATAAATCAAAATTTTCCATTTACAGGAATTTGTTTGCATTATGTTTTGCAAGTGAGTCACTAAACAATCACTACTCACTGTTTTCACTGTTCGATTTTTTTTTTTTTAATTCCACTGCTATATTTCTTGGAATTGTTTCAAATGACAGATGGTGAAAGTTTTTCAGTTCTTTGTTGCAGTCTTCATGGTCTATCTCTTTGGCCTTCATTGTAGAGCCAGAACAACTACTTTTTGAGCAGAAAAACAGTACCAGAAGTTTTAGCTACGTGATTCAAAGATAAGTAGAACTGTTCAAATAGTTGCTATAATCAGGCACTATTATTATTTGTTCAGATATTTGTAGCAGGAGACTTTGGCTTGTACCAACCTAACAAAAATCAGTCCCTTCCCAAAAAGATGTCAAAGATAAAAGAACCACAGAAGAGATGGTTGCTGACAGAGATGGGATCGGGAAACAATGAGGCAGTGGTCACAGCACAGTAACATGACACTGTCCAGTCTTTTAGCAAACATTATACAAAAGAAGAACTTTGAGAAGGGACTTGTGGCTATTGACATGGTTCCAGATAGACACAAAGATTTCCTCACCAGCATGCAGGGCAGCTGGAGCATAACAAGTAATGTGCTTGTCTGAAATCTCAGCAATGGAGTGCTGTAGGCTGCTGTCACTCACAAGCAGATGTAGATATCCACATTTTGACAGGGAATATGAGAAAGCTGGCTGGAAAATGGTGTTAGCAGCAATAAGTGGGTTCTGATGGAGGAGAAACCCATGGAGAGTGGCCACAGTCAATGTCACAAAAAATGTTCTTTTGGAGAAATGTGATCAAGAAAAGGCAGGATCAAGATCAGAAAAAGAAAATTCAGTCTTACAGAAAAATGTAATCTTATATTTTACACTACAGGTTTAGTTGTGTTGCTCACTAGAAGAGGGTACACATCAGAGACAGTCTTAAAGAAAAAATACTGCAACTCATACATAATAGGTATGCACAGAGAAAGAAGGTATCTGTTATCAGTAGGTATGCTCTGAGATAAGGTGGTGTTGATTACAGTAGTACAAATGATAGAAAGGAGAGTTTGAGGGAAAGACTTAAGAATCTTGTTCAACTTGAAGTAACAGTCAGGAAACACTGGAAACATATCCAGTATGCCATAAACTGTGGAGCTCTGAAATAATGATAAATGAGCTACATACTGAAACTTCCTGTACTGCAAATAATTATTTAAAACCAGTTAAAGAGAGGCATTACCAAACCCCCTAAGATATTGAGGACAGCTATTACTGTCAAACTGTCATCTCCTAAGAGCTCTGGAATATCTCCTCTAAGTATTACAAATAATTGCTGGTATGAAACAAATGCTGAAGGCCTAATTTTACGTGCCTGTTTCAAGCCGAGTTCACAGACATCAGGTTGATTAAGTCACTGGAGAAGTGCCCAATAACATTTTAGTATAATAACTTGCTATAAAAAGCCAAAATGTGTATTTTTAATTGCCTGTTTTAATAATCTTTTGATAAGATGTTTTACTTGAAGTTAATGTGATGCATAATGTTATATTAAGCTAAATTAACCAGCATCTTTTGGTTATGGTTGTGCTGGAAGAGAACTTGTGAGTACATGTTCAGTCTCAGTGCTGTAATTCAGACCAGTATCAGAATGGAACTGGAATGAATGACATGGAATGGGCCCATTGCTGAATGTGTCCTGCATAGACATGGGAGTCTGTGCTAGTAAACTGCAGGCAGAGCTTAAACCCAGCACATCTTAGAGGCCACCTTTGTTAAAGACTGAATGACGCCACCTCCTGAATATGCTGCTTTTGTGATTTTAACATCCACAGTAGAGTGCATTACTGCTCACCAGAATGCTTTTGTAACTCTTCAACAGATGATAGTTGGAAGTGTTTTTAGATTTAGACAGTAACAGCTTGCCAGACAATTAGTGAATGTCAGGTTCACAATTAATGTATTGTGTTCCTAGAACATCAAAAATCTAATGTTTGTCACTTATGCCTGTTCCAAAGGGAAAGGTAATTTATGTTGACAAAAGAAAAAAATAGAAAAAAGGGAAAGAAGTCACACAGGAAGGAAAGGAGAGAAGCTAGGGTAGAAGTAGCCGTGTTTGCTTAGATGGAATTGTATGTCACTGTGTGTATTGGGATGTTGTATTTTACCAACACACTGAGGCATGCAGAAGCACACTAGAAGTTTGTTGCTTCCATGCCTAAATAAACATACTAGCTTTTGAATCAAAAAACAAAAGCATTCATCCAAGAGGCACTTCTTCTCATTCATGGCATTGCTGAATTACTCTGGAGAGATTCTACAAAAACATTACGGAGCAAGGATGAATAGTCACCTGATCTCAAACCGTGGAAAATATAACAGTAAACTGTAAAAATGGCCTATCTTTATTTTGCCTGGGCTTTGATTACAATCACTGTTGGGTGGCTTTTTACTACTCTGTCTGCATGCCAAGGCTGGACACAACCGCAGGCCTTACACTTCCCTGCCTGGTTCACTGAACAGATGACACCAAGCTGAGTGGTGCAGTTGACACACCTGAGGAACAGGATGACATTCAGAAGGACCTGGACAAGCTCAAAAAGTGGACCCATGTGAACCTCGTGAGGTTCAACAAAGCCAGGTGCAAGGTTCTGCACATGGGTCAGGGCAACCCCTGGTATCAATACAGGCTGGAGGATGAAAGGATTGAGAGCAGCCCAGCTGAGAAAGACCTGGGGATACTGGTGGATGAAAAACTGGACATGAGCCAGCAATGTGCACTTGCAGCCCAGAAGGCCAGCTGTGTCCTGGGCTGCATCAAAAAAAGCATGGCCAGCAGACTGAGGGAGGTGATTCTGCCCCTCTGCTCTCCTGTCATGAGACCCCACCTGGGGTACTACATCCAGCTCTGGAGCCCTCAGTACAAGAAAGACATGGACCTGTTGGAGCAGGTCCAGAGGAGGGCCACAAGGACTATCAGAGGGCTAGAGCACTCTGCTGTGAAGACAAGCTAAGAGAGTTGGGGTTGTTGAGCCTGGAGAAGAGAAGGTTGTGGCCTTCCAATATATAAAGAGGGTTTATAAGAAAGACGGAGACAGACTTTTTAGTAGGGCCTATAGTGACAGGACACGGTGTAATGGTTTTAAACTAAAAGAGGGCAGATTCTGACTAGATATAAGGAAGAAATTTTTTACAATGAGGGTAGTGAAACAGGAGAACCGGTGGTAGATGCCCTATCCCCAGAAACATTCAAGGTCAAGTTGGACAAGGGTCTGAGCAACCTGACCTAGTTGAAGATGTCCCTGCTCATTGCAGGGGGGTTGGACTAGATGACCTTGAAAGGTACATTCCAACACAAACCATTCTATGATTCTATGATTGATGCTTTTATTCTATGAACAGAATACCTGCAGATCAGAACTCCAAAGGGATGGAAGTGCAGGCGATCAGAAATCCTACCTTCCGTCCACAACAGTGACTATAACCAGCTGACACAAAAAACATGTACACTATAGGAATACACACTGGCAACAGTAGTAGTGCAGATGTATCTTTCCTCCCTTCGACCCTCAATTATGTGACACAGAGGAGGCTATGCAGCCCCTGCCCGTACTGCATCTGCATCCATGCTGTCCTAATATTCACACAGCAGGAACATCAAAAAGCTTAAGGAACCCTGGGAGTCATTGTAAAAGAGTAAATATAAGGGTGAAAATCTGCACCATTTGCATTGCAGGTCAACGTGTATGGGCTGTAGCACATAACATCTTCACAAATAAAAAACCTCTGATTGTGTATTTGCAAACTACAGACTTTTTTCTGCATAAATACATTAAGTGACATTTATGGCAAATCTATTACGTACTCATGTCAAGAGAATAGAGCCCATCTGTACTGCAGAGATGTAATTAGCATTAATTAATATGTTCACATTGTCTGGTGTTCGTATATTTTGCCCTGAAGTCATAAATGTGGCATGGCATTTAGTGAGGCAGTATTCATGAGCCTTCATCTGAATTCCAAATATTGGGATTTTGTGATGCTTTTAGTGCCCCTTGTTATTAACTGTTTCTGAGCATTTATGGAAAGGGAGTTTTGTTCATTGTGGTGTTTGAGAAGTTGCCGTTCTTCATAAGATGTTGTTATAGGCAAACAAATTTGCGCAGCAATTGATACCCTAGCATAAAAGTAGACAGTTACAATTATCTTGTGGCACAGATAGAGTAACGAAGAAATTTGTATTTCACAACCATGAAAAAATTAACAGCAAATGTTTGAGTAGGTTATTAGCAAGCTAGAATAGAATCTGCTCATCCAAGCCATTTCGTAAACAACATCTATAATACTAATTGAAAGGATATTGCAGGTGATTCAGGAACAAATGTATATAATCTATAATAGCACAGTTTTTACCATGAGAGACCCTCAAACCAGTGAATCCACTTGCATACCCTGCTCATGACCAATGTACATTTGTAGAAAAGGTGTTCCTGTTCTTACGAAAATACTTTATTGGCCTGTGAGACCCTCTATTACCATATTTTTCTCTGTCACTGCAAACCTCACTTCTGGTTCTAGTCATTCTGATGGCGTAGAAAGTACATCCAAAGTACATTGGACTGAGTTTCTTTGGTGGAAGTCCTTTAAGTGAGTATTAATGCTCTTTAACAAGTCAGACTGTGTGGAGCTGCAGGTACTTTCTGCATAATTTTCTATAGAATTTCCTCCCATCCCTCCATTTCCGAGGGCTTCTTCACAACCGTTTACTTTTAGTTGTAACCAGTTTTTTCCCTTCATTTGCTGCTGCTGCAAGTGTTAATAGCTGAAATTGCTGGATAAGCAGTTAAGTGGATAGCTTTCACAGAATTACTGGCTGATTGCCCAGATAACTGGAAATACCTGGGCTAGCTACCTTAACAGTAGCTTAGTATTTCTACAGTGAATGCAGCATCCACAGATCCAGCAAAAGCCATGTATACATGAGTGGGTTAACTAGGATTTTAAACTGTCCAAGTTTTTAAAACCCACAGACACGATTCAACCTCTAGAAACAATATGGCCCTTCTCTAGCAGAGACAAATTTACCCTTGGATGCATCAGAGGCAATTTGGTCACTTTTTAATTGTATGCCTTTTAATATACAGACTGTTTATTTCTCGTGCTTTCAGATACACAGCTTACTTTATTGTAAGCAGCTGTCACAAGTGTGATTTGATCCAGTTTTATACATCAAGCCATTGTCCATGTGTCCATTAGTGTCACAGCCTTGATGGGATTTTTCTGAAGCTTTTGAATGTTCCCAATGCTCATTTAGAGTATGACCCCATGCACCTTTTTCTTGGCAGCAATCAGGCCTTAAGGAATCATCTTCATGAGCATTAGACATCTATTTACTGCAGTCTTAGTGGTGCTGACCCAATGGTTTATAAGGCTGCGTGGAAACTTGGACCAGTTCACTGACACAACTGAAATGCAAGTTGTCAAGAAGAATGGCTATTCAATGCATGATCTGGCTTACCATAAGAACTCAAAAAAAGTCACAGCATGAGTGAAGAACCAACAGGGAATAGGAAATCTTTATGTGGAGGAACGAGTGCATAGTAAGTCTGTGCAGATACACGTACTGAGGGTGTACTACCAAGAGCTAGTTTAATCCAGCCACTAAGATTTTGAGCTGCTAACCAAATCAATCTTTGGAGCTGTATCATCACAAAGTGTGGTCACACTCACTTTAGCAAGGCTGGTGTAGGTCGCTGCTCTTTAGTCAGAGTAGGTAAGCTGCCAGGAAGAAAGTTAACTCATCTGAACTGACTGTTTCATTAAAGATAAACCTTAAAACAAACCTTCTGAAGCCAGTCATAGGAAATGTATCACTTGATTTTTCACCTGTCTTTTCAATTTGAGGTACAATATCACATTTAAAGAGCAACATGATTTTTTGCAAATCATAAAAAATAGAGGGGAAAGAGACAGAAACAAGTTGTGCCTTCAGTGCAGCCAACACTTTTTTTACATTAGAAAAGGAATCTTTACTTCCTCCCAGCAGCATCTTTGTCAGTATCCTCAGGGTTTAAACAGGGTGAAAGTCCCTCTTAAAAAGGAATGACACCTTATTTTTCTTCCTGCTTGAAATGACTCCACATGAGTATCACATAGTCAGGGACAGTTCAAGCTATTGGACTGGGGAAACACCTGTGGCATAGTTTTATTCTTGTAACACAGCTAAAAGAAGAGCGAAACCTCCTGCATAAACTTTGCTAGGCTAGCTGCTTGGGCACAGTAATAACTTTATTACTTGCCTCTTTGTGCCCAGTTATGACTCTGTCTTGCATCAATATGCAGGTATCGGTGCCTGCAAAATCAAAATTTGAAGATATTAGTGGAAAACTACATACTGAGTATGTGGAGTATGTTATATGCAGATCTTGTATATGCAGAGCTTGAGGGTTTTTTCCATTTCAATTTAAATTTAGTAAACCTTTTATTTCAGCTTAGTAATTTTGTTTATGCCAAGTTTGAAGTATTACATTCAACATATTTCTGAGTTATCCAAGAAGAAATAACAACTGAGCAATTTTCTGAATATACGAAAACCACAGGGTTCTCACAATATTCAGATCATTAAAAATGAACTGAATGGATTTCCTTTTAACTTTGGAGAAATGTTCACATATGAGTGAACAAACATAAGAATTTTCAGCTGATATAGTCACATTCTGGAAAAAATTAAATTGCTGAAAATGAAAGAGTAAAAATCCAGGACACCTTTTTTTAAAGGTCTGTAACTACAACAAAAACATTGCAATAAATCACATGCAGAAAATGAAATGTTGCATATCAGCTATTTTAAGTAGGCCTGTTTCAGGAAAGCATACGTAAGCTTGTATGTTACTCGAAGCTTATGATAAGATCCTACTCAAGTTAGACTACTGATACTTACAAATGCAAGGGTACGTAAGCTACTGTTTTTAAATGAGTCATAATTATCTGATTAAATAATCACCTCTTAATTGCCTGTCCACTATTGCAAACAATAGTTGCTACAGTAGAACAAAGAGGTTACAATGCAAATGATAGAAAACACATAATACAAATTAAATTTTAATCACATCCCTATGGAAGATGTTTACAAAAATATCTTCAAGTTTCTGTCCTGAAAATCAACAAATAGGCAAAGGTGTTTATAGATGTGATTATGTTTTTTTCTCTTTTACTCTGTAGAAGGCTTATACTGGAACTGACATTCAATGTTCACTTCTTATCTAGTAAAAAATAACTTCTATATAGAAAATTATTTGTTCAAGGAGTTTGGGCAGAAAAAACAAAAGCCAGAAATTTCTCCACTGGTGAGAATGAGTCATTTTTTGTGTGTCCTTTTAACATTATATGTGAAAATCAAAATCTATAGGGGTAACATAATAGGCCTAGACTCCAATATTAGGCACCAGACCTCCTTTTAAAAAAAGGCTGAAAAAAATACTACATTTAAAAAAAATAAAGATTTTTGCCTGTAAGTATGCATTTTTACCCTACATTTTTAATGACATTTTCAGGAAGGAAGTGAAGGAGAGATTATGCTTCCCAAAGGAAAAGTCTAGCTTGACATTTTCCAAAGGTGTGGGAATTTTTTCATTAAAAAGAAAACAGAACTGGTGAGGAAAGCATACAAGCATCATATCATTTGAATGTAAATGTCTGCTGCCCCTCTGTGGCTGTTTTTAGAGTCTCTTGAGGTTTTCAAACAAATGTAGTTAATATCTGATTAAATATACCTGATATAAAGAATTAGTACAACATATATGTACCATTTGAATCCTATGTAATTTCTAAAATTGAATCTAGATCATAAACCAGAACAGAATGTGACTATATCAGCTGAAAAACAAAAATCTAGATCATGTTAGGACTTTTTCAAATGTAAAAGACATTATAGCTGTAAGCAGAAGCCGCAAGAAGCAGAAGCAGTAGTTGTGACATCCTAAAACAAAAATGAGTCTCTAAAGCATAGGGTTCTTTGGTTTTGAAAAAGGGCCTACACATTTCCAACCAGTTTGTATTTCATATCTAAAGGAAAAAATAAACGCCCAAAAGCTCATCTGTTTTTTCCAGCTATATCAATTGATCTAATAAAAGTTGTTACGTTTTCCTACAACCTGGTCCATTAATATATAACCACAGTTTGAGGGATTTATTTTGACCTTGGAATTCCCTGGGTCAAAGTACGCTGTTACCACGGGCCTCTTTGCTAGCCCGATTTGTACAAGGACAGTGGAGGAGCTAAACTGTCAGCCAGGTGTGCAAGGGACAGTGCGTATGGCTCTGGATGGCTCCTGTGAATAACTTCAGCAGAGGGAAGAACGTGGAATCCAGGCAACCCTTGAGCAGAAAGAGACAAGGTTAGTCCTGGGAGGTACCCAAGAAGTATTCTGCACATCTACTTGTAATGTACTACCAGATCTACTTGTAATGTACTTCCTCATCAATTTCTGCTTTATTATTTTCATCAGTTAAAAATTCTCTCCCACTTACTTATAGTCCATTGTATGAGGTGCTGAGTTCCTTCAATGCTTTCTGAATGTAATGAGAATCAAAAATGTTTTCCACTCTGCAAGAAAGGGCCTGGAGTTCGAGACAATCCACTGATTGTTTCTGCCTACAAGCAGCCTCTTTTCCCCTAGTACAATGTGCAATGTGCAGGGCTCAAACAATACTAGACACAACATGACTCCAGGCCAGCTGGCCACATTTTTGTGTATATCCATGCAGGAGTCAAACTCATTCTGTGATGGGAGCCAAAAGGACATTTTCCATTAAAGTCCATGAATCGGGACTACGAAGTTAAGCATAATCTGAAATTTATGGGGCATAAACTGTTACATTTGGCATTGCCTGGAACGAGGTCTTGATGTATTCCATGGTGTCATGGTTTAACCCCAGCCAGCAACTAAGCACCACACAGCCACTTGCTCACTCCCCCCTGGTGGGACAGAGGAGAGAATCAGAAGAGTACAAGTGAGAAAACTCATGGGTTGAGATAATGACAGTTTAATAGGTAAAGCAAAAGCTACACACACACACAAAGTAAAACAAGCAATTCGTTCATTCCCGTGGGCAGGCAGGTGTTCAGCCATCTCCAGGACAGCAGGGCTCCATCACGCATAACAGTGACTTGGGAAGACAAATGCCATCACTCCGAACATCTACCCCTTCCCGCTTCCCCCGGCTTTATATGCTGAGCATGATGCCCCATGGTCTGGCATATCCCTTTGGTCAGCTGGGGCCAGCTGTGCCAGCTGTGTCCCCTGCCAGCTCCTGGTGGGGTGGGGTGAGAGGCAGAAAGGGCCTTGGCTCTGTGCAAGCGCTGCTCGGCGGTAACGAAAACATCCCTGCGTTATCGACACTGCTTCCAGCGCAAATCCAAAACATAGCCCCAGACTTTTTAAGATCAGAATAATGTAGAAATACTATTCTCAAAAAGCTGTGTGAAAAAAACATACAGAAATATTAGAAAGTTCTGTCATTTTCTTCTGTGCAAATGGAACAGTAACATTTTGAAAGACAGATATTACAGCTCTCTTCAAGTTCTTTAAAATTATGCAGTGTGTTCTTATGCTGAATCCTGGAGGAGTTTGTGTTTATTTCTCATATTTAGTTCCCAGCTGAATTTTAGCCAGCCATACGTATAAAATCATCATGTATTTTTATGAAAGTCACACACGATTCTTTTAAGACCATTTGCTGACTTGCTGCTGAATTTCTGAAACACATGCAGCTCCTGAATATGTTTATTCTGAATATGCTTATTGCAGACAATATAGATTTCGCAGTTGGGTTCCTAGTCTAGCATGGCTCCTGATCAACATCCAGGCAAACAAGGTTTCATAAAGCCTTAGGTCTCCCCATCTTGAATTGTATTATCTTTAGTCCCTAAAAAATGTCGACATCCTTTTAAAAGCCACTGCTGCAATAGATTTACAGAAACGAATCCTGCACATTATCCAAATTGCTAGCCCATATCCTGAGTATGAAGATAAATTCCTTTAATTTGTTTAAGGCACATGAGACATTCCCATTATTAAGTTCCATTTGCTCTTGCATTATGGAACATCTTTTTTAAAAAAACAGGGGGAGCTGATAGCTTTAGAGAGCACATCTGTAACTGGAGTCACCACAGTAAAGATATTATGCATCCTGTGTGCTTTAGCAACATAGGGCTCTATGATGTGTTCCTGAATTAAAACAGAAATAGAGGACAATAGGGAAATAGCAGGGACTATTAAATGCCAATGAACATCTGTATTCATTATGTTTACTTTTCAGACGCAGACACCACCTGTGGTATATACAGCAGTGAACATATATCTTATCATCCTGGTTATTTATACACCACAGAAGGTATAGCTACAACATCACTTGATTGTTTTGACATGAGCTATCACACTTTTACCTCACTGCTGTTGATAAGCATTACAAAACTAGGGAGTGTGATAAGCATTACAAATCTCTCGAGAATACCTGTTTCCCAAACCGAAGTGATCGAAGAGATTGTGCATCACTATCCAGTCCCAGAAGGGTGGGGAGGGAGTTCCTTGGTGATTCCCCAAACTCTTCTTCAAGAATAGTATTTTTAAGACAGCTTTTTTTCAATTTAAAAAAATGTGTGTTTTTTAGAATATGCTCTTTTCCAAAGGATAAGCATTTATTAAAATATTTTTGTAGTAATATTCATTTGCTTAACAGTTCATGAAGCTTTAAAACCACTTCAGGGGTAAATCCCAAACTAAATGTTTTGGCTTGGAAGGTTACAGACTAAGGGCTATATACACCATGTGTGAAATTCAGGCCAATTTCATTAGCTTCAGTGGGATGAAGTGTTAACATCAGTTCACCAGTGATAAGGATACTTCCTTAAGGTATAAATGGATTCAGTTTAATATGAACAAAGCCAGCACCAGTGATGCACTAAGGAGTTGTCAGGCTGAGTGAAAAAGTAGAATACGTTATTTGTAAGCTCTTAATTAAGACCCTGTATTCCACCTTCTCAGCTGGTGAGTTTTTATCAAACCTTGGCATTTTTCAAAATCCAGAGGGAAGAAAGACTCAGTAATGCTTTGCATTTCAGGCAGTAAGCTTTGCCTCAGCATACTACTAGACAATACAATCTATAGTAAAGTTTGTATTTCTAGATGCAAACAATTAGTTCTTACATTAAGCCAGTCTTTTGTCAAACATCCTCCAGACCATTAAATAATAAACCACACTGAGAATCCAGCATGATTTTTAATTCTATCAGCAAAAAATGGCCTTGGCGCAAAAGTAGTTAGACGGGATTTTATTTTTTTTAATGAAAGTTTCCATATCCAAAAGGACAATAAGGCTATGAAATAAAAGTTTCAAGGCCAATACTTCCATTATTTGTACCTGGAATTATACTACTTATATGAGTGGAAGAACAGGTCTTTAAAACTGTTGTTACAATCAGTCTTTCAGAGGACTGTACAACTTTATATATTTCTAACTATAGTAGCCCTGTAGCATAATCTTTCTTTTAAAAGTCTATGAGGTTTCAGAGAGGTAGGTTTGCCCAGTCCGTCAATCTTTTTTACAATATAAAGAGAATATTTTATTGTTACTTAGATGGTATATACCATATGAGGTTGCTCTGTAGATACGTATTCATCTTATATATATATATGTCTCCAGAAGGCTCAAGACTTTTCTTCCTCCCTTCCCAAATGTGTCCTTCACAGGGCAGTCCTGCATCTTTTTGCTTTCACATTCCTTCCTTATTATAAAAAGTATCTAAAAAGAGAAACGGAAATAGAAATCAAGAATTACAAACATTAAAAAATAAAATCCTATACAGATTAAAAAACGGACCACCTACCTCATGAATCAGCCCTATAGCAGTTGTTCTTAGAATAGCTTAGACTCAGTATTCAGGGTTAAAGGGCCTGGTCTCTTGTTCCTGCTTTCTTCTGCACACCAGGAAAGTAAATCTTGCTTCATGGTTCTTGCTTTTGTTGTCATCATATAAGGATTTTCAACATGGAAATATTCTTGTGAGTAGAATACACCAGTCTCCTTGTTGTAACATCCAATGGGGAAAACTCATACGGTTTTTATAGCAAAAAGCAATTCCTTGTTTGCCATATATTTTTTCTTGGAAGGAAGATCTTCAAATAGTCACTTGACAGAACCAAGTGAGGAGGGGATTCACACAGTAATAATATTTCAGATTTTCTGGTCACTTGTAACTCTTGCATAAGTAGCATTATGAACTTGAAGTCAGATAACTCAAAAGGGAGAATATGGTGGAAAGTATCCACCTGCAGGGAAACTTGGAAGATCCATCCAAACCACACTAGATCCTAGGTTTATGTAGATTTTTTTATATTTCATAAATAGCAGTCACAAATTTACATTAAGAAAAATGCTTGATATTTGAAAGCACTTTTGCCTTCGTGAGGTTACATGTTTGGTGGGTTGACTTTCACTGGCTGCCAGACACCCACCCAGATGATGGCTCTCACACTCTCCTTCCTCAGCAGGACAAGGGCGAGAAAATAAGGTGGAGGGAAAAAGTTTGTGGGTCAAAATAGGACAGGGACATCACTTACCGCAGGCACAACACACTCAATCTGGGGAAAATTAATTTAGTTCATTGCCAATTGAAATAGATTTGAGTCGTCAGAAACAAAGACAAAAATAACACCTCCCTCCCCCCAGCCCCAACACCTTCTTCCCAGGCCCAACTTTGCTCCTTCATTCCTGACACTTCCACCCACCCCAACCTTCCAGCGCCGCAGGGGGATGAGAAACAGGGGTCTGTGGTCAGTCCTGACAGCTCCTCTCTGCCAGTCCTTCCTCCTCACACTTTTCCCCTGTTCCAGCGTGGGTCCCACCCAGGGACTGCAGTCCTTTGGGAATATCTGCTCCTGTGTGGGCTCTCCACAGGCTGCAGTACTTCAGGCACCGTGCTCCTCCAACGGCTGCAGGGGAATCTCTGCTCCAGGGCCTGGAGCACCTTCTTCCCCTCCTTCTTTATCTCACCTGGTGTCGCAGGGCTGTTCCTCACACTTTTTTTCTTCACTCCTCACTGCTGCACAGCGTTTTGCCCTTTCTCAAACACACTTTCCCTGAGGCGCTGCCGCCATGGCGGCTGTGATGCCGCCTGAAACCGGCTGGAACCAGCCATGCCCGGCCTGGGGCAGCCCCAGCCACCCCTCACAGAGGTTGCCCCAGCCCCGCCACCAGCGCCGGGGCACTGGCACCCAGCACGTTACATTGAAAATTTACAGGTTTGAGTATTAACAGTCTCTTCTGCTGCCAACATGAGTAGCTCCCTTGTCCTCTCAAAGGAGTACAACTTTTATTCAGCTGGTGGCATGATGAAAACGATCAGAAAATTAAAGGGCTCAAATTGTTAAAGATGGAAATACCAGACTTCGGGTCATGATGACAGACAGACAACAAAGGAAAGTAATGAGAAAATACAATAAGGCATGTTATCTTGAAATTATAAGGAAATTATATGGTTATATGGTCTAAACATTTACCCACTAAAATCAACACCATTGAAGTGAAACATGAAAGCGTGGAGTGTATTTCCGATGAGACGGAAACCAGCAGAACGTTGAGAGTGCCTACACCAGCCTCCACCGTTTGGAGTTTCAGCAGATTTGCCCCTGCTAGCAGATCTAGAGCAACGGGAACCATGAATGAAATACCCTGCAGGTGGGTCCACATGGGCATAAGTACACTACGTATGACATCTGGACCTGAGGGTCTCAAAAGGTTACTCATCTCTCATTCATCACCTGTGAAAAGCACAAGAACTTCAGGTATGTCTATGTTAAATATATACCATAGGGTTTTTTTAAAAAAAAAAAATATAAGGGAATATTGCAAGGAGAAGAACCTTTGTAATCTTTGTAACAGTGAGGCGCAAGCTGTAAAAAGGCCTGATAATCTGTCACTGAACGCAAAACTGTGATCATGTTCATGGACACAAAAAGCTGTGCAGCAATGGATGTTACAAACATATCTGCAGGTCTCCATCACAGTCACAACACCCTAACCCCCAGCCTTTGCTTCAACATTCTGCAGACATTAGGACATGTTAGTGGGAGTTTTATATGAATAAACTTAGCAGCCACGTGACCAAGATATTAGCAGGGATATAATTTGCCAGAGGGAACCTCTGCAGATTTCACTGCTGTTACGGCTTAACAAATACATTGTGAATAATTGGACAGATCAAGCATCATTCTGTTCAAGAGTTGTTGAAGAGTAGTAGCTTACAGTTTGCTCAATTATATTTGTTATTCAGAGTCATCCAGTGGATAATTAGATGAACGAGTTTTGCTCTGAACATTGTTCGCAAGCAAGCAGTTCATACCAACATCTGCAATTTGAAAAGTTTCAATTAGATTTCACTCCTTATGTGGGTCACATACTATCGGATCTGACTCCTGACAGCATGAGTATTGCTCTTAGAATCCAGAATATGACATTAAGATTTACTTACAAATTCAAAGCATAGTGCAATCAAATATTCTCCAACATTTTGCACTTCAAAGTTAACATTTTTGTGAACATTCCTGCCTTCACAAAATGCTGCAGAGAATAATCTCAAAGCACCAGCAACAGAAATTTCTCCTTTTTTTTTTCACTTTTTAGTTTCGACATATATTTATGATTTAAATGTGAGATATTTGTTGAGATCAAATGCTAAATTTAAGTAAAACAAAGCATAAAAGTAATTTGAAAATATCTGAGCAATGATGTATTTTCGCTGCACTCATTATCCGTGTGCTGTAGACACAGTTAAACCCTGAAGCACTCAAAATGCAGTGCTTTGACAATTAAAATGGTATTTTTTTTTCCCTCCTACACAATTTTTTTGAAGCTGTCAGATGCCATTTTCTTCAAGGCTATGTGGTGTACCTTATGTTTAGGAATGGATAATTTGGAAAATTTTTGAAAGCAGGGAAACGTGAATTTTTAAAGTTCACATTATTTTCCAAGTTTAATATTTAAAATGAAAATCTGCAGACCCTTCCTCCTTAATGTGATTCAGATCTTATGTCTGCATCAAAGCAAATCAGAAATGTAAATGAAGCCAAAGAAAGGAGCCAGATCTGGTAATATTATAATATGACAAGGAAAAATCCCTAATCTACGAAGTAATGTAAAATACAGGCGCATTGTTTTCTCGTTTGTCCTTGTCTATGATTGAGAATAATCCATGTGTGGTAAGAGTAGAGGTAATATCTTGGATAACACCATTAAGAAAGAAAAATAAGAAATTGAGCACCATGTTACCAAGGAAAGAATGGTCAGCCTCTGCAAGGAAACCAAGGATAAAAAATGCACAAAAAGTAGATTCTACCTCACTGCTGTATTATTCTCCATGAAATTTCTGGAAACATGTTTCAACTGTATCATGCACCAGTGGCAAGAACCTTACTAAAACGAAACAGTTGGCAACATCAAAGAAAAGATGAAAACAGTGTTAGCACAACTGTGGTATAATTGCTGCTGCTACACACACACACACCATCTGCCTAGGAATAGTAAACACACAAACAGCAAATTTAAGCCTGGAGAAGAGGAAGTCACTTAAGTCAATGACTGTTCAAACTGCAGTAACTTCTATCTTCCCTTACTCAAAAAATATCCTTAGAGGGACTAGGGACAGGAATATTATCTCACTGTACTTTCCATTCCTCACCTTCAGTACACGAAAGCTCAGAAAGAAAACAGATATTTAGCTCTCTAACAGGAGTCAAATGAATTTCTGTAAAAACAAGGACAACAAAAAAGTGAAGCAAAATTATGATGCTGAAAAGTTCTACATTATGTTCTATATTTCTCAATGAACCAAACTTGCGCATATTTATTTTGTGGAATGAAAGGTGGGTGACAGAGACCATTTTCTTTCATACAAAGCAATTTGTCAGTCAAAGAAATAATACATTATAAATTAAACATTTTTCTTTTTAACTCTGGCAGAGACCTTTGGAATGTTTCTTATTCTGGATTGCATTTTGCTTATCTTTACTGGGTCAAAGACATAGTACAAAAAATATCCCCATTTTGCTTTCCATTTAGGGAGACAGGGATTTTCAGGGCCAGTCCTAAATCTGGAGAGAAGGAGCCTCTCATTAAGTATTGTCCTGGAGGGGGACAGCAATAGACAGATCAGGTCTGTCTGGAAGTATTTTTAACAAATAATTTGAGATCCAAATTGATCACCTTAAACAACCTAGTTCTTTTAGCAAAACCAACTGTATCTAAATAATTTCTCACAGGTATTTAGCCTCTTCTTTAAAATCTTGTCTAACGTCTTTAAACCTCTTGTCTAAGTCGTTATTTTAAAATCCCTAATACCACAACTGCCTTTGGCAAACTTTCTCAGGGTTTACATATTCTGACTGTCAGAAAAAAACCCTGATGTTAAATCCGAATTTCCTTTGCTGGCATTTATTGCTATTTCTTGTCCAGTCTCCAGTCGATACAGAGGATGCTTTATTCCTTTCCTCTTTACCTATTCTATATTTTATCTTTTCCATACCACAGGATTTATTTCCCTTCAGACTCTGTTCTTTAAGCTAAAATACATCCCCAACAAAATTAAAAGAATTCCAGCTTCCGGTTCCATCAGGAAAAGACACACAAGTCTCAAGAAAAGCTGTGATGACATTTTGCAAGCTTTAGCACTTTTCAGCTGGCAAATTGTTGCCTTGCATCTTGGCTGGTTGCTTTCCTCTTTTTGAAAAATGTTTGATTGTTTTAGAAAATAATTTATTTCTTTGTAAGTGAAGAATTTCCTTTAGTCCTCTGCTGAATTTAATTTGTGTATAATGTATTTTTAATTAGCAGCTATCTGCTTCAAAACATGTTTCTTCAGATTTTTGACATTAATAGACCACAGTATCAAGTTTGTCATATCACAATCTGTAGCTATGAAAAAGTTATTGTATCGCTTACAGAGAATTATACACTCTAAAAATAGTCAAGATGAAAAGACTTGTCAAGAAAATTGTATTAACCAAGATATATAGGAAAGAAAGCATCTCAATTATAAATAGGTTCAAAAACCAGTATTACTGTTACCTTCTTTCAGCAAGAAAATTAATCTTTAAAATATATCTCATCTGATGGAAAACCTCCTAAGTCTGTGACCTATTCAGGTGACAGTTTAATCTATAAAGACTGGATTTAAGCTTAAATAAACCATTTTACTTGCCACTGTAATAGACTAAGAGCTCATGGTCAGTGAATTATGAAGGGGAGTAACTTACTGGAGAATGAGCAGTAATTTCTTGACTTGCATTAACTCTGCTGCTTGTACTTGTGCAAATACAATTCTCATTGTAGACTGTTCAGATTATAGTTCATTTCCGAGCACCTAGACTTCATGTTTCATATCACTCTTCTTCGTATAACCCACATCCTATGACCTTTTGCATTCTCTCAGTTAGTAGGTGGGCTCTGCTCGTTTTGAGAGCTGCATGTGCAGAATCACCTTTGGAGGACTGCTACTGACACTGCATTTTTTAGCGGCCTCACTGTTAACAACATTCAGATTCAAAGCCGACAGATAAGAGCAGGAAAAAGTTGTTTCATTTGCTGGAGGCTTTGGGGGCTGAAAGTGTGGTAGACTGCAAGTGATCTACAGTTTATGGGCCCAATGCTGTAATAAGAGCTATACCCTGTGCAACTACCTTCTGGGCCTCGCTAGCAATGATTCTGGGATAATTAGGCTGTTATCCTGAAAGATTTTAAAACCTTAATTTCAGGGTATCACTCTTGCCATTTTAAGTTAATTTCTTGATTTTTCTTTTGTATTTCTTCACAGGCAGTTCATATTGCCTTTGATCTATCTTTCTCACCTTGATGCTTCATTTAATTTTTACCTGGTAAAGGTAGCCAGTTACAGCCTTTTTAAGGTCACGTAATAAAATAAAAGAATAATTAAATTAGTCCACATTAACGAATCACTGACCAGAAGCAATGCTGTCACTTGGTACGGCTTGGGAGCTTTCCAAACGAAACGTGAATTGATGACACAAATCAGGCTTTCTACTTGATATGATTCAAGGCCAGCACAGGAACATGACAGAAGAGGGAGTCCACAATGTGTTGCGCTGATTCCCAAAAGCAAATCCAGAACCAGCCTATCTCTGGGGCATAGCACCTTAAGGGAGGTATCTATGAGAGCCTAAAGCTCCTGGCTACCAGTTTCCAGAGAGTTCTGGCTTCAGGAGACACTGCTTTACACAGGTGTGGGTTATTGTCAGCAAGGTGATCCCTGCTTTAAGAAGCAGCTTCTCACAGACCCCACTAGAAATCTGAAACTTGGCTAAAGTCATGGACTAGGAATCTACTTTACAACAGACAAGGGACCATCAGCCAGCAATTTGCCTTTTTGATAAGCATTCTTGTGTCTTCTCATGAATTTTAATTAATTAATTTAATCGCTAACTTGAGAAAGAGTGGAAAATGTTTTCCAGAATGTGAATTTCAGTGAGTCAGCTCTTTTCCAGAAAACATATGCAAGGCAAGGGTGTCCCCCTGCTATGGAGGAGAAACAGACTATGGCAGGGTCTCCCAACTATCTGCCAGTGGTCACCATCTGTGGATGTCCTACTGCTAATTAATGTCATTCTATAGTTCATTCTTAACACAGAAACTCATCTGGTTTAATGCAGCAGATGGCCATACAATGGATCAATTTTTTTTATTATTTTTTTTTTTTGTGGCATCTCTAACTATGGCTTTCATAAGTTTTTTGTGGCCTAAAAAATTATGTTTGTGTAGTTTCCTTAATCTTTTTACCTACTATAAAATAAATAATTAAATCCTGTGTTCTATGGTAATTAAAAACACAGGAAAACATGGAATGGGCTGTGCAAAAATAAATCAGACATATCTCACTTATATCAGTTTCAAGCACCTGAAAGGTCAGAAAATATGTTGCTATTAGAAACAAATACAAACAAATCTCCAAAGAGTGGTTCAACCAATATCTTGGTCACATGGTGACGAAACAGCAACTTGGAACAGCTGTTGTGGTCAAGCAGGGTTAAAGGCAAAGGACTGGTTCCCTTCTCCACCTCACTCCAGAGGAATTTCTGCTGACAAAAAGCCAGTTTCTTACATACTATCAGGCCCAGCCACCACTCCTTGAATAGAACAATTTGTCTCCATTTCCAAAGCAGTGCTTGTCCTAAGCTGCAAATATGTTCTTGCATTTCTGAAGCATCTTACTGTTTACTTCAGTGGTGGGAAGCTTTAGGGGAAGGCTAAGGGAATGCTGCCCTGGCTCTGTAGCATTTTTCTATACAATTTCTATGATTTCACCTTAGAAAGTCATCAATCACGCATTTTCACATGCACATTTTACAAACTGGTGGCTTACAAATGGTCTGATTTGCACATGAGATAAAATTATGAATAATTGATATTTAGTAAGTAATTATACATTTCAAACTTTGTAAGATAATTTTAAGTGTCATCAATGCAAATTAAAAACTTTTGGAGCTTTTACAAAAAGTTATTCTGAAACTTTATATATATATATATATATGTACATTTAGAGAAAACTAGAAAATAACAGGACCCCAAACCAAAAACATCTGCTAATTTGACAAGTAAAAATGTATTGCAGTACATCTCATCTGGTTAGCATGAATAAACAGCTCCAAGAATACAACAAAATAAACAATTTGTCTCAAGATAGTGATTGTACTCCATAAAATTTTCTACAGCAGACATCCATTCTTTTTAAATGTTTTGTTAATATATCATTTTGGCTTACAGCATAATTTTTCCTTGCTTTTTCATTTGTACAACTTAATGTTTTAATTCCATCTTGAATTGAACATCAGAAAAATATGATACAAATTTGCATTAATAGAGTAAAACCAGTTGAAATAATCATGTTTTGTACAAAGTAATCGAAGAGGCATATGACTTAAAGAAAATGAAACGGATAAAAACTCCGACAAATAATTTCTCATATTACATTTACATTTTAGGGTAAGCAATAAAAAGTAAATAAAAACTTGCTAGGAGAATTAATGATCCTTGTTTATTTAAATTACAAGCACAATATATTTGAAAGATACTGCAGGGAAAAAAACCATTTTTCTTTCCTCTTTATTAAAAAACTCTTGCCCTGCTTTAGCTATTAAAAAAATCTAACAAAACAAACAAAAACCCCCACTTTCCCCTGTTTTGAAGAATAAAGGTACTCCGTTTTTCACATAGTATGCTAATTATGGTAAAAATGCCGCAAACAGGAGGACAAAGGTGGATGCTTCATTGTTTCAGAAAGGCTTCAAACTGTAAAGGTAAACAGTGTTAAAGGGTTTACAAGTCTTCAGACAATTATTTCTTAGGTACACAACCTGAAGGACCCAGATATAGAGGATAGGAGAGAGTGGTCAGGCAGACTGAAGACAACAGAGCTGTTCAGAAAAGGAAGGAAAGAAAAAATAAACCAGCCTAACTGAGAACAACAAAACTAATGAACCATGTTTTCCTGCAGATGTTTTCAGCATCCTTTTACTATTCTGCAGTAATAAACCCAAATCTTAACTCTATGTATTCTTTGCAATATCGGTTCCAATGCAGTGCCAGAAGCTCCTCTGTTTCATCCTCCTGTTTGACAGTAACCCCCAGCTCACTCCAGCGTCTTCTGCTGTCTGAGCAGGAAGAACTCGCCCACTTCCAATGGCTCCAAACTATTAATGTGTTGATCATATGGATCCATCTGGTGTCAGCACTGACTGGACAGCCAACAGGTTAAACAAAGCAGGTAACTGCAACTGCTTTTTCAATGCTACATTAACTATATCTTTGTCCTGCCCAGCTGGTGATTTTTGTAAGATGTAAACTTAATTATCTCAGAGGCCCCTACACCCTTGTCAATTGTGACTAACATCGGCGAATTGTTAACGTTATTTGCAAAGCACTGGTAGGCAAGCACATACATATGTCTGATTCCCTTTGGAAACCAGGCTAAACCAGCTTGAAATTCCATTTGCATTTGGAGAATGCATTTCAAAATCATAGGGGAATGTATACCTGGAAGGTGCAGTGGTAACTCTAGGAACTGGGCAAGGCTATGGTGAGTACTGTGTCAGAAGGGCAGCTCTGGGCAGGACAGCCAACTTTAAGAAGGGAAATTCAGTCCCTCACCTTACGTTGGTAACATCGTATTTCATTTCCTATCGGAATGATCTAAAAACCCTTCCTATGTAAAATACTCATGATACCAAAGCTATTTCTGTATTTGCACTCAGCTGTGATGTTATAGACATGAAGCATATATTCCCTGATAGACTGTGCAAGTATTTCAATAGTATTTGTAACCCTAAAATAAACAAAAAAACTGTTGTTAAATCTTAAAACTTCTGCTTCATCATCTTTTCGATTAATACTAATCATCTATATTAATCATTTATACTGTGCCAATCATCTTTTATACTAATATAATAAAGTGACTGGTGCATTTTACTTCTGCCAAGCATTTGCAATTTTGTATATGTAACTGCTATTGACATTAATAACACTGAGGTTATATATGACATTTGATTTTCTTTCATGCATCAGATAAAAGTGTGACACATTGCAAGTACTGTTACCATCTTTTTTTATTAAAGTTGAACCTACACTCCTGCTCAATTTGCTTCAGCATGTCCTATGGAATTACCATTCTTCGGAAGAAGAGATGTGACATCTGATATTGCAGAAAGGATTCAGATGACTGCAGACAGGATGCCTTGCCACAACAAAAGAGTCTACAACCTTCACTCATTTTCTGTCAGACTGACAGATATTGATGAGGACCATGCCTTTGCTTATCAAGAGCACTACTTTGTGAAGTAGCAGAGAGAAAAAGCAGTGGAGGGCGGAATCAGGGGGCAAATTTCTAATGAATCCTTTGTGTCCTGCACCTTCTGTCTCGATAAGCTGTATTGGGTCTGGCTCAGGTGGAGTTATCTGTCTTTGTAGCAGCCAGTATGGTGCTGCATTTTGGATCTGGGACTAAACCAGCATTGATAACACACCAGTGTTTTGTCTGTGGCTGAGCATTTGCTTGCACAGTGAGTAGGCTGCTGGTAGGCAAGAAACTGGGAGGGGATGAAGTCAGGACAGCTGACCAGAATTGGCCAAATGGATATTCCATACAAATGATGTTATGCTCAACAATGAAAGGTCAAGGAAAGGAGGAGGAATGGGGGACACTTGTGTTTATGGAATTTTTCTTCCCAACCAACCTGCTGATGCCCTACTTTCCAGGAAGTGAAAAGTAGTGAATAAATTTCTGATTTTGCTTTCCTTGCATGTGCTTCACCTATTAAACTGTCTTCATCTCAATCCACAAGTCTTTTCAATTTCTTTCTATTTTGTCCCCATACCAGGGGACAGGGGAGTGAGCAAGCAGCTGAGTGGGTTCTTGGTTACTGGCCAGGGTCAACACACCACATAAGCTTTATGATTTTCACTTAAGCCAGAGCAGCTCTGATACTGGGCTTCGGTTCAACCCTGGGTTTATTTCTGTCAGTAACGTAATACAGCAACGTCTGCCAGTATACACGCTCAGTAAGACGCTTGCAGGTGTGTCACAGAGCCAACATTTATATGACTAATTTCTTGCTAATCTTAGCAACAGTGTTACACACTCATGAGTTAACTTTTATTGAATTGTTTCTTTAATGCATACAATGCAAATATGCTCTGCACCCTCAGATGCAATACAAATCAGATTTCATATATTTCTTCACAAACATCTACACTAAACTATGCAAAAAAATCCTTTGCTATTAATTTCTGTTGTCAAGTTCAGCTTTTTCACAATGTTCTGTAGCACTGAATTGGAGAATATTTATTCATTTGCTTTACATGCATGCAACAAGTTATCTACATCTCCTTTTCAAGGTGCCAGTGCAACAGAGCACCATGGAATACATTTACATATTTTGCTACATTTAAGTATCAGGTGCTTTTTACTTCCTCATAACCATTGTATACAGCACCAAGTCGGCACATTGCAGCAGGTAACTGATATGCACTAGTGATTACTTAACACCCAGATACAACAGTTTTACTAAGGAAGGCAATTTTAAGTAGACAACTAACATCTTACTTCTGGAGGGAAACAAGGCATCTTTTCGGCTTTGCACTGTGTTGTTTTAAGCATGCTTTTCAAAGCAACAAAGAAAAGCTTCCATAAGTTGGCAAATATAATCCATTCTCTTTTAAATCATGGGTTTAAGACAAGGCTTTGGGGGCTCAGCTTATAGTTTTTGAATAACTGAGACTGTCAGTACAGTTCTGCACAACACAACTGCATAAGGAAGACATAGAAACAAAGGCATAATTTCATTAATTATAATCTATTTTTTATATAAAGCTTTTGGGGAGGAGTTTAGCTTTGGGTTTTGGGTTTTTGTTTTGTGTCTCTGTGTGTGTGTGTCTCTGTGTGTATGTTGGTTTTGGTTCTTTGTTTTGTTTTGTTGGGGGAGGTAGTGTTGAGTTAGACACAGCTTTCACACTGCCAAGGCTAACAAAAGTATAATGCCATGGAATGCCCAGATAAAATTCCTTTTTTTATCCTCACCTAGGATTTTCCAAAGTCAGTCTTGACTACCTGTCATTTAATACCTGGTTTAACCTGGCTTCATTTATTTTTTTTTTCTAGAATAGTATCCCCAAGAAGTGATAAAACTTGAGAAATTAATTGTACCCCAACTCATCCAGATAGAATGTTGTTAATTGCCTGCTAGCTCATAGCAGGTGGAATTAAAAATGGGGATAAGTGTCTCAATACAGTGTCGAAGCAAGGAGAAAATTCTTTTGTCCCTGAAAAGGAAAAAGATAAAGCAGGAAGGTCTTTGCTGTTGATATATGAAGTACATGAAACAGAGTTGTCTTTATATTTTGCTTTGTGCCTTTAACAGAGTTCAGTGATGCCACTGTGGGCTAGATATGCTCAGACCACCCCTGCCAGGTGGGGCTGATTGAGGATTTAGACATACAGACACCTAATTTGTGAATTTTGAAGGTCTCTGGACAGATAAAGATGCTGAGCTGTTCTGCTCAGTTAAGATGAGAGTTCACCTATTCTCATCTATTAGAAATGTAGATACCCAATCAGGTTGTTACTACAAATCATAGTTTATATGAGGCATGTGAAGACTCAATAAGGCAAGTATTTGTGAGGAACATATGAAGGTTCTTTGTAAATCTGTTATTCATGGGCTTAACTATGAATGTAGATCTGAAATTTAGACACCACTGTTAAAATATTTTGTCTTTGATGTTTGAAAGTGATCCAGCAAATCTTAGTCCCATTACATGTATCGTATTAATTTCACTTAGATGTCACTATCAAGTTACTTGTTGTCACTATCAATAAAATAAATAGATGTTTACTTATTGCTGTACAGAAAACAGGGATGAAGTGTTTTTTTCCATCAACATCTGAAAAGTAACATAACCATTTTATTTTGAAAGATCAAGCCAATGAACTATAGACAAGAAATCTAGCCCTTATTTAAGAAGACATAACTGCCAGTACTGCAAGTTTCCTTGCAATCAGCTAGACTTACAGTGCTTTATATTCTTCCTTTTATTTCCCAGCCACCATCATTACCTAATACTGTATCACTAGATGAGCTTTGTTTAATTTAGCAATCTGCAAAATGAAATATTTTGCTAATGGCCTTCACTACTATGACCAGGAAAAAAAAGTACTTCTCTTCATGGCCGTTCTTCAGGATGGGATGTGTTAAAGCTATGTCTGCATCTGGAATCGTGTGGTGTGTTACTCATCTGAAGCAAAGATATCTAACAAAGCAGAACAGGAGCAGACCTTGAACAATAAAAATACACTACAGCACTGACATCTGTTGGTAACAAGTCTGCCAAACTATAACGGTATCTTTACAATTCTACATTTTCAGAAGACCGAAGAGCTGAACCTAAATTAATACACCTCCATCTCCACATGTAAGTCAACCAGATAGGAAAAACCACATGCGAGACAAAAACCTGAAGACTTAATCTAATTAGACCCATATCTGCTAATGTCCATATACAGTTGAAGTCTAACAACAATTACAACAAATCAACGCACACCAGTACGTATTGCATGTCCAGAGACTGTTTCAGCATTCCTGACATCACATTGTTAACCATAGTAAGCAATACATCCTGCAAAGCACTGAAAGACATACTGTAATTCAGTCAGAAAAGTTCTGTTTAGATTGCTCTACGTGTAAGACGGAACCTGGAAATGAAACACCAATCTTCAGGACAACAGTGACTCAAATGCAAGCCGTTTAAGAACAAACTAGCAACCTGGTATCTTTTTCATTGCTCCCTTGCTGCTAAGAAGTGAGATGAGTTTGACAAGAATAATAGAAGAGTGAAGCTGCACTATGACATTCCTCCTATTGTCGCAGTGGTCTGTGCTTGCACATGAGCATTTTTATAAGGAAAAGCTAAATGAGGAGGTAAACTACAGAAAAACCAACAAACAAACAAAGAGGCAACTGGATCTGCTCGCCTTTTAGCATAAGTACAAGCTCCTCTACTCCCCTGCTGGCTGTCCTCACAGAAGATAAAGACCTACTACTATAATTACCCTCCAGAGCAAAGATGTGTGGTTTGAGAACCAAGGCTTTCCAAGTTCAGCACCTAATGACAAAGCCAGCTCTTATGACCCTGTTCCACAGTGTATTTAGCAAAGCAAAGTGATACATTAGTAACAGCCATCTAAACTCTTGCTGACCTAAGAAGCGGTGTTTCAGTATGTGCTCTGTGTTTTCTACTGCATGACTCCAGTATTTCTGAAAAGAAGCAACATCAGCAACAAATTGAACGCTAAATTGAACTGGCAGCAAATCCTGTAGTCATTCAAGGTCACAGAATAGTCTTGTCTTCACTTGTCTGGTGATTGGTAGCCTGCTTTTCAACTGTTCAATAATTAATTCAGCCTTCAGCACATTATAAAACAATTCCTCTTCCAAGGTAAATGAGAGTTCAAAAAAACCCTCCGGTTCCCAGTTCATGTCATGTATGGGCTCCAGTGCTCTCCCTGCAACCTGTTTGCCCTCCTTCCCTTGGAGAAATGGTCTCTTGACCAAAGGACATTACCATGTCTCCTCACCATAGTACTTACTCTTAGGTGCGCATTACACACTCCTGTGATGCCAGCATTAACAGGGGAAAAAGTGACAGAGAGGATCATCCTAGATATTTGGATCTGCAGAAAGCAAGGCTGGCAGACCATGATTAGTCAAACCATACTGTGTTCAGAGTAAGACCCAAGCCTGATAATCCTAGAGGGCTATTCACGCCAGCTATATAATGATTCACACAGGGGAAATTGCCTGTGCCAGTCACTTGTATCTGTGATGCAAAGTACAAAATGGATAAGATTCAACCAAATGCAAGGTCATCAAGACTTTAAACAAGATTTTCTTTGTTGTGGTTCAGCCTGTTTCACAGGTCTGGAGTATAATACCTGTGAATGATACCAGACAATGAAAATACTGAACTTTGTTAGACAGAATGGTGGAAGAGAAATGATGTAACCGCTTTTATTTTTACTTTCTTTACAGTAAATATATTCTAGTTAATATGGATCCAGTGTAGTCTGAGTCACAAGGGAATGTGGCATTCCTATACCACATCACAGGAGTCAGTAACTTTAAACCTGTTACTTTCACCTTGCTCAGTAAAGCAAAAAATTGCATGCCCTGGGTTTTAGCTGTGTCACATCATGGAAAGTGTAGCATAAAATGTCAGGAGGTAATGAGGGCTCCACAATCCTGTCATGCACTTCAGGGGTATTGCGAGGACTGCAATGACAAGTCAGACCAGTTTCCAAGAGAGTACTCTGCTCCCCAAAATCCCTGTGGTACTACACAGACAGACCCTACCATCTCTGTTTACCCTGAGATCCTATTTATCCCCATGCAAGACTGTGAGTGTAGGGCCCTTTACATCAGTTTCAACATCTATGACCAAAGAATTGTTTCCTGGACTTCATATACTCTTTCACTGATAAGGGGCTGAGGCAGGGGCCAGGAACAGTCTCATTGCATTTGTTGCAAATTGCCTCTTTTTGAGAGGTTAACATTTTTTTCTGACACAGATCAACAAAAGGTTAACACAGCCTACACTCTCTACAAATTGGTCTGTGGCAATTCAATGCAGAGACCTTAGAGTTCGTCGCAGATGCCTCTGCTTAAGGAATCATTCCTATGCTGCTTTTATTCATAGCAGAATAAACATTCAAATGAAGCTGGGGAAAGAGAAAAAAAAACCTCTACCCAACTTGTGACATCTCTCATGAAGAGTACCTATGGACTGTTTGCTGAGAAAACACCCTCAAATAGCCTGAGAATGTTAACAGATTTTTACGCTCATCAGTGCAGGGACCATGTATATACTACATGTTTGTGAGACAGCTACAATCCTAATTTATCTACAAATCCAATCAGGGCATCTGGAGTTTAAATCAGTGAAAACATAAAATCCTAATACTTCTGCAGTTCCTGCACAGCCTGCCAACTACCTCCAACATACCACAAACAACTCAATGTTAGTCTTTTGCATAACAGTTTTTACCACATTTTACTGGGGTTTGGGTTGGGTGGGTTTTTTTAAGTGAAAGAATTATACAAGTACTGTATTAAGAGCAAAATGCATAGTTCTTGCTGAACTAAAGTAATTGACTTGTGAGTGACAAAATAATTACGTACATCCTGGGTATTTAGCTATTTTTATGTATTATAATTACTAGCTTTGCTGCATCAGGAAGAATACAATGTTCTCAAAGATTAATAATATTGGGTGAGTCGATACACAAGAGTGCAACTTTCTTAAAAACATATCCTCCAGAAAATTAAAAAGTTGCCTGCCACCAATCAGTAAACTTGTGTTATTACTGGGCATTTGGTGGTGTTATTAACCTTACTTGTAATAAATATTTGATCAGATGATCGGTCTTCCTCATAGTCCATGTCAGTTTTTTGCTAGTGATCATTCCAGCCTTTAAGTCAGAATCAATATTTCAGAATACAATATTAACTACCAATATTGTTTTGCTGTTGCTTTATAGCCATTCATAGCCAATTTTGTGATGAAGCAAGTTGAGGGTGGGTGGGTGTTTCTCGGGGATAACAGAAATGCACTTGCACTTACACCGGCTGTATCATGCGATATTAAAGATCAGTTTGATGCAAGCAACTACTTTGCAGTCATGGATATTGTAGAAATTGGGGCGATGCATTTACAAAAAAAGCAGGAAAAAATACATTGAACAGCGATACTCTGGGATTTGTGAGATCAGGTTTGCAATCTGAAGAATGAGGTAAAAGGTTATTAACCATTTTACCCAGCTAAAGGCTTGGTTGCAGGTACATTGTAAAAGCCATTTAGATATCTGACTGATTCCTCATTTTATGAAATCAGGCCTGATATAGGCATCACAGTATCCTACAAACATTTCATCTTTTTCAGGAAAAACAAATCAGTCATAAAAATATTTTATGAATGCTCTTATATTAATTAAGCTATCCAGAGCAATTATTATAGTTGGAAGCATTAATGAAGCAATTACCCAACTTAAAATATATTAATAATATTTTGAAAATGGCATGATCATGTCAACCCAAAACACCAGGTCAGATTTCAGTGGACAGATCTCAGCTTCAGTATTATATTATTATATTAGTCTTAATGAATTGAAAAGGACTAAATTCAAATAAACCCAGGAAGAGCATAGCCTCTTTTTTTCAATAAAACAGGACCAGGGGAAGGGTATGTTTTCCAGAGTCCAAATTCACTGGTGGACCATGGTGAGTGCATTCTTTTTTCAGACATAACTACTGCTCCCTCAGTGGCAGCAGTAGAAATTTCAGCAGCTTATGTGACACAGTAGTAGCGCCCCTCACCCTTCCCCTGCTGCACTGTAGTCAGAATACTGGATGAAGGCAGGTTTCCTGCTTCTTGATGGTGCATGTTTCTTTTTTTCTGTAAATGTATTTCTCTTGGCATGATATGTATATCATGGTGTTAAAAACCCTCTTCTAGTTTTAAACTAAATACATCCTAATTCAAGTACGCAAAACCTTTGTGGAACTCCCTAAATAGCTGGTGACTTCACCTTTTATGTACATCTTGAGAAATTTGTCCTTTGCTGAGTTTCTGTTATTTGTATGTGTAGTTTGGCACAGATCAAGGTCAAGTAACATGGCACAAACTTTCCCTGTAAAAACCACAGCCATACCTCCTGTTTTGGGACAAAACAGCCTCATTCAGAATGTCTTCAAGAACCTGGTGCAAGGTTGCTGCTTTCCTAGAGTTTCTGCACACACCAGCAGGTAGCCGGCCAGAGGCTGCGACCATTCAGTGCAGGAAAATAACCACGAAGCAGCTAATTAGCAGTATCTTGCTTCTGTAATGAACACTGCCTCCAGCATCACACATTTCAGGGTGGAATGAGCTCAGCTGAAGCTGGGAAATTTTCTCATATAGGAAACCTGCCATGATTGGTACCATGTTCTGTTTTGTTGTGGGGTTTGTGTTGTGTTTTTTTTAATTACTCCCTGAAGTTTTATTAGTCTTAGTAAGGCTAGATTTACCAGGAGGAAACCTTTTCCTTCCATTTCTGACAATGGCATTCCCAATCTCCTCCTACCATTCTTGCAGTGCATTCTGCAGCGCCACACCATGGCTCTTCAGTGTCTGTCCTGAAGAATCACTACACTGTTGCTACTACATATTTAGAATATTTGTGGCAATAGGGTTTACCTACCAAAACAAGAAGTATTTGTGTTTTCTGAATTGGGATTCTGACCAGTTGTCTCACTAGTCCAGCGCATTGGCACCTTATCTTCTCTGGCAAAATTGCAGTCATTCACTTGGATGAGGACCTAGCCACAGTTAGCTGTGTCTATGCTGTTGCCAAATGGGATTATTGCAATACATTATACATGTGGCTCGTTTTGAAGACCACCTGGAAGCTCCAGCTAGAGCAGTATGTGGCTGCCCAGGAGATTAACAGCGTCAGCTGTGAGGCACATAGTACACCAACTTTCCAAACACTGCCCTTTCCACCTATCTGCCTATGGCTGCAGTGGAAGTGGCGGTGCCCTGTGAAGTCCTGCATGAGGCAGCCGCAGGCAGGCTGCCCCTGTCTCACAGGTAGCACGTTACAGCAACGGAGCTGTGCTGGCTAAGAATCTGAGGCTGGAGACACAGGGTATTCTCACTGCAGTCCTTGACAGAGCAGTGTCCTCACCTAACTGGCAGAGCCCACAGCTTTTGATTAAATGATCAACACAGTGGAATACGCATCAATCTTTCTCAGACCGCTGCTGTAACAATTTATTATTAAGCTTTTTGTACAGAGCAATTGTGATCCATGCATACAGTTTGACACAGAATGGTGGAGTGGTATATAGTAAATGCTCCTAGCAGCAATAGTAATAGCTTCTTCGTTACATATTTTAAAATTGCACAATATTTAGAGATCAAAGCACTATATTATTCTCAAGAATGATAAAAAATACTAAGCAGCAAACAAGGAAGCGCAGTTTTCTCTATGTTTTCTTCTATCAGAGATCAAGTAGTTGGGCTTCTTTGGCCCTATTCCTCATGTGTCCCCACTGTAGCTTGCACATTACTTTTCTGACAAGCCTCATCCCTCATATCACTGATGGATTTATGTTCTGCTGAGCTCAAATGAGTACTTAGATAGTCAGAATCTGATCTCATTACATGTGTGTCAGCAGAACTAACTCCAGGGAAGTCAATGGAATCAAGTTAGATTTACAGACTTGGAGCCAAATTTTTAATTCACCACCCAACATCTGTCATAACCTCAAATTTAAACTCTCCATGGACATGACCTACATTCCTAAAGCTTACAGATGGTATTTTAATATTTCTATAAAAAGAAAAATCTTGCGTGCCAGAGAAGTGTACTCAGTTCTCATCTAAGATATCTGACATGCACCCTAATTCCTCAAGGAGTGTTTATAAGGGCAGCCAGTTGGAGCTAAGACAAAAGGAAAGGGAAAAGAAAAGAAGGCAGCTATGTCAACTAAAATGTCAAGGTGCTGGCTAGCTTAAAGCTCAGTTCCAAAACTAATTGGAAAGAGGAACTCGGATATACATTTTTTTCACATTTCCACCAATTCCTGTGTATTAAACCTTTCAGTGACCTCATCAAAACTGTGCTTATCCTGAAAAGTCTGGAATCATCAATCCTTGCTCAGAACAGCTTTGAAATGATTTTTCATGCAGCTTTTGATGATGGAGTCTAAAATGCATGCTGCTTCACAGTTAAACACAGAAAGAGTTCTCATGTTTGGACATACTTTCTCCGGTTAGGCTTTTTCTCTCTGCATTTTACACTGCAAGGAGCATTGATTAATGTGAATGTTTTAGCTGTAGTTGTTGTTTGTGTATAAACTTTTGTTAAAACAAGTACTGCAGAATAAATGACCTTTATACAGACACCTATTAAGGCACTAAAAGGCTTGGCTACATTCATCTGAGACGCGTATACATAATGTTTGGAACAATAAAGGGATCAGCAGCTGCAAGGGGTTTGAATTGAATTCTTTAACAATAGAAAAGTTTTTCAGGCCCAAATACCAGCAAAGAGAATTTTTTTGCAGATAATCCAGGAGAAAGAAAATAATAAAAAAAATGCTAGCCAACTTTGCAGCAGTTAGCATAAGGGTGCCATCTGAAACATGTCAGCTTAAGAGTGCCCCATAGTACCATTCTTTTACACAACCATAGTATTCAGAACTGTTTCCCCAAATAATCCCAGATGGCATGCCACAAAATTTCAATTCATTTTAAAAGCTTTCTTTGCTGTTATTATGTGATTGAAAGTGCAAAAGCAAGTTGCCATTCTCATGGCACTATTTGCATTGGCTATTATCCCCTAAAATCCCCTTTAAACAGCTACATTGTCAGCCCATAGGCCTCATTTAGAACTACAAAAAAGCCCAGATTAATTCGATCAAAGGGAGAGCCAAGTACAAAATGCACTTTTCAAACTGTATCAGAGTAGGTTCCCTTTACAGATCGCTGCATGGCTAGAGCAATGCAAAAAAACTTTGCCTGACATAAAGGCTGAGCACTAACAGAAATAACTGTGCATGTTTCACATGAAGCTTTTGGGTCTCTTCCAGAGTAAATCTGTCAGTACAAATGATCAGAATAAAATATATTTAATATAAGGTTGTAAATTAAGTAGCAAGCATCAGGTTTTGCCTGTTTGGCTTTCTGCCACCACTTTCAGGAAGCACGAATGTATTGCATGGATAACTTAGCCAGCTATAGACATTTCTGAAGTTGTGTGCATTGGAATTTTTAATTAATTAACCTAACAATGACCAATGAAACTTCCAAAAGGTACAGACAACTCCCCCCAGAATTATTTTGTTGCTATTGCAAAAAATGGTCATCAACATTACTGGTGAGGCAAAGGAAAAAGAAAAAGATGCTGGTATCATTTCTGCAAAATATTCTACTTCTTAATCTAAGGTGAAACCTTTCATGTCAAGCATAACACAGGTCCATAGATATAGAGCCAAAAAGTCTCTAGTGGCTTTTCAATCTCACCTGGGATTCTGATGACAGGTAATAATGCTGATATTTTTGTTTCTCACAGAAGCTCCTTTGGTGTCTCTGCACCGTCTCACTCTCTCAGTCTCTACTGAAGTTTGCTTAGTGGTGCTGCCATCAGTTCTCTCACCCTCGGTCTGAAGCGGTTTCCTCAGCAGCTGCTTTTGTGTACCAAGAAGAACATTTTACAGAGTAAAGAACTGCAGCACAAAGGTAGAGCAACTGAACATGTGCAGCAATATGTGCCATTGCCTTTTAAAGAACACATCAGGCTGAGAGAGACATGCTGAAAAGCTGAGCAGCTGCAACTAATATTAAAGTCATTTGCTGCAGGATGAAATTGGATGAATGCTTTTGTTAGCTACTTCCAATGGGGCTTAGATTTTTTAACGGTACCATTTTAATATAGCAGTTGTGTTTTATTTACTTCTTGTATTTTGTGGAATAAATGTTTGTGTGGTGTTAGTAATAAATGCTGTGTAGCAAGAAAGTGTTCCTGTGGAGACAGAAATAGCTCCCACAGAGGAAAAAGGCCTTGAAAATCTATGTAATAAATGTATATTTGTAAAACCATTAATGCACTGGCATACAAGCCTGGTTTTACTGCTTGTAATTATGAAAATCATTATTCTTATTTGTGATCTGGAGAACAAGAAAAGAGAAAAAGTTAATATAAAATTAATTATGTATTTCAAGGGTGCACAATTTTTTTAAAAGCATGCCATTATATCCAATTAGAGACACTGTTTGAGGTTTTTAAAATCTTTTGTATTTAAACATTTGTATGTCATTCCACATATTCAATGGAAATAAATACCAGAACTTGGTAAAGTCAGTCATAACAAGGTACTCAGGAGTAGTATAACAAAAAGTTCTTCAAATAAGCTGCTTTGTCCCAAAAAAATAACTTCAATTAGTACTTGTCCCAGACATCTCTTTACCATAAGGTATGTGAATTGTTACACTTTTGCAACACTTTCAGTACTAAACAGTAATTTCAGCACATAGAAAAATATAAAAATTTGATACTCTATGGAATTAGGCCCCAACCCTGTAAACATGTATGTTAAATCTCATTGAAACCCATTAGGCTGCAGAAAGTTTTGTGGAATCAGTGTTCGTGGCTAGATCCAAAGAGACTTTTACACATCCAACTGTCTGTGAAAAGACCTAATTTAAACATACAGATCTTCAAACACATGCTCAGCTTTTTTTGCATAATCTTGGAAATGCCTAACCGCTTACAATTCCAACAGCAAAGGTCCATAAACTGAATCAGCTTGTAAGCACTCCCAGATTCAGGTCATAACATGGAAGCTAATAATAGGGTAAATCCCTCAGGATCCATGAGCACAGGATCCCTGCCATTTTTCAGCAAAGTCTGACCAAATAGGCATTCTCTAGCTACTCATATCAGATTACAGTCTGCACAAAGTACAGCCAGATGAGGCAGTGCTTCTGCTGTGCTCCCCTACTAAATCATTCAATCAATTGTTAGAGCATTCTTGCTGGATGGCAAAGGGACTTGAACCTGCATCATCGTCCCCTGGCAAAGGCAAATTCTAGCATGGATTATTCTACAGAGACTGTCTGACTGAGCCTCATGTGCAGGTTGAATTACACTTTACATGGAATAATTAATTCAGGGAAGGAAAAGACTAAAAAGAAATACCACTTTGTAGTCTAGTATCCAAAATACTCATCTGTCCAACAGCAGATCATCTCCAAAGAACATGTAATGCAAAACACACGTTTGTTGACCCTTTTGAGAGTCAGGCTCAGCAATGAGCTACAGTCATGCTCTCTCTCCAGCCAAAATATGTCTGTGTTTTAAGCGGAATATATTTAATGGGAAGGAGAGTGAGCATATTCCTATTTGTTCCATCCAATCTATTTTACTTTTGTTCCTTGCTATTTTTTGGATATATAGAACTGAGAATTTTTTAAAAATCAGGTTCAGAGCTTCTCAGAAAGGAGAAGAAACTGAACCTAAAACTATTCCATACAGAGTTCACATAAATATTTTAGATTCAGCAGCCTATTAAACTATTTAATAAAAACCAAAATTAACACTGTCCCCAATCATATTTCTAAAAATGCAAACCCCAAAAAATCTACTGAATTGTGTGCATTATTTCATTAACTGTTGCCCTACAAAGGTAATGACATTCAGCTAACAGATTTCAGTCTAAATCCAGCAGATGAGATGTTTCTATCCAGCCCACTGCTGTTTCCCTAAAGAAGAGCAAGCAATGAATACTGACTGCCCAAGTGGTCAAACTCTTCCCCCTGCTCTAATAATAGCCTGCTGCACAGATTTGGCAGTGGCTGTGGGCGAAAGGAAGATGACAAGAGGGGAGCCCAGGTACTGCTGTGAGACAAGGGACTTTCTCTAGTTTTGTTGCAAAGACTCCTTTCTCTCAACAGCCAAAATGCAGCCCTCTGGGACAGACCAAGGAGACAGAGATGACTGCAGTGGGGAAACCAGTAGGCAAAGTCTGCTGCTGCTATAGCATTGCAGGAAGAGAGGAGACTGCAGTTATCTGGTGGCAAAAGCCAGCTCTAGGTTAGATCTCCTGTAGAGATCATTACCTTGGACAATCTGAAAACTCCACATTGTAATATCCGGTGTGGCTATGCTGAAATCCAGCTTTGGCTAGCCTTTAGTAGCAGACTGGTGCATCTCTTGTATATGTGCATTTTTCTTGTATATTGAAATTATTTCTGTTGTATGTGCTTAGACCAAATTGAAATTAACCAACACTTTACTGATGTCAGCAGTTTCAGGTTTCTAGCTAATACTCTCATTTGCATGAGCTACAGACACTTCTAATCAGTTCTTTCCAGGCTAAATCACTATATTTTCAGATCGCATAACAAAATACTGAAGAAGTAAAGAAGGAAGATGAAAAAAGAAAAAAAAGAAAAAAGAAAAAAAGAGAGGTAGTTGTAGCCAGGGAGATTTTATAAGACTGGATATTTTCCAGACAGCTGTAGGCTAAGAAGTGATAGGCCATGTTCTAACCTTACATTAGTGCAAATCTTCAGCAAAACTTCATCAAAATCAATGGAACGAAACTGGCATACAGGAAAAGAGGTTCAGACCAATCTGTTTTCACAGTTATTTCATACTCTTCCAAGATCCAAAGCCTTCGGAGCATTAAACTCAATCTGATCTTGAGAAACTTGATTATCTGTCCTAGAGATGCCCTTTGTTTCTTTAATTTGCTGTTGTAAGTGTAAGAACATTAGGTTTCAAGGTCTCAAAGTGCTGCTATTTCCTTAGACTGACTCTTCATAAGTCTGTCATCAGCAAAATCCCCATGTCTGTGAAATGGCCAATTACGCTGCTTTGTTTGGCTGTGTTCCCATTGTAGATTTGCAGTAGTCTTATATAGTTTTCCTTCAGTATTAACAATCAGAAATAAAGCCATATAAAAGCTTTTGTCAGACAATCCTGTTGCAGAGAAATAAGGTTGGCAATGTCTTTCAATTTCACAAATAAATGTTTCGATATGTGTGAAATAGTAATCGTTGGTAATCTTATAAACCAGCAGAACATTTTTATCACTGAACATTCACTTTTCACTTTTCAATTCTGTTTTGATTTTGCCATTTGTGTGTTCACTATATTACACAGAACATTTCAGGGAGGTGCTTCTGACTCAGAGTTGTGGGAGCTAATATCCAAAGAAGACAACTGCTGTGTTAAAATGGCCTAAGACAAATGGTGTGTTTAGTCAACCCAGGAGGTGGAAGACCCCGTGTGGGGATCTCCTGGAATTATATCCTGGAATACACAAGGTGAATTGATAAGGAAAAAGAAGGATGAGCAGAGAATGAATGGTGCTTTAGAAAAATGGAATAAACACTACACCAGTTGAGTAGAAAAAGGAATATGAGGAAATACAGCAGAGGTAAGATAAGGTGAGAGATCACAGCTGCACTTTTGCATTATAAGAGTGCAGAAAAGGATTGTCTCTTCCCTATCCTGATTCTATTATGCTCCACCCTATTTAATTCTCCCACGAAGAACATAACAAATTTGGAAGCAGAGTTGCACAAAATCCGCAGCCTGATAGCACAGACAGCCTAGCACGGTGCGGCACAGTAGTCTAGTGGCTAATCTGTAAGCAGTTCCCACTTTATAGGTGACACTAGTACAGTCAGTTTGCGTCTTTCTGCCTCAGTCCCTCAGCTGGGATAATTGTACCCCCTTTGCAGTGTTGATCACCTGAAGATTTCAAGCACTTGAGCGCATATAATTGCTGAGAATTTTGAGCTTAATTTCTGCAGCTATGAACTTGTTTCAGTAGTCTCTTTCTGAAAACTTATCATAAAGGTATGACAAGTTGTAACCTTATTGTCTGACTCAACCCTTCTTTACCAAAGCAGAGATGGCTTTTGACTCCTCTGGGCAGAAGTGATCATATCTGCAAAGTTCCCACAGAGTATCTAATTTCAGGCACATGTACATGCATCTAACAGCTGCTTCTTGCCCAGGGTCTTGTAGGTCAACCCAAAACTTTAAAAGTAGCCCCAGTTTTATATGGATGGGAAAGTAGCTGAGAAGTTTCCATTAGAAGGAAGAAACACTTTCCCTTTTCACATCACTCATGGAAACAATACTAGCTAATTACCAGAACTGGTACTGACCTAAGCATCTGAGAGAACTTACATAATCGTTCCTCAGAAATGCTCCTCCCCATCCCTAGGAGCAAGAAACAAGGGAGACTTGCCAGCGCTCTGGTCATACAACATCATTTCATTTTGCTTCCCCAGTTCTGGGGCAGTAACAGCATAGGGAGTTTACCTACTTCATTTTCACCTTTCCATTTTGCAAGACTTGTGAAAAGTTTGTATTTCCTTCCTGTTGACTGAACAGAAAGCAAAGCAATATTTAAAAAGACTACATTCTTTGTTTCCCTTTCACGATTTTGTTTGGTTTGGGGTTTTGTAACTGATAGTAGAGACCAGGGCAGTTTTATCTACTTATGATTTAACTAGATGAAAGAAACCAGTCAAACAATATTCATTGCTTTTACTTCTGATGACCTGTTCTTTGAACTTTATATATAACAATCTCAGGACTTGTTTACATGGGAAAGTTGGCAGAATGCAAGCTTTGGTATGAATTTCAGTATATTTACTACTTTGCACTAACTCCTTATTTCAACATCCTTAGAACAATCTAAAGTAATACTATTTGAGGCTGCCTTTGGTCAGCCACTCACCTTGTTTCCAGAGGCTCCTGTGGGGCAGCACAAGGTCTTCTCTGACTCTACAGCCAGACAAATACAGCAACTAAAACAGTAGAAAAATATTGATTTTTTTCCTGGGTTCAGTGTCTGACTTGTTGTACTTCAGCCATTGCCACTGGAGTGAGCCTTTTGGTACAACTGGTCCAGCTATTTCCTGCATGAGTTATATCCTTTCTTATCCATGAGGTTCTCACAGACCAGAGAATGCTACCGAAGAGGCAAGACAGGCCCATAGGACAGTTGATAGCCACAAGGTGAAGCTTAGTTTCAGATAGCAGCAGCAATAACACTTCATGGAGCTCAATAAACCTGAGAAAGCGTGTGCTCAGAAACACGCCACAAAGCATTGCAAGACAGGACCATTGTGGTGCAAAGCCTTGTATTTCATTACTTTTTCCCCCAGTCTTTATCTAGAGCTGTGGAATTCTCTGCTGTAAGTTAAAACTATTTGCGCTCCCACAATAAAATAAAAAATAAATTAACTCCTCCATGCCTGTTCCTCCCCCAACTAGCAAAAACCTAACAAATAGTGTTTAGGCTTCCAGATCTTTGCCATCAGTAAATCTCCAGCCTATGAAAGCCTTACAGAGGAAGCCATTTATTCAGGCAGGATGAATTGTAGAGCGGCGAGTAATAGCCCATAACACTAGGTAGGCGCTGGTTTTGCCTACCCAGATCTGGAGAGCCCACTGAGTCTCCTTGTACTGCAAAGAAACCTCATCCACATCTGTTGAGAAGTGGATGCAGAATTGCTTCCTGACACATGAGCAATGAGCTAGTCCAGTCAGCGTCTCTGTGGTCATGGTGCTGAGACAATCTGCACAGGCACAGAACAAGTACATTCTCAGAAGGTCTGGTGTGTCTGCACTGGATGCATGTGATTTACCTGTTCACACACATTCAGTACCATTTGCTATATGGCAGGGTAATTTGGGAAAAAAACCACCCAGCTGCTACAAGCATGCAAATAAAATCCTGCTTCACCAGGCCTTCCAATATGGAGCATTAGATTTCATTGTGTATGACTGAATGCCATACATTCCCCCAGCTGTGGTTTTGGCTGACAGATCTCAGGCACATGGAAATATTACCCCATGCCTTACCAAGCACCAATATAGTTCCAGGTGCTCCCATTATTTCCTGCTTTTTTTACAGAGACAGCACCCCTGTGTGAGCATCACCTGAACAGTGCAGCACAGGGGAAAACAGAGGGTACCAAAATATTTACTATAGGATTTTCAGAAGCACTTGCAGTCAACCTGCCTCTGCTTTCTTTTGAAATCTGTGATAAAATTCATTTGTGGGAAAATTAGGTGGTCGGGTTTTTTTTTTAATTTGGCAATAAAATGAAACCTTCTTGGAATACTTTTTGAAATCTATCTGTTTATGTTTCAAAACTAGGCCGAAAGCATTACCTCAAACAGCCTTTGGAAAGAGAGGTGCAGCCCTGAACCCCCCCGGGCATGTATTGCGAGCTGAATTGCCCCTTTAGCAGCGGGGTTACAAGTGTATACTTAAGCATTGATTTTTCAGGCCGATTTAAAGCATAATCTCACCTCAGGTACATTACAATAAACCAATGTATGTAACAAAGGTAAAGCTGCTGTGAGAAGGTTCTCATTAAAGAAATCACGATTTCCTAACTAGAGGTCTACAGGGAAGGAAAACTTGTCTTTACCACTACTGCTATTTACTTCTTATTAAGCTGACTGCCTGGTAAAGCGTTTATGGGGCAACAGCAACCTACACTTCCCACAGAGGCTGATACCGTGTGCGGATGTGTTGCGGCTCTCATAACCTGGCTGCATTTCTTAGCTGGCTGAAAGGCCTCCATCACGCACATACTCCTTTAAACAAAACGGCAGCCATCTCCCTGTACCTCCAGAGGGAGCTGAAATCAGAGGAGGTTTGCCCTTTTGTCTCTATGCCTCCTCCTTACTCTGGCCAAGAGACTCCTATGAGCAAAGGCAGCTCCCGCTGCCTCTGTTTTGCAGAGAGAGTGAAGCCATGTCCCTGACAAAATGGCTGCTACTCTTTGGTGTAGTGAGGTGGGTGGAGCCTCTGTACCACGGAGTGGCAGCCATCTTGTCGGGGGACATGTTTCACCACAGAGTGGCAGCCATCTTGTCGGGGGACATGGCTTCACCACAGCGTGGCAGCCATCTTGTTAAGGGATACAGCTTCACTCTCCCTGCACAGTCCACAGCACAGGGACAGTAGGGAGCTGTGCACAGCCTAGGGAAAGCACATGGGAGATGTGAGGAAACCAAGGAAATGGTTGCCACAAGGTGGTTTAAAAGTTAGGTGAGACTGGGGACTGGGGAAACTGCAGCTGGTGCGGCTAAGAAGCCAGGCAAGCAAAAGCAGGCAGCAAAATGCTGATTGAAGAAAGGGTTGAAAGTGTGTCATGATGTCATTCGGTTGATTAGCTCACCACAGCTGTCAGCACATTTAACGTAGCTTTATTTGATGAGTAAATCATTGCAGGTAGTGTAAATAGCTGTTTCTTGGCCAAATTTAAGCCCATCAGCAAAGGCAGATAAATAGTAGATGTGTTATGTGCTCCTCCTCACCCCTGCTAGGTGTCCAGCAAGGGCAATCTCCGGTCAGTAGCTGGAGAAAACAGCCACCAGCAAGTTATACCTCTGAGGGACATGAAATTGCAGCACTGATAATGGACCAAGTTTCCCAGCAGTGTAATTTGCAGGGATTTCTGTTTCTGCAGGTGAGAGCTGCAGCTCTAACCTGAGGCAAAACATCCCATTTTTCTGAAACTGTTTTTCGGCCTGAGATGGGGACAAGGGAGAAAAATCCAATATAGTGGAAAGCAAAGGAAAGCTGGAGAAACCCACTGAAAAGCCTAGGTAGAGGTTAACCAGGGGCAATGGCATGAAAAAAAAAAAACCCAACATGAAAGAAACCTACTTATTACATGATCTTGATGGCTGTGGTTTGTGCATTTGATTATTATGATATTAAACTACATTTGTTGTAATTATTAGATAACATTCATACATTTTTAAGTTTATTTTGTAAGAATTTCAGTCTATTTTGTACCAATAGAGCTAAATTGAGAAACTTTATAACATCAGGACAGAAGCACGTTTGCCTTTGTACCTACATATACTACGTTCAGGTGTATTTGTATAACTAGATAATGAATAGGAACTCTACCAATAAAATAAGAATGCTTAACATTTTGTACAGGTTCTTTTCGAAAAAAAAAAACAAAACCAAAACCAAACTCATTTTTGTGAAGTATACAATAAATAAAGATTATGTACATTACTATGTTAAATTAAAGAAAAACTGTGCTTTAGTTTGTATTTTTCCAGCAATTGACAAAGTCACCAATGTGGTTGATGTAGCAAATGCTTCTGTACAAATATAAATCTTTATAGTACACATAACCCTTTCCTCACAAGAAGCTGTAAAATGCAGCAGTTATGTAACTGGTCTGTGGCTTTTTATTATTAATTACTTATTTTCTGACTTAATTCCAAATCCCTGGTAAGGGAGGCGTTTGAAGGAAAGGTAGAGAGGGGGTCAGGTGGGAACAAGTCAAGCCTGAAAAAAAAGTTTTGTGATGTGAACAGAAAGGAAGTAAACTGGGGCAAATGAGCATTTTATGCTCATTAGCTTTAGACTAAGAAGTAATTGTTATCAAAATCAGATAACAGAATAATAGAAAAGCTGAAAAACTTTATGACTTCAAAAAGCTTAAAAATTAAAAAGAAGCTTCCTCTCTGGGCAGCATGGTAGATAACAACTTTCACTTAGTAGAGGGTTAATAGGCTCCAGCTGGTATGTCCTACCAGTTTGGGGCTAGATTATAAAAGAAAGGGGAAGCGGGGTTAGAAAGGGTGTGTTTCCTTTCTCCCTGGCCTGGTTGCTCTGTGGTTTTAGTTTGATTGTGGTTCCCTGACTGCCTTGTGGACAATAAAGCGTTCTCTGAGGGAAAGTCTCTGAAAGAACTTGGGCTGGAAGTTTACTTTCTTTCTCTGCAGTATTTCCACAGACTAAGGGCTTCTTAATGCCTTGAAATATCTCCTAACGGCTGCTGCTAGAATTAGATATTGGACTCCAGTAAATTAAAGGATCTGCTATGGAGTTTTATTTGTGCTTATAGCAGCCAAGGCCCTGGCAGGTACGTAAGGTGTTGCTGCTGGGAATTTACTTCCATTGTGGTGGATTCTTTTGACAATGTGCAAAAATTTAACTGGCTGCAGTTTAAGATTGAAATTGTAAACCATACCATTCTCAAGAGTTGTGTTTTACAATACAGACCTATACAACACACGCAACTGTAGGAGTTACAGATTAAAACCGATGGGGCGTATAAACTCTGTGTTTGGTTGGGGCAGAAAGAGGTTAAAAGTCTGACCTGCAAATAAATCTGGTGCTAGCTCTACCTCACAACTGCAGCTTTTGGTATGGGAAAATGTTTAAGACAATTTAAATACTCCCTCAAACAAAAGATCCAGTTTAGTAAATCACAGACTTTCTGACCAAACAGTATACAATATTTCTTAGGTTTGCTTTAATTATATTATGGATCATAATTTACTCCAAAAAATACCCATGAAGTTAGAAAGAGGCCTTTGGATGAACTGTTGCCGTAAGGCCATCTAACAATGGCCAAGCATCCAACAATATTTCCAGACTGCATATCCTAATAACGTGTTACAGTTGCATAGTAACATAAAAATTCTTTTCAGATTTTCCGGTCACAATCTCACACTATCTCAGTTTTATCTGGATTAAACTTTAGTCTGGCAACCTTAGTCTAGGCTCATTATCAATTAGATATTAAATGAAGAAGAGGGTAGTCAGACCTGCTCAGGTCTCTAGCTCTGGTTAGGAGGACCATGCTAGCAACTGAACAATCAGTGGAGTAAATCAATAGCCTTTGTTTCTGATACTCATTTACATAGTAATGATGATTTGAGAAGCTGCTAAAGCAAAATTTGAATACCTCCATTTTTTTCACTGACAGTTCACATTAATTTACCAATTAATCTAGAAAAAGTATTTTTATTTTGGGATGTTAGAGCATTTGGAAAATATGGAGGTTCATAAGGGGTCAGCTTTCTAATCTTATTTTCATAATGACCAATATGACTGGCACAAATCAGTATAGCAGCCAGTTCAGATATGATTGGTCAAAGGCTCTACTGCTCTGCGCTTAAGTCATAAACATCAGTTTCTTCATTTACATTGTAGTTCATTCATCTTTCCATCTGATTGCCAAGAAACATACTTCGTGTGAGCCATTTTGTTGTAAATATATGAGCATATTGAAAATTGTTGATGAACACAGCTACTTGGCAAACATTCACAAATGTTTCAATTCAGGCTTAGTCATCCTTAAGGATGGGAATTAAAAATAATTTTTTAGAAAATCAGAAATGATTCAGTGCCTACATTAGTAGTGAAATGCAATGATTTATGCCAGCTAACAGTAACTTCACAGGCATTGAAACTGATGCCTAGTTTTATGGTCCAAGCCAATAAACATTGGATGGGAACGTTGACTAAATTCCACGTTTATATAATTGCTTTCCTGTTTGATTACTAATTGTGCTTACGGGTCAAAGTAAACTACCTTGAGATCAATCTGCTTCTGGGCAGCACTGACCAATGAATTAATCCACAGTTCATGCAAATTCAATACTCAAATGCCTTTGGTTGCAGTTTCTATCAGTCAGTGTAAATATATGTAATGTCCCCCCTTGCTACAACGGCAAAACCAGTACACTGGTGGTAGGCAGGCTTCTATGTACATGTTGTCAAGAACTTGTTAACATGGCGTACAGACTCTGTGAACGTGCAGACTGGGCTTACAGCACAAGAACATCTAATAGACATTACCCAAAGCACCGGAGCTGGTTGGTTGGGTACCTGTATGTTCTGCTTTAGATCTTTCCTCACCTTTTTCACCACCCAATGTCAAAAAAACATGGGAGGGTGGGGGTGACTTACAAAGGTAATGGATCTTGTCAGCTGTCAGGGGTAGACGCAGAGATGAAGCAATTTCCAGTGAGATTCTACAGGACTTGCAGCTCTCAGGAACTGTATATTTTTGAGCACCAGCTACCAGTGCACTATGATAACTGAAACACCCAGGCCCCAGGTAGTTATCCTAACCTGAAGCCTTGTCTAACTGCCTGAGACTGCATGCGTGACATCTCCCACTCATGACAGCACTCCGTGCACAGCTGTCCATGCGATGTCCAGGGCCACCTTAAAACAGCCCTGCCAGCATTACAACTGTCTACCCACTGTGAAAAACAGAACTGATTTTGTCACAGGGGGTACAACAGGCTGAGGGTATGTCAGTGCCCCAGTGTAAAAAGAAAGCAGCCAAGCTCATTTTAAACTAGCTGACTAACATTACCTTAGACACCTTAGTTGCAATAGCATGTTTAGGCTTGACTGATTTATCCCACTCAGAAATTAGTGCAAAGATGACAATGACTTCTTATTTTGCCAGTTTGCTCCCCTTATCCCAGTTGTGACCTGTCCAGCGCTTAAATGACTATCAACCAGAGGAAAAGAGAAGTGAAGCTAAGGGAAGAAGATCATAAAAGTTTGGCAACATGAAAAGAGATCAGTAACAGGATGCCCCATAGCTGCTTTTTAGCTTGAACTGTTTTGTGGGGAGTCTGAAAATTGTTGTTTCACTTTAGAAAATTGGAAGATATTGCAGAGGCACTTTACTCATGCTAGGTATGGATTTGTTTAAATGACTTCAAACCGAGCCTAAATTATGCCTGGTTCCAAGGGGGTCTGCAGCATATAGGCTGGTCAATATATCTTAGTTGGCAACACGGGCCATGAGCTGAAGGAATTCTGGAGCTTGTTTTCATGCTGATTGTCCTGGCTGCAAAGAATGAGAGCTGGTGCAGCTTCTCAGGGGCTGCTCTTCCAGGGGCACAACACCACCATCAAGTGGTCTCTGCACCACAGTACAGTAGTACGCCAAGCCCTGCATCCCTTTCAAAATGGGAATAGAGCTGCTGAATTTTCCAAAGATACAAAAATCAAATATCACTTCAACATCAGATGAGACTTCATCATAAGAGAGCACTTGTATTTAACAGCTCCTCTCCTATTACATATTCCACAACCATTACTCTTTCATTAAAGATGCCAATGAGCTTATTTCTCAGGATATTTAGAAAGAAAGAAAAGTACTTGTAATTAAACTAGCTTCTCAGAAAACTTTATATTTGGTTTGCACGTATTCTAATTAGAAAGATGGTTTCTTAAATCATTGTTCTTTCTCATTTCTTCATTATTTATATCAAATTTCCATACCAAAAATTAAAAGTGCAGGTAATGCAGTCTCAAGGCATGGCAACCTGCATTTTCACTACTGACCCCTGACCCTTCCATGATTTCCTGCAAATAATTATGGCTTAAACCGTTATCAAAGTTTTGCTGCAGAAGCCTATGCACTGGTGGCCTGTACAGAATTATCCCCTTGCTCTTTGTGTTTGAAGAGGATTTGGATGCACCATTACTGCTTAGTGTTTTCATTATTGGCATCTCCATTTTCCTTTTCACTGGGTCTCCTGTGATACTGCTTTTTTGCTCTTTGAAATGTATAGTACCAAGCAAAGTAATTCAGAACATTTCAGATCAGTGCTAAATAAATTCCCAGTAGCATGCTGAATTGGAATACATATTAATGTGACTCTCCTTTACAAAACTTCCTAGTCTCTGTCTTTCCACAGGGGGAGAATACTGTAAAAAGATCTATGTAGCAGTTTTGTTGGGCCACTTCAGAGTCAATATATGTCAGCAGAATCTAGGACGTGATGTGGTCCTACATAGCCTAGATGTTTCTTGCAAGGTATCTGCAATCTGTTATTTAACAGCTCTCAGCGGACGGGGAAGTTGGCACCATTTTCAGTTCAGACTACCCGCTCTTCCTACTGTTTCACTAATTTGACCTTAATGTCCTGGTTTGAATCTGCAGCACATGCTGAAAACAGATATATAGATTATTTACATTTTCATCCCTAAGCTTCTTCTTGAATTGCATCTCCTCCCTTCCCTCCGAGGTTCCTTATTGTGGTGGGTTGACCCTGGCTGGACTCCAGCTGCCCACCAAAGCCACTCTGTCACTCCCCCCCTTCAGCTGGACAGGGGAGAGAAAACATATCCAAAGGCTTATGGGTCTAGATAAGGGCAGGGAGATCACTCACCAGTTACTGTCACAGGCAAAACAGACTTGACTTGGGGAAATTAGTTTAATGTATTATCAATCAAGTCAGGCTAGGATAATGAGAAATCAACCTAAATCTTAGAATACCTTTCCCCGACCCCTCCCTTCTTCCCAGGCTCAACCTCACTGCCGATTTCTCTACCTCCTCCCCGCAACCTGCATGGGGGGACAGGGAATGGGTGTTGCTGTCAGTTCATCATACATTGTCTGTGCCGCTCCTTCCTCCTCAGGGGCAGGACTCCTCACACTCTTCCCCTGCTCCACTACAGGGGACCTCCTATGGGAGACAGTCCTCCATGAACTTCTCCAGCATAAGTCCTTCCCATGGGATGCAGTTCTTCACAAACCTCCAGTGTGGGTCCCTTCCACGGGGTGCGGTCCTCAGGAACAGACTGCTCCAGTGTGGGTCACCTGTGAGGTCACAAGTCCTGCCAGAAAACCTGCTCCAGTGTGGGCTTATCTCTGGATGGGGTCACGGGTCCTGCCACAAGCCTGCTCTAGTGTGGGCTTCCCATGGGGCCACAGCCTCCTTTAGACACGTTCACCTGCTCCAGCGTGGGATCCTCCACAGGCTGCGGGTGGATATCTGCTCCACCATTAACCTCCATGGGCTGCAGGGACACAGCCTGCCTCACCATGGGCTTCACCACGGGCTGCAGGGGAATCTCTGCTCTGGCACCTGGAGCACCTCCTCCTCCTCCTCCTTCACTGACCATGGTGTCTGCAGGGCTGTTATTCTCACATATTCGCACCCCTCTCTCTGGATGCATTTGCAGAGGTTTGATTTTTTCCCTTCTTAAATATGTTATCAGAGGTGCTAACACCATCGCTAATGGGCTCGGCCTTGGCCAGTCGCAGGTCCATCCTGAAGCTGGCTGGCATTGTCTCTACTGGACATAGGGGAAGCTTCTAACATCTTTTCACAGAAGCCACCTGTGTAGCCTCCCCACTGTGAAAGCCTTGCCCTGCAAACCCATCCAAACTTGTATTTGGGCAACCTCTCATTTTGTGCAAATGTAAATTGCTGAATAGTAGATCAAATGGTCTAAAAATTAGTGGGAGTTCGGTATGTCTTCACCTAGACAACTACAGAAGGGTAAAGGGTTAGAAGGAATCGTTTCAGCCAGAGGCTGAACTGAGAAGGATCAAATACGTAACAGCTATTTGGATAGTTTGAGTCACTCAGGTAGAGATTTCATAGCATTCTTAGGCTCCAGTGCTTTATCATCCCAATTACAGTTGCGCCAACTTCAGTACAAGAAAGATGAATTTCTTATTGTTCCTGTCGTCTTCTCTACTAAAAGCTGTTTTACACAGTGAAAGATTATTATCATATGTACTCCGTTGGATTTTTCTTCCTTAGATCTAACTATACAAATTCCTTCACATTCAGTTTCTAAACATCTTTATCTTGTTTTTCTTTGGAGTCTCTCTATCATGTCTTTGTTTTTCTCAAAGTCAGTACCTATAATGGGACAGTATCAATGTTTGAGTTCTGCCCTTTTTAACATATCACTGCTGGATTTGCAGCATAGAGTCTGAGTGAAATTGTGAAAATAATTCCTTCAATATTCTTTATGTAATTATTTTAATATTTGAAGGATTTTTTTTATTTGTTTTTGTCTTAGATGAACTGAGCAATATTTTTTTTCTTAGTTCTGCAAGAGTGCTGATATGCTCAAGTATATAGCAGAAGCACATGACCTACTTTGTGTTAGGCACTGTATAAAGAGAACAAAAAGATAGTTCCTGCCCCCAAAACTTACAATCTAAATGTGGAAAAGGTAGATACAGAACCCAGATAAGCAGTAAGAAAGTAAATGTCAGTGGCACCCAAAGACTGCAGTAAACAGAAGACAGAAAAGGTGATAGCGAGGGTTATAATCTCTGCAAATACGGACTCATTTTGAAAAGGTCTGAATGTTTACTGATTCATTACATGAACCTTGAAAAAAGTGACCAGATATTTATAGCTGCTCAGCATGCAGCACGAACGATGAAAATGTAGTTCTTGGAAACATTAATTTGATCTAGGCATTTAAGTGGAATGTGAGCTCTCTTCCCTGTAGTCACACAATTTTTTAAAGTCTAAGAGTAATTTTTATAGTTAAACAAAACAGTTACATAAGAAATGGGGTTTTAGGTGTGGTTATTATGAATTAGTGGAATTAATGACAGCTATCCTAAAGTTGCATAATCATTGTATTATGGTATTAATTTATCTTCAATGCTATAATTACTATGATATTAAAAACTGGACAAGCCAGTTCTTCGGCCAATTCAGAGGACAAAAGCAAAAATAAATGAACCAAAAAGGACTTATGATAGTGCATACTCCTCTAGCACTGGTTCATCTTGTACCTTCATACTTTCCACCAAGCTACATGAAAAATATCAGCTTCCCAATGACTGTGTCTGGTTCAAAACATGGCCAAGAACAGACAACGTGCGTTTCAGACCACACCATGTTTTGAGTAGCAGTGTTTACTGTTTCAAAGAAATCACCTCTCAGTTGAAAAGAATGGATTCCAGATATAATGTGCTTTAAAGGCAAACTTGTTGAGCAGCATTTGTTTCCCAAAAGTTACTGTCAACTATTTGACCAATGCATGTTTCAATTAGCGTATGAAGATGTAATGCTGCTTGTCTAAATGTATGCATTTGAGAAAGTAAGTTTGCTTTCAATAGGCATTTAATAAATAATAATAAAAAAACCCAAAACAACAGCAGGCATTAGATGAAAAAAAAAGAGAAGTAAGTTTGAGAAGAAGGATTTAATGACAGATGTATTTCAAGGTGTGCCACAGTTTCTGAGGTACAATGAAATGTGCCTAGATTTGACCCAACCCCAGGAACCTGGCATCACATATTTTTAGGACAATGCCTATTAACTTCTTCTAGGAAGCTTTTTCTACGCTCCCTGCTATGTATCTGTAACAAAAAATATTTGTCTTTTCTTCTTTTCTTTCTGGTGATAAGGAATACTATAATGATGTAACCCATCTGCCTCTCCTGCCCACTCAGTCAAGAGTATTGTCTGATTATGGCAGGAGGGGGTGGGACTAAATGATCTTTTAGGTCCCTTCCAACCCAAACCATTCTATGATTATGTGATTATATGATTATATGTGTAAAGTCTAGTTGTAATTTTGTGCCTGTCTGAAGCACAATCACAAGTAAAATAGGCAGACAGGAATATAATTTGAGTTCCATATGGTCATTCCAAGCATCACTTTCAAGCAAAGAAGAAGAAAGACTAAGAAATTTTATCTGCTCATCTATTCTCCTATTGCAAAAGCAGAATGACCACAAAAATCACAATCGTTCTCTAAAAACTGTCATTACATTTGACTGAAAAAAATGGGGAACTTGCCAGATGAAATCTTTTAAACTTTTTAATCTTAAAATACACCTTTTCCTTGCACACAAACCTTTCCTGCTCTTAATATAGCTAAATTGCTCTTATTTGTAACTAAACAAATATTCAGTGTGATGCCTTTTGTATAAATAACAAAGATTTGGGTTTCTTTTTCTGGTTTTGGAGGAGGGTGCCAGGTTTTTTTTCCTGCAAGGCATTATCTGTTTATGAACACTGCTTCTTGAATGGCAAGAAGCTTTGTTAAATCAGCGTAGCCACAGAGAATATAGCCCTTGTTCACATTTTCTAGCTGGCAATCTCTGAAGACTTTGATTCATGTATATCGGGACACACATCAACAGATAGGGCTTTGATAAAGAACTGTAAGGCTTTATCCTTATATACATCTACTAATGACCTGTCCATTATCATGCTGTCCTGAAGAAGTCCGTGTAAGCACATCAACAATTTCAACCAGCCCTTATGAACAGCAAGGTTCAGTTGATCACCAATAATTCATTAAGCCACAGCATCTCAGCCAGCAGCCTGTGACTGCCCTTAAGGTAGACTGATTGGAGAGCAAGTGGCTCAAAACTTTCTAAGAATCAGATCGTTAGTCTCTAAATCATTAGCCAACTTTGAAAACGGAAGGTAGGGATTGTGGGATTGATCCTTAATTCTTGAAGACAGAAAAAGAACAGAACAGACTCTTATGTAAAATGTGAGAATATGAAAATAAGGGGAAATAAATGTTCTGTGCTTACAAATTAGTACCTTCCCGTCGCATTCCTGGGATTCAGGGACCTACAAAAATGTCCATGTGGGAAAAGACAACAAATAATCCTTAACTCAGATACTTCCTGGGTTTTGCTGAAAACTGAAATGTTTCTTCTAACCAATGTATATGACAGGGCAAATAAACATCTTACTGCCTGGTACAGGTTTCTGTTTGTTCAACATGGTGTTGTGCTAGCATTGAACAGTCAACACAGATGACCTGGTTCACCTTTACTTATTTACATCACGTGTATAAAGTGCAACTGTTTTAATCTGGCAGTATTTAAAAACCACTTTCAAGCATGCATGTTTTAATGTAAGAAAGCAAAGGCATGATTGCAAGGATGTGTAATAATTGTAGTTTTAATACTTGTACTCAAGATGGCAGCATGAAAACAGAAAACAAATGCCTCAGTAGGGACTTCCCAAAGCTACATTGGATCTTCCCGAATCTTGATTTTATTGCATTCTTAATAAGACTGAACAGTTTAAAATTAAAATACACCAAAATTAAAGTTCAGAATGATTAGCAATGAGAAACACCCTGAGAGAAAATATTCAAGAAGGGACAAGTATCATTAAAATATGCTTTATTTAAGATAGAGTGTTTATTAAGTAACTAACCTTTCGACAGAAGTTCATCAACAGAATGTACAGTTTCAAACTACTAACTCAGAAAAATGTTAACATACAACTAGATCCTGGTGAACTCCTAGAAAAGCTTTAAGCTGCAATGAATGTAATTGTGATGAGCTTCTTCTCCCATCAAAATGACAGCTACGATATTTTAAAAGAACATCTTGGTTCTTATCCTGAGTGCCAATACTCTCCTGCATTTACATCTGTTCCCCACCGCAGATGTCTCCCTTCTATCCCTCTTTGTATTATATCTCATTCACGCATACAAACACATACACGTGCCTATTGATGCACACACATTACCTCATTGGTTTATGTCACTAATAAATACCTGATGTATTTAACTACAAACCAACATAATGTATCTTTTGCCTATAGCACTGAAAATTATTTAATTTATCACCCATTAAGTATATGGAGCTTGATGCCAAGAAGCTTTGGTGCCATTAAACTCAGATATGTTGAAAAGCCCATGTCAGTTGTCATTATGAAGATATTTTATTGTGTTTTGTCATACAGAAGTAATGACTGCATAATAGGCTCTAAACTAAGGTAAAACAGAAACTGTATGGTAAATAACTGACCAACACTGGGAAATATTAATAGGGTAACAGGGTGAGAAGATACAATCGATCTGTAGCCAAATAAATTCTTATGAAGAACTACCCAAAAGAAATTCCTGCTAAAACACTGTATTTCCACACAAGTGGAAATGGATACGTTAACTTTTTGTGGCTTTGTAGCAATATTAGACTAACGACAGTTAAATACTCCAGGCCCTATTTGTATCTCTAAATCTTCACATCAGCATATTTTCACTGACTGCAAACCAAAAAAAAATGTGTGAGAGAAGGAGAAAGATGTCTGGTATTACAGGTTATGCTAAATCACCTTTCAGCTTTTCTGTATAACAAGAGGCTTTTCTGTTACGTTTAGAAAAGAGTATGGTGACTCAGAGAAGTGTATGGGCAGCCAATGGTTTTGAGAAAAAAATTGGCTCAAATTCTACTACAAGTTCCTGATACGTGACTGGAAGAAGCAGCTGAATCATCACCTTGTCTTTGAATGTGGCTGGAAAACACCGTGGTGGGGTGAATCATCACCATCCTGTACATTCTCTTTCTTACCATAAACAACATAGTGTCTGGAAAAGTACCGTAGAAAAATGTTACAACTCTTGTACTTCTAGTTTGGGAAGAGATGTTACTAACAAATGGCAAGAGCTTAGTTCTGTTTGCATCTCTGTAGTTGAAATAAGCTTTTATGTGGAAATTCTCTTGAGAGCTAGTCACTGGTGTCAGAACCAAGATTTCCAAAAGGTGGGTTTGCCTCTATGTTGTCTGCTAGGTGGTTAGTGCACATGAGAGTGTACCTTTCCCTTTAAGAAATGGATGGCTTTGAAGCTGGTCAAAAGAAGAACTCTTAGAAAGGGAGCAGTTGGAACAGAGTTTGCTGTATTGCTGAAGAGAGTGTAATATTTGTGGGTTTTCATAGAAGTTTCAACTGTCCCCAATTTGACAATATAAGATATATCAAGCAAGTAAACAAGTCATCATTGGAAAATGCCTAGACTCTGGGTCGGAGTGTTTGTTTTTTTCCTGAAACGGCAAAATGATCTGCAACACCCCCCCACACATACATCTGCCGTTATTTAACAGTAGGGACATAGTATGGTAATCTTTACTCCTATTAATAAAAGTTCAGGGAAAGAGAGGGAGATGTGTGTAGACTTTGGTTTTTTAGTCCCTGTCTGCAGCAGCACTTCCAAAGAGTCACATGTAGCCATCTGGTTACCATCTGGGTCTTATCAAACAGCGTGGGACATTTCCAAGTAGCTATGCAGCCAAAAACTGAGCATCCACAGCTTGTGTATAAGAGTACCTGAAAGAAATATGCATACTGTATCATGGAGGCCATGCGTACTGAGCGTATGGTCCTCTCTGGCTCTTCATCTAATACTTTCTTTGATTTTCTAAGGCCAGATTAATTTTAAAGACAGTATCTCCTCTGACATTGCAGACTGAGCCTGGACTTTGCTTTCTGAGCTATAACCATGCTAGCTGAAATTGCATCTTCTGGTATCAGTGAGATAAGACACACTTTTGTAGCACTTCGTAATTGCAGAGGACTTATACCTCAGCTGAAGGCAGCTGCACAGACTGAGCCCAGACGTTCTGCTGAAGGAACAATGCACTTCACAACTCTACCATGCTTTTGCTCTGCAGAAATGCCTACTCCTTGGGCTTCTTTGGAACTGTAGAATACAAGGAGAAAAGTTATAATTCTAAAATCCCTTTCGTAGCCATATGCCTATTTTCAACATACTAATATAGCAGGAGTGCAATAAGCTCAGCATGAACATTTGAGCTTAGAGCCAAATAAATGATTGCACCCCTTTGCAGCTTGGACAACAGGTTATCTCTTCAGATGTAAAGGAAAATTAAAATCTGTAGCATCTTTTTGTAGCATGCCTTGATTGCAGCTGCTGGTCATTCTGCCCTTCCTTTTTTCTTATCTCTTGCTAGAAGCACAGTTTAAGGGCCCTGGATATAGCAATAAAACACTAATCCTCTAATCCCCTAACTGGTTCTTTTGAGACTCTACCACATTGAAAAAAAAAAAAACACCAAAAAAAAAACCCCAAAACCGAAACCACCAAAAAAAAAAAACCACCAACAACAAAACAAAACAAAACAAAACAACAAATCCAAAACATAGACAAAACCACTCACAAAAATAAGCAATTAATGAGATAAATCAGGTGTCATGGCTTTGATACCTCCTCCAGTCCTTCCTCCACATAATATTTGGAATTGCTTTAAAGGCACTCCAGTGTTATTAAGCTAGTATTTGGGAGAGGATATAATGGGCTACTTCCAGTTGCATAAACTGGTTTAGCTTCATTTAAATTAATGAACTCCCACATTGCTCCCAGTTCAGGATTTAGCCCAAAGCCTACTATGATGTCTAATAGTTTTCCTCACAAAATGGTACATCACCGTCCCTTCCTGAGACCAAGCTGAAAGTACCTATAGAAATGGCCCAGTTCATCAATTTGGTTTTGCTGTTCATCTTCCTTCATGATATTTGTTGCAGTTATATTACTGCTCTGAGGGATTTCACAGTTCTGTGCTTGTATTTGTCTTGACCTGTAGAAAGCACAACTCTTGGGAAGAAGGGTGAAGGAATATTTCTATGCTTATAAGCAAAAAGTCAACAAGCTGTCTGGGCTAGGGTTAGGCAAACTGATATAGATGAAAAAAAAACCAAGCTAGCAATATTGGTTTAGGTCATTTTATGTCTAGCTAAAGATTATAATTTGAATATATGCCAGAACATTTCAGGAGGGTTATGACAGAAACAGGAAAGTTTCCTGTCCTCCTGATTTTCAGTTTGGATTAAACCCAAAAATTCATCTATGTTTCAAGAAAGCACATCCATCCACTACAGTATTTAAGGTCAAAACTGAGGATAATTTATGGCCTTCCATATAAGAGGAAAATAGGTGACAGGCTGATGGGACAGCCCTCAGGAAAGCAGAGAAGAGTTCTGCTCTGAAAAAAAAATCTAATCTGAATTAAGTATATGGAGATTTCCTTCCTCCCTCCTTGCCAATGGAGATGCAGGTGGTTGGGGGCACTGTAAAGGAGGGGCATTAGAGAATTAAGGCATAAAAGGAATTAGAATAATGGAATTGATCCAAGTAGTTGTTTTGTAGGAGAATACCTAATGCTCTTTTGGTATCTATCATGGCCAAAAAATAGTAAGGTAATAAGATCTCTGGAAATTGGCAATAGGGTAGGTGGCATTGGTATGGAAAGTAGTTTCATCTTTATGAAAAAGTGATTGCATGTTTGCTTACTTAAGACAAACAGTAATCATTACAATCTAACCAAAGGTTCAGTTTCCAACTAAAAAGCCATCAAACCACCATGAAAAATATTTGTGTGGAAACTGGAACTTTAAATTTACTAGCTTAAATAAAAGAAAAAAATCTTTATACAAACAAACCTTATGCCAAAAACCCATAGTCCAACACACTCAAATTGTCTCATTGATTTATGAAAGATTATTCAATTTAAATAAATCCTTCTTTCACAGTTTTAAAAATGTTAATTTTGAGTTAGTAGAACATTCTAGAATATTTTGCTTTTAATTCACTCATTGGCTTTTTTCCCTTCCAGGTAACATGCATAAAGCTCTCAGTTCTGATTTTCTGGAATATTCCCAGCTTCTCAGATCACAACTTTCTTTCATGAGTAGGACTGAAGCATTTCAGCTAATGGTGTTAAGAGAGCTTCCTGTTTTTGACTGATCACAGCTGAAAAATAGCTAACTGCTGAGTCTCACTAAGCTGACAGCACTGACCCAGAAAAAAGCTTATAAAGGCATGAAGTCAGGAGCATGGAGGCTAAACCAGAATAATTTTCTTTATTTCTTTAAAGCTGGAAACTTGTAAGAAAAGACAGTAATGGTGGCTAAGCCTTCAGCAAGTAAAATCTTTTGATTTGCTGAAACAATCAGGATTACTGGGTGCAGAGGTTTCAGGGTCTACAGTGTCCTTGACTGGAAACTTCACAGTCTGTTAATGCACGAATTGTCAATTTTCAGAACTCATGAGAGAAGACCTGAGTGCTAGAATGTAGACAGTGATCAACACAGAATGTAAGTGTGAGTTTGAGTATTTGTGGGAAGAATGCCAGAAGCACAAACATCTTCAGATTTTCAAACATACACTGGGCAAAATCTAAGAACAGACATAAATGAAGGTGGTAACATAAGACCATGGGGACAGAGGGAGATGAGGCCAGGGCAAGAGAGACTGAGACACTGACTTGCTCCATTAGAAAATTAATAGAAAAAGGAAGATGGCAGTGAAGAGAAAAAAACTATTTTCACTAAGGGAAAGGGAAAAAAAAAAAAAAAAAAAGGCCAGGACTGAGAGACCAAGGGAAATATAAACGACTTTCAAGATGTTGAGAAGGAGAGGGAAACATGACTGTCAGACAGAAGGGAGAGAATAAAGAACTGAAGACTCTTAAAAGCATAGCAAAAAGGCAGGGCTTTATTACCCAAGAGTCCTGGCTAAGAAATTGTAGATTTGTCATTTGAGCAGACCCAGTAGAAAATGTGTTGCTTGTCAAGATGCATTTAGTAAGAATATAAATTAGATGAGACTGTGAGGTTGAAGAGACTCCCGATAAGAGCCAGAAGAATTAACTGATTATCTTTCATGTTGGGACAAGTGACACAAGTGTCTCATTAGGTGAGTCTCCTGGTTGAAGAATACATTCTGTCACTTAAAAGCTCATGGTAGTCACTGAAGTTTTTCAAGTCCTTAGGAGAAAAAGCAAAAGCATGGCAAGATCAGGAAGCAAAAGGATAACCTCAGATAGCAGGTGCTGTGGGAAAGATTAGAAGGAAGAAGAGGCCACAAGGAATGCAGAAGTGTACTGAGAGGAAAGGGAATGAGGGTAAAATTATGTCTTCAAACACAGGAAATGTAGGGGATTTGTGAGAATAAAGTTGAATAAGACGTGGTAGAGGATAAGGAAATAAAAAGAGCAGGCTTTCTGAACCATATACATGAAAAACTAGGGAGGGGGGACATCAAGCAATGACAATCTGTTTCTCTGAAAACTACATGAAGTATCTTCTCAGTTTTCATTAATGACAGTAGCTCAGAATGCAAAGTGAAAGGCATAATGGCTAATGGGAGTTCAAGAAAAGAAAAGCATAGGGGCCTTTTTCTGGGAACTTAATTAGTGATGCAAAATTAGGAAGCATCATGCCTTCATGCAGCATCAGATGACCTTGAAGACTATCATAACAGTAATTGTATAGCAGTTAATGCTTCAAAATTCTGCAGTTACAGAGTGATAACAAAAAATCTGTGCTATAAATGGGAAGAACTTCATGATTGAGAGGAAACGAACTGGAATGTCTAGCTGATCAGCTGAGGGTTCTGATTTGTTAACATAGAGAGGGCTAAGAACCTAAGACAGAACATGACGTATTTCCAGTAAAATAAGTAGAAAAGTCTTAATATCATAATATAAATTTCATGACTTTGAGTACTGTGTACAGTACTGATCAGCTGTATTCCAGAATGACAAGTGCATGGCGTAGGAGAAATTCTACCAAGTTGCTGCAGAGCTTAGAAACAGAGCTATAAACAGAGCTATGAGAAGGGACTTACTTGTATTGAGCAGTATATACATGTGCGTTAAGTGTTGGTCAGCAAACTTTAAGAAGACTACTGATAGGCAAAATAAATCATACCTGATTTCACATAGCATTTGAATTGAATTACACTATCTAAACATCCAAAAGCACCAGAGAGAATGTAACCTCTTGAATTCCTTTCTGCTTTTTGTTTCTAACATAAATGTGAGTCGGTTTTAAGTGGATTCTAATAGCATTTTGGAACTGACGCTGCAGCTTTCCAGTCCTTTTGAGTTAGTGAGTTTTCAGAGTGTTGAAGTATTCTGATGTTTAAGATAGGAACCCTAAAGGCGTATAAAGCAATATCACAGGTAAAAAACCCAAATAAACCAAATTTTAAACTAAGTTTATTGTACTACCACCATAAATTATGCTCATTCAACCAAAACACTTACTTATTCTGTCATGCATCACTGCAATGTGGTTTCCTTTCTAGTGAGTCCATTTAGTTGTTTCACACTGTACCTTCAAGATTCATTTTAATTCACATATCCAGTCTAGGAATGTCACTCCCAGAATTACAAGTTCTCATGTTATCTTCAAACAGCTTTTTGTCTGATATCTCTAGATATCAAGAATGTGACTATATAAGGACGTGGACTCTATTGATGATAGATCTAAGGCTGACAGTCTTGATGTGAGGAATCCTAAGAAGTAGAATCAATTTTCATGCCAGATCAACATGTAAAACAGATTCCTCTTGCCTAGCTTTCTGATCACAAATAGAGGAAAAAACTCTATAAACTTGAAAATTAGAGCAGCTGTTGTGTTAGTATTTGTAAGGCATCTGAATACAGCTGTGAATATGTAAAATAATTATAATGCTGAATTATATCTTAGTGCTGTAAGAATCTCAGCCTACTTAGTACTATGTGAATCCTGACCTATTTTTGCATAGGTCCCAGTCTTCAAAACCCTATGTAATATCATTAGTTAAAACATTTCACTTGTTAAAGGTTTCAATCACTGGTTTATTTTTAATAATATATTAAATTATGATGAAGTTGATAGGCCTCAACAGATGTTTAAATGTTTCAGTTCAGCCAGAATAAAAATATGTCCAGGTTCTCAAAGCTAAGAAGTTCCTTGACTGTACTGTTTTCCTCTTCTGTTGCCACTAGCTGAACTCTTCTTATGGCCCTCTTCTTCATTCAAGCCATTGCTCAGACACTCATGGTTTTGTTGCTATGCTAGCTCTTCCTGTTTGTACTACAAAGATGACATCTGTCCAAGCTATGGATCAGAATGATACTTAGGAGGAAAGTTCAGAGCTATAACCTTGGGGGGGGGGGTGGGGGGGGGTGTTGGAGTATTTGCTATAGAACTTATGTTTCTCACCTTTCCAGTCTGACCTTCATTTTGAACTTGGGGATGTGTAATGATGAACCTCAGCACAGGATGAAAGAAAGGCTGCTTACTGTTGTTAGCATTTGCTTGACTGGTAGCAGATGTTCATGACAGAGATAATTTTTTAAAAAACTGTTTGCTGGTCTAATGTACAAGAGAAGGAGATTATTAATATTCTGAACAGATACCATACTTTCCATGAATCCATTTTTCTCGCTGTTCATGGGAGCCAGTTGTCACACATTTTCACAACATGTTATCAAATTAACAGTAGCTTCCATTCAAATCATTTCAATATCAAGAATAATCCAAGGAAGCATTACTAAAATGAACATCTGATCTCTTTTAATTCTTTCTCTGTGGCCTGTGTCAGTTTAAGGGTTATATTCTATTCAGCAACAAGAAACAGAAAAGTGACTTGTGATTTTTCACTCTCAAGGACACAGCAGTTCCACTGAGATTGATCTTTCCTCTCTCATCCCTGTAGAAATGCCTGCACCTGTGCTTGAAGTCTTTGAGGTCTCGGCTAATGAAGTAGGAGCTATTTATAACTCTCCAAATCTCCAAGAGTTTTTGATGAAAAACAGTCAGTCCTGAAAGCATCTGTGCCACACATATAGTTCTTTAGACTGGAACTTTAGACCAGCTCAGCTCAGAGAAGACAATCTGTCCTTCCTGTCTTCTCCTCCTCATGTCAGATGTTGTCTACCAAGAGACAGTTTCATGTTTTCACTTTAAAAAGGGAGGAATCTGAACTATAATGTCAACTGAAAACTTAGCAATAGCTGCATTTACTCCTCATCAGGTTTCTGTGGCCTAAAAACTTCTGCTCAGCTGGCACATAGATACTGCCAGCCCACACTGAGAAAGTGTTGTGTGAAGTCACACGGCTTCAGTTGGGTTCACACAGTTACCACAGCTCAGTTCATCACAGTAAGCTGTTGAAACACAGTAATTTGACTGGAAGCATGACTTCTGAACTTTTATACTTCAGTCAGTTCTCCCCGTTTGGGGAATTTGTAACGAGCAACAAGTTTTTAGGAGATTTGGGCTGAATAGTGTAAGTACAAATGTGTGATGTCTTGGCCCACATTCTCTTTCAAAGAGTAGATCATCATGGTTGTGAAGTTTCCTATGTGGACATACTCATTTCTTTTTCCTTTTTCAGCCATCAATAATTTCAGTCACATAAATTGACTAAATGACTCTACAATCAAAAGTAATGTCTTCCAGCTGTGGGCTGAAGACATTGGACTGATAGTGGAGAAGAAGTTAGATTGTTGCTATCAAAATATGCTGAAGAGGTCAGATCCAAGCAGGCTAGACCTGATCAATTTTCCTGTGGGCATGCTTGCTCTGAGGGAGGGAGGGGAGAGAGAAGGTAATCAATGAGGAAGAGCTAGGTTAGAATGAGCTATCCTCCCTCTTGGGTAGTTTATCCAATAGCTAGTAGGGCTCCAGTGTGTCTCTTGAAGGAATACTCCTGGGAACTCTATCTTGTTTTATAAAATGAAGGACTGGACTTCCCATTCTGTCTCCAAAGTAGGAAAAAAATACGGGATAATTTCCTGAGCCTCCCTTTGGGACATTTTACTGAAGGAATTTACCTCAAATTAAGCTAACCGAAAACCAAAAAAAGGATCTTTGCAATTTCTCTGGCTATATGCACAGCTCTACAGAAACATGCCGTTGTCTCATTCTTTCCTCCAAATAACGTACTGCATGTATTCACCTCAGTAGCTCTGCTCATAGCACACTGTGGCACCAGCTTGTTACAGCACTGTAGTAGGACTGAAAGGGTCTCTTCTAATGGGCGTAAACTTCAAGATTCAGCCCTACTGTCACTGAGTCTTTGATTTCAAATAAGGGCGAAAGGACTACTGTGTAGGCATGGAAATGGACAGTCAGAAACAGGCACCTGCTAGGGAAAGAAGGAGAGAGAATATACTCATCCCACATGATGTGGTAGGAGCTATGCTGCTATGTATATGCCTCACGTACAGTGCCAATGGGCAGTTTATGACCCCTGAAATAAATCTGTCCCATATTCCCTGATTGAAAAGAGGACAGAAGGCTGAGAAGTAAGAAGCTTATTTTAGCTGACTGGGTTACTAGAACACAGACATAATTGGCAGTTTTGCTGATATAGCAAACTTAAACTTATTTGGCTTATGCAACCAGACAAACAACACAGAGCAATGAAAAATGAGAGGTAGCCAGGCAGACTATCTCAAGACAAGCTGAAATGACTCATGCTAATTTAAGTGGTGGCTCTAGTGTTTTACATTAAATAAAGACTTTGTTCCGTAGCTCTGTTACCAGTTAAGCCTGTAAAACCTTTCTGTCACAGAAGCAGAGTCTGGGATCATCCCAGATCATGCAACCTGGGAGGTGTTAACAGGAGGCATCCTGACGGCTATGCATAGGACCGGGCCTATGCAGACTATTCGCTTGGTACTTGTGTGCTCCACTCTCTAACGCTACTGACACGGGGAGGCTTCTTAACTCAGACACAGTACCACACTAGATTGGCTCGAAGCACTGTCGTGGTACTGAGTTCACTCTGACAAGCCCTCTCAAAATCTGAGTCTCTAAGGTTTTGCAAAACCATCTTTGTTCCAGTAGTACCAGCTCTGAATGGGAGCTAAGGAGCCAAATTTCACCCAAGCCACTCAGACAAGAATTGGCACTCTGCGGAAAGGAACAGGAATGAGAGACACCCACACCAAGTCTGCATGTAGCCAGGTCAGATTTCCGTGAGTTATTGGTGTGGGGTCTGTGCCACATGAAAGCTGATGAAATGCTTCAACTACACCTGAGTTAATCCAAACCAAAACCAACCAGCTGTGCAGAAAACCAGCCCCATTGTCTTGCATCCATGACACAGTTAATCTGCAACCTGGATAAACAGCCCATGGATAATTGAGAGTGAAGAGCACAATATATCAGCATTCTCTTGGCACACTGGAGTACTGACACATCATTTATTTCCGATAGACTGTGGATTCAAAGCTGAAAAAAGAATGTTCAACTCTCACAGAGAAACTGGGAAAGATTCTCCATTTTTTTTTTTTTATAATACATTGAAACAGTTTTGCCTATACATGCCAAAACAGGTCATTAGATATCTGGTTTAGGGAGAATCCCCATGTACTGTAGAACTGATTTTGAGTCCATGCCATTACTAACCTTAACTCAGAATATAATGTGAGCAAGAGGACAAATAAACTGCGAGTTTGGGTAGCTGGCTAAAACCTGAAAAACACCTAGCATCACTTTCTAGGCTCAAGCTGTAATGGCCTCACATGTACACTTGGAAGATGGGCACCCCTATATCAGGAACAATCTCAGAGCTACTAGCTTCAGCTTCTTTCTCAAGCCTTATCTTAACTGACTCACCTTGCATTGAGTCACTCTGTTTTATTTAAGTTTCAGGGATTTCATAGCTTCCCTCATCAGAACTACCTTCTAGCACTGGCATCTGAAAGCTTTCTACAGGTTTATAATTCCCGGAGACTTCTTACTGGGATTGTTGGTTCAGCTCAGCTGTACCCTAAAAACCATTTGACCCTGACAGAGATGTAACCTCGTTCTCTTTCTGCTGATCATGTTAATCCAATGACCTCTGCTTTATGAGAAGAGATAGGTAACTGAGACCCCTTAAAATAAATACCCTATAGGTATCTCTACCATGGACATAGAAGGGTTTGCACAGTTCATCGTCTGAATTCTAAATTCTTGTGCCAATGTTTCATATTGCTTGGTACCTCGTCTACCTCTGGGCATCTTACGTGGGTGCTCTGAAACACTCCTCTGCTGACATTTGGATATAGGTAGAACTTACACTGTTTAAATATATCCTCAAGTGCCAGATGCATGAGGATATTTAAGGACCTAACCTCCCACTGATTTCAACAGATCCGGTATCTGCTTCCTGCTTAGAAAATTAGTCATCTATGTATTATGCAGATAGATTTTAAGGATCACGTTTTCCCTCTGTCCTTAGCAGATTGCCACACCTGCAGACAAGGTAAGTCAAAAACACAAGCCAGCCATGCCAGCACAATCTTATTTTATACTTGTTGGTGTGGCTTTCATTTTGCACTTTTAATTTTAATTTATTTCCTTTTAAAGTAGGAGGACACATTTGCTTGCTCTACTATAAAAATAACAAATAGAGAAGAATTAAGGTAAATAATTTTTTTTTTAAAGTAAACTGCAAAAATCCTATGCAATACCCCAGGAAATCGTTTCTCTAGGAAAGTGGGGATTTAAATGGGAGGTATTAGTATATTTTTATCAAAATATGAGTAGAGACTGCTAGCTTTACAGGATGGGGTGAAGGTGGGGGAGGATCTTTTTTCTGCTGATTCATCACTTTTGTCACATAAAACTATCTCTTATGATGGAATTGAGACTTAAAAAGATAGAAGAATTCCTAAGAAAAGAATAAACAGTGACACCAGATAAAAATTAAAAATTCATACTATGAGACATGTTTGCATAATGATGGACATATCTAATCTTAAAAACTTCTAAGTAGCTGGATAAATACTTCTCCACTGGCAAAGAAACCAAACTGAGTAAAATTAGTTGATCTTGAGAAGAGCAAGAGTATTAAGCTACCAGATAAAAACCATCCATATTATGTTTCCTCTAGAGAACATCCTACACTAATCTTGATATCACTCATACACTGTCATTTAGATTATAATGCATCCAAAGAACAGCGAAGCTGATGAATGGTCTGGATCACAAATCTTATGAGGAGCAGCTGAGGGAACTGGGGTGGTTTAGCCTGGAGAAAAGGAGCCTCAGGGGAGGCTTTATCACTTTCTACATCTACCTGAAAGGAGGTTATAACAAGGTGGGTGTCAGACTCCCAGGTAACAAGTGATAGGATAAGAAGAAATGGCCTCGAGTTGCACCGGGGGAGGTTTAGATTGGATATTAGGAAAAATGTTTTCATGGAAAGGGTTGTCAAGCATTGGAACAGGCTGCCCAGGGAAGTGGTTGAATCACCACCCCTGGTGGTATTTAAAATATCCATAGATGTGGCACTTAAGGACGTGGTTTAGTGATGGACTTGGCAGTGTCAGGTTTACGGTTGACTCAATGATCTTAATTTCCAACCTAAATGATTTTATAATGACAGGAACAGATTTGCTGAGAAATGTGTTGACGTCCAAAAAGTGTGTTCTAAGAACTTACATAGTCTAGGGTCTAAAGGGGCAAGCTAATATCACTTTAAAGCTTAGTTTCATTACTCCAGTACTCATCCCACATTTCTTCTTTGCTTACAAGACTCTCCATATTTGTGTTTTCTGTCAACACTCTCCCTCTGATGGGAAAAAACTCCATGTTATTAACTAGCTACTGATGTTTCAAGCTAAAAATTTTGCTCAATTAGAGCGTTGAAACTAAGGGTTTCCAGTTTTATATTACAAACTAATGAAGTTCCCCTTCTGAACAGAGGCAAATTATGATCATTTTTTGTCCTTCCATTTACCTGGAGGATCTTCACTCATTCTATTTTTTTTTCCTCTATATCAAATTATTTTGTGGTGTGATCTTCTGCCACTTCTTTTCAGTTTAGTTAGTACAAATATTGAAAGTGGACCCAAACTGTCTGAAAAAGGTACTTTTTATTCAGACCCTAGCTCTAAGTATGTAACAGAACATCGGCTTCTTCATTCCATCCCTAAACTTCCTGGCTCCAAAGCTGCTGCAAAAGTAAAAGTTCCTGATATCACCTCTTTATTCCCAGACATAATTGTCACTGAGCAACCAAAGTACCATTTGGGGTTTCGAACCATAGCCACCTTACTGGCTAACGTACTAAAACTAATTACTTAACTTCAGGGGTTGGATACTAGGTTCAGAATTCTGTTCCCTAAACAGACTCACATCATACCATTTGAGATGCCCTAAGATAACTGAGATATCTGCATCATCGGACCAGAAAATCATTGTAGGTCCCTTCCAACAGAAATGTTTCTATTCTGTTCTGTTTAATTCTATTCTATCATGCTTCCAGCATGGTAGAGGGCTGGAAGGAAACCTACAACTGGAGGCAGGGCAGGATATGCACACACAGCACCAGATGCCTAATTTTTGGCAATATACTCTGTCCCAGGTCTCTCAAAAGTCATGAACATCTGACCAGGCTGTGACCTAGTTTATCTGATCTGTTACCTGTTATATCCTGGGGCACAATCAGCTTCATTTATTCCCGTTGTGTCCAGTAAATATACTTTCTGGTGCAAACAAGCGATATTAAACCCCTTACCTGCCCTGCTATGGAAGGTGGAGAAGGCATCAATGACTTACTTTCAGACATAGCTGTTTACAACCTCTGAAAAACTTCACATGAATGTCTGCAACCGTTGACTTCTATCAGAAACGTGCATGCAACATATCCGTAATATAGCAACAGCTAATCTTACTGAAAGGAGAGAGCACATTTCTTCAGCTTTACCTGTCTGCTCATTTTTCTGCAAATCCCAGACACTACTTACATCATCTTCAAAAGCTGCAAGAATTCTAAATCTTATTTTTATAATAAACACAGTATCTGCACTAGGCAAGCTGTGGTTCATGGGTAATGAATCCATTTGGCATTAGCCTGTCAGACTGAAAATAATAGGGATTAGGGATTACAGGTTCAAATCCAAATGTCATACCTATTTACAGTCTTTAATATGTCAAATCTACTACGTCTGGGAGAAATAGCATTAACATGCATAGTTACTTATCCAGTTATCATGTCTTCTAGTGCAAAGCTACATCTGCACAAGTAAAATAGTAGCGTAGAATGAGTATATGAGCAGAATATTTCCTTGGACAATACAAACAAACTTTCTTCTTCAGAAGAACAGTTCTTCTGTGCTATCAAGACAGTTCTTTTGATTGATTTAGCTTGTATGTTTGCTACAGATGACAGGCATTTTTAAGTTCCTCGGGAGTTCTGTTGGTTCCTCAGAAATGCACTTAAGTCCTCACTACTTACATTCTTCTACAATTTCATTTGATTTCTGTACCATCTGTTTGAAAACATATTTCTTATGCTTCAGTTTTATATGGAGGATATTATTATCTGTATTTCTGTAAGGGGTCAGAGCTAACCTCCTTTGCCTGAGTTAATCAAGAGTCATTAAGGACATAAAGTGCATTAAAGGCTGCTATTCGCAGAGAAAAGATGACCTTCCATTTGTATTTTTCCCGCTCCACTGGAATTTATTGCATGCAGATGAAGATGGAAGGTTAGGCAAATCTCTTTCATTTTTTCCCCAAGAGCTTCCACTAGTAATAAAAGTAGCCTGTCTAAAGGTCTATTTGTTTTCAATTTCAGTGAAAATGGTTTTATCTGCTTGAACCATGAGAATGGTAAAGAAAACAAATTCTTTTTTCCATTTTAAAAATTCTGTAATTCAATACATTTGCCACTGCAACAACTGAGGGCAGAACATTTCAATCTGGCTTGTAGCTAGCCCTTGTTGAAAAATATCCTTGAGCATTTCTGTGAATATTGGCATTATGTCTGATTAAGTTACAAGCTTCTGATGATAATGTTTTATTAAGTCAAATTACAGTTTAGTGCAGAATTGTTAATATGCTGTGGAGTGGTGCACAGGCATATATGGTTAACCCGGCTACATTGTGACAAATGGAGTAAAAATGTATAGGAAATGGGTCACCGTAGCACAATCAATAAACTAATATTTTTTCTTTTATTTTTCATTCCCAGGGTCCTGTTCTGCAAACACATTGAATTCCTAACTGCCTGACAGAGGATGGTATCAATCTGTGTGTTAGTGCTTATTGATTAGCTTTGCTAGGATATGTGCTGCCAGCTATAATAAGCAAGAACACTTCGAGTGAAATTGATCACATCAGTCCTAAAAGTTAGAACATTTTTGTGGGAAGTCCTCATGCAACCATCTGATTTAAAACTTTTTAGTTTTAAAATCAATATTGTCAGACCACAGCTGGAAGAGATTGTTTATAATGGATTTTTTTTTTCAAGTTATCGGTTACTAAGTACCTATATTAACATGGTACAAGTGAATTTGAGGCCATGTTGACTGTACTTATTTTCTTATCTTTCTGCAAAGATAGAAGACTTATCTACCTTACCAAATATTTTAGCACAATAGAAGCAGATTAGTAGATCAAAGCAGTTAATGCAGAGGCCACCATATCCACATGCTGCAAGGTTTTGAGTACCGCAGGCTAGATTTAGGCTGGTCCCCACGGCCACTCGTTCTAAGCATACAGGCCAGTCAAGGCTGTCCAAAGAGCCATTCATCAGTTTCGACCTTTGTGTTCCTGTTAAAGTGTGGAGTACATTGGACACAGATCTCAAGTAGACTTTCTCGATTAGTTTTCTCTGAAAATGATCTAGTTGGTACACACCAGCATAGCTCTGCAAACTAAGCCAACGCACACCGTCAGTGAGGCTGATCAGGGGTTTCGCTTCAGAACTGTTGTACTGCTGCAAACCAAAATGTTAATGTATATGCAGAAATCTAGCTTTTATTCTCTGCCTCAGTTTTTTTATACCATAAACATTAAAAGAACAGGGGAAGGAAGATATATATACACTACCCTACTCAGAGATCTGAAGAGGATTGTGAGTGAGACTTCTCTTTTATAAAGGAGTGAAAAATCCCCGTCTTCCTCTGTTGAAACTACACAAAGAATCTAAATGTTTGCCCAGAATGATCAAGCTGTCACCATATACCTACAATACATGAAGCAGCTCGTGCTCAATGCTACATACCACTGCATCATGAATAGTAAGCATTGTTTAGGTATTGCTGCTGATATTATAAATACACAAAAAGGGAAAGAGAGGATGGCAGCTGCTGTATGATTAAATATAGGAAAATTACTTTTGGGAAAGGTTTGATGAGAGAGCATACTATCAGTGGAGGAAGAAATAATGTCTGAACGCTCTATCAGTAAATGCAAATACAAGGCAGCAGCACACAGCAAACCAGAAACCAAATAATGGACAGGCAATGGGGCATCGGTGAATATGCCAGGTTGCAAAGACTTCGATAGCATTACAGATATCAAAATGAAACAGCAAACAAGTGAAGGCTAATTCAAATTATACGATGGCACCACCACTTGGATACTGCAGACTGTAAGCAGAGTTATAAATTTAGTCCAAGGTTCTTGAGCCATTCAATGGACTCTGGGAAAACATGATAAATTTCTTGTGTTTCTCTCTGAGAAAGGGCGTATCATTCAGTTGGTAGTAAGTTGGGTTATGGCCTAAGGTTCATCACAGTATTAAACAGGGTGAGTCACTGTTTTTTCATAGAGGTATAAATATCTTCCATAAATTGTCTGAATGTGGTTGTACATCAGCCAGAACAGACCAGGCGAGGGGAAAGTGGCAGTTCTCCGGTGGGACTACCAACGGGACTTCCTTGTTTGGACCATCACAAGCCATGGCTGCACTGATTGCAGCCCTCTGAAACAGCCTACAGCAAAGAGCCAGAGCCCCAAGGATGCGTGGTTAATGCTACAGATAGTGCAGAAAGTCCCGCTGAAATTAATGAATTAATGAACATACTGACATTATATGGGGAATGAGCATAACAAGTAATTCATATAATATGCACAGGAAGAAAACAGAAAATATATCCTAGCAATATATTGCAGCGTTCTGGTTGCAAGTTCTATATGAAGGCTGGGATGTCTTCTGGACATATTTTACCTGGAAATAGATAAAAACAATTCACAAACCACGCTGCTGCCTTATACCTCTATTATGAAAAAAAAAAAAAAAAAAAGGTACAGGAATAATAAATTGAGTGGGAAAAGGATGTATTGCTGCTAAACTTAGCTAAACTGCATATTTACATATACTAAAGCATTGTTCTCACGTGCCTTCAGCTAAATTAAAAATTACCTTCCTTCTCTGTACTGTTGTTGTCAAAGCCAAGAATTACAGCAGAAGTGAATGGGTGTTCTCTTTCATCTTGCATAGCACTGAGTAGTTCTAGATGTTTGGGATCATAATTTGGGGTCAGTTTACAAAGACAGAATATCAGTTCCACCAATAATAGGGACTGCTAGGATTCTTGCAAATCCAAATGGATGCATGGCATTCCAGTGTATTAATGTGGAGACAACTTTGAGGAATCTGCAACAGATAGCAATGACACCCGATGTTACGATCAGCAACACTAGGGAAATAAATAGAAATCTCCCTGGCAGAATTGCAGTTGACTGCAGTTCTGGGGACTCTTGGGAAAAGACTTAGCTTCTCTAACTTCAGGCATTTCTAGAATGCATACTCTTGACCTATTTTTGATATCTATATTAGGACAAAATGAATCACACATTGGAAGTGTCTCTTTCTCACCACCGACTTTAAAAAAGCCTGGACAAGTGACTCAGAGGATTAGGTTACATGAACCCCACTCTACAACGTTTTTGAGCACTCTGACCTGATGCAAAGAGTAAAACCAACACAGCAGGACCTTGTGCCAGCAAAAACCCAGGAAGTCCTAACAGCCATACATATTCCAGCTTCAGCAAAAAGTCCGAGGACAAATTATGCAAGAAAAATTAACAAATGCCTGTAGCTACTATTTGTTCAGAGAGGCCAGAGAATAAACACTATCAGTCTTCCAGGAGTGTGGGCATAATAGAGATATCCAATGTGTCCTAAAAAGCAGAGTTTCAAATAATAGATCCCAGAGACATTTGTAAGATTTATCAAGAAATGGAAATTCTACCACAGGGTCACCGCATCACAGCCAGTTAAGTGACCAAAGCACGCCAGTGATTAGAATTGCTAAGGCTGACTTAAAGAGCACTGCAAAGAAAGAAAAGAATGGGAAGCCACGTCTGGGAGGAAAACTTCTGCATTCCCACACTGGTCTTCTGGTGATCCATTCAGCATAGATGCATGTTCGATGTCAAGAGATACACTCAGCTTAGTGCCTGTTGTGGCAGCTGTTTGAATGAATGCTAATTCGTCCAGATAGCAATGGTGAAACATGTAACATGCATACCACGACCATACAAGCAGCAAGTATACGTCAACTAGCTCCGCCTATTTTCTTTGGATAAATTGTGTGCTCAGAAGCAAGCCACATGTTTTGAACGATGGTGGAAATCAACAGGGTAGATGGGCATGCCCAAAAGCTGCGGACTTTCTCATTCACTAGGAAAACAAGCCATAAACATCTATGTGGAGCTGGATGAAACTTTCATTTCACTAAAATTCAATAAGCAGGATGCAAAAGGAGCGCTGAATGCCGAGTGGCTGATACTGAATGGAGCCTAGCATCAAACTGCCTGCAAAGTATACACAAGACTTATTGTATAATAGAAAGCCTGTAAAAAAAACCCTCTCCCCAAACCAGAGGAAAATGCCTTACAGCTTTGATTCATTTTCCTTGTCACATTTAGCTGCAGTTGGCTGGGGAGGTGACCTCCCCCACAGCTGGAGCAGTAACTTCTTCAGCTGCCACAGCATAATCCACCAGGGACTGTGAATCAGATGTTTTAACTGCTGCAGTTCACAGCCAGTGAATTAACTTGAATTGCCATTGATTTTAGGTTATGTAACTAAACCAGACGTGAATTGTGGTAGCTAATGAGAAGGCTACCCATTTTCATCATTGCTGCATCGCACCCACTCTGCCTCCTCTGGCAAATCATAAAGGAAGGGGGTGGACATCTAGGTGAATGGCCTCTTCAAACCCTGCATCTGAAGTCTAGGGAGGATTGTGAATTAGAGCTCCTTAGCTGCCAAACGACTTAATAAAATAAGAAAGTTACTGTTATGTCTTAAGATGGCATTGTTTTTATGAGGTGTAATAGAATATTAAGTAAGAAGTTTATAATATTCCTGCTTAATTTTGTTATCTCAACAAACACAGTGAAAGAGACATTACACCCAGCAGCCTCTCAAGGCATGATTATGTCATTCTTCTGCAAGGCGCTGCTAAGCAGCAGAGAGGATTACTTACCAAGAGTAGGGGCTTCTCAAAACTTAAGCAAAACTAGCTCCAACTCTCACACACAAATCTAGAAAGCAGAGTATTGTGTTCCAAGGACTCTTGAACTGTATCTCGCCTCTAACAAGCACTTGATCCAAAGTGTTAAACCACAGAGCTTTATCAAAAGGAAAATGCAATAAACACTAGCTTGGGAACACGGGGTAATACATCAAGAGCCAATGAGACTAGAGGGCCTGATGTGGAAAACAGGGATACAGAGCTGTGTGGATGCAACTCTACCACATTACTCAGATCTCCCGTGCTGTATAGGGCAGTGTCATTGAGCCGCAGTCCCCTGAAGATTTGCCTGGCCTTCTCGTTGTCCTGTAGCTGGATACCTCCAAGGTATCCTGCCAGTAATGTGACCTCGCCTCTCACCAGTGCCTGTATGAGGATGGGCAACTGCCACAGTCCCTTCCCCACTCCTCCCACAAGGCAGCCTCAGAAAAGTCCAAATGGGGGTCAGGCCCTAAACAGCATTGACACCAGAGGAGTTCATATGCCAGATGAAGTGACTTGATAGGTCTGGTACCAGGCAGGGAGGCCTTCACTTACCTCTCTGGTTTAGGCTGCTGTTGAGTGGTCTCATTTGTCTGCTGCTCCTCCTGCCTATTGACTCTTCTTGGCATCCTCTGGGTACTGCCTGCTTTTGACGTTTCATTTGCTGCCCACCAGCTGCAGCTTGTAAATCTTTATGGCATGAAATCATAAAGAAGATTATGGTATTTCTTTATGCAGCAATTTTCTCTTTCATGTTATGGACCTGTCAAATTATCTTCCCCTCTGTATTTTACATAACACCTTAGTTACTTGCACAAAATTTACACTCCCTAGTTTGAAGACCTTGTGCAGCCGGCAGCTTTCATGGGCTTCCAGTTGCCCACTACCTTAAATTCAACAGGGAGCGTGCTGAATTTTGTCCATGACATTTCTTTACCCAATGCAGCCATTTGTATGAAGGGCTTCTTGCCAGCTGGGCACTCTGACGCAGTTTGCTCATCCAGTTTCTTTAGTTTACGATATCTTGCATAGGGTTCTCTCTCCGCTGTTCATCAAGACTTTTTGGAGATTTCAGGCCATTCTTTTCCCCATCCACCAGCAGATGTTAACAGCACACTCCCTGCTTTTCAAGGGCATCAAACAGCTGACCTTACAATTCATGTACAGAAATTAATTCCATGCAAATGAACCAACTGGGAATGAGAGTACTCTGTGTGTGGAGAAAAGAATGAAGACCAAATAGTCTAGGAGGGGCATATTACTTTCCTCTTTTTACATATATATTGAACATCGGAGCCTTGGTGGTTTGTCCAGTTTTGCTGCAGTGGCTGACCATCACATCAACAATTTATAGCTCAGAAATGGGACTGCACTTGTGAAGGATTACCCTAAAGCTGATTGTGTTTACTATTTACACCATTAATGGTTAGCATGTTACAAGAAATCTTTCTATTATTCATGTTATATTATGAGAAACTATGGTATACTCAGTACTTCCTTGACACACTAAAGACTTTGCTTTCACTGTGTTTGCTCACAGCACTCTTCATGACTAAAGATGCCTGTTAATTAAAGATATGTGTCCCCTTAATGTTGTCAGGCCTTACACCCGGCTAAACCTGGGGGTTGTGGCTATAGGAACCTTATTCACCAATGAGTCATCTTAGAGGGAAATTCAGATCATAAATGGACTCCATGGCCTTCTGAATCTTTTTATCTTTCTACACTAAGTAGGTAAGGTACAAAGAAATCTTGTTTAGTACCTAAGCGCTAAGCCAGGAAGGATGAATCCAGGCCAAAATCAAGATAAATTCCTCATTGCTGCCCTGGACTCCCTATAAAGCATGTTTGCATCGCTACATCTCCTGCACTCATCCAAGCTGCAGCTACAAACTTTCATGACCTTGTGAGCTACACACCAAAAACTTTACCAAATTTTCATGCAAAACTTTATCAGAGTACATACCAACAGCCACGTAATATATGTCACATATATGGAGTAATCACAGTTCCCACTTCTCCATTCCCAAGATTTACCTGGGTTGGATGTACAAGTGAGTCCCAGGACATCCCGCTATCTCAGTTTCAGCAATTCCTTTAACTCACTTCTCCTCTGAGACAGAGATGTGGATTACATGAGTACAGCCCTTGGTCATGGAGCATACCCCCAGCCTGGAAGTCATACTGGAGCTCTTTGTGAGTCACATGTGGCCCAGGAGGCTGTGTGGCCTTGTGCTGTTCTGTAAATGCAACAGCTGTGATTGGCATAGAGAAATTAAGCAAAACCACATTTATCATACTTTCTGATTTTTTCCTTTCCCAATTGAAATGGAAGCATCATTGGCTGAGGCCCAACAACAGTAAAACTGTTCAACTTCCAACCTCACTAAAAAGTACTGTCAAAATAGTATTAAGTAGTAAATAGTGAATGCCTGAGCCTGTGAGAGGAAACAAAAAGTAGTTCATAGATATATAAGTGACTTTATTGACAACTCTGGGATTTGCAATACCCTGACTTCAGGAGTGATAAATAGGCATTCAGAGTGCACTGTTTGGGTATGAAAGAATAAAGAACATGCCTGCGCTGGGTGATGCTATTTTATGTCAGTGAAAGAGAAATCAGCTGACCTGCATAAGCATGTAAGTGTTATATCACTGGGAATCAGAAACTGGAATTCAAATGGGAATTTTGAAATGAGGCTTGACCTGTAAAGAGAGCCGATAGGACAAAAGAGAGAAAGATTTGGCCCTAGATATTTCTTTAAAGAGTAAATGAGCTGCACCATGTCCGAATGAACTGTCAAAACCCTATGCTAAACAATGTCATCTACCTGTATTCATTTGCCACATATCCAGTTTTAAGCAAGAATCTTCACCCCAGTGAAGATTCTTCACCTTGACTTCTCATACTTCTGTGCATCTTCTCAGAACCCCAGCCCTTTTTTCCTTCTCTTCCCACCCTTTACCCCACCTCATCAACCCCATGTTCCTTATCCTCCCAGTTCTGTCTTGCCCTGCAATTTTATCTGGAAGACCAGCCACACAGCAGCTAGAGCATGTCAGCTTTCTACTGGTCCAGGTATCACAGCTCAGCTGGTGGATGGTGTCAGATGGGCAGGGCAGCAAGGACCTTCTGTAGGTAGATGAACAGCTCATTCATCACCAGCCAGAGCAAGACAGTGTGTGAAAAAAGTCCCTGGGGGAGTAGGGACAAGATCCAAAACACAAGAAAGGTCACTCTAAACCTCCTACAGCAAAACTGTTTTAAGGAAGCACTGAAATTTACGGGGAATGGCTTGTGGATATTACATGGATGTAGGAAGATTCATGTTTGTCTGTGTTACAGAACAGAGTCCTTAGGGATAAGACCTTTTTTCCTTCCTTCCAGAGTTCTACATCTTTAGCTAACACCACTAGAAACCAAGCAATCAGGAACAAATCCATTTTATTAGCCAGATGTGCGATTTTCATTCTTGGCAGCTGGCAGCTGAGAACTTGTAAATGTGCATTCACCTACTTCATTTTTAAGCAACATCATTGCCAACTAGCAAATTTGCCCTGACACTCAATAATTTCTTTTGTCCATCTTCCCACATCTCTACCTCAACAATGATGGCAATTTGTTAATTGTTTTTGTTTTGTTTTTATTTTCTATTCTTTTAACCATGAGGAAGCTGCTTTCAGAAAGCCATCTGCACTTATTCACTGCCAACACTCAATACGATTTTAATAAGCCTTGTGTGGTTTTGACTTTAACACTTGTTTCCCTGTGCATAAAAGCCTATTTCCTTAGCTGTCACATAGTTTGTCACTTCAATAAAGTTTCCCAGTTGCCTTCTAAGCAGGCCAATTTTTACTCTCACTTTCTTAAACAACAAGTTAAATTTGAGGACAACAGCAACACTGATGATTATCCAAACCAGTCAATGTTCATTGTTTTAAGCATGAGTTTCCCTCTGACTAGAATCCTTCAGAGCAAAAGCAAATACTTATAGAAATACTTAGATTTTGAAAAATCACAGCAGTCATACTTTAGGTTCAATGGCAGCATGTCTGAATGACTTCAGGAACAAATAGACTCCTTTCACAAGGTGGTTTAATGAACTTCTGTCTCTACAAAACACACCTGGGACTCAAAAGTAAAACCTGCTACTTTTCTTGCTCTCACAGCATCGCTAGCAGTGATAATTCTTAGCATCAAGGGGGTTTCTGCAAGACTAATGATAGATGTTGGGAGGGACTGCTCAGTGTTCTCATTGCTCTCCTGAGTAAAGGCAATCGCAATCTTCATTAATAATAGTAATACCGGAGTAGTAAAAATTAATTCATGCCATCATTTGCTTGCTGTTCAACAGGGAAGATGGAGCTGCTCTAGCAGCTTCTAGCTGCTAGTCTTTCTAGGCTTTTCTGCTGATGGTATAGATGATCCACATCTCTTGCACCAAGGATGATGTTCCTCCCCCTCAGTGAGGCAGCTCACACACACACACACACCCCAGCTGGAAGGTAATCGATGGAGGACAGAGCTCTGCCCACTTGATAGACTGTACTGCCCTGCTGGTAAGTGAGAAGATCTCAAGGGCATGGGAGAGACTGTGCCACTGGGAGGACAGGAGGTGGGAAGGGAATAGGAAAAGAATAAGAAACTATAGGAAATAGCAGGAAAACCACTTGAGCAAATTGCTAGCCAGCACATCTCATTGCAGCCTTAGTGTTTCCTCCCAGCCTCCAAGTTCTGCTTTCATATTGTGCCTAAATTGTAAACTGTTTTGGTCAGGGACTATTTATTGTTAAATATACTCAGAAGTTAATCTTTTTCACCTGAAGCTGGAGTCAGGAGACCTGATTGTTTTTCCTACTCTGGCCCTTCTGCCCCCACTTGCAAGACATCAGGCAAATCATTCAGTTCTCTGATGCTGCTGATTTCCCTGTGTCTACATTGTCTATTTAGATCTGAGCTCTGCTAAGCAAAGACTGGAACAATGAAAACCTGATCCTTGATTATTAGCACCTAACCAAGGTGCTAATAAGTACACAATACTTGTAAATAATACAAACAAACAACAACAACAAAATCAGACAGAACAAGCCCTGCATTTAACACTGAATTAATAACTGTAAGGATACAGGAATGCAAAGGAAACCAAATTACTCTTTTGTACCTGAGAAAACTTTGCAGCAGAAACAGGAACAAGGCTAGAGTGAAAATTCTTAATCTCTAGAGCAAACATCAAGCAGGTGCTGTATTTCATATTTTCATACACACTTTTCAGCCCAGAACTACACTTTAATCAGAAAGATTTTATAGTCCAGAGCTTCCTGCAAATCTCTGCTTAATGTCAATTTGAATACCTTTGGCATATTTTGGCTGCCAGCCTATTATTCACTTGATGCACCTCAAGCAAGTTTTAAATTATGCTGTTAAAACAAAAACTATTTCAGATGTAGTAGACAGTAAAATGATTTTGTAAAACAACATTGTATGTAGGAGCCCACAGTTACTGTCCATTGTTGACTTCTCTGCATGCTGTTCTAAGATGTGTTCAGCTTATTGGTAAGGTGATGGCTGGATGGGTTTTACTAGAGGGACTTTGGCCTTGCTAATCATGGACCCGGAGAATCAGGCTGTAATTACTATTTTTACAGCAAATCCAGGACAAAATTGGAGAGAGGTGGGGGGGCGAAGGGAGGGGGAGGGGGGGGTTGGGGCACAACACACATGTAAATTATGCTTTTAAGCTGAATCTTCCAGAAGTCCATTTTACATAGAAGTCATGTAAAAAAAAGATGAACTGGCCCAACTGCTGGGGCACCACCTCCTAGTATAACAAAGGCAAGGTGTAACTGATGGAACTCTTAAAATTATTTGCCATCAACAGATAATATATATCCCCGGTCCAAAATTTGTTTTTTCTCTGCTTTAGGCTCAGACCTTGGTCTCCCATAAATAACTGTCTTGGACATTGAATCCCTGATACTGAAATGCAGAAAAAAACATCCAGGGAGACGTAGCTTTTAATGTGTGAGAACGTGAAACGAAGTATGAGATAAGGAGGCTTTTCAGGTGTTTCTCTAGTTTTGCCATTAGATTGCTACAGCATGCACCTTGTCAGGTATTTAATTTAGAAACGAGATGAGTAAATTAGCTAGTAAGTAGCTAAAGGGAATGAATGAGCTCCTGTATCTGCCCCACAGTACAGACTGTAAGTGAAGAGCCATAAGGCGCATACTATGGTATGTCGGCTTTGTACTGCTCCAGGTATCGCAGTTCAGCTGATGGACGGTCCAGATGGGCAGGGCAGGAAGGGCCTTCAGCGGGCAGGTGAACAACCTGTACCTTGCTTGTCTGAGCAAGAAAGTGTATCAGGGAGTGTATCTCCCTGAGGGGGGAGAAACAAAAACCACACCAGAAAGTTGAAGGCCACTAAACAGACACTCTAATTCTCCTACGGCAAAACATTTTTAAGGAAGCACTGAAATTTACAGGGAGTCGCTCACGGGTATCTTCCATATTACAGAGATCTGGAAAGATTCATGTTGGTGTGTGTTACAGAATAGACTTGTTAGGGATAAGATCTTTCCTCCAGTTTTTCAGATGATTTACATCCATAGCTATCACTGTTAGAAACAGTGTAATCAAGAACCAATGCATTAATTAGCCAGATACATACCCATTCCAAACCAGGCCAGCCATTTGGCCCTAGGGATCTGCCCTAGGGTCAGTTGGATAACCGCTCAGGTAACCACGGGGTAGATGGCCCAAATCTGTGCATGTTGAGCTAAATAAACTTCTGCTTTGTTTGATGGGCTAATCTACTCCATCTTCGATTTGTAAAGGTTGTACCTGAGCCCTCATGTGGGATTAACATCACAGTCATGGTTTCGTGACACAGAAGAGTTCTGTAGCAACATGATTTAAGACAGCTCTGGCCCCACAGGCCTTGTCACTTGCTCATAAACCACATTGGTTTATGGGACAGTGCTATAACCGAACAGAAAACAAGGCTAGCATTAAAAAAAAAAAAAAGAAAAGGGGTGTTTTGTTGAACTTTTTGAGTTCTTGCTTTAGCCAGCCTTCAAATTTATGTTTAAGTTAGTCACCTCAAGGTCCTTTCATGGTCTATAGAAAGAAAATGGCATTTCTAGGATGCATCTCATCTCGTTGTAATGTAGTTGTGATCTAAAATAAAGCAGACAAATCAAGCCCTGCAAGCATCTATTTCTCTCCACTGACTATAAAAGGAGCACAGGCTGGCTAGCTCAGATGGAGACTCCTACGTTCTGGATGTCTAAAGTTAGTTGAGATTAATCCTGCCATACATCTGTTGCTGTTCCTCATATGGATTTCCCCTCTTTGTTGCTCTTATGTGTGAGGTTTCAGTATAATATTGAAATGTTTGTAAATGTGTAGGTGAGGCAGACACATATACGTGTAGTCTCTTTTGACCTCCAGTTGCAAAAGCAGGGGCTTAGGGTATAGGGACATTTTCTTTGGTGCTATAGTCAGTTTATGAAGTTTGCATCTACTCTGCTGAATGCTGACATTTGTCAGTCAAACTGTATTTTAACGTAGTTTTGTAATGCTGAAAATGTCTCTTCCAAGTAGGATGGTGAGTGAAATATTGTTGGGATGTCAGCAGAGCACTCCTGGTATTGTCAGACACGGAGCTTGTTCTGCTGTAGCTGTTGCCTGGCATTTCAAGCTGTGTCTAGATGACCACCTGGGACATACTCCTGTCTTTTCAAGTCATGTTTCTCCAGCTTGTCCAGATCAGGGACTGGGTAAGGAGTTCCCTGCAGTTCCCCTGCCACACGTGGGTGGCTAACAACATCATCACTGCCCCAATGTGGAGAAGGGATGTGGCTCAAGCCTGTGGAGCCAAGAGTTCCCAAATCTGTAATGATTCCCTATACCAGGGAACTTTACCAGACCTGTTTCTTCACACACTGAAAAATGCCGAGACCTTCCTCTCCGCCACTTCCCAGAAAATGAGTGCTGGTGTCCTAGTTCAATGCTTCAAGTGTTGCTAGTGTTGCTTAATACAAGCATAGCTTGCTCTCTTCTTCATATCTCGTTGTAAGCATTAGTGTGGTAGGAACAGCCTACTTTTCAGGAAATCCGGAGTATGTTCAAAAATAATTAGAAATAGGGAAGGGGAAGAAAGAGATTTGAAACCACAGAAACCAATGGCTTTTATTAGAATCTGAAATGTGGTAACATGATAAACCACATCTCTAGAAAAAATGCACCATCACAACCAGGATTTCAGCTTTCTTATAATTTATGCCATTTATCTCCTAATATTAGCAGGCTTCCAAAATCCCCTGCTGTTACTTGAATATCTGAGGCTGTAGTGCACTGCACTCTATCCTCCTCCTCTCCTCAATTTCACATCCTGGCTGGGTCCCCAGACTGATCAAGAGCTAAGTCTACAGTTCTCAGTCTCTTTTACTTATATTGCTATGGCTGTTGTTCATGGCTTGTTAGCTGGTCTCAGCAGCAAACAAGGTACTCTTAACAGGTTTTCATACATATTTTTCTTCTTAACAAAACTGGAATGTTTCCCTGCGTTTCTTCATTAGGTTCATGCCTGTGATCAATGCACAACTTTCTATTAATACCTATCAGTTTCTCTTAAAAGGCTTTGGTAGCGGCTCACACACATTGAAAAGGAGCATTTTTTCCTTTGTAGAATGCCCTACAGATCAATATTAATTTCTTTTTTTTTTTTTTCCCCAGACTAGTGAGTATTTTATGCACAAGTCACACAGAAGTATTTCCATAGTACCAACACAAGTAATTTTCATTCCTAGTCCATAGCAGCTCACTCCATAGGGGCAATGTTTCTTCGGGTCATCAGAAATCTTTCTACAAAATGCTAATGTTGATCTAATTGCTTCTTTTTTTTTTGTTTGTTTGCTCTTTACATTTTTTAACTTCACTCAGTTTCAACAGCCTGATTAACTGCATGGTTCTCACAGTTGGTGTTAGCCTTTTTTAGGTAATAATATGTATTCTTTTCCATAATTTTCTGCTAATTTCTCTTCTTCCTGCACTGCTGTTTACTGTAAACAGGACATGAGTTTATTAACAGAAATGATAACTTAGTAAGGTAATACAGTATTTCCCATTGTTGAAACAGACACCATTATGCCAACCATTTGGCTGTTCTGGGTAAACAGCTTGAAGTTGTCACTCAGTGTTTACTAAAGCATTTGTAAATGCCAAGAAAGCCTGAACAAAACTGTTATTTTCCAGGCTAGCGAAGAGGTGAATAGCTGGGAGTGGCAGCTACCCTCCTGGCTAGCATATTATTTCAGACAGCTTGCCCGTTAATGACCATTTCTGGTCCACGAGCAGTCCTGCAAGGCTCTGAATTCTCTCTGGGTAAAGAATGAACTGAAGAATTTTTTACAAAAACAACACAATTGCATGTCTTCTAGGGAACCTTCTTTCTCCTTACAAAGGCTAAATATATCTTGACACATAAAGTCACTTGCTAAATGGATGTTTTTCTCACACATGCACCTATGTATGCACTTACATCATGTGTAACCTATCATTTACATGTTATATCAAGCTCTTCGCTTTCTGGTGAAAACAAAGCAAAAAGCAATTTTCTAGAAGACATTACAAGACATGTCTTTGTAACATCTGACCTTTGCTGCAACCTCACTTCAGTAACCTAGAACACCAACTGATACCCATCTCTACTCCTATCATACCAGTAGCTAATGTGGACATGTCTTCACGACCGCATTGTAGATGAATTCTGACTTTGTACATATAGCCATAGTTGGAGGGATGACACTGAAAAAGTGTTAATTGCCTTGTTGCTTCATGGAAACGATTTGCTTTATGTTGAGCCTCAGGAGGTTTTGGTAAGGTAAACTGTCTTTTCTAATCTAAAATGACCTTACCAGAAGTTCACCATTTTCAAAGATTTTAGTCTTCATGTTTTTTTCAGACTGTTACCTTATCCCTTTTCCCTAGCAAACATCTTCCCTTATAGGTATTAGTAAGGTAAAATAAGACTGTATTTCTTGTTTGAATACATATATATATATATATGTATACACAAACACATGTGTGCACGCACACGAAGCTCTGTAAATCAGAATAGCTAAAATGAGGACATTCCTGTATGTTTATTGATACTAAAATCAAATGCCTTGCAGATCAAATGCAGAGGCATTTCTAATGTTTTTTGTCTCCTTGCAGAGGGAAATAATGTTTAATTGTTAACCCTGAAATGCTTTAAGTTGTGCTAGATATTGATTTTTGGTTCTTCCAGTGCAGATAATCAGTGTAACAGAACCACATGCAAAAATATTCTGCTTCGGTGGAGCTGACTTTCTCCACTAGGTCATAAACCAGAATGAGTTATGTGATTGTTAGTAGCATCCTTCTATTTATAGAAGGAAAACAGAAAAAATATAGCAGAGGCAACAGTCAAATAATGGGACCTCACAGCTTACTTTACCAGTTTAGAAAAAACTATACTCTGGATCTGATCCTTTCTTGCAGCACTTTAACATTTTGTTTTAGTTTTTTTCAATTTTTTCAAATTTGTTGTAGTGCATTGGTACACGTTTTGTGATGATGGATATGACAAATATCCTGTGGAGCCTTCCAAACGAGATGCAAGAGTCTGTGTTTGCAGAGAGGTTTATATGATAAGCCAGGTGATGTAGGAGAGTCTATCGACCTTACATAGGTCTAGAGGAACACATGGTCCTGCTTCATAAAGAAACTATGCACAGATACTAGGGCACAGCCCAGACACCCATGTTCAAGCTTCTGAATATAAATAGGCTTCCAAGTCAGAAGAAGGGGAGATAACTTCTGACTTTGTAAGGAAGGATGAAGACTTGAGAATGAAGAGCTGAGCTGTGTGAAAGACAGCTTTATTTATTGTTCTTTTGAAAGTAAAAAAAAAAAAACAAACAACAAAAACAAAAACAAAAACAAAAAAAATTTAAGAGGTGCTTATATTGGAGTTGTTCCGGTGCTTCATTCTGGCAAAAAGAAAAAACAGCCTATGAAAGGTTCCCTGAACAGATTGCTGAGTGGATGCACTGATTTGGGTAGATGCTTCCTAGAAAGCACCACTGGTTCCTTTCTGGAAAGACTGAAGAGTACTGGCTGCTGAAGGGTACACAATCTCCTTGCAAATCACATTCCCAATGCAAGCTTTTGTTCTTGTCATATCTGGTGCTAAATGTTGCTCTAAGTAGTACCTTAAGTTACTGTAATTCGCACAAATTTAAAAGGTGTTCTCTTTTTTTTAAACTTTTGCCTGTTATGCTATGCATTTTGTAGATTTTAATTTTGCTTCCTGCTTCAAGTGTTAGTCTGAACACTACTGTCACGCAGTGCTCCAGGGAAAAATAGTGATTTCTTCAACCCACACAACTGTGAAAATGTGGCAAGCAGGAGTCCAGCAGAAGAAAACATGACCTAGTATTTAAAGCACAAGTCTAGCTTCAAATACCTACCCTAATGTAAACTCCCTGTGGATCCATGGAAAAGTTACTCCGTTTCTCTGTAGTTCACTTTCCCTTCAGTAAAAAGACAGTAAGTCCCTGTCCCTCAGAAGTAAGCTTAGAGAAATCGTATCACAGGTTAAAGGACTTTTAGGCTTGGAGGATGCAACTACCTGCTTTGTTAGGTAGATGTAGGCAAGGGGTAGCAGTGGCCATCACAGGATAGCAGCCCACGTAAGCTTTTAAAAGGACAAGTTTAAAGAAAGCTGTTGTATTATCCACTGTCAAATCTTTTACTCCCTTTTGCTTATAACACCTTCACTGTTTGCAGACATCTCTACCAATTGCCAAAGACCAGATCTTGCATTAGTGAAGTTTTGCCATCAGTTAGAGTTGAATCAGCCTTTGTGTTTGTACATCATTATCATACTTAGCTGTTTATGCACACAGCAAGAAAAGCAACTTTTCATCTGAAAGAATCTGATTCAACATCTACAGACAGCTTTCTATAGAGTCTGGCAAAGTAGGTCAGTAAATCATACCACCGATAAGACATTGCTTTTCTATGGATTGCTGAAAGCAGGCAAAAATAACCTCACTTAATGTATTTGCAATTTTATTTTCTGTTTATGAAATCAGTTATTGACAATCTAATTTCATTTCTTGCTGAATCTTCTTAATCACCTAAGTCTACTAAAGGAAAATTGTACAGTGGGAGATGATGCTTCTTAGCAAAACAGTAGACTTGGTTCTCTGTACCCTCAAAAGCACAGGGGGTTGCTGTTTTGTGTGGGGTTTTTATTTCTTGTAGAAACTGCCAGCCTGTTTCAGAGCAGAAAAACTGCTATAAACACAAAAACTAGAAAATCTTGCAAAATCACTAAGTTCACCGTTCTGACTTTGCTGCCTTTCTTGGCACCTGTGGAGGTTTTTTCTTGAGTGAATACCAAACTCAAGTTCACAGCTGAGGTGGGAAGTGACAGCTATGGAAGTCTTAGCAGTAAAATTCAAGCCTGGAAAGCAAAGGTTGTGCTGTATTTTGCTGAGGTCTTTCTTCCACTCACCTCCTGTAGTTGCAACTTCAAAGACATGTAGAAACAGGTCAGTTTAAGACAAGGTCTGGCTCTTGTGAAAAGCTTGCAATGTTAGAATTTAAATTGAGCATTTAATAAGCTAAATATTTGTAGGAAATAAACTTCCTCTTTAGTTCAAACTGCTAATTCTCCTTGGGGTGAATAGAAGTATAAGGTATAATTCAGTGGAAAACTCTCTGAAATAGGTTGTTCTTCTATTTTTAGTCTTATTGGGAAAGTAACATATCTAAAACCCAACATTTTTTTGGTCAGAACCAAGCAAAAATCTTACCTCTGAAAACTCCTTTTTAAGACTTTGAAAGACCCGCTACATTTAGATGAGCTTGTCCAAATACAGTATGCAGCTCACCTTGCTAGTGCATCTCTGCCTTCTTTTTCTACCTTTCCTTATTTCCCTGAATTACTACCTCTTCTTAAAGCCTCATCCTGTAATTTTGTGCCTTTTTATTTTCCCCTTGTTCTTGCCAAAAAGTTATTCACTTAGGACCTTCATCCACTGGAAATATAACTTGTTTTCTTGGGAAGTAAGCAGATGTAATGTAAGATGGAAGGGACCGAGAAGTTTTGTTTAAGGTATTCTATGAAAGTCGGAAGATTATATAGAGCAACAAATAGCTTTTGCGATTTAAAGCCAAAACATAATATTTTATGTGTCTTCAATGTAGTTCTTCCTTTGTGCTAAAATATAGAAGACATAAATAAAAAGTACAGAAACACAAACAGAAATAAATAAGAAAACGCTGTAATTGTTAATTTCTTCGCTCCTCTATGGGATTTTTTTTATTTCAGTGTGAGCAGAGAAGCAATAAAACTAAGAGTGCATAAACTAGCAAAAGCATGACGGCAGATCAGAGACCTGCAAGGAGCATCTGAAATAATATGCAGTCCAGGGAAAAGCTGAGCAGAGTGGTCAGTAACCAACAAAAGTGGGAACCAGGAAAGAAATGGGGAATATGCTTGACACCCCTTAGATGAAACTGGGAAGGGAAGGACAGCATAGGATTAATGAGCAGCGAGGAAAGAAAAATGGACTGGGGGAAGGTGAGAACTGAAGAGATGAAGAACTGAGCAGCTAACCGTGCTAAACAGTGAACGGCAGCAACGTCACAGCTTGTTCAAGGCATCCACATGCCTCTCCAGATTACCAGCCTATGACTGCTGGTGTCTTGCTCCCATATCCTTTGCTTACAAATCCTCCCTCCCACTGTTGCTGGTGATCAGCACAGAGTCATAGAACCATTTAGGTTAGAAAATATCTTCAAGATCAAGTCCGTTCTTTGCCAAAGGATGTGCTATCTGGGAAAACTCCTCGCTCTGGGATTGAAGAAGAGACTGCCCATGCCTTGGGTATGACTATTCACTGTCTGTACTGAGTGCTGCCTAGAACGTGGTGGCTGCATGTACTCTGCGTACCATACAATCTAGAAACCACAAACAATAAACAACCAGTTAAGTACATCAAACACTGCATGCTCAACAGAGAGATTCAAAACAGTACAATTACTCCATTGTCTTTTTTTCTTTCCATAATAAGCCGCACTCTTTCTTTGAGGAGTGGGTTGGCACTGTAGGGTTCACGTAGAAAATAATACCAATGATGACAACTAATTTTAATGGCAATTCTCACTGTGGTGTTTTGGTTTAGGCATTACTCCAGTTTGAGATCAGTCTTTCTAGGAGTATGTAGGCACAGTCCTGGTAAGGGTCTGGAATTCTTTGAGATCTTAAGTGGGGAAAAATTGCCAGACTATGTAGGTTGTTCAAATCTGATCCATTTCCTTCAAGTGAGTGTCTAGTAGTTTTGTTTTTGATTCCTCTGTTCTGTAATCACAAACCTGTTTATTGCAGGGAAAGCCAAAGAGCGAGAACGTTATTCATATTCTTTATTACTCAAAAAGAAGTTACAGTATAAAAGGTTGTGTGGTTCAGTGCCTGACACTTTCTCTTTTACTTTTGTGTGATTTGTGAGCACCTGAAAGTTGCTTGCTGTCAGTTCCTCGCTTTTTCCTCCAGTGGGGTTTTGCAGTATATGTGAGGGTATGCTATTCTCTTCCAGGTTATTCTTGTGTTATCTATTGCATGAATTTGAGGAGGTTCTTAGTAGCTTATGTGAAGTAAAGGAGTAGTCTCAAGCCGTTTACTCTTGACAGGTGTCTACGTTACAAAAAAAGCTCCACATATTTGGCACCTGGAGGTCAGTCATAAAAGCTTCATTGCAGAATGAATTTGAACTTCCTTTTAGGTCAGGGTCTGTGTACTTTAATACATCAAAACACTACTTTTCTGCTATTCTTGCTCAGAGATAATAAAAGGCTTCATTTTTACAACAACCAGACCTGTATCTTTCATAAGCCCTAGCACCCTGAGATCAACATACCCTTACAAAGCTTTTATTAACTGGGACATAGAATACATCGAAATGATTAAAATATCCAGCCAATTACTACTGAAAAAAAGATATCTAATAAGAACAGATTTGTAAAGTGATTTAGAGAAATTAGGTTCCAGAAGTCTGTGCATTCTTGATGCTATCATGTTTTAATATGATTGTGAACAATATTAGGAACAATAAAGGAGGTTAAATCAATGTCAGCCTGCAAGGCACTAAACATGGTTTGCCTTGAACAGCAGTGGTTGTTGGCTCTCTTCAGCATGGTTATACAGTGCTTCCTCCTCCACCCCTGACACATTGCTAACTGCTATCCAGAAGAGAAGTAAAAGTATCAAAAATGGCTTCTGAATTAACTTTAATTTGAACAAATGACAACTTCTGAATTTTTGCCAACCTTTGTTTGTGAGGAAGCTTTGTATGCTAATGCTTTCTTTGACATTCTTTTCAAGACAGAACAAAGAACAGAAAGTCAATGTTCTTGCATTACCTATTAGACCCAAATTTTACCTGAAAAGCTGTCAAAACAAATGCTCAGCCTAGTCACTTTTTTCTTTTGAGTCACTGTCTGCACTCAGTTTTTGCATAGTTCTGATTTTCATTTCCTCCAACTTCAGTTTCAGCCCATCACATGAGTAATGAGGAAGACAGTGACATCACATGCCCAGAGTTTTAAAGCTTTTAGCTGTATTGTAGTTTATTTTGTATCCAGGACAAATATTATGAATAACTTGAGTACACTCTAGGCAGTACGGGATGTTTTTTACCAAATTCTGGAAAAAATGGGAATGAAAAGATGCAACTGGGCATTAAAAAGAACAATTGATCTCCATCTTCTCTACCCAGATGGAAGCATGCCACAGACCAGATTTGGTCTGTAGACCATCAGCTAGAGTACAGTAAATTAGAAGTATCTTTCCCATGAGCATTAAAGAAACAACTACATAAACAACTGTAAATTACATTATAAATAATCTTCTCATGATGTTTCCCCATTTTAAGTGAAAATGGACTTTTATTTGAAATTTAACAATTTTTATCTCATAGAAAATCTTTGAGTTAAGAAAACAATAGAATTCATTTAATGATAGAATGGGATTCAGAGTGCATTTATGCTCTCTCCAATTATCTGCAAGCTTCCAAAACAGAGGTTAGAATAGGGGAGATACTATGCACAGCTGGTTGATTGAGCTTTTAGGAGTGTGGTTAACAAAGAATGGGAATGTTGTACAACACCGGATTTGCCCAGAAAAAAAAAAAAATAATAATCACAGGCAGAGTATGGATGATTTGTCCAAAAGTATGTGGCAATGGAAGGCATAGAGCTGCTATAGTCACATTCAGTACACGTGCTTAAGTACATAAGGAAATTGCACAACAATACAGACATGGTTGGATTTTAAACCCTGAAAGTGCTCTTGCCATCCAACCCCTGTAAAAGAGCATTTGATCTACTAGGAATAATATAGTGCTGAGAACTCTGTGGCCTGTTTCAGGTTTTCTGTGCCAAATAATTTTTTACAATTAGATATACTTCGGGAAAAAATTAATGGCAGGATGATCAGAAGTACAAAACTTCTGTCTTGTCCCAGAGGGCCTCCTACGTAGGTAACTGAAGTAGTAGAAAATGGTGTTTCCTACCTCTCCACATGTCCCTCTGGCTGCACTGGGTGACAGTGGGAGAGCCAGCCTGAGAAGATGAACCTGAATCACACACGTGTGGTTTAAGAGTGCCTTTTTCACAACCAATGCTCCTTGGTGAGATGAAGCTGCTTTTAGCAAAAGCACAGGATTGGGACGAGGTAGTCCAAAGTCCACTGCATTTTTCTTACTTTGAAACAAATACCCTAGAGGTAAGGATAACCCTCAAAACAATTCCCCTCTTATCGGTTCTGACCTGGGGAGGACTATTCATGCAGCTTACTTTGATTGTCAGACTTTGGATGGATAAGTTAAGAGGCCTCTCTCCATATGTTGTCAGTAGACAGAGATGGGCTACTCTAAGGGGTGGTGTAGATACACCCCACATGATTTCAGGCACTTAACTAGTCACTTTGATCAACGGGGAATTGGGTATCTAATCTCCAGGTGGTAACTTGGATTGCAAGGGAAAAAAGCTTTTCCTCAGAAGTGTTTTTCTCCCTCTCCCACCCCCATCTCTCTCTTTCTCTCTCCCTCCCCTCCTCCCCTGCTTTGATTACTTGAGGGGAATAGAACAGCTTTGTTTCTGATTTACCCAGCTTGGTTAAATGTCAAGTCAGATGAGATACAATCAGGTCTAGGCCCTAACTTAGACATCTAAACGTACATGCTGAAAGGAAACATTGTAAGTACCTGCCATACTAGCATGTGGTAAACATGAGCTTCTCATGTAGTAAGGAAATATCATATTCTTATTGTCTTTGGCCATCTGCACAAACAAGTCTTCATAAATATTCTCAATCAATGTATTTATCGCCTAGCTAAATTATCTGCACTTTTTATGGTTGGAATATTTCAACCAGCAGCTGAGCTCTTTGTACTGTGTGTTCCTTTGTAACGGGTGGTCTATCGCTGTCTTACTGAGTTAAGCAAATCGGAGACTCAGTTGTGCTGTAAATATAAACAGAATTACTGCCAGCAACACAGATCTTGAAACACTTTAAAACCAGGCAGGGTGGTTAGCCATTGTCACCCATCCCAAGAAGATGGTGGGACATGTAGCAATGTAAATTAGTGCTCAGCCGTGTGGAGCCCAGTCTTCCCTTAGCCACTTTCAGTGAACTACTGCAGTCACCAGCGAATGTGAACAGTGTAATTTCTTTAAATAATAGAATCAGGCATTTGAATCTAGGTGGTCAAATTTAAAATTTAGAAGCACAATGCTGCCTAATTACCTGTGAAGCCAGATTGCAGCCAGCGCCATGCCTCCAGAGGTCTACCACTGTAACCAAGACCAGAATCCGACTTTACTTAATATACCCTTAAAATAAAAAACGTGGAAGTACTAGGTTGGAAGCAATGCAAGGAAGAATGATAGTGTGCTGAGCTAAGTGATAAATTCATAACATATTTTGTCCTTAATGAAAACACATCTGATTTGTGAAATAGGAGGGAAAAATGAAGCAATGCAAGGGTAAAAGGTTATATGTCTAGGTTTTTGTATGTGAAAGTATGTGTGGTATGTTCTCAGGGTGACTACAAGAATTTAAGTGCATTTTTAGCTTGTGTCTCCAACATCACAAGCTTGTTCTGCTTCACAAAAGTTATAAATCTGCTCCATCTAGTCAGGAATGGTTTTGACTCATTTACATAGAGCCCATGGCTAGAATATACACTTTTCTCTAGGACATTCAAAAAAATCCCATCACTGTGGAAGTAACATCAGAAAGAGCTTCTGTGCTGTTCCTCCCTGCAGCACAATGCATGACAGAAAGCTGCTGCCTGCCTTCTGAGATCTCCTGAGCCTGTATCCCGAGAGATTTGTGACTCAGAAGAGCATCAGTGAAGATCTTGGTCTTTGAAGAAGAGACAGCCTTCTAGCTTAGTAAAGTTTGCAATGAATACTGATAGTTTGGATAAGCATTTGATTTTTGTCACAAAACCTTAATTATGCTGAGTGTAATTTCAGTTGCTTCAGCTTTACCGAGTTTCAGAGGTTTTTTGAAGCATAACCAGAAGGTGAGCCTGAGAGGTTACTGGGTTTGCCTCCACACACTCCTCACTCTCTGGTATTTTCCCATGAGTTACCCATGTCTGGGAATCATGATGACACTTCATCCATCCCATATTGCCACTTCCACGTGTCACGACACTTACAGCAAAATTAGTCCTAGCATATCCTTTGCAGCAGACCAGTAACAGGTCAATTCTGAGCAAATCGATCTTTTGTCACTTCTGCCCTGCCTCAGTACAGGTATACATATGTACGCTGATTCATCCTGTACATTGCTAAAGCTCTCTCCCTCTCTTCCATAAGCCAAAACTAATGAACAAATTAACAGACAACAACGTTCAGAAGTTCCAAAAATCACATGAAGAATACTGGTGTGAAAATTATGGGGAAATGTTCAACATGAAAACAAAACTTACTTTCACGTGGCAGTTTCACAACTGAAACATTGCTTTGGATTGCTGCACTGCAGTTAGCTCCTTTATGGTAGTTTACTCTTCCTAGTGGTTTCCACACAGATCTGATGGGTGATGCAAAAGTCCTAAGCAAGGAGATTGTCTACATAGAGCAGCTCATAACCATCACAGAATAATTCACCATGGGAAAATACTCTGTCAAAATAAAAAAATAATGGCAATCATATTTTGAAAATTAAATAATTGCTAAAATTATAAATAATTCCACAGGGAGGAGTCACTCCAGACAAATGCTCACAGGGTTGTCCTTGCCATGGTAATGAATTTGGCTCTGCACAGGCAAGGCCATTCTGGAGTCACCGGTGAGAACCCAGTGAGCATGGAAGCCAAGAGTCCAAGATACTCCTGCCAACCCCGTCATCATTCCCGAGGTAACAGAGGGTTAAAATGAAGAAAGCAAGTGGTGGTAAGGCCCCACACAATTTTTTCTTTTTGATTAAAAGAAAAAGGGGAAGTAGAGCTTAAATAATTCACAGTATAACTACTTAATATATGCCACAGTAACATGGATTTTCTGACTCCCATCCTGCACTTTCACCATCCAAAGAAGCTTCTTTGTTTAAAAACTTCAAAAACATGTTACCTCAAATATGCTTATTGGTAGGCAGGCTTCTATTTCACTCTGGTCAAATTCCAAACTGAATAATTACAGCCTGTCTGCTGAAAACTCCCACCATAATTTCATTTGGCTCTACTGCTCTAAACTACTCTGCAGAATAGCTGCATGCTAAGCAGCTTCCCTGTAAAAACGGGCAAAGCGAGCACACGTGCCAGCAAAAAAACCTCCCCTGATCTGTTTTAAAGTTTGGAAAGCACTTCAGACTTGAGTGAAAGAGGGGGTCACCAAAAGATGTGATGTATACTGAAGCATGTGTGTATACATGCACAAACATATACTGAACTTACCAAATACATTTACAATGCAAGGTCTACATGAAAGCAATGTTTTAGAAAAACGCACCGCAATAAATTACTTGTATTTGAAGGGGGGGGGGGGGGGGGGGGGGGCGGGGCGCGGGGAGCGGGCAGTATCAGGAAGACACATGCTTTTCATTATTTTCTCATTGTTTTCCCTACAAAGATTCATGGACTATGGTCTCTCTAGAAAGCCACTATTCCAGCCATACCCCGTCTGCACACAGGCTGCAGATTTCATACTTGTCACATGCTTTCCCAAGAAATTGTCTGCACTAACCTTTGCTGATAGGTGTCACAGTATTTCACAGTAAAAAAACCACAGCATGTGTTGTAAATAGCAATAAGACTCGGTTTTGCCAATATTTTTCTTTTTATACTAGACTGGGAATTCTATCATGAAATGGCCTGAAGTTCACTGCTTCTGTATAGCTTCTCAAGCTAAGCAAGTGAACTGGATATAAATACCTCCACTGCATTTATCAAGACAAGAAACTGAGCAATGAAGTAAATTGTGGTGATGGGAAGGTGCGTCATTGATGGCCCTTCACTACAGCACCAGCAGCAGGAAAAGGGCTTCACAATTACTCAGCACTGTTCATCCTCGGGGACCCAAACAGGAAATCTCACCCTTGGATTTTACTCTTGGTTGCCTGCTCCTTTGACAATGTGCACTCTGCCTACATAATGCAGTCATTCTCTCCCAGCTGATGAACTCTACCTATATCTATGTCAAACAGCAAAGTATTTTGATTGCAACACAGGCCTTTGAACTAAAACTCCAGAGGAATGTTGGCACAGGACTAACAATACTGAGCAATTAGATTAAGTGCTCTCCCACTGAAATGTAATCACCCTCTGCAATAAACCAGCTCCTACTCAAGAGAGCAAAGAGAAGGCGATTTTGGCCAGAAGTCACCTGGTGGGGGTCCTCACCGGGGAGGACTAGAGAGGTGCCACATTGCCTGGTGACCAGGTGTGAATGAGCCCTCCCCAGGTGCATCAGGGAGCCTCCTGGCTTGTTGGGAGGGGAGGGGAACCTCTCATGGCTTCCCCCTTGAGTAAAAACAGGAGGCCTAGAAATACTGTGCAAGACTTGTTTGCTCATGCATTCTGCAAGTCTCCTGGGTCTGTAGGCATGTCAGTGTTTGAGGGGGAAGCTGGGATTCCCAGAAGCACTGCAGCACCCAAGGTGGCTTCTAAGGGAGCCCGAGACTGGAAACCAAATCTGGGCCCACACAGAAAGGAGGGCTCAAAGCACCTTGGGCGTCCATGTCTGGATAAACACGCTGGAGAGTAGTCAACTGGAGGATCTTTCACCGCGTTTTGTTATACTACCTCCTTTCTCATACACTCAATACGTTCTGTTAACTCGAGGCTACGCTAGACACCAGCAAGGACAGAACGTTATTACATCCTACTAGACACTGGAAATGTACTGACATCTTCCTATACAGTCAGAAGTCATCTTTGCTAAGAAAAAGCTGTTGTAAGGGTTTTAGTGACACAAGCTGACAAGTAGAGAGTAGGATTGCATGTTAAGCTTCTCGGCAGCGGTGCTTATGTCAGAAACTCCCACATACAAGGAGCTCTTCCTATGCTGTCCAAAGACATACAAAAAGCAAGTAAACTGCAAAATTTTCCAAATAACACCAGTAATAAAAGCTTCTTACTTTTGACCTGGGATAGTTTCCCTGGTGATACAGCTGAGAGCATGATACTAGATGCAGAGAAGGGCAGGATGAAAGGATGAAAGCGATCCCTCCTTCAGCTGCCTTTGCTTTAGAGACAATGGCAGTCAGCACCATGGCCTTAGTGGATCTGCACAAAGGCTGACAGAGCATGTGCCGGTCCGCCCTCGCAAATGAGTAATGGGGAATGATAAATTAAGAAAGCAGTAGCAATGCAAAGATCTTGACAACAGATAGGAGCCAAATGCCTAAAAATGTCTTCCCAGTTAACTCTGGAGAAGCTACATTGAAGCCTACATGCTGCATAGTACTGCCTCTCTAGTTTCTGTGAAGAGGCATGTCCAGGTGATGCAGATGTTCATCACACCCTGCGTATGCCTGCCTCTGTCTGTTCCCTTACAATGAAACAGGGTTAACAGTAATTTTAACAGGTGCCTCTTTAATTCCTTAACAATAGCAATTCTACAACCTTCCCACAGCCCGCTCTAGTCTACGTTATACTAACAACAAGACAGCAAATAGCAAAGATAGTCCTTGCTACCTAACTGCATCTTTATGACACAAATGAAATGCACTAGTGCTTGCCCTGTGCCCAGCAAAAATGGAAAACCTCTAATCCCTATTTTGTTTTGTAGAATGATCTCTAGGTATCAATATATCATTAAACTCTTAGCACATCCTCACAATCTACTTTCGTCAGTACCAGAAAGTAGTTCTCCCAGAGCTGCAGCCTAGACCATTTTTTTCTAAACCCTTAGCATTCCTGTAGCTCCTCTCTGAACTTCCTTCAGTTATCCACATTTAAAATGTAGGACCCAAGCTGCATGCATTCCCTCAGACGTGGCCTCCTAATGTCCAAAGTAAAACACAACAGCGTTAGTATCTGCTTGCAATTACCCCCTTGTCAATTCTGCTGCCTCTTGCTGTCATGTGTTTGTCAAGTAATTTTTGCTCCCTAAGCATACCACTTTGTCCTTCTCTTCATTAAATTTCCCTTCACTGTTTTGAACCATTTCTTCTGTTTACCAAAATCATGAATCTTGATCTTGCCTTCCACAGGGTATGTAATCCTTCCCACCATGTTTTCATCTATATAGAACTCCTCTCTACCTTATCATTTGCTGCTGATGAAGTTAGCAGAGGATGAGAAGCATTCTTGTATCCTAGTTTGAGAAGAAACCATTGATAACTTCTCCAAATGCAGCTTTTCAACCTTCTGTGTAAGTCCATCTTAATCCTGTTTCTATGGATTGACAATCACATGATTCTGTATCAAGATTCATTCTGAAATATATTATTTCTACTGCTTCCCTTTATACTCTAAGCTGGTCAGCTTGTCAAGAAAGGAAGTCTGATTGATTTGATATTATGTGAGCGTTGATAAATGCATGTTGGCTGTTTGTTTCGAATTTAGGGGCCTAAAATTATTAACAATTTGCTGTGATATCATTCTTTTAACTTTATAAATATATTTTTAATCTATTATTTTCTGCTTCGCTGTCCCTAACATTTCTTTTTCGCATAGTCAGTAATTTGTGGTCACAGCTAGGCTTTTTTTCAACAGTGGAGACAGAAAAGCACTGAATGTTTCAGTCTCCTTCCTGTGTTGTCCATTAGTTGCTTACTTCCCCATAAATAATGGAACTGCATCTTCTCTAACCATTCCCTTACTTCTAACACAAGGCTATTGATTAATAAAGCTGTGGCTGCATAGCAACCTTTTCATGACAATAAATGTTCTCTATTTCTCGACATTCTATTCTAAGCAGAATTTTCAGCCATTGTGTATTCACCTTGTCGTCCAGATGAACTTACCATATTTCTTGAGTTTGCTTATGAGACTGTCATGTGGGGCTGTATGAAAAGCTACAATAAAATCAAGACAGTGTACAGCTTCAGCTGCTCCTCCTTTAAAGAATTTTTTTCCATCCTCATACACAGTGAAAAACTACAATGATCTATTGCTGGTATACACCTAAAATTAAGTGCCCCAAAAGAAGACGGTGTTTTTAAAGTGATCCCAACCAGGCCTACAAGGACCCCTGAAGGACAGTGGGTCCCATAGCTTCTAGCTCTTACCCAAAGTGCAACAGAAGTGCTCAGAGCCTTTGCATTGCTCAAAATTTATGCAAATAGAATTCTATCTTTTAGGTGTTATTAGCGGTAAGTAGCTCCCACCAAATTAAAGACAGACTATTAGAGAAAGGCATAGCAAAGCTAGGCTGCAACCTTGGTGCTTGTGGCTGCCAATAAACCTGCTAGCCAGCAACCCTGCGTTGCAGAACCAGGATTGCAGAATATTGGGCTGAACATCAGAATATATCTCATCTGGCTCTTGCGCGGCATCCGATTATGTGAGTCTCAGGCATCAGTGTATCTGTTCACACAGTGAACTCCATCAGTGTCTTCCATAATGCCGATGGGTTAAGGAAGCAGCTGGAGAACTGAGGCACAAGGGGAAAAGGCCGCGTATCAACGGCCCTGCCGGCTGGGGCCAAGTGGGCAGGCACCCCCAGTCTGGCCTTACAGTGCAGCCAGCCAGCATTTCCCAAACGGCCCAGTTTCCATACTTGCTCCTTTCTGTTATTCATGTCCAGTGGTTAAGTTTGAAAGGTTACTGATGCTGAGACCGGTTCCTTAACTCCATCAGGTCAGTGTTCACATCTTTCCTCCACAGCCTAAATACCAAGTTCTGTTGTGTGAAATGGCACTTAAAACTAAACACATCTGAAACTGCCTACCTCTGATTTTCCATTCCTCCTGATTTCTTTACTATTCTTACTCTTTTTGCTTTATTGTTTTGCTTCACTATTTTCCCAGTCCATTTGGGTACATGCAATTTAATAATTATCCTTTCTTCATCCTCCAGGTTGTCTTCAAAGTCTCTCTAAATCTTACCTTGCCAAACAACCAATTCTCTTTCTTCCTCTCTCCTGTGCTGCTGCCTTCTGCTTTACCTTGTGTTTATTTGCTTTGGCTTATTTTCTTTTTACATTTCAAGCTTTTCATGCAGAGACAATGCCTGCATGCGTAAAGTGCATCATAATTCTATGATGTCATAGAAAAAAAAAGAAATATGAAGAGAAGGTTGTTTTTACAATGAAAATAAGCACGTTTCTTAACTGTGCTGCTATGAAAGAGAAACAAACAAATGGATATTAGGGCAAGACCCTGTGCCAGCACCTAACTAGTTCATCTTTTCCTTCCCCTAGTCAAGCAGGCAGTGAACTGCCATGGGGACTGTTTTTCAGAGAGGCAGAGTGAAGGCAATGCCTTTGGGAGGCAGACATCTACACTCACTGACATATGACTTGGCTGAAAACCAAGCCGAGAAATGTGCTGGTTTGGATTATGGTATTTTGTTTCTCTTTATTGCTATCAATGCTAATCTTGGGAGGAGCAAGGGTACAGTTGCTACCTGCTCTGCTTCGTTTGCCAAGCCCCTCGTAGCTTGCCTTCCAGGCAGAGACCCCACAGAACCTCCACTTCCAACATTTTACTGTGTAAAGTTCCTTTTAATACAAAAAGCATATTAACCATAAGTACGTGCTTGGGATTGACAGACTGATTTTGAAGCTGGTTGTCTTTTGAGAGTGACATTTATAAAGATTAATCCATGGGACATTTTCTCCCAATATGCAGTTTTAAGCATCAAAACCAAATGCAGCTGTCTTGTTACCAATAAATTTATGTCAATGGAACAAAGATGACTTAAAATTCTGATAAGTGAAAACTTTCTGGCTGACTGGCCACCTGCATATTTTCAGTGCTAGTGTTACTCAAATTCCTGCATAAACAAATCACAATTATTTTCCCTGTAGATTAACTTATTTTTATTTTTTTTATTCAACAATGCTTCAACACTTCTTACTTGAATCTAGATGATCCTTAATTTAGTTTCTAGGAGATAGTCCTTGAAATAGTGGTTGTCTGAAGTGGTAGAATTATCACATACTTTAAATGTCAGCTCTGCTGAAATAGTACAATTAGATCACGACTGATGTGGCTCTCTAAAAACCAAGCCTAAAATTTAACCCTAGAAGAGTCGTGTCCAAGAAATTCGTCTCACCCTTTCTATACTAATGAAGAACACTGTAGCAGGGTAAGTAATTTCCTGTGTAATCCACAGATCTCTGTACACTACCGAACTAACTATAAAGGAACATAGGAAATATAGTTTGAAGCTTAAGAAAATTTTGTTCAAAATTTCACTTAATGGGCTGATCATCTGTTAAGCAAACAAAAATGTCTCCAGGCAAAGAATTCAAGTTCAAGTCCCTGGTATTTCTTAACAACGATCAGATGAAGTAAAACATTAAGGACAGATCTGCAAATCTTCCCGTGAAATGCGCAGGAATTAGAAACTCTGTTTGCCTGAAGGAATAGTAACTGAAAAATCAATTGCAAGTCACACTACACAACATCTGGAGCTGTGACGAGGTGCTGTTTAACTGCCTGTTTGAGACCCTTGTTCACACACAAACCCTGTTTCAGGCGTCCTAAGTGCTAGGTCAAACACACTGAAGCCACAGAATGCAAATGTCCGGATCAGAGTAAAGTTATTCAGCAGGCTCAAATCAACTTGGAAAAGACAGTGGCTTTGTACAAGCAGATATTGCCAGCCAGATACCTGTGCGTACTGCAGTCTTTGGCTTTCCCACTTGCTGCCCATAGGCATTTTCTCCAATTCTCCTGTCCCTTCCTTCTTACTTCAGCAAAAAGTCATTCTCCCCATCTGAATATTGTTTCATTTGAATGCAAGTTCAGGATCTGTCTCCTCTGTCTCTTTGGATATTTACTAAAACTGGAACATTCATCTTAAATACCTTGCACCGCATCACACCTCCAGATGTTGATATTGCTATAAAGGCCAGCACCTGACGGGACAACCAAGCACCAGTAGTCACAGCCATAGGCTTTTGCTCTGCTATCTGCTATGAGCTTGCTATTTGTGTACTGCTTCTGCCCATCACAGTCCAGTTTGGAAGCAGGTGAAGATATTGGATCTTCCAGGTCTCTAGGGAAGAAGCCATTACGGCAGTGCACGATGGTGGACATCCAGCAGCCCATGCAGGTGAGCACACATGTAGAACAGAGCAAGGCAATGACTGAAGACAAGTAAGCCAAAAACATTTCCATCCTTTCTTGCTGCAACAGCCTTGACTGAATTCTAGCCGGATTAAATTTTCTACAATTATATTTTCCAAGTATATTTTCTATAATTTTCCACAGTACTGAGGGTGTTACTCACAGAGCATCTTGGCTTCCCCTTTGCGCAAAGACGGTTTGCCACCACCAGGAAAGAAGGGGCATCCAGGAGCAATTGCTGTCGCACTATGGGGCACCAGGCACCCATGGAGAAGAAGTGGCATTTTGGTTCAACACCTTTACACTTCAGCGGCACATCTAAGATGATTCCACAAGCAAGAGCCAAAGCAGTCTGGCAACAATCCTGCTAAGGAGTTCACACTGTGAGTCCTTTACACTTCCTTTTTTTCCTGTGTTGGGTCTTAAGCGCTTTGCCTAAAGGGCTGTCTCACATTAACAGCCATTCTCCTCCGGACCCTAGCCGGGCAGCCTGCACCACCTTCCCTTTCCTACCACAGTGGCTCTGAGCAGGCTGCAGTACATCCTCCACCCTAGCGCCGTCTGAGCTGCCCCCTCCAGCCATATAACACCGTGCAAGAATACAGGGGGGGAAACGAGCATACATCTGTTCTGAATTGCCAAGATTTTTAGTTGTGTTTTAACTATGAAGTAAGGCTGAATGCTCGAGTTTTGCCCGTTTAGGCACAGCAGTTGGGCCCTTAATCCACGTATGGGCTGCAGTACAATTTAAGAACAGAAATGTGGTCCTGCTGTCATGCCATTTAGAATCAATAGGTGCAAATCCAACTGTTTGAATTTTTTCTCCTGGCCTGCAAAGGGCTGATTACCTGAAATATTGTAGGTCACCATAAACTTCTAAACCTGCAGTGGATTTTTTGTGAAATCACAGCTCTAAAATGAAAAATCCTGAAGAGGCAAAGTATTTTGACCCATGTGTGTTTTAAATTTCTAAAGTAATGTGTTGCCATTAGCAGCATAAAACATTTTGGGACAGTTAGCTACAATTGGAAGGAAATGTAAATTGTTGCAGTTACCACAGTCATGTTCACCCAGCTACACTGTACACATACAGCTCCTGTCATCATGAATGTGTGCAACAAAGGGAGACTTCATTCCATTTCCAGCAGGCGGGATGCCTAGTTTGGCCCATTACAGCCAAACAGTTGAAGCATCAAGGTCTCTCTGCATTAGGGTCTTTCTCATTAGGGAATACAAAGATAGAAAAAAAGACTGAACATCAGCAACTGCTTTAAAATTGCAGGTGCTAATGGTGATCTAAGGCAGCACAGGAATCAGTGGCACAGGCTGGAGCTGCAATTTGGCCTGTTGAACTCTCTGTATGGCCAGGCTACTGTTTGGTACAAACTGGACAAAAGTGTGTGCCATCAAAGACCTTTTTATTATTTCTTGTATTTCCTCAGTTCTTACCATTTTGATTCACAATACTTGTAATATTGTGGTACTTGAAGCTTTGGTAGTTTATTAACAACATAATTTAATCACTACCTTTTTCTATTTACTATTTATTTATCACAAATAAAATCCTAGCTGAACAAATAATCTCTCACACATTCGACATAACAGAAGCAGAAGGAAGTACATTGGTACTAGCGCACAAGGTCCATTTTTACTGGAGCTAGTGACGTTTATGATGAGTAGATTTTCTTCAGGAAGTACTAAAAAACGTCCAAAGGATTGCTCAGAGTCATTTCAAATGGTCTAAAATTTCAAAGACTCTACAGAAGCAAGCAGAACTAGAAGTCCACTCTTTAAAAAAAATATCTGAGTGTTCCCAACAAATCTAATGGAAATGAGACCTTCTTGTTCACGTGGAGTTCCACAGATTTTTCCTCTTGCTGCTATTGTGCAATGCCTTCTTTGGGGGGGTGGGGCAGAAAGAGTGGTGGTAGGAGGGGAAGAGAGAAAGAAAGAAAAAAAAACCCAAACCGAAACACACAAAAAAAGCCTTAATGAAAAGATTGCCAGTATTTCTCGAAACTGGTACTTGTGCATCCATATTGAAGTGACTTTCTCCTATGAACAACAGCACTTTGAAAAGGTTGGTTATTCATTAAATGACAATAGTCAGACAACAGCACCACTATATTGTCTTATGCTAGAAGAGCTCTACATGATCTGAATTCTCTTTCTGGGATTGATTTTGCCTTCTAATCTATGTATTATTGTATGAGAGCATGTAGGAATGTCTGATTTTATGTACCATTTCTGCAGCTAACCAGAAATCAACCGGCTGCCTTGGAGGACAGGCTATAGATTTCTTTTGCTGTTGTCAGAGGCTTAAATTCAACCCAGGATTTAGGGACCGATCTCAATGCCGCTGAATACCCACCCTCTCCAAACCTGGAGAAGGCATCATGTTTTGGGTTCAAACCAAGTGCGGTTCCAGTGCAGCTTCCCCTGTATCCAGAGGCCAGGTGCACAGCTGGTGACAATGTTTACATCAAATACTGGTTTAGGACCACTTCTGCTAATGATTGAAAGTGATGACTTTCCTCCAAGAGTAATCACGCCTGCCTATGAAGTGAACTGATTTCATTGTAGCTCCTAATGGGCAGATATCAAAGTGATAAAAAAGGGACGGTGCAATGCCCTCTCAGCCCTGTGGGCAATTCCCGCCTGGTGAAACAGAGACTGAAAAGACAAGGTGTTATGAAATAGTTCAAAAAGTTGTTGCATCAGTTCAAACAGTAGGTTAAAAATCTTCCTTCCTAAGGCTTCAAGTGTATCTTCTTCTCATCACTTCAAATCCGTTTTGTGATCCGTTGGTGATAATGAATGCTATCCATTTACTGCTCTTGCCGAATGTATTGATTAATTGTGCGCAACACTCTGAAGATAAAGCACTGTGCTGTTAATAAACACAGTCTAATGATTCTCTCATGGGTTTTTTAGCACTTCTCTTACTTTGTCCAAGGTGTAAATACCTCACTGCAGCTACAGGCAGCCAGGCTGGCCGGCTGCATGGACCACATGCTGATTTCAGCTGAAGGCTTTCACATCAATTGTTCCGTGGCTGTTCCCCTCCATTGCCAACACATCACGCTATCTCCTGCTGTTGTTTCCTTGCTTGCTTGTTCAGGGCCAGGATAAGGGAATTTCAATGATTTCTGGTGAAAAGGGCCCTTCCTTTACAGCAGGCTGTCATTTCCCTCTGCCTAATACACAAAGGCGGCAGCCAACAGGAGCACAACCGCTTTCATTGGCTGCTAACAGCCTTTGAGTGGAACAAAATGAGGAAAAGAGAAGAAACACTAATTTCCTCTTCACTCTCCTCACCCTGCCTCAGAGTTACATTAGGGGGGCAATTTTCTTGGAGGAAAGAAAGAACCTTCCTTTTGCTGCCCACAGAAGTGTGACAGAAGAGGCTGCTGAAATCAGCTGTTAGCATAGATTGATATGTTTTTCACACACAAAAAGACCTTCCATTTAGTTTTCTCTCTCAGGCTTCTGCAGCACATGATTTGGAAAGACAATGAATATTCCTTTCACATGTAATTGCAGGCATGCACCAGTTTAAAGGTATTCAGAACCCGGCAAAGCACCATGTGAAAACAAAGGAAAAATGTGAAAACTCAGCTGCTAACATGAGCTGTCAGTGAGAATTAAACCTTCTGCAAGGCACCCGTGTCAACCTCACCTGAGTTAAGAGGGCTGCTCCATGAGGTGATAGAAACAGCGAGCTCGTGGGAACTGACCCTGCCAACACTTACACATGTGCTTCGTTTTAAACCTAGAAAAATACTCCCATTCGGGCTATCAATATGCACGGAGTTAACAACGGGCTGCAAACGTTGGTGAGATCAAGACCTGAGTCCGCTCCTCTACCAGCCACCCCAAGAGACAAAACCTGCAGAGGTTCTCAGTGGGTCGCCCATCTCAAACATTCAGAGAGAAACAAGATTCTGATTGTGAGCTGTTGCTGTTGTGACTAATACACAAAGCAACTAATAAGGAAGCAAAATGTCTCCCTCATTTTGTGTCATGCACACCACAGCGACTTTTTTGCTTATAGGACGTATCACACAGAAAGCAGGATAAGAAATTATCAAGATCAGTCAGCTCTGTAGCTGATACTATGGCTCTTTCTCAGTGTCTAAAACTGTGACAGCAACCATTTGAACCTTTTCCCATGGCTGAAACATACCTACATCTCTCTCCTGTTTCAATCCCTTCATGCTTAACAACCTCACTGACATCACATTTTTCCTTTATGAGGACACCAATTTGGCTACTTCTACCTCTATACCCATTTTTACAAAATTTCCAGGAATTTAATAGATACAAAACCTGAAATTAAGTCTTGGTGCCAAGTTTATTATAGAGGAACAGGTAAAAATCCAAAACATCACTGTGTAAGACTTATTTCCTTAGGAAAACATGGTAAAAATAAGAATGTATATCAAACCACAAAAACTGCTAAAGGATTCAGGAGCAGATGCAGTACATGAAGTTATTTTTCTTTCTACCCTTTCCTCCCAAACTAGATTTAAATGTGATCTGTAGCAATACTTATCATAAGCTTGTAATACAGTGCTGTGATCCATGGTAATAACCATTTTGAATATGATGCTATTAACACACAGAAGTTGTCTGTCTGCTGAAATTTCATCATACCGTTCCATTCTGAGGTCAAAAATGGGTTTCCCCTCTCCATCTGTTACAGTTTTGGAGATTTATTGAGTAAAGAAGGCAAAAGTTCTAAACACGGAGTAAATCTATTTTAGGAAGTATATTTACCACAAATCTAATGTGTTGGGTGACTAACAACATACATGTGTGCACTGTGCTTGCCAGAAAACATCAACGTTTCCAAATAGTTACCACATTGACAATTAAAATAATGTATTTGCCAAATGTTTGGTTGTTTTTCTTTATTTTATTCAAACGATGATTTCTCTTCTAGTCAAAGTGCAGAACAAAATTTCCTGCGTATCAGAAGTAAAACATTAGGGAGAGATTCTAATGTCCGATAGAGGCTCATTCAGCTCTGAGCCATACAATATTGCTCAGATACTATCAGGCTTGTCATTGTTGTAGGAGGCCTAAGAGCATCCTAACAAGGAAAACTGAAATGAGGCTTAAAAATTTGCCTCTTACAAGTCCCCTGCTTGTCAGTCCCAATTCTCCAGCCGTTTCTCATGTTGCATGATTTCTGGCTTCTGCTGACCCTCCTGCTGCCTCCATCCTTCTGTAAGTGATGGAGGCAGGAGAGACAGATGGAAGCAGGAGTTCGCACGCACAGCGCTCTTATGCCCCGTGATATGCCCCAGAAAGCTTAATATTTGAATGTTCCTACTGCATTACTGACTTCAGCTCTGGGACTGGCTGGGGTGGGGAGAAAAATAGAAAAATAAATGATCAAAGAAGAATTGAAACTGCATTGCCTTTTTGTAACATTCCCGTTCTTAAGCCTCCCACCTACTTCAAGCAGAAAGAGCTGCGAATTCAGAGGAATGTAGGAGCTGAAGCTCAGGTGCTGTTAAAAATACAGATGTCAGACGAGTTTCTTCCTGTGACTTCTTTTCCCCTCTAAAAGGAAGAAAGGATGCTGAGGCTGACCCAGCGGCTGATCTAGTAGTAATGCTGCTGCCGTGTCCCACTCCCTCACCCCATTCCAACCCGTGTGCCGCTGCTGGCTCCATACTGATCTTGTGGCAAGCCAGCTCTGGGAGCAATATCATCAGGTATTCTGGAAGGTATTCTGAAAAGTATATCGCTTTTTCTTGTTGTTTCCTGATGGTTGGCTCCCAAAAGAGGCTCATTATGGGAACAGATATGTACTGGAGCTGGACCAAGTGATGCTGGGGGATTACATAGCCAGAAGCAGAGAAGGGGATAGGGACCATCAATCATGGAAGAGAACCTTAGACCAGCTTATCCATACTGTGAAACCTCTCCTGAAGAAATTAATTATCAAGGGCATGCTGGGAGGGGAAGGACAGTGTAACAGAGGGACAAGGTGCTCATTAATCATCATTTGCTACTCCCAGTGTTCATTTGCTCACTTCCATGTAGCAGCATGCTGAGAGTACTGCTTGGGAGAGGCGCCAAAGGTAGCGGCAATGTGGTTAGAGTGAAGACTTGGGAGATGGGAGTTGCCAGCTACAGGCTCTAGTCGCTGCTTTAGTCTATCTCTGGATGACCACGACTTCAGACTCAACTCCCCTGCTCAGGCTTCGAGCTGTTAGATGAGAGAAGGCTGCCCCAGGAGACACAGCGCTGGGTCAGAGTTGCACCCACAGGTATTTTAGTTTGGGCACTGGGCAGCCCGTGCAGGACCTGGCTTAATTCCATCATGTAAAGAGAGTATAGCTCTGTCTGGTTACACCTGTACATGTATGTTGGGCCATTTTCTCTAACGGCAGTGAAGTTTATCCTCCTGGACACTTACTTTGCTAGCTAATTTAAGTTATAATTTATTATTTTTATATACTTCTCTCCCTCAGTCAGAAAAAAAAAGGAGGCTAAATGCAAAACAAAACAACTCCAGCAGGACTAAGTAACATCTTCAGAGTACTATAACATTGGCATTGGTCATTTATATCATAGTGGGCTTTACCTTCTCTAGAAGCATTGCCATACTTAAAGAAGCAAAACCACCTACTGCAAGGCTCCACTCTTCCCGTACCAGCACGGCTCAGTTCTCCTCCATTTCAGTGCACCACTTCCCATAGCCCTTTTAGCCTAGACTTCCAAGTTCCAGAAAAGAGCCATACAACTTGCAGAGCAGCTGAGGTGATCTTTCCACCGTATTCACTGTCAACAAGGGCTCGGCTGAAGGATCATGACCATTGTTAAAAGCTGCATTTCAGGGATGAAGTTACCCACTTGCACAAGTCCAGAAAATAATCAGAGACCTATAAAATTCATCCTACATGAGAAGTTTGAATGAATGGCAGATGAGGAGTGTAAAGAAATGAAGGCTTAGATAAGGTGTAATCAGTTTTCAAATACATAAAGGGGTTTTGCGATGAGGCAAGAACAACCCACCTCCTTTCAGCATCCTTGTTAGCACAAGGAGAAAAGTATTTAATCTGCGGCAAGGAAGGTTCAGATGGGATATTTGGATTACAATAACATTTAAGCAGTAGATAAAAGGCCTGCAAAGTGCTCAGACCGCCAACAATGGAGATTTTTAGAAGATGGGAAAACTCATCAAAATTTACCTGCAGGTATAGGTGATATTGCTCAAAGGTAGGGGTACTAGATACCTCAGAGGTCCTTTCAAGCCCTCTGGATCTACGAACCTCCATGCATGAGGTCGCACAATAGATGTGGTCCCAGCAGAAAGACCACATGTCACAGAGGGCTGTTGGTACTGGGTTCTGCACCCAGTGGTGCCTATTTGTGTGACAAGCCTTTGGAGGAGGCACCACCTGGGCTGTGGCTGGGTATCGCAACCTTTTCTCCTTTCTAAAAGAAATGTGAACCAAAATGTATTTGTGCTGTAAAAGTTTTCTTGAAGGGAAGAAACATTCAGAACTAAAAGATGACCAGATTCCTGATTTGCCTGAGCCATCGTGCAAGACGGTCCTGTAGTTGATGTGACTGAATTTTGTTCAGCTCTCACAAATTTTATACCAGGCTTTGTGTTCTGCCTTGTCTCAGAGGAGCACAGTTTCTGCGAGAATTATTAGAGTAAAATATAGCTGCAGCCTCAACTATTAATCGCTGCGGAAGTGAAGACCCAGGCTTTCTTACACTGCATCTAGGGAAAGAATATGAGTGCAGATTCGATGCATATATATACGCACATAAACCAGAGCCATTGGAAAAATAAGTATCTGTGTTTTGTACTTGCAGAAACCCATACAAACCCTCACAACTCACTTCAGATTGTACGAGTTCCAGTTATCTGATGTGCCTGTGATAAACATGAGGTGTTTACGTCCTGCGTCATTGTCCAGAAGAAAATAATGTAATCTTCTAATAAACTAAAACATGGGGGGGAAAGGCACTTTTGAGACTGATGCATAGAGGACATTGAGATCTTTAAACCTTGATGAACGAGGGCTGTTCACCAGGGACAAAAGACAATTATTACATTTTGGCCAGTTCTTTGTACCATCTCTCTCCGAGGACAAACACCGCTTTATTCTGGCCTGGGTCCAAGCAAACCAATGCCTTCATCAAGAACATTTCTTTAGGTGCTGTGACACAGCGGCAAAGGTGCTCAAAATGTGATTAATGGCGATGGGAGATCAGAACAACGGTTGATGGTTTTTGAGCTATATGCCACTGTTCTTAAACCAAAGATTTGGATGTGCACTGAACAGCTATTTCACCTACTCATGCAGGGCAGTTTTCACGTGGCAGACTGAGATTGCGCTGGAGTTCTGATATGCAAAGGCAACAGAGATGTGCAAGGTAATTGAAACTCTATTAGTCCATCTTCGTGCTGTTGTCTAACCAAAATCATTTGAGTTGGATGTCCCAGGCCTCAGGACAAACCTCATGATTTATGTATGCCAAAAACTGCTTTTGAAAACACTCATCCTTTTACCATCTCCCATGAGCATCAAAATATCCAGCGTGTCTAGCAGGATGCCATGTATTTATTTTTCATTTTGCTCACAAGGAAAAACTGCTTTAGTAAACCCACATGGGGTAGCAAGCAGTGTTCAGCAGCAGAATTTTCCCATGGATTACCCCATTCCGTCTCCTCCCTGTGGCAGAAACAGGTAAGACCTGATTTTTCTACCAATTTCATTGACGTGAAAATAACCACTTTTAAAATCAGGGCTAATGAGCTGGAAATGTACAACAAAAAAATTGCTCAAAACCTGTAAATATGGACTCCGAAAGGCAGCTATTTGACATGCCGAGCCACAACAATGACACATGATTTATTGATTAGTTGTCATCACATGATGGAAACCCAGCTAGTCATTTAAAATACCCATATTATCTTGGAAATCTTCCTATGAATAAAAAGGTAAAATACAGCCTCTGTGTTATTAGTCAATACTTTATTTTCCTATGTTAACTGATGTGTCATTGACAAATTCTGATTGGTCTAAGACTTCTGAAATGATAAATGCTTCTCTAATGCTGTTGTACCTTATTAAACTCCTACTATTTTAGCTGTATGTTTAACTACTATAATAGCAGCTCAACTTGAATAGTATCAACACAAAATTTCTGCAATATGTGTTCGGAAAATATTAATTATACACTGTCTGAGGTTACTGATGTAAAAAGATGCATTATTTCCCGCATAAAATAGTTAAATCTGATTTTCCACTTCTGAACAGAACACTGTAATCACACAGTTGTAATTGTCTTCCTACCGCCTAGCTCTCCTAGCTCTCTCTTTATTAAAAACTAGTTCAAATATTAGTAGATAATTAGATTCTATTATTTTTTCTACAATATAGTTACACATATAGCAGCACACATGGCTGTCAACTAATTCCAATATCCAGTTCTCCAACCAGTTGCAGAATTAGTGATACCATTGAGTGTAAGTATATTGGCTGCAGTTAAAATGAAAGGTTACTTTGTCATAGGAGAGCAGTGGCTTTGGAACTTTGCTAGGCAGCTGCCTTAAAGTTGGAAATGCTGGTCTGTCTACTTAATATATATATACAGGTGTGGGTGGGTGTTTGTGAAGGGTCTATTTAAACAAAAAAGAAAGGAGGAGGGAAAAGGGCAGGGCCACATATTGTCAACATTTTACATTCATTTTCATTTTAGCTACATTTTGAAACAACACTAAACTTTCTACTGAAATTTCTTATAATATTTTGATAATATTTTTAAATTAAACTCAGAAAATTCAAGGTAGCATTAAAAAATGCAAGCATTGCCCCTATTAACCTTTTCATTACCTAAGGATCTCTTAACCGGGCTCACGCACAGTTGGGTACAACCAGGGCAATATCAGAAGGTCAAGCCTTGACTGCGAGGGCTACTACTTGTAATAGTTACACATATGCATGTAGACATTGCACACATCCATATTAGGCGTTCTGCGGATGCCACATGGAAATTGTATCCGGGGCCTGCTGGTTTTCTATCTCACACTGTTGTGCAGCAATTTATATTTGTAGCAAAGTATATGCAAAATGTCTGCTAAACTAAACAAAAGCAAAATTCAGACTGGGTAACATTCTGCACGGGGGTAAAGAAATCTATCAAGTGAGGGTTGGTTAGAAAATACCAAAACCCACCTGATCCCAGTGGTTCAAATATTTCCCAGCATCAAAGGAAAAAAAAAATTAAGGGAATCATACAATTAACCTTACATTATTTTATCCTTAAACTTTTTTTTTTTTTTCTGGACTGTTGGAAAATAGACACTGAGAAATCCATCAACCAGAAAAATACCCAAATACATATAAATTGATCTGCCATGTGAGTTTGGTGCAAAGGGCATAAAAGTCAGGATGTGTGCAGTGACATTTCACAAATCTAATAACAACACCTTAGATTTATCTGGCACTTTTCATGCAGAAAAAGTAGATCCCAGGGTGATTTATGGACTGTAAAAAATATAAATATGTATATTTGAATAATTTCAGTCACTAGCAGAAGATAACGTGGTGCCCTATCAGAACCAAGACAACAGATGGAGGGTGAAAAAGTCTTGTAGAGCCCTTGTTTATATCTTCACCAAGAGACTAAAACCACTCAGGTAGTGTCCTACTGCTTGTGCTCTCTGCATTCCCATCACTGACACAAATTTCTTACAAAGGATGGCGGTAGCAGCGGTGCTAGGGCACACTGAATCTCAACTACAGCTGTTGCCTGGTACTGCAGATGCATTGCTGCTTACACAAGGAAGAATCCTTTCCACTTTCTTCCCCCTCCCCACCCTTCAGAAGAGAGTTGGGATGCGGGATATCCTCAAGCAAGATGTAAGGAAGTTGCTCGTTCTTGTGGGCATGCAGACAATCAAAACTTTCTGCACACAGAAAGTGCAATTTTAATAATTTGAAAGGATTTGAGGTTCTTTTTTAGCCATTTAGGTTGCTCGCAGGTTATCTCCATGACCACAGGGCAACAACCTTCCTTCCTAAAGGCTGATAATCAATCATCTGGCTGTTCATCTGCCCATCAGCCCCTCATAAAAATGTCAGAACACATTGGCTAGTTGCAAACAAATGAATAAAAGAGGTAGAAGCCTCAAAGATAATTAAGTTCCCAGGGGTTTGTGAGCATCAGTGACTAAAGATTCAAATTAGTTTTCCAACAGGGAGAGGTGCAGGAGGAACTCTGCTGCTAAGGGCTGCACTTGGCAGCAGCCAGTCACCCCGGCAGTGCAGGCAGCCGTGCCGTGCAGGCAGCACGCGTGTGCTGCTCCGGACCGGCGACAGCAGCTGCTGCCCCTCGCCACCGAAAACAGATGTCACATCGGACATGAAAGAGGAACAGGAGACAAGCTTATAGCAACGGGTGAGTCAGAGACGAAGCCACAGGAAACCCACCTTCATTAATCCCATTGCTTGTGGAACAAGGTGGTTTTAAAAATGACAGCTGGAAATCCAGCTTTTTTACAGGCCTTGAAGGTCTCGGTGGTAGGAAGGATCCTGTGTATTGCTGTGCCTTAGATAAAATTGAGAATTGACGGCACTGGAAAAGGAAGCAGGAGAGAGGCACAGGCGTGGCATCCAGTGTACAAGGTAATAACAGGCAGAGAAAAAAAAATAAAACAAGCAGAAGGAGGTGTGTAATGATGAATGGGTGATAACAAGGTGAGGAGAGAAAGAGTGAGTGTGGAGGGAGGAAATAAGTAGGAAATTGAAATCTGGACTAGAGTCCTATTTACATGCAGTGCCATTATCCGTGTCCTTACACTGGAGAGGGAGAGAGCAAGGCTTTCGCCCTCCCCGAGCCGCACACTGTGCACGTGTAAGCACTCACTGGCAGTGAAGATCCCCAGGTGCTTGGGAAGCTGTTATTCAGTCCTCTACTTGTTGCTCTTTTCTAAGCATTTCTGCGTTTAGGATTTGATTTGGCCTCTTTTTTTTTTCTTTTTTTTTTTTTTTCTTCTTTTCCTGTGGGTGGTGATAAGGGAGAGGAATAATCCTTCAGCTGCAAATAGCAGTTTTTGATCTGCAGGTGTTTATCTGGGTTCACTGAGGAGGTATCTCCCATATCCCATACTTTTCCGCAGGGGAGGACAATGTGCTGGCCCACAAGACAAGAAAGGGCCGTTGGGAGGCAGAAGACCACCTTGTGAACACTTTGCACCTTCACAAGTGGACCGAGTGCTGAATTCAGGGCTGAGTTCAGTAACAAAAGTGCCCCAGCTGGCAGGAGCACGGGCCGATAGGCCATGCTTTAGAACAGGGGTCCTCAAACTGTTTAACCAGGGGGCCGGCGCGCGGATGAAGCAGCAGGCAGCCATCTGCGGCTGTTTGGTTCCCCCCCCAACCCCCGGCGCGGGGGTCTGTAAATACTGGGGGGCCGGATTGGGGACCCTGGGGGGCCGTATCCAGCCCGCGGGCCGTAGTTTGAGGACTCCTGGTTTAGAACATCCACATGTGCCTGGCAGAACAGCAACTTACAGAGGGTTACCAGAGGAGACAGCTGTCCTGGGATGGGATGCTGTGTGGCCACCTCGAGCTCTAGTTCAGCTTCGTAATCCCTGTCACACTCGGCAAGGTCAAATGCACAGCAAGTAATTGCTACAGACCGGGTGAAGATTCAGCACAGCTTCACTTCACCAGCTCCTCTTTTGAGTTAAACATACTGTCACCATTGCTCTGGCTTTGTACGTGTTCACAGGCAGGTTCCAAAAGAAAAATAAATCAGGCTGTTGCGAGGCTGGAGCAACAGGAGTCAGAGGAAACCGTTCCAGCCAGAGGGAATTGTGTGATGTGCCGGCAGGGGGCTAAGGCTCAGATTTAGCCCGGGGACAGCCACTATGAGACAGCAGAAGTACAGCAAGTAGAGCCCTGGCCAGTGGCCACGGGATGGAGCAGGTGTGGGCTCACACCTGGGGCTTCTGCCCCTCAGCAGGGCAGCATCACTAGGTTTGGAGCAGGGCCACACACACACGACAGAGCCCCTAGCAAAAGCCCCTGGGGCAGAGCGTGCTGGGAGGCAGGGATTCACAGGCCAGGGCACAGGGAGAGCTGCCTGGCCGGTAATTCCAGGGCATTCTGCCAAAAGTTTGGGCACAACCTGGCCAGAAGCCCAGACGTTGAAAAAGCAGCCTGGAAAGTGAGGTCTTACCAAGCCCATTAGCAGCCTGTGAGTTTCTCTGTCCTGGATCCCTCCCAGGCTTGCAGGACACGACTAACCCGATTTTCCTAGGGAAGTCCCATCTCTGTCTTCTTCAGATACCCCTTCCTCTCTTCCAGCAAGCAAAGAGGTACAGAGGGGAATCCAGATCTTTAGAAATGCTGCACAGTTACGCCCGAGCCATTCTTTCTCATCTTATCTTACAGTGATTCAGCCTGGTCAGGTGAAGAGCAGGAAGGAGACAAACAAACAAGGATGAGGGCCTGCTGGTGGAGGCTAGCACAAAAACTGGGCCAGCCCGGTGAGACCCAGCCAGCCCAGCCTGCCTCCTGAGAGCAACCCCAGAGGGAAAAACCACACAAAACACCACGTTACCTTGGAACGGTCCCAACCCACCGCTATGACTTCGGCGACACTTTGCACGGCCAAGGTCTGAAAACCAGTTTTAACATCTTTTCCAACAGTCTCGCACTTTTTACTCTTGCCCAGGTTTTGGAGCTGATATTTATTTATTTGGTGTTTGCTGCCATTCTGAGGTACAATGATGATTTTCCAGCAACTTCCAGGGTGCCGCCTGAGAAGCATGGTTTTCGCACCAGCTCTCTCCTGTTGTTTCAGTGTCGTTCAGCCCAACGCACACAGCATTTAATGAAGCTGTGCTCCAAGTGCCAACAGCAGCTAATTAATTGCTCCTCGCAACATCACCGGTCCACATTTGACTGATGGAAAGCTACCTACAAAGTTTAAACAACCTGCCCAAAGCTTACCTGAGCCATTCTTCTAAGTCATCCCTCTTTTTAATACATTAACCCTACATCACTTACAGTTGAGACAAATTTGAGATCTGAACCGGGGGAAGATTGCGGTGCTAAAGCAAAGCAATGCCATGCTTGCAGGCAGCGCCCTTCATTAACTCCCGTTGGCATGTTTCTGGGGGAAGAGAGGAGAAAAGACCTTCAGAAACTGTGATTACAGAGTTTACCTGGGAGGGATAAACCCCGGGGTACTTCAAGTCCACGTAAAACGTTGCCAGTGACACATTTGTGGCCCCACAACGACAGGGCTGGGTGCACAAGGAGGAGAGGCGAGCTCTGGGAGCCCAGGAGCCTCTCCGCTCCGGGCTGGAAATCACACTGCCCCCAAAACACCACCGACACGCCGGGCAGCCCGCGGCCTTCAGCAAAGAGACCTCTTCCCCCGCGGGTCAGAGGGCGAGACGGCGGCCAGCGCCGGTCCCAGCGGCGGGCAGAGCCCCCCGGCACCGCGCACCCGGGGGCTGCGCTCCCCGCCCCGGCGCTCCCGCGGGAGGCTGGCGGGAGCGGGGGGGGCGCCGCCACCGGCGCTGGAGCAGCCGCCCCCGGCCCGGCGCGTCCCCGACTCGGGGCTCCCCGGGAGCGCTCGGCCCCGCGGCTGGCGCCGCGCCGGCTCTGCCTGGCTGGCGGGCAGCACAAAGCGGAGACGGGGAAAGGAAAGGGGAGAGAAAGTGCGGCTCCTGCCTCCGCCCGGCCCTCCGCCTGGATCTCCCAGCGTGAGACAGCGCTGCAAGCGGATCCTGACCGGGGGCAGGGGGTGGAGAGAGGCGGAGGAGGAGGACGGAGGGAGGGAGGGAGGGAGGAAGGGAAGGAGGGACGAACGGGAGCCTCTCTCCTTCCCTGGGCTGTTTTTTCAGTTTCCTGTCTCGCATTGTGCTCACAGCGGATATGTGCTGCGCCTACAGGTGTGTCCCCTCCTCGCAGCTTTTCCCCGGCTCCCCGGCGTAGGCTCCGGCTGTCGGGGGGCGGCGGCGGATCGCGACCGTCATGTGATGATTAATTCCTCGCGGGGCGGTTTCTCTCTCCTCTCTCCCTCTGCCTTCCCCTCCCTCGCTCCCCGCCGCTCTCCTCCTTCCTCTCGGAGGTGGCCGCAGCCGCTGCCGCCTTCGCGCCGACTCCGGCTGCTGTGGCGGCGGCGGGGCCCGCCGGGAGCACGGGCGGCCGCCGGGGGCTGCCGTAGCGCCTCTGCCCAGCCCGCCGCCGCCCGCCCCGGGCCGCCGGGCGCCGCCGCTCCCGCTCGGGCAACTCGGACGGTCCGCGCCCGCCGGGCTGCCTCCCGCCGGCGCCTGCACCTGTTGAAGGTAACGCAGCCCCCAGCGCGGCCGCTGCGCGTCGGGGCTGGGGCGGCGGTTTCGCGGCGAGGGGTCCGGGCCGCCCGCTCGCTCGGGGGCCGCCGAACCGCGGGCACAGCAACTTCCCCCTCCTCGGCTGCGGCCCCCGGGGCCAGGGCGGCAGGGGCCGCCGCCGCGCTGCCCGCGCCCCAGATGGTTCTGGTTAAGGGGCGCCCAGCCCAGCGGCGGCTCCGGACTTTGGGCGCCTTCCCCGAGCCGCCGCGCAGGGACGGGGGGAGGCGCGGGGCGGCGGCTCCTCCCGCCCGGCCGCCGCCGAGCGCCGGTGCCCGGCGGAGCTCCCTGCGCTCCGCTCCGCTGCGTGGGGGCTGGCGGCGGCTGCTGCTGCTGCTCGGGGGGGGTAGTCGCAGCCCCCCCCCCGCCGCGGCTGGGGTCGGCAGCCCCGGGGTCAAGGCTCGCCCCGGCCCCGCGCTTCGCCTTGGCCCTGCCGGCTCGGGGGCTCGCCTGGGATTTCCTGCAAACGCGTTTTGTCTCTTCGCAGAGGCAGTTTTAAACTTTCTTTCCGAACTGTTAATTAGATGTGCTGCGCCTCGCTCGCGTTCCGTGCAGGCGCATGGGCGCGCGAGGCTGGAAGGGCTTGTGACTCCCGGCGCTGCGACCGGGCGCTGCCGGGCGCCCCTCTCCCGTCGCTCTCCCGTCCCTGTTCAGCCGGGCCGTACCTGTGACCTGTGACTTTGCATTCGCCGGGACTGCGACAGCCTCGGTGGCAGTCGGAGGCAGGAGGGGTAGATAACGATTTGGGTCCTTTCTGGGTTAGCCAGGCGCTCAGGTGAATAATACAAAGAAGGAAGCATAAGTTTATCGCGACTCGGGAATCTCGTGGAAAATGGCATTGCCTTTGTTGTCCGTGAGTTATAACACTACGGTCCCGTCCCTGTGGCCGAGCTCGTTCTCAAATGATAACTTGCTTGTAAGGGAACTTGATGCTTTTGTGACTAACGCTGTTACCTTGAATGTGATGATAAGCTTATTGAACACCAGAGGGAACTCTGAATAGGTAATTCGTTCGAGGGAGATGTATGCTTATTTTACTGTTTATGTTCTCATTACAATGGAATCTAGAAGGAAGCAAAGGTTGGTAAGTAATAGGCTGCCGGTATGTACCTAGGATCGGCTTCAGCTTGCTTTATGGTTCTTTTCTGAAGGCGTCAACCCCAACGCTGGACTGAAAAAAAAAATAATCTCTTTCTTTCCCTCCTTCTAAAGCTTGAAATGCAGAACTGGCTTTGTAGGATCAGGATTGTGTGTACGGTGCTGTAGGCAAATCAGCTGGGAGACCTGTTGGCTGTAAGCTAGGGACTGAGATTACATACGCATGTTGGGCTGGCGCTTAATGCCCAGCCTGCCTCTTCGGTGCGAGATGTATCCGGTGTGGTCGGGTACGGGGGCTGCCGCCTGCGATGGAAAAGCCAGAACAGAGCATGCTTCCAGCCAAAACAAAAGGGAGGAAGTCTGCTGCCGAGCCTGGCATGGCTTGTCCTCCTTGCCTTGAATACTCCTGCGTCCGAAGCCCTGGTGGGAACCTAGTCTGATTGCATGTGAAGAAAATTATCTTTCTTAGAATACATTACTTAAACCAATACGGAAGGTAGATGGTGACAATGTTTGGGGAAGGAGTTTGAATAGTGGCTTCTGGTACCAAAAGCTTTTTACATGGTCTGATAACTGTAAGCAGCTGGAGCCAACCCACCAAGATGTGATGCTGTGTTTTGTAGTAAAATCAATGCCAAAAGCATGCACCTGAAGCTTTGGATGCTTGTGGTAGTCTGTTACAACAGCATTGATACTTTGACATCTTTGATACTCCTGGATTGGTGACAACATGGGAAGGATAGCAAAATAAATACAGTTGTGACACTGACGCTCCAGGAGCTGAGGCATCCAGCTGTTCATCCTGTCCGTTTGCCAGAGGTTACTCTGCCATTCAGGCTTCTTTTCTATTGGATTTTGAATCTGCCAGAGTCTGCAGCGTGGCATGTGAATGTAAACTACATTTTATGGCTGCTCATATTAGTGTGTAATGTTGTGAAGTCCAGTAGCGTGAGCCTCCTGTTCGTCCCTGTCCTGGCCGGGTGACAAGGCAGACAGCAGGGGGGGGGTTGGCTAGATCGAGCTGCAGCTGTGAACCACAGCCCATAAGCACCTACATTCTCCTTAGATGGCAAATGTGATGCCAGCTTCTTACCTCGTACCATGTCTGGGTGCGCAGTGGTAGTGGGGAGGCAGCTTTGCACCAGAAGAGGTTGTGTGACCTTCTCGGTAGGTCAGTCACAGCACGTGGGGTTCAGGGTTTCAGAAGGACATAGTAGATGGCGCACCGGAACAGTCTTTCTCTCCTCCTCCTTCATCCATTCTGGGAACTAGCAAGTGAATGAAGGGGTTTTTTCTTTTAGCCAAAACTTGCTTTGTCCATCTAACGTAAAGATCTATTATGTAAAATATCCTCACTAACAGCACAGCCCTCTTTTGCCTGAATTTTCCTACAGATGTTGGAGGTGGGATAAAAGCTTTACAAAACTGGGAACTGTTTGCCTTGCTTGCAGAAGCTCCCTAAGAACAAATTACATCTTGAAGGGAGATCTCTTCATGAATGCCTGTTAAGAACAAAAAAATATTCCGGTGACTTGTTGCTAATGGGTTTGGATTCTGTCTTGGTTCTGAGAAAATAGTTTGTACATTTATTTATTTTTATGAAGACTTAGTACTAAGCACTTTGTATTTCTGTAACAGCTATAATTTGGAACTTTTCATACACTTTCAAACTATTTATTGTACGAAGCATGGAATGAAGGTATTTACTACACTAGTGTCACATTCTGAATATTGAGTTACAATTGTAAAATTAAGGTAACAGGCTTAAATTGGGATTTGCAACTTTAAGCTCTTGCCAGCAAGCAGTTAATGGCAATGTTAACTGCTAGTAAAGTAATTGCTACCGTTCTTTTACTGTCATTTTGTTCTCACTCTCCTCCAGTCAGACTGTTCCACAGAGATATAATGAATATTCACCAAAATAGCTTGGCATTGTCACTTACGCAATTCCTCATCAGATCCAATGTGTTGATGAGTTAATGTGCACTTGATTAAATGTACTTGATTTATGCAAACAAAAAATGTAGGTCCTTCTTGAAGTAAAGTTAGCACCTGCACAGCTGTTAGTGAGATGAGAGTCTAAATAATTAAGATGGAATTAAGTAAACAAACGACCCCAGTGTGATCTTCTTCCTACTTACTCACCTTTATCTTTTAGTTCAGCTCAGTAGTGGATGTTTGTTTTGGCTTTTCTTGACAGGTTTTCTCATGTACCACAGGATGTTATGAAGCTCAGCTTATGGGGGGGGTGGGGGAAGCTTATGGGGGGGGGGTGGGGGATGATGTCCTCTCTAAATGGCTGCTACCATTAGAATAAAAATAAATATATAAAAAAAGGCCATTATTAGCTATAATAAAGCCAGAGGTAACTAGAATTAGTAGAGTATTACTTTAGTTTTGTTTAAGTGTGAGACTGACTCGGATTTGACATTGGTCTGGTAATTCTTGTTTAAAAAAACCAAACACCAAACAGCACAGTCTGCATAAGTCATTGAGGGGGTGTCTGTTTAAAAAAAATAATGGATTTAGGTAGTAAGTAACTCCTAATCTTTGCTTGGTCAAAACGTATGTAGGCAAAGTGGAAATAAGGAGCTGGAGAGAGCCATGTTGTCTAAGCCATTAGTGGCTTAGTGGTACAAAAAGCTCTCTGACTACAGAACTGCTCAGAACTGGCCACAAAAAGAGGCTGTGGAGTGCTTGCCCCTGGAGGCTCCAGAGGGTGGATGGAGGAGGGAGAGGGCAGTTGCTTTCCCGAGCCCTGGAGCAATAGGGCAGGCTAGAGGGTTGTTCAGTGGACCTTGTGGAGTTGGGGCTTACTTTCTTTAGTGTCACGGTTTAACCGCGGCTGGCAACTAAGCACCACACATCTGCTTGCTCCCTCCCTCCCGGTGGGGTAGGGGAGAGAACTGGAAGAGTAAAAGTGAGAAAACTCGTAGGTTGAGATAAAGACAGTTTAATAGGTAAAGCAAAAGCTGTGCACACACACAAATCAAAACGAGGAATTAATTCACCACTTCCCCTCGGCTGCAGGTTTTCAGCCATCCCCAGGACATCATGGCTTCATCATGTGTAGCAGTTGCTTGGGAAGACAAACGCCATCGCTCTGAATGGCCTCCCCCTTCCTTCTTCCCCCGGCTTTATATGCTGAGCATGATGCCCCATGGTCTGGCATATCCCTTTGGTCAGCTGGGGCCAGCTGTGCCAGCTGTGTCCCCTGCCAGCTCCTGGTGGGGTGGGGTGAGAGGCAGAAAGGGCCTTGGCTCTGTGCAAGCGCTGCTCGGCGGTAACGAAAACATCCCTGCGTTATCGACACTGCTTCCAGCGCAAATCCAAAGCACAGCCCCAGCCTAGCTACTATGAAGAAAATCAACTCTACCCCAGACAAAACCAGCAGGTTTAGGCAGATAGTAATTTAGTTATCTGTTAAAATCAAGTATTTCTGTTTCTGTCTCAGCAGTTAAGTTTCTGAAAATATGTAGCTTTTGGATCTCTAGGTTTCCATCTCAGATGGTTGAGGGAAGACCTACTTGTAGTGTCCAAAAGTGTCTGTGCTTCACAAACGTTAGTAACAATTATTTAAAAAAATCTCAGAACCAGCTTGACGATTGGCCCCTGCTCAATTCCTCAGCCTTAGACTGCCATAACATGGGGCAGAGTTTGTCCCCAGGAATGAGTCAGCAGAACTGTGGTCACCAGCCACGTGCTCAGTGAGACGCTCTGTTTCTCTTTGGAATTTGGCTTCTGGGAGCCAGTGCTAGCACAGGTTGATGATTAGCTCCACACTGAGCTCCCTGGGCTTAGGAGCCTAGCCACTCATCAACGGAGTCCACCTGGTGCCTTCTGAAGTGGTTCCCGTCTTGCTCCACCTTTGTGGTTAGCTTCCATGTTTCTGCCCTTCTGGGTTCGTTTTTGACATGCCCTCTTCCACCACCTGCCCTCAGGCAAACAGTTTTGTGATCCTGGAAACCAGTGAAATTAGTAGTTTTGATTTATTTGGTCGAAGTGTGTTGTCTTCAAAAAGTTAGTTATCTAATTGAAACCTTATTTAGTTTTAATTAAAACCTTATTCTAGTGTTTCGCTTTTCTTGCTAACTAGCATCACTAATTTAAGGCCACAGGTAAAAATTGAGGCAGTCAGTCTCACCTCTGTGCCCAGCAAGATCATGGAGTAGATCCTCCTGGAAACTATGCTAAAGCACTTGCAAAATGAGGTGGTGACAGCCAACATGGCTTTATTAAGGGCAAATCATGCCTGACAAAATTGGTGGCCTTCAGTGACAGAGCAGCTGGACTTGTCCAAAGCATTTGACACACACTCCCACGTGACATCCTTGTCTCTAAACTGAAGAGATGTGGATTTGGTGGATGGACCACTCGGTGGATAAGGAAATGGTGCTCAAAAGAGTTGCAGTCGATGTCCAGATGGAGATCAGTGACAAACACTGCTCCTCAGGGTTTGGTATTGGGACCGGTGCTGTTCAGTATCTTTGTCAGTCACAGGGATAGTGGGATTGAGTGCACCCTCAGCAAATTTGCTGATGACACCAAGCTCAGTGGTGCAGTCAATATGCCGGAGGGAAGTGATGCTGTCCAGAGGGACCTTTACAGGCTTGAGAGGTGGGCCCATACAAACCTCATGAAGTCCAACAAGGCCAAGTGCAAAGTCCTGCACATAGGTTGGGGCAATCCCAAGCACAGATACAGGCTGGGTGGAGAACTGATCGAGAGCAGCCCTGAGGAGGAGGACTTAGAGGTGTTGGTGTATGGTCCAGCAATGTGCACTTGCAGCTCAGAAAGCCAACCATATCCTGGCCTGCATCAAAAGAAACATGACCAGCAGGTTGAGGGAGGTGATTCTCCCCCTCTTCTCCACTCTTGTGAGACCCTACCTGGAGTACTGCGTTCAGCTGTGGGGCCACCAGCATAAGAAGGATGTGGATCTGTTGGAGCAAGTCCAGAGAAGGGCCATGAAGACGATCAGAGGGCTGGAGCCCCTCTCCTATGACGTCAGGCTGAGACAGTTGAGGGGGTTCAGCCTGGAGAAGAGAAGGCTCTGGGCAGACCTTATAGCAGCCTTCCAGTACCTAACGGGGGCCTAGAGAAGGCTGGAGAGGGACTTTTCACAAGGGCATGTGGTGATAGAGCAAGGGGGAATGGCTTAAAACTGAAAGAGATTAGATTTAGGTATTGGGAAGGATTCTTCACTATGAGGGTGGTGAGGCTCTGAAGCAGGTTGCCTGGAGAAGCTGTGGCTGCCCCATCCCTGACAGTGTTCAGGGCCAGGTTGGATGGGGCTTGGAGCAACCTGGTCTAGTGGAAGGTGTCCCTGCCCATGGCAGGGGGGTTGGAACTAGGTGATCTTTAAGGCCCTTTCCAATCCAAACCATTCTGTGATTCTATGATTTTGGCAATTTGCAGTGAATGGAATTTGTATTACTTGACAGTCACGGTTTTCTTTATGTTGTGATATGTTATCTGTCCTTCTTTCTGTTAAAGTTGTTCAAAAGCTTTCTCGGGCCTACAGCAAACCAGGAAGCTGTGGACAGGCTCTGCCCCTGAGCTGTCCTGTCCCTACTTCTTAGCTGGACCTGCGCAGGTAGACCTGTTGGGAGCACTCTGCCAGATTAAGTACATAGGAACCACCTGTGATCAGCATGGCTTTAAATAAAAATTAATGAGATTTTTAGTACTTCAAGTGAATTGTTACAGAATTTACCTTTTCAGAATAAGGTACATTCATGCTTATTGCTGAATAGACCTAGACCTGGCTAGCGTTTCTAATTAAGCTGGATTAAGGTGACATGTCGATGTGAAGGAAGCTCACATAAACCTGACATTAACCTTGCTATGTCTAGAGGGATTGTTGGGGTGATAGCTTGGTCTCTTGACGAAGTGATGCAGAAAGCAAGGTCTCTCACAGTTCAAGCTTAACCTTCTGTCTATACTAATTGACTGTGTTTTAAATATGTAGAAATTTCAGGAGTGAACTCATGTCTTTTTCCCCAGGGCTTTTGTTTGTCTTCTAGATAGTTTAAGAGATAGTATCTCTTTCTGACAGATGTATGTAAGAGCTGTATATAAAGAAGATCTAGCTCTTACATTCCTAGTTGCGTCACTATTTAGAATTTGTGAAGGACCAGCTCTTTAACCAGTGTTTCCCAGTGGGAAAACAGTGATTAGTCAAATGTATTCTACCATAGGAAGAAAGCAGAGGGCAGAAAAATCCCCACCACATTGATTCGGTAAAAAGGGTGCAAGTGAAATATGGGGTGATCTCTCTTGTCCTGAATCAGAGGGGCAATTTAATAATCTTTTGTTTGTGCTTAGGCTAGGCATACACAGCAAATAAAAGCTTCTTTTCTAAAGATACATGGTGCTTGCAATGGTTAATAGTAGTAGGCTATGGTTTCCTTCCGCTTGTACTAGTTAGTCCTTTCCCTTCAATGGATCTGATTATGCTCATTGCAATTAGAAGTTCAAAATGTGCAGCTTCTCTCTAAAATACGTCAGAAGACCCGCTAATTTGTCGTTCCTTAATATTTTGCCACAGTGTGTGTTGAACTTGCGTGCTATGTTCACTTAATCAGTATGAGGCAAATTGGTATTAAGTTGATGTTGGGCCTGTTGAATTGTAAGGCAATGAAAGCAATGGTTTAACCTCTTCTATTTCCAGTCTTCTGGGTTTAGTAAGTAGTTAAAAAGCTTTAACAAATTTTTCTGTGCAGTTTTGATTAACATCATCAGCAACTGGGCCTTTTTCTGTCATGAACTGACTTAACACCCCATGAAAACTCTAGCTGGGATTGCGATGCATGCACATCACCCTTTGAGGTATAAGTTACAAACCTAGAAAAGCAACTGAAATGGGTAACTTTGGGGATATATATTTTTCCTCTCAAACATGCTAAGTGGAGGTGGTTTTGTCTGAAAGGCCTTTACTCAGGCAGAAAGCGTCTTTGTGAGTACTTTGAAGAAGTTTCTCAAGAGCCTGTAACTCTACAGCCATGAAGCTGTCTTCGTGACTGGGAATGTGTCTGCCACGGGCTCCAGGTGTTTTCTTCTTCTGCCCACCCAAGCTGTTGAAATGAAAACCCGAAAGACTTCACTTGCCTTGGCAATCCTGTAGCACTAAATGGTGGTATGAGTTTACTTATTAGTGCATTGGATAAAACTCCAGAGAGGTAATGTTTATGTTTATTAACAGATGGCCTCTTCATTTGACATTTAGCTGGGGGAAGATCTGCAAGCATTTCACAGTCCATTGTGCATTTAATTCAGTGCTCAGTAGCATTAGTGAAAATGCAGGGCAATATGCTTTTGGGTTTTTCAGTTGGTTTTGGTTTTCGTTTTGTTTGAGGGTTGGTTTGTTGTTGGTGGTTGTTTTTTTTTTTTTTTGAGACTGTCATTCAGAGTTTAGGGTCAGTGGAGCCATCAAGTCCTACAGTTGCTAGACCATCTCACTTGGCATTGCTCATAGGCCGAACAAATCCTTAGGCTAAAGCATATGTTATCCTGAAAGTACCGAGAAAAAGAGACTACGTCTTCAAGAATTTTGTTCCTGTTCATTTCTCCCTGTTGCAATTCATATCTTGTTTTTAACAGGAGCCTTCTATGCTTTTGACTTGCATCTGTTGGTCCCTTTTAAGTCTGCTCGTGGCTGTATTAAAGTGTTTTTTTCATTGCTGATATTTTTTTTTTTTTCCTTAAAGATGATCAAGTAAGCTGTCAGTTGTCTGTGTGGCTTATCAGAAGGACTGAATCTTTAAATCTGATTATACATAATGCTTTTTTTCCCCTCTACACGCTAATTGCTTTTGTGGCTGTGCTCTGCATGTTCTCTAATTTTCAGCATCTTTTTTTGAGCATCAGCCATGGAACTGGGCACAGTATTTCAGTGTCACTCTTTACCATTGCGTACCCCCCCCCCCCCCCCGCATTCAGTATTTCCATTCACTGTCATATCTTTTTCATATCTTGCATCCATGAAACACATTAGCCCTTTTAATAACATCAGAAGCTCTGAATGCTTAGTTGCAAGACTATGATGACCTCCACATCCCTTTTTGTTTCCTTGCTTCGTAAGGTCGTGGTCCTCTGATTTGCAAACCTGACCTGCGTTCCTTGTTACTGGATACGTGTATCTGCATTCAGATATCTTAAGACTGTTTTGGTTGGAATGAGCCCAGCTTGACAAGAATTGAGCTAACGTTGTGTGATTTCTTTTCTATTTTTATTTATCATGCTACTAAACCATGTAATCCGTTAATTTTACCACCAAGGACATGCTTATTTCCAGGTAGCTAATAAAACACTTGGGTAATATAGAGCATAATTCCAGTCATTGCAACTTGAAAAAGGAGCATTGTGGTTGCACACTGATGTTACTCAGTAATGACAATTTTGGGAGATCTTTCAGTTAAGTAATTTTTGACCTATTTTGCCTATATATTTTGATATCCTGATTTTAAAGTTCTGTTGATTTGATGTTTGTTGGCTGTTAGGACATATCTTGAAGTGTTCGATTGCTGTATTCAGTGCAAAATCAATAGATTTCACCTTCTTTACTCTTCTTCCTTTTGCGTTTATATAGATGAAAACAAGGAATTTTCTATGATGTATTGAGATGCCAGCTCCAAAATAATTCCTTGCTTAGGATACCCATAAACCCCTTGAGCAAGCTATTTCTCTTCGTGTATGTTGCCCAGTCCCTTGTCTTATGTATTCTCTGAAGCATCTTTTCTGTGTCTCTCCCAGCAGGAACAAGTACACGTCAAAAGGCACTTCATCCTGGAAGCTATTTGCACAGAAGCCTGAGTCCCAAGAGGTCCCTTTCGCTAGTGGCTGTCATGCTGCTCAGGTGAGCTAAGAACTCATTTGAACTGAGGGTTGGGGGTTTTTAACCTCCCTTTCTTCTTCCAAAGCAGCATGTTGCTTGCTTGAGGAGGAGGAGGTCCTCTTGTAGAGTGCTGCAGTGTGGTTGGCTTGGTGCATTAAGACGAGAGATGGCTGTGTGAGGTTTATGTGCTTTGGACATAGGTTGAAATATTACAGCCTCAAACTTAGTGCAATAATCTGGGATGAAAATGTATTCACTTTGCAATTGTCCTGGATACTGTGTGATTTAATAGTGGCTTTTATGCATATTTTTATACCTCCTGGACCTGTAGTGCAAAATGACATTAAGCAACTTACGTGTGTGAATCATCTCCAGGGTAACTTAGTTATCAAAACATAGTATCTCAATTGCTCAGAGTAACCCTTTCCACTTCTCTAATTGCACTTTTGCAATGTGCGTTGCTTATACTGCCGCTCTTCAAATTATTGTGTACAGGTGTACCTGGTAAGAACTTTCCAATTTACTTTTCCCAGTTGTAGCAATTAGTTACTATCTTTTCATTTTGATCCCGAGGCCTGTAAACTAAGTGAGTAGATGTAAACAGCATCCTTGAAACTGAAGTCTTCATGCTGTTTTCTTGTACTGATAATTTGAAGAAGCAGACTGCGTTTTCTGTTGTCTGTGGCATAATTAATCTACTTGAATTCTACTTGAATGGGAACTGTGGTATCAGAAGAGGGTTTAGCAGCCTTGGAAGTTAGGAGCTTTTGAATGAGACAGCAATGAAGAGTTTGCATATGTTATTACTCGGCTTTTTGAGAAAAGAAGAGACAGGTAAATTCATGGGCAGAAATGGCTACGTATTTGCTTCCTTTCCTTCCCTCTCACAGACACCTATTTTGCTCACACCTTTCATGTACAGTTAGTTGGCACGGCTGGGTTGTTTGCTGGTGTTTCTCTGATCAAACTGTGATGCTGCTACGCTGTGTTAATAGTTCAGTGGCATTGTTCAGCCAAAACAGGTGTATCTACTGGAATACCAGGAGCCTGGGCTGCTTTGTTTGTAGGTTTGGTGTCCAGAGTGCCATCTGCGCGGTCCCTTGTATGCAGTAGGGTCCTGTAGGTTTCTTGACTGGTGACTTCATGCATTCTGCTTTTTCTGTCTTTAGCAAGTAATTTCATTTTTCTCTGATTTATTGGGTTTTTAAAAAAAATTTGGCATTGCATCTTTTGGGGGAATTTGGGGGGAATCTGTAGACAAAAAATAAATGTTAGCGGTAGTTTTGTCATGTGTAAGTAGGGCAAGTGGATGCTACAGCGTTGCTTCTTGACCAGGAAGGGTGGTGACCTGGCAATTCTGTAAACTATCCTATGTCCTCTCCCCAAAAGCCTCTGTGCAAAAGCAGACCTGCATCCCCAGATTTCCTGGCTTGAGCAAATCCTTCCACGAGGCGCTTCCATGAGGCACTTCCACATCAGGCTTTCTGTACCCACGAGCTGACTTGGCACAGGGAGGAGCATTTCTGTTCCAAGTGGGTTAGCAGCGTGCACAGACCGTCATTCAACGATATGAAATCTTTGGTGGCAGCTCTGCTTTAAGTGGTTCCTGCCATCGCTGGCCAGTAGCTGCTTAGTTGTGCTACCATGACTGTTTTGTGGAGCTGTGCTGTGAACTGGATGGGAGAACTGCTCTGGCATTATAGTGTAGCTGTTACATGGCTTTGAAAAAAGTATTTTAAAGTTTTATTGCATCACTGACGTGTTTCACAGCACGGCCCGGCAAACACACATTATTTTGTGGTGTTGAATTGAGAAGCCTGAAAGCCAAAAAAACCCCAAACCCAGGATTCAGGATCCACTGAAACTAATTTCGTTGCCAAATTCTTTGTGTTATCAAGCCCCACCTGTGTCTGTAGCAATCTTGTTGGCTGCCCATCCCCTCCTGGGTGGCCCTACTAGTCAGGGAGAAGGAGGCCTTTGCAGATGGAGTTAGGGTGTTAAGCTTGTGCTTTCAACAGCAGCCGTGCCCCTGTGTAGCTTTACTTCCATTGGGAATAATAAGAGGTGACTTTAAACTGAATACAGACGTTTTGCGTAGAACTGGCTATGCCTTTATTCTCTATGGCTGCTTTAAATACTGTGTCCGAATGCACTTCACGGGGGAGCTTTCTCGATACCCGTTTGTTTTCTTTCTCAGCTGATGACCTCCCGTGCACTGCTAGCCCACTCTGTAGCATTAACCGTGCATATAGTCACTTCCTTTTCCTTGTTACCTCGTTTTAGAAGACTTTGGTCTTGAATCTTGTAAATGGGGTGATAATTTCAAAGCAAACAGCTTCCAGTCCTTTCTTGCCAACTTTTGCCCACAAGGTATGCAAAGTAAACAGAGTAGTTAGGAAATTAGTTATGTACCTTCCCTCCTAGTGCAAGGCATCCCAGGATGGTTCATAGCTCTTTAAGTAATGAATAAAGGGGGAGATTGAAATTGGTATGCCCAAGTTGTGTTTTTATGTATGGAGCTATTGCACAGATCATTCAAATTCTTAAGAAGCTTTAGGAAAACCCTGTAAAATGTGAGGCTTTAAAAAATCTCTGCTATTCATGTGCTGAATGTAAAGCTGTTTTATTGCTTGCAGCAGAGAAAGAAAATCAAAATATCAAGGATAGGGTAAAAGAATTATAGATAATTTTCTTCACATATAAAAAAAATAATTTTTAAACAGACTTCACCTAAATACGAAGATTCTTACCTCTGTTAGGCTCTTCAAGGAAGCTTGGAAGGATTTCCAGGTGCTACCATGACATTTATGGTGGGGGTCTGGATGGAATGGCAGGTACACAGCAGCCACGGGGTACGATACCTGTAGTAAGATATGCAGATGCCATAATGGTGTATAATTGGAGGTGAGTGCAGGCAACTATTAAAAAATATGACTTTAAAAAGCTGACAAAGAAATGGTTAACACTTAATATATCTAGCTCCAGCCTAGGCATTGAACAGCCTTTGCCAATTGAGCAGTAGGAGAATTTGTTAAATGTGAAAACTAGACCTAAGGTTATTGACCCTGAGGCTTGGCTACAAGGGGATGGTATGGCTGTAAAGAGGAAAAACCATTATGTGATCCCCTCTAAATGAGGGAAGGCAGGTCCCAAGTGTATGAGGCTTGCAGGAATTCAGATCAACAGTGGAGTTGCAATCTGCGGCCGCGAGAACAGACACAACTTCAGTTTAAAGCTCACGCATGTGGCAGCACAAATAGAAAGCTGGAGCCCCCCTGTCCCAAAAGGCCATTAGCAATTTTGCTCCCTTGACATGCCTGGAAGGGCAGTATCTTAATAACCCATACAGGTTCTCCTTCACACATTTCTAACCACTTCATAAAAGTAGCTGTATGCATGGAGTGCTCTCCTTTTCAGAAATAGGATCTCTGTTATTAAAAAAAAAAAGTTATATATTTCATATCTATATATAAAATTATATGTATTATATATAATATGTATAATAGATTTTACAGTTACAATTGATGTGTTTTTAATGGAGAGTATGCTCTGTCATATGAAAACTTTCTCTTCATGTTTCCCAAGTAAAGGTTTTGAAATTTGCTGAAGGTAGGGTTTTTTTTTTAATAGAAATTCCTTGAGTACCATAAACGTTAAGTCAAAACACCTGAAAGAATGTAACATATCTGTCTTCTGGAATATTTCAGTTATACCAGTTATACTTGTGCCAAATGCAGAGCAGTGAACTCAGCTGCAAGGGCCTAATTTGGCTGTACTAGTAGTCCCTAAAATGCATGAGCTGATTATATTTTTTTAAGGCAGATTAAATTCTAAGCTTTTATGTTTACCTGAAGGGAGAGGAAATACTACAATATGACTATTTTTTTTAATCTCTTTTAAATATATAAAATATATTATAAATATAAATATAAAAATATATGTATCAGCCACAAGGTAAGGACAATGTGTTCCTGGAATAATTTATTTTTAAATAGCTGTGCTTCAATAAAGCATAAGATCAAACACCCCAAACGACACAGTAACATTTTTTGCTCTTTAGTTCAAATAAACCTCAGCTCAATTGATATATTTTGTTCCTGAGTGAAATTATAAATATAATCTTTACAAACCTAGGAGAAATTAGGAGTTGAGTTAGCCTTCTGCTTAGCCTAGCCCCTGTGAAGCAGACACTGCTTTATGAGATTTGATTCAGCCTCTGCTTTTTACCTGTTAATCTTTAATAAGATTAAAGCCATCCAGGTAAATGCAATTACAAATGTGATGAAGATTGTACCAAAGCCAGGAGAACAACAGTCTGGAAGATTTGTGGCTGAACTAAAAGTCATCAGAGTAACCTCTTCAGTACATACCTGTTCGTGTTCTCTGCCCGTCTCCTGGGGAAGGGTGGGCAGTGGTAGTCAGTGGGACCTGTACCTTCCTGGCTTATCTCGTGTAAAGATCAGCAAACCAGGTAGAAATCCAGATTATTATTTTTTGTCCTCTGAGGGGCGGTTTGAATGGCTTTCCTCTTGCGCTGTGGTCAGACAGAAGGCAACATCTTACCTCCTTCTCTGTCATAGTTAAATAGGTCCTTTTTTTGTGTGTGTGTGCATAGTTTAAAGATGATTTTGGGTGTAGCGGGGACAGTATGTTTATTTTTCATCCTTTTGTCTGGAGAAACCTGGCAGCAGATATCTGAGTCCTGGGGAAGGGTAGCTAATGAGAGCAATCCTTGCAGCCACTTCATATTACTTGGCTGTTTCAAGCAAGAGATAAAAAAACCTAGGTGACATCTAAGTTGGGGTTTAACTCTGGTGTGATGAGGCTGCACATGTTAAAGTTTTGAGGAGGCTGTAATATTTTTTCCATTCCTAGTTTTAGCTGTAAATATCTATGGCCTACTTAAATAAGATGGATGCACGTACCTCAAACTGAATAGCTGATTACAAGAAAATCAGATTGCTTTCCTCAAGTGAGCAGTTGCACAAACTCAAAACATTCAGAAAAGGTGAATTAACTGAAAGTGTGGAGATAGAATACACCAGACCTCAAGCCACCTGTGGGCAAGGGGTACTCTTGAGAGAGAAATTAACTTTCTCCTTTGGATTGGAAATAAAGGGAGTTTTAATTGCCAGTGAAGACGGAAGCAGCATGATGCCACCTCATCCTTCCACCTGGGAGTTGTTCTTCAGTGGAATGGTCTATCATTAGAACTTTTTCCGGAGAGGAGGTGGCTCCCATTTCATGGGAGAGTAAAGTGAACGATGGGGCTGTACTTATTTACCTAGGATCAAAACTGTGGATTTATTCCCCAGGCCTTGCAGATCCAGGAGTAGAAATCATGTGTCCAAAGGCCTTTGTGCTTGGAGACCCTCAAGGGTCTCCTCCTGGCTGAAGAATGACCCTCCGGTGATATTTTGGATCTATATTGTATGTGAATTGTGTAACTTCAACTAACGAGAACACACTAAGGTTACACTGAGAGCATGTTTACAGAAGAAGATTAAATTGTGAATCTGCACAACTGGGTCCAGTTAAAATGAAGTATCAGAACATCAATCACCAGCAGAGGCACGCAAAGGAAATCCTTCGCCGGCGTTCCTTGGGAGCACTGCAAGTGCCTCGCTGTTCCTGGAGTGCAAAATCATTCCTCCCCGCTAAAAAGCATCCAAATGCTTTTAATATTGACTAAGAGACTAAAAAAGCCCCAACAACTAAGTGTACAGATTGGATCCTATTACTGTGTTGAATAGCTATTAAAATGGCTGCTGTGGGAGATGTGGTAGGAAGGGAAGCGTAGCTCCCTGTAGCTGCACGCTTAAGAGCTTCTAAAGTTTTAAAACACTTTTGCTGCTTCCTCCTATGTCAATGCTACCTGCCATCCTCTATTTGTGTTTTGTATGTTGACTTGGGAAAAGATTTGATTTGACGCTACAGCACAGCTTGAGGAACCGGCTGTACAGAATATTAATATCTGATCTCGTTTCGTTAATATCAATTTCAGGCATGCATTCCAGAGGGGGTTAATATTAAGCTGTTTTTAACCACAGCAATATTGTACAGATTCCTAGACCAAATGCACCAGCTGTTTTGCACTAAATTTTACGGTGCAGGAGACAAGAAACAGGCTTCCTCACAGAAAGGGAATGTGGCAGTGGAAGTCCTGGAAGCACGGGGAGGGGGGTTTAGGCACTGGGTGGGATGCCTTGCTTTCACAGAGAGGTCTGGCAAAGGTGAGGCAGGAGACCAGAGGGGCGGCTGGTCTTGGCTGTGCTCTCTCCTTGGTTTCTGGTGATGCTGCTCACCTCATCCCCATCCTACCTCAACTCTCTTGTTGACATGTGTTGTTTGTGTCCATTGTGGCTTGCAGGCTTTCAGCCAGGCTGTGTTTCTGGGCTGGCTTGTGGCTATCTGCCCCACTCCCTGCATCCACCTAAAGCAGAAGTGGTTGTGTGGCTATGTGCTGGAAGTTGGAGCAGACATTGCAATGGCCTGATCTCCTGCAAGACCACTGAACGAGGTCATATGACATTAGATTATTTTTTAATTTATTATTTTCTTTTTTACAATTCAGATAGGCAGCCTTGGAAGAAGTGAATGAACCATGTTATTCTCTCTTTCTCCACTCTTTCCACCACATAAAATGGCATAATTAGGTACCAGCTCTATTGTTTTACAAATGCCTCTATGCGTGAAATTAGTGTGCTTCCAAAAAAAGCCCGAAAACCAGAAGACTCTGCAGTGTTTGTTACAGTAAGTTAGGCCTGTGACATTCTATCCTCTGAGAAATATTCCTGCATAGAATATAGTTATCCAGTTCATCAACATGCATAATTTCTTCCACTACTCCTAGCTTTGAGTCAAGGTTGGATTTTGTGAAGATGTCTGCTGAGGAGTTTTACATATTGAGCTGTACGAAAAGGTTAAAAATTGTTGTTGCAGCAGCCGTGGAAAGCTATAGCATAAACGATTACTGCTTTAAAATATGAAAAAATGGTGTCTTTTAAATATCAAAGGGATTAGTATTAATCCAGCACTTGTGATTTTCTTAAATCATGTTATTTGCATAATAATACTCACCACCTGCTATATCTTCAAAGCGCTTTTCAGACATTAACTAATTGATCTTTGTAACACCCCTGTGATGTAAAGACCTGTTATTATCCCCACTCTGCAGATGTGGAAACCAAGACCCAGAGTAGTTGAAGGAACTTGTTGGGCACAAGGCTGAGATGGTCCCTATTGTCCTGTCCTCTGGGAGTTCCTGCCTGCAGCACTTCCAGGGACAGCCGCGCTTTCTTCTTGCCTGCCTTTATTTAGGAATAAAAAGGCACTGAGTTATTTCTTTGTGTCTTTGGAGGAATATTGTTGGGGGATGTTTATTTGTTTTGATTTTGAGATTTTTTTGCTAAATGATTTTGCTCCGGGTTTTAGTCACCCTGTAGTCAAAGGCACATAAGACAGAAAAGCATCTTACAGCTCCTTACTGTCTTCGTGCACCACAGCAACAGTAGTTGAGAGCTTTTAAGCACATTTTTCTTTGTTCAGAACTCAGTATGGTCTTCCTACTAGGAGCCTTTTGGTCAGATTCGCCCCTGCTTGTCAAAATAAAAAAATACTAAAATGGGAAGTGACAGGGTGAGTTGCCTGTTGTTACAAAATTTCAATACCTATTCCCATCCCGTGCTGGCAATAAGCAGCAGTGCTCAGGTGGCTGCCAGAAGGGCAGCTGCTGTCCATGGCCGAGGGCTGCTCTGGCAGTGGGAGGTTTGGGGTGGTGCTGTACTGGGATGGCAGCGTGTTCCTTCCCTGTGGGTTGTCTGCCTCCCACTTTTCCTCCACCACGTGTCTGGGGGAGCCACAGGCCCGCATTGCCACAGGTGCACGTTGTCCCAGCCCTCAGTTGTGTGGTGACACGTGGGCTCCTCCGACCTCCACCACTGCTGCTTCTGGAACAGAGCTTAGTAAAATGCCAGGTGGGCCTCGGTAAATATGTACCTGGAGCAAAAAATGGGGCAAAAATAGAGGACAGGCAGGTATCAGGCACCTAAATCAAAGAACAGATATTAAAAACTCTTTTACTGGTAATAATCTGAGGGAGAGTTCATAATAGGGTATTAAAAAAATATATTGCAGTCCCTTTAATCTGGCAGTGTCACTTTAATACTTGGTGCAAGAGCTTAAAGTTAGAGCATATGGATTTGTTTTTACAGATGTTTCAGCAGCATTATCTCCAAGCAGAAAAATAAATCTTGGTGGTGGGGCACTCGGAGTCCATCAGTGCAGGTTCAGACTAAACCGTAGGAAAAGCCTGTGTCATGCCAGATTTTAGGAGATGATTTCAGGTAACGTATGGTTTCCCAAGTGCAGTGCCTAGGTCCCCAGGACAGCCACGGCAGAGGCAAAGTGGCAGATGTCAACAAGTTAGGGGCACGGTTATATTGGCTTTAGTTATTCAGCTAAGCAGGGGGCCGGGGGAGGTGAGGAGGGGGAGCACAAGTCACTCTGAATTCCTTTGTACTCCGGCTGGGACAGATGGGCTGTAATCTCTCTTCACGGCACAAATTACAGGGTTTCCAGACCCTACAGGCTTAAGGGTTGTTGGCTTCTTTTCATTCCCTCGAACATCATTTCTGTGCAGACTGTGTTGGCTCAGGGCAGAAACAGATCTGGCTTCAGGTGAGAGCATCGCCTATCCTGTGAGGTGCTCTCTCCATGTTTGTGTCGTCTTCATGTGAAAGGCATGAAACCAAATGAAACACCCCATATGAAACACCACTTGAAGAAGGAAGGGCACCTTGGAAGAGGAAGGAGAGAGGGCAAAGCCCTGGTCATGCTCCAGGTGATGCTTGGCGGCAGGGGAAGCACTCCAGTGCTGATTAGTCTGCTAATGATGTGTTTGAAGGTGGAAAGAAGTGAGATAAAAGGTGGATCACTTAGTAAGAGGCGGGATTGGAAGGGCAGGGCAGGGCACAGGGGGCAATATGAGTAGGTCAGGCCTGGGGGTTGAACTCAGCTTGTGGGAGGCATTGTGCCAGCCCACTGTGCTCCCCTAGCAGGGACATGTGTGGTGCTTGGGAGAAGGCTCTGGCCATGGCATCCCCAGCACTCTCCGCAGACACAGCGGGACCTCTCTGCCTCCTTCCCCGCTGGAGGACGTGGCAGCCCTCGTGCCGGCAGGAGCCAACTGCTCCAGTGGTCTTAGGGGGAAATTGCCATGCTCACATCCATACCAGATTTTTTATTTTTTTGTGGGTGAGGGCCTGTTGGCTTGGTCAGTCACCTCAGCCACAGCTCTTATGCTCAGGGGGTGCCTGAGGGAAGAAACGGCCGCAGTTGGCTGCGGTGTTGCTGGGGCTGGTGGTGAAGCAGAGGTTCAGCTTCCCTTTATCGTGTTCAGCAAATGCTTTCTGGCCTCTGAAGGGATCAGAGTGAGTAGGAGCTTGTAAGCCGCCTTCTCTTTCCTGCTTTTGCTGCTGAGGGTAAACATGGACAATCAGATCATGTCAGAATTACAACGTGGACTGTGATGCCCTGGCTCCTGAAACGTGAAACAGGGGCATGCCCTCTTTCTCCTGACTTCTTTTTTCTTTTTGATCTGAAGCTACTGAAGTGTGGCATTTCTTTGTATCACAGATGGTAGATGTATCAAAAGGAGCCTGTAGAAGACTTCTTATTTTAACATATTGTAATTGGGGAAAAAAGCTTTTAAACCCAAATCCATCTCGTTTCTGTCCCCTTCCCCCTTAAATTAATCAAAGGAATAAAAATATTTCTGCTGCTTAAATTTATGTTTCAGACTTGGGATTAATTTTTTTAAGCTTAATGTTCATGAAGTATGCAGGGCTGTCTGCATCAGTGAATGACATCTTACAGATGTCCAGCTGAAGTTTTTCCATAGCATCCCGTCAGGAGGCCTCACTTCTGGACTGCGGTCAACATCAGATGCAGTTATTCCTGGCCTTTGGATCAGCCAGTGTAAATTTAATTTTATTTTTTTCTTGCTGTGAATACGTGCTCAGTTATGGGACTGAGTTGATAGCATTCCAGAAAACCTGGGCACCTATCAAATAATGATTACTTTTGATCTCTCTTCTGCTGAGCTGTACTGAACTACCAACCTATGGGAGAGATCTCAGCAAACTCGGTTTACTTAAAAGAACATTTAAAATAATGGAGAACGGGTTTGGGGAGGGATCTGAAGACGCCATGTACAGAGTCCATCGTCTCTTGTAGGCAGAATCAGTGGTGGTGAAGTTGTTCATTACAGATGCTTGTGGAACGTCTCCTCCAGACCTCTGATGGGGAAGGCTTCATAGCCGTCTGTTCCTCTGCTCAACTGTTGTTACTGTGAAGGTTTTGTGATGTTTATCCTGTAGCTCCTGGATGCTATTTAGGTCTCTTGTCTTTAATAGACATGGCCAATAGTCCATTCCCTTTCTCTCTATTTGTGTACTTAATAAAATATAAATCAGTTGCCAATAATTCTTGGCCCCTTGAAACGGTCTTAAACTGTTTAAAGTTCTCTTCAGAAATAACACTGCTTTGGCAATTTATACAGCCTTGAACTTGTTTGTGAACTGACTATAGACTCTGTAACTGGCTAGGTTTGTTTAGTAAACTTTTTAAAACCTCTCACCTTTTAAAAACCAATTGTTTCCAGACTGGGGTTATAAATGGAGTTCTGTGCCTTTTACTTGTTTAATTTTGCTGTGAACAAAAATGCTAGTGTCTTCATTCAGGGGCCTGCCTTGCTTTGTACCGGCTGATTTACAATACAATGTGTAAATGTAGTAGCAGCCTGGAACAAAGGAGAGCCTGTTTATCCAAACAAATTTGAGGGTGAGGGTGAAGAGGTAAATTACAGCCTGTTCACTGAACTGCAGCCTGAAAGCAGAATGAAACAACCCTGTGGGGAAACGTGACGGGCAAAACGATCCTCGGGGGTTTTGGGCCCAGCGTCCCTGTAATTTTAGGGTAGCGCTGACCCAGGGAGCCAAGGCGAGCTGTTGGGGCACCCAGGTGCTTCCTGGCCCTTTGGAGGAGCTTCGCTGGTAATTAAAGATATTTTTTTTTCAGCTAATTTTTGTGCCCTGCTTGGAGAGTTGTTCTTCTGTAGGCAGTTGTGCAGAGTCCAACATAACCTCTTCACAGGTCTGGCCGCAGTCGCCACAGTTCCCCGGCTGCGGCATTTTAGCTGATTGCTTCTACTTGTCCTGAACAAAAGCCAGGAAACACATTTCTCAGATTTAAGTATTTTGAGGTATTTTAGCCTTATTGTTAAGCTTGTGTATTTCAGCTGTAATAGCTAAGTCTATTAGTAAAGAGATTAAATTGTGTAGAAGTTATATTGCCTTGTCCAGACATGAAAAATAAATTGTTAGAAATGGGCATGTGTCCAAGGCGTGATCACTCCTGGAAAATAAATGGGACAAAAGTACTTGCTGCGGCACTTTGCTAAAAGGCTTGTGCCTTGCACACTCACTTTTCCTGCTTCCTGTAGATGAGTTCACTACCTAATTACAAAAAAACTTGAAGAATCACCTGTTCAAACTGGTGTTGATAGCGCTTCATGATGTTGGCTGCAGTAAGGGTCTGGTTTGCTGAAAATCTACCACCTGTTTCTGTTTGTGCTACTGTGTAACAGCTTGGAATGGTGATTTGCAGAGGAAGGTTGGCTGTAGCTAGGAATTGAATGAGGTGAACTCTTCTTTAACCCAGTTCATCAGCTTCTTGGCTTATTCGCATCCTGCGTGCCACATAGTATTTACATTGTATCAACCAACGTGAAGTTTCATCTGTCCTTTGGTTTTCTGCCCATTAAGTACAAAAGTCATTTAAGTTTTGCAGGGCTTTCTTCTAAACTTTCCTAAGTTGTAAATTACAGCTTTTTTGCAATCTTCAGCCTTGCCTGTGGGAAGAACACTTTAATTTGGGTTCAACAGTAGAGGAGTAATCTAGCTACACATCTAGCTACACATAGTGATTTTTCAGTTCGGCTGCAGTCAGCTTCTTACTCCAACTGTTCCACTAAAATTTCAAAGGTGGCAATCAATTCCCAGCCAGTGTTGTTTATCCCTCTCTTGATTTTTCTTGTTCTTTTCTTGGTCTGTGACACTGAAGAGAGAGAGCTTATAAAGTCTTATAAAGCATGTGTGCTGTATTCCTGTTAATGGTTTTCAACACAATTTTGTTAAGTCAGGATGCTGACCTGGTTTTGCTCTGTTTGGTCCTCGCCTAGAGTTTTATCACAAACTCAGATATTTCATGCTTGCCATCTCAAAACAGATGAGCAGCATCTCTTAAGAAACATATTTTAACTTCTCGTGTCTGTTGGTCCTTTCCAGTGTGAAAATGGGTCAGCGTTAGCTAAACTAGTTTATCTTGTTCTCTGTATACCTGAATACAAAGTCAGGCTGAAAGCTCTCGCTTGGTGTGCAAGTTCGCTCCACAGCCATTTTATAGGCACCCGAACTTGAAACGCATCCTTTCAACGTTGGTGAGCTCTGTTCTGTGGACAAACGGGGCAGACACGTAAGGGCTGACTCGTGCCGGTGAGCACAGGCGGTAGCTGTGCCAAGGCCAGCAGGAAAGCTCCCGATCTGGGGCGAGGGATGCCCTGATGGTGCAGGAGCTGCTGCCCTGCTAGGTACTGGCGGGTCAGCTGATGGGATGCACTGCTCTTGAGAAGCTTGTTTTTATTCCTGTAATTTGTGTGTAAGGTTAATTTCCTCTTGAGAATATGTAAGAGGAGGCTCAGTCTTCAGGGACTGCTGCCTGCTAAAGGAGCCAGGGGTTGGTTTGGTTTGGTTTAAGCAGCTAAGTGTGGTATGGACTGTTTCCTGATGGAAGGACAATAACATCTTCATAGCTTTTGTTCTAAAAAGCTTTGAGAAGGCTGTGGGCAATGGGTCGGCCCATAAACGTTATTAATTTCATGTGGAGTGGCTAAACTTCCTGCTGACTTAGGTAATGTACCCACTGAGCTTGGAGAAAAGGTTAGAGAAGGCAATTATGGAAAAATCCTTTTCTTTTAAGCTTTTCTAAGCTTAACCAAGCCACTGTCAATAATTACTCTTTTTTTCCTTGCTATTGTGGACTGAGTCTAATCCAGACTTGATTTGTTTAATTTTTTTTAATTTTTTTTTTTATTGCGTGAACATGCACACTTAAGCTACATGGAGAATATCAAGCTACGTTGGGTACACACTGAGCAAATGCATTTGCTGGATGTACCTGGTGTGTTAAGCAGTGAACAGATTTATAGTATGTTTATAAGTGGTCATAATTGGGTTGTAAAAGTGTGTGCTCTTGCGCTTTTATTTCTCTGGTTGTCTCTGAAGTTGAACAAGGCATCTTACAGAGTGGCATCGGGATGGAGGAGGGGTTCAACCAGAAGGGCTAGAAATGGCAGCTGTTTGTTTATGCCAGGATTTTTATGCTCTCTTCTTCCTCTTCTCTTTCTTAGGGGTAGTCTTATGTATTACACCCACTCTCATTCCGTTCTGGTGAATGTGTGTGGATGTGCTCCAAGACCATATGTGCTCATAGATACATGTTTCAAAGGAAACTCTAGACGGCCTAGAGAAGCTGTTGGAGCTTAGATGAGCCCTGAATTTGCCGAGTGCTACAGCATTTCTTTTGAAGAACTACATGGCAGTGCTGCCATTTCTTTTCTTAAGCACCTTTACACACTGATGGACACTCGTAGTCCCCAAAGCAAAGTAAGCTGCTGATGCATACTCTATATGAACTTAAGCAAGCTGAATTTCACCTTAAGCTCACCTGGGCTTTTTAGTGGCTAGCTGCCATGTTTTGTTTCACATGATGTCTTTGCCCAGCAGCGAGGATAACGTGAGGTTGTTAGGCTGTTTCTTTTTTTTTTTTTTTTTTTTTTTTTTTTGTTTCCCCTCCATGCACAATGATTTCTGTAAAAAGGACTTTCCCAAGTGGTTTTCCTGGAACGGCAGGCACTTGCCCCAGCTGATTCAGGGACATTGACTTACCGAGTTGTTATTTCTAGGTAATGAGGTTTTTGGCTGCTGACCAGAAGGACCTTGGCCATGTCTGCTCTGCTTGAGACTATTCCTGGTTAGATGCCTACTTTCTGTTTGATGAACCTCTGCAGGTCCTAGGTGGCTTCCATATGATTTGTGTGGTGTTAAACTGAATATGCTAAATGTACTCTTCTTTGGGGAATGCAGTGCATCTGGTGCAGATTTCGGCATCCTTTTCTTTCCAAAAACCAGTATTGCACAATAGCAGTTCCATTCCAGCAGCAGCAGCTGTTGAGCCTGCACCGTATTCAAGTTAAATGTTTGCCAGGAGTTGTCCTGATCTTTCATATGAAGGCATTTATTTTAAAAAGTCTTCCTACATGTTTTTATGGATATCTGGTCCGCTACTCTTGAAAAACGAGTGATTGTACCTGGCAGGTGCTTCAACAGGCTTTTATGTAGCATCTTTCACTCTTTATGTGCTCTAATCCGTTGTACTGATCTTTGTTAATTTGTTTCTGTAGAAACAAGTTTCATAGCCCTGACAGGCTGATCCTGTTTGTAGCTAGCTAGAGGTAAGGGAAGGGAACTGCTTTGAGTTTTCACAGGTGTTGCCATGCAGTCATGCATTCCCTTCTCCAGCCTTCACACTTTGGTCAGCCATGAAATACAGCATACAAGGGTGTGTATGCAAATTGTCAGCTAAAAAAGCCACCCTCTCTGAACATAGGGAACTGGTCATTTTAGGGATGAGCAGTCTTGTTTGCTCGCCTCCTAAGACAGCACCATGAAATCGCCTTTAGAGACTTGACAACAGCAAAAGAAAATTGCTTCTCCCCCTTGCCCTGCCTTTGGAAGAGCATGTTCTTGTTAGCCAGGCTGCTTGTAAAAGTGTGACTCTCCTTGTTATCCCTAAGATGATCTGCCGATGTGCTGGAGGGGCTTCTCGCCTCCCCAGCCACGTACTTGTTTGCCTGTTATCCACGGCTGGAGGAGTGTTTGTGTTCATAGGATCATCTGTTTACAAATTATATCTTTTCTCCTGAGACTACACCTTCTGATGATGATCAATGGCTCAGTTACTTTTAATAAAGCTGAGGCAGTCAGACACAGGAATTCTTTTGAAGCTGTTGAGGCCTCATCTGAGTCATATAATACCTTAAATGAAAACAGAGCAAATAGGAAATGTAGAAGCGAATGACAGGTGTTGGCAGGAGGGATGTTTAGGAAGTTTATAGCATTCATGGCTTTCTTTTCTGCTCAGGGCAGAGGGTTGCTCTGCCTTTAGGCACAGACAAGCTGCAAATGAGAAGATGGTGGAGAAGAACGGCTAGCAGTGGATGGGTCTGACCTAACACATCTTCCTTTCTCAGCACAAGCAAAGCTGCTCATTCCGGTGGACCAAGTTCAGCGTTTAGTGCTGGCAGCCTTGGCCCTGGGAGGGTGGTCACGTGACAGGGCTGGCAGGGAGCCAGGGCTCAGCAGCTCAGCTTCCCACGAGGAAGGGCCTCCTAGGACCTCCCGTAATGATTATCTCCAAGATGCTCTGGCAGGCGTCGCGTGGCTTTGGGATGTGTTTGGAAGCTGATTCTGTGCTCTATAGTATGTATTCCCATATGTTTTGATCTCCTCCAACTTCCCTACCTGTAAGTGTCTATACAAAAACTTAACTCTTTCGCCAGCTCAAGCTTTCGTCGAGCTAGCAAAGCAATGGTGCTTTTCTGCAGAGGTGGTAAAAGGGGATATAGGGATGGATACATAGGAGTGAAAGCTGAGTGAGGACATCCTTACTGTTCCTTTTCCGATAATATGGAACTTAAAGGCAATACATTTATGGCCTTTAAAACTCTTCTAGGCAAAACAGCTCATCAGAGATTCTAAAAAGATTAAGTTTCAGGAAGAGAATTAAGAAGGTGGCCAGTATGTGTTGTGCTGGCTAGTTTGGGTTTGTAACCCTGGGCATACGCTGCTGTGTCGCAGAAGATGCTGGCTCTTCTTTCCCCAACTCACCTCCCTATCCCATCAGCCTCCAAGCTCTCTGAACCAGTGCACGTTGTTAACTCTTAACATCTTTCACTTCTCTGCTGTACTGCTGCATGGTTAAGCAGTTGGCTGGCAATACTATCCAGGCATGGCCAATGACTTTATTATTTTGCCATCAACTGGGTGTCACTTTCCATGGCACCTGATACCTGACCACAGTTTGAGCTTGTACTGCCTTAGTCCTTCTGGACTTACACACTCTTACACAACTAGTGGAGTGTGCTGCTGGTTTCCCACCTTCGAGATGAGGTCTTACTGTGCTTAGGAAACCTAATCTGGGTATTGACTCATACTAACCGTCATTGATAATAATGTTAGGGGACAGACTGATGTGGGTTTCATTTCCTGAGATCACAGAATGGTAGAGGTTTGGAATGGACCTCTGGAGGTCATCTGATCCAACCCTCCTGCTCAAGTAGGGCCTTCTAAAGCCAGTTGTCCAGGACCAAGTCTAGATGAGTTTTGGATATCTCCAAGAATGGAGACTCTGCAACTTTTCTGGGCAACCTGTGCTAGTGCTTGGTCATCCTCACAGTGAAGCAGCGTCTCATGATGGTCAGAGGGAACCTGCTGTGTTGGTTTGTGCCCGTTGCCTCTGTTCCCGTCACAGGGCACCACTGAAAAATGCCTGGTTCCAGCCTTTTTGCATTCTCCCTTCAGCTGTTTACATACATTGACAAGATTGCCCCTGAGCCTTCTCTTCTCCAGGCTGAACAGTGCCAGCTCTCAGCCATTCCTCACAGGAGGGATACTCCAATCCCTTCGTTGTACTTGTGGCCATTCACTGAACTCTCCCACAAGTATATCCATGTCTTTTTTGTAGTGAGAAGCCCAGAACGGGACACAGTACTCCAGGTGTAGCCTCTAATGCAGCCCAGGGCACCATAGGCTTTCTTTTCATCAAAGGCACATTGCTGACTCGTGTTGAGCTTGGTGTCCACCAGGACCCCCCAGCTCCTTTTCTGCCAAGCTGCTTCCCAGCTGGGTGGCCCTCAGCATATACTGGTGCCTGGGGTTGTTCCTCCTCATGTGCAGGGCTTTGCACTTCTCCTTGTAGAACTTCACGAGGATGAGTTTTCTAGTGGCAGGGTTTGAGCAGCAGAGAAGTGGGGTTCAAAAGCACCTTGACTGGCTGCCGCTGGGGAGCTGAAGCTGTTGCGAGTGAGGTGCTGAGACATAGGGAGACGTGTGGCAATGTTTGCAAGAGATCTTGCTTGACAGCTGTGGAGGGGAGTTTTCAGAGGGAAAGATGTATGTGTGTCTTGTAGGTTATTGCTGATTTGTACATTTTTATTACTAGCCTTGAAAACAGTTTATCCCCAGCTTCTGGAGTCAAATGATTGAGGCAATGTCAGCATTTTCTTAAAAGAATAATAATGTCCTTGTTCCTGGGATTAATTTGAGAAGAAAGAGCAATTTAAATCTTAAGTGCTTAAAAATGGGAAGTAAATAAAAACGTGCCTTATTTACACTTGTGAAACTGGGACTCTCAGTATGGCTAGGGCCTGGACTGCTTTGCAGCCCGTGTAGCCTAGTGTCTGCGTGGCTCAGGTGCTGTGAGACTGCACGCACGCGGTGATGAAGGCTTGCTGCTGGCAGGGCACGCGCATGATGTTGAAGCATGCATCAAGCCAGTGGGGTTACCTCCCAGAGACTGTAATATGCTTGTAGTCGTCCTTTGTCTGCAAAAGTATCTGCCAGGCTGAGTGCTGTTCCCCTTTCTTCTCAGGGCGGGGTGGAGTTCAGTGGTTTCCATCCTGCCCCCAGTTCCTTGTGCCCCTCTCCCTCCTTCTCTGCAGCTGGCGGGTGCTGCTTCCTCTCTGAGCTGATTCAGCTTCTGGCGTGGTTGTGCTTTGCACCGGACCTGTGAGATGATTTGATTTGGGGGCGATTTGTTTGGGTTTTTTAAAAGAACATGGTGCTCTTTTGGAGGTTTTATTTTTAAACTCCGTGTGAACGTGCACCCAGCTTGCCTGTGGTTAGGCAAGCAGCTGAACTGGCACAGGGGAAAGGTGTGGTAGCCCTCCTGTTCGGGCAGGGAGGCATGGGGGTGGTGGCAGGGGGAAGGAGGCAGCTCCCAAACCAGCTTTGCAGCCGGAGGATTGGCAAGGTGCAGCAGCATCCTTCCCCAGGTGTTTGCTGCACCTCCCGCCCCTCCCTGAGGTTACTGCCCCAGTTGCTGAAAGTGGGTAAAACAGAGTCCAAGGGACCTCCCTGGGAGCCAAAGGGACTTTTAACTCCTTGGTGGCGGGGCTGCCATACCCACAGAGCCTGACCAGGCTGGCAGGGAGCCAGGGACATTTCCCCATGTAATGAGGCTGCACAGTGACAGTGGCACTGAGCCGGGTGTCCCTTGCCCACCTTGTTCACAGTGTCGTAGCTAAATCGCTCTAACCTTGTTGCTGGTCCAAACCCAAGTGATCAAGAGCGGTCCATATCTGCAAATACAGTGAGTCTTCTTGTGCCGTGTACAAGATGAGTGGAAATGGTTGTGCCATGGTGAAGCTGGAGAGGGGTCAGTGCTGAAGGTGCTTGTACTCCGAATGAGACCTGTAGTGCCTGGGCCCGGCTACTTCTCCAGTAACCTCACTTTTCCCTGCACTGGAGCTGGGTTTATCATACCCCTTAAAAGAAATGAGTGTTAGCTGCATTGCTCTGCCTTGCTAAGGAGCTTCTACTTAGGTATTAGTTTTTCCTGGCTCACCTCGGTGAGAAATCCTGTCTAACAGGCAAAGAGAGCCTAGTCCTTGTAAAAACTACCATAACATCCTCTCTGAGCATCTGTTAGCTCTGTCCCAATTGGCTCAAAGGGTCTGTGTACTCGGTGCTTGTGAGCAAAAGCCATGTGAACCTGCCAAAATTATGCCCTTGGCTGCAAAGAGAAGAGGCACATGGAGGCCAATTACTGGCTCTAAGCAGTATAAAATAATGTTAAATAACTCCTGATTTTTAGATTTAATTAAAATGAAAGACTGAATTGGCACAGCCAGTTCTGACTTCTCAGTGAGGGGTAGCAGTTTGCAGCAGAAAGCAAGGTCTAGGGGAGAAACTTTGAAATCATTCTAGTAGTGCTGGAGGATGGAGATCCAAAAATATTTGGCCTTGCTCACTGTGCTGAGCATGCTCCTGTTCATGCTTTTTGTTGCTTGTTCCCAAGTGACAATGACACATTCACTTAAGTCATGGGGGAAAAAAATAAGATTTCAAAGCAGCTGATTATGAATCATACCAAAAAAACCCAACCACCCTGTGCTGGGGACATAAAAAAATGTAGTTCAGCATTTACAGTCGTGAGAAAAAAAAAAAAGTTTGGGGAAGTACAGCACCTGAAGTGGCCTGCAAGTTGACAAGAGTGATTTCTGTCAGCTTGTCAAACTATGTATTTTGCAGTAATCTTCCACTATTTGTACCAAGATTGCCTGGTCTGACTGACAGCTAGTTGGCTTGTTCATTCATGGGGTAATCTGTTTTGTCTTCTATGTCTATATGAAGCTGAAGAAGAAAATTGCAGGTAGGCTTTTTGGAGGGAGAGGGAGTCTGTGCTGCTCATCTCAGTGTGTGAGAAGTTGCAAGCTGTGTTCAAGGGAGAGAAGAGAACCTCTGTTCTGCCGCTGTTTCTGGGATGTTGTTATAACACCTTTCTAATGAAGCTTTCATAGCGCAGCAGTGGAAGTCAGTCCCAGAGGGGTCCTTGGCAAAAATGAATTTGGAGAATTCCCACCAGCTTCTTTAAAAACCTATTTACTTGTGTTAATGTGCTACTGATTTAGCTTCTTAAACTTTTTTTTTCCTTCAAGATGGAAGAATTAACAATCCTCTGAGTGTAATAACAGTTTTTCTAGCTTTTTGGATGCTATTCTAAATATGGGGTTGTAACTGCAGTACTTAAGTGTTATGTTGATAATGTTTAAATTATTGCAAGGAATTGCAAAGCTATTTTCTGGTTGGACCTTTTGTAAAAAAAAAATATTAGTTTCTAAGTGCTTAGGCTTTCCTGAATTACATGTTTGCTGAGAGAGACCATAAAACCAATCCAACCTTGGAAATCCTGGCCTCTTTGCACTGATGTAATGTTGAGCAATGCTTGGGCAAGTGCCTTTATGAAGTGACGTGGTTGAAAGCTGCAAACCTATGTAATTATATACCTCCGGATGCACATGCTAAACTGTCAGTGTTGCCACATCATTTAAGCACAGGCTAAAGTCTAACTTCTTTCATGAATTTTGCAGTATTTCATGGGGTATTTTTTGCTTAAGCACAGTTCCTCAGAGTCAATTAGAAAGAATTCCAGCTTTCAGTTAAATTCCTACATTTCAAAAGCTGTAGTGAAAGACAAATAAAAACAATAAAAGTGCATAGCTGCTCAAAAATGAGGTGATAATCAAGCTATATGGGAGGGGCAGGGGAACGCTCTATATATGTTTGGCTTTGTGTTTCTTTTTTTTCGTGGCAAGAGAGTTATATCAATCATTTTCCCCATGGGCCTAAGCTACAGCTGTCACCACCTTAAATGCAGGACAGATCCATGTTTACTGGAGTTAGTGGAAGTGCTTGTTTTTCCCCCGCTTTGTTGTTAAGTGGTGCAGGATCCGCAGTACTGGAAGTCCCTTCTGTGTCTGGGAAGTGGCGCATCATCCAGGTTGACCGAGGTGTTACTGTGGAGCAACTTAACTGTGCACAAGGGTGTCCCATCCTGAGGGACTAAGGGTGGCAACTTTATGCAATAGGCTCATAACAGAGCTCCTGCCTACACCTATATCCTCCAATTTGAATGGGCTGAGGACATGCATGATATTAGGTGCCACAATGAACAGAAGCATAGATGTCAGTTATTTTAAATAGCTAGTATGACTCATCCTCATACCTTGTACTCGCTCCCTCTTTTCTCATGCCTTTGCTCTTCTTAGACTACAGATCATTAGCTTTGCTAAAACCGCTATTGGTATCTTCAAGGCAGCGGGATTGCAGGGACTTGCCTTCCACTGGACTAGACATGTCTCTTTGATAGTCGCCTGGCTTTGTTTGAAATGTCAGTTCTAAAAGAAGTTTCACAATAAAAAATAATAAAATATTCTGGTAACAAGGCACTGGAGCTGGATGCTGCTCATGCAAGAGCTCCAAAGGAATGGAAATAAGAAATTGCTCCTGGTTTGCTGTCTGCTTAAATAAACCAATAATATACCAATCTAGCAAGGGCTTCCGGGGTCATGTGGGGAGATTATCAGTAAATCTGGCTCCTGTATTAGGTAGTTTGGTAGAAATCAGAATAGGAATAGAAGTAGCAGGTAGCAGAAATACAATGCACCAGGGAGGAGACAGCATGTCTTCTGTAAAAGGAATTTGTTTCTCGTGAATATGTGGAAGTTTTTGAAGGAAGCTACTATAGGGATACAGCAGATCTAGCTGATGCCTTGTCAAAACCTCTTTGAAAATAAAAGTACAAGCTATGTTTCACAGTAATACGTTAGAACCACAGTTACCAGAGGAAGAAAGAAAAAGAGTCTTCTCACAAATTGCTAAGTGTTTAAAACTAGGAAACGAACCGGAATACCTGAAAAGTATCCCTGTTCTACAGCAGCTATTGCTGGGATGAAGTCCTTCAAAGACATATGCTGTTGTCAGAGCTGTTCAACATATTCATCTATGATTTGGTTTTAAGTAGATGACAGAACTTGTAGAGGATACCAAAATTATTTACAGTGATCTGACCCGAAGCTGCCTGAAACGACTTGCAGAGACTTTCAACATGGAACTGGAAACACAGGCAAATGAAATTCAGTGTCAACAAATGCAAAATAATGCATGGAGGGGGAAAGGAAATAATCCTCTTCTTGCTGAGGGGGTAAAAAACCCCAACACCTTATTGGAGGTAAAGTGGATAATTCTTTGTAAATGTCAGTTCAGTGTGCAGTGCTACTCGGTGAAGTAAAGAGAGCAATAAGAAATACTGGGAGAGGAGCAGAGAACAAAATCAGAATTATCCCTGTGATGCTACAAATCTGTAAATATTTGCATCTTAGGTAGTGTGGAGAGTTGCAGTCTTCCCAAAGACATCCCTCAAAACAATAGAACTAGAGAAGAAATAGAGGATAGGAGACCCTGGGCGGGGGAAAGGTTGGGGCAAATTTCCTGAGAAGAAAGACTCTTCAGCTGAGGGGAAAAAATGCAAGGGAGAGAAAGCATGATGTAATTTAAAACTACAGACTAGGAGCAATACAATTATCAGACAGCAGGCTTAAATGAAAAGTAAGTCCAGCTCCCTCTTCTGCCCCTTCTCCTGATCAAGGCAGAGCTAACTTATGGAATTGCTGCAGGAAGCTTTTTGGATGTCAGTGATGTGAAGATTAGGCATGTGCATAGAAAATAAGGCCTTTGGTAACTTTTAAACCTCGATGCAACTTCCAATGTAGAAAGTCCTGAAACCTATTTTCTTAGGAATCTAAGAGGGAGGGTGTTTGGGATGCAGTCTGAATGATCTTCAGTGGTGCTGCTGGCCACTTAAAATGTGGTTCATTTACCCTGACTGTCTTCAACAAGTCACCTAACTTCTAGCTCTGTACGGTTATTTAAGGCAACATCTATCATCGGGGGAGAGAGAGAAGGAGAGGCTGAGGTGATTCATGTGAGCCTGAGATAAGCCTCAACTAGGCAGCTGAATCGCCCCTGGAGGGCTTGGTCTCCTTGAAAACCTCATGATTAGTTTGGGCTGCTCAGCAAAAAAGTGAGATGAAGTCTGTTCTCAGGGAAGGGTGTTGGGCTAGAGGATGTTTCATCTGTCTCATGACAATTGCTGTCAGGTTCCTAAACAATAAAAAAAGCTGTGCATCGAAATAGGTGAGTATCACAGGCCTTAATTCTGAATGGCTTAGTGCAATTACTGGGTACGTTGAGCTGGCTTTCAAGTGTGTTTCAGTTGCTCATGCAGCAACGGGTGGCAGGGGTGGCTGTGGGTGATCATGGGTGTGAAGAGGGGCTCCAGGCTAAGTGCCCAGGTGTAGTCATGTCATCTTCTTCTGTTTCCAGCCTTCTAACAGAAGTGGCATTTTCTGGTGAGGGTCTCAGGAGCTCAAGGGAATGGAAACAAATCCTGCAGGAATAAGGGACAAACATTGTTACATATAAACATTTAAACATCTTTAATTAATGTGATTACATTTCCTGAATTACACCCTACATTGAGTTGAGTACACTTCAGTATGTTCCAGTGGTGCCTAAGAGAATAAAATGTGATTAATTTCATAAAAAGTTGCTATCTTTAGACTAGACACATTAATAAATAGCTCTGCAGGTCTGTGCTGAGGGTTCCTAAGCCGAGTGCTGAGACATTGGTTTGATGGCATGAGGAGCCCACCGAGGAGCTTTGAACCAGCATGCATGTGAGGGAGGAGGAGGTCTGAGAAAAATTTGCCTTGCACTTGGGGCAGGCTAGTTGGGCACATGTCATGCATGAGAGCAGCTCACCTGACGCGATAATTTCATCATATGTCTGATTGTGGAGATTGCTAGCAGTGCTAATAAATAAGGTAGTCCACTTTATTAAGGGCCTTAAATTGATACAGCATCTTTGTACAAGAAACTAGTTTCAAAGTAATGAAGCTCCTCTGTCTATCGGTGCAAATATCTCTTTTGTGTTGCTCTGTCAGATGAAACAGTGGGATAATTAATCTTTTTTTGGTGTTATAGACAAGGCAGTAAACAGGTAAACTCCCCAGCTCAAATTTAAAAAGGGTGAATGTCAATATTTATTTTTTTACCTTTGACTGCATTGCTGCTTTTCTGTATAGTAGACCTGCAGAGCACGCGCCTGTCTGGTTTTAAGGTTTGGAATTCTAAATTACCACCAGATGCTTTAAAAATGACATAACCATGGGGTGACCGTGATCCCAGGCTGCAGGGTGTGAAGGCGTTAGTCACTGCAGGCATGCCTGCAGTGGAAAGCAGGATTCCTCTGCTGGCCCAGGGCATGACTAGTAGCCCAACATGCCCAGGGTTTTGTTGTTTCTTGCCTCTATTACTAACTCCCTGCAAACCCCTAGGAAAAAAAAAGCGGCCATATCGTGGGGGAAGGATGTCTCACTCAGCCTCGTTTTGTACACCAGTTAATCAAGAAAGAAATTCAGAGCGTGCTATCGGCCAAAATTTTAATTGAATTGTATAAATAGCAGTGATGTGGAGGAGGATTTAAGATATGATATGCAAAAGGAAAAGTTGGGTTTTTTTTAAAAAAAACCACATTCATTCTGCTCTCATTCCCATAGCAAGGCCCATGTAACTCCATTGTACAGCTGTATCAAGAGTGATTGAAAAAGAACTACTGAAGCACACCAAAAAGAAGGGAGTTGGGAGATTCAGTACTTTCGATTTGTTGTCACGATCTATCTCATGTTGCAATACCCTGTAGTACAAATGTGATAGATACATCCCCAGTCTGCTGGCTTTTCGTGAGAAATTAGAGACATTGAAACCTTCTTGTGATTCAGTTTGTGGTACAGTGGGGTGACCTGGAGAACAATCCAGGAGGAAAGAGAAGCCTTTTATGACAGGTATTTTCCAACAGGTTACCAAAACTCAATGCTACAATTTTCCAGAGTCACTTAACTGTTTTTCAATACATACTCCCCTACTGAAAAAAGAGCCCCTTTTTAACATATTTTTATTTTTATGTGTTTTTATTTATTTATTACAACCCTGGTAATGTAAAAACTTTTATGCTGTAATTGCAAGTAGGCATATATTGCTGCTGCTGCCACTGATACAAAATGACTGACACTGTGAAATAGATAGGGGCTGTGGGAGGTTTAGGTGGAAGCAAACCTGAAATGTTTCTTTCTCCAAGAAAAGGCAATCTAAACTTTTTAATAGACAGATGCTTGACACATCACAAAAAAGCCAAATCAGGTACTCGGGGAATTATTTCTAAATACTGACAACCAATCAGCTTGGCAGCGTTAAGGCAAAACTTCCTTCTCTGCCCCTTTTGGACATTTGAAAAAGTCATTTCAGATGCACATAGCTTCCGTGTGCAATTAGCTGGAGGATTGGCTGCTTGTGATTTTTGAATCATTCAGGAAAGTAACACCTGCTTAGCTTCTAAAATTGTACCTTCATGATAGCACCACCTAGTAATTATTATTCTGAGTCATCAGCTAATGCTCATTACCACTTCATAGTAGCAGTATAATTAAAAATTCTGTGCCGTATTCCAGTAATGATCGAGCTTGAAAGCTAAAGATGTGACTTTAGAGAAGTTAGTTGCAGTATATTACTTGGTCTCTACTACGACTGTCGAGAAGTTTCTGAATGCTCCTCAGTTATTCCTCAACTAAAGTAACATTTTCATTTTTCCTAGTGTGTCTTGAGTATGAATAAACATTGTGAGAAAAGGAAGGTCAGAGCAACAAAAGCTGTCCGTCCAAAAATCGGACTCTTGGGTAGGCTCTGGAAGAGGTTGGGGTCAGACCTCGATGGAAATGAGCTCCTGCATTTGTTGCTTTGAAGGTCAGAGGAGACCTACAGAAGCAGTTGATCCCTGAACCAAAAGGCTGACTGGAAAAACACAGGAAAAATCAAATGGTCTGTAGTGATTAATTTTGAGTTGAATGAAGCACTGTGGATTCTTTCCTCAGTTCAGATGCAGGCAAGCTCAAGACGTTGGTTTGCCTTGTTTTTTCTGTGAAGAAAACTGACTCTGGAGCAGCCACTGGTCTTTTCTCAAGGCTTTCACCTAGGAGATGTGGGGGTGCCTGGACTTGGGGAGTGCCTTCAGCCTGAGCTGGGCATCTGACCGCACAGGACAGTAGTCCACCCCATCAATCTGTCCTTTCTCCTTCCTTCCTTCCCCTGGCCCAAAAGGCATTTCTGTATGTGAAGAGAGAAACAGCTCTGGTGGGTAGGAGAGAGCAGGGCAGCTGGTGGTTTAGTTTCTTGTTTGGGAGATGAAAGACTGAACTTGGAAATTCTGTTGCAATTTAGGCAAAGCAAAGATGATTTACATGGAGATCCCCTGGTTTGATGGCTGCCAGAATAGCTCAAAGCATCAGGGACCTGAGAAACTTCTTATCATTCTTATTAAACCTGCCAAGCTCCTGAGAACAGCTTTGATATGGTGGATTGGCATTCTCTGATCAAATCAGCTCTAGGAAAAATAATTATTACCTATAAGCTGACACTTACAGGCAATGATCATCACCTCTTTGTCATACTCTCTTTACCTTCTCTTGGCTAAATTAAATGGATTGGCTATAGTATCTATAAGTCTAGTTCTTAAATAGAGCCTATCTTTTTCATCTGAGCTCTTACTGATTTAATGACATTACATGCAAGCAGTCGATGTCAGGAGCAGATACCTTTTAGGAAGACCAATGCTAAATGACGTGATTATGTCTCTCAATTTAAACACGGTACTTTGATGCTATGTGTGCTGGAGTATCGCATCTGTTCTTTCTCCGCTTCCCTGGAGCAATTGTGCTAGCAGGCAAACCACCGTGACCCTAATGTTCTTTTACATTACTGTCTTGCAAATTACATTCTAACGCTGTGTCCTAAATTTTGGGTCTGCTTTTCCTCTGATCTTACTTGATTACAGTATTAATGTTGCTGTTCAACTGAGTCTATTGTACTGTGTGATCCTCGTCATCACACCTTTGAACTCAACTTGTCCTTCTGTGCAGGTCACGTGAAAATTGGTGGAATGATGGTTTTATGCCAGCACTGACTTTCTTAAATAGGAATTCCACATTCCTGGAAGACTTTTGCTTCAGGCCTGGATTCCTATGAAGACTGGGGGAGCTGATATACCCAGAATCTGTTCTTCAATAGAACTGTTTAGTTATAAGAGCCTAACACGTTTAGTTTGCTGAAAGACACTGTGTGCCTTTATTAACCAAATTTAGCAGGCTGGGCATATTTTCTGGGTAGGATTATAGGTCTGATTTTCATAAAGCTATATTGACTATTTCACTGAGGATTCTGTACCTTAATTCTGTATGGTCTTTATTTTCTATGAATTTTCAGGTTCTGTTGCTTGAGATGAATGTTGACTTAAACAGCCCGTGATTGCCACAGTGAACTCATTTGCAGTTCCTAAATATTGCCGAACTACTTCATTCTTTGTCCTCTAAAATGTTCTTAAACTGTAATATTTAACCAGTCTTCAACCCTGCTGGCTCCTTGGCCCACAGTTCTAAAATTTGTGGGAGCAATTGGTTCAGTCTGACAGATCTTCAGCGTTTTGAATTTAACAAACGCTGCGTAACATCTTCTGTAACTTGCTGAGAAAATGCTACCTGCCACCTTTCAAAGCTCAAGCAAAATACAGTTGTGGTAAAGTGAAGTGGTGACAGAGTCTGAATCTCAGTGTACTCAAAAGCCTCAGGTTTTCCAGCAGAAGGCTGGTAAGTGGGAAGCCACCACAGAAGTCAGGGCACCTCAGCCGGGTGTGCCCAGCAGCCTGTGCTGTGCTAATGGCAGGCGAGTGATGAGCTTGTAACAGTGACCTAGTCACAGCGAGGGTGGCATATTTTGGTGCTATTGATATTGTTACCTGCAATTCAGCCATAGCCTAATCTCACAGATGTGGTTTGATTTAACTTAATTTGAGGGTAATAGCCTACAATGTTGAGGGATATTTATGAAGCAAGTTCTTTGAAGCTCTTTCCTCCTACTCTTAGCATCACTTAGTCTTGGTCGATGCCTTTAATCTTGAAATAGATTTCAGCTATCCATTAAGAAAGCTGAATAGTGGTGCTATTTCAGTTGGCTCTGTGATATTTTGCTCTTGCATATAAACTTCACAGTTCCACTGACTATTCTAGTCGAGTCTTCATGTTCTTGCACTGCTAATGGCCATTCATTTCATTTACGGGTGCGTATACTGGAGAGGGGAGAGAAATAGAGTAGAAAGTTAACTGAGGAAACCAAGTATCCATATATATGTATAAAAATGAGAATTATTTTTCTAACAGTATCAGAAAGGTGGTTCTTGCATTAAATACATGGTCAGTTAACAGAGTACAGGAGCTCCCTGACCCCGACTCCCTGCTGCAGACATATTCAGCTCTTTTCTTGTTTGTTTCCATGCTTGGCGACTCGGAGTAGGGGCAAGGGAATGAGAGAAGCCCTCACCAGAGCAGTGGGAAGGGAGGTTGCAGGCTGGGAAGGGAGTTTGTGGTCTGAGGAGGGACAGAATGACCTGGGAGGTGCCTGTGCTCTCTCCGGCACAGAGGAGATTAAGGAGCTGCTGCGTGTGCTGCCTCTGCTTGTTTCTCTTCTCAGGCAGCAAAACTGCCAGGGTTTCCTGGTATGCTCCATCAAGGTTTTGCTGCAATGCTTTATTTCACTCCCTTGTTCAGTGTCTCCAGTTTCTTAATGGAGCTGTAGCTGGGCCCTTCCCTAAAACAGTCAGAGGACCGGAATATGTTGCTGTCTCTCCCACTTTGACCCCCAAATCTTCCCACATTTCAAATAAAAAGCACTCTGTAGCAACATGCATATTTTGAAGAAATCCATGATGGACATCTTATAAACAAGAGCTCTCTCAATTCTCTCTCTCAAACTCTCCCACTTCTTTAGTGAGAGAACTGGGACAGAGTAGATATTCTTCTGCTGGCATGCAGAGCGATCGTTTTCTCTTGCACCTTCCTGCATGAGTGAGGAGCTTCTCCACTGATGAGGGTGCTCCTTTGAAGTAAACAGTAGTTTGCAAGGAAAAATCTTTATCAATATTGAGAGGCCAAGGGGTGTGTGTGTGTGTATATATATATGTGGATAACTGGCTAGCTGAAAAAATTCACATAGACATAGTCCAGCTGGCTGGACAAAAATGCACATCGCTCTCAGCTTATCTGAAGTAAAGCAAAAATACACTATCCTTGGCTGTTCTTGTTACACATAACAGGAAGATCGTGGTGGGAAAAGAATGTTGCAGGTGGGAACAGAAAACTACAGAAGAGAAACTAGGGGCGGGCTTGATATTTAGGCAACTAACCAATAATGAGCTTAACTTTTGTAATATGTATGAGCTAATTATAACAAGGTATAAAAGATGACTGTAAGGCACAATAAATGAAGTCCGCTGATCACTCATATTGAGTGACTGCGTCTTCCCTCCGTCGCGACATATATATATAAATATAAATGTATATGTAACATATCCTATTATAGGAGAGAAAGTTATGTAAGAAAGAAATACCATCTCAGCAGTTGTAGCTTCAGGAGCGGTTGGGTATTATTACCGTTGTCCTTTCTTCTCAGAGCAGCTTCCTGCAATGAGTTGTCCAGGCATTTGGACAGCGCTCATGTGACTAATACTTACATATTATTTTTAGCTTTGGCTGACACAGTTAGCAGGAATACTTGCATATTGAAGCACTGCAGGATGTTTTTTAAATGACTGCTCTGCCAGCTTTGTACCTTTGCTATAGGAAGACAGGCAGAACTGGGACACAGGTGTACCAGGTTCAAGACATGTTCCAGATTTTTTGTGGTCCTGAGATATGACTGTATCTTAAGCTTTCCCCTAAGTGCCTTTCTCCTGGTCATCCTAAGGAGAATGCCTTCTGCTTGTTGCTCTGAGTGCTTGCATGGCCAGAGACAACTGAAATAACTTGGTTTGTTATTTTACATTAAAATATAAAGAAGTTTTGTTTTGTTTTTGTTTGGTTTTTTTAAAAAATCCATGTTCTCTGGTGCCAGTTAACAATGTGGGGGTACAAGGACTGGCACAGCAGAGGTAGAAGCATACAGTAGCATAGGTGGGGATTTCTTAAGCCATGTTTGCTGCCTAAAAAGACTTAATGTATAAACTACTCCTTCAGTCACAGCACTTGATACCTGTTAGAGCCTTTAGAGGGACCGCAGGTTTTTGCTGCCTTGCCTCATAAGGCTGTTTTTCTAGTAAGATTGTCTTCTGAAGGGTAGAGGTGAGAAATGCAGAAGAAATAAATGGTAACCATCAGCTATTGTAAATGGAAGTGTTACCTGGAATCTAAGAGAAATCCAGCCCGCTGCAACTCTGTCCCTGTGAAGAAGTACTCCAGTGAGTCTCAGTCCTGTTATCATGGACATACAACTTGCAGATACCAAGTTATTTGCTACTTCTTCCTTCTTGTGGTAAAGAGAGACTTGGTTTTCAGCCCAGGTTGTGTCTATTCCTTTATCCCCATTACGTCCTATAAAAAAGCAATTTGTTTCTCCCTTTCTTCTCACTCTTCCATATTGCATCATTTGAGAGTTCAGCAGCTTTTTAGCTTGGTACTGGTGGGCTTGGATTTAAAATCTCATCTGTTCTGGATGGCCTGATGCTTTTCAGAGAACGCTTTGTTCATGAGCAATGGGGGCCCTGCAGGAAGTGTCTCTGAAGGTGAGGAGATGTTGAGCTGGTCCTTCGGCACTGGTGGTGCATGAATTGGTTAGCGGAGGATGCTGCATTTTGGAAGACTTACAGGAAGTATGAGAGAAGTGGAATTTTGCTCCTGGGTGGGGGAAATGTTGATCAAAGCTGAGAGGTGGTAAGAGATGATGGAAAAAAAATAAAATCATATTCTCACTGAACATAGACAAGACTTCAGGAGACTGGATTAGTCAACAGCCTGAGACTTGAGGTGTTTTGAGCATGTCCTCTCTGAGATACCTCAAAGGGACTTGATCATCAGAGAAGGATGAGCATGCATCCTCTGAAGCTGCTGCCCTCTGTTCTTTAGATCAAAAGATTATTTAATCTCTCTGAAAAACATCCAGTGCCCACTTTGCATTTCAGCTGGGGAACATACCAAGCAAAAAAGGAGCCAGCACTACCAGTAGTTAGAAACTGGGCCCCAGTTCTGTGTGCCAGCATGTCGAAACACACACTCACCACCTTTGGGGCAGCGTCTGCCTGTGTTTGTAGTAATTTCTGCCCCTGTACCCTGGTCCTTCATGGTGCACCTCCTGAGATCTCCAGGGCAAAAGGCTGAGCAGTGCTGTTGACTTGAACACATTCTTCTTGCTTTTCTACATTGCTTGGAGAATCTTTCTCTGGATCCTTTACTGTTATATAGGGATGCTTTGAGCACTCAAAAACGTACCCTTGTAACTCTGTGCCAGAGGGAAGTGCTAGTCCCACTTTGGAGACATAGAAATGGGAGGTTCAATGATGTGGCCCAGCCCTGGTTCATCCAGGCAATTGTCACAGCCCCAGACCATCGCCCTGCCTTGGCCTTGGTCCCAAGGGGCTGATTTGCAGAGGGGAGAATAAAATACGGAAGTGGCTGAGGAACTTACTGGGGGATAAGAAGGAGAAGGAGATATGGCCATGTTAGTATCACCATGATGCTGTGCCAGCATGTTCCTGCTGTGACTCAGCCAGGAGGAGACGCCAGTGGGTGCCCAGCCCAGCACTGACAGGCAGCTACTTATCTTTCATGTTCTCCTGATCCATCTTCACGTGAAGCATTATCCTCTGTACCGCTAGCGCTGGGCAGCTGCTCTTTGGCACACCCAAGGTGGTGGTTTGCTTCCAGAGTTGTGATGGCCAAAATCTGGCTTCCCCAGGGTATGTAGCCTGGGCAGGGTGTCATGTCCATCCCCTCCTTTTTTGTCACATAGGAACAATGTGAACTGTAGCTTTAATTTTGGACTGTCCTAGAACTGGCAGTCCTGACTGAGTAGTCCTGGGTGGTGAAAGGTTGGTTGATGCCATGCAAGTCTGGCACCCTGAAAAATTGCCTCCGCATTATTTATCTGAAGAGTTTTTTTTTGAGACTGGCTGAAACTCCTCAATTCTTACAAAGTGCCAGTCTTTTAGGCTGGGAAATCATACGGCTCATCTTTCTCATGAAAAAGATTGATGATCTTCAGGGTTTGGTTCTGTAACAGGCATTGGTTCTCCTGAAAGAAATACAGAGGCAGACAGCTTTTTACCTTGTAGCAGAAGAAAGGTCCCTAGACCCCGTTTCGACTTGGCCACATGAACGTTACCTTGTGATAAAGTAAAGGCCTTGGGCTTCCTGAGTGTCAACATGACTTTTAATTTATTTTATATATATATAAAATATAATCTTTTGCTATTATATTTATTTATATTTATATAAAAGTTCTGCAATGTATGTACTTTGTAGTACTTTATTCAAGATCACCTGCTGACTGCATCTACACTGGCTTCTGGAAAAATCTAACTTGAGCTTACTTCTCATATGTTCAAGCCACCTCATTACTGCAGGGAGCCACCTGAGAAATGTGTTAATGGCCATATGCCAACACGCTCAGCTCTATAAAAACCACTGAGATGAACCTGCTCTGACTGCTGAAAGCCAGAAACAACTACTCTCTTGTCTACACCAGGAAAACTACAACTTGTTAATTTGCCATCGGCCAGCAGCTGCTCTTGGGCTGGCAATGGTGGAACTGGTAAACGGAGCTCAGGCGTATTTAACACTGCAATAAAACAATTTAGAATTACAGAGCAGACTGGTAATGCTGCCTATTATCAAGGTTGTTTGACGCTTCCCATTATAAGACTCTATTTTCAGCCACTTACAAGTTTGCCAGATTTTAACAGCTTGCGCTGAGATTTCTTTAACTTGGTGTCTGCCTTTTGCTGCATAATCTGTTATTGTTGTTTTAAAAGAGAAAACAGCATTTAGCCATAGCAGCTCAGCTGTTTCTAAGAAAGAGGACTAAGCAAATATCTTGTTAGTCCTGTTAAATTTAGGTGACCTTTTAACAGCTTGGAGGCAGGATTTGGCAAGAGAGGGGAACCACTGTCAGACACATTTGTGCTCTTTCTATGAATATTGACCGAAGTAGGCTGAAGTGCAAGTCCTCAAAACATTTAAGTTAACACAAACTAGCAGGTCTTTAATTTGTAGTAGCTAATTTCCCTGAAGAGGTGATGCCTGTGGGCTGTGCAGGTCTGGTCCTTGCAGCGGGGAAGCTGGTTGCTACCCAGTCCCAGGAGCCTGGGTCTACACATGGATGCTTGGGGACACATGGTGCCTGGCTTCCCTGTGGCCCTCAGCTGAGCCTGGGCCATACAGAGGAGGAGGCCGAAAGGTTTAAATGGGGCAGAATGTGACAACTGCAAGAGCAATTTTTGCATGCTTTGGAAGCTTTAAGGTGTGTGTAATAGGCATGTGTAATATATAATGCATTCTTTGTAACTGTTGTGTGTTAAGCTACAAAATGCAAGCCCAAAATCAAATTTCTTAATAGTGCTTGTCCGTGGTGTCTCTTTTTTTTCTGGATATAATGGTAGAAATCAGATTATTATCGTAGAACAGTACAGGCAATCAAAACTGAATTACTTTTGCTCTTGTTCACTGTCGGTTTTCCCCAGTAACATGTGGCTCTTTAGTTATTAGTTGCTTTTCTATAAAGACGGTGTTGAAGTTGGGTGCTACTCCTGCCTGCATATAATGCAGGTGCAGGTGAAATTTTGATTCATCCCTACAGAGACCCTGGTCCTGTCTTCCCCTGGCCTCTGCCAGTGGCTGGAGGGGGTAGAGAAGAGAAAACACCTAAGCCCCTTTAGCCAAGCAAGGCAATCCACAAGAAAATCTGCTTTTAGTTATGCAACTGGTTGACTAGCTTCAGTAGCTATGGTCTAGCCATCAGAATTGCCTTATCCTTTTGGTTTTTTGTTAGCCTACTGACATGGAAATTGCAGGAGCATCTTGTGGCTTGTATTGCAGAGCTCCTAAAATCTGCAGACTCAGCATCTCTGTGTTGGCATGCAAGCAGCATTAGTCTTTATCTACTGCATATCTACAGCTGCAAATAGTAGGGCAGCTGAAAGCCTACCCCAAGGGGCTCAGAGAATCATGAAATCAATTATATTACTTATTTCCAGGCAAACGGAGTTGTGGTGGAGTTCAGCCATCCAAATACATGAGCTTACAGTTGGAGGTGAGGCATGGCTGCAGGAGGACCACACTTAAATTTAAACATAACATTTGAAAATCTAATTAAAACTCATACTTTCATTATGCATCTTCTCAGTACATAATGATATCAGGTTGAGACACTTTAAACCTAAGACAGTCTGTATTTTTATAGTCACAACTTTTTAAGAGGCAGTGTTTCTCCTGCTTCCCTGGTTGGTATGAGAAACCCATACAGATAGAGAAAATTACGGAAAAAAAGTGAAACAGAACATAACTCAGAAGGCTGTCAAACAAATGTAGTTTAAAAGAAATGGTGCAAGATGTTTTCCCCTTTCCCCCCCCCTATTATTTGCTTCTTAAAACCATTCTCAGGCCGAAGGTGGTTGGGAATCCTTTAATGACCCATCAATAAAACCACTTAGCAGAGCTGAATAGCAGCTGTGACAGGTGACCTTCCTCTTTTCAGAAGTGCTCTATTAGTTCTCATTATCTTGCCTCTAGGTCACTTTTGGGGGCCTTTAAAGGCTTTTTCTATTTCTCCTCTGAAATCACCTGTATTTCTTTCTGTTTGGAGATGAGTCCATGCCATTTGTTGGGAGAGTATGTCCTTCACGGGAGATTCCTGTGAAAGAACTCCTTGCTTGCCATGGCAGAAATGCTGTCATTGAAGAGGAAGCTGAGGCAGGGGAGGAAGGGCAGCAGGAAGAGATACCCTGAGCATAGGTGATTCAAATCCCATGGGGCAGCAAAATGCTCATTCCTTGCCTAATTCTGCTCTATAATCGGGGCTGGTGGTGCCACCTTCCCCCTCTCTCCTGGGCATCTTTTGTAGAGCAGCTGAAATAATTTGTTTCTCCTCTGGCTACCTCTGTGAAGCTCTTTCATTGCTTCATTTTTTTTCTCTAAAACATGTGAAGTCAAGAAAGAACTGTTCGGGGCGCTCTTTTTCTGTATAGCAAAGGTGCTGCTAACTGTTTTCCAGGTTTGTCCCCATATGGGTGCTGCCTAGTTCTTCCCAGCTCTCTGAATTCTGGGATTAGAAGAAGCAGTTAAGTCCTTTCTGCTATGGTGCATTAGCTAAGCTTGTGACATTCGGTGGTTTTATAGCTGCCAAACAAGAGGCTTTTTTAAAAGCCCTTGCATCAATATTATTTTTATTCTTGTGACTTGTTTCATGCAACTTGGATCATTGCAACAATGCTGGTAGATGATAGTGATGAATAAATAATCAAATTTGTTAGTAAATTGCTACATTTTGCTCTGGTTTATTTGCAGGTATTTGAAGTGGATATGAAATCGGACAGAATTGATGTGGAAGGGGAGGGAGAAGGAGACAGCCTTTTACTGAGTTATCTTTCTTTGAAGTAAACTGAAATGTTATGCCGCAGTATTGTGATCAGGATAGTCTAACAGTGTCCATATTTCAACAGCAGCCTTTTCTTATCGAGTTTTGCTTTAGACATGAAAACGCAATTTCTGAGGCTTTTTCAGGTAAAACAAGAAACTTTGTATGGAAAGAACTAGAAATGAAGTTTCTGCAGACATGTTTTCTTTTTCTGAATGCTGACAAATAACTCCTGCCAAATGCTACATAAAGGAGAAAAAGAAACATATGGCAGTACAACAGGAGTGAAAAGATGAGCTAATCCAGCATCCAATAAGTCTTTGGATGAGACTATAATAAAACTAACCAGCCTTTATCATGCTTGATAGCACCACTATAATTAGGAGTCTGTCACCAGGTTCATAATGAACCCTTAGCCCTATTTTCTGGGGTTTATAGTCCGATAGTAAGAGTCACTATAGGTTGCAACTTGGCATCCTAGAGCTCACTGTGCAGAAGGTTCGAATCTAGCAGGCAGGTTTTAAATAAACTGACTGTTAAAAGTTGGGGGGTTGTGCTTACAGACTGTCCTGGGTGTTTAAGGAGTCAGTGTCTAATGTGATTTATTTGCCTTTGGCTTGGAAAACGTAAATGTGTGGTTCAGTATCCTGATGTGCCTTCTTAAGCTGCTATGTAAGGAATCAAGAATGGAAGGAATTGATACTATTTTTTCCCTCCTCCTTTGTTTTATGATCCGTACATCTGCTCTAGAAGAAGATGCTGCTGCTGCAGAGCTAAGGGCTAGCATTTGTTGTACTCAGCCTTCAACATGTATTTGTAAGAAAACTCATTCCTTACAAGTCAAGTTTTCAATTGCAGGGAGAAATCTGGCAGACAAGGCAAAAATCCAGCCTGCTGCTTTCTCCCTTCTTTCCTTCCATCCTTGAGGCTTAGTGAGCTGCTGGCACAGGGACTGGCTGTGAAGAAGGTGCCTCAGTTCTGTATGCAGACATGCAGTTAATTCTGAATAAAGAGGTTTAAGCTTTAGGAAGTGTCCATCTTTTCCTGAACCCAGAATTACTGCATATCTAATCTGAGGTACCAGAAGCTGAAAGAAGCCTCCTTTAACATATCTTTGTCATGTGTTGTCCCCTTTCTTTTGCAGTGCTGGGGTTTCTCAGCACCTCAGGATACCTAATGTAGCTATTTGAGAAGGTCCACAAGATGCAGGGCAGAGCTATCACAAAAGCGTCTCCTCTGCAGAATGTGGGTCTACTAATGAAAGGTCAATTATCTGTATGTTAAGGCTGTGGGTTTGGATTACAGCTAGATGCCTAATGAGATTTTCAGAAACACTGAGGCTCTCCTGCAGCCTTATGTGCCATACTATTAAGGATCTGTCTTAAAAGGAACAACCTCAATAACCTGAGCAAAACCTGAGTAGGTCAGTCCTGTCCTAGTATGATTCAACCTTCTGACTTGTATGTGAAAGCAAAGGTGAGCTGAGGTGTATCCAGTTTACATTTAATATACAGTAGATGTTAACTTTCCCTCCCAAACACTTCAGGGGAGGCTTTGATGTTCATTTGATGAAGGTGAATAGGCTGCGGGAGGATTAAGTTCATGAAGAGCTGCTGTAGTCCTAAGGCTAGCAGGGTGGGCAGCCGAGTGGTGCCTCTGAATCCTTGTTGTAGGGAAGAGATTTAAAAACCATGCACATGAGTGCCAGGGAGGGGGGTATATCTCGTAACCTCACCATCCCCAGCTGTACTGCTTCTGCTTGTCAGAAAGAGAAAGTCTGCGCCGCTTTTCTGACAGAGACCTCCCCAAAGCTCTATATTTATGAATTAGTAATTCATAAATTAGCAGCTGTAGGTTGGCAATCTCTTCAGAGGGCTATGCCAGGTTTTGCTTTCTCAAATGAGAGGCTGACCCGTAAAGGCTGTGCCTGTAAACTCGGAGTGGCGAAATCCTGTCCCTTGAAGAGACAACATGCTGTTGGAGTCCATCATGCCTTGTGTCTAGGCAAGATACTTCAAAACCCCGTGGGAGCCAGAAACTGCTGCCTCTTGCCGATCCCTTGGCCCCAAGCCCTGATCCTGCTGTATGCCATTCAAACCCTGCTGGTACCCCCTGCCGCCGACTTCTGACCTAGCTGGCCAAGGAGGACAATAGAAAGGAGAAAGTGGTAACATATGTGCCTCTATATACACACATTCTTGGCTTCCTCACCTATATCTGCTGGCAAGCACGTGGTAGGAAGCAGCTGCTGACACTATCAGTTGCATTACACTCTTCATTTGGGCCCTATGCTTTCCAGCAGGAGCCACAAAGCATGGATTTGAACCAAACTGTGGCAGACTTCTGCGGAAAAGAGGAAACACCATGTAAAGAATGAGGGACACAAGGCAGGCAGGGACCTCTGCTCAGCTCTCTGTGTGCAGAGGTGCAAGACCAGAGCTTCTTGCATGAGTGAGGGGGGTAAGGAAGGACCTTGGGCAGATGCTGCATGTCAAGATGGTCTCTCTGGATGAATAGTTACTTAGAGTGGACATTGCAAGAAGGCGCATAGCATATTCTAGCACACCTGTGAACAGAGATATGTCTAACCTCCAAGGGGAACGTGGTGAATGAGTAAGATTCATTCAGCCATCTTCAAAAAGCCACCGGTCATGTGGCGCACAGAAACTGCTCATGCTACCAACTTTGATATTGGCACTGAAAACTGGTGTCTTGAAGATTAGTGCATGAACATGGGGGACCTTTGTGAGTGTGGTTTGATCATTAGAAAAAAACAAGCTGAGATATTAAATTAAAAATGTAAAGATGGTCACAGAAGAAAGCCCCTGTACAACAATCTCATTGAAAAGAAGGCTTTTTAAAATTTCCATTAATTAGAACACATTTGATCTTGTGGCTTCATCTTAATTTAGAGAGAAATGTGGAAGCACCTTCCAGTTTCTGTTTCACAGCAGAAGCTTGTGTAACCCTTCAACTCATGGCATTTTCAAACTACAGAATAAATTACAAAAGAAAAAGTTGCAGTTGATGTGGAAAACACAGTCTGTGTCTACGAAGTCTTCTGTTTTAAAATCCCCATTTTATACTCCCCTCCAGAAGGTGTGACAGCTCAGCTTATTAGCAGGGCTTTATTTAATTTGCATTGGCAAAGACTTTTCTGAAATAAAAGCCCTAAAATTAAGAGGAAACCTTGAAGTGTTCTTCTTTTGTCTGTCTGTTCTGTTTTTTTTTTTTTTAACGGCTGTATCACAATTCCTAACCTGTCTGTATATAATTCACAAAAATATATAGATATGCATATTTGCTATTATCACTTCTTTGAGCTTCACCATTTGTTAGTTGATGAATTAGCAGCAGCTTCCTCTTCTGTTGCAAACTGCTGCCGAATAAGGCATCACAAAATCTCGGAAAAGCCTATTAAAAAAAGATCAAGTCTCAAACAGCAAGGATGGAATTTGGATGTTCATCTTCACTAAAACATACCAGCTGTTCCTCTCTTGAAATAAAAAAAATTAGGTATTTGTCTTTTTTGTTAATATTTTGCTACTTACAAAAAACAGCCCTTTAACTTTCTCTTCATATGACCCATAGAACAAATACTTCCAGAAAACTGTTTTTTTTCTATTGCATTAATCATCAAACCATCGTGCTTCAACTATTAAGCTACAAGGTTTCATTTTTCCTCTGGAGCTCACATACTTGTTTTAATTGCCCAAAATACAATTTTGTGTAACAGTTGTGCTGCAGAAACCAAACCTTTCCCATTTGATCTCAGTTTGTTCTCAGTTCCATTTTGAAAGTTCCAAGTTTCTGGCAACTTCTGAGTTTGATAGAACTATAGACTAAAGAAAAAAACACACAGACAATAAGGAGCAAACCCAGCGATTTTCACCCCAATGTGGATCCTGGGTGGCACAGCATTGGCTCTCCCAGGAGGAAGATGTTCAGGGGAAGTAGCACTGTGCAGTCATTCCTGGCCCACATTTGAGGACTAAATGCTGCCTATTCGCTGTGCATTTTTGTCTTGCTAGTAGAGCTGAAAGTTTTAGTATTCACTAAGTGCTCAGAGGGGAAAGCCATTATTTTTTCTGTTGCTACACTGTTCTAACAGTTTAAGAGCTTTAAGTTCCCCAGCCCTCTAGTATATCCCCTGAGGCTTCGGAGGGGAGCTCTTTGCTACTCTGGTCCCCCTTCACAGCCTTTTCCAGTCCTCCTGCCTCACCAGCCACCTCCTTTTTAATTTCTCAGCAGTTCCTTATGGCTCTTTCAAAGAGCAGGAGTCTATACTTGGCATGATTCTTGCCTTTTTTCATTAGTGCCATTGGTAAACTCATCATGGAGCAGTTAAGTTGCCTGTGCTTATTAATTTCACTCTGCTGTTCTTGACTGTAAGGAGCAGGAGACTATTGCTGTCTGTCTTCAAGCTCAGGAAGAGCACTGAGATACGTTAGTCTCCAACTTATTTGAAAAAACTGGTTTTTTGCAAAACCAGAAATACCACAATTATTTTTAGCAGAACCCCTCACTTGCCAAAGTTGATGATTTAGGTTTTCCATTTGCCCAGGATAAGATTATTTTTCAAACCCATTATATATTTACAGTTATGGACATCCATTTAAAAAAATGAAATCGCTGAGTAGGGAAGTGGAGGAGCCCTGCATTTACTCAGCATGCTGTGCAGACTGACTGTCGTGATGTGATGCAAGAAGCCAGCCAGAAGTATTTGCAGTGCTCTCTCTCCAAATTTTTTTTTTTCACAGTTTGGCTCCTTCGCAGTACTTACTGTTTTCTGCTCACCAAGAAGAAGGGCTGGGAAGCATTTCTGGATAAACAGATTTATTTTTCAGGAAGAGTTTTGCTTGCAAGAAACAGAGAAGTTTTTTACCTTTGCAGAAAAAAAGAAAAAAGAAAAAAGAAAAAAAAAAAAAAGCAGCAATAGCAGCAATGAGGCCTCAGATCCCAGCAAAAGCAGACACTTAAAAGAACTCTGGTGGATTGAATCAACGCAGCATGTGTGTTTTGGATTTGTGCACACATGGCAAGAAAAGCCAGCAAAAGTCTTCCTGGGATTTTACTGAGAAGAAGCTAATGCAGATGCCAAATCCATTTATCATTTCTTTGGTTACGTGCCACTGTCCTTCATGACCTTCTCCAGCCTCCAAGCAGTGAACACTTTCTCTCCCAGTACATACGCTTGATTTGTTTTTAACCACTTCGTCACCATCCTGTGACTTTTTGTGGCACCACCAGTTTTTCCTCTTATAGGGGGCTAGGTGCATTGCTTTAAGAAATACAAGTATTTGGAGAGAGAATAGAATTAACCTGGAAGCAGATTTGGGGTGGGGTGGGTGTTTATGACAAGACTACGAGTATACAGGGCTACTCAGGATCTACTCTGTTTTTCCAATTAATAACTTCTATTTTTTTCTCCACCCTGTGCTTTCCCCACCTTGTTTCCCCCCCATTAACCCTTCCATTATAAAAGGGGTAGGTTCCACAACCACCCATCTGTTTGCAGTCTACCCGAGGAAGCTGGTGTTAAGTTCTTCCATAGTCTCCTCGTGCAGCCCTAGGGAAGGTGTTGTGCCTCAGTTGCTCTGTCTGAAAGCACAGGCAATTCACAACTTCCCTGCACTTCAGTTCATTGCTTTTGCAGTCATTCCCTTCCGTTACTTCTTGAAGATACAACACGTGTGCTGCCAGCACTCCCTGGCTGATGGTCAAAGAGACTCCCCTTTGGTCATGTGGGAGAATGTCTACTTTCATTTTTACTCTTCTCTCATGCTCCAAGCCACGAGTGTTGACATCAAGAGCTGGTGGGCAGATCACAGCTCCTCCTCCAACCACAAGTCCAGCAGCTGTTCCCATAGTAAGAACTAGTGGGGGATAGCTTAAACAGTTTAAATAGCAGGTCTTCACACATCTGGCTTTTTTTGACAGAAATGGGCAAGGGAACATCAACCAGATCACCCTACTGGAAGCTTTGAAAGTTAGTAACCTCCACAGGAGTGTGGACAAGCACTGGGCTGAGGGCAGTTACTTCTTCACCTGGTGTAGCTGGGAGATGGTGTCTGGCCAGAAGCTATGACTGGTGCTTGTGACTTGCCTTACGGCAAATCATTTCTCTTAGGTTGGGCTTGAAGAAGCTGGATAAGAACATAGTCAAGGAAGTGCGTGCTTCTAACATAGAGCTTAGTTGTCATGTGTGTGCTTAGCTTTGTTATGTTCTCATGGGATCCCAGAGGATTTGTCATGGCTGGTTGCCACAATTGCTCTCTGAGTCTTAACGGAACAGATTATTTTGGAGAAGATAATCACTGAGTTCACCTCACATTAGACCTTGGTGGGTGGAGCACAGCAAGCATGTGGTTGGGCCTAACAATAAAACTCAGTGCTATGAGAAGTTCACACACATGTTCAGCTGGGGCTTCCTAGAGAACTTTGAGATACAACAAATGCAGTTATTAACAGAGAATTAAGTCAGGGTGATGGCAGAAGAGGATCTGTTGGTCTTCTTATAGCCTAGACTAGGTGCTCTTCCAGCATGGTACAGGCATGTATGAATATGGACTTGAAGAAGGACATGCTTTGTGAAGCACTGTAAGCTGGAAGGCCGCTTACTTGGTGATACTGCAGAAGGAAGAATTAGGCCTCCTTCTCTATCCTTCACCACTAAAACCAGAGGGAGAATTTCTAGTATCTGTGGCTTCTCCTCAGTCCCCACTGAAGTTCACCACCACCTCAAACTTGCTTTTGTGGGACAAATTTTTTGACCTGTGTCTGTATGTATGTGTGTGTGAGACAAAACCATACAGATACACACCTTTCCTTTGTACTCCTAATAGCTTTTCACAGAATTGATTCAGTCTACTTCCTCCCAACCCCATATTTTTGGCAGCCTTTTCCTGAGTTGGGTTGCTCCCACACAGCACAGTGTGGCAGCACAGCCGATAGTGGGCCAAGGACATGTCAGTGGTGGTGTAAGTCGAGAGTGCTGCCAGGATTTGTTGTGAACTTCAGCCTCATCCGTGTCTGTTGAGTTGTCTCTGTGCCTGTGCTATAAACCGGGTCTGTGGAGTGCTGCAAAAAGCACTTCCGTGGAAGGAGCGGTCACCTCTAGCAGCGGGTGTGGAGGGTGTAGGAAATAATCACTATAGGAGAAGGGGAAGGACTGGAAACTCCACCGGTCAGCGCTCTCTTCAGAGGATCCCTTCCATGAAGTAATACCCTAAAGCTCTGCTGCAGGTCCTCTCAGTGCCATGCTAGAAGAGATAACAGTGCTGTCCTTCGCTGGACTGATAAAATCTGCTTCCGTTGCACAAAGCTGCGTTATTCCCTTTTGTGGTGAAGGAGCTGAGTTTCCCTGTGGGCCCTAGCTGTAATTTGCCTTGTTTAGTTTCAAAGGTGTCTGTCTATTTTGGAAAATCTTCATTTAAGTCTTCATTTTCCTTGGAGCCTGCCTCCAGAGTCAACAACAAAAACCCCATTGAGCAAGTGAAACTACAGGCTTATTCTTTCTGTGATTTGTGGTGGTGTTTACCAAGGACTGACTTTGACTGACAGTCTCTCAACAGGAGAAAAACAGATCCATGCTGAAATATGCTCTTCTCCCAGTTAGCTTAATGGGAAAATAAGCTCCTTGTGTCTTTTATTTCTCTCCCAGGTAAATCCATAATTAGTTCAGTTTTGGTACATTCTTCTGACCAAACGCACTCTTGAATCTGCTTCATCTCCTTCATTATGGTCAGGCTAATAAATCCCTTAATTTTGGAGAAGTAATTCAGAAGACTGAATTTTGGTATTTTCTCTGGACCTTCATTTTCTGCCAAAGTAATGTATAGCCTTTGAAATTGCCACCAGCATAGGTCTGGCCTCTACAAAAATGTATTTGAAATGAGAACTAGTGTTGTCCAGTGGCTTGCTTTTGGATGAAGTTTTAGGTAGTGGCACTAATATAGTTAGTCTGTACATTTAATAATCTCCATGAAATTCCAATATTTGAAATTTGGATTGAGAAAACAGACTGAGGATTGGCCTGGTGTGTCCCAGTGTTGTCTGTCTGATCATGAATCTCCTATTGCCTTGCGACACCATCACAGTTTCTCATGCAAACCTGGATGCCACTGTAGTGAAATTAAATCTCCTGAAAACATGCTTGCTTTTCTTAGGAACTGCTTAAAAGCAGGAGGTAATGGGGCCTGCAGGTAGCGTAGTGGATGGTTTTGAGCAGTGTGGCACAGCTGCTCCGGGTGCATTGCCCAAACAGCTGTTTAACAAGGCTGCCATTGCAGGGTCTGCACTCATTACCACCAGGTAACTGCTGAGGCAGCACATGGTTGTGTGTTTTGGATCTGTTTCATGCCTTGTTCTCCAGAGGCAAGTCACTCTAGTTTGTGAAGATACCTCAAAATAGAGGCAGTTGCTGTCCAATGAGCATGTGTTATTTGGCTTAACATATGAAAACATTAGCTAGGGTTTTTTTATGCCTGTTGGCAAAAAGGTGTTCTTTTAAAGAAATGCCAATAATAATAAGAGCTACTTCAAATAAGGTCTGAGTTTCTTGACTATGAGTGGGAAATTATGTAGATTACCAACCCTGAGAACCCTCTGATACTCAGTGTCATGATTAGAGGGTGTGAAAGTCTATTTGAGGGCTTGGCTAATTTAAAGTACTTGAGCTCCACAGCAAAATTACTTCAGGTAATGCTTGACAGCTGTGTTTTCTAGTAATAAGGGCTCAATATGTTACAGAAGATGTAGTTTGTGTGCTGTTTGTGACCTCTCATTTTGAAGCAATGCTTGCACTAATGACTGTTTTTGAGGGCTTGAAGAGGGGATAGTTTTGCTAATTGTGTTCCAAGCTGAAGTTCCATGACTGAAGATTGAATAGACATTTTGTTTTTGCTGTGTGACATGGTCTGATTCGTTGGCTTTGGAAGACATAATTGGAAGATAAGATGGCAGCTTTTTTGAAAGGAAGGTGTTTGGATTTTACAGTCAGTTTGAGAATCTTTTGTTCTCTGTTTGTGCCCATGCATACGATTTAAACCACATTTCTAGAACACGCATGGAACATATTTGAAGGCAAGAAACATGTTATGGTTTTAACTATGTGTATCTGTATTACATATTTATATATGTGTGTATATATTACTGCTAATTAATCTCACTAAGACTTAAGAAACAGTGCTACTAGGAGAGTGTCATCCCTTGTGGATTATCTAGCGTTTGTGTTAAGAAGTTGTCCCTGCACCCTCCAGAAATCTGCTGCTGCTGTGTTTCCCTCCTCAAGCTTCAGAGAGGTTCAAGTCTCCCATGAGAACTAGGGTCTGTGGGCTGGAGACTTCCTTAAGCTGTTTACAGAAGACCTCATCCACTTCTTTACTGTGTGGTCTGCAATAACCTCTCATCACAATGCCACCCTTATTGGTCTTTCTTCTAATGCCAACCCACAAGCATTTACCCAGCCTATCGTCCATCCCATAAATGCACTCCACACATTTGAGCAGCCCTTTCATGCAAAGCGCAACAATTCTACAATTCTCCATTGTTCCATTTTGCTAGGTGGATCTCTCTAGTAGCCTTCATTGCTCAAGACAGTCCCATGGTCATAAAAGCCAAGATGCTGCCTGAGATACCAGTCATGCAGCCAGGCATTTTTTTGCAGGAATTGTCCACTCCTACCCAGGCTTTTGCCTTTAGGATCAAAGAGAGCATCACCTGGACTCCCACTGTTGCCTATAGAGTTCTGTAGTGATTCTTCATGTATTCCAGCTCTCCCATGGCAATGTCATTGGTGCCTAGTGGATGAGCAACAAGGGGTGATTTCAGTTGCTTTTCTATATCACCCTAAATCTGGCATCCCACAAGTAAAACATCTCCTGTGACAGCATCCTTGGTCAGTCAATGGGTGCCTTTGACCCCTGCAGAAGGGAATTTCCAGCCATTGTCACCCAGCCCGTCGTTATGGTCAGTGCAGGCCTTGTGGGCCTTGAAAACCCACTTGATGGAGTTGTTCCCCATCCTGGGCTATCATGGCAGTACCAGTCCTGCCCATTCAGACCTGAGGGCAGAGAAGTAGTCTCTGTCCTGCCCCAGAAGTCCCATGCTGCCAACTGCTCAGGAGTCTCCCTCACACTTAGCCTGTCAACATCCCTCCATCACATTATGTGGCTTGGGTTCTTGCTTTTGCAAGATTATGAAGACCCTGTTTACCCCCTGTCCACCCTCTACTCTCCTATTCCCACAGCCCCCTTATGTGGCTGCCCAGTGCCCCATGGTGCTGCACTTTCCAGGGGGCCATGGAGGAGGCTGGGATCACCTCCTCCCTCTGGGCTGTGGCTGCTTATTTGCTAGGGCACTATCTCCAGCCACCGCTTCTGATCCAGAACCTGCTAATTCAGGAGGGAATGGTGAAGTGTATAAACGCCCTGGGTTCCTTGTAGAGGAAGGAGAGGAAATGAGTTGCTGTGGATTCCCCATGGCACAGTGTTTTACCGAAGTCTCACTGGGACAGGAGGATGCAGTGTAGCTCTCTGGCAAAAGGAGCTGGTCTGGGTTGGGTGGATCCTGAGAGGAGAACCCCCCCTGGGTAGCAAAGGTTGACTTCTCATAATTAGTGTTTTAAAAGGCTAGTCCTGACAATGGTGAGAAAATATTTCTTGCTTTCTTGTCTCCAGGCATCCTATCAACAGGTTTGCTGCAGTCAAGGTCTCAATTTCAAGAGTATAAAAAAACTGTAGGGTTGTTTTTTTGTTTTGTGTATCTTTTGCCTACAGGGTATGGTGATACCTTTTTCTGGACTCTTTTTTTTTTTTTTTTTTTTTTCCATTCCTCTCCCCACAGTGCCAAAAAGAAACAGGTGCTCTAATTTTGGTAAGTCACCTTTGCTATTAATAACCACCTTTGAGATAACTTTCTAAGCCACTTGAGAGTTCTCCCATGAAAGTCAGTAGTTCTTTTTGTTGTGGTGGTGGTTGTTGTTTTTAAAACTGTTGAGTGCCTTTTATTCATTCAAATACATACCTCAGCGTCATCAAAATATTAATAAGTAGGTTTTTATGCATAAGTATTTATTTCCAGACCCAATTTGTGGCAGTTATGGTTTGTTGGATCAGCGATTTCATTTTTTAATGAAAATTCTAAGGAGCTTTTGATTATGAAATGCAGTGTCTCGAAAAGAGCTATTAAGTTTTAATGTGTCAATATCTGCTTTTCTTTTAAATTACTTTAAAAACTTCGTACCTGTTTAATTTATCTGCAGTTCTTCTAATTTAAAAGTCCAGGTGACAGGAGGCTTCTATCCCTGTAATGATTTGGAAAAAAAAAAAAAGAAAGAAATTATTTTTCAGCCAAATTCAGACTCACAAAAGGAAGCTACGCTCTCTAGACTAACATGATTCTTTAGGCCTGTTCTTGTGTTTAAAAAAAAACCTTTGAGGAGATTTAGGAGGCTGTTTTAAAAGCCAGTGACTAATTTTAGTCTTACGGTCCCTCAGCGAGGCGGGTTGATGTGATCCTTCTAGCACGGGAGAGGAATTTCAGCAGGACATTACCCAAAATCACAAGGAGCAACTGCCAACTGAAAGTGAAGCTTTACAGCCCTTACCACACGGTTTTGCATTTGAGCCAGTGCTCCCACATTAGCTCCCGCGAAGCTGGGGGGAGAGGAGGGAAGAGGGGAGATATCTGTTGCTTATTTGGCCCTGTGTAAGTCAGAAAGCCCCGTGCAGCATCGTGGAGGGAGACACGGGAACAGCGTGGCTGTTGGTGAAAACACATGTCTGCAAAGGTGGTGAGACAGTGGTCAGCAGTTCGCTGACAAATGACTTGGTTTCGATCCAGCTTAAGCTGGAAACAAAACCATAAGCTGTGAGTGAACTGGATCCTACAGCTGTTCACCAGATCTGGCCGCCCCTCCCTGTCAGCCGCTCCAGAGCAAGGCTCTCCCAGCGTGTTGTCCCCAGACAGGTTATTCAGCAGAATCTATTAGAAGACCGTCTTCATATTTGCCAGGGGGTTGTTGGCCTGAAGGTGGGCCTGTCTGAAAGGAAAATGTTGCTAGAAGATGTCTGGAGAGCCTCTGTCCCCAGGGTTGCTTGCTCGTTTGTCAGGGCTGAGAGAGGGAGGGAGAGCTGGAGCGGCCATTTTGTGCTGCACAGTATTGTCTGTCCTCCGGCCCCTCTCTGGCTGTGCTGGGTGATGAAGATGGGAGAGAAACGAAAGGATATCAACCTCCACTGAAGGGCTGAGGTTTTCCTGATTCAGATGTTGCAGTTAAAAGTGGTATTAGAGATCTACCTCAGGTACTCGCATGTTTTCTTAGAGGTTTTTTTTCATGGTTAGGAAAGCTGGGTGATCTCCATGTCCTGGCATCCTCTCAGCCACTTTCTCTTACTGAGTCCTGCTGCCCAAAGACGTGGTCCGGCCCCTGTTCTTCCCTGGGTCGCCTCTGGAGCTCATCTGTCCCCCACAGCAAGCCAGCTCAGCTGTCTCACGTGGCCTCAAACTTGCCAAACCAAAGAAAATTAGTTTTTTGCTAGATCAGTGAGTCAAATCAGTTTATTCCTGAGGGCCAGCTGCAGGGAGGAGCTGGGACTGCACGGTGCAGGTTAGGGACAGGAGGAGGCTCCGTGTGGGCAGGTCAGCCGGCCTGGTGGTGTGGGACAGCCGCGCTGACTGTCTCGGAGCCGTGCCCAAAGTGTTCCTTTTCGTGTATCCACCAAGATGCAAACTCAATGAAGCTTATCCTGTAGAAAGACCATGCTAATCTCTCTGCCTCTCTCATCTGTTTTTCAGCGTGGGTTCTCTGATATTTCTGTGGGGGACATTCTTTCATGCAATTCTGTTAAAAGAGCCAGTCAAGCACAAGAGGACAAATCGGTTTAGAAAACAAATTTCATTCATCCCAGTGCTCATAAAACCGGTTGTGCTATAACCTGTAAAAATTAATGGATGTCAGAGAAGCTATTCCTATTTCCTAGTCATGCAAAGTGTAGCTACTGTCAGCCCAGGTGATCCCTCACCCTAAAATACTGAAGCCAGGGCTATGGCAAATATTACTCCTTAGCTCAGTAATTCTGTATCTCACAGCAACAGCTTCCACAAGTCGCTGACTAATGTAAATGCCCACGTCTCGCAGTAAAATGGATTTTAAAAAAAATTATTTTACCTTATTTGGTCCGTTAATTAAAGTCAACAAAATCTGGAAAAAAATATTTCAGGGAAAATATGTCTGCTGTATCTCTGTGGGAGAAGAAAAAAGGAAAGGGTATCACTTTGGGGATGTGGTAGTTTGTTTCTTAGGCAGAACCTCTTGTGCTGAAAACTATTTCAAAGAAACAGCGCTTTAAACTCCAGTAGGGTTACATGTTATTCTAACATTGTACAGCAACTTGGTCTGAATGCCTGAAAACCTTTCCAAGCATTTCATGGGAAAGATGCAAAATTCTGTGGCAGCGTTAACCTTATGCTGCTTAACAGTTAAGACTGGACTTGTAGTCTTCACCTGGCAATGACAAACAGGCTTGAACTGTGCATATTTACAGGATGTTTTGTTAACCATCCTTTTTTACTATCAAAGATTAAAGAGCTAACCAGGCCTTTGCAAGCTGCAGGAAGCATTTGTTGACTAACCACGGCAGGAACTAATGAATACTTTATCTCCTGTGGACACTGCTGTATAAAGAGATAACAAGAGGGAACACCAGGCATGCCACCTTGCCCATCTACTTACAGTAACTCAGCCAGCTGGTGATTAAAGCCATCTAGTTTCAGAGAGCACCGACGGAAATGCTCTGGAATTTCACACTGAATTGATTTAAGAAGTTACTGCTCCAGCTGTCAGCAACGTTTCTTTAGCAAGGATGGTTGAAGCAAATGAAAGCCGACTTCCCCCTCATCACCATTTACAGCCTGGTATGTCAACTTTTGCTGAAATACGCGGACCATCCTTTTCCAGAGATGGCAGTCTCCAGCAGAAAGGGCAGGATTGACAGTTTGAGGTGTCATCTGCCACCAGGCACGAGCTGCTTGGGCTCATATGCCCACATTGCATTACATTAGGGTTAGGAGACTGGTCTTTGTGATACTTTGCCAAGAACTTTACCAAAATTATATAGATCATACACTCACATCAACAGACAGCGTGCCGCTTATCAGGAATTACATCCTATAGTAGATGCAATTGCCTCTTGCCTGGGGAGACAAACTTATGGGGTTTCACAGGGGCATGTGTCTGGCCACACCGTCATGGGCTTCCCTCCCAACTTTAAGAAGGGCGAGGGCATATTTTAGCTTCACCTCTAGAAAGAGCTCCTGCAGTACCTTTGTCTAATTTGAAAGAACCCGTGTGAGATTGTGGTTTTCTTTCCTTTTATTGTACTGTGCTGTGTTCTCTGTTTCGAGGAGTTCAAAACTGGTCTTTCTGGTGATGTTAACCTTTCTTCACATGTAAGTCAGTGTTTAAAATACCTGTATTATTGAAGGTATTTTTCTGCTTATTCACAGAAGTGGAGGGAGGCGAAGGGTTTTCTGTAGATCCATAAAATAAATTCAAGTCAGACAGATTTTGAAGTTTCTAGAAAATGAGAGGAACATGTTGCTGTTAAAGGACTAGTTTCTCTGGAGCTCTGCATGCGACGCTGTCATTCATTAAGGTTTTTGCCTTCTTTGGGATCTGGTCCCAGGGAACAAACCATGATAATTTTGCAGGCTAGATATTATTTGGCATTTTGAAGAGGTGTAAGCTTTCGTGAAACAAGGTGTTGTTTAATCTCAACAGAAATTGTGCAGCGTGCAAGAGAAGAATTTAAAAATAAAAGTCAAATTAATACTTTTTCTCAAGATTTGCCATTTCCTGTAAAGTGGGATGGATTTGAGTCATTCCTATGAGCTCTGCATGTCGTCATCTCCTGCAAATGACTCTAATGCATTTTGAGTGTATTTTATTCGTGTCTTGATGGCTGGCAATGTAGACAAAGTTACGGAGATGACAGTTGCCTACCAAAACTGCTTAATAGCTATATGGTTTGTCAGTTTACTGTGAGGTTACTTACTGTTGTATTGTTTTGGTTCGCTGGTAGTTTCTTAGTACTTTCTACTAGTGTGGAAAATCTAGGTTGTTCATTCATTGAAAACGTCAACATAGCTACTATATCATTATCTTAATAACCTGGGTCAAATGCAGCATTTGTGCACTGCTACAGATCAGTCCCACCTTCCTCACAGCTCTCTGTCAGAGTGTGTGTGGCCTTCACCCTTGGAAAATGCTGGGCAATTGAAAATTACTTTATTTCCATGCAATTTGCCTCTCTGAAATTGCTCTTGCTTTCTGCACTGTCGCCCATTGCATACAGCTAAATGGACAAATGTGAAACTGTTGTGTGTATCAGTATGATGCACATGCCAGAATGCGTTGTGTGTAATCTTAAATTTCTAGCAGACATTTATATGCCCTTTTTCTGTTTGTTTGTTGATGGCTTGGCTGTGTGTATGTGTATTTGGGCTACAGGTATTATGTATGTTAAATTTTTTTCTAAACACATCTCATGCAATATATTAATTTTGTTTGAGTGGCTTCTCCTCCTTCCATTATATAAGCGTGTAACAATAACAAAATAACAAATTTTCTAACAAGTCAAATAGGTGTTGTTCAAAATTTTCATTTGAGAAAGTGGTCTCTGCAGGTGCTATATTTTTATTTAAAACTGTCAGCAGCATGAAGTAAAAATAAAGAAGTGAAAGTATGCGTTTTTGAAAGAGATTGAAATACACAAAATATATTCAGGAATAATTTTGTTTTAATAACCTTCATTTGTAGAATAATTGGATCCTATGGTTCTTTGCCATTCCTGTGTGATTGGGGGTGGGGGTGGGGTGGGGTTGTAGGAGGTAAGCATGGAGACCTGACCAATCTTTGCCTCACATTCACCAGTTAAAAATAATACCAGTTTCTCCTAACTTAGAATAAGGAGGAAAAGACTTGGTCCCAGAACTAGTAAACAGTGAAAAATACTCTGGAGAAGGATGAATGTTTCTTCGTTCTTTTTCTTCAGCTCTTGGCAGAAAGCACGACAGTGGCTTATATGCATTTTTTTCTCCCATTTCTCTTGCTGTTGGCCATTAACACCATTACTTCCATTATCATGTTAGAATTAATGTGCCTTCATGAGCAAAGTTTCTTCTTCACAAAGCAGTATATTTGAATATATACTTCTGCTCAAGGCAGGGCTGTTGGTTTTTTCTGTTGAGCTTTTGGCCTACCCTATGGCATTCAGGTTATGCCAATTACTGAGTTTTTGGAGGCTGCCTGAATCTAGGAAGTAAGCTGGTTATCTGAGCTGCAACCTGAAAGCAAACTCCTGCAAGAAGAGCTTTTATGAACATACTGCTTTCAAATAGCAGAAGTCATGCTGAAATGATTTCGTCTGAAGTACTTGTAAGAAATAAGTTACCATGACAGGACAAAGGTATGGATTCTCGTGACATCCCTTTTCCCTAATGTTAACTATGCAAGTCTGACCACTGCTTTCAAGTGGAACATCTCAGTCTTTGAACACTGGACTTCAGAGTCCTATAAACAGACATTTCAGGCCTGTGACAGGGATGGTTAACACACATCATGATTCCCTGTCCACCTTTTGTGTTTTGTGTACAGTTATTCTACAGTATGAATATAAATACTTGAGGTCAGATAGTCCTTTCTCTTCTTAGGACTCATTTTTGTGTTCACTTTCCAGGGAAGCTATCTAGATGTATTTGGTGTTTAAAAATTGCTTGTAGACATGTAAAAAGCTATTACTATGCAGATTTGGTATCCATGGTGTTCCATTTTGCTTGATTTCTTGGGCTCTCTGAGGACTATACCGATAGTTAAAGTGCTGCAAACCAGGGCAGAAACCTAAGGGATATCTTTTAACCCAAGGTTGGCTGGGTTCTTCACAGCTGTGTGAAGGCAGCCACATCATGTAATACAGTTGTCTTGTTAGATGATTAGTTGACCAGGTACATCATTACTTAAAAATTCATTGTAGAGAAAAATCTCTTCTGATTCTGATCTGTGGTTCAGCTGTGATACCAAACTTAAAATCAAGCAAGTGTGTATATATATTTAGATGACTGACTTCTGAATGCAGGCCAGACAGAAGCAATTTGCACATTGAAATGTGACAAGCTCATAGTGTAGAATTTTAATCAATGAGACATTTTAGCTCATCTCCATATATTATTTATGCTTGAAGACTAATATCAGATTGAAACATGGCAAACTTGCTCTTCCCAGAGCAGAATTTGGAGAGAGTATATAAAGTCTCAGGACGATGAGGTTACACAGTGAGGAGCATTCTGCCCTGTTATACTGTTAATCAAACTGGTTGTTTATGGCAAAAGGTATCTCTGTTACCACCTTTTGGTGTAGTATAAACCTTCAAAAATACGATCACTCTTCCAGTTTCTCATGTTAGAATTGAATTCCGGAGACAAGACTACTGTTGGGCCTGCAGTGCTTTCCTTTATGGATATGAATTACTTTGCTGCTCTAATTTGTGAGGTTAGCTGACTGTTGTGTGGCATAGTTGCAGGGTTCCTCATTGTGTTACTGATGTCAGACAACTTTCCTTGCAGCTGTCACGTTTCACGGGACTCTGATGAAAATATCATACAGATTATCACAGAACAGTGTACATTACCCAGGTCTCCAGAGGGATATGTATTTTGCAACTGCAGAACATGGTTATCTTCTTGAAAGTACTGGGACAAGAGCTTTTGACCATCATTTGTGTATAGGTATCATCAATCATTCCCAGTATTTTAGTACATGTCATATGAAACTTACAGTTCAAGTTTTCTAAACTTAATCAACAAATATGAATTAAAATATCTTATAATAAAAAGGAATTCCTATGTACTTAAAAGAAATCTGTGTTCATGAAAGGAACATTGAGATCACTGGAAACTTCAAAGATTAATTTGAGGCAGAGAATGATTGACTTGTATTAATAGGGGGGAAAACTTTATTCCCAGCTGGAGAGGAAACAGCACTGGCAGAAAATCTTTGAAGCATTTGTTCATAACAGAACAATCTAGTCTTTGCGGTTCTGATAAATGAATTAAAATCAGCTTCCTTTCTCTTAACATGCTGAATGAACAATAAGAGATTAACAGTGTTGAGATAGAATTCGAAGAGTTCTGACTCGATTTGCTCTTTGTAAGTGGATAAACTTTATTTTGGCCAGCGTTGAACAAGTAACTCATTACAAATAAGTAATTCAAGATGATGAAGGGGGTTTTGCTTATAAAATGTTCAACTGCATTATTTAAATACATTCCATACATTTTTTCTCTCCAATGAGTGGAAAGGAAGAAGAGGTACCATGGCTGTTCTGTCTTGCAGAGTGGTTAGAAATCTCTTAAGTATCATTACAAATCCAGGAAAGGGGCTGAAGGATAAGGAGGTTCTTTAATTTCCAAATGTTTTACCTGAGACTTCAGGCTGATTCAGTCTTCAAAGAAAAGTAAGTTATAAATACAGAAACACCAGAATCCAATGTGTGTGGTTTGCCATTAGCAAAAGTGTATGTATTTATCGTAGTGAATAATTGATAATCATCAATAAATCACTTAGGCTGATGGTGAGCTTGAACCATCTTCAGGGCTGCAGCTTTAAAGGTACCTTGTACCATACCCTGAGCCCAAAGTGCATGTGTGGAATTGTATATGAATGTTGCGGCATCAGTGGATCGGCCGATGCTGTTCCTTATTCAGATCATAGCCTGCACAACTGGTAGCATGCCCTAAGAAAGAAATTGTTATAATTTTAATCATAAAAATAATTTAACAGATCGCTTTTTTGTAGTCAGCAGTCCATAATCATTCGGTGTACTGCATTATAAGCTGGTTAGCTCAAATACACATATTTGAAATGTAAGTAGGATTTTTTTAGGGGCTCATAACTCAATATGCATTCAGATAGTTTTTTAAACTGCTTTAATACTTTACATAAGTCTTCAGATACTGCTCCTTTGGGATTTAGAAAGACAGTAATTACATGGTAAACATACACTCATTATTGGAATCACTTGTTGCAGCTTAACAGTGTACATGCAGATTTGTCACTTCTTTCTGAGGGATTTTTTCTGAGGGAACTTAATTTTGGAGTTCTCAGTCTGCCACCAATCACAATTGCTAAGCTCTGCTGTAGAAACAGAAGGTAGTTTGAGTAATCGGTATCAGGTAAACTGTCTGTGTTAAATAGGTGATGGGTGCTAGGGAGACATTGGTGATGCTGTCCTAGGAGGGTGGGTTTTTTAAGGGGAGTGTCATAGAGTATTTAAGATCCTCCTGCCCACATACCCACCCCCCACCCACCCCAGTGTAGTCTTAAAGCACTGCAGCTTAACATTTCCCTTCTATGAATATTATCTTTTGGTCAGGATGGTGCAAATGTTGAGACTAAAAGCAAGGCAGCACACAAGTAGTGAAACATCCAAAAATAGGTGGAGAAGAATAAGGAGAGAGTAACGCGTAACATCTCCCTCCTTCATCACATCAGGTGTGAGTTAAATTATATATCGTCCTCTTATGTCACAAGGGAAATACAAAATATTTAAGAGACATTGTGAAAATACTGTAGTTGTGAAGGATATACTCAATATTTTTTTTTAATTGAAATAAATAAATTAATAAAATTTCTCCCCAAACCAAACATCTGAATTGGGCACTCTGTGCCTGCTCTGTATTTGAGCATCCATTTTCCTTTCAAAAACTTTCTCTGATTTGAACACAAGAGAGAGCAAATAATGAAGCCATTTTTGGATGATGTTGGGAATTGTCATGCAAGAATATCTGGTGCTCTAAGTAAATTACATTGTGTGTGGAAATTATGAGAGATACTAGAAATAAAAGCAAAGAAACATTAAAGGTAAGAACAGTTGTATCAAAGAGCTACATAGTAAAGTATCTACATGGATTAACTAACTACGAGGGCAAGCACAGGAACCAAGTACTGTACAAATGATCCCTCTGTACACCGCATACATTGCCCCCACCAGCTTCTGACAATGGACAATTTAAGAATTTAGTGGATCAGAGGTTGCACTGGGATTGTTTTGGTTTTTAGCTCTTGATGGACCTGGTTGTATGTTCTCCTAGTGATCCCTTTCTGCTTTTGACTTGTGGCACAGAACATGGCTGCGTGGAGAACCACCTTTTGCACATTGTTTTCTGGTGAGCAGTTGAATACCTTGTAATTTTTAATATTGTGAGATACAGGTGAAATTAGTTTTCTGTTCACTTTCTCTCAGCTACTTTTTTTGTTTGGCCTTGATCGTATCTTTCTGCATCCCTTCTGCAGATGCAAATGCTAGGTTGTTTAGTCTCATGTCTAAAGGTTTGTTGATACAAATCTTTCTGCCCTAGTTGCCAATGTACATTTTTTTTAGTTCTGTGGCCTTTTTCAGGGCATGTAGAATATTTTGGGTAGTTAAATCTAGCTTGATGATTTGAGAAGGAGCAAGGTAATTATGCAGTATCTAGTTAGTTTCTGTCTTATCAGTAGATCCTGAGGCACTGCTGAAATCCTACCTTTGTCTTCTGCAAATTTGCACTGGCCTAGCTGTTCTGGTGTAAGTCTGTGTGAGCAAGCACTCCTTTCATTGTATCCCAGTACTGTTTCTAACTGATTCCCAAGCCAGAAGGCAAGAAATGTTCTTCCCAACATACCTTGAAGGAATGACCCTAAAAGGTGATGTCTGTTTATGTCCACACTCAGTTAACAGAGTAACTGTACCGAGAGCCAGATTTTTTCCTTTCCTCCTCTCCCTTTGGTTTGCGGAGTTTGGGAACAGTTACCACAGCCTGAAAGGAATTTGGGACAGTTGTACAAGTGAGTAAAAGAATCCACTTGCTTAGATTACAACCCTGACCCTATTTATCAGTGGGAAGCCATATCCGTACCTCTGTCCTGTACCTGGCTGCACAAAAGCAAGCTTTCAGGTATCTCTGCTCTTTTCTTCAAAACCTAATGTGGGGTGTCTGCTATTTATGAAAAAAATACAGTATGGGGCAGAGTAAAATACACTGCATTTTATGGGTTTGAAAACATGGATATGTTCTTCAACTGGACATTGCAAGGCGGCTGCTGTATTAAGTGCTGTTACGGTGGAGGCAGGCACATACTTTGCTAGTTTGTATGCTGGATTTCAGATCCTCAAAATAGGTTTGTCCCACATCTGAAAAGTTTGCATGGTACTGGCTCATTCAGGGAGTTTGTAACTTTTTGTGAGCTCAAGGTGCTTCTTAATATATTGTGAAACAGTAGGAATAATTTAAAATAATACATGGAATTACAGCCGCATAATACTTTTATTTGGTTAATGAGTTTTCCAGATTAGGAAAGTATCTACAGATACTCTTATGGTAACTTGCATGTATTTCTGACTAGAAAAAAAATTGATTTGAATTTAAAACTGTAGTTCAGACCTGCCTCTGGATTTATCTTGGCTATCATAAAAACAAAGGCAGAATGCTTTGTGTTTGTGTGTTAACATTACCATTGCCAACAAGCTGATGGAAACCTGGGTATACTTTTGGAACTTGTGTTAGAAATTGTTATTATTGTCATAAAAGCTATTGGTAGTTGAACCCTTCTTGTTGCTTTGTGGTTCTTGTAGAATTATCAGTGGTAGCTTTTTTCAAATTTCACATTTGCTTGGGAACAAACCAGACTGAGAAAAATCCTATTGTCAGGCAACTCAGGACAATGAAAATCTCAGTCTGAGAAGTGATATTTAATTATTTACTGCCTAGACAAGCTTGTAAAACAAGTTTCATTACGTGCAACAGACAAGTTGCTGACCTCCACTTGAAGTCCTGTGTACGTAGGGTGACCTGTAGATCTGACCTGAGATTCAAAGGAAAAAAAATGCCCAAGTTTCCTCTTGCGTGTCACCAGGGAGCAGCTGCGCTTTGTACCATCCCTGGGGAAGCCAATGCATTTGCTGCCTGCCCCACAGTCATGACAGAGAAGCCAAAAGAGAAATTTAACTGGGGTAGAGGTTGAGGAGTCAAAGTGCTTCTGACCACAGGAATGCTGAGTTCAGTGCACTGGCTGAATAGATGTGCTATGCTCTTATCTGCCAGTTCCTGTGTTCAGATGCATCCCAGAATGTTCGTTACTAGTGGATTTATTTTCATCCTGTTGTATAAAAAGAAGTCTGCTGTTGAATTATGGTGATAAAGCTGGATAGTTTAACTGCTGGCAGGCTCTCATGACAAGAAACTAATTTTAGGTCTTCAGGTGTCTTTGGAGGGACTGGGTTGTTAATTTGTTTACCTCTGTGCTACAGGATTGCATTGCAATCCATAAATAAATGTGCTAGCCCATGTGAGACATCTCTAGGGCACAAGCACAGTGCACTCTCCCAGAGCTTGCTGTGGAACTGGGCTGTAAATGAGGGGAAGGTAGTTTGAAAAGTGCAAAGTAGACATGCAATATCTTTTTAGGGAGTTAAGAAAGCAAATACATCCTGGGAAGGTCTTTGTGTACAGAAGTGGAATGAAAACCTTGCAAGGAATGCCATAGAATAGAAAAGTCTCCCAGACAGTGGCTCAGGAATGGGGAGAAGGGATGATGTTATTGCAGATGCAGGACTAGCAGTCAAGGTTGCAAACATGCTTTAGTGCTTTTTGCCTTTGCTTTTCACTAAAGTTCTGATTCCAGTCTTCTGTGTAAGGCTTTGACTCCCAAATCTGAGCAGATGCAGCTGGGCAAGCTGCAGCATTTCCTCCCTGACAGCAGATTTGCCCTTGTGTTGGAAATGGCAGCCCACTAGCCAGGGCTGCTGAGGGGACATCTCTGATCCTCAGCTGCTTCTCTTTACAGCCTGGTGTGGAAATGTAAACAACCACCTATTGTGTTTTATGTTACAGTGTGGCACTTTATCATAAGTGCTTGCCAACCTCAGTTTATATTGAATTAATATATAGTCTTTATGATTATGTTTTGGCATGAAATTAGCCAGCAGTATGTGCTTTGCCTAAACGATGAGCAGCTACCTGCCAGCGTCTTAGATGTTTGCCTGTCCTTGTAACTGATTGAATTCCAGGAAAGTCTACAGTGAGAAAGAGACAACCCTGCAGAGTTACTGTTGCTATTCCTAGCATATCTATAATGCGTATGTACACACACAATAAAGGTACATATAAAGAGATACATATGAATATAGGAAACTGCAGCTTCCTCTTAAAAATCTGTGTTGATGTTTGTGTCCTTGTATGTATGTTTTCCCTATAAAATACAAGTTTGCTTTCCCCAATATTAAACTGCTTGATCAAAACCCTTTATACATCACTACTGAAGACCGAGATACATATTATAGAGAAACCAAATTGAACAATAAAATACTATTCCTCCCAGGAAAGTTGGAAACTTTATAGATCATCTGCTGCAGAGATTGCTCATTTTTACAAGGAGGCAAGAATAACTGTGGTGTTACTTACTGAGGGAAAATAACAGATCTTATTTCACTGAAATTAACTTAGATTAATTTCCGGGGGGGGGGGGGGGGGGGGGGAGGAATAGTGCAGCAGGAATATAGTGCTGCCATTTTTGAGAGCCATATATGACAGTCCAATGTTATACCTGAAAGTTGCTCTCCGTATGTCCTGTCCTCTATAATTTGTTCTTTTCTCTTTATAGTGGCTCTATTTTAAATGAGCTATGTAGAACAATTTGCTGTCAAATCTGGAAAAGATAATACAACACCTTAATTTTCCATATTACAGAATGTGCTGAAATGCTTGCAGAGGGATCCCAGTTCATGCATCGAGTCAGCTGGAGTAATTAGGGCATGATGCAATTGTTTTTTTATGGGCCTGTAGCCATCCCAAGAACCCTGAAGGTTCATTCCGTTTTAAGGGTTGCTTTAACTCTTGGCCAGGTGGGTGTCATGAGTTTTGTTCAAATGCTTTGAGCTCCATGACAAATGGAATCACAAGACCCCAAGTCACTCTGCTCACAGGACTGCAGATCAACATAAGCCCCTCTGAATCTTTAGGAAGAGCAAAGACCGTTCAAGGAATGTGATTTTTGTTCTGGTTTTGTTTTTTTGCTACAGAGGGATATAAATACTATTCACAGTATTCTGCTTGATGAATCAGAATCCGAAACTATTTATTTTGGCTAGCTTAATATGTTGTCAGCCTCCCTCTTCCTTCTGGAAAATTTTGGCCTTTCCATGAGGAGCATAAAAATCTGCAAAGCTATCTTCACTTGAATTTTAGCAAGAAGTCAGTTATAAAATCGGTGATTTGTGCTGTGTGTTTCTTGTCGTTAGGATGACAATAATTTTGCATTTTTAAAGAATCTAGTAAAATCTGTGTTCACAGACACACTTCAAACTTGGATGTTTTGCTTCTAAACATTTGCCTGCCCTCACTATAAGGTAACGTGAGCTGTTGTTGGTCTTTCTCTCTGACTAATATAGAAAACATTTTTGGAAATTGAAAGGTACTTTGGGGTGTTTTGGATTGTTTTTACTTCAGAAGAGCTCAGGCAGGTTAATGGGGGAGTTTTTGCAGTTTGTCTGTGTAGATGTCCATGAACATTTAATATCTTTTCTCAGAAGCCTGCAGTGATTATTTTAGGATTTGCTTTCTTTTCTGAGTACGTTTATCAGCTAAAGACCATGTTTACTTTCTTTGCAGCTCCTTTCACGCCTTTAACTATTGAGGCATTGAAAGGTTGTGTTGCAGTGATCCAAATCCAGATTCAGCGTTAACCTATTTTGTCAACATTTCTGTTCACTTCTGTACAGGTATTAATGCTGAATCTTCCATGTATGGAGTGGGAAGATATTATTTCTCCTACCTTGCTAACATAAATTGCATGTTTTTTATTTTTTTTCCTTAAAAAGGCAGAGAGGACTTGTTGAATGTGTCTTCCCAAAGGTGTGAATGGCCAGTTCTTGAAAAATTGGTTTGTGACAGCAAGATGCAGGCGTATTTGTGTTCCCTCTGCATGCATCACTAGTTCAGATAAAGTCGTGACCTGAATAGGTACGTGCCAGTATTGTGTCACCAAAGACTGGAGCCTAAATAGTGGGAACATATTGAGGGCTTTCGCTATCTGTTTTATTTCTTTGTTTTTCTAATAACTACCAATTTACTCTGTTCTTCATTACATCTACATTAGCCAAAAGCTTCTTTAACGCCATCATATCTAGCAAACAATGGGCATTGTATAGATTTATGTATGAATAAACAAATGTAAATTAAAACAGCTGAAGGTCTACATGAACTTCACATATAGGATATTCTGGCATGAAATATCTTTGTAGTATATTTCATCCTGTTTTTTTATGTCATGCTCAAGGCAGATTCTCCAGCAGCAAGTCTGTATTTGTTATTGATTTTGTTAATTTTCAACTTCGGACCCAAGCTGTTTAAACAGATTGCTCCCTGCTTTTATCCGAGTCAACTTCCTCATGCTTTCATCAGAGCGAAAGAGATTATTTGACTTTCTGTCTCCTAACACAACGTTACAAGAGAGTTGTATGTTAAGTGGCAGTGATGGATTCTGTATCGTGGTATGCCATCCTGTCTGCATGTAAGACCCCTGTAATAGTTCCCTGGCAAAGACAAAAACATCTCGCTCTTATTTATTTGGAGGCTATTTATTAGTATTCATTTCAATAGTATTTAGTCTGTAACTGAAGCTACTATTTTTCAGAATTAGATTAGGTGAGGGTATGTTTGAACTTGAATAATAATGTGCAGGCATAATACTTTTATATCCTGGCACTAATTCTGTATCATAAGAAACAGTTTCTTTCCCTTTCCTGGGTACACAGTGTTTGTGAACTGATTAATACCTGGCGATAGGAGGATACCTCTTCAGGCTGACTCGCAGTGTAGTTCTGAGGATTTAATAGCAACTAGCACTGACACAAGCTCTGCACACACACAAGGTTTTCTGGTGGGAGCAAAGTCTCCTTTTATCCTTGGCATCTTAAAGAAAAGTTAAGATGGAGATAGTTAACTAATTTCTCAATCAGCTAAACCTATGGAAAATACTTGGAAGACTCTGCTGGGAACGTACAGAAACTCAGTTACGCTTATGTTTCAGTTCTCTCTGCAGGGAACAATTGGGTTATAGCTGTAGAATATGAGTTCCCTCAATCAGAGTAGCAGGTAAAATCAGTATGGACAACATCAGATGCTTTGGAGATATACAGCACCTTCAGTGACTGTAGTGTTGGCAGATTGCATGTGCATCTCTTTCTTTGAGCTGTCTGTGGCTTTGTGCTCCAGGCTGAGTAGGTGAAGTGATAAAATACCTTCTGTAGGTTCTGAAGACAGTTTTTCCTAGAGAGGAGCCACAAATATTTTCTACCCTCATTGAAGTTGCAGAAAGAGAACTTCAAACTGTAGCAAATGACAGCTCCCAGACACAGTCTCAATTCACAGCTGAGCAGGCAGGGAAACCCTTGCAGGGTTTTTCATGCAGGAGACACATGACTCCTTGTGAGCAATGCTAATATATTAACTCCTTGTTACAGCCACACTTTTCTTTGTGTTGTCCTTCTGAGCAAGCGGTGCTTTATACAGACCTCGGTGCCGTTAGCCTGGAGAGAGCAGTGGTGCAGGTGATCTTAGGCTGGCTGCTCTAAACTGCAGAAGCCCACCACCAAGTTGTCCTCCAAATGTGGGTCAGGGATTCTTGCCAGAGAGGGTGGCCTGGATGGGGCCCAAGTGAAGGAGAGAAGTGCACAGAAACAGGAGCCGGAATAAACTCGGGAATGGTGCAGGAATAAAGCATTCTTGTCTGTTTAAATTTTTCATTTTAGCTGCTTTAAAAAAGCTGCTGTAAATGATCAAGGTGCTTGCAACTATTGAAGGACCATTTCTGGTACGGCTCAAAATTGAATACTAATCGGTTGTATTTCTGTAGGAAAATCACCACAAGGCTGAAATTGCTATACTACTAAAAGATGATGTGCCTTCATGCTTAGCTGTATATAGTCTAACATCTGGACACATTGCAGTCTTACTTGCAACCAGCAGTAGCTCTACATATGCTTATTGGCTATAAGAATTCTGCTGCTTCATTTGTGCAGTTATTGGCACCTCTACATATGCAATCACAAGTTATTTTTCATCATTATGTATTTTGAAGGCAGGATACAGATTAAAGGAGTGTTAATAGTAAAATTAGAATATCAGTCCTGACACAGATGCTGAAGTGTTTCTCTGTTAGTGGTCAATAAACAAGTTAGGAAATAGCTAAGCTTTTTGCTGGTCAAATTAGATCTGGTTAAGTTAATCACAAGTTACTTGTTATTATCCTCCACAGCACATCTGTTTACTGAGAGTTTTCTGTATATGCTGAGAACAGGGGAAAAAAATGGACCTGCAGGCTTTTTTAGTATAAAGGTTTGATATATTTTTGAGGTTTTTGCTTGTACCATATGATACATAAAATAGGATTACAAATGGTGATTATAATGATCTGAACAGGCTCACTCTATGATACACAGAAAACTCTATGATACCCACCTTCCTTTTTTTGTAAAAATATACCCCTAAGTCAAAGACTTTCTGGAGCATAAATGCCTAGAATCTTATTAAAATCTGATCTCATTAAGTACACCATCAGTATTAAAATAGTGTATCCTAAATCTCAGTCATTCAGAAATGATCTGTGCCTGAAAAGATGAAATGAGAAACTTGCCAATTAGTATAAATGCCTTAGTGGAGTGGAAAGTGACTTCAAAGAAGTTGATTATATATTTGGGTTTTTTGATATATATCTTTTCTTTTTTTTTCTGAAGTACTTCCAATTTGGAGACAACTTTTAAAATTCTTTTAGTGTAATATTGGAACACTTGCAGTTCCTTTATCATTTGTGTACAAACCGAATGTAAGGGGAACATTTGAAACATTTGAAAATATTTTAAAGCGATCTGTTTAGTTTTTAAAGATGAAGGGATCGAAAATGAAATGCAAACTCTTAGCCTGCTTGTGCTCGTCTGCTGCACCGCTGTTTTCTTTTATGTGCGCTGTGGGCCAGTGTTTGATGCAGCATTTCATCACGTTACCCAAACCTTTTATTATGGCAAGCCTTAGTCTGAAAACATCACGTTTTGTGTCTGCGTCTGATCATCTCTTCTCACTTTTGCAATCTGGTTGGGCCCATCAAACAGTGCTACAGTGTTCAGTAAACCTTGAATTCCCAACCTCCATCAAACTGGCAAGAAACAGAAGCCTCAAGTTCCGCACAGAAGGCTCCCTCCATCACATGAGGAGCATTCCAGTCTCAGGCTGCTTTAGTCCCATGGCAGATTATACCTAGGAGCAGCTGGCATTTCCAGCTTCGAGTCCTCCTTATTTGTGTTGCACAACATCTGGCAACCAAAAAAGTTTTAATAAAGAGTAGCATTAGTATAGAGAGTCACATGCTGCATAAAGGATATCTTGGAAAGAAAGCAAGTATTGTATCCTCTTGTATGCAACATCCGCATGCTGCGGCCTGGTTTTCCTGGTAACAGATGCAGCCTGTTTTTAAATTTCGGTTATTTCAGTGGGAAAAAAATTAATTAAACAATATTTCCTAGTTTCCACAGAAATTTAAGCAACACTGAGGCTTGTTTTGGCCATTCTGCAAAGGACACTGAGTAATTCAGACTGAAACCTTTTGACGATGCCACTGCATACTGATGATGTCAGTAGGGTTCTTTATCACTGCTGAACATCCATTGTGATTTCCGATGGAGTGGGAGGCAAGGAAAGAGCAGTACATCAAAGCAGATGGTATATTGTTGTAACACCACGTGTATAAATATTGGTGCAGTGGTGGTAGTATCCGTATTACGTGCCAGCAAAAGTTTATAAAAATCCACCTCAGAGCTGGAGGTCCAAAAACGCATGGTAAGGCAAAAAGGCCATCATTTAAATGGGGAGGGTTTCAGTGGGAAGTGGAGACAGGCCATAACTACAGTCTCGTGCTCTGCTGTGGGAGCAGGAGGAAGCCCAGATGTATGTAAAAAAAGCATAAGTGAGGGGGAAACAGGTTCTTTTCCATCTCGTGCTGTATCAAATTCCTCCCTCCTTAGCTTCTCTTAATCCTCCAGCATTTTTAGAAATTATTGCTTTATGAAAAATGTAAATGTAATTATATATAATGGGTATTTATTATAAACTTACACATAATTATGTAGTTTTCAAAGATGGGATAAAAGGCATTACTGAAACAAGAAAACACTTTTCTGTCACCTCTAATAATGTTTTCCACATCCCTCCATTTCAAAACAGAAGTGATTGGGATCAGCACAAGGAAGCTGTTCATACTGGTTCCCAGCTGTGGATGTGTCAGTGGGGATAAATTTCATGTCCTTGAATATTACCCATTGTTGAGTACCAATTTGCTCACACCTTAAGTTCTACTTTGCCAGAAACAAAGCTTTCCAAGGTGTTTATCTTCTCCTTCAGTGAGGTTTTGAGGTTTTGCAAAGTGTTTGTACAAGGAGGTTTAAGGGCCCGTGTGACTAAATAAAAATAGCCCCAGCTGTTAAATGGCAGTTTGCCTTCCTTTTGGAGGAGCAGAGGTCAGGGATATACATTTATTTTCTTAATCTGTGCAGGTTTTCAGTGCCCTTTCAGTCCTGTTTCTGTCTGTGGGCCAGCTGGGTCATTAGTGGCTGATGGCTGATGAGCAGAATTTGCCTTTCTGATCAGACTGGCTGCTGCACCTTGCAGGAACCTCCTGGAGCTGGAAAGGGGCAGATTGGAAGCCCAGCTGTTGTCCTTGGGTCACTTTTTTTTATAGTATGTTCCAAATCTGAGGAGGCTTTCATTCAGTTTTTAGTTGTGAGGCATATTAAATGTCATTTCCATCAGATTTATTTATCCCTCATCCCAGAAAACTGGGGAAAGTATTCTGCTTTTTCCTTCAAACCATCATATTCAAGGTTTTATTGGAATTTTAATGAAGCATTTTTGTGTGGGTGTGTTTTCTAGAAAGGGGGGGGGGGGACGACGACACCTGTTTCCTTTTTTTTTTTTTAAAAAAAAAAAATCATGTCACCCTAAAAGCTGTTTTTGCAGACAAACTACTTTTGCTTATTTGATTTTGTAAGAGATATGTTTATTTGAATACTGCATAGACCTTCTTGGGGACTTCCACAGAGTAAGACCCCCTGTGCTTTTGCATCCATACTGTACCTTTCAGAAGATACCTCTGGGTTATTTTAACACCAGCTTTCTGTTAAATAATGGACTGTGAGAAAAGTTTAAATAAAATACCTTTGGGCATACTAAATGACAAACTTCTCCGAACGTACTTTATGAGAGACTTGCAGCCCAATCTCCTAAAAGAAGCGCTTGCAATCTGGCTTTATAGCTGATACACAACTAGCTGACAGACAAAAACCTAGCCAGGATTTCAATTTACAACTTATGATACACAGGGTTCTTTCTTCCTTGCAATGCTTTAAACTGAAATTGAATTTTAAATTAACTTGACACTGTGCTGTTTTCAAGTCAGATAAATAACTGTGTTCCTTTTCGCTCTGTTCATAATATATTTGATATCTTACTATGAAAGTATTTCCTGAATTGATATTAATATTACACATTTACCTTCCTTTTTTTCTTTAAGGAAAAAAAAAAGTGAAACATAGCTGTGTAGCTGTAAGAAGTATTGTTCGCACTTTGACAATTATATGGTTTTGTAGTTTCGGAATTTTCCAGTTTTATTTCTGTTACTCACTGTAAAAACTTGTGGTTTATTTCTGTGGTTTTTCACATAACTTTGATCAAACAGTGGCCTTCAGAGTTACATTCTTTGAGCTACCATGCATGTAGGTAACTTCCAATTTAGTTCATCACAGGGCCACATTCTTCAGTACCACATTTACACCTTCATGGTGTTAGTGAATCACTGTCTCAAGCTCCCAGACTATCAGTTTGGGGTGCTTTTTTATATTTTTGAGTGTTTGTGTTTTTTCAAAGCTGTTAAAGCCACACTGTACAGGTGTAAGCACTTGTATAACACCAAGTAGTTATGAATATGGTCAGTGGTGTCTTAATCTGACACCTGATAGCATCTTTTTTACACTGGATAGATGATGACACTAGGAAAACTTATAAAACGGCTGCCAAAAAATAATAAAATTATACCTAAGTATTTTTAAAGAAAAGTAAATAAATACCTATGTTTCTGAATGTGTATGTATAGTGGAAAGGAAGAATTTTACAATTGAATTGTCTTGTGGTGGTTTGTTGGGGTTTTTTTTGCTAATTCTCACACTCATAAATGAACAAAACTTTCTCATAAAACTGTGTCTGGAAGAGCTTATACTGAAGGACATACAGTGGCTTAATTTACCATGTTGGCATTCTGGGCAAAATGTATTTCTTCTGCCTGAGTAAAAAATGTGGCTACTGCCATGGGTCCTTATGTGTAACTCGTAATAAAGTATCAGAGTACATTCCTCCCTCCCTTCTCCACCAGGAAGGTGTCCTCCAGGCAGCTCCCATTTTGTACCATCTGGCTTTCTGCAAGGCGTTAGCATTCCAGGAGGGGTTTCCACCAGACTTTAACAGTGGTCAGGTCCAGCAAAAGGAAAAATTACCAAACATTTCCCCTTATAGGCTTAGGACTAGAATTGTAACTAGGGGCTTTGGGGAGTGTATTAAAGACCACTGCACTCCTTGCCCTCTCTTTCCCTATTCCCTTGCTAGCCAATACCAGTATGACCCAAGAGCCTGACTCTGTTTTTATTACCAAACACAATGAAAAAATATTTGGAATATTTCATTTCTGTGAGTGTATTAATGAAGGAGAAAAAAAATACCTCTACCTTAAACAGGACAAGAAGTTATGCAGACCTGCCTGACACAGCCAGAAATTCTCTTGGGCAAAGGAATGCCACATGAAATTGGAAAGTTCTTCTTTGGTCAAATAAGTGAAATACTAGAGCCTTAGTTCGGTTGCTTTTCACTGTCTTACAGTCTGGTCATCTCTTCACTCCTCTCCCTTTCACCCACCACTCCCCCGAGGTATTCAAATGGGAAAAACTTTCTTTCAAAGGTATTTACACAAAGACGGCATTTGGCAGAAGGTGAGATTTCTTCTGATCAAAAGCATCTTGGTGTGCTCTGATCTTTCCCCAGAACTTAGCTAAATGTGCAGAAAAAAGGACTCTTGCTCAGTATCCTTTGCAGTTAGGGAACCTTTTGGTGGACGTTGTCATTGCACATTCTAGGGGCGTGCGCCTGTGCATATCTAGGCATATTTGTTTCAGTACTCTGTCAGGATGGATGCCAAAGAGATTAAACTGCATCTTTCATCCTGGGGAGAAGAGAGCCTAAATGGGTTTATCATGGGGTTTTCATTCACCCTGTCATTTCTCCCTTCTTTATAGTTCATTGCTAGACTTCTAATTTTTCCCGACAGCAGCGCACACCCCTGCAGCTGGCCCTGCATGATTCCCTCCTCCTAGACTGACACAAGAGTGGATGCATAAATCTCCTGCCGTCAGGGTGCCTCCTGTAGCAGGCACTGCCCCCTCTCCCCCCTGGAAGAAGATTTGTCCCCTCCACAGCACTCTCATTTACCACCTACTAGTTTTGCCTGCTGAGCCAAGATGCTGCCCGTGACCGTTATCCAGCCTATGCTAAACATCAGGAAATGGTTCTTTTCTTACAAAAATACATCCTTTTTTTCTTTTGTTCTCCTAATGACAATTATTTGTGGAAATTGGAATGCCTTTGAAATTTCTATTTGACACAAACATTACACTGTACAGCAACCAGCTCCTATGAAAAGCAAGAACTGAGTGATTGTTTGAATTAGGAGCTGGAGGATGAGAAGAACTGTCAAGAACAAGAATTTTGACAGAAATACAGGTCTTCAGGAGGCCTTCAGTTGGAGATCCCCATGTTCTCTGAGGCGCCGTATTAATTCAAAATTATTGCTTTGAACCATAGGGTAAGCGCGCAGTGCTGTCAAAACCAGGGCTTCCCAGCTCATGAACTCATCCAGTGCATTGGCAGTTTATAAATCAGACAGGACTTGTGGACTGTTTACAAAGTATTGTTTGAAAATCTCTTCCTTAGCTCTCCATCCTCACTCATAGCAGTGGAATATAACAGCTTGTTAAAAATCAATGCAAGAATAGTTTAAAAGGCAGCACTCACTGTTTCTGTCCTGAAAATGAAAGCAGGCACAGGATGAATGTGCAGTGTACGGGAAAAGCTTTGTCATCCTTTACCAGCACTGAAGGGACAGGTAAAGGCCAGCCTCTCTTCTAAGAGTCTCTTCCACAAAATACTAGATTTCTCAAATAGCTATTTGGTGTTAGCAACCTGCTGATAGTCTGATATGCGTAGTTGCTTTGAGAATTAAATGAGTTTTTTCTTCAGCTACAAGTGTTTGGCTGTTTTGTCTGCTGCTGTCCTTATGATGATTCATATTGCAGTTAGTTTAAAGAGGCGGATAAACTACAATTGTTTATATACAAACAGAATATGGCATTGGCTGCCAGAAACTAATCTTGCTAATATTTGGCTTGCTAGGTTGCCTCATGTTTCACATTTTGGCTATCAGAGAGAGCTAGCTTAAAATTAATTGAAAAGAGCTATAGTATTTTCTCCTCTGTAGATGCTGGCAATTGATTATACAATGTCAGAGGTGTTAGCAGTGTCAGCGACCTTCATCTAGCCAGCTGGAATAATGGGCAAGATTTGCTTTAAGACACGCTGCATTTGGCTGACAGGTTTTGTTGCATCTGCAGCCAACTCTGTATCATTAACAAGGAAAAAAGGGTGGATGGAGGAGAGTAGCTTGTAAATGTAACAGTGCTCACTTCACTAAATTTACTTGAAAAATGATGTTTTTTTTGTGTCCAATGCCATTTTGTGCTTTTCATGATCCTCTAATTAAGCACAGAGGATTGTGGATCCAGGCTTTGATTTGAACAGTGTTGGTTGTCCTCCTTCTAGAGGAGTGAACAAAACTTCCTCTCTCTGCTGCTGGAAGCTAACTCGTGAACGAATTTCAATTCCATGCCTTGGTTACTACACATTATTAGGAATCCCACTCTCGTGGGACTTCATGTGCAGAACCGCATCCTTGCAGCAGACCTGCTTGCCAGCTGCGCATCAGTACAGCTGTTCCCAGGGTGTTTAAATTTGACTTTGCATCTCAACTATTCCCACTTAATACAATAAGCTTTGAGGTAAACTATGGGGGTATTGGAAAAAAAAGTCCTCTGTGTCTAACAGTCTCTTTAGACTGCTTGAGGCTAAGGCTCAGCTTTAAAACTGATGCTGTCTCTTTATTTGAAATAGTTTTATTAGAATAAAGCAGTACCTGTGATTCTTGAAAAACAAAGGAAGAAAGAACGTGTGTATCCCCTTGCTTCGTAGACCTATGTGAGTGGTTTTCTGAGGGGATTACCGCTTTCTTGCCTCTGTGTTCCCTTGCAGCAGTAGCAGTGATAGAGTGATGGCCAATGTGCTGGTTGGGATTTGGAGAGAGAGTATCTGCAGTTCTTGGAGAAGAGAGAAGGCAGAGGAGGACAGAGATGATGGGAGTGTTAGACTTTGAAGACCAAGAGAAATTTTGGACTTGAGGAGAACTTTCCAACCTCACATGGCGTTCCTTCACCTTAATGATTAAAAACTATGTTTACTTTTTTTTTCAGTATCCTGTCTTTATGATGTTTTAGGACTGGAATTCTTGCACTTTATTCCTGGATATCTCATGTATTAAATAATGTCTCTATTTCTCTCTAATGAGAGCAGGTACACAGAGAAACAGAAAGAGATCTTTCTGCATTACAGAAGTTTTTCTTGGGTTTAGTATTAATCAAGAAACACAGATATGCTTAATGATTTTGGAGGGAAAAAATCCTAAGAAAGTCTGTCTTCTGAGAGAGACTCTTTGAAAAGTCAGGTTTTACTGCTCAGTAAACCTGCCAGCCAGCTAAAAGTTTCGGCTCATGGACATTATGGAGGCAGCCAGAGCTCAGGGCTGGGAGCTGGCTGCGGGATGCTTCAAGAGAGATGGAGGCTTGTGTGTGACCTTTTCCCTTAGTGGAGAAAGGAGGCCTTACTGGGAGGGCTGTGGTGGCAGGGAGAGGTGTGCATGCAAGGGGTCCCACTGCTTTTGCTGCAGATGGGTCTGACAGCTGCATGTGACACAAAAGCTCAGGCTGATTTTAAAAATAGTGTCCTGACTTCAGAATCACAGGTAGAAAATGTATTACTGTGAAGCTGGTGCTTCCTCTACAGTAAATACCAGCAGCTTAGGGTCTTCTTTTCTGCCAAGCCCTTCCTTAGCATTACCTAACAGAGGACTTAAGATGCATTCTCTTAGTTTTCTTTCCAGGGTATTTTACCTAATTGTGTTAAATCCTTTCAATCTGTGACATGTGAAAAGATACTTCTGCTAATTTAAGGTTAAAAGTACCTGTTAAAGAGTTTTCATATGTAAAATGCTTATAGATTTGAACTACTGAAAGACTTCATGTTGGAAAATATGCATACAGTAAAAATGGTGGTAAACATGAAAAAAGGTTGGGTTGTATTACTGAGAGGTACAAACAAGTCTTTGTTCCCTTTGGAATAAATCATAGGATAACTTACATTGGAAGGGACCACTGGAGGTCATATAGCCCAACACCTTGCTTAGATCAGGGCCAGTGAGATCAGGTTGCTGGGAACATATGAAGTATTTAGTAGTCCACATAGCTCAAAACTTAAATATATGATGGTGAGTTTCCTGGGATTTTTGAAAGGGAAAAAATTGAATTGTAATATGTCTCCTTTGTCTTCACCTTTCAGAAGGGGGGGGGGGGGGGGGGGGGGGGAAAGGGAGGCTGAGGAAAGAAGTTCTTTACTATGCATTTCCTTTTATTTTTAGATGGAAATAAAAATTTTATCAGGCTAAACCATACTTGCCATACTCAATTATCCCCCAGAAAGTTGAAATAAGTATAGATGTAGGCTTTTTAAGAATATGCCCCTAGAAGTAAAGTTCTGAAGGGAAACTGCAAGGTGACATTGCTTTTGAAAATTGAGCCTTAATAAATGGCTTCATTTAGGCATCCATCCTTGAAAATGGATGGTGAACTATGTAAGGGTTGGGAGGAAAAGGGGAAAAAGGGAGATGCAAGAGAATGGTACTAGGTGAAAGTACAAGGTAATTTAAGTCCTTGGTTAATGCCTCTATTTGAAATTAGCACTGGTTGATTTGGTCACCCAGCCACTGGCAGCTCAAAGTCAATTCTTACTATAAAGTGCTCTTGCCACAGATGGAGCTTGAGTAAGTTTGTTATGAGTCTACTATTATCTTCTAGAAAAGTGGTCCCTCCAAGGGAGAGTTAGGATGCTTTGTAAATAGCTTTCTAGTGTTTTGCGTGTCCGCAAGACCTTTTAAGTTGAGAGGGCACCTGTAGTAAAGAAAAACAGAGAACCATGCTTATTGGTAATGACAGCTGTAATTAGTTTCCCCTTTTATAAGGCTGTGTTGAATCTCCAGCAGTCAGGCAGTGTAAACATCCATCGCTGGGTCTCGAATGCAAAAAGTTGCATCAGTCCTGTGCTGAGGATGCTGAGAGCCTGTCCTGTTGTTCCAGGTGAGAAGAGCAAGGGGAACAGCCCAGGGCTCCATTCTGGGGCTTGCCTGGTACCCGCTGGAGCACAGCTGAACAAGACTAAACACTGACACTGCCTCATCTCCTCCTGAAGTCCCAGCAGAAGTTGGTTTCTCTCTCCCAAGCCGCAGTGTGCACGCAGACTTCTCATGTGAAATTTTTGTTTTCAGGTAAGCTCACTTTTACCTTTATATAATGCATTGGAGTTTTTTAAATGGGAAATTATATTCTATTTTTCTAGACAAATTTGTTGCTATTCATCAAGACTTTCAGATGTTGCTGGAGCATATAATAAATGTTTATTACTACTAATGGAGACAAAACTTCTAGGAGCCAATCTTTCAAGAGACATTAAATATTAGCAAATAAAAAAAAAAAAACCCGAACAGCTTGGCAGAGGTTTTGTATTCATAAACCTATTTATAGATGGTGTGGTGGGTAGAAGAGCAGGTTTGTGTCTCTGCCAGCAAGATGCTCCAGCCTACTGCTGTGCTAGTGCTTGCCCTAATTTTGCACTTACATTCTGAGTCTCCCAGGGGAATGCTGAGCAGATGTGTGATTGACCTGAATCTTGAAGGTGCACGTGTTTGACTGCGTCTCTGAGGATGATCGGAGAGATTCGATCAACTTCTTTATCAGGACCTGTTCACATTGATTAGCACACGTTGACTTGACAGGCTTCTCCGAAACCAGCTTGTAAAACCTCCTTCAAACTAAGAATTTTCTTTATCCTCAAGTGGCCAAAGAGTCCTGAAGCAAAGATTGACAGGGTGGCACAGACATGGCTCTGAGTCTGTTCTTTAGCTGCAAAGTGGTTTAAGACTGTTTTGGCAGCTTGCTTGGTGCTGGCGACGCTCCTGGAAGTGCTGCTGTTGGGAGCTGCCAGGTTCCAGCCTGGCGTGAGCCTGGAGGGGAAGGCAAGGCGTTTCGCTGGGATTATCTCAGCTATCGCTAATAATTGTCCATAGACTGTCCTTATTGGAAGATAGCACTTAGCCTTTCCAGCAAGAGAAATATGTCTCCAGCCCAACACCAAAGAGAAATTAAACAGTGGGAAAGGAAAATAAAATATACAGAGGCAAGTTAAGGAAACAAGTGTATTCTAGCGTTTAGCTAGTATCTGGCTGCATGCCAGTTGGGGAGCGTTTTTGTTTAGATGTTGGTTTTGGGGAGGTTTTTTTGGATGCCTCTGTGTGTTACATTTTACTTCCCCTTAAAAACTAATGGGAAAAGGAGGGGTCAAAATACATTTTTATGTGCATGTGAGCTGCAGAATGAATAAAAGTGAAGACAGCTGTTCTAAAACAAAACAGCACATTCTGCCTTCACACATTCATTTACGTATCTAAAATCAAGATTTTTTGAAATTAGGAAAAAGCATGAAAATAGCCACTATTTAAGCTTATTCACATATACTCATCAGGGAAAATGAGTATCACTAAGGAGCAAAGGTGGGTCCTATGGGGGATGTGAAAGTAAAGGTGGACTCATTGAAAGCAAGTAATAGCAGAGTAATTCTGCTGTGGAATTTTAAACCAGTTATGTGAGTAACACAGGATATGTTCTGAAAATAGCTAGAACCACTTTTTTTGTGGATATAGCTAACATGGTTTCAGAAAGCCTCTGCCCGTCCAGGATTAGCACTTCACACCTGAGGCAGCGTGAGTGCTTGCGTGTTTGACTGTACATTGTTGCCTCACTGAAAGTTGGCTTTTCTTGATCTGCCTCTCCCATGGTGAATCTTCCAAAAAATGCACAAAGGCGTGTCTGATAATACCCAGTACCTCAGCTTGTTTCTGTGTCTGTCTGGAAAGTCTGATGTTTAAGAGATGCCTGTTCTTAGATTTTGCAATGATTAAATGTTTTGATAAGTTGAATCAAGCTACATCAAACTTTTACTGAAATTAATGCAAGTTTCACGTAACTGGACTGATTAAAGTAATATATCAAGAAGCCTTCACTGATGTAGTTGTTTCTTGAGCTCTGTTCCTTTGAAAAGAAGATTAGCGTGCTTGTGCTTTTTAATAAAATGAGCCAAGTACTAAAAATCCACTGTCAGCAGTTTGGCTTGAACGCTGGAGTATGTGGCTCATTGATGCACAGAACTTGGAGGATATTAAATGTGGGTATTAATTTTGTTTGTTCCTCTATCACAAAGAAAGTAGAAATGCTCATACAAGAGAAGAAAATAGTTTATGGAATTTTCAGCATTACCTTTTGTAGTATGTATTTATGAACTTCGATGCATAGTAGATACGAAGTGTTTCCTGGTGTTAGACATGTGTAAGTAAGTATAAATCAGTGTTGGTTTTTTGGTTGTTTGAGGGGGTTTTTTGCATGTGTGTGTTGTTTTTTTTTTTTACAACCATTAAAACACCTACATGGTAGTGTTCAAAAAGAGAAACAAAAACTAAGATCTCCACTAAACTTTCTTTTCTTTCTAGGAGCTTTGCTCAAACTTCATTAATCTTCCAAGTTTTCCTTTTAAATGGGTGGCTAGTGTGGCATTTCTGCAAATTAATTTAACGTGAAGATTTTGTTTCTAAAGTTGTTCAAGTAAGCGTAGCTGCAAGTCTGATTCACTTGTGTGGCAATGAACTCTGCACATGTAAATCGCCCTTCTAATAAGTCCGTATTGTGCTAGAAGGTGTAATGGCTGCCATCAATCAGAGGGCTGGTAAAAGTTGTTCTCCCCCTCTCCCCCAGACTAAATGAGACAGCAATTAAATGCCCTTTTGTTGAGTGATAGCTGAGACAATGGAAATCAATGTCCAAAGCACAAACCAGAGTGGCAAGTCTTAAGTATAAACTAAGCCATGTGTCCCAAGGGATTGGCATGTTGATTTACTTACAGCTGAGAGGGTATATGAAAGGAATAACTGGGAATGTAGACAGCAGGAGAAGCAGTAATGCTCCTTGGAGTGCAGCCAGGAGGGAATACTTGCTGGGAAGACTTCTCAGTGAGGCTGTGCTGCCATGATCTTGCCTCTGTGCAACCCAGGCTCAGCCAGCAGTACAAATTTGATCCAGAACAGGCCCTTGCATAAGATCATGATCAGAAAATAAGATACCAAGTTTGTTTGTGGTATGTTTTTATGTTGGCTGCTCAAGAACAGGCAGTAGCTGATGTGGTGTGAAGCTTACTGATACAAACGTAGCCTTTTAGCTTTTTTGAAAGTGCTTCAGCGAGCAGGGTGAGTTTATACTTGACCAGTGCTGTTATTGCAGTGGTTTAGATCCCTGGAAGAGAGCTTGCTGCATTGTCAAGCTGCATTCTGAGAGCAACATCCCCCCCTCTACAAATGCTATCACTTTGTTCCTGAGTGCTTTACAAGTGCAAGACTTACTCTTGCATTTCTCCTAAATAAAACTGCACTGTAAAAGAGCCCAGTTTTCTCATCAATTTCATGTGGATTAAAACAATCCCTTGAGACCCTTAGTACTGGTTAAAAATTTTAACTAAAGGACATGCAGTCACTTAGGTGGCTGAATGTGTTTTGCCTGTCATCTTCACTCCAGACCTTCTCTGAAGCTCATTATGTCAATGGGACACTTCCTTTTGACTCCAGCTCACAATTCTGCCTTAGCTTTATTGCCTTGCTGAAAGGGCCTTAAGTTACTTGCATGCACAGGGCTGCATTGTCTCTAATCTGTGTGGGTTTTTTGTTTTTGTTGGGGGTGTTTTTTCTGCTTTTGTGCAAAACTGTCAATGCATTGAGAACAACAAGCTATTGCATTTACTAATGTGTCATGCAGCTCATATGCCATTGACAGAAACTGGCTATACGATGCTTTGCAATAGCTCAGCGAAGCTGAAAGTCTTCTGCAAGTTTAAGGCTCCAAAGAAATGTTACAGTAAGAAATCATTTTATTTTTGTGCCTGAAAACTAATGCGCACAGGTGACCAGAGTAATCTGAAGTAATACTAGCATTTGACTAAAAGAATATACATCTGTTTAGAGAGTTCTGTACTGAATTTGTTTTGTGGAGTGCTGTATCTGTCCCAGCTCTTTTCAGGGCCCAAACAAAGGAAAACAAAACTAGCGGCATTAAGAAGTCGACAGAAATCAGCAGGAGTTAGGAATGGACTCATACAAAACCTTGGTGCTCCTTGTCCTTATTGCTGTCTTTTCCTTGTGTCCCCGTCAAGGAGACACTCTTTTTTCAAACTCATGTTCTACTACACTCATATTTGGTCTTTGCTTTTAAAGTATTGACAGTTACTGTGAATGACACACTTCACAATCCCATTGTCTTCATATCAATTCAGGTGTTCACCTCTGATTTCAGCTCTGGTTCTAGCCTTGAATTGTACCTCACTTCTGCATCAGGTTCTTTATTAAGGTAAAGCAGAGACCTAAGGAACCAGCAGAGACCCTGCATGGGCATAGCAATACCGTGTTACCAGCCTGGGTATAATACTTTGAACCTTTCAATGAAGACCTTGGATTATTAAGGTGATCTTCACTATTACCAGTACTGGTACCTTTTCTTAAATATTAAAGCATTCTTAGCAATAAATATATAATAATAAATTCTACAAATGTGGCCAAGATGATCATAGGCATAGGAGTGCAAAAGTCATTTGTGCTGTTTTATATTTAGTTATTCTGTGCGTACCTTCAAATAATTATGGATTAGGGTTTTTTAAGCGTCTACTTCTATATTGCAAGCCTTCAGCAGTCCAATAAAGCAGAGCCATTGACTGCTACTTGATGTGTCCATTACCTCCTGCAAATGCTTTGGAATACAATGGGGTAGCATGCAGACTTCAGAGCTGTCATGACAGGTATTAAGAACGTGTCAAATCCCAGTGATGACTGATAACATATCTGTCATTTGTGATGGGATTATTAGGAAGAGGAAAGCCACTAGGAGAAAGATACTTTAGGGGGAAAAAAAGGAGGGGGAGGGAAAGATAGGAGGAGAGAGGATTTACTATTCTTCAGAGCTGCCTGGTTTAATTAAGCCTTGTCTAGTCCATAAACAAATCTATTAACTTTCTGAATGCATTGGCAGCTTACACACTTCAACGCTGTAGCAGTAATTCCATGGAGTTTAAGTTTCTCTTTGGTGGATAGTTGCACTACAGGTATTGTGGCTATGATGGGCTTGACCAGAACATGAAAACAGCTAGTACATTAGTACTATATTTTTTTCTTTTGTTTCCAAATTGAGACTTTTAACAGAATGCTGTGGAAGAAAGAATTCAGCAGGCACATGAGAGGTTTTCTGCATGGAAACTCTTTACAGAACTGAGGAAGAACAGCCTGCCAGTGCAGGAGAACAGCCTGCCAGTGCCGTTTGATTTGCATCTTTGGTTAGCAAAATGATGTGAAGCATTGCTTCTTTTTTTTTTTTTTTTAGTCTGGATGTATATCTTGTGTGAGTGTGGAAAGAAGGCTGAGCTTCATCTCACTTGTAAAACTAGGTTCTGCTGAATGGGTCCAGTGTGCCTAGTACACAAACTGATGCCTATCAGGCGTTTTAGGGTGAGCTGTAAACATGTCAAAGGTCTAAAACCAGTTAAATATTAAGACAAAAAAAGCATGTTATTCTGTTGCCTTCTGATAGTCAGTGCCAGGATAGAGCAGGTGGCCTGCATGCTTCTTGTCAGCATCTTTTTGGTGCAGGTATATCCCTGGAGTGGTTAACCAGCATAGCTATCACATATGGCCCCTACACACAGAGCTCAATTTGGGGGGTGGCATATTAGATGTCAGAAGAGGGGGAGACTTGAAGTTCAGTGGGCTGAGACAACTATTCCTAGCTGTCATATGCTCCCTTACATCATTTTTCAGTGGGATTCAGCAGCCTTTGCACAGAGACTCTTAACACTGTTTAGATTTTCCCTCTGTCCTTTATGCCAATTTATCTGTTGGGTTTGTATGAAAAAGGACCTGGTCTTTATCCCTGTCCATTCCAGAGGCACAGCTAAGGTGGGCTTATCAGCTCTCTCAGGGGCCCCAGTCCATCAGGGAAGCAAAGGTAGTGGAGGTCAACCCAGTGGCCAAGTGGGCACTTGGCTACCACTGAACTGTTGCTGAAGGGCAGCTGTCATATTCGATGAGTCCAGCCAGGGTGGCTGCTGGCTTAGATAATGCATCTGGTGGCCATCCACACTGGTTGATGGCTCAGAGAGGAGTAGCTGCTTTGAAGGTAAGCAGGAGGCCAAAGCACAGTCTTGGGTTTGGGGAGCAAAGATGGAGAGCAGAGAGAGAGAAGACCTGTGTGAAGACCAAGCTGTAGCTGTCGTGGCACGGAGTGAACAATGATTGATGTTTAAATGATCAGTGGTGCATGAGAACCACACAGTGGCCTAGCCAAAACCAAACACTGTTGGGTGGGTTTGGACCCCAATCCTCACAGTCACTGATGGCAAATTAGCTGCCCTAAGCTGCCCATGTCTGTCTTATGTCACACAGCACAGACAATCCAAGCCCACCCCACTCCTTCAAGGGGGCGAGCTCTCCTCTCGGGTGAGGTGACTGTGGCAGCCCTGCCATGGGGCGTGGAGCACCAGCAGGGCAGGCAGTCAGCCTCTCAGCCCCGAAGAAGGACATGCCAGAGCACATGACAATGGCTGCATGGGTGCTGAGGATGCAAGCACAGGCTGCGGGCTGTGGGGTGAGCTACGGCAGGGATGGCGATGGCACCCACCATGTGTGTGCTCCCGGTAGGATACCTCATGTGTACCATAGGGTAAGAGCATGCACTGGGGCTGTTGTAGTACACCTGTGGGCTCATACCCTTGCCTACCTCATGGAAACTCACTTGCCTGCCTGGGCCCTTGGAAAGACCTTTGTATTTTTCTATCTCTACATGCACCTTTAACCCGCTCCCAAAGGCTGGCTGGGCAAAGACCAAAGAGCAATGTGAAGTGAGAACGCCAGGTTTTAAATGTGATGTATTGCAGCTTCATTCATTTCCCAAGGTAGCTTTCTCAAAGGCCTCGTGGCAACCATCCCAAAACCACCAGTGATTTGGGTACCTCAACCCAAAGCTGGTTTAGCTTAAGAGTTGTTAAAGGAGCCTGATAATTTTTTTTTAATTAATTATTTTTTTTCTTCCAGAAGCCAAACTCAGCATTTCTTCAGAGTAACTTGAACTGTGCACCCAGAAATCATTAATCATACTGTAAAATCTTGGCTTCAAGTTCCCCTTTTATGCATAGGAGATTACCATATGGGTTGTTAATGTCTGTGTCTTGCCAGCTGGCAGTACCTTGGTTCATACCAATAAATATGGTTTCATAAAGAAGAAGGGCTGTGGAAAATGGTGCTGTAGTGAAGAGCCTTCCTCCGCTGGTCACGGGTTTGTTTTGGCCCCGGATAGATGCAACGCAGATGTTCAAGTATATTGATAAAGGACAGCCTACGGTATGTGACTTTGCTCTTCAGTGGCTACTCCTTCAGGAGGAGAAAACAGTGCAAACAGGGACTGCTGGCAGCACTCACAGCCTACTTCATTTTTTTTCCAGTGTTCTCACAGTCTTTCATCAACACCCATATTTAATAAATTTACTGGTGAATGGGTTTTCTGTCCCAAGAAAGGACTACAGTGAAGTGTACATGAGCTTGGAGTACTTCTCTGAGGTGAAGCTGTTCCTTCCCTGTGCTCACTCTCCCTTCCCCAGTTCACTGGATTTTGTCAGTTTAAAAGAAGAAATAGGAACACTTATATGGGGATTATTGCAGAAGTTGACTTGAGACTTAGTTATTTCTTTTTTTCATTTTGCTGTACGTGAGGTGTCCTGAGATAACACAGAAAATCATGAGGTTGAGGGAGTAGCCTCTGAAGATCATTGAACTTTTAATAAAATTCCTTTTAGGATCCAAAATCAACAATGCCCTGCATGGTCTCAGTTCTGTTTTACATGTTCTCACACTTAGCTGCAGTCCAGTTCTTGATTATTTTTTATTTTTTTATTTAGTGGTAGGATTAGAAGCATCCTTTGAAAACCAAGCCAAACCACCACTACCATCCAATTTAAATACACAAGGATATCTTTAACCTGAAAAAGAAAATGCTTTGTAAGTCCAGCTTTAGAGTTCATCACGTATTTGAATGAAAACTGATTTCTATGTTTGTTTGGACAAAGTAAATTATTTCCAAAAACTGAAGAAGTCAGCAGTGGTGGTGGTTACTCTTTGGGGGAGGGGAGCTGGAAGTCAAATGATTGCAAAATAACTTTTTGCTGATAACAAACAAAGCCCAATGGGAGCTTGCTCTTTTGAAAGTATGTAACTGCTGGCATGAGGATGTTTGTTAGAATGTTTTTAGTGCTGAAAAAGGAAAGCAACATTCATTGGAGTTTTGGTAATCCTGAACAAAAACACATGTTAAGCTCCAGTTGCTCTGCTCTGGACAGTAGCATTACACTATGTAGGAAAGGGTTTTCTCAGCTAACAGGTTCCTCCTCTAAGCCTTTTATCCTGTATTTAGATGAGAGGGAGTGAGAGAAAGAGATGTTTGGTCATAAGGAGAATAGTGTCTTACAGCAGTATCTCTAATAAGACTTCAGGGTGGTTGCAATTTGAAAGGTTGCAGCTAAGCTCAGGTAAAGCTAAAAAATCTGTACTCATTTTAATTGTGGTGTAAAGCATCAGTATTACCATATGAAAAGAATCAGTGACATCTTGACTTGCTTGGTGAATTAAGAATCTGTTCATGGTAATGACCGTTAACTCACTGACATGATGATAAAGAGATTACAGGGTTCAGCTTCCCACTTACAAATAATTGGTTGGTGCATGTGCTGTTCTGCTAGTCCCATCTCGATGTATAGAATCATGGAATCATTTAGGCTGGAAAAGACCTTTAAGATCATCCAGTCCAGCTGTTAACCCAGCACTGCCAAGTCCACCACTAAACCATGTCCCTAGTGCCATGCCTACATGTCTTAAATGCCTCCAGGGACTGTGACTAAACCAGTTCCCTGGGCAGCCTGTTCCAATGCTTGACAACCCTTTCAGGGAAGAAATGTTTCCTAATATCCAATCTAAACCTCCCTAGCACAACCCAAGGCCATTTCCTCTTGTCCCATCACTTGTTACTTGGGTGAAGAGACTGACACCTACCCTGGTACAGCCTCCTTTTAGGTAGTTGTAGAAAGTGGTAAGGCCTCCCCTGACTCTCCTTTTCTCCAGGCTACTTTGGAGTCTTCACCAGCTTTGTTCCCCTTCTCTGGACACGGTCCAGCACTTTAACGTCTTCCTTGTAATGACAGGCCCAGAACTGCACACAGTATTCGAGGAGCAGCCTCACCAGTGCCCAGTACGGGGGGACAATGGCTTCCCTGGTCCTGCTGGCCATGCTGTTTCTGATACAAGCCAGGATGCTGTTGGCTGCCTTGGCCACCTGGGCACACTGCCGGCTCATGTTCAGCTGGCTGTCAACCAGCACCTCCAGGACCTTTTCCACTAGGCCACCTTTCCCTTTTTCCAGCCACTCTGCCCCAAGCCTGTAGCGCTGCGTGGGGTTGCTGTGACCCAAGTGCAGGACCCGGCACTGAGCCTTGTTGAGCCTCCTACCATTGGCCTCAGCCCATCGGCCCAGCCTGCCCAGACCCCTCTGCAGAGCCTGCCTGCCCTCAAGCACATCAACACGCCCCGGCCCAGCTTGGTGTCATCTGCAAACTTCCTGAGGGTGCCCTCGGTCCCCTCATCCAGATCCTTGATAAAGGCATTAAACAGGGCTGGCCCCAACACTGAGCCCTGGGGAACGGCACTTGTGACCGGCCACCAGCCAGATGTAACTCCATTCGCCACCACTCTCTGGGCTCGGCCAGCCAGCCAGTTTTTCACCCAGGGGAGGACATGCCTGTTCAAGCCATAACGGCCAGTTTCTCCAGGAGAATGCTGTGGGAAATGGTGTCAAAGACTTTACTAGAGTGCAGGTAGACAACATCCACTGCCTTTCCCTCATCCACTGAGTGGGTCACCTTGTCCTAGAAGGAGATGAGGTTCAGTAAGGAGGACCGCCTTTCGTGAACCCATGCTGACTGGGCCTCATCAGCTGGTTGTCCTGTACATGCCACGTGATGGCACTCAGGGTGATTGGCTCCATAAACTTCCCCAGCACTGAAGTCAGGCTGACAGGCCTGTTCTTCCCTGGATCCTCCTGCTGGCCCTTCTCGTAGATGGGCGTCACATTTGCTAACCGCTCCTGGGACCTCCCTGGTTAGCCATGACTGCTGATAAATGATTGAAAGTAGCCTGGGGAATGCATCCATGAGCTCCCTCAGTACCCTTGGGTGGGTCCCTTATGGCCCCATAGACTTGTGTGTGTCTAAGTGGTGTAGCAGGTCTTTAACCATTTCCCCGTGGATTAGGAGAGTTTCATTCTGCTCCTCATCCCTGTTCACCAGCTCAGGGGGCTGGTTACCCAGAGGACAGCTGGTCTTGCTATTAAAGACTGAGGCAAAGAAGGCATTAAGTACCTCAGCCTTTTCCTCATCCTTTGTCACTATGTTTCCCCCAACATACAGTAAAGGTTGAAGATTCTCCTTAGCCCTCCTTTTGTTGCTAATGTATTTATAGAAACACTTTTTATTGTTGCAGAACAGTCGTAGAAAACATTTTTAATATTTTTAATGTGCTACCTGACAGCATGATCTCTATAGTATACAATTTTCTTTTTCTCTGACCTCTTACACGCCAGTTGTATTGGGAAAACATTAATTAAATGGGAACAATGTATTTATTGTGACTTGAAGTTTCTTTTATTGTGGTTGCTATTGTTCAGATTCCCAAACAGGAATGAAAGAGCCTGCTTAAAGATGCTCTCCAAGTGCTCTGTTTAAGGATGGCTCTTTGTTCGTAATTGCCAAAAAGTAGCAGCAAACTATAAAAGGAAAAATTCCCCTCTTTGCTATTCCACTCCCTTGAGTCTCGAGTCAAAACTGCTTATATTAATTCACTTCTAGATTTCGCTTAGTTTAATTTTAGCCTCAGTCACGGGCCTCCAGTGTGTTTTGTTCTCCTTTAAATGGACTATGCATCCCTTGCATCCCTTTGTAACACCTTGAAAAGATAATTTTTGCAGTGATACAAAGAAAGGTGAGGCCTTGTGGAAATTAAGTTGGAGTGTTGTTATTATTATTACTAGTATTAGTATTATTTTACTTTTTCCCCATGGTATGCTACATTGACAAAGAATACCTCAGTGCCCTGAACAGAGACTAGTGTCTGTAGAAGTTATAGTGCTGGTAGTGGCCATCATCTAAGGATCATGAGGCAGATGGAACTGCTTAGAGACTGAGGATAAGATTTTGAGTTCAGAGTGCAGAAATTTGTGTCCCTCTGAAAAGGCTTGGAGCCCAGCTGCTTCTTACCTCCCTAATGATGTAATTTGGCTTGACAGAATTGATTCTGTCTTCTTGTAAGCCCTGCTTCTCTTATAGCGTATTACATGGTATGACACACAGCATCTTCAAATGGAATTCAAATAAATTCTCTTTTCTGTCCTAAAAACAAAAAACAGTTTTGTGTTAAGACAATATAGTTTCCAGAAAGTTTTATGCAGTCAAGCCCTACCCAGCAGAAATGTTACTGAAGTGCTCTATTAAATTCTTATCTATCCTGTTCCTACCTTCTTACTGTTCCTGCCTTTCTGTTACAGTGTTGTCTTCTGATGTGTCAAACTGATTATGTATCATGCAGAAAGCCAGTTTGCTTTTCTTAACTCTCCTGTCCAGCTGTAACCAATTCCTCTGTCACCCTTCTACATACTCTCCTGCTATTTTTGAGCATTGCCACAGCATTTGTGTTACTCTTAGTGGTGAGTGAAATTCCCTCATTCCCTTTTCCTTAGAAACCTCTGGCTATGTGTGTTCATATGAAATGGAAATGTTGCCATAAGGTATGGGATGGATAGGACTGCGGCAAGAGAGATTTTGAGAACACCACCTCAAGCCTGCTAGTCCATAAAGAACTTAAATTACAAGATTTACAAATGGTGTGCTAATTGATCTGAGGAGCTGGATGCTGCCTGCCGCTTCAAAAAGTTGGGGGACCTGTTGAGTTCCCACTAGCACCAGAGAAGGACCTGTACCCCGAAACACGGGGTGGGAGTAACTAAGCTGTTAGGGTAAGTGTAAATGTTGGGCAAGCTTTGTAGCTGCGCTGCTCTGGCTCCCCTGCAGCCAGTCTTCAGCTGAGCTTTAAACGAGACTGCTTGGAGTCGGGTACTCACCTGTGTTGCAGTTGTGTATCCTGATAGCAGCTCAGGTACAGTCTCAGTATTCAGTCTGTTACTCCAGACCTACAGGCTTTTAAGAATGTAACAGTATTGGCTATTTTCATGTGCCAGGGATCTTTAGCCCCATCCTTTTCTGCCAGAATATCTATGAAAAAATGGATATAGTTTTTAAATATAAGAATATAAACCTAATTCTTCTGTTGATGTCCCTGCTCATTGTTTATGTTCCTACTTCTTCCCGGTGACAAGCGTGCTGAATTTTGACTTTAGGCTTTGGAATATACACAGTTTGGGAGAAGACTAATTGAATTCTTTCTATGTATGGTATACGGAATGCGGCAGTACTAGCCTGCAAATTGTTTAAAAGGCATTATATTGTTTAAAATATATTTCTTACCCTGCAGTTATCCATAAGGTCTGCTCTAGAGTCAGCCATCTGTATAGTTACTTATATTACTGCATGTTTCATGTCTGGCACTCAAAAAATGATGTTTATTCTTTTCTTCCTGATGTGAAAGCCATTCTCAGTCAATAAGCTGTCAAGCTACCCTTTTGTCATCATCACTGCCTAGTTGCGTTCGTTTGCATCAAGTCTCCTAAATCTTACCAGTCTAATGTGTTAAATTCTTTGACAAGAATGTTCCAGCTTTGGAGCACTAAGAGCTTTGCTTGTTTTTCTTCATGAATGGAATGAAATGCTTCTTGGTGAAAATGCAAATGCAGCATAAACTGAAAAATTTAGGCTTCCTTCGTAATTGGTAGTGGAAAAATGGGCACTTTTGGACTGTTATCCACCACAGCCCTTGAGCTCTTCACCTTGGAAAAGATTAATTGCATTCTCCAAGTGCCTGATTTTCTTGGCTGATAAAGAGTTGGCTCACTGCGAAAGCTATTTCCACACTGTTGCTACAGAACTTTAGGAAAGATAGGCTTCAGCATTTCTGTTTCAGCAAGGACCTGTATCTCTTCTACTGTGTTGCCATTTAAAAATAAATTGAAAGGGTCCAAAAAGTATTTTGCTTGTGCCTCCAGTTCACATGGCAAAGTTGATCTGTGAGGTCCTCTCTCCAGCCCTCCCTTTCCCCCAAATCTGGTTTGTTTTTTTTTCTTGGGGGCAGGCTTGGCTACAAAAAACTGCTTTAAAGTTTAAAGATTCAGACTGAAGCAGAATCTAGTGAAGCACTTCAAAAATAGCCTGTTTGTATCTCTTCCCTTAGAAGTATTGCACAGTAGTGCTGGGAAAGCTTTACCAAATTCATACATTAAACAGATTATTCTTCTCTAACATTAGCTTTTTCTCTGCTATGCTTGGGGAGCTCAGTCTAGACTGACTTTTTGAGACTATGTTATATTTCACATTTTTGTACTTGTGATAAAGCAGAAAATAGGATGTGCTACTTAAGGTCAAAATTATTTTGATTTCTGCCTTCTGTGAGTTGTATTTAGGTCTGTGGGTGGCCTTCTGAAAAGTTGTTTGTCCTAGAGGTGCTCTCAAGCTTTGCACAGAAGGCAAGGATGGAAACTGTATAGGACAGTAACAATTTCTGTATCTGTAATATATTACAAAGGATTTTTCCCTCAATATCAGTGCAGTTGTCCACCTATGCTTAGTCTCACACAGCACTGCATACTTTTTTTTTTTTATATGAAAGTACATGCTATTCTGCAGAATGCACTAGGGAGTGATGTGCAGAATGTGCTAGTGCGTTAGGCTAAACCCCCATGTCCTCTCCATGAACCTGAGCTGCTGTGGGACATCAGCATGGGCAGGCAGAGCTGGCTGCGCGGAATAGCTGAGCCATCCTCATCCCTTCAATGCCAGGTCTGCTGCCACCCAGAGTGATGTGAGCTGACCTGGATAACTCTTACCAACCACAGTGCTCAAGGAGAATTACAGTAAAAAGAGATACTTTGATGGAGCAAAGAAATGACCTCATGGAAAAGTAACGTGTAGGGCTTCTGTGTGGCTCCCACCCCAGCTGTACTGGGTCAGGGTGGCAACTGCCAAGGAGCAGTGGTAGTATGGTACCACTCCAGCTACTCCTTGAAGAAAGAGCTTGTCCAAAGCCCCAGTGACATCTGAGTTTCAGCTCACTAACCAGGTTGGTGCTTGTGGTTTAATTCCTGCTATCATTGTATGGGATTTTCTTCTAGCCACTAAGTGTCCAGTTTTTGTCTCCATCACGTTGATTCACTGGCCTTTATGACAAAGTCAGTCCCTTGTGCACTGTGTTTTCTTTTCAAAATGTATTTTCTTTTATTAGTTTGTGGATTTTCACAAAGTGAATTGATGTGCTTGGCTTTATATTGTTTATGATTGAACTTCATTAATTTTCTTTCGTAACTAAATACTCTTAGCCTTTTCAATTTTGTTTCATATGGAAGCTTTCCAGACCTGCATTGCATGTGTTTGGTTTTAATTAATTATGCATCAACTATATATATAAAAATAAATAAAGCTAATATCTTTATTTATTTATTAATATCTGGAATGCACTTTTCCGAAGTGATAGGCCTATAATACATTATTTAAAGGGCTCTGACTCATGATGGCAGGCAGATTTTTTTTGATAGAGGGGAGAGAGTAGCAGAAGAAGTGAACTTTGGTCTGTTGCTTTTCACTTCTGAAAGGAAACTGTTTCCTGGACCATCTGGAGATCCCTTCCTTCTCTCAGGCTCTTGCTGGATGCTGGATAAGGTGAGAAGTTTTGGCACCTCTGCATCCTGCAATGCAGCATCCCTGAAGGCAGGACGTTGTGGGGTGACAGCCACAGGGCTCTGCCCTGGAGGGGGGCGACAGGTCTGATGGGGTCTGTACCTGTACAGCTTTCCCCTTGAGAGTCTCATTTAGCAGCTGGCTGGAGTGAATGGAAAAGTCTTTCCAAAGGCTGTCACTAATTCACTCACAAATTTGTATTTTGCACTTAAGCAGAGCAAAAAGGGAGCTATGTACCTGTATTTGAGATCAGTCTGTCTTGCTTGTGGCCTTTTTATCAGACGGTGAAGCTTTTCCTATACTGGTGCTCCCAGCCAGCCAGCCAGCTTGTTTCTCTGGAGGTGCAGGGCAGTGTTTCTGAACTTGCTCAATGGTCCCGTTCTCTTGAAGTGCTGGTGTCCAGTGGTCTTCCTTCCTCAAGCTTGGCAAATAGCCCTGCCATCAGGATCAGTGTGAGGAGTCCTTCAAAGCTATAAAAATGCCTAATTTGTTGGAAGGGAGACTTCTGACCACCAGATGTTGTTTCACCTTTCCTGCCTCTTTACCCAATGAGCTTTGTATGGCTTCTGTGTGTTTTTTAACTGTGTGTTTGGGTGGGCAATGAAACAGAACATAACAAGAAGATGCAACAGTTGGGAGGTTTTTTGTTTGTTTAAAAAGAATTTTTGAAAGACACACAAATGTTTCCTTAATTCAGCCCACACCAATGTAGTTGTTTTCTTCCCTCTCAAAACCTATCTACATTTATATGATAAGAAGATACTACTCGGATTTTAATGCCCTGCCCTGCCCTACCTCAAGGTCCAAATCTATTTGTCACTCTACCAAGTTACCTTTTGCCCATAGTTTCCAAACACCGCCCAGGCATTTAAAAACAGAAATGATCACAGTGTAGAAACAACAAAGTCTCTTGCTTAATTCATTTGCATGTGTGTGTGTATTATCCATGAGAAGGTATTTCTGAATGCAACATGTTGTATTTACTTGTCTAGAAGCTTCTATTTTAATCTCCTGCAAGAGGGAAGTACCATGATCATGGCCAACCAAAAAATTCTCCCTTCTTTATGCATGGACTTCATCCAGTTTAAACCACCCGTACATGATGTCTAACTCCCTTTGATGTTGATGGAAAAGGTGGTTTTTTTGCTCGGTAGATACTCAGTATATGGCCTAAACACGCACTGTGCTGGCTCTTAGAATGGTTTGCAGTGGTTAGGATTCCTGCAGGTTTTCTGAGACTTGGCTACATTTTTGTTGTACAGAAGTGGCTAGGCCCAGTGTTTTAAATATGTCTTCACTAGACCCTGACACCACACGAGATCATTTCTTCTGATGTTAACATCTGGATTCCAACATGACTATGCTTCCAGATTTTTTGTTTCCCTTGCATTCCTCAGCATGAATTTTACCACAATGAAGAAAAGCTATGCTTCAGTGAAACCTGGAATGGGTGCTAAGGAAAGTATATAAACGGTATATCACTTCCAAGCTGTCAGCTGAATAGCTTCCCCCAACTCTTCCCCTTTCATTTGTGCTGTTAATAAAAAATTTCCATTGTTGTCTCCTCTGCCATTAATCCCATGGAAGAATTTCAGCTCAGTCTTGGAAGGTAAAAATATCTTGCAGGTGACTCCAGATTGGCAAATAAGAGATCAAATTTTAGGTAAAACAAACATAAAAATCCCCAGGCTAAGCACTGAGATTTTACTTTGGCAAAATCCTGTTGGCTATTGGTTTGAATAAAAATTAGTAAAAACATGATGTGGGACAGCATAGAGATGGCTGTTAACCGATTCCCCATGTTGCTCTTCCTATACACAGTTGTATTTTCACATTTTCTTTGTTTTATCTGCCTAAGACAGTAGTTTGTAATTCAGATAACCAAGAGGCAGCTTCTTTGAGGGTAGCAGTATTAAAAATATTGCTGCTTTTTTGGCAAACAAGAAACATTCTTGTGTGTGTTTAAGAAAGATGGGCTGGATATTTTTGGATGCTCACTAATTCAGTTCAGCTGTCCTTGTTGTTTTGTTTGCTTGGGTTTGGAAAATGAGAGCAAGGGAGAATATATAGAATTACATGAAAAGTAATTCTTCATGGAGCTGCAGACCATCTTGTTCATATCTCCTCCATATATCAAGAAATCGATCATTTTCTGTGTCTTTTAATTTGTAATTCAAAACATGTATCCTTGTAATGGGCAGACCAATTCGGTTTTATCAGCGTAATCATCTGAGGGTAATATTCTCCTGCATAGCTACTGGTACACCAACTTTTGTATCTGCAGTGTCTGTTTATCTTTGATGTGTTTATGAATTTACTTACACAGCAAAAGGTAAGAAAGCTTAGGGAGAGGAAAAAAAAAAAGGTTAACAAGGCTTATGGAAAACACTACTGCATAAACTCCCTTGACGGACTGTACCCCAAACCCTGAAGCAACTGCACACCACAGAAGTAAAACCACATTATCATGAGCTGATGAATGGGTTTCCATGCACAGGAAAAGAAAATGGGGATGGTTGTGGGAGAAGCTGGGGCTACTTTTCATCTTTACCCAGAGGCAGCTGCTCAGTTTGCTTCAGCCAGCAAGGAGCAGAAAGGATGCCAACCTTGTGCATGGTTATAAAAGGGTGAAATATGGTTCAGGAGGAGAAAAGGGAAAATGAAACTCAGGGAAGCAAACAAAAGGCAGAAGGATAAAACTCTGCCTGAGTTAGTGTGAAGCCCCAGAAAATCTTTAGGCCTCTGATGATAAGCGGATGCTATTCTTCTTGGGCTTGTTTTTCTTTCTGGTGGTGCTCAGCATTTCACATCATATGTCTTTGTTACAAGTGACTGAGAGAAGTTATCTCTGTTTTGAGAGGACTCTCTCTTTTCCAGCCGGAAAAGGCGATTACTCAGGAAAAGGTTCTTAAAACCCCAGTAAATCTTTGGATCCCAATAGATAGTCTGAATATATTTAACATTTTAAGCTTTGCTTTAAGGCGGTGTGTTCATACTGCTCCTTTACCACTAGCAAGGGATATACTTTTTTTTATGTTGCTTCTGTTAGCAGTCAGTAGCTTAACAATGGCATTCCCAAAACTGTACCAAACCGGTGGGTTTACTGTGCTTATGAGCAACTGGAGTGAGGTTCTTGACAGACCTGGATTATTTTAATTGACATAATGAAGTAAATGTACTGTACAAATGAGAGAAACTGTTTTCAGGTTGAGGTGCATTAGTTTGCCAGTAGTAAAACCTAAACTGCAATATATTATGCAGCCATCCCTAGAAGATGGGAGTTGATAAGGTTGTGCAGTATGTTCCTGCTCATAATAGCATGCTCTGGTCTCCTACCTCCCTAAATCTGCTGCTTCTCTCCGAGCACCCGGAGCAGCCGGAAGAGTTAGGGCACAGACCAGGGACTTTGTTCTGTGTGGTTTACATTTATTAAGAAGTTAGGTACAAAGGGATCTGGGCTAAATGAGATGATGTTTTTAAAGTGCATTCAGGATGCCTTAGATGGAGAGGGAAGTGATGATGATCAAAATGCTTTCTTTAAAAATTGGAGCCTGCTCTGACTTCTGAAGCTACAGAGTAAGTGCCTTCCTGCATGATTAGTTTAGGCTGTGTCATCACAGTTGTGAATGATAAATGCAACTGGCTTAGGGGTGTCAGTTTTACAGTTTTGTCTGTCAGGGAGAGCATGTGGGTGAAGTTTCCTGTGGGTGACTGCAACTCTGAACACTTGCTCCATAGCTCCAAAATTGGAGCACGGCTGAGAGGCAGGAGGACTTCTAGGCATCTGTGGGATCTTGCCTGCTTTTAAAATGTATTTCCAAGGTTGTTGATGCACATAAATCACCTAGCCCTTCAGGGACAGATGGGTTTGTTTTAAACTTGCTAGGTGTGATACAATGTCAGTGTAGAGTCAACAGTCTGTGCACAGCAAGGGAGCTGGGGGGGTGCTCAGGCCTGTGGTGGGACAGCCCTTTTGGGGGAGGGGAAACCTGCTTCAACACCAAGTTAATGTATTTTGAGTCAACTGCACAGGTGTAAAAAAAAATAATAAAAAAAAATAAATATATACACAGAGGAGGCAGCTGGCTGGTGAGAAAGGGGCACTGTGGGGAATGCAGTGTGGGCAAAGCAGGTCCGGTGGGGTCTCTGTGCCAGCCACCCACCAGAACAAGAGCCAGACCAGGGACAATCCCAACTGTCCACGGACCCTCTGCACTCTGGGGGGACACAGAGGGAGACATGGGGAGAGGAGCCCAGCCGTGACTGGGCATGGAGGAGCGCCTGCATGGCACCATCAGGTGCTGCTGGGATGGGGCTTTCCTCTTGCCGGGCTCTTCATTGCAATCTCCTCCTGCGGGATCTCATTACCCTGGCTCCCTTCTGCATCCCAGCCCTGCTCCCTCACCCTTTTCTCTCTGTTTTTATTTTCCTCTCTATCTGATCCTGGTCTATCTGCCACCCTGGGGGTTAAGGGGTTTGCTGCTCTCACGTCATATTTGCTCTCCTTGTACCTCAGTCCCTTTCTCTTTGCAGTTCGGTAGCCACATCTGTAATGGATGTAAAAGCAACCTTACGTTGGTTTTTTTATATGAAGAGATCAGCCTGTTGTTGATAACAATTCATCATGGCCCTTGATAGCTTCAGAACTGCATCTATTAAAGTGGGAGGTTGGGTATGTTGGGTATTTTTTTTTAAAGCTGGTTATATTTAAACTAGATGAAAAGGCAACAAGTGGTTGAAAACACCTTCAGGTCACTGGCTTGCAAGGGCTTAAATAGTGTAAATACACAGGAATAATTTGAAAGGCGTCTCAGGTAATATGAAGATGTGTATATCTGCTAACTGCCTGGGCAAATTAGAGAACTAATTGAAAGAGAATGTTAGCTCGTTAGCTGAGCAAGCTAATGTCAAAAAAACCTGCAGCTTTATTTTAAGACTTAACAGTGATTTTTTTCCAGAATAAGCTATTAATGAAATGATGCTTTGGAAGACAGCCTCGGAATGGAGGCAAGTGTTCAGATAAATTATCATCTTCTGTATGTTTTTAACTGCATGCTGGGGTTAAATCTTATGCCATGAAATGAGGTTCCTTCTGTCTCCCTGCCCCTCCACATTAGAGATTAAACATCATGCTTTAAAACACTTTTTTGGATATGAAAAAAAACTCATGTGTAAAAGCATTATGAGCAGTCCTTAGATGTATGCAAGTGTTTATATATTTTTATATCTTCTATTAAATGGCTAAAATTTATGCAGGAAGAGTCCAGATGCTCATGGTAAAAAGGAGTACTCAAAAATGCTCGAAACAGAAAGGGCACCTTTGAATATACACTCCTATACAGGAAAGAGGGGCATCTTTTGGCATTTTGGTAATGAGACTGTCACCATGTGAGAGGGAAAAGATCTGGGACTCCGGTAAGCATTCATAAGACTGAGCGCTAAGTAATAATTCAGGGCCACCCTCCTGGAAAGAAACTACCCTGAATTAGTGTAACTTTATTTCTGTTTTGGCGCCTTTGAGGATCATCTACCACCTCTTCTGAAAACCACATAAGTTCCTCCAGTAGAAAAGGAGGAGACTTTCAGAAGGTAGGAGAAATGCTTGACGCTCCTGTGATCCCATTACTCCTGGAGCTGGGAATTTGCAACACATTAGTGGAAACCAGGAAAGCAGAACGGTTGTTCCAAGTGGATTTGGATTTAGATCAGTAATCTGAATTCATGTTCAACTCAAACTGAATGCATAGCATGAAAGTTAGCACTTTTTTATAGTCAGGTTTGCTTTACTGGGGAAACAGAATACTCTAAAATAGCATGCTGCAGTTCAGTGGCCTAACCCTGCTTTTATGCGCCCTAATTCTAAGTTACAGTTTGTCTTCCAAGGACTGATAGAAACCCACTGCAATTTATAAATTAAGATATAAAAAGTAAGAACGGATTATCTGTAACAGTACGTGAAAGAGAAATGTGTAATGGTGGACTTCAAAGCCAGCCTCATAATAATAGGTGTATGATTAAGATGGAACTTTTTTTCTTTTGTGTGTGTTACAAAATGTTATCATATTTCTGCAAGGAGAAGTAGTATTAAATATATATCAACATTAACATACTGAGGTTTTATCATCACAGGTCAACTATAAGTGTGCAGCTTTCTTGAGCTGTAAACTACAGGCACTCTTTAAGTGTTTTGGAATAAAATATTTATGCATTTAGTGTTCAGCACTTGCTAATTTAGAGCAGTCATTGGAAAATTATGTTCTCTTTATTACATATTGTTAAAACATAAGTGCTGTCATTTAACTTTATAAACACTAATAAAAAAAACTGGTGGGTTTAAACTAATTCTTATGATTTTTAAAGAAATACATCAAAATACCTGTCAGTCTCTTCTAGTACGTGCAGCCTGTGAGCAGGTTCATTCTAAGTGAAGATTACCCTGCAATTAAACTTCTGACTCTTAAGTGAGTAATCGGGGAAGAAAGCTGTAAATTGCTTCTTCAATGGACAGTTTGCAAGACTGAGAAATGAAATGGGGAGGGGTGTATTTATTGGGTTTTATTGGGTTGGGTTTTTTTTTCCTTAATTGGGCAATTGGAAAAGTAAAGATTTTGGAAAGTGAAGGACAAGAAATTAACATTTTGTCCAAGGCTAGTAAACTAATCTTGATAGTCAATTATGTATTTTAACAGTGCCTGCATTTTGCATATTTCTGAAATGAAATGTACAATATCTTTATTAAAGTACCTCTTGAGGGAAGACACCTTTCTGCTTTTCAGAAATATTATGATTTTATGCAGCATCTCAATGCATTACTTATTCCATTTTAGTCTCTTATTAATGCCTTTGGGGAACAAGGGGCTTTTTCCCTAAAACTCACTAACTGTAAGCTCTCAGTATCAATCTCTGTTTTTCACAGCTGCCTCGCATCTTGGTGCTACCAGGGGATTTCTGGCTAGTTTTTTGCCTATGCAAAACCATAATTCCCCTCCCCACTGCTCTACTAACAAAAATACTGAATGGTTCAGAGAATATTTCCCTTCCAACTCCTTGGCTGATCGGCAGAGGAGATGCCATGTTTCATACAGGACAGGAGATACAAAAGCTGATGAATCCTCTCTAAAGAGAATCTAACTTAACGACTGAAAGTTGCTTGACCAGGTATTATTGGCTTGATGGATGACAGTCCCTCCAGAGCATATACAGATAAGCTGCCTTCGTTATTTATGGGCATTCATTAAAATAAGCAGCATAAACCTTATTGATCTTCCAGATTCACCTCTGTGGAATTAGAGGAGTCTATTGTACTAGGTGAGAGTCCAGAAATATTTAGAAGTTCTTTATGAGGATGTAATATCAAAATATGGTAAGATTATATGTTATAATGTTCTTGCCTAGATGAACAGCTTTTTTCAAAGTATGCTTTCTCCATCAAGGTAGGAATTTTTAATTTTACACACAGCAAGGAAAAAATGTAGCCATCCAGGGATATAAGTTAGTCAAGTGTAAACATTTCACTTAAATAATTTTATGTCTACAATCCTCATTATATCACTTCGGGACATTATATTAGATTACGCCGAAGAGTTGTGAATTGTTTTATCCAGGTTAGAGCTACCATTGCCAATTGCGACCAAAAGCTTATTTGTTAACTCCAGGCACATCATCTGTGGAGCAGTCTGTCCGTGAAAGTTTATAGGTAGAAAACAAGCAAAAGCATTCTCTCTGCTGCCTTTCTGTTGGTGTATGGTATGCCAGGGAAAAATGGGAAATCTTTTGCCTGCAGGAGAAATGAGCCTCACTTACTTGGAGTGATGTGTAATAGTTAGATTTTAGATGCCAGCTAGCGCTTTAGAAGGACCGTTTCCAATGAAATATATGGTGGGGGGCAGGGAGTGAGTAGGGGCGAGAGGCTGCCAGAAGGGTGGAGCGAATTATGGAGAATGCCAAGCCACATGTCTCCTATCCTCTTCCCTTGCCCTGAGTTTCTTAGCTAGATCCCTCATATTTCACGGAAGCTGGATATAAACTAGTAAGTAGACAATACTCTAAATAGATAATTTTGTTCCATTTCCATCTAAAGTAGATATAGCATAGCAGGTCTGACTGGGAAGGAAAGGGGGGAGAAAATGTAGGCATTAATGTAATTAAGCAAGTTAAGTTTGTCCTTTCTGACTTAAAGTGTCTTTCCATATATTTTTTCATTCCCATATGTACTGATTTATTAGTTTGTGGGGTATTTTTTAGTTTATGTTCATATGCTCCTCGTCATTGTACTATTAAAATACCTTTTCTTCTAGATCATCCTGCACCCCTCTTCTGCCTATTTTCTATCTTTATGCTCTTTTCTTTCAAGTGACATATCCTGCCAGATAGCATGTTGTTATAAACCAGGGCCACAGTCCCCATTCCTTTCAGAGGGACGATGTCACAGTGCTCCAGACAGAGACTCTCTCTTTTGTTTTCCTGTAGCAGGAAAAATACAACTCATACAGGTGCAGGTTGGTTCCAGAATGAGAATGTGGAGGTACTGGGTCAAAACGGCAGTACCAGCCCTGCTTCTCGGTGCCTCTTCAGACGCCGGGTGAAGTGCACAGCCACTCGGTGCTCTCGAGTCACCCGGGAAGGGCCTTGCAATCGTTAATCAATCCCCTGTTTGGCAGCTGCCTTTGCTGGATTGTGACCATACTTTCTCAGTCGACATAGTATTATTGATCGCTAATGTTGAAATGGGTATACTCCAAGTCAGTTTAAGTACCTTTAATGTTTAATCCTGAACAATGTAAAATGCCTTACCAGCATATTTTTTCATATGAGGCAATGCTGCTCTCCTGAATTGTGCTGAACAGGCTACTGCTTTAATGATGCTGTAGATCATTAAATGGTCAGACACAGTAGGTTGTCCAGGACCACGGCCAGCCTTGGGTATGACTGAGGTCAGGACTCGCTGGTTTCTGGGATGAAGGACCTCATGGGGCAGGAAGGAAGGGAGGGCAGTTCACATCGGCATAAAACACACACTACCTGCCCAAATTTCTAATTCAGATCGCTAGGCATCTCCACAGCTGACATGATACATGGGTATGTGGTAACCATATACTGTACCATATGTCAAGTTTCTTTGTAGTTTTATATACTGCTTTCACTTGTTGGATGTCTTTGAAACCTCTGTCTCCACTGGAGCACCCTGTTGCGAGGGTGGCCTTCACATTCCTCTATCTGTTCGCCTCCTTATTTTGTAGTTAGCAAGAATTCCTCCACATTTCTACATTTTCCACTGGAAAAGTGCACAACCAGCTGCATTCTCCTCACCTTGTTTGGTGCACTTGTGCCATGCTGCTGTGGCTTTTGCCCCTTCTCCTGGTGAGCACACAAGAACTGCAGCTCCAAGAGTAATTTTGTCACCTGTTAGACGTAAAGCCAGTAGGCAAACACCTTATCAGTATTTTCCCTATCCCTTAGCAACAGGATCCCCATTCCCCTATCCTCTCATAACCAGTTCTGGCTACCAGTTTCTCAAAGGGTGTGGTGGATGGGAACCTCTGGTAGACGAAACCATACCAACTATCTAATCACATAGTATCACATATATATCACATAGTAGCAGAGAACGTAGGATACATTTCAGCTATAGATTGAGAAGCAAAATATACCATGGTATTTAAAATGAACTGCATCTCATTTTGGTCAATTGGACAATCTCTTTTTAAATAAGCATTAAATTTTCATTACTTTAAGATGCATGAAACACTGCGGTCATTCATCTTAAATGGTTTTACTTTCTTCCCAGTCTTCTCTTCTTTGTAGGTATTAGCTTTTCTGTGTGAAAACCAAGACTTTCTCGGCAGAAAGGTTCTGCGTTGGAGTTCTTTAGCTGAAAGCATATGTTCTACTTGTCAGCTCCATTAAAATGTTTAAATGGTCAATGGGTTTATGATCAGATTTCAAATTAAATTAAACATTCACTGACTCCAGAACACAAACTGATCTGCATTTTTGTTGAGAGCTTCTGTAGCTACTGAAAACTTGTTTCCCAGACAGTTTTTAAGAGGAAAAGGCTATGTACTGCAGTGTCTGCATCTCACAGGGGGCTGGTTCTGCTTGAGGACAAAAGAGTTGCTTTTGTTTTTTTGGAAAGGTAGAGTGAATCAGGAATGTCTCCTGATAGATGATTCTCTTATATATGTTAGATCTTATATGTCTTGTATCTTAAAATGACATTGAGTGTATTGTTGTTGTGTGGGTTTTTTAAGGTTTGCTGCGTTTTTTTTCCCCTTCTCTGTAAAGGGGGATCTGTAAAAGCAGTATATTCTGTTTCTACAAATCCACAGTTAAACAAATTTCCTGCAGGAGCAGCATAGAGAATAAAGAACGTGGGGTAAAGAACTACCCTCTTATCAGAGCAGCTGTGCAATAATGGGTGGGGGATCCATGTCTTCTCCTCAATGCAAGAAGAGGCTGCAATCCGGTGGGAAATCTCAGCCACCTATGAAATCACAAAACCTCTGGCTGCACCCTGCATTTCCTCATTCCACCTCTTGAATCAACTTGTGACCTTGCCTCTGTGGAGCTGCTACTTGTCTCAGTGCCTGGCTGCGCCTACAGCATGCAAAGTTTCTCTGGGGTGGGGGGGTGGGGAGGGGTTAGTCTTGTCCTCCTTACTGGAGGACACCAATATGCTGAGGGAAGTCACTCTTGGTCACATCCTTGGTAGCACACTACCTTCTCAATTCAACTGTCTGGTCACATCTGATTTAGCACTGTGATAATAAATACTTTTTATTTAGAAAAGGAAAGGGCTGAAGGATGCTACATATCACGTACTTTTCAGGTCCATAGGTGTCTCTCACCATGGCAAGCTTTTCTTCATTTGCAAATTGTATTTACTGATGGCCTAATGTAATCTGCAAGAGTTTTGTTTGTATTGTGCACAATAGATAGAAAAGGAGCCTTATTTCATGGGAAGTCCTCATTGTTCTATATCTAATTAAGGTTAAAACATTTCTGCTCACAGAATAACTTTGTGAGTTTGATTTATTCCCTTTCAACAATACTGAGAGACTTCGATCACTGATGGAATCTTTGTGCATTTGAACAATACCATTTTGTCTCAGTCTGTAAAATAGGCTTTTGCTAACTTCCACACTTTCTAAGTAAAGCTTTTATTTTTTACACCTGCTAGGCAATAAAACTTTGCAGAGGAATGTGAAGTAATTGCATGGATGGGTTGATTTGGAGCTAGATAATTTAATGCTTTTTTCACTTGGTTAGAGAGTAGGAGAGACAAGGATGAGAAAAACAGAGAGAAGGTGCTTTAAAATGCATTTTTCTAATTTCTTGCCCAACAGTAGCAGGCACTGGTGTTTGGGATGCATAATTTGGACTTGAATAACTTGACTGCGGTGGTTTTGTAGACACTCCTATTTTGGAAGATATTTGTGTTTGTTATGTCTTTTCTGACAGTTTTCCTGATTTCTTTCTGATGCAGCTTCATTTGGAAGTTCCTTGTTCTCATTTTTGGCTTTTCTCCCCTTAAAAATACTGTGGCAAGTAATAAGCACAAAAAGAGCTTCTTTTGAGAACCCTCTCACTTGATCTTTTAAGAGCTTGAGTAATATTGTTTATCACTTACACAAAACACAAGATGGAAATGACATTTTTTAAAACCAGGGTTTCTTGCTGGGGGGTGGGGTGGGTGTTTTTGGAAGTTTGCTGTGGTCACTGCAGATGTTAAAAAATAAATCTGCCTCCCTTTTCAACTCGAGCAATAAATGTTCAGATTCCACTTGGTCAGAAACTCGATTGTTTTGATTCATTCTGGGGATGAAAACTCGCACTGGGAAAGCTCATCATTTCCTGTTTAAAAAACGCTTGGGTTAGCAAAAGGTCTTCCAGGCAAAGCTTTGAAATGTTGTGGTATAGTCAGGATGGAGGGGGATAATCGTTACTTCAACCAGCTACACAATATTTCTCTGATGTAGTTTTGGAGATCTTTAGGGATTAAATTGACTTGAGAAGAGCATCTGGCCATCTCAGAACTGCCCTCTCAGTGTGGCAGGCTGGGGCATGAGTTTGTGCAGTTTTTATTCACCCCACTGAGAGCTTACACTCACATGAGCAGGCTCACCCCAAGGAATGAGAGCAACAGAGCAGAGCAAGTGGCAGCTGCAGCAGTGCAGAAAGCCCGAAGCTGCAGGAACCGAGCACATGCGATGCTTTTTCTGTGGCTGATGCTCTTAGAGCTCCAAAATAGTCACCTCAAAATGCATTTAGGTAGGCTGGATTTTCTCATGTGTGTTGCATTGGAATTCTGAATGGCAGACCGGTAGCAGCACTGCATTTTGATTATTTTACAATTCAGAGCAGAATTTTGGAGCTCTTTGATCCATAGTGATAGCGGAAAGGAATTGGTTCTTCTGTCATGACAGTTTAATTTATTATTTTTTTTAAAGTTCTGTGTAGCCTTATGTGGTATTATGGAGCAAACCCTTCCCCTGGCCTCCTTCCCTCTGCTCCCCTGCCACCCAAATGTATTAGGAAAATTTAACAAAAATGCAGGGACTTTCGAAAGTCTGTCTGAATGTCTGCAATAATAATAATTTCCTTTGAGCAGAGGCGAAAATATGTGAATCTGCCATTTTTCCAAACACCCTGAACAAACTCATTCGTCAGACAGAAAATGTCGAGTCCCCCTGTGGCTGAGTGAAAAGTCAACAAGTTAATTCCTTAAGTAAGACAGGTTTGGGTGGTTTTTTTTTGCTTTGTAAAAGAACTATGCTGCATGCATTTATCCTCCAGCCATGGGCTGAATTCCTTTGTAATGAAGTGAAACTGTTTGGATCCTGTTTTACCTGTTCTTCAGCTTCCTATTTCACTCTTCTTTTGCTCATAATCTTTTTTTCATGCATGTTTTACTCCTGTTCAGAACAGGATAGTACATAAGCAAATAAATCCCCTTAGCAAAAAAAACTAGTGCACATGATTTATAGTTGTTGCTTTTAGCACAAATTTATTGTCCTGAGCTTCTGGTGGTTACAGTCTGCTGTAGTAGTCTACGCAGTTCGAGCTGTGTTTAGACTTTAAGCTACATTCAAAATGTTGCCATCAGACACCGAATTCCCAAAATAGTTCAAATCGGCTGGAAAACTGTAACTCTCTAGGATGTTCAGATGGGCATTCTTGACATCTGTGTCACTTGTTTGTTTTTTCTCTTTATTGGTCTTTCAGACTCCCCGGCTGGAGGGGTTCAAATCATAAAGATGGACATTTTAGAATGGGCTTTTTGGAGAGTGTGTCCATGTGTCTATCTGTCCATGTGTATATGCGCGTTTCAGGTTTCCAGCATCAAGATCCTATAATTGCTAGTATTTCTTTAGGCTTGCTGCAGTATTTCTTTAATGCAGTCCCTTGGCACTCATCTTTCCAAACTCTGCAAAATAGTCCCACCTCCTCCTCTGTACAGCAGCACAAGCTGTCAGGACAGGTTTTTTACTCTGGCATAGCAAAACCTTCCAACCCATACTGGGATACAGAGCAGGAGGAAGAGCAAGACAGTATTGGGAAGCAAGGGAGTTTCAGTCAAAGCCCTGGGCCCTGCTGAGTGTAGGAGTACAAGTCATTTTCATTCATTATTCATGTTGTTTGAGCTTTAGTTTTACTTCAAGCCTTGTTGATAACAAATTTTGAATATGTGCACTTGTAACTTAGTTTGGAAGTTTGTTATCCTCCCAAATAGCCAGCAGCTAAGAGTGTCTTTTGCCTAGATAAACCGATCCTTTAGGAATACATTTCCCAGAGTTGACCTCAGAAGTGGGTCTCCTGAACAATGTCATCATCATCTGCCTGCAGACAGGAATAACAGCAGACAATCTTCTTGGGCCGCCGACAGGGAACCTACAATGTATCTGTCTGAACAGCCAAGTCATCCATAAATGACTTCTGAGCTGCTCAAAACATGTGACTGTGGGAGAACAGGGGCAGAGAGGTGACTTGTCTGGCATTTTCACTCACCCCAGCTCTCCCTCCTGTTTGGGTTGCATTAGTGACTCCTGATTCTTGGGAGCCCCCAGGACCCTCACCGCACTCCCTTCGGCAACATGCCCCCAGCACGGGGAGGGAGTGCACGTGTCCCAGCTGTGGTGCCTGACCTGCTGGGGGGGACGACCTTTTACAGCTCTTAATGCTGCAACCTTTCCAAAAGTGCTTGGTGTGCTTCTGCTTGCTTGGCCTGCGTGCTCTGAGAGCGCTTTTGTTCACTGATCCTTCACTGTGCGTCGGGATCAGTTTTTTCAAGTAAATTGAAGCCATAAGGACTAAAAATCAGTCTTTGCTGAGTGAGCGCTGTGGGCTGCCCGGCATGCATGCCAGGGAGTGAGCGTGCCCCTTAAGAAATGCATGAAATATCCTCGTGCACTTGACAGTGCCAAACACTTCAGTGTCTGTCTCCGTTTTCCCTCCACATCATCCTTCCAAATAAATAGCTTGCTTGACACAAAAAAGGATGAAGTTAGCTTGAAGCCTGACTTGGAGTCAAAGTATACATACCGTTCTGGGTCTGGTGTTGGTGGGGCACGTCAGTTACTGCTCAACTGATGCCCAAAACCTACAGCCTGGAGAGCGGCAGCACCACTGTCAGTGCCCTGACACGAGCTCCTTGGCTGCTGTTTTCAGACCTGTAATTTCTCCTCTGTCCACCATATCCACTTAGCTGTTCCCCGGGCCCCTTTCCAGCCTGGATCGCACTGGGCTGGTCTCAGCTCCTTGGTGATGTAATACATGAGGAATGTTACATGCACTTGAGTTTCTCCTGGCAGGCATGCGCTCCTCACTGTTTGCCACTTGCCTACCCATTACCCAGCACAGCTATACCTGCCTTTTTTTAAGCTCCAGCTGTCACCATGTGGACTCCTTTACATTTTATTACCTGCTGCAGACTGAGTCAGCCAAGGGATCCCAGCCAGCAGCAGAGCATTGCTCAAGCTGACGCTACATCTGCCATTACTGCAGCACATAGGAACTCCATAGGTGGGCTCAGGTCTTCATGGGAAACCACAGGTCTCTCCTAGAAATGTCTGGCACCCCTCTAGCATTTTTACAATCTTCCACATATGCAAAAAAGAAGTAGGAAGATGCAGTAATGCTGAACTGATAGACGCATCTGAGACAAGAAGGTCGAGTTTGGTCTGCAGATCAGCAGAGCAGTGGTTTCCACTTAGCATCTTGATTGGCATTATTATAGTTGTGTATTCACATCGTATAACAGCGGGCTTTTGAATATGCTTGCCTTCAGAGGTTCTGGTGTGCTAATTGTCTGTTCTCCATATTTTGGGCCTGAAATGTGTGCAAAGAATTTTTGGAAGGAGAGATTGCTTACTACAGGTGGGTCCATGTGTTTATTACACTGTCTGGAAGGGAGCTCATTTGGATATTATTTTGAAATTCAAAACTGGTGGGTGGGGGCAGGAGAAAAATTTGTTTCTTTCTCCCTGCTCCATTCCTCCCTCTTTCCTAACATCTATCTACACCCTGGATTTCCAGCTTTTTTGGTTTTGAGGGCTCCTGCTATTCTGCTTTTCCTTAGTTTGCTTCTGTTTCATTTCAGAAATAGTTTTTTCCCATTTTCTTCCTTCTACATCACCTAACAAAACTAGTTGTTACTGTACAGCATTATCCCTATGCTTTTTCACCACAAAAGGCAGAAAAAAAAAGTTAACTAAACCAAAGGGAGGTTTGTAGCTGAGAGACCAGAGTCTGAATTTGCAAACTAATGACTAATTTCCCTAAGTACTTGCCTGCTCCTAATTACGTCTAGATGAGATTCTTGGATTGCTTGGGGCAGGCATATATTCTTTAAGTGCCTTGCACATCTGCATCATAAGAGAATAATTCTGAATTATGTGTAGCTAGTGAGATGCATGTACTCAGGATTAAATCTGGCTTCTGTGTTCTACTTTTGGGGAGGCCACAACAGCTTTAAGATCATAGTCCACCTGAGGATACTCCAGATTTTCCTAGCAAAATCATCACTTGCTCTATCATGCTTGCCCTCATGGAACAGCTTCAAGGTCTCTGGGGCTCTTGGCTCTGCACTGTTCTAAAAGTGTATGTATTTAATGCAAACTAAATGGTGTGCATATCTCATTGGGGCCCAGCTGAAGTACAGAAGAATGAATGATGGTGGTGCTTTAAAGAAAGTCAGCATCAGTCCTTCTGTTGGCAAGTTTTTGCTGAGCCTACTCCCACCTTCCTTAATTGTTACTGTGTCTGCATTGTAAGAGGCAGTCCCTCCTGAGCGCGCTCATACCCTAAGCGAACACATTTCTCCACCCAAAACTTGTTGTGACACATCTGGTTTATATTGAGACTGCTGAGTTTCTGCTAAGCCCTCCAGCACAGAGAAGTCTTTGAGACATTTATTCTGCATTCCAGCTCAGAGCTATTTGCTAGGGGAAGAGAAAGCAATGCCGTGTCTTTCCTTAAAAAAAAACAACCCCCAAACCAACAACAGCAACAACAAAAAAAAAAAGGAAGACAAAAAAAGACTACCTTTTGGAATGCAACTTGCCTTTTGTATTAACCCACATGAAGGTGAAGGCTGTAAAGGCGACAGAGCCAGGGGCTCAGCCTCCAGGGTGGAATAACTGTTGCTGTGGTCAGCACAGTATCTTCATATTTCTCTTATATCTTCCAAGGTAGTTTGTTTGCTAGTTAATGCTTGCTGCACTGTTTTCTGGTTTTAGTTTGTTGGGTTGGGGGTTTTTTTGCTGCAAGGCATGCCTTTGGCTTTGGTGGACTCTCGTTTAGAATATATATATTCTATAGTATCACTGGAATATATAGCTCATATATAACTCCTCAGGAGAGACTTAATGCATCTTTGTCACTTGTAAGGGCATTCTTACTTTGCAAAATAATTTTCTGGAGTTAATGAGAGGTGATGTGGCCACTGGCACTGCTGTCGGCTCTGCTAATAAAAAATGGATGGTTTAAGTGGTGAGACAAATTCTAGCTAAGCATTTCCTTTCACTGTCATTTACGTATTTTTTTCTTCAGAGTCTTAAAAATCACGTGTTATTGTAGATTTAAGTTATTTATCCTTCTGTTAGAGAAACAAACATAAAGCACCTATTAAAGCAGTTCCAGTGAGAACTGATATTATTATAGCATGTTTTGTTCTTATTTTGTTGCAGGCTGCAAACACTAAAATACTTCCTGCTGAAATTTGTTACAAAGTTAATGTTCTCTTTAATATTTAGGAGTGTAATTCTTGGTAGCTTCTGACTTAACTAGGGCTAATTATCCTTCTTGCCAAACACTTTTTTTCAGTCCTTTCTGTCCTGCCTTTAGATGATACGTCAGCAAAAACCTAGTAACAGCATTTGAATTAAGCTTGCTGGAAGGGAGTAGAATGAGAAAGCAAAATTTTCATTTCATTTCATAGGGTTTTTTTGAAGATTCATATTAGGTGCAAGTAATAAAATCACTAGCTTTTAATTAAATTTAAACAATACTTTGCCTAAATTGTAACTACATAATTGTAAAATAGCTATATGCATTAAGCTTCCCTTTTAATTACGAATCAGTCCAGAACACTTCCTGTAACATGACGAACACCAACATAATTTTCTTCCATAAACACCTATAGCTGGTGCAAATGGACTGTTCCTTGATTTCTGTTGTGTGCATTCGAGTTATGTTTAATTCATTGTATTCTTAGATTTCTGCTGTCTCTCAGCCCCTTCTGACTCATTTGCACAGTATTTCAAAATGTATTTGATAGTCTTTCTCAAACGCAGGCAGCAGCTTCTGTGAGGTGTGGTGGTGTTCCACCTAGGAAAACCTTTCATAGGTAGGGATCTAAGCACCAAAATAAAGTGGTCACATTAGATCTTCTTAATTATAGCCCTCCTCTAATTCCTCAGTGTCTCTACTTAATCAGTATTAAATAGATACCTATTCTCCTCACTTGTCCTTCTTCACTGTTTGTCTGAATTGGTCCTACATAAGGTCCAGATGAAACATCACACACTGCATTTGCCTTGCATGTACTTAAACTGCAATCACTTTTTCATACGGATATAGATAAAAGCAAGCTTGTGAATGCAGAAAAATAAAATCCTGAACATTGTTTTTGTCAGATACTCTGTTCCTTCTGTCTCGTAGTGCTTAATTGTACTTTTGCCACGGTCTGGTGGATGAACTCGGCTCACTGGCTGGGCTGGCACGCAAGGCGAAGGTGTCAGACACTATGTAAAGCAGGGAGAAAAGCTGCAGCAGAAACACCTGCTCCTTCAAGGCCCACCAAAGGAGCACCCCAAAGACACCGGTCCCTATGAATGCACTTGCTAAACTTCTTCCACCACTAAAGCTACCCTTCATGAAAGGTTTATAGCTCCTTTTTGAGAACATTGTTAAGCTAATCTAAGTAAACTCTGTGGAGTTAGATCTGAATGTCGTTGCTGAAAATGGTGTGTATCTGCAGTGCTCTTTCTTTCAGAGAGAATGCTTTGTTGGTCTTTCTCAAAGAAATGTCCATTGGGGGGAGGGGGGGGGGGGGCGGGGAAGTGAGTGGAAGGAATAAGGGAAGATATTTAATCTACTGGTGGTTGTTTATAGTATGAAAATAGTATAGGGGACTTAAATCCTAGATCCAGGAGGGAACACAACAAATGGGAAAGTTATTTCAACTGCATGAGAGTAAGAACCTAAATCACTCTGCTGTTTCAGAAGTCTGGAGATATCTTTTATTTTAATGAGAACCATATAGGCTTTTGTGTGTGCTCAAATGCGCAGAATAAATTGAAACTTGCTTTCTGTGTGCTGTCACACATCGCGCCTGGAATGTGGTTGTGCTTCTGGCCTGGTGAGATCAGGTTAGGGTGGGTTTTTTTTGTTCAAACATAAGGGTAATTCATTCTTCATCGTCAATTGAACTCGAGCATTTTCAAGCCAGCTGCCAATTGTGATACGTGCGCTACAGGCTTTGTGGTGTATTCTTTTGTCGCTGTGGTAAGAATTTGTGAGCGCTAGTCTGGTGACCTTAACCTTTTCGGAGGTAAAATGAGCTACTTGTTTGTCCAGACTAAAGTTTTCACTGAAGTCTTCAATTTTTGTTCTTGCTTTCATTCTTTTTTCTGTTATCTGAGAGTAATGCCCTTCCTCTATGTGTATGAACTTTGTATAGCCTAGCTAAAGCACAGAAATGAATTTATAGGTCTTAGTACCAGAGACCAAAATTTTCTTGTTTCGTTTCACCAAGGTCACCTTTTCATCCATTATGGTGGTGTATTCATGGCAGCTTTCAGAGCATAATGTTAAAGGGAATGCACCCAAGCCAAAAAAAAGTTGCCATCAAAAGGAAACATACTTGTAGGTTTCAGTTTTGCTCAGTGCCATCCTCTGCGATATTTTTCCTTCCTTAATAAATTACGACAGTGAGGAGGAGACTGTGCAAAAACATAATTATCCTAAATACATAAATGTGGGGTCTCCTGTTTTTAAGAGCTTTAAAATGTCAAAAATTAGTATTTTGTTATATGGCTTAAATTTGTTCACTATTGGCACTTCAAACTATCACTAAGTGTGAATCACCCTTATAACCAGTGTTGCACACTTTGAAAACAATGATTCATAGCACTGTGAAAAGTTTTAGGGGTCTCGCCTTCTGTCTTACTTCTTTTCTGCATGTTTGTGTGTGTTCCTCCTGTTCAAAAACACTTCTTTCTCAGCTTCAGGTTGTGTTAGAGAAAATGGCTTGTGTCTGTTGTACTGAACTGCTGTACTGGAATGAAATATTTGGAAACAACATGGTTTCTTTCATTGACAAAACACATTAAGAGATAATTGTGGAGAAAGAGCTGGTGTATCCACTGTTACATGGTTAGCTTTTCTTTCTTACAAAGTGGGCCAAAGCAGTCATTTTCAATTTGGATAAATTTTGGATCCTTTGGTAGTGAGGCTTGTTTCTGAAATCTTAAAAAGGGAAAGGGAGGTGGCAGAATAGGGTTGTGGCTGCTTCCCTCCGTCCCTTTGTGGAACACTAAGTGACCCACTCCTGTGTGATACAGTTAGTTGCAAACCCCAGTAATTCATATTTGTGCTTGAGCAATGTGAAACGAATGAGTATTGGCTTGGAGTTGGGTCTCACAGGAGGGGCCTGCAATAGCATCCAGGATTGCTGATATTTATGGAGTTGGAGCTGTTGGTGATGGCTTTGTTTGGAATAGTTTTCTCTTACTGTCTTATAGATTTAAAAAAAATAAGGAAGGTGGGTGGGTGGGTGTCAGAATTCTTTTTTTCTTGCAGTTAAAGGAAGGGGCTAGTTTAATATTCCAGCATTGTGGTTTAGCTGTTACTGTTATACCACTGAATATAGCCAAAGACAGTGTGAAACTCAAGGTATTTATAGAGCATAAATAAAGGTATTTATAGAGCATAAATAAAGGTATTTATAGAGCAGTTGGTCAACCTGCCTACCAAAAGGTTTTGAAATCCACACCTGAAGTTTATAATGTTTTATTATGCTCTGTCTTAGCTACCAAATTTAGAAAGTTATCAGTCTTTCAAAAGTTAAGAGAGTAATATTTGTGTGTCCCAAGAATCTGAACATAGTGTTGTAGCACTAGCAGTCTAGACAAAATATTTAGCTTTTTACATGACTATCAAAGATTTTTTGGTTTGGGATTTTATAACTCTTTATTTCTTCTTCCATGGTATTCCATTATAGAGTTTGAAGTGTTGGGGTTTTGTTGTTTTTTTTTTTCCCCTGAAAAATGGACCCCCTGGTACTTTTCAATTATTTTTCTTGTATTTTTCCTCTGATATATATTGCCTTGGTCACCAGATGACAACGGAACAGATGCTTTTGTTAGTCTAGCATAAAGAGTTGGTATCTGTTGGGCTTTACAGTGGATTTCCAAGTAAACTGTAGAAAATCTGTAATCAATAAGAGGATAAACTTTACATAATCACTACTTTTAATAAAACAATTTTTCTAATTTATTGGATGACAGTTTAGGGGAACATGCAAAATAAAAGGGGGGACTAAGGAAAATATAATGGCTACGTTAACAAAACAGGTGTGCATAGTCAGCTTCATTGTTCAATACAAACAGGTCTTGCAAACCATAGGGTAAAACCCTGATCTGTGAGTGATACTGAAGACGAGTCAAACACGGAGCAAGTTTTCTTTCTTCCACGTTGCTAACATTTAGAAGGAATAGTAACTCAAATACCTCCAGGGATCTAGATGGAGAGCTGGATGAGGAAACCAAAAGTGCAGAGAATATGGAAACTACGTGATCACCCTGAGAGGAAAAACACTGTCTGCTGGTCTGTAGGCACTGCTGTGCTTGTGCACCCCGTGCATGGGCTTTCCTCTGCAACTGATAGATGAGAGGTGAGCATATAGGCTTCTCTCAGATCTAGTAATAAAGGAGTGATTGTAAACTTCTTTTCCTCCCTATTCTCCTAAACTTGTGGGCTCTTTACTCAATTTGAGGTATGGTAGAAGGACATGTTATTCAAGTAGAGTTGCAATAATTGGGTAAGTAGGAACAGAAAAGTATTCCTGAGGGTTTTCATGCAAGGATGCTGATAGCTCTTGACATTTGCTTAAGTCAATTATATATATTTCTATGTACCGGAAAACCTGCTTTTAAGGGAGAGGAGAGGTTGGGTTTTCCGGAGAGGTTGAGTTTTCTGGATCCTAGGTGTGTTTTGAGATCTGCCACAGCAAAGTACTGAAAACTAACTAGTATTAAAGGTAGGCCTGCAAATCCTGCTTTTCATCTTCTTTCACCTGACCTGGAAGTGAGGAGCAGCTCCTTCTGACTACCCAACACCTTTTGAACAAGACTGATTTCACTCTAGTGTTTATGTAGCGTTTCCCATACACAAATTTGGACCACTCCCTGTGAAATGACACAGAGCCACAAGATGCTCTGATTAAGCCTGTCAGTGAGTTTATAAACTTCTCACCTCTGATTTCTCCTTTTCTCACAGTTTCCTTTTAAAATGCTTCCTTCCTGGGAACTGTATGGTAAGTGTCTGAATGCATCAGCAGTGACTTTCATTTCACCTCCTTGAGTCTCTTATAGCAACATCTGGGAAATTTTGTTTAATTTACTTCAATGTGAAATTGCTTTCAATTTGTCAGACACCAGCTTTCTACTTTAAGTGTTTGACTCCCAAGTGAAGCACATATCATTAGCTGATATTATTTCAAGAGTTAAAGTTTGTGCAACTAATATTATAAAACAGCCAAATCCAAATATTTTGGTGACCATGATTTAATAGCTTCTCTGATGACTTTACCATAAAGAGAGATAATTAGGAAGTATATAACAGTGTTGATTTTTACTGCAGCACTTCTTTCTCTGTCAAAAGGCGCTGTTGTAATAAAACTCAGGAAAAAGAAACTAGGCAGATCTGTTTAGTTTGCTTTGCATTTTCTACTGACAGGTTCTTAGTGCTTTGGAATGGGTTATAGGAGAGGTAACAGCAGGATGTGACCTATAATTCCTGAATATTTTGGGTGTAGGCAATGCAAACACCCATATAGGAAACTATCTTTCTTAATGTTATAGTATGCAATTTAGTCTTCTACTTCCTCTATTATTTCACCATTTTTTTCCGTGTTATGCACATCACCCTATTACCTGAGTATCTACTGCATAATCTTTTCTCCACCTGCCCTGGAAGTATGCATGCATAGAGTGGAAATTAATTTGGCGTGAAATGCAAACAGTAAATAAGAATTAATGTTAGAGCTTACCTAAGCAGTGGAAGATATATACAATGTACAATAGTATTGTCACCCTAACTGTATGCAGTGAGTAATACCCTAATAGCCAAATAACCAGTCTTGTGCTTTACTCTTCACCAGCCAGCTGTAGTCTCGGCTTACACCCTATAATACGGTGATTCTTTCCATAGGGCTTGGCTATTGCCAGTTACCAGCTGAGAGAGGGAGGGACTGGGAGATGGTGAGACATTGCTCTTCCCTCCCTGTATTTCCTCCCATACCCATCTCCCCCACCCATACGAAGGCATGCAGATAAGGTGCTGGAGTGAAACAGCCACATCTAGAAGGTTCTGTGACTCCAGGAATGTGGGAAGCACATCGGATTCTACTTGTTTACATGGTCACGTATCCGAGGACATCAGTGAAAAAGTAGAGGATTCAAATGCCCTGATTTTCACTGTATTGCTGTTTATCTATTATGAGTGTGACAGACTGAAATCCCTCATGAGCAGCTCGAAGCCCCATCCACAGGCCCCTGAAATAGCATTGACTTCTGTCCTAGAGGTTTAGTGCTACATAGTGTTGTGATACTTGTTTTCTTGATAATGATACTAGCAACAGGATATCTGTAGTCTTCACCCTTTTAAGGGGTACTGTTCCCAGGTTTTGACCTTCTCTAACAGTTCAGCCGATATACTGGGGTTTCCCCCTGAAGAACCTCTCCTCTCTCCCTTCCAAACCAGAGCAGAAATAAGCCTCTTTGCCCAGACAGTAGATTAAAGGCCCTTAAACTTTTACCACCCTATCAAAGCAGTACAGAATTTAGGTGAAGATTATCAATTTACCTAAACCAGTGCTGTGTTTATTAATATATATGTGTGTGTTTGTGTATAATTAAGTGAGCCAATGCAGTACATGAATAGTGAATGGGAAAGTGCCCCATAACAAGAGTGTTGATGACTGCTGAATCTGTGCAGTGAAACCAGGAGTACTTTGAATACACCTGGAATTTGAAAAGTATGTATCCACTCAGGAGTATTAGTTGCATCATTGTGTTTAGATGACTTGTTTAATTCAGAGTTAATTATTGAATTCATGTTGAGAAACAGTCTGCTCATCTGCTGCTACTCAAAGTCTCAGGGAGGCTGAGTAAGTACAAAACAGCCATTTTGAGGAGTGATACTGAAGTGAAGGTAATTTTCTTACCTTTTAGCTGCTTTGTGGTAAGTAGTGCTTATCCTGCAATCAGGTGCACTGGAAGGTACTGCCAGTAAATGCTGATGAATTCTTCAAGGAGGGAAGCGATGAATGGAAGATATGGTTATAACTACATAAGCATTTAAAAATCTCTTTCTTCCAATTACGCTATGTGGAACAAGGATTGTAAGCATCCACTGAAGACACAATTTTTTGAGCTGCAGTGATTTATTGATTTATTATACTTTTCTCCCCTCCATGGAATCAATGGGGAGGATTAACTTTCACTTAGACTCAGCCATCATTTTTCACCAGTACTATTGCCCCATTCTCCATCCAAATGTGCTGCTGAAATGTGGCAGGTGGTTTTGTCAGTAATTGCATGCTACTTCATTCCATTTTAAATGAAAGTGTAGAGTACAGTGGCCTTCCTCTCTCATCACCAGCATACTTCACAGCCATGTGGTATTGACGGAGAAAAGGCAGAAGAGTGGGGCTCCCCTTTAAATTGCAAAGATGTGTTATCTTGCTGTATATTCCCTTAGGAGCCAGTAACTTAATTTCTGAGCAATAAGCTTCTGACCCCAGCATTGTTTTCATGACAAAAAAACCCCCAAACAAACAACAACAAAAAAAACCCCAACACAACAACCCACCCAATATTTTTCTTAATGTCCACAATTATTTTTTTTTTAATGTTAAAAGAAACTGAACAAGGTTTTGAATATTTAAAATTAGCAATGGCTATTCTGTGGATCATAGGCAAGTTTCTATTACAGCATAAATATGCTTGATCTCATTGTAAGGCTGGTAGCCATACTCTGGTAGAGGGTGGCTTTTCTTTGGGCCCAGCTGTGCTAAACACTATTATAATTAGCACGATGGTTAACTTAATCAGGGCACTTGGCTCGGGAGAGAGGTGTTACAGAGTGCACCATAATTAGCATTTTTATTCCTTTGATCCTGAGTGTGCTCTTTATTGACAGAAGTATCAAGAGCTGGTGTATTTTTTCTTTTAACACTTCAGGAGGTGGAAATATATGTGGCTGGTGAGATTACAAATTTATTAATGAGATTTTTTTAAAAAAATACAACCCTCTCGAAGGAATTAGAAGGGAAAATTATCTACATGTTTGGAAAAAATGGTATTGGGCCTCAGTCTTCATCGCTGCAGCATTTGGGCAGGTGTACGGCCAGAAAATACCTCCCGGGGCAGCTGCAGCCCTTTGGGTTGCATGGGCAATGTTAACAGCATTCTAACCATTTCCAGCGTGCTGCTGTGGACCATGTAGCTGTGTTTGGCCCTGTAGAAAAGGTGCTGTTTCCTTAAAGTGGGGAAGGGGATGGGAAAAAAAAAAAAAAAAAAGAAAGCACACAGTCCAAAGGTTTGGATAATACTATAGCAGCTAAAGCTTTACATACATGCTGGCTCCAGTCACTGAAACACAAGCATCCCATCCTACATGCCTGATGCAGGCAGGTGGTGAAAGTGTGCAGCAGAGCAAATGACTGGTTCAGTTCATGAAAAAACGTTAACATTTACGCTGTCAGACAAAATAACGAAGACTTCCAAACTTACATCTGGCATCACGGCCCTGATTGCAGGGGCAGAGAGCTGAGACACCCAGGAGGCTGTTCTCACTACATACTACTGAGTGGGGTGGTCACTCGCACCGCCAGCAAACCCAGCATGCTAAAGATCACGGACTTTTGGTAGATGAAGCAAGCTGGTGTCTGCCTTCCTGGGATGGCCTTCATTAGGCTTGATAAACACACTGTCCTCCTTGCCCACATTACAGTGGGGTACCTGTAACACTTCGTTTCTCTAGCACATCCATGCTGAACTGGGTATGATTTGTCTCAGTCGGTTTTGAGCATTTGTCCCACAATCTGGAGGAAGTGTTTTATGAACTTGGTTTTAATGACTTTGGGATGATATGTTAGCTGAGGTATTGGTAGACACATCCTCCATATTCAGCTTCCATATGGCCTCTTTTTTACTATTGGTTTAAAAAAAAATATAGCAATGTTTATAATGGAAAACCTGGGGGGAAAATAGTTGAGGTTCTCCTTGTAAGAACTCTTTGAAGGTTTTCACTCTTTCTTTATGTGTATCTGTCTCTTTCCAGCCCTTTACAAAGCGGAAGATCTATCCTGCGCCTGTGTGCTTGCAGCTCGTTTATATCTGCTTTGCCAGCAGAAAAATCATATGCTAATAGTGGCTACAGAGAATGCAGCCATCATTAAGGGACTTCCTACGTTATCCTTGACTTCACTAGATTACTTTTATCTGCTCAAGATGGATAAGTAATTTTTAAAACATTTATGTAACTAGGTTTTAGGTCAATAGCAGGTTAAACGGTTTATTTAAGTAATCTTTCCTGGCGGAAAGTATGTGGAAAGACCCTCTCTCAGTATTTTTACAAGATTATTTTCACATCAGTATTAAAGCAGCAAGCAGTCTCCTTGACAGTAGACTTGGAAGATACCCATTATTTGAGAGACATGATAAAAACAGTATAATCTTTTCCAATACCCATACAAAGCCAGCAATTGTCTGTTTCTGCCATTCCAGTTATTTATGTAATTATACTTAATGCCACACAGATTCGAGAAGAAAAAGAAATTGTTGCTGCTGTTTCTGATTAATATTTTTCCATCCTGAGATCATAAAGACAGTAAATTCCCCTTATGCTGGTAGAGAGAAGAAAGGACTATGGGTTTGCAAACAATTCAGCAGAGGAGGTGAACCGGAGAGGAGAATGTGCCTTTTTTGAGTCTGTCTCCTGTCCACATCAAGGCATCATTCCTAAAGCTCATGTACTGCTAGGAAATGCTGCCATCACATAATATCACTCTGAGATGTTAATACCTTTATTAAACTGAAGTGTGTGGTAATTTTACAGTGCATTTCAAAGGTATGGGATTTAACTATCTTAAACCTGGATATATCCAGGCTATCCTGCTTTGCCCAGTTCTTCCGTGTCGCACTCCTGGTGAAACTGTTTGCCTGTTCGGTGGCCAACAAGTGTTTAAAGACTAAGATATCTCCTGTACTGTCCTGCTTACCAGGGTGCTCTAGCTGGTAAGCTCCTGCCCTCCATCTAATCCCATATGCTGGAACGATCCAAGGTTATTTGGAAATGCCCCTGGAAAGCATGCCAGTGCTTTCAGGCTCATGGATTAGGGGAGCTTCTTGAAAGCCTTATAATCACCTTCTTGTCTTCAAATTCACTGTGTTCACTTACAGTTAGTCATGGGTATTTGGGTTGCTTCTTCGCAGTGTCTAAAGAGAAGGAAACTGGACATGTACCACTTCTACAGCAGAAGGCTCAAGTTTTGGGTTCAGCAAAGCTAATGTATTCATTTCAAGCAGACACAGGAAAAATTGAATATTGTAGTCCCACTCAAGAAATAAATATACGCTCACGGGTTTTGTAACGTTATGATCATCTCGGTTGCTCAGCTATAGTATTATATGCTTGTACAAATTCACCACTTCACTCAGCCTGCAAGTTCTGCTTGAGCTAGATAATATCATTTTAAAATGACATCCAATCTCAATTTTTCTTAAAAGACTTTAGGTGATGGCAAATTTACTGCGTGCAAATGTAAAAGGTTCCAGTGACTTAATTGCATTCATTTCTAACACTTCCACCTCATTTTTAGCTTGAATTTTGCCTCAGAGTTCCATTTTTCAGCTCTGTATGTTGTTCTGCCCTTTATTAAATGTCTTTCACTGATCTAAGTATTTATGGACTGTGATCAAGCCATTCTGAACTTTCTCTTTGTGGAAATAAATAGACTGAATTACTTCTGGCTCTTGCTTTAGGGCATCTTTCCCTGAGTCTGAATCCTTCTTGCAGCTGCATCCTGAATCCTTCCCAATTTGTCAACATCTTTTGTGCAGTATGGATGCTGGACATGGACATGTATGCTTGTAATCATTTCAGTAATGCTGTATGAAGTGACAGAACCAGTCCCAGGCATCTCAGCAATGTAAAAGAAACTGAAATTTTTTTGCTTCAGGATAAGGGTAGAATCAGTTCACCCTGGAGATCTGGGCTTGCTATCCCAGCTATGGAAGAGGGAAGGAAGAGAGTGTGGCCAGGGCTGGGAGGAGCTGGTTCCTACATCGCTTCCCATCACCACTTCTGCCAGCAGTAACAGGAGGAAACTTGGCTCTGGCATAGGCAAAGCAGGCAGCACGTCCATAACTAGCACTTAACATTGTTCTGCTTACTACTCTGTTGCCCTGGATAACCTCAACTTCATCTGCTCCTAATAATGCTCCTCTGAAGTGCTACAATGATGTTTTCTGCTTTGTGTCTTCCCCTAGCTCATGTACTGAAAGATCTCATTAATCGTCTTAGCCACTGCATCCCTGCCAGAGTTTTAGTTGCAGCTCACCGTGGCCCTGAAGTCATTCTTCAAGTTGCTGCTTTCCAGATTAGTTCACCACCTTACAAGTTTAACCTGTATTTGAAGCAGCATGACCTTGCATTCTGTGACTGCTATAAGTAATGTCATTCAAAGAGCCCCATAGAGCATATTTTTCAGTTCACTCCGAACTGACTTGCCCTTAGTCTGGCTGCTATAACATTAGTTATATCACCTTCACCTTGACTGCCACAATGCTATTTTCTTCCACATCCCTTAAGACTATAGATTAGAGAAGGACCAAGATCTCTCTATGCACAAATCAGCCAGAAGTTTCAATTGGTTCTGGGAGTCCGCTCTTTCTGAAGTCTCTCCTATTTAATTGCAACACTTCTATTTTGTGGGATGCATGCCTCCACTTTACACTCCTCTCTTGAGTGGAAGAATTAAAAAGGCAAGTCATCTTTCATCTTACGATTCTTGTGTTGTGCGTGGGGTTCCTACTGCTGCAATGCAGTTGAAGATACTGCAGAGGGATATTTAAATTTGAGCCAAAAAAAAAAAAAAGCCTAATTAAAGTGAGGAAAAAATTATGAATGCATTTCTATTTTTAGGATTCATGAAAGTTGCCTTAACAGACCTTTGGGCTTAAATTAGTAGACATTCCATTTTTAATTGGAGCTTTTTGCTGCCTATGATGGTTTAAAATAAAGGGTGAGTTAATTAGGCTTTTATTTGAAAAGTAAAACATTCAGGGAAGCCAGTGTGCGGTTTTGGATATGATACTGACTGTGTAGATAAAGGGGCCAGGAAAAGGAGGCAGATGAGCAACAGACAAATACACTGTTGAGCATCTTAGTTAGCTGTGTTTTCTGGGTGATACCCTTAAGCAACCAGGGCAAGACAAAGATATCACAAAACATACCAAAAGTGAATTCAAAATAACATTTTTTCACCCTGCAAGCTGCACATTCATATGTGTGTCAGGAGTTGCAGAATCTCTCAAGAGTTTTGCTATCCTTATGCCCCCTCCCATGGATGTGCTTCAAGGTTGTTGTATTTGTGCTTTTTGCTGCTACCAACATTATGCGTGCACTAAAATAAATAGGGATTTGCTGCCCGAGGAGTACTGTCAGCTAGCTGAGGGGGTTTTTTTGTGGCAGACAGCAAAAATAACAAGGGAAAAGGGGAAGTCATGGAAGGCTTTGTGTTAGCTGGTCCTTGATGGGCAGTGTCCTGCTGACCAGCAGGAACACAGCTCCTAGGCACAGCACTGGGAGATCAGGTCTGCTGCTGAGTCCAGGGGATTTTGATTCCAAAAAAAACTAGTCCTTTTCCCAGTATGCCAGATCTCAAAGGGTTTACATCTGCACATTGCTGGGTGTTACCGTGCTAGAGGCAGTTTAAGGGAAGAGGAAAGGAGCATTCAAGTTTGCAAGACTCATGTGTTTTCAAGTCACTGATGCACAGCAACCACTGCTCTTACTGCTGCTTAGTCATACTACCCTAAAAACTGCTAAAGCAATTTAAAAAAATTCAGATATCAGCAGATTGGGCTTCTGTTTTCTGTGTGAGAGCATCTGCTTAGAAAAACTGGATTGTACTTTTTTTCAGAAAGTCACAATGCTGTGCTTTGTTCCTGTCCTGGATGTTATCTTGAGCCAGGAGGGCAGGGCTGTTGCTTCGTGTTTCACATGCTGCATGACCTCCCTCCCAAATACCGGAGCCATCAGAGAACCATTATTGCCTCCCTTACATGCTAGCAATCTTAATTACCACAGCAGCCTAAGAATAAATATACAGCTAATCAAATATGACAATGAGAAGTAGAATGATAGGCAGACTAGCAGGACTATGGTAGAAATGTCTGCTGGGTAAAGTTTTCCTGGCTCATTGCTTTGAACCAAGCAAAGTCCAACTCTTCTAAATGCTGTATAACCCTTTAGGTCAGATTCAGCCCTATTGTGTTTAGGAAGCGTCTCCATAGATCTGGATGACATTTTTTCCCCTGAGTGATTTGGTGGAGATTAAATTGTCCTTTCAGTTGGGACTGGGGAGTGGAGGGAAATTCTCCCATTTCCCCCGGCCCCTAGCAAGTCTTTAAAACATGCTTCTGACCATTGCAGCAACACGAAGTAATGTTGTCTTACTTTACCAAGCACAAGCATACATTTGAATTTGGTAGCTGCAAAAATTGCTTATCGAGGTTGGTGACTACAGTTAGCTCAGAAAGGATACAATATTTTACTAAACGTTGAACATCAGCATTGGAGCAGTGAATACCTGACTCATGGAATTGTAGAGTTTGGAAAAGAATGGTTTTTTTTGATCCAGTCTAAACATCCTACTTCCAAGTTTTACTAACTTCCACATTCTCCTAAAAATGGCCAGGTTCTACTTTTCATGTAACACCAGTTGTGCTAAGGTAGCTTATATCTCCCTCCTCAGAAAACAGCTCTGTCCCTGCTATGTTTCCAGTCTTTGTAAAATGTGATCGGAACAGGTTGACTTTATCCTTGAAGCAGCAACATAGAAACAGTGATACCACATCAACAGTCACTTTGTTCCATTGTTCTTAATGAAGTAGTACAGTACAACAGCACAAGCTTCCCTGGTGTGAGGGAGGCTCCTTGTTACCGTAGCAGACTAATTAAGTTCCCTTTTTCATTTTTTTTTCTTTTTCATAGCCATATTTGTTAGTGCTATATTGTAAGCATATTTTGAAAAGACAGTCATTGCCTTCTCACTCTTTTCTCTTTTTTTTTTTTTTTTTTTTTTTTTTTAACTACTCAATCATTTTAGAGATACCATCACAATGACCTTTCCTTTCCTAATGCCTCTGCCAGGAGGAAATCTAATTGAATGTTTCATTATTAGCCCCATACCATTCAGACAATCAAGGAGTGCTTTTTTTTTTCCTAATAATTCCAATTTCAAGAGTGAAATCTTGGAAAATTATTAAAATTACTCATGTTTAAAAAATGAGATAACTTTTAAATGCAAATTGATATGATAATACTGAAACTGAAAGGTATAATTTATTCTACAAATATGAAAAGAATTAATTTTAAATATTTTTTTTTTAAGTTCAAACTTACATTGCAGGTCTTGCTTACTTGAAATACATTGTCTTTGTGGCATGTTGTTATAAAAAATTTAAATATTATGTTGGCTAAATGGTAACAAATGAGCCAGTGTTTACCATGGTAAGGAGTGCATTGGGGACATAACCATTAGACAAGGGTAATTTAGTTTTAGCATTATCAGTTAGAAATACTGCAGTTGAGTGGAATATTTTATTACATGAAAACATCTGTAACCAATATATCCCTTGGGAAGCTTACGTGACCTGTGATCTGTTTGGAAAAAAATGTTTCGGTTTTACGAGACTGTTCAAAAGCAAGTATGCACAGCAGGCCGTGTCCCAACGAATCTGGAAAGGACTCCCTCCTCTTTGTGTACCTCCTGGAAAATTCTGGGAGCTGTAGCAACATTCCTGCATTGCAGGCTGTAGTTTTCAAAATCACTGCTAACCTGTGGCACTGAAAAAGATCTGGGAAATGTGTCCAACCATGCATGCTACCTTTATCAGTGTTACCTGGCGTTTACACACAATTATCCTTGCTATGAGGTATTCTAAAACTATTGCAATCATAGTAAAGTTCAGATCAAAAAGCACGATGCAGACATCTGAAAGCATATTTATGTTTTATTAAACTGTGCCAGTGACACAGGACAAATAGCATCCTTAATGTATTTTTCAGGCCTTGCTGTGTACCTTTTCATGGCTGTTGTTTGGGTTCTTTTACCTCTCTCCTTCAAGGAAGGCAGAATTTGTCATCCCAACTTAAATTTGCAAAGTAGTTGCCTGTGCTCAGGCTTTCATAGCACTTTGGCAAGAAAATAAAGTACCCAGCTGCCAAGGACCATCAGTCAAGACCTGGGAACTAGGGCAGCTGGGAAGATGGGCAGATTGACAGCCTGAACTTGACAGCCCATTAGGTACCTGACCTTCTGCTTAAATGACTATTGAATTCTTGAAGATCTGGACTAATGCTTTCTTTTGTTTGGTGAGTTCAGAGGTGAGATCAATAGATAGGCATGCCAATTAAAGGTGACTTTGCCATGGGGTGCTGTGTGTCCTATGGCACAAGGCTGTATCACGAGCAGTGTCTTAGCACACTATTGCTAACAAGAGGAACGATTGAGAAAATCTGCAGCTTCTTTACAGAGGGGGAAAAACTGTCACATTCACCCAGGATATCACTGCACTGTAACACTTTGTAATTAGAGGCAAAACTACTTGTTTCTAGTTAACTTGGTTACTGCTTACACCCAGCTATCAAAATCGGCCAGTTTATGACCATAGGCTATACAGGCATGTTCCACACCATAATATGTCAAGCACTTCTTTCGCCATAGACTACAAAAGTAGTAGGTTTCATGCCAGTAAAACCATGGCATTGCCTTCCTGGCATTACTTTCAGGTCACACTTCCTACATGCAACTCTTCAGCCACTGAGGCCCAAATGCAGTGAAGTAAAGAGCGTTTCTCAGTCAAAGGATCATTTTTCCCTTAGAGTGAACTAGTGCTGCTTTTTAAAAAGTCTGCCTTGTTTGGGGAATATTTAAGCCACCATGTTGTCCACTGAGTACTTCAACAGTGCAAAGGCAGAGCAAACCTTACGGGCATATGAAGCAGATCTGTGGGATTTTTTGTCTGTGGTGATAACACTGTGCCTGGGATTAAGCTGACTGTGAAACCAAGTGTAATTCATCCCAAAACTTCCATCTGTTCGAAAGGTATGAAAACTGTGTGCTAACACATCAGTGGCAGTGCATGCTGGTGGAAGGCATACAGTTGGGAAAAGCACAAATGTCTGTTTTGACCCAGCAAGCAGAGGTGCTCTAAGGAAGGCAGGTCATTCCCAGGATGGAAAATCCTTCATTTCCAGTACCCTAAGAGGTACTTCCCACCCCACAAAGTGAATTCCTATGAGATGACACTCCCTTTATGTAAGGAGAGAAACCAGTGTGAAGATCCAGGGAGTGAAACCATGTGCATCTCAGGCTCAGGATTTTACCATTTATTTGCAAAGACATCAGGATTTTATCCCTGCCCTGCAAATGGCTTGTCTGGCAAGACTGTATGTATTTCATGTTCTCAACAAAACAAATGAAGCTAACCTGAGAGGCTGGACCTGTATAAATGTGATTTCCCAGTTTTAAATGGTGTGAAAGATAAGCCTGTTCTCAGCTGTTGGTGAGTGGCTGGTCTCAAGAACCAGCCACCCTGCCTTGCTGTCATACTCAGCAGGATGGGTACATCAGGGTACATCAGGGCAGGAGGGGTCTGACTGCTCACCAGGTGAGAACTGGAGCCCTGTTTCTCTAAGGCTGTCCACACTGTGCCCTGCAGCATGGGACATACCCCCAGGTTAGCAGTGACAAACCAATTCTGTAAGCCACGTAACTGCTTTAGTATCAGCTGAGAGGCAGGGGTGATTAGCCATTAGCCATAAACCACTAGTAGGCAAATGGTACTCTTCTTCTGGGATGCTCTGTGCAAAGCCACAGTTGCCCTCGGGATTGAAGATGAGTTTTCTGGCTGTGCTTTATCCATGTATGAAACAGTCCCAGGCAAGGCAAAACAGGCTTTGCATGACACAGTGGGCTAACCTCTGCTTGCTGGGTCAAAACAGACTTTTGCGCTTTTCCCAACTGTATGCCTTCCACCAGCATGCACTGCCACCGATGTGTTAGCACATAGTTTTCATAAAGTTACGTCGTTTATCATAGAGGAAGTTGCATTATTCCCTTGGGAGATGGTTCTAAAGGGCCAAGGGGTCCAGGAAGGCTTGAAATTCTTCAAGAAGGTAGTCTTAAAGGCACAGGAGCAGGCCGTCTCCATGTGCCGAAAGATGAGCCAACATGGGAGAAGACCAGCCTGGCTCAACAGACAGCTTTGGCTGGAACTCAGGTAAAAAATGAGAGTTTATGACCTTTGGAAGAAGGGGCAGGCAACTCTGGAGGGCTATAAGGATGTCTTGAGGTTATGCAGGGCGAAGATTAGAGAGGTGAGAGCCCAGCTAGAACTCAGGCTGGCCACTGCCATAAAAGATAACAAAAAATGTTTTTACAACTACTTTAGAAACAAAAGGAGTGCCAAAGTTAATCTTCATCCTTTATTGGGTGTGGCAGGGAACATTGCTGCAGATGAGGAAAAGGCTGAGGTACTCAATGCTTTCCTTGCCTCAGTCTTTAATAACAAGACCAGCCTCATTCTGGGTACTCAGCCCCAGGTAAACAGGGATGAGGAGGGGCAGAACAAAGTCCCCACAGTCCAGGAAGAAACAGTTAGTAACCCGCTGCTCCACTTGGATGTGCACAAGTCTATGGGGCCATAAGGGACCCACCCAAGGGTACTGAGGGAGCTCATGGATGCATTCCCCAGGCTACTTTCAATCATTTATCAGCAGTCATGGCTAACCAGGGAGGTCCCAGGAGCGGTTAGCAAATGTGACGCCCATCTACGAGAAGGGCCAGCAGGAGGATCCAGGGAAGAACAGGCCTGTCAGCCTGACTTCAGTGCTGGGGAAGTTTATGGAGCCAATCACCCTGAGTGCCATCACGTGGCATGTACAGGACAACCAGCTGATGAGGCCCAGTCAGCATGGGTTCACGAAAGGCGGTCCTCCTTACTGAACCTCATCTCCTTCTAGGACAAGGTGACCCACTCAGTGGATGAGGGAAAGGCAGTGGATGTTGTCTACCTGCACTCTAGTAAAGTCTTTGACACCATTTCCCACAGCATTCTCCTGGAGAAACTGGCCGTTATGGCTTGAACAGGCATGTCCTCCCCTGGGTGAAAAACTGGCTGGCTGGCCGAGCCCAGAGAGTGGTGGCGAATGGAGTTACATCTGGCTGGTGGCCGGTCACAAGTGCCGTTCCCCAGGGCTCAGTGTTGGGGCCAGCCCTGTTTAATGCCTTTATCAAGGATCTGGATGAGGGGACCGAGGGCACCCTCAGGAAGTTTGCAGATGACACCAAGCTGGGCCGGGGCGTGTTGATGTGCTTGAGGGCAGGCAGGCTCTGCAGAGGGGTCTGGGCAGGCTGGGCCGATGGGCTGAGGCCAATGGTAGGAGGCTCAACAAGGCTCAGTGCCGGGTCCTGCACTTGGGTCACAGCAACCCCACGCAGCGCTACAGGCTTGGGGCAGAGCGGCTGGAAAAAGGGAAAGGTGGCCTAGTGGAAAAGGTCCTGGAGGTGCTGGTTGACAGCCAGCTGAACATGAGCCGGCAGTGTGCCCAGGTGGCCAAGGCAGCCAACAGCATCCTGGCTTGTATCAGAAACAGCGTGGCCAGCAGGACCAGGGAAGCCATTGTCCCCCTGTACTGGGCACTGGTGAGGCTGCTCCTCGAATACTGTGTGCAGTTCTGGGCCCCTCACTGCAAGGAAGATGTGAGATGCTGCAGCGTGTCCAGAGAAGGGCAGCGAAGCTGGTCAGGGGTCTGGAGCACAAGTCTTATGAGGAGCGGCTGAGGGAACTGGGGTTGTTTAGCATGTAGAAAGGGAGACTCGGGTGTCACGGTCCACTCAGTGGACTTGTGATAGTTCGTTAACTATGATCTCGAAGTGCAAAAATCAAGGTGACCATGCCAAGGGATTACGCTTCAATTAAACAGCACAATTTTATTGTTTTCCCATAAAGCAGCTTGCGATACGTAGAAAGACAGGAAGTGAATAAAAGGTAAAGTAAAAAGAAAAGGAAGGAGGATTATAGCTACCATCACGGGTCCAAGGCTTCTCTATGGTCCCAGGTTCAGGCAGCATCCCGCCAGTCCTTCTGATCGTCATCATCCTTGGTAGGGAAGATCTCCAAAGTTCAGTTGCCAAGAAGGCATCTTTTTATGCCAAGCAACACACCTCACTCCTCCTCTGGTCCATGGATTGTTACCAGTCTCCACCTTCTCGAGCCAGGTTATCATGCGTGTCCAAAGACGAGTGCCCGAGGCATGGTTTGCCTCAGAGGCGGGTAGCTTCAGACCAGGAGGTGTGTTTTTGTATTATAATGATATTATAATGAAGAAAGTTCACCTGAAGTTTATGTTTTCTGGTTCGTTGTTATGACCACGGTTGTGATCCATCTTCTGGACAGCTGTTATGCAGCCTTATTGTAGTTGTTCCTTTCAATCCCAGGTTGCAGGGAGCGGCATAGTACTCCTCGTACCGTGCAGTTCTCCTTCCCAGGGTGTAGTTGCTCCTTTCAGTCCCAGGTAGCAGGGAGCGGCATAGTACTCCTCGTACCATGCAGTTCTCTTTCCCAGGGTCTTTGTGTCTTGGTGTCCATGAGGACCACATTCCATCTCCAGGCCTCTGTTGGCAATGATGAGACAATATTGTTCTCTTTAGACTGACTCTTACACTGGGGGACCTCACTACTCTGTACAGCTACCCAAAAGGAGGTTGCAGGCAGGTGGAGGTAGGTCTCTTCTCCCGTATAACTTGTGACAAGATGAGAGGAAACAGCCTCAAGTTATGGCAGGGGAGGTGTAGATTAGATATTCGGAAAAAAATTCTTCCCTGAAAGGGTGTTGAAGCACTAGAACAGGCTGCCAGGGAGATGGTGGAATCACCATCCCTGGAGATACTTGTAATATGCGTAGATGTAGTGCTTAGTGGTATGATTTAGTGATGGACTTGGCAGTCCAGTCCTGGGTTAATGGCTGGACTTGGTCTCAAAGGTCTTTTCCAACCTAAATGATTCTATGATTCTATGATTTATCATTAGTTACCAGAAAGGGTTTCAATTCTGAGATCAGTGCACAGACAATGTCTAGAAATGGGACAGCTTGTTTTGTCTAGGTTTTTGAGTTTGCTGATGTCAGGATATAGAAAGTTCAAGTCTAATGTTACAGGTTGCACTCTATGTTTTCACCAGACAGGACACAGAGAAGGCTATGCGGGAAAAGCTCCAAAAAAAAAAAGAGCAACGAGAGTATTTTAATGAGGGAAGGAGAAGGTATGTTGTGTATGGAGGGAGGCAAGTGCACCTCCCATTTGGAGCAGAAATATGTTGCAGTGTTTTCACAGTGTGAAAATATCCCCATTGTTGCCTTACGCTGAGGAGCTGGTAACAGAGCATGCAGGAAGCTCTTTGATAAAACACCTACCTCATTTCTTAACTTCTCTGTGTAATTCAACATTTAAAAGGAAATTAATGTTCTCCCACCATGGTTACTTTTTTAATCTCTGACGTTTCTTTGGAGAGATAGTCTGAGTCCTTCTGAAACTAAAAACAAACATGTACGAATAGCACTTTTTCTCTGAAATGGTGTAAAGGTTTAGCTGGAAAGAAGTGTTTAAGTAGGAAGTGGAGTAGCTGCAGTCCAGCAACATGACAGCGACTGTTTGCTTGTGTTTCACCCCACTGATTCCCACCCACTCCAACCCAAGTAATTGATTTAAGGAATGTTATAAATTAAACATACAAAGTTTTTAGTTTTGCGGCAATTAATCATTTACACTGTTCTTTCGTTGACATCATCTTACGTCACTGGAGCACTGTTTAATGAGGTATGTTGTTCTGGTAATTCCCACACTAGGGGATTCGGGATCAGGAAATCTGTGTGTTATTTACCAAAAACTACTGTTTTTTAAAGAATGGTACTTTGCCAAGGGACCTGTAGCATGCTTCTTTCGGTGGCTGAGAGGAGAAAGTGCATGTGTAGATACAAAAGCACAGTGCCTTCATGGTAAGCACATGGAGGTAACTGGCCAAGCTGCGGTAGTTTTGCCTCCAGAAACAGGAGGGCAGTCAGGCCAGCTACATTCATGAATCTTACTCACAGGTCTGAAGAAAGAGGTTTCAGAGAAGTACCTCACTTATTAGAGCTGACGACAGATCTTGTGGCTTACCTACAGCAAAGAAGCCTAAGATGCAGCTCTCCTTTTCTTTCCGCTGTTGTTTCTTGGAGACGGGCAAAATTCTGGGGGTTAGTTTGTTCTGAACCTGATATTGCAGGGGGGTTTTTTTGCCCTGCAAACTTTCCACTTAAACAGTTTAGTGATTATAAATGTGTAATGATCTCTGTTAGCTCTGCAATCCGCTTGTATTAATGACTTTTGTGCTACTTGGCTCAGGAGGTGAAACAAATCAAGAGCTGTATTAATTATTCATCAGCCAATAAATTTCTTTTGCTGTAACTGTGTTTCGGGTTTGTAGATCTGTTTGCATTAACTAATTGATTTTAATCATAATATTCCAAGTGGGTTTAATCGATAATTTAAATATAGTTGTTTCAGGAAGTTCTTTAGCCTTATTCTGGGCAACTGGTGCTTGAAAGCAGAATTTGGCAATGATTTAACTTCAAAAATATGGAGTTAGTATTCTGCAGCTGTTATCAAATGAAATTAGTGACTCAAAGGTGCGGGGTTTTCTTTGGATGAAAGGTTAATTAAGTCCAAATCCAATTGTGTTCTAATCTAAAATTAAACATGAAAAAAAGTGCAGACTGGGGACAGGGAGTTTCCTAAGCATTTCACACCTCAGCATGGCTGAGGAGGGGAGGGAGGGAAGGAGGAGGGAAAAGTTAGTGCCAACGCAGTCATATCTTTTATCTCAAGAACTATTTTCAGCAAGGTATGCTGGTCTTATTTTCAGTCCTCCCACGCTTTGGATAGGAGTTTCAGGAAAACTTTGTTCTTCCTTTGCTGAGTATGGATCTAATAGAGGTTTTCACTATCAGGATACTACCAACCTTTCAGGTAGACTAGTGGTTTGACTCATCACAGAAGAAACTGAGGTATATCGGTTCTAACAGGAAACTGTTTTACTGTGACTTCTCAGAAAAAACTCTTTGCTTCCTACCCTAGTGCTGCAGACTTTAACCACTGTGTGTGGAGGGAAATACTGCTTGTCAAATACAGTTTTCCCGTGGATGAGAGAGGTTTTTAACACTGCGGTGTACCAAACAAGTGGGCTTGCGGTGGCAGGGAGCAGGTCATGGGATGGAAGCAGGGTGCGAGCGAGTGCTCCTCCAGGCTGGAGCAGCGCTGGCAGCACAGGCAGCTGCCAGGGCTGCAGGGAGCTGGTGGCTCTCTGTCCATCTCCGGCCACACACCTCTGTCCTTCAAAACCCCTCCTGCCCTCCCAGTGAGCGGGGTCCATCCTGCCGGCAGCGGCACGGCCTGCCGCGCCGAGGATGAGGATGAGCTGAAGGATGAGGTGGAGGCCGAGGCCAAGGCCCGCGGTGTCACTGCCGCCCTGCCCAGCCTGCACCGTGGCAGCCGCCCCAGATGGGGCACAGGGCGCTTCCCAGCCTTTCGTGGAGCCAGTTTCAGCAGCTTTAATTACATCTGCGGTTTGGATCGCTTTGCTTGGCCATTAAAATCCATTTCACAAAGAGTAGTATTGAAACAAGCAAGGAATATTTGTGGCGGCTGTGGATTTCCTCCAGGCCTACAGGAAGAGTAAATTAGTTACTGAAAACTTGTCAGTTTGTCCGGAGTGCTTAACTCTTTCCTCTCTCCTGGAAAGCTGCCTTTTCAGAGGCGAGTGACTTTAAAAGGAAATAATATGTTCGATGCTTTTTTACACCCCCACCGCCTCCTTATGGTAGGGCTGTAATTGCGAAACCAGCCAGGAGTGATTTGTTTGAAGAGGAAGTGCGGGAACTTCCTTTATAAATATTGCCTTTCCCTTCGTGTGGATCCAAACATGGTTTCTTCCTCTGGCAAAAAGAAGAAAGTGCTTGAACTGAACAACAAGCACTTTTTCCCGTAGCTCGCTCTTACCCTGTGTAAAGATGAAAGAGAGAGGTTTCATGGGGAGGCGGGGGGAAGAGCCATGGAAGGACTGAAGTTGGTTGGACCATCGGATCAGCCGGCTTTTTGCCCAGCCATTCCCTGTGGATGCCAGCAGCTGCAAAGACAGGCATCCTTTGCTGCGCATTACCGGGCGAGTTAAGGTCATGTGGAGGGGGGGTAAAATCAATGTTTACAGAGCCCACAGTTACAGAACCTGCTGCGACTTGCCCTGCAAGATAGGGCAGTATCAGCCCAGCTCCTATCACACTTTAAAATGGTTTCTATTTTTCTTTTTTTAATATGTATCTTTCCTAGTGAAGTAGAAACTGAACCTGCACCCTTCCCCCAGCCTAGAAATACCTTTGCATTATTTGCAGAAGACGGGTTCACCCACCAGGAGAACAGCTACACCCAGGGAAGTACCTGTGCTCAGCAGCAGCAGGTAGGTTAAGCTCACAGGGCAGGGAGCAAGTTTTAACCTGACAGGCAAAGTTCTGCTGGACTGCTGTGCTTTTTTGGGTTTGGTTTTGGTTTTTTGTTTTGTTTTGTTTTGTTTTTAAAAAAAAGGGCACAGTATCAGAGTGTACGGGCTCCTTGGGTGTGCAGACAACCAGCTGGCCTGGCTTGCTAACATAAATCGGTGCAGATGATGGGAATCAAGGCAGGGGGTCCAGTTCCCAGCTCTGAAGGATTCCAGATTAGGAAGACAGCTCACGGAGGAAGCAAGGGGGGGGGGGGGGGGGGGGGTGGAACCAGGCTGATTCTCTGAGAGGCACTGAAGAGGAGAAGAGCCCTTCTGCCTGATTTGAAGGAGGGCAATGTTCTTATATTGCTGATAACTAGGAAAAGTTGGCTTGTTCTTTAGTTTTGATGAACAAATGAGATATCCCTGGTACTTAAACTCAGATTGCTGTGATGCTTTCTGAACTGGCCAGCGAGAGGCACAGCCAGGCTACTGTTGTATTAATGAAAAGGGTCTGATTTTTACACACTTCTTAGTGGGGAAGATGAAATTTCACTCAAGCTTCAAACTGGGCTTTGCATTGTTTTGTTTTTGCACTTTTAGAAACAAAGGAAATAAAATTTACAGTGCAATGGGCTATCCAGGGAAAAATCAGTCACAATCTAAGAAGACACTCAAAATTTCACCGATCCTTCTGTCAGGGCACTGGCAGGGCATGGCTGGCTCCCCATGCCAGGAGTCCTCACAGCGTCTCACACACCACTGCAGAGGAATTGGTGTCCCAGTGCAGGACAAAAAAAGGAGTAGGAAGTGAACCTGGGGTGATTTTTACTGTTTAAACATTAAAAATAAAGCTCTCAGCTCTCCACTCCAATTTGCTATCTCTAATTGTTCCTCCTGCACTTTCTTCTCTGATCAATGTCTTGCAAATGCATTTAAAGCCCTGAATTGTTCAGGATAAACTCTCCATCCTTTTATGCTTTTCTTCTTGCTTTCTACACCATCCTTTGCTGTTATCTCCTTCTGTCACTTATTCTTTCTCATCTGTGCTGGATTCCCTATTTAACAATCTTTTTTTCCATTTTACCTTCCTACACTTAGCATTTTTTCCTTTCCTTTTTCACACTCCCACTGTCATGCCTGCTCCTTTTTCCAACAAGGCAGGCTGCATTTTGTAATTTAGGGAGTAAACCTTCAAATTCTTGTGCGAATACTCCCACTGACTACGTGATGAAGAGACTGCAGGACCGGACCATAGCTTAGTGCCTGTATGGGGAAAGGTAGTGAAGCCAATTTTAAAGCAGTCTTAATTACCTTGGTGGTTTGGATTGCTTTGGTTGGCTATTAAAGTGCATATTTCTTAGGCGAGGTGTGCACCAGTGGCTTTGTATAAATAATAAAGTGTTTCAAGAGCCTGATATAAAAGACTTTATAAAGATAATATATTGCTTCAAATGGAGAGAAATGGAGGGCACTTTAAAATCAGTTTTACTAGTACCCTGTGTTTAAAAAAATCTTCGTTTTGTTTAACCTCCTGTGCAAGCCTGGGCTTGTTTGAGGCTCCCAGGATCCAATTTCATGTAGTATCCTATTTCAAATCCAGGCCAGAGCAGATCGATCGAAAATCAGTGCTCTCAGAAATAAAACTGCCTGTGGAATGCCTTCAATGACATGAAGATGAAAGGGGGAATGTTATATAGCAGATACTGGTTTTCTTTTTTGAGGTGGGAAGCTCTGAAGCAGTGTCCTTGGATGCTGCACAATTTACCTTGATTGAACGGTAGCGGTCGTAGGACAATTTTGGTGAATTTTTGTGTTCTTCAGTTAGTAGTTAACAGCTGTGTTTTGTGAAGGGGGGTTGGCTGGTGTTGCTGGGGTTGTTTTATGCCAAAGCAGCAGCTTTAGAATATTCTGTGGCAAGCACAGAGCTACCTGTGAGTCTGCACATCACCAGAATAACGTGAGATTACTAATAATTCTTGTCAGTGAAATACTTACTGGTATTTTGAAATGATTGAACTATTTCAGTACTTTGAAAACTGGTGATGAAACCAAACTAGTCTACTGATCTATGTTTATACTGGTTTTTACAGTCAGCACAGACATAGATGGCAGTCTGCTTCATTTTCCCATCCTCCTCTCTCTACGCCTGTTCCTTGGCCCTCAAGAGAAGTCAAAGGAAGGGAGGGAAAAAAAAATGATGATTATTTGGGAACTGAGAACAGAGGGAAACAGCAATATCGTTTTAGAACTTTGAGGGAATAGCAGAGTGAAGGGAAAACTGAACTTGTGAGCTATGTGTCATTTGGAATTTTGGATAATTGAAAAATCTGGCTTTGCCAGTATTATGTTGAATTCATGCAAAACTAGGAGTAAACTTTGTTCTGCTGTGGTAGCAGTGGTCTCTATCCTGTCACCTGCGCTGGGTGATGCTCGTGGCATAGGGAGCATCCTGCATTGCTGGGAGACCATTGGGTTGCCCAGTTATGCCCCTTGCATGGAGGCAGTATGTCACAGCAGCTGGCCTTGGCCGCCTTTGCTGTCAGAGCGAGGGGGGAGTCTTCACAGAAAAATTCAGTGTCCTCATGTGCTGAAAAAGTGCTACCTAAAGCCAGGCAAGAAACTAACATTAAGCACAAAGAGCATTTGAATTTATCTTACACTGCCCCTTGGACAATAAAGGCTTGTCTGGGACCTTGAGCGTGGTGTGCTCTTCAAAGGTAGATACATATAAACGTATTTTAACTGAGCAAGGCTAGTTAAATACATGTGCTCATCAAAGTGGAAGTGTGAATGGTTTCTGGCTATGCATAAGAGCATGTTGGTTGCTCCTGCAGCGTTTTTCTATGTGAATGCCTTAACACACACATGCACGTTCAGGACAGCAATTCTGGTGTTATGGAAAGTCTCACTTCATTGACTGTAGCGTTTCACCTTTGGTCTGCAAAATAGCACATGTTTTCTAAACTACTTGATGATTAACCTACAGCTAGTATATAAGTGGCAAGTGTTTACTTAGCATTCAGAGATTGGGTTCCTGCCTGCAGGCAGCCTTTATTACTCGAAAACCTGTGTGAGTTGGAAATGAAAGATCTGCTTCGGCAAATTTCCGAGAAGTCCACTCTGGTCTCCTGACAGATGTGGAGAAAATATAGTGCTTGATGAAAAGGATAGTAAGACAGATGTTGAAAATCTGCATGTAGTTTTCTTAAGGACAGAAAAGACCCTGCTAAGCTAAGAGGTTCTTTACTGTCTCTCTATGTTTATGCAGAGTATATCAGAGTAAAGACACTGACAAGTTTTTCACTAACTTCTGCACCTTTTTTTAGCCAGAGGGCATGAAATTAAGATGTTATTCCATTACAAAATGAGGGTATTCACTTTAACAAATCAGACTCCCAGTGTGAGCAACTGGGGTGCCTCTCTAGTCAGCAGTAAGAGAAAGAAACCCAGTTTCCATTGCCTCCTGGAAGAATCTACCTTCTTCCTGTGGCTGTACTGTGTACAGAGACACTACCAGGTTGGATAAGACGCCTACAGCGGCGTGTGTAAACCCCCTGGATTGTGATATAAGTTACTTCTCACAGGATTAATTTTAAAACAATTTGCCAAATGGCATTTGAAAAGTCGTGGGCATAGGCTGCGCTGTCTTTGGTTTTGAATTTATCACCTTAACTCCCTGGAACTCAAGTTGGAGATGAAAGATAAATGTATGGAGATACCTCTAATGTGTATTGGTTCACGTAACATGTAGAAAAATTCTGATCTTCTCTGACTTGCATGTGATCTTGAGTTTGTTGCATGGGTCGTTTCATGTGTGCTAAAATAAAGACAACCTAGAATTCATTTTTACATCTGATTTGTAAAGTTTCATTGTCATGATTAAAAAAAATGTACAATCGCTACTGTGCCAAAAGGTTGCTATTATGTTCACAGGTAGTGCTGTTATATTCACAGGTAATAAATATAGTCAAAAGTACTATGCAGCATTGCTTTTATGGTATGAGTTTAGGACAATGGTGTTAATTTGCAATCAAATAAAATGTGAGTTACACAGGGTATTCCAAGTGTGTACCAGTAAATTCTTTGTACTGCAGGTCACTGTTGGGCATCATGTTTATGCCTCATAGTTGAGGATCTTTCTAAAATAGCTTTTTCTGCAAAGGCTTAAAGCTTGTGGATATGATTTCTTTATCCTTACTCTTGTAAAGTTACCAAACTAAAAAGGTGTTGGAAGACAAGGAAGTGAGGTTTAAGTGTTTCTCAAATAGTTTTTGAGAAATTGGGGTTGCTTCTCTGTTGCTTTGCATTGAATTAAATCCATATGCCAAGTGGCCAAACAGCTTGACAAGTATGGATCAGCATTTGGTGCTGGCTCAGCACCTTGCTAGTCAGAGAGGAGCCTTGTTGCCTTATGTGGGTGACAAGGAAGGGAACAATTTTGTCCAGTATCAATCATAACATCTGGTAAATGGTGGTCTGAAGAGGCTGGAGAAAGTGCTACTCACCACTCCTCCGCTGATGCTTGATTTGTTTCTTGCCCCAATGTGCAAGATGCTGGATCTCAACCTTTTGGCTGTTCACAGGATAGTGCTCTTGCTGTTTGATGTTCGTGGTGAAATACTGTTGAAAGAGCAGACAGAATTTCTAGACTGGTCAGAAGGGACAGCAGAGGAAGAAATATTTTGTGGCTAGTGTGTTTAATTCTGTAGTTAAGAAATCTCTCTGGAAAAGTCTGGAGATAAGATATTTATCTCTAATAAGTAGACTAAAGTGAAGGATATTCAGAAAGGGTAATGGAGCACAAATTATTTGGTTTCAGTTTAGGGTTATGCAGGTCTTTTTTCTTACAGTGTGTCTCTAAAACTCAGATTTTGGTCTAAGACTTAAAATGTAAGAACAGAAAACTTCAGCATGCGTGGTTTTTTCCTTTTATTTTCTTTTTCTTTTTTTTATTATTATTTCTGCCCCACAAACTACAGGAATAGCAAAATGAAAAGGCTGAGTGAAAGCAGTTGTTCTTTTGAGGTGTACGTGGCAATATTAAACACTTCCATTATTATTATTTTAATATTCCGTTAATTTTTGCACAGGGTTGGTCAAGGTCTTCTCATAGTGCCTAAAACTGAGGTCAAAAGGATTGTGGGATTGATTGGAAATTAAAGTAAAAAAAAAAAAGAAAGAGTTTAAGCAGTGTCGGATTTGTGTATTGAAGGTAAAGCTATGTTGAGCAGCTTCAAGACAAGGATACTAAGCCTGAGGTATCTAGGTGGAGGAGATAGAAAGGAAAGTCCGTAATAAAACTGGAGTTCAGGTGCTAGAAGTGGAGCAGGTGTCTCTGAGGTCAAGGAGGTGGAGAGGGCAGAATGGAGGTAACCAAGAGTGATGTAAGCTGGAGAGCTGAAGGTGAGAGAAGATCCAGCATTGGCCAGATATTGGAGTGTGATACAGAGTTAATTATAGATGTAAATACACTCCAGTGTTTAGTCTTCAGCTGACATTTGATATCACCCTAAAGTTTTTAATAGTAAATTCTGTATCCTGTTTCCATATGGACATGATCTCAGTGTTGTAACACAGCCTTCGCACCACTGAAATGTGAAGATCCGTTTTCAAAATGCAGCTCAAAAAAGCAGTATGTAGTGTTATCCTACGTGCCCCGTCCTATTGAGTGTACCATGCTTGTTAGCTCAACAGCCAGATAAAGCCAGATAAAGGTTCCACGGACATATAAAAGCCTATATGAAAAGTATCTACTCCATATGTTACATATAGCTGAAGGCTCGGGGGAATAAGGTCTGTGTCTGGGAACCGGATAGTACAACTTTCTATCCCTGACCCAGTGCCTGCCCTTTCTAACAAACAAACAAAAGCCTCCCTCAAAGAAATGTGGTCTGTGATCTGTTTTCAGCTCTTGAAGCAAACAGAAAAAAAAGCACGCAATATGTTCTTACTCGTACTTGTGACAGCGTTGGCTTTAGGTGCCGCAGGACAAGTGCTGTGCTTTGTTCGTTGTCACTTTCGAAAGCCATGATCCTCCTGGCAGCTGCAGTGCCAGGTCAGTGCATTATCCACTTGCTAAATTTTGCACTTGGACACAACTGATCAGCTTGAGTTTATAATCTTTTTGAAATTATGGTATCTGACACATTCACCCCAAATACAGAGGTGCAGCTGCCTGATGAGGGAGAGGACACATGCAGGGTGGGGAGGTTGTTTATGGTTGTCCTGTCTCTGCTGGGTTATTGACCTGTTCTTATGGTCTTAACTGCATGACATATCCATGATGGTCTTCATGCTGTCATCCTAAAGGAGTAGTTTGGTTTGAAAGGCAGAAATTGTGTCATATGAAAGGTGGGACCAGTTAAGTGTATTCAGATTGGGCTGAGAAAGGGTAAGAACTAAATGTAGTCTAACGGCAGTAATCTCTCTGCTCTTTTAGGCGGATTATGGAGGGGAGAAGGAATCTCCTCTGAAAAGTAATGCAGGGGAGATTGAATCCTCCTCCAGAAGGTGATCCATGTCAGGACCCCCTCTGTCAAGCCAGTGGAGAGAAAAGAAATGGGAAGATGAACCTTGTTAGGCTGAAGTTAGTTTTTGTGAGCATCTCCCTACACACTTGCTCTGTTTGTGCTCATGTTTTCTGACAGCTTTAAACAACTCCCTTATGTCATCTGAGTACTTTTAACTTCAGGTCAGTCTGCAAGAGCCTTCAGCTGTCAAAGGACCTGTGATAGTGATGTGTATTTTAGTTCCCTTAGTTCAAGCAGTCCATTTTGACCCAAGCCCACACCATGAAAGACCAGTTCCTTGTGGTGTTCCAGTGGTTCCAGTGTGTATAAGATATTGAAAAAGATCTGTTGTGCTCTGAGCAGGAGATAAAAGGAAAAAAACAAAACCAAACCAAACCAGGAAGCTTGCAGCAGATGGTACCACCTGTGTCCATCTAAACCTAGCCAAAAGCAGTGTGCCCTTTGAGTGGAGAAACCGGGAAAATCTGATGACTCAGTCTGAATAAATAGGGAGACAGTAAGTGAGATTTCTGGCTCATGTCCCAGGCCTCTTACGAAAAAGGCTTCCTATTTTGTAACACAGAAAATTGAGTACAGTTTGGTAGCATCGTTCTCTGGCACAGCTGATTACCAACTACAGACTAACATGCCTGGTGTACCCATGTGAGAACTGACACATAAGTAGTCCAATGACTCTCTGCCACTTCCTGGGTTATGGTTGAACCTGTTTTCCCAATTAAAAAAAAATTATGTTGTTAGCAGGGGACATACCTTTATTACTGGGGGTGTAACTGGCTGGACACAAGAGCCAGGGCCAACAGCATTCAATTCCTTTTCCAGGCTCAGCCAAATACTAATTTCCACATGCTTCCATTGCTGTGTCTGCAAAGTTGAGATGTGAACCAACTGTGCAAGACATGCCTAAATCGCTGTTCAGCAATGCTTGCAAAAACACTCTAAAGGAGAGGGGCAACATGGATGTATAAAGGCAAGTCCTCAGCAGGATGGAGTCTTGTTTCCTTGCCGACTACCTCCACCTCCTTCCTTCTTGACTGTTGTTGACAGTATCGTGATCTTTCACATCCCTTTGCACTTCCTTTTACTTCTGTATTTCCTTTTCCTTTATATCCTTAAGTTGCACCAAATCTGTTTTTTCCTTTTGTCAGTAAGACATAGAAAGAAATCTGCCCTTTCCCTTGGTCCTAAAGTTTAAAAAAAATTTCTGTCTCTTGGGTTTGTTGCTTTACTTAACACTCCCCCGCTATGACTTATCCCAGTCCCAATCCAAGCCTACACTCTCCAGTTAGGCCGTATGCAGCTGTAGTGTAAGTATCTCACCCAGCTCTTCTCCCACATCCCTCATCTCACGATTTTGCTGAGTATCCCATGTTCATTCTTTACCCAGTGAGGGTGTAGGTTCCTTCAAACAGCTTTTCCCTGGGAAGAGATGAATGTATGTAGTCTTAAAGAATGTGTTAGCACAGCAGCTAGGTATGGGGAACATACACAAGAAATTAAAACCCATTGAACAGTAACAAAATAAACTTGGTTTAGTACTGGGCAGCCTCAAGGCACACAAAGGGAAAATAAAAGTCCTGCTGATGTTGGTGTCTTACCTCCCTGGGGAGCCAGTGTTACGGAAGTCTCAAAGTCAGGTTCAGCTGAGATGAGATGGCTTTGGAGAAAAGGTGGTGGATTTTGCAAAGTGTTTGGGTCTCCCCTGGGAAGTGCTGTGTGGTGATCTTTCAGTGCATGCAGCAGCATTCGCTGCAAACTGAGTGGGCATCACATCCTTGAGTGGGCTAAAAAGTAACTGAAATAACTGCGTAGGAAACAGGTTGGGGCATTCAGGACTCACTATGTTTATTGACTAGGATATTTTTTGTGAACAGTTGTCATCTTCACATTCGTGTTGAACAATCTACTCAATTTTTATTGCTTTTTTATCACTTTTTGGCATATACAGTGATGTTAAAGAACATCAGATGGTATTTTATCCTTCCCTAGAGAGACAGACACTGTTTCTCTTCCATTCTTAAATGTTTGATCATGGGAGGTGCTGAGTACTGCCATTGATAAGAGTGTGTTCAAGCTCTAGCTAGAGGAGTGCCAAATCATACAATACCCCATCTGTAATGCCAGGCGTTCTTTCTGGTAATGTATCAGTTGGGCTCTCAGTTCTTCAGTAATTAGTTGTACATCTGTGAGCAACTGTCCATCTGATTTACTATCTGAGCAGCTATTGAAATACAGAACATTGTCCCATTTAGCCTCAGGTTTTGAAATTATGGTGTGCTAAAGTTGTGTTTAAAATGTAATAAAATTGACTATATATAAACAAATTAAAAGTTTATGGGACATTATAGACGATCTTAAATCAATATTTTAAAGTTCATAAATTTAAGGTGATTGAGCATAGCTTAATGCATATGAATATATTTTTTATTGCTGCCTTCTTTAATTTGGTAAGATTAAACACTATCCTGGAAAACAACTTGATTGTAGTGAAAAAGACAGTGGAAAAGTGAATGGAAGTATTGCATAACATGTGTTAATTACTTAACTTTTGCAAACCATTAACATCAGTGATACTGTAAATCATGAACAATTGGGAGCCTAATTTACCAAGGTTACTTTTAGTATGGCAAGAGTGCTAGATCTTATCACTGTGCGTATGTGTGTGAGGTATGAAGCGTCTATTACATGGTTTTCAGTATGGGTCTGTAGGCTATACATACCTAAATGTTTTTAACAGGGCCACGTGCTATTAGCTGTTTGCATGCTTATGAACTGTTGGCAGGAAAACCATCATGAAGTTATCACTAAGTGCCCTTAAAAGGAGAAAAAAAACAAAAAACACTACCCCAGTATAAATACCCACAGGGATCCTTAAATTCTGTAATGTGGACATATTTTCCATTTCTAGAGGAATTTAGTCTAACCAGAATAATGCAGCCAGCATGTAGTATTTTTCTGTATACTTGCCTCAAAGATGTGAGTTTATAGTAGAAGAAGATTGCACTGTGGATTGGCAAATCAATTTAGAGTGAAATACAGCAGCTACAGGTTCCAGGCTAAGTGCATCATTGCTCACTTGAGGTCACTTTTTCAAACCTGGAGTCAATAGTTCTCTAACAATAAGAGCTTTAGTTCATTTTCTAGACCTTTTGAAACTGTTACTTTGCTGGTGAATACCCCATTATTTTTCTTAAAGTAATTGCTTTCTCTAGCTGTATTTCATAATAATGTGAACTCTCTAATTGTGTGCATGCACATATATATATATGTATGTAGGTATCTGTGTGTGAAGCAAAGCCATATCTCTGCAAGTCATACCCCGGGAAGCTTTGACTGACTCTGGTGTGCAGGGTAGTGATAGTCATGAACTTCTAGCTGCCATGGATTTGTTCCAGTATTTTTTCGTATTACATTTTTCCCACGATCTCACCTTCCATTTCCCAGAGCCTGCCTGATGAGTTTGGAAGCAGTCAGCGCAGTCTTTCCAAATGCTGGATAAAGTACAGAATTCATGACTTTAGATGTCAAATTTGACAGTGATCACGTCTTAAATGTCTAATCAGCTGGAACACTTTTCATTTTAGCCTTTGGGCTCTTATAAACTTGTCTTCTAAAATTACTAACTGACCAATAGTACTGAAACAGTGAGATATTGCAGGAACGTTGCAAAATGCTGTCTGGTTTATACAGAGTTGTCTACTGATACAGGGTTGCTTAAAACGAAGATCCTCAGAGTTGACAACATTGTACTTGAGCTAAGCATTTACAGACAAGGCTGTGCATTGACTCTCTATGTTAGCCATATCTGGCCTAGTCTGAAACCTATATAGGTTTATAAGATATAAAAGCAAATCCTTTTAAAACCTTCTGGTGTGTATGGAACAACATAAAGTTTGAAGGCATTTACTGGGACCAGTCACTTTAGTTGCTTCAGGATCCTAAAACCACCTCAAGTGTTCTTGTTCAGGCCAGTGGCACTTCTTGAACAATTCCACATGTGTGTGACCTGTTTGTACATATAAGTTTTTCTTAAGTTACTTTTACATTATTCTCACCAACTCAATCTTCAACTATCTCTCCTGGGAAACTTGGGAAGAGTTTCTGTTATCTTCAGTTCCTGTTTCTTGTGAAATAAGCAGAATATCTGGGGTTTGTTTGTTTGTATTTTTTTAAGTGCCTGTTTTTCAGGAGAGCACTATTTGAGTATGGATTGAATTGTAAAAGATACCTGTCCAGTTAAAATGTCATTTCATATTCTGTATGTATGTGAAAACAAATAAAAGACGTGAAGTAGAGCTTCAGTATTTCAGGAAGCTGAGTGATAGACCGTTGACAATGTGTTTATTAGCTGGTCATGAAACTGGCAGAGGAATAAACACATCCTTGTGGAGAGATGGTTACTAGCATTTGTCCTTGATGTAAAAATAAATATGATCTCCAGTAGATGTTATTTTTCTGATATTTTAATTTTGTGCATGTGTAGAATGAGCTCCTAAATGGAGACCGTCTTCTTGATTTGGCTCTTGCAGCTATTTGATACTGAAAGTATAGATTTATCCTTCTAAACTGGAATAATTTTCAAAAATAAATTGGCCTCACATTGGCTGGGAATTTTGCAGTAACACCAAATTAACAAGTTTATGCGGAGAGGAAAAAATACCTTTTCATATCTACTTTTGGTTTTGTATCACAGAAGTGGCAATGCACACATTCTCATGTAAAAAGTGAGCAGAGCCCAAGAGAGGGGATAAAGCACTTAACAGGAACCGAGAGGAGCAGTGGCTTTAACTGCAGTCACTCGCAAACTGGAGGTAGAGCCCTGAAACTATGAAATCCAGCACCTCCTCTTACAGTCATCTATTTTGATGTGTCGTGCATCCAGAGATATTTATTTTTAAAAAGAAATTTTAGTCAAGATTGGAAATTAAACCTGAAATTTGGGTTTGAATCCATTATAACAGTTTGGTAGGGCAGTTGGTAGAATTTTGCCTTTGGTTATCCATAAAGCCAGAAGGTGAAATAAACTTGCAAAAACTTCCTCATTCTCTTCCAACAAACTTCTGGACTGACCTTTCATAGAGCTGAAAGCCAAAACTGGGATGCTGGAGAGATCCAGTGAAATGTTGGTTTGCTGTGTTGCTTCATCTGGTGAAAAGGAGAGAGGAGATGGGGAGAATGAAGGCATTTTTCCCCCTAAAAAAATAGGGAAAGGTCAGGAAAAATGTGAAATGGACTGGAGGGGATGATAAGGTGCTAACTGTATTGCGTTATACTGATAATACATCAAAATAATCTTGAGGCAGTGACTACAAGGAGAAGGAAGGGGAGTGTGTACCTTAGGGAATCAGGAGCAGGCACTATCAAGTAGAGCACGGGGGTAGGGATGGTGGGGGTGGGGCGGGAAGGGAGAACACCTAGCACACATTAGATACAAAAGTTCTCGCTGCACATTTTGTAATCTGGGATCCCTGGAACAAGTTCTTAATGTAGCATTGTTTGTTCACTGTTCTCAACGGTATTTCTTATGTAAAATGTATACATTGGCACCATAAATAGCCTGGTTCAAATACTCTTTGAAGGATAAGGACCATGTCGTGTCATATGCTGTCACTAAGCTCTGCTTGCTGGTAGGCAGACTCTTTCTGGCAAGTATGGAGATGCTTTTTAAACTTCTAGGATTATAAAGTAGTTGCTCAAAAACAGTTCCCATACCAAAATTTTCACCTTAGTTTCAGGATTCAGCTGAGTATTGTAAAGTTAATTGTTTGTAAGAACTGGGCTCCTATATTGTGAATGCTATAAATAATTCTCAGCAGCATTTGGATAGCATGGTAAATAAAGCATAGAGCCACACTGGATAATGAGGAGAAAAATAAATATTGAAGAGTTGCTAGTTCATTAGGTAATGTCTATGCTGTGCATGAAATGAGGCAGGGGAAAGAGGAAAAAGTCTCCCATCATAGAGACTTATCGTGAAGGATTCCCATAAGGAACTTTAGTTCTAGTATTTTCTAGACATGACAATCTGATTGAGTCCCCAGAATGACCTCTAAGACTCACCTTTACAGTCACCAAAACATCGGGTAACATTTGTTCAGCATCTTCTGTGTGTCTTAGGCAGCAGGTGAGAGGCAAGATGTGGGCTTTGCAAACTGTTCTCACAGAATTACCGCTGTCATCGCCCTGAGACCCTAAAGAGCGTTTCGGGGGACTACACAGGGGTTGCATCTATTTTCATGCATGTGCTTTCTGGCATCTCTTCCAGTACCTGTGTCCCATCTTTTTTTCTTTCCCTTCGGCTCTGTCTTCCCTGTGTTGCCTGGCTGACAGTGAGGAAAATACTGCAGCTCCAGGAGAGATGATGTATCTGCACTGCCAGCCTGAGTATCCTGTGACACCAGGTCAGGCTGGAACCACCAGCAGTAGCAACCACAGGAAAGCCTTGCATAATGATCTCTCTGGGGTGTGCAGAGCAGCTTATTTGGAGACTTACGCTGCTGTTTTCCCATATGCTATCAAGTACAATCTTTTATTTCCCTCTAATTTGGGTTTATATTCACTGGGCCACATAAAGGCCAAATGTCATGCCTTTGCTGCTAAATCTTTGCAACAAGAGTGCCCATGGTGAAAGTCCTGCCCTTATTATCGAGTGTGGAGTGGCTTGGAGACAGCTGACTCTGCAAGGAAGCGTTGGCTCTCCATCTTTCCCTGGCAGCAGCCTACATGGGTGAGCCATCTAACAAAAGCATCACACAGTTTGGGATGTATTTCATATCACTGGCTACAGATGAAACTAATAGTTTTGCCCATATGTTGGCACCTTTCCCTTTATGGAGAAATGAGGCCACACTTCACCAGTAGATGCAGTACTTGAATATCTGCAATGTGTTCTGAACTTCTTACACTTCACTTTGAGATCTGCCTTGTAAAAAACACTAGTAGGTTAGTTAAAGGTGGTTTATTGCAGGGTGGGGATGTCCTTTCTCCCTACATTCAGTAACATTTGACCTGAGTCTACAGGTCTGGCTGCAAGACCCACAAGAGAGGAGATTTTGCAACAAAACATAGCTTTTTACTTAGAGGTATCCATTAATCTTCCATGAAACATAGCTCTGCATGTCAGTCTGTCTTTCTCATATTTCTCAAAAATAATATCCTGGGGAATAGGTAGAAAAACAAACTGTGGATTCTTTACCATTTTAGGAGTGGGATGGAGACAAATTCAACTTCAAAATACTAGCTATTTTAAATGCAAAGTGATCCTTCCTTAATTAATACTTGGCAAAGCATTTTAAAGATCAAAGTGTCAATATTACCTAATTCTCATGACACACCTGTCAGGTAAGTAAAAATTATATCCATTTATAGCCCAGGAAGCTGAAATACTAACATCAGCATTTTCACAGTTGCTACCTAGTTAATTTATTGAAATAACTAGTCTAATTCTCAGAGGTTCTGCATATTCTCAGTTGTCCTAAATTATACTTGGAGCTCAAGAGTATTCACATTTTTGAAAAGTGCAAGTATTTTGGAATGGAAACATGGGTACGGCAGCTGAACCTGAGGCATCCACACTTAAGGCTTTTTCCAAACTTAAGCATCCCTAAAAAGTCCAGAGCTGGAACTTGCTTGCAGTCGATTTCCAGGCTGGACTCAGGCTCCTGCACTGCCCAGCTCTCATAGCTTAAGGCAATGGGTTGTTTTTCAGTGGAACTACAAGAGGCATGAGGTATAGATGGGCTTGGGAGGGTCAATCTTTAAAGATTTTTTTTTTTTTTTTTTGCAGGAGGGTGTGTATAGAAGGAATGTTTAGAGAGGGAGAGGGTGCTTGAAGTGGGAAGAAAAACAGTGTGTGATGGCAGTTAAATTTTTCTACCTCCTGCCATTGCTTCCATCAGAAATGCAGGTTACCTTGTTATTTCTGTCACGGCTTGTTCCTCTTTTGTTACAGCATCAGCAGAGTGGTATAATTGGGCTGGAGGACAAAATTTTTGCTGCCCTGTTGAGCAATGACCAAAAGGGAGCGGAGATTTTGAACAAGTGCTGTCTCCTTTTCAGTGTGCAGTGCAACTTTTTTCCAAGTGGTGTTTTAGTTGGAGTGGTGGTGATGTTCAAGGGCCTTGCTTTGTCTGTGCAAACAGTTTTTGTAACCTGTTTGCTCCATTCGGTGTGGCAATGCCCAGCCCTGAATGCAGCACAAAACTAAAGGATGGCGTCACTCCATCCCAGTCTGTTCTCCCTCTTGCAGGAGCAGGTGGGAACAGACAAAACCCCAGCCAAAGGCCATCGATGGGCTGGCACTTAAAGGAGGGAAAAGCCTAGGCTACAAAAAGGGGTCTCAAGGGACTGAACAGCCTGGAGCAGGCGTGCACGGCTGAATTAGGAGTTGGGATTGTTTGGCTTTCAAATTCAGAGGACGTGTTTGCTGTCTTGGCCCCGCTCAAAGTGAATAAGTGCTACTGCTAATAACAAAGCGCAAAACAGAGGAGGAGTGAAGGATTAAAACCAGAAAATGATGACTCATCCTCCCCTCTCCCCCCTCCCCAGTTTCAGTCCCCACTAAACCATTTTAGCTCACCAAAGCCCTGGTGGCTTTTCGTTTATAAATAATCATGTGTTTCAAATGTTAAAATGTGTAGGCAGGGATTAAAAGGATATGTGATGCTACAGCATTAAAACAGTGCAGACCTCTGCAAGAGAATTGTGAAGGAAAATTAAAGCGCAGTTATTTTTGGCAAGAGCTGCTGCATCCCGGGGAGATCAAGAGACAGCAAAAAGCAGTTTACCCAAGGCTGGCGAAACCAAGTAGAAAAGCTGGGTGCAGTAAAATAGGGCTCCACATCATTTCTTTGTCCTACTAAAACTGAATTAGGAGTTTTGGGGTTATTTCAGTTTTGGGGAATGCAGGGAGGAGATTCACTGAGACACTTCTGTCAAACCTACCAGCCTAAACTGTCCTTCTTTTCCTCCTGGAAAGGCCGGTGGATACAACTGCTTAGTTATCACCCACATTGTAACAGGTTTCTTCCTTCCCCTAAGCCACAGTGGGACTGAGGGGTGGATGGACGCCTCTAACACTCTCAACTCAGTGTGTCAGCCTTTTACAGAGCAAGCAGGTTGTGAGGCCTGGTTGGGGCATTATTCTGTATTGTCACAGAAGTGAGAATATTGGCACCAAGTTCCTTGTTGTGTCTGGCAAAGAAAATTGAGAATTGTCCCTGCTTAGAAAAAGAAATGCATTACAGACTTAGAGGGAACTGTTGCAAATCAGTTGTCAGCATTGACTCTAGCATTGATTCTGGAGTTCGGATTTAATTTTTAGTGTCATTCTCAAATGCTGCATTAGCTTTGTCTGCATAAACGTGTGATTCCTGGCCAAAGTGAGCTCTTTCATGGGACTACTGATGTTGCAGTTATTGAAATCAGCCTCCTTTTTGATCTTGGGCGAGTGAATGATACCAGTGTGAACAATAAGCAGTGTGAACAGGCACAAATAAGGGCACTGTTCTGCTGCTTTTCTTGCTCATGGTCTTGCTGGTGTCTGCTTGTGGGTACAGGGGAAGCCTCTGAATGCTATGCCTGTAGCAACTGTGTAATTACTAATAAACAAACGATTTTGGGAGGCCCCATTCATTTCGGGTCTAATTAATTTTTGACCCACACTGAGCCTACAAGAACCCAGGGAGTAGTGCTTTGAGGGAACCTCCTTGGGGGAGGCAGGGGAGTGCCACCCTCCTCCCCTCAGCTGCCCCACAGCTCCCTTCTGCCCCACAGGCTGTAGCAGTTGCCACTGCTGCTCCCAGCCCTCTGCACGGGGCTTTCACTCTATGGCTTTCAGACCAGGGCTTCTGCAAAAACCTGTTTGAAGCCTTCATGTTGCTGATGCCCCTGGTTTGGTGCTGGAACAGCCTGGCTGCAGGGGCATTACAGTCTGAGAACTTCTGCTCCGTTCCTGCTCTGCATCCTCTTGCATTATGACAGCAGTGATGTTTAAGCAATTGTCTTAGGTGAACTGGTACATCTCTTGGCTAAATGGAAACGGTTTGCATTAATGTGTTGATTTGTATGGAATATGCCACCTCTGCTGCCCTTAACCTTTGCTGTTACTTTTGTGCTAGCAAACATGAAAAAATGCCCTGTGCTCTAATGGTGTAATGCTGTTTATATGAATCTGTTCATAAGCCTGGCTTGTGTTCTTGTTTTGTTTTTTTCACTGCTTTAATGCATGTAAATGTATTAATTGAGAGAAATCTCTATAATAATCTTTAGTTCAATTAATGTTTTATTTAATTAAAGGATTTAACAAGGATAAAAGGAAGAATTAAATACTTGTCTGCTTAATAATTTTTTAGGGCTATATTCAAGGCAAGACTCAACCTTATTTGTTTCAGTTAATGCAGTATTTGCAAAAGACATTATATTTTAAAATAGCTGTTCCTTTGGACAGTTAGACAATATTCTAGTGTCCTGTTACTGTGGCACTCGATTTGATCAAGCGCAATGTCATGAAGTAATGTCAAGACATAAAAATATCTGGGTTTAGGTAGGAAATTTCTCATTGTCAGTCAGTAAGCCAATGACTTCATAAACAGAAGGCTTCCAGGGATACACAAAATACAGTCTTGTTTATCCTTGCTAGTTTCCCTTAAAATTGCATCAGTTTAATTTGTGACTAGTTAAATGAATCGTATTAAATTACAGTTCCTGGGAACTTCTGAGTTTGTGAAAGGTTGCAACTCTTTGTGTTTTACACACAGCTAGTATTTAAAATGTGTCTGGAAATTTCCAGACAACTGAAGAGGCCTGCCGTGGCTTTCTTCAAAGCTAGGCCTATGTTTTCAAGCAGCATGGGTTTTAGAGCTGCTTCATTTTTTCTTTTTTTTTATCCTGGGAGAAGAATGATGGTGCTGGTTGCACTGAAGAGGCAGAAGTGTGCATTGCTTTGAGAGCCCTGGCTGGTTATTTTTCATATATAAACACAGAGCTGTGTTTAACTTTATTTCTAAAAAAAAATTCTTTTTCCTTCAAGAAATGATGACTTCACACAAATCATGGTACCTGTTATGGGCAATGTTATGGGGATTTATACTCTTGACACCCTCTTCTGACCTTCCTTTCTTGAGGTGTTTTCTGCTGCAATCCTCTTACTGCATATCAGAGAAGTCCTGAGGACACCACAGGGGATGCCAGGGGACCCTCACTAAGAACAGAAAGCTGGGTCACAGTTTTGACTTTGGCATCCTCTACATCAGTTCCACATCCAAAAGTCACCACCATAGGCTACCGACCATTTGGGTCTTCAGGGTACTCATAGAGGGGAAAGAAAGGGTCACAATACCATTTCCATTGTAATGAGCAGAACCATACAGTACAGCTGACATCAGGGCTGGTGGAACAGATACCTGAAGTCCTTTAGCACTTCTTACAGCCAGCACCTTTAGAAAGCATGAGCTATATCATTCTGTACAGGAGAAACTGAACTAGTTTGGGCTCTGCTCTGCAGTGGTATTGATTGCCAGTGCTTCGCCAGAAGTATCCAGAAATGGAATGACTGCAGAGAGGTCTGCTTGGTCACAAAGCTAAGGAGATCCTGTTCAAAGACCAGGATGGTGCTAGGAAAGGAAGGGGGCTGTGTGTGGTCAGTAACCCAGGGATGAGCTGATTTGTTGCATTCCCAGGTTTTTCATACCCGTGGGTGAACTCAAATCAGGCCGTCCATCCATATGTGAATCCTTTGGTTGATTGACTTAACGATACATTGGATAGTCTTTGTTTATAGCAGTCCAAGCTGCAAGATGTGGATTTTATCTGGCATATAAATATACGTGGTGCTACACTGGGTTTGCTTTGCAGGATGTCTGTGCTTCCTTCTTGAGCTGCGCCACGTGGGAATGTTCTACCTGTTTGCATGATTACAAATGTTGCCTAAAGGAGCTCTGTGCAAAGAAGTTATCTCTCCTAAGGGAGGTATATGTGAGCAAAGCTTTTACAGCTGGGGGGCAAGCTATGCTGAGAGAAATTGTTCTTTGAAAATATGTCTTTGAAGTATATATAGGACCAAGAGGAAAAGAACAACTAAATGACGTAGATGGGGAATGAAAACAAAAAGCTAAAGAAAGGAAAATATTCCCAATACATCTATTTTGCAAAACTTGAGTGAAACTGAATATGCTAACATTACTGTAAGCAAATGTGGTACCCAGAAAATAGTTGTCTTACACAAAAGCAGACATTTATTCTAATGAAAATAGAATGAGCGGAGATAACATCCTCTCCCAGCAAGACTGTCTGTCTGTTGTCTTTGTCAAAGTGAGAGACAACATTTCGTTGTCCAGTTGTAGGAAACCTACTGAAGGTGTTTTACGTAACTTGTGTCAGGACACGTTTACACACTTTACTGAGTACCAGTCCTTGCTGCTGGCAAACAAAGTAGCAAGTTGGTTCTCCCGTCTCCCCTAGCTCTTTGTTTCTGCCACTTCCACGGATGGCTTAAGTATGGGTGCAGCCAAGCCTAAGCAAGAGCTGAAAACTAACCTGGCCAGGAGCTGAAAAATAGGTAGTTCCTGCTGGAGCAGCTCCATAAGTGTCTTCCCACCACTTGTGTGCTAGTACAAGCCCAGAGCAGAGACTTTCCTTTCAGAGCAAGGGATTACTGCACTTAGAGGCAACACAGATTCTCTCTAATGATGAACTAGATATCAACTGTTCTGCCCAGATGTTAGGCAAAGTATAACATTTAGCTGAAATCTTTCTTTGAAATGAATGGCAGGACAACCTATGGAGAGAGGGGAGCAAGCTGCTTGCTGTCAGATTCACTAGGTAAAATTGGAACTCTGACCTTGTGGGACAGTAGAGGAAAAAGGAGTCACAAGTAGGGTATTAGGTGTTCTGTGATCTTTCTTGTGTCTGTTAAGCAGCTGACAGGAGCCTTGCCTGTGACTCCAATTGCTGAATAACTGGGAAGAGGAAAGAGAAGGGCCAGGAGGGGCCACATTTGATATTTTGCATCACATTATTTTGAGGCAACAATCTCTGCAGTGATGCTTCTTGTCTTGTTCTGCCAACCCCTTTACTGAAGTTGAGCTACATTCATTGTCTTTGTCATTAATCTAAGAAGTCTAACATTCTTGGGCAAGGTAAATATCTGACAGCCCCTGTGTAGAAAATGCATCCCCATGCTTTAAAAATTTGTGGTATCCTTGTAAAATATTGTCATACAAGTAGTGGGTGGTAAAGTGCATGCTGTTACAGTAAGGAAAGTAGAGCCTTTTAAGTAAATTCCCATAGATTACAGCATACAATTACATTTTCTGGAAGCAGTTGGAATTGTGCTGGAGCCTCAATTTTCTGTTTACCAGCCCAGGAAAAGTATAAGCATCTAAGAGACAGAAAGTAGTACAAATTGATCTCATAAAAGCAAATTTTATTAAAATTCGTATCTGTCAGTGTGTGAGTGATCTTGATAAATTAGATTACGAAACGTTTTTGTTCACACCAAGTTTACTTTCATTATGGGTGAAATATGCAAAATAATATCTAAATAAAGACTAAGTTAAGCTGTTAAATGCTGGTTCTGTGAGTAATCAGACATTTTCTGGCTTGTGCTTTGATTTGAAGGCTGTCTGTCAGCCTTCATCTTTATTCAAGGCAAATAAAACTTCTTCCCTGAAGGGATCAAGATATGAGCGCGTAAGAACCATAATATTATGCCTACTGCAATCAGTGATTTTGTAGGGATCTTGTTAAAGTTCAAGTTCTTTCCCTGCAATTGAGCAGGAATATCAGTATATGCTGGAAATAAATCAGTCACTGTTAAAGGGGATCAAGAAAGCTTAAAAAACAGGGAGGCTACTCAAGGCAGCTGTCAGCACCCTTTGGAAGAGAAGGAGCTAAAGATGAAATGGTAGATACCAAAGACTGTAGTTGGGTCTCTCCCTCTGCTGTTGCTCCAGCCATCAGCTTTTGATCCTGTGCTAGTTTGAAAGCCAGAGAAGTGATAGCCTGGGGAAGCACAGAGAGTTCACTTGGTGGGTGGATAGCAAAGAAAGCTAAGTGAGGGACCCGAGTGAGGAGAGGGACATGTACTGAATAAACTCTTGTGCATCATACAAATGGGTACTCGGGCAATTTACTCCAACCCTTTCCATGTCCATTTTCAACCAAACTGTGAGAACGCAAATATGCTGAAGAAACAAAACCTCTGTGAACATCCTCTCAGGCTGGTGGCATTCCACGGTGATGAGCATCACGAACTAGTCAAAGGCAGCAGGTAAAGTGCTGCCCACGGTCATAAGCAACAGACTGCACACCAAATTTTGTGAGCAGGGATGGAACAAGGCTCTGAAGTGATTAGTGCTGTACCAACCCAGATGGGTTTGATGGAAGTTAAAACAGATCTGACTGAAAAGCTCCATGCTCGTTCAGGAGGAGGCAGCTTTTCGTATGTGAAGATCTTAAAAATGATGACGTGGAAAGGACTATCAAAGTCCGTTGTAACAGTAATAAGTAGCTCAGGTAGGAACAAAAATATTATTATGTATTTTGGGAAAAGAAGCTACAATACACAAGTGGCTGAGCATCAAGCTATGTGGGATTAACTGATCTCAGAGCTTTTTTAGGCACAAAAGGGCCTGACAGTGTCTGATAATAAGTTCTGACTGAAACACGTTGCCTAATGGCAAAACATTGATTGGCTCTCATTTAGTATTATTTCTGGACTGTGGTGTACCTGGCATGGCCCAGATTTTGAATTTCGGTTTCTCTTCTTGCTGGGTTATTTCTGTGTGTATGGCCACTATAACACAGTGCTTTTGTAGGGTAGAATTGAAAGTACCATACAACAGGTTTCTCAACTGTACGTTGAGATTGTACATCGCTTGACAGAGTGTTGCTTTCATGTTCACACAAATATAATTCTGTTTTGTTGAGAATGCAATAAGAGAGTATAACTGCCATAAGGACCAACAGATGATGTAAAGTATTTGGTGGAAATTTAAATTGCTCGGATAGTTAAGAGTTGTTGTATTAGCTGTTTTCATGGAATAATGAAATGTAATGTTCTAAAAAGTAAATGTCAGGTTTTGGTTTTCTAGTGAGCTATTGCTGTTCTGTAGTCTTACATTATTAAAGGCATCTCTTTATCTGCTTAGTTATCCCTTGTCTTCAGTCTTTACTGCACAAATCAGGATTTTTGCAGTACAGAGGCTGAAGATTTACCTTGTGCCAAATAGTGATCCAGTCTGAGACAGGGTGATAAATTCTTGATTTTATTTCATAGACCATCCTGGTTTAGAGTTGGGACTATGAAGACTGCGCTTCTTTCCTACTGACCATCAGTTCTAAAAATAACTATTTTCTGAAACCTTCTATATGAAAGTGTGTATATGTGCTTATTACACATAATTTCCCCTGTTGCTTTTGTTTGGGTGTCATTTCTTTGTCCTGCTTTGGTTCCCTCTGAATTTTGAGCTGAGCTCTCAGGGGATGAGCGTGCTGGAGATCACCATGGCAACACTCCGAAAAATGCACACTGCAGGCGCCAGGCTTCGCTGCCGTTATCCTGCCAGATCTCTGATGATCTGTGGACTTGCAGACTTACTCATGAACTGAGAGAGGGACGGAGTCGGTGGCTGAGAGCTGGGGGTACCATGCCTATCAAAAATATTTCCTATGTGAATTCATGAACTTTGGATATTGTTCACTGATGTACAGCACTAGCCTCCAGCGTTTTCATAGCTTACCACTGAGATTTCCCTTAGCAGACCATAACTTTTCTTTTTTTATTCCATATAATTCTAATATTAGTCTCTTACATCTTAGCTCTCCCCATTTTCACTCAAGACTACTGTGGGAGCCTGTGCAAAGGCAAAGTTGTTATCCTGGTAAAAGCTTAAAGACGGTTGATGATAAAACATGTCATAAAGATTATGATGCAGAGTTTAAAAGAGGTGAGTACTCGTATCCTTGTTGTTCCCAAATCCTTTTCCAGAAGAGAAAGAAAATATTCAAGGGAGAGTTATTTTATTGATGAGTATTTAACAGCAGTGGCTGGGAGAGAATGGGTTCTCTCCAGTGGCAGGAAATAACAGAAACTGAATAAAAGTGTATTACCTTCTGAGACAGGAATTAGGCACTCTAGGTTGTGTTCTGACAGGGGAAGTGTGGAGTTGCAGTTTTGTTTTATATTACTGAAATAAGAAATACAGCGTATCCCAGTACAGAGAGGGTATGTTTTGTGAGGTTGTTCTGGGGTTTTTTTTAAGTACTATCTCAGCCCACCAGCTGTAAGTGTAGACCACCAGAAGGTTGTAGGCTGGTAGTGCTCAGAGCAGTGAATAATTCAAGTGTAATCAGCAGCCTTGAATCAGGTGCCTTCACTTCCAGTTATTGCATGGGGAGCACTAAGACCATGAAAGCAAAATTTGTGAACAAGCAGGATGCAGAGCAGGAATGCCTAAAATAGTTGGCAATGAATGCTTAGAAGAAAAATGTATTTGAAACCTTCCTTTCCAGGGATTTTCCCAGTCCCATTTGTGGATGCATAGAGGTCATTATCCATGCTAAACTGAGAGGAGCTCAGATTCCCACTCTGAAAATGGGTTACATATTTCACATTCATCACGGGGTAAAATGTGCAAGCTGGTCCTGCACCAGGAGCCCAGATCACCCACGCAGCTCAGTGCCCTAGAAAGTCAGGTTTCCCTCAATCTGTTCCTATAAACTTAAAGCATCTCTTGTATAGCACTGGATCAAAGAATCCTGCTTCGGGCAAAGGCATCTGGTAGCAAAGCATCGGAGAGACAGGTGTGCATGCACTCAACAGCCTCAACTGAAATTTCCCAATTCCTAAAAAAAGCATTCTTGCTACAGAGGTACGGTACAATCACCACAGCATTATCCGCATGCTGCCATCCTCCACTCCCTGCAGCCAAGGGTGTATGTTTCTTCTTGAATGTAGGCGGCTCTGGCAGCCAAGTGCAGAGAATCCCCACTGCTGTGTGTAAGTACTCAGTATCTTGATTCAGCTTCTACTGGAGGTAAGCATAATAATGTTTAGTCTGAGGTTCCCAGACAGGCTTGAGCATGACAAAAAGAGCAGAACCAGTGAATGTTGACAAGGTGAAGGTAGTTCAACTTCTGTAGAATCTAGAATTTTGGGGAATTTGATGGGGGGGGGGGGGGGGGGCAAGGGAGGAATTCTGCCCTGGTGAGGATGCATCTGGAGTACTATGTCCAGTTCTGCGCTCCCCAGTTCACGACAGACAGGGAACAGGGAGCTAGCGCTCCCCAGTTCAAGGGAGACAGGGAACTACTGGAGAGGGCTCAGCGGAGGCTACAGGGATGGTGGGGGGACTGGAGCATCTCCCCTGTGAGGGAAGGCTGAGGGAGCTGGGCCTGTGTAGCCTGGGGAAGAGACGGCTGAGGGGGGATCTTGTCAATGCCTACAAATATCCTTAAGGGAGAGTGTCAGGAGGATGGGGCCAGGCTCTTTTCAGTGCTGCCCAGTGACAGGACAAGGGGCAACGGGCACAAACTGCCACACAAGAAGTTCCATCTGAATATGAAGAAGAACTTCTTTACTTTGAGGGTGACAGAGCACTGGAGCAGGCTGCCTGGAGGATGTGGAGTCTCCTTCTCTGGAGATACTCAAACTCCATCTGGACACAGTCCTGTGCAACCTGCTATAGGTGAAGCTGCTTTAGCAGGGGGTTGGGCTAGATGATCTTCAGAGGTCCCTTCCAACCCCGACCAGTCTCTGATTCTGTGATTCAGTATACATAGTCAAAAGTTATAAGAATGGCATTCTGGTATGACGAATAAACCTTAGGAATGCTGCTTTCATTTTGTGTCATTATAGGCTAAGAATGGCTTATTTCAACATGTAACTGTTAACGTGAAATAAATTGCCAATTTCCTTTTAAGGCCAGTTAATTAAACAAACTCAACACATGCCTCTTTGAGCAAAGCAGTAAAATTATATATGATGCCATCTATTTTAACCCATTTAAAGAAAACAGAACTTCAGCAGATCAAGAACTGTTGAAACTTTCCTATAAATGATGGCCAGAGTCTTGACACTCTTTAAGACTGACTGAAGAGAAACAAAGTTCAGGGGTTATTTTAATTTCCTGTTTGTCTATTTAAAGTTTGAATTTTAAAAACAGGACTGGAAAAGCATATTCATGTACTTTGGAAGAATCTCATTCCCAGGATTTCATTGAGCTAAGACTTTTTTAAACAATGTTAAAAAAAGTACTTATTGGTGGTGATGTGATTCTAAGCGACCCCTGAACTTCAAATGCGGTTGACAGGGACGCCATAAGTCAACACACGTTGTACCTGAGCCCTTTTTTTTTAACTGTAACTCCAGGAGAAAAATGTGGAGGTTATGTGGGTCACCACCCTGCCAGAATGCATAATGTAAACAGGATAAAACAAGTGGGAGCTCATGGAATCTCAGCATGAACAAAGTTTTAAGAAGTGCTGACTTCCTACTACAACTTCTAGCATCAGCAGTAATCGAATTCCGTGTATTTACCTTCCTTTGCCATTCTCACTAAAATTAAATGGTTTACATTTCGGAGCAAGCTAATGGCATGGTTATTTACTGCTTACCTCGCCTAGGCAGAAAAAAACTGAGTAGAGAACCAACCTGCTCTTTTCACCTCTAAAAAACAGTTACTAGAATAATGGTGAGATTATTGATGCTTTATAGAAAAGTTTCTCCTAAATGACAGGGAGAGGTTTAGCTCAAAGAGGCTTCTGATTCCTTTCCTGTGCTGAGATGTGTAGCTCTCTTGAGGTATGCAGTACTCAATTCTGCCAGTTCCTGAGGGCTCTGCAGAGAAAGGAGGGCAAAAAGATCTTCAGAAGCTTTCCCAGAAAATCAGGTTTTAGTGCTGACCAGGATTAATACCCAGTATTGTTTGTCACAAGTGCATTTGTTCCTGAAAATGTAAATGTCTTATCCTTGAGGTTCTTGCACTAACTCATTATTTGAATGTGTCTTGACTTTGATGTCGAAAAGCAATTTCTGCTGTGTATAAAATGTTATTGGGAAAAATACATTTTGCTGCTCATATAGTGAAAGAACTCTTCAATTCAGCCCCGTTTCCCTACCTCAGCCCTGTTGTTTCTAATGATGCTTTCACCTAGAAAATTCAGGCCTTGAAGAGAATAATGCAGTAGGTAACACTTTTAATCAGTATAGGAAATACGAAACAGCAGGGAATGAATGTCCAACTGTGCAAAGAGAAAAAAAAAGGAAAAATGTGAAAGCTGGGTTTTTTCATTTTTTTCTCCTTAGACTGGGCTTACCCATGGGGTTTTTATGGTGCCACAGTTGCATACTTACCAATAATTGTTTCCTAATTCTGCTGTGTTTCTGCACTGGAGTAGTATAAAATGTTGAGCTCCACACAGCCAGTCAATTTGCAAGATCCCATGTGGACAACAGAAACCATTGTGCTGTTAGTAATCTGTTAAAAGGATAATTTTCCTCTTGTATCGGTGTTTAATTGGATGGAATCTCAAATCTTAATAGTACCTACATCGCTTAAATACTGCTCTCATTGAGGTGTGACAATGGATGGCGAAGGGCTGCTCGTTTGAACAGGAAGCTTCTCTCTAATTATTCGAAACCATACGAGTGGAGGAAAAAGAAGTTTTCCAAAATTGTTTCAGGAGTCAGAACTGGATACTTTCTTGTGGCAGCTGTTCATTTATACTGGGGTGTTATTAAATAACATCTAAACTGAAAATGTGTTTGGGGAGGGCTTGCACCAAGGGGCATTTCAGCAGGAGTGAGGGACATGGCTGTTGCTGGTCAGTCGTGAGCAGTCTGGGTTAGACTGCACACCTCAGCATCAGGCTGTGTCTGTCCGTGCTCTGAATCCCACTGGGGCCCCTGGCTCTTCCCACAGTATAAAAACAGTGGTTGTCTGAAGCTGCATAGCCCACGGCTGGAGCAAAGGCCAGCAGCTGGCTGAAGCCAGGGCTGCAGGACAGGCACGGCATACTTGCAGCAGCTTCCATCTTTTCTTTGCCTTCCCCCCCCCCCCCCCCCCCCGCCCCCCAGCATGAGATACAAAATTTAAAAATCTTACGTGTTTGTGTTCAGTGCACAAGGAGGAAGGTTGTTAGAGGGGTAAGAGAAAGTTAAACCCTTGGAGGCAACTGGGAGACTGGAAGCACAGGGTCAGTGAGTGATTTTTTGAATGGCCAGGGTGCGAAAGTCAGGTGGAGTATCTGCGCTGTGGGTCAGGGATGCTGCTGAAAACAAGGAAGCATCATACAAAATGCAGCCCACCTGGAGTCCTGTGGCCAGCTCTGGGGTCTCCAGTACAGAAAGGCATGGACCTGTTCAAGCAGGTCCAGAGGAGAGCCGTGAAAATGGTCAGAGGACTGGAACACCTCTCCTATGGAGAGAGCCTGAGAAAACTGGGGTTGTTCAACCTTGAGAAAGCTCTGGGGAGACCTTATTGTGGCCTATCAGTATATAAAGAGGGGTTATAAGAAAGACAGAGAAAGACTTTTTACCAAGGCATGTAGTGACACGACAAGGGGCAACCGCTTTAAACTGAAAGAAGGCAGATTTAGATTGGACATATGAAGAAATTATTTTTCTGTGAGATTGATGAAACACTGGAACAGGTTGCCCAGAGAGATTGTGGCTGCCCCATCCCTGGAAGTGTCCTAGGCCAGGCTGGATGGGGCTTTGAGGAACCTGGTCTAGTGAAAGACGGGCCTGCCTGTGGCAGAGGGGTTGGACTAGATGGTCTTTGAAGGTCCCTTCAAACCCAAACCATTCTATGCTTCTATAAAGCTAGCATCCTGTCCAAATAAGGAAAATTAGAAGAGATTTATAACTCCAGTGGGTTGAATATAAAAGTTTCAATGCAATAAGGCAGGCTAAAAAAGGCTTTTGAAGAATGACTTACCAGAGCAGGCTAAACTAATACTCAGACCTCCTTCAGACATGCCAGGAACAAAAAGCTCAGTGTAGGGCCAACTGGTGGCTGGGATTTGAAAGGACGCTCAGAGAGGATGAGGCCCTTACAAATATTTCATTCATGCTTGCTGCATCCTGTTCCTGCGAGAGGTCAGGGATTTTTACGGTGAAGTCCTTTGGGTGGGTGGGATGAGGGAGCTTGCTTGAGAACCTGTCTTAGTGGGAATTGACCATGTGATAGAGCTCACGTTTATACAGAAAAAAGATGAGTTTGAATACATGAAAAAGAAATATTTTTGAGTATCCAGCTCCACACAGAGGAGCTAAGACTTTTTTCTTCCCTCTGCTGTCACTGGGCTCCAGCATCAAGGCTTTACCGTACAGGAAAGTAGTTTTTGTAGTAATTGTCATGGAGCCATTAGGAAGTCAGTGATCTCTGAGTTCTCTCCTGCTATTATTCACCATCCTCTTTCTTTCTACTCTGTCTTCCATTTAAAAAAGAGCCGCTGGCAAATAAAGCAGGGATAGTGAAAAACAATTGAAATCCTTCGATAAGAAATGGGATTTGACAGTTCCCCAGGAAGAAAGGAGAAAAGATGATGTGAAAGTAGCAGCCCAGTCCTGGTTCTTTATTTACCTATTCTTGGTTCAAATAAATAGGGTCCAGTTAAGATATAGGCAATTAGGGCTAAAAAGGAGAGGTTGGAAAGCCATTTATTTCCAAACATCTTTTTAAAAGAAACAGTCTTAACAGAAGATGTCACGACTGTTGCTCGCTGTGCTATGAAGGGAGTGCCATGTGCTTGGATCTTTCATCGCTGGATGCATTACAGTGCAAAGCTCTTGAAAGCTTCCAGTCATTAAACTTTGCTAAACTACATAAAGCTTCTTTCAAAGAATGGTATTCCTACTTCAGTGAGCTGGCCACTATCCAGCTGCAATAATTACCTTCTGCCTATCTAAATTGCTCTGTTTATTTAATTGGACAAGATCATATGTCAAAAGATGTTGTTGGATAAGGTTGGTGATGCTACGACAATAGGTACTGTGTCACCCAACTCATTCAGGGCTGGGTGAAGCAATTCGTATGTGCAGATCGTAGTGATTTTGTGCAAATCACTCTGAAGCTTGCAAAGGACTCCATAAATCAAATAGCAGTTCCAGTAAATTTAAACAAAGCATTATTAATAAAGGTGCTGGTCCCTGTCTAGCTACATAGACCACTGTGGGAGGTGTGTATGACTATAGTTATAGTCTAGAGAGAGGCCTGGCTTGTACTAGAAGTTTCTCCATGCGCATCTACCATAGGTTTATGGCCGTACTGATGCAGTGCTGGAGGGGATAGGGACCATTGATTCTTCTAAACAAAGATGATTGTCTCTTCCAAGTACCTTGGTTTTTTCCTGTCACGCTGGTGCTTAAAGGCTAATACAAAACTTAATAAAATGTTACATTGTGTCGTCAGTAAGATACTTATTTCCTCAGGCTTTGTTAGCTCTGTGTGCCCTGTGGGAGGGACCGAGGATGCGTCTGTCAGACTGAGACCCTGGTGTCTCAGGTGCCTGGTACAGTGCAATCAGCCATCTAACACCAAGTATGGCAGACTGCTTTGTCAGCGGTTCTTAGACATCCTAGACTGGAAGGATATGAGAAAGACATTACAAGCTGAGGAACTTTTTAAAATAAGCAAACAATGATCCTGCTGAGCAGAGCTATTTTTGAGGGGGGAGATATTTATTTAATCACCTAATGGAGCTGGTGCATTTTTTCCAAATGTGCTCAGATCAAGCAGTGGCCTCTGAAATCGGTGTCTTGTTGATTTTTTTTTCTTTTGTGTATGGAGGCAGGGATCTGTCCCCTTCCCCTAGCTCTTCCTGAGGCAGCGAGCATGCTTTACATACTGGTGAGACTGAGCAAGGTGACTTTACTTTTTGGATTACAACCTCCTCAGTTTGAACGCTTGCAGTGCTTTATTGTTAAACCACTGCCTGTCTTGCTGAGGGCACTGTGCAGTGGGAGTAGAGACATTTTAAATCCATTGCCAGAAAGTAAGAGAGATTTCATTAGTGTCTGCAGTATTTGAATCCCACCAGTGTTACCATCTTTAGCATCAGGGATCAATTATTTCAATGAAATAACAAACGCACCCAACACATGCAGTTCTTATCCCCATTCCACTTCATAGGCAGTTTCCCTGTATCTGTGTCTTCTGGGTGGTCGTACTGGGCAGAGGGATGTCCCAGAGGTTGACTGGTTTCTCAGGAGGGTTAAAAAGTAAATGATTACTTCTCACCATGTTCTTCTTTCGTTCTTTTCTGCAAATCTTTGTGCACTATTAGTGCTTTTATTTTTCAAGTGTCTGAATTCCCAAGTTGGTTTAATGTTGCTGAATGATTATATCAATTTAGCTGAATACTCTTTATTTGACGTAAGCCTATGTCTAAATAAATATTTATACTCAGTCTAAACAAATCTAAATGTTAAGTATTGACTTAAAAGTATTTAAGTGCTTTATTTCAAAACCTTATTTAAAAAACAAATGAGACAAGTATAGGTAAAGTTGAAACCTAAACAAGCATGCTCATGTTACTGTACTATTACAGCCTGCCAGGCATCACACCATAGGAAAAGCAGTGCAAATCTATGAATGCTCAGGCTAAATATGTGTTGCCTTTTTTTTCTCTAAAGGCAGTGTAGTACTTTCACTAAAATCAGTGGGGGAGACTATACCAGAATTTCTTGGCATTTTGGTGACAGAGGGTGCTTTTTAACATGAAGTTAGCAGGGAGAGTAGGGTGGCTGGGCATATGCTGGGCACCATGGACTAATTGCACAATAGTTACCCTACTGCACAACTGTAGTTCTTTCTAAATGCATGGAAGTCGTGCTCTTGCTTACCATTTTTCAAATGACCACCATGTACAATCAGACCTGAGGCCAAGAGGCCATTTTTAAAAACACTTGTTTTGCCTGTATTGGAATCCTGCCCACCCTGTTACTGTGAAGCAAATGTGGTGGTGATGGAGACCAGAGCAAGCAGCAGAGTCCTGGCTCCATCTTCCTCCTCGTGAGGTAGCAGAGCTGGAGACACAGTGATGGACTTCCCTTAGTTGCTGTGAGCAGGGACCAGCCAAAGGACAATGGCTGTCCTTTATAGACGCTCCAATTTGAAAACTAAGTGGAAAGACACATTTCTGTCCCAAATGCATCTGAATTTTCTGCCTGAAGTTTACCCAAAACTTTAATACTGTGGCTAAATTTAGCAACGTACTGGAGCTGTCTGGGTGCTTGTTTGGGTTTTTTTTTTAATCTTTCCATGAGATAAGTTCTCATTTTATATAATGTTTTTCACCCATGTGGCAAAGGAATAAAAACACTGTACTCCAGTTTTGCAGCCTGGAGACTGAAGCATTGAGGCTTCAACTTGCTCAGCTTCCTGGTGGCATAGCCTCCTTGTCTGAGCCCCTTGTGCAGCATGGTTCCATCTTTTGGCACCAACCGTTTTCCATGCCATCTTTCTTTGAATTTCAGTATTAGGAGTTCACTTGCTAGTCACATTAACTATATCAAATTGCTGTGTACTCAGCCTGAATGGACTCCAGCTTTTTACAATTGCTGATACAGAACTAGTCCAGAGACAAAGCCTTGGTGAGTTGCTGTTACTTGAATTCTTAGAGCAAGCAAGCATGGATTGGAGAGATACTAAATTATCTTCATCATCTCAGACATCCTCACATTTCAGTACTTTAGTAACTAATTTCTGAATAACATTGTCAGTTACAACTCATGCCTGCTCTTCTCCCGTCAGAGTAGTAAGTTTGATTTTCCTACTGGCTTTTCTTTATGTCACTGTTTAAGTCCTATAGAAAGCTAGTGAGAGAAATCTGTGCTCAGATACGCATGTACAACTCCTGCTGTTCTCTGTGTGAGACAATACATAGTTTTTTGGTGATTGCATTAACAAAATAATTTGCATAGCATCATAGGATATACAAGTCATTTATGTCTCGGAGTGAAGCTTCCTCTGATGTGACTCCACAGGCTCTGTACACATACAGCAAAAACCTGTTGGAAATTTGTGTCTTGTTGAAGGCTTGGTCATACTGTAGTTTCCAGGTGTTGAAATAGGATTTCTAGCCTCTGGGACTGGTTTCCAGCTCTGTTTTGGAACGTCAGACTCTTCCACAGTGGATTTTCCAATGCTTCAAAGCCTTCCTGTGCCCAGCGGGTTCTAACCTTGCATGTTTGACAAACTTCCGTCGTTATCCTACTGTCATGAGCTTGATGGTAGGCATATTTAAAGCTTGGAGATACAATGTTTCTGATGGCAGTCATAAATGCAAAAAATATTAGCATCTGAATGTCTTTAGAAATCGAAAAGACCAGGCCAAGGGGTAGGAATTTTTAGTCTTGTGCTAGTGCTTTGTCATGGCTACAGGTTGCTGGTACATCACACCCAGGGCATGCAGCATGAACGGGCAAATATCTCTTTACTGTGATGTGACTGATAATACTTTGCAAGCGCCGTACATTTCCGCTAATTGGATGCTATTACTACCTGATGTGTAGGTCATTGCTCCTAATTAATTAAGGGCCAAGAATGTACTTGGTACTTTACAAGATACAGATGAAGACAGATGTCTGCTTGGGAAATTAAAATGTACCAGTTTGAGGGGTTTATGTAAAACCAGATCAACTATACAAATCTGATATCTAGACAGATCCTAATAAACCTGATGACAATTAGAGAAATTAGATCAGCTTAAAGCTAATAAACTGTGACAGAAATGTTCAAAGTTGTCTGCAAAAATGCTTTCAGGCAGAAGGATTAGCATGAAGTATATTTTTACAAGGATTAGGGAGAATATTTTACAGGACAAACTAGCCCATAAAACTGTTCCTTTTCACTTGAATCTATAGAAGGACTTCTCATGAAATACGCAGCCTGAACAAAATCTTGCAGTCTTTGGCTACTGCAATGATAGTTTGCTCTTTTGTCATGTGCTATATGTAAAATCAGAAGTGCTCCTGAAACAACTGGGCTATGCGTTTCAGTTACTTGGAAATAAGACTATCCAAATAAAATGCTTCAGAATATATATATTAAAAACTGTAATTCTGACTGTTCTTAAGTTGTTTGCAGGGGAATTCAGGTTCTGTTTTCAATGATGTCATGCTTTGAGGCGTATTTCCTATTATCTGTACACATCAGCATTATAAACTTCATGTCTTAACGTACCCCTATAAATTTTCAGCTTATTTGCTTTCAGTCAGTTAAAAGTGTTTATGCATGGTGATCATGTTTGAAGACTTTCCTAGCTATAAATTCTCCTGTAGAAAGTATGCAATCTGTGTTTGAATTTAGAGTTTATCTAATGTACAAAATTTCTAAATACATTGAGCGGCTACTGTAAATTCAAATTTGAAATATATATATACTGAAGTACCCTATGTACAAAGCAAACACTGTAAAATATACTTGGATTAGACCTTTTAACCACATCAGTGGGTGCCATAAAAGAAACATTTAGCCTAAGAGCTCAGAAGATGCATGATGAAAGCTGCCCAACAGAAGTCTGTGGAGGCAGCCTGAATAATTAGGATTCTGGAATGAAACTGGTCTTGTGAGGAGGAGGATTTACACTGTTCTCTAGTTGCCTTCTATAATGTAGCTGGCCTTTATTGGCTCTACTAACTCATGTGTCTAAATGTGCTTACCAGTGAGAAGAAAAATATTCCCACCAGCTGCTGAGTAGCCTTGCAGTGGCCTCTCCATCCTGCTGCATACACACAGAAGAAACTTGTCATGTTACAGCCAGAATTCAACCATGCTCTGCAGCAGCAGAGGCTTCAACACTGGGGAGCAGGTGGCCTAGGTCTGGTCACTGGGTCCATAGCTGGCATTTTATGTCAGGTCTGTGAGAAGCCAGTAGTTTCAGTGGAGATCTCTTTTCCATTTGTTAGCATTGGCTGTTTCACAGAGCATACTCTTGCTTTTATTCAAACATCAAAATGAAACAGGGTCAGGAAATGGAGTTACCATAGGCAGGACTTTGTGTGAGGCAAATGCTGTGCCCAGCTTATCCTGCGGTTCCTCTGGTAAGAAAGTAGTAGGAGTTTGCATGGCTTTACTCGTGGGTTTGCATCTTTTCTTGTGTGTTTTTTCATACAGATGCCTTGGCAGCACTTAAGCAATAGGTTAAAGACGCACTGTGCTGCCAGAAGCATGAAAAATGTACTTGAGCGTGGTTAGCCCATCTCATCAATCAAGGACAGAGAGGGTTTAGAGTTACCAGCTCTTAAGAAGAGTCAACTCTGAGTGTTAGGAAACCAAAACTAGATGCTCTATTTACAGCACAAACAGTACTTCCCACACACACACCTTTTTTTTTTTTTTAAACTGTAAAGATATGTTTGAGTCTTGCAGTTGTTTTAGGTTAAAATACTGTTTGAGAATGGTTTGATTGCAAAATCAGCAGGCAGATAAATAAATCCCCTAAACCATGAGTTGTTATTGGTAAGAGTGGAAGAGCTGGTCTGCTTGTCCATCGCTATTTCTGTGCATCTCAAATTGCATCCTCTGATCTTGAGGAGCACAACTTGTGGTTCTTGAAAGCCTTTGAGGAGACAGGAGAAAATTTTAAGTCTGGGACCAGTAATTACAGGGACAAGTTCTGGGACTTAGACCTATGGGGTTTTTTTCAAGGCAGAGAGGAAGAGACCATACATGTGTGTGCACTTACTGAACAGCAGCATTTCCAAGTAAAAAATTCACCCTGCATTTTTTAAGGGGGCTTATAAGAAAGATGGAGAGACACTTTTTACCAAGGCCTGTAGTAATAGGACAAGGGGCAGTGATTTTAAGCTGCAGTTTGAGTTAAGATGGACAACAATTATTGCAATACACCCATATTGATTAGTTGTCAATGGCTCACCTCTCACCGTGCCTGTTATGGGTCACAGATTCTTCTGCTTGTCTCAGCTACATTGGGCACCAGTTGTTGTACTCTGAGCCCAACTCAGTTATCCTCACACAGGGCACCAATTGTTGCAGCACAAGCCAGTAGGCAGCCACAAGGCTTTTGTCATAGGTCAGTCTACTGTCTGTGCTGTTTCTCCTTCCTCCAGAGGTCAGACCACACCACTCCTCCTCTACCCAACCTTCTCTCCCACCATCCTCAGGGCTATTTAACCACTTAGCTGGAACAAGCTACAGCTGCACATCATCCATGTCAACCAACCCACTGCCTCTGAGGCAAGGCCACAGCTGGACGTTATCAATGCTGATCAACCCACTGCCTTCATTCCTCTACAGTTTTAAACTGAAAGAGAGTAGCTTTAGATCAGACACAAGAAAGAAATGTTTTATGATGAGGGTGGTGAGATGCTGGAAGAGGTGGTCCAGAGCAGCTCTGGCTGCCCCGTCTCTGGAAGTGTTCAAAGTCAGGTTGGACATGGCTTTAAGCAACCTAGTCTAGTGAAAGATGTACCTTCCTATGGCAGGGGGCATTGGACTAGATGATCTTCAAAGGTTCTTTCCAACCCAAACCATTCTACAATTCTCTGCAAGTTTATGTATCACCTGATGCTCCTGTTAGAGCCCTCAACACAGGCCTTAAACGGTTTGTGGACTGGTTGGCAGGTTCAGCTGGAGCAGGTCCTGAGCCCACCTATGCAAATTGGCTGGTTTTGTTCACATCTGTCCCATGTACATTAGAGCCACTCGGCGGAGATTGTAGTGTTGTGTTCAGCATGGCTGAGGACTTGTAATTTTAAAGGAAGGACCTCTGTTTTGAAGGGGTTAGGCATGGACTGGTGTGAAATGGCTAGTAATATATTTTCATCGTGCATTGTATCATGCTCCTTTTCTGAAATAAAGTGTTCTTGGAGATTAAATTGTGTTGGGCAGTTCCGAAGCTACATTTTATGTAGGAAAATACATTTTATGACTGTGTTATGCATCCATAAAAAGGGGGTTTTATAATGCTTTTGCTGACAGGCCCTTAAATAGACAGGCATAGATAGGTGCTGCTGTCAGGGCTGTGCAAATTACTGGTTAACTGGCCGTATAAATTTGGAGTGAGATACAATTATTAGAAAGGTAGAAGAAGTGCACGCAGTGTCTGTCTGGGCAGATTGGTTCAGTAGAAGCCGGTGCTGCTCTTTTAGAGCCAGCGATACTCCATTCATTTAGATGAGGCGCATGTGTTTATTAAATAAATAAATAACTAAATAAATAAATAAAACAACCAAAAAAACCAAACAGAAAAAGGTAAACAGGTCAAAATGCTGCAATTCTGTTTCATCTTTTCGTGTCTGCTGCAGCTGAAAGCCACAATGGATAAATGAGTAAGTGCAATCAAATGTTACTTGGTAACACACAGTCTGTTCTATATTTGTTTGCATCTCTGGTGCTTAACCCTTTATACTCTATATGGTATTTAGTTTAGCACATTTAATTTCCTGCACACCCTCTTTCTTTTGACTTCTATTTCACTCCTCTCCTCACTACCTTAAAAAGCCTCTCCAAATGTTTACCATGTGCCCTTTCTTGCTATGCTCTTCTGCTGCACGAAGCTGTTTCTGGCATATTATCATGCATCTCCCCATCTTCTCCCAGCTCCCTTCTCAGCTGTATTAGTTACCTGTCTATGAGTAGAAGCAGCCCCCACCCCAGTTTGTTGTTTCTGCTGTGCTGCTTCACCTGCACCATGTACCACTAGCTCTCCTTGGCTCCCTGCAGCAGGACACCAGTTCACCCAGCACCATCTCTTCTGCACATATGTTCCCTCCTCCTCCCCAAACTGGATTGAACATTGAGTATGTAAAACCGGCAGTGCCATGAGACTAAGTATGTCTCACTGTATTTATCGTTTCTCTGAAAAAGCAGGGGGAAACAAAAGAGCAGGGAAAAGCAGTGAAGAAACAAAAGAGGTGTTTCCAGATAAGGTTTGAAAAGAGATAGGAAGTCAATGAGGCAGTATGTCTGAGCTCCCCATGGAGGTCTAAAATTCACCTGAGGTTCTTGTTCTTTTTTTTTTCTTCTACCTCCTGCTTTGTCATCAAAGATTTTCCACAGGAGTATTCAAGCTGTAGTAGCAACAGCCATAGGAGAGGAAAACTTGGAGGCTGTTCCTGGGAAGAAAAGAAAAGAAGGTGGGGGGAGGAGGAGCTGTAAGAAGATGTGAAAAGATGTGTAAGGCAGACAAAATAAAAGGGCTTTTTAAAAACTGTCATGAACATTAATTTGAAAGGCAGAGAGAAAAAACCCTCACACTTTAATCTTAGAGCAATCAAAATGAGCAACACCAGCATGGATATAGAAATGGTCCGAATGAAAGTTTAAAGAATTTCAAGAAGGATGAACCAGACAAATCCCTGCAATTTATCTCCAGCAGCAGAAGCCAGGAAAATTCTCCATTCCTCAGCTCTGTGTTTCTTGGCTCTCGATATTCAATAAACTTTCCGTTTCAAGAATTTTCCCCATCCTCCTCTGCCTCTCTCTGTGGCTTGCATTATCAGCTACCTAAGTACAATATATGTTGTAGTACTTTGTATAGTGCAGTTGACAGTTTATAGAGCTTCTGTCCCACCTCTCAGAAGTTCTGGATAAATCACTGGCATAGCCAGATAACTACATTAAAATGAAGAATGGAGGAATCCATTAAACCCAAATGGGAAAACAAAATCAGGAGAAACGGAAAAATAAGAAGGTAGAATGATGATGAGACAAGAACTCACACAGCAAACACCACCAAGTGAGGGGTAAAATTAGAGGGAAAGGATTTTGTTGCATGGGGCTTTATGAATTACTTGCCATCTTTGCATTTCATTGATTTATGGGTTAAAATGTATTTATCCCTCTGATTTATATGATAAATTTCATACAGCCTTACCATTGTGGCTTATACATGATTCTTGTATTAAGTCCTAAAATATTATAATGTAACAGGAAGAAAAAAATTATGGCTGTGCCTTGTGCCAAAATGCCAATTAGCTTTGAAAGTCTTGTATCCTGTCCTGTACAGCCATATCACAGCAAAGAAATCCCTGGCTGTCTCCAGATCTCCTCTCGCTGTGCTCAAGTCAGCAAGGGGAGGTACATGTAGCTTTGAGCTGCTGCTGAAGCGGGCTGGTGCTGCCACACAAGGCTGTGGCTGCGTTTGACGTCCAGAGTGTGATTTGATGCTTCTGTTTTGAGGAGGAGGGCCAGATGGATCGCCTGCCTGTGACCTCTTGAGTCTCGTTTGTGCCATTTGTAGGGCAAGTAAAGATTCACACATGCTAGAAATGTCCTTTTTGATTTGATTATTTTTTGTGCGTGTGATTAATGGTTAATTAAGAGGGAGAACTGGTTCTGGCAAGGCAGGAGCCAGAATAGTTTTTGTTTGTTTCCACATGGTCATGCTCAGATTCCCCCACACTGGAAAAAAATCCGCCTCCTTTCTTGTTTCTTCCAGGGGAAGTCCAAAACCAGTCCTTGAAGATGACCTTAGGACTGAAAACAAGCAATTCGTTGTTGTAGCATGGAGCTGGTGACACAGAGTCCTTTTACTATCAGTATAAATGCATTTTTTTCTTTGTGCTGTAATACCCTTATTAGTGCAGGGAAGACCAGCGAATAAAAGCTATCCTAACTCCCTGGGCTTTCCTTCCTGTGCTCCAGGCTTTCTCTCATTTTCTGCTGGTCCCCCAGCTAAAAGAAAACAGAAGACTTTTCCTGAGTTACAGAAGGGTTAAAATAACCCAGTGCTTGTGTGGAGCTGGTGGGCATGCGTGGGACATCCCCACTTTCTGCCAGGCTTCTGTGGCCACCTTATGCAGTGGTTGCTGCAGGGACGCAACCCCCACCCCACCCCCACCCCCAGTGAAGATTGGGCAGCTCAGATGCTGCAGGTGCTTTTTACACTTGGAGCCAAAATAGATTAGGCCATTTACAGGATCAGGTAGCAGAAAAGTGTCTGTAAGTGACTTTGGAGGGGCTGCACAATGATGCAGCTGGATGTTGGTCCATAAGGCATCACTGGGCTTAGTGCTCAATGAGGTTGGGGAGAAAAACCCCAAACTTACATTTTTGTTAGTTAGGAGACCTCATGGTTTTAACAAAACCATGAAGCGGGTCAAAGAGGGGATTCTGTGGGTTCAGATTCCTGCCGAGTCAGCTGCTTGCTATTAAACACGTCACTCAGCTGCTTTTCTTGCAGATCAACTACATCTTTGTAACACTGAGAAAGCAAGGCCTCATTAAAAGGAGTGCTTCATTTCTACTGAGAGAGTGCAAAAAAGATGGAGGGATGAATATAGAAGCCGAAACTGAAAGGGAGGTGTGCGCCAGGAAGGCAGGCAGGCAGGCAGGTCTGCTTCTGCAGTGTTTCTCTTCCCTATGTGTGCTCCTGCCTGCATCAGTGGGGATGAATTGTGTATATGCAACCCTCTTATTTGAAGTGATAATATGAAAGCTCGTCTTCATAATAAAAATTATAATAATAAAATTTAGGACTTGAAGAGACCTTTCTGGCATAAACTACCTGTGTATCAGAGTGGTTTATACTCTGTAATAGCTGGTAGCTAATGTTGTGGAATGAGGTTTTTCCACAGCAGCTATTTTTGTTGACTTTTCTTTAAGCTACTTGGCACTGTGAACTCTTGAAGATACTTTCACTTAGCAGAATTTTTGTTTTGATTCCTAAGAGCAGCAAAAAACCACCCTTGAACTATGGCAGAATCCATGGTGTAAAAGATTTTCAAAACCAAAATGCTGCCAGGACTGGCTGTAATAAACCAGGGAATTCATTAGAGTTCAGCTTTGTGTAGCAGGCTGTGCTTCTAAGAGTGCATATAAATCTGCAAAGTGCTACTCTTCTTTTTTGTTTACCTGCTGATGTTGCAGAGACAGCACATTATTGGAAATTCTTGAGTGCTGTCACAAAATACGTAAGTATGAATTTTCTGAGTCTCATTACCTGTTGCTAATGCTCTTTTGAGCAACTCCTAGTTGAAAAATTAAGACTCACGTTGCTCCCTCTTGCTCTGAATTTGGATCTGGATCAGAATATTAAATATTTTGGAATTCAGATGTGCACGGATGAAAGGTTTTGATTCAGACTACTAATAGTATTATTAATTTAGCTTGAAGCTAATGAAATAATTATTAATGTGAACTGTGAATTTGCTAGCTGTTTGCCTCACTTAAGCTTTTGACTCAACCCTGCCGATTTTGCACCAAGTTTATGAGAGTCCTTGGCGTGGACGTGCTGGTGGATATAGGACCTACTGTGAAAAGCAGTTGTGCTCCTCAGCTGTTAATTCAGTTGCAATGCCTGGAGAAACCTTTTCCTTGTTGGGACGGGAAAACATTTCTGTTTGGTTGCTGGCCCATTTGTATGTGGCAGTACCGTTTTACTGTAGTTGCCAGAGATATTAGAGCTAGATGAGATCCCCTGTTTAATCCCCTCCCTACTCCCTCGGAGACTGTGACACACAAGGAAGGTTTAGGTAAATGACTGCTGGTACAGATTCTCAAAACTCATCTGCCTTTGTGGGAAGCTTGATGGAGATGACCTTGTAAGTAAAGGTCAAGAAAAGTCTTTTAAAATTCTCTTTGGGTGGCCTTGCTCATGCAACACTCCTTCATCCTTTCAAATGCATCCCTTTGCCTTTGAGCTAGCCATGCTGTGAGATGCCTCCGTGTCCACTTGGGTTAATGGGCTCTCTCAGGGAGTGAGTTATCTGAGCTCTTTTTGCTGCTGATATCTCAGATCTTCTGAAAGGTGAGAGTCTCAAGTGATGTAGGGATCTTCTTGCCCATGCTCCTTTCCCAAGGGAACCATCCAGTGCACACTCTCCTCTGCCAGCCACCTCTGGCCTCTGCTGATGCTGCAGGCGTGAGAGAGAGATTTACTCCTCTTTGGGCCCTGGAATTCAGCTCATTCTTGCCAGATAAAACCGTGGTATAGGTGTCTTGGGTTTGCGTAACAAGATTCTGGTAGTGAGGGAGCTATAGGGATGGTGTTTGTGAGAAGCTGGTAGAAGCTTCCCCCACGTCCAATGGAGCCCGTGGCAGCTGGCTCCAAGACAGACCCACCACTGCCCAAGGCCAAGCCCATCAGCCATAGTGCTAGCACCACTGTGATGGCCTATTTAAGAAGGGGGGAAGACTGCTGCACAACACCAGCTAGGAGAGAAGAATGAGAATATGTGAGAGAAACAGCCCTGCAGATGCCAAGGTCAGTGCAGAGTGAGAGGAGGAGGTGCTCCAGGTACCGGAGCAGAGATTCCCCTGCAGCCCGTGGTGAAGACTGTCCCCGTGCAGCCCATGGTGAGGCAGGCTGTCCCTGGGCATCCCATGGAGGTTAATGGTGGAGCAGATATCCACCTGCACCCCACGAAGGATCCTACGCTGGAGCAGGTGGACGTGCCTGAAGGAGGCTGTGACCCCATGGGAAGCCCAGGCTGGAGCAGATTTGCTGGCAGGACTTGTGATCCCATGGGGGACCTACACTGGAGTAGTCTATTCCTGAAGGACTGCACCACATGGAGAGGACCCACACTGGGGCAGTTTGTGAAGAAATGCAGCCCCCAGGAAGGACTCACATTGGAGAAGTTTGTAGAGAACTGTCTCTTATGGGAGTGCCCCCGTGCTGGAGCAGGGGAGGAGTGAGTGGCAGAATTGTGTGATGTACTGACCAAACCCGCATTCCCTGTCCCCCTGTGCAGCTTGAGGGGAGGAGGTAAAGGGTTTGGCAGTGAAGCTGGGCAGGGAAGAAGGGAGGGGTGGGGGGGAAGGTGTTTTAAGATTTGGGTTTATTTCTCATTACCCTACTCAGGTCTGATTGGCAGTAAGTTAAATTAATTTCCCTGTGTTGGGTCTGTTTTGCCTACGATGGTAATTGGTGAGTAATCTCCCTGTCCTTATCTCAACCCATGAGCCTTTTGTTGTATTTTTCTTCCCTGTCCAGCTGAGGAGGGGGAAGTGCTAAAGCAGCTTGGTGGGCACCTGCCATCCAGCCAAGGTCAACCCACCACAGCTCGTTCTTGCCAGATGAAGCCATGGTGCAGGAAACCCTGGTTTTCAGTAACCTGAGTTTGTGGTTCTGTATGTTTTCCATTTATTTTACTTGAGGATTGCAGAAAAACACCTGCAGAATGCACTGGGACTGAGGGTGTAACGTTCATTATTTCCTTGGCAAATCTATAATTTCCAACCAGTCTTCGTAAGAAAAGATCTATCTCAATATATGTATTGCACATGTTTAAAAAAACCAACCCTTATCTTATTGAATATTACTTAAAAAAATTAAGAAAAATGATTGAGAGTTTGCCTTGTGAGTGCAAGCAAAACTTTTGTCTTCCACATCAGGAGCAGAAGGAGTGTTACAAATATTTGTCCATTTTTTGCCACTTTTCCAGCAGTTTTACCAGATGGGATGGGTTGTTCTATATGAAGATGCCCTATATCTTAGCAAATTGTTTTTTAAGGAGCAGTGAAAGAGAAGGAAAATGACTCCTTTTGTGTTTGAGCAGTACAGGCTATCGCGGCTTCTAATGAAATGGATATTGGTTTTTCATTCACTGCAAAGTGACCTCCTGCAGCTCACTGACCCAGAGGTCCCATGTGCTAACAGCAGACCATTACAACTAAAGGGATGGACGCCCATCACAGTGATTGCTATTCTCAGTGGTTCTACTAAACCAGTTTGGGATGTCTAGCATAGTCTACAAAAGAAGTCGTTCTTCTCTCTCCAAAGCCTTTCCAGCGTCTTGCCATGCTCTTAGGAAATGGGATTGAATCCTGCAGTATTTTTCCAGGTGATTTCTTCTGTGAACCAGCAAGCTCCATCATTCATTGGTTTGAGGAAATAGTAATAAAAGTTGTAGCTGAGGAGGAGAGTGCTCCTGTTTACCTACAGTTCTCACAGAAGTAGAAGCTTTGAAATCCAAACAAAATCTGCTCATCCCCTGCCTCACACGCATTCTCTGGTTTCTGTTCTGAATTCCTTTGAGCTTAAAAATGAAAACTGAGTTCTTTTTGACTCATGGAAAACCTGCTGGAAGCTAAAAGCAAAGTTACTTCAAATGGGGGAGAAGAGAAATTTTTTTTCATTCCTCTTTATGTAAATATTAATGTCATTTGGGTGCATCCCTTGGATTTTTACCTTTTTCATGTTGTAACTTTTGGGTCTCTGCAAGTTTTTTTCCAATGTAAGGGTCTTTTGGATCTTTTGGGTCTCCCTGATAGGGGAGTTTGCAGGGAGAATGGCAGTCCTCTCATCACTTACTGTTAAAGTGTATCAGTATCTGCCTCCTTGGCAGAAGCCTTTGTCTCTAGACCCAGTATTTCAAGTAGCAAAACTTTGGATGAGATGAGATTACAGAGTTTAATTCAGTACATATATATATATATGGTTGAAGAACAGCTCTGCAAAAATGCCACAGAAGCTTAACTGGTGAGATTATTCCTTCACTGAAGACTTCCTTGTCTGTCATTTTTGGGAAGAACACTTGTTTTACTTTTCAGTTATTCCTATTTCAGGCAAAATTTGGTATTCTTTCACTTCAGCTGAAATGAACGTAGGACATTAGGTAACAAAAAGCTAGAGTTGTATTGAAGGCTAAAGAAAAGTGACTGGGGGTGGCTGAAAAGTTGCAAGTTCCCATATACAGGTACAGCAGAAGATTGTGCAGTGGAGGAGGAAAACACCTGCCACATCCGTGTCAGCATGTTGCTGGTGCTAATGCTTGAGGGTATTTATATAACAGCGTGAAGTCAATTTGAAACTCACTTTGTGCTTGCAGATTATAGATGCTCTTTTTTTCTGAATGCCTTTTGAAGAATTGACTGTTACTTAAGGTTATTGGTCTTGCTTAAGTAGAAAGACGTAAAGTTATGGTACTTAAATTAAAATTTATCTAGCAGTGGGGCAGAGCTCTGGTAGCTGTGTCATTCCAACATGGTGTCACTTAATGGCAGTTTCCCTGTGTGAAGTGTTCTCCTGGGTGCTCTGCATTTCCTGCACATAACTTGTGGAGTTTCATATTTCTTGTAAGCAGCAAGATGCTTTTTTTCCAGTGGGTTTCTTTTAAAGTGCTTTGTTGCTGCCATCCCACTTTCCTTGTCACCTGTCACATCTGAGAGACTGGGGAGGGACTATATGTTATCCACACTTTCTTTTTAATTATCATGCACCTTTCTTATAATAATTTCTTTTCTGCTTTGGGATTCTGTTTATTATTACTGCCATCCTACTAGGATACTCATCAAAACCATGTTCAGTTGTCTGTAAGGTAGATGAATTAGAAGAGGTGTATGTTTTGAGATGGGGGAAAGGATAGGGAAGGCAATGATGAAAAAAGGAGGAATCCAAAAAGGAAATTATTTTGCAATTCAGATAACCGTGATGGGAGAGCAAGAGGTGATTCTGATGATATCATGGGGGTGGAGAGCAAGAGGCAGGATGGAGACAAGACTTATGAGAGAGAAAAAAACCAATGTGGTCAACTGCTCTATTGAGCTTTCCATCCTGAGTCTGCCAGGGACTTAAAACTAAGTGCAAACTGAGGTCAAAGAGTGTATGTCAGCTCTCAGGACCAGGGCATGACTCTGAGTAAGCCACACAGGCTCATGTGTATTTAACATACGTGATTAAGCCATTGGAAATACATTCGTCACACTGAACATCTTGTATTCCATGCTCCAGCCTGGGATACTTACTCATTTTCTCTTGTGTTTCTGTGACTAGTTCATTTGGAATAGAGGTTTTTCATAGCAAGAAACTGTTTCTTGATACATTTTCCTAGCACCTAACTCAGCAGCAGCCCTGTCGTTCCTAGTACATCAGCTGGTCGTAGCAGGATTCTTCCAGCTGCTACTTCCCAACAAAGTTAAGATCAGGTGAGAATGAGCTGTGGTTGTAGTGCATCAAATTTCGTTTTTGTTTGCTTTTTTCTTTCCTTAAGCCTGGTATTTGAGAGGTGCATGGGCATTTAGTTCTGGATCTTTTCCATAGCATATTTAATTTTTGTTTACTGTTTGCTTTGAAGAGAGGGTGGGAAATTAAACTGATAGGTATGGAGAATGAAGAACTGTCACCTTGGATGGAGGTCTGAAATAATCTGACAGTTTTTGGCATGAGACCAGGGTGACAGGAAATAAATGCCAAAAAACCCCAAAACAAACACCAAAAAAGCTCACCAAAAAAAAGCCAAACAAAAAAACCACACACACACATCCCAAACTCCAGAATTACTGGACAATGCATGTAGTTCTGAATAATTTGAGTAAAAAATTTGATAAGTAAACAAGGCAGAAAATACTAGGGAGGATACATCACGCATTTTTGTACAGAGAGATTAATTACTCTGTAACAGTCTGGTTAAGAGGTGCAAAGTGTACTTTTCCTTAAATCCTGGCTCTGGCACAAACCAGCAAGACTCCTCGTTCTGCCCATGGGACAAAGGCACAAGTATGTTGCAATTGCAGCCTCTGTGTCCTGAGTGCCACAAAGGGACAAAATTATTTTTTTAATCCACTGAAGTAAATGGATGTGGAGGTGAACTGAGTACAGAAATTAAGGTAAAATAAATTACTTTCCATTCATTTGAGGCATATTTTATAACTAGAGCTGTTTATGGCTTTTTGTGACAGAGATTGTAATAATCTAACAATAATTGCTTTGTGGGAAAAACAGGAACAAATTAATCTGAATTCTTCAGCATTTGATCCTTGTGCAATAGATAGTAGAAAGATAAAACTGTTACGCAACAACACTGTAGTAGTCGAGCTGGGTTTTTTATTTCATGGCAGATAACTGTAAGGGAAACTAGATGACATGTATTATGACATACCATTTAGCCACGGAGATGTAAGCTGGCATCAAAGCTTGTTTGGGAAACTGGGGTCCTTGGGAGCAGGAAGAAAAGAGGAGTTTCTGACAAATAATATCAGAATTCTTCTCGGTTCCTCAGAACAGGTCTAAGGTTGTTGTAGAGAGGTGTAGCACTTCATTACACTGCAAAGCATGTGCTGAAATCCATGTGTCTGAAAAATGTATCGTAATTCTTAGCCTTTCTTTGGTCACTGTCATATAATAGGATCATTATAGAATGGTTTGGGCTGGAAGGGACCTTAAAGATCATCTAGTTCCAACTCCCCACCATAGGCAGCGTCACCTTCCACTGGACGAGGTTGCTCAAAGCTTCATCCAGGCTGGCCTTGAACGCTTCCAGGGATGGGTCATATGAGGTCAGCCTCTCATTAGACAGTCAGGCTTGTGCTTTTAGTAATGTACTGACTCTTCTTTGACCTCTTCTTACAGTTAGCTGCTCAGTTTGGTACATGGTAAGAGCTTTAGCAAAACACGATTGAAGTTAGCCTTTTATTTTGTCTTTATTACTATCCTGAATTACGTTTAGCAGGTTTTTGGTTTTTTATGTTAGAATCACTCTGTTCTTATAAGAACTGTTCTCACCATCGCACACATTATCTCCACAGAGGAGCAAAATGCAGTCAACACTGAGGGCAGGAGCTGTCTTTCTGCATTGCTGGTGATTCCAGGGTGGTTTGGGGAGCTGGCAGATGGCTTGTGCTCACCAGAGTCCTTCCCTCCCTGCTCAGACTTTTGTAGCTCTGTTTTTGATGTTTAACCTTATTTATCCAGTATAAATGATGATTCAGGCAATTCTCTTTCACATCCCCCCAGAGTTTATTGCTGCTGCCAAAACAGGAGTTATAGCTGACACAACAGCATGGTTCCTTTATTATTATTTTAATTATGTTTCTTCTATTTTTTCAATTCTTCATTTTGGCATTCTGTGCTGTTTTGCCCCTCCTACAAGGCTTTCACCTATTAGATTATTTTGTTAAATGTTCCTCTTGTCTTCTCTGGGGTTTGATTCGCAGTTCCAGACATTTTCAAATTTAACTTGAGGTTCCCTGAAAGTTTACAGGTTCCTTTCTCATCAGAGTCAAATGGCTAACTTTGAAAACAAAAATACTGTGGATCATACTTGTTCTTCAGTACTTCCTCCAAACAGTATTTACCTTTTCCCCCTAATATTGGTGTGTCCAAGCATGGCACCTTCTGTTTTCTGCACTCAGAACTAAACACTTTTAGAAAACATTGACAAAATGTTCTGTGCTTAGGAAGCCAGTTGGGACTTGCCTCCTCATTTAACTCTTCAGGTTAAAATTAGACCTCTTCTTACAAGTTTCAGTTCTTTGTCCAGTTCCAAACAGCCAGGTGATCTGCATGGAAAGTATAAATTTGGGAGAAAAAAACAAAAAATGACCAGTAGTAACAGAATCTTAATCTCATAAAATTCTAAGTGGTGTTCTTAAGATAGATTTGGAACTATTAAGTTGCAGTGCTCTAGTGAATTGAAGTGTTGGACTGTAATGCATACCAGCAAAGGCAATGTTGCATATTAAGGTCTCTGCTGTCTTGCAGCTTTACACTGGTGAAGAATTAGCATAACACCTTCTCAAAGAGCTTCAGCAGCCAGATCCACACTTACTTGTAGTCAATTGAAAGTTTTTTTGCTTTCTGAGGAAAGTCCTGCAACACCAAATGTCTCAAACATTCGAGTAACTTCTATTAAGGAGGAGCCACCCAAAACACTGGGATCCTCCAGCTTATTTTTAAAATCTCAACAATAAATAATTCACACGGTATGAAGATGTCTGGAGAAGCACTACCACTTCTTGGCAGTCTGTGTTGTTTCAAATTATCTGTTATTCTCACTGTGCTTTAGCACAGGATTGATTGCCTAATTGGTTATGTGATAATCATTTAGACATATGACCTTGTTTAATCCTTCCCCAACATATTAAATTGCTAGATAATTAACAGGATCTGAGGCTTTCCATAATCTTCATGATGCCTACACAGGCATAAGGATAAGTGTATTTGTGTCTGAAATCATGAAAGGAAAAAACATTCATGTTGCTGAATTTTGTGTGGATTTTATTTTTCAGTATGGTTCATGTTATTCTTTTCTTTCCCTTTTTAGGTATTACATAGAAATGGCTTTATGGATCTGGACACTGAGCATTTTGAGCTGGTTTGGTGTCACCTTATCCAGAAATGAGGAACTGAATTTTTTTCAGAGTTCTACAGAGCTAAATCATCTAACAGTGGATAATGACACTGGGATAATCTATTTGGGAGTGGTAAATGCTCTGTATCAGCTTACAGAAAACCTGGATGTAATAAGGTCTGTAGAAACAGGTCCAAGAAAGGACAACAAAAAGTGCACACCTCCCATTGATGAAAATCAGTGCAAAGAGGCAGTACTGACTGATAATTATAACAAACTGTTGTTGCTGAACAAGGCGGATAAAACAATTGTGGTGTGTGGAAGCCTTTTTAAGGGAATCTGTGCCATCAGAGATCTAGAAGACATTAGCAATGTGAAGCATTATGTAGACAGTAGCGGAGAAAAATCTTTTGTAGCAAGCAACGACGAGAATGTATCAACTGTGGGATTGATCACTTCCTTGAATAACGACCGAGTGCTGTTTGTTGGGAAAGGGAATGGACCAAATGATAATGGGATAATAATCAGCACTCGGCAGCTCTACGACAGGGACGGGAAAGACATTTTTGAAATGTATACAGACTCAGCAGCTGTTAAGTCAGCTTATCACTCATCAAGCACACAACAATTTGTGGCAGTCTTTGAGGATAAAAATTACGTTTATTTTATTTTTAATCAGCAAGAAAAACAGCCTGTCAATAACCGGACACTGATTGCACGTCTGTGCAAAGATGATGCCCATTATTATTCCTACTTTGAAATGGACTTGGGTTGCAAAGATGATGATGGTGCCTATGACCACTGTCATTCTGCTTACGTCACTACTCCAGGAGAAGAGCTGGCTGAAAGCATGGCTCAGCAGAGACAAACTACGGATACTTTCTCAGATGACAAAGTTCTTCTTGCACTCTTCAGCAAAGTAAACAAAGATAACGGCTCTCTAAAATCTGCCATGTGTGTGTTTTCCTTGCGGCACATCAACGAAAAGATGGAAAAAAACCGAAACGATTGCTACACTAAAAAGAATACCAGCTCATTTTACAAACTTTTCTCAGCAGAAAACCCGTGTGCATCACATGGACTGGTAATATCAGTATCAGTTTTAGAATCTGTGTTAGAATCAGTGGAAAATATACAACTGCATATTTTGGGGTGGCTTTGAGCTAAACTATAGTGAGATCAGATGACTGAGAACTGAATAGCTGGATTCACTATAGAAATGGAATGTGGTTGGGGGGATTGCAGAACAGGTCAAGCAAGAAACGACAGTCATAATTTTGAGTCCTTTAAAAAAGGTTTGATGTTTTCTTAAAGTCTTCTTAAAAAAAGATTCATTTTCTGAAAGATGAGTATTGGTTCATAAATGCATTTCATGTAAAGGGTTCCTTCTGGTATGGAAGTTACTAAATCAAATGCAGTGATTTGTTGTGCCCACGATCATCTTCCAGATGGTCACTACAGACAATTCTGGTCTCAACCACCATACTTACAGTGTTTCTAAATGGTATTAAGAATCTTGTAGGTGATATCTGCAGTTCAGTGTTGTTTCTCACCTGGATTTGAATTTTCAGATAGTTGGAAATACACGTTTCTTATATTGGTGTTCATATTTTGCTCTGGTTCAAAATAATTCCAGAGCATGATGGCCATCTTCTTTTTATGGCTTGTCATTACCTTGCTACCTTGGCTATAAGGTTTTTGGAGGCCACTGTTACACCCCTCCAGATACTGTTCTTCAACTTATGACTATGTCTCTGAGAGGCAGTTTCCAGCATCTCTTGAATTTATGATGTTCTTCCCCACACGACCCTATTCCCAAGCCCTACTTGGGCATGCCATTCATTACTGCAGCCAACCCTAAACTGGCTTGAGAAATTGAATCATCTTAAAAATAACTCAGCCAGCTTTTAAGGAGGATGTCTTAATTCCCCAACCTGAGCAAGCTACGGACTTGCATAAGCAGTTGTTTGATCACAGCTTGAGAAGTGGTGTGCTGCAGTCCAGGGGCAGGAGTGAACAGCTGAAGAGATGGGGCATGGGAGTACCTCATGTTGGTATTGACCCATAACCCACACAGTAGGTCACTAGCACTGATAAGAAGCCAAAAGAACACTTTTCTGTTCCAGACACCAGCTCATTGCAGTACCCTGCATCTGAGATGAGCATCAAAGTTAGAAATCCTGAATGTGACAAGCGGAGTAGCTGTGGCTTCCGGCAAAAAGGAGGTGTGGATTTCAGATCAGAAACACAGTCTTGTTACCAAATATAGCAGGAAAGGCAAGGTGTGAATGAACTTCCTTCTGGTGGCACTCCCTGCAGCTCAGGATTAAAGCATAGTGAAGAGTGAATGTGTTGAAGTTCTCAAGACAGTTGCCAGTGGGTTGCTTTTTTATGGATAACAGCGAATTAAGAAACAAAATAGCATTAAAAAAAAAGTCTTCAACATAAAATTGGTCAATCTAATCTATATGACATGTTCATTTTAATTAAACAAACTGGTTACTTTTTAAACCGTGCTGCTATAATGAAATAAAAACAAAACAAAAAAAAATGCTCTCCCCATGTCTCCTGGAAAGCGAAAGCATTGAAGCAGTTTGAAATTAGCAGGCTGCTTTCTGATTGCTGCCTTCTGGCTGGGGGAAAATGGCCAGACAATCCATTTCTCTTTCTACTCCTCTATGTCTGAAGGGTATTATACTGTCTGGTAATAGGGTTGCACTTCATTCTTAGCTAGGAATTAGTGATCTGAATGTTTAACACCGCTCTGTATTCCTGTTCCTTATTAGAATGCAAGCAAAAATTTCCCCTGTGGCTCCGAACACTTGCCGTACCTTTTGGGAAGTAAGAATGGTGTTATAGAGAAGCCGGTACTGCAAAAAGAAGGGATGAATCTTACGGCTGTCACTGTGGCTGTGGAAAATGGGCATACCGTGGCCTTTCTGGGAACGTCGGATGGTAAAATTCTTAAGGTAACAAACTAGACTTAAAAGACTGGAAGGTGTTTAAAAGGTCGTGAACCGTAGTGTAGCATACTTCTACTCTAAAAGTAAATGGGATTTATAAGATTGCATACCAGGAGCAAATTCTCTTGGAGCTTGGTATATTTAATTTCAAAGAAAAAACACATTATTTCTGATGTATCTCAGCTATCCATTTCATGGATTGAATTAGCATCACCTGAATGACACTTTTCCCAGAGGACATCTATTCAAGCCCATACTAGTTTAAGAGCAAGTTTTCATTTTGTAATCATTCTGGCCATTCAGTGGATAGTGATGGCAAAACCCAAGCTGGAGTTCTACTAAATTCTGACTGTGTGGTGTGGGGCTCAAGGGTTCACATGTTCGTGGTGTTAAAATGTCAAGACTGAAACGCCAAACACCTTCTTTTGCTTAAAGGGGAATGACGGCCATGTGCCACTACATGGTTTGAAATTTGAAGCTAAAACTGTTGGTTACCATAAGGGAAGACAATAAATTTGAATACCTTCAAGTGGAAAGGCTCCAAAATGAGGATTTAAATTTTACAGTGCTAAAATAAACCATTATTTACAAAAAAAGATATAAATAATAGCTGTTGTAAGCATTGAGCAGTTTCTTTTCATGGTTTTTATGCTTTGCTTTCTGCTTTTGATGCAGTGTACTTCAAACTGAAATGTTTTCCCTAATGTGAATTTGTGAATTTGAGTAAACACAGGATTTTCATTAATCATAGAATCATAGAATCACTTAGGTTGGAAAACACCCTTAAGACCATTGAGTCGAACTATTAACTTCACACTACCCAGTCCCACCAAAGGATGAACCCAAGTGGCACGCCTATATGTCATTTAAATACCTCCAGGGATGGTGACACAATCACTTCCCTGGGCAGCCTGTTCCAATGCTTGAGAACCCTTTCAGTGAAGAAATTTTTCTAATATCCAACCTAAACTTCCCCTGGCACAACTTGAGGCTGTTTCCTCTCATCTCATTGCTTCTTACCTGGCAAAAGAAACTGACACTCACCTTGCTACAGCCTCCTTTCAGGTATCAGTACAGAGTAGTAAGGTCCCCCCGAGTCCCATTTTTCAAGGCTAAACAGCGCCAGTTCCCTCAGCTGCTCCTTATAAGACTTGCTCTCTGTACCCCTGACCAGCTTCGCTGCCCTTCTCTGGACACGCTGCAGCATCTCAACATCTTCCTTGCAGTGAGGGGCCCAGAACTGCACACAGTATTCGAGGAGCAGCCTCACCAGTGCCCAGTACAGGGGGACAATGGCTTGCTTCCCTGGTCCTGCTGGCCACGCTGTTTCTGATACAAGCCAGGATGCTGTTGGCTGCCTTGGCCACCTGGGCACACTGCCGGCTCATGTTCAGCTGGCTGTCAACCAGCACCTCCAGGACCTTTTCCACTAGGCCACCTTTCCCTTTTTCCAGCCGCTCTGCCCCAAGCCTGTAGCGCTGCGTGGGGTTGCTGTGACCCAAGTGCAGGACCCGGCACTGAGCCTTGTTGAGCCTCCTACCATTGGCCTCAGCCCATCGGCCCAGCCTGCCCAGACCCCTCTGCAGAGCCTGCCTGCCCTCAAGCACATCAACACGCCCCGGCCCAGCTTGGTGTCATCTGCAAACTTCCTGAGGGTGCCCTCGGTCCCCTCATCCAGATCCTTGATAAAGGCATTAAACAGGGCTGGCCCCAACACTGAGCCCTGGGGAACGGCACTTGTGACCGGCCACCAGCCAGATGTAACTCCATTCGCCACCACTCTCTGGGCTCGGCCAGCCAGCCAGTTTTTCACCCAGGGGAGGACATGCCTGTTCAAGCCATAACGGCCAGTTTCTCCAGGAGAATGCTGTGGGAAATGGTGTCAAAGACTTTACTAGAGTGCAGGTAGACAACATCCACTGCCTTTCCCTCATCCACTGAGTGGGTCACCTTGTCCTAGAAGGAGATGAGGTTCAGTAAGGAGGACCGCCTTTCGTGAACCCATGCTGACTGGGCCTCATCAGCTGGTTGTCCTGTACATGCCACGTGATGGCACTCAGGGTGATTGGCTCCATAAACTTCCCCAGCACTGAAGTCAGGCTGACAGGCCTGTTCTTCCCTGGATCCTCCTGCTGGCCCTTCTCGTAGATGGGCGTCACATTTGCTAACCGCTCCTGGGACCTCCCTGGTTAGCCATGACTGCTGATAAATGATTGAAAGTAGCCTGGGGAATGCATCCATGAGCTCCCTCAGTACCCTTGGGTGGGTCCCTTATGGCCCCATAGACTTGTGTGTGTCTAAGTGGTGTAGCAGGTCTTTAACCATTTCCCCATGGATTAGGAGAGTTTCATTCTGCTCCTCATCCCTGTTCACCAGCTCAGGGGGCTGGGTACCCAGAGGACAGCTGGTCTTGCTATTAAAGACTGAGGCAAAGAAGGCATTAAGTACCTCAGCCTTTTCCTCATCCTTTGTCACTATGTTTCCCCCAACATGCAGTAAACCACAGATGGAGGGTCTCTTTAGCCCTCCTTTTGTTGTTAATGTATTTATAAAAACATCTTATTGTCTTTTACAGCAGTACCCAGATATAATGATATTTGGGGAAGAAAAGGAAAATTAATTACCTTTCTTTCTTCCATGAAACAGGTGTTCCTGTCATCCACTGCAACTGAGTACAGCTCTCTTACTATTGAGCTAAACAAACCCATAAAGAATGACCTGGTCCTTGACCAAACCCAAGAAAATCTGTATGTGATGACTACAGACAAGGTAATGTGTCCTGCTTGCATTAAGGACCAGGTCTGCTTTCACTTTCTCTGCAACTGTAGCTTTGTAATTTGTAAATTTCCCAGTTGTTCCTGGAAATTGCCCTGTTTGGTGGGGCTCCCCCTGCTCTGTGTGTATGAAGAACTTTCTCAAGTCTAAGCTCATGGACTAGATTGTTATGACTTGGAGAACTTACATCTGTGATTCTTAATATCTGTGATTCTTAGTAATTGGAAATGGGAAGTGAGTTCACCTCTGAAGCTCTCTTCTGGGGTGTGTGAGAAGGGAGAAGTTCAGATGTTTGGCACCAGCATGCTGCAGGGTCAGGCAGCCCTAGCACTTAGTGTCGTGGTGTCTATGGAGGGCCAGTGGATGCTTCAGCTGCCATCAGTCCTTTTCAAGAATACTTCAGGATTTGGGATGCTGGGGGCTGACATAATAGCATTTAAACATCTGTAAAACCACCAGGAGTTTTCATGGGTCTTGCTGTCAAAAACTAAGAAGCAATGCAGAGCATTACAACTTTGGAAAACACTTTTTTTCAAGCTGCTGCTATAACTGAGCAAGTGCAGCAGGAAAGGTTTGGTGGACTTTGCTACAAAAGGCACAGCCAGTCTTTTCTAGGTTCCCCTTCTCTGTACTGATGGGTGAGGCACAATGGATTTTTGTAAAGAAAGGAAGAAAAAAAAAGCAAGTAGGAGATGAGAGGGGTACCAGATTTCTCCTTCACCTCCAGCTGTAACCCTCTTCTGACACTTCTTTTTGTGGTGGCTGGAGCTGCCAGCCTCAGACGCATGGTTCAGCAGCTCTCCAGGACAGGATGGGTGACAGGCTGCAACTATCTCCAGCTCTGACAGTGACACGGAATGGGACGAGGGAGACGCTGTGGCAGCAGTAACACAGGGAGAATGGGGGGCTGTGAAAGCAGGGTATTTGGGGAAAACAGTAGGAGAAGAATGTTCTCTGTTTTGTAAAAGGATTAATATGAATTCCTGCCACGGGAATGTTATATTCTAGCTGAAGGTTTTCAGGCTAGAAGCCACATTGGAAAAAGTGCCAGATAAACGACTGATAAAGCATTTAATATGGCTGTGTGAGAGAGGTTTCCTCGGGTTTGGTGGGGTTTTTTTGAGTAGTTGATACTTTTCTCATTTGGCTTCTGTTCAGATTTTGAACAGAACTCCAACCTTCAGTGTTGTCCACAAAAGCCTGGGTGGCCTGGCACCCCATTTGACAAGCTGGCACATTGCTTAAAAGCCCATGAAGTCCCAGCCAGGCTGTGGCACGAGCTGCTGAGCAGTGTAAGAGATGGCAGCAACCTTGAAGGAAGATAAGCTTTCTGGTGACACACTTCTTGAACTGGTAGAATTTAGAAAGGCCACAGAAAAATTTTTCAGAGAAATATAATTGCATCTCTACAAAGTGTTTGAATTCAGAAAGCTGCCAATTTCTTCCAAAGAAAAGATTTCAATTTAATTTTTTTTCCAAGTAGCTCTCATAGACACTGTAGTTTCTGAATAATGTGAATAATAGTTTTCTTTTACAAAACCTGTTCAGCTTAAATATGAATAACTACAGTTGGGAGCTCTGTAATGGCATTACATTACTGTCATCTCCAGGAGTTAATTACAATGAGCAGCCCCACCCACTTTAGCAGCAGATGGAGAGGAGAGTGGAGGCCTTGGGAGCTGGGGGAAAGGAAGCGACGTAAGCGAGGGGAGAATGAATACTGAAACATGCACTTCTGGGTTAAGCGCAGCTAAGAGTTGTGGGAATAGAGTTATCAGAAACCTGCCCTGGGAGTTAAAGTGGTTTAGAGTTATTTAAAATAAGGTAAACAATAAAGGGCAGGCTAGCTGTACTGACAGGCATACTTACTACTAAGCTACCTGGCAGATGCAGCCTGCCTCAGCATTTGGAAATGAACTGCTTGGGCTCTGTAAGCGTTTGAGCAAAGTGAAAGTGATGATGTGGTGGGTGATAACTTCAAGCAGCCTTTAAAAAGAAATCAGTCTGAGAGAACTACAGGGAAGAACAATACAGGGGGTAAGAGCCATAGTGAGAAATAAGCCCTTGCTTTCCTGTTTCACTTCTCCGTCTTTTCCTCCCAGTTTCTGCCACTGTATCAATAGCAGTGGGTTGTTTTTTGAGCAAATGCTTTCAAAAGTCGGCTCCCTCCTCCCCATTCATCTCCCAGAGCTTGGGCAGAGATCAGGAGAAGCCCCTTGCAGCTTCTTGGGGGGCTTGGAAAGGAGCATAGCACCCCTGCTGTGCTCACACTGGTTCATTACAAGTGAACAACACTGGTAGGATCCCAAATTCCTTATGGTACGTACCATGCTGGGAGGAAAGCAGAAGCCTGTAGCAGTCACCTACCATGATCACTAGCTTATGTGCTTGTTTTAGCTTCTACCACTCTCTTTGATTAAGAGTGCCAATTAGAAAATCTCTTCTCTGCATTTTGAAGCTGGCTGTAAATGGAGCTGCTTTTTTAAAAAAAAATAATCTGTTAAGTTTACATAAAACTTGCAGAGACAGCAATCTCTAGGGCTTGTTTCTGCCTGCCCAAATTATGAAATAAATACTTTGTCATAAAAAAGCCATTCACTGGATATTAAATTACTCATGGGTACCACTTGGTGAAACAGAGTGCTAGTAGCCCATCTCCAGTTAGGCAAGAATCTTTGGAACAAGAGAAGGGAGAAAAGGTAAGCCTCTGTATTAATAAATGCAAGAGCACTACCCAATATTGATGTTTTCCTTAACTGAGTCAGCCTGAACTCTCTGAATGTGAAAGAAAAAGCCAAGTTCAGACTTTCAAAGTAGCTTTGTAATTGCCAGTCGTTTTAATTGAGATTATAAGGTAGAAAAAAGAAAGCTCACATCTCAATGTTACTTTTGCTAGAGTTCTTGCTCTCTTTAAAAGTAAAACACAGTCATCGACTGAAAGATGTATATCCCATTCTCCTCTGCACCATTTCAGCAGCGTAACTGAAAGAGATGGTTGTGTGCTGGCTCCTTTTTCTGAGCATTAAAGAAAGACAAAATTGTTTCTTCTCGGCACCAAAGGAAATCAAAACCAGAAGCTGTATATTTACTGGGAGACAGAGACATGAGAAGTGACGATGCTTTTTTCGCTGCTGATTTCTGTCATAATTATTTCCATTTTCTTTCATTAATGTATTGCATGGTGGAGAGTTACGCATGGAGAAGTGCAGTAACCCAAAGCACCCTGGCTGTCTCATACTTGCAGACTTTCTGAAACGCCTTTTCTGGCTAAAAGTGTCACTGATGGTTGCATTTCCAAACAATTTCATCTTCATGCAGTGATATGAGGGGATCTAGCCAGTACCAGGTAGCCTTTTGAAAGTATCCATCCTACAGTAGCTATTTCTTGAAAACAGAGCATTGTTGACGCAATTTCTGTAACGCAGATTTCCAGACGTAGCATAACTGGAGGAACTGAAAAGCTCAATTTTTGTAAGACTTGCTTATGATTCTTGATTATAACAATGTCCTATGTTACTTTAAAGAAAGATTAGAGAATATTGGAGTGAAAAAAAGCAGGAAAATTGTGTGAATTTGGACTTTATTAAGGGGGAAATAACCAGGCTCTGGTTTTGTATGTATTTCCTTAAAATCAAGCTGAGTTCTGGTCATAGTAATACAGGGTCAAGTCTGTACAACCCTGTCCACAAATGTTGGTGTCTCCTTGTGTTTTCTTCAGATTCGTTATGGTTTGCCTTACTTTTGGTTCTCCAGGTGCATCGGCTACCTGTGCAGGACTGCCACAAATATTCAGACTGTGAGAAGTGTGCTCAAGCAAGGGATCCGTACTGTGGCTGGTGTGTGAGAGAAGGCAGGTGAGTGCTGCTGGTGTTTTCTCAGGTGCAGGCAGTGGAATAGTGTAAATTTCGACACGTGCTGTGGGCTTCTGCTTGGCATAGTGATCCCAGCTCTTTGTACTTGGCCTTATGCTCCTGATAGTGATTTAATCTTATCACACAGACATTGATATCAATCTTGTGTGCACACAAATAAGTCCCCATTGACTTCTGCAGATTTGATTAGTTTGGGAAAATACATACTTCTGTGCTGCTACTGAAAATCAGTATACATCTTCTGACTGCATGTTCTATCACTCTCTGAACTGTAGAGTAAAATGTTTTCCCAGAAATTATGAGTGCTCCCTATTTAAAATCCAGAAAATACAGCATATATTTTAAGTACAGCAGAAAAGTGTAAAAAAGAACATGAAAGAAAAACCTGTTAATTTCTTAAGTATATAGCTCAAATGATGTTTTTATATAAACATCATCTATCAAGACATGGAGCTACACTGAACCCTTACCTAACTGTAGGAGAGCAGAAAGTGGCATTTGGTTAACTATCTGCAGAGGTTAACTGAATTAATATTCAAACACATGTAAACTAGGACAGCACTGAACAGCTCTGGTATGTCTCTTCTTTGCACTCTGCATTGATTGGAGTGGCATGAGGGAAGAGTGGTCCTGCAGCTCTCTTTTTGACTACTAAGTTAATTAACCCCTTGGCATGGGTGTTGGGAATTAGTGATTCTAAGTACTTGCTGTTGGAACAAAGGGGCTATTTAATTATAGTATGCAGATGAATTTCAGGCTTCTAGCTTCCTGTCTGAAAATGTGAACTGTCACATTAAGTTACCTATCAGCCTGATGTGTAGCCTAATATGGAGCACTGCAGAGAAACTTACACAGCACTTGCAGGTTTATGTAATACGCTGTAACTCGTCCAGCCTGTGTTTGCTGTGGGTGGAACCTGAGGATTTGGAATATACACCTCAAACTCCTCCTGGGCTGCTGGGAGTTGAAAGCTGTGTCATATATCGTACAAAAGGCAATTTTCCTTAGATTTCCCTTCAGGTTTCTGATATGATCATTGACCTCAATATCTCAAAATATTAATGGCCTCTGAGAACAGGCAAACGGGATTTTTTGCATTTGCTAGTATTTATTTCCAATGGGGAGAAAAAAAAGTGTTTGATTTCTAATGCTTTTCTTATCTGCAGCAAGTTCTGTCTCATGGTCACACACAGCACTTAATAGTGTGTTTAGGGATATGCTATATGAATGTAGACTCTGTATGTAAATTATATATTTAAGGGCAGTTTTACCAGAACTGTGCAGTAACTGCACTGTGTAAAGCCCCTGATGAGTTAATAGTCTTCTGCTACAGCAGCCAGAGATCCCACTGCATTTTCTCCTAAACTTTGCACAGAGTGGAAGGAATATGCATGAGACTGTCCCCACACACACACTTCAGCAAGCTTTTGTAGCCACATACACAGCTTCTGCACTGCTCTTCTTTCTGTCCTTCCTGTACTTGAGCTGGGAAAAGCTCTCAGGGGTTTCGGTGAGGCTGCACAACCACTGGTTGTCTTCCCGTAGCAGTAACAGTGCCCTGGCAGAGAGAGGTCTTAAAGTACTTACAGGAGTGAAATGAATGAAAACATTCGCTACAAAAGGAACATTCCTAGTGCTACAGCTTCACGGGAGCTTTCCACAAGCCCGGTGTCCCCAGCAATAATTCTCTGTTGCATTTTGCTCTCACAAGAGGGGTGTCTTATTACTGGCAACACGTAGGTGTCTGCCACTGGACTTGCAGAAAAAACAAACTGTGCCCACTCATTCAGGACTTTGTTATATATTACAATAAAGATTAATCAGCCTGGTTTCAGATGATCAGACAATGGCTCCATTGCCTGATGGCTCCTGTGCTAAATATTACTGCCTCTGTATGGAATTGGGTTGTCTAATCCAATGTGGTGTTCAAAATAGTATGGGCGTGTTTCCCCACTTGCTTTTGATATCTTAAACCATAAATACTTATTCCATCATGTATTCTATTAAAAATTCTCTAATAGCAACCTGAATAGTCATTATAAAAGCAAATGCCCAGTCATCTTGTGTTGTAATTTCAGGCTCTAATCCTGAAATTGTTGCGTAGTTCAGAGAAAGCAGAGTCCAGCTATAATATTGCTTTGCTTTGGGTTTTGTTCCTGTTTTGTCAGGTGCACAAAGAAGGCAGACTGTGGAACAGCCGATAAGGAGAACCACTGGCTGTGGAGTCCAAGCGGCACATGCATGACTATCATTAGTGCAGACCCTCTAAATATGAGTCGCAGAGCCCCTGCTAAGGTATGGCAAGAAAATGCTTTCCCTACATGTTCTTGAAGCACATTGATGTGACTACCAGGAAGCTTAATATTTGCATTTCTTTATGCACAGTGGAGACTAAGAATAGGATCATGTTTTGGATATCTCAGTCTCTGGCATATCTCACAATGCTCTTTCTTGCCTGCTGTTTTTGCAGGCTGGTAGTTCATGTTTTCTTCGAAGAAATGCTCTTTTTGACCTTCTGTGTAAACCAAAATGATGCACTAGTATGGATGATAAAGCACTTACAATTATCTGAATATTATTAAAGTCTTGCACAATGTTGTATAACCCATAAAAAGTAATTGATAGGGGAGATTTCATGCTGCCCTTTCAGCTTACTTGAGCATAAACTTAAGTAAGCAGTGAAGCTATAAGCTGTTGCTTTAAAATCAGTGGTAGTTTTGCCTACACAGCAAAGTCTGTCTGGGTACATGAGGAAGGTAAATTCAGCATGCAAAATGACTCTGTGGCCACAAAACTGAGTGTTCACGGTGTGACCAGGGTCAGGGTGTCATAACTTGCTTGAACTCCAGATGAAGCATGCCAGTGCAGACTGAGGGCTTCCTGGGGCTGCTCAGCAAGTAAAATCAGTAAAATGGCTTTTAAGCCCTCTTAAGCAGAAATGAAGGGACTTTCATTCAAGTCGCTGTAATTCCATTCCTAAATGTTGTAAACAGCATTATATTAAAGACATTTTTATGTTGAATGAAAACATTACTAGAGTGTAACTAATCCACTTAAAATCCATACCTTCTCGTAGCTCAGATCTTGTCAACTTGTGTTGACAAGTCTCTGGTGTCTCATACGAGCATCTGAGGCCAAAACACCTAAAACCCAAAACCAGACTCAACTTCAAATGAGCATTTACATGCTGCCTGCAACATCACTAATGCCACTGTTTCCTCACGATTCCTTTACTCACCAGAAAATGTTGCAGCTCATAACATAGTGGAACAGTTTCAATGAGAAAGGGATGATTGTTATTTCTACTGGCAATGCAAAATGGAAAAAGTTAACCTGCATAATTAACACATCTGAAGCATTAAATAGACAGCATCCAAAATTGCAAGAAATCCATTAATTTCATCCAAAATTCATACTTTCCTTGCTAAGTTTTCCCATTTCATTTTGCTTTTAGTTTCACACATGCATTCTGTATTGGTAATTTTCTCAAGGACGTTAAGACCTCACCATCACTCAAGAATCCTTTTTCAGCAGTAAAGATAGATCTCAGTGGGTTTATTGGATGTACATTGAGTCTTGAGGAAGCCAATTTTTCTGTCAGCCCTTTCAAACTTCAGCTTTTCCAGCCCATCCAGCCTTGGTTTCATTATGCACTAGTAACACCTAAGGTTAATGTAATTTTAATTAAGTTTGTCAGGATTTCAGTGTTAACTACTGTGTTTACTGTTGCTAAACTGGATGCTGAGGACAAGAATAAAAGGCTTTGGGTGTGTCTGTACAGACATTTTTGTTCTGATCTAATGCATTGACAGGACAAGAGGGTTTTGTACCAGTCTAATTCGACATAGACCCAGCCTGGAAGAACTAGTAGAGGTACAAGAAAAAAAGATTAACAGATGGGAAGAAAGAAAAAATGAAAAGGAGAACCATCTGCTGTGATACTAGCCAAAATATCACCACTGACCAAAAAAGAAGAGCAGTTGACATTCTCTGACAATAAATCCTACCGGGTCTTGGTTAATTTCTTTCAAATATTTTACCTTTTTTTATATTTTGTTTCCAGGTGGAACTGACTGTAAGTCCATTGCCAGCTTTGACTCAGAGCGACCAGGTTTTGTGTACATTTGGTGAAACAACCCATTACGCTCAAGTAAAAGAAGGGGTTATTGTCTGTGATCCACCCGATATAATTCCTCCAACACCAAAATATCAAGGTAAAGAAGTATTACTTTATTTATATATCTATGTATAATAAAAGGAAAGAATGTAGCCTGCTGGTTCTAATGTGGTGCTCTCATACGAGCTGCATACAAGTGTTTTTTTCCTCTTCCAGTCCCTTTCCCCAGATAGTCTGTTGCTGAACTGTCCTGTGAAAAATTAAAAAAAAAAAAAAAAAGATTTGTTCAAATTTTTCCCATTGCTATATTTACAAGCTGTAGCATTCACAGTGTTTCTACCAGGAACCTGAAACAGGAGACTGGCAGAGGTGTATGCACAGAGCCAGAGTGGTGCTATTCTGTGTTCCAAACAAACAAAACCCAGCTACTCTAATCTTACCCTTATCATTCTTGAGTTGTGGAAGATACAAAGTTTTTCTCTTGATGTCTTAGTTTTGCCCTAGTCAGCTGTAGTTCAGTGACTTGTTTTCTGGTCCATGTCAAAGGCTGTCCTTTCTCTCGTAAAGCCTTCTGGCCTCTTCTATGTGCCCTCCAGCTTCTGCAAAAGTAAGACCAGTGGAAAAAGATGTGATCATATAATTAAAGGCTGTATCATTGTTCTGAACCGCTGATTATATGCTTAAGGTCTGTTGCCAACCATAATTCTTGTGCTATTTCCTAGACAGTTCTTTAAGTTCATACATCATGATGCATAAACACATGGAATAAAACTGTTAACACAGCACTGTTTATTATGTATCAAGTTTAAAAAAACAAAAAGAAAAACCCAAAAAAACAAGTGGTCTTGGAGCTTGCAGGGGTACCTGTGAGGATATCCCTTTTATATGTATAACAACAGCCATGAACTGTCAAAGCAATACTTAGAAGTACTTTTTAAGATAAGTTTCAATTTTCTTAAGACTGAAACTGGTCAAAATCTAGTTTTATTTGCAGGAAAAGTAATGAAGGTAAAATCTCACTCTTAAACTGGCTGGGGTGTTTCACAGTATCAGATTATGCTAATCGTTAAAGCAGCACTCTGTTATTTAAGGCCAAATCACATTCCCTAAACATTTTGTAAAGCAGGACATAAAGCAACCAGGTTGATAAACATGACATCTTGATATCTTCCAGCATAAAATATGCAACTAGAAGCCTGTTAGGGATGGCATTAGAGTAACCAAGTCACCTAGAAATAATACGTCTCTCTGAGTTCGTTGAACAGGGACCCATCTGAAAGGGTGTCCAAAAGTAATATAAATATGCTCAGAAGCTTGGCAGACACTTCAGAAGAAGGCAGATGGTTATGAACACAGGCAGTGGTTCCTGGCAGCATGTGACAAAAAAGTCCTGAGCCATCCACTTACTGTTAAGTAATCCTATTGAGTTTGGAAAAGTCTGGGTTACTTCAGTTGTGGTTGGTTCCAAAGGGACTAGGATGTATCTAGAGAGGAAGGATGCTTTTTTGCAGTCCTGTTGTTAGGAAATCCCCTGGCGTTCCTACCAGTCTGAAATATTCAAGGGGACCCAGTGCAAGCAAAGGTGACTTCCGGCCACGAAGCTGATGGTCTTCCAAGAACCTGTTGAAGGAAAGCAGAGTTTGAAATTGCTCAATATCTTGTGAAATAGCTTGTCACAAGGGCTCAATGATTTCTGCAAAAGGTATTTCAAACAGCTTTGCTGAGGAAAGCACCAGTTTCTGACGATAAATTTTCCATTCTTAGTTCAGTAATAATCCAGATGAGAAGTACATTTGTGGAGAAACCATGTACAGTGAACTGAAGATCACAAGTGCCTGTGGTAACTTAGCTTTGCAGGCCCTGTTAGGCATTAACCACAATGATCACTTGCTTTAATTCACATGATGATGACAGTTTTAATCCACGAATGAAAGAAGTAATTTTACATGCAGACATATTCATATTTAAGAAAATGTTTTATTTAAAATGACTGTTCTCATGCCAGTTTTCATCTGTATTCAATTATCTCCTTTCTCAGTTTTCCTTGTTCTTCTAGACTTTTTAAAATTCTAGCATGATGATAGCACCACTGAGAAACACTTCCATAAAACTAAGCTATTCTGTGATTTTGCTTCTTCTCTTTATCTCATCTCGGCTTTTCTTCTGACAGCCACGTGCTGAAAATTTTGTAAAGCTTAAAAAGACAAAACAGAGCTTATAGATATAAAGTCTAACAGGTCATGAGATCTGGAGCATCAACAGTATTGTTAAATATTTGCTTATGTGCTGTAAAATAACAGAAGTATTATCATTGTATTATTCAGCTCAAGAGCTAAAGAATTCCACCACCACTTAGATAATTCTTTTTCTTTCGTGATAGATCATGTTTCAGTTCCACTTCAGTTAACTTTTGAAGAGAACAAGGTATTTTTTGCGTCACATACTTACCCTTTTTATGACTGTGAAGAAGCAATGAATCTTTTTGAAAATCAACCGTAAGTACTTCAGCTTCTTAACTTAGGTGTTTAGATCCTGTAGCATGGTGTTTCAGTTAACTGGCAGCTGAGTTGCTCAACCATTTCATAATTAAGGCTTTAGCCCTCTCAAAATCTAATGTCCAAATCCTTTTTCTTACATTTTAATGGAGCTTTTAAAAGGTTGAAGAGCAGCAGGTGAGCCGGTAACGTAAAACACGTGGAAAAGGACTATTCATGGCACATATAATTAAAGGCTAGTTTATTGGGTTGCCATTTCTGTAGCTGCTAATGTATCTGCAGGTGAGCTCTGCGGACATCTGCTTACCTACTTGTTCCCTCAAATGATGAATTGGTGCTTTGGGTTGTGGTGCATTCAAATAGGACAGTCAAAGCTGGCTCTGCCCCCATCATCTGCCCTGCTGAGGTGATGCTGCCCCGGGGCAGGCGCAGCCAGCCCACAGCCCGCTTTGTTCATCCTTGTGTATGAAGGTTGATCAAGATCATTTCCAGTCATCTCAGACTCGATCTCAAAGTTTGTGCGAGATGCTGTAGTTTTCTGATCCTTGCTCAAATATTTAAGGGAGAAATTAGCTTTTGGGGGTTCTCGAACTGTTCTTACTATGAATTTTTCAGCTTAAAATAGTAAGGACACTATAACAGATTGATCTAGCCTCCATGAATAAAGATGGAATTTCATTTACTTTTTTTGTCAACCGGGGAAAAAGCCTGACAGTTTGTCATGACTATCATGTTATATTTGTAGATGCTATTCCTGTGCAAGCAATAGATGGAATTGCCAGTGGGACTGGAAGAGACATATCTGTGAAGAGTCCTCTTCAGTACAGGATGTGATTAAACAAAATATGGTAATGTTTAAAAATAAGATTATTAGGTTTTTATTAGAACACTTCTGTATTTTCTTTACTTTCTCTCTCGTATCAGTTGGTTGAATTAGGGATTTTAAAATTATTCTAAAGTTAACTCCAGAGTGTAAGGTGGGTTTTTTTAGTGACAGTGCGGGGGTGGGAATTTAAGGGTGTGATTGAGGAGGGGCAGTGAGACTGAATAACTCCTGAAAGGATATTTTTGTTCCTTTTACTATTTTGCTTCAATGGGAGGAACAAGATTTCAAGGCTGAGAAAGATAATCACCCACAGCTTTGACATATGCTGCAGTCATTTTTAGCATGTCTAATTTGAAAGGGTGTAATCAAATCTGTCACTGTATTTTAAGCATGAAGTTCTTCAGAACAATCATTCCATTGTCCGAAGGCCATTGGAGCTTGTTGTGATAAGACTTTTTATTTGGAATAACATATAAAATGTTTCTCTCACCAGGAAGAAGAATGCCCACAGTTTCTAAATCCTAACCCTCCAATAATACCTATGGAGTACCGAACGACGGTGTATTTCGAGGGAAGACATCTAGCTTATTATCGGGTAAGAAGATTAATTCAGTGCTAGCTGTCGTTTGAATTCCACTTAAACTGCAGCCCACACCCCTAAACTAGAGCATTAGTTTGTGTTCCTTGGAGATCCTGCTCATAACTGTTTTTAAAGAAGGAAGAGAGCTACATGCTCAAGTTTGATATAATATTGGTTACTGTAGTAGAGTCATCACCAAGACAGAACCAGAGCTCGACATAGGTGTTGGGGGGGTGGGGGGAGTTTAAAGAGTGTAAGTTGAACCTACTGAAACACCTGACAATTATTTTTCATCTAATGAAATGAGAGAAGATTTAGGAATTGTGAATGTGTCTTTTCTTTTTTCTAATTAAATACTGGGGTATTTTTGTTCTAGAATGACATCACTTTTGTGCTTAATTCAGTTCTAATTTTTCAAACAAAAAAATGCACTCAGAAATTAAATGGTTCTTAGTGTGAAATGCACTCAGAAATTAAATGGTTCTTAGTGTGAATAAAACAATCTTTTACTTTTCTTTTTGTGTGTGTGCGACCATCAAACCAGAGATCAGGTATTTTCTTAGATGTAGCAAGGGTTTCTCAGTACTTGCTTCCAGAAAGTAAATTACAAAGCTTCTAAGAAGCCAGACTTTGACCTCAAGCTTTTAATTGTTTTATAACCCAGACAATGCATACAATTTTATTGTTACTTTGATAAAAATAAAGTTTAAACCTCACTTCTTTAGGTGATAGCTCAAGTATTGTTCTATTACTATTGTTTGTTTCTGTGTTGTCTTTGTGTAAATGTGAATTGATGATAAGATACACTGGAGATTGCATCGATTGCTTTAACTACCAGCCATCTGTCCAGGGAAAGAAGGCTCTTGGGTTTTGAGGGTGGGTTGGTTTTTTTTCCCTTTCTCAAATTGAAGTACTGTACAGCTTATGACGTCCTTCTATCACCTCTGCTGTGCCTGCCAAGGGGTGAAAAAGGGTGAACAGGTCTGGGGAGTAATGTAAGAGAGATATTCAGAGAAGGGTAAAAAGCAACCTGCAAGCACTGCAATCATATGAAGTGTATCACTACACAATACATATAGCAAGACCATGCTATACAAACATATGTTCAAAAATAAACATTTTTGTTTGAAGACCTTAAAATATATGTAAGCAAAGAAAAGCAATTTGGTGAATTTGGTCTGTTCTCTGAGATGCCGGGACAGGTCCTTGGTAGGATATCTGGCTGTATGCAAGATGTGGCTCACAAAACTTGCCTTAAAGGCCACAGCTAGCTCTGCTAAAAATGGACAAGTATTTCAAAGAATTTACTCACATTTCTGTTGTTTAACATTGTGAAGAGCTGTTTTTCTGCACAAGAGGAAAATCTTTCCCTGCTCACTTGATGTAAGTGGAAGTACCCCTTCTCTGTCAAGAACAAGTTCAGGGCAGATGCATAACCTAGATATGCTGGATTTGACTTCCAGAGGACCTTTTTCCTCCAAGGAGAAACAGCAGCAGGAACCCAAAACCTCCTTCATCTAGTTTATCATTCTGTGAATAAGCACTTTAATCTTTCTGAACTACTAGTAGAGGAAAGGGAATGAAAAAGCTTCTGTCCTTTTTTTTTTTTTTCTCTGTAAGGTATCAATTACATTTAAGAAAGGCAGAGATGTATCCTGTGGATTGAATGCCCTGTCATGGGCAGCAGCGTTTAATGGTTTGCCTACAGACCAGACTTAGTATGCATTTATTTAACTTGGAACCGGGAAGGCTTACATGGAATTCAAGTCTCTGTAAGAAGCAAGATGAATGCATAGGCCCTAGGCTGGAGTTTTGCTGGAGAGCAATAAGTGTCACGTGATTTCAGAATAATTTTTCTTAGGTGAGAACAATGAGGGAACACCATCTCTGTCATGGGAGCAGCTCCATACATCCTGATACAGAGATGCATTTTTAGGCCAAAATAATAATGCTTTCAGTGCCAGGACTTGAACAGGCACACACAGTGACTACAGCTGTAGATACAGACCTCTAAGTATATGCAAAAGCGATAAATAAGGCATGAAATAGTTGTAATCTTACAGGCACTTATGCCTGTGGGGTCATGCTACCTGAAGCAGTTACTTTGTTTACTGAAAGTTCATTTGAGTAAGGACATAACCTACATTCAGCCTCTGGTAAACATCTCATGGAGGGCAAGGTGGCTCAGGAGAAGCCATGGACGGATATTTTGTATGGGTTGGCCTGCAGCCTAAAAGCAAAACAGCACAAGGCTTCTCATGTGGAACGATTTTGCCACAGGATATGCTGGGCATTACAGTGTGTTTGGAGCTAGCAGCCATGCAGCTATGAGCACGTTTGAAGTCTTTCTTGATTAAGACATTGGTATATATCCATTTTTCTCCTATTTTCCTTGCCTAAATTCTTGCTTAGAAAAAGCAAAAATGAATGTTCTGTTACACTTTGAACTACTAACTCTATTATCTTGGCTTAATCCGTGCTTTGCTTAAAAGAGCAACACACAACCTGCTTTGTCATGGGTGACTAAGTACACTAGCCAACATTATGCATGTAGCATCGCTGTTTCTAGGTGGAGATCAGCAGTGAAGGTTTGGGTTTACTCAGTGAGTAGGAGAGGTGGATGGGTTCTAAAATGGCTGTTGCAGAACAGAAGGTGGAAGAATAAGCTCACACGTTTAGCATGCACCTCTTAACCTGTGAACCCTTACAGTACAATGAATAAACCTCCTCATAAGGGCTTCCCCTGGGGGGGAATAGACTAAAAGAGGAGCAGCTGTTGACTGGTTTTCTGCCCCTCCTTCCTACTGAAATTCTTTCAGTAGAAAGGAGAAGTAAATCCAAGCCATTGTAGTTTTCTTGGGAATAGCCTTAACCAGGACAAGCGGTTGAGAAGAAAGTTTAGTACTGATCAGTCATATTGCATGCAACTTCTGAGAGGTATTCTCTGAGTCCTTGAAAGATTGGCACAGTAGAAGACACAGGTGTACCAGCATCAAGATAATCTTTTTAGCCCTCCAAAGATTTTTATTAAGAGTAATTTCCCATTTGGATTTGTCTTTGTCACGTGTATCTGATGTGTAACCCACTTCCCAGTGTTTGCTATGTGTCTCTGCTTGCACCCAGACTGCTGAACGTGAGCTCTGTGGTCTTCTGCTCAAGAGACTGGCATAGCAACTCCTGATTTCAGTTCACTCCAGGTAGCAGATGTCGCATTACACCAAAGCTCCCTTTCCCTCCCTCCTGTTAAGCATGTGGGAAAGACTTCATGCAGCAGCAGCAGAATTTGAACACTTTTGAAAAATACATGATGTATTGAGATATACAGAGTAGGGAAAGCGAGGTAATGTTCCTCAAAATAGAGATTCATAAGGTGCTTTAAAACTTGCAGTATGTAGATGTTTTCTGTACAGCAGAACAGGCTGTAAAACTTTCAGAAAAGGCTTTTCAGAGCTCAGTCAGTAGCTTATTTTTTTTTATTCAGCTTCTGAGAAGGAAGAAGTAAAAAATCTGTTCCCCTCTGACATAAACCTCCTAAAGACTAGTAGGCCTTTACCTGGTTAAAGCGCATGCTCCTCCTCAGCCCCAGCCTTGGGGGGCTCTTGGGTCTGCTGCCAACCTGTTACAGTGAAGGTGCAATAGGAAAGGTTTCCACAGCACCAATTGGGTAAACCTAGTGGCCTGTAAGTTACCAGCGATTCCAGCATTGAAGAAGTAGCTACAAGTAAACAGTATAAGATGCTCATATGTAGAGGAATGAAGGCAGTGGGCTGATTGACATTGATAACATGCAGCTGTGGCCTTGCTTCAATGGCAGTGGGTTGATTGACATGGACAATGTGCAGCTGTAGCTCATTCCCACTAAGTGGTTAAATAGCCCTGTGGAGCATGAAAGAGGAGGCTGGATGGAGGAGGAGTCTGCAGAAGAAAGAATCCAGTAGCAGGAGGAGTGTGGTCTGGTCTGGTCTCATCTCGGGAGGATGGAGAAACAGCTTGGATAGTAGAATCTGACTCATGATAAAGCCTTTTTGCAGCTTGCTAGTTTTGTTAGTGCTGTGACAATTGGTGCCCCATCTGAGGGAAACTGATTTGGACTTGAACTACAACACTCATACATAAGGCTTGGATTACAGCAGGAGATAGCTTACCCTTGGAGCAGGAAAGAGTAATCAAGTAACCATTGGGGTTTTTTGCCACATTCTCCAAGACTCGAGGAGCTCTGGACAAAAGCAGGGACTAGTTTTTTACATCCACAGAAGGCATCAAAGTGAAGCTCTCATGAAGTTCAACAAGGTCACTGGCAAGGTCCTGCACCTCAGTGGGGGAAACGCCCAATATCAATATGGGTTGGGGGATGAATGGATTAGGAGCAGCCCTGAGGAGAAGGACTTGTATGGATACTTGTGGATGGCAAATTAGATAGGAGGCAGCAATGTGCTCTTGCAGCCCAGAAAGCCAACCATATTCTGGGCTGTGTCAAAAGAAGCATGGCCAGCAGGTCAAGCGGGCTGATTATTTTCCTTCACTCTGCTCTCATGAGCCCCCACCTGGAGTACTGCATCTAGCTCTGGGGTCCCCAGAACAAGAAAGACAAGAACCTGTTTGAGCAGTTCTAGAGTAGGGACATGAAAACTATCAGAGGGCTGGAGCACCTCTCCTGTGAAGACAGGCTGAGAGAGCTGGCGTAGTTCAGCCTGGAGAAGAGAAGGCTCCAGGGAGACCTTCTTGCAGCCTTTCAATATATAAAGGGGCTTATAAGAAAGAGAGACTTTATTAGGGCTTGTAGTGACAAGAGACAACAGTTTCAAACTGAAAGAGGGTAGGTTTAGATAGGATATGAGGAAGCAATCTTTTGTGATGAAGGTGGTGAGACGCTGCAACAGGTTTCCCAGAGAAGTTGTGGATGCCCCATCCCTGGAAGTGTTCAAGGTCATGTTAGACGGGGCTTTGAGCAAGATGTCCTCACCCATGGCAGGGGTGTTGGACTAAGGAGTTGAAGGTCCCTTCCAACCCCAAGCATTCTATGATTTTATAAAGGTGAGAGTGGTCTTATCCCCCAGTGGGTTCTGGTTTCATAAGGCTATCAACAATACTATCTGAAAATATCCTTGCTACTTGTTTCTTTCTCTGGTTCTTCTGTCAAAGATGTTAGTGTAGCTGACCTGTGGGCCACAGCAGAAGAATCACCCAGTGCGGAAGCAGCATCATGGGGTGACGTGTTTGGTTTTTAGCCAACTCAGTTCCTTGACTTAATCACAGAACAGATGAGCTGAGAGTTTTGCCAGTGCGGTGCAGGCTGGTACGTGCTGCAGCCTACAGGCAGGAACGAGTGGGTTTAGGGCCTAGGGAGAAGAGAGGGGTAAGAAGGTGTGTAGGAGGCAGGAATACCCTTATGCTCGTGCTGCCATCAAAGACTGTCCTGCGAAAACACAGCTGGACTCATGGTGAGACAGGAGAAACAAAGCTAGCAAGCTCTGAGAGATATTCAGTTCCATTTCCCATCCAAATCTTGCATTCCTGCTCTGCCCAGGATCCCTACAGAGAGCTCACACAGCTCTGTTAATAACACGTCTGATGTGTGAAGCCATCCAGTATTCACATCTCTTGGCTTTTTCTTATTTCTCCCTGAAATGGAGTTCTAGACGTGTTCTTGTCTTATTAGTACTGTTTGGTGCTTCCACCGCTAATGAATGTTGGAGGGGTGCAGGAAAGTAGCAGATTGCGCTGGCTTGGTGTTTCACTAGCTTTGTTTTAGAAGATGACTTTAACTGGTTAGTCTTCTCCATTTGGTCTTATTACTTCCAGTGCTGAACAGAATATTGCCTGGTGATATTTTATAATGCTTGATGATGCTATACAAATTCTAAGCTGAATGTTTCTCTTCCATAGGAGAAAAAATTTGTGGTTGCAAACAGCCAGTTTGAATTTGAAGCTCCTGTTGATGAATCACTTGAAGGAAAATTTTCATTCATGAGTAAAGAGGTAAATGCAAAATTACGATTCCCCTACCAAATATATTCAGTTCTTATACTCCTGTTCCAGTGTCTGTGTGTGTCCAGAAATATACAGGTAATAGTTTCCCTTAGAGAAGAAAGTGACCTCTGATAGAGATTCTTCTTTGGCAGCAGCAAAGGCAGCAACTTTGGCTCAGAGCTCCTGGGGTCTCCCTTCAAAGCCTTCGATCTTTCTCCTTTATTTCTCTATGTAATCCATGTGTTCATTGAACTGTGCCTGGAGAAATTCGGGACTATTATTCTTCTGTTCTTCCCTTTTTATGAAATCTGGTGAAATCATTGAGGATAAAAGATAAGAATTTCAGAGCTCTCCCTCTCCACACTCCAATTCATTATCTTTCCCATTTTACATCTGTAGAAATGGGAATGGTAACAATATGTTGTTGTTTGGCTACTTACTAGCTATGCTTCCTTCACTCTGGTTTATTTTAAAGAGAAAGGAAATAATAGTTTTTACAAATAGTCTATTTACAAAGCTCAAAGTTGGACTCACAAATGTTATGCTGGCTTTAACCTTTATGTCTTATATGCTTACTAACAGAGTAGTTCTGAGAACTAATTAGGTTTTATGCAGCATTTGAGCCAGACACAAAGTATTTGCTTTATAAAGCCATTACATTATTTTTTTTTGCTCGTTTTCCTTCCTACTGGGTTTTATTGCTCCTGTCTTTCAACAAGAGCAGAAGCTTATGTCTTGGAGCATGTGAACCTTGTGCTTTGACTATAACGAGGGGGTTGCACTGCAAAAGATGCAAGAGATTTCCCCTCCATGTGGTGCAAGTCTGGCATGTCCACAGAAGTAATGGGGCCAGATGGTGTGGGAAGGGAGAACTCAGCAGGGTCAGCAGCTGTACTTACTGAATCTGAACAGTACCTTTGCTACTTGGATGCTTGTAACCAAATGTAAATTAAATTAATGAAAAGGGAGTATTCAGACATTGTTGTCCCTTGGTGCTTGAAAATTCTGATTGTGAAGGATTATGATCATTAAAACATTTTTCTGTAAGTTTGTTTGGCCAAGATGAAAAGACGACCGTGAGGTTTGGGTTAGCTTCTAAAACCTTCACAGCTCTGATTATTAAGAATCATAGAAAACACATGAAATTAACCTTGCCAAATGAAGGTATAATATCTGTATTGTGTCATCTTTTCCAGTTCTCTTATAGTGCAAATGAGACCCTACAACTTAACTTATCCATAAGAACCGATAAGGTCAAGATTGACAGCAAACTGATGGGTAAGTATGAAATACGGGTTTAACAGGTTAATTACAGTAAACAGAAATCTATTCCTTCATAATTTGGAGTCATGTGAATAAGAATGTTACCGTTGTAGGTTTACTGGTTTGGGTGAAATAATTAAATCTGACAGATCAAAAGTTATTAATACTAAACTCAAGAATTAAACATCAGTGTTGTCAGCAAGTTTGCTGATGATGCCAAGCTGTGTGGTGCAGTCAACATGCTGGAGGGAAGTGATGCTGTCCAGAGGGACTGTGAGGGGTTTGAGAGGTGGGCCCATACGAACCTCATGAAGTCCAACAAGGCCAAGTGCAAAGTCCTGCGCATGGGTCAGGGCAATCCCAAGCACAGATAAAGGCTCGGTGGAAAATGGATTAGGAGCAGCCCTAAGGAGAAGGACCTGGGGGTACTGGTGGATGAGAAGCTCAACATGGCCTGGCAATATGCTCTTACAGCCCAGAAAACCAACCATATCCTGGGCTGCATTGAAAGAACTGTGGCCAGCAGGTCGAGGGGAGGCAATTCTCCCCCTCTACTCCATTCTTGTGAGACCCCACCTGGAGTGCTGCGTCCAGCTCTGGAGCCCTCGGTACAGGAAGGAAATGGACCTGTTGGAGCAGTTCCAGAGGAGGCCGACAAAAACAATTAGAGGGCTGGAGCACCTCTCCTATGAAGACAGGCTGGGTTGTTCAGCCTGGAGAAGAGAAGGCTCTGGGAAGACCTTTTTGTGGCCTTTCAATATATAAAGGGGGCTTATAAGAAAGATGGGGACAAACTTTTTAGCAGGGACTGTTGCAACAGGACAAGGGGTAATGGTTTTAAACTAAACTAGCTTTAAACTAAAAGAGTTTAAAACTAAAGCAGTGTAGATTTAGACTAGATAGAAGGAAGAAATCTGTGATGGTGATGAAACTCTGGAAGAGGTTGCCCATAGAGGTGGTGGATGTCCCATCCCTGGAAACATTCAAGGTCAGGTTGGAGGGGGCTCTGAGAAACCTGATCTAGTTGAAGATGTCCCTGCTCATGAGGCGAGGGGGGTTGAACTAGATGACCTTTAGAGGTCCCTTCCAACCCAAACTATTCGGTGATTTGCAAGTTTGGGTTTGCTCTGAAGCACAATCCTAATAGCTTCACAGTTCAAATGTAGTTAGTAGTTTGCTTTTTTTTTTTTTCTTCAATGGCCATTTCCCTTCCCAATGAACTTTTCCCCTCCAACAGCAGAAAAGGGGTCCTTCTCACTGCCACTTGTATGGAGTTCACCTGAAATCGCAACTTTCATTTGTGTCTCAGCTCAGACAGGTTTTGGAGTCTTTACATCTGCTGGTGATCAGCAATACACAGGAACGTTCGGTGTGCTTTCAGCTCATTACTTCATTCATTTCTGTGGCAAAAAAAAAGTATATTAAGTGTTTTATAGACAGAGACTTGGTCTCTGATATAAATTCTTCTATTACTTCCAACATACGGCAATGAAGCAGTTATGTCTGTGAGCCTAGTCCTGAGCTGAGGCGAGGAAGCTCTGTCAAAATCAGTGGAGCCGTATCTGGGAAATGGGACCTACCTTATGCTCCTTTGAACTGAAGTTTAAAGCATAATATTGTGAAAACTGTGAGGCAGCACACTTGTTACTTGTGTGAGGAATCAACATCAGGAAAACTAATACTGCCCCAAGTAATTTCCCCTGCAGATTAAATCTTCAGACCGTATTTTCCATCTGTACAATATTTAAATTTGTTCCCTTTCTTATTGGCAGCATAGAAGTATGTGTTTAGAAGATTTTCCCTATGCATGCAGCACTTAAAAGAGGACCTGGCATGGATGCTATGGGGAGGTCACATTACAATCTTGCACTGTCTTATTTCCATTCCAAAGGCAGTATTTAAAACTGCAGAATTTTGACCAAATACTCCCAACATCTTTTCTCCAAGTCTGTGAAAAACATTGAAAAAAAAAAAAAAAAAGCTAAATTATTAAAGAAATGTTATCATTCAAATTGAAATATAGAACCCTTGCAAGAGGGGAATTGAAAACTTACCAGCAAATGTCTCCCTTTTTTTAATAAAAGGGATTTTGTTTTAATCCAATTTCTTTCCTGCTTTTAAATTTCCTTGCCATATGAAATCCAGAGCATAGTGTGTTTTTCCGCATCTTGAAAAGAATTGGCTTTGGGTATATGGTTGCTGCTGAGAAGCACCTTTGAACCTGCCATTGAAAGAACCCTTTCTTTGTGTAACACTTAGTGAATACTAAGTTACAATAGCGTTTTTACATCTCAAGTCATCAGGGGTTCTGAACAGTATGAAATCCAATATATCCCTTTTATCCTTTGTCCTTTTTATCAATGATTTCACAGCTGGTATCTCAAGGTGATGGATAAGAGTTGGAATCTAATGAGTGGCTTGCTGCTGGTACATTTAATGAGCTGATCAGTGAACAGGGGGAGTGTTTAGTGCTTTAAGGCTGTAGCTTTCTCTGTGGCATTTATGCAACTGGAGGGGAGTGACGTCACATCAAGACGTTGCAGCACTGACATTGTTTGCTGAGGGATGGGATGAAAATCCCTATCCAGCTGATGAAGGATAACAAAATAATTCAGTAAGCGTATTCCTGTGCCATACCAGGTGGCCATGTGGCAGTGTGGGTGGGAAATGCAGGGTTTAGGAAGGCACTGGGAAGATTTGCTTAACTATTACCTGCCGAAGTCCCTGTGCGGTAGCAACCTTTCAGTGTGCTGGATTAAGAAAGCAATCTAGTTCTTGCAAAAGCAATTCACAGCATAGATGCAAGGAAACTTCTCCTTGCTGCTGCCCACATCTTCTGCTTATAAAAGCAAACAGCGACAGTACCAGGGCTGTCAGTCTGGTGCTTTTCCTCAGCGCTGCATTCTCATTGAACGTACAGATGAACAGCTGACACACAAAGTGTTGAAAATATTGCTTGGGTTATGTTTGTTGCTCAGTGACTTCTGTATTGAAGTGCTCGGTGTATGAAGCAAATGATGCTGCTCCTACTTTGTGCTCATAGCTTCCCTGAGAATTCAAGATAGGGGTTGAATTAAATGGATGCTCTTTCTCATTGATTCATTGTTACAAATGTCAGTCCCTCCGCTTTGCCTACACCTCCGACAATGTCTCAGCTGAGTTTGTGCTGGTAAAGCTACTTGAAATCAAGTAGCTTTACTGTGCTGATTAGATGTAGGAAGGGTTGAAACCGGGCCTCATCAGTACATTAACTCTTCAGTGTAAGGTAAGGAATTAAAAATGTGTTATTCTGTTAAAGACTGGCTGTGAAACTGAATGCTGAAGGTTTTAAATATGCAGCATTTAGAGAAAAACTGCCCGTCTGAGGTTATATGCGGTCATGCAAGTGGCAGAGAGACTGTAGCCAGGGTCTGGGCATCTGTAATACTGTTCATGCCTAGCAGGGGAATAAGGACACTGCTGAAAAATAATGGAAAACCAGCATTCTCATTTTACTCTTTCAGTAGAAATCTAACATGGTAGCCTCTTGGAATTAGATTCAAAAAGCTACTGCTACAGCTATTATCTAGGAAGATATCAAGTGCATTGATATGTTAGTGAATGGAGGGTGGTTTCACAGGTGTCTAGCTTCCTAGAGTCCAGCTCATCTGAGAATAAAAGCTTTCTTTAAATAAGCTGGTTTTGATGGCCTTTACTATATGCAGTCTCAAAGGGATTTATCCTAGTCTCACTTGCCCACATCTGATCACCTCTACTTTGTTTTGCTTCCTGCATCTTTAAGGATGAACCTTCTTTGAAAAAACCCAATGTCACCAAGGGTACTGTTTCTTGAGACTTAATGAGCACATAAAACAGTTTATCACTAGTGGAGAGGGGAGACATTGAGTCTCTGTCTTGTACTCCCCACTCCCATCTGTGAGCACATTTAACTCTTGAAAGAGCACAGGGGGAAATCTGGATAGTTTTCTGCTGTTCTGATGAGTTAAGCTGATTTACAAGAAGACTCAACAAGTTGCCAGAGCCTTGGTGGCAGAGGGTGAGAGGCTGTGTGGCTGGAAAAAAATAGCGACAAAGAGTAGAGAGAAGCAGGGAAGAAAGGAAGGAACAGAAAAGGAGGGAGCAAGAAGCTTGCCTCTTTACAGTAATCAGCTCACCTTCCCAGGGAAGCACAGCACTCACACAGTGGGTAATCCGCGCAACTTGCATGCATCCCTTAGAGAAACGGTTGTCAACTTTTCTGTCTGTTTTCTTTTGGGCTGATTCTCAAGTGCATCTCCAGGCTTTCCGTATGGTGCTGAACCAACTAGCTATGTCTCAAGGCTTTGCAACTATTTGGGAAAATTAATTTTGTTCAGTGACTGTTCATCATGCTAGAGATTGATGAGTGCCAAAACAAGCTTAGTGTCTGGGACAATTAGTGCATGGTTCATCAGAAAGAGAGGCATGACTGTCTCACCTGATTTCTTGGCTCAGAAAAACTATAATTAAACACCACTATAGAAGGAATAAGGCATACATCAGGACAAAAAGGAAAACAAAAGCAAGTAAATAGAGAGGAACGGAGGAATGAAGAGGTATTAACTTGAACAAAGGATAACACTTCATTAAGTGTTAACTTTCTATTCAGTTCAGGCTTTAGCAATGATTTTGGAAAGGCCAAAATATCCTGGAAACAGCCTACAAAGGCAGCTCTCTTCCTTTAAATATGCAGCTGGCAGAGGTCCCGTGCCAGCTGATGTCTGTTCCTACCAACACCCATGCAGAGTTTACACCCTTCCACATCTGACTCCTGGTACACCAGGAGGACCTGTTTGTTTGAACTAGTCTTTGAACAGTTGTATAGGCAGGTTCATTGAGGATAGTCAAAGAAAGGACTTTGTACTTAAACATTTGGGCAGTGCCTGAGTGACAAAAATGTGTTTGGGTTCTACTTGATAGTTTATTTATACTTTGCACATGGATAGATTTCAGGTTTTTCCATACAGGGAAAAAAAACCAGTTTTCTTTCAGCATCATTCAGAGGTTAAGTACAAAATGTGCATGTTCTTCCCACAACTCCACTGAGCTTTGTATATAGGATTAATTTTACTTCTAGTACACACTGAATACCCTTAAAACAGAGGAAAAATTCTAAGTGCATTTACCATTCATATTTCAGTGACTCTATACAACTGCTCTTACGGACGAAGTGACTGCAGCTTATGCCTCGCAGCCCATCAGGACTATAAGTGTGTCTGGTGTGAAGAAGATGGCAAGCCCAGCAAGTGCGTTTATGAAAAACTCTGTCACGCTCCTCCCACCAACACGTGTCCTCATCCAGAAATCACTCGTGTAAGATTGCTTTTTTCTCTCCCTACTCCCTATTATTTTTCAAGAGAAAGCATCCAAGCAAGCTTATACTGAAAGGCAGTTTTTTTCCTAGGGTGTTAAGTAAGCCTCTGAAATAGCTGCAAGGAAAAAATGCCAGTATTGATATGTGTGAGAGATTTGTAAAGACTCAAAATAAGAGACTGAATGGAGTCTTTGAGACTCCTTGTTTTTCAAGCCTTGTCCTCGCTGTGCCAGAAGCCAGGCTAGCAGTGTACGCTTAAACATGGCACTTGATTCTTGGGAATTAGCATGGATTTTTTTCTGTCCTAAAGTCCTTTCTACCTGAAATAAGTCTATATGAGAGGTTCACTGCTCCTGAAACTACAAGCACTTAGCAGGCTCATTAACAGGCTTTAAACTAGAATTTTAAGTAGTGTTTAATAAGGGAGCAGGTTGTTTCTGCATCACAATGTGTTTTCCAGCTGACAGTGATATTTTCCAGTCTGCACTGGAATGAAACCCAGGGTTGTGGAAGTTAAATCTAAGAAGTCAGAGAGGCCGGATGTGCACCCCTGGCTTGCTCTGTGGTTGGAGCATTCATCGGGGATGAGAGAAGAGTGTTGTCCATCCTGGTGGACCAGTAGCCAAAGCAAGAAGTGATAAATCCTTGCCCTTTTCAGCAAGCCAAATGCTGGTTTTCTGGGCATAATTGTCAAGGAAAGAGTGATAGAACTTCCACCGGGCAAATCTAATTTGCTGCAACAGTGGTATCAGTACTTTGAAACTCAGACGCACCCTTTAATGAAAACAAGCTATCACAAAATGCAGTAACTGTATGACAAAGGGTGAGAGTTGTAACTGGGATATTTCACTCAATAGGAACTGTTTAATTCTGAAACCTGTGGGTCAGACTTGTGGAGACACTGAATCTCCCGAGGCTGCACAGTTAGAGGTGCAGTGTGGGCGCAGGCAGACTAGCAGCACGCTGGGTGGTGTTGGCCATGATGGTGTGTCTAAGAAGAAATGGCAGGTAATAGCTGAAGTCTGCCAAGGAAGGCAAATACCCTGAAATCTCAACAGAAAGTGTGAAGAACACTTGTGTGATAGCTGTGCCAAGATAAAGATGATTTGAGTGGGAAGGAGAAGGAAAATTAAGAAAAATAAGTGTTTTCACCTGGGATACTCATTGTACATCGTTGTGGATTAAATACTAAATACTAAAATACTAGCTTTTTCAAAGCTTTTGTTAGCTTCAGATTTGAACAAAATACTTGAAAATGCCTACACAAACCATTGAGTCATTTTTCAGCTCATTTATTTATGGGTTGAGTGTAAAGGGATGGATGGCCAGCAGGAAGAAGTTGTAGTAAGTTGAACCAGTGGGAAAACAGAGCAAGTGATTCTGGAGCTGGGCTGGCAGCAGCAGCCACGTCTCTGTGCTCAGACTTGCGTAGATCTGAGAAACTGGTTTAGATGGCACAGACATTAAAGCCCAGACTTTCGGAAGCTGTATTTTTTTGGCTTCCAATTACTGCATTTGGGTCTGTGCAGCCTCCCCCTTCTTGATGGCAAACTTGCAGCCCTCCAAAGCTGAAGACCTGAAAAGGTCTTGCTGGAGGTGCTCCAAATATTACGTAGGAAAGCAGGTTAGTCTCCCAACAAATACTCAGACTTCAAGTGCCCGTTCAGACCATGTTTCAACCTGAGAAATCCACTATGACTGCAGGATTTTCTCAGTCCTCGTTTTAATTGCAAATTATTTAATTAGCATCAGCCCATGTACTGCAGCATCCTACCATTTGATGCAGTAAGGAAGGTCAGGGGACTAGAAAAGTTTTTGAAGACACTATGTGGGGCAGCACTGTGTGTTAGGAAGGCACTGTTCTGATGTGAACCTAAAGGGTGAAAATCATGGCAAAAAAAATGCTGGAAAAGCTCTGTGGAATGATTGTGAGAGGAGCCCAATCCATTCACTTTTCAAAATCAGTGCTTTAGTGGAGGAAGCAAACTCAAAACAGAATAAACACCAGGCAAGAGTTTTGTACATAACAGTGCCACAGAAGACACGAAATCTGCAGCTGATGAATACTGGTTTGAGCTAACATGATTAATTAACCTTAAAAAGTTACATGGAGTGTTTTTATGTGCGTCCTGCAAGAAACATTTTTTGCATTTCAAGTGCCAGTAACTTGAAGTAGCTTTAAATAAATAGTGTACAAGATCAAAATGGTCACTGCATTATTTAATTTTGCTGCTTTTTTTTTTTTGCTTTCCCTCATGCAAACACAGATTGAGCCAAAAACTGGACCACTAAGTGGTGGAATTCTTTTGACCATAATGGGATCTAATTTGGGAATCAAAGCAGAAGATGTAAAAAATATAATGGTGGCAGACAAGGAATGTCTTTTCAAAGAGGAATTCTACTCTGTTTCCACAAGGTAATTGCTAGATATTTTTCACAAGATTTTAAAAGAAAAAAGGAACTTCTGTGCATTTTCAGGAGAAGATGAGCTTCCTGTGGTTATAAAAGGTTATCGATTAAAAAAATAACTAGTGCAACATACCAGCAATATTTCATAGTAACATGTTTGAATCTTTATTTAAAATTCTTTTAGATGCTAATACAGCAATACATTTACAATAGCATATTAACATCCTGCTTCTGATTGATAGATTATTTTCCTTTTTTGTTTGAAAAGCTTTCATAAACTGTTACTGCAGATATCTCAGGACTGTTTCTTTGTTTTTAAATTAAAGGCATTATAGGTGTGCATCTAGTCATTAAAATCTTTGCTAAATCTGAACCACAGTGCAGCCAAGCATGTAAGATTTAGTAGAAAGTAGGCAAAGCAAGAGGAAGCTTAAATCTTTTTGTTTTAGTCCAGCATGGACTAAAGTTTCTTTCCTGGGGGCAGGGAGGGAGCCTGGAGTTCTGGTTTAGCTTCAGATGACTAAGTTTCATCACAGAGCCAACAAGTCCATGGATGTTGAATTGCCTAAGCAGGCTGGTAGATGTTTTGTGGATTACTTGTCACACTCTTAAGCAACGCCAAAAATTAAAACAAAGTGCCTAAATTCTTCTAGGTGTTTAATGCAAATTATATCAAGAGTCTGATTTCAAGAAGGAAATACCCTTTTGGCTTAGCTGATAAAAAACATAGCATGAAGGTTCAGTAGTAGTATTAAGAGTAATGACATATTTTAAGCAGTGTGATTTTTCTTTCATTCAGTTTTGATATATAAACCTGCAATGGAAACCTTGGCTTTCTTTCTCTTCAGTTAATTTAACTGAAGTTATTAGTAAAGTACAGTAACTTTTTGCTATTTCTGTGGTGTGTTTTGAAAGGAATCTTGAAGATATCCAAGTTATTTATTTTTTTTTTTTTATTTTTTTTAGTTTATGAAAAATGTTTAGCTTTAGTCAGTTTGTGGATCAGACATTTAGTAGCTTCCCAGGCCCCTAGGACTTAAGAATAGCATCACCATCTACAAAATTCACAACTCTTTTACAGTCATCTTTTCCCAATCCTTATTATTTTCAGTGTTTGCAAAAGCTGCACTGAATTGCAGCATAACCTTACAAGAATTTCCCCAGCCTCTTGGCTTTTTCCTAAAGCTTTTTGATATTTTTAAATACGTGGAAAGGAGCCAGAACTGAGATAACTGGTTCCTTGTATCATAGCAACATTACTGGTTTCCTGAGCTCTGCCAGTGTGGTGATGGGTGAGAACAAATGCAACTTGCATAATGTCATTTATCAACAAATTAGGGGGGTTTGAAGGATGTTCTCCATTAGAGAAGCCTTGAAAAAGAAGTTACTCAAAATCTCCAAATAGATATCTGTAATTTTCTGTCTTTACCTTCCTCCATTCTTTTGTTTTATTATTACCTTCTTTTATTTGAATTAATAATAAAATAAAAAAAGTGTCTAGTCTTGCTCCCCTACCCTTCTGCACTAAAAAGCTAGTAATTTTTAGGAGACAGTTGCTCCCATGGGCAGGAAAGCAGTGAGATTTAAGGCACTTAAGGCTGCTTTCTGGCTCTGTGGTGATTTAATTGTTGGCCTTGAGAAGTCATGTTCTCATTCTTTGTAGTTTTCCATTTGTAACATGGGGGAGGGGAGGCAATGCCTACGCTGGGGAGGGGAGGGAACTTTTCTCAATTAAAATCCCTGTTAGCCACGCCATGGCGTTTCACACACACACACACCCCGGCCCTGGCCCCCGACTGCTTTCCCTAGCTTGACATATGGTAGAAATTCCTCCAAAGGCACCGTTTCCTGTTTCTGCCTGACAAGAAGATACAACTTCCAAGAATACAGTAAAGAGATGATGAGGAACAGACTCAGGCAGCCATACACATGCCAGGACATGCAAGAATTTAGAGAATTTTGTCCATTTGCCAGTACCCAGGCAGAAAAGTCTGGAGTGATCTGCAGGGGAACTTCACAATCCTTTTATTATAAATCCCAATTTAACTACATTATACCCAGTAATTTGAGATTGTTGCTTGTTTTTTTCTATTTGAGGGCTTTTGGTTGGTTTTTTTAAGGAGTCGTGCACTGCTTAAGGAAGAATGGCAATAACTCCAGAGGGAAAGAGTGAAGGAAATGAGCAGTGATCCTCGGGGTGTGTCCTATATGAAACAGTCTGCCTGCACAGGCTGCAAACATTATATACCTCCTTATCTAACCGTATTATCAGCTCTCCATTAAGCATTTGTCCCAGTTTTCAAGTGTGTCAAATCCTTACTGCATTTTCATGCTCGTGTTCTGTGGATCACCTGTTTGAAATAAAAATTTAAACATCCTAGCCATCATGCAGCAGCAGTGTTAGTTAAGGCAGTGTTTTTCTCGGCCAGTGTTCTTTGACCTCTGATTTTGCATGGCTTATCTGAGGATTTATTTTCAGAGAACAGTAAATCTAAAGGGATTTTGACCATAGGTGTAAAAATACACTATTTTAAAGCTGAAAGATAGCAGAATGCGTAAAAGTATCAGCAATTAAAACACACAAAGTTATAAGATAGCTGACGTTCTGATCCTTACAACAAGGGAGGTGAGCATCCTTTGGTTTTTTTAACATTATAAGGTCCAGTGAAAACCTTGTGTAGGGCTAGGGAGGTTCACCTCTGACTTCTGGTCTGAATTTGAGTCTTCTGTAGAAGGCATCTCTATTAACGGACTGCTGAGGTACCTGCTGTGTACAGTGCTCAGGTTTCAGTTTTACCTACCTTTAGATTGAAGATTAAATTATTCTTGGGTGTTTTTGCTGGGAATCTGAGGCAGCGTTCAAGTACCTTGTGTAGGATAAAGCAAAGTTAGCGCTTTTGCTGTCAGTGTGTGTGGTAGCTCACATAAATTGCATTGGTATTGTAGCTGTTACTTCTAACAAATAAACTTACATTCTTTCTTGCTAGGATTGTATGTCAGGTTGGACCAATGAATGAACCAAAACAAGGTCAAATTGAAGTTAACATCAACGGAAAATTAGGCAAATCACCAAGTGAAGTGCTGTTTACATACCAGGTAAGTGCATTTTTTTGAGACATCTGTTTTATATGTTGTGTGTGACTAAAGTTAGAAGTTCACCTGTTAAGCACAGAGTTGCTTGTGTTTGCCTTACAAACTTTGTTTCATCAATAGCACTGTCATTCAAGTATGTTAGAAAACACTAAACTTGAGCATTTCTTTAGACAAAGGGTTTACCAGAAATCTATTCTGATCAATAGATCCAGAGTCTCAAAATAGGATGATATTGTTTGTAATTCAAGTTAAAAAGATGCGGTAGAAAAGAAATTGTAATAAAATTTAGTAGTGACATTTCTTGTAAGTGTCACTATTGAATAAAAAAAATATTGAATGAAAAAAAACAGCACTGCAAAAAAATTAGGTATTCTTTAGATGCACAGTTGGTGCACTATTATAATCACAGTGTTTAGTCTAGCCAGCATTCTTAATTACAAGAATGGATGCAGAACAGCTGAAGAGTAAATAATGAAGGTACATTAATTTTTTAATATTTATTTCATTTAAAAATATGGCATGCAGAGCCACAGACAGCATGATGTGTGTTCATGCTACACATCCTTTGTTTTCAGTGTCACTATGAAGGAGAATTTAGTTTGTGTCTTAATTGCTTTACCCTAAATGTGGCCGTAGGTTATAGCTGGTCTAGCCTGTGGTTTTAGCAGCAAGTGGCTTTATCTGTATCTATGAGGTCTTCAAAATTTTTATAAGAGCCCCTGATAGCTGAGAGGTTTAAATAATCTCTGTCCTTATATTGATACTTAAAATTACACCTACAAACTGTAAATCTATAAAACATAAAGAGTGGGTTAGGCTTTTATCTTCTCCCTTGTTTAAACTTATGTCTCATTAATTCTTGGTATCTTGTGAGAAGGAAAGGAAAAGAGTTGGCAGTAAGCAGTAGAATAAGTCAAGAATGACATTCAACTGAGAAGAGGATATTCTCGTTTTTACAAAACAGGGTAGAAGTGTTTTTTCCATAATTTCCCAGCAAATACCTCCTCTTCCTGGTGATACCTCTGCAAAAAATACCCTTTTTGCTTGAAAATGTCCTCTGTTCCTTTGTGGAAATGTAAGTTATAAGTAAGTCTTTCGTCATCAATCTCATTCATTGTAACCAGAGAACAACGACATAATCTCCCATGTTTATGTGTTTGTGGTCTCTAGGACAGAGGCTATGACAATAAACCCTACAAAAGATGAGATTTTGACATGAGCCCGTTGCATTGGGTATGTTTTACACCAGTTCTCCTGTGCATCTCCTGTGTTTAAAGATTCTACTGTGGTTTGCATGAAAACCACATGAAGATGTTATGGAGTATGTTGAAACGGAATCTGAAGCCCCCATGTAGGCTTCAGAGCCTGCCTGTAAACTTGTTCTGGTGTGATTCCCTGCTCAGCCCATCTGAGAGGCAAGATAAGCAAACCACCACTTTTGGCTACTTAATGGGAAGATTCTTGATCGCCCATCCGTAAGGCGCTGAGCACAGGCATCCTGCAAGTCCAAGACTCCCTCTGTGCCATCTCTGCCTGCATGGAGGTTACTGAAATACCAGACGCCTAGGCTAACTGCTGATAAAGAGCATTTTTATTTACTGCAAAAATCTTTCTGTGGGGACTCTGCTTACAAAACGCAAAGCAATGGCAAGTAATACGGTTGGTGCCTTAAAACTGGTGGAATTGGTGTCTAGTTTCATTTCATTTTGTTCCACAACAAAATGAAGCCAACTATGAACTGCAGTAGGATTAAAGTCAGTACAGGGGTGTCGTACCAACGCACACCTCTACAAGTACGACACAAGCACTTTTGGCATGAGAACAGACAATCAGAGCAGAAAATCACGTCAGTTGATGTTGTTAAAAGCTACAGTCTTGTTTCATTGCTGTTTTCAGGCAGCTCTTTGGTGAGTTCTTTCAGCAGTCATGCGAAATCTGTGCTTTGTTTAAAACCTTTTCTGTTCCATATATACAAAGGAAAGAAAATATTCTTCTTCCCAAGAGCCTTCCTAAAATAAATTTTCTATTATCTCTCCCCTTTTCTTTGCACGTAGTCTGGCTACCCTCCTGCTGGTAATTATCACTGTTTTAACTGTGTGCTCTGATTACTGGAAGCAAAATAGCTTCAACTTTAGCAGTGACCACTCTAAATGCAGTGTGTGGCAGCACGGGGCAGAAACGCACAAGGAGACTGCAGCTGCTCAGCCCAGTGTGTCTCTGTGCCCCAGAGGTGTCACCATACTCCCTGCAGTTTCAGCCTTGTGCATGTGTCTAGTGCCTGCCACCAAAAGCACAGTGTCAGTTACCAAGTAGATTGGATATAAGGAAGAGGGGTTTTTTGTGGTGAGGGTGGTGAGACACTGGAACAGGCTGCCCAGAGAAGTTGTGGATGCTCTGTCATTGGAAGTGTTCAAGGTCAGGTTAGATGGTCATGTTGAGCAACATGATGTAATGAAAGATGCCCCTGCCTGTGGCAAGGGGGTTGAACTACATGATCTTTGAGAGTCCTTCCCAACCCAAACCATTCTGTGATTCTCTAAGTACTACTACATCTGGCTCTTGCTGATACCCAGTCTGAACAAAGAAATGCATTTTTAAAGCTGGACTGATGAGGATCATTAGTCAGCACAACTTGGGGCTCAGCCTTGGGCATCTGCCCTGTCTGCAGCACAGTTCTGAGCTGAAGAATGTGTGAGACCTCCATTAAATGGGTCAAAAATCCACTTAAAAGGGAAGCCATGGTTTCAATTTAAAATTACTTCTGAACTAGAATGCCCTGGTCCACAGGAGTCCGTACTGTGCAGTAAACATCTCATCTGTGTTTGTTGCATAACAGGGGAAGAAGGCTCTGTTTCTCCCTACCCATCACAATTTCCCCGTCTGACCCAAGTGCTGTTCAAGTCCAGCCATTCCAGTGAAATTAAATTCTGGTCACCCAGTTCTCCTTTACTGACATTTCTGTTGTTTCAGTTCAAGCAGCATCAGGCAATAACCATTCTCCTGTTTAGTAAAATAGAAATGAAGTGATGCTAGATTTTAATATCCAGCCCCGTGGTACATCTGGAGCGCTGACAGCTTGGATGGTCTCGAAGCAGGTGGAGCAGTAACACAGGCTAAAGGCCAGTCCTGCTTTTTTATTTGTTGTTAACTTCATCTGATTTGGTTGTTACTATGATGGTGAGAAGCAGTATCAAAGGAGAGAGTTAGGTTTTTCATAGGTATATGGCCCTGATTTGCTGATCCCATACAATCACAGCATGATCCCTTTCTCAGAATGCCTCATCTTCAGACTTGAGCCACCAGAAGGGAGAGCATGCAGCTGGTTCTGGGATCTCCAGCATCTGTTAGCAAGAGCAATTCTGTGAGTTTTAGGCTGTGGATGTTAAAAAGACTATATGGTGTCAGATAGCTCAAACGAATGTAAGATGGTGAAATTAGAGGTAGAACTTTGCAAAAGTGTAATACGTTTCTGAGGTTCTGAAGGTGCAGGAAGGGACTGGCTTGGAAATAATGACTTTTTAGTACATCAGGAAGTCTATTTACCTAAACAAGATGAGATGAATAACCAAAAAGAGGAAGAAGGAGGATAAATTAGAGTCTGATCTGAAAACAGTCATGAACGTGACTATTCACCTTACTGAAGGTTTGAATGTGAACTTGAACAGCACGGTTACATTCAACGAAGTGCACACTTTCACTTTGATCTGCTCCCAGCTTGGCAGTTTCCTCTTACCTCCATCCATCCTCTGCTTTCCTTCTTGGTTTTTGAAGCAGTTGCTTTGGGACCTCTCACCAATGCAGTGCCATTAGTGCCCCAAGGCTTTTGTGAAGGGTTTTAGCTAACTCACTGATTTTTTCACCCTAAGTCTTTACCTCAACACATGCATTTTACACTGCAGTTGGGGGTTTTGAGTGCGTTTTTGTGGGGAGGTATTACATGCTTGTTGCCATTACGATTGATGCTGATAAACCACACATCTGCAGCAGTCTGGAATTGCTTCCAGAGGATCTTATTTTATTCTTGAGTCCTGGAGCATGTCTTGTTTGTCAGCCTGCATAGGGGCCAGGAGAACTCCTGGGTAGCCAAGAGTTTTAGCAAAGTTGGCCTTTCCTCATGTGGGCATTATTAGACTTAATTATCATCTGAGCTATGCACTTAAATACATGTCCCACTATCCGGTGCTCATGGTTCTGCTTGAAAGCTGCCAGTGAACACTGGCTGCATGATCATGCAGACTTCCCAGTCATGCATGCTTCCATTTCTCCATCAAACTTGTCAGCAAGGCTCTGTGGTCTTTTCAGAAAATCATGTGGTGCCTGCCTCACAATAAAAAACGCTGCCTGCAGTCCAAAAAATCAGTTGTTTAAAATACCAACCCTTTGCATTAGTATCCCTTAGACAGTAGACAGCACACAAAGTGTATTTGCCAGGCAAGTGCTCTGCCTTGGAGTGACTGGAAGCATTTGATCAGCTCACACGGTGCGAGGTTTGGATAAAGCAGCCCCAGAAAGGCAGGGCTCCACTCACTTCTCTGCTGTTGCAGAAATAGCCCAGAACTGGAGCCTGGCTTGTGTTGTGGATGCTGTGATGAGGCGAGCTGGTGGGTCAGATCAGCCGCTGCGGTGAATACCAGACTGCCAAGAGTGCGCAATGGAAATTCTCTGGTTGAATATCCTGTGAGTGGGTGGCTTGTCTGAAGAAACAAGAAGCAGGCTCCCTTGAATCTGAGAAAGGAGGGAAGTGGAAGGGGGAGAAAAGCAGTTCCTAATGATTTGCATGCCCTGTTCAGAAGCTTAATTTAGCTCCTGTGGTTACCTTTATAGTCCATGAAATGACATTTTGACCTCCATGAAGGTGGCCAGCATCTACAGCACTTCATGGGCTATGCCTTTAATGGTTTCAATTTTTGTGTGCGTTACATGCAAGTGTTGGCAGAATAATTTGGCTTTCAGTGCAGGGCAGATAATTTTGGCAACAAATTAGTTCGTTTACAGACATGCATCAAGAGCCAGAACTTATTGCAGCTGGAACTAGGATGAGGAAAGGGAAATGTTACTCGTGAAGGAAAGGACATGAGATAAATGCAGAGCAATAATGTGCTCTGTACATTTGTGAAAATCTTTATCCATAAGTCTGTGCACTGTCACCAGGTCCTTGAAACAGCATCCCTGTGCTCTGCTTGTGTGGAAGCCAAGAGCCCAGCCCTACTTGTGAAGATGTGCATTAGCATCAAAGGCAAACCCCCAACTGGAGGTCACTGCTTACCGGAGCTGGCAGAAGGGAGCTTAGGTGGCTTTGCTATTTGCTGCCCATCACGTCCATTTGAACACATCCATCTGTTGCTGGCTTCCCCTTGTGCTGCAGCTGGCATCTCTCATGGCATCACAGCGATGTACTCTGCCACCGTCCTCTTTTCCCTCCTCAGTTGTGTCTCTGCTTGTGGTCTGGCACAGTTGCATTTTCTCCAGCATCCCACTCTGAGGCATAGAATTCATGCCCAGGTTTCTTTGCACCTCTGTTAGGCTCCCCTTCTTTGTTGCCTTCCAACTGTTCCTGAATTTCTGGCCCCTCTTTTGATCCACCAGTATCATCCTTGGTGGCTGGTTGTTTCTGCTGTTGATTTTCTGCATTACTGAGGGATAAAGGGTAACTGCTTTTATCTTGGTGGTATAGTTCTTGGGCTAGAAACTGCCTACCACAGATGAATGTTATAGTAGATAGTATCCCTATTTATAGAGTCATGCCCAGGAATATAAAAAGCTGAGGATATGCTTGGTGACAGATGAGTGGAAAAACAGAAGAAGAAGAAATGCAGAACCTAGGTGGTGCTCCATAGGAGTGCACTCTTCTTGTTCTTGAATACTGTGCAAGGGACCATGAGTGAGTTAGCTGGACATGACAGTGTAAACCAGGAAAGCTGCAAAGCAAACAGATCGAGTGAAAAAGAGCATGAATCGGCCTGGCAGATCAGATCTCAAAGGCAAGTCAGGTGAGTGAAAAAGAGGCTGGGGAAATGGTTTTCATTTGCACCTGCATATCTTTAACGGTAAAATTGCAAAGAAGCTGGATAAAAAAGAAAGGGACAATAGGAGTAACCCCACTGTTAGCCAGATAGAAGCTGTGCTTTGATTCAGCACCAGCAGACCAGAGAGATCTAAAATGTTGGGAGCTCTCTGAAAGCATTTTCAGCCTGTAAAAGGTATCTTTTACTAAAATTGTAATCAGAAACCTGAAGAGATAAGAGGTCACCTTCCTAACTGTGCAAAAAGACTAACTGCAAGTCATAAAATATTAAAGATTAAAAAGTTCATTCTAGATTAATAAACAGGATGATTAATGTAAGCTGAAATGTGAATGCTCAGAGGGTCTGCAGTAGCTGTATAAGAGCAGCAGTCATGTACACTGCTAATAAGTAAGTTTGCGTCTAAATGTGACTGTAAGTCGAAAAGGCATGGAGATAATTTACCCTCTAACATGCAGAAAGCATGAGACTAAAATGAAAAATATATCAGCATTTCTGTGAACAGATTTGTAAGTAGGAGGCAAAGGATACAAATAGAGCAAGCAAAGAAGAGATTTCTAGCTGTGATGAAGAAAACAGGACACTGGAAAATGGCCTGAGTGTGAAGTCACATACATACTTGGGCCAGTGTATAGCTTTTTGCCAGTATTTTTTTTTTTTTTTGCCAGTACCTCTGTGCTGACAAAGCACAGAGCACCTCAGAGGACGTACTTTTGCAAGACTATGGCGTTACTGTCAGGCAAAACCAAAAAATATAGTTTGTGAAGCTCAGGTTAGTCCCTGATGCAAAGATAAGGCAGTGGCACACAGGAATGCAAACACCACGTAAGAAAATTCATTGGTATTACAAAGAAAATAAATGAATTTGCTACCAAACAAACTAGTGCTATTTGAACGGTATGTACTATAAGGAATGTACAAGGACTTAGAAACTGTCATTGTCTCACTGCTTCAAATTGGTGCAGATAGCCACTGCTTTGAGGTAAATGGTATCAATGGGATGGGCACGGATCACAGCCACAAAAGCAGAAGAGGTAACATACCTGTAGCATTATTATTTTTCCAGCAAAGCTGCCTCATGGTTATCAACGTGCTGGGAAAGCTGCTTATCAGTTCAGGAGTACTAACCCAGCAACGTGGTACAACATGGGAAGGCAGGGCTGCAAGTAGGCTTTGAGTTCTTTAGCTCAACGTTATTACACCTAAGTAGGATTTAAGGAAGGTTTTTATGTAAGATATGTAAAATGCTCAAATTTCCCATGACTGACAAGCTACAATCTGTTTGGCCCTGCAGGCAAGAAATCCTGTTGAGGTCAAATTATTTCTTTAGGGTAAACCACGCTGCAGGGAGCAAGTTACACCCATTGATGAATTGAACTATGTGATTGTTGTAGGTCCCTTCCAACTGAACTATTCTAATGTATTTTATTCTGAATAGCATAGTCGTGGGTGTGCTTGAGTTTCACCAAAACTGCAAATCCGCTTCCTAACACAGGGCATGATCATGAGGGCGTAAGGTGGTAGGGGGTCTCTGTGGAGGGAAGTCACTCTGCTGGGAGATGATTTACCAGGCTTTTTTAAACTAGACTATCAAAAAACCCACATAATGAGGTAACCTGTTATTGCAGAAAATATTTGTGCTCAAACATTAACCTACCTGGAAGACATGAACAATATTTTCCTGGTTCAAAAAGAGAAGTATAGACCTGAAAGAACATTCCTTCATTTCAAGGAAAATAAGAAGAGATTGAAATGTGTATGAATTGTGATTTTGTACACTTTAAGGAATTATGAAACAAGGGTTAAATTAACATTTGTAGGGTTGTTTAAATTTTACTATGTCCATGAGAAATGAAGTACTGCCAAGCCCTCACAAAGGCTGACGTTTTCCAGAATTATTACAAGACTTCTAAAAATTTCATATAGGACACATAATCAAACGTTCTGCTTAGCATCATAATTGCACGGAGCCACTGCAGCATGCTTTTATAGTGGTGCGCTGTGCTGTGATGTTACAGAAAGTGTGACTTCCCTTGGGCACCTTCTGACTGAACCAACAAAGATCCCAAGGTGCAGAGGGCTGAAAATGAAAGCAGCGTATTTATTATGACAGCAGGCGTACTTCTGATTCAGAGACTGAAATGAGAAAAGGGCAGAAACAAGGAGAGAAGAAATATCCCTGAGGGGATTTGGAAAAGGTGACATCACTGATCATGCAGCACTGGAGGTCCTAGGTTTATCAGTGCTGTTTGTAGGGTTAAACATTCGTTATTGGTTGAATTAAAGGGTGTTGCCTCTTGGTAACAGCACCACTTTTATTACCCCTCAAAAAAAGGGTTGCAGTGAAGGATTTACCCTTTGCCCCATGTTTTCCTCTGCAAGGAGAAGGAATCTCATGCAGGGCTGTGGTAAGCAGCATAGAGCTGTGGGTTAGGTGCAGCTTTGCTTGACTGTGTAAGGTAAGACTGTAAGAGAAGACTAGGCCTGGCGGCTTCCCGGGGTCTGAGCCTTTGTCCCACTGGTGGGTGACATGTCAACCATGTGAAGTGGCTGCCTTCTCCTTAGGTAACACAATTCTTATTGAAGGCTTGTACCACCACTGATCGTACTTTTTCAAATTATCTTGGCATTCAGCGAAATATCACTGTCCTGCTGATTCTATCTACCTAACTGCGTTTTTGAAAAATGCTTCCTGGATGAGCATTTGGATAACCTAAATCTTTATCTTTATTGGTACTCTTAAGAAGACTGCCAGGTGGAGCAATGTAGCTTTGCTCTTGGAGCCATCCATGAATACTTTAGGACATCACTGAAACTTGCTCGTAGCACATTGGTTTTGCAATAAAATGGTTATTAAAATTGTTAACATTCTTGGTAATCTATTTCAACTACTTATTCTTTCTGGCAGGTCCTTAAGAGGAAGGGAAAGGGGGGGAATGTGAAACAGAAAATAGGAGGTTAAAACTAATCAAATCATTTTCCTGACACGTTTATGGTAACAAAGTGTTACTATACAATGCTTTGATTTAGCAGTCATGCTGAAGAATTCCTCTGCACACAGAGCATGGTTCAGCTTCTCCTTATTAGATCATCTTATGAGGTGTCCACATTATTTGGTCTCTGGAGAGCTCTTGGTATTTGCAAAATTACTTTAAATACATTAAATATGAATACTTTGAATTAAGCTGTTTAAAATAGCCCTTCGAGGAACTGCTGCAAGATCAGCGATTAAAGAGAAAATACAGGTTAAACAGAACTATTCCATCTCCTCCTTGGCTGCTACCTGGGTTAGCTGCCAGGATGGTTCTTGCCTTGGTTTTCCATTCAGCCTGAAGTGCAGCCGAGATGTGCCTGCTCTCGGCTGCAGCTGTGCCGTGGGTAGGGTGAGATGTGGGTGGCGTTTTCTCCCCTCCGGTGTAGCTGGGCTTTAACTTCCAGCAGAGTTGAAGTCCTTCTAAGAAAAAAAAAAACCAGTTTCTGAGGAAAATGGAACACATATTTGTTTCACTTCCCCCTTGCAGCTGTGTTATTCAGAGATAGATTTGCTGTTTGGGTACCTATACATCCCTTTTCCTAGGGAGGCAAATGTAGGCACCACTGAAAGGTCTGCCACAGACAATGGTGCTGCTCAGTTCTGGTTTAAGTTCGTGGTTCACTCGATATTTACTGGTTGTTAAGAACAGAGCTAGGTGACACCCTGCCAGCCAAAGTTACCCGTCAGATAACCCAGCAGAGCTTTAACAGCACAATTATTTCACATTTTTGCAGGAAGAAAGGAATACGGCTGTCCAACAGAAGTTCCTAGCAAGCTTCCTTGCATTTTTTATGCTGAGGTTACAGAGAACAGTGCTGTGTGATGCTTCAGAAACCTTTTCTTGTTCCTTTCCTTCCCAAGTCTGTCTTAGGGGCTAGGCTTTCAGTGGAGGTAGTATTTAGGGAAAAGGCCACACATTTGAAATAGTTTTTCTGAGGTTCAGGGATAACTAATTTGTCCATACTGATTCTTTAGTGGTTCTTGGCAGATATTTTTGTCTGAAAGCTGTCCCAGACATGTTACGCAGCTAATCATTGCTGTGGATTTTTACTGTGGATGACGCAGAGGCCCAGCATGCTTAACAATTCATAGCAGTTAAAATTTCATTTGAATTTAATAAAAGGTATTACTGTTTTCTGTCTGTGTGGTAAAGTTACACTTAAAATATTTGATATGTTTGTATAAACTATTTACTGACTGTGTGTTTTATATATAATTTTGATTGTAATTTTTTTAGCAACAAAATTGTGTTACAAAAAAGCACAAATGAGTTTTTCTGTGGAGTACATGTCTAGGCCTGTGTTAATTTAAACTTCAAGTGTGATTTTTAAAACTGACCCCCTCCAACTTTTTACCTACCCTGGCATGACTGACTTCAATTTAGCTTAAATTGGCAAGCAATTAAATCCAAGGAAGAGTATGCACAGAGAGGGTTATATAGACCTACGCGACCAAGTTTTAGTCAACTTCTTTATATTGAAGCAAGGCTCTTTTTTGCTTAAAAAATACTGTAAAATTACTTTGAGTCACTTCCCTACGTAAAATCTTGTAACCTGAGTGGTGTATTAAATTAAAATTAAATCAAAGGTTAGTACATGAGAGCAGTCATATGCTGCAGCGACGTACATCTTGAGGAGTGAAGGGTTTACAAACAGATTTCTCTCAGGGAAGAAAAGCAATTGACACCCAATTAGTGTTAAAGCATATCCCTAAAGCTCAGTGACTTGAGAGCAAATTACAGTTGTCATTGTGGGTTTGTGAAGTGAGCTGAACCATGATGCATTCCTTCAAAGGGAAGTTGCTCAGACATGAAGGTATAAGACAAGCACAGCAAGTACGAGTTCTCCGTGTTTCTGTAATATCTGTGCTTCAATGAAACAAATTTGTAAAGTAACTATGTGGTCAATTGGATGCATTTTTACAGATTCCTGCTGCTTTGTAAAAACCTGTCAATGGCTTACTGAGCTTTGAACTAAACTGTGGTCCCCCTCCTCTCTGCCATTCATGGGCCCTTGGTTTTGTAGCTGTAAGCTGTCAGAGATGGCAGTCTGTGCCTGAACAAAACAACACGGGGGAAAGGCTTTTGTTGCACGACTAGTAAGATGTGGGCTTGTAGCTCTCTGTTTCTGAGCAGGGCTTTTCCTCCTTAGAATGGAAGATCAGCACAGTGTGATGGTGATCAGGGAAACCCTCAACAGCAAGGGAAGTTTTCGAACTTCTTTGCTTCTCCTTATTTGCATATGCTTCATACAGAATAGCTGCAAGCCGCGACTTTATTATCAGTCAACCATTTTAGCAAGATTATGCAAGAGGAGGAGGACAGCAGATGTCATTTACAAAAATACATGAGATTGGGAAATAAGCTTATGGCTTATTGGACTCATTTAAGGAAGGCTTGTGTTTGAATATGGATGAAGAAGCACAGTTATACATCAGAAAAGGCATTGCCTATTCACAGCCTCCCTGAGCTGTTCATCTGGTATGCTTTAGCAAACGCAGGGTCCCTCGTAGCCATGCTTGGACGTGGCATCCTATCTGTGCACGTGGCAGCTGGCTGCATGGGACCACCTTGCTGCCTGCGTGCACCGCAGCTGCCGCCCCAGTGCGAGGGCTGTAGCATGTCTGCAGACCCAGCCAGGCAGGCAGCGCTCGCCTGGAGCTGGCTGCTAACCCATCTCACGCAGCTTGCACAGCTTCAGTCATCGTCTTGATTCAGCAGCTTCAGTGTTGTCCTAAATAACAACACTTTTCTCAATTGGAAGCAGGGACTACTTAGTGATGAAGTAATTAAAATCAAATTGTCATAGCTCCTGGAATACAATCACGGAAACAAAGACTGAATTGAGAACAAAAGGAGGGAAATTATTTGATAAATTTAAATATCTAACAAATTTCACAACAATTTGAAGTGTGTCTGCTTGTTGCGATTGGTTTTAAGAAATCTGCTCCAAGGTTCTAGGTGCATAAAGAAAAGCTTAGCGTTTTCTGATTTTCTTTCTTTGCAAGCTCATTGCTCAATAATAGGATAACAGTTTTACCACAATTAAGAGCCTTACAAGATAAAGGGAATCATGTTCTTTCTGTTCAGTATCAGTTTTTAAAACCTTGCTCTGCCTATCATGTGGCTGACACAGAATGTAGAAAAAGGTAAGGAAGGGTGAAGACAGCCATAAGGAAGAGAGAAATCTTAAAGTAAGTATGAAAACAGGAAATCCAACGGGAAGCTCTCACAAACTTAATGGCAGTTAAGTCTACATTTTTAAAATAGGGAATTGAAATTCATGCAAAGCCTCATAAAATATAGTATGGAAAACATAGAATTACATTCACATCATCTGTTACTTCTTCCTTCAGCGTGAATAATGAAAGATTTTGTTTTAGTTTAGAATTGTCCAACATTATTTTCATTTTCTTATTTTTCAGGTAGTAATATTAAACTTCTGTTAGCTATTATATCAATTAATACTGGTGTAAATTTCATTTTAATTTTCCTAATTATTTTGACCATCTCCTCTTTGCAGGAACCTCGTCCTTCTCGAATAAGACCTGAAAGTGGGCCACAAGCGGGTGGTACCACACTTACCATCACTGGTACAAACCTGGCCACTGGTTCCAAGAAGGATGTTAAAGTTTCAGTCGGTAGCCAGCCTTGCAATGTGTACGTACCCTGAGTAACTAACAACAGAGAGCTGTATCCTAACAAAGCACCAACCTTTTCTGGCCTTTAGAAATTAAACAAATCCATTGTCTAGCTCTTCATGACGCAACCCATGCAATGGAGTTCTGCACGTAACATTCAAACAGAAATTACTCAGAGGATCCAGCTGGAAGAAGCAGCTCTGAAAACAACGAAAGTGGGAGAGCGCAGATATCCAAAGATTTTTCCAGTTTCAGCTTTCTCTGCTGGACTGGCTGCTCCAAACCCATCCATGCTTTCACTCAGCATCTCAGTGGTTCTGTTTAAAGTCCTTATCTTCTGCTGCCACTTGACTTGTTCCTCTCACTTCTTTTCCCTTTTATTAATTGCTACCCTTCTCTTCTGCCCAAAAGAAGAATGACATGAAGTATGCTGACATTGCATTGTTCTTGTGTTTGTACACTACTCCTTTTCATATCCTACATCTTTTTTAAAGATCTAAGTGATCTGAAGAGAGTGTTGTCTCCTCTTATAACTACTCAGTGCCTAGCAAAAATAGAGCCTTGTTTTTGTTGTTTCTGGGGTCCTACAGTAAAGAGTATAAATCACCGTAATGCTAGTAACTGAAGATGTTTCCTCTTCTTTTTCTTCTCCAATCTAGCACTGAATTTGGAGATGAGATTGTTTGCATTACAGGACGTAATAGCAAGGTTGAAGCTGTTCAAGTCACAATGGTCTATGGGGACACAATAATTAGTGTACCACAGCTATTTTCATACAGTGAGAATCCTACTGTCACCAAGTTCCTGCCAGTAAACAGCTTTAGCAGGTAATGAAATGTTTTTCATAACTTCATTTACAACTGGGTTAATATATGTGTCATATGTAATAAACCTATTGCATATAGGACTATTTGAAATAAAAACTCCTGTACTCTAGGCATGCATGCATTTGGATACACAGAGTTTCTCATCTTAACTGCAGCTGATGTTTGAAAATATTCTGTTTACCTCCAAACTTTAATCCGCACTTCAAAGGTAAATCTTGAAACCAGAAAAGGTATTGGGCTTCTTTTAAATGAAAATGTCTCAAAGAAAGAGCTGTGAAGCATTTCAGCATGATGTCAGACACCTGATCTTTGCATTACTTACAAATCCTTATCCTACAAGGACAACCTATATAAAAGGTTTCTAATGAAAAAGTTTTTAACAGTTCTTCTGTGCAGCTTTTAATAAGTATGCTGGAAACAGGAAAGTTATGGCTTGTTGTCTCTTTGTTCTATGAGGCAATAAAAGTATCTTTTTAGGAAATCTAGATCGGGGTGCTCAGTAGTGCTTTTAAAAGATATACGCTCTTCTGTGGTGGTGATCACTAACACCCCATCTGGTGTAGCTGTTCCTTCTGGAAAAAAAGCTCACCTAGTACTAATTGTGGAAGCAAAGAAATGTATGCCGTTCTTACATTTGTAGCAATATGGCAGATCTTCTATATAAAAGTCCTTGTGGCATACCTCTGGTGTTGAAAGTCATTCTGTGACTGATACAGGGACAAACTTGTGACTTTGATTCATGTTGGTCTCTGCTGTTCCCTAATATTCTGGTCTTTCTACTTAGTGGGGTACAGTTGGCAGAGAGAGACCATGATGTTTCCACTTTCTTTCGGTAAAAAGAAGTATAACATCATGAGCTTATAGATAGGACATTAAAAATAAAATTGGCTGTGACTTCTCTTGGAGAAATTGGTACCTATCTCCTTGAATATTGAGTAGTCACTTATGTAACATATGGTTTGTTTTTAATATTTGGTTTTGATTTTTTGTTTGGGTGGGTTTGGGGCCTGGAGGGTTTTTTTGGTAGATCAATAGTGATTTGCCCCAGGGGATTTGAAAGACTTCTTTCTATATACAAACCGAAGCTTACTTTCTTGGATTGCTTTGAGGATTGCTATCCCTCTAAATCCATGTTACTTCGATTACTTTAATTCCCACTGGCAACTTGCTTGCATTCTTCTTGTGTAAAGCATTATTTTTTAAACAATGTGTTGCAAATGAAAGGCAATAGAGAAGCCAGGTCCCCGCAGACCTGTGAAAAATTTCACAGGAAAGTCTCACCTGTGTCTCTGTGTGTGTGGTACATGGAGTGATTTTAACAAAACCATTAGAGAAATAAAACACACAAAGATAGGCATCAGCGAAAAGCCACAAACACTGACAAAGGAATTTCTGCTTTTTTTATTCTGCTATTTTAAAATGAGTTTGAAGTTGCCATTGCTGCTTTTTAAATGCAGTGGTCATCGATAGCTTTAACAGAAGTTCTTTTTGTAGGATATCTAATTGTCACATAGGCATTACATAGCTGTTTTCAGTGGAAGTAGTGGCAGTGCAGGATAAAGCCGTCTATGTCTGTGGTAGTTTGCCAGCCAATGTCTTGACTTCTTTTTTAATTCTGCCTTTCAGTGGAGGGAGAAATATTACAGTTACTGGAACCGGTTTCGAGCTCATCCAGAGTTTCTCATTGGTGGTATATGCAGAGCGTCCAGAAGCAGGGAAAATGAATCGCAAAAGGGTAATTTTCTTTCTTTCACCCCAAACGCTTCACACTGGATGCATAACATATAAGCTGTTCAAAAAATGCATTTAAATTTGCCCACTGGACTTCATTGGGCTTGGAGTGGAATAAGGTTTGAAGAGAATTCTGGGTCTGTTCAGGGTTTCTGTGAAAGAGCCTGCTCCTACCATCTTGACTTACATTCACTTGTACCTTGCTTTAAAATTATTTTCATTCAGTATGTATAAGGATAGAAGAATGAAGCTTCGAGTGGTAAAGTGGATGTATTTCAGGATTTGAAAGTGTTTATATTTTCTTTATCTTTGTCCTTCTTCTCCCTCTGCAAGCTTTAGAGATTTGCCTGACACAGGACCCAAATCCAGACAATACTGAGTACTCAGCTTTGCACAGTCAGTGCCTTCTATTTTCTCACACCTCAGTGAACTGGGTCTTCTTTTCTTTCTTGCTTCATGCATATTCCACCTATAGCAATTTCACAAAAAGTTGTGAAAAATAGCATTTTTAAAAAAAATCAATATCAGAAATGTGGGAGAAAAGCTGTCAAATTGTATTTTTCAAAGTGAGAAACTGAGGCAGTGATAGAAGAAATGTTGAGGGTACCCGTTAGTGTTGTTCGCTGTGGTTGATGTTGCTGGATGGCTAAACGAGTTTCTAGGATAAAAAAATTTGTGTAATTGGGGGTGGAGGGCAGGTTAACTAAGTTGTTACCTTAAGTAGTTGTTTGACAGGGCTTTTTTTGTGTTGGTTTTTTTTTTTTTTTTTTAAATGGAAATTTATTCCAAAATTTCGCCTAGTAATTTTATTGAATTTCAGTGAGGTATTTTACAGTGTCTGTAGGAAAGAATCTACCTGAGCTGCTTAATGGTACAGAAGATGATCTGGATTAAAGCCGCTATGTTAACCTCTTAATCTTAGAGCATAATTTAATGATATCAGCCCAGTGTGGTACAGAGCCACAGAATTTGGAGGCAATGGAAACTGATCTGTAGCCTAAGCTTTCTCTGCCGGCAGCTGCTAGAACATAATGAATTAACAAATGTGTTTCCTTTTTCTTTCTTTCTTTCTTTTTCTTTTTTTTTTTTAAATACCTTCTACTATGTTATTTCTGCTGCATGGAGATGGTATAAAGCCAGTGGTTTTATTTCTAAGCTAAAGTTATCAACAGTTATGTACAAGAACATGTCAAACTCCAAAATGTGCGTGTTCTTCTTGTCTTATTTCTTACAGTTTGATGGAAAGGTTGTTACAAGACTCAATGAAACCACAGTGGTTTTTTCATCTCCACCAATACTGGAAGACCCAGAAAACTATAACATTACCACTATTATTTTAATGGACCATTATCATTTGGCTGTAAAAAATGAGAGCCACTCCTTTGCCTATGTTGCAGACCCAACCTTTGAAAACTTCACAGACGGCATCAAAAAACAAGTCAACAAGCTTATTAATGCAAAGGTAAACTTGTCAAGAGATGGTGATTGCTCATTTTTTCCTTGAAGCATGTATGGAACTTTTCTTTCCTTTCTCAAATGTTTAACAGAAGTTTGGTACCATACCCAAAATGCTTGGTAGAGTCCCTTACCACTGCTAATGAACACTATCAGCTCCTCTTTACTCCCTCCCTCCCCTTCTCAGAGACAGTTGCTATCTTTTTAGCTATACGTTTGGTTTCCTGGGGAATCCCCCTCCTGGTGAGCCTGGCATTTGGAAACACCCTCTACCACAGAGCTCCCAAGGGCATCTCTGGGCACACCCCACCATCCCTCTGGAGGGCACATCTCTTCTCGCACCACAAAGAGGAGGAATTGTGTAATTCCCAACCTCTCCGCTCTTCTGTACACTGCAGTGCAAATCACATCTGCTGCCAAAAATGATCCAAATGGCAAGTTGCAACTCAGAATGTCTTGTCTCCCAAAGCTTTGTGATGATGACTTAGTGATGATGACTTAGCCTTACATTTGCTGTCTAGGGCAGTAACCTGAACAAAGCCATGACGATAGACGAGGCCCAGGCTTTTGTGGGTGATGAGCCTTGCAACATAAAAACGCTAACTGAAACGGACTTGTATTGTGAGCCACCAGAAGTACAGCCTCAACCAAAGAAACGGCAGAAGAGAGATACCATCAATAACCTTCCTGAATTCATTGTAAGTTACCTTTTCAATAGAATTTAATATCATGTGTAAGTGACACTGATACAGTGCTTCTTAATTGAAGTAATTTATTCTCCAAAGTTGTAGTACTGTGAAGAAACTCTTTGCAGTTCTTTCTTACTCCAGCTTCTGCCTACTGTAGAAGACATCACACGTAAAGAGCATTCCCAAGCTGCCAAATGCCTTCTACCTTCATTGCATAGGAATGTAAAATCGTAGCTAGACAGGCTGGGGATTTTTCTTCTTATGCTAAGCAAAATAAAATTGCTTCATGGAATAAAGTGCTGGTGACCTAAATTCAGTATAAAATATTCAGAATTCTTTCCTTTATTTGGCAGTTTGAGCTAGAAATTCACTTGTGAGAATTACTAAGAATTTAGAATGCGACTGAGAGGTGAACCACTGTCCATTTGCACTTTTTGAGACAAACATCTGTGCTTGTCTAACTAGGTGAAATTTGGACTCCGGGAGTGGATCCTTGGAAGGGTAGAATATGATACACGTGTGAGTGACATCCCACTGAATCTTATTTTGCCGCTGGTACTTATTCCTATGATAGTGATCATCGGCGTTTCTATCATCTGTTACAGGTAAGTTAATTTAATTAGGTGGTTTTGCTGTCCTGAAGTTTTCAAGGTACTCCCTGATTGTTTTCAGCTCACTCTGCAGAAATTATCATCTTTTTTATGAACTGCAGAGTTTAGGAAAGCAGTTACAGCTGGAAATATGCATGAACACCAATTTATTCCTCTCACGCGCACCAAATTCCTTGGTGTCAGTCAGCCCAGTCTGTCCTTTATACATAAGTACAACAATTGGTCCCAGGCTTGCCAAGCACACAATTGCAGACTGAGTTACACACACACATTCTTGAAATGGCAGCTGAAGTGCCTCTTGTGAAGGAGATAACTTATTCTGTATACATATCCATCAGTGTTTATGCTGCCTCAAGTCAGCACTGTTGGTCTGAGCTGGGTGGATTTGGCTAAAGGGTCATTTTGGCCTTTCCAGCTGAGATAAGTGTTACCCACACACAAATTTCATGATTAATAGTGAATTTCATGCTTCACAAAGGGCTAGGACAATGTCTGTATTTCACTTAAGACCTACTTAGCTCAATTTTAAGGTTAGTAATGAGGGCCTCGTGCTGAAGTATGGGCTGTACTTCACTGAGCACTAATGTTCTCATGGACCTCTTGCAACCTTCTCTGTTCAGTCCCAGACACACTCCTGGGTGGCTCAGAGCCAGTGCAGGACATGTTGCAACCGATCTTTGTTCAGTACATAAAACTGAGTTTCTGTACTTAATGTGTGATTGAAAGCATTTGTAGCTACTGCTTACTGGATTTTAAATTGCTGTCCCAAGTATGCTTTGAAGTGGGAGGCCTGTGATGGTGCCAGGTTGATTTACACAGAGTGGAGACTTGGTCCACTGTTGCTGTTCTCCTCCTCCATTCTCTTTCTGCTGCCACTATTTAAAAATAAATCAAAACCAGGAAAACATCCTCCAGTCCTTTGGCTTTCCACTCAGAGCTGTTGCAAATTATTTACTTTTGCAGTTTGTAACTTTTTTTAAATCTTACCTCTATTCCATAAAGACGCAAGAGCCAACAAGCAGAACGAGAGTATGAAAAAATTAAATCACAGCTTGAAGGCCTGGAGGAGAGTGTCAGAGACCGGTGCAAGAAGGAATTCACAGGTATGACAGATATTTGCACTCCTGTGGGTCCTCTTGAGAAATCAGAAGATGGGCTGAAGCAACGGTGCTAGCTCGCTAAAACTATCTTCTGGGAAGAAATAATTAGCAAATCTTAGTAGTCTTGATTACTGACATTGACATACAGCCGATATTTTGCTATTATATATGAAAACTATGAATAAAATAAAATAGGGAGCTGAAGTTATTAAAGGAAATGGGTAGTTTTAGTCTAAAGAAAGCAGAGTTAGCAACTGGGAAGTAGAAACTAATTGATATTGGGGTTACTTATAGCCCTGAATATGAATGGCCATTGATAAGAATGAGGTAAGAATGTTTTATAGTGACTGACTATGCACTTACAATTTAGCACAATGCCCGTACGTGCCAAGTATTCATGTTTAAAACTGTTTTCAGAGCTGCAAAATTTATTTGCAGCAATCAGCATACAAAGGGATAATTTTGCAAGCTCTCAGGAAAGAAATAGCATTTTGCCCTGTTTATCATGGGAAAACCTTAAGCTTGATTTGAGGAGCTAGCTAATTGTTCTGTGTAAATGTAGAGGCATCATCTCAGGGAAGGCAGCGGGAGGTGTGAAGGCTCAGCATTTCTACATGTTGAACTACTCACTGCAACGATTAAATTAGGCAACTGAGTGCAAACATTGCAAATATTGGCCTAAATGATTACCATGAAATGTCAGCTCATTATCTGAATTATACTTGCTGTTGGGTCATGTTGAAATAATCTCTCCTAAAAAAAACTCCACTTTTTATTTCTAAGGAGAAATAGATTATTTCATATTGACAGTGGCTAAAAAGCAGGATTGCATTAAGCAGCAATTTCAGGTTAGAGTTTGAAATTAATTTAAGAATCTCAGGGTATCTCAAAGATTTTGGCCACGCTGGAAACCTCTCCCAGTCTTGTTTTTCTGGCATTCATGGGACAGGATGTTCTTTTCTTGTACCAGCTTGCTTTCTGTGGAAAACTGACTCCTTCCAGGTTCAGGACACAAACCAGAAGCAAATCAAGAACTATTCCCAAATTTCAAACTGCATTTTGAACTGTGAGAGGATCTATCAAGGTTAACAGCCCTCCCTCTCACCACCTCTCCCATGGAACTTCTCCATTTCTGAAGGGAGAAGGTGCGTGTCTCTTATTGACACTGCTAATGGGAGGCTACAGGCTCCTGCTGCATGTTGGGTTGAAGGTTTCCTCTCTGCTCCACCAAGCACAATCAATGGGGAAGCAGAATGCACATCCAAGGAGTTATCTAGTTCCTAAACTGCATCCACCTTGTCTGACCTCAGCAAGGCTTTTTACAATGTCTCCCATAACACGCTCATATGTAAACTCAGGAAGTGTGGGCAGTGCGGTGGGCTGAGAACTGGCTGAATGGCAGAGCTCAGAGGTTGTGATCAGCAGCCCAGGGACCAGCTGGAGGCCTGGAGATGGTGTTCCCCAGGGGTCAGTGCTGGGTCCAGTCCTGCCCAGCCTTTCCCTCGGTGCCCTGGATGAGGGGACAGAGGCACCCTCAGCAGTTTGCTGGTGATACAGAACCGGGAGGAGCGGCTGATCCCCCAGGAGGCCGCGCTGCCATTCAGCCAGGCCTGGACAGGCCGGAGAGCTGGGTGGAGAGGGACCTGATGGAGTTCAACAAAGGCCCGTGTGGGGTCCTGCACCTGTAACCCCAGCACCAGCACGGGCCAGGGGTGACCTGCTGGGGGGCAGCTCTGCGGGGAAGGGACTGGGAGTGCTGGTGGGCGGCCAGTTGCCCATGGGCCAGCGGTGTGCCCTGGTGGCCAGGAAGGCCAGTGGGATCCTGGGGGCATTAGGAAGATCGTGGCCAGCAGGTCGAGGGAGGTGATCCTGCCCCTCTGCCCTGCCCTGGTGAGGCCACGTCTGGAGCGCTGTGTCCAGTGCTGGGCTCCCCAGTTCAAGACAGACAGGGAACTACTGGAGAGGGCCCAGCGGAGGGCTACAGGGATGGTGGGGGGACTGGAGCATCTCCCCTGTGAGGGAAGGCTGAGGGAGCTGGGCCTGTGTAGCCTGGGGAAGAGACGGCTGAGGGGGGATCTTGTCAATGCCTACAAATATCCTTAAGGGAGAGTGTCAAGAGGATGGGGCCAGGCTCTTTTCAGTGCTTCCCAGCGACAGGACAAGGGACAATGGGTATAAACTGTAACACAAGAAGTTCCACTTGAATGTGAGGAAAAAGTTGTTTACCTTGAGGGTGAGAGAGCACTGGGACAGGCTGCCAGAGAGGCTGTGGAGTCTCCTTCTCTGGAGACTTTCAAAACCCACCTGGATGTGTCCCTGTGCAACCTGCTCTGTGATTCTGTAACAGTAAAATGAATCACTGAAGTCAAAACAAATTCTGGGTCCATATTGCAAAACTGTAATGTCAATAGCATGAAGTGCAGACAAACTGAAATACATGGGACCAAAGATAACCAAGGAAAGGGACATCAAGGAGGAAGCACAGATACCACAAAGCTGGAAACTACAAGATGCTTTTCCCTCAGCTGTGCTGAATGCTATAAAACAAAGAGGTAAATGAATGATTATCTGCAATAAAATTGCTGAGACAATACGTCACTGTATTAATTAACATGATGTTCTAGTCAGTCAGCAATATTGGGTAATTGGAAAGCCTTCAGCTAGAATAGCTGCTCCAAAGGATGGTTCCCTAATTGTTGTCCCTTTTAAGAACTTCAGAGCTTTCGAGTCCCACAGAATGTTTCCATCTATTTCAGTGAACCATTTAACCTTCTTCCTTCCTGCCATCCCCTTCCTTCCAATTAAATTAGCATGCTTTTACATTTTAAACCTTTCTTTCCTTGATTGCTTTGTGTTTTTTAAAATAACTTTTATTATGACCTAGACTCAGAGGGAATAGAATGTGCACTGGGGAAAAAAAAAAAAAAAGCCAACCAAGAAAACAACATAGCAGTGTCTTTTTTTGGCTCTGTGCTACAATCCTACATTCGTTCATGTCACCATAGGATTAGCTGTGGTCGTAGTTAATGGGGTAGTTGGTAAAAATAGCAATAGAAAATGTGAAATGAAATGGAGGTTTTGGTGTTGAGTTGCTTTTTCCATTAGAAGGTACCCAAAGAGATCATGTTGCCTAAAAAAGCAGCAGGCTTTTTTTACATGAACCTTTAAACTGTATTGCATATTATTCCAGATCTAATGATAGAGATGGAGGATCAGACAAATGATATCAATGAAGCTGGAATTCCAGTACTGGACTACAAAACCTACACAGACAGAGTCTTCTTCTTGCCCTCCAAAGATGGAGAGAAAGATGTGATGATTACAGGGAAGCTGGATATTCCCGAGGCCAGGCGGCAGACTGTGGAGCAGACTTTGAACCAGTTCTCCAACCTCCTCAACAGCAAATCATTTCTCATTAATGTGAGTACTGAAGTAGATACGCCTTGTCTCTTAGCTAGGCGTACCTGTGTGTGCAAGGTTTGCAAGCACAACTGAACCAAAATCATTAAAAATTAGTGATTTTTATACAGTTCTGATTCCACAGTAACCACTGAAGGTATGTGGCGTCACAGCCAGAGCTTCCTGGTGGCACGGAGAGACATGATCATATTTCTGTGCTAGGTCATGTAGTATGGAGTTAGTCAACATTGCAGTGGCCGTAGGGAAACAGATATTACCCAATCTGGCATAAAAAATGCTGTTACAAGTTTGTTTTAGCCTTTTAATAAATGTGAGCAGAGAATGCTGATTCCATTCTGGTTCATCACAGGAGTCACCTGCAGGTAGCCGTCTGCTGGAACTCTGGCCCAGAGAGGCAGAGGCTCCTCAAGTGGCCTATTCATCAAGGCTGATGAGTGCTCACAGCAGCTCTGAAGAGACTTCTAATTGCTCACTCTCAAAAACTGAGGCTGATTGTCAGACACCTAAATATAGATTTAGGCTTCTAAATTTTTCTCCTTTTTTGAATGAGGCCCCACTGCTGAGATAGTTAATGGTAGCATTACAGTTTACAGCAGATGAGAGCACATTCCCAGGTGTGCTTAGATTAGTGTCTTTGTAATTTGATGTGAAAGGACTAGGAATCTGGGGGAGAGGGGAGTTGGTTTTCTCTTTTTAAGACTTGTCACAGAACATCTTTTTTCATTTATTAAAGCATGCTTTTTAGATAAGGCTTCAGTTAAAGTTTATAAGCATTCCTTGTGTTAGCCCAGTACATTGTGTGTGTATCTAAAAACAAATTATAGGCAGCATTTTCTTATAAGTAGTTTTTTCAAACTTCTGAAAACTTTTCCATTCTGTGCTTAGGAGATCAATATTAAAATAATATCATTTGTCTTCTTAGTGCAGACAAGTTGAGGTTCTTCAGAAACCTTTCATCTAACTTGACTGTACATTTGTGTTCTGTTTCAGTTCATTCACACGCTGGAAAACCAAAGGGAGTTCTCTGCTCGAGCTAAAGTATATTTTGCATCTTTACTGACAGTTGCTTTACATGGAAAACTAGAATACTATACTGACATCATGAGGACACTGTTCTTAGAACTGATGGAGCAGTATGTTGTGGCAAAAAACCCAAAGCTGATGCTAAGAAGGTTTGCATGATTGTCATATTTTCTGTAGTTCTCTGGGTTTCTGTAAATGTATTCTTTTTGCAATGTGGCAGTATTAGAATGCCAGCTATCCGTGAAAGTCAGAAATAACCTGGCCCAAGCAGATTAGGTAGACAAGCTCACCAGGAATAGCTGTGGAAGGCACAGGCAGGACTGCTGGCGACAGATTTCCTAATTCAGATACTGTAGTGCAGAATCTGCATTGAGATTAGTGAAACATCTACCTTCAAACTACAATACTGAACATTTAATTTACTTTTTAATCTAATTTTATTCCAAATGATCTAGAATTTATACCACACATCATCTCCATGCTGAGCGCACATAATCAGCTTGCATTGTGCATTCAGTGAGGGCTTGCTTTAATGTTGCTAGCCTAAATAAATTACAAAAGACCTTGCTCTGTGTATGTTGTAGCTTTGTAATCTGTAGGTTATTTCCCAGTAACAGCATAACTGGGTTAATTTTTCAGCTCTTACAGTGTAGGCTCAGTTTAAGATCTTGCATAAAGGATGTCTGCTTTTCGGTAATGAACTGAAGGTACCTAGGAATGATGAGCGATACAAAGCACTTATCCTAAAGCAAGTACATGCTCTCAAGACTGTATAGGGAAATCACTGTATTAGGAGAGTGCATGCAGTTAAGCATGTAAAAATACTATATTTCAAGCAAGCAATGTTTTTCTTTAAAACTTTGTCATTAAGTACCCTTATACACAGGGTTGTTGGTTTTTTTTCAGATCTGAAACAGTTGTTGAAAGAATGTTGTCTAACTGGATGTCTATTTGTTTATATCAGTACCTCAAGGTAAGAGTTGAAATCTGTGGGGGTTTTTTACTGATAATATTTAAACATGCTGCATTTATTATATCTTTTGGGTTTGCTTTATTTCATTTCATTTCCTTTAAACAGGACAATGCCGGGGAGCCTCTTTATAAATTGTTCAAGGCTATCAAACACCAGGTGGAAAAAGGCCCAGTGGATGCTGTACTGAAGAAAGCCAAGTATACATTGAATGACACAGGCTTACTGGGAGATGATGTAGAGTATACACAGTTGGTGAGCAGAGCCATTTTTTCTTTTAAAATTAAGCCCTATAGCGTTACATCTGTACATACTTTTCTGGACTTCTGTGATCTGCACAGAAATTTGGGTCATGGGCAGAACTGTCAATAGTTTGACCAAAGCAAGTCTCCAAGCAGGAAAACTTACAAACTATCTTTTAAGCATTAAATCCAAGTCCTGCCACTGTGGAATCCATTTCAGTAAATCCATTTCATAGTTTCTGAAGTCTGTCTGAGCAGACAATGGTCAGTGTTTGGCTCCTTCCCTTTTCCCGTCTGAATTAACTGGCAATTGATTTTTGCAGAATTCTTGCACTAACATTATGCTTGAACTTTCGGTTGTCTTTCTCCCTTGTGATTGCTGCTCGTCAGCATATCAAACATCATTTTATAGATTATTTTATTGGTATACCAGGATGAGATCCTCTACAGTCTTGTGAGATGGCTCTGTAATTCTCCATAACACTTTATGAACCTATTTCTGCATTTGTTCCTGTGCAAGTCAAACTCTCCTGAACATGGGTAGCCCAACTGGTACTGAAGGGGGTTTATTTCCACCTAAGGAAATAATTCCCTGCAGTGATGAGGGGAAGCTCTCCTCTACAGGAAGTTCGGGAAACCCGTGTTAGATGCATGCTTCAAGTGGGATGAAGTGGACATCCTTGCCTCAGGAATTCCCCATCTGAGCTCCACCATCCCCTGAATCTGATCAGCAGTGCCATGGTCCAGTTCTATTATGAATTCTGCTTTGAGTTAATTGTGTTCCCTGCCACAAATTTCCAGCACTTTATCAGCCAGGTTCCAGTAGATGGATTCACTGTCTTTTTAAAAAACTGAAGTAGCCCACTCTAGCTGTTTAGGGAGTGTAAATTCTAGTTTTACTCTTTCTGACAGTCTTGCTGGTTTTCTTCAGGTTTCAGTGTAGAGCATATCAAAGATGCACAGACTGTCCTTCAAAGACCAACACAGGAAATTTTTTTCCTTCCCTTGATTTTTCTTTTATTGATGTGTTAGGAGCCATTTGTGGTTGTCTCCAACAGAGAAAGATGCAGTGACATCTCTGCAGTGTGGAAAGAGAAACAATAAAAAGCCTTATTAAGTCCCAGTTAAAAAAAAAAATCACCATTTTGTGTATTCTGAAGGAATGCTGATGGGAGGGCTGATGTGAGGAGATTGCTGTAGGATTTTCACTCACAGAATCACTAGACTGTGACCTAGACTGCCTGGGGGAAAAGGATATGCTGGGCAAGAAGTAGTATTTTAATTTCAATTGATATTTTGGGGATTAGTTGAGTTGTCATCTTCATATCTGAGCTGAAAGTGCCACCCCTAGAAGCCATACTGAGTGGCAATGCTGGTTATATTTTCTGTTGTGTATAGAGAACAAAATTTACTTGCACTGTACATCATTTAAGATTTAATGGCAATAATTCTTCATTCAGTCTGTTTCTTTTCACAAAAAAAAAGCCAATGCCTGCAATTAAGCTAAATGAATGCAGTGTGAAAGCAGAAAATTTGTGTATGCAATCAAATGTGGGCACAACAAGCATAGTAGCTAGATATTAAACATTATAGCATCGTACAGTAGCAGTATTTGGTCCAGATTTACAGATTTCCCATCAAACAAAGATTTTATCTGTGTGCATGTCCAGAAGATGATGAGATATATGTGTGTGTATATATATATATGATGAAATATTATGAAAGGGATTACTATTGCTATGAATTATTGGGCTCTTTAGTATGATGATGACATTGTTGTGGTAACTGAACAGTTAGAGAGCATTTGTGCACCAAGGCAGGTAAAAGCTTGAGTTAATTAGTTCACTTCTGCCTGAAAGTGAGACACGGTGGGAAAGTACGGTATAGAGCAGTTGTCTGCTTTCTAATTGTTCTTATTTAAAAGATGAATCTGTTTTGCATTGCTGGTTACACTGACATGCTGCATACTGAAGCAGCAGCAAAATCACGTCTAATTACCATAAAGCTAATAGGAAAAGGAAGGTGCAATCTTGTGATTAGTTTGAGAGTTCTGTCAGGGGACAGTGCAATCATGTTTAATTTGACTGCCGTATGGTCTAACTTTTCTTCACTATTTAAAAATACCAGCCATACAAATTTATTTATGAGGTATGAGATTATAAATTCAGGTATTATGGTTAGCAGAACTGTATTATCTGAGAGCTGCGATGCTTCAGATGTGCCTGGCCTCCAAAGCTGACTAGCAAAAGATCCACGAGGGCTCTGAGCTGTTGTACTGATTCACCTAGTGAAAGAAGGGGGCTTTTCATAACGTCTGTTTGGTTTTGGTGTTTTTTTCCTACTGGGGAGGTTTCCTGGCCATTGTTTTCTCATTTGCTTTTGTCTGTATTAAAACTGACACTTACATAGTAAAGCTACTTTAAAAAAAAATTACTCTAGATTTAGCAGATTACAGGCTTTCAAGATATTCTCTTTAACATTAAAAAAAACATGTCAATATTATCAGTAATATTTTGGAACTTGCATAAACTACTTAGGTGTATTTCCTGGAGCTATTAGAGTTATTGTGACAATAGTAATCAGTAAATTAAGTCTTCAAACACCAAATATTATAAAAATGGCTTTTATATATACATATATGTGTGTATTTATATATCTCTAATGAACAGCTGGTCACAGGAGGTAGTTAATGGGAGCTAAACAAGTCACTGCTCATCAGTTGAGCCATATTAAGGGATCATATGTACAGACCTAGTCTGCTCAACTTGAGAAGTAAACCACAACCATGAAGACAGCATAAAGGAAGGCAAAAGCACACAGTATTCTAGGAGTTCAGCAAAGAGCAGCTCAAATGAGTGTTGGGAACTTATTAAGTTTGGGCACTGCATTACTTGTGCTTTTCTATGTTCCAGGTTATCAGGTTATATGAGAAGCCTGTAACTAGTCAGTAGTCCAACTGCTTTGTTCTTGTGTGTCCCTTTTTAATAAATTCCCAAGACTCGATAATAGTAGCATATTAGACATGAGTAAATCTGTTGTGCATCTTTTCTGTTTTGTTATAGTGGGAGGGTTTAGTTGGAATTTATGATGGCTGGTTGGCTGCATAACAGCAAAGAATCCCTCAGATAATCCATACTCCCATTGCAAATATGTGTTGCTAGGCAATAATCATTGCACAGTGAATTTTAGATATTGTTTGCATTTAAATTGCCCAGAAAAACAGGTTCAGAGGTAATTCACCACTGATTTGTCTTAATAACCATGTACATTCTCTTTTTTACAGACAGTAAATGTATATGTACAGGATGGAGGAGCCGATTCCATACCTGTGAAAGTGCTGAACTGTGATACTATATCACAAGTAAAGGAAAAGATAATAGACCAAGTCTATCGAAATCTGCCATGTTCTCAGTGGCCAAAAGCTGAGAGTGTAGTTCTTGGTAGGTGGCTACTTGTGATATTATATTGAGCAGGTGAAGCATGTTGTGATTCTGTATTTTCCCCAAAAAAAGTATATAAAAGCAATTTGTTGCGGGGTTGGTTTTTTAAAAAAAAAAAAAAAAAATTGAATTCATGTTCAGCTGGATGCAAAATTACAGCATTTTGCAGCAATCTTAATATGCATTAAAAATTACTGCTTTCTTACAGAGTTCTTTTTCCTGACTCTTAAAGTTTTGATATACTGTCATTAGTGTGCAAAGAGCCTATTAATGACTGTTAGCACAAATGTATTCATGTCTTGACAGAGTCAGTATCTCAGGTGCTAATTAATGTGATAATGACAGCATGGACAATTAACTGATGGAAAAGTAATGATGCAGTTTCAGAAACTGGTACTGATTTTGACTTGCCTTTATGATGGTTATTCAAGAGTTATAACTTACAGGAGCTGCATGTTGAGGAGTTGATGAGCCACCCAGCTAATCCTCCTTGAAGGCTTTTAAAATTGCTGTTCTCAAGAAAAAAAAAAAATTATGTAATGTAAAATGCCTAATATTCTCATAATAATTGTTCCAATTAATAGTTTTGCAATATCTTCATTACTGACTTAATCTGAAAGTACAGGATGCAATTCCTGCTCTTAGAAAATCCTACTGAATTCCCTAAAAATGCCTTGTCTATTCTGTGTGAAGTCCTACTCTATTTTGGACTGATAGCAATTTGTATTATTTTTATATATATATATATAATTTATAGTATTTATGTTATATATAGTATATTATATATATAATACATAGAATTATATAATTTTGTAATATTCTATTCAAAAGAATGTAACTTTGTATAGAAAATAATCAGAACTCATGTGCATGGTTAGGAATAGCTCATGCAAACTTCTGTAATAAAGACCAACCTATTAAGCAGTAAAAAACACACATCTTGGCATGTGCCAAATTACTTCTTTTAATGTTGCACAATGCTTCGCTGGTTCTCTAAACGGAAACATTCTTGGAGTAGTTATTTTTACACATTGTTAAAAACTGTTTTTTTCTCATTTTAATTACCCCTTAGAGTGGCGTCCAGGTTCTACTGCACAGATCCTCTCAGACTTGGATTTAACATCCCAAAGAGATGGCAGATGGAAACGTATCAACACACTAATGCATTATAATGTAAGGAGGTGTTTCAGAGCAGTTGTTCACATCTGTTAACTGTTCTCTTGTAATAAATAAAATCTTTATTTGTTTTTAGAGAAACTTCTGTGCTACATAAAGAAACAAAAAAACCCCTAGCTCTGGGTCTAGGCAATAAAAGCTCGGAAATATGAAAGTCTAGGTCAAGACATATTGCCTGAATGTCTTACCAAAAACTCGTCACCTAAATGCCAGTACTTTGATTTCGTCATCAGTGCAGTGTCCAAATCCAAATTCCCCTTTGAACATTCTAAAGCTCCTTTTGTTAGGTCTTGTATTCATCTCTTCTGTTTTCTGCCACTTTCTACCCCTGAGAATTGTCTTTGTCCTTGCTCTGCTGCTAAACAGATTTTGGGTTGGTCTGGTTTGTTCAACAGCCCAGTCAGGAGAGCAGATGTTGATGCTTTTGTACATTCTATTTTAGGTTTCGTACTATGCACTCTACCAAGCACTTGAAATGCACTTATCTTCCTTTGTATGCTGTTTATTGCTTTCTTACAGCATATATTCTGATTAGGAAATATAGAGTGAGTTAGTTTTCCTTCAAAAAACAGACAAGTCTGATTCTTCATGATAAGCCCCATTTTTGTACAAAGGGTGCCTGCACCAGATTGATGAACCCCTTAAGTCTTGGAGCTGTTTCTAGCATTTTCAGTAATCTTAGAGGAGGTGTTGATGGCATGTCTTAGTAAGGGAAGGGGAGGGAGTATGTTCTGAATTGCAGAGCCAGTTGCCAAAGAAGCCTTTGAAGGGCAGCATTATTCATAGGTCTAGATTCCCTGAAAAAGATCACAGAAACTGCAGTTTAGGTTACGAGAAATAGGTTCAGTAGTGTGTACTTCTTTCAAATAACATCCTTGTGTTTGTATTTTCAAAGGTCCGAGATGGTGCCACGCTCATCTTATCAAAAATGGGAGTTTCCCAGCAACCAGAGGATAATCAGCAAGATGTCCCAGGGGAAAGTAAGTATCTTGTGGCCTCCCTACCTCCCAAGATGACTAGAAGTCAAAACCCACTCAAGAGGAATGATACCGCTCTCTTGATCTTATTTTTCGAGCACGTCTGTGGAGCTAGATATTCCCCACCAGACTACATGGGTCTTATTTGTTTTGTGTTACTCACTCTAGACTTGCAATGGTTTTCTTTGTCCTCATTATTAAAACCTTAAATAATGGGGCTTTAACCCTAATTGCTGTGCATCCATACCCCAGCTTAATAGAAGGCATTCTTAGCAAATATTTCCTTGCATATTTTGTTTCCTAATCCCACTACATCTGCAGTCAAACCATATGTTTCATCTGTGCAAAGCTTGATTTCTTTTTCTTCTTCTTTCTTCCTTTACTTACTTTCCTCTCCACGTTTCTTCCGCTAATTAGACTGAGAATTGAATGCAGTGTTCTAGATGAGCCACAACAGAGACCAGCTCCCCTTTCTGTGACATAATGGGTCCGACGCCTTTTTATTATTGCATTTCTTGCAATTAATGTTGCCTTGCAAGCTCATCTCTGTAAATTCATATTTTGTGTCTCCCTCCCTTTGAGTGATGTTTCACCAGCTACGCTAGCTTGGTTTTTCCAGGGTTTGTTAGTTGGCTTCATTTATTCCATACATGTTTTCTCCTTAGATGCAGCGTTTTCCACAGATCCTTTCTTCTTTGTGAGATTTGCAATCCACTGTAAATTAGTGTCAGGAATTCCCATATAATGTTTCCTCTCTTTCACATCACTGTTGCAGCTGTTTCATAATTCTTGCATTGCTGTTTACTACAGTATGCTGGACTTCTCAGCACGGAAGACAACCTGTTAGCTTGCAACCTGTCTTTTAAAGCTTTTATGTCTACATGTTAGTATTCTATCTAGACCAATTTCCTTTATCTCAAAATCTCTTGAGACACAATATCCATTACAGACTAAAATGCACTCAGATTTTTATGGAAATACTTACTTGAAAATTTATGTTCTTGTCACATGTGTTTCCTTTACATTTAAGATGTTCGGTTTCTCTATGTTTTTTTATCCTTATATTCAGTTATTTTACAAAAGGTAGAAGTTAGATTTATGGAACAGTAATTGTTGAGATCGTTCTTCCTTCTATGAACTCATTTGATATGCTTTTCTGTCTAGCACTTATTGCAAAAGCTTCACTTAATAGTTTCATTCCTTTAAACAGATTTACTGATCTCAGATTTAATAGGTTTCAAGGCCTGGGCAGTCACACAGATTGGAAATAGTATGCCAGAATTGTATATTTTTCAAGAAGATGGGTCTCAGCTGATAGCTCGGGCATATATTGCTATTTAACTTAAATGTACAGACTTCCGTTTAATTTCTATTGACTGTTGGACAGGAAATTAGGACAGGCAGAATTACTTGCCATTTACTTTTTACTCTGTCCTCCTGGATGCTTTCTGTTGAGACTCTTCCCAGCATCCTTGAAAGGTCTTTTAATTGTCGTGGCTATACCTTGACTGCTATCCTCTCACCCCTTTACTGCAAGTGCCTGCCATAGTGGGCCAAGTGGTGGCTACTCTGTCATAGCAGGTGCCAACCCAGCATGTTAACTTAAAAAGTCATCCATTTTAATAAAGAGAACAGTGAAGTGCAGCCAGTGAGCTGTTTCCTAGTCCCTGTTCAGTTCGGTAGCACGAATTGCGGAGATAACTGGTGAGACGGTAGTTGCCTCCACTCTAAAGAAGTGGAGTGGACCATGAATGGAGCTTGATGGTGTCCTTAGCTTGTTTTGCTTTCTTAACACAGAGCAGTGTTCAGTCACCCATTCTGGGCTGTCAGTCTTCATCCTCCCCACCTCTCTACCCTTGTGGCAGGCAGTAGAGGACCGGACCATGTGGTTTTCTTTTTTTGCTGTGTTTGTGGGGTTTTTATTTTTCCTCCTTCTCTACAATTATATCTTTAGCTATGATTCAGTATGGTGAAGCTCTTTGAACATACGTGATCTGCATTCCAAGATGAACTCCTTAAGTTATACGTGTGGCATGCTAAATTGTAAAGGAAGAGCAGACTTCTGGGGGCAGTGCTGTCACACAAGGGCTCTCATACACCAGAGAAGAATCTGCAAAGAATTGATCCCAAAGTCTGGGGTGAAGACAACTTCTGCCATGTTTATTCTCCACATCCTGTCTTGCACCATGGTAGAGTACAAATTTGGGAAGGCGATGTTTTGTGCCAGCCTAGCCCATTTTCTTTAGTGCCAGAGGGTCCTCTGAGCTATCTGGTGCCAACTTGTTCTTTTGGAAAGCTATAAAATACTACAAATGTAGCACAAAGCAAGAGTTTGCAGTAAGAGTGATTTGTGAGACACTATGCATATAAAAGGGACAGGAGAAGATCAGAGGCTTCCCCTCCCACACATACACATTTATATGACACAGGGATTTACAGGGTTGGAATAAACAGAAATCCTATCCCAGCTCTATGAAATGAGGCCTGTGACAAAGTGGTTTTCCTTTTATTCAGAGTCTCTCATTAACTTGCACCTTTTGCATTGAGAAGTGTCAGCTGAAGCCGTTGACTGTCTGCCAAAGTACTAGGCTTTGCACAGAACAAAAATGTAAAACCGTGTTCAGAGGTGTTGCTCTAAATCCTGGCATTGCTTCCATACTGCTTTTGATTCAAAGCTTCTAACAGGAAGACACTAGAAGCTGGAGGTTGTGACAAATTAAATGCAGCATCTTTTGCTTCTGGAGATAATAAATGCAATTACTAATTTGTGTCAAGATGGAGAATGGTTTCAGTGATTTCGTGCTAGTATTTCTGTACTGTAAGCTAACAGAACATGCGCTGTTATTCTGGGGTTTTTCTCCAGGTTTTTTGTTTGGTTGATTGGTTTCTGTGTTTTCATTCTGAATAAAAATAGACAGTGTTGCAGATCAGAAATACTGATCAGCAGATCTGTGTAGGGCAGCCCTTTTTTCACCCCCATGGAGCAGTCTATTCACAGGCGGGGAGGAGACTGGAAGGAAGCTAACGAGCTGCAGGCCACACAAGGGGAAAGGAGCTGTTTTGTCTCTCACCGTCTCACTTACCTCCATCATGTTTACATCATGGTTCATACCACTACAATTAGTCACCGCAGTCAATGATTGGCATTAACTCCTCCCAGCATTATTTTATATTGGCCAAAGAATGTCCAAGGGCCAAGATTAAGAGTTTGGGGGGAAGCTTTTGACTCAGTGGGCACAGTCTTCTCCCTGCTTACGGCTTGACATCTAATGTGGTTATTGCAATAAAAAAGGAGGTGTTTTGCCCTACCTTTTATTTTCTTCACCTCCTACTTTTCCATTGGGAAAAACATTATCTCACAGAGATGTTCTTTTCTCTGAGCAGCAATACTGCTGACATGTTTTGTGGCCCCATGTTTGAATTTCTCTTCCTCTTTCTTCCTATTTTTAGCAATGAAGTGGGATCTTTGTGTTGCAGAAGTTCATCTGCTTGAGCTGTAGTCTCTTAATCCCTGCTTTCCTATGAAACAACTACTATTTCACTAGTAGCCAATTCCGTCGTTGCTAAACAAACACGGGCCAAATTAAGCTGCACATAAGGGCCATTAACCTCAGTGGAAACCCCTTGGGTTGTTTCTCTTCTCTGCAAAGTTAAACTGGGCCATATACCATCAGGAGGGCAAAGAGAGGATAAATTCCTCTGAATCAAAGGAGGAAGCAGAAGCGTACCAAGCAACTGACATAAGGCTGGAAAATAGTTTCTGCTCTAAATGCATGATTTGATCTATTAATTTACAAAAGTAAATAACAGACATTGCAAAAGAAATTCCAGGCTGCAGGCCCAGCAGCAGTTCTTACTGTACTGGCAGATGATTGCAGTGAACGGTATCTGTTGCAGAATCGCAGCTGCTTCAAAATAAAGTGATAGCTTTTATTTTGTTCTTGCTTCATTCACATGAACTTCCAGGTCAAATTAAGGACTCTCAAAGGACAACGTGATTTAATGTGGGATTTATTTTTTTCCCTACCTGGTTAAAGAGAAGCAAAGGCCCCAGAAGACTGCATAGCTAGTGCTTCCCATGAGGATATATAAAGTAGATTCAAGTGGAAGTGTTGGCTTGGCCACATTGCACCTAAATATTATTTTCCCCTGAGATGTAAAATACTAACATAGGTTCAAGCTAGTAAATTTAATTTAGTAGCTGTTGAGTAACTTAATAAATTACTATGGCCAAAATTTTGAAGAAAAAACTCATGCAATTAGAAAGTGATATTTTCTGCTGTAACTGGGGTTTAGTTATGTTAGATATGTATATTAAAGGATAAAACTTAGCAGTAATGCAAAATACTTTGTGCAATATGACAGAATCACGATTTTTATAGGAAAAATAACTTTCCCATTTTTAAGTCGTCAATGATTTTAAATGCACTGATAACTTCCACTGGAAAAGCACCATTGATTTTAGAGACTATGCCAAGCAGATGTAAAAATTCAGAAATTAAGGGAAGAACAAGCAAAACCAGGAGATTTTAAACTAAGTTTTTGTCAGAGAATCTTTTTTGAAGGGATATTAATTGCAAGTTAAAATGATTGTATCCTGTCTTTTTTAACTGTTTGTAAGAAAAGATTCTCAAGCATAGAGTTTGTCTGAACATTCATGTTGATGCTGAAGTGCAAGACTCCCTTTATTCCACTGCGTGATCATGGAACTAAGCTCAGGGACCAGGTGTGTGACCGAGCCATGGATAGCATAGTAAGGCACTGTATTCAGATGAGCTGTCATTAGCATCCAGGTTCTTACTCCTTATAGTTTCTGCTATATGGTAGCAGACTTGATGTAAGTCTCTTTCTCTGGTTTAAGCTATGAATGCTGACAAATTTTAAAAAATCTTATTTATAATGGATTATAAAAATTGCTGCAGTCATTACCTCTGTCTGCTGGAATTCACATCCTCTCAACAAAGGGATGCATTTTTCCTCCTTTTAAGTTATAAAGTGAAGTGGCACTGGTCAAATGCTGATAAAAGCAGGTTTGAACTGAGGTACCATACTTCGAACTCAGAAGTTAGGGTAAAACATAAATTGTAATGGTGATACCTAGAAAAAAGGTTGAGATAATAAATTCTTTAATTACCACTGAAAAACTCACCACAACTACTACAGCACTATCTTTCCTTGTACCTGGAGTAGGATAAAATTGCTCTTTCTGTGGTGGCTGTCAGGTCAGAACTAGCTGAGTTTCTGTAACTTGATCGTGTCTCCAAGAGTTCAGAATGGGGTAGAGTACGTCAATGTGTGGACCTCAAAAAATGCACATACTGTGCTTATGTGACCGAACAGGAGTTTCCTTATTATGTGATTCCTTCCTCTCCCTATGCAAAAGCAAGCTTTTTCAACTTAGGTTCAGCACTTAGCTTGAGTTGCGTGGGTTGGACAGGAGCAGAGTAATCTAGATCCTTTTAGCAAGAGGACGGGTATGTGCAGGATAGGGAACGAAGATCTTACATGTACTTATGTATGCGGGGCTTTGGGGTTGCTGTTTTCGATATGAGTCATTTTTTTGAATTATTGTGATTGCTGTTTCTAGGACATGCACTCTTGGAAGATGAAAATAAGGTCTGGCATCTAGTCCGGCCAGTAGATGAAATAGATGAAGGTAAATCAAAGCGGGGCAGTGTGAAAGAAAAAGAGAGGACCAAAGCTATTACAGAAATCTACCTGACCAGACTTCTTTCTGTGAAGGTAAGTCTCAGATGTGCCATGGTTACACCTTACTTCTGTGGATTTTGAGGTACAACTGAAGAAAATGATGCAAATACTAGTCGTGTGTTTGGCTGCAGTTTTGAATGTGTCATACTTACAAGCTGGTGTTAAGAACTTCCAATGATTAATATGCCGTGAGGAACATTACTGGGAAAGAGATAAGGTATAACTCCCCGATCAAAGCTGATAACCATGATTATGTGTTCATTAAATAAGATATTTTTCTTTTAAGACAAAGATGGGTATTCTGCTCTGTGCCACCTGTTTAGATAGTATTTTGTTAGGTTTTCTTTTGAACAAAATGCTTTATGAACTGCTACAGAGCCTGGTATTTTCCTATTCTTGTGTGTGACCAGTGCTGCAGTATAACCTAGAAAAATAAGAATGTTTTCCTATAATAATAGTCCTTTTAGAGTAGTTTTAGTGCTTATGCTGCAGAACGGATCACAACTTTGTGAAGCATTCCTCCTTGCAGAAGGAATTTAAAATAATGTGTTTAATGACCCTAAAGCCAGACTCCTCATGAAAATGAGAGCGGTCTGGCTCCAGCTAAGGCCATTTGTCCAAGTGTGAAAGTGGACATGAAGGAAAGCCTGCACATAGACAACACAGACTCAGGACAAAGAGCCATCAAGATACTTACATCCCTCTGTGCTGTTCATAACTCCGTTGCAGCTGCCGCTTTTGTGTTCACTATAGCTAGTTTATACATTACCAGTCTGGAGCTTTACTAACTCATGCAGAGCTGGTGAGGTGTTATGGCTGGGACCACAGCTATCCCTCTAACACATGGACTGTTGATGTGTCCTTGCTAACAGCAGAGTGGCTATGGGCTCCTTGCCTTCCTGGTCCCTGCCTGTTCTGAGGCTGGCAGCTGGAGTGACAGCGAAGGAGGGTGTAGCCCTTCAAATGCATCCATAGGGCCAACCAGCTGAGTGGGGATGAACTGCATGTGGCCTCAATGGGGTCATCTCTAAAACAAGGGGGAAATCTCTGAGGTCACAATCTCTAAGGTCCAGGCAGATGCAGGAACCCAACCAAGCACACAGTCCTTCTGGGATGCTTCACTCCTTGGGCTCAGGGGAGCTCATGGAGCTGGGCCAAACTGGGTGTCTGATGAGACCCAAGTGCTTGCCCTTAAACAAAAAGTCAAATGCTCACTGGTACTTTTTCCTCTGTCTCTTTCTAAAAATTTCATGGAGCCAGAGAAACTGGAGGTGGGAAGCTGCAAAACCATTAAAAAAATGGCTAACAATTATTTTAATGTGCACAACAACCCTGAAGTTTAAATGTATTGTATACTTAGCAATCAGTTTCTGCTTCTTCTGTCAAGCAGAAAGCACGCCTTTCTGTGCAAACTTTAGAATAGTTGGTGAAGGCACAACCTTTCAGGCTAGAACATAAAATTGTTCTTTAGAAGGTCTTTACTGTGTTGGCACTTTGCCAGGTCGCTGCACTAACAAGTTGCTTGGGTTTTGTCACCTGGTACACTTAGCACTTAGGATAAAGGCCATCAGTAACCGCAACTGGATTATGGGCTGTTAATGTCAACAGGAATGAAAGATTCCTGGGTGGCACTGAGTTCATCCTGTAACACAAATGTAACGCATTTTTTTAAATTTTACTTTTAAGGGGACACTTCAGCAGTTTGTAGATAACTTCTTTCATAGTGTGCTCAACTCGAACCATGTGGTGCCACCAGCTGTGAAATACTTCTTTGACTTTCTTGATGAGCAAGCAGAAAAACATGACATCAAGGATGAAGATACCATTCACATCTGGAAAACAAACAGGTACAGTATGAACAGAGTTAATCCTTGTATTGCAGAGAAATGAGTGTAATTCCCAGGTATGTCCTGGCACTCACCACAAATCAAAGTAAATGTATATACGTATATACATTTCTAATTCTCAGAATCGTTTTAATTGATTTAATATGTTTATGTGATCAAAAAGATTCCCTGTAAGCCTAGGAGCTGCAAAAATGAAACCAGCCTACCTATGGGGTTGTTGTTGGCAGACGTACCATGTCACTTTCTGTCTTTCCTCAGAGAAGAGGAAAGCAAAAGAAAAATGGGACTGGATTTACCTGTCAAAGCACAAAATCTAATAAAATATTACTCAGGTAGTTTCTCTAACCACTCAGACATCTCTTGCTATTTTGGGGCACTCAAGATTTTTCTCCTATGGGTTTTTCCATGAGATTTGTAAAGGCTTGGTTTTCAGTCACGGAAACCAGACAACAGATAGCTTGTATAAATGTTGAAATATAAAATGAAGCTTCACTGTTGTGAGGACATCAAAATTCAAAACCCGTTCTTAATTTCATGCGATTTGCTCGTTGTACAACTTTTATTGTGTAAAAAGGATTATTTATCTTTTTCCTTGCTTTGCAGCCTGCCTCTTAGATTCTGGGTAAACATACTGAAAAATCCCCATTTCATCTTTGATGTTCATGTTCACGAAGTAGTAGATGCTTCCTTGTCAGTCATTGCACAGACTTTCATGGATGCTTGCACAAGAACAGAGCACAAATTAAGCAGAGTAAGTGATTTGCATTCTACATTCTGACTATGCTCATGCCTGACAAGACAAAGGGCATCCTCATAGACAATACCCATTCTCTGAGGGGATACAGCCTTGATAGTTTCTTTTTAGTTTTATAATGAAGTTAGCATTTCACCACTTAACAGGTTGGTGAACGTGTCAGCATTACTATGTAGTTTGCCAATTAATATTTACAAAAAGGAGAAAATAGCAACTGCTTTTATAAAAGGCAAATTCAAATACTGATGATTTCATGTCCACCAATAGTTTAGTATCATCTTGCATTAATATATTTGTAACCCTCAACAGTAATGCGGTGTGTAAACTTTGTCCTTTTAGGACAAATAATCCCACCAATGTTAATAAGCATCCAGATGTTAATATCTGTAAAGCTCAAGCGCATATGAATATAAAGGCTTGATCTTGAGGGTTTTACTTTCTTTTGCTTCCTAGAGGTGTTCATAAATCAACCAAGTTTCTCTCTATGATATATTTTTCAGGATTCTCCAAGTAATAAATTACTTTATGCGAAAGAGATCTCTAATTATAAGAAAATGGTGGAAGAGTAAGTATAGACTCTTTTCATCCTTATTCAGTGTTTTTAGGGCTCTAAGCCTGTGTAAGAGGAAAAGCGAATGCTGAGATAGTCAAAGTCAACTGCCAAATGTTAAACATTTTACACCTGAATGTTACAACACTCCCTTGGTGGTAGTGTTGGCAAGGTTGAAACAGAGCAGCGTTATGACCCAGTGCGTGTTTGTATCTGTGGAGATGGATGGATAGATTTATTCAGAACAAAATATGATGCTGTTTTCTGCAGTGGTTGTTGTTGCCCATACGATATGTCTAACCAGCGCTGCACTTCCATAACTCAGTAGAGATCAAAGCCTGGAAACATTTTTACACACACATTTTTTTCTTCCATCTCTGAACTTTATTCATTTACATAATTGGCAATTCTGTGAATACTGCAGAAGATCTGCCACAGGACAAAACTCTTGCTAGCTGATGACTTCAGAAGTTTGAAGGCCTAAAGTAATCATCAGCTGCAATTGTAAATATATTTCTTTCCTGTGGTATGGCCCTGTACAGTCAGGTATGATTTGCCTCTGTTGTGAACATACTGATGACTGTTGGAAGGCAGGATTTCTAAAGGAATCATTGGTCTGTTGTGGTAGAGCATCTCCTGCATTATTAGGAGGCATATTTAAAGTAATTGCAAAATTGAAAGACAGAATTACTGAAAAAACACACTGTATTTCATTCACCTAATTGAAAGTCTGTTTTCATCTGTTTCAGTTACTACAAAGGTATTCGTCAGATGGTGCCAGTTAGTGACCAAGATATGAATACCCACCTAGCAGAGATTTCTAGGGTAAGAATAAATTCCATTTTCTTGTCCTGAAATTGGAACTAGCACAGTGTTTCTTTGTCTTCTCTTTCTGACTCAACAAGGGGGGTTTTGTATGTGCAAACATCAAATGAGATATTCATAAATCTATGAAATATTCCTGTTGAGTGTAGTCGTGCCTTTTAGCCCTTTGAAATATTGATTACTGATTGGAACCAAGAGTGGTCATCATCACTAATTATCTGAGTGATGATGTAGGTCCCAGAGCAAAATATTCAGATTTTTTCACATCCATTGCAGAAAAATTACAGCACTCTAATTGTTTTTCCTCTCCACAGCATATAGAGGATTTTTAGCATTGATCATATTGATGAGAAATAATGACTAAATTCAGAGTGATACCACAGCAAAAACTAGATTCCAGAAATGAAAGAGGAGGCCTATACACCAAACATAGCCTGGTTTAGCCCTGTCTGTACAAAGGCAATACTTCCGCTTTACACTGCATGTCAGAAGCTCACCGTGTGCTCGCTCAGTGGCACTTTTTCTTTTTGCATTTATAGGTTATCGGGGGTTACCTGTCATGGAGAAGAGCAGAGGGGTGGGGTTGATAGCTGGGGACTGTGGCTGGAGACAGGTGGAGCAAAGACACTGCAAAATCTGCTTCAGCCTTGAAAGAGCCTGTCTGCTCTGCAGCTCGGCTTAGCTAGAGGAGGCTTATGCCTTTGAAGCACTCAATTTAACTTGGAGAACCAGGAGAAGCTCTCACTAGTCTTAAAAGATGTTTAGCCTGAGCAAAAAGACAGTGTACTTACTGGCTGGTTTGCTCATTTGCTTAATTTAGTTGAAGTGCTGTAGCGTGAGGAGGATGTTTGGGAATTTTTTGGAGTTTGTTTATTTCAGTGCCCTTAAGACCTAACATCTTGCAGATCAACATCCTCATGAGAGTATTTCTATTTTCAGTCATTCACTACAAAACTCATCTGCAGTGACATTTAATTTTCCAGTTCACTTTATTTATTGCACAAATTGAGATGTATATAAGTTCAGTAGAATGTTTTAACATTAGCAGAATATGTTGATCCTTTCTATTTACATTATAAATTATGATAAAAATTAATATGGAAGGGGTGATCGAACATAGCAAATTTTGATCAGCTCTAGAAGTGACTTTTATAGAGCAAGGAAAGACGGATGTTTCTCTGCTGCTTTAGGCCTTGGGTAATCATTTACACCAGTATCAATATTTTGCAATTCTTAATTTTCTTAACTGACTTAAAAGACTAAAGGCATAGCTAGAAGTTTGAATCCTATACATTTGAATGAAAAACACCTGTTTAGACAGGTAGAGAACATTCACTGAATAAGGTAAATGTTGGGGGGAGGGAGGAAGGGGTGATGGAAGGATTATTTCCTGCTTCATTTAAAGTCCTTTGTGTCTGTCTCCCTCTCTCGCCCGACCCTGCTTTCCATCTTCATGATTCAGATGGCTTTTTCCAAACGTATATGTGCTCACGATCCTGACGCGTTACACCTTTGCTGTAGTGATGTGTGAATAATTTCAAAGAGCTGGAGAAAGGATTTCAAACAACCATGACAGTGACAGAATCAATGCTTTAATATCTCAGCAATACGTAGATTTAACAAAGTAAATGCTTTAGTTATATATACCCATGTTGCTAACAGATGTTTCTTCTGTAGTCTACGGTTTATTGTTCAGAGGTCAAAATATTTTCCATCTCCAGTGTTAGAGTTGTAGGCAGGGTAGAAAAACACCAGTGGGAAAGCCTTGATCTAAAAATCACCAAACAAAAGTTTCTCACCCCTTTTTTCTGCCTCAACTGTCATTTAGCAAAAGTTACAGGGTACGGACCTTGCATTTGGAAATCTTGTAAATTGTATCCAACAGTTGTGCATGCGCATAACTTTCAGCTGTCTGTGATCATATTTTGACATGTTTGCTGCCTGCTTGTGTTAACAGGCACATACCGATTCCTTAAATACACTTGTGGCTCTACACCAACTCTACCAGTATACTAACAAATACTATGATGAGGTAAGTTGCGGCTGTTGTTTTCATTTTTTAATATCAATGCTAAAAGGTTATGAAGGCTAACATCAGTCTAAGGGAATGACTTCTGGAATTCCCTGGGTAACCAGCTCAAAGCAACGCTGAACAGAAAGCTCAGATTTCGAAGTTACACACTTTGCTTGGCAATTACACTGGTCAAGGGTGTGTTGTTGTAAATGAACAATTTCATTATGGGCTGTCTAGTTTTGTGACAGTTTAAAAGTGATAGTTTAACAAGATCTGGAAGAGAAATGGATTTAAAAATCGTTTCTCTTCAGTTCTACCACCCTAATTCCTAAGAATTAGGACATAAGAATGTCACTAAGCAAAAAGTAATCATCAGAGCTATATCAGGTTTCAAGCCAGCGGGGGGGTTTTATTAGGAAGAATCCATTAAACTTTTTTTGCCTGTAGGAATGGGGGCTGCCATGACTTTTTTATTAGTTAGATGCACTTAAAACTTCCATGCATGCTACTGTCCCTGTTTTGCCGTGCCAAATGAAGTGCCTGCCCAAGGTAAAGCGAAGTAGAGTAACTGTTGAATATAGCTTGATTCAAAAGCAGGCTTACAGATGCCATCCAAAATGTTTCTTAAGTTTTTCACGCCCTGTGGAAAGAGGGACAAAGAATATACCAGTGTAGCTGGGCTGTGGCTATGGCTCTCCAAACTTAATCTGAAAACAAAAAGAGAGAAGGAAACTTTTATTCAAAGGTTTCCATGGAAATGAATGCTTCCAGAAAACTCTCAGAATTAAATCAAAGCAAGTAAGAACAGATGCTGAATCAAAAAGGAGTGCAGCACATGTGAGCTCTCTTTGGTTTGTCTTGCACCTCAGCACAGTTCGCGTTTTCACTTACATTTAGCGCTAAGGCAGTGAGTCTCATCCTCAGCTTCACTGCAGCTGCTTTATACAGGAGCAGCCAGCCTGTCGCAGCTTTCAAACAGATGTAAGCAGGGAAAATCAAACCGCCCCGAGAAGTCTTGCAATGAGGGTCAGTAGGGGAAGCGGCCAGAGGAATGCAGGCCAACCCAACGGCGTTGGTTTCCTCGCCCCTCGTCCCCAGTGCAAACCGAGCTGCTTTCAGCACCTTCCCCCATGTATCCATGGCCTGCCCTCTTACAGAAACACTCAGGGGTCCTGCCTGATAGAGGGACCGTAAAGCCCTGATTCTTCCACACTCCTGTGTCCTGCTTCCACTCATGGTTTCCACAGGCACAGGTGGAGTCACGGGTCTGTGGGACTTCATTAGTGGCAGGCCACCAAAACCCAGTGCATAGCTGCCGCTCTTCCTTTCACGTACATCACTGTGTAACAACAAGGTGCATCTGATGAAAAGGCTGCTAATTCAGAGTTATGGAGATAATCTGTCAAGAACCATTCAGTAAAATTAATCAAGGTTATTTATTTTCCGTGAAAATGTTTTAATTTGCATAAATTGGAACATTTTGCAGCTGCCCTTGTCCTTATTACTGATGCAGTGGTTCCCGGCATGCGCTGTACCTTCTGTATCTCTGCAGGGCTTGACAATGACTAAGTGGGTACATTCTAATTGTCCACATTTATATGAAGGATATAGTCACCAGCAGAGATAATCATGAATTATTTAGTCTAGATTTGAGGAGTTACAGATAGATGTAATTGTTTAAATTAAGGGAACAATATCAAATTAAATTAACCCAAACTTAAATACTTTACTAAGTGTTTATTAACTCTGTCTTGTAAAAAAGTTTTCATGCTCTAAAACCAAATCCATTAAAATAATTATTTCTAAACAGATTTGCTCCTGTGTTTGAGACTCAAATGCTATACCAGCCCTTCAAAGTTAAATTATTGGTTTGATTGATACTGACTGCATTAATCTCCACTGTCAATGATGTGCAAGAAGTAGTAAGACTCACAGGTAGCGACAGGCAAACTCTGTTTCTCTGGTTCTTGTACTTGCACATTTATACGGTATTTAAACAGAGCTAAAGGTTTTGGCTTGATTACAGTGTCTGACTTAAATTAATAAAGCCAGTTCTAGAAAAGGAACGGTTTTGCCTTGTAATACATTCTTCTAATGGTGAAATCTAATAGTTGGTGGAAAAGTTTTCCTAAAGGATGATGGAAATTAAAACCTTTTGAAACCTTTGAAATTTGATCTTGAGAAGCCCTAAAAAACTCTATTTGAAGAAGAGCCTTCTCATAACAGTTGACCTTTTCTAGCTCTTGTTTTCAAATCCCTCGTGTCATAGAGTCATACCTTCTCATATATACTCCGTACAGCTGAGGCTGCATGCAGGACGCTGGGGGGCTCCTCTGATGAGCTCATTGCTTCCTGAGCTACGTGGTACCGGGTCAGAGTCACAGCATTCCTTGGCGAGAGCCAAGGGGAGCTGCCGGCAGCCCCCTGACGCTGTGGCCAGACCACTTTCTTCCCTGCATTGCCTATAGACACAAGAGACCTTGCGTTGCCCTACCTTATGCCAGTGCGTGGACCACCCAGGAGCTTCGCGTAACCAAAGCAGATGCAGCTTAACTACTGCTGATAAACGACCCTTCAGCCTTGTAGGGTGCAACGCAAGTGAAAGTGCTGTTTCTTAAATAGCTATAAAGACGCTTTTCCCCCTGCCTGCTCCATCTTGGAATGTAATATTTCACAAGATAAAGTGCTACCTATTAATTTGCTTGAATCCCAGCATAATGGGAAACATTACAGCAACTTAGATAAAGTAACGGAGACGATCATTTTTATTGCCTTTGTGTAAAAATAGAATGTGTGTCCTACTAAATGGACTTTATCTTTGATACAGAGAGAATGCAGAAGACTCTATACAACCGAAGTAGTATCAAACACTTGGTCCGGGAACTATGTCATATATTTTAAGCTAAATGATTCTAAACATTCTGTGTTTATTTCTCCAGATTATAAATGCACTTGAAGAGGATCCAGCTGCACAAAAAATGCAGCTTGCCTTCCGTTTACAGCAAATAGCAGCTGCGTTAGAGAATAAAGTGACTGACCTTTGACTCAAAAGCCGCAATAAAGAAATCTGATCTGAAGATGTTCAAATTCATTCTTCCTGTTAAGGAAATAGTGTTCTATTTTTTAATGTATAATTACAACTTTAAATGAAATATTTCATGTTTTTTTGATAGCAGAGGTGTAATGTAAAGAATTTTTACTGTAAATTATGCTTCTAATTAAAAGCTGTGTTGTGTGTAAATGAATCTTCTGTGGGAAGGAGAGTCCTTTGGTTGGGGGCAGGGTGGGGGGTGGAAGAAGGAAAACCTATAGTTCGTTTAATTTAGTAGAATCTGAGACATCAGCATTTAGGATTCATTATACTATAGCATCCTTTCTACATTAAGCAATATTTGTACTAAGAAAACAGTAACATACTCAGAGACACATGCAATATCCCCTTTTATTTTGATAACTGGAAATTGATTTCCATATAGCTCTAAAATTTAGTCTATGCTCATAAGGAACGTTGTGAACAACATGTCTGATTTCTCTGGAAGATCTGAAAATGGGATTTGCTACCACACACGGTTCTTAATTTAATTATTTATGTCCATGGTGATGCACAGTATTGCACCCACCACAGTTGGCTGCAATGGAAATAAGAGTAATGTCAGTGTAGGAGGGTTCTACTGATAAAGTCTCATTCGTTTCAGAAATCACTGCAAAGAAGGAATTAGTCCTTAAAAATTTACAACTCTTTGTTATTATTGTGAGTTTTATGATATATGCTAATGTGCCTTACTTGTACTAATTCTGTGAATCTGATGAATGGTTTTGTAAAAAGAAGCAGATCAGAAAAAGAAATATTTATGTGCTATTGAATGACTTTTGTGTGAAAAACATGACCAGCAGAATGCTTGTAATTAGCTGCTTGCCGAGAGTGTGCTGTTTAACATGATTTGATTATGTATAATATCTTATTTTAGAATGGTTCTGATGATTTTTTAATTTGAATCTTGGAACTGTCCTAGAAATACCATCACTTGTTTTTATTGTATTTGTGATGTAAAATACTAGTATGATATTGGAAAATTCATATACCCGTCTATTGAAAACCACTCAGTCAGTTTTGAGCCTTGGAATGCTGCATTTGATTAAATACACACCATAACCCATAACAAAGAAAATTGAAATATCTTGTCAGAAAGTGTGTGTTTACAATATAGGTAAGCTCCGTACAAATCAAAAAGTTAGGTACGTCTTCTTACATTGCTGTATTGCACATCAGAGAACTTTATTCCTCTTTGTCTTGCAAGTCTTTGGCAGTAAAGTAGCATTTTAATGAAGCGCTGCCATCTGTACTCCTCCGTGCATTGTCCTGCCGAGCACCCGGACTCTGCTGATTCTCAGCGAGCTAATGCAATGTCTGCCGCCCATTCTGCCTGCCCAGTAGGTTGTCACACAGTTTATTGATTGTTATTTTTTTTCCCCCTTTTTGAAAATTTCCTAGTATGTGTCAGTGGGCCTTTCCTTCAGTTTCTGAAAATCAAAAGCCTCACCAGAACTGGTTTCCTACCCAATAATAGGCTGGAGGGTTTTTGCGGTTTGTTTTGTACTCAACTTGTTGCATTGTGTATAATCATTCCTCAACCTGCCCGGGCTATAAGTTATTTTACACCGTTTAGGACTGAGGTACACGACTTCTACATCAAGGTGCTTTGCCAGCTACTCCTTCGTCAACAAAAGCATCCTAATTTCATGGCTAATCTGTTACTTTGTCATTATTTGTAAATCCTGTTAATTGTAAATCAAATACAATGTTGGTTTTTTTTCCACCAAGTGTCACGGGGTCTTTACTGAAACTGGGGGGCGGGGTGGATGTTAAAAGGGGTTTGTATTGCTTCCGCCAGGGGTGACAGCGCAGCAGCAGCATCCATCAGTCTGCGGTCGGTAATGGAGGAGCACAGCACATCCTGCAGATGCTGCGCCTGACATCATGCCCTTTTTATGGGCATTTGCTCTGAAAAATGAGAGTACTCTTGAGAAGGGAGGATGTAGTGCAACATCCCGTAGCGAGGTCTTCTTGCCCGATAAAAATCCATCTTGGGACCAGAAAGCCAATTAAAGTACGGCTCAGCAGCATCTCCCCAGAGAGATGAGAAAGCCTTGCTTGAGCAAGTAGGGCTTTCAGAGGGAGCACTGCGTGCCCCCCGCCATCAGTGACTTGATGCAGAGCAGCTGCAGGCAATCGTAAGCTGCCGCGGGCCGTGGCAGTGCTGTCGCAGGATCTTTCTTACCTGTTAGGCAAGCGTGTGTGTCTGCTGGCGTGTGCGTGTTCGCAATGGATCCGCTGGTCACTCTTTGGTGCCTTGTCTTACCTTCCTGGGAAATCTGCAAACTTTCGGCGCTGCAGTGCCGTCTGCCAGGGAACACGGAGGCAGATAACTGTGAGCAGCTGCAGCTACAAAGGAGACTTAATGCCAGTTCTTCAGCTTCTGTAAGTCTCCTCTCCTGAAAGCACAGAGTTGGGATTTGAATTGACAAACTGAGCTGGGTTATTTTATTCTTTCCCCTTTTGGCTAAGCTCCTCCAGCGCTTGTTTTTCCACTCTGGTGCTCTATTTTGTCCAGGCCTAGGTTTTGGCTTCAGTTTTCCCTACATTTAGCAATTGATTCTTAAAGGCTTCATGCTCCTCCTTTGGTTTCTACTGCTACTGCCAGCTGGTTCATCTGCAAGATAAAAGAAAAAAGCTCACTGGGGGTCTCCCTCCTTTTCATCTCCTCTGCAACCCCTCTAAGGGGCGCTTCTTTCTTTGAGCGCGAGAATCTTCTCTCTGCACAATAGGAGCCACTCTACTCCGTAGCAGCAGCCATGAGCAAAGCTCCCCTGCTTGGACATCTCCCAGCTGTGGGTCAGTGGTGGGTGCAGGCTGTTGACCAGCACCAGCAGGTCTGAATCCCATTGCTGATTTCAACCTCTCCAAAGGGTTTGCTTGTCTCCTCACCAGCAAACAAGCAAGTGGAGATCTCAGATGACGGGGAAAGGTGCCGTCCCCTGCCTGCCTAATATGGAGTAACTCACCCAACCGAACAGAAATTGGGGGTTTTGCCAGGGATTTGCTCTCTATTCCTTAGTGCCGGGTCTCCCTGTGACACCTTACTAGATCTTCTTGCCGTTCTCTATAGAGATGCTATAGATTTATAAGCAAGTGGTTATGGGTGGAGGGGACCTCGGCTAGCGTGCGTATGTCAGGCGTAGTGCTTCCTCAAGATGGTTTCTCTGATCAGTCTGTTACAGCCGTACTTGAGCCTCCCCCTTCTGCAGGCTGCTGTGTTGGGCATGTTTCTCACCCTGCTCAGCCTGAGCTGTGTCCACACACACTCACTAAAGCTGGCCTTTCTAGCAACCTTTTGAAGACCAGCAGAGCCATCACTGTAAACAAAAACATACAGGGGATTCAGAAACTCGAACTGGAATTCATAAATTCACAAATTCCCAGACTGTCATAATGTGGGAGGATTTTTAGCCAGCTGCGTAAAGACTTGCAATGGCTCTAAGCCTGATATTCAGCTGCCCTAGATTTAGCAGGACTGATGAGATTTTGTGGCCAGTCCTTTAGTGTTCCAAGTTCTCAGGCCTTGTTAGTAACGCAAACAATTTTCAGGCACAGTGTGCCCTGGTAGTAGGTACCTGCATGGCCTAAGAAAACCCTTTGAATGTGATGAGGAACCCCCTTTCTCACACGCTTCCTATGGCTGCAGCACCTCAGTTCACCCTGATAAATTAAGGTTCTAGTCAGGTTTCCCGTCTGCACCTAAGCACGTGGTGTAACAGTTCTCTGAGGACTTCCACTCTAAGGAATTTGATCTTGAGCACAGATTGCCTTCTTTTAAGACTTTTTCCAGGTCTGTTGTTTTTCTCTTAGAAAAAGCTTATGGGGGAAGTTGTTTGTTTGTTTGTTTTTTCTTTCTCTGTCTAGAGATAACCCGTCAGAGCAATGAGACAGTCAGTTTCAGCAGTTTAGAGGAGGATGTCTGACCGCCGCTTTTCTACCAACCACTGGCTCCAGTCCTGTGTCGTTCTGCTTTACACTCGGAGGGGTTGAAATCTGGCACTCTGAGTCCCTGGAGTTTTTGCACTGGAAATCTCAGCACCGTGGTCCTTGTGACTTGCTTTCATCCCTCATTCCCAGCTCAAAACAGTCAAGCTCAGTGCCTGAAGCTTTCCAGGTTCTCCATTACACAAGCTCCTCTCATCTCAAACGTCTTCTTTGCCAGATCGCCTGGAGCACAAGATTCCCTGGAGAACAAACGACAGCAGCACACAAGCTAAAATGATCGGTAATTCTGTTTTCTCAGGCTCTGTGCTTATGAAATCTGTGTTTCTGTCTTTTTTACTTTGAGAAAACCTCCTTCAGTTGCTGAATGATGAATTTGAAAGGTGGAATTGTAAATGAGAGTTGGTCTTTCAGCTTTCCTCTTTCGTTTGCCTTTGTCTTGATGGGGCCTAAAAATGATGGTGGAAGTGTTAGTGTTTGACCGTCCCTGCAGAAAAGAAGGACAAGAGACACTGCAGACCCACAGTTGTCAGGAAGTTTTTAAGAGTTTTGTTTTCTTCAAATTGTGTCCCCTTATGGCTCAGTGACAAGCAGCATTTGTCCATCCATTAGAGAGGGAAGTGGCTTCTCCTGTGCAGGCTTGTAATAGCTATCCGTGCTATGGAAGATCACTGCTGTTGTACCAGTCATTCAGGGCTGACTTACATCTTGCTGGTGCATCCTGCTTGCTGCTGCATGTTGTTCCCAAAGAGGACAAATCCTACTATCGTTCATAGCGAGGCAATCAAAAGCTATTTCATTTACCCATATATTCCTGTTTCTTTGCTGCTTTTCAGATAATTGCCATTTGAACCAGAAGAGTTTGAGTGCTTTCCTTCTTTTTTTGAGCTTTTAAAGCACCTATGTATCTTAACAGATTGAACACTTCAGAAAGAAACTATTTCTTCAGTGGGACAGAGGACAATAGCTCTTGTACAGCTGTGTATGGCTCGTCTTAAAAGGAGATAAAAATCCCACCATGAACCACACACTGTGTTTTTGAAATTCTTTATTCAGTGCTCTAATTCTGAACAATGTTTTTGGCTTATTTAATTCTCCTCAAAACTGAATGTTGAACAAAACTCTCTTTTTTTTCTTTTAATCTACTGTAATAAGAAAGGAGTGAAATGAAAAATGTATTCCTTTGATACCCTTAATCTTCCCTCTCCTGTGGCTATGCTCCTATTCAGTAAGAGATCATACTTGCTAGTTGCAGCGCCTGGATGCCAATCCATGGGATATAAACCAAACCAAAATCCATGTTTCCTGCAGCTGCATCTGGGTCCATGGCAATGCTCACAATCGTAAAACTGCCTCCAGGATGTTATTTGGAAATTTGTTATTGTGGATCTGGCCAGTTTCCTTGTCCTCCTTCATGTGATCCTTCTTGTGTGAGTTTTCACCTTGTGCTTTGGTAGCAGTTGCTGGACCACAACACTACATTCCTCTGTAAGCCCAAGGAAGGAAACAATCGCTGTCTGGATTAGTCATGCACTTTTCATCCCCAAAACGCCCATGGGCACTCAGGCCCTCCCAGGTTCAGCTCAGGAAAATGATAGAAGTGGATTTTTTGATGCTAGAGCAGATAGCCTTGCTGAAATACAAAACATTTCCATCTGTTTAAAATAAGTCATGTTTTCTTTGTTAATGAACACCCACTGGTTATGCTCAAAACTATTCATATCTAACGTATGAATGGCCCGTCTGAGTTGATCTAAGCTCCACCTAAAGTCTGCAGCACGCTCCACCCTGGACTGGTAGCTGCACTGTTAGCCCCGAACTAGAAAGCAGCACAGACGATAATATCATTTAGCCTTGAGATGAGGCTAAATAGCCACATCTTCTTTGCTTGAGGTGGGTGTTCAGCCTTGTTGCTGCTTTTGGTGGACTAAAGTTTGTCTTGTGAGGTTTCTATATGGTTACAATATCCAGAAGTCCCATAATGAGGCCTTAAAGTCCAGCTAAGGGAACGGAAAGGCCACCATCAGTTTCAGCAGCAGCAGGTCTAGCATCCTTCATTCTGCTCAGCCGTCAGTATGTATTCCACCCTCTCTTTTAACACGGTCTTACTTTGCTTTCTTTGTGCACTGGAAGCATTTGCAACCCTCTATTTGTATTCTGGCACATTGCTGCTCGAGATGAGATCATCCATCTGGGTTTTGTGCTGGTTTGAAGCTACAGGTTTGGTGTTTAATAGGGTCATACCCTGGTGCACTTACTCCTCTTACAATAATATTTGATAGAGAGCTGTATTGAGTTGTTTTTGCTCACGCTGTGTGAAGATTCATATGCTGATTGCTTTGACCTGGCTATCTATAGTGAGAGCCTGTAACTGCCCAAGTGCTATTATAGCTTTTGATTTAGGTTACGGTTGTGATTTTATCTTTCTTTCCAGTGAAAGAAAGATTAGAAACATTTTGCTTGCCATTTAACTGGAAAACGTTAATAGTTTAGCTGCATCTCTGAGAGAAAAGAGGGGAAAGGGGAGGTGACGTCCTTTCCCTGTGAGGTGGTTTTGGACTATTCATTTCTGAAGTTAACCAAGACAGTGATGAGAAAGACCACTTCAGCGCTGCTGCAACTCACAGACTTACTTAAGTTTCTTTGTGGTTAATCATTCATGTGAATTAGCAGGGCCAGGTTTTTAATACAGAGCTGGAATTTCATTTCAATCTCTGCTGTCCATCATTGTCTCTCTTTAAGGGGTTTTTGAGATGACAGCATACACAATGTATCTAAGATTAGATTCCAGCTTTAAATATTTAGAATCTGAATCACATCTATTTGTACTTCATTTCAAGGTTGAAGTCATGTGGCAGGACACTCATTCTGCAGTAGTTAAAACGCACAAATCAAAGGAGTGCTGAATTATTCATTTTAAACTCTTAAGCGATTTCTCTGTGTGGCCCCGCACCCGTGTGCTGCTTGGGGCAAGCTTCAGGATCGCCGCTGGGCCACCAGGCTCTGCCCTGGGTGCAGTCCCCTGGCGCTGGTCTGCCAGCCGTGGCCATGCCCTGCTTGCCAGGCCAGCCCAGGTTCGCTGGTTGGTTGTCCTCATGGCTGAGGCGGTTTTCTGGGGAATTGACTGAACCTAACAAATTCCAGCCTGGGCTTTGGTTAGCTCCTCCTTAGCTCAAAACTGCTCTCTGATCTGATCATAAGATTTGTTCCACTGCTGTTGGTGACCAACTGGCATGCCCTCAGCCAAAAGTTTCTGCTAACCACCTGCTGGGAAAGGATGCTGGTTTTAGCCTCTCTCCAGCAGGTGACAAACCCAAGGACAGATGAGTTCACTGCAAGGCCTGAGGTGCAGGGCAAAGGAGAGAATCAGATCGCTGAGCCTTGCCAGACTTTGAGGGAGGAGGTGGCTGCCTCCATAGGCATGTAGCCCTCAAAGCCAGAAAATGCTGCTCAGAGCAATGGCTGCTGCAAGTGTAACCCCCAGGAACGTTCTCCCCAGGTGGGACCACGGTGAATGCACCATTTTCTGCCTTGCTGACATGCAGGAACCAAGAGTCAGGGTAACTCTCAGGTGGAACAGTCATCAGACGGCAAACAGGGAACGTGCTTCCAAGATCTCCATCCTCTTTCCATTGCCAAGGATCTGAGCCTGACACGAACTGCACCAGGGCGTTGTGTGGGCCCCATTACTCAACCAAGTCTGTTCCAGCACTGAAACAGCAAAACTGCATCCGTGTGACTGGCCGTGTGCGTGGCATAACAAGCAGACTTCGGTCAAACGTGGCCCAGCCGTCTGTGTCCAGTGCTGTGGAAGCAGAGCTGGCACCAAGAGTCATTGCCACGTCCAGGCATCCCTCGTGGTGCTCTCAGCTCCTGGGCATGGGTCTTGAGACAGAAGTGCCTTACAGGGCTCATTGTTAAGAGTACCTCAATGAAACACGGCTTGTTGAAGTCCTGGTTCAGAGTGTAGAAAGTCAGAAAAATGCTGAGAGGAATAAAGAAACCTCAAAGGTCAAAATTAACTCTGAACTCTGGAAGTATAAAGAGAACCTAATCTAAAAAGCATCTTAGAAACATAACCCAGTTCACACCTACTCAAGTATAAGTTTCCTGCCTCCTTTTTCTTTTTACCTTAGAGCTATGAGACCTGTTTAGCTTCACTGACAAATGGCTGAACCACAGATGTAAGGCATGTTCACAGCCATGTTAAACTCCACAAGAGCAGAATTGAATAGTTATTTTTTCCCAAAACCTCGCAGTGACTCTCCTTCTCTGTTTACAAGCTTCTCCACAGAGCTTATGTATTTAGATCTGTTATTCTAGCAGTGCATATTTGGGCTCTGTTACGGGCTACCTATATGCTAAAAAAAAATTACATACACAGTTCTTGATAACAAACCCCGATAGTTTAAATTCTCAGTGGCACTTCTCTCTGATCCTTTTTGTTTGTTTTTTGCTTGTTTTAATGAGGAAATTTTTTTCTACTAAAGGAAATCCCTTTACTAAGGAAATCTCAGCCTTACAAGCCTGCATATTTTATTTTTGTAAATGGGGCTGAACTCTGTTCTTATTAGAAGTAGCGGGTGTTCTGCTTGGATCTAAGGTCCAAGAATGTGACACAACGCAGTTTTAGACACTGTTCGTTAGGCTAAAAGCCTATGTGATTTGGTGATAAACTAGGCTTCTTTTTTTTAAAAAAGTTCACCTAAAATACTTCACATAACTAGCAACACAATCTTTTTCATCTCCGTATATTGTTCACAACAGGGAAGAAGCCAAATTCCATTGTGTGAATGTGGACATGGCAATATTTGAGAATGATCTGGCTTGTGTTTATCTGTCAACCGTATCACCCATGCCTGTAACAAGAAAATAAATGGGCTCATATTGTTAAGCAATAAGGAAGCTGATGAATGGATCAAATCAGGCCCATCTGCATTCCCTTATCTTTTCAACATGGTCTTATGTATTAACACAGTTGGAGCATTGATTTGGCCATTACTACACTGCAAATGTTGCCTCTACTCACCCTGGATCCACCGTACCATATGGGAGATCCCTAGTGATTTAAATGGGGTCCGGATCTCTGCTGCAATCTCTCATGGGTGATTTGCTCTAAAATCAATTATATTTGCTCTGAAATCAATACAATTCGTGCTTTAACATGATCAGCACAAGAGGGGAAACTGGAGGTTGATGTGGGTGGCTAAGGCAGGGAGAGAAGGGAACCGAGCAGCTCATGTGTTAGGTTGACACCACTGTCCTAGTGCCTGTTCTGCAAACGGCGGGCTGGCAGGCCCTGGGCCTGGCCATTTGACATTATGATTACCGTGTGGAATCGTTCCTGCCTTCATCTGAAAATCTGGAAATGTTCTACAAACATTAATTAAGCCCTGTGAGGTGGCATCCTGTTTCTGTTGATACAATTAAAAAAAAACAAACAAAAAACCAAGCCCACTCACCTAAGGTTAGAGAACAAGTTAATGGCACAGCTGGTAATAAAAATTAAGATTTCAGATCCTTGGCCCTCAACTCATATCTACTGCCAGCACACCACATATAGAAAAATGAAAACTGATCCGGCTAAATCGCTATCTCCAAGCTGATAATCTTCTATGGCTTTGTAGAGAAAAAAGTTCAGACACAAGGCTGGGACAAGAAAAACCCACCTGGCAAAGGTCACCTGTGTTCAAAACCTGTTGTTCAAAGAAAAGCTCCTGCCTGCACTTAAATATACACAGCTATTTGTTGAGAAGTTCACCCAAGTTGCAGCCTACAAGCTATGGACGTTCTACATCTCTAAGGGGATATGCAAGGCCGGGGTTTTCGTGTTTCTCAGCCTGTAGCCTGACCCAGCCCATAAATGTGGGTAGAATATAACTCTGCTGGCATGTAACAACTTTGAGAATGTAACTTTGGCACCACCTACAATTGCCTAAAATGCCCTCATAGTTGTGGATATACATGTGTGGGTGATGCGTGTACTCCCAGGGGCCGGCCAGCTGGGCATCATCACCTGCGGCACAGAGCCCGGTGCTGCTGGAGGACGAGGGCAGCTCGTCTCTGGCCATATCCGCAGCCCCACTGTGGTCCCCAGGGCCATGGCTGCCCTGTTCTCCTCACTAGGCTGATGCTTAACTGGAGTGGGCACCCCTGCCTGAACGGTGGGAGTCACACCTCTGATTCTTACGGTACGGCCTGCTCTACCTGCTTTGTAAGTGCACAGCGGTGCGTAAGTGGATCCCTACAAGCGTGGGTCCTGCCCGGGCTCCAGCCACCAGCAAAGCTCTGCAGGACACAGGAGGAGAGCAAGGAGCTGCACTGTGCCCCTGCCAGTCCCCTTTACAGGGTTCAGGCATACTGGGCTGGTGTCCACTTCAGCTTGCACTGCCCTGACAAAACTCATCATCACACACCACAGCCAAGCCTGAGCACTGCCATGGTGGCAGGGGAACCTGTGCTCCCTCTCCCAGAGTCCCTGTCCCACCGGCCAACTGAGTGCACCAAGACAGAGAGACCCAGGCAGCAAGGGCAGCCTTACCCCAGCTCACAGAACCAAACTGGTGCATGAGAACACCAAACCGGTTTTCTCAAGCTGGGCTAAACATTTCCATGGTGCAGAACTGGTTATGATCAGACAAAAGGTTTCCACACAGACACGATGACAGGAATGAGTTGTCCAGTGAAGCTGGCTGGTCCTTCTGGGTTTGGCTTTGGGGATTTTTTGGGAGGAGAAAGTACGTGGTTGAGCTGAATGAGATCTAAGATGTTAGAAAAAAGCAATACGACTGATACAAAGAATTATATGGTATTTAAAATTTTTATCCCCCTTTAAATAATCTAAAATGTGACTTAACATGGGCAAGGAATTTTGATTTTACAGATACATAAATATATATGTTACAATTTTTGTGAGCAGGGAGTGTTGTGTAACTCTATTTAACATGCCATGCCTTCAAAAAAGCTTTCCTGTAGAAAACTCTCAGAGATATTTAAATCCAAGCAGCTAACCATAAAGTTTTCCCCATAACAGTAAATTATGACAATTTTGCCCAAGGCTTTAACATCCCTGAGTTTTGCTCTCTGCTTTGAATTAGATTGTGATGATCAATATTAATAGTCCCTGATCAGATATGGTCACTGCAAAACCAAGATGAAACCCTCATTGCCTCTGAATTTCACTGCAAATGTGAACATTTATCAACACTTATTCAAGACATAAATGAGAACAGCTATATCATGAAAGAAAGAGCTTAGTTAAAATTTAACCTCCATGCCACCAGAATATTTTCCAGAAGCAAATGTAGACTTAGTGTTACTGCAGGAAAGATAGTAAAATTTGTGAATATTTGTGATCAACATAAACCCTGTCCACTTCTAGCTGTTCTGGAGAGTAAGAAAGTATAATTTTTTCTTTGTGTGATCACAGCTTTTTTACACTAGCTCTCAGACATACTTGCATGACAGTCTTTCCATCTCCAACTGTTGTTTATAATATCAAAACATCCTAAACTTCTGTTTACAAGTAACAACAGTATCCCCCAAGCCAGCCAAAATCCCCAGCCCCTCCGGAGCCACGAGCTGTACTGTGCCAGCCCACCTTCTGGGCAGCTGGTCACTTCTGCTGCCCACCCAGCGCGAAGGGGCAGCCGCCCCACGTTCGGGCTCACCCAGGATGGGTCACTCCACACACCCAGGCTTTCTCTTCCTGGCCTGAATTTCATGTTGAACTAAAGTTTGCCTCCTCTGTTTTGACACGAGTTATCTCAAAACCTTTTGGATCTTTGACAGGACACCTAAGTGTATCTATGAGGCAGAAAAGGCGTTTGCCCAAAGGAGCTGGCAAATCCAGGAGGAATCTCTCAACAAAACATTGGTTAAGAGCAGTAGTTTAGCTGTTTGAACATAAAGCAGTCTCAGAGGGAGGTGAGTCATTTTTCAAACTGTACACAGAGCTACCAGGGGCAGGAGGAAAAGGGAAACATGAATTTTTACAGCAGATTTTGTATGACTCAAGTCGAACACGTTTGTCATTGGGATCAGTACAAGGAGTCTGCTGCACTAACGACCCTGAAGAGCTGGGGCATGTCATGTTTCTCATCTTCCCCCCTCAGGGATGATTTACTACAAGAGGATTATTTTGTCCAGTCACATACCTACCAAGCCAGTGGCTCTGCAGGACATCTCAGATGCTCCATCCCTGTTTCTCAGTGCACTTCACACTCATTCCTTTGTACCGTCTTTGTAGGCCACCATGCTGGTCCACGTAGCCAGTGATAGGAGAGAAGAAAGACCACCTGTGGTAGAAAACAACTCCAAATCCAGTAGGTGTTTCCACCAGTCCCGTTTCATGGCTGTGGTAAAACAAAAATCTCCTCCTCCTTCTCGTTCTCCAGCACAGAGCCTCTGAAGACCAGACAGGAGATGGGCAGCTGGGGGCTGGACTGCCACTGCTCCCCAACAGCCCAGCACCTGCCTCCTCCACCACCTACTCTAGCACAACCAACGTCCACAGCTTCTCCCTGTCAGCAGGTAAGAAGAGAGTTTAAAACCCAGAGACAACATCTCCCAGGTTTGCCACAGGTTTGCCCGAACAGCATATTCAACCGTTAGTTCCCAGGGGGCAGAGGTGCTGTTGTGGTAGCCAGTTTCACCAGCACCTCTTGGGACTAGAGGAAAAAAAGGAAAGAGCAAAGTGTGAAACAGAGGCTTGGCAGTATTTACTCTCTAGACCCTAAACTCTGTAATGTCCTCAGTTTTTTCTAGGTATTGTCTAAAACCATAGGGGCTCACTTCTCAGTTCTAGCAATTGGAGCTTTAAGAAAACACTAAATATCCTGCTGCTTAGGATGCAGTCTGACGAGGTGGTGACAAGCTGGCCTCCAGCTCAGAGGAACAGAATGGTTTCACTTATTGCCCTCGCCTTTGCCTTCTCATTTGCCCTTCTCAGGCGGGAGAAGGAGGGCTTTTGCCGTGGACTGCCACACTAAGCAAGCCCAGAAATCAAGACACCTGCAGGCACTCTTGTACCCATTTCTTCCCCTCAGTGTTTGCATTTGAAAGCAGTAATAGAAAAGAGACCTCAAGTGAGCACAAGTTCCTCTACTATCTTATACCCTAGAACCACAAGGTTCTGTATCAGGAATTTTCTTCTGAGGTTAATCACACTTCGTCAGTTCCATTTGCAGAAGATTACCATGATTTCTAGTTAAACCTTAGGCCTTCTTACCGAACTTTTGGACATGAGTTTTTCTAACTTTATTTATTGGAACTGCCCCTTTGTTGCCTCAATAGCTTCTCTCCTGCAACACCCCACATCTTTTCTTCCCCGCCATCCAATCACCCTACACAGCCCACCTACTCTCACACAAAGTCTGGTCACCTCCTGCACCCTCATCACCTGATGCCTCTTGGACCTGCTAGCCACCACCCATTTCACAGGGTCATGGGACAGCTCTCTCTGGAAAGGACATCAGGAAGGGATTATCCCTCTCTGCTTAGAAGCTGTTGGAGTTCATCTGGAGTACTGTGCTCGGTCTGTCTGTCCCAATCAGTACCAGAAAGACATCAACCGAACAACGTTCAGTGTAGGGCCATGGCAATGCTTGGGTGCTGGAGCACTCATCATGGGAAGGGAGGCTGAGGCAGATGGGCTTGTCCAGCCTTTCCCTTACGCTTAGCGGGGTAACCGCATTCCCCACAGGTAGATTTCTGCAGATGGAATACCTTGGGCCCACACCGACGACACAATGTGTGCATCTTATTTCGCCACTTACCAAGTGCTGGCAGACCCAGCAGCAGTCCCCCGCTACTGAACGGGGCAGGTCATCAGCAACACAGAGCCGGGCTCATCGTAGCGGCACGTGGCAGGAGGACAACAGGCAACAGGCATGAGCAAACACCCCTTTCATGAGCTCCCAGGATGACCCTGTGGCCAGAAGAACACACGTAATTTTGTTTGGATGGCACACCCTGGCCTGCGCTGTTTAAAAAATCAAAAGATTTCTTTTTAAGTCTACAAATCTGTATATATGAATGTAAAAATATCTGTTACTAACATGTTACATCAGCCACCCCCCCAGCCAGTAACAGCATCAAAGACTTTATTTCTGCTATTATTAGATATATTGTTTACAACAGCACAGAAGACCACAGAGAGAGTTAAAAAGGTATTTGCCATCTCTCATTAGCAATGTCAACACTGTCTCTCGGGTAAAAGGATCTTTGGATAAAAGGGTAAAATCTTCCATCTGGAAGGTTTGAAAGTCTCTGTGCATTTTTGTTTCCTAAAGTTTTTGGTGTCTGATTCCTATGTTGGGGGGTGGGGTGGGGGTGGGGGGCTGTCTCTTACTGAAGGCAGGATCTGTTTTGAATTCTCTGTTTTCCTGTCTTTTGCAAAGGGGCAGTTACAAGTCATATACTCTAAGTTGTTTATAATTTTTTGTTCTTTCAGAACAACTTTCAAAACACTTTGATTTTCTTTTCAGCTGTGAAAGAATAATCCAAGACCAAACATGTTATTCTTTGAAATTAACTCACTAAAGCTGGTTTCCCTATAAATTTTACTGAAGTGGATGATTAAGAACTCTTCTCTACAAATACTGTTTCATGCAATACAGCTGTAATGAGACTACAGACTGATTATTTAAATGGATGAACATTTTTATTAACTGCAGAATCACTGCTGGCATGTTCTATATTTAATACTTAATGAGACTTTGAAATCACAACAGTGGTTTCACACATGGTTAGAGAGGTTAACTCCAAAGGCTGGTTACTTCAGTCCTCAGAGCTGACTCTGGCCTTCATGTTCCTCTAGGGCACCAATTAAAATTAAAGAACAAGTTTTAGCAGGAACCTGAACTTGGAGTTAGATTCCATATAGTCCCTAATTTCATGCCCTGCACAGAGCAGGTGCAGCGTTGTTTGGCTCTAGTGGGTTTCTGATGTCATTTAAAGAGTAAAAAGCCCACCTTGAATGGCAATCATCCACAGACAGCTGCAAGTGGATGATAGAAAAGAAAGAATATAACAAATAAAGAAATAAAATGAAGACTGTAATGAAATAATAAAGAACACATCAAGTGAAATGATTCACTTTTGTAATATGTTCTGTATGCCAAAGTCAATGAAAATAAAGTTCTAAAAAGTCTTTTTCCCTAGCCAGAACAAGGCAAGAGCAGAGCGTTTACAAGAACCTCCTAACTCACAAAGTTACTCTCCAGCACTGGGCAACCTTCGGCCCCATGGTAAGCCAGGAGAAACAAGTTAGAGGGATCCAGAATGACAGCCTCAGGAATGCCCATGAAGAACAGCCCGCTTGGGAGATACGCATAGGAGGAAACACTGTGGCTGCGGGATTCTGTGGCTGCGGGATTCAGGCTCCTTTCAGGGCCTTTGAAGCTCAGGGGGTTTGAGACATAGCCAGTGATAAGTTCCTCTAAGAAACACTTTGCTTCTGTATTCCTCTAGCAGAAATTTAAACTGAAGGCACGTGGCACGTGCAGGGTCTTCTCCAACAAAGTGATATTAAGTTATGCTGCAAGTATTTATGACAGCTTCTCCTTTCTCTGAGGCCTGGTAAAATAGTTTTTCAATTATCTGCTACTCTGAATTGTTACAAAGGACCCCTTGGATGAGCACCTGTGTGGTCTAGGATCTGCAGACAGGTTACTCATTTGAGTGCAGCCAGACGTCCCTACAGAGGCAACTCGTTAGGCGGCAGTACTTCGGACCTGCATACGGCACGGTACCATGCCCAGCCCACCCCGTCCTACTTCTCAGCACTACTCACTCTTTCTCATTACAGCTCCAACCTAGTTGTACTGCTTTCAGTGCTGGGCTTGCTACGCCAATAGACAGTAAAATACAGTCTAGCCAAAGCCGTGTGTGCAATGTGGATATGCCCAGAAGCACTTTCAGTGTTTGCCTCTAGACTGTGGTACCTTAGAGGCTGGCAGGCAATTGTGGTTTAAATGTTTTACATTAGAGAACAGTCAAAGAGAAAGAAAATTGCCCGACTGTACAAAACAGCTGGATTGAGAATCAGATCTTTGCTGTGTGTTCATGTAATGATACCAGTGAACCATAGTGGTACCCATGAAGGAGCTCTGTGATGATCCCTGTTGATCCCAATGGGTGCTTCTTACAGTGGGTTGTCTGCCGTCCTCCTTCAGAGAGCGATGTGACCAGACCAGGGTGGAGAAGGAGAGGCCTTCCTAGTAGATCCTTTTAAGCCTTGCTGACTGATTGGAGGAGGAGTGTAAAGTCTTTAGAATGGCACTTTTTCCTTGCCTTTAACCTTACACAGAACCAGGGGCCCATCGCAAACTTCCCCCTCAGAAAGGAACTTTCTCATGCTTCCAAGGTTTTCTACTTTGTTTTGTGCAGTTGTCTTTTTCTCCTCCCAAATTCTCCAGCGCAGTGCACGTGAAAGAGAAAAGATGTCTGGCCCTGAGAGAGCTGAATTCTACAGTAGTTAGCAGGCGGGCTAACTGTGGTATTTTGAAGGCCACAAAGTCCTACATGACACAGGTGTGTTGTGAAGGAGAAGACAACTTACTAAACTTCTGAACAAAACTGATTCTTTTATGGTGAGTGTGGTGAGACACCAGAACACGCTGCCCAGAGAGATTGTGGATGTCCCATCATTGGAAGTGTTCAAAGTCAGGTTGGATGGGGCTTTGAGCAACCCGGTCTAGTGAAAGATGTCCCTGCCCGTGGCAAGGGGCTTGGACTAGATGGCCTTTGAAGGTCCCTTCCAATCCAAACCATTCTATGATTCTGCGATTTCTGGAAAAGTATTTCCTTTTCTCAGCCACAGAGCCCTCAATAAAAATAAGCCATGCTCATTCCCTGATATTAACTGGTCCAGAATACAAATGTACTGAATGAACCTGTCTCTGTACAGAGATGAACAAAGAGACGATGTTTGACGTTTGCAGTGTAGAGATTTCAGCAGGACTTTCTTCTATGGCAGAACAGCACCATTAACACTTTTAAACTAAGGATGAAAAAAAAAAAAAAATAAAACCAAAACCAAACACCCAGTTGAGTACTTAAAAGCATCAACAGAGGCTTTCATTTGAGAATTATCCCATTTACCCTTTCCTTCGACTTTGGAAAATTTTATAAAGGACTAACTCTTTCTCCATGTGGCAGCACTTGAGATGGTGATAAAGGTAAGAGCCATTGTCAGGAGATGGGGAGAGAGTGGAGAAAGGGAAGGGGAAGGGGAAAGGGGACAGGGGACAAAAACTTAGAGGTCAGCTGAAAGGTATTTTGCTTTTTTTCTGCTGGAGTCTGATCTGGCTTTCCTGAACAGAAATTAAAGAAAGTCACATAAAATCAAGAGATAACAAATGCAGCCTCTGTTTCTGGTGTAACTCTTTGGTGAAGAATGACAGGCGCATGCATAGCCTTATCAGTCACAGATGTATACAAGCTTCGGGTTGTTTAAACTTTTTCTTTTAGTTGCCTTTTTGGCCATAGGCTTAGAATAACATTGCAAAGGATTCAAGCTTAGACAACTGAACCAGACTTCTATTAAAGAGAAGGCATAAACAACCAGATAAGAAAAGAGAAGAAAGAAGGCTAGGAAGTTTGAAAAAGTGATATTCAGGAAAGACATAGGGGATGTGATCTAGCCAGGTTCTGATTGGCTGAGCGGGTGACACCTCTGGGCTTCTGAAGTGCAGGGTCATCACTGTGGGTCTCACCACCCTAAAGGTGGCAGCCACCACAGTAAAGCTTGCTCCTTTCAGTCATCTGCTCTCTTGTCATTGATATTTACAGCCCCACAAATGTGGATAGGCCCAGCCGTCCATGCTTTCATTATTAGACCCAGCATGCAGCAAATAAAATTTTGTTTGCTAATTTCCAATTTCACATTTGTCTTATTTCCCAAACACAGCCTTTGGGGGATAGCAGTGACAATTTTGGGTTTTGTGAATCTCATCTTTTTCTCTTTAACCCATTCGCTTGTATGAACAATGTTAGATAACGGCTTGACATTTTTTTATTATTATTTTCGAGACTTGGCATAGGAACCTCTCGTCACTATGCTCTCACCTTCTTTAAATGATCTGGAGACTGAAGTCCTTCTTGCAGTTAGCAAAAAGAACCAGAACAGGACTTGCTGAAGTATTGCTGTGTTTCCCTATACTAAACCATCAGTGACATCTTGCCCTCATTCCTGTACCATGAGCACCCACACATCTCCTTCTGTGAACTTCTTTCTTTCACCTTCCTTCTGAAATCAGTAAATACCATTTTTCACTGGTTCAACTTTAAAAAGATTTAGAGGATAGGAATGTAATAAACCCTTGTCAACACGGGTTTAGGGAAATAGCTCTTGTCAAATAAACCTGAATTACTTCTAAAATGATATTACAACTTTGATTATGTCATAGCTCCACAATTATCTTTGACTTTTATAGGCCTGTTGAATTAATACAACATTACACTGATCTAAAAATTGATACTATATAACATAAATGCAATAAGGTAGAAAGTTAACTCTATTTGTAGAAAACATCATTGCCAGTAAAGTACCATCAGTGACTGTGGGAAAGTTTCACTAATCAGGACTTTGACTGTTTTCTCAAGCGATCAAGGAGTAAATTGTAATTCTAGGGACAAAGACTGAAAAAGTGGTAAACAGTAATGGAGAACAGAGCAAACAAAACCCTCTGATTGGGGGTGGGTGGGTGTGGGTGGGTGTGGGGGTGTGTACTGTGTGTATGTGTGCAATTCCAGCAGTGAAAATCTATCAAGAATCAGTGGTGAAAGAAAGAAAAGTAAAGAAGAGGAAGAGGAAGGTGAAAGGAGGGATAAAGGGAGGGAGGCAGGCAAATCAGCCACAGAAATATATTTGAAAAAGCAGGTCATTAACCATTGAAACAAACTACCAAATGAAAAGGTTTACTTTTCATCATCTGGGGTTTCCAAATTAAGTCTGCATGCTTTCTCAAACATGGCTTTTAGTGAAAAACAGAATATATGTGCATAAAGAAAATTATCACTTCAATATTGATTATCCTTAATTGTCTGTGACACATGGGAAGCCACATCAAATGATCTAAGGGCTTCTCCTGTCCTATAAGGTATTTGCAAATACTTGGTAGTAGTATTTAGTTAGTTAGCAGCTTGCTCAGAATCTGAGCATTATTTCCTCCTAGTTAGAATTTTTCCATACATAAGTTGAAAATAAAAAGAACTATGTGTTTCATGGCTCCTTTCTTTACAGTCACTTCATGCATAGCAAAAATGATCTAGTGTTTTCTTTGAGCTGACATGCTGAAGAAGCCTGTTCCCTTTATAGTCTAGAGCAGGAGTTTGAAATATGGAACAGGAAAACTGTCTTCTGCTGGCCACAAAACCTCCGTGTTTGACCAAATTGTGCACTTTTGAGAACCACCATTTGCCTATTGTTAACATGGCAGACAGGAAAAGTAATTTCCAACAGAAAAGGAAAATTTAATCCTATTAATGATCCTTCTGTTTTCTTAGTTTCATCTCATGGACTGTTGAGCACAACCTCCTCAGGCACGTTCAGAGCTTGGACGGTATGCTTCAGACCAGGCTGTTCTGCCACTGCCCTTCCAGGACACTGTGTTGGGTGTCCACAGCAACATTTTGGCAGCAGGGGGCTGTGGGGCAGCCCCTGTGAGGAGACTCCAGGGGCTGCCCCGTGCCAGACACAGCCAGCCCATACAGACCCACGGCAGGGCACCGCTGAGCCCCTCAGCCAGCCCGCGGCCTCCTCGGTGATAACGTATTGAAGAAAGGGGAGGAAATGCCACAGGCAGAGGAGGAGGTGGGAACAAAAAGCATGTAGAAATAGCTGAGGGGAGACCAAATGTCTTTATCTTGACCCATGAGCTTACTCGCTCCTGTTACTCATATTTTCTCCGTGGCCTGTCCCGCTGAGGGTGGGGGCTGAGCAGCTGCTAGCCAGGACCAACCCACCACACACATTTTGACCATTATGGTATCAAGTGTCAGAAGGGAGCCTGAGGAGCATCTCTGCATGTTTGGAGGGAACCAGGCAAGGTCGATCCCCATCCTTTTCCTCATTCCTTCCTAAGAGGTGCAGCAGAATGTGAGTGTACGGTCTCTCTCAGCATGCAGCTGAGGAAACATGGGCAAGGTCAACACAAACTGAATTCTCGGACCAGCACCGGCTTACTGCTGGCCAGGGCCGAGAAATACTCCTCCACATAATGCTTGGCCATAATTCAGACACTAACATACCACTCCCAAGAGGCAAACTATGTGAGCTGACCCAGTTTTGGCAGATAAGAGGGTTTAATGGTATGGACATAGCCTGTTTCATAGCAGTTGATCTCAGTGTCGGAGACCAGCCCTGGGCATACTGAGTTAGCTATCAACGACACCCCCACGTCATCCTCAGAAATCACTCCAGGTGAACAAACATGTATTTGCCTTTATAGGGTTAATAAAGTTAGCTACACCCTTCCCTGTCATTAACCAACATATTTAGCTGAAGGCAATGGAGCAAATTTGATTTACACCAGTTTATTTTGGGCTCTTGTGGAAATACCACACCCCTTTCTAAGCTCCAGCCCCACGAATCAGTGCCAGTGGTGAAGCACTAATTGTAAGGTTTAAAATTCATAAGTTTAATAAAAGGAAAACCTTCATGGTTTATTTTTGGATAAGTATCGTAACTTCAACCTGTTTCGTAATTTCTTTTGTCTTAACCAAATTATTGAAGCACCCACCTGGAAGGCCCTGGGAATTGGCTTTCGGTACTGTGCTTCAGAAGTTTTCATCACTTTCTAAAAGCTCTTTCAGAAGGTTTTCACCCTGACGTAAGGTAGCATTGAAAGAACAATCATTAAACCCCAGTAAGATAAGGTACAGCTATTCCTTGGAACTAATCGTGTCTCTTAAATTTTAATGTTCTTGAGCAAAAAATAATTTCCATTTTTCTAAGCACTGCATACTATTCTTGTCAATCTCAATGAGTCATTTAATTATCAATTTAAAATCTGTTTATTTTGAAGGTAAAGGTTTGATTTATTATAATTATGCTGAGTGAGAATTAATGCATGTATTTGTGGTATAAAGTTTTAAACGTTGCAATGCCTTGAGACCTTGAGAAAGACCACATGTGCTTGCTTAAAAAGGCACTTCTGGCATGGGTACAATTTAAACAGTGTATGCAAATAAGTAGTTGTAAGTGATCAAAAAAGACTTCTCCACTAATAAGAGCTAAGATTATTATTATTCCTATCACTATTCCTAGAGCCAGAAGTTACAATACTAGATTTCCTAATTTGACTTATTCATGAATATGTAAAAAGAACCCAAGCCTCTTTTTTATTTCTTTTCCTTTTTCTTCCCCCTCAAAATTAATAAAGTCAAGTTTGTTCCCATCTTCCATATTTCTTCTCCCAACTGAACAGCTTATTGTACTATCAATGGAATGCAACAGATTGTGAAGGAGTCAAGGAAACGTTTGAAAATAGATTTGTTCAGCCATATGCTGTAAACAGCACATCTGTTATTGACAGAGTGAAAATAGAGCCTGAAAAAAGTTAGCACTAAATATAATTCAGACTCAGGAACAGCATTCTTACCTAGATTTTACTTTCTTATTTTGCTTAGGTAAAATTATCTCCACTTCACTACAAATGCTGTAAGTGGACACGGAGGGTCTGTTTCGAAGGTCCCTAGGCAATGAAAGACACCATTCAAAGTCATATTACAAGCTCATCCCACATCATGCTTGTGACACCTTCACAACTGTGAAAAATCTTTGTTAAGAGAACAGATTGCAGTGAGAATAGCTCAAACTGTTGGGTCATTGAGGTTATCAAGTCTCAGTGGACATGCCTTATTTTTTCACCTGGAAATGTTAAATTAGAAGAAATAGAACATTTTAGCACTTCTCTGATCTCTAGAGAGTTCAGCTTTCTGTACAGCCTGTGCGTAAATTATTTTGATGCAATCTGGGAATTGATGGACCCCTTCCATATGCATCCAAGAAATCTCTTGAAAGAGCTACAGCAGTCTTGGGAAACAGCAGAATTCAAGCTATCCGTAACAGCATTAATTTGACTCCTGGGATGTAGTTCTCATTCGTTATCACCTAACTTGAGCTATCTAAAGTTTCTCTCCTGTCTTACGTACTCTTCTACAGTCCTTCTACCACTGGAGGGGAAGAATGGGCATGTCCAGATAGGGTGACAGAGAGATCCACGCTGGGATGAGAAGGAACTAGATTAGACCAGGCACCAGTTTCTGTACAGCTCAAGTTAGGTAAAAAGATTTGCAACTTCTGTATACAGCCATTTTGCATTCTTGACATTCACAGTCCATATATTTTACATTTGCATTTTTTCCACAGACCCTCCTGCTTCCAGAATGCACAGACTGAAGAGGCACACCTGCCCACTGTATTTCCCTAATCCACGCAGAAAACACATTTCTTGCCCAGGCCACCTTGGTTGCACACCACCCAAACCCACACTGAGCTAGGTCACTCAGGTTCTCATTACTGGAACTGTTGGCATTTGTGAGGGGAGAAGCCAGTAACTCACATGTCAGGTGTTCAGCATCCTGCTAATGGAAGGCAGAGTCCTTGTCTCCAACATACAAGTGGCCATCACGGCTTGTTACCAGCTGTTCCCACACACACCCCTGAGAAAGGCTGAAGAGAGGCTAGCAGGTAGGAATGCTTTGCTCTCCCACAAAAGGAGGGAGGGATGGATGGATGGATGGATGGATGGATGTGCAGCCACCTGTAGCAGTTTGCTCCAGTTCTGTGGATCAGACAGAGGACTTCAACCACTTCTTTGGCTCTTTTGAGGAGCATTGCATTTGTCCGTAATTCTCAAGCCAGCAATGGCCTAGCAGAGATCTCCAGGCCTGCTAAGACCTGGAAAGGTTTTTTTTATTATTATTAAAAAATTAGATTTCTTTAGAATGTAAATGAATTGAAACCACAGCCAGCCTTCAAAGAGAAAGCAGGGTAATTACATTGCTACAAGGCAATAGTTGAATTACTGGTGTAAAGGAGTATTTGTACATGTAACTATCCCAAAGATAATGTTATTATCAGGCTACATGTGATACAGATGTTGTTGCTCTCCAGGCCTACTGCATTCTCCTTTAATATAAATAGTCTTCCTGTGTTCCTGTTTTCACTGACTTATTTACATCAGGATTCTTAGTCACTTCAGAAATGAATCATCTGCAAGCCTAAATGCAAGTCCCAAGGTGAAGGGATGGAGAAAGTGACTTTCTAGAGCACAGCTGCCCCGACTTTGGGATGCAGAACACTTCTCCCCTCCCCACAACTAAATTTTATTTAAAGTTGTAAGTTAAAGTGATATTGTGAGATCTTTCCCAACCTTAAGTATAATTTGCTTTAGTGCACAACTGAAAGTTTCACAGTAGCAATGTTCCTGACATCTCTCTGGTGTAGCATTTCCAGTCTTGGATGCACAACTGTCAGGTAAACAAATAGCACCTACTTTCTTCTGTAATGTGTTCGCAGAAGCTGATAATTATTTCTTCTACTACTACTACTAAATTTTTATATTTTTTTTGGATTACAGCTATGGGAAAATACCCTTGGTCAAAACAAAATAACTTAGACCAGGAAATATTAGGGAAAAAAGGGATAGTATATCTGGGTTTTTTCCATCTGGTAAGCTCCTGTCCATGCATTGCACTCTCCTGAGTTTCTCCAAGCTGCTGTATTTTATTTTCTGAGTGGCAAAATTCACAAAAAATACCAGAAAAGAGCTATCATATCTGTCCAGATAAAAAAAAAATGCAGAGTAAGATACTCTTAGCAGAGATTTAAAACTTCTTCTACTATGCTTTTTAATGTCCTCTGTAGTTTGTCTTTCTGGATCAACAAAAATCATTCTGCTCTCTATTCTGGTTGGGGGGGGGGGCTGGGGCGGGGCAGGAAATCTCATGTAAATTGTTTATCATGAGCTCAAACAGACAAAAAGTAGAGACATCTCAGGTAGGGCTTTTGGGGGGATGCTTTTGTAATATGAACAACCTAATTCAAAGTCTCACCACTGGAAAGGTAGAAAGCTTTCTTTTCCCTCTACTTGACATGTGCCTTACCTTCTTCTTTGTTCCTTCCCCCCCTTCCCTGCCTCCCTCCTTGCTCCACCTCCGAGGTTCATCTGAGTGCCAGATGTTCATGGCTTGTTTCCATGTTACTGTATCAACTGGGAGATAAGCTATTATCAAAGAGTATTTTTATTCCACATTGGGCAATACTTTATCTGTTACACAGCGCTCAATGCTGGCACGTTAGGTAGGCAAATCAATCTGTCATCTTAAAATGGTTACTGTTTTATTTCCTTTTCTTTCTGTTTAAATGTCACATTGCTCTGGGTGCTTTCAGGGCATACTTCAGTGCTTGCTTCAGTGCAGGGCTCACTGCAACAGCAGGACCATGATCACTTTGCCAGGACAACTAAATCAGGAACATGGCTTCCTTTGCTAAAAATATAATAAAATGGGGAAAGCCAAGCATATCCAGAGTGATTCAACCCATGTACTATCTGACTTCTCCTGCAAATACAGCTCTTCCCCTTTTGTCACAGCAGGAACCCACACCAGCTGTACTCCTGTGAGACATCTACATCAAGCTCCAAAGTTCACCAGGATAAACCTAAGCATGTACCTGCATGAGAGAGAATACATTTGGAGGCTGAAACAACAGCACACAGTAGCTGGCGACCTGATTTTGCCACTGCTATGGCTGGGCTATCGATCTTATTCCTAAAGTGCCCATTTCAGTTTCTCAACAACTTTTTGAAACAGATTAGGTGGGAAGGAATATGTTTTAAATGTCCAGATCAGCAGAGCCTGGGCTTTCATTAATAATGGAAGAGGATATAGGAAGCAATTGTCATAACCTCAGCATACTGCCTTTCAGGTGTTTCTATGGAGCACTGATTTCAGACCATCTCGCACTATATCCCATCTAGATCCCTGTGTTTTGCCAAGGATTTTCTTAGGAGAGGAAAAAACTAACACGCCCCTTGCAACATTGTTTAGATTCATCTGCCAAGTTAGGGATGATAGAGCAGATGCAGAGATATGAATCACTGTGTCCAGAAGGTATTGTGTCAGGGGGATGTGCAAACCTCAGCTAGCCCTTCTTGCTCTGCAGATGAACCCTGAGTCACATACGGGTCAAATGTTGTATCCCCAAACAACCTGTGACATTGCATTGGTGACTGGGCTTGCAGACAAGGTTGCGCTTTTAAATGCAAATCTTTTCCTGAAGCAGAAAGGCAACTGCCAACAAGTTACTTTTTCTTCCATTTTTCATGCTGTGAATACTGATTAGTGTGTGTTTGTTTTTAAAGACCATGTAGAACTGGAACTGGAAGATCTAGCATCTCCTGCGCTGGCTAGAGTGACCAGAGATCACCCAGGCATGCTAGTACGGAAACAGGTCCTTGTTAATGAGGTGAACTGTGATCAAGCCACGTGCATTTTGTGAAAACCTCCAGGCCTAAAAGAGGCCAAAAGGCAGCACTGAGTGTTGCTGCTGAATACTTCCAGGGCAGGAAGAGCCACGTGGAAGAGGTACTGGACAGTGAGAGCTGCCTACCAATCTGCATCTAATTAAGACCAATGGAAGCCAACAACACTGTCTCTAATTACACCTACCTAAAAGGCTTGTACAGTCAGAATAGGCCACATGCCCTTTTTATGTCTTGGCAATAGGTTAAAAGGTGTTTTTTCTTCTTTGTTGTAAGGGACCTCTGAGGCTGTGTTTCCAAAAGCCTGGAGGGAGGGAGCCAAGAGCAGGAAGAAGGATGGGGAGATCTTGGCACTGAAGCCATACATATCACAGAGGCCGTGTGTTGCTTGGACCAGAAGCTGCTGGACTCCACACCCAGTAGAAATTGTATCTTTAGTTTTCAAGCTGAAGAGAAAGTTCCAAGCTGACAGTCTTTCTGCTGCCTAAGTGTTGTCTAAGAAACATTTGTCGTTTCTTTGATCAATGAAAGCACCTTTGCTGGTAGGAGTGTGTGGGCAGCTGGGCTGAGCTCCAGCAATGCCTCCTTCTCAACTTCCAGAGACATTTTCTGAGCAGTCAAAGCAAAGCCAGTGCCCCAACTGTTTTGCCACAAAGATATGCTGTTCCTCAACAGTTGCTTCTAGCACTGCTTAGGTGGGTGTACTACTAGCTCAGTAATTAGCACCTGCACTCTCAGCAACTGTAGTTGTTTAATAAAATAGCTCTGAGTCATTAGGATTCTGAACTTGTGTCCTGGAGGACAGTAGCCCAAACTTATTCAGGGAAATAAAATGATAGCTATTAAAGGCATTTGATAGTTTGATGTTCATAGCAAAGGCATGTGGAGAAGACCGTGAGCAAGGAGCTATTTGCCTAACCAAGTGCTAAAGGCACACACCTGGGAAGTGAAATGATTGGAGTTCGGTCCCTACTCCAGTAGCTTTCAAAGAGCTCTGAGCAAAACCAGAGCAGCTCAGTTCCCTTCTGAAAGGTAGGCAGGAAGGATCTGAACTCAGATTTCACTCCTTTCATGATTTATGCCATCATATCATGACAACCTAAGATGCGTATCTAAGGGACATCATTACCACTTCTCCTATTTTGTGACTAAAAGCCTTTGATTTTATCAGACCTGTTCAGAAACAAATCAAAACAAGGTTATAATCTATTATCATGTTTTATTTTGACAAAAACCTGTCTGTGGTGGATAAGCCTTTGCATGCAGTCTGGTTCTTCTACAGCAGGGCGGGTAGAAGTTGAAAAGCAGAGATGAAGTGAGCATGATGGTCCAAGGCAGCAAACAGTTTCTGTATAAGAGAACACCAAACAGACGAAGAGTCTTCAAGTTGGAAGAAGACAAATGAGGAAGGCTACAAACAATGAATGGTGCTGAAGAGGTGACGAGGTAATGATTATTCACTGTGTCGCACCATACAAAAACTACAGGGCACCCATGGAAATTATCAGGTGTCAGATTAGGAGGAGAGAGCAGGTATTTCTTTGTATAGTCCATAATTATATTGTCACAGGCTGCTGTGCAGGCCAAAAGTATAGATAAAGTCAAAAAGTCATTAGAGAAATTCAGGGAGGGCTGGTCCACTGGTAAAAATTAATTATTTTTTTTAAAAAAACATAGTAGTCTTAATTCAACCTCTGACTCAGGAAAGCAGGAGAGGATAGATCGCTGTTCACATACTCTCCCTTGTGCTTTCTCTGAGCGTTACTGCTGAAGTGCCATAGTCACTGTGACAGACAGGCTACTGGGCTCAGTTCTCTGAGTCTGATGTTAATTTTATTTTATTTTTTGGCTGAGAAAATCAGGGGCTCACAACTCACAGCACAAACATAGGATAGATGGAGACACAGAAGACACAGGAACTACCCCAACTCTGATGTCATGGCTAGGTAAACTCTGATTCTGATGTTTTGAACACACATGCCCTAAAACTATACCTATAGATTCAAAAGCATTACATGAAGAGCATTAGATCTCTAGATAGAATTGCTTTTATATATATATATTCTTATATCTCTAAAGGTACCATGATATGAGTATTTATAGCTGAAAAATGAATACATAAAGACAATTGCCATATCTCAAGCAGAATAATAGCGCTCCATGCTTTTTCCAGCTTGTGGTCCTCCTGTGATACTTAGTTGCTAGCTGGGGTTAAACCATGACAACTATATTTAGCTTTTTACCACTGGGCTACTTTTTTCTATGCCATCTCCTGTATTGTCCCAGGTATGTCCTTGCTGGAGAGTTCAGACTCACAGAAAGGTAAAACAGCTGTTTCTGACTCATTAAGGAGCAAATTAAAAAGCTTGTTTATTCAAGGATAAATGCTGCCGTTCCTTTCCATAACACCTTTGCCTGTCTTGGGATGAAATTAGGTCCTCCACCTAGCACTATACAATACTTTACAACCCAGCCTGAGCTTCTGCCAGAAAGCTGATGTTTAAAACTACCTAAGGGAGTATCTCAGACTTGTTTGACATTTCTACTAATGGAGAAATCATAAGCTGGGATAGGTAATTTCAGGACCTGGACTAGTTCTTGTAGGAATTAATTTTCCGCTTTAAGAAGGGCCATTGATTAGTTAGTGTTCAAAATGGCTCTACTTACCCTCCCGGACATTATACCCTCCCAGGCTCCCCTCTGTTGAGCCCATTGCTGAAAGTCCATGCTCAAACTCCGAACCCTCGGTGATGCTGAGGCAGCACTGAAATTTTTATGGAAAGGGGATCCAGTATGGTGGCCCATGCCAAAAGAAATCCTTTCCTGTTATAAGCAAGTTTAGCATCTGATAGCACAAGTTAGGAGGAAATAAAGTGCATTTCAGTTAAATTTAGAGTTTTGTGTACTGTTCTCCCTAACCTAATGAACTGTGGGAGGTTCTGTGCTCTAAGTTAAGCCCAGGCTGCGTCCTATGGAAAACACACTGGATTTTTCTTCCAAAACAAAGGTTCCTCAAAGGGGCCTGCTTATTTTTCCTGAGGACTCAGACACTTGGGCCTATTCAGTATATTCCAATCAGACATCTGAAACGGACATAAAAAGATGCTTCAGGAGAATTAAGCCAGCTGGAGTTTCAAAGAAAACTATTTCTGATAGGTAAAAAGATCATAGACTGGGGATGTACATCACATGCTTGTGATTCTTATTTTCATCTATGCTGAGGAAAGAGTAACAAAGGAATGAAAAAAAATACACCTATCGGTTTAATTAGATTGACAAATTGTCTCAGTTTGAAATAAGCAGTAAGCATGGGACAGCATGTCCATTTTCCTTTAAAAATTACTGAGAAAAATAGATATTTGTCATCACGATCTGCTGGAAAAGGAGCTAGAAGGGTCATGGGAAGTCTTGTTCGATGCTCTTGCAAACATTAGGTCCCATTAGGTGCTTGAAGAAAGTGGCAAAGCTTAGCTTTTCTACAGGTTCTTTTGTTTTATCGGGATTTGTTTCCACTAAGCTCCTCACATGATATTTCTCAGTGGCCTAATATAAAAATGGTCTGAACTATGGAAGCACAAAAAAAAGGGCAAGTGGGAAGCACACGCTCTCTGCTGGGGAAGCGTGGCAGGAGGCAGCGCACACCTGGATGCTTTCCCTAGGAGCAGGGGGGATGCCTAGCCGACTCCCTTGCCCGAAGATCGCAGCATGATCCACATGAAGAGTGGGGTGGTAACTCGTTGCTGAGTCGAGCTTCAAACTGCAACGCAAATCAAGGTCTTGTGAGCATACATGCCCCAGGGGGTGGCAGTTTCCTACTTCCCAGACCCAAGTGGATGACCTTTCCCTGGGTGATGTTTCATCTGGCAGGAAACTACTTCCCCACCTGTCCCCAAAACACATCTGATTATTTGGGGAATGTGGCAGCACTTCTGCATTGGATTAATTCAGCAGACGGTATGAATTTATTCACTTACCAGTCCTGACCAATTCTGGGTTTAAAATCAGAGAATAAGGTCGGCCACAACACAGTATTACATTTCACATCTGGAATGTGTGTTGCAGCTGCGCTTCAGTCTCAAGGCAATTATTTTGATCCCAAGCCCGGCTGCTGTAAATAAATCTAATTAATTAGAAAGTTTTTCCTTTGCCTTTACAGAAAAAACACGGTGTTTCAGCAGAACCATAACCACCAGAAGTAGGTCCTTGCTGCTGTTCTGCTCAGTTGTCCTAATTTATAAGAAGTGTTCTTCAGTTAAACCTCCATCTACGTCCCTCCCACGCAAACTCAGTTTTATCTCAGATTTCTGACACTAAATCACTTCTATTAGAAAGGCTGCATCAGTTCCCTGAAGCCTTTGCTTAACGCTAAGAAAATTAAAACTACTACATTCTGGAACATTTCTACACTGTTGTTTTCCTTCAATTTCTCTTTTTTGACCTTGGTCACAAAAGCAAGCTGGTACTGTTTTCTCTCCTATTGCATTCATTCCAACTGCTTTAGGGCTCATTTTGGTTCTGCTGTTTTCTCTAATGAGTAGCACACAGCTTGCAAAAATATTGCAAACACTAAAATAAACTGAGCAAACTTCCCAAACTCCCTGGCTAGAATTCCCCCCTGGACACGACAGCAAAAACACTGCAAGCTGATAAGTATTTCCAGTGGACATCCTTACAAACCGGCAGACCGAATAGCTTCTCGCATTCCTAGGAAATTCCTCTCTCTCTGTCTCTCCTGGCAAACTGGAAAAGAGACACTGCTAAGAGTGTACTGCTCAAGTGGAAGAAAAAAACCCCAACAAATTATTTAAAAATTGATGCAGTGTAAAATGTCACACTTAGACAAGTAAAGTTTGTTTAAAGTGGTTTAAAAATGCTGTTGTATTACTGCGATTTACCACCTTTTGTATCGCAAATGTACTAAAAAATGCAGTTTAGCGGTCGAGACCAAGCCAGCGGTACGCTGTGTTCGTCCTTCAGCTGTGTAATTACTACAAACACATCCTGTCAGCAAGGGCCTGCGCCGGCAGCCCACGGTGCGGCGGCGGCCCCCCGGTGAGGCGGCCCCCGGTGTGGCGGCGGCCCCCGGTGAGGCGGCGGCCCCCGGTGTGGCGGCCCGCACCGCAGCGCGGGGTGAGCGCAGACGCCAGCGGGTCTGTCGGGAGCGGGGCGCGGGGCTGCGCCGAGGGCTGAGGGAAGAGGCGGGAACGTGGGCCCTTGCGCCTCTCCCCAGCTGAACATCTCCGGCCGTTCACCTGCATTTGTCAAAAGCCTTAATACTTGTTTAACTAAAAAAAAAAAAAAAAACCCAAAAAAAAACCCAAACAAAAAAAAAAACCCAAACAAATAAGCAGAGAGCCCTTGGTCGAGTTTAAAGGGGAGGTTACGGGGCGCCCAGCCTCGCTCCCCCGCCCGGCAGCCGGGCGCCCTCGGGGCGGCGGCGGCGGTAGCTCCGGCTGGCGGCGAGCGCCATCTAGCGGCGGGAAAGAGGCGGTCTCCGGCGGCCCCAGCGCCGCCGCCGTGCCCGCAGGGGGCCGCTCCCGACGGGCCCGGAGCCTCGCTCCCGCTCCCTGCGCCTGGGCTGAGGAGGACACACGAGGAGATTTCCCGGTGCTCGCCCTCAGGCAGAGCGGCCTGACTGGCACTGTCTGACTCCGAATCAGACGATTGGGTAGCAGCTATAAAACATTTATTTTTAAAGCACTTTAAAGGCCAGGATTTCCAATTTCCACAACGCCTCTAATTCGCTGGAGCCTCTCAGAAAAGGCTGCTTGGACATTCATGTTCCCCATTTCTCCACCTGAAATACATCTACATGTCCATCCGCCTGCCAGTCAGCCCATCCGGGGCTGTGGCTCTCAGAAACCCCCCTGGAGAGGCCATCAGAGTCTTGGGCGCCATTAATCATGTGGTTTTGCACTGTATGGGGAAAAAAAATGAACTGGGAGATTTCTGCTGCCATTATTTCACGAAACTGCGTATACCTCAGCGTCTTCCGTGCTGCCAGTAACCTCCAGTCTGACCACAGCCATTGAGCTGAGGCGGCGAGGCCACGTTACCTGTTTCTCTGTGTGACAGGTTAATTCTACAATGCATTATTTTCATGGGCAATAAATTTCACAAGGAAGCTCGTTTCTTGGTAACACAATGAAATATTTCTACTCACTTTTGCCTTCACCGAAATGATATGGCTGTTGTGCGTCAAGTGCTGATAAACCCCCAGCCCTCACCTAGGGCTGTACCAGGGCTTATAAACATTTCTGCCAAAATTTTTCAAACACAATTGCAACCTCATTGTCACGGCCTAGTTTCAGAAAGCAACACTTCCCTAGAAGCTATTTTATAACTCTATTAAGAGCTATACGCTGAATAACAGACCTGAGTAATTGTGAACATTTCACTAAAACACTGTAGGGCTGGGGAGCAATTAGGATGCATAAATCCGACGCGGCAAAGGAGCAACAAAATGAAGGTGGTGGTAACATGTTGGCAATCCCGCCTTATACAGAAACCCATGTGTTAAAAGTATTTTGTCCATATGCTTTTTAAGGTGAGAACATGACCCTGGCAAAAACAATTTTTCTTCAACTTATTCAGGTAGAGCATACATCATCTAGAGATTGATTATGATCTTGAAGTTACTCTGTGTAGAGGCATTTAATTCACAGTTTAAATTTTAATAGACTTACAAGACATTTATTTAAATATTACAAGAGAAAGTATTTTCATACGTTTAAATTCAGCTCAATGTGTGAAGACGTGAGCTGTCAAGACCTTACTTTTGAAGTCCAGTATCTTTCCATTATTTATTAATCCATTGCTTCCCAAGTGATTCATTAAAACAGACTGGCTTGGACACTTTGTTGCTGGGCAACTATGAGAAAGGTCAGCAAACTTTGTATGAATGATGAGGTCTAAAGGTCTCCAACCAGCTCTCCTTCATGTTCTTGAAGGCAATCTAATGTGGCCAAGTACAGCCTGATGTCCTTTCTTGTGCATTTTTTAAGTGAAACAAATGCCTATGGTAATCAGCTAAACCACCAGCCCAAACTAAAAAAAAAAAATGAAAAATGGCAAGGTTCACATAGGGTAATTCAAAGTGATAATTAGGTAACAGAAATACTAGTGTTGACATAATAACAGTACTTCTAAAACAAACACCATTACTCTGTCTCTTGCAGTATTAACCGAAAATCACAAGAGCTGTGCAAACAGCAATCCAGCATGTGAATAACAGGAGGAAAGTGCATTTCTTACAGAAACATGCAAACTGGAGATTGACATGATTTTTCTAATTACTTTGTCCACCTCTTTAGTAGTACAGACTGATCCCTTTGTGTTCTGTACATTTGATTTCTAATTCTATAGCATGCACAGTGCTATTCCACTTCAAAACTGAGCACTTAAAGGGATTAGTTTGTTGATTGCTTTCATGAGATAATATAGCCTTATTCTACTCTATGTTATTTACCCATAATCTTTTCTTTCCAAGGAGAAAATTCTGATGAGCCTTATGCTTTGAATAGCAGAATTATCTCCAAGAGTGTGACAATTGTGTAATCATTCAAATAAGCTGGTAAACAAGCCAGGACGAATTTATCCCTGACATAACAATTCTGATTCAACTGAAATAAAAACAGTCAAAAGTCCACAGTAACAGAGTAAAATGCCCTTGGGATTTCAATGAGTGAAACCTCTCAGGCCAGAAATACCTGTTTTGGTTTCTTAACCAGATTAATGCATCAGCCTTGCAGAATATACTGTGTGTTAAAATACAGCAACGTGGCCGGAGACCAATGAAACCAGTTCTCAGACAAGCCCAAGTTGCTTTAACAAATACAAAGCAGAATTAACATTGTAACTAATATAGTCATCTGGCCTTGGAAATAAATTATGAAAGGTAGATTTCTAGTAACTTTTTTTCAGGGATGAACTGAACCTTTAAGGCTTTTTAATTAAAATAGTAAAGATGCATGTTGCCTTTCAGGGAGATGTGGGGAGGCTTGTAGAGCACTGAAGTCTGAAGAAGCAGTGATGATACAATTTCTGTTATTCGATGGTTTATGCAACCACAAACTCAGAGCTAGCATGGCTTTAATTTAATGCATGGTTAGAAGACCAAGAATGCAGAACACGCCCCAGAGCACCACAGTCGAGGTGAAGACTCTGGCCATACCTGGAATACTGCCTAGCATTAACTACTGCTTTCTTTGAAGAACTCCGAAAAATGTGAAAGGACTTCCAAAAGGACTTAGAAGAATGATTTGAAGCCCAGGGAACCTAATAACGGAAGAACCTCAAATATTTAGTTTGTTAAAGAGAAAGCTCGGAGTTGATGTGATCAAAGTATCTGTTTGGGACAAGATTTCTAATAGTCAAAGCTGAAAGAAAAGGAAGATTCTCTAGTTGGATGCTATGCCAAATAAAACCAGAAAAGAAATAAGGACCACATTTTTCACAATAAGCATAATTAACTCCTGGAATGATCTACTCAGGGAGCAGGTGTTTTCTCCATCATTCTAAGTCTATCTGGGGCAGGTATGAGCTTTGCACATTAATGTTTGGAAAGAGACACACTGAAACCTGCTGAAAAACATTGCTGCAGCTTGTCCAAACATTGAAACTGCCAGCTTGCACAGATGCAGCAAGAAAAGCTTGTGATTCAGTAGTAACGGCCTGCTGCTACCTACCAACACTCACACCAGCAGGCTGTGTAGAAGCTATTACAAATCTTCCCATGGTTGACATCAGGGAGCTGAGAGGAGGAAGGCGGCGACCTGACCTTTAGATATAAAGGTCCCAGCGCTCTGTCACAGTGCCAGGCAGGGTCCCAGGTGGTTTAACAGCCAGCCTCAGCAGCCCCTTTTGACTCCCTCTCTCCTGTCACAGGGGTTCAGCCTCCCAGCCAGCACAACCCTGATGCCAGCCACATGACATGACCCTTCTTCAGGAACCACGCTTTAGTTGCCTGCGTGCCTTACCTGGTCCAGGAGTCACTCTTTGACCAGCCCTCTCAGCATCTCAGCATAAGCCTAAAGCAAAAAACCCTCCATGTTACTCAGACAAGGAGAGGCCATCCTGTGAACATCTGGTGGGACAAAGAGGTGATGTGTGGAAAGGGAACCTGGGGAAGAAGGTTGCTTTGAATACATGGTGGTGTTATGCTTAAGAGGTATTGCTGTTGGGAGTTCTTTATTGAGGTAGAGAACATCTGTAAATGTAGTAGTGGACAGACGTGTTAACGTTGTCTTCCCACACCTGAGTGATCATCACACAAAGTGTCAGCACCAGTATGCAAAGGCAAGAACCTGGAGAGAAAAGACCGGGATGGCAGAAGACCTTCTGAAGGAACCTTCTACCAGGTGTAAGAGACATGAAAGGCTGCTTAAATAACTCTCCTGAGCTCAGAAAGCATAACCTGTGCTTAAAACACTCCAGTGAGGCTGTGAGTAGTTCTTGGCATTACACAGGTTCACCCAGAGCCACAAACGATGTTGGCAGAGCTGCAGGACTCGGCTGGACTAGCTCATAGCCCTAGGACAGACCCCACCTGGAAAACCAGCACAGCTCCATGGCGAAGTAAGGCACAACTACAAGAAATGAGCCAGTTGTTTTGTAGAAAATTTTCTAACTAAAATGGCAGTGCATTCAACAAGGAAACTTCAACAAAACCATTAACATTTGGTGATATTATAAGTATGATGAAGTGTATGAGACCATATTAATAATAGGCTGTACTGCTTGTATATTCTACAGAAAATAATCTCATTTATGCAGGGCCAGGGCAGGGGGAGATGGGGGGCGGGGGCGGGAGGTGCGCGATGACTTGAATTCTTGTTAAGAAAAGGTTACAATAGAATCAAGTATTAGAAACTTCCCAAAAAGAACAGTGCATTTGCAATCCTCCTGTGTAAATTCAATAACTATTCACCTCTCCTGCCCTGTTGTTTTCATCCGTGATAGATGTAGACTTTTACATTGCTCGTTTTGAAACTTCAGCTTTTAAGATCTTCTATTCTTTCAGATATTGATAATAATTCACTATAGCTAAAATTCCAATGCCTGTGATAAAAATCGTTCTCCGTATTTTATACTGCCAGAAGTTTCTGTTAGTAACAGACCTGAATCATATTTCCTGTTTAGTTTTTTCTGAGTAAAAAAAAAAAATCCTGAGTTTCTTACTCATTATAAATATTATGTTAATTGTTTTCAAAGGAAACTCTTCTTCCTCAGAAAACAGACTGGATTAATTCCCCTTTCAGCATTCACAGGTTGCACATATCAGTGTCCCAAAATGGCAAAATAATAATGTCAGCCAGCAGCGGACTTTTCTAAAATTAATCAGTCTATTTATCTATTTACCCAACTTCAGCAGACTTTCTTGTATTATATTCAGTGCTCTGAGTCAAGCTTGCTTGATGCTATCAAATCATTAGGAAGGAAGCTTTCATCATGCAGAATGGACTGCCTGGCATGGATGCATGGGAGCCAGTCGAGAATAGAGCAGGTGATCTTCAGATGGGTCCAGTGTATTAAAATCAAAACATCTTAACACAGACAGCATAAGCCTGGAAGAGATGCCATGGGCTGGTTTGACCAGAAGTCAGCCCCCAGGCCCTGCGTGAAGTCTCCATCCACCTACAAGGTGATGCAGCTTAACTAATTGGAAGTGTTCAAGGTCAGGTTGGATGGCACTTTGAGCAACCTGGTCTAGCAAAAAATTTCCCTACCCATGGCAGGGGGGGTGGACTAGATAATCTTTGAGGGTCCCTTCCAACTCAAACTATTCTATGATACCACGGCTTATTATGGGGAAGGGTCAGTTTTACTCTGCCTGATTTCTGTAGATGCTGTTCTTTTATAATTCGGTGTGCGTCTGCCTGTGTGTTTTTAGACACAGTTTTACTTCTTCGTGAAGATTCCCACTGTGGTTTTAATTCCAGTCTGACTAAGGGCAGTGGCAGTGGCCTTGATCTGCACCTGAGTTAGTCCAGCTGCTGACTGCATGCTCTGAGTTCTGCCTCAGGCATGCTGTGCTCTGGACAAGCTGCCTTTCTGTGCCTGTGCCCTCCACAGCCTCCTCACCCTGTGGGACCTTCTGCAATTAGAGCAGCCAGACATCTGTGGGTGGTCACCTGCAAACACTGACCAGAAAGGATATCGGGAGTGAAGGTCCCAGCCAGACCTCTAAAGGTTTTCTGTGTGCTTGGGAGGGAGGCTGGAGGATCACCGCCGCCATGTAACCGAGATGTGCCTTTCTTTTCCCTGACTGTGCCAGATGTGTGCCTCCTGATATGAACACGTAGGGTTCACAGATCAGTACAAAAGGCAAGGCAAGGGCAAGGCAAGGCAAGGCACTGGCATGAAGACTGTGCTGGTATGAGATGGTAAAAGACGTTGTTGCAGCTTGATACTTTGGAGAGTGCTGTGACACAAATTCCCAGCTTATCTGTCTGAGACAGGGACCAATAGCTAAAATGCTGAGTCCTGCATAAATCACTTCTGTTAAACACAAATATTTGATTTGTTGTCAATTTAAGCTTTAAGTTCTGGGAGTTATTTCATCCAAGTCATTGTGCAAATAATTAACAAGGAAATTTCTTCGGAGGGCAGCTACTTTTTCTCATAAGGGAACATTTGCCTGGGTTTTATTTTTCTGAATGCACAAAATTTCCCAGGCTGGGCCAATTGAGCCGAGAAGAGACAATCCAAGGACTTGTCAAGTCTATTAGAAACAGCAGCGTAAAAACATGCTGCTGAAATGAACTCTGACAAATCTTGTCTTGTTAGACAATATCAGTATTTCATGGAATCACAGAGTTGCTTAAGTTGGAAAAGACCTTTAAGATCATCAAGTCCAACTGTTAACCGTTAACTGCCCAAGTACACCACTAAACCACGTCCCTAAGCACCATGTCTACGTGGTTTTAAAACACTTTCTGGAATGGTGATTCCACCACCTCCCTGGGCAGTCTGTTCCAATGCTTGACCACCGTTTCAGTGAAGAGATTCTTCCCAATATCCAATCTAAACTCCCCTGGTGTAACTTGAAGCCGTTTCCTCTTGTCCTGTTGCCTGTTACCTGGGAGAAGAGACCTACTCCCACCTGCCTATAACCTCTTTTCAGGTAGTTTTAAAAAGTGATAAGGTCCCCCTTGAGGCTTCTCCTCTACAGGCTAAACAACCCCCTTCCCTCGGCTGCTCCTCATAAGACTTGTGCTCCAGACCCTTCACCAGCTTCATTGCCCTGAAGTTCATAATGTTCGTAAAGTGCTTTTAAATCCAGGGCTCTTTTAGGGCAACTTTTTAGTTTCTTGAAACAAAAACCATTGCATTCAGCTGGAAAACACATAAATAACTAAGTAAATAAATAAAAATTATTCAATAATTAAATCATCCTGCCTTTGCGGTGCTACATTATCCTGCTGTTATCAGATTAAGACTGTTTTTTCTCCTAAGTAATCAGATAGAGGGATTAAAACCTGCATACTCCAGTGAAACACAAAACAGCCAGAGGGAGAAAAGCCAATTGATAGGACAGATGGGCTGGGAGATGCTGACATGCTGTGCCTTACAGTGCCTGGGAAGAAGAGTGGCAACTTTGTCATGAAAATGGATTGGCAGAAATACATCAGCAACAGCACTTTGGCAGCCCACAGGATCTGCTCTTCTTGCCTACAGCTTTCCAGGACACAGGTTTTCCAGGAGCTTTTATATGAGGGCACACACAGGTGAAACAGATGATGAACTTCATGATGGACTGTCACAACTTGGAGTAGTTATGATACATTCTGTCTGCAAGAGCGCTCCTAAACATGGCCATGTGTATTAACAACTGTTGTACCAACTTAATGAATGCCTTCCTCAATTCCTAACAATTTAAAGCAATGATAGGCACCTATTTAAATGCACTTGCTAAAACTATCGCCTCTGTTCAGCTCCCCCATCAGAGTAATGCCTAGTGGTACCTTTTTTTGTTCTGCATGGTTTGTGGTGCTCAGTGAAGTTCTGTGCCTCCTCTAGAAAACCAACAGCAGCTGTGCAAGTGGCATATGGATTCAAAGAAGCTGCTACAGGCAGTTTCTGAATCACAGAGGATCAGTATTAATTACATTTCATCGCTTCGACATTGTACTGGGGGGAAAACACCTAAAAATAGCTCTATTTCCCCTGTTAATGTTCATACTCTTTCTCAGTCTTTTCATTCCATTTCTCCTTTTTAAACTCCAGTCATATACATGGGAGTAGCTGAGAGGGGTTCCAAACCCGGTTAGAAAGAAAAATTTGCTTTGTGCAGCTTTTGGAAGTCTTTGATCCTCGACTAATCTGAGTAGGGTTCTGACCTCCCTGCATCCCCGGAGCAGGGCAAAGACACCCAGGACCTGCCTCATTACCAGCTGTATATCTGAACTGTCGCTTTTCTCCATAATGCTTTTCAGTCCCTTTCCCCTCTGATAAGCTTCTTTTCATGCATCCTTTCTTATATTAATTTGCAGAGCTGCTTTTTTACCTTTACCTTTTCAATATTTTTTTTTCCGTTTTCAGTTTGACCTTCTTTCTCTCATTCAGTGGCTTTTATTTTACACACATGGTCATTCACTGCAAATTGCAGAAATCTAATGTTTAGCACTGGAAGTCTTTCACCAATTTCTCTGAGGTTTCTCATGTATTCAGTCTGAAGAACTGCTTTCAGAATCATAAAGAAATGCTTTGGATGTTAACATTTCATTTTTCTCATGTCTTCTGAACTTTTCTTCGTACATAGTTCCTTCACCCTGTACATCTACAGTGTAATCTTTAAAAACAGCTTCTTTTTGAGCTCTCAAATTTTTTAATGAGGTGGGCTGCATTTTAAGTTAGCACTTTTCACCTTCCAGTTTCCAAATCGTAATTTCACACAGTGATCACTACTTCCTTACACAGTATTGTCAAAGAGATAGTCTAGCATTTTCACGACTCTTGCATGAGAAGTAAGTTTCTTTGAAACTGTTACTCATATTCTGTTTTCTTGGTCTTCATCTCCCTCTTCACTCATCTATTCCTTATTCTTCCTTTGCATTGCTATTTTAATCCTTATTTGCACTGTGTCCAGCTGCTGGCTTCTTTTCCCCCAGCTATTTCATTTCTGCTGGAGGAAGCTGTTTCTGCTGTAGCTATCCCTGAAAGAAGCCCTCCTCCATTAGAAGTAGAAGTCTCTTTTAACAGCTTCATTAAACTGGAACATTTCTGCCAACAGCATATAAGGTTTCTGCAAGGGGACATCTTGCATCACATGCAAGTGATAACCTGCTAGCAATGCTTAATTAAAAAAAAAAAAAAAAGAGAGAGAGAGAGAGAGAGAAAACGCCAGATCTGACCCTCCTCCCTACTTCAGCAACATGAATTTCAGTTGAATCATTCTGAGGTTTGCATGAGGGAAAGAGAGCTGGATATGGTCCTCAAGGTGCTAGTAGAGCCTGTAGATCACACACACACACACCGGGACGCACTTGTGGAGCACTGCAGTAGCAAGTAGTTTGAATTTCCAAAGAACTGAGAAAACTGTACATCCCTGTTCCTTTCCCTTCTCTTTCCCTATTGGTACTCGCTAACAAATGCATCCAGTCATGAGTGCAGGAGCAGCTGCCCAGTTCTTCCATTAACATGGTGGCCACACTCAGCCATAAGAAGAACTGGAGCAATGAGGAGTCACTGTTTGTGTCAGAAATATTCCCTTGCTTTTACAGAGAAGTTATACTGCCCAAGGTGAATTTTGACCCGACATCAGTTTTCATTTACTTTGTTTCAAAGGATAAAAGTCTATTTTGATAAAAGGCAACATGCTGAACAGTGTGGTATGACTTATCAGAAGCTAACCAGTTGCAGGGATGGTGTAGCAGCAGGGATTTTTTTAGTCAGCAAACTGACTACACGAAATTCAATCAAAGTTGGGAATAACTATTTAACATTGGACGTTGGCTACAGTGTGAGGAGGCAAAGGAAATGTTGTAGGCTACAGCTCTAGAACCAATTTAACAGACTGCCATTCCCCTGCCACCATGAGCTGGCATAACTGAGTGGCTACCACTGCCATCACTGTTTGCTTCACACACCAGTAGGTCTGATTCTGTGTCTCACAGCAAAATTGGTTTCTAGAATGTTACTTCACATGGTTCTTCACATAAGCATATCAATATCTGCATGAATGCCATCACAACTTGAGATCCGTTAAAGTCTAAAGTATGTACAAGATTTAAGAACTATAATACCTGAAAAGTTATAAAGATATCTTCTGAATTAGGGCCAGAGGCCAGAAATACATTATGTAGAACAACCTTACCAAGGTGTAAGTTGAATGAGTCAATCTTTGGATATCACTCCTCAAAATTTTATGAAAGTATCCTGCAAGCTGATACCTGAGCTATAGAAATGCAAGGCCTTTAAAAATGTGTAGAACTGGCATTTTTTATGAATTATTCTCTTGTTTTTCATACTGCATTTTAACTACATAGTTGTTTATTCAGTCTTACTGCTTTTACTTCATAAGGACATTGAGTTTGTACACAGAACAGCAGATGAGGGATATGTAAAATGCACATCACAGTGTTCAATACCAATAGTTCAAGGAACAAACCTAAAACAAAGTTAATTTAAGGCTGCATCTTTAATTTTACATGTTTCTTAAAACTAAGTGCATTCTTCTTCACTCTGCTAAAAAAAACCTGATGACATGGCAATTCTCCATATTTTGTGATTTGTGTTTCAGAATATTCTCCAGATAGCAACCTTGGCCTGGCCATGAGCCAGACAAACCTCTTTGTGTTTCCTTTGTTTCATTCAGCCTTTCAAAAATGCTTTGCTTTTAAGTTTTTAGCCTAGAGCTGTAAAAAGGCAACTTGATACAATGCAGATCCCAGGATATGATGTGATTCACAGGAGATATACCAAATTTTAAAAGTGCTTTTCAGTCTGGAGGTTTAACAGCTTCAATTAAAAACTGTGTTTGAGCCCAAATAAATGGATCATCCTCAAAGATGATTGAGCTCTAAAGCTGGAGAAGCAGCTTTTTTAAGAGCACATGACAAGCTGTATTTTCTTTCTCAATTTACAGGTTAAGAGAAGCTCTGGTCGAAGTTCAGTGGGAGCTGAGGGATGCTGTCTCAGAGAGAGGCAAGGTGATACCAATCCACCAATTGGCAGCACCTTACCTCTGAAGAGCAGGGACGGTCTGTCCCCTCTACATTTAAAGGATTCCACTGAATTCAAAGGAACTAGAAACTTTTGCCTTCCACAGATTAATTTTCAAGCTGCTGGATTTCCCAGCACTGTCCCAAACTGCACCATGGGCCATTCAAAATATGCTCCTGTGTCACAAGTTGTTGACCATTGGCTGTTGATATTATTGAAGGTAAGTGAATTTGCACTGCTTATGTAAGAGGAATTTTTGGGTCCATAATAAGTTGGTATTTAACATTAACTCTTCATTTCAAATGCCCAACTATGTGAAAGTCAAGAATTTACGAAGCTGAAAGCATATCTTTCTCTTTCGGTTTTTTTCCAATTATATCAAGAGACCTAACACAGGCTAATTCTTCTCCTCAACAAATCTAACATAGGTTAATTCCTCTCCCCACAAACTTCAACTCTTACAACCTTACAGCATCACAGCTGCTGCATTACTATTGCTTCAGCCACATGGAGAACAGAGAACATAGACAGAAGAAGCAGTGGTGGAAAGAAGAGTTACACAGGTATATATAATACCCAAAAACAGTCTAATTGTGAGTCATCTTTGCTTGAGGCTGTGGTGATATCTAGCTATGATTGTAAACTTATTTCTTCTACTCTTCAAACTCATGCAGTTTCTGTAGGAACACTGCTTTTATTTCAATGATGTAAACTAGCTCAACTTTTAGGGAGGGAAAGAAGCACAGTAATGAGTCCCTTTCACCCCCAGCAGCAGTGAAAACTAAGACAATCACACGGATTACCCTTTTCACAATGCTTGCACTATGCACCCTTCTCAGAAAGCTGTGGCCAAGGTGCAGCATAGTTTTGATGGGCTTTGATAATGACACAGAGCAGCTGAGGTGTGAGACCTCAGCATGGATTTTGGCTACCCAAGGACCTGCCAGGTTGAAGTAGAAAATGCCTCATTGTAAGTGCTGCAAGGGAATTCTCTTTCTTCTGAGATCTTTTATTGTATGTCTGAATAACTGCTCATGTTGCCCATGCAAACTTCATAGGTTGCTCCTGCTGAGTGAATGTCTGTTTCAAAAAGCAAGATTGCTCTTAAATACTTGATTTTTCTGCACTGCTCAAATTGTTATTCAAGGACAGCAAGTATATTTCCAGCAATAGAAGCAACTCAGTGGGAAGTTTAACTATTTTATCCTTCCCTTCCCTCTCTCACAAATGAGACAAGCTTTTTCTTTTCAAGACACTCATCTAATTCTACATGCCTGTAAACTTTTCAATAAAGTGTCTGTCTTGTAAATGCTGCACAGATCTCAGTGCATCAGGAGTTCACATTGACAGAAGCATTAAAACACAAATCATAATGTGGTGCTTTTTCAAGACGCAAAGGAAAGGTAGTTTTGAACATCTTGGTAATAAAAGCCCAAAGTAATAAATTACGGCTACAGAAGACATTAGTTACAGTAAACCTTATCTTGGCTAAGATATGGCAGGAATCACTTTAAAAAATACATTTGAAGAGCAGTATGAAGAGGGGCTTGGGTCTCACTTGTGGCTAACTGCCCTGTAGTACCTGTGCATGTTTTCTTGAAACCACAGCACCCTACTGGTGAAATGCAGTGTGCAGAATGACCCAAGTAGTAGTTGTTGTCTGAGCGATTATACAAAGATGGCAATAAGCGGGTGTTTTTACCAGTCCAGCTGCACTAGAAGTTTCCTGCTTGCTTTGATCTTGCACTCCCTGCCTTTCTCACAGTTTGATCAAGGTGTACAGGCAATAGCATGTGACATAGTTTAAAGATGGTTTATAAGCAGGTTGATCTTATACAATATTTTGTCAATGATTTATGTACTTCAGGATGCAGATCTCAAAAAAATTAAGAAAATGTAAAGCCTATGAAAACATTGGTGACACAATCCAATGAAAGTCTTGATCCTTACTTATGCTAAGCAGGCTTCACACCCCTCCTGGGAAGCTGAAATCATCAGCAGTTATTTCATGGTAAACTCCTGTGACAGCCGGTTTCTCAGTTAATGGTCATGCTCATAGGATCATGCTCACTTCAGCCAGTCATACATGGGGCGTCCTATCAAGACACACCTACTGACTTGCTACAAAATCCATCTCTTTGGGCAGTTCTGCATCTAAAAATTGCAACACCCAGCTGCCCTGTCCCTTCAAATAGCCACTGTCCACTATTTTTTGTCTGCTAGATAATTGTGTAGGGGGAGTGAGGGGAGCTGATCATCTGGTTTGCTTCAGTGGTTATCAGCCTTCCTCTAGATGAGGCTTGCGTGAAAAAGACCAGTGGTGCTCTGCCCCTGTCTGAGCCAGATCTTTGCTACTGCCTCCCTATGCTCAGCCATCTCCTCCAGCAGTACCAGGACTGTCACTTCTGGCTCGGGATTTACTCCTTACCCATGCTTCTTCTTCTTCCTCCTGCTCACTCTGAACCTAGTTCCCACAGAAGAGCACTGAAGCCAGGCTAGTGAGTCTACCTGAACCTGTCTAATCCAGTTCAGAACATCTCCGTCATTTCAGTGCTCTCCCTCATGCTCCAAGCCCCTGAGGCACTGCAAAAACAGTCCAGTCACCTTTAAGCTCTCTGTTGAGCCACAGCAGTCCTTGCACCTCTCCAGTGAGGTCTTCCTTACTTGTTGCATCCCCTTTCAGGTTCAGCAAGACAGTCTGGACGTGTCAGGTACATTCAGGTGTTACAACGATGGCGTGAGCTTCTTCTTGCCAGAGAAACAAGGAAGTGAAAGGGAAAAAAAAACAACCAAACAAACATGAACACAGCCTTGGAACAAATTAAAGTTTCCTGACTCAGATGCGTAGCTTGACAGAATTGCTTTATGCAAAAGCTTGTCAAATGTGAGTACCAAAACATTTTGTTTAATCAAGCATAACATACTGTACCATAATATTAGTCTTGGCTGTGCATGTGTCAGGGGAGTTCATATCACCATGAATCACTTGTTATGTTTTGTTTAAAGACTTTTGGTGGGTAGCTCAGAGTGAGACGTGTTCTTGTTAACTCAGGAATGTTCCGATTTTGATGATTTAGGCTTCAGAAGGGAAAGTCCCTGAAAATTATAGGGAAGTTGGATTCCATGCTTTGATATACCCCCACCTCCCACGGGATCTTTGCTTGCTTAAAGATTTCCTGTATATTGAAAGTCACTGTAAAGGTAGATGGTTTGTTGTAATAACAGTGACCTATGCCTGAACTGGGGTTTATCTCCTAACCCATTTATATGTCATATGCCAAAGTTACTGAAAAATTAGACATTGCCAATGGAGATGCACTTCTTTTCACAGATTTCTGTGGCCTCTTCTGCCATATGTCCTTTCTTTTCTTATGGGGGGAGGAAAAAAAAAAAAGTAAACAAAACCTAGGGACCAAAACCAGCAAGTCAAAGCAGCCAATTAATAAAGGAAAGCAGTACTCTAGGTCAAGGGAGATGAACTCACTTGCCTACCCCGACAGACTATTCAGCTGCCAAAATAACTGCTATCGCAAAGCTTATGCATGACCCAGTCACTTTTTGTTGTGAAAACATTTGCTGCTACAATAGACTGTTTGGCCCTGGAGCCTCTGTTTTCCTGTGTTTTTCACTCTCAGAAAGTGTGTGGATTTGCATTACTTGTATCAACACTACAGCAATCAGTAATATTTTAAATATCATCAAGGCACAGGGAGTCACTGGCATCCGTTCTGACTAATTAGAAAACTGATTATTTTTGTTAGCATCTTTTGCCAAGTATATTTAATTGAAAAATATTTCCCATTCCAGTACTCATGTGTCTGCTCAGAGCAACTCTGTATTAACCTGTGAGTATCTGGGCTTCTTCTAAATAAGCCACAGTAGCGTGGAGTTCCACATCTGATAACTGGCCCCACCTTTTCTGTAATGTTGGCTCATCAGCCTTTACTCCATGCACAGTGTGCAGTACAGATACACCCGCGGGATAAGTTCACACAGCAAACTGAAGGTGTGATTTTATCATGGGTTGGTAACAACAGCTGCAATGCATCACGGTCCTCAGCACATGCTAACAACCAAAGCAGGCACAACCAGATATACCAAAGCAATAAAAACTGACTTAGTTTTACACTCTTAATTGTTTGGTCCCACCTTACAAACCTGTCTTGTTCTTCCCTTCCATGACAGCAAGGACTTGCACCTTCCCAGTCTGTGAGGACCTGAAGCCAGGCTGCATCACTGTGCAGGAGCCAGGGAGTGACTCGACATCAGGAGGACATAAATGGCATGGGATGAAGTTTGCACCCCTTTATACAGCATAAGGTGGGGGAGAATGCCCCTAGGCATGAGCTGATACAGGAGCGGGGTTCATTTCTCACCCTTATGTGCTTACATTAGTGGGGTGTCTGCTCTGGCACTGGAAGAAAATTAGATCTCTTTAGATCTGTTTTCTGGGTTTTGGTCTGTGCTGCTGCTGCCACCCCCATAGTTAATATCCTTTTGTTCTTAGTAATCCACCGAATCCACAGATGCTCCTTTGATGCTTGACTGTTACTGTCACCCAGAATAAAATTTGTGTGCCTGCATATCCTCCAGTCACGCATTCCCTCCACTGGCTATGTAACCTTTTAGATATTCATACAGAACTTCATTACCATGCAAGCTGACCACTTAGCGTTTTTTAGGTTTCTACCCTCATACAAAGCCTTGGGAAAATGTAAAAACTATTATTGCTGTAAAAGGAGGAGAAGAAATATAGAGGGTCAGACTCAGGAGGTCAGCTTCTGTGTCTATTTCAGTTTGGTGGCAGCAATTAGATACAGAGGTCTAATACCGTGACCTTCAACACTCTGGTTTGTACTCCAGCTGCCCGATTCCATAGTTATCAGAGTTTTAATAGTGAAGGTCCCTTGCCTACAGTTCTACTTCTGTGAATAAATCAAACTGCCTCCATCTCTTCAGGCCTAGCAACTCATACCGCTCATGCCTGAGCTGACTAGGATCTAAAAATTAGGCTTTCCTGAAGTGTAGCCACTGAACTCCATTTCTGCAAGACGTGCTCCAGATGGTTATGGTACTTAAATGAGTGGCTGGATTGTGTACTTCTCTCTGCTTATGCAGAATCAAAGTTCTCCTTTCCTCTCTTCGCCCTGTCCTTCCCCCATGCATTAGGACCTTAAGGACTTGGGTTACGCAGGTGGGCCAGTGCTCTTACCTTCCTTGTTTGAAGCAGCTTCCATTTTGCAAACAAGAATCAAGTACTCACTAAGAAAAAGAGATAAGACCAATTTAACTAATAAAAATTGTCCTTAATGACTTGATTAAAGCCATTAAAGCTTTTAATTTTAATAAGATTAAAGATTAATTTTAATAAGATTAAAGCAATTTAAAAAGCCAGCTGGAATCCAGGTATGCTACACAACTGAGTAGAAGCTTGCCCTCCAACCTGTTTGGCCTTTAAATTCTGTCATTACAAAAGACTACGTATTCTGGAGGAGGAATAGTATCTCCTTCCCATACCAACTCGATCTGTTTATACTTCCCTTCCTCCTCCTCCATACCTTGGAACCTGGGGACTGGGACAGCCTTAGGCAGTAGGCAGAAATCTAGGGCTCGAGACAGTAAGTTTGAAGGAAGAATTTAAGTCATACTTCTCAATCCTAGATGAGTTCTCCAAACACTGAAGTCTTGTGTAGAAAGGTATGTTTCTTCTAGTGTAAGAAGAAAGGAGTGACTCTTTCACTAACGCTTGCTAGATGCTTAATACCTATGGAAATTTGGTACCTAGCTCTTCATAGCGTATTTTTCAAAGGATGAGTACATACATGTTTTAGGCATCAGAAAAAAAGGATGTATTTTTAAGTATCTGGACCAGACAGACTAAATGATTTGTATATAATCCCATAGAATGTCTGTGCAAATACAAGAACAGAACACACACGTTTCTTAAGGTCTGGGCAACTGCCGACAGTAGTTAACACACTTCCTCTCTCTGGCTGATAATGGACATGTCTGCTTGCTGTGTGAAATGCCTAGGGCATTTGTGGCTTCTGGTAAACAAGAGAAAAAGAGCCTGGATTCAAGTTGTGCTGAAGCCTGTCAGCTTATCTATAGTTATAACTGAAGCTATAATAATTGCCTTCTCCTTATGGTTGAGAGTGGAACAGCTGCTATTTTAACAGATCGCCAAGCACTTGCAGCAGTATGGTGTATTTTACTTCCTGAAGCCACCTGTCCCATACTTTACCAAGTTACCTGCCAGAAAGAGAAACAGCAGTGCTCTTGCTTGCTCTATTTTTGTCCAAGATTTATTTATGATAACAATTATTTCAATCTCATAAAAACAAATCTAACTTTAATTTCCTTTCCTGCTTTGATAGGAAAAAAGCGGAGGGGAGAGGGGAAGCAATAACCTATCATTTGACCAGTGACTACTTACTGTTTCTGACAATCTAGCAGCCCCTTTGTAAAGGCTTTAGAATCATGGAGAACTATTCCCTGTGTGCCTTGGCATTACTTCAGAGAATTCACCATAATGACTTCTGATCACAGCATTTTCTGATTGCAGGATTGCAACTTACTCCTGTACAAGGGAGTGCAAAAATACAGTGTTTATGTTTGGATTGACCAGGAAAGCTGCACCTGCAGGGAGAGGCATGGGGCATGTGATTGCTTTCCGGAACAGTAGAGCTATTAGCTTTGTGGCAAAGGCCTAGAGCTGGAAAGATTGTGTTCATTGTGTTGGGGGAATTGTTTGATTACTGCTGAAGCTTGCCATATGTGTGAAACATTTGTCTGCTTTCCTTTCTATGATTACAGTTATTTCATTAAATAAAAAGGGAAAGCTACAACATTTGCAATCTAAGCACCCTCATCCATTGCCATTTCCTCTCAAAGCATCATCTGTTATATTCCTCATGCTAAGGGCCATCACCTTAACCAAAAGATCAAATGAAACCGATATTTATGTCTAAGCTAGACTTCTATCAATTTGTACCTCAGAAAGGAAATGCAAACCTTGGTTAAGCTTTTGCTATTGTTCTTTTTGTTTGCTCATTGAACAAATGCTACGTAGCTATTGTTAGTAGGTCACTGAGCCCAAGTTCAGTAATTTTGTTCCTCGTGCCCTCTTAAGAATGATCCTTCATGGCTATTCACACATTCATACTATCTGCAGCTGGCACTACAGAGGGGAAATTCCCTGCTAGGCAGATCCCTCTAGCCGTATAGCCTAGATCTATGAGCAGAATGGTGAAAAGTAGACATAAGGGAAGAAAGAGAGTATGCAGAACCTTGTGGTAGGTAAGCTAATGAGAGAGAATTCATGACCAACACAACAGTGGGGGCTACTGCTAGCCAACCCAGCTGCCCACAGTTTATTTTTGTTGTCTTCTCTGCTATGTGGGACTGTGGGAAACATTTTCAGGACTTGTTTTGGTCTGAGACACGTAGTAAGGAAAGAAAAGAAACAATGAAAGACAATGTTCACACTACTGGTGTGAATATTGACGAAAGGAATGTCCAGGAATATTTAGAAAAAGTTCTTCTTCCTGTTAAAGAACTGCTGATAACTATGCATACATGACTACAGAAGGAAATAACTGAAAATGGGGTATACTTGAAGGAGAATCCAGCCGCCTTATCTCACTGTAATTTTAAACAAAAAAAGTTGTTTTCTGGTCTACACAGCTGTTTATGTAGTTGTGAAGATCTGAGCTCTGTTGCCATTAAGTTTTGTAGTGCAGTGTGGGGTTGAGGTATAATGAGTCACTGGACAGCGGGGCTGAGGTAGGGGACTGTGCCCTCCCACAGGACTCTTTCTTGTGCTGTTTCTTATCTATATGTTGTGATTTAGCTTTCCCTTCTCATTTCCCTTTGGTCTTTTGCTTGTGTGATTCGTAATAGGAACATACTGGGAAGAATCTCACAGGTCAAGTTCAGGCTCCCATTGTCATCAAACATTGCTACAGTGATCACAACCAATGCAAAACTGTGCAGTACGAATGCCTTGATGGTGTCTAATCTTAACAAATGGTTGTTATTTGCAGAGTGAGAGTCCTGCCAGTTTAGAATGATGCTGGAATCCTCAACGGGAAATGAGGAAAAGGACAAAGCCAGCTGAATGAAACTAAAAAGACCTCATCACCTTGCAGCTGTTGCAATGTGGGAAAATCACTTATCTAGGAGATAAAGAAGTTTCAAAAGGCTGGATGCTTGCAAAAAAATCTACAGTTCCACCTGCATGGGGAGTGTGGGAGTTTCTAATAGCTACTGACATAATTTATTGATTTTCTGAGAATAAAGGAGCTACTCTATAGCTAGCAATTTCTGTAAGTCAGCACACAAAATAGTGCTGAGATTGGATGACTTTGCAGGATCAACTGTCCACAAAGCCACTGGTGATTGCAAAGCTCTTCTGCTGCCATTGCAGAGTCAGATAGAAAGTACCATATTTTCCTGGTATGTGGCTGGATTAAGAGTTTGATGGAACATTTTGAATTTAGCACTTCATCACACCAAAGCAAAGGGCCTGAAACTACAGAAGTGACATGGCCTCTTTTGAGTGGCACAGAGCAAAACTGGTACAGAACCAGGCCCTGGGCACCATGGCATATCTCGGGAGAGATATCAACAACATTCACAGGTACTTGGATCTCATTGAATTCAAAACCCAGCAGCCTGTATTTGTATAAAGGCAAGATATCAGCCCTCCACTAAGTTCCTGGTAACACACTTGTTGGCTAAATTGGAGGGAAAACCAGTCTAGCACAGGGCCCTTGAAATGTTGCTAACCCTTGTTTCAAAATATGTGTTAGTGTAGGATACACAAACTGAAGCAACTCCACACATTGATTTGAGCCTCAAAAATACATTAATAATTGCTGAGTCAGGGGAGAGAGACCTGATAAAGCTGCTGGGTAGGTGCAACAGCATCACAAAGAAAAAAAGATACAGATCAGGCAGAAAGAGTAAATGGACACCCTGCAAGGGCATCCATTAAGTTCAGGAGACAGTAAAGAACTTGAATTTTACAGTACATAACAAAAAACACTTTCACATGACGCTTGATTCAAGGTTTTCTGCTTCTATATTTCAAAATAATAACAGTTGTAAAAACCAGTAAAAAAGTTACAGAAAACCTGGTGCTTCTAAAACCCATCCTGGGAAAAACCTTCTGTGGAGCTTTCTAGAAGAATTAGCTAAAATATTACAATATTCGCTAAACCTCTATGTTATGAAATGGAGAGATAAGACTGGCAGAAAGAATTCATTTCAATGGCCTGCTTACAATCAGCCCAAGGTTTTAAAGAAAATATTGGGCTCTATCCCAAAGCGAAAATTGTTGAAACTGCTACACAAGGCAGTTGGCTGATGTCTTTCAGGAGGAAACTGGAACAGATGAAACCAAAAATTATACTTGAAGAAGAGGCTGCCTAAAAGCTCATCCAACTGTTTTCATACTACTGCAAAAGAGAGGCAGACCACTAGGTGTATGAAGAAGGCTAACTGGGGTAAACCGGAGTGTGTTACTGTGGCAGTAATAAAAGATGGGCTCACACCCACCTCTGCGGTGATTGCAAGAACACCTGTAGCATGGCATAAAAATCACTGTTATCTGCAATTAGGGACATATTTGGTGGTAAGAATTTCCTTAAGGTATACTCAGTCTGAATCGATATAAAATGGAGATTGAAGATGGTAAAAAGTGGTGTTAAGAAACTTTAGCTTACCAAGGTATTTTGCTGTAAAACAGGCTGGTGTTTAGAAGAAGTGTGTTGCCTTTGCCAGTAAAGACATCTTGCCTTGGTCCCCCTTAGCGTGACAGAAACAATAACTTTGCACGCATTAAAAAATTCTATTGAAATGCCTCTTGCCTTTGCTTGTAGGTCTCTTACCTCTGCCAAGCTTAATTATGCTCATATTGAGAGAGAAGCCCCCAAATGCACTCTGGGGATGGAAAAGGTTTTGCCGCAGGTCACTCTCCTGTCATTTAAATATTCACACAAAGAAGGCAATGGGCATGACCATTACTTTTGAAAGCCCACTGTTAGGCCATTCAGCCCTAGAGTCTCAGTCAATACGAAAATGCAGCCCATTTCTTATTTTACCATTAGAAGCAAGAGATAACAGCAAGCAAGCAGCAAAAAGGACAGCCTGCATGTTTTGCTACTGGCTGAGTAAAACCTTAAGGAAATTGGGAATAATTAATTCTGGCTTAAACAATAGACTATAGTACAAAAAAGGACTACTTCATAACTCCCCAGTGGCCACAGAAAACTGTCACACAGCATTTTTCATAAAATAATCAACTCCACAGGAGGAGCTGTTACAGTGTTTGCTCACCCTTCTCCTCAGAATCATACAGGGAAGGGTGAGCCTGTCTTAATGCAGGAGACGTAAAGAGCTCAGCATATTTAATCTGAATACTGTCACAGCCATGCTTGACGTCTAGAAATACACTGGAGGAAACAGAAATGCTAAGGAGAGGCCACAGAGCAGCATTGGCACAAGCACAAATATATATTGGTGGTTTAGAGACTAGTACAAATTTTCTGATAAGGCCAGTGGGAATGAATTACTTTTAAATTGGCAGATAGTAACTTTGTGATGGTGAACGTAGCACCCGTAACTCAATGACCTATCTGGGAAGTTGCCTCCAGTCTTATACTCGTTATCAGCACAGCAGCCTTCCCGTGAAAGCTCTTTCCAACGCGGTTCACCTTGTTGTGTGGCAGTATACTTGCTGCCGTCAGGTTATGTCTCACTTATTTCTTGCAGCTGCTGATAATCCCATTCCTTTCCAGGGCCTCTGATCTTACAGTGACTTAGTATTCCCTTTGTTTATAAGTATTCACCTTCCAGTTTGTAAAAGGGACATTAAAGGGCTTAAATCCTCTGGTTCAGGGCCCTCAGCTAAATGTTTCCCAAAAGAGCCTTATCTCTGCCACTGCTTTATTCATCGATTTAACTGTAGACAGTCAGGTACATTAATATAAAACAGGTAAGCTGACGTGCCACCTGATACTTATTTCTGAAATATTAGTAGATCTACATGTTTACACACCTCTATATACAAAGGTTTATGGCTTTATTTGTTTTAAGAGGGCAATACGTATATAAGAAGGTTGCTTAATCTGTGGGTACAGCTTATGCAGCTCAGTTTCTAAGAACTGCCATAAGTACAAGAAACTGAGCAGTAATAAGCTACTCTTTCACAGTGGTTTCATACAGACTACGTAGGTTCATTAACAGAAATATGATTAGATTTCAGTAGATGCATGATCTAAATAGCCTAAAAGATCCCATGTGTATCAAACACATCCTGAATTATGATGAAACTGTGAAAAATTGTCCCCTTTATAGGTGGCAGCTCTTGAACAGAATGTGGATCATGTAGATCACAGTTTTTATCCAAATGGCTGTTTGGAATTATTTGAAACACATCACATTATTGTCTTAACATCCTGCCATAACAATAATAGCAGAAAGTTTGATACAGATATTTAGCAAGCAAAGTATGTTGTGGTTCCAAATGTGCCCAATAAATGAACAGCATGCCAAGCCATGCAACAACCGTTTCACCGAGCTTATCAAGCCCCTCTGGAGCCTCAGTAAAGGGCACACCTCCAACCACGTCCATTATTGTCCACACTGCTCAACATCTGCGATATAATTTGTCACGTTACAGTCACATTACAACTATTATTTGGAGCCTTGCTGACATGCTTTTGAGGAACTGAAAGTCTGTTCAGTGGAGTCCAAAGACAGGATATAAAGTCAAAAGCAAGAAGGTGATATTATGATATCAATGAGAGGAAAATAGCATTAAAGTAGAAATTCCATTTATTACCTTTGTGGAATAGCCCACTGGGCACTGAAGTCATGCTGGTGGAAAAAAAACTGCAGATACACTGGAGACATCCCTATACAACGGAACAACTGGATTTGTACCGTTTTTCTCGAATAGCCTGAGTTGTATCCTCACAACATGTCAAATAAGGACTGAAAAACACAGTGATGGAGGATATGGTATTTTCAGCATGATAAGGCTGAGTGTAACTGCTCTATGGGAAATGAACAGCACCAGATTGGAGTATGAAATTCTGTAGATGAGTAGCAGATGGCAAATGAAGGCATGTGAATACATGCATCCCATACTAAGCCAGGCTGAAATCTGTGTTCTGCTTTTACAGGTTTTAGCATTGGTAACCATTTCCTCTAGGTGTTCATAAAGAGTTAAAGCTGAATCAGAACTCATATATTGTTCTTCCTTCACCGTAATTATTTGCATAGTTTTAAAGCACTCCATTAGTGCTTACCATGTTTTGAAGCTCACAGGAATCGGGCAGAGCAGCCCTACAGGTGTAGGTGCAAGTTTGTACACACCTACAGCCTTGGCTATTTCGAAGCCCTGTAGGTAACATGTTCCTTTCATATTGACTTAGTCTGTAGAATAAACAATGTTAGCCAAATTGACAACTGGTTAATATAATTGTTCCAATACATAAATATTTTGGATTGTGATTAGAAGAATTCATGATTAGGAATGCACAGTCATTTTAAAGATCCCACAATGTTTTCTTCGGAGCCGAAAGAGGCAACGCATTAGTCAAACAGCCTTCCTTAAGTATGATTCCTTATAAGCATCAGAAAAGTATAAAGTTCGGTGTACACGGGCTCTTATATCCCCATCTGCTTTTATCTTTGGAGTGTCTTCAGAGTCAACCAGGAGAAATGTATAACTGATGTTTATTCGGGACATAAACCCAAATTAATGCATTTGGAACAATGTGTTCTTGCTCCCATTCACATAATGAAATTCGCCTTTGACTTGAATGGGAACAGTGCTGGGCTCGCTGCAGCTACTGATTATACATGTCAATATTAGGCCGTGTTTGAATGATGCTGTATTATGCATAAGAATAAAACATCATGGAGTTGTTGTGAGACACCAGGCAACATAATTACATGGATTGCAAAAGAAATACAAAGCAAAATATAGTACTATATATTAATAGCCCATCTCAGCCATTCCCCATTATATCTGGACCTTTCTTTATTAGGAATTATTTTAAAGTTAAATCTGTATTTATTTTTCTGATGATGGTGGTGTTCTGAATGTGCATACACTGCCTTGTTGACATGACTTAGCAGGATATTCTATTTAATTAAATTTACTTTGAAGACTTCTGACGCCAATTGCTATCATGTTTGCAATCCCAATTAACATGAGCTTGGAATAATACCCATATGTTGTTCCTGGATGAAGAAAACACTGCTACCTGGTACTGGTAGACTGCAGGAGGCCCAGAAACACTTCGCTATAACTTCAGGTAAAGGAGACTGATTTTTATTTTTTTTTCCCCCAGGAATTACATTAATTTAACAGGATATTAGAAAATATTTCCCACCCTGCATCCACAGCAGTATGAAAGGAATATTTGAAAAATGTTGTTATCAGTGTCCTCAAACAATAATCATAACTAATACAAGTGCTATTACTATCTGAGGCAATATCAATTGTATATATTTATCCTTAAAACAGGGAAACAATCCTAGTCTCAGTTCATAAATGTGGAAAGGTGGCACAGAGATGTCCAGTGACTATCCCAAATCCACACAGAGGGAATGGAGGAGAGAAGGAAACAAAGCCTCTGCACTCAAAATATATTACAATCTGTCTTGTCAGAAAAAACAAAAACCTGTTCTTGCCTTGAAATTATTATGATGTAAGCCAGATTTTAAAAGTCCTCAGCCAATAGCAGGATTCCTCAGTGGATTTCATACCTAATAAAAGGTATGAAATACCTTGGATTTTTCATGATCAAACCTGAGGTTCAAAAATGAGTAGTTAAATTGTAACAGTTTTATCCAAAGCAAGACCCACCATTTTCTCACAACATCAGAAAAGTTTATCTGGTTTAAATACTTAAGCCGTAGTAGGACATAACAGTCTGAGTCTGGAGTTGGTCATCTGAATCAACCTGGGTGCTGTACAGGGCTTCCAAATAGGCATTCAGCAGCAGTGTTAATAGCGAAAATGAGAGCGATACTACCTTGCAGGCATAAGCAACAAGCGTCTTGTAGTTCAGTAACAAAGATACAGAGTCTCTCACAAAGCAACCTCATGGAAACTGATGTACTAAAACTAGCTAATGATTGACTCCCTGTTTACGGAAGGCTTCATTAAGCCTTTCCTGCTGCCTGTACTTAGTCTTTTCTGTAGTTACAAACAGTGACAGCTTTCCTATGTTATGATTACATGTATTCATAGACCTGGTTTCAGAAATTTGCAAGAACCTGCAAATAAAACCAGAATATAGCTAATTACTATAATGTTTTATTATTAATAGTAATGTATATTACATTCCAATATATTTTTTTCTTTTATCAAGATGTTAAGTATTCCTTACAACATTTTCAAAAGAAAGCATCACAGGAAGCATATTCATGGCGTTCTCAGATTTATTTTACTGTCATTATTTTCAGGTGGACATGGTGAAATCTGTTAATGGGTATCTCCAAGTTCAAAATTAAGTGTGTAACAGGTCTAGTGACAGAATCAAGGTGGTTCATCCTAAACCCTCACTGGTACTTGGTAAATCTTTAGTTAGAGCTACCCTCCATTTACAGCAATTATATTGAGAACAGTCTGAACTCTGATCTGCTGACAGCCTGTCTTATATTTTCCAAAGCCTGTTTCAAATCAGTGCTGGGTTTGTAATAATATGATTATGTTTCCAACCAGGAAATTATGTTTTTAGCACCAAGGTGGCATTTGCTTTCTTCAGGTTTGCATGTTTACTATTAGTATGAAAGTTGCAATCTTTAAACTGTGTTACATATTAAATTTGTGATTCCTAAACTGAAAATCAAAGAACTAGAGAGAGAAAATACATGAGAATCAAAAGGAGCCAGAAGGAGGTTAGCAAAGATGCGTAAGCTTTCTGTAAAAAAAAAAAAAAAAAAAAAAGGAAGTGAAAGAGGAATGAGGAATAACTGGATATAATTAGTAACTCACAACTGGCTGAAATAATAAATTCCTTTGTTTTCACTGGGGTTTGTTCTAGCAAGAATAATGTAGGATTTGACTATGCAGTGCAAGTACAGCCACAACAGAAAACCAGCATCCTGCTACAGCAGCAGGTTTTCTTCCTTTGGTACCTGCTGGAACTGCTGTGCATCAGAGGGACCACACCCCCCCTTCCTCCCAGGGGCACAGCTGGATCCTGCCTCACAGGCTGCCTGGTGTCTCACCCTGCCCCACTGCAGCTCATGGGCCTCCCTCCCACTCCTACGCTGCATGTGAAACGCGGCCAGTCCTGCTGACCTGTTGCCCTCCAGCCATCAGCGCTTGGCATGGCAGGGAATTGTCACAGAGAGCTACACAGCCGTCGGGGCAGGAGGGGAACGGGTGTGCAGCATCCGCGCCAGCTTTATGGCCTCCCCCTGTCCATGGGCACAGCCTCAAGCACAGTTCAAAATGTAGCAGCATTTCATGTATAGGAAATGAAAGTTCCTTCTAAGGCACTGTACGCACAGAGGAAGCTGTGACTTTATCTCTTCCTTATGCTTTCACACCTTTTCGGAGTGTACTCACTTTCCCCTCCCTTGTACACGCACAGGAGCTAAAAGACAAGAATGCGGTTGACCGGGGAGCTGCCTTTTCCTCATGCACCTCCACAGGGCCGGGAAAGATGGATGAGCTGGGAAAGATGGATGAGCTGCTTCTGCCGTGGGAGGAGCAGCTGTCAGGGCTTGCATTATGGGAAGCCTCTGGAGACCTGTAACCTGCCTAGCTCTGAGACAGCTCAAATGCGCTGTCCTCCAACCTCTAGATTTTCCACCATCTCCCTCATTACACGGAGTAGAACATCATATATGTAGTAACCAATACAGCAAGATAATCAAGCACAATCTCAGAGTCACGATCGCAATACAAATAACTGACAGAAGCTCACAGAAGACAGGAAATTGAGAACTACTGTACATATCAACAAGACAGAAAATTAACTCCTGTGGCAATTGCACGGTTAGAAGCCTGGGCATATATGAATAGACTCAATTTCCAAAAGTCACGGCTGCAGTTAGCGAGAAATTAATACTTGGTGAGGGCCAGAGGCCAAAACAGCTGCAGAGACCAAGCAGAATAAAAATCAGCAAGCAGGATTATTTGCTCCATTTTGGCACTGGAAAACATTTGGGCCTGCTTACTCTAGGGGCAGCGGGGTGCAGGCAGAAATATTTCCTCTTGGCTTGGTGTAGAGCGACTGCACTGTTACTCTGATTTTAAAACTCAAAATGGTGGTGCTGCGAAACATAAGATCAATGAATGTGTTGTTGGATTTTTCACACTTACCACTTTCTTCAAGTACTGTGCCTTCAGCACAGAAATTCAAGTGGGACCAAGGAGCGGCCTGGAGAGGACTGGGGAGCCTGTTGCACTAGAGCAGCATAGAAGTGAGAACTAGGCTATGGCTTTAGGAGTACTTCGTGCCCCTTAAGCGGAGGGCTGCAGGTAAATGGCTGTAGTGGCATCAGTCGTGTATTTTTTAATTTGAAATGCACTGAGCAAATGCCAAAGTTGCTGGCAGTGTTCACTCAGTTAGTCCTAGTATGGAAGTCCTGTCATGCAACATGGGCTGGGGTTTTGGAGCTGGAACTTGAACCCTCCAGTGTTTGGGGCATACATAAAATGTGCCTTCTGGCTCATTATGCTCACAATTTTTCAGGTGTACGCGTTCCGCACACTCACAGTGATGTCCTAGCACAAGCTGAGCATGCATTTGCCAAAGTGAACTGCAACTCATGGTAGAGGAACACAGTGGACTTACATGAGCGTTCTGAAAAGAGAGGATTTACATTCCAACACTGATTTGAAGGCAGGTGCAGAGCAACCTCTTTCCTCCGAATCTGTGCAAGCAGGCCACATACAAGTAGTTTAGAGGTGCTCAAGGAAGCATAAGAAGTTATGGAAGGAAATAATACATAGGAAAATACACCGGTAACATTGCAGTAGTGCTGCAATGATTCCGGAAATCATTGTGTATAAAGCGCATTTTGGAGAAAAGAGAAAAAAAGCAGTAAACAACTCGGAGAACCTTTTACTTTAATTGGTGCGTGAATTTTGAAGATTTCAAGTTTTCAAGATTTTTCCACTGTTATCCCGAGGGCTTGAGCCTTCCTTGATGAAAAGCGGAGGTGTTTGGAAGATTGCATGTGGGAGCCAGTGCTTTAAGGGGAAACTCTGGGTACCGGGGGATGCCCAGTAAACCCGAGCTCCGGCCAGAGCCGCGGCCGGCCCCGCGGGCCAGGCCCCGACTCAGACCCCGGTGCGGGGCCGCTGTCGCTGCAGCCCGGGCGAGGGGGTCCGGCGGGCCGCGGGGCAGCTTCAGGTGGCCGTGGCAGAACACGAGAGGTGTCAGCAAGGCTCCAGGCCACCTGCCGGTGCCAGGGGACGGGCTGGGTGACCGGGCCCGCCCGCGCTCCTCCCCGGCGGGGCCCCGCGCTGCCCGCGCGTTGCGGCCGGTGCGGCCGGTGCGGTGCCACACGGCGCCCCGCAGCGATGCCGGCCGCTCCGGGGCGGGGCCGGCGCCTCGCCACACCCCGCGCGCTCCCCCCGCGGGAGGACACCGGGGGCGGCCCTGGGGCTCCTGGGCCTGTGCGCCCCTCGCCCCCGCCCGGGCTCTCCCCGGCCCCGGCCGCTGCCCCCACCCCCTCGGCCTTCCCCTCCCCTTCCCCTGCCGGTCCCTCCTCCCCGCCGGCGCCGGCCGTGCCCGCCTCGCTCCCCGCCCCGGCCGAGGGGCGGCTGCCGCTGCTGGCTGCCGGCGGCGGCTCCGGGAAAATGTCCGAGCGCGGCGGCTTCTACCGGCAGGAGCTGAACAAGACGGTGTGGGAGGTGCCGCAGCGCTACCAGAACCTCACCCCCGTCGGCTCCGGCGCCTACGGCTCCGTCTGGTAGGTGCGGGGCGGCGGGCGAGGGGCCGGGAGCCGGCAGGTGCTGCCGGCCGGCGGCGGCGGTGGGGGGCGGCCCGGGTGCCGCCCCGCGGGGGCAGACGGAGCTGGGGCGGCGGGGGGGGACCCGCGCCGAGCGCCGGGGCCGGTGCGCGCCGAGCGGAGCGGAGCGGGGCGGTGCGGGAGGGGGGTGCCGTGCCCGCGCGGCGGCGGGCCGGCCTCGGGCGTGCGGCGGCGGGGGCGTGTCCGGCGGGCAGCCGGGGCGTGCGGCGCTGGGGCGCTCCGGAGCCGCGGCCGGCGGCCCCGCGGGGCCGGGGCATGCCTCGCCGTCACCCGGGCAACCGGGCCCGCCGCCGCCGCCGGAGGGCGGCTCCTGCTGGCCCGCCCGCCGCTAACCCCCCTCCGCCCGCCGCGCCGGCCGCTCGGCCGCCCGCCGCCTGACGGGGGTGTCGCGGGGCCGCCCGCCGGCCCAGCGCCTGTTAAACCGACCGGCCGCCGCGGGGCCGCTCGCCGGCCGGCGCCGCTCGCACCGGGGTGAGAGCTGCCCCGAAGCCGAGAATCTTGCACAGTCACGGCGCGCCCGAGCGGGCGGGGGGGGTCAGCGGCGGGGCGCGGGGCACGGCCCGGAGCTGTCCCCGCTGCGGCCCGGCGGGCTCCCGGCCGCGGTTAGCGGGGCGGGCACGGCCCGGGCAGCTCTGCCCGCGGAGGCGGGGGGAAGCCCCGGGGCGGGCGGGGGGCAGCGGGGGGAGGGGGTTTCCCCGCGGATGTCAGGGGAGCCGCAGGTGAGGGCGGGTTGCCGCCCAGGGGCTTCGGCTGCTTAGGGCAGCCTGAGGGTTTGTCACATCTTACCGCGAAACGTTTCCCGTGTTTTTTTCTGGTAATCACTATCTCAGGCTTGCGCTTTGGGGAAGTCCCAGTGCAGGTCGGGCTATCATTTTCATCTTTGATGCACGCTTGACTATGCTTATAAAAGCTTTGAATCAATTTTTGGAAATAATAGCGACGTTTAAGGGGTTTCAGAAAAAGAATCGTGTTTCTTTTGTAAGCCGGGTAAGTAGAATTACATAAAAACAATCCATAATGGGCCTTTAAACATACATACTCACAAAAAAAAGATTTCTTTCATACTTAACTTTTTGTCACGGGCTAAGCTTGCGCAACAGTCGCTCACAGGCAGATAGCAGAGGACAAACGTTTATGGAGTTTCGTGTTTGTTGCTTCCTTCTCTAGCTCTGTGAAATGCCCCGATTACATGTAAACTAGGAATATGTGTTTTAAAAGCCTCCAACAATCAGCAGAAACACTTGGGACTAGTGCAAAGCATCTCTGAATTCTTCTCTTTTATTATTTCAGGCTTATAGTTGCACCAGGGAAATCTAGGCAAATACTGTGTGACTGTTGGTACCTGCCGTTGTAGTTAACCATACAGTCCTGTGACAACTGATAGGAATAGTTTTACAAGGACCTAGTTCATTTAGGCTATAAAGTCTTAGTTTACTGTCTCCTTTTTTATTTTACAAACTAGGAGATGTATATACGGTTAGGAGAGTAACTACTGTTATGTTTCAGCTGAACCTACATTTCTGATTATTTTCCCAATTTATGCTGATGTAGTTTTAAGGGGAAGACCCACTCTGCTGAATTTTGTAATGAGATGTCCAGACTTTTGAGAAATTGTGAAGAAAATCCAAACATGGTTTGCATGCAGCCCAGCTGGTGCTTTGTCTTTATAGTTAATTCATTGTACTTACTTTTTATTTGTCTGTGAAGCCAAGGAAATCCTAGTATTTTATCAATGGAGAAGCCTAGGAACTGAGATGTAAAATGGAGACTGGAAGATGCTATGGGAAAGGTTTACTCTAAAATATACATTTAAGAACAGAATACAGCAATAAAATATTGCTCTATATTAATAGCCTTGTTAACATCGATGAACTGTAAACCCAAACAGAAGCTTGAATGTGAGGAAAAGTCTCTCTCAGAAAAGTTATCTATTTTTAGTGCCTATTGAAATTGATTTTTTTTTTCCCCTTTATGTGCATGTGCTTTACCCAGGAGACCTACGAGACACAATCATTCCCTTGAGTAATATGCTATATTGCTTTTGTGAATAATTGTACTCCTATTCAGTAAAACATCTAAAAACATATTTAAGTCTTACAGAAACCACTGGAATCAAACAAATTCTTAAGTGCTTTGCTGAACAGAAGCCAAGGTCCTGAACTCCAAACACTGGCTTTAAAACAGGAACAAAGTTGTTGTAACAAATCTTTTTCTACCTCAGTGAAACTCTTTAGTCCCTGCCCTTTCCTTTTCTACCGTAAATTATCAGTCGCATCTGATAGACTTGTGCAACTGAAGTGGTAACTGGTAATAAGAAACATATTGTAAATATTTGCATTTAAACTAACTTCTGGTTGCCCTTTTTTGCTTGCAGCTCAAAATCAGTAGAAGAGTTTGCGTGAGGAGGCTGTGTTTTGGCCCAGTTTATTGACTTTTCATAAGTCTCTAACAGAATTTGTGTTTGGGTTAGTTTTTATATGCAGATGCATCAAATGTGCTATGGAGATAGATACCATTTTAAAACAGATTCACTTTTAGAGAGGTATCTATATCAAACACAGTGCTTTCCAGTATGTTTTCCTTGTTTTTTATTTAGATGTGGAATATGTATAAAAAGCAAACCTTCCGTAGCATAAAAAAAGCTCTACTGCATTTCTCACTTCTTTAATGACACATCATAAAGAACAATCCTTCCTGGAGATCCTCAGAACTCAGTCACACTGCCAAGTGGCATTGCACTTCAGCATCTGTGTGAACCACAGAGAGAACCGTGAGGTCTTTCCCCCAAGTACTTCGCTCTTGCAGTACATTCTGCGTTACTCCTGTATGTTAACTCTGCAAAGGGCTTCCCTTTTTCTGGGCTCTATTCCTATGGCTGTTCAAGCTGGTGGATATTCTGTCGTTTGCTGCTGCCAAATCTGATTTTTTTTTTTTTTTTGTTAATTTAGGAAAAATATCAAAGCCCAGTGGAAGCGTGGTGTGTATGGTAGTTTAATTGCTTTGAAAATGATCAATGGAGTCTTCAACAGGATATTTTAGTTAATTTTTCAGGTGATGTCTGCGTATTAGCAAATACCAAATTTACATGCAAAACTGTTTCTTTTGGAGTTGTTTTCTTTGTGTGCTATAGCTTTGCTTATCAAGTTGAGGAATTTTTTATACCGGACAATTAATTTAACTTTTCTGCAAGTCAAAACTCAGTTAAGGTTTTCCTGAAAAATACATTTTCACAGTGTCCACCCCCAAAGCTGGATTTATCTCTCATAGAAGTCAAAGGGCTGATTGACTGTTACAGAGCAGGCACTGTCCCTGCTGAATGTGAGTGTTAAAAACATTTCTGATTTGAAGTGCAGTATTTAAGCTGATAGGCATTTAGGTGGGAAGCAAGCAAGTGTACTTTCACAAGGTAATCTTCATCTACAACCGTTTTGGTTTAGATCTAGAGAGAAGAGACGGTTAATGTCTTGGGACAAACTGCATTTTAAACTCTTGACCCTTGTGACTCTGCCTTTTAAATAAAAATTCTGGCTGTGTTTGAGTCTTTCAGCTGTCCCAGTGATAGTGGTTATAAACTGGACCTCTGGCCTGCAGCACCCCTGCCTCCCTGCTGTATTACCCTGGTGGGACCACTACAGTTTGCTACCTGTCCACCTTTTCCTCTGGGAGCTGGCGTTCCACCTACTTGAGAGAGAGCTTCTTCATCTTTCTTTTTTGAAGACTTTTTATTGTAGCACAAATTATGTAATGTGAATAGATTTTGAGGCTTTTTTTTTTTTTTTTTTTTTTAAAGCCTGTATGCCTCTTCTCATGCCAGCTTTTGTAAACTGTCTTCCAAAGACTACTTAGTCTTATTTTTGCCTGGGAGGTATGAGACGGCCTTCTGCGGTGTGCCATCTCTGATCTCTAAACACATTGTTTCCCATTAGCCTATTGGAAGCTCTGTGTTCTGCCTTCGTTGGAAAGGGCAGATGAACCAGAGTGAGTCCAGAGCTTCCTCCCAACCAGAAACTCCTGCGCTGTTTCCTCAGAGGCAGTTGGCATCAACAGTGCTTACATCATGCACTCAGGCTCTTTTAATTTTAAACGTATGCAATGCCTGACACCAACTTGGGTGATGTAACACGTTTTAAAAAAGAGGCTTGCTAAGTCAGAGTGTAACGGCACAGGCCTCAGTTCAAGAAAAGCAGGAAAGCGAAGCCTACCTTATGTCATTTACACAATGCAGCAGTTCAGTGGGTCCCTCTATCTTGCTACCGTAAGTGCAAGCTTAAGATCCATTAAGTTTTTGTCCTGGCTGATTTTGGGTAAAATGGGGAAAGGGAGGATGGTGTTTAGGTTTTGATTTTGCTTTGAGTAAGTACAAATGGAAAAATAGAAGCGGAAGGCTTTAATTCCTAAGTTTAACCCCTTCTTTCCCTCATCCACTCTATTCTGTGCTTCTGGTTAGATTGTCACTCACAAGTGTTTTGGGGGCAGTAGCTTGCAAGACAAACATAACATTGCTGATTCTGGCCTTTTCACACTGAGGATCTCTAAGGAGATGCTGAGACACCTCAGTAGCGTATGAGGGTTTTTGAAGGCTGATATAAACTGTGTTTGACTGACAAAGAAAAGTTCCCTCAACCAAGATTGTACTGGATGACTTTTGGATGTTTTTTTCAAGGGACCTTTTACTTAGCTGTAGTGATAGCAAGTACATGATTGCAACTATGGGATCAGGTTACTGGACTTAGATGTCACTGTAATAGTACATGCTAGTTTAAACAGTAAATGCTGAAATAAACTTTTAGAGTAGTAGTAACACATACCTGCTGTATGTAAATACAGCTGGAAACCGAAGACTATAGATCTCTGCAGGCTAAAGGCAGAATCCTAAGCACATGTAGAGCCGGTTGACTCCCTTTGGTCTGTTCCTCTTTTGGATCAGGTCTTTTGTTTCCACTGCAAATACAGGGACTGAACTTCATCTACGTATGTTCATATTTTATTAGAAACATTTCAAACAATATTGTTAAAATACTGCTGTCCAAGATCTGCTAGCAGTTGTCTATTTTTGGTATGCATCATACAGAAGGAAAGTTTTGAAGCTTTTCATTAGTTTGCAGATACTTACAATGAGCCCTTCTAAGCTTATTCAAACGCTTGAAAACTTCAGTGAGAGATGAAGGCTGATACGAGAGTCCAGTCAGAGCCAGAACACCTCTTAAAAGTGTATATATGTAATAATGATACTCAGAAATGCAGCCTTGAAAGTGAGGTTGCCATAGGGAGGAGAACTAAATAAAAGGAGTTGCATGATCAGCGTTACAGTTTAGGAGGAGGATCGTGCAGCAGCATTGGTAGAATGAATGGATGAATATAAGTGAAGCAACAAAAAATGTTGCAGAGTGGGATAGACCCTTAGAGGAACGTGATGAAATAGCTATTGGGAGCGAAGACACAGTGGGGTTTGCAACTACAAAGCCAAGGGAGGTCAAGAATTCACTAAATTTTATGAAAGATGTGTGAAGGAAGGTGGAATAGTGTTTCTGAGCACTGGCCAGGGAGACATCACTGAAGAGTTCATTGAAAGTGGTTTTGTTGGAGTACTAGGATGGAATGTAGGTTGCTTGTTATTCTTTTGTCCAGTTTCATCCTGCGTATTTCCCAGCTGTTGGAACAGTGTAGTTACTGACTTCGGAAAGGAAAGGGAAGTAGGATGGTGATTAGTGGAGTCAAGGTTCTTACTTTAAATGAGCATGTCTAAGAATGCTTTTAATGAAGGAGGCTGAATCAGGAAGGAAGTGTTTGTGGAGAAGAATGAGAAGGGCTGGGAATGGCTGTGATGGAGATCTCTATGTAGGATGCTGTCACTAAGACTGGAGTAGTTTGAGAGCAGATGACAAACGTCTGTATGTGTGCGTGAGGAGGGGTGGTAGAGGGAATTGCAGGAAGGGTGAAGAACAGGCAAGCTCAAGAAGTGGGGAGGATCATCATTTGTATGATGCAGGTTTTCATTCAGGAGGAATTACTGAGTCTTTTTTAGAGAGAGAAGGAGTATGGGATGGAAGACAAATGAGAGGCATGAGATGAGCCAGTTGTGGCAGAAAGGCCACAAGGATCATCGAATTACAGCCTTCTGCGTGGCTGCAGGAATACATTAGCAGAATAAAAATTCTCTGCAAAGGGTCTCCTCCGTCCCTACTTCAATATAATTTGTTGTAATATGCATCTTCCTGGCCACATGATGCAGCAGTGGCATAACTAACTGCTTTCCTTTCCTGCTGTCAGTTGTGATTGCGATTGCACTTGGCTAGGGGATACAGTTCCTGTTCCAGAGCCCTTAAAGTCTAGGGTCCTGGTTCCTTCAGCAGAGTTTCCCAAGGAGCTGTTTCCAGTTTCAGAACAGTTTTAGCCTGTTGGTACCACAAATCCAGTATCTTAGTTCTTAGTTCTGTGTCTACAGTCAGGGAGGGAGAGGGTGTTTCAAAACCCCTACGTGACCTGGGAAAAAATTGCTACCGTTTCGTTTTTTGACTGTTGTGGAGAGAGAAAACAGGAAATTTGAAAGAGAAGTGGGGGAGGAATAGGAAAAAGAAGGACAAGAATGTAAGTGAGTTTTCGTCTGTTTAGGTTTATCCAAGTACTTGAAAGCACTGGTGGGTTTATTGAAGTTTGTATCCATGAGCATTTCTAGCTCTAGGTTTAAAGCCCACAATTTGTAACTACCTGGCAGACTTTTTTTTAATGAAATGCTGAATAGAATACATTTGTTATTAGCAGTGTACTGGCTTAGTGGCAGCTGACAGATTTTGTTTACACACTGACATTGGGCTTATAGGCTATCTAAAATACTTTATTATTTTAGTGCCCATGAGCTGGTTACACTGCTGAGGAAGCTAACAGCTTACAACCCCAACCTTCTGTATTTTTTTTCTCACAAGTATGATTTTAAATGCATCGCTCCCACTGATGTAAGCTGTACTGTCTGTAACTTCACCTAGAAGAGTGTGACTGACTGCCTCTCTGTAAAGTTATTTGAATATTTAAGTCACTGTGGAGACAGAAGAGACAGATCAGAAGATTAAAAATAGCTTGTGGATTCAGAGGCTGATACAGCATTTTATGATCATGTTGTTACATTGAAAGACGATTGGTGATATATTCACAAACATATTCACATGGATAGCAATTATTTTTTAGTATTTTTCAGTGTCTGCTTAAAAGTATGTACATATTTTTATGTTGGTTATGGAACAATTATGCTGCATGTGTAACATATTTTGTGGATTTATATTTAGATTTAGTGGTAAATTAATCTGAGGTAATTGACAGTGATTGTACTAAAGCCAAAACAATTGATAGTAGTGCTCAGCATGGTGTGTTGGAATAATATCCAAGTGATGGGATGTAATTTTACAATACAATAACCTATCATCATCAAGCAAGGGGTTTTTTTCCTCTAACGAGGAGATTAACATGTCATTTCAGAGCTGTCCATTACTCATCCTCCCACCTTTTGTGTTGCTACCATCTCATTTTTCTTTATGGTTTCCTTTTGAGGCACATATATGCCGATTTTTGTGGTTTAGTAAACAAACACACTCTGTACCTTAAATCTAGCTCTTAAAGAGTGGAAGTCACCAACTTGAACTTGCATAAAGTAACAAAACATTTATAAAGATGGAACAAATGAGCCGTTTCCTGGGTTTACTTTGCTGCTTAACTTAGGCTTACTGCAGGTGGCCTTTTTCTGTTGTTCTCTTGCTGTACTGCCAATAGCTATTATGGTCCATTTTCTGGTATTGGATAGGTGCTGTTTGTGCTTTTTTCAAGACAATATTTCAAGAAGAAGTAGCTCTATTTATTAAAAAACAAGAACAAGATCCGGGAGAAAACCCAGCAGACAAAGATCACAAACTAAACCTTGCAAACAAAAACCAAAATCCATGTTATTCATGTGATGACTTTCATTCGCTTATGTGACGTTTATGAGAAATGCACAAAACAAGGTTGTCATTCACTGGAATTGTGAGAAACCTGGATTATATAATTAGGCACTAGAAGACGTCCGGGAGCAGTGTTCCTGTGTGTCCCCCTTTCTACCTTACTTGCCAATGCATGGTGCAGTAAGGGCTGCCTACCTCAATGACTAGGTTCTCTGTGTGTTGACCCCTCTTCTGTTCCTTCCCCTCAGTGCTTGCTCACAGACACCCTTCTGCTGCTGTTACTTGTTTTTCTCAGGAATTCAGGATCTTACAAATTAAGGGGACGTTTGTCCACAAGGAGGTTCCTGTCTCCTGTAATGGAAGGAGTCAGTGGGTACATGAAAGGATGCTGAGGTCTGTGGATAAGAGCACAAAGTTGTAAATCTGTGTTTTGAGCATAAATTGCATTTTTAATTCATTTTTTTCTCCTAACACTTACATGTAAAGGGGAATCTTCCTGTGTTCTGAAGGAATGTGACCCTGTGAAGGAAAGAAGCTTGTCTTGTGCTTGCAGTGGAAGAAATAAAACCAGAAGCCTAGAACAATGTGGGGAAAACCCAGACCCAGTGTCCTTGTCACATGGAGCAAATTTAAGGATCTGCTTCTGTACAGCATTCTCTCCAAGTTTGTTATAGTGTGTCCAACCAGTTGTCAAACTTCTGATGATGTAGAGATATCAGCCTGACAAGCTGGGACACTAAATTATATATAAAAACATTGGAAAAGTTAACTCTTCTCTGTATTTATTTGCACTTAACCCCAAATGAATCACTGAGAATAAGTATACCAAATTATTTGTACAGATGCAATGCTTCCACAAGCATAACATCACGCTTTGTAGACAACCAAAACCTCGTGGTTATCTGGGGTGATGGGGATGGAATACTGGCTGACACAGGTAGCCTACAGCAGATGGGGAGTTTGCTGCAGACACAAGACTGGCACCACATGCAGCCAGCTTGGGTCGGGCCTTCGTTCTGCACCAGCTAGACCTGAGCTGGCTCTGGGAATGAGGAGAAGCTGAACTTTTTCCTGGCACTGTGGGTAGTACCGTGCCCAGCTCATAAGCCCTTTCCAAGCCCAAAGCATTAGGAAGTTCAGGGACTGGCTGTGGTCCAAAGGGACCAGTTGATCCCAGGAAGTGTTCTTCCTGCATCGGATACTGGAGTTCCCTAAATAGGGTACGAGTTGGCTCCGTGCGTGGCTTGTTAGACTGGGCTCCCACAAGCTGCCCTCCAGCTGTTGAAGCAAATTTGATCCTGAAGGTTACGTAGCCATAGCTGAATAGGGTGCTTCTAATCCCCGGAGCCCTGAAGGGTCTGAGCAGGCTGTGCACGTGAGCGGCTTGCCTGTCCTGTATTGCTGCTCTGCAACCACAGAGGATGAACTGGCTGTGGATACTGGGGAAATGGGTGTATGTAAGGCCATGTTTATAAACATCAGCTGTAGAAATCCACGCCCCATCAAAAGTCATGAAGTTAGTATGAAGCTGTTAAAATCCTGTGCTCTCTGCCTCCTGACTTTTTGGACTGCCTTAGCTTCCTATGTTCAAACTTTCCTTGGAAAACTTAAGGACTGGGAAAATGTGCATATAAATAGAGATTCATATTTCATCTAGTGGAACTTCAGTAGAATTATTAAATATAGGCCTTGACAACACTGAAAAGGTAGGTCTAATTTAAGCAATGATTGAAAATCACACGAAGCAGAAGTCTCTAATCTGCGTGAAAGTGGTGCCATCCCTGTAAGCGGAATAATGGGGGTTTTGTCCTTGATCTTGGAAAGGACAGACAGCAGAAACTGTGTCATAACTGCAAAGCATTCTGGGTCAAGAATAATTGTATCTGAAAAAGCTATGGCTAAGATTGTTACAAGTTTTTTTCTTGTAAATATAAAAAGAAACAATTGTTACTGTTTTTTTAATTACAATTGTCTGTCTAAAGTGGTGTTCCCATATGCTATTGAGGCATGTGAGCATACTGCTTCATGATGATGCCAGAAATAGTCACTGATGATACACAATTAAAAAGTCACTTATTTTCACTGCTTACAACAAATGAAGTGCTAACAGTAAAGAATACCTTGGAGATGGGAGATGATATCCCTTTGCAGGTGTCAAAGTTTATATCCATTCTGTCCAGGTACATGAGGTAACATCGTAAGCAGAGGCAAGACACCTCAGAATAAGTAGTTTCAAAGAAACTCAGGGAGCGGCAGCTGAACCGGTGGAAGGATTGTTTGTTTCCAGGTGTCAGTATAAACCGGGTATATACACAAGTGGCTGGCCAAAGCTGGAGCCCGTGCAAAGTAACTGTGCCGAAGAAAAAGGCACCGTAAGTTGCCACAGCAGTTGTTTGTCAGGGGGTGCAAACACCAAGAGGCTGGCAGAGAGAAGCCCTCTCCAGTCCCAAGAAGTAGTGGGGGTGGGGTGAGCTGGGTGTCACAAAGGGAGAGGGAAGGTGAGGGCTTCTAACCCTTTCCTTCCCTGTTAAGTCAAACTTGTTAACAGCACGGTTTGTTTGTGAGTTTTTCTGTGGTTTTTTTAAGAAGCTGTTTTGAATCAGTTTAGTGAGGCTGGTCACAGGCCCGTGAGGTGCCGAGCAGAGGTGGGCCCATATTGTCACTGTGACTGAGACCAGAGATGTCCTACCCAGGGACTAGCCTGAACGCTGAAGGTTCTTGGGGAATTCACACAGAAGGGGAAGCAGCTCATCCTGCCACCTAACTGTTGACTGGGGATGCTGGGGGATTCAAGGGACAGCCCAGCTTGCAGCTAGGATGATAGAATAGCAAGAGGGGGAGACAGAGTCCAACATGGAGGTGTGAGTGCACACAGGGAGGAACGCGGGCGGCGGCCTGCTGCTTGCAAAATGTGATCACAGGCAGTAGCAGAGATCACAGGTGTACGTCGTCCTTGCATCTGACAAACAAGAGAGTTCAAACAGCAAGAAATCTAAAATTTTGAATGCTTCACTGTTAATAACTTGAATTATGATGATGGTAAACCAGGCAAGGAAAGACCCTGAAGGCATTAGATCTGATTATCACTTGATACAGTTTCTTGACTGCAAAGGAACTCATGTAAACCAGGTCAGTCCCTGGCTGGTGCACCTCCAGTTCATGATTTCCCATTGGAGGTCCCAGGACTCAAGTTGCCATTTGTTTGGGTTTGGTTTTTTCTCCCCCCCTGCCCCCCCCCCCCCCCCCCCCCCCCGCCATGTGCTTCCATCCTGGGTCTAAAAAGCTGCTGTCATAAGAATTACTGAAGCTAAAAAAACCCTAGCGCTGCGTACCATCTGAAAGCTGTGCAGCCTTGAGTCATATGGAGTATAAAAATAAATCTGTCTTAAAGATCAGTGTTTTTTAAATCACTGAAACCCACATTTGACCTTAGAATTGGGAGGAGAGGGATGTTTATCATGGTAATAGGATTTAAAACCGAATTCCTCCTAGCCTTGTATAATGTATGCAGTATTTCACAAGCCGGTACAAGCATGAGTGGAAGGCTTGTGAATTACCAGAAAACCTGAGATGTTAAGTACAGACTGCTGGTTTGGGCAATGCTATTTATTTATCTGGATAAACATTTCCTTTTCCACTGGAAAAAAAAGTTGGAAAGGATTGAGTATTTGTGCGACTTGGTGGTGTTCTCCAGGGGCTTAATTGGCCAGGCAGGGCAATTATATCTAATCTTTGTTATATTAACAGCTAAGCATTGCCCCTTCTTAATTCTTCAGATTTACTTGTGCAACCTTCATGTTGTCCCTGTGGCCAGTGATGTGGAATTTAAGATACCTCTGTTGTCAGTTCTTCTCACACTGTTCATTCTTCAGCTGCTCCATGTGTTTGAGCAATGCAGCGTCCTCATATCCTGAATTCTGTCATCCCTGCTCTACTGTTGGAACAATTATCTCTGTTGTATCTCCTTCTTCCTATGCTTTCTTTCTTCTGCTCAGGGAATGCCCTTCCCAAGGTGCTCAGCAAAGCCGCAACCCTGTACACCTTTAAAACTTCCCTGAAGATCCACTTCTGTGATGCTTGCAAGAAACTAGCTAAGTAATTGGCTTATCTCTTTCATTTATCTCATGAGTGACTCACTCTTTCAATGGTGCCTGCAAGAAATTCATGATTAAATCTACTTCCTCTTACTCTGTTTTTATCTAATAAAATGTTGCTGGATTGTGCCCTGCATTGGCCTTCAGGGAGGTTGACACAATTCTAGGATAACTGGATCACAGCCACCTTTTGGATGCCACTCTTCTTCCTGCCCATTTGTTGCTTGTGTACTTTCTTGCTTCTCATTAGAAACACCACCTTGTCCTCCAGCTGCCTGCAGATAAAGAGGCTTTGCTCTTCAGTTGGCTCTTCATGACTTTAGCAGAGTACCAAATATGTGTAGAAGACCACCTATTTGGAGCTGATGATAGGCTTGGTGTATCAAGTTTAGGAGCTACTCCAGGCACGAGTGATGTTTTTGTCTCCAGCAGGCGTCTCCGACCACAATTTGCAGGAGTGTCTGCAACACTGTTCATGAGCTAACAGCATTTGGTGTGACTGTTGACTGTTGTCATCTTGCTCTTGTGCATTTTTCATGTTATCTAATTTTCATGTGTGTAACTCAGAGTTCTCAAAGATAAACATGTGAAGGTTCTTGTCTTGCTAATGCTCTCTGGCAAGCATAGACAGTGTTATGCGCACTTCCAACAGAGAATCGCAAGGTAGTTTAATTGATCACATTTTTAACTTAATTTTCTTGCAGTTGTTACTCTTATCCATTATTTTCTTCATAAAAGAAGGTAGCAAACTGAATCATTTTATAATTTTCATGTGTAGTGTCATGAAGTAATACATTTAGGGATCATTTTTTATTCCTGTGCTATGTGACGGACATCGTTTTATTGTGGCTTGTTGTGCTTGTCGTGTCTTTCTAACACACAAAAAGCAGTGTGTCTCACTTCTGTGCAAATGGTGACGTGCGTATTTAGTGTCCTCTTCAGCAGGGTATCTCCATCTGTATGAAGCACATGCTGTGTGTCAGCAGGATCTGTGGGCTGGAGTGTAAGACGTGTACCCATTGTTCGCTTGTTACCAGCATTTCCCAAGGAAACACTATGGCCTTGGCTATGTCAACATCCTAATTTGATACCAGTTTTGTGCCCTAACAGTCTAGCAAGCTAATGGTCACATAGGTAATTAATATTGCTAGACACAAGGGCAACATTCCTCTAATTAGTAAAGACTCCAATTTGTTCAGTAAGACCCAGAGCGTGAACCCCCATGTTACCCTACAAGCCTTGCCTTGGAGCTGGAGGCTAGAGCTGCACTAAAGGAGCTAATTCTCTGGTTACTTTTCGCGCCATCTGGGGGAGGGTTACCTGGGGGTGAGTTTTGAACATTATCAGAAGCGTTAGCAATGTGCAAGATGGAAAACAAGGGAACTGTCTTTGAATACTCGGGAGTTACTGCTGACTAGCTTCCCTGGCTGCAGTCCCTGGATAGAAGGTGAAAGAGGGCAAAAGGAGGAGTGAGAGTCCCCAGGGGAGTACAGGTTTCTCCAGTGAACTAGCTGAGAGCTTTGAACATGCCATCAACTTGGACTTTTCCTTTTTCTCTTCCAGTTCAGCTTATGATACCAAAACAAGACAGAAGGTGGCAGTAAAAAAGCTTTCGAGACCTTTCCAATCACTTATTCATGCGAGGAGGACCTACCGGGAGCTTAGGTTGCTTAAGCACATGAAGCATGAGAATGTAAGTGGAGAGAAAGTTCTTTCCCTTCGGATTTTCATGAGAAAAGTTTGAAATATAGCTTAATTTCAGTTAGGTACAATCTTTTTCGAAAAGTATATGCAACTCTAAGCTACCCAAGATACCTAGACCTAGCCATCTTACGTGTAGTGAAGTACTGGCCTTTGAAGTAGAGACTTTCAGTAAAAGGCTGCCTTTTTATTTAAAAGTGATCTAATTTCATCTTGAAGATGCAGCTAGTGAAATCCAAAAGAAGTGGTCTTACTCTAACTAAAGCAGTGAGAGTGTTCTGCTCGCTGCTGTTGACTGCTCTTGAATATCAGTCCAGGAAAAAAACCCCACACCTCAAACCTGCTTTTGCTGAATTTGGATTCTGTTGAGAAATTAAGAGCAGGTACCGTCATTGAAATTAACAACAGTTTAGTATCTAGATGAAAGATAGTAGAACTCCAGGCCCCAAATAATTGAGTACTATTCTAAGTTTATGTGGCAATTAGTTTCATTGGGAATATCTACCTGCTTAAAAGTAACTTGATGAATTGAAGCCTGAATAAAATATAGTGCAGTGAAAAGTATCCTGGAGAAGAGGTGCTAAAAAAATTAAATGACAACAGAACAAGAAAACCGACAAAATTGTGCATAATTTAACAAGCCATGTGTCACCTTTTCTGTAATGAGACATTGCTTTTCCTGCCTTTATTTCTCATTGTCCAAAGTCTTGTAATTACTTTTTGTAATTAATATAATTTTCTGTTGGTCATGAAGATAGCTGTCGCTATACCTGTATAGACCACTTAAAAAATGACCATGTGTCATATTTTTGTTAAGTTTCATCCCCAAAATGCTAAGCACTGTCAACACTAATTAAATGTCACTTTACAGATTTCTAAAAATAAAATGTCTATTCCCTCATCTTTCAGGTTATAGGATTGCTAGACGTTTTTACACCTGCAACGTCAATAGAAAATTTTAATGAAGTGTAAGTAAAATTTTAAAATCGTTCTGACGAGTTAGTAAGTACCACTTTGGTTTTTAAAAGGAAGCATGTACATTTGCAGCCACAGTTGGCTTTGTGTGAAGAACCCCAACAAATCTTCTTGCAACTTTTCCACAAAAAAGGAGGCAGGACGATGGGCCTCATTTTAGTACTTTTTTGAAATTATAGGTATATGGTAAATGATTTGATGCTGCATAAATGCCAATAATCGTGAAACTTTTTCAGTTCAATTATGTGTTAGCTGTAGATTATTTTTTTTCACAGCTAGATGGGATAGTTGAGGAATGCAGGAAAGTATTCTGTTGGTTAGAGACAAAATAAATTTAGGCTACGTTCCTGACTAACTTAGGACTAGGTGTATTTTGGTGTTACTCGGACATATGATCTATGCAGAGTTACTCTTGGTTTCATCATGTATAAGCACTAGGTAAACAATTTAGCAGAAGAAATAGTAATGAATATATTTTTGTCTTAACGGAAATTAGTGGCCAAACCCCTTTGACTCTGGGGCAGAATTACATAAATGAGAACTGGGTATGATAGATGCATACTTTTGTCCCAGCACTGGGTTTTTTGGAAAAGAATCAATGTTTCTGCAAAATTTGTCAAAAAATAAAACTTCCAGTGGGGGCAGGGAGGGAAGTTACACAAAACACTCTTATTTCAACCAATCCAATGTTAATCTCTGTCATCAGGTATTCCGGGGCCTTGCAGGTACCATAGTTTCAGTGCCTCAGGCTTCCACTTTGATGCTGGGTGAGGCTTCCTATTCATCCCAAAACTTGATGCATTCTCCCCTCACTAAACTGCTGCAGTGTGTCATGGAGAAAAGAGATATAAGCTTTTAATGTACTGTAAGGATTTTTCTTTTTCATGATAATATAGCTGTGATTCCATTATTAAATCTTATAGCTGATTTAAAGGGCATAAACTGTGTATTAGTGGAAAATGGAAAAGAAACCTATGTTGGAGTGTGTAGTTACTCTTTAGATGTGATGCTTTTGGAGGGTTTTATGTTCTGCCATTCTTAAATGAAGCATGTTATTTGTTCTCTGTTTTATTCTCACAGGTATCTTGTGACAAATTTAATGGGTGCTGACCTGAATAACATTGTGAAGTGTCAGAAATTAACAGATGACCATATACAGTTTCTCATCTATCAGTTACTTCGAGGTCTTAAGGTACTGGCTGAGTGCAGGAGTTTGAGTCAGCAACCAAAATGTTGTAGTAATGACTGGTTCAGTCTCTAGTACTTAAACACTTTTTTTTATTTGTCTTGATTGTGGCTATCTGTGCACTTTTATTTCGGAAATTATCAGATCATTTTTCTAACCAGAAATGAGACCTCAAGCCTGCTGATGTTTACATGTGCAATACATGTGAATACTCCCCTTGAACTTTAACTTTAGATCAGTATCTATTTAAGTTATTATTGAGGGAGAATCGCTTGCTATGTAGTGTCTCGAGTGGACATGTTCTGTAGGGCACATTGTGTGCTTTAAATACTTCACCTGTCACAAGATAGTAATGAAAAAACTTCTGAAGAATGTGGAATTGATAAAGAATGATATGGCAAGTAACTCACATTTGTGCTTTGGAAAACTACAGCCCTGATTTTTATGGAGAGCATCCCATGGGTGAAGAGATAACCAAGTTAACTGGGTTCTTTGGGAAATGTCTGGAAGTGGTTTATTCAAGTGATGTGTGATGTTGCACACAATCACCTAGGATTTACTCTGCTTGTAAAGTCATTGTTTCCCTTTAATTGTATCAGTTAAAATTTATACATTTAGATAACACAGGCAATTGGCGATGAAACTGTAGCAAAATTTTCTTCCAAAAGAATTAAAATAGATATCACTTTGCTGACATTAAACATGGAAGTGTCTATAAACAGGAGAAGATGTAGAAAATACTTCCAATTACTAGGCGATAAGCATTTTCTCTGACCAGCATGGATTTTCCGGGGTGTAAGCAAAAAGAAAAGAGAAAGGTCAGCTGCTTTAGTAGTTAACATAACAGTAATTAGTATTTTAGACATGGAAAATAACTGTGTGTTTGAAAGCAAGACTTGGTAAATACTGGCTCTGAAATATACTACTTGCCTGATTTTCAGCAGGTCACCTTGTGCCCGAGACTAATTTTTATTCATGCATGCGAGGGTTCTGTCAGTTTAAGTGCAGATTTCAGTGAATAAAAATTGCAGTACTGAGGCCTTAATTGCTTTGTCTCATTTACTTAAGTTAATAGCTTAATTAGGAAGATGGATTCTGGAGTTAATTATCCAGCTTGCGGTTTTGAATATAAGGCTATGTTGTGTTAAAGCTAAATGATAGTAAGAGTTTTGCTCTAAAGTGAATATGAATTTCAGAAATGTACTCAGGTGCATTTCTGGCTCTGTTTCAAAGGGGAGGGGTCGATGGTGGCTCTCATCTGTTCTGGAATTGAAATTCTCATGTCTCATTAGTCGAAGAACATTTGATCATATGCACCTCCTCACTTACATCTCTGCTGGAGTCATTACAATGTGTATTTGCATACCTGAGTAAGCTTTGGGCTCGCTGGTAGGTGTGTTCAGCAGTATGGAGCACAGGCTTTGTGCCATGCAGAAGCTATCTGCAGAAGCAGACGAAGCATTGGCATGGAACTGCATAGTTCAACAGACTCCTGAGCTGGCTGGTAGAGGACTGCTTGGTGGCACCAGGAGGAGATGTTGTCATTGTCTCAGCAAAGCAGGGACACAGCTCCTTCTGTCGCAAGGAGTGGTTTGGTTTCCTCTTCATTCAGCTGCTCGCAGCTGTTGGAGCGCTCGGGGGTGGCCCTGCCCTTCCAATAAATGGTGCATAGGTCTGCAACAAGAAGAGTGCCCTTGTGTTTTCTTAGGGTTTTCTCAGCTGATATACAGGTTTTGCATGTAATCTCTGCTTATGAAAAAGCAGGTGAATTCACCTCTAGAGAATAGAACAGATTTTCAGGGTCTTGCTGATCCTGGTCAGTTAGATCATAGATAAATCGGTTGGTAATCCTAACAAGTAAACTGTAGGCAGTTACAGAGTAAGCTTTTCTCAGTCTTTGAGTTTTAATGTTTTATGTAAAATAGCAGACACTGATACACTGCTTTGGGCCCCTGCTTTAAAAGTAGACCTGAGGTAGTGCTGTGGTTTAGGTGGGTATTTTGGTCGCTAACCTGTCCCAGGGTGTGAGTCTCTCTCACCACATCAGCATTCACAGTTTGGGAAGGTGACTCGAGGAGTCAACCATACTGCTTGCTAGGCCACTGACTTCACTGAGCCACTAGCTGAGCAACATGGACATCCAGATGAGACTGGAACAAATTCCAAATTGGTAAGAAACTTTCAACAGAAGAATCACTGCAAGTTCTTTTGTAGTAGAATCTAGTCTTCATGGTTATTACCTTTCTTGAAATATCTAGCTCTGGGTAATACAAAACAAGGAGGTTTTGAAGTTCATCATAACTTCGTTTGATCTGAAAATGTAGTGTGACGTAAGTCTTTTCTATTTATAAAACCATCGGTCTCAGAAGCTAAAAGATAAGACAAGTGACTCGTACCTTCCTTCACCTCTAACTTCAAGTCTTACCTTTTCTTTTCCTTTTTGTTTCACAGTATATTCACTCAGCTGGAATCATCCACCGGGTGAGTTCACTCATTGCAATAATAAAAATGGAGTGTGTCCCTCTGTGCATCAACTGTGTTATTAAGACATAGTTATACTTTAAAAGGTTAAAATTGTACTTGACTAACTCTCTGTTTTGCTACAGGACCTGAAGCCCAGTAACCTAGCCGTAAATGAAGACTGTGAATTGAGGGTAGGTATCATGCTGTTGTAATGAAGGATGTTCTAAAAGCCCTCAAGATGACAGTTTTCTGAGAAAATATTAGGTTCTGGTTTTTATTTCTGATTCCATTAATTTCAACTGCTTGCTACTGTTGCTCTCCTGGTATAGAAAACACATTTCCATGAATATCTGTTTTCTCCCAAATGTTAATTTAGTATGAACACAAGTATCTTTGCCAGATGTTCATCCCTAGTTCCTTGCAGATGGTACATAGGCTAATAATTTGGCCCATGAGTGAGTACTTAACTGAGTATGTCTTGAAAGTTTGACCTGTGATATGTATCTGCATCTGCCATGTTTAGATGAAGCCTTGTAACAACTTAACATTTTTTATATCTATAGAATTTACAAGCTAAATTATATAATGATTTTAATATCAGTATCACCAGTTATAGGCACTAAAAAAAAAACCACCACACAATAAACCCATCAAACCCAAACCCCTCCAAAAAGAACCCAGTAATCCACACTTCTCAAATGCTATTTTAATGTACACATCTATATAAATATGTATCTTTTGTGTATCTGTGTGATGCGATATTACAAAATAAGCATGGAGATGTCTTCTATCTTTCTAAGCCTTTAAGCCTAAGAATGAGAAGTTTAGCATTTCTCCATGACAGCCAGAAACATCGTTCTCCCTGTGACTGAGACTGATGTAATCACTTTATTCCAGCTGCGAGGGATTTAAGAAAAGATTCCAAATACTTCCAAGATCAGCAAAAAATCACAATAGTGAATAAGAGCAATGCAGTTAGGTTCTCGCGCTAATCCAGATCTGTGGTAAGAAACTGTAGTTCCTGTTTGGTTTAGTGACACTTGCAGATGCTCAGCAAGCTTCATGATTATCCCTCTAACGTTTTCATGCATGTATGTTCAGCATCTGTGAAATTTTATGGGTCATCTGGGTCTGATCGTGCACTCTAAAATGTGTGCTGTATTTTTGTACTGTAAGTAAAGGAGACTTTTAATCTTTTTTTCTACTATGTGGTATCTGTGCACATCCCTGCTTAGCATTTGTTATGCTGTTCTTTGCTTTGTTTATATTTATAGCTTTACTTCCTCTGTTACCAAGTTATTTTCAGATAGAACAAACTAGTGGATATTTCCAAGTACAAACAAAAAGGAAATAGAAGCAAAAAGAAGGAAAACGTGTGTGTGTGTGTGTGTGCATACACATTTGATAGAAGGGATCAGCTATTAAAGAAAAATACTGCTGAAACCCTTATAAAAGTAAGGGCATTAGTGCTAGAGTTTCATGCCATTATTCATGCCTTGTTTGCCTCATGCTTTTATTTTTGCTTATTTAAGAAATACATAATACTTCTGAAATACATTAGAAGTAAAGATATTAACATGTTACTTATATCTTAATATTTTTCTTTAGGCTTTTTATATCTTTAAATTGGATTATACTCTTAAAATTTCTTTACTCCTAATGAAAAGGATTAGCTATCAGCTTAATAAATAATCCTGGGTCTCATCACAGGAGGTTGCCACTGATCTTAGTTCATATTTCTATTTGAAGAGATGCTGACTAGCTCTGATGACTGACTTCACGAACAGCACTGAGGCTCAGATGGTACCCTTTCACAACAGTCTCAGAGTTAGGGATACCTTTTATCTCCGTCATTAGTGGGACACAGACAAATCAAAAAATAGAAAGCAAAGAAATGAACAGGAGAAATCTAATTTAAATAACTTCCCGTCAATGTAAACTTAGCAAAACATTCCCCTCTGCATGCTCTCTCTTTCTATCAAGCCTATGAGTAATACGTGTACCTAAACAGAGCTCCTCTGTTGTTTCTGTGGAAGAGTTCCACTGAAAACAGGTAGTATATGGTTTAAATCTACCTGTTACACAGGATATATGTTTCTCTCCTAGTGGCATCAGAATGTTGTGTGATTTGGGTTAAATGCTTAGACAGACATGAGAGGGAGGCAACAGAAATTCTGCAGATTTTTGATCAGCTCGTGGTCTTTAGCTGTTTAAATGGCCAGTGGCACTTACCATTGGCATTTTACACAAACATTCCCCGTTGATATTGTTTCATTTTTTTATAGCAGCAATGCTTATTTTTAGCACATAAATGTGAGTTTATTAAACTTGAGGCAAAAAGTAAAGTTTGCCTTTAGAGGACAAAGGGCCAGGCTCATCGCAGTGGAAGCACCTTTATGCAGACCTGTAGGGTGCTGTGATACAGCAGGAAGAGCAGATGAGCTCATCTGCAGTGTTGCTGTTTTACTCCATCAGTAGTGAGGGACTATGGATAAACTCAGAAATAAGCAATGTGGAAAATCAGTACCTATAACAAAAGTGAAAAGGGATTTTTAAAAATTATTATTTATTTTATTTTATTTTAATTCTGTAGATTTTAGACTTTGGTTTAGCTCGACAAACTGATGATGAAATGACCGGATATGTTGCAACAAGATGGTACAGAGCTCCAGAAATTATGTTAAACTGGATGCACTACAATCAAACAGGTAAACTGTGAGGACTTGCATTTTGCTACAGCTGGATATAGTGATAAACCAAGAAGAAACTCTGTTTAAGAATCTTTTCAATTCATCACACACATTTCTGTCTCCATCTTTTGGCAGTTGACATCTGGTCGGTTGGATGCATCATGGCAGAGCTGTTGAAAGGGAAGGCCCTATTTCCAGGAAATGATTGTATCCTTAAGATAAAACTTAAAATGCAGATATAAAAATGTCTCTAATTCTTCCTTTTGTTCTAACGATCTCAGTGTTTCTATGGAAATGGTTTTGAGGTAACAAGCTTTTAAAACAGTAAACAAATTTTTGCTAATCTTTCAGTTTAGTGTATATGAGAGCTGAATGAGGGACCCACTGGTAGGAAAAAAAAGCCAGTAACAGATGTTCCTAAACAAAATAAGTGACATTTGTTCTTTGTTGTTTATCTGAATTTAAATAATAGCCTAGTTACAACAGAGCAGATTTCTTCCATGTGTGTGTCTTACTGAAATAACATAATTTAAAACTGAAGCTGAGTAAAGGCAAAAGTTTATGATTAACTAATATAATTTTAAAAAATAGAACTGCTTTTAGACTGGAAGTTCCCAAAGTGCAAACAAATTAACTTTTAAATAATAAGTGAGTTAATAGGCACATTGTGTCCTGTTATTAAAAAAACCAGCAGTTCCAGAAATGCTACAGGAGCAACAAAACCCTCTTTTTTTCCTCAGTGCTGTGCTGTGGTCCCTGCTGGAGCGTCAGGGATTTCCACTGGCGTTTCCTGTGCTGGCAGGAGGAAAAAAACAAAAGAGCCGTTGCTGAGGAGAGCAGTAAAATAATAAAAGAAAGCTGAAGAAAAACACATAATGAGGAGTAAGGAAAGAACTGCATCGGAGGAGGAAAGCTTTTAATATGAGAAACAAAGGCACATTCTTCTGTACTGAATATTGACTTTTCTCGCTACTCTGAAACCCCTCAAAAAGCAAACACTTCTGCTAAAACTAAGCTGTTGCCAGGTGCAAAACAACATGACATTAGAATTGCCTGAAAAACTGTGCAGGAGAACTGAGACACCAAGTCTCCCTGCTGACCTTTTCTTTGTGCTCAGTGTCGTTGGGCTCTATTGTAACCACAGGCATTGTCCAGATGTTCATCGTCTGGATGGTGACTGTGCTTCAGACTGATTACATGATATGTATTATTTGGAAAAATGAATAGCTATAGTTTTCAAGACTTGAGACAATTTTTGCTGTTATAAAATATTTTCCACAATTATATGATTACATCAATTTAAATAAAGTTTTAAAATAACCTTGAGTCTCTAGGGAAAATGAAGTATACTTCACAGATCGTACATGACAATGAAAAATAAATATTTTCAAAGTTTTTAATCTTGAGACTGATATAAAACAGATTTTTAAAGCTACCAAATGAGAACTTTCTATTTACCAGCCGTCAGATTAGCAATCTAGCCCTATGTACTCACAGGATCACAGAACGGTCGGGGTTGGAAGGGACCGCTGGAGATCAGCTGGTTCACTCCCCATCTTCACCCAGAGCAGGTTGCACAGGGACACGTCCAGGTGGGCTTTGAATGTCTCCAGAGAAGGAGACTCCACAGCCTCTCTGGCAGCCTGTCCCAGTGCTCTGTCACCCTCAAGGTAAAGAACTTTTTCCTCACATTCAGGTGGAACTACTTGTGTGGCAGTTTGTGCCTGTTGCCCCTTGCCCTGTCACTGGGCAGCACTGAAAAGAGCCTGGCCCCATCCTCCTGACGCTCTCCCTTAAGGATATTTGTAGGCATTGACAAGATCCCCCCTCAGCCGTCTCTTCCCCAGGCTACACAGGCCCAGCTCCCTCAGCCTTCCCTCACAGGGGAGATGTTCCAGTCCCCCCACCATCCCTGTAGCCTCCGCTGGGCCCTCTCCAGTAGTTCCCTGTCTCCCTTGAACTGGGGAGCCCAGCACTGGACACAGCGCTCCAGACGTGGCCTCACCAGGGCAGGGCAGAGGGGCAGGATCACCTCCCTCGACCTGCTGGCCACGATCCTCCTAATGCCCCCAGGATCCCACTGGCCTTCCTGGCCACCAGGGCACACCGCTGGCCCATGGGCAACTGGCCGCCCACCAGCACTCCCAGTCCCTTCCCCGCAGAGCTGCCCCCCAGCAGGTCACCCCTGGCCCGTGCTGGTGCTGGGGTTACAGGTGCAGGACCCCACACGGGCCTTTGTTGAACTCCACCAGGTCCCTCTCCACCCAGCTCTCCGGCCTGTCCAGGCCTGGCTGAATGGCAGCGCGGCCTCCTGGGGGATCAGCCGCTCCTCCCGGTTCTGTATCACCAGCAAACTGCTGAGGGTGCCTCTGTCCCCTCATCCAGGGCACCGAGGGAAAGGCTGGGCAGGACTGGACCCAGCACTGACCCCTGGGGAACACCATCTCCAGGCCTCTAGCTGGTCCCTGAGCTGCTGATCACAACCTCTGAGCTCTGCCGTTCTGTATCATATTAGACTGTTCTTCAGAAAGCCCTCAGATCACTGAAACATAAATGTGCTTTTAAAATTGTTTAAGAATATGTGAAATTGGGAACTGGGACAGGAAGCACTATTTTGCATGCTGTTTTCTCACGTACAGGCAAACCTGACAGATTCATATTGTACCATGGAGAATTTAATGCTCCAGGACTAGGCCTAACCAGACATGAATGAGTATCCTATGAACTACAATGGAGTTGTCTTGCTGAAGAGTTCTAAACATCTTGACTATCTGCGTGAAAGCTCATTACTTGTTTAAATCCAGAAGGACCATGTGCTGTTTATTTCCCTGAAATAATGCAGATATCGATCAACTAAAGAGAATAATGGAAGTTGTGGGCACACCCAGTTCTGAGCTTCTGAAGAAGATATCATCAGAACATGTGAGTTCACAGCTTCGTCCAGTTAACTGACTTTCTGTCATTCTTTGCTCTAATTGTCGTGGTTGTGTTACACAGATACTCTGATCTGGAAATGAGCAAACACTTCATAGTGATCTCTGTTTTTTGCTGCTGGAATGCTACTATTCAAAAAAACCTCCTTTTAGAAGTATCCAAATGCTTTGACTGTCAGCTGGATTAATTTTGGTACTTGTTCTTATGTTCTTATGTACTCAGTTTTTGATGGGAGCTTTGTAATTCGTCCTGATGATCTTTTATTTTGCTGCTATACTTACAATAAAAAAAAATTCACACTGGTGCTCAGCTCAGAGCACTATATTGTTGCTATAAAATCTGATGTCTCTGTAATTTTTATGCTTTCCGTTGTTGTAAAGGATCTAAACAGAGATATCAGAATTAAATCATGTGTTCTGCATGAATGCTCTTATTTGGATCCCTAATTTGAAATTTGTATTTATTAATCTGTCTGAATGTTTGTGTGAGGTCCACTTTGATGGTAATATCTGTAGTTAAGTGTAACTTTTAGCTCTCTGTATGACTTCTTTAAAATAATAATCTAGTAAATGAACAATTTCCACTTTGTTTCTCTGCTCGAGCTACACTTAAAGGATTTACTTTAAGCAATAACCATCGATATCCAGCTGTGGAATGAGATGTGGTATTGATTGATAAAGGCAGCTGATGAGCACAGTGTAAAAGGCCAGATAAACAACAGCACACAGAGGCCTCCTGAGCTGAAGATGTTTTCTTAAACCTTTTCTGTATATGCCTCAGACTAATACTAATGGCTACTTTTCAGCTTGTGTGTATGTCAGTAGGTTTTGTTTGAACTTACTAATGGATACGCTTGTGGGTTAAGTAAGCAAAAGCAGTAGGAGAGCTGGAACAACACTGTATTTCTGGCAGGTCCAAGCATAACAAAACCTCATCAACACAGGTCAGTGCACAGCACTGAGTTTGTGGGTACCCAGCACCTGGGAATGGCCAGTGCAGGAGGAGGAGGATCCATCCTTGTGCCAGGGCTTGGATCAACCAGCAAATCTCAGACTGTGCCGTCCTAGGCGTAGGTCCTTGTATAGCTTTTATGTGTTATTAAGATCCTGTGGGTTTTTGCAGTAACACATTCAAAGTAGTGTATGCAAATGTATGATTTACCCACAACTAGTCAGTTTGTGAGCTTTTTGATTATGAGATTAGGCACCTTAAATATTTACTGGAGATAGTATCTGCTTTTGTCTTTAATTTCTTGTGTTTTGGAGCATAGCTCAGTGAGCTACAAGAATCCTGGAACTGGTTCACTGGGGTTAATTATACCTTTAGATCATACGGAGAACACAAAAACCAAGTTAATGAATGGCAGTGCTGCTAGGTCACCTCTGTGCTGCTGCTGCCTAGTTAGAGGAGCAATGTTAAAGGAGGTATGTACCTTGCTTGGAGGTACTTGCCTCTTGCAAGGGAGTGTCTATTCTGTTCCTTCATTCTAGTTCTTCTTTACCTAGTAGTTTGGCCTTATTGTTTAGATATTTCTTAACGTAGCTTGCAGTCCTGGACAAGTTTTTTTCCATTGCTCTAACAGCACATTCAGAGGTTTTCTGAAATGATAAGCCTATTTTCAGTTATAAGTGGAGGATTAAAGAATTGGAAACCAAAAGATTAACCTCATGGGATGTTTCAGCACACGTTAGTGAGCTGTTGTGCCAGTTTTTCATGTTAATATGCTTTTAAATGGTGATTGCATTTCATTATTTGCAGAATAAATGACTGGATTCTGTTGGTTGGGTTTCTGTGGTGAATATGTAAGCAGAGGGAACAGGTTGGTTAAGTATACTTTGATACGTCTGTTTTCAAAGGACTTCTGGGCAAGGCTGGAGAGAATTTTGACCGTGTCTTGTTCAGTCACGTTTGGATTAGCAATGTTAATTGATGTCCATAAAGAAACAAATAATCCACAAATCCACAGATGTTTGTCATAAGATAAATTCACCTCTTGTTTCTACCCTAGTCTGTAGATTCCATGCAAGAATGTGTGACAGTTCTCTTTTGCTCTCCTGTTCATACATGTGTATAAACTGATGCCCTGGAAGACTTAACTCTGATAGGATCTGCACACCCTGACCTTCTAGCAGGTGTTTCCTAAAGTTCATAAAGGCAGCAGCATAAAATAGGTGTTTGACTCATCTGTAAACATTGTTCTCTGCATGACTGGCTACAGCTCCTAAAAAGTTTTAGAAAACCTTGCTATCTGCCCCCATAATAAAAAAGGAAAATACTAACCTAGTTTTAACAGGTTGGGAAATATCGCTTGAAGGCTTGCTTATTTTAATAAGACACTGAAATGTGTCACTAATGGTAGAGTCTAGAGTTTTGCTAGAATATGCTTGCATCTTACAAGAAACAGAAAAAAAAAATCTGTCTGCCTTGTTAAATTAGAACACAGTTTGAAAAGAGACTGTGCTATATAGTGACTTAAAATATTTTTATATCAGTTCATCGTAGCGGCAGAAATTAACATGACGGCAGACAGAACAGTGTAGGGAACAGGATCTGTTTCCCAAGTGTGGTTGTAGGATCGCACAGATGATATGTCACAGTATTTTATAGTTGCTTCATGATAGTCCGGAAGATAGTTCAATAGTTCTCAGTCTGCTATCTCACTTGAAGTCATGGAGCTGCTTGGTATGAAAAACTTTATTTCCTTTGTTGTCTTCAGTAGGCCAAGGATGCTTAGTTAGCCTCCTGCAGGTAGTCTTACAGGGTTGCTAAGCATGCAGGGAGACAGCCCTGTAACACAAACATGTTTTAAAGGAATTAAGGTTTGTTTGAAGACCACCTGGGTTCTTTTATGGATTTGGGGACAGCCATTTGCCTCTTCTTTAACTGCTCCATTTCCGAATTCCCTGTTCTGTCTGATCCCAGCCCTTAGCATTCAACCTCCTCTCTTGCCAACCTATCTACCTCAGCCCAGAAATCCATCGCTTATGTAATGGCAGGTTCCATGCTGGCATTTGTGGGTCCAATATGTGGATAGGCTTTTCCTAGCTGAGGTTTTCACAGCCACAGTGACAAGGCAGGCTATAAATTATATTAAACATCAGACGATCTGCGCCCTGGGAGTATCAGGATTTGTACTTTGGTTAGTGAAGCTGCTGTTTGACAGCAGAGAGGAGGGAAGGACTCAGACTTCACTGAGAGTAACTGAAAGACAATTTAGATTGCAGTTTCTGGTTGAACATTACATGTGTGTGTTCCCTGGGAATATACTGCAATGAACCAGTAAGCACAGGTGAAAATGCAAGTGCTAACACATAATCCTTAGAGGAAAATATGCCTGTTTAAAACTCTCTTCCTTATTGTGCGATATACAGGAGTGACTGTTTAAAACAAAGTTGTACATTGTCGTTTTATTTATACATGGGAAACCTTTTCCCATGTATAAGAAACATATAAAATACTACTTTTAGAGTTGATACGTTTACTGTTGGGCAAAATTTAACCTCTGTGCATGTGGTATGTATATTGATTTATTCCTAGGCAAGAAAATACATTGAATCTCTTCCACATATGCCTCAACAGGATTTGAAAGCAGTATTTCGTGGTGCCAATCCATTAGGTAAGAAAGTCAGACTGATAAAGATTACATCTTTTTACTAACTTAGGAACTCAAGTCTTCCTTTGCTAGATAATCCCATATAATAATGATCAGACCAGTGAGAAGAGCATTGCTTAACCTTTCATCCTGAGACTTATCCCTCCATGATGTCTGTGTCTTTTGTTTCTGATGGAGATTACAGGAACCTCCTAAAGGAAAATGGTCTGTGGATGAAAAGCAAAAGTCGGCTATATATAGCAGGAGTAAATAAAAATGTCACATGGTCTAGACTAGAGGCATCACTTCTGGCTCAGGAAGGCCATGAGCTGTAAATTGCTGGCAAGCAGAAGAATATACCAGGAAGTATAGCTGTTTGTTTGAATGACCCTTTTGAGTATTATTTCCTAGGAATATATTAGCCATTGTTGGACACAGGATACCAGGCTAGACCTTTGGTCTGATCCAGCACTGTTGTTTTTATGTCTAACCAATTGGTTCTGCCTGTGCAAAAGAGATGGTTTTGTGAACCATTCCTTGTGACATGGCAAAGGAGATGTTTGAGTCATCAGTCATCTTACTCTGCCTGGTCAGCTCCATCAAGCACACATTAAAACATTGTATATAGGGCAGTACTATGAATTAAAATGTTTTTAATTCATTCTGTGTATTAAAAGACAACTTTATTTTTTACAAATACAAGTAGCTGTGAATGCTTTCTTATAAAAAATGGGATTTATTTGCATGAAGTGCAAACAGTGTAAAAATCACAGAGGCAAATTAATGATAGTGCTCATATGAAAGCACTAAAAATAATTTTTATCTAGTCTTTTAAACAGTTGTGATAAACATTCCATATAAAATCAATTTTAGCCTTACAGATCTCTCTCATTTCTAATACTCTGCAACTGTCAACTTCAAACATACTTTCTTTATGCTGGATTCTGTAAAGTTACTTTGGGGTTTTCATCTGATGATTTCATTGTTGCAGCTAATTAAAAGTGTAATCTCACATTCACATTTTAAGTTACTTAAGTTTGCACTGATTGGGACCAAGTTAAGCAGATGATGCTCAACACAGAATATTTAACTTCTAAGCACACAGAGGTCTTTTCAGAATGAAGTCAGGCCTTGGATGTCTGACTATAATGAACTTTTGTGCATACCGCAAGCAAACCACAAGCTTCCTTCAGCTCTGAAAATTGTATTCACAGTATAAAATCTTCAAAACTTATTCGTTATATTGCTTAAATTTTGTGGGTTTGCCAATAATGTTAACTGTGTTTACGGTGAGTGAGAGTAGATTGTGTGTAAACAGTTGCCTTCTCTTTTATTTCTAGATGGTCTCTTCCGGCTTTGAACTGCATTTCTGTTTTTCCCTTAGCTGTAGATCTTCTTGAGAAGATGCTTATATTAGACAGCGATAAAAGAATTACTGCCTCAGAAGCACTTGCACATCCATACTTTGTACAGTATCATGATCCAGATGATGAACCTGAAGCTGAGCTGTACGATGAGACAATAGAGAATAAGGAGCGAACCATAGATGAATGGAAAGGTAACAGATTTGCACACAGTAGTTAATACATGCAGCAGAACAAAACCTTACCTAAATAACAGTTTTCCTTTGTTTCTAGCCAGAGCAGTTTGAACTCTTAAGTCCATGTGTGTACTTGTGGGAGCGGAGAGGTGGAAACGCTTGTTTCTTCTCTGGATTTTGCTCCCTTCCCCCATTCTATCATCTCCTCACTAGATTCCCTATAGCAAGCTGATGCTAGTTACCAGGTAACCACACGTTCTGTCTAGCTTTTAGTCTTCTAGGTCAGACCCTCCACTGAAATAACTGTCCTAGGGAAAGTGACACTATTTAGGATTCTGCTCTAGCTTTGTTCAGAATGAGAAATGAATATTTTCCACATATATGTGTTATTTTGTTAACAATTCTTTAGATAGCCAAGTAATTGGAATTAATAGATAAACCATGCTATGGTGTGTCTTCCTGTTTGAGATGGGAGTTGGTGATTTTACTTGGGAGTGATGTCCCAAAACCCATCCTTGAGAAATACTGCAACAACGGAGTTTTTGTTAGTTAATTCTATGCTTGCATCATAACCATATTGCACTACAGTATCACGGACGTAAGGTGGCTAAACATTAAGTTTGCAAGTACACTGAAGAGTGCAGTCCAATTTCATCATTGTCTAGTGAGGACATATTATGCTCAAAATTCCTTACTAGACATTTTGAGGGTAATGTTTTAGAAAACTAATTGTTCCTGTTTATTAACAAAATCCCTTCCTTGGCTTAAGATGAAATACGTATTCTATAAAGTAAATGTTCTTCTGTTTCTATGTCTATCTTCTGTAACTTTTACTCCAGAAAGGTTTGATAAAAATTTATTAGCTTAGTGGGTAGATTTATGATGAAAAACACTGACCTCCCATGTCTTACTCATGCCCTTCCACTTGCGCCATGTTTGATTCTGGGCATTACAGGGGAGATGAGCAGACTGTCTACAGCAAATACATCTTAAAGAAAGATAGGAGCAGGGTCACAGGTCTCTCTACAATAAAGCAACCTGCTAGAGCGCTGAAAAGGGTTTTCTAGAAGCCTACTGCATCGATATAAGCAAGGAGGACTGACTGGTGTCGCTCACTCCTTACACGTGCTGTCCTGTGCAAAACCTGGCAGCATACAGCACTGCCCATACATCTTGTTTATTGAGAGGCCTGTTCAATTTGTTGCTGTACTTAGGAGTGGATGATTTGTTTTCTGCTACTTTTTCAGTTGACTGAGTCTTTAACAGGAAAATTTAACAATTTCCGAGTTACGAAGCTCATTTCTGTTTGTGATGAAACTCCGTTGAAATTATTTCAGGAACAATCTTGGCTTAACGCTTTCTGAACAGAAATGAGGATGTGGAGGTGAATTCTTTAGGAAAGACAGTACAATATTTTTCTACATCACTGTCCTTGCTGGGACTACAAGTCAAATTCCTTCTTTATACAGGGGGAAAAAAAGGCCTGAGACAAAAATCTCAAAACTGGTGCAGGACGTGCAGCTCTTCCTCCTGGCGGTATTTTTGTCTTGGGGCTTAAACATTTTATGTTCTAGTACAGTATGTGCCACATGTAAATAAGATGACATGAAAGGTGACCATTTGCATAAAATGTTTTAATTGTTGATGAAATATTGACTCCGTTTCTCAAGATGTCAATGGCATATTTCTCCTCTTTTTCTCAGAGGAAAAAAATTTAGATTTTTCAAATTAAAAATAAGTGGCGCTTGATCCCAAGAGCAACTGGGCAGCAAAGTGAAATGAGATTTCAGACACTTTGTCTTACATATTATGCACTTGTTTCCTTGGCCTCCATTGCACACTGCTGAGGCTTGCAGCCCAAGCTCATTGATTTCTTTGTGACACGTTTAATCAGTTAGAAAATATTTCAAAATTTTAAAGGCCAAGATTATGCTATTCAGAGTTGAATGCTATGCACTCTCTCTCCTTAGCTGTTGCTCCAGTTGCACATATCTCAGCGTAACACCTGTACTCTCTGCTGAGTAGGTGTCACAAGAACCAGGTAAAAAGCATCATAAACATACGATGCACAGCCAGCAGGAATAATTTCTAATACAGTTCCAGGTGTCCAATTTGTGAGGATGCTGGCTTCCTCTGACTTCAGTCAGGATGCTACTTAATAGCCACAGGTCAATCACTGAAAGAGCCACCTAACGAATCCTTCTGCCTCAGAGGTTCTGCACACATAATTTCTTTCAGAGAAATCTTTCACCGAAGCTGGCATGCAGGTCACTGTATACCATGCTACAGCATAACACAACCAGAGCACAAGCAAGGTTCAGCCCAAAGATTTTTACATACTTTTTAGAGGAGTGCTAGGTCCATATGCAGGTGTAGCAGCTGTCGCAGATCTGTTTAATAAACAAGCTAATAGGCAGCACAAGTTTGATATGATCTAAACATCACTGGTTGGAAAACAGAACCTGAAGTAATGCATTGTTAGCCAGGTATTTATGTGTGAGCAGGATCTGGTCCTTAAAATGCAATATCTGACTTGAGAAAGTACATAGGAGGTAGCCACTGACGATGTGTTCTATTACTGTGCAAGGCACAAAACAGGACATGACTGTCGGCATGAAAAGATACTACTCCTATAGGGGCTATTCCTAAAGCAAGGTAAAATAGCAGGGAATCCATGTTTCTAGCTAAGCCTTTCTTGACGAAAATAGAACTGTTACGGCCTTCTAAGAAAAGAACATTTTTTCAAAGGACCTTAAAGTTAAATTAGTTAACAATAAAACATTAAAAAAAAAAACCCAAAACCTAGATCCCAAGGCAATAGCACAGAATTGCAAAGGATTTCTGTGGCAGGCAGTTGACTGCGAGATGATGAATATGCTCCACAATTAGAAGTCTACATTTTAAAACCTGTTTGGGTGCTTTTAAAGGTTCCATTTTCCATTGCATTTTGTCTTTTATTACATCATTTTGGCAGGTCATCTGACAGCATAATTGACGTTTCCATTTCAGGGCCTGTGTGTTTTAGTAATTAGCTGAAGGGGGCAGACATGTTGTACAATAACAGTATTTGGGAGTCTAATTTGTAATCTGAGGTTAACAGAAAGATTCCTAGTGAATTCAGTCTGGTTTTGGATCGGGACTCTAAAAAGGCTGGAAATAGAAACTACAAGTTGCATGCACCCATAGAACTGGTTTGTCTGGAATATTTGTCTTTTGAAGAGAATATCACCTAATTCTTCTTTCTGCCTTACACCCTCTCTACAGAACTTACCTATGAAGAAGTGATTAGCTTTAAACCCCCCGACTTAAAAATGGATAGTCTGGAGATAGAACAGTGAATACAGGCAGCTCTCTCTTGCCTTGCTGCACTAAGAAGACTGTTAAAATATAACCATACAATTTAACCTGTGGTCAGATGTAGATCTTACTATCCAAAGATGTTGGAGAAGATGTGGAAAAGCAGAGGCATTATACAGAAGCCAGATGTTGTCTGTTTTGGGTGGGGGTGGTTTTTGCCTTGTAATATGAATGTATACCCAACTCACAAAGGGTGATAAAGAACTGCTTCATTCTGACAAAATTATGCACTGAGTTCTGTCAAGCTGTGTGTTCTGCATGTTTCATTTTATCGGTTGTATTACCAAAATAAAAGTGACTTTTTAAATTAATTTTAAAATTGTACATTTAAAGCATGAATGTATACAAACATAAACATAGAAGTCCATACAAGCAGTCCATTTTTTTTCTAGCATTTTATCTGTCCATTTTTGAATTATTTATAGTTAGTGCCTTTATGAAGAGAGGGCATGGTAGTGAGATAGACAGAATATGCATATGTAGTCATATCTGTGATGGTCTTACAAATTTACTGGATGTCTCTCAAGCGATTTTAACACCAGATGAAAGTCAGTAAAAATAAATCTTTGTCTTCTGTTGCCATTCAGGTGTCTGTTCTCATTATTTTCCCCATGTATATTTTTTTTAATCTACAAAATACCCATTTGCGAGATGATTTTACTTCCCAATGGTACTCCTAAGCTGCCATCGGTGGACTGCTGGTGAATTTGCCCGAGTTCATGGGAAGGTGCCCTGAAGACACTGTGGCAGATCTCTGAAGTCTTCTGCAAGCTTCAGCAAAGACTGTCACAGATGGCAGTGCAAGAGTACTCAGTTCAGTTCACAGCTTTGAATTCAATATACGTCACTGTCTTATTTTCCTTCATGTAATCTTTGGGAAAATAAGCTAGTAATTGCCATTGGAAGACATGACAAAACAAGACTTAAGAATTGATTTGTGAAAAACAAAATATCCATCTCATCAGAGTTTCTTTTTAAGCAAAACTTTAAAGGCTTTCCAGCTCAGAGAAGTTGGAAAAATAAATTAGAAATTGCAGGATACACCAGATACCAAGATTTCTTCAAGAACCAAATTTATCTCATTTCCCCATAGAAGACACAATACTGAAACAGGAACGTCCTTTGGCATGAGGCCTCTTGCGGTGTACTGGCTGTATCTTTCTACATACTTGTGATTCACAGTTGTTCAATGTTGTTAGTTTTTGTGTCTTGTTCTGGCTCTGTCAGAGTCTCATTTTCAGGTGGATTTTTATAATATTTAGGTTTTCTGCAACTTTTGTCATTAAGATTCAGTTGTACAGCTATTACATGAGTTGATGAGTTCTACTGCATTTATTTAACTTCCTCTATCTTTTCTATGTAAAAAGGAAAGCTTTTTCTTAATAAACAGATTTAAAAAAAAAAATCAAGTCCAAGAACTTTGATTTGTCAGAGATACTGGATACAGTATTGTTTGTTGAGAAATAGAAGTAAGCATTCAGTCTAGAAAATGTATACCTAATTTGTGGACTGAGTGGTGGACCACTGTTGATTGTGTTGGCCAGTTACCTGATACTTGCATCCAGTGGAATAGAGCCACTTGTATTCAACCTTTTGCAAGGCGTATTAATCTGAAAGTAAATGCCTGTGTGGGTTTCTTGCGAGTCCTCTGAAGTGTTATCTGGCTGTCATTACTTCGGCTTCCTACGAAGCTGGATGAGGCCTGTAATGGTCATGCAACGACTGAATTTCATGCTGACTAGAATAGGTGAAAAGGTTGTAAATCCTTAAATTATTTGTCTGACTACATAATGAAAATAATCACTTAGTCATGTCTTAAATATTCCTATTTGTTTGTTTACCAGTTAGCAGAAGAGTAGCTCCGTGCTTTATTTTCTCTGAAATCTGATACTGAGCTTGCTAGCCTGTTTTGCAGCTCTATTCCAGCTGTAGGGGCAAGGATGAAGGAAAGAGGTTTCACAAGAACCTCCTGCATCCAGCAATAATGAATTTCATGTGGGATTTGTCCCATCATTTGTTTAATCTGGTTTCCTGGCTGTGAGGGTGGCCATCACCAAATGTTTAAAAGGATGTGCAAAACTCTGGTAGGCAAGGACCAGACGTTCTGCTCTTGCCATAGCTCTGCTGTGAGGTAGAAAAAAAATTTCATATCACTTGCAAAATTTGTTCTTCTGGCAACTCTAAAACTTCCTCTGAATACCTCCTTTTACATCCAAAGATGTAATTTTTTCTAGGAGATGAATTATGTAGGAAGAATACAATCATAGCCACATTTAAACTAATCAAAGGTGACCACAATGGGTAACAAGAGCTCAGCTATTTTTAATGAAATACCCTCAAAACCCATAGATGATCTCATTTTAACATCAAGAAAAACAGTAGGGAGAGAGACGTCTTTTTCCTAGATTTGCAAAATGAAAGTGATTTCCTAGGCCTCAAAAGCCACTAATTAATGTATTTTTCTAGAGCAGGTAACAGATTCCCTCACGGTAATCCGATGTGGGACTGCAATGTGGTAAATTTATCAGTTTGCAACAGCAGGACGGGGTAATTGGAAAGCCAGTACCCCACTGGGAGATAAAGGTGGAAGGCTTAGCGCTAACAATGCTTATCATTTGGACACAGACAGGAAAACCCATTTGTCAACCAAGGAACAAGCGAATAGAGGTTAACATCTAGGAGTAAGGGCTTTGTCAGGCTTGGTGAACCTGTAAGGCAGATCGCTTAAACATACATTTTAAAGATAAATAAAAGTAAGGATTTTATTTTATAAAAATCTAATTGTTAAAAATCTCTTGAATGAAGGCATTGTTTACATGGCCCAGATTTTACTTGCAAAAATTGTAGTGGAGCTTGCTTAAACTGTGAGGTTTTAATCTCCTGGCACAACTCCTACCCTTATTATTACAGTCATGCTTTCATAGGTCCTCTACACCCCGCATGTACGTTTGAGGAGAGCTCAGTAAATTTTAGGCCACTAAATTAGGGTGCTCATCATCTTCGAGCACCTGCGAAGCACAGAAGGGATGCTCGGGGGCTGGGCTGGGCAATGCTAGCAGAGAAGGCACCTCAGGCTTCCACTGGGGGACAACACAACTCTCTGAGGGCTTTCTCTGGTTAATTACTGTAATTGTTAACAATTTCCTTCCAATCTTACCTAATTTCAGCTTTTAGTCACAAGAGCTTGTTATCGCTCCACCTACTGAATTGAAATCACCTCTAGTATGTATCATGTCACCTTATAATGAGTGTTAAGTGCAACCCCAAGTCTAATAATTTTATCATCCCTGGAAGCAAAAGGTCTTGCAAAAGGAAAACCAAGTCTTTTGCATACATCTCAATCTTTTGACATATGTAAGTATACACTACACTTCTTTTAAAATCTGCATCTTTTATTTTTTAAGCTCTCTACCTCATCAGCACTGAAGCCCAGCAGCAGGAAATCGATGTGTTACAGCCAAAGCAAGAAATAAAAGCAAGACTAAAGAAATCTCTAATTTACAATGTGCTAATGGAAAGAAAAAACAAGGATAGTTTAGTGGAAAAGCACAGTAATAGAGGGTGTCACGTATCATAATACACAGAATTTCCTCCTCCCAGAACATAGCTACACAAGTATGAAACAGCAGGGTTACTAATAACTTTAAGAATTGGGGGGGGGGGGGGGGGGGGGGAATAATAGGAAAATAGGTAATCAACACTGATGTATGAAAAAATATATCATTCACTAGTAGGTCAAGAGCATTAATAAGACAGCATTGTTGCAGAAATCCCATTAGTGCCTTTGGTGTGTTTTTGATGTGGTGCAAAAGATGAAACAAGAGGGAAGAAGGACCAGGATGTTGCAGAACCCGGCACAGCGAGCTCACCCTAGGACAGGAGGAGGACAGCCCTTTACAGGACAAAATGCTGGCAGCAAAAGCACCTTTGATAGAGGTGGGGAAGAGCCAATACAAAAGCCATTTCCTTCCTTTCTTCCTGTCCTGTGCTCCTGGATCATAACAAGAAAACAGACCTCTACCTTACCGACTCTCGGGACCTGGTCAAAGATGAATCTGTTCAAAAAGCACTGGATTCAGCTGCAGGCATAAATTACTTAAGTATCCTTTGCTATGTCTATAAATTGCTGACTTGGCCCAAGAATCCCTGACAGATGAGCACTGGTAAAGATTTAGCTCTTGCTAAAAGAGAATTGCCCTATAAATTGGGCAAATTATGTCCTTTGGTAGTAGCAGAAAGGAATTCAGCCTCAGTAAGAGCAGCCTCCTTAGGAAGGAATTAATAGCAACACCTCTGATTGCTTTCAAGGCAGCTGCTTGTTTCTCTTACATGTGAACTGTGCTGCTAGTGTTTATGTATGCAGCAGAATTCTCTAAAGCCAGTCTTTAGAAAATCAGCAAACTTGCACAAGTGAGAGTACCAAGTGTCATTAATTTATGAGTACAGGCAAAAAGCCTAAGGGTTTTTAAGGGACAAGTACCAAGAGACTCAGAAAGCTGCATTAGTGTCGCTGTCACTGACCTTCTTTCTGCTGTAAGATAAAATATTGAACTGACATGCTTAAAATGGTCTAGGTTTTCACTACAAGGAGGGAATATATTGTGAGTTTCCTATGCAAACACTGGTCTTCCAACCAAGCCAACACTCAATCCATTAGATGGGAAATTTCTACATAATGAGCAAAACTGTTCAATTAGGCTTCAATCTTGCATGCATACAAATGGTTCATTTTGCACTCACATAGTCTCCCAGCTTCAATTATTGTCACTAATTAAGATATGTACTGTAGCACAGAGATTTTAGCTAGTCCTTTTAGGTTCCAATTTAATCACAAATAACACTGAACACAGGAGAAATACTGAATCACAGTGGTAGCCCTGAGACAAACATACATTAGATTTGCCAAAACTGGCAGCCTCCACTGAGCCATACTTTGCTCCTTATAAAATGTTCTGTAGATTAGCACAAAGGTAATATATTCCTATTTCATACTCATTTTATAATAGTGTCTGGAGGCTCAAATCAAGAATAAACCCTAGTTACATTACATTCCATGCAAAAATAACACACCATACTCCTGCCCTGTCCAGCTCTCTCACTGGGTTGAGATGGAAACACAACAAATTAATGCAATGTTAAGGAGGATGGGAAAGATGGGTGGGGTAAGAGTACCACCAGGGGTTTGGTGCTTTAAACGGGTGATGTGCACAACTGTGTAGTGACAAGCAAAGCTATCAAACTGTGATAGCCATTAACACTGCTCATATGATTTTTGCACTAAAGTTGGGATACTCTTCAACACAAGACTATTTTTTCCTCTGTGCAGAATAGCATCTCAGACTGCAACAATCTGTGACAGTTTAAAAACCAAACTCCTACAGTTTATTGTAGGAATGAGTGTGAAAAGGATCTTTAGGCAGGCTCTGAGGAGAAAGAGTTAGGAGAGGGTTAAAAGCAGTTGGTTTATACATAGCTGTCTGCTACACTCCACACTCAGCCTGGCTTCCTCCACCCCCTCCAGCAAGCATGAATAATGGGGTAGTAAATAGCTACTTAGTAAGTTCTCACTCAACCTCTTGAACAAATTAAAGGGATAGTGTAAAAAATAAAAACTTTTTTTTTTAAAAAAAGCATTTAGATGGCGCATATTTATTCCTTTCTGCTGATGGCTATGTGCTCTGGCGAGGCCCCCAGGGGTGCTCCGCATCCCAGAAACTGGAACCGAAGCACCCTGCTCAAGGGGCAGAGACACAAAACCAGAAATGTTGCAAAATAGTTGGCAGCAGCTCCAGTGGGGAAGGGTGGGGACACAACAACATGGGAATATTTTCAGATGAAAACTGAGATTTTTTTTTTTTATTATCGTGATTTAAGCTTTACTTATTGTTGTAATAAATAAAATGGACTTAATTCCTCCATGGCAACTTATCTAAGTAGACAAAACCAGGGTGCTTTTTTCATGGTGGGGATATAGACAGCTGGTTAAAAAAATAATATTCTAGGAATCAGCTTTTGACAATTCAGCAAGATGTTTTGTTTATTGACATGTAAGGTATATTTAACAGAACTGAATTATTCGTATGTGAACTAGTGATTCAAGAATATAATGACCATATGGAAGACATCTTACAGACATAGAACGTTGGGAACATGTTTGATTTTTCAATGGACTTTGTATGATTTCCTGCTTCTTCCTGTTGAAGCCGCGTTGCCAGTACTTGGACTGGGTACCAAGGTCCCAGTCCCTCTCCCTCAGAGTGACGCCACCTTTGCTCAGAGCCAGGTAGCCAGCCTGCAGTTCAGCTCCTGACAAACTAAGTGGTGCCATTGTATCACTGCTAATTAACACTTTGTTGCGAGCAGCATTGCCATCAAACTCTCTCACCAGACTCCATATATGCAGAATTTCTCAGGAAAACATGGTGAGCTTTTTCACCGCTCTCTTGCAGAGCTCCAGCACTGAAGCCTCACATCCAGGCTGGAGTGTAAATTGAGCTCTCAGTCCCCGGAGGGATTAGAAAGACTACTGTAAGCATCCCATCTACTTCATGTGCTTTGCAGCTGATGGCAACCTGCCAAAACACTGAAAGTTGGCTCTTTAAAAAACAACAACAAAGGTATCAAAATAAATGTTTCCTCCCAGTAACGACCTTGCCACGCTCCCCTTTATGGGATGGGCATTAGAAAAGTGGGATTTTTCCATCATTCATGCATTTATCTTTTATTCATGATGTTTGAAGAAGGTCCCATTTTGTTCTATAAACTTTACAATAAACATATGCCAAAAGCAGAAACATCTGATAGCATCCCTTTTATAATTTACCCTGGCAAGCACACAATGCCTGGGATAAGATACGGCCGCAGTATCCTGTTAGTCCCATTGCAACAGATTGTCTTTGGGAAAAACACATTACCATGTATCCAGCCGAGCCTAGCAGAAAGCTGAGGCTCACACATTTTGTGATGCTGCTGTAAGATCTATCAACCGTGGATGGATCCAAGTTTCTCATCTCACTCCCCACACGGACACTTTTAATGGTTTTACTGGACAAAGCTTCCCTTGTTGCAACAGGCTGATTTCCCAGTCTCTTCAGTAAGTTTATCAGTTTCTCTGCTGCTGTGTGTGTGACCTGATGGGGAAAGGTGGTCTTGTACGACCTACGCTGCTACCTCGTCCATCTGTAGCAAAGTATACCTAAATACTTAAATGTTAAGGAAAAACATGGGAAAACCAGCATTGGCCAACTTTGTCAATGAAATAAAAATATCTTACAAAAGTTTCTCTTTAATATTCTCATCTTCTGCATTAGAGTAACGTTGTCTTGGTGCTGGGTTAGTACTTTCATCTACTGTATCAAAATCATCTCCTTTCCACCTCGATAAAAAGCAAGCAATAAGAAAGCATCATTTTGCCACAACTGAATAAAGGAAAGGTAGGTGACGGGTCAAAAGCAGAACTAATCCTTACTGTATTAGAAACATATATATTCCTTGTTAAAAGTAATTAACTGATTGACTGGCTTACAACTGAGTGGAAGCTGCTCTACCCTTCACAGCCATCACCTGAATAGCAAAATGGCATGAAAGTGATGTCAGAAATTAAAAAAAAACAAATAAAAAAATAATCTGTTGGGACAGTGGATTTAAAAGCAGACACGTATCATTAATCTAACACTTGCCATGAGCCTCACATTACCTGCCAAATGCCAGAAGCTTGCTTTCCAATTTCACTATCCCAGGGAGTCAAACAGGTCACCAGTCAGCAGAGCGCAGCGCTGGGATGCACAGCTGCTGGGGAGGGATGCTTTCCTCCCAAGCCGATGCTTAAATATTGGGAGGAGGGAAAGCAGGGCTGCTTTTCCACATGGAAAGTTCTGGGCCCATGTCAACTACGGAAAAGGCATCAGGAACAACAACACTTGGCCAGGTTGCCCCTTTTGAGCTAAGCCACAAATTGAACTCTAGTGACAGCAAGTCTGAATTACCTAACCTCAGCAACATTGCTCAGGGGTGAAGTCAGACAAAACAAAGGCTTTACCAGATCCCGAAGGACAAGAATTTTAATGATATTCACGCAGAGGATACGTAAAACATTTTTTAAAGCAGGTCTTTGCCTTACACATGTCGGTCCAGGCCTATTTAATCACAGGGATAGGGAGAAGGTCGCCCTCCTCCCTGCTCCAGCCCTGCAACTGTTTCAAGCTGCCGCTTCAACTGCTCCATGCGGCACCACTTGCTCAGAGCGGCTGAGCCGCGTGTGCCCGCCGCTACTTAACGGCACAAACTGCGGTGCGGAGCGCGGTGTCTGGCCCCGCGGCGCGCCGGGGAGCCCGCAGCGGCTCGCCTCCCTGCTCCCCGCGCTCGCCCGCAACAGCCCCTCCGATTCCTTAACGCTTCCACCTAAGGGCCAGCCGCATCCCGGCAGATCCCGAACGCGACGGCTCGGCGAGCCCCCCGCGAAGTGTCGCGCCGCGCCGAGCGGGCCGGGCCGGCTTCGTCCTCAGCCCCGCGGCAAGGACCGGGGCGGGCAGCGGGAGCCTCGGCACCTGCTTCCCCGCCCGTGCGCGCCCCCGACGCCTCTCGCCGGCCCGGCGGAGCGCAGCCCCAGGTGCCCGGGAGCGGAGGGGCGGGCGCGGCCCCGGCGGGGGACAGGCGAGGCGGGCGGGCCTCCCGGCGGGGGGTGCGCGGGGCGGGAGGCGCCGCTCGCCCAAGCCCAGCCCCTCGCCGCAGCCCGGCTCGGCGGCGCTGGCCGCTCCCGCTCCCCGCCACCCCCCAGCCCGGGCTCTTTGTCGGCGGGTGCCGGCGGGGGGCCGCAGCGCCATGTCCTCCCCCAAGAACGGCTTCTACCGGCAGGAGATCACCAAGACCCTCTGGGAAGTGCGGGACCGCTACCGGGACCTGCAGCCGGTGGGGTCCGGCGCCTACGGAGCCGTCTGGTGAGCGGGGCGCGGCGGGGCGGGGCAGCCCGGGAGGGGGCGGTGGCGGCGGCGGGGCGCCGCGGTGGCCTCTGCCCGGGGCCGGGGGACGCGGCTCGGCCCGCTCCGGCCGGCCCTCTCCCGCCTTGCTCCCTGCCAACTTTTTCCGGTTATTGTGCCTGGCCCCGCCCGGTGGCGCCGAGCCCCGCGGGGGCTGAGGGGGGCGGCCCCGCTGCCCACCTGGCCGCCCCCGAGCCGGGCGCCGGGCGGTGCCGCCTGGGGAGCCCCGCTCTCGGCAGCGGAGCCCGCGGGCGTGCCGCCCGCCCTGCCGCCCCAGCGTGCTTTCCAGCCCGGGGCGCCGCCCCAGCCCTGCCCGGGAGCGCTGCCCGCGGCTTCCCCGGCGCGGCCGCGCCCCCGAAAGCGGGGTGGTGGCCCTTGGGGCGGGTCGCCCGGTTTGGCTTTGTGGTGGTTTTGTGGGATTTTTTGCTCTTGTTTTTTCGCTTTTTTTTTTTTTTTTTTTTTTTCCCTTTCTCCTCAGACGTACCTCTTTAAAGTTCTTGAAAACTGGCTACTTTTCATCACGGGGCCCGGCAGCCCGTTGAAAGGGAGAGGCCGGAGGTGGGCGCTGCCGGCCCGGCGCCCTGGGGAGGGGCGCCCTGGGGAGGGGTGGCGGGGCCCGGCACCTGGCGGGCGGCCGGGCCTCCCCCTCACCGGGCGGCCGGGCCTCCCCCTCACCGGGCGGCCGGGCCTCCCCCTCACCGGGCGGCCGGGCCTCCCCCTCACCGGGCGGCCGGGCCTCCCCCTCACCGGGCGCTTCCCTTTCCCTCGCAGCTCAGCCGTCGATGGAAGGAGCGGTACCAAAGTGGCCATTAAGAAACTGTACCGCCCGTTTCAGTCCGAGCTCTTTGCCAAACGAGCCTACCGAGAGCTGCGCCTCCTGAAACACATGAAGCACGAAAACGTGAGTTGGGTCACGAGCAGATGCCCCCCCAAGGCCGTGGTTTGCACACCCTAAAACCAAAGAAGTTACATAGATTTGGGCAAGGCAGACGTGTAGCTGAATGGAATTCAGGAATATTTCAGCCTGTGTTTGGTTTGTGTATCCTTTATCGACAAACATCTCACACAAACGAGAATATTTTGTGGGAAACACCACTTCATGTCCGTGTCAGAAAGGTTGCTTGGGGAAGGTTAGGACCACAGTGGAATTTGTGCTCAGAGCTAGTGAGAGAGATTAAGGACCAAAATTTACAATTTCCCTCACTATATTCCTGTGAACTGCCAGAGAATGCAGAGCATGGGTCTGTGCCTGTGGATCTGGGGTGCCAACATCTCTTATGTTTTCTTTCTTTTCCTAAACTTGTATGAAGATGCCTGTGGTACACATGCATATCTTTGGGGAGAGAGTAGGCTTTTCCTTGTTTTTTATTGTTCATGAAACATATGAACGTTTTGAGATTGTACTAATGTGAAACAGGAAAAGTTCGTGAATGACTAAATAAATTGTTTTACTGGGAAGCGTAGAATAGGATACAGAGCTTTGCAAAGATTTCCATGTAATGTGAAGGAAGAACAACCGTAGAAGGAAGTGTAGAAAGTCTCATTGAGATAAAGATATTTGGTCCCGATAGTGCTTAGTGGTTTAAAAAAGTATGGACTCTAGGTGAGAAGGGTCCCAGGGTGGACTTGGAGAATGCGTGGGGGGTGGGAGGGGAGAGAGAGAGTTTGGGGGGAGTTGTTAAAATTATGCTTTATAATGTGGGAGATTAGAGCATAGCTCCATTAAGATGGTCTTCAAGGAAAGCTAAGAGATCAAAAGCAAGGATGAGAGAAACTGATAATAACAATAGCCGGTCATTGCCATTCATGTTGTAGCATTAATATTGTGAGTAGCAACAATATCTAGGTTTGTTCTGAAGAATAATCTGTGGGCTATCCTGACTGTCCAGAAAAAAAGAGACTTTTTCATAGACTTAAGAACCTGTGTGCCTGTAAATGTTTTAGTCTGAATCTTTTAATACATTTGATTATTTTGCTTGATTCCTTTGAGGCAACTTCTTCATAAACCACTGCTGTATGTGTTAAAGAGTTAATGTTTGCAGGGAACTTCTGTGTCATGCATGTGGGCTTTCATACTCTCAGCATTTTCTTTACTGAACATTTGGGAGCAGAGCAGCTCGTGCAGTTGCCAAGCTCCTAACTGTGTCCAGAATTTTGAGATTATTCTGGGAAACGGAAGAAAAATAATCTGTTGGGTAGCATTTTCCACTCCTGGCAGTTTTCATGCAGTGTATGCCCTTCAGGGTAAACTCTGGAACCCCTCCATAGACTCGTTTGATAATTTAAAGAGTCTAGAAGAAAATGCTCACTGGGGAACGTGAGCACAATCTGTGAAAGTTACAAATCAATATATGTGAAGGAAGGGAATAATTCACAGTCCTAGGAAACAGTTCAGGCTACAGAAAGAGGAATCTGGTCTGCGTACTAAGGAAAGGTTTTACTATGAATTATGGCATCTACTCATTAGAGAGCAAAGACTGAAGAATGATCCTGCAGGGATTTGCGGGCACGGTGGAAGCAGAAGCTGACTACTCCACCCATCTGTGATAAGGCTGACATGGCAGTACAGCCCATCAGGAGAATTTCCGTCTGCCATCCTAGCCTCACACCCTTATGTCAGTTGTTTCACTCAGGGTGAATTAGGAATAGCAACAATGCCTTCTAGGTTTTCCGGTCCCTGTGCTGATCTCAGGATACTCCTTTAGCCTCTCCACCAATGCAAAATTAAACCAGAATGGCACTGTCACTCCTTGTCAGGATTTTCAGCCCTCCGCTTTGACCCACCACCATTCTGTCAGAGGCTTTTTTTTTTCTTTGCGTATTTCCACCAAAGAATGAAGTCATTGTTCAATGTACAATTCCTGAAGTAATTGTTTCAGAGGCCACAATGAAATAGCAATGCCACTGTCTTCTCTTGTCTTGGGCATTGGTAATCTAAGTGTGCAGAGGATGTGGTATGTGGTAGCCACTCTTAAGGGTATTGATACTATGCATTAGGCTTGGGATATTGTTGCAATGTTGCACTAATCTGCCAGTACAAATCTTCATCCTGCTTTTTTCCGACTTCAGGATATAAACTACTTCACTGTTGTTTATTTGATGGTTAAAATTACATCCAGTTCGCTCTTCTGATGTCTTTTTCTTTCAAAATTGCTTCTGTAATCATGAAGCATTTGATGTTGGATTACATGAAGAGTGTGGTGATTCGTTTGTTTCACTATCATTACCTCCCGATGGACCATCTCTGCCATTCATAGCTTTTGGGGAAGTGTTGTGTTAAACATGTAGCAATATGTTATCATAGTTTATTTAACCCTATGCTGTATTCAGAATGATGGAAGAAATTGTAATGATCTGACACATTTTGTTAAAAATAGTATCTGTGATCCTCCGTTAAGGTAACAGAAGATACCATTAAACTCATGCCACAGTGATATATAATTATCAGCGTGTCATGCTTCAGTGAAGAAAATGGAGGAAAACTGCTTAATACCCTAGATGACCTCCATTACAGACCCTCTGAGGAATACGCTCATCTGCTTAATGTGGGGCGGGTGCAGCACAACCAGGAGTGCTGTAGAAAATGAGTCATTCTCCTGAATTTTACTGGAACTGTCTTTTACCTTGGAAGGGAAGCTAACTCACAGGTTAATTTGCTTGTCTATTTAGGGGTTTTCAGGAGGAGACAGCTCTGATTGCTGGCATGACTTGCCTTTGTAGCATATATACTAGACATTTGTTCTCCCTAATGGCTCTCAAGTGCGATGTTACTTAAATGTGAGAAATATTTCTATATAAACCATGCAAACTTGGTAGCATTGGACTTCTCATCAACTCTTTGCAAGCAAATCCAGAGGAGGAATGGTGTTGAGGACTAGGGGGCAGAGGCTGTGTGTGAAGAGGATGAGGCCTTGGCTGTTAGGAGATAAATCACAGCCCTTAATGGCACTGGTATCCATGTATTTGGGTTTTTTTGGTAGGCCTTTGAGAGGATCTCAGATGTTTCACAAAGCTACTTCTACTGCCTTAGAGGCAGTGTAATGCAGATCAATTCCTCAGACATTGCCAAAAAGAAAAGTTAGTTTCCAGTGGAATAAGCTGTCGGATCACTCTGTAGCTGCATAAACATATATTTTGGCACAAGAGCGGGAATGGTGTGAAAATGAGGAATAAAATCAGCTAAGACAGTATGAAGAAAGCACTGTTTTTGGGGTGGTTTCTTTCTTCATTTATTCATGCTAGCTTCAGGTACTCATCCAGTTACAGCCTTAGCTGCTCTTGATTATTTCTTCGACATCTGCTGCATCTTGCATAGAAGAACAGACTGTTTACCTTTAGGAAGGTTTTTTTTTCAGTAGTGCTGTTTTTGTTCCCTGTTTCTTTCCATGCTGTGCTCAGTTAAAGTGAGGACCTTTAAAACTATATATTATGGCTCTGACTTAAAACCAAAAATAGTGAAAATATGGTCAGTGCTAATTTTGGCCCTGGCCTTGGCTCTCAAACATTTGCATAGCTCTTCATTTGTGTATTCTTCTGAAGTTAATGGAGATGTCTGTGTATGCAAAGCTAAACCCAGACAAGTAAGCGGAGGTGCAGAACCTTTAGTTTGATTTGGCAAATAACATGGATTTTCTTATGTACTTGGACTGGAAGTGATACCATGATACCCACTTTTGTTGAAACAACTGCACAGTGGCTCATGCCCTTCTCACCTTCACGTTTGCTAATAGAAGTTTTGAAGTTGCCAGCAGGAGTGCAAAATAGCTGGCAAGGGGAGGTGGCACTGGAGAGAGGGAGAGAAAAGCAGCTCGTGCTGATGTCTTGAGTTACGTCAGAAGAGTGGGGATTTTATCAAAGTGTGGTGCATACATGTGTGTATACATATGTGTATATATCTGTATATGTATAAGCACCCACAGGAATTCTGAAGCAGTTCTACCAACGTAAATTCTGAATGTGTTTCTGGTGTAAATTTTTTGACAAATGCCCATTAAACGTTTCTTGGGTCAGTATATTCTACAGATGTTTTCTCTTTCTGGAAATCCCGTATGTAAGAGGCAACTGCAATATTTGTTTAAAGGTACTCTATGTTATAGAGTCATAGAATTGTTTAGGTTGGAGAAGACCTTTAAGATCACCAGGTCCATGCTCTCGCTCACTGCTCTGAGTGGAAACTGTTCTCTGCTGTATTCCCACATCAGAAGACCAGTGTGTGTTTTGCATTATAAGAACCATGTAGGGTTGGGGTCTTTTTTCCCCTTTTGGAAGGAACTCAGGTATTCAACAGACACCAAACTGTCTGTCTCTCTACAGTTGCATTTCTGAGGATGATGCAGGCCTTTACTTTTAGGTTGGCTAATATTTAATTCTGTTGACTTCCTTATTTTGAAAAAATGTTGGGCTTTTTATTTATGCCTACACAGTGTCAACCAAGGGAGGAGTTTGTTCCAGAGAAAATAGTGGGGCACTCTATGTTCCTGCCTTAGGAAGATCTTAATACTGACCTTTTGCAGTTCACTAGCCTGATGTGAGCATTGGAAGAGCAACAGCCTCTGCAGTGTACAAAATCAGAACAACAAAGGAGTGGTAGATGAGCAATGCCTTTACAGATGAAAGTGCGCTCACTGTGTTAGAAGAGGTTTCCCACAGCAAGTCCTGCAGGACTGCACCAGCTAAAATTTCACATCCTTTGGGAACACAAGTACCAGTGAAGTGCTATTCAGTAATCCTGGCTGAAGAGGGCAAATCTTGTGAGTCTTTATGAAAGCAAAAATACAGTTGTAACTGGATAGTTTATTGCTGTCAAAAGTTTGTAGGGCAGAAACACTCCTGGCTGCTTTTATGGGGGCTGAAATCTTAGCACAGCTAGTAAGGAGCTAACAGGACACCAGAGTCACTTATTGTGGTACTTAAAAGCCAGTAAATCAATATAGTGGTACTGGTTGCCATTTCTGCTTATTTTCACAAACCTGCCTAATAGGTGTTTCACCTAGGCTGGACTTGAGCTGATAGCCATTTATTCACACCCCAGCCTTGGCTACTAATAAAGCAGACTGACTAGCTTAGTCCAGTAAATGAAAGTAAGGAAGACAGCACTGAAACCCAAACCTTCTCTTTGGATTGCCATCCAAACCAGAGATGAAGATGTGTCTGTCTGCAGGATTTGGGTGTGTCCAGTGTTACATATGGGTCCTTTGAAAGAAGATCATAGTGATGCTCATGGGTATGGCTTGTGCTGACTGGCAGGAGAAAAGGAAAGGAGCTCTCAGTGCATCAGCAGGCATCTCTTGTGTCATGTAGTAGTAATTAGTGAGGAAGAAAAATGCAAGCCCTGTACGTGGATAGTTAAAATTTTAAAAAGATTGAGACTTCTTAGTATAGTAAAAGGATGCAGGTGCCCTGTGATGTGAAACAGTGCAGGAACGTGAAGCTGAAGCTAGCTTCATGCAGAAAATTTAATGCAGCATAATATGTAGTTCAGTGGACCCCAGCAGCGATCTCTCTTAAAACATGTACTTGTGTTTGTAGCCAGAGTGCCAAAGCCACTCGACTTCACTGTGTTTTCATGCATAACATCTGCAAGAGAAAGCAGCACTTACCGTATGAGACATAACCTACATTACTTATTAATTTATACAAGATCTGAGTCTTTCATTGATGTGCTGCTGGTTACATCAGAAACTCCTTTAGAGAAATGCAATGTAACAGTCCTTGAACAGAAGTAGTCCAATAAATGAAAGTGCAGGGGAGGATAGAGATGAGCTCTTCATGGTTGTGCTCTACTGCTGGAATAACGTTTGGAAAACGAGGCAGCTGAGCAGAGAAGGGCAGAAACCACCAAATCAATGCAAAGCTGTTATTTATTTGTTGACAGTAGTTAAAGTTGGTCAGGGTGATCATTATAAATGTATTGTCAGGGATAACAGACAATAGAGGTAAGAAAGGCTGGAGACACTGCCACCCACTGCCCACTGGCTTCATAGGGAAGAGATGTAATCAACCACGTAAATATATTGAGTAAAAGCATACCTGTGGAAAACAAGTTAGGCCACTAGACGGTAGTTTTGCTGTTCCTGTGGTTTTGCTTTGCAGGAGGATGGGAGAGACACAGTATTACACTCTCTCCTAGAGATACCAAAGAAGGTACTTAAGTGGAAGCTCCAGAAAATCAGTCAAATGGGGCAGTAGGAAACAAGATACATCCTTTGTGGGCTAATTCATTTGAGAAATTACCTTTTGGCAGAGTTAATGGGGGGAAAAATGAGACCCTGTAGGGGTAGTACTGCTGCTGAAATTGCCATTGCAGAGTATACTGGGTTCATTCCTCAGCTGTGCTTCCATCTCTGATAGTATCGGAATTGTGCTGAATTGACACCAAAAGTAGACCTACAGAAGGTTACATTTGTATAGGCCACACTATGAAAAATAAATGATTTTTGCAGTTGTTTCATGGTGTCTTACTTTTGTGCTTTGCCATTGTCTTTAATTATTGTGAAGTTTTTTTACAGATGCTGTATTTAATTGAGAGCGTTTTAGACAGACACGGGATTTTCCATGATATTATGGAGAAGGGAGTTTCCTACACTTTGTCCAGTTCTTTTTCTTTTCCTGAAGAAGTAGCTGGAGTTATATCTTCCTTGGAGGATTTATTTTATCCTGTACCTCCTTGTGCTTAATATATCTGCAGAAAGCTGTGACCTAAATGGAAATACCAATGACTCTGTTCCAAGGAAAATCATCCCAAAGCGCAGCTATTAAATAAAGATCACTGAGCAAAAGGAAATGGGTCCCTCACTTTTATTTTTAAATTGATTAACTATTAGTATGTCTTACAGTTTTGGAAATTAAAATGGATTTGGGGATTTTTAGAAAGCTTGCTTTGTAAAGCAAGAAAAGAAGTATTGTGAGATCCTTGACGTTAAAAGTTTTCTGGTTTGTTATTTCAAATTCCCTTCAGCAGAGACTGAGTGTTGGTCTCAATGGTATCCTTCGCTGCAGAGGATTTGTAGCAATAATAAGCTTGTCTCCATGAGTTTGCAACCTTACCTCAGAAGTAATGTATATTGTATATAAGATAGCATTAAGTAACTACTGGGAACTCTGTTTTCTTGAATGGAGCAGCAGTGAAATGTTGGTGAACTTCATTAAGTGTGTTCTGGGGCTGGTATGTTCTTTATGGGCACGTGTTCTTCATGCTCCTGTGTTTCACAGCGGGTGCCTGATAATGCTTTGGTGCACAGGTGGATGTGGTACAGCAGCCACACAATTTTGTCCTCTCAGGTGTCTTTATTTTGTTGTTGTTGTGATGTCCCTATGTCTTTCACGGCTACAGTCAGATGTGTGATGGGGTTTATTTTCTTACATTTCTTGCTTAGGTAAATGAAGGCATGGAAATACCTCCTTGAAGAGGACAAGCAGGACTTCTGAAAAAGTGGGACTTGATAGGGAAAGAAGTGCATATGGGATAAGATCACTGCTAAAACATTGACTTCCTTCTTTTTAATACTGAAATTTGTGGAGAGCATACATTTCTGGCTCTCTGTATGTATATGAACATGCTGCCTTAGGAAATGTCTGTAGAGTTGCATTGTGCTTTGCTGTTGTCATGTACATAGTCTTAATCCTGCTCTCCTCCCTTTCACTCCCTGCCTCCACATAGAAATGGAAAACCTTATGTAAAACTTCCATGCAGAAACCTAAAAAAATAATTTCTTGCTGTAATGTTAGCACTGAAGGTATTACTTCAAATAATAACTACATCCTCTGTGAGTTTAATTACTGTTCTGTGGTAGTCATATTACTCTTATTTAATTAGTTTCATATAACAGTCCTCAGGAAAATATTAGCGATTTTTCTCAAATGTGGCTACAAAGAAAGAGTTGTAATTTTCTGTCTTCACTTTTATTAGTTTTTCTGTCTAGTTCACCATCAGGACATTTTGACAATATCTAGGCTAACTGTAGTATTAGACACTGAATGTGGAAAGACTAAAAATACATGCAGTGAGGATTTCATCACAGTTTGGGATCTTTATTTAAATGTTTAAATAGAGGAAGTTGTCTTTCTTGCATTTTTTTCCTCCATTTCTGCTCTCCTTCTACTTTGTTTCATGTACTTTTTTGAAAGATAATTCTTTTGGGGAACCATTAAGAAACAGTAGTAATGTTGAAAATCCATCTTGATTGTTATCAAAGTAGACTTTGCAGTCCTTCTTTTAGTTAGATCTTTTAGTTAGATGAGAACATCAGCCAACATATATATGCCATTAGCCCTGTTTTCTTTCTTGAATTTCTATTTTTATGCAGTTTTAGTCCGATATATAATCTGATGTTCTTAAACTATATGGTCATAGAGGTATGTCTGAACAAGGTTATAAAGGTTATGAGTCTCTTAGCTTGCTTTCCAGCAAACCCCTGCAAACCTGGGTCGACATGGCAGCCTGCACCTGGGAAACACAACGAGCAGTCCAGGGCTTGAGAGGCTTCCTCTGAGCAGACAAAAATGGTCATGAATTAGCAGTAGGAGTAGAAAAGAAGCAACTCTAAAAGGCTGTGCTGTTTAGGCACTGCCTGGATTAAGCAGCCTCCAAGCAGAGATCTGGCTTTAGGCAATCCCAGCTACATCTTTTGGAGCTTTAAGTTCTCTATATTTAATTTGCTGAAGTTTAATGGGTTTAAGAGAAGCATTTGCAGTTACCATAATGCATCTAGTCAGCTGGTATAGTTCTGCTGAAAACTATACTAGTAGGAAAAATGTGGTGGGAAGTCTGTTTTACTAGATTGTTACTGCTCTTTTGAGTGCTTTTGTTTCATGAAAAATACTCTTAAGGAGAACGTAAGGTATAAGCCATAGTAAATAATATTAAACTCTTGATAATTTAATCTCTATGAAAACAGTTTTTTTCTAGTTTCTTCTCCACACTCCCAATTAGATAACTGTAGTTTATATACCTAAATTACCCTGTTACTGAAATTAGAAGATGTTTAAAGTGTTCTTCATTGATAAGGAACAGGCCCAACTAGGTAAATAGCACTTATGACTGCTTCAGGTTATAAACCGATTTGTGTGGTTTATTTTCAATGCTTCAGTGGTTAAAGTTAAAAGAGGCTCTCTCCTCTTACATAAAACTGTTAGCCTCTGAACTTTTTGTTCAAGGAGATGCAGGTTTGTTGTTTTTTTTAACACAGAGTCAAGCAGCCCTCAGTTATAAAATTTAACACGTGACAAACCCTGGTGTTGCTAGGCACTACTTCAGGTATTTTTTCTGCCATTTTTATGCCTGTAGCTAATGTCTCACTATGGAAATGTTTTTGATTATTTTTTTTCACTTACTATGCAGTTTGGGATTTTTTTCTGTTAAATCAGTATTAATGCTTTTTTTTCTTTTTCTTTCTCTCCCCCTCCCCCCTTATTTTAGGTCATTGGAATATTGGATGTGTTCACACCAGATGTAACACTGGAGAAGTTTAATGACTTGTAAGTTCTGAGTTGCTTGTGTTTGAGAGCAGGGCATTGTTGCTTGTGTGGGAGAAAGGGTTGTTGCTTTTTTAAATGGAGAATTCCAAAATTGTTGCGTCATGGATTTTTTTTTTCTTGATTTCATCTTAATAGAGCTCTTATGTGCAACTTCAGATTTGGTAGGCTGACAATTTCAGATTGTCATTAGAACCAATTATGTTATGAAGTGTGTACTTCTTTCAGCCTTTAGTAACTGGCAGTTTGGTGGATTCCCTAATCCACCTTTCAAGTATGATTTCTTGCTCTAAGGCCTAGGTTGCCCAAATGGACAATTTTTAACCCAAACAAGTAGGCTGAAAATGATCCTGCTCCGTGACACATCTCGGTGTGATCCATCTTAATTCAAGGATTAGTTAGAAACTGCTGATGGTGCTGTGTTTTTTAGTGATTATATGTGCTGTGTTCTCTTGTACTCCCTGACTGGTTTCCCAGTCCAGTGGTCCAAACAGCACATGGTATAGATCATTTCTAGCACCAGGCAGGTGCATCTCCCTGACATTTTGGCAGCACCTCTGACACAAGATACTTAGCATGTCTGCTGTCTTGCTTGTGGATCCTGCTGCAGTTCTTGTGAATTAGAGTTACTAAACAGTGGTGAGAAGTCCTGTTGTGCTTAATGTAGATTTCATGTTACATTCATAGAAGTGTTCTGGGTTTCATCTGGTGTAGCTGTGTTTCAAAAAGACCCTAGCATATTTATATCTTAACAACAAAAGCTATCTGACAGGAAAATGTAGAAAACTAAGTACAGAAAACATAGACCATGTGTTTGTATTGATTATTTGGGCCAAAATAATAATTGAGCCAAAAAGGATGTTGTCACAGAATGACGGAATGGCTGGGGTTGGAAGGGACCTCTGGTGATCATCCAGTCCAACCTTCTGCTAAAGCAGCTTCACCCAGAGCAGGTTGCACAGGGACACGTCCAGGCGAGCTTTGAATGTCTCCAGAGAAGGAGACTCCACAGCCTCTCTGGCAGCCTGTCCCAGTGCTCTGTCACCCTCAATGTAAAGAAGTTTTTCCTCACATTCAGGTGGAACTACTTGTGTGGCAGTTTGTGCCCGGTGCCCCTTGCCCTGTCACTGGGCAGCACTGAAAAGAGCCTGGCCCCATCCTCCTGACACTCTCCCTTAAGGATATTTGTAGGCATTGACAAGATCCCCCCTCAGCCGTCTCTTCCCCAGGCTACACAGGCCCAGCTCCCTCAGCCTTCCCTCACAGGGGAGATGTTCCAGTCCCCTCATCATCCCTGTAGCCCTCCGCTGGGCCCTCTCCAGTAGTTCCCTGTCTCCCTTGAACTGGGGAGCCCAGCACTGGACACAGCGCTCCAGATGTGGCCCCACCAGGGCAGAGCAGAGGGGCAGGATCACCTCCCTCGACCTGCTGGCCACGATCCTCCTAATGCCCCCAGGATCCCACTGGCCTTCTTGGCCACCAGGGCACACCGCTGGCCCATGGGCAACTGGCCGCCCACCAGCACTCCCAGTCTCTTCCCCGCAGAGCTGCCCCCCAGCAGGTCACCCCTGGCCCGTGCTGGTGCTGGGGTTACAGGTGCAGGACCCCACACGGGCCTTTGTTGAACTCCACCAGGTCCCTCTCCACCCAGCTCTCCGGCCTTTCACTCCTTTTCACTCCTTTCATCTCTGTTCCTTGCATTGTCCGTGCTTATATCATACGCAACGTGCCAGAACGGGTTGTTGCTCCTCATTTTGTAAAACCTTGGGGTTTAACTGAAACTTGCAAAGAGCTTAAATGCATTAACATCAAGTTCCCATTGAAGTGAATTATTAATTGGGTGCTTAACCTCCTCAGATTATTTAAGGACTCCAGCTGTGGGTTTTAAATACTTTTTTAATAATAAAAATAAATTTGCGAAGTTTTAAGTAGGTGAAGTGTTAAAAGTGAGACCATACTGTTTGATCCCATTGTTGTCCTGTTCTAATACATTGCTCATAAATTATTACAACAGTTTGGATTTTCAGACTCAGATAGGAGTGGGTTTTCCCTCTCTTACATTTTTTATTTCACCACCCACCTAGAACTATATTTGACTCGAAGAGATCTGAAGCCTTCAATTTGTAAACTTAGCAAATTGTATGTATGTAAAAAGTCTTACTTGTCCTTCTCATCCTGTTTTTTACAGTTCTTAATGGTTATATATTGTTTTGAACTTTGTCTATTCACATAAATCACTATCCATCCAGATCCCTGGGACTTGCACAGATGACGGCAGGCAAGCAAAATCCTGATGAATGCTTGAAGGTCACTACCAGTAGTAAAAATGTGGAAATATTTCTCTTATTTCTAGTGCCCCACCTCTTCCTACCTCTGTTTTCTCTAGAACCGTCACTAAAGGGTTGTGGTTTTTTTTATGGCTCATTCCAAATATTCATGACTTCTGGGAAAAAGTATTTAATAAGTCTGAGTCCGGGGAGACCTTAATATGCTTTCAACAGTCAGGAACATCAACAAAGTTAAACTCCGTTTTCTAAGTCACTTGGTCTGTTGATGGGAAATATTTTGTGTGTTATGCTGGGGGAAAGATAAGAAATGTCATTCTCTTCTCCGTATTTGCTCAGTCCTTCTACAGTTACAGAACTGAATTGCCCATCTCTTTCATCCGAAGAATAGCACATATGTTAGTGAATGCTGGGACTGGAAGCCTGAATCCTGATGCCCAAAGTCATGGGGAAAAAACGTTTGGTACCTATGACGTGTTGGAAATACTGCCTGTAACTCCCAATCAGTGTCTCATCTCCCTTATAACTTTATATTCAATTTCTATTTTGTTTATAGTTACAATTCTAATAGAATAAATGAAGTTTTAATGCAGGTTTAACAGTAGAAATCAGCAGAATTATAATTTGCATACTTTGACCAGAGGAAACCCATTTTAGTCTAAATAGTAAAATGCGTAGCTATGAAACCGTGATGATATATAATTCTTCCTTTTATGGGAATGCCTCTGCTTGCCTTCATAAGAAGAGGAAAACTGATGATTTTATCCTCAGGTGCCAGATGCGACTGGCTCTGTCTGTGTTCAGACCTGACTTTAAGGATAGACTCTGAAGGATGAGTTTAACTACAAGCAATGCAAAGAACAGTTCTGGATCTTAAGTGAAGATTAGCCTTGAAATGCCAGCTTGGTATTCCCAAGCTTTCTGCCGCTGGTATGTCTTACCAGTACTAAGTACTGAAGATCCCATGTTGTGATCCCAGGTGAAAATTAATGGAAGTTATTGTTGCCTCCTAGTTTGATAAACTCTATTTCTGTTATGTCTGACCTTGCCTATTTGAATGAACCATCTAGATGGTTTGGTTGCTGCTAGTTCAACGCTATGATCATGATTGTGAGATATGTAGCATTGGTTTCCTGTGTAGGTGTCTCTGAATTATCACAGGGCTCTTGGTCAGTTTCTTTCTAACTAGTTCAGAATCTACACTCTTCTGATACCTAGCAGCTTTCCATAGCCAATGGCAGGGATGGGCAATACCTCTTTATGACAATCAAAATAGATAAAACCATAGAAACGTCAAGGGTATGGGGATGATGATGGAACTATTTGGTAAACGGAATGATATATAATTTAATATTGTCACTGAAATATACAATTATTTTTCAATTTATTTGACAATTTAAAGTTACTCTGTCCTTTTTTCTTTCCTTTTTTTTCAAGCTACCTTGTCATGCCATTTATGGGAACAGACTTGAGTAAGATCATGAAGCATGAGAAACTAACCGAAGACCGAATCCAGTTCCTAGTATATCAGATGTTGAAAGGCTTAAAGGTTTGCCACTTTTACTATTATTCTGATTTCACAATATTTTTTCCTAGTAAACCATTATGGGGAGCTACAAATACTTATCATTTGACAGCAGGATAAAATTTATCTTGCCTTGTCTAGTGAAAGTAATGACATTCTACATTGTTGTTGTTAAAGCAGTTGTTCTGTGATGATAAATGTTATCTGGGGGGTTTTTTTTGTATGATTGTTTCGTCTGTGGCTTTTTTCAAGCAAAAAGAAAAGTTAATCATTCAAGATCTATGTAGTATGTTGTTCCAGGATGGCCTTGATTTCCATATTTAAGTACACCAGAAAGTCCCTGCTGTGATTTTTAGTTGCATTCTTCCCCGGTAGTTGATTTTGCTGCTGCTTTGGTTTACCTCTTACTGTGACTAGTTGGAAAGCATAGGGGCTAAGAATGAAACCACTGCTGAGTTCAGAGGCAGGACTTCCCTTGACTTGAGCCCTCAGCTATGTCATCAGCTTCAAATTTCTCTAACTGAAAATGGTTCCGTGGCTTGCCAATACTGGTCTGACACACTGTTGCTAAGGCACTCTGCACCTAACTTGTTCTAAGTGGAGTACCTTTCTGTGCTCTTCTGAGGAGCATATATATGTGTGTGTATATATGTGGGATTGGGTGTGTATGTGGATACATGTGTATCCACACTTGTATGTGTGTATCCATACTTATATGTATATATACCATATGTATGTATGTACCATACATACCTATCAACCTGCAGGCGTGGTATTTTGGGGTGAAAGTCTGATGCTGAAAGGAACTGTGAGCCCTATTTGACTCCTAGTGCTCTTGCTGGTTTTGGGAAGTGTTCAAGGACCACTACAAGTGTTGGTTTGGTCCCTGTGTGTTAAAAGTGAGTTCTGTGAAGTACTAAAGCTCATTGCTAAATTTAAATAGATAAGTCATTGGGATTATTTCTATATTGAAATCCTTTCTGAGCCAGATGTCTGAATGTTTTCTGTGAAATTGAAAAGTATGCGTCCTTTGCATGACATTCATGTAAAGAGTCTCTGAAGTCTCCCAAGTCTTGGCCAGCTTTGATAAAGAGGAAGGACTGTGGATTTTTAGTGACAAATCTGAGTGTAGGGTGGCTGAGAGGAGCACAAATAAATCACTCATGAGTCCAAACTAATAGGCACCTGAATTAAACAGCTGTGAAAGATGTCAGAATGGACTCCACTGAAAGAAAATAACTTTTTAGTGCCTTTTAACAGACTTGCAGAGATTGAAAGGGACCTCTGGAGACTGTGTAATCCAACACGCCTGCACAAAGCAGGGTCAAACTGAGCAGGCAGCTCAAAAGTTTGTACAGTTGGGTTTTCGGTATCTTCAAGGTTAGAGATTCCACAGCCTTTCTGGGCAACTTGTTCCAGGGTTCAATGTCCCTTACAGCAAAATAAGTTTTTCTTATGTTTAAATGTAAATTCCTGTGTTTCAGGTTTTGCCCACTGCCTCTTGTCCTTTCACTGGGCACTACTTAAAAGTATCTGGTTCTGTCTTCTTTACTTGCCTCCATCAAGTATTGATGCACATTGATAAGATGGACCATGAGCCAGCTAAACAATCCTGGCTGTTGCAGGTTCTCCTTTCAGATCAGATGCTCCAATCCCATAATCTTCTTTATGGAGCTTCACTGGATTTGCTTCAGTGTCTGTCTTTAACTGGGAAGCCCAGTGCTGTACACACGTGTGTTTCACCGGAGCTGAGAAGAGGGGAAGGGTCACCTCCCTCAAGTTGCTGGCAGTCCTCTGCCTGATGCAGGAGGTTTTTGGTTGTCTTTGCTGCAAGGGCATATTGCTCACGTTAAATTTGTCCACCAGGACCTCCAGGTCCTTTTCTGCCCAGCTGGTACTGGTGCATGGGGTTATTCCTTCCCAGGTGCAGGATTTTGTTGAACTTCCATGGGTTCCTGTCAGCTCATCTCTTCAGCCTGTGGAGGTCTCACTAAATGGCAGCACAACCATCTGGTGTATGAACATTCCTCTCAGTTTTGTATCGCTTGCTGAGGGTGCACTCTGTCCTGTCATCCAGGTCAGTAAGGAAGATGTTAAACAGGACTGGCCTCAGTACTGACCCTAGGGGGGATACTGCTAGTGATGCACCTCCAGCTGGACTTCCTGCCACTGATCACAACCCTTTGGTCCAGGCAGTTCAGTCTGCCTCACTGGCCATTAATCTAACTCGTACTTCCTCTGTCTATGAGGGTGTCGTTGGAGAAAGTTTCAAAAGCCTTGCTAGAATCAAGGTAAACAAACATTGACTGCCCTCCCACCATCTGCCAAGCCAGTTGTCTTATCATAGAAAGCTAACAGATTAATAAGGCGTGATTTTTCCCCTTTGTAAATCCGTGTTGACTACTGTCATCACCTCCCTGTCCTTGTTACATTTGGAAATGGTTTCCAGAATTATTTGCCCATTACCTTCCCGGGGCATGAGGTGTGACTGACTGGTCTTCCTCTTCCTCCTTGCCCTTTTTAACAACACAAAATTTGCTTTCTTCCCATCGTAAGGAACATCTCCAGATCACCATGACCTTTCACATGGCCTCACAATGACACTGGCCAACTTTCCTTAGCATTCATGAGTGCATCCATTCCATTAGGGTCCAGGGACTTGTGTTTGTTTAAATGTTCCCTAATCTGATCCTCCTCCACCAAGGGTAAGTCTTCCTTGCTGCAGACTTTCCCAATGGTCTCAAGGATCTATGATTTGGCAGATGTTACTAGTAAAGACTGAGGGAAAGAAGGCATTGAGTAGCTTGGCCTTTTCCAAGCTGCTGTCACCTGATGCTCTGCCCTGTTCAGCAGTGGGCTTGTGTTTTCCCTAGTTTCTTCTTGCTCTTGATGTGCATGTAGAAGCCCTTCATATTCCCTTCATGTTCCTCACCAGGTTCAGCACCAGGTAGGTTTCATCTTTTCTAACTCCATCTCTGCACACTTGGACAGTGTCTCTACATTCCTGCTGGGTGACCTGGCTCTGCTTCTGCCTCAAGTATATGTCTTTTTTTATGGTTTGGTTTCCCTAGGAGCTCTTTGGTCATCATGCCAGCCTCCTGCCACCTTTGCTTGATTTTGTCTTCTACTACCTGTTTTTGTAATGTGCTGGCATTTTACACTGTGAAATTATGAAAGGATTCATAAAGGCTAGAAGGGACCATTCAGATTTGTCTAGTTTTGAACTGTGTAGGAAAGCTTCATCTTGCAGCTCTTCTAGTAACTGGCGACTTAGCTGGAGCATGGTGTCTGGGAAGAATAATCATGTGAAATATTCTTATACTTGAACAGAAAGTATAACCAGACTCCATCCTTAAGTTAGTTGTTGGGCTTCTTCATTCTTTTTTTTTTTTTTTTTTCCTCCAGAGAGAACCCTAACTGTAAGCCCAAGTTAAGCCTGACTGTTAATCCCCCCACTTTTTCTCAAAAATAATGATTATATTCATCTATATTTTATCTCTTGGATCTTATACTTTTGTGGAATGCAGAGCCAACAGCTGTAGCAGAACAACATATCTTTGAATTTTACTGACTCTCATAAAGATGATTCTAAAATAATTTATTAGCTGTCCTATGCTTTGTATGTTTTTCTTCTTCATCTTTATGCTAAATACTGTTTATTATTGCTACTACTTTTTTCCTTTATTTGGCTTTTTAAAAATGGACTGTGGTTATTGAATTTTGTATCTTACAACACAGAAAGAAGATACTCTTTAAGCTCTGTGTCTGTCTATAACCTATATTAGTGATGTGAAAATGCTTCTTGATCTAGTTTAGTACTACAGTTATTAAATTACAGTGTTTGCTTTTTGGGTGTACACAACTGTTCATCTTAAAAAGGCTACTACTTCTTTATTATTTTTTTCTTTTGGTGACACAATTCCAAGAGAATAAAGACTTTGACCTAGCTCTGCAGGCTTCAGCCAGGCTCTCCTGCCAGTGATGGCCATTTAATTCCTTTTGCTGCTCTGGAGACACATGCTGCAATGAGGCTGTGGAACTGCACTGTCTGGAATTTAATGTCATTCCTTGGCTGCTGCTTGCACTGTACAATTTTGGTTTTACAGTCCTGTGCCTGCAACATACGACATATGAGCAGGCTTTCTGCTGCACTCATACAGAGATAAGTGGAGTCAGTGTACTAGAAGGTATGTTGTACAGGGATGTGCCTGTGCAGGGCTAGTATAGAACTAGTTTTGATACAGGAAGGTCTGGTACATCCATCAGGATGCTGATTCTTCCAGATCTATATTTGCATTGCCAAAAACTATTAAAAATAAATAATATCGTGGGATAGCATGCTGTTCCTGGACAGGAACATCAGGAACAGCATAGTCAAGATTCTTTTGTCTCTCAGTACTTAACAGGTACAGAAGGGCAAGTAAATTGTTTTACTTCAATCACAAAACTTAGTAAATGTACTTTGTTGTGGACTCCTGCATTATTAATTTATCTTTGACCCTACCTTGGATTTTGTGTTCTTCATTTAGCAGATTTTCACTCACATAGCCTTTTACATATGCTAAGTAATTATCCTTTTTATTCTGCAGTTGTGCATTTAAATGCTGTAATTCTTATTTTACAAATGCAGAAACTAAAGCCAGTTTTGGGGAACTGGCTTTATTTAAACTAGTGGGAATTGACCTCTGATCCGGGCTTTGAATGTGGAGTTATGATTTCAGTTTTGTAGTTAGTTCCCTAATTACAAAGCCATGTCCTATTAAGTGTTTCCTCAAGGACCGTAGCAGTGGAGTGGTCTGTTTAGTTGCAGGCAACTGTCTGGGAAACAGGTTTCCAGTAGAGGCATGCTATTCACCAGAGATGAACAACATCATTTGGGCTAATTTTACGGGCAAGCAATATATGAACTGTAAAAAATTAGCTTGAGTATAGTGGAAAGGATGAATAATGAATTTAATTCCAGTGAAGTGGCTTAGAAATGTATTTTGGTCCTAGTGGACTAGATTATCTCACAAAGACCAATAGAGTGGAGTTTGTGAACCCCAAAGGTTGACACTGAAGTCTGCTGCATCAGTAAATGTGGAAGGCAAGTGGAGCAACTGCACGTGGTTGACATACAGCTGAAGAAAACAGAGCAGGAATTAAAGAGGATGTATTGGGCTTGTATGGCAGGGTTTAGTAGTGGGGGGCTGTGGGAGAAGACACGGAGAGCTGCCTGCATGTCAGACAGAGCCAGTTCCAGCTGGCGCCAAGATGGACCCGCTGCTGGCTAAACACAAGCCCATCAGCAATGTTCGTGGCACCTCTGTGATAGCAGATTTAAGGAGGGATAAAAAACACTGTGCAGCAGCTGTGAGAGAGGAGTGGAAAATGCAAGAGAAACAGCCCTGCAGAGGCCAAGTTCAGTGAGGAAGGACAAGGAGGAGGTGCTCCAGCTGCCAGAGCAAAGATTCCTCTGCAGCCCATGGAGAAGACCATGGCACAGGTTGCCACCCTGCAACCCATGGAGGACCACATCAGAGCAGATACCCACACTGCAGTCCATGGAGGACCACATGCTGGAGCACATGGATGTGCCCTGAATGAAGCTGTAGCCCACAGAGAGCCTGTGCTGGAGCAGGCTCCTGGCAGGTTTTGTGGCAAAACCTGTGGCTCACGGGGGACCCACACTGGAGCAGTCTGCTCCTGAAGGACTGCACCCTGTGGAAAGGACCCATGCTGGAGCAGTTCTTGAAGGATTGTGTCTCATGGGAGAAACCCCATGCTGGAGCTCGGAAGAGCATTAGAAGGAAAGAACAGCAGAGACAACATGTAGTGAACTGATTGAAATCCCCATTCTCTTCGTCCCTCTGCGCAGCTCAGGGGGAGGATGTAGAAGAGTCAGGAGTGAAGCTGAGCCTGCGAGGAAGGGAGGCATGAGGGGAAGGTGGTTTTAGTTTTGGGGTCTGTTTCAAACTATCTGCTATTAAATTGGCAATAAATTAAATTAGTCTTCCCCAAGTCCAGTCTGTTTTGCCTGTGATGGTAGTTGGTAAGTGAATTCCCTGTGCTTGTCTCGACCCATGAGCTTTTCCATTTTATCTTCTCCCCCTGCCCTAATGAGGAGGGAGAATGAGAGAGTGGCTTAGTGGGCACCTGGTGGCAGCCAAGGTCATCCCACCACAGAGGAAGAGAGCAGGAAGGTTTTGATGTTCCCTGCTATTCCCGGGATTTTATTAAAATGAGAGCAGTTCTCATTCCAGTTACAAGGCAACCGGCAGGGATGCTGAGGTAGTCTTACTAAACTGGTGTCTCTGGTTTCTGTAACTGTGTCAGACCTTCTGTAAGAATTAAAGACCACCTGTTTCACCTGAATGTTTTGTCTCTTCTCCCACATTCTTGAGAGCACAACTGTACTTACCTCAAAATCACCAGCGAGAAATGAGACATTATTCAGCTGCTAGACTCTGATGTTTTGTCATTTCCTATTGCATAGTGAACATTTGAGAACAGACTTTACTGTATCTGTTCCATTTAATTTTGGTTTCTTCTTTATAACCAATTCATCCAGGCACAATAATACACCTAGTTGGATATATCTTTAAGAAATAGTAGTTGTCCAGTGCTTGAGGGACATTCTTGCAGTACTCTCTGTGGTAGGAAGTGGGTTAAACTGAAACCAGTATTTCTAGCATGCACAGAAAAAAAAAAAAAATAGGTCAGTAATTTGTGTCTTCTTTTACAGATATCAGTAAATTAGCTGTTTAAGAAAGGGTCTGCCAAGTTTTTTGTGAAAATCTTGTGCTTTGTAAGGTCTGCTGTATCTGGATTAAAGACAGCCCATCTGTGTTTACTTAGATTGCTTTTTTTTTTTTTTTTTTTTTTTTGTTGGGGGCCGGGGGGGAAGCATACACTTAGCTAGTGCTCAGTTGAGTCATTATAAGCAAAAAATACTTGCAACACCTGGGAAGGAGGAATATGCCACTCTGTAGATCTTAGTTGTAAAACACTTTCAACTTCCCAAGCTTAGGCCCTCATTTTTATAATGCATATTACATATTTTTTTTTTCCATCTTTTAACTTTGATAGACTCTGTTTCTGGGATGGGGGTTGGTGTTAAAGATGTTACCTGCAATATGCTTTTGTCCTTTTTGTAAAGTACGTAAGTGCTTTATGGTATCTGTATTTACATCTGGTCAACAGTAAGAAAGCTGTTCATCATTTTTGTCACATTGCATACTTCTATTGTAACAACCTGTTTACATGTGGCAGTTAAATGCATGTGGAAAAAACTGCATGATTAATGGATTGTGAAGGGGTAAGAGAGATTTTTGCAAAGCCCCCAAGTCAGTTCCTTAGAGGCATCGTTTCTACATTCTAGCTGTAGACTGGTTCTGGATTGGTTGTATACTGAAATGCTCAACAGGCTTGATTTTTTTTGTATATAAATTCAGGTCAATAGAAAGTTCATACTGAGTTCAGGAAGATTTGTATCAAGCCCGCAGGTCTTTGCTCTTTAAGTCTAAACAGTCCTTGTTTGTCATTATTTTCTGTTCTTATCATTTTACTGTTGTCTTTCTGTAGAGAATGAAATACTCATTTCCTTTCTTTCAGGAGCCTTGAATTTATCAGAATTTAACTTCATCTGCAGTAGGAAAAAAAATAATGCAGTTTGACTGACCTGCCTCCCCTTTGTCTGTTTCTTAGTTGGGCCTTAGCCTGGCATTACATTTTATTTAAGTATGAACTTGCAACTTGGAAGGGCTTTCATCGGTTTTTTATTTGTCAGAAAAGCTGTGTATTGTCAAAGAGTACAGAAGACAAGCTGAACATAAATGTCTTTGTGTAGGTGGAAAGGGGCTGGAGCTTCCAGCACTTTCAGCCTTGGGTCCCTCTTCTGCAGGAGTGCCAGTTGGGTTCCTGTTCATATAGAGGTCTGGGGAGATGGGTGGCTGTATTTGGGAATGGGTGGATAGCTCTTGTGCCATACAAACACCTGTTCAAGCTTCGCTTACCATCCTTATGGTAGTATTTACCTGCTGTAGTTCTCTCCTGTTGTCATCTCTATTTACTGTCTTCTGTTCACATTTATATTGTATTTTCTGCTTTGCTTTCCCTTCCCCCTCTTACCCGTTTCCTCTTCAGTATTTCTTTCCGTGCCAAATCGCTCATTTTCATTTTGCATGCTGCCTAGAGTACTTTTTCCTGAGTCTTTTCTAATTCCCTTTTGATTAGCTTTTTATTTTGTGTAGAGATTGCATATACAGACAAGAATGCTTAGAATTTAGACAACTGCTGGATAACTTCCTAGCACAATCTGAAGCTTGCATTCAAGGACTTATGCATGCTACCAGAAATTGTCTTTAGGGTAATGCAAAGAGCTCCTCCTGTGCTCCAAAGCATTTTGCTCATGTTAACTGGCTTCTTGAATCAAGTCTTTTTCAGGTGAAGTGGTAATAACATTGTGAAGGATAAGTTTGCTCTGGTCTAGATGGTTTTGCTATATTAAGAGTGAAAAGTCTGTCAATAAATGAATAATTTAATGAGGAAAATCAGTAAGAATAGGATCCAGTTTCAGAAGGTTTTTGAACTGAAGTGGAAAATTCTGAACAAGGTTTGGTGTTGCTCCAGTGCCGCTACCTGCCAGGAGATAATAAAATGGAGTTAAAAAAATACTGCTAGTGTTAAAGAAACACTGCAGCACAGCACCAGTATTTCATCTTACAGAAAGACTGATGTGTACATTAGCACCAGGAATAAGTGCTATTTCGTGTGATCTCAGTAGTTTTGTATTAAGAGGAGTGTTTAGAAAATTTAGTTCTCCCCAAACTGTTAACATTATTTTGATGCTGTGAACAGTCAGGAAACCTCCAGTGGGGTGAGAACACCAGCAAAACCACCCTCTTTCCCCCCAGATGGTGAGTTTAACTAACACTCTGAAGGGTGCAGTCCTTTTAATTCCAGTTTCTACATGCCACATTCTTAGGTGTAGAAATTCTGGGGTCTGCCAGTTATTTCCTTACTGTGTACAGTCATACCAGCAAAAATATCCTCTGGAGTATTTTAAGCATCTGCTCTGGAAAATCAAGAGCCTTCAGTAAGAAGACACTGAAATGGTTTAGAGTGCAAGTAGTCACTGTGTCACCCTTGATCAAGATGGCTATTGGCAGAAGACATCATCTTTTTCTTCATTTATTGGGAGTCTAACAGATGCATTTCTTTAACAATAATAAAAAAAAAAAGCCTCTGTATCCTCTCTGGTCTTCTCATACAAATGACAAACTTCCTTTTTCTTTGTCTGGTTCCTCCCATCCCAATCCACTTCATGCACATCCATGACAGAGACAACATTTGTAGTTCTTCATTTGCTGTAGTGCTTTTACAGCCTACATTCTGGGAAACAGCCCTGCACCCTCGGCCCCTTGTGTCTGCCCCAGGAAAATCCTGTGAACTGCTTTGGCATTTCCTACAGGTGATGTTACACCTGGCCTCTCCTGCAGTAATGTGTAGCAGGAACTGGTCCTACCACAAATGCCAAGACCTGCACGGACTTGGGCACAGCAGTCAGCAGTGTGCCCATGTGGCAGAGGAGCCCTGCCGCAGTCTGGGCTGGATTGGGGAAACTGTAGGCACAGGGTCAAGGGAAATGATATTTTTCCTTCTTTTCAGAACCTTCAAGACCACATCTGGAGCGATGTGTCAGGTCTAAGAGAGGAAACAGTACATCTCAGAGATTTTATTTTTGTTCAGTCGCTGCGTTAAAAACTCAGTGCCTTAAATCCAGATCTTGCGCTGCTTAGGTTGTGTGGATTTTTTTAAGTTCGGAAACCTAAGTCTGAAGCACATTGGATCTATATGAGGAAGTTGGCTTTGGTCTGTAGATTTGCGCTCTTTTCCCTGGTCCCTTCATCAGGTGGACTATGAGGATCCCTTTGCAGAGGGGCTGTTGCATTTACAAGGTTCATTCTTCATCTTCATGGCTGCTGGGAAGAAGACAATGGTTGCTGGGGCTGGGGCTGGTTGGCAGTTACCCTGCAAAGATCAGTGCTTCTGTGCATCTCTGTGATGCCATGCTGACTGTCCCTGGTTGGTCTTTCCTGGCTCTGACATCTGGTTCCCAGTAAGTGTTTTCCCAGTTATTGTTCCATTCTTTAGGGTAAAATAAAATGAAAACTCACCAGATGAAGCTGGTGAAGATTTGCATCTCATCCACCTTTTCTGGGGACTTTTTAAAAAAGTCTTTGTTGTTCTTGTGTGGTTTAGCATCAGTAGTATGAGCTGCCATCAGTAGTGAAGTGAACAGTACCAGCACGTCCCTGGCTGCTCTTGGAAAGCATGTCTTTAGTTCAGGACAACTTTCTGCATTTCAGCCCTTGCAAAATAGATGCCTATGTCTGAACTAGTTACTAGAGGCTCTTTTTGTTGTCCATGGTGGCAGTCATAGGTGCAGGCACCTATCTGCAGACATACATTTATATGTATTTGGTCAGGTGTCTTCACAAAAGAGCTAGTGCTAGGTGTGCAGTTGGTTGGTTGGACTTTTGTGAACCTTTAAATAGGTCCCTGGAAGGGTGGTGAAAATGTTCAGGTAAAGGAGAACGTCTTTTAACATGACCTGTCCATGCTGCACTGAGTACTGCAGCATGTAGTGAGGCTTCTCAGCTAGGACCTTGACTGGCCTGCATCCTGGTCTTAAATGTTCTCTTAAAACTGAGTGTTGCTGGAGCATAGGAACCTAAACTGTGATGGCAGCACACCACAGACGTCTATTGCAAGAAAGCTTTTCTGATATATAAAATAACAACATTTATTTTGGTATAAATGTAACTAGCAATGCCAAAAACTAACTGGAAATGGGATTTTATGTATGGCAAGATTTAGAAAAAAAATGTATGATCTGTTGCAGTACTCAAACTGATTTGGTGGTTTCTCATTATTGGGGGAGGGGAAGGACAAAATGTTAATTTAATTATATGCATGTTAAAAACATAGCTAAGATGATCTTCTATGCAATAAATAAACAATATCCAATTTTGTTTACTTTAGCACCATGAAAAAGCACTTTCTCCCCCACCTTAGGCAACTTCTTAAAGTCAGAACCTCATTAATGAAAACGTACTTTCTCTTTTTACAGTATATTCACTCATCAGGCATAATTCACAGGGTAAGTGGAGACAATATAAAAAGTGTTTATATTTTGATAATGTGAGTAATGTTTATGTATAAGTATGCTCATAAATGCCTGAAATTGTAGCATCTCAGTTTGATGATGCCTTTGGTTTCTTTTTCAACTAGGAACAAAAGGTGGTATGGATACATCAGTGTAAGTTGGGTGCTCAGATTGCACTGAATACAGCTTAAATTTCTTAATTACTTAGATTTCTTAAATTACTATGTGAAGTTGAGTTGTAGGTTCCCAAAAGAGCAAATAGTGTCTAAATTGAGATAGATAAAGGTGGTTTTTCTGGCTTATTTTTAAAAACAGTGTTTAAGTTGTTTAAACATCATGTTAATGTTCAAAGCTGGAGGAGTGAGAACATAGAAACTGAAATAATAATCTGAAAATTTAGAGCCTTCAAAACCTCATTTTTTTCTGAGAGAAATTAAGACCTGATTCTTTTTGGATCTCTGCTGTATCTAAAGTCTACTTAAAATTGCTTTTGCACTATGAAGGAGGAGTTCTGAATGATGCCTTCATGGTACCAAGCAGCATAATTTCCCCCAAAATTGCATCAGACAGTAGAAATTGGCAATTTGTAGTAAAATATCAGGAGCACCAGAGAAAGTGCACATTGTGTAGTAGCTTTAAGCTGGACATCGAAACTATGCAAACTACCAAAATCATGTAACAAACTGATATTTTTATTTCTACAACTGCTGTGATCATAGTCTAAATTTACAGTTGCTTAGACTTTTTCTAAGCTCCCTCTTGATGGCTCTTGAGCTTTTTTGGTTTCATTACAGTTCTTTGCACCAATTTGTTTCTCTTCAAGGCCCCTCTGATCTTAAAACATCTTTGCATAAAACAGGTGGATGCCTGTGAAAAAGTTCAAAGAGAAGATTAAACCTAATGTGCTAAAGTGTGTCAAACAAAGGTTTGACAAATCTGAAGAAAAATTTATTTCTGATTTTTTCTTTCTCTTTTTAACTGTGAATGTCTAAGAGTCACTGATGTTGCAGAATCTTCTTAGTCATTGCCAGTACTCTTCCCTTTGCTGCTAAACTTAGAAGTGCAACTTTTGAAGATCATTAGAAGTCTCTACAGTAGCTAAGGAGGCTTAAGGGAATATTTTTCTTCATGTTGCAGTCTCCATTCAATTGATTTCATTAGGAAATTGATTTTCCCACAGAAGAGAACATAGGCTTTTATGTAAAATCTTGTTTGATTACTTCAGTACTCCTTCTAAGTCTACTAGGGTATGGAACCTTTTTAAAGTATGTTTTGATATGCAGTAGGTACAGCCCAGAAATACATGCGTGAATCCTTAACTTTGTGGCGTTAGTATTAAATGCAACAAATTTTTGTCCAAACCCCACCAACGGTAAGATGAGTGAGTTCCTTCGCTGGCAAGTATTTTCCTGACTTCTAGCAGAAGAAAAGATGATTTGTCTGGGTGGAAAACGTACTGGAAAAAACCCCAAATATATGGAAGTTTCTATCTTTTGTTTCTGTTATTTGTTATATTTTCTAATTTAGATTTATTACATCATTTTACCTGTTGCCGTTCTAAGTAGTTGTATGAAAACCATTAAACCTGAAAGAAAGAAAGTGTGCTTCATTGTGCTTGCTGTAAAATAAGTAAATAACATCCGTTTCAAATCTGATTACAGGATCTAAAGCCTGGAAACTTGGCAGTAAATGAAGACTGTGAATTGAAGGTAAGATACGTTTATTTGAAAAAACCAGAGGTATTAGAAATACACTACAGTAGGCAACAGGTGCAACAGCTGTAAACATGCTGGCTGGTTTCAGTGATGGGCCAGGCTTTCAGCCCATGGGCTTTGAGGGGTCATGGAGAAACAGGAGAATGGTGGAAAATGAAAGGGAAAAGGATCAGATGGGCAGTGGTAACAAGCTTGAAAAAAGTTAAGAGAGACTGCTCCTTATAAATATTTTCCCGTCACCACAAGAATAATTAAATATTTATGTAAGAAATAAAGCCCTGGATACTGAGAATCTACTCACCTCCTATTTTTATGTCCTTGACTGACATAAATGTGCATTACATAAGAATGGCAGAGGCAGTGATTGATTTCAGAGATCATTCTGGAGCAAAGCACAAGAAATGGCTGTGCCTCAAGCTAGAAATGTTGCCCAGGATGTCCCAGCTGAAAACATCCAGTCAGCACAGAACACTCCGGGAAGCTGGTACCCAGGGTGAACAGGGGAGAGATGGGGGTTGATGCCAAGATGTAGAGGAGGATTTCTGGTGAGGACATCAGTGCCACAGGTTATTACATTCATGGCATCATTGGAGTGTTTGCTGACTTGGTCCTTCCAGCTGGGTGCAGGGCAGTACAAGAACTGAAACTGCTTCTGTGGGTCTGGCATTGATGGAGCAGTCCACGCTACAGCTGTGTGCCCATAGCAAAGACATGTGCATGACAGTAAGTCACCCTTTTCCTGTGTGATGTGGATGTTGTAATTAATACTGGTACACTTACATATATAGTCACTCAACTAAAAATACTTTTCAAGAAAAAAACCATGTCATGGTTACAGTCGGGTAAGAGCTGTAACGTAGAACTGCTATCATGGTATGTTGCAGTTAATCACTTCAGAGAAGCAACAGAAGAACCATGTACTGCTCACCACAAACAAGAACATATTATTTCTTTGAAAGTGATACCTTCTGCACTGTTACAGCTATCAGTAGTATCAGTTGCATGTAGATTGCAGTGTTTTTCGTAGCAGGAATATATTAGTTCTGCTTCACATTTTTTCTCAGTTGAAGTAGTAAGAAAACCAAATTCATTAAAGGGGAGACAATTCCTAATTCAGCCTCCTATAGTTCAGCTGTTAGCCGTTTCTACAACTGCACTGCAGGACAGGTGCATTTGATGGCATTTTTTGTATTATCTGGTTGTTACTTATGTGGAGTGGGGTGAGTACTGATGTGTACCATGACTTCCTTTGTCCTACCCACTGGGGCTTCCCTCCAAAGATGGGAGGAGGATGGTGCATACTCCCACCCCTTCCCAGTATGCAGACAGCTTAGCTGGCATGCACCCTTGGAGACCACGGCTGTAACACCCACTGTGGAAAGTTGTCTGTTCTGAAGTGTAGGTATTGCCACTTCCTTGGAAATGTTCTCAGTAGAGTCCATCTGAGTAGTAATTCTTCTCTCCTGCACATTTGGCACCTCAAGCCTCCTTCTAAATCATTGAACTGAAATACTGAATCTGACCAGTTCTGACTGCAGTTTCTTACATGTATTGGAAATCTCCTGAAGACTGTTCCTGTGAGCGGATAACATTTGTACTTCAGAAATAATTGTGCAATGTACCCTGACCTAGCAAAAATGCATCTATGTAGTTGTGCAGAATGACCTTATAAAGAAAGCCATTATTTATTATGAAGTAGAATTATGTAGTACTCAACACTGCTTCTTTTAGGAATATAGTTTATTCTCTTGAATGTGGAGATGGTAGCCCCAGACTGCTTCCCATCCCCAGTTTATTCTTGTGTTTAAATTTTTTTATTAATTTTTAGAATTGTTTTTGTCACCTATCCTCTCTTAGCTCTAGCAATCTGAAAGGCTAGTCAGGGTTTTATAGTTAATTACAAAATCAAGCCTCATCTCCTGTCCTGTGCTTGAATCATGACTGGCCTATACATCCTCAAAAAGCAACAGTAAATTTGAATGGGGGCTTCAGTGTCCTGATACGAAACTACATTTAGATCTAGTGGCCAAGGTTTCCTCCCTAAAAGAGCTGTAAGACTTTCTGGGAGTAGTTCAGATATGTGGTAATTCCAGGTTTGATTAAATATTAAAAAAATCTAACTCTGCAGGCTGGGAGAAGATACAGAAGATGATCAAAGGTGATGAAGCATAAAATGAAAGTTGATGCAACACTGCAAAGAAGTTTTTTAGCATACATATATACAAACTATATACTTGCATGTAGCTGTTGTAATAAAATTTTTCTCTCTTTGGAGACTGACCTGAATGTTGAGGGTCCTGTAATTTCAGAATTTCCCTAAGACAAAAAGCCAATGTCTTCTACTGGCTCATAGGTGGTCAAATGGTGAGTGGGTCCCAGGGTGATAGGGAAAAAAGAGAATCTAGAAAAAACAGTTGTCTGTCTCTTGCCACCGCCACCACCACCTCAAGCTGTGCAATTACATTTTGAGGTGCAGCCCAGGTCTAAGACATTCTTCATGATATGGTCACTGTATCTCCTTACTTAGCACAAATTATTTTTGTGTTACATTGGACATTTTTGAGCTTTTAGATACCGAGTCAAACAATTCTATATCAGAATACAGTTTTTTGAAATGACAAGGAGAAAATACAGCATTAAGCTTTACTTTTCGTTTCTTGACTCTCAGAGCAAAATTACTGTGTCCCTGGTTTTACAATAAGCTGTGATACCATGTGCAGAAGGAAAGAGCAAATTTGCAGTTAGGAGATACTGATTGTCAAAAGGCAACTCCGGTCTATAAAAAAACCCAAACTATAGTATGTTGAGAAGTATGCATAAAAAATACCAAGGTGAGGATTTAACTGGGATCTCTTTTACACTGAAGTAGTTGAACTGACTTCCCCTGTGTGCATGCATTTGGGTGCAGCAGGCAGGATGTGACCCTGCTCTCGGTGTGCTTTCCAAGCCAGTTTATGCAGGCACAGGACAATGCTGCCAGAGATAGTCCAACCCTCTTCCCCCAAGTCTGTGCATTCAGCAGCTTCCCTTGCATCAGCTCCGATGGCAATGAGACTGTAGGCAGCTGGAACAGTTCCTTGAATTGGTGATTAATTAATAAGTAATCAGTTTTATTTTTCACAATGAGCTTTCTGGCTCCCTTATCTGATGTTCTCAACTGCTACTATAGGAATCAGAAAAGTGACAGTAAAGGATCCATGAGGGGAAATCACTGCCCTTCCTCCAGTCTCAATGTTTCAAGTTATTTTTGTTACTGAAGCAAGTGAGGAAAACTAAGTTTGCTGAAGAGAAGGGAGCTTATCCTTGAGGAGCCGAGGGAAATTTGCTCTCTCTATTATAATTCCTACATTATAAAAAGGATTTTCAAACTTGCTCTGAAAATTTCTTTGAAAGTTCCAGCTGAAAAGTTGAAGATGGCAGTATAAGAGTAACAGTTTCATGCAAAGACTGTTGTTGAAGCGGTACCATGTTAATACTAAGTACTAACAGGATACACTTGTTCCTGAGCCTAATGAATACGTAAATGGAAAGCAATCCTGAAGTTAATACATAATGCACAAAAATTCTTGCTGTCATTTTCTGCTTTTACAAAAATACAAACCCAATTTATATTTTAGCTGTTTCCAGCTCCCAGTGTCACAAGCCTTAGTATGGAAAATGCCTAAAAAGCTGTGACAGAATAGATGGTACCACATGTGGCTTTTGACCTGTTAAGTAAAACACCTTTTTTTTCCTCCACCCTGTCTCTGGTGTTACTGAGAAAACATAACGTGCGCTGTATACCTAGAATAAATTTGAAAGCTGCATATAAAAGGGTATTTTGCTGTTGCAAATATTTTGAGTCCAGTAAATTTTCAGTACCTAAAGGATCGGCTGTAATCAAGTGCATTTTATTCGTAAGAATAAAAATCTCTGCAGCCTATTCCTGTTTTTAAATTGGTAGGTAATCAGCAGTTATAGGGAAAACAAGGAAATTATGTTTGAAGTGTGGCAATAAAGATAGGCCATAACATTTTATACTCTTGATCTATGAATGAAAATATAATTTTCCTTTCTGTGAGTGCCAGGGAAAGGTGACTCTGTCTGGCAATATTTTGAAATGTTTGCCAGGGAGTGATGAAACTATCCTGAAATATTTAAAAATGTTTAATTACAGAGAGTATTACAAAAACATCACTGTTGGTATAGTAATGTGCAGGTGCTCCTACTAAAAACGTCTGCCCTGTCACTCTATATATACTATAGATAGATAGATACCTCCTTACTCAAGAATATTATTGGAACACACTCTTGATTGTGCCACCTGGGATATGAGAGCAATGAACACTAAGACACGTGCTGTTCTTTTAGCCCTAAGATGATATGATGGTGGTTACATGGCCAGGGAATTTTTTGCATTGAGTGTGTCCAGTATATTTTTAATTAATAATTGAAGAATTTATTAATTTCTTTGCTGGTTTTACAGGTTTTTATGTTGCTATAGGAGTATCTAACTTGGAGAAAAAAATATTTGTAAAGCTCCTTGCTGCTTCTGTCTTGATTTTTAAATTGAGAACAAGGCACTTCAGTGAGAAAAAGATGCAAAAATAAACCAATATCTGCAGATTTCTCCAGTTCTTTTATTTTTCACATTTGTAAAGTCTGTATGAAATAAATAACTAGCTGTCTGACCAGGATGTTTTTTGTGCTTCCACTACAGATTCTGGATTTCGGATTGGCAAGACATACAGACAGTGAGATGACCGGTTATGTGGTTACAAGGTGGTACAGAGCCCCAGAGGTCATACTTAACTGGATGCATTACACACAAACAGGTCAGCATCTCTTCAGAAACGTCTTAATAGAGCTAAAGCATTCACTGAATCAGGCAACCTGTAAGCAAGTATTTGTTTCTGAAGTGAATGAGAAATCAGAGGTGGAAATGACAGTATAATTATGCAAAGCTTCCTTGTAGATAAACTGCAGGTAATCGCTTGCTGGTTGTGAGTTTGGATATTTTTTTTGGTATATTTTCTGAGTAGCAGAAAGTACTAACGTGGTTGGAAAAAAGTGATATAAATGTATATGGATGTGACGGTCTGGTCCATGTTCTTGTGTTCTGCACTGACTGTCATCTTCCTGCAAAGGTGTGCTGATTGTAACTCAGAACAGGCAGGGGAAAATGGCAGAAGGAGGGAATTCAAGTAACACTAGGATAACTACAGAGGTTTTTGGAAGAACTGAAAATTTACTTACAACATGTATCTGCCTGTTACTGAGAAACTGATACTGCTTATTATCAGATTATCTCCAGTTTGCTAATTAGAAGGGCTGGTAGTTTTACCTAAACTGTCATCATACATGTCAAGGCTCTAATTTATTTTGTAACAGGCCATAAATGTAAATTCTACACTTATTTAAAGTATGTTTTAAATTAAACTTTATGTACATTTAAAAGGACAAGTATTCAGCAATTTAATGTGACTGTTGGTCTTTTTTTCAGTTGACATCTGGTCTGTGGGCTGTATAATGGCTGAGATGATAACAGGGAGGCCTCTGTTCAAAGGAAATGATCGTATCCTTCAGTGAATTTATGACAATCATGTAAGAAAATGATGAGAGGTTCTTATGTGACACAGTAGGTCTGTTCAAAAACTGATGAGCATAAATTGAAATGAAAGTAAAATGCTTGCACCTTTCTCATTAATTGGTTATTATCTGTACCACTTTTGCACATCTGCAAATTAAAACTTGTATTACTGATTTTTTTCAATAAAGAAAAAGAGGTGATCTTTGAATCACATCTCAGATCATCAGGTAAAAGATTCTGTGATGATAGAAAAGGCATATTTTAATTTTTTTTAGTAATAGATTTCACAATTCCAGAACATGTACAGAAGATTCTGTTGTAGTATATGGACTTATGTGCACATGCTAGTCCATTTTATGCTTTTTGATACTTGTACCAAAACATGCTGTGTAAGTAACATCTAGTGAAATGTTTTACATTTACAGAAAACATCTAGGCCTATCATTTCATTGCTGAAGAATTAAGAAAATAGTTCAGATTAAGCCATAAGTCAGCCCCAAGTGATACTTCATTGGCAGTAGTAGTTGTGCTAGTTAATAGAGGATGGTGTTAACAGAAGACAGCAAGATTTTATCTTTTTTGTTGTTGTTTTCCAGCTTTGCATGTTTGACAGCTCAGCCTAATCATTTTGCACTGCTTTTCCCCTTGTGGAGTTCCAGTCAATAAATCACTTACCTGCAAGTACTTGTTTACAGAGTCACAGAATCACAGTTGTTTAATTTTAGTTATATTTGTATTTAAGTACTTACATGTCGGACTAGGACCTCATTGCACAGAATCATATTAGTCTTGTTTTGTGAGGAAAAACATAAAAGGGGAAGATGGCATTCACCAAAAAAATGCCAGGGACTATGAAAAAGTAGAATACATCAAATTACTTCAGCTGTACAGATTTTAAGTACACATTAGTTCTTAACAAGAAAATACTAAAATATCTGCCAAAGAACAGCCGTTGACTAACACGTAGCATTTCTCAACCAATGCTAACCTTGAGCATTCTGGTACATAAATAAGAAAATGAATGAGTCATCATTTTCAAGTTGCACTGTAAACGTAAGAGTGGAAAAACTAGTTAATTGGAGTTCCAGAGTTTTCAGAACTATTGGCTGAAGTTCTACAACCATGTGTTACAAAGGAAATGACCCCAGCATGCTACTTCTTGCTGGCCTTTGAGCATATGAGCCAGTATTATCTATTGTCAGGGAAATGCAGCTGTGGGTTCAGCTGTGGGTAGGTAAATAAGAAAATAACTAATTTAAGGGTTTTTTGGTTTGCTGTTATGAATAGGTTATCCCGCAAACTTGGTATGGGATTTTGTTTATTTCATCAGCATTACCCACCATTGCCTTTTTCTGCAGAGGTTGGTGGAATTCTTGTGTGCCCTAAGCTCTGCTCTAGCTTCTCATCTGCTGCTCTTGCCAGAGAAGCAAACGAGTCATAAGCTGTTCTCTGCAGCATTAGCCTCCTGTAAATATGGTGTTTCTTCTCTGAAACAGCTAACATTGTTCCTGATTAATCTGTGCTGGTTTAGGACACAGGAGGTTAGGGAGTGTTTTGATGTCTCACCCACTCTTAGCATCTCAGCATCTGGAATCAAGCTAAGCATGCGGGAAATGAGGAGGAGAAGGATTAATTTTATTCCTCTTGAAGTTTCTCAGTGTGGAGAAGAACTAACACAGACTGGTTTCCTCTGATTTTTGTTCTGTTTATCATACCACCTGATATTCCCTGTGACTTCTGCCTCTATGTCACCTAAGTATTGGATAGACCAGGGCAATGCATGCAATACGAGTGTTGATTGTTCAGATACTTCAATACTTTTGGACTGATTTTGACCAAAAATATGGAGGAGGCCTGATGATATATATTAAAGGAGTTTGCAGATGATTCGATTATGTGTTCACAAGTTATAGGATATCAGAAATAGGATCTTTTATTTCAGGTGCTTTCAGTATCTTTGCCTTTTGCAAGAAAAATGGAGAACTTTAATCTCACCTTTTATAAATCTTCCGTTCAGTCATTGCACTGTGATTTTTGCTTTTTTTCTCCCATAGCAAAGAAACTCATGGGTTTTGCAGGGTGCTTAGTTTTCTTGTGGTGACAGACTTTGTTCCTTATTTCTGGTATTCAGATCTGGACCAACTCACAGAAATAATGAAAATAACGGGTACACCTACTCAAGATTTTGTTCAAAAACTGCACAGTCAAGACGTGAGTATTCTGCTTTGTCAATTGGTTTTACATGTCTTAATTTTACTTAAGCCATGCTCATTCTTAGACTGGTTGAGGTAATATGGGTTGACTACTGAAATGGCCCCTGGTGGTACAATCTCTGCCTTGAAGTGCTTTACACACCCAGAATCCTACTGGAGATTGGGGGGGGGGGGGGGGGGCAGAAAAGGATCAGAACACTTGAAAAATCCATATGTTTAAATACTTCAAAGTTTCCAGTATGTACCATACAAACAGTTGATCTGGTGCATTACTGCTTTTATTGGAAATGTACTGAAAACATGAACGTGTTTAGAAATGCAGCTGTTTGCAGATGTCTCTTGACTTTCTTCCTATTCTTACGTGGATGTCCTTCTAGAATCCTTAAGCCCCTACTATAAAGAACCTAAAATTATTCATTACACTAACTATATAATTTAAATATTAATGAATTACTGTATAAGGTTCATTTCTAGAGATTCCTGTAAACTCATCATGACATTCTTTCGAATGATGCATACATATTTATTCTAATTAATATATTAAATATGGAGCACTAATAATTAAAGCTTTACATTGTTATTTCTCAACCACAATTTTAAGGCTTGGTTTAAAAAAAAAGTTTCTTTCAACAAGAAGGTGAAATATAATCAGGGTTTATGACCCCCCCAAAAATTAATTTGTACAATGTGCTATCAGAGCATTGTTGAATTGCCTATTCAGCATATTGTTAATGTCACAGTACAAAGGTGGCAAAGATCTAATTTAATATCCATGTTTCTTTTAAGGCAAAAAACTATATCAAAAGCCTTCCAAAAGTCCAGAAAAAAGATTTTGCATCCATCTTGAAGTATGCGAATCCTTTGGGTAAGACAGTTTCTGTGGATGTGTACAATTTGTCTTGTTCTTGTGTTTGCATTGGAAGCAGCAGCAGTATCGGTCGTGTGATAGGTTATGTGATAGTTCTTGTGCTTTTCTATCTCTTGCTTTCCATAATTTGTAATTTTGATTTTAGTGGCTGAACTTTGCCAAGTTTAGACACTGCCAGAAATCAGATGTTTCTTAGAAGCATCAAAAAAAGTATTTTGCGTTTTAGGCTTTGATCCAGCATCTGCTTAATGGTTTTACTGGAGCAGCTTTCTCAAGAGCCCTGGGAGATTAAATATATGTAATATTTTTTTTTCTCTGTATTCTATCTGAAATATAATTCTGAAAGCTCAGTCTGATCTACAGTTGAAATGCAAGCAAATAGAAAGCGGACATTTTAGTCATGGACTTAATACATCCTGAGAAACATCTGTGCATTCCTGAGAAGCACTGGCTTGGATTTGACAGATATAAACAGCCAAAAGAGCATACCAAGTGTGCATAACTGTGACATGACCCAAAGCAGCCAGAGCTCTGAGATGGCTTTGCCCAAACCTTATCCGTTCCCCAATGACCTGAACACTCACAAAGCCAGTTTTATTAGAATATAAATAAGGATAATTGAAGTTTCTCAGTTTAAGAAGTTAAAATTGTATGTTCAGATACGGAAGAAATAAACATGATTAATAAGCACCCTGACTGCATGGTTAGCTCATTGACCTTCTCGGTTACAGCAAACTACAGATTTCCATTTAGTTTTTAGGACATTTCTTCCTGTCACCTCTGTGGCCATCTGGCTACTCCTTACATAGAGAACAACTGCTCATGGTCTGGGAGAGAAGGCTGGAGAGAACCCATGACATGGCAAGCAGGGGTTGCAGTATCCTGTCCACACTGCTGCCCCTTCTTTTCAGCTGCTCCACCCAATCCAGGAACGTTCTTTCTTCATATCTGTTTACACTAGCCCATTTTGACAGTCTAACAGTGGACCTGATCCAAAATCCACTGGAGAGGAACATACAAGATTTTCATGGATTGTTTTGGCTAAGGTCGAAAACACACAGCAGATAAAGTCAGTGCTGGGATTCTGTGCGTGAACAACTAACTTCTCTTAGTGAGCTTCAAACTGTACTTGGGCTTGGATTTGATCACATACAGAGCAATTCTGATTAGCTCTATGCCCACCTGTTCACTCTGCTGCTGTCAGGTTATGATGCACCTTAGAACCACAACACAGTGGCAATGATGAAAGACACCTGGGAAAGCCCCAAGCTCAGTGGTCCTGGAGCCAGAAGCTGAGAAGTCGTTAGCTGAGGTGATGTGGCTGTAATTGCATCCAGAAGCAAGGGAGCATATCTGCTTGCTCACAGCCCTGTTTTGTCACACACATGGGCCCCACTGGCTATAGAATGAACACCCAACGATTCTGCTTTTTAACTGTGTATTTATTTGAAATATCTCCAGGGCAACATTACTGTGTACAAGCTGGAATCAATGGCTTGATTTGAATACACTGTGTTTTCTGTGCAATAGCTGTAAACCTTTTGGAGAAGATGCTGGTGCTGGATGCAGAGAAGCGAGTCACAGCAGCTGAGGCTTTGATGCATCCATACTTTGAACCAATTCATGATCCTGAGGAAGAAATTGAAGCTGAGAAATATGATGACACGTTTGATAATATGGATCTTCCACTAGATGAATGGAAGCGTGAGTTCAGTTTTGTGATCTTTTAAAAAATAACTAGATACAAAGGTCATCCAGAAATAGGAATGTTCTCCTTCACAAATTACTTTCCCTGCTTTTGATTGAACAGAGTAAATAGACAGCATTAAGGTAGAGAAATGCTACTGATAAGCCAATGTTCCTCTTATTAAGTCCTCCTGGAATGATGCCTAAAGGTTTCTTCTTTGTGTTGTAATGGAGGTCCTTCTTCAAGTGTCTGTCCTCCCATCTTCTGCAATGTAGGAAAGAAACCGTTTTTGTAACATGTTTCTTCCACTGGATAGAACAGGCAAATGGATTCCTCAACTGTTGGCTGTGCAACATTTGCTAGCCTTAATTTTAGGTAAGATTCTCTCAGGGAGAGAAAATGTACCTATCTCAGCAGAGATTTAAATCTGAATCTATTTTTCATCTAACATCAGAGGTTTGTATTTTGGCTTATAAGTGAGGATGTGACTTTTAAAGCTGATCTGCTCAGTAACTCTTTCTGAGGACATTGTCCACTGTACTGTAAAGTTAATGCTCGCATCCCTTTGAAAGCACCCATACAGTATTTCAGTATTGGGCTGCTTCTTCAGATCTGACGTGGTGAAAAAATGATCCTTAATTCCCTTACTTTTTGTACTCTTTCTCTCTTTTACCTGAAGAGGTCTCTCCCTGACTAGATCAGAGCCTAACCGTGCTGGGGGTTGCACCTTGCTGTGTCTGTCCGGTTCCTTTTCTGATTAGACCAGCAGTGCTGTGTTTATTCTGTTGTTTTCCAGGCATTACATATAAAGAGATACTGAACTTCAAACCACCACAGGCATTGGAGTCAAAGGAGACAGCAGTGTAATTGTATGACTCGGCCTTTTTAGAACTCGGAAGAAAGCAGGAAAGTTGTAAATGTTTGTGACATTTCAGGTGTATACAACTTTTATAAATAAACTGGATGTAATTGTTTCATCTGGACTGTAAGAAAGAGCAGTGTCTTTTACTCTGCATGTGGAAGTTGGTGCCTTTGGGAGTAGCATTCCAAAACTATCCAGAAACTTACTCCTGCCTACAAATTCTTCCTTCTGCATGAAAGGATTCAGACTGTGCTAACGTGGTGACATCCTCAAAAGAGGCAGCAGGACCAATTCTTCAACTCGGAGATCACAAGAGTGTGATGTACCACCCCAAGCAAGCTGAGACACACAGGGTATGTCAGAAATGTACCGTGACTCTCCAAGGCCACTGAACTGTCTTGAATGCAAGAAGTATTCATGCAACTTCCTCTGGAATATTACACCTTGGTAAGATGCCTGGGGAGGCTAATCAGCTTCTGCTACCACTGCTAGTAGAATGGGTAGTGGAGACACAGCCTGAACGAATGCCTATGTGTCCCCTGTCCTACCTGAGTGGAGGAGAACCTGAGCTCCAGCCAGTTCTGACACATCTGGACAAGAGGCAAGAAGTAGAGAAGTGTTGATGTCCTAGATTTTTTTTTCAAAGTAACCAGCACAGCAGGACAAGATTTCACAAACGCACTAGGTGAACAGTCACTGGATAAACAATCACTGTCAAGGGGTACAATATTTTACTCTGAATACGGTGCAGTCTCTTTGCATAATAGACTAGAGATCAAGGATTTCAAGGGAGAAATTCTTAAGACTTTCTAAAATTTTGTAAGCTCTCTAGCATCTTAGTATTGAAATGATCACTGAGAAAGTACTTCTTCGCAAAGGATGTACTGGTTATAGAATCAGCAGGGCTGATTTTAGAAATAAAGCTGCACGTAGGTCACATGATAGAAAACAAAATGAGGATAAAAAGGCTATGCTGCAGCTGCTCATTGGGAATACCTGCAGCAAGCTGTTTTGTTCATGGTGTACAGAGGCGTTGCCAGGTGCAGAACAGCAACCATTCCTTTTTTTAGTCTTTTGAACTCATCTCACTTCAAAAAGCCCCCAGACTTTCTGTTCAGAGGTGCCTTACCAGGAGCCAGCTTTCTGATGGGATAGATTGGTTAGACGCTTCACAAGTTCCTCTTACTGCCCTCTTACTGTGTTTTCATAGGTGCTTAGTTCATAATAATCTCTCAGAGGTAGGAGAAAGGCAAACCTTTGGTGAAGAGTTTCTTTGTGAGATTGCTTGTCCTTGTTAAAGATAATGTCTTCACATTTGATGTTCAGATGTGGATTATTCCCAGTGCAATATGCTGTTGTGTGTTGCTACTAGGTGAAACAGTTGTGAAGGAAGGCATTTGATCTCAGCAGCTAATAACTTAAAAAATAGTAAGAAATTAGTTAGAGTTTTTTGCTTTACTAATTTAAACCAAAAGTTTTAATCAAGGCACAGTTGTCTATTTCTTTCAATGAATTTTTAAATTAAACACCTGTAAATATTAGCATTTGTTTAAAAATTGTGATAAGCGTTGATTTGCTTGAGACAGACACCTAGAGGGACTAAATGGTGATAGAAACCTTGAGTTATTGATGTATTTGACAAGTCATCAAAAACTACAGTTTCAGGAATGCACAAAAAGAGCAGAGAATGTAATTTGAAACAAAAGCTTTTTCCACACTACAGGTCACTGAGGAAGGCACGCTTAAGAGTCATACCCCATTTTGCTCTATTGACTTTCTGCTTGGACTAAACTTTTACATTAAATAGGAACTTTAATTTTTACAGAATAGGCATTTTCTTATAGGATCATGTTCTGTGATAGTCTTAAAAGTCATGGGAGAAAAGTGTCTATTGGAATTAGTGGGCTCAATAGAGCCAGTCAATGGGAAACAGAAAGTGTCAAAAACCTTGTAAATGCTCCCACTGTAATTTAAATGGAATTTCAACATCCTAAATTTAAGCAAGGATCTAAAGTCTTGAGACAATGGGGATGGCTCAAATGTTAGTCAGACTTTGAGGGAGCTTTTTTTTTTCCATTGAAATACTGGAGGAATACAGAACTCTTAAAATACTCTGAAGAGAACACCTTGATGCATGTGGCAGCAAAGGCTGAAGTACTGCTGTGCTACCTAGCCAGCAAACAGTCTGTAAGGTAAAATAGCAAACGTGGAAAGTTTGTCACATCTTGGCAAGATGTTCCTGCAAAGAGATTGAAATCTACAGAAATGGTTCCAAACAGCAATAGAGATTATTAGTATAAGTAGCTCATTAAAAGAAATGCAATGTGAAAGCAGAAATATTTTGCATGGTAGGCAGCTGCTGCTTCAAAGGGAGAGACAATGTTTCATAAGTTTTTATTTGCTATTTCTACTGGTGCTAAGCAACTCAGGAATAAGAACCCAATTTCTGTTTGCCTTAAAAGAAATGTAAATATGTTCTGCATGTACTTGAAATGTGTGGTGACAAATAAAGGTTGCGACTTTGTTTTTTACACAAAAATTGTCTTATTTTCCCCAAATGTGTTCCCAAGTGTATAATCAACTCCTGAAAAATATTTTTTTCAGTGTAAGGGAACTGTATGAAACCTAATATTGTAGGTACATTTAATGTAATATGAGCTGCTGATGTAGTTTATTCTGGAAGTCAGTCAGACCAGAGATGCTACCCTTTCTCCCATTTTCCAAACTTCAAATCAGCCACAGAGCTGATCTGATTGTACTACTGCCACTTAATTATTTCTTACAGCATCTTGGATTTTACCAGACATGGTTTCAGTCCTTAAATGTGGTTGCATTCCTCAGCCTGACTGTAAAAGCGCAAGTCAGATTGACTGTCATCAAGCATATACATCTTTGAGTTAACAGAGTTCTAGTAGGGTATATGGGACCTTTGCCCTGAAAACCCACATGCCTTCTGACTGTTTTAGAGCAAGATTGTCCCTTTAAGTATTAACCTTCATTGCATGGAACACACATCACTCATGCTGAATTTTAATAATGTGGTGTTGTGGGCCAGATGTGGCTCACAATTTCACTTCTTGATTATTTTCTGGGTTTTTTACAGGATAACACTGACATGAGTGCTAATATGTGCCCTGCAGACTGTGTTCAGAAGGTCGACTTTGTTCTTGATTCGGAACCGCCAGGCATATGAGCTGGGTGGGATTGTTTGAGCTTCCTACTTTCTGACCTGCTGTTCAAGTACAAACATCAGATGCTTCTGGTCTGCTTCAGATAAGGTTGTCAGAGAATGAAGCGTGCTAGTAGGTGCTGTCATTCACTGGATCTTGGTATGAAATGCTGTAGAGCTTTAGATGGTCCGGGCAGGTATCAGGGACAGAATTAGAGGCTCATAACACCTGCTGTCTCTGCTAATTAATTCTCCATCTCCTGAATACACTGTAGGGCGACTGGTTGTACCAGAAGCAATTCCATGAACTACAGTACTTAAACACCTCTCCCAAGTATTTTTAAGAATTCAGAAGCATGAGCTGGAGAAAGATCAAGGGAGGAAGACTTCCACCATACAGACAATCTTGAATCTTCATGGACTACCAGTTAATAAGCAGCTGTTGTGCACAGATGACTTGCAGCCCTCTGGGAGAGTAACATAATGATGTAGAAACCCCATTGCCACCTAGCAACCACATGCTGCTCTCAGGCATGTGAATGATGAATGGTTTTTAGCTACCAGGAACAGCATCCCTCTGCAAGGAGGTAAGTGGGGACAAGGAAAGTAATTGAAGGATTCATTATTTTTATCTGCTGCTATCCTGCTCTGCAAACAGAGCTCCTTTATGCTTAGCTTTGTTTCATTTCCATGCTGGAGTTTTCTAGTTGACTCCAAGGTCTGCCTCATCAATAAGTGACGAGGTGCATTTCCCAGCTAAGTTTGAGTAATCCAGACGTGCAACTCTTACCCCTTTTATTGAAGTATTTTGAATGTGCTGTTATCTTTAAGAGGCAAAATGAGGCAACTGGTGAAGCAACCAAATGAAATCTAGTGAAAGAAATTGCTTGGGTCCCATTTGAGAATGTTTGCAGTTTTGCCTTGCCGTGTCCTGGGGGCTCATCCTCACAGGGGAGCAGGACATGTCTCTTGCTGTGTTTCCGTGGTGCCTGCAGCCAAAGGCTGTCATCCGAGTGACACTCGTGGTGCCAGCACAACCAAAGACTGCCCCCTAATCCAATTCAGTCTGATATTAATAGGAAATTCATCATTATTATTATTATTATTATTACTGCAGTAATATTATCGCAGGTTGTAACAGTAAAATTATATTGCTCAGAAAAACACAGGCGTTGAATCTACTGGGGGTCTAGGCCAAGGCGGCTTTTTTTCAGGCAATTTAAAAGCCCCATTTGTACATGACAGAGTTCCTGCTGCCAAGTAGTACGACTTTGGCATGCGTCCAGCCATTTTGCTGTTCCTAGAAAACTCCTGACATTTTTGGGTTTGAGTCAATTTTGAATTTACTTCTCATAGAAATGATAGTGTGCTACTGTAAGGAGAGAAAATATGGCTGAGAAGTGTAATCAGAAAAACACTAGATAAAGTTTTCTAAAGCAAACCCCTCTCAAGGTCTAGGATACATTATAAATTAAAGGTCAGTTATAAGGAAACAAAATTGCTGCTTGGGAAGAATCCTGAGCCATGACTGGAGTAACCAAGTATATTTGGTTGGAGTGTGAACTCTTAAAAGAGTCCCAAGAATACTTTTTATATAATGCACAAAATTAGCATAGTATAAACTTTGAATAACGAGGAAGCATGACTGGTGCACATGAAGGATCTGCTGGCCCTGAAGCAGGGCACCTTTTTAAGAACAGCTTTGCATATTGATGAGGGAAGCACAACACTGCAAGGCGCTTCCCAGAAAGCATCCTTCAGAAGTGTAGGTTCATCTAGCTGGAACGAGATGATCAAATCAGGCAAATGTTTGATTCCATTTAAATGATTACATTTAATGTAAGGCATCTCCACTTGTTTGCTAGGGTTCTTAATTCTGGATTTCCAGACTAAAATGTAGCCGCAGGGAGATTCATCTCAGGGGTTCTTCATAGTTCCAGCAGTCTCAATCTGTCCACATCATTACTACCATCAACACAGTTTACCTCAGTGATGGTGAGTTCCTTGTCTATGTGTTTTATCACACAGATTTATATTATTTTTCTTCATGTGGTACCTCTTTCATTGAAGGCAATGACTAAGTCTTCTCCAGGAAAGTGTTAGGAAGTTTTTACCGGAGGAATTTATAGCTCCTGCCCCCTAGCTCTTGCGAAAGGTGGCGACTATGTGATGACTTAAGACAAGGCAGAATGCAGGACATGAAAGCACTCTCTCAGGGTTGGGCTATCCAAAACGATTGCCTGTAGAACATAGAGATTCCTCTCCCCATGTCCGCTGAAGCTGCCTTTGACTCTGCCTTGTGTTTTGGCTGGCTGGAGACCTCAGCACCTGCTGCAGCAGGGAGGTCCCTGGGCTTGCACGTGCAAGCTGGTGGGCTGTGTGTTGGACACGTGGGCTCTGCACTAACAAACTCACCAGGGCTGGGAGTGTTTTCTAGGTGCTGACCTTTAGCTGCATGCTCTGTTAAATTGCTAACACAGTTTCGGCCTGGGGCAGCTGCGGTCTTGCTGTGACTCCCCCAGCACAGCTGAGGAGCCGGTGGTGGCCAGGTGGTGCTCCTAACAGGCAGTGGAATGCCGTCAGCCAGCTTTGGAAGGTAAGAGGATTTCAGAGCATGGAGTTGGGCAGTGTCTTGCCAGTTGGACTTCTTAGATCCAGCAAACTATTCCAGACGTGGTTAATTTACTAGCACAGACATGATCACAGAGCAAGGGTGCCTGGAAAATTGTGCTTACCCCAAAATAATGGGTGCCTATGGCTGTAATCTCTTTGTGCTGTTGTCCTCTAGCCATAAAATAATAAAAATGCAGCCTGGGCAAAGTAGTTGTTTAGGAAAGAGTGATGGTGAGCTCTGTTGTAAGGTTGTGAGGACATCCCTGGGGGCTTCTAGAGGTTTGGCTGCCAGGGCCGGGGGCCAGCTCAAAGCCAGTGCAGCCGAGGGCAGCCCCTTCCCCACGGTGACCCTGGGGACAGGCTCCCAGACGCTGCGAAGCCAAACCCTGGCCAGGGGAGCTGCTTCCAGCTGAGGCTCTGGCCTTGGCCCTGCCTGAGCTGCAGCTCCCCACCACCCTGCGGCCATGTGCCTGGCCATGGGTCCCAGCGAGCCACTACCACCCACAGGCTGATGTCCCAGCCTGGCCTGTCCCCATCCCCAGGGAGGTGCTCCAACCTGGGGCTGCCCTCGCCTTCTGCCCTGACTAGATATGGTGGTTTGCATTCAGTTCGGTCCAGTTGAAGAGATTTATTGGCTGTGCTCCAAAACGAAATGAAAATAATACATATTTTCCCTGCCATTTGGCAAATCTACTGTAAGTCACTGAGAGTGTCTCATTTGTTGTTAACACAATTTGGACCAAGTAAGTGTCATGACATCATTTGCCCTAATAAAGTTTTTCATACCTGACACATTTGTTCAAAAGTTAATGATGAGGTAGGAAGCAAAATAACTGCAAGAGAGTACAGATTTCCTTTAAACAAAGAAAAAACAGTGCAGGAGGATTTTTTTGAAGGCATTGCTAGTATCTTAAATAAGCAGTTGGACTTGCCAGAGAGGTGAAACCACAAGCAGTGAGAATGCTGTGAATGCTGAGATCAAGTCCTGCCTGCTGGCAGAGCAGGAGGGCTGTCACCAGAGATAAAAATAAACTCCAGGTTCCATGCCATGTTACAGGCTTTAAACATGATTTCCCTTATGGCTTCCAAATGCTCTGGTAATGTTTTACATTAAGGTTGCTGAATTATCAGAACAGGTGTGAAACTATGGCCATACATTAACAAGTGAGTATTTGGAGACTCTGTAAAATGAGTGGGGTTCTCTTCACAAACACCTCACTATAACTACAATTTCTATAGCTACTCAGTGTTGCCATTTGAAGTCTCTAAAGCAGAACATGAACTACTTTTCCTTAGGTTTCCCAATGGATTTTATAACCTTTTATGCTTTATGGCTGGATTAGTGGTTTTGATCACCTGGATTTGATATGATTAATGTTATGAACTTGCTGTATCTTCCAACTTTTGAATTGCTTTCCATAGCTGATGTTTGGCACTGTTAACATACTTTGAAGTATAAATTATTTATGTAAAGGGAAAATTCACTTTGTGCTGTAGTCTCAGATCTCTAGCAGTGGGGTAAGCATGACCACCCATGTGAAACTGCTCAGGAAAAGCTGAAGAGCTGAGCTGAGCAAGCAGAGAGCATTGCTGTGCCCCAAAGATCTTGCCTTAATGTGCCAAATTCATACCAGAGGATGCCTGAGGGCTCCCTTAGGGTTAATAAAATCTTCTCTAATATGGGGATGTGAACCATCATGAGCTGGTTCATGCATCCTTTGTGATCAATTAGTAGGTTTCAAGAAGACTAAATGTCTGTCTTCTCATCCAGGAATGCTGGGCCTTGAAAAACATGGGTGTGTCAGTAGGCTGGTTATGAAGAGCCTGTGCCACAAATAGTCCTTTCCTCTTGGAAAGGAGAAAGATTAAACCTTGGAAGTAGGCAGAATTTGAAGCACTGTTTCCCCTCGTTTTTCTGTGTAAGCTTTATCTACTCAAGCAGTGTTCTTACTGAGTAGGTCAAATGCCACTAATCCTCAAAAAAAGAAATAGCCAAGTGAATGTTCTCACATGTGTGGGCATGGCCCCAAGGTGGCTTCTCCCACTGGCATGCAGGGAGGGAACGACTGTGTAAGGACTCCAGTAAGCACAGGGAGAAAAGTTGTTTATTCCCTTTAAAGCTTGGCATATGCACCTGCAGCATCCCTTGCTGGAGCCAAGATATTAGGATGTTTTACTCCGTCAACCATATGGTAGGGCAAAGTGCCTTCCATACGGGATCTTTGTTTAATACCATGTTCCCAAACAAAACATTTTTATATAACCTCCTGAAACGTAAGTCACCAAAAAGAGTGGAATGGGTGGCCTGTTTATATTTGCCACCTTTGTCAATCTTGCTCACATCAAGGGATGCCATGAGAACTTCACTGACATTAATAGGATGCGTTGTAACAGGCAGCATAAGCAAAACAGGCAGAATACTTGGTTTTCAGTATGCAATCACGGGTTATGGAAACTGTCATTGCCTTCCTGGGGTACAGGGTCAGCCTGTCAATAACTCCCGTACTTCTGTTTAATTTCCATTGAGTATCAGGAAGAAAAATACTACTTAGCATAAGCAAGGATATCAAAATTTGATCCAATTATTAAAAAAAAAAGGGGGGGTGGGGTGGGTGGGGAGAAGAGAGCTTTTACCCACACAACCAACTGCTCCGGTTATACTCTTTGGTTGTGTTTTCTAAAAATATTTTTCTCTCTCTCACAAAAAAAAAGCTCTTCTGCCCTAGTACATTTAACAGTAGTAATGCTGTAGTAGAGATGTAGATATAACAAGGCAAGGCTCCCATAGGGGAGTGGTAATAACATTTATCAGACATAAGCAGGGGAAAAAAGCTAAAGAAGCTGTCAGGCAAACATGCTTCTTGTAAGGTCTGAAACTAGAGCTGCAATCACAAATCTTTTGTCTTGATGCTCCTGAGTCTAATTTCAAAATACCTTCCCCTCTAAACTATTTGCTTCTCTGTGGTTTCCATAATGAAAAGAGCCTCCTGTGGATACAGTTATCAATCTTGGGTCACTGCAACCAGCATGAAACCCTTAATGCTATTTAGAGAATGAAAATGGTTCTTAAGACCAAAAAAAATCAGCGTCTCCTGATTAACCTTAAACTCAATTATTTCTCTGGTCCTCCCTCCCTCACTGATCTTCATAAACTAATTAGGAGCAAACCACAGTTTTAAAGGTCATGTAAGTACTGTTGGATTTTGAGCCATTTCTAAATGATAGCTCTATAATTTTTCCTTATTTATTCAGCTCTTGCTGTTGAGTAGCTAATTAGGATGGATTCATCTCCGTTCCATTTCCTGGTAGTATCAGTGGAAGAAAATGATTGCCCTGGGGTGATGGTAAAGGGCTGTGAAAGCCAAATGACGTAACGTTTCACAGGAAGGCCACGAGGCATGGTCTGCACCCAGATTAGCAAGTGGGCGCTGGAGTCACAGACCCTCTAATCCTGGCCTGTGGGCTGAAGGACTCTTGCCCAGATATTTCAGTCCAAATAGTGTTTAATCATTAGGGTGGAGACTTCTTTATCGGTGAACTTCTCTTCAAGATAGGGTAATAGAAACCAAATGTCTTTGATGTCAACAGAGGTGATGTATGCAACACAAGCCATGGTGAAAGGGAAGAAGCTGCCATCTGCCCTCTGAACGCGAAGGGACAGAAGGCCCAAATAAATAGAAAACTTATGTTCTTCTTAATCTTTTTTAAAGCATACTGTGCCTGTGCTTTCTGTTTGAACACTGTGTTGTTGGTTTTTTAAGTTGAATTCTCCCCCTTTGCAGAGGATTTAAAGTCTGCCATGAACACCAGCGGGGCTGTCCCACAAACTGGAGGGGTGGGGATGAAGCGGTTGATGTGGCTCTCAGGCCTGCTGTGGGGGTGATTATGGCAACATAAATGCTCTCTATAGAAACAGTTGCTGAGGTTTTGCAGACTTTGAGGGCCCAGCATCGCAGGGTTATGAGGAGGCACTATGTGACCCCATTAGGGTGTATTTAGAAAGATTTAGTAAGTATACAAGATGCAAAATCTACTCACTTTTAAATAATTGTTCTACTAGATGTCTTCTTGGATGGACAAGAAGCCTCACAGACTATCTGCAGGGATACCATCCCTGTATGACAACACAGAGAAAATCAAAAACATTTGATTAAAAAAAAAAAAAAGTGCCATTATCACATTTGATGTCTAGAGCTGCCCATGATGATCCAGCTAATGCCTGGCATGGTCCTGCTGATCACCTGCCGCAGTGCTGGGCTCCTGCTCTCTCTTGCCTTCTTCTCACACAGAGGTGTGATTTGGCTATGCATTTGTAATTGAAGTGGGTTACACAAAAGGCTGGTCGCTTCATTCACTAAACCTGGAAAAATGTTTTGAGTTCCTTAATATACGAGAAATACTGAATAAAAGTAAATTAGTGACAGCTGCAATACAAAGTGTCTTTTGGTGGGGTAAGAAGGAGCGTTAAAGGCTCCAAGAGGCTGACTTTTGTGGTCATCTTTTTCCAGAAGGTGTGTGTAAGGCCATATCCAAAATAGGGAGAGTGAAAATAAATAAAGAATATTCACACCTTCGGTGAGTATCCTTTACCCTTCAGGTACAGAGCTCACGTAACAGAACAGAAAAAAACTATTCCCATCAAATATTTGCATAGCAGTCAGGTAAAAATTATATACCATGTGCCTATGAATGGACACACTCTTTTGTGAAGCAGTTACTTTCGTAAGTAATCAGTTAGTAATTGCCACAATTAAAAATATTTTTTCCTTTCTGTGAATCCCAAAATAGTTTTTGAATATTGACTATACACACACTTGAGTTCAGGACACAGGTGTTTGTTTTAATTAAGCCACCCAAAGTTTAGTATGTGCATGTGTACCTGAATGAAAAAGTTTGTAAAAGCTTTAAAAAAACCCACACCTCTTTGCAAAACTACACTGACACAGAAACTTATAAATAAAGGCTAGGATTTATCCAGAAAATATCTTTTCTTTTTGACATTTTAAAATCTACACCCTGAAAAATGATATGAGTCTTGGCATGGAGAGAAATTTATAACAAAAAAAAAATCTGCCAGGATTCTAATGACCAGAATCTGAAATTCATGCTGAGGGTGTAACTCTTGACTCTTTCCTGACAAATCTTTGTTTTAATCTCAGTTCACCAAAAACATTTGCAACAGGAACACTTGTTTTGGTTATTTAGATTTACATACATTTTCAGTGCCCGGAAAGAGATTACATTTTGCCGTCATTATTCAAGAAAAAAATCATGCTAATGCCAGAGGGAATTTTGCTTAGAGATTTGGCCATAATATCTAATTCAAATATTTGAAGCACGTTTATTTACTTGTGAAATAGACATTATTTAATTTTGCTTATTCAGCAAACTATTTAGGCTGGAGTTTGACTTTTAAACAGAGGCTTCCAGTCCACAGGTTCCCACGACATTAAACCAAAGTGAGCCTGGCCTGCCATGTACTGTTACAATGTCAGATGCTGAGAGCCTTTCCTCGGGCGGCTGGGATGCACAGAAGTTAGGTGCAAAATACCAAGTGACTTAAAAGGGCCGGGCTCCAGGCATGCTGGAGTCAGCGGAGCACTCACCCACAGTTTTCCTTGTTTAACTGATAGAGCTATCTCCAGCGGCAGCCAGAAGCCAGACATAATTTTCAAGACTTAATGTGTTTCCATTTTATCTTGATGATCAGTAGCTGGCTACAGGCCACAGACAAGGGGGGGGGGGGGGGGGGGGCTAGACAAGATGACCCTGTTTACTTTCTCAATGTACTACAAACAGTTGGTATGTACTTGCTGTTTACTTGTAGCCCAAACAGCTGCTGCCCTGCCTCCTTATGAAACAGTCCTGCGTCTACTTGTACCCCCTTTTGTGAACAGAGGTTTGGAAATGATTCAGAGTGTTCTCTGCTTACCCTTGCTTTTTATTTCATTTGGAGCTGCTTGTGATGGACAGCGCATGAGAAGGGACTCAGATACGATCGAAATTTGATAAAGGGAAAGCCAGCATCACGCCAGTCGCTGAAAGACTGCAAAAACTGATCAAGTCTGAAAGAAACGGGAGCTTTTCTGCAGAACAGGAATTGTGCTGAAATACGTGAGACTCCATGTGTTAAATTGGTCCTTCTTCCACAAAATTAAATCAGATCAAAACTAAGTTGAAACCCAGTAAAATGGGCCTAAAACTAAAAGGAAAAATAGACAGTATTAGCCAAACCAGCAAACCAATACAAAAAAACCCGCCACCAAACTCACCAAAAAAACCCCAAAACAAAACAAGCCACAAAACAACACTTAAGTTTTTTACCTGGAGGGAAACAGAGAACAGTGGCTATTACTACTGTTTCTCTGTCAAAGGTGCTCATCTGGTACATGATCAATAATGTAAACCCCTACATTCAGACAGACTGTGTTTTGCTCCCACCTGAAAGTCATCATTTGGAAATTGCTTACCCCGGGGAGCAAAACCAACTGCTGAGCCTGCCCCACTGCTTATGATTGAAAAGCAAAATTCCACTTAACGATAATCACGTTGGCGCTTCTCTCCTCTTTTCAGCCACCCTGAAAGCAAACAGCTTCACACAGCGTTTAACCAATACGGTGTTCACTGTAAAGGCCTTGCTGCGCAGCACACAGGATAGGGCCTGACTGCAGTTTCATGAGTGTGCCCCTAGTAACTCAGTATGGGATTTCAGGTTTTCCCCTAAAATCACATTACATGATTTGTCCTGCTCTGGAGTGGCGAAAATGTTGCTGAGCAGGAGACCCGAAAGCTGAATGCGTCAATGAACATTGCGATGGCAAAGCTCAGAGCTGTGTGCCTGCTTTGGCTGCTAGCTGATTAGCGAGTCATCTCATCTTCCTATGCCTTTTCCATCCCGATTTACTTTGGCCTACTTAGGAAATGCTATTTACCCCATTTTTGTATAGTATTCAGCACCCTTGTGCCTTTAGGCGATACTGTTGGAATCTCTGTGGGTATTTACATGCCTTTTCTTCACTCTTGTAGCATCTGAATGCTGCATATTTGAATGCATTTAACTTCCAGCATCCCCAGCACTGTTAAGCAGGACAGTCTATGTGTGGAGTCAACACAGTGGGGTTAAAGCTTCAGCAGGAGGCTTGTGTCAGAGCCAGAAACTAAGTCTGGGTCCCCCAAAGCATTGACTTTCACTGTTAAAATAAGCTTTCCTCCCAGATAATCAATTGACAGTAATAAGGACAAAGCTCAGTGTGCCAGAGCAGTCAGCCTTTAACAGTTTGCATTACAGATTTATAAGGAAATACAGTATTTCTGACCTTGAAAAATTAAAGCCATGCTAAAGCCATTGTGACAAATACATTAACAAGGGCTTTTCAAAACCACCTATGACTCTTCCTCCCTTGTTTTACAGATACCTTATGTGGCCTAATTGATTTTTTCCTAAGCAAAGGTAATGCTATGTAGTAAATCCTGCCCCACAGAGTAAGGATGTTGGTCCAGCAAAGCTGACATCAGAGGATTGCCTCTCCGCAGCCTCCTTTTGCGACTTGGGGTGGACAGTTACAAGTTTTGATCCTTGTCTCAGAGCCTTGCATCTCTGCCATTAGACTCCAGATAAAAAGGACTCCAGCCAAATATTACAGCAAATGTTTAGATTAAAACCAAAAATCCCTACATCCACTAGTTTGCTCTCAACCCCCTACGTTCTTTGAAGAAAAATTCAGTCCCATTTCTTAGTGGGGTCTGATGGGTGGCACCTGGTTAATCTCTGTCTGCCTCCCTGGTAACAGTCAAAGCGGTCAACACAGAGGTGGGCAGGGAGTGAGCCTCCAGCTGCTGTTCCTGTTATCAGGGTCCATCAGCAGGTAACCGTCCAGGAATGATAAATGCGACCCTTTGCTAAGGGAATAACCACGCAGCTTTCTTCAGAAGTCTCAAAGAACATTAGCTGGACTCCAGATTTCAAGGCAGAAGTTTCTCTGAATCTTCAGGTCTTGTATTTTATGCTGCTCTCTCAAATTATATGCAGAAACTGTAATTCTTATGATAGCTTGGTAAACTAATAATTTTTTTTTTTTCATTTTAGGCAGTCTTTATTCAAGCAACCTGTACACACATATATCACTATGATTAGAAATTGCGTGCCCCCACCAGCTTTTCTGCAATTTGAATGTTTAGCTGGTGTGGCAACAGTAAATCACAGTTCACTGTGTACCCAAAAGCAAGCTGTGTTTTCTTCCACGCTATGTCAAGGAGCAGCTGAGCATTTGCAGAAATGGAGGATCTATGGCAGAGCAACGTGGGTGCTGCAGCTCACGCGTCTGCCAAGGAGCCAACATGTGACTGACCTGAAGCACTCTCCAAGCAATGGCCATCTAATTTGCATGTTCATTTTTAATAACTGTTCTGCAAGACTCCTGCTAAAAATGATAAATTGTAATGACTTGCTGTCAAACCAAGTTTCAAGGTAGCATCTGCTCATAGAGAATACTAAAATAATTAAGCCTAAACAGAAGCACAGCCAAATTGCCTTGCTTAAAAGCGGTTTGTGAGCATAGCAAAAATAAGTATCAAATTGGTAAATTCCTTAGTAAATGATGACACTAAAAACAGCACAGGGTAAGGAATTTGACCCAGCTGACATCTTGAACCCAGTGACTGTCAGAAGAGAGAGGAATCAGAAGTTCCCATAAATGACGCTCTTTCCTGACAGAAGACAGCTAACAAAAATGACTGAATTACGGGTAACGCTCTGGCTGCAGATCCCGCCTTAAACCCAACGCAGTCACAGGTGTTCAGCAAAGGCGTCTGTGCATATTTTGCTCTCAGAGCTGGTGGCAATTCTCCAGCCCTCAGGTGAGCTTCGTCATTCCTGACAAGCGCGTAAGGACTTGCTGTTCCCTGTGTGAATGGCTACTTTGGTCAGAACAGGAAGAAAACAAGGAGAAACGGGAGCGAAGCAGATTGCTTGCCATTCTTCTGATGGCAAGACCACGGAGTTTCTTCCATACCCTGGAATGCTCCAGGCTCCCCGCCGAAGCACGGTGCCAGACGTGGCGCAGCGGGAGCACGCCGCTCCTTCCTGGCCCGCTGAGGCCTCCACCACCTCCAGAGGTGCCGCTGTACCCACATGGAGAAAAACTCTTCTCTTCAGCATTATAGAACGATGGCCCAGTGAAAGGCAGCTGGCCAAAAGCAAAGCACCAAAATATAGCTGGCCTCCTTTGAGATACAGCTGAGGCTGAAAGAAACTCTAAGGTGGTGATGGTGGCTCATAAATGACCTACCCCCTGCAAAGCCCCGGCAGACACAGAGATACACAATTATTGATTTCTAAGACAGTTCCTATGGACACTAAGTTTGTTAGGAGAGGTATTAGCTCTCATTAGAGCATCTTCACCTCACAGTCTCGTTATGCCTGTCTCAACAGGCGTATGCAACTCAACAGCCCCTCGCTGTCTGCAGTAACAGGGTCGACTCCAGTTTTAGGATCAATCACGTTTTCTTCTGTGTTGTGAGACAGTCACAGAGAAAAGCATCTAAATAATCAAGAGACCAAATACTCTTTCTTAATATATATTTTATATTGCTTAGAAACGTGCATGTAATGGCATGCCCCACATGCAATGGCAGGGCTTCCTTCACCGCAGACCTTGCCACCTACTTTCAGAGAGCAATCAGATGAGGGAAGTATTACAGAAAAATGCTGTAAGGGCCAGAGGGGAATTTGATAAATTTCATAAAATTACAGCGTGACTTGGTAAAGCTGTTAGCAACATGGACGGATGCAGGAACCGGCTGAATAAGGGAGACGTTCATATACGGAGCCCAGTTTCACTCCAGCTGCTGAATGCCGGAGGGACGCTCAGGCAAGGGGCATCACGGCGCCTGCAAGACCTCTGGAGCCTGCGTGAGCTGTGCTCCGTGCAGATCTAGCAAGAACGGGACTGATACTGAGTTTTAGTAAGGGTCCTCAGCTTCCTATGGAATACATGGAGCACCTGACAAAGGAATGCTACTGTCAGGCCTAAGTCAGTCCGGTTAGGTATTCAGTTCCTCTGCTTCAGAGTGAGATAACGGATACAGAGAAACCGTATTTACTGGAAAAGCCACAGAGCTGGCAACAAAACATAAGAAGAAAATCTGACAATTCCTTTAAATGCATCTTTAGTTCCTGGAACCTTGCATGCTGTCATTTTTTTCTGACTTAAACAGATACTGTAAATTCCCCAGTAGCTTAAAGAAGACAGCTAAGGAAGAATCAGCAGGGGGTTGTCATTTGTTTCAAAGATGCTAGGATTAATAATCTAACATTTAAGTATAAACATGTAAATGATATGTAGCACATTGTCTAAATGTGCGTCATCGAGGTATAAGCACAAAGAGCTGCTGTTTCTGAAAACTGTATTTCAATCAAGCATCAGTAATACTAGATGATACGCTATCATGAATGTACTTATTTTAGCCGAATAATCAGACCAGATATTTTACAGTATTTCCACCTATGTATTAATATCTAAACATTTCTGCTAATAAAACATGTAATAAGAAATGCAAATAAAAATTAACACCCGTAACCAATCGTAAAAATCTTTTTGTCAAGTTAAAAATTTCCACAAAATGTTTTGTTTAGAACTTCAACTCTTTTAACTAAGAATCTGACTTTTCTATTCATAATAGGTAAGATACACATTACTCCAGACCCTCTGTCATCTTAACTGATTCCCCAGCTTCTCTGTAGCAAAGAGCTGCTTATCAGTATTATACTAGAAGTACTCGGTAATTTTGTGAACTTTTAACTTAAGAAATTTAATACTATTTTTGTGCTACAAACAGAAAAAGTCTGCATCTGGTATCATTTGCTTTCATGCAGCTTAATGTAATTACAATTTATTAATAAATAAGGGAAACACTACATTATCTGAGCAATTTTAAATGTAGCCAGGTTTGTTTGAAATAATAATAATGTTTCTCCATATGTGTAACTGCCTTTTCACTCTGTATAAATACTGGCAGCTGCAACAGTCCTGCAATGTTAGATCCACCACTGAACTTATATAAATGAAAAATGCGAGTTCTGTAACCATCTGATAGGCACATACTCCAATCAGTGAAACAATACTGTATTTTCAGGTGTCTGTTAAAATTAACAGAAGTTGGCACCTTTAGCATGGGACAGGATAGGGATCCAAATTTCCAGACAAAATCCTTGGTTAATAGCAGGAGGCTGTCTCTTTTACAGCACTTGACCAAAGAAAGTACCTCTTCTACATTGTAAAACAGTGGAAGAGACATGGGCAATTAGCACAAGCAAAACATTTTCACTTGATAAGTCAATCTGGGCTGTTTTTTCTGCCCACATCAGCAGTGTCTGAAAACAAAGGAGACACAGCAGCCCCAGGAGACAGCTTGTCTGCCCCACCGTTTTTCTGGGGGATCTCTTAATTTGTTTTAGCAAGCACATAGCAAACCTTCTAGGTGTCAAAATTTAATATGCCACATAGAACGAATGCTGCAGCGACTGACGCTGTGGGATAATGAAAGGCTATACCAAATAAAAGTGTCTTTAGGGAACACACTTCTATACTTTGTCTCCACCCCCCTGGTTATCACAGCAATCCCTTGAATAGGCAATAAGACCTGTCTTGTCTCGAGTGATTTGATAAACAGTTGATAAACAACAGTTCGTTAAGGTCTTGGCATATAAACCACAAGGTTTTCAGTGTGCCCTGCACTTGGGGGGTTTGACATCTCCCTGCTCAGCAGCTGAGGAGTCACTGGAAGATGTTCTCGACTGCAAAAATACTTGTTTTTGCTGTGAGCAGTTTCCTAAGAGTGGCAACAGGCTTTGACATTGGATTATCCACAAAATGTGTAGTGATACCCAAGGAGATGGACATGTGCCACAAGATTGGATACTCTGAAATGAGGCTTCCCAACCTGATGGGACACACAAGCATGGCAGAGGTTATCCTAAAGTCCACCACCTGGCAACACCTTGTGCACACGGACTGTCACCCTCACGTGAGGACATTCCTGTGCTCCCTGTTTGCACCCATCTGTTTAGATACGTAAGTACAACACCACAAAACTCCAGCCTTTATTTGCCCGATCAGGGATCAAATGAAATGCATGTTTATCATAATCTAAAGGTGATCTTCACTTTTTCTGAAATAATTGTTACCTTTTTTGTACTCACCGGAAAGAAAAGCACTGAAAACTTTACTACTACAACTTTACTTGTATAATTAAATGATGCTATAAATACCAGTGACAATGATGTACTGTGCACAGAAATCACTGTTGCGATAGTTTCTGTTATCACTGAGGGAGTTTAACTGATTCAGCCTGGTGTTTCCTCTGGCGACAGGTTTATCCATCCTTGTAGGAGTATGTGTGTTGCTGTCCGTGACAGCTGCACCCCTGTGCTTGCCTGCCGCGGACACCCCTGGCCTGACAATCTGGACTGCAATCGATTCCCTGCGGACGAGGACATGTGCCTGGCATCTCTTTCAAAGGAATATAAATACTTGCACAAAGGTAGCTGGAAGATGGCAGAGGGGAGGGTGGCGGTACTCTGTGTTCCTGGGAATCAAGGAGGTGCAAGGAACACCATTCCCAGACAGTCTATGATTTTGTAAATGGAGTCATGTCTATCTGTATTGCCTCACCCTGTTCATGCACATGGCAGGGGGAAGTGTTAGTATTTGCAGTGTAAGCTGCAGCAGACCTCAGATGGTGTAAATCAGCGTGGTTTCAAAAAAATAAAGCATAGATCATCTACGCCTAGATAGTGGAGGAAGGCAATTATCACCTTGCACAGCTATGGGCAGTATCATACCTATGACAGGCACACTGTGGTTTATTTTGAGGTCTCTTTATAGACTTATCAATGGCCCTTATCACAGATAAATTTATATATACAATGAACTCTCTGATCAGCTTAGAAAAGTTGGGATGACTTATTATCTGATTTTCCTTATGGAAACCTGATTTATCGCGACATTAACGTTCAAATCTTCAAATGCACTCATGTTTATTAATTTCTGCAGAAAACAGTAGGCATCAGTTGCTGCTAGCACACCCAAATTCTTATATTCACAATCCCAGTGGAGCTGCGCCTAGACTTATTGATAGAATCAGCCACCTAACCTCTTTTCCACCCACTGTAGCTGTACTAAAAATAATACCGTATTTGTTACTATATTTGATGCTGATAATTGAGCTTGTCAGTCTGAACAAGGACTGACTGCACATGGAAAATAAAACTCCTTTTCATCCCTAGCTGTGTTTTCAAAGGAGCGTGTAGACTTTTTACATTATCACTGACCAATTGTGTGTTTTCTGTGTAATCCCTGTGGTTAAACAGTGAGCTCTCAGCTTTGACAGCAGGAAATTAAGGTAAAATATTCTAAAAGATAATTATGAGACTTTGTAATTTCTTACCAGTCCTACCAAAGCCTACCTGTCAGACCTGCCCAGCAGTGGAGGAATTCTTTACGCACAAAAGAGTTCTCGAAGTTTTCTGTGACAGTAACTTTGGTAAGTCCTTGTTAATACAGCTGCTATTAAAGAGACTAACAACTCTCCTTCTAAAATGCTTTAAAATTAGGATTACAATAGGTGACAGTTTCTTCTGGGATTTCAAAGGATTAAGAGTTTGGCTGCTGATTTAACTAGGTTGTTTTTCAGAATATATTATTTCTAATCAAAATATAAAGAGGATTTATTTTGCATGAAGGATTTATTAATGATCTAGTTTACAAACAAAAAGCTCTTCTGTTCTTGTCTAGCTGGCTACATAGTAGTACAACATGATTTATGGAAAATATTTCTGGCAAAAGCAGCCAAATAAGCAAGTTTGCCTTTTATTAGTGATTAAATCCAAAGTAAAGCTTTGGTGTTTGACCGGTGAACGGCATGTCTTTGTTACTTGTGTGCATGAGTTTTTCATGGTATTTAGCTTGCTGAAAAGAAGACTCAGAAAATCATATCAGTAAAAGAAATTCTTACCTCATGTCATGTTATTGGAATGACATGCAATACTTTTGAGTTTGCCCTAGAAACTTCTGCAAAGCCCTTTGATGTCAGTGCAGAGACTCAGCAACTTTGGCTGACTTTAGATCAAGCAGTACAGAGAAGTTTCACACTAGAAAGTGTTGGTGGAGTCAAGTGGGCTAGGTAGATGCCTATAATGAAAAGGGAGTATCTGAAAGGGTGGTATCAGCAAGCATGACCAGCTATTTTTGCTGCAGGGTTCCTAACGTGGACAAAGTGAATTTCAGAATTGCCTGGGCAATCTGGGCAGCCTCATGGTACCAGAACACCTCCAACAGTTTATGATATCTAATTATCCAAAAAGTCTGACATACGTGGTGATGGTAAAAATACAGTACTCTTTCTTGTGAAAGTGTTTTTTTCCTAGTCGCCTAATTCCATGAAAAAAATTATTGACTATATAACCTTTATTTTTTAAAAATATCTTAAAATCTATACTGCTGCTGGAGAAGGCCTCACCATACTCTTATCAGCATAAATTATGGCAGTATTTTTAAGGAATCATCTTGCTTTCATTGGTAGTGTTTCTTTCTGCATTTGAGTAAATGGAGTAACTTGCGTATTTCCTTTTCTTTTCCTTAGCAGTGAAAGTAAAGCTGTCCAAGAAGAGAACAGTATTTGGTGACCAAGAGTACAACATTGAATGCCAAGTGGAATTCATTACCCAGGGCTCACTCTTGCCTTATGAAACTCAGAGCATGATACAACAGTGGCTGCTTATCAATGAAAACTGTACACAGAGGATGACTCCGACCCATCATCCCATGGTGTATCTCCTTGTGGGGAATATTGAAGAGGGCATCATTTTAGTAAACCAGGTTTATCGTTGGCAGAGAAGGGACTCCCAGCTGACTTTGGCCACTCAGAAGTGGAGATACCATAAATGCTTCTAAATATTTATCATATTATTTGTAAATAGAAATGTATTATAAGCGGAATGTAAAGTTTTAATTTCCTTTTAAATTATATTATAAATTGAACTTAAACCTCAGTGTTATCAGGCCTCCTTCCTGTAGTGTTACAGCTATCCACATCATTTGAACTTGACCAACAATATATAAATGTTTGAGTTATTGAAAAAAAAAAAATGTAATATGTGCAAAAAATGGCATAAAAGCATTTTAATCCAGCTGACTAATGTATTTTTCTATATCATCCAGTCTGCCATTTTCTCCAGTTACCTAAACTTTCCCTTGCTTAATGTTTCATTAATCCACCTCGTTTTCTCCCATTAGAGTATTTTAAAAGCAGGCAGCCCTCTGCTGGTCGCGTTTGCTGGAATCAAAGCGGAATAAATACAAATGAGTAACTGCAAACATGATATGGCTGATCCCAGACGCAAGGAGATTTGGTTACTGGGTGTATTTTTGCAATGAGAGAGCTGACAGCATCTCAGTGATGATGCCTGAGAACACAGGCTAAACACAGTTTTTGAAACTTTATTCTTGTGTGACCGCCTTGAACGTAACATGGTTCAACTGAAATATAAACCAGGTCCCCACTACTGAAAGATCCCTTTTCATTTTCAGACACGTTGAAGAAGTCACTGCATAAACTTTACCAGCTAAGTTGTGTGCCAGGAACTAATGGAGTGGTAACATTCAGTAAATATGAAATATTAGAGTGGCCACATGATTAAGCATCCTCACTGTCCGTGCAATACACTGATGTTAAAGACTACATGAAGATGAGCAGAACTGAAGTTTAGTTTTATAAATATGTGTAATAGACACAAGAACGGGTAATTAATAATACATAAATTAGAAGCTGTTTCAGTAATACAGTGTCTATTATGGTCATATTATCTTGAAATAAATATGGGGGGAAATAATGGTCTGTAGCTTTCTAAAAGTCCCATCTGTAATGACCTGGGTTCCCACGACGCGCCCCATCGGCACAGGTCTGTACGCACGCTCACGGTGACGCCTGTGCCATTGCTTCCTACTCTGAAGGGGAAAACGAGCAGAAACCGAGGGCAAAAAGTTGAATCAACCTATATTCCGGTTATGTTGTATAATGAAGTTACTGCTTAGGAAAAAATAGGCTGTTCAAAAGCTTGGCCCGTTTGGTCCTGCTGAGTCTGTGCTGGTTCCTGCAGGAAAAGCGGTGAATATTTAAGGAAGCCTGTCGCTGCTTCAGCTCTAGTTTTTATTTTATTTCCCTTTCTTTTAGGAGATACCGTACAGGCCGGGGTCGGGTGGGTTTTGTTTCTTGGTGGTGGTGGGTTTTTTTTCGGTTGGATTTGTCACATGCTGAAAACTGACCACCACCTGTGGCTGAGCTGCCCTGGGCATGAAAACACAGCTCGGGCCGCCGGGCCCGGGGCCGCGCGCGCGGCCGTTCCCTGGGCGCGCTGCCGGGGCAGGCCGCACACCGCCAGCCGCGCGGGGGCGAGCGCTCACCGGGGCCGCCGGGGGCGGGGGCTCCGCTCGGCGCGCCCAGAGCCGCCGCCGCGGCCGGGCTGAGGCGGCCCCGGCGGCTGGGCCGGAGCTGGGGCCGGGCCCCCGCCCTCGCCGCCTGCGGGAGCCGGGACCGGAGCCTGGGCGGCGCTGTGTGAGGGCGCCGGGGCTGCCAGCTTCCCCGGCCGGCGGGAGGCGAGGGGCGCGGCGCCGGGCCCTCGGTGAGCAGTGAGGCGGGCTGGCGGCCAGCTGCGCGCCTTCGTCCCCTTTCTTCGCTCTGGCTTCGTTCTCTTAACTGGCTCTCTTGGGTTTTTCAAAGGCCGGTAAAGTTTAAAACACAAGGGATCCCTGTAACTGCTCTGTCCGTCGTGCGTATAATCTTATTTTTCGTACTTTGTGGCTTTATGACTTTTCACAAGTAGCTGATCCCTCTCACGTCGGCCATGACAGGTACGTGCCAGTGTGTTCTGGTGGGGTAAGGAGGCCTGTGCTCAGGCCTCAACAGTCTTTGTAAGGCCCTGAGCATGGGCTAGAGGGGCGTGGAGAGGCGGTGCAGCCCCTTCACCTGCACCAGAAATACCTGCACCCAGGTTTTGAAACTTCAGGCAATTGTGAATCCCTCTGGCGTGGGCCCGGTTTGAAGATCTGTGCCGTTGGCTTCACACGGCTGCCCTGCCCCTCGGGAGTGCTGAATGATCTGTGATTTCATTCTGTAAGCATAAAGCCTAAAGTGCAAAACCGCCATGCAAGCAGATATGCTGTGTACATGTGTAGTCACTCGCTAATGCAATACTAAGTTTATTTTAAGAGACGTTTACCTCTTGCCTGAAATAGGTGTCTTGGGATCTTTGTTTTGTTCTGTCAGTAGCAATGGCTTCAGGAACAGCGCTGATTTATGATGAGGAAATGACCACTCACAAACTGCTTTGGAGCGAGTAAGTCACTGCCATCATTTTTATGAATAGATTCTTTTTAGGATTTCTGAGAGAAGTAAATGTAATGGGAAATACCTAGCAGTATATACCTTGTCATTTTCCTAGTAAATAGGAAGTAATTCCTTTTGGAGGAAATTTTCTATGTTATTCCCAGTTTGTATCCAGATGTTGTAATGATAATCTGAAGCTGGATTTGAGAACCTATAGGCCTCCACTGTGGGTAGGCCTTAACAAGACCAGTACTTTTGCAGTGCTCAGAGCAACAGTCCACTATTGTCTTCTCTCCCAAACTCACTTTTCTGTTCACCTTGGCTGTAATCTACAGCTTTTCATTTCAGCATTTATGTGTCTGTAGTTAAGCATGGCTACTTTCAGTGGTGAGAGAGGAAACAAAAAGTGATGCTATTGTGTTTCTTTTTTATTTAAGAACGGTATATATTTTTCTGCTTACATATTTTAGAACAAATTTTTGGCTCCATTACAAAACAAAAAGTATTTAAAAGATTTTCTGTTTCTTTTACTCTCACAAGTACTCTGTGAGGGTAGTGAATCTTATGATAGGAAGTTAAAAGCTGGGCATTATGAAGTCTATGTTACCTGTGCTGATATGGTGTTACACTAATATGATTATTGCTTAATTTTAGTCCTATTTGTGATATTGAAGTGCCCGAAAGACTGTCATCCTCCTATGAGCAGCTTAAATGTTACCATCTTGTGGAAAGATGTGTCCAGGTGCCTGCCAGAGAAGGAAGCGAAGAGGAGATCCTGTTGGTTCACAGGTCTGAAACTTACTTCCATCACCTTTCAGATTAAGTCAATGAAATAACAGATCTTACACCACCAAGTCATATTTTGCTCCATTTGAAAAGGTCTGCTCCAAAACTCAATGGCTTCCAGTAATTTCAATGGAAAATGTGTCACACTTAGAAGTTAGATGAATAATGTTGAGTATGGTGTAGGTGCTGAAGTATGAATCTACTGTTCTGCTAAATCCCCATTCTCACTCTTTGGGTTCTTAAGCAATGAATGCTGATTTACACATAGGATTAGAAGTAAGCCTCCAAGCATCTTTGAGATAATGAACCAAACAGAAAAACTTTGCAGCTAGTTCTGGGGAGGGGGGAGTTCAAAGGAACAGCAGCCTGCCCATTCTGAAGTTATGGCAATGGAATCTGCTCTGGCATTTGTCACCTCGGTGTGATGATTTTGCAGCAAACTGCAGATGGTTCTGGATGTTGCTTGTGCACTCATTTGCCTTTGTCAGGGAGTGGCAAGGGCAGCCTTCTCTGAAAGGCAAGGGTAGTCGGGAGAGCTTGATGGCAAAGCAGTGACTTCATGGGCAAGGGCTCAATCCCACAATACCCAAGTGAGGTGAGCAGCACGGGTCTAGCGATTGCAATTGGATTCAGCCATGAGTTTAGACTGCCTGACAAGGCCATAGTGACACGGTAGGTCTGAGGTTGCATCTCTTCCTTGAAGTACTGAGGTGTCATGGGCCCAGGTGATAGAAATGATTCACCCATAAGTTGCCAGTCCAGATCCACCTGAGCCACTTCAGTCTTAGCAGCCTGATCCACCTGTTGTTTTGATGTTCTTCAGTGGCCCGACTGTTGGGTATGTGAGCATCTGTGTGATGCGCCTTCACAACCAGGTTCTCCACCTGAGCAGCGATACCTTGCCATGATACAGCAGCCCAGATGGGTTTACTTCTGCACTGCTAGTTGCTCTGCTTCCATTGCTGCAGGACATTTACGACCATCCGTGGGTCAGTATAAAGTATTGGCCATTTTTCTTGTTCATCATGTCTAAAGCCAGCTGGATGGCTTTCACCTCTGCTGAGTCAATTCAACTTCTCCATCACAATTTCTGTGACTTGTCATAGGGGACTCCATAGAGCTGCCTTCCACCTCTGATGCTTTCCTACAGTATGGCAGGACGTATCAGTAAACAAGGCATATTGCTTCTCACTTTTCGGTAATTTGTTGTATAGTGGGGCTTCTTCAGCACATGCCACCTCCTCCTCTGGTAACATCCTGAAATCTTTGCCTTCTAGCCAATCCATGATCACTTCCAAGATCCTCAGATGACTGGGACTTCCTGTTCAAGCTTGTTGTGTGATCAGTGCGACCCACTTACTCCATGTATGTTGCATGATGTGTAGAGGAGACTCTCCCTTTGAACGTCCAGCCCAGCACCAGAAACCAGGGTGCGGTGAAGGGCTGTTTCTCAGTACCAGTCACTTCTGAAGCAGCTCAAACCCCTTCATAAGCTGCCAGAATCTCTTTTTTTAGTCAGAGTACAGCAGGCCTCAGGTCCTCTGTATTCCTGACTCTAAAATCCTAGGGGCTGACCTTAAGTCTCCCCTGGTGCTTTCTGCCAGAGGCTCCAGGCAGGGCCATTCTCCCTGGCTGCAGTGTAAAGCACATCTTTTACATCTTGTTGTGCCCAGACTGGCCCAAGGGCTACTGCATGAACTACCTCCTGCTTGATTTGTTCAAAGATTTGTCATTGCTCAGGGCCCCATTGGAAATCATCCTTCTTCTGGGTCACTTGGTAGACAGAGCTTACGATCAGATTGTAAGTCAGAATGTGCATTCTCCAAAACCTTACAACACCTAAAAAAGCTTGTGTTTCCTTTTTAGTAGCTGGTGGAGACATAGCTGTTACTTAGTTGATCACATCTGCTGGGATCTGACCATGTCTGTCTTTCCATTGTATTCCTAAAAACTGGATTTCTTGTGCAGGTCGTTTGACCTTACTTTGTTTACAGAAAAAACAGCTTTCAGAAGGATTTGGACTATTTTCTTCCCTTTCTCAAAAACACCTTCTGCTTATGCTGATACCATCAAAGTATTGCAGGTGTTTCGGAGCCTCACCCTGTTCAGCACAGCCTGGATCAGTCCATGGCAGACGGTAGGGCTGTGTTTCCGCCCCTGGGGCAGTTGATTCCAGGTGTACTGGATGCCCCTCCAAGTGAAAGCAAACTGTAGCCTGCACTCTGCTGCCAAAGGGATTGAGAAAAATGCATTACTGATCTCAGTTGCGGTGTACCACTTGGCTGCCTTTGACTCCAGTTCGTATTAAAGTTCTAGCGTGTCCGGTACAGCAGTACTCAGCAGAGGCGTGGCTTCATTCAGGCCATGGTAATCTACTGTTAGTCTCCATTCTCTGTTAGACTTTCACACTGGCCATGTGGGGCTGTTAAAGTGTGAGCGGATCCTGCTGATCACTCCTTGGCTCTCCAGTTGATGAGGCAGCTTGTGGATGGTTATGAGGGAGTCTCGGTTGCTGTGATAACCAGTGCACCCTTGTGGTAGCAATCAGAGCCTGTTGTTCTTCAGCCTTCAGCCACCCCACAACTGAATTGTCTGTTCTCTTGAGAGACCGGGCGAGGTAGACAGCTGCTTAATTTCTTCCGTCTCCAAGGCAGCTATGCTGAAAGCACACCGGTACCCTTTGGGGTCCTTGAAATCCTTGAAATACCCTCTCCTGAGATCGTCTCTGCCAAGGATGCACAGAGCCTCTGGGCCAGTCACAATGGGGTGCTTTTGCCACTCGTTCCCAGTCAGGCTTATTCAGCCTCCGATACAGGTAGCTGCTGGGATCCCCTGTCACTCCAGAAATACAAATGGGTTCTGCCTATGTGTAGTTTGACGGCATTAGGGTACGCTGCGTGTCGATGTCTGCTAGGGCCTTATACTCCTGTGGGTCTGACGTGCCAGGCCATCAGATCCACACAGCCCAGTAAACCAAGTTGTCCCTCTCCTCCACCTGGCTGGAGGCAGGGCCCCTCTAGTACTGGTCATAGAAGTCTCCGCTCACTTTGTTACCTAAAGATCGGTTGAAGAAACTTTCTAAGACTTGTTTTGCAGTTTAGAAAGCACATTAGGAGGAGATAGCCCCATGCGCTGTAATAAAGAATGCCTGCTTTCTAAACTTCAAAACAAGTCTTAGAAAGTTTCTGTGACCAATCTTTCAGTAACAACTTTTTGTAAAAACAGATTAGAATTCCTTTCCACAGGATCAAAAGTAAGATCAGCTCTTCCATGCTGTCTGAAGAATGGCCCGCTGGAGACCGGAGCAGCAGTTTTCCTGGAAGAACCCCCATTTGTGATTGTTTTCCCTTGCAACTTGTGTCGCTTGGGTCAAGACAGACTTCTCCATCCTACTGCCTCTTGTCTTCTTCGTGGTCCCACAGGCAAAACCACAGGGTACCCCATGGTGCGTACCCTCTGTATTCTCTCTCTCCAGCAAAAGAACGCTTACTGTTAATAGCTGAGATACTGGTCTGTAGAGGTGGGGAGTAGGACCTATGCTGTCCTGCTTGCTGGTACTCGTGGGACAGTTTTTTCCCACTTTTTGGACAGTTTTTTTCCACAGCTGAGATGCTAGTCTGTAGGGAGGAAGAAAGATTTTCTTCACATTGCCAGAGCTGCCAAGCCACTTCATCCACTGTCAGTGCCTCTTTGTCTCTCTGAGTCATTACGGGCAATGAGTTGGTATACGACAATGGTTCCCTTTTGTTCTGCCTCTTCCTCCTGTTGGTGTGATGGCCCTGCTTTGTCATCCTTTACTAAACAAGTTGACTTTCATGTCCGTTTCTTCTTGTGCATAGGGGCAACTGATACCAACACGGCTTGGTTTTCTGGTTCAGCTGCGGTGCTTGTCACAGGCGTTGGAGCAGCTGCAGTGCCTGTCACGAGTGTTGGAGTAGCCTTTTCCCCTGGAGGGTACTGAATAGTCTTGAGCAGGGCATGGGCCAGGCCCCAGTGTGTCACAGTGATTACAGCATACTTTTTCCAACTATTTTACTGGTTTTTCCAGATTCTGCACTTGTTCAGGGGTGAAGTTCCAAAACACTGGAGGTGTCCACTGTCCTAGCTACTTGCCCATATTATCTTCACACACCTTACCAGTTTCAACGTTCCGAGGATATTAAAAATTTTCAGAATTCTCCAATGCCTCTTTGATTAGCCTGGCAAGGAAGGGGAAGGTGTGGGAAGATGTCTCCTCCATAGGTTGGCTCTCCTGAGAAAAGTTAAAAGGTGTAATTATTGATAGCTTCTAACAGATGGCCCTCAGAGTACAGAGGGTGATGGCAATGCTGAGTACACAGGCCAGATTAGTCTCATGACCAGCAATTTTATCGTAGCATAAGCCAGTGTTAAAGTACAACAAGTGTTGTTACAAAGTACAAAAAAATATAACCTTAACCCAGCCCCCAGAGGGGATAAACAGCACAACAGGGAACACATACAGCAATTAAGGTGTCATATACCACAACTCTGAGAACAAGTGTACCAACTCTGAGAGCAAAGAAATCAACATTGTGCCCAGTGACTATTAAATTAATATAATGAATACTTATAAAACATTTGTTCTAACACATTCCAGTCAGATTTGTTGTTATCTCAACTTGCTGGGTTCCACAAAAGGACTGTTATGGTGTAACACCAACCATCAACTAAGTACCATGTAGCTGCTCATTTATCCTGGTGGGATAGGGAGGAGAATCAGAAAAAATGCAAAACACATGGGTTGAGATAAGAACAATTTAATAGTTGACATAAAATATCATAGAATAATAATAATAATTGTAGTGAAAAGGGAGACAACAAAAAAACCAATAGAAGTAAAACCCAAGAAAGACAAGTGGTGCACAGTACAGTTGTTGACCACCCACTGACCGATGCCCAGCCAGTCCCTGAGCAGTGATCAGCACCTCCTGGCCAACTCCCCCCCAGTTTATATACCAAGCATGATGTTCTATGGTATGGAATATCCCTTTAGCTAGTTTGGCTCACTGTCCTGTCTGCTTTCTCCCAGCTGCTTGTGGACCTCCTCATTGGCAGAGCATGGGAAACTGAAAAGTGTGTGACTTAAAGTAAGCACTGCTTAGCAACAACTAAAATATCAGTGTGTTACCAACACTATTGTGATACTAAATCCAAAAACGCAGCACTGTATCAGCTACTAGGAAGAAAATTAGCTCTATCCCAGCCAAAACCAAGATGTATTAAATGTTGTGTTAATCTCTTTCTCCTCTGCAGTTCAGAACACTTGGAAGTGGCGAAAAGCACCCAGACAATGAATGAAGAGGAACTGAAAAGAGTCTCTGGAAATTATGATGCTTTTTTCTTTCATCCGGTGTGTGAGTTAAACTGCTTCCTCTACTGGGTTTTAGAAATATTTGTGTTACTGCATCTGAGTGGCACTTTTCTAAGTAGGCAAAAATTGGCAATACATCTTCTGCTATTTTAAGTAAATTTGCATTTACTTATGATACTATTATCTGGTTCAAGTTTAGTATAATGCTGTCATTTAAATTGGTTAAGTGTCCTGTCATCTATTCTGTAACTGTATCATGCAGTTACAAGTATAGTGCACTACTCAAATTTATCTCTATTTTTGTCGTTTAATGTATAATAGACCATTAGTGACTGCAAATCACATTTTGGTAACAGTTGCTCTTACATGTCACAGCATAATGGAGGTGAAGTCTTCTGTGTTTTGTTTCTGTAAGGTTTATTCCTTATTTTCAAAGATGCCATGTTACTCCATTAGTCAGTTCAGTATGTCCATCTCATGTTTCTTAACTGCTTCAGGGAGAACATCCGTATAAAGGATATGATGATAACAGGTAAACCTAGTAGAAAGCATATTGGAGTCTGTGTTGTAAAATTCAGCTTTCAACTATCTGCATACAATCTCAGTTGAGTAGAATTATGTCAAGGCAATTTACTGTTGGAGTGCAAAAGCATGTTCATGTGTGACCAGTTTAAAACAAGCTGATGAGTGATTGATGACAGCTGAGTTTCTCTTTTTCAGAACACTTACTGCTGTGCCAGACTAGCAGTAGGAGCAACTTTGCAGCTGGTGGATGCTGTGATGTTGGGAAAAGTGTGCAACGGAATGGCATTAGTAAGGTAAGAAAATATGTAAGAAAGTTTTCACTTCTTACCAAAATTTATTTTGTTGTGAGTAACCATGTAAAACTGTTTTAGACCTCCAGGTCACCACAGCCAGAAGAATGCAGCTAATGGGTTCTGTTTGTTCAACAATGTTGCTATTGCAGCAGAATATGCAAAACTGAAATACAGTCTGCAGAGGTGAGTGCATGGTTGACTTTAGAGAAACTTTTCACGCCCAGGTATGGCATTTAGGTAACAGTTTGACATTGTACTGGTTTAGATTAATGTCTAAAGCTTTCTGGGTGTTCTGTATCTTTTGGGTCAGAAAAACATTATTTATCTGTACCTCCTTTAGATCAAGATGCTGTGGTTCTTCTGCTGAATGTTTTCTTTTACTGATCTGTACAGAATCCTGATTGTTGACTGGGATGTGCACCATGGGCAAGGAACTCAATATATATTTGAAGAGGATCCAAGGTTTGAAGGATTGTATTATTTTTTTTATTTTAATGTTAGCTGGTTAAAGATTGCTTGCCTCTGCAGAAGATAAGGTTTCTTAAATTTCTAAAACTAGAATCTTACAAAACACTCTCCTTGCTATTTTAGTCACTCTGTTGTTTTTTGCTTGCTATAAAATAGAGGGCAAAAATCTAACAAAAAAAAGAAACATGTAAATCTGTTCTACTCTGAAGAATAACAAATAAGCAATATGGTTACCTTGGTTTGCCAGTACTAAGATCTCTTCATGGCTGTATTCAGGTAATGCATCTATTCTCTGTATTCACAAATCTCTCAGTTAAAGTATTTGAGTAGTATTTGGATAAAATACATGAGTTTTATATTGTTTTTGGAAAAGCCACAGAAGTATGTTCTAGAACAAAGTCTGCTGTTCTGAAAATGCCCTGTCTTTGATCTGAACAGAGTGCGTACATACAAGTAATTTTTAGTAGGTTAATTTTTAGGTTAATTTTGGCATAGGACCTACTGTACCAAGTTTCACAGTCCAAGTCCATTAAGAGAACTAAGGAGAAAGGACAATTCTATTTTCTTGCTTTCAGTCAGTACAGTCACCCAGTGCAGGATGTAAAGTCAGTTCCAGAACCTTTTCGTCAAGTTCATTTTGCTCTTTGTATCTTTCAGTGTTCTGTATTTTTCCTGGCATCGCTATGAACATCAGGAATTCTGGCCTTCACTCAAAGAATCTGATTATGATGCTGTGGGACTGGGAAGAGGAAAAGGTTTTAATGTAAATTTGCCTTGGAATAAGGTAAGTGTTGTTTACAGTACAACAAAGCAAGTGCAGTAGCTTTGTATGTCATGCTTTATGTAATGCTTTCTGAGAAGTGCACTGCTTCACTTGTGCACTGTGCTAAGACACCTGCCAATCATCCTTTCTGTCAGTGGAATGTCAGCTGAAAAATATGGCTCAGAATGTGATAATGGTTAAAAAAAGAAGAGGGAGAGAAAAACATACACATACTCTTTTTCTCTTTAATGTCTTGCCCAGCCATCAAATCAGGACCTGTTTCAGGAGATGATTACGTTCATCCTTGTTCAGCAGGGAACTGAAGCTCATTCTTAAGACTAAAAATGGTGGATATTTATGCACTTTACTTAGAGTGTACTTGAAGTTTGAGCGCCTAAGGTTCCCTTATCTTTAACTTTTGCTACTATCATTCCCTAAAGTCTTGAAGAACTGTAGAAAATTTGTAATTCCAATAGTAAAATATGATTTATATTTCTTGTATTTTGCAGGTCGGGATGGAAAATTCAGATTATCTTGCTGCATTTTTCCATGTGTTGCTTCCAATGGCTTTTGAGGTAATTTTTTACTGCTGTGCTATTTGAATAGCAAAACCAGACACTGCTTCCTAAGTACTTAAGCAGGTACCATTGAATATTTTGTAGAAATTCAGCAGTTGCCAGTAGCATAGTTAACACATTATTTTTGCTGATATGACTGATGTCCTGATCAATTGAGTAGTATTTATGGAGTGTTAGCTTGTAAATAATAAATATAATGATCTGCAACTTCGCCAGCAGGAATGAAAACAGTGTGAAAGGGTAATCTTAGTTTTTATTCAAGAAGAGTCTTTATTTGTGTTGATAGTCTAGCTGAAATAACAGCTGAACATTGTGTAGTTGAAAACCAGTACAAAATAGAAAATAGGACACAAAAATGTGTTACAGCTCTCTCTGTTTTATAACAGTTTGATCCTGAACTGGTTATTGTCTCTTCTGGATATGATTCTGGAATTGGAGACCCTGAAGTAAGTAACTTGCGGCCTTTGTGTTGTCAGTCATGAATCTGTTTACAAAATATTCCTACCTCTTGAATGACCTGTGATTGCTAGGTGAAATTCACTTTGACCAAGGTAAAAATACATGTCTAGTGTTTAAGCTGACCCCAGCTCATTAAATACTATGAGACATGTAAAGACAGATTATCTCGTAATGACTGTGTTGTTTTTTGTAGCTTCCTTTAAAGCAGTTAGTTCAGCATTTTGTTAGATATGAGAGGCAAGGGTTCCAGTATTCCAACTCAGACTTGTGTATTTCAGATTGTGTGTGGGTCTTTGTACCAATGTTTTTGATTGTGTTTCATCTCTTAAAATTATACTTTTTTTTTTTATTTAGGGTCAGATGAATGCCACTCCTGAGGTTTTTGCCCACCTTACTCATTTCCTGATGCAGTTGGCTAATGGAAGGCTGTGTGTCATCCTAGAGGTAAAGACTTTTGAAATGTACTCCCAGGGGCAGGGTCTTTGTATAGAGCCATGTAGGGCAAACTAGAAGCTAGGAAGTGAAGCTTCTTAATAAAATAATTTATTCTTTATATCTTTATTTTGAGAATCAGGAGCGCAAAAATGGGTAAGATTTGACAGTGCTTTTATACATGAAAAGAAATGTGTGTCTTAAAAACTGGGGGTTTTGACTTAAAATTTTGCAACAGAGAAGCATCTTTTGTCTATAGAGGATATGTTCAAAAAAACATCCTCCATAGGTATTTTCAGTTCGTGTGGACACTCTGCTGCTCTGGACGGTCCCAAACTCATGACCCAAACTTATCTAGTGAGTGAGCTGCATTACCAGTGTTTTCACAAGTGTGTCTTACTCCAGGAGAGTTTAAAGAACCTTTAACCTAAATACACTCTTGCTTAGTAACAGAGCCCTTACAAAATTGCCTTGTTTTTGATTAAAAGCATCTATGCAAGCTCTTCTTTTGAGCTATTTTTTCTGTTTTTAAACAATTAAAAATGTTTCCTCCTTTTGAAATCTAGTTTTCAATTACCTATTTCTGCTGCATGTTAGAAAAACAGTGGCTTTTCAGATAAATGTGTGTGGAAATACTACTGCCAACAAGGTATCAGAGAGTGAACTGTTTATTAATTTATTTACTTGACCTCTGTTTTGTGTAACCCTTCTTCCGTCCTCCTCTCCTCTATAATATTATAGACTTTTCTGTCTACTAGCTGAAGTGCAAATAAGTACCCCCTCCTAATACAGACAATGTGGCTGCTCCACAGGTGGTAAGCAGGAAGCCATCTACCATCTGCAATCTAGCAGTCTTAAAGCTGTCTTCAGTTCTCCAAATTCTGCTAAACCATTAGCGCAACCATATCTTAAAAGTGTCAGCCTGTGGGAGATCTCCTTTGTACATGCATTTTAGAAGACAGTGATAGTATTTGCCTTCTAAGAAATCTTCACAAGAACTGTTGAAGATGGCGTGTTATGGATAGGAACGGAGAAAGTGTATATTTCCAAAGTTTTCATGGCAAAGTCATGCCTGATAGCCAATAAAATGAGTTGAATCATGGGATGCCAGTGAAGTTCAGCAAGTAGCCTCTAACTTGTGCTTTCATATTGAAAATCATTGACTTAGATGTACATCATACCATCTTCTGTTTCTATAAATTCAGATATATTTCAAAAGTTTAATTTATTTTCCATGATGATATACAGATAGATGTTACAAGTACTTGTTCCTTAGGTGAAACAAAATTATTTTTTTTTCTAGGGTGGGTACCACTTAAAATCATTGTCTGAATCGGTCTGCATGACTGTAAAAACTTTGCTTGGAGATCCTGTACCTCAAATAACTGGAGAAATGGCACCTTGCCTGAGGTAAGCATATGAAGAATTTTAGAACAACCCATGTATTTATCAAAGAGGCTGAAGACATGCATGCTTTGAACGTTTTGCTGAAGCAAGGTTTTAATATGATGTTTTGTAATATATTATTTTCTGCTTTGGATAACTTGCTTTCCAAAAAAGTTATCCATGGTAGAGTTTTGTATACTTTTGTTTCTGAAATTATTTCAAGTTGTGAGAACTTAATAGCTTATAATTTTATGCTGTTTATCCTTGGGCCTTTTTATCCTGTAGAGATCCATCTCACTCAAGGCTGAGACAATCGTACTGTAATCAAGGCAATGCCAGTTAATAACAGCCAGTATCTGAGGAAGTATGTAATTGCAAGGATCAGTTATTCAGACTCCAGAGTAACTTCAGTTGCTGTAGTACAGCAATAGCTGGAGCTAACCTTCCTCTCATCAGTGAGAGCTAAGGCTGTGCAGAGCTGTCTTGATGACTCCTTGTGTTTCTGGAATTTGGATAATCAAGGCCAGGGGTGCTAAAGCACTCGACTGTGTGGAGCTGTACCAAGATAATTAAACTTCCAAGTCTAGCTTCTTTTTGGAGACAGTAAGATTGTGTGTGCACAGTGGTGAATCTGACCTAGCAAAGCATTCTGGAACTTGGGCTTGAATCAGCTCCACATCTAAACAGCATCTTTCTCTTTACCTATCTGTACCATCTCTTCCATATCTCTGTTCCTTCCTCAGTCTCTCTCCCACCTCAGTAGTTGTTCTGTAGTTTTTTCTGCAGTAATGCTCCTCATGCATTTTGGTGGCAGCACCTACCAGTTGGCTATGTTAGTTAAAACTCAGAGCTCAGATCAGTCAGGCAGTGTCGATGTATGCAGGCTATGGGCAGAGTTGGATTTGGTAGGCTCTGATGGAGCAAAGCTGGTTATTTTGCTTGCTACACATCCTGTAGCCCCTGTATCACCTCTTTTTCTTCTCTACAAAATGTAGTATCTCAGGTTGCTATCATCCTAGGTAATGGAGGGCTGATTACATATTTATCCATTATATCAGTCCAGCTCCTGAACACCTTACAAATAATCTCCAAGTACACAGAATTTCTCCTGATTTTAACATGTATGTTTCTATGATAGCTAATGTAATAGGACCGTTTGCCTGTAGTGCTGCAAATACCAGTGATAACGAAAAAGAGATTTCATCACAAAGAATAGCAGGCAACGTGATTTACTTGGTTCCTGAACAGATAGCCTTGCTTTTGTGTGAATCTAATTATATCTACATTGCATAGATAAAATTTCAGACAGAGCAAAGACAGGTAAAATCTTGCCTTTCCTGGAGTTGGGGACATGTATGCTTCCTCCAACAGCAGGGTCAGGATTTCACTCAGTGTGTATAAACGTGCACATACTGCATGTGTTCTTCACTTTTGACTCTTGAATCTAATCTTTCCGAGCAGTCTGCCCGTTGACTCTCATTCTCTTTATCTTTCTGTTCTGCATTCTTGCAAGAGACCAGAACTTGCTCATTTTCAGTTGTGTTTTTTAAGTTTTGGTTTTTTGTTGAGGTAAGTCATGTTTCCTGTATTTTCATTAATGCTGATACTGTTAATCCTATTTCTTTTGTAGTGCTGTTGAATCTATTCAAAATGTGAGAGCAGCACATAAACCCTACTGGAAATGGTTGATGTATGAAGGTAATTACTATTCGATTTCTTCAAGCAAATGCAATTGGCAGATGGATTCATGTAGACATTCAAAATTATTAAGATTAATACCAGTGGATTAAAGTAATTGAACTACCAGTTATTCATCAAGTGACTGATGAAGTGGCTTCATTCAAGGTTACATCTTCAGCTGGTCTGAACAGAACTTCTGAAGCTGGCAAACATCACACCAAAAAGTAGCACTTTGATACCTTTGGTTGAGGGTGCTGTTTTCAGTGGCAAAACTATGGGCTTAAGTTTTGTTATCATGTATGACCTTTCACTAGATTAAAACAAATGTAGCAGCACTGAAAAGTAACATCTGTGGCAGGAAACATTGTAGCTAGTGCATGGAAATAAATATGCTACTATGAATACAGATGTAATCTGTTTTGTAAATAAATGTAACCAAATATTAACACACTGCTCGGGATAATACATGTGAAACCCTTCTTTTTTTTTTTTTTTTTTTTTTTTTTTCTACAGACACATCATTTTTACAAAATTTGAGCACCAAATCACATGTACTAAAGAAGCCTGATCTGGATCCCTCCACCGAATATGAATCTAAGATAATTAATGTCAATGAAATTGTCAAAGTAGAAAGGTTTTTGGAACTTCACATGAAAAATATTCTGTTTCCAGTGCCTCCCATCAAAACAGCAGCAACTGACTCTAAAGGTTCAGCACACTTACTCCCTGTACCTGTTCATTTGGTGAAGGAAATGGACAAATCTGAAATAAAAGCTCTTCTCAGGTTGGTCCTATCTGTTTAATTTTCAACATGAGTATGAGAGGTCTCTGCACAGACTGTCATCTAGCTCTGTCTCTGCCATGGTCATGTTTTTGGCCTTAGTCTAATCAATGATAGCCAGAGTTTCTTCCTTTGAAAAATTAAGACTTTGGTGTTGGTTATCACTTACAGCCTTGAAGTCCTTTAAAGAACTAATCCGAATACTTTTAGAAAAAAACTGTTTCAATGGAGATAGAAGAGTACAAGCGTGTTCATTTAGAAAGAGATTTTGCTAGGAAGGTGCCTTAAAGCTCTGTGTTCACTTTTAGCTGAAAAAAATACCAATCTGGTCTGATTTAAGAAGCTCAGCTTTTTGTCTAATTTTGACAGAACTCTATTTCCTGAATATCATCAAACATTTTTGTTTTCTCTCCAGTGCAAAACAGACAGACACTTAGAGAGCTCAAGACTGTCAGGCAACAGTGTTTTCATCTTCCTGCTAGAGCTAGGTTTTTGAGAATCAATGTGTGGCATCTATCCAATACGTACCCCGTCAACCCTGACTGCAAAGTACCGTATCAGTGTCCTCTTCAGGAGCATTATTGCCTCTAACCTAGTTTTTTCTTCATATAATTTATTTTACAGTGGCTTTTATGCAGACCTTGTGGAAGAGGACAAAAGTTTGCTGTCTCTTGGCAATATGTTGGTCATCCTAGATAAAATACTTAAAAAGGAGGTAATAATAAACTGCTTTGATCTTGGAGGGTGGGGTGAGAGCTGGATTCCTCTGATTTTTGTTTCTACTGTATTGTTGTCCAGATATTAGTTACTGTGTACTTCACAACCCCACTAATCTCAGCTAGAATGTGTTTAGCTATGAGAGTGAGTATGCAAGATGAGAAAATAACTAGTTGGGGATAGTTGTTAACCCCAAGACATTTTTCTAATGATCTTTGGGCAAGGTGTTGTCCAGCTTTTCTGCAGTCATAGCATGTGAGTCAGTAGGAACCTTCTCATCACTCTCAGACATACAGGTGAGCCAGGCATTCACTCTTGCAGTTGAGGGGGGCAGAAGTTGGTACAGCAAGCACCAGTGAGCCGCAGCACGAAATCTGAACAGGAAATATCCAAAATTTTCCTGTCTCAGTGCACGGAGTTTTGCCTTCTGTCTAGGAGAGAGTTTACTTCTGCATTACCTTACATTACAAGATGCCATGCTATGTGCAGCTGTACCCATTTTCCATTTTTGGTGCAACACTTTACTCGGAGTAAATTCTGATTTACACATGCACACCACACACAAACCCCTCCTTTAGTGGAGCTGTTGAAAACGCTGCTGCATACTGTGATTCTGAGCAGAGTAATTCTAGTTTAGCATTTTGATTCTTGCAAGGTCAGGAATGAAAAGAAGGCAGGCTTAGAGGATGCACATTTGTATTTCTCTATAAAAGCCTGGAGAAGGAAAGAGGAAGAACTGCAAACAAGTTAAGAATATTATATCGTAATAAATCAGTCTCTCTCTTTGAATAAAAATCTCTCCTTAAAGTACCAGGCCTGCAAGGAAGAGTAACTGCCAGAAGGACCTCTTTCTTGTAAGCCATCTTCCTGCTGTTGGAGGTCACATATGTAGATCTCGGGGACAAATTTCTAACATTATAAACTGCACGTACCTCTAGGAGAGCCTCTAAATAGAACAAAAGAAATAGTAACTGGCAAAAAGGAATTGAACTTTTCATGAGTTGCAGATGCTAAGCTGAGCTTTTTGTGTTGACAAATGCCAAGAGGACTGAGGAGGGGGAGCATGCATTATATTTTTGCTTAGCTTTCACATAGAGTTCAAAGCACCACACAATACAAATGAACACTGAAAGGCTGACTGAATAATACTGTAATTGTGTTTTCCAGAAAGGAATAGCTCGCCTAGGTTAAAGGAAGAGTCAGAATCAGAATTGAGGGATGACTTCCTCTTCATAGGGTGTATTTTTTCTGGTACAATTTGCCTACTGGCACACTGAGCGTATCCAATCTGCAGACTATCTAGAGAAACAGTGAAGATGACCTTCCCCTGCAAAAGCTATTTTTACAGTTGCCTTTCAGCATAGCAACATACTTTTGCAGTAATAGAACAGCTCTTGGCATAATAATCGAATATGGCCTTTCTGTAGAAAATGAATTAGTAACATTTTCTTAACCCTGCTATGACAGATCATTAAGATCCCTTTCATACAGCTGTAGCTTTGTTTGAATGATGCATATAAATAATGAAAAATTCAGTTGTTACAAATAAAAAATGACATGATCTTGTGCAGCTTTAATTGCTTCTGAATGAAAAATATATTTTGCAGGTATGCAATGGAATTGCAGCATCACCCACAGCTGCTGTTTCTGTTGCTGTTGCACTAAGACATGCTGTTCGTTTTGGATTTCAAAGGTGAATTTGTATCTTTGGCTTTTGGGGCCCTTGGACAAAATGTAAAAATAAGATACTAAGTATGTGAAATATGGCAAATTGTCTTTGGAACCTTGATTTTTTTTTAAAAAAAAAAAGCACCTACATATGCATAGCATTTTCAATATGTAGTACAGACAAATACTATATATGCCAGCAAAAACCTTTTGCCTTACTGAAGGCAAAACATTTGTAAGGATGAGTGCTGTGCTAGCCTACATTTTCTTTGCCAGATTTCAGTTGGTTTTGGTCTGAGGACATTTTCTTGTTTTTTTCTCCCCAGTACCTGGTTGGAGAAAAGGAGTTCCCTCGCGCTGTCATAAATGTGTTTTCTTTATACTTTTAATGGGCCAGATTCAGAAACAATATACATTCTTCTTTATGCATCTAATCTACATGCAAACTCGTTTAAACAAATTGCATTAACTGAAAAAAATTACTTGTAGATGTAAGTGTGTGTATATTTTTCTTTGTTTTCTGCAGAGTGCTTTGTATATTTGTGGGAGACATGCAAATCATACCGAACACAGAAGATGGGTGAGGTTTCTCTTTACTTCAGGGAGTCAAATCCCAAAGGCTTTATAAGTGTTCATAAGTGTCCATATGCGTGATGAAATCTGCACTGAGGAATCGGTCACGAGCTGTGTTTAATTTGAGACAAAATACAAAATATCCCCAAATACATTTCTAAAGACAAACTGCTATCTCTAAATGTCACTTTATGAGTTTAGTGGTAGGTTTAAAGTATAATAGTGCTATATTAACTGAAATTTAGATTGTTATTGAAAATAGAACATTGAAAATGTAAAGTAATAAAGATGGCAATTATTAATTATATAGGGTGTACGCCCTATAACTGCAGGGGGCATACACTGCTGATGCTGAGATCCTTATTGAAAGTCATCTTTACTTATCTGTAACTTTTTTTGCCACTTCCCCTTTTTCTTAGAAGTAATTTGCTCGTGGTCTTTAATACTCTTTTTAAAAATACCTTTAAAAGGATTTAAGTTTTAATTGGTGTTTATGTTATGGCATGTAGTAATGCAAATATTTATTTGTTCCTGTGTTATGAATTAGTTCTAAAGAATGATGAAAGAAAAGATCTTTTTATCTCATTGGAAGTTGTTGGTTAGATACTCAGATGTGCTTTTTATTTACAGAAAAATACTCATGATACATATTTGTGAGGAAGAACAGTCTGAAAAGACCAGCTCCAAACACTATATTTCTCTAAACTGGAAAGAGGTGAGATTCACTTTCTGGAAACAATGTTAAGAGAAAAAACGTTTTGAACAGAAATAATAGAATGTATTTACAAACTCATAAAATGATACAGAGAATTACACACCTGACTGCAATTGGAACCGTTGAAAGTATTTCCTTTTCTTGCCCTTGCCGGGGTACTACTCCTTCACATATCTTTATATTAGAACGCATAGGTCTGAGGAAACCTTCAGTAGCTATTGTAGTTCATCTTCAAGAGGGCAAAGTTACAGTGTGAAGACACTAAGGAAAAGATTAATAAACTGCATGTTTAATATAAAAATTGCTGTGAAAACAGTATCCTGTTTCCTAGGTCAATCAAAAGCTTTTTGAGATTCACCTTAGTGTTTTGTTTTATATCTTGGGATTTGGAGCTTTACATTTGTGCTAAACAGTTTCTCGTTGTTAAAGGATGCTGAAGGAAACGACTTCTTTGCTGCTGTACTTGGATTCATTCTTCCTATAGCATATAGTTATCAGCCTGACTTGACAGTAATCGCTGTTGGACCAAATAGGAGCCTTGGAATCAGTGGGATTTCTCTGCTTTTTGCTTTACTACAAGGATTAGCTGAATCTCGAATTTTTGCTGTGATTGAGGTAAGAAGTGGTGCTAAGCCGTGGTATTTCAAAGTGCCCAGAACAGAATTCACATCAAGCAGCAGCAGCATGCTAGGTATGAACTGCTCCAAGCTGCCCAGTAGAAAATATTGGCTGTATCTATACTGTCTTTGGTACCCAGCCCCGCCCTGCCCCAACTTTGTGAAGCAAATAGCTCAAGCTTCTTTCTGTCCTGAGCAAGACACTGATGCACACTGAGCTGTAGGCAGCCTGCATGATTGAGAAACTGAGGCATGAATGCAAGCCCATGGTTATGTCTAAAGACAGCAGATGTTCTGACAATTTGCTACAACTTCCCTTTCCACCTGGGATTCACAGCTCAGAGTTGTCACCTCAAAAGAGACACTCGTCGGTTAATTGTATGTCCTCTTTCCGTCAAATGTGATTGAAAGCAGCGCATTGTTCTGTTTATCAGAAAACACTAAATATCCTCTCCTTCTTTCCCCCGGGCTGTACTTTATCACACATGACTTCAATCATACAGAAGACAAATCAGAATGGCATATATCCTTTAAGCGAACTTAATTGCCATAATACATAACTGGGGACTAATTTGCCCCACCTTTCTGTTTCTGGTAGAGAGCATGGGAAAGGAGATAAAGAATATACGGATCTTTCCCTAGTCTAGTTTTTCCATGCACTACCACGTTAAGGATTTCTAGATTTAGGAAGTCAGAGGCTGTATCCAGACCTGTGTGTGGTAAGTACCAGTGAGCGTTCTCTTCCATGAATTGTTTAATCTCTTAAAGAACTCAACTTACACTCTTTGCCTCTGCAGTATCCTGTGGCTGTAACACAATTCTGTGTGTTCTGTGAAACAGTTAACTTCTGTTTGCTTTTGTGCCTTCTAGTTCTTCTTTAATGAGAAACAATGATTAATTGTTCACATACGCTTATTCTAATCTGTTCCCCAGCAAGCATCCAATTAAAGATACACTATTCATTAAGCTGCCAATTAAGTAGATTTCAACATACTTTATTCTGTAGTCTTCTCAAATGTCATTTGCTTTAATTTATAGTGCTGATTCATAAATTGTCTAAACTAAAATAATTTTTACTTTGATACGCAGTATACATAAAGAGTGTATTTGCACATTACTAATTAGGAGTATGGAATTGAAAGAATTATTGACATTCGGAAGGGTAAACTCAAGGATAAAAAGGAAGCTAGGCATACATCTTCAAAAAATTACTGATACATTTATATTGGTACTCTGCAGGTAGCGCCGTAATGGGATTATGTAACGTGTGAGGATTTTGTAATGCATGTGCTTGGCTTTTTAGAACAACTGAATAAATATTTCTCTCTCTTAAAAAAAATAAGGTTAAAGTCTTCCAAATAAATGTTCATATTCTTCATATACAATTGACATTTCATAATACAGTTTCTGCAAGCAAATGATATTGATTTAGACTGTTATGAGTCAAAAAAGTCACTTCTTGCTGAAGCAAAATAGATCACTATTTTCTACCAATAAAGTAAATGATGCATGAAGTAAACAAGCTCCATGCTAACATTTTCTACCTTTAACCCAGCATTAGTTCTTTTAAATCACAAAAGGAAAACCGAGATTCTTTCTCTATTTGAAAGAAACAAGTTTTAGAGGAGATAAAAATTAACCTTTTTCAGAAAAAGCTTCTCCATTTTGACACATTTTTATTTGAAAATGGAAAGTTGCTCATTCTTGCTACTAATGCTAGCGACTTAATTACTAAAGCTTGTTTTACAATATTTCATGTATTACTGAAACAAAGAAAGTTTGGTACCCAGGAGCATTTTTTTTCCTTCTTCTTAAATAGGACACAGAGATAATTTTAATGCAAAGTGTAGCCAAAGTGTTAGTGGGTGCTTCTACACCTCACTTTGGAGTTTATGTACCTCCTACCCAAGAAAAAGTAAATAAAATAAAATTATTGAGAGACCAGTTTCAGGAGGAATGGAAAATGCTTCAGTGTTCAGGTAAGTTGTCTATTTTTATCTTTAGATCTTATTAATATATTTACATTTCTGAAAAGATAATAAAATACAGCTGGAATCCTGTAAGTCAGTGGGATATTAAAGTCAGTGGGAACACATTGATCTGATGTCAAAAGGATGAAATTCTGAATGCTTTTAGTTCTACCACTTGAAGCAGAAAGCACTGAATTTCACAGCATAACAACTGTATCTATCCTTGAGAACTTTGAATACTGTTACTCCAGAAGCTTGAACTGAAACTGCCAAAATATTATGTGCTTAAAAAATGGTTAATAAGATGTGCACTGGCTGTGATGGCTAATGTGTTTTCTGAATATAGTGCCAAAACAGGTGACATTTTTATACCTTTAAATTGTCCACAAAGAACTTGGCTTAACTCAATAGTGATTAGTCATGCTTCAAGTACATTCACAAATAGCTGAGGATTGGGTACTGCATTTGTGCACGAATCAGATTAGGCAGGTGTGTCTGTTTTCAAGCATACTTGTCTAGAAACATTTCTGTACTGAGTAACTTCTGTTTTTCAACAGAAAAAGCAATGAATGATAAAGGTGGGCATTTCTCTCTGAAAATGCCCTGCTCTCTTTCAGAAGAAATTGCCAAGAGCAGTGGTCTCATTCCAAGAAAAGTGTTCTTATGAGGTTGGGAATTGTGGTATGAGCTTGATTAATAACTTTTTCTTATTGCTTTTCTTTTCAGTGAAGGATGGGATTTCAAGAAATTGAATTCACTTTGGAATCATTTTACATAGCAGAAGCAAAAGACAATGTGTTGCCGTTCATGTTGCCTTTTAAATCATCAGAACAAGAGATCATCAATCTCTAAATAGAGTAAGAGCCATTCACAATTGTCTCCTGTTTTTAAAAAACTCAAAATCAGTATTTTCAGCTAGAGAATTGTGCTTCTTGTTCATGCTGGTTTTCGGCTGGATGGGAAATGATACCCAGTCCTTGGAACATCTTGAAATGAAAATTTATTTTAAAAGAAACCAAACCCAATGTCTAACATTTTCACAGACAAAAGCGGAGGAACACGAACATGTTCTGTTGCAGTTCAGAATTTCTTTAAACTTAATATTCCCAAGAAGTATTACTTCAGGTTGGAAACTGGGCAGTGGCCAGATTTTGGCTTCAGAACTCTTCAGGATGGGGGATTTGTTGGTTTCTTCTTCTCTCCCCCAGACTCTCCCCTGAAAAAAAATTTTTTTTTGACAATTCAGCATTTTCAAGGAAAAAAACATTTACTCAGAAGTATCTCGTTCCCTTTTGCCTGCCTTTGTTCACCCGAATTTCTACGTTGAATGATACCAATGTTGTATTTTGATATGTATTTTTCTAAGATCTTGATCAAAAATGTATTAAAAAATGAATTAAGAGGAAAAAAAGTGTGCTCTTGGTAGAAAGTTTGCAAATACCGTCAGAAGGCTGCAGTGACGTTCTGCAGCACACGCGTGGTTTATGGCGCTCTGGCAGTAGCGCGTTGTTCCTAGCGAATGGAGTAACGACGCTAACGGCGAGTATCGCAGCGACGGTTACGAATGGTGCACTGCCTGAACCGGGGCTTACGCGTCGGCCTTTAACCCGCGCTGTGGTACCGGGGCCCCGGCAGGCGCCATTACCTCAGCGGGGCTGCGGGGGCCTCCCCGCCTCCCGCCGCTGCCGACGCGCGCGCCCGCGCCGCCTGACGCTCCGCGCCAAGCAGCCGCCCCGCGCCGCCTGACGCCCCGCCTGGGGCCGCCCCCCGGGCCCCGCCCCGTCGCGCTCCCGTGACGTCAGCGCCGCCGTGCGCGGCAGCCCGCGCCGGGGGAGGAGGCGGCCGTGGCGTCCCGCTGCCGCCCGTGCCGGGGAGGCCGCCCCAGGTACGGCGGGGTGGGGAGCGCGGCCGCGGGGTCCCCCGGGCGGGGGAGAGGTGGAAGGCGGTGGCGGGGCGGCCCCGCGCGGTGCGCGGCTCTGCGGGCACGGGGCTGATGCTGAGGGCGAGGGCTGGCAGGCGGCTCTCGGGGGTGGAGGGGCTGGGCCCAGCTTGATCCGTAGGATGCGCCCCCGCCGCCGGGAGCTCCTCCGGGGTGGTGCTGGCACCGGCACCCCCCCGCACCTTTCCGATGGGTGCTCCGGAGCCGCCGCAGGGACGGAGGGCGCCGCGCAGGCCAGCCCCGCGCCGCGGTCACAGGCAGCAGCCCGCCGCTTCTCGCCGCTCTGTGCGTGGCTTCTGCTGAGGGCACTGCTTGGGGGGGCAGGTGGCGGGTGTCTCCAGGGAAAAGCTGGAGCGGTAGAGCTTTTGGAGGTGTTCCCACGTGAATCCTGTATTAGATCGGGACAATCTTCTGTCTCAGTCTGTTAGGCAAAATGAGGTGTCTGGAATTAAGCTTGCAGCAGCAGCACCTAGCTTGTGATCAGAGTCACGGTGTTATTTTTATAGCTCGTGTCCTAAATACGTGCTAGGTCGGTTTTCTTCTCTCTCGTTTTGGGCAGTTTCAGTTTAAGTTAAAGCATATTCATCAATTTCTCATACACGTTACAAGTGTTTCTTCCTTTTCCTGATATTTTTCAGGTCTTCACATGAAAACAGAGACCCAGACTGTAACTGCTGTAACTTGACTACTTGATTTGAAATGGAGAGCATTACGCAGTTGTTCAATGATTTGTGTGAAGCACACTTGACAGGTTTGCCGTGGAAGGTCCACCTGGGCAGGCTCAAGATCAGCAAGAGAAGGGCTAAGCAAAATCTGAAAAGGGTTGCTTATAATGCCCTGTTCATAAACCTTTTTCAAGATGAGGCTCGTAAGCTGCAATCAAATGTTTCCAGGCTTCCTGTGAAAAACAAAATTTTGATGCTGTCTTTCAACTTGAGAGTTGGTGGCCTAGGCGCTCAAGCGGATAGACTGGAGAATCTTGTGGAGGAACTGGAAACAGCTGAATGCTTGCCATTTACTGAAGTTAATTCTGTCTTGGATCTCTTAGTACAGCTTGCTGGAACAGGTCCTCCTCAGCTTGTACCCCAAAAAAAGGACTATTTTTTGAACAACAAATACGTTGGGAGAAATGTCAAATATCAGGGTTACGATTATTACGATGTAAGTGTATTTGAAGCTGATATACAATCTCTAATAACAAATGAAGAATGTCAGTTCAATGACACAATTCAAAAGACGCTTCAGATAATGGAGGCTGCACCTGGCACTGGACTCCCTGCCATAGGGTTGTTCTCACAGAACTATCCTGCTGGTGACAAGTTTGAGAAAGAAACGCGGGTCTCGCTCTTCGGTGCTCTTGTCCACAGCCGTACGTATGATATGGACATCAAGTTGGATTTACCACCAGTGCCTGACAATGCAGATTTGTCTGGACTTGCAATTAAAGTATGGTATCATTTGTTTTGGACTTAAGAGTGTATGCATGCTTTCAATATGCCACTTGGATACTGTAATTTAAAATACAATTAGTGGTTACATTTGTAATAGAAGCATACAGTGTTGGAACGTAAGATGGAGCAGGGATCCTTTTCTTTGCTGACAACCAGATAAGCTTTTTGCATTCAGAGATGTATGATAACAAAAACCTCGGTCTTGTCCTGTAGCTGTGTAAAAACCCCATGATTTGGCCATAGGCTTTATGAAGTTAAGCCATCGGCTATATCTGTGCCTTCCCCACCCTAGTAGTCTTTTGGTTGCATTTTTGCCTGCCTTGTATATTGAACTCTTTTGCGTTGTTGCTTACATGTTACTGTTCAGCTTGCCTGCGTAAGCATTTCTGTCTGAATGTACATGTTTTGCTCTTCAGAGTATGTTAACTAACTTGTATTTTCTTCTTGGCTTATTGTATCTTAAAACATTTGTTTTGGTTATTATATTTCATTGAACCTCCTCATTCCCACTGTCCTTTTAACTCTTCTGTGTGTACAGTTTCTACTGTATTTTTTCCCCCTTTTGTTGTCCGTTCTGTTTATTTTTGTTATGTTTTATTCTCATAGAGGTACTTGTCAGGGTTTTTTCATTCTTTCCATTTTTACTGTGTGTAGGTACGGTTTTTGTACTTCTGTACTTTTAATCGTTAATTTGTTCCCACTGCTTAACATGTGGATAGCTCTTGTAGTTCCCTTAACTCAGGGTCTTCATTGAAACTTAAAAGGCAGACACATTGAAAAAGAAAACCCCTGCTTTTCAATGTGCACATATGGATGTAAGTTCTAACTTGGGAGAGGCAGAACCTTTTTGCGTAAGTACTGTATTCTTTCCATCAGACTGGAAAATTTGTGATTTCTTGAAGAGCAGCATGCTGCTTTTTTATGTGGGTGTGATTGTCTTTTTCTAAAATTAGGACTGTTCTGATATACAAGTTCTGTTGAGTGGGAGTTGAGGATGTGGCATATACATTGTTTAGATGCCTGCAGATTTTCTGCATATGAATAAGCATAAGGGAGCAAACTATGTTTGTCATAGTTAATGAAATGTTTACAAATTTGAAGAATTGGGGTCTGGATTTTTTACTGAAATACTGAGCAGTATGGTTTTATTAGTGTTACATATTGTTGAATGTCTAGACCTTGGATTCTCAGTTTGTAGAACTATATGCTTACCGAAGGAATAAGTGTCAATAATATACTGACAAACAGTATATTGTTTTGATGGTGATTGTTGTTTTTTATGTAGGCATTAATACTTACAGAGACTTATCAAGTGAAAAGAGTGCTTACAGGAAAAACCTAAAATAGATACAAAGGGAGGTTGGGTGACAGATTGTCATATAGAGGCACTTGATCATGAATGACAGCAGAGCATCTTCTGTGTTAGCATATGTTTCTTCAGTAAAATGTTTTTACATGTAACATTTGAACTCTCCCTGACAGGTTCCCCAAAGTATAGACCAGTCAGAAGATGAGGGATTCCAGTCAGCATCCAATCTGACTCCTGATTCTCAGTCAGAGCCGAGCATGACTCCAGACATAGACTTGTGGGATGCAGTGCTTACATACGGACCCAGCAAACGAAGATGTTGGGAAAGAATTGGATAGTACGTGTCTGATGTTACTGGCAAACTTACTATGCATCGTATGAAAATGTATGAAGGTGCATTTCATCTTAGTTACAAATTACCTCAGTATAAATAGTGAAACGAGCATATTTAATTCACATAATTCAGTATACTGCCTTCATGATTGAGAAAGGATTAAAGATCATGCAGTTTCAACAAACTAGTTCTTAGGTTGCAGCTGTTCCATAGGAAGAGATAAAACAAAATCTTCTTTGTCAAAAACACTGAAGACATTAAGGAAACACTTTCTATTTGTGTGAAATGTAACATTTTTCTAACTAATCTGACTTCTTGTGCACTATGCAATTTATCTCAGTCTAAAATGATGCCATATTTTCAGTTTCAAAAGAGAAAGTGGTAGTTATAGAGCACTAGAATAATTAAACACACATCTCCCAGTATTGTAAGATATTGTATTCCTTTTCCCTGTCTGTAACCAAAACAGAAATTAACAGGTTTCTTGATGGTGTAGTTAGACTTGTAGTTCTGTTGGCTGTTGAGCAGAAGATGCATCTTCTGAGACAAGGCTCTGTATAGCCCTGTTAAAGCTTCCTGGCTTCCCTAAAATAGAAGGACAGAAAAAAAAGCAGGTATAACGGGTATCTTCCTTTCATTCCTGATGGACGGTGCTGTGTCCAAATTCTTGGACAGAAATCCAGAGATTCCTGGAGAAACTTTGCTCTGTGTGTTTTCTGTAATTTTAGGGAATAAGCTAGTAATGTGTCTGTTGCAGTATTACACAGTGTGTTTTTTCAACTCCTGATCCTGAGATGCTCAGAAACTTAAAAGTTCCCTGATGTGGTTTTTAAAAGCTGCTGTAGCACACTAGCTTTGTTCCTAGTACAAGGCAGTTTTTCTTGCTAACGTTTAGACTGTAAGGACCTTAGAGTCAAATATAGACTATATATTTATATATATATAGCCTGACAGCTTTCGTGTAATGCGTGGTACTAGAATTCAGAATTCTTGGAAGAATCAGGAGAAGCTGTTTTTGAGGGGATAGTAATCCTCGCTGGGAAGAGCTAAAACGAGTTAATACAAGTAGTTATAGCATTTTGAGCATCTTGCTCTGTATTTGAATATTAGTATTACATGGACCCTGGAAACCTGGTGTACTATCGACCTCATTTTCCTAATGTGAAGACTGCAATCGGGGAAGGCTGCAAAAGAAGCTGGTATTTCTCTTCCAAGGTTTCCGTCTCTGAACTTGTGTTCAAATTACCTCTTTCTTCACTGTACTGATGTGGGCTACAGTTTCATTGACTTGAATGTGCATTCCCTTGAAAATGTACTATATTTCTAGTAGCTTTTTCTGTGGTCAATACTGGCTGTGTAAAATTCTGAAATGCCTTCTTTTCTTTAGGAGATGTATTTCCTTCTTTTCATATCATTACCTTGTAATGTTGTGTTTACTCTGACGCAGCCCGCCTGGTAAAAAAGAGGAACCATATCTTACTGAAGCTGGGAGAGAAGCTTTTGACAAATTTTACAAACTTCGAGAAGGGGAATTGCAACTGTTTAGTAATACTGTACTTCAGCTTCCACAGCTTGTGCTAATGAAAGAACCTGAACTGGTTAAGGATGTCTTGAATGTCCTCATTGGTGTGGTATCCACTACGTTTTCACTCGATCAGGTGTGGAAGATTTTTAACTGTGCTTCTTAGTCACAACTTTTTCTTTTCTTGTTTGTAGAGGTTTCCTCTGCAGCACATTTATTTCTTCTGAGATCTTGCAGCTGTGGATACTGTTAAAATGATGAATGCGACCTAATGGCAAATAAGGCAGTATTTATTTATTTATTGCAATAATGGTGTTCCTGCAATAGGCTAAGAGTATTTGTAGTCCTCTAAGTGAAAAGAGGTTTATGAGCACTTGAAAATAGAGGTGTAAATAGTTGTAGATAGGATTTTCTTTAAAGAATTAGATATGATCTTACTCTGTATTTGAAAAATACCGTTCATACTCTTGAAATTTTGCTACAATTTAATGTTTATCACACTGTTCTAGCTATATAGTATCAGTCACCAACTGAAAATGTCTGCTGTTATTTTTATGTGTAAATGTTTGCAGTTTTAAATCAAAATACAGCTATGTAACAATTGAATCTGACTTTTTTTCCCCCTCCCTATATCCTTTTAGGCGGCTCAGACATTTGTGATAAAGGAGGGAGTATATGTATCTGGAACTTCACCAGAGACAATGCACAACCTACTCTCAGAAGTTGCAGAGTATGGAACCTATTACACACGACTAAGTCATTTTTCTCTTCAGCCAGTTTTAGACTCTTCATACAGCAAAGGACTTGTGTTTCAGGTAAAATAGTTGTATTAAGTCATCGAGATTTAACGGGCTAGTTGTCCTAATTAGGTAGAGAAGGTAACTTTGATTTCGTGTAAAGCTGGAATTTCTGCATTCTGCAAAGCATTTTAAGGGTAGTGCTCATCCCAGGTTGGCAATGAACAGTGCCACTGTGTTTAAATCACAGCTCTGTCTGCTTAGGGCTTGCTTGCACCAAAATGCATGATAAAAGGTTTTCATTACCTGAAGTGTGATTTGTTTAGTCATATTGTTCTGTTGAGGACTAAAGGAATATAATTGTTAGACGTTTTAAAAACATTGTATATTTATACATTAAGATCTATAAAATTAAAATACAAGAACTTTCTTAATACGGTATGTGTATATATATAGTATAGATCTCTAAAAAAATAAAAATGGAAGTAGAGAAATATGATATTTAATACCTTTAGTTATTTTCTATTAAGTGCATATTTTGCCTGTCATTCCTCTGTATTATGCTGAACTGTATGTAGACCATGTAATAGCAGGTGATTTAATCTCTTTCTAATGTGTAGAATTAGAATTCGTTATGAAAATGTATTCTTTCTGGATATTTTATTTACAGCAATGTTAATAGAAATTGAATAAGAATGTCTCTTTCCTTGTCTTGTTAGAAAAAGTTCTAGACAAGTTTTTTGCAGTATCCAATTTAGGATGAAAGTAAGGAAACAGGTTTCCCTAGGTTTATATTATGGCTGTTAAGAGGACAAGGAGCTCCTCTAGGGGGAATTCAAAGAAGCTGAACCAAGATGCTTTATTACACTGTGTGTGTGAGTACAGGCTCTGTGCACTGATGTATAAAGTGTATAGAGGAGTCATCTGGCTAATTTGAATGTCTGAAGTTGCGTGGACCCTTACTTTCCCCTTACTTTGGTATACAAGTCTCTGCATATACAAATTACTTTAGTGAAAGGTTTGTTTTCATGCTGATACAATTGATGTGAGACATAGATAGACTATAAACAGCTGTAACAGTAAGACTTTAAATATTTTCTGTTGATACTAGGCATTCACAAGTGGGCTGAGAAAGTATCTTCAATATTACCGAGCCTGTGTTTTGTCAACACCTCCTACTTTAAGTCTTCTAACAATCAGCTTTCTCTTCAGAAAATTAGGTCGTCAGTTGAGGTAAGAGAATAACATTAATATTTAAGGTTTTCATAGCATAAAATATGCAATCTATTTCTTCATATACGCTAAAAGAGACAATATTACGCGTGCATTTTTACATAGTCTTTCAGTATTTTTCCTGTTATTGTAACAGAAGGATTTCCTTAAATAGAGAAGATTGTAGGGAAATATGTGTAAGGTCTTTATATTCAGTTTCTTTGTTGTCTCTGTTACCATTCAACTGATACAGTAGGGGTGTTGTATGATATTCAGCTTTAGCAAGGTGCATCACTGTGATCTCGGAGACTTCTGGCAGAAATTGTTACATACGTTTTAATACTGTTTTTTAGGTATTTAGCTGAACTTTGTGGCATAGGAACAACTGCGCTGGCAATCAGTGGTGGACCTGGTGCTTCGTTTCCTACGGTGATAATTTGATGTTTTTATGTTTGATTTGAGTTAAGATTCTTGAAAATTGGGTAGAATTTTACATAAAATATTTAGTGGTGTTTCTGCTACCAAAGGTATGACCTTGGACCTCTAGTTAGAATGCCATGATCCTTTCTCCAGATATTTTAAAATTTGGAATTTTGTGTTGTGTATTCAATACCTAAATAAACAAAAGACCCAAAATAAGCCTCAGAGCACATTAAATTTCATTCAAAAGGAGGTATGTGTAGCAAGGTGAGTGAATCTCACTCTCTAAACATATCTGTTTCTCTCCAGTGACTATAAAGTGAGCTTGAGGTAACTAGCTCAGATCTTAATTACAGATAGCTAGAGGAATTGAGATGGATCCTGCCTTCTGTGTCTAGTGAAACATGTAAAGCTGTGTATTTCTGAGTCTTCTATTATTAAAGTTGTATTGAAGTTTGTTGCCTAATGTTAGAATATTTTTCGGTTGTTTAGGGTGTTAAATTGCTTTCATATCTGTACAAAGAGGCTCTCAACAACTGTAGCAATGAGCATTATCCAGTTCTTCTGTCTTTGTTGAAGACAAGCTGTGAACCGTACACAAGGTGCGTCCATACCATTCTCTACATAATTGTGTTTAAGAGCAATTCTGAATTAGCAATCTGGAGGGTAATTGCTAATTTAACAATGGCTGTTAACATTTTCAGAGAAAATATAAGATGTGGCTGTATCTGCAAAGTACCTACTGAAATTAATTCATTTTTCTGAATCCTTCTTTCTCTCTCTTTTCCTGCTCAGTTATAATATAAGGGGTTTGTATGTGAGTAGATTAGTAAATAAATACATGTAAATAAGACTTTTTTTCTTGTTGCTGGTCCTGGAATTTCATACTGGAATATAAATTTCAGATAAACTTTTTTCTTTTCATACCTGTAGTAATATCCTGAAACTGGCAACTAACAGGTTTCTCTTGGAGTTGCACAAACTGGGAAACTTCATGCTTATTTCCACTGTTTTGTGGGCTTTTCAGTAAGCAAAGATAAAAAAAATTAAAATCTGTTGTTCATTAAGTAGATGTAATTAACAATAGGAAGTAGAGTTCCTTGGATTGCAACAGTTTTGTTAAGCAGTGCACATCAATTTAGAAATTGTTAGTTTATAGACTTTCTGAAGAGATACTACTTTTTTTTTTTAATAGCTATTATATGGATTATAGCTGTGGTCCATTATCAGTTTACAGTGATACTTAATAGATGTAATGATACTAGAAATATAAAATAAAAGTCTGGCAAAATGCTCTAAATCTAAGACTCCTCCCATGGCCACCCATCTTGTTTTTAATTCCTTCTACATTAAATGTTCTTCAGAGAAATTTAATTTCAGATTTACCAGAAGACTCTTCGAAATATCTTCACAGCTCCTGCTCTGCAATTTATAGAAGATAGTCAGATTTCTGAAATACCAAGGGCAGGATATCATGGCATCACAAGGAACCTAAAAATATCAAAATATGCTCTACTAGTAGGTGATACTTAACTGCATTGACTCTTAAATTTGTTGCAGATTTCTACTGAAGCATGAATGATATACAGTCAGGGCTGCTGTAGAAGGAGACCTCCATGATCTGCACAAAGTGTTAGCCTACTCATTCGTTACCCTGGAAAAAAATTAAATAATAGAAGTCGTTGGTCAAATAAATCATAGAAACATGAGATTTTTAACACTTTAAAAGTTATTAACTTTTTACTTACAACCTTAAAGTGGAATGGTGGTTCCTGTGCTACATGCTTCCTGTTTGTTACACTGAACCAACCTCTAGAAACAGTGTTAGTATTGCAACTCCTAAGAAAAGAAAAGATTATCTTCAAAGTGCTCTAAGCCTTCTTATCTATAGCTCCAGATAACTATTTTTTTATTTCTTCAAGTCTGGTTTCACACAGAGGAAATATGAAAAAACATAAATAGATATTCCAACATAGTAGTTCTCATTATTGCATGTGTATTAGGTCAGGAGGAAAAGTATTGCATCTTTGTTTTATACCCTTTCAGTTTCTCCATGCTGTTTTTAAAGAGTTACCTCTCTTTAAAATAAACCCTTTCTGCTTATCTCTCCCTATGCTTCTGATGTGCTGCAAAGATTTCTAGAAATTTTTGATATATATTTAGTAAATTAATACAGAGAAATAAAAAGGTTGTTTTAATTAAGACAGTGTTCTTATACACACAATTCTGTGTGTATCTTTAAATATCAGTGTGACAGCACATAATTGCTGGTTTTTATCTTGCCTATATCTTGTGTGTTTTGATGTTTTAAAGAGTACACCTACTGTTTGGTTATAATAAAGTTGAAAAGGCAAGAGGATTGATTTTCAATATTGTACAATTATATTTTTTAGATTTATCTATGATTGGGTATACAGTGGTGTATTCAGAGATGTTTATGGAGAATTTATGATCCAAGTGAATGAGGATTATCTTTGTTTCAGAGGTACTGTATGTATATGATTAAATTCTAATTTATGTAGTATGTGCTGTTAATGAAATAATTAAAAATATATACTCTCATCTTTTTGTTTGATATGTAGATAAACATTACTGGACTCATGGTTATGTTTTGATTTCAAAAGAAGTGGAAGATTGTGTCCCTGTATTTCTTAAACATATTGCTAATGATGTATACATATGTGGGAAAACCATAAACTTGCTGAAACTGTGCTGTCCTAGGGTAAGTTTTGGTTTGTTTCCTTCCTGTTACATTGAGGAAACCATGTCTCTTTAGAGCAAGTTTCTAGTTTTTTAGCAAGTTTGCCCCTTTATTGAAAACTGGTATTGCTGAGTAGGATGTGCGTTCATGAAAGGCGATTACTTGCTCTCAGGTACTTGTGAGCTGACTGTCCACTCTACTTGCTAACATCTCACTGCAGAAATACAAATTTTTAACAGCATCAAATTTATCATATCCACGGCATGTGCTATATGTCTTCTTTATATTGAAAACAAATGTTTTGGGCTTCCAAGCAAGTGCCTTCCATTTTTCACACAACTCACGCTACTATTTTTTGATTTCAAGATGCCTTGACTCAGTTCTGCGTAGCTCTTTTATTTCATCTCTATTGCTACAATTCCATAAGTGCTTAAATAGTTCTGTTTGTTCATGTTTTGGAGAACAAGTTTTGTCCTTAATAAGAAAAACATGTTAAACTACCTTGCGTCTTCCCTCTTCTCTATATATGTTTAACAACGAAACAACCACAGAGGTGTCAGAAGTCTATATGCACTATTTCCCAAGTAACTAGTTTGTGGGGTTTTTTTAAGATCAGAGCTCCCCAGTCTTGACAGAGCTGAGCAGCCCAGTATCAGCTGTTTGATATCAGATACCAGGCATAAACCTAATATCTCAAGTGAGATGACCCTCTGCTAGTTCCTCCTACTATTCTAAAACTGACTTAGGTGTGCCAGTAGTACTGGGCTTTTTATAAAGCAGTGTCCGCCATCGTTTCCATTATAAACTAAACTACAGCTTTTTCAGTCCCTAACACAGTATCTTGATAGACAGAACATTCCCCCAGGATGTCTGGCACCAGGTTCAATCATCTTTCGTGTCTGAGAGTGCCAGTCGTGTTTCATCCCTTTCAGTGATAACGCCCTCAACAGCGGCTCTTCATTTTTGCTTAGGCTGACACAGTCCCAGGAACACAGCTCTAGGGATCCCATCTTGTGGCTCTTACCAGTAGACTGAGGAATCCACTGTGAGCATGCTTGTGCGCTCTTTTTTTCCCCTCCCCCACCCCCATAAAGCTCACTTACCTGTTTTCTGCACTGAGTAGTACAGCTTCAGAGATTTAGGGATATTGAGGTGGACCAGAAAAACCCAAGATACTTATCCTAGAGAGCAGGTACTCTGTGGGGTGCACTGGCCATATTTTTGATAGTTATGTCTGGTGCAGAGCTCTGTCCTGTTGGTGTATGTTAGTTATGTTCCAGACAGTTCCTACTAAGTGGGGATCTGTGGGGGATGTAAGTGAACAAAACCCAACTTCTGATAGGAGAGATGCATTCAGTGCTGAGTTACTCAGGCGCAGTTAATTTGGGTGTTCAGAAAAGCAAGATGTTAGGCATTTAGAATGACTAGCATAAAATTCTGTATCAGATTTTAGATTCCTATCTGATTCAGTGGGAAAGAGGGGACTCTGAGAATTTGACCTGTGATCCAAGTTCTGGAACATTATACTTCTGTCTCCTGCCTCAAATGATATAAATATTAAAGCCAATTATTTTAATAAAAAAATTATATCCTGTGTGGAGGCTTGTTTGAGTATTTTGAAGCATTGCTAAGTTAAAAAAACAAACAAACATAATGTGAGTTTATAATGGAACATTTTACAATTTAAAAGATGTATTTAAAAAGAAATTTCTCATTTTTCAGCATTATATATGTTGGTCAGATATACCTGTTCCCCGGATTTCAGTTATTTTTTCGCTTGAGGAGCTGAAAGAAATAGAGAGAGATTGTGCAGTGTATGTAGGTCGAATGGAAAGAATTGCCCGATACAGTTCTATAAGCAAGGAGGAAAAGGTAAATGAATAAAAGAATAAAGACCTTATCGTTAAGATATTTTTTTTAATACTAATTTCTCATTTTTGTTATTCCTGAAAGAATTTGTATTTGTGATTAGTATTTTTTCATTGGTCAATTGCTGTTTGAATTGTTATCACAGCATATAAACTTACTTAATATAGCTTTTAAAAGTATAGCTGGTGTGTTGTCATTTGTTGGCATTTTCATATATTAAATGGGTTTTAGAGTTCCATCTTAGTTCTTTGCAGCAGCAGATTTGCTCTCCTACTGAAAAGTTCTGAAAAGATTGTGAGGTTCTAATTTAATAAATGTGACAAGCTAATTAGTAACCAGATAAGACTCTTTTTGTGATTTGCATAGCTAATTGTTTTTTCAGAACTCTTTTAGTTATAAAGAGACTTCTGCCATTCAGGTGCCATCACTATAGTGCATGTATCAGATGGATTTGTTTTAAGGTCTAGAGTATTAACTTTCAATATTAGTTTATAGACTTTACATTTAATTAATTGTTTTATTCATATTTCTGTACTGTAATCATAGATTAATGACCATTATAAAGTGTGCACCTGTCTTTGCAACAGTGTGTTGTCGAGTCTAAAATAATAGAAAAAATGCCTACCTGTATTTTGGTTTGGGTTTTTTTTTTAGGATTTGCGAATGGAAATAGCCAAACAAGAATTAATTGTTCATGCTCGAGAAACTGCTAGCAAAGTATTAAAAGCCATTAATGGTAAGTTGCAGTAGTGCTTCATGTGTTTTCTAGTGGGTTTGTTAATGTAAACTATCGGTACCTTTATTTTTAATACAGATCGGCAAATATCGGAACGCATGGCTTTGGATGCAAAGAAGCGGGAACAGTTTCAGAAGCTGAAAGAGCAATTTGCAAAAGACCAAGAGGTATTTCTCTGTGTGTTCTAGAGGCCAACTGTATTTCTTAGGCAAATAATTGAAAGGGCATATTGATTTATTGAGTGAATAGCTCATGGGGTACAAATAAGAACTTCTCTTGCAGAAGTGTGTGTTACAGCTGGTATTGAGAGTGGCTTTTAACAGTGTTAAATATTATGCAGCGTCGCCTTGCAATAAAGCAAGAAGAAATTGATGATGATTTCAGCTATGCCCGAGAGCTCAGAGAGAGAGAAAAAAGACTGAAAGCTTTAGAAGAAGAACTGGAAAAAAAGGCAAGGTAAATGTATCAGAGTAGTCTCCCAAAGCTTAGATAATCCAAAACCTCCTAAGGACCTCAGGAACAACTATTGTATATTAAATCTACGGCACTAGCAGTTCCCAGACATTGCTCTCCAAGGGTAATGTTTGCAGTTAAAAGATGAATGTAAGGATTTTTGGTAATTTATAAGCAATTTTGTGATTTAGGAGTGGTTAGTGACCCAAAAATCTGGAACCCGCTGATTTATACCAACCCTATCCAGATTGGGTTTTGTTATGATCATAATTCCAGTAAAAAAATTAAATGCATCTTACAATTAAAAGCTGAGCCCACAGCAAAAATGGTGACGTGTATTTCAAAGCAGAAACAAAAAGCAGATGGAGGAATTAGATTAATAATTATTTGAATTTCTCTTGTTATGCATCTAGTTGTATTTTACTTTCTTCTGTTACATCTAAAAATACTTGAGATGAGTGGCCTGCTAAGAATAGTTACAGAAATACAGACTGAGAACACAGTCCTGTTCTCTCCACCTGTTTATTGTCTGTGATTGAAGCCTCTGTTTTCTACTTTTTAAAAATTGCTTCTCCTTTCTGAAGGGCTAAAAGGTCTTGTTCTTTAGAAGGGAAGATGAAAATGACTATGTGAAAATCTGTAACTTAGCTTTATTTTTACCTTCGTTTAGGCAGGAATTAATTGACCATTATAGCAAACTTTCTGACGATGCAGCCCGTAGGGAACAAAGAGCGTTATGGAAAATCCAGCGACACAAATTGGAAACAGCCCGTCTGAAGTTTCTATTAGAAGATCAAAAACGCATTGAGGTATCTTCTGAAAAGATATAAGATATGTAAAAAAGAAAATTTGGTACTTGGTGCTCAAAGACTTTTGGTTTCGTCTTTTTTACTTACAGGAAATGCTTGAAAAACTTCCAGATGGAAACTACAGGAGAAAATTGGATGTTATTCCTTATAAACAGTGCCAGCTGGCCTTAGATAAAAACCCTCTTGTGAAAGATCCACATTCACAGGTGAGTTTACTTTCTTACATAAACTCCAGGTTGTTGTTCCAAGTTTCCCTCAAGGGAATCCTTCTCATGGTCCATTGCAGTTCAGTAAACACAAGGTTCGCTATAACGGCAGGGTGAGCAGTTGTCATGATATTTGTAGTACCTCTGAAAAATTGGAAGATTTTACATCTTACTTCTAATAAAGTGGCATCCTGATAAGTAGCTTGATTATGTAACTAGCCATACAGCGTAATAATTATTTCTTTTTTAGGTGTCTTCTGTGAAACCTCTGAATTCTAATGAGAATGTTGGCAGAAAAGAATCTGAGCCTGGGCTGGAATATGCTGCTTCTGCTGACAAAGCACTGCCCATGCCAGAGCTGACAGATAATAACCCTGATCAGCATTTTCAGCCTAAAGCAGCAGGGTCTGAAAGCAGTCTCCAAAGTTCGGAGAAAGCATGCAGTCCTCCACACAGTGCTGATTCCTTGCCTGAATCCAGTGTGAATATAGAAGATTTCTTATCAAAGCCACAGGATGAACAACCTGCTGCCATTAGCATACAAGGATCTTTGCTGGATGAAGCATTCCGAAATATTAACTCGGATCTTTCTGGGACTTCTCAAGTAAGTACAAATCAGCCTGTCTTGGGAGGAGCACTGGAAGGAGAAGACAATGCACCACTGCATCAGCAAAATGAGTATGATTTTAATACAGTTCTCAGACCATTTGCAGCTTGGCAGGGACATGTTAGAGTTGGAGAAAATGTATTTGATGGGGAGTACAGAAGGCCTAGGTGGAATATTCGTGGACATACATCTGATGCCAACATCAGAGTTGGAGAATACGTACCTCATGTGGACACTTACCAGCCACATTCAAGTCCTTATGGGCATTCTTCAGACTCCCATATACAAATCAGCGGCTGTATTGCTGAAGTTGAATCTAGCCAACCCCGATGGAATATTCATGGGCATGTTTCTGAAGCTCATATTAAAATTGGGGAATATGCTTCAGAGGTAGAGCCCTCAAGGCCGAGGTGGAACATTCATGGACATGCTTCAGAAGCCAATATTAAGATTGGAGAGTATGTGTCAAATGTAGCTCCTACAAGGCCTCGATGGAACATCCATGGTCACGCATCTGATGCCAATATCAAGATTGGTGAAAATGTGTCAGAGGTGGTCTCGGCTAGACCTCGTTGGAACATCCATGGCCATGCTTCACAGTCGCACATCAAAATTGGAGAACTGGTTTCAGATACAGAGCCTTTGAAATCTCGTTGGAGCCCATTTGGTCACGCATCCCAGTCAAGCATCCAAGTGGGGAAGTGGGCCCCATCTACAGAAAATGATCCAATACCTCATCGTAACACCATTTTGGGTCCTTCATCTGACTCCACAGTTCAGACGCTTCTGTATAGTGAAGAGCGGTCTCCTGCTGAAGGCAGCAGAAAGGAAGCAAAAACGTCAGAAGTTAAGGAAAAGACTTTACCACAGTCACAGTCATCTGATAGTGTTCCAGTCTTTCTTCATGCTAATATTAAAGATGACAAAAAAGAAAATACAACAGGAGAGAAACAAGAAGGTAAAGTAGCATTGTTTATTCAGTCAGTATTTGTTTAAGGGGTCTTGAAAATAACTGTAAATGTTTGTGTTCAAAATGGGTACTTATTACTTAATTCCTTGCATAGCTTTTCAGACACAGAATTTAGAGGAAAGAATTTGAGCTTAGTCTTGCCTCTTACATAAATGAGACAGAGTATTAAAAAAACTCTAGTCTGAAACTTCGTGGAACAGGACCTTGTGGGACCTGGAGTAGAGAATAGACATGAAACTGCCTTGGGTGGGACTGCGGGGAGGGCCTGTTCCAGGAGGGGGGCCGTGATGTCCTATAGAGAAATTCTGACAAACTTTGTGAGCAGATCTGAGGTATGAACTAAGTATTAGAAGCAAGCAAGTAAGTCTGAGTAAATGTTGTCTTTAATTTACTTGTAATTACAGTAATTGCAAATGTGATCAACAAGGACCCTTCTCCAGATTCCTCACAGAGCTTACAGGTAAGAAACTAATTGTCGAGAAGACTTCCTTTCCTTTCGAAGGATTAAACACCCTGGTAGTTAAGGTAATGCATTTCTGTCCTAATCTGGTAATCACTGTAATACCGTGTTGTATGTCAGAAAAGTACAGGTGAGTAAGCTCTTTTATTTTCAGTTGGAGCAACTAGTCAATTAGCTGTAAGAACACATTAAGTGTGAGTAGACAAAGCCAGCATTTCTCATACAACTTGTCCTTTTTTTTTGTTTTAGGCAGAAGAACCTGAAAAAGCAATTCCACAAGATGCTGCGCCTCAGGAAACTTTGTTTTCTGAAGCTAATACTCCAAAGACTGAGGAGGAGGAAGGGGGAGAGGAAGATACATGGAAGAAAGAACAAGCTTATTTGAAAGCCTTATCGGATCAGTATTGTATTGAAAAATATCAGGATAGTTATGATTTGATGTGTGAGTAGAACTGTTGGAACATTAGATCAATAGAAGATGTGGTAAACTTCAGCAAGAAAGCTGAGTGCCGAACAAAATAATTGAATTACTAGTAGATTGCCAGTATTATGACCTCCAGTAGCCAGACAGTTCTTCTAGGCACAAAGATGAGAAATAAATTTTGACGCATTATGATGATATAACCTAGATAAGTTTGTAGAGTTTAATAGGAACAGATTATCAAATTGCTTAAATGTAGTAACTTAAGATGTTGATGTATTTTTGAATTTAGCAGAACTACCAGTTTCTCATCTCTTGCATCATGTGATACCAAGATCGTACACTTTTCCTGTGGATCCTATGGTACAGTCAGCAACGGATGAAACAGCTGTACAGCTGAGTGAGCTCTTATCTCTGCCAGTGCTGATGAAGCGTTCTATTACTGCTCCACTTGTATCTCAGTGAGTATTTGTTAGAAATAGTGAATCGATAATTTAGCAATGTCGTGTTCCTTAGTTCTTTTTTGAGACGAGTTTCACATAGATCTGTTCTCTTAAATTTTCACTTTGCCCCCAAGAAGTGGTCCAGTGGATGGTTCGTTACTACCCAAAAAGTTCAGATTTACATTATAAGTACTAACATAAACTTATATTTTAATGTGTTAATTAAAAATTTGAACATTTATTTGAAATACAAGGGCTTGGAGGGAAGTTTTTGGTCTCGGACTTGTGGATTATGCGGCAGTGGTTTCCAGACCATTAGCTTCCTTGTTGTTTTAACAAGATTTATTTAATGTTTGTGCTAGTTTTTTATTTGGCAAATGAAAGATGAGGGGGGGGAAAAAGAAAAATCTTTTGATTGTATTAAAGCTCATGCATATTGATCAAGATATATTTTATGTTTCTGTGGGAACTCCAGCTTCAAGGCTGTCCTGAAGTTTAATGGAAGCTGTTATTTTTACTATTGTATGAGGTTTCCCTATATATTCCATGTTGGACCGTTTCATTAGTATATCTAATGGTATTTTAAACAAAAGGTTTTGTTACTGTATACAAGATTAGCTTCTGTCATGAACACAGTTACTTACAAATGTGTTGAAATGCTTCCCGTTTTGGAACCTCTTGTATGTTTGGCTTCCCATTTGCTAGCTCAGAGTATGCTGTGCTCAAAGTTTGGTGCAGTGTAGAAAGACATCGTTACCTACCTTGGTTTTAAACGTCTGGATTGGCTATCAGAATGATCTGTGTACAGATTCATGTATTCAGGAAAGCAAAGTAAGCGAGCCTGAGTTGTGTGCTGGCAGAATTAGCCTGTCCCTGATACGCAAGTTAAATTATTTAAAGCTAGCTTGAATACCTACACTGTACTGACAACTGTAGTATAGACCTGCCCTCAGTATCTAGTGTCAGATCTCTACCAATTAGGGTATTCTTCTCAGGGATTTAGTAATCTTTCTTAATCTGTTTGTGTAGATGACAGAAATAAAACAGAAAGCTATTGATAAAGTGTCACTCCACGCCCAGCAGCATTTTCTAAAGATCGTTAATGTAGCCAGTCTTAAAATGCTTCCCCGGTACTGTTCAAAACCCAGTTATCTGAAGTGGTAGGTTTTAATTCTGGTGTATTTTGGATGAAGGTGTTTTTTTTTTTTTTTTTTGTCTCATTTCTTTGGCTTATGTGAATATCATCCTGTCTTGGAAATCAGAGTCAAGTACTGGAGCATTAATCTGATGTAGCCACAGCTGAATGTTAACAGTAAGGAAGGAGTTACTTGTAAGAATAATACCTTTTCTGTGTTTTTATTCTTAGTGTTTCTCTTGTGAACAAAGCAATAGTTGATTACTACTTTGTGGAACTGAATGTAGAGAAGCATTTTGAAGCACTGAGACACTTCTTGTTAATGGAAGATGGGGAGTTTGCTCAGTCACTCAGTGACCTGTTGTTTGAGAAGGTATTTGTTTTGTTGTCTTAACCCTTGGGTTTGGGTTGTCTGCTTTAGTGTGACACCTCTGGATTAGTTTGGATGGGAATGAGGGAATGGTGTGAATTAGAACCCTGGTTTGTGCCATTTTCCACTTTGTGCTGTGTTGAGAAGTCTTGTAGCAAGGAACTCTGTTAATGTTGTAAGGACTGAGGCAAAGGAAGGTCTTTGCTTGGAAGTAATGCCCATATCCGAGGAAGTCCCAAGGAAGAGAGTAAAATTTCCTACTGCTAATCCCAGCAACAGAGTACAAGGACTTGGCATATCGAGAATAATAATTTCAAACTTTGACAGATAAGCAGTCATGGAAGGGTATTTCACTCTTTCCTGCAAAAAAAGCTGCACTGCCGCTCTGTCCCCTCCCATCTGCTGGCAGCAATGCTGGAAGAGCATGTTGCCATTTGCTAAAGCCCAGTGGAAAGGCCTGTGTTGGAGAATTCCTACTTTTATCTCAAATATCCTATAAAGCAGAGGGGAGGGCACCTGAAGAGAGTGCTGGCCCCTCTGATGAGACAGTATTTTTGCGACTTACCCCTGTGCAAGGTCGCAGGGGCAGCCTGGGTTAATATAACTGGTTGCCAGGGGAGATGTGTAGCTGTGGGATGGTTAATGCATTTCTCTAAATCCTAAGAATGCTTTAGACCCAAGCAGGGAAAGCATTTGGGGATGCAGACTTGATGAATAGCTTTATTTGTAAACCTGTGGGAGCGCAGAGTTGATGAGATAGGCAGATAGGGGTTAGCTCGCTGGCTTTCTGCCCCACTGAAGCCTAAAGGCTGTATTCCCTGCAGCAGGGAAGTGTAGCAGCTCCTGAGCCGCAGCAAACTGCAGTCCAATATACCAAAATAAACCAGCACAGGTATGAAACTACCTTCATGCTGTGAACAGCAAATAGTTCAGAACTTGCTTCTTATGCTGTTTATGCATCCCTACGGCAGAAGTAGAAACTTCTAGTCACAATGGTGGAGCAGGACAGGATAGTCACCACTTTACCATGCTGCTTTAATTCACCTGCGTTCAGGAGCCATGTTACTGTTTATTAATACAACGTAATTAGGATTTTATTTTATTTTATTTTTTTACCCCTAGCTTGGATCAGGACAAACACCTGGTGAATTGCTGAATCCACTGGTTCTTAATTCTATCCTAAATAAAGCATTACAGTACAGTCTTCATGGTGACACCCAGCTTGCTTCCAATCTTTCTTTTGCCCTCAAGTATCTTCCAGAAGTGTTCAAGCCCAATGCACCTGATGCTCTGAGTTGCTTAGAGCTAAGGTACAAGGTAAGAAAGCATGGGGAAAGGTAGAACGCTGCAATTATACCATGGTACGTAAGAACCGTGAATAGATTATGTAAGAATACGTAAAGTTAATATGTTTTTCAGAATGGAGTAAAAAATTGTGTAATGGAAATTACAGGATTTACTTAGCCTGGGCATTGCATTATTAAAATACATATATGAATTTCTATGTCCCTGAAATACTTGTGTCTGAAATACTCTTATAATTTCTAACAACACAAAAATGTAGCGTGATCAGCACTGTTGCTTCTTTTAGGTTGACTGGCCTCTGAACATCGTTATTACTGAGAGCTGCATGAGTAAATACAACAAGATCTTCTCCTTTTTGCTTCAGCTGAAGCATATGGTGTGGACTCTCAAGGATGTTTGGTTTCACTTAAAACGCACTGGTAAGTATACTGAGTGAACTAGAGACTGTACTGTTTAAAATTCTTTTAGCACCCTGCTCTAGGCAGTTGCTTACAAACAGTCACGTCAAGCTTCAAAACCCACAATTTTTTTAAGAAACTTGCTTGACATTTTAAATAGGCTCTACTAACAGAAACCTTCATTCCCTGAAAAATTCTGATTTTAGATGGTCTCTGTGGGGTGATGATATATTTCTGTGTTTATTTTCAGCTTTAGTGAGTGGTGCCTCAAATTCCGTTCAGTTCCGACAGCTCCAGCTGTATAAACATGAAATGCAGCATTTTGTGAAAGTAATTCAAGGTTACATTGCTAATCAGATTCTACATGTTACGTGGTGTGAATTTGGAAACAAACTGTCTTCTGTAGGCAACCTGGAAGAAATTCACAGAACACATGCTGAATACCTCAACAAAGCAGTCTTCAGGCAAGCTACCATACTTACTTTTACTTTATATATTTAAGTTATTGGAGCAGCCAGTCTAGCCTAAGGCATTTGTGCAAAACTGACTTCTGCCCAAGTAGTCTTTATACAGAAGTGTCCTTACGTAATGGAATCCAACTTCGTGGTGCATTATGAGGTCGTACTTTGATGCTTTTCCTCAGCTACCCATCCTCTTCATTTCCCCAGACTCCTTGGAGTTGCCTCCAGGCCCTGTTCACTCTGCCTCTGCAAGCTTTAAATCTACTCAGGACAGCTCTAGCCTGAAGACTAAGGACAGACTTGCCACAGTTCTGTTTTCCTTTGTAAATGAACGTGGTAGCTGAACGATTGTAAAATGCTTCTCTATGTTATATATGCCTTAAATGTGTGTGCAGTGACCAGGACTGGACTTCGAAGGCATAAATGTGATGCGATGCCTCTGTCCAGCTTTATGAGCAGTGCAAGAGACATCTGTCTTCTAGGCATCACAGGCTTTTAGCCCTTCGGTTTACTGTGAAGCAGAAGCGTGGTGTGAATAAAGAGGAGAGGAGCTAGGATTTGTTTGGTTTCTTCTTAAAGAGTATACACTGGTACGATAAAGTGGGGAGATGGAGGGAGATGATAACACAAATTATAAACAAGGAAAAAACCCTATCCTTTCATGTCTGTCTTTAAGTTTTAATTAGAAAATATTTGCCTAAAGCTGCTGTTTGGATACCGGGTGCTAGGATGAGATGGGATTAAAGTTTAAGGAGACCCAGAGCACGATAATGTTTTTAAATGTCATCTCTTTTGCAAATGCAGATGTCATTCTAGAAATCAGATACAGCAGCACAAATACCAGTTTCTTGGAAGAGCAAGCAAACTCTCTTAGGTTTAGGCACCTTTTTTAAAGTCACCATTACTGTTAGCTACAGTCTTGTGGATTATTTTTTTTAAAGCAATTAAAGAGGGGACCTAAAGGATTGGTCACCCCTTTGTATTTTTAGTCCTACAACCAACAGATTATGTCAACTGCATTTCTAAAGCTGGTTTTGTTCTGTTAGGGGTCTCTTGACAGAGAAGGCAGCCCCCGTGATGAACGTTATACATAGCATCTTCAGCCTGATTTTGAAGTTCCGCAGTCAGCTGATCTCTCAGTCATGGAGCTTTGATGCAGGGAAGCAAATGGCTGTTCATCCCAACTTTGGTCTGATGCAGCAGTCATATAACACCTTCAAGTATTACTCCCACTTCTTATTCAAAGGTAAGAAACTGCGTAAGTTCTAGATAGGAGAAAAAGTCAGCTGACAACTGAAAAAATTACAAAGACATTTTGGAAGTATAATGTCAAAGTAGGAAGACGTGTGTACTTAGCATGTGTTAGAAAATGCGGTTCCCAAATGAAAACGGCATTATTGTCGTTTGCAAAGATCTGCATATCCATCAGTTGTAAAATGTCCACACAAATCTAACAGATATCCCAAAACTGAGTGTAAGTTTTTGCTAATTTGCAAAATAAGTATTTGGTATTTAGCTTTATGTATGTGCTTACTTTTTTCTTTCCTCTGGAATGGAGTTCTGAAACTTTTTGTTGGCAGCAATAAGAGATCAATACCACTTAGAAGTAATTTTAGATATATCTGCATTAGTCGAGCGTTACTGTTGTTAGGAGATTGGAAAATTCTGATTCCCATGTTGCACTAAGGCTCAGAGAACCTCCTAGCACTAGTTGGAGCTTATATCCAGTGCTCCAGGCAAGTGTTTTTCAACTGCACAGATCCATTTGCCAAATGTTCTTCCCTTTAACGTGATAAAACTTCTTCTCGCTGACATCTTAGCCTACAACGTGAAGAAATGGTCATCTCTCTTTCCTCTCCATTTCTCTTTCAGATCTTGCTTGTGGTTTTAGTACAAGTTACTTACGCTTCCCCCGAGTACAAAGATGGTTCACGGGATTTGGGTTGGGTTGTTGGGGTGGTTTGTGTTTTTTTAGAAAACCCTTAATTCCTGAAGGAAGTGTGACTGTCATCCTTAGATCTATTTTTCTAAACTATTTCCTAGCCAGCCTATATTCTTCAGGAAATGAGCTGCCCTTTTTATTCTTTAAGGATATCCAAAAATGGTGTCAAAGGACCAAACCCAGCTCTTTCAGGATGAGTTAGAATGGCTGCTTCCAAATTCTACAGGAAGTCAGAACACCTGTGGGAGCCACCTAAGCCCATACTACGAGATCTGTGGTTGCTTCATGGACAGAGATTAATAGAACACTCTGTAAGGAAACCTGATGAGTGACCTAGCTCTTTACACCCTCTTTATTAAGCACTACAAAACAAATGTGTGCTTGTTCATCTACACTTCAGTCACCGTGTATTGTAAAATGCTCTCTTTCACAATGGGTTGATCCAGAATCCATTGAAAGCCAATACAAAGTAGTCTGGACTTCAATGGCTTTGGCTCAGGCCCGAACTTCTAACTGTACACTTTCCCTTCTTCCTTGCATGTTACTGCTGCTTGCTGATTGCCTTTATATTAGTGCATGGGATGTTCCTGAGCTTAGGGAGCTTCCATTGCCTTTTTACCTTTGTTACTAAGGATGTTTAGAGCAGTCAGTTTGTTCATTTGTAGAGCTTGAGGGGTTTGTCCCAGGAATTTCTCTTTGGTCTTCTCTCTCACAACGGACTTTGCTCAAGAAAACTGCGGAGCTGTTTCTTTCACAGAGGTCACTAGAGGATCTAAACATACTTCCTGGTCAATAGAAATTATGATAAGAACACACTGTCTTACTGTGAAGGCAACTTGAGAAAGCTTTTCATTATTAGAATAATACAGTTTCACTCTAGAGCTGACATGTGATCTTTTGTTTGCATCTTATTTGAAATACTTTGTAATTCCAGAAAGAGATACCGGACCTTTCTTACACAAAAATATACATTTGTTTCTATTGGTCTTCAGATTTCTGCATTAGGCTTTTTAAAAAAAAAATTAAAATGCAGAGATATTTTCAAGGCTGACTTTAGAATATTAATCTTAGTTAAAACTTATTTTTTGTTTTTCTTCCAGTGGTAACAAAGCTTGTAAATAGAGGATACCAGCCACATTTGGAGGACTTTCTGCTGCGAATCAACTTTAATATTTACTACAAGGATAACTGATCTCTATAGATAGGGACCACTGATAGCATGATAAAACAGAAACAGATAAAACTATATGCTTATGATTTATAGCAGCTTATGCAAATGCCATGCAAGAGGCATTTTTCTTCAGTGAAATAACCTGCCGTCTAATAGCTTGAAGAATATAACCACCATATACAGAGAATGACACTTCCTAAAATCCACCACAGCTACCAGTTGCTTGATCTGTTGAGCATTGATGTTGTCATTATTGCAAAGATAGAAGAGCTGAGTGCCTGGTCTTCGCAGGGGAGGGCGAGTGCAAAACTGTATATCTGTGAATGTGTAAATGTTGTATTTTCAGTGATGTGAATTTCCTCCAATGTAAATACATGTATGTTAAATAAATTAACAGATACTTTCTAAAACTGTTGAGAGACGAGTACGAGGTACAAATGTTCAGACAGACATAAGTACCTGTCTGTGGTTTATTTTCAAATTTGTATTAATTCTCAATCTAAACACGATAACTAATTTCTTCAAGGCTGTTAGTCGCTGTGGAAGAGGGCATCATAAAAACCACCCTGTGCTAAGGTGACCTGCTAGGAGATACAGTATTTGACTATTCAAGCACTTGGTAATTGTTGGATCGCTTGTGCCAAACTTAGTTTCCTTATCCTTCCCTGATTTAAGCTACACATCTTATTTTGTGGAGATTATTTAAAAACGCCTAAACCAGAAATTCAGCATCACTAAAGTAAAACAAAGCTCTAATTCCAGATGTATTCCAACTAATGCTTTCAACTGCAGGGTCACATTTTCAATTTGCTAATAATTTTCCTTATTTCTTTGAGAGGCAGTCTGCTTTGAAATATGTCGATACTGAGATTCTGCAATTACAGTTGCTGCTTAAAACGTGGATATATTCATCAAGAGCTTATTGTCTGATTAGTGGCCACTTATTTAAAAGTACAGGCACAGTTAGCACGTTACCAGCACTCTGGAATATAATATATATAATAATCATCATAAAAAATAATCATCAGATTCTATTTCAGAAGAAAAAAAATCATAAAACTACTTATAATCAGAAAATAAAGTTAGCATTAGAGTCAATATACCGACTGTAAACCAACTGCTCCTGCTCTCGTACCAAAGGTAGTATAAAAATGTGGTAATGCATAGCTATAACATACATCTTCTATGCTGTTTCTTTATCTGTGCTGTATTTAATTAACTAGCTTCCTTCCGTTCTAAAGAGCAGGAGTCTGAAAGAGCAAGCGGCTTGCAGGTGAGCTATTTTTGTCGCCTGGGCAGGCACAGAGCTGTTTGTCTACCTGACTTGCTCTTCAGGAACTTACAAGGCCAGGTGTGTACGCGCAAGCTTGCCTTCTGTTGCAGACTGGTGCCTTGTCCTGATGCCCGACTCCCCACTAGAGAGCAGCCACACAGCTTCTGCAGCAAGCAAATAGCAGATGTTTGGGACCTTGGAGCTTGACACGACTGTGTAACTGTAGAAAGACAAAGTTTTACCTTTCCCACGAACCCAGTGTAGCTCCCGGAGGAAGACCACGCTGCCTACCTGCAGTCAGCTCTCTGAAATGCACTCAGTGCCTTAGCTGGCCATTGACAGGCAGCAAAGAGGGAGCAGAAAGAGGGAAGCGAGAAAAAGTGATTCAGAGTACCTGAATTAACCTCTGGGTACGTTATACATGAGGAGCAGCCTTCTCTCTGTTGCCTCCTAAAGGAGTCCTCTGCGGTGAAGGAAAGCAGGATTAGCCACAGGTAAAAAGCAAGAGACTTCTCAAATGCAAGCGGTGAGTACTGCTCATCATCCTCCCGCTGCACACTGATGCAAGATTCCCCTCTAAGCTGCTGTGCAAGGAGCCTGCACACGCCACCACCATCCCCTTAGGCAAAGATAACAAATAGTTTCTCTTTAACCATTTGAAGTGCTTTATCTTAATCCCCTATACGCTTGCCATCTTCATACTTCCAATTTTCAGACATGTGTAGAGATAGTGATTTTTGCAGGGGGGGAGTTGTATTAGGCTATCTCCAGAGACCTGTTCCAACCTAAACTATTCTGTGATATTTTTGATTCAGCTTAAATGCTGCTACGTGAATTTGTTTGCGTCACCCTCCCTGTCCTCACACTGAGCTCTGTAATGCTGATCATTTTACCAAATCCACCCACTTTGATGCACCTAGTGTTAGGTGCAGTCCTACAGTGATGACCTGCTTCCTTTACAGCCAAGCTTTTAGGGGAAAAAAAAAAAAAAAGGCAGAAAATATGGAAAGAAAGAAACATCACCCTCCCACTCCCCCCTTTTTATTGATAAGCAAGACACTATAGGGCAGGGAATAGCCCTTCAGGCAGTTCAGGTTAGCTCCATCCCCTTCCAGCTTCTCACCTACCTCCCGGGCAGCGGCAGAGCAGAGCAAGACACAGCCTTGACCTTGTGCAAGCACCAGCAACAGCCAAAACACTGCCCTGTTACCAGCCCTGGTGTAGCTGCAAATGTAAAACACAGGCCCATACAGGTGGGTATGAAGAAAGTTAACTCCATCCTGTCCAGACACTGCACAAAGTAAAATCAATTTGGTGCAGGAAATAATTGCTTGCTTAGAAAGGACAGTTAGGAAATACCAAAACCCACCTCAGACTAGAAAGACTAAAGTGTATTTTCAACTTCGTGGTGTTACCTGAACACTTCAGTATAGAAATGGTTGTAGTAGCTCTGTGCTTTTCTGCACAATAGAACTTCTAAGCGCAGTGGACTGAAAGTCATCCAGAAGCATCTACAAATCACAGTTTTGATCCACACCTTGGCACTAGTACCTCCTAATTAGAGGTGGAAAGGTGAAGGACACACAGCCAGCTCAGCTCCCAGTGTACGGGGCTGTCAGAGGCAGCCGAAGGGCGCTCCCTCCTTGGCCTCCTTTTGCCCTGGCTTCATATCCATTGAAGGTGGATTTGCCGTCTCCACTTCTGGGGAAGAGCTGCAGGTGGATGGATCACCTTTTGTTTTTTCCCTGTGACTGGAAAGAACAGAGGGCAGAAGCCAGTTTACAGAACAGGAGTGTGGTAATGCCAGTGCTGGTGCCAAGTTCATTAATTCGCAAACGGAGTATTTCAGGTAAGAGTTTCCTGTCCGACAGCAACCGTGGAAAGGCAGAGGCCAGGCAGAAGCCCCCATGCAGCCAGCAAGTGTCCCTGCACCGCAGCTTGGACAACCCTGACGGAAGAGGTAGAAGCTGCCTGTGACTGACCCCCACCCGCTGCCCACAACGTCAGCTCGGGGGCCCTTTTCATTTCTGTGTTCAGCTCACGCACCACAACGGGTTGCTGCTTAGGGGATGGAAAACCTCAGTCACCAGCCGGGCCTGGGAGCCAGCAGAGCTTTGCCATCGCCAGCAAAGCACTTAATTGCTTAGTGATTTAGATTCTCTACCTTAAAAGTGGTAATAGTTTTGTATTTGTGCAACCTTTTTTTTTCCCCCCAAAGAAAAATGGAAGCAAAAGTTATTTATATATCAATGTATCTATTGTTCTACAGTATTACAATGACAACTTTTTTTTTAAAAAAAAAATCAACTCCAGAATAGAAAACACATGAAATAAGCTTTGTAGGTCAGCTTACCCTACCAAAAATGTTTCTCCTTATGCTTGCACAAAGTGTCATTAAATCTCACCGCTGAGTTTACCTGCCTAACGCAAGCTTAGCAAGAGCTCTGCAGTGCTGCGGCACTGTCCTTGCAAAACCAAAACAGCAGCAGGGGAGGAAAGGAACAGTACAGACCTTCAGATTTTTTGCATGCCTTGGCTACAGAAACAGATAAGCACGACTTTTTCCCTTGGGTTTCTATTCCCCTGTTAATTAAGCAGTAGCTGTAAAACCTGCATGACTGCTTATTTATTATGCACAGAAGAAGAGGCAATCAATACTCAGGTCTGTCTGAAAGTTTATCGCTATCCCTCATGTCCTTTGATTTATATCCACGGCACCTGTCCCACACCGCAGGGGAGCTGCACCCATCAGTTGCAAGGCTGATTCGGGGTGGGAGAGAATCGGGGTGCTAAGAGGCAGGGCAGAGGGACCAAACGCAACATTTTTATACAGTTGAGAGCAACCGAGAACTGCCACTGCACGGAGAAAAACCTCCCACTCCAAATGCATGAAGCATAAAGCCAAATGAAAAGAAGATGTAACATATATATTGGATGCATTATTTAAAATATAGCCTCAGCTGTGTGACCTTACACTGGATGTGACAGCACAGTGAAACCCTCCTGCCGGGTTTACACCCATTACCTTCACGTATCACCTGGCTCTGGAGGGGTAAGTGCAGTTTGTTGCCTCTGCCCATCTCATACTGACTCTGGTCAGAAGTCAGGCTGCCTGCGTCCCGTCCACCCGTGTAACAGAGCTGAAGGGCCGCTAAGGAAGGGCATCGTGGCTGCTTGAGCACGATCTAGCGTAACCCAGCAGACTGTGTGTGGTGGTACGTGATCCAACGAAGGGTGCTGTGTGGAAATACACACCCAAGTGTGTGAAGCATGGATCTGTCCAAGTAAATCCAGGATAATCGAGGCCTAAATTTTCAACCCTTTGCTTGGATGCACTCCATGCAAAGGGAGAAGCAGCAGGTTTGGCCTAAACCCATTTCCATCACAGGCAAACCGAAATGCAGAATACCAGAAACAGCCCTGTTCAACACGTACTTTGAAGTGCAGAGATTTACCCCAGCCGAAGCACCCTGAGGAGCCACACGTATGTTCAGGTGGGAAAGCAAGCTGTGTCAGAGCTGGGCGATGGCCCAGCACTACCTCAAGATGGTTCTCCACATTCCCAACTGATCAGCAGAACAAGTTACTCAATACTTTTACTAACACCTAAAAACCACTTTTCTATCCCCTTCTCCAACTTACTTGCAAAGACTGCTCACTCTCCCCTTTCTGAACAGGCCTAGCCTGCGAGCAAGCAGATCCCACTGCGTGAGGATCTGGGTGGCCAAGCACAGTACAGACGAAGAGCCACGCAGAACTCCAGTTAAAACCCCTCTGAACCTCCTGTATCATTAGAGGCCCCAGACAGCAACTAGCTGCTGCCAGTGTCCCCAGATGAGATCTTCCCAAAGGTAAGAAACCCTGCACTGAACTGCACTAGGCTAGTCAGCCCCAGAACGTTCACAGAGTAACACAGGCTGGCCAGGATCTCTGGAAGTCATCTAGTTCTATCCCTGCTTAGCACAGGTCCACCTGGCCGAGGCCCTGAGCAGCCTGTTCTAGTGACATTCTGAGAATCACCAAGGATTGAGATCCTACCACCTCTGGGCAGCTTGTTTCAAGTTTCACTGCCCTTATGGTAGAAAAAAAATAATATTTATATCTACTCAATTTCCCATCTTGCAACTCTGTTCATCGTCTCTCATCCTACTACCGTGCTCCCTTGAGAAGAGTCCGCTCTACCTTCTCTACACTCCCCCAGCACAGCGTTTCTCCTTAGCCTTCTCCTGAGGCTGAAGAAACCCAGTCCTCTCCGTCTGTCCTACGCACACCACAGAGTCTGTGCTACTCTGCCCAGAACCAGTTTTTGACTACACCACCGTCAAGGCTCAGAACAAGCACATGCCGCCGCTCCTCTGGCTGCCAGTGCAAATATTTCTCCCCTTCAAACCCACATTTTCCCTTTCTCTGCCCCCTCCCCACCCCCCACCACCACGGAAGAGGCATATGCTTTGCTCAAGCAAGCCATGAACAACCAAAGTAATCTGTTAAAACGCGAATGTAACATTAATGAGGTTTTGGTTTAAAGCCACACGGAGGACTATGTAAAACCCTTGGCTCTGCCAATAACTAGCTTTGGAGTAAGTAGAAAGTGATCCTCCCCATCGAATTGCTTCCTGAGCCTCTGGGCCCCACAGCTCACCGGGAGGTCCCCTGTACTCGGGCTGAAGGAGTAAGAGGCTCCGAATGCTGCAGAACGGTTTACAGATTGCGAGATCCTGATCCACGTGAGGAAACGGTAACAGGGCCACATGCCAGGGCATCCGTCTCATCCAGCACGCTCTGTACTAGATGCTCTCCGCTCTGAAGAGTCGTGGTATCACAGAGAACATCTTTGAAAAACAAAAATATCTGCATAAACTACTCAACCCAGTTTAAATAAACTTAAAACAAAATTTCCCTGGTTTCCGCTGGGATTGAGTTAATTTTCCTCTTAGTAGCTGGTGCAGGGCTGTGTTTTGGCTCTGGTGTGAGAGCAGTGCTGACAGCACTCTGATGGCTTTGATTGTTGCTGGGTGATGTTTGTACTACGTCAAGAACTTCTCAGTTTCTCAGGCCCTGCCGGCGAGAGGGGTGGAGGTGCACGGGACATTAGGAGGGGACAGAGCCAGGACAGCTGGTCTGAACTGCCCAAAGATATTCCATCCCATACGGCATCATGCTGAGTGTATAAACTCGAGGGGTTGGCCAGGATGAGCCGATCACTGCTGGGGGACTGGCTGGGCATTGGTCAGTGGGTGGTAAGCAACTGTATTGTGCATCACTCGGTGGGGGGTTTATCCCCTCCTTCCCTTTGGATTTTATTCCTCTCCCCTTCTCTCTCCTTCACATCACAACTGTTATTCTTTTTATTTTATTTCAACTATTGAATTGTTCTTACCTCAACCCCCGAGTTTCACCTTTTTCCTGATTCTCCTCCCCATCCTGCTGAGGGCCGGGCAGAGGAGCGGTGAGCAAGCAGCTGCATGGTACTTAGCTGCTGGCTGTGGTTAAACCACAACAAAAATGCGTCATTTTCTACCCAAAGACCTATTTCTGTGAGCAGAGTTTAAAAATCACATCCTATACCTGCTGACATCAGGTAGTGAGTTTAATTCCAGTGATGCAAGGAAGAATAAAAAAGGTGGCAGCGCAGGTCTCATGGCCAAGTAACTTGGAGGGAGGTTTCTCTTTGAAAGTGGTGAGGGTTCTTACCTTGCTCCAGACATACCACCAAGTTCGCTGACAGGTCAGGAAACCATCCCTGTGATAATCCACTCTCAGAAAACACCGCAAAAATACAAAGTGAGGTTTCTGTGATACAACCTGGCCATCTGATAACACAAAGTGAATACTTCTAAAGAAATTAAGTCTGCAGACAGTATAGTTAACAACAAAACTCTTTCAGAAAACAGGCATGAACAAGAATATTAAAATTGAATGTTTTTTAATTTTTTTTAAATAAAAGAATCAAAGAAAGCCATAGCACTTATTGGAGAAAAGAAAAATCCCACCCACAACACATTTCAAAGTGAGAGCTGACAGTAAAACATTGGGCAAGTGTAGATCTACAAGCTCATGAAGCAGAATTAGGGTGAAGTCTTACGAAGTCATGAGAGGAGTCCCACTACCATGTGAGACTATCCAGAGACATCTCTCCAAGAGCTTCTCATTTCAGTTTCGTATTTTGGGTACCACTTGCTTTCATGCAAGGGTAGTTCAGGCTGTACAGACACAGACTAAGTGTAAACAAGTGTTTCCACTGAAAAGCTGTTGATGTGAAGAGTCACCAATTCATTCTGAGCACAAGTCCATGGCTTTTATACAAGCAGAATATCTGACCAATAAGAAATATTATTTTCAGGTTTACCTATTGCGAATACAAGCTGTAAAAATCACGAAGCAATTTATGGTTCAAGTATTTAGACTCAGAAATGTTATAAGCTGTATTCCCTTCTCTCTGAAGAACTGAGCTAAGAGATAAGGTTCTTCCCTGGACAAAATACGGTCTAACTGTCCTAAACAACCTCCTGCTTCCACACCGCTCCAGAAACAAGAACAGAAGAAACTCACTATCAGAGCTGAAATTGCTACCTGCCTTTTGATATGAGAGTGCTGGAAGAGCACAAGCATTCCACTTGGCTCCAGATTATCACACTTCTTCAGATACAAAGCATCGATATCATTGCATGCATTGAGAAGCCAAGCAGTTGAATGTCAGTGCAGTTAGACTGTGCGAATACCTTCTTGGTATTTCCACCCATCGGTGAACATATGGCGTCAATTACAAATACTGAGTGGCGTGCCAAAGCAGCCACATCAAGGGTCTGCATTCATCACTTCAAGACCTCTTGCACTTGATCTATATGTAAGCAAAGAATGGATTTAGCAGGAAGCACCACCACACTTTCATTCTCCACCGTTACATTCGATTTTCCTAAGGATAAAACTGCTAGCAAATTATTTCAAAGCATCTCTCTCCATGATTTTGGCATTATAGATGTGCAATAATTTGTATCTTTACATAGAAAACAATTTGGTAGTTAATTCAAATTCTCCTGTGTACAAACACACAGTTGTAATATCATCCTCCTTCTCTGTACCATTATTAATAGAGACCTACTCAAAACCCCCAAATTATTTTCAGAATGTCATTAGGAAGACTTGATCCCTTGGGCACGGTGTAAAATTATTACTTTTTAGACCATTCTGTTAAGCCAAAAGCTTGGGCAGAGCTCCTCCAAAATACTGTTCTCCTCTGCCTCCCAAAAGGAAAGACATAAATTGAGGAACAAAATCAGCACAGAGTTACGTTGATTCACTTGCAGCAACTTTGCCCCCATCGCTCCCTTCTGGACCAGGCACACCACGAGGGACCACTGGTTCTGCAAACGTGTCAGGGGTATGTCTGAAGCATCTTTCAAACTGCCAGCACACTTCCCCAGTGCAGTCCTTTTTACCAGGCACTGACTTTCTGTTAAAAGTTTCCGTTAAATGGCTTGGTTCCAGTACCCCCAAGTTCAGAGGAAGGATAACCCCTGAGGAAAGTCTCAAACTCCTCCAAATGGATTATTTCTAAAAGCTGGCCAGCTGCACCAGCTAGCATTACTTGTTGTCCACTTCATCAAGGTACTTCCTCTTTAAAGTACATCATGGAAAGGTAAATACACCTTCAGGTTTGTCCTCCTTTGTACGGACTCCAAAATGTCACAGTAAGCACCGTGTTTGTCAGAGATTCTAGTTTGTCACAAATCATCACTCGGCATCAGCTTCTCCGGGTCAAAGGCAAGACAGAATGAATGCTTACATTCAAAGCATCACCTATTTACTGTGGCAGCAAGGAGGACAAACTGATTATTAGTACAGGTGGATAAGCAGCAGCCCAACTGTTCTCTGTTCTTCAATAGCTTGTATTTTGAGGAAGACTTAAGAGCACAATTCAACCTGAGCTAACACCAAGCTTGCACAGGGGTGGAGGAAGAATTTACTAGAGTACATTAAACTCACAGTGTAAGACGGTGGTCTCTTTGGAAAAGAGAAACCTTTGCATTAAGCTAAAATTTTTCGAAGATTTCAGGTATCTGAACCAGTAATAGAGTTCTTTAGAAAGAAGTTCAAAAAGCTAAGTATAACTAACTACGGAACAACATTTTTTTGATGATGTGGCAATAATGGCAACCAACTTTCTCCTGAAATCTCAACTGAAACACTATTGACAAGTAACTTGCAAGTAAGTCAACTCCCATCCTCTTCCCATATCCTCTATAATCTTTTATACAGGCTCAAACAGCACGTTCCTGAATGAAGACTTTCAGCATAGAGATTTTCAAAGATCGTGGAAACAAACTAAATGGTGCAAGACCAGAAGAATCCCACTGACCAGGGTGAACGAACAGGTACCCCACCTGCATGCTTCTCATACAAGGAGACTCTGTAAGAGCACGCAAATAAACAGACAATGAACCTGGATCTGAGGACTGGAATAGTTTAAAGTTCACGCTGATCTGGCTAACTGACCTTGCCCGAGTCAACTGGCTTACAAACTGCACTCATGATTTTAGTAAATATTTACACGTGTTGTATGCAAACATACTGAACCTGAATAAACTTTACCACCGAGATTTTCAAGTGCAAATGTATAGTCTCCCTTAATTCTGCTCTTAAGGTATTTTTTTAAAAATTCAATTGCTCCCCCCAAACCCTAGCCTGCACAAATTCTCTGATAATAGATAATGATTAAATATCAGTCTGAAGGTTCACAAGAAATGAACTACTTAAACGAAACATAGCTTCAAACAAGCAACACAATCTATTTCTCCATTAAAAGAGGACTAAAAGTCCCTGCATAGAGAAAGCAGCAAATAAATGTTAGAAGTACTATTAGTTAAGACATCAGACAAAAACAGATCAGATTCCTGACTTGCTATTTTTGTCTTCACATAACAACTCCATTTGGATGTTTGAAATTCAGTTTGCCTCAACATAAAATACTGCTTTCTACTTGCAATGCGGCATGAATAAAGGAAAGACTTTCAGTCCCAAAATGTTTACATTACTGATGTATATGGACTGTCGTTTGTTATTGGTTTGTTCCAATGATCCATGATTGCTTCAGATTAAGCACAGTTGGAGACTGTTGCAGATGCATCCAAATGTAGGGTTGTTTCAATAACTTAATAGCACTTTGATGTTTGCCTTGCTGAATTCTTCACTGCTGAAGGAGAATCAGAGTCTTCAGTTTACAGCAAAAAACCAAACAAGGCAGTTAGGAAGATCATGTAACACAGAGCTCTGAAGCCCACAGCGGAGGTTTACTGCAATATGGTAGCCTGCTTCTGGTCTCTTGAGCACAAGCAGCTGCCGTAGCAGTTGCTCCCTCCTCTTCTGCCTCTTCCTTTACCTCCCGGAAACCTTCTGCTTCTTGGAATGGATTCTCCAAGAGTTTCAGTACATTTCTTACCTAGAGAGAAAACAGAGCATGGGTATGAGAATTTAGAAAGGCAAAACTATGTAGAGAAGAACCTCACACCAAATAATGATCCGGTATATTGTATTTAATGCACCAACTCCAGACAAGCCAAATATTAAATAGATGAACACTACACGTATCAAATAAGCTGAGAACTAAGATTGTAACTGGCTGAGTTTGTATCTGTATGGAACTCAAGCTCAAATAACTTGAAATTCAGTATTGAATACAAGTTCGTGTCATTCATTTCTCAAAACAAATTAATTTTCCCATATGCTGCAGGTAACAATCCAGGTGCTGGACTCCACAGGTGAAAGCCATAAGTTTTGAAAGATAACAGCACAGCAAGGAACAAGTATAAATTAATCCCCAGCTGCCTCCCAAGGTAAACACCATCCTGAAGACTGTAAAAGCAGGGTTAAGTGTCTTGCGCTACAAAAGCTGGTCAAGTTCAGATTTAGATTTTCAATTCCTTTCTTTGTTCTGCAGTCATTAAAATTACAGCTCCCTCAAAAATAATAAAGACCTTCCAAACAGTAAATTCCCACTCCGAATCCCCTTGCTGCCCAAGATGCCAGAATGAATCTCACCCAGCATAATGTCAGTCATGAACAGCACCACTACACATCCATACAAGCCTAGAGAAATGTTACCTCTGAGAAATCCCCATTTTCTGCTGCTTCTATGGCATTCTGGGCAATATAATTTCTCAAGATATATTTTGGATTGTTTGAATTCATAACCTTCACACGATCAGCGTTCCAGGCATCAGCATCACTAACATTTTCTATTTCTTTTTGCAAACGGACTCTGAAATCAAGCGAGTGAAAACAACCGGTTTGGATCAAGAATCATATGTAAAAGTTGACACATTCCCTTGCCTTGAGATCCTTAGTTTGCAGTTCTTAAGTACATCACCTATAGTCCCCTCAGTTTATAAAATGCAGCATGACATTAGAATACAAAACACCACTTCATTTAAAAGCAGCATTATAAACCATCAGGAGCTCCTGACAGGGCTCAAGGAAGTGGGCACATGGTGCATATTCTCTAAAAAAGTCAGATTGAGACACTGGCGCATGGTCTGTTCTGCACTGCTCCACAAAACCCACCACATTCAGATCATCTTTTAAGTACTTCTCTGCTTGTTTATTAGTTAAAGTTTTTGATGTTCTGATAAAAGTACAGGGGTGCATACAGCTGAGGCAGTTTGTTCTACCTTTTAGCAGCAATGCTTGCCAGAACTCTCGGCCTCACTGGAGAACAAGATCACAGGCAACCAGGTGACAAAAGGAGTCCTGACCCAATCCACACAGCAGAAACAACTAATGCTCTAGTAAGATGTTATCTTTATTCAAAAATTTTCTGCTAACACTAAGTTTTTAGGCTTTTAAGTTATCCTATTGGAATACTCTGGACATTTTTTTCCTGGCCATGATTTCTTTTACAGTTACTCTGATTAAAAATACCTCCACTTGCTTTCTACATTAATACATAGATTTTTCTTTCAGAAAAACATTTTAAAAGGATAAAATTCTTGGAGGCCAGTTAATTGTAGTTACTGAGCACTCGAAAGCTCACAACTGAAAGTAACCTCTGCTAGAACCGACACCTACACTCTTGAAGCACTTTTAATACTAGATTTGATGCTAAGTGATTTCTGTGCCCCTGTTCCTCCCCAAAATCTAGCAGACTAAATACAGAGATACCCTTGAACTTTCACAGCAACACAGACACCGATCTTGGAAGTACTTAATATTCTGAGTCGCATGCCCTCCACATCCCTCCCAATCTATATATGTCAAGACAGGGTGTGTGCTTCATGAGACAGACACATTGCTCTCAAATAAAATGAACTACTAAAATACACTGCTGTGAATAACGAGAAACCTTACCTGTATTTCTCCAACCACTCTTTCCAGTGTCTTTTATTTCTGCTGAGTAAATCAGCTGCTGTTAACTGCTGCAGTTTAGAGAATTGTTCAATGCGTTCTAATTCTTTATTTATATTAGCTTTTGTTCCAATTAATGCAAACAGCTGAGGATTAGACTGTGCCAACATTAGCATCATTGACAGTTGTCTGGGAACAAAAGGAACAAACACATAAAGTTGAGCTGCTCATCAAGAACCATCTTTTTGCAACCATAAAGTAGATACAAAAACATTCACAATAACCCATGATTTCACTAGAGAGGTTAAGTAACAGTACTTCATAATTAATAGAACAATTTTTTTTATCACAAATTATGCTACTTTTACTGTTCCTTCCCCCTCTTCAGTGTGTTTAATTCACACTCCTGTGGCGCATAAGGTGCATTTTCAGAATTACCAGTTGGGTTTAAATGTGCAATTCTTACCAAAATACCCTTGTAACTCTGACAGAAATTTGGAATAAGGAATTTGATCTTACTTAGGTGCGAAGATAATACAGAATCCATAGGGTTTGTGCTCCTGAAAATTTCTTTTCCTAACATTAATACTGTAACAGCTTGTGAATAAAGATTTAACACCTACTGATTTTACCAGTACTAATAAAACCCCAAATAGTAAGGGGAAAGGTACCTCATTTAAGCCGTATGAGACAACAGTTTATTTAATTTTTTTGATTAGCCAGTCTAAATCACAGAACGAGAACTACTTTGTGGTAATAAATTCTTAATAATATCCAGGCTATTTTGCTGCAGGTTTGACTAGGATTCTATCTTTTTACATTCGACCGTGTTAGCTGGTGCTGTACCATAGCTTCACCTTATTTTTCAATACCATGCTAGCTAACAGTTTTTTTCCTGGATTAATAACTGCACTACAGCATAAAGTGGGGGGAAAAAAAAAAAATAGTATAAGCTGCAGCATATCAAGATAAACTAAGTTTTTTATTTCCTTCTATGAATGCATTTATAAACAAAGGAGAAATGTTATTCCCTGGCTTCAAAACAGACAACTCATTATATCAGATTATATTTTCCTACTTGTAGTAAGCAGAGATAAGCTATGTGCTTTGATTTCTGAGTTTATATAAAGTACTATCCAAATACGATTTACCATCTGACATGCCCATGTCTACAATATCCAAGTGCTATGATTAAAAAAGTCACTTATGCACTCACTTTAACACAGTACCATTCCCCTCTAAAGTCTTACATATATATCATGATGATTTATAGCTACTTTTCATGTTCCTCTAAGCCTGAATGCAGCGTTTAAAAAAAAATATTGTCTCACCTCTATCACACCGGCTATCTTCATATTGTATGATAAGCTGCTTGCAATTTCAAAGCAGCTGAAACCCGGAACAGAATTAAGCCGTATCCTCCACTTTAATTTATGTCCCTTTCATTTTAGCGTATCATCACAAAAAACTTAAATAACCAGCAATACCTCCAAAATTATAAATGGCTACAGCCAGCTATCTTGGCACAGCACCAAACTTGTATGAACACGTCTCACCCCAGTCCATTTTCTCAACTCCCTGCTTTCTGCAAGTTGTTAACCATGATATCAACACACAGAAAAAGCTGAAGAATTTGGCAGGTTCGCCACCTTCACGTAACACATATTAACCGGGGCGGGGGGGGGGGGGGGGGGGGGAGGAAAACAGTACCCAAAATACCCCCACTTTAATTCCCCCCACCCCCGCTCCGGGAAGATGCTAGAAAAAAAATGACAGATTAATGGGTCACACTCATTCCTTGTTTTCCACTGCTCCAAAAAAAGTGAAAAACTGCTGCTACAATCACCATTATAAGCAGCAGTTGAACAAAACTTACTAACTTTCCACAGAGTAACTAGACTACAGAATGTGGCCCATCAAACGGGACATGGAGAGCACCCACACAATTTTCAGAGCCTGAAGCGTGCACGTAGGTTATATTTAGGCCAGACCATTGGTGGCTGAGAGTGATTGTTTGCTGGCAATACACTGGCAGAACACAGTAGCGTTATTGTTCAAACCCATTCCTTCTACAAAACATTTCTGTATCACTTCACTATCTGGCACGCTCACTGCCTTAGCCAGCAGAGACAGTAGAGGGGAAAAAAAAAAAAAAAAAGCCATATGAAAGCTCGGACAACTTTAGCCCATGAGCCAGCTGCTGGAAGCCACTGCTGAGCATTCACCAGTCACAAAGCACACAAGAATTTGCACTGCTGTAGATTATGATGCATCTACTTAACTGAGAAATATTACATAGCATGCAGAATTCATTACAGTTATAATGAAATTAAAAGCATGAGTACTACCTTGGATCCATCTGTGGCTTGAAAACAACTTTCAGTTCTTCCACAGAAGCACACTGATTCGTAAGCTCTTCTATGAAATTTTCCAATTCTGAAGAATCAGAGTCTACTGAGAATGAACTCAGCAAGTAGAAAATATTTGTGAAGTCCCCACCTGAAAAAGTTAATTTTGTGAGTAATGCAACTAATAAATCGGCAGGAAAACAGGTCCCATATCTCCTTCCGAACTCCCCCCACCGCAATACAGGTCACCACTCTGAAGAGGCAAACTGCTCCCTTAGTGAGGGTGCAAACGTGAGACAGCACGAGCCCTGTACAAGGCGACAACTGCCCCACACATCACAAGAAGGCAATTATTTTTCAGTCTTTTGTTCTTTTCTCAGATAACAATGCAGTTGCATGAGGCTGCTTTCTAAACTACATTTTGATTTGATTACAGACACTGATGACTAATTAAATAATAATCTTCTGTGCTCTTCACCAACCTGTGAGATGCATAGTTTCAAGGAGCTCAGACACCAATTTACCATCTTCTTCTAATTCCAGCTGGATTAGACCTAGTTTCTTCCTCATCTTCTGCAAATAATGTTTCTCAAATTCTGCGTCATATTCCTCTTCCAGGATGAGTTCACTTATTTCCAAGGGCAGCTCTGGAACTAGAGCTTCAGCAAGCTTCCCCAGGTTCCACTTGCAAATCTCTGGCTGCTTGTTGTAAGCATAGCGCCCTGTATTATCAGAACCATTGCAAATGTGCTCAGGGTCATATCTGCAAATGAAGAAACAGCATTCTTCTAATTATCTGGACACAAATACTGCAATAAGTACTATTTTTAGTATTTCAGCCTTCTCTAGGAAACTAAAAAATTCAAAAGGGAACACTCCTTCTTGATTCTTTACCCAAAGTTACTTCATTAGATACTTTCCTGACCTTTCAAACACTGAGAAACCCCACAGGCCATAAGAACAGTCTAACAGGTAGAGATGCTGTGGATACAGTTAAAGAGAAGTGGAAAATAAGAATTACAGGACAACTAGAACTAACTTAATCACCTTTGCTATAAAGAGGGCTCATAAATCTACTTTAGAGTCAAAATGTTAAAGCAATCATGAACATCGGGATTGTTACACATAGCAAATACATACCCACACTTACAATAATTATGCCACACTGACCTGTCCATAAATCCAAAAGGGCCATAGTCAATGGTTAGTCCAACTATGCTCATATTATCTGTATTCAGCACACCATGGCAAAACCCAACACATTGCCATTCAGCAACCAATCTTGCTGTCCGTTTTGTTATCTAAAAGAGAATTTATTTTTTTCATTTTTCAACACAACGTATTTCAAATACATTTATGTATTTCCAAGCATTTCCTAGTCTGAACTGATGTTTCTACAGCTCCAATGGAAGCAGACTCTGACAGTATACCATACACACAAATGTACATATGTGTCCCAAGGACAACTTGCTTCTCTCCTCCTGTTAGTAACTGCCCATTTTCTCAGTCTCCCATTTCTGTTTGCCTTCTTTCCTTCCATGCCTGACTTGCAAGTCAATTGGACAGCTGTAAATCATACTGGAGACAGAACGCTGAAGGAAGGTAAACCGTTTGACACCAGACTTGTATACTATTTCAGTCACTATATAAATACAATCTTTGGCTTACTACTCATTTTAAAGACCCTTTAACTACAGGCAGAAGAAAACACAAGCAAAGACTAAGAAATAAAATTAACTATATGCAACAAAGCTCAATGTAAAATTAGTCTTTTGGTTTACCTGGTACATAGGAGTGATTTACAGGGAGGCAAGTGGTTTACACAAAAGATTATTCCCTGCTAACAAGTTCTAGCAGCACTGATAAGCACTTCTCCCAATTTGATGAGAGTGGAAAAAAACCTACAAGGTTAAGTAAAACTATTCCAAGAATGACAATTTTATTTAAAGGCAATTCTTCACTGAATGCATGCTTCACCAGAGTTTTTCCATTGCTTAACTAAGAGTCATTGTTATGGAATCCTTGACTGCAATCACTGCATTTGCCCCATTCTTCAAATAATGTAACATTTTAAAATAGTTCTAGTTATTTAATTAAATTAGCCCACCTGTCAACTACCAACTAGATATGCCTTACAAAATCTAAAATTCAGGAAGCTAACCTGGCTTTTAAATAAACCTCAGTATTTCCGAATACTTTACTGAATTGCTGTAAATAAAAATTGTATGTAACCATTAGCTAAAATTTTTAAATCAAACTGTTTTCATAGCTAAAGATCACCTATCTTCCCAAATAGCTATCAATGTACAGAAGTTTAAAGCAACTATTCTCTCCAGGCTGCAGTGTAAGTGTACTTTACTGAGGTTTAAAAAACAATCTAGTTAACAGAGGAAATATTAGTTTTATGCCTCAGTCCTCAAACCCAGAATTTTTCCATTTTTCTTTTTTTTTAAACGTGCAGTTAGATAGGAAAGAAAAATTAAAAAAAAAGCTTGCCCAGCGATAATCTGACAAGTAGTAAAACCCACAAACGATGCTTGGAACAGAAGCTTTCCGTTCATCCACAAGATCTCACTTTTTACAATATTCTTGTGTTAGGTTCCCTATCCATTTTTTCCAAATGCTGCCTCACAGGGCAGCTGGCAATCAGCTGCATGTGTCCAAAAGTGATTACTGGTATGCCATAAACCAGTAAGGGAGACACACCCTGCAGATGGCTCTGTGCCAGAAAGATGGTAAAACTTCAAAATAAAAAAACCACTGACCACCAGGGTTGGGATGAAAGCACTCCAGCAGTAAGGCAATTCATCACTGCTGGATGTCTTTGTACGGATGCATCACGTGCTGTCAGTGTTCTGGTAAAAAAAGGAATCCCTCTAATGAGAGCACCTGAAAGCCTGGGTGCCACTCAAAGATGGATATATTGATTAGAAAGACAGCTTTGCACTGACTTTTACCTCTATTCTTTTTGATCACATTTTTCTACTGCTAGCCATACCAAAAAACAAGTACGGCATATATATAAATAAGAGCACTATCCCAAGGACATGCTCATTTAAATTTGAACACCCCCCACAAATTTTTCGAATAAGTACCGATAATGGTGTTTGCTTCCTAGACAGTGGTGTCAAATGCAATCACTTGTACTTTTTTTTCTTCCATTTCTTACACAGTGCCAAAAGAAAGAAAAAGCACGTTGGAGTTGAGCTGACAGCACTTTCCCATTATTTAAAAAAAAAAAAAAAAAAAAAAGATGGATGTGTTTGTCAGGTTAGGTGAGGGACTGGGGTGCTTTTTTTCAGGTGGAGAATATATGGGAAGTCTTCACCAAGGAGGAGAGAAATCATGAAGAGGCAATATGCACACAGGTGTGGAACATGGAAACAAACAAAAAAATGTTGAGATGGGGGCAATAAGAAAGAATGCCAGGGTGGTGGGGAAGAGACCAGCAGTAACTGGGCCAAGAAAAGCAGCCAAAAGCAGGAAGAAGCAGGACTGGGCACAGATGTTTGCAAAGAACCCCAATTCCCATGACTTTTCCGGCATCAGAAAGTAAACGTGCCATCAACTACAGTGCTGGACATGCACATAGCGGGTGACAAGCCACAGGTCTCAACTCCAACCAAACACAAAATGCCTGGCCAGTGAAGTTAAACTCTTCGGCACCCAGTGGTAGGCCAAGCCACAGCTTGCTTCTGAAGAACTAATGCTAGTATGCATAGGTTGTGTTAAAGCAAAAAAATAAACAAAACCCCCACAAAACCAAAATACGTCCAAAACCCCACCTCCAAAACAGAAACAGAACACCCACAAATTCAGAGCCCATAAAATTTAGAGAATATCAGATTCCAAGCCTGCCTTTTGACCTCTTATTGGTCTGTTACAAACACGCATCATGTCGCAGACATCCCCTTAGTCCCTACCAGATCGCTTCAGATTTCAAAGCACCACAACTGCTTTTTATGTAGACTAGTCAATTGTATTAGACTGGTATTTTTTTAATGATTCCGTTTACTGTCTAGTTACAGCATTCCTATTTGGTTTGTAATATTACTTGAACTTCAGGTGATCCAAGTCAGAGCCTTTATTATAGTTCTCCAGCAATTTCAAACTGAATCCCTTCTGCAAGGGTAGCATTACTATATACTAATCGCTACAAGGCAAAGAGAAGCATCTTACTCTCTTATCCCAAATCCCTTCTTTGCTCACTGAGACACAGGAATATAGTAACAGAACTTCAATGTCAAGAACAGCAATACAGTACCAACAGTGAGAAAAAAAGATATACTCAGAGGATAAAGCATAGATAACAATTAATTTAGCTATGTTTTACTTTAGAGAGAAATACAGCAATTCTACATTCATTAATGTTACGGTTCAGATTTTACTATGGATCTCCAGTAATTGTTAAGATATAAATTTGTACAGTAATTGAAAACAGGTTGAAATAGGTATCTCAGAAATCACCCAGCCTCTCCTCTGCACCACTGCAGGATGACCTGACACTACACAATTTATCTCACCTGATCTTACCATTACCAAAACAGGAGGTTTTGCAATTTCCTCAGGCAAGCCCTTGATCGCCTTTTGATCTTTAGAATTGAAATGTTTAGTGATTTGCAGTCAACGAAATCTTGTTTGTAATTTGGAAAATGAGAGACAGGAAATGACTCCACATTATCAGTATTTTACAAGACGATGTCTTGCAAGTCTTAGGTACCTGTCAACTCATCATTGGATAGTCAGGGTCAGAACTTCCCCTCTCAGCCTGAAACACTCTCAACAAACGGAGACAATTCTTGGGAAGCTCTCCCAGAGCAGAAAAACCATGAACCACTATTAAAAACATTAAACCACTTTCATTGGTTTGATCAATAGCAACACTGAAGAAGACTCTTAATAGAACTACTTGTCAGTGAAAACAAAGAAAAGAATAGTTCAAATAAGTGAATGATACAAGGTATTAAAAGATTCCAGTCATCTGTACTTGCCGATGGAGCTCCTAAAGATGACTATGGATTTGCAAAGAGAATCTGATCTTTCTTACCTCTTTGAAGAAAGCAGCATTCCTCTGAATACTGTTGTCTGAATAAGCCTCCTGGATTTCTGGATAGAAAGTGCTGATCACATAATCAAGCATCTGTATCCGAATATCATTTCGGTTAACACTGGGACCCTTGCGTCCTGTGTATTCATCAGTAGGTTTAAAAATTTCAAAAGAACCAAATCTGTTTTAAAATAATAAAAACATGTTTTCCTATTATCTGATACTATTAACTTAATCCGACAGTACATGTAGTAACTTGTAACACCTACGGTTGTTGCAACAACACCCCATTATCTCTTGAGTTTAACACCAATCCTTCAACTGAGAGAAAAAACCTGCAAGATTCCTACGCTGAACCTAGCGAGGCTCAGCGACTCAACACAAGGAAGCACTTACATCCACCTGTAGCCAAACTGACAGATCAAGCGAGACCCTACCTGGTACCAAAAACCAGCTTGTTAAATGCTTCTACATTACGATGTACAATGCTTCTACAACCACTTCTACAGCAAAATTCTGAGTAATTTATCCTGAGTAAATATACAGGAATAGGACATTTAAATTACTGGACCATACATCAAGCGTACAAGATAGATTTTTCCACATATGTATATACGCGCACACATACAATATATACACATGCATATATTCCTTATGCCTCGCCTTCCTCTAATATTCTGTTACTTCCTGAAACTCCTAACGTTTTGTGTTGGAGCAGGAACCTCATACACTTCTCAGGCAGAGAAAGTGCACCCAAACTTTGACAGTACTACCTCCGAATAGCTTTGGAGTTCAGGGTGGAGCTACAATCCGTCACTACTAGCAACACCAAAACCCCCATGTATTCCATGCAGGCATAAAACATGAAAAATCTCTTCAGAGGTCTGCAGAACTTAGCTGTTCTTTCTACCAGGTTAGAAACCTTAGTTTTATCTGTCTCTGTGCAGACACCAGCTCATCCCACCTAATGGACAAGAGCAGCAGCTTCCTACAGCCCAGCATAATGAGTTCCAAACCTCCAGAACTAGAAACATGCAAATGGTGCTGTTATAGAAGTACACTTAAAGTGGTATTTTAAAGACTGCTGTGCTTGGTTCTAAAGAGTAAAAAAAAAACCCAACAAAATTGGCTCCTACCTTATAAATGTAGAAGCTATTCTCAGGACAACTGTACACCTTTCACTTTTTGGATTCCCATCATAAAATATATCACGGACAACTTTCGAGTCGGATGTCACACACGTTCCAGCCCTTGTTGTCGGTATTCCTAGGTGAAACATAGCCTCGCTGCACAGGAATTCCCGTATGCTTGACCGCAGGACTTTCCGACCATCAGCTTGCCTGCAAGACATGGACAGTTTTCAGGCTATAAAGGCAGGTACCTTAGCAGCAGAGAAACAAAAGACTAGAAGTGCCATGCTCTGCCCACAGTCACACGATAAAGTAATGGCAGATCTGAGAACAAAATCTGGACCTTCAAACTTCTGTTAAAGCTCAATTTCAGTTAGACAGACTTAACACACTTGCAATGGAAGTTTGTTTTCTTCTGTTATGTGTGGTCTTCCAGTTACACATATACCTTCTAACCATTAATTTTGTTTTAGTTATGCAACAGTATTTCAAAAGAATTAAAAAAATTTTCAACGAGTATAGCTATTTTATTATATAAGTCACTGGTTTCCTCTTAATAAAATGGCTACTGTTACACCTCTTGAAAACCTGTATCATTTTGGATCTTCCCGGGTAAGTAATCTGCATAGCAGTCCTATTTAAGAAAAGAAAAAAAAAAAAAAACCAACCTGAACAGACAGCAAAGTAGCTTATTTAACAGACCTCAAGCAAACAGAACAGGTGCAGGTGGTTCTCAGCTCACACTCCCAGCACTTCAGAAGCCACAGGAGAGCAGCCCCAGGCAGACCTGCAAGGCTACCACCGTGTCTGGGATTTTCAGTGATTTCCTGAACTTTCACAGCCCTGAAGGTGGCCCTCAGAGCACCACGTGTCTGAAATAAGGTGTCACTGAGCCTGCACAGCTGGAACAAAAAGTACAGGAACTGCAAGTGGGACAAACGACCTGAGAGATTTAAAGCCATGCAGGCTAAACCAGCTAACGAAGACATCCATCCTCTGCAGGGATTTGGTCAGTATGCCGTCTTGGGGGCTCTTCCACCCATCCCTCCCAGAGCCAGGAAGGATGGAGCAAACGCGCTGCTGGCAGCGGGGCCAGCAGCACAAACAAACCAAACACCTGCATTTTAAATACCGTTTGCGTGGGCCACAGGACCACACGGCAGCAAGCAGTCAGGTGGCTGTTACACACCGCTGTCCCCGCATTCATCGCAGCCTGCGCCCTCCCGAAGGCGGCACAGCCTCAGCTGGGGATAACCAGGCACAGACCTGAAGGAGATGCAATTACAGTCTTATTTTCCAGAGGAAAATTTTGCCACCTTCTGCTTTGGCATTTAAGCATTGCACTTGCTGCAGCCAAGATTGCAAAAAAAACCCAAAACAACAACAACAAAAAAAAACCAACAAGAAAAAACCGCAAGAAAACCGAACAAAACCCAGGAGGGCCTAAGAGACGACCTCTGCCTCGGGCAATGACCCTCAGCACTGAGCCAGCTGGAAAAGCACCTGGCTAAGGCCATTGGGAAGCCGGTCCCCGGCCCCCCCCGCACCGCCAGCTCGCCACGCCACGCCGGGGCTTCGCCGGGGGCACCGGGGTGCCGCTCCTCCCCTCACCGGGCCGGGCCGCCGCCGCCCCGCTCCCCCCCACGCCGGGCCGCGCCGCGGGGCCTTACCGGGAGAAGGGGGTGAGGCCGGCGCCCTTGAGCTGGATCTCCCAGCGCTCGCCCCGCGGGCCCAGCACCTCGCCCAGGTACATGGCGGCGCCGTCGCCCAGCTGCCCCGCGAAGCTGCCGAACTGGTGGCCGCAGTAGCAGTGCGCCGCCGGCTCCGAGCCCGCCAGCAGCCGGTTCCCGCTGAAGTACAGCGCCGCCTCGGCCTCCGCCGCCTCCCGGTCGGCCGCCGGCGACTCCAGCCCCAGCAGCGCCAGCGCCGGCAGCGACATGGCCACCAGCCGCGGGTTCTCCAGCGGGCTGGGCCGCACCCGGGAGAAGCAGGCGCCGGGGACGGCCCGCGGCCCGCCGTCCTCCGAGGCGTCCACCGGCAGCGAGCGCAGCGCCAGGTTGTCGAAGCGCAGGGCGCCCAGCCAGCCCCCGCCGCCCGCCTGCGCGCCGCCCTCGGGGCCGCCCGGCCGCGCCGGGAGAGCGGCGGGCTGCTGCATGGCGGCGCCCGGGGAGCCCGGCCGGCCCGCGCCCGCCGGCGGCAGCGGCAGCAGCAGCGCCCGGGGAAAACGGCGGCAGCCGCGCAGCGCCGCGGCCATCCGGCTGCCGGCGGGGTGGGCCCGGGGGCGGGCGGCGGCGCGGGGAGCCCCGCCCACGGGGGGACGGCCGCCCGGCGCGGGGCCGAGAGGCAGCGGGGCCGCGCCCGCGGGGCCTGGGCGGGAGGCGGGGGCAGGCGGGAGGGGGTGGCTCACGGCGGGGTGGGCACCGGAGCGGGGCGGGGGCGGCGGGTATAAATGCCGGCCCTGCGGCGCGGCGGCCTTCACCCGGCCGGAGAGACTGCCAGGAGCTACCAGCAGGTTGCGGGGTGGGTGGCGCGGGGGAGGGAGCGAGCGCGGCGGGTGCGGGGGCAGCGCTGCCGCTCTGCCTGCGCCCTGGTGCCCCGGGCGGCCGGTCCGCCTCCGCTGCGCCTCGGGCGCCGGCTCGGAAGGGGGTAGCCGCGGGGGGGGGGGGGGCGGCCGTGGGCTCGCCCGGGGCTAGCCCGGCGGGGTTAGGATGTCCTGGCTAACGAGAGGAGGGAAGGAGAAGGAGGAGGCGGAAGGCTCCCTGAGCCCGGAGGAGGGGGGCCTGCTGGTTGAGGCCATGCTGGAGCACGGGGGAGACCCGTGGGACTATAAGGAGGTTGGGCAGGAGCCCACCCTGAAAGCGGCGGAGAGGCTGTGGCTGAATTACGTGGCCGCCAGCCACCCCAAGGGGGAGAAGAAGTGCGCGGCCCTGCAGTGGCTGCTGTTCGACCTGGCCCGGGTGCTGCAGGCGGCGGTGGAGGAGAAGGAGCGCTGCATCCAGGGCCTGCGGGGCGACCTGCGGGCGGCTCGCGGGGACGCCCTGGCGCTGAGCCGGCAGGCCGAGCAGCTGCGGCAGCTGAGGGAGGCGCTGGGGGCCGAGGCGGCCGAGAACGCCCGGCTGAGGAGGAAGGTGCAGTGCCTGGGCACGCTGCTGTCGCTGGGGAAGGGCGTGGATCACGGGAAGGCGGTGGCGCTCAGCAAGGCGGACGGGGACCCCGAGGCGTTGGGTGGGGACGGCTGGAGCGCGGCGGCGCCGGCAGCGGGCGCCGCGGGTGCCGGGGAAGCGCAGCCGGCGGAGGCGGGGAGAGGGCGGGGAGCGGAGGATGTGGCCGGGAAGGAGAAGGCGTGGAGGAAGCAGAAGGAGGGGTGGCCCGTGTGGGTGAGCCGGCTGTGGGCCTCGGAGCACTGCGCGCCCTTCACGCGCGAGGCGGCCAGGCGGGCGGTGGCCGCCATCGGGCTGCCGTGGCCCAAGGTGAGGGCCATTACCCGGGCCCTGCCGGCCGCCGAGACGCTGGGCGGGGAGATCTTGAGGCTGGTGATCAGAAACCTGGGCGAGTACGAGCCCCTCAAAGACAACACGGCGGGGGAGCCCTGGAGAGATGGCCAGGAGGCGTCAGCCCACGTGTGTGGGAATGTCTTACTCCGAGTGTTGAAGCAAAGGAAGAAACCGGTGACCCCCGACTTTGACGTCTTTGGGGTGAACGTGGAGCAGGGGGACGTGGGGGTGCTGGCCTGCCGTGCTCCCGAGCCGCAGAAGGCGCTTTTCATCAGCCTGGGGTCTACTTTAATCGGCCGCCCCCTTAGTGAATGCATGGCTACCTTGGAGAACATGGGGACCCTGATGGGAGCCGAGGGAGGGGGGAAAGGGGTGGCAGAGAAGCACAGCATGGAGGCGAAGGGGAGGAAATACATTCCCAGAGGGACAATTTGGAGGTACTTGATAAGCCAGGGGGTGAGTGAAGGAGAGCTGGATAGTCAGCCCACAGGAGTTTTAATTGCCAAAATGAAGAAAATTCTTCAGGAAAAGGGGATGAAGCAAGAGGAGATTTGGGAAAAACTGACTCGGATGAATTCTTCAGCTCCTCCCCCTATCCCGAAGAAAAAGCTACACCCACCCTCAGGGGACCTTCAAGATTAGCAGCCCCAACCCCTGTTGTCAGTGCGATTAACCTCCACTAGTTATCCTCCACCGCACTGACCTGGTGTGCAGGAGGAGAGGCTGCGTGGAGGTACGACAGCTGTTGAAGGGAGGTGGTGGGAAGTTTCTTAATTGCTATGGGATCAAAGACTATGTTATTTGATAATCGGGGGTCCTCCACTTCTGGCTAAATCCATCTGGATATCGGGAGTGGGAGGCGAAAAAAGAAGGGGGAAAGAAGTAGAAGCCCAGTTGTGGGGAGAGGAGGATAAACTGGATAGGTAGATAATTCTGGTAAAAGGAAGAGGGGAAACATTTTCAGAAAGAGTTTCCTGTTCAAGGTAGATCTGCCCAGAGGAGAATTGTGCTGGAGACTTCTTCCCCTCCTAGTACCTATATATATATATATATGTATATATATATATGGTAGTAAAGCACAGAAGGGTTGTGAGGAGGCTGAGGGGGTGCAATGAAGGCTGAATAGACTGGGATTTAAAATCCCTTTTTTCACAATTACTGTGGAAGCCTGTGGATGTGCAATATGTGGTCGGCGGAAACCCCTTGTAAGCTTGGGGGTTGGACCTGGCTGATTTGTAAAGGTCCCTTCCAACCCAACCCATTCTGTGAATTGTAAATCCACACTGGATTATGCCTTTGGCCCCTGGGAGTGGGCAGCACTTGAACAGTGGTGTGGTTTAACACCCGCTGGTAACAGAGTGCCGCGCAGCCGTTGGCTCCCTCCCTCCTCACCCAGGGAGGTGGAGAGGAGAATCGGAAAAGAATGTAAAACTCAAGGGTTGAGATGAGAACAGTTTAACAATTGAGATAAAATAGAACCAAAAGAACAATAATAATAATAACAGTTATAATGAAAAGGACGGAGACTGGGAAAGGAATGAAATTCAAAGGGAAGGGAGAAAAGAAAACCAGTAATGCACAACTACTTACCTTTTGCTGACTGATGCCCAGCCAGTCCCTGAGCAATGATAAGCAGGCCTGGGCATCCCCCCACAAGTTTATGTACTGAGCATGATGTCCCATGGTATGGAATACCTCTTTGGCTAGTTCAGGTCAGCTGTCCTGGCTGTGTCCCCTCCCAATTTCCCAGTGCCTGTGCCTCTCCAGCCCTCTGGCATTGCCTGAAAAACCAAGAAGTCTGACCAAACCGTTCCCACACCAAATGCAAAACACGGTACTGCACTAGCCACCAATAAGAAAATGAACTCTGTCCCAGCCAAAACCAGGACAAGTGACAAATTGATTATGTGGACCCCTTCAAGAGGTTGAAGGAGGGTTTGTATTATTTGCTATTGATGGAACAGCAAGATGGACAGAGGCAACAGCAGTGGGTGAGGCCGCTGCTAACACCGTGGTTTGGTGTGTATATGAAGTATTGAGCGAATGTCCTGCAGTCATAATTGATTGAGATAAAGGAAACCACTTACCACTTGCAGCAGTCCAGAAGTTCCCGGGATGAGTAGAGGTACGTCAGTTAACTCACATTTCCTACCATGCACAGTCCTTCGGAGTGATGGAAAGAGCTAATAGGTCCATCAAGGAGAGACGGAAGCTGATTGATGAAGAAAGAAGACTAAGCTGGAGCAGTTCTGTCTGTGTGCTGGGCCATGGGAACAAAGTGCTCGCCAGGTACTGCTGCAGCCCTTAAGAGCTGGTCTGTGGCCCTGCCCCACAGACAGACATCCTCTGTGGTGATGCCAGTAAGCAGCTGTGTGCCTACGATGCTGATTTGATCCTGGAGCAGGGAGCACAGGCCCATGCCGCACTCCGGTGTCTCACAGCTGAGGACTGGCATGCCAGTATAAAGCAACATGGAAATCAACCCCTGGTGGGAAATGTGGTCCTATGCACATCCCAGGTACGAAGAGGAAGGCCCAGAGAAAATTTAGGCGTGATTGTGGCTTGTTGGTTGGGAAACAAGAGACCTAAATGGAAATGGAGAAGGGGGGTTTTCATTGGTATATGGGGCCCACTGCCAGGAAATCTGAGAGAATGTTTCTAACGTGTGAGATAGGTCCCACAGCCACATCTGATCCCAAAGACCAATCACAGGTGTGGACCACAGAGACCCTCACTGAAAACTATCTTCTTCAAAGTGCTTAGTGTTGTGTTAAGTCAGCATCAGGAATATTGTTAAAGCATTGCAGGCCCTGTTTCAGTGTGTTCTGCTGGCTTCTAGGTGTAAGAGCAATAGTTTGGATTTGAAACATCACCACTGCTGTTAATAACTTTATTTCTTTCAGGAAAGATGTCAAAGGAATTTTAATACAAGACCTGGAGATGATGGGGATGACCTCAGCTGTTTGGTTTCCCAGTAATAAGCGTTTGTTAATAGTCCTTCCACAATTAAGTGTCTTTACCTGTAAGAGAGCGAAGACTGGACAAAAAGATGGAACTAATAAATTAGATATTCAGCTTGGGTCCCCACATGGGTCAGCCACAGAAGTTGCATGGGATACAACTGGTACCTCTGCAACCAGTGTAACAATAAGGGGATGCAGTTGCATCACCTGATACGCTCAAAATTGTTCAAATGATGCAGATTTAGTTTTGGCCACTGAGCCTATCCAAAACTAAAATCACACCATCTGCAAGTATCTACAAACCCTGTAGGACAGTATCAATGTTAATTCTGTAAGATGGGGAAAGAAATGGGGAATTGATGTGTGAGGCATGAACTATTCCAGAACGCATCCAGAGTGTGACCTGTACGTATGTGGGTTGTGCCTCTTCTATGATTGCAAAGTCTGCAACCTTGGAGGTACTAAAAAGCTATCTGGAGACTATCCTGGGCAGCTGGCTCTAGGTGACCCTGCTCGAGCAGGGGGTTGGACCAAACAGCTTGAAGAGGTCCCTTCTAACCTTGGCCATTCTGCAATTCATTTTATGAAAATGGCAGCAATTTTGGATCATATACAAGGTAGATGGATAACAAACTTCAGACTGTCGTTTGTTTGATGCATCAGCAATGATAACTACCTGGGATAACCAAATATGGCACATGGTAAAAGCAACTGCCAAATTAAAAAAAACAAACCAACAAACTAGAAGCGATTAAATTCAATAATATCTCTATTGTACTCATGCTCAGTTGTTAGCTGTTAAAACAATTTTTTCAGATGGGTTAGCTCTGTTCTCATGGTTATTACAACGAGATCCCTTATTACAAGGGAAGTTTCACCAACCGCTGTTGCAAATGGACAACTAAAAGAAATGTACATACTAGTTCTGCACTGTTGGTTGTGGACCACCGGAGGATATTGTCACATGTCAGTGGAGAAGTCAGTGTGGGAACGCTGGTGGTGTTTGGTAACAGTGCGGGCTGCGTATGCGTCACCTCACCTGTAATGGGAGAGCAGGAGGATAACATGACCTCTGTGGCTCCAGGAGAAGACCAAAGATGTGGCACTACATCTGTCAGTGGCGTACATTCATTTGCCTGTTCTCAAAACGGGGTTTTGTTCCAGATCGAGGGACTAAGGACATCTGTCTGGGAGCTGAGAGGCCTCGCTGGGATGAGGTGTTCAGCTGGCATGACAGCATACAGAAGGGAGCCGTGAAATCGGAGAGCAGACAACAAGTTGCAAGCCTGAGGACCACCTTGGGCAAGTAAGGACCTGTCAGAACCAGAGACTGAAATTGTGAACTCTACATTGTTGGTATGTGTCTGTGGGTTTGTTTCCAAAAGTACTGCTATGCAGCACTTAATGCAGTTAATCCTGTACTTGTTACTGGTTTTAATAGAAGTCATGTTCTTTATTTTTCTGTATATGCTTTGCTCGTTTCAAAAGGAAAGAATGTGCTCATGTGCCTAGCTGAACATCTTGCATGCGTTGCTAGCCTAACAGTTGTGGTGGCTTCCAGCTGGAAAGGGTTGAGCTTATGAGCACCTGGAGTGGTCTGAACATCCTTGGAGGAGGTCAGGCAGACCAGGGGGTGGCTTGTGAGCAAGAGGTCCCACTGGACCATGCAGCCGCACAGAGCTGAGGCCCCAGCAGTGCTGGCAGATGGGTGACAGATGCCTCTGCTGATGCTCTCCTGTATGTGAACTGGCAGATAAGGTCCTGCTGCCACTTAGCTTGCATGGGAATCAAGGCTAAGGTGGAATAGTTGCGTATTGCAGCAGGTAAACTAAACCTAATGGGACAGCTATGGGGGAGTCGTGGGGAGCCAGGCTGCCCGCAGTGGGTATCCCTGCCAGTAACACAGTGTAAGGCTGCGAGTGCCAGTGTAATGGCATCAGAACTGTCACAGCTGGGTATGGCTGTAGCAAAATGGCTGTGGGGCCAATGGAGACTAATTCATCAGGGGCAGGTTGTTTATTTGGGAGGCGTTTGGTTACAGGAGAGGAGGTGGCAAAAACAGTGGGCCCTGATGCTGAAGAGTGAAGGATGAGGTATGAAGTCTACTGAAGACCAGATGGCTCCTGCTGATGGTCGGAGTGTGGATGCTGACGGCTGGTAGTAACACTGACCTGCAGACTCAAGCCCTGGGAGGCTGGAAGGTGTCGCCTGGGATAACCCCTTGGACTTGTTCCATCAGGTCTCTGGCTGTATGTTATGGCATGGGGGAACAAACATGCACCTCGGGACTTACAAAACTGTCATTGTGGGTTGGCTGTGTGTGAGATCCGTTAGATCTTGGATCAGAGATCTAGTCTCTCTAATCTAATGAATAAGAGTTTGTAACTTCATAGCTGTGCCTTACAGATTCCATAAATACGTAGCTTGATCAATGGTATGGTACTTAAGTTATTATTTTTTTGTTTTGCTCATTTCCATATCGTCTGTTCACCAGGCAATAAGGAGTGTGCCTCGGTTCTGTCTTGGGTAGCTGGTCTGAGGAGGGGAGCCATACCCTGGCACAGCCGCAGGGCTGGGGCTCATACCATGGGAGTGCTGCCTGCCGTAAGCCTTCCTCTGACAGGCCTGGGTATCACAGAGAGCAAGCTTAGGACAAGGTCTGACCGCCGTGTGCCCTGGAATGCCGTTACTGGCCTGCTTATGCATGGTTGGAGAGGGAGAAATCCATGTACGCAGCGGCCAGGCAGAAATTGCTGATAACGGCAATGAGCCATCAAGGCTACTGCAGGTTCCACAAGCCCTCCTGCTCTCCCTCACGTGAGAGCGGCACCAAGAGCCTGCCAATGCATTCATGATAAATGTGGTTTTGAGTGAGAAGCCCGCAGAGGCTCCAGCTGCCTTAGAAGAGCAGCAGTCCCTCAAGACAACAAACAAAAATTTTAACTTTTAGGAGAGTAAAGGTGTGCTGGGACTGGGTATTGTACGATGGGCCAATTAAGTCTGTCCTCAAAATGTTACAAATGAAGCGATCCATGCTAATTTCAATTGTTTTGAAATGATGATTCTTACAAAAAAGTAAAATTAAGGTGTAATAAGGACATTCTTCCCTGCAACGTAATTCTGTATTTTCCATAAAGTACCCTAGAAGTAACATAACGGTGCTTTTTAGCGATTTTTTTTTTTTTTTTTTTTTTTTTAGTGAATGTTAATATGTTCTTGCTGATTCATCAGGCATCTGCCTCTCAACTATCAGTACAACCACAAGAAGAAAGATAAACGGGTGTATACTACAAGTCAGTAATTATTCAGCATGCTCCCGTTTTGTGTCGTTTCAGTTAGTACCAAGTACCACATTGGTGAGTAAAACCCAAACCTCTCGGGTATGCACACTTACCACCTTTGAAGAGTAGCCTTAGGGGGCCGGTAGACACCTTCACTTGAGAACAGCTGTACCTGGTAAACTACCTGCGGGCGGTAGATGGCACTAAAATATTGCTATTAATGCTATTTTCCATCCGAGTCAGAAGGGAAAACCAAGTCTCTTAGAGAGGCAAATGGGAAAGTGGTAGTGTGCATCTTTCCCCCCCCCCCCCCCCGCCCCGCTCAAACTAAGGCCACTAGATTTTTTGAGGTGAATTCTGGTACAGTACTAAATGAACCAACAGATAAACCGTCAAAGAAGCAGAAGCATTTCCTCACGTTGGGACGACAGCCACCCCCAGCATGAGCCACCTGCGGAGCCAGGTGGCAGGACCCAAGTGCAAGGTGTTGCAGCGGAAAAGAGCACATGCACCCCCAGCTGCCCCCCTCCTCCCCACTGGGAGCAAGGCTAAGGCTAGCCCCGTCTTTGCTGCTGTCACCTCCCTGGAGTACAGAAAGCTTCACTTGCTACCCGTTGGTAAGGCAGAGGTAAACAGCACGGGGGGGATAATTAGGCAACCCCTGGGCCAGCCTCTTCAGCTCGGACCTGCAGAGCCTGTCCTCCTTCTCACACAAATGGACACGAAAGGCCCGCTGCTGAGGGGGTGACGTGCACAGCAGCTGTATTTTTTCACCGGAAAGGTCAGCAGACTGATTTCAACTTTGTATCTTTGGAGCTACTTGTGTCCTGTGAGTCAATGTCTTTCACGCACATTTCCACAGCCAGCTGAACGCACCACACTGAAGTCTGTCCATCAGTCAGAGCTGGAAAAGCGACCCTTCTGCAAATACTTAAAAAAAAAAAAACCCAAATCTTGCAATAAAATTGGGCTCAAAACACTCAAGTCTAAAAATTAAAGTTTATTTCAGTTTTAGAAAGGAACAGGAAAATATGTACATAAGTATCTCAGTTACAGAAGCAACAGCATGTTGTTTCTTTTCCACGTGTAGTTCCCGCTACTGCCTGGCACTTTGAGATAACTGGATATATTTCTCAGTGCCTTTTAGATGTTTTACAATACACACACAGAGAAACAGCTCCCAGTGGAAATCTGGGCAGTACTAATCTACCTCAAAAATATTTTTTCTTACTTTGATTCAGTATTTGGTATAGAAAAGACACATCATAACCTTGACCTGGGCCAGCAGTACGCACATAATGCTGGTGAAAGCAGGCAGCTGCCTCCCACGTGTGCAGGAGCCAGCTGAGGCTGCCCGACGGAGCAGGGCTCGATAGCTCATGTACTGTGCAGCACGTCATCTGCCTGTCCCACGGACAGTACTTGACTACATATATTTTTTTTTCTTCCACCTAAATGGCTTGCCCAGCACTTCTTTGCAGACTTAGCTCCAAGCGCAACCGAAGGGAACTCTGCCTGATCAAGGAAAACAGGACTGCACTTCGCTTCACATAGGTATAATCAAGAAGCATGGACCACTGATTGACTAAGTGCACGATCAGCAGGCTATTCAGCTGGTACCTTATCTGTACAGAATACAGTTTGCTAGATATACTTACTTTTGGTATGAATACAGTTTTTTTTTATTAATAGCTAGCTTGCTTTTTTTTAAAAAAAAAAAAAGTAATGGTCATGCTGATTTACCTGGCTCAATTTGAAAGATAAACTCTTTTTGCCACTAATTCAACACTTTTTCCACTTAAAGGGTCTTTAATTCCCATGCAGAGGACAGCACTTTAAGCACAAGTGACTGTGCTCACTGTTAGGCCAGTGTTTGAGCACTTTGCTGGACTGGGACTAAGGCCATCAGCTCCTTGCATGACTGAGCACTGGAGAGACAAAAGAAAAGCAACAACAAAAAGTGTCAACTCATCATGTCTAACTGGACTCTGAATTTAGGTACTGGCGTTAGGAAGTCAGTCTCCCTGCACGTTCATTAGGGCACGGAAACTCATCCGTTCCTCTCGTAACCCATTACATATGATAGGTAGAGAAACCAGTTTCCCTACTTCAGCATTACACTCACATGCCCCTCAGTAGGAGGTATTTACTCCAACTGATCGTCTTGTTCAGAAAGATGGGTTAGATGGTGAAATTATCATGTACTAGATCTAGCTAACCAGTGTTTGTACTCAGTAAAAATACTGATAAGGAAAATAAATGCCTTCAACAGAAGCGGTGGTTAAAATATTTTATTTTTATCATAGAACATACTGCTGTTTACTTTAAATCACTTTAGAGTAAAGGCACACATTGTTAAAAATACTTCAATTTTACATCACATGTACAAATGCATAAAACAGATGTACATGTCACCAAAAAAATACAATATGGCTTCATAAGGTTGAGGTGGGGCTGGGACAATTCCACAAATATTTAAATTTTACAGGATGCCGTTAACACTGAAAGGGCTGACTAGAACAGAAAAGAATGGACCTAAAACACTGATTATGTTACATAAACAGTACAACACATTGAATACACAACATTGAGCATTCATGTATGGATTTATAGGATTATTAGTTCTGCAAATTCATCAGGCTTTCCAGTGCCACTGAGCAAACAGTGCATGTATGCGATCTGCCAGTCTGCAACAGTGGGAAGATAAATTGCAAATTCTCCATCCACAAACAGGCTCCTTGAAGAATCCGCTAATATGCTTTGTAAAAAGGAGTGAAACAATAGACTTACGGTATTAACTGGTGAGAATAATTTAATGAATGGATGACTTACACTGGAATAAATTGTGGCTAAAAAGCATAAAACATTAAGTCTGCAAGAATGCTCCATGACAATCATTTAGCATTAGTCCCACCCAAGTTTAAGGCTCATATCTAAAATTTACCTTAGATTTGTTTTCCTCTGTGTAAAATTACCTGAGCACAGATATCAAAGATCTACAGAGCTTTTAAAATATCTGCAGATACCTTAAAAATCTGTAGATAACTTAAAGCAAAACATCAATATATTGAATTCTACCAGCTAAGAATTCTCAAAAAAACAACCAACAAAACAGTATTTTGGTACGTCAGTAAAGCCAGGAGAAGAATGAGCTTAAGCTTTTCCTTTCATCTTTTAAAAATGTACATACAATGTAATAGAATTATGCAAATAGGACTGCTGAAGTGTAAACAATACATTAAACCTTTTTTAAAAAAAGTCAGGAATCAAAATTCAGGCAGTCACTCTGGTCTTCTAGAAATTGTTTACAAATGCTGCTTTTTCTCTTTCTAGAGATGGCTGGTGGTTTCTTAAGCACTGATAGATGGAAAATAAAAAGGATCCACCTCCACTGTATTCTCTATTATCATTTACACTTTGTATCCAAGAAGCGTGAATTGCTGCCATTCTCATTCGCTAAGGTTTTTTTCCTGCACAACTGTAAGGCCCAGATCCAGAAAAGCACCTAGCATCGTCTTAAGAGCTCTGCAGGATCGGGTTAGATCTAACAAGTTTAAAGATAAACATGCACTTAAATGATTTGCTGCACCGGAACTCATAAAATTTTCAAAGTGCAAGGCAGAAAAGCATGAGGTTGCATGGACAGACCAGCTCCCAGCAAAGTCAATGCAATCCCACAGAGGAGCATCAGACCCTTAATTTCATTTAAAAAGATTGAAAAAGACAACACTGCACAGAAGATACATATACATACTTTCAGCAAACAGACTGAACGGCATGATTTCCAACACAAGGGTTTGGAGATATACCGTACTAAAAAGCGGCTGGTTGATTTTATTGAACCAACTGAAAAGAACCAAAGAAACACAAAGCTAACATCACCTTTTCCTCCTCCTGCCTCACACACTGGTTCCTTAAAAGAAATTAATACAGACACAAACCTCACTTCAAACAATGAGCAACTGCATATAAGCCTGAGGAGCAAACGGGACTCTTCCATTCTAATACATCAGGTTAAAACGTTGATATGACCATTACAGTTATTTGTATTGTTGAACTGGGACTAGCTGATTGCAGAGGGCACTTTAAAATCATTGACAATCCTATATAAATGGTACCAAAAAATTCCTATCAAATATGAACATCAGATTAAAAAATAATACTAAAGAAATAGATTGATGATGGATGGCTGTCCTGGATAATTAAGAAAGAAAATCACAGCAGTCTGAAGTACCCACAGTTCCAGGTATAAATAGCAGGTAATCCAAATAAAATGCTACAGCTAGTTTGGAAAACTAAATTGAACATTGCTTTTCTATTAAATACATTAAAATATTCATCCACTCAGAAATTACATTGATAAATAAAATATTTTCATGTATCAAAAATGAGGGGCAGGTACTATCAATTCCAGACTTCTTGTCCCAATAATGAAAGGTCCGAGAAACAAAAGTCAGTTGTACAGTAGTTCTAGTCTCTTAAATTTACAATACTGAATCCAGCAGGATTTGGCTAAATAATACAGTTTAAATAAGCTAATCTAAAGGAACAGAGTGTCCTGTAAACATCTGACACAAATCACATCGCATTCTGATGGCGTGGCTATACCGTCTCTATGCAGGAGAAAGACAATTCAACTGGTGGTGGTAATAAGGGATGCATTCTAAAGGCAACGTTCCTGTTCTTCAGTAAGGCTTGTAAAAAATTTGAGCAGTGTATGTATGACAGCCTGTACAATTCTGAAATTTCTGGAAAGCTCTTAAGTTTAAAAAAAGCCTAGATGTTTTGAGTATAAAACACACATTGAGAAGATGTCCTTTAAATTATGTGTAAAAGTGTCTGGCACCAGAAACGACCACTAGGTATCATTATACCCAAGGAAAAAAAAACCACAAAGAATCATTCAAGACAAGTGTCCCTGAACTTCGGAGCAGAGGCAGCCAATTAGGTTACTTTGTGTTCTTCTGTTCCTCTGGAAAAGAAGTCATGAACATACACTCTTCAAGCTGTCTGTACTACATCATCAGTAATATATATTATATATACAGTATGCATATATATAATATATATACGCTTGTGGACATATTTCTTTTACCTCAATCTGGAATCATGTGGTTTCATGCAACACGCTTACCAGGAATCAAATCTATTCATTAGATCATAGCTGGTGTAACTTTAGTATCAAATTTTTATTATACAGCAATTCAGCATTGCTCAGCATCAATCATCTCAGACTAGAATCCTCATCTCACTCTTCTTTCAGTCCAGTTCACATTTGTTGCCTCCGTCACCCTTTTTCAGCCACCTTGTTCACATAGTGCCTCCACTTGATGTTCAATGCTGAGACCTTATTTCTGTCAGCTTCTGAAGATAGCTCTGTGCTGCTGGCATCGAGAGAATAAACTGAACTGTCCTTTGACCTATTCGGTAGCAGCCATATCCCATCAGTCCAAAAACCGTTGCTTTTATGACAAATTTGAAAATCTTACTTGAAGCTGATGGAGGAGGCACGCTGAAGCAAAAAAATATGAAACAATGTTAATATCCACAGAGCTGAAACAACAGGTATTTTCCAACCAAAATGAGCATCTTTTCTCCCTTTCCCCCTTACAGTGCAGGGAACTTTCAGGTAACAGACGTGTCATGAATGAACAACACATTCTTTTTTATGTTCAAGGGCTATATCTAAATTAAGTAACAATAACAAAAATAATAATAAAGCCTTCTCCACCTATGTACAATGCCACTCTTAATAGCTGTGGACCTTAACTTGCTCATCACTCCATCAAAATAACTAAACAACATCAAGACTTCCTGAAGAACACTGGCAGTTAATACTGTTTGTCAAACTGTTTCTAATATTACTATGCATATCTCTGCACAAAGACAGAAGTCAGAAGAAACACAGGACACAGCTTAAGTCCAACAGCTGTACAGCCAACTCACTGTCATTCAGGGTAATGGAGGAAAACAGAGCTTGGATATTCTCCATAACATGTGTCAGGACCCGGTCAGGTTTGTGCGGCCAGAAGGGGTAAGTCTGAAGCCAGGCTGGCCCCTGCACAGATTCGGAGGGGTGTTTCAGCAAGGTGTACCCCTGGATGCCAGACAGCCTTACCAGCCTAGGCTACAGCTCCCAGGGTTAAGTGTGTGGCGGCCAAGCCCCTGTAGTGCCCTCGGCCTCCGGAGCTCTGCAGAGGACAGTGTGGACAAATCAGAGAGACTTCGCATGAAGCCGTCTCTAGTACGGCAGGTATTGCTGGGCTTTAAGATCTTCAGAGAGCCATCTGGAAGTCTCTGCAGAGAGCCACCGGGAACCAGGAGGGCAGAGGACAACGGGCACAGGCACACCAGGTCACCCCTGCCTTCGAGCAGTCTTACTAACTTGGTGTACGAAGCAAACAGTTAGTATTACCTTCAAAATAATGCTACATGCACACGTAGCCCTGCACCTTGACTAACAGGCTCTGTAGTAGCTCAGCCGGCCCTGCGCCCACACTGCAACTCAGATAATTCTCTCACAGGTGACAGAGGTCTCTACATGCCATTTCAAAGAAGCCACAAGTTCTCATTTATTTCTATCTAGAAAACGTTCCTAAGGTATTCAGAAGCAATCAGCTACAGTAGTGCAAAAACACTCAAACCGGGTCAGATGTGCTGACATTAGGGTACAACTAAACCGAGTACACCCACGTGCTCAAACTAGGGCAAGGTTATTACTGGTAACATTTTGCATATTAAAGGAACATACAGAAAGTGTTTTAAAAAAGCAAACACACTGGAAAAAAAGATGGGGTAAAGGCATCCCTTTATACCCTCTTACATGCTATTCTTTTGCAATTCCAGCCTCTCAGGGCAATTTAAAAAAAATAAATCAATTCACAAGAAGCTGAAGCAAACAGTAAGGCCCGCTCAGTCAGGCTCAATGCACGAACATAAAACCTGAACGTCTGAAAAACGTATGTTTCTATCCAGACAATTTCCAAGATCACTCTGCAACTTGTAAAACCTAACTAAATACCTGTAGAAGTCTTAAAAACTTTTCACTTGAGAGGCAGCAACCACTAACACACAAAACCCCACGTATCTGCTCCACAACTGCAGTGCAACAGCAGGATGTGTAGAAAAGTTTAAAGAGAAATGCGTCTGAGATATAGTTAATCTTACGAATGTAATTTGCTTCATTCTATTTTAGACAGTCAAGTTAATGCAATATTAACATCTTATGAAAGATAACTCTTATGAAAGGTAACTCTTCCACTTAGTTCCGGCACTAGCACAGTAAAGGCAATCAAGACAGCCTAAACTTTTATGAAAAAGACCCTTCATGTAAACTTGAAGGCACACAATCAGGCTTTGGGCTATTCAGTTCTGTGATGTCCATAATGCAACCAACATTAACCACACAATTATATGGATTTGGGCAACCTCGTTTTACATGTTATTTGCGAGGGTGCAGAGGAATATGGACATCTAGTTTGTGACTAGAGGAGAATCTAGGAGAGGCTTAGCCTTGAAAAAGACTTACAGATGGCTAGGCAGGGCTTCTCTACATTGCATTCCCGGATCCAGACACCAAAAGTCTCTCTAAATCGTGTTTTAGATGCCTAAATACACCACTTAGGTGGGTCACAGTCTTTTCTGTTTTTCAGAGCCTCTGAACAGATGGGTGAGGTGCTTACACAAACACAGTGAACTACACTGCCAATAGCTGAAAGGCTCTATTATCCTAAACCACTGTAGAACCAGTACTACCAGAACCCCTCCTACATTTCTGAAGTCCTGACCTTTCTGGCTTTATAGGTTACACATAGTCTGAACATTTTGGTTCAATTCCTTCTTTCACATAGCACATCTATTTTAATAGGTACTTTGGAGCGAGACTTCACCAGATAGGTGGCTTACATCAGCCTATATTCAGGTATATACATTCAAACATGTTCCTGCTTATATATAGTTAAAAACAGGCTATGAGCAACTGTGATACTAAGCTTGCCAAAGCCAGCACTGTCCTGACGCAACAAAATCTTTGAAGCCAGCAGTTTATATTTACCTAAGCTAGACTGGAACCCTGGTTTTGTTTTCACCATCTTCTACAGCCCTCATTTGAATTCTCATTTTAAAAGCCTCAAATGTGGATCAATGACTTTTCTTTCTAGACAAGGGCATCTTCTCATATCTACTTCCCTTGATATTGAACTATTTATTTTTTCCTTTGATATTTTCTTTTCCTTTGCTGTAAGCGCAAATTGCAAGCACAGCACAGCAAGTCAGTGAGCTGACAGGGCAGGGATGACAGTAGTGATGTTTCCTCAAGCTGTGACAAACAACGAAAAAAACCCCAAACCAACCAATTACTGGTGTCTTTTAGCAAGAGAAACCATTATGTCAATGCATAGGAAAGGATAACTGTTACCTCATTATTTCCTGGATGTTTAAGTCAGAGTTCCAGTTCTTTTCAATTCCAGGTACATGGCCCATCCCAACAACACCAACTACAACAGCTGGGATGTATTTTCTAGGTTCAGCTGAGAAAGAGATGGAGAGAAAGGAACACATCAGTATAAGAATTAATTTCAGGCTGTAAATAAAATAGGTAATGTGTGAGATTATAAAACTGAGTTTTCCAAGAGGCAGGGACTCTTACTACTAGATAATAAAACTTTGCTATGTACTAAAAATTAATACTCATGTCACCTACTGCCTCTTACACTGCAAGTCTGAAAAAAAACCAAAAAAAGCCAGCACCGTTTCTGGATTGTTTGTTTCAGTAAATAGGCCTGGCCACGGCTCATACTCCATGCTCAGGGTGAGAGGCTCAGCAGATGCAAGCTAAATTAATTTTTTTCCTTCTCTGTGTGAGTCCTGCCTCCGTACTGCTTATCAGGAACAGCCCTGGTTTTGCTGTCTCCTGAACAGAGAGCATTCTCCACCACTTTGGACAGCAGCAGCTGGCACACAAGACCTGAGCTAACAAGCAAAATGAAAAATTGGAGAACAGCACTTGAGACCACACCTGCCCCTGTTAAATTTACTGCTACAGACCGGGCCTCAGCAAGTAAAAGCAAATCCCACACCATTCATGTGCAGCAGCTGGCCAGTCACCATTAGACCACTGCAACACATGCCAGCTCTCACCTCACCTCCTACCTACCATCCAAATTCTACAACACCCAGTGGAAGTTAAAATGTTCCTGAAAGTTTTGGGATTACCTCTCCCCCAATGAAAAAATGGTCCACACCACAATAAAAATAACTCACAGAAAAAAATTTAAGTAATAGCAATCAGGCTGCTTTCCTATGGGGAATATTATACATAAATATAAAATGTGAGTAAGTTTTACTGTCTTGCTTTAAATATCCACCCTTGATTTTTCCAGGAAAAAGTAAAAAATAGAAATGAAAAAAACCCTGAAGAGTAGCCCCCCTCAAAATAAAATGAAAAATGAAAACACTAGAACTATTACACACGTTTTCAAGAAGTTCTTTGAAAAATTACACATTTTCTAGATGCTCTTTGGAGCAAGTATCTGAATGCATCTGTAACCTCTTTCAGCCTGATCGACTGAGCTAACAGGAAATAACTGTGTTTGGACAAACTCTATGAAGGCAGCATTGAGGCACATTAAGCAAGTGAGATGCAAGAACACAAGTGTAATCCTCTTGCTATTTTTTCCAATCACAAGACAGTGCCAGAGGTCTGCAACGAAGTGATTACAACCAGTATCTTCTTAAGATATTAAACAAGATGTAAACCATACCTCAGTATGCTTATATATAGGAAGGGCACACGGATCACATATGGCAGAAAAATACTTCCAAGGGCTAGAGAAACGCAATTATGCTGTATGCCTATACCTTGCTGCAATATGCAGCGTCACACGTTTCATTATCATTGCCACATCAACAGGGCTTCTAGCAGCCCAATTTATAATAAGCAAACTATGGCGAACACTAAAATTAGAGGTAATTAACTTAGCAAGAAACATGTTCCTGAGCAGCTAGTGATGGCAACGGATTTGGTGAGATAACAGAGTGGAAGTGAGGTAAGACAACAAAAGCCTAGACTGCCCCATGCTGTGCTGTAATATCAGATGCCTGCCTCTTGAAAAAGTTGTCAGGCTAATTCGTATTTTCCAGTTTTAAATAGCACAATGAGAAGGGAATCATAACTTGGGAGTCTACTGCTCTAGGTGGTTGCAACATAAAAAGTAATAGCCCTTTTTAGTTTTTTAAGCACTGTAAACTTATGTGACATGTGGCACACATGAACAGAACATGTCAGATTTCCTGAGAACCGAACTTTGGACTAATACACAAATACCACCTTGCTGGTTATGGTATCTGCTTTAAAACAATTACCTTCTGAAGCTCGAGGTAGTTCTATCTGCTTTGCTGCTTGCTTCAGCATGTAGGTCAAGTAAATATCTCGTTCAGAGACAATCGTTCGATGAAGATCAGGGAATTCTCCAATCATTTCTGCCATCATCTGCTCCAGTAAATCCTTCTGTTTGCACTTCTCCACATCATCTTTACTGAAAGAAAGGTTAAGTTTTCTCAGTATCTGTTATGCTTTTAAAGCCCAACACAGACAAACCAACGAATAAAAACAATTGGGTATTACACACATTATTCACCTAAACCCATGCTCTGCATTTCTCTTCCCCTAGTCCTCCTCTCCAAAAGCAAAACCACCTCTGTAAACCTGTAAAACTGGATACCTAACAATGCGCCTCTACAGTGAGGGGAAGAGGAGAGGTCACTTGCCTTAGGCAGTTCAACTGGATTTTTACCCTTCCCAGTTTAAAAGCTGACAACTCAAACTGAGCAAAAGCACTAGGGCTTCCAAGGAAATAGTTATGGTGCCCCACTTTCCGTGTATATGAATAAGCTTAGAAGAACCAACACGGAGCACTCCCGAGGAAGCAGAGCTGATCTCTGAGCACACAGAGGCTCTGCTTAAGGAACAAAAAAAAGCCCATCATAAGGCACAGTCTGAGGGGATGGGAAGAATTCTGCAGGTTCCCAGTGTCAACCACAGGTTTTCAGCTGGGAAGTCAAAATTATAAATCAATTCCCTGAGCAGAAGAATAGGAAATGAATAGGAAGTAAACAAATAAAAACCGCAGGAGTAAATGTCATGAGCTTTTGTATTTTTCACAGGTGCCGCTAACCTTCTGTTTACACCCACAACTGTGGAACAGTCAGTTTGTGGCAACAGAACCATCTGGTTTTGCATCACTGTCTATGGGAGAATGATGCCAAACATGCTTTCTTTAGTTTCTAAGATCAAAAGGACACTACAAATGTTAACAGAGCAACGAAAAGGAGAAATGTATTGCTAGCTTTCAACAGATCATAGAAACATCAGACTGACAAGAATTTGATGTTGAATTATTACTCCATTTTCCACAGAATCTCATGTGATGGCTGGGTGCACAATACCCTTCCCCCAGCCCCCTGCTCCCCGCCCCCCCCCCCCCCACTTCCCAATTATAAATCCTTTTCAACCTCTACCACATATTATTTTTAAAAATCAATATAGTAGATCAGTCAATTGTACAACTGAGATGTTATGGCCAAACTTCAGTGGCAAGCTAGTGTGCACACACTGCAAATATCTTAATATTGCAGTTGAAAACCAAAATGTTCTTAGGATAGATAAAAGATTGGACGAAGTCGCAGAGAAATATATCCTCCAACGCCCCCCCCCAAAAGCCTGCAAATATTTCCATGCTGGTATTAGAATAGCAAGTAAGAAAACTTACTTTGTGCGTAAACTGTAGTTAATGGCTTGAAAGAAGGTCAAACTCATTTTACAAATTAATCTAACAGCAAGCATTTATACAAGAAATGACAATTAAGTAAATGCTAAGACTTGAAAACAGGAAGTTTGAATGACAAAACTACAGTTTGAAACCTGACCCAATTTCAAAACCTTGTAAAAACCACCATAGATCACTCCATGAGCTGTGCAGAGGTCTGGCCACAGGGTATGAAAGAGGCACTGAGATTCAGGGACCACATACAGCGAATCCATTTCTGCCCAGCCTCCCAAGAACACGAGTCTAGAAGCAGACTGAATTTAGGAGTACAGCTGAGCATGTGTTCTCGCCCAATTCAAGTTATCACACACCTGCTTGTGAAAGTAAACTTGGCACAGGGATGTCTCCAAAGGGCAGGGGAAGCCACAGTGAGCTAGAGAATAGCTGTCTGAGAAATATTAGCCCAAGGCAAAACTTCTGAACAACATGCCTTTATAAAGGCAATAATCATTAAAGAGTCTACATGTTGTCCACAGACTTTATAAACATTTTTTCCTGTTCCAAAAATCTGCTCAGACAGCAGGTTCAGTTTTCGAGCTGCCCTGATCCAGATGTGAATTAGCACAGCAGGCCCAAGTCCTCTGGAAATCCTAAGGAGGAATGAATTAGTATACTGAGGCCGTAGTCTCCTCTACTTAACAATACCCACACAGAGTAGTGGGGAATATTTTATTTTCAGTGTAAAAATAAAAAAGTAATTTAAAAAAGTTTATTCTTAAGTACCCTAGGAATTCTCCAGCACCAAATCTTTTGCTTCATCTGGAAGTAATGATTCAAAAGGTAATTAAAAAAAGAACTGGAGCAAGATGAGAAAGCCAGCTTTCTTTTAAAAAATATGGATTATTGCAGGGTAGTTTGCATATTTATCCATCTCACTAACTTCAAGTTTCACTGCATCAGGCTGGGTACCAAGGACTTCCAGCTAGTACTAAAGTCACACTGAAGAACTGAACAATTCACTCTGATAAGGTATGGGATGCTTATTCATACCTGATTGGGTCAGATAAGAAGCAAAGGCCCCAGGCAAGCTTGACTTTTTGCCAGAAAGAAAGCGCAGCAATTGCTCTCTTAAACGTAACAGGGATGGGCCGGTCTCCAAGATGGAATTTACAGAAAGGTACTTTACTGGCCTGAAGAAGATAGAAATCACTAGTCAACATTTCATCCTTATTAAGAGAACATTTTTTTTTTTACTGTGTTATACAAGGTATCTTACAAAAGAGCAAGTAGTGTCATACATCACAACATATTGACAAATATTTTGGCTTTGCAGTAAATACAATTTCCAAAATACTGCTTCATAAAGGAATACATCAGCTACAAGATGCAGTAAGTATTACAGTAAAAACATTAAGTTGTAATGCCACGCTCTTCAGGCTACTTTTATCTAAACAGAAAGCTTCTGCTTAAGATTACTTAAGGTGAAGAGATGGGGCGCTCAGTATCTATGTGGGTCTCAATAAAGTCTAAGGTGAAACAACTGTGGTCATTTTGCTTTTACCTAGGTTTTGTCAGGATCACTAACCTATCCATTTGTCATGGCAAAATACATTCAAGAAGGAGCTTATGAAACAAGAACTGATGCCAGATACCACATGATAAGGCAAAGGGAGACTTTGTTGTAGCTCAGACTGACAAATCTTAGCACAGTACAGAATTTCTAGAAAACTCTTTCCTATGCATACTTGCTTAAAAATTTCAAACAATCACTTTAAAACAGGACAGAGCTATTTATTTTTTTTCTTTCAAAACGGGAAACACTTCAAAGTGTTTCACTCTGGTCTGGAATGCTCAGAAAAACATTAAAGAGAAAACTGTTTCAAGGCTTAAGGATAAATACACCAAATTATGCCAGATTCTTTAACAGTTTTGTTATCTCTGATGTCCTTACTAGTGCCTAATTTACATAAAAATAGCAAGATATATTCTGCAAGGTGGATACATACAGTGAAAATAGTGTTTCAGTATTCCCAGACCAAAAAAAAAAAAAAAAAAAAAAAGTAGTTGGGATACACAGTAGAAGTCCAGCTATTACTTCCCAGTATCACAACTGGCAGTAGTACAAAAGGGAATGTCAAAAGACCAGATAGGACTTGCAAACCAACCAGATACTTCACTTCCCCAACCAATCCTTCTAGATGAATGTGTTAGATCTTATCAATGCTTTGCAGTTGGTTTTCACAGCCTGAAACCGCTAACAGTGGGACCAGGATCCACATCCAGAATTCAAACCAACCCAATTATTTAACAGGAACAAGATAAATAAATTATTAATGGAATGAAAACATAGGCCATCAGAAATACCATCAGGAGAAACCCTCATAATTTGAAGCCTTTTTGGAATTGCTTACATGCCACTTAGGGCTACAAACCTCTGTACTTTGAAGCTGAAGGTTATTCTTACTACTTCACAGGCTTCAGCACAAGTATGGCCAGAGTGCTCTCTTCTAGTCACTAACAAACAGTTTTATTTAATTTGACTCTAGGAGCAGAAGGCCAGTAATTTGACCTCAGAAAAATGATTTCAAGTTCACACCTCTTTGAAAGCCTCCCTGAATTCTCCTCCTGGGGCCATTCCCAGCTGTTCTGTGATGTGAGCAGAAACCTTCAGAAGCAGCATTTGCATCAATCCAGACATGACTCCATTCTGGTGGAAGAGGGAGAAAAACATTAAAAAAAACCCTCAAAACATCAACAAACTGTGTGGATTTCTAAGAAGAATGCACTGTTCACATTCATGAAAAAAACATTAATTATCTTAGTGAAGAAGCAGCACTGAAGCTACTTTATGGAGCCAATTCGCTGATCAATATAGATCTTTTATTTCAGTTTGTATCAGTTGTGAAGTAGCTTTTCACTTCAGTGTGCGGCCAAAATATTCTCCCTTTAAACAAAAATGTATGGCAGAGGTAAGAAAAGAAAGGCGGGCAGCCAGACTCACTTCAGTCTGTATTTACTTCACCTTGAAGCTTGAAGAGTGTCTGAATAGCCGAATGGCAAAACAGCTCATATTGTGCATTTGATTTTTCTTGACCTATCCGGTTACAAGAAAATAAGGCACCACAAAAATATATTGCATTGAATGTACGATCAACACCACGTTACAGAGATACTGAAAGGGAAACAGCTAGTGGTATAATCATACACACTTCCACGATCCTGGGAAACACTGAGCTGAGGACTGGTTAGGTTAACAGGTGCAGAAAAATACCACAGAGAATCTAGTACTGTGCAAGAAATCGCAGGGCGTGACTTCAGCACCTAAGACCTCAGAAAAGACCTCAGTCCTGAGTATGGCTCACTCCCACAAGCAGACGGAATGCCCCTCCTCACACAGCCTATTATTTTTTGAACATAAACCTAAAATCAAGACTTTTAAGAAGAAAAAAAAAAAATCTCCTCTATATTACTTGTAAAAAATTTTTCCTTCCCTATCCTTTTACAAAAAGGATGAAGATGAGGTGACACAGCATAGCTTGAGTTAATGTAATTGACTGAAGTTACCACAGGTCCTGGCCTCCATTCCTTGCTCCCAGGGTCATGCTCAAGTGACCCATCCTGTGCCAGATCTGATGCTTGTGTGACCTCTCCAAGGGCTGCAGACCGTTTCTGCAGTTAAGTGGACTGAAGAGTCACTGAGGCCCAGAGCTGACAAAAGAGAGGCACTGTTTTCAAAGCCAGCTGATTATCTGCTTTATCATGCTACAAACTAGCAAGCATGGCAGAAAGACAGGGTGCTGGGCTCCTGGAGGGAGATGAGGAAGAAAGAGGGCTGTGAGAGAAAGAAAATTCAGCATCCTTGGGAATCAGTTCAAAAGCCTGGGGGACGAGGCTTTCCAGAAGTTCAGAAAGGATGCCCATAAAGAAAAGAAAACTAGGATAATGCTGCCTGAGGTTATCTGCTGGCTGATCTCCCCTTCAGGACTGATGTGTCTGAAGTTGCATTTCTACACTGTGATAGAAAGATTCATCCTGCTGGCTAAGAGAGGGATGCATCTTTCAAGTGTGCCCGAGTCATCTGTGCTCTTAACCTGCATGAAACTCGGTGCCTGCTCTGTTTGCTCAGCATCAAGGAGATAAAAGGTGGCCCGCAGCCATACGTAGCAGCAACCAGCAACAACTGGCCAGCCAAATACTGTCAGGGGATAAAGAGCAAAATGTACATAAAACGATGGGAGCAAAACAATACGAGTTTTATTATCAGTACCAGATTATTCAATGTTAGATAAAGGAAAGCTGACCACGAAAGAACATTAAATCCCGAGTGGCTGGCAATAGTTTCACAGGTTAGATGCAACAGCCATAAACACAAAGCAATGCACAAGTAGAAAGAAACTTAACTGCACAGGCAGAGGGATGCAGAGCTATTAGCACACAGGAGAAAGCAAAATACTAATTTTATCAGCCCAACATTCAACAGCAGTCAGAACACAGCCTAAGGAGGCAGCCTGGGGGCTACTCTCCAACGGTATACAGATCCAGCACTAACTGCTGAACTGCAGGCAGAAACAAACCATTTGTATTTTAGTCCTCTGGATTTCTTCTTTTAAAACCCCTAATTCCCACGGACACAACCCTGTGCAAACACAGCCTTGTCCAGCTGGAGCCTGGAACTGGTTTTACTACTGCTCCAAGCACACTGGAGGTTAGACTTTAAAGCACAGGTGAAGGCAGCAACTGACAGCAGGCTGTTCCTGTCCATATGGATCACCTACCAATTCACATTATATCCATTTTATTTGACAGGACAATCCTGTAGGTAACCAAAACATGAAAGGCTGTATTACACAGTGCAAAACAAGAGCTTTTTCACTGTCAGAAACGTTAAAAAACCAACATTACACAATATTCCTGCACAGGTAACTTCAGCCTAAAGAGGTAGGTGAAAAACATGAGGTTGAGCTAAGATTTTGCTGGCACCAACCCACCTTCTCTTCTGCCCCGTAACAATGTTTGTCAACTTTTCCTGTGTCAGGACTAGCAATCATACCGCTGCGTAGGGACACGATGCAGCTAAAAAGCAAGCCCTGCTCAGACTAACACGGGGCCATGGTACGGACACGGAAGGGACAGCAGAAACAGGAAGCTGGGGGAAAAGCTAAACAAAACTATTGTTACTAGTTTGGTTTAAGCCAGTTGTTGCTGTGCATCTTCAGGTAATCCGTGTTTGAGCCAGGTATCAGTCTGCACTGTGTTGCTTTGCTTAATGGAAAGTAAACAGGTCTCTGCAAACAATTGCAAGGGTTTTGAAACTCAAGGAGGGGCTGGAGGAAGGCTTGTTTTTAACCTGCAACAACTGCTTGATAAGCTCTGAATACCAGTCACCCGTTGCAACTGTGTAAGTTTCATGTTAACATTGCTCAGTTTCCAACTTTAATTAAGAGCAATGAAATGCAATTTTACTGTTTAAGATTTACACAAGTAATTACATGAAGACACAGTTTTCTTTTCCTAATTTGATACTCAAGGATGAAAGTTGCAAGCAGTTTTGACTTTTGGTTTAACTTTTGAGCCCAAATGCACATTTCAATGCGAGAGGACAACTGAAGTATAACTGAGCAACTTACCAGCTGGTTTGACTTTTACCAGAGAAAAACGCGCTATAAAGGAGCATGAGACAGTTGGACTGTTTTCCCTGATCTTCCCTATATAACCCATGCTGCTACTGAATCAAAGAGGAAAGGCTGGGGTTTTTTTTGGTTGAGACTATAGATGGAGAAATACATTATTTAAAAGGCACAACGTCCAAATTTCATTATTTGCATTATCCCTGGTGCCAAAGGAGACTAAGACTGGACTGTAACAATGCGAAGGATCTTTATATTATACTCTGGCTTTGGAGCCTACAGAGTTTATGTTTCCTACTGTCTGCATACAAGATCGCTTCAAGCCCTGGTAGGAAGTGCTAATTACAAAGCTGCCAACATGAATTTACATCACAGATTAAAAAAAAGTGCTCTTTTATTTTCGTTGTCCTTTTCCTTTTAAGAGAGAAACACAGCAACAGCTGTTGCGTTTAGCTCTGATATTAAAAAAAGGCTTCTGTGCTTGTTTATGAGGTCAGAAGACCCCCAGCTGTGCTGCTCTGGTTGTTGTGAACACGTATTTTTTTGGCTACACGCATTGGAACAATCCACAGTACCTAACATAAATAGATAGATGCAGTAACTCATGCAATATGCAAGTGTTTTGCAACGTTCTTTCCTTTGATAGGACATAAATAGAGAAAACAGGAAAGACACATTATTGCCCAACTCTACGAGTCAGGAAGCCTGCACTAAGACACTGTGCACACACACAAGCAGACTAGCCCCTAGCCACTGCATGTGTTCCTGCATGGATGCAGATTGTATTCTTACAGGGGGTGCAAGCCCACAAATTCCCCATTACATCAATAAAACAATTCCAATACACAATTACCACACAACCAAGATAATAGCCTATGAATTTGTTCATTCAACTGGACGCTGGAAACACTTTTTACTATTGACAACATACTGCCATTCTAGTTAAATGTCCTGCTATTTTAAAGTCACTTTTGTGCTGTTTCACTGTGCCTAGCTTAAAATTACTTAACTGGGTGAAACTGAAAAAATCCAGGACAACACTTGTTTTGCACACACATCCCAGACTGCTGCGTCAAACAGGAAAAGATAGAAACCCACACTTTTCAGCCCAGATTTTTCAAAAACCTCCCTCAAGGCCTGTCAATTAGAAACTACTCAAAAGAAAAGTGGATGAGAACTAAAAAGAAAGACCAACACACTAGGATGAAGGAATGCAGCTAAACAGATCACACAGTCAATATCAAAAACGAGTGCTCCCTAAATAGCTGTGATACAGATGCAGATCACAGGAAGAATAATAATAACAACAACAACAGTAACAATAATAATATTATTATTTAAATATATTAGCACAGCATTACGAAGTTAGACTTGTGTCCTGCAAATGCAGCAACTGTTAAACCAGAAGGATTCCTGCTGATGTCAACAACTGCCCAAACATTGTGGAACTGAAGCCCTCAATACTCCAGCTGACAAAAAAACCCCAAACCTAACTGCCTAATAGTACTCTCACCTAGGTCAACAGTATGAGGTTCCCAGCTGGTGAGAACACTGGGTTTGGCTGCAACTTGACAAATTGCTCTGAACGTAAACCTTTAATTCTGACTGTGGAAATCATACCTGCTTTATAGCTTGTTGAAGTTTTTCCAGATTTATTTCTTTGGCTTCTTTTAGTAATGTCTTTTCATCCATCTTTAACATAGAAACTCTGTACTGGCATAGTTCCACTACAACTACATCAGGTTGCACTTCTTGTATTGTCTGAAAAAGATGATTTTATTTACACCAGTTTAGGAAGCAATCAACAACCAGTATCAATACTTTTATTAGAAAAGGGACCTAATAAAAGTACATTCCAGCAATCATCTCCCAGTGAAAAAGACTGCTCTAAATAGCTACATATTGAGAAAAACAGTAAGGAACATGACAGCTAAATGCTTTAGTTACTAGATGCTTTGGGATGGGAAGGTGGAGAACACATTGTGCTGGGGAGGGGGGGAATAAAAACTTAATGTTACACTTCTCAGATTCACAAAGTTTATTTGACCATACTCCGATTATTTCCAATATGAGTTAGAATAAGCTTTGTAAGAACCAGGGTTGATGATTCTGGCACAAGATTCCTCCCCCTCTAATGCCTGGAGAATAAAGCCACTCCAAACTGAATGCTTTGCATGAGGCAAAGTATGAAATAGTTCCTACTTTCACTAGATGTTCGGACCTATTTGCATCTTGGAAACGGAACCCAAGTTTGGGGTGGCATGGTTTTACAGCTCAGTATTATACAGCCAGGGCACAGGAAACCTATAAACTGCAGTTTCAGCTCTAGGCTTTGCATCTTCTCAGCACATCCCCATCACAGTGAGTATGCAAGAACCACAAGTACACACTGTCAGTGTGATGTGATGCTGTACCATGACAGGCAAGGTAAGCTTCACTAGTGAGACTTCCACTTTTAACGCTGGCACTGTATCTGTGTTTTTCTTTAAGGACAAATAAAAATAAGATGGGAAAGCAATGTATTGCTCAAAAAACTGAGATAATGTATCTGCCTCTTATTTCTCCCCACAGCACTGCTGGCCCTTCAACAACTAACACAAAAAAAAAAATAAAAATCAAAGTCTGGAGGTTACAGCACAGAACCAAGTCTGAGAGCTGGACTTCATCCTGCAAAGTTGACAACATTATAAACATGCTGCTGAAGGGTTCCCACTTACTATTTACCTTCACTACATCTTTTTTGCTGCTGTCACTGAAGTGGGCTGTTCCAACCACATATACTTTAGAACCATCCTCTGTGTCAAGCTCAGTCACAGTGCTTGGTAAAGTAGGTTTTTTCTGCCTCTTCTTCATCTTCATCTCCAGGAGAATTTTAAATGCATCTGCATCAGCTATAAATGTAAATAAAAACAGAAAAGAAAAGTACATGTGACTATAAAGTGCAGATATGTAAACCAGAAAATAAAAATGTCACCACTAAACAGCAGAGCAGAGCTAAAAGGCCATTGATTTACCACTGTAATCTTACATTCAGTTCTGAGGCTACATCATTGAGAGTGCCACCACTGGAGAGGCTGCCTCCAAGCATGGGTCTCAGTCCAGGTTTCCTACCCTGTGGACACTGGGACAGGTTGTCCACGCAGTTCAGTAAGGGAAAGAGAGAAGCTGTGTGGCAGGTGAGGTGGATAGAGAAGCAAAGAATACTTAGAAAAGGTATACACTAAATATATTAAAAAAAAAAAAAATAAAAAAAAAATAGAGCATTTCTTTAGTTCTAGAATCAAAGCGTTCCCTCTTGGGATTTTATCTGTATAAATGATAGCAACACATGTACACCGGTGTATGCTGGTAAAGTCACTTGCACATACTGGCACATATAGGATACCTACAGTACCAATCTTAGCCTTTTCTGTGATTAACACACCAAGGATCAAGATATAACTGAAAATTAAACCTCAAGAGGTATTCAGGTCAGGAAACCAACCATTCTTTCCTAGTTTCAATAACAAACATTTAAGACCAAAATGGTACGAGTTCAGCCCATCTATGTCCAGCTTGCCATGGAAAATAGGAAGATCTATCAGTTCCATCGCAGCTGCTTGTTAAATGCCAGAAAGCCTCATTAACTGAGATAGAGAAGCTTCAGTTTTACATCAATGGGAAATAATAGTAACTTTAAATGACTCATCTTTAAGCTGCAATGCATCTGGGGGGGGGGGGGGGGGGAGGAGAAAAAAAAATGGCATCAAGTAGGAAAGCAGAGTTTTGTTTCCAACCAACTCTCTTTCTCTGGCAAGCTGCTGCACAAGTTAGCAGAGGTCTCAAGTGGTCCAGAAGCCTGGAACAGGATCATAATCCCAGGGGAAAAAAAAAAGGTTAGTGAACAGTTTTCAGGCAGGATGTCAAAGACGCAGATAAATTACAGCCTCCTACCACACATTCATTCATTCGTTTCATTAATCTGGTTTGACTGTGTGGCTCTGGCCCCAGATCTGTCCCACAAATACTTATCTCACAAGAATTTTGTCAAAAAAAACCAAAACCCAAACCAAAAGCCACCCTCCAACATCCTTAGCATTTTAGCAGCTTAACTTCACAGTTAATACCCAAGAACATGGTGTGTTGCCATCAGTACAGTCTGATCTAAGACCACGTGTCTTCCAAAACAGATGGTGATGCTAACGAGGGGGTGGGGAAAACATGACTGTAAAAGGAAGAAGAGGTAGGGCTATTGCATTTGTAGCACTCTCAGTCACATAATCGTAAAAGTAGCCATAGCAGATCAACCAAAATCTACTTGCAAAACAGCAAATATCCTGCCTCCCACAATGGTCAAATGTGGATATCTAAGGAATAATATCAGAAAAGGGGAAGCGTGCATGATACCTTCCCCAAATACTCTCCTAGCCTAAAGCCATACCACCATTTATGGCTCAGATTTCCCCCAGTTGAAAGTGGTTTCCACATATTCAGTAACCCTTAAAAGGTTTCAATTTATCAAGCTTTCACCTCATATGTATATTCAGAACTGGACTGAATGTTGTATCACATGAAGAAAAACTGCTAACAGTGCAGTACCAGATGTTATAATTTAGGGACATAATCAAGGAAAACATTCTCAGGAGCAGTTATGGTTTTTATTAAACCAACTTCTATACCCAGAGGAAAAAAGCAACAAAAAATTAATCTGCTTCTTTAGGTCTGAATGCTTTTCCCTAGCTTTGGTCAAGGCTCTGTTTGCTCCCATGATTGTTAGTTCTGAAAGCTGCTATCCCTAGGGATTATTCAGCAACTCCAGCATTATAGTAATGTTGCCGTTAAGAGCTAATTTGCCCAAAGGTGGTTCAGAACCTATCATTTGCCAGAAAACACAATCTGAATGTTCCTGTTATTCAAAATGAGCATTGTATATATTAACATTACAATGGTATATGACAAACACAAAGCAAATCCTAAGAAGCCTTTGTTTTCTCCTCCAGAGAAAGAAATGTCTGTCATTATCGGATCCTTACCACTAAAAGGTAAGGACTGATACTCTTCCTGGGCTTCAGTAAGACAGTTTTGCCTGGTACATTTCTATTCTAACATCCTGCAGTCTTGGCCTTCATATCAAAACACTATCATGCTAGCATGGGCAAAGTATTCCACTTGGGACAACTGATTCAACATCATAATGCTACATGCCAGATGCTGAAGCAAACATGTATTCATGCATCTCTGGCTTAGAGAGCATGACTAAGCTTAAGACAATAGCTGAGTATATCTATTAAATCAAAAAACATTTACTTTCTTCTGAAAGTGTGGGAGCAACAAATTGACAATTGATATGTCATTGCTCCTTCCAAATTTGGTTTACACAACTGGGCCTTTCTACAAATCATGAACAGCTGAAGTCAGATATGACCTCACTTGCATCTCCCTTCTGTGCTAACACCCACATCCTCATTAGGTAAGGAAAAGGCATGGTTGTTTAGCTTAACACACTTCCAATGTCATACACCCTCCCCAGTCAAACCAGAAACATACAGATATTCTGCGATACACTTGACGTTTCCTTTGGGCCATCTTCTGGTGCATCAGAGGAGGACATTGGATCTGCAGCAGCCTGTATGAAACAAATTCAAAAAGAGGCTGGAAATTACAATGAAATGCTTTAATACATCTTTCCCCTTGTGAGTTTGCTCGATTTGAACCTACATAAAATATTCAAGCAAGTAAATAATTTAAGCAAGTGTCAACAGTTCAAAGCATCTGCAGTTTTACAACTGTTTTTCTCCTAGCTGGATAAGTATGAGAAAGTGCACATTAAAAACTATTTCATGCCTATTTTAAAAGGCAATATATATACCTGACATGGAGTTTTAAAAAAATTATCTGATTTTAGAATAAAAAGAAAAAAATTTACCTCTAATGCTACCATAGCATTTTCTGTGTTGAAACTAGAATGTGCACTGATTATTATACCATTGCCATTTATAAGGTGACAGATTTGCCTCAACTAGCAGTCACCATTAGTCTGAAAAAATTAATCAGCACTCACAAGAATACACACATCCATTCTAGAACAGTCTGCTCAAGATGATTATTCTGTTGAAATAAGTGTAAGGAAATTACACAATATGGACATCCAATCTTATAAAGTTTATGTGTATGTTGACTTCATATACATCAAATCAAAATCAAAAGGATGCATAGCATCTGCATAGTTTTTTTCTCTAAAATATCTGAAGGTAATTGAAAAGATTCCCCAAGACTGACTTTTAAATATTGTCACTAGAAGTATATGAGGCAGGTCTTTGGCTAACAAAACCTTATTTTTAACTAGCAGGCAAGTTTTAAAACCTGTGCATAGAATTCAAACAATCCCTGTCATCCAGCCTGTGTCATCCAAGCTGGAGAGACAGAGTTAGTGCAGAAAAGAAAGACTTAAGAACCAGGGAAAGCTCAACTATAACCTATTTTCAGGCAACTACAGTAATTCCAAGTTGAATCAGGATTATTACTGGGAGAATTTGGAATTCTTGAACAACATTAAGTCAAAAAGTTAGAGACAAGTGAATCTATCACCATTCAAGTACCTTCCAAACTAAATTCTTGGTTTACCTTCTGTAATTCAAGTACATTCTGAATGTAGGTACTACATTCAAGTACCTTCAAACTAAATTTTTGTAAATCCAAACAAAAGTATTAGTGAGTCAGCAAGCAGAGCAGACAGCCGAGCTCTCCTGAAGGATGTCAGCTTTTTAGCTGGAATGACTGGTTTACTTTGTACTTTACCTGGTAAGATTTAAAACAGGACTGTACAAAGCCCATCTAATCGTTAAGAGATTTCAAGATTAATTAATTTTTTCTTGCGTTCCAAGCTGCAATTTTCAGGTAATAAATCCTGGGTGTCTTACCTTGGCCCCACTGAAAGTAAGGCAAAATTTGGAATACATTTCATGGGAGTAAGACCAAAAAGTACACCAGCTTTACAGTGCAGTTTAAAACATTCACAGCAACATATCATCCTTTCACTACAAAGCAAAAGTCTGTTCATTGACAACTGCAAACTGCAATTACACCGCAAATTGCAATTACATTCACAAATCTAATTTAGCACCAGCGCAGCTTTTGATCACAACATATGGCTTGACTCTACTGCTTGCATACATAACTCCAGTCACAAAAATATTTTGGAAAAATGTATCCATCTGTAACATATGGAATTAATCCTGTCACTTATGCTGGCTTTGTCATCGTAACATTACAACATTGCAGTGGGAAAAGCACTAAGCACCGCATTAAGTATCTGCCATTCCTCTTCTGCACCCCGCCCCCGCCTCAAATTAACTAACAGGACACACAAACCTACATTCTTCTATCTCAGATGAAAAAAAATCTCCTGAGCTTCTTCACTTACTACACCAGAAAAAGGTTTTGAGATACATGGATATGAAAGGAGAAGAAAAGGAACAGCAAATGCAGAAAAATGCACCTCAGCTTAATTTGGCAAGGAAACCTGTGTACTGTGAGATCATTTGTATACAATCAATTTGTGTCATTTACTCACAAAACAGTTTTTCCTCCTCAAGGTTTTTCATAGGTTAGATTATTTTCTATAATTCCTCACTGGCAAGTAGGTTAACACAAAAGACCTTTTTTAGCTTTTGTAATTGGAGGGAAAGGACCCTGAAAAGAAGAACCTAAATGTGGCAAAAAAAAAAAAAAAAAAAAAAAGCATTCAGCCCGCCCACCCCAAGTTTTAAAAGGGGTCCCACACTGGTAGTCTCAACCCTCCGACTCAGTAGATCTTCCCTGAGGAGGAGTGGAAGTACATGGCTGATTCAGTCTTGACCTTCCCTGCAATTCTACTGAGAAACAAACTTCAGATCCAAGCCCTACCTCAGGCTGTTGCTCCTCTTGCATCCCTGCAGTGTAGGCTTATTTTCACCAACCACACAAGAACTGCAAGAAGTAAAAGGAATGGAAGAGAATTAAAAATTAACGGCATAACCCAGGATATTCGTTCAGGAACTGGGGGAGGCGAGCAGAAATCACGTGTCTCTCCAATCTCTAATAAAAACTGAATAAAAGTGGCAAACTAAAGATGCACAATTGCCACCTTTTCAACTCTGCTTCTGTTAAAAAAAAAGAACAAACCAAACCAAACAACCCCCACCACCCACATCAGTAGGGTAGAACTACCCTGTTTTAATCCGGTTCTTTGCTTGGCTCTAAGTACAGAGCATAGTCCTGTTTTTGCACACACTGAGAATATCTTGGTAAACAAGGGTGGACTTCACAGGAACTCAGAAATGTTTTTTCTCTTTTGCTGTCTTAGATTCTGCAAAATGCCTTTTTCCTCTAGATCACTTGTAAGTAACTGATACAGGATCACTGTCAAAATGGTTTCAGCAATAGCAAAATTCTTGCTCAACTAGATCAGTAGTTCTGTTTTGTCCGAACAAACTACATCAAGACAATTTTTAGGTGAATTTTAGAGATTATCTGTATTTCCAGGACTTCACTGCTACAAAGAACAGGAAAGCAGCTGTGGTCTTAATATCCAACTAGAGCACCACACACATTATTATCTGATCTGCACCATGTTATCATGCACGTATGTTTTCAAATATGTCAGGGTCAGAACATCAGTAAGATCATGCCTGTGTGAAAAACCCTGGGAATGGTTTCCTGTCTAGTTGTAAGATTCCTTCTTCCATCTGTATTTTCCAAGTCCAAAACTCCTCCCTGAAGCTGACAGCATGCTATGACTTGAGTTTGATGCTAAGAGGCTTGCACAAGACACCGAACACGTGACTTGTGCACATTCTGCTTATTCTTACTGCTATCCCACTAAAACTGAAGCACTTGAAAGCGCTGCTCCTTCACCACGGCATTTTAGGTTGCCTCCCACTGACCTGTTTCACAGTACGTGTGAACACTGTTGTATTTTATTAGGCTGGAGAGCAGTCCTGACAAATGTATTCGTACAAGTTCGCAGCCTTGCTCTGAAGAACAGAGGGACAGGTTCAGCTCCTGCCCTCCACCCAGGTGAGGCTGGTTGGTGCCTAGGTGACAGCATATTCCAGCACATGAATGTCATGAAAAAAAGGCTCCCCTCCTCCACTTCCCCAAATGCAACAATCTCCTCTAGTCTGATTAGCACTCTGCATCCTGGTTTCTTTGTTTTCAAGTTAGTTGTTCTGCTTTCTAGCTTTGCTTAAAATATGTTTCTATAAAAAGCATTTGCCTGAGCAGCGTGAAGCATGCAAGTGTAATTCAGACAGTTGGCATACCTCCCTCTGCACAGATACAGCAGGATTTCAGCAATTCATGCCTTCGCGTTGTCCACTGCTAGTGGTTGGCCAGAGAACCAGAGATCACAACTGCAGGCTGGGCAAGCAAAATGCAGAGTGGTCGAGAGCCCGGCTTCTCTGTGCTCCTTGGAGCAAAAATCCCACAAAACCCAGGAGCCCCATGCCTCGAGCAGGCACCAGCTACAGACACAGCTCCTGAGCTGCGAGGCAAATACCTCGTTAAAACAGAAATTACACACTTCGAACAGTCCAAGAGGTTCAGTAACAAACTGTTTATTCAAAAACATGCAAGAAGTCTGCACAGGCAACGTAAGTACTCCGTTGTTTTTGCTACAATGCATAATATACATTTAAAACCAGGACCATGCCTTCCCTCCTTCCAAGAAGTCAAAGAAACTTGGATGTCAGGGTAAACTGAAAGAGTAGGCGAACCGAACTTCTCTTTTCTGCTTCACTGTTTCCTCAATTTACACGTGGTGTGGACAGCTGTAAATAAGCACAGCAGAAGCACAGCCCCAAGACCTGCAACCTCAGTGGGGACAGAGCAGCCCACTGACACCTCATCCCAGACAGCCTGGCCAGAGCTATCTGGTGGCCTTGTGGGCTTAAGTGAACCCAGCGCCTGTTTTTATCCAGTCCTGTGTCTCTGAGAGACTGGTTTAACTATTTGTTGACTTGTGCAATAAACCAGACTAGAGAGCAGATTCAGGTTAAAAAACAACCTTTTTTCTCCCCACCCTACCAAGGCATTTTAAGCTCAGATGACCAAACAGCTGCAGGAACAACTGTGGTGGCAAAACTGAAGAGACTATATAAAGTGGAGATGCTGAAACCAACACTGCCCTCTGAGAAAATATTTGTCCAACTCCAGCATCAGTCAGGCGTGCACCAATACTCTGATGCTCAGCTCTGGGCTTGGCTCTCAACTGGTTCATGTGCAAAATACTAGTGTTTTTCTGCCAGTGAATCATCTTGCCCTAAATGCAAACTAAAGTTCTAAGCTTGGTTAAGCCTGCCAGGGTTTGAAAACATGTCTCTTTATCTATGGGAGTGCTCTTAAAAATAGTAAACTGCAAGTTTCAGTTATAGACTTCTTCAGAAGCACAGAGTGATTTTTCCACCAAATGACATTTTAGAAAACCTCATCCCATTCTCACTACGGGGCAAATGTTGTGTCTGACATTGGAGAGAAATGTTTATTCACATAAACTAGCACTGCTTTTTATCTGACCTCTACACCTTTGGAGAAAGTAAAGCTGTTTGCTCAGTGTGGTTCACAGATTCACCGTAGCGGGGTTCCAGCCTCTTCAGGGAACCCACAGCACAATACCACAATGGTCAGATGAGAGACTGCGCAGCACATTAATAGGCAAGTCTGCCAGTGCTTTCTCTTCTAGGAGATCTTGTTCTCAGATGCTGAGATCTGCTCCAGATCCACTGAAGGTGAAATGTTCCATGCAGAAGACCTGGATTTTATTTTTAACTTAGAACACGACTGGGAATTCTAATTGTTCAATCAATATTAAGAATGTTCTTAAACTGGTTGTCAACAAACAACTGCCATGAAAATCCATGTGTTCAAGTCCTTGCTTAGTGTGAGTAACAATAGGCACAAAGCACGTCAACACCAGAGTACAGACGAGACTGGCTACTCAGCATCCTCATCGACAACAGTGGAGAAAGTATACATATTCTGAGAACTAGTCAAATACCTTGGACTCAAGGCCTGACCTAGCTCATCCACATGGAAAAGTTGCCGTCCCTGTACATCAGTGTATTCACAGCAGACATCCACATCCCATAATACTTGTAACACTAATCCTGAATCCTCTGAGAGAGGACTGAGCATACCTTGCTGTTACACAGACAAGGAACTGAAGCACATGAATCTGTACGCATTTCCTCCCACTGCATCCAACAGCCAGAAGAGGTGCTAATTCAGAACAAATCCTGGCAAGCACCTGGGCAACTTAAATCCAAGCATTTGCAGATTTCTTAGAGCTTGATTTTTCAATCTTATGGGTTTGGGTTGTTGGTTGTTGTTTTTGTTGTTGTTGTTGGGTTTTTTTGTTTTTTTTTAAATAAAGGTAAACTTCCTACAGAAGTGAGACAAGGTAACAAGGCAGAGCTTATTTGCCTGTGCTTGCTAACCCATAATGAATTTTAAACAAACCTGGCAGGGAGGTGAGTCTCACAGTCATCCAGAGGTGCAAAGCACAGCATTGCTCCTCCAGGAAAAAAAAAAAAAAAAAAAAAAAGACTACTGAAGATTACAGGGGGTGGTGTGTGTGAAAGAGGATGTTGGCAGAACCTGACAGGGAACAGAAGGAAATTAAACCCCAAGTTGTAAAGCCACAGGCAAAAGAAGCTGTTCAGACAATTACTGTGTTCCATAATACGTACACCACAACATCTCATAACCTCAAGTTCTACTTACCATGGGATCTGGCACAAACATGTGAAACCAATCAAATCCCTCTCCCAGCTACTTCAAAGGCCTGTTAAGAGGCCCTCATGAGATAAATCACATAATGAAAGTCTCAGATATGACAGTGCATTTCTTTCAGACAAACTGGGGGATACAGCTTCTAGATGAGAAGATGAGAGACTATAAAGTATTTCTGTTCTCTTATCTGCCAGGAGACTGTCTTAATCTGGCATTCATTCTTCCTGCTAGGAGTGCCACCAAGAAATTTCTGGGAGCCAGAAGAAACGAGGAGGAGGTCTGATCTGGCTCCTTATGACCCACCAAGACTGGGGTTTTCCCCTGGAATTTTCTTGAAAGGACTCCTTGATGACTGAAGCCCCAATTCAATCACCTTTTTTCCCCAGCAAGTGCAATTCTTGCGCTTCTTTCATCTTTGCTAGTCCTAGGGGGCCTGCCATTCACTGGGTGATTAAAAATTGTTCATGTGTACACACGTGAACAAGTGAAGCCCTTTCCCCAACTCTTAAGATAGGTAGGCAACCAAACAGCAATTTTTGAGACCACCCAATGAACTGGAAGCTGAAAATTAAGCCATTACTCATCTCGCCGATAGGCACTTATTTCCTTTCAAGGTCATCTTGTCCTGACAGCACCAGCCGGACAGCCATCCACACTGACAACAGCAGTGAAACAGGGGCAATACTTTTCACCTACACTCTGGGGATTATTCTCTTCCCTGCAACACAAGTTCAGAAAGGAACACACAGGTAAGCACATGATCTTAGCAATACTTATCCTGCACAGTGGCTGACAAAAGCAGAGTGAGAAAGACCTCCCTGCCGTGCTTTTGGCATCAGTCCTCCAGCTTTCCCGATGTGCAACAGCTTCAGCAGAGCTTCCTCTTTGTGTGAAATCTGCTTGTGAACTACTGGCTCGTTTAGCATACTGGGTAATCTTAGCTGACCAAAGTGTTTCGGTCCTAGCTGCATACCGAGGCATCTGAAACTCCCTTAGCTCACAGTCTCAAGGCAACAAGAGGTACACTCACATCACAGGTCAGGTGTTCTAATAAGGCAAGTTACAGGCACTAAAACATGAGCTACCATTAAAGAACAAATGCTCTTTCTCATTTTATCTCAACTAGGTAGGTTAGTGAGTAAATTCAACCACAACTCAGAGGATGGATGGATGGGCAGTTCATTAAGATGTCCTCCTATGGTAAGGCTGAATTTCTTCCTTTATTGTCTTATCTAAATTTGCTTCCTTCAGACAGTGATTTAACTGAATCAATAAAAAAGCTTTTTTAAAAACTCTCATTGCTCCTACCTACAAAACAACCTAGTCAGCTACTCTTTAAAAATACTTTTGTTGTTTTCTTCTGTCTGAGCTATACAGAAACTCAGAGGCAGCATTTGCTTTCCTCAACACACTGACATCGCAAGAGGAAAAAAAAAGTTCTCTATAGCCTTATAATTGCTCTGTATTTTCTACACGCTGCAGCATGCACATCAGAATAACTAGTAGGAAATCAGGAGCCACCAAAACTACCACAACTTCTTTCACCTTTTATTGAAATGGAAAGTGTATGATTTTTATGTTTGACACCCCCCCACCCCCCCAAAAATCAAAATGCATGTATTACTGCTTTCAACAGTTACAATACTACCATTGCAGAAGGTATCATCTCTCAGTACTTGGAGTACTAAACCTCCGAGATGGGATTGTATGTACTTCCCTTTTTACAAATAAGGAACTAAGGTGTATGAACCTGTTGTTTGGTATCTAAACAAAGTAGTTTGGAGGCTGCTGGACCTTTCAAAGCATTTCAGTTCTGCAATGTGAATCTTCCTTTTGTTTTTAATCGCTGGCCCTTCAGAAGATCTCCCTGTATCTCCCCAAGACAGCACTTCCTCAGTCACATGCCAACATCATCCTTGTTACCCTAGAGTCACTGTGGGAAAGAGAAGAGGTAGGCTAAGGACTAGATTTGATTCAAGAGCAAGCTGTCAAACAATCAAGTGAGCGTTCTCCAGTGAGAATACAGCACACCTCACAAAGGTAATGCTGTAACTGAGCCAGAACTGACCTGCACTTGGGTGTAAGCCAAGGCACATGCAAGTGACTATTTCATCAACAGCCTCCTGACCCAGCTCTCTAATACCAGTATCCCTAGCTATAACACAGCCTCCATCCTCTCCAGCAGGAGATGCAGCAATAAAAGTTTACTTACATCTACATGCACTAAGTGTGCTGTGTTCCTTTTATCCTCTAAACCTGCAGTTTCACCAGCAATGGATATTTGGTTTAGCTGGTACAGCCTGTGCGCTTCAGATTCATCTTATGCGCTACATAAGCTCATGTCATTTGAATGCTGCTACCAATTAACAGGACCACTTATTTTATGTAAGCAGAAGAGGCACATCAATACTTCAGAAAATACAGACACATCTTTTCTCCCACTGACCACTGCACTCATTACTCACTATCTGGAATACTTAACAAAGTATCTTCCATGCCTAATGTTTAACCTACTAACAAGGCAAAACCAAACCAATGGATATTCAAGTACGTCTCAGCACCATCCTCTGCAATGGAAGCAGAGTATTTAACATTGACCAGGCTTCTTCCACACTTATGCACAGGAATCTTATAAACATTCACAAACAATCATCAGCTCCAAATAGTGTCTCTTCTCTGTTTATAGACAGTTCATACTCAGAATGATGCAACAGCTGAAACCTGACTGCCAATTAATGCAAAATTCAGAAATTGGAATGTATTTCAAAACCATCACCAAGGTGGCCTACTGTACGTATTGCATGTATCTCTTTGACACAACCCACGCCTTTGAAACTTAACTGAGTAACTGGTTCTGTGATCACAGATGGTTGTAGATCATGGCTCTGGTTTCTCATGACTCAGAAGTTCATAAATTTCAAAACACATTTTTACGCTCTGAGCATCAATGAGGTGTTCCTGCAATACAAACTGTGCTGATATATGCAGCCTAAATACAGGTACCTTCACATTGGAGCCAACATCCATTTGCATACTTTGAAAGCTAAAAGTCACAGGCAACTAAATTAACTCTATTTGAAAGGGAAGTGTTGGAACACTAGAATATCTGGCCTGGGACACTGATGCACTGCAAATATGTTTATCAGTGAAAGAAAAAAGGGTATTCTTATACATGTTTTGTGCTTTTAGAAATCATTGCTATTACACTGACTAGGGCTACTAGATGAAATGAGTAAGTACAGGTGAATCAGGATGCTAATGCAGAGCACAACTGAAAACAAACGATCGGTCAAATCCCTACTGTTTTACAATTGGTCAAATCCCTACTGTTTTGAGACTGTGAAGTGGTTGCTAAATTTAGAACACGGGGCAGAAAGACCAAAGAGACATGGGCCCCATGTCTGGCCAGCCACTCAGAAACTCATGCTGGTTTACAACCTACACACCTGTCCAAGTCATCTTCCTATTTTATTCTAACAAGAGTCACGGGAATTTAGTGGTGATTAGGAACTGAAATAATTTTATTAGACTCTCCTGCAATCAGCAGACTGGGGTGAGATATCCACTCCACACATCTCCCTCCAGGCCATTCAAAACTATGAACCAAGTCATAGTTCTGATTCTGGGGAACCCTTCTGCAAAGCAGAGTAACAGTAAAAGAGCATAGCTGCTGCATGCAAAGTGTCTATGGAGTTCTACCAGAAGCACATTCTCCACTCTCTGTTCATAACCTACAAGCAGCCAGCAAATGAGATGCGTACAGAAGTTTTGTCATGGACAACTAACTAGTGGCTTGGAAGATACCTGACTGTGGTCCACAAAACTGTGGCAGAACTCTTCTTAAACCCCACGTTTATTTCATATGTCAATGGCTGTCTGCTGAGATACACAGAAGCTGGGTGTCGAGTACTGGCAAACACTCACCTTCACTCATTATGAACACTTTCAGATGCAGTCCTTACGATGATAGAATTGGGACTTTGCAGGACAAGATAATTTTGCCCAACTGCCAAACACATTATTTATCAGTGCTCTTCTGCCTGCCCCTTCCATCCTAGACTCCAAACAGTAGCTGGGAGCAAGATGATCTACTTCATTACCTATAATGATCATTACCTATAACGATCTGAATCATTACCTGATCAAAAAGCTGAAAAGATTTGTTACATGACACGGGCCTATGTGCTGGCCACAAGCAAAGACACACAGCTCTACTGTAGCAGGGAACTGAAGAAAGAGGGTCAGGTTTCGAGACAGACCTGAGAGACAAAGCTGCAGGAAAGCAAGCTAATTCCAGCCTGGAGGGCTGCAGACACAGGAACCCTATTTAGCACTAACTGTTCAGTCTACAGACACATTCACACTAACCAGGAAAGTCAACTTGCCTGCAACTCCATCCAGCTGCTGCACCACTCATCTAACGTGTAAAGCACCTGGGCAGCTCAGTAGTTAAAACCAGATCTTCCCTCAAAAGATTATCTCTGTTTCCATTGCTATCCGCTACCCTCCAAAGAAATGAGAAAAGCCCTCAGCAACTCCTGATCCTGGTTCCTCACACACAGGCCTTCTTCATTGGTTACCCTGTAACTAGCTGCCTTACCCGTCCTTTTGAAAAACGGCTCCCAGTTGCACAACACTTGATAGGATAACACATCCTACCAAGGCAAGATCAGGATCTCCAGATGTACCGAACAGGTAAGTAGAGTTTTCAACTTCATCAGCATTCATGTTGCTGTGCTCTTGCTCCCTCTCACAAGCATGCACACCCTTCCTGCACAGACGCACCTCTACACATGTGCGTGACTTTGCACTGTCCGTACAGACAAGGTTATTTTGCAGACAGCCTGCAGGGCTTAACCACTGGAAAATATGAACTCCTGGAGCGCCAGTGTAGTCTCTTCTGCAGCCTGATATGTGGTGTCATCAGGACACTTAAACTCTTGTATGTGGACATGCTAAGTCCCTGCATTCCTCAGTGATTTCAATCAAACTGCACAGCATGTCAACTAGACATGAGAGGGGGAAAGGAAGGAGACAGAAGGAGAAAAAGAAGTGGAAAGGAAGACAGCTTGTCACCAAGTGCATGCATGTTTTCATACAAATCTATAAACTGCAGTTATTATTGAAGTTATATGCCCCCGAGTCACTTCGCAGGCAGGAAAAACTCAGTCCCACTCACAGAGTTTAAAAGTTCAAATACAGAAGCACAGTATTAGCTGTGTTTAGTATTAGCATTTCACATTTGAGTGGCCCTTTACAAAAACCTTCATAACCGAAGGTGTGACCTCAGGAATTATTCACATGGGAAACCTATTTGCAAAAACCCATCTAACAAGAACCATGACTGACAGAACATATTGGTGAGATCTTGTACTAAATCGTCTTATGAGAGACAACTGGTGCAGCTAACCAGCATGGACTGTCCCTCACAGGACAAGGAGAGCTGCAGAATCCTTCCTACCTACTGGCACTGGCTGGCAAAGCACATGCTGCGATATTATTTCAGACAGCTGTAGCTACACACCACTCCCATTAAATCTGGAGCACACTTATCTCTGGCCTGCTCTCATTTTTTCATTTTCTAAGACCACCCCAAATCTCTTTCTTCACTTTTCCCAAGTAGCAAATAGGAAAAAGAAGATGCTTTCTGGGAAGTACTATTTAAAAAAAAAAAAAAAAAAAAAAAATCACATGACTCTTCCACAAATAAGATGCCAATACCACTGTTTTATTCACAGCTGTGGTGCTGGCAGCAGCAATGTTGCATCATATTCACCATATGGAAGAAAGAATGCACTGAAAAATAAATGTAACTCTCCTAACACTGAATTGAAGAATATCTGAGTCTACAGCTAAGAAAACAAAGAGTGCCAGACACTGCGACAGCTGACAAATTTATAATCAGCAACTCAAGTCACTGAAACTTGAAAGTCTACTGAAAGCCACAAACAGCAGGGCACAAACCAGTACCACAGCCATAACCCAGTATTTTCAATTAATAAACTCATATAGCTTAGGATAATTAAAGATACATGTGTTTTTCCCCTACTCTAAGGTCTACTCCCTGCTACGGCAGGAAAACACCTGAAATCTGTTTGGTTTTGTGGCTTGTTGTTTTGGGTTGGTATTTTTAATTTTATTTTTTTTTTGCTTTACTCTGTTACCCTTCCAAGAAGGAATATGTGCATTAACGAGCTGAACAGTAGGTGCGCTGATACACATCTCTACAAAATGGAGAAGTGAAGCCATTCCAGGCACCTTTGGTATTTTTTGGGACTACTACTGACACCACCACACATGCAAGGCAGCATCTAAAGCACATCTCCTTGCTTTTACAACTCAGCAGCAACCACTCTGTTGCTGTTGCAACTTTCTGCAAAGTTTTAGCAAACAAAAACACTTTCTTCTGAAAGCCAGCAAAAAATAAACACCTTTGTTGTATGGATACCCGAGCACAGGATCATCAGTACGTGTATTTTCCTCAAGAGAAAAGCTCAGGCTACACCTGGGTCACGAGTTATTTTCGAGAGCTTGGTTAATGGGAACTATTTTTAGAGGTGAATTCAAAATCCTTATTTCAGTTTACTGCGTGCGATGCCTAATATGGACAGTCTGAAAAAGTCACAACTGTTCAGAGAGACCAGAAAAAGAAAGAAGACAAAACCTGCAGGTCTTCGCTTTTCTCTTCTCCAGCTCACCCTCACAACCAAGCCCACCACCGACCCCACGCCCTCACCACGGGAGCCCCCGCGGGCGCACACGGCCGGCGGCGCGCTGCCACCCCCGCGCAGCCCCGCACCAGGACACGGCCACAACGAGGCGAGCGGAAAGGTGCGGCCGCTGGGGAATCCACTCACGGGTCCGCGACCTTAAACACGGCCCCCCAAAAAAGCGTTTCCCCCGCTTCCGTGCCCGCTTGCCCCGGGCCTCCTCGCAGGGCTCCGGCGGGGAGGGGGCGGGCAGCGGTCTCCCAGCCTCCCCCTCAGCGGGGATTTACACGAGCCTCCCCGCTGCGCGGCTCAGGAGCGGCGGTCCCGCCCGGCGGGAAGCCGCCCCCGCCCGGAGAGGGCCCCCTCAGCCCGCAGGGTCACCGGCGGGGCAGCACCGAGCCGGCCCCGGCCGCCCTTCCCCGCGCCCGCCGAGGCGCCGCCGGCAGCGCTGGGGTCCCGCCCGCCGCGGGCGCGAGGCCCGGGGACCGCTCCCGGCGGCGCGAGCGGCCGCCTGCCCGCCCGCACGGGGCGCTGCCCGACGGCGCCTCCGCGCCGGCCACCGGGAAGGGCAGGGCCGGGCCGGGCGTACGTGAGGGGACGGGCGGCGACGGCAGGCGGCCCCGCCGCTCACAGCCGCCTCCCCCTCCCGCGGGGCCCCGGGCTCGGGGAGAAACGCGACAACACCCCAACCCCCCCCCCCCCCGCCCCGCTCCCCCTCACACACGCCCGCCCCGGGGCTCGGCCCCAACATGGCCCCGCCGCCGCCCCCCGGCCCGGCGGGAAGCGGGGCACCGCGGCCGCCCCCCGCCCTCGCCTCGCTCACTTGCCGTGCTCGGCGGCGGGGTCGGCGGGTCCCGCCGCTGGCCGGGACGCTGCGGGAGGAGGCGTCAGCGGCGCCGCGGAGCTCCGGCGCCAGGGGCACGCCAGCCGGACAACATGCTGCATTAGTCATTCATAAAGGGAGGCGGGCCCGGCGCCGCTGGGCAGCCTGGGCCTTGTAGTCCGCCGCTGCTTCCGGGCCCCGCGGCGGCGAGGGGCGGCGGGCGGCAGCGGGCGGCAGCGGACTACAGCTCCCAGGGGCACGGGCGGGCGCACGGGCCGCAGGGCCCGGCAGCCGCGGGCGCTCGCCCGCCTCCTGGCCGCGCCGCGTCCCGGGCCGGCGGCTCTGCGGCCCGGTTTGTGTGCCGGCTCGTAGAGGCCGCTTGGGTCTGTGCCGGTGAAGGGGCCGCCCGGGGGTACTGGCGTCTCTGCGGGATCCCCGGCGCGGGGAAAGGCTCGGCGGAGCGGGGAGCGTGCGGCGGCGCCGGCAGCGGGTGCCCGAGTTCCTTCAGCCGCCCTGGGGAGCAGGCGGCCTTCGGGCGGGGAACTGAACTGCGGCCGCTTTGAGGCGGCGGCTGCCAGGGCAGCTGTAGCCGCGCTGTGGAGCCTCTCGCACCCGACCCGGGCCCGCCGAGCTCGGCGCCGGGGGGACGGTTTGGTACCGACCTCCCAAGCGCGGCCCGGGCGGCTGCTTTGGGTGCTGGCCGCCGCAGGCGCGGTGGGCCTGTGTAGAGGCATCGGGGGCAGGAGAGCACCCTCGGGCCTGGGACTGCACAGGGTGTGGGTCGTGGGTCTAGCGGAGATGGAAGACGCAGGGAGATCAAGCTCCGCCATCTCCAAACCCGCTTGTGAACGTACTTGCTCTCTGTGCAGCCCTGCTGCTCACCGCTGCTGTTCCGGCATTTGCTTTCTCTCTTTCCGTGGACATTTCCTCTTCTACTGGAGAATAGTTAATATTTTACCTACGAAACCTGAAAAATCCGTACAACCTGCTCAAGCAGAAGCGGCATTCAATGATGCTTTAGATTACTCAGCTGACACATACAAGTATTTTATTGGTCAAGAAAACTTTGTTTCAAGAAAATGTGTCAAGAATCAATTATAGCTACCGATTATTTTCTGAAACCATCTCTGTCCCTTTTCCTGCTTCTCTGTTCTGTTTCCGATAGGTTCAGCAATAGTAAGGCTAAAACATCTGTTTAGTCTGAGCACATTTATTATATAAATACAGTTTCATTAGAACTGACTTGAGGGTACATTTTCTGATCTTTTCTTAAACATTTTATGCCATGGCCAGGATTAGTTTAGGATTGGGCTGAGCTTTGGAAGTACGTGGTATGTAGGAATCAAGTACAGGCATGTTGAGACAGTTGGGAATCTCACTTCCCGTTTCATGCTATAATAGCTTCAACTTTCTGTAAAAGCACAGAGCAGGCATTTCGTACGTGAACATTGAAAATACATATAACCAAGTAAAGGTATAAGCTATACAGACCTTCGCTTCTGGGAAAAAAACCCCAAATCATCCAGGGTCTGACAGATACAGAAGAAAAATCCACTTTGGGCATTTTTATCTAGTACTGTACACTGATTTCAAATACCTTTCCCCCCCCCCCCCCCCTCTTTTTTTCCCCACAACTGGTGGGTGAAGGTCACTGAGAGAAATGGGACACTGTAGTGGGCAAGAGCAAATTGGTTGCTGCTTTTGGGGATTGCACCATATGGTTTTCTTGGCATCCAAGGACATCCCCCTTCTGAGTACTGCTGCTTCCAGATGCAGCTGCTCCTTGTTGACCACACCTGCTTGCTTCTGAGTCTGTTTCTAATCCCACCTCTTCTAGGGATTGGCCTTGCCCAGCCACGAGCTTTCCATGGCACTGGATCCACCGTGGGGCTGTAGCGTGGCAGGTAGCGAATGTAACACTGTGTAGCATTGGCTAAGCAGCGTGTGACAGAGGTCCCACTGCTCAGCAACCTGAATCTTAAGCCACAGTAGTGTTCCTTACACAGCCAGTCTCATACATTTTATCTTCTCATACTCAGATTTGCTCAACTACCAGCATGTGCCAGGCTCACGCTCAAGCACCTGTTACGTGCAGTGTAATGCACTGGGTTCAAGCTGTAGATCCTGAGTGACAGTCCAGAATTTTTTGAGCTGCAGCCTCTCCTGCTACACCAGTGCTGGTGCTTTGTGCAAACTTTGTAAGCTCCTTGATAGACTACAGATGTGGCCCCAAGCTTCCCACTGCTGCAGCTGCAACGGTGCAATAGTTTTTGGTTAGAACTGGGAAGCACTGCCTTAGCTTGCAGGAAAGCTCACCTGACCTGATCAGATTGGCAAGCCCACTGCTCTGCTTATGGGAATACTGTGAATCTTGCTAGCCTGTTTTTCCTTTAGCTCATGATGCTGCACCCTGATTATGTCAATAGTGTTGATGCTTTCGTGTATGGTTACCTTCAGGGAGTGTTTCCTTTGCTGGCTTAGCGAGAGCTGCAGTGGTTGAACATACCTTTGCAAGGACCAAAGGAAGATGCAGGTACTCTACTGACATGAAACAGTGTGGCTGCAGGTTCTGCCTGCACTGTTTCAGCCTGGTCTGTGGTGCACAATGCTTCTGAAAGTGGAGAGAAAGCACTGAAATGGGAGGAAATTTATCAAACTGCAAAGACCTTGGCATTTCCGTGTCCGGTGATCCCAGGGGCGCAGGGCTCTGCAGCTCTGCTGGGGGCAGATGCGCTGGTATCATTAGAGGTGCTCTCTTGCCAGGACTGTGCCAGTGATCCTACTGACAGCTGTTGGTTCACTGCAGGAGTGTGTGTAACTGCAAATTGTGTTCCAGTGTTTGGAGAGGGTTGTGGTAATTGAGTGCCCTATTAATTAGCAATTGCAAGATGGGTCACTGGTGTCTGCTAAGTGGTCTAGTGTAACATAAATCCAGTTCTTAACATTTTTCTTTAATACTTTGTGTATCTTCTTCTTTAAATGTCACCATTGACGTGGGATTGTTTTCAGGTCAACGGTAGATGCCAGTAGTGAAAAGAGGGCTTGGCAGGTGGTTCACAGATTCCTTCAGCATTTCAACTCTATTTAAAATGCTTTTTTTTAAAAAAAAACAAGAACCTGAAACTGAGCCTCACTGAATAGTTACCAGCCACAGCACAGTATAGATGAGGTAGTTTTATTGTGTAGAGTCAGAATTTTCCTTATGCACATGACACTGCTCTTAGGTGCAGGTGTTTCCAGGTGGGGCAGGGGCAAGGAGGGGAGTTAAGTGCGCTTCTGCCAGCCCTCTATCCTGACCTCAATCCCTCCGTCATCCTTCCATCCCATCCTCTCTCTTCTTTCTCTCTTTCTTGACAAGTTATTTTTACATAAGGTTTCTTAGGAACTGATAGCAGTGATGGTGACATTAGCTAGAGTTGCTCAATTGTCTTCAGTGATCTCTGGTTTGAATAGAGACCTGGTGTGACGTTTGAGTTGGCCCCTGAACAGATTGCTGGGGAAGTCACCAGGCTGCTTCCTGGATGGGCAGATGTCTGTCCCTGTCACAACAGGTTCTTAAAAATGTGCAATAACAAATGATTCACCATTACCACGCAAAACCACCTTATGACAAAAAACCTTGAGCGTTAGGAAGGCTGTTCAAGCATCCAACCTAAACTGCTTGCAGCCAAGTGCAATAGTTTGTGCCCTGCTTACTGTGGGTCTGGAGGGCAGCTTTTTCCCCTATGTCTTTGTAGCAGCCTTCGCCTGTTTAAACATTTTCATGTCTCCTTTTGCCTTCTCTAGACTAGCGAGTTTGAAAATTTTCTCTCTGAGTCCCAGCTCTGGGCCATGGAGGCGGGTACCAGGCTGTACAGCCCGGAAAATGCACTGGAACCCATCTCTGCCAAGGCTCTCCCCAGTTCAGCAGGATCCTGGCCACCCCTCGGTTCAAGCACATGAGCAGGGTGGCGGTGGCGTGACCCCTGCCCACCCGGTGTGACCACTGCTGTCTGCGTTGCAGGAGCTCCCAGGTGCCCGCAGGGGTACAGGCGGGACAGGTGGGCTGGGCAGCAGGGAAAACAGGCCAGGAAACGAGCCTGGCTGTAGAGGAATTGTAGAGGAATGAAGGTGGGTTAATTAACATTGATCATATACAGCTGTGGGCTGGCTTCAGGGGCAGTGGGTTGGCTGATGTGGTTAAGGTGCAGCTGTGGCTGGTTCCTGCTAAGTGGTTAAATAGCTCTAAGGGGTATGGAAGAGAGGCAGTCAATGAAGAGAGACCTGGGGGATGCAGAAGAGAGAGTGTGCTCTGGATGGAGGAGAAGCAAGAAGCAGGGTGGACTGGCCTGAAGAATATGAAGAAACACCATGAACAGTAGATGAACCTTTGAAACCTTGTGGGGGATTGGTGGCCGTGCCAGGGCAAGGCACGGGAACTGCTTATTGAAGTCAGCCTGGTATGGGGTGGTAGAGGCCTTGGTGCAGCCAGTTTTGATAGTGCTGCAACACCTGGCGGCCTACCGCGGCCCCCGCGTCGTGGCTGCCGGCTAATCCTGACCTCAGGAGGCATGCGCCATGTTTGGTACCCGGCTCGTTTCTGACATTTCTCTCTGAAATATAAAGGGCAAGATCTTAAAAATGCTTATTTGATTATGAAAGTGATTCCGTTCCTCCACCCCCCCTCCTGTCACTTGTGGTGACCAAAGACTTGCCCTGCCAGCCGCCGTTCTGTCCGTCCGCGCCTGACAGAGCCGGAGGCTTCTGGAGGGAGCGTCCTGCGGGCCAGGACAGCCAGCTGCGGCCGCCACAGGGCTGGGGCCGCCCGCGCCGGAGGCAGGGAGATACCGGCGCTGCTGCCCGGCCCTGCAAGCCCCGGGAGCCTGCCAGGGCGAGCGCCCGGCCCGCGGCTGCCGCCGGCCCGCCAGCCCGCCAGCCGAGGGGCTGCTGCCGCGGAGCTGCGGCGCCCTCTGGCGGCCTCCCGCCGTCAGCGCCCCTCGGCAGTTCTGCGCGGAGCAGCGGGGGACCCCCCCACCCCCCCTTCATTTTTCTTGTCTAATGTGATTTTCGGAGAGGCCATCCATTTAAGGCTGTGAGTAGGGAAAAAAGAAGACGGGTAGAACGACTAGTAGCTCCACAGGATTTATTTGACCAGCTTCCCTGGGAGCGAGACAGATTTATGTCATGTCAGTCTCACTGCGTTGCTTGTATCATTCAGAAAAAAGCACCCGCAGGCCAGCTCTAATATACTTCATTTCGCTAAGGTCGAGAGTATGGAGTATATTTATGTTACTTCAAAACAGCATCATCTAAACTGCATGCAGTGTGCTGAGAGGGAAACTGAAGCACAGTTCTGCTGTGAGCAGAAGCGGTAACAGCCTTCTGGTTGCTCATGCAGAGGTGGGCAGGGCAGTGGCCGCAGCCTGCCGTATGGAGATTGCCAGCCAGACCCGATGCCCGGCGGGGCATCCCCGTATCTGCTCCTGAAGGCTACGACCCGCAGCAGCGCTGGGAAGGTCTCAGAGTTGTTCCTTTAGCACTGCTTCGATGACTGAGCTGCTGTACGGTGGCTAGAACTGGCTCCAGCAAAGCTGACCTGGCACATTAGAATAACCAAACCGCACACTGGACTAACTCAGCCTCTGGACTTTATAATTTATCCTTAAAATCTGCATGACACTTGGGGTCAGCCCATCACGAGTGGTTGCTGCAAAGGGAAACTGTGGAAAGCTGATGGCTGTGAGCGAGATTTTGGAACCCCAGGTCCAGCTCCAGCTGCCGTGCTGGAGACGTCGGTGTGGGTGCAGGCAGGCGTGCAGCCGGCAGCGTGCACGTGGGAAGATGGTGATGGTGGCAGAGGGAGTGGCAGGGCTACAACACCCTGGTTCTTGCTCTGCATCCATCCTCTTCCTTTCCCTCTTTCCATTAAATTTGCAGCTGACCTGCACAGCACAATGCTGTGCAATGTAGAGGCACTCGAAGTAGCTGTGAGTAACTTGGGTAGCAGAAGCTGTGTCAGCTCAGGACTGGTTTTGGGTTTGTTTGTGTGGCAGGCATGTGCAGCGGGCAATGCAGTGCTGCTGTGACGGCCAGATGGATGCGAGAGGCACGTTCTGGGCTTTCGTCATCCAGGGAGACGGATCACCCAGGAGGCAAATCAGAGCTTGTGCTTCTCTACAGGAAAGGCTGGAAAAAGAAGGCACATCAGAGATGTGCCCCTGTGAGGGAGCCTAGGATTGCACAAGTTAATCTTTCTATTCGCCAGAGGAAACCAGAAGTCCTGCAGCAGAGCCTAATGCCTATAGGCTTTGGAAGACAACGAGAGAGAATGGAGCTGTGATATACAGTCTAGTATACAGGAACAATTAGATCACACAGTGCTGTCTTCAACTAATATCAGGTTGGACTAGAGCTACAGAGCAGAAAAGTCTGGGTTAAAGCTGGTTTGCAATCCTTAACGCACACTAGTCTGCTTCAGATTTGAAAGCTGCATGGCATGATGGGAGACTTTGGATGTAAACCCTGTGAATAAATAAAGAAACAAGTTGAAGATAAAGGCTGGGCTACGAAGGACTGAAAATCACTACTGATGTCAAAGTGAAATGCAGACAAAAGGATGAGTCCAGAACCTTGGTTTAAAGTTGCACTGAAACCCCTGGTTTAGCAACAGGATTTCTCTGTTAAATTCCTTCCTTCTCGCCAGCCTTGGGGCATACATAAAGACTGGCAGCTTGTCCTGCAACAAAGTGAGTTGGGGGTTGAACAAGTGGAGTGCTGCATGCTCTCCACTGACTCCCCAGCAGATCATTCAAAGTAAACAGTAAGTTAACTTGGAGTAGGTGGTGCAGTGGCTTCCCCCCATACAATGTCCATATGGGGAATCAGTGAAAGTGCTGTAATAATCTTGCCTGCTCATCAACTCGCCTATTTGCCTAAGCTCTGAGACTCTTCATGTGTACATGCATTCGTTTAAGGACAAGGCTTGGCCAGCTGAAGTCCCTGGCAAAGTTGTGTAGCCACACTTCAGTGGCTCCAGGACCTCGCTCCAGGAGCTTGCTGTGAGTGCGCCAAGGCTGGAGACCATTAATATTGTATTTCCTTCAGTTCTGTCAGTTGATTAAAAAAAGTCAAGCCTGACATGTGATTTCAATCCCTTTATTACTAATACCTAGAAATACTCTGATTCACAAATCCCAGATGCTTTTGTCTTCGTAGATTAGATGGGACCTTTCAGAAGTTAAGCACTTTTCCTTTCATAATGCCTTTCTCCTGAAAAAAATTGACTAATAAAATCATTAGGCTGCCTTAATGTTACTTTGTGTTTGTGAACGTGTTTCAGTAGTAGGGAATAGTTGTATAATGCAGAATCAGAACATAAATCCAAAGTTATACCAATTGCATATCAGAATATTTGATGACTTTCCATGGATTTGAGCCAAAATGTCAAATGTCAGTTCCTGTGTCTGTGTCCTCTAATAGACCTTGAAACGAGGAAGTACAAGCTCCAAGAAATAAAACCAATTCAAATTTCTGCAGAAAATCCTGGGCCTTACACCTAAGGATAAGAGTGAAGAGAAAGAAGGAGACATCATCAAGAAAGAGAAATGCTCTTTATTTGCTTTGTTGGACTTGAGCTGAAGGTGTGGAACACAGAGGTCTTGGACATGCTTATGATCTGGACACAGCAATTTCACTTTAAGCTAAATGTTTTCTGAGAAGGTGGTGAACTTGCTAGGGAAACAAGGGCAACAAGTTTGAAAAGGACTCGGTTATGGAAAAAGAGAGGTGAAAACTATCACAACAGACAGCTTGCATCCACCTGCACTAGGGCTTGTGGTGCCGGTAGTGTGGTTCAAAGAGTTACCACCCTTCAGTCAGTTTAGTGCCTCTAATGAACTTAATGAGGGTTTATGCAAATCTGTCCTACCTGGCATGACAGTGGCCTAGAAGCACTCTTGTAATCTGTCCCTCCATCTCTGATGAGAATCTAGGAACTAACAGCAATAATTTCCTAAACCAATTGCTTAAGGGCTACCTGTGCCCTGCAACAAAATTCCTCCATCCGAAAAAGTAAATAGTCCCCAGCCAGGTTACTGCCTAAATTTGCTGCTGCTCTTGGGAAAACAATACAAAACTACAACAGTATACAACAGTATAAACATATATGATACATATGACTTGGGCGTCATACAAAAGGAATTGTTTTAAAGCAATGTTCACAGATGGCACACCAGAGTTAAGAACCGTGTCTTCTAAGTGTTCTAATATTGAGCTTGGTCTCCTTTTCTAGTGTAGTTAACCTTGCTATCAGCAGGAGACATTAAATTCCTGCATCCAGATCATTTATAGAAACATGAAAGCACTGGCCCTGAAACTGAGACCTGGGGAACCTCACTGGTAACTGGCCACCAGCCTGATGTAACCCCATTTACTGTAACCTTTTAAGACCTACCCAGCAGCCAGTTGTTCACCCAACACCTTATGGACTTGTCTAGCTGTGTGCTGGACGTTTTGTCTAGAAGGATACTGTGAGAGACAAAAAAACCCTACATCTGCTGGCTTCCCTTGGTCAACTAGATGGGTGACTTTGTCGTAAAAGGAAATCAGTTTGGTTAAGCAGGACTTTCTCCTCATGAACCCATGAAGACCAGTAACTTTAAAAGTACATGACAATTGTCTCAAAAAAAAAAAAAAAAAGAAAAGAAGTATTCCACAGGCCTTCCTATATGAAACTCCAGGAAAACTGCCTGTAATTCTCATGTTCAATGTCATGCTGATTAATGCTTTATTGCATACAGGCAAGCTATGTAATTTAATGAATAGTGCAACAGGAATTTTTCAAAGACAATCATAGTAAGAGTGTTTAAGATTTTACCATCACAGGAGAACTGAACAAGATTCTTCATATCTGAGAGTATCAGAGAAGGCAGGCAGGCTGACAGATATTGCCCTGATTAAGGCCACGATATCAGTGTGGTGTGTTGTTGGCATGCAGACTGTTTCCTTTAAATAAGTCTTTCATGACCTTTACAGCAGGCAAGAGTGATGCTTGCTTGAGGACAGCACAACTATGTGAGTAATTCAGGGAAGCTGTAGAACCATGGATCCAGACCCCAAGGCTTGGAAAATCCTCTGGTGCTGTAATGTTGTTGTGTTATAGAAATGCCCTGACCATTCACCTCAGCAAGGACACAGGTTTCAGTGACCCCAGGATAACAGTCTGTGCCCCATGGTGTTCTCTAACCAGTCCAGACAGTGCGTGGTCACCTTGTCCTCTACCTGTGATGGCATTATCTGTCAAAATCTGGAAAAGTGGCAGAGATAAAGAAGATACATGAGCAGATATTAATCAGCTGGTGCATGTGGAATACCTACCTTTTTACTGGACCTCAATTTTCTGCTAGATGCTTCAGGTGTGGCAATTATTAATGAGATTTCCCAATTCCTGAGCCGGGCACCCAGTAAGCACAAAGCTCACTTGTAACCAAATATTCCTTCTCCCCACTAACCATGTGCCAAGCACTAGTAGGAAGCAAGGGACTACTGGTAGATATTTATAAATACGTATACATTAAAGGCAATATATTAATCACCTCTATATATCAGGTTGTATACATTATAATTTTAATACAATCAGCAATGACAGATGCTCGTTCTATAAAACTACACTTACAGTATTACTAAAAATCATAAATTAATAGAATGGTTTAGGTTGGGAGGGACCTTAAAAGATCGTCTAATTCCAACCTCCCTGTCATGGGCAGGGACACCTTCCACTAGACCACGTTGCTCAAAGCTCCATCCAACCTGGCCTTGAACACTTCCAGGGATGGGGCATTCACAAAAAAAGTTTACCGTCCATTGATTAACATACCAAAATAATATTACATGGTGTATTGCGGTCCATCATGTGCATCCACAGAGGAATAGTCTTCTCCATTACACCACTACCCTGCATCAGCATTTGTGAACTGGAAGCCTCCAGTATTGTGATAAAATTACAGAGAGGTCGTTGTGCTCTGCTACGTTACTCCCAATTTACCCTAATTTATTTTGTTTTGGATCGGCTAGTGCACAATTAGTATAATGGCATTTGTTTATGGTAAGTTAGGAAACAAAAAGGGGTTTTAAAGGAGCAAGGTCTTTAACTTTCAAAACCAGCAAAGGTGATACAAAATTATACCAACCAAATGAAAAGTGGAATAGATTTTTGCTACCGCAGGTCTTGGAAATCTGTATTGATAAATGTGGCATTATATGAATGGTGACTTGCTAAGTACACTTAACTGCTGTCAATTTTTTCCCAATACGTGAAAAAATACCCACTCCTAAAACGACAAGTGGAAATTGAGAATTAGTAGTAATATATTCAAATATTTTTAAGATCAAGCATAAATTTTGGCAATGTTTAGCCTTGTGTTGTCTTTCCATTGCTCCCTGAAATGAAAAGCCTAAATACCTACTTCTTATTTAATTCCTCTGACCTGGTATTTTGGAAGTCTTTCCCACCTATGTAGCCTGCATGCTATTTGGATATACTAGCGTTGAAACATATCTGATATTCAGCACATAATTTTCTGTGGGGTAACTGGAAAGTGCATTGAATTTTCCTTGAGAGGCTTGCTCAAGGCATGGATTATATTATCCTCTGTAGCTATGGGGAAGCTACAGCTAAAATTAAATTTTGTGCTTTATTTTAAGGTTAAAAAACACATTAGAAGTAAATCATTAACCCCAAAAAGCTCTGATCATAGATATTAATAGTAAAGTAGCTGATCTAGAAGAGATTGTATCCCTGAGTTCCTACAATAAACTCAGTGTGACTAAAAATAGCACTTGTGCTACTACTGTTGGTGAAGTAAATTCCAAGAAAGAGCAGGCTGAGTTCTGCCTTAGGATCATACCTGCTGCTGGCAAGGATGTCTCCTGCTCAGCTATGCAAGCTGGTGGGAATCCAACCCCAATGCCACTTTGGTCTGCTCAGGCTGCATCCCTCAGTCTTGCTGATAGAGCATAAGCAGTTTATCCAAGATTTCCTCTTGGATCAAGTGTTTGTGAAGGGGCCAAGAGCAGGTGGTATTTCATAATCTATTGATTTTTCCCTGAAGGGATTTGCAGCTGGAAGTCAGTTGTGTTATGAAACATTAACACATTCCCTTCCCAGAGTTAATGAGGAGATTAAGGCAAAATTTTCCTTTTCTCCAAGTCCCATCTTTTTTCTAATCCAGCCTGGACTTGCACCACATCCATGCTGCACAGCACCAGCAGAGTGTAAAACTATGGCTTCTGTTCCATTTGATTCAATTTAGAATAAAGATACCATTCCATTTCCCATAAAAAGAATTTGAACAGGATTTTGCTAACTTCCCTCGCACTGAATAACTGCTTTTCCTATTAACAGTTGTATTGAATTTCAATGGGCTTGAATTTATGGTGTAAGAGATCACTCAACATGACAAAGCATCACAAAATCATACTTGAACATAAGAAAACTTTTTGTTTGGTATTTACAAGGATCTCACCCCGTAGGCTTCTTGTCCATGGGAGGAACTCTTAGGCATATCACCAGACAAGAAAGTACCAATAATAGTAAGTTACATCATCAGGTACATTGTATAGCGGTACACTAGTACAGCATCAGCAGGACACTATGGTGACATCACAGGAGTTCTGTTTTTCCTCAAGGTAAGTAAATGCAGGTGCTTTGGCAGCTATAGTACCTCTCTGTGAGTCATGACATGGAAATCTCATTCAGGTGTCTAAGGAAAGCACACTTGTGAACACTAAACTAATACTGCTTTTTCTGAAGCCTCTCTTGCTACCCATATTTTTATGGTAACGCTCCTAACTACCTGATCTTGCTTTCTGTGCCGGTGCTGCCACTTGTTCTTGTAGCCAGAGCTATCTCAAACAGCCATGAACTGGGGACCACAAAAGGACACCATTTCCTTGAGAAGCCATGAAGAATCCCTTCATTGTTTTCCTCTCTGTTACGGACTGATTGGAAGTAGTCCCTTGAGAACTGCAAGTGTAAACTTAGGCAAAAAAAAAAAAAAAAATCACAGAAAGAGGAGATGGAAAAGTATATTAAAATCATCACACCTCTGCCAGGGAATAAATGTAACACTTACGGCATGCCCGAACCAAAACAGTAAGGAAAGAGGAAAATTTATACTTCAGGCAGACTGCTTTTCCTTGCCAAATAGTATTGCAAAAGGCTGCCTAATTAGCTATCTGCTATCACCCACGTATCCTTCAGATGCACTGTTTGGCGGGATTTTTCCTGCCACTAAGTACCAGTTTTCTCTAAGATGTATTAGTTTGCATTTTCCAAGGTCAGTTTCACTGCATTTGCTGCCCAGGTTTGTAACCACTTTTTCATAATCGGTATTGCTGCTCTCGCTAGTGGGTTAGGCAGTTCTGAATCCTCACTTCTTACAATCATTCCATGACACTTTGCTTTCCAAAATGACATGTAAAGGAATGTCACTTCTCTTTCATCAAATTGTCAGTCCATATATTACATTGCAGTATCATGAACATTTATTCACTAGTATCATTTCATGAAATTCTGTAACAGTTTTCTTACTAAGATGTAAACAAATTGTATGATTCTGCCAATGTCTGAAAAATCAAGCTATTCTAGTAAGATTATTTTTCAGACACTGAAGCTGTTTCATTGTTTATGGCTTCATGTACACTCAAGGAGCCCAGTCCTATCTCCTTTACTTACCCAAACAGTTCCAGTGGCACAGCTTATGAGAATGGGCAGAATTTGGCCCTGTATCCCTGTTTCACCCTGGTTAAAAAAAGCACAAATCCTGATAACATCTGGCATCTTCTAACACTGAATGCTTAACATGATTTTTAGAGGAAGTTCAGCACTTAACTGCCAGTGAAACCAATAGTTACTATGCACCAAATACTTCACAACAGCACTGTTGGATCATAAAACATCCTTACAGAAATACTTTTAGATTTCTGTACCTTTAGCACCATCCTTCATCTCTGACACGTGCTAGAGGAAACTGGGTGACAACAGATCTGCCCATCTGCCCTATATTTTGACCTCTCCCACCTGGCGTAATACATCCCAGGATAGCTGTACAAGCCTGTTCTAAAGCTATTTTGCCTAGCTGCTTTCACTGTAAGGAAGGGCAAGGGTAAGAGAAAACACCACTTAGTGGTGGCTTTTTTGTGTTTTTTATGAGTGTAGCTAAGACAGTATCCAGAGAGAGCATTCGCAGGTTTGTCCTGTGAGAGGGGCAGTAGCCCCTCATTAGCACTGGCTGGTAGCTAGTCTAGCCCTTCTCCCATGGGTTTCAGCTGTCTGCGATCCAACACCTACTTCTGATAGCATCAACTTCTGAAAAAATCGCTCCATCGTGAGACAGTACACAGAATCATGCAAGTTAAGAAAGGCAAAACGGCAGTGGGTAATTTTGAGATGTGGATAGTTAGCAGTTCAGAGATTCAAAAGGAAAAAACACTGCTACCAAAAGGTGTAAAATGCTAAGAGAAAAAAGAGGTGGCTGGAAGATCACAACACAGCAATGATCAGCCCGTTCCAAGGACAGTGAGGACTTTTCCCCTCATGGCTGACAACTGCCTGGCCGGCAGCGACTGGCTGCTTCAGAAGAAACATAGCCTCACGAATGTCACCTTCAGAGCCTTCTAACACTATGTGTTCACTTAGGCGTGAAACCGTGAAAACCATCACCTTTCAGCAATTGGTTATGAAGTTCCATACCAGCAGACCTCTAGTCTGTCTTTGCCATGAGCTTTTATTCTTCACTGTGGATATTAGTCATATGATTTAGTGCCAAAATGGGTAATATAATGCAATGTACTGGGGAGTACTTCTAGAGCTTGGAAATCATCATTCCTAAATCATTTTGACATGAAGAACTGGGAATCTTCTGAGAAGATCTGAGAATCAAAGGAACTAGCTCAGGCTTGGCCTGTCAAGAAACTGATGAACAGCTTGATCTTTTTAGAAAGCAAAAGAAGGGAATCTATAAAATGCAGGAATGATAACATTCTCCTGCTAATTAAATTATTAAGGCCTCTAATAAAGAACAGATGATGTTTCAATGACGAGTATGCTGTATTAATGCTTTGACAACTAAGAGTTTCCAGTTGTATATTAAATGTATGTGTTAAAATGTAGCACATAAAGCACCTCCTTTCCTTCCATGATTCTGCAACAGAAAGAAACCAACAAAAGGTTTTTCTCAAACTTCCACACGAAAATTACCATTGGAACACAATTAAACCTCAGAATGCAGTCCCAAAGCAGTTTGATAAAGATGTGAACAACAGGGTACTCTGACCTGATTTTTTGGTGTGACTACCGCATATACAAACTAAACCCCCCAATTTCACCCAAAGCTGTATCAGTGGAAATTTAAATGAGAGTAGCATTGTCCTAGGATAAGGAATTACAGGCTGGGGGAGGGGGATGACTGACAGTTTTAAGTGCACAGTGATCCTGTAAACTGCACAGGTTAAAGCTCTTTCACCAACTAATGAAACTGTAATATTAAAAGTTTTATTAAAAGATTTTTTAAAAGCAATATAAACTTTTCATAGAAGTCTGATAGTATGTTAGTATATAACAAAATTTGTTTCTTGAGCATCTGAAGACATACGAAAGTCAACTCACAATGCCTTTGAGTAGTTTCTGCATTCAGTGCCAAGACCCGTAGTAATGAAGATGGTACAAAATCTTGAACTCAAGAGTACTACACACCTCTTGCAGTGTTGCCGAGAAATGCTAAAGATGTTGTTGTTGTTTGGTTGTTTAGTGTGGTCAAAGTCTCACTAAGCAATGAATTACCTCTGGAGATGCTAATTCTTCCTCTGCCTGAGATCCTGCCTCATTTATGGTTTCCTTTTCATCTTTTGCTTACCTGGCTTCCAGGAATACTTTATCTTTTGCAATGAGACTGCACTGACGGTGGAATCTCATGTCAGACCTTCCTGGGCCACTTGTAATACAGCAGTATTATCTGTGGACATTCCTGCACGGCCGTTTAATGCCTTCTCTGTGGCTCAGTGTTATCATGGGCTGAATCGAGTGAATATTTAACAGAGTCAAGCTATCTGGAAAATAAGTTTCCAGCTGGGAAAGTCGGGACCGAGTGACTGTGTAGTTGGTTAATATTCACGTACAGATTTATGCTTGTTTCTACAAAGTGTCCTAATAGCACAGCTTGATGCAGTGTAAGAAATAAACCCCAACACCTCTCGTTTAATAGCTCTCTTATGATTCCTGCGGATTATCTATGGGTTCTTTTAGGCGCTACATGAAATTTCACTTAATGCTTCCGAGGAGAAGTTCGGTCCCTTGCCCAGAGCAAACCTTGGCTGCAGCATATTCCAGTAAAAGTTAATCTCGAGCTTTCGGTTTGCAGAACCGTTTCACCTGAGGGTCCGCAGTGCCGCGGGCAGCGGGGAGCGCCGGCCCGCACACCCTGCTGCACCCCAAACCTCGGAACGGGGCGCTGAGGCGGGGGCGCGCGCGCTTGTCCCCGCGGGGAGCGCGGCTGCAGCGCCGGGCGTGCGGGGGGAGCGCCGGCGTGGGGCGGCTGCCCTGCGGAGGGGGAGGGGAGGGGACGGGACGGGAGGGGACGGGAGGGGACCCCCGGCCCGTCCCACGCCGCCGGCGGCCGCGCCCCCGCGCCGGGCGCTCAGAAAAAGGGACGGGGCGGAAGAGCGGCGCGAGTGGTGCTGGCTGCGGCGGGGGGGAGGCTGCTGCTGGGCCCCGCACCGAGGGCGGCCCCGCACCGAGGGCGGCCCCGCACCGAGGGCGGCCCCGCACCGAGGGCGGCCCCGCACCGAGGGCGGCCCCGCACCGAGGGCGGCCCCGCACCGAGGGCGGCCCCCGCCCGCACCCCGCCGAGGCGCCGCGCTCTGTCCTCCCTCCCTCGCGGAGCGGTGGCACCGACGGCCGCAGGACCCCGTCACCGTGCCCGGCACAGCCTGCCCGCCGCCACCACGGGCCGCCGGTGCCAGCGCCCGGAGGCACCATGACCGTGCTCAAGCTGTCCCTCATGGCCTTCAGCTTCGTCTTCTGGGCGGCGGGGCTGACCATGCTCATCATCGGCCTCTGGGCCAAGCTGTCTCTGGGGAGCTACCTGGCACTGTCAGCCGACGACTACCCCAGCGCCCCCGCCATCCTCTTGGCCGCTGGTGCTGCCGCCATGGTCTGGGGCTTCCTGGGCTGCTTCGGCGCTGCCACGGAGCACCGCGGCCTCCTGCGTGCCTACAGTGCCTTCCTGACCGCCGTGCTGGCGGCCGGGCTGACAGCGGGTTTCTCGGCACTTCTCTACCGCCAGAACGTTGCGCGGGGTTTCCAGGAAGGGCTGCGCCAGGCCCTGCTCGCCTACGGGCAGGACGAGGGGGTGGCGGACGCCCTGGACGCGTTGCAGCGTGCCTTGTCCTGCTGCGGTGTGGAGAGCTACCGCGACTGGCTCACCTCGCCCTGGGCGCTGGAGCAGAACAGCTCGGTGCCCCTCAGCTGCTGCCGGGCCCGCCTGGGTTGCCGGCGCGGCCTGCCCGACGGGCTGCACCGCGATGGTTGCTTCAGCAAGGTGTCGGCCTTCGTCAGCGGCAACATGTTTTATATTGCCACGGCTGCCCTGGGGCTGGCGCTGCTGCAGCTCATCGGCATTGTGCTGGCCTGCCTGCTGGCTGCCCGCATCCCTGCCCACCTGCTGGGCATCGCCACCCCTCGCTGAGGTCCCCCCGGGCCTACCCCTCATCCCCCCAGCTCCCCTCTTTCCCCCGTACCTGAGTGCACTCGACTGGGAAAATCCTGCCTTCGTATTCCTCCCTTCCATCTGAGCTTTCTCCTCCAGACTCCGTTCCTCCTCCGGAGCCTGTGGCAGGTGCATCAGTGCCACAGGCATACATACCCACACCCCCTCAGAGCTGGTCCCCACGGGCCCCCGGGAGCCTCCAGACTGCTTCAGTGGAAGGTGCCGGCAGCGTGGACGGATGGCACCCTCTGGGGCAGCAGGGACACCTGGGTCGAGGCTGACCAGTTTTCTGGTGATGTAAACATCCTGGGACACTGAAATAGGGGCCAGGAAAGAGAAGAGGGTCTGGGAGAGCAAGAGAGGTGCTTCTCAGCATTACACTGGGTGAGTGTTCTTCTGAGACTGGAAAATGATGGTACTGGAAAACTGCTGGAGTGCACAAGGGGCAGACCCGGTTCAGGGACACCCAGGTCGCCCTGCCAGCAGCTGCCGTCGAGGGCTGCTTGAGGGACTGCCCAGCAGCACGCACCCCCCTGCTGCAGAGATTTCCTACCTTCACTCTGTGCTGATTCAGGCTGTCGGACTGCCACCAGTGCTCTTCCCGCTGTGCTGTTTCCAGTGCTGATCGTCATCTAAAGGTGGAGCTGCAGCTCCTTTAGGATGTCCTCTTAGCCAGTGCGTTGCTGGTTATGTCTTTGCAGGGCTGAGAAGATCTTAAACCCAGATCCCTGTCATACCAGGAGGATGGCAAAAGCTCTAGGATCAGACCTGGCTAGGAGTGGCAAGAGGAGGGAAGGGCGAGTTGCCCTTCGGAAGTTTCTTTTGGACTTGTGCTGTTACCTTCAGGGTGAGCGGAACAGACTTTGTTTTGTAGAAGGATTTCTAAAAGCCAGCCCTCAGACTGACATTTTTACTTTTTCAAAGGATCTGTCTCTGAAGAGACGTTTTTGGAGCCAGATCTATACAACCTGAGACTAAACAGAGGATCGCAAAACTTGCTGTGTAGTCTGACAGCTGTGTAAGTCTACAGGTTATTTTTTTTTCCCCCCAACAGTGCTGGGCTTGCATTTGAAGCTTTAGGAAAAGCAAGCCCTACACTTTAGAAGATCCTGAACTTTCAGAGCTTCACCCTTGCTTCTTCCCACTTCCTTAAAACCTGTGATCTGAACTTCTACATGTTTCTCTGACTCGCATCACAAAGACGTGCTGAATACCCCTCCTTACCCAGCAAACTGCGAAGGGAGGACTTCAGAAAAGAAGCAGGAACCACAGAGGAACTCCAGAATATGGCGTCTTTTAGGAATGTGACTAGCAAAGCTGTGGAGAATGGTCAAATGCCAAGAAACAGGAGCAGGACAGGAAATCTTGAATGAAGATGACTGATAGCTTCACGTGAAGAGTGGAGTAACCCTGGGGGAAAGGAGATTAGCAGTGAAGCCCTGGTACCTGGGCAATGAATGCATGGAGTGAGGAAGGCCTGGCTTATTTTCTTCCTTCCTTGCCTTTACTACTTTTGACTGCATTCTGGCTTTCTCTTTTCCTCTCACTGAAGAGCAACTGCAAGGATGAGTCAGGCAGAGTGTCCGTCCCGCCTGTGCAGAAGGTGAGAGCCTTTTCTCCCGCTCGCTTTGGGAGACGGAGCTGGCCCTGCCAGCTGAGGCAGCTGCTCACCCTGGTGAGGCAGGCAAAGGCAGAGCAAAGGGAGGCAGCACTGCCTCTCCATGGGGAACAGCAGATCAAATGCAGAGCTAACTCTCGTCCCACTGTTTAAATCCTCACAGTTTCTGTACCTAAAAGAACCCTGCCTTGGTATTTCTGTGCTTTCTCCCTCTGAAAATAAGCTTCTAGGATTTTGTTTGACAATGCTCTTGGGGGTTGAACAAGGGCAAACGTATTCACTTGGAAAGATTCTGATTTCAGGTATCTTCAATGCTTTTAATCGTTTATACCATTTAAAAATATTAGGAAATGCTACCACTTCACTGTCTTTTGTGATAGTGAAGCCCTTTGTTGTTTGTTTTTTTCCCTCCCACCAGCCTTCTTTTTTGGGAGAGGGATTGCTCAATTCTATGGTGAATTTGTTCCACCTGCAGGATTTTAACTATTTCTGAGTGGGGATAGTGCTGCAATTTGGCCTGCTAATAACAGCCCCTGACTTGTTGGACTGTCCTCATAAAGGTGCAATATTCCTGCAGAGCGAAGCAACCCTCTTCAGGGAACATAAAGAGAATTCCCCCAACTTATATTAGCAATTGCACAAGCCTGATGGTAGTTGAGAATGTAAAAAAAAAACCCAAACCAAAGCATATAAATAGTTGCTTCCATGGAAAACTGACATTTTACTCTCCAGATCTGCAAAACAGTCTAAAGTTTAAATGAAGTTTCAGCTGAGGACTGTGGTATCCAGAATGGTATTTACAGGCAAAAATCTACAAGGATCAGCACAGACTATCCAGCACTCACTGCAGTCCAGGTACACAAACTGATTTTACTAAATTCATAAAAATGATTTTTGCTCATGGAAATAATTCTCTCGGGGTCAGTTCTCTCAACCAAAGCTCACAAGGTCAAAAGTATAAGATGAGAAACTGGGTTTTCCTTTTTTAGAGAGTGAATCTAGTCTGCATGGATGGAGTTTAGGATTCTGGATTGACAGTTAAGTTGTGCTTGGGTGTTAGCTGTGGTTTTATCTTAACTGTCCATTTTTTTCAGGTATTAGGTGGCTATATAGCTATGATAATCACACTCCAGGTAAAGAGTGCAATGTAAACAGGCTTCTCAGTCATTTGACTATTCACCTGCATGGGTGAACTCTGGAAATGTGTTTGGAAACTCTCTTTATAGAGAAAACAATGCTTAATTTTTTAGCGTGGATGTTTATTGTTCTAGAGAATATTATTTTTTTATTTTTGTTTGTAAATGTCCTTGTATTAACACCACTTTTATGCACTAGTGGAACTCCTGTTATTTTCTGGAAATTAATGTCATGTTGTACAGTTTTAACAAAGGGCAAAAAGTGTAGTTTGTATGGGAAATGGTACTTCAGAAATAAAGTTTAAGGAGTGCTCCAAGCAAAACAGGCCATTGTTTCGAATCCAATTTAATGTTTGTATTTCTTTATGTCTCCACATGGTTCAACTAAGTGCAAGTGAAATGAAGTGTACACTGAAATGTAAAGACAGAAGCATATTGCAGGTTTTTTTATTCAGAAGATCCATTAAAGAAGCAATAAAACAGGCATTGTGGAGTGTGTGGGAAAGGGACATGGAGTTGCACTGAGTTTATTGTAATGGCCTTCTTTATGGGAAGCAGTAAGCTATGAAAATTTACAAGATAATGGCACTGCTCTTTTTTTGCTCCACTGGATGACTAAAATGATTTCTGATCCTGACCCTGATTACTTCACACGTAGAATGAAGAATGCTGTTAAAATACATGCAACCAAAACCTTGTTTAGATATCCACTTCTGTGGATTTGTTGTGTTTTTAAGTTGCTAGGAGTATCAAACAGGAATGATAAACCAAATTTTTAGTGTACAAGTGCATGTTTTTATGGTGGCCAGACCTGAATCTCAGGACACCGATTTAATTTAATGAATAATTAAAAATATAAGCCATAATTCTGCACTTTTGGCCTACACTCACTGAAAAAGGATAAACTTTGGCAATGACCCCATAAATATTAAGTATACTTATATCACCAAAGATTTCATGGACTGGCTGTGAGTTTTAGTTGAATGTTTTTTGCCAGTTCCTAGAATAATAGACATTAAGTTTTGTAGATGTGTGGAAGAAATGTCATTTTTCTCTAATTAATTCCCAGATTAGCAGATTCCCAGTAGCTGTTTCAGTTGTCTGGAATTATTCGTGCTCTGTGAACAAATTTAAATTTAATTTTTAAAGTTACCTAGATTCAATGTTAATTTTGTTCTGGGTGGTCAGAATGGCTGTAACTGGAAAATGTTGCACTAGACAGCACCATCTACCCCTTGCTGGAATATGTATTTGTTTTCGATCATCCTCTTCAGGGTAAAGTCACTCATCAAAATGGTATAGTGTAATAAAAGCTGATCTCAATTTTAACTTCACTGGTTATTTAATCAATTTAAAAACGTACCAAATTAAGTGTAGAGGCAAGCTGTGTAGCAGTTGGAGATACGATAGCTCTGTTGTTTGGACAAACTGAGATTTAGGATTAACAGGGTGGTAAAATCAGACCATTTTTATGAAACAGGGACTATTTTATAACATTGATCTAGAATGCCAAGAATATAACTCCTTCAAACTTCAAAAGTGTTTTGATATTTTGTCCACCATCATTTATTTACCAGACTGGTGTGTAGCTGAATTTCACATTACAGATAACCAGGACTAAAAGTGGCATTTATAACAGATTGTGAATTTTTAGAGAAGAGATGGCTTTCCTAAGGTCAGAAAAATTAAACAATAGCAGTAGGGTTGGGTGAATCACGGAAGAAAGAAGATTTCTTATGTTAAAAAGTAGTTCTCATCTTTACTTATGTATTTATCCTATTATAACATTAACTTCTTTCTTCTGGAGAAAATACAGTCGCTTTTGACCTCAATGACTTTGCTGATAGCAGCTGATATTATATAAAGCCCTTGACAAGAAAAGTATTCATCTATAATTTCCAAAGATGAATTATAGTAAAGATGCTCTTTTTATAACTCCAGCAACCTACAGGAGATTTTGATAAATCAGATTTCATGGGAGCAGAGCTGGAAAGTCAGTGTTTTCCCAATCAAATATTTTGGGCTCCAATAAAAAAGGCATGTCCATGGAAAGTTTGGGTGGTCGGGTTAGGAAGTCTTACCATGATCTTGTTCTGAAGCACCACAAAATATTGGTTGGAAACTTAAAACATAAGTCACCCAACTTACAGGGTCTGAGACTTTCTTTTCATCTGAAATCTCTCTAGCCTAGAAGACAGCAGGAATCATCAGGAAGGTAGCACTGGCTTTGATACTGTACTTGTTTGAGCTCTGCTGGCATCAGCATGGAACACACCAAGTCGAAGGATACTTGTAACTTAAAAACATCTCTGTGGTTTCTAAAGATACCTGTAAGGATCAGGGGAACATCTGTATAGATGTTACTTCTCCAGTCCTTCCCCTTTGTCCAGCCAGACACCTTTACCTCAGGGAGCTTATTAAAGGCACAGTCACTTCCCCGTAACATCCCAAATTCTGTTTCAAACAATTGAAGAAAGTATCTACCTATGGGAAGAGATATTTTTTTTTTTTTTTTCACTAGGAAAGCAGACAGTTTACATTGGTTTGTTTTGTGGCCATATTGTTTTTTGGGCTTTTTAGTCCAGTGTCAGGGTGTGAAGGAATAGCTTGAGACAGAAGTACAGGTAAAAGAATTTAGATCTGACTAGAAACCTGAAGGAGGGGGGAAAAAAAAAAACCCAAAGAAAATGCCCAAAGGTGAGGGCACATTTGGTGACAGTGAGACTGTAAGGGAGGAGAAAACAGTGGTAAGTTCTGCACTGCCATAAACCGTTTTCTGAGTGGAATTTTAGCATAAACTACAAAAATTATTTAACTGTGGGTGAATGCCTTTTGCCATTAGCTTTCTGATGTGTGTAGTGGTTACTTTTTAATGCCACTTTGTGCAACTTGAAAAGTCAATGGGGGTCACATTATATCCTTGAATATTAAGCTTTTCAGGATGATATTATGGGAAGACATGCAAAACAAACTAGAGTGTAGAGTGTAGAACAACCTAGTGGTAGGATCTGCTGTGGTTCTTCACTGTTTCCTTCTGTTTCAGAGGCTGACCCTCTTTGAAAGGTAAAATTTTTGACACCAGAATGTTAACTGTCTAAACGGATCTGTGTAATTCTACTTCGGTTTATACTTCATTGGTCATGCACTCACTATGCTTCAAAGTGGTAAAAGTGCATGCTTCTACCCAAATCGATTTGATTGAAAACCATAAATTTCAATTTGTTCAATATGCCATTGTAGTTTGCTGAGAAACTAGTTAAAGTATCACAATTTAACCCTGTTTTCTTGTGCCCTCTATTGTCCTGACCTATTTTCTGGGCCAGTAAAATTCAAATATCAAAGGCTATAGTCTCCCATGTTATCAAAGAGAACACAAGTACACAGACATGCATTTTTCAGAAGGTCTGTATTTATTGGTCAGGTATGTGGATTTGCTTGTGATGAGGCAGTGACAGAAATAAAAGGATCTATCTAAGGAACATATAATTCTGTCCTTGACATCAGCTTTCATTTGCAATGAACACTCATTGTGTCTATTGTGGAGAGAAAATCTTTTGTTAATTATTTTAATCCATGTAATAGAATTTACTAGAGATTCTTATCCAGGCTACAGGATTAAAATAATCAAATTAAACTTTATTTCAGATGCTCTAATTCTATAAAGATTTCTCCAAGCTGCTTGAAGCAGTTTCTGTGAGGCCTTGCTTCTCCTGTTCTCTCATTCTGCAAATGTCTGGAGCCATTCAGGCTAGCTTCACAGCAGCAGCGTTCTGAGTGAAGTCGTGTTTGAAGTTGGGATCTCAGACTATTCACATTTTGTATGTATGACTCCTGGTTTAGCATATTAGAGTACGCAGACTGATACATTGTGAATATAACATTTGTGTTTGTTGGTTTTGAACAATTATCTTGACACATAGGCAAGACCACAGCAAAATAAAGGGAAAAGCAATGCTCATATTGACCAAGACAGGCAACTTCTTGGAACTGGAGATTCTTGGAATTGTATCCTATTACATCCCAGCTTTGCAACAAATATGTCAAATACTGCTTGGTGATTCACATTATTAGAGTGCCTAAAATAACAGTTCTACAGCTCTACTCTGTCTACATGAGATGCATGCATCTTAAGGTATCAACAATTTAAAGCAGTGATAAGGTCTCATAATAAAACCTAAGAAAAGGGATCTTTCATGCTTAGTGTTAATCATTTCTGATAGCTCCAGTTCTTCCAGGTCACAAAGATTGGGTGCTGGGAGCATATTTGGTCAGTTCTAGGACTGACTGGAGAGTAGGGATTGATAGTATCTTGGTTAAAATGCCAGCATCAATTAGAGTAGTCCTACTGCTTTATTACTATTCTGAGTGCATCTTCCAGGGCTGTTTCTCTGCTCTTTGGTTTCTTTCTGTTTGGTTTCTTGTGCTGCAGTATTGTCATGTTCCTTGACATAGTGTGCTTGCATCCCAGTAATCCTAGGTACTGTCATTCTTGCTTAGGAACTCTCAGAAGGGATAGAGGTGGGGGCTTGCCACCTACACTAGCACCTGAAGTTTTAGTGCAGAGTTCAAACGAAATATTCATGAAAGAAAAGCACAAATCCAACAGCTAAATATACCTATCTCATCATTTGGAATAGCTCTCTTTACTGAAATGAGTAAAGAAAACACCAGGTTAGCTAGGTAATAACTAGAGTTGAAAACTCAATGATACTGCAAAATTTCCCACCAGTGTAGCATGCTCACACTTTCTTGACTGTTTTGCCCTTCCACGTATCTCTGTAACTTAATTTCATATTCACAGAATGTTACTATCTGTAATGTTTATCTCAGTTGTTAGTTTTCTGCTGCGTTCTGGGTCCCTTGAACTAACTCCTCTTTCTTTTCTAGCTTCCCACCCCAGGAGTCAGGCAGTCCTTCCAGGTCTGAGCTCCTGCTTGGACAGCTTTTTGAAAAGAAGCTTCTTCATCTGCCTGGCTTTTGTAACAGCAGCTTTCTAGCACTAGTAGTCAATGTTTTTTTAATTTAATTAAACAAAAAGAATGGCAGAAAGTCATAATAGAACAATAACTTCAGATAGATATTTTTCTATTAGACAATATTTGTTTCTTACAACTACTTACATATAGTCTTTGTTGGCTTGATAGTATTGTTTGTTGTTGCTGTTTTTTTTGTTAGAATGATAATACTCTGGGAAACTTAGGTAGAAGCTAAACTAATTATTTTACAAGCAAAATAAGTGATTTTGAACCAGCTGTAATGACGATGTTAATAATTTAATTAACGAAGTTTAGAAGGTACCATTGAGCAAACTGATCAGAAAATAAACTTGTGATCAGATACTTCCTGGAGACAGCAGAGGTAGAATTCAGATCTGTCTTCCAGATAGACTCCCAGAAAATTAGTTTCATGGTTTGAGAGATTAATTTTAAGTCTCCTGATAGAGTACATGGAGACATACACCTGATTAATACAGCTCTCCCTAAGAAGTAGAAATGGAGATGAGTGCTGTTTTGAAGCCAGCTTTATAGCATATGTGGTATATGTCATGCTTCCAGTGTGTTAGGGATGTCATCCTTTATTTCCATTCTACATGATGTTTCTTCTGTGCTTATGACATTCATATTTATTTATTACTTAATTTTTGTCTCAAGGCAGTTTTCATCACCTTTTTGCAGGAGGCTTAGCAGCAGTGTTGAAACACTATTCTGTCTCTGCAAGTGGATCCAGTAAGATTTCTCCAGTGCTTCTTACATATTTCACCCTTTAAAAAAACAGACAGTATAATTTTTGCTGAGTTTACACTGTGCAATATCTTGTTTGCCTCTAATTTATTGTATGAAACAGAGATGAATCTTTTTGCCTGCAGAGCCTTCTATCACATAAGAAGCATTGCTTGCCTTTAAGCCATTTCTTTTTCTGAGCTTGCTCAATGGTGCCATCTAAGCTTTATTAATGTAATTCCCCTGATGCTTCTTCCTCGCCAGCTTTTAATTATGACATTGCAGTACAATCAGCAGACTGCTGGTCAGCTCCTTAATTGTTACATTTTTGGGAACAACATTTTCTTTGTTCTTTACCCTGGCTTTTATCCTATTGATTATTTCTATCTGGTATTTACGTGTTTTCAGGACATACTGTTCTGTTTCAAATGAGATGTAAAAAGCATTTGACACCCTGAATGTCAGATTGGTTTTTTTATATTTAACTTGATCCAAATTATTACAATACCGAGTCCTGGGATTCTTTTTCAGAACTGGTTGGCACAAAGCTGGAAGCCACCGGGAACTTAAAATTTTCTTTCTGCAGAAGCAGGGCCCCTTGGTTCTTTTATATTATAGCACTATTGATGGAGACCTATATACACGAGCATAGAAAGCATGATTTTGCAACCTGTACACTAGTGTGTGCACATATCCTTATACCATTTGCCCCAGGCCTAGCCGTTAGACGTTACGACTGGGCTGGCAGAAAGAGATAGTGCCTTCCGGAATTCTGATCAGGTCTGCTCTTTTTTCCACGGTACGGCCAGAATCACTGGAAACTGAACAATTCCACCAAGGATGGCGCTAATTCAGGTTAAAATACAAGGAATCAGCCGCAGTTGCTCTGTGTTTTCTTGGAAGGCACTTATCCTCCCAGAGCCTGGAAGGGCCACGTGGACCAGCCAGCGCAGTAAAAGGTGCATGGTTGGAGCCACTGGCACTAACCCATCAGGTATCAGCCCACAGAAGGTGTGTGGTGTGCTCTGTTATCAGTGGCTTGTGCACTGCTGATTGCGGAAGGAATTAATGAAAACATGAAGCGCAAAGCCCACGTGAACCTGTAAACTTGGGCATGGGAACAGAGAAGATGGCATTGCTGCTGATACACGTGCCTACACAGCGTGCTATGAAAATCTCTGTGAGCTCTGTGCTCTCCTTGCTCAAACAGAAGCTTATTGTGGAGAGCAGCATCTTTCTGTGGTATTTGCTGCCTGGCTCTGTTAAGGTCCCTGCTTCTGATCGGGGCATAGACTGTGACGGAAACGAGGTTGTTGCGAGCTGGGTGTGAGTCTCTTTTCCCGGGTAACAAGTGATAGGATGAGAGGAAACAGCCTCAAGTTGTGCCAGGGGAGATTTAGATTGCATATTAGGAAAAATTTATTCACTGAAAGGGTTGCCCAGTGCTGGAACAGGCTGCCCAGGGAAATGGTTGAGTCACCGTCCCTGGAGGTGTTTAAAAGACGTGTAGATGTGGCACTTAGGGACATGGTTTAGTGGTGGACTTGGCAGTGTTAAGTTAATGGTTGGACTTGATGATCTTAAAGGTCTTTTCCAACCTAAATGATTCTATGAGTTTATGATTCTATGATTACAGCAAAGGTGTCTATCAGAGGGTGGCTTCATTCGGTGTTGAGTTCCCAATAATCAGCATAGCTTAGCACAAAGCCCTGTGTAACATAAGCAGCTGAAACAAATTCTTGCTGTGTTCTGACCCAAAAGGAAAAAAAAAATCCCTTAATGTTTAATACAGAATTTCAAATATTTTTATCCCATCTGTTAATAGCACTAATTCCTGCAGTTTATGAGATGCCTTGCAATCTCATCCTTAGCTATAATACACCTCCCATCTGAGATAAGATAGGTTAGAATTTCTTTTCAGTTGGATTGGACAATCTATAAAAAATGTAATTCTAGGGTTCACTATACATTTTACATGTTTTTGCTGGTCATTACAGAAAACATAACCACAACCATCAAATTTACTCTTTTATGCACCTGGTTTGTAAGTTATCCCTTCGTAGATCTAAAAGATACTCTATTTCCAAGAGTATTTACCTTGTGGAAATTGCACTATCAACTTTCTGCTAAGGCTGTACTCTTACTAGAAAAAAAAAGAAAGAAAGAAAGCAAGCCTTTTTTGTTAAACACCCTTTAACAGAGGCCAATGCTTTAATTTCTTTTGGACCTCAATATTGTTGTGTTAGTGCTTATCATCCAGAAGTCAGCAGATTTTCCAATATTGAGGAGTGCCCCTATACTTTTCAAAAAGCTGTTCAAGGGCACTTCAGGTTTGCACTTTTTGTGGAAGACCTAGATATAATGTTACAGCTTTTTCTTCCATGTTAGTTTAAATTTGGCAAGCCACTGAGTAAAGGAAGAGGTAAAAGGGCAATTTTGAGCCATTCTGGGGACTTGTTGTTTGGACTTTTCTGACCCCTTGTGTCTTGAAGATGTGTTTTTAGTAAATAAAACGTATGTTGATTCCCTGGCATTTATCATCATTGTTTCACGACACTGTGGTTCTTCCATGGCATACCGCTATCCTTCTCAGAGACAAGAAGATGCTTTTAAACCTGCTGCTGGGGAGAGCCAGAGGTCTCTGTGCAGGGTAGGAGCTGGGGAGGGACAGAGGCGAGTCAGAAGTGCCAGGCATATGGCAGCAGCGGCCTGTGAGAGCTGCAACGGTATTTAAGGGAGATGGCTGAGGTCAGGATGTAGAAAGGGGACCTGTAGGGCTCTCTGGTTGTGACACGTGGTGTTTCCTGGGATGCGACTCCAAGCAAGCCACTTATGAGAGCAGATGCCTACACAACTGGCTGGACTAAGCTGAGATTTTTTTATTCTTGGGGGAAATTTTCTGCAGTTAAAAGTGGGGGGAGTTTTCCTACCTGCTTCTCGACACCTCATTCAATAAAGCTGATCTGACAGAACAGCTGGCATCTCTGAAAGCAGCCGGCTGTGATACAATGCAGTAGTAGGAGAAGAAGAAAAAGAAGGAAAGGGAGAAACGGCCTCTTCTTATTCTGTCGCTGACAAGTGCTGGTCAAAGCAAAACGCTCTTCTTCAGTCTGTCCTAATTCAGGCAGAGCAGTGCAGTCCTACTGAGTGTACACAGGTGGCAACAAGGAAAAGAAAGTGTTTGCATTATCTTGCTACGGAGGAATTGCCTTGGACAGATGTAGCGGAATGAAGCTGGGTTAATTAGCATTGATAACATACAGCTGTGGGCTGGCTTCAGGGGTGTCAGGTTGGCCGATGTAGATAAGGTGCAGCTGTGGCTGGTTCTGTTAAGTGGTTGAGAGTCAATGAAGAGAGAGCAGCTGAGGAAGAAGCAAGAGGAGAGAGGACACATGCCCTGGATGAGGTGAGATGAGGAGAAGGCAGCAGAGGGACTGTATGAAGAGTATGCTGGTATGAGATGGTAAAAGACCTTGTTGCAGCTTGATAGTTTGGAGGGAGCTGCAACAGACAGATGCTGTGCAGAACTCATCCCCATCTGCTGGTTAGCAAGGAGAAAGCAGACTTCACTGCCCATCCAACCACAGCTGCCCAAATCCATGCTGGGCTTCTGGAAGCAGTGTCCCCCCAGTGATTTTACAGCTTTTGGTGCTGTATTTTTGTAGTCTGTATAAACAGATAATTCCATACAGAATGGGTCAGCGCAATGTCAGCTGCGCCGTGCTAGTATCATGAGCGATCATAGCTGATGTAGGAGCTGTTTGCTGGTGTGGGTGAGCATATGTTCAGAAATAAGGAGCTAATCAGAAACGGGAATGTAACTGAGGTTATCAATTCATAAAAGCACAGATACTAGGGACAAGAATAAAATGTGAAATTATTCTCCTTGGTATTAATTTTGAAGTCCACTGCTCTAGTACTTTGTTCCATTTTCAGCTTTGCAGAAAAGAACCTGGCAGCGGTGGTGGGTGAGTCAAATGAGTCAGCAGGGTGCTTCTGTGGCGAAGGTGGTCAACCACATTCTGGGCCGTAGTAAACAAAACTGTAGCCATCAGGTCCAGAGAAAAGATTAATTCTCTGTTTGTAGCACTTGTGAGGTTGTGTCTGGAGTAGCATCCAGTTTCAAACAAGAAAGACTCAGCCAGCTGGAACTAATCTGGCTGAGGGCCACCAAGCCTGTTTGGGAGCTGGAGAGCATGATATATGAGGAGAGGCTGAAGGAGCTGGGTTTGTTCTGCTTGGAGAAGAAAAAGCTCGGTGGGGCATCAAAATTCTGTCTTAACCTTCTCATGACATGATTTTAGGATGCTAAATATACAATTCTCTGGCTATCACAGATCTCTACATTTGCAGATCCTGCACTCCTGGGTTTAATCACACAGCGGTCACTTGTAGGAACTGAGACGTGATAGTCACACTTTAGGTTTGAGGCAAAAGTGTGGGGCAAAGAACAACCATTATAGAAGCAAAAACCATGTGCAGAATATTGCTGCTGGGCAGGCGCTTCATCGCACCTCCAGACAGATCCTGGCAATCTATCTGTATTTGCCAGGAAGATGAGTGTTTCATTTCAGTCCCGCTATGTCAGAGACAAGAAGCAGGGGTGATTCTCACTGCCTTCTGCAGCCATTTCAGGACAAGTCAGTCTCCATTTATATCTGGAGATTTCATACATTGTTCGTCATCTTCTATTTCTTATTCTCGGGATGGGCTGACTGACTGGGAGCTGTGCTGAGTGGAGGCACTTGGGATGAAGTGGTGTGAGTTCCTATTGTGCAGCTGTCCTTCATTCACCCGTTCTTGAGGAAGCTTTCCACCTAGAAGGGACTGAAGAACCATGGCACAGCCAGGAGCAGAAACCCAGAGAAACCCGTAAACATCCCGGCTGGTGAGTCCCTATAGCTCAGCAGAGCACCACCTAAGTCTGCCAGCTTGGGTCGTGAAGCTTCCTGGCAGGTCCATCCAGCTGGGGCAGAGCGCACACTGGCGTAGCTAAGCCTGCTTCTGGTTGCAGTGATGGCTCCCACAGTGCTAACCGAAGCATCTGTGGATGCCGCTTCTGGGATTTACTCACTGTGGTTACCAACTTGGATGTGTCTGTACTCATTGTGTACATCAGTCAAACCGCTGGTTCATAGAAGGTTTGAATGAAACCTCTTGAAAAATGTAACCAAATGTTAAACAATAGTCACTAAGTAGTAACAGATGTGGCGGGACCGGTCAAGTGTTCTCGAGGCCTTGCCTTGGCATGCAGCAGCTTCTGGACTAGAATGTGGCTAAACACAGTCCTGCATTTTTATTTTCTGCATCATGGGAATGTGTTACGCACTCTGAAGAGGTCAGGATAAAAGCTGATTACAAATGTGTTATAAATTCTAACCTGATAAGAGAAACTTGATCTTGAAAATATGCTACACTGATTTTTGGCACATTTCAGCTACGTTTTGTTTACAGTAAGCTTCAGCAGAATGACTGGATGCTCAAAACATGGTACTGTACTTACTAAGCAGTGTGACTTCAGGTTATAGTTGAGCACTTTTGTTCGTGTGGGCACATTTTGGAAAGCAGGAGACCAAAGGTATCATCTCAGGAGGTACCCTTAGGCTGAAGTACACTGCCTGCTTGGGCAATGCTTTTTTGGAAACAGGAATTTTACAGACGCTGCAGGAAGGTTTCCTTTCAGTTAAGTCCTTTGCGCAGCAGCGGGCTGCAAGCAAATTCATGAAGTCACGTTTTAGTTGAACACTGGCATTAAGCTTGACCCTGTGAGGACAAACATTTCCCTGAAGACATTCATACCTTGCATGTATACATTTGTGTACACATGCAAAAGAGGAGGCAGTGGTACAGTCACCTTTTCTCACATGTTCAGTGCCAGGCACTTTAGATAGCTGTCATTTTGTTGCTGGGCACTTTACCCAACTGTCATCTACCCGGACTTGTGCAAAGCATTTGACACTGTCCCACGTGACATTCTTGTCTCTAAATTGGAGAGACATGGATTTGGCGGATGGACCACTCAATGGATAAGGAATTGGCTGGATGGTCGCACTCAGAGAGTTGCGGTCAACAGCTCGATGTCCAAGTGGACACCAGTGATGAGTGGTGTTCCTCAGGGGTCTGTACTGGAACCAGCACCGTTCAACATCTTTTTTGGTGACATGGACAGTGGGATCGAGTGCACCCTCAGCAAGTTTTCCAGTGACATCAAGCTGCGTAGTGTGGTTGACATACTGGAGGGCGGGGATGCCATCCAGAGGGACCTTGATAGGCTTGAGAGGTGGACTTGTGCGATCCTCATGAAGTTCAAGAAGGCCAAGTGCAAGGTCCTGCAAGTGGGTTGGGGCAATCCCAAGCGCAAATACAGGCTGGGCTGAGAATGGACTGAGAGCAGCCCTGATGAGAATGACTTGGGGGTACTAGTGGATAGGAAGCTTGACATGGCCTGGCAATGTGCGCTTGCAGCCCAGAAGGCCAACCATGTCTTGGGCTGCCTCAAAAGAACCATGGTCAGCAGGTTGAGGGAGGTGATTCTCCCTGTCTAATCCACTGTCATGAGACCCTGGCTGGAGTACTACCTAGAGCTCTGGGTCCCCCAACATAAGAAGGACGTGGACCTGTTGGACTGACTCCAGAGGAGAGCCACAAAGATGATAAGAAGGCTGGAGCACCTCTCCTGTGAATGCAGGCTAAGAGAGTTGGGGTTGTTCAGCCTGGAGAAGAGAAGACTCTGGGCAGACCTTGTAGTGGCCTTGAGTACCTAAAAGGGGCCTATAAGAAAGCTGGAGAGGGACTTTTTGCAAGGGCATGTAGGGATAGGACCACAGGTAATGGCTTTAAGCTGAAAAAGTGTAGACTTGGATTAGAAATAAGGAAGAATTTTTTTATGATGAAGCTGGTGAGGCACTGACACAGAGAAGCTGTGGCTGCCCCATCCCTGGAAGTGTTCAAGGCCAGGCTGGATGGGGCTTGGAGCAACCTGGTCTAGTGGGAGGTGTCCCTGCCCATGGCAGAGGGGTTGGAAGTAGATGATCTTTAAGGTCCTTTCCAACCCAAACCATTCTGTGATTCTAAGAAATGCTCAGTGAAGATTACTGACTTTACAGTGGCAGTACATGGGGGAAAAAAAAATCACTGATATCTGGAACTGGTCAATCATTTCTAAACCAGTTTTCATCTGGCCGGAATATGTACAATGTGAGAACGGCAGCCTGCACACTCCTAATCTTGCTGTTTGTCTAGTGATGCAAGTGGCAGAGCTGTATCTCTAACATGAATGAGATTAGCAGCTAGAGGGCTTTGTGAATTGACAAATAACTTGGAAAGACAGTAAGTACTAAGTTACCAGTACATTGTTGGCTAATAATGTCTCAAGTCCCTGTTAGGAAAAGGGATTGGTAATATGGACATTTCCTACCTCACTCGTAGGTCTATGCCAGAGGCGTAAAGGACGCAGAAAGAGCAGTGAGAGACATTTTCTGTCAGAAATGGCAGATCAGGCACATGCCCATGTCTCATTTAGACTTCAGCTGTTGTGGTCTACAAAGATGCTGAGAATGCAAGAGGGAAAGGCTTGGCTGTTCTGGGCCACAGATCTCCCTGGGATGAATAAAGAGGTTACTGAAAATCAGAGTTGTCCTGACAGACTTATTAAGCTGGGATGCTTAGAAATGAAACCAGCTCAAAGTACAAGGCAGTATATTCCTAATTTCTTTACTGTCTGACAGTGTCCTGTTGTGTTCAATGAGCGTGAGTAAAGCTAAATTGTGAAATCCAGTTAGCACTTTTTTGGTAAGAAGTAAGAAGTGGGAGAAGATAAATACTTTAGCTCACTATTTAAAATTTGGAACAAATAGAGTAATTCAATAGTTGAGTGGAACATCTCTCTGAAAACATGATTAGAGAACACTAGAGAAAATGTCAATATTGTGTAACTTAAGTTTATCTTATTAATGCCAGAAAACTTTTCATAATGCCCTTTTGTAATGATTTCCTGGTTTATTGCTTGTATTTTAAACAAACTTCTCCATTTAAAGCATGCAATTACCAGCTTCAAAATCATTGTGGTGTGGGTTTTTTTTGTTTGGTTTTTTTTTTCCCACTAAGTAGGGCACATAAAGCCCCTTATGTAAAGAACAGACAAGAAGTCGGTTGTTTACCTTGCTCCTAGGTATCTAATTTCTGGGCAGATTGTTTTACGTGTTTATAAAGTTGACTGGAAGAAAATACAGGGCAGATATGTCACTATTATTAATGCCATTTCTGGCAACAGGAACTGTACTATGCAGGTTCATGCTGAGCTGTTTTTTCTGTCTCCTGCAAATCTCCACCTTGTACCCTGTGGTGATACTGCGGATATAACTGAAGGCTCCAAATACCAGGCAGGTGTGGTAGGTTGGAGAAATCACTGCAATGCTTGACAGCGCTGCTTGTCATTCAGATTAAAATGGTCCATGCTCACATTTTCATAGAGGGCACTTTTCACAGGATAAAAAAGAAGTCAGTGCTTGACATCATTGTATTAGACATTAGAAAGTTGACATTAATTTTTTGCGTGATGCAAACATCAGTGATCTGCAGATTTTGTGTTTAAAAAGTAACTCTCGTCTCCCTTTTTAGAGACCAGCAGGCTGAGCAATTTTTAGTCACCCAGTGACTGCGCAGCTTTTGGTATTTATCTAATGGGCTGTTAAGCTTGATGCTGTTATATTGATTTTCTGAAAATGTCTTTATTAGTGTTATTAAAAAGACAGGAGTGCCTGTATGTCTGTAGGCACTCCAACAAGTTTTTAACAATGCAGTGGACATAATGAAATCCAAAAGGTAGTGGATATCAAGCTAGCAAGTTGATTTTCAAGGGGTAGGTTAGGTGGCTGGGTACCACGTCATACCCTCTGCGAGTTCTGGGAAGCCCCTCCAAAACCCTGTAGAACACAGGCAGACCCTAGCTGTCTTATGTAGACCCTTGCTCAGTGCGTCACCAAATCTGGATGGATTCAGACTTGGAGGGCAGCAGACTTGTACTCTCCAAGATCTCAGAGTAAACAGTCTTGGACCCTATAATGAGGGGAAGTATCAGAGGAGCTCCTCTGTGACCACAGCTGTGGAAAGAGGTGATTCTGCACAGGCTGGCCCCTCCTCATGGAGACTCGGATGACTGAAATTCTTGCCAAAGCCTAAGCAGCAGCCAGATCCTTCGAGATACTTGCAGATACTGTTGTCTGATGCTCCCTATAAGCTGCCCCAATCACTGATGTTATATGATATCAGTTCCTTAAAGATTTTAAGATATAGCACCTCTATAGAATTATTTTTCTTTCCTTGTTTTGTATTTTGTTCTCTGATGTGAAAAAAAAACCCAACCACCAAACCACCACCACTTTTCTCTTTCATTGGACTCATGTTAGGCTCTTCCTGTTTATGTATTTTTACTTCAGCTATTTCTTCCACCTAGAGATGAATATCGTTTCTTTGTTGCTAGGACTTTCCAGGCTGATCTACCTTTGGGAAACTCGAGCTGTCCTGAACAAATGCCAGAAAATGGCCTTTAATTTCATGGGTCACTTACGCTTGTGTTCAGGCGTGACGTGATCCAATACCCATCCTTTCAGAGTCTGACCTTGCCCATCAGAAAATATACAAGTAAAAAATGTTTAATCCTTCTTGCAGCCAGAGACACAGAGACCTGAGGGAAAAACTGGCTCCAGCAGCAATGTGTTTGCTGCACATTGTGGATGCATCCTGCACACGGCTGTGCTGCCAGGTGTGCTCAGTTACCTCACCTGGAGCCACGTATGCCAGTTGTGAAACTGCTCTCCTAGCACATTGGTATAAATTTGGTTTATGCAAAGTCAGTATTTTCAAAAAAGGAAGTTTGACTTTAGAGTGATTCAACAAAGCTTTCCTAGAAAAAGCTGTTTAATTTCCCTGGAAGCGTTGGGGTCCCTGGATATCTATAAATGTACTTACTCAGATACTTTAGAGCACGAGAACGTGAGACTGTACAGAGATGCTGAAACTCCTGAGTGCTGGCTTGGGCTGATGTGGGCAAGCAGGGACCTGCGAGGCCGCAGAGATGGGCTTGGGCCCCAAAGCAGCCCAACCCACAGCTGCAGCATCATGTCTCAGTGAGCAGTTACCCTGCTTGGCATTTTGGGGGTAGCTCACACAGAGCCAGTCTCAGCATCTGCATTGTGACTGCCCAAATCCTGTACACCATCTCTGGCCTTTCAGCGTATCTGCTCTTGTCTGTCTGTTCCACATCACCCACTCCTGTCCCATAATGGGAATTCTCTGCTACCTTCAGTCCCTTAAGCATTCCCGTGGGACTTAAAAAGAGATGCTCTATTAGCCTTCAGTCCTGGGTAATTTTCACCAGGTGTAATTACAGCCTGACTTCTCTCCATTCCCCCTGAAATTTTGCTTTGAAATTGTCACTGCTCCCTATTAGGAAAGCCATTTCACTTCACTCGGGGTGATTGCCCTTCAGAAAAGAGTGAAATGATTTCTAAATGCAGCTTGAAAATGCTTTCAGCTGAAGCTTACTCTGGCTTTTTTTTTTTTTTTTCCAGACAGAATGCAGTAAAATTGTTAGTCAACAAAGGAGATGGAAATTGAAGCTTTATGCATATACATCAGAGAGGAGTCTGGCTGATGAAGGGAAAGGTAAAATAATTCTTTCTTCTTTGAAACCTGACCTTTCCTCCGGCAAGGTAAATCCAATTACAATAACTGCACTGATTTCATTGCAGTACCACTGAGAGCACTCTAAACCTATAAAATAAATTAGCATAAACACAAAGCACACATGATAGGTACATGGAAAACTGTTCCAAGTTCTTTCTGTGCAATTTTAATACGTTATTTATCAAAGCTGTGAGTGAAGGCTTGCAAGTAAGGAAGGAATGTTTTCAGCTACATATGACTTGTGATAGTGAAAGAATAAACATTGCTGCTTACTGCTAGGAGGGTGTCTCTTTGCAGAAGGCTTAGTAGAAGAATTTCTACTCCCTGTCCATCACTGAGATTAATTCAGATCCTATTAAACAAGCTTTGTGGAAACATATTGTCTCTATTTTTGTCATCTGCCGTTGTGGTAGTTTTGCATTTGATGTTGCAATTTAAAAAAATTAATTTCTTCCTGACAAACTGATTATAAACCTCTTGGTAGACAAGACTGTACAACATGTGCAAAGATGTGTAAGTACATTGGTTGATTACAAATGGGTAATAAGAAAAAATGGGTATGTATGAAAAAAATGAGATAAATGACCATGTCTGCAAGTTACTTGCAAGTCCAATGTTGTGATTCTCTCTTAATAAGAAAAAACGTAAAAGGTGTGTTGCTGGCTGAGGTTAAACCATGACAAGGTGATTTTAGCTTTAAGATGTTAAAAATTTATTTATTGATTCTTAAGTTTACCTTCAGACAAGGCTTGAATTTTAATTGGTGTCACTGGGTGAATGTATAATTAATGCAATCTACAATTAAGGTATTGTCTGATTAATTGTTCTTGTAGTTCATTTAGGAAGCCTGTTATTGATATTAGTTACCAGGATAAATGGCTGAGATTGTTACAAATACTGGTACTGGATGTTAAAATCACTCATAAGCAAGTTAACATATTGTAATATTTTATCTTCTCTAATGATATTAGTAATGGATTCGGTGATAACATTAACCAACAGAACTGGACATTTCGTGAGTCTATTCAGGACTGGTTAAATCACATATGAAATATCAGCTTTTTTATCAGAGGGAATAGAAAGTGGCTCCTTCCTGAACCTTTCATTTCTACCTCAGCCCGTGATTGTGATCAATGGCAATTTTGAAGTTAATAATGGAGACATTTGCACGTGTGTACTGAAGGTAGCTCCTGTTAACACTATTAAAGTCTCCTGGGGAGGGGTGTGGGGGGCGGGGAAGGAGCTGGCATAAGCTAATTAGAAATGCTTGTTATGTACTGTATGTGGAAATGCTATGTTACCTATACTTGCCACATGGACAGAGCACTGGCCAGCCAGCCTCCGGCTGAGCAGAGCAGACCTGTCAGCTCCCGTCAGGCAGCAAGTGAATATTGAACAGCACCTTTTAGCTCAATACAATTCATACTGCAGATCCTCGGCTTGCTCTCCAGCTCAGTACGGTGTCAGACTTACTGGCTAGAAAATCTTTCTTATTGCAAGATTCTTAATGATCAGGAGCGTTTTAACAGTAAAGCAGAGCTGGCGCTGAAAGAATGAACCCCACCCTACCTCAAAACACTGGACCCTAAGAAAAGGGGAGAAAATCCCTCTACTTAATTTTTTTATCCACCGATCCAAAATTGCCAAGTACATTTTAATTGTATTTTTTATTGGAAACTTAATTAGCTGGATTCCTTGCTTCATATCAGCCATGAGAAGGGAGTGGAATTGTAACTACTGTTGTGCCTGCCTATTCATATATTCCACCCTAAAAGTCTCAGAGGTGGAGGACTGTCTCTTTTTTTTATGCAGCCTCAGGTAGTAGCCAGAACATCACTGGAGTGGCTCCTGCATGTAAGACAGGTATTTAATCCTTGTTTGAGAGTCCCAAAGCAGCCTGGCAGGAGCCTGGTTTCTGCAGGCTTGCACATGCCATTTATTGACTGAACGAGATGCTTTGAGGATGGGGATGCAGAGTGCAGGTATGCCTTAGCCTGTGTTACTACCTTTGAGTTAATAAACATTAAACCCCTTGGAGAAGGAGCAGTTATACTTGCTCAGATGAATCTCTTTGTGTATGGTAACTCAGCTGGCAACAGACATATTCATAATAAACGAATATTTGTCACCAGACAGGTGACAATCTTAATACCCCATCAAAACCCACTGAGCTCTCCACCCCCAACCCCCTTTCCCAAAAGCAGCACCTGTTATCCACACTGTTCAGCACTGGGTTGAAGGGGGAAAGAACTGAGAGGTGATGCAGGAGGAAGGTCAATAAAAAACTTATTTGATAGAGGAGTGTTGCAGCCTGGCATTTGATTTTGACAGTTTAGCTATAGAATCATAGAATCATTTAGGTCTGAAAAGACCTTTAAGATCATTGAGTCCAACTGTAAACCTAACACTGCCAAGTCCACCACTAAACCTTGTCTGACAGTTCTGTCGCGCTCCCCAGACACTGACGGCATATCGCATGTCTTTATTTTACCTGTCTTAACAGTCTAACAGAAGAGGTGAACTTCTAATTTTGCACAGGCTGCTTTTATGACAGGAAAATGCAAGCTGGTTGTTATCACTGAGTTTTCATTTAGTAATTTCATGCGTACACCTGCTGTCCTCTCATTTCCAGTCCTGTACATCCCTTTTTCTGTATACACATCAGGTGTTTTCATACCAACATTTTTGCAGGAGACAGAGAAAGAGCACTACTTGAGAAAATATTTCACACAATTGTGTTTTTATTTATTTTCTTCTTCTCTTGACGTGTACTAAAGTAATGATCTCTCAGATCTCTGGCTAACCTTAACAAATTATGAAAATAATTGAGATTATGAAAAAAGTCCTGTGCCAGTTATGTCTGAATAAAGCAGTTTACGTTAAATTCCATCTGAATTTCTATGGCCTGGGATTAGTGGTTCAGTTATGCCACTGAAGCACAGGCTCCAGCCGATCAAAATTGCTGTGGTGGAGAGCACGCAGCAGGTAGGTGGCCTTTCAGTCACAGCCTTTCTGAGGACAAAGGCCAAGACATTTGCTGCCTTTGTCTTGCTGAAGACAAGCGAGCCCATCCTGACTGTCCAGCAGGACTCACGCTTGGCAAGACGGCAGGAACAGGTCCTGGTCCAACCCAAGTAATTACAAAACAAATGGTACAGGCTAATGTAGAGGAGTGTTGACTTCATTTCATTTGTAAAGCTTTTGTTTTGAACTCTTTAATTAAAAGGAAAGGATTTAATATATCAGCACAAGGGTGGATACACATCAACATTTCAGAAGGCAGTTAAAGGAGCTATCAAGAGGAAGATATTTTAACAGAGACATTTGGAGGTAATGTATCTTTGGAAAAAAGTTCTGCTAAATACTAAGAATTATTTCTCCAGGAGTACTAGATAATTGGACCAGCACATACGCACTACCTAGCGCACAGAGCAAGTCAATTAGCTGATTGCCAGCCTGCTAACAGAATCAATGTTATCTTATTCATACATTTGCTGCTTGATTAACATTCAGGGGAAAGAAAATGGAAATGATACCATTAAATTCTCAGTTTGCATTCAGATATAGAAACTTCTATGCCATAAATTTTGTATGTATCAGTTATCCATGCTAAACAAGTCTTGACAATGCTCCTCAGCAGCCAGATGCTTTGGGGCTTTATTTCTGCTACAAATCTGCAGAGGAAACATCATTAAAACTAGCTATTTGTGTAGTCATTTCTTACTCTGAACCTGATAAGATTGCTCAACATAATCATAACTTATTTGGACACATTTTGTATCATGTGACATGGTCTTTGGCTTCCTAAGGAAAAGCAGTAAATGAACATTTAAAATTTCAAAATTGCAATGGAGACATAAGTGTTCCTGTCTCTAAGGAGTTTCCTAATGTGGAGTCTACTCCACAGAATACAAGAAGCTGGGGGGGGGAAGGTTAGGACATGGATTTAGGAGGTGTTAAGGTACTCTGGGGTAACAAGTCTTGCATATGTGTCTATCATATGGTAAGGTAAAGCTTGTTCTTCAGAAAGAATGGGGGATTTATTTATCATTTAGCATGGGGCAAGAGTAAGCACATGCATAGTTGCCACACAGAGGTTGTTAACACATGATAAATCCATAGTTGAATCTTACTTCATGGTAGCTGAACATTACCACATTCAATGGGCAAAGCTGAACATCATGATGGCTCATATGCATAATCTTACCCTCTGGGCAGAATTCACCTTGCACATGAACTGGTAAATTCCACTGAGTTTGGCTCTCCAGATCCAGTGAACAGTACTAGCAGCTGCCGGTCCTGCCTCTTTTCTTCATTGCTGGAAGGGGAAACAGTTCTGCAGCCTCTTCTGTGGCAGCTGTGGTGGTGTGCTGCAGGCGGGTGGGTGCTCAGGCCAGGCAGAGGCGGACGAGGTGCTGCACAGCCAAGATACGATCTGTAGCCTCGGCGTAAGGTGGCTGCGGGAGGGACAGTACGGGAGAAGAGAGTAAAACAAGGGCGTCAGCTCCAGCATTTTGGCTTGGAGGAACAGTGTGGGTTTGGAGCAAATTCCCTGATGAACCCGCCAGCTGTGCGCCGGTATGTTTTGCAGGGTAGATCTGTTGTGATCGCAGCTTCTCCGGGAGAAAACAGCCCCAGAGGCCTCACCTGTGGTACAAACTAAGCCCTGGTACAGAACTAAGGGCTCAGACACATGACAGCTCTCAGCGCACGCCTGGTAGGAATGTTTGGTCCAGGGCAGCCCATGAAATGTCGCCTGAATTTCAGCTCCCAGACCACATGTACTGGAGCAGTGAGGAGACCGGCACCAGCTGCTTCAGCTTACTGCTTGGCCCCTCTGGCCCTGCATTACTGGCTAACAAAGGAGTAACCAGTGAAACCTAGGCACAGTATTTGTAAGAACCGGCTTTAGAAGAACAGGTTTTATGTGCAACGAGGTATATGGTAGAGAAAGAGGGAGAATTTCAGAGGAGGGCTCAGCCGGCAGGGATGTCGCAGATTGTGGACTCTGGGTGAAGGGGACGGGAGCAGAAATAAGTTATAGTGTCCTGCCTGACAAAAGACAAGCGCTGGCTGCACAGCCTTTGGCTGTGATGAATTTCTGGAGAATGACCGTTGTCTTTGGTAGCTCTGGGCCCTGACTCACGCACTTTCTGCTCATCGCCTGCTCTCTTGCAGAAGCGAGCAGGTCAAGCGGTCTCTCTGGTGCCCCCATGCACTGTATAGCCAAGGCAGCAGATCGCTGGGCTTTCATTTCTCAGCGGGTAATATTTTGGCCTGCAGAAACAAAGAAGTGGCCAGCCCTCCGGAGCACAGGGTGCATTTTAATGCCTAAAAAGTTGAGGCTGCTCAGCACTTGCCCAGGAGCCCTCCAAGCAGGGGCAGCCCTATGCCCAGGCAAGCAGGCAAAGCTGCCTGTGCAAGGGCAGCACAATGGCTGTAGGCTTGCTGGCTTCTTGGCCGGAGCTGCCATTGTATTACTGGTCTATGACAGCAGCTCCCCAGTGGTCCTGCTGCCCAAATACTAGGTAGTAACACATAACAAATTATCAAGTTACCTCATCAGAGGTCTCCTGCCTTGATTTTGCACATGAAACCTGTCATCAAGTATCTTGCAAATTACTGTTAGCCCAAACAAGAAACATTTTTTTAAAAAACTGGTGATTTAGACATCTTAATTCAGTACACAACTTACAAAACTTAATTATACAGCTCAAAACTTGCAGAAATTGGATAATCTTTTATGGATTTTGGTTTCACTGCTTAGGGTAAAAATCAAAATGCAAATTTCCATTTGCAGTGAAAATTTTAGTATGTATTTGCTGAGGAAGCCAGCACAATATAAACACATAAAGTTTTAATTATAACTGCATAAAGTCCAGGCCAGAACCTCCAGAAGAGATACTTGGTCTGCTGGGAAAAAGAGGAGCATGCTTGCGGAGGACATCTCATTTGCCAGCCCTCTAGTGTTTCCCAGAGCTGCAGTGTAACATAAACCTGCATTTAGATGGTAAAAGGGAAAATAAGGAAAAGAAATATCTCTTGCTTTAGGTCCAAGTGACTCTTTCCAAGACTTCGCTCTTGGATCTGCCCTCAGTTCCCATCCTGTGGTTACTTTAATGTAAGCGTTCATTAAAACAAAAGGACTTATGGCAGGAGACCAGGCCTCCCCAGCACTTGAGTAGAAATATGGTTTGGAGCAAATTAGGTAGTGGCAGGCCAAGCCAGCAACTCTTATAAGTAAAGACAGGGCTGCAGAGAAATACTTTGACTGCTGCTGTGGGACATTCTGACAAATCTGTGGGAAAGAGAGTTAAACAGGCTTTTGCAAAGATTCTAGAACAGGGGTCCTCAAACTGTTTAACCAGGGGGCCGGCGCGCGGATGAAGCAGCAGGCAGCCATCTGCGGCTGCTTGGTTCCCCCCCCAACCCCTGGCGGGGGGGTCTGTAAATACCGGGGGGCCGGATTGGGGACCCTGGGGGGCCGTATCCAGCCCGCGGGCCGTAGTTTGAGCACCCCTGGTTTAGAATATAGAGGGGAAAATACCTATCTGCATATACATTTTATTGCTGCCTTTTCTCAGGCTGATGCTGCTTTTCACAGCAGAGAGTCCCTTGATTTCATATGGTCTGAGAGGAGTTTGCAGGAGAGCAGCCAGGCTGCTAGGGGGCCTGGAGTCAGGAGTCTGCATGATGGCAAGGACCTTGGGGGTGCTGGATGCCAGTCCTTTCACAGCCACCACTTTCCTAGCTTATATACATCGTCCCAGTGCCTCCGCTTTTACTCATAGGAGAGATGCTTCAGCACCTGTGTTATCTTTGTGGCCCTTCACTCCATGTCTTCTTCCCAGGTCTTACAATATTCTCTGACACTGCCTTGGAGTCATTCTCATGATATTTAAAGCTTCTCCCAGAAGCTCCTTTGACTCTTCTGTCATTCTTGTTGTCATGTGAAGCACCCCTTTGCTCTGCTGGAATACCTGGTTCCTCAGGTTCTCAGCTCTGTTGGTTTAGATTATTTCTTCCTTACATCTAGGCTGAATCTACTCTCTTCTAGTCTAAAAACACTACCCATGTCCTATCGCTACAGGCCCTATTAAAAAGTCTGAATCCATCTTTCTTATAAGTGCCCTTTAAGTATTGAAAGGCTGCAATAAGGTCTCACTGCAGCCTTCTCTTCTCCAGGCTATTAATTTCTTCTCTACATCTAGTCACTCCTTTCCAATAACAGGATAAAACTGTCAATGTGAAATCCGCATGACTGTACACAGAGGACAAAGAGTGCAGGGTTTTCTTAGCCCCCATTGTGGCATATCCTTTTTTCCAAGTTTGCATGGATGAACACATCCATCACTTTGCAAAAGAAGTTCCTGAACTGCTCTCAGAAGCTCTTTCCCTCAGCAACAAAATGTACCCATCTGTCTCCTGTGCTGTGTGCTCCAGGGTCTGGGCACAGGCCTGTTATCCCAGAGCAGTAACTGTGGTGAACTGCCATGGATGTATTGACATAGTATAAAAGCTCTAAGAGGGAAACAGTATTAATCTTTTAAGCATGCAATGCAATTTTTCTTTACAGGCAAGCATCTGCAACGCAGGTTATGGGGCGGTTTTCTGTCTCATTTCATGCAAGACATCAGATTTTCCTTGTGAATCATGCATTCCTTTTCCAGGGATTTATTGTATTCTGTGCACTCCCTGGATGTGTTTGTGGAAAGCTAGAGTGATGAATGCTATGAGGCCTGAGAGTATAAAGCAAAATTATTTCTGGTGAACCAAAACAGTCAGTAAACTTCTTTGCTCTTGACACCCAGCAGGAGGCACAACAACTTCTTTCAGCTTCAGCTGGCTCTGACTCTGGGCAAATTCATTCTGTGAACAAACAGCAAGTTAGTAAAGCATTAAGGCAGAAGCATCAATAACCACTGAGGAGAACAGGACTGGCAGGCCAGAATTTCTTTGAATCTGACCTGCCGAGCCCTGAAATCCTTATTGGTGTAGCAGAGTCATTCATAAATTTTTCTGTTTGTACAATGTTGCAAAATAGCTAAGAAATGCTTTAAAACTGTTCAGAGAATAGGAAAAGCTGAAAATGTGTTGCTTGTAAATAATTGTGCACAGAATGTTTTCCCATTAGTTACAGTCTGTTTACAGACAGAGTGGAATATTCCTCATTAAGAGTCAGAAAATATTGGAAGGTGTCTGAAAAATAATTGTCCTGTTTAGAACTCCCAGTGTGCTCTGTGGCTTGTATTTTAGCAGAACGATTTTAATGAGAAAACCCATTGTTTCTTTACAGCAAAACATAATCCAAAATGTTTCTGGTAGAATCAAAAAAAAAAAAAAAGTGCTTTCTTCTAGGAGAACAATTCAGAGAGCCTTCCTGCAGTACCCAAACCCATCCTCACCTGCTTATGCTGGCAGGTAAAGGCAGCACTCTACCTAGGGCATGTTCTCAGTTTTAGATTAGATAGTCTAGACACAGCCTAAGCAGCTTTGGGACAAATCGTTTCACTTTCCTGTGCTTCAGTGTCTGCATCCGTAAGGTGGGGACAATGATGATAAGCACCTCTAGAGCTTCTGGGACCCTCTGACCAAAAGGTTAAGGCTGGAGTTTTCACTAGTCCTATTAATACTATTCTATGACTGTGATATGAAGGGAAGAATTTTCCCCTAGGCAGTGCTAGGTCAGGTGTGTTTAAGGCTGTCTCCAGTTTTCACTGAGTCAGTGGCTTTAGGAGCCTGGGGTCATGCCCTCAGACTTGTTTTTTCATTAGTGCTCCTTCTGATGCAAGCCTGAAAGGGCAGTGACAAGCTTTCTTAAAGCTAGCGATGAAATGCCCTCAGTGCAGCATCTCTCTCCTGCAGACACGGAGCCTGTGAGCACTGTCCCTGCTGGCAGACAACCTGGTGGCTGGTAACCAGCGACAAGTGAGAGGAACTTCAGCTCTGCTCGGCTTGCCTTAGCGTCCAATGCTGGCTTTGGGAGCCAGCTCTGGAGCTACAAAGGGTGTGCAGAACAGCTGTCAGCTATACTAACCACGTCCCCAGCACAGAGATAAATTCTGTCCTGTGGTTTGGTGCTAAGGAGTCATAGGAAGCACTGTGCAGAAAAAAGCTCCCAAGATCAGGGCCTGACTCATTGTCAATACAAAAGTATAAACTACCCAGCACACCTAACTTGCAGGGAATAGAGCATCTTCACCAGCGTGCCGAGTATCAGAAAATCCCAGTGGAGTAAGAAAGATGCACACGTTGCTGGGCTGGGTCTAATGCATCATAATGGGAAATTTAGAAAAAAGAAATAAATATAGCTTATTTACAATCAAAACCGAGAAGATGAACATTTCTGTGCAACAGATAATTTACAGGTATACATAGAATTTGTAGGTATACAGTTAAGTGTATATAAATCTGTGTGTGTTTGCGTACATTTACTTAGTACAGGTAAACGTTAGTAATGTCAATACTAGAAAGCATTATTGCGCTAAAAATATCCCAACAGAAGCACTTTAGCTGGCTGTGAGACAGATATGGCTGATCTGCTGGGTTTGCACAACCTAAATATAGCCCAAAAGATGTTTCTGACACACTTGCCTCTCCGGTTGTCAAACATACTCTGAATAGGAGTTCGCTGAAGAAAGGAGTTTCTGTGCTTTCAGCATGTGGTCTTTTTCCCAGTGAAGTAAATGGGAAAGCAGCCTTGGAGAATGTGAGTCATCTGATCTGTCAAGCTGAAAAACCATTAGGCAGAGACAAGGCAGATGGAAATGCTAATGCGATTCAGGCTAAAGGGACATTTAAAAATGAGGCTTTCTTCCTCATCTTTGCTCATTCATTTTAGGTAAGCTCCTCTCGGTGGGTAGGGCACTAACATTTTCCCTTCAGTTCAGCAAGGCAGTGTTTGCTAGGTGCCTGCATCAGTTATTTACCCCACGTCAGCCAAGACCAAGCCGCACGCGCTCTCTGTTTGCTTGGTCAGTGAAATACCGTGTCTAGGCCCCCATCCTGCCCTCAGCAGCAGTTAGCGTGTTAACACTCGGGGATGGGGGCCTGACATCTGCAGCCTCCAGCTTGTGAAAGAGGATGGCACAACGCTCCTGTAACACAGTAGGTAAAGTTGGGTGAAGTGGGTGTTCTCTAGGTTTAGCTTGTCCCAGGCGTGAGGAAAGCTATATGCTTTCCTTTCTTTCTTTACGCTGATCCAATCAAATCTAATATTGATTTCTACAAGGGCACCAACAGGTCCTAAATCAACAGAAACCAGCAGTATCATGGAGAACGACAGTGTCTCCGCACAGACTCGAGTCCTGCTCTTGAAGGAATAGGGGACGTGAACCTTAGTGGGCAAACCATCCTAGGAAACACCACCCTCGTTCGACTGGTACGTGTACCTGCCTGAGAACCCAGCCCTCCGTTTGCTGCATAATGAAGACCCCTCTAGCTATTGAATGTTGCTCTTTCCAATGTACTACACAAAGTTCACATCCTGGGTTTTTAGACATAGTCTGCTTTGCCTGACACTGGTGTATACATATGTTGGTATGTATCGTTTCAGCTACAGACCTGCATGGTTGATATTTATTGCTCGACGTGTGATCCAAACGGAGAGCGAACAGGCAACCGCAAGGACTTCCCCATGCATTTGTAACATTGTGGGCTGAGCTGCTGCAACCAGGAAGAAATCCACCGTGCTACCTCCCGGCAATTGAAAGTACAGTGGCATAAGGGAGTTATATCTCCCTAAATCTGGCCTCAGGGTCCTATTCTTTCACTCTGCTTTTGTTAATAGGTTGCTGATTTTCTTAAGGCAATTTTCCATATTTTTTTCTAATTATTTATTGGTGTTTAACAAGTACTGAAGTATAATGTTTTTAATTTTCCAGAAAAATTAATTATAACTACAGTATTCATCTAAGTGAATAGGATATAGTGGGGTATTTGGCTCACCTCCAAAGTCTCCATTGCTTTCAGGTGACTCTGAATGGATGGCAGCTGTCCATCAGGCCAGGCAGACAGCTTGCTTGCAGTCCTGTCACAGGTGATGCTCCACTTCTAGGCTGCCTCACTGCAGAAAGATTCCTTCTGCACCTGGGGTGGAATGAGGCCCTGGCTATGCAGGTACAGATTTGTTATTTAAAAAGTCACACCAGTCTATCAGTCATGCAGGCGGTGGTGCCAAACACCCTGCAGCTTGTATTGGAGCGGGTTGGAAGAGAGGTGACCAACCGATGGCCCTGGAGCCACAGGCAGCGTATGAACTGCTTAGATCCCTGCTCATCCCACAGCTGCCTCACGCAGACAGCTCTGCTAGGGGGACACTGATGTCCCCAGGGCTGGAGCAGACAAGCCAGCAGCAGCCACCGCAGCCGTCGTTTCCCAGCTGCCCTGGACTGAGCTCCATGGCCGCCATTAGCTCCACACCACCCTGTGCTGAGACCTCGAGATGTTACAGCCAGGTCCTTCAACTGTCCCCAGCACCCCCTCCCCTGCCTGCCGTACGTGCCCTGCGCCTTGCTGCCTGTTTGGTATTTGGCTGTTCAGGTGTCCTGGTTTCACTGGGTTAGGGTTAATTTTCTTCTTAGTAGCTGGTGCAGGGCTGTGTTTTGGATTTGGTGTGAGAAAAGTGTTGACAGCACTCTGATGGTTTTAGTTGTTGCTGGGTGATGTTTGTACCAAATCAAGGACTTCTCAGTTTCTTGGGCCCTGCCAGCCAGAGGGGTGGAGGGGCACGGGAGACTGGGAGGGGACAGAGCCAGGGCAGGTGACCTGAACTAGTCATATGGCGTCCTGCCGAGTATATAAGCTGCGAAAAAAGAAAGGAGGAGGGGGACATCCAGCGTTATGGCGTTTGTCTTCCCGAGTAACTGCTACATGTGATGGAGCCCTGCTGCCCTGGAGATGGCTGAGCACCTGCCTGCCCATGGGGAGTGATGAATGAACTCCTTGTTTTGCTTTTGCTTTACTTATTAAATTGTTCTTATCTCAACTGCTGAGTTTTACATTCCTTCCCGATCCTCCTCCGCATCCCTCTGGGTGAGGGGGGAGTGAGCGAGCGGCTGCGTGGGGCTTGGTGACCGGCTGGGGTTACACCACGACATCAGGCCAAAAAGGTTAGGCATAAATGAAGTCATGTATGGGGGGAAATGGTAGCTTTACATGTCCTGCCTACTGCTTATAATAAAATCCCACTTGTACGTGACTAAGCTAGGAAGTAGTACACATTAAACTATTCAGAATAATAGGTATTTATTTTCAGAGCTATTTTCATTAAATATTGGTATAATAGATCCATGTCTGAGGTAATAAATTAAAAATAAAGTCAAGATTTCAGTCCCATATTTTTGCTGCATATTTTTTCTACCATTATACATAGTTTTGAAGCAAACACACATAGTCCATAATTCTGAATGCAGCCAGGAATATTATTTTAACACAGTCACTTTTTGTTCCACTATAATTTTGCTGAGAATGGTTATTGCATGATACACTTTTAATAGATGTTTTAGTTATACTAGAGTTTTCTATTAAATCACACATACCATAGTTATAGGAAGATGGGCATGAAGATGTGCTTTGAGCCAAGGACGGCAAATATTGAATCAAGAGTGATAGCACATACTGCAGGTTTATTGTCTGCCTGCACTAAAGCCCAGATCCAGCAAAGCCATTTCAGTGTGTGCTTAGCTTTAGACGTGTGAGTCGTTCCAGTGTCATCCATGGCCTTAAATGTTTGCTGAATCAAGGACTAGCCACGCCTGCAGACCTCCGTTGATAGTTCTTTAACTGTGTGTTAACTGAAAACAGTTTTGCTGGTTTCCTATTTTGTAAGATATTTTGTAATGACCTTCCTAAGATTTTTCGTATCAGTGAAGCACCCATGAAAGTTTCTAACCTGGTTCATAAATACACTATGAAAAAATAAGCAGCTACAATGACTCTCTTCTACATGTTTTGTTAAAAGCAACACCTGGTTTGAAAAGTTATTAAAGTAATTTTTCCCATGGTAAAATATATTTAAAAAAATAAACTCTTCATTTCATAATCTTCCATCAAACATATAAGCTCATTAAAGGGCGGGGCATACCTCAGGTATTTTCATTTATAAATGCAAGAGACTGAGTGTACCAATCTTTTTGCACTTAAATGCTGGTGGTCATAAGGCCCTTTCAGCTAAGTCTCCATCAAGCCCAACACTAGTGAGCTAAAGAAACAAACAAACGAAAATTTTGCTTGCATATAACTTTTTCATAATCCTGAATTGAAAAAAAAATCCTCCCTGCTTAGAAAAAACCTCTTATTTAACTGCTGCCATTAAAAAAGTATACCTCACCTCCATGTTGTTTTAACTTTAATCAGTGATTCTGAATACAAAGAATTTAAACACTCACTAAAATTACTGTGGCATGCCGTCAGACTCTTAATGTTCAAAAATTGTGCTAATCCCCACCTAAATCAGGAAGCTATAGTTTAGAGCTCGAGCTAATGCTTGTCTTGGTGTTAAACGTCTATTTCCACCAGATTTTCTTTATTCTATTTTGCAAATGACTGACAGTGCTCATGATGTGATCCTGAAAAACTGTTTGGTGTTGTTACCAAAAGCTATAAGTCTGTGTGAAAACTCTCCATGCTCATGCAGTGAATTGCATCGTTGCGGGGGACCGTGGCCTGCACTGCAGTGGTCTTGGGCCTGGCCACGGGGGCACAGCTGCACAGCCCAGGGTCTTCAGTACTCCACCGAGCTCACAATTGCCATTGGTTCATCAAATGTTGCCAACCTTATCTGCTTTGGAGTAGGGATGGAGAGAATTTCCCCAGTGTCAGTTGGTGAGTGAATACCATTGTCTATTATGTTTGAAACTTCCTCCTCGTGATCCTCGTACAGCGTGTTGATGTGCAGCAAAGGGTGGGCTGGGTTGCAGTTCAGTGCAGGTGTTGGCTCTGGCTTGACTTGGTTCAAAGTCATACTTGTTGCAGCAGAGGTTGTGGCTATATGGTTGTGGTTACATGTGACAAAAGCCCCAGCAGTAGGCACAGTTCTGCATGTCTCAGATGAGTATAGGATCTCTTTTGCAGGATGAGAGGTGTCTAAAAGAAAAAAAACCAAAACCAGCCAGTTAAAAGACAGGTAGTCTTTCACCTTTCCAGTCCATCAGAGAGGAATGTTCTGGACCAATAAAAGGCATTGGCAGTTTTGCCACTGATTTCAGTGGGAGCAGGAGTGGACACAAAAATGAATTGTCTTGGGACCCTTTGAGAAATCCAACAGGACTGTTTCAAAACAACAGGGTTGTGAGGTCAGGGAAACAGGACAAACAACAGATGGGTTTTGTAAATCTTGCTCTTTGTTAGCATGCTCATGCTTCCTTACATGAATGGTGTTTTCGTAAAATGAACAAAAAACAACTGAAAAGTATCTTTTATTCTCCTCTACAGCCTGGCAGGTGTTTTTCAAATGTTATGATTGAATGTTTTGACAAACGTTATGACTGTTGAAATCCACCGGATGGAATACAAAAAGCACTGATATTTTCAATGGGAAAAACTAGTGGTTACACATTGTAAGCCACTCGTCTTTAGAAAGAACTCAGCAATTTGACATTAACTGATGTCTCTTTCCAGAAATTGTAAGTCTTCCTTACCTGATGGACTGCAATGTAGGTCTAACTCAAAAGCAAAGCTGAAAATTTTAAATGGGAATGGGGAGTAACAGAGCCCCAAAACTACAGTAATTATTTTTTGCCCTTAAAATATTCAAGCACTAATTTAGATGAAGGTAATTGAGACCAGAAAACCCCAGTAGTTTTGAGGAGTTGAAATCAGAGCAGGTGACTGGATAAGGAATGTGTAGAATAGCTCACATGCACATTGGGGAGTTGGAGGGCTCTAAGGAGCATAGGGATTTGGAAGTGACAGAAACTTTTATACCTCAAATCACTTCTTTGCTGGGCAGTGGGGTGACGGTAGCTGTCAGTCTGTCGAAGCCCAGAGGGAGGTCTTAGCTTGTAATGAGATGAGAGCCATTGCTTTAAGTACATACAAATCTTTCTGCAACTTCAACTGCATAGTGCTTCTTTCTTATGTCAGTAGCTTACAAAAATAAACAAGAAGATATCTGTCTATCAGTTTATCTACTGATCTATCACTTTTCTTAATGCTCACATGGCTTTCCTCATCACTCTAGCATACAACAATTATTGATATAATTGAAACACTCCTTTGAGGTAAGAAAGGGACAGAATTTCCAAGACACACACAGGCAACTGAGGCACAGAAAGAGCATCTCCTGTGAGGCTACATGGGAAGGGAATGTCAGAATTCCTGAATCCCTGACCAGCATCCACACTTCAGACCATCCATCCTCTGGTCCACATGAGACAAAGGGCAATTCAAAACATCTCTTGTGTGCGTGAAGAACAATACCAGTAGTCTGAGTTGTAATTTCCTAGGTGGCAAGCACATGCCAACTCCTAAGAACTGGTAGTTAAAGAGAATTTTTTCTACAGGCAGCTTTAACTGCCATTAGCACAGTTTCTCACAGACTGCTAAGTGGCTGTTACTGGTCATCTACCATGGCAGTTCCCATATGACTTGAAAATAAGGCAGGTTTGAAACATGCCAGGTGCTGTGTAGCAGGAAAGGTACCATGGAGGCCAAACTCTCCTCATTTCCTTGGCAAGGCATGACCATATTCGTAATTGTGAAAATCTGGTTACACTTGAAAAATTACCTGCACCTACAGCCTCGCATGCTGTTTTGCGATACCTGTTCTCTATCCTTATCCTCCATATAGCTGTCAAAGAGAGAGAACCTCCATTTCTGAGGCTTGCAAGACCTAAGATTATTGCTATCCCAAAATCTAGCAAGGTAGGTCAAACAGTTCAGATAAGCTTTGAGTTCCCGAAGTTCGCTATGCAAATTATGGTCTGTGGAGGTGGTATGGGCATTACGGCATACTGTACCTTTGAGAGAGGAGGTAACGTGTACTACAACATTCTCTTCCTGGTTTAAAAATCCACCCTCTTGGCTTTTTGATGTAGGCATCGAGGGGATGGCTTGAATCTCTGGCTTGGTTTTTTTGCTACTAAGTATATATGGATGAACATCCAAGGAAAAGTGTCGCGTGTGTTTTTTTTCACTGCTTGTGCTTGGGATGGCATTTGGCTCAGTTTTATGAGCAGACGATTGCTGTGAGGTTTTTGCAGCAGACTCCAACAAAGGAGCTATAAGGCTGTCTGTTGCTGTTTTTCTCCGCACAGGCTTCGGTTTTTCAGGTTTATGGTTCTCAACCTTCATAATGGCTAACTGTTCCTTGAATGGCTGAGGAAGGGGATTGGTAGTTGGGATCCATTTCATTTTCTTCCTTGGTCTCTTAATGATGAGCTGCTCATTAGCATCAATGTCTGCTGGATCAACGCTAGGGTCTATTGTTTGGATCCCTGAATCACGCATGGTTGGAGTGGCATCATGGTTGGACTGGGCCAACGCTGCAAGCAGCTGGCGTACCACATTGTCATACATCAGATCGCTTTCATTTGTAATAAAATCCAGACGGTTCAGTGATTTTATGTGGTCCCGATTTTCATTACAAAACATGGCCAAAATATTGATATCACAAAACTGGGACTTCTGCCACTGTTTCTTTGTCTTTATTCCAACTTTGTTCAGTTTATCAAATATGAAGTTAGACTTGCGAAATATGAAGAGGTGAATTAAGTTGATGAGGATTATCAAGTTCATGAAACAGAGGAGAACAATATCTACACCAGCAATAATCCGCTGGAGCTGGACAGATGGCAGTTTACAGTTCACTCTAATGTGCAATTTGGAGCTGCTTGTTTTGTCTGGAGGCTCTCCTAGTGCACAAGTAAATTCATTTTGCTTCTGTGTAGCATAGTAGGTGGATAAGTAGGTGATTGGTATGATGCTTAAAAAGATGATGAACAAATGTCTCGCAAGATAAAGCTTAGCTAAAAAGTTACTTCGTCCTCTTCTTTCCAGGTATTTCTCAAACAAGTTCTGTTCAGGGCTTTTTTCCTTCTCTGCATTCTCAATGATTTCTCTCTTCTCTCTCTCAGTGATCCCTGGGCCTTTGGACTGAATCTGTTTCTCTATTTTTGGTGCCCGCCCTTCAGCTGCACGGTGGTAGCAGTTATCGATCTCCTGAAGCAAAAAATTAAGCTCTGAAGTCAGTCGGGTGGAGGCCAGAAATTCCCAGCCCAGAGCTGGAATGTACATTATCCCAGCAAAAGCCAGCAGTGCATAAGGTAGGAACTTATGCTCAAACAAGGAGGGCCAGTGGCTGGCATCAACTCCTGGCAAGGCATCTTTTAATTCTGTCCAACAATATCCTCTGGCATACAAGGCTTGATCGCGGGTGAAGTTGTGTGGTGTGTAACAGTATATTGGCTCCTCTGTATAACAGAGAGAAAAGTCACTGCTGTGCATTTAACCTACAAAAGGAGCTCTGGAAAATAAACATTTCAAATTATATCAATTTTTACTGTATCTTTACATGACCGTTAAGCCCTCCATGTCTATTAGGCAGCTCAGCCTGCACACATCTTCACAAGCCCCCAAGCAACACTATTTACCTGTAAGTTTTAGAATGAACCTGAGCTAGAAATTTCAGTGAGAAATACATATTTTGGTTTAATTACCTCCCTGAGAACAAAATCCTAAACAACTGTGACCTAAACTCTGTAAAGCTAAAAGACCTGATAACTACTATACAGCAGCTGAGGATGTTATGTGCAAACGCTGAAAGGCTCATTTAGGTGAAATTTAAGGTTCACCCCAGCTAAATATTCTAAATAGAAAAAAAAAGTTAGATGTAGCTGAAGGCAATGTTTTTAATCCTTATTAACAAAGTCTACTCATTGGATATGGTAGAAAAAATTGAAACTTAAAAGACTTACAAGCATTTAGTCAACTGCATCCCTCCCAGCTAACACTCTTGAATTAAAGTGTGACTAACCAGGACAGAATCTCGTGTGTTAACTGTACTTATCACTATGAAAATTTAATTCTACATTTGAAATTGTAACATTGTTTTTTATACAATGTGCAATTAAATGCTGGAACTTGCTTCATACAGTATGATGGAAGAAACAAATACTGTGGATCAAGAAAGCAATCAGACAAAGTAATGGAAGAAAAAGTATAGCAAGGATTATTAAATGCACAGTGATGTAATTTTTCTCTCAGGACATGTTTAAGTCACAGGCTGCTGGAGGGTGGAAGGGTTTATCAAAGGAATTAATACCATATGCTTGTCTATTTTAACACTCCTTCCTAAGCATTTGCTTTTTGCCATCATCAGAGACAGAGTGCTGGGCTAAAAGGACTTTTGTCTCGACCCAGTAGATAAATTATGTTCTTACACAATTACATTTTTCTAGCAATACATAAAAATAAGATAGAAAAACTTGTGAAAGCTAGAACAGTATTAATTGCCCAAAGAATAATGACCATTATCAAAACACCCTCTTCAAAGAAGAAGACCATATCTTCATATTTTGGCAGGTAGAACAAAGAGAATATATTTTACAGTGTTCCGGTGTACCTTTTAAAAACTTTCTAATATTAGACCCACAGGAAGAAGGAAGGCATGTTCTCTTGAATTGAGAATTGCTCAAGAACACCCAGCTTGCTCCATTTCTGAATGCAGTCTACAATTCAGATTGAGAACAGCTCACTGGAAGACAGTGGTGGTACTGTTCTCTTAATAATATAAATCAATAGAAGAAATACTAAAATATAGTGTTTGATAATAATAAAATATTAAAAATAAATAGGTAGACGAAAACCCTTATCCTTTTGACTTAACAGAGGACTCCTTACTTAAGCAACTGTTTCTCATATGCAAACAAACCAAAAGCATTTACTACTTCTTTGGTAAAATGTTGGGGTTTAAACTTCTTCTGTGACCTACAGAGAGCTACATACTGATAACTGCACAAAAAAATATTTTTTTAATTGATTCAGTGAGGATTCTTTTCTAAAAATACAACCAATTTAAACCAAATTGACAGAATAGATGATGCTACCTAAGACAGCATGTGAAGTAAGCCTTGCAAATTCTTTAAAGACCTTTAAATTCTTTAAATTCTTTGAAGACTATTTTTAAATGATCTAACTTCAACCTCAGAGGAGAGCTTAAAGCACTGTAATGTTACACAGCTTCCCATTTAGACTATTTTTGTGTATTTACAGCCATGTGCTACAAGAAAAATGCCCACTGACTCTCCTGGTTTTGGTGATTACATGTATGTCCTCCCAACCCTACGCATGAAGGGATGCATACAAAAAATTTCAGCTCCTCCTATGAGAGAGTTACTGTATGATTTCCCAGGAGACAAAATAGATTCCGTTGTGAAAACGTTCCCATGGGGGAAAAAAGGCAAAGAAGCGTGGTGTGTTTCTCATGAGCATAAATATTTTTAATTGGGTGTCCCTAAGCTCAGTAGAACCTGCTAATATGAAACCTAGTTTCCTGTGACAGACATGGGTTCATTTCCCCTAGGTCTCAACACCATGAATACTTGGGAAGACAGTAACAAGCATTCATATAAATCATCCATCAGGATTATTTTTGGATTCGTATATCAGTTGCTACTACCAAATAAACAGCAAGTAGTTCTCTTCACTGATACCTGAAAGTTAAGATGACTTCTCCCAAAATGGCATACATACAACAACAATCAAATATATATTTATTTTATACATTCAAAAAGGAAAAATACAAAAATGTATTTACATTTACATTGGATAGATCAGTTAGAGACTAACTCTGCCCTCTATCCACTGCCACTGCTTCCAGTCTGAAGAGCCTCACAACTCCGGTTTGGACTGAGCAACTTCATTAGAGGCTACTTTAAAAATGGGGCTGCCCAGACCAGTAGAGAAAGCAAATGTAATTTTACAGGAATTTTTTTTGCTTTTCCTGGTTGCCTGATAAGTTGTGAGAGATCTCTCACTTATTGGGATAGCTGAGCATGGTGTCCTGTTCTTATTCAATGTTTTGTTACTTGTTGACGCTAGTTCAGTATTTTCTTTGCACATTTGTTAAATTGACATGATTTTCATTATATGCCAGATAAATCCCAAGACCCTTCAGATGAAGCCCAATTTTCAGACAAGTCAGTGGGACTTCTGATAACTGATTCAAGTGGGGGCAAGTGAGTTTCAATGCAATTTTATTCGAATGGCGTTTTCTAATAATTGAGCCATACTCACCATCAGTGAACGCCACTAATTTTGGTGGTTATTCCACGACAGAACTTAGCTTAACCTTCTCAGCATAGGACTTGACTCACAGAGCATAACATCAGCTTAGGAAGCTCATTCATTTAATCCAGACAATGAAGAAGAGAGGAATACCCTTTCAGATAATGTTTCAAAGCGAAAGACTAATTTAGCTGTTGCCTGGAGGAGCCTGTCTCTCTTCATTGACAAAAGGCTGCCAAGCAAGATGCCACTAGGCTTGAACTAGCATCTGTGAATGCTGCTTCTTAGGGGATGGCAGCATTTAACCTGGCATTTAACACCGTGAAGGTGTTTGACCCCATCATAGTAGGATATGGACCTGCTTCTCCTCTACTGCAATCTCTGTCCATCAGGAATAAATGAAAAAGAAAAGCACTAGGTCAATAACTAATCTTGCTTGTTATGAAAGATGGCAGTAACATATAGCTGGATCTCAACACGCAGATCTGATGAGGACAGGGGAGTAATGAGTTGTTCTCACACACATAGCTCACTTTAGCTGTGAGGGCCCTACTTAACGCAGTTTCAAGAAGGCACAGCAGGCCTGTTTTATTATTTTACAATGTTCCCCTGCTAGGCAAGTAGCATTAAAGAAACAGGCTGTAACAGTGTTAAAATCATAGTTCTGACATGGGATCATGTAATATAAAAAAATGTATTTGCTTTTAGCTTTATATTCATAAATATATAAAGTTTCTACTGATATTCTTATTTCACCCTGAAAATGCTCTAGCAGTTTAATAAGTTTCTTTTTCATATAACCACTCCAGCCACCATGAAATGCAGCTTTTCCCCCAAGACTCCACAGTTTAATTGCATAAGGAGTAACTGGTCAATTATGTAGGAAAAGACAATAGAGTAAGATGCTGTAAAGAACATTTTTGGAAAAGCTTAGGGGACATTATTATGGCTGAGTGGATTGGTCATCTTCTCAATGTTGTCTAGGCTTAAGCCCATAAATGCAATTTATCCCTCCACTCTCCTTGATAGCTACATTCTTGTGAGCCAAAGAGACAGAAATTCCTACAAAAAAAACCCCAAAACAACCCTGACAGCAAGGTCAACATCTCCAAAATAATTTTTTTTCCAGTTCCAAACACTGAAAAGGCAGTTCAGGGTAGACATGTATCTGTGATTTGTACACGTGTGCATCTGTAGCAAAGACAGAAAAAAAGTACGGTAACTAAGCTGCCATTTTTATTGGTGGCTGGAATACTAAACTCAACTTTTCTGCATTAAATGGGATGGCTTGCTGCAAGATTTTTTAGTTCTGATGTTCAGAATAAAATCTCAGTTAAGTTCAAAGTCTGAAGGTCTGCCCTTAGATTCACCTACACGTGCCAGAATACAAAGTTCAACACAGTTTCAAAAAAACATCACTCGGAATACCTAAGAACAAATCCTGTCTTCAGTAATACTTTCCTACAGTCACTGTCATTCCCAGGAAATGTTCCTTTTAAATAATTTTTAAGAGGCTAAATAACCCTGTGCTCATGCTGTGCAGAAATAATTACTACATCAGAAAAAAAGTCCTTGATGTTAACATATTGTATAGTATATTATACTTTATCTTATACTGACGAGTATAAAGATGCATACTAAGAAGGTTAGCTTCCCTTGTTTCAATAATATTAATGATCACAGGAGCACTACATCAGATGTTTTCAACAGTTGTATATAAATACATTTTATAACGCTCACTATGAATGTAAGTAGCTTCTAGAAGTCCACAAAATTATTCTTGTGGATAAGCTATGAGAGACATCTCACTGAATTTTCTGGACATACAAACAAGTTAAAATAAACAAGACAGGATTACTGAGTCAGTTGTGTAATACAATTGATTGTGGTATGCCACCTGAAAAATTTGAAATCCCTTGGCAGCTAAGGTTTTTCACATACTCCATTCTGTATCATCTCATCTCATCAGCTTAAGTACTGCTTCAGTGGAGAAAAATGAATTGCAGGAAGTCATGTGGTATAAAAGGCATAGTTTATGGGAATGAAACAGAGTGCATGGTCGTGAGAAGACAGGCAAGACAGGGAGATGGAGGAAGGGGCTGTGATCAAACAACTCGTTAGAAAAGACAATATGGAAAGAAGGAATGAAGTATGGAAGCTAGGAGATGCCGAGTCTGCTGCCTGTTAGTAAAGGCTCTGAGAAATGCTTGTGGGCTTCCTGCAGGCACAGACTCCCACTCCTACTGTTCCCAGTCCAAGGTCAGCCACCTCCCTTCAGTGGTTTCCCAACCTCCATATACTTCAGTATACATTCAGCTGCTCTCTTCAAGAGGCCCTGAATTAAACACCGTTTGTCAGGCTGCAAGTGCTAGACATGAAAATATGTTAGATAAATAAATCTCCTGCTTAATTTCAACCAGGAAATACAGTATTGTAAGTTCTGAAATTCCTCTATCAAGGGGCTGGGGTGCTGAGGTTCGGGGTTGGAACCCCTGTGAAACTTCCCACTGCAAAAATCAATCTCAGATCTGGAAATGGAGTTACCAATGGGAAAATCTGCTAATTGCTTTTTTAGACCACTCCCGGAAGTTATACCCCTATGCACAATGATGGAAACGCCAGAAGCAACCTTGGAAGTTACCAAGTGCCACATCCCACTCAAAGCAGGGCCAAGACTGAGTTCAGACCAGTTTGATTAGGGTTTTGTCAGTCTGAAAACCTCCAAAGATGGAGACTATACAAGCTGCCTGTGCAACCTGCTCCAATGCTTGATTGTCTTCAAGGTGAGCATTTTTTTCTTTAGGTCACATCTAGCAAGAATGGCTGATTCACACAGGAGTGATTTTTTTCACATTTGGGAAATAGCCATTTAAAAAAATGAATGCAATGGCCAGTTGCACTAGGAACACATTAAGTAAAATATGGCTAGAAGGCTATCATTGAAATACAAGTGAGCCTCAGTATTGCATCTCAGTCAAAGGAATAGATCAACAGCACAGTTCACCAAAGACGCTCTTTGGGGTATGTGTGTGCATGCATGTGTGTGGATGTCTGTTTTCCTATCTATAAAAAAGAAAACCTTGCAAAAAAATATGAGCTGGTGTACGGGAAACAGAAACGACACTGTCAAGAAAACATGGTGAAGCTGTAAATATGTATCGTTCTCCATTGCCTCTGCAAAACTAAGTTTTTACAAGTCTTCCTGGGAAAGCGAGTGAATTGCATCTAACACAAACATTCCCTTGCCCCTTCAGAATAAAAATAACAATGCCAATCTCTTAATATTCAACACTAAAAAATTCGATCTGCTCCTAAAAAGACATAAGTGACTTCATGCACTGGACAGTTCCTTTGAAGCCAATGGGATTACTCACAGTGCATAGAATTTGGCACGTGCATCTCTCTTTGAAGAACTGATGCTGTAGGGGGGTCAATTTCAAGCTTCTAAAATATTATTACGATAAAAAGTTATTTAAAGAAATAATGACAACACCTTACAATGCTTTGGGTAGACATTAGAAAGTAAGAAAGGAAAATACTAGTAATAAACAGTATATACCCGTATATAAAAGGGCAAATGACCTTTCACACCTACCACATTCCCAGTGAAATAAAGTATATTCACCTAAAGCACAGTATAAACCATAATAATAAATTGTGTATGCCTCTTGTGACCTCCAGCTTTTAGAATTTACTCTGGAAAAAGAAATCACACCTCATTAATCTTCCAATTGAACTGCATGATTTCAGCATTCTAGTGCTGTAATTCAGTAATGCAGAAGGAATAGCACAATTTTCTTACAACAGACAGAAAAAAAGGAACCCAGTTTTCAGAAAATACAATTAAAAAACAAAAAAAGATGAAAATTCTTCTGCTTGCTACACCAAGACGAAAGTAAGTATGCCTCTTCTCTTGTGCAAAAAATTATTCGAAGATCTAGGAGTAAACATTCAGTCTGACCACCACGGTGTATAGGCAGCAGGAGTGGTGCCTAGGTGCCGCTGAACAGGCTGGGTTTCCCAGCTCCTGGACAAGTGCTCTCATGCTGGAGACCCCAGTTAAGTATCAGGTAGAGTATACTGATAGATATATTTACTGAGTTAATTATATAACAGACTCACCCTGGGCCTAGTGCTTCCTAGCTATTGGCTTTCTGCCCTTTTGAAGAGGATTGCTAAATCATCCTTGTGCTGGTGCCCAACCTGCCTATGAAGAAAAGCTGGCATTCCAGTCAAGTTCTCTGATGCACTCATTGTACAGTCCCCTCCATTTGACTCTAAGAAGAAATTCAGTGTTTAGGTAGAATCTTTGATTCTCCCTGCCCATCAGATGCCAGAACACAAGTTTCTAACAGCCAAGATAAATGAGAAACTCCCTAAATTCAGCAATAAATGCCAGTACTTGGCAAGGGTAGTCCTTATCATACTGCTCTCCTTACATTGTGTCACATATGTGTAAGCAATCAGACATACATGCCTCATTCATCTTGGGTACTAAAAGCATTGCACAAGAAAGCAGGTAGCAAACTGTTTATTTTGAGAAACAGAAATAATTTATTTAGTAGTTTTTCAGAAACGTTTAAATGGAAAAGAAGAAATGTCCTGGATCCTCTTCTCTCTGGAAAAAAGAACAAAAAACATTCATGTTACTGAGGTTGAACCTGTAGTCTAAGGAAGTATAACATTATCTAAGCAGTATACAGGTTTTCCATCTCAGTCACACAGTCCGCAAGGACTATGTAACTCTCTACTTTGAATGTGATTTCAACAAATTCACAGCCAAAGGAAAAACTCTCTTAATTTAAGTGGTTTATTTCAACTACTTTATTTAAAGGTTAGAAATCAGTACAGCATGAGGATGGATTCTGGAAATTACTTTTGTGTATCAACTGTAGTCATACAGTCCTATTTAACTCACCAAGTCATATGAGTAAGAAAAGAAAACATTCAACAAACTAAGCCTTAACTTAGCAAGCTAATTATTAATAATTATTACTTTTATCAAAACAAAAAGACAATACCTTTACCTTTCTTAGGGAATATTCTTTCCAAATCTGAATATAGGTTCCATGCCCAGGAAGTCGTCCTAAGGTACAAACTTCTCCATGATTAACAAGGTAAGGTATAGCCTTTTTTGCCCACTCTCTGAAACCACTTGTCCTGTTTAAGAAAAAAATCTTGAAAAGAAAGTCCCTAAAGAAATGAGATAGGAAACCACTGCTGCTAGTAAATTTTACTGGCCTATACTCTACAAGGATTAGTCGTAATGGCTGAGATGTAGATAAGCAGTTTCAATGACTGATAGGTAATGGGTTACCCACAGGGGTAACGGCAATGTAAGGGCAGCAGCAGGTGTCCCCATATTTACAATTTATGGTTTTTTCCTTGCAGGACTGCTGCTTGAACTGCATATATTTTGGATCTGCAGAATCAATAAATTAGTAATGCACTTTCCTAGTGTATATATATATAGTGTATATATATACATTTACAGAACTTTATTCCTTGGATGTAATTAACATCAGCTCTTCTAAAATTAGCTGGCATGCTGAAGTTCACTTACCAGCAATTTGAGGCTGAAAGACTTGTAACACCTGCCCAGGTTATTCAGGAGAGAAAGATACCTACTCCTACTTGGTTGATATGTTGAAGTCTGTTGGAGAAGGTTATTCCAGAAATGGCAACTGTTATGCAGAAGGTGCAGAAACACCTAAATGAAATCCCTTAGGTTGCTACTCTAGAGGAATGTTTCCTCAATAATGAGCTACCATCTGCCATGTGATGGCCACGCGGTATGATGGTAACATCATTGGAAAGAGAGCTTATTTACAATGACTGTACTGTTGAACATCACTAGGAGCATTTCTTCCTGTGCTCAGGAGAGCTCTGTGAGAACACAGAAAATAACCTAAGAAGGAAATGATGATGCCAGTAATTGTACATAGAGGTGTGTTTCTGTATTATAATGTTGCTTTGTATTATGTTAAGATTTAAGGGAAGGTTAGATCTGAATTTAAAAGAATGCATTCATCAAAATATAATTAATGAAATTCAGCCATGCACACAGTCCTACAAAAGAGATCTGAATAATATTTACTTCTAAATTTAGCGCTTACATGAGGAGATGAGTGGAATTTGGTGATGTACAGATCTTCTGTACAGGAGAAGTAATGTGTGAAAATAAGTGTTTTAATGTTTTCCAAAGAAGAAAAAATATTTTTTGGCAATTCAAAAAAATCCCCTCTGGAGATGGATCCCCAAAGCAATTACAAAAGCACCCAGACAGTATGATAATGTGGACTAGAGTAACACCTGAAGTGAACCGCGAAAACATACAAATGCCAAAGTAAAATGAATTATGAAAATCCAGTGAAACTGATGATACATATACGAGGGTGGCTTCTTAAGTCATGAGTCAAGTACAAAATACAAATACAGGAAGCAATATGGAACAGTAGGTTTGTTCCATTACATTATTGTTATTTAATGACTAGAAATGAAAAAGATTGCCTGTATTAAGTACCTCTTGGCATAAACACAGCACCCCAAAAATGTCATTGAAAAGGAAAAAAAATGCCAATAGTTTGCTCATTATGTAATAATGTTATTATAATAACATAGTGTTTAGGAGGCAGAGATGGCCGGTCTACTGCTTTTTGTAGAACTGGTTCCTCCATGTTCAAAGAAATTGGGTTTTTAAAGTAACAGAACCATTTTGATCTGTCACAACAGAGCCAGGAAAATCAGCGTCCCAAGGCTCCCAGGGGCTCTGCCAGTTCCAGTGTGGAGGTCTTCTGCCCTCCTGAAAGGTCATGGATGGCACAGAACAGAAGGTACCTCAAACTCAAAATGCTGAAATACTTACTTCAGCATTTAACTAAAATGCTCCAGAAATAGCCACTGAGCTCTAAGATGCAAAACCCACACCACATGTCTCTGCACCTGGCTGCATCATCGCTCCTTAGAATCTGCACGACAGGCATGGTGCCAGTAAAGAAAAGCAAACAAATCCCCAAAACTCGCTATCATAATGAACTGCTGTATTTCCCAGTTCAAATGGAAGAGTATAATACATACCTGGGACAAAACCTCTGGTGATGTAAATATCTGCAATGATTTCAGTGTTTTTCTTAGAATAAAACCTCCACAAGAATCATGCCAGTCTACTGAAAAATTATTTAGCTTTTGTAACTAAATGTGTATACCTACTGAAGATGCCCACTGCAGTCATTTTTAACACTGACAGAACCCAAGGAACTCAGTAATGATGCAGATTCTTCTTGAAGAGTTGTACAGCTCTAAGAAACAATACAAGCTGAGATTTCTTCTTGATCATGGACGCATAATTTCTATCTCATTTAGGGACAAAAAAATCCCCTCAAATACTTCAGGGTACCTTTGAAAAAGAGTCTCTACCTTATTCTTATGTATTCACAAGATTTCTTCTTGACAAAGGTGAAAACTAATTAAGTACCTCTTACACAAAAATATTTCTGACCATCTCTTCAAATTGTTGAAGTTATCTGAAAGCATGTACTAAGTTAAAGCTCATCCACATTTTGGACCCCTTCACGTACATGACACTTGAGAAGATAAAGGGGTTAATAGTGCAAACAGGGTCATTAAAGTGCATACAAAAAAAAGATTATGTATACGTGTCAATTAAGTTTGAGAAATGGAATTCATGACAGAAAAATATCTGTAGCCACTAGGAACTGCAGTGGAATGATTACATGTGTGAGGCTCAAGCATTTCCTCAAGAATACCTTTCTATTTAACATTCAGCTGTGTAACTGCAAATCTTTAAATGATCAAAACTCATAGAAAGCCAGCTCGCATATCTTGTGCACAGCTCACGTTTGTGTGTGAACTGCCCTTACCCTTTGGGAAAAATTCCATCAGCAGTGCAAACAGCCAGCAGCTTAACTGCAGCCAGCCTGTGGCTGCTTGTACTATTACAGTTCTTTTTAAAAATATGTGATTAGAAAGCACTTAAACACAAGTGGTACTGAGACACTTCTTAGAAAATTCTCTTTTCACTGCTAATGCCACCTCAGAACCAATTTCTGCACTGGTGTCATCATGTACATAAAACAATCTGGCCCTGTACTTTTCGCACAAAAAATAATCCTCAAAAAATGTCATCTTCACTTTCTTACTGTATGTGGCTTTAAGTGCAGTTGAAGTGGAAAACAAGATCAAAAACCATCCATCAGATAAGTCACATAAGTACAGCATATGTAAATATCTTGCCCTCAACTTGCAACACAAATACAAAGTAGAACTCCATCTCATAATACAGAAATCCTCAACATATACTATTTCAAATATACTGTAGGGTGAAATGCGTAAAAAGACATTAAACTCACTCATATACAGTATTACACTGTGAAGTAAGCATTGCTTATGCAAATGATTACAAATCAGAAAATAAAACAGAAAAACTTGAACTGACCCTTCAGTCATTTAACTTACTGTCTCCTTCCATTACTTCCTCATGAGAATTTTCTAGGAGAAGGGTGGTAGAGGGCTGAGCTACGTAACTGCTAAGAGACATAGAAATACAGTATTTATGAGCAACTTTTTGGTATTTTGTAGGCACTGTTTTATATACCTAGCAAGAAAATCAATGCCAAAGCTTGGCTTTTGATTAAAGTACAGAAGTCAACTGGATGATTGTTTTGCTTTACTTTATTAAAGTACTGGTATTTAACAGCTTTTGAGGGAAAAGCAAACATGATTGCAAAATGGCAAGAATAATTCACTGTGAATAGAAAGCACAAGGCACTACACAAGAGGGATATGACTTGGCAATCCCTGTAATTGACCACATCAGTTCTAAAACTTTTGTAGTTTGGAAACCGAAATATTTCAGTATGGTGAAGATAACACATAACAGAAACAGCAATGTATTCTCCTTTGGGGCCCACCACTCTGGTCCCTTACACAGAGAACTCCCACAGACATTACTGATAGTTTTGTTTCTTAACACAGCACAACACCGAACTGGAATATTTAAACCACTTACTGAAAACATAAAACAATACAAACAAACAAAGCAGCACATCATGAAAACCAAGTATCTCTTCATCAACTGGATTGCAGAACAGTGTCTTGGAAGTTCAGTGAACACCATGAGATGCTTCACTACAAAAGGCTACCACTCACTGCTCGTAGCATCGTTGCTGGTCACAGAGGACAGAATACAGTACTTGCTGACCCAGCAGCATCTTACTTGTAGCTGTGGTTTGTATGTACTAGTTCCATGGTAAAAACAGGGATAGCAGAGGATAATAGAAAAACACATGGAACATCAAACTGATAATTAATATTGTGGTCTAATACTTTGCATTCTGTGCATTTTAGAAAGTGAAAATGGAAACGTGGTGTATATTAAAGGAGTAATCCCTTTTTATCTAGATCCGTATCTCCCCTGACTTACCAGGCCTTGACCCGAGATACTGAAACATCGTAACTAAAACCAACTGCTGAACACCAACACAGTGTTGTTCATTGTGTTGAACTATAGCTGCACTAGAGCCTGACCTACTAACAATTAGAGTTGGGTGGTTTACCATTTTTTTCACTAAATACTAGCCTAAGACTAGTCTGCTTCAGCAAAGAAACACTTCAAATACTTTCTTTAAAAATAAATAAATAGATAAATAAATTAAAAAAACCCAAAACTTTTATTGTGAGAAAGGGAACAATCCAGCAGGCTCCACTGCAGCTAAAATGGAAGGACAAAAGTGACAACCTGTACTCACAGGCTTACAATTTGCTTCTCCACCAGCCAGTGCCTGGTATAGTCACCCATTCCGGCACTGGGCAGTGCAGTACTACCAAATCTGAACTCTCTATTCATGTTAGCTGCATTTTACTTCTAGTCTGCACAGGAATAACTAACTGTTCAAGCTGCTAGGGAATGAAAAGTCAGGCTTCTGGATCTTTAGGCATGGGAAATCAAACCTCCAAGGAGCCAAATCTAAGCATGGACCTTTGCAAAGCACTGCATATACATATGCATATATATCTGCATATCCAGCAGATACCTAAGAATGTATAGGGTGTGACGGGGGTCATGTCATTGTTCTGACAGAAATTCAAACACACTGGTATTTGTATTTGAAGAAAAAATCTAATTGCTGTCTTTAAAGCAGTAATTTCCAAACCCCCCAGCCCCAGAGCAAAAGGTCCCCTGGGACTACCAGCTGTGAGCACTGTTATTCTCAACAGACATTGCTACAGGGGAGGTTTCCTTTAGCCTGTGCTACCTTCTGTACGCACCTTCACCAGGGCTGAACCCTGTGACTCCAGAAAACTTAAATCCTGATCCACCCACTGGGTCAGAGAAACATGCCTCCAAAACTTTCCTTATCATTCTCAAGGTCAACATATACTGGCCTCTAAATACCCGATGTCCTGGTTTTAATGAAGTCTGTCCGTGGGTGAGTTTTAGAAAGGGAAACAATATCATTCTTCTCTTGTTGGTGCTCATGTGGGCTTTCTTCGTGTGGGGTAGCTGACTATTGCTCCTAAACTACTTGATGATGACCTTATGCCCAGTATAAATATGGCACATGGATTTATTTTAATTAACTTTCTAGGTGTGTCCTTTCTGGAATCACACTAGTTTTCTTGAAAAACAATAAGGGAGAATTTGGAGACTCAGAAATTATGATGTATGAGGTTAGCTGAGTGGCTTTCCTTTCTCTTATGAAAGAAAGTTTAGGAAGTGCAAAGAAAGGCTGTATGCATTTCTTTGCAGAGGGACCTGTGCAAGAATTGTATCTTACTTCAGCGATCAACGTGAAGTCCGGTCTTCACTGAAATCAATAGTCAAACTCTCACTGACCCTTTTGCAGCTTGAATTTAACCCTCGAGCACATCCTAGCGGTGTGTATGCCCCAGGCCTTCCCTCTGCAGAGAGCTCAATTTCACCCAAAATGCACTGCCATCTAGTAGTGAAGTTTGGAAAACAGAATTTTATCTCCCAATAAATGTTGGCTATGTTACAGATTCATTTACAGGGCAAAAAAGTGAACCAAGGATGACAGCCCATTTTTTCACGTTGAGACAGACTGTAAGGGCACTAAGAATCCAGGACTGCATAACAAGGAGTGTGATGAGCTGGTTGAGGGAGGTGATTCTACCCCTCTACTTGGCTCTGGTGATATCCCATCTGCAGTACTGTGCTCCGCTCTGGGGTCCCCAACATAAGAAGGACGTGGACCTGTTGGAGCGAGTCCAGAGGAAAGACGTGAAGATGATCAGAGGGCTGGAACACTTCACCTATGAAGACAGGCTGACAGAATTGGGGTTGTTCAGGGTGGAGAAGAGAAGGCTCCGGGGAGACCTTATAGCAGCCTTTCCATACTTAAAGGGTCTTATAAGAAGAACGGAGACAGACTTTTTACTAGGGCCTGTGGGACAGGACAAGGGGCAACAGTTTTAAACTGAAAGAAGGTAGCTTTAGATTGGACATGAGGAAGAAATTCTTTATGATGAGGATGGTGAGACAGCGGAACTGGTTGCCCAGAAAAGTTGTGGCTGCCCCGTCCCTGGAGGTGTTCAAGTCCAGGCTGGATGGGGCTTTGAGCTACCTGATCTGGTGGAAGGTGTCCCTGCCCATGGCAAGGATGTTGGACTAGACGGCTTACAACCCAAACCATTCTATGATTCTATGATCCATGTAATAGAAGAAATGCCCTATACTCAATTTAAAGCCTTTTGTAACACATAAAGTTCAGATGGATTGTGATTAATTCAGCAAATCAGCATAGTATCTGCTAAACAATTAGGTCTTGCCTTTGATGCTACTGCAACAGTAATTTATCATTTAATTTCTGAAAAGTGATGTAAAGATCAGAACACTCCAATATGAGGACAAACAAATCACTCTCATGAATAGCAAATGCATTAACCTAACTGCCTTTGCCCATGATACTAAAACATAGCTAATAACTTTATCTTCACTCACAGGTAAACAACAGTATACAATATATTTTACTATAGATATAATGATTTTTAAGGTTGTTAATGATCACCTTTTAAATAAATAACACACTCTTTCTTTGTCCTGTGTTGAGGCTGAATTCTGCTTTCATACGTGCTTCACCACAGCCTCTGGCTCTAGAAGGCTTAGTGCCACCCTGGGATGCTCCAGCTTCCTGTGACGATGGGGTGCCTTCTGCACACTCCCGGGGCAGGACATCCATGCTGCTTGACCAAGCAGCTCTCACTACACTTGTTGCACAGACCATACAGTTGCTGTTGACTATGCTTTAAGCTACACTTGATCCCACGCACATAAACTCAAAGGTAGATCAGAGAGATAAAAGACTCTTAGTTCCTTTATGCACTTGTCATGCAGATGTTCCAATCCTCATCAAAAAGTTTTGTGAGAAACCACGGCTTTTTGGTAACTACACTTTTATGTCTCAAGTGCACACACCACTGTTCCAAGAGCTTTACCAACACTGATTTAATAAGATGGTATAGATCCCAGAAAAGGGGGTTGTTCTAAGTTTAGTGGCATGACAGTAGCTTTCCATGGCTTGCAGTGGATATCACTAAAATGGTAAGTATTAGATAAGCACACAAGGGCCCAAAGCAAAGTTGGGAAGCTACTATGATATTCACAACTAAGGGGCAGAAGAACCTTACTCAATTTCATCAGCAAAGTTTGTACTTTTCATACCTAGTATTTAAATTGTACACAGGGAGCATATCCAAAGCCATCAAACAAAGTCAGATTTTTTCCAAAATCAGTGCCAGTGCATGGGTGAAAACGTAACACAAACTTCAGTATCAGTAGTAAGCTTGTATCCAGCTGGACTATTGCTATTACCAGGGTCACTCTCTGGACAGGATTGAATTAGTAAAGATGTCTGAGTAAATACTATTTTGTTAACAGAGTAACATCTGATTCAGGTCACATTAAAATTAATAGAAGTTTTGCTCTTGAACTCTGTGGAAGCAGAACTGAATCCACTAACCCTGAACTCCTCAACTCCACCACAATAAAGAATCTATTTAGCTTCATCAGACACTTAAGTGTTTCTATTACATTCTCTTGTATCTTTAATTTTTTTCTTTTTCTCATACTATGTTTCTAACTGCAGACCATCTGAACAAACACATGACATCATATGAGAAAAAAAGTCTTATCTCGTGTTTTTCCAAAGACATAAGGGTGTTTTCTGTGTTGCCTTACAAGCTTTGCCCAGGCAAGACACAATAGGCTATTGCTCTAGATCTCACTGGGGCAAATAAGCATACGCAGTCCATAAGTGTACACAAGTGACATTGCTTTTAATACTTCTGAAAAACAAATTTGGAACACAATTGTCAGCCTAGAGAATAGTCTTCCACAGCACAAAATAAACTCAATTGCAGCGATGTAGGCAGATGCGAGCAAATTCAGTAGATACCCTATCTTTCATGTACTTGTGTGGACCACGGTTTAGCCTTGCAGAGGGGATATCCACTGTATAAATCTGAGCCTTTTAGACTTGGCACCTCCTCTGCAATCTGCAGTCTCGGAGGGCTTGATCGCACGGAGCAAGTTACTGCTGTCTCCACAAACAGTCATCCAAGGGCTTCTTCTAGGAAACTTACACTATGTAAAGGAACACACATGAGGGGGCATGACCTTTACTGCACCCAAGTCTTTAGGCCTACTGAGGTTCAAACCTGTACACCTCAAACAGTATGAAAGCACATATGTAAGTATGCACTCTTGTGAGCTTCTGTAGGATTGCCTTTTGCTAGTTTACTTCTCTACAAACCAGAGGAAGAGATCCCAAAACCTCTGCATTCTACCGAGGATCCCCAAAGGTGACCTTGAATCTTGCCTTTCAGTTGCTATGAAGATTGTTTTCAGATGTTCGGCAAGCTCAGCATGGCCTGAAAATATGGTCTTTCTGAGACATCTCTAGATGACCATCCAAAAAATGAGGCTGTGGCTCAAGATCTTGAGCTACATAATGATATATTTAAAAACTGAGGTAGACTGAAAAAGTTTTAACTATAATTAAGAAAAATCTCAAGACTACCTTTGCAAGCAGTTATTCTTCTAGGTAATGCAACTTTATCTCATAATGAAAACAAGTATTAAGGATATTAAGTGTTGGAAGTCAATCCCAAAGCAGCGCGCAAAGCAAGAGCCTGATTCTGGTACGTTTAGACTGATTGAACGCAGCCAGTTCTCACTAGACTTACAAGCTACAGACTGCCAGGTTGGTCCTGTATGTTAAAGCACTAGTGCTTTCACATGGATCTTCAGTATGGAGCTTCAGGGTACCTTAAAAGCAGTCATGCACTGGCAGCTACACTCATCAAGCCTATACTTCACAAAGTAGAACAATGTTTACCTACCCGCTAATGGCCCAAAAGGTGTCGTAACAGTTTATTGGGTCATTAATTTCCAAGGCTCATTAAAACTTGACTTTCCTGGATGGGAAGGACTCCACATTGGTGGTGACAGGTAATTAAAGTGGGCTTTTTAAACTGTTACCGGCTATATGCAAGACGCAGGCCCTTAACAGATACAAACATCCATGATTTCCACTATTACAATATGGCAAAGCACAGTGTGCGTGTGCCTCCATATCCTGCATCAGTCTCCCTGAGAGCACTGCCTCTGCCTAGGGCGCCAGTAAAACACTCGTGCTCTAGACGCCTTAACTAATGTCAGGACAAACGCTTTAAGTCAGCTAGGGTCCAGCTCAGGGCCTGTCCAGGATCCACCTCGGGAGGCATAACACCGCACCCTGTGCCTCCCACACCAGCTCTTGGCTGCCACAGGGCAGCAGGTGCCTCCCCACGTCATTGCTGCCTGCAGGTCAGCCACCCGGGACGAGGTGGGGTGGCTGGGGTCCCTTCCCCAACGTGGGAGCAGGTGTCACTCGCCCGCTGAGGTGAGAGGCAGCAGCTGCCCCCTCAGTGCCAGTGGCCCTTCAGGGATCTGCCGCCACTGCTGCCCCCTCAGCACCAGTGGCCCTCAGGGACCGGCCACCACTGCTGCCCCCTCAGCGCCGGTGGCCCTCAGGGACCGGCCGCCACCGCTGCCCCCACCTGCCACGACGCGAGGGCGAGGGATCGGCCGCCTCCTCAGCCTGGTGGCAGCTGTTAGGGAGTGGCTGCCGCCGCGATGCTGCTGCCCCCGCCCGCCCAGGCCGCCCCCGCAGCACCAGCGGTCCCGCGCAGCTGCCACTAGGGCACAGCCCTGCCCGCCCCGCTGCTGCCGGCGCCCCGCCGCCCTTACCGGCGAAGTTCTTGGTGAAGACGAGGGTGACGAGGAGGATGGGGATGAGGACGGTGCCGATGGTGACCACGCGGTCGAAGGGCAGCTCCAGCTTCAGCTGGAGGAGCAGAGCCGCCAGCGCGCCCGCCTTGTCATCCTGCTGGCCCGGCAGGATGAGCTCCTTCAGCTTCTCGCCCGCCAGCAGCGCGGTGGCCATGTCGGGGTGGTTATCGATGATGTGTTGCATAAGCGGCGGCGGCGGGCGGCCTCACGCCGCCGGGCCTCCCCGGGGACGGGCGGCGCGCTGCGGCGGGCTGGCTGCGGGCGGCGCCCGCGCGGCCTGCGGGGACAACACCGACAGCGGTAACGGCGGGGCCGCGGCCGCGCTCCTCTGCCGCAGCGGCACCATGTTAGGGCCGGCGGGACCCTGCCCCCGCCGGGCCTGCCGCTACCCCCGGCCTCCCGCCGGGCCCGGAGCGCGGCGCCCCCGCCGACAGCCCCGCGGGGGCTCTCCCCCGCCCGCCCCCCGCAGCGCCGGGGGGAGCGGTGCGAGCGGGCCGGGATAACGGCGCGGCGGGGCAGCCGCCACCCCAGCAGCAGTGCAGCGGTAGCTGCGCGGTACGAGGCAGCCTCCCTCTCCCCAGGGCCCGGCGGAGAAATGTCACGAGAGGCGGGCAACGGCGCGAGCTGCCCGGCGACAGCTATGCAATTAAACGCTGCCTCCGCTCTGCAATTCATGCTGTAGATAGCGGTGAAGCAGCCATGCAACAAGACAGATTGGAGCTGCCTCAAAGTGCTGCAGACAAGGAAGAGGGCATTTACCTGGCAACTTCGGTTCCCTCGGTTCCCAGGGGATGGTGAGCAACACCGATGACTTGTAAGTAACAGCGGAAGCCGCAAATAAACTTACACTGGACCTTCCTGCCGGAAAAAGGCCCCTGCACCTCCGCAAGTAAGAAAATCGCTCCGGATTTGGAGCGGGAGGCGAACGATGTGTTGATGCTTGTTATTGCAGTGGGTGGCTGGCGCTTGCATGGAAGTGCCCGCCTGCACCAAGCAGCAGTAACGTGCAGAGCAATTCAAGAAGGGGATTGCAGCAGCCGTGGGGAGGAGGAGGCGAGAGCAGCACCGGAATGAACTGCGGAAACGCAGAGGTCCTTTAAGGTTTTGAAGCGAACAGCTGGAGCCTGCGGAGCTGGGAGCGGCCGTACCGAGGCGGCCGCAGGCAGCCGGTACACGCACAACACATGCGAGGCTGCACCGTGCAACACGTTGCGGCGGCGGCCCCGGGCGGCGGCGACGGCCGCGTCCCTGCAGGAGCCACCGCGCGGCGGCAGCGCGCATGCGCCAGCGCGGCTCGCGGGGCGCGCGCGGCCGGCCCGGGGACGGCGGCCGCTGGTGGCCGTTAGTGCCCGCTGAGGGGCGCCGGGACGGGCGGGGGGAGGGGGAGGAGGAGGGTGGGAGGCCCTGGAGCGGAGACCCGGAGGCGGAGGAGCGGGTGCCGCCGGGCGGGCTCCCCCTCCTGCCGCCCCGCAGCGCGCACGGCGGAGCGCAGGCCCGGCTGCGGCGGCGCCTCCCGCCCCAGGGCGCTGGTGAGGAGCGGGGTGTAGCGGTGAGCGGCGGCGACACCCTCGCCCAGGCGGCCTGTGCCCTGCAGGTCTTGGGCCTCGGGCACGTCAGGACGCAGGTGCTCCCTTTAGAAACCCGTCCGGGTGCCTGTTTTTTAAAGTTCTGTGGGGTCAGCCACACCTGATAAAACAGCCCGAGGCGCAGAGAGCTTGCCAGGAATGCAAAGGACAGCTTTCAGCTTGCCTCAGCCTAATGGGGTTCAGGCCTGTGTCTTCACAGAGGTGACCAGACCTTGCTGTCCATCTCTGGAATGGGCTGGGAGTGGAGCACTCTCTGGGCAAAAGCTGGACCACACAGCATCAAAGGAGGACATACATGCTGCATCATAGCCAGCAGCTATGGCACTCTGACAAAAGCTTCAGGTCACGGTTCCTCCTCAAGTTGTTTATGCGTTTTATATTTAGTAGTACTCTAGATGAAAACCAGAGATGCACTTAAACAAATACTACTGACATTTCTCTCAAAGATTTGCAGTTGTCATCTGCAACACAGCATGAGTAAATCTCCCTTTCCCCAGTCACTGTGAACAATATGATGGTCCTGCTTGTTATTCAAGTTTAAATATTGAGTGCAAGGTTTAAATAATACTTCTTGGCAGGGGTCCTTCCATCCAGGCGGGGATGTAATGAGCAAGGCAAGAGGGATGTCCTGATGGCAGCAGCCCTGATGAAGGATCCCAGGCAGCAGACTCAAAGCTGTCAGTGCCACATGCTCCTGAAGACTGCTGAGGATGAGAAGGCAGGAGAGCTTAAACTTGAAGCTGCCACCATCACTTCTTTCATTTTTCCTGCTCCTCACCCTCTGTAGTCTCTGTGGCTATGTTGGTCCTCTGTAAGGGCCAACACGCAGTATCTGTCTTATGGGCAGATGACAGGGAGAAGAGAGACCATCTTCTCACCCCCTTGTTCAGGTACAGTGGGTACTTGTGATGTAGCACAGCAGACAGTTCTCGGTAACCAGCTTTATCCCAGGCAGGAGAGCAGGCAGGGCAAGGTAGGACACAGAGCAGCGAGGAGCTTGGTGCAGTGAATTTGGGAATGGAATGGGAATGCCTGTGTCATTCCCACATGTGAGGAGAGGTTGGGGACAGTTGCTGGGTCAGGCCTCAATCCTCAACAATCCTTCCTACCTATGGTGAGGGATGGATGCACCAAATTCTCTTGCCATAGCTGTATTTTGTCATCTCCTAATATAGAGGCTTTCCGTTCCAACAACATTCCTTCCGCAGTTGTCATTGCTGCTGCCAGAGGAATGATACTGAGCAAGGTGGACTGACAGCCTGAGGCAGTACAGCTAATCTGCTAAAAAAACTTTTGCTCAGACTTTCAGTTTTGTAATTGTTTCACCATGCTTTTATCTGCTGTTGACAGTCTTGTCCTCCTCATTGAGAATGCTGCTGAAAGGCCATTTTCCTGATCCGCACTTTGTCATCTCCTTTTTGAATCCTCTCTTTTGCCTGTCCAATTGCTCAATTCAAAACTAGCTGCTTGCTTTTTGTTTTCAGAGGATTTCTGTGGTATTTCTCCTCCTATCTTCCCCTGCCTAAGTCCTTACCACTTGTCTGCTATCTAGTTGCTGGCTCTAGATGCTTCCTCATGTTTTCCCATGAGGAAATAATGCCATCCTCTAGTAACCATTTCTGAGGAAGCTCAGTGTAAACATCTACAAACTTTAAGAACGTAGCAGCAGCCATCCTAGGTCTGTCCAGTCCCTTATATCTCCAAGTGTGGCTCTAACTGGACAATCAAGGAAGCGTAAAAATGAGGCAACCTGTACTGATGCCTTTTCCCTAACACTGCCCCAGCTTCCAGCTTTGTTCGGGGAATTTCCTGAGCTTGTGATGGTGTAAAAACTCCAAAAATGTCTCTTCTCAGAGTATTTTTTTCTGGCCTCCTCTTGGGACTGTGCAAAATTCTGGCATCCAAAGCCTCTTTTATTAAGGAATTCCACAAGCTTACAACCTATTGTGTCAAACCCACCTTGTTCGGTTTGTTTCAAACATAATTTAATTTGATGTGCCTTAGTTATGGGAAGGTATTTGGACCAATCCATATCCATCTTTTCCATGACACATGCACTTTTGTAGACAACAATTGTATATTCCCTCTATATTATATCTAGTTCCACATTTAATATGCAAAGAGTCCTACTGGCACAGAAAAATAACCATAAATCAGACACTCCGTTGTTAAAATAAATATGACATCCATGAGTAATTTAAATTTCTCTTTTGAAGCTTGATTCATTATAATACCATTATTTGATGTAATCATATTGATTTTGTAATCTTGCTTGGCAAGATTATGTCTGTATAGCAAGCCAAAGAGACAGTCAAGATGGAAGAGTACTGTCAGACCAAAACATGAGTAAACAGAAACCTGTAGTAGGGCAGAGACCGGGATAAGGAAAATTACTGTCATAATTGACAGACAAATAACATAGCCAAGTTTCTCAGCAATAACATGCTGGCATGTATGCTGCTGGATAATCTAGAAAATAATCAGGCTGTGATAATAATCCTGTGCTAATAAATATTTCACAAACTCCTGGTAGGGTCAGAAATTGATTTACAGATCAAAGTGGAAAGTCGTGTGAATGAATTCTAATTAATTCTAACAAAAGATCAAAAAAGGAGTATTATTTTTAGACAGCTTGAATAAATCATTTGGTGTTATAGCATATATTGATTCTTGAAGGTAGAGTGAACGGCTTTTTAAAATCTTGTTTTCTGAAGTTCTGAAAGTTCAGAAATTTAAAAGCAAATGAGTAAAAGTGAGAGACTGCAAATTTTGACAACGAGACCTATAGCATCTAGAATTTGCCTTCTAAGCAGAGGGTACACTACCTCTAGATGCAGGGTGAGATTTATCTATTCAAATGTGAAGGCATCTGAGCTAGATATGCAGAGCACTATTCCTGAATCATGTAGGAGGAGAAATAACTAGATGTAATGGTGTAGTTCTTGTGACTCAGTGCAGATGTCCTCTTCAAAATGGGATGAATCATTTCCCATTGTAGGTGTCCAGAGTTTACACATGAATCCCACTCACTGTCTCTTGCATTACAGCTTGTCCCAGCTTAGCCATTTCCCCAAGGGCAACTACATGCTGTCCTTTTCCTTGTCAGTTCCTAGTCACCTGGGAACTGCTGCCTTTTGACCTGGTGATTTTAACATCTGTCAGGCTACCATGAATCTTTCATGTAGTGCCCCTGGATGTCTTTATGGAAAGGATGCGGCTTCCCTGATAACATCTGGGATAATGACTGGGAAGGAGCTATGGGGTCACAGCCAAGGCTGTGACTCTAATCCATATAGCCTTTATCCCATCAGCCCACCTTGAGAATTGCATCACTCATGGAGCAGTGGCGTGGGGACAGCGTGGCCCTCACGCAGACCAGCTACTGCCATGGTTGCATGGATGCTCTTGCCTAGGCTAGGTGTGCCGTTAGTGCTGATACAGCTCTGCAGGTACTGCTGTCTGCCTGCGTGAGCGGCAGTCATGCCTTTGGTGAGAGCAGGCATGCCTTTGCAGATGCACCCAGCGAGATGAGACTCTGTAGGGTTGGCAATGGGAACTGGCAGATGGCAGTGAGCTGTGACAGTGGGTCTTAGCACTAAGGTGAGGGTTTTGGCAGTAAAGTGAAGCGAGATGCCAGATGAGAGTGAAAAGCGGCAACTGGCAATGCAGCCTGGCTGTGGCTGCTGGCACCGAGACGAAGCTTTGGCAGTAAGAGGAGGGTCTGTGCTCCTTGTTAAGAAAAAGTGACTCTTAATAGTAAGATGTGATACTATTACTGACATTGATGAAATATTTTTTGCAGCAATGCATGTCTCTTTGCTAGTGGATCTCTTCTGGGTTTGTTTAGAATAGACTAGACTGTTCCAGTTTCAGCAATCACCTAGTCCAACTGCCTAAGCCAAATCAGGGCTGACCAAAAGTTAAAGCATGTTATTAAGGACATTGTCCAAATGCCTCTTAAGCACTGACAGGCACGGGGCAGCGACCACCTCTCTAGGAAGCCTGTTCCAGTGTTTGACCACCCTCTCGGTAAAGAAATGCTTCCCAATGTCCAGCCTAAGCCTCCCCTTGGTGCAGCTTTGAGCTGTCCCTCACATCCTGTCGCTGGATACCGGGGAGCAGAGGTCAGCACCTCCCTCCTCGCTTCCTCTCCTCAGAAAACTGCAGAGAGCAAGGAGGTTGCCCCTCAGCCTCCTTTTCTCCAAACTAGCCTACCCAAAGTCCTTAGCTGCTCCTCAGAGGGCATTCCTTCCAGCCTTTTCACCAGCTTTGTTGCCTCCCTCTGGACCCGTTCAAGGACCTTCACATCCTCCTTAAATTGTGGGGCCCAGAACTGCACATAGTACTCCAGGTGAGGCTGCACCAATGATGAATACAACGGGATAATCACCTCTTTTGACGAGCTAGTTCTGCTGTGTTTGATGCACCCCAGGATGCAGTTTGCCCTCTTGGCTGCCAGGACACACTGCTGACTCATGTTGAGCTTGCTGTCAACCAGCACCTCATCTCCCTTTCTGCAGGGCTGCTCTCTAGCTGCTCCTCTCCCAGTTTATACTTGTGCCTGGTGTTACTCCATCCTAGGTGCAGAATATGGCATTTCAACTCGTTAGATTTCATCCCATTAATCATAGCCCAATGCTCCAACCTATCTAAATCCCTCCACAAGACCTCCTGTCCCACAGGTCCCACAGTACCTCCCAGTTTGGTATCACCAGCAAACCTGCTAATGGTGTATTCAACTCCTGCATCCAGATCATTGACAAATGTATGGTACAGAAGTGGCCCTAGAATTGAACTCTGAGGAACACGGTTGATGACCGGTCACCAGCCAGATGTAGCCCCATTCACTACAACCCTTGGAGCCTTGCCCTTCAGCCAGTTCTCCGCCCAGTGCACCATGAACCCGCTCATCCGACAGCTGGACAACTTGTCCAGAACGATGCTGTAAGGGATAGTATCAACCCCTTACTAAAATCCAGAAAACTACATCCATCTGCCTTCCTTTCATCCACTAGGTGAGTGACCTTGTGATAGAAGGGTATCAAATGAGTTAAAGAGGACTTTCCCTCTGTGAACCCTTATTGACTGTGCCCGGTGAGTGCAATATTCTTTAAATGCCTTTCAACAGTACCCAGTATAATCTTCTCCAGGAGCTGAGGTTAGACTAACAGGTCTGTAGTTCCCTGGGTCTTCCCTCATGCCCTGTGTGTAGACTGGAATACCACTGGCTAATTTCCAGTCAGCAGGGACGTCCCCAGACACCCAAGACCTTTAGCAGATGATTGAGATCTTGCCATAACAGCCTCCAACTGCTTCAGAACTCTGGGATGAATCCCATCAGGCCTCGTGGACTTGTGAACATTCAGCTGACACAGCTGGCCCCTTACAATTTCAGTGTCCACAAACAGAAGGTCACTGTTCCTGCACTTGTGGTCCTCTGACTCAGGAGACCTGGCAACCCAAGGTCTATCAGTATTATTAAAGACTGAGGCAAAACCAGCACTGAATACCTCCACTTTTTCTTCATCACTATCAGTCAATGACCATCTTCAACAAGTATCCGTCCAGTGTTTTCCTTAGGCCTCCTCTTTTTTATGTCCCTAGTCCTCCCAGTCCTGCAGTTCAAGTAGAACTTAAAAAGTTTCAGCTCACTGTGCTGTATGTTATTTCTCAAGCAGAAGTGAGTGATCAAAAGCAAATTTTGCTCCCTTTTGTTCAGATGAAGTGAGAAGGTATGAAGAGATTATACAACCAGCCTCATTAAAATGATTGGAGAAGGGGTACTGATTCCAGGTCCCTTTCCTGTCTACCGAGTATTGGTTACGTGTTCAAGCAAAAGAGGCTTGTGCCGGTGGCTGAGGTGGTGCTGACCCTGCAGGCCTGGCCTGTGGCAGCAGGGTGCTGGCCAGGCTGGCTGCTCGCTCTCCCTTCTGCGGCCTGGGCTCTTTCCCACTGCCGTCATCTGCCACCGTGTCAGCAGCGCAGGATGCAGGAGACTGATTTCTGCCTCCTTCTTTATGTCCTTTCCTCCTTGTATCGTCTTGTGCTAAGAAAGGCCCATAGTGAGCAAGACATTCTCTGAGCGACTCATGCACCCTCTGCTTGCCATGAGCAGGGATGCGCTGGGGTGGAAGCACTGGCATGTGCGGGGCCATACTGTGAGTAAGAGCCCCTGCTCAAACACTGGGCTTAGAAAACAGCTAACGTGGCCATGGGAACTAGAAGGGCGACCGAAACTGCTCAAGGGCAAAGACTGTGAGCACAAAATGGGTTATTCTGTTGCTATGGTATGCAAGCTGTCTCTTTGAAAAATAAGAAACTGCTTGGCTTAAACAGAGTTCATAGGGAAGTCAAGGCTAAAGTAAGGTCACATAATTCTGTCCAAAAAGCATATAGTATAGATTAAATGTAACCAGCTTGAGCAAAAGGGTCTGAAAGCAGTCTTGGAGCTATCTAGATAACAGTATGAGTAACACCATATTGTATGAAAACTGCCTAGATAGTGTTAGAAACATCAAATTTGGGGGTGGATGTAGCAGACTTGGGACCAATGAGGAAAAAATAATTAGGAGCAGGTCATTAAATGGGTCCCATTTGTCTGGGAGAAGTCTAGGCAGAGAAAGGGACATGCAGGGTTGGTGAAAAGGTGGGCTTAGGAAAATAAACACTAGGAATTAAAATAATTTAATAGGACACACCACACACCCCCCAGGAAATAATTAAAATAATAGGCATTAGGAATAATCCAGTGGAGAAGGCAGAAGGGTGTGATATTTGGGTCACAGAATTGTGGACACCTCCGGTGGTAAAGATGACCTGTGGCCCCAAGCCCATCAGGGTGCTGGACAACAGCCTTGGGACAACCCGCTGGACTCTCATCAGGTCTGCGTCCAAAAGACTTGGTGTGCAAAGGTGGGTTGACAAGGAATAGGCTTGTGCCCTCATATGAAGTGGAGAAGGGAAGGCAATAGAATTGTAACGTGGTAGAGCTTGCATGTGATATTTCTTCATAGTAATACAATTATGAATTACTTCTACTAGTAACAGACAATATAATTGTAACTCAGAATTGTGTTTGTAGTGATGCGGCTGTGAATGACTACTGCTAATATTAGACATTTGCTCCTTGGCCAGTTAAGGTATTATTAGTCTCTTACAAGTGTGTTGATTAATCAGTAAATATCGTAACTGTTTATCAGTTACATCTTAGGTCTCCATTCTAAAGGAGAAGTCAGACACATAATATACAATGATCATTATTTTTAAAGCTATTTTATATGCAAAAAGCTAAACCCATTTCATTTCCTGAAGACTTCCAAACTAGTTATGCACAACAACCAAGAAAATGAAACAGGGAGTACTTTTGTGTCCTGTGATGTGGGACTTTTCCAGCATTGACCTAGTACTTTTATTCTAACGTCATTATGACGCTGATCCTTGTGGAGCTGAGACAGCTTACAGTGGTGCAAGCCAAAAGGCTGCACAGAGTTCAAATGTGGATGTTTTGGGGGGCTCAGTACTGCAGCTGGTGACAGTGAGACATGGTGCTGAAATGCTTCAGTACCAGAGACTGCAGCTGCATAGAGATTGCTCCTGGCAGGGAATGCATGTGGTATTGGAAAGGTTGGGCATGATGGTGCATGGGACCTGGAGCTGAAATTGCCAGCGTGAGACTGAACAGGCGTTCACACAAAGCCCACCAAAGTACAGAAACTAACACCAAGGGAAAAAACAGAGAAAACAGCATCTCAAACATTTATCTGAATTTAATTTTGGCAGTTTGTATTACTTCAGAGGAGACTAAAGATGTAAATGTATGGTGTATTTGTGCTGGTTTTGTCTGGGGTAGAGTTGATTTTCTTCATAGTAGCTAGGCTGGGGCTGTGCTTTGGATTTGCGCTGGAAGCAGTGTCGATAACGCAGGGATGTTTTCGTTACCGCCGAGCAGCGCTTGCACAGAGCCAAGGCCCTTTCTGCCTCTCACCCCACCCCACCAGGAGCTGGCAGGGGACACAGCTGGCACAGCTGGCCCCAGCTGACCAAAGGGATATGCCAGACCATGGGGCATCATGCTCAGCATATAAAGCTGGGGGAAGAAGGAAGGGGGAGGCCATTCAGAGCGATGGCGTTTGTCGTCCCATGTGACGGAGCCCTGCTGTCCTGGGGATGGCTGAGCACCTGCCTGCCCACGGGGAGTGGTGGATGAATTCCTTGTTTTGCTTTGCTTGTGCGTGCAGCTTTTGCTTTACCTATTAAACTGTCTTCATCTCAATCCATGAGTTTTCTCACTTTTACTTTTGTGATTCTCTCCCCCGTCCCACCGTGGGGGGTGGGTGGGGGGTGAGCGAGTGGCTGCTCGGTGCTTACTTACGGGCTGGGGTTAAACCATGACAGTACTGAGTTGAGGGTGTCTTTATACTTGTATCCTTCCCTTGTCAGAAGACAGCTTGTTTCTTGTTTTAGTCTCTTGCTTCAAAATTTCAAATTCTGACAAAAAGAAAGCAAAGCACATGCTTAACTGCTTTGCTCAGTACAGATTGCAATCAGCAACATTCTTTCAAATTCCAGTCTGAAGCTTGCGAAGTAAAGGCTTCATCCTGCCAGGCGGTGGTATTAAGTATCACATGGAAGGCCGTCATAATTCCAGTTCAGTGTAGCCAGAAACATTTAAAGTTGCACTAAACTTTTAATGCAAATAAACACGGAAGTACAGGTGAGATGATGATGTGTTTTGGTTGGTTTTTTTTTTTGTTTTGTGTGGTTTGTTTTTTTTTTTTTTATTAGTAAGCCCTAAGTGAAGGGGTAAGAACCCTGATTTCTGCTGCTAGTCCTGCTTGCCTGAGCATCACAAGCCAAAATACACAAATACAAAAATGAAGCAAAGAACAAAACTCCCCAGGACCCAAACTGCTGGGAGTCCTTATCTCGCTGTGCTATGCACCGGTCCCCTATTGCTTGTCCTCTCTTCCTGGTCCCATTAATCTTGGACTCTCTGCTGCACGTTGGGTCTGCTTCAGCAGGATGGATGGAGTACACCAGTGCTGTCACTGATTTTGCAGCATGATTAGGCATTTTATTGACAAGTACAGATTCAAATCCTTTAGGCTGAAGAAAGCTTAAAGCTCAGATTTTTCACTTCCCAGGGAAATGCTCTAACCCCTAGGATACCACATTGTCTCATCTGCTACAGGATGTTAGAAATTTCTTTAATGAAAAATAAATGAAAATACTAATGTTGTAATTTTACAGTTGCTCAGAGCGTTCAGTTATGCTAAATTGTCTTGCTGTTTCTATGCATCAGCCTTCAAATAAATAGTATATCAAAAGGAAGGATGGTTTTAACCTTACATCTTGACATACAGAAGTAGTATTGGAGGGATTCCTTCTCTTGCATGTTTGTTAAGGAATTCTAGCTGAGTGGGTTCTGCATGGAGCTCTGAGATCTGCAAGATAAACTGTGCTGCCAGAAAGCTGGGCATACTGCTGCTACCCTGAAAGGACTTCAGGAAGAGAGCTGTGGAAGGTACTGGCGCAGAGGCAAAAGAAGAAGCCATGTTCCAGGAGGTAGAGAAATGCAGAAGGAACGCAGCAGAGAACTTGGAAAGGTTTGTTGTAATAAGGAGGAGTGTCGAGGTGAGGGACAGCAACACTGGCTCACAACTACCCTAAGCAACTTCCAGCATGTTTTCTTGTAGGTCTGTGATCCCGTACAGTGTTATGAGTACACAGCTCCTCTCTCCCTGCAGCGTGGGTCAGACCTCTGTGTCTTGTTCTGGAGAGAGGCATGTGCCATTCACTGCAAAGATTCCTTCGCAGATGCTTAACAGGGAGTTAATCTGTCCTTTTCATTTTTGCTACTGCAGAGTGAGAATGATTCCATGGAGTCGGACAGCTCAAGCAATTGAAAGGGGAGAAACAGTTCTCATCCATGTAGTCTCTAGCCAGTCCTGCATCACATGTCCAAGTAAAGATGTGAAAGGGAAAGGAAATGAGGAGAGACAAGGAGGTAAGTGAAACTCCTGCATTTTTCATCAGTTTCTGTTCATGCAGGTTGCAGTCTTTTTGATAAGGACCATTAACTGTTACTATCAAGCAGCTTTTCTAACTACATAACTATTTTAATCCTCTTGCATACATTGGCAAAATTAATACAGACCATTGCTTGTTTTTAACACTCGGTGTTGTCCATTTAGTTGTAAGGAAACGAGAAGCAGCAGCTGTGCCAACGTATTATTATTATTAATGTATATGAAAACAGTGAGTAACCTACGCAGTTCAGTTACAGGGATCCCCATGTCCCCAAGCCAGCAATTGCAGAGATTCACACTTCAACTGATATTTTATTCTGTAAATGAAAATAAAAGCCCTCAGCTACATAATTCCTTACAATTAATTAGGCACAAAGTACTCTGTAAAGATTAATACTGCCATTATCCCAGGAGCGCTCAAAAAACCCAAAACCCCCAAAAGGCAAAAGAAGCACTTTAAAATCTGTAAGGTATCAGCACAACATGTCTAACAACAGTTCACAATCCACAAAACAGCACATGCATTTGCAGCAAGTAATTACTCATTAGAATTGTCAGGCGTGGAATGAATTTGAACACATATGGCATCTCTAATTTCCAGTGCCTGCTTTAACTGTAAGTCTATAGTTCTTATGAGGGCACATTGTTTGGTCAAGGGATCTATCAGTATGTGGGCTCTGCTCCACAAAAAAATATCCACCTCTAGTTTTCCAGTTACAGACTGTGCAATCTTGACATCCAGGTGATTTTGTGCCATTTTGGTTTTGTGGCACATGCACAGGCCAACCTTACCCTGATTCTTCTAAATGTACTGGACTGCAAGTAAAATTGCTGAGTCTGTTTCAGTACTTGAATGGATTTCTTCAGTCTTGTACCATGGCCCTGAAAGACTGGAGTACCTCCCTTACAGCCACGACATCCTCCAGACATTGTGGAGCCATTACTGGTCATCCCGTGTCAGCAAGGCAGTGCAATCCCACCTACCATGCTGTGCCTTGTTCTGCTGCTCCTTAAGTGCTGATGGATTACAACGCACCATTCATCTTCTGTGCCAGATTTATCATATGCTCTGTGTTCAGTCTCCATACGCAAGGCCTTCACATAATGATGAACTGTCTCTCTGATCTAGCATCCCAAACCACAACTGCTAGTAAACACAGAACCAAACAGCGTGCACGCCCTGCAAAGCCATATGCCTTGGCAGACTAACACAGTTTCTGCCCTTGAGCCTACTAAGAAAAAACAAGTCTCACAATGCACAACAGGGAAGTGTCCTCCTGGGAACAGATAGATCTGCATTCCCATGGAGAGGGTGGATTTGCCCCTACCGACTGTCATAAAGCCGTTAGGCACAGCATGAGCACCGACAGCCATTGATCGGAGCCTGTTAGGCAAGACAGCGTGCGTGGGAGCAAAGGGACTTTACCCATCTCAAGCCTGACGTCTGTATGTGTGGATACTTCCTAACACATACCTGCCTTGTAAGGTCAATTATTTTTTCTATACCGACTTACAGGGGTCAGGCAGCCTTTGTCACATCTTTTGGCAGATGCTGCTGTGTATGAACTTGGGCATCAGCCCATCCTCAAGAGATGTTCCAGTGTAAACCAAACCAGATCTGGGAAGGACTTAGTGTCTAGAAGATTTCAGCTGGTGACATTCTTCATTGTTAGAAGAAAATCTCACAGAAAAGGTAATGCAGAACCAGAATACAATCTTCAGCGGCTCTTGCTGTCAAATGTTTGCAAGTGGGCATGTACAAATGGAGATTTCCTGGCATTTATTTCCGGATGTGGGCATATATTCTCAAGGATGTCAAAAGATTTATTTCTGGAACAACAAGATTGGATGAAAATTCCTAGTAAGACCAGTGCTTTTCCTAGTTAATAATAAAGCTGTTTTTAATAATAATGTAGCAATGAAGAATGAGTTAAAATAGAAAATAATCTCAGGATTTACTACTCAGGAACTCATAATGATCTTTTCCCGTTTGAATGCGCTTTGACTATAGCTTATACATGAATATTTTGGCTTGGCTTCAGCCCAGCAATTTAGAAGTGACTGAAGTAAAGAGCCGAGAAAAGAAAGATTCTTGCAGCATTTCTCAAAAACGTTATAATACAAATATATACGAGAAATAGAGTCAATGCTCAACAGCAATGACCAGTATTGGTGCCACAGATACTGCCTTCCGTAGCACAGTGAAAGCACGGTCTTGCCGATCAGAACCAGCTTGAATCCAGCAGCAGCAGGCAGCATCTGCACTGCACCCTGCAGCAGGACTGCAGTGTTTCTGTGATTTCCCCGACAGAAGCGCATGAAGTCTGGCAGAGGTGAGACTCCTCACAGCTTCTATGTGCACGCTGCACCTATCGCCTGCTCAGTCCCGTATGTCCTGAGTAAGTCAGGTTTGCTATGCAGGCTGCCTGCTGCAGCACAGCGTTTGCACCTGCACACTCACGGTGTCCCCAGTTGCAGATCTGGTCTGTGCATGCCCAATAGTCTTTTCTCAGGACGCCCAGCAGTCGGCTCCGAACCATCGCTGCAAGCTGCCCGATACTTAGAAGTAAACGTCAGTGGACTTCTAGTTCATCCAGTAGCCTTGTCCTGGTTCTTCACAGGGCTTAGTAGCTCACATACAGCGTGGGACAAAGGCAAGAAACTTGCCTGGGCTGAGGAGAAACGGGAACTAGTTCCCCAGGAATCTGGAGTGCTGGGCAGTGCCATGCAGGGTCATTAGTGTGACTGTCATTTTTGCTGTCTGCGGCTATGTTATCTAGATTTTAGGGCTATCTGTCTGGAGTATCCTTGCCTATCGTGCCCCTGAACTAAGTAAAACAACAGTTTGAAACCTGAAAAATAAATAAACTTTCAGTAATTCACATCCTCTGAGTAGTTCTGTTGACTTAATGTTAAAATGGTGTGTAAGCAAATTTGATGCCTAAAATTATCATAAGGCAAACTAAGCTGATGAAGGTTTGAAGTAATACTAACTCTGTCTTGTTCCAGACATAGATAGTAATTATCAGTCCTCCAGTAAAGGACAAACTTGCAAACAGAACCTCCCAGATAAGTTGTAAGGAATTTCTGATTGTTTCAGTTTAGACAATTTTTTTTTTTTAATTTGGCTTTATTTTATTTGTCCTGTTTCAGAAGACTATCGAAAAAACATTTTTGTCTTCACCTTCCTATGAGAAGGCAAGGACACAAGTTTGAACAATAGAAATTCTAACTAGGTGTAAGAAAAAAAAAAATACTGCAATGATAGCCAAGCACTGAAAGAGGTTGCCCAGCGAAGCTGTGGACTCTCCATCCTTGGAGCTATTAAAAACCCAACTGTACACGGTCCTGAGCAACCTGACCCTGCTGGCTGGGCTCAGAGCAGGGCAGCTGGACTAGATGACCTCCAGGGGTCCCTTCCAAGCTAAATCTATTCTATAACCTTTTGTTACATAGGTAGCATTTCGCATCTCTGTTGTATCTGGAAGGATGCCCAAACCTAGAAAGAAAATATGCCTTTGAGAGCTACTGTGGTGTAAGTGCCGTATAGCTGCTGCAAACATTTTGCTTTCTAAGAGCTATTAGGCTAAGATTACATGCAACACATCCTCTGAAGAGCTGGATTCTCATCTATCAACAGAACAGGTTTTTCTTGTAACCCTACGAATGTTAACTTACGTAGCCTTGGGCAAAACATTTGTAATTCATGTGCTGCTCTGCTAGTTTTGGCAAACCTGCAGGTGTTGCTGGTTGTGTCGCTGGGTCTGTAAACCCTGACACATGTTCTTAATTTTATAGTCCTACACAGCCAGCCATACTACAAAAAGTGCAAATATTCACATTGGTAAGGCTAAGCCACTGCACACGTTTGCAAATGTCTGCATTTGTACCTCATTTAGCACAAGCGGGCTCCAGTCTGGCCGAGCTCTCGCTGGACACTGCTGCAATCTTGGTGTAATAATGTGGAAGTCCCCAATATTAACTTGACTGTACTGAGCTACATACATCTGAACGGAGAATATCAATAGTTTAATAATCCCCATTATGCTGAATTTGTATTATAAAATACTGATTTTGGCATAAGCCCCTACTGCTGCAGTTAGACTATGCCTAAAGCCAGAAGCTTAAGTTATTGATCAAACCCCTTTTGTTTGTGGTGATACAGACAAGTGGCGAAGTTCCTGATACAAACTTGGAACAGATGAAACTAACAGCCGAACAGATCAGATAGTGGGCAGGGAGGGTAAAGCTGTCAGTCATGATGCAGAAAATGGAGTTACACTAAATTAACATTTTATTTGGAAAGTAGCAGGAAGATAAAATTAATACATTGCAGTAAGGGGGAGATACTTTATATCCCATCATTATCTACTACAGCTTGTTAAAAAATAACCAGTCGTGAAAAAACCCCACCAAATTAAGGGAGCCAGTTAATCTGCAGAGAGTTTATTAAGGAGTTCATTAAAAAATAATCTGAATAATTTTGAACTTAAACAACTGCTTGAAACCTGAAGAAGTTCTGTTTAGTCTGGAAAAAAACGTTTTACTCATAATTAAACTGGGTGAGTGCCATGACATGGGGAACTACAGGCCATGCAGTCCGCACTGAGGAGCAATTGTAGGGGACATGCTGCGTACAGGATCATGACTAATGCTCATCAACAACTGAGGGCAGACACTGCTCCTGCAGGAAGGCTGTGGGATGGATGCGACTTCCTCCTAACCCTGCTAACATCAGGTCATGTAATGTTTGCTGCTGGCAGGAACCGAAGGCTTTCCAGCTCTGCGTAATGCCACAATGTCTCTGTGGCTTCTAATAATGGATGTATTTCGCTGAGAAGCCAAAGAGAAGACCAGGTGATACACCAGGAACCCAGAAATTCCTATCTGAAGCAAACTGTATCAAATACATCTGGGCAAAGCACAAATTTGGTTGATAAACTCTGACATAATTACTTTATGTAATAGACTTTTTGAAGGCATTTGTAAGATATTAAACAGGTACCTGTTAAATTTTTGATAAGAGAAAATTACAGCATATGAGTAACTTCCATGCTGATTCACAAGCTGCTAGATGTATGACAGTAACAGCAACACATATTTGATGGAAAAAACTTACGGTCTTAGGTTATTCAATACGGCTTCTGCTGGAGCAGAATTAAAGTAGTATAATGACATGTTCACATTAGAAGAAAAACTAAAGTAAAAAATAGTCAAGCAAGACAAGTAATATCTACAGAAAATCTGATGCTGCCCTTCGGACATTCAATTAGTATCTGTGAGCATTAGTTGTTCATCATGACCCTAAAGCCACAAAAGGAAAATTAGTCTTTGTAATATTAGATCACAATCTTTTTTCTTACCTGCATGTAAGATACACACACATCTTTAATCAGTAAAAGAAATGAAACTGGAAAAAATTAAAGGAATATCATAGTAAAACCAATCTTTTAACAGTTACCCTGATAAGACCTCCGAACACCTGACTACTATCTGAAGAAAGAAACAAGGTGCCTGTGTAAACCTTGCTCTGCACCACACAATAGAAAGCAGGAGTAACCCTAACAAAGCCTAAAATACATGGCATGAAACTGCTGGCAATGGGAGTTAAATCAGGCTGTGCAGCTTCTTTCAATGCAATACATTTGATCAGTGTGAGGCACTGCAGAGGGCGTGCAGGAATTTCTTACTTTGCTAGGGAGAGGGAGGTCTGTCCCTCCCCAGGCACTGCTGACGCAGATGTTGGTGAGGTGGAAGAATCGCTGAGGTACCTGTCTCATTCTGTCTGTGCTAATGGAATCACTCAGGTGTTAATGCATTATTACACTGCGTACATCCACCACTAAATACATAGGCAGCTGTTCAAAAATGTGCATTACATCTGTAATATTCTGTTAAAAGGGGAGAGATTCAGTAAGCCCCTGACTGAAGGTCATAATTTAAATATTTTCAGCCCCAATGAATGCAAATACACAGATGTAAAGACAATGCACTTCTTTTTCTTTTCTGTTTTTTTTTTCTTCTACAATAATATTATTTTTTTTTAATTATATTACCTCTTGAGCTTTTAATGGGATTCCTTCCTTAGCAGTCGGTGGGGAGTGGATAATGTCCTTATACAGAGGCTGTATCTGTAGCACATACAGCTGTTGCTTTTCAAAGTGTCAAAAAATGTTCAGTTAGAACTAGACTTTCCAGATGCAAACAGTACACATATATTTTTAAGTGTTAATGTTTGGGAAAACCTTAAACTGGAAACTGGGATGATTTAATTTCTCATGCTCTTAACGAGTTCTGCAGTTCCCAATCTTTAAAGTGAGTTAAGTAAACTGAGAGCCCCACAGTTCTGACTCCATGTAAGGTGGTGGGTTTGTTCATACTTCTAACATACTGTTAGTTGTCTACATTTACATTCAGTGACTCGGTTCGCTGAGTCAGTGTCTTCCTCAAACACCATGAGGCCTTCTGCATACATCCCTAACCTACTGCACAAAAAGAAGCGGAAAGAGAAAGTTGAAACTCTTGACATAAATAGATCTACAGTTTCCCTTTGCTTCTCAAATCACGTTCAAAAAGTCTGTGAAGTGCAGGGGGTTACTCACAAGCTTAAATGACATTACTCTTTGGGCACAGAGTGCTCAGCACTGTCTAGGAAAATGCCTGAATTTCAATGGCACTGCTCATGGTGAGTTTACTTGTGTCTAGGCTGTGTCTTCAGATCACATTAGATAATCCCGTGAGGAGTTGTTTCGCCATTCAGCTCAAGGCTTGGTGATGCAAATTTTATTTGTAATTTTGTCTGAGTACAGACACCTGCTACTTCAGGCTTGTGGATTACAAGGTATGGCTTGCTACAGCTTTCCAGCTGCAAGTCCAATGCAAAATCCCAGCATAAAAATCTGGAAATAGCAAATTCCTTTTACATGAGGAGCACAAGGAATTACTAAAATAGAAATCTTTGGAACACAGTTGTTCCAGGATCTCAAACATAATTTTACTCTGTAGGAAATGATGAACTTGATGCACTGGGCACTAACAGAAGAAAAGAGGAGAATGTATTTTAAAGCACTTCATTGTTGTCTTCAGGAGATTTTTTAAATGTACCTACTGTGTGAGGGAAGACTTAATTTTTAGCTGGTTCTTTGAAAAATTAACTCTTAAAACGTCTGCAACATAATTTATAAAAGGAACGTGTTTGAGACCACATTCAAGTGCCGTTCAAATGACTGTCCCCAGACTGTTCACTGCCGTATCTTCAGGTACGGTGTATGCAAGGCCAGTTCTTGTTCATTACGTGTTAGTCCTTCCTTGGTATGTTACGACTAAAGGTAGCACTCTGCTGTTGCCTGGCTATACACGGAGTGATGCAAACACCAGGGTGTAAGAATGAAAAACAGAAGGGAAAGCTATCTTGAACCATTAGCACTTCTCCTGTTGAGAAAACAATGTTAATTTTTTTTCAGGACACCCCTACAAGCAGGCAGCAGGACAATAAAGATTGGCTTTTAAGTCCAGAGCAAATCTTGTTAACTTCAATCCCAGGCAGATCTGCAGTTTAATCTGGATAAAGATTACAGAGTGATTTACAAATGACAGCATTAACCTGCCTGTAATTAATTTATCTTTATTTCTACTATTAATTACGTAAAAATCAATTCTGCTTTTTTTTGTAACCTGTTCCTTTCCATTGTACTTCTGCGATGAGTCGCTTTTAAAAATAATCTGTTCTTTAAATTTTCCTAGATTTTTCTGTGGTGGTAGCAATGACTCCACACACAAATGAGGTTCACGTACAGGGCACTACCACAAAGGCCATACATGCTTATAGCACACACTAATTTAAGACTTAATTTCAGGACGTGCTGATGGACAAAGGGGTAATACTACAGTTACCATTTTCAGTGCAAATGAGACTGTCTCATTCACGTGGAATGTGTCCGGGATGACTTACTACCTAGGTAGTGGTACGCAGTACAACACACTTAAAATAAAAGCTGGATAGTATTATACTGGAGGATGAAATCTGACTGAAGACTGGCAAACAAGCTGCTTTTAACAATGAGTGGTTTAAGTAAAATTAATGAACAGCCCGAGAAAGTTAACTGCATGTTACTTACTAGCCTATTATTAGCAATTCCTTGGGTCTGAAGTTAAAAATCACCACACCTGACAAGCGTTAAGTCTTAAAGCCAGGCGACTCCATCACAACCTCAAGACTATGGAAATCTGGACAGGTCACATATATCGAGTCGCCCACCAGCCTGAGAGCAGCACAGCACGCCGGGCTTGCCTGGTTCTGCCCACGCCAGCACCCGCCCCTTCCACCCTGGGCCGCTGGGCTGGTGGCAGGGGTGTGAAAAGCAGCGTGCTGTTTTGAGAATGGAAACATCATCTGGAGGGTTACAGGGCTGATAATTACTGACGCTGCCCCCTTCTATAGCAAGACCTGAACGGTCTTCGGAGAGCGCTCCCCAAAACAGTAACGAAAGAGGTGAAAATGCCTTTTGGTGGCTGTCCTGTTCCACACAAAGAATGACTCATTTTAGGCACTCTACAGGGAATGTTTAAGCTAGATTTCTTCTTATGCCTCAGTTATCCCATCTGTGCTGTTTGCTCATTAATTTAAGGGAAGCCAAAGGGAACTTTTCACTACCCTTCTGTCCTCGCTATCTTGTCCTCTTCACAGCCCCAGGGCACGGCTGTTTGCAACAGAATGGAAACCATCACGAGGCTCTTGACTTCCCAAAAAATATTTTCAGCAAACTGCCTAGAGCTGACAATGAGCATATTGTGCTTCTCCCACCACACCCCTGCTGCTGGAGATTGTCCCGCAGCCGCTCCGCTCTGCCCCAGATGGCCTGGCACACCCGCTCCACGCCGAGGGCAGACCCCCAAGTGTAGAGGACTGAGGGCGGCGGGTTGATCAGCATTGATAACATGCAGCTGTGGCCTTGCCTCAGCGGCAGTGGGTTGGTTGACATGGATGATGTGCAGCTGTAGCTCGTTCCAGCTAAGTGGTTAAATAGCCCTGAGGATGGTGGGAGGGGGAGCAGCAGTGTGGTCTGACCTCTGGAGGAAGGTGCTACAGCACGGACAGTAGAATCTGACAACGGTAAAGCCCTGTTGCAGCCTGCTAGTTTGATTGTGCTGCAACAACTGGTGCCCCGTGTGAGGACAACTGAGTGGGACTCGACTACAACACGTAAGTGCAGCAGTAACCGCACCTTGCGCAGGCACTGCTGCTGTGCTGGGCTGTGGGCTGCAGCCCCGCCACCCCCCGAGCCCCAGGGACACCCTGCTGAAGAAGACCAACCGAAACAACAAAGGCTGCAGCACTCGAGCTTTTCCTTTGGAGCTGGTTTTCCACCCCGCAGTCAACACGGTACATGCGGTTCCTTAAGAAGCCTGTTGGAGCTGGCCCTGGCCCTGCCTGCCCCTTACACGAGCAGGACCGCTCTTCCAATTGCTATGACCCCTCTAAACACACTGAAATATTGCGATAATGATCACCTGCCAGATCACCGGTGACTGGGATCACCTTCCTGGTATTCCCACAGGGACACGTTTTGTTACTTTTCAGATGTATTATTAAGAATACACGGATCTCTTAGGAAAGCACACGCTTCTGCTAAGCATCACTGTACCAAAAGGCACATTAAGGGGGAGCTTTCTGTTCACGCAAAAGCAGCCAAATGCCCAGCTTTTATTGAAGCAAAGTGTTTTCTGGGACCCTAGCTTTAACTGTACGCCACTGAAGACATGCACAGGCATGTTAAAGCCTGACACACAGGATACGTTTTATGGCCCTCCACCCCCTTGCATTATCACCTGTATGGTTTTATGAAAGAACTGAGAAGCCACAAAGCTTCCTCAGCTCCCTCAGCCACCAGCAACATCATCGGCTGCACCTTCAGCTACCCACGTGCTAGATTCAATGCTACTGCCGGACACCTCTCCTGAAGGACAGTACACGTGGAAATATTTCTCTATTATTCATCTCTGGTAATCTTTCCTACTCTGAATTTCTGCTACTTATCACCTGCCCTGTAATGTAAGGACACACTTTTTTTCCCTAGGTAAAAACTACAAGGAGTGAACCACAAGCCACAGTATTTACATACTTTTACCCTTTACGCTGTGCGTACTCCACAGTAAAAAAAGAAAAGCAGTACTTTCTTTGAAGATGGTAACTGAATTCTACTGTATAAAAGCATACCAAAAGCAAAAAAAAAAAAGGACCCAAGTTTTGTCCAGGACTTGTCTATTTCTGTAGAATATAACTATAATGTTATTTCTATATAAAATATTTCTATATAAATAACAGAAATTTCAATATAAACCAACTAGAATGTTATTTCCCATTGGGAAGGGTATAAATTTGAACAGCTGCTGAACTCCCATATTTATTTTGCATCACAAACACTTTTAACTGTTCATTCATTTTAGAGCAATCTAAGATAATTCATACAAGTCTCTTGGACTTGCACCGTGGGTGTTATTTGAGGAGTGTTGTCATAATGAACAACTCTCCTCATTTATCAATAAACCAAGGTCTTTGGCACCAGACATTTGTAAATTTAAATTTATTCAAAAACCTAGTAAGACTGCACTGAAATAACGCTTTTTTTGTACTCCGTGTGATCGCTGTTGTTATTGAGACTAGTCTGGCATCAGTTGCATGTAAGACCTCACATTAGCATGTACTGAGCTCTGCCATCGTGACTCAGAATTATTCTACTACTAATGCAGCTTTTCACTAGATAGTGATCACTGAAGTATTTCATTTTGTGCTACTGCATTCCACAGATGTAAACCAGTCTACCTCTACATTAGCAATATTTACTTCCCAGCAAAAGGAAGAAACAGTAATTAAAATTGCAGTTGTGTCGTTCTCCCGCTCATAGCCCCTCTTTGCTACGCTGCTTCCCATTAACTCAGAGGAGAGCTTCTTCCCGGGCTGCTTGGAAAAGATGCAAGCAGCTCGGGTAGGGTTCCCCTCACCTAGCTTAGTTATGCAGACTGGGCATGTCCCAGTTTCTAGACTCCGTCACCAGTCAGGCACCTTTGGGGATTCACTTGCACGTTCCAGACACATTTTAGATGAAGTAAACCACCTTCCAGAGTACATTCTCTCCATCGGCTAGAGAGAGAGCCGAGATGATCTAGACTAAACACAACTCTCGGGCATTTACTTTGCCAGCTGTATGCACGCCAGAGGGTGGGGAGGAATCTTCTGTTCATTTCTAGCACTTCCATGTCATCCGCACCTTCCAGTTAGGCAAGAGGAAGAGAAGTCATATACAAAGAGCACTGAAGAAAAACAAGTGACTAATTCCTGAAGGGGTTTTTGTTTGGTACGTGCTTTTTTGTTTGGTTGTTTTGTGGTTGTTGGATTTTATTATTTTTTTTTTTAAACTAAAAATTGTCTCTCGATTTTCCCTTTGTTGACCGTATTCTTTCATTACCTATAGTCTCTTCTGGCTATTAATTTTTTCTTCCTTGACATTAGTATTTCTTGAAAGAACTATTAATTCTAGACTAGAAGTATTCATTGATGCCTTCTGGATAAATTCCAAGCCTTTCCAAATTTAACATTTCAACAGCACTTCACCCTCTCTTCACATACAGTTCTTCCCTCCCCAGTCTGCAGTCTGACTTCTGTCCTGCACACCACCTCCTCCCCTAGTGTACTTCTGGGAGCGCACGGGAAGAGTTTCCTTTTGCTCTTGTACAACAATTCTCAAGAAGCCAGTACTAAAATATCTTTAAAGAGATACCGAGACGTAGCAACACTTAAAGCTGTAAGGAAACGTAAGCAGTTTAAAAGGATTTTACACTCCCACTCTTCTCCATGTGCTGGAAAAACACCCTTCCCACAGCTTAGAGGAGTATTGCATTTTCCTTACCATTAGTATTAAACCAAAAAAAGCCAATTATTTAAATAATGACAGAGTATATGAAATTTCACAATCCTGGCAAAGCTGAGACAAATGGACTGTTTCTGAATCTGTGAATGAATGCTGATGCCCTCTTTTGTTAGCTGCAAAAAACCAATACTGCTTTTTAAAAGAGTCTGTTTCTTATTAAAGTTTAGAATACTCATTATTCTGGTATCTGAGCTCCAAAATGTACAGCACAATACTCCTCGACACCTTGAAGCAATTTTATATAAAGGAGAACAGTTTCTTAAACTTTTGTATCATTCTCAATTCAAGGCTGCAGAAGACAGTAAACAGTGGGTGCAGTTGCCTGCATACTCTGAATTCTATTTCTTGCCCTGTTGATTTAATGTCCTCACCGGGATAACAGGCCCTATGGAAAAAAACCACCATCACAGGTGTTGAACACAAGTTGTAACTACACCCTGATTTTTTTTCCCCCTTAAGGTGTAGACTGACTGTTTTTTCAGGAAGACGAAGGATAGAAAGAATTAACAGGGCTCCACACCCCCCATTATCTGGAAAAAATACACATAGCACGCCCGATCGGCATGGCACTGGGCAGCATCCAGCCGTGCATGTGGCTCGGACTACTAAACCGGTATGACTTGAATGATTAGGCTCATGCCAGAGGCCCACAGTTTGATCTTCAAAATGTTAGTATGTGGTTGGTAGGGATCTAACTTTTATTACATGAAGTGCAGTTAAACAGCTGTTAAGAAAAAAATCTGGAACTATAAAAAAAATAACAAGTGAAGCATATAAAAATACTTGCCCAGCAACTCCTGCATCAACCAGTGATGTGGTGTGACTTGACCTACACTGCACCAGCATGGACAGATGAACAGCAGCAGTTTAAGGGGAACTTAAAAACATTACAGCTAGTCAGTAGAAGACTATAATAAGCAATGCAAAGGCTTGCCGCTCTAGTGAAGCCTTTATATTCTAAAAGACTATTAGCAGTGCATACTTCTTTTACTTGTGATGTAAACACAGCCACCTACAAGGTACTTCTTTCAAAAAGCAAAGGCCATCCATTGAGGGAACTCTTGCTGCCACAGCACAGAATCCTGTTCTTGGGACCGCTGTAAGGTGGAGATGGCCACAACACAGAACGTACTTCTCAGACCTTTGCTACTATTTGAAACATACTGAAAAAACAAGAATCTGCTCAGTGCAGAGTTGAGTACTACATGTTTTGATTCTGGCAATGTAACCTCTAGGTTTTTTTGGTGGCTTGACTGGCCTTTCAAAGGTATTTTTAAAATTTTAACTCTTAACTGCTTATGTTAAATGGGTCAGGAACTGCCTACTTTACAGACTACCTCTTTCTCAGTCTCTTCCTTTTCTTAAGCCCACAATGTCTAATTAAGTATTTAGAAGGAACCAGGGAAAGAGACATTTGTAATAGTGCTCCTGTGCTTTCCGACTCTGTGTACCTCAGATGCTCCTCAAGATGCGGTGGAAGCACTCTGTGGCTTTTGCAATTTCTTAGCAAGACAAGGAATTGGTAAGCCAGAAACAGCCATGACAGAGTTGGTTTGTTTTTTTTATTTATTTTATTTTTTATTTTGTTTGGGAAGACCATTCCTGTAAACAGAACTGAATAATGGAACATGGTTTTCATGCAAAGTAAGACTTAGTTCCACTGTCTCTAGAAGACACTAACTCTAAACTGACTCTGTCATTGCTGCTTTTGCATGCAGTGGCTGATCCTCTTTTCACATACTCCCAAATAAATCTATGTGAATTTTTGTCACAATAAAAATGAAAGGTAATTTTAAACAATAGCAAGAACTCAAGACTGTTTTCTCCTCTTTTCCTCATTCCAGCTTATCAGGCCGTATATGTCTTCATGAAAGAGATGACTAGACTATTGAAGCTAACACCTCTGCAACAACCACCTCTGCCTGCACATCAAGCTGCCAGAAGAAACTGTTCTGAAGTTGCAAACACTGTTTAATCCTGTACAATTCTGATGGGTAAGCCTCTCTTCAAACAAGGTTTTCAGTAGCAGCTGGGTAGGCAGAAGGAGATAAGAAACATTGCAAGTGAAGGAGGAAGACAAAGTTGGTTAATAACACAAGGTAGAGCTTCTCAGTCATTAATAAGCAGCACCAGACGGGGTGGGATAAAAGGTTTAGGGAAAAAAAAAAAGCATTTTAAACTATATAACAATAGAAGCAGAAACAAATTCCTCTTCTCCCCATTCTTAACCATAAAGACAGTGCACGCTTGCTTTGTGCGGCCATGTCAATGAGGCACAAGCACTTCTCTGGAAGCTAGTCAGCAGCTATTCTTTTGTGACTCAGGGAAAAGGTTTCCATATTTTAGTTGTGGATGATATGAGTTACAGTAAGAGTAGTTATCAGTGAAAAGAGTATATGAGTTTCTCCACCGGCAAAACGTAATTGTTGGATGAAAATTTTTTTTCTTATCTCAAAAACATGTATTTGCCCTTTAAATTAAGAGCGCTTCTAGAAAAATAAACATCAGGTATGATAACAGACATTTATCATTTGACTTTTGATGAGTACTAGAAGTACCATGTTAAAAAATAAATCAAGTAGGTTTTTAGTCTTCTGTAGGAAATTATGTTAACATGCAAACTATTAAAGTTAAAAGATTATTAACTTTTGGCTATTAAGTATCACAATATAAATCAAACCTCTGCTACTTTGTTACGCAGAGGTTATTGAAATACTAATCAGAAGTTCTGGATTGTATCTTGCAATAAAGTAAGCGCCATCCATCTCCAACGCGACCTCTTCACTGTTCTCTGAAGACAGCACGAACATACAGACAAAAGCCAAGGCTGGCAGTAAGTCTGAGCAGTGGCGGGTCTAAACAGTGGATTGTGAGATGTGGTACATCGTACCACAATCCTGAGGCAAGCAGCCTTTCAATATGCAACAACTAGTTGAACAACTTCCTGAGTTTGATGCAGAATATTGGCATGGCATTATCAAGGCTTGGATTTTCAGCATCAAGCTGCCAACAACACAAGCCATCTCTTCTGGCCTGTCGAGAGTGTCAGCAATTTAAGCTACATAATACCACGCCCACGAGGCTGGGTTAAATCGCCTAGAGTGCTGCTCAAGTAGAGCTGTGACTCGGATCAGATACTCAACACAGTGTTATTTGGGTGAGAGGTGATTCTGGGTTCTCCAAACTACCTGTAACAGCACTGCATATCCTTACATAGCATCCAGCTTTGATATTTTACCATGTTTGCCACCTTACAAGTTGCCATATCTACATATTATGCATTGCAGAGGGAAGTAGTACAGTGCATACCAGGAATGGAAGTGATATGACCGGACTGTAAACAAGCAAACAAAAGCTTGCTATATTTCTCCCCTCCCTTTGTTTCTCTGTAGGCTACAGTCTTATCCAAAATACTTTGTCTGTTACAGAAAGCCACCTTGATGCACTAGCAGTTCCTAAACACAGAGGCTAGCTGTCCAACTACTCCTTAAATCTTGCCACACAACACTTTATCACCAAGGAGAGGACAAGAAAAATGGAAAAACACTGTTTAAGGGGACAGCACTGTGCCCAGTGAAGCCGATAGCAGGAATACTGCTAAAACATCAGTTATTCTTAGTTCTGTCAAAATAAACTGAGATACTTCATTTTACAGTGTATTTGTAGAAATGCAAAACATGGTTTTCATTTTTTTTTTTTTAAACTCACCATTTGAGGTGTTGTTCTGACATCTACCACAGCAAATAAGCTGTGAAAACAAGAAAATCCTGTGGGATCTCAGCTATGTATACAAAGGCCTTAAAAACCACAAGTAGGGTTTTTAAGCATGCTTGGCTTAAGACACTCGGCATCATTCAAGTGGAGATACCAGCGTATTACTCCAGTTCACATCACGGATATATTACTGTAACAGTCCCATAACAAAACTACAAGAAACATGTATGTTCTTGGGAAAATCCAGTTTTAGGAGGCATTACACAAGTCTGAGAAAACTGAGAAGCTGAAAACATTATAGAATATGGATAATCTAACAAAAGAGTTCTGAAGCTTGGAGGATTCATGCATACTGTTCTATGCAAAGGCGTAACATCACATACATTCTAAATAGAAAAACAAGTATGTTGCCACTACTATTTTATACTGTTAATTTCAACTTGTTCACTTCTTAAAAAAAGTATTAAATCTTGTTTGGAGAAGCTTTGAACTGTTTCAGAACACATGCCCTTCCCTTACAACAAAAGGTGCTGGATTTCCTTAGGACTGAATTCCTGTTATGTATTCTTAGTTTCAAAACGGATGAGGACTGCATGCATCTTCAATGCTGAAAAACTAGTCACACCTGTCAATTAAAAGGGAATAAGATAAAAATTTTGCTTACCTTTCCATGAACAACAATTCTGATTAAAAGGGATTTCATCTAGTAGATAATACCCATTTAAACAATGTATCGTGTGTTACTAGGAAAAACGTGTTTAAATTAATCTTCAAGCATTTCTTTAATTACGATAAAGTCACCTAAGATATCACAGGTTTTTGCATTTATCAATCTCTCAAATGATACTAACTTTGTATTCATTACATTAATTATTATAAAATGTATAAATTACATTAATATAAAAATATTGTAAACCAATCCATATCTAGCAAGCTTAAAGTGAAGACCAGACACTCACTTCTGCAGGCATTCCAGCTCCAAAGGCAGGTCACAACCTACATAAACTCTATTCGTTAAACTGTATTCTAACAGTTCACAAAAACAGGGATCCTACAAGAGAAGATTAATGTTTAATTTAAATCATGCTGCTCTGTGAAGTGAATTTTCAAACAAATTAGTAAGGCACATGAATGCAGGAGATTTAATAGGACCTTTTCTAGAAAAACAACTCTGCAAATGGTGTAACGTGAGAGAAAGATACCTATAGCTACTGTAAGTTATATTTGTTGCACATAGCTGTGGGGAAACTAAACATGTTATTCAGAGTATTTCTGGAATACTGCTTTCCTTCTTATCCAGAAAGTCAGATGTAACATCAGATATTAAAAGCTCACCTTATTCCTGTGGAAGAACCATGCAAGGGTTCAAGAGACCGCCTCCCTGGCAGGCTGTTATTATAACTAGGAGCAATCACTTCTACAAGCTTCCGTTTAAAAGTGAAGCGAATTCATTTTGTGAAGGATCCGATTGCATAAGGTTATGCAGAATACGCTTACTTGGACTTGCTGCTGGAGAGCTTCCCTCTCTTGTAGAGAGAAAAAGGAGGCAGAAGCCCAGATGCACCACAGCATTACAATTTCCTTCGTGCCTGGAAGCTTACTGCGTGGGTGCCTGCACTGTTCATCCTTACAGGAACCTATGGAGTTCAGATATTTGCAAGTGCAGACTGAGGACTGCACACCAATTCTTAACATAATCTGATGTTCCTTCCCTCATATCAGATTAACCCCCTCAAATCCTTCATTTACTGTGGCAAATACTGGATCCAATTCAAAGATATAAAACCAAAACTTACTTTCACAAGAACATGAGGATTTCCCACGACAATCAGCAAAGCTTTTGATCTAGTAATTGCTACATTAAATCTCTTAGGGTTCGAGAGAAAGCCCAAGCAGTGTTTGTCATCACCAAACAAGCCTTCATGAGACCGCACCTAAAATTAAAGATGGATAATTTTAGAAACAGAAGAGTAAGGAAGTTACCCTATGGCTAGGTAAGTTGTTTTAAGATAGCGTTTACCTACTGCAGCAATCCACACACAGCTCTGTCAACAATTAGCACAAGTTAGCTTCCTAATCCAAGTTTCAGCTAGCTATTTCCCACCATTAGCTCTCCCACAGAAGGTCTGTCCTCCAAGAGGGTGCTAAGACAACTTCAGCAATTTCAAGAGAATTGTGTACTAGTTTCATTTTAGCATCATGAGCATCCACTGTAATTTGAAACAGAAGATACCAAAACTGCTTCCTAAAAACTAGCGATTTTATCTTTTCAGTAGAAGAATTGCTAGAGCTCCTGGCATTCCAGTTCCTAAAGCTGAATGACAATTCAGTGTGTCTTTTCTGCAAGCCTTCTTCAGCAGTCTCAGTGTGCTTTGACTGCTTTTTCTAAGCTAAGCCAAAGCAATTAGTACGCTGTAACTACTGCTCATTAAACTTGCACCTATTTCATCTATATTTGAACACATTTTTGATAAAAGGAAAATTTCATGACCTAAATAATGAGTCTTTGTAAACAGGAGCATAGTACATACCTAGAACTACTTTAAGAAAGATGTAATGCTGAACTGAAGAGCTATGGTATGATGCAGAACAAAAAGCAAGCATAGTATGACTGCCCTCAGGAAAAAAAACAATCAAGAAAGTCCCACAGACTATTCCCTCAAGCCACAAAAGAACCCCCCAAACCCATCCCTTTCTCCACTGCCTCATTCACCCTGCTTTCCAGTGTTTTGGTTTTTACGCAGCTCTTTTACCCTCCTCTCTCCAAGAAATCCTACGTACTCCTGTTAATAGTCATCCAGTACTGGTCGTATCTTCAGCTACACATTCCTGGTCTACACTTCCTTCTTTGATCAGTTTGCCTTATATGCCATTACTCAGACTTACACAGGTTGTGTCTGTACTGTACATTCTTGAACAGCCCCGAATCACAAACACCTCACACACACCATGTTGCAAACAGTTAAGTATTTTTCTTTATTTAGAGACTTAGTGCACCAAAACCACATTACCATTTGGAAAAAAAGCAAGCATATGCAGACTTTTTTTGTATTCTGAACCGAATTCCACACTGTAGAAAATAGGTAGCTGTAGGGTAGCTCTGTAGGGCCCTTAATGCCTACCAAAAGAAAGTCTAAACACTCAAATACAATCAGGTACACTGAACTAGCATCACTTGCTGATGTTCAAAGTATTAAGTTAGTCTTTCTCTAAAGTTTCCCCAATTGTCTTTTTCACTGATCCAGCACAGATTTACTTCTGTCCAGGAGTTCAGCATGCCTACAACAGTGCACATTTGATGGATGTCGTCTCAGAACATAAACGATTGGTATCACATATTGTGGTAGCAAAAAGCCTTCTGCAAAAAGCCTCGGTAGCTATCAACTGACTTATCACCTGCTGCTTACACTTCTCAACCCCACACTGATTTCTCCTTAGAAACACATCCTCTTGTCAAGAGCCCCAGCCAACAATCTTACATGTCTGAGAAGACAAAAGACAGAAAAGTAGGACATAAAGAAACTGCTGTAGTTTTTCCGTTTAGGGGGTTTTCATGTCAATTCAAATGCCAGGGCTATGTGCATGCACTGGAGCAATATCTAGTGCATTTAGAGAGAGGGAACTGGCATATGTCAGCACCTAACCTCAACTTCAGTCTTCCGAGGCCTGCTGTCTTGGCTGCTACAGACAGGATTTCCACACTCTAGTCAACTGCCTGAAAACTAGGACTACATCTTTGTCTGTCACCTGCAGATAACATGTACTAAGATCTTTCAGAAAAAACAGACATCAGCTGAAGCATACTGGTCATCAAGTTTGCAAAAGGTGAGAGACAAGGGCTTCCAGCTTACAAACAACAACCGCAACTCCCCCCAGTACTCTGTAACACAATCCTCTCTTTCTCCCTTTGTCAAATGCAAGGGATAGGCTCAACACAAAGCCACAGAAACCATCTTCCCAAACACATGTGTCTTCCTACATTTCCCGAATGCTCCCTTTTGCCAGCACTTTTCTGAAAGACCCATTTATTGCAAAGAGTGAAACTAAATACCTCTGCATTTTCATGGTCATCTAGAGAACTCTAGCGATGCAGTTTATGCCCCTATACCATTGTATTTACATAAATGCAGTCAACCAAAATAAACTCTGAATCAAGGAGGTGATGCATTGTTAAAACGATGGCCTGTGACTAGTGTACTGCTGAAGCAGATAGAAACAGCATGGATTTCCCGCCCCGCCCCCCCCGGACTTTTTTTCAAGGCTTGTGATAACTTCAGATTCAAAAAGCCAGCATCTAGAAAAGACCTTTACTGACATTCCTATAATACAACCAGTACCACACTTAAAGTGCACCATCAAGACAATCATGAAAGACTATCAAGTGCAGTCCCACCAATGCAAAATAAATAAATTTTGATAAAGGGTATTCAGCTTCTAGGCACAGTCAACATTAGTGTCTGGGAAGTCATGAGCTGTATACCATTAAGTGATAATTCTCAAAGTGATGGTGAAAAATAATGGAGGAACCTACATCAGCTTTTGTAAGTCAAACAGCAATTACTTTTTAATACTGTGATTCACACAGTTGTCTTTCTAATATTTATAATGCATCCAGTTTCCATTCTCCCTATGCACACTTAAGTGAAAGGTATGCTATACGCATGAAACTTAAATAAACTCAGCAGAAGTACGTACAAAGGTTTAATGTTTTACCTCAAAATTTCTCTCTGTACTGTTTCTATGCACTTAAAAATAAGCTCTGTTTTCAAATACTGTGAAAGAGACAAAAACGTAGCTTTTAAATTTTTACTTTTAATTTTTAAAAGCCCTATATCAAAAAGGAAACAGAACCAGACACATACAAAAACTCTCCAGAGGACCACAACAAATATACATACTGTTGATAAGATGATAACCATGTACTCCTGCCCTTGAAACTCTTCTACTGTGCCAACTTTAATGTCTGTCATATCAATACTTCTCAGAAGAAATTTAATTTTTTCAACCTACCAAAACAAACAAAAAAAAGTGTTGAAGGAATTTATATTTACATTTGATGGTGGATTAACTAAAACTGAAAACATACTACATATACAAGTAAGTGATTTAACACAGAGGTGTCACAGGGAATGCCTACACCAAACTTAGCCACCACCTACTAGTAAGGTTTTGAAATAAACCACTAATGTTTCCTGAGAAGCACCACACTTATTACATAGCTTAGAAAGTGCTCACTACCATCATTTAAACAAAAATCAACAGGTTTGTTTTTTTTTTTATAATCCAGGTTTTAATGAAAAGAACAACTTAGATCCATAAACCCTCTTCTTCCATTGTGATTATATCCACAACTATGCTTGCCCCAGACGCAATAGGGCAAGCAGCTTCCCCCAGCCCCTTAAGGCGGCTGTACAGAGATTCCAGCTTTGCTTGCCCGTTGCACCACGCAGAGTGAAAGACAGAGGTGAGATGTGATCTAAAGTACCCTCCCAAAAAGAGAAAGAGAACAAGGAGTCTTGTGCACTGGAACACTGGTATATGCAGGGTCAGTATACTTCCATCTCCTAAAAGCTGCTTGGAGACTATACCTTAAGTGCTCCAAGAAATTTACCAAGAAATCATGCCTGGCTAAGCTGAGGATTACAGTCAACGACTATTTTCTAACCAGTGTTCCTCCAATACAAGGTGACTTTCTTGAAGCAGACACTACTATTCTATGTCTTGCATCATAGGCAGATGAAAGACATAATCATACGAAATGTTTTAGGGAGTATCAGAGGTTCAGTCACTTCAATACTATATATAAATATTTGAAAAATAAATAGTAACTGTAAACATGGGCAGGTGCATACACCTGAACAGTAGGATCAGTACAGGCAGAATTCTAATTGGCAAGTGAGATTTCTTCAAAAGGGGTTGGTCTTTTCCACACACCTCACAGTGTTTCACCCAACCTACACAGGCAAGGCCATGAATACTGAGATGTGAACACCAAGAAAAACAGTACACACACTGTCCAGAGCGTACTCTGGAAATGAAAGGAGATTTAATCCCTTTTTGTTTTTTTAAAATGAAAGCAGACATCACATGCTGAATAGACATGAACACAAACAGTTTTAAAAATAAACCACAGCATTTGAAGTTGAATCCAACATTCTCTCCAGGTTTAAACAGCAGCACAAACTTCAAGTCTGACTGCAAGACAGATAAAAGTCCCAATTCCTCTAGTTGCCTCAAAGCTTTAATGAGGTGACGTGCCACCTACTTCACTGCATTTCTCTTGTTCCGCTCCTCAGTGCGGAGTGACAGAATCAGACTGCTGTTTCAGCTGTTGGATAATAAATTCTTGACTTGCACTCTTCACTCCTAACAGCTGAAAAATCTGCTTCTGACTCCAAAACTGCAAGAAGATTTCTCCTTACATAATTTACTGATTTTTAAAACTGAAAAAGTAGAATGCCATTAGAATTGTCTTTCTCTAGGTTTAGATTTCAATGGAAACATCATTAATAACTGATGCCACACAGTGTAATATGACACAAAAAAAGTGAAGTTTTGAGATATGCCTCCCTGCTCTAACCAACCACAGCCATGCTAAAGTTCTTATACACCAGCTATACCTGTTTACGATACGGTGTAATCACTCCAATATCAGTCACTGACACTGCAGCATTTTCATTTTTAGCAAGGTGGCAACAGTACTGCATTACTTTAACTGCTTCTGTTGGATTAAACCACGAAAGACTGCAACCTTCACGTGTTTCACTGCCCTGTATTAGGCGAAAGGAAATGAGGAAGATGAAGACCAGGTACAGAAGTCACTAAGTATTTATTAATAGATTATTCTTACACATCCTAAATGCAAAATAAGAGTGATGTAATGTTACACACATTTTATCTTCCTTGCTATGTACCCTTTCTAGTTAACAAGTATTACCTAACATTTTATACTGTGTTATTTAAGCTGAAGAAGAGTTTATGACAACAGTATGTTAAATGTGCAACAAAAGTTAAATCTCAACTCAGAGTAACATGCATTAGCAAGTTGGTATCTTACTTTTGTGCAAGGCAGAAGAGTTCAGGCCTCTTCAAGCAGTGGATATTATGACTTTATTAACCTCTTCCAAAGTACTATTCTTCCCCCTACCCACTTAAACCTTAATAATCCTCTAGTTTTAGAAGCTTTTATTCATTCTAACGTAGCAAACTCATCAAAAGCAACCTAAAAGAGCTGGCTGTAGCTCCATCTTGGTCAATCTGCTACAAATTTAAACTTGTATCAAAATGTCTCCACAATACAATTCAATGGGCAGCTGCTGCTTAGTTCTTAGTGAACATCTGACTTCAGTAGTTATTTCTAAAACCAGATAGCCAGGAAGTCAAATTATTCACAAAAGAGTTTATTTTCATATCCTTTGTAAAATTCATTCTGAAAACTCACCTACAACATCAGCAAATTTCTATCAGGCCTCCTTATTCATTCTTCCATTACATGAACATTTTACATACCCTTATTCCATGGAAAATTAGTGGAAATCCTTTCCTGGGCAATTTCTTCCAGTGCAACAAAGAATTTACTACTGAAGTGTCTGCGCAAACTTCTAGCTCCTTATGATAAAACAATTTAGATGGCAAGGCAAGCAATGCAGCATGTGACCTGTAGTTCTTTACAAGTTTTGTGATCTGCAAAGATAAAAACCAAAATCCATAACTGAAACCGGTAATTATTTGTCAGACTCCACAGTACACACCTCCCAAGCAGATACTACCTTACTATCCTCTAGCATTTAGCTTTTCCAAAGCTGCTGAAGAACTGTATATTAAAGGCAAAACCTGCAGGTGTTACCATCTCTAAGTAAAGAAAATAATTAAAAAAACCTAAGTGAGAGCGATTTTTTGAAGGATCACCTCTTTCCCCTCCAAAGAAAAAAGAAAGAAAGAACTGAATGTACGTGACAGTTGAATTGGTCATCCTCCAGTTCCTTAAAACATTTGATCTATAGACACAGACACTTTTTTTTTTTAAGAGAGTCAGATTTTTTTCACAGGATTTCCATGGATGTAACTTGTTCTTTTGAGGAAGTCTTGACAGGCAGCAAGAAAGCGACAGGATAGCTGACAGAAGCTGGCCTTAGAAACCAGTAATGTATTTGTCTTTAAATGAAAGAACAGCTTTAAGGAAGCATTCCGGTCAGTAATAACTAGCTATGCCCTGTAAAAACACTAACATATGATACTGAAGTCCAATGGTATCTAACAAAGCCCTCACACTTCCTTGTCTCCCATTACACCAATTCTCCTTAAGCATTGTATCACGAACACAATAATGAAAGTTTGTCATAACAGATTTTGGGAGGAAGCGTGTTAGGCTTTTCAGCAGGCTGAACCTAACCTAAAGCCTAGGGCCAAACACCCCTACTTTCCCCCTTGAACCTGCCATCAGATTTCCTCTCTCCTCTGCTTACATGGTCATCCAGCTAGCTCTTGCTCCCACTTTAACTCTTCAAAGTATATTATCATGAGAAGGGGAAGGCATCTTAGTAAGTTTAACTTTAGCCCTACATTCCACATTCAGACAAGAATTTAAAGCAGCTGAACATCTGTGCTCATTTATGCACTACACTACCTCTGCCACTTAACACAGACTTTAGGTACCTCACCATACAAGAGTTTTGGGAAGTTATCCTTCAGAGGAAGGGGTGATAACCAAACAGGAACAGTTTCTTTTTTCCCTTCTGGAAACACTATGTTTGCAAAATTAATCTTTATGTTTTAAAGGGAGGCTTCGTTTGTCTTATGTTAAAAGTAGAAGTTGTACTTGTTCATTTGTGGAAAACTAAGTTACAAAGTTATGGTATGTGTGGATAATGGAGGTGGAAGGGAATTTTAAGCCATTATTTAGAATTCTGCTTTGTGCACCATATTTGACTTACTCTGCCTAAGAATAGACAACTCCTTCAAAGAAGGTTTTTAGCATGCTGGAAGGCTCAGTATCCTTGCTATTCAGAGTATATATTAAAAATAATCAAGCTTTCCTAGAGAACTAATGCTCAAGCTAGACTTATTACTAAGCATCAGGGAACAAAAAGGTGCTAAGAAAACAGCAGGAACCACAGTCTCTCATTTTTTTTGATTTAGATGAAAAAAATTGAATAAAATTGCCGTTTTACTCACCAACAAAGGATTATATGCTCCACAGGCACTAAAAGCATCCTCATCTCTCATATATATTTCTCTTGATGTCAGTCTTTCCAGCAAGGAAATATTTAATCCAAAAGTCAGTGCAAGTTCGGATTTTATTACTGGCCCTAACTGCTTTGGATCTCCAGCAAGAACTATCTGTATATACAATAAAAAAAATAATAATCCATCTTGTATTAAAACAGTTATAAAAAAAAAGTACTTTCAGTAATGTACACACTTCAGAATTCAAAGGTCAATTTATATCAAGTATTCTGCTCCCCTCCAAACTTCTCATCTGTATGAAAAGCAGAGTTAGGTCCAGGACACAAGTACATTGTTGTCTTACACTAAGAAAGCATGTTTTTATTTTGTCATCTTCCACACACTGAATCCTGTCCTACCAATGCAGACTTGCTTTAGATGTAAAACAGCTTGTTTAAGTGTGGGAAATGGATATTGTACATGAATAAGACTTATTAAAAGTACTCAGAATTCCATATTTGTTACCAGGAAACAGCTGATTGCATTCTACACAATTCACAAAAATACAAACAGTAAACCAAAACTTTTTTGCTTTCAGTAAATGATGCTAAAAGAATTACCTGTCCATTAGCTTCTGAAATCAACCCAATAGGAATCAGGCTCTCTGGTTCACTTGCTTGCCCTGCCTCATCCAGAATCACATGAGTGAAGTGTCCAAGCCTGGAATTAAATAACATGAACCCAAAACAGGGCTGTTTTCAGATTAGTTCATTCTGCCACCCGGTGGTTGACCTCAGCAATTCTGTTAACTTCCTTGTCAAGTGTGCCAGGTAACTCCACACACACAGAGAAAAAGATGGGTATTTTCAACACAGAATACAGAAAGAACAACCCAGTAACTTTAATTTGCCATTTTTGATTTTGTTTACATACTCAGATATATACAACCACTGGTTATCTTACTTAAAGCATAGTTTACACAAAGGTTAAGACATTCAGAAAAGCTTTCCTTGTTCCGTTTCCTTCACGTACAGCAAAAGGTAATTCCCAGACTTTGTTTCTCAACCAAAACTCCTCAAGCCAGTTAGGCTTCAGAGTGTCCTTTTACAAGGTTAAAATAAAAATCAAAGGAATCTTTAGTTAACAGAACTTGACATGGTGGTTGTTCACAGTTAGCGAAGGTGACTTGATAAAAACGAAATACAATACAATTTTTAGTGTGACAATAATTTTGAGCCAGAACGATTGTCAACAGCAATATAATTTCCATGGCTTTCACTGGTAATGGTGGAGAAGTTACAGTGTCAAGAGAGTCTCTGCTGAAACATTACAAAAACCAAGTGGTTTGCTGGGAAGATAATTTTGAAAGAGAGACATATGCAATAAACTATTGAAACAGCTCAAGTTACAGTACAGAAGGTATCTAAAAGCTCTGGGTTTCGTAACATCCATGTCTCAGTGATGTTCCTATCTATAGTACTCTACCGTATTTCTGTTTGATAAAACATTCCTGCACTGCTGCATGTGGTAATTATTATCCTGAACCACAATGCTTGTCGAATATCATCACCATCTTTGCAGTAAGATTTCACTGTGTCATCAATTTGCTGCAAAAACAAAAAGGTATTTTGTAAAATGAAATGCCACTCTAAAACTAAATGTTTAAATTTGAATAAAAAAATCCACTGGAAACCATTTTAGAAGCGGAGCAAAATGCTTAGATTTAAACTCATTCATAAAACAAAATGGTTTTTTCATTAATTTGCCTAAACAAAGTAGTACATACTCAAGATGTCTGTTTTCTTTACTGGAAGGATCAAAACTGAACATAGAGATATTTCATATACATACATTTATATATGTCTGTTTTATATAAAGATGACAATCCTACTTCCTTGCTTTTCTGCATAAGTAGCCTTCATTTGGAGACAAAGGCTTGACTTCAGCAGCAGATTTTAGGATTGCTTTGCAAGTCAAGGCATCTTACCACATTAAAAATCCCACAAATATGTATGTGCTGCTTGTGGAGTTAAGCACTGCAAGAATGAACTTAAGATTCTACAGTCATACAATCAAATTAAGAACTAAGATCAACATTTTCCAGCTAATCTTCTGGAAAAGCTGGAGTAATATGTTCCATACTTTGGATCCTAAGCAAGCCTAACCAGCCTAATAACCACTGACAGTTACATTACTAAATCAGTATTTTAAGATTAAAACATTGCAATGGAACTATTAAATGGCAGATATCAATAATATTACCTCTTCTGACCTGAAGCTAGCATTAACTCGGACCATATCTCCTGGTTTTAACATATTGCTTTGATGCAGCCGCAAGCAAATCAGATCTGTTGCAGCATTTGATGGTGCACAAACCAAAATTCGACTGTCTGGTAGAGTATAATGTATCTACATTAAAGAAGATTGACATTAAAACACACACTTATTCAGAGAAGTAGCAATAACTCAAACATGCCTACCTTATTTCACCGAATACAGAACCCAGAAGAGCCCTGCATACGCATTATATTTACTTTTGCAGTTCAAGAACACTAGTCTTGATAGTCATGACTAAGTACTCTCAAACTGTATGCACTGACAGCAGAATTAATTCCTGGTTATCAGATTAACGTATACCTGTGCTTCATATTATGCACTACTGGAGGCACAGGTTAGATACTGTTCACCAAAAGACAAGAAGACTTGAAAATAAGCCATTCAGGAATTCTGTTAAATCTTTATCAAGTTCTCTCCTCTTTCACAGAGCTACAGAAAATGATGTTTAAAAAAAAAAAAAAGAGTATTTTGAAAACTCCTTGGCAAAAAAAAAAAATAAAAATGATGGTACTTACAGGATTACTGTAAGTGTTCCATCACTGAGAAGATTAGAGGTGACTGAGTTGTCATCCACTATTACCTGTAAAATAGCTTCAACTACTGTTAATGTTTTTCCAGTTCCTGGTGGACCAAAGAGAACATAAGGTGTTGGACGACATTCACCACTCAGTATCCTTTTCACTGCCAGTTTCTGTTGTGCATTCAGCACAGGATTGAAAAATTCACCAGCTCTCTGTTGATGTGTCACAGTTTCACCAACTATAATAAAGATAAGCTTATATTAGAACTCCACATTCTTCAAAAAATTTTCATTTTTCTTATGTGGTAACAATTAACAACTTTCTCAAAAGTTCTGATTTCATAGAACAGCATGTAGAAAATAAGCCATTAATATTTCAGAAGTGTACTTGATGTTTTATTAAAGTGAAGGCCAGAAAAGGACTACAATTATGGAACCCAACTATCTGTAAAGTCACTAATTTTAGCATGAATCTCACTTTTATTTATCCTAGAATAGCAAAATTTCAGTAACTCTCAGTAACTGGTACTTCATGGATAGTACCAGTATTGGATGACAAGTCACAACCACTGAATTTTCTTAATCCTGTCTGAATTAATCTAGCTTTAGCTTTCTACAGCAAAATCTTATTAACCCTTGCACAGAAATGCACTCTAGGTAATCCATTCCGTATTTCTTTAGGCATCCTATTGCCACAAAGTGATGAAATCACCCTCTTTGGCAATTAAGTACACTGATATTTAAAGTCACACTTTCCAGAGAAGCACAGGAATGGTATGGGCTTTCTACTCTCAAGTTTTAGCTACTTTGGCAAAACAGCTATCTCAAGATTAAGACAACACACCAGTAACAAATTGGAAACTTTGAATGTGCCAAAATTTATAACTAAATGACTGGGAAATGATTTATTGAGGACAAAATACATCACTAGATGTTTGCTGCCCTGCCTTGGAAGTTTTCAAGGCCAGGTTGGATGGGGCTTTGAGCTATCTATTGGAAAGTGTCCCCGGCTACGGCATGGAGATGGGACTAGATGATCTTTAAGGTCCCTTCCAACACAAATCATTCTATGATTCCATGAAACGGAGATGTTTAAGTTATCCACAGAACAACTCCAATGAAACTTCCTGCTAGTACTGTTCTAGAATGTGTCTGTAAGAGACAGAGCACGAGGACATCTAAAAGGTATCTTGCTCAGCCCTGGTTTACTGAAGTGATCACAATCCTGAACTGTAACACTTTTGAATATAAAGTATAGAAAGTATACCAAGTTGGCTTGGTTGCACAGCTACTCTCCTCACATCTGCTATGTTTATCTCCCTTGATGCCATGCATTTTGCCTGTTTGCTCTGCAGCTTTTTGACCTGAAAACAGCAAAGATAAATGCATTTATAACCTTAAGATGACAGGCAGCTATCTTCACTAACACTTTTGAAGTTGCTAGTTTTTAATTTTTCCCAGTAAGTAGCATTATCCCATTAAACAGAGTATCTACCGTAAAGACAGAGCAGTAGAGAAAGGTGCTAGGAATTCCCACCTTAAGTTTAAGATTTCTAAAAGTTTGGCTTATGTTAACATTAAACATTTATTTCACAAATATTTTGCAAGCTCAGACAGGGATTTTTAAGCCATGACTGAATAACTTGTATCCTTCCACAAAAGCTAATATTCACATTCCATACCACTAAGCAAGATTATGTCTCTTTCAGATTGTAGCATGGGAGAAAACTGTTTGTAAGGAACGTGGTGTTTGCAAGGTTCTGGACCAGATGCCTCAATCATCTTAATACTGATCCTAATCCAGTGAAGTGATGAGCGTTAGAAGTCGATTACTCCTCATACAGGACAGAGGTATCATACAGAGATTTTTGCTGCTTCCCCAGAGCCATGATGTCATGGAAAGACTACAAGGCTCATCTAGTCCTTCTGACTGCTTCCTTTGCTGCTCACCCATGTGGGTACTCATGACACCTTGAACAGATCAATGGGAGGATCACATAGCTCTGGGTAAGCATGGGGGGTCCAGGTTACGTTCTCCATCCTAGTCAACCAGAAAGGTCCCAACAGAAGCAAACATCTTGCAGAACAATAACTACCTGTGCTGCCGCTCTCACCAGCACAGCTCTGGGTGGACGTGCAGGAACTCCTTGACTGCACATTATTAATTGCAAAAACAGAGATATGTCTGAGTTGTTACCACAGGAGGATGGAACAACAGCAATACTGTCTGGTGGTCTGTAACAAATCTCTGCCAGAAGGAACACGACATGGATGACACTTCTGACAAACAACTGGCATCAGTGTCCTGATCACAGGTTGTGCAGCTTTCCTGTAGATTTCAATCATTCACATGCCTACTTAAAATTCACCCAAGGAAGGGTCTAGAATTTCTAGCCTGAGTTGGTGACAACTTCCTAACATAAATTATCACTGATCAAAACACGCTGATCAGAAGTAACACTCTACTAGACTTGCTGGTCATATACAGGAAAGGTATATGTGTCCATATAGCAGCTTTGGTTGCAGAGACTACAAGATTAGAGGAAGGCTAAGAAGGTAGAGCAGTGGAGTCACAACTCTGGCCCTTCTAAAGTAAATCTCAGTCTTCCTAAGAAATCATCAGGCAAAATCCTCCGGGAAGCTACCATGTGGGGAAAAACGTGCCTACGAGAACTAAAAGTTGCATATTGAGAGATCATAAACAAACCATCCTGTTGCACAAGATCATCAGGCATTTCAATAGAAGGCCTGCTTAGCTAAGCTTGTAGCTTCTTGATGAATTTATAAAAAGTTTATTACAAGCAGAAATAAGGACATGCAAAATGTAAAAACACTTTGTGGACAGTTGACAAAAATCAGGAAGGTCAAAGAGATCAAAGCACAGCTGAAGCTAAAATGCAGCAATAACAAAGTAATAGGAAGGGATTTAGCAAGTGTTGTGATGGAAGACGTGACAGTTCAAGAATCACGGAGGCTCACAGATGGATATGGGAAAGAACTCAACGTCCTTTCTGCCTCACATGCAGGCATCCAGACCCTTGTGCAAACTAACAGTACACAAAGGAAAGGGATGAGCAACAGAAGGGGAGGACCATGCCACAAACTGCCTAGAGACACTGGATAGGGTAGATGTGATTCACCACACTAATATGATTGTGGACACTGCTGCCTATTATCTACAATAAAAAAAAATAAAATCAGGACAAGCCAAGGAATGTATCTGACAGCAGGAAAAAGCTAATATTGCTCCAATTTAAGATGGACAAGGAAGACCTGGGTATAGCCCATAGGCCTCACTCCAGTTCCTGAAAATATCACGGAGCACATCCTAGATTCCACAGCCTTCACACGACTGGAAAAAAGGGTGACCAAGAATAGTCAAGACTGCTAAACCAAGAGGCAGATCTTTCATGAGCAACTCTATTTTCGTCTATGAAGAGGAGACTATTATGTGGACAGACTATTATGGACAAAAGAAAAGCAGTCATTGTAATACTCCCTGACATCAGGAAGGCTTTTGAAATGGTTTACTTACCACATCATTCTTATTTATAGGCTGAGGACATATTAGCTAGATCAACAGACAGATGAGTTGAAAATTGACTGAACTACTGGGCTCAAGGAGTATTAATCAACAGATTGATACTCAGCTGGAAGCTGGTCAAAAGCTAAGAACCCCAGGGTTTTTGTTGGGACCAATACTACTCGGTAACTTCACCAATGACTAGGGTAAGACCAAATAACACCCTTGACAAATCTGCAGGTAACAAAATCAGGATTCATACCTCAAATGCCTGATAATTCATCTTCACTTCAGATGGACCGAGAAACTTGGCAACAGAGCCAGAGACAACAGAAAAATCATGAAATTCAGTAAGAAGTGGAAAGCTCCACACCTGGGACTGCATAACTGCGAACCACAACAGGCTGAGAACACACTGGTTGAGCAGTAATCCTCAGGCCCTTTTCAGGATCCTGGGATACTGTAGATGCTAGAACTGTACACGAGCCAATATAATGTTCTTGTTATGAACTGGAGAAGCTGAGAGAAATTGGATTTTTAGTTTAGCCATGAGAAGGTGAAGCAGCAGTCTAATAGCCCAAGATGGCTTAAATCAGAGTTACAAAAAAAATGAGAAACAAACACTTCTTTGTAGTCACATATGATATATATATATATATAAATAAAATATATAACAAGGGACCACATCCACAAATTGCAGGTAGAAGATTCATACTGGGAATTAGGAAAAAATCTTGAGCGGAAAGGTGGTGAAGCACAGGTTATGCAGGGGCTGTGGAAACTCTACACAAAAATAAAGAAACACCTCCCAAGCTGTCCCATTCCCAAGCCGTCTTGATTTAGTGTTGGCGACAGTCCTACTTCAAATAGGAAGGAGGACTTGGTAACTTTCTTAAGTCCTTTCTGAGAAACGTTTCTAAGTTTTCTTCATAGAATTTAATTAGCAGTAAAGAAGCCTGGGTCAACCTACCCAGAACAGCATCATTACCTTCTATCACAAAATTATTTCCTGCCACAATAACAGGACTTAAGTACCTACTCAACAGTAGCTATGAAAACTACTCCAAGGCAAATCTGACAACTCCAATTACAATCATACAGTATTTTTATAAGCACTTTCCATTTTGAGACTGGAGCATTAGCTTCACAGTATCACTTATCATAAAATCCCATCCCCAGGCAGCAAACAAAACCTTCTGTCATCAGAAAGTAGCAGAATACAACTTAGATTCATTCTTTGGTACTCCATTATGCAATTCCTTTTTAACAATAGCTGTACAGTTAGTATCTGAATGGCACTCAGCATTTTAAGGACCATTTACAGAATAGATACCTTACTTTCCTGCTGGGAACATTGTTCAACGCCATCATCAACAATGCTATACTCAGTAGTATTCTGGGTCTTGATAGCTTGTGGCGATTGTAAGACAAACCTTTCCGGAAATAACACTTCAAATTTAGAGATGAAAGAGAAAGAGAAATTTGAAAGCCACACAAACACTTTGCACTTTCCACTAATTAACGTTATTGCTGATACATCAGCTTGCTCTGAGTCACCAAAAATGGTTTATCAGAACTAACGTAAAAATGGTAAAGAGCTGTGTGAAGTTTATGTGGACTGTTCTACTCAACCATAAACCAGGAAATGAGTACCTTTTAATAAATTCCAAGGTAACACAAAACAATGTTGTTTCACTTGCTATTATTATAACAGTACGATTACTATAATTCTTATTGGCTCAAACAGTTCACAAAAGTTTGTTTCGACTCCTCTCCCCTGTGATGGCCCACAGATGAAATTATTCTGATGACATTTACTCTAGACTCAGAGAGGTTTGCTTGTTTTTTTAAATACTACAGAAAACTCCTCTAAGAACAAGCTACAATGCATTCTTCTCAGTATGCCCTTATGTGAAAGCAATATAAACCATGTGACTTCCTCTAGATCGCTTAAAGTCAACTGAAACATACCTTTTTCACCCAGGTAGACTGCTTGCTCAACTGCCAGCTGGCATCGCCTGCTAGTAATCCTGTTATCAGAATATGAATTTGTAGATTAAAGCAAAAGTTTATTTTGCAGTATTTATTACTATGCACCAGTGGATAAGAAAATAGGAGTTTAATTTTTGTAAAGCAGCATCTATTGAGAAATATGCTGCAGAAACGCCAATGAACAGCTTTGCTACGAACAATATTGATACGTATATTCTTTAGCTCATCAGTGAGACAAAGAGGGGCTGGTGTTCCAGACTTAGATAGTCTTTCAAGGAAGTTCTCTGCAAAGCTGATTTCACAAAGAAGATAAAGCAACTCCGTACAGATAGCAAACATCCCACAAATAAAACAAAAGTATAAAAGGATGGGTGGTTAACATCAGTGATTTATTTTTTTTTGGCACAGTCTTGCAGCCATATTAGTATATTTTTTTCCTAAAAAAAAACCCCCAAAAACAAAACAAAAAAAAAAAATCAAAAAAAACCCAAAAAAGAAACAACCACCCTGCCTCATCCCTCCTCATTTCACTGCCTGGCACTGCTGCAATCACTTAGAGTGGCTAGAGACAAGAATTCTTTGTACATCATCACTACAGTTGCAGTTTTTTACCAATGCATGTAGTGGCAAAGGTATGTTGAGGGAAAGAGGTAAAAGAATTGTCAAAATCATAATTATGTCCTTCTCCTACCTGCATCCACCAGAACACCCAACTGACAGTCGTATATATTTTAGAAGTCACTTTACTAGAGGAATCATTAAATGCAGCTTTTTGGAAACATGAAAATACCTGCAATGCACAAACTCCACATCCATGGGTTCCAAGTTATAAGCCTGTTCAAAGTCTGCATTACATTTAAGAGTAACATCTTCATTACGTATCTGTTGTAAAGATAAAAGAAGTCAGTGTATTGATGTGTTTAAAGTATTAAACCTTGAGAGAAGCACCTCTGAAAGCACTGAACAGCCCTGTCGCCTCCAAAAAGAACACCCAGATTTACCTGCTATCAACGTATTGCATATCTAGATTATGTTACGAGTGCTTTCAGAGCAGGTAAAGATTATAATCTAGAAAGAACAGGGAAGCCAAAGTCTTTAAAAAATACAAAATCGTCACTCCAAATGTAGATAATACAAATCTAGCTTCCCAGAACACAGGTTAAACTAGTCTGCAACTCTACGAATTGCCAGCTTCCCCTTTGTAACCTGTTGACCACAGTACTTTCAACAAGAGATACACCTTACTTACCTCAGTAATATAAGCAATGTACTCAATTATATGCTCAGAGTAGATCTGACTTTTCAGTATCACCTTACCACCTAATTGCAAACAAAGTTACAAGACAACATACTGTTACAAGGAATAGTAAAATTCTTGCTGTAGCACTTAATTTCTTCCTCTTTTGCATGGCTAAACAAGGAATTTGCAGGATGCATGATGTTAACTAACTTCAGTGAAATTACTGCATCTGTAAGTACCTCTTCTGAAATGCAGTTGTATGTTACATTTCAAAAGGTACCTAATTACATCATCAGACAATACTTCCTGAAAACAGTCTTTTGTATATTGTATTATTTGAGATTCTGAATTTAAACTACTGTCCCAGCTTTTGCTTTTGATACACTTAACTGTAATGTAGTAATAACTTAAAAGACAATTATTTTTGCTGAAAGCCCCACCAATTTTCATACATAAAAATCCTAAAAAGTAGTGGAACATACATAAGAACAGACACATGCAATGCTGCTTCACACAGCAGCCAATTAAGACTCATGTTAACAGTACAGTTCATCTGGCTAGGAGTCTAGATTAATAACTTTTGTTCAAATATGTGACAGACTTCTTTAAACAAATGAATAAGCAATGGAGTTTGTGTTGCACTGAAAATATTGATCAGCCTGCCATTTATCTCACATTAGTTACTACCTGGAATCAGGTGAGGTGTGCCCTCTTCCACTCCTGGCACTTCCAACACTAACAAGTTCCCATTCCTTTTCAAAGTAACCCCACTCATGTTAAAGTCTTTTATGTCCATTTCTGCATGGATCTCTTCAAGCCACAAGAGAGTAGAAAAGTTTGCTTTATAATTATCTAGATTAAGACCCTGAAAACCAAATCAAAACAATATACATTATTGTAACTTCTACACTAAGATATGGAACCCACTATTCTTAACATAATATGAAACACCTCTTAAGACGGGCTGTACAGCAACTAGGTTGCCAACTGAGGCACTTAAATATATGTATCTATATATTAACTAGTATTTTAAACTCCCCCTGCAGTCAAAGCGCAGTTAGTATAATCCCTGGAGTTCAGATACAATAGCCAGTCAGCTAAAGGGTTAGCCAAGTCTCTCCCTATTACAATGGCAACTTCAACATCTGAATTCAGTGAGCAACCTACAAACGGATTTCTATGCTCAGAAATCCCAAAAAGCATAAAATCTAAATACATAGGTCAGAGACAGGTGAAGAGAGTCATGTCAGTCTTGACCCTGGCTGATGATTATACAACTTCTGGCAAGCTGAAAGAACCTGAACTTCCTCTTCAGAGGTTACTACATCTCACTGAAGTGGTATTCTCCAAGACTTCTAAATAATAAGTGATAGCACAGAATGGTTTCTATTTGGTATCTTCTCATTGAGATACAAGGTGAATGAGTAGTGCTTTCTGGAACAGACTTAAAAGTCACCAGTATCAGACAGCACTTAAGGTGTGTGGTTAAAGAGATCACCATTAACAGCAGAATTTTAGTATACAATTATTTCAAACACTGCAGTTTTGCCTTCCTTTTGAGAGAGGATCGCTAATCTGCTATCTTAACGCTGTGACCTCAGCTTTTGTGTGAGCTGTTTAGAAAGCAGACAACATAATTTTTCAAAAGTGTAAAAGGCTAAGTACCATCTGCAGTTCATAAGTCCTTAAAAAGTTAGGGGAAAGAAGTGAGTTGCAGCAGAAGTTCTACCAGAAATCAAATCAGGACAAAGTTTTGAAGAATGAATCACTGGAATATTCTTGTTAGACTTCAGGTTTTTTTGGGGTTTTTTTTTTGGGGTTTTTTGGGTTTTTTTTAATGTATTCTGAAATAGCTATACTTGAAGGAAGAATCTTAACAAGCTGTAGTGAATTAAATTTGAGGATAAACCAGAAAAGAATCCTCTGTTATTGCAATAACTTAAGAATTTCTGCTTTCATTTGCTATGAAACAACTGCTAGACTACTGTTCTGACATACCAAAAAACCCTTTCCAATGACACCTAAAAAGTGACAGTGAAAAATAATCTCTGTTCAGCTTCTGTAATATTTCTCCCACTCCCACTGCACTTCTACTCCGTTTTCGGTTTGTCACATTTACCCTTTCGTGCTCTTATAAGCTTGGATTCTGCGACATATTGAAATACATAGAAGTTATGGCATATAGATGTCTTAAGCCTACTTGGTAACAGTACTACATCACCTTGTATTACACTATGGGCTACACATCTTTGCTAAATTAAGGCCAGCTTGAAGAAACACACTTACATAGAATATATTTTCTTATATAAACCTACACTTGCATACCTCTGCCAGGAGAGGCTGAAAGGTCAGTATGTCTAATTTCTGCTCCACACATTTCCGTAACTCATTTGGTATGGTATAATGTGGGAGAAAGCTTGGCAACTTCTTTCTATGATTTCTAAAACAAACAGATAAAAATAAGTAGGACATATCATTTAGCTTTCTCAAATTATATATGTGAAAAACAGGTAATTAACATGCCACATCATCAAGGCTATAAAACCAACACACACACACCCCCCAAACCCAATGATTCCTTCAAGGTAACAGCTGAGACATGTCCTGGTTTTGTGGTAGTTGCCAGCTGGGGTTAAACCACAACAAGAAGTTTGCTGTACTGGGAAGAAAGGTAAGCGTTGCAGTTACAGATTACTTGAAAACATTGTGTGCCTGCTTTTTCAGTAGTGATATTTTTGTAACTAAGCAAATACTGTAAGTATAATGGAAGAGTATTTGCAAAAGAAGTTTTGAATGAAAGATGGGAAACATTTATCAGATACAGATATCGGAGTTGCTTGATGAGTTGAAAAGCTAACTCTCTTGCAAAACTATTTCCAAGTTTCCATCATTTTTCTCAATAACACAACTGTTACTTGTGGATTACTATACAACAGTGTTTATCATCACATTATACAGTAGAAAGAGCTCCCATTTGAGAAACCTACAAAGAAATGAAGCAGTTCATCACTGAAACAACCTCTTCTATCAGTTAGGTCTACAATGATCTTGTTTACAACATATGTAGAAACACGTACAGACTCTCAGTTTTGTATCACCTTTGTCAGCATTACAGAAGGGATACAGCAATACCAAATACAGCAGTATTAGGCAAGTGTTATTTTTTTGGCTCTAACTCCCAGTACCTTCTGCATGTAGGGGCAACCACTGTTGTCTTCCTTGGCTGAGGTTCTGGAATAATTTTAGGCTTTCTTAGAGAAAATGGTTCCACAGGTGCTATTAGTAATTCTTCTTCGGTTTTTACAGTGGCTTCAACATAGCGTCCAACAGTAAAATCAGAAAAACCAAGCAACAGGAGTTCCTTGCTGTACCCAGGATTTCTTCAAAAGTAAGCAAAAGTTATATTCTTAAAACCATCATGTTCATACTTCATTTTCCCCAGTCGTTAAGTATATTTTAAAATAAAAGTGTAGGTTCTCATTTCAGTAACGTGAAAACTACTAAATTAATTCCTCACACTTAGTCCCCATCGTGGTTCAATCAGGGTATCATAAATAATAATAAAATAATAAAAAAGAAGTAAAAATCTCAAAACCCTAATTTCATCAAAAGTGTGGATAAAGAGCAAAATCCCTCCCCTCAGCATACGAGGTACAGAATTAATACTTCCGTCACAAGGAACATCTTTGAATTACTCTCACTGAAAAAGATGAGCCAAATACTTCCAGAGGAACATGAAGCATAGCCCTTCACTGTTTGCAGCAACAGCTTTGTTGGAGCAAAAGCTCCACCTTGCTTAAGCATACCCAGAACTGAATCCTAACTGTAAGCACATCAAGTGGAGAAAGAAGGAAAGAGCCTTTATTTCTGAAAAATGCACTTCATATTTGTAAGCTGTGCTTGGGGAGTGACAAGGGGGGGGGGGCGGGGAGGGAGGAATAAAATCAGAGGGAACATTTTCTTCAGACTGGTTTCTACAGAACTTAAGACAAAAGATCTAACATACACCATCTGCTCTAAAAATCCCTTGAAGAACTCATCCCAGCGCTACCTAGAGCCCAATTCTCTCCTCAGCACTAACTACATAGTCCAACACTGTTATTATGTGCCTGAAACAAAAGCATCCCAGAAGGACTCCAGCTTACTTTCTCTTTGGCAGGAGTAATACTTTTTCCTGCCAACTAACACTATCTGCTCAGATTAAAGCTATAGCCTGGTTTTCTCTGATATACAAATTCAGTGAGACACTATAAATTGTCCAGATTTACGGTCTGAATTTTCAGTTTCTGTGGTCTCTTAAGTGGCCAGCCAGCACTTGTTACCTTCATGCTGCAGTGTCCCATGCAGTTCTGTGTGGATTGTTCTGTATTATTACAAGATTCTCAGATTTTAAGGCACTTATAGATCTACAGTGAAATATGAATTGTTCTTTCTACGTACTTCTCCACAAAGGCAACCCATGCCTGCCACTTACCTTTCAATTTGCAGCTAAATCATCCCCCTATGAAAATTTCTACGCCTTGCCTCACTATTTAAAATGGTAACAGAAGTAGTGTGAAAGTTAATGCAGTGTTACTTTGATGAATGAAACCATTTGATCTTGTTTTCCCCTGTCCAGCTCTTAAATTATGATCACAAGAATCAGCGGTTGTGGTACACAACATTTGTAGAGCTACAGCGGGAAGTAAGTGAAAAGAATATGAAAGTAAGCTTTCCAGCATGAGGTTCCTACTTGAATTCTGAAAGAGCTCACACAAAGCCACTTTTTGTTCTTAACTAAATCCATGAAATATTTTTTATAGCAAAGTACTTTTGTTTTTCAAGGGTCTTCTAAGATCTGCAAACCAACTGCACTATAAATTACACCATCAAGTCAAAAAGTTTTATTTAAGCATACATAACCTGCATTTAATATCACAGGGCAGCAAAGCTTGAGATGAAGGCATGTAGCAATATGAACATGATGTCAGGATACCAAGACTGGAAGAAACCTGTCAGATATAACATAAAAATTCCCAGGAAATCTACATTAGCTCTAGTGCTCATGGAGCAATAGGTTTCCTGAAAGGAATGTAATCACCCGTAGGCATTATCTTCACCTTACTGTGTTCATTTTACAGAAGTTATCTACTCCCGCTATATTTCTTCATTTACTACTACCGTGTTCTTTCAACAAAAATCAGAATCAAGCATCAAAATGCTAACTATTTTCAAATTCCAATATATACTGGTTTACTTTAGCCTACACAAAAAAATAAAACACTGCAGAACTGTGCCCAGAATAAGGGAACTATTACATCAATTTTTATGACTCGTTTCCATTGTATTGCTCAGAACCAATAGAAATACTCACACAGCTGTGCATATGATCACTATGAATGTTTTTCCACCTGGTGGTATGCAGATTTCTTCAGCAATATTGACATGCTTTATTGGTTGTTTCACATCTTCCCTTTGCTCATCTTCTGCATTATGTGGATCTTCATTTTTCACCAAGGAAAAGTTCTCTTTCATCCTTGATAAATTTGTATCCTGAGAATTGATTCCTTCTGCAGTAAACACATTATAATAAATTCTGTTACCACAACTGCTATCACTAGCATAGGCAAGTCTACTCAAACAAACTTACAGGTCTTTTGAGGAGATAACACTCAGCATTCAAATGTTAACATTTCACTGTACCTGGAACTCTATGCTTTGTAATGGATGTATTATTCAATGGCTTGTATGTTGTTCCTCCATTGTCATTACATGAATTAATTGCAGCTTTTGAGAGGTCGTCTTGGTTTATAGGAAAAGATGACAGATGTGCTTCTGGACTGTTCTCACATTTTTGAGGAATTTGGAAACTGAATTGCTTGTCTTTCACCCATCCAGCCAATCTGCAGCTGATTAACGACTGTGATACACTCCCTTTATTCCTAGAAGTAGTTATGTAATTAAGCACATAATTAAATGCATAGTTAATATTTTTGGGAAGCTTAATTCTACCTGAAGTCAAATACAACTGTCTGTAGCAGGTTAGCTCACCATTATTTCATAACCACTATCAGAAAGTTGCACTGTTGCTTCTAACTCATGAGGACTAGAACATCTGCTAAATGTACTAGGCCATTATCAACCACCATATGCAGCATACAGAAATACTACGTATAAAAAAAGCTGTGGTAACTTAAAATTTATCATTGGGTAACTAACTCTTAGGAAAGAGACATAGCAATGAATAGAGGGTATTCAGGTGTGACTTCATTTGAGCCTCTGTGCCCAGATGTGAAAAAAAACCAACCAGAAAACTTTTAATACATGAGCATGCAATAGTCCTCTTTTTTCTAAGATTTTGAAGATGACAGTGTATCTGCAGTTTAAATTAAACACACTTACAAGTAAAAGCGTTTCCTTTAATCCTCATTTCAGAAAGGATTATACTAGGACTGAAAAGAGACATAGGACTGGGGAGTCTCAAACCACTATCTTTAAGATAGATACTCAACAAAAAGACTATCCTAAAGACATTAAATTCGATATGAAATTCTCTGTAATTCCATAGTATTTGACGGTCACTTGAAGACCATGAACCACAAGGCTCAACAATGAGGGGCTTCCGTATGAAAGACAGGTTTACAAACTATGGAGTAATGATAAGAAAGCAAGCTTAGAACAATCAGAAAGGCTTACTCTATCCAAAGAATTATTCTTTTAGATTCCCCCTGCTTCAGAGTTCCAAAATTAGTCATTCTTGATACTTCCAACCCTCCTTTGTCTCTTATTAAGTCTTCATAAGGCTCATTCAGATTGACTCCATTAGAGTGAGACTGTCTGTAAAAATAATTTTCATTAGCAATTTTGAAACGCAGATAAGATTCAGCAAATATCTTTGATTCAGCATAAGCTTAAGAATCACTATACCAAAATAGTCATGCTATTTAGGAAGAAGCAGGTGAGAGGGTTCACTTTCTCAGCTACTTATAGTTCCAAGACAATCAATTACCTTTACTAATTTAAGCAGTAAGTTAAAAACCACAAGTCTCTTGTCAACAGCAAAATAAACCAGCATAAAACTTTGGATACAAGACTAAAATGATTAAGAAGCTAGCTAATCTTTGCTGAAGAGCTGAATCAAATGGTGACTGAAGCTGTTGCAGATCTCTTTGGGAGCTTAACCAAGACACAACAAAGAGCAGCTTCTTAGCAAGAGCCCTGATTAACACTGGGGTTTAAGAGATAAAATAACTACACTGGAAATATTTAACAGGTACTCCAAGCACTTATGTCTTCTGCTTACTGCTACAATCTGAAAGTAGCAAACTGAAGATTTAGTTTAAAAAAGGCTGAAAAACAAAAAACACCCTTAAAAACTATCACACATACTACTTACGAAAAATGCCTATGAAACCAAAGTCACATGCTCTTCGCTCTGAGACAGTGACCACCACTCTAACCTCACAGTGTCATCTACCTGTAGAAATCATTTGAACAATTGTTTCTATGCTACAGCTAAAACTATTCAGTTAGATAAAATGGCACAAAATTAACTTGGAAATACTTTAATAATCTCACCAATATTTACACACCCTAAGTGATCCTTAGTTATCCAATAAAGTAAAAAATGACTGCATCTGTTCTTTATTAGCTACATCAATTTACTAGCAAAGCCCACTAGATGTCTCCCACTGCAGCTTAAGCTGCTTCAATTTTTTGATATGGTAGGAAATACACGAAAACTGAGAAATCAACCCTATAGGTCTACTTTTGTAACTTGGGTTTAGTAATAATTTTCTGTTTAAAATCCATCATTAAAGTTACGTTCACCTGAAAGAAATCAGTGAGTTGTACTATTGTGCCAAGTGATGAAGCTTCATCCAGGTACAATTTAAACCTATTATATCTGTTATTTCCAGTGAAAACATCTTATCCCATTCTTCACAGTTCCTCCGAAAACACATGTACCACCCTTAGCTATATTTCCTAGAGATTGAACAAGGCAAGTTTTCCCAAAGACTATGAATGAGAGGTATCAAAATGTTGGTTTTGCTCTCGTTTGGACTTGCCAATTGGCCAGCAGTTTATTTTTGGCTTGCAGAATCAGATTACCAAGTCCTTGTTAGCACTGGGAGTGAAAGATTTTACATGAAATAGCCCTATTTATACACATTTGGGCAGTATTTGTGTTTTTCACAAGACAGTAACTCATAAGTCAAACTATCATTGCTGAAGAACTGCTACTGACTAGTGTTGCCTATTCTACACTTGCGTAGTTGCTTATTTCACAAATTTTTGCTGCTGCTTCTCCACCCTGATCATCTACTTTTCCAACCTTTACTGCAGTCTGGCCAGATCCACCTCACATCACATATGCCATCTAAAGTACCTGCAGAACCTCTCCCTCCCTTTGGTATTTGCAAGCCCAATGAATCTCTATTAGTCAGATCATTAAACTATTCCATTTAGGAGAGACATCTGAAGAATCACTACAACGTAAGCAAAATAGATTAAACTTCCATTTCACATCAGTTTTGCAAAGAATGGTTTTCAAACAGTAAGATCCTTGCAAGAAGAACATAGATTAGAGAAAAAACAAGGTCAGAGAGTGAGCTTGGCATTTTACTAACAAAACTAGGCAATATTCCTTCCTTGCCTAGCAATATCCCTGAGCTCAGTGGCTACTAGTTTTGCTTCTTGAGTAAGCACAGATGTCCCCACCTTCTAGACAGGAAGAAAAAGCAAGGGCCAAATCCTATCAGGCTGATCTTCCCAATGGTCTATGATGACTTCTAGACAACCAGTGAAGAATTGACAGTGTTTCTTGCTTAACAGATGCAAAAAAATTATGCTGCATAATTACAATTCATCTCTAGTTGTTAAATGAAAAGAGAATGAAAGAACAAATATTACCGATCCCAGCTGACTGGTACCAAACAGAGAGCTCTCCAAAGATAATAGGACCGATTGCTCTCCACCACAACCACATTCACTAGATCATGTCTACAAGGCCAATAGCCATCAGGAAGTCTCAATGAATCCAAAGTGAAAAATATACTGTCATCTATTGTACCACTTCTTCCACAGATGCTGGAAATGCGAACCTGTAACAGTTTGTTATTCAGTGTTACTTCATGTTATCTGCTTAAGCTAACAGGCATACTAGTATTGCATAGCTTTTTCCTGCAACAATCATTCTAGCATTAACAGAGATGAATTCTGAAGTTTCAGTTATTCGTAACATATACACATAACATACAGCTCTAACCTAGAATCATTGTGCTTGTTTTTAAATTTAGAAGTGCAAAGAAACACAAATACCTCAGATAAGCATCACGTTCTACACAAGTGCATACTACAATATGTACATTTGATTTAATCATGATACCCATCTTGTGACTTACCAACTTATCATGGACTTCAATATTAGCAGTTACACGAGAAGAAATTTTTGTTGTTTGACATGCAAATATGTACAGTTCATTCAGTATGCACAGTTAAGGCAAATACAATAACCATAAACCTAATCTATGTATTAGCAGAGGGAACAAACATTTTCAGTAAAATAAAAAAAAAAAGGAAAATGGTTGTTTTAAGCCAAACTTGGATAAATTAAATAATTTAAATTCCAATTACTTCTCAAAAAAAGACTGAAAATCCACACATCCTCATCATAATTAATGTAACTAAACCAACAGTAAGCATCCCAATCAACGATTGATAGCCAGTAGTAAGTTGCTCTTCCTGTTCTAACCAAAAAGTTTTTTTTCAAAAAGCTTTGTAATTTTTGAAATAATCCTATAAATGGATGAGTTTATATGTTTTATCTTTTAAAGACGCATTATAAAGATCTACCAATACTACCAACTTAAAACCACCTTCAAAACCCTACTTCACACAAGATTCTTCTTGCCAAAAAACAACACGTAGAACACTTACCTTGTCTACTTGCTTGTATCTCAAAGGCTTAACAGCAACTGCTTCACTGTTCCATGTTGTCGAGTTAATAAAATATTTTGCTTGCACCCAGTCACCTTCAAAAGGTTTGAAACCTATGTAAAACAGAGCATTTCTCAAGTTTAATTGCTACCAATGACATCTGCATTACTCCCATACAGAACTAGTTTATAGTTAAATAAAATGACCATCCAGAACAATGCATTACTGAGATCCACAGAGTTCAAACTTCTCTGCAGTTCCTCCTCTAACAGGTTATGACAAACTATGTAAGAAATGCTGGTGGAAAAATACACTTGCTTACATATAATTTAAGATTACATGACTGCATGCCAGTTATGCTCAGTAGAAATGAACAGGTAGCTTTCTTCACCTAAATACCTGTTTGTTTCACAACATACACTCTATCAGAACTTGGGACACTGACTGCAAGTTTATCAGAAGATATTTCTATTGTAGATATTAAAAAAAATAATTAAGGAAGAACAAACAAGAAAGTCCTTACCTTCACAAACATTTTCCATTGCAAAAAAAGTATTCTTATTAATATAGCCACCACCCTTAGAGACAGAGGTAATATTGCCAATTAATACTTTCATATTTAGTTCAGAAGCATCACAAGTAGCGTTGGAATCTCCCCACGTATTCTGGACAGCATCGACCTATAATACAAACACCCCTAACATTCAAACAGCTGATACTTCAAATTATATCTTAAATATTCCTACAATAAATACCAGAATTTCAACTGTTATGGAAGTCAAGCTTCTTATTAGACAATTCTATGCTCACTGTAGCTGTTCATTTTTGTACAGGAACAAAATGAGTAGTAAACAATACGTTGCTTCTCTTTTAAGAAGTCTGCTGTGCGCTGCAACACTACCATAATTACATGTTGATTTGTCAATCTTACTCATGCTTCCTTGCTTTAGGTCTACTTAAGACTTTTCTTCATAATAACAAGAGGACACCCCACCCCCCCCAATGTGATTGTACGCAAGTGAAACTAGATCATCACTTTCTCAGAAAGCAAAACAAAAAAGTTTTCAAGTTATTTATAAACACTGAATGTATTTCAGACTGCCCCTCAGGCATTCTTTAGTAATTTGAACAAAAAAAACCCCAAAGAGCTGCTTCTTAGAGATTCTCCATATCAACACCTCAAACCTAAGTTTACTAGCTTAAACAGCCCTCTGCAGAACACAAGCTACAAACTGTCAAAGTATACAAACCATTCCCCCCCCCAGCTATGTTAGGGCAAGGATGTGCCACCTCTGCTCTTAATTACTAGAATTCCTAGAACCACAAGTTCTCTTCCTCGCTCCCAAAGGGCCACCACCATCACGGGTTCAGGGGTCTCTACTCTGCAGTTCAAACATTCATTCTTCAGAGGTTCCCTGCGCTGTACAAGGTCTGCTAGGGCCAGTAACAACGCCAACGCCAGGGGACAGAAGCACTTATTACTATTAAGCAAGAACTGTTTACTCCAGCTGTTATGTAGAGACACTACACTGTTCAATAAAGCAGGAGGAAAAAAAAAATCAAATTCTTCTTTTGTGAGGCTTATGAGGATAAGGACGTAGGCAAGCATGAAGAAAGCGTGCAAGGTATCTCTGCAGTAATTAAACCAATACAATGAACAAAATGCCCATGGACAAGTTTTTCCATGAACTGTAGCGTAAGTGTACAAGTTAGATCATTAAATTAACAACTTACTTCCGAAAACCAAGTGTTTACGAATTCACAATCAGAATAAAGAAACTGAATGGAAAACTAGAATAACACAGATAAGGGAGTAACTAAAAAACCCACAACTGGACAGAAAACAAAAGTTCACTGTAGAGTTTTCACTTCTACATGAAGACTAGAAACTCTGAATAAAAAGTATCTTCTCAGTATATAATATGAAAAAAATAATACAGTGACGTAAGACTATACAGTGCAAGCTTTCCCTTACAGAGCAGTATGCACAGATGGAAGACAGCCCTCTCATAGCCACACTTTTCACAAATATTAAGACACACTTGTTAAATGCTATTACTACCTTTCTATGGTGCACTTCTTGGAGGCACAATTTGCACAAAGAACAAATGTATTACAAAGCAAGAAAAAGCAGTTCGAAGGCTAACTGCTTTGTCCTAATCACATGGATCTCATTCCAGATGCTGAAGCATCATCCTAGAACAAACACTGCTGAGGGAAGTTCATCCATTTACTAAAAATCTCAAGTTAACTTTTAAACTAGTTACACTGTGATTTGCTCCGTACAAGCAGCTTAAGCTTTGGTTCAGACTTTTGGTCAGGGTGAGTTTATCAGATTAAGTACACTGATCTAGTGCTGTACTTAACTGGGTACAGAACACGTGTTCTTGGCTTGTATCTGCTTGCTTTAGCTGCACTATACTTTATCAACTGCTTCTGCACTGCTGTCAGTCTTTGAAGCGCCAGTCATATTTACATAATAACTAAATGGAGAAGGGCCACTTGACTCAGCTTCTTAGCTAGATTATCACAGGCACCTGAGAGTTGAGCCTATATGATTTTTAAAAAAAATACAGTAGTTTAAAGTTGTGACAATGTATAATCAACCTTGAAGTAGGTTTACAAATGAAGTGTTAAGCAAGAAAGGTACTGAAATCAGCAACTTAGTGTCTTGGAGAGGTATAAAAATGGAGATTTTTTTACAACAGAAGTTTTGCAACTTGATGTTCTTATGCACCTCTGCGCAAAGAAAGTAAACTTGCAGCCCCTGTTTTTATGTTCTTAACTATTCATATAACAATAACAAAATTGACTTTGAAACTCAAAAAAGGTAACACAGAGATCTGAACTAGGTATGATGAGATAATTGCATCAGAATTTCTTTAAACCAATAGTTTCATATTCACTACATCTGGACTTACATTCAGAAAAATCAGTATTCAAGGAACAATATTTTAAAGGATATGGAATGTAGTAATAGTAAAAAACCAAAACAACTTATCCCCACTAGGTGAAGGGCTGGCAGTTTCTCCCATTTTGTAGAATTTGGCAGGCTAAAACTAAAGTAACTTCCAAAAGAACGTCTAAAACTGAAGTAAATTCCAAAAGAACGTCTCAAGACTAAAGAGAAAACGAGACCACTGTTTGTCTTCACCTCTTACCCTGATGGCCTTCAAGCCACCTGATGTTTTATCCTCTTCAACAGTCACAGTAACTTCCTGTCCAACCAGCAGTGGCATATTTTTTGTAACAGCATCCTTTGTGAAGATTATCACGTCATCTATCATCCCATAATCATGGCAAAATCTTGTCACTACTCCTTGTACAGTTTTTAATTCTTTGTCACCTGCATCCAAAAGTGTTGACATAAAACCAAATCACTTGTTTACATGACTATGCAATCAGTAATGAATGCTATTAAAAGTGCTATCCCTTCTACCAAAAAGTCATTCTCTTGTTCAATTAAAAATACCAACGGTTGCCAACTAATTAGTTTCACATTTAAGTCTTGAAGTCTTACAGCAGGTTATGCTTTCAACCAATTAAGCAAGCTAGTTAAATACAGACTACACTGTAAAACCAACACTCTTTAAGCTGCATGAAAAGTCCAGAATATTTTGAGGACCCATAAGGATCATTAAGACCAACTCCCTGCTCCTCGCAGGACTACCTAAAACTAAACCATATGACTAAGATCATTTTCCAGATGCTCCTTAAACTCTGACAGGTGTGGCGCCACCACCACTTCCCTGAGAAGTCTGTTCCAGTCACTGGCCACCCTCCCAGTAAAGAATCTTTTCCTAATGTCCAATCTGAACTTCCCCTGATGCAGCTTCATTCCATTTCCTTGTGTCCTGTTGCTGGTCCCCAGAGAGAGGGGACCAGCACCTCCCTCGCCACTCCCCCCTTGAGGAAGTTGCAGACTGTGATGAAGTCACTCCTCAGCCTTCTTTTCTCCAAGGTGAACAAGCCAAGTGATCTCAGCTGCTCCTTCTGAGTCCTGCCCTCGAGACCCTTCACCATCTTGGTAACCCTCCTCTGGACAGACTCTAATAGTTTGATGTCCTTAGTTGACAACAAAACTGCACATAGTATTTGAGGTGGGACTGCACCAGTGGAGAGTGGGACTATCACCTCCCTCGACAGGCTAACTATGCTGTGCCTGATGCACCCCAGGGTGTGGTTGGCCCTTTTGGCTGCCAGGGCACACTCTTGGCTTATATTCGACTTGCCATCAACCCAAACCCACAGATCTCTTTTCAAGGCTGCTGTCTAGTCTCTCGTCCCCCAGTTTGTACATATAAACACAGAATCACAGAATCATTTATGTTGGAAAAGACCTTTAAGATTATTGAGTCAAAATGTTAACCTAACACTGGCAAGACATCTACATGTCTTTATAATACCTCCAGGGATGGTGACTCAATCACTTCCCTGGGCAGCCTGCTCCAATGCTTGACAACCCTTTCAGTAAAGAAATTTCTCCCAATATGCAATCTTTCATGAACCCATGCTGACTGGGCCTCATCACCTGGTTGACCTGTACGTGCCACGTGATGGCACTCCGGATGGTCTGCTCCATAACCTTCCCCAGCACCAAGGTCAGACTGACAGCCCTATAGCTCCCTGGATACTCCTCCTGGCCCTTCTTGTAGACGGGTGTCACATTCGCTAACCTCCAGTCAACTGGGACCTCCCCAGCTAGCCATAACTGCTGATAAATGGTTGAAGGTGGCTTGGTGAGGACTTCTGCCAGCTCTCTCAGTACCCTTGGGTGGATCCCACCTGGCCCCAGAGACTTATGTGTGTCTAAGTGGTGTGGCAGGTTGCTGACCATCTCCCCTTAGATTACGGGGGCTTCATTCTGCTCCCCATCCCTGTCTTCCAGCTTATGGGGCTGGGTACCCACAGAACAGCTGGTCTTCCTGTTAATGCCTTCTTTGCCTCAGTCTTTAAGTACCTAAGCCTTTATCAGTATGTTTCCTTCTGCATGCAATAAAGGACGGAGATACTCCTTAGTCCTCCTTTTGTTGCTAGCTATGTATTTATAGAATCATTTTTAACTTTTTTTAAGGCAGTAGCCAGATTAAGTTCTAGTTGGGCTTTGGCCGTTCCAATTTTCTCCCTGCATAACCTAATGACATCCTTGTAGTCCTTCTGAGTTGTCTGTCCCTTCTTCCAAAGGTCATAACTTTTTTTTGTTTGTTTGTTTCCCTGAGTTCCAGCCAAAGCTCTCTGTTCAGCCAGGCCAGGACCACCTCATATTAGGTGCAGAATCCAGCATCTGCATATATATATGTAAACACCTTGAAAAACTTGAGATAAAGTAACACCTGCAAGCTAAACAGCTTCTCCCAAAAGCTTGGGGCCAACAACTACTTTCAATATTTACTATAGCAAAAGAAAGCTCTCAGCATTGTTTGCATGGGGTATCCAACACATTTAAGAATTCAATACCAAAAAAGCAGGAAAAAAGTAAAGAAGATATACCAATTAATTCTTCAAATTTGTTTACATAACATTATAGTTAATACACTTTTGAACTGAGATGTGGTGCTGTTTCTCTGTTGACCTAGGAGTTTAAAGTCTTTTGGATTAGAAGTAGTATCTGCTTATGTATCACACAAACTACCACTGAACAGAACTACAACTTCCAGCTTAAAGCCGGACTGAAGCATGCTAGTTTAGATTTCTAACGTATTACTAGCTACACTCATAATCAAGACCATTAATACAGTAAGAAATCCTTTTTCTCTGTCTTCATAAACATGAAAAGGCACTTTTTGCTACATTGAATAATGCTACTAAAAGCATCTTAAACGTACACCATTTTGGAGCCTCAAAAATCAAAGCTACACCATCATTTTCATTCTACAGCCCAAGAAAAACGAACAAGGTTTATTTGTTAATACAGTAGTACAAGAAGAAGCCCAAACCATCCATCACCCACCACCACAACACCAACACTCCTCTTACACCTCACTCCATGCTCTAAGCAACAACAGTAACCTGTCCTACTCAGGGAACATGGCAAAAAAAGTTACTGCTAGGAATACTCCCACATGCTCTGTAGTCAAAAATTTATCTTCTTTTCGTGATTTTTTTTTCATAAGGAAACAGCTCTTCACTCAGTGCCACTCATACAAGGGACAAGACCCCCAATGCCTTCAAGGCTCTGAAGCTGCACAGAGGCCCTGCATCAGGCCCTGCAATCCCACAACGGGCCCAGGAACGCCTACCTGAGGCTGCCCATCTTTCACCTCCTTCCTCGTCATCTGCACGTCTCCAGAAGTAGGAGAGCACCTTAGAAAAGAGGCTGAGCATCCCCGAGCGTTAAGCACCCCACACCAAAGCCTCCGGAGCGCCGGCCACCCCTCACCAAACTTCCCCCTTCCCGGGGCCCTCTCCTACAGCCGCTCTTCAAGACGCCGCGACGCCGCCGGCCAATCACGCTGCTCGCTCTTGGTCACGTGAAAGAGGCCACGCCGCGCGCCCTGGGGCGAGGGCGAGGCGCGGCTACCGCGCGGGCTGGAGGGCGGGGCCGGAGCGTGACGCATCGTGACGTCACCTGGCGCTGATCCGCGCTTGGCCGCTGCCCAATGTCCCCGTGGCCTCGCGCCTTCTGTCCCCGCCTGCCCGGGGCCGCGTTCCCGCCTAGCCCGCCCCGCCGCGAGGGGGCCGCCCTCCGCGGCGCCTCGGCCCCCGGCACGGGGGACTGCCTCCCTTGGAGCCGGGGAGGGGCGCGGGGTGCCACCCCCGCTCCCCCGTTCGAGGGTGCGCTGTCTTGTCACGGCAGGCGGCACAGGCCCCTCGGGAGTCGTAGGCTGTTGGCAGAAGTGAGGGTGAGAGGGCCTCCCTCAGGAGGGTCTCGTGGCGGGGGCTGAGGAGGTGTTAAAGGCGGTGTGCAGTGTGGTTAACACGAAAAGCTTAAAAGTAGCGCGGTGCGTGCAACCTGCTGCTTGCTGGTGATGCTGTTTGGAATTGTGGTTGTAGTGCATGGCAGGTTTTATGGGTTTCTGTAAGCGAGGGGTCCTGAGCAGGCAAAACCCACCAGCAGGCTGCCATCTCAGCTGGGCCGAGGGCTCTGTGCTTGTGTGGCACTGGCAATCCAAGTCGGACTCGGAGTCCATCCAGCATGGTAAAATGCGGTGTGTGGGAGGGCATGCATGTACACGTTGCATGTTGTTGAATCACTATGATCTCAGTAGCAGCTAGTTTCAAAATGATAGAATAAGCTCTAGAACGTTATAAACTTGCTTAAAAGAAACAAAAAGTATTTTTGTCTCAATGGAGGAACTGTTGTGAATCTAGAGGAAATAAAATGTTGCTGACTTGCATATCATTTCCATAGTTGATATTTTTACCATTTCTCTTCATGCAATGTACTTTTGGTATCTTGTATAAGCCCCCTTTAAATTGTTTAACAAATAATAATAAATAAATAAAACAAACAAATAAATAAAACCCCCAAACAAATAAAGCATAGTTTTTGAGTTGATGTGTTCAGCATCCCAGTAATTTCACTGGGAATGACTGCATAACACAGATGTTTTCAGGAAACTGGGCAGAGCAGTGTATGCTTCTCTGAGAAACTATGACTGTTATAGAGAAGCAGCATTGTCTGTGATTAGATTCTAAGACCAGAGTAGCACTTTGGCAACCTTTTATTTTCTACTTGTATGGTTAGCTCTCCATTATTTAGGCAAAGAAGGGCTAGGGGTGTATTGCAGGTTGTTTAACACTTCTATAGGGTTCTGTACAGTTTCTAGACCAGAAGAAATTCTGGTTGCTAGTAATTACGCACAGGTTCCAATGTCTTGCTCTGAAGTAACTGAGGTGATGCTACTGGGAAGAGAAACGTATATGCGTGTTTGCAGTCACTGATCTTTTTAGAAAAGTGCTGAGGAGGTGACAGCCTCCCCTTTAGATACATTGATTTAAAGCATTTTAACCACCATTTTCTTTCACTGAGATTTCTGTGGAGTGCAGGCAGAGGAGTGTTGGTTGGCAAAAATATGAGAGGTGAAGAAATCTGTTTTTTTGGAGGAGGGGATTAGTTATACATGCATAAATTCCTGTCTGAAGATCCTGTGGTTTGTAAGAGGCTTCCCAGGCTTTGGCCTAGGCAGAAAAGACTGATATTCAATCTGGATGTCCTTTAAAATGCTGTGTTTATGACATCCGTGAAACTAGAAGTGTTTTATATTTGTACTGATCAAACCTGTTTAAACTCTTACGATGAAGATCTAAGTCAGAAGAAGCGTATATTATGCTAGAGGAGCTCTTTGAAGCTATTGGGCCTACATTTTGCTGTTGGTTCAGTACATGTCCCAAGACATGAGCTGGGAAACAAGGACTGAGGAATCAGCTCCAGAGAAACAAAGTATTTCGAAGAGCTGATTTTAAAAGAGCTGAAAATACTGAACAAGGAATACAGGTAATGAGCTAAAATAGTGTAATTAAATATTGTGTGAAAGAATGCATAGGTAGTGTAGCTAATAAAAAATAATCAGCAAAAGGAAGGCTTGGTCAATTGAAACAAATTTCATCAAAGCTTCAGGTGCTGTATATTTTTGTGTTTAGATTTGGGAACATGGGCATCAGCCTGGATTCAGTGCTAAGTAAACTGGTCCAGGACAGAATGCTTTTTTATTAATTACTGATAGAAAAGCAGGACTATGACAAGTTTATGTACCTTGTTATCATATTGTCCCTTGGGAGATGAGTTATAATTGTCAATCTGTTTTTTTATCTTTTGTGGTTGTTTTGGAGGATGCTCGCGTGGCACAGCCCTGGGAAATGACCTATTATTTGCTGTAGCTGCTTCAGTTGAACAAGCTGAACAAGTTCAGAGGTCATTTCAATGGTGGAAGCAAGTAATACTTCATAGGCTGTCATGACTTGATTTGATTGTTATTCCTTGACCGCTTTTGGCCTAACCCTAACCGAGCATAAAAATGCTTCATTTATTAATCCTTTTCAGAAGTCTCTAATGTTCTGTTGGTATTGTTATTTTTCCTGCAGTCTTTGTGTAGGTTTCCTATGCAGTCTTTAGAATTAGGAGGAATCTCTTTGTACAGCACCTTTGTACCTTACCTAGCATTTTAAGGTCTTGGCCTGTGACTTGGGCTCTGGTTACCAGATCTTGCCTTGAGGTTGTGTATACACAGAATGACTTTTAGAGTACAATCTGCACTGTGAAGTTTAAGTGTTTTTTGTTGATAGTGATGCCAAATGCAGAGGATAGATTAACTGTGTGGTAAACCTCAGTGCAAAAAGGAGAATGGCAAATATGAGAACTGCACAGGAAAGGGGGCAGAAGGAAATTCACCATAATGAGAGAAAACACTGTAGTGTGATGCTCGAGAGAGGGAACTTTCAGGTACAATACTGAAAACAGGCTGAAACACTTGGAATTGTGAAAAAAATTTCTAGGATTTGAACCCTGCTCTGTTCAGTGGTGCAGGACTTCATAAAGTCTTTTTATTCAAAGAGATTACATCAGGTAAATACCTGAATATCTCACCAATTTAATGTAAGAAATAAGTTGATCTCCCTAATTGGTCAGAAGGCATAAAATATGGTCCTTTTTTATTTCTGTGGTAATTTGTGTTAGAGCAAACCAGTACATAGCATTCATTATGAAACACGTAACGTAACATATTACCCATTTTCCATTAAACCATAGTCTCTGAAAAGTGACGGATAATGGAAATACTTGCATAGTGTTTCTTCTGTGAAGAGAAACACATGGGCTTAATTAATTCAGACAGTTTTGTGTGGTTACACAGTCTCTTTCCCCTCATTTTTCTAACAGTTTACAGCTATATCTACTGTGTGTATGGTGTATTAATTTCCATGTTTCAGTCTATTAAAACAACTGTAACATTTTAATATTCTTTCAGTATCGGCTGATGTTATAACAAGAGCAAAATCTACAGTCCATACAAATTGAGCAGTAGTGCTGTTGTAAAGTTTTTCTGGCATACTTTAAAGGCGATGCCCTTCAGAATACTGAAGATTTAATTGTGTCTTGGTTACAACAGTGTTTAAACTTTAGACAAAAGACCCTGTCATTGCTGTAGCTGTCAAGGTGCCAACATCTTCAAGATAAAAGCTTTCCTTTTTTTTTTTTTTATTTTTTTTTATTGCTTAATAAGCAGGAGGACTGGATCCAATGTGCACTGGCCATTGTGTGTCACTGCTGCTTGCTAGATTTAAAATATGTAGTTCAGTAATCACGGTGTTCTGTAAGTATGCATGTCAGCCTGATTGAAGTGTGCAGGGTTTATCTGAACACTCTAGATAACTAGGATTAGCAGAAAAAGATAGTGAAGAGTTCTACAGTGAAGATAATATTCTTGATAGATTTCTAACCTCTAACTTTCTAACCTTGCAGCTTGTTGGGATACTTGAATTTTTATGTGTAGTTTATTTTAGGTATTTTAGAATACTGCGTTATAAGTAGCTTTTGTTGTTTTGATACAAGAATTAGATTGTTGAATATTGTTATCACTGGCTATTATAATAACTTAAACTGGTAAATTGTGAAGAAAGTTCTATTTAAGATGCGATGTAAGGGGTAGTACTCCAGTAAAAAAAGAGACTTGAAACTTTTTTAATTTGTTGGTCTGATTTGGAAGCAGTCCTATGAGAATGTAGTACAGTCATTTTCTAGTGTGTTCTGTTAATTAAAATTCAGGAGGCATTTCCCTGTTCCCTGGCTTAACTGAAGTTTTTGCTGTGCTTTTGTTCCATATCTGAATAGATGTTGTTGAAAGCCAAAGTCTAAGGGGGAACTTTTCAAAGACGGCATGACTCAGTGAACGGTGAGAATATCACAAAGTGTACAGGCAGCTGTCTTCACAAGACTGTTTTAAACTGACAGTTAACTTTTCAATTGAAGGTAAGCATGAAGGTTTTTAATTGTTGAAAAATCTGCAGTAACTTAGTTCTAATATAAGATACTCCTCAAGGTATTTGAACAGATTGGCAAGTAGTGAGATGAAGAAAAAATGGCTAAGTGAACCTGAGAAATGGTTGATACCGGGTAAATTAGAAACAGTTTGCTGTCGCTGAGTTACTCGGTTTATATAAGTTCATCAGACTCTTAGTGAAGTCTGTCGTTTTAGATACCTGATAAGAAGTGTTAAAATCAAATGGAAGTTAATTTCCAAATGTGTTTAAACACCTTTTTTATCTTAGAGTTAAAAGAAAAGAAAGACTTCTGCTTTGGTTGTAGAGTTACCCTCAAACTAAACACCTCCAAAAATGGTTTTTAGATCTTGAAATAAAAGTCCATTGAGGTATCATACATACACAGACTTTCATTTTGTTTGCATTTATATTGTACTATTATGAACTGTAGCTATGTAATTTGCTTATTGTATGCAAGTAAGTTGTTAGAATGCTTACATATTTTGAAATGTAAATAAGCTCACTAATAAATACTGCTTTCATTTATTTTGTCTTAAATAGACAAAAACCTAGTTGAGCACGGATCTAAGCATGTGAAGGATCTAAATTATATTTTTGGTTTTTCTTCATCATTTGTGTTTCTATTTTTAATTGCCTTTGTGAAGTGTTATGACCAGGGAAGAAGGTTACAGAGAAGAATTTAGCTATGACAGGATGCCAACTTTGGAGCGGGGAAAACAGGAGAATGGAAATTATATACCAGATATCAAATCCAGTGACCTTCAGCTATCAAAAAGGCTGCATCCTTGCTTTAGTTACAGAACATGGATCTTTTCTTTGCTGATGGGAGTAAGTACTTTAAATGATACAGAATTTGAAAATGTAGGTGAGGTCTTAGTGCCCAATAATCTATTGTTTCACATTGGGGACTCAGAATTTCATCGCTGATAGTATTAGATGTAAATATTTGTATAGGAAGGAACATGTATAGCAAATTTAGAATGTAACACTTAATTGACTAATGGTGTTCTGTGGATAATTCTGCACTAATCAAAGATGCAATATGAAGGCTGATTTTTGTCTTTAATCATATAGCATAACGGACAATAATAAGTGTGGCAGTGGTAAATATCAACCCACATGTATGTATAAACAGTGCATTTTGGTAAAGGGTGTAAAGTGTCCTGATCATATGCATTCTTTTAAGATTTTTTAACTGTTAAAAGTACTTTACTTACCATGGTAGCATTTTGGCATTAAAATATATATGGTACTTAATTGCCACATTCACCTTTCAGGGTTCAATAGTCATGTATTTATTTGATAGAATATTCATACAGTGAGGTCTATACTTGAGTTTCTTAAATGAATGTCACCGTGATTTGAACTTTTGTGTCACTGCTAGCATCATAGGACACTGATCTTGCATGTACATATGCTTCTTCATGTTCTGAGCCAAGCTAATTAAACTTAATTATAGCAATTAGAACTTGATCTTTTTTCTGTCAGGTCATGTGTTTTGAAAAGTACTTTTACTAAGAGCTAAAAATATTTCACTGTTAATACGGTAATTACTTGGTTTTGCGCAGTAAATTAAAGTATTGCCCTATTTTCATGGCAACAGCTGAACATTTTTTCCTTTCTGGCAATCTGTGAAATTTGGATTTCCTTTCAGATGCACTGTTACATAAAGAGAGAGCAGCAGAAGAGCTGGCTTTCTTTGCATTAAATTTTCTCAGATTTAATTGTCAAAAAGGACAACTGCCTGTAATTAGATTTTTCCTTTTTAATGAGGAGTTGTGAATGATTTGAGATACTAATGTTTAATGATAATTTGCTGCAGTCATATTATCAAGAAGTATGAATTTCATGAATAAATGAAAAAGCAATTTTATTAATAAACTAGTTCAATAAACTCCAATTAGATTTTTCTCCCAAGTATTGTAGTGGTTAATCTCTCTCAACTCTTTCAAAAGACGTTGTCCAGAAAGGGGTGTCTGTATGCTGGGCAACAAAGTCATAGTGAACAGAACCATCCACTTTAGGGAGCAGTTGCAAACTGTAGAGTGGTCGAGTGACTTCAAAGTGGCTGCTAGTTGGGCTGTTCTTGTGCGAGAACAATTCAACATGCTTCAAGCACAATTTCAAGTTGTGTTCTCTTAAGTGCTGTTCATCCAGTCTGCCAGAATTCTCTGTCCTTATTTTCTGTCATTTTTTGGCAAGGACTTTTCAAAGACCCCCATAATTTTGTAACATGACAAAAATACCCAGTTAGAACAAAAGAGCCATTCTGTCTCTCATCTTCCCCTGCCCCTTCAAAGAAATGCCTACTCAGAGGAATGACAAGCAAAACCAAAAAATGTTAGTAGAATACACTAATCATTTATTGCTGAGGCTGTAACTGATAATTATGAAATAAATAGAATAGTTAGCAAGGGAACAAGAGGAATTGGACGTTATGAGTGTGCCACTGAACCAAAGCAGGAAGAAAGTTTGGAGGGAGGCGGGAGTGTGGAAGGGGGAAGAACCTTCATTAATGTATCATAGTACTATTTTTGTTACTATGTTCTAGTTGGTGTGCCCACCTGCCCATATGTGTAATCAATGTTGGAGGAGCCAAGCAGAGAATGCAAAGTAGAGGCTTAGTTGATGTTTCTGAAACATTTTTACCACCAAACACTGCAATTACCTTTTGAGCATTTTATTAGGTATTTGCTAAGTCAGGGCACAATGCTTGATTCAAACATGATTATAGTGTTCAGTATTAAGTCTTGGTAACCAGCAGGGCATCTTCAGAACTCAGCATGTTTTGAAATTTTTCTTCAAAATTAATCACACAAAGACTGCATTATTAAATATTCATCAGTAGCTTAATTTGAAAGGAATTACTGATTTCTGTCTGCCTAATTGCTTTTAAAAATATTTTTATTTGTATTAATTTATCTTATTTGTTGCTTTGTAGACTTGCCTCCTTATTACTTCTGGATTTTCACTATATCTGGGAAATATTTTTCCATCTGAAATGGATTATTTACGTTGTGCAGCAGGTTCAGTAAGCATTCTTAATTGTTTTCTGTGGCTGTTTGACAGCAAAATCAATCATAAATAATTTTTGTGGGTTTATTGTCTTTTATTCTGTCTTTCTACTACTAACTTTCTTCGTGGAAGATTTAATTATATTTAACAGTTCATTAAATGGGTTTTCATCCCATTGCTAAGGGAATAGCAGATGTCGTAAAGACAACTGGTTTGTGCTACCATTTTTGTTAACCAGCTCACCACTGGCATGCTGTAATTATCTGCATGAACAGTATTTCTGTGCTTGATTTTAAGAAAATTTGCGTTGTTATGCATTTGGGGAATTTCCTGGCTAAATGCTATCAGAATGTATTTCAGATTGTATTTCAAAGTATTACTTTTTCATTTTATTTTGCGATAATCTCCAGGTGCTGAGCAGACTTCTCTTGAATACTGTTATTTTATTAGTAAAATATGCATTAAAGGTATCTGTTGTTTTCCAAAGTCCAGTCTTTTTTTAGTGTATTTTTAGGGAGATTTTTTTTTTTATATATGTATTATGTATGCTTGATCTACATTTTAGATCTATGTGCATAAGATGAGTCTGATGTACTTGGTTTGTTCATGGCAGGATTCTGTTCTATCATTATTCTCATGACTTGCCTATTTGTTTTAAGTTAGGTGCAAGACTAATGCTTTGCTTTAAACAAGTCCCAGGAGTTTTTCTATGAATGAGTTGTCACTTGTTTCTGCTAGAGTTGTTAGAATAAAGTTGAAACAGTTTTTAAAGTTAGTATCTTTGTGTTATTCTCTGCGACATTAATCTTAATTACTGAGATGTCTCTTTTTCTGCCCCAGATCTTGTCTCTTTTAATTTTGTATTTATTGAGAATTTCCAGAGGTCTTGCTCTCACATTGGGTTTGCATGGTTTGCCGTGGATAAAGTTGTGTACGTTTGGGTGTCTGTATGTGAGCAAGGTGTTAGAGCTGCTGCTTCAGATAATGGAATCAATACAGTTGGAAGGGCCTAGAGAGCTGTGTAGCTAACTGACTACTGTATGTCTATTTTAGCATGAGCTGAGTTGCTTTCTAGACTATTTTAACCATCTTGACTAGTAGTAGGATTCAGTTGCATCAACATGGTCATGTAGTGTTCTAGGGACTCTAGGGTATCCAGGACATAAAAGGATGTTTTAATTATGTTAAATACAGGTCATTTAGGTGTTAAGGAAGTGCTACCAAGAGTTCTAAATGTCGTTAGTAATCCAGTTATAGTGGTTCCATTGTTAAGCCATCAGTGTGCAGATGTTTGAAAAGATAGTTAGAACTTCTGTCTTTAAAAGATAAAAGAAACACAGCATTTGTTACATGGTTCATTATTTAACATGAAAATGTTTAGAATAATTTTAGTTGAGTATATTTTTATTTTGCTTATTAGTATGTTGTAACTTATGTGTTTGTGTAAAACAGCTGGATCTGTACATGTACCATATCTATGGTGGTGGGGAACAGCTAAGGGATAGAGAAATTACTTTGTGAAACTTTCCACTTATGCATGATTTTACCATTTAGCTCTGCCCTTAACTATAGAAACACAGTTCCTGGTGAACATAGTGGAGATCCCAGGCACAGTTCTTAAGGTGTAATTTGACTCAACAGATCAGTTTTTATGGAGTTCTTCAGAACTGTATTGAGACTGGCCAAATTTTAGTTTATGCAACCATGACTTTGTCTGTTTGAAAGAATGTGGAGGCCCAGTTTGGCAGTAGTGTTTGTCTTGTTCTGCTTAAGGATCTCAGGCCTTCTAGAGTTAATTTAACAAAGGCATGAAAGACTTTCTTTTACTCATCACTTGTGGTGGGTAGCTAGTCAAAATTGAGGGATATGGAAGGCATATTTAAAACCTCTTGTAATCCTCAGATACCAATTGTAATTAATGAGCTTGTACAAGAGTGACAGACTTCTCTCAGAGTTTCTGATCTTCTGTTTGTCTAAGTTAACTGAAATATGAATTTAGACCAAATAAATTACATGTATAGAAATACATATATATGTCAAATTTTTTGTGCAGAATATCCCATTAGTCTTCTCTCTTAATTTCCCCAGTGTATTCCTTCAGCAGTTGTGAGCTTTGCTATAGCAAGGAATAAAATTAATGTGGTAAGTATAAGATTTTATTGGCAGTTATATCTTTCTTTCCCCCTCTGGGGTTACCATGAGAGAGAAACCCATTTTGAAATTGTTTTTCAGATACCCAATTTTCAGATTCTGTTTGTCTCTACATTTGCTGTTACAACAACGTGTTTAATTTGGTTTGGATGCAAACTTGTCCTCAATCCATCAGCTATAAATGTAAGTTACTGAGACACTAATTATGCTACATTTATCTTTGTTAAAAAAAATAGAAGGGGTGAGGTGGGTGGTGATCACATGTAATTACATTGCTGTTAATACCCCAGTATTCCTACTTAGTCTGTGAGGAAATATCATCTAGCAGTAGCTTTACTTTTCTGAGTAAGACAAGACTGGAAAATTGACATCGGAGATGAAAACTTAAATGGCTAAAAAGATACATGGGACAACTAACTTAGAGATTAATATGGAAATTACTTTCCTGTCTTCTTGTATTCGAAGTTCAAAAACATGCATTAGATATTCAAAAGTGATCCAGTTTCATCAACTGACTGTTTATTTTTCTGTTGACTGCAGCCAGTTTTTTGTTGTGGTTTTTTTTTGAAAGAGCAGCATCAGAAGAGAGAATTGAAAATTAATTACTCCTCACCTGTAGATTAGCCAGCTTTTAGGGTTAAATCGTACTGAAATGAGGAGGTGTCCCAAACAGTGCCTCTGCTAGGAAATTTCATCATGAGATTAAGTATAATCCTTTCCTGGATCTTCTTTAATGGCTAGTATGCTTGAGGCCATCAGGAAAGAAACTTTTGATGACTATTTTTCTCATACATCATCAACAGAGAGAATGCAGCAGTTATGTCATTTGAAGCACACATATTTCATGCTGGGAAAAGTTCATTAGTTTTGAGTCACAACCTTTTAACATCTGTCTTTGGTAGTTTAAGCCAAACAGTAGAACTATAGGGTGGTTTTGGTTTTGTTTTTTTTTCCTGCGGTAAAATGTTCTGAGACCTATATACTACATAAGGTATTACTGTTACCATTGATGAATATTCATAATAGACTATCACAGAATAGCTATGCTCAGTACAACTCTGTCATACATTTTGTGTGAAGGTTAATGACTGCTATCATGTTATGGTTCAGTTCTTTTCCCACTATTATATCGGCTATTGTGATACTAACAGCTCAGCACTAATAATGACTCCCTATAATAATATAGCAGATCTGAATTAGTGACAAAAGTTTTCTAATAGAAAAGTAGTGTAGAGATAATTTGCTTTGGAGTTATCTATACTATTTTAGTAACATCTGGTGAGCTCCATATTTCACAAATGTTGAACCTCTAAACTGTGTTTACTTTCACTTGGAAAGTGCAGTATATTAGGCCAATACTTTCAAACCTACTTTTTAAATTAAGTAATGAAGTCTAGCTTCACATTTCTGTGCAGCTGGCCTGACTTTCAGAAAGATGGAGTACTGCAGTCACTCAGAGCTGTGGAGATTTAACACTCTGGACAGTCAGATCACTTGAATTCAAGTAGTACTGGCTTTAGATGTGGTCAGTTTTGCTCTGTGTTTGATGGGACAGTGTCAAGTCCCCCTGGGTGCTGTGTTTATCTTGGGAGAGTTTATAGCAGTCAATTCTTTGCACAGCCTTTGCTAGCTTTTTGCTAGTGTAGCAGTTCCTGCATGTATTTGCCCCCTCAAGTGACTTAGGCAGTTAGAGCTGAATGAATTATGTACAAGACATGGGGGTATAGGCTTTTCTCTTCCTTTCTTGGTAGAGAGTTCAAGTATTAGAAAGCAGTCCAAGTATTCTGAGTGAAAACAGCAGAGAAGTGTCATTGGACACTACCAGACACTTTGCATTCCTGGTAGACAGGATCACAGTGCTGAGACAGTGGAGGGCTATGTTTGCCCAGGAAAGGTTGGCCCAAGGGACTCATTTTGCCACCACAATAGTTATTTTGTCATGAGCCCGATGTGATAAAATCAATTTTCCTTATGCTCTTGAGAAGCTTTGAGCTGGCCCTATGTGTAAAAACTTAACTTCACTTGCAGCATACTTTTGAAGTGAGTAGTTTTTAGATTGCATAAAAATTGGCGATTTCTATTATAAAATATTAACAGACTTCATATTTTCAAGGCAGATCAAACCATTTGAAAAAAGAGATTATATCAGACTGGGAAAGTATAAGTGACAAACACTAAATTTATAACAAGGCAAATTCTTTCTTTGCCAAATGTCAGTTATCTACAATCATATCCACAAGACATCCTTAGTTATGTGGTTTTAATTATTTTCACTTGCCTATTACATGTCCATACTATGTCATTGATCACTGAATAAAGATAAGTCAGGATAACCGTGCAAAGCTGACTCTGAAGCTTTCTTGAACCTTTCTGTCTTAAGAGTTATTCATGGTGCTGACTTGCTCTCCTTTTTGAAGGACAGTGGTTTCAGTGGGACAGTCTCACTGTTTGTCAGCTTGCTGCCAGCTGTTTTCCATTACCCATGTGGTACAAAGAAAATGTAGAATACCATTTCTTTAACTGTTCTTTCACCATCATATTTATTTTCCCTCCCATGGGAAACGGCACAAGAAAATAATACTAGGTCTGATGCAAAATCACTGCCAGTGGTTTAAAAGCAGTAAGACTCATAAAAAGGGTAAGTTTATCCAATTAAGACAATTCACATTTAAAACCCCCACCCCCACGCCTTTATAAAGGACCTGGGTAATTCTCATTAGTGTTACTCATGTTGATGGATAACTCCACAAAATTACTTTAGACAGATAAATGGAATGCAAGATACAAGCCATGCTCTAGACTCTGTGACACCACTCCAGCAGGGTGCAGTTCTGTGGTTAGTATGCTATCAACATGAAGGATACAATATGTAAAAGATGCAAACTGCCACTGCTGCAACTCTGTTCATTCCCAGTTCTCAGAGTAAGAAGCCTGATGGACAGAAATGAGTGGAACCTTGTGCATGCTGGCCACCACAACTGAAAGTGTTCAGATCTTGAACAGGATTTAAATTAACTCCATATTGAGTATATACATATCTTGTCTCCTTGCAAGCTGAGTGTCTGTACCTCCATTGTAGTTAAGATGATCCAGTTACTGGGACCCTGCAGTACAATCTTGTTTCCCTCAGCATAGATGGCTAAGACAGGACTCCCTGGCCTGAACTTAGACATCTCTTATTTTGAAAGTGCTGTGAGATACTCTGCTTGACTGCTGCTTCTACTCTAGGTGAGCGAGAGTCTCCCATCAGTCCCGTGTCATACAACCCAGTCATGTAGGCACATTCAATATGCTTGAGTATTTCAAGTGGCACTAGCAGCCAGTATAATTGAACCCTGCCTCTAGTGACTGGTTGGCCCAGTAGCTTTTGGGGTTTCCTCTCTTGTCTGTATAGAGTAGGTCTCCACTAGCAGTAGTGGAAGCATAGGCAGCGTGGGTGCACACAGATACTGGGGTGTCAGTGCTTGATTTGGTTACCTAACTATACGAGTGTGTATCAGTTAGGTATGTGCTGACTTGTTCTGCCTTGCTTCAGCTGCTGGCCCAAGAGGGCATCAGTGTCCTTTAGGTTCTCTGTCATTATTTGTCAGACCTGTGCAGATGTCTTGAAACATCTGCAGGATATCTTAAATCATGGTAAAAGTCTGCATTTAAGCAACTATATTGAACTTCAGATTATTCAATCTTGAAATTAATTCAACCCTTTCGTACTGTTTCAGTGAATCATGTTTTTAATACCTGGTGCAGGTTCAGAGAAAATTGGATTAAAGTTGTGCTAATCTACTAGTTTCTACCTAGTTGCACTTGCACATTCCTTAGTCATGGAAGAGGACTAAGGACACAGCTTACTTGGTTTTCTGTGTCTGGCGATAGATTCTATGTACAGTGGCAATTGCAGGGAGAAGTTTCTGTAGTGCTTAGAAATCTGACATTAAATTTCCCATTGTTACCGATAGTACAAAAAGGTAGTTACTAATAGCTTTAGCTGTATTTCTTTTTAAAAAATAAAATAACAAAACCATCTAAACTTCAAAACTGGAGATGAGATATTTTTAATTTGATCTAGAGGTATTTAATTAATTTTGAGTGGAAGGCTCTATCTGATATTCTAGACATGTCATATCAGAAAAAACATACTGGAAAGATAAAAGTTAAATTAAAAAAATCTAATTTATTTACTGTTACTTTTACAATTACTGTTATTTACTTCTTATACCTAGCACTAAATGAGTCCATCAATGTAGTTACAGTGCTTCTGGACTCAAACTTATACATCTACTTGGTGTTACAATGTGTAGTGTGGCCTTGCTAGCTCACATCAGTACCAGCGCTATGTGTCAAAACACATCAAAATCATGGGAATTTACAGGCTGTATTAAATTGTTCTGCAGGCTGCATGTTTGACACCTCATCTTTTGCCAAATAATGTCTTTATTCTTCATGCTAGCACTTTCCCTAGAAGCTTACCACTGTGACATTTATTGCTGTTTGTGGCTCTAGTGCAACTGTACAGTCTGTTTTGTACTGCAAGGCACGTAGTTCCAATTACGATTTCCTGAGATGGATGAATTTCAGTGCCCAAAAAAAGCCTCTCAAATCTGCCACTTATGATCTTTTTCAAAAAACCTGTGCTTCAAGATACATGTCAGAGAAAAAACGGGATTTGTTTATCTACAAAGCAGGTCTGACATGAGGGAACAATATAATTCCAAGTCCTTGAACAATGGTTTGCTATAATTGTACAGGTTCTGAAAGGAGTAATTTCTCCCTAAACTAATGGTGCTTTGCCCAACAGCCTGACCAGATGTTTTCCAAATGTTTTCTTGGGCTGCCAGTGGAAAAACATGTTGCTTTTGAAGACAAGAAGGGGAGATCCACTCTGCTGATCTTGTGTGCCTCTGGAAAATGATTCTGAATCATTCCCATGTAGAGTAGTGATCTACATCTTTTCATGAGATAATAAGGAACCAATGAGAAATTATAAGTATTACATTCACTTACTTGTCTCTTGAAGATGTGCAATGGCAGGAGGAATGGCAGCTTCCAGGTTTTTACACAATCATGTTGTCTGTTAGACCTGCAAGAATTATTAAACTATGAAGTGTTTGTCAGTGCTCTACTAGCATTATGTAGAGCACAAGAGTTAGGATTTTTGGCCCAGTTCTATGGATTGTGTTTTCATTCAGTATTAGATATTGTATCGTACCATTTGGATTGCAGCACAGGGGTTGGGAGGCTGTGGCCCTCCTTCCCCCCCTGCTGCACCAGTGGATTGCCTTTGCCCCGGGCTAGTCAGGCTTGCTCTTGTTTGTCCGCTTTCTGCTCCTGTGAATTTTCCATCATTTGCTGCAGTGTTCTGGTTTCACATGGAAGGTCCTGCAAAATGCAAACATACCTAGCAATCATGCCCTTGTCATTAAATCTCTTCTGGAAGAGAGTGATAAAATCTTCAGGCAGACTATTCCCATAAATGAAATAAATTATTCTTTTTTAATTAGGCATTCTGAGTATTATGTAGACAGCTAAGTGTTGTCCTAGAAATTCAGCAAGAACCAAGAAAACAGTTAACAAGGTCTCTAATTAATTGATATGTCTAAATGTCACAGAAAATAGACAGCCTGCTGGATCCTGCTAGATCCCACCCCCTCCTTTATTTTTAATATGGAAGATGTAACCCATTTATGTCTGGGATTTTACTGACAGATAAATTTCAACTTGATTCTACTTATTCTGCTGGAAATCTTCATGGCAACTACTGTCATAATTTCAGCTAGGTCTACTGAAGATTGCTGCGCAAGAAAGAAAGTAGGTAACTTTAAGGATTAAAAATGTTTTTTTCTTTTGTTTGGTGTTAAAAAATACTTGATTTTTCCTGTATTAAATACATTGACAAGTTACTGGCAGTGCCAGTATATAAGTTCATATTATATGGTAGAACTAGATTTGAACGATAAATGAAAGTACCATACTAAACAGTAGTAGACTCTTTTATCTTTTAGAGTGCAATGGGCCTGCTGTATAATGACCAGTTGCAATTATGCAGCACAGGGTTTGAGTATCTTATGGACAGGCATGGCAAGTGTTTTATTTCTGTTTTGTTCTGCAAAGCTTAATGATGTTTGATACGTTAGAATACTGTGACTTGTATGTATGCGAGCAATGCCATCTTGAAGCCTGAGGTGGAGAAAGTATTTGTCCTGTATGCTGATTTGGTAGTATCTGGACAATGAATATTGGTTTCAGAATTTGAAGCTATAGAAAAAAATTTGTTTAGTCACAAGTGCTCTTCCAAATCCACCCTCATTTTTCTACAACAGTACTTATTTCAGGTAATAATGAAGCAACCATGCTGTAACATTTTGTATTCCGTGGAAGTATTGCTTGCTTCGTATAGTGTGCTGTCCTCCTTCAGTTACTGTTTGTCCACATCAGTAAAATCTGAAGGCTCAGGAAAAAAGTATATATTTTGAAGGTGGAAAGGGGAGACAAGATGACCATATTTCATTGTTGAATGGTGCTTGTATAACAGCTAATCTGTGACCAACTCATTTGTGTTTAATGTGATTGATGTGGTCTGCTGACACTGGCGAACACTGTAGCATGTCACTGTCAGCTCTGATGGGCCAACCAGACATTGCAGGCACTGTTAGGATCTGTAACAAGTTGTACAGGATATTAGAAAGAAATGTATTGCTTTGTGTGGTTTTTTGATCATGCCTTTTTTTATTCCCCTCTAGAATACTGCATATGACAGTACCATCGTTTTGAGCAACGTCAGCTTTCCTACTCGAATTCTGAAGTCATACTCAGTAAGAAAAATGTTGTTTCTTTCATTAAATTAATTTGTTCTTTCACTTTTTAAGTGCTAAACTTTTTTAAAGCCAGGAGATCAGTGTAGGTAAGAGATGAAAGGATAAAGACAGGAAAGAGAGATATATCTTAAAATGTTTCCTTTTAGAATATTGCAAGATAAATGATAACTGCCATATATAATAGGAAAGAGACTACTCAGTGACTTAAGGATAAATAGTATAAACTGAACTGCTGTTCAGTGGAGCTAATAAATGAGAGCATAAATACACATAATGAAGCTGATCTTGTTTTCCCTTAACTAGCTTGAGTTTTACCATATTTTAGATCTGAAAAAACATAGACTTCATGTATAGCTAATAGCATAAATGCATTTTTTCCTTCCAGTGAGTTCCTTTTTATATGCAAATAGGAAATTTGGTGTTCAAATGCACTGTTAATAATTTGTGTGATCTTCCTTGTTTTAGGTAATTGAGGTGATTATTGGAATTTCATCAGTATTTGGTGGAATAATTGCTTTGAATATGGATGTTCTAGTCTCAGGTCCATACCTTTCAGTAACATTCTTTTGGATCTTAGTTGCTGTAAGTAGTTCAAAATGAAGGTACTCTTCTAAAAAAAGTCTTAGATATTTTTTTCCTTTTTTTTAACTTTTTCATTTTTCCACTCCCTACTGGAATATATTTTTGGCCCGAATACTAACTGGCAGTTGGTGTTTAGCAAATGAATTAGCACTTCAATTTACTTAATATATTTATGCAATATGCATGTTCTATTTTGATTTACAGTACTTTGGTTCTTATAAAATGTTCTGATACGTTTTCAGTCTTCAGTTTTGTAAAATGGAAATGAGTAATAAACAAGGGTATTAAAAGTGAAATGCCTTGTCAACTAAGTCCTAGGTTTTAGAATGTTTCAGGCTGCAAAATAAAAGGTTTAGTTTCAGCATGGTAGAATCCATTGAAACATCTTTAGCCTGTCAGCCATAACTATCTTAAAAGTCTGAGACTGTGATTGGTAATCCTTGTCACTAGTAACAGCCTGTACCTAGGAGCAGAGGATTCATGCAGGATGCTGTGCTACCTGCCGGCCACAAATTCAACCAGTTGAGAAAGAAGACAATAAACATCAGGTTTACCTGTGGCTCCTATGCCTGGAAAATCCCTGAGCATGAAGTGGAAAAAAAGATCATAAACAAGTTTTTTCAGCATTCAGAATTCACAAAATTCGGTGGGGTTCATTAGGTTTTTCTCTAGAATTGTCAGATCTTGAAAATAATTGTATTTCAGTATGTGTAGGTTTAATACGTGATACTCATTAAATGCAAGTTACAAGAAGATTAGTTATATTTCCATTTGACTAATCAATTTCTAATACTGTCATAGTAAGTCTATACAGTTTTGTCTTTTCAGGAAATTTAGAATGTGACCTGTGCCTAGTGGGAATCACTATAACTCAACTGTAATTTTTGTAATTTTTAAAGTAGGTAAATATCTATTTTGTTATGCTTTTTTGTTTAGTGCTTTCCAAGTGCTATTGCAAGTCATGTAGCTGCTGAATATCCAAGTAAATGTCTGGTAAGTGTGTAAAATTCTTGGATTTCGTCATTAGAGTGGAATAATACTAAGAAAGCCTGCCTGTGATAGTGGACACTACTCATATTCATTCACTTGTTTTTAGTTATTTCTACAAAATGTGACAGAAATATGTAGCTTGAGTGTAAGCTGGTATTCCTAAAAAGAAATCCAGTAGGCCCTTCGGGAACTTAGTTCCAGCAATTCTAGAAAAGCATTCAAAGGACTGTTTATTGGGTTTTTTTGTTTGTCTGCTTGTTTTCTTACTGGTTCCTTGCAAATGGATATTACTGTAGGAAAACAACATACCTCATATGGCATGCCCAGAACTAATTTCGTGCTTCTGAGCTGAGGTCCTTTCTGTTCCATTCTCCTTTCATTATGAGCTGTGGTATCTGAAAGAAGAAAATCAGGTGTGCAGGCTGCACTGGACCTAGATCCTATTTTGAACAAGTTTCTCATCTGCATGACTAGTGACAACGACTGAGAATATTCAGCAGAGTGTATTTATTCCTTGACTGTGCCAGATGTGTAGTTAAACCTCCTTAAAACATCTGTTCTAAGTAATAGTGATGCAACCATATTTTAAGTCAGTAAAGATGTGTGACCACAACTGAAGTCAGAAATTGATCCAGTAGGGATGCTATTTGAATGAAAATAAGGCTGCTATTGTATGGCAATAAATTTGCTTCAAAGCACTCAAATTTATTTGCATAGTTATTTTAGGTTGCAAGTCTGCAATATCTGCTGTGAATTCTCATTATTTCGTACAAACTGAAGAATAAATGATACTTCTATACTGGCTCTCTAAGTTGGGTATTACTTCCTCTATCTGTGTATGAAAGGCACTTTTAAAATCAAACAAATGCCCCGTCATCCATATTAAATGGAAAATGAATTACAGAACAACAGTGTTTTGGCTTGGAAACTTGTTTTATTCAAAGCTTGCTGCTATATCTCTATGCAGTGTGGATAGATCTTAAATATTTGTTTCATATGTTGAATCTCACACACTTTTACACACTTCTGTTATGCTTGCTTCAAGGAGATGCAGCTCACAAACCAAGGTGTTAATTTGTTTTTATTCTTATTTAACATGTATTATCTTATTTTTTAGGTTGAGGTCCTGATTGCCATTAGCAGTGTTACCTCTCCATTGTTGTTCACGGCTTCTGCATACTTATCCTTCAGTATCATGCAAGTTGTTGACATCTTTAAAAATTATCCACCTGCTGTTAAAGTATGTATTTTTATGCAATAGTAAAATTAACATCTATCTATTACAGTAGCAAAACAAGAATGAATTAGGAAGTATAAGAAGACAAGGTACTGCGTGATAAAAATTGAATAAAATCTTACAGAAATTATTCAAAAACTTGCATTTAACTGATGATACAATTTTAAGTATGTTAAATCTGTTGCTACCCTGGAATTAAAGTTTTTTAAAAATGGGATACTATTCTAAAGAAGCAGTAAAAATAATATTGCTGGACTCCTTGAGGTTTTAATAAATTTGTAGTATATAAATTAAAGGTTCTAGGTTTACTTGAAGAATACATTTTTCTGTTTCTTAGGATGTCTGCCAACAGCTGAGATTGTAAGCTTACACGTGGATTCATTCAAAGCAAGCCTGGATTGCGGCAGAGAATAAAAAAAAAGTTTACAAATCTTAAAGCATTTCATATGAAGTGTTACCAATGCATTGCTGAACAGCTTTCTAGGGCTTTACCATCAATGTGTTTAGCAACCTGTGATGATGTTCAAAGAACCATTTATGGGGATTAAAATAGTGTCAGTAAGGGTAATGACTTTTAGTGCCCCCTAGTCCTTAAGTAATCTTGTAATTTTAGGAGAGGGAAAATGGTTATTAAATGACATCTTAGGGACTGGAAAACCAGCTTTTGAGTATGTGGTCCTGTTGTGATACTAGAGGAGCATAGTGTGTTGTTGGACCTCGGGAAGTAGCCATGGCTTTGATGTTTCTTTTAAGTAGCTTCTCCTGTTGCAGGTGTTGGAGACAAGACTGGACTGTAGGGAAGTGGTGTGACCCTGCAGAGCATTTCTTACATTCTTAGGCTACTTTGTGTCTGGATGCAGCAACGGTGGGCTGCTCTGCAAAGAAGGGTGAACAGTGGAGTGGAAGGTGACAGCAAAGCAGACGAGGGCAGTGACCTCATTGCCAAGGAGCGCAGTCCTGCAGTACCCAAAAAGAGAAAAACAAGGCAGGTCTGGCTATGGTAACCAGGTTCAGCAAATAGTTCAGTGATTACCAGACAAGTCCATAGTAGCAAGGCAGTTCCAGGAATTCAGGTCAGCAGGGCAAGGTCAGAGCCAGCAAGGCAAAGGGTCAGGCCCAGGCATAGCTGTGACATCGCTCGGATCAAGACCAGCAGTGAGACTCTGTGTTTTAGAGAATGGTTTCTTCAATTCTGCTAGAGGAAAAGATCATTTGGCAAATTAACATTTTGTTGAAAATTATCGATCTGTTCTACTTTAAGCAAACTCAGGCCCTCAAATTTTAATTCGATTCATGCTGAAATAAACTGTAAATTATAATTTGAGTTAAAAAATTAAATCTAGATACAAATCTCAAGAATATGGAGGTGGGAATGGCAGAAAATATTTTATTCAAGTAGTTAACAATATGTTCATGTCTGTTTTCAGCAATCTTACGATGTGCTCCTTTTGCTTCTGATGTTGATGCTGCTAATTCAGGCATGCCTTACTATTGGAACTGTAATACAGTGTATAAATTACAAGACAAAAATGAAACTACATGATTCGTCATGGACAGCATCACAGGTTAAAAAACAGGAGTACAGAACAACAGAGGTATGTATTTATATCCATTACAAAATTTAAATATCTGTATTTAAAAAGACTTTTTGGTAATGTTTCGTGTTAATTCAGATCACAGTTAAACTGTGAGGATGTTAATGCACTGATGAATTTTGTAATAAAGAGATAATATTTTGCTGGTTAAATGATAACTGGAGCATGGTGGATGCAGTGTCTGTAAATGTGAAAAGTCCCGTTATGAGAAGAACAGTTGTAAGGTTAAAGCCCACTTTTGTTCTTATTTGTATTACGGGCTCCCAATTACAGATGAGGCTCATCATTGTACTAAGATAAAATGATAGCCCTACTCCACAGGATGCAGATCCATAACTGTTATGTATATGTCAGAATGAAGTTACAGAAGAGGTGATGATCCTTGCATGACTGTGTTCTGGTAATGACATAGCCATTCCAGAAAGGAATGGATTTAACCCTTTTGACTCGAGCAGAAGTTTTGGGCTATGGAATGAGAGTACTCGATAGAGTTGTACTTTTCCAAGGCCTGCCGTGAGGGAGTGGATTTACTAAACTAAGTCAGATCCCATTCAAAGTTTAGAGAACTTAAAGAGAAGAATTAAGAACCTGGAGTGTGGGAACAACAGGCAACCTGAGTGAGTGGCTACCTGTGCTGGACAGTATGAAGTAGTGTGCAGAGGAGCATGCCTGGAATTCCAGGTCTCTCCATGTCCTAACTACACTATCAAAGTTGGTGAGAAAGATCAGAATTGATATTTCCTTCCTGCACTTACATGTTCAGGCTATCCTTTCAGATACAGGTTTGGTACATACTCTTTAATTTAGAGTATGGTGGTGCCAGTATTATTGTTAGCACTTTCCATATAGTCGTTCAGGGCTAGAAGGCTACTTCAGGGGCTGGGGGAACCCGACTTTCTTCAGCCTGTGTAGGTTGACTACATCCATCTCCTAGCACAGCACTGTACCTGTAGGCTTTCCTCACCTCTGCTGTACGGGGCAAAGTGCTGAATCCTTGAAGACTAGGAGAGAGTAACTCATGTTAGCTAGATGCTTACTGTATGGCCCAGCACTAGAAAGAGATCGTGCTGGATTCAGTCTCTGCCCTAGAAAGAGCGTCTGTGTTGAAACAGCACTGGAGAGAAAGCATTGGGAGCAGGGACTGAAATTCAGTCAAATCATTATACAGTTGGTAATGGAACGTGGAAGGTGTGGACTTATGTTCCCTCAGACTGCTGAGGGAATTCAGCCTAGGTTCCTTATTTTCTGCATCCTGAGAGTTACATTCTATATAAAAGATGAAGCACAGCAGAATTATTTTTGGGATTCTTTATGTAAGTGTTCCTAGTTTGTGAGTCACTGAAGAACTGGGTGTGAATTAAATGCTAAAAGGAGCACTTTTTTCCGGAACAGCAACACTTTTTTGTTTAACTTTTAGTATTTAAACACAAGAATAATGATACAGGTTAAGGTGTAGGTCCCTTTGGCTTCTCAGAAGTCTGTGTTCTTAGGCAAGACCTTAGTTTGCTTGAACTAAGATTTATCTACACACATGCAGTGACGCTTCAGGGGCCTGCTTCTAATTTGGGTTTAGAGGTAAGGGGCTAAGGCCTTCAGTTGCATCTTGGAAAAAATCTTGAAAAAAATGTCCCAAGTAACATGTTTAAAATAGGCATTTGGCCAAGTTTTTTTGACCCAATTGTCTCAGGTAATTATATAATTTATGTTATTATATTTTATATTATAAATGGAAACTTTTCAGTATACAGAACTATGTAATTTACAGTGTGTAGAATATATTAATAGCTCGGAATGTAACTATTCATGTTCACATTCTCCTAGCTTCTGTCAGATATTTATTTGCTTGAACTTCAGTTTTTAACCAAAGCATTGTTTCATGTTTCCATTTGTCTGAAATTTGTTTACTTTTAGGTTTCCAATAATACCTTAAAGGATTTTGACAAAGACAAAGCCTGGAAAGCAGTTGTGGTGCAGATGGCTCAGTAGTTTGGATTCTGCAAATGCAGCCAATACAGTAAATCACCTGTTTGAATTGAGGCTTAAAAACTTTTAAGTTTATAAACAGCAATATAGCTACAGCAGTAGGAGCTAAGGAATAACACAGTAAATAATGTGCCTTTCTAATAATTTTGAAATTTATTGATAATATTTTTAACACGTCTGTCTTTTCTGTTGGTATCTGTGTTCTAGCGTTGCTTTAGAAGTTACCTTTAGAAAAAAGGTAATGAGTCACATGGATTTATGCTGATGGCAACGTAAAATATGACAATATATAGTAGGCTTCATATATTTGCAAGAGATTGTTACAACTGCAGTTATGCAGTCAGTGTAACTGATAAATGCTTTTGTAAAGTTATGAGTACAAGTTACAATTGATATTTTTGCTTATACTTCACTTTTGTAGGAGTTGTGAAGTTGTTTTGCATCTCATTGCTTTTATATAAATAAAAGTCATTATTATGTGGAAACTCAAGGATGTGGGTTGACATTCTAATTGGAGATATGAAACCAGACTATTCTTTCCCATTAAGCTTCCTTTTCTGGACTGTTAAAGGGGGAAGAGTTTTTTTCACATATGCAAATGTATTTTTGTGTATATTACTTTTCCTTTGTTTATTTTCCCATGTCTAAAATTAACATAACCTGGCAGCCCTTAAAAAGGGATATCCCCATACAGATTGCCTTTTCCTCCTAGCTGAATTATGTGTTATGATCACATAGATTTTGAACACTATAAGAATTTCTATGTTAGTAAGCTTTTTTTGGTGTTAACTACGGAGATAGCTACTGACAAAATGGTGGGTTGTTTATTGTTTTTCTGTTGTAATTGTTCTATTGATGGTTTTTGAGGGGTTCTAGATTTTGAAGTCATACTTTTTAAATCTGAAATAATACAAATCATTTGTTCAGAGTGTGCTGTAAAGCTTACCTCTTAGCTGAGGAAACAGAGAGAGAAAGGTCCGTACAGTGCAGAGCCCTTCAGGTATGCTAGCATGTTTTCTTTTGGTTTTGGGAAAGCTGACAATTATTATGGCATTTTAATACATAAAGAATACTCTTTCAAGTTTAGAGCATCTCTTCTTAAGAGCATGTTATACAGCAACCTCTGTTCACTTAAAATAGTGTGTGTTTTTTGGCCCAGACTAATATATCAACAACCACAGGATGCAGCTGCTGTTTCATAAACATTGCCAGATCTCATGCCTCTAGTGGTGGTACTTGTGCGAACATTCTCTCAGCAAGGCAGGGTATCTGCTAAAATCCTACCATTTTTATAAATAGAAAAAGTTAGTTTCTGATTGTACACTATTTTGTGAAAGTTGCAAAGAAATAGTGACAGTTCTACCTAAAAATAAACATCCAAACAACTTCCTAAATCTCACACATGGATTGAAACTGGACAAAAACTGTAGATAGGTAGAAGTTTTTTGTGAATCACTGTAAAGTGAAAAGATAGTCATACGTAGAATAGTGTGAATGTATCTAAATGGTTTGCTTTCTTTTATGTGGTAACATGCCTTTATCTGAGTCTGTATCTTCAAGAGATCATCTTTATCTTTTCTGTCAAATGGTGATTGGCTTTGGTTCTGCAGGAGGTTAGATATAATTAGATACTACTTCTGTTACTAACCTTGGTTTGAAAACAGATGAATGGGAGGTTGTGCATCTGAAGGGATTTCCTTTCCACAAAACACACTAACAAGGTGCTGGGGGACTTTAGCCTCCTTTTGAGGCAAATGATTTGAGGTGCTCTCCTCCAAACAGTAAGAACCTTTTATTAACCTTTCTTTTGGGGGACTAAAGTATAATAAGAGGTCAAGAAAACAGCGTTCATCAAAAAGAAAGAGGAAAACTAAATAGTCTGATTAAGTTAGAATTTGGATTGACCCTGAGTAATGGTTGAGATATATTTCTGTTTCTGAGTTTTTTTGGTCATCTTAGATTAACAAGGGCAAGGAACAGATGGGAATAAAATAAGAGGTCGTCACAGAGCTACCAGCCATAGATTCTACTTTCCAGTGAAGATGAACACCCCTGGGCTCCCTGCCTTGCCATGGCTCCCTTCCTGTACTGTTCAGCACAGTGGAGACTACACAGTCTGCCAGATGCCAGGACTTTCCCTGCACACCTAGTCAACTAGGAGCCCCACCATAGATAGTGGTCTGGAGGTTGAATTTTCTTATCCCATGCAAGAAAGAAAATTATGGGAGGTAAGAGGTAGGCTTTTAAAATCATAATTAATGTAGGGCTGACAGCTCTTTACGTGAGGATAAGTTCCAATTCACTCATTAGTGTTATTCCCTTCAGCAGCCATGATTGTGGGCATAACAGAAACCCAAGTCAGATAAAATTAATACCTTTTTATTGCTAAAATCAAAGGAACAAAGTATTTCAAGTACTTAATTGCACTCATAGCTGTGGTCTGGTGAAAAAAAGGGTAAATTATATGAATTGCAGTTTGTTGCTTTTCAATGCTTTTCTCTTTCCAGGTCGTCTGATTTTTATCTGCATTAGGACGCAAAGTTGGTTTATATAAGCCCATAGTAACTCAGGACATTGTGTTGTATTTTTGCAGTGTTGCTTTATTTACTTTCCAATGTTATTAATTTTATTATGTAGTTGTGGGATTATGTAATGATAACAAAATCAGTATATACATCTGAATTTGAGAAACGTAATAATCGGTTTGATTTTTAGACAATTTAATCTAAACAGAGTCAGATCTTATAAAAGTAATTCATCACAGGTTTTATGCTTTTCCCTACCTAACAGTAATCAGCAGCCTCAGAGTTCAGAGTTTTGTATCAAATCTGAAAAATTCCAGATCTCTAAGCCTTTCAGTACACCAGTATTAATGTAAGTAGTAAAGCTGAATAAATAGATGGATGTAGTCTTTAGCATGGAATGGAAAGAAAATTTTCCAATACTGCTTTTGTTTACTGCTGCTTGGATTATAGTTGCTTTCGCTTCTTTTCTGCTATAGGGCTAAACCATAGAAATAAAAGAAGTACATTCTACCTCCAAACCAGAGAAATACAGTTCACTAAGATTTCTAAAAGGCAATTAAGGTAAATATGTTTGGCAATTGATTTAATTGCAAAAATACCATATTTGCTAATAACTCAAATTTCTCTGAGCTTTAAGTTCTTAAAAGTATGTATTGTCTACAAAAAGGTTGGAAAATTGTGAATTTTCTTTTTTTCCTTCTTTTTCTCTTTTTTAAAAAGAGGTTTTCTTTTTGAACACTCAAGATTGTAGCTTTTTCTTCAGTAATTTTATTACCAATGTTAATAGTGTTCTAAAATATTTTTCTTTAATAATTTGTAAATATTCTGGGAAGAATGGTAGGATACCTCATAAACCCTTGTGATGTGGATGAGAAAATCTGTTCAGAGAAAATCATAGCAGTGATCGGCAAAACTGGTTACATATAGTTTGCTTGTTTGGCATTTCTAATTGAAAGGACTTGATGATGTGGGGCTCCTGAGAAATTCCATGTGTTACTGTATGGAAAACAGAAGGTACAAGTGACAGAAGGAGCAGGAGATAAAGTAGTTTAGCTCATCACCGTCCTAAGGTAGCTGCTGGGGAGCACAACTGTGATGGGTTGGACACAGCATGTTATCTTCACCTGCTTGGAAAGGTGTCTGGGAAGGTCAGTGGTAATGAGCGTTGCTTTAAACACCTGCCTCCTTTAGAGAAGACTTTTTTTGTTACTTGTTCTGTGCAAAGCAGTATCTGTGGCTCATGCCTTATCTTACATTCTTGCAGAAGCCAGTGTCAGTCTCCTGATTGTCCACAATGGGAAACGGAAGTTATTTGCATATTTTCTTGAAGTGAAGATTTATTGTGCCTGGAGAGCAGGCAGAACCAAGAGTTCCTGTGACAGTACAGACAATATATAGACAGATTATTGTCTAGGTGCTTGAGAAGTAACGTGCAATTTTAATATCTCAGTAATGGTTTAGTAACAATGGCAGAGGGGTAAGAACAAGAGAAAGAGAGCAGCTATAAATAATGGAATTCTAGGGGTTAGATTTTGTTTTGCTTTAAACCTTTTCTTGGCTGAGGACCTGGGGTTTTTTTGAGAAAACATTCCAATATTCGGCCAAATTGCTGTTTATGCAAAGTACTTGAACTGATACTCCTGCACTGTGTAAGTGGCAGTTAGGCAGCAGGAGACTGAGGCCTCCCAGCTCTGGGACTTGCCTCAGTGCTGCATTATGGCTTTTGGTTATATTGTCAAACTTTTGGGGTTACTTCCATTTCAGTACCCAGTTTTGGAAACTAGGCTGTCTCTAGGTGGTGAAATGGGAGAAAAGGACCTTCAGAGGTCTTCAGATTTATCTTCCTCTCTTTACTAGGGAGGGAGTCAAAGAAGATTGGTTACATACCAACGCTATTTTCAGGACGTGGTTTGGACAAAGTTAACTGCTGGACTGAAATTTAAAGCTGTATTCTTGACATCATCCCCTTCCCCAGCATACGTTCCCTGCCCTGCATCTCTGCTTGAGTCAATTAAGGTACTAATTTTATTTCAGAGTAGGCTTGTTTATCTCACTAATGCAGCAAACGGATATTGTTTTCCTTTTTTTTTTTCTTCTTGGAATAATTGAATTCATTCATTTTTGATTAAATGAGTGCCAGAGTCTGTGGAATGGCAGAGGGAAGAGTGAAATTGTGTGACTGAGTTTGAAAGGGAAAGAGCCAGGAAGGAAGGAGAGAGCAGAAACAAGCTGTAATTTTGGTTCAGGCATGCTGTGAATCCTTAGCTCTTACAATCTTAAAGTGAGGTGGGAGGAGTCCATTCTACAAGTGATTTACTACTGAGTAATAAAAGCATTCATGTTAACATTTAGAAGGCAGTAGGTCTTAAATACTTAGCTAAATTAACTAGATCCTTTTCTGAATTAAAACTGGTTGACTGCATAAGCAAAAAGATTATTTGAATTAGGAATGTATTAAGTAGTAGAATAAGGTAGGAAGTAGCTTCTAATAAACTGCTTTGTCTCTTAGGAATGCCTATTATGCTGGAAAATCTTGCAGTTGCCAGTTTTAATTATTGTATGGGAATCAGGCTGTCATATAGAAGAAGCAGTTTCACATCCTTCCTTACCTCTCCTGTGCTCAGTTCCAGACACTCGTTCCTGTCTTGTCCTGCAGGCTTTTGTGTATTTGAGCTAATTTGCTAGCTGACCCAAAGGAAGCTTTTCAGTTTATTAGGTTGGATTATTTTTCTGATATGTTGACAAATTTAATGATGTTGGCAGGTAGTCTGATAAGGAAGTAGGGGTAGCAGGACTATGCTATGCCTTTGTTTCGCAGCAGCAAGCAGCTAGAATTGGCTAATCTGCATGATTGTATCATATCACCAGAGCATGTAATGGGATCCTTTTAGTGGAATTGCACGCTTAATGAAAATACACACTGCAGTTCTTGTGTGTGTCAATGTTGCATATTCTGTCTTGTTCTGGGTACTATGACATAATGGTGAAGTCAGAGCAAATATGTATATATGGATGTGGGTAGTATTTATCTTTTTTAAAGATTGGTGTCTTTAAATTTGAGAAATTTGCTCAAGCAAATCCTGCTATACTCTTAGGGTATTTACATGGAATAAGAAAAGTGAAATTTTTAAGGGTAAGTCTTTTCATCCTTTGACTGTTTAACCAGGAATATTTTTATGTACCTACAACAATGCAGGAAGGTACTGAACATTTGCCTGTGTCTACTAGAGTGCCTTGGTGTGTACCATATAAAACAGGTGTAGCTCTGTTAAAGTAATTGGACCATTACCTTTAAAACAGATGCTAAAATACTGTGTTGAGCTGGGTTCAGAAAACTCAACACCTTGCAACATCAAATATAGTTGGACACTTTTTGCTATTTCACTGTGTATCTTCACTCCTGCAGGAACATACATACAAGCAAAATCTAGTGGTTTGGATATGCTGGTAAATCCAGAGTAATGCTCTTATCATGAGAGAACAAAAATGTTAATCCTCAAAATACCTTATTTACCCTCAGACTCTTTCAGAAAGGTGAGGTAGATTCCTTAGTCTTTCAGCTGTCTTAATTCTAGGTTTCAGCATAATTTGCATAACTAAAGAGTTTGGCCTTAAAGAGACAGCCTTTTCTTTGTATTGCATGAGAGAAAGGAACGAATTTTTCTAGCTTTTCAAAGCGAGCTTCTTTTATTGAATTGCAAAAGTTCCATGCCTGTTGTAATTTTTACAATGCCTTTGAGATGGATCAGCTAGTGGGTCTTAGTCATAGCCTATCACTTATGTGTAAAGTGCATGCATATATTTTTTCTTGCTTTGCTAAAAGCTGTGCTGCTGACATGTACTAAAGCTGAAAATACCTTCATCCTCTGAAGACAATGCCTGCCTTTTTAAAATTTTCGGGATAAGAGATTCCCTGCCACTGAAGGCTATTGCTTGCATGACAGATACTTCAATCATAGCAAATAATTGGCATTGCAGGGAAAAGAAGTATTTTGGTTTGATAATTGAATAGCTAATTCAAAATAGTCTTATCTTACTGATACCGTGCGGAGGATTGATGATACTTGACTATGAGTAAGCAGTACACAGAGCAGTTATAAGGTCAAAGAGTTTGAAGGGGCATGTACTGCACTGAACACCTGATTTACAGAGTACATACTTTTGCTTTAGGCTTCTCCAAAGCTCCATCGATCAGCCGACTGGATTGGTAAAGCAGCTGAAGTTTTTTAAAACCTTGGCCAGAGTCACCAGTGCTGATTTTGCACCACTAAAAGGCTTAGGAGAAACCTATTGCTCCTGAATTTTCACTGTTGTTGAAGTGAATGAAAAATGGCTACAGTGCATAGGATGATCTTGGGAGATGTATACAGTCTCTAAAAAAAAAAAAAATTCCTCCCTTTTTTTACTTCCACCCAGAATAATGGGTTGTTTCAATGGACTTCCCCAGAGTCTAATTTCTTCCTTTTCATTAGGAGATTTGTTGTCAAGTATAAAACCAAAGAGATTGTGCAACAGTTCAGAAAGTACGCACACAGATTTACCGTCTTCTAACGTGTAAGCCCACGCATATAGAACTTTTTAAGTGAATGTGTAAGTTTTTAAAGTGGCATGTGAATAGCATTCTGTCTCTTAAAATGTATTTCAAATAAATGAATATTTGATGACATAAGGAAGAGGAACTTGGCAGGGTTTTAGTTTTAGAGTTGATATAATTCAGAGAAGTGCCTTGGAGTAAGGAGGCTGGTGCCAGTCCACTGCCTGAACTGACTTCTTTTTCTATACTAGGTTGAGGGTTAGTCAAAGGATTGATTTACCGGTGTTTAATTTCCAGAGGGCAAGAAGTCAGTGAAATTCCTTTACAATTATTAACAGATTGATTAGATTTAGTGAAACAGAACTTACAATAATGTAATTTATTTTGGAGGGCTTCTAGAATACAACAGCTTCTTTATTCTCCTTCAAGTGGGTTGTTTAAATGCCAGCCGTAGAATACCACAGGAGGCTGAAGAAATAATCAACGAGAGATGTAGACACAGATAAAGGTAATTCTTGAGTAATATTATATTTTGTTTTGTTTTTAAAAGTAATCGAGGATTATCTTGTAGTGGATATATTTTTATAAGGGAGAAATGCTGTCATTCCCCCCCCCCCCGCCACGTAACGCGGACTTGTGCATGAATGACATTTCCAGCCTCTACCTGGATTCTGGGTGTGTTTTTTACTGCTTCTAGAGATTGTAGGCAATGCTCCTAAGGACTGCCTGCTGTAATGGTTGCCGTTGTTGCTGAATACTTGTCATTCTTCTAAGAAAGGGACAGGGTGGAGGAAGAGAGTGAAGGTCCCCTTGGGTCATGTAGATGAGATAAGGAGCGATTGTTTCTGAATAATGAAGCAGTAACATGCTGGATACAGAAGCACTGAGCAGTTTCACCAGCCGGTCTTGTGGCTTTGTGGGAATTATGTGCCCTGCTGATACCCTCCACTGAGTACCTGCCCTGGCCGCACAGGCTCACTCTGGGCAGATGTAAGCACACTCCCGGAAAAGTGCAGCTCCCAAGTAGTTCTGAATCATTGTGAATATTTGGTTGTGATGACAGTAGCACTCCACATGGATCCACTCCAGAGCTTGCCCAACATGACAAGAAGCTGCTAAGTTATAAGCACTCAGCTATCTTGTGGTTGAAGTGAGTGGCCCTGAGGCAAGACCTTGTTGCCTGGTGTGGGTGATACAGCTGCGCACTAAGTTAAAAAAGGAGCCATGGGACTGTGCTAGCCATGGCCCTTCATCTCAAGACAACTGTAATAATAATAATAACAATAATATGTGTGCCTGTGTTGGTGAGACATGAAAGTATGTAGTACTGTACCACAGGATACTCTTGCAAAATGAAGTGTGAATGTAGCTATTGTGCTCCAAAGAAGGCTGGGGCTTCTCCAGTATGGATGTGACAGAAATATGCCTTACAGCCTAGGCACTGACATGTCCATCTCAGCAAACTGAGTAAATAAGTAGCCAAGGTAGAAATCTGTGTGGAGTTCTGTGCTTAAACTCCTACACAAGTCACAAAATTCATGTCTGGCTGCTTAAATGTGTCTGGTGATACACCTGTCCTAACTTTTATTTCCATGTAATGCTCTTTGAACACTCTTGAGGAATGGTAGAATTTTATTAGTGGTCCCTCTTGAAATGGGCCAAATGTGTAGCCAAGCATGCAGAATTGGTGAAGCCAGAGATCAGTTAAGAAGAAGGGACCTGGCTTGGTGATCCAGAGATCAGGCTTGACTCAAGAGAAAACGGAGAATGGGAAACACTGGATTTTACTCTGTACTCTAGGGTCTACCTCCACATTTTATTAAGAAAAACCTGAGCAGCCAGGCTGCCATCCTGAAATTTGCAAGATTTGTACTCAGACCTTCTTGGACTGAGAAATGCTTAGATTTTGGCCTTTCTATATCCTTGATCTGTGCTCTAATAAAGCTTTAGGGCACAAAGTGTCTGTATTACCAAAGTGCAAAAGGAGGCACTTCCTATTAAGTTGTGGGTTTTTTTAAAGATACTTTATCCTGGATGGAGCATTGGTTAAAACAGGATAGTATATAATTTGCTGTCATCTGTTCTTCAGGGATGAAGTAATAAAAATGTTAAACCCAAGACAAATGTTAATTAAAATATAGGTAAGGTGTAGTGAGGAGCAAATAATAAAAGAAATCTGTTATCAATAAGTTATTTTCAAGAATTATTATCAAGAATTAGAGTCACATTTGAGCAAGGAGCCTACGAGCTAGTGCCCATATATATTTCACATGCATGGATGCATAATATTACATAATTGATATATAATGATACATAAACTACAAGTTTTCAAAAAACACAACATGGGTCTATTATACTTCCCATTTTTTAGTGGGAATATTAGCTTAAAGGGGGGTCTGTAACTGGACATAATAAAAACAATTGATGAACACTGTAATTCCAGGATATAAATTAGGTAGAAATGGTAAAGTAGATTGTGCTAGTTTAGACATGATTTTAAAAAAGCTTACTGTCAAATAAAGTAAATAACAACAAGATTGTTGCCTGCTGAACTTTATAACAGGTATTACAGAAACTGTCTGGACTGAAAAACTGTACCTGCATAGAAAGAGTATACTGTTAGAGCAGTGCTAAGAACCACTTTATTTGGAAGGTGACAGAGGTGTGCTAAGAAATACCAGAAACAGTAAGAGAGGAAAAAAACTTAGTAAGCTAGTGACGTCAGTTGTTTCTATAGAAACTGGAGGCATGTTACCTCAGGGCTTGATGCAGAAACTAAATTTGTAAACATTACAAATGACTGTTGCTTGGAGCAAGTAATCACAGACCCCATAGGAAGATAAAGAACTCTTGGTTCATTTCCAAGCAGCCACTTCAATAGTGACACAACTTCAACATCCAAAAAAAAAAAAAAAAAAAGTGCTGTGCTAATGTATAAATAGTACAGAAACTATGTAAAATGGTTGAGTCTCCAAAAGGAGATTAAAAGGAGCAGCTGAAAGGGTAGAATCTTTCGAGGCACAAGGGACTTTAAAAGTAATGTAGGGAAAACTAAGAACAGTACACACATAAGATATCCCCCAAAAATGTCACCTGTAAGAAGACATCTTTTTGCAGCTTCCAAGACAGTATTTTTAAGAAAGGTTAATACCATCCTTTTTTAATGAAAGATGAGAAGGAAACCTCCTAAAAATTCTAGGGAGCTAATGAGTAATCAAGAAGTCTGTGGAGCTGACTAGTGATGGAGATATGAAAGGACACTTTTTGCTCAAGGAATCTAATGACAGTAAAAAAAATATGCTTGCTTGCTTGCTTGCAGTGGAGCCCATTGCAGGGGAACCTACTGAAGGAATTGTCTCAGGTCTAAATTTAAAACAAGTAATCCAAAAGAATAAGACTAATACCTGAAACAGTAATCAAACTCTATTCTACAGGGTCCCATAAACTGCACTTGAAATTGAAGTTGCAAAACTACTAACTGGTGTGTGCTGAACTGGCTTGCTTGCAGTAGGCATACTGGTAAATGATACACTGACTGAGAGTCAAAATGGCTTTTTGGTAGAGGGACATCATGCTTCTGATTCTGTCAACATCGCTACGCTATTACGTAAAAGATCCGTGATCTGCTCACTCCTGAATATTGTGTGCAGGACCACCTATCTTAGAAAAGGTATGGTAAAAATGAAAACGCATATTCTTAATCTTAGAAAAAATAGGGGAGGTATGTTAGAAATCAATGAAATTGTGACTGTTTTGACAAAGGTAAGATGAGAATGGATATTCTCTGCTTTTTCTAAAGCAAGAACAAGGGGGAACCCAACTGAAGTATTTGGAAGCAGTTTTAAATTCAAAACAATGCAAATAAACATAGTTTAATTGTGTAACTCATTGCCACAGGAAGTTTTGAAAACCAAAAGGATGAATAGATGCAGAGTTGTTGTATAAATGCATGTAAGAAAGGCCCAGAAACAGCTGTTGAAAACAGTGAAGTGCGCATGGCTTTCAGTTCAGGAAATCCATAGGATCCAGGTCATTTGAATTCAGCAGCATATAGGTTAAAATCATCCATGGAAACATATTTAACTTCATTCTTATTTTTCTTAAGTGTCTGCTACAGATCCTGTTAGGCACAGGAGAGTGGACTCGACAGGTCTTTAATCTGGTCTATTTTTATGCATAGATGAAAAACTTTAATTGTTATTTTTTAACCAAAATATTAAATAACAATTTGTTTAGTACTGTGATTGACACTGCTCTTTATCTTCAGAAAATAAAGTCTTACTGTAAAACTGAAAAACTGGACTGCAATGAAAGTACCTAAAATGTCAGTATAGTAGATACATTGGTAGAATAGGCACTGCCTTTTACCTGTTCATTAAAAAAAAATGTTGGTAAAGCCAGATCCCAGCAGATGGTGTTAATTGTGTATTCCCTACTTTAACAGATGTAAAAGGTTTTGCAAGAGCCTGGCACTGTTGTACTGAAAGATATCTCTCTTCATTGGGAGCAAGCCCGCTCTATGCAAAAATAACTCCCACCTATGGGCATAACACACCACATATCGCCTCCATATGAACCAAAGAGTGTGTTTTTTGGAATACTTGTTCCTTGTGATGGGTAGTGGGACTGTGTAAGGTAGCACCCAAGAAGGCGTTCCTGGGCATTTTGTTGTGCTAACAGGTACCAGGGTATTGTGACTCACTGGCACAGTGCTTTCAGAGCTGGTGGGGGTGAGCTTTTGTGGCAAAGCATGCATACTTCCTGAGTGAGCTGAAAATCCAAAGGCTGGAGATAGGCTATAGAACAAGAGGCTTCTGTTGGTACAATTAAATAAGAGAAATAAGTTCAAGGCACATATTTCTAGGGTAAAAGAATCTGTTTTTCTTGCTGATGAAAACAAGAAATCAGTCTTACAAGACTACCCACCTCAGCAAAGCTGTTATTCTTTTTATTCAATGCATTAGAAAACCAGGAAAATAAGTAGACATGCATCTGGATTCCAGTGAACCTGCCTGGTACATCACTCTAGAAATAAAATTCCCATTTATACATAGAATTTACAGGACAGAAATTTGCTAAAACTGATCTAAAGCTGACATGATGAAATCCAGAAGGAAAAGGTTTTACTGTGATTGACAGAAGTTAATGTTGCCTATTTTTTCACTATGGAACATAAGAAATGAGTTGAACATGTTTTATATTTCCCAGAACTAGCAATTTTCTGTCCTTGGAAAGTTTTAGAGGGAGGAGCTCAGAGGTGCTGTGGGAGGGACTAAAATTCATATTAAAGTTTTGGCATGAGAGGGAGAATTGTCAGAGTGGAAGGTTTCTTCTGAGGTTTTGCTTTTTTAGTTCCAATTTAGGATGATAAGTATTCATGTTCAGATTCTTCTAGTAATTCTTCTTTGGAATTCTGATTGTCAGATTATTCCCAGGATTGAAGAATGTGGACTTTCATGTTCTCAGGTAATCTCTTACTTGTTCCTATTTACTATCTATTAATATAGTAGTTGTATGCTGCCAAAATAATTGTAAGAAAAGCAAGAAAGCAAAAATGGAAGAATATTTAAGCTGTCCTGAACATTCACTTTAAATTCTTGTCATTCTAAGTATCCAATGTAGGAAAGATGACTGTTAGGAAGGGAGTAAGAAAATGCATCTTATGCTATTTCCAATTGCTGTTGTTAGTATCTTTTTTAATACGTCTTTTGTATTTGAAAAAAATATTTAATTCATATGAATTAATTTGGAGCGTCAGTTTTTACAACAACAATGGTGCCAAAGAGATGAGGGATGCAGGAATGGGAGGTTTCAGAAATTGCTGATTATGTTAGGTATATCCAAAACACTGAATTTCCTGTGAAGAAATGAATTAAGCTTGAGAAAGAGCAAACCCTGTTTTTCATTTTTTGGGATGAATGTAACTGCAGTATTAAATTTAATGGCTTATGTATGTGAATAAAAGTGTAGTATGCACCATACTGTCTCTTAAATAGCTTTGAATTTTGTGTGTTTCCAAATATTCCCACAAAGGGGCAGTATGGAGATATTCTGCTTCTGTTGGCATTCTGAAACTGCAAGAATAGAGTAAATACAAAGATTTAAAAAAAAGGATAGAATAATAGGGAATCTGACTTTCAGTTTTAGTGGAGGATGATAACTATGTACTTTCAACAGAGAAGTGGAATTGATGGCATGAAAGAGTATGGCTGTACAGACTTCTGCTTGAAGATGTCAGTGTTTAGGACAGGCAATGGGACATACTAAATATTGTCTAAATGTGGTGGTACTACTCAAATACTAAGTTAGTACATGTTACAGCAATTTATTCTATGTTTTAGATGTGTATCCTAGAAAATGTCAGGCAAACGTGCTTATCAAATACTAGACTGAGGGAAACCTCCTTCTCTATATTTAAAGTTGTTTAATATTCCCCCATTCAAATTCTGTAGTCTTTATTCATGTAAGTGTTTTAGAATAATAAACAATAGTCATAAGAGATTAATCTCTAGATGTACCTCAGCACTTGTCAAGAATTTTTATGTACTTAAGTATATGAATGCAAACACACACGTGTGTTAAATATTTTAAGCTCCTTGGTTTGCCGCAATGAGAGTTTAAAATAGAAATAATTTACTATTCTAATTTATCCCTCCAAAGAGTGTATATGAGTATCGGACTCAGCATGTAAAAAACAATAGCAACCTTTTTTTGGTGGGATTCAGTCTAGGGGATAGGACTTACCTGTGGGACCTTTAAAGGGCATCTTTCTCTGTCATATCTTAGGTATGTATGTTAAGAAGACTGATTCACTAGATGCCTAAGGTACAGACACAACCCTGAGGTCTAGTAGAGTGGATCCCTTTCTTTGCCTTCAGGAGTTTTTTGTACAATTTTTCCAATATTGAATGTTGGATAAGTGAGAAGGCTGTGTTTTTTTTAATTTATAGGGGAAATACATTGTTTCCAGTATAATGGAATCGATCAACCATTTGCGATGTTAAAGATAGGGTTCGGTTCATGTTCTCTATGCTATGTTTCTGCTAGTTGTATTCAGTAGAATCTTGAATGCATTAATGAGTTTTTCAGACAAAAATGTTTTCTCACTGGGAACAATAATGATCTCAACAGGACAAATTACTGCCAGCATAGCATTTTCAGTCTAGTGCAAAGCATTTTAGCTACATGAACTTTAAAGTATCATGACTAGCTTGTTAGAGAAAAATCCTTCTTCCTTTTCCTTTGGAAGTAACTTCAATTTCCCCACATAACCGACCACAATTTGTTTTGAGTTACTTTAAAAGGCAGCAGTTTATCTTCTCCATAGTTTATAACTCAATGGTCTTTACAGGGGCCCTAACCAGGGGTTATAATTTGTCTCTGTGTATGTGAAATATATGTGTGCTGCCTTCTGCTATAGCACATCAGATCACAAAGAAGAGAATCAATGGCATTTTTTATAGCAATTTGCTTAATGTGATGATGAGATAGTTTTAAAATTACATTATCAGAAGTTTTCTGTAGCTGCTATTGCTACAAGTGAGTATTCTAGATAATTGGTTTTTTCTTTATGAAGTTTTCCCATAGGTTTGTGTAGTGGTTTTCTCTTCTGCAGTGTCAGCTCTGAGGTTGTGTGGTTCTTCATAAAGCATTAGGGGAATGAAAAGCAATTGATTTGCATTTTTCTGCATTTTTCAAACTGTGGATATTGTCAGAAAGTTGTGAGCAGGTTTAATAACTGAAACTGTTGAGTTTGACCAACAGACTAGATTATAGGGTAGCTATCTCCCTTGAATATTTGTAAGCAGTTTTGATTTCCTTGGGTACTCCTAATCAGAATAAAGCATTGGTTATACTTAAGAGGGAAATAGTGTCATAACTGTTTTGACATATATGACTTAAAACCCCTTCACTATGAATTTTTTAGATTTTGAATCCTATTGCAACTTCATGAATCATTATTAATTTGCTACGAATATTCAGCAAGATATCCTTGCATTGGCTTGTATAAGGCAATATCCAGGTTTCATTACTATACCACAAACTGTACGTCTTTTCAGTACAGGAAAGGAAAAACCAAAAGAACATCAGATGTTTATGCAAGTATTACATGAAAATTTAAACAGCATGAAAATATGCAACTGTGGGTTGATTGGTGGCAAAGGAACAGCAAAGCTTTTATTATGTGTTATGATTTATTTTTCCTTCCTTGTTTTAGTGGCTTGGCTTTAGAGCCCAAATGATATTCTGATATGCAAAGGTTAAACACAATGGGCTTGGTCTCCATGCCTCACCCAGTAGCAAACACAGTTATCAACCAAGTTTCCTTGTAAAAGCATAGGGGAATCCCAGCCTGCAATTGAAATTGGGTTTGTGCCCTACTCACTTTACAATCCACATTGTTTGCAGGCTGTACACAAAGAAAGGCTTAGGCCAAATTTGACTCAGCAGCTAGTAAAGATTGAGAGCACTATATTTTTTTTTAAAAAAAAGATCTCCAGAAAACTATGAAATAGTTATTTGCATTGTCTGCCATTAAATGTAGTAACATTTCCAAAGTCCACGGATAGAGAAGGAAACCCTAAACTGAATCTGGGATTTCTTTGCAGTTATAAAGATTATAGGCAGCAAATTCTTGATATAGCTGCTGCCTGTTCCTGCTATTTATACGTGGTGTTTCTTTACTGGATATTTACGCCATGGATCAGTCCGTTCTTGCTGAATACTACAAACTGCAAAACCAGTGATTATAATACAGGCCTTAGGCCACTAACAGCTGAAATAAATTGGCATTCTTCGTTCATTACTAAGGTAAGCAATTAATGTTTTAAAAGTAATCCCAAGCCTCTAAAAACCAAACATGATAATCTAGGTGACATAATTAAGTTGTTCTCTAAAATCTGTTTGAAAAACTGATTTTAGACATGGAATGTCTAAAGTGTCTACAGAGCCTGATCAGAGAGACCTGGCTTCCTCAGAGTGAGTGAGAGAGGTACATACAGTGTGAAGTCCCAGTCTAGGAAGATGATTCACCCCAGACTTTTTTGCCTATGCGTTGATGTACCTGATTGGAGGAGATGCATAAAAATATAGAACATGTCCTCTGCTAGTATTTGCTGAGATGCAGCACAATCCACCAGAGCATGCCCTAGATAGAAAGCCCGAGTTTTTCATCCCTGCCTGTCACTGACTCATTTATGTGGCCCTATTCAAGTGATTTCCTTTCTCCAGTGTTCACAAGTACAAAACAGTGCTGACCTTCCTGTGTGATGTGTCTTAATTATGTGTTTTAATTAAGTGCTTTCAATACTATAATTAAATGTTAAGTACTTGTTAGTCAAAGCAGTCATACTTAAGAGGCTCATTCATATTGAGTCACTGTATCAGAGTGATATTAACCCATTTGCTTAGATATCCCTGCTTGCCTTCTGTGCTGGTAGCCAGGAGAGCTGCAGTTTAGCAAGTTTAGGTGACTTATCTCTTGGACTGTGTTTAACATTTGCTCTTAAGGTTATAAATAGCTTGGCAATGACACTTAGTTTCTATGTTTCCTGCTGTATCCTATGCAACTGGTTGGGTACCATCCCATTTCCTGACCTCCTGAGAAGAAAAAAGCCAGTGACAGATACAAGTGGGGACTTCCAAAACTTTATAGCGTACGTCATTATTAGAGCATCTACCAGCACTTACTTCAGGAGAGGTGGAGATGGAGAAAGCTCTGTAATTCAGAACTTGAAAAAAAATGCAACAGTAGCTTTTGGGTTTTTTTCTTTCTCGCTTCTTCCTCAAGAGCTCTGGAAAAAAGGTTACAAGGTCTGGAAAGAGATAAGCCACTGGAGCGGCAAGAATGGAGGCACTACAGATAATCATGAAAGTTGGGGGCAGAAGATTAACAGATATTGGTACAGGACATGACAAGGTGTCCTGAAACTGAAACACAAGGCAGTACTAGAAGCTTCACCACTGTGAGATATCAACATAAGTATGTGCAATCAGTACCTATAGCAGGAGGAAGATATTAAAAAAGTCAAGGGGTATATAAGTAAGCTCAGCAGGAGATGGAAGCAGCTGACCTTTGGCAGTGAACTTCAGCTCACAAATCTCTAGGGAGGGAATATATCCTTCCTCCATTTGGACCCAAAACTCAATGTTGAATACTGAGCTTTGGGAACAGGTGCTTTCTACAGCTGTAGAATATTGCTGGCTGACTGATGGATTTGCAATTGGAAAGCTACTTGTAATTTGATCAAATCTAGGCAGTAAGGTCTAGGATTAGCTTAATTTGTACATTTGCTGGAGCTGGCAATGCTGTACTTGTTGCTTTGCCATGTTTGTTTATACTGTCCCGTTTTCCCTCTCTTGCCAGAATGCCTGTGCAGGGGAGAGAACCAGGGACAATCAAAAATGAGAAGGACCAATAAGAGGTTTTAGAAGACTTCTTTCTAAGCATAGCTTTGGGTGCTCTCCTGGCTTTTTGGCTCAGCATTGAGAAGCTAGGCTTCACTCCTAGATAGGCAGGTAATTTGGACCTAAGAATGGAATTTCTTCTTATATCTGACCAAAAATCATTTGATTTCTGGGAGCCATGAATGTCCATGTTCTGTGCTGTGGCTACCAGACTGTTCAAACCAGGAATCCACATTTGAAGTGCTACACCTTGCTTTACCATCATCCATCTGGCACAGATGTTTTCATAGCAGTTTTCATATTTTCAGGAAAATATTTTTTCTTGTAATTTTTTTTGTTGTTAACATTTATTGTCTGCTTTTTGAAAACCAGGAAATAATTTGCCATCTTAAAAACACAAAACAGAAAATATGCTCTGAAGAGCAGCGTGTTGCTAAGGAAGTTCCAGACCAGCTCTGAACTACTTGGCTAGGAATGACTGCAGAACCGGTAAATTCACATATACTCAGATATGATACAGATGCATCACAGCCCTGACCCTGCCTTCACAACTGCCAGAATTTTCTGAGGTCAAGAATAAACTGGAAAGTCACAGTAACTAATGATGCTGAGCACTGGAATAGGTTGCCAGCGGAGCTTATAGAGATCTCCATACATGCTAAGAAAATATCTCATACATGTCTCAGATAAAGGTTATTCTTCCTAAGGCAGAAATGTAGAGTAGATGGCATCTTGAGTTCTTTTCTAACCCTATCATCTCTGTTTACATTCATCATTTTCTTTTTTGTTGGAACTAAAGGTGGTCTTTCAAGTCTTATTTAACTTATTCCTTTGGAACAGTCAACAGAGCCAAAGACCTGTCTTGCTGTATTGTATATCCTGCCCTTTCAGCATGCAAAATATGGGACTCACTGTGAAAACTGTATGGGACATACCATCCAATTCAGAAAGTGTCTATATAGAAATGAAGAAAATGTTTTACTTTGAAAATTATCTGTGGCTCTTTCTCTTGCAAGAAAATATTTCAACTTAGTTGCTTTGAATATGTGTGGTAAATTTCAATCATTTCTGGAAAACTGGCTGTCCTGGAGTTGCCCCTACTTGCCTGCATATTTTCAGAAAGATGAATCACATAAACAACATTGTACAGTACTAGATGTGTGTTCATTGTCTTTTCTTGGAAAAACTTTGAGGAAATAGAATTTATTGCAGTTAATACATTTCACTGTCTCCAGTTTTGTTTTTCCCTTTCACCCCTACATATGCAAACTTCCTTGATCTTTTTCCCACTTCCTCATCTCCCTGACCTGCTGGTCCTTCTTCCATTACTGCAATGACAGTTTTCTCCATTACTTTTCGAAGTTTGATTATTTTGTATTATAATGTTTCCCCATTTGTGGTTTGTGGGGTTTTAAATTAATTTTTGCAATTTTCGTTATAGTATCATGCTTCATGCTTAGTTTTGGCCAGTGGTATGTGTTCTTGTATTCCCTCCCCTCCCCCCCCCCCCCCCCCCCCATTATATTTTATTTATATATGATAGAATAATTTTTGGAGCATGGTCATATCTGTGTTACCTTACATTCTGCCTTTGTAGCTTATTTTCTCTTCCACTTAGGGGTAAAAATACACATACACTTTTTAGGTGAATGTGTGGCATAGGTGGTTTTCAGTGAGTAAGGGCTATCATTAAAAATGAGACATAGGGTGAAGCAACATATGAAAGTACTGAACACTTGATGGGTTTATTAAGCTGAGGCCATGCCCAGGAATTATTGCTGCCTCTAGGGACAACAGCATGATCAGGAGAGTCAGGTGAAACAATGCTGCTGTTGTAACGTTGGTAGAATCCTGTTTCTTTGGAAGCCTTACTTTTGGACGTCTGCCTCCTTTAATTGGACTGTGCTAACTTTAGCAACTACAGTATGTGGAAGTTACCCAAGATAAAGTCAAACTATATGATCATTCCATAGTTTTTCTCCCCCCTCAACCCCTCCCAAAATTATGAGCGAATAGTAAAAAGAGAAATAGACTATGTAATGACTTTTTTGAGTAATTATTTTTGACTTTGCATTTTATATGATCTATTCTTCCTTAGCATTTGCAAATCTATTCATAACAAGCTTCTATTATCAATTATCTCAAAATGCAAATGTTTCAGCTGGAATACACAGAATAGATGCTTTCAGTAGGTCTTTTCTACATGGCAGATTTTGAATGTTTTTTGATTTTTCACACTGCTAGTTCTTTCAGAGAAAGGTGTTTTTGGCTTTTGTTGCTCTTGATAGGAGTAGAAAGGCGTGTATGCAGGGATTCTCTCTTGATAGGAGAGGAAAAGCATGTATGCATGGATTATGGTTTAAGATTTCTGATGTAGGATTAAGACTTTTGGATGCCATAATAATACAAATATGAATAGTTAGGAAATAATCCTCTCTGTCAAAAAATTTCAACTATACAGCTGTGAAAAAAAGTTTTTAATGTACATGTACTAAGAAGATTTTCCTCATTTTGCTGTGGCTAGAGTGTTTCTGTAAGTCAAGCAAGCATAATTAGAGATAGCCAGGCATCTTTAAGGCTTAACATCATTCCATCTTTAATGGAAGCAGTTTCTTAACTGATACTGTGGCACCAGGAAGGATGCAGTGGCCTCTCAGGACTGCCATCCAAGACTACCACTGCTTCTAGCATGGCCTGAGGGATCATTTGTATGGCCTTACATTCTTACACAACAACATAACAAGCTTAGGCTAGAATAAAACCAAATTCAACATTTAAGAATATTTCTCAGCAGGAAGAGCTATAATCAGGGGTAATTCCAAGTTTGTTTAGGTTTGAAATTTTTCTCTGTCTAAGAAGAGGGAGAAACACCATTTTTATGGGAGCTACAAAAACCAGAAGCATGTGCTCCTGCATTTCTCTCCATGGCTTTGAAGGGTGTCTCAGCCCTGACACGTAGCCTCCAAAGTCTTGGAACTGTTAGAAGAAATTATTGTCAAGTGCATTTTGCTGTTCTAAATTTTATTATGACTTTGTGATCCATGCTGGCAGGGTTGGGATTAGCAAATTCATTTTTCTTTTGAAGCCCCTCCACCCCCAACATTTCAGGATAGTTTCTGTGCAACATTCACCTATTCTATGACCCTGCTCCTTTCCTATGATTCCAGGTTATTAAATACAGATTAAATGGAGATCATGAGAAAGCATTAGCAACTTGTCAGGGCAGTGTGAGAAACCTGCATATTCAGCATTGTGCTGCCTCAAGTTAGGCAAGGGAAAAAGTTAAGCATCAGGTTAGTCTGATCTCCACTCTCTAGAGCCCAGGCACCTGAGTTATGAGCCAGTTTGATGTTCTTTATTAGAGTAGCTGTGGAGAGCCACTCTTCCAAAGTTTCAGTTTCTGAGTTTCTGGTGTTTTGGTTTTTTTTTTTTTTTTTTTTTTTTTTTCTGATAACTGCTTAAAATAAAATCTAAGTAGCCTTTGAAGTAGGAAACAGATCTCCCATTTGAATGTCGAAAGCACTTAGCTTTAAAAACTACACTGCATCTTGCCTGTCCTTCTCTCAGACCACTGTACTTTCATTTCCTCTCTATACAGTATCACTGCTTTGACAGTAGGCCTGGGAAACCCTCTCATTTACTGGGCAGCATGGTGAACAGACAATTTAGGGTTAGAACTGCTTCAGATTAAGGAAGATGTTGAAGCTGGTGGTCCCTTGAGCTAAGGTCTTGAAAAATGGCATATAAAAGCTGGAATATGCCCATATTCTGCTTTCATCTTCTAATATTTCCAGTCTGAAAGAAGCTAAGCTTGAGTTTTTTTCATTTAACCTCTGTTACTATTAAATATCCTCCAGCTACCTGCTATGCTGGGCGATGTGCATGTTTTACAAGAGCATGTATGCTATCCCAAAGACCTTTGGCATGAGCTGGATGTCATTTACAGTTTCATTCTGGTCATGAACTAAACAGCAAACTACATGCATCCAGGAAGCTTTCAAATCAGAAAGGAAGGTGCCTGATAAGCTTACGTGCCCCTGTTAGGTGGCAATTATTAGGGTGTCATGGATCATGTTGTTTGGCTGAGATTACTACAGTTTGCTTAAATCATGTTTCAGGTACCTAAATCCTCTTTTAGATTTGGCTGACGCAATCTTACTTTGCAAATGACTGCAAATTTTGGCTTCATTTTAATACCAGAAGTAATGCAGAATCCATACAGAGAAAGTGCCTTACTTGGAAATTATGTGACCCTTTTCTCATGGGCAAAGCTGAAGTTTGTGTAGGTGTATTGGGTTTGTGTGGTAAGGTTGTGGTGGTTGGGGGCTTCTGTGAGAAGCTGCTAAAAGTTTCCCCTATGTCTGATGGAGTCAATGTGAGCTAGCTCCAAGACAGATCCACCATTGGCCATGGCCCATCGATGATGGTGGTAGCACCTCAGTGATAACGTATTTAAGAAGGGGAAAAAGTTGCGATGCAACAGCAACTGCAACCAGAAGAGGGGAGTGTGAATACGTAAGAGAAACAACTCTGCAGACCCAAGGTCATTGAAGGAGGAGGGGGAGGAGGTGCTCCAGGTACTGGAGCAGAGATTCCCTTGTAGCCCATGGTGAAGACCACGATGAGGCAGGCTGTGCCTGCAGCCCATGGAGGTTGACAGTGGAGCAGACATCTGCCTGCAGCCTGTTGAGGACCCCATGCTGGACTGGGGGATGACGGAAGGAGGCTGTGACCCTGTGGGAAGCCCGTGCTAGAGCAGGCTGCTGTCAGGACCTGTGGAGAGAGGAACCCACACTGGAACAATTTTGCTGGCAGGACTTGTGACCCCATGGGGGAACCAATGCTGGAGCAGTCTGTAACTGAAGGACGGCACTGCATGGAAGGGACCCGTGCTGCAGTGTTTGTGAAGAACTGCAGCCCATGGGAAGGACTCGTGGGAGAAGTTCATGGAGAACTGTCTCCTGTGGGAAGGACCTCATGCTGGAGCAGGGGAAGAGTGTGAGGAGTCCTCCCTGTGAGGAGGAAGGAATAGCAGAGACAGTGTGTGATGAAGTGACCACACCCCCTGTTCCCCATCTTCCTACGCCAAGTGGCAGGAGGAGGTAGAGAAAATCGGGGGTAAAGCTGAGCCTGGGGTAAAGGGAGGGGATGGGGGACAGCGTTTTAAGATTTAGCTTTTATTTTTTCATTATCTTGCTCTGATTTAATTGGTAATAAATTAAATAAATTTCCCCAAGCCGAGTCTGTTTTGCCCATGATGGTACTTGGTGAGTGATCTCCCTGCCCGTATCTTGATTGATGAACCTTTTGTTACATTTTCTTTCCCCTGCCCAGTTGAGGAGGGGAGTGGTAGATTGGCTTTGGTGGGCACCTGGCATCCAGCGAGGGTCAACGCACCACAACAGGCAAAAAGTTTTTTTCTGACTTGGATCTGATTCAAAGTTCATTCAAATCATTGGAAAGAGTTTCACTCAACCATAGTCCTACACAATTTGTGAATGTGAGCACTATGGCATTTATTATAAAGGTCAAAGTGTACAGCAGAGCACTGTTCTGCTCCTGGGACTGACTCTAAACTTAAGCAAAGCGAGGAATTGCCTAGAGCAAAACATCGAGGACTTTGCTGTGTATGCCAGAGCACTGGAAAGCCAGGCCTGCAATGTGTTCCCTCTTTGCTGAGCAGTGGTGTTAGGATGTATAAGATGACAGTAACTGGAATAGAAAAAGATCTTCAGGCCAAAAGAAAAGTAAGTATTTCCAAAAGAATTAATCACCGCCTCCAGCAGCAGCAGGAAGAGTAATTCTATCCTGGAGGGTCTCTTCTCATAATTTTCACTTCGGTTCTGGCTTTTCTTTTTTTCTTTTACCTTTTCTGTGGCAATCTCATTGCCTCCAGGTTCCAGGCACCTCTGAGGCTGTAAGTCTCAGTGCTGTCAGCGCTGCTGAGGGATCTTGACTAAGTTTTTCTTGTAGGCTCTTCTGGGCTACAGAGATTGTTCCACCATCCTAACCTCAAAGCATGAACAATCCATAGTTGTCTGGAGAGCTTGTGGAATCTATGTCCTCCAGTTTTTCAAGAAATGGCCAAAGTAATGACTGACTTGAAGTGGTGTTGGTGATAGTACTGCTTCTAGCAGAAGGCTGGACTTGGTGACCTCCAGAGACTTCTTCCACCCTGAATTTCTTTGATTCCTTTTTATCATCCTCTGTATGAGATCGCCAGTCATTCATTGAAATAACCGTTAATGCTGTGCTAGAGTGTCCCCGTCTCATTGTTAGATTAGAAGTGCTGATTTGGTAGATTAGTTGTCCTTTCAAGTAGCTGAGTGGTCTGAAATTTTTGACACTCTGTGTGTGGGATGGTGCTGATTTACACCAGCTGAGGGTATGGCATTCAAAGTGCATTTTAATTTTACTTTGTCTATTGTATGTAATTCTGTTGGTTAACAACTTGTATTAAAATTTTATGAAACATGACATCAAAATGATTGACAATTTTTTTTGTTTTGTTTTTTATTTCTTAAAAAAAGAAGCTAGAGCATATTTTTGCTTCAAGCAAATTCTGTTTCTAGTCCTAGAGTTGAAGCATACAATAGAACAGGCAGCTTTTATTTCTGACTGTCATAGCTCCCTTTGGTCCAGTAAATTTAAAAGCAAGTGGTTTCTGTGTAGGTCCTTTTTGTATCACAACATTATTTTTAAATACAATTCACTTAAAAAAAATACAAGGGGGGAGTATTCTTCCCAGTTGTGAGACCTCATAGCAATGTTGTTTTGACAGGACATTCACTTATAGGATAAATGCATGTCACTGCAAACAGTTCCCAGAAATATAATTACTGTGCTGCCAACTCTTTCACTTGTTCTGCTCTGTAAAAAAGATAAAGCCATGTAGCCACAGTAATGGTCAGAAGACATTATATGCCACATGCAGTCCAGCTAAAATATGGGACAGTCCAGTTAAAATATGGGAACAGGATTCCTCTACATCAGTACAGTGCAGAAAGATATGCATGCTGTGAAGACAGAACTCTCTGTTGTACCTGTATACTAGCAGGCAAACAGAAGGGCAAAAATCTGAAGGGCCTGAGGGTCTTGTGTTAGTCATGTGCTCCTGCATTACTCAAGTACTGCTAGACTTTGTGTAAAGGAAGCGTTGGCCGTGTGACAAAGAGCAGGTTTTAGAGGACAGAGTCTGTACATTTGCATATATGTATGAAGTGGCAAATAGTGCAGGAAACAAAGATTGGTAAAAGGCTATGCTTTAGACCACTGTGAAGCCTTGCTGAAGACTGGCCAATAATCTTCAATAAAACTAGTAATCCCTTCCCTGTTTTTTCATTGTCAGTTCACTATTTAGTTGAGAGCACATCAATATCGTGTTAACACAGGCAAGACATTACCTTGCTCTGTTGGATGGGCACAAGCCAGGTATCATCCAAAAAGTGTGTGACATTGTTAGCACTGTACTGACCCTGAGCTTAATATCCCACTTCTCAGCAGCACTTATCTTCTCAGGTTCAGCACTGCACTAATGTGCTGGAATGGTTCTTGTTCAGCTTGGGACGCATGCAGAGAGACTCAGGGCTGCATAATGCGTAGGCAGGACTCAGCTGTTTTGTTTTTAGCATTCTGTAAAAAAATCGAGCATCATCCAGGTGCTATTGTAGAAGCAGTAGTTTAAAGTAGTCAAAAGTAATGCTTTTCCGTAAGTTCAGGTGCCTATTCCTTTTCTGCATGGATAACAGGCCAAATGTTTCCTCTTATGATTACTTAACTGATCCCTGTTCACATGTATCTGATCACCACAGTGTCAATAAAAATTGAAGAACAACCTTGTGGTCTGGCAAAAATTAAAAAGGATCATCAGTAAGATAGTTTTACCTTGGCAATGAATGCAATTACACATGACATCAAAACAAATACAGATGCTCCTTTTGAGAAAAAGCCTTTTGGGGACACTATCAGCAGTACGACCTATGAATTTTAAACAGTTCTAAATATTCATATTATGTGTATTAATCAGTATAATTCCTCTAGTTCTCAGTAAATATAACTACAATTTAATAAAATTGCCAAGTGTGTTCCATAGGCCCATTATTTTTCTTTTTCACTCATTTCCAATAACGTGCTTTTTTGTGTAAATAATTGTCCATGATATAGTTAAGAATTTTTCTAGTGGGATGGGAATCATTGTGTTATCCCTGTGCTTCCTCTTACTGTAAAGAATTCTGTTTCCTTATATTTGGTAAGATAAATACAGGGGTAGCCTTTATAGGACTAGAATGAGAAAAGTCCATTGAGGTTCCAATCTCCACCAGCATCAAGGACATGTGAAGTGCAAAGCTGTTATCTATTTTGCCTGTGAAAACAGCTCTGGAAAAAGCTAAAGCATACTCAGTTGTTTTCATTTGTGAAGTTCTCCCTAGATATTATCTGGGGTCGAAGGTCTCTATGAAGGAAATTGCAGTCATTTGTTGATAGTCTGAGGAGCTTATGTTACAGCTTTGAATCCTCTCTGTTTCCATCCAAAGTTCAAATCATATAGATCCACATCACTTTGAGTGTGGCTGTCCATTGCTCAAAAATCTTTTTCTTCATGGAGGCGATCACATTAGCATTGCCAGTTTTTTCACTAGAGGCCATGAGAATCATTTACGACTCTTATGGCGTAGCATCTGTAGGCTCTTCCCTCCGTGAACTGAATGAGGTGAGCAGATGGAGAAGGGAAGGCTGCTGCTGGATTGTTTGCATAGAAGAGGGTAAGTACCTCCCTCTCTGTACTGGAGTATAACTACTGATATGACATAGTTGTGGTGCTCCCAACTGAGAAAAAGAATATTGCGAAGGCACCAAATTTACAAGGCACCAAATACATCCTAAAGGGAAACTGTATTCAGAACTGTGTGTGGTTCTGGTCACTCCGTTTGGACATTTACATTAAAGTAGAAACGGCTGCAGAGAAGGGTAATGGTAGAAGGAAATCTTGTTTTATTAGAGAGGAATAAGAGTTTGGCTTCTATACTCTTGCAAAAAAAGCTGAGAAAAGGTGTATTACTGGTTGTAGATAACTGGAAAGTATATTCCAGGGTGGAAAGCACCCATTAGGAAAATATTCTTCACTAGGAGGGTGGTCAATCAATGGAACAGGCTCCCCAGGGAAGTGGTCACAGCACCAAGCCTGTCAGAATTCAAGGAGCATCTGGATGATGCTCTTAGTCATACGGTTTAGTTTTAGGTAGTCCTGTGAGGAGCAGGGAGTTGTACTTGATGATCCTTATGGGTCATTTCCAACCTGAGATATTCTATGATTCATGATTTTATTTAAGTGAAAAGATAATGGGCTCAATCAAAAGTCAATACAAGATAACTATTATTGTGCTTACATTAGAAATTAAAAGTTTTGGTGCTGGCAAAGAACAGGGCTTATAGAGCAGCCTTGGCTACTGGATCAGTGCAAGTCTGACTGATTTTAACATTAAGCTTCACCAGTTTTTGAAAGAGATTAGATGATGTGGTACCTGTGGTTTTCAGGGTATTAGGCCCAGATCTGGAACATCCTTTCTAATTGCGTGCAGAATAAGTTGGATTTGTGCAGAGCATCCCCTCTCAACTAGAAATCAAAAAAACTACATTGTTAATCGTCTTTATCAGCCTTTTGGCTACAAATTCAGCATCAGTTATTGCAAGACCATACTTTCCGCGTGTTGTAAAAACACATGAAGTCCTATGCTTACTTCTAATGGTGGTCAAAGAGCAGAAACTGCTGGAACAGATGGAAACATCAGAATATGGTCATGTTCCTTTTTTTCTGCCCTCTCAGACAATAGAACCTAAAGTAGAAATGTAGGTAACAGCTTTGCCACTGAGGAGCTCTCAAAAGGGGGAAAAACTGTTCACTCTGCATTCACTGACTTTGAAATAGGCACCTTAATGACTGAGTGTTAAGTGTCTGACAACCTGGTTCCAGTTAAAGAATACATTTTAAGGCATTTTCAGAGATATTACTATTACTCACAGAGTTGTGGAAGAGCTGCCGCCACCTCTTCTATGAACAAACTAACAGACTGCAGAACCAAATTTGCCTCAGTCTTTCCTGCATGACAGGACATTTCTACAATTCTGTGCTTGATTCAGTGCCTGGCAATGTAAGAGGAAATGGGAAGCAGGTCTAATCTTTGTTCCTTTTCCTTGGCAATTTTAATTCATGAAAATACTCTCTGTGTCCCCAAATCCAAGTCTACCTCTGCTGATCTCACTTTCTTCTCTACAGTCTTTAAACAAAGCAATGTGATACTACAATTAGCTTAGATAGAAGAGAAGTTGCTGTGCTAGCTAAAAAGTTGGCACCACACCTTCTATTCAGAATGCTGCACGTTGGTGGTGTCTGTTCAGATAACCTCTAGCTATAGTTGAGTAATACCACAAATGGGGAAAACCCTAGAGAAATAGGAAAATCCCTAACTGTTTGTGCATTGTGTAAGTATATTTTGCTTAGGCTCTTTGCCAAAGCAGATATGAATCAAAGATGCTCTCTGTATGAGAGTAAAAAGTACTATCATGTTCAGGATCTTATTTTTGCATAAAAGACACCCACGGCATTTGTGAAAGGGGAAGAAAATTTCCATTCTGGTTTTAGTGTATTATGTCTTTCTATTGTATTCGTAGCTGAAAATTCCTGAAAACAAAAGATATAGAAAGTGGGAGAGGAACTTGGTTTATTTATTTGAGTTCTTCTTTGAGACAAATGGCCTCTTTTGACTATTTTGCAAAATGATTATAAAAGAATATGCCACCCTCAACCCCCCTTGGTCTTGTACAATAAAAAGAAACAGTTATTAAAAATAGGGAATTGAGCTGTGACCAAATGCTTGCTGTAACTGGCAAGTGTTTGTGCAAATGTTTGATTATTTATGTAAACCTTCCCAACAACTCCTCACCCAGAACAAAACCAAGTGCCAAAGAATGACAAAACATCTCCCTACTAGAACAAAAATCACTGATGGATATGTTTATTTTTTCCTGTGGAGACGATAAAAAAATAAATGCAGGATGGTCCTGGGAAGTGCTCAGATGATAGGATTCATCGGAGCAACAGTGAAAAACAATAATTAATTGGATAGACTAGAAGATTTAGGAGGATTTCTGCATCGTCCCACAGCCCCACAGAAGTGGGTGAGGTTTTTTTCTTCGTATTTGTAACTGAAGATAATCTATTTACAGACGATTTGCAGTTTTCAGGTGTCATAACAGGGGCTCCAAAGCACTGCCCTTCTTTGAGTAAAAGGCTGAATCCTGTGAGTTTTGTGAGATCTTTGTTGTTTACTTCAATGGGACCTTGATTTTTTTCTTAATGTATTTTTGCACCATTATTGTAACCAGAAAGAACTGTTAGAGATGTTAGTTTAAAGATGATATTCTGAGAAATTTTGACTGGCAGTTGGGAATTCTCTCAAGCCACCTAACCAAAATATTTTCAATAGTCTGGCTGCAAAATGGGAAGTTAAAATTACGGAAGTAATTTGCTAAATTATCAACTTTATGAGAGATTAATTTCTTCCAGTAAGCAGTGGCTCAGCAATTAGTTGATCCAACAGTTAGGTTTTCTCACCAAGAAAGCTCCCTAACTCACTAGATTTTTTGCAGTCATTTTGTATATTTGTCTAATCCACTCCCTAAGGCCATGGAGAACCTCAAGAAAAGAAACTGAATTCAAATTGTCCTTCTGCACAGTCCTGCAGTGTTTGATTAGAAGTAATTCAAAATTATGGTTTTGAAACAGCAGTTAAAATTCCAGTAGTTTTATATGAGCTGGCATGTTCCACTTTTATTTGTTTAGTGTTGCACTGAATTATTCAGAAAGTTACAGTCTTTCTATTGATGAATGTGCATTGGGAGAATCAGCAGACTACAAATGATTCTTTTTCTTTTGAGGAGGGCAGAAAAAATTCATAAATGACAAACATTTATATGAACACATTACAGCAGAAATGAGGTCATATCAGTTACATTTTTCTATCCTTCAGGGGGATTTGAGGAATTTGTAAAACCACCGAAATAGAAGTACTCCAGTTTTAGTACATTTATGTAAAGAAGTTTGATTTCCTTTATAGAATCATAGAACAGTTTGGGTTGGAAGGAACCTGTAAAGGTCATCTAGTCCAACCCCCGTGCAGTGAGTAGTGACATCTTCAACTAGATCAGGTTGCTCAGAGCCCACTCCAACCTGACCTTGAATGTTTCCAGGGAAGGGGCATCTACCACCTCTCTGGGCAACCTCTTCCAGTGTCTCACCACCCTCATTGAAAAAATGTCTTCCTTAGGTCCAATCTAGATCTACCCTTTCTTAGTTTAAGAGCATTACCCCTTGTCGTACTGCAACAGGCCCTACTTCTCTGAGTGTTGTAGTATTGTGTAGAAGCAGCCAAAGTAGTATCTTTAACAATGTCAAAAATAATTTTTATAATCTTCAGTCTATGAAAGTATATGACAATCTCTGTCTTACTATAAAAAGTAGTTTAAAATGCCACCTTTTATGCATCTGCACTTTTATGAGTCGTAGTGACAAACTGCCAATCGTAAAAGATGACAACTTACCTCCAGAAGTGATTATTAAAAATAAAAGTGCCAAAAGGACAAAGGAATGAGAACTAGTACAGGTTAGGTACTGGTCACTGGCTTTCTAAAGGCCTTATTTAGCAAGCTTATCTAGCGAAAAAGGCAGCAATGAAAGACAGAAAACGCCCTTCCCAGGTACTGTAGGCAGCTGCCACAGCGTAGCTAACATGCTGTCGCTTCTCATCTGCAGAAATAATACGATTTCGCTTTACAGCTGTGTTTATGATGAGGACAGAAATGTGGACAAAAGCCTCATGGAAGACCAAGCTGTAGCTATTTTGTGATGTGCTAATGCTTACCCAGGCTGCAGTCTCGTTTGTCTGCTACTTGAGAACTTCCAAATGTCCACTGAGAGGCTTTTGCTGACTCTAAGACTCACAGGCTTACTGGCAAGATCCTAAAATGTTTTGATAGGACTGGGAGCTCCAGTCCATTTGACAACAGAGGAGATAAAGTGTGCCTGCTTATTTTGTGGGTGTGACAAAAGTGTCTCTGTGGATGAGACACTGATTTTAAAGGAAAGCTGAGGGGAACATATATGCCCTATACAAAGGAATACTGGTATAAATGCGATGTCAGAAACATGAATCCCAGCACAGCGGAAAAGAGTATTTGCTGGCTAAGTAATAGCCTTTTTTTAGAAGTTATGCATAGTAGTCAAAATAAGATTTGTTATTTTTATACTCTAAAGAATTTTAGCGTGTGGCTAAGTGTTTATTTTACTGGGAAAAAGGATGTGGTCTGTTTGAAAGATAGCTGTAAACTTGTTGAAAACTGTGTCAGGTTCACTTTGCCTCTTACAAAAACACTTTCACGCTTGAACATGGTAAGTATTGTGCCTGAGTAATTTCATTTTCAGGATTCTGAGCCAGATAGTTCTCAGAAATAAAAAGGCAAGTCTTATTTCTGAACTTAATTTGCAGTTACTGTAATACTTCCTTCCATTGGTCTAGTATGATCTTCTAAAAATCATATACTATTCAATAGTGTTCTAGATCTGTTCCATTAAGAAATTGCTTGGTTTCTTTGCCCTGGTATGAAGCAGTCCATTGTAAAGTTTGGCAAAACAATAAATAAGCTTTTGGTCAGTGTAAATGGCAGTACCTGCTAAAATGATGTCTGTATTTGATGGAACTGTTATACTTGTTACAAAAATTGCACCTCAGTCAAAATAATGAAAATAAGGATAATGCTGATCTTATGTCCCTGTATATATCAGGCTGTCATATGCAGTAGTGATGTGCATTTTCACTGTTTTTGAAAACCTTTTTTTTAACTCAAAAAGTATTTTGTTGTGGACTGTGAATATGTTTATTTGTTTAAGGTATGTTTATTTGTGTACAATGATAATAATTTTTTTTGTAACCTCAGCTTTTATAATATTTTTGTTTCTGTTTGCAGGGGATTCATTGTAAAAGCAAACCTTCCAGTGAGTATACATAATTAATATTTTTACTGCGTATGTTTTTGAAGGATAATTTATTGCAGATAATAAATCCATTTCCCTGGTGACATACAGTTCACTCTGACAGGGTATTTGCCACCAGTTTCCTTCTACAAAACATCGGAAATTCATAGACTTTGATTAATATTATGTTAATAATGGCTATGCACTATTGTTTTATGGTTTTCCTTGCCACAGTTGGTCACTGGGAGAATTTGCTTAGTCATTTCACGTATTTTTATTGCTCCTACTTACTATTATTGCCTACAGTAATAATACAGGCTCTTAAATTACCTGAACTCTGAAGCCTCCATCAATCACTCCTCCTGCGCACACAGTCACTTGACAGGGAAGTAGGAGGAAGCTGCCGTGCAGGCAGTCCCCTCTAAGAGGACAGTCTTAGCTGGAGGCCCAGCTCTGAGCACCGCTTTTCTCCCTGGTGCCTTTCCTGGATCTGTGTGGCAGAGACTCCACAGACAAGGAGAAGCTGTGATGCTGAGCCACACGCATGTGAGATGCTGGTGCTATCTCAGTGGGGTGTGAGCCAAACATCAGCTGTCACGAGTCTTCCTCTGAAAGCATGGCATTTATGGGACACATGTTGAGGTGGAGAGAAAGAACATAGCTGTGGAAGGGGTGCATTTAAAAGTCCTACCTGAAAAAGTCTCTAGCCTTCTGCCGGTGTGCAAAGTGAACCGTTGGTGGCTGGGTCAAGGATTGTGAATGAATCTTTTTAGGATTAGGCAGTTGACGTGCTAGTTACACAAACTATGTGGAAGGTAGAAGAAAAAAACAGGGATGTTGACCTTTGCTCTGCCTAGCAGAAGCATGCCTTCATACCCTCGGGCAGCACAGGCTGAGGAAACCAAACCCTTCAACCCTGGTCTCAAAGAGAAGAACTTGGTTATGAATCTGTGCTGGGTATTACACAAATACAAATCTAGATAGTGGAGACTTACTACAGGTACCACGAGGTGGTGATTCATTCCACCCATCTTAGGACAAAGTGATTTATATGCTGGGAGGGAGATGAGAGAGGTTCTCCTTTTCTGTTGACTGCCAGAGGTGTTTAGATGATGCACATAAGCTAAAACTAGATGTTTAGCTCTTAGCTGGATGTAGACTTTGGGCACTGAAGAGTTTGTAAACTAAAGATCCTTATCTTTCAAGATGATGTGCGTGAAGCTGATTGTAGGTTTTCAGTGTTGCCTGAAAATGACTTATCAACTATCTTTAACACAAGAAACATGTAGGATGACTCAGCCTTACAGGGATGATGAAAAAACAGTTTTTAGTTTTCACCTTAATTCACTTGCGCAACTGTGGGTGTATACTTATTTCCATACTTCCTTTTCTACAGTCATTCTTTTTATTATATATTATTTGAGGGAAAATTACCTTAAAAGACCTTAACTGTATAATAGAGCACCTTTACAGTAGTCATTGCTTTTAGCTGCAACAAAAAGATGAGTTTATTTCCTAAAATTTGCAACTATCAGCTCAGTAGTATTTGGCAAACATAACTTTGACTCTGCCTTCTCCCTTCTGCTCTTCTAGGCTATTAGTAGTACATAAGGACTACGGTGGTATTTGAAATTCACTGTAATATATCCAGACATTGACATCAATATATCAACGATTTGAAGAGCATTACATTCTCAGAAAATGTATTTGGCTATTTCACGTACGGCTGTGAAACCCTTGTAATTTACTGTGCATTGAAATCTGTTGTGAAAGAGAGGTGGTCAGTCTGATATTTAATCAATTTCATAATAGCTGTAAGTACCTTTAACTGGCCAATTTTGGTATTTATTAACTGAAGTGCACCATGTGGTTATCTTAGGAGAGCATATCTAGTTTGTTTATGAATTTTGTTGAATCATCCTAATGCACAGATGCAGCAGATACTGTGGTAAATCATATGCAAATAGGTTTGAAATGTTACTGTAATTTATAGTCATGGAATGATGCTCCAGTGAAGCAATTTTAGCATGCTTTAGTTATGCTCGTAGATTTAGCACTGTCAGTATCCCAAGTAGTTCAGATTCTTACAGTTTTTGTAGGGAAGAGATAGACAAAAAACCAGTTAGCATTTTCTATTGGGTGTTGGCCTGGACCTCTTATTAATGGGTTTCCCCTGGATTTTTTTTTGCTGTTCTCCAATTTCATCTTCTTGCCTGAGGCTTCAAATTATCCATCTAATCATTTCTATTGCGTATTCATTGCTCAGCTCTGGCTTCTGTACATAAGTGTATATAAGGTGTGTTTTGCTGTTGTGACAGTTCTAGGTTGATTGCTGCATGATCAGATAAAAAAATAATCTGCTGTGGTTGAGCTGATGGTGGAAGTACAAGGAAAGTGTCTACATGCTGAATAATAAGCCTTGACTTCTTTATGCCTGGGCTTATATGTGTCCATAATTAAGGAATCTTTTATTACAGCAACAATCCCTATCTCATGTAGGGCTAATTACAGCTGTAATTCATAAACATAAAATTTAGGCAAGATTTACTCGGCAGATGGTTTGTGTAGCAAGATGTATCTTCATGTCTTCTGGGGTGTAGATCAAACTACTCGTGAGAAAAGGGAAGAGGAGTGTATTCCAGAGGAAGCTATCTAAGGGGGGGATTAAAAGATGATAAGGTAAGAGTTTACTAAAGAATTAGTCAGAAATGAGTCTCATACTGTGATGACTTATAGGATGAAAATTATTTTCTGTCAGCTCTTCCATGTATTATATATTTATTGTGATCCAAAGCTAATATCCTCATGCATGATATGATTCCTTTAGATTATTATTAATGAGTTTTGAAGCATCTTTTGCAATTCTCAAAATGTATCATAAAATTAATGGAAAAAACCCAAAGTGGAAGAGTAATTTCATTTTATCTAGTGTATTACTTATTTATTCTCATTTTGAAGGAAGAAGCTGGGATCAAGGAGGATACTGTCATTGCTTATGGACAGACAGTGGTCCCTAAAACTGTGTGTGTGTGTGTGTGTGTGTGTGCATCTGCCTGGTACTGATCCAATGTCACTAATGCACCCGGGTATGACTTAGGATTCTCCTGATATAATTCCAAGCCTGTGACATCTGATAGCACCATACCTCAGGCAGTAATAACTAAGGACCAAATTCAAGTAAGTCATGATAGTCTTTCCTAAAAGTGAGTAAGGTCAGATGACAAATTCAAGTAAGTCATGATAGTCTTTCCTAAAAGTGAGTAAGGTCAGATGATACAGTCAAATTTACCCAAACAGAATACTTTGTAAAGAACTGTCAGCTTTGGCAATGTACGTACATACGTACACACGTACACACACACACACACACACACACACACTGCTCTTCCCTTCAATAATTTCTACACAGACATAGGAATGGCCAAGATTATAGGTCTGGATCAAGAAATTTACACCAACAACCAAGAAATTAAGTAGAAACACTTGCTTCTGGATACCATTTGGTATCCACAACTGTATGCCATACGATGCAGTCAAGAAAATATCTTTTGAGCAAAGAGACAGAGCTAAAACTAATCACTTATCACATTATTAGTAATAATTATCAGGCAGTTCTGCAATATAATAACCTCCCAATTAACTGTGGGTGGATTGATTGGGTGTTGTACAATAACTCAGTCCTGAGATACTTTCAGAATTATTACACCACCCATTCTTGGAACATGGGATACAATGTTCACATCTGGCTGCTGTGCACTGTACTTCTTAAAGTTGCCTCATCTCTGTGGAAACACATTTGCAAATTCTTCAGAAGTCAATGTACTTCACTGCTCTTAAAGGCTGATTTGTGTATTTTGAATGATCTGTGGTTTTTCTTTGGTTTGCACAAGTTGTCTTCTCTCATTGCCAATGATACCTTGGATAATTGACAGTTGACTCTGCTGTCAGTTGAGGTAAGGTGTCCTTGTTTTCCATTCTTTCCACTTAGTTCATATCAGCATATCCTGTTGCTTCCAAAAGGTGCTTTATGGCACAAACACAGGATAATGGAGTGGAGATTCAGGTGTGAAGCGTTTGCCTTTTCCTTTTTTTGATATGTATCATGCAGGACTTATTTCTCCTGATACCAAGTGTGAGTCACCTTAAGGCCTGACAGATTCAAGCCAAGGTACCACATTTATGTCAGCCTGTCTTCATGTCCTGCATGTATCAGTATCTGATCCTTGACAATGTGTTTCAGCTGCAACTGGACACTGTGAAAGTGAGGATGTCGTAATATAGAAAGAGGTCCTGTACAAGTTAACACACTTTCAGTCTTTAAATTTAGAGCACTTCAATGAAGGGCTAAGTAAGGGTAAGCTTTGCCCTTCCTTCTCCTCCGCATCCTACCTTTCTTCTGTGAGAACTGTGGGTATGTCTTCTGTGTGAGTCAATGGGCATCCACACTTCACAACAATTCTTGGGTAGACATTGAGGGATGCATCCTTTCCCTACGATTTGAGTTAAGAGTGTTGTATTTTATGGCAAGCACAGTATTGTGGCACTGCTGTTTCATACTATTCTCTTTGCCGTAGCAGTTGAACTCCTTCGAGGAGTATGTTAAGACGTATGACTAATAAGAGTCAAATGGTTTTTTTTGTTTTTCGAGCCTCTCCCCAGGGGGAGTAGAATACTTCATTTTACTTGGGTGTCTTTTAACTTTCATGCTATGTACCAAAGTGAGAAGGGTAAGAAATATTTCACAGAAATTACTGTGGTGTAGTTACAGATAAAATGAGGTGTGCTGCATTGTATACCACAAAGCCAAGGGACAAAACTCTTGCTATTTATTCTGATAGTTTCTTAGACTCTTTAATTTTTGGGACTACAAACAATGTATGTAAGGTAGAGAAGCCCAAGGAATACATTGGGGATTAAATCCACTGTACCAGCATAAATTCATAAATAAAGAACTGATTTCTGTGCAGGGCTGCCTGAGAAGTAGAAAGAATTGAAATATGGCTAACTGGTGAGACTTGGGGCCTTAAGACTGGGTTTTTTTTTTTTTTCTTTTACATTAGCCTACAGAAGGCAGCTTGCAAACTGATGTCCTAAGGCTTTGGGATGACTAAATTTCCATAGGAAAATAAGATGAGACAGAGACATAGTAGCTGTGTTCTGTGCCTACTGTTCACACCTTAAAGAAGGCCTGGATAGTATTTATTCTGGTTTTGTTGTTCTAGTGTAAAGCAGAAGGAAATCCTGAGGGACTTTTCCATGACTAGGAATGCAATGGTGCCCTCTTGTGTGAAAGTGTTATTTTAGCCAGCCGTTGAGACCATCAGCCAATCCTAAAAATAAAATACTATGAGAGTGCTCACAGTATACAGGTAATGGTTTTGAAAAAGAGTTTAAATGAACTATTAATCTAGCCACAATCTAGCAGATCTGATTATTTAAAACCACTGTTGGTCTAGGTGTGCTCTGCTAGCCTGAATTGTTAAAGTGTGATTGCTTCCTCTTGTGGGTTAAGACTTCCCCAAGCCAGCAAATTTATTATCAAAACCCATCTGCAATGCAGTTCTTTCCGCCCCCCTGCATTACTAGTGAAGCCAACTGGTTATGTTGGCCATGTGGAAGTGTTAGGTAAAGTACTGGTTTTGCTGAAGTCAATGGTGACTTTCCTACTGATTTCAGTAGAGGTGAAGCTTTACCTTTCTTTGGTGCTTTCTCTCCCCTAGATATCTTGTACACAATGAGATTTTTCTGTCTTTGTATTTGTATTTGCAGGTGGCATTTTTAACAGCTTCTGCCACGATGCCCCTGCATCTTTATCTTCTATGGTACTGAAAAGCATGAAGATCTCAACAGTGATGAAATGTGTCCAAGGAAGCCCATGCTCTCTTCATTTAAACATTAAAGGAACTCTGAGTCTGGATGGTAGGAAGCAGATTTGCTACTGAATCATTTCTGTTTACTTTTTGCTTATAGCTGTTCAGCCAAATTTTGTTCCATATTGCAATATTTGTGTCCAAGCTGTTTTCATGTAGTTATATCAGAAAGACATTTTTTGTGAAACTATTTTACTACAAAGCAGGATAAAGCCATGGCCCTTCTCAAGGGGATGAGAGCTGCAGTAATGAATTCAAGACAACTGGATTTTTACTTCCAGCATAATACATTTAACTTGTCCTCTACCGGTGCCCCAAGCATACTGCTGCCCTTTTTTTCTTGCTCTGACATGCATGCATGCATACACACACACACACAGAGACACACACAGTGAGAATTCTGTCTGCCCTGGTGACTCAGACATGAGTGACTTCCCCAACAGAAGGAGAAACACTTTTGGCGTCTGAAGTTACAATTCTGCACTAAACCAAAATGAAAGCACTCAAGCTTTGCCATAGTCTATTTTTACTACCACCTTGCCATTATCTGCTTAGTGTGTTACCATTTAGAGATTTCCTGCTGTGCTTCACTCAGCCTTAATTTATTTTTTAAATTTGCGTAATTAAAGCTTTATTTTTTAGCAATCTGTATGAAATCCTTGCGTCTACCCCCATGTGTGTGTTATATATAATGCCTCTTTTTTAACAGAGACAAAATACATGTGCCTTTCACTTAGAAGGAAAGATTATGATACAGTATATTTTAATTTATTTTTTCTTTTTCTTAAAGATGCTCAGATTAGATTTTTGATATTTATTCCTAACTCATTTCAGAGAATATCCGTGGGCTGGAAATATGTTCTCTTTCACTGGACACACAGCAATCTCAGTGCACAAATGTGAGATTTGCTAGGAAAAAAAGCATGATGCTTAATGGAAAGAAGGTAGACTCTTTTTTTGGGTTGTTTTTCATTTAAATGTTTATGAGTCTTTGACAGAAATACTTTTTGTATCTCTCTCATATTGACTTTGTGGAAAACTGAAATGAAATGTATGCTTCAGCATTGTCAAACGAAACACCATAACAAATTGTCCTTTTATAACACATAAATTAAGATCTCCACCGGTTTTGTACTTATTCCACTTAACTTTTTGCAAAACAAGCTGCCTCTGCAAAGCCTAATTTTCATATCAGCCTTGTTAGCTTTTTTTCAGTGCCTGCAAAATTGTGGGAAGCTTTTGTAACTCCAATTGCTAGGAGGCACCGTGCCTCAGGGATTTTAAGTGCATACGTATCATTTATTTAAGTCCAACCATATCAATGGAATTTACACATCTAGAAGATAGCCAAGTGCCTAAGCACTTGTGCACATCTGTCCTAAACTTATGGTAATAATTGCAACAGCAGAGTACAATTCTTTACTAAACTAAACTCAGAAGTATTTGTTATTAAAATTTGCAACTGGGGAAAAAACAAAACAAAACCCATCCTTGACCAACAGTTTAAAAAAGACACGATTTTTTGCTTTCAGTTACTGGTGGATAACTGTTATTAATTCTATACAAAATGTGTAACTTCATGTGCTTTGTGAATGTTATATTGATTGCACATGTGAAATGAAGTTCTTCTCCCAGTCCGCAACTGCAGTTTATGCTCTGTATGACTTGATCAGACATCCCTACAGGCAATGCAGGGCCAGCAGTGAACAACTGGTAGCTTTTGGAGTAAGGTAAGTTTATAGGCAAGACTCAACAAACATATGTAATGGAATTTTCTTAGTGTCAGTTCAGTGACTAGAATGTGTCTTTTACCCTCCAAACGCCTTGTACCAAATAGGAGTATATCCAACATGAAAACCAATATGGAATTTAGTAGTTACTGTTACCAGTGAGGGAATGACCTGCTATATGAACTTTAGTCTCCTAAATTGCTTTGTCTTTCACAGACTGTTACTAGAATGGATAAGTTTGCTGAAGTTGCCATTAAACATTTAAACAGAATTTTTTTTCCTATTCTCCAAGTGTTTATGCTTGTAAAATGCCTACAAATTGGGACTTTTGGTAGTATGAAAAGCGTGTTGGTTTTGAAGTTCAATACGCATTAGGTATTGTATTTCTATGCTTTTAAGATTATTTGATAGCTTCTAGAAATGTGGATTTCTGGAAGTGAAGAAGATAGGAACATCATGGATAAGAAGTAATGATAACTCTTTGAAATCCTTTCATTAAGTGGATCTGCGTCTTTTACATTGTTAATGCTACCTTAATGCTCTTTGTAAAGATAAATAAATCTGAACAAAGAATATTGCTTGCTTAACTCTGATAACGAGGGGTTTTCATGTATTCTGGAAGTAACACGCAAACTTGATTTTATAAATGTTTTGAACAGGTGCAGGTACAATTCAATTGCATTGAAGTCAATGTAGCACAACACATCTATGTGACCATGAAAACGGTACCAAATTACTGTGAAGTCAAGCTGAGTCAGGAATACTATGTTGAAGGTAGGAAAACATCTTAAACCAGATGTTTTTCAAGAAACATCTTTTCAAAGACAAAACCAAACCAAACTAAAAAGCACCAAATGCAAAGCCAAATCACATTCTGGGATGCACTGATCTAACTGGTGGTAGATCAGGTATGCCAGGACCACTCTTATTCTACATTTTGATGATTAATTTTGTGCACATAAATGTCTGACTTGCTATAAAAAACAGAGACCAGAGTTTATATCTAAAAGAATACAGAAAACTGAACTACACTATGCATTTGTCCTAATTGGCCTTCTTGTGATTGGCATGTACTCTTTCTCTGCCTGCAGGCTCAGTCCTGTGCGCTCTCTGTGCATAAGATGAAGCCTCTGCTTCTCTTCACTGTTAGGCCACAGGTGGTTTCAGAGGCTGAGGAAAGCTTAATAGGAAACTGTGAAGAAATTTCTTTTTATTTTCATTAGCTAGCTGTTCTATAGCTAGCTGTTTTCATGTAACTGGATAAGATAAGGTAGCTTTTTTTCGCTTTTTGGGGGGTAAGGTGCCTACTATGTGTGTATAAAAATAGGTTCAATACTGTGGTCCAACCAAGTCCAACCACAGTGTGGCTAGTGGAGGCAAGTGCACCAAATAGTGGTGCAAAAAGTTAACTGATACTCCTCATTCGATCCAGTGCCCAGGATTGTCCTGTCTTCCCATTTCCAGAGTGTGTGGGTAGGTGGCTCTTGCCCTTGCCCCTTGGTACAGAATCATCCTTTGCACACAGTATGAGACCTGTTGTGAATGTTTCAGGCTTTCATAGAAAGAAAGCCTTTTTATATTTAAAAAGCCTTTCATTTTCTTCATAAAACCCAATTCACTATTGAAGTAGATATGTCCTTTTTGAATAAAGGGTATGTGTGTGTGGGGGGGAAATAACGTTTTATAAAGCCCCTTTTTAAGACACTTTACAAGGCTAAGGAAGCAAAAATAGGAAATATTTCTCTGGGGAAAAGAACTGAGTGGGGAAATGAGAGCAAAATGCTGCTCTAATACAGAGTTAAGCAAGGAGAGGTGAAACCAGTAGGCAACACATTACGAACTGATTTAGTGTTCTTAAATCAAGATTTAAGTTTTGGAGATACAAAGATATTAGTTCTGAAAGTGGGACTGCCCTCTAATTCTGGGAGCTAAATAAGATGTTTCTCTCTAAGCCTGGAGTAGATTCAGAATAGTAAAAATACACAGTTTATAACAGAGGAATAAACCTGGTGAACAACAGGAGTAGCTTTCAATGAAAGAATAACCGAAATAATAATAATAAATTGTTACTACTACTACTACTACAATTATTGTTAGGTACTTGGTAAAGAAATGCAGCTGTATATCCTAGGCTGCCACTTTAAACTGCTGGTGAGGTTTTCCAGCAGAAACCCCATACTGGTGAGACAGCTCCTTAAGGCAAGTTGTGATATAGTCTTTATGTATGGTAAGGGTACTTTTTTGTTGTTTATCTAGAAGTGGATGTAAATCTGCCTTTAAAAAGGCGTATAAAATAGGTTTCCTGTTGGGAAGCTATTGGATAATTTGGCAGTTTATTTACACAGTGATATAAATGAAGTAGTACTGAAGAAAACTCTGGCTTCTGTTTTGCAGATTGCAGGAACAGTGATGTGGGAAAATATATTCCAGCTTGTTTGGGTGAGCTGATCTTCTACACAACTTAAAGCTGTGAGATACATCTGGTGACCTATGCAATATGTTTACATAGCTGAATAAGCAGAGCAAAAAATGATTTACAACTACCACTGCTGATAATTACTATGTAGTTGATAGGTAATGCCATGGAAAATGTGTTTCCTTGTATTGACTTGGAAATGCATGATAGCAGATAAAGGTACGGACAACCTATTTAATACTTAAACTTTTGGAAACAGGTTTGTGTTCTTTTGATGCACTTCAGATTGCTGCTTTTATATTTTGTCTATAGATAGACCTTATAGATAGACTGAAAAGAATTTGCCAAAAGCCATCTTGATTTTGGCATAGCCATGAATACAAAAATAATGAGAACATCCCTCCACATATTGTATTTGTCTAACATAATTGCACATATTCTCTATGTAATGAAATTGAAACCTTGGGATAATCAGCTTTTGTTGTAGTATTAGTGTGTATATTTCAAGTATTTGTACATGAACTACGTAAGATTTCAAGTACTAAGTTTGAGGTACAATTGGTAGGTGCCCTGGCCTCTCAGTATTGCCAGTGCAAATTTAAACCTGAATAATACTGAAATTTATTCTCATGAAAATTATTATATATAATAAAATAAGAATACCTTTAAGAATATCAGCATATAAAAATAATTAATTCAAACATCCTAGGTAAGAATCTATAGAAGTTGAATTTAATTTCCATGAAGTCATGAAATAAAATCTGAACGTTTTATAAAGAAATAACAAAAAGAATTAATAAAGTAATAAAGAAACAGATGTGATAATTTCATGCTTGAATTTTCTTTTTTTAGCTGGAAAGTTTGATTATAATGTAGACAGGGCAAGGAAAATTATATCAGTGAATGTATCCAACTTTCTTCGGGATCAAGATTATTACGTTCGCCTGTGCCACAAATGGTTTACCTGTGAAGATGTAGGGGCATTTGCTGTGGTGAGTTGAAGTTCAAAGCAGTTTGTTTAACTGGTGGGGAGTGACTTGTAAATGGAAATGCTCAATTGAGGTCATAGTTACAGGAAATGTCCTTTTATATCTTTATTTATCTTCATTAAAAGTCATTTACTGTCCTGGATTCATGACCATCTTTTTCATTTCAGATCAAAGGGAAGGAATCTTTAAAATCAGTTTCTCTGAAATATTCTCAGCTACTCCCTTGTCTTTGCATTGAGGTAACACAGTCTGGAATTTGGTATATACTTGTGTTTCTGATGGAAGAAATTTTATCTGGGAGTTGTGCTAAGGAAGGTGGAAAAATCTGTAGAAAAAGCCTCTAGACCTAAGTTTTTGACTAAGGCTTGTCTGACCTTATGATTATGCAAATGTAGAAGAGATTTTTTAGGAAACACTAATTAAAACATGGAGATAAGAAAATGGGATACAATTTACATTCATTTATGGAAGGTATTGTGTAAGATTAATTTGACTGATTTTTTATGAGCAATGAAAAGACAGCAAATTTAATCTGACTGAATTTCAGCGTAGCAGTTGATATAGTGTTGCATGAGAAACTAAAAGAGGAATTCAGGAAGCTAGGAGTGAGAACAAGATTTGTATGGTAGATAATACCTAGCTGGAGGGCTAACTTGAGTATTGTTGAATGGGGCCGTGCTAGCAGGAAGGTTATTTAAGGACCACACTTAGAGCAGTTCTTATATAAATGTTTTCATCCATGACATGGACACAGAAGATAGGAACATGTTAATGAGATTTGCTGATAATACAGTTGAGAGGTGTAATCAAAATGGAAGAGGGTCAGGATAATTGTGAGAGACTAGAGAGCTTCATATGTGAAATAATTAAAGGAGCATGCAGTGTAATGCATGAAGTGCAAGTTCATGCACTCACTCTAATAAAAGGAATTATTGCTGTAAGATGAGAGTCCTCATTTAGAAATAACAGTGGAGGGAAAAAACATCTGGATGATTAAACTAACGTGCTTAAATGATGTAAACTTTAACAAAGGTCTATTGGGTTGGATTATTGCAAGCTAACAGGAAAGTATGGGCGAGGCCTTCTTTGAAATAGTAGGCAATTCCTGTATCCACGTTCAAGAAGGATTCATTCAAATGGAAGGTGTACATAAAAAATCTAGGATGGCTGAGGAATGGAGAAGCTGTCTTATACAGAAAATTCAAAGAACATGTTTTCAGTAGCCTGGTAAAACACATGCAAATAGAAAACGTTTGTTAAGTACAGATTAGAAGGGTCACTTACAAGGAAAAAGACCAGATTTTTTAAGCTAAAGCCATTCTTGCCACAAGAATGAAAGGGGGATAAACTTAATTCCATTAATATCTTCAGGATAGATACAGATTTTTTTCTGATAATCTGAGAAGTGAGATTCTGGAATATCTTTCATAAAAAGGAATAAAAAGTCACCAAACCAATTTAAAATTATCTTGATAAGATATAAAGATACTATGTGAACCTAGTTTCTCAGTGAATTTTGGGGGTAGAATTTACCTTGTGGATTAAGATACCTAAATATAGATGTCCAGATGTAGATATCTACGTTTTAATTAGATGTCCAAACTCTTAGAGTCAGTGGAGATCTAGTTAATGCAGTTGGTTACTCAGCTGACCAAATGTAGATGGCTATTTTGGGATGTGCTAGATAGCACTGCAGACTCCACTGGCTGCATTGGCTAGATCTTCATATGGCTACTATAGTAGTAATTTGGGCACTTTAGTTGCACTGAGATGTGTAAATTGTAGGCATCTAAAATCACATACCTCAATATGCAAGTTGTGACCACAAGGTTTCTTCCAAGCCTAAGAATTATTTTTATTGCACTCTGAAAGCTATGAGGTAACTGGAAAGATGTTATTCCACTCACTGTATGCACAGAGAATTCCACAATATGATTGCTGAGCAAACAGATGGGAACTGTAATAGAAACATTTGAACATTAATCTAAATAATTAGGGTATAGTAACAGCCATGCACATATACTTGCAGATTCGATTGTTAGTCCTCAGATTTTAAGGATATATCCTTTAGCACTGCAAAGGCCAGGAGATCAGATGTTGTCATTCTTGAATGTCTTTTGATACCCCTAGAAAGTAATGACACTGTAAGAAACTTAACGGAAATCAAATCAGAAGACTTTGTAAATGAAACTGGGCTAAATATATGACTCAGTAGGAATAAGGTGTTAGAAGGGATCACCTTAGTTCATCAGCTCCAATCCCCCTAATGATGCACAATAAAATACATATCTAGTGCAAAACTTAATTTAAAAAAAGAACTTCCAAAGCTTTCTAATAAAGTATCTTTATCTTTGGTGGAAAGGTCTTCTGTCACATTCTGTCTGTAATGTTAAAAACTGGTGTATTTGAGAATCTTTAGCTAATGGCCACTTTTTGGTTTGTAGGGTTGGCTGGCAGTTCCAGATGCAAGGAGGATACAACTTTGCCCCTTCGAAAATGGCAAGTACTGCGTGATTGCCCTTTCTATGAGTGATTTTCAGCAGCTCCAGTAGTATGTCATCATTTGAGATTAATCTAAGTTGAAAAACATACATTGCAAAACTTCAAGGAAATCATCATATTGGTTTGTTATACTGTGGGTAGCTGAAGTAACTTACTTTCAGACCAAATTGTTCACCAAGTTTATGCCAATATAAACACTAAGTAACTTTCTAGTCATTTCCCACATTTGCTTAAGTCATATGCAAACTGGCCAGAGGGAAGCAAAGCCAATGAGGTCAGCTTTGAAATGCTGGTGTGAGAATAGGGCTTCAAGAAGAAGGTGCCTGACACCCAGCTTAAAGGAGGGAGCAGGGGGTTGAAGAACAAGACAGTTAACTGCATGTGGGAGCTCCCATACTTCGTGGGAAACCATTGACACATAATGTTCCAGAAAAGTCAGAGTTTGGTCTGAGGTAACAGCTGAAAAAGAAAGGGATTTTTTTTTCTATTTATGCAATAGGGAGCACTTACAGGAATGCTCCAGCTCTGTCTGTAGCTATGTCTATGTCATTTAGTCAGAGCTGGCTTCAAGGTCATCAAGGCAAAGCCAGTTGGCCATCTGCAGTATGAAGTCCTCTATTCTTAGTAGCTGTTCAGCTTCTGGCTGGGTCTCATGGGGCACAGGTTGTTTTCTTCCAAATTTTCTCGTATCTCTAGGTATTTCCTGTACTTGGAGTGGTTATGCTTTGCAAGTGCGGGAAATTGGGTTCATCAATCCCATGATTTCTTCCTTCCTTCTAAATTTGCTTCTTTTTCTTCCCCTTCTGCTGCACTCATTCTCCTCTCTGATGCCAGTGAATCAGAAGTATGGGGATAGCTGGAGCACAGGTTACAAAGCTTTATTAGTCAGAGGAAGGGTAGTAGGTGCTTTGGCACACTGAGCCTCTTAAAGCTTATTTCTGTCCATTTAGGAAGTTCCAATGGACAATTACAATTGAAAACTTAACTTATAGCTTTGGTACGGAAGTGAATATGGGAAATACTATTTTACAGCTATCTTTTTTGTTTACTCAGCTATCCTCTTTGCAGGAATCTCAAGCAATTTTTCAGACTAGCACGCAGCTGTTTGAGTATTTAAGTATATAAGGAATTCCAGCTTTTGAGCCACGTATCTTTCTTTTTCCTAACTGACAGCTCTGTTTGCTGGAATATCTAAAGTAGACTGGGTTTTTTGACTCATTTATCATTGATGTAATAAAGTTGGGATTATAGAGTTAGTTCTCTGGTAGGAGGTAATTAACAGTTGTGTATCAGAAAGAAGCTTCTCTGTGTAATAACTGTTTGGGGTTAATGTAACTAAGAGAAGAAAAGGAAAAAAGAATGTCTATTGGTTACTAAGCCATGTAATTATATGAGACTGAAGATGAATGAGCATCTTTATTATCATGTAAATAAGTAGATGCCACAAAGGAATAAAAGAGAAGGGAAGTCTGGTAATAAGTCAATGAGCAGGCCTGGAAACAAACCTGACAAGTCTTAACTGTGGTACTATTCTCTTAAGTATTAGGATTACACTTACATTATATCTACATTCTTACAGACTGTTACATTTAAAATGTAGCTGTGAAAACTGTCAGAAATGTTGGGACTCAGGACTTTGCAGTCAGGTTAAATATTTTCTAAACATTAGCTTTATAGTAATGTCCATTTATTAAAAATGGCATTTTAAAAAAAGAATCAAAATTTCCAGCAGTTTTTTTAAAAATGGCATTAAAATTTTCACTTCCTAGAAAGTTCCAGTATTTTGATGTATACGCATTGGGACACAAAGTTAAGATGGAAAGAGGCTTGGCAGAATCTGGAAAGTTTCTATTAGAAAATGTCCAAAGGTTTTATTTCAGGACATTTCTGAGAGAAGTAGTACCAATAGGAATGTTATACGTGGTGGGAATTGAATTTGGACAGCTGGTGTTTCCACCCTAATGTAGATTGTGCTTCACTTTGCTGCGTTTTCTAGTCACACGTATTGTTCACTTCTCTTGAACATACAACTGGCCATGTTTCCAAGTTTTTGCTTCACAAATGGTTTCAGAAATACATTTTTCTCCTACTTCTGACAATTAGAGAGATGCAAAACTTTCCAAATTACTTCTTTAAGAGCTGAAATATCAGTTTGAAATTCATACTGGAAATCCTCTCATCCACGTGCAGCTAAATGGCAGAGAAAGTCATAGGAAGTGACTAATTTCACCAATCAGATAAATAAGACAGCTTTTATTTTATAACAGTGCCTATTTAAGGTATCCCCAAATAGATTTTGACTAGGTCTGAAATTATGATGTTCCTAGTATACATACAAATAAGATTTATATAAATCCTGTGGAAAAATTATTTACTGTGAATTACTTGCATAGCTTTGTTTACTATTGGAGCTCTTGATATTCAGCTAAAGGCTTGAATTTATCTTCTTACGTATACATTGTGTACATGTAAGTCCTACACAAGATGCACAGAAAACTGTCTCCAATACCATGACCTCTGATCATTAATGTATGGGTTAATTCCAGTTTACCATATGCAGTTAGGTGAAGGTCTTTGGTTAGGAATTTACTTGTGTAACACTCCCCCCTGTGAGTGATGGGCAGAGGACGCACTCCTAGGAGCTTATGCAGCCTACTTCAGAGTCCTGGTGATGCCTGCCTGGTCACTCTAGTGGGAGACTGGTAAGACTAAGCTCTCAGGTTGAGTATCTCTGGTAAACGCCAACACTATGGTGGGATGAATTCAAGTTTTACAGTGCTACAGCGTGAAACACAGCAGAACTGATTGGTGAAAATGACAAGGAAATGGAAAAGCAATGCTTTTGGGTTTAAGCACATGTATAGGTACCAGATTTATGAACAGTTTTGATTCGTTTTTAGACAACTTGAATAACGTTTCCACTCTGTGCACAGATACGAAGGCGCTATGGGATAACATCGTTTATAACCCAGCGACACAAACCCTAGCTTGGGAGCCAGCCTGTCCTGTGCTTGTCATGGTTAACCTATGCAGGTTAATGAAGTCTGATGACCACTGTGAAGATATACAAAACTCTTCCAAAAATTCTCCTGAGAAAGTAAGAGCTTATGCAGATTTAGTCAAACTGCGAGATTGAAGGCCATCATCAAAGGCATAATGTGAAGAGCTAGACTTTGGAACAGGAGCAGTTGCAAATTCCTCTCCTCTTCTCTGACACTTAAAATTATTCATGATCACAGTCTGTTCTTTCACACTAACCACATGATTTATTCAAAATGCTCACTGACTCACTATTAAGAATAAAAAGTGGAGATGACTGTGAAGCTAGTAATGTTTGCTAAAGTTTTTTGGGTAAATATGGTCTGCTTTTCATTTATAGTAAAAGCATGATTCATCTGCCCTGCCTTTGTTGTCTAAAAGGTGTTCAAGTCTACACTGTTCAAGTCAGATTCCCTTTAAAGTAAGCAAAACAGACATATTGAGAGGACAACTCATCTGAAGATAGGTGTTTGAGAAAGATGAAGGGATTTCTCCCTGGAGGTACCTCTTTCTTTTCACTGACTATCACAAGAGTTTATTGTGATTAGATCAGATTTGGATATATGACGTTTTGACACCTAAAATCTAAGCCAGATGAAACTAAATCTCTTTAAATCTTATTGGAGACATGATGGTACTTTGGTAGGGCACGATTGTTTTGTACTCTATAAAAATCTCTCTGATTCATCAACCTGGTCCAATGTATTGAAATTGTGGGTGTTGAAATTATGGACTGTTGAGTCCTTCAGTTCTTCCAGCACTGATGTTCTAAAGTTGAAAAGGATTTATATTGCATGTGTCTTGAACTGCTTAATACTTCAATCTGAAGTCTCCCAATGCTGAATGCACTGGATCTATGAGGTTGGTTAGAATTCTGGCTTTCATCTTGAAAAGTAGTTTCAGGCTTTCCTGATTGTAGAGAGAAGCCAGTAAACCCGAGGTAACAACTGAAAAGGCAAATAAAATAAAAAATCTTAATTTTTGAAACTTTACAAGGATTATTCTGATGACATGATTCCTAGGGGGCTGACTCAAGATTGTTGAATGCTTTTTTGACTAGGAGCTCTTGGCCAAATGTTTAGCGATTGTCCAGATTCACCATTTTTTCAGTTTCAACGAAGCTTTAATCTTGCAAACCCAAATATATTTAATTTTACACATGTGAGTGGTCCTTGTGGGATACATCTGCTGACGAGTACAAATCATTGCTTGCAGGAGAGAAAAAAAGCCTAAAATGAGGTTTGGCTGGTAATGGTCATATCTATTACCCAGAACAGAATCCAGGGTTAGTTTATTCCAGACAATGAGTGTTTTCCTGTATCTACTCATTGCATTTAATGGCTGAATATTAGTATTCACCGACACAATTAATTTTCCCTTTTTTTCTAATTAATCCAAAAAGGTTTGGTATTGAATTTAGTCCATTTATTGTACTGTAACCCCAAAACCATCTCTATAGTGTGCTGGAGACTACTGCAGAGATTCCTCAGATAGTGCCAGCTCCCCCAGTAAAGCCACACAGTGCCACACACTCTAGTACCATGCACATGTACTGACTTAGGCCCAAAGCAATACTTCTCTCCAATTAGGCTCTCGACTTTCTCTGTCGATGGCAATGCTGTCTCCATATCTGAGCAGACTCTTACAGAACTGTCTTCTGGGACCCTATTGTAGACATACCCAAGAACGTCCATTATGTTCTTCTCAAAAAAGCTACAGGAAAGAGGTGTTTGATCACGATGCCAGATGTTGTGCTTAGTCACTTGAGAAATGATGTTCATTTAAGTAAGATCACTTATATAGGTAGTAATTGTTTATATGAGACAAGGCTTTTTATGGTGAAGCCCTTGGTGGGTAAATAGTTGTTAATCAAGAAAGTAACATTCTGTAGGTCCCTTAAGTGGATATCTAGAATTCAGTCTATGTTTAAGACTTTTTCTGGGAAAGGGATGTGGAAAATAGAAGTATTTATGAACTGAAGGTTGAACAAAATTTTTGGGTGTATGTTTAAATGTTCTGCTGATTTGTTCATGAGTGGTAAATAAGGGACTGAAACAAGATGACTGTGTAATCAGAATTTTGCACATGAGCCACCACAGAATCAATTAATTTAGCTCTAATGGGCCAGACAGACTATAAAAAATGCTACATGTTACAGTTAAAAAGAAGCAAATTATTCAGTAATCCAAAATAGTGGTTGTTTCTGGTTTTACTATTTTATGTGATTAACTTCCTGAGATGTTTATAAAGTAAAGAAACCAGTTCCTTTCTCAGTAGTCAAACCATGAAAATATTGATTAATTGATGTTGTGAAACTAGTTAATGAAACTAGCTAATGCTGAGTGCTTTCTTTTCAAGCAGGTTAAATATTCTCGTGTGGACACTCACCCAAGACTTTGCATGAAGGTAAAGGGATTTCTTTGGAAAACATCTATTAACTCCCCTCTTTCTGTCAGCTCTAGAAACCGTAAGTTGCTAACATTCTTTAGGATCAGTATTTTTATCTCATAGCTTATTTCATAGCTCTGATGAATGGGAAGTAAGAATGAGGGAAATGTGAAAGATCAGATTAAAAGGAGGCTCTTTGGAAGTGCAGCAGCAATGATAGGACAGAGGTCAGGTTGTGCCCTCTTTGCTTAAGAAAAGCAGTGAAAATGTTTGAGGTCAATGCAAACTCTGAAGCATGCACTAAACGTATAAAGTTTTCTGTTTTAAATATTTGATAATAAAAATGATAATACATTACATTTACTAGAGTACCTTTTATTATTTTAGTTGAGAAAAAATTGCCACATAGTTAATATAGGCATGTGTTATCTTTTAGATTACTTTTAAGTCAATGGAACTACACATTTCTGTGAATTAAGCATGTGTATAAATACCTGAAGAATTGGGGAAACTAATTTAAATCAAGAGTTGGAAGATATCGTAGAGCCGGAAAGCTGTGCATTGACCTTCTGCAACTTTCTGGAATGCACTGATCATTTCTAGTTGAATCTGTAGCCATAGATTGAAATTGAAAATTCAGTTTTCCTAACAGATTTCTCTGCTTTCAGTTTACAACCAAGCAAGGCTCTTGGATTAAATGTCCGTTTGCTCATGGAGAGTTTCCAGGTACACATATTTTTTTTAATTACAAAATATTAAATTGTGAGAGCTATTTAAATCAGTCACTAGATATAAGCCTTCTCCAGTATGCAGGTGAGAAATTTTCACAACACTGTAGCTTGTAAATTACGGCAAAGAGATTTGACATCTTGTTACTTCTGTGTATCCCCAGTAGATCAAGTGTTTATCAGTATAAAAAGTAACTTGTGGGAATCAAAATAATTACTTGCATATCATTTGGTGGAAAATTTAACTAATTAGAAAGGCTTTTATTTTAGATACAACAATTTAGAATATAATATATTTCTCCTTGTACATCTAAAAATAAGTCTTTTCCCCTAATATCAGCTTGGAAAATGAGAACTGCTGCAGCTGCAGAACAGATAAAAGTTTTCTTCACATCCCAAACCAAGGCACAATTCTCAGTGCTTGTGTGTAACAGGACGCAGCTGGCCTCATGTGAATCTCTTGGGATGCACCATTCAATCTCTGTGGTTTGTATATATTATTTCTTAATCGTTGTAAAACTTTGAAACATATCTAACTGCATTCATTTGTTATGCCATTTATCTGCAGCTTGAAAGCATTAATAAACCCGTGCATATACATATTGGAACAATTACTGGAACATTTTAAAGCATGTAGTTCTAAATCTGATCTCACACTGAACTAAAAAATAAATAAAGAACCTGAAGTCAAATGAGTCACATCAAAGGGAGTGACTATTGCACAGAACCTTAATATTCTTTTAACATAATTTTTGTGGTGTAATATTTGTATTATGTATATAGTAAATTAAATACTGTTAGTATTGCATATATGGGTCACTGATACAGCTGACCTGGCAGATCTCACATCATGAAATGTAAGACTTGAGGCATAAATCCATGGTGATCTTGAACCACTCTAAATCTCACGGCTGCCAAAACAAATTCAACACACAAAATAGGTAAGTTTTTAGCCAAATTAGCTTTTTGAGCCAGCTGACTGTGACTAAACAAATGCTTCTTCCAGCAAAGCAAAGGGAGAGAGGAAAATGATTATGGGAGGGTGAGATTTCTGGTTCAGGCAGCAGCTCATCATGAAATGGGAGCTTCATTCTTCTTTTGCAACTTAGCCTATATCTCATACATTTTCACCACAGCTCTGTGGCTTGCCTTTGCCCTTCAACCCTGCCTACCAGTTACCTTGTTGGCCCGACCTGTGATCTACTGAGGGGTACATCTGGAAAGTGGGGTCAGAAGAGCTGAAGAGTGGCCATAGCATTATTTTTCAAATAGGAGAATATTAGCAGAATAGGTCCCAGGAGCTACTAGGAACACCATGCTGAAAGGCATCCTGATGGTTCAGCTGCCAGCTCCTCAGTAGTCTTTTGTCCACCCCTAAATCTATCATAGAATCATAGAACGGCTTGGGTTTGAAGAGACCTTAAAAATCATCTTGTTCCAACACCCTGCCATGGGCAGGGACACCTTCCACTAGACCAGGTTGCTCAAAGCCCCATCCAACCTGGCCTTGAACACTTCCAGGGATGCATCGACAACTTCTCTGAGCAACCTGTTCCAGTGTCTCACCACAGTCATAAGGACAAATTTCTTCCTTATATCGAATCTAGATCTGTCCTGTTTGAGCTTAAAGCCATTACCCCTTGTCATATCGCTACATGCCCTTGTCAGAAGTCCCTCTCCAGCTTTCTTGTAGGCCCCCTTTAGGTACTGGAAGGCTGCTATAAGGTCTTCCCAGAGCCTTCTCTTCTCCAGGCTGAACAACCTCAGCTCTCTGAGCCTGATCATCTTCATGGCCATCCCCTGGATTCAGTCGAACAGGTCCACGTCCTTCTTGTGTTGGGGGCCCCAGAGCTGAAGGCAGTACTCCAGGGAGGGTCTCATGACAGTGGAGTAGAGGGGGAGAATTGCCTCCCTCAGCCTGCTGGCCATGGTTCTTTTGAGGCAGCCCAGGCTATGGTTGGCTTTCTGGGCTGCCGGTGCACATTGCTGGGCCCTGTTGAGCTTCTCATCCACCAGCACCCCCAAGTCCTTCTCCTTAGGGCTGCTCTTAGTCCGTTCTCTGCCCAGCCTGTATTTGCGCTTGGGATTGCCCGACCCACACGCAGGACTTTGCAAAGTGAGCTCCTGCTGTCTGCTCAGCTGACCGGGTATATGAGATGTCATACAGCAGATTTTGAGAAAGTTGAGAAATATCCAGATGTGATTTCTACTTTTACTCTTGACTCTGCCCATTACTTCACTCTGCTGTAGGGGGACGTGCTTTAGAAGACAAAAGCATGTTATAGCTCCTACACCTGTCCTCTTTCTAGAATATATTCCAGCTGTGCTTCTTTCTTTGCCACTGTATGCAGGTATAAGCTGGAACTATGACTTTTTCAAGTACCTCTGATGCTTTCAGTGTACAGGGTGCACATACCAGCGGGTAGCTGAGAAGCAGGCAGCTATGAAGAAGGGCTTCTTAAACTCAAAGGGGTGGACACTGAAAGCTGAATTTTTTTTCTAATGAGTCAGTTTAGGTCTTTATTACATCTCTGGTGCTGAATTTAACAGAGCAGCTGTAAAAGCAGAGTTTCCCAAGTCATCTTTGCTGCTCAAGCTGAGGACGTCCTTAAGTGGAACACAATAACTGCAGGAGACCCCAGACCTGAGTAATCATGGGGAAAAGCTGGGAAAAACCAGCTATTCTAATCAACACAAATTACAGAGGGCACTGGTGGTGCTAGCAAGGGTCTGTCCTAATGGGGCAAGGTATCTGGGGAAATGTATAACTGACAAAGATGGAGATCTGTGTGGTAGAAGAGCTGTCAACACTATGTTCAGTGAACACTTACAGTGGCACTTCCCTTCAGCTGGCTTGTTTCACGTGAAACCTGTGGAGTTTAGACTTTCTGGTTTTAAAGCTTCCCTGTGTGAATTGCTAAGTGAGAAGGGTAACGGTGGAGCACCAATACATCACAGCTAGGTATTGAAGTGTATGTCTCCTGAAGGACTCATGCATTTAAAAACACTATTTTCTTCTCTCTGGTACAAAGCTGTTATGTCCTCTGCTACTGTGACAGAATGGGAGCCCGCGTGAATTACATACAGTTCCTGTCTCAACACCATGAGCAATATACGCAAAGTTTACATCAAGACAGCTCTGTGTTCCCAGAAAACAATGTTCATTCTCTACCTAGTATTCCTTGTTCAGTTGTTCTTGAAAAAGAACACATTCACCTAATTTGCCCCAAATTATTTTTGGAGTTTGCCACACTAAAGAAGGCGGTGTAGGATTCATAGCTATTGATGGAGTAACTAACATTGTTTTGAGGACAAACCATAAATGATTAAACATCAAGTGTCAGAACAGTCATACAGGACGATTTTACCCTAAGGCTGAACTTGTTCTCAGTGTACAATGTAATGGGAAATCCAGAACTATAAGGAAAGGGTTATTGCTTCAACTCATGTACACCAGGGAAAAGAAGTGAAGATGATCATTGACTAACACAGTGTAAGCAGCCGTGGCAGGGAGAGTGTCCTGCTTTATGATGCTTCGTAAAGCGCAGGAATATTAGCCCTCTTCCTGTGCTGCCCAGACTGTGCTTGGCAAAATTACACCAGCTGCTTATGGTCATTGAGGTCCAGGGATATCTCTGAAAGTAAATAACCTTCTATAACAAATATATATTTTATTAATTTCCTGACACAGTACTACCTGTAACATTATTGGCAAACCAACCAGAGAACTGGAGAGACACGATACATTTTCATTGTTCCGGGGTCTGGAAAATAATAGTTTTCATTTTTTTCTTTTCATTAGGGAGATTCTGTATCAATCACTATGTCACGGGAAATGTGTGGGTCAACAATTTGCATTCAGGTATGTGTCTTGATTTTGCCACATACTCTGTACAAAATAAACAAATCATCAAAACCTCCCCCAAAACAACAACAACAACAAAAAAGCCCAGCAGGCATCTCTCTGCTTTCTTCCCCCAGCCAAATCTGATTATTCTGTGAACGGAGTTGGCAAAGAGCATTATTTATAGCTTGATGTGCCTCCACCACCTCTTGTTGATGTGACATTAATTAACAGAGAAGTTGCTCTCCATGATCTTGCTCCTTGTCAGTGGCAGATAAAGGGATATCATGAGGAAATTGCTTATCCTCTCTTTATATATTCCTTTGTAATAAAAAGTTCCACAGTATCAAAAGATCCAACTGAGTCATAGATGAATTTTTCAAAAATAGACATTAGCTGGAAAAGGTTAGGCTATAGCAAACAGCATAGTAAGTGCACAGTATGCTAGAATTAGCACACCTGAAAGCAGAGCTGAGCAAATAATTTCTGACATTTTTGCACACTATTTTTGTAGCTGAACTTTATTAAGACAATGTTAATAGAAAATGAGCGTGGGGCGGATAGGTTTATTCCTCTCTGGAGTTAATGTTTTCAGAGGACACTGGGAGAACAGAGACTGACAGCTGGAGCTGCAAGGCTCCAGCGGCTGCCCTGGAAGGCCCTTGTCATCTTCACTTTTGACTGCTGGGAGGAAAGGGGCAAGATGAAAGTGAGATTGGCAAGAGCCTCTGGGTAATGGGAGTTGTTCTTCGTTCCCTAGTGACAAATCAGATTTGGTGGTAAAATGGTTATTTTCCTGTGTAAATTATTTATTTTGTAAATAAAACATTATCTGTCAGAATAGAGTTCTCCACCCTCCAAAAAGAAATCAGATTAGCTTTATTATTTAGAAACCTAAAAGTGATTGCAACTCACTAAATATATACTAGACCAGCCATCTTCACATGCATTTATTTAAAAACAGATTAAAAAATGCAGTCACTTGAGTAAACTAATAAAACAATCTCATTTTGTCAACACAAGTGTTTAGTAACCGTTCTGCTGAAAGGGGGGGAATAAGCCTCAATTCTTTCTTTTAAAAGGGCTGGAGGACAGATGTAGATTACTCAGTTCCACTGCAGACCTGTGATATTCACTGTGGTAAGTATGAATGATAACAAAAGAATTAGGTCCTGCCTGTATGGAAGATGGCATCGCAGGTGTTTTCATTGGGAACCTGAGGTGGCATTCACCTGACTGAATGTAGACGTCTGCAAGCGAGCTAGATATGCTCAGCTTCCCTTATGGACAATGGACTCGCATACCTCAACTAGCTTTTAATTAGCTAGTGCAAGGGCAACTTGTGTGGCTGGCTGTTTTCTCTGCTTCCTGGGTGAATTTTCCATCCTGTGCCAAGTTCTGCATGGCACACCTCTGTTTACCTTGCTGTCAGTACATGAGGTAACTAGTTCAAAACAGTCCTTGGCGAGTAGGCACGCAGTGCTGTCATTTGTACTGATTGCAGCACAGCCCTGCTGTTATCTGCAAATGGGACAGTAGTGCTTCCCTCCGCTGCAGAAGTACAGTGAGGATTTTATTATTTGAGATACGCTCAGATACGCTCACGGAGTCAGAATATTCTGAAAACTCCCAAGGCCTGAAAGTAAGGCGTTGTAGAAGTTGGTGAGTTCAGAGTGGACTAAGGCTGTGAAGTTCGCGGTGAAGGGCGCAGGAGTGGATTGACTAGTTTAGAACTAAAAAGTCTAAAATTGAGAAGGCTCAGTCTGAGCATTTCCAAAAACACCTCCCCAGACCTGCCCAAAAAAGCAACCTCCCCTCCCAGTTCACTGTACACATAGTGATTCCTATGACAGATTTTCTCTGTTTAAAAATACCTGTCAGTTAACTATAGCTTCAGGTTTGGAAGCACGATACTAAAAAGGAGGGGGCTTGAATCTGTGATATAAATGTAGTTCTCTGTGGAAGCACTTGCATAACGTTAGTTCAGGTTTCTTCTCCACTTAAAAACTCATAACAAGCCCACTCAAGATGAGTAAATTAAATTATCAGAGTGTTGTGATTCATGTAGTCTGGATGCATTTTTCTTATTCGTATTTTCCTTTTAACAAATATGAAGGGTATGATGAAAGCATGTAAAATAATGGAAGGCCTCAGAGATGGCAGTCTGGGAATTCCCCTCTACCTTGCAGTAGGAGAGAATGGGTCTGTGTATTAAATGAAAATAGTGGAACACTGAAAACTGACTAAAGAACTTCTTGAGCACAGTATTTGATTTAAATGTGAAACGTCACAATTTTTTTGTTCTAATTAGGAATTTGTGGAGATTCAGAAAAAAATATGAGAAACTGTGCATATCAAGAATATCAGGACTGTAATACATGATCACTATGTTTGTTGTGAAGTGGATATTAACCTCATGCCTCATGGATTCTGCCATACTTTATATATGATGGAATAATGTGATCCACGTTAGTGGGTGGATAATTCCATCTCTGTCAGCTGACTAGGAGGGTGTTCCCAAAACCTCCCTCTAAAGCTTATGGTACAAGTCAGTGTCAGAGATGGGACACTGAACTGGGTGGGTACAACTCATTGCTATAATTCTGTATTCTTAATGACTTCTCAGGAGCCTTCAACTGCTTGTCATATGTAAGATTTTTAATGCAACAGTAATAGCATTGCTACTAAAGGACTTTTGTATTCTTAAATGCTTATTTTCTCTGACAAAGATATTTTCTCCAGCACTAGATTTTTAAAATAGGGAGAAAATGAAAATTTCTTAAAGATGATGTCACTGAGGGTGATAATTCTTTCACTGGGGTGCTGTTGTGTTTGAACCTGAGATGTTCAGGAAAACAATCCACATGAATGCGAAGGGAACATTAAACCTAAGATATGACCATAATTTGCCACAATTTGGATTAAACAAAATGTCAAAGTAAATGAGAAATAATCTCATAATGGCATAATGAAAATAGTGAAAATATTTACTGCATACATCTTTGTAAAACAGATTTACGTTAAGTATCAGTGTTAAAGATACCAAGCAGTGTCAGCGTGTCCAAAAGAGTCATGACGTTATTCTTAAATCTTAAAACCAAGATTCCAGCGATGACAGTATCTATTTAAAAAAATGAGTGTAGCTAACCATCATGAAGGCTACTCTCTTTCCAGCTGCAAGAAGAGTTCTCTGCCATGTAGGATGCATTATACTGCAGTGCATTGCATTTTTCTATCAGTAGTTGTGCTTTGGCATTAGAGTAGCTTAGCTTATTTGCTCTACAGAGGATGGAAATGGGATTTTTTTTTTTTCATTTAATAGCATTGACTTAGAAGCAAAATTTTGTGGTTTTTTAAAAATTTTATTTCTTTTTTGGCCACTTTTCTGGATTCTGTTTAATGTAACCAAACATTTTGAGACATTATTCCACCAGTTAAAAAAGAAACGTATTTATTCTGAATGAAACAGTAACTCACATCACTTAATGTGAGAATAAAAATGTGAATCATAATGAAAACAAATTGGTAACCTACATTTGAACTTGTTTCTTCAGGTTTCCATGGTCAGATGTACGGTGATGGAAATGCAGCAAAGGCCATGACAAACAGGTATCCATCCAATGTGTAGTTGTTTTAAACTATCAACTTTTAAACTGTTTTAAACTGGGTTTAAAATCAAGTTTTAAACTGTTCTCAAGTATCTTTGAGAGTTGATAGAGTTGCTAATCATGAAAACATATCATTGGCCTCCCTAAGGAACAGAAGCAATATCTGAGTGAATTTTGCACTAGCCAGCAGGAACATCAGGTTCCTATCTCTCCCCTTGCTTTGTCCCCCCTGAAGACATCTCTTGCTCCTGTGCTTTCTCTCCTCTTGCAACAGAGACAATTTGCAGAGTACTAAGATAACCTTCAAGAGCCCTGGAACAATCTCGGATCTGCTGAGCATGACATTCACATTATTAGCACCTGTCACCTGCTTTCTCCCTACATTTGCAAGCAGATCAGTTCCCTCTGTGCTCTCACTCATTAGACATGTCTGCTCATCTGTTGCAGTGCTTCTTTTCATTCCCACAGCCCTTTGCAATACACATCTTCCTAAGCTGTAAACAAATAAATAATGAATGCTGCCCATGGATGTATGATTTGGTAGACCCTGAAATCTTAAAAATGCTCTTCCTTTAAGGATACTCTTACAGAGGCAACATAGAATAGTGAAAGCAGCCTAGAACTCCAGAGGGAGTAGAGATGCTCTGAAAAGCTCTTTTTCAAAGACAGGAAAAAGATGCAGCTCATATAACTGAGAAGGGGCTACCATCTTTGAGGTAGTCTTTGGCTTTTCCCTTGCCAGAAGATACCATTCAGAATAGAGTACCTTAGTTTTGTTCATTTGTTCATGTGAGTGCTGTTTGCACTGTGACAGTCAAGCCCACAAGCTGTAGGCAAATGGTTAGATTTATTTAACTCCAGCGATGTATGAATGCAGTGAACTCTCTTATACTTCAGAGAAAAAAAGCAAATCTTCTTTCCTCTTCTTTTTTTTTTTCCCCCTAGAGTGAAGATTGTGCATTCCTTGCACTGAATTTAACAACACATTTTCAAGGTCGTTAGTATCTTCTCAACACTCAGTTGTATTTTGGTGTAACTTGCGAGTCTTGTCTAACCGGTCATCTTTCATGGTAGCAGTTTCTGCTAATTACTGTGAGATTATTCTCATGAGTGAAAAACTGAGAAAATTAAGCCTATTCTAACATGACCAAAAGAAGCTGGATTATAATTCCTCATTTCCCAGTATTTTAAAAAAATGTCTTAGATGACTTAAAAAATCACGTTCATGTTTTCCTTCTAAATTAATATTTTATATACAATAAGCTATAAATGAGTATTTTCCTAGTACCCTGTGTACCTACAGAACAAGTATTTCAGATTTTCTTCTTTGTAACATTTGTTTTTAAACCATAACAAAATGCTTTTGAGAAATGAAGAATGGAAGAAGTTTTCTCAGCTTTGTTACATTATTCCTTGTAATTTCCTTTGTTTCATTGTGATGATCTCACCGTGCGAGACCATATTCCTTTAAATATATCTAACAACTAATTTCTGTATTTGCATTTGTATTTGACTTGGAGATAACTTTCCTCTTCATATGAGGAGGTGCACATCTTTGGTCTGATAGCTATTTAAAACTGTGATGTTAAAATCCAGCCTAGAAGGAAACCGTTCAGTGGGAAGAACTGAAGTATTTTTCTTTCCCCATTATATCAGTATTTATACTCAATTGTTGGGAATAGTATTACACACTGTACTGATTATCAAACATTTGGCCTTTATTTCACTGAATACCCCTGTCAAACATCCTTATTTCCTGTTGTGTAACAAGGAAATAAGGTCAACTAAAAGATGATTAATAACAAATCCTGAAACCATGTGGAATTGCTCATGTGGGATTTGGAATATGGGTGGGGAGCGAGGGTCTGGAACAAGAAGCTGATCAATAAAAAAAATATTTTCCATCCATTTCAATGTGTTTTTTTGTTTCCAGACTTTCAAAGAGTAATTTACAGGAGACAAATCTGGTGTAAGAGACGTATCTGCTGTGTTAAAACACAAGGTTTTGTGAGGTGCCCTGGAGAGGACAAATTCTGCTTGGCTCTGTTGATATCAAAGCTTCATTGTGTAGACTGCACATCTATTAGAGATATTCTTATTCTGAGCAGGGCTACAGCTCCAAAAGCAAAGGCAGCAAGGCAGCTTTCCTAAAGCATTTAGTTACTTGCTTTGGCTGTGAAATAGCAGCACTGATCTACTCAGACATCTGCTTTTCCATTAATACCCTCCAGACTGCAGCCAGAAACAAGACGTTCAGCCCTTCAATGGAGAGAGCATCATAACATCACTCCTTTCCTCTAGTGGAAAAGGCTTTTCTGCGGGAAAGGTCGATTTGTACAGTGTGCTTTTCATTGCAGCGAAGTCTTAAGATCAACTTTTTGAATATGTCCTCAGACTGAAAATGAATTAAAATTATACAGGTGTGGCAGGATCTGAAAACCTAATAGCTAAGACAAACCACCACCTCCAATGACAAGCTCTCATGAGGTTCTGAAGCAACAGTAGCTGTGCTGAAGCCGGGTGCTTTCAATGATAAGATCCTGTTTCAGCTGCACAGACAGTAAATTTCTTGCAGTATATCTTCTCTTATCAGCTGCAGTGACAGAAATACCAAAGAGAATGTGACCAGCCATGGTCCCGATCACTTTGGTGTTGTTTTACACGAAAGCTGGAATGGTGAATATAGCTGATGTCTCTTAAATTAACTGTGTGAAAGTAAAGTGTTCATTCAAAGGTGGTAGTCTAGGTTCCCATGACGGCCACTGCAGAGAGACAGGTGCTTCCCAAGCATATTTCATTCTGCTTGGATACTTGTTTTAGAGGGAGTCTAGACAAGTTAGCCTAAATGCTTGCCATTAAGACATCCCTGCTTATGGCAATGTTTGCAAATAATCCCTAATAGTATTTCCATGCTTCGGCTCAGGTCTGTCTTTCTGCATTTATCTAGTGAGAAAATTGCTGGTAGCTTTTCTGATTGACTCCTAAGCTGATCTTTAAAGAGTCCCGTTTCTAATACACTACTTCAGGTAAACATTGTCTCTTCTGAATACAAAATTCCTGCTTCAACTGAGACAAGCTCTTCCTGTTCTCTCAAACAGTAACCGGACCACCCTATACATGTAGTGCACTGGAAGGAGTTCCACTCAAGCGGTGCCTTTTCTAGAGAAGTTAGTCCTGCATTACTAAGCTACCAGACACTACTGTCCTTGTGACATTATAGCTGCAAAAATAAAGTGGTTTTTGGCTTTTTCACAAGGCATTTTGAACATTGGTAGGTCAATCCTGAAAGAAGAAAGTACGAGAATCTTTCCCAACTCTAAAAGTACTCATTTCACTCTGCTGACCCCTGAAATGTTTTCTTTTTCTCACCCAAACTATGCAACGATGTTGCAATATTAACCAGTGCATAAGTAAATGTGCTGTAATAACCGCCAAATGCAAACATCCCCTATGTGATTGTCTGTAGACTTGGCTAATTGTGTAGAGCCTCCATTCTTTTGTTAAAGGAAATTCCTTTAACTGACTGGGCTCAGTCCAGTCACCCTGTTTGGAGACAACCTGCAGTTATTTGATTTTCATTTCATAAGTACATTCTTACTATTATCACAGAGCATCATTGTCCCAGTTCTTCTAAGCTATTAGCATATATCGGAAAATCACTGAGGTATAGCAAAAGCACTAATAGATGCTTTGTAGTAGTTTCTTCAAAAGGCATTGTGTCTAGTGCATTGCACAAACCTGAAATTAATATTTAAAGTTACCACATAAATTAAAGCAGTTTTCCTCCACTCGTTTAACGACGTATTTTCACTTGCCACACCCACACTGGGTCTGGTGTGGGAAACCAGACTGATGCTGCTGAGTATTTTGGGTGCCTTTATCTGCACTAGTGGATACATTGTCTTGGTAGCAAGTTATAGTTGGGTGGCATGCTTGAATTGTCACATCCTAATGGGTAGCTGTGTATTCACCAAGCCGTAATAACCGCCACAGCATATCTAGCCCAGTGCTCTGCAGGCTGTGTTCCTGACCTGTCTTTTTTCTGGACTTCTGGTAAAACTACTTCAGAGAGATAAATGGGGAGAGAAATAATGTCTACTTTTGTAAGGTTACTTTATTACTGATTTCACTCCCTGAACTAATGAAGTCAGGCATATGTGAGCCAGCAGAAGGGAAGCAGTCCCGCTCCAGGGAAGTAAAAACAGTGCTGCTCTTATTAGTTCTTTAGATAGCAGATCGCCTGGACTGTAATGTAACACTGCAACCTGGCCACATAACCTGTGCTTAGCAAACAGAAGAAAATGTATTTTCTTCAATTTACTGTGAAAATTTGCAAGGAGCAAGTTCCTCTTGCTTACATCCTGTAACAGCTGCCTTAAAAAATGGTGACTTTATCTTATATTTCATACCCCCTGTAAGCTTTTTACTGTACACAGAAATACCTTTCCTGAATTAAGAGAACAATTTCTCTCTTAGCCAGAAAGCAGATCTTTCAGAGCTTTGCTCTTGTAGCTTATATGCATTCCAAAGATGGGTTTTGCTTGGCCAGTAGTTCACAGGCAAGATTCTCTGACGGGATGTTTCTAAAAGAAGAAAGGATGAAAGGCGGAGAAGGCCCAGAGATAGGATGACTAGATAAAAGATGGGGAGAATGTACTTTGAGCCATCTATGGGCACAGGTAGGGAGCACTCAGTAGGAAACGCTGTATATGAGGCCTGCAGAGGGAACCCCATAAAGGGTGAGGGATGAAGTGGATATGCAGAAATGGAGGCAAGGATGATTGGAGGTGGGGCAGGGGAGATGGACTGGAGCGGGCAAGGAGTGTGAGGCAGGAGAGGGAAGAGGAAGGCAAAGCCAGCCAGCTCAGGTGAGATCCACATTGCTGGCTCAGATCCACTCCTCACACAGAACCTTCAGGTAAAATGGGAATGTGGGTGGAAACTAACCAGGCACGTACTGCTCTGCAGCATACACTTGCTTTACCGAGTTGCTTCTCACCTTCATCCCTGTCCGATCTATCTTGTCCCCTTTTTCGTGGAGCGTAATGTCATGGTCAGTGGGAGGCAACCAAACACAGAACCTCCTTGTATGACAGGGAGTCCTCTTCAGTGTGCCTATGGGCTTCTTACCTGTAGAGCTTCACGGTTTGTTGAGTCCTTAGCAAGCCATTTTATGCCTCAGCTTCTAAGTGCAGAGCATGAGTTAGGAGTGTGGAAACAGCCTGTCATTTTTTTCTTTTTTCTTCTATTTCAATGATAACAGTCCTAACAGTGGGGAGAGAAAACAAAGATGTGATTTAAATGAGTGGAGAAATGACAAGTTATACAACAACCACATATCTTTGATAGTCCTTTCATTACCATTTTCCCCCTTAAAAGTACTGGAACTTGACAGCTGTTTCTTTAATTTTTTGCCTGACTCTCAGTTTCCATTTTTTTTTAGAAGTAGAACTTTCACTTTATTTAGTTAATATTACAATGAATCTCTTCTTGACTTGTAGTGTTGGACTTCCATGGCAGTCATTGCTTCCTCTCTGGTGGCTCTTTCTCTTCTGTTCTCTATTCACATTCTTCATGAAACCCAGAATATCTTCCTATACTTGTAGTTTCTACTCATTTATATTTTTATTTGCAAGACCTTGGCCAGCTAAGTGACTTCAGACTGGGCTTTTGCCAGCTCACCCTTGAAGACACGGTTCTCTGTACATCTGCAGATACATAATAACCCTTAAATGTTCTGCTTGTTCCGTTGACGTGTTCTTTCTTATCTGTTCCCTACCCAGGTTACACTGATGAACTTACAACCATGGGTGTCTGAATATATCAGAATATTTCTAGACCATCTAAAAATGGTCTAGACCAAGCTTTTTCCGTCTGTGCTCTAAGATAGCTGTGTATCAGGGTCCTGGAAGTCACTTAACTGTATTTGTGTGGGAATGTGCCTAAACTAGTAAGATTTATTGAAAAGCAGGACAGATCATTTTGACCACAACACCAATGTGGTTTCTGATTGAGGCTAACTTGCTCTGACCAAGTCAGAGCACAGACAGCAATCTGGTATCTGTCCTCACCTTGCTATATAAACAAAACTTCAGCCTTTTTTCTGGATGTATGTTCTGTAGTGTTATTTGAACTGTGTTTCCCGAATTCGCTCTTTCTGTCTTGGCTTATTTAAGGTATGAAACTGAGCTGAGCCAAATGAGCTACCTTATGCGGTGTCCCTTCCTTCAGAGCCTGTGGAGGTTTTTTTATGATTCAAGATGAGACATCCTTCCTATGTTCCTTTAAGTTTCTGTGAGTTAATGATGAACAGAAAACTGTCACAAATATCTAGCCTGACTCAAATCCTTTGGCCTGTTTTCAAGCAGCTGACTTCTGTGGTGTTTTGTGACCCTGAAGTTTCTTTCTGGAGGCATGTTTCTAGTTCTTTAAGGGTATGTTACGGATCACTTTTATTTGTAAGCTCCAAGGTGATCAGACTTCAGCTGCTTCTACTAACCAGGAGAATCATCACCAAATAGCTAGTTGTTGCTGGCCAGCTCACCAGACAGTATCTCCACTTCCAAAAAGAAGTGCTGCAGCCCAGCTTCCCAGTCTGTCAGTAAAAACTGCAGTAAAATCCAGTCATCATTTTTCTTCTGCTTAACTGCATGCCCTTCAACTGTTCCTGCAAAATGGTCAGATGCCATCGTATTGCAATGTTTTTTTAATTTTGTCTGCTAATTTTCATTCCTGGGAGCTGCTCCACTGCAGCTCCATCTGGCCTCCACATGAAAATGAGCTCACATGTTCTTGAATTGGATACCTCGCGGGGGATTTAGGCCTCTGTGGCATACCCAAAGTCCAACACAGGCCAGGGGCAAATCAAGAACCTCTGCCTTCACAGCTGAAGCATGTGTTAGTTCTTCACTGACAAGCAATCTTCTGACTTTTCTTCTGTGAGCAGAACTTTTGAAGTTCAGAGTGAGAGCTTTGTTCTTCTGCCTTTCTGTAGTCCTGAAATGGCTTTGGATATCTTTGCTTGCATAAATGTAATTATTAATGAGTTTATCTCTTTCTCTGTTTTCCTCCTATTTTAACTTGTGTCCCATGAGGTCCAGTGCCTCCGAGGAGGCATCTCTTTCAAGCACAGCCAGCTGGAATTAACTTAAAGGAATACTTCAGAGAGACAAACACCAACAGGATGCTGAGGTAAATGTGGTCCGGTTGCTACAAAGGTCTTATAAGGCATTTGTATGTGATACAGGGCCAACTTTCAGGAAGCTGGGTCTGAAGAGGTATTGTGAAATGACCCTCGGTCTTTGGGGAATAAAACCCTCTCTGATAAATGGTTATTTTCTTTGACTAAGAAGTATTTTGTCATCCCTAGGGTGAAACTTTATTGTTCCAGTTTATTTCAGGGTTCTGATCATCCACATTACATACATAGTGGTTCACTCCAGGGCTTTCACTTGGAGCAAACTAACTTTTCCAATCTGAGACAAAGCATGTGCATAGCTTGGGCTCCAGGGTTTTCTGCCTCCCTTTGTGGGATGTGGATATAGCCAGCCCACTCCTGAAAGAGCCCTGGAACAGTATATATACACAACCTAGTCTGCACAAGCTGATGTCGCAGACCAAGATTTACTCTATGGAAAAGATAACAAAGATAATGTAAGTGTGCTTGTGAGGGCTGTTTGTCACTTGTCATTATCTGCTTGGTGCAGAGACATTGGGTATCATGGGAAATAGCTGTACAAAAATTGCTGCCATTGTGTCACTGCCTCAGATGGAAGAGGACTCTGTGATTCCTGGTTGGATGCTCTACTGTACCCCAGTTTAGCAATACCCCAGCACTGTCATCATTACAAGAGAAAAGCAGTGACTGCGTTTGAAGAACATAACCCACCATCTGTGTTTCTGGTATTCTATGAGCCAAACACTACAGGCTAATGTGGTTTAGATTCTCACAAGTTTTCATTCTCTTTCTCCATTAAACCCACTTTTGGTTGCAGCTCACAGAAATGAAGAACCATTGAACCAAATCTTTCCTGGAGACAGGTTTGTGAAAGGCTCAGCATGCAGGGTAGCAGCATTCTGTATCTTAAGGTCTGTAAAGAAACTGCTTTTAAATGTAGTAGCCATTTTTGTGGAATTCTGAAAAACTCCAGCAAAGTGGGATGGTCACTTGAAGAATGTTCATTGTAATATAGTTCACAACCACAATTCCCATCCCATGGCTGGTCAGATGGCTGTGAATTTTTGTGAAGGGTGTGTGTATATGTTCATGTGTGTGAAGTGTGAGACAAAGGGAGGCGAAGAATTGACATCACGAGAAACTTTCTCTTGCCTATTATCTGCCCTGTGAACCACTGCTTCAGAGCAACAATCTCTATGCCTGCCAGAAACAACATTGTTCACTGCTCACTTAGTATTGTCACGAAGAAAACAGACTTTGTCCCACGCAAGGAAAGTACGCCTCTGATCTGTAAGTCATCTGTAGTAATTAGTAGTAAATTGCAGATGAATATGGATTCCATTTGTCTTTTGAGCTATTTTTTTTTTGCTTGGCAATATATGCACACTGTTGAGTTTCATTTCCCTGAAGCACAAAAGCTCTCAGTTCTCCTGTGAGGTCCAGTGATTAATTTCCAGGTAAGTAGAACAGGCTATGAGACATACAGAACAGCTTTTGAACTGTGTGCAATTACATGTTTTGTTCAGAGGATACAATGGTATATATGGTATAGAAGCATGAGAAATCAAAGTCTGTTCCACACTAGGCAAATTTTGATGTGCTGTGGATCAGGATATTATGAGTTTCCACGCTTCTGCTGTCATCATGCAAGTTCCCATAAAGGCTTGACTTTCGGTCGTCATTGATAAAAGTCAGGGCAGGATGCAATCCTGGTATTTTGTGTGGGTAGCTACTTTTTCACAGTTGCCAGGACTGTGTTTTATGACAAAGATGGTCCTACTTCAACCATGTTATATCATATGATGAGCCAAGCCCCTTCCCTTTATACCGTCTCCAAATCAAGTCCATTCTGGGGGAGGATTGTAGGGCCAGAGCTAGAGGCACACATTCCCTTTTTGTCATACAGCACTGCATGTTCTCTCCTGTTCTTGGAGCCCAGCTGGATGGCATCTGGGGAAGTGGGGCTGAGGAGCCGGAACAAGTAAAAATTCCTGTCTGGGCAATATAGGGAATCAGACAGAGGCAGGAAAAGTTACATCTTTTTCTCTGTAAATCCCATCCTTCCTTACCTGTAGCAGAGCACTCCAAAGACAATCTTGACAAGTTAGCTAGGATTTCAACGCATATTGTCAGCAGAGCTTCTCTGCACCATTACCCTTCTCACATTTCTGTCCAGTCACCTCAGGCTTCCCTGACTTTGTAGAAGGACATATGAGACTTGGTATTGAGTCAAATCAAAGGTTCATCTAACTTGTACTCTGTCTTCAACAAGTACCTCTGCAGATAGTCAGGACAAGCATAGCGCAGTTTCAGTGCCCATTTCTTAAGAATTTGGTGAATGAATTTTTTTGTGTGTGTTTAATATCTCTGGAAGGGTTTTTCTTATACAAATTTACCTAACTTTTTTTGAACTCATGTAAACTTCTTAAATTTCCTATTTCTCACGGCGAGGGACTCCAGAGTTTAAGCAGGTGATGTGTGAAGCATCTGTCTTTGCTTTAAACCTGTCACCAGCCACTATGCCATTCACCTAGCTCTAGCTGTTCTCTAGCTCTTATGTTGAAAGGGACAATGAAGAGTTTCTCTGTATAGATTTTCTCACTCTTTATGCTTTATTGACCTCTACATTATCTTCTCCTGATCTGTCAGTTTGAAGAATTCCGGTCTATTTAATTGTTCTTTATATGGAAATAACTTGAATTGTATACAGTATTCAAACTAGGAGTGCTTCATGAGTTTATACAGTGGTGTAGTGATGTTCTGTCCTGTTCTCTGTTCCCTACCTAATAATGCTGGCAGCTACATGCCTTTTTTGAATAAGTACTACTAAGTGCTGAACTGTTGGCAACATGAAACTGTTAGAAGTCTGAGATGTCATTCCTTAATGCTCATGGCTAAACCAGAGTTTAGCACTATATTACAAAAAAAATGCAGCTTTATGCTCTGTGCGGATGCTGCATCTTATAGACTGGACACAAGAGAGAATGGCCTCATTTTTTCTTCTTTAACTCAGCAAAATCAGAAGGAAAAAAAAGACAACTGCTGGCACTTCCCTTGTCTTAGTTTTTGCTAACACTTCCAGGCATGTTAATATGCCCTTGTGCCAATCTGCAGGGAAGACCCAGCCAGAGGATGTTCACTCCTTACCTGGACATTTGTATGGTAAGTAAGCTGTCATATACGGTGGCACTTATGCACTGTATGCACTGTTACAGCTCTGTGCTCTTTATATAGTCAGGTTTTAAGAGGAAATATTCCTGATTCTCCAGTCCAAATCACTTCTGTCTAGAGCAGGCTGTATGTGACTTGTATCATATATGGACTATAATATTTTTCTGCAAGATCGGTAGCTTTAGAAAAGTCTGGCAATCTCATTATAGTAGCTTTTTCTTCCCCCACCCCCCCCACCCCCCCACCCCCTGCCAAGGTCTATCATTTTACTGTGAGCCAGCCCAGGATACATTCTGCATGTAGTTCTGCATGTAGTTAAGGTTTCACAGTAGGGGTGGTGACAGTGGTGTTTTCTGTAGCTGTGAAGTTAGGATTGTTCTCCCCCGCCCCATCACTTGATTTATCAGCAATGAATATCACCTACTGCTTTATCACTAGCTGCTCGCTGTTGTGAAACCCATTTGTAATTTGTCGTACTCAGCTTGAATACCTTAGGATCTTTGGCAAATATTTTATATCGGTACCTAGATAATTTACGAGAATGTTAAATGGTTGAGAAACCAAGATGTGCTCCCTCTACATCAGTAAAAAATCATATCAATATTTCTTCTTCAATTGCTGGATACCTTTTCCAAACTCTCTCATCTCTCTCATCCTCAGTTCTTTGTCACTAGAAGACTTTGTCTTCAGATAGATTGCTTAATAGCACAGCTAGGGCCAAAAATGAAAACTGTGGGATGGCATTGGAGTGACTTGCCATTAGCCGTGGAGTGCTCCAAAGCGAAGTGCTCTGCAGTGAATAGTATGTCTCCCTGTATTTATTTCTTAATTTATGCAAAGTACTGCTTGCTTCAGATTAGTCATTCTCCTTCATCTTCTCAGCTGTGATTTTTATCAAGTGTTTCATAACAGCTATGTAGGTTTAACATTTATTTGATTAACTGTGAAAAACTGAACAGAGAATTCAAATCGTAATGACTAGCAAGGAAAGAAGAGACTACCTGTTGGGCCTAGGCTCAAGTCTTGCTGCATTTGGGAGTCTGGTAGGGGGAATTTCAACCTGTGTTGAAATGTACTTCCACAATTGCATGGTTCTTCTGAAAATGCACAGCAAAATTTTCCATGCAATATCCAGGACACTTAATTATCTGCTTGTTTGTTTTTTTCATTCATTTGTTTGTTTATTAATTTCTTGACATCTGTCAGTCTCTCTCTGCTTTTCAAGACAGACCATTTGGAAAACTCTCTCGACACTCTCTGTGTGTTTTCAAGGCCCAGTGGGACCCCTGAGCAGCAACTCAGCCTCTCTTTCCTCTTAAAAGTGACAGAAGAAGAAACAGAGGCATCCCTCTTTTGATGCACTTGCATGCTGAAGGTTACAGTATGATGGTTTGGAAATTACCCTATCCAGTAGTTTATTCAGTAGGATGTGAAGCCAGGTGATTTGCTAATGCCATCTGAGTCTGAGTGCTGCTATTGACGTTTTGTTCTGCCCCATCTCCAGAATTTGGGAATTGCACGCATCACCTTTTGGGTCTGACAGAAAATAGGAGGGGGAAGAGCGACTCCCATCCACCTATGCACTAATAAATGCAAAATAGAGGCTTGAGGTGCGGTGAGGAGAGCAAACAAGGCTGGAAATTCCCTCTGGGGACTGATGAGACTGAACCGCAATGCAAACTTGTTATGACCAACACCCCAACACTGGTGTGCCTCTGAGCGGCCCTTGCCTGCATCTCAGTAACTCGTGGGAAGGAACAGGAGTCCCTTGGCCAGAGCTGTGCCGTGATGTCTGTAAAGGCCAAACTGCAGCTTTGGTGGGAGTGAGTCTGGGGCAGGTGGAGTGTGCAACACCTTTGCTGAGTGTGCTGAAAATAGGCTGCAAAACCTGAGGCCTGGGCCAGCCTGCAGGCCGAGAGAGGCTACTGTGTGCCAGGAAAATGTCCCCGAAGCATTTATTTGGAAAGAGGATAGATAATAGGTACATGAAATGCTCTGTCTTCCTGTTCTAACATGCATTTCATAAAGCAAACACATACACATGCAATCTCAATTAACAGATGAGGCACAGGGAGCAGGCCCAGGTGAGGCTCTGTCTGGGCTGCTGCTCTTTCCAGAGGAGAGCTCTTCATCCCCAGGTGGAGGGATTACGCTGGGGGTGACTTCCCTGCTGCTTCCCTGGAAAAGAGATATGGGCTCATAAAAGCAAATGAAAGCTAATTACAGATTAATCTGTTATATTGTGGTGCTTAATGTTAACACTTACTGTGAATTATTTTCCTCATGAAAGGCAGTGGTGCTTTGCCATGGTGGCTGTGGGGCCTGGTTTCACTCCCCGTAGATGTGGATCCTCTTTCCTAAGAGTTACTCCACATAGAGCTTTGAGAGGAAAAATGGGCGCATGGTCCTGAATTGAAGTTTTTGCAAGCTTGAAATCCACAGTTCCCTAATAATTTTCTGTCAAGGCAGCTAAGTAAATTTTTCAGATCCCTTTTGTTTTTCATCTCTCTTCAGATACCCATTGCCTACACGCTGTCTACTATAGGTCACCCTCTGCAGTTTCCTCTTCATGATGCTTGTTTCAGCTCCAGGGTTTCTAAAACATTCTCCTGAACAAGAAACCATGCTCAGAACTGCAAACACTGCCATTTTTACCTCACAGCTTTTTAACTCTTAATTAATTTTTGACTAACTTTACTTATTAATATAGCAACATCAGACTCTGTGGAAGGTCCTTCCACTTTGCAAAGACAAGAATGGGGAATTGAATGCAAGTTTACAAATGCTTTTATTTTTCCCCTATAAAAATCTCAATTCCACTTAGATGCAAGGGGAACAAAAGGAGAAAAATGCTAAAAAATTATATATAAGAGAAGAATGTGCATGAGAGGAAGGTGCAACCTATGACTCATGCTGTACCTTTTGAAAGAAAATGCAAAGGAGGTATCTGCTGTCACGTCATCCCTTCCTATGAGGTAATGACTGAGGTATGAATTGCAGAGACAAGTGTTCAGAGACCACACATGCACACACTAAGATGTAATTTCTAAGGAGGGGGAATTGCTTGACTCTGAATCCTGAATTTGAAAGTGACTTGGTTTTACTGCCTTGATTTTCCTTATTAAAGAGGCATCAGTTTGTATTAATACTTCTCCCAGTATTGCACAAAGAATTATCTCCCAGTGTGTTCATAACGTTGTTGGATTGAGCCATGCAGACCAAGGACTGGCTTCCACCTCTGCACTCTTTCTAGACCTTCTGTTCTCTTAGCTTCCATTGGGGGAAATTGTGACGACAAACTTTTTTTCCTACTTTATTTTGCCAGAGGTTTTCAAATGTTTATTTTGCTCTGCCCGTTCCCTGTGGTGAGAAGCTGGCTTCAGGAGTAGTTTCTGTGTTTTCTTATCAGTTCTCTATTGTACTTCAGTAATTTGTTCTCTGTTTTACTTCAGTCATTTGCATTCTCCAACTGTTTATGTGGAAAGGCTTAATTTGTCATTGGGTAGGAAGAGGGGCATAGTATCAGTGTTTGTCTTTCAGGTGAATTTTACTTTATACAAAGTTGTCTTTCAGAACGGCTTCACTATCAGGCAGAAATCTAAAAGCTGAAGCCAGTCATGTTTTCTTATCTCTTTAACTATCTTATTCCTTATTTATTTTTTGCTAGTCCTCTGTGGTGGTGTCTCCCGCTCCATCCTGATGCTTATTTCCTGTCACCCTGCTCAAGTGACAGCCATCAGTGGCGGTCCTAATGGATGCATCTGGTCATGATGGCTGCATTCCGCTCAAAGTGAGTTTGGGGGAGACAGGTAACAGCACAGTAGCTGAGGGATAATTTGAACAAAGCTCCCACCTAACCACAGCGCTGGTCAAGATCCTACTCAAACTAAGTTTGACAGAAACTAACTTCTGTAGTCAGTATGCAAATATAAGTCAATTCTCTTACTCCATAAACAGTGGACAGCCCAGGACCCGTTGAGCAGGCTGCACACCAGGATCTCCCCTTGAGCAGGGACGCCTCTCAGGGTTATTCCTCAAGGCTGAGAGATTCCTTGCTGCAACATATTCTTGGTAAGTGATCCATAGTATGCTAAACTTTGAAATCCTAGTTAGGTGATATAAGGGATGAATTGTGCACATATAATCCTTTAGATATAAACTGTTGATCATGTCTGAGACTAAGTCTGGATCTAGCCACACCTAAACTCCCCTCTGAGAAGGAGTTTAGAACACAAGAGGGTCTTTTCCAAATCTCATGACTCAATGGGAGGGTCCCCCTGACAGTCTTCTCTGACCCTGTCCTTTGTGCGGTAAATAATCAAGTGTACCTTGCCATCGAATATCGTTAAACCACTGTTGCATTTACTGTGAAACTTTGTTATATCGCTGTTCCATACCAATAAACATACTGCTGCTTCTCCCTTATGAGTGAAGTGTGTCACTCCATCCACAGCAGCCTTCCTGAAAATTGTTCCAGTCCCTACATTGTTCCAGTCAAACTGTTAACTTCAGACTGAATTCAGGGACTGATTTTTAACTGGGGCTTCACCACCAATAACAACCATTTCAATGTAAATTCTCATTCCACAATTTGATTTTTTAGCTTCAGCTGATTGCATAAGAGGATGCTTTGAGGTGATTCCAGGTGCTCTTTGAAGCAGACTATTTGAGCAAGAGAATTATGCCAGAGATTTCAGAGGAAGAATTCGTGTAACCAGTTCCTGTGCCATGGTGGCTGCGCCACCACAGGGAACAGCCTGTTGCTACGTCCAGGTAATTAAGTTACTCCCTTGGCTCCAATGGCTGCATGCTATGTTGGGGAGTTGAGCCTTGGCACGGAAACAACAATAACCAAGGTTATGATCTGACATACAACCCATTACAAAACTGCTTATCCTTGGCTGCTTTCTAGTTACCATACAGCTTCTTTTCATTTGCAAAGGACGGTAACTCGGGGAAAGTAAACCAGCTAATTCTAAAAGCAGAACCTGTCCCCAGTTTCCTGTAAGGAAACTAGGCAACTATAACACAGACTGTAATCTGTATAAGTTTGTTCAAAGTTGGGGATTTCCACTTGACAAGCATTTCTGAAAACTGGTGCAATAATTATGAATGATGAATCTGGTGAAAAGTTACAACAGGAACAACAGTTTCCAGTAAGGCTGTCTTGATAAGACCAAGTCTGCTAGTGCTGGGAATCCTGGGCAGAACTAGAGAGCAACATGGTGTGACAAAGGGAGAAAGTACTAAATGCCATTAGTGTCAATCAAGTTTAATGCGGGTGTGTGAGGAAGTATGACTTCCTCTTTTCTGCTGGTTATGGGTTATTTCTGATGAGAAAACCCCTTGGAATCTGCATAGAGAACACTGAGCAAACTCTGGCTTTTGCAGGCTGGGATCTTTCTGTGCTCATGGACTGCTGCTGCTCATCAGAATGGTCCTGACAGGTCTGTTGTAGAACTGGGAAAAACCCACTGCACCTAAGGAGGGCACAGGTCAGTCAGGAAGGTCTAAGACACCGTTTTTTTGCCATGCCAACCAATCCAGTTCCCAGCCAGTTAGCAGCTACTCACATTGCAAGGTTAATGAACTTAAATTAGAAACCATTAAAACTCTCTACAGATTTTATTTTTCTTAATGCTATCCCGTGAAGTGAGCAAGATAAGGAACTTCAGAGGAGGTCAAGGACGTGGTGTCCCAACTCCCTGGATACCTGGAACATCTGGAAGAAGAGGAGGAGGTTCTAACTATAGCACTAATTAGCTTATACCTTCCTGTTGGAAACTAGTATCTTCCAGTAGGATGCTTTCTATAGGAGGTAGGCTGAAGGCTTTCCAGTGGCCAGGCTTATGGTTACCCATTTGCATTTTACACTGCTGGGATTTTGAATTGGAAATTTGGGGTTTGCCAGTGGATCAGCAACACATGGAGCTGTCACTCTTCAGCTGCAGCAGTCAGATGATACTGTAATAGTTCTGTTTTCCATAGAGCTCCAGGGGTCTCAGAGATCTGCGCTGGTGAGGACAGTCATGCTGAACACACTCCAAGCTGTGTGGTTTATCACTGCTCCTCTCCACGTGGGTGTTGAGGGAATTGAACCAGCATTTTCACTTTTAATGAGGCATATTAAGTACAAAGTTGAGGAAGAGATCAATCACAGGCTAGATATGCTCTGTTTGCTGTAGATGTTTGCTCTTTTGCAGGCTAGCTCATGCCAGATTGTTGGATGATGACACACCGATCTGGATTGTGGAAATACTTCTGGTATGTAGGATAATTCTGATACTACTGATATGTAGTAAGCCACAGGAGTGTAAGCAAATCAGAGGTGTTAAGAAATGGCTGTTTCCTCTTTTGCGTGAACTTCTCAGCTTTCACGTGTATGCTGAACTAATTATTCAGTCCTAGTCATTAAAATGTTATCCCTTGGCTAACATACTGTGTAATGACTCTTTGGGAAAAGAATTATCTATGACTACATCAATCTGATTAGACCTATCTAAAATATCAGTGACAAATTTATGCTAAACAGGAAAGGGTAGCAATTTTTTTCCACCTTTTGACTCATGACAGTGTTGATTGCAGGTATAATACACATTTCAGATTTGGTATAGAAAGGGAAAATAAGAATTATTTCCTAACTAAAAACTCATTTGGGGTGTACTTTCTAATCAGTCATTCTGGTCAGGAGTCCCCTCTGAGTCATAAAGATTTATTGTAGGTCTTTTCAAAAAAGAATTGTGCCCCTTAATGGAATTTGTTATATAGGGTTAAATAGGAAGGACTAAGTGTCTTGTGAGCTGCTTTTTCAAACAGGAGCAGATCCAGCTCAGCCGAAGAAGACTTTACAGTTTCTGTTCAGATATAAGCAGTGAAAAGTCCTCTGGGGACTGGTACATAGAGGGTAAGGAGTGTTGTGGTATAGATAGACGTGTCCATGAAGCGAGGAAACATGCCTCTCTGAAAAGGCTTCTATGAAGTGAACGTGGGTGTACAGAAGAGGGATAGGCAGGCACAGGCTTGGGGACCAGAGTGAGGGTATCACCACGCTGTCACCCTGGAGAACGTTCCCCTCTGGCAACACCAGCCATGTGCTGTCCATAGTTTTTTTAAGGGGTGGCCTCAGGCAGCCGGTTGTTTGATAAGTTATAACTGTGCTCTGTGTTCACCTGTCTCTCCATAGCTAGTTCCGGTAAGGAGCTGCCTCCTGCAGCTAACATTTTCTCACCAAATGATGGATTTATTTATGGAAATTCTTCCTTCTGCTCTCTCAGGAGCATAATGTCTCCATTTCTTTGTTTACTTTCACTCCCTTCCCTTCCATGGGACAAAAGGAAAGATGATCAATTTTTGCCTTCTGATAAGATCAAAAAACTGTTGCATTTTTTTTTTAAATGGGAAGCCCCAGCTTTATAAAAACAAACCAAAAAAAAAAAAAAAAAAAGAGAAAAACTATTTTAATTCTGAAAACTCTGAATTGCAGAAAAACATGAGACATTTCAAGCCATTCTAGTTTGTAACTGTGATTTAGTTTGAATAATAAGCAGAAGATATGTGGACTCGGGCATGATAAAACTGAATTACAGAGACACAGTCTTGTGGGATTGGTACAATGTTTGCATGTATGAGGATTATAGGGATGAGGAAGAGGTGAAGACAAGGTATTTACAACATGCTTGCTACCTATACAATATAATGTACAAATATTACAGCCTGTGTTTAGCCATACACCTCTCATATTTGCTTTCATGGTTGTTCCCATGCCAGGAAAGCTACATCCTAGTCAGTCACTGTCTTTTTTTATTAGCTTTTACAAAATGCCTAGACTCAACCCCTTTCCAGTAGCACTGGGATGGTCTAACCTACGAGCTCATTTGGGTGTCTGCTTTACCTTACAGTATTTTTGCAGTTTCACTTCTTCCTAGAAAACAAAGTACTTCTGTGTTACCTAATTCCTAGCATGAACTTTCCCAAGCTTGTTTTTGGTTGTATCATCAAGTCAGCGCACCTCCTGACACTTCTTTTGGTGTATTTCTGGTTGTCACCCTCTTTGCTGCACCACACTGACTGGAAAGGAGACCTTGAGGTTGAAACAGAGTGTAGCAACAGCGGCCAGTGTATGGCTAGTGGGTGCCCCGTTGGCTCTACAGCCCTGTGGCTCTGTACTTAGCCATCATATGACTTTGCTGATGAGTCTGGCAGATCTGGCAGCAGTTAAGGGATTTACAGTGGGGGACTACATGCGGGACTGGGACTAACCGTTGAGATATCTGGTGGTATGTGGGTGGTGGTGTCTGTGGTGCTGAGTGGAGCTGGCAGTAGGAGGACCCAGGATAAACAGGCATTTTGGGTGATGCATAAGAGAGGGTGATTCGCTGGTACACCCGGGGTTTTGGATGTAGGCTGAAGGTGCAGCTGTTGGGTATCGAAGCAATCTGGGGAAACAGGCTTGTTGCTGTATGTGAACATCTACGTGTGCCTGGCCTGGCAGGTAGAGTCCCTGCCCCACCACCTCCCAGCTCAGGGGACTGAGCTAGCTCCTGCTGTGCATGAAACCAAGAACTTTTTCATGTAATTAGCAGAAGATGCTATCACACAGACCTGAAATGATTTCACATTTACTACATTGTTTATTGCTATTGCTCTGGCACCATAGTTCTCTGTGAGGAGTCACCAGTCTGTCAGGCTAACCTTTAAACATAAAAGTGCATTAAAAAGAAGTGATTCCTTGGGGTATTTCCCAGTAGATTACAAACCTGTATCTACAAGATTTTGTATAGAGTCTTGGTTATAGTAATTAGTGTTTCTGCAAAGACAATGAAAATAACATGCTTGTACAGAGCTGGAATTTGGCTGTGAAACACCAGTCCATCTCACAGATTTATTGGTCCATAAAAATTACAGGCATAAAACCAGCCTTCTTTTGGGTTTTTATTAAATCTGTTAAAAAAATCTAACACTATAAAAATGTGATATAATTTGTGACATCCCTTAAGTTACCAAAAAAAGACTGAATCAGGGCAAACCAACTCAAATTTAAACATACTGTCTAGGATGCTGCCAGAAATATAAAATCATGCTTGAGTGCCACAGCCTCATTTTATAGCACATGCCTGAAGATAAATTTTATGGTTCAGATAAGGCCTTTTGAAAATAGACATTTATGAATCTTTTATTAAAGGGGACTCTTCACTGGGAACCACTGTAATAAAATCGTATCTCTGCAAAACAGATGATAGTGTCACTTTGTTACCATGCAACGAGCGTTGTTTCAATAGCCTGGCCACAAACCATACACAAAAATGCTCCAGTTTGGAACAGCAAAGGTTTATGTTCTCCTTTGTGCAGAAATTGCACATTCCCTCAAGTCCAGTTGTTCTAAAACTGAAAGTGAAATTTTAACATTTAAAAGTTTTGGCTTTAAAGAACCTGAGAGCTAAGCATGGTTTGACTCCAGAGTCCAGTTCTAAAGTCCACAGGGAGTTCCCAAAGGTGATGATGGGCCACCATCAGTCATTTTATTACAACCTGAAGGTGCTACTGCTGCTAAATGCGCAAGGGCAAAGGAGAGGGACTTTGATTATTCATTCTGTTTAGTTGCTGTTTCACTCCATGGCTCTGGTTTGGCCATCTCCTATCTGCTTCAGCGAGGACAAAGCCCAGGCATAGTTCTGGGGACAGTTCACTCCAGGCTCTTTTCCCAAAGGGTAGTGTGTATGGGACTACCCTGGCTTTGGCTCTCTTCCCCTGTAGAGTCTTTCCATGATGTATCAGCATTTTTTCCCCTCCCACTCACCTCCGCACGGTGCTAGAGCATGTCCCTGGTCACACAATGCACGCTCTACATTGCTTGCTACAAAAACATCCTGAAGGACTGCAAAACACCTCTTACGCTACTTTAAACACTTTGAACTGAAAGCAACAGACTGAGTAGTAGCAGTATCTTAGAACTGTCAGTGTACCACTGAGGCATGAGTAGATCTGTGCTGAAGGGAGCTAACCTCTAGTCGTGTGGGCATGAGCCAGCCTACGCTGCTTACTTTCATTTGTCAGTAGTAAACTAAAAACATACTGCAAAAGAGCTAAACAGGGCCAAGGCATTGGCTTGAGAAGTAGCATTTCTCATTTGTACAGTTTGGTGTTTCCTACCTCTCTGCCTGGACCAGTTTTGGTGCATGACCATCACGTAGCACTCCCTCAGATGATGGCCAGGGTTCACCCGAGGGATAACAGGAGGCCAGGGGCTGGTTGCAGTACGTATGGTGAAGGCCACCTTGTGGAAAAGGTCTAGCTATGCTGTTGCAAGAGAGCCAGGCTGTCCCATTTGTTTGCATGGTCAGAAGACACAACCCGGCTGTCCAGTTTACCAATACAGATGAAGCCAGTACTTCATAGCAATCAGCATCATGGTTTGCTACGGCAAATGTGAAAGGAAAACACTACAAAGCTGTTTACATATGGCAGGTTCTTCTTTGTTGTAATGTCCTTATGTAACTTTGTGACCTAATTGGCTGAATTTAGTATGTGTTTAGTGCTGTTAAACAGAACCCAGTTTCAATCCCAAGCAAAATTCCAGTATTTCGACATTTGTTTTTGTTACACATGAAGAAAAAACGTGAGCACATAGTTATTCAGAGAACAGATGTTCCCACAAAAGTTTAATTAAAAATCTAGACATTTTCCTGCTGTTTTTAAAATCTAAATGAAATGTTATCATAGTCCACAATCAAAAAAATCCACTTTGGTTTACTGAAGTGAACCCAAATTATTAATTTTCAGGTCTTCACCTCCCATCATACATCCAGCATAATGAAGTAATATGACTATGTAGAGTGATCAAAAGAAAACATGTATTCACGACGAAAAATGTAGGGATTGAGAAGCCTCTAATTAGCTGCTGGGGCAACAGTTTGGCTGACGGGATTCATCTGGTCAGGTGCAGACATCTACCGCTGAGCTGATTGTCTGCTCTCTTATCAGAGTCACTGGAAAGAAACAGGCACTGTTTGGAAAGTGAGCAAACTTCGGTTTCTGAATGTAACTTAACCACACAGACTGAGGTAATGATCTAATTCTAGGTAATTTTAATGGGTAGAAACAGGCCTTTTGGGGTGAAATCCTTTGCCAATATTTACTTCAGAGAGAGACAGAAAAGGACCCAGAGGCAGGCACAAAACATTTTTAACTTGCTCTTTGTATTTTATCATACTTTGGTAAATTGCTGTCACGTATTTTACCACCTGTATTGCCCGAGAGACAGACATTCTCTGCAAACTCCTCCAGCACTGGAGTCTGAAGCAGCCCAGAAAGCCCGTGAATGATCTCTGTAACATATCTCAGGATAATCAGTATAAGCTATGATAGACAATGACACTGAAGTGAGAAACAGAGCTCTACTGAATGCCAGGAGGTAATCAAGCGTTTGAACTCATGCATCTGGCATCAGATTACCCTGTGCTGCAGTTATTAGAACAGTCTGGTGGATAACTTAATCAGGCATGTCTTTAAACACCACAAGTGAACAGTCATAAATTCTGAACAACAAGGATTTTTTTTGTACTTACTGCAGGTTTGACTCCTTTACAGGACTAACCAAAAAGAAACTTAAATGTTTCCATTTCTGAAGAGCTCAGAGTTAGGAGTGCCTTGCTGGTGTCTCCTGGGCAATGGAGGAATCACTGTACGCTTGCTCTCAGCTCCTTCTGATTGCTACGGCTCTTTCCAAAATCAGAGGGGAATCCCATGGTGCCACACAACCTAAACATTCTGTTGTCACAGAGCGGAGGTGGGAGAAGCACCTCACCACCCATTGACCTAAAGCTAGATGGTCACTGTGATGTGAAAAATCTCTCTATAGTAATCTTTGCTACCTTAATTGTCATCATCAAAACCTTGACATACAGAATTACCAGGCTTTATGATGAGCTTTCCCATCTGAAAGAGACTATCTAAGTGTGTGACATACTTCAACTCTCCACCCCGAACTACTGTCTGGAGACATAAGAAGCGCTGAAGCAGCCTGTTCCTAAATTTGCTCATGCTATGTTAGCAGATACCCGCTACACTGTTTCTACCTGTACAAGGTATTTCTTAAAAATCCACTCTGCTGAAAGTGATTGCAAAATCTTTGTTAACCTAAAAATGTTCAACTATGTTCTTCCTCAGAGCTCACAAAACCCGTTTTAGAGGAATGAAGCTGGGTTAGTTAGCATTGGTAATATACAACTGTGGGTTAGTTTCAGGGGCGGCTTGGCTGATGTAGTGAAGTGGTTGAGAGTCAATGAAGAGAGAGCGGCCGAGGAAGAAGCAGAGGGAGGAAGAAGCAAAAGAAGGGAGAACACATGCTCTGGATGAGGTGAGGAGAAGGCAGCAGAGGCACTGGCATGAAGAGTATGCTGGTATGAGATGGTAAAAGACCTTGTTGCAGCTTGATAGTTTGGAGAGTGCTGCGACACCTCATGTAGGAATAGTTGCCTAAAATCTGGGTGCCAGACAGCATCCCATGCTTTGTCTTTTGGATCATGTATTTTGGCTGTCTCCTTGGGTGTTGCTATGGGAATGATGGAGGTGGAGGGTATGCCAAACTCCAGCCATTTAGGAGCTCTGGAGAAGGGTTGTAGGTTGGATAAACAGCTCTTACAAGATGGACTTAGTTGTGAATGTATTTTTAGCACTTTTAATGGACCAATTTCTGTTGACATTATGCTATTTACATTTTTTTCATGTGTAGGGAAACAGAGCATCAGAGATCTCAGCACTGTCTGTGAAAAAAAGACATTTGAATGAAAAAACTCTGTCTCTGGTAACACGTTAATTTACAGAAGCCTCTGGATTTAATAGCCAGCAAAGCACTCCTGTAATCACTGTTCTCCTTCACTTCTGCATATTAGGAGTTTGGGGTTGCCCACAGAAGGAAATCCCTCACAGGACTTCCCTTTTGAGGGATTTTCTCAAGGTAACTTATGTTACAGTAACTGGAATTTTTCAGACTGTGTTGCCTACTCTTATCTGGCTTGTTTTCCTCAGCAAGGGAACTGCTGTTATAGGCACAGGTTGTCCTTTGTGCCTCCATCAAGAAGCTTGAACCACCACAGAGTGCATGCCCGCAACGTATCTGTATAGGCAGGTATAAATATTCACACTCTTGTCTCTTGAACATACACAGCAAAGAGACTGCGGTGCCGAGTATGAGCACTACGGGTATGCCAAGAACCCATACGCAGTTCGACACACTCACAGCTCAAATGAGTTCTCACTACTAAAACTGCTTTCTATTCATAATCTCATTGCTGTCTTGCAGCCCAGGGTGATGGTAGCTCCGGTATCTTCGCTCACGTAACTTTTCTGCCAGGGATTGACTGGCAGAAAGGAAGGCAGTCTCTTGGCCAAGCTCAGCCCCTGGGGATCCCTAATAAATAAGCACAGCCACACACTGTTTTGCACTCCCATGCAGAACTGTGGGGAAATTAAATTAAATTGAGGAAATTAAACCAAGCTCTCCAGGCTTTGAAGAAAAGGGTTTTCCTCAGTCATAAGCAATCCACTGTACAAATGGGTGTAAACAAAGGGAACACAGGGGAGAGAAACAAAATACATGTCATGAATATCCCCAAAGGCAGACTACCACCCCCAGAATATACTACTGCCGGGCTAAATCCAAGGTTTTTTTCCTCTGTGAGGGTGGAAGTAGGAATCTCTCTAACTCAGACAACTGCAACAGCCATCACCTTGTGTGCTTGTTGATCTGGAATACTGTGACCTCTGCTATTGGAGCTTACTGTTCAGGTCATGGCTGAAAAGGAAGGTCTGGAACTGCCTGGAATTCTTTTTCTTTAAGCCACTTCCCAGGGGATAAGGGAAGCCATCCTCACCGGCAGCTGTGCTGGGTGACATGACACCTGAATGGAGGGCAAGTCACTTCAGCAAATTACTAGTATTTTATATGTCAAAGAGGATGGAAGAAAATGCAACAAGAAGAGCAAAAAGAGATTTGATGTGTGGACCAGCTTCCCAATCCATCTTATTCCACTGCAAATGCAAAAGATAGCCCCCATCCTACAAACTATTAGCCAGTAATTTTTCCATGGTAAAAGTTTTGTAGTGTTAGCGTGGTGTCTGCCCAATATAGAAGTAATGGGGCATCTTTGCTGGGGTCACAGGAACAGGGAATTCATTTAAACTGTGTCTGTCTTGGCTCATGTACATGAATTTTAGTGGTAGCAGAACCCTTTTTCAAAGTTTTGATTTTACATGGTGATTAGAAATTACCTGGCAACTTCATAATCAGCCCAGAAAGGATTTAAACTTGGGAGTTCCTCTTGCATTTTGGTGTCAGCAGCAGTTTCTTTTTCTACCTTCCTGCGCAGGGGATGTTTTGAAACATCTTGTGCACCACGAGTTGCTCGTACGGTTTGGGAATCCCTAACCAGAGGCCAGTCTGAGCTGCCTCCCCCACTTCTCCCAGCCTCTCACGCGTATTCCAAGGCTCTGCTCAGAACAGATATTTTTGGCTATTTCAGAAAACTGTTGTTTATTCCAAGAACGCATCTGAAGAATTTACACATCAAAGCCCATGCTGCCAAGAACATGGAAACTATAACTGTAATACAAAGGATGCTTAATAAAACCAAGACAGGACCCTAATGAAATAAATGCTTATTGCGTCCACTATAGCAAGCAAGGGATCTTAATGTGCGAAGGTATAGGACAAAAAGTCTTGCTGCTCAAAACAGTGGTATAATTATTTTAATAGGATAAAAACTAGATGAAGAGACTTTCAGGTCATATCAATAAGATCCATCTTTTACAAGCAGAAGTGCAGAAATTGCGCCTGTGAATGGGAACTCGGTGTTCCTGTGACTTGTCCATAAAGCGTGGACATGGTCCCACAGCAGCTGAAGGGCCAGGACCCACGCTTTCCTCTTTGCTGGTATCATCTGTTGCTCGAGATGTGCCTGAACTTGTTGCCTTCGCTCTTGAGCCTGCATTGCCAATATTCCCACTGTTTCTGCAGATCCTGTTTGACAGGTCGATACTGCCTTTTTAAGCGTACGTCAGATCTTGATGAGCACTCAGTGTCTTGAACGTGCTAGTCCCACGTGCAGTCATACTGCAATGCAGAAGCAAATTGTCCTCCTCCTCTTGGTACCTGATCGGCACTGCTGTTGAAGCAAATGGAAGTGTCACCCAAGCAGGTATGTGTGGAGAATATGGCCCTGAGCAAGACTTTGCTCTTCTGGAGGTCACTGCCATGAGGATCCACAGCATTGCCAAGTGTACTACTGTCCTCCAGTGAGGCGTGAGAAAGTTTTGGTAGAAACCTAAAGAATTTCTCAGGAACTGTTAAGAAAAAAGTAAAATCAAAAGCAGGGGCAGTATGTGCTGCCCTTCCTGTACAAGTACAATTCTGAGGAACTGGGAAGACTGCAAAAATAGGAAGTTACATTGCAACATGGGGCTATGTCATCCAGGAGCAGTGAGTGCTTGCAGTTTTTGGAGAAGATGGTTCAATCAGCACTGTTTTGCTGTCAAGTTGAAAGGAGAATGTGTGACTAAAGTCAGGGCAATTTCATGCACTTGGGACACAGGGAGGTTTTATTTGTGCATGAACTTTGTCTTTTAATAGAACTTGTTGAGAAAAGCCACTGTGAAAGGACTGAAAACTGTTTTCTCTCTTTTTTTTTTTTCTTCTTTCTTTTTTTTTTTTTTTTTTTTTAATTTCTTTCTGGCAACGTCAGGTATGCTTTTAAGCGAAGGTCACCTACAGAAGAAAAGGAGTCCAGACATGACAAACTCTGAAGCTAATCTTCACTCAGGGAGGTGGTTGTGTATATAGTTTTTCAGCTACTGTTGGTAAAGTTGATGGCCTAAGATGGCTTGGGCCAGTCATCACAGCTGAAGAAGTGAGGTCCTCCATCCTACATTTGTCTCTGCTTACTCTCAGTTGCATGATTTCCCTATTCATCTTGCACCAATTTGCTCTTGTCAGACCCTGAGCTGATTCAACTCCCTTACTTGGAAGAAAACTGACCTGAAAAAAAAAGAACGGTCTTCTGCTTGACTAGCGGTAGGTTAGGCTTCGTGGAGAGAGAGAGAGGTAGAGATAGCAGGAAGAACATCTTTTTTAAAGACCATATCTCTTTAGCCATTCTTTTAAATTTAACCCTGGCTTCAGAAGAGGTCTTATCCCTGTGCTGAGAAAAGGTTCTAGTCCCAGTGGTACTGAGCTAAATGTTTCAATACTCTTTGTTTTTCACACAGAGAACGAATTCCTGACCCCCTCCGAGATGGCAGGAGGTGGCTTTAATGGAACCGTGGCACTATCTCTGTTTGTGAGGATTTGTTGATATTGCAAATGAGAATTAGTATCTCAAGCTGATAATGATTCTTTTCTGCTGTTGCAAGACGTTTTCAGGGCTGATATCTTTCCAAAGCTGCTATGAAATTAAAGCTGTGCAAGAGCAGTATAATGAGAAGCATCAAACTGTATGATGTGGAAGGATGTGACTCGCTGCACGAATATGGTACTAGAGTTTCGTGTTGGGTGGGAAGGTGGACTGGAATTCAGAGAATCTGAATACTGGCCTCTGCTGTGCCCACGGCATAGCTTATGACCTAAAATGAGGTGCTCAAGCCTTCTGTGTGTTACCTCATGTACAAAGGACACCAAATGGATATTTACTTCTTGCTTTGACATCAAGGAATTAAAAAAAAAACCCTAATGTAAGTGATAGGTAGTAAAGTTTCACAACACGGGACACTCCTGGAGGTTGTGCCACATGTGGAAATGTACCCCTTGGTAAGTTAACCGCTTTACCAAACCCACCCCTGCCTTTTTCAAACCACAGAAATTCTGTTTACTGAAACGCAGTAACTCTTGCAGAGTTTTGTCCGGGAGACAATCCTCCACTGTTGCAACTCATTACCACATTTTGATTTGCTCAGTATCATTTGGCAACAATCTGAAAAGGCACTTCGGGGATTTCATCTGCTCTGGCCCAGGAAAACAAACAGCCAGGCTCCGCACCCCGTGAGGCTCCCGCCTGTCCCGCCGCCCCTCCCCACCTACTGCTTCGCGTTCCAGAGAGCAGGACTGGCCCCCCTTTTTTTTTGCTGCCTGCCGCTTCTAGCAATAAGATTAGCAGTAGGCGTCATTTTCGGGCTGGTATAAGGCACCTTCACCATTTCAATAGCTTTTGTGGGTTTGTTCACTGCAAACTTTTAGAAATTCATTCCGGCTATGTATTTTGAATGCCACATCATCCCCGCCGCGCGGCGGAGCTCCAGGAGCGCCTTTCCCCAGCCGCATCGCTCCGTTGCGGAGCGCAAAGCTGGTTAGGAACGGCCGCGCGCCGAGCGGGGCAGCCCCGGCTGCCGCTGCCGCTGCCGCTGCCGCTCCCGCTGCCGCCGCGGCCCTTGGGCGCCCCCTGGCGGCGGCGGGGCGCTGCCGGGCGCTCCCCGGTGCCGCGTCCCGCTCTGCCGGGCGGTGGCGGGGCAGCGGGGGGGCGGGCGATGCCGCCCCCCGGGGTGCCCGGGGAACAGAGGCGCCGAGTTAGCACCGCCGCAGCGTCCGCTTCGCTCTGCCGCGCGGAGAGCGGTCCCGCAGGGGAGCGCGGCACGCAGCCCGGGGGGCGGCCCGGCCTTCGCCGCTGCGGGCGTTGCTGCCCGGCGGGGCCGCCGGCCTGGGCGCCCACGGCGCTGCCCGCGCTCCGCAGCCGCGGCCGGGCGTGTGGCAAACGGCAGGGAATGGAGGCGGGGGGCTCGCTGCGCACCATCCCTCGCAGGTGTACCGGCGATTCGCCAGGGAGGTTGAATAGAAGGTACTCTGAAGTCTCGCAGTGTTCAGCAGAGAATTGTGTTTTCTGTGAACTGTTAAATGAAGCGGGGTTGTATAACGGGAATGCAGCAGCTTTCCTACGCACGCTGACACCACGTGTGGCCCTCATTGTGCGGCACAGGATGGTGGCTCCCGTGGGTGGGGGGCCGGGGGTGGTGAGGGTTGCCCAGGGGGTCTGTCAGGGCAGGGCCTGGCTCCCAAAGAAAGAGAGTTAAGTTTCCATGCTGGCTTTCAAATGGTTGCTAGCTACATTGGTCGGTCTTGGTGATGAGGGAGGGCAACGCCAGAGCATTTGTGAGGCCCCAGACGGGCGGTGGGAGAACACCTTGGTGGCAGAAGGTTTGCCTGCCACGTGGGACAGCCAGGTCCCCCTGCACCTGCGCAGCGCTGGGGCCGGCTGGCTGGGTGGCAGCGCTGCCAAAAAGGACCCGGGATACAACTAAAATTATCAGCCAGAAATGCGGCCTCATGCCAAAGCGGCCAGCGGCCTCCTGGGCTGCGCAGAGCCCCAGCAGGCTGAGGGTGACCCTCCCTCCCCGGCTCAGCCCTGGCCAGACCACAGCTGGAGTGCCCGGCCCAGGCCTGGGCTCCCCCGGGCAGGCAGGACAGGGTCATACTGGAGTGAGTCCTGCGAAGGGCGACTGAGATGATGAAGGGATTAGAGCTGGTCCTGATGTACAAGGAGAAGCTGGGACAGATGGCATTGTTTAGATTGCGGAAGAGTCTCAGGGGGGACATTCAAGTGGGGATATCTCAGGGGGATATTGCCCAATGTGTGCAAATATCTGATGGGGGACAGTAAAGACGACAAGAGACAGGCCCTGCTAAGCGGTACCCAGTGAAGGAACAAGAGGGAATTGGCACAAACCGAAGTATGAGAATTCCCATTCGAACACAAGGAGAGTGTTTTTACTTTGAGGATGGTCAAACACAGGCACAGGTTGCCCAGAGAGGCCGGTGGGTTTCCTTCCCTGCAGATATTCAAAAATATCTCTGGACATGGTTCACCAGAACCTGGTCTAGGTGACCCTGCTTTGAACAGGAAGGTTGGACTAAATGATCTCCAGACATCTCTGCCAGCCTCAGCCGTTGTGTTCCTGTGATTCCAGGAAAAGTGATTTTAAAGCAAGAAACACATCCTTTTTTTTTTTTTTAAAAAAAAAAAAAAAGTGAAGAAGAAAAAGGTAGTGGGAGAGAAGATTGCCCTTGCTTTCAGGATCCTAAGGACTGAAAGAGATAAGAGTTGGGTTTTTTTTCTTTTTTCTCCCCTTTGTCATTGAATTGAGTTGGCTGGAAATATGAGTAAGGGTGGGAAAGGAACTGGTAGACATAATACTTCTACTATTACTCAGTCAAAAGGATTGCAAGGCTGAGATGGGGAATTTTTTGCTGGCCCGTAGATCTGTTGGGAATCACCTTGTGTTTTTGCTGCCTGCCGCTTCTAGCAATAAGATTAGCAGTAGGTTTAGTTGTCATTTTCGGGCTGGTATAAGGCACCTTCACCATTTCAATAGTTTTTGTGGGTTTGTTCACTGCAAACTTTTAGAAATTCATTCCAGCTATGTATTTTGAATGCCACAGAATTGAAAATTATCTTTTGAACTGTAGGTCTGGACTTGGATTTAGAACCTATAGCAATACATAGTGCAGCAATTTGCTCCTGCGGTCTGAATGTCCAGACGGATGCCCAGGGACATAACAATCAGACTCTGTAAAATGGCACATTGCAAAGTCCTTATCCAAGGAAAACCTCAGCTTCAGGTTTTGGGTAACTATTAATTGTCTTCATAACTTTTCCATAAATACTATGTAGCTAGTAAATGCACAGAGCTGACTTTTGATTGCATCTAGCTTTCAGGAGATGTCTTTTACATGATCTAGTTAGAAAATCCACTGGCCAAATGCTGGTGTTATTCCCCATTCCTATGTCTGTCCATGAAAGTATTGTGAGAATGGGACAAATCTAACACTAGCATAGTGGAAAGAAAGATTGTCAGATATTTTGTCTTTGTGACAGGTATTATTAGTCCATTCAGGGAAAAATGCCAAAAAAAAATAAATCATAAGAATGGAAATCTGCCCAGTTTTCTTTAGTTGTTTTTTTTTTAGTTTTTTTTTTTTTTTTAATAAGATTGGGTTCAGTTTTATGTGTGTATTGCAGAACCTTTGCTTTCATGTTTGGATTCAAGTAAATCTAGGAACCTAAAAGTCAAAATGTTGACGAAAGCAAGTGGCTTGCTCAATAGTCTGTATTTGCATGTCTTGCATGGCTTGCTGTGGATGAGCGCTGTCTACTTATGAAAACATACTTTCTACATCCTTGTGGTCCATAAAATGTTGGCCTATATTAAGCAACATGGCAGCAGAAGTCACAATGTTCCTGTGTTGGTGCAAGAGGATTTTATGGGTTTGCTGACTTCTGTTTCAGAAAGCCGGTCTTTGGAAGATTTTGCTTTCTTCTTGTACAGAGTTTACATACTGTAGATTAACTTTGCCTAGGAATGCATGAGAGCCAGCTGAGAGCTTGTGGGTTGAGGTTAGTGGGTGACCAACATCGGTGTTGTGGCAGCTGTCTGCTACAGTCCGGAAGAAAAAGTAGGTGAGGTCACCTGACTGAAAAACGTGAGAAAGGAATGTAATAAAAAGGTAGAAGCAGGGTCAGGTCATTCCTCCGAAAGCTGGAAGAAGAGACACTGTCTGAGTGTGCAGGGATTCAGTTAGGAAAGTGAAAGCCCATCCGGACTTGTATCTATTGAGGGATGTGAAGGGCATTAGGTACGTCAGGATGTGTAGCAACATGTGCTGGGATTACAAATGTCCATGTTATTAATGTATGGCAAAATAACCTGAAATGAACATGTTTCTTAAGGAATGTATTCAAACAGAAAGACTGTACTTTCTTGAAGGAGATTGTCTTCTTCGACATATGAATTCACAATTACCTGAAGATTAGATTGCTCCCAGCCTCCTGTTTGTGTATAAAGCATTCAGTATTTGTACTTCTATGGCACATGAATGTTGTGTTACCAAATATTTATTCTGTATGAAACAACCAACAAAGCAGTAAAATTTCCAAGTGTGATTTTCCTGTTTGCATGTCTACCTTCTGTCAGACTGATTCTATTCACTTATCACTTTGTATGATTCTAGGAAAGGAGAAAATTCCCCTTGCAAGGTCAGAAACTTCTGAGAGAAATCCTAGGGATTTTTTTACAAAGCCAACAGTGAGAACTCCGTGCCACAGGGTGGAGTGAAAAGTGCAGATGATTGAAAAACTAATTGTTTTCTAAAAGTAACATTTTTCATTGTATTTTCACTACTGTGATGAAAAATTACCATTATTTAGATAGACATCTTGTGATCTTTTTTGTGGCACGTGCTGCTATGACAGGACAGACTGTCCCTTTAGAAACAGATCAGTCTGGTCAGACTCTGTCCCAAGGTCTTGCCCTTCAATCACAGCATTTTGGGTCTCCTAGCTTTATGTCCCAGCACAGATTTGGGGCAGCCAGCTGGAAGTTAGCCTATGCGACATGAATTTTATGCGCAGACTAGGGCAAGACTAATATATTTGATCGCTAGATGTGAAAAGCCCTCGCTCTTCTGGGCAGCATCGCGAACACCTGGGAAACACCAGCTAAGCCTGTGAGAACTGCAGGAAAAGAAAGATTCCCACCAGGGACTGTAGCTGAAGCAGGCGCTTGTAGAGCTTTTTATTGTTCAGTGTTGGGTTTCTGTGTTTCTGTCTCGACTTCCAGACTGAAATATGGGTGTGGATAGTGAGCAAGCCACTCGCAACAGATCTGAGCCACACAGATTGGCATGAAGTGCATAAACTAAGTGCAAAAAATAGGGTCTACTGTATCCCATCTGTGTCAGGATGACTATATTTCAGCTGTTGGGTTGCAAATGAATGACCACCAGCTTGACTCAGATTTCTGAAGTTCTCACAGGCTGCCTGGACAAAACTTGCAGGTGGAAGCAGACAAGAGATCTGAGAATTCAAATGGATGATAACGTGGTTTCCAGGCAGTTCCCAGTTCTACCTGTAGGCCTTTCACTGCCAGGGACTGAAGAGCCATCTGCTAGGTTCCAGAAAAATCATGAGAAAGACATATGATTTTTTTTTTTTTTAAATTTTAAATAAAGATTTCTTCTTTCCTCCTACCTGTTTTATTCCTAGTCTCCATTCCTAGTTTCCATTGCCCTGAAACTTTCATGCTTTTCGAGAGCTGTGTTTTTTTAGGACAACTCTGCATATGGAAAGAGCTCAGTAAATAAAGTAGTTTATAACTGGGAGAAGTTAGCCTATTCCCTTCAGTTATTCAGCTTCTTCAACAGAACTGATTGCCAAGCTGATTTTTTTAATTGGCCTAGTTTGATATTGGCCCATTTCACTTTAATCAAAACAGACCATAGAATGAAATAACTTTTAAATTTGAAAAGCTGAAAACATTACTGAAATTCACTGTCTGGAGGACTTTTCTGTTTCTATAGCTTCAGCCATAGAGATCTAGAGGGAAAACCAGAGAGGCAAAAGCTGAGACTCAGCTTTTCACTTGGGTGAACAGAAGAGGGAAATGGCTTTTGCCTCATTCTCCTTCTGTTACTTCTTAAACTAGAATACTTTAGAAGTTCAGTTGAACAGAAAAATTGATTGCCCATGTCTGGAACAAAGTTGAACACAATTGCAGGTCAAGAAGCTCAAATTAAAATTTGTGGGAATTACCAAATTACCTCAAGATATTCTTAAAGACACAGGCTTTAAGCTGATGAAATATTTTGGAATGCATCTGTTGGACTCAGGCACCAAAGATGTTTAGACTCTGAAATATAATCTCCCTTGGAGTTTTTAAAGGTATTTGAAATCAGTAGGATTACTCCACAGAATCAGAGCATTCCCCAGCTCTGCTCTGTCCCCCCCTCTAAACAGCTAAGTACACTTGTAACTCCATTCCTAAGAAGCTTGGAAATGTTCAGGTATGTTATTGAGCAAGGCTACAATGGAATTAAATATTCATAGCTTGGATAAGAATAAAGTTTCTATAAAACACATGTTGCTGAACGTCTCATTCTGCTTTCCAAAATGCATTACTCCTCTTGAAACCAACAGTTTAAAGTTGGAAGATAGTTCTCTCTTACTCTTAAAGAAGATATTTAAAATAGAATTTTCTCTTGCTTTCAGCCTGTAAAGGAATTTTCATAGGTGTTAAACCATAAACGCCTCTTGGAAGGCTGGCACAATGTGCAGTATACATCTTTACAGTTAAAATGCCTCAGATCTGTATTTTAAACATGTAGTTCTGACCTAATAGTGTCAGTTAGCTGTAGATTGGCTTAAGTTGTATCTCAGTTTGGATATGAGGGTTGGACTACAGATCTAGAGTCGATGGCTGTGTTTTATAGCTGGCTGCCTGTTTTGCATGGTGTGGATTTTAGTGCTGTTCGGGCATTTCATACGCTTACTGAGTGGAAAGACCAACATTAACACGTCTGATGTGGAGCAGCGCAGTAAAAGGATAGCACAAAGGCCTTCCTACGTGTGAACAAGTCCACTAGATGTCCCTCCAGCTCTTTGTGATAACACATGGCTGATTAACTCAGACCAAATGGCTCAGAGATGAAGAGCACTGCAGTTTATGTCCCATATCTTGTGTACGTAGCCTGGCCTGGGTTCCTACAGAAGTTATGAGACCAGCATAAATCCAGTTTCAGAAGCCGAAGGTAGGCACCTTCCTTCCGTATATGTACACGCGTGGTTTTGATCTTTCAAACTTTTTTTGTCCTTCTAACTTTCCTTTTTGACAGAGCTTTTGCAGTAATTCGAATGGAAGGAAAATGCAATCTTACCGTATGGATAGTAGGTGGATATAACACTGGGGTGGAAAACAGTGCAGCTGTAGGTTTTGTCTGGCTTTTTACAGGGAAAAGACAACTTAGCTCAGTCTCAACATTCCTACTCTGCAGGTGAAGCCTAGCCTACGAGTTAACGTAACATGGCGGTCTGGTTAGGTGGCCTGATCAGCCATTCCGTCTTGCTATGAAAGTGGCCAGCTCAGGTACCTCAGAAAAGTTAAGACACTTTTTCGCTACACCCTGAAACATGAAGATTAATCTCCTCTGAAGTGCTGTTAACTCTGTTCCATATTCTTGTGCTACCTCTGAAAAGGTAATCTCCTTTTCATCTCTCTACCGTCCTGATGCTTGTGACAACTGGAAATGTAGCTCCAGAGTTTGAGTAACTATCATGTGAGATGATGTTCTATTTTGATTGCATATCCTCTTACTTTTGTGTTTCAACACAGTGAAAATGAATCTCTCAGCCTTGTTCTTTGTGTTTTTTAATCCCATAACCTCTTATTCACCTGCTTTCTAAGAAAAAGAATCCTTATATTCTTATGATTTCTACCAATATCCCTACTCTCTCATCACATTTTATTTGAATTTTCTCCCTCAATTTCTCTGTTGTATTTTGCTTGGTGGGGTGACTAGCGTGGCATAAATTTCTTTAGATGACAAAACCACAGGAAGTGGGACTAATATATTGCTAACTTCTTAACAAGGTCACCAATTCATACATAGCTGTATGGAACAGTATGTCCATATTTCTCTTGGCAAGCTAATATGCAAGGAATATTAGATGCAGGCAAAATAAATTAGTTAAGATATAGAAAAAATAGCCCTTTGGGTAGCTTCATCTGCAGCACTACTCATATAATGATTACACAGACTGAGAGTTATTTTTAATAGAGATAAATTGTGTTGAAAATAAGGGGTATTGCTTTATAATTAGGAGGTGCTTCTGTTGTTAAATTTAATGTGACCACTCCATTATCTTCTGCTTGCTGTGCATCCTGTCTCTCGAAGCACATCTCCGGTACGGTGACATAGCAGGTGTATCTAGATAGAGAGTTAATAGAGAGTTAGGAAGTGCTCTCTAGAAACCTTTGCTAGATGTCAGGGGTGTGAATGGTGTAGGGCAGACACTTCCATTTTGATCTTCTGCTGTAGGTTTATACTATAATCCCAGACAACAAATGCTTGGTTATATGATGTGGTAAATAAAAGCGAGGAGACATCAGACAAAAAAACCTGGTGATTCAGAGAGACAAGGACAGTGCTATTTAGAACCAGAGCAATAGTGCCTCAAATCCTCTAGGTTCCTTCTGCCCCAGCTGTGATCGGCATAGCCCAGTTATGAAATTTAATATTAGAGCTGAAGATGTGGATAAAACATGGTGGAAAGAATTATTTTCTCTGGAAGGAGACACAGAATGCCTTGAATATAACTAGCAATGACAGTGAGTGGAGTGGAGTGAGGATGGGGGGAAAGAGAGTATACAAAGAGGCAGCAATGTTCCTGTGCTGATTTACATTAGTAAATCAGACCACTGCACTCTGAATGAGCTGTGGCACAGAAACAAGCCCTTACCAATAAAACAAGCTAACCTATATCCAAACCAGAAGGTGGTAACACTCAATCTCTGCTAAAAGCAAAGACCAAATTTTGTTTTTCTCTGTTGAGAATTTGACTTAAATCATGTAAGACATTTTTCTCTGACCACAGGCACACAGGAATTTTAGAAAACTGCAAGTCAGTTTGCTGTGGGGAAAATAGTTCCAGTTTTATATTTAAAAAAAAAAAAAAGAAAAAAAAAAAAGAAAAAGAAAAAAAAAGGGAGAAAATCAGAGAAGTTATCCCTATGCTTGTAGGATTTCCTGGAGCAAGCAGAAGTGGGGAAGCTAGTGATATTGTCCTGCACTGGGAATTTGGAAGCCAGGACTCAAATGTGCGAGGACATGTATAAAATGGTTACAAAGGGACAGGACAGGTTTTACCTTGAATGTTTAGCAGTGTCAGAGACACATCCAAACCTTTTGGTGATGGTAAAGTCTATGTTCATATGCAGACTGGGTTGCTAAGGAGTCAGCCTAGCAATAATAAGGGATCTGGTGATCCCCTGTATCCCCATGACATCTCCCTTTTGGTTCTTCTAGCCTGCTTTGATCCTTTGTACCTGCTGTTGTTTTGTTACTGTTCCTGTAGTATTGCCTGTGACGGGTAGAAGGGAGCAGAGGAAGAAATTAGGAACAAGTTTTCTGCTTTCTCTTCTTCTTACCTTTTCTTCCAGCTTTCCTCTCTTCCTCTCTGCTTAAATCATGGGAAGGAAGATTAGGGAGGTTGATGGGGAATTCCTTTCCTATCTCTGTTCCCCTTCTGAAAGAAAAACAGGTGCCTGTACTAGTCCTCTAACTCCTTCTAGTCCTAAAGTTGTCACTGTATGTCTCCGTCTTACCCAACCACCTGACTGTTTTCCTATCCAGTTCCCCTGTTTGCCAGCTGCTGTTTTTAGGGACTGTTCAATAGAAAGGATCACTATTTGTTGGTTAGTTAGACATGTCCATGACAGAAGTCTTCAGAAGGGCAATACTGATTAAGTTGTTTTCTGCTGAAGTTAATGGCTCATAATTTTACAAGTATCTCATTGGCAATGTTGAGAGTCTACATGAAAATACATTTCAGGATCAAGTCACTATTACAGAAATTGGCTTATGTTGTTCAAGTAGTAAATAGCGTTGCCTGCACCAAATTTTTCACTTTGGATCAGGGATGCAAACTGATGTACATGTAATACATTGATGGTGCTATTTGCCATCTCAGACACATAAAGATGAATGCATAAACTTCTGACCTTGCTTTACTTTGTAAGAGAAGCCATACTACTGATCCTTGCCTGGACAGATGGTCATCATTTATCATGTAAAAAGAATCATCAAACTATGTAGGATTCTTTGTGCAATATTCTTCAGGGCGGTTGCCACAGGGAAATAATTCACTTTTATTTATTTAGAAAATGGCTTTTATTAAATCCCTGCCTGTTACACCTCAAGCCTTCCTTGCAAAACATAAGACAGAGAACAAATCAATCAAACCAATAATATACGTGTGCTATGTTTTCCTGTTGGACAAAAATGTCCCATTTGGAATTGACTGACAAGAATAAGATCTTCTTTTCCTTATTTGTTAGTATTTTTGAAATTAGGTAATATTAATGTGATAATGGAAAATCAAGAGATAAACATTACTTGTTAAACACTGAAATCTCCTTTGTAGTTCAGTCATAACAGAAAATTCATGACAATAAAGCCAAGCAAGAACACTATTAATTGTTTTAGATGGAAATATTTCCTTGATAACAATGTCAGTATTTTCTGTGTGCCTGTTTTCTTTATCTTTTAGAAAGACTGTTATTTGAGAAGCAATCTCTATATAGTAACAGCAACTGCAATTTTAGTACTTTGAAAGACATTGCTTCATAATTGTCAAAATCCTCCTCAAATATGTCTATTTGGATTCATTTTTTACAGGTCAAATGAAAAGCATGAGCAGGCTGTTAATGATTTCAGATTCCAGACTTGCAATCTAGTAAATATTAGTCTGATACAGGGCTATAATAAAGTGCTCCTTCTTTCTGATGGCACTATTTTAAACAACACAACTGAAAAAAGCTTACTTGTCAAGGGTGATAAGACTTAGTCCTACCCTGCAGAACATGGCAAAATCAGATTGCATCTAGGTTGTGTCTTTGGGATTGTCTGTCAGTGGAAATTTAATTTGTGCTTATGAAGTTCACACTGTGGGTATGCTCGTGATTACATGGTGTAGGTTTTTAGGGATACAGCTCGGTGAGATCATTTGCATGCATTCAGCTTTCACCAGAAAGGAAAGGTTCATGTTGTAACAAGGGTGAATTCTCAACCCATAACTTAATTACCTTGTCACGAGCATGAGAGAGGCCATTTGAAGATCTGGATTTATTTTCCTTCTTCACTCTCCCATTTCTTTTTGATTGTTAATTCTCAGGAGAAGAAATACATGATGGGAAGTGAGCCTAAACCTCTCCTCACTGCTCTTGGAGAACTTGTGAACTTGAGTTTTTAATAGTACCATTTCTTTAATAAACTATCAGAAAAAAAGAATCTACAGATTGGCTTCCATATGAGTCACAGCTAATACGGAACAGAAGGGTTTATAGTATAGTTGGTGACACCATTAATAAGTTACCTGGTTTAGGAACAACTGTAGGTATTTTAATAAAATATGCCAGTTTCTTAAAAATAAATGCAAGCAAGATTTCACCACTGTTCTCTGACCTGAATTATCTTCTCTTCACAGTAAAATCTGTGCACATTAATGGATAATTGCTACGGACAGTCCTGGGCATCAAGTGCATGTCTCGACTGTGTCTAATGTAGAGTAAGACGTGGGTGGCCCCCTTCTCCCATACTCCATAGGGAGGAAACCCAGGCAGGGAGGGCAAGCAGGGAAGGCAGGTGGTGTGACATGCTCCCATAGCTGCCCCAGGGCAGACTGGGACAGCAGAGCTGATGATGGTTCTGACACTCTGTTATCAAATTTAGGAAGCAAAACATGCCAGTAAGATGGGTTCATTTGTAAGAAAATGCATATTGACCTTAGCTCTTCCGCACCCTATTCTGCCACGTGTATTTTACACTAGTATGAGTTTCAATTGAAAGTGTGGGGCATCTCCTGAGATGGGCTGGTACTTGTGCCCCTTGTGAAGTGATGAAAATGACAGCACCAGTTATGTAAGAACAGATCACCTTTACCCTAATTTTGTCAGATCAAAAGCTGTCTCTTCACAATTCTATGGGTGAGCGTGGTATTAGCAAAAACTAAAGTAATACTTGGGTTATTAATGGGCATAAAGGATGTTTATTGAAAGGTGTAGTTCATTGGACACTCTCTGAACTGAGTTTCTCAGAAGTCAACGATTTGTCTACTGTGCTGAATGTCATGGAAAACACTTTTTCCATTTTAGTCATCCTATTTACTATGTGCCACTTCTCAAAACTGTTCACGATGCTGTTGTTCTTTCCTCATGTTTTCATCCTTTTCTTTCTGTACATTAGGTTATTTTGGTCCAGGCTGTTATTTTCTTTCAGCTGGGTAATTAAGAGAGCTGGTTTCACTCCTTTTATGCTCATGCTGAATTTGCCTCATTTCTATTTTGTTTTTCAATTCATACGTCAGCAGAGATCTCTAGTTACAACAGCTTCATGTTTCCTGGAAGTTCTGCGTCACAGGGCCAAATTTATACCTGGTGCATTTTCCACTGACACAGAAATTACACCAGGAGTGAATCATTCTCTGCTGTTTATATTCATCTGGTCTTTTTTTTCCCCTCAGACATCGTTCGTTTATATTAATCATGTAATTGTTGTCATTTGAATGATACGAAATCAAATTACGTTGTGTTGGGGACTTGGCAAAGAAAAGAACAATAAAATAGAATTATGGAAGTCACAGATCCATGCTAGATCTGTTTCTTTCACATAATGTACGTAGTACTCACAGTAACTACTAAATCTTATTGCAGTCTATTTTTCACTGCTCTGAACAAAAGAAATGTAAGATGGGAAAATAGATTTTAGAGATAATCTTGCATTTGGGAGTACAGGAGCTGCAGATACCTCTGACCCCTATACAGGATGAGAGATGACTAGCAGTCAACCAGCTTTAAAGTGATGCACACTTAAAAAGATGTAGAGCAACCCTTCTGAGGTCTGTTATGGGTGCCTAATATGTAGTTAAATGATGATGATTTTAATTGTGTTTGTTAATAATCCTAGAAAGCTACACATACAAAAAGGTAAAAAAACAACTGTCGTTGCAAAATATTCAAATCTAGTGGCTTCCTTCTCAACGCTGTCTGGTTGGCAGCAGTCGGGAGAGACAAGCATAAGAAAAACGTGATTTTTTAATTCTCAGTTCTATGGCTGTCTTCACTCTGGTCCTAAATAGCCAATAAAGAAATAGGCTACATCCCTGAATCTCTTGGCTGCAGTACATTCAGTGAGTCTGTGGGGATGGTCCCCGCACTGCTGACATAGCAGCAAGAACTGTAAGAAGGCAGAAGAGTTTCTGAAACCGCTTCATTGATTTTCCCGAGTTGAGAGGCAGCAGTACCTAGCCAGTTATTATACACTCCTTGCCAGCTGGCCAATATACTGGCACAGGGTAGTGGGATCTGGCTGTGAGACCCTTCCCTGCCCAGCCCACCCCTAGCTGGGAAGGGCAAAGGAGTTCTGAAAAATAATCTGGATTTTATCTGGACCATCATGATGATAAACACTGTTGTCTCCCACCATACTAAGGCTGAATTCAATGCCCATGAGGGGCCTTCTTATTGGTGCCTTGCAAGGAGCCCTCTGCAATGGAAAAAAAAAAAAAAAAAGTTGTAGAATGTATATAGTTTGCTTGATGAAAGAGGAAATCTTCACACATTAATAAAATATATTCTGGAAGTCTTCCTTCCTGCATCTGCTCTTCAGCGATGCATATTGCACAGCACCCAGTTATTTTTTGTGAAGTCTGTTTAGATTGGTGGCAATAGGTGGGGCAGGTTCTGTTTATAGAAGGTGAATGTATGGCAGCTCTGGAGCCTGCTTACCGCATTTTAAACTCACTACGAGGCGGCTTCTGCCTCAACCCTGTAGCAGAACTGTGAGCTGGGGAGAAGGAATGAGCCCTAACTTCTGTATCTTCTGCACTCCAGTGCTGTGGTGGGCTGGAAAATTACTCTTAGCTCTGGCATCAAAGTGAAGTAGATTAGGGCCAGGATAGATGCACCTGTGGGTGCTGGAGTGTGTCAGTAAGTCTTCCTGGCGAAGATGGCTGGTGAAATGGGTCCGAAAGTGTGAAGCATCAAATTAAGAAAGAGATGCAAGGAGAGCTGGGGAGGGAGTCAAGGTGAGAGTCTTTTGTAATGCATGTGTTCAATGTCCTTGCCGTCATACGTATTTTCGTAGAAATAAAAGTTATCTAATCCTCGTGTGCTCTCTTTTTCAGACTATAAATGAAACGAGGAAAAATACTTTTGGGTTCTATTTCAGTTGTCAAAACTATCAGCAAATTTAATCCTAAATTCACTAAAACATTGTGTCCAAAAGAAAAAGACAAGCTTTGACAACTGTATTTTTGCAAATTTGTGGTGGAAGCATGAAGAAGCGCCATACATTATTCACTAAACAACCAGACAGAAAAACTACTCTATTCTTACTTCTTCCTACCCAATCATTCTGGACTGGAATTTCTGAAGATGTGGGAAACCCAGATTAAATTCTCTTGCAATTCAAGGGGCTTTGAACCCATATCTTACAACAGAGTTCACTAACCACTATTGTGTGTGTTACTCCAGAGTGAATTTTTCTGAAGTACTCTTCTTAATGATGTTCAGCATTGCATAGAATACTAAACTTTTTGGTGGAGGAGTGATAGGAGCTTAGTAGCTTTGCCTGTTTTTCTCTCTTTACCCCGATGTATGTTTCATGTAAAGCGAACATACTCCAATAGCAGAGATTAAGAACAACACTCAAGTATACCTTAGAGTGGTTCAGACTCGCCCTGGGAGATGGGAGACAAGAGTTTAACTGCCCCTAAGAAGTGGAGAGGTCCTGTACCCTCAAATAATCTTAACTCCAAATATGCCATATCTTTCAAATACTCTAATGCTGCACTGTTAATGTATGTGATAGGAGGAAGAGGTGCTCGTTATTTATTTCCTCAAATCTGCCTCCTCTTTTATTTCAAATAGAAAAGCCCTAATACTTTTCTTGATGGTTCCTTCAAGCATGTTCACCTGTGACAGAACTAGAGTGACAAATATAAAACCTCATTGTGAAAGATGTAGGACTGCACTCATGAGAGCCTTTAGGGAACAGACACAAGTGCCCATCACAATCTTCTGGTAGCAACCAAACAGCAGTGAACAAGCTGTTTTAAAGTAATCTCACTCAGCCTTAACAGGTCCTGCAGGAATATCAGCAGCACCTCCACATCACAGACTGATGAGAGATCAAGTAAAATTGGCAGGAATACTTACTATTTTGAATGATAAGTAATTATAATAGAGAAAATAAAAGAAAGCAGGAGTAATGCTCAAAACTACAAAGACTAATGTGAGCATTTGCACATGAATGTGACTTGCAGTTCTTTATCTCCCAGTATGTGATCTTCAGCAAATTCAGACCGAATACTGTCTTTGTTCACTGCTGTAATAGCTACAAACCTCCTTAAAGGAAAGACCCTTTTACTTTTATCATCTTATCAACTTCATGTGAAATAGAACCTGGCTGTCTAAAACAGTCTCGTGTCTCAAGGTGCTCTACAAAGTAGGAGCTTTGTAAGAAACTGATTGTGCACTGACAGATGAGCAAATGGAATGGACAGGTGTGTTTGACAGTAACTTTTACACAGCATTTTGTTTGAAAGCCTGGAAGAGCTGTCCAGCTGTGTTGCGTAATCTTGTTACATTTTTTTCATGCCATAAAGTCAGGCTGACAGAACTAGGATGTGATGAAAAGAAACGGCTCATACACATTTAAGTGGACCTCTAGCTTACCAGGCTGTTGCTAAACAACGGTAACTTGGATTGTGTGCAGATGGTTTCCATGTGGTGGTAGGCCTGTCTTTGTGTGGTTCTGACATGGGAATGCCATTTTCAATATGAATTAATGTATAACAAATTGTTCATAGGTTGATTAAAGATTTATGTCTTGCAAGACAAATTCTCCAGTGCTTTAAACTATTATTGACACAATGATGGCAGTTCCCAAATGCGAATATTCCTCCACATCAGCTTATATCAATGTTATTTAGCTGTTGTTTAAATATTTAAAACTCAATTTTAGTTTAAAATGCAGGCATCATGAAAGGTAGTACGTACTTGTTTTTAAACAGCTGAAAAGGCAGGAAACGATTGGCAGTACAGTTATTCATACACTTGATTTGAAGTGGTTTGCTGGTTAGGGTAGTACATTTAATTTCAGAGTAATGTCTTTGTTCTTCCTGCAGGTTTTGGAACAATACATCCATATTATGAATTCACTCTGATGAATATTTCTTGCCTCTCTATTTCACACAGATATCCAATGCACAGCATGAGCAAATATGAGAAGAAGCATGATAAGCATTTCAAAATTCAGCCCAAATATCATCAAATATATTCCTCACTGGAAAGAGAAACTATAACTAACCTACTAAAACTTTTCACTGTGGATGGTCGCAGTTGCTTCAGTTTCTTTTAGGAGCACATCCTGTGGTATTTTGAACCATGGATAAAACCTCATGGTTTGTGTTTTACTTTGAGAAGATAGGTTTACTGCCAGATTCAAGAGCATGCCTTCTCAGAGACACCTCTTTGTAGGGAACTCAGATTCCTTTATGAAAAACTAGGGATCTAAATTCTTCCAAATTTGCACTCCAGCCACAGGGCCTAGCTGCATATGTAGAACAACACAAATCCTGGCTTTCTTGGCTCTCTGACTAAGTGTAAGCATGTCAGAGTTTTAGCAAAAGCTTTGAAACTGCTGTCTGTGCTACTGGGGCTCTTAAATCTCCACAGATGCCCTTTAAATAAGGCACAGCTTTCACTGCACCTGGGGATCAATAGTCACCTGGTAGCAGAGTGTAACTGTCCCTGGCACTGGCTGTTTGTGGTCAGCATAACCCGGACTAACTAGCTGTGACTCTGAGACTTTTGTCAAGTGACCTGGAGCCTCCCAGCAGAGAGGGGATGATGATATAGTATATTGATTTTCTTAGTCCTTTCTTTCACTGAGAGATCTGTTACCGGTCTAAAACATGCCTTGCTTAGCATGTCTGCCATCAGCCATGACTTCACAGCATCTTATTTTCCATTTCTAGTGCTGCAGTTGTTCTCTGGGCTTAGTGGCTTTATCACGACGGTTTCTCATGGCTTATGATTAGGTTGCACTCCCACTGATGCTCAAGGGTGATTAAGCCATTCCTTTCTAAAGAGCACAGCCAATGGATGATAGCCCCTGCTGCTGATATGGCAATTCTGCCCAGTAATTGTTCCATCCCAAAGCAGCTATGCTGGGAAGGAATGGCAGAACTTCAGTTTCTTTTAGAGCAGGTGAACAACGTGTCTGTACTGTTAGGGTCCTCCTTGAGCTCTTCTTCTGGACTTACCAATTGTGAATTGCAGTCTTTATGGAACAACTGTTTCAATAGCAGGGTTGGGGTGGGCTACTTGCTTTGTTGTCATCTTAGGCCTGTTTTTGAGGGCAGTCTTAAGAGAAAGCAAAGCATCTGAGAAATGCCTTGGATCCAGTTTTCCTACTTGGAGTATGGTAAGACCACCACTCACTCGACAACATTTGTCAAACCATGAAGGTTTAAATGGATTTCTGAGCCACAGTTGGCAGCATGTGCCATCTCATTAGAGACTCTGAGATGTGGGGCTTCAGGAGAGCATTGCTACTGCTCCTGTATAGAGAGGACTGAATTTTAACCCTTAGGCTGTTGTAATGTCATGCCTCATTTGTATGGGTAACTGACTTGCTCTTTTCTGTTTCCTTATAGGAATGATGCAGATTCCAGGAAACTTGGATTGTCCATGCAATTTCACACAGCATGCATGTTGTGCTGAAGGAAGATCCCCCTAATTTTGGGAGAGGTGAGATCCCATTTATTAGCATTTTTGACTCATTAATGTAGCTATTTTCCTTATTATTTTCTTCCATACTTTTTTTGTAATGCTGCAAGATATATATGGTCTGAGATTTACCTTCTATTTCCCTGCCCCAGGGAATGAAGTTGTTCCCACCTGTGTTTTATCACAGTAAATGGGTTCTCCATTTGTGCCCTAAACATTCCACTTGCAGTAATGTGTAACGCTTCTTTTCTGCAGAGACATGTAATCCAAGTCACAATCCTGCTCAAAGTAAATGTTGCTTTGCAGCCTGGCATCTTAATCTATGCATACAAAGTCTAATTACATGAACTATTATCTTTTATGTTATAATATATCATAAGGCCAGAATGAGTGTTTCTGGATGTTCAGTTTTGATTTAGCTCACAGGTCATGACTTCTTGCAGAACATGAACTGAGTTCAGGTTCCTTGGAGCTGATGCTGTTGTGGATCTGGGTTCACAGGTGCTCTGATTCCACTGATGATAGCAGGGGACATATCATACTTCACGTCATGTTGTAGTTTCAGAGGAGTTTTTGTTACAGGCATTCCAGTGATATTCTTATTCAGAGCACATATCTAATTTCAAGCAGGCTCTGCTAGTCTAGTGCCATTAGACATATTGTTTGCACAGTTGGTAGAATTTTGAGGAGTGTTGAAAGTAACAAGTGGATTCACTTGTATCTTTAAATTGCCAGGGAAAAACAACCGTGCAATCATTTTTTTCTGTGACATTGCCAACCGCAGCCAGCTTTGTTGAAAGTATGTAGCTTCAACATGTGAAGCATTGATGACTTTATTCTCTATCACATTTAGAGTGTGTAAGAGCTCACCATTTGTGTTTTACAGCTACAGAAACAATTCAGTGTACAGTGAATTGCAGTCATTGAAATCAAAGGGAGTTTGCTGTCTACCTGAGCAGTAACAGCACCTTCAGCAAAAGGCAGAAGGATTGGCTGTGGGACTTGGGATATCCCAGGAGGAAAGGAAGATGAAACAGTGAGGTGGTCATGGGGAAGGAGCAACTGCATTCAGTGAGCATTTGAAAAGTGTGTACCCCATGTTTATAAGCGGAGGAGTCCTAATCTGGCTAGCAGGACTCGGGCAAGTAGCTATATGCAGTGACTTGGGAATGCTCAATCAGGGCAACTGAGCATCATGCTCAAGAGGAAGTTCAACTTCTGAATTGTCAATGAGTGATTCAGAAAAAGCAAGAAGTCATCTTACTGGCAGTAAGAGTAAGCCTGATTTCTGTCTTCTTTGCAATTGTATTTATGCAAATTTTTTATCTTGTTGCCAGTAGACAAGTTCTTTGCAATATGCTGAATGCATATCAGGGCTTTTTTTTTATTTCAGCACCTCTCAGGATTTGAGTAAATGGTCCAGGGACTGATCTCACTGGTACTTTCCCCAGAAAAATCGTCTGTTTCTGCTGCTGTATTTCCCTGACCTGTTACAGTGGAGATTGTGAAGAAATTTTGAACCAACTATATCTTTTGTTTGTATTTAGCTTTTGACTAATTGTATCATTTCTTTGCCCTAGAAATTATACTAGCCCATATGTGTTACAACTCTCAGGAGGAAGGATCAAAAATCTCCCATCTTCCAGTGTAAGGAGAGCACTGTGGGACGGTGAAAATAGTGAATGTTCGGTTCACAGTTTTGTTCCTGCACTTGCCCTGTCATTGACATCTAGAGCTTTAGCTGTTTCTCAGTATCTCAGTCACTAACTTGTTGCTCCTTACATTTAACATAAGACCAAAGCCCATTTTGTAACATTTGTTAATCTATGAAGGATAAGATGGAGCTTTTAACCATAGCTGATGCCATGTATGTCTTATTCATAAGTTCTGGAGGTTCTGGAATGCAGGCAATCATATTTTCTTTTGCAATATGGGGGCAATAGAATGCTGTGATGCCTATTTCCCTCCATTCTTTTCTCTATTTCCTTTTCCCACACATTGTAGTTTGTGTTTAGAAAGGTTTCTTTTGATCCTGACTAGGTGATTTTAGTTTCCAGACCTGTGCTCAATGACTGCTTAGCTCAATGACTGCTAGGAGCCTAACAGCTATACTAGAAACTGAAAAGACGTGTCAAAGGCTTGGAAATGTGAAGCACTAGTTCAGAACACAGCACAATCTGTCTTTCAGTGAGTTACAGTTTTCAGAGGCTTTAATCCAACTAGCTGAGAATTTCATTGGCATGGTTACGCAAAGGAATTGAGAACTGGTCATCTGCAAAGCAACTTTAATATGTGTAAGGTTTTAAAAAAGTTTGCTCACGTTTGTAAATGCCAAAAATTACCTGATTTTTGCAGTTCCTTGGGAAACTCAGCTGCTTTTCCAGATTATTGTTATTTCATATCTTTTTTTTTGCCACCAAAAAGGCCGAGAAACCATACTGCCTCCTTTAGAAAAAGCTTTGTTTAGGTGCTAAAAAGGCAAAACCAGCCTGCAGAAGCCTCTTCTTTTTCAGCATCTTTTGAGGCTGACTCAGGGTTTAGCTTTTTGTTTTTCCTCAATGGGTGACCTTCACACACAGCAATCCCTCTAAGTAAGCTTATTCCACTTGCTGTGAATTATCATGCCAATACAACTCTTTTATACAAAGCTTCATATAGAGCAAGAATTTTCTCTCTTAAAAACCTCTCATCAGTCAAGATGTCAGAATGAATGTATACATCTTCTGCTCTGAAATTTCAAGGGGGTAGGTTTGGGTATGAATATACTTTTAAATGCACAGTCTTACTCCAGGTGCCTTACATTACAGCTTGCTGTCCATGGCATTTATGTTCCATAACAATATTAGAATATGCTGGGGCTTCTGTGGCCTAACTTCCTATTGTAAATCTCACACCGAAACCCTTGGTTGTCTGAACTGCTGTATATACAAGGTATATATATAGAGAGAAGGGTACAGCGGCATCCCTCTTATCACAGCAGAGAAGTCTGCTTCATTGCACAGAGGAATTAGTGTTACTGTAGATGCTTTTAAGGATAAATCAGGTGCAATTGCAATGTTGAAACCACAGTCCCATCAGTCACTAATAAATAGCTGCCATCTGCTTGAATGTATGGGTGCTGCATACATTTCCTTTTAGTTCCAGGAAGTTTCTCTTATTTCACTGCAAACTACTAATTTTCAGCTCTTATATATTTCCGTTTGCCTGTGTATCTTCTCAATTATTAGTGTTGTGCCTATTTAAAACTGAGGTTTTTGTCTGTATACCAGCTCTTAGTAAAAAGGAAGGCAAAATTGTCAAAAGAGGTCTTTTGGGATAGTGGCTACTTAATATATTTAAAATTCAATGACAAAGTAATCATTAAAAATAAGCAAAACCTTTGATCACCATCAAAATCTTTCATGAACTTAGGAATTGAAAATATTTGTGTGGACACCTGTGCAAATCACCTGTGTAAATCACCTGTGTGTTTGTAGGTATTGTATTTAAAGGGCCTGGATCACCTGCTGCTCCAGCTGCTGGGCGTCTAATGCCCTCAAAACCAGAGCTGATTGGTAAAAAATATTTCTGAAACAAGTAACAGGTTGCAAAACTGTTTTCCTTTAAAAATATTTAACTTCCCACTTGCAATAGCTGACTATGTGGTAGACAACAGCAGGTCAGATTTAAATGTACAATATTTGCATAATTGAAAGAGATGGTATTGATTAATAAAGTCCACCTGATATGTAAAGTACCTTTAGTTTTTTTTTAGTTTATGTATACGCGCGCGCACACACACACACACACACAAATATCTTGGACAGGGGGTTCATGTCCATAACTTTTGTTTGCATAAGTAAACCACGTTGAGGAAGAGCCCGGTAGAGGTATTGAAGTTGCATAACTACTTTATAATTTAGGACTATGATCACAAACTGAGGTTCTGTTCTATAGGCTTCAGAATAGTGATTTCTTTCCAAATATAAGCATGGTAACTTAAAGTAAATAAATTGAAGTTTGTCCTGTAGTCTGTAGAAATGCAGACAGAATACATTTAAAAAAAAAAAAGTTTTAATGTAGTCAGCATTGTGGAACAACATCACAGCCACGTCTCTTGAAGGTCCTGCAAACATTCTTATTTTCCAATAAAGGTGGTCTATAAGGTCCATTTTCCCCATCTTTCTCCTGCAAAGAAGCTAGGAAGTGTGTGGGCTTCAGTCCTTCTTTCACGTACATTACAATTTTGTCTCGGCAAATTTAGAAATCACATTTAAATGTTTACAGGTTCTTTCCTGTGGGATCTTCAGAAGGCATCTCTGAATTTTGTTAAACTGTGCCTTCAGCATAAGTATTGCAAATTTGTTCCAGTATATGGGAAGCGAGAGATATCACTCATCAGCTTAACAAGATTTAGAATTTCATTTCTCCTACTCTGTAGAAGACCATCAAAACCAGCAGCCTCGATGATCAACCTGTGTCCTGCTTCCAGGTCTATATATTGTTTCATGTTATGGTTCTGTAAGTCATTGCCTCCCGCAGCATAATGTAGAGACTTTCAATTGCAATCAAGATGCTGTTGTCTCAAATGTTCTTCTTACAAGTGTCAAAAGGGTACAACAGGTCACTAAAGAGTCAAAGCTGCAATGGTTCAAGCACCTATTGTGTGTGAAAAAGGTCAGCAATTTTTTGTTGACTGCATTAAGTCAGGAATGTTCAAAAGCTGCAGATTTAGGGTCAGCAGCTGGAACTTTAAAGCATGTGTCTGTGTAACTGTTTTAAGTTTGACCAGAATGGAGCTTTCAAAGGGAATATCCTAATCATCCCCATTTACAAATCAAATCCCCTTTGATTCACAGTGCAGAGCAGTCTCAGAGTGTCTGAACTCCCCTTCCACAGAAAATGTTTTGCCTGGAATGTTTTTAGAGATCTCGTAAGCTTCCATACTGATGTGATCAACTGTGCTCTGTCACAGCCTTTCCCACTCTTAAATGGTTTGTTCTCACTTGAGTTTCGCTACTTGTCTAAAGAGGGACTTCTCAATACACGGCAGGATGGACAACGTGTATATAGATGTTCTTTGCAAGACAACCTCTCTGTGTTTTATCTTTAAAACTCTAGAAAAGAAGGTACAATTTGAGGATCAAGTCGTATTTTGGAGTGTGGGTAATGATTAAAAAAAAATTAAAACAGTCAAAACCTAAGAAAAACAGGCTTAGGGCATGTTCTTTAGAAGACAAAGCCCACACCAAGGAATTCTGGGCTTGCCAGAGGACTGTGTCTGCTCCTTTCCTTTTTCCCAGAAGACGAATCCCATGCAAATTAGCTTTTGATGATGTATGACATTAGGGGAGAAAAGTATACAGTTAAGATTATAAAACCGTCTCTCTAAACTGATCTTTTGTTCTGCTGGCTAACTAACTCCCTACTTTTAGTACAACTATTTGGTTGCATACTCTGGAAGGAGAGGAATATAGCTGAACTGGCTCAGTTCCATAATAAGGAGTTAACAGAAGTGGGATTGTATCTGGGTCCCAATCTGGGAGGGACAGAAGTGCTTTTGTTTCCTTGCAGTGGAATCCTGCAGGACAGTTAAACAGCAGGGAGAAAACTCAGCAGAGAAGTGGTAATATGACATAGGCTACAACCTGCGCAATGCACAAAGTTGTACATACATACCATGGAGATTATGGACACTCCCCAATTGTAGGCACCTAATTTAACCGCCTGATGTCACTTACAGCCAACAGGAAGAGCAAGATAGCTTTTTCCAAGGGGAAAGAAAAAGATATTCCTTGATCTAAACTGCCTCTGGAGCTGACTCCCCCTTGCTCACTTCCTGCACTAATCATAGAAGAAAAAGTGCAGAGAACAGCCAACTACCCTAAATACTGAGAAATTCACTGATGTAAGCATCCACCTGTGCACCTTTCCCAATCTCACAGGTACTGAGGGTTTCGCAGTCCAGGGGTCTGTTCTATACACTACTCAAGGTAATCATTCCTCTGCTGGCTTGTCAGATAAGCCAGTCCTCTGAAGTTTTATAGAACTGAGTTATTTTGAAGGTTAGGATCACCCCCAAAATGAAGAGACTGAAGGCTTTTAGGAATGCTGTTTTATTTCTCCTTTTTCTAAAAGAGACTGTACACAGTTTCTTGAGGAAAAACACTTTTATTTAGGAAAAGGTTTTGAACTCTTTGGTTGCAACAGCTTCCATCACAGACTGCATACAGTTTTAAGAGAATGGTACTTACAGCAGAATGATTAATTCAGAATTCAATTGAGATAACTTGGCTGTTTTGTAATTGCCTACGAACAAACTGATCTTCCTCATGTTTTTTGGGATTCAAAGGAAGTATTTACAGTGATTACAAAAAGTGATATGGTAGAATTACTGAAAGATTGAAATATTTGTGGAAGTTTTGCAATATTCGTTCAGCTGTGATGGAAAACTCACCTCCAAACTTTTCTAAGGTTGCAATTCACTGCACAGTATTAAATTAAGTAATTGCGTGTAATACTAGTGCATACAGGGAATTCCCAATAATCTGGATTTCAACTACTCCACAGTAAAGACTTAGTCACACTGAACCCAGATAATCATTCAAGAACTCAGATAAGCATTTCACAATGAAGAACCTAAATGTATGCTAGCAATGACACTAGCTTCAAAAAGACATTGCATTCTAGAGACTGAATAAAATACCTAGCGACTGTAGTCTTGTATAATGTCTGCTTATATATCAAGATGCCTCCTTAAAATAAGAGCTCTTTAGACTGATTATGCAGCACATATAGTAATAAATGACTTTGCTGTACTTGCAGAAAAGAGCCTGAGCTACTGTTATGGCCTACTACATGCATTCACAAATTTCTTCTGAATTTCTTAAATATGTATTTATCGATTGTACCAAAACAAATTCTTCTAAGCTGAATCAGCTTCATACATTATGAAAAGTAGAAATGTCAAACATGCCACCAGTGCACTTCATCAAGTTATCTGTATCAGAGAAATGATCATCCCGTTGCTTCAGGCCAAGCTGTGCAGTAGACAGTGATGGGTTAGTATGACTACAGAGAAAGCCCAGTCCTAATTAACTGTACCTCATTCTCTGGAAAAAAAAAAAAAAATCTAAACATTTTATTTTTTTCAAAGCAGGAGAATTTCATAGAAGCATCAGGAATAGAGTTGGAGAGATACGTCAAAACAGGCTGTGGCAGATCCAGCTCAGTTCCCTGGACTGCCCAAGTGAGGAGCCAAGACTTTAAAACCAAACCCAGCCTGCCCACGCACGCACGCACACACACACACATTACGTTATGTACTTAACGTTGCAGTATGCATCAGTCTCAAGTGATAACTACGTTATTACTAAATATATGTAATAGATATTGTACTAGTGTATTTGCCTGTATTTCCCAAGTGCAAGTTTGAAACCCAAATTGTGAAATTTGTAAGGAAAGTAAAAAGAGCATTTTACCTAACCGACTGATGCCTATGAGCAATCTCTGAAGTAAAATATTATTTTTCAGTATAAAAATTTTGTCAACTGCTTCCTTCTCAATGAGGCACACAGCCATGAAGTTCATCACGTATTGCCCTGTATTGAAACACGCAAGATTCACAAGCCACCTGGCCTGTATATCCCCCTTATCTACCCATGGTTCATCCACTACACTACCTACTGACACAAGAATTCATGCAGTGGTTCCATCGGGCACCCCTGCGACCCTGCTCCCATCCAGGGCTCAGTGGCAGCAGCCGCAGCAGAGCCCCCTCGCAGCCAGCGAGTGGGTGGCAGCCCCCGCTGCGCTTCCCCGGGGCCAGCCCGCCGGCTGCGAGGCGGTGCCGCTCCCCAGCTCCCAACAAACACCAGAGGCAACAACCTCCTTCCCAACCTATGAGCCTCGCATCTACCACTACCAGCCAGATTTACAATATTTTCCCTTCAGGGGACTTTTTAGCATTAGATGTGCCAGGAATTTCATTAAAATGCAACATTGACTTCACAGCTCAAGTCTCTGGCGGTTTTCCCCAGGAAAAACTGGCAGGGTCGATCCCCGTCTGCTCTTCCTGTTACACAACGTCATGGTGCTTCCTACACACACCACTGAGTTATGAGGATGCTTTAAACTTACATTATTCTTCCCACTTAAACAAGATGTTGGTTTTATTGCCTGCTAATAGTACAGAAGTATTTTGATGGTTCAGAGTGTGGCGGCTGACCCACAACTCACTTTGTGCTATTGGATTCAATGTAAATTGCCGGAGAGGACAAAAGCCTTGTGAATGTGAGCTTTGAATTGGAAGAAAAGGCTTCCTTCTGGGAAACGTTTAAGCTAGGAAAAAGCCTACTTGAATTTATTTTTTCTAATGAGTGTTTTGTTAATAAATATTTCCATTGTCAAGGCAACAGGAAAACTGGTGGGTCCCTTGGGGTCAGGCAGTGGGAGCGGGAGGGCTCCCCAGGAGCCGCAGCTGGGCAGGGCCTGGCAGCCAGGGCCTGCCTCACCCCACCCAGGAGCAGGGAAGGTGGTGGCAGCCCCAGTCCCGGCCATCAGGCACCTCCCTAGGGACAGGCCGAGGCTGGGCCGCAACATGGGCCTGTGGGTGGGCCCGGCTGGGGAGCTGGAGATCAGCTCTGCTGCGGCATCCCTGTGGCAGAGGCTGACGGGGGACCTGGGCTGTGGGCCGTGTTGGGGGAGCCCCAAGGGGCCTAAAATGGAGCCCTGGGCCGCAGGCAGGGCAGTGCGTGGATGTAAGTGCTCGCGGGAGGGAAAAAAGAGGAATCAGCCCTTCAAGACTACACAGCAACGCAAATACCTTTAGCAAGTTTACCCCAAAATTGCTGCCAGTTATGATTATCTGGCTGCCCAGAGTTTCCATTGTGTAAATATCAGATAACAGCAACTATGGACTTGCGGAATACAGAACTGTAACACATAACACATTGAAATTGGAAGCATTGGGCAGGAACCTGAATTTTGCATGGAAAAGAAACATATCCAGATTTGGAGTTGTATTATATGTGTACACTTAATTGATTCAACAGACTCTGTTTTTAAATGGACATAAGTCTTCCACACAGTGTTGACATTTGCTCTCCCAGGGTGCCTCTGAAAACATGCAGCTTCCCTGAACCCCCCTCCTAAAACAAAAAAAAGAAAAAAAGAAAAAAGGGACATGCTGATGGAGAGCTGAGCTTTTTTTTTTTTTTTTTCTCTTTTCTGCTTATAAGCCAGATAGTAAATAGTTCAGAGCAAGTATTTTGTAGACTGGAAGAATATTTCATTACTGCCTAATCCAAACAGATTCATCAAGAACCTTTCAACTTACAGGTCAAACTTGTGAGTGAATGTAAGCTTTATTTGTTTCACTGAGATTTCGACTTCTCCCTTCCTACCTCCAGTGCAGTTACTATCTCACACAGCTTAAAATGGGAAACAAGAGGTCGTCTTCTGCTCCCCAGCACTAGTTTCTTCCCAAGCCCCACATCTTCCTTTGGGTTCCCCAGCATGATTCCTCTTCTTCCTATAGCGGTGGTTGTGCTGTTGAGGACGGGGCTACCCCACGCATCTCTGCTAGCCCTAGGGCAGGTGTACCTGACACTACCATTCCTCAGGCCTTCCTGCTGCTTTTGCCTGGGGAGATATGTAGGTCCCAGACAGTTCTCCATTCTCACTTTTCAGATCTGCAACTGTGAGAAAGATGAAATAAGAAAGAAGGAAGTAACAGCAGCTTAATTTCAACTTTTTTTTTTTTTGTCTTGATAGCATGGGAACTGATTTTCACTAGGTTCTGGACCCTTTCAGTTCATTTCCCCGTTCTCCTCAGAGAAACAAAGACATTCCTTATTTCTTTTATTTCTTTCTTGTTCCTCTTTTTAAGGGGTTGGAGACAACAGAAGGTCCCTCCTGACTATCTGTTTTCCTCCTGGTATCAGGGAAGTGCAGAAAGCAGCCAACTAGTTCTTGGGACTTTTCAGTCCTGTCTGAGTAACAGTAGCACCCAGCCCATCAAAGCTTCGTTTGCAAGAGCATTACCCATCTATAAAATGTTCCGTGAACTTTCAGAAACATTTCCCAAGTCTTGAACAGACTTGAACCCTCAGGTTAAAAAAAAAAAAAAAAAAAGAGGGGTGGGGGTTATGGGGTTATGGGGCTTGAACAGAGTACATCAGCAACATTGTACCGTATACATTTGTAGCAAATGTGTCACTGTTTCAAATGACTAAAAATATTGAAGGGAGTTTCCCAATACTTTTTTTAAATGGACTAGAAAGCCTGCTGTGATGGAAGACAGTGTTTCCTCAGCTAAGACACATATTTTGCGGTCTCTCAGCTCTTAAGTTCTTAGTGTCTGTCGTTGACAAACCCCATGCAATGACATGAAAATTGAACTCTGCCATCAATTAAGATTCAGAATAGATAATCATATGCCCTGGTAAATATTATTAATATAAAGAAAATCTTAAAAATAATCATGTGCACTCAAAAGGAAAGCATAAACATCAATCCAGACATTTAGAGCTTGAAAGTTTGTCTACATAAAAATTATGATACTGATTTTAAGAAAAATGGAGTTATTAGTTTCAGGAAGGGTCAATTTAAAATTGAAATACTTTTCCTTCTCTTAAAACTTAGTGAACAATGTGACATAAAATATGATATGTTCTTTTATTGTCTTTCCCTGAAATAGAACGGTAAGAGAGAGGAAGACATTAGCATCTATATAAAATATAAACCATTGACTGTAAACTGAGAAACAGATTAAAAATGCGTAGACAGTAGGAATCAGAGACTACTCACTGTTAAGCTGAATACAGTATGTGATTCACAGAAATGGATGCAGATCTAGGGGGAAAAATAAATTTCGGATTTCTGTTCACCCAGTTGGAAAAGTGGAGCACAATATTCACATTTAGGATCCACATTTCTCTTTCACCTTTAGTAAAACCTGAAAACTTGATCCCATTTTACCATAGATCACAACTATCCAAAGCCAATACATGTGAAGGGGAAGATGGGATTCTGCAATTCCTTCCCTAGCAATGTCTTTGAATCAGTTTTGTTTACTCAATTTTTTACTGCAGAATTTCTTAGTCAAGAACAATCTCTATGTCAGTTATGCAGACCTTCACAGACCTAATCAGGTATTTTAAGCTAGCAAGGGGTATCCCCATTTGAAATTTATTTATCAGAGTTTTGCCATGTCTGCAGAAAACATGTTTCAAAACAGTGAGAATATCACACTGCCATCCACAAATCCGACCATTCATAACAGCAGCAAATCTTTAGCCAAATACATCTCCAAGTGTTTTCGGTTAACCAGGGCCATGCATCCCAACAACATATATATTCACAGCAAAAACACAGATATTTTTGCTTTAGAATTATTTTTACTGCTTAAATGTAAAAAGAAAATGTTCCATTATAAATACAAGCAGTTAGACACAGCATCTATTTGATCAAATAATTTTCTCTCTTTACTAACAATATAAAACAGTCATCCTCTTTAGTCAATACATCTTGTCTAGTCTAAAAACTTCCAAAAAATACAAATATTTCTGAGAAACAGGCACACAGAGTCTTTATTAGCAAGATTTATTTACAACAGAATGGAATCCGTGCAGATCAAACCTACAGTTCATCTTAAAGTATTTGGACAAACTATTGCCAAGATATTCCACATAATTGTCTCATTTATTTTAGTTCATTCTTCTAAGCTCAATACATGTGAAATAACCCATAACCTTACATTCCTAGCGACCACTGGAATGACTTCAAAAAATGTCATCAATATAAACCATATGGAATAAAAGACTAAGCATATCTCAATTCTGTATTAAAAGAGAAGAGGAAAATGCACTTTCAAACATTTCTGCTTTGACATTCTGGCCTACCAGCCATTTAGCCTATAAATGAGCGGATTTAGTCTTTTATAGACTCTATTCTTTCTTTCAAAAATTGACTGATTCATCATTATTATTATCAAACCCACTCTGTTAATTTGCTATGAGTGTCTTTCTGCAGGGACACATCAACATTAAAAAAAAAAACAAAAAAAAAACCACCCCAGCCAAACAAGCAGACCATTAAAATCACCAAATCACATGTAGAAGTGTAACACTAATTTTAGTTGAATCAGTGTTGAGTTTGAGGGGAGGTGTGAGGGGGAAAGAAAGAGGAACTAATTAAATATGCTTCAAAATATTAGGTATTAGAAAACATAATCTTTTTAGTACTTGTTATAAAATAGTAAGCCACTTCTGAATGCTGTCTCTTAAAGGCAACAAAAATTTGGCTTCCATTGCCAAAGCCACTTGGGACACTTTGTAGTGATTTTAGGGACATGACAATGAAATGTAAAACCATAACCTAAAGATTCAATTATTTTTTCATTTTGCATGAAAAAGAGACTGAAGTGCTTTTATTCTCTATGTTAGGAGCAATTCCAATATAATAATAAATTCAATATAGATATCTTTCCAGAGTTGATTTGATATATCCCAGGTAAGATTTTCAGTGAGACTCCCAAAAAAGAGACTCAGTGAGCTCTTAAAAAAAACCCCAAACAAATCCAGATTTTATTAGAATAGACGACACATTTAACTTTTTAATTGACAAAAATCAAATGGGCAATGCAAGTTAGTTCACAACCCAAGTTTATTCTAGTTGTCTCTTGTCCATTGTAAGCCTGCTCGATTGGTTTCAATCAGCTCAGTAGCTTTCTTGGTTGCAGCAGACATTGCACAAGCTTTTTCCAAAGTGAAGGGATTTTTTTGTTTGGGTATTTTACTGTGCAGGTGTCTTTTGGGGTTTTTTTTTGGGGGTGTTTGTGTGTGTGTGTTTTAAATTGTTTTGGGTTTTTTGTTGTTCAATATTCTTACTATCAATTTTGTTGCTTGCTTCTAGAAGTGATTAGATTGAGACATGTTAATGATACGGTGTTAAGGATGCATTTGCTTCCTATATTCAAAGAACTTTCTGTAACCTCCTGTTCTCAGAGGTTATCTCAGAGATACATGGTGTGGAGTAAAGCAACTCTTCTGTAGTGCTTTGAATTCAGAATTCTACTGCAGTCCTTCCACTAGCTTAGCATCATGTTCAGGAAAACTTGCTTGTGTTGTCAGCTGTTCAAGTAGGTACAAAAGAACTTGTTTTTAATATGCAAATATTTTCTTGTTTTCTAAATGGTCTTTTTCCCCCTCTCTGACTCTCTTTATGTTCTTTGAATGTAAATGTGACTTTCTAAAATACAGGATGAAAGAAAACAGACAAGGAAAGTTCTTAGAATTGCATTTCACAGACCTTGCATATTTTGTTGCTGGTGGTGTTGTCTCTTTTAAAACTGAAGTTTGTCTTTACTTACAAGTCTCCTGAAATTGCTTCAGTTTCATTCATATTTCAGTTAATAAATTAAGCATCCCTGCTCTCTCCACCTATCTCTTATGACATTCTCCACATATAGCTTCTCAGAATATTCAATAGCAGTGCAAGCAATTTTGATGTCCTCTACCGTTTGCTAAATGTATTCAGTGTTCAAATTCATATTGAGGTTTTCTGTGTACAGTTGTGGTCAAATCTATGATAAATTATCTTTTCATCAGTGTTATTAAATGTAGCACTCAGACTATTTATCAATTAACATGCTGTAATCCTGGAGGAATTTGTATGAAACTGGATTACACTTGCATAAAGAATTCCTATAGTTTCTTCAGAATCTGGCAAATTACATGTAGGATTAATCTTCTTTCCTTTCCACTTCTTCCCCATCCCCCCAACAACTTTTTTCCTTTCCCCTCCTCTGTTGATATACTCATTATTTTCTGAATAAATGCCAACACCATAGCAGATTTTTCAAAGACTCTCATTGTAGCAGACATTTTGAGCTGTGGCTTTGACAGATTGCACATTTTGAAAGTGCGATACTGTAGCAAGCTTTTTAGTAAATTTGGCAGACTACATACTGTCTTGAAATCCACTGATGAAAAGTGAAAAATCTATTAGATGTAGGTTGGCAGGATACATGTGACCTGCTGACAGGCTGTGCACATATTTTATTCGATTCCAGGAGCAAGGAATCCAATTCTCAGGGGTTTATGAAGAATTGCAGTAAATGTCACTTACAGAATGAAAAAAAGACAGTCATGGAAGAATTAGATTGTAGGAGATGACTGAAAAAGGAATTATAAAAGTCATTGTCTTACGTATAGGGGTTTTACTGAAATTATGATTGGTAGGGCATATATAGGAACCATGATAGTAGTGTGTGTTATACTGCTAAAGAGCTGCTTTGATTATCACCCCTTCTTAGAGAAAAAGAATTTCAAGTAGAGGAAACTTTCATTTTCCAGTGCTCAAAATACAGGCTTACACTTGTGATTTTGACTCTTCATTTTCAGTGCTAAGTCTGGGACACTCAGCATCCCATGATTGTTCTGCAGGGAAGAGCTCAGCTTCCAAAAGCAGACAGGGTTTTACAACAGTTTACTTGCAGGCAGAATGCTGCTCTGAGTTTTCCTTGTGGCTTTAAAATCTGTTAACTTGCTTGGTGATTCCTCAAAAAGCATGTCTGTTACACACAGGCTTGTACGAGAGGGTATCAAACCTAATACTCGGTGTGTATGGACACAAGAAGCACCCTGTGTGTGTCTGTGGCTAACCTGCAGTGTTATGAGCTTAGTTTGAATACTCAGGCCATGATACTTCCCAAAGGGGTGACAGGACCCTCCTCCATCCTTGATTACGTATTTTCACCTCCACATTTGTATTGGAATTGGCTTTTGGCACCCTATGGTTATTTGAATCAAGCTGCTGATCTAACAGAAAACTTATTATAACACAAAAGAAAAAAAAAAAAAAGTTCACAGCTGGATCAGGAGGCTTGATGGATGTATGAGTACTAGTGCTGATGCAAGGAGAGAAGGAAATATACCGTTAGGGCAGGTAAAGGACAGAACTACATATTGGTAGTGACTTCACTTTGCAGTTTTTTTAATGCAGTGATGTGTACTCATCAAAGAAATAAATGGCTTACCTAATTCTCTCCAAAACTGTGGTTAGACTTCGAATGCTTTTCAAACAATCACATGTAAAACTAGAAGTATCTACATTGCACCTCACTGCAGTATAAGTGAATCTTAGCAGTTTCTTCTTTCACTCCCTTCATAAAATTCATATATGAGATAGTAATAGTGGAATGTTATAACAGATCTTACCAAACCAGACAAATTGACTATCAGATTTTCTGTCTTTTATGGAAGCATACTTCATGACATGTTCATGCTTATTTTCATTCCTCAAGATAAGTGGTTGTACTACTTGTGTGTTTGGAAATTTCAGTGTTTGCATGGCAAAAAGAATACGCTGTTCTGATTTTTTAATATCCTGTATCTTCCTTCAAGACATGTAGCCTTAGCACTGACCATGTTGTGATGTACTAGTGAAAAAACACATTAAAAACATTACTTATTACTTTCTAATTAATATTTGCACAGGCAGGCCAAAGCAGGTCGTATCATATATTTTCCATGTCTATGCCTTTCTTTGTAAGTTTTAGGGACATTAAACAGGTGGGAGAAAAGATAAAGAATGAGAAAGACAAAACAAAGACACTTTCACAAGAGAAAGAAATATAAAAAATTAAAAAAAAATCAAAACTACAGAGTTTGGAGTCTGTAACTTTGGATTTTAATATTTGAAACTAGTTCCTACTTCTAACACTACTTTTGTGTCTCAGAACATGAAATAATGAAAATGTTTCTCACATGAGAAACAGGATGTAGGGATTATGATCCGCAGTGAGGTCTCTAAGTGAAAGCCTTGGGTTCTTCCATTTTAGACTTGGCTGAGAGACCTTAGACTGTTTCAGGGAGACCTATTCTGTTTAAGAGGGACCCACACTGGCACTGGAGACAGAATGCAACTTAGTATGTCACAGGAGATAGCAGATAGAAGTGTCCTAAGGGGTTAGAGGCATTTATAGTTTTTGTGAGTGGGTTGAGATGTAAAGGAGAGAAATTACAGGCTCGTAAAGCTGCTTATAAAGACTTTCATACTGATCTTTGCATATCAGACATGGCCAGCTGCTGATATGCAATGTGGATCTGTTCTGAGGCACTTTTACATAGCAGCTAGAAATCCAAGAGAAGGGTTGCACAATTTGTAGCCTGATGAACAATTCTTTTGGCCATGAGGAAAGGAACTTAGGATGCAAGGAAAAATATGTGATATGGAAAAGTAGTCAGATTGCCCAGTTGGTCACTGACATGTGAAGTCCTCTTGCCAGAGCACATGTCCTCCATCTTGCCCCACCCCTGTATCAGAGACTGCTTAACAAGCATGAGCCAGACAGCATGGCACTGATGTCTGAAAAGACCGGAGAAGGAAAATTAAAAATAGGTGATATAGAAATAGAGGGGATATAGGCAAGGGGGTGGATGTTGGGAAATAAAGGTAAGGAGGGAGATAAAGGTGCTAGGAGGGAAGTTAGAAACACTGAAGTAAAGTGAAAGGGGTATGTGTGGAGGGAAGAGTGGAGGAGGAGGTATATAGGTTTTGGCACCCTTGACCTTGAAATACAGCCGTCTCTGAGTTGTGGATAACTGTGCTGATGTTACAGAGAGACTGAAGCAGTCAGATTCATAAAATTAGGTCTCACAGGGTAAATAGTAATACACAATCAATTATAAATATCACAATGGCATTGGCTTGTATGATTTGTGTTATAAAGGAGGTATTTATAAAGAGCTAAGATGATATTTCATGTGTTTTCTATAAATAGCATAGTACTTTTCTCTGAACTTCCAGTATATGCTATTGTGATGGGCACTGTATCAGATGAAGTACGTTTTTTGTTTTGCTCCACTATGTCAGCTCCCAGTTTAAGTATTAATTTAGAATAACGTACCACCCATCAATCACAACTTCCATATCTTCATACTTTCCTTTGTTGTCATCTTCAGTCTTGAACTGGCATGTTCCAAATATGTGTCAGTCTTTAATCGGTGTAGCCAGAATGGCATCCAACCTTTTGCAAGTTTTAGTGTACTGTTTCTGAGCTGACATCTGATCTGTCAAATTCACACCTCTTGAAAATGTGAAGATGTAGGCAACAGGGTTAGTATAAGAATTATGTAGTTGCGAGACAACATGTATAAATGCTTTTCAGTATATTTTTTTTTAGCAACATATAGAGGAATATTGTTGTTCTGTCATTTGTATTAAATGTGTGTCTTTTTTTTAAAAAAAAAGTTCCCACAATTCAAATTATTCTCCCAGTATAAATACATGAAATCATCACCCTTGGAACTGAGGCACGATCTTCAGGGAAAATATAATTCAATTTATTGCAGTTTATTGCTTCTAAGAAGCAATATAATTGTGAACAGCAAGGATTGACCTCCAAAAGGAGAAAAAAAGAGAATCCTCCACAGATTTCATAACAGTGATACTTTTTGCCTTTTTTTTTTACTTTTGTTTTCACTTTGAATGCACAATTTAATGTGTTTTACTGAGCTATGAAACTACTTTCTTCAGGTTACTGGAGAGGAATTGATATTCTTGCAGATGCATGTGACCTAGCTGCTTAGTTATAGAAAGAAGAATTGAAAATGCCTTGCTAGTTGCATGCATTTTTATTAAAAGGTCAAATGTACAATATCTTTGGACTAATCACTTTTGCACCTGTCTGACATATAGAAACACTTTCACAGAAACCACTAAACAGAAGCACTTGTGCAGACAGACAGACTGCTCTAAAATGTGTTAGGAACTGAGATGAGAGAGGCACCCACAAGTGACAGGGCTAAAGTAACCATGTGGACTGTTCACTTGCTTTCATGTCACTGTTCAGGAATATGAAGTCCCCACCCAAGATCTGATGTACCACAGAGGCAGGAAGAGAAATGTGTAAACTATATGTAAGTCCTTGGAAGGGCCTGGTTCATCAAGCAAATGAATTGCACACCAAGAATGATGAGTTCAGTTCATAGTAAAGAAACAGTGACCAGCTCTTTCGAGTGACATAATGGCCAGCGCAGTTACTCAGCAGTGGAAAACCTAGGACTGAATTAACAACTTTTGTTAAAGAGACAAGCATCTTGAACTCCCACCTCACAAAAGAGTGCCATGGACATCAGGGTACAAGCAAATCTAAGCTGACAAGGGTGAACAATTTCACCTGTGACAATATTAGTGCCTCTGTGCAGAAAGGAGCACTGGAATCACAGGATAGAGACACCACAGAAAAGCAAGTAGAAACCCAAGAATGGACTTTTACATGGATGTTACTGGAGGAAAAGGGATGCTCTTGGGGTTGCCTATGTGTTTTGTGTTAAGGACTTATTGGAAAGTACATCAGCAACGCTGGAAAGCAGGAACACACCCCAGAAGAGCAAATCCACAAAGGAATGATTTGATTTTCTTACCAGTATAAAAACACCACTTGAAACATTTACTTACTCATTTACATGGCTCTTCTAATCAGAAGCTCTCTGAATTTGATGAGCTTTTCCACTGATTTTGATAGTGTAGGTTTAGGCTGCAAATTTAAAATTGCCTGCACCTCTGTCAAAGAAGTGTTGTATTACATTTCAAAAAATGTTTACCACTGATGATATGACTTGTCATTTTGATTACAAAAAGAGGCTCTGCAGGGAGTTGCTAATATAGCTCTAATAAACAGTCAGACCATAAAAGGCCAGAAGGACTCAATATAAATTATAATTGTGCTTTAATTTACACTTGTTGTCTCACAAAATGTTCTCTAAGGAATCTTTCCAAAAGAAGTCATCCATACAGCTGTTCTTAAAGGAAAAAGGGCTCTGTGGCAGGATGAAGCATTGTGTTTTACCTGCGGACAGTAAAAAATGTTCAAATAATCTTGTTTTTGTAATACAGTGCAAAATAAAATATTTGAATGACAAATAAGACATTCAGAATTTGAGAGTTTGTAGGGACTATGTGTAATTCTCTTTATCAGCAAAACATGGTCTCTTCCCTTACCGCATCTGGGAGCAATATCATGTTAACCCCAGGCAGCATCAACCATAAAGTTAAAGTGACAGGACATCTGAAGGGAGGATGTGAAGTTGCTTATTACATTTGCGTCAAAGATCAAAGCACAATTTGGGGTGGGTCCTGATTGAATGTATAACATTTAAAGGATATTTAAAGCTCATAGCTCTAATTAGTTGCTTACCAGACTGCTTTAATGGCGGGATAGGAATTTCATATAGCATAACATAAAGAAGGGAGCTCTGGAGCTGAAACTAAATGAAAATCTGAATTCAGGCAAAAATCTACCTGTGAAACTAGTTTTATTTTTTTGTTTGCTACTTTTTGCTTTCTACGATGGAATAAGATTAAAACCAAGATTTTTTTTTTTTTGGACAATATATAACACTTCTCACGTTTCAAAACAGTAAGAGAGTAAGAGCAACTTAAGACTATAAAAGTAATTTTCAGAGTGTGCCAATGAGCCATATGCATTATCAGATAAGGGATAATTTGTCATTAATTTAGTCCTCTTCCTTTCTGTACGGCAGGAATGGGCAAATCAAATCTTGTCCACAGCTCATTAATAGTGGTCCTACTCCCTGGGTGCTGAACACCAGGAGTGCTTGCTGCACTCTGTCATCCTGACTTCTCTCTTTCTCTTTTTACACTAGGACAGTAAACACAGAGGTATCAACATTTAGACTGCAATCAAAAGATCATGCTGTTTTAAATAATCCTATTTCATATTTATTTCTTCTTGTCTTTCTTTCCTGCGGTGAATATAACGATCTGCTATTTTATGTAATTTCTTACATAAAGCGTCAATTTTAGAGGTTCTACAACTAGAAGTAAAACACTTAAAAACCTCACACAGTAGAATGGACAAAATGACCCTTTGTTCCCATCTGTTGCTTACACAAGTTAAAATGATGTACATTGAAAGTAAGGCTATTTAATACGTTGCAAATTTTCACAGAAGATTGATGCAAAGAGATATTACATTTTTCCTGTAATTGTAATGCATAAAGAAAAAATGAGAGTTCAATGACTTCTTTGTTTTTGCTGCAGATTAAAATTTGTCTTTTAAAATGCAAAAAAAAAAAAAAAAAAAAAAGGGCTTAGAGAAGTGAGCAGAAAAGGATTTAGTCATGACCACAGTGTAAGAACTGTAACATAATATATCTAAAAACTTGTTTATGACTTTCTCTATTGGCTTTCCTAGCCTCTGAGCTCAAGCCAGGTAATACTTTGGGGATGGACAGATATGCCTAGAAAGTCAACCTGATACCAGATGGCCTTGGGGATGTTGTGAAATGAGTATATGTTTCAAAAGAGAAGCCACAAATACAAGGAAAAAGTGCATATTTAGCATTGGCCTTTGAGTTGGCATAGCAGGACTGGCAGAGCTGAGCCACTTAGGCATTTTGAAGGTGAACATATGAAATTACAGATGCCATGAGCTGGGATTCTTGGTCTGGAACGTTTCCTAATACCTCTTGAAACAAATGGGATATCTTCCATATCCAATCAACTGAAATAATCTGGATTTGTTTAATTTTCCGTGTAGAAACAATGATCCCATGGTAAAATAAGGGATTGGTGTGGAGTGACAGCAGTACATAGCAATCTCTTCCTGATTTTAATACCCTGTAAAGGGGTTGTTCTGGAAGACTTGGGATGTCCAACAGAGCAGTCCTCATTTCTAGCCATTTCTCTGCATTTCTATAACAGGTTATTTCCATATCTCAGCCTAGTCTATGCAAAAATTTGTAGCAGGTTTTGAGGCTTGTGCTTCAGTGGTTGCTAAATTTTCTTATTAACACTGAAAATACGACCACAGAAAATAATAGTTTTTTGGATCTCTCTTGCTCGCCTCATTAAAAGCTGTACAGATATTGGAACATTGCTCTTATGGGAAATCTGAAGGTGTGCATTATTTTTTTAATTAATAATTTAAAAGAAAAGTTATTCTCTTTGTGCATATGAACTTATTCTTAACAGTGTGATCAAAATGAAATGCAAGGGACACACAAAAAAAAGCAGGTCTGTAATAGCTGGCACAAGATGTTATAACTGTGGTTAGATTTCAGACATTTTCCGTATGCAATTAAAAATCATTATATCTTTGTACAAGAGCATATTTAGGAAGTCTGACATGGAGAAAGTATTTTAGTGATTTGATTTACCATGTTCTTATGCATACAGTAATCTTTGAAAGGTTTCCATTAGACTGAGTGTTCAGAATTAACAATAGTTTTGCCTTTAATTTCCAGCTGTAGCAGTAATAATACAATCGAAAGTATTTTTAAGACAATTCTAAGCATTTAAAAAAACCCCTCTATTCAGCTCTTTGACTTCTTAAAATATGAACGTTATTTTTTAAATATTGCCTTTATAAAGAATGTCAGAAAATAAAGTGTTGTTGTAAAACTTGGGAACAGTGCTTCACTGTTTATTTATTGATGTGGGATGTTCCAAATTTTCTTAAAAACAAATGGCTCTTTCCTCCTATTCATATCTTGGATTTCCAGACACAGTTATTGTTTAGGAATGAACCAACCACCCATTTTCCTGAGTGTAATTTTTCCTTTTACCCTTTCACACTTTATTAGCTGTTTCCAGACACAGATGAGGCAGGAGCAGAGGGAAACATGGAGGGGAGAAGAGTATTAGCAAGCCTGTAAATATCTAGGCCACAAGCACAAATTGATATGTTACTACATGTTAACTGGTTGATAAATTTTAGGGAATGTCAGTAGTTAATTTCATCCAGTTAATACACTTTAAGGGTCATGGCCATGAAAATCAAGATGGTAATGCTTTTCTCCACACTGAGTACATTTAGTCACACGAAATAAAAAATATTTCTAATCAGAACCACATAAAGACTATGTTAAGTACATCTACTGAAGGTATCTTGCTTAGTTGTAGCAGCTGTCATGGATTTTTCAGCTAAGATAGTGACTGTGGAGAGCTTAATGTATCACAGTTCCTTCCTCTTTTCCTTCTCCCTACTCCCCCTCAAAGTGGACAAATTTTTTATTAAGAAAAAAAGAAGTAATAAGGAGGACCTGCCTTAGCACAAGAAATATGGGCCAAAATGTGGTAGGGCCTAGATCATTATTTTAAGTAAAGTACTCTGTTTTGGTTCTGAAAACACTTACAACTAAGAATTGGCCTCTGCGTGAGGTAGAAGAGCCCTGCTGATACTGCATTGATGCTCTCGATAAGAATGTGATCTGCAGAGTTTGGGCCACAAAAGCAGCTGCCATTATGATTTGGTGGTTGGTTTTTATTTTTCTTTCCTTTTTTTTTTTTTCTCCCTCTCTGTGTGTATGTGTGTCTCAAGAGCACAGCTGCTAAATTAGAAGCTGAGATTTGTATTCAAAGTGGAGGTGGAAGAATATCTACTAACTTTCAATATAATTGCTTATGTTGCTGAGTGGGTTGTGTCTGAGGTGTTTGTAGCATTGCAGAGTGATGGCTCTGCAGCAGACTGACAGAAGACTGCTTGTACCAATTAGGCACTGCTTCTTTAGCTCAGAAGGGGAAAGCTGAATGTATTGATTTCTTCCAACGTTTAGGACACAATGAATGAAAACCATACCTTCTGCGTTCTGGGATCTACGCCTGAACTGAGCAGACTGGAGAAAACTAACAAATGCAAGAACAAAGCAGCCTGTTAAGGATTCAGTTTTAAAAAGGAGTTGAAATATCTTTTTATCAGCTGACAGAAGTTTCTGAACACTTAATGATATCATATGTGATGTAACGTAGAAGAGTTATCTTACGAACAGCCAGGAGCTTAGTTTGCTGTTGTTTACTCTTGGCTTTCTTGACTTCTAAGGAACACACGGGCAAATGGAGGAACTGGACCTATTTGAAGAGCTGAATCTATTAAAATTGGTAGAATGGAGAGTTGTCTTACTAGAAATATATTTATAACTCTACTTCAAAGAGAAAAGATGAGAAAATTCTTAAAAAATGAAAATGAGGACTTAAGGTGGTATAATCGTGTTCCTGTATAGTTGCTCCATGTATAGCTGGAGCAGGACCCGGCACTGTTGACTGTCATTCAGTTGATCCTAGTCTGTATATCTCACTGTCTTAGGTGCATAAAAGCATTTATATGATGTGAGCAATTGAAATGATGTCCAAGAATACATCATTTTAGATTTAGGGGTGTTTTATGTTATATATTTTCACTCTTCATGGAAATGAGACAGGAAAAACTCCTATCTCTGTTTTGCTCATCAGACTGAATTGGGCAATAACCTGAAATCCATCTGTAAATTAATTCTGCTGATTTTCACAGTCTGTGAATTCAGTAGAGGAAGACACTGAATGCAAGGCTTCTAGTGGTGCTTCCACACAGAAGTATGCATATGGCTTACCCTACAGGTAGAAATGGATCTCTGTGTTAATCACATGATTCATGAAATGGAGGCAAACACTGGAGAAAAAACTACAGCACTTTTTTACTGGCCCTTTTAAATGGATGTCCTTTCGGTCCTCCCCAGAGATTTGTAAGCATGTGCCAGAAATAAACAGCTGACCTAAGGAAGAGAATTCTCCCCTGTGCATCTGCTTGGGTTATAGGTTTATGGCAGTAATGAGCTGCGGAAATCAATCTTTTGTAATCTCTGCCCTTTATGCTTTACTCAAAGGGCTGCTGTCACATCTATAAATATTCCATTTGTGGATCTGTTTGAAGATAAAAAAGGTCGGCATGCAAAATCTTTGCTGTGCTCTCCAGTTGCTTATCCACAAATATGCAAAACCTGGGGTGTTTTGGGTTCACTCTATTGATTTAGATGTTCCTTTCTACAAAATCCTGCTAATGAAGTTTGCATTTTCAAGACAGAACTTACAGCACAGGCAAGACTTAAAAATTTATATTGCCTATAAAATTCTAACAGAATAAACCTGTTCAATTCTATCTTGTAAACAAGAACCTGGTGAATAGCGGCAACACAAATGAACTGTAACAACTTACAGGTATAGCTGTTTATGCGTGTGTACTATATTTCCTCAAAGCTGTGCAGGACAAAGGAAGAAGGAAGGGTGGAAACACTGTTATAATTACTATATCATTCTTAAAGTTTGATACAGCTCATTTTTCCAGCTTCATCCATGTTGACTAATTGAAAACTAGCAATCCTAAATTGGAAAAAGAAAAAAAAAAAATCTTTTAACACTGATCCCTTTCCAGAAATTCTTACATTATATGATGAGTTCATTATCTTTTTTACATTAACAGCACATATTTTGAAGTCTGTTGTTCATTTGCCCCGTTGTGCTCTCTTCTCCTTGTGCTCCAGTGGCAAAGTCACTTTCCCTTAGCAGTGGCCTATCCAGTGAAAAAATAATACGTAATAAAACAGGTTTCGTAGGTGGGACTGCTTCTCCCTTGCTGCCTTTGCCGTGTTCTCCTGGGAGAGCAGAAGTTTTCCATATGTATCTTGGCAACAAGCCATGGATGGAGAATATTATTTATGATTTAGCTGCTTTTTATTCTCCCTTATCTTTAGGGACAAGAGTATCCTATAGTCAGACCTCCTTGTCTTTGCAGTGAACCACAGAAAGCTGAAGAGCCTTATATCTGGGTATGGAGTGGGGGGAAAGACTATTAGACTCCAGAATTACAGCTCTCCCCATCTAGGTGGTGAAAGGCAGGGAAGCCTTTATTCTCACTGTTGGTTGAACTGACCTTCTGATGAGTCTGTGTTTCCCCTTGTGCTGTTTTCATTATTCTGTCCACTCCGGATGTCCGTGGAGACAGTATTTGCCATTTTACTGAGGTGATTGGGACTTCCAACGATGTAGAAATCCAACTGATCTCAACCATTTCCTTTGAGACTCTCAGCTTGCCTGTTTGATTATCCTCAAATGCCTTGTGTTATCATTTCCTGACTTAGATCACTTAGGAAGACATCCTGAAAGCTATGCTAATATAGGCTATCTGATTTTATTATAGGTTACTTCTGTGAGGTATGAACTTGTATTTAAAACCAAAAGCAACAAAATTGACAATGGAGCTGCTAAATGCACCTCTTCCATTAGTGGGTAAGGTCTGGAAACACCACATAATGAAAGGCTGATGGCTTCTGTGAGTCACAGCAGAGAAGAGACTGAGTTTGAGCCACAAATGCTGCTGTTAGGTACCACCTCCTGTTTTCAACTTGGTTCTTATCTGCAGTTTTGGATACCACTCTTGTTCTCAGCACAGTTAAGATCAGCACTTTTGATTAAGTGGATCTCCTCAAGTTTCACTGACTTCTGAGATTGGGGGAGTTTAATTTTTGGGAGGATCTTCTAGAAATGGAGTGATTGGTGTAGCAACAAGGACAGAAAATTCTTTACTGGATGAGAAAGAAAAAAAGAAACAGGTATGCCTTTAAGGCTGACACAATGAAAAATATCATGTGGAAAAATGGTTAGTACAGTGCTGACTACCGTAAGGATCCAAATTATTCAGGCTGATAAACCAGCTTAAACTACACTCTGTGCTCTGTGAAAGTGTATTGAAAGCATGCATTTGTTTCTATTATCCTAAGTCCTAATGAGAGCTCCATAGAAGTAATTGGATTTGCCATTGTTAGGATGGCAGCAGCACTAGCTACCACCCTGCATAACTATTGTGTTTAGTTAATGTTGTGTTGTGATTACCATCTTGTGAGGGTGGTCTTTCTTCACTCACAGCATTCTTCACAGCAGGCAACTTCAACCAAGTCTGATTTCAGCTTTCATTCCAGTTGGATTCATGCCCCTCTTTAACCTTGTCAAAGTCAAACCAGAGTGCCTGACATACTGCACGGGTGGTTGCCTTCCAGCGAAGAGTATTGCAGATGCATTCCAGACTTGGACAAAGCATTCCTGTTTGAGGAGAGGTCTGAAAATTAAAAATAAATCTTGCAGAATTTTAAAGAAACTTTTAGGAGTTATGGTTTAAATTTTTTTGCTTTATTTCCTTACTTGTGGACTTGTTCCTTTTAACATTCTCAGGAAACATGAGAATAGCCACTGGTCACACGACTCACCTGTAGAAAACACTCTGATGTGCTGAACTGTGCAATAGCAGTGAAAAAAAACCCATTAGTGTCCTCCCCCAAACCAGGAATTGTATCTGATTGGAGCAGCTGAAACAGTAATGAAACAGCTGAGAGAAACTGGGTAGTGCAGAAGGAATTTACAAAGAATGCACTCTCCGCATCTTCCTTTGGTACAATGAATTGAAGGCCAACGTTAACACCAGAAGCGACTCCATATTGTAGAAACTGTCTGCGAGTCTATTTGTGTGCAAGCATGAAACTGATAAGCAGGCAAACATCTGCTAAAATTGAACTATTTGTAGGAGCTACAAAATGCCTTCATAAAACTTCCTCCCCCTGATTAACCAGTTATCATCCTTCCTTGCTGAGTATGTATGGGTGGCTGTTCTAGGTTTGCTAGCTTTACAGATATTTAAATATCAAACGTCTCCCAAATGCTGGAATTAGCGGGTTCTGCTAACCACAGTTCTGTATAAAGCTGTCAGGAAGCTTGATATCGACTTGAGCAAAATTGGAACTTCAATCCTAGTTTTCAGCCACAACAAGAAAGATGTTATTGCTATATTAGGATAAACTGCAGATACGAAGTGCCTTGAAGTATTTGGTGTTGATTTATAACTGATACTCCCAAACCCTGTGGAAGTTCATCTAGCTTTTGCCTTGACCTTTCTGAATATTTAGTGTAGTTATTGGTTTTAATGGCACACACACTCGAAATAACTGTTTAGAGACCTCATTCTTCAGACACTGTATAATACCAATAGTACAATAGCATCTGGAAATAGAAGACAACTGTAAAGGCTTTAGACAAATGTGTCTTGCTTTACTGTTGACTTAATGAAGAGAGACATATGGATCTTCATGTTCCTAAAGGAATGTGTTGGACTGCAAATAGAAATGCAAAATGGAGAAATCCAAGCAGTTAATTTCCATACTACATTATGAGATTAGAAATATGCTGATCTGAATAGGAACTGTAAAAATGCATAATGCCTTTTGACAGAGATCATAAATCATGGGCTTTTCAAGGCTATTAAAACAAATTCCATCCACATTGGTAGAGCTGTTTTTAAAATACTTGTGTTAACTAATGGCTTGTGCTATGTTTTGAAAAATATGGCCTCCCTTCCCAAGTTATTCAAGTTATTTCAAGAACTTAATTTCATTCTCAAATGTATAAAGCCCCCCCTCAATTTTCTGATGTAGTGGTTCTAAATTTATTGATACATAAAATATAATGCTTTTAAAATCAGGATGAAATACTGAAGGTAAAACCTGTGTATGCAATGATATTGTGATAGTATCCACAAGGCAGTAAAACAGAGATGTAAAAACAAGTATTTATGTGGGTTTTTTTTTCCTTCTGGAATTAATAATGTGCATTGTTTTGATTTTGTTTATGTCTAGATTTAAAAATATTTTCAGATAACTTATCCTGGAAAGGCTACATAAAAAGTTTGGGATATATTAGTTTTACTTGTTCAGAATCTTCTGTTTAGTAATACTTTCCCCTGAAACCTATTAGTTAAGTATTAGCCAGTACTAAGAGTATCAAACTTTTCTCCAATAACTGCATAGAACATCTTGCATGACTGAAGATTGTTTACATGAGAAAAAGGCTTGCAATGTTTAATTCCTTTTTCAGGAAATTGCAAAGAGCTCTGGGTAGCCTGAAAGCCTACTGAAAGGTTCTACAGTATTCAGCCTTTTTTCCCCTCATCAATGAAAAATTTAAAAAGTTTTAATGTAGGTTGTAGGAAAGGAGACAAAGTTTCTTAAAATGATAATCTGGGTTTTTTTGGGGAGTTCATGTGTGTAATAATAAAGACTTCATTGTAAAAATGAAACTTTGCTAACAAAACAAGAATAAACCTCGTATGTTTAGGGGTAAAAAAAAAGGAAGGAAAGTATGTTTTGGTTGGATATCTATATATATGAAGACAGCATTTACAGAGTTGGATTTCTTTTCTTAGAAACATCAAAGCATTTTACAAAAGCTTGTTCAACATAAGCTTGCAAATAAACTTCGAAAACCATTTGTGTATTAGTATCTCTGCTTCACAGGAAAATGAGAGAATAACAAAGCAGACACTGATTTTCCTGGTATCACGCACAAGGTCACTGGCAGAGTAGTGAAAATAACCAAAACAGTGCATTGCTTGTCCTTAGTTTTAGGCATGGAACCACAGCTTCTCCAGTGTGATTGAAATCTGAGGTTAAAAGTGGCAAGTGACAGACAAGGTGAAGAAGTAAATGTTATTTGTATTTCAAGAGGATGAAGTCTTACATAAGGGAAAATTTGTGTTGAAAAGTTGTATTTTGTGATTGGAGTAGGCTTTCTAGCATGGCTCTTGGGGCCCTGAATTTGTGACACTGTTCAAAAGAGTTGCTGAGTTCTTGAAGGCTGCTCTACATAAAATATTCCATAAGATTATTTGGGAATAAAATAGTGTAGAAGACTATCCTGTAGTTGAGATACAGATTTATAAGACCATATCTGTTTTTCTAAACAAAAGGAGTCAAACTGCAACAAAACTATCTGCTGGCTAGAAAGAAAGAAATGCTTCAGCTGGCAGGGTTTATAAAGTTGGTGACATACGTCCACAGTTTTATGTCCTCTCTTAGCCTGCAACGAAGTTTATAAACGCGCTTAGCTGAAGGACAGGATCTTAGAAAAAGCAGTCAGCAAATGCTGTATTGGTGGGATGGGCAGGGACCAGAGCAGCTGAGAGTCTCTGCTGCACTTACCTTTCTTGCATGATCCAGATCAAAGTGTGCCTGTATTTCTAGGAAAAAGAGGAAGGAGGACAAATGACAAAGCCCTCTGCTTTCCTTCCTCCCTTATACTTCTGTTTGTGGGGAATTTCATGAGGAAGGTTAAGCCCAGGAGAAATTTCTTGGTTAATCCAAGTGGCTGGTGTGGCACATAGCAATGCAAATCCATGGATTTCAACCACCTGGTGACTGGAAACCTGGTGCCTACAATCCTCAGACTGAGCTACTATGAGAAATCTTATTGTCACTTTCAGATATATAACTTAATTTCTATCTTTGCTCATAGATACCACCTACATTACATTTGTGGTTGTTTACATTTTCCCCACTCTCCTTAGCCATCAAGTCGTTTGCATTATTTTTTAACAACTCTTTTTCAGCAACTACATCTTAAAAGCCTGCCCTGGTACCTAAATACATATGGCACAGATCCCAGTGTGCCTCAGGAGGAAATATCACCCTGCTTTTTTCATGTGAAAAGAGAAAATTGCTTGAGTGTCATGAAGCAGCTGGAGCTCACAAGAAAATGTTTTCAGCAAGGCCAGAGCTATCCTGCTGTCCTGGGTCAGATTAATACCCAAAATACCTCCTGTCAGAATAATCAACAAGAACTGCAAAGTCTGAGAGTCAACACCTGAACCCCCCCAATCCAAATGATCTTCCCTACTTCATCCGGGGTAAGTGCTACTGCTAGTTGCTACAGACTGGTTGCTCTTTTTCAGCTGCCTCCTCCAGACTGGTGAGCTGCCTTCATCTCCAGTTTGATTTAGTGGATACTAAGGCACTTTCAGGCCTTAGGGTTTTTCACCTGTTTGGCAGTTACTGCATGCACAATCTTTGACTTCTTCAGGGAGACTTCTGAAAGGGTTAAAGATCCAAGGAAGTGGAGGTTTAGAGGTTTTGTATCACTAAGCTAAACTTCAGTGCAGCATGCATGCTGTTTAATTGATTATATTACTGTCTATATGTTTCCTAATATGTTCTGTCTTATTTTTTAATACCTCACGATGTATTTATTACAGTCTTGATAACTGAAAATATTCTTAGATTTAAGGTTTAAAAATTACATTTAAATAAGAATATAAATTGTTTAGGGGGAGAGAGTTTTCTCTGATATTCTGTGATTGTAGTTTATGACTTCTTTACCTCTAAAGCTGATTTTAATATTTTTCATTAAATCTAGTATATTCTTTCTTCCCAAGAGCCCTGCCTCTTCATTATAACCATTTCCATCAATGACAAGATCAGAGAGCATTTTTAATGTTAAATAGGATAGAAGGGTAGAAATTAGTACTTAAAGGGTGAAACCATTAGTATTTCTGAGTGCTTCTATGTATTCATCACTGCCTGATACAGATCAGTATTAATAATGGGAGCAGCCAGACATAATCCATCTGCTGGATATTCCTTTTCTCTCTATGCAGTGACTGCCTTGTCTTCTTTCTCAGACACAGCCTGCTCTGGTCTCCAGACAGGAAATCCAGACATAGCCATTCATCAATGCTGCTATAATCTGTCTGATTTTATTAGCTTTTGAATTTTATCACCAAAATGAAAAGGAAGGTGGGGGGTGGGGGAAGAAGAACCCAGCAGTATGATTCTCCCATATCTATGAATTCTCCTCAGTACAGCAGATTGGGACTAGGCAAAAATTAAGAAGTGAAAAGGTACCTGGCAAATTGATACACACCCCGCCACCCACCCCCCCCCCCCTTTTATTTTTAAGAGCTTGATCTATTTTGTTTTTTCTTCAACAAATACATGTGGTGTGCTATAGTCAGGGTTTCTGGTTGATTGATCTTTTCCCTTCATTTAAGATTTCATGGATACATATTGAATATTCCATTTTACTGTGAGATCCCATCTATGACTGCATCTTGTTTTGGAGAGCAGACCCAACAACAGTTTGAAATTGAGTTGTTTGAAGGTGCCGTATGAAGCATTCCAGTGCCAGTTGTCCCAGTTGATTAAATCCCAGCTGGAATAGCTGGTTGAGGCAAGGAATGTTAGACTACATAGAGACCACCCCTCTGACAAATGGAGAGAAAGCAGGAGCAGGCTAAAGCCTTTGATCTTTTCTGGCAAGATGACACAAACCATTTTAACCCAGGGCATCACAACGGGAAATCACTGATGGGGTTTGCATATTTTGGTTCCATTTGCCCCCTGTACCTAGTTCCTGGTAAGGCAGAGAGAGTAACTTTTAGGTTGTGAGAAAGCATCTACCTTGGAGCTGTGTGGAAAAGATTTTCTCAAGGAGAGTAAGTTCTTTGCAGACTCCTGTGGATATTCTGCTGTGGCAATCTAGCTGGAAGATGCATGGACTCATAGAAGTGTGGTGTGTGCATGCAATGAAGGAATTCCCTACTCAGTGCCTTTTGCAGGACGGGACAGAAGTGGAGTAGTTGCCTGAGTTGTTCTTGTTGTATCTTGTACTAGGCAGGAGAATAAATATAAGCACTTCATGCTCCTGCATGATTTTCCTACTGGATTTTTAACACTTATGAGCCATTCAGTGAGCTGTCTCTCTCAGTGTAAACATCAGAAGGAAATGGCCCAGAGGTGCTATGATACTTCTTCTTTGACATGCTGAGTTGCTGCTAGGTTGAACATGTGCATGGTAAAACTTCAGTCTTGTGTTCTGTTCATTGGCCTAGTCTTCTCACCTGTGTGAAAAATGTTGCTTAATATATACTATTGTATATCTTTGAAATATTATTTTTATTTCATTTTATATTAGGTTTTACATCACCCTTTTCATCCAACAATGTTAACCAGGTATGTGGATATACAAATAAATGGAGTGTTGAAATTCAGTTCATAAAGGATTCCTCAGTACCAAAAATATTAGTACAAGCTTAACACATTTTATGGAATTTACCCTTCACTTAATATTTGACCAAGGCCATATTTTCTTCAGGTAGCCTAGATAACAGTTTCTTCTTTGCTTTCCGACGAGAGAGAGAGTCACATAAATAGGCCAGTAACGTATCAATAATTTTTATTATTCAACCTAATCTTTAGGATTTCATGCATGTTAATTTTCTAAGCAATTCACAATAGTTTAAATAAGATCTATATGTATTACTTCAAGATGGCAATTTAAACTGCTGCCTCCCAAGTTGCTTGAGCTACATCTAACTACAATTAACTATCATTAAGGCTATTAACACTTCATTATCTCACAGGTTTTCATGTGTGTCGTAGATTTTAGGGCAGAGGTTTTGCTGTATTTTTGACGGCTTGCACAAATGGTTTTAGGTTCAGAAGCTCATACAAATCATAATTTGGGATTTGGCAGAGTAGAGTGTATGTACCAGGTAGCAGAGATCTAAACCTTTCGTTTTGCTATAGAAAAATGTTATGCCGTTCTAGATGAAGGTGGATTTAAATGCTAGTCTGTTTTTCAGGTATATGTAACTTTTAAAGAGTGGTTATACTTTTGGAAGAATCTGGAGCTTTTTCTTAGTTCCCAAGCTCCATTTAAAGTATTTTCAGTAAATTTATATGCTATTTGCCTGAGAGAGAAAAGGTGTTTTTAGCATTTTTAGTGAGCTGCGCATTGAAACAAATATAATTGTCTTTATTTCTTTGCATATGGAGACATATGGATGCATCTAGATAAATACAGCTGAATAATTAGGCACTTCAATACATGTAAATAATAAAGGAAATTGGATATTTTGATATTATGTGACCTGTATGTACAATGTAATCAACAAAGCAATATTTACCTTATTTTTCACTCAGAAAACAAAGCATGAGGCTGTACATATTAAATATAAATTCTTGGTCGACTTTTAGTATTTAAAGGTAGTTTGACTGCTTATAAATGCTCCCAAAATTCTGTACTGTCACTTATTTGTATGGCATTTAATAGATAACACATTTAGCTGAATGAACGCTGCTTTGTAGAGTAAACTGTAAAGCAAGGGACATTCCTCTGGAAAATGTTTACTCTGTGGAGTTGTCCATCTGTTTTGCCTGTCAAGATGCTCACTCAAAATCTTGACCTTTAGAAGCAACATAAGAGTAATACATTAGCTTTCAAGAACATATTTATTCAGTTGTCCCTCTATAGGGTATTTGAACACCAGCCCAGTACACATCTGCTCTCTTACGTGGAGATTAGAAATGTGAACGTTATGAAACAGAATCTGGAAAAGGCATCAAACTGATGTCTTTGAAAAGAGGCCGATTAATTTTGGAACTTCCTTGATTTCATTATGAAATTATAGCATTCAAAAGTGGAATGATGTTAGTGGTGTTTTTCCAGAATGCTATACAGCAGTCTGTAGTAGCAGCATTGCTATGTGGTTTGCTGGGTTTTTTTTAATAAATTCACTTTGTATTATAGTGTTAAATGCCATTACTGTGGCTTTACAGATTTTGCACTTTAGTGTGGTATGTGGAGCAGAGCAGTAAGTATTCTATCAGTGGAGATCAAAGCAGCTTTTTCAGTACTTGATGTGTCTGGCATCTTGGTATGTCTGTAAATCTGTAGAAAAATGTGTGCTGAAGCATCAGTAGAGTCTAAAGTTTTGTATTGGTATAACATAAATCTACAGGGAGTGGAATTGTATATTTATATAAGCCTTGCATAAAATGGAGCCTATCAGAGAGAATTCTTTCTGTATTTCCAATTCCTCATTCTTTGAAATGCAAGAGCTGCTCCACTGCAGTTTACCAGAACTGGAAATACAGCAATTACAGTTATTTGGAGTACAAATCCCCATCAAGAGAATGAGGATTTCTTTCAGAAATCATACAGTTCAAAACTCTGTCTTTTTATGTTCATAACATAGCCACCAATGATCTGTGGGGTAGAACCTTTTTATACAATTACTTTTTTATACAATGACAAAATACCCATGCAGAAAGCGGGAAACTCGTATTTGATCTTTTTGTCCTAAAGTGTTCAAAAAGCTACTCTCCTGTCTTTCAGGAGTCAACTCTGAATATCATGCTGCAATCTGTTCTCTGAAGCTTGCAGAAAGTGTTTGAATAAAAGAAGGTAAGATTCATGGGAAAGGAAGAAGAGAAGAGGAAGAAAGTGAGTGCTTGTGCAAAAGAGCACCTGATTTTTAATTTGGTTGTCAGCAAAGCCCTCTATGGTTGAAGAGCAGTAGGTCACAGATCTTGCTCCAAGGACTGCTCCTTATAACTGAAGTAGCATCGCTGCTTTAGCAGCTTTATTTTGAAAAAGAACAGTGTTTTCTAAGAAACTGAATCTATCCAGGATGTGAGAAGTGTGCTCTGAAAATGCCTACCTGTTATTCTGAGTTCAGTAATTGGATAAAAGAGTAATTGTGTTACTGGAAAAGCTTTTAGAACTATAAAAATACATTACGGGATTACTAAAGGCTATTTGAAGTAGTTACTGCTTAAATGTTGGTTTTAAGCTGTAAGCAAAGAGAGATGAAAGATCAAGGTATTACAGTGCACACTTTTTAAAAATAAAAGATTGTAATTTCCATTGTTTTTGTTTTACACTAATTTAAAAAGGCATTGAAGTCCCTTTATGAGAAAAGGTATTTGAAGCAATAGGAACCTCTAATCAAAGTAGATGGACATTGTCATATATGAGGGAGCGTGTAGGGCCGATTAATAATTTGAATTACTTAGGCAGAGGGTTTCTCAAGGTATTGTTTTGATTTAAGAAACTGCCTGGTTGTAGTGGTTTGACCTTGGCTGGCTTCCAGATGCCCACCCAGTTGCTCTCTCATTCCCCTTCTTCAAAAGGACAGAGGGAGAAAATAAGATGGAAGAGCTTGTGCGTTGAGATAAAGACAATGAAATCACTTACCAATTACTCTCACAGAAAAACAGACTTGGGGAAAATCAATTTAATTTATTGCTATTTAAAATAATTTAGATGCTGACAGACAGAAATGAAAACACCTTCCCTCCCCTCTCATTTTTTTCCCAGGCTCAACTTCACTCCTTTGTTCCTGACTCCTTGACCTTCTCCCTGCCTTGAGTGGCACAGGGTGGATGGGGAATGGGAGTTACGGTCAATCTATACCAGATTCTCTCTGCTGCTTCTTCTCTCTCACACTTTTCCCTGCTTTAGCATGGGTCCTCTCCACAGGCTGCAGTCCTTCAGCAAGTAGCCACCTTCTCCAGCATGGGATCCTCCATGCTCTGCAGTGTGGATACCTGCTCCACCATGGTCTCTTCACGGGAAGCAGGGGAATACCTGCCCCACTGCAGCCTTCTCCACAGCTGCTGGGGAATCTCTGCCCCAGCACCTGGAGCTCCACCTCTCCCCCGCCCTCCTCCTCCTCTGACTTCGATGTCGCAGGGCTGTTTCTTACAATTTTTTTTTCCTCACACCTTGCTGCCATGCAGTGTTTTGTCCTTAGCTTTGTTTTCTGAGAGGCGCTGCTGCCGTGGCTGCAGTGCCCAGCGGTAGGTGGGATGAAGCCGGCTGGAACCGGCTGGAACTGGCCGTGCCCGGCCTGGCTGCGCCTCACAGAGGCTGCCCCAGCACCGGCACCCAATGCACTGGTGATCAAGAAGGAATAGCGAAGGTAAGTCACAGAAACAAGAAACTGAGGCCAAAGCTATATAAGAATACTTTTTTACAGAATCATAGATTCACAGTTTCACTGGGGCTGTCAGGCAGAATTATTATTATTTTTTTTTTACAATGTCCTTGGTGACATGAAGTTGGAGTGAGGTCTTCCACCAGCAATTTAACCTGCAGCAATTCAACAAAAGATCTAGGTTTAGAAATGAGTAGGTATGAAAATGAGTCTGTGATATGCCCATCTGGTAATTTCTATTGTATATACTTTGTGTTTTGGCGTAGAATATCAAGCACCCACCATTTTGTCTCCTGGAAAGGTGAAGACATGCACCATCTAAAGCACCCCACTTCCAGTGTGGAGGTAAGGTCCTCCACAGAGTGGTTAGCTCTTTGCCCGTGCATGGTGTTCATCTAGGATCAACAACTGGAGTAAACTTTCCTGGTTAATATGCAGTGTAGTTATAAGGGCCTAGAACCAGTGGATAACTGCAAATCAGCCTCCAAACCTACCTTCTTTGCACCACTCCAAATGCTGGGTCTGGCATTTCTTAGTGAAATCCTGTTGCTAAACAAAGAGTGAACATGGAATTCTCTTTCTGCTGAGTCAGTAAAAACAAAGCGAAAGCAATTATTTTTAGTCAGAAATCTCAATTCCAACATGGAGCTCTGAATCATGATACTTTATTTCTATCCTTTCCCAACCTCATTCCAGGAAATTACTGTCTAGCTTTTCTTGGGTTTTCTTCCTACATGTATAATCAGTGTCCTCATCTCCTTTTTAGGTCCGTCTTTAGGAAATTTTCCAGCTTGAACGGCTTATTTTTGCTTAAGGCTACACAACAGGGAGGTGGCTTCCCTTGTTTCAAGCTAACTTGCTTAACAAAGGAATATAATTGCTGTGACCTACATACACGCCAGTCAGAGATTAGACAGATAAGAAATTCTGACTGAGAAGAAGAAGTCAGCAGAGAGTAACTCAGGCTGATTTAAAGTAAGAGGGATAGAAAGGAAATACATACAAATGGCTGCTTCACTTTCTTGAAACAAGATCATTTACTTGTGTCAAACTGCAAGAAAATATGATTCTTATCTTGAGGACAGAGAAAAAACATATAGCAAAGAATTTTGTCTATATTCCAGCTGCAGATTCCTCTAGCTGGCTTTTAGTTACCATCTTCATACCTATCCAAGTGATATCTACAGGGCCATGACAGCGGACTTGAATAATCCCATATACTCCCAAAATGCAACAAAATACATCAAGGGGAACATAAACATATTGTAGCTGTATTGTTTCAGGAGAAAAATTTAAGTAGGTATCTGCTTCATCCCCTCTTATACACAATTTCGCTTCACTAATTTCATACCTTATGATAATTATAAGCAGGAATTAATCGAAAAAATTATTCTATTTCCCTAGCAGAGCTAGTACAAACGATGTTTTACAAACTTTCCTTATCATGGAATCATAGAATATTTTGGGTTGGAAACGACCTTCAAAGATCATAGTCCAACCCCATTGCCACCCCTGCCAGAGGCATTTTTCACTAGATCAGGTTGCTCAAAGCGTCACCCAACTTGACCTTGAACACTTCCAGGGATTAGGCATCCACAGCTTCCCTGGGAAACCTGTTCCAGTGACTCACCACCCTCATTGTAAAAAATTTCTTCCTAATATCTAGTCTAAACATGCCATCTCTCAGTTTAAAACCATTTCCCCTTGTCCTGTCCCTATAGACCCTGGTAAAAAGTCTTTGTTTTTCTCATAGACCCCTTTATATACTGGAAGGCTGCAGTAAGGTGTCTTACAAACCAGTCTCTGACTGGCATGTATGTAGGTCACAACTTCTCCAGGTTGAACAACCCCAGCTCTCTCAGCCTTTCTTCACAGGAGAGGTGCTCTGGCCCTCTGATCATCTTCATGGCCCTCTAGAAATGCTCTAACAGGGACCCCAGATCTGGAAGCAGTACTGCAAGTGGGGTCTCACAAGAGGAGAGTAGAGGGTGAGAATCACCTCCCTCAACGTGCTGGCCATGCTTCTTTTCATGCAGCCCAGGATATGGTTGGCTTTCTGGGCTGTAAGCGTACCTTGCTGGCTCATATCCAATTTCATTCATCAGTATCCCCAAGTCCTTCTCTGTAGGAATGCTCTCAATCCATTCATCCCTCAATTGTATTGACACTGGGGATTGCCCCAGCCCAGGTGCAGGACCTTGTACTTGGCCTTGTTGAAGTTCATGGGGTTCACCTGGGCCTGCTCCTCAAGCCTTTCGAGGTCACTTTGGATAACATCCCTTCCCTCAAGTGAATTGACTACACCACTCAGCTTGGTGTCATCTGCAGACTTGCTGAGGGTGCACTGAATCCCACTGTCTATGTCATTGATGAAGATATTAAGTAGTATTGATCCCACTATGGACCCTTGAAGGACACCATTTATTACAGCTTTCCGCTTGGACACTGAGCCATTGGCTGTAACTCTTTGGATGTGGCCATCAACCTAATTCCTCACCCATCTAACAGTCCATCTGTCAAATCCATATCTCTCTAATTTAGCATCAAGAATATTGTGAGGGACTGTATCAAAGGCCTTACAGCAGTCCTGGTAGATGACATCCATAGCTCTTCCCTTGTCCTCTGATGCAGTCACTCCATTATATAAGGCCACTACTAAATAAGTCAGGCACCCCACCTGATCTATTCTACCTAGCCACTGGGTAATGTCAATTTATTCTGACATTTTTTTGATCCTTGTATGGGTAAAACTAAGTGTTAAAATACAGGATTACCTGTAGGTTGTAATTTTCCATGTCTAAGAGACAGAAATAGTTGCCACAGTATCTGTGAAGAAATTTGTGTGTGTGTGCTTATCTGAGGTGAAAAGCTCACCTCTAGACTTCAGGCAAGTCTTTAGAACAAACAGAGGTATAATTATACGACAGGAAAAAACCCTGCTTTGAGTTTAATCTCATCAGCATAAGTGATTATGTGGTATCTTGCCTGGGATGTAGGCCATCGACCAGCAAGGGTATCTCTGTTGCTGAAGCCTGTGGTAGCAACTTTTCATTACTGTTATCTTGTACTAGTAAACTTAAACTTGGAGTGGATATGTCTTCTTATATTCAAATGCAGCCTCATCTGCAATGCAGATAAACCTTTGCAGGGAGACGTTAGTTTTTCCTAACGTGCTCTCTGAGAGTTAGCTCTCATCTATGCTTGTTGCCTCAGCTCCTTCAGTAGTTAGTGGAGATGTAACTGGAATCTCCCCGGGGTTATTCACTCTACTGGGCTGAGATGTCCAACCTAGTAAGGTGCAAAGCACTCTCCAGAGGGATCAGTCACTCTCTCAAACCTTTATAATGGTATTGAGAGACTTCCACCTTTGATATCAATAGACTAATCTTACTGAAACTGTTTTTTTTTTGTTTTTTTTTTATTTTTTAGATTTCACTAAACATTAAGGAAGCTTTCTGACTGTATGAACAAGTGTGCTTTATGCCCTTAATCAGCTTTCATTGCCATTTTTAGTGAACCGAGGGTACCTTTGTGTCAGTTTTACCTGTATATTTCACTTAGCACCAGTCTTTCTTTGCTTTGGTCCTTTTCAGAGACAAGGAGTTCTTGTTATTACAAACCTTTTACCCTTTAGTTAACAGCCTAGACCTGTTTAAAATGAAGTGTATAGATTGAAATTTGTATTAACTACCATAAGTCTTTGTAATTTTTTTTTCTCAGTAATTTTGAGACTTATTAAAATGTAGATGACAGTATTGGAAATGAATCATGCCTAATGCATTTTATTATTACTGTGCACTCTAAAACAGTGAAAAAAACGGTAATCCAAGAAATCAACATACAGACAGAGCTGCTTATTATATATACATACCTGAGTAGTCTAAGCATGGATTAACTAGTTCACATTGGCTATAATGACTCACTTTTGTGAGTCCTTGTTTCTAATAAGGAAATAATTGTAAATAAATTGAACTTTCCATGGTTGATATCTTATTTCAAAGCAGCTTTCAGTTGCAGATGAGACTGGACAACAGGCAAGCAAAATTAAGGAGTTAGATTCATGAATGTTCACAAAGGGAAAGTATTATTAATGACCTTAAGTCATGGTCAATTAGTTTTTTGTTTCAGTAATTATTATAGGAATAATCACCTTCATAAATTTGACAATGCCTGTTTTTAGAGAATAAATTATATGAATCATTTTTCAGAACACGCTATATGGAAAAAAAATAAACTAAGGTAATTTGGATCTATTATGAGTCCAATCAGCAAGACAAAAAGACTTACACTAGTATAAATAGGTATTGTGTTCATTTCTGGAAAGCATTTAAAAATATTTTTGCTACCTGGCTGTCACAATATGGTACTATGCTTAGTCTTTTTAAATTGTCAAAATGTGCGTTAGTAAGTTAGTCTTAAAAGGATTCTTCATGTAAACATGCTAAATCTCTTATTGAGTATGGCCTTCATTAAGCATTTGGTAATAAAGCAGCTCATTTTCTGTTGACATCTCTTCACTGAATTCCGTAGCTTAGTAACTATAGTTATGTAAAAGTCAACAGCAGTTTAAATCATGCTTTGCCTTCATGTCACTATTTATACAGTAGATGAGACTTTCTCAGCAAATAAAGACTTAATGTGAACTTTAGTTGAAGAAAAAAACCAAAACTCTTACTGACTTCAGTGGGGATCAGAATTTTGTTTTTGCCTTTTTCTAGAGGCTCCTGTCATTTAAGTACCTGAGCCTTTGGATACTGAGTTTCAGATCACTCTGAGATTAACATGAGCAAACAGCATTGTGCACTTAGTAGAGCCAGTCCCCAGCTACCAAAAAACCATGTGGAAACAGCTATCACAAAACATTGCTTTGTGCTACATTTATCTGAAATGAAATGCAGAATTTCCAACAGATTATAGGAAGGTGCTGTTGGAGACAAAAGGGGAGGCAAACCAAAGAGTATTTTAGTTTTTACCCATATTAGAACATATTGAATGGCAATGCGAGGTTAAGTGGTCATCAGCTGAGCAAAATTAGTGGGGAAAGCAAACTAGAGAAGGAAAAATTAAGGAAAATAGAAGTGTTTTGTTGAATGAGAGAGAGGTGATTGCAAGAACAGAGGGGAAATGGAGTGAGGAAATCAGTAGCTCATATTGTGTATTGAAAATAAAAAATGATGTAGTAGTAACTGAAGTGGAAAGACAGTCTGTTAGCAGCTGTCAGAGCTGTTTCATGATCACTTGCACCAAAACTAAGTTGTAATTCATTTGGCAATGACACACAACTACTTTGTATTTTGTTAGCAAGCCCATATACTGATACAATCACTGAAAAATTTAATCTCAAAAGGAAATTACCTTGCCTTGTTCATTATGTATCACATCAGGTCAGCACGTTCTTCCTGAAAATCTCCAGTGTTCTGTACTTCTTCCTCAACTGTAATTTCCAGACCAAGGTAAACAAACACTAGGGAATGCTCCTACTTTTCAGGAATAACCTTGGTCTGAAGACATAGAGTCTAGATTGACAGGTTGGTAAATTCATAAAAAAACAAGTAAAACATAAAGCTGCTTTTTAGGTGATGGAAACTGAGCCAAAATTTTATTGCTCTTTAAACAGAAAAATTAGGTAACAAATTGGAGTAAAAGTTAGTTTATAGTTCATATGAATATCTGTTCCTTTGTTAATGATGATTACCTCTTCACTGTAGTCTTAAAAGGTCAGGGTTGAAAAAGGGCAAGATGGTAAGGTCATCACATCTTCCAGCAGATGAAATATGCATAGCTTGGCTGGCCTTTGCCCTGCAAATATAGAGAAGTTTAAAAAATGTCAACATTAAGTATGACAAATGCTGCTGAATTTTCTTGTTAGATGAACCATCTGCCTTTTTGATGCTAGGATGAATTACGACTACTGCTTGTCAGTAGCAGTGGTGGTATTTGGGCTTTTTCCTTCTGATGCCTGAAAATTTGTCCTCACTGAAGGTTTGCATTCCTGCAGCACTAGAGGTTTCTGTAGCCTTGTGGCATGGACAAACCATCTGGCTTTGCTGGTGATAAAGGTTACTGCCCTCAGCTCCTTGTTTCACTGTCAAAGTTGATTGCCCTCAGATCTGCCTGCACACTGTTCATGTGAGCACTCCCTAACCTTTTCAAAGAAAAATGAACTAGGATAATTTAAATAGTTTAAAATAATAGCTCTGCTGGTCTGTCTTCTTCTTTGACGAGTGACTGCAACCTTTTAGAATCATAGAATTGTTTAGGTTTGAAAAGACCTTTAGGATCATCAAGTGCAACCATTAACCTAGCATTGCCAAGTCCACACTAAACCATGTCCCTAAGTGCCACATGTACACATCTTTTTAATAACTTCAGGGATGGTGACTCAATCATTCCCTGGGCAGCCTGTTCCAATGCTTGAGAACCCTTTTGGTGAAGAAATTTTTTCCTAATATGCAATCTAAACCTCCCCTGGTGCAACTTGAGGCTGTTCCCTCTCATCCTATCACTTGTTATTTTGGAGAAAAGACTGACACCCACCTCACTACAGTATCCTTTCACATAGTTGTAGAGAGTGATAAGGTCTTCCCTGATCCTCCTTTTCTCCAGGCTAAACAACCCCAGTTCCCTCAGTTGCTCCTCATAAGACTTGTTCTCTAGATCCTTCACCAGCTTTGTTGCCTTTCTCTGGACACGCTCCAGCACCTCAACGTCTTTCTTATAGCAAGGGGCCCAAAAGTGAACAGAATATTTGACATGTGGCCTCACCAGTGCCAAGTACAGGGGACAATTATTTCCCTAGTCCTGCTGGCCACACTATTACTGATACAAGCCAGGATGCTGTTGGCCTTCTTGGCCACCTGGGCACACTACTGGCTCATGTTCACCGGCTGTTGACTGACACTCCCAGGTCCTTTTCTATGGGTGAGTTTTCCAGCCACTCTGCCCCAAGCCTGTAGCGCTGCGTGGGGTTGTTGTGACCCAGGCACAGGACCCGGCGCTGAGCCTTGTTCAGGCTTGTGCACCTGGCCTCAGTCCATCAATGCAGCCTGTCCCGATCCCTCTGCAGAGCCTTTCTACGCTCAAGCAGACCAATACTCCCTCCCTCAACTTGGTGTTGTCTGCAGTCTTACTGCGGGTGCCCTCAGTCCCCTCGTCCAGATCATTGATAAAGATATTAAAGAGAACTTGTCCCAATACTGAGCCCTGGGGAACAGCACTTGTGACCAGCCACCAGCTGGATTTAACCCCATTCACCACCACTCTTGGCTCTGCCATTCAGCCGGTCTTTTACCCAGCAAAGCGTACACAGGTCTAAGCCATAAGCAGCCAGTTTCTCCAGGAGAATGCTGTGGGAAATGGTGCCAAAGGCTTTACTAAAGTCCAGGTAGACAACATCCACTGCCTTTCCCTCATCCTGAGTGGGTCACCTTGTCCTAGAAGGAGATCAGGTTAGTCAAGCAGGACCTGCGTTTCGTAAACCCATGTTGGCTGGGCCTCATCACCTGATTGTCCTGTATGTGCTGGATGATGGCACTCAAGATGATTGGCTCCTCCCTGGCACTGAGGCCAGCCTGACAGGCCTGTAGCTCCCTGGATCCTCCATCAAGCCTTTCTGTAGATGGGATGTCACATTTGCTGACCTCTCTGGTTAGAGAGAACTGCTGATAAATGACTGAAAGTGGCTTGGTGAGGACTTCTGCCAGCTCTCTCAGTACCCCTGGCTGGATCCCATCTTGCCCCTAGACTTGAGGGTGTCTAAGTGGTGTAACAGGTCCCTGTTTCCCCTTGGATTATGGGGGCTTCATTCTGCTCCCTATCCTGTCTTCCAGCTCACGGGACTGGGTACCCAGAGAAAACATATTAAAGACTGAGGCAAAGAAGGCATTAAGTACCTCAGCCTTTTCCTCACCCTTTGTCACTGTGTTTCCCTCTGTGTCTGCTAGAGGATGGGGATCCTTCCTAGCCCTCCTTTTGTTGCTGATTTAGTTTTAGAAACATTTTTTATTGTCTTTTTTGGCAATAGCCAGATTAAGTTCTAGCTGGGCTTTGGTCCTTCTAATTTTCTCCCTGCATAACCTCCTGACATCCTTGTAGTCCTCCAGAGTTGCCTGCCCTTTCTTCCAAAGGTCATAAGCTCTCTCCCTTTTTTCCTGAGTTCCAGCCAAAGCTGTCTGTTCAGTCAGATGAATGTTTTTTGAAAGACAGCAGCTCTCTGTATTCTTGTGAAAGGGGACAGCTACAGGCATAGTTTACTCTTCACCCAGAATTTAACTAACTTGTTTCTTATTGAAAAGAGTATGTCAATATAGCTTCTGGCAACGTCCTTTATCTCTGCTATAGTGTTTTGCAATCTCTCCCTTAGAAAAAGATGCACTGACACACCTACAGCTCTGCTGTAACTTTGGTAAAGTATAAGCTGCCTTTTGAAGTACATGGGCTTTATGCATTCAGAACACTGCAACATGATTTATAACATTGAATTACTGTAACTTGCTCAACATCAGTTTGTTGTAAACAGATCGTTTGCTACCTCTTATTAGCACAGTGGTCAGTATTGTCATAACAAAATAGTCTGGGTGCATATAATTATGCCACAGTGGTATAATGAATATAGCAAACATAAATAGAGAATTTGATCAAATAAGCACTTTATGGAAATTTTTTTAAAACAATTTCCAGACTGCTGTGAGGAATTAAATTTTTCTGCCTTACTTGGCTTAGAGAAATTGTCATACTACTCGTACTTTCCCACTGCTCTCTAATAAAGTATTGAAGTGAAAAAGTGAACTGTCATAGTTCTTGGAGCCCTTCTGCATTTGGGATACACCAGGGTGTTTAGACAATCTCTCTGAAGTCAAGGACTAGGCTACTGATGGACTGCTCTTACAATTATAATTTTCTATTTATCTCAATATTATAACTGTACGTTTAACCAAGCTATGAGTCAATGCTACGTTTGCTGTACACTTGTTGGCTCAGGCATTCTTAATGTTTTATAGCACATTGAAAAATAATGTTAATTGTTGCAGAATTTTATTATTTATAATGAATGTAATAATTTTAAGGAAGAACTATTTCATTGAAATAACTCAAACGATTTGAAATACTTCCTCTTCTGTCAAATTCCTTCTTTCTGTCTGAACACCAATTCCCTATCACACCAGGCTCTTGAATTGAAACTTTTGCCTTTGACTAGGTTTATGTGAAGTCTCGGAGAAATGTAAAGGGAAAGAACTTTACTGGAAAAACTTCACAATGCCTGAAAAGAATGATAACTGTTTTTTCACTTTAAGCCTACAGTATGAATGTCTATATCAATCTTTTTCCAGCTAATGACCTTTGGCTTCATAATATCCTTTTCTTCTTAAGAGAATTGGTTTAAAAAACTCTCTTTAATCCATTTTCATAAAGCAATTTCATTGGAGGTACTATCATATTACTGCAATGAAAAGTCATCAGCCCACTACGTTCCTATATTCTCTCATGCACCTGTGGTTGTTATAAAGTGTGGGGGTTTTTTTTCTTTTCTTTTTTTTTTATTTCCCCTACTAGTATTGGATGACTCAAAAAGAGGAGACTTGCATGTTTAATTGTGCTAAGATGATACAGGTATTATCAATCAATATATGACATTAACATAAGTTTGTCTTTGATGGGTTATTTTGAACAAAGAAAAAAACCAGGAAAAGTGAGTTGTCTCATAGATCAGGAGAAACTCACAAGAAATCATATTTATGTCATGGGGGTTTAAAAGGAGTACTCTGAAGTGATTGACACAATACAGTGGTGGAGTAGAAATGAAATTATATTGGTTAGCTGTGCAATGCTTCCACGTCCATCAGGAGATGGCTGTAATTATTTTCCAATAGTGAACCCCCTCCAACTCATAGAAAGAGATAAATAAAAAATTTTCTGCAATAAATGGAAAATTATTTTTGTAAGCCACAATAGAATACCCCTTCTAAATGTCCCAGCCCCAATTTTTTCTAAGTAATGCTTGAGATAAAAGTATTGTTGTCATGAATGAAAGTACAAATGTCAGCTGAATTACTGTTTCACATGTCAGTTGACAACAAACCAGTGTCCACTCAGGAGTCGCTTTTTATTAGATTAAAAAGAAAAGATAGCAATATGTGAGCAAACTTTTACAATCCTTTGTTATGTATTTTTTGTGATTTTTTCTTACGTATACTTCCCGAAGAACTTCTCTAAGTAGAGGTACCTGAGACCAGAGTAGTTTTAAAATCTTGAATTCTACTGAGACATTTTACAGGTTTTCATATTTAGCAATGCCTATGCAAGTATATAAAAAGCAGCTGAGGGGCCCAGACCCTGAGATTCTGGTTCAGTGGCAGTGTAGGACGTTCTTGGACCAAGGGCTGGCTCTGAAACATTGTGCTTAGTGACAGCTGCTAGCACTGTCTTCTTTCAGTTTCTTCAGTGATGGGGAGACCCCTTGTATTTTTCAGCCATCGTGTGGCAAAGGGTTCAAAAATTTAACTATGTTCCATGTGGAAGAAATACATATCCTTTATTGTATGTCTCAGTCCAAGAAACAGTATCAGTTTTGCTTTCCTTGAAACCAGAATCATACATCTTACGTTCGTGCATTCAGTGCTAAGAAAGCACTGGGTCAGAATTTACATAGCAGTTTATACAAGCCTTTCTAATATCTTTTTCTGAAAAGTATAGTTTGTATTTTTACACTCTACCCAAGAGGATTGGGTTATGTACTGTGTATGCTGGCTCTTACATATTACCTGAAATCTCAGTCTGGTGGATCTTGAGAAGCATTGCCTACCTGATTTTGACATGCTCCAGTTGCTGGCATCAGAAAAGCTGCCAACTGCCATTTCATTCACGCTTTTGCAGACCATTACATCTTTGATTTAGACTCAAGTTTGGATGCTCTGACTGGAAAAACAGTTTTACAATGTTATTTTTTTTTTTAACACCAGCTCCCTCACCATCTTCCATCATGAGATCACTGCTCTAAGTGTAACTGTGAGTGGAGGTTTGTACAGCTGCACAACAGAGAAATGCAGATTCTTAGATTTTTCCATTCTCACTGAGCTTCTGTGACAGGGACTCCACACATGTACTCCTCATTTTGCTGCTACCTTTGAAATCCTGATAGTGGCTCCAGGAACTCAGGCAGCCATCTGCTTTAGGGAGTGCTGCCCTGTGGAGTCCAGGGCCAGTGAGGGGACATGTCAAAGGATATATGCAAGTGCTCCAAGGCTTGTCAATATGTGCCGTTTCCACTGTGGTTCTAGGTTTCTAGCGAATGGGTGGAGTATGCCCATTGTTCTGTCAGTCCTCTGTCCTTCATTGATCCCAACCGATACACAGAAGTGATCATATCACATGGCCATGAGCAGCAGAGTTTATGTCAGATACACAGACATCCTTCTTTCTGCTCGCCACTAAAAGCAGGAGAGGCAAGTAAGCAAACAGAAAGTTGCTCACTGAGACATCTGTTAAAGAAGTGGGAGCGCAGTGGGAAATCTATTTTAGTCAGCTGAGTGATATTCACCTCTCAGCAATGCCTATTAGGACCACACGAATCTGCTAGCTGAAGATGGTTTTAAGACTAAGAGAACCAATGAACCGGGAGCAAACTTTGTTCCAGGCAAAATCATTGTGATTTGTTTACTAATTTCTGTTCTAAATGACACTGAAAATGTAGATGCAACATATTTAGATTTTCTTAAATAATTTTGAAGCGTGTGCCTGGGTAGTCCCCTTACTCATATGACAAATTGAAGTGCCTTCCTATTAAAGTGGCATTTTGATGTACTTTGTCAGGACTCTTTATTGGTTGTTAGCAATCTTCTTTGACATTTTGAAAATATTAGCTTTTACTGTTATTATATATCGCTAAATATAACATTTTATGTTTAAAAGGGCTAAGGTTAACAGATTTCACTTTCACACTTTGCTGAAGTTATTAGAAACCAACTTGCTAGAACTCAACATCTCTTTGTTATGCCAGAAACACATCAACAATTATTTTGTCTGCTTTTGAGTCTGACTTGAAGGAATCATAACTTTAACACAAAGGTTCCATTTTTTCACTGAACAATTTTGTTTAATAATATTTTGTCATTGTTATAATATAGTGTTGTATAATTGATGTTTACAATTCTGTCAGGAAGCCACACTATTTTCCTAATGAATTTGTTATGTATTTTAATAGTTAGGCAAAAGTAGCTATAGAGCTCAATTAGTGTGCTATAATGCAATCCTAAACACTGTAACTTCCTGTAATACTTGCAGTGCCTGTGCTACCCTAAAAGCTGAAAGGTTTTAAGTGATCTAAGTCTTTTAATACAGATTCTAGTAGCAGTTCAAGTCAGGATGTGATTATATTTTAAGGTAGTCTTTTAAGTGAGGTGATGATTCATGGTCATGTATGATGGTGATAAAAAGTCAATGATTACAGAATTTGTCATCTGTGAATTAAAATATCTTTGGAACAGTAGTGGCATTGTGGTTGCACATAGCTCAGGTCCAAAACAAAGGCACCTTTCCAGACCTTGCTCATCTTATGGAAACACAATAGACTGATACATATAGGCTTCTAAATGACCATTTCCAAACAGAAAGGGAGTTGAAACAGAGATCCTTTTGATTTAGACCTAAAAAAGAATTCAAAAAAGTCAGACACCTGGCATTTTGAGATTCAGCTCTGGAACTTTATATCTCATCCCTAACTTTATCTTAACTTTAAGTAACACATTTACTAATAATTTTAAAGTATCTCAAGAACAGGTTGTTCTAGTTATTCTGTCATCATTCATTTCTTTCACCCCTTGCTGTGAGTGTCACATGGGTATTTCACAAAAGAGTGATTTCCTTTTTTTCTTCCCTTTCTCTTCATCAGCCTTTTGGAGAAACAGCTTGACTAGTTCCCATCTCTCTTGCTACTTGCTTGTGGATTTGTTCAGCATACACATGAAAAGATTCTAAGGGAATATTAATTTTAAAAATTACTTTTTTTTGTGTGATTGTGGTCTCAGACAGGAACCACTTCACAAATTTTCCTCTGGAGGCCTTCAAGGGCTCTGCTCTGCCTGCTCCCTACTGACTGCATTGAAAATGTAAGCATTTGCTCTAGGAGTACCACCTCATTGAAATTCCCTTGCCACTAATGGATTCTATAAATAAATGAATCTATCTGTAGATCTGTAAATAATAAATAAATACAGTGGTTTCTCTGATAAAGACATTTGTTAAATATGGAAAAGGTGGTAGGATGGCTTGTTTGGATGCTTGATTTGGAACAGGGCGTTGCAATTGCTTTCCTGATTAGAACTTGAGCACATGCCTGCAGCCTTTTAACAAGTGCCTTTTTAGTAACTAGAACGGAATGTAAAAGCAAATGCCTGAAGAATAAAGAGAAGTTGCTTGCTTTTTTATAAACATAGCTCTTTGAGATCTTCTGTCTACACAGGTTCAACAACCCTCTGTCCTTTTTGGTGCTGTAGTCAAGTCTGTTATCATCACCTCTTTGGGTGTGAGGGGACACAGGATTGTGTTGGTTTTTTACCCCTTCCTTTACACGCTTTGTAAAGGAAGTACATTATGTGCTGTAAATAATTACGTGCAGACAGGTGAATAACTTTTTTCTCTCTGTTTATATGTGAATACAGTAACCAAACTAGTCCTCCTTCTGCACATACATTGGACACAATTACAAGAGTAGCACAGCAAGAATATTACTTGTTTGAGTAGAAAGAGAGTCAAATGGCTACTTTGCACCAAAATACAGCATCTATAGATGTATGTATAATGATTATAATGTGAGTAATGTGTGAGGCATAAATGGGGCTGTATTGCGCTTGTAATGACAGTCTGATCTGATATGTAGAAAGGGCCAAATAATGAGTGAGCCATATAATCATGTCTGTTAAAGCCTTGCTAGCCCTGCCTTGGTTTCTGTGAAGAAAGTAGTTACTCAGTTTTGGGTCCACAGGGGCTTAGTGTATGCAAATTACCCTGGCTGCATTTAGGTTTCCCATATCAAAGAACCACTGTATGCAGACTCTGTTTCAAAATGATATTTGAATTTACTTAAAAATTTATAGTAACTGGAAACTAAAGTAAACCTTAGTTCGGACAAAGCTCCTTGGATCAACTAACATAAATTACCCCATCCCTGCTTGCTAGGTTATGTGATTAAAGGCTCATCTTCACGAACACAAAGGAGCCCAGAGGAACAATTATATGCAGGGAAACCCCAAGAACTTCATCAGAAGCCCCTGATGTGGCTCTTCCCAGGACTACCCTGGGAGGATGATCAACCCCATGGTCCAGAGGTGACACTCACCAACTCAGGTTAATGGGAAAGGTTTTCCCTGGGAAAACTTCATAGACAATGATATCAATTTTGCTAAACAGCTTTGTATGAATTGTCAGGAAAAGTTCGCTACACAATGAGCAATGTAGGGTATCATCCTTTGCTCTGTAGGTAGTTTTAAGGGACTAGGGTGAACGGGACCATTGTTGAAGGTGTTTAGGTGTTCTTATGCAACAGCAAGAGACCGTGGGCACTGAATATCTTATGATCTTATAAATTAATTCCCCAAATGCCAAGGAAACTAAGTAAAATCTACCCAAAGATTTTTCAAGCAGATGGACTATTGTGTTCTCCACTCTCAGTCTCCTAAGAGTTGAATAATATCACTGAATCCTGTTATGTGTCTGCCAAGAACCATGTCACAGCAGGCCTTGTTAGGTGAGAGAATTTATTAATATAGAAAAAGGCCTTTTAAAATACTATAGACTTGTTTGAGGTCAAAGGTGCTATACATAAAAATCACTATTGTTAATTGCAGCGATTTTGTCATAAATTCCTTTGGTGTTGCTCTTGGGGGGTGGTGTGGTGTGGGGGGTGTGTGTGTATGTGTGCACGCGCGTGTGTGTGTGTTTTGGGGAGCAGAGGGAAAAGAGAGGCAGAGAGAGAAGAAGAAAGAGAGAAGGGAAATGGCTTCCCTTAAAACGGCTGAGACTATTTGCTGTAGAGAAAATGTATTAGCAGCTGGTGAAAGGTACATTTACTGAAAAAATGATGCTGTCCTCTTTTCTACAAGTTTTTTAGTAGGGGAGAATGGCTTTAGTATTTGGTGACTAGTTTTAGAATAATGTTGAGAGGCTGTAATCTTGCATAAAATACAGCTACTTTGAATGGACAGACATGTGGAATAAATGGCTTATAGATAATCCCCTGTGAATAGACGTGGCATGTCTAAGGCTGGTTATGGATCTGCTATGTTAATTGGTGAGAATGAAGTCGAGTTCTCCAGGAATAAATCAGAGCTGTCAAACAGTATCTAAAATGATAGTCATTTCCTGGTTGGCACAGATAATAATGCTAATGGTTGTCAGTGGAATCTTTGTACAAAAGATATTACATTTCCCTACTATTTTATCTTACTAATGTCCTTATTTTCTTTTCACTGGTTACAATCTTGAAAGATGCACACTATTAAGCCTCAGCTATTCACAATGGAATCCTCTACCAGAATCCACTAGTTGGCTGTGAATAAAGCAGTGACTCCTCCTAGACTGGTTTCTTTGTGAACAGTTTAAGAACATGTATTGTGAAGTGGAGTTAGGCTGAGCCAGTTTAAGACCAACATATGCTTCTCAGCTCTTGAAAGCTGTTTTCCCAAGCCATTTCTTCGCTTTTTGGAAGTGAGTTTTAAAGACCTCCGGCCTGCAGCATGCAGTAGGTGTACCTTGCACTTTCCTAAAGTCCTGAAAACGATTGGATATTTGATTCATCTCCGAGACAAGGCAACGGCATCTAAAACTGAAGTGGGAAAGGACAGATCATTCCTGTCAATGTGGCACAAAGTTATAGTTTAAGTGAAACATAAACTCCATAGAAACATAGAAAAGTGTAAGTGAGCTTACGTTTTATTCAGGATTCTTGCAGATGTAAACCTATGCATTTTATTTTGTCCATTACAATTCATTACTCAAAACTTCAGGTTCTGGTTTTCCTTATTTCATGATGTTTTGCTAACATGGCATTTTCTAATGTGAGTTCTTCACAGCCTTCACATTTATTTCTTCATTTGGTTGTCTTGAACTTCTGCGCAAGTTGTGAATAGAAATTTGTGTCTATTTACTGCAACCCTGGGTAGACAATCAGAAAAAACTCCAAAGGATTGAGGAAGAAAGTTCTCATGGATTTCAGTGAGACGTCGCCTCCTAAAACTTTACAGACTTTCCCAAATCCCTTTTTGCCTCTTGTAATACGTCCAAGACCCTGGATTTCTTTCACTTTATCAACTACTGTAACTTGACCTATGCTATCTCATGATTACTAGCAGTCATGCAGGCTTGGGCTAATAAAACCAGATTTGGCAAAAGCTTCACCTAAGCATTCAGAAATGATTTTGCTTTACTGATTTTTACTTAATTTTTACTGATTTTTACTCAATTGCCTCAAATTAGAGAAAAATTCAGACATTGATATTTTAAATATATCTGAAATGCAGCCATATAAAATTTGAAAATGTCTTCAGCAGTCTAAAAATATGTCAGCTCATTGGGAAAGAAGGAAAATAGAGTGAACCTTCACCTCATTTGTGTAAGGCCTCCATACTAGTCTGGATTAAATAGAAATAATGTGATTTAGATAACCAGTTGCTCAATATGAATAGGAGATAACACAGTTACAGATTAAAAGTTTGATTTAGGATATCTCCATTTTTAGACTCCCTTAATTTCCAGACAATAAAAATTCCGCAGCTTCTTCAACAAGCAAATTTAAAGAAAAAACTTTTGACCAAGGACAGCAATTTGCTAGCCGTTTGCGTATGGAAATGTGCCCCAAACCTACTTAGGATAGAGGGGTTGCAATTAAGATGCCACATGTGTACCTGTAGGAGGAGCCTGTGTGTGACCAAGGTGTTAAAATTCTCATTACAGTCAATGGAGACCAGATCCCAGGTGCTTACTGCCATATGAACCGTCTAAAACGTGTTCAGATGTTACATGAGGGAAGCTGCACTCTTGGGGAGTGGCTGCTAGAGGCCAAGTAAAATAACTTAGACCGTCTTGATGGGACTATGGTCCTATATCTGGGTAACTGAATTAAGCTTGTAGTCAGTATGGTGGAAGAGGAGGCTGCAAATGGCTCAGCTCACCCTAAAATAGATCTGTGTTTGTATAGCATCTAGTAAAAGGGAGTTGCTGTCCACCACTGGGGATGCTACATACTAGTAATACTGATAATGTATTAAGACCATTTTGAATGCAGTGCTTTGTAGACTAGTGTGTTATGATTATAAATGTGTATTAAAAGACTGTGACTCGCTCTGCTACTATTTGTAATGGAGACTACACAAATACCTAAGTGAAGCAGATCTGCAAAAATCAGCTTGTTCATGAACAAAAAGGAGCTACATTAGCTGAATAAATAATTTGCTGAAAATAGTTCCCTTGGCTCTTATACCAAAATTGATTTACACAAATAATAGAGCATATTGTAAGAAGATGTTGTTCTGTTCTGCCACTTACCCAGGAAAGCATCAGAAAAATATTTAGAAATTAAATACTTTTCATACAGAATGTCTGACTTCACTCTAGTAACTGCAATGTGATTTATTTGAAGTTCCATTTAATAGAGGCATTGCCTTAGCATAGGAAGATGAAACAAATATTTTGAGAACCTCTCCAGGCTGTTTACTTCTGACCCTTCTGGGTGTGCACCATGAGTCTTTGCTCCTCCGTAATTAAGGTCTTGTTTCTGATAAAGAAAGCCTGTATTACTCTCTGAATACTGAGTGTTGTGTGACTATGGATTCTTTTTTTCCATATCAATACTGGAAGCAAATTTTTGCTTCCTCAAAGGCTAGTGGGATAGTGGGATAGTAGTGCAGCTGGGCTTCAGCAGCAGTGTCCTGTTATTCACTCAGCTGTAGACAGAGCTCACAGGTAAAATGGCATATGAGACAGTATTATCCTTAACATGTCACAGACTGATAGCACCATTTTTGCAGCAGTGTTTTACTGAAAAATTTGAATTCAAGCCTCTAGACTTCACTGTAGGAATTGTGTGCTGAACTTGTCACACATTAGAGGTACAGGATTGCTTGGACTGCTATGAAGAGTGTAAGCATCTTAAACACTGGGAAAAGCTGTAATTCCACTGAAGTCTGAATTCAGCCAGGGTAGAGCTGAATGAGATTGGAAATGGTTTCTTTGTGATAGTATTGGTACCTCTTGTGTTCGATGGATGTTTTGTAAGATGATCTCTTTATGACTACACCAATGCAATTATAGAGGCTCAGGGTATTCCAGTGCTTTGCATATAGATACTTACGGTTGATTATCCAAACACAGCAGATCCTATTTGGGTTTTCACCACTTTACCACCCCTTTTTATGGAAAACCAGCTAAAAGGTCCTATAACATTTAATTTTATTTCTTTTCAGGCTAAGAATTTCAGAGTTGAAGAAAAGAAAGATTTCAAAACATACAGAAAATCAAAGACATAAATACCAAAATTCATAAACCTGACAAAATCCATTATAGTTATAGTTTATAACTTTCTAATATGACATATGTGAAATATGAGCTTGATTTTAACATTAATTTATTTCTAAAGAGGTTATGGAAGTTTTATTCAGACAAAATCTGGTCTTATTTACAACTGTCATATACATACTTGTAACTATCACATACCTATTCGTTCATTAAAACATTTTTTCCTCACAAAGGTTTTTAATTAAGAGTTGGGATTTTTCCTTTGAATTTTATAATGATTATCATATAAATATACATACATTTAGAATGAACACAATTTGGAAATATGTTCTTAATTTCACTGTAGTATGAATTACTGACTTCAATAAGGTTCTGCTATAGCAGATTGCTGATGATATGCCTTTATTCATTTTGGCAGACAAAATGCTATTTTTGATATTTGACTTGACAAATTTTTTGCTTGAATGCCTTCATGCAGTTTTCAATCAAAAGCTACCCTGTGCTGTGCAAATTGCAACAATTTGAAAAGATAACACACTCCATCAGGAATGTACTGTAATACACCCAATACTCTTGAAGTGAAGCCATGAAAATGAAATGTCATTAACCCTAAATCTGTTCAGTTAGATAGAATTCTCATTTGAAGAAAAGAAGTTATCATAATCTAACATTATTAAACATATATTCTTATGTTACCTTCTGTGTAGATATTTTATGTGTGTGTGCACATCTATATGCATGCATATTGTATTTCCAGATGTAGCTTGTAAAGCTGGAATTCAATATTAGAATATTTGTTGGAAACTTTAGTGTATAAACATTGTAAGAGAGCTGTAATGACTCCAGAAGGGAATCTTATTACTACAAGAAATTCAGAGCATAAAATCTAAATATCTGAAAGGTGGAAACAGGGATATTTATGATGCTGGTGGCAGCAGGATTCATCCCTGTCAGACCTTTATAAACCTGTAACAGAGCCTGAGCCTTAGTTCCTTGCTGTGTGAAGTGTGATGGTGCGCTATAGCAACACCCAGCCAGTCACCGTGGCATGGGAAATACGCTGCAGCTACACTGTAGCCCACTGTGTGGGCATTCACCCCAGCATTAACCACCACTGAGCAGATGGGTGCGGGCAAAGAACACAAAGTCTGTAACACCTATTATGTAGAGGTGGTCCTTTTAGTTAAAACGAGCATGTTTTAAAAACTAGTTTCAAGTTTCCCTTGGAACGTCACTGAAGTTTGAGCAACATAATGTATAGGGTCACAGGTGGATTTTGTTGACTTGAACCACTTGCATACCTCATACATGCCTTTATTGCTTTCAAATATGGTATCATAAACCATAAGATGAGCAGTTAATGTAAATCCTTGGACAGCCATGCATACTTTAAATTAATGCATTCCTAGATCTATGATTCAAATATGGTACTATTGTATTGTTCATTTTCTTAAAATGAGTAATAAATTTGCAACTGTAATTTCCATAACTATGCAAATATATTAATGCACTTCTGGAAGACAAAGGTATAAAATTATTTTCAAATACTAAGCATTTATATATCACTGATTAGAAGTTTTGTACATGATTAAGACCATATAATGAATTGCTTAATTATAAAAATGGCTTTAAATCCATGTATATTAGATGCCTAAATACCTATATAGTAGAACTCAAGAACTTCATTTCAAACCATACCCAGTTTCTTTTAGTCCTGTTTCTGGAAATACTTATGTATACCTTGTAAATCCCACGTCTTACTATGTACTCAAAATACTGAAAGATAGCTGTTATTTATGTTTTTATTATTCAAGACAAAAATGAAGTTATATAGACATACATTATGTTTTCAGATTCATGTATAAACCTTTAAGATTACAGAACATAACTGAAAGTGTCAAATTCTCCAGTTCAGAAAGAAAATTTAATCGCTATACTTTATAAAGAGATGAGTTGAACTAAGGACTAAAAATAGCTCTTAATGTTGAGACATTTTTTGCTAACAGATATTAGCTAAAGATATTAATTAAACGGAAGTGAAAGCTGCAGTAACTTCCCCAAAAGGTGATTTCTAGTAGAAATATGAATGCATAGAGAAGAAAGGGACTTTTGCAGCTGACCATTTTTTAGTAATGCTCTGTTTCAAAGGTTGCATAGATTGTGCTAAGGTTATGTCGGTGAGTTTTCATATGAATTAAAACATTATTTTTTTTCTGCATAGATAACTAATATTGAACTAAAAATAATGAAAGTGCTTCTTGTAACTGTTCCACTTGATTATCTGTAACAGTTGTGAAATTTACACAGAAGTGAGATGAAAATTGAGTGATGACTTCACATCACCAATTTTTAACCAGATTTCAGATTTTAAAATTTTCTGGAAACTCAGAATCAGCTTTTCAGCTATGAAAAGTAGATTATGACATAACTCCACCTGCATTGTGTATTTCTTAGTTAAGTTATTATGCAGTAGGATTTGGAAGGGAGTATATTGCTGTGTTTTAAGGTCTAGAAGTGAGATCAAAGCAATCTGAATTCTATCTGTAGCTCTGCCTCACATTTGTGTGAAATAGGACTCTGTTTCCCTATTTTTAAATACCTTACCAAAAATATTGTAAGGCTATATTAACTAACATGGGAAGTTCACTAAAATCCTGAGAGCCAGTAGCATATAACAACTACTTTTATGATACTTTTATGCCCAATAGTTTACCAATGTTAACAGCTGCACATGCGATATTGTATGACTTGGAAGTTTTGGGCTGGTAATCCACTCACAGGCTGTCACCTGCATTTAGAATTATACATGCATTTGTCTGTAAATTGACTCCTTCAACTTCCACTTAATTCAAGGGAGATGTAGGGCCAAATTAAATTTCCCATTCCTTGATATCTGAAACCATTTGAGATAACCTAGTGCATCTGCTTAACCTCTAGCTTCTGCTATAGAAGGATGAAGATCATTTACAGGTCCCATTTCATATCTGCCAACTCACTGTGGATCCCCAAAGGCATTTCAAAGGCACTAGTTAACGACTGACCAACTCGAGCGAATTCAGTGTGGAGCCACCACAACGGCTGGTGGATGAAGCACTTGTTCTGTGAGGACAGGCTGAGGGAGATGGGGTTGTTCAGCCTGGAGCAGAGGTGGCTTTGGGGTGCCTGAACAGCATCCTCCAGTGCCTAAGGGGAGGCCATCTGTAGGAGAGAGGCAGGCTTTTCACTGTGGGGCATGGATGAAAGACAGCAGGCATGAGCTGAAACAAAAAGCGGTTCAGATCATATACAAGGAGAAAATTTTTCATGACAGGAGTTAAGCATTCAAAGAAGCTGCACAGAGGGGCTATGCAGTCTCTCTTCATCCTGGGAGGGAAGTTTAAGATCACAGTGGACAAAGTCCTGAGCAACCTTGTCTGATCTCCTGAGGTGCCTTCCAACCTACACAGCCTTTGACATTGTGGTCAGAAGAGCTGAGAGCTATTCAGATCACCAGATAGGTGGGCCTGGGACTCATATAATCTACTTTGCATACCTTACAAGATACAGTACCTATGAGGATGCTTACATCTTTTGGTTGAATAGGAAACTAAGGGTGATTTGCTTAGATGTCTAGCTTAAGTGTCTCCTTTTTAGTTATATAATGGTAGCTGAAATAAAGTCGACGTATAGTTTCTTAGTTGTAATTTTATTTTAAAGAAAATATAGAATAAACTCAACTCATTGCCCTCGGTTTATTTACATAATATGTTGCCATTTTAATGATACAAATGAAGAAAGATGGAAATAAGATGAAGAGAAATCTAGAACATTGGAAGAACAACACCGAATAAATTGGCCGTTAAAGTATTTCAGAGTTCTCATAGCTGCCTAAAATGGATGCTGCGAATAAACTATTTGGTAAGAAAGAAATTAAAGTTGTGTAGAACAAAACAGAAATATCAAAACAGTCACCTTCCTGGAATAATTCAGTTTGATAAGTGACTTAGAGAATTTGTTGCTATTTATAAACATAAATACTTAGAGTATTTAGAGAAACAGAAATGTAACTGTCTTGTTTGCCATAAAAGAAAATACGATCTGAAATGAACTCATTAATTTTACTGTAATATCTGAGATTATTTGTTTAATTGCAGAGTAATACTGATTAATTATTTAGTTGCCATGAAGGAGACTCCTGTATACAGAGCCCAAGAAAAGTTTGCAGCCCCATTTAAACTCATTAAAATGCTATCGTGTAGACACTTTTGAATGAACCTCTGGAGACAGCACAGAGAAACAGAATCAAGGTTTTCACCTCCATAGACTCCAGTTCAGGTCTGTGTCCACAATGTCCTCTGGAGCTCAGCAGGAAAAGCCACCAATGGCTATATTCTTGGCTTTGGTATTTCCTAGTTTATGCCAGTGCAAGTATAACATGCGAAGGGCAGGATACTGCTCCAGACAAAGGCATGAAATAATAGGAGTCTGCTTGGCATTTACACATGGGCTGGGTATCTGAGCTCTCACTGTAATCTATGGCAATCTATGACAATCGATGACAGCTAATCAATGGACCCTAGAAAGAGATTCAGGTCATGCTAAAATAGACACTTGGTACTGCATTGCTTTCCCCCACAAACAGATGTATAGAGTAGCTTGGGATTCCTTCGGGTACCTTGCCTGGCTTCCAGTTGCCAGTCCTGAAAGATCCAGAAGACTTTCTGCAGATCCCATGTCTATCCCATCCATATCTGCTAGTTTCATGTTGCCTGGTGTTACTCAGTGCCTTGTGGTACCCTAGCTGCCTTGTCACGTTCAAATTTGTAATGTTATTTGTGAAAAAAAGAGCATAGCCTGTATGTGGATGCAAGAATTCATTGCCAGTCCAAGTAAAATAGGACCACAGCAGGGGCTAGTCCAGTTAAAGGACACATTTCTGCCAGTATGTCCTAGTTTTGGCTGGGATGCAGTGCTGTGTTTTGAATTTGGTGTGAGAATAATGCTGATAAACTCACTGACGTTTTTAGTTGTTGCTAAGTAGTATTTATACTAAGTCAAGGACTTTTCAGATTCTCAGGCTCTGCTAGTCAGAAGGCTGGAGGGGTACTGGAGATGAGGAGGGGACGCAGCCAGGACAGCTGACCCTGACTGGCCAAAGGGATATTCTATACCTTATGGCGTCATGCTCAGTAGATAAAGTGGGGGGAGTTGGCCAGGGCCTGCTGATCACTGCTGGGGGACTGGCTGGGCATCGGTCAGCAGGTGCTGAGCAATTGTGTTGTACATCACTTGTTTTTTTCTTTTGGGTTTTATTCCTCTGTCCCTCTCATTTTCATTACAATTATTATTATTGATGTTTTAATTATTATTAATATAATATTTTATGTCTCTTATTAAATTGTTCTTAACTCACAAGTTGTACCTTTTTTCCTATTCTTTTACCCATCGTGCTGAGGAGGTGAAGGAGTGAGTGATCAGCTGCGTGGTACTTAGATGTTGGCTGGGGTTAAAACACAACACAATAATATAAACTGTTACATTTAAATAATTTAATCTTTGGGGATGAAGTTAATAATGCAGTTAAGACATACAGGCTGTATCTGTTGAGGAGCAGCAGGGCCAGAGCAGCTCTGTGAGGGGGTACAATCCAGGTGCCACAGGTAAGCCCATCTCTGGCTGTGCCCTCACTGACGGGTGCCATCCTGTAGCACCTGAGCAGGGTGAGTGGAGCTGGGGTGGTGACAACAGAGTCCAGACTGTAGTAACTTTGCAACTAGAAGAAGCAGAACAAACAACTTCTTGCAGTGTATGAGCTGTTGCAGTACCATGTTTCCTGGTGGTAGGACTATGTGTGGGCAGCAAAATAAAGCTCTGTATCTCAACTGACAGCACCTCGTGTAGACTCCTAGATTTGGGAGTCTTTATTTAAAGACTTCTCCACCCAGTGTTTCCATGTGATGGTTGAAAACTCTCACCCAGCAGTAGGACTGAGATAATTACTAATACTAGTAAATCTGACATAATATAAGCAAAGTTAGGAATATTTAGCAAACGTCTTGAGCGGGCCTTTGAATGAATTTTCTTAAACTTCTCTTGCCACCAGTGATTAAGTGGAAAAAGAATTTTTACATCAGATCTAAGAATGGAGATCAAATACTTGAAAATGTATGGCCTATTCAATTTACTAATAGTCATAAATCTTCAGTGTAATTTGAAAGGCAGTCCCATTTCCTTGGAAAGACATTCCAAATTCTAGATGAATTAATGGTCTGGACAGAAACGTGTGATTCTGTAAAACAGTGTAATTATACAGAATGTGAAATTCAAGAGCTCTTAATTCATGGAACAATTGTATTTTACTTCAATACGTGGTTGTTTGATAAACACACAGCATGTGCATAGAAAAGGAATGTGTGAGATGTATATGTATTTGCATTATGAATATTGTGTCACACATTCAGGGAATACAGTTAACAAAAAAATAAAATTGCTGTGCCAACATTTTTCCTGCCCTCCCAGACTTAGCCAGGCATGTATTTTTATAGTTTAACAAGCTTTCCTATTAGATTTTGAAAAATGAATCTAGTTATTGACATACTTGAAGCATATTCAATTAGTCTTGATTTGGTATATTTGATTTAAAGGGTTTTGATTATTTGTTCCATGTTCTAACTTGACAACTTAGAAATGGAATGAAATTAACCTGTCAGGAAGGATTAATGAACTGATTTTTTTCACTAGTTTAGATGATTTACATGAATTCCACTGCAGCTGATCTTGCCACTGAACCAATATTCATTTCTGAAAACAGATTAAAGGTTGGTGTTATGATATCCTATACTTTCATATACTAATTAACATTCATTTACCAGAAGAGTGAAAAGAAAATATGTATAGCAATTAACTGCTCTGGAGTTTAATTAAACCCATATTGTTTCCTGTGTTAAAGAATGAACATATTCCTAGATTATCATATATGTTAAATACTGATAAGCATAATTGATGGATAAAATAATGAATTGAGTGTTAGTTAAACCTATTTTTATTACATTAGATATCCTGTAAACCTACTCCTTACATGCAGTACAGAATTATTGATCGACAAGGTGTGTTTCACTGAGAGGCTTAATGAGCCATTATTAATATAAAAAAGCACATCAATATGCAGCAGAAGATACTTCTGTGGTCTGCTGGTAAGCTATGAATGATTTCTTAATTCTGAATGTTCAAAATTTTTCAAATTCAGCTCTCTTAGCTTTGGAAATCTAATAGCATTAGTTGGAAGGACCATGTTTGGGTGTGGCTGAAAAATGCCGTCATTCTTCCTCATCTCAGGCTCCAGCTGACAGGGAATGGGGGGAAGGCGTAGGCTGTGCAGTTCCTTTTGTTATAAGACACATTTGCTCAGATTGCCAAGGAGGAAGAGCTTTAAGTTCTAACTTCACTTGCAATATTTTTCTTCCACCATAGCATATGTAAATGTGGATAATAATAGAGCAGAAAATATTTATAATAAATTTAATCTTCTGTAAAAAGGCATTAAAGTACTTCGGTTAAATATTAAAAAGTGAATTTTCTGCCTGTTCATATGAAATATGCAACATCTGGCCTCTATATGCAAATAATATGCTCCTGTTTATCTATCTAAAATCTAGCGATTGCATTAAATTTGTTTTGCAGTCTGATTTTGATTAAGGTAACTGACTGGCTTGACTGAGATGCTGCCCCAGTGATTTGGAATTGATTAATGTGAAATAAGTATGTTATTTCTGTGCTAGAATGAGTTGACTAGAGAGGTCTGCTTTCGCTGGATGGACACAATCAACCGGTTACATGGGTTGGCTATTAATGCCAGGACTGAGGCATAGATTTTATTAGGGGCTCCATTGATTTGGTTGTGGTGTGGAATCAGGTACAACTGCGGTATAGAAAGGTGAGGAAAAGAGGGTGGAACTGGGGTGAAGAAATTGTTTGGGAAGCAAAACGGTGGACTGGGACTAATGCTAGAAAACAAAAGAAAATGGAGAATAACAGCTGAACTGTGAGATCTGGCTGAGAAGCCAACAGGGAGACATTTTACCAAATAAAGGCTATTTACTGCTGTTTCTCATTACAGCTGTAGTATTGCAATTACTTTGATTTTAACAGAAATTATTATTTTGGCATTTATTATTGTGACACAGCCATTGCCTGAACTGTGAAAATGCAAGCAGATTTAATTGTCATAATTTCTAAGTAATGTAGAATTTTACCTAAGACAGAGATCAAATTTGCATCCATTTAAAGTGAAAGGCTTGTACTGGTTCTCTAGCTTTTAAAAGTACCAAGCAGATATTTTTCAATACTTTAGAAAGCACCGTGTGTACAGTGACTCTGTTTAGATAATATTTTTTGTTTTCACTGTTGTAGGGTAGTATATCCTCACCCTTAACTTGTTCTATACAGTATGTTTTTGCTTTTTCAAACCATTGCTGTAAATTGTTAACAAGCTGCATGTCAAAGGTGATGTTAACTTTCTTTTAATCAACACAAGAGTGAATGTAATTTTGTATGCAGTGCATTACATTTTGTATTGGAGTAATATTTTTTTAAAAAAAGTTCATTAAGTAACGCCAGTTTATTGACAAATAGGCAGGATTAAAGTCCACCAAAACAATGGCTCTTCAGTGTATTGTTCCCACCACAATACATTTTAGTATTAACAGGACAAGTCTAGTTCTCTAATTAGGGTAATTTTTAGATGTAGTGATTTCTCCAGGACTCTACATCTTGTGAATATATCTTCACTGGCAAGATCTTGAAAGTTTAAAAATATAAATTATCTTGGTTATTTAATTGAAAGACAAAGTAACATTAATAATACTGGGAAAGAAAACGCTTACATCTAGTGTATCTCTGCACACTTTCCTTATGGAGAAGACTTTACCTTTAGCCAAGACAGATTCTGTGACTTTTCTTTAATAAAGTGTAAATAGAAGAGGCAGGAACTCAGTAAGACTTGACCAGCAATTTGCACATAAGATTATGAGTGTACTTACATTATAGGCACTTTAATGCTAGTGTTTTATCTTGAGTAACCGCAGGCTGCTAAATGTTGTTGGACAAGGGCAAAAATAAGCTCCTTAGAGCCTATCTACTTTGCAACATAACGATTTCATTTTTTATTGAATTAATAGAAACCTTTTCTAATCCTGGTGTGTTAACCCCCTGTGTGTAATCCTTTATCCTACAAATGATCCAGGTTCCCCTGGTCTCTCCGGTTACTTGTGTTGTCATATGGCCAAGCAGCTTCATCTTTTCTCATGTCCTTTTAAGTGTCTGCTGAATAAACAGCAAGTGCAGAGCACGGATGTGTGCACTGGTAACCCTGGATCAAGCTTAGGCAGTCAGGGAGACCCGAGGAAGAGCTTCAGTTTATCATTTTCCTCTGTAAGCCACTCTGGGATTGTTATCTACAATTTAACTGCAATTCTGTGTACCTTCAGGTACCTTCATTAATCACAGTGGATCTTGCATGTATGTATTTCTGAACCAGAAACTCCTTTCAGTTCCCTTTTTTCCTGTACTGCCTTTGCTAGCATTGTTACTATTACTTATTCCCATTGTGGTAGTCCAGTAGTGCCCTAAAGGGAAGTTTATGCTAAATATATGGACACACAACATCATGTTAGTGCTCCCTGAAGCAAGGCCTGGACAATCCCTTCTTCCATTTGCCATCTTACCTTCTAATTGACCTATATTTTTTTCCACTCAATAGAAAATTTATACACCTTAAAGTGTTTCTTATTTGCACTGACCACTTCTGAAATGGTGGAATAATTTGTATTGGATAACAAGGCTCAAGTTAAAAATGTGTGGGTGATTGATTTTGTGCTTATTCTAGTACAAAGAGATGGTTTTGAAGTTCATCAGATTTCTATTTATAGAAAATTAATGATTTCAATGTGATTTTACTCTGGAACTAATCAGAAGTGTAAAGTTAGATATGTCTGAAAGTGTCTTTCATAATCAAGGCCTTGCTCTGATTTTTTTTTTTTTTGTTTTTTAATTTCACTCATTTCTACCTTTTCCTACCTTAAAGCTCACTTAGCATCAGGATTATGAAAATGAGGGTCATGGCCATATGCAGGCAGCACTAGCAAGGGCTATATTACACAGCTTGACTTTCAGCGTTTGTAATTCATAAAACAGCAACCAAAAGAGCATTTCAATAGTGTGATCTTTTTGCAAAGGGAAATAATCAAAGTGTTTACTGTTCCTTAATTTTTCTTCTTTGGGATCTGTAAGAAGACAATGCAAGAACATAGGTAGATAGATAAAGCTTCTTCATTAAAATTGCAGAGGTTCCTGGGGCCAGGAAAGCAGTTTGGAAAGCACAGAGGTAAACATTTTGTACAAAGGAAATTAATAAAATGTTCCCGTATGGTTCTGAAACAGGGTTGCTAAAATACTTTCCTCACTGTGCAGGGGATAATGAGGTCACCATAGCAGAGCTGCACACTTGGACCACAACAGCACAATGGTTCAGGGCTTTCAGCAGCTTTCAGCAGCTTTTTGCACCTCTTCCCAGGGCTAGAGTGGCCTTCAGAATGACTGTCCCGAGCCCCAGGCCTTTCCCATGAGGACGCTGCCGTAGTTACAATCATAGGAACTGGGAGCTTCCTTCCATGGGTACGCACCACCAGAGTTTTACACCTGGGAGCCAAAGGTATTACTTGCATCTAGGCTGCAGTGGGGAAAATGTCTGTCAGGCTTCTTATTCCTGCCACTCCAGGTATCAGTATATTTTCTTCCATTATCTGCTTACGTACATGTGCAAGATGAATCGTGCATTCTTCTAAACAGATGCTCGCCAAAATATTCACGACAGCCCAACCAAGCAAAATATGACCACCTGTATAAAATTCAGCTGGTAGTAAATTTTAAAGAAAAATTGTGGAATAACAAAAACCCATGTAAAAATATAAGAAATTTCAGGGTAAAATAGCTTTAGTCCTACTTGCTTGCTGTCAAAAGCTTTCACAACATGTATGTTGAGAATTGAGGTTGCTCAAATACATTACTTGTCAGTATAGGTGCTAATAAATGAAGAAACTTAAAAGACTGGTTTTAAATTTAAATCTTACCTTCTAACACAATTATGCCACAATTGATGTTCTTTTTTGCAGAAGGTGAGTAAAGACAAAATTTGTATTGTCTTAAATTTCACACATTAACATGTGCTTAATATTGCATACATAGAAAGAGAAAAGGTTATTTTCCTATTAAAAAGTGCAGTGTTGTTATTACTTTAAAATTATTATACTGTAAGTAGGCTATTGCTAGCTGGGGAATAGAAAAGGGAGAAAGATGGATGGAAACTTGTAAATTGGATGAAAAGTCGACTTCTCCTTTAGAGAAAAATGATATAAAAAGGAAAATAGAAGAAAACTGCTAAGTGGAAAAAAAAGAAAGTAAAAGGGGTGTGTGTGTAAAAATGGAGACAATGAAAGATCTGTTAAACAGAAAATTTGGAATACACGAGCATGAAAGCTTTGATTGTTTCTAACTTGCTGTGGAACCAGTCTGCTGGAGATCAGGATTTAGCGCTCTGCAGTCTCCCTTTAGGTTTTACTGAGTCTGCTTGGACAAGCTCAGAATGCTTTACGAGTCCAAGCTTTCTCTGCAGTCATGTTCACTGGAATAATTAGTAAATCACATCTCAGAATTCCAAAGCAGTAACAAGTGACTTCTTTATTCAGTATCCTTTTCTATGGACATGCTAAAAATTGTGCAGAGGACTTTCAGTTTTTTCTAGAAGTGAGAAATTTGGCTAGAAATTGTTGAAATGTTTACCCAATCATCTCTCTTTTTGCTTGCCTAGCTGCTGGCCAAATCAGTGTTAAAAGGCCTCTTTGAAAACTGTAAAAAAATTTTAAATCTGTTCCTGTTCTACCAAGAGGACACTGAAATGTGAAGATTGTCAAGAGTATGCCTCCCTTAATATAGAATGCTTGATTATCTTCTTGTATTTTTACTTACTTCAAAGAAAAACTATTGCAACCTTAATTGTGATTCCAGTGGGTGTGAGGTGAGAAGATGTTCAATACTACAAATCTATTACGAGGCAGCTGTTACATTGCTGTGGAACATGATAGCACAGTACATATTTCTAATCAAAATGTTTGGTTAACAAGAGGGTCAAAGCAGCAATTAGTGGCAGAATATAGTTCTATCATGTGCCGCGTACTATTTGGCTACAATACAAACTGACACCAGGGCGATTGCTGCTATTGGAATCACAGAGGTGACCTAGGGCACTCTATCAAGCTTAGTTTGACCCTGACAGCTTTTGACCAGCTATTTGTTGTCATATCTTTCTGACTGAACAAGATGACAAATATACACAAGACCTCATGCTCAAATGCTGCATTCTGTGAAGTGAGACAGATTTTGACCTTTAATTGGTAGAGGTCCCTGGGTCTTGTGACTCCACATCTGCTATCTTCATTGTCTTGTAGTGGACAGAAATTCTGTTAACTACTGTAGCAGTATGTGCTCCTAGAATGGGAAAAATGTAGTTGCAGTTAAATGGCATCAGAAGATGTTATTCCACAAGACAGTCCTTTTTAAAAAAACACAGAGATTGCTCTGACTTTATAGAAGGAGAGGTTTTGCTCTGAGTAATAAGTCTGTAATGCTTCATGTTATTCAGTACTGATGCAGGGGCCTAATGTGACAAAACAAAAGAAAGGATTTGGGCTGAGTTTGAAAACAAATGAATAAATAAATAGGAACTTTGACCAGAGCTAGAATATTTGAATAAATATATATGAACACATTTTGATGAAGTAGAAGTCTATGAGCAGTTTCAGAATTCAGTCTTTCAAAAAAGGAGAAAGAAACTATTGATAATTTTTTTGTGGCAATAACCAAACTGAGAACACTTTTTTTTTTTCTTCAAAGGATTAGAATTTTTCTGTTGACCTTTAGGAGATGTAGATTGCACAGGGAAAATCCTTTATCACAGATGTTTTCATTTACCATGAAATAAAAGTTTTCTAAGCCTTGAAATATAATTTCTTTACTTGATTTACCTCTGTTTTGTGCTTGCTTACATATTTCCATGCACATCAGATTGATAACCTGAGTATGTTCAGTTTTTTGTGGACTACTATTCTGCCTTTCTGAATCCTACCAGTCTGTAAACGACAAACTGAGAAAAACTGCCTTAGAGGAATTAAGAAATGTAGAAAGGCTTTTCACTGGAGAGCTGACAGGTGGAAAGAGGGTAAAAAATCAGTGAGCAAGGCAACAATAGAGGACAGTTTATACATTAGCACATAGAGTATCAATAACAGTCCTCTGTGGCTTCTTGCTGCTCTTGGCCTGCTTTTGTGAAGCCTTTAATGGTGACGTGGCTAGATGAATGTCCTGTGATCTCAGTTCCTTTTGTCTTAGCCCTTCCACAGGGAACTCCAGGAAGGTGTGAAGAGGGTGAATTCATGGGTCCCTGTTTAAAGGCACCAGACATTTTCACGGTAACACTCAGCTGCTCTTCAGTACCAGAGTTCCTGGCCTCCTGCTCATACCAGATCCTTTTGCCTGTAAAGGCCATCATCGATAAGTATTATTTGACTCTTTCCTCTGCTTGCTCTTCGCCAATTTTGCTGTTCAGCTGCCAGCTTTTATTGGTCCTGCTTGCAGCTACCTGCTGCCTGTTTCCCTTTCCAAAGGCTATTCCTTCAGCATCTGTGGGTAGCTTAGAGGCTCATCTTACACTCATTCCCATGTTTTTTTTTCCCCCCTGAAAATCTCCATCACTGGGTTGCTATTTCTTCCCTGGATCAGCAAGCATAGCCTAGAATGATGCTTCTGTCCTATATATTCCATTTAGAGAGGATGACAGGACTACCAGTATATTAACATGTGTATTACAATGCATGTGGAAGTATTTAGACTTATATGATGTGAAAATGTAGCTGCATTATTTAGGCTGTGGTGAATCATTTAAGAAGTTCTCATAAAACACTCCTTCTGACGTTAATAGAGATCAAGACAGATTTTAACATCTTCACATTACTTCTTATTTCAAGCTATTTTAAAATAAAATATGTAATGATTAATGGCAATGACTTACGATGGGGGAATGTCTAGTGGGTACCATGTAGTCAGCACTATTTTTCACTTAGGAGGATGTAGATCCTCTACAGAGTCTTTCATCATACAGTTGATTTTAGCAGGCATATACATGAGGACTATTGTTTAGCAAGGATTTTCAGGTCCAGGCCGGTTTTTAACAAAGTTGTTAATGATATAAGGAGGATATAAAATCCTTTGACAGTAAAACTAAGTATCAGTATGAGAGGCATTACAAAAATTAGTGTCAGCCAGGTAATACAGAGAGATCTGCAGAGAAAGATACTCGAAATAAAGAAGAAAACTGTAGTGTGAGACTGAATGAATGCAAGCAGAAAGTAGCCTATAAAGCAAATGTTTAGCAGAATGTACAAACCCAGAAAGCAGAAAATAAGGCATTTGTTTGCAGCATGATAAGGACTTGAAACTAGATTTGTGTCATTAGAAATACTACAGTTCAATCTCTTATTCCAAGTGAAAGCTGTGCTAAAAGTCTTGATGAAGTGTATGCTGATGAACAGTCTGTAAATAGTAACAATTTGTAATTATTGCTGGTAGTTGGAGTTTGTGTCATTCTGGTTTATGACTGTACTTGGTTCAGGAATGATGTGAAAGGAATCTTCTATTCCAGCAGTTTGGCTCCTTGTCCCAGTTAAAGCTCCATGGAAATAATTAAACTCCTCAAACTTTTTACAGCTAAAAAATGTGATTTGGATGATTTTATTTTTTGAAAAATGAAATCCAAGCAATTAGGCCATTCTCTTTTCTGAATACACTACCTGCCTGTGGTTGAACACTAGGGATTTTTGTTCTGAAATATTCAGGGCTTTATTCAATTGTCTAATGATAGATTTCTATTTAAGATATCCTGTCTTAGCCACATGGGGCTGGTGGATGCCGTAAGACCGGTGGGTTACCTGTGCCCCTCTGAAAAGGCAGCTAGAGTACTTCATATGGTGCAGTGTCTGTATTAGGCAAATAAGTTGTTTGATCAGAAACGTTGAATGTGGAAACAATCACATCAACGATGTTTCTTCAAGCATAATTAAGAATATTTTTTTATACATTCTGATTTTGCTTTCTATTAAAATGCACAAACTAACACAAAGGACCTACAGGAGTAAGGATTCCTTGTGTAGGTGTGGAAGTGTATATGGAAGCATGCAGGTCATGTGGTGGAGCAATCTCAAAAGATGAGTCCAAGTTTGGCTTTTGCCAGAACACTTTATAAGAGTCCATTTTCAAATTGCCCAGAAGAAATGGACTATTGAGAACAGACTTCATGGCTAATTGATGACCTATTTCCCAACCAATCTCCTCAAAGCAAAAATATTTCTGTACAGATGCTGTGGGCAGCTGATATAACACCTGCCCAGGGGTCTTGCAAATAACTGGGTCTACAGTGCCTGGGCAAGTAGAACCCGCTGTGATGGAATGGGAATAATGTGGTCTCCGCAACAGTAAAAAACCAGGTCACGTGTTTTGGTAAGGCAATAAATCTGAGTCCAGCACATCTACTTGAAATTATTGGCCCAAATATTCTCATTGGCACAGCACAAACAGTGCCACATTTCAAAAGCTGTGTTTTTACACCGTTGTCACTGAGATGTTCATATTTACATAAGGTACAAAGCAATGACAAATTGCACTTCTAGAACATATCAGGACAACTCCTTACCTTCTAGTTGTGCTCAGATTCATACTGAAGTACATCACTATCTGCCGTTTTGTGCTTTCTTCTGGGTCATTGTTAGGTTTCCTGCTATATGTTAAGTACAGAATTTTAGCAATTGCTACAGTTCTAGTTCACACAAGAGTCCTAGGACAAATTTGCCATCTGCTGTTCAACATTTTAGGTGCAAATCTATGTTTTGTTGATTTTGTATTATACACCTGATTATAGCAAGTTCACCTAGATCCCAGGAATAATAATTCTTTCTGAAGATATTAAACTGAACAAACAAATTTGCTGTCCTTTGGTAATGTTAACAGAAATACAGGCACCTTCCCCACCCCCTTCACCTCCTGCTTTTACCTTTCTGTTGGATGTAATTTCCCGGTCCTGTTATACCATGTGCCAGGCCCTGCATACTCTGCTCTTTAGACTGATTCCCCCTCCAATAAAAACACGGAAAACAAATAATTCTGCCTTGATGGTTCTCAAGAGCAGATGGGTTTACGACTTAATATTCCAAAATGTACTTTAAAAATGTATTTTTCTGAGACACCACTGTTAACTCTTTCATTTCCCTTTATATTCTTAACATTACTGTTCTGTTTCATTTAACCCATGAAAATGAGTTGCAATAAGAGAGGCTGCCCTTTGACTTATGACTTGCTCCTGCTGCTTATTCCATTTTGTCTCACATTTTACTTAGATTCAGCAGAAATCAGTTTAGCAGCCCCAAATGGTTTTGATTTAAGAACAGCATTCAGAATAGAAGTGCAGAAACAAATGACAAGTATATTCCCAAACACTTAATGCCTTTTCTTTCTGCTACAAGAAGTAAAATGTCGCTTCTTGGCATTCCCCACCAACTAGCATTTTACAACTAAGCAAGAAGTGAGCAGAAATGTTGCAATGTTACTTGCAGTCAACATATGTAAAATCAGATTCTGGCTAGTCAGGTTTAGACAGCGCAATAGACACCCCTTTTGGCTGTGACTGATACTCAAAGATTATGCAGTTTCGTATTTATCTTGTTTCTTTTGCTTCGTGCTCCAGCTTCTGCTCTTTCCCACTTGCTCAGATGTTTCCAAAGCAAGAAAGCACTATATTTCACTCCAAGAGTGATGTTACTTACCATGATAAAGGAAGTTTACAATGGTTAAAATATTTGGAATTTCCTCAGTAAATGTTTTCAGCTCATGGTGTAGGATTTTGGGAGCTTAGGGCCTGGCTCTGCTTGCCCTGCCCATGGGCAGGACTGCCCTTAGGGTGGGGAGTGGGCGCTGCTGGGTGCAAGCCCCTGGCCTTCCCCAGAACGGCTCTCTGGTCTCCCAGAGGAAGGCTCAGGGGGCATCAGAAGAATGCATATTGCTCTTTAAATGCTATGCGCAATCACATGTATATGTATGATTTATTTGGGATTCAGAGCCTCTTAGGCAGAACTGAAGTGGCAAATAAAGACAGGAAAAACAGATGCTTTACTCACTCTTTAATACTACTCTCAATCTCTGGCTAATCAAAATCCCTCAATAAACAAGACCAATTTGATGCATACATCTGTTCCATATCCAGCCTATATTGTCAGTGGTGTCTTGTTGAATTCTTTGAGTCTCAGAGCCTTCACCACCTGCAAGATCAGATCCTTGACTGTAACCAGATGGTGGCATTGTAGCATTACAGCAGTTTTCTAAAGTTGCCATAATTTCACTTGGGGTAATCCACAAAGCTATGAAAAGCAGAGACTACATTTCAAAATGGAATAGCTGGAGAATTTTGCACACTAAAAATGATGCTGGTGCATCTAGAGCTGAAAGAGGATGCACAAGCAGAGGATTCTTTTAATCACCACCAATAATACATAAAATGTTACCTTTAAAGAATAATCAAAGTGTAGGAAAATCCAGGCAAGCAGTGATATTTATTTTGTTCATGGACATCTTCAGTATTTAGGAATCCTTATGAGCTATTGGTTGAAAATGAAATTTAAGAAAATGGGGGAAGGGAATTACACTGCAAATGCCTAAAAATGCGTTACATCTGAAAATGTCAAATTACAGACATAATGTAATTTTATTATACCTCTCATAATATTCTCAAAACCAGCCTTTCTTTTTTACTGTGCTTTAACTTTGATGAGAACTGAAAACATGCTACAAACCTCAAAACCCTGTCTGCAGAGAGAAAGCCATTTTTTCCAGGTCTGAGAGTGCACATGGGTGTAAACCCAGCAAAGCGACACAGCAGGCTGTGGGCTAGGCACTTATGTCACCACTTGGGTAGAGTGGTGTCTTTCCTAAGATAATTTTCTTTGAATGTTTTCTAAACAATAATTAAACTGTAGCTATACTGTGTGAAGAAGTCACGGTTGCCAGCTCACAGGGGTTTTGTGAATGGTGGGATTTTACACAGGGGCTTGATAAGAGAAGGAACTTTATCTCTCCCACTCAGCTACAGCCCTACCCATCCTCTCATCTGCTGCCTGCATCACTTGCCTCTTTCATGGCAGTGGAGCACCTAATCAAGGATGCACCAAATCAGGTAGTACACTGGAGGGAAAGAAGGAAAATGCATGAGGGAAGTACTAGAAAGAGCCCAGTAGTTCTGAGCAGCTCAACCCGCTGTTACTCTCTTTACAAGGTGCACAGAGGCTAAGGAAAAGATGGGGAAATCTTGGTTGCCAGCCTCTGAAAGCTGGAGAAGAACAATCATGGAGGAGTGGGACTGAACTGAGCAAAGGAAATAGCTGAGATGCAGGCTAAAGGGACAGGGCTAATTCTGAGCTTGTGATGTCCTATAATGAAGGGCAAGACATGCTGCAGCACCAGGGACTCAGATCTGCTGTCTTAATAAGTCTGTGAGAGGGGACAATGAAAGTTTTTACTTGCTTACATGGGTACAGGCAGGGTGGACAGGAACAAAAGGAAAAAAGAGGAAATGCAAAACTTTATGAGGTGAGATGAACTTCTAACTGAGGCTACTGAATCTGGAAAGGACCATCTCATCAACACCACTTTTCCTTGCGCTTATTTGTCCAGAAGTTGAATGTAGTTGTTATGTGTACCTTTACTATAGCTAACTTGAATTACAAATGAATAGTTCCTCTTAAAGAAAATTAGAGTGAAAACAGTGTCAGTGTGAAATACCACCAATCTTCATACTGGGAATACAGCCACTAATGTAGGGAGCCTCTGAGATCTGCAGGGTAAATCCCACAGCTTTTTTCAGATGCCATATGCTGATTTGCTCTATAGGTTACTTCCCCGTGCCCCGTGGCTCTGACTTGCGCAGCCAATCTGAATTTGCATGGTGAGTGTGGGGTTTCAACTAAAAATTAATCAGGCAGAAATAACCTCTTAAAGATCTGGCATGTTAGTGTGATTTTTAATCCACATCCTCTGTAGAGAATGAGCTTATGTTAAACACGTTACCTCACCAAGCTAAAACATTTACTGTGTGGAAGAAACTTGATACAGGGACTACTATAATTCAAGATAACTTTGAATCAAAGACAGTCCTCAGTAATGGTGATTTTGGCTAGGATCACGTTGTAAGGAATTGTGGCAGACCTGGCTAGAAAAACTGGTAGATTTGGCCCTGGCTTCTTGCTTTAACTGGAATGCGACATCATTCTCTCATAAATCATTCTAAAAAAAAAAAAAGACGTGAAAAAAAAGTGGTAGTTTTTCTGTCACTTTAGCAAAAGAAGGAGTTAGCATATGGCTTGAGTTTTGCCATTGATTTCAACAGCAGCCCATTGAGCCTATGGAGCTGAAGGCTCACCACTCGTTCAGCTTTTCGTTTCTTGTGCTGTCGGTGCAGGACAGTGTTATGTGATGTGAAGGCATAGACGGGGACCCAGGTGTTGCTTCTGACTAAAAGCCTCTCTGCTGGAACTTCCTGACTCATTTCCCTGATTACGAAGACAGCAGGTGTCAAACACATCAGAAAAAAGAACAAAGGACATTATCTATCCATACTTAATTAAAGGCAGAAATGCACTCAAGCCTGGCTGGCTGAACCAGAAGGCCATGAGGGTGATACTGTTTTAATTTATTTTAACTGTGCAGGAAGAAATTTAAGATGATTGCTGAGGACAATGTAATTAAAGTAGAGAATTATTTTCCCAGTTTTTGTTTGCTCCTGTTTTGATTTTTTAGAAAAGAATTATATTTGAATTTCCTTACAGTTACAGTATTTTCATAAGTACTTTTTGTGAATATAGCACATGACATACATTTAAAATATACAAGGTAGCCTGATAAATATGCAGTCTTATATCATCTTAGCTTCATTTTAAATGTCATTGAAGGAACAGGCTTTCAACTCCATCATCTTCAGCAGTAACATTATTGGATTTTTTTAGCGGTTTAAATTTTCTATTACATGAATCTTATCTATTCATCAACCGAAAATGTGGCTCACATATCTTATGTTTCACCTTGCTACTATATGTTCTACACGAATTCAGTCACCCTTTTGGTTTTGCAAAGATTTTCAGTATAAAGGATTAGGAAAAGATATGTAATCTCTGTTTATAAAAGGCACTTGGATACATTCCAATGAAAATGACTGTCATGTGTTAGTTGCTTAACCATATAATAGTTGCAGTGGAATATTAGTGATTTTCATATCTAGCTTATAAAATTTATAAAAATTATCTTACAACAGAACCAGAACTATGCCTGAGCTAGAAACATTCTGGAACTTATATAGATGTACTATATTCATACTATTTTCTTGTATTGGTGTCATTAAAAGAATTAAGATTGCTGTGTATTGTGGTGTATGCCATTTCCCAGTAAATAATTCAGCACCCTTTATATTAGAGAGTGTTTTTATAATGTTAAGTAAAATATAAAGGATCTCCTAAACACCAGGGGTTTAGTGGGGGAGCAAAAGGAGATACTGTTGCAATAAGGGTAGCTAAATAGCATGAACTGACTAATCAAGGGCATAGAACGAACTGAGGTTTCAGGATGCTTTGAAAATGACAATTAGCTTACAAATGAAACTGCTTAGCCTTTAGATACATTACTTTACTAGGCTGTAATAATCCCATAAAGTCTTAGATTCTGCTTCCTGTATTTAACTTAAATAGTTCTTATTTCTATGAAGCCCTCTCTGAATATTTAGTTTCTTCATGATTTTTAGTATGCTAAAGAGTTTAGTACCAGTACAAGTCACAGACCAATATCCTGATTTAACCTTCAGTGACCATGTGGGAAGGGACCTTGACTGGCTTTGAATCAAATTCCAATGTTATAAATTAATGATATAAATTAATGAAAATATTTCAAGTGTATCCTTAAAAACGTGCTTGTATTAGATCCTAGTAATTTATATGGGCCTCAAACACTTGCTGAGCTTATTTTCCAGGATTAAACCTTAACTCACAGTTATCCCAAGTGATATTTTATGGCATCCTCAATGAAAACTTTGCAGTTAGGTTCGGCTACCACTGGTTAACATGCAAAGCCTGAAGCTTTCAAAGAGTTGGTATAGATGTCATTTAACTGGGCTAAGTTTAATATGCAGTTGTAGTTATGATGCATCCGAAATATTTTTGGTTGCACCTCACCACCACTTATGGGAATAACTAGCATGAAAAAAAATAAACTTGTCACTGAAGTAGTTAAGTGAGACATAGACAATACTGTTAAAGAGTCTGTTTTACATGTAATAGAGAATGCTACGCTTAAAGTGTTGGGGTTTTTTTTGGGTTTTTTTGAGATGGCAACAACACTAATACCCCTGAAGTCTGTTTTTCAGCAAATTTAAACAGCTGGGCTATTTCTTGATATTGAACATTTACAAAAACCCCACTGGATTTCTAGAAGGTGTGCCTGAAGTAGAAAAATTTAATGTAGGCTACATAGGATTGTTCTTGTGTAGATGAATGTCTCTAATAATAAAATTTCTGATTTTGTATTTTCTGCCCCCTTTTAATAATGTCACTATTTAGGGTTCTTGATCCAGGGCTTAAAACACATAAATGGTGATGCACACTTCTTTTTTGAGTTTGTCATGATGTTGAATGCAAAGTGGGCAAGTAAATAACAGCAACAGATTGCCCTAATAATTGAATGCTACTGGTATCCATATTATAATAATCAAATAATAGTAACCTACATGTCAAAATAGCAGCACAGATTGCCTAGAGAAAGAAGGTGAATGCTGTTCCTCAGAGATGGATGAGGAAAGCAAATCAAAGTGTTCTACTTGTATTCAGAATAGGAAAGCTGTGTGAAACTACAATGGAGAAAATGGTTGAGTTGCCCCTCACTTGGAATAAATTTCATTCCTCTGATACTTTGGCTGATGGCACAAAGTGACCACAGTTATTAAAAAGAAAACACAAACCCCACCAGATTCACAAAATATAGTTCTAAAAGAACAGTGTGAGATCAGCAAGGCAATAAACAACATGCATTAAGCTATACCAAGATAAAGGTTATGACTAAATTTTGTCACTGGGGTGCCTGTGGTTGGCCAGCTGAAAACATATTTAAGTTAATCTCTCAGGCTACAGTTCAGGGAAGCTCTTCAGTACATGCTGAATCAATTCCTATTCAGGAAGACCCTATGCACAAGACAAAATTTAAGCATGCATTTGAATCCCGTTGATCTCAATGGGATTTAAGCACAGACATAATATTAAACATCTGTTTAAATATTCCCTTAAATAAGGACATTTTCCCTAACGAGTAGTACAGTTCAAAACTGTTAGGTTTGTGTCCTTTAATTCATTTAAATTCAAGAGACAAATATGGAATTTTCCCTGTGTGGAGTGTTTTATGATCACATTATATCATAGTCTGTTCCAATATATAAGAGTTTAACTGTTTTCCATTCAGCAGTTTAAACGCTTGGTTGTGTGAAGCTGAGCAGGACCCTGGAAAGCAGTTGTGGAAGCATGGCTGCCAGCCACATGATTGATGCTGTCCAGTGCATGCCTGTTCTCAGATCTGCATTTCTGTAAGGAAAAATGTCTATATTATAAAACTTTCTGAGTAGGTTTCACCTCAGTCACCTTTAGTTGAAAGCTGTATGAAAAGGCATAATGGGTCACCCTATGCCCCTCTTTTAACAAATGGAGAGATGTAGCTGTCCTTGGAGGATGATTCACCTGATTTGCCTTAGACAGGCATTTTAGATGTTATAAGTTGCCCCTGGGAGGTGGGGAGCATTTAGCTATTTTTATTTGGAAACTGGGAGGAATGTAAAGGTGGTGCATTTAGACACGCACTCCTCAGATGTCTAAATAGGGTCAGATGACTCCCACCTTATATGCATATATGTATATTCACACAGCATTGTGCATTTGACATGGTCATTACCTTTGAAATGTCAAAATAAAACAATTCTTTTTCGTTAATTATATATGTGAAACATCTGTCTGGGTTTAATTTGCTTGATGTTTTTTGAATACTACAAGTTGCTAAAATTCCAAATGCTGGGAATTTCTATAAATTCATCAAAGGTAAGGAAACATCTTCTGGTCAGCTATAGCTTGACTTCTGTTGAAAAGCCAAGGTTTTTGCCTTGGTTTTCCTCTTTTCCCTGAAATATTTTGAAAAATAAGTTTTTTTTGTTGTTGGTTTTTTTTTTTTTTTGCATTGGCCAATCCTATACAGGGATGGGCTTAGAAAACTGGGCCCAGATCTAGGCTGGATCCTCCCATTTTGCTCTCTACTCACTGAAACTGTTGGTGCTCAAGTGCTGCGAAGTACATACTCCTAAATATTGTTGGGAGAAGTGAATGGTGAAAATGTGCCACTGAGGTGAACAGGTAGGCATGGACTTCTAGCTGTTCATTGTCCTTTACCTGCTAGTCTTAGATTAATCTTCCCTCTTTTGACTTGTCCTGATGGTCTTCAAAATCAGAGGACAGAGTATTACTTGTACGTTCTCTGATCTGTTATAATGATATGACAATTTCTTGTTGGAGTCTTGCAGTCTAAAGGTGATAAATATATTTACTTTCCCTAAAGGAATCAATTAATCATAGAAGTCAGAGAACAGTGACTATTTTCCTTACTCTTGCAAGCATGGAATATATTCACTCGTAACCAATCCCACAATAAATTTTAGACAGAAGCTCAAGGAGTAGATAAACACTGATAAATTTGGCAGACAGCTGAATAGTTTGGTCTTTCAATGTTGACATTTTTTCAGTTAAACACTGTTATTGTCTTAAGGGAATTAACTATAATACAAGAAAATGATGAGAAATAATGGATGAGAAATAAGTGAAGCTAAGCTTAACTTGGCTTCTTCAAGCTTGGCTAACATCACACAGGGTATATTTAAAACCAAGCCATTTTGCTGTTGCCTTTCTAGTATATACATTTAATCTGTATTTTCTGTATTGAGTTTAGATATATGCCTTAAAAACAGTGCGCTCCTTAATATCTTTGCATCCCTGCCTATGTAAGTATCAAATGAAACCACATTCCCTTTGATTTTAAGAACAAGTACATTGCTTTACTTGAGCAGTGCATAATGATGTGTTACTTTTCTTGGTGATGGATTGCCACCTGGCCCTTTCTGGCAGAGTATTGCATTCTCTGCTCCTAATAGTTAAAATGTATTTTCCATTTTAAATAACTTGCATGTTCTACAAGAATAAGTAAGAAGTATGGAGGCACCATAAAGGAGTATGTAAGATGAAGGCTCCTTTATGTGCACTTTTTGTCATGAAAAGGTGGTAAAAAACAACCAAAATGTAGAGAAAAGAAATAAACATGTATTTGTGAACAGTTCATGGAAAGAAAGAGTAGCTAAGATTAGCAACGGGAGATACTGTTCCTTAATGTATGCAGACATGATCCTGGAAATTCATGGTAAAATGTAGCTGAGCAGTTTTATGACTAGGAATAATAGATGTCTGAAATCAGTGCTTTAACAATGCTGCTAAATTTGGCTGAAATAAGGTAATGTTTGGTTGCTATCAGAACACTGGGCTGGTGGTTTCTACAATTCTCTTCTCACATCAACTGCCTCCCAGAGAAGAATCTTGCCTTCATGAAAATAAAAAAGGTTGGTATTTTTCAGGATTAGGCTCCCATTTTGTCTGTTAACTTTCGTGTGCCAAGCACACTACTGGTGTTCTCACTGGCAGACTACTCAGTGCACTACAGACCCTACGTGCTTTTCCTACCCCAGTATAGGGAATTTTGAAGCTATATTTGTCATGTGGGATTAAGCCCAGGTTTTACACATACTAGTAGGTTGGCAGGACCAGATAATTTTTGCAACATCTCTTCTACTGGTATTGCCTCAACAACAATATCAACTTTTTCAGACAGAAACTTATGAGTGCCTTGACCACAGGTAGGTGCAACAGCAGAAAGCAAGATATAGCAGGTCTCCCTAGAAAGAAAGACTGGTGTTTTCCCACATATCTATAAATAAGAATTGTTTTAAGACTTGATTCTGACATGCCAAACCCCTGGTTTTCTTGCAGCAAGGCAGTTTTGTAATTCTAAGGCTTTGTGCAGTTCAAAGAAATATTCTTGGGAAGCAGGCAAGCTATGATATGTTTCTCACAGATGTGTGCGTCTGACTTTCCCTGACCCTGTTGTATTGGTATCCCACCACCCAGAGCTGGTAGCTGGGAAGGGATGAAAGTTTCCCATCCAGGTCTGGCAAATGCTGGGCTGACTCTGGCAATTTCAGCATGCCTTTAGCAACAAAGGTGATATTTAATAAAACAAGAGAGCTGACTAGGGTTATGTGTAAAAACAGGCATTTTTATCTCTTATGAACAGTGTGAAAGTGTGGAGAAATACGTGAGACATGACTAAAAAGACTGCAGCTGTGGAGGGGATGGACTTTCTTGTATGGAATGACATCTCTTCTAACCGGGGACTGAACCTGTTTCATATGGAAGTCTTAACTCCTTGAGTGCTTAGAACAGCAATGAATCTTTGTGGTGTAACATAAGAAATGTTTGTATTCTCATTTTCTGACTGTTGACACATGATAAACAGTACATGGCCAGAAAAAGCCCATGTCAACTACACAGTTACATGCTACCGCATGTAAGTATCCTAGATAAGTATTTATGGATAGAATTGTAAATGAGCAAAAAATATTTGTCTGGATCATCCCTTGTTTAGTTAAAGCATATTTTAATAAGGTGTCCAATATAACTGTCTGGTTGAGCTATGGGTTTTCCTAACATGACCAAGGAAACGTTCTTTATGATAGATCTTGTCTGAAACACCTCCAGGAACCACAGTGTAATTCTTGTAATTTCTAGATTCTTTTGTGTCTGCTTCTACAGCTTCTCTTGTGAAAATTTTAAAGAATATTAACTTAGAAAAATCTTTTATGCTTTCTTTAAAACATCTCAGACAATTCACGAATCCCATATCTGAAGAGGGAAAAAGGTAGACCTTGTCAATAAGATGATGAAAATTTAGCTCTTGCAATCCTCTGCACTTCAGTAATTACTTGCTGAAGGTAATCTCTTCCTCCCTGTTGTCCTCAGGAAAAAAGAACCACAGACACAACCCTCAGGCCCAGTGACAACTCCTTTCCACTCCAAACAGATAATATTTATGGATATAAAAATAAAAAGCAACTGGGGAGCAGTCTTTTTTCTGGGCTTTCCCAGGTAACCTTGGCAACAGCTATTCCTTCTGATTTCATCTATAAAATCCATAACAACTATTAAGTTGCCCAATGTAATTAAAACTTCTGATGGAACTTGCCAGCTGAGCATGAAAAAATTTCAACAGTTTAATAGTAATCAGATATTTTTAACCAAAAATACTTGGGGTTTTTATTTAGTTTCAAAAATAATTACCTGCAAAATACAGAGATATGTTTTCGAGTTTGGTCATTTGATGTATACTGTTGTGTTCATTTAGTACAATTAGTTCCAGTATCCTTTCTGAGAAGAAGGTATTGACAATGAATTTGAAATAACATCTCTGCCTAAGCAAGCTGATAGTGAGATTGCCATGCTTTTTTATGCAAAGAATCTGGAAAATATAATCTTAAATGGAGGAAGCAATAATGTTGTGTAGAGGCATTCTAAGTAGTTGGCTTAAGCTGCCAATTACTGTGGATGCTAATTTTGCAGTGCTGCCAGGATTTTATGTTAATGTTATTGAACAAAAGGCTAAAGTATTTTTTAATTTAAAACTACTGAACTATAAAATTGAACTATTAGACTTTCCATGGGTTTAAGTGGACAAAGAGAATATTATGTTAAAGGCTCAATTCAGTCACCTTCAAGCCATTACACCTTTTGAAATTTGAAGTAGTAACTTGCTGTGATCTATTATTTTAGGCTGAAGTCCTCCCATGGTTCCTACTACTACCCTTAAATAAACTTTATTCTTCATTGCATTCAATGTCAAATATTAGCAGAGAACTTCAAATGAATCCATCCCCTTCTTCTATGCGGTACTCTCAGCCCACTCAAAGAACTTGTTTCAGGGTAGCCTGATCACATAAAAATGGAGAACTTGGCCATGGACCTTCACCTTGTGTAACCTTGCAGTTCTCCACACCTTAGCAAGCACAGGATTACAGCACAGGGTGGAACAGGCTGCTGACACTCTGTCCTCTTTCTTTCCCTCTGGGTGGAGAGCAAAATTAGAGCTGTGCCACCTGGGCATTTTGCGGGTAGGTCTGCTTATTGTTCACAAAACAGACTACAAAGCAGTAAGTGTGCCAGTGACAGTATCTTACCTGTGAACCCAGTTACGAAGGGTGATGGCTTAATGACCTTGTGCTACAGCTGGAACAATGTAAGAGTAATTGAGTAATGTAAAGAATTTGGATATGACCTGGGGACTAGAACTGTTCACTTCAGCAGGTGATACACTTTTTAATGTGAGCTAAATCTAGGTCTTTTTCACAGTTTGAGAACTATTGTTACATCCCCAGAAACCAGGGCAGGAAATTGAGGAGCCCTCAGTGATGAAAGCCAGGGCACTGAAGATGTCTCCAAGTTCTGCAGCAGACTCTGAACCACAATAACGAATATAGATCCCTTGTTACGAATTTAGGCAAGTGTGTATGCAGTTTTAAGGAGCTATGGCACTCTTGTGGAAGCAAGCTATGCCTCATTGCAAACATCGGCAGGCACCACCCTTTCCCCATCTGGCAGAACTGAGCTATCAGGTACATGTGTTGTGGTTTAATCCCAGCCGGCAACTAAGCACCACACAGCCACTTGCTCACTCTCCCCTGCAGTGGGATGGGGGAGAGAATCAGAAGAGTAAAAGTGAGAAAAGTCATGGGTTGAGAGACAGTTTAATAGGTAAAGCAAATGCCACACACACGCAAAGCAAAACAAGGAATTCATTCACCACTCCCCATGGGCAGGCAGGTGTTCAGCCATCCCCAGGGCAGCAGGGCTCCGTCACATGTAACAGTGACTTGGGAAGACAAACGTCATCACTCCGAATGTATACCCCTTTCTTCTTCTTTCGCCAGTTTTATATGCTGAGCATGACATCCCATGGTCTGGCATATCCCTTTGGTCAGCTGGGGCCAGCTGTGCCAGCTGTGTCCCCTGCCAGCTCCCTGTGCACCCCCCAGCCCACCCACTGGTGGGGTGGGGTGAGAGGCAGAAAGGGCCTTGTCTGCTGCTTGGCAGCAATGAAAACATATCTGCATTATCAACACTCTTTTGATCACAAATCCAAAGCACAGCCCCAGACTAGCTACTACAAAGAAAATTAACTCTACCCCAGCCAAAACCAGCACATACATTAAGTGATTTTTCTGGCCTTTACATGTGTCAGAATTTAGAGACTGTAGCTGCAACAAGAAATATAGACACATATAAAATTTTAAGAGCCTATCTCATTCACTGCTGCATGGTAAGTTTAAAAAGAGACCTAGACAGATTGCAATGCACTCACATGTAAAGATGGGACTGCGGACTGGATCAATGCTTTAATCAAAATGTTTGAGGCTTTTATTGCATTCCAATGGAGGAAAAATGCTTTTGAGCACCATGTGTTCAACACTTGCAACCAAATAGCAGATGAAATATTTGATTCATTTGCAGCAGACCTTTGGTTACTTTCCAGAAAATGCTTGACTGTTTTTTTGATGAGATCACTGCTAAAGTTGTTGAGGACATATTGTGGTAAAGGCTGAATGTTATTCCTACTGCAGTTTTGTACATTTTCTCCTCTTAAGGAAGAGTAGACTAGAAATCTTCTTTTTCTAGCCATGTAAATTAATGTTTGAATTATGTGAAGCCTGGTGGAGGGGATAAACCCTACAGAAAACTAACAGGCACGAGTTGACAATTCACACAGCACTGGATAATCTGGATAATTTGTGTGTTCTCTAGAGAAAGACCAGGCCCCTGGATATTTTGGCTGTTGAATCCAGTTCTCCATGTTGTTAGGAAGTGTTTTTCAGTTCTGGGAGAAAAATATTTAACCCAGGCTTTGTACCTGTTCCTGACATCAACAAGAATTAGTTGTAGATGCTGAGTGCTTCATCTGACTTGGACAAGGAATAATGCATCTCAGCTCCCTCTGTGAATCCTACCCTGGGCTGCCTTGTCCTTATAAAAAAAGCGGCATCTCTTTCCTTTAGCTGTATGAGCCAGTGCATGACTTACATGATTCATTTGGGGAAAGGAAATAGGATAAAGAAAAAGTAGGGCAGCAGAAAGTATGAAGTAGATATAAATTCTAATGATTACACAACAAATCCAGTTAAGAAGAGATCATATGATATGACAAAATTAAACTAGGCTGAACAGCAAGTGAGTCTTTGATGAGGAACCTCCTTTGTTAAGAATTTCATAGAGAAAGCTATATGTGAGTCAAGCAAAAATCAGCTATGGCCATACATGTCTTATTTTTCTGTGAGAGGACAGATTTGTTGTTTTTTAGGCTATATTTGAAACAGGCATTTTGGTGAGTTTTGTGAGATAATGATTTTTGCAATGAAGTTTTCTCACATGCAGTTCCTGTGTCAGAGTTCTGGCAAGGTGACTCTGTATGTCCCCCATCTGTATGTCCCCCATTCCTGCCTGTCTTTGGTTCAATCCCAGCAGGGAAACCTTCAGCAAGAAGGGACAAAATCATAGAATCATAGAATGGTTTGGGTTGGAAGGGACCTTAAAGATCACCTTGTTCCACGCCCCCCCCCCCCGCCATTGGCAGGGACACCTTCCACTAGACCAGGTTGCTCCAAGCCCCATCCAACCTGGCCCTGAACACTTCCAGGGATGGGGCATCCACAGCTTCTTTGGGCAACCTGCTCCAGTGCCTCACCACCCTCATCATAAAAAAATTCTTCCTTAGATCTAATCTAAATCTACCCTCTCTCAGCTTAAAGCCATTACCTTTGGTCCTATCGCTACAAGCCCTTGTGAAAAGTCCCTCTCCAGCTTTCCTGCAGGCCCCCTTTAGGTACTGGAAGGCTGATATAAGATCTGCCCAGAGCCTTCTCTTCTCCAGGCTGAACATCCCCAACTCTCTCAGCCTGTCTTCACAGGAGAGGTGCTCCATCCCTTTAACCATCTTCATGGCCCTCCTCTCGACTTGCTCCAATGCAGTTCCAAAATGCAGTTCCACTTGACTGCAGCTGAACACACAAAGTGCCACAGATCTATTCAGAGGTAAAATGTGACATACTGGTACCTACAGGATCTGCTTTTCTCTCCTGTGTCTCTGTAATCTTGTATTCATGGATCTGTGTACCCGTTGTCTCATGCCCCACCCAAGTTCTTGGGCACAGTAGCTAGTAGGGATCAGACATTTGTTGCCATTTGGTGTGTCTTGCAAAGCCACGGAACTGGTAACAGCATACCTTGTCTGCCCTACCTGTGTATCTGTATATATTGAATACGTTTCCCTGAGATATCAGAGCTTACAGCAGAAAAACATCTTTGTTGGAACCATAAGCATAGGCATAAGATTCAGTAACATTGTAACCTGTGGAAGAAGGTGAACAGAGGAACTAAAAAGCGTAATGTTATTTCTCTACCAAATAGCAGGAGGTGGCAGGGACTAGCAGGTCAAATTAGTTTCCTGTTGGGGAAGAAAAAATCAATGATTCAGCGTCTTAGTACTTACTTATTTCAATTACAATTGCTGGTTTCCAGAGAGAGTTACTTACATGTAACTTGTTGGCCGTCCCCTCTTTCAACAATCTCAGTAATCATGTTGAAGCAACTCAGCTCCAAGAATGAGGTTAGACCTGAACTGCCTAAGTCATTCTCAAACCCAGCTCACCTTGCCTCTTTGTGTAACAGTCTCTACCCTTTCTTACAAATTGAGCTCTGCAGTGAATCTTTGGCTTTTCGGAAATATTTGACCCAGGTCTGGTTCAGAGTGCTGCCATGCGTTCTTCGGTTTCATTGATTTAATAATTACCTAAGTACTCAGTATCCTAAACATGTGAAAGTCGGAGACACAAACCAAACTGCTGGGAAAAACTTCTTTTTTCTCCCACTCTTTATATCCTTTTGTGCACCTATTTAAATGAAATTACCACTTCCTGTGCATAATTTTTATAGAGCAGCACTATTTCTAAACATCTTTGTCTTTTCTTCTCTTCATTGCATTTTCTGTAAGATTTCTTCACCTACTGTTTCAAAACTAACCTTCATAGTGGAGATTAAAGAAAGAAAGAAACAATTTCCAGTTCCTCTGCAGAGCGGGTGTCCCTCTGTGGCTGGAGGAGTGCTGCACAGTGCTGCTAGTAGAAGGAACGTGCTGCAGAACGCAGCCAGGTTGTCATAGATGGTGGAATCACTGAGTGGCTGGAAGGGATGGGTATAAAACGAGCAGTGTCAGGAGAAAGATAAGAAGATGAAGGCAAGTTTAAGTGTCTGATTAATCATTTGAAGTTCACGATGTACAACTGTCCTGTACACAAAGTATTAAATAATGGAAAGCTTCCCTAGCAGAGAAAGTGAGTCATGAAGGTTGGATAGACTTTGTTCTATAAAGGTGAAGCATGGAACTGAGCTCACCGATTAAAACATCTAAGTTCAGGCATCTCCGTGTAGGCGAGATGTCAAGGTCTCCATTACAGTTAATAGAGATCCAGTCAATACCATCCAGGCAACCTTGAGAGCAATTTGGCTGACTGGCTGACCTGTTGGTTTCTGGTTTAGAGTGAGTTAACAGTATAGACTAAATCTCAGTTAACTAAAATCTCACTTTGGATGCCCATTCTAGGCTATGAACTGAGGTCTCTTTGCTATCAACAGGGAGCAATCAGGCTTGCAGGAGATCTCTCTCATTCCTAAAATAGGCTGTTGCCCCCTATTTTAGGCTACCTGTCTCACTCAAACTAGAGGCTTGATTCTGTTGTTCACCCACAGGCATTCAGTGCCATTTGAGATACATAAAGCTATCTTGTTTAGTTGCCAGCCACCATGCATGAATCTTCTATAGCTACTGTGTCAAACCTGCCAGATTGAGGCATTTCAAATGGGACTAAATACCTATTTGTAGACAACAGAACTGAGCCTGAAGGTCTAATTTTAAACTATTAATTGAAGTGACCCTTATCCTAACTCCTCACAGTTTGTTTCATGACATGGGTGTTAGGATTATACAGTGCTGAAGAATAGTTTTCTGCTTCCTGATAAAAATGTCACTGATAGACATTTTTTCTCTGTGTGTATCAACTAAAAAAAAAAAAAAGACCTTTCATCATAAGTAGAGAGATCACCCCTCTAGAAGATGGTTTATAAGCAATGGTACGGTATAGACACAAGTTTGGCATAACTGAAAACAGATACTGGTCTCAACTTTATGTCAGGTTCATGTAAACACAGCCCATACAGTGAAAGCAGAGTTACTATTTGCAAAAGTGTCTCAAGAAAAAACTCAAAATAATCTTTCTTCAAAGGTAGTACTATACTAATTTAGAAAAATAACTTGTTTTGGTTTGTTATATACTCGCTGATCTTGTTATAACACCACTAGATGCAGAAGTGTTAAATGAAAATACTGTAGTGTGCTTAGATTGTATTTTCCGTAGACAGCATACTGGATATGCAGCAAAAAATGGCCTCCTGAGAATCTGTGCGCATCCCTGTTCTAGAATACCCCTTGGTTTTAGCAATGAAATAAATGAAAAAGTTTGGTTTCAGTGTGTTAGAAAAAGATACTGCAAAATGATGAAAATAAAAGTGGGCAACCTGTTTTAGATAAAAAGTAATTGCATCGCAACTTTAAAATGACCAGCTCATTCATGAAATTGAAAACCTCAGATTAGTACTGGGCGTAGTATAGGGAACTATAGATTATTTTTCTTAGTACCAGTTAGTTGAAGAGAAAACCCCTAGTTTTGATGGAAACGACTAATGCCACAACCTTGGTGTTTTAGATGTTGAAAGTCTTGACACTGGCAATGGATCATGTTCATAATGGCATTCTTCAGACATAATGGTACTGAGAGCAGAAGATCTCATCAAAGAAATAATAAAAAAAATACCACCAACCACAAAGAACCACTTGGATCAGACAGAAAATATTAATTTCCCTAATAAGTTAGTGTATTCCAGGCCAAGGAGGGCTTAAGGACATTACTCTGCCTGCTGTTCCATATTAGCATTTTATGATATTATTTTGCCTGCAAGATAACTAATTTATTTGGCAAAGATATAGCACTATTTTTCCCCACCAGACATCTGAGAAAATAAAAATCAAGGCGTTTGGGGCGCTTCTCTATGACAGTTACAAATAAAGCTACAGCCACTAGAGGTCTAAGAAAGAAGTGGGTGACAGAGAGAAATAAGCAAATTAAGTTACACACTATTAGATACTCAGTGCATTACACATTAGTGGATAATGATTGCAACTAACAGCTGTTTTGAGACCGCAAACACTATAGACTCTCTCCATTTTTGTTTTGTTCTATGAATAGGTCATCAGGTGTCAGAAAACACAGTACAGTCTGTCTGGATTTAGAAATGACTATACACTTTCTTATATTCACAGTGCATGACTTGCAATTAAAAATCATTACTTCTGTCAATGACAATGAAAATAAGATGTATATATATGTTTTTACTATCAACAGAATATAAAAACATTTTTTCTTCAGGATTGGATAATCTACAGAACAAGACCTGATCAAAAAGAAAAGATGACTACTGGCCTTTTTTATTAAACCATAAGTTGGAAATCATCCAAAGGTGACACTTGCATGGTAACTGACATAGGGGTTATGATACAACTAGCCGAGGAGTTACAGAAAAGGTTGACACACCCATGTGCAAACTGTATGGCATGTTCTGTTTTCTGTGTTAAAAGAAAATTCAATAAAGTATTCCTGAAAAATACTTTAAAAGACAAAGGGAAAAAGAGACCTAACATACCTCACTATTATGTATTCTATCTTTCTGTCTCTTTGTCCCAGTGTCTTCAATCAGACTATCACAACATTTCCATAACTTCGTCATTATCATACACAACTGGAATATCCAAGGTGACAGAAGGGATAGAAATAAGATGACTGCAAAGTATGCATGTTATATGGTCATGTCAGTAGTTGCTAATTAACTTACCCCATGTCTTATCGCTGTACAGTACGTGACATACGTACAGCCCAGTGATGAGCTGTTCATCACATATTCTGTTGAAATTAGCTGTGGGATCTTAAACCACAAAATCAACTAGCTTGAGAAGAGAATATTCCAAACAATTAGTTCCTTCCACCATTGCAATTACTGATGTGTGCTGATAACCACCCAAAATACTATAAGCCACATCCAATACAACTTGCTTGCTCTCAGTGCTTCTCTCAGTTCTGCCCCCTGCAACGACATATCAGTATATTGAATATGGAACTCTTGTACTGACCAGGTTCTGTTTTATTGATTTTTTTAAACTGTGCATGCTTTTTGGTAAGCCTTGTAGTGTTTGCTCTCTGCTGTCTCCTGAACAAAGAACATCTGAGATTGTATGAACCTATTTTCTTTTGTCTGAAGAGATCATAAAAATAAAGAGGTTTGAAGATTATTACATTCTAAAGTGGGAATTTCTTCCTTAGAAGAATAGTGAGGGAGTTTATAGTGTGAATTGAATTGAATAATCCGTTTCTTACTGACACAATTGAAACAGCATGGAGTTCTCAGAAATACAGACTCACCTAATCATTCTTATGAAGACCCTACTGGCAAAATAATTGGGCTTTAAAATTAAAGGATAGTTGTCTTTGTGTGAAATATAACCTCTTAAAATATCACTGTGTTCATAGCCCATGTGGTTGTGCCTAAGGAGGGAGCAGGGAGTCATGTACTGGGACTCCTAGCTCTGTATGTATCCAGAGGCCTGGCAAGCACATTTGTGTCTTTCCATCTAGCACCTCATCACATGTGATTAAAACTGAACAAAACATTTCTGATGATGTCTCTTTTGGGCAATGGTAGCTCTGTAGAATGAAAAATTTTTGGTAAACTGTGCCAATTGCGTCAGACCTCTGAGAAGGGTCAGTATCTGGGAAACAGGACCTGGTGGCCCAGGGTCTCCACCTTCCCAGCAGCTGTGGTGCCAAGGGCCCACCCAGGCAGCCACAAGCATGTTTTGCATGTTCCCAAATTGTAATTTTTAAAGTTCCTGTTATGTATCCAAGTTCTATATATTCTGCTCTTTGATTATTTTTTTTAAATTTTTTTTCAGGGTGTATCTGTGCTGATTGACATGGAGTTGCTGGGTTTAGAAGGAGAGTTTGCACACAGCTGCCATTGGGCTGTGCGTGTGCAGTGGTGGAGAGTCTGGGAAAGCTTGAAGCCTTGTCACATCAGGAACTGCAGCTCTGTGGCAGTGTCTCAGTCTTGGAGTCAAACCAAAAAATGTCTGATACTTCTGAATCAAAGAATGTCTTAAATTTTCCACTCCATTATAAAAGTATCCCCACAAAACCACTCACCATTTCACCTTTTTCTTAATGATTCTCTCTGACAAAAACATTAGTATCAATCACAATTTTTCCAATACGGTGGAGAGTTTTTATTTCCTCCCCTGTTAATATAACATTTTCTACCTCAAAAGCATAGGCACGGTAGTCTAAAAATGTGGACATGCAGGTAAATAATGAGCAAAATCACCCCTCACTGCTAAAATCCTGTCATGAGAGTTTTAGTGGAGTGGGGAGATGCTGCTGGGACAGTCACACATGCTCTGGCCCCTTGCTGTTAAGGTGCTCCTGTGTGAGTGTGACAGCGCCAAGAGCATTTGTTACCATGATGGGGAAGTTTTGCTAAGCAGGCTGAGGAGTTTCTGAGGCAGCATCAAATGACTTAGAGGTTCAGAGTAAATTACCAGCAGACAAAAAGCCTTAATGAAAGTGACATTTCTGTTTCCTTTCATGAGTGGGCTACAAGGCTGTGAGATCCAGGTTTCCTGACTCTGCTTCTCATGGCTGACTGAAGGGAGAGTTGGGGGAACTGGAGGATTAACTGAGGTAAATGCACTCATGAACTGATTACTCAGACTGCATCCCCTCATAAATGGGTTTTCATTTGATACCGGATGTCATTCAGCTCCCACTGAAGTCAGGGGAGAGACGCCCTTTGAATTCAGCTGCTGTTGGATCAGACTCTGGGTGTAAAGCACTGGCACCTATTTCAGCTGTCAAAAATTTCAGTCCCTGTCATACAAATGACAGGAGATAAAGCAGGATTTAAAGGCTGAGAAGGAAATTTAAATACGTTTCAACATTTGCTGCATTTGGAAGTGGAAACGCTGCCAGCAATTTGATGTGTGTTTTCATATGCTGTACAAGCTTACATTTTTGTTTGTTTTTCACAATAGAATAATAATCAACAGACTGTGGCCTTAGACTCGGGCTCTGACAACTCTTTTCCGCTTCCACTTTATGACCATGTGGCACTCTGGCTTTGCACATTTGGTATTTCATTCTTATCACAGCATCATTATTCAGATATTGGTCTGATAACTGACAGTAATAATGCACTCTGGCATTTATGATGCTGTGGTTTTGCCCCATTTCTTCTTTTCCCTTCTATTTAATATTAAAATGATGTTAACCTCTGGCTGCTGATCCATTGTTCTAGGTACTACATGCAAACGTGTGTATATATATGTGTCTACTTATAAACACATAGTGCAGGAAACCAGTGTATGCACCTAAGGTTTCAGAATGAAACTATAAAACTATGAGGCAAAAAAGCTGGTGGGCACAGTGAAAACATGGATGAAGCACAGTGTGACACAATTATTTCCTCTTTTTCACTCCTGTGCAAGGAAAAATGGTCTAGCTGTTTTGCTTATAGGAAGGTGTGACATCTTTCAAAAAGGTACAACTATCATCTATTGATTTACAGAAACATTAAGAAGCCAATTTACTTTCCAGAAGCTTGCAACCCCTAAACCCAGGGGCAGATGCTATGGAGTTTCACACAAGATACTAGAGGCTTAGCTTAGGGAAAGGCAGAAATATCAACATCCTGATGACCAATACAGCAACAGGTTAAGGTCAAAAGAGTAAATTAGACACCAACAGCTTAGAATCATAGAATAGTTTGGGTTGGAAGGGACCTTCAGAAGTTATCTAGTCCAACTCCCCCTGCAGTAAACAGCAACTTCTGCAACTAGATCAGGTTGCTCAGAGCCCCATCCAACATGACCTTGGATGTTTCCAGGGATGGGGCATCTACAGTGTCTCTGAGCAACTTGTTCCAGTGTTTCACCACCCTCACTGTAAAAAATGTCTTCCCTATATCTAGTCAAAATCTACCATTACCCCTTGTCCTATCACTCTATGCTTTTGTGAAAAATCCCTCTCCAGCTTTCTTGTAGCCCCTTTTTAGGTACTCAAGGCCACAATAAGGTGTCCCCAGAGACTTCTGTTCTCCAGGCTGAGCAACACCAGCTCTCTCATCCTTCCTTAGGAGAGGTGCTCCAGCCCTCTGATCATTTTTGTGGCCCTACTCAGGACCTGATCCAGAAGATCCATGTCTTTCCTGTGCTGAGGATGAGCTGGATGCACTACTCCAGATGGGGTCCCACGAGAGCGGAGTAGAGGGGCGGAACCACCTCCCTCGACCTGCTGGCCACTCTTCTTTTGATGCAGCCCAGGGCACGGTTGGCTTCCTGGGCTGCAAGCAGACATTGCAGACTCATGTCCAGCTTTTCATCCACCAGTAGCCCCAAGCCCTTCTCCATAGGGCTGCTTTCAATCCCTTCATCCCCCAGCCTGTATTGATACTGGAGGCTGACCTGACCCAGGTGCAGGACCTTGCACTTGGTCTTGCTGAAACTCATGATGTTCACATGGGCCCACTTCTCAAGCTTGTCCATGTCCCTCTAGATGGCATCCTATCCCTCAGGTGTGTCAACTGCACCACTCAGCTTTCTGTTGTCCTTTGCTGTAAAAGAGAAGAGGGAAAATAAGTAACAAAGATGACATTAGCTCCTAAATAGAACTACATTGATAAAGCTCTTCTCCTTGTTTTGAAAAAGTAGAGGTAGATCCCTGTATAATAAGCTTTCTCAATTTGCATGCAGATTAAATTGACCCATTTGCCCCCAGGAAGCTGAGTGTAATCCTCTGCACACAATGTTTGGGAACTCCTGCTGTATTGAATGTGAGGGAGTGACAGTTGCATACTGTGGAGCTTTGGAAACTCTTCAAAATGTACCTTCAAACTACTGCAGTCTCTTTCACTAAAAGATATATAAATACGTGTTCCTAATTAAGACATGTTTGTAAGAAAGGAAAGCAAGCAGGTAGGTAATATGTTGATAAATGTATAGCATGTGTCCCTATTGCATCTGCATCTGGAGTTCCAAAATGGCCACTGGCTAAAGTTTTTGTGAAAATGTAATTGCCTCAGAGCTGTCAACATATTTGCTTTTATTTCCTTAATTGCGGTAACTTGCAATTGCCATGTCTTTATGGTTAAATTTGTCACTCCCTCTTTAATACTGTGAATTGTTAACTACCTAGAAATTGTGGAGACTTCAAGTCCAATCAATCCGCATTTGAGAGAAGAAAAATAGTTTAGAGGGAATTAAAATTAATTTTGTGAAATAAAAAATAAAAAGATAGTTGTTTTAAAGAAGGTCTGAGTATGGGGGTTTGCTGGAAGTGGTAGCCTGGATACTGTTTTAAGAAAATTCTATTGTAATTTTATTTCTGTCTGGAGCAAACTCAGAAAGGATTAGAAATATCAGAGAAATTGGACCCCTGCCAGCTGGGAATTTATTAAGAACAACACTTTATTGTGCTCACATAGCTTTCCTTTGGTCTTCTAAATTATATTTAGAGACAGATTGATTTAAGATGCTTTCTTTAGAAACTAATGGTACGAAGCTTATTTCATTTTGCCAAAAAGTTTTGTGTGTGGGAAGAAGGGGGGGAATCTTGTAAAGTACAGAGACCAATGTATTGTATACAAGGACCACCCTTCAGTCAATGAAAAAAGCAAAAGTTTAAAGCCTTTCAGGCCTTTCTTACACAGGGTATGGAACTGTCAGCATTGTCAGTACAATTTATTCACACTGTTCAAGTGCTTATGAAAGCTACTGAGCAGCCTGATCTATAAGTGATTGAACAGACAATACTCTAGAGCTTTGAGTACAAACAAAAAGCCACTATTTCAGGCTCCATGCCTCACAACCAGTGCTTTCTAGGAACACTGCCAGTCTAAATAAAACACAATCTTGCTGTAATTTTATACAACACTTGAAAAGAAGACTAAGGCTATGTTGGGCCCTTCATAAATGCTTCTCTACCACATTTTTCTGTAACCAAGTGATAATTTGACTTGTTGATATGCATGCCAGATTTAATTATGCTTTCATATTCTGGTTTCCATTAACTACTATACTTTGTTGATTATGCTACAAAATTTCACTTTATAATGCCAGGATTTCCTGATGCCTCATTTACTCAATTGATTTGAAAAAACATCTCCTACCCTAGGTGTTTTATCCATTACGCATGCAGGAAAGACATGTGATATCCAAGACACATTTCGTTAATAGGGCCTGACCATCACTTCACAGTATAAGGCTGAAAGAGCAAATGTTCTTCAAGGCTGAAACTAAGACACCAATGCCTATCCTTATATCTCTTTTGGATGCTTATAGCACTGCCACTTGAGGTGAGGCTGGAAGGAGCCGTGGAGGACACATGTTTAGCCCTCATTCACCCATACTGAGAAAATAACTCTCTCTGATATACATAACTTACTCTTTCTGTAACACCTTTCTGGTCAGGAAAGCCCTAGCAGAAAGTTTTTATCAAACCGTTCAGAGGATAGTAACTTGGTTGATGACATGCAAGTTTGACAGTGAATGAATTTGATATATGTTGAAGCTGTCTATTGGAATCTCCCATAACCTCCTCACAGGTAAGCTCAGGCAGCGTGGGTTAGATGAGTGGGCAGTGCGGTGGGCTGAGAACTGGCTGAATGGCAGAGCTCAGAGGTTGTGATCAGCAGCCCAGGGACCAGCTGGAGGCCTGGAGATGGTGTTCCCCAGGGGTCAGTGCTGGGTCCAGTCCTGCCCAGCCTTTCCCTCGGTGCCCTGGATGAGGGGACAGAGGCACCCTCAGCAGTTTGCTGGTGATACAGAACCGGGAGGAGCGGCTGATCCCCCAGGAGGCCGCGCTGCCATTCAGCCAGGCCTGGACAGGCCGGAGAGCTGGGTGGAGAGGGACCTGGTGGAGTTCAACAAAGGCCCGTGTGGGGTCCTGCACCTGTAACCCCAGCACCAGCACGGGCCAGGGGTGACCTGCTGGGGGGCAGCTCTGCGGGGAAGGGACTGGGAGTGCTGGTGGGCGGCCAGTTGCCCATGGGCCAGCGGTGTGCCCTGGTGGCCAGGAAGGCCAGTGGGATCCCGGGGGGCATTAGGAGGATCGTGGCCAGCAGGTGGAGGGAGGTGATCCTGCCCCTCTGCCCTGCCCTGGTGAGGCCACATCTGGAGCGCTGTGTCCAGTGCTGGGCTCCCCAGTTCAAGGGAGACAGGGAACTACTGGAGAGGGCCCAGCGGAGGCTACAGGGATGGTGGGGGGACTGGAGCATCTCCCCTGTGAGGGAAGGCTGAGGGAGCTGGGCCTGTGTAGCCTGGGGAAGAGACGGCTGAGGGGGGATCTTGTCAATGCCTACAAATATCCTTAAGGGAGAGCGTCAGGAGGATGGGGCCAGGCTCTTTTCAGTGCTGCCCAGTGACAGGGCAAGGGGCAACTGGCACAAACTGCCACACAAGAAGTTCCACCTGAATGTGAGGAAAAACTTCTTTACCTTGAGGGTGACAGAGCACTGGGACAGGCTGCCAGAGAGGCTGTGGAGTCTCCTTCTCTGGAGACATTCAAAGCCCACCTGGACGTGTCCCTGTACAACCTGCTCTGGGTGAAGCTGCTTTAGCTGGGGGTTGGACTAGATGATCTACAGAGGTCCCTTCCAACACTAACCGTTCTGTGATCCTGTGAATACAGACATAGTACATGATATTTTTATTTCAACTGATGATACAAAGACTTCACTTGTATACTTACATACATTTCTATTTAATTTATTGGAAGATTTCCTGAGGAGAGGCTTTATGAAGCTGTGAGATTTTGTTCACTTACAATTTATGGCCAAGACTTAGAATATTGTCAGTGTCATGTAAACATATATTTTCACTGTTAAAGGAGAGTGTATCTGAATAGTACACTCTTTAGAAAAATATTCTAATTCTAGTATCATGGACATTCCAAAGTGCCAGGGTTTAAGTTGCCATATATATTCTTATTCTAAATACAGGTCTTCAGCATAAATAGTTTAATCTGTGAACTAATTTATGATCATACATTGACAAAACCAACACATTTTTAAACTGCTATTTCCAATTGCAATGCCCAGTGTTAAAATGTGATCATATTGTCTTAAAAATTGTAAATTGAAAATATAAACAAATTGCAGGCTCTTTTTATTTAACTTTTGTGTTTTGAACACTTTAAATTCATATTTTTAAGCATTTTCTCTGAAACCGCAAGTGTGGATGAATCATTTTGTTTTAACAGAACAAAGATGAGAAAAGAAAACCATAATAACATGACTCCAGGAGGAGAAAACAACAATTCTCATAAGGTTAAGATATAATCATGAAAATTTGCACTGTTGGATTCTCCAAAAAGGCTGCTTTTTATTATGATGCTGAAATAAAATTATTTAACTGTAGCAGGAATATAGTTTTCTCTGTAAACCAGATTAAGCTGAAATTGGCTTCCATTAAAGCAAGCAATGAACATCAAGACTTACTGACATGAGAGTTAATATTTTGCTGAGGTAAAGCCAAAGTCTACATTTATTTTGAAGGACACTAAATCTTCAGTTTTCCACAACACTGTCAGTGAATGTCATGTATTAATTTCCTTTATTTATCTTATTACTACAAATACTAACTAAAAAGAAAATACACAGCAAAATGGAATCAGGTATTAAAATACATCACAGACATTGAGCAAAAGTGAAGTAAATAGGTGGTCTTTGGAACAACTAAACTAAAATCTGATTCTGCTATACAAATTTGCACGTAACAGAGCCAGATTTTCTCCACTGGGGCTTCCTAAGATTGATAGCTGTTATCTATCAGTGACAAAGCATTTCCTTATGTTAACTTCTTTCTGTGTGGTGCTGATGACAGGATATATCTCAGGCCATGAGGAACTGAGTGTGCATGCCGTGGTGATCAGTAACACAAGTATGCCAAGAGGAAGACGATGCAACTTATGGTGGACTCCCATCCTAGTTAAGGGAGATCCAGGCAGCGTCTGAAGTAGAATCCAGACAGTAACTCTTAGGTTAAAATGGGTATTTAGAGTGGCTGTAAAGTGTGTCCATTATTCCTACCGCTTGTAAAGGGAGCGTAAAATAGCTGGATCATTTCAGAAGTCACTTCTTATGCAGTTACATGTATCAAGTCAGTTAAGATGAATCCCCCTCTAGATCTTCCCATTCTCGGTCTCTTTTGTTATGGCTTGAGTCTGGAGGTCTCGTTCTGAGCAGCTGCACTAAGTTGCCCACTAGCTAACTAATGTAATATCAACCTGGCATGGCTGGGCTAGGACACCAGCTGGTATTCTGCATTGTTTAGTGTTCTCCTGTTAAATTCAGATTTCTCATGCATTCATTTATTGTTCAAGATTGACTGAAAAAAGTCAGTAGAAAAGAAAATCTGTTGAACGCCTTCTGAATACAGCTTAATAAAGGGCAAACAAATGATTTCTGATAAAAAATAGCAAACATTGACATGCTAATATCAAAATATCTCTCCCTCCCCTTTTAAAAGAGAAATGAATTATTTACTGTTGACTTTTTAATTCCTACAGCATGAAAATAATGGAATAATAGGAGGTATTGTAATATAAAAATATTCAGACTGCATTATTATGAAAATAAAAAAGAGTTCTTTAAGACACTATGATAAAATGGAAAAGAATGGGGAATATGACATAGTATGATCTTAGCTTTTTAAGTGGCATTATGTTTTCATTGCAATTAAATTCTTAAAAATCAAAGGACCTTATGGTGATTTTACCTAGTTTATTTCCACACTTTTATAGGTGTCTGTATTTTCACTCATTCCCTTCGCTGTAATTTACACTACCTATATACTACTTCATAGCCTGGTCCAAAATCTGCTTCTTTGCTGTCTTTCCTTTTTCTCTCCTCCCTAACCACGTCAAAAAATATAGACCACCCATAGTATAATTCAGTTACAGAAACTATGAAAAGTACAGATAATGAATCTGATGTAGCAAGTTTTAGACCCTGAACTCTCGGAAACAACTGTGTAGCAATATGCAAAGGCATGAAAACAAGTCTAATAGGCTTCACTGAGGGGAAGATCCTGAAGTGATGGAAAATATACCATTGATGTTGAGAATGAGTCCATCTTTGCTATGGGAATAAGCAGATTTATAGGAATGTTAATGGAGGATTACCATAGTCTAAGTTTCATCACTGATATAAAAATTGTATGTACTGTAAAGGGTTATACTTTGGACACAAAGTGACCTGTGAGCACCTTTTGAAGCAGAATAATTAATGGGTGGGAGGGATGCATTCCAGAATTTAGTCAAACTGCTGATGCTTGAGTAAGCTGACTGATGACATCCTTTTTCTCTCTGAGGCTTGTTACATCTATCTGAACATCTGTCTAAAGCAGTTCTGGGAAGAACCCTTTTCTATACAGGGAAATAGATGTATTTTTTGCCCTCTAACCGTGTGCTTTGTGCTTTGTTTTTGATATCTTGAAATCCTTCATGTCTGTTTCCTTCTTTGTCAAGTAAGTTTCTCCACTACAGCATAAAAGATTTTGAAGACTGGGTGTGTGTGAAAGAATACCATGTATTTCCCATCTTGCAAAATTAGTTTTGGAGAGGTCTAGAAAAAGAGAAGGAGGTTTGAAGTGAGAAGAAATCTGAGAATAGTAAAGAGGCTTAGAGTAATAAAGGATTGCTGAGAAGGGCAGCACTGAAAGGAAGGAATTAAGAACTGTGGTGGAAGGAGGAGGGATGTCATGGGATATTTCTTGGCATAGGACAAGAAAAATGATTTGGAAGTCTTTTCTTGCTGGAAGTACCAGAAATGGCTTTGAGAGAGGGAGGTTTTAAAATTCTCTTCATCAAGAAGACTTTAAGATTTTGAAGAAGACACTAAGACCTGTTTTGATTTGTTTGCTTGGAAGCATGTGGATGATTCAAGTAACCTTGGTTGATAGACTAGACCAAGCAAACCATGAAAGTGCTGAGGCATAACCATAGGAATTTGTGTAATGCCTGTTTCAGATGTTACTCAGGAACTGGCTTAGGGTAAACTGTACTATAGGCTGTACACTCAGAAGGAAGGTTTATTGTTACAAGGTAATTAAAACCATGCTATCTTCTCTAAATTCAGAGGGGATATATAAACAAGCTGATTGAGAATATGATTAGAGGTGACCATCTCTTGCCAAACACTCATGAGGCTGTGGCTCTTAGTGCCATCAGACTAGGACTTCAGATAATGAAATATTCCAAGGGAAGAGGAAAAACAAATGTTGCAGACAACCACACAAGCTAATTTGGAATAAAAAGAAATCTACTAAAACAGGCATGGGTTAATAAGATCAGTCTACTACGTGATGTGAGGGCTATGGAAAAGCTAAACAGAGAATGGTTATTGACTTGTAAGATGGAAATACGTAGACTATTCAATGCAATTGTAAGCCAGCAAGCCTAAAATAAAAAGCAAAAAGAAGCACTTTTTTCCCATAACACATGATTAAACTGTGGAACTTGTTACCATAGCATGTTGTAATAGTCAGAATATAAACCGATTGAAAAGAGGATTAGGCAAATTAATGGAAAAAAATTTAGCCACAAAGGTCTAGATGAAACATCCAGCTCAGGAACTCATAAACCTCTGATTTCCAGAAATTGAGAAAGTAAATCAGGAGAAGGAGCCTTCACTACTTATCAAGTTTCTGATGATCTTTTGCTGTGCTTCTGCCACTGGCTCGTGTGAAACAGGATATTGGACTGAACAGGCAATTTGGTCTTGACTACTTTAAAACTCATTACACATTGAAAACAAAAATGGTAGAATACTTTTCTCAAAAGGATACATTTGTAAACACAGAAGCAGGAAACTCTTACAGATGAAACAAATGTTCTTTTACTCAGCAACTCTTTTTCATGAAGAAAATGTTCCATTAAATGTTGCTGACCTGCCAGTGTATAATTTTTCCTGTCCTCAACTGTGGTTAGAAATAGTAAAGCTGAGATAAGTCATCAGTTAGAATACTTTCTATGGATTTATTCTCTTCTGAGAAAAGAGAAATGGATTGCTTGTGTCTGTTACAAAAATACTGGTCAAGTAAGATGGGTAGCAAAAAGTGACCATCTGTCACATGTTATTTTATTGTTAACCTCGGCCTCATAAAATGGGGCCTTCCCAACCCTCCTGTGGCAGTGTAAAGCTATTTCAATTCTATTCACACCCTCTGGGCATCAGCGTGATTTGGAAACCTAATAAAGTAAGTCATCAAAGAACAACCCATGTGTCCAGAATTTGTATTACTACACTGCAGGGAAGCCAAGCAGTGCTATCCTTTAAACCATATGTCTTCTAAAGCTCCATTTAAAGACATAGAAATCAATGTGATTTTGGTGGAAAGTACTGAATAAGACTAAGTAAGAAATGGCACACAGGATGCTGACTGTGCAATGAAGTGCTTCTCTCAGAGGAGCTGAAATGTACTGGGAAGCTCTGAGGGCCAGTTGCTCCATCTTCTCAAATCAGAGGAATCAGCCTCTGTTCATTATTTCTATATTCAAGAATGCAAAAAATGAAACAAGGCTTTTCCTTCCCTGAGCACATTTAAACTTATTTCTAGGAAGGAGAAAAAAAACCCCTTGACTTATGCCCTGCAGTGTGGCAGAAGAAGCTTTGCCCATTAGCTGCATAGAATACCTTTGGCAAACCTGTTAATAAGAAATCTGACTTGTCAAAAAGAGACCTGAGATAATCCTGTGCCGTGGGCAGTAGTTATTTAATGTCAAGACATAGACTTCAAGTGCCTTGATAGCCGTGGGGACGCAGTAATTTCAGTCAACTGAAACCATCTTTTTTTATCCTGAATTAGCAGTTTACTAAAGATTAGATTAACTACATCCTGAAGATATTAATTTTCCTTCATCAGGGTACAGCTGATGACTAGCTCTGATGTAGCTGTGTGCTCTGGACATGTAAGAACAGGTGAGATGACTTATGCGTACTGTCCCCCAACTTCCCATCCCCACCTCTGGAGCAGGTGAAAGCCTTCTTGTATGACTGCATAAGGACTCAGCACTAATTTACATGAGAGTTCCTTGTTGAGCATGAAACCAGAGAATAACGGGTTTAAAGATATATCTGGAAACAAAAGTGAGTTAATTTTTGGTTGACCAGCACTCTCCCTTTCTCTGACCATTGCCCACCATTTTATCCAGTGAAATGTTAAAAATTGTAACATTTGGAAGACGCTTTCTCTTCCTGGGTGCTTCTTCTGCCACAGTTGCTATAAACAGGAAGACTTAATTTCCTTAAAGGTGATACCAAAAATCCTCCATGCCTTTTAACCATGTGACAAGAGGTCCAGATTCACAGGAAGATCACCTGTGGCAGCAATGACAGATATATCAGTACTTGGACACAGTCTGTCTCAAATGAAGATTTAAACTAATTGATTGAGAATTGAGGACGAGCATAGATCAAATTAATAGGTAAATAAGCTTCAACACAGCCTTTAATTCAGTACAATTCTGAGATAGTCCTCAGAATGTTGTTCCACTTTCATTACAAATTCAGTTTAAATCTTTAATGAAAATATATGCATTCTTCAGATTGACATTAGTATACCTAAGCTCTTTGAATACATTCAAATTATATAAAAGATCTAATTCCCAAGGACAGCGTTGGAGCTCTTTCATTCTTTTTGTATGGTACACAAACATTTCTGAAGCAATATATTCTCAATTTTCTTCATAAATATTAAATGCAAATATGGAGCATAGCTGGACCTGCGTGAAAATACAAACTCAGCATCTGTTAGCTTTTGTTTGAACTCCCATGGACTGGCAGGTTCAACAGTGATTAGAATAGGAGACTGAATGTCCAAATTTATAGGCTCTTTTCAGTAACGTTTTCTTAAATTCTTTTGTCTCCTATGTATAAATATAAATTATGTAGCCTCTCAGGATAAGCAAAATGTAGAGAGGAGGAAGCTCTCCCAAGTTTGCCTCAGCTTTCAACTACAAGAAAACCATGTGAGAGAACCTAAAGATGGTGCTGAGTTGAAGTGCTGACTCTCACTGGAGTTCACCATTTTGGACCCTTCTTTTATCTTCTTATGTTCAATGAATCTAGAGATATTCAATATGTGCTCCTAGGACAAGGACAGGACCTTCTCCCTGTGAACCTTCAGAGATGCCAGGGTTTCTACATTCTCTACAGGTGGAATTGAAGCAAGCATTTTAGAAGGTCTGGAACGTTAGATACCTAAAACTTAAGAGAAAGTTAGGTGTCTATGTTAAATGAATTGGTTCCTATTCTAGAAGTCCGTCTCACTTAAAGACTTTGAAAATACTGCTAAAGGAACCTTATTGTTACTGAAATGCTAAGTCATTTCTGAAAATCAAACTTACTTTCATAACCTTGGGTCATTTTAAAATGTTACCCTAAAATGTCTTCCAATATGCAAAAGAACTGAAATAGGAAAACATCCAAAAGAATTTCTGAGAATAAAAATGGTTGTTTGCAAAATTACCTGAAATTACTCTTCAGTATGAATTAGGGAACCAAGGGACCTTTTTTTTAAAAAAAAAAAGTGTGAAATTATTCATTCTTATCTGCTGCTATGATATTATTGATACTCAGAATAGGAAAAGTAACAGTGAAGAAGACGACACAATGGAACCTTTATTCCAAGATGAGGAAAGGTTGTGGCATTAGTTTTATTACTTTTACATTGGAACCAAGACATTTTTTTTGTGATTAAAACAAAGAAAACTAGAAAACCTGTATGTCTGTGGTGTTTCTGTTTTCTGGTTTTATGCCAGAAAACTCCCAGTGATACAGGATAAACAATGAAGCTCTGACTGAACCGTCACTCCTAAGCACTATGTTTCCTGAGACCATAAACTCTAAACATTTCATAATCAAAGCAGCTGACATACAATTTATCCTGGCTATTTTATCCCTCTGTCTGTGGAGACAGATTACCACGAGCTGATTGAAAGCCTGCTGAAGTCAATACAGGTCTTTTAAATGACATCAATAGGCTTGGAATAGGTTCTTACTTCAAACTATGTGTGGCTCAGAGGAAAGTGTTTACACTTTATCATCAAAAACATGTCACAAGTTTGAAAATGACGTTTGGCCAGAACTAGATCTTCTGTGTCACAAGATAGAAATTGTGTTTATATTTGGGAGGAAATGCACAGACTGGAAAAGAAAGAAAAATGTTTTTCCAAGAGAGGGTCTTTTTGCTTAAGGAAGGTTTTTTTTGACTACTAAAATCAGTCTGGTGGAGGTTGATTGGCACAAGGGGAAAAGGAAATAGAATAAAATATAGTATGTTGTGTTTAATTAAATTTATGCTATTTATAACATTGTTTATTCTAACAGCGTCAACTTTGAGTAGCCGTGACTTTTGCCAGCCAGAAATGATCAGAAGTTTGTTGATAATAGCAATCCATTTTGGTATGGATAATAATAGCAGTCTGAGCTGCTGGGAATAATACAGTTGAAACTAGATTAATTTAAATATAAACATTTTCTCCATAGATGAATCCTGCAAAATACGTCAGAGCTTAAGAGTGCAAGAGATTTTATGACCCTGACAAGTGATACTGCCACTGGCTTTGGAAGGCTGATCCATAGGCTTTCAGCTAGATTTCTTCTGTGGGAGAGAATGCTTTTTTATAATTATTCAAGCGAGGCAGTCAACCAAGTGTGAACCGTTGGATGCTCCAAAGACTCATATGTTATACAAACGATGTGCAAATTATAACATAGTCTTAAAATGGTCTCTGGGGTTTAATCATAATAGCAGTACAGGAAGCAACAGCCTCTGCTCTTTGTTTTCAAATCTCCTTAAATCTCTTTCAGTAGTCTGCAGTATATGACCAATACAAAGTAATTTGTACAGTGACAGCGACAACCAAAGTGAAGAGGGAACTCTATTTATTACAGGGGGAATTCCTTCTACCACCTTTAGAAGCTGCAAACAGTGCTGGATAGATGCCATTTAACATGACTAAGTTCCTTTTAATTTCAGCTTGATGTTCACTGTTTCTTAGATAAAAAAAAATTACTGAAATGAAGTGGTGAAGAGATGTAGCTTGTGCCCGAGATAAGTGACATCTTTTAGCTTTCGTTCAGAGGAAGCTGAGAAATCTGCCTAAATTCAAGGATTTAAAGTATAGGTCATTAAAAATGGTAAATTTTTGCAGCTTTCTTTTTTTTGTATCCTTTCTCCATTTAATTAATCTGTTGCTTTAAAAAGATATTTTGAAATTTCATTATAATCTAAAGCAGACAATTAGTTGTATCTCCGTAATTGTATGAAATAGTGAGTGGGAGAACAAAAGCTTAACGTTGTTTTGGGGGAAGCAAGCCAATTGTAAATTTAGCCCTTCAGCTGATTCCTCAAGGGCATTGGCACGTGCCACTGTGTATAGCAAAAGGAACATGACCCACCTAATGCATGCATGATCTCCATAATGGAAAAGAAAAAAGACTAAGGTCTAGTGAGGTCTAACAGAGGGCAGGGAACAGAATTTTGAGCAGATGGTATTCTGGGGCCCACTGGCCCCTTGAAAGCCAGGGAGTGGAGAGAATAGGCAGATAGTAATTAGCAGAAGGTGATAAAAAAAAAAAGGGCATCCGGATCCCCCAAACATCTGTTTAAAAGAATAAAGAGCCTGGTCTGACCCTGAGCCTTAATGATCTTAAAGGATACAGTTTAATTGCTTGGGAAAAAAATACACACACGCCCCACACTGAGCTACAGTGAATCCTGTTTTGGGACCGTTGCAGGAGTTTGTGTAATTACTAATTTTGTGTATTTGTTTTAGAAAGGTTCTATACAGCATTAAGCCAATAAATGAAGTGGTTGTAATCAAAATGCCAACTGTCTTTTCTTGGAATCAGCAAGCTCTTAACAAAAATTTGAATTTCAGATAGCTTACAAATTGATATTACTTGCTCTGCATTTTAAAATGGCTATTTTGCCTGCTCGTCATGTATTTATATGGCTACATCTGTCTTTTTTCCTTTTTTTTTTTTTTTCACATGGAAAGAACCTAAATTCTTAGTTTGTTTATCTGAACTGAAGTATTTTGAGCTCCACAAATAGCTGCTAATTGCAGCACCAGAGACCTGACTGCAGTTGTCATCATTTACTAGTGACCCAGTTACTTAAGAATTACTGCTGAACTTAACCAAGGAAAGTGCTGATTCACAATGAGGTTTCTCCTATTTTCCCCTCCATTCCATTTTAGAATTAATTTGATACCTAAGTCCATGAAGAAAGTGTCAGAGTTGACATGCTAGTTCTTTATTTTAGACACTATATTCAGAATGTCATTTATAATAAGTTAAAATGAACTTTTTTGCTTTCCTTGCTGTTTCCCAGAATGAATAGCATAATTTAATATTATTTACATTAAAAAAATCCTAGCACAAACTTCTCCTTTGCAAACCAGTGGTAAGCAGCAGTGCACGGGAGTAAAAAGCTAGAGCTAATGATTTTCTGGAAATGTGTGCTTATGTATCAGTGTCAGCACATATGTGAGAATTAGTCGTATGGAATATTTCAATTTGCATTCTGGAAGAGAAGCTAAAAAGTGTTTTCAGAAAAATCACAGGTGATGCTAAATTGGAAGGTGCTGTAAGCACTAGTAAGGACAAAATAAGTCTAAAGGTACCTGAAAGAGATGACAAACATGAGAAAATAACAGGGTGTGCCCTAAGGAGTTAGTAGTATGATTAGTAGATGTAATGCAGGTGAAGTAATTAAGTGTGCATGGGTAAGGCAGCTACCATATAAAGCACTGCAGAGGGGTGCTATTTCTCCATTCAATATAGATAAAGGCACCTTAGTACTGCACAATGGTAAAAATCAGTACATTTAAAAATAAACATTTCAGAAATCTAGAAAATCTTCAATGGCATACTTGGAAATAGAGGATTTCAGCAGTTAAACCAAAAAACCAAGGTAGTAGTTAAAGGCTTCTTCATTAAAGCACTGTGCTGAAAATACTATTTATTCCTGTTTCAGAGCTGAATTATATTAGAGATTCCATACAAAACTTGTTTCAAGATCATGGCATATCAGATTTATTTATTTAATCTAAGCCTAGATTTAAACGAAATTTTCATTATAAGCACATTGTGAACCTAAAAACATTACGATTGGTTTGCTGTTGATGACTCAAACACTTTTTATTTGTTAATTGCTAAATCCAGGCAAAAATAATGCAGTAGGTTTTGCAAAATTCTTTATTGAAAGCCTAAATATATTGAGGAAATGGCTGCGAATGTGAGTGGCCTGCTTGAAAAATCTTGACCTATGCATTGTTTCTTTTGGATTATATTTCTGAAGTGAATGGAATAATGGAAATAGAATGGAATAATGGAAATAGATTTGTGGCTACAAACTGATCTCAGCAAAAGTTGAAGATCCCACATTCTGCAGGGTGCTTCTAAATGCAGATTACCATCAAATATGAATGGAAATGGGATTGTGGTAATATTATTTTGCTCTGTGATTCATTACTTTTGTAATAAGTCTTCACCACATTCAAAGGGGAATAAATGGGAAATTTACCAATATAAAATGTTAATGAACTGAGACCTCAATTTTGCATTGTCGTCTGTATGGATACATTCCACAGAGCATCCTTTCCTTCCAACTCGGGAAGGAATCCTGCTTGGGAAACTGTAACTCTAGACGAGAGGTGCTATGAAATGGTGTGAGCCACACATTGGTAATTAGGTGCAAGTCAGTCTGACAGACTTTGTAAAAGAGCCCACATCAATATAATTTACACTTTCTTGTACTGTGCCCTTTGGCTGAATTAGCTGCGGACTGAAGTGTTAAATGTAACAGCACGGCTTTGCACAGCAGTCAGTGTAGGAGTGCATCTGCACAAAACGCAGACTTGTTTAAAAATTATGGGTTTTGTTTCTTTTCATTTGAGATTTATTCTTTGGGGAAATTTTAGTCATCTCAAAGGACTAGAAATATACTTTTTCTTAAGAAATGAAAACTGCAGTTCTTATGTGATTACTTGGTTGGGAATCCAAGGCATAAAGAGAAATATTAGGAATGGTGAAACTTATTAAGCTGGGGAATCAGACCACAATATATACATTGTACAAGGGCTAGAGGAGAACACACACCAGCTTTTTTGTGTAAGTCCTTTGAATTTTCTTCATATTTTATGAAGTCTTATTTTCTCCTTATTTTAATTTTTCCTACTGTTTCTGAGAATTATTAAATCTTTGGCCTGCAGTCCTTAAATATTCAGCATTTAGAACATAAATATAAAATGAACTTAAAAATAGAAATTAATTTGTAACTCTAATGATATTACATTTATTTTTTCCTATTGCAGTTCAGTGGTCTAAACGTTTTTCATCACTTGAAAGTATTTGCATAAAGCTTCTAATTTATCCTGGAAAGTGGCTTTTTGTGATGTGCTTGTACTCTCTGAGCGTGCGTGCCACAAGGGCGTATTTCTCACCTCCCCAGGATCCAGGCAATGGAACTGCAGGTACAATCTTTATAAACTTTGCAGTGCTTATGTAATGATCGATGTTTGTGGTGAAAAGCACTTGGAATATATTTTGCTAGTTACAAGAATACTTCAAATGTTGAATTGCAAGGCTTTGATTAAAACAAACAAAAGAAAAAGTAAGAGCCCCTGATTTTCATTTTGCATATGCCCTCCTGTATCACTTTGGCAGTGAACAGTTACTTTCAAGCCCTTCTGCTTCTAGAGCACTGGTAAGGGGCATTGACGTAAATCAGCTTCAGACTACCCTGGAACTCTTACTTGTCTGGAAACACAGGTGAAAATGTGGACATTGCACAGTGTCAAAGGCATGCATCCCTATGTGGGTGTTGTTACTCTAGCTATGGTTGAAAACAATCTCGTCATTGGGCTTGTGTGTGCAATCCTCGGCTCAGTTTCAGTCAGACCCGACCTGGGACAGGAGCGGAAGGGGTTGGAAGGGATGAGGAGAAGTGGGGTTGCACCCCCTACACCTGGAATCAGGCTGCAGAGACATGTTAGCAGCAGGAGGAGGGACATGCCTGGTCTGAGACGGGGTGGAGGTTTGCTCCTGTGCCACATAGGAAGAGGCACAGCTGAGGGAGGTACCCAGAGGGCAGTGGGACATTTTTGGAGAGAGCCCAGGCTCTGCCAGCCAGTGTGGGAATGAGTGAGAAGGATGCTTTGTAGGTGCTAAGTGGACCACCTGGGAAAAAGACTGAAGGCTGAGGGGTGGTCTGGCAGGCAGCCAGGCAAGACCCATGGGCTGGTGAGGGCCTTGTGTGCCCCCAGGCTTTGCCCTGAGCCCGTGCTGCTGCTGCTGCCTGCCTGCAGCTTGCGCCCTGCTTCTGCCCAGCAGTCAGCAGGCAAATCCTTCTCCAAGGTAAGTAGTTTTTCAATTTACATAATCCTCTTGGCCACCTTGGCGAATTAGACACACCTAATACAAGCAGGTGAAGGCTGTCTCAGACTGAGTGGATCAATTTACTGTCATTAGCTAATGACTCCCCTGACTTCACCCTTTCACCTGCTCTGCCACATGTGACGGGGAGCCCCGTGGTCAGAGCACCCCTGGCAGTGTGGGCAGCAGGGAATGGACTCATCAAAGTTAAACACAGGGTGATGGTGTTCTGGCCCCCCTGGTTAGGTGAAATGCCATCAGCTTAAAAAGTAGGTCGCACATAAACTGTCTTCCCTAAACTCATTCAAAATCAGTGGGTCAAAGTCAAATGTGACAGGTAAGAGGTAGAACGAGTATAACACATGATGAAAGGAGTATCATCTGAGAGACCAGTTACTGTAGCTCATCTGTAGATGGGGCTTTTAAAGGCTGTTTAGTCTGCATTGTCTCAGTGCGGATGGGACCCAGCACGACCTATGGGAACAGGCAAGGAAGATGCTAACAGTAAACATTATTAAAGAACAGATGCTGTTTGTACTGTAGCTCTACAATTGGAGCTGGCATAACACAATTCTGCTGTTGTTTTATACATATATATGCTATAAATATATATGCACATACTTACACACAACAGCACAACCTTATATTTGGCTAGATAGCAGAAATATATCTATATAATTTCATGTCACAGATGTGAATAGTGGTTAAAAAATGCTGCATGTATTAGGCCAGGAGAGACAACCCCCAGTCTGGGCATCAGTTATCCTTTCTGGGTGAGGGACCAGGATGCTCCAGCATTCCACAATCCTGCTTAGGAGGTGAGTCACTACCTTTGCATGTCAAATTAATTTAAATGCAGTTCCTGCTTACTTGTTATACTCAGTGCTTGGGCTTCTGTGTTTTCCCCACACCTGCTGATGACAGTATTAATTCACCTTAGAGGAGTTAAAAAAACCCACATCAAAATGCCCATACTCAGATTTGTTTGGGATGTCATTAGTCTTCAGAGGAAAGTGAAAAATCTCCCAGAGTGAAGGTACAATTTTGATTAGTCCTTAAATAATCAGAGGAAAACCTAGCAAATTTTAAATGATATATAAACAGTATTAGGATGCAGACACAGGTTAACTTCAGGGTTTTAGTGATCTATGATCTTTAAGAGTCCAATTATGTTTCCTTCATGTTTATTTTCTCCACCTCGCATTTTTTTAACCTGTCGAAAGCCATGTAATGCTGAATTGCAGTATGTTCTAAGTAACCTATGGTAGCACATGCCAGTACTTTGTGTAGCTGTGTTCAGGGAACCTGTCTATGCATATGACCTTGGGAATTACTTGGCTGAGTCCTGTTGTGCTGGGTTTATGTGGAAAAAAAAGACAGCAAACCCACCTCACCTGCCCTTGGCACTCTGTAGAGAATGACTAAAGTCATGGTCCCACAGTTGTTGACTCTAGATGGAGTATTAGTGACCACAAGCTTAGGTCTTGCCATGAGCACACGTTTTCACAGCGGTGTATTTCTGTTGAATTAGCCAGGGTGCATGATGTATATCTATGCTGGCTGATAATATGGCTGCCCAACACGCCAGACTGAGTTACCTCCTAACTTCGGCTCACTTTATTGCTGCATCGCTCGTGTAATTGAGAGACTAAATATGCACTGGGACTAACGAATTTGGCAGGCATCTGACCATCGAGGTCCACAGGAGTTTGTTCCCGAGCACTGCTGGCCCTTGGCCACTCTCAGCAGCAACTCTACTTATTCATTAGGCCCCCAACTTCTCTCCTCTAGGAATGGAAATAGAAACTGTTTGACAAATGAACGAATAGTGTATTTGGTTCAGACCAAGTAGTATTTTTATGTATTGAGAAGATATTATCATCCAGTCTAAGAAAGTAAATTTGCAGGTTTTTAGCAATGAAGAATAAGGGAAGAAATACAGGGAAATAATGCATAATAAGTAGCATAAAGGCAACATACTTTTCAGGGTTCATACTAGAATTAAGGAGAAGGAAATTTTTTATTCACCTCTGAAGCGGCCTAATGACTGTTTAAAAGAACAGCAGAAAGCTGGGGTTCTCTACAGAAACTATGAATGATTATAAATGTGAAAAATATTCCATAGTGAGAATTACTTTAAAGTACTCCAATGCATTTCAGAGAGATGCTTCAGAGAAATCATAAAATAAAGTCCTGACTCAAGAATTTTAGAGGTTTTCTAAATCATGTGCTTAACAGTAGCCACTTTATATCTGCTGGCTTAGGAACAGACTGGATATTTGCAGGATTGAGGCTGAAGGCCATAGTTCTGCAAATGTTTATGCATGAGTACAGACTAAGGACTGGGTCCTAAAAATCACAGTATGCTGTGGGTGAGGAAAAAAATGTTGAGGAAAAGCAGAGGAGAGTGATATTTTTCAACCATAAATAACATGTTATCCTTTAAGACAACTCTTTCATAGAAGTTATGTGTTGAAAAGAAACTTATATTTTCATAAGTTAATGGAAATATAAAAATGTGGAAGAGAAAAATCTGCAGCCATTCAACAACTCTACAATGTTATTGAAATAATATTTTAATTAAAAAACTAGTGCATCCACCCCTTGCCTGCCCTACTCTCATCCTGAAAAGCACTCTCCTTGCTTTCATGAGCAGAAGCAAATCAACACTCTGTTAACACAAGGTAGCTCTTGTTTGAATTGTGTACCCTGGAGATGCATAATGAGCGCAAAGGAACTGTTCCTAGGGGTGTTCAGATTCGGAGAAAGGAGAGAAATTAAAATGCCCCTCATATGCGGTCTGGATCCTGTGAAAGGGGTGCGTTAAATTAAAAATAAATCAATTTTGTGAATTTGAACTTGATATGTAAAAGTTGGGCCATGAAACTATAATTTCCTTGACCCAATATTTTTTATAGCTGAAATTTCCCTCTGTGGGGGAGAATTTTTATGGATAGATGGCTAATGACATTCCAAAAAGATTCTATTACTTCCAAAAAGGTGCATTCAGAGCAATGTGTATAAGGTCCAAAGCAGTAATCTACGAGTCCTCAGAATTAGAGGTAGAAGACTATATAATTTTTAAGTCCAGTAAATGAGCCAGTAGAAAGAATAAATTTCAGACCAAGGTGAGGTGAAACAGAAATTGCCAAATTGTTCTGGCCAAAACCTACAATAATAAATTTAGTTGATCTGAAACCTTTAATTTTAGCTGAAGTACATTTTTTGGTGATAGGAGTTATTTAACCTTTCTAACCTTTACTTTTCTTTAGATTTATGACACTTCCAGGGGGAGAAAAATAACACTGAAATTAGAATTCAGAACTTCATTTAGAAAATGCTATAGTATAGAAGCAATATATATTGAAAATAAAATACAATTTTACTTTTTTGGAATCCTTTTGAATTTTTTGTTTTAAGGTTTTATATTCACTGATAAAATAAATACTGTGTAAGTGATCTGTAGGAAGAGAAGTAATGTATTTCTGATAGCTGCATTTAATATTCTAAAATCTTTTAACTTTATTTGAAGCAGTCAACAAATCCATGCAGTTATTGCTGGAATTTGCCAGAGCTTTCCATCTTGAATGAAATCCTGGCCCTTTTCGGTGTCCACAGTAAAACACCGATTGTCTTCAGGTTTTAACCCTACCACTGCACCTGCATACCTGAGACAAAGATATTAATTTGTATGTGACAGTTAGGCTAATTCTCCCTTGAAGGCAGAAGAAACAGCCACCCAACAAATGCAAGTCTGCCTTTCTACCCTTTACTTGTTCAAAGCTCTCTGTTCTGATTCACTGTTCTTTTCCTCACTTTATACTGCAAACTATACTTTATTTCAAAGAAACAGGTACACCTTCACCAGCAATCCACTCCTTAATTCCTTTGGTTGCAATCAGCCTGTGCCATTTAAGACACCAAGTCCAAGAGGCCTGGGTATTAATTTGAAAGCAGTCAGCATATGATAGATATTTCCCGAGGAAACTGTTGCAGTCTTTAGATTTAGAATTGCTCTTCCCTGTCTTCTCTCGAAACAGCCCTCTATACCTGTCCTAGGGACATCTCCTAGCCCAAACAGTGCAGTCCTGCCTATGGCTCGTTACACCAGCGACTTCTTATAGACTGTTCCCAATAAAGCCAGAGGGCATTTAATAACTTCAGCCTGAAAGAAAGGTGCCTAGAAATTTGTTGTCTCCTAGAGGTGTGGATTGCTTCTAGGCTGGAGAGCATTTCTGTAGTTTAATCCCTGCAGCTTGTGTTGGCTACTTCAGGCTAGTGTAAACTAGCTGGCCAGGGCAGTCCCTGGTGTGGTTAAAGGCGTGCATCCAGCATGCTCAGCAGCTGCCGTAAGTCCTCAGGCAGTGGCCCTGCACCGAGCCCTGTGGTGTCATGAGCGAGTCAGCTACTGCTGGAGAACTACTGTGAACATACTGACAGAAACTACAGTCCCAGCAGTGATACTACCCACAGGTCCGATTTGTGGCAGTCAGTTATACCTTGCAGTTATGTTTGTCGAGCAAGCTGGTCTCAGATCACCCTCTTAAATATCAAGGCTCTTCTAAGTGCCTAAGCACCCCTCCGGTAACTTGCACTGGCTGATGCAGCCACCGTCCTGTTAATTACTGAATTAAAGTCATGACCAATACACTTTTTATGTACTAGCATAGCAATGTCTGTCGTGGGTGGAGTGGTGAGTATGGTGCAGTGCTGAAGGCTCATGTTTTAGTCTGATTCAGCGCTCCCATGACCCTGTAGATCTCGCCCTGACTACAGGTATAAACCGAGCAGAAAGAGCAACGGTGGAGTGTATTGTGAGAAACAGATTTGGCACTGGAGACTGAGCAGGTGCCATTGCAGAAAGAATATATCCTTTTTTGCCCTCCCGCTGTAGTCTCATCTTTGGCCATACTTTCTCCATGTTTAACATTCGCTCTGCTAAGATAATATTTTAATGTGTGTCCTTAATAGCGACTCAGTTTTCTCTTAAAAAAAAGTGTAGTGAGTAAAAGTCCCTGTGGTCAGATTCTTAGCATGAATAAACATCCATACATATATTCATTCCACTTTGGGATTGGCAAGTGCCTTCTCAAATACTCAGCAGCTGCCTGAACACTCCATGGCCAAAAGTTCAAGGCGATGACCCTGTAGCTCTTAATAGATTGACGCACAAATAGCAGTTCTGACTCTGTTGAAGGTTAGAGTACAAAACACACTAATTGGTATGCCACAGCGTTGTATTTCTCAATGTTCTTTTAATCTGTTTAATTTCACTATTCTCTATCACTGAGCTTGTGATTTAAAAAAACGATTTCCTTGCTGTGAAACTGCACATTTTTATTGCTCACTTCTACGTGGAAGAACCGGGGAAGCTGGTGATGTCTCCAGGGTTTTTGTAGCCCTCAGCACACTGGAAAATGTCTGCTTCACCCAGCTTACGGTCACACAATAAACAGTCTCTAAATATTTTGCTGTTCCTAACATTTTGCTGCCATAGGCAACCACTTAATCTGCCTACACAGTAGAGCTAGCCCTGAGGGGATGCAATGTGTTGGAAAGGATAGATTTATACTAAAACATTAGTTTTCAGGTCTGGCAGAAAAAATAGCTGTTCATTTGAGATTTCCTGCTATATTCTCAGCTGTTCCAATAACAGAAGTGTTGAAGATTTCTACAATCAAGGTTTCACGTGGATTGCTTCTATAAGCAGATTTGTTTCCACCCCACAATCAGTACTGTATTTCTGCTTTAGGTTCTACCCTTTTATCACATAAGCATCTTCTGTATAAACCAGACTTGAAAGGTACCCTTGTGAACCATGAGGAGACCAAAGTGAAAACCCATGACAGGCAGTTGGAAATTAATTCAGCTCTAGTGGTTTGACTCTCCTTTTTGTTTACATTTGCATTAAGTAGCACAGCAGAAGGAGGCACTATGCCCAGGGTAGAGGGGGAACCCCTCTCCTTTGGGAGGCAAAGTAGACACTGAGTCTCCATTTAAACCTCATTATGACATCAATTCATGTGAAAAAAGAAAAATCACAGGTTTGTGGTTCATGCCTGTAATAAGCCTTTTAGAAACAAGCTGCTCTAGCAACGTAATTTAATCCTTGCTACTTCCAGTTTTTTTTATAATTATATATTCCCCTGTCGTAAGAGAACCAGGATTTGTTGTGAATCAGGTCACCCTGTAGCTGTTTTACTTGAATGAAGAACTCACACTGCTTCTTAGAGTCTGTTACACTGCTTCTTAGAGTCTGTTATGACTCCTCTAATTTAAGACTATTACCTGAAACAGATGTATTTTATTTAGCTTTTTCCATGTTGATGGAGTGTGAAAGCTTGCAAAATGATCTCCAAGTGCCTCTATAGAATAAGACTTATAAGGTTCATTGTGATAAGTGAGAGCAAAGTTACTATAAAAGTTCTCGGGCTGTCTGTGCTCCACATGAGATGCTTGGGTCTCAGTGGAACCGAGCGCCCCACTCCTCCCACCTAGTGAAAGAAGAGGAGTTTGCTAAGGCTCTTTTATAAAAGATAGATTTGCCAGGAAAGCCTTGTTCTCCCAGAGGTATATTAAAACAGTCGTGCATGGCCAGAGCTACTGCATTCCCTTGTCTTAAGAAGAGGCATGCTTCTTGGAAAAATGAGAGCTTTCAGCTTCACAATGTTTTATATGCTCTATTCTTATCCAAATCAATTATTATTATGACAGCTAATGAGCATGCAGAATGAGCAGGAAAGGTGTTCATTGGCAAAAAATAGCCTGTTTCAGGTTTTGAAATGAGCAGGCTTGAGCTCTGAGTAGTGAATACACTTCTCTTCCCCACTCCACAGGCTGTGGGCTTCATTTGTAGCTCAAGCTGAGATCCAGTCATTGCAAATGAATGAGAGCAAGTGTGGTTTTAGGTCATCTTTGAGTTTTGTTGTATTTGCACTCTGGCTGTTAATGGCATTGGCCCGAATTACAGCAGCTCCAAGGCTAATCTAATTTACACTTGGATTGCCAAAAATTGTTCTGACAGTGGGAAATAGTAACATCTGCCAAGGGTACTGCCCTGTGTGTTTTTTTCTGATCACGTTGCATGGTATAAAAGCATATGCCACATCAACTGCTACTACTGGAAGCTAAAGCCATCATACTTTCCCTTCATCAGCAAGCCTCCAGTCTCCCAGCCATCTCTTGATGCACTTTTTACAATGGGTGTAGTAGTCATGAGGTGCAAAGGCCTATGCTGCCTTTGTCTCATTCAGTAAAGTTTCGCATAAACGGGATGTTTCTAATGTTCACATTTTTTAGGCATGTGTCCTCTTATGTGATCAAATTAGCATAAAGAGGCCATTGAGACTTGGACAGCTGAGAAATCATTCTTCTGTCTTGAATCTACAGACTTAGGAGTAAGGTGACCAGTTCTCTTATATGCCAGATAAAGCTGTTTATATGTATTAAAATACATTGATGTAAAAAAGAAATTGAAATCCTTTCTTCAAAGAATATTGTTTCTCTTTTATCTACTTCTCGTTTTTAATTCTCCCCCCAAAATCTGGGAGTATACTTTTGTGATGTATTTGTGGCTATCTGAGAGCTTGCTTTGGTCATTCTGGAAAGTTAATGCACCCAAGCTAATAAATGCTGCTAACAGCCATGGTTCAAGCTTAGCATATGTGTTAATACAGTCCCCTTCATCTTCTGAGTTTGGAGATTTGGCAGAACAAATTAGTGTGTAATATGATAGACATCTGTGAAACCATGAAAAGCGTGAAGAATCTGTGTTGGGACCAGCCACCTCCCCTTACAATACCAGAACTGGGGGTCATTGCATTAAACTAGGAGGCAGCAAACTCTGAGAGAACAAATGAAAGTCCTTTCTCACAGTGTCTAGCTAAGCCGTGGAAATCCTTTCCACATGATTCAGGTGTTCTAAAGGCTTCCAGAAGTTCAAGGAGAGTCTGGGGAAATTCACTGGGAAAATAATAAAGCAAATTACTAAACACATAGAAAGACATCGAGCTCAGGAGGTCATTGAACACTTGGTAGCTAGAGGCCTGGAGGTTGCTTAGGTCAAGTGTCTTTTCTGTTTTCTTGTACTCTTCCTTTGGCACCTGATTTTGGCCACTTTTACAGGCGGGATATTGGATTAGATTGTGGCTGCTCTATGTTACATTGCATTATGTGTTATACTACAGATGCCTGCAAGATATTTGTGAAATACCCTGCATTGCTGTGTAAGTGATATGGAATCTTCAGAGGGCCTACTTCTTCCAATAGAGTGTGGGACTAGCCTAAGGTGACAAGCTGAAATATTTAACTCTTAATTACCAAAAATTAGATGAAGTGAATCCTTCCCTGCATAACACAAACGTTTCACAGGGCAAAAAGTGTTTCTAGTTAAGGGAGACTTGGCAAAGAAAGAGATTGTCCTCTTGCTCTGCTCATAAAATTCATTTGCACTAATAAAGTTTTGCAAGCAGGAACCTTCTCAAAGAATGAGCCCTAAATCAATCTGAATAACCTGGATCCAAACTTATATTTTAAGTTAGCTAACTGTTCATAAGCAGATTTATATACTATCCAATCGGCTCTAGACTCCTCTGAGCTTTTGGATTTTGGGCGATATGAGGGATATATAGATATGAATGTTTTTAATTTGTCTATGTCAATATAATACCCATCAGACAAGACATTCATCTAGCAATGTGAAGTCATCTGAACGAAGTTCTTGGGAAGCTTTTTTTATATATATATATTTAACAGTCCTCAGAATTATAAACCATTTTATATTAAAGAAATAATAGTGTATAATTTACAGTAAATTAGAAATTAGATGAGGCTACTAATATAAATCAGAAAAATCCCCTCTGCTATTTTATTTCTCGACGGGAATACGTAATAAAAAGTTCATATGATAATGTAAGGGGGAAATATAGTGTCTTTGCATACCTTGATTTCATAAATGTGTGATATTTAATGTCAGCTAGGAGCAGAGGAGCACCCCAGATTGTAGAGCATCTTAGAAAATGCCTTTTGATACACCTGGCTGACTCATTCTTTGCTAGTGACCCTAAGTGACAGAGGAGATAATACTATTACTGTTTTCATTAAAGGTCTCATAATAATGGTTGAATGCTGGCATATTAATGAGGTTTAGATGTAGGTGGAAATACCGCAGACTTTGGAGGCAGTGTGAAGTGTAACTGGCTAATTAGGACGTGTCTTCCTATAGTCATGCACCCTTAAAGCTGATGCAGGGCAGATCTGAAGTGGGATAGGACATGTTTCCGTACAGATTTTTTTGAAAGTAATATGCTTTTCAACCATTCCAGATGGTTCACAGCTCTTGCTCTAGCTCTTTGAGTTTAAAAAAGTGTTGGATTAGCAGAGAGTATTACACATAAAAAGTATGTTAGAATCCTGTTAAGAATAGAAGCCAGGAAAGACTCAAAAGTTCGGAAATGCTGGAAATAAGGTTGTCTTGCATATTTTTACTGCTCTTTCTCTGTGTGCACAATATGCAGTCCTTAATTATAGGAACACATTATGTTTTCATAAGATCCCAATCTCACTTAGTGTTCACTGACTGAGCAGCTATTCAGTATATTGTTTTCATTCTTCAATGTCTGGCCTCTCATTTATTTCACACTACTGAAAATCCTCCCTGGAGTTCCTTGTGCTTATCCATGTGATATGTAGTGTTTTCTAGTCAGAAATAAGTCTGTTTCACTGTATCCGTGCTGAGAAAACTGACGCTATTCTCTGTTTTACAGATGAAAATCTGAGCATAGAAGCTGTATCTGAGATAGCCACTCCTGAACGTAGTGTGTGCTCTCTAGTTCTGTATCCGTGACTTTGTATTGCCTTTGAAGGGTACATGACGTCTGATGCAAAAGATACCTATTTATTACATTGACACACGAAACATCATAACCCTCCTAGAAGATCTGGGTGAGGTTGTCACCACTCATTGCCACTCATGTGCCATCACTGGCTATGACTGTATTGACAAACGGAGCAAAACCAGAATATAAAGTAAAGCATGGGCTTTACTTGGGTCCAAATACCCAGTCTTTCAAGGACAGAGGACTTCTTACCAGAGAGGTTTTCTTATGGTGGGAAGAAGAGAGTTTAGCTCTATGGAAGCAAGTTGCACCTTGCCAGTGGATGTTAGGGTCAGGCAATGGGCCTGTTTTTTCACCAAAGTAGATGAAGGCATTGAAAGCGAATCATCTCATCTACCTTAGATACATGTAATCTTGTAAAGTAACTTAGGTTACATCTGAACTAGTCAGAAATATTAACTTTAAACATATTCTTGGCAGGAAACAAGGTAGATAGTAACAAGACTTGAGGCCTTGAGACTGTTCAATAAAGGCAATGGGTATAGGCAGGGACATTTGGGTAAAAAGGTGTATTGGAGAAAATTATTATTCTTGGAAAAAAAAATTATGTAGCACTAAGTACTTTTACATCATTTTCTCTGTACAGAGTATAAAACCAAACTCCTCTCAGAGGTGCATACTGGTAGGATGAGAGGCTATGGAACAGGTTTCTTTCACAGCACAACACTGAGCTTTAACTGCCACGTGATGCACTCCTGAGCCTTGCACAAGAGTGTGACCGTGAGGAAAAGCTAGGAAATCCAGGTATGACTGCAAGCACCAGGGAAAAGAGTGCTATAATGCATGCCTGGGATGTACCTCTTTCAATATCTTTCTTATTCACATTTTCATTTCTCCTCGTAGTTCCATTGTCCAGCTAACTCTTGCCCTCATTCTCTGCGTACTTAACCAGATAATAAACCAAATGTCTTCTTCCCCTTCCCTACTACACCATCTCAGCAATATCTTCCAATAATTTCAGGTTTTTTCCTCTCATATTGAGATTTTTCATTATCATCTTTATCCTATGTGCTCTCTTACATCCTAGGTTTCTTGTGTGTGTTTTTTTCCCATGCGCCACACCCTGGACTCCTCATTTGATCCCAACCTAATTTCATTTATCTTGAACATCTTCTAAGCTGCTCTAAGTTTTGAAACTTGGGGAAAAGGCAATTTTTCATCGTAACAGGAGAAGACACAGTTTGTGACTTGCCTTGCAAACTGTCAATTCAAAACTTGGATCACCCTCAGCTACTCAAGGACAGTTTAATAAAGGTTTTAGCACAGGCAAAATAATACATTTTTTTTCCTTTAAGAAATACTTGATGTACTCTTAGAAAATTTGAAGTCATGGTTTGTTTGCTTTTTTACTGAAACAGACACTCAGCAGGGAAAATTTTCAACTTCGTGGTTAAAAACTGGCAAAATTATAAGCAACTTAAGATATGGTCTTATAATGTGGCATGCCAAGTGATTTTAAATCTAGAGTTACCAGGGTTTAATGAGAGATACCATGCTTTAATGCAATGTTTATGTCACCCTGTAGAAGACTAAAGTCTATTGAATCTTGTGCATTTATAATATGTAAGGCATTGGTGATAAGTGGAAATGGTGTGCCATTCCTCGCTCTGGTGCACAGGGGGAAAAGCATGGTACATCATATGAGCAACTGAAAATGTGCCAGGCAATAACTGGGAACAATATGGCCCATAATCCTGCCGCAGTAAGACTGTTAGTTCACATTTTTTTGGCAGTTCTGATTTTCCTTTCTTACCATTTCTTACCTTTCTTACCTTCTGACCCATGGCAAATTAAAATTGTTCATAAAATCTCCATAATAAAAGTGTCTGAATCTTTTTCGTCTGGCAGTATGCTTCAGGAGCCAAATTTGGTACTAATCTAATTTACAGATTAAATTAATGAGAAACAACTTTTCAAGCTTTTCAAGCTTTTCAAGAAATTTTCCCCTGGCAAGTTTATTACATATTTTTCCATCATGGAGCATTTATACTTTCTTAAGGAGAAGATGGTACTCCTATTGGTAACACAATAAGCTCTGTTTTTTAAAACAAGCTTACCAGATGAAAACTGCAGCACCAAATATTTCTGTTCTTCCTCAAGTTCCAACTTGGACATCAAACACTACATTTTGTTGCTAATCTTTGATGTCTTGTTTGTAAGTATGAAGGCCTGCTATTTACCTTCCTAGCTATTCGTATCTTCTTGAAAGCTACAATGGAAATATTTTAAGGCTACAGGAACATGAAAGACTACAGACAATTTTTGTTTATCATTTTGCTCAGGTAGCATGAGCCATCAAACAGAACAGTCAACTAATTCCTTAAAGATGAATTGAAGATATGGGTTGATATATGACACACAGATCAAATTGCACAGCACTTGTTGGACAGTAATGGATCTGAGCATCAGTAATGATTTTATACAGCCCCCACAGAAAATTCAATTTATGTGTAGTGCTTTTGGAGTTAGTTTAATAAAATTAGAATGTTAAAGGAAGACAATATTAAGGTATTTATTTCAGAAAGTATTAAAAAACCCATCACAAAATGATCACTCCTGTTATCTTTCCTTGGGTAATTTTTTTCTAAAATATAAATCTTAAATAATGTCTAGACAAATACCATGCTGAAATGCCCTGGAACATGCCCTGTTTATTTGTATGCAAAAAGAGGTATGTTCCCTTCTTGAACAGTGCACAGTTTATGTGTAATAACTTCATAACAAATCAGTAGTTCATTGAAATAAGGAAAAGAAAGCAGTAGTGTTCTGTTATATAAGAATGATGGCAATCTGTTTCTCCAAAGTTTGTGTTGCTCCTATGTTTCAATTACATGATTACTATATTTTTTTAATATGGGGCAAAGTGTTCCATAAAAGGACATGTGCATTTTCACAGTTGTGTTTATGTGTGCCCACAGCTCCTAGCTCTAACTTACTGTTTACATGGTCAGATACTAAACACGTGAATGTTATTGAGCATGTCTTTGAGCATAGTTAAATACATCTCAAGTTACTTGGCCTTTAGGAAAAAAGTCTTTTATATATTGGTAGTTTATTGCTAGCATTTAATGTGATTTAAATTATCTTATATTAATATAACAAATTGTCACTTCTTTAACTTACCATCTTTTAATAAATATTTCTCTCCCTGAGGCTTGATTTCCATCCACACTTAAACACTTTTTATTTCAGCTCCTATACCCAAAGTCCATAGTGACTTTGTCCATCTATGAAAGAACTAAGGAGTTCTGTTGTGGTATATTTTACATACATCTGTGGCAAGGTGGCATTCTTTGCATAATCTTTTGCATAGGATAGACCAGATTTCTCCTTCATTAATCCCAAATCAGGTCCATGTAGCTGGTGTTGACCCTTCTTGTGTTGGTATGTGGAAAGGGAAAGGAGCAAGTATCGTTGTAGCAGAGTGTTCATGACTCAATTAACAGCCCATTTCCACTTTAGATTACTCTGTCCAATATGAAATACCCAGACCTGAAAGACAAGAACTGAGGTTTTTTCTTCCTCCCACCTTTAGGATCAGAGCTGCCCTTGCAATCTCTTCAAAGAATAATGCAAACAGTATGTTGCATCTAGCTTGGATGTCGTGATTTTACACGATTTACTGGAAAAACACATAATATATACTAGCACAAAATACTGATCTCATACAAAAATAATTTCAAAATAGCAAAACCACAGCTTTGTCTCGGGGATTTAGAAGTTTTTCAAGACAGTACAAAGAGGTGACATTTGGAAAGGCAAATATTGAGAGTGTTGGAAATGGCTATAGAAGATGAGGTTAAAAAGATATCTCACTATCACTCAGCCTGTGCTGTGTCGTTTGTGTTGTTGGCTCTGCCAAGGAAATGCAAGATACACCACAGCTCTCTCCATTGAGGGCTTTGCTCTGCAGTGTTTTAACAAAAGGCTTCCAGGAAATTCTGTCTCTCCTGCTGGCCTGTGATAAACTCCATGTGTCAGAAGTTGCAAAGGCTTCTAAAGATGATAGCTGTATAGATCTGTATGATCAAATAAGGATTTTCCTATGGAAATGAAAATTGGTTTTTTTATTTTTTGCAACTGTAATCAACAGGAGTGGCAAGTCACCTGGTAAACTACTTTAAAGCAGTTCAAACTTAGTAAAAAATGTTTCAATTTGATTATGAAAGAAATTAATTTGCTATATTGATTAACGTGCAGCCTTCATTACATGCATCTGCTGAGTACCTGCTAGTACCAAAGGATATCTTCCTCAGTGGAGGAAATTTCTGCATTTTTCAAAGCTCAACCAATCATTCAGGAAAAGCTCCCTGCTATGTGGAGTTACTTGTGAGGACTGTACACCTCTGGGGAAGTGATTTATCTGATTCAACAGAAGTAGTGGGCTTCAACAGAGGGAAATTGCTCTAATATTTCTCTTTTTATTTAAATGCAGAATTTTAGTATAAGACCTGGAGAAATCTAAGAAAAAAGGACAGATTATTGACAAGTTTCCAGATATGATGGCAATGAAGACTATAAATCCTTTGTCAGGGAATGTTTGATGCAAACATATGATGCAAAATAATGAGAAGTGTTTATTTTATATTAACTGCTCAATGGTACTCATTCTAGAGAAAATTGTTGATGCTTTTATTCTTTTTTATGCCTTCTTGGAATAGACTGATATGTAACTACTGCATCCTAAGGTATAGCTTATTTGTCATCTACAACTTAATGCAGCAGCAAAATGATGTAGTGACAACAGGAAGACAATTAAGCATTTTTTACCAGCTAGAATGTGATAGTTCATAATTTATCCACTTTCACTTCCTAACTGGCTTCCCCAAGATAAATAGAGATTTGCACGTCATGCAATAGATTTTGAAGTGATTGGGACATTCTTCACTTATCTTGATGATAAATTTCCTCCTGTTTATGGATCTACCACTTGCACAGCTTTCAACAGTTTTGTTCTCCTGTGGGACGAAAAGTTTATTTAAGGGTACTAAGAACAGTCTATAGTCCTTGAGTTTCATCTAAATAAACCACAGGATGATTTTGTTTACTGCCTATGAAATTATAGCTGAAGTTCTTGAGCTTTCTTTTCAATTATGTAACATCTATAAACCAGTAGGAGGAACATGAGTCTTAGTCAAGTCAGGGTCTTACTGAGAGAGACTATTCAAAGATTCAGGAAACATTCCTCACATTAGGGAGTTTAAGCACAGATGTACAAAATATTTAAATGCTTACTTCCCATTAGAATCCATAATAGGTGTCAGATCTAGCTGACAAATTAAGACACATAAATTTATATGTCTGCATGTACCTGTCTTCCTGTGTTCTAGGTGCCTCCAGCTCATTGTAATTGTAATCAATGGGCACTAGCTGTATGTCTTGACTGCCTGAATATGGAACTGAAATACCACTTGAGATGATCTAGACAATTCCAAGCAGACTCCAGCTGACAATGCAGAAGGACTAAGACCTCCTGTAGGAAGCGGCATATTGCCAATGTCTTGGAAATTCCAGGGAATCTCAAATGTGTTAGGTGATTTTGTTCAGCCAACTGAACCAAGTCCCTAGTTATCACACCCAGAGGAGTACAGAGTTATTCAGCTGACCAGATTTTGGTATCTGCTTTAAAAACTTAAATTTAAGCACCTACATACCTTTGTGGATCTAGTTCTGTCTGAAAAATGCACTTCATACCACTTTTCTTTAGGTTGTATCAGCACATGGAAATTTTTTTCAGCTCTGGTATACAGCCATTCCTGTTACCAGCAAGTGAGACTAAGACAGTGAACAACAGAGCTTGCCAGAATCCTCAAAACAGGGTCACCTAGGGCGGGTTGTTCAGGGACTTGTCCAGTTGGGTTTTTAATATTTCCAAGGGTAGAGGGTCCACTACCTGTCTGGGTCATCTGTTCCAGTTTTTGACCACCCTCACAGTAAAAAATATTTTTCTTATGTTTAAGTAGAATTTCCTGTATATATCAGCTTGTATCCATTGCCTCTTGTCCTTTCAACAGCCACTAAGAGTCTGGCCCCATCTTCTCTACTGTCCCCCAGGAGGTTTTTATACACATGGATAGGATAACCCTGAGCCTTGTTTCCTCTAGTCTGAAAATATCCCAGCTCTCTCAGCCTCTCCTCGTTTGACAGGTCCTCTAATCCCTTAATCATCTCTGTAGCCCTAAGTCACTAGGAATTTGTTCCTTCTTTTTAAAGGGAGCTGAATTGGTTCTTTACACTGCATAGTTTCAAAACCTTTTTTAATTTAAAATTTCCTTTCAGTCTTTGTGAAGAACAAACACAATTTCCACTTTTACTTATTGCTTATCTTCTCTGATTTTCACCTCTAACCATAGGTTCCTAGTTGCCAAACAATCCAGGGAAGCTGGAAGCATTCCTGAAATACCTGGCTGATTTTTCAGTGTTCACAAGCCAAATTATTTTGTTTTGGGTTTTTGGTTGTGGTTTGTTTCGTGGGTTGGTTTTTTTTTGGTTTTTTTTTTTTTTCCCAAACCCCGTTGTTGAACTTGGGAAAATAATTAGTGTTTTTATGTCTCAATCTGCAAATAAGATTCTGTATGTAATTTTGAAATTCATTCACATGCTCTCTTTCCTCCCCAGTCCAATTATTACCACCTTTGCCACCAACTAAGCTGGTATTTGAGTGGAGGATGACAAAGAAATAAATACATAACACTTGCTGATGATTGAATGGCAATAAGATAATTTGTGTAGGTTCTCTACAAAATTACTTACAAATAATTCTTTGAGTTGTAAAGACACAGTCTTATTAGGTAACCATCCATCAAAGGCCATTAATAATACAAGAAATATGTTAAGCTATCATTGGAAAGGCTTGTCAACCTTTTGACCAAATCATGTTTAATCAAGTTGAGGGAAAATTGTTACTAGGTAAATGAAAATCACTCAGATCCCACTTTCCCTACCCAGGATGGCCAATGAGCTTAACGCATAACAAAAGGGTCTAGCTGTTGTGCTTGTGATAGACCTCTAGGATCAAGAAAGCAATGATTAATTCAGGCTGCTGTCTACCCAAAGTCTTGAAATCTATCTTTTCCCACTGTCAGTGGAAAGGAATTGTCACAGCATCTCCCATGTGTACAGATGTGTAAGGAACTATTCTAGGGGGTTGAATGTGCAAAACCAGATATGTATATCAGCATTTGGAGATTAGCATCAATAGATGATATCTGTGAAAAATGTTCAAAAAGTTTAAAACTTAATTTTACAGTTGTGTAACTTCATGTTGCAGTTATCAGCTTTTTGTCTGACGTGTAAGTAATCTAACACTATAAATAACACTAGTGAATAATAAAATGTTTCCCTGGTATGCATACAAACAGACTAATTCACAGGTAGTTAGCCTGATTAGTATGAAGTCCATGTAGTAATGATGGAAACACTGTATATTCTCTGGCATCTCTCTTTCAAGCAATTATATCAGAGCCTTTTCTGGAATCTAATCAATATTCTTAGCATCCCTATAAATTACAAAGCATCTGTTTTGCTGATGTAAGCAATTTTTAAATTAAATTAAAAAAAATGTAAGCAGTTTTTATAGTATGGATAGGAAAGAGATGGGAATAACTTTTTATAAATGGTGAATCTAAAAGATGTGTTCCCATTTATTTATTTGTGATTAGCTGTCTTTGATGGGGAAGGATTTGCAACTTGTTTTGATTTTTGCTTCAATAGGGCTTCTGTAGACTTCTACACCCAGGATAAGGCTCTTCTAAAATGTTAATATTAAATAAGTGACATTAAACTACCCAATATAAAATAAATATACAAGAAATGTGCAAGGTGCAAGCTGTTCAACTGATCATTCATTAGGCATAAAAATAACTTATAGTTAAAATTAATTACTTCATCTAAAACCGGTTTGTTTCTTCATAAAATATGCCACATGCAGCTCAATAAATGACAGTGGAAAACATAGTTAGTTTTACGTTTCAACATTTAGAGAGAACTTGTTTTAGAACTTGTCCTGTGTTGTCCTGGTTTCAGCTGGGACGGAGTTAATTTTCTTTTTATTAGCTGGTGCAGGGCAGTGTTTTGGATTTGATGTGAGAACCATATTGATAACACACTGATGGTTTTTTGGTTGTTGCTGGGTAATTTTTGTACTAAGTCAAAGACTTTTTAGTTTCTTAGATCCTGGCAGCAAGAGGGCTAGAGGGGCATGGGATATTGGGAGGGGACACAGCCAGGACAGCTGATCCAAACCAGCCAAAAAAAAGTATTCCATATTATATGACATCATGCTGAGTATACATATCTTCAGGGGGAAGAAGAAGGAAGTGGGGGGACATTTGCATTATGGCATTTGTCTTCCCAAGTCACTGTTACGCGTGATGGAGCCCTGCTGTCCTGGAGATGGCTGAGCACCTGCCTGCCCATCGAAAGTGGTGAATGAATTCCTTGTTTTGCTTTGCTTGCATGCGTGGCTTTTGCTTTCCATGTTAAACTGTCTTTATTTCAGTCCACGACTTTTCTCACTTTTACTCTTCTGATTCTCTCTCCCATCCCACTGAGGCGGCGGGGGGGTGTGTGTGTGTGTGAGTGAGCGGCTGCGTGGGGCTTGGCTGCTGGCTGGGGTTAAACCATGACATGTGTATACTTATACATACAAGTAATATAATTCCCATGATTAGAAAGATGTGTGCGATTTTTTAAATCGGATTCAGAAGATGAAGAATTTAGATGTATTAAGTTTAGAACAGAAAGAGAATGTGCATCTAGAAGCGTCTGGGTTTGTTTAAGATAAGTATGAATTAAGGTAAGCCAAATAAATTTTAGCAAGCCTATTTATCACAGATCACAAATAAATATTAGAATGTTATTTCCTGAATCTTTTATTTGTAGTTGGCACCACCATATTACAGAAGAAGCTCTATGTACTTGAATTTGTCTGTGGGCTGTAGTACTATTTAGTGTGAATGATCCCCCTTTCCCCAATTTCACTTTTAATTCTTTTTGTTGATGCTGAAACATTTATTCACGTGTTTTTCATTTGGAATGTTCAGTTGGTTTTAGTTACCCTGATGTGACTGCTGCATATGTGTACATAATGATAGACTTTGGAGTCTTTGAAAAGTTAAAAAAATTCTTTAATTAATTTCAAAATGACTGTTAGAATGAAAATCTCAGGACAGAGCTTATTCTAAAAAGATTGGCAGTTATATAGCTATGCTAAGCTAAGCTTTAAAGCAGTAACTTTCTTATAGCAGACAGAAAATCATCAGTTATCTTGGACTGTGTCCTCAGATCATGTGGATGCCCTATATCCAACCAGTCCCAAGGATGTCTCATATGTTCTTTCACATAATCCATGATAGGTTTTGCAGTCCCCATAATTTTAGACTTTGCTTTAAGCTGCAGTGCCTGAGTAGGTTGGACTGTTATTACTGTAGGTTCAAATGAGCTCTAGTCTTTGAGCCTTTAATACAAAATATTTTGTCTTTATAGCAACTGCCCCCCCCCCCCAAACCAACAACAAAACCCAACAAAAACAAAACCAAAAAAACCATCTGAGGGAGAAATAAAAACAACCCACTCAGAGTCTTTACAAACTTTTGTATCTAAAGCTTGCTGTTATATGATAAACTTAACTTCCTCTGTTACAATCACGCAGTTTACTGTCCAACACCTAGTGCAGAAAAGACTTCTGGTTTATTGTTTAATTAAAGAACTTGTGTTCTTTAACTTTCACTGCTGTGCAGTGCTGATCCAAGGATTTTCACTTTCTATAAAATTAAAATTAGGGTAAATTTGATTTTTCTATTTTTTTTTTTAGATTTTTGACTGCTTCTTTGCTTGTGCTTATGACAATGTGGGTCTATATTTTATTTGGCTTTTGGTGAAAAAAAACCATCAGATTTCACACACTGATATTTTGTGGACCACCTATTTGTGTCATATGAATATCAAGAGCTCATTGCACTCTAGTTTAAGAAATGCACTGTAGTGTGATTGTTACAATTTACAATGGAGCCATTAAAGAAACAAGACTGAAGTCATAATGAACATAAAAATAACAGAGCTGATGTTTGTTATAGAATGCTATTCAGGATCCATAGAAGAAAACCAACATCTTAACAAGGGCTAACACACTTCAGATTTTTATTTCAGAAATTCTAGATAAGAATTATGTTTATATGTATGATAGCATATTACCCTATGCTCCAAAGAAGGAAACTAGTAGCTTAAAATAAGAAGCAAATGAATAAGTGTCCTGTTCTACTGATGTGTATGATGAATTTTACTACGGCAGGAAAAAACCAGAAAATTCTTCAGCCAGATGCTGGCAAATAAAATAATTTTTAGTCTGCTCCAAATATTTTATTTTCACTCATTAGAACTAATTTGCAGCATTAAACTTTCAATCAATCCCCTTCTCCTTTATTTTCAGGAAGACGCTGAAATGGGAGATTCAGAAACTAAACTATTCACATATTGAGTATGTGTTTTTAACACAGGCAGTAACATTATTGATGTCTTACATTTGTCTGGGAGTAAGCCCAACTATTATTTCAAACAAAATTTTTCCTAATTTAGAGTTGTGGGGCTGTGCTTCCCCCCACCCCTCCAGCCTTAGTTTCTGTGGCAATGCGCAAAGGGCAACCACCAGTAGTGGTCCAAATGGCTGCATCTGGGCGTGATGGCTGTTCCCAGTGCAAAGTGGATTCAGGAGAGACAGATAACAATGTGATAGCCAAGGGCTAATTTGAACAATGCACCCACCAAAACACAGGGCTGGTCAAGGTCCGACTCAAGCCAAGTTTGAAAGAAACTAACCTCTGTAGTTGGTGTGCAAATATGACTGTAAGTCAATCGTCTTACTCCAGAAACAGTGGACAGCCCAGGGCCCGTGGAGCTCTCCTGCATGGCAGTAGGTTGCACATGAGGATCTCCCCTTGAGCTCAAGGTTACTCCTTGAGGTTGAGATTCCTTGCTGTAATAGGTTCTTGGTAAGTGACTCATAGCATGCTAAACTTTGAAGTCCTAACTAAGTGATATAAAGGATTGATTGTGCACATACAATCCTTTAGCTATAAACCATAGACCAAGCCTGGGACTAAGTCTGGATCTAGCCACACCTAAACTCCCCTCTGAGAGGAATCTAGAACACAAGGGGGTCCTCTCTGAACCTCATGACTCAACGGATCTCCCTGAGTTTTGTCTGACCCTGTCCTCTGTGCAGTAAATAACTGTGTAACTTGCAGCTGAATCTCATTAGACCACTGTTGCATTTATTATCAGACTTTGTTAAATAGCTGTTTTATACCCATAAACATACCGCTGCTTCTCCTTTAAGAGTGAAATGCCTCACTCCTTCCTATGGCTCAGCCTCCTTGGCTCTTCTGTTCTTTGCCTGTGTGCTGAAGCTGTGAAAAAGTTTAACTGATTAGAGTCATAATAGCACCCTTAAATTTTGGGGAAAAACATCCAGCATTTTTTAGTTTAAAGAAGCAGCGACTTGTTCACATTTATTGAATTTCTCCTGAGACAAGAAATGACAGGACTGAAATGCGGTTTTGTGAAAAAATCCTGTCCCTGAATATTTGTGTCTTATCTAACTTCAGAAGATAAGAACAACTCTTATAAAATAGATTTTATTCAAAACTGAAGACGATTAGATATCTGCTCCAAATTCTTGACAGCTTTTTTTCTGTTTATTGTGTCAATTATACTGAATTCTGTTCATTTCTACAACAGTCTCGGGCTTCAGTTCACTTCTTATGTGGTTTTGGTCCTGGAAACATGCAAGGGTGTTAGTACCTTATAAGAAGCAGAATTCTTTTTTGAATCCTACTTAATGCCTTTTCTCTATGGAATTTTTTAATGTATTCAGCAAGGCAGCAAGTGAAAATAAAAATAAACAAACTGTACCTCAAGCATTTGCTATTAATTTATTAATTTGTGACAGGTTGGTGACATTTCTTATATCCTAGAGTAGCCTAAAAATACTTTGAAAATATTTCATTAGTTCTTTGGTGGCTGAAAGGTTATGTTTTATGGTGTTTTTTTTTTTCCTCAGTTAGTTGGCATAACAGATTTGACTGAGGAAATTTTCTCTCTTCATTTCATGTATGTGTAGATTCAGCTCTTTTAGAGAAGACAGTTTCTTGGGAATCAATGTTTGTCACCTTTCTACTAAACCAAACTTTGTGTTATGTGTTCTGCTGTGAAATTATACCAGTTAAGTTTAAAGTAAGTGGTAATTTTTTTTTCCTGCTAATTCTTATTTGCACATTAAAAAAAGATAGAGTAGGCGTTTCAAAGATTTTCCAGGTGAAATTCACTAAATTGCAGGAACATTTGAGAAATTACTGGGAAATAATGTAATGACAGTGAATTTGCATGTAATGGTACAGCAAAGTTACAACAGTGGAAATTGTGTATAATCTCGTTTAATGATTTTGATCATTTTACAGGAAAAATATTTCAAAACTTGAAAACATATTTTTGTTTTGCTTGCATTAATGGTCAGTGAAAATTCCTGGAAGCTGGCATTAAATTGTCCTTTTTTTGCGTGCCAGAGATCCCATGGTAGCAATCACCAAATCTCAAAACATGAGAATGGATGCATGTTAAAGACCTCATGCTTTTACTATTTGTCTATCATTTGAATCATAGGTGCTCCAAGCTGGGATAAAAATAAATTTTGTAGCAGTGTATTAATGAATCTGTCCTGAACAATTATCTTAAAATGATGAGGATATAAATTAAATTCTTCTCTACTGTTTTGGAGGAATCTTCCACTCAATTCAACTGTCAAATCAAGTCAAATGTCAGCATAATTGGTTGCAAAGTAGTCCTTAATAAGTCCTTAGTAATCAGTATTTCAGCTGTCAGTCTAATTTAGTATGACTGCAATGTTCATAATTATAAGAAGTTTTAAAGCTGTAGTTAACCACTGGAGAGGCAGGGGGGCCCATAGAATGCTTCGGTGAGCTGTCAAGAGATCAGAAACATTTTAAAATTTGAATGTGCTTTTAACCACTTTACTGTGTAAAAGGAGTATGTTAAATGTCATCTTTAAAGGCATCTCTGTGATAATAGCATGGACCCAACGAGATGTGAATAATACAATAATTTGCTGCCATTTTACTAAGTGATATGATAATAGCACTGTGCCATTACTTGGAATACTTCTTATTAAGTGCTTGCAGATTAAATATCAAATGCCCTATTGTTCTACCTAAACAACTTATCCGTCAATTTTCTGATATTTTTATCCAAAAGAAAAGAAAATTTTAAATGTTACCATAGGGTTCCTATAGTAACAGTTTTGAATGGAACACATTGATTGTGCTGATAACAGGAGACAACAAAACAAAACAAACATTGCTGAATTAATATAATAGGCACCAAGTGCCAGGAAGATTTGCTTGTGTGACCTTGGAATCCCTGACTGTAACTTGTCTCTTATTTTAACCCAGCTCCAATTCAGGGAAATAAAACATAGCATTTAGTATAATCTTAAAGGTTACAGACATGATTAATTTATAGGACTGTCTGTCTCCTCTTCCTTTCTTCTGGTATTATTTAACACTGTTTAGCAATTGCATGGGATAGATGATTTGAGTAGAATATGCAGTTGTAATTCCCTGTATGCATTTCTGCAGTACCTAGAACAGTCAGTTAACTGTTGTCACATTTCACCCAGATTTGCTGTGTTTGCAAAAGCCTATTGGCTATTTTAGAAAGCCCGCTCAGCACATCTTCTTCAGTGTTTAGGCCTGCTGGTTCCCAGGCTGTGGAGAGAATATTAATAACAAGGTCCTTCTTAGGGGAAGATAGTGAGGATTCATCTGACCAAACTTAGACCTCTACAATCTAGCATCTTTAGGTTCTGAAAAACAACCCACAACACTTTTAGGTTGTTTTTAATCTATCCTCTTTAGATGTCTGCTCGCAGATGCCATAGATAGTTCTTTAGAAGTACATGTTCTTTCCATCAACCACAAGTTAGGTGAGATGAGTCCTACAGCGACCTGTAATCTTCGTGATCCAAGACAGTATTTTGATTGGTCCAAGCCTTAGTTTGCCCTTTGGCTAGCTCCAGAGTATACAGTGCAAAGATTGCCCGGATTGCGTCACAGAAATACAAGGGGGCATATGCATAATTTAGAATTTAGATTAAGCTACCTGTTGCTGGATAGGGTGTGTTGTGGTAGAGACTGGTATCTTTAGAGGAGGACAGAGAATGGATAAATTAGGCATCAGGTCTGTCTTTTTTTTTTTTTTTTTTTTTTTGTCTCTGAGCAAACTTTTCTGACACTATTGAGAAAAGCCTAGAGATCTCATTCTTTCTCTGAGTTTAGATACCTGGTTCACGGCCATAGGGTATATGGTGCCTCCTGAATTAACAAGTTAGTCCTACATAATTGCAGGCATCTAAGTTGCTTCCAGCATTCATACAAACACGTTCTGTGTTGGAAGTAGATCTTACACCTCACTGGAATTTCTGAAAAGAAGGTAATAGTAGGAGATAAACATGGGAAAAAAACCCACAACCAAACCTCTGAAGAGAAAGATTCAGCTGTAGTGTAAGCAGGATCAATACTATGGCTGAAGCGCTGACACAAGGCAGAGGCTGCAACCTATGAATGTGGAAGACAGGTTTTCAGTACTTGCTCCCTATAACTTACAAATTTGAAATCAACTTTAAAAAGAGCTTTCCACAGTTAAAAGTGTAGATACAGTAACTCTGTGTATATTTCAGACACATAGTAGTCACAAGCTAAAAATAGGCAAATAATTCAAATTGTGCATTCCGTTCCAAAAAACTTCTTGAAGAACTTTAAGATTTGAGTTATGGTGTCAAGAAAGTAAAAAAAAAAAAATCCTTCTTACTTTAATAATTTTTTATATTACCTATTTAATGCCATTTTTTTTTTAAATAGGTAAGCAAACCCCCATGAATTTCTGCTAATGACACAGGCTGCAAATGGGAATCATAGCAATGTGTATTGAACTGATGAGAGCTGTGGATGAGTTGTGAAGATAGTGAGATGCCCTGCCAAAGTAGAAGAACTTTCCCTTTAAAATCTGACTCAGCTTCTGCAGTCGTGATGGTAATTTCCAAATGAGAGCATCAACACCTATGAAGTAGAAGTACGAGCAGAAACTGGCTCATCTCTTGCTTTTAAATATCTCAGTCTTTAAAAATTCCCAGAAATGTTTGTTTTAGCCTCTAAATTTGGTTTAGTTCCTCTAACTTCTGTTGAATAGGCTGAAAAACTAAAATTAAATCATTAACTCCACTAACATTTCATAATTAGTAATGTTTGGAGCATCTTTTGATGCTTTTCAACAGTAGGTCATGTTCCTATTCGAGAGCTGTCAGAGCAACTTTAGCACATAGAGAGAGTAGTAATAATTATAGTGCATTACAGAACTCCATTTGCTCCAAGAAAAAATCTCACAGATTGTGGAATGCACTTATCTCTATTTAAAAAAAAAATTACTTTCTGTGCTTTACTTAAAAGACTTGACTACTTTTTTTTAGACAGTAGCGAAAGGGTTTTATTTTAACTTGTAAAGCCAAATACAAATGATAGTTTAGAAACTGAATCAGATTTAATTGCTTTCAGTGCCAGATGGTGTAAAGCTGTCAAGTTTATGTTTTTTTTACAGTAGATGTTTCTTTCAAGCTGATAAGATTATCATGTGAAGCCATTTTTTCCCGATTGTCGATATATCTATCAAGACTTTACTACACAGGAGGGTATTCTTCAGGCAGTGTGGGGCAGAACCAGCGTGGTGGGGGTCTGTCCATGCAAATACAACTGGCAGCTAAGGAATGTCTTTTTCTAGCGCTGCTTTGATGCATTATAACAATTCAGGCCAAGACGCCTACATCGTACCACTTACCTTTTTTGGAGGCGAACATGCAGCATATAATTTCCAGCGGTGAATCTGAGATTCTCTGTGAGATGGGAAAACAGGACAAGGGAACAAGGTGGGAAAAATCCTCATATATGATTTTATATTAGTAAGTTTGACATGTAAATCAGAGTTTAAAAAAATCAATTATATTATTTTTTTTTAAAAGGAAAAAAGCCTTCTTCAGGTGACTATGTTGTATAGATGCAACAGACTTTTTTTACCTTCTTCCTGAACTTTCTGTTTAATTTTAGATTTACTAAGCACTTTACTATTTTGCTTTATTTGAATACTTGGTAGACAAGGGATTCTTAATATCCTTGAAACTGAGCAGTTGGCACAATTATAAATAGATTTATGAATGTTATTCATATGAAAGTATGATCTTTTGTATCTCAGTTAGATATTAATTGTCTATGACTGTACCGTTTTACTGCAGAAGTGGTGTTTCTCAGGTGCATTTTATTTGCCATGTCTTTGTGATTTAAATAGCTATATTTATGCAAAGTTTTACATGGTGAGATTATGGAGGGATTGTTTTTTCCTAAAATCAAAATAATAAGTCACAGGAAGCAGAAAAGCAAAACTCCAGTCCTCTGTGGTGATTCATGCAAGTGAAAGGCTGTATTTGAAATAAATCTTACCGAAGCCAAGAATATTTTTATGGTCAGAATACAGCCCACGTGGTTCTCAATGTGAGATTGTTTTGCTAGGTTTTTAGCTATATAAAATGGCAGTGTTGTAGAAACATGAGCCTTTTACGATTAACACTGTGTAGTATATATATACAGTTTTTACACGTAATGCCTTAATTAACTTGTTAGTCATAATTTTTTTGCATGCATTTTTATTTGTTTTTATTTTTTGCCCTTTTTATTAACATGTTTTTGCAGACAAAACTAGTCCATTATATAATTAAGAATGGTACCAGAGTTCAGACGTTAGGGTGTAAGAGCTTTTGAGTAACTTTACAACTTACAAGTCCTTTCACTTCCATCTGAGGATTTGCAGGCATTTCTATCACGCTACTTTGAAGATAATCAGGGTGATGCAGTGGGTTACTGACTATTTAAATGGTTATCAGGTAAAGCAAGGCATAATCGGGGTATATTTAGGGTTAGGTTTGTTCATTCTCAGTGTTTATGGACTCCTTTGCTAGAAAACATACCAGTAAAAAAAGTTGTGGCTAAGGCAACAGGCCCCTTTGAAGCACGTGGATTTGAAACCGTAGGGTGTCCTTCTTCCACCCAGAGCCACAGCAGTGCTCCCGCCCCGGTGTCCTGCACGAAACTCCCTGCTGAGGGCACGGCCCCCCAGGCAGGGCTGGGGGGGGACGGACACTGAGGCCCAGCACACAGCACGGCACTGCAGAACGCAAAAGCCATACGCCTGTTTGTGGGGGGACCTGAGGAAGGGAACATTCATGTGTATTTTGAGGTAGACATTTGACCAGTGGCAGGGGACAGCCTCGGAAGTCTAGCACCCAGCTGGAGGGACTATTATGGACTCAGGCCTGAAAATCATCGCCGCTTTTCTCGTTCAAGGGGATGGTAGGATCATGGGTTAGTTCAGATTGGATGGGACCTCAGGAAGAGTCAGTTTGAGCTTATACCCAGGTGACTCAGGGTCTTATCCAGTTGGGTCTCGAAAATCACAAGAATGTAGAGAGACTGAACAGCCTCTGTGGGCAGTTTCTTCCAGGTTTAACCATCCTCACGAGCAACAAAACTATCTAGTCTGAACCTCTCTTGTTGCAACTCACGCACATTGTGTCTCATCTGCCCACCACGCCCTGCTGTGAAGATCCTTGTCTGTTTTCCTACGACCTCCTTGTGGGTGCTGGGGGGCTGCCCTTTGGTCCACTGGAAGCCACCTGCTCCAGGCTGAACAAGCCCATCTCCCAGCCATCACGGCAGCCCTTATGCTGAACCTAACCAGTCTATGCATGATGTGTTTGCCTTGTATCGGATGCCCCTCATCGGGCATGGTGCTCTAGCAGAGGTCTAAGGAGTGCTGAGCAGAAGGCGATAATCCCTTCCTTTGAGGTACTGGCTGCGCTTCTGCTGATGCAGCCCAGGGGGCTGCTGGCCCTCTTTGCTGCCAGGGCACTACTGGCCCACGCTCAGCTTGCTGTCCACAAGAGGAATTTAAACAGCAAGACAATACAAGCTGGGTTTTTATTTTTAACTAAATAGCTTATTTTTAGCTCTCTCCCTTACAAATGTGGTCTTGCAAATATGAATTAGAGACAAATGATGTCTGGAAGCTGAACAGAGGGATCAGATAGCTTCATTTTTGCCTCCAAAGCCTGGGCCGTGTCCTTTATATATCTATTTAAATGTCTTCCTTTGAGAATGAGGTTATATGTCACCCCATTACCTATATGTTAATTAACTTGGAGGCTCATATTACCCAGCCATCACTCTTCCACTGCCTTTGTGGCAACTTGTGCTAGTGTCAAGAAGCCTTGTATATGAAGAAAAAATGGTAGAAAAGTAACTTCCCAGACCACCCCCAAATCCTCAAACCAGCTCTGCTCTTTGGAGCCTTGATCTGGGACAAGGAAGAGAAATATCAGCTGTCATGAGAGTGCCCTGTGTCACCTCAAATTCATTGAGCCTAGTTATGTAACTAATATTTTATATTTCAGTAGAATTTAAAATGACAGGAGCATTTTCATTTTCTTTGTCTGTGCTGTTTTTACAACTGCTATGTGTGACTGCTATCTTTTTTGTCATATTTCATAGTTTCATGTGTCTTCTGGGAAAGCTAATTGTGTGGTAGTAAAGAGTGCTAGCATATATATCAACTAAACCAAGTATTTTGGAGATGAACCTTTTTATTTTTCTGAATGACATGGATTGTTTATCACAAGCTTTTAAGACTTCAAAGGTAAAATCAATATTAATACCCCGCTGGAAATGAGAAGCATCCATTTTGTCAAAGGGTCTAATCTGCCAGATTTGACACAACTGCCAGTTTAATAAGAAAGCATCATTAATACCAATGCGAACAGATGATCATGTGTCTCTTTAAAAAATCATGTCTTGAATTGATAAATGTTCATACTTTGGAGGACAACACTTATATTGCCATATTCCATGCTTTGGACACAATTAAAGCTTTGTTTTTTTATTTGAATCCTGTTGCAAAGCAAATTTAAGCTACGTCAGTAAAGAATAAACTTTTTTTTTTAGTTCTATATTTTAAAATCTTCTAGCTTCTTGAAAGTGATATAACTGCATCATACCAAAAGGTACAAGTTTCAGAAATTACTTTTTGCATACTTATGAAACCTCTTGTTTCTTAAATTGTTGTTATGCTCATTCAGCGTGTTTTTTTAGCTCTTCTTGGGAAAGGAAGAATTTGTGAATGTTAAGGATTTGGGGATTTTTTTGGATTTGCAATACAAATTACAAAATCATCCGCAAATTTTTATGTCTTTTTATGTTTTCCTTTCTTTTAGTATAAACCAGGGATGCAAAACAATCTTTTTTATTCCTTATTAATGTGTGTGTTTCCCCACTACTATGAAATACAGCATTCTGATGCCTTCAAATTTAAATGCAACGTTTATTTTTATATACCAGAAAGTTTTACATAGTTACCTATACAAAAAGTACCTAGAATTATTTAAAATAATAATTTTTCAGTCTCACAATTAATGCGAAAGGTAGAATATGTTTTCTTAGGAACCTGTGAAGTGTGTGACTCATAGTGTAAAATATCAAATCAAAATACCTGGAATAACATATTACTGTTTATTGAATTTTAATAAGATCACTGATCTAATCTAAAAGAAATGAATAAACGCACATTGGCATCCTCTTTCTTTGAATCCTTTTTAATATTTACATAATTTTTAATATAAAGACATTTGGCAAATTATTTTCAGGTATAATCATACAAGACTTTTGTTCCATTACAGCTAAGGCTTTCTGAATCAAGATGAGCTTTTGTCCTTCATGCGTTTTGTTGAACCTGCAGGTTTTGTGTTTAGCTAACAGAATATCTTGAACTATTATTTTTAAATCCTATCATAACACTGAAAAGTAACACTTACCATGCTACTTTGCACTTGTGTTTAATTTTTAGTCTTCCCAGTGTCAGTGGAGCTGTACCAAGCAGTATAGTTCTTAAATAAAAAACAATCAAGTTAGAACAGCTTTCAAATGGAAATCCTAAGTGATGGATTGCTGCTTGCATCCTTTCTGCACAAATGAGAGTAAGACATCCAGGGAGTCTGTGCAGGCATCTTTTAAGCTTATATTAACGGCCTCAGTCCGATGTCTTGAATGGTTCTAATTAGATGATATACAAATCATGTGCACATAAGAGCGGCAGAACTTTTGATAGAGGAAAACGATTACCAAGCTTTAGGTAACTTCTCTAATATGAACAAAGTATACCATGAAAAAACAATCAGTCTTACTACTGGAGTAGGAAATAAACTGGGTTTGGTTGGTTCTTCATATTCAAGAATGGTTTTAAGATCCCTGTACTAAGGACATAAGAAGTGTCATGCTTTTTCTAGGTTTATAGTCTGCTTTGCTTATACTCAGTATATAATGAAATATCAATTTCAAAAAGTGCCTGATACACACTGCTGGAAGAAAGAACTGTTGTGCATTTTCAGTGGAGTGGAGTAGGCTATAGAAAACTAAAGGAGACCAACATCTAGTGTGAGGAAGACTCCAAATACCTGTTCAGTCTTTGGCATTCTAGAGCTGCATATTTTTGTCAAGGGATCATAGTCTTTTCTTTACGAGCTTCTGAAATGGTTTTGTAGTTGGTAAGATGGATCATTTGGTTTGTAGTTTTTACTTTTTTTTAAGTAGCAGTAGAAGAAAAAATCAATACTGTAATCAATCAGAGAGGGACTGATTGATTCCTCTGGCAGTTCCCTACAACAGCAGTTGATGAGGTCAGATAAGGACATGACAGACTGTCAGTGTTGGATAAACCATTTCTGCTGGGTGGATTAATACGATATTTGTAGCTGCAAGGAAAGACTGCCATTTATGAGTGTTTCTTGAAGGGGTTGGGAGGAGGGTCAAATAAAAGTTATTTCGATCAGCCCTATAGTCAAATTACCAGTCAGTTAGGTGACCTTAAGTCAGTCAAGATAGAAAAAACAACAAATAAACAAAAAAGCAAATATGTGACATTCCGGCTTCACTGAATTTTGTCATGCCCTTCTTTTACTTCTGGTACTCTGTTTTTTGTGTGAAGTGTCTCTTTGCCAGTTGTGAAAGCAATGTGGGAGCTGCATCAGTCAGTCACATCAGCTGTAGGCTTCTTGCTTTCCCCACAATCTGCCTATTATGCCTTGAAATGTAAAGATTATATATTAAGCAGTAAAGATATCTTTATTATCTTCCACCTTTGATAACATGGATCTTTCCAAATGATGATGATAAAAATACAGAATCATCTCTCCCACGTTATGACTGAACCTACTCAGAAGTTCCTTAATCTGCCAAACCCTCTCACAGAAAAAAAAAAATAAATCCTGGAGGGTAAAGGGGAGAAGGCTTTTCTAAAACCCTGGCTATACATCTACGGCTTTGCATTCCCGTTAACCTTTTTTTGTTACATTTGTCCATTTATTAATGTGTGACAGAAAAAGAATTACACAACAAGCCAAAACTCTGCAGCCGTGTGTGCTCTATGGAGTTGAAAGGGTTGCTGTGGAGTTAGAAGGCTTCTGATGGCCCAGGTGAGCTGAGCACTAGGAGAGGGGCATTATCACAGAGCTGTTATCCCTCAGATCAGACAAGTAGAGCCCTCTTGTCCCTAGTTCAGTGAAACCACCACTGCACTCATGAACCTTCTAGGTCATTGGCATCAGCGGATTAACCAGTGGGATATGATTTTATCCTCAGCTATCTTGCTTAGTGTAACAGGACATAAAAGTAGTAGATCACCTCTCACTCTAAGAGCAGGTGTCGCAGTCCTGGTTATATGTAAATGGTGTCTGTAAGACCTTTTTGCATCTTTCTCATTGGTGAAATTAAAATGTGTGCTGAAGGCTTGACAGAAGAGCAGTGGGTTTAGGCACTTGGGTTTCTGAGACAGTAAGGACACTGCTGAACTGGAGTCTTGCTGCACTGAAGAGGTTTGGTTTTTTTTTTCTCCCTGAGAGACAAGCTGTATTAAATATCTACACTACGCTAGAAAACTGTCTCATGCAAATGTTTGCCCAAAAACCACTGCCCTGAGATCACTTCAATGTATGCTTAGAAATAAGGATCAAAAAGAAGCAACAAAGTAAGTGTGCAAAGCTGTCATTTAAAATTACTGCTCTGCATTCCCTTCTCTCTCTGTAGAAAGACCTAAGGAAATTATATCCTTAGGCATCTGAATTCTGGAGATATGAAAACCCGTATGTTGGTGCCCAAGGTGGGGATTTCTGTCTTCTGTCAAGGACATCTTAAAATGTGGGGGCAAATCATTAAGTTCCTTTCAGAGCTAATAAAAAAGCCACCTAAAAAGAATGACCTATCTTATGCTACAGCATCTTACTCTAAATTAAGCTGGATGAACCATCCTCTGGAGTTTACTTTTTCACTGATTAAAATGCAGTGAGGTAAGTCCCACTCTTGAATCTGACTTTACCTAAAACCCCCTGTTTGGCTTCACCTAATTGTGGCTGAATGTCTGATATCTCCATTACCTGAGCACTCTCCAGGCATCATAGTTAGGTATTATATACCTGTACTTGTGCCTGTACATATATCTCAGCTTGATCCAGACAACTAGGTTCCAATTACGAGAATCTTTAAAATCAAGGGGAACTGTCGAAGTCCTCTGATGCTCCACATAAGGACCACCGATGGCCAAGAGGGTACGCCCATCTCCTTTTTTGTAGAAAGCTGAAGTGCTTTATTCCTGTCTACTCCAAAGCTGGCCTTACCTCAGATTTGTCTCTTGGATGCATTTAGATGCAAGTGAATCGCAAAGATCACTAAGGTTTATATGGGAAGCACACTGAGAATCCAGAGCATCTGAGATCCCATGTCACATCTCATCCTGAAGCCATTCTTCTTCCTTGCCTGTCATTCAGAGGGGAAAAACAGATAATTCCTGGAGAGGTCAGTGGTATTCAGAATAGTATTTCTTTTTTTTGTTAAGAGTTGAATTCAAATATCACCCCAAAGGTCTTGCACGGCATTTGGTGGTTAAAATTCTTAACTGAGTACAGGGAAGAAACGTGCCCTTCTTTGTCAGCTAGAATAAGAAGTAGTTTCTAGTACGTGACAAATTACATGAGCTGATCTAAGTAGCCCAGCAATGACGAAGTGCTTGTTACAATAAGAGAACCTGATTATAAATCAGGAGAGTGTTTTCTGCCTGTCCCTCTTGGTACCATAATTTTGCTGCTGTCAGCCTTTCCTTCAAGAACTGAGCTCTAAGCTGCCCTAGAGAAAAGGGTTATGCCAATACTAATGAGAAGGGTAGGACTGTTTGGGACTAACTGGGGAATAATTCCTTTTTGTTTTGTTAGCTTGTGAAATAATGACAATAAAGATAATGCTAATGAGGTACAAATCTTCCAAGCATTAGTCCTGTTTGACCTTGGCTAATGAAGAGCAGACAAATCCTCTTGAAAACTGAGATATGGAGATTGCTGTGAGACAGTGACCACCCCAGTAGGTTAGCCTGAGTAGTCACACACTAGAATGCAAATAAAATGTGTGAGACAGACTGGGTATGAAGCCTAAACATTTTTTTTTTTTGCAGGTTATTTATATCTCATGCAATATCACAGACAGAAAACAAAAGCATTCAGACAAGCCCAGTTGCACATCACTGTAAAGCTCAAAATCCCACTGTAAAGTGGTGCGCAACATTCATTTCTGTTCTTCAGGATTCATTAACCACTTGGGACTAAATATAATTTCAGCTATCCTGGCACTTAAGAAGAATAGGGAGAAGACCATAGAATCATAGGATCATAGACTACCAGGTTGGAAGGGACCTCAAGGATCATCTGGTCCAACCTTTCTTGGCAAAAGCATGATCCAGACAAGATGGCCCAGCTGGCACCCTGTCCAGCTGAACCTTAAAAGTGCCCAGTGTTGGGGAATCCATCACTTCTCTGTGGAGATTATCCCAATGGCTGATTGTTCTCACGGTGACAAATTTTCCAGAAGCAGCACACTATTCATTCATACTGGGCTTGTTGTCCACCAGGATCCCCAGGTGCCTTTTCACAGACCTGCTCCCCAGCCAAGTAGATCACAGCCTGTGCTGAGTTCCTGGATTATGTTTTCCCACATGCAAGACCTTACATGTGTCTTTGTTGAGCTTCATAAGCTTCTTGTTAGCCCACTCTTCCAACCTGTCTAGGTCTTCCTGCAGGGTGGCTTCCCCTTCCGAGGTGTCCACATCCCTACTCAGTTTAGTATCACCAGTAAACTTCACCAGGGCACACTTCATCTCATCATCCAGGTCACTTATAAAGATATTAAACAGCATTGGGCCCAATATTGATCCATGGGGGACACCATTTGCGACAAGTGGCCAGTTTGAAAAGGAGCTATTTACCCCCAGCCTCTGGTGCAGCCTGTCAGCCAGTCCCCCACTCACCACACAGACCACTGGTCTAGACCATAACACGTAGTTTCTCTAGGAGGAGGCTATAGGAAACAGTATCAAAAGCCTTGGAGAAATCCAGGTAGACAGTATCCATGGCTTGCCCCACATCAAACCAGCAGGTTACTTTGTCATAGAAGGCCATCAGGTTTGTCAAGGGTGAATTGCCCTTGGTGAATCTGTGCTGGCTTTTCCCAGTTATGTGCTTCAAAATCCTCCCCAGGAGGATTTGTTCCATAACTTTCCCAGGGACTGATGGAAGGCTAACAGGCATATAATTTCCTGGATCCTCCTTTAAGTCCTTCTTGTAGATGGGGGGGTGACATTAGGCCTCTTCCAGTCTTCTGGGACATCCCCCAGTCTCCATGAGTTCTCAAAGATTATGGAGAGTGTCCTTGCAACAACACCAGCCAGCTCTCTGAACAGCCTTGGGTGGATAATGTCGGGGCCCATCAATTGTAGGGGTCAGGTTCCTGTAATAGTTCCCACACCAACTTTTCCTCCACTGACAGTGGCTCTGTGTTTGCAAAGATGTAAGATTGCATTTTGGGATAAGACTGATACTGCCAGAAGATGCAGCAACATGTTTGGAGGACTATCCCAGTGACGGTTTTGGGTAGCTTTTTTTAGCCCTAGTGCGTATTTTTCGTGAGCATGTTCCTGTCAGTCTCAGAATGATATCTGAGCTGGGCTTGCTGTAGTTCAAGGGAGTGTGGATAAAAGAGAAGAGTCAGTTCTAAAATGAAATTATTACACTTTGGTCCTTGGCATAAAGTAGCAGAGCTGTGTCCTGCTAGAACTATGGCAGTATTTTGATACCTTGGCCATGCCTTCTTTTTTTTTTCTTTATGACCTCTGTCTTTATGTCAAGGTAGAGAAGTAATGTTAAAGTCATGCCAGTGATATTACATGTTCTAGTGATTCCTCCAAAAAGAGAACGTTTTTCTGATCAGATATACTGGCTTCATGATTTGCTGTATCTGTTGCAATTAAAGAGCCATTTTCTGTCTCGTCGTGTTTGGATTATCTCCTTTCTGTTATCATTTTGGTTAGAGATGCAAGAATTGGTGCAAGACATCACTAAGCTTTGCCTGTACTCCATGTTGCTTAGATAGGATGCAGAAACCATGTCCCTAAGGTGTCTTGTTGGAGATCACTCTTGATAGTTTCAGTTCACTTACTTTGTGAACTTACTTTAATTCTCCTTACCCTTGAGAATATAAGCATATCTGAACTCAGGATGACTGAGACTGGCTATTTATAAAGACATACCCAGAAGTTCATGTTTAGACATATATTAGGTTTTCATTTGTTTGCTGTGTAGAAATCCTCTATTGTACTTGAAGAAACAGAGAGGATGGGTAGTCCCTTGCCATGTGTCCTAAAGCTGGAGTTCTCAATTAAGCCTGACATTATATGTGATTGTCACTGAAGTGAGAGATGGGAGCAGCAATGTGGGTTCATCAAATTTCCCTAAACTTTGTGGATTTTACGCTAAGCACAGGGATTTTCCCTAACAGTTGTCAAAAGAAAACATTTCTGCATTGAAGAACTGCACCTTTAAACCCATGGGATAAACCATACCCACTGAAAATTTAAATAAATGTAGTTCCAGACAAAATGCAGGCTTTAGCCTATGCTCACAGAGAGCTGAATTTTTGCTTCTTTTCCTGGCAGAGAAAATTATCTAAGTAAAAGGGCAATTACAAGCAAAGAAAACTAGAAACCAAGTGCAAGGAGAGCTAACTAGTAACTATGTCTTGGTCAAACCTTTTTTCTCTTAAATTACTTACAATGACTTTTAGCTCATTCTCTGTTACTGTGAGGGCTTGCTATATCACCATTTAATAATATGAAATTGTAGAATAAGGAAGACAGAAATGCCAATTGACTCACCATTGTATATCAAGGGTAGTGATTTCAAAACGACCTCTATCCTATTTTTCCCTTAATAATTTTAGCCTTTGCTAAATCAGAAATTTCATTATGCATATTCTTTATCAGTGATTAATTTCACAAAAGGATACACTACAAAAGGATTTTAATCCTTTGTATACGGATCATCACATATCTTAGTGTTAAAAGGCAGAATTAGGGAAGTGAAGAGAATCTTCCAATTATTGCTTAATCATGACACAATTTGAGGAATGAATCTTGTGAAAGGAAATATTTTAAATCAATGTGACACTTGAAAATTGCTTTAAGTTACTTCATGAATTTTGATGTATGAAATTCCTCTCGAGGCACAACAGATGAAAAGAAATATTACATTAAAAAAAAAATTCAAGGAGCTTATTGTTTCATTAAATATTTACCAGCCATTCAAACTTTAGTGGATTTACTCTGCAACTGAACAAGAGACCTTAGGGTTTACATCTGTAAATCTTTGTGCTGGTGCCTACCAAAAGTGATTAAACCCAAGGCAAGCCTTTGCCATGGTTGTAAGTTACTTAATAGATGAATTTAGAGTGCAAATGTTTTTCCTGTAAGTTTTGTTGGTTGAAATAATAAAACTATACATGTTAGATAAATATTAATAACCAAACGCTTGAGCTCACCAGAAATGACGCATGCACTGTATTTATATCACAACAAAAATATGATAAGCACATGTATGTAATTTGTCACTGGCTTTTCAGGGTCACCCACTCCTTGGAAAGGGAAGAAGAAGAAAGAACACAGGAAAGGAGAGAACCGTTTTGCCCGAGGCTCAGTTTTTCAGATGGGGCTATCCTGAACTTGTCAAATGTCTTATATTTTTGGTTCAGAATAGAATACGCTTTTCAATTGTAGTTAAAGATACCACATTTGCTTGCTTTAAAAGATCCCAGCACCTAATTTTTTGATTTTTTTTTTCTTATCTGGAGGATCCAAGGACTAAGATCAGCTTCCAGATCAACAGCAAATGATGTCTGGGCTTAAAAGGCTCTTCACATATACTGTTAGTCATATTAGGTGCATAATGTTGCATATATTATAAATGCACACAGGCACACACTTGTGTGATCATGGGACTATTTCTCTGCCATTAAAAACTTTCTAATTTGATTAACTGAAGAAAATCAACTGGACCACGCAGGATTTTTCCATATGTCTGGCAATTGCAGAAATCCTGCTTTTATTTTAATAAGTGTGTTTTAGTATATGTTCTGTTCTTCATTTTCATATCTGCTGCTTGATCTCAAACCCTAGAAGTCACATGCTATGGAAAAGTCACACTGCTTTACTCACAAACCATAATCAAAGTCCCATAGCAGGCCATAACATAGACTATTCTGTCAGTTTTCTGTCTTACACCACTTCTGCTTTCTCCTTCTATTGCTAGATACATTAATCTAAAACACTTTAGTGTGGATCACTATATAAATATTTAAGATGTCTAGTTATATAAGCATTTGTTTCAATTGTTGGATAATTGATTGATATCAACTTGAGGTAACTTTTCTTTATTGAAAAATAGCTTTATTTTTCATGAAACCTGCTATGATGAGGAGTGAACAGAGCTGACCAGAAAATAACTTGTTTTCTTTGTGAAAAGTTTAGACATTTATAAATTCCTTATATTCCTCAGTCTTTTCCAGAGATTTGGAACTTCAGCTGAAGGAATTTTTGAGATCTAATTGTCTATTTTTCTGAAAAAGTTTAATTGGAAACTTTTAGGACAACTTTGAAACAATTTCATTTAAAAAATGAGTGGAAAGTTAGTGCTGCTTTTGGAGAAATACCATGCTGGGATAATGAGAGAGTACTCAGTTCTGCTAGCAGGGGAGAGTGCAGTCATTGCACCAGCACTATGGGCCTCGTGGTGTCAGGGAAACATTCCTGGAAGGGCCCTGTGCAGGTGCAGATGTGTGTAGCATCCCCATCAGCCATGCAAAAGAGTCAGATTAAAAACTGACAATAGATGGGAGGGAGAGCAGGAGTTCTAATGTAGCACTAATGAAGTCTGGGCAACAAAAGAGTGCAGCAGGTATTAGAGTCCTGCCCTAATCCTTCTTACCCCGCTTTGAGTGTGAGGCAGGCAGGGATCTGCTGTATGTTCCTGTAATATTACAATGAAAAATACGTAGCTTTTGAGTGACTCGTCTAAAGGCTGGCTTGCCTTCTGTGTTGCATCGCATCCAGATGCAGAAATGGTCTCGGTCTGGATCTGATCCTTTATGTGCTCCACAACACAGACAGCAGCTCCTGTCTCAGGGACACATGGGAGGGTGTGTTCACTATTCTGTCTGTTCTAAAATACCCACAAGCCCTTCAGCTTTTCAGATAAAGCTAAAGGATGAGATGCACTGAGTATGGCATATTTTTTTGAACCTATGCTTCTACGTAGTTTGTCCAGCAGTGATGCTGCTCTGCTCACATGTCCTGTGGTTAGGATTCCTCTGTCCCTATCTTGTCTCCCAATACAACTCACCCACTTTTAACATGGGGTTATTCATCTCCACTTAAGACACATATATAAAATATATGGACTGAGTCATCTTTTGAAGACCCCTTTTAATATTTTTTTTTCTTAATAATGAAAGTCTGAGGAAACAAACTCAGATATAGTCATACTACTTTTTGTCATCTGAGTTGTCTCAAAGTGATTGCCATCCTTTAGCTGGGACAGCTGGCATCTGTCCTTGGCTCTGGTCCACAGAAAGCACTATGACTTACCTTTATTGGCTGGTAAGCAGGACCATTTAACAGAAAGGAGCTTCCTGAGCCATCCCTCTTCATTACAAGGCCTGATAAAGTTTGCGTCTGGTGAGCTTTTGCCCTGTTTAGTTTTGTCCCACCTTCAGTCAAAAGTGATTATCACTGAAATCCCATTGAGGTTCAGAAGTCCAGTGCCACAGAGGCAGAACAGTACTTGGATATGATGCCTTCCAGCAAAGCCCCATGCTCCAGGAAATATTTCCACATTATCGTGAAAGGTTGCCTTTTTTCTTAATAACGGGTGCATTGCAGGCAGCAGTGCTGCCCTGAGTGTCCGCAATACATCTCCTGTTATCTGCAGCGTTCAGCCGCTTCACCTTGGCTGTGCGGCAAGGGGATGCTGCAGGCTGGTGCTGCAGCGTGGGGCTGTGGCTGCGGGGCTGTCCGATTGCCAGCGGTGGGTCAGGCAATAAGAACTCCAGTGGGCTGAAGAGTGCTAACGAGAAGTGCAATCACCATAACTGTGTTTCTAAATTTTTGTTTCACAGCTGCTCTAGAAGGCAGGCCATGGAAATGCAAATGTTGTGATAACAGTTCTGTCCAAGCTGATGAAAGTGTTCTATAAATTTGGTGAATTGCAGGCTAGTCTTTATCAGTTGACATCCTAAGGCAGAACGATTTTTACTTTTCCCTCTCGTTTCAACTCATTTTTTCGCATGTACCCTGTGATTTTATTTCAGTAGTCTGCTTAAAATTTCTGGTTGACTTTTCACTCTTCGTTCATATTAGTCTTCTGAACACTACAGTGTGTGCAAGCTGTGGTGACAGGGACTTTGGGGCAGGTTTGGAACTGTAATCACATTTTCACCTCATCACGTCTTCATATTCTCACTTTTGCAGTGTGTTGGCCCCTGGCAGTTGATTCATCATGCGTCCCTAAGCACAAACATGGACTGGGACATAGAAAGCAATAATAGAGTAGAATAAATCATATTACAGACTCATGTCTGGGGGAAAAAGATCAGAGGAGGCATGACAGCTGTGAATGTAAATGTATTGTATGGCTTCTGGTTTGTCAGCTCAATGGTGTAGTCGTGAATTTATGGAGTCTGGGTTTTGAAAAATGCAATGCTAGCTGCTTTGGTCAGAATCAATACCAGTCAACAGAATGAGCCAGATTTAACTGGTCAAATACTCTGGCAAATCATTTAATGTGTGAACTCAGAGAAATACTGTATATGTTGCTCACTAAACCAATGATTACTGATCTAAACTGAAATATTAAGTACGTGCCCATTTCACGGCACATGCTTAATATTTTTATAGCTAGTACAGGCAAGAATATGCTATTAAAAACAGAACGAAGACAAGAAATGAGTGTGCAGCTCTAATGTAGTTATTTATTTAAGCATTTATTTGTTTGGGTTGTTTTTTGTTGAGTTTTTTTTTTTTTTTTCAACACAATTATGTGTGAGAAGACCTACTGGATTTCCATGTATGAATAACAATGATTTATTGAAGAATGCACTTGCTCTAATCGTTTGTGATACATCTTCTGGAAGTCTCACGTGAAAAACGGAATTTACAAATTGTCTTGAAATAGTTCACAATTTAAATAAATAAATAAATCCTTCTTTTGAAAATTCCCACCCATCAATACAAAAGTGTTGTAGATGTAATTAGTATGAGACAGAATGTAATTGTAGATAGTATGGTTAACAAACTGTTTGTTAACTGTGTCTGTCTGATATGGTACAAATAAATTCATTGCAGTCTTTACATATAATATTTTTATTTTTAAAAAAAGCCCTTCATGCTATACTTCACTACTAAAATAGTTACAAAAAAACTCCAATATTAAAAAAAAAATATATCTATATATTCTTGCATTATAGATACTGCACATTTGCTTTGTTTTGGAATCATAAAAAGCAAAGGTCTATCTGTCCTCTCTCCCCACAAACATGTATTTCATGAAGGTTTGACAGCATACTATAATACTTAAATTATAAAGAACACAGGCTACACAAAAGTAAAATGTTAATATAGTTTGTTGAGGTGATATTATTTTCTGTTCAAGTAAGTAAACATAACTAAAGGCTAGAAATATGCAGAATTGAGAGTAGCCCTTTTATGAATATTTCACCCTTTTTTTCAGCTGTAGGTTTGTGTTTTGTTTTGTTTTGTTGTTTGTTTGGTGTTTTTTGTTGTGGGTTTTTTTTTTTTTTAGTTAGTTAGTAATTTCTTAACTAATATGGGTGGCCGAAAGTACTTATGCAGCAAATGGAGAACACGACTGTGAACATGCTATGCTAACAAGACATACAAAAAAGATGGGCATACTGGAGACAATCCAGTGAAGAGCCACAGAGCTGATTAAGTTGGATCCTCTGGCAGAGGAGGAGGGGCTGAGAGAGCTGAGGTTGTTCAGCCTAGAGGAAACAAGGCTCAGAAGGACCTTATCAATGTATTTAAGTATCTGATGATTGGCAGTGAAGACAGAGTCAGGTTCTTTTCAGTGGTGCTCAGTGACAGGATCAGAGGCAATGGACATGAACAAAAACACAGGAGGCTCTATTTGAACATCAGGAAACAATTTTTAACTACGAGGGTGTCCAAGCACTGGCACAGGTTGCCCAGAGAGGTTGTGGAGTCTCTGTTCTTGGAGATATTCAAAAGCATCTGGAATATTCAAAAGCATATGGACATGGTCCTAGACAACTGGCTCTGGCTACTTCTGCTGTGAGTGGTGGACTGGTTTTAATGATTTACAGAAGTCCTTGCCAACCTCAGACTTTCTCTGATCCTGTGATTTATCCATCTTTTCCACTTTTCATTTTCTTCCAAGTGTGCTTGCATAACACTCTGGATTTCTCTATCCTTTATTACTTCTTTACATGCTTACTTGTGTTATGTAGATGAATGTAAATTTTTCTGGGGAATTATACATGGGTCTAGGGTATTCTGATGTCTTTCAATCACTCTGTACAATGTAGAAGAGAATGGCGGATTTTGTCTTCTAGATTTTTTTATAATTTGTTAATCTATCATTTTTACACTTCAAAATCAATTTATTTCTCCCAAACAAAGCTGATATGAAACAGATGCCAGAAGTTACAGGGCAGGGTCTTACATAACATCTTTGATTCTGGGAAATTCAAAATAAGTGATTTGCATTTCCTGAGTGGAACACAAATCCTGTTTTTACTATTACCCTTGAAAATATTTACATTTTGCTTTGGAAGAATTAGCAGTTTGTATTGTTTCAGTATTTGGCATATTGTCTCTGGAAATGTCCTATGTGGGTTTTAATAATCATTACAAATAATTATAGGGTTGCAGTTTTGATGGATGAGGGAAGAGCAATTGATGTCATCTACATGGACTTGTGCAAAGCATTTGATACTGTGCCACACAACATCCTTTTCTTTAAAGTGGAGAGACATGGATTTGACAGAGGGACCACTCGGTGGATAAGGAATTGGCCTGGATGATCACCCTCAAAGAGCTCAATCAACAGCTCGATATCCAAGTGGAGACCAGTGATGAGTGGCATTTCTCAGGGGTCTGTACTGTGACTGGTGCTGTTCAACATCTTTGCTGGTGATGTGGACAGTGGGATCAAGTGCACCCTCAGCAAGTTTGTCAACACCACCAAACTGTGTGGTGTGGTCCATGCACTGGAGAGAAGGGATGCCATCCAGAGGGACTTTGACAGGCCTGAGAGGTTGTGCGAACTTGTGCAAACCTCATGAAGTTCAACAAGGCCAAGTGCAAGGTTCTGCATGTGGATCAGGGCAATCTCAAGCACAAATACAGGCTGGGCAGTGAATGGATTGAGAGCAGCCTTGAGGAGGACTTGGGGTTGCTGGTGGATAAGAAGCTCAACATGACCTATCAATGTGCACTTGCAGCCCAGAAAGCCAACCGTATCCTGGGCTGCATCAAAAGAAGCATGGCCAGCAGGTCGAGGCACATGATTCTCCCCCTCTGCTCGGCTCTTATGATACCCCACCAGGAGTACTGTGTTCATCTCTGGAGCCCCCAACATAAGAAGGACAGGGACCTGTTGAACTGAATCCAGAGAAGGGCCACAAAGATGATCAGAGGGCTGGAGCACGTCTCCTGTGAAGACAGACTGAGAGCGTTAGGGTTGTTCAGCCTGGAGAACAGAAAGCTCCAGGGAGACCTTATAGTGGTTTTCCAGTACCTAGAGAGGGCCTACAGGAGAGCTGGAGAGGGACTTTTCACAAGGGCATGTAGTGATAGGACAAGGGGTAATAGTTTTAAACTGAAAGACAGTAGATTTGTATTAGATATAATAGAAAAAAAAATTTTTACTGTGAGGGTGGTGAGGCACTGGAACAGGTTGCCCAGAGAAGCTGTGGCTGCCCCATCCCTGGAAGTGTTCAAGGCCAGGCTGGATGGGGCTTGGAGCAACCTGGTCTAGTGGGAGGTGTCCCTGCCCATGGCAGAGGGCGTTGGAACAAGGTGATCTTTGAGGTCCCTTCCAACCCAAACCATCCTATGATTCTATGAATCTCTTTTCTTTAGGATTCTTTCCTTATTTTGTTCATGTTTCATCTGTGAAAATTTGGAAAGGAAGGTAAAGCAAAATGTTCTTTAAAGAAGGTGTGTTTCAAGTTTCAGGCTGGAAGTTGTGTAATGTTCATGTTAAAATATACAACATCTTACTGGGAGATTTAGTCTTGGACTGCACCATTTATTTAAATTTTGTGATAAGCTTCTTTTGCAAAATTGACCGATTCCTCTGTTTGAACACAGTAGCTCAGAAACCAAAATGCCTCCTCTATGATTTCATAATCTATATGCAAAAAGAGCATGAATGGAAGTTATAAATACCCATTTGGTTTCCTGGATGGTGAAACATTCCTTCAGGCTCTGCTGCTTTAATCAATGGATAAAATAGATTACGTTTGTTTATGGTGGTGATAGCCTGACTAATGCATTGACTTCAGTTGGAAGGAAGCATATATATTCAGAAAAAGAAATACCCAGAAATACTTAGAGAAAAAATGGTTAACCCACCCACATTAAAAACAGCAGTGTGATTTTAAAAGAGCTTTGAAATTGCCATGTAAATTTTGTACGTTACTTAATATGCAACAAATAATACATGTTTTAAGTTGTAATAAATAAAATGCGTTCATAATAATGGCTTGCTCAAGTATTGAAAGCATTGTTTTAAAGGGTTTGCTTTCCATTCCTATATTCCTTAGACATGGCTAGATGCAGAAACTTGTATGCTTATATTATTTATCATCTGCTGATGAAGCATGGTGGGGTTTTCTGATTTATTTGTCAAGTGATTAGCCAAAACCCTGCGTTATTCGTGGTTGCTCCAGTTAAGGAGATAAAATGATAATTATTTCTGTTTCAGGAAACAGAGCCAAAATTTTTCTTTTTCAGTTGGTTCAGGTGTCTTTGAAACTGATACTGTTTTTATTAGGATGCAAGCCAATAATATTACTTTTTGAACTAGTCCATTAGTTCAGAACTGGTTTCATAATGGAGATTACAATATTTTGATTTCAAAAGGCCCGTGTGGTATGGTCAGGCATGCTGCTTAGGCTTCAGGCAAGCAGGGATTCCTTGTGCCCACTGGGAAATGGGCAACATTTCTCACCAATGGCACATTACAGCCTCTGTGAAGCTCCCTGAGGGTGGCATACAGTCTTGGGGCAGCTGAAGGAAAACAGTATAATGTTGCATTTGGAACAAGAATAGCTCTGGGAAATGGCATTAAAAACTTCTTAGGCCATTCTGCCTGTCCCCTCCACTAGATTTACCCCTGAATATACACATGCACTGAGAGATACATTGAGTGCATGCACTCCTGTTCAGGCAGTGAGGCTAAGCCATGTGAGATTGCTTCGGGCTACTGGAGTAAGGAGAGGAATTGGCTTTGTGTCAGCAACTGGACACTGGTGTCCGCTCTAGGAGAACAGGAATCAAAGATCCCTCGTGTTAGAAGCAGTAAAAAGCTGCTTTAAATACCTCCAAATACCTCTGACCTCATTCTTAATGTGTGTAGAACCATAATGAAGAGCAAGAATAGTGCAAAGGTGTTAGCTTTTGCCCACCCATGGATGGGTTGAGAGATACGGATTAGGGCAGGGAGATCCCAAGGAATACTGACAGGGTGAGAGCTGAAGAGATGCCTCTGCAAAGATGTCAGCCCTTGGGCAATCCATTCTTCTGAACTGCAAGTTAGAATTTTCTGGGATGATGGGAGTGTTCAAAAGTCCTCAAAGTGATGCTTGGAACTTGGTTCAGTTCTTGTTTGAGCTAGAACATGGCTTTGCATGACATGATAAGCCTGAGTCTACTTCATGTCCTCATTTTCTTTTTCCAGAGAATATACAAACTTCATTTTTATTGAAAATGAGAAAAACAAGAGCCCGTGTCTCCACTCACATTTTCAAGTCTCTTTTGTTATTATTCTATGACAAGATGTATTTTTCTTTAAGGTGTTTTCTCAGGGGTCCAAATTAGCAACGTACGCCTGATGATTCTCTGCAGAGTATTTTCCTTTATTTATTTATTTAGTGTTAAGTAAAATTCTTCCAAAGCCATGGGTACATTAAAAAACCAGAAGCCAATGGAAAGCCTTCTTTCCTCATGGTCCCTTTTTTCTGAGAAACAAAATACCTCAGTTGAAAGCTTCTATAATCTTGTAAACCAACCTTTTATTTCACAGCCACGACAAAGTTAGGTTAGGATATTACATACGTAGTCCACAGGTATTCCAGCTCCCTCAAATTTGTCATGTAATATACAGCGAGTTTTACACTCAAAGAGGTGTCACAAGTATCCATATATTAGACTTTATGTATGAGACCTATGCGATATATGGGAAATGTTTATGCCTTTTTAGTGGAATCATTCTGTTGGACATTAAACTGTAGTGCTGTGGGAACAGTTCAGGCCTCCTTTGAGCTGTATCTACAGTCTCCATCTCCTGTGACGCTTCCATGAAACACCGTGCAGTGTGTACAGGGAGAACACAGTATATAACACTGCATGATGTCATTGTCATTAGGCTCGCTGATGGGAGGGGAAGGGGACCTGATGTTTGTGAATACTGGAGCACGTCGTGGTACCATAACCAGTTTAATATCACATTGAAGTGAAATGGTTCAGTTCAGTTAAACTAATGAACATGTTTTTATATACGCTCCAATAGAATATTAGAATAATGCAATTTTTCTTAAGAAATTTGACAATTGATTTTTATTAGAAGACTAATTACCATGAAGAAAGTATTATTATTATGTCTGATTTAAAAGCCGAATTCTGAAGCAAAGTGACGGCATAATTCATAGTCAGCAAGGCATACCAACAGAGATGGTTTCCTGGCTTTTTTGGGACTTCTAAGCGTACCACCACTGCAAATTAGATCTGGTGAGTTGCTTGAAGGTCAGATTAAACAGTTAGGGTAGCTACAAAATTTAAGAGGACATATGGTTAAACTGAGAGAAATATATAGAAAAGGGTAGGAAAAAGAACTGTGCTGGAAAACAAAAATAGCTGATCTGTTAACAGAAACTTAGGGCAATTTATGAAATCTATTATTATTGAGGATGCTTTCTGAGCTTTTGTTTTAGATAGCAAGCTCCATTTTGGGTATTTATTTGGTACCTGTGCCTTTATAATGACGTAGAATAAAAAAAAAAAAAAAAGAAAAGGAGAAATTTTTGCCTCTTGCTAAGAAAGGATGATTAAATTTCGGTAATTATTCATTGAAATGGAATAATGAAATATGGCTATAACCAAAGCTTATGAAATGGGAGATAACTCCCCCCCCCACCTCCACTCTGTAATTTCAGTTTAGTTTAGTCTCAGGGGCAGGGAACTCAGCCAGCTGATAAGACTGACCAGAAAGGCATCTCCAAAAGCAATGCAAAGGAAAGAGAGAAAAAAACAGAAGCTGTGACAAGGAAGAGAGGAACGACTTCTTTAGGTGGCAATGTGGAACCAGAACAGAACATAACCGTTTCTCTCTTTAATGCTATTGCTTACTTTTAGGACAGTCCAAGGAAAAAGAAATCACATTCCATGTTCTCTAGCTTCTTTCCTACTCCAAGTGCAACTCAAGAGAGCTGATCTAACGTTGAAACTTGGTAAAGTCTCTTGAATATCTTTTACTGAACCAGAGCACCATACACATGAGCTTTCCTCTTCCAACTTACTACTAGTGGTTTTGAGAGAGCTTTGGTATAGCTCTGGGGTTTTTGAAGGATTTGAGTGTAATACCTCAACAAGTAGTAAGAAAAAGTAGCAAAGTAAAAGGATTACTATAGCGAGAACCTCCCCAGCCGGGTGCTCCTCATACAGTTTGCATTCTCCTTGTATCCGCAAAGATTGCCAAGGAGAACAAAGAGGGCACGGGTTTTGCAGCCTTTTTTAATAACATTTTGTCTTCCAGCTGTGAAATCAGGGCCCTGCTGGTGCAGTCAGCACATGCTCAAGAACTAATCCTAGCCTTCTGAAAAGCCTGGGAGCGCAAACAGCAGATATCTCAGGCCGAGCTGGGACAGCACAGCTTAGACCAGTTTCAGAATGGGTTTGTGTAAATAGTACCAGGAGCCTGTGTGCACATTCGTCTGCTTGCAAGGCTGAAATATACAAACCCCATTTCAGTTCAAGTAAACACTTTCTAATTTATGGTGAGCCTAGAGTTCCGTGAACGCATGTCAGCCCATGCGAAAGCTCAGGCTTTCCCCTGGGAGGAGGGAGTACATAAGGAAAATAGAATATTAGAAATGGAACTTCTATTGGGAAATGGTGCTCTGGTTGTAATAACAGAGAGCATGATGATTGTCCTCATTTTAATCTTCTCTTTCTGCCACCCTCCTTCTCACATCTTTTCATGTAGATATTTTTCATGTAGATATTCCCAGTCTCCAGCTCTGCCTCTTGTCATTTTGCTCTTAATTTACTCTATTAAATTACAGCTGTTGCTACTCAACAACATTGTCTCCCCACGACTCTCCTTTTTTTGGTTCCTCACACCTGTTGCCACAATACGTTCCTTTGGGGGATCTTCTCTGATATGAAAAGCTTCTTAATTCCTATGGTATGAAATTTTCTGCTTCTGTTTTCCCTGTGAAACCCAGCTCCTTCTCAGAATATTTTTATTACTTTGATCCTCCCATTGATGATACATATTCCCATCCAGAATTGCTTGTGTACTATGCTTTCCTGATTAAATTACAAGCTCATTAGGATTGGCAGGTTATTTGGTTATGCATTATATAAAATACCACATGTATCTAATATTTGATTTGGATTTCACCCTCATTTTCCCATCACAATTTGGCTAGCTATGCCTGCTTGATCTGATTTACTAATAACTGTTATTGCCACAATATAGAGTTACCAGAACAAAAGCACCTTTTTTTTTTTTTTAGACAGATGTGATCTTTTGGAGGAATTATCATCTGTCTGTAAGACCTCAGATGAACCTTCTCTTTGCACAGGGGGAAACCTGAACTGTTCTAATCCTTACAAGTCAATTATCATCTAAACTGCTCATTTCCTGCTGCAATTCAACATTCATAAAAGCTGAATGGGGTATGCATTTTTAATGTTATGGCAGGAACCATAAATATTGTTGGCCTTGTTTGCCAGAATCTTAATACAATAATGACTATAAAGCTGCAGGAAGGAAAAATATCTAAGATGCACTGATTCAGTTTCATAACCCAATAATTCTGACAACCTTTTCAAATGATTAAATAGGCTTGGAGAAATCCAGGCCCTGAAGTATTATCTCAATTTGTGAAACCCTAAATGTTTTGTTTTGTTTAGGTTTTCTTTCTTTCTTTCTTCTTTTAAATAATGCAGGAGCAGGTGCTGGCATTTCAGTTCGACTAATTAGTTTCTAATTTACTGTAAACATCTTAGAATTCCATGAACACGTCTCAGCGGTATCTGAGAGGAAACAATCTACCGGTTCGATAAATCTTTCCTGAAATACTGCTGAGAATTGACTACATGAAGTGTATGGCCTTACTTAATATATCTGATTTTTTTAGAACACACTGAAAAGCGAGATAACAGTTCCAGGCTTTCCCTGATATTATCATTATCTGTGTAGATGTACTCTGTAGGAACTTTGTATTAATGACACCATTGTTTTAGTTTTAAAAGCAGTGCAATATTGCCTTATATTTCAATGGACTACTGGAATTCTTCCAGACATTAAATGTGTTTGTAGTGATATCACCACAGGAATCTTGAACAATGCTTTGCAGTACTTCTACATGCATATGATTTGTGTATCTAATTTGGTGATCAACATGTAGAAGTAAGTATTGCAATGTATCTTTTATTTTTAGGTTATTGCCATCATAAAATGGTTGTGTTTACAATGAGAAAATTTAGCTGTAACCATTCATTAAAATAAACCAGGAAATCTATATAAATAGATCCATTTAAAAAATGTTATGAACATGTTAAATACATCAAAATTTAGTTTTGAGGTTTTTCAAGCTAACTAAAATTGGAAACAATACTGACTTGAATTTCCATATTAGTACTTTTTAGTCACATGTTGATTATAATAAAACATTTTAAAACCATCCTGTCTGCTTCTGTTTTTTCATCATTAATTATTAATTATCTTTAAACTAAGATAAAAGGCACTCTAAAGATACAGAAGGGTACTAAAAGACACATGCTTATTTTTTCTGACTTCATTGAAAACCAGAGACAGTTGTCTTAGACAGGTAAGTGGGAGGATTTACATTTCACTGTTTGGTTGGAGCCCTAACTTACCTCTTGGCATGTTAACGTTGCTTTAGGAACGTGTGGGAGCAGCCTGGCTGACCCAGCACTGGTGACACTGAAATCCCTCTCAGTATTGCTACACTTACAATCCTGTTGGTACCCATGCCAGTGTATGCATCTTCCCTTTCTCACGTGGTCGTCAGCATTATTTGTGTTGGTTCAACTTTTGTGGCACTGTGCAATGGACTGAATAAGGAATTGGCTGAAGCTAAACATCTTTTGTTGCTGTTGTTGCAGAGCTATTTCTGGTATTTTTCATGTTCTGGAACCAGAAAGAATTTTCCCAGGGGAGTCGAGAAGGTGATGATGAGACAGAAATGAGCTACTTAAAGCTTCAGTGTCACCAGAGGAAGTGCATTTATAACTGTACTTTCAGAGAGGACAGAAATAGACATGCAGAGTTCTGCTGCAATCTTGGCAGGGCCTATTAATACTGGAACATACCAGGATTTTGGTAAAGTATTGCTTCTTGAACTTCAGAGATACTAACTGTTCATCATATTTGAGGAATTCACTCTTTTAAGACTGACATTTTTCCGATATGCAATTTCCTTAACTTTTCATGGAATACTATGTGGGGAAAAGTGAATGTTGGTCTAAGTGCTTAGTGTGTGTTTTTACCCACACACACATGTTTCATAGTTTGTTCTCCTAATTAGTGTAGGAAATTTAAAAGTACTTACCACAGGTTATGTGGGTGGCTAAAATGTTGATACCAGCTGGAAAGGAAAAATGAATAGGAAACTCTGAGGCTAATAGTACTATTTCCTATGTTTTTATGCAGGTTTTTTCATCCCTACACTCATTTGATACTTGATTTCTTTAAATAAACTATGTTTTGCTAAGTAGGAGAAAATTAACATTATCATTACAGGAATGTGTGTTGAGAAAAATAAACCAGCTGAGGGGTTAGAATCTGTTTGGAAGAGGGCTGAGAAAAAAACCAAAACACAAACCCAAACAAACCACTTATGTTTATGTGCAGGAGAAAAACGTTAACTGAAAATGTTATTGATATATAGAGAGGTAAAACAAATTGGTCTGGAATAGGAAATGATGTAATTGCTACCCTAAAGTTCCTGGGCTTTACACACAGACTGATCAAACCCTCAAGCCATTTCAGCTGGGTTTCCAGTTGCCCTGGAGCAGGAGCTGCTACACAGTGCAGTGCCCACGTCCTCGTGCCAGCAAAGGGAGCCTCAGCTCTCTGGCTGAAAAAACTTTTGCTCGTGGGATGGCTTGTATCCTTGTTTCAAGGTTTTCTTACCAGATAATCCCCTGTCCTATACCCTCATATAAATTAGTTTAGCTGTATTTAACAATGCTAATTGTATTAAACTAAGTGATGTGTGTTCTCAGTGCATATTCCAGGTTAAAGGAGGAGCCTCTGTCCTGCTTCACAAGGCTTAAACTTCCTCTCTGCTTTGTCACAAGAATGAGAAAACAACACCTCCCCTGCAAAGCTTAATCACATAGATGCAACTGTTTATAAGAGGATGTTTTTTCCCCTACAGTTATGATATTTTCGAGATTTTGTTTTTAATATCCAGCCAAATTCCCTGAGCTGTTTCCAAACTGAGCTGAACTGTCATCCAAATAGCCTCAGGGAAGTTTATGACTACGTATCTTTATACTGGAAAAATGCAAGTCTTTGGTTTTGAAAGGAGGCAAGATTTTATTTCTCTGCATAAAGGACCAGACCAGGGGGTCAGAAGTTCCAGCTCTTCTTCCTAGCATTACCATGGATGCTAGGAAGTAATGATGTTTTTTGTACAAATCTGAGTCAGAAGGAGTGGCACAATCAGCCTGGGTAATGTTGAACAAGTTACTGAACAGTGCCTGCTTTTCTGTTTGTGAACCTGGGACAACTAAACCTCATTTTAGGGCCAGTAACAAGCTATTCATTAGCATTTACAGAGCTACTTCTTGTTCTCATAAGGAAGATTTTATTGACATAAAATGATACTGTGATTCTCCTAATGTCCCTTTTTGTTTCTTATACCCAATTTTCTTCTTTTTGTAGCCAGGGAGTGGAGGATTCTGGAGTGTGATAGACAAGTTATATCTTTATGGAGAAAATAGGAGGGCCTGAGTTTAGGCAAGCCGATTCTTACATGCACCTTAATAAAGCTGCCCTGGAAAAAGAGGGCTTTGCAGCACGGAGATCTAACATAGCCATTTAGCAGAATGCTGATGGATTGATTTGGTGCCTGAGACTTAGCTTCTGTATCTGACTGCAGCATTTTTTTTTTTTTTTTTGTGGTGCTGGTTGTCATTCTCTCCACACGACTAGCTTTTGGCTACATGTACCTCTGTTATTAAGTCTTCAAGTTATGGCTTGATGGCAGTGGACAGAACAATTCCTTAGCAGAAAATTCTTAGCAAATGCAGAAGTGGCTGCTCAGTGAAGCATTGTAATTAAAGAAGTGATGGAATACAATCTACTAAATTACTTCAGTCTGTCAAGGTGGTAAGGCAAATGCTGGTGCAGAGTAATAATCTGAGCAGTAAACTCATGAAATACCTATTCTTTGTTCTGACATGGATCGTTTAAATATCTTTTTCTCCTAATTCAGTAGCTAGAGAGAATCCCATAAGTAATCTGAGTAAACGTAAAAACGTTTATTTAATATAGAACTATTGGAGTCTTTTACAGGAAGCAGCAATTGATAGTTGTTCATAAAGTACTCAGTATGCATTCCTAATTATGATGATTACTAGTAATGGGATACAGTGTTAACCCTAACACACTGAGTTTTGTGGTATGAATGTGGGAGGCATGTGTGTTCAAATATTAAAGATTTTTATTACACTGGGGTCAGTGGGCATTGTTTTTGTGTTTGTTTGTTTCTTTTACTTTCTAATGTATTATTTTCCTAAAAGTATCTAGATGTATGCTATCAGTTCATTCATCATTCACAAAGCTATAACTTTATTACTGTTTTTTTGATAATTATGTATTTTTCTGTACCAGGGCACATTGGAGGAAGAAATTAAATCTCTTAGGCTTAATTTTCATGCAAGTTTGTTCAAACACTGTCCATACTCATTTCTGATATATTCAATATAGCAGAAGTTAATGAGCACAGAGTGATCCGAGTGATTGGATCAGAATCTCTGCCATTCATAACTATGAATGTGTACTGGAGATTTTTTAATCTGTTTTAAACTGATGGTGAGTGTTGACGAGAACAGAGGAAACTACTTCTCCCTCAGGACATCCATTTGATGTTCTATATGTTTCTGTATATTTGAACTTCTGGGCATTGCATTTTCATCTTTTAATACTATTTAAAGTTAAAGCTTTTAGCACTTCTCCCATATTATTAAGGAGTCTGTTATCCTCTTGGGTGCCATGTAGGTTTGAAAGCAGAACAACTATTTAATGAACTGATGAAGTCTTGGCTCCCTTTCATTTTTGAGACCTCCTGGAACTGTGGCAAGGTTTCATCTGTCTCATATTTATGTCTAAAAACTAGTCATCTGATTCATATCCTAGGTTACCCTCACAGTAAAAGCTACAGAACCCTCCAAAAGGTGAGTCACCTTATTTTAAGAGCAGAAGTGGAATTAATCTGTTTGGTTGCCTGTAAATGTTCACACAGAAAGAGGCAGTTCTAGGGCAAGATTCATCTCTCTTAAAGTAGACATCTAAAACAAATCAAATGAATCCACATTAGGAGGGAAGTCTGTCCTAGCACAAGAAAAAATGACTGTGTCTTGGCATTGGCTGTCTGGGGGCTTAGATGATTAACCTAGATTAGAAATCTAGCTTTGAGACACATTAAGTTGATTGATACTTGTAACACAGACTGGCTGTAAACAACCAGCTCCGCATAATGTGTTAACTGGTTGGCATAAAAAAAATAGAAGTCCATAGACTTCAAAAGGATTCTGAATTTACAGTGGTGCCAACTCTTTCATTGGCATAAATCAATGCAGCTTCACAGAACTGAAAATGACTGTGCTGGTTAATAACTGCTGAGAGGTTGACTTAGTAAGTGGATCGCACATTTTGCTTAAACTATTTAAAAAAAGCTTAGAATATGCTTGCTGTTCATCTAACCAACCATTCTCTAACACAATTATCTAAATTCTGAAAATTTTGAGCCGTATCTCTAACATCATCAAATAGTCCTTGAAATCTGTAAATGCATACTGATTTAATTAACTTTACAGTAAGGTGTAAAATACCGTGTAGACGGATACTCAGATTCAGGAGTTCTGGAATTAGCACAGACTACTACTTCCTTTCTTTTACTGAAACCCACAGCATTCTGCACATTGGTCCTTGTGTAGCTGATAAAGGCAACATGAGCCATATGTTTAGCAAGGACCTCTACTAACATATGACACTAACATATGTCCATGTTCACTATTTTCTCCCTTCCTTCGTACTATTATTTCTTCTTTTTTCCCCCCAGGTTTTCCTGAGATGGACCTTTGTGAGGCTGGCTGCCTCCAGAGAAGATGCTGTCTTCCAACAAAAGGTAACTAGAAAAACAGGCAACATATTACTGTCATTTCAGTTTAGGCTCCCTAATTTATTTCTGGTGTGTTCTGGGGAGATGTTCACAGGCACCTTTTGGCTCATTTGTGGTAAATTCAACACACACAGGGCACACCAGTCTCCCTGTACATGCACAGACCACCTGTGTGGTGTGTACTCGCTATGTCTGAGACCACGGAATCCTCGCATATCCTACAAAGCTCACATGCACATGAACAGTGAATATAATTCTGAAATTCCTGGGGGTCTGGCAGTACAGTCAGACTCACTCCTCTGACTATGCTGCCCCACAGTCTCAAAAACCCAAGCCTCAGATGCAAGTGTACATTTGCCACATCATATGGCAATTCTCTATCCTACCTCCTGGTAATTCCAGTGAAACCTTACCAAGTTCAGTTAAAGCCTTCCTTCTGGATTTCAGCGTTACAAAAATGGTCCCCAATAGTGCCCTTTTCCTTTCAGTTTTTGGCTGACAACTGCTTCTCACCTTGCTGTAATTACCTTTTATCATGCCCCATTCATTTGAAAGCCGTCTGAAGTTTTGTTTAGGATGCATCGAAGCTACTCTTCCCTTGAGCAATAAATGAAGAAGATAATATTAAACCTGTAATCTAATCGTACAGTGCCTGCATTTTTCTTTTGTTTGAAGAGCAGAACATACTGATATTTACCCTGGGAACAAGTTTTCTGGAACTGCCTCTGATGAACTGACAGTTACAGCATCTCTACTAAGGACAATTCTACCATGGAGCAAGAGAACTGAAATGAGGATCTTTAGGCAAAACTTATTTTTAGACGTCTCTGTTATACTCAGTTAGGACCTGTATCGTGCCAGACCTGTTTCCTTTCATTCTATAGCATAATAAACTTGTCTTTATCTTGCATTTTAAATAACAGAGCCTGACTATATTCTGGGTTTTCCCTTTGAAAATTGGATAAATTCATTTATACAAAGAAAAGTGTTCACTGTTGTTGCTTTTGAGGTGTGTGGGACTCAATTCAGCTTACATTAAATTGAATAAAGGACATTCAAACATAAGCACAACTAGTGCCTTAAAATATTAGGATACAACATGCTTGTCTACTTTATTCCAAGTGACATTGTTCATGACAGAAGTGCTATACCTTAGGCCGTATTTTATTTTATTTTATTTTTAATTGTGTTAGCAGAAATCATGACAGTATATTAAAAACTGGGTGGTTTTTTGTGGTTTTGTTTTTTTTTTTAATTTGGATAATGCATATCTTGAAACATACTGTGCAGTGACAAATATGGACAACATACACATATGTGCCAAGCAGAGAAAGCTTCACAGGGTATGCAGAAAAATTTGGTACACTGTTTTTTAGTAAGATAAATCTTTTCATATTACATCATTATATATTCTTCCATATGTTTAAAAATATTTTCATGTACAAAATGGTCACAAATAATTCAGCTTCCTAGTTGTAAAACGGTAATATAAGTTTTATTTATATTTTAAATGTAGGAATTATTTAATTTAAAGGAAAGATTAATCTTGTAATTTGTATTTGCCGCTGATGTCTTTACTAGTCAACATTGATATAATATATTTGTTAATAACATCTTTTCTTTGAATCTATTTGAACATAAAATTGTTCATTCAGACCAGCTTCATGTAATTTAGCAACCTGGATCATGTTCAGTCCTATGAAAGCTCCCAGACAGCCACATAAAAATATAACAGATCATGTACAGGGTGAACACCTCTGCTATTGCACTACTGACAACAAAAAGTTATGACATACTTTTCACTGCAATAGTATTAGTAATGACCCGAAGGAGATACATTCTCTGTCAACACACTATGAAGTCTAGTGAAATGTCATTAAGATGGGCAGTGGTCTGACTGCTATCTAGACAGCTACACAAGCATATATGCTACTTAAGTGATGAAAAAGTTAAACTAAAGCTTTAAGTAGTATATAACAATATCCAGTATTTCTGCAGGATAAAATATGGCCAGTGATGTAGGATCCATGCCATCTCTTGACACATAAATAAACTTTGTCCCTTATAAATTATCCATAGCAAATATATCTTTTCTTTGAAATGAGATGAAGGATCCGGGTTATGAAGCAGCCCTTTCCCCATCTTTGCACTGTTGTTCTCACTATGCAAAGACACAGTCAAAAAATTTCCTCTTTAATTGCTTTGTCTATGGAGAGAAAAAAAACTTGCTATACAGAGGGCAAAGCTTGTTCAGCTGTAACTGTTCTCTACTGCCTTCTCCTATGGGCACCCAAATTCTTCAGGGAAGGAACTCATGCATGCTAGGAATAATCTACCTTGATTTTCCTAAGCACACATGAAGTTACCCTTACTATCAAATGCAGATTTATACCAAGTGCATAACATTAACACCTGCTGAATGCACTTCATATTGCACAAGAATGCTCCTGCAGGCAAGTCCCAAGCACATAAAAGGACTCAACAGGTGGAGATGACATGCCAGTGAGGGAACAGAAGGCAATAAAAAAAGCGGCATTGGTCAGAACAATAAATAATTGTCACTATACACCATCTGCAGAAAGAGTATCAAGAAATCTGCAGTTGTAATACCAAAGCAGAGTGTTTGTCTCATATATATGTTGTTCCTAGTCACTCAATATCATCTGCAAACTTGGACATCCTTCCCTGTAAACAGGAAAGTTAGGGTACAATTTTAGGTTTTGTGCATTGACAATGTAGCCCATCTCTCACTCTCAGTGGTGTGTATTTCTGTCTGATCACTGAATCTCTGAACACAAAAAATCCCACAGAGATATTACACTTGTGTGAAGTGAGGAGATGTAATTTTACTTTCATTCATTAACTCATGAAATAAGGATGGAAAGGTATTTTTTTAAATTTTTTTCCCCTGTGTGGCCTGGATTTTGTTGCTAAATTGGAACAGCTTGTGCTTAAATCATATAGTTCACAAAATTAAACAGGGCAGCTGATCATGTTCTATGTAAAGCTAAGTGCTATAATTAAAAAAGTTAAGCTGTCAAGCTTTATCTGAAGTACAACAATAACGAGACTGAATGAAGAAGAAATTTACTGAACTCTGATCACCCAAGGATGGTGTTCAGCTGAGCTTGGGAGCTATGTCCGTTAGGGTGATAGTTTGAATAACTGGAATATTTACTCAGACCTCACTGATGACCCATCAAGTAAATATCCACCTTGACAGGTGAGGTATTGTCTGATTTCTTAGGGATGAATGTAGTGAGAGCACTGACGGTACTTGAAGCTCCTCAGTCTTCCCTGGTTCACACACACCAGAATAAAATTAAATCCTTTACCACTGAGGTCACCTCTGGTGTCACTGAAGACACGTGCAAGAGTTCACAACATTAAGTACCTAAAATATTAATTTTAACCTTGGTTAAGCTATTGGGCCTAAATTGCTGAGTTTATCCTGAAACACCTGTGAACTGTGGCCCACACGGAGATGCATGTCTGATGCAAGGAAGCATCTGGAAGAGTAAGAGCAATGTCTGTATTTATCTTGTCATCGAACCACTTCAAGGAGAATGCACAAGACAAAAATGGCATTAGCAACAGACTTGGGGAATTGCACCCCATGTAGCGTAGGAAAAGGTCCTGCCTATGACATTAGAGGCAGAAGCACTTGTGACATACAATGGCTTCTCAGTTTCCTCCTCACCAGGAAATCCATAGGTCAGGAATATCTTTTTAAAAATGTTTCAAAATTATGAATGTTTAAGGAAACTGTCCTTTGAAGCCCTTTTTCTTTTCAGTAATTTGAATTAAGTGTTCCTGAGGTGCTGATCATGGCAAAGTCTGGTCATTATGGTCTTTAAGTTTCCCAGTGCTTTCATTTCAAAATTTAAAAATGCATTTAAAATTACTTAATACTGTGAAAACCTACAAAATATAGATACATGACATTGTGTAAGCATCCTATAACTACCTGGGCCTTTTAGAATTCAAATTTTACAATTTTTTTTTAACGGAAGCAGCTGCTCATTATAATACCGCAAGCACTGCGTGACATCAGGAGAGAAATTATTTGCTTTTTTTTAAATTTATTTTCCATTCCCTGCATTATTTGCTTTGTAATTAAACTTTTTTCCTGCAACTGAATACAACTTATGGCTTGAAAATTTTCAGTGTGGTAGCCTACTAATCAAACAGTAAAGTTTTTTAGAGTTTGCAAAAGATTCAAATGGTACTAATTTGCAAACATATCATTTTATATATATATTGAGCTTTTAGAACTGGAACTGTAATACTATAGAGACCTTAAATATGGCAGGTTTTCTGAATACTGAGAAGAGGCTAAGTGAAAGACATTGTTTTCACTTTAAAAATGGATCCGACATCATCAGCTACATATGCTCTCTTTTTCAAGAGAAATGAATAGGCATGGAGTTGCACATCTCAAGCACAAATCCTAACTGGACATCTGCATCCCTGGGATAAGTGTTTGTGCAGACTGTTTCCATATAAGAACTCCTTTTCTGAGGTAAGGTTTCAGTAAGAAATGTGCAGTCTTGCACAGATAAGAATCTTACTGCTGATAGCCATCCACAAGCCCATACTTGTAAAGGCGGGAGGCAGGACAATAGCCTTGGCTCTGCACCTATTTATCAGAAAATCTGTTCTGACAGCAGCTGAGAAGGTAGAGTTTCTGGGATAATTACGTATCACTAAGGTTGCGGGTGGTGAGGAAGCCAAGTCCTGTTATTCATTCTCAGTCAGGGGAGATTTTGTTCTCTGTGTTTATCCCTTCTCAAGAAACTTTTCCGTTTTAGTCTTGTACAGCGAGAGCTGATATATTAACTTGACCCTGTCCCTAAGAAAGCTGTTGTCTATCCCATTGCTGTGAACTGTCTGAACCATGACTTCAGTACGGTGCAGTCACGGAGAATATAACTTCATTATATTTAGACACCTTGCCAAGCAAACATCCAAGCTATCACTTTTTCTTTTTTGTTTTGAGAAAAGGCATCCCTTTTTTGAGACTATAAGGTAATTGTGTAATGAGAAATAAAACCTTTGTTTTTGTGTGCAATTTTAACATGTAAGGCAATTTGTGTATAATTTCATCCCTCTGCATGCTAGGTTACCAATTTTAAATTCCATTTACACATTTAATTTTCCAATCCCCACCTTTTTCTTTATAATCTTGTTCAGTTTTTTAAGCTGTTATTGCAAATCAAGCTTTTAAAAACATAAATTATCAGACACAATTGCTTTCAACCACATTATCAGCAAATGGCTAGAGTGCAATCAAACTAAGTGCTCCTTCCTGTTGTCTTTTACACACACGCGCGCACACACCCTGCAGATGAAATCACACTCAAATGCACTCAGCTAAAGCAGCTGATAAACCCTTTTTTCTGCTTTTCCCATGTGGCAAGCAAAGGGAAAAATCACACCCCTGTGCAGTGGTACCATCACTTCCCTTGTGCCACTTGCTTTCCTTTGCATGACTGGGCTGTCAGTCCCACTCAGGGGACTGAACACCGCTTTAGAGGGGTCACGTTTCTCTCCCACAGCAGCTGCTGTGCTTTCCCCCTTTCACTCTGTATCCAGTGGTCCTTTCACGAGTAAAGGACGTCAGGCACCCGAGAGCCCTTGGCCATACCAGGAGGTAAGAACGGACACAAATCAAAGGACTTGGCATCTCGGAGCACAATACCAGGGTCTCGCATGCAGGACACCTCCAGGCAATGCCAAGAGATGTTAAATGATGTTTGACCATGAGGCTCATTTTCTGTGTAGTATCATTGTGACAATAGGCTGCTATACCGCAGGAATCTGGAAAAAGCAAAAAAGACAAAGTACTTCTCACCTTATCTGTGAAAAATCCGCACCTGACATGATACTTCAAATCTGACAGAATACTTCAATTTTAAAAGTGGTAATGTTTCAAGAACAGGCTGGCTTTATTCACTGAGATGGGAGCAGTAAAACTCCTGTGGGTATTAGTTCATTCTGTTTCACTGGACGCTGATGATTACAGTTAGGTTTGTATCAGACAAATGGTTTGTAACCATTTGTAATGATCTCAGCCCAGTATGATTCTCAATGGTGGTGCTGATCTGATCCCTAGGGAAGTCCGTAGTTAAAGGGACTGGGATAGAATGGTTACATCCACAGAGTTACTTAAGCATGCTCTACTAAATATTGCAATGCTTAACCCCCAACATAGCTCTTTCTGTTTAAATCCACAATAGATGCTTGTCACAACACTCTCCAAACTATCAAGCTGCAACAAAGTCTTTTACCATCTCATACCAGCATACTCTTCATACCAGTGCCTCTGCTGCCTTCTCCTTGTCTCTCGCCGTCCCAGGTGTGCATTCTCTCTCTGCTTCTTTCTCCCCTCTCTTCCTCAGCCACTCCCTCTTCACTGGTTACCCAACCCCTTAACAGAACCAGCCACAGCTGCACCTTATCTACATCGGCCAACCCGCCACCCCTGAAGCCAGCCCACAGCTGTATGTTATCAATGCTAATTAACCCAGCTTCATTCCTCTACAGATGCTCATGTTTCTCACATGAGACATCCTTTTTATTAATTCCTGGTGATCTGGGGTAAACTTTTCTTACTACCATGTCTGTGTTATCCGTTTAATCTCTCCACTCTCTGTAAAACCAAAGCTGATGACTCTTTGTGAGGGTGATCTGGATCCTTTTCTTAGAAGCTGCATTCATCCTCTCCTGCAGAAATTTTTCCATCTTTGATCTTCTGTCCTTATCCAGAACGTGGACATGTTGTGTCTCCTCTTCCAGCACCTCCTTTTTGCTTTTCAGGCACCTCTCTTTGTCTTTCCTGCTCCTGTATTTCCTCTAAAAGTCACAGACGAAATTATGTTTGTTGTCTTGTCTACATTCTCTGCTTGCCACTCTAACCCTATCCAGTTTAAATCTTCAACTGTCTTCTAGTTCCTCGTTAGTTTTCAGATGCTCACTTATTTCTGCCTTTCTCCATGAATATATCTCCCTTTAGCCTTGCCCATTTTTGAGACTGTATGACACTTGACCACAGTTGTTTCTCCAAGTACAGCTTAATCTTTACAATTTTGCCTCTAAGATAATGCGTGACTCCGGTGTCAGGAACTGAGAGGCGTGAGGTGATATTTAGAATTGATGTTTGCAGTCTGGCTGTAGATCCTTTGTGCTGGTGTATCTTGTATGGAAATGACGGTTCAAGGTACATCTGAAGTGCTTCTCAATCAGAATGAACTTGCTTCCCTTGTTTTCCTGGGGAAATTTTTGCTTACTGATGTGGTAAGAAAAGGTTGCTTACAGATACAGTAAGCAAAGCAGTACAACAGTTCAATGCTTTCAAATGCAAATTCATAGTGCCTGCAATGATGAAATTTTCCCAAATTTTTAAAAAAAATTCCTGCTTTATTTCTTTTGCCAGTGTAGAACCTTTTATTTCTTTGCCCTTACACTTTCTGATACCTATGCCATTATTCTTTTAGCAGATAATTAATTTCATTTCACAGGGTCAATAGAAGTATTTTTATAATTTATAATAGAATTATTTTCAATTCACAGATAGGTTTACACCACCTGGGTTGTGTTTGCTGACATGTATCCAGTTTCTCAAAGAAACAGCTCAAAAAAAAGCAGTAAAAACTGTGGAACAAATCTTCAACTGATACATCCTGTCATTATTTCACTGAATTGAAATCAGTCTGAAGGAATCTAAATTCATGACTTTATTTCCATTCTTTAGTTAGCAACACGGATGACTGGACTTGCCAGATGCTGTGCAAGGAAGATAACTGTGTAATATTCAAAATGTTGAGTCCCATGTTGATGCCCAGTCACAAGCTGAAGCTTTGCATCTGTTCAATGGCCTTATAGGAATTCAAGCCGCGTTGCCAAAAATGACTCAAAAAAGTTAGGCTTTATCCTTTTTTATTGGGGGACTGTAAATGCATGTATGCCATGATCTTGCTTGAGCCTGTATACACTATGGGTTTTCTGGCAGTGGTTCCTGTCTGAAAGCAGTTATTTGAGAGCATCCATGTTATGGAAGCATGCAGAAAACGTGACTTTATGCTACTTTATTTAAACTGGGCCTATGGAAAGAGCAAGTCTGTACTAATCAGTCTATGCAAACGGGTACAACGAAATGTTGTAGAAAAATGTGTGGCCTCTTCTTGATAAGGTGGCCTGGGTAAGCAGAATAGGTGGCAAAACTCCGCACGTGTGTGTGAGGAGCATCCCAAACTGCTTGTTCTGGTAAGGGCTTTGCACCAAAACTGATAATGCCAAAAGGAAGCAAACAAATATAAAATTTTCTTAAGCTGACCATTAGTAGAATTAAATAGTAACCAGGACCAGCAATAAAATTCTGAAAGTCACCTTGAAGAGCAATGTAGGAGAAACAGGATGTTCTATACCGGGAGGAGAGACCCTGGGAGGAGGGGGGAGCGGAGGAGGCGAGGCACCGCCGGGGCTGCCTCACCACAAGGGTGGCAGGGGGTACCTTTTGTGTTGCTGATACTTACCCTGAATGAATAGTTCTCAGATTGCTGGTTAATTACATCATTAATAAATCAATAAACTGCTTCCATCCTGATTTTGGTTCAACCGCATGAGTTAAGCAGTTTTTCCCCATGACAAAGTACCAGTTATCCTATAGCAACAATTCAACAGTGTCTTTGATGCTGGAAAAACTGATCGTTATACCTATAGATTGGACTTGCTGCATCGGTATGTCAGTGACTGGACACCAAGTCTGTTTTAAACACTTCTGGCAAGTCCATCTCTGTGATCAAACAAGTGCAGCTCAGTGTAAAAACACACCGCTAGCTTTCTGTTCCCCTTCCCCTCACCCAAAGGCCATGAAAGATATCCCGATTTCCCTGAGCAAACCTGGCCACGGAATATCTGCCAACAAAAGACATTTAGCCTGACATTGCAACGAAGATGCAAAATATACAAGAAATAAAGGCAGCAATGCTGAGTGATGCTGGGGTGCCCACATATTTATAGCTGTGAAATGTGCTGGCTAGATGAAAGGCACAAAGGCGGCCAAGTGTACTCTAACAAAATTGCAATGTTGGCAGCTGTGTCCAGGGACAATAGGTACAAGTAAAAGTTCCTCATGTGGAAATCATGGCTCTAGCATCTTGATATTTGCTTTAATTCTTTCCCTGACCATTCTCAGTTTTCTACTGTCTTATCCAACTACCATTTATTTTTTTTAACCCCCTATCTGAAAAGTAGACTACATTTCAGTGCTGTGTCCATTAAAAAGTACACCAACAAATAGTTGCTGATGCTATGTATGCGCACTATGTCGATTCTATGCATTAGCAATTAAAAAATACTCTAAGGGTCTGCAAGAGAACTGATCTGAGGTAAAAAAAACCCTCACATTCCTCTTCGGAGTCTGTTTTTTTCTGAATGCCATTTGACATACATTATGCAGTTTGTAGCTAAAAATTTTTGTATGAAAATTTAGATATGTTCTTAATTCAGAGACTAAAGGAACCATCATATCTGTGGACATCAAAACATGTTATATATAATTCTCTCCATAGAACAAGAAGCATACTATCAGGTTTGTATTAATTTCCTGTTCTACCCTTGAGCTGTGAACATGCCCTATTCTTCTGCTTGTGCCACTCACATCTTTTCTTCCTTTAAACTGCATTGTATCAGGTTTTACTTACTTTCTTGTTGTTGTTGTTCCCCACGCCACTCCCCACCCCCCCGAATCTTCTACTTTCTTTCTTTTTCCTTTTCTTCTACTATTAATTCTATTTCTCAACTTAGTGTCCCAGCTGAGGAGCCTTGTAAAATCATTCCATAAATGTTATATCTGGACTGTGGGGGCTGTATACCCAATGCTGGAATCTGTCAGCCATGCCATAAATATAGCATGTGATTGAATAGTGAGTCTCCTTGCGACTCTAAGCTGAAGATGTCAAAAGTTTAGATGGATTCCAAAACCAATATGACAAATGAATGGACACTCCCCCCCCCCTCTCCAAAAAAAACCCCCAAAAACCAAACACAAAAAACCCCAAACATCAAATACTGTTGAACAGAAGAGTATTTTATTTGGTTCAGGAACTCCCTAAAATGCAGGTTGTGGGAAGCTGAGAGACTTTAGCATGAAATATATCATTGAATGCCTGCCCATTTCTTATACTGCTCCTTAAGCATCCACTACTGAACACGAGATACTGGGCTAACTGAATGCTTGTCCTGTTATTGAATGGCTGTTCTTACATAATACCACAATGGGCTGTGAAGACCTTGGAATATGAACTGTCTTTTATGTTGTTGTCAAGCTGAGAATTTATCCCTAACTGGAGTCCCATCAAGAATGAAATCTCTTGATACAAATATGATGGGTTTCTTTCTTCTTTTGCTTCATGTTGGCTGATCTTCCCTAGAACACAGCCCAATTTAGCACAGAAGTGTTTTCTCCTCCTATTGATCCAATTTGTTTGGTTACTGCTTTTTTAAAGAAACAGCTCTAACTCAGGCATAGTCAATTTAAATGTAGGAAGGTCTCAAAAATGTCATGTAAAATATAGTCAGATTCAAGAATAGTAACCAGAGTGAATTAATACCCTTTGCTAAAATTCACATGGAGCCAAATAAGGCTTGTAATAAAACACTAACATTATCTTACCAATGTTGTGTCCATAATTTCAATGTCTTTCACTCTTAAGAGTTTAAGATAAATAGATGGAGATGACATGAATATTGTTTTTCAGAGTTCATGAACTTTTATTCTTTTATTTGGGTACAATAGAAGTTATTCTCCTGAAACTAATAAGTTTTGTCTATATTTACAGCTGTTACAGATCAGAACTTCTTACAAGAGCAATTGAGTTGAAAGTGGGTTTTGTTCCAGAAGCAGCTGCTGAAAGGGCAATGGAGCTTTTGAGGACAGAAAGAGAGAGAAAACCCCTCCAAATTGCCAGTAAAAAAGAAATTAGTAAAATCCTGATAAATAGCAAGTGGACTGACTCCTACCGTGCCATCAATTGAAATGCATTTTAACCCAAAGTCCATGGCCAGTTAAGTTAGTTGACCAATTTTACTTGGAAGGAAAAGGTTATGGTTTGCAAACTATTTGTCTTTCTTTAAGAAATAACTTATCTGTGGAAACTGTATGTTACATATTTCCACCATGAACTGTGAGTCCATTACCCCTCCTTCTCTCCCGCATGCAAAATCTCCATTCTGGATTTCACAGTTTAACAGAAAGAGTTCATTGAAAGGATTAATTTTTTTTCGAATCTTTCAGAAGTTAATTTCTGTAGAATCCAACAGATTAAAGGAATCAGAGCTGAGAGTGAGAGCTTAATGGCAAATGTCAACAGTCCACGTCTCCCTGGCAGGAAAGGCTGACGCTGTAAGCTCACAATCTGAACTGGCTTTTTTCAGCTGAGAGCAACTCTCTGGCAGACGCTTGCTGCAGCTGTAGTTTTATTGACAATAATGATATTTCTGTTTTCAAATGACAGAAAATATGTGTGGTACTTTCAGATTTGTTTCCCTTTGGGTCAGAGGTCTTTTCACGCCTTTCATAAATGATGGAAAAAATACAAATTAACTTGTCTAAAAAAATTAGATCTACAGACTATGTTCAATGTTTGAGTAACAAGTTTATTCTTACCAGAAGTTGCTACTGAAATATTCTACACAAAAATTTTCTGTTTACGGGTAAAATAATTCTGTACTTCTCATTATTTGTTTCATATTTACAGCAGTGTAAATTATCTGTTTGTAACAATAAAGCACAGCTACTATGGTATTTAGCTGTTGTGCCTAATAGTATGACACTGTTAGTGAAATAATATAAATATTACCAGCTGATACAACATAATTTTGGATTGCCAAATAACAACATAAACATGTAATTTCCTTGACGGGGAAAAAAAAAGAAAATATGCTATCATATCACTCTAGAGAGTGGGGTTTGAAGCTTAGGTAAATTAGACAACTTAATTTTGTGAGGCAGGAGTTAATCGAGATCCTGTAGCGTAGAATCTAATGTCTGAAATCCAAGAATATGCATACATCACTCCATCTATTCATCCACCCAGCCCCTCAGCCACCCATCCATTTGTTTCCTTTTTTCTTTATAGGATAATAAATAGTGTCTGATTCACAAAAATATGGAAAGAAATTAAATTAGAGAAAAAGAAAAAAAATGAAAGAAGGATGGTAAGAACAGAATGATCTCAAAGACTTTTTAAGTGCACTGGTATTACTTCTTTGCAGGTGTTTGTCTAACCTGTCTCTGGAGTCCTCCTATGGTGGAAGTGCCCATCACCTTCTCAGGCTGTTCTAGTGCTCCATTATTTTTGCTGTTTGAAGATTTTTATAATATCTTTGTTGCAATCTAAGTGAATTATTTCTTTTCTGTTCTTCTATGTGTATTGAAAACTATTGTTCTTAAGTTTGAGCAGCAGCTTACACAGCTGAAGACAGTTAGGATGTCTTCTTTCTGTCTTGTAGGAAGCTTGTTCTAAAAAGAATGTCATAAAGTGACAAACACAGCTACCAAAGATGAAAACTATTCTTAAAAGATAAAAATATGCTAAAGATGAAAATGTTAAAATATTAGAAAGGGAACATATTTTTAAAATCTGTTCAATCACAGTGGTCTATAATGACAGTGAAAATCATCTGAACTATTTATAGGTGCCACTACTACACTAAAATGCAAAACATCTAGACTTTCCAGACAGCTGAATAATAAAGATAATCCCCAAGCCTTTACAGTTGCAAAGAGTTTGAATACTTACGGTGTTCATCATTGTAAATGAGGAGCAGTATTTTTAAAGAAATTTTAAAATGACAGACTCCTACGGGAATGAATTTAGGCTCAGTTGCATTGTCTGAGGAACATTCCTGCTGTGGCTAAATTTTAGTGACCATTATAATAATAGCTTTATTTATGTGATTGTTATTAATTTAATATTTTAATACATAACCCTGTTATTATGACAGACATTTGTGATTTTGAGGTTTGATTTGCATGAATCCCATATAGCATAATTATAGATTTATATCGGGAAAGCTGAGTTCTTAATGTGATTTTATAATATCATATAATGTGCTGAAAGGATTTCTTTGCAGAAATAATTTCCAAATGTTTATACGGGCATGATAAACTGGTATAATAAAAGCAGAAATTTTCTGTGTTCAGTTCATAACACCAGTACAAGAAGAACAAATATTTTTGTGGTAGAAAACACAGCCAGCTTGAACTCAGTGTTTCATCTTCCCCAGCTAAATTTGGAGTAGAAATGAAGTCAGACAGAGCTCTCTTACTCAATTTACAAAAATTGGAGAATATTATGGTCCTGAACTTCTAGTTCCTCAGACGTATTTTGGTTTCAGTTGGTGCTGAAACGCTGATCTTCACAGCCTGTGCTGGTTTATGCCCAGTGCAATCTGATACTGAGAATTACTAGAAGGAATCCTTTGATTAGAGTCCCTCAGGTCACAGCTTGTTCCTCTGCAGCACAGCACTCTATTGCTCCTATTCAACTTGGACCGTTTTTCACAGCAGGTCTTGCAGAAGGAACAAACCCACACAAGTTGCAAAGAATAAGCGGACATTTTACCTCTCTGGAGTTTGTGATCATGTTGTAAATGAGAGGGAAAAAAGAGGCTGAAAAAAGGTTACAATTTACTGTCAAGAAGTAGCTGAATACAACTGCCTTTGAAACAATAGGAATTATTCTCATTTACCATTAGATGGCATACATACAGTATGAAATACATGATTAAACAGAATTCTGGCGTACTAGGTGAAAGGTTAAGTAATACTTCTGTAGTATAATAGGTGCACACTAAAGTCTTCTAATAATACCTGTTTCCACTCAAAGCTGTTATGTCTAAAGAATCTCAGACTCTCTACATTGAATACTGCCAGATAACAGGCCAAATAAGTCTGTGCTGCTAAAAGTAGCTCAGCGGCTGTTAACACTGCAGCACTGCTCTGCATCCAGCTCCGGCATCCCTCTCTCCCATTTTCCATCTTCAACAAGGATTTGCCATCGCCTTAAGTTCTCTAACAGGCTCACAATATTCTTTCTCTCTCTCTAGTGGGTGTGTGAGAAAAGAAACCACAAAAGATAAATTTCTGTATGAGTAGTCTACAACGAACATGTTACATCAAACCCTAAGTATTTTGCTTCAAAAAAGAAATGCCTGAATTTCTTCTCCTACTGGAATGGAGCTGTTCTTAATTTGTGTACGTGTCATACAAATGTAGCTATTATGGTGAGGTGACCTGCTAACATGAGGAAGATAATGCTCTAAACTGAGTAAGGACTTTACATATATTTGACAGTGATCACATCGTAAGACATATGCAGCCATGGAGTTACGAGAAATTCCTCCTGGCTGGGTCAGAAAGGAGGGGATGCTGTTCAAGGCTGCAGTGGAGAAAAGAACATGCTGCTTGGTACTGGCAGGGCTTGGAAGCATCATCCCTCCTGCTCTGAAAGTCTGTGTGCAGGTAGATTTTCCTGGCACGGTAATCAGCTGTGCTTGGTATGTGGGGCTGAGAAATGGAGGAAACTCAGTGTGGTGCATCAGGTGTGTGAATCTCTTGGTTAAGAAGTGGGAAAGGGAGGAGGTTGATGTGCAGCCTTTCTTAAATACACAGAGACACAATTTAAGTCAGAAGAAGAACTAGTTCATATCAAAACATAGAAGTGACAACTTGTTCAGAAAAAAAGCACTGAATTTGTGGAAGTTTTCTGAGTGTAATAAGAGAAGTTTTGGGCTCATATGCCCAGAGGCTTAGATGTCAAGGATAAAAATAGATATATTCTTTCTCATGATCTTATTCTCTCCTGCTTCTTAGCTGGTGGTCAGATCATCCTGACTCATCAGATAATGTCTTAGTAGCAGATGTCTGATGCACAGAATGTCATGATGGCTTAAAGTTGTCTCTAAACTAAACTGTTTCTTTGCCTATTTGTGCTGGAAACAAATTTATTGAAAGTTAAGGCAGCATCTCAGCAGATTCCTGTAGAGATGCACACAGCAAACTAACTGAATTACTGATGCTACAGGAAATATACGTGATATATATTTGTGTGTGATATATTGCAGAATGTCAAGCTTTAGTACAGCTTTATTCAGCCCAAAGAAGCTCTTTCAATTTAGAGGACCACGGATCTGAAAAATAAAATCTCCCTTTAATAAAATAACAATACAGTGAAACACATTCTAGACAGGAAAATAAAAAGCTACAATAATCTGGAATTAAAACGTAGGTGTAGTAGGGATGAATAGAGGCCAGACTGACCAGAATGTCTTGTTGCTTATTTTGGAAAGTTTTTTTCCAAACCACCCATCATTTTGCTTGGTTTCTATCACCCAGACAAGGATGTTATTACACACAACCTTGCAGACATTTCTGAGGTCTAGCACCTGAATTTCTGTTTTCCAGCCTGAAAAAGAGGTAAGCACAGCAGGTGTTGCACTTGTTAAGTAATGGAATGAAGGGAATCCTTCTAAGTGTGGGAATACTGGAAAACAGAGGTTGCGGAGGGCTTGCATGAATAAGAAATCTAGAAATATGTTTTTGTAATAGGTCTTTTTGCAGGAAAAAAGTGCTCAGTTCAGGTAGTTCAAGTGAAATCAGTATCAAAGCAGTTTATTGATTTACTAATGACATGTAATTAGCCAGTAAGCAGTGGATAGTGCCCATTGGAGCGGCAGCTCTGCCCAGGCCAGGCACGGTTTAGATGCTGGAGGCAGCTTGTGCCAGCGTCAAGTTGTGACTGCTGCTATTTCTGGTAAAAGGTCTCTGCCCCCCATTACAAATGTCCATGCCTTTATACTTCTTTTCAAGTTGACTCCTTCTGGTTTTCAAAAGTCTATTTGTAATTCTCTGGTTACTGTTCAACTAGTTTGACTGGCATTTTCCTCTTTAACATGATCAGTCTGGAGGCAAATGACCTTCTAGACAATTTTGAGCATTTGAATCACTTGTATTGGGTACACTCCATGTCTTAACAAGTGCTGATATCCAGCCATGTGCCTATCTGCAATCACCCACCACAAAGCTTCTAGCTAGTAGATAATTATGGTATCTTTTAATTAAATATTATGATCAGTGCTCCTTTCAGAGTTACCTTGGACTTTTTGTAGACATATGTAGTGTTTGTTTCTCTTCAGGAAAGTCTTGTCAATCTTCATTAAAAGCTGGGAGTAAAACATTCATAACATGTTTTGTGTTTTGGTTTTTTTTAATTGCTCACATAGACAAGGATGTTCTTACTTACATCATTGCACGTGTTTATATTAAACCAAGTGGAAACTGGAATTTCCATCTCCATCATCAGTTGAGAGAAAAAGGTTGGAAATATGCTTTCTTTTACTTATCCTCCTTTAGGAGCCATAGAGAGAACGGGTGAAGAGAAGATGGGAAAGTTTATTTATTTTCACTTGTCAGCTCCCGTCTTGGCAGTACACTGCCTTAGGGCTTGAGGATCTAACGTATGAGGAGCTGAACAGTCCTTGCCCTCTTGAAAGACCTTGGTACTCTATGGTGTGGAAGGATACTGAATACTTAGGTACAGAAGCACACCTGGTAAGCTGCTAAAAAGCTGGGGAGTTTCAGAGCTCCTGCAGCGTGACAGTAAAGTTTTTGTGTTGTAAATTAATTTTGTGATGTGGGAGGAAAATGTCAGTGCTCATTAGTTCTGTTATTTGACAGAACTTGAACCATAATCCTTACGATGTTCATCTCACTCCAGTTACAAATTGTGTTTCCTTGGAGAGGGTAGAGACATTGAGATAAAATGGGAATTTTACATTTGTGTTTCATTACCCAATGAAAAGACAGATGAAATAGATACTGGACTAATACCTGGTCATAGCTGAGCACATAGAAGAAAGAGGCTTTGAAAGATGAATGTGAATGGACCATGAGTCTTCACAGGGATGTAAAGTGAGCATCACAAGTAAGCTTTGCATCCCTGAAGCTGTTTCATCGGACAGTAAAATAACTTGAGATTTTAATATGATTGTCCAGAAAATAAGGGACATGGTTAGTCCAGGACAGGGATTCTACTCCATGCTTATTCTGTCCAATCTTCTGTAGCCTTCTGAACTGCAGCGAGCTAAACAAAATGTCTGTCACCTCCAGGACATGGCTGAAGGGTCTCCTCTGAAGCATTCTGGAGACACTACATGTGTTATGGATTCAACAATAATTGAAACTCTTGTGGTTCCTCCTGCTTTTCACTGTGTGCTTAGCATGCTGCCAATGAGGTACCACCTACCCTGCAGGAAGGCAGCCTTCCCTCTCTACTTCCCAGACATATCCTTTCTTTATCAAAATGTCTTATATGTGCACACAAAACCTTCAAAATCCAAATACAACTTGTATGCCTTCTGTCACAATAAGGGTGTCTTTTTCCTGAAGCACCACTACCTTTTAGCTTTGAATACCAGACTGCAGTAACCAAGCAGAAAGAGATCTGAACAGCAACTGAATGGGAAACATTGCCAAAGCAGAGCTCTGGGGATGTGACACCAGTGTTTCTGGAGAGGTACAGTTCAGGTCAGCACTAACCTTTTCAGCCAAGTGTTTTTACAGTGCTGTGGCACACTTAAGATTTACTACCTTTTAGTTGAGATGAAAATCTAATTCCTCTGGAAACATTTTGAAGCACATAATAATAAAATATTTAAACTATCCAAATTCCAACACAATAAATTGCATTTTCCTGCATTAAGCAGATTCCCTGTACAGTTACCCACCTTCCAGTTACCTAATCGCTCTTTCCTTTCTTCCCTAAATTTGTTTTTGGTACTGCTGAATGCTCTTCAGCTTTGTGTTCCCTTCTACCATGGTTTGCTTGTCTACAGTACATGGCACAGTACATGGGATGAATTGTTCTCTAAAGATATAAGAATATATATTATTTCCATCATGCAACTTTTACTTTTTCTTTCAAACAAAATATAATAATCATGATACAGAATGTTCATTTGACATAGCGTGTGGCCAGATTCTGGTATGTGAATGCCCCTAGTTTAGAAGCATTCAATTTCCTAATTTTCTCTGTCTCCTTAATTTCCTTCTTCTTTCCTTGACCTTCTGGTACACCACTAGCCTTAGTTAGTTTTGCCAATACTAAACACTTGTAACTGAAATGAATGCCGAATGGAGTGCATCATTTAAGTGAACCCATTTATTTTCACATCAGCTCTTTTCCTTGAAGACTCACTGATTAGATTGTATGAATTACACTGATTAAAATACAATCTTCTGTTGTGTTTTCTGCTTTAGGGATACCCACATGCCTTGCTTTTGTGGTACTTAATAGCATCAATGGACCTTCTGGGTAGCTGCTCAAGAAAATGTAATGGATGAGGAGATTCCACTTTCTGTATCAAGTTCACAACGGCAGGATTAATCCCCTCCTTGCAGAAAAATAAGCACTCCCAGCCCATCTTGTATTATCCATTTTAACAGAAAATGCCATATTTTCTAGCTGGCTTCACTTCACTGAAATGTATTTTTTTCTACTTGTGGAAAAAAAGAAAAAGAAACATAATACTTATTTATGGTTGGTATGACCTTACTCTGAGCACTGTAATTACAGAAACAGATAAAAGCATACTGAGTTGGTCTGATGTTATTGTGGGCTGCTTTAACACCTCCTGTTACAGTGATCCAAGTCTCTGGTATCCTTATACCCTCAACATCCTGGCCATGCACATTCTCCCTGGGAGAACAAGAATATGGAAAACCACTGCAGCTTACGGTAATCAGGGACAGATTGATGCTGAATCAAACAGGAAAGGACTTTTTCTTTGGAATATGAAAATGTTTTATTTCACTATTGGTTTAAGAACATTCTAATATTACACTTGAGTAAGTCTCCCCACCACTCTAAGCACACTAAGCCAACAGCTTAGACAAGACAGCCACACTTCTGCTGCTTTGAGCAAGGCTATGCTGCAGGTGAAGAGGAGGCTGAGATCCCTCCAGTGTAATGGAGTTGGTTAACAGAATAACGGCTGTCCCAGCAGTTATTCTGAGGTTCATATTACGTGCCTCATGGGTAACTGAGGAACTGATAGACCAGCTAATCCTGGAAGCTATTTCCAGGCACATTAAGGGCAAGAAAATCATCAGAAGCAGTCATCATGGCTTCACCAAGGGGAAGTAATGCTTGAACAACTTGGTAAAATTCTGTGATGAAACAGCTGTCGTAGTAGATGAGGGGAGAGCAGTGGATATTGTCTACCTGGACTTGAGTAAGGCCTTTGACATTGTCTCCCGTAAAGTCCTCATAGAGAAGCTGCTGAGCAGACAGCAAGGTGGCTTGAAAACTGCCTGAATGGCTGGGCCCAGATGGTGGTGATCAGTGTTGCAATGCCTGCTTTGAGGCCAGTAACTAGTGGTTACCCCAGCACTCAATACTGGGTCCAGTCTGGTTTACCATCTTCAGTGATTTGGGTGATGGGGCAGAACATACCCTCAGCAAGTTTGCTGATGAGACAGGACTGTGAGGGGTGGCTGATACACCAGAGGATCATGCTGCCATCCATAGGGACCTTGGCAGGCTGGATAAATGGACTGGATGGAACCTCATGAAGTTCATTAAGGAGAAGTGCAAAGTCCTGTATGTAGAGAAGAACAACCAACACATGCTTGGGGTCACCCAGATGGGAAACATCTTGGCAGAGAAGAACCTAGGGGCCCTGGTGGACACCAAGTTGTACATGAGCCAGCAATGTGGTCTTCTGGCAAAGAAGACTAAGAATATCTTGGGGTGTATTAGGAAGAATACTGCCTGCAGGTTGAGGGAGTTGATCCTTCCCCTTTACTCAGCACTGGTGAGGCCCACCTAGAGTAGTGTGTCCAGTTCTCTCCTCCCCAGTATGAAACATGAGCATACCGGAGACAACCCAGTGAAGGACCATGATGATCAAGGGGCTAGAGCATCTCTCCTATGCAGACAGGCTGAAAGAGCAGGGTCTGTTCAGCCTAGAGAAAAGAAAGCTTGCGGGGAGGTCTTATCAAAGTACCTAAATATCTGAAGGGAGGGTACACAGAGGACTGAGCAGGGTCTTTTCAGCGGTATCCCGTGACAGGACAACAGACAATGGGCACAAACTGGAACACAGGAGGGTCCATCTGGACATCAGGAAACACTTGTTCACTGTGAGGGTGACAAAGCACAGTCACAGGTTGTCTGAAAAGCTTGTGGACCCTCCGTCCTTGAAGATATTAAAAAAGCTGTCTGGATATGGTCCTGGGAAACTGGCTCTAGGTGGCCCTGCTTGGGCAGAAGGGTTGGACCAGATGACCTCCAGAGGTCCCTGCCAGCCTCAACCATTCTGTGATGATGTGATTCTCTGAAATGAAGCTTCACAGCTTTCATTATGACCTGGTGGCTATAGACAGACCTTGGACTTAAGGTAGCATGTGAATTATTCACTTCTTTTCTTGAACTGAAGAAAAAACAATCAAGTTCAAACAATTATAGACAATCAAGAGTAGTGCAAATATAGTAAAAAAATTCATATTACAAATGTGTTAGAATCTTTTTCTTGTTAAAACCACCAACTCTGTTCAAGTTCTCCAAACCCTGGGGATGCATTCACTTTGCCTCTCTGATACAGTGTCTGACTGTATAGGTGAGATTTTCAAGGTTGAATTTATCCAGCTCTGACTTTCTGCCTTTCAATTTATCTTGTTATGCCTATGTCAGCAAGTCTGAGGAGTCCCTGCTTTTGTCACAGGCTTGTTTTTTTTCTTCCAGTGTAAAATATCTCTACAAAGTAAGTTACTTTCAACCTTTTCTTTTCTGATAACTCCTGAAATCCTCCCTCAGAGAGCTTGATTTTCAGCGGTTGGCTCTTTGTGCATGAACTTCTCTGAACTCTCTCTGGCTGATTGTACAGCTTTCTTGAGGATTCAAGGGTGAGCACAAGAAATTTTTTCCACTCTGTAATTTCACTTTCAATATCTTTAATGAATGTCAATTGTTTCGTTGGTTTTCTTCTTATCAGAATTTTCAGAACAGTGCCCTGAAAGTTAAAAACAAATTTGGACATTTATGAATTGAAAATACAAAATTTTTTTCTCCTTTGAATTTATTTTAACAGATGCTTTTGAAATACTATCACTTCCTATGGAATGGAAAACCTGTTTACTTTTTCAAGGCCATTATTCTATCAGATGGGTGCCAATATCTCTCCCTATAAAAATGAAATCTCTTCCCTGCTTTGTAAAGAGGAAATGGGGGAATACCATTTCATCTTCACTAACAAAACATAGAAGAAGAGATAAAAATCTTGTTACATTAATGAAAAAAATATTCACTGCTGAAGAAAAAAAAGGAGGATGGAGATTGTGACAGGTGGGAGGAGAAATAACCTAGCTGTGCTTTTATTAGGAAAATGTGGATTTTCCATTTTAAAGTGACCAGACTATGGACTGCACCACACCAGTTACCAGAGGGCAAGGTGAGGTGCTGCCCTTGCTTCCAGCAGCAAATATCTTCAATAACTGAGAGCAAAGGAGAGCAGTGAATGCCTCCTCAAAGCAGAACACTTGTACTAAGAAATGAGGAGATGGTGAGAAATGATGCTCTGTACAGATGTTTGCCAGAACAATCTTTACCTTTATACATATTGTCATCTTACTGAATATTTGAGATGTGATCCTCCTCTAGTCTTGACCAGTCTTGCTGGTAGAGCAGAGCTGAATGCACCGCACAGCACAGTCTGCATGCAGAGAAAGGAATGGGGTGGTGAGAAATCGTGTGGCCTTGACACATCTCCGCCTCTTCCAAGGGCTACCCAGATGGCTTGCAGCAGGCCCTGGCATCACTGAGCTCCAGTGTGTGCTGGCTGGAAGAACCTCCTGGATTCTTTCTTTTACAAAGCGCCAAGACAAATGTCAGAAACACATAAGCCCTATAAGAGCAATATATTAGCACAAGCAAATTATAAAGCAGAAAAGGTGTCATGCTCTAGTGGTTCAAGCAGGAACTGGCGGTGGAGCTTCTTGAGCTCTATTTTTGACCTATCTAGCTAGCTTTATGACCCTTAACCTTGTTGTACTCGTATTATATGATATATGGTCATATCTGACATCAGAAGTTTGCTTCAGAGATTCATTTTATTTTTCAACAGAATTTGACAGTTCTCAGGGGAAAAAACATTATAAATGAGTCATTATTAACCTATTGCACATCCAAGCTAATTTATTTTCTTATGGTACTTCTGCTAAAAATCCATTGTCTTTGATTTTTACAAAGTATACTGAGGGATGCAAGCATTTTAAATCTTACCAGTTCTGAGGTGCTGTAGGTGGCTTAGGGCAAAGGAAAAATGATAAGTGTAAGTTATATGAGGCGATTATGATCACTGCCTTCATTACACATCAATTTAAGTCATTATTAAAACAGGTGCAGCGGTAGGAAGGAAGCCAGGATTGCCACAAGGAAGAAAGAAAATTTTTCAATTTATAAAAGCTTCAGGTTTGAGGCTTATTTGCCTTTGTTATGAAAACTTGGAGCAATCTCTCTCTGGAGAGAAAGAAAAATGCTGAATATTCAGTTTGCTCACTGATAATTCTGGCAGCAGAATCAACAAAAAGCCCAAACCTAAAATCCAAGGCCCAGCTTGGGGCAGGGAGCAGTGAGGCACAGCTAGCAGGAAAAACTTGCAGGGTAGGCAAGGAAAGGTCCAGCCAGTGGGACCAGGACTACAAACTGGGAGATTTATGAGGAACAGGAGTGACTGCTGAGGAAAGGCTCACTGCAAGATCAATAGCAACTTAAATCAGATCTTACTACCCAGCAGGATTTACTAATTGTGGTGGATGTGATGCTGCTGCAAAAGGAGGAAGAGCAACTAGCTGTTCTGGGTGTTTGTATCTAGTGGAAGCCAATGATTTCAAAGTAATATAGCTCTACTTTATTAGCTACTGTATGCTGCCCTGTTATGTGTGGTGTTATCTTTCCTTCCTTTTTTAAAAATGACTATTTTTAAAACATGTTTTAAAAGATCAGTTTTTAAAATTCATGTTTTCCTTGAGAAAAAAGAGCTCATAGAGTATCAGAAAGTTTAATGTAATTTTCCCAGGATTCTGGACCAAGTTAAGGTATGTTAGTAGTGATGCTTTAAAATGTTATCTCAGCCTTTGATGCTGTTAATCAGGTTATTGCAAAGGACTTTAACACTTAAGACCTATTATTATACAGGTAAGAAAACAGACGAGTGACAAAGTAAAAGATTCAGTTTCTCAAATGTCTGAAACTATTGCTTGTGACTAGATGTTTAGTATCATTTTAAGACTGAATAAGATTACAGATAAAGATACATATAATCAAATCAAATAATATTTAAATATTAATTATATCTAAGTTAGTGACATTCACCGTTAAGCATTAGTGGAACTAGATGTCTTATTTTCTGCATTAGTGATGACCTTTGACAACTTTTAGAGAACAGATAGCTGAAGAGCAGAAAACAGTAAAAATAATTTGTTCCAAAGAAGAGGATAAGTTTAGCTTTTAAGACAGCAACCTACCACTGACCAGAAGAGTACTAAAAAAACAACCAACCAACCAACGTTATTATCTCTCTGTGAACATCTAAAGAGCCATAATGTGATAAAAAGTCAAAACTGGTCAGTGAAGCAGTCTCATTTACTGCCTGGCTGATTAATCAGTCAAGCTGGTAGAGGAAAACCAGGGATGAGATTTATTTTGGCCTGAGTAGGACTGCTGACATGATCCTGCACATGCAAATTAAGAGGACACGGTTGGGTGAAATTAGTGTAGAGCAGATAAACAGCTGTTTGAAAACCTGTGCAGCTATCAACTATTTGCCAAAAACATGGGAGGAGAAGTCAAATGAAGACTTAGATGGATCTATTATCTGTTGATATTTTACTTAATCATGGCGTAATATGGATGACATGATAGAAAATAGGCATTAAATGCTGATATGAAGTTAAATGTGGTTGCAATAATCTGAGGGAGGAGGAGGGAGATACAATTTAAGATTTCAAAAACTTGATGAATTGGATGAAGGGTTTGTAATCAATAGGATGAAATTCAATAAAGAGCGATGCAGAATAATTAATTTGTAGGAGAAACAAAATGTAGAAATACAAAATGGGCAGTAACTGGCTAATGAGCTGTGCTGCAAAAAACAATCTGAGCCTTGAGAGCTGAGCTCCCATGTGCAAGTTAATGCAGTGTTCTCTCAAAAATGCAAATACCTTTCTGGGATGCATCAGAAAGACTGTTACATCTCACCCAGTGGGCAATTTTGCCACCACCAAGTGCAGTCTTAGCTGGCACCCCCAGGTCTGGGCATCAGAGAGGAGGGCAACAAGTACAGAAGAAAAAAGACATGTGAATAGAGGTAAAAATAGTGAGAACAGTATAGGGGGAAGGAACACAGGGTGACAGACCAAAAAAAAAAAAACCCCACTAAAACTTTAGAGTGACTATGAGAGTTAACAATTAGTTAATTAACTAATCACCAGCTTCATTCTCCTTCACGTTCACTGGAGAAGGACAAGAAAGTAATCTGTTTATTAACACCAGAGGTGAAAGAGAGACGAAAGCATGTAACAACAGGAGCTGTGGGAGACAAGGGAAGAGCCTGCCCATGGACATGACAGACTGTTGTTTAGGGCTGGTCATCTATGAGCAAGGGTCTCAGGTGATGTCACCCAGCTGGAAGCTTTCTGGATCAGTCCCATCAGTTCCAGGCTAGGAACCACAGTTAGGGAGAAAAGGGGGTGATGATTGTGGTGGATGTAGCAAAAAACCATTAGGGAAACGCAACAACCAAGTGTCACTTACAGCCAGGCAGGCAGGATGGAAATGTGTAAGCCTGACATTCACAAAAGGGATTTCATCACCCACACCCAAAAAAGCTGTATGGTCCATTCAAGGTATGGTTGGTGTTGCCCTAAGGCAACATCAAAGGGACCCTTTTTGCGTGAGGTTGTAACGTTTGCTATAGCATTCACACACTTTGCAGGGGGGTCCTGGGTGTGGTGCCTGCTAGAGAATCTAGTGTCATCATTACTTCTAACCAGAGAATATTGGGAAAAAAAAGATATTTTTTTTTTTAACAGATGGAGTGCAAATCAAATTCAGATACCAGGATCTTTCCCTGACTCCTGGCCAGTAGGGCTGGAATTCCTCCCTGTGTCTGGCAAATGTGGGAAACCTGGCTAGCTGCCAGACTGCAGATTAGGGCTGCTGAGATGCTGTCATCAGCAGTCTTGATAGTAAATATTCATGAGCCAAAATGTGCCAATATTCATGTCTGGCGAATTGCATATTCAATGTTATTGTCTATACTGCTTTGTAAAGGTCATCCTGGCATCTAAAGTCAACTGAAATGACTGATCCACTATAAAAGAACACCATTCTCTCAGACAGTGTGAAACCTGTGCATTTTTGAGTAGTCTGTGTGGACCACTTGTAAACACTTCTGTTTCCATTATTGGGTGACAGTCCCATCATATAGAGTAGCTCTAATTTAGTGAGAACAGCTGTTGGTCCTGCCCAGCTTTCCTTGATTCTTGCTATGCCTTATTTGACTTGGAGAGTACAAAACCCCTGCATCTAGAATCTCCTAATTTCACTCACTTGTACAATGGGTTTTTATCTGCAGTGTGACGCAGCTAGACTGATGGCTTTGCAGTTTTGAACGCAGTTTATTAAAAAAAAATAATAAATCACTCTACTTAGCTTTACCTCACAAACTGCTTATTTTAGGATGAGGCAGGGAAATCCCATATTAATTTTCAGCAATGGAAAGGTATTGCTGTGGGTCAATTCCGTTCAGAGCCAAGGAAATGATTTTTTCAGCTGCAAGAATTCAGTGCTGCAATGTCATAAGAGCATGTAGTTATTATTCTGAATGCTACGCAGACTGTAACATAAGACAGAAAAAAGTGCTCACGAGGAACATATTGAATTATAATAAATCTGTCTCGTCTGGAGACAATGATGAGCTGGCACATTTTGTCAAGTGGCAGTCACATAGGATGCTGTGCACTGCATACATATTACTGCATTAGCAATAGGCAGCGAGAGGATGGCACCAACAGGGGAACTGCTCAGACAGATAGGTTGATCATTTGTATTCCAGAGCTCAGCAAGTGCTCAATTCACTGATCCAAACCAAACATGTTGAAGTCAAGGCCTGTTTCTATAACATGTTTGATATACAGCTGAGCAGTAACTGAATCAAAACAGCATCTCACTATTGCTGTCTGGTGCCGTACTGGGTGGTGAAAGCAAGTGAAGCTTTTCCTGGCACTAGGGGTATGTTGTATGCAAATGGACCATCTCAGTGGTAAATCTTTAATGTGGCAGACAGAACATTAATTGCATAGCTCCCCAGGATCATGTTGCATGCCCAGTTTCCTTAAGTTAAATTATTCCAACGATTCTTCTCTTGATGGAGAATTCCAGACGTTGCAGTCCTACTGTGTGCCATAAATTAACTCTTCTGCTGTTCGGCTTCAAGTCCTGCCTAACTCCTGGGGCAAATGCCATTCATATTCATAATGTGTATCTGAGACAACCCAATGTGTTAACTACGATTCATATTAATATTCTGAAATGCAATCTAATCAATAATGTGGTATGGTATAATATGTCTACAGTTACAACATTTTCTTTTTGTAGGGTACCAACAAATTCATCTGACAAAACCGAACGAGCTGCTCATTGAAATCTTTAAACAAGTAAATGCCCGAAGTGCTCTTCCTTCTCGTATTATAAAAGCCGTTCCTGGCATGTACACAGTGAGGAAGGATCAGCATTTTGCCCTTTCAGTGAGAACTATATTGAGGCCTTATAAACATGCAGGTGCACCCAGACATGCACACACGTGTACTGGCACACTTTGCTCTAGTAGCTTGCACTGTAACAACTTTGCCTTTTATCGGCTGCCCATAACTCAGCACAACTTTAGCAGCATGCAGCAATTCAGCAGAGCCAGAGCTTATCAACATGGCAAGCAGTCCTTTGTTTTCTCTGAATATTTTCCCCTCTTCTTAATCTGCTCCCATTTCCATGTAGAGGTGAAGATCTATCAGAAAGAAACTCCTTTTAAGAGTTGCTCAAATTTGTGTATGTATAAGAAACAGTCCCTTTTGTTTTTCCGTGGAGCAGTCTAATATAGTCCTTTTCATTGGAATGAAGACGCACTATTTTACACAAATTAGACCCATTTACAAAATGAAAAAGAAAGCTCAGCCCTTTCCAAAAAGAAAAGCTCAGCAACTCCTAAGATAGATTTCATTTGAAAGAATAGTCTAATCCACCTTGGCCTTGCTCTCATGGTTGTTTATTACAGTATACTTTTATCCTATTTTCTCTTCAAGAGGATTGGCCATCCTGAAAATACAGTATATCTCTCATAAGGTGAAAAAGAAAAGCAGACAATAGAAGAGACATTTTTAATTAAAAAAAAATACGGAGGGGAAAAAATATGTGGGCAAAAGATGGGCAAAGAAGAAGATTGTATAGAAAAGATTACTTATTCTCTAAACTGAGATTATTTTTGGCCTCCAGTGAATCTCCTCTTGCACTCCTTCAACAATATATGTGAGAAGCAGGCAGGAGATACCAGACTGTCCATAGCAACAAGTAAGCAATCCAGCCATGTATTTCTGCCAAGAATGACTGGTAGAAGGAGATGCCCTCTGTGACCAGATGCATTGCCAAGGAAAGCAGTAATTGGAACAGGAGAGGTGAAAAATGCTTATTTTCGTGGTTTATTTAAAAGTTTGCATAAACAAAACAGCTAGAATACACATAAAAGGAACACATCATAGAGCTGTGCAAGCCTAAATCCAAATGTTTTTAATAAGAAACTATTCCCTGACCCCATGGCTGTGGGTTGAGCAGAGCATAAAGAGGAAAATACATCCAGTAAATGTTCTTGTCAGCTTGATTTAGTTAATCTAGACATTTGGAAACACAGAAGTGCCTTTAGGTATGCAATGACCTGTTTGCTGGATTCGGGTTTACAATATTGAACACAGGTTCAGTCTATGGCTAACTTTAAATTTTACAACAAAAGTAAGTGACAAACAGCACTTCTGTGCAATGCAGCCTGATTGTAAATTGTCTGATACTCAGCTCCAGCAGGTTTTAATTTGTCCTGATCACTTTTATAAAAGAGAACGTCTGGTAGCTTGGGCGTATAAAACTCCGTATGGGAGCAGGATGCTAAAGCATGCAAGCCACGCTTCCTTTGGACCTGTTAATCTTACATATGCTAAAGACAATGTGTGCCCTGCTTTACTAAACCTTTTCTAGACTCTCTTCACTTAGCTTCCAGTGGAAACTATTCTAAGATATGCTAAGATTGTGATTAATTTTTTCCTCAGAGAAGCAGATTGCCTAGTTCATGGGTTTCTGTATGTCTGATTGACATACTTGTGCTCTCAGGCAGGGGGAACCTCTGAACTGGCCTTTGAAGTGATAGAAAAAGAGGCGGTTTGGAGGCACCAGTGTTTAGATGTCAGCCAATTCCTACTACTGCCCATACTCGTAGGAATAAGTGGAACAGAGAGGGAGTTGTAATAAACTTCTAAAGTCACTTATTTGTCCCCTGGGGTTCCCTTGTGGAGGTGCTGCTACTTGGCCCTTCTTTTGCAGTACTGTGCCTAAAGGCATTTATTATAAAACCCGACATAATATGTGTAACACTGCAGTCATTTTTAAGACTGCACAATATCAGCTTGAAAAGGTTTCTTTATAGCATGTTTAGTGGCTAATTATGTAAACGGAACAAAGTTCTTTTTCTGTTACATGAGTGTGTAATCTCTAAATGTTTACAATCCAAACAACTTGAAAATGTTGGCTTTTTTCCACTTTTAAAGGTTATACACCCAAGTAATCCCCACAAGTACCCAACTGCAATAGCATGTATTTAAACTTCAAATGTCTCTGGCAAAACGTTCTGGTTTTAATCATATCCTGGAAAATGTAAATGTAGTTTTGGCGGTAACAAATGGTTTATGGCAGGCCAGATTCTGCCTCGTTTACTCCTACAAATTGGGGCTTGGAAAAAGTTGTTCTGTTTAAAGGAGTAAAGCCCTTCATAAGTGAACAAAAGTGGTAGGATCAGTTCCTCTGTTAGTAGGGGGCATTTCTATGGCTCTAGATAACCCTTTGCTTGGAGACAAGAGCTATTATTTTGTTACAGTGCTTTGACAAATGGCACAGAGATGTTCCACGGTCTATAAAACCTCCAAATGCAGCAGTGATACTTACGCCAGCCATTCCCTTACCTCAGACTTTGTGTGAAATAAAACAGACATTATTGGTTGGAAAATTTGACAATCTCCATTAGTATCTGATCAGGCTGCTGGAATGACATGATTTGACCCTGGGTACTTACTTGCACCCCAGTCACTGATGTGTGTGATTTGTAAAACGGTGTATATTCTGATCCCAAATCTTTCTCTGAATAGCTGTACAGGTGGAAAAGGAGGCTGGGGAGATGGGAAGGAACTGCATTAACATGAATTTCCTATTGCCTCTGCAGATGCTGTCAGTTCTTCCACATCTGTTCAAGCTGTGCATGGTTTTTATTTACCAGTCTAGTGGTAAATATAAATACAGAATAGCAGGTAACAGCTTGACACTCACCCAACGGTTTGTGGACAGTTTCTTTCCCCCTGTAACTTCACCTTGTTTCCCTAAAGGCAAGATCGGAGGGGATCAGAAGTGAGAACAGAAGGCATTGAAAACTCCACAAGACTGAGTTATTACTCTTTCACATGGATGTAGAGGGAACTGATAAATGATCAAAATATTTGCATTTAAAATTTACAGAATTAAAATTATGTCTCACGTGCCTTTGATATACATTGATCTGCTTATTGAGAGTGGTTGGTTCTATTCTTTTAACTGAATAATGTGGAAGAAAATCAGACATTTAGGAAATAAAATATAAAGCATTCTAGATTCTAGGCTCTCCATAATTATTTTTTTCTTTAAACTCTGGTTTCAAAGCTTGGGTATAAATACACTGTTTTAATAGCAAAGTATAAATAGGACTACATATTTGTGAAGAGTGTATTATGATAAACCAAGTCAACTCATTTTTTTTGTCTCATAGCAGGAGGAGTTCATTTCAGAACTTTTAAAAGAGGTTAGATTATTATTATTATTATTATTATTATTATTATTATTATTATTATTATTATTATTATTATTATTATTATTATTATTGATCTGATGGTCCGGTCACCCATAAAGCATTTGAAATATTAACTCGGTTTATTAGAAGATGGTTAAAGCAATTGTTATTTTATATATTTAATATATTTCAGAAATTGATTATGGGTTTCTAAAGCACAGGAAAATGTGAAACATGCTTTCTGATCTAGAAAAACACACAACAGTCTCAAAAATGTACTATATACGATATTAATTTTAAAAACTGGTAGTGAAATATATTTGGATTTACTCTAGCCTACAAGTATTTTGCAACAGGAAAATTTCTGAAGACAAACTAAATCTTGACAGTTTATATAACCTGTCAGTTTGCTTTAGGTGAGGACAAGAAGCCTATGTAAGGCTATGAGAAATTATTTGTAGATAATTGTTAATGACTTAATGATGATCTCTGTAGACTGAGACTCTAGGCATCTGTCACTTTTTGCCACACTGCCAGCCATCTTGATCAACACATTTCAAAAATCAGTAAATTACACAGCTTTGAGACAGCAGTGATAGACCTAAATTTTGTAAGATGATCTGTGTGAAAGTGGAACACTGAGCTTGAACACCATGTAAAATCCCCAGAAAAAATAGCAAAAGAAAAATGTCAGTATTTTCAAATAAGTCCCCTAACTTACCGAGCCCTGTTAACATTTCATTACAAATTGATTTGGTGGAATTTACTCAATCTCTTTGCCTGCAATACCTCTCTCATACAGTCCAAATCAGGATTAAATCCTGACAGCAGAATCAGACCTGTTTCCAGGCATAACTCTGCTGGGAAGCATGTGGCACCTTCAAGGCAAATGTTTCCATCCACCAGCTCCAAACTTGGGACAAAGCACAGATTACTCAACTGATTCCTTAGTTTCAGTAGAGTGCATAATGTATGCTAAAGGGCTCAAGGAAATAAACAGAGGATAATGGATCCTTTGTCTTGCTGTAGCTGTGCATGATTTGCAAATAGTTGTTTAATTCTGACTGTTTTTCTCTTGATATCTTGTTTGTATGTTTTTAACCTTGGATTTGCTAGTGGACTTTTAAATCAGTAATGGACAATATTCTATTCAATTTGAATGTTTATTCTGCAATTTTCAAGCTATTGCATGCAACTTGAAGAAGGATTTATTTTCATTAATTTTCCCAAGTGCATAAATACTTTTAATGGCTAATGGTTCCCTGTACTAGACTACTGACTTAGCAATACTGTTCCCTACATTTTTTTCTTCATCTTAAACAGTAAGATTTTTAATTTTTTTGTCCTCCTGCAGCCCCAACAGAAAATATTTTCAGAGCCAAATCCTGTTTTGACCTGTCTTTTGCAAAACACAGAATTACTTGTGCTCTATGCAGATCAGCATTTGTGGAGTTCTGTCACTATCTGCAAAATCTGCCCTGGCTAGTCACACTCAGCAACATAAAATGCCAACTGCCTTCATGATGCATATAAGATAGAAAATACAAATATGCACACACATATGTATGTATATACAGAAATTACTAGCCTGTGGGAATATTTATGAAATGCTAAGCAGTCATATCTCTCATTACTTTAAAACAAAGGCCATTCAAGCCAGAGAACATTTATTATTTTTTTTCCCTGCTCAGTCAATTCCCTAAATCAATAAGCAATTCTATGTTAAACTCTGGCCACAGGCCATGTGTTTATCATTTGTCACATGTTAATTTTTACACCCTGTTTAATTTCTTACCTTATTACCTTATAGATACCCACTACTTGATAGAGCTTTTGGGATCACATATAGGATATAATACATATAATGTATTACTGCTGCCTATGTTTGAGATGTAATGTCGTTTTAGTCCAAGTAACTGACCCAGGGACTCTCATTCAATAATATTTTATTTGCTTGTACAAAAAACCTCTCTATCATTGACATAGACAACAATGCCATGCTAGTTGTGTTCGAATGTGTGTGTGTTATATTCAAAGCTTCTTTTCCCAGACAGAACTCAGGGTTCCAGTGTGTTTTGAGGAACAAAGAAATTATTACGCTTCTAAATGGTTATATTCACTTCGGTGTTTGCTGATCTGCTCTTTGTGTTCATTATTTTAACTGTGCTTGCACATTAAATGTAACCCACAAAATATGCTTGCATACTAATTAAATTAGGTGGTGACACATTTTGTTGTTGACAGTAAAAGCTGACTCACTTGACATTGTTAAGTTCAGATCAGAATACAGTCAGCCTTCAAATCTACTAAAATTCTGCTTATTTTTGAATACAGTGTAAATTTCTTATAACTATAGTTTCAAGTGAACACAATCATATTATTTTGGGGGAAGAAATGCATGTTTTCATGGTGTATTTCTTAGTTTATTGAATTATGTGAAGGACTCTTTAACCTAATAGAAAAAAATATGTAAAATTACTAAAATTCCAGGTCAGAGTTCAAACTGGAAATCAAATTTTTAATTTTTTTTTTAAGTGGACATAAACAGCTATCAAACAACTCCCAGAGGATGAAATAAGTCTTAGGCAGGCGAAGTCTTTACATCTGGGCAGCAATTTTTTTGAAGGTTGCTACAGTTACTAGGTAGATGTAGGAATCACTGCCTGAAAGCAATAATATGAGATTAGGCTGAATGACCAAAGTGATCCCTTCTGACCTCACTTACCTATCTGTGAAAAATAAAATGGCGCTCTCTGATTTTTTTGTGACCATTTGGTCTCTCACATACTGTGCATTAGCCGGAGACAAATAAAACCACAGGAAGACAAATTGGAAGCCAATATTTGGACCAGAAAACACAACAGATGTTAAAATTTTAATATCCAGTTTATATGCCTGCATGTCGAATGTATGCCAAATCTTCAAGAATCCAGACGCTTGAACTTGTAGTGATTGAACACAAAAATTTATAGAAATAAAGTTCAAAGTCTTTTTAAATAATCCAATAAAAGGAATCAAGCTCCCAAACTAAATCTGGTGCTTGATACTCTCTTGGCCCTGGTGGAAGCAAAGTGTTTTGCTGCCCTGACATCTATAGCAGTGGTAGTCTGGAGATAGCCACACTCTTTTGAAGTCCCTGAAGAAACCATTTCCTTGTGCGCTTCTAAAGAATCATGACTGTATTGCTACTTTGTACTTGTTGCAGTATATTGACCTGCCATCCTATGTTTGTGAGTGGTCAGAGAAAGAAAATGACAATTCATCCTTCTGATGTATAGAATTGCTAGTTTTAAGCACAGAGTTATACCTCCCTTTTGCTCAGAGAGGTACCGGTACTGCTGTTGGCACTGTCATTAAAATGCTGTACCAATGCTCCAGTCACAGTTCAACACAGTTTCATTCGTCATTTGCATGATCACATAAAACAAGATATTGTCTGCATTTAATAAATCTATCAACACACGTTGTCTCCACACATGATGCAGTGTGACTATTTACATGTACATAGCTTCACAAATTGAGTAAATACTACAAAAGCTTTTAATCCTCCTGTAAGGCAAATTTTTAATTCAGTGGTCACAATGAGAAGTTATGTCTCAAAAACTGGATCTGTAAACTTCTTATGACAACTTCTGAAATATTACAAAAGACAAAAACATCCTGAGCTTTTTCCGTAGGCAGACCAACAGCATCTCTGCTTGCAAAGACAAGGACCTGATATGAACAATATTTATTTTTTTCTGGACAACGTGTAGTAAGAATTCTAAGTGTCCTGAGGCAGTCATGTTAATGAGGAACGAAGTAGTAATTTTCAGGTAGATGACCATTCTTTTCATCTCCCTGCCTTATTCAGTTGTCTTATACATCTGTCCCTGGAACAGCTAGATGTGAAACATTCCCTTAAGCAGCTTAATTGACTTCATTCTCTTACTCAACTCTGAAGCCTTGGTGGCTACACCTGAAGGCTGCCAACACCTCAGCTTTCAGTATCCAAAAGGGACAGCCTGTCCTCTGCAGAACTATTACTGGTCTAGACAGTCTGTTTGTGGAAGCTGGTGTGTTACATGCTATGAAAAAAATGAACAAGACTCTTCAAAACGCCACACATCCAACACACGTTGATTAGTCACTGGTCACAACCAACTTGCTACTGCAATTTCATCCTCTACAACAAGAGGCAAGTAAGCAAGATTGTGCTGGGTTTTAATGTCATCACTGCCCCTCCCCCCAGCTTCCAGACAACACTGGAATACAAAATAGCTGGTGAATTTTTATTTCCAAGGTGCTTAGATGGTCCTTTTAGTAAACAGTTGAGAAACGCCATATCGCATACTTGATACTATTCCTGTCAAACCTATTTGCTGGTAAGATGCACATCCATTTCAAGAAGCAGTTTGATATATTCATCTTTTTTAACTTGAACCCTGTCAAATATTAGGGTTACTTACTAATTTGCAGAGACATGCCTGGAAACAGGTAAATTGTGTAGGGTGATGAAGATAAAAAAACAGAAAACCCCACTTTCTTCAGAGAAGTAACTAAAAAAGTAGAATAGGAGGAAGAGTTTAAATGCAATAAAAAATGGTAAAAATGTATGCTTTAAGCACATAATTTCTTAACTATTCTTTAATCTTTCATTGGTGGCTCTGAGATCTGAGATAATCCTTGTTGTCAATAGGTATAGTTAAAAAGATGAATGATTGTGGAAAGGGGAATTACCTGTCCTTGCTTTTTGATGAAGAAAGCAAAGCAAAGGTCCTTGATGTAATATACCATAATTAGCAGCAGTTTTAACTGAAAGCAAGATTGCTTCCATAGGTTAAATTGTCAGCAGGATGCAAAAACCATTTGGCTGTATATTCTTTTAAGCTGAGCTAGTTCAGGAAAGAAAAGCCTTTGGAATTTTCATTTTTGGAATCTGCTGACAAAGTCTAATTAAAAAAAGATACGGAAAAATATATAAAGCCAACCCCACCCAAAGATACACACCCACACAAGTGCACACACAGTCCTGGACTCATTCCAGGCATGGGAGTTGTGTGGAGGATGATTTTCATTTAGGTGCTAATAACCCAGGAAGGTTAAGGAGGTTTTAGTCCCCAAACCACTCTCCGTTTCTCATTGTAGCAGTTTCATGCTAGTGGCACATGCTGTGTCTGCATTGCAGCGCTGCAGAGCTCTCAGTTCCCCCGAAGCAGTAATGCCTACCTAACTGCACTGAGCTTTCACTCAGCTTTGGCCTCATACTACAGTTCGGTTGGCATTGTGTGATGCGCCACCACCTGCTTTCTGCCAAGTGGTGTGGTCCTCTTTTTATACAGCAAGCTGTTTTTTTCATCTCTCGGAGAAGTGGCGACCTTTCTTCTCATTAACTGTGACATTTTTGAAGACAGTAAATGCTGCAGAGTACCAAGGGATTTGATTTTAAGAGGCAAGGAACCAAAGTGAGCACTAAGACTTCGATGTTGGGTGTCTATTTATTCATGCTATAACAAGGGAATGGATCCTGCTTCTTTCAAAAAGCTATTTGACCAGTCAGGCTAAAAGGAGGACCACTGCTTTCCAAGAGTACCTTTGTTCCTTTTGGCTTTTTCCTCACTCTGTCTCTTCAGTACAGACTTACAACAATCACCTCAACTGCACAAAGCTGTGATGGCTTTATGAAGCCATTAGAGTGGCCAGAGAATATTACTATACATGGAAATCCATCTATAAGCTCTTCAATTCCATTAGTAATCTTTCCATTAACATGACTAGATTCCACTCAAAATGTCTTTGCGTGGCAGGTCTTTATAAATATACATGCATGAAACTACTGCCCATTGTCAGCCATTATTATTTAATGTTATTTAATGAACAACAGCAGTCTTCTACAGGACAGTCTTCAGTTAAAGTTATCTTAGAACTGAGGAGTGAAGGATGAGTCTGTATTTCATAGAATCACAGAATCATTCAGGGTGGAAAAGACCTTTAAGATCATTGAGTCCAGCTGCAAACCTGCACCGCCAAGGCCACCACCAAACCATGTCCCTAAGCACCACCTCTACATGCCTATTAAATACCTCCAGGGATGGGGGCTCAGCCACTTCCCTGGGCAGCCTGCTCCAATGCCTGACAACCCTTTTAGTGAAGAAAGTTTTCCTAATATCCAGTCTAAACCTCCCCTGGTGCAACTGGAGGCTGTTTCCTCTCCTCCTGTCACTTGTTACTTGGGAAAAGATTGACACCCACCTCACTACAGCCTCCTTTCTGGAAGCTGTAGAGAGTGACAAGGTTTTCCTGAGCCTCCTTTTCTCCAGGCGAAACTGCAGTTTCCTCATCCACTTCTTGTAATACTTGTGCTCCAAACTCTTCACCAGCTTTCACTGGCGACACTTCAACACCTCAGTGCTCTTCTTGCAGTGAGGGGCCCAAAAGTGAGGACAGTTTTAAAGGCTCAGCCTTCACCAGTGTTGAGCATAGGGGGGTGATCGCTTCCCTACTGCTGCTGGCCACACTGTTTCTGATACAAGCCAGGATGGTATTGACCCTCTTGGCCACCTGGTCACACTGATGGCTCACGTTCAGCTGGCTGTCGACCAGCACCCCCAGGTACTTATCCACCAGACAGCTTAATGGTGCACTGTGTTTTGTTGTTTATTCTGCAGCTGTTTTTCTTGAGGAAGAAAGAAAAGATAGAGTTGGACTTCTGTCAGCAAATGACAACCATTGCCTCCTCTTCCCAAGAATGATTCCTCTCTTCTTCCTTTTTCTCTCATTTCTGTTTCACATAGGCTTTTTTTGCTTACCCAAATATGGTTCATAGCAGACAGGCAAAACCCAGCACTACTTACTCAGTGTCACTTTTCTGAAATAAATGTTGCTTCTGGAGCACCTTCTGGAATGTCCAGTTGCCTAACTATGTGCTTTGCTTTTCCATATTGACTTGGGACTTACTGTCCTGGTAACTCAAATTAACACCCTGTTTAGTATGGACAATTTTCCCTTAGTTCCTAAAGTCTCAGAATAGGTTATCCTGCCCATGATCTTGAGCAGCATCTCAAGTCACCTGAAGATAAGACACTTTTGAGACTAATGCACACAATCTAGCCCTAGATTTTACTTCCTTGCACTTTAAATCATATGACAAGCATATCAAATTTCCTTCACATTTATGCTTAAAAATAAAAATCATAGGTTTTTACATGGAATTGGAAAACCATCTCTTCAGTTTTGGGTGCAAGCTGGCAGTGAAAGTCAAAGGTTGGTCTTCAGATCCTAGCAAGAAAAAATAATTATATGCATGAGTGTAACGTATTTATGCCAATGGGAACTGTTCATGGCACAAAGCTGGGAACCAACATCAAAACAAATCATCACCAAGATATCACATGGAGGCAATTCTGTGTAATATGTAGGAACTGGGACAAAGTTATTCTTACTAAGTTTACTAGGTAATGAATACAGACCTTTTGTCCTCTTGTAGCAAAGATTTTTTTTATAGGGCTCCATCGGCTGAAGATGACTGCAGATAAGAACTCTCTATCTAGTTTTGTGAGACATGAATGTAATAAACCTGTAGGAAACTGAAATTCTTGTGTGTGTAAGTTAAAGTTCTGTCAAACAGATGAAGCCAAAATTGGCATCTAGTAGAGTCCAAATCAGACTACCCCGATACTCTTTTCATTCACATCCAAAAAATGGAATTCCAGCTGGTGTGATATAGAGGAAAGATGACTGGAGAATGTTGAGCCCCACCACTACAAGTACAGCTGGTCCTAAGAAAATAAACTGTGAGTACATGTGATTGGTATGAATAAAAATATTGGCAGATTATTACCAAGGGAGAGAAAAGAAATGCAAGTGAAGGAAATGTGATTTTAAGAGTAACTACAATTAAACTTAGAATGGACATGAGAAGTATCTCACTACCAGAAAAGAATATGGCCCTTAAGTAAGAGCAGTGGCCTAAAGAAACATGAGTTGTTTTGTGGATGGAAATAGAAAAGTTTGTGAAAGCAAGTAAATAATTTGCATATTAAAGGAGGGTGCAAACTATGTATGATGCAGTAAGTTCTTTCCAAAGGCACATTCTCTGTACCAGCCATGCTCTGTCACTTATGCTCTGTCACATTTCTAATAATGTGCAGGAAATGCAAAGCACATTTTCTCTTAGAAGTCTCTGGATGTTCAAGGACACTTTGGAACTGCAGCCTGGCAGAGATTTGGAAGGATGTCTCCCTTAAAATTTTAACCCAAATGAACATATAATTCATATTTCTAAAGGAAATGTCGATATAATTTGCTTGTATTAATAGATAACATTTTTTGGGTGAAACTAGATGAATCTTTGTCAATAAATAAATCATCCTTTTGGAATGTTATGTTCCAGAATTGCAAATCATGTAGTGTAGCAAAGTGACTTCATTACTTTTCAGTATGTTCTGCTCAAAATCCATACCTATCTACATAAAATTTTGCAGTTTTAGCTTTCTGTACGTTTGTCATTGTAGAATATTCTTTGGAAGCAAGACTCTCAACTGTAGAAGAGCTCCAAGATGGAATTTACACACGAATAAGATATATTTAGTATCATGCACTCTAATTGCTAAACACTGAAGAAAGCTCTTCATATTTATTATTATGACCACACTGTATAAATCATAATAAATGTGATAATAATTAGATCTGTAAGGCTAGAAGGTGGTGGAATGATTACTATGAGTTAAAAAATCAATAGTATGCAACTGTGAAGATACTTTTTCTGTTTCTGATACTGATTGCCTTCATAGAGCTCCAGAGCCTATTTCACGAGAACCTGAGCAAACAAAAGCAGCAGAAATATCCTTTGGATCTACAAGGAGAACCAGGAGTAGGGGACAGTTCATGTAGTCTCCTACATTTAATTACATTTTTATGTGCCCAATTCATATGCTTGAGATTATTGTACTTCTAGTGGAATTTTTGTTGTTTCTCATATTTTGCAAATGAACCGAAACTGAACAAATACTGAAGATTACTGTATTGTTTGAGAATTTTCTAAGGAGATGTTTCTAAGGGAGATACTGGGTTGTTTTAAACTAGGCAAAATGCTGGGCAGTATGATCAATCTATATGCCCAAACCTGGAGTAGAATAAAATAACAACAATTGATCCAAGAGGATTTTCATATTTTCAGAGTCTCTCCACTGGAAACCCACCACCTACCCAAGTAACAGACAAAAGCAGTTGCACCTTATTTTTATTAAAAAGTTCACACAATTTCATCAACAAGTTTTGACTAAAAAAAATATCTATTTATAGAGTTTAAATGCTTATATAGCAAGGGAGTTTTAAGTTGAGTGACAGGTGACAATGGATCTGACTGTGTATAAAGTATGTGCAGTTCACAGACTTATACAGCTCATAACAGCAGCATGGGCTGAATTTTTCTTCATTTTATTACCAAGACATTTACAATATCTTGTGTGAATTAGAACAAAACCAGCCAGAGACTAAGAATTCTCTGGCTACTTTCTTACACCAGTAATGTAAAGTTAATTTGGTTCTGTTACACTGAGAAATGTACCATCCCAGCTAACTGTCAGCAAACAACAATTGTTGATATAAACCTTCACCTCTTGGAGGCAATTTCTGTTTCTTATAATATATTGCTGTTGGAGCCCCCCGTCACCTACTAAACCCACAGTGCCAGAATGTACTCTCTTTGTTTCGTGACGTTAAGCATCATGGTGTCTAGTTCAGGATAATTCTCTGTACAGAGGACATGAACTCTTGATCTGACCTACATTTCTTCTCACTACAACAACAGAAGCTCTGCTCTCATGTCCTCCAGCACTAGCTTACGTCTTGAGAGTGACCGTCCATTCTGGCTCTCCATGGCTCCATCCTCTAGAAGGGATCATCTGTGGACTCGAGACTTGAATTTTCTAAGGACCTTCTCCACCTCCTGGGACAAGGATCTTGGGTAGCTTACAGTTCAACAGCCCAAAAGGCTGTTTTGAATCTGCTGAAGCTTACCTATTGACTACTCCTAAATAAAACAGGCCAGGGACTGTTTTTGAGCTCTGAGGTCGTGTCCTGTCTCATGCCCAGACTTTTTCTCTTCCCAAACACAGGGACCACACATCTTTAGGAATAGCCCCTGACATGTATAGTACATCCAAACAATGCCAAGCATAATCTGAAAGAGGAGTAGTTTACATGAGCCAAAACTGTGTTAGGGACTGTGCTGATATTTAACCAGTGTGGATGCTTGTGAGCTATGGAATGTTTACTAGCATGTCGCCACAGAGCCTAAGGTTGGTTCTGCTGCTGTTAAAAGAGATCTCTTGTGAAGGGGCATCCATGTGGTCCTGCTCCCAAGATGCTTGAATAAGGAGAGTTTAAACATATCCCCCGAGACCTCAGCTGGACAAAGTCTCTATGTACTGGGCCACATGTAACCTTTCTATGCAAGGCATGTCTCACCACAGCGAGTCAAGATTAGCTTGTTCTTCCATGTATGGTGGAGGAAAGAGAAACCTTTAGCCTCGAAAAAAGTCAGTGATAAGAGAATCTCGCGTCAGCAAAACCAAGTGAAAACAAAACTGCATTCTTCTCGAAGGCATTAATACAGACACAACAGTGAGGGCAAAGCAATGAATTTCACTTCAACTTTGACTCTGTTAGTTAGTCCTGACCTGAAAGCCAAAAGAAGTTACAGTCTTGCAGTGTCAAGACCACAGAAAAATAAAGTAAGCTAAAAGTACAGACTTTCTATATTTCTTCCAATAAAGACACTGGAATTCTAGGGAGGTTTCTATGGTAGGAAATATGTTAGTTTTGGCCTGCAAAGATGTCTTGTCACCTGGCCAAATGGGGCAATCACCTTGGCGATAGGGAAGCTGACGATAAAGTTCGCACAGCAGTGTTAGCTACGAAAGGGCAGAAGGCACAAAATGATTTCTTCAGGGTGGTGAACCAGGCAAGGTTCATCCAAGGGTCCCCTGGGTGGTGGTATGTGGCCCTGAATTATGCAGCAAATTTATCAATGTTTCCATCATCTAATTACTACAAGATAACTTGAAACAAGTTAAAACTATATATACAGAAATGTCTTTCTCTTACAGAGTTATAGTTTTACTTAGTGTAATGATTTACATATATTTCACCATTTCTTTGGCAGGCAAAGAAACAAATAACGTAAGGAAAAGGGGGTCATTTCAGGCAGTATAATGAATCTCCTTAGATGTATAAACGGGGAAAGGTGACAAATCTAGTGTGAAGGTTTATTTTTCTGTCCTTCTCCAATAGATCAGCTGTCAGCTGGTCTGCTGTCTGGGCTTTAGTTTTAAACTGACATGTACAGGGGGCAAGTATATATGTCTGGGTATGTCTGCTCTAATAAGTCCCTTATAAAAAGGCTGTAGCTCACAGAAACCTGTAAACTGAAACTCAGGCCCAATGGGAACAGAACAGAGATGATGTGGACAACAGTGAAGACAGGAATAAAATGGAGAACTTCCAGTATAGACATCCTTATCTTGTGCCATGTGTTCTATTATCTTTTGTTCAGTTTTGTTCTGGCACCAAAGGTAGTGTTTGCAGGAAAGGAATAGGAGCAGAAGAGACAGCAGGTGGTGTGCTCCAGACAGCATGTGTTGGAAATTGCCTAAATGAAGCTCTGGGTGTGCTGTTGGGTAGCAATCTCCCAGTTTTGCAGTGAAGTGGACAACAAGCACACAAGTTGATGAATGTGAGTGTAAAAAAATTTTATGCTGCTTATGGATGATAAATTAGCAGTATGGAAGAAAAACCCCAAACCAATAAAACTCAAAGACAGCATTTGGGAAGAATTTGCTTTGCCTTTCCTTGTCCCAACACTTCAGCATTGTGCTCTGAACTGAAGAGTGATGAAACAAGCAATTTACGACATTTAAAATGCTTTATTTGTTTGCTTCCTTGTTTTGTTGGATTTGCCCTCGGACTAGTTATTTACCTGACCGTTTCTGTCAGTTGAGCTAATAGGTGTTGAATATGCAAGAAGGAAATTGACCATCCAACCTGCAGTTACTGACTTAGGAAATAACACAGCATAGCATCATTCTTAGAAGACAACAATTACACTATAACCTGGATTAAAACTCCACCTGAAAAGCCTGCTTTTCTTTCCCCACTGATCCACAGTGAATTCAGCGCCAGACTCAAAGCTAACACTTGAAACCTGTAGTGAAAGTGGGATGATTTTTCTTGTAAGTCTATGCAGTAGCTGGGAATTTTCCAGTGAAAGTCATTTTTACTCAGCAGGCATGGGGAACAGGACAGGAATGACTGTTCTTTAAAACTGTATTTATTTGTTCGGATGAGGGTGATATTTGGAGTCATAGCGGGTAAAAAGTGACAGACTTCATTCTCTAGAATAGGTTAGACCTCAAGTATACATGCCTAGACCTTGCTTGCTATTCCATTGTAAGTCTTCTGAAGTAAGTACGATTGCATCCTGCTTTTTCCAATTTCGAAGGTTTTTATTCATTTTGATGCTGAAGAGCAACTAATTTTTTTTGTAATATTAATGTAAATTTGACTTTTGAACTCCCATAAAGTTAATATGACAAATTTATATCTAGCTGGAAACCTAACTTTAACACTCATTAAACAGTTTTAAACAAACTTAATGAACAAACTTTTCTATCAAGCTACATTTGATCAAATATTATGTTTTGTAAACATTTACTTTAAAAGATTATGAATGCCATTTGCTTAGAAATCAAAGAGAATGTGCCTTCTCAAGAAAGGGCATTTCAATTTGCTGAATTTGCAAGCACTTTATACAAAGCAGAGATTTTAAACCTATGCCTATATCAACAAGTAGCGCAGATCAATAGGAGCAGATGTGCAGAATGAAACAGTGGTGAGGAACTACTGTCACAAATACACACTTCACACTTTTTCTTAAATTCAGGCTCACTCTAGACTGCTCCATTGGACTGGATTCCCACTGGTGACTAGAGGGTATTCATTACATTCCTGGATCACATGTTCTAGTTTAATGTCATCCAGAAGATTCCAGCTCAAGTTCCCAGAGTCAGAGAGCTCTGTATGTGATCAATGCCCAGGTTGCTGGAAGATTGCTCTCAGAAGTGCACCCCTTGCCTGAAATAAAACACTTTTGTTGATGAGTCCTAAGCTGCCTTCTACGTTAGGTTAACATGGCCTAGGTTACCAGCTGCAGAATCTGAAGCAGTTCAGAGTTCTGGAATACTCAGTCTAATTAGCACCACTTCTTGGAAGCAGTATTTTAGGTACTGCAACACACTAATGTTGCCATTTGCAACTTGATTTTTTTTTTCCCCCTCTCAGCATATGGTGACTTTGCGGGGCACATACTACTTCCTTATGTGGAACCCCAATAAAAAAATGTACTTTGAAGAAGTATTTTATCCAAGATCAGGACTATGTAAATGAATAGATTTTCTCAGCCATGTATTACACAATTTATATGTGCTGCCCTGATTTTTGTGTAAATAGGGTCATGATTAAAAATATCTAATCAAAGATATTGTAGATTTTACAAATAAAACAAAACTAAGAAGTAATTTGAACATAGATTAACATTAAAACAAATCTGGAAAAGGAAACTTCAGAGGCAAGGCTACCTTAAAAACTATTTTTTGGTCTTGGATTAGCAAGTCTTTATAAGACCTTGTCTATACTTGCAAATGACAGAGATGGTCCTTTAAATAGGGGAATGGAAAAAAATTCTTTTTGCAGGTCTTTTCCATCTCTGCTTGGTTGGATTTAGCTACATAAGTTTCTTCTAAGAACTTCACATTCAGTGTTTATCATGATAAAATTAATGTACTTTAAAGAAGTTGAGTCAGTAAGGCTTTTTATAGGGTCTTAGATATCAACCTCCAATTTATATAGGGGTGTATTCTTGGTCTTTAATTCCACTGGGAGATGCACAGGATATAGTTGTTGGGTTTTTTTAATACTCTCAAAAAACCCAAATAAACCAAAACCACCCAAAAAGTAATATGACAAATTATTCTGATTTTAATAGAACTTTTTAAATAGAGAGAACTGTTTTACTATTGATGTCTCCACAATGACCAGACAGTAGACTTGGTTTTGTATGTATCTAAGCTAGAATCAAGCATAGATTTCACAAAGCACTATATGTGGTCCATATGGACACCAGGTGCATGTTTTCTGTATCCATACGATGATCACCTACCATAAGATAACTTTCATTCAGTTCCCTTTGGAGTACATGAAACGTTGACAAAGGGAACAGCATGTGCTGAACGTTAATTGGCACCAGACAAACTCATTATTCTCTGAAAGATGTTGTTCATCAATAGGCAACCATCTGCTTTGTATTTACATAAGTAACTATTGGTTTTTCTCTTATTACCATGCTGAATACTTGACAAAATAGCAAGGTATTCCTAATACAACCACTGTGATTATACATCCTGTTGAACAAACCAGGCAGTAAAGATGTATGGCTTTGAGTCCAAGATTAATTTAATTCTCTGATGGTCAAATGAGTTTCTGTCAAAAACAGTATGGAAAAAAAATGTAGTAAAACATAAAGATGTTTGCTTTGGTGGAGTGGGAAGTCTTTTTAGGTCAGAAACCTGTTTCTGATTGTGACAGCTAGTGGGTATTTAAGGAAAGAATATAAACCCAAGGCAGTCCCTCTCCCAGTGTTTGATACTTCGTAGTTCAGAGGGTTTTTTAGTGAAGGATGGTATCTATAGCATCATATTTGATATCCTGTGCTGGGTCTTCCCTAACCTTTCCAATATTGTTTTCCCTACATATGCTCTTTGACATGGATGACATCCTAACTTTTTGGTGTTTTCTGTTTTCTAGATTTTTTTTTTCTACTGAAGAATTTTTTCCAACTTCTATTATATCTAGTGCTGTAATATTTTACAAGCTAAACACCTTTGTACCCTCATGCCTAGTCCTATGGATGGTACTGTGTAAACTTGAAGAATGCTATGATGGAGAGTCTCATTCAAATGTTGCCTAGATGGCCTCAGTTCTGTCCTTCCATCTATTGTTGGTATCCACAGTCACACCAAACTCACTCCACCCTTACCTAGATAACCAATGAATTACATAATCACAGAATGGCTGGGGCTGGGAGGGATCACTGGAGATCTACTTCAACCCCCTGCTAAAGCAGATCCACCCAGAGCAGGTTACACAGAATCATATCCAGGTGGGTTTTGAATGTCTCCAGAGAAGGAGACTCCACAATGTCTCTGGGCTGCCTGTATTCCACCTTTCCCTCATTCAGATGAATCTTCACCTAGTGTTCCCTGGCATTACAAACCCACGTCCCTAACTCTACAGCTACTCTGTTTGGCATTGTAAGTGAAGATATCTCTGATGGTTTGATAGTAGAGAATTCTTCATGATACCTAAAAGGGATCTTAATTTCGTTTTCATCTACAAAGGATAAAGTCTTTTAATAGCATATTTTAAGATGTAATCTACTGTTTCTGAGGTTTTATGATGGATTGATACTGAGAAGAAATTTATCACCGCAGTTTTGGGCATAGGAAATCCCCCTTTTGTACCGGGCTTAGTATGGACATCTTCCATTTTAATTTCATGCCAGAGATGATGCAAATCATATAGGAGGTTCATGTTGACATTTAGTGACAATCTAGTTCATTGGATACTTGTAGTCTGAATTAGCAAGAAAATTCTTACTAATGAGAAATTACTACACAGCTGGCTGGCAGGCTTCTCTCTCACACACACACCCCCACACCCCCACCCCCCACACACGCCCCCACCCTCCCCCCACACCCCCATCCCCAAAGAAATTCTGTGTGACATCTAATGTTCAGTTCCATTGATTAGTCAAAATTATTCTTGAGTTCACTTTACTTTCAAAACAAGTGTAAACCCTGTGCAATTCATGGATTCGTGTGCATTTTTACAAAATATCGAATGGTTCTGTGTAGAGGACTGAGGGCGGTGGGTTGATTAGCATTGATAATGTGCAGCTGTGGCCTCGCCTCAGCAGCAGTGTGTTGGTTGACATGGATGATGTGCAGCTGTAGCTCGTTCCAGCTAAGTGGTTAAATAGCCCTGAGGATGGTGGGAGGGGGAGTAGCAGTGTGGTCTGTCCTCTGGAGGAAGGTGCTACAGTATGGACAGTTGAATCTGGCTGGTGGTAAAGCCTTGTTGCAGCCTGCTAGTTTGATTGTGCTGCAACAATTGGTGCCCTGTGTGAGGCTGGCTAAGTTAGATTCTGACTACAACAGTTCTGGAGGAGAGAAAAAATCTGAAGAGCCTTTCAGAATCTTTGCTTTGATTGCCCCGGTGCTGAAAAAGGTATTAATAAAAATTCTCTGGAGTGGGAGGGCTAGAGAAAAATGAAAAGTCACAGTCAATCTGCATTACTTACTGTGACTATATAGCACAAATGAAACAAATTAGATACTGACAGATATTACAGATGTAATGATGAGTTGCATGGCAGAGTCCACACTGTAAAAAGCATATCTTAATTAGAAGAGTTACTGCACTAACTGCCCTGGGTGGGCCTGGCATACTTACATTTGCCTACTGTTGAAAGAAGTGGTTTGCCATCTAGTACTAGTGACTTTATTGTGAGTGGAACTTTTTTTTTTTTTCCTGGGTTAGTATGGCCTGGGTCAGATATCTTATGTGGTGGTTCACACTGCAGCTGCACAGTGAATTTTGCTGAACTAAAGAGAAATAGGCATAGCAAGTAGATCTCCTGTTGTTCACAGTGCCACATTACATTGGTTTGTGGTGATTGTGGAACTATAGCTTCACTGTCCATCCTCATTTCAGTGGAAATCTTTAATACCAGACTTACCAAACAAAATTACACCCATGGCGTAACATTTCCACACAGCTTAACAGGAAAAGCGGTGGTTTTATACTACTTCACTTAAATTTAAGATGCTAATACAAAAGAACATAATAGTTTTCAAAGTTCAAATAGATCCTGTTGAAACAAAATAAATGCAAGGTTGTCTTGGGAACTGTCTTTTGGCCTTACATGTATATACCTTAGAGTCATGACACGGTGTTAGTATAATACTGTGTCTTGTCTCCAGTCTTAATACAGACATTATGGAAATAAGTATTTTGTCCTAGACTTGTAGGAAGAAGGACAACATGTAGGATATGTTCTTTAATTAGGTCATAACTTTGTCAGTCTAACTCCCCTGGGGATCACCCCCCAGTGTTGCTTAGAATGCAGGTCTTTGTTTCTGTCTTGCACATTTCCATCTCCTGGCAGGAGAGGGGTGGTCAGCTGTCATTCTTCACCACTCCAAACCCAATTTCAGTTCTTTATTTTGACCCCTAAAGTCTTCCCATCTATAGAGGTTAAGAGGTGAGAAAAAAGAGGTCATTATTTCATTTTTCTGTGTGAAGTGGGAACAGTTGCTGCATACTGTTATCTTTACCTGAATATGAATGAGCTGTTAGAAAAAAATTGTTGCTTTAACCCAAACTTACCTGTTTCAATGCATGTAGTTTAATAATGAATACAGCCTGTTATGGGAACTGAGCTATTACAAAAATGTAGGATTTTCTTGCTTAGGGTGAATTACAGATGGTGATTTCTGCTGCTGCTCTTTTGATGCTGTTAAAATTACCTCTAATAACAGTATTTGATTAGAAAAGTTTTTAGTGTAATTTTTAATAGACTGTATGAATCAGAACATTAAAGACAAAATCATCCTTATAAATTTCTTCTGCCATTTTTTTGCTCTTCAGAAAAATTACGTGCAAGTCAAGATGGCCAATCCTAGAGAAATGGAAGGATGTAATTCCTTCTTAGGTGGACTAGAAAGCAAATGTCCAGTTTAGAGTTTGAAGAGATTTTTAATTTTTCTTACCGCCACCTATTAAAATGGTCTTGAAAAGGCTCATTGTTGGAATACAATAGGAAGAATATTTCTGTGGCCATACCTACATACTCTTGCTTTGAAAATTTTTGGCCAGTGTATGTATTTCTATGCATGAAATGGAAACATTGGGTAGGCAATGAGAAATATTTCTTTGTGGGAAAGAAATTATGCAGTTTGAATCTGGGGGTCAGAAGCACTTGGAGGTCTTTTGCAAGCAAAGATGTCAGTGATGGTATCTGGTTTTGGTGGTGATGGGGAGAGACTGTGTTCCTGACTCCTCCTTGTATTTATGTTACAAAACAAAACTAGGTTTGCATTGAAATATAATTGTAGTTTGACTTTTATGTGCTTCTGCATAAAATTTGAGTTTTAATAATGTCTCTTTTCTCTTTGAAACATAGAAAAAGAGTGTAAAACCATAGAGTAGTGAAATTGATCAAAATGTTACATTATGATTCTGTTCTTTCAAATTTTGTCCTAGAGTTCATGTAAATTCTGTATCAATCAACTAAGTTTGGAGAATATAATAGGGATTATTTTAAAATGGAACTTTCTTCTACAGCCAGCATAATTACGGAAGAACAGAAATTCAGACTTGATAAATTGTTCCCTATTTATAATATTAAGTAAGGAATCAGTGTGGAAAATTTCTATAAATGATAAGAAAATCTGTGCCACTAAATTACCAGTTTTATTGGATTACTAAAGTAAAACCTCTTCAGTTAATTGAAAACTTGATGAACTGTGCTTTTTGACAAAACTTGGGCTTTCATCAGAAAATGTTTTTTATAGGACTCAAACAATGGAATCCTGATGTTGGATTGTTTAGGTAGTTAAGAACATAAATCCTTATGGGTATGAGCAAGAAGGTCAGGAATCTGATTCAAAAATATATTATTTCAGGCACATATGTGTCGATGACCTTTGACGGCCTTCACTGGGGCATGCCAAATCAAGGGAGGCTCTCTCCATTGCATTACATCATGAGTATCAGTTGTAAGGGTGTTTTTATGACTAGATGACAAAAGTAGTATGTGCATGTAGAGGATGCTCAGAGATTAAATTTATCAGCAACAGTGCAGTGTAGTAGGCAGAGAGCCAAGGCACCACTAACTTTGCATTGAAGCTCAAAGCTTATACTAAACAACATCAATGGCCTGAGAAATTATATCTGATAGCTTTCAAACATGCTTGGTGTTTATGTATCAACAGCGGTATTTGATCAAACTGCTCAGAAAAGAGTGTGTTGCCCTTTCTGCCTGAACATTAAGTCCTGTGCTGGCTAAGCTGATTCTTTACCAGGAAGCAAGGGCAAGCCTCTGTCTCTTAATCCTGCCAATATTTAAGAGCCAGCCCGCTGTGCCCTTCCTGAGTGTAGAGAAAGAGAAGAAGTTTTGCTGCACCGCTTCCTCTTCCAAGGACGTATGATTTGTGGCAGCTGCCATCTCCCAGATTCTGCTCAGGGGAAGAATGTGAGGGGCTTTATTCCACACTGGGAGGAATCTGCATACCTTACTCCAAACTTGTTCTGGATTAAAAAAAAAAAAACAACACAAAAAACCACAGCATCAAAAAAAACATGCTTTCATTTCATTAGCTTTTTATCACGACTTGTAGTGCTACAGAAAGCTCAGAGGCAAAGAGAATTCCCAGTGGCTGTACCTATGGACTGCCTATCAGGGGGAAGGCTTAGCTACACCGTTGCTCTGCTGTCCTGGCAGAGAATCATGTGGATTCTGCAACATGAACAATAAGGCCACTCGTAGTCTTCAAGCTGTTTAAGGGCCTGTCCATCTTAAATTTTCCGTAGGCTGTATTTTCCTGTTTGCTATTTGCAAGAGGTCAGAGAACAGACCTTTATCATACACATGCTGCCTTCTCCTTACTGACCGTTGGGAACTGTGAAGTTTTTAAATAAAGAGTATTTCATCTGTGCAGCATAAGTAGGACTGGAGATTAAAGATCTGAAGCACAGTTTAAGGTGCATGTCTTCTACACCTCTCTAGAATAGAGATGTTGGTATTAATACAAGTTGGGCCTGAGGCCCCAAAACCTTTGGGAAGGCTTTTTAAAATATAGTTTTTCTTTTGCAAAGTAAATAAGCAAGAAAGCAAAGCTGATGCTTTCTCTGTTTGGAGGAAAGAGCGGACAACAAGCACAGCTGGTATACTACCTTTCTGCAGCAGTATCTGTCTTATCACAATACCTTACCCATGCCTATGTCCTTCCTCTCCTTTGCAGTACTGCTCCCCTTCTTCTCATAAGATTCCTCAATTCTTCCTCCCTTTCTTACTGCAAATTCAACATTCCCTGCTTTCTCCTTTTCCTGATGCAGTAACACCCATTCCATTTTACCTTCCTCCTCCCAACCGTGTAACTGCTGAAACTGCTACTGTCCCAGGAAACCACACATTTTGCCAGGTCAGCTGTAGAGTGTGGCTGGGGGTGTGTGGGGTGTGGGTATGGGTGGGTGGGTGCATGGGGGTGTGTGTGTGTGTGCGGTCATATTAAAGGGTTTACTGAGTGGACCACCATGCTCTTTCTCAGGCTGGGGCAGGTCAAACAGTGCTCAGTGCCTCTCAGGTGCTGGTAAGACAAATACATTGCTGTGAAGATCATGCATAAACAATTTATATGGGCCTGTACTAGACTGAAGGCTATCTGATGTACAGATAAGTAAAAGGCTGACCAGTGAGGTACAAATCCTTTGGTACCTTTGTTCAAAAAAGGGAAATATGGAAGACAGGTAGAACTGAGAATGGATGTACAGAGTCTTCTCTCCACTGAGGAGCTGGAAAACCAGGTTGGGAGTAGGGTAGGATCTCTCAGAGCTGCCCACTGCCAAAGGACAGCTGTCAACCTTAGAATTATTTTTTTTCATCATGGGGCATCCTCACCCACTTCTGATTAAGGACATGTTCAGTTTTGCAGAACTTGGAACTTCAGTAATAGAAATCCCAGAGTATAATACTGTAATCTCTTAGAAATTAAAAATTTTTAAGGTTTTAATGATGTACTTGAGGACTGAAGCCTGATACTGAGATCACATTGATGGGCTTTAAAGAAGATAAAACTGTTGAATTATTAACATTCCTAAATATATCTAGGAATTTATTTTTTGAAAATGAATGGGTATTTTTTCATTTTGCACCAGAGTCCTCTAACTTTTAAATGTAAAAATGTTAATTCAAATGAAAGCAGTACTGAACGTGCACTTTAATAGTTGCAGTACACCAGGCAAAAGAAGTGGCACACATGCAAACACACAGAAACTGATGACTCTTGCTTTTTTCTGCTAGTCAAATGTAAAGGTATTACATGATTTAAACAGAGGGTCTGCTCTGGCTGCAGGGACATTTTTCTTCATATGTTACTGCCTTTGCTGCACTCAGAGCAGAAACTCTTGGAAAAAGTATTTCTAGTAAAAATTTGCATGCAGCCAAATCTCTAGATTGTTTCTCTTCCTCAGAAGTGTTGATTTTTCTGGGCCCTCTGCAAAAGACATCAGCAGGGATTTTGATGAAGACTGAGAACATGCTTCCTACCAATAAAAGAGAGTAAGTAGGTGTTCAGCTGAGTGTCTAGCTTCTCGAGCTTCAGGCGGTTTCATTAACTTAATTTTACTGTGTGATTAAGTTCGTTATAAAGGTTAGAGACTTGCAGGATTCACATTTCAATCCAGCTAAACACAATTCATGAAACAGAAATCGTGCTAAAAATAACGGTTTTATTTTTTTCCAGAGGAGCAGAAATGGAATTATCTTACCCTCTGCTCCCATTCTTGCACAATGGAATGGCTGGTATGGAAGGTTTTTTTCTTCCAAAAAAAGACCTGACCTGTCACTTACTGCACATTAAGGATTGTTTAGGACCTTTGTTCCAGTCATATCTGAATAATGTAATGCTGCTTCTTATTATAAACCTAAAGCCATTTGAAGGGTGCTTTGCTGATCATTAGATACTGCAATGAACTCCATGGACCTGATTATGAGATACTGCACATTTACCATTAAGAAAGAAACCTTACTCAGCATTTTTTCCAAAGAGTAATGAAAGAGTTTTATTACAAAAGTTTACTTTCTTTTCTTTGAGGAGAAGGGAAAACAAAATATTTTTAGACAGTACCATTCAGCAAAAGCTGAGTGCTTTCTAGCAATTTCCTCTGTATGTATACTGATGAATATTTCAACCTAAAATAGGCTATACAATAGAATATACCTCTTTACATCAAATAACCTAGCGCATAATCTCTGTAAGACCGTTATTTTTAAAAAGAGCTATCATTTGGAAGGCAGATGGAATTGGCAGTTATCCATAGAAGTGCCTACTTTGTGTCTGCCAGTGGGGGTAGAATTGAATATGTTGCTATGATATAACTATATACATCCATAATGTGGTGCATCAGCTTAAAAAACTTGGGACGGAGGCTTTTCTGATATCTCTTTAAATTTAGTTGCATCACTTGAATAAGTATCTTGCTTCAAAAGGAGCCTGTGCATACAATGTTATTCTCAAAATCGTGTTTATGAGCAAAACGGAGGCACACCTACCTATAAAGACAGAATTTATTGTTAGTACAAATGAAATCTCAGCAGTCTAATTAAGGAATATTTATTAGTTTAGATGTAGTTATTACAAAAACCCTAAGGAATAAAAATGTAATTATAATTGTTATATATGTTTTTAGTTTCTACCCCTTATCCTGGTGTTATGCTCATGATTCCCCTGCTCCTTTGGTCCTAAGGTTGCTGGTCCTTCACTGAAAAAAATATGATAGTCTTGATAGTGGTTTCTTCTTTCCCACTTTGGGATACATTTGGAGTAATTTTAAATGTTTGCTGGCATGCTTTTACACCTTTGCTCTTACTTCACTGATCTGCAGCTGCATGTTACATTTGAATTTGCTATATATGGTGCCATTTATGTTTGTTAGATACTATGTGCTTGTTAATTCTAAAATCAGTTTTGTCTAGCTCCAAGTTTACATTTCAATTAACTGACCATTGGGAAATTGGTTGTAGTCATGAGGTTTCCAGTGCCAAACCTGTGTCCCAGCTTTTATCTCCATTTTACTAGGTAAATTGTTAGGTAGATAGCTCACCAGCTTAAAACAATTTTTTTATGTTAAGTAAGGTTGAAAAAGTGCTCTGCTAAAATTATCAATACTCAGTTACCATTTTTAACTCAATTTTTCTAACTGCCAAAAAGGTTGGCTAGGTTTGAGGTCATATCACTTGGAATTGGTTTTTACGCTCAGCAACATCAAAAATGTTTTAGTGTTTTTTACTACACAATGAAATAGGAAAAGGAAGCACAACTCATCTTTTCGTTTTTAACACTTCTTTCTCTATTTTGTTTTCCCCTGTTGCAGAGCAAGAATCAATTCCGGCTCTTCTTTGGGGTCATCTTGGTCAAGTCATTTTGGCCTGGATTCTTTCATTTCTGGAGTATACCTAGTTATCTGGGATTAGATGTCAGCAGAAATACCTTTTCCTTTCATTCATCTCTTTTCTGCAACCACTTTAACATGGCTTAAGTTTGAGATTTCCAGAGAACTGTGCCAATTACCAAAAATTACTCAAAAAGACACCTTAAAAAACATGCAAAGTATTTCTGTTTAACCCTCTTTTATGGTAATTTGCAGTCCTGTTAAATCCCTGTCTCCTTTCTGGCTTTGACAATACAAGACAATACAGAAAAAATGTAGAACAGTACTAGGCAAAACAACCAGAACCAAGTCCTGTATTACATCAAAACCACTGAAGATGCTTTTGCTTGACACCTTACAAGACAATATGGAATGAGATTTACCTATGACTAAATAGGGCCTTTATTTTTCCAAAAAGCAGGACAGCAAATACCAGGAAAGAGGAAGAGGATGAGCAGGAAAGATAGGAAGGGAGGAGCTTCTGTTTTGCTGCATGTGTAGATGTGATCTTTAGTTCCCCTTCTCTTTAATTTTATCAGTATGTTTTTTTGAGTTAAAAGAGTCATATGGTTTATGTGATAAAACCTTAAGTTTCATTTTAAAGTGGAATATATTTCCATGCCATCCAAAGTTGACAGCTATTCTGAGGTGTTTAACTTGTTCCTTATGGAGAAAATATCTAAAGAGTGGCAATTTTATTAATTATGAGAAGAGTCTGGTGATTTGCACAGAGACACTTATCTGAAGAGTGTTTTGGTTTGCTATCAGAACTCTAATCTCCTTAGCCTTAGAAAGTCTTAAATCCCAACTCAGTTCTCAGCTCACATAACACATATAAATAATTTATTTTACAATTGGGTAATCTAATAATATAGTTATAAGTTGCAAATGGTCTTGCTGTCTTGCAACCAGAAATCAGAGGATAAAAGAGCAACCCAGAGAACTATGTCTACTGGTAGGCCTGGGGTTTCGATGCATCTTTTGCCATGCTCTGGTACTGCATGCTACAAAGGGACTGGCAGGAATCTGAACGGAGAAAACCTGCTCTTAATACAACTCTCTCTAGTGCCTTCGAAGTTAAAAAAGCCCTTTCCTTGAAGGCAGCTAAACTGCAGTCCAGTGAAAAAGTTTGAGAGAAATGCTGTTGGACAGTTCTGTTGAATGAGGCGTTTTGTTGCTGTTCTGCAGGGATGATGGAGTGACAGGAGAATTCTGTTGAATCCCATACCATCCAGAAATGGACGGGCTAACAACTATATTCCTTACTAGGCAAAATTTTCACCAAACATCCTCCTTCCTTCAACATGTATCAGTATAACATGGTTTTTTTTGAGAATCTCCTGAAGATTCTGAAGAAAAAAATTATCTTGTCCATGAGGGCAGTCAGGAAGATTAAAACCCAGTAGTAATGATAGCCTGGTTAATGGTCATTGCTCAGTGGTAAAGAAGGAGCCATGGGGTATCTAACTGCAGGAGTTGGTACTGAGGATCTGAGGGGAACAACATAAAGGTGATATGTACAATCACCCTTCTACATTTCATCAGGATTTACAGCCCATTACAGTCACAGTAAGTCTTTTTACTAACTTTAATGCTCTTTGGAACAGGCCCCTATATGTTCTTTATTTTAATATAGACCTTAGCTTTAGTACTTTAAAGGATTTTTCAATTCTGTCAAGGGGAATGATTTAAAAAAGCTTCTTTTTTATTGTTTTGTTTACACTCTGTGTTCAGACTATGATCTACAAGAATGAAACACTATCTTGCCCTTCTTTATAATGAAATTCAATGAAAGATCAATTAATCCCATTGCAGTAATATAAAGTAAGAATGATTTTTTTCATAATGATTTTGTAACACTGATTGAATACATTGGATTAGATGTGATAACTCCTGAGTATAGTTTTCTTAACTCCTGATTAAGAGTCATGTGGAAAGCACTCATGTAGCTAATGATAAACTAATCTATTCAGGAGGACAGAATGTTTATAGCTAATTTATCAGTGACCTGCAACACAGTGTGAAAATAATTTATCAGTGATGTGCAATGCACAGGAAATGAACACAACTATTTTTAGATCCTTATTTATTTGCTGTGATTATAACCATGTGACTCTTCAGTAGCTACTGAAGACATGTTTTATAGCGTGACTGCATGTTGCTTTTACACTCTCTCCTCTCTGTTTTTAATTATAGTACCATCACGTGAGTGTATCTGGAATTAGAACTCTGTAGCTGTAGGTCAGCAATAGCTTAATTGTTCAAGATTCTATATAAACTAATTGTTGCTTGTGATCTTTAGAAAAAGAATGCATGCCCAGATTGAAGGAAGCAGGAAGTAAATGTGAGGATGCTAAAAATAATAATAAAAAAAATCAGAAGCTTTCTAAATTAAGTTTTAGAATGCTATTTAAAAATCACTCATATGCTTTCCTATTTAACACTCCCCTTCTCACAACTTCCATTTGACTATGTCAATAATAGTATATATCTTATGATCACTTAAGACTTTCAATATTCAGGACAGACTTTGCTGACTATTGATTTTGGCCTGGAAAATGAACATATATTTGTTTGGAATCATCTAACATGTGGGAAATTTAGTTCTTAAAATTAATGTAATCAGGAAACTATCTGGAAAGCAATCAGTACAGAGCTAGCATAGACATTTAAAATTTATCAGAGAAGTGTAAAATTGTTTCCAAAATATCTGATTGCTAAACAGCAATAAAAACGCATAACTGCTGAACAGCTAAAGATCAAGATTTTGCATATCATAATAAAACTCAAATTTTTTTAGAAAACAATTTTAAGGCAGGCATGATATACTTACTGAACGTTTTGACACTTTAGAGAATATCTTCAGAAACAATAAAAATGGAAGAAAACAGTTGCTGGGATTACAATATATTTATAAAGCACATTTTAAAACAGTTTTCCTTCCACAAAGAGATGAAAATCTAACTGAATAAACAGCAATGACAATTTGTAATGCTTGGAGGTAATAAAGGTAATAATTCATCACATATTAAACAATTAAATGTGGTTTTCTCTTTATAATTGTGATGGAGAAACATGAAGAGTACGTTTTTCTGAATACCAATACTGAATACCATTTTTAAAACTTTCTCATAAACTTAACCTTTTTTGGTCAAAGAATGTCACATTGAAAGTTTGCTATTGGCCTGCTATTTTCACTGTCTGAAAGGTTAGTTACTTGATTAAACTAACTAATTTTTGTAGTCTTATGACCAGCATACACAGCCAGAAATCTATGTGTAAAGGCACATAACACAGACACACTTCCATTTCTAGTATCACCTAAAAGTATCTTCAAGTCTTTTCCTCCTTCTTCACCAAAAGCTGTGTATGAGTTAGATGGAATGCAACACATGCACTAACTAATTTCACTTAAGTGCTACTCTATCATTTGGGGAATACAATGACTACATGCTGTTTACACAGAAATATTTTGGAAGACCAAGACAGTGGCTGTTTTGGGTTAGAGGTGAGATTACTGACTATGTGTGTAATATTGGTTTTCCACTTGAGTGCTTAGGTTCTTCTGGTTGAAACTCCAAACAGAGTAGAAGAACCATAAGCCAAGAAGTAGTAATTGTACTGTAAATCAACAAGCCAGAATGGAATAATGTGGAGAAACCACACAAAAGAGTGGTAGTTTGAAGATAGTACATTAATATCTTACTTTTTGGTATGAAACATAAGAAACTAATGAAATACTATTTTCTTACTACTTAGAAAAGAGAGGGACATGAGTTTAATTTATTTGTTATATCAAAAAGAAAAGAGAGCAAAAGGAGGGAAGGCATGCACAGAGGCAAAGGAGAGGGAGACTGGTGAGGGAAGAGAGAAGCAAGATGACAGAGGATGCACAAGGTAGAAGGCAGAGAAAGATGGAAGGCAAGAGGACTCCCTGTTGCAGAAACTTGACCTTCATCTCATGTAAAGCCCTTGCTGAAACTTCTTATGCAACCATTTGTGTGAGAACACTTGACTAAACTAGAATTCAGCATCAATGGCCTCACTATGTTTCTCACCCTGATCTATCGTTCTTTCTCCTCTGATGTGTTTTGGTGCTGTCTCTAAGGGAATGAATTTAACACTGACACCTCCTCAACTGTCTGCCAGGTCCTTCTCCATGCAGAAGACCTCTTCAGTAATGGCTGAATTCAGAATCAGGTGAATTCTATGCCCAGCTATCTCAAGTGTGACCTGCTGCTTCCTTTTCTACTCCAGATTCTGCTTCTCACAATTCTGAGCTCATTGTCCATACTTTCATTCTCTCAGCTATATTTGTCCTGTTTTTTTTCACCCATCACTACCTTCTGCAAGGTCAGACTGACCCATTCAACTAAATATCAGGATTTCTACTTTTTTTTTTTCCGTTGTCCTTTACTTTTATCTCTAGCATATTTGACTGGGAAAATGTTTCTATTCCTGTAACTCATCACTGGGAAGGCCTGGTCAGTTTCCCATGAGGTTCCACACTGGAGATGTTCATGAAAGGCTGCAGCCCATTGGAAGGACCCACACTGCAGCAAGGAAAAAGTGTGAGGACAGTGGAGTGTCAGAGAGGAGCTGTTATGGAGCAGCACACCCCCCATTTCGCACCCTGCTGCACTGCTCGCGACTTGAGGGAGGTAGAGGAGCTGGGAATGAAGGAGTGAAACCGAGCCTAGGAGGAAGGGAGGTGGGGAGGGTGGTTTACTTTTTGTCTTTGTTTCTCACTATCCAAATCTATTTAATGTGTAATAAATTAAATCATTTTTCCCAAGGTCAAGTCTGCTTTGCCTGTGAAGGCAATTGGCAAGTGACCTCCCTATCTTCATCTTGACTCATGGGCTTTTTATTTTTATTCTTTCTCCATCCTTTTGAGAAGGGGGAGTAAGAAAGTGGCTGGGTGGGTGTCTGGCAGCTGGCCAAGGTCAATCCATCACACACACACAAAAGCTCTGTAATCTTCCAGATACGTGTGCTGCCTGACATTAACTTGGTTGAAATAGATGCACAGGTTACTGTTGCAATGGAAGCATGGACTGATTCAACTGTTGATTACGTTATAGATAGAAAGACTGTTGAGCACATGGAACAAATTCCGAGGCCAACTCTGACATTGAGTCTTCCCTGCCTCAGTCAAGTCAATTGCCTTCAACAAAATTACTATCTTTTAGAGCTTTATGCGCTTTACGAAATGTAATTGTAGGTTGCTTGCAGTGCTTTGCTATGTAAGAGTGAAAATCCGTCACAGAATTCCCCTGACATTTCTTAAATTTACAATGACCGACAGACCTCTGCTGCAGTAACACTGGGAGGACCCTGGACCTCTCATGGATGTCATATAGACATTTTCCCCTTACAAGCTTAGCTGAATAAAACACTGCTTTTGAATTCTATGGATCGTTTTTTCTGCATCAGAAAAATGTAAAAATTGTCCTTAGAGATGCGTGACTTACAGAAGCTTCCCAATCCCTTTCCTATTATTTATTTGGATTTCTGACCAAATACAGCAAAAGCAGTGGAAGAGCTCCTGTCAGCTTCACGAACCTAGGATCAAGACCTTATTGAGGGATTTGGATATCACGAGCATATAAACACTTGAGTGGGCATTGTTAATTATACATCAAAGTGTCTTGAAATTAGTTGCAATACAGATTTGTTTGCCAGCTAGAACCTCATGATCTTGGAAAACGTGAGCACTCATCCTCTGAGATAAAGGGAAAGGCAGGGAAAGTCTAGGTGTCAAACATGCAGGTTACATATGACAAGCCCTTATGTGAAATCTTGTTTTAAAACGTGCAATGTTTGTCACACTGCTTGAAAAGAACTTTTTTTGTTGCTCTCCTCTAAGGAATAGTTTTCCACATTATACAGCTACAAGGTCTTATGATTAACTTATGTACTATACAACTTGCAGCAAGACTAACATTCATATAGCTAAATTTAGCTATAGTGCTGCTGTTGGTTGCTGATAAGCTAAAATTACATTCTTTTGATTTGTCTGCCATTTAAAAAATACTTTAGAGGATTATTACGTTCATAATCAGAATTATCACTGTCTCTCCATACTGGATTTAGGTCTTGTGGCTGAAGTGTGATTTCATACTTGACTATCTTTGTTTCCACAGACAATATGCTTCATAATTTTAAGTCCTAATGAAGAGACTTTAAAAAGAGTGACAAAATCCATTTTTTTTTTTTTTTTTAAATAGTTAAAGACTCTTCAACATATTCTGTCAGAATAGTGGAAAAATAAGATAGACTATAATTAAATGTCCAGTATTCCCAACCCCATGGAGAACAGTAGTAATAGTTCCTGTAATATTTTTCTAAATGGCTGCTTATTTTATCTATATAAATAATATATTTAATAGAGATGTGCAAAGAATTTTCTTGGGTAGGGAATTTTGGGAGTGTAAAACCTGTTTTTCACATCTCAAACAATCTGCCAATGATGGACTCACCTTCTGTTCTTACTCTCCCACTCCTACCCCTTTAAGACATTTTCATAAATGTAACTCTTTAATAAATCATGCATGTTTCCATCATCACTACTGAGCTAAAAGGAGTTAGCAGCAGATGTTCTAGAGGTCAGCTATTTGGCTTTGCTTTTGTGACCCTTTTGTTTGATGCCTTTCTGAGACAGGGCAATAGCAGACCACACTACAGGGACAGGTGACAGACCTGTGAATTCCTTAAGGTCACTGGACAGACACTGGAGTCCACTAGAAACTCTGCGATGCTGCAGTGCTGTCCATGACTCTTTTTCATCTCATTGAACAGCCCCAGTTTGAGAAGCCTTTAAAGTGGCAACACTTGGAAGATATGGCATCTTAATTTTTTGTTTTCCTGCAAAAGAGGGATGGCAAAATAATGAGTTTACAGCCACAGTGATCTCTAGCAATTCACTCTTGCATAATTTTCCAGATCCATTTCAGCCTTGATTTAATTAAAGGCATGCTAATATTCTAACGTAGCAAAAGACGAAAGACTCTGTACTTTTTGCAGAATGTAAAGGGGAAGACTAAGGCCTATTTATGTGATACACTTCCAGGCTGTGCTCTCACAGCCAGATAGGATTTACTCACAGCAGACATATGCTACCCTTTCAACCTGGTGTAATAGAATCTGTATTAGAGCTCTTTTGGGATGGAAGAATGGATTATGTCCATGTTTAAGATATTTGTAAAAGCATCTGTGATTCTACTCAGCTTTGTTTTGAAAGACTGTAAAATGACTTTTCAGTTTTAGAGCCTCTCAAGGGCTTGTATGTCATAGTTGCCTGATCTCCTTATCAATTCAGAGCCTATTAAAGCTGCTAATAAAGCAGATCAAGACTACTCTGTTTACAAAAGCTAGCTTGCCTACCTACCAAAACATCATGTCCTAAATTAAGGAGGCATCTTTATTACACTTTCCCCCCCCCCTTTTTTTTTCCTTCCCTCTCACAAAACATTTATCATGCTAAAGTTTCCTGCTCCAGAGTTCTGAACATGTCTAAATTAAAAACATGATTTATTTCATGTATTTATTCTACTAATGGTCCTTGGTTATAAGTAAGTGGTAGATTAAGATACCACCAATAAAAATTCTAGACTGAACTAGAACAAATAAACTACTTCAACTGAATAAATAAATTCAGATTTAACATTTGTTGTGCCTGGAAAATAAAATAGATTAGCTATTTGCCATGGCTAATGTGGAGTTTCTCAAGCTATTCCAGAGGATAAAACAGTGTCCAGAGAATAAAACAGTCTAGGACAAGAATCACGTGAAAATACTCTGCCACAGTGTTCTGTCTTGAACATGGGAACAGATTACACTGGAAACCAGCTCTCTCTTGTATTGTGGCAAAGTGTACAGGCAAATGAATAATCTTTTGGGCCTCATCCTCAATAAATAGAACCATGTTGATGATGCCCCAGCATAGGTATGTTTCACACATGCTGAGTTCTGTCTGTAAATCTGATCAAAGAACTCTCTTTACATTAAAAAAAAATAAAATAATTCAGGCTCACAGAAAAGAATGTAAATGATTTTTTTTATTATTTTATTGTTTTGTTTTGTTTTTAAATGCTGCAGTCTACTATTCAGATTGTTGTCTTTACACTGAGACCATGACTTTTCAGATAAAAAAGTATTTATAATTACATACTGTTAGACTTTGTAGTTTGAATCGTAGGTGGGATAAAAGTAAAAATTAAGGTTAGGAAACTCTATGTGTGGTTTAGGGGTGAAACAGAAATTGACAGAAATGGGGAGTTTTCTTCCTAATCAGCAGCCTTATGCCACAAATTCTTTAACATGGACTTTAAAAGTAGCAGTCATACAATTTTAATCCTGATTTATGGAACTTTGATGTGATCTGCAAGGAAAATGCAGATATCTTGAACAGTTTACTCAGAGCAAACTTATTTGAAGGCCAACGGTGGAGATAATGACCAGTAAGTATTTACCTGGACACTGGAAAAAGTTCAAAAATATCAGAATGAACTTTCTTCGTTGTCTGTGCTTGGTTTCTGTTGCAGCAGAAATTGAAAATGTATGTGGCTTTACAAGGAGATTTTAAAAAATATGCTGAATACCTGCTGCTTGCTGCTGCTGCCTTTCTTCTGCAAGCTATCTTTTTCTGTCCTTAACTCATATGACTAGAGAAAGGTAAGCTCTGAATATTTTATAGCCATATCTCTTTAGAAGACATAATAAGGCTCCCATCTTATCTGGCTGCAGTTGCTGCCAAGGAATCTATACCTTTAAGTTTTTTTGACCATCTATCTTATTTTGTCCCTCTGGAAATTAGGAATCAGGTATCTCAGTATGCAGGCAACTTTCTTATTCTCATAAAAGCTTGACAAATAAAAGGCCTTTCCCCCTCATATAACATAATGCAACAGACCATAATTATGTGAGGTGAAGGACATTTGCCTTGTTTTAAAAGGGCATTCACACAGCTATTGCTTGTCAGCTAAGAGGCAGTAGTCATCAGTGTAAGGAACACGTACAAAATATGAATCAATTATGGATCAAGATCTAGCTCAAGTGTGCTGGCTCTGATTTGACCTTGCATACATCAAAGCCTTAAAGCCCTCTGGAACTGAAGCAAGACCTTCAATCATCCTGCCTTTACTCACTAAAAAGCACCAGGAGCACTAAACCAACAGCCCTGTGGTTGGTGGTTACTGCATGAGGCCCAGTTGCCACTCCAGATGCCTTGATAATGTATAACCTTGTGATTGTGTCCTATTCAGAAAGTTTTCAAAAAGATTTTTCATTGTTATTATAGTGTTCTGTGGTTTTGGGAGAGTCAACTGGATAATGTGAAAAAAAATCTGTTTTGATAGTGCTAATTAATTCTACTAAAAGTAGTTTACAGGTTGAGTTTGTTTGTTTTTTTTTTTTACCTGAAGTATTCCATTACATCCATGCAGCAGAATATGGAAGGGCATTTAATACATATACAATATTAGCAAGTTCGATATACATGTTCCTGGACACTGAATAAAGGAAATGTCCTCCGTCTATGGTAGGAAACTGTATCAACCACCAAAATAGACAGACTGCTCATAAACTACTTATGTGCTGAACCATGTCCACCCAGAAACGTATGAACTGGTCTAGGCCAAAAGCTTTCCAGGGCGGTTAACTGGCAGTCAGTGCCAATCAGCCAGTATAGAGCATGTGGAGATGTTAGTAGTTCAATATACTGTATAGATGTAGCTACACAGTGCCTGCTCTTGACTTTAATTCTCCCTTGTGCTCTCCGATGGTCAGCTCCCTCAGCTCCTTGGGGCAGAGCTGTAGCTAACCTCTACCACTGTGGCCATCTAGCAGCTACCTCCTCCTCTTGCTGTCTGTTTTTCCATTCTGATGAAGTTAGATGCAGCAGAATCCACTGGACATAAGTGTTCTGTAATCCATGTACTTCTCGTGTAATGATAGTTTCTCAACTCTAACATCTTCATTATCCATGCAAAATTAAGATGCACAACCTTTTATCTAGTGCTGTAGGGTCAGGGCAATGAACTGAACTGTCGGTGAGGTTTCTCAGACATTATCTGTAGCTCCTCTCTACCTAGATTCAGGCATATTTATTTTTACAGGACTCTTTTCTCTTCTCTCTTCTCTTCTCTTCTCTTCTCTTCTCTTCTCTTCTCTTCTCTTCTCTTCTCTTCTCTTCTCTTCTCTTCTCTTCTCTTCTCTTCTCTTCTCTTCTCTTCTCTTCTCTTCTCTTCTCTTCTCTTCTCTTCTCTTCTCTTCTCTTCTCTTCTTCTCTTCTCTTTTTTTTTTTTTTAAACATAAAGGCCCATTGATCAGGGAACTGATTCTGAGGAGCAATGACTATCAAATAAAGCAGTTTAAAGTAACAAATTATACTCATTCCTGTAGTTTCCTTGTTTGCTCTCATTTGTGGAATGACTGCCATCCAGGAAGATGTATACTAGGAGTGCCCACCAGACAGGCCTGAGACTACATGCTGGAGGATCAGTGGCATTGGTATGCGCTATCAAGCCAAGATGGCAATTTTTCTCAAAGTTTAGGAGATTAACATATCTAGGTGAAAAATGTGAGCTGTAGTTTTTTGTTGTGCAAAAGATGGCCATCTCCCTGAGTAATTGGTAACCTAAATAGACCAGTCAGACAACATTGCAACTCATGCAGGGTGACAATGAGGTAAATCCTGCAAACTGACCTCCGGTCCCCTAAGCTTTGGATCAATGCCTTGTTGTAGTGTATCCTCTTCAGGTTATATTATCTTCAGGCTTCAATTTGTTATTAAACTTGAAAAACTGAATCTGACTGGTATATGAGCAATCTTTGTAAATAAGGCCTTTTATTCTGACAGAAGTTATTCTTTTACCATTATTGAATATTTGAAGCTTTATTTCTTTCTGGTGAAACACCTCAGTTTGAATATTTTCCTGCTGGACATGAAAAGATCCATCTCTGCTTCCTTTCTCCAGCTGGGACTTTACCTTGCTTGTTCTTTCATTCCCTTTGATTCCTCTGCTCACCCTCTTCATTATTTGTGATTCAGGTGAATGCAAACTGAAGGCGCTTCCCCTCTGGGAGTGCTATTCTGTCACTGGATCTGGTGCAGATGGCAGAGCTCTTGTTAACTTAATTGATTATTAAAAAGCTGACATATGGAAGGAATTACTTACTTTCACTTTTCAGCTTGGGGAAATTGTAATGCTATTTGAGTAAACAACTTAGAAAGTTCCTGAAAATAAGAGTTAGTGATATATTAGAGACCTGCTTTTGATATTCTCATGAGTGCTCTCTAAGAATTGGAATTTGGCATTGGTTGTTACCATGTGGAGTTGCATTTCTGATAAGTTACATATGAAAGGAAGTTGTCTGCAGAATTAAAGAACTTCCAGCCTTCTTCAGACTAGCTGGGTCCTATTAAGGAAGGGAAAAATATGAAAGGTGTAGAAACAGCCCAGGAAATTCAAGAAAGTTGGAGAGGAGATAGTGTAGACAGAACATGTTTGTTTTGTCACATGGTATATTCTCTGAAGTTTGTACTTCAATATTGGTGTTAAAAAGTTCTGATTTTCCTCACTGTTTTCATAATCAAACTGGCTAAAGAAAAAGTTTACGCTTTCTATTTGAATAGTAAGGGCATGAAGCTTGCCTTTCAAAGACATGGACAGGACTCAACATAGATTTGGTCTATGAAGCATTAGGAGATCTTTGGCTTTGACAGACCTAATAAAACTGCCAATTTCTAAACTTCAATGCTCTTGTAAAGAGGTTCATTGGAGTCTGAATGTGGTGAGATTGTCTTCATTTTGGCTATGTACATCTGCTTACACTCCACAAACATAAAGTATTATCATCATCATTAGGGCACTTCCTGATCTATCCCTTGCTTACATCAAGGTAAGCTCCAGGTACTGTCTCCCTCTGATGTCAGCTTGGAGCACTTATATGTTAAATTTCAAAATAATTTCAAACTTTTGGTGATGTTGCCTCTTATACTTACGAAGAACTTCCTGTAATACTTAGAAACCGACCACTTTCTTTAAAATATTTGTGAAATTTTTCCAGTGGGAAACCTGATAAACAGTAACCTCTCAGAGCACTGATGACATGGCCTATTATGCTGAGATTTGTCTAGTATCTATCACAAATTTGATACTGGACATGCAGACTATAAACTCTTTGGTATGGAAAATCACCTCTTTAATCTGTGACTTTTATAAGAATTAGCATAGCAGGGTCCTTGTCTTATGGTATTGCAAGAACTTACAGCTTCCCATCTCCTTATGTCAATAAAAGAACAGCAAATTCTGGTCCCAGTGTCCTTCTTTGTCATGGTATCTAATAATTAAGTAATGTCAGGATAATCTTTTCAGTGCTATTGTAGACAACAGCCACTGGTACCACTTGGATGCTTGAGCTGTTCAATGCAAAATGCAGACATTACTGTTAGAAAGAAGTCTTGCTAAATGACATAAATAAGAATCTGAACATAAACCAAAGTGTGAACAGCTGAAGCTTGCAGAACTGAAGTAGACATATTTGGCAAAATTAAAATCTGATTAAATGCGGAGTTGAGGATATTATGGTATGTAGGTCATTCATTGGGAGTATCACATCCAACTGGAGTTAAAGTTTTCTGACACAAAAAACTTCAGAATAGTGGTACAGTTGGCCCAGTCACTTTTCTAAGTTTGTCCATAAAAGAAACTGCTCACCAATTGTTCAATCTGTTCATGAAACGCTGTTATGTCAGCTGAGCTGGCATAGCTGGCATAAAGATGTTCAATGATACACAAATATACATGATTAAATGTGATGGGAATGACCAGGAAGCAAAGACCTGTCTGTTGTAACCTTACTCTGCAACCAGGAGGACTCAAAACCTGAATGTTTTGCACAGCTTTTAAGTTTCTGTCTATTTTTTCCTTTGCTGTTAAAGGTCAAAGCCCATGTACATATTAAGGAAGGTATGATTTTGTAGTGATTTCAGACTGAGTTGGTGTTGGATGAATGAGTACCCAGGCAGCTGAGAGGGGACTAATAGTGCCATGTTTTCCTTATTTTGGCTAAAGTCTCCTGAGCAATGGAGTGGAAGGGAGGCACACCTCCTACCCACCCCCTCCCAATTCTTGAAGTAGAGAATTTGATCTTACATTTGTGGGAGGAAGGATTTCTTTGAAGTAATTCTGCATCCCTATGGGGCTGCCTTTAGTCTTACAGCAGGGAAAGAAGAGAATTTCTGGTGTGTAGCAACAAAGAAGAAGGAACAGGCTGGTAAGTACCATCTCTGTGAAGGTGGGACTTCTAGAGAGCTTCTTACTTTTCTTCTGTTCTTGTGCCCCTTTTTTCTTTATGCTACACTAGTTTGTACCACGTTGTATGTAGTGGCCTGCTGAACTCTCAGAGAGTAGAGCCAGTTACCAGTCTAACAAAATGCTCCCCAACCATTTACTTAATTACAGTATGACAATCAAGCCATATGGTCTCAATGAAACTTTCTACAATTTGAGACAAAGCTAGATCTGAAATTCAGAAGTGCCAGTGTGGAGAATTAACGCAGGCATTACCTGATTTAAGAGAAAGGCAGGTAGGCCTTTTTAAAATTTGTAGATTTGCAGCTGCAGGGAAAAATGCAGAAACATCAACTAAGCATAACCATGATTTGTTTGTAATAAAGCCAGAAAGGTAATGAATGCTTCAAACAATAGGAAATTGCTGTATATTGAATCATGTTAGCAAGCATATTGGCTTTATCAACATATCCAAAGTTCCAGTATGTTAGATACAAATCACTATCTCTGTGTGACTGACCTAACATTCTTTACTCAGTGACACTGATATGTTGGCATCAACATGGAAAACAACATCAGAAGGCATTATTCTTCTCATCCAAGGAAAAATGAATGAAATTGTGGTTGATTAATTGAGAGGTGAAATTCCGGCTGGTACCTTCTATTCTTTATATTCCAGTAGGACCCAATGACATTGTTTATAGTGCCCTTGTTTTGAATGAACAGACTTTAATACCTATCTTTTATTATTTTATCCATCAGCACTATTACCACAGGAAATCACAGAGATGCATTTGTGAAAGGTGAAGAATGGTCTTGAATAGCTTCTAAACCAAATTCTGATCAGCGCAGGTTTTTTTAGAAAAATTATGCCTGGGTGTGCTCTAAATTAATACTATAAATACCACTGCTTTATAGATGGTAGAAAACCCGCAACTCTCAGGCTTGCCTGTGTTTTTGATCTTGTAGCTGGCCTCTTTGTAGTACCTTCATGCTTGCGTTCACATCTCTGCTAACAGAGAGCTTTGTGTTGGAAAAAATCTCCCAGTGAATCCATTTCCCTGATGGATTGGTTATTAGATATCTAAATGCGAAGTCCATTAAGCTACTGTAAGTTTGATATAAGACATATATCAACATATCAAATCATGCTCATATCTAGGGAAAGTATTCTGTTCTTTGCAAGACTTTTTCCTCTATTGTATTTTGAAGATAAAACAGTAACTCTGTTGTAGTAAGGAGAAGGGAAGGCAGTATTGATTATATTGAAAGCTGAACTGTTAGAGTGTGAAACTGCTCATAAAGATAGTCTGGGTAGAGAGAAGGTTCTCTGTTTATTGTCTCTTGATAATATATACACCAAATATGTTCAGATTAAATGTAAATGGTTTTTCCGTTGTCAAGCAATATGTGAGTCAAACTGCAGTTTTTCTGCATGTGTTTTCATCTGTAATAAAGGTACTGGAAATGATAACGCATACCTACTTCATGGTGTTTTCTGAGGGCTAATTAGTAAATGTTTGCAAAATTCCTCATGTTTGCTAAAATGAACAGAAACTCAGATGTGATCATCCAAAAACCTCCACTATTCCACTTCCCTTTCTTCCACAGCCTACTTAAAAAAAAAATTATCTAAGAACACTTGCATCTTATTTTAACATAGAAAAACATAAAAGGAATGCTAAGTTTACCACTGTCTGAAGTCATCTCCCACTCACAGTCCCAGTTTGGCACCTGTGTCAGGGCATGACAGTTAGCTCCCTGGCTTAAAGAGGCAATGACTCTTTTTCTGAAACTGCACCTGCTAGAACAGTCTTAACTTTTCTTCCAACAATGTTGATAGAGGATATATTTATAAATAGTTTTGTATGTAAGGTACCCCCCTAAAAGGCTAGAGATCAGTTTAACAGCTTTTTGTTTAGTGTTATTGAAACCTACATATAGCCATCTGGCAGATGGGAAAGGGATGTTCTCCTCAGTTCCTGCTTGAAGAAAAATGTACTCACTAATAATTGCTATTATAATATAAGAAGATGAGAAATAGAGTGTTGACTATTGCTCATGTAGTTCTGGAAGTGTCGTATGTTCTTTGAGAACCATAATCCCTTGTGATTTCTCTTTATCAATTGGTTGTTGTCAAACGCAAAATACAAAATTCCAGGTATGAGTTTTCCTTCACTTGGCCATTCTTTCTAAGAAGAAAATAAGCCAGTTAAGAGGATAGAGAACAATTACAAAAACCTGTCCTGCAAAACTACCCAGAATGCCCAGGCATCTGGGCTAGCAAAGACAGGAGAGCCCAAGATGCACAGATTAACATGGTATCTGTTTTGTGCAGTACTCTTCTGGAACAGCTGTAATCACATTTGTCCTTTATTTTTTTTTAATCAATTTTATTTTTTTTTAATCAATCTTTATCAATTGGCCTCATGATCTTCCTGTAACAACAAAATCTGTAAGTTTGGGCTTTCAAATTCAGTCTGTAGAGAGTCACACATTTGTTTTTGGAGACTTCCAGGTGAGTTTCCAGTGCAGCAGCCAAGAAAACAGCCATCTTATCTCTATGCTATTTGTACTCAAAGGCAAGAAGTATATCCATGTTTACAGCAGGGCTGGGGACCAAGTATGGATACTTGCATGATCTTTGTATAACTGCTCCATCATCATCTTTCCTTCTGACACAGGTTTTTCTTATGTCAAACAGCACTGACTAAGGCAACGCCTGGAGGACCATGCACCTGAGAGTACCCTCAAAGGCAGCGGAGCAGGATTACATCAAGTCTGGCTTCTTCTACAGTACTCAGATACAATACCATCGGGTTTGTGTTCTTAAGTCCCAGCTTCTAAAGCATGTTGTCATGTAGCAGCAAGACCAGGGCCACTCTACATTGGGGATAAGGCTAGAACCAAAGGTGATCACAGCACAGGCAGGATATCAACAGGGTGCGGTCCCACCACATCTGAACAAAGTCCCAGACAAAGCAAGGAATCCACTGGAGCCCCGTAGGAGCAGCAAGAGATGGGTCTACAACCCAGCCCTTACATCCACCCAGGAGGCAGAGAGGAAACGGACATTTATGGCAGTACACCTACAGCATTGCCTCAGCAAGGATAAGGGACCTACACCTGAGCTTAAATGGGTCTCCTGGGTCAAGGGACAGAGGCTTTTGGTGGAGGTCCTAACTGAGGTTGGTCAGGGAAATTAAGGCCTATTACTACACTCAGGACTCTAACACATGCAGTAAGTTATAAGATTCAGTGTAAAAAATGTTTCTCGAAAGAATGTAATGTACACATGCCATGTTATCAGAGAATTCAAACCAAAAGCCCACATACAAAATGGTCGCTGTAGGGCTGTAGGCACACCTTATGGAACACAGGAGGAACCCAGGGCGTGAGTGGTCCCTACCCCTGCAGGATTTAGCAGTATAGATGCAAACAGTTGGTTCTTCTAAAACCACTTTGTCCTCCAATGACACAGCATAAGCTGAAATGTGGTGTAATTAGATATCTGAGGAATCTTGCTCTCTCTCTTTAAACTGAATGAGCTCTTTATCACCAAGCTAAGTGTGACTAGTGTAAGACTTATGGTCAGATGGAACTAATCTTTGTTTTGTTAGTAAAGCAAACTGTGCCTGCTTGAAGTATTTAAAAAGAAAGATGCTCCATAATTCTCTCTTCTGGCACTGAAATTTGAAAATAAATTCAATATATAGGAGTGTAATAGATGAGTTTGTATGTAGTTTAATATTTAGTTTTAATATTTCTGCAGCTTGAAGATGATTTTATTTTTTATGTATAGGTCTTTTCAGTGTGGTTACACATTGCTTGGAATTGTGCAATTGTTTTGCTATCGTTTATAATAGCTACTGGTTGTTTATTCTGGAGAAGAATAATTGGGAGTACTTATGGATGCTTGGAATTAATCTATATAAATTATCCCTGACAGTAAGAGGATATGAGTGTGGCCAGAGGCAAAAAGAAAAAAATAATTTGCAAGGGAAGTGAAGAAGGGTGCAAAAGGTTTAACACTTCCTTCAAATCAAGAAAACTACTTTTTATTTGTCACGTGTAGTATGTTTTAATGAAGAAAGTGGTAAAAATATTTAGTGTTGGATGAAGTATGTAGTTAATTCAAGGTTTTCATAGGAGGCAGATGCGTACTAAGCAAAACAGATGTGCTAGTTATTAAAAAAAAAGAAAAAAACCCTGATAAATGTGCGGTATGTTCTGAGGGGGTGCATCAATGTCATTGCTCTTGTATTCTACTTCTCTTCCCAGGCTCACGTGAATGACCATTTTGTAAGAGATGTAGGTTTCCATTTATGTGGAACTAAGTGAATAATTCAATTTACTTGACACAACTAGCCTCTTAACCACTTTAGCTTTCCAGTCACATTGTGATTCCTATGAATTTATTTGTTAAAACTTAAATGGCTTTTTCCATGCCCCCATCAGAATAATGTTCTTTGAAGAGTAGGCTGTTTGTTACAAGTGTTATGTAATGTAGAAATTCAAACACATATTACGTCGTTCCCTTTTGTATTCAGAATCAAAAAAAGAGGTGCCAGTGATTTTTATTGCCAGTGAATAACAAGTTTTTAGGAAGAAATAAAAGAAATACAGTTTAGAAATGTTATATTTGTACACTATCTTCCCATTTATACACTGAGCAAAATCAGCGGTAGAGTTTGTCAATATGTATCTGTCTTTACAAAATTATTTTCCTTTCCTTTACTGTTAAAACTCTAATAATTCTTGAATCACTCCTGGGGATGTGCACTGTATTCTCATTCATACAAGGTGTAAACTCCCCAAGACAGAGATAAAGTATGTTTATCTTTACTTCCTTATTCATCACAAGGATACTAATACCCAGCCCTTGAAGCAGCTTTTCTAGGAAGCTAATTTATGTTAACATATATGCTCAGATTAAAAGCAATTTCTAAAATCACCGGTTTCTGGGCTACCTTTCCTAAGAGTAGAGGGTTTTGCTGAAAAGCAGAGACCAGAAGGCAACACAAAGAAGAGGTGGAGGAATGTGAGAATGGAGGACAGAAGGTGGTGCCAAGGGAAAACAGCTGTTAGATAAAGCTTCAAGGGAAACTTGAAAAGACTGGCAGATGTGCTACACTTGTCAGAATGCAGAAAGCCCTCTGTGGACTGAAATACACAGCACTCACCTATTTAATAAGGTCAGACTGCCACTCTGACTGTTTTTCTATCTTTTTGATAAGACTCAAGACACTTAGATCCACCTTTTTGCCACATCCACCCTCTTCTTCTTTTACATAATGTTTGAACGTGTCACAGTCTCAGCCCATAGTTTCACCTGAAAACAAAAGGGCTGACAGATGCACAGCTGCATGTTCCAAAATCCGAGTACTCTTTTGCTTTGTTTGCTTTTTCCTGGTGTGGTAGGTTTTAAATGACAATTTATGTTACTATTCTCCTTTTTTGGTTATCTTTTAATAAAATTGTCTTTCTTTGACCATAAACAATAGAAGTGACCTCTGCACAATTGCAAGTATTCTAGTTTTGATAAATATTGAATGTTCATATACCTCTGTAAAATGTGAGACACGTTTATTTTGGTGATGATTTCTAAACCACATAATTAAAATGTTGTCCTAAAGTTTTCATCAAGCTAATCCATTAGTTAAAAACATACCTATTATTATACATGTAGTGTGATCATTCTTTTGAATTATGAGCTTGGACTTCAGAGTCAAAACTCAATTCCCTGCTCATAATTGATTTGCTGCATGATTTAGGGTAAGATGCTTCCTCCCCTGTCCTCTGTACAACAAGTGTAGTTCTAGCAACCCTTTTTGTGAAGCACGTTAGCTCTCCTGTGAAATTGAGAAAAGTAGAGAAGTGCTATTTTTATTCACTCCTACATGTTGGGCTTTTTAATTTTTTTTTAAGACAGGCTTTAATCCAAACATGCTCTTCTAAGTACATTAATATTTGAAAACTGACCAATAGATATAAAATATTACCAGTTGCAATATTGGGATAACTGATTCACGATCAAGTGAGTTCATAGAACAACAAATTGAATATAACTTAAGTAGGCAAGTTTCAGTGCATCAGATTTTCCCAAAACAAAGTAAGAGAAAGTAGTGGTAATGAAGAGAGTAGCAGTTAACTCCCTGTCTGGGGAAAGCTTGGGACATATTATTATTCTTTTGCAAGCATCATCCCTTGTGCTGACAGGAGCAGCTAAATATTTCCTCTCATTTGGGGCAGGTTGAAAACCCATTCATATGGCAAATCTTTACAGTAAAACTTCTGGATCCTGAAAGTCCACTTGCCGTGTGATAATGTGTGATAATTCCATCTCTGAAAGATTTCTTACAGAGTAGCTACTTCCCCTGGAGCCCTTTATTCTCAATTTTTGCTGTATAATTTCTAATCATGTTTTTCCGTTCATGTTCTCCCATTTGTGATGGCATTGCCTCAAAACAGGCAGCCACACTCCTCAGAGTCAGACAAACTGTCTGGCTTTGGCTTGGTGTACAGTAGCACCCAAGAGCCAGACTTGCACCTTGCTTATTCTCTTCTCGTTTGTGGATAGACATTTCTTGCTGAGGAATTTACTGAAGTACTTTGACATCTCTGTATAAAAATGCCGATATATGTTTGGACAGTTGTAAAATTGAGTTTCTTTCAGAAAGAGCTATGTGTGTTGAAGTTTTAGGGATAGGTTTTATATTTAATAGCATAATTAGGAAAAAATAGAACCGAGTCACAGTATTACAAAGGCAGAATATTTCATTTTTTATTTTGGTCTGTCAACATTTTTCTGTAAAAGTAACTTACCACAGTAGTTCAAGGATTGTCAGGTATGCAGAGTAGAAATTGATGACATGGTTTCAGCACATAGTGGCTTTGTGCTGATACGTGTATCTTTTTGAATCAAGAAAAAATTGGTTTTATTTGTATGTGAAAGCAAGTCTTTCTTGTTTTTTAGATAGAAATTACTGGCTTTTGTGCTTTTATAAAGATATACTGAGCTTGTTGAGTTATATTTCCAAACACAGGTATACTCAGGGGTGCCTTGCAGACAGGCAAACTGGAGAAGTATTGAAATGGATGTGTTAAATTTAGAAAAAGAGCCTCATTTCTAAAACTTTTGTAAACGATACCTATGTTTATTCTGGGGTAATAAAAACTTTGCCAGCTTGAGACATAAATATATGCCTATCAAAGCCTACCAATATTTTTTCTCTGTATAGTATCCACATCAGAGTAATATGTACAGTGTGTATCTACACTTGTATAATAGCTTGAAATGAAGGTAGGTTGGATGCTAAGATGTAATGGCTCATGGTCAGAATACCTACCAACAAAATACCACTTTATTTTGGAGAAAAGCAATGTCTCCCTTGACCAGTATGTGTGTGCGTATATGTATGAATGTGAGTGGGTGTTCAGTTTTGTTCTGATGGCTTATCATGTTTGCTCTGATAAACTTGCAAGTCAAGTAAATTCTCTTTGTATCTAGATGCCTCAAGACAAAGAATGTAAGTTGTTTTCAGTCTTACTGATGTTAAGCAAGAAAGTCAATGGAATTTATCCTGTATATATGCTAATTAGAAATACATGTAGTATGTAGCTTTGAACACGTGGTGTGTAACTGTAGCTCTTCTGTACATTCTGACAGCTCCAACAGTTGGTTTGTCATGTATTAGGTGTGATTTTCAGTGTGAAGCTGTAGGATTTTCTGTAGTCCTTCATGCTTTCATTTTTCTGTACGTGGCTCTGGAGCAGAGAAGGGTGTTAAATCAGGCAGAATTTCAGGAAAGGGGAAGGAGACACAGCATCAGTGTCCCTGAAAGGTGAGCAGCATGCTTCCTCCAGAGTCCTTTTGCAGTACCACCTGCAAACCCACAGTCTTTCCAAGGTGACCTCATGCAAGGCTCAAATCTTTGGTCCTGAGGTGCAATGTCCTTGGGGATGACAGGTACTGGTAATAAGCACCGCTGGGGCCCTGAATGCAGAGGTAGCAAGGTAGCGAGGGGTGAGATGATGAAATTTGATATAGGGCCTGGGGGTGCCTTGATGTGGGGCCCAGGAGGTCAGTGTGCAGTCCTTGGATGCCCCATGCAGCCTGAGGACAGGACAGGCACGGCATCAGAGGCCATGACCATGCCCAGGCACAGGCATGGCTCTGACACAGCAGGAGCTCTAGCTCCAACAGGGACTGAACAGCAAGAAGTTCAGCCTAAAGTGGTTCCTGGGTGCAGGAGGAAGGACCTTCTGCTGAGAATTCTTCCATCTCTTTTTTTCACAACAACTCTTCCTAGCCAGCTAAATTACTAGAAGTGAGGGTAATGTCCTCAGGAACCCTAAAAAGTAGTGCAATGCAGTGTGTACTTCCAGTGTCTGACAGCGATCACTGACTGCTTTGTATTCCTTTCATTTGCGGTCATATGTAAAGGGGAAGCACCACTTCTGGTGCAGCCAGGGTGCCGCTCAGCCCTGTATCCCGGCCCAAAATGCAAAGCACGCTTGTTTATGTCTGAGGAAAGGGGTCTCCACACACACACAGGAGCACAGAGGCACAATGGCAGGTTGGGAAACCTGTGTGGCACCCTTCCCTGGCTGTTCCCCAGGCTGTCACAGAAGGGTTATCAGCCATAAAAGGCTTGTCTGCATGAACTGAAGGAGCACAGAGGTGCTGTGGCAGGCAGGAGAACCCTAGCAGCCCAGTCAGAGGAAGGGACACTCTGCCCTGACCCCTTCTAGGAGAGCCTCAGAGCCGCCGTCTGGTTGTGAAACCCATCCAGATGAGTTAATGAGAGCAGATCTCAGAAGGACCATTCAGACTGTGGCATTGCAAGATATGGTGAAGAGCATTTAGGGCTTGTTCAAAGCTTATTATCGGTTGTTCAGGTGGAGGAACCAAAGGTGAAGAAAGAGAGGGATTGAGGTGATTAGGGGAGGATCAGGCATGGGAAAGTAAAAGGATGAGAGGTTAAAAGGGTCTGTACATGTATAAACTGGGCTTGTCAATACAAGTGTCTCACCATGCCCTGTGCTTGATCACTGCCGTCTGCCCTGTCTTCTCCGTAAACTCCATTCCTGTTTTCCTGGGTGAGGGGGTCTCTATTCTGCATGTATCTGTCTGTGTTCATGGAGGTCCAGGGGCCAGCAACAGCCTCGGTTTCTGGAGCCAGCAACTTGAGTGACCGTGGGTATGCACATCAGCTTGTGATTGCTAGCAATATCAAGCTGGACTAGCTGGCAAGTAGACTAAGTAGCTTGGGAGTCAAGCTTTGAAGGGGTTGTGAGTTTAGGTCAGATGTGTGAGTCTCTGGGGAGCAGCTGACTGCCAGAAAGACAAGTACATGCCAGTTACTGGAGAGACCATGGGGTCTGGGAATTGTCTGAGACACCCGTTTGTATGCATATGTGTGATGGTTGCATTGCTGATACTGTTTTCTCTAAGTCTACCTTTTCCTTTGAACTGGAAATACTAACATATGTTAAATCAAATAGGAGATATAGCATATAAACCAGCCATATAGTTCTTTCACTAGTGTAATTTTTTCCTAGACTTGGAAACCTAAATACTTTCAGGCTTCTGTCACCAGATGTCTCCCCATTTTCTCTGTTCATTCTAGTGATCTTGCTCTGCACCTGTTTTTATTCCAATTACTCTTTTCTGACCATTTGCCGTTCCCACTCTACTGGTTCCAACTGAAGTCTCACCAATGCCAGCACAAGAGACACTGAGTCTTGAATTGGCTTTTTTTATGGCCTCACCTGTATGATGATGCCAAATACAGTATTCTACACAAAAATACAAAATTCCTAATCAACAATTTACCATTATATGCACCAAGGGAATAGCTGGTAAAACATTCTTCCCCTTCCAAAATTAAAATTAAAAGCTGAAATTACTGCAGTTTACAAGATATTTATTTTTTTCCAATTTACATTAGAAAAAACAGAAAGTCAGTTTGAGAAGGATAATTCAAATGTTCTGTTAAAATTCGTGTTTTCAATATCCAAATAGAAGCAGTATCTGTTGTAATGCTTGCATTATTTTAAAATGTCAACCAAGATGAATGAAACCTTTCCTTTGCTACCAAAGAAAAATAACCCAGCTTGAAAGTTTAAAAAAAAATAAAAAGAAGAAGGTCATATGAGGATATATCTGTTCTATTTAAAAATATTTTAGTAAAAATGAACGTGATTTATTTTGTTGCTGCATGTAAGAATGTGTCTGTTGCACTGCCTGTGGGATGCCTTGATTTCAGTATAGAAGGCTACAGCTTCTTTTGGGGGACTGGATCCCAAGAGTGAACATCCAGCTACTGGGCATGCATTCTGGGGGGAAATATGTTTGTGAATGGCTCAAGGTTCCGGTAGGACTTTAAGATGCTATTGGCAGAGAACTCAAAATGAGCACCATGAGCTGCTCCAACTGGTCATTGCATAAATAAGTTGCCATACAGTGCTAGCATTTCAGATTCTTGCAGCTCCACCAAAAACTCTTGTTCCCAAATCAAATGTGATATATTTGCTCACATTTTTCAGTCATCTCCAGCTATAGTTTATTATCACCAGAACACAGACGTGATAGAGTAACATTAGCACAGAGCTTTTTAATGCTCAAAATTACCTCATGAGATATTTCTATTGACAGAGGTGGTTTTGGTTTTTTTCATTGCTGGAGGAAAAGAAAAAAAAAAAAAAGTAGTAAGTAAATTCTATATTTTTAAGTGGTACTAGAGGGCAGGCATGAAGCTTTTTGAATCTCCAATTAAAGTTATTTTTAGGAACTGGAATTCTTTTGCTTAAAGTATAACAATACTTAATGTGAACTTATACTTAGTAAAAGATGCTTCAGAGAAAACTATTGACATGCTGGCATGCTTTTATATGAAAATTCTTAGCTGTGAGAAAAGGCTGTAGCAACATTTCAAAGCTATCCTCAGCTAAATAAGCATTACTCTGCAGCTCTCACAAAAGAAAATAAAAAGGCTGTTCATCTAACATATCTTACTGCAAACCGACAGTTGGAGAAGCAACTGAGGAGAGAAGAAACCTTGATTCTAATTGTCCTACTTTCAAAGTATAGAAAAGAGTGGCTATACCTTAGATAGGATGAATTCATTTTCACTTTTCAAACCACAGGTGAAGGAAAGGCATCAAAGGTTCTCCTTAAACTCCTTTTTGGGTGGCACAAATTACAACCAGCTAAGCACAGTTCCTCCGTTCCAGCCCTCTGAGTCTGGAAGGTACTTACTATGAGAAGACATACTTTTAGAGAAATGTAGAACACTTTTTTTCTTGTTTTCATTTGTTTAAGGAAGAAGTAAGGAAAGGCTGGAAGAAAAAGAGTAATAGGAGGGAGAAAAAGCCTTAAATGGAGAGAAAGATATACTGGAATATGAAACTATGCTCTCTCCGTTTACAGGAAGGCATGAGAAACACGAGACAGCTTTTTACTCAGACTTTCTAACCTTTTTAAGTGTGTAGTTGTGACTGTGGGAATTGGTGTTTGTAAGAAGAATTAAACACCGGGTGTCCTTGCTCAAAACCTCTTCAATTTGTAGAAGATAATTTTAAAACTATTTTCTTTATCTTTTGGAAAGAAGTAAAACCTATTCCTTCAAATATGCCACAATGTGAAGACTTAATTGCTCTTGCCCCTCATATCTAATCCACCTTCACACAATAGCTGAAGTATGGAATAGTATATATGCTGAGAAAGCTTGACTGCTTTTCCTCATGTTGGCACACGGCTACACCAGTTCTAATGTGTTCTTGCTTAATTGTCTTGCCTTTAGCATTGTATGCTAAGCTGGAGTTAGTACATCATCTCTTGATCACATTTCAATTGCAAAAAGAAAATTATGCACAATTTTAATTATGCAAAGATGTTACATATCTTTCTTGCCTGCTTAAACTTTACATTTATTCATGTACATTAACTCTAATTACTGTGCTGGCTCCTCATACCAAAATATCACAAAACTATGGTTAGGATTTAATCGTGTATAAATAATCTTTTCAGCAGACACTTTGTATGAAAACAGAACTCCATGTGATATTCTAGCACTCCTTGCAGTAGGAGTATTTGTATCACTTGAGTCTTACTTGCTTGGTTTCCATAGAAACCTTTGGCAATTGAATGTAATTTCATTATTAATAGTAGAGTCTATGTGTGTTTTGTTTTGCAGTTTTGGGTCAGTTTTACAAATGCCAACCATTTCTGAGTTTTGCAGTTAAGTTCCCATACAGATTTCCTTTCTTCTGTTGCCTTAAAAAGCAGTTCCATAGTTCCCCCTAAAGCTGCCCTTGTATTACTTCACAGAAGATCATCTTGTCTCAAGAAATCTAAAACACTGACTTAACAGTCCTCTTGAAGCTGGATAGGCTACCTTTCCAGCCCAGATTTGATGGATTGTCAGGGTAAAGTAGCTTCATGAACAGACTGACCTATTCTGTTATTCTACTTGCTCTCCCTCTCTGGTTCTGTCAGCTGGATATATGGGTGGGGTGGGGTGGTGGAGTGGGGTGTTTTATATGTACATATTAAAAGATTCAGTTGGAGATGCACCGAGGAGAAAAACTGGTATGCAAAATTGCAAGTGTTTGGTTTCAATTTTCTGGTGGCTAATTCCAATGATTTACTTGTAGCTTTTCTCGTGGATGAAATGGTTTCTTACATTTTGAATTCATAAATTAATGAAAAGCTCCCTTCTTGGGAACATTTGGTCCTTCCAACAGCTAATTTGAGCTAATATGATTTGTCAAAAGAACATGTAATTTCTCAGTCCCAATATAGCCTTTTCTCAGTTTCTAAGAGAAATGCCTTTATTGCATTGACTGTGCATTATTACTTGACATTGTCTATAACTGGGCAAAAGGGGTAATCCATACCCTAGAGCAGCCTATGACCCAGCCTCACAGCTAAAATAGTAGGAGGCAGAACACCTATAGTTTGATGAAACATGCATCCTGCCTAAAAACTAGCTAAGCTAATGTTAATAATAATTATTAATTCATAATAATAATAATAATAATAATAAATAATGCATAATCTCAAACCTCAGAAGCAATTCCCTATGCAGTGGCACCAGGCCTTCTGGGGCAACTGCAGAATAGGTGGGTCTGCCTGATGTTGCACACATCAGGGTATAAATCAGCAAAGACAGATTGCATTAGCTGTATAAGGTCCATTTACACTGCAAATCAGGACATAGTGTACCCTCAGGTTACCTCAGGTATGCACTTTGGTGCAAGCTGTGTCCATGTAATGTGGGTAAGAAGGGAGTCTAAGCTAGAACCTGGAATCAAAAGGCAATTTAAATATAGAGCATGTGCCCCGGGCAAAGAATGGTGCTCCCTTTATCTCCTCTCTTCCACTCCAGCTACAGGCGTAGTGTTTTGTTTTCGTGTATCACAGGAAAAGTAATAAACCAAACACCCTTAAGTTGAAGGTATGCAGGGCAGGCAAAAATTGGTCTGTCCATTCTTACAGTCCAACGGTCAAATTACCGTGTAGCTTGTGATAGCTGATTAAGAAAGTATTTATTTTTAAAAAATGTATTTATACCCTACTTATGCCTATGACGTTCCAAGGAATAGTTTGACACTATACAGAGAAAGATGATCATCTGGATGACCTCCAGCCTCTTACAAATACTGAAAAAGTCTTGAGGAGATTCAGCGATGAGTTCAATAAGCGTCCAAATACCTAAGCTTATTGAACCTTTTAAGGCTTTCCCTAGAACTTCCTGAGAATTTGTTTTTCTCTGTGTTTTGTCATCTTTCAGTTTTCATTCTGCCTTTGTAACACCTTGTCCTTGCTGTGATTTTTAACCTTAGCTATTGGAGAAATCTCTGCTCCTGCCTCTACGCCTTTCTTCCACATGGTCTCTTGCCTATTTCAAGTGTTTGCTCTCTACTACTTTTTCTCACTTTTTTTTTCTTTTATTGAGTTATAACATTAAAATGCACTCAGACTCTGAATTTTACCCTACTTTTAGCTGACAGACTAAGCATCAGCAACAGATTCAGTTCAGAAGTCTGTAGATAGTACTTATGTGTAATGGTTCAGATGAAGTCTATTCAAAATATGAATTATTTGCCAAAATAGAAAGCAAAATAGAAATAAAGTAAGAGACCTGTACTGTCTCACCTAAGCTTGGTTTTTACCCTCAGATCCATGGTCTCCTCAGACTCTTATTATGTCCACGTGCTGTAACACTCTATCACTCTAATCAGCTTGCAGACATTTAAAATTTCCCTTCCTCCCAGCCTCAGAGTGTTTGGAGTTTTTTTAACAGTAAAGGTTTTGTCTCATCAGAAGATCTGTTCTGCTAAGATTGGGGCAAAAGAATCCCTGCCTCTGTAACTATAAACTTTGCTTTTATGTTTGAGGGAACACTCCTTATCTGTGTTACTGTTTTCCTGCCTGGCTTCTGTAACAATACATTTTAATCTCATTCTCTGCATTCATGCAGGGTAATATCACACAGATACTCTGAGGATTTTACAGCACTGGTAAAAACTGATACAAACAGTACCTCTTTCTCCACAACATCCTCATGTAGCAGAGCTGGTTTTGGATAGGCGGTAATGTTCAGCCATTCTAGTGGGATTAGAAACACTTTTTCTCCAATCTGAGGAATCTCTGCAGCTCCTTTGTAAGGTCTATTTACCTTAGTCTATTCTGACTTCACGTCACCCTTTAGGTAGTGCAATGTACAGGCTTTCCTTTCCAGATACCAATCTCCTTCATTCCTGAAGCAAAAGAACTATAGAATTGTAAACTGTGGTTTAGAGCAATTTCACCCATGTCTTTCTAAACTGTTGTAATGCAAATTGCGATACTTATATAGAACTGAGAAAATTAGTTTTATTTTCTCTTATTTTCTGGTGATCATGACTTTTGTGAAAAAAAATTACAGAGGAAAATAGACAGTGTCAAGTTTTATTTTTCCTTACGTTATAGTATAATTGAAATCAGATTTTAGATTAATTAAAGAAATTAGAATTCTTTAGGACTCTTGCTCAAATAGAATGCAGTTATGCCTTTTTGACAGATGTAGTGAAACAGGATTGAGAAGCAATCATTCCTAGTGTCCAGCTGCTCCTCCAGGATGGGGATCTGCATTTGGGCCACTGATTTTCCCCTCAATGGCTTTAAAGGCGGACACCATATAGCAAATATAGTTTTGGAGGTTAATACTGCTTAAACCCTTCTAAACTGATATCCCAGAAAACCATGGTTCTTATGGAGTCTTTGAGCTTATAAATAGACTTATTTTCTATTCTCTGGAAAGTCTGGATTCTATTTTGATTGAATTGGCTTCTTTTCCCCCTTCCTGTAGTAGTTAATACTTTTGCAAGGCACAAAGTGAATTTAAGATTTATGCCTCTAACTTTTAAAAATACAGGTGCTGTATTGTCACCCATTCAAAACAGTGTCATCTGCTTGCCATGCCCTTATTTTAATAAAACCAATTCAGGTATTTACAGTAGAGAAGTGACATGACCTTGAAAGATGATCATGTTTCTACTACAAAGGCGAATATCCCCGTATCACTCACTGACCAATTCACCCACACACAGTCACAGACTGTATTAAAAGCTTCTAGCAGAGTTTAATATATTCACCCTCTCCCTTTTAATAAATGTGTTAGAGGTAGGAATTTTAGTTTTGGCTTGGCTGGAATAAGGCTTGTCTGGATATAACACAGAAGTGGTTTCATCTCATTTATCTTCAGTCATCTGAAAGTTTGATGTCTAATCTGCACAATTTGTCTATGTTTCTTCTATAGCTAAGAGCTAAAAAAAGAATCTTCAGATAGTGATTTTTCTCAGATAAAATATGTCTCAGGTAAGATAGATTGCTTTCTGGACGTACAGATATTTCTTTTTGTTCCTGTTCTACTCTACAGAGGGAGTCTATATGAACAATTTAAACCAGATTATACCAATTTTAGCTAACTGAAATTAGACTATGTTAATCTTAGGCATGTGTCCTGAATTAATTTTGGTACGTAAACTAGACAAGAGTTTTTGCATGTGCTAAAACCACACAATTTCTGACTTTTTCGAATTAATCTCTTCACTTTAAACCACACTTTTATGTAAATATATTGTAAATCCAAATTTATTCCTAATCACAATGAAGAGAGATCTGGGCCTTTGTATGCCTCTGTTGCTAATCTATGTTGCTTCTAAGACTGATCAGAATAAGGATGAATGTTTCTTGTGGGATCTTTCCAGTTATTTTTAATGCTCTGCCTGGAAGGATGGAGTTCTCTGTGCTGCTACAAATCAGCATCATCTGGGTGGGAGTGATCTCACATGGCCCATTCAGAAGCACAGAAATACTTCTAGGTGTCTCAAGATGACAGAAAATATTCTGATTATAAACTTCATTTTAAGAAATTTCTTTTCAGATTTGAAAGTAGAGGGCTTGATTTTACTACCTATATGGAGTGCCAGTTGAAGTATTTTAAAATACCTGTGTATCAGATGTGTTGCAGATCCTATGGGCACCTGTGCTTTTCTGGACTGGCTTTTGCAAATACTCCACAACATCTGAAATTCAACTAAAGGCCCATGTTTAGGCAACAAATCTGACCCAAGAATTAGTGTGTGACTTAAATTATCCTTTGTGAACAGTAACAAACAATTCACACCACAGCATTATTAGTTCAAACTCTTTGGGAAGCACAAGGGAGCAGTCAACCAACAAGGGGAAAAAATGTCTAAAGGTTTATTTAATGATATTGACAATAAATGCTGGTCATGGCAGCATTGTGCTTGATACATGCTGTGGCACTCAGATACCACGCTAAAACCCCATCCATACCAGCTTCCCACCTATGATCCTCAGCAATGCCAGCCTCTGTTAGTACCGTTCCAGTCATCAGGTTTTAGGCAGTTTCTAACATGGTTTGTGGTGGGGTACTTTGCTAATAATTACGTTTGTATGTAAACTGTTTGGAAATACATCACACTTGCAGGGCACATCATTCATGGAGTGCAACTGTACTTGACTGGAAAGAGCACAGCGGGATTCCCTTTTGGCAATACTATACACCAAGAGCATTCAGTCCCCAGCCATTTATCAACACGGATGCTGTTGTTATGTAATAAAATATTAGTGGGAATGATGCTTCAGAGACTTTCTTTTTCCTGAAAGAGCTAGGCATCAATACTTTTTACCTCTTATCTGGAGTATGAACATACAATGGTAAAAAACCACACTCAAATATATCAATGAAAGCATAGCCTTGCATGTGTCTTTTTATAACCTTATTAACTTTGGCATTTAAAGATTTACATTTTTACTCTTCCCCCCCCCACCAAGTGATTAATTTTTTTGCTTTATGCCACCTGTGTTAATTTAAAATTATCAGAGCTGGTATTGTGCTACATAAGCACACTTCCATGTAGGAAAAACTCTGCTTAAAGGATATAGCATTTGGAAGAAAGGCAGAAGTGAGGAAAAGGCTGGTGTGGGTGGGGGGTGGGGTGGGGGCGGTGAGGCAATTTAAACTAAATTAGAGAATTAGATAATCCTTTATATTTCCCCCTTGTCCTCTCCATTTCCTGAGACAGGCTGCTCTGTACTTCAAGCTGTGCTTTGCCTAATAGGCATTTTCTGATTTCCCACAAGAAAGCTATGGTCATCACAGGAGCCAAAGCAATGTGAGGCAATCAGCACAAGAATGGCTGAAAGGTTATTGTTATATGTATATGAACATTCTGTATCATTCTGTCTACTTTAATTGATTTGGCATACGTCAGAGATTCAGGAACATGTCTGGTTCACTCTCCAGCATGGTTTGATGCAAGACCCACTCAGTCTCTTATCAGTTGACTTTGCTTTTAAAGACTTCAAAATTCTATCAAGACTTTCTTTTCACCTATTAAACTTCTAGATGCTTAAGCCATACTTAAAACTACTTAAAGGTGCTTAAAACTTCTTTCATGTCAGAGATTTGGACTGCTTGTTCCAAATACCAGCATGAGAGACAGTAAGGGGACCTCTGGCAGCATTTGTTTTTTTTTTCATTTGCTAGGAGAAACATCAAAGTTTTCAGATTGACTGAAACAACAAGAAAAGTTAATGTAGAAACTGCTAGTATAATCAGTAGGAATCACTAATATGTAGAAATGCATAAGATTTATTAAATTTAAGGGACAATATTTTACGCGATGAACATATAAGAGATTATGACCTATCACATTCAGTGATAATTGCTTCATTTTTAACAAAGTTGTGGGTTAAATCCAGGAACTGTAAGTTCCATACCACCTTTCATTCTACAGAGAAGGAATCAATAACTGGGAACTTTGGAAAAGGATCCTGCTTTTCTCCATTTTCATAATTTTAGCCTTTTTATCTTCAGCAAAGATGAGAAAATCCATATGTGATTCTTAGGTATTTAAATCAGGGGTTTAGAACTTTATTACACAGGCAATTTAGTCAGAAAGGTTTATACTCACCTAATGTTCTCAGCAAATGATGGCTTTAATAAAGTAAATTTGAAACAAAGACACAGATTTTCTTTGCTATATCTTTTATAGCAACCGGACCTGGACACTAGCTAAATGCCAGAAAACCTGAGGCAGTAATGAAATCTGGCTGCTTGCCAATACCACTGACTCACCTCACTGCAATGCTAAGCCTTACGTAGAAGCCTATGGCGCAGTGACAGAATTGCTTTCAGCTTGGCAAGAACAGTATAAACAGACCTGTGGGCTGAGACTACAAGTGCCCAAGAGAACTGTAAACAACTGGACTTCAAGAATCCCAGCTGAATAAAATATCATGTTCTACTACAGTTACAATGCTAGATCTCATGAATATAACCTTCACAAAGGATAAAAGCCACAGAGAAGGTTGTTCACAGAGAAGCCACAGTTCACATCTCTTTGTGAATCAAACATACAGGAAGAAAAAAAAAATCTTAGTTTGAAAGCAAATAAAAGAACAGTCTGCCTCTTACACACACACATACAAAAGGCAAAAAAGCTTATACAAATTGTGAGAATTTACATTAGTAACTAAAATATTCTCTTACGTAAATCAAATTCTAGCTCAGTTCTTGGGATTATGTCTTTGCTATCTGATCCCAGGGTCCAAAACAGTCTGCTGCTTTCTCAAGAATTTGAGGCAGCAAAGGCCAGCTAATGATGTGTGATTGCCTTCTCTGGATGGCTGTGGTCACCTCAGAGCACAAACAGAGCCAATTGCGTAGTGATACACTGAACAATTTTGGTTTTAGTAAGTTTAATGTCAATACGGTGCATCACTGCTCGATACTGATAACACACCCTTGAAACCATTTCTCAGGCTGTACGGGAGTATCAGCTTTTCTTCTGTTCTGCCTAAACATGAAATGTCTGCAAACCATCTTGCATCTTAGTATCATTTAATGAATTCACAGGCATAAAAGAAATGACGAATAAAGTACTTATAATTTGGGAAAATATCCTCGTTATTGTTTTCCAGTATCAAACAGTAACTGCTACAGCTACAAATGTTTCCATTGAAACTATTGAGATTGAAAACCATTTAGTGTGACCTGCCTGCAGATTTAACCGTTGAGTAGTGCCTGCCTGCAGGTAAAGACAGCAGCTGGGAGAAACCACTCAGGTGTGCTGGGGCAGGTAGTACCTATATGTGTCCTTCGAAATCGAATATATGGTGCCCATGCATGTATGAGTTGGGCACACAAGTGTGTATGTGCTTATAGATAGACATTTCTGCAACCTTTCTTTGGATGGCCTTCTGATGTCTTATACACCATGAGCAGTCTGTGGGCAGAAGGCTGAGAAACACCATTGAGCTGCATCTTATTTGAAATATGATTAGCATATTCAGATTTGTGACACAAAATAGTGATGCAGCTAAGAAAACATTGATGCTCTGGATAGATCCTGCAGGCTTCCAAGAGAATGGCTTATATAGTATGAGCTCCAACTTGCCCGGGTTAATTTGTTCCTTTAGGTGGTACTGGTATCATTTTAGTCATATAATTGTCATAAAGGATTCACAATTTGTCAGCGTTTTACTTGGCAATTAGCATTAGAAGCAACCCATGTAACTCATGTAGTCCAGAATGCCAGAATCAGAGAATAGTTTGGGTTGGAAGGGACTTTTAAAGGTCGTCTAGTCTAACCCCACTGCGATGAGCAGGGACACTTCCAACTAGATTAAGTTGCTCAGAGCCCCCTCCAACCTGACCTGTGACACGTTAGAAAAACTGCTATACCTCTTTACAGTTGTTTCTGGCCACTACTGATGCTTTGAACAGGTAAAGGATTCTCTAAACCATGGGAGTAGGAAATGGAACTGATGGCAGTATTGGGTTATTTTTCTGAGTTTGGCTCCTCACTTTATCCAAGGGCAATAGCTGGGGGTCCTTGAACTTTTTAGGGCACTAGATATAATATATGGGCTAAATTCAGCTTTTGGAGTAGGAAGAAGGTAATTCTGAGATTTTATTACTTGTAAGCCACTCAAAAACTTGAGAAAGATCTTTGAAGTGAGGGTATGATTTCAGGGCACACAGATATTCAGCTGTCAGTGGACCTGGTGTTCCTCAGCTCCTTAGATGCTAGCAGATTTCACTTCTTTGTATAGTACTAGCTGTAGTCCCACTAACAGGCTGTTTGTGCCCCCTTAAATACAGTGCAATTAATTTTGTAAAAAGGTGCATGATAGATGTCTTTAACACATACCTTCACAATATTTTCTAAGCTTTTAACTGTGAAAAGTTCCACTTTCTCACTTGCCAAAAGTCATGTGAGTTCTGTTCTGATGGACAAAAGAAATAAGTTTTCCATCTGAAATTATATATATATGTATACACACACCCTCTCTCTCTCTCAGGTTCGCTAGTATAGTTAGGATTAATATGTGACGTTGTACTATGGTACTGTTATGATTTTTAAGCTAACTCTTGAGACATTTCTGTCTGTTTAATTCTCTACAAAATAAAAGAGCTTATGAAAACAGGTGATTTTTTGCAGAGCTTGCTTTGCTGGGCTATCTAGTAACTGTGATAGTGTTATGGAGGGTCTTGGGGAAATTTCACAGTCTCCTTTCCAATTGGCAACAAACTAGATCCTAGAAATTGAAGGAAAAGTCTGGTAGTTCTCTGATTCCTGTTCAAGGGAGGAATAATATTTGAAAAATGGAGATTTTTGTCCTCCCCTATAAAGAGTACTTAAACAGGAATTTTCCAGAAACATTTGCATCGCTTTTTAAGAAGATGGAAAATACCTTTGTCCCAATTTTTCATATCACTATTTTTCTTTCCTCAGCCAGAACTACAAAAATACTAGAGCTCCAAAAAAGGTGAAAACTTTCCTATTACATTTGGTAAGTTCATATGGTTTTCTGTCTTAATTCTTTAAAACAACTGCCTTTTCTTACACAACTTACACAAAGTTTTCACTAAACTTTGTGTAAGAGGTAAAACTCGAGACAAAGTTTTGGCAAGGAACATTTCAGCCCTGGTGATCTTGCAAAGTTATAAAAACTAGAAAAATGACATGTAATGAAACGTGTTTGGTAAAATGAATTTAACCTAGCAGAACCTTTAGTTCTGCCTATTGTAACAGATACATAGAACTGAAGCATCTTGGTTTGTTGCTTTGTTTCCAAAATCAAAGATAAAAATAAATATCTGATACATGTTTATATGTTCTCCCTTATACTCTACACATATGAAACATAGCTGCATGTAAATCTTGTGAAAAATCAGAGATGTCTCATGATGTGAGAAAAGATCAGACTGGGGGGGGGGGGGGGGAGGTAGGGGTTTTAGTAAAGTAGGAATGGGTTAAAATTAAATTCCTTGTATTCAAACTCACTTTCCTGGTTCTATGTTCAAGTTAAATTTTAGTGTCCAAAGCCAACAGCTAATCATAAGTGCCAGTCTGGCTGTAGTAGAAATCTCCTGAGAGAAGCTTTTTTTCATAAGTTTTTGCTTAATAAGCACTATTTTTGAGATTCACTCATTTCACAAGTTTTTGCCCTTTCCAAAGTAGCAGAAATCTTTCAGAATTTGGGCGATTCTACTTGGGGCCCAAATCAGGGAGCCATCAAACCTAGCCCTGCTAAACCTGATTCACATAGACACAAGTATCCTTACATCCATTTTGCCAAAGCATATATTTCTGTCTTTCTTATACATGTAAAATTATCTGATAAAATTCCTCCTTCCAGAAATGGTAATATTTGCTTTAATTAAAAAAAAAACACTTAGCACTGCGCTTATCATTGCATGCAATTTTATTTGCATGTTTAAAAGCAATTTTTGAGTAGTGTCTTGGAAGCAGCAAATTGGGGTTTTGTTGTGTTTTGTTTCTCATGTGCAGTTTTGTAGGATTTGAGGCAAATAATTATTAGGGTCAGGGTACTTGAGTGCAAAACTTTTTTACCCACTCTCTCAGTTCGATGGCAGAGATGTAATCTGAGACCTTTGAACCAGTTTCGTTTTGCATTTGTCTGAAATACAAAGGAGAAAACCAGAAAAAAGTTACTCTGATTAGATTTGCTTTTAAGTTCAGGTTTGTATCTGTTTTTATGAAATTAGAAGCAGATGCAAAAGCATTACATATTATTAATCAATCATGGCATAAACTGCCTGAAATTCAATGTTGAAACCTAAACAGACATAAACAGTTCCCCTCCTTCCTTTTCTTTTTTGTCCCTCTTAAGTGCCAAGAATATATATAGAAAAAACAATTTTAAAGGGTACAGAGCTGTAAAGGAAGACTACATTTAGTAATGAGATCTTAACATTTTGCTTTGTTCTGAAAAATAATCCATCTTACACGGATGATTATGTGAAGTTACATTACAGATCAGATAGCAATATATTTTTTAAGGAAATTGAATTAATTAGTTACGTAAATTTATTAGGTTTCCAGAAATTAGATTACTAATGTGAAATGTGATATAAAGTCAATCCTAATAGTAGTGCTTTTCATTTAATTTTTACATAACATTTATTGTAAATGAAACTTTCACACCACATCTGTCAAATTCACAAATGGAACTAAAATAGTATTCTCAGAAAACCTTCAGTGGTACAGAAAATAATTTTCAAAAACATGTATCATAACTGAGATTTCCAAAATGCCCAGGCTTTCACTCAGCGTGCAGTCTAGAAATCAAAGCTGTGCAATGGAGGATGCTCTTGCCTGTAGGATCTTGTGTCATTTGTTATAGAAATTGATGGATACATAGCAGGTGTGGTCAGGAACTGTGCCAAGACTGCCCTATGAGTAATAGAATTACATTTTGTCTTAAAAACTAGAACCTCCAAAAGTCCTTCCTGGTTCTGCCATAGGACTCCTTTATATCGCTAAGGATTAAACTTTTTCTTCTGAATGAGTTTTCTGCAGATTCATTGGTAAATGGACTTTGAACGCATACATTCCTGTGTAGGGCTGCATACTTCTAAACCTCCAGGACTTCTCAAGCAAAATTAATGAACATTTTGATCTCTTGCTATCTTAGTTCCTTATCTGTAATACTAATACTTATTGTTTAGCTCACGATATTGAAATGAAAGCATGTTAATAGTAACAAGCTTTCAAAAGTGGCAGTGGTGATAATGGTGGAAAAGTCTGTAAGCAAGTGGATGCCTTTTACTGAGAAGGATTTGAATGGCAGGCAGTAAACAGAGCACAGGAATCCATGAAGAACAATAAGGAAAGGCAAAATGTTCAATAGCAGCTTATTACACCAACACTGTCCATTTTGTGGACTGAGCTTCTGTTTTCTAGAAAAATATTGTGCTAACATTAAGGGTTTGCACACTGGATATATAACAGAGAGCTGAATTATGAATGCATGGGCAACCGTATTTATTACATTACTTATGCTTGGAAAGCTTGACTTTGCAATTGCAATGTTATTTTTTTAGCATCATTTTTATAGGTGTTATATGCATACGGACGTCTATATAAGACACCTGCATTTTTTGTTTATGTTGCAAATGTCATCTATTACAATAGAGAGAAGATGAAGAGTGTTATAGTAGCCTAAATAAGATGACAGAATGATTTGGGTTCGGAGGCATATAAAAATTAGAGAAGTAGGTTGATCCATCTAATTGTCAGGTGTTGTATTCCTTTAGGAAAATCTGATGATTATATTTTCTGGCTGAAGTTTGTAATAAATAAGCAGAAAGGGATTAGAGTGTTTTTTTCTAGGTCTGAACTCATAAGGAATCCTAAAGATGAAATCTGGACCCTATTTAAAGTCGGTAGGAGTTTGATCATTTGCTTTATTTTCTAAGAATTTAACCTTAATTTCATTAAAGATAAGAAATTGGTTATTCTTGATTAGTTGCTTTGCAAATAAAGCAAGTAAGTGTTGACTGTTTTGGAACAATTGGGAAAAACAGCTGCTCGTACCAAATAAAAAAATACCAAAGAGCTCTATAGAATTATAGCACAACTTTCTGGCCGTACCTTGTGACTCCATATGAAGACATTACACCTCCATTGCAAGTGCTGTATATTAATCGGTTGGTGTGCGTGAAGAGTTACTTAAGTGCTTACCATTAGTAATTATTTACCTTATGCATTGTTTTACTATATGCCAAACATAATCACGGTTGCATAGTTGTGTCAAAATCTTGCCAAAACTGTAATTGCAGTCAAAGTAAACTGGCCAGGCACCCAGAAGATATTAAAGACCTTGTTTAGTATGTCACACTTGCAAGAATCAAGACTTTTTCAGAGCTGGCAAAAAACCCAAGCGCATTTCCATATGTTTTGACTAGTACAATTCAAGTTCTGGTAAAATTCAAAAATTTAGAATATTGTTCAAAATGTGTTAAAAATAATGATACTGGGAACTTTCAGATACCCTTTCCCATCATCCTAGTGCAAGAAGAATGACTACTAAAGAAAGGTAAATGTAAGACCATGAGAGATCATGGAGGCCAGGAACCTAATGACATTTTGAAAAGGTTATTTGTATGCATCACAACTATAAGCATAGAGATTTAAAAAAAGAAAATGTGAAGTGTAAAGGAAGATGATCTTTGAACTATAAATACACATTTTTAAAAAAAAACCAAAATATGAACTATAAATCTTTATACAGTATAAACTTCTAATAGTTGCTGAAGTTTTTTCTGGTTTCCCTTTCATAGTTTATTGGCAATGAATCTTCTCTGTTCTCCATCAGATTATAAGAGGTACAGCTTGAGTCACAATACTGAACTGATACTGATACAGTTTGATATCAAATACCTTAATCTGAAAAGCATACCTGCCACTACACTAGACTTATTATATTTATTGACACAAACACTGTCCTGTTGGATTCTGTCAGAACAAGCAGAAATCTTTGATTTAGGCATGGAATGCTCACTCCCTCACTTACTGTGACTATTTAATCTGATCATGATGTTCTCTTCATGTTTTCCTGTTTGCTTAATTAAGGTCATTATCTGTCAGTATAACTTACATTAAAAATATGATGACATTAGCGATGTTGGCAATATTGCAAACAGCAGTATTAAATACTGGATGAAGATATGGAATCGAAATGGCATATAATGCATTTGGTGTGGATACACTCAACAAGGTTATTGGCTTAAATGACAAAAAGCGTGGAAGCCCACAGAAATGTTATGTGTTTTGAAAGAATCACAGTAAAATTTTTAAACCTTCATGGAATGTTTTACAGAACTGTTAACACATTATACATTGTCATTTAATGATATGCAATTTAATGCTGGTGGCTGGCATGTACGAAGCATTTTTAAAATAGCCATTGTCCTACACTGCTTTTAATGCCTTCAAGTTTGAAATACTGAACCATTAAGAAAAAAAGAACCGAGCAACAGAAAGAAGGGATTTAATTTGCCAGATCAAAAACAACTATAAATGCTTCATCATTACTGAGAGCATTAAATTATTGAAAAACCAGTGACATGATCAAGAATGTAATTTTGTAAAATATACAGAGCAAATCTCTCTCTGGAACATTTTTGCTGGGTTTTATCAATTTGGAACTTGTTTTAGTGGTTTAGAATGAAATATCATTAAACTATTCCTTACACTAGGGCAAGGTTAAAAAATGCACATGCAAGGAGATGTTAATAAACTGCTTTCTTTACCAAATGAAATTACTTGGCTTTTTGCTTTTTTTTGTTGTTGTTGTTTGTTTTGCACTATTATCATGGTAGTCAATTATGTATAGCTACCTCTGTGCTGTCTAAATGGTTGAGAAATATATGAACATTTTCCTTTGGACTGATACTTACTCTCTCAAATATGTCACAAATATTGTTTGGCAGACACAGAAATATTTATCTAATAACTGTTGAATTATTTTTTATTCCAGGGCTTCTAAGGTATATAAAGAGGTTTCTATTAAGCAAGCCTTGGAAAGTCCTGAGATACATATTAGACTCAGAAACAAAGCTCTTTACTGGTCACTTTGAATTAATACTGTTTTAGGGTTCTTCCTTCCCTCTACTGAAAGGAATGGCAAAAGTCTCCTTTATAATGAGCAGAGAATAACCAGCATGAATAGATCTAAAAAAAAAAAAAAAAAAAAAAAAAAAGTTACATGGCCATTACTGATTAGATTGTCTCACTTCTGAAATTACCTAGTCATTTCTTGGAGATCTCCTGTCTAAGTACGTGCATCTTCCAGTAGAATAACACCTGAAATAGCATAACGACTACAGAGATACCAAAGTCCTGAGGGAATATCAAACATTAATATTCCATAGAAACAAAAGATACCGTATTGTTGGAAATCTAAGAAACAGAACTGTAGAGGAAGTAGGAGTGAAAAAACGAAAATATGGAACTCAAAGATGCTTCAGAAGTCTGAATTAGGAAGAACACGAATGATTTTGAAAATGTGTCTGCCATGCAATTGTAGAGTACGAGTGGTTTTTTGTGTCTTTCTTCACAGACTGCCAATGTTCATTGCCTGAGGAACACAAAAAGAACTAACAGTTCTCTTTGCTATTTTAATTATTTTCATTCTGCACAGCATTAAAGAAATTAGTTATTGATTGTGTTGACATTTATAGCTAATCAATTTTTCCAGTGTTTCAGAATAGAATATCTGTTACAATGTACTTTGCACAGTGAAATTCTTCAAACAACATAACATAATATGGACCCATTACTAAAGCGGGGTAAGATTGCTTCTGGTTGGAAAATGCCAGTTCACTTAAATCAAATATTTCAATAGAAATTTCTTGCTTCTTGTGGTACCTCTAAACAAATATTTATTTTTTTTAAGGGAACAAATTTTTAGCCAAATGTGAGAAAGCTAACTGCCAGGTGGTTAGGACATATACCATGGGTATGTCAGGCAAGATGAAATTCCTTTTCTCTCAGATTCACAGCATGTTCTTAGATGTCTTGCAGGGTGAGTACCCTAGCTATTAGCTCTTCTGTACATTGGCATTCTCCACTCCAAGGGTTTGTAAGGTGTTCTGCACACTGCCCAGTCCGGAACTGTTTTACATTGTTTTACAGACTGAAAAAAACCTGTTTCCCATTCAGCTCCATTTTTAATCAAGTATTTTATTTCTCCTTAGCATGGAGATCTTCCTTTAAGTTCTCAAAGCATGATGAAATGGCAAGAAATCTGCAAATTGTATACCATTCTCTCACTTCCCAGTAAGTAATGACTCACAGTCACTCGCTTTTAGTGTATTAAGTCTAAAGAGGACTACTCTGATCAGCTCTAAGAGCCCTTCCTGCAGCTCCATGGGGAAAAAAAAAACAAACACCAAAAAACCACAAAAAACCCAAAACACGCTCTGTGAGGCAGCTTGTTTTGTAGAACAATCACCTACCGGGACTAGCAGTTCACAGCTATGTAGATTCTGGGCAGGGAGGTTGGTACAGCAAACCTCGGCTCTGGTCCCCTTCACAGCCACTGGCTCTTTGCACATCAGCTGATGGTTGGTTGCTTCTCTGACAGTGAATCTGCCATTTCAGCAACTTCTTGACAGAGTTTCCAGCTGAACTGCTGTCTGGAACTGGGCTCTTTGTCTTGCAGGTAGCAGTAGGAGCAAATACACACTTTTGGGATCATGAATATGTGTTTTGCAATTACCACTCCTGTGGGATTTTGCCTGCAGTTTATAAATAATAACTTCTGAGAAGCTGGTAACCTAGGTGGTTGACACAGCATCAGATAAGTTGTTAAATTCACCTTGGTTTTTAGTCATTCCTTTCTGTTTTCCAGAGCGAATGAAGCATTTGTTTTTTTCATTTGGGGAGACTTGCAAATATACCAGAAGTATCATTTATTCAGTCCTGTTGGAAACACAATCTCGGTGTTTGTGCTGGGAAGCTAAGCGGTTCAGGCGTGGGTTCAAGAGCTCTCTGTGATTAACTATACTGTTAATGGTAACAGATCCCTAACTTGGTTCTGGATTGTCACCAGGGACAGGGGATGATTCCTAATAGGCCATTTGGACTTGGCTACTCTGTTCTGGGAGGGAAAAGGGCTTAGCTCTATGGACTTGTGTGTAATGCAGTGCCAGCTGGCCTCAGTTTCACGGAATGATCCATGGCCTATTTAATTTACTGGTGTAGATGCAGCCAGTAGAGCTGTGGCCAGTGCAACAGGAGATGAAGAAGAAAGTTTCAGCAGGCAAGAATATTTTAGCTTAATGTCAGCAGCACTCAGAATCACCTTTTCTTAGACCTGCATAAAAGCTTCTTTCCTTGAAAATAAAATATAATTTTGAGGTTAGAAAGGAGTCTTTTTGTCCTTTTAATTTAAGCTGTCGAAGCTAAGAAGTGCACTAGGGAAGCATTTCTATGGTGCTCTGAGTGATTTCATGCTTATCTATTTAATTATCTCCACTCACAATAAACTCTGCTTTGTAACAGTAGGTAGTACTCTACCTTGTTCTAATTAATGAATCAGTTAATGGACAACCTGCAGAGTCAGAATATGCTAATTTAGAGAGAATCCTGTTAATTTGGTGAAACCGACTGATGCAGTTCAAGCTGCCCAACATTGTAACCAATGGTCGCTGCCAGTAAAGCTGGGGTTAAAAACAAAGGACTGTTTCTTTAAATCTATCACAGTGCTGAGAGATATTACCCTTCAAAATGATGCTTCTTTAAAGATTTTTCATGAATAATACATTAGAGACATGAAAAGGATACCTGTGATTGTGTATTAGCATGTAGTTCTGAGGCACAGCCTCTACTTATGGCTCTTCAGTGCTGAACCCATTCTTGTGTATTGACAGCAGACAATTCTGGGATCCTGAGGCCATGCTGGATGTGCAGTAACTACAGATAATAAACAGCAAACATTGCACAGCACTGGCAAGCAGTCAAAAGTTTGAGTGCCTGTGTTTTGGAAGGGAGGGTTGCACCGGCACCAGGCAAGGCTCTCAAGATCGCTCCAGTCAAACAGATGTTTTTCAGAATATGGAACTCAAGTAATGTCATGTATAAAACAGGAGATGAAAAGCCAGACTGGCAAGATGCAGTTTGAATCACAAATAGCTAAACAGAGAAAAATAAATAATATTTTGTGCTAAACTGTAAACAAGAAGGCTTCTAGGGTTTTAATTGGTTGGTTGGCTTGAGCATCAGGGAGAAGCAATTAAAAAGAACATTACAAGGAAGAGAAATTATTTCTACCTTGCAGAGGATTGCCCCTTGAAAAATAATAAAGATCAGGTACAGTGAGAAACAAAGGCACTTAGACAAATTGATAAACTGTTGAGCAGCAGCTCCTGAGCACAGGATGCTGTCTGTGTCTGAGTTCTGGAGCTGGGTGAGTGAAGCTGCTGAGTGTGCACAAAGGGTTTGCAACTTCTAATTAAAGTCTTTTGTAGTTCTGAATCCTTAAAATTTATGTAAGTGTTTGAGGGGATGAAGTGTTTGTACCTGAAGTTGCTTTGAGAAAGGTCTTGGAACTGAATACTGCCAAGTTTTCTTGGAATAACAGGTAACATTGGTTGAAACAGTAATTAAAATTTAATCTATAAAAATTCCTAGTTTCAGGAAGATAAACAAGCTTGACTTCACACATGAATACAATAGGATTTTGATCCTAAAGAGATCCCAGTGTATGTAGACTTTGTATGTAGGAAAACCAATGTTGGAAACTTTTTATCTGGTTTTCAAAGTTTTTGCTAAATCCCACATGGGAAGCTAAATAACAATTGGTTTGTGGGAAAAGTACTATCATAGATTAAAAACCAAGTAAAAGATAAAAAAGGCACTCAAATTTCATCAAGAAAAAAAAAAGAATTAGAAGTGAAGTTGCCTTACCTTTCATTTCTTTTACATACAATTAAAAGGTTGGTGTAAAAAGAAGGAGCAATGAGGTGGTAAAATCCATGTATGACACAGCTACTAACATTAACAAACTCAGGAAAATTCAAAAAGACATAATAATATTAGAATAGCTATACTGGGTCAGATGATATATCTACTTCATCTTGTACCCTGTTTCTGATAGCAAATATATAGGGAAAGATCATACTAAGAAAGGCAAATACTAATACTTCTCCTGGTATATCCTCCTAGTTTTCAGCAATCTGCAGCAAAGAGGCTTCCAAAGACAGAAGATGTATCTGAATATTTAATAGATTCAGGGAATCTAACGAGTTGGATGTGCAGCTTGATGGCAAATGAAATTCAATAAAGGTAAATGCTAAGTAATGCACATTCCAGTAAATAATTTGATTTATACACATTACTGGGTTCTAAATTAACTGAAGTGACTCTGGGAAAAATAATAGTAATAAAAAATTAAAATATAAGACTAGGCCACCAGTGTGAACCCTTTATTATTTGTCATTTGTATATTAACTATTTTGTATTTCAACAGATTCTCCAGACACTGATTGGGCCTCTACTATGCTCATGCATTACAGACTGAAACATCTCCAAGCCTGAAAGACCTTGCAATCCGAGTGTAACAACAGATAGGCAGATGTAGGGGAGCAAGGAAACAATGAGGCAATATCGATCGGAAGGATAAGCAGCAGTGTCAGCTTAATTGACCTTTGCTCATTCTGCATTGGTGGTCATAAAGGAAACAACATGTTAGCATGTATAATGCCATTACATGAATCAATGAGTTCTAATCTTCCCATCTCAAAAGGCTACAGTAAAACCAGAGCCAGATGACAGAAATGATTCAGAAAACAGAAATGTGGGATTAAAAGGTTGGGAATAGTTAATTTAGATGGGAAAACATGGTTTCAAGATGTGAAATGATAAAGCAATGTGTAATCGTGACAGGCAAAGACAATGTCAAGTGGATGTCCCCAATTAGTTGTTTTACTTATTTAAGGTGTAACAGAGATACATAAAAAGAAAAAAACAACTTTTGAAATGTAAGTTTTGCTCATGCACTGCATATTTAATTTATGGAATGAACCGTTATTGTCTGTTGTTACTGTGACCAAGGCTTCAGTCCTATTCAGATCGGAGCTGCAGGATAATCTGGGTAATGCCATGTGTAATTGTGCTGCTCTTTTAACGGTACGGACGTTGCTATGTATCCAGGTGTTGTCCAGCCACTAGCTCATGAAGAGCAGGAAAATATTTTCCTCATGGACAGTTTAGCTCATAATTGTCCAGCACTGGGTTTCTTGCTGCTGTTAATGCTAGCTACCCACTGAAAAATAGGACACGAGGTTAGATTGGTCTGATCTAGACCATCAGTTACTGTGACCTTTAATGAGAGACTCTATTAAATATCAGAACTGAGATTATAACGTATGCCTATAAATAATTGGCAACATTTAGTTTTTAGTGTGCATTTGGTTCTAAGTTCTGGCCCGCTGCACGACAAGAGCTGCAGCAGGACTGATACAAGCGTTTCAGGGACGTCTTTCCTTCTCCCTCCCTTCTTTAGTCCTAAGGAAGGAGGGAGAGGAGGGGAAAACAGCAACTTGGAGCTGATTTAGCTACAAACGGTACCACTAACTTCAAGAACAATTAGAAACTGCGCAATGAATAATTCAGCGTTTTGTCTCTTCAGGGGCTTCCCATTCTGGCTTTATAATTCAGAACCCTTCCTTCCCTCCCCCCTCTCGTTAAGGAGAAATCCTAGCTGGAGAGGCAGTCTCCGGGGATGGACTGCCTGCTTAACATGCAGGTGGCACTTCCCTGGGGTGTGCAGGAAGCCCTCAGCTGTGGGCACGTGGACTGTGTGCATGTGGGACTTCTACGGTATATACACGCCCTGGCCATGCTCACGCAACTGCAATACCTAAGAAGGGATTTCCTATAAAAATGCTTTTTCTTTCTTATTCCCTGGATTGTTTGAGGAATGGGATGTAATACGAAATTAAAGGGAAATTGTACTGAGAATCCTAGAATGCTAATAATTTACAGCAAGGTTTCTCTATTATTTTTTTTTTCCCCTCTCTGGCACAGAAAACTTACGTGGTAACAACAGGGTCTGATTAAAGACAGGAAGAGTGAGTAAGAGGTGAGTGGGCAGACAGGCACACGATGTAAGTACAACAATTTTCTAGCACTTAGGTTGTGTGAGGAGCCGAAGACCTCTTCTTGTCCTTCAAATGAAATTGCAGGCATCCAACGATATTTATATGTACAAACAAAGAAATAAACAAACAAAAAACCTTCTATGCAAAAAACCCTTCTCTGCTCTTGCTGCCTCTGTCAATGGGAATATTGCATTTTGGTGGCAAAACACTGAGCGAAGAAAACCTGTACTGAAAGAAAAGCTTTAAAATAGGCTTACAAGGACAACATATTGTTCCAGCTCAGAATAGAACTGTGCTTTTAAAAAATCAGGGCTTGCAAGTGTGTTTATAGTGCTAAGATTTATTATTGCGGTGTTAGAATTTATAAATGCAACACTAAATATCAAGTTATAAGGGAATAGTCAATACGGTTGGAAGAGTGCTAATATTTTGGTAATTTTTAAGCTTCTTTTTTTGCATTGTACAGAACTCAGCACACATTCTAACACATGCTTTAATGAAGTATTTGGGTCAAATTGTGGTCCGTTACAAAAATGGGCCCAAAATCGTTGTATCTCTCTGCTGCAACTGAGATATTAGTGAATCTATATTCATTCTAACATTTCACTGTCTAGGAACAGAACATCCTTCCTATATAAGCTTCTTTCTCACATACTAATAAAATGCTCTGCCTTGCTGAATGCCCCTTCAGAGCTCAGAGACCCCTTCGGTCCCTCCAAAGCACAGGGAATATGGTGAAGATTCTAGGCTGATTGCAAATCAGGGCAGGTATATTTTCTTAGCACCTATTCTGCAGTCCTGTCTTTCCAATATGTGTCTCCAGAAAATTACTCAGGCCAAATACAGCAGATAGTGGTTTGCCGAATTCTCTCAGAGCTGTGGTTTAATCAGCTAAGGCTGAACTGCCATTGAAAGGATCAAACTCCTCCTCCTCCTTTGCTCCCAGAGGAGAACTCCTAAATTCTTCTCTGTGGTCACCCAGATTATGGACTTGATCCTATTAAAAGCCAAACACACTAGAAAATAATTGATTTTTAGCAGAACAGTCCCTGATGTGTCTGATCGCTTCATGGTACTGTGCTGTCATGGGGTGAGGGTGGACAAGAGCACCACAAGGGCAGGAGGCAAACATGGATTTCAGATCAGCTTCCAACATCAGGCAGCTGTACCCTCAGTTGCTTCCTTTTGTACTTCTCTCTCCCAGGGCTCCACAGTGTTCCTAACACACCAACAAAAGGCACAGGATGATTGTTGCTTCTGCTCTCCAGTGATGCTGAGCCTTAGTTTACAGCTTGTTAAAAACTGTGAATATGGAAATCTGAATATACCCCCGTGGCATTTCCGCACTGTATTTGGTAGGATGTCATGTTACATAAAACTGCTTTCAGGAGCTCTCGTGTATTTGGAAGGCTATTTGTAATGTGAAGCTGAATCAGCCAGACAGTAGAGAATAACATATGTCTTCAACATTTCTTTACTGACAATTTTGCTGATTTTTTGTATTGCAACACTTCTGCAGATAAGGCTATAAGAGTAGGTTGTTCCATGAACCACAGAACAGATTAAATTAGTCATTAGCTGTGACTACCCAAAGCTGTGCACGTTTTTGTTTGCCAGTCAGTATGCTTGGCTGACTGGCCAGTAGGTACATGTGTTCTGCTGCCAAAACAAGACATATAACAGATGAATTCTGCCTGTCTTTCTCTTCCTGGCATTCTCCTTTAACCAGCCAACATACTTCATGAAACTTGCAGGAATTTAATTATCTTTGAGACTTCGACTTCTCTTTCCAATTCGCTGAAAATTTAATCAATAATGCAATAGGTAGTAAGTGCAGTCTGACAAACAAATGTACAAGCAGTTCAACTGTATATGCCATGGGAAACCAATGTCTAAATATTAAAAACAAAATGTTGGGAGGATCTTTTCTTCTAACTGTAGTTGGATTCTATATTGCAGAGAACTGAAACACAGTGTTCATATCTATCTTGACACACCTGAGCAGAAAGCAGTCCAGCTTTGAAAGGATATCCAGTATCTTTCGTTTCAAGGTCTTATCTCCATGTCTTTTTTTGTCTGTACAATCCTACTGAGGTTCAGCCACTCTCCTGTATAGGTCCACTTGCTGGGTCTTTCACTGCAGATCCCATAACTTTAGGCAATGATGATGCTGCTATACTAATATAATTACAATATGCTATCAATCAGCATTATACAAATATTTCATAAATTAATTGCCTGAACTTGTAAGTGCCATAAATATCTTATAAAAGGAACTCTACATGAATAAAGATGAAGCAATCAATTTTCCTGCTCTGAAAAACTTTTGTCCTTTCCTTCCCATTATGTCAGCTGACCTGTTAAAAAATACTTTTTCTTCCTACAAAGCCTGTCCTTCACATTTGCCTACAACCATTTTGACTACAAAACTGCTGTCTGATGACTGGCAGTGCAGTCAGTTCCTGAGCTATTCTGCTTGTGTGGGGAAACAAGTTAGCTGGTTTCATGACTTCTAAGGTTGGACGCAGCTTAGGATAATGATTGGACCACTATAAATTATTCTAAAGATGCAAATTTCACAAGAAAGCAGACATTAAACTTTCACCTCTAGCCTTAGCATCTCCTGCCTCACTTTTTTCCCAAATATATCCCTCCCCATGTATGTATTTTCAAATGAGCAGCTTCATTCCCTTTTCATATTGCGTCTCACCCTTTGGACAGGTTGCTCATATGGAAGGGCTAAGCTCTCCTGTGTTTCTGATTGTCAGATAGTATGTCAACTTTTAAACCATCTTTAAAATTTATTAATATTTTCTCATTTTCTACCTTCATTGTCATCTGTATTTTATATCTGTTCTTTTGACAAATCATTTTTTTCCCTCATGTTTGCATAGTGCATGTTACAGTAGGCCTGGGGTCTGGCCATGATAGGGAGTTCCGTATATTAGTACGACATAGTGATACTGGATACAGAAGGGTTGGATAAACCCTGTACCCAAGTGGTGTTAAAGAATAGAAACAAAAATGGAAAATTCTCATAAGTTGTTGGGGTTTTTTTGTGTCTGTGTATATATATGTATCTATATTTCATAGAATATCTTGAGTTGGAAGGGACTCATAAGCATCATTGAGTCTAACACCAAACTATATGTACATACACACGTGTATGTGTGTGTATGTGAGACAGGATACAATATTTAATATCCTTCCCCTTTCCTTGAATTTGCTTATGGAAATTCTCATTTTTAATTCTAAAGCCATGTGAACAGGGTCAGTACCACTGACAGACGGCTGAGGGAAAGACACCGAAATCTCCACAGTAGAAATCATTTAGACAGAGTGGCTGAACTAAGCATGTGCTTCATGAAGTTGGGGAGAAGAGAACAGAATGTTATGACTAGCACATTTCAACAATCCAATTTTAGAAATGCCAGTTGCTCTGAGTTATGCAGAAAACAACAGCCCCTCACAGTGCCCAGACGCTAATTCTGAGCTTGAAGGATGGCCATGGCTATCAGCTGCCAGCGTGTAGTAGGTGTGATGCCAAACACCTCAGAACTGTTTCTCATGCTACATGTGGCTGGGGGGAGCCACCACTGCAGGTTATACACCACGTGAGCAGTGAGTCGAGACCACGCATGAAATACAGGCTGAAGTCTTACATTGCATGTTATCCAGAATTCCTTTAATACAGACCTGGCATTCGGTGTCTCAGCACATTCAGATTCTTTAAATGGTCCTGTCTCTCCACAATTATGGTTGTCCAATTTTGGATCCTCACTTGTCACATAAACAAAATAGTCCCCACTGTCCTAGTCACATTAGCACCACACTGTAGGTTAATCCTCTGACAAATATATTTTTTGAAGTAATTTGGACAAGAGATCATTAGATTCAGTTGTCCAGCTTCGCAGTGCTCATAGAGAGAAAAACAAATGAAAAGAACAAATTGTAATTTCTTATGTTCTTAATCTTTTTGACTGGTGTCCTATATGCTAGGTTTTGTTCTTACAAACTCTTACCAAGATGCCTAGTTCCCCACACTACTTGCCCAATAGTTTGATACCTGAAAGAATGTCATGGTGACATTCACCCTTGTAAGTTCCATGGTCAAGGCTGGCCACTAAAATCTGTCATAGAGAAACTTTTTGGACTAATCCTGTTGGTCAGTGTACTGGAAGATACAAACCATGTATTTGAACATGAATAATTCTGTCCACCTGAACCTCTCCTATATGAAGACTCATGTACTCATATATCCACCAAACCTGGACAGCAATCCAGACTGCCTTCTGCTGCTCCACTCCTGAGTGACATGGAAGGGTTTCACAGAGACAGACACTTCACTGCCAGTTCAGGAACTAGAGGCTCTTGAATAAATTTGGTAGGTGCCAGTTTCAAAACAAAACAAAGGAAAATAGCTTTAGTTAAAATAAGTACTAGATCTATTGAACTTCTTGCCAAAGTCTGTTGTGGATGAAAACGCGTTTTTTCTTTCTGGGGGAACTGTAGAAAAATAGGAAATATCCTTTGGAGATTACTTAATAGACTAAATATGTCAAGTTTGACAGATACCCATGTGCAACAAGTAGAGAGAGATGGGGAAAAAATGGGGTAAATGCTGTTATTTCCCTATTCTTGTGTTTGGTTGCCTGTTCTTCCCTCTTCTTCAATTCTCCTGGCATAATCTTGTGAGTGTTCTTGAGGACGGGTTACTGGGTTAGATGAACTCTTGGTCTGAAGCAGTACATCTGTTCTTCCTGCCTTTAACTGCTTAATCCTGTAAGCACCTGAGTTCTGTACGTACCTTCTAGTCTGGTGTGGAAGTTAATCAAGTGTACATATTTTTACCCAACACAATTTCAGAATTAGATGAGCCTCCAGCTCTTTCAAGAAATCTGTTCTGCTTCAAAATTTCCAAATAAGCCCCCTAATCAACATTTCTCATAGTGAGCAAGAAAATTCTCTCAGGCAATGGGTGACCCATGGCCCAGGAGGTGCAGTGGTACTTAGATGTTCTTGAATGCTATCAGATATTCAGTCTCCTAATATAGCCTCAAAGCAGTAGCTTTCCCTTTGTGAATGGAAAGGTTTGTTCAGATGCCAAAAATATTTCTGCCTAGATGGTAAAAAATCCCTGCTTCCCATCACTCAGAAGTGTCACTGTCCTGGTTTGTTCAGGCTTTTCTCCTTGAGGCACTCTGCATGTATCACAGAAACCTGAGGATTTCTGTTCCGTTTTCCTCCAATTTCACATGCAAGCCCACCCTGAGATGCTTGTATCACGACTACCAACATTGCAGCTTTGGGAGATTAACTGGGAAGCCCCACAGAGCCTGCTAACATCATATAATTGACTGAGGGAGTGCTCCTACAGTGGTGCAAGGAACTCCCTCACCACCAGCCCCTCATGACTGGGTGTTTGCTTTTGAAAAGGGTTCTTCACGCTGCTTTTTTTGAGGAAGGAAAGAGGAGGGGTAAAGGCGAATGAAGCCTCGACTGCACTTCTCACTGCTTTCAGAAGGAAAGTCCCAGCAATATTCAAGCAGGCTGCTCTTGTTTGGCCACTTGTCTGGATTGTTTGCCTCAGCTTGGAAGAATTAAAGCTTTTTCAGAAAAGTAATCTTATCACATGAGAGGGCAATTAGACATTTCGTAATCCTATCACCCTGTGCTGAAATTACCGTGCCCAGTTAGCAATAACTCTGCTTCCAAGAACAGAGTGAGCAGCAGCACAGCATGAATTATTTAACTTGATGCTGTGCTTCCTGTTTTCAAGTCACCGGAATAATACAGGCACCGCAGACAGTAATTATCCCCGGCATCGAGAAGAAACAGTTAATGGAACCTGCCTTTTAAATCAATATTATTAATTCAAGGAAAGAAACAGCATGTACTATCTGACGCCTATGGAGTTTTGATCTGGGCTTGATGTCACGCTGAAGTAAGTGGTTGCCATGGAGACTGGAGCGTATGTCTGCGTATCCCTCCCCACAAGTGGGCTGCCAGGGGTGGTTTTGGGGGGGAAGTGCCCATCTGCACTCAACCGCTATTGTTCTGGCAGAGCCACATGCCGGCCTCGCCGCCACCCGCCGAACCGCGTCACCACGCAGCAGCAGCAGCCCCTCTGAACGCAGGCTCCCTGTTGAACCAGATCTACCCACCCTGCCATTTTCGCTGTCGTTTCATTATCTGCTTGTATTTCCTGGCAGCGCTAATGCAGTCTCTCAGTGCCGTTATCATAGAATCCCTATGGCTTGCTATCTCACAAAGCTGGACGGATCTCCTTGCGTTTGCTTGCTTGCTTCATCACCCTCTCCGCTTGATGAAGGGAAAGCACCCGTACCATGCCAGCCTCTTCGCTTTCTTTCTTCCCTCTTAGACGCAGAAGACCTTGAAAAGCTGAATGTGCTTTCTCGCTCTGTACAAATTCCTAGCAGCCAAACCCTACTTGTAATAGATCCTTGTATTAAATCATCATTATTAATTGCCAGCATGTGTTTCTAGAACAAAGACTGGCAGTTTGGCACAGTCCACCATGATTATTGAATATATCTGTTTATTAACCAATTAAGTAATGGGCTAGTATGCCAGTAGCATATGAAATCAGGGCACTATTACTAACTGGAAGATGTCAGACAAAATTACTTCTGCTACCTGAAGACAATGACATGAGTCATCTTCCTGAATACCAGGTGGAGTTTGTGGGCTTATTTTCTTTTCCTTCTTCAGTGTAGTATTAAAAGTAATGTCTGATAAATTTCTGCCAGAGATTCTGGGAATTTACTGGCTTGAACACCATGCACAGGAAGAATCGGCTATGATGGGAGCAGAAGATTTATTTAACTATTTTTCCTTTTATTTTTCTTCTCTTTCTTTTCCCCTTATTTCTCTCCTCTCTATCTCTACTTTGTGTATCTCTTATGTCAAGTAAAGGTGTATTTGAACTACCTAGGCATTTCATTGTAAGAGATGCAAGAGGTTTTCAGCCTTTGCTATCATTCCCAGAAATGACTGAACAATTTTGTGCAGAAACATCAAAATAAATCATCTTTGAGCAAATACCTGGCTAGGAAAACCGCAGGAAAAACAATTAAAGTTTAGTAAATTCCAATACAATAAACATTTTGATTGTGAAGAACATACCTGCCAGGGATTCTGGGTCTTACCAAGTCACTGAATATTGTCTAAATTCACTTTTACTGGTGGTAGGTTGATTACAGCTTGAGTAGCCCCAGCCCGGGTACAGGGGTAGCAGTCACACCTCAGAAGCATGCTAACTTTCCTAATTACATGAAGAATGCAATCTGTTTGCTCTACTACTGTAAAGAATACACCCATCTATTTAGTCCTATATTCTGCGGTGCAAGCAAGGTTGCCGTGGCATTGTGATCACCACTGTTACAGGGATACACAAGAAAAAAACGGCTTTACCTCAGTACCACCCTCCCATCACCCAATATGTTTTATTTATATCTCTTCCATTCCAGCTGGCATGCACACTGGCAACTCTGGGATCTCTGACCCCGAGTTAAACTGCTGCAGGGCTGAGCAGGAGACTTGGCAGGTACTTGGTGAAGCTGAACTGCTGTGCAAATGTTCTAATTTTACTGAATTATGAATTTTAAGAGAAATTTCAAAAGAATGTTTCTGAACAGGTTTAATCAGGTCTATGAGTGGCATGTTCTTACTACTTGATTTCAAAAAGAATTGCTGTATCATGTGATTCTACTTTGCATTTGGGTGCTTTGCTGTGTTGTGAGGGTTGAGTGATGATTTTTAAGCTTTTGGGGCAGTCAGTTTGGATGAAGAGGCCAGTCCCACCTATACAAATAAAGCTAATCTGTAACTAGAAAAAAAGTAGCTCTAAGCCAAGCAAGGAAACAAACTTTTACTTCTTGAAGTGAGTTGCAAGTTGGATTCCTAGTCATGGGGAAAAAAAAAAAAGAAAGTGTTGTTACTTAGGTGAAAACCTCCAGTGCTTGGAAATCATGTAAGGTTTAATAGGAAAATGAACAATGGTTGGAGAGACGAGTGAGCATAAGCAAATTTATATTTTAAAGTGCATGTAAACTATCACTCAGAAATGCACTGAAATTGGCATATTCCCACAGAACATGTAAATGTTAGTCAATTTTCAATTTGACAAGGCTTTTCATTATAAAATATCTAGGCAGGTTTACTTTCTTCTATACAAAGTCCTTAATATTTCACCTGGTTGACTGAAAATCCTACCATATCAACTATAGGAGACCTTGGACTTTGTGGTTTTTTAATAATTGCTTAGATGGGCTACCAGATATCTGAGATTTCTGGGGTTTATTGGATTTCCAGCTTGAATGCAACCTGCCAAGGGCTGAAGACAGCTCTGGGTAGGCAATCCATGAAATATTTTAGTAAGCAATGTAGCATTTTTGGTGAAGCAGGACAGATGAAGCAGGTGAAAGTCATATGGGATTCTGGACAAGAATATCTCACCCTCTAAATCAGAATGTTCAATGTACTTGCCACACTTGAACTACATTCACTGATTTAAACATAAGTGTTGCTGGGGCAATGCTCACTTCTTTTATAATAGATTACTATTTCCAGGTATAGGACACATTTTTATATCTCCAGCCTGGAAGACATGGTTTTGTCGCTCTCCCATTCTACAAAACCACCACCAGGAAAGAGGTACAACTGAACACAATTGTAATTTTTCCTGTTTAATCTTGTCCATTATGCAGCAGGGAACTAAGATTTTTCAAGACCTGAAGGAGTCTGGATGTAGGCTAACAAAAATTACGTTGGTGTTGGTCACCAATTATGAGACACTGAGGGGTGAAACTGATGTTTGCATTTTTAGAAATCTAATATTAGAATTTTTTAGTGTAATGCAAAATATTTGAGCACCTTTGTGATCCCATGTCCTGTAAATCCTAGGACTTGTGATTCTTGAGAGGTTCTCTAATGAGAAAGCTCCTTAACTTTGTGGTAAAACTTCAGTATTGCAATTTTTCTAAAATAAAATATCATGGAATTTCAATTAATGGAAATACTTGAGTTTTACAAACACTAGTAATTTGTTTATTCATTTTATTTTTAAGAAGTCAATTTTTCTGCAGACCTGGACAGCTCTTAACTCTTATATTATGAATGCAGTGAAGTCTTGAAGCTTTGCTCTAAACTTAAAACGAGTGAAGAATATAAATATGCAATTTTTTTTGTTTATTCTGGTTTTTTTCAGTTCATTCAGGTTCTTTGGCATCTTTTCATTGCATGTAAAAGGACATGTTCAACCTCTGTCAGCAGCCATGGCCTATTTTATGTTCTGAAATATCTTGCCAGAATGGGCCCCTCAAGCAAGAAATGGCCCAATTTATTTATGACAGTGCCAAAAAAACTATTTCCAGGATGTTAATAGGTCAAGAGCTCCACTGAAATAGAGAATGCCTTGAGGACCTATTGCATTGTTTATTATTTACTGTGTATGTTGCAGCCATGCCCTGAGGCCACAATCAAAATCATGGAAGTCAAGGGAGATTGAAAGAATGATGATCTTGCTTGCAGATTGAGACTATCCTTATAACTTTGTAACTCTATGTTCTGTCACCCCTTTCCTCTAGGACTTTAGTTTACCCTTCAAACAATTTGCTTTTAAAGAATCTCCTTCCATTAGCCTCTGATTTCGATTTTTACTTAGCTGCTGTCTTGAGACCACTGGTTACTCCAGTAGTTACATCCAGTAAAAGGATGCTTAAAATGGATGTTTCATTTTTTGTCTTTTTAGATTTCTTCTTACACAAATTTGTATGATATAAATGGAGTATCTCAGCAACTTCTCAGTGTTTCTAAAAAAAAATTTGAAGTTCAGTTTTTGCAGGTAGTCTTTAGGAAAGGGAATATTATTCTGTACACAGAGGTGCAAATCAGAGAACTAGAGCAGTGTTCCAGAGTCCTAAAGACAAGCCACATCAGAGCAACTGTTTATAAAGAGACCCAACTCATTCTGTTCCTTTTTTCACCCATCTCCTTCCCAGTCCTCCCAAACTTTCATTCTGATTTGACCTTTCCTTCAGTCATGTAATGAAATCACTCTGGGTGACTAAGACCTGCCTACCTGCACTGAGACTTTTACAGGGATAGTGGAGAAGTCGTGAGCAAAGCACTGAATGTGAAAGTATCAAGAAGGAGCTAGTGGTGGTGAATCTGTCAGGTTGTGTTGTTTTTAGGAAATACAGATTTTCCCCTTTTTTCAAACAGATCCATAGAAATCGCTGTACTTTTCTGTAGCAATTCAGTTCATGTGAATAGAAGCCAATTTATAAGTAATCAATACTTACCAATGTTTGTGAGATTGTCATCTTGCTTAGCTAGGCCAAACTTTTAAAATAAGATATCCAACAATGAATACAGGATGAATTTGCCATGCTTTTTCTTATTGGTGAACATGTTGCAAAGGATAATGTAACAAAAATATGCTTGTACATATGCCTGAGCCAAAAATAGATCGTATAGTGGAACAAAACACACGTGAAATTGTTCAGGCCTCTAGAATTCACGTTACATTTCCTCCTCTTGAGGAGGAAAGATGGGTCTGAAGAGAGAGTGGGATGAAGGAAAATTTGAAGTAATTTTACGGAGTTAAGAGAGTGATTGGACAATAGGAATTAATCTATATTTGTTCTGGTTTGGGGATAAGTTTTGCAGGGGTTAATTAACTTCATGCTCTGCTCATTTCTTCTTTGTGCACTCTGTGGAAACGACTGTTATCCTTTAATTTATTTTTTCCTAGCGTAAAATATTGTAATATCATCTTTTTCTGTCCACTAGGTCAGACAGGGGTCCAATTACTCATTATAGTAGGAATTCGTATTTCTGGAGTTTGACTCTCTTGAAGACTTTTTATGCTTACACTCTCTGTCAGGATAAGCAGGATGAAGAATTGGACCACAGAGCACTGAGATCAGCTGCGTTTTCAACATCTGCATGTGATAATGTGATTTGACTGACTTGTATGGACCTAAGCCCAAAACTACAGAAAGGATTTATTTAGGCCTTATTGGCTGACATGCGGATGATGTTCCTACTATAAAAGTTATGTCGATTACAATATGCAATCATTTTCATAAAGCAGACAGGATTGTCTCAGTTTTGTTCCTTAGCTTATGTTCCTCTAGCCAGTTTCCATCCCACTGTGTGTAAAACAGCTTGTACATCTTTAATAGTTATATGAAGCTGGTTCAGTAAAATAGCCAAAATTCTATTCATCTGTACTGCATGGAGGTTTGGTTCATGAGTGTCTGAAGAGAGAGACAGAAAAGAATGCAAAATGTCCCTTATCTTCCATACAATTAAGGTTACTACACAGAACCTCCTATTCACCACACTTCAATGAGTCACACATGTTAAACATAATGATTTCTTTTTCTTTAATGTGCTCTGATGTTAATTTTCTCATTTATAATTACAAATGTAACATTCATTTTTAAAAGTTGACAAAAGCATATTGCCAAAAATATAAAATAATGTAACTGAATAATTTTAACTCATTCTCAAATCCATTTTTTTGATTGCTGTACATTATTGTAGCTATTTTGCACTAAGTTTGTGCAGTATGTACCCTGATAAAATATTGGGAAAGATGTTATTAACCATATTTGTCAAAGCTCTTTCTGTGTGATTACGTCTTATATTACTAAATTTGAATAAAATATCAATCATAGAACTGTCAAATTACAATACAACTTCTACTAAAATGTTGGCTGAAAAGGACTCCACTTATATCTAATTATCTTTTTTCCCCAGATTTGGAGTTACGTAATGGATTCTTTCTGCCCTTTTTGATGTACTGTTCTTTCCTAATATTTTAGTAAAATGAGATTATGAATCCACTTGAATCCAAAGACAGATTCTCATGTTAAAATTAAGCCAGAGAGCTATATAACATATCCCACCTTCAATAATTTGCAGTGATATACAGAGGTTTAGCTCCATAGGTTAAAAAACCCCACCCTACCAGCAAGAAGGAGTTGTTAGGTGATTTTTATAATCTGGAAAAATATCCCCTTACAAAATAAGATATGGGATTGAGAAAGGCATTAGCTTGCAATCAGAAGGCAAAGTATTTTTACAGAATCCATTTGAAGCTGGGTAAAATCCTGACTGAGTAAACAGAAGTTTTGGCCCATTGTGTCTGATCGGTCTTCCTAAATGCTATAGAATTTGCATTCAAAATATTACAGAAGTATCATAATAGAATGCAATAGATTTGCAGCCTTGAAGATATTACATTACTTCACAGCTCAAGTTATTTTTCAAAGAGCCCACAGGTCTGGCTATCACCTACAATGACATGGTGTTCAAAGGTGCCCAGGATTCCTGAAACAAAACAGTAGCAATGAAGCCTGTCAGTGTTTTTCTGTACCCATATTATGAAGCCTCACAGGCAAACAGCTACCCTGAGATGTTTAAGGTTCTACCACAAGTGAAGTTTAGTTACAGACTTGGCTAAAAATTAGTGATAAAGTTTATTTGCATGGCCTTTTTTTGGAGAAGACCTGGACTCGCTCTGCCTAAGCCTCAATTCAGGATGACACAAACAATTTCTGGCCTGAAGGGTCTGTGCTTGATCTGATGTGATAAGCCCTGTTGGGCATATGGTGCTGTTTGGCTTGGAGTTTATATACCTCCTGTCATGATGAAATGCAGGCAGAGCAAGCACAGGTCTAGGCAACAGACTGAGGATTTACAGTGCATTGTGTAAGGCCAAGGCTTGCATACATGGTAGTCCCTTGACCGGGAGGTAAGAGTCTGGGAGATAAAGGGTTTCCCTTATTCACACAAATGTGGGAGACAAATAATACAAGCTAAATGAGAGAACACAAAACACCATTATACTTCTTAAGAGGCACTTTGTAATAACCCTTTTTTTCCAAGACAATTTGCACACAGGAAAGACTGTCTGTGTAAGCCTACGTAACTCACAAATCAAGCACCATATATTCTGCTGCCTTTTCTGACAGTCTCTATGTTAATAACATAACATAAGCAGTACTACTGCTTGTCTTCCCTAACAGGTCCATAGTCTTCTATTTCTGGTCAACAAATTATTCGTACTAGGGTGCTTAGATACCTCTCCAACACAGGCCAAGTTAATACCAGCGACGATTTGTTGTGAAAGAATGTTAACACTCTTGGACACTCTCACCACCTTTGTCTACCTGAAATTCTTTTCTTTTAGTCTCAGCAAGTTGTGCTGTTATCCACTGCACTCAGCAGAGAATCAGTTTCAGAAATCTGTTTCACCATCCAAGAAGGGTGAATACACTTACAGAAGGATCTACCTTTCTGTTGTCCAGATAGGAAATTTAACAGCTAGCTTATATTAGAAGCTGGAGGCAGGATTCAGCTGGCTAAACATAGGTTATTTAGTGCAATTTCTTGCCCGGAGTATTCCAGATGTCTGCAAAGCTGGTGAATACGACTGGTGGCCTAAAGAGAATTCAGGCACTTCTGGAGTAGGAGCTAGAGCACAGTTAGAAAAAGCCTGGGCAACTCAAACAGCATTAGACATCCATGTTGAGACAGACTAGGACACTAAATTTACATATGCAGAGTAAGGTCACTGGATGTGAGCCAGATACTGAAGTTTCTAATCAGTGCGGGCGCAACTCAGCTGCCTAACACACATGTTACATGAGATGCCCCAGGGGACCCAGCATGGTCTCCAACTGCTATAACAAAAGGGTGTGGTTTTCTATAGGCTCCATCCCATACCTGAGAGCCTTCAGCTGACATCTTGGACACCTGGGGAATCTCAAATGATGCTGAACACCAAAGGTTATGCAACAGATTTGAATGTCTGATCAGAAATGAGAAAGCTATCCAGCTTGCCCAGAGATAGTCGCCCACTTTTGACCATTTCAGGTGCTCTCTCTCCTGCACTAATTCAGTTGACTAGATTAGCAAAGACTATAACATAGTCAGCTTGGACACTAAATTTTTACCTAGTTGCATGTCTGGATCTGGAGCTGAAATCCACCCCTAGCTGACAGAGGCCTGAAGTTAGGTGAGATGGGTCCCACTCCCAGTGGGAGGCTATTCTCCCTCCCTCACATTAGCACTGCCAGCCCTGGTCTGAAGAGGCTTGCCAGGCTGTTCGCAACAAGCTGTTTATTTAAAATGTCGGTTATGTAACTTATGACTATTTAAATGTTTTCTTCTTTGTATTTCAGTAAATTAACATAGTTTAAAAATTACTCTTACTTCCCACTTTATTCACGCTGAAGTTACCAGATTTCTGATTTTTGTCAGGACATCAGTGAATACAATAATTTAAGCAGTCTGAAATTTCAGCAGCTGTCTTCTCCCTGTGCAGTTCTTCAGTTGTTTTGTGGAACAAATATGATGTTTGGCAAAAGATGATTACTTTAAATAATGTTATTAGCTATGCAGATCTGGAGTGTTTTTTTTCTGCAAGGCTCTCCATGTGAAAGAACCCTGGGCACCCCTTAAGCACATCGTTTCACAGATGAAAACCTAGTGGACTAGATGACACCCTCCCCTCTCACCCCCACCCCATATCTGTCAGGTATTGAACTTTCCATTGGATCACTTCCAAGGAGTAAAAATCAAGTGAAGTATAGCACTAGCGCAAATCAATGGTGCAATTCAGTTCATCTAAACAGTAGTTAGTTCATATAACCATACTCGGAAAACATAATTTTCATTAGAGCTGCTGGCACACGGATTGTCATACCTATCAGCCTAGATGTAAATTCAATGAGTTAATCCAGAATGTTATAGGCATCAGCAAAGAGAATATACACTCTCACAACATGGGAATTTTGGTTATAGTAGTGGTAGACTAAAAAGTGAAATAAAGCCGTCAAACGATCAAGCAAATCGATTCAAGACTGAAATCACCTATCCTTAGCTATGTTAACATTCTGGCTCAGAAGTATATCTTTGAAAGCCACTTCTAATTTAAGCAGGCTGTTGAAGTTTGACATACGTGCCCACACACACAGAATGAAGGTAAAAACTACAGAATAGATTTAGCTACACAGGGACACAGAAGGAAGCAAGGACCTGACCTTTTAAATTTATATGTCTATTTAAATGATTTGGATCTTGCCTTGAAGAAGCGTGTATTTGCCTTCTCTGAAGAAAGGATGTGTAAGATGTAAGCAGCTTTCTTGGTTCCTTGCTATACACAACTGAGGTAGGATTGATATATGTGACTGGCAGCAGCAAGTGAGTCCCAAAAGCAAAGAGGAAGTGGATTAAATTGTGGCTGCGTAATTTCTTTCCTAAGGCACTGTTGGACAAATGCAGCCATATGATACTCCTTGCTGTACCACACTGACAAAAACTCACTCCTAAAACATAACAGTTCTATTTTTACAAACGGATTTCCATCTGTATTTTGCCCTTTCCTGAGCACATTAGTCTGTAAGTTTGCCTGTGGCAGAATCAGCTGTGGTGTGTGCAATAGTATTTGGTAAGGACGAGTTTTTTGATAGCCTATACAGAGGAATTTTGTATATATATAAAATACAGATACAGGAATATGTTTTGTAATAATGTTAAATCTGTTAGAAGGCTTGAATGAAACCAGAGTATCAAAGGCAGTAGACAAACTGCATTGTTTATGGATGTAAACTGTGCTAAAATTATCTCTGGTTACAAATATTTTCAAAAAATTTCCTGTCATTCATACACACACATAAATTGGATTCTCCCATTATAACAACTGTAAAGAAAAGTTATTTTATGCTTCATTCTGGAATTTCTTAAACATTTTGCTGTCTTAGAGCTACCTATAATTTCTCACCTTGCTTGTAACAGTTATGTTTTGCTTCTGTTAAATGCTTCAGAAATACACTAAGGAACCTTTAAACTTTTAGAGAAAACACACAAAGAGTTGGTAGAATAAAACCTATCTGTGTGAAACAGCACAGTGACCCCTAATATATAACTATAAAAATGAATTACATTTTATCTTCAAATTGCATATCGAGAAAGGATGATCTGGTGAGGTGGAGGGAAAAAGAAAAGGCAGCTTGAAGGGTCTCGTTCAGCAAAAGTCATAGATAACTGCAGCATTGTGTGCCTCTGCATAGCAGGTATCTTGGCCAAAGGTTGCCTACACTCAGAGTCCGGGCTTCACAAACTACTTCTCTGTGCTCTGTAGTATATTACTCTGTACTAACGGTGTTTGAGATTTAGTGTAGATACATAGTCAGCCTAAGTTACCTGCCCCCCAAAATCTGTTTTCAAATAATAAAGGAAAACCATTTCTTAATAACCACAGGGCATCGTGCAGACTAATTTTATTCACTTCTGAAATTATTGTGGCATTCCAAGGTTGCTTTGTATTTGGAGAAACACTGAAAACTACAGAAACAAAAAAGGATTAATGTTTTGCATCCTAGTACAACAGAATCTGAAATGTTACTCTGTTTTTTGCCCATGCAATACAAATTTGCTAGTTTTTAAGGGTAATTATTATGGCTCTCAACAAACAAGAAATGAGGGGAAAAATAATAAGATTTAATTCTGGAAAGGTGAGGTAACCATGGAACCATTTTCAGTGAAAGATAGAGGAGGAATATGGGTTAACAGTCAAGGAAAGAAAGATGTTTTGACTAACAGAGAGAAGATAATCAGTGAAATTACATTTATTTAAAGCCCTTAAAACTCAGTTTCCTCAAGAAGCATCCAGAAGACAAACGTTTATATAGATGCTCTGTGAAGCCATGTTTAATTCCTGTGCATATTAGTGAGAGATTGTAGTTCTACTACAACATTTGCCATTTCATGTCTTACCATTCCTGACCCGGTTTAATACACAAAAGAGTAGGGGGAAAGAAAGAAAGAATAAACAAGAAGGGTTTTTCCTGACTAACAGCTTCAACAAAACTTGTTTTCTGGTGGTTCTTGTCTCTCATGTCCACTAAAGGGTCAGTATTCAAAAAATCTTCTTCAGACTCTTCTAAAACATTACTGTTATTTATTGGTCCTACTGTTTTCTTTGACTTTTCAAGGTCTAAATATCTCTTTGTCATTTTATGAAATTTGTAACAGGAGATCAGAATCAAAAACTATTTGATGGTACAACAATAGGGCACATGTGTGCAGATGGAGATAGGCAATGCAGCACACGTGCAGAGCAGCAGACATTGTGATTTCATGAGCACTGCTAGCAAAGGAAAGGTGAGAAGATATGGTAAAATGTGAAAATATTTTAAAAAGACCATGTATGAAATAATACGCTATGGTATGGATAGCATAAAGGAAGGAAATAATATAAGAAGAAGAAAAAGTAAGTCAGAAATTTGGAGAAAGGAGGGACAAAAGGCCAGGAAAGTGTCAATTGCCAAAGATTTAGGATGAAAAGGGATTACAGAAGCAAAGATGTTCATGCTTACTGCCACAGAGTTTGTACTCACACAGGTACCTTGAGAAGCCATCCTCAAATATACTAGAAAATACTAAAAAACCAAGTACTAAATTTTTCCAAGCCAATTCCTTTTCTCTTTTAACACCTGTGCTCTGGAAAGTGAATGGCACATTAGAAAAACACCTTGATAATTTTTATGTCCTTCATAAATTTAATTTAATTTGAGTTACAGCTAATCTCTACAAGCCAATCTAGCATGCGGATCTGTGCAGGTACAATTCTTGGATGGCTGTTAACACTTTTCTTCAACTTCGTATCTCCAACAGCACCCTTAGGATGCAGCATCGTATCAATGCTTTTTGAGAGTGTTGCCTGTGAATGCAGGTGTCTGCTATATCCACAGAGACAAAAACTCTGGGGCAGTCCCAGACTCTGCCAGCTTCTGTGCGTTGAGCTAAATGTTCTGGCAGAGACCTAGCCCATTGCCCCTTCATTACTCTTCTAAATGTACAGCTCTGCACGTCAGTTTTAAAGAATAAAAAAATAGTTTTAGAAAACAGTAAAAACTATGAAACAGTGTGTCCCCTTTTTCAGTGACCAGTGTTTCCATATAATTGTTTGCTTTCAGCTGATAGTTTATATCTATTATATTATGCAGCTCTGTAAAGGAGCTTACAAAGGCTCACCATGCCCTGAATGGTTCATATGGCTGCAGAGACACAGAGCGGTCATAAAACCACGTCAATAATCCGAAGTCAGTGCATTTATGCCCTTTAACCGAAACAAAACATTACTTACTGCCCGCTCAGGACAGTGCACAGCTGCTGGCGGTCCCTTACTTCCTGTGACATCCCGGGATGAGCATGAAGGTTTTGCACCAAACTGATTTCTACACAAATGCAAGCTTTCTCTTTCCCCTCCCTGTCTCTGCTGAGGTTGCTGTAGGGCATTCAGCACTTTCAGGAGCTGCTTGTCTGTATGCCTAATTCGGCCTCCTGTTTTTGAAAAACTTGACAAGGGAATGGCTTACTGGTATGAGCTCTAGCCTGGGTTTGCCAGAAGCATACTTGCTGCAGTGGTCACATCTTTCCAATACACGAGCTAGCTGTTAATGTGAAGGAGGGAGATGAATTACTTATCACAGAAGAAATGAGCACAAGTGGGCACCAGAAATGCCAGCTGCTATATTTAGCTTATAATACTAATATTGGAACGTCGTAGTCGCGCCCTCTTCCTTAATGGCAGCCCTGTGAGATTCTATTGAGATTTTATGATCTTATATGGAAAGTAATTCAGCTATTTGGGGAACTATGGTGTGTGCTATGTACAAACAGTGAGGCTACTTACGTCTGTTCTCTGTGTTATCAGTACCATTAAAAAGTCACATCAGTTGGGAGGATGTTCTGCTTTATAGTTTCTGCTTTTATTGTTTCTAAGGAAACCACTTCACTTATCCACATGCACTGTGCCTGCCACATCCTCAGTTTACACACCATCAGGGCAAGGAAAAGCAGTACATCAGAAAATCTGTTCTTAATAGTACTGTAAATGTATCACTATGACTCATCTTTATGCTTTTTAAGTCAGACTGATTTAGCAAATGCCCTGTGTTTACGTAGGTTTCCACAGGAGCAAGCTGGCCTGGAGATACTGTGCCACAGCTCTGGTCAGCACTTTGTGGGGGATTTAACTATTACTGAAGGCCAGAAGGACTCGAAGGGGCTGTGGTTTCTTTAGTTAGATGATGGATAGACAGGATACTTATTAAAAAGGGTTAGGCTAAAATGTTCTTGAAAACGACTTGTATTCTTAGTTTCATAGGAAAGACTCCTTTTTTTTATGGAATTTGAGGGGAAACACATTTTTTAGAATAGAAATTCATACTGATGATAAGGCCAAGAGTTATTATTTTCACCTGAATCTACTCCTTCTCCATGACTAGCTTTTGCCACACACTGCTATGTTTAGACCTTTCAAAAGTTTGTTATGCTTAACACATTTTAGGCACATCAGTAGCTGGATGTGCTCATTATGTGAATGAGACAGGGCTTCATAACCACATAGCAACTCCCATGGACATGTTTAGAAGCATACAGAACTTTGGATGACACTGTTGGGAGTAAGAAATGGGAGTTGGAGCATTCTCAACCCTCCTGGCCTCCATGTTGCACTACATTTTAGCAGCCAAAGTTTAATAAAGGCTGAGTACCCACTGTTTTGCTGAACAGAAGAGGATTTACTGACCTGTGATTCTGCCTGTAGCAGTCCTGAGAGAGATGGCAACGTATCCTTTTGCAGTAGGACATTAACTATCTCAGTTAAAACTTCTGGGTTTCTGACCTGCTGGTCAGAGACATGTCAATCTGGAGTTGTGGTAGATTTTCTGAGAATATGTGTAGCCAAAGCAGTGGCTGACCAAACATTTCAAAGATTCCTTCCAGATGGAAGATGTACCACTATACTGTACTCACAGAAGATTTATTTTCAAAATGAACACACGCAAGAAAAGAATTTAGAATGAATCAGAGGTTTTCTGATGAACCAATTTTCTCATATAAGTTCAATTTATTCAAAATTAACTTTTGAGAATATTTTCATTTTAGTAAAAGATATTAATGTTTCAGGAAAAAAATAAATATTATTTCAATATTTAAATTAAGATCAAAGAGCAATACATAATTTATAAACCTAACCAAAAGGGGATTAATTCAGATTAGATTTTCTTGCGCAGGAAGTAAAAATTCTTTGTTTCTGGCTAACACACAACAGAAATAATGGTACTCACTATACATTGAAAGTCTCTTTTCTTTTAAGCAAACATCTTAAAATGATAAAAGCAGAAAGGTAGTGCAATAATTTATATAGATTCCCTGGATAAGGTTAATAAGAAGCTTCAATTTTTAGGGTATATAGAAGCAAAACAGTAACATGTAAAAGAATATTGTACAGGTATAGATTACATCATAAGGGTTTACAGCTGCAACCTAGCTTGAGTGTGCATTTATGGGGAATAATAAACAGTTAAAATTGGTTTTGTAACATTTCATGGTTCCTAGGTATAAAAGCATAAAGCTGGCATAATATTAAAAATGTGACTCACAAAGAGATTTCTGAAAAAGTGTTAAATTGGTTTAATTTGTGGAGTATTATGTACTATAGGTATTTGGTCCTCCATACAGCATATTTTAATATGTTTATGAAAACACACAGCTGAATGTAATTTAGTATGAATGATTGTCCATTTGAAAGTTCATTCGTTATTAGCTGTTTTTCATTTATTATTCCAGGAATATCAAATATTAAATCAAGGAATTGAAAAATACTGCAAGTATTAGGTAAGTAGCCACAGCAAGATTCATTTTCAGCATGTAGTGGGAAGTGTGTCCTATGGGACAGTCACAGATTATCAGGGTGATGAATCCCATGCTTGTGAATAATGATGTTTGCAGAAATCAGGTCAGGTTTCCTGACAACCTGGGAACAAAAATGTTTGCAATCATGTTTGTTGTTAGTTGCTCTATAGCTATTGTCTTAACCAGTTTCATGTTTTAAGATGATTTATCCGCTTTCCCTACACATATGCATTGGGACTGTACAAAGGCCTTTTGGAAGCTTTAAAGTTCTTAGTGGAAGGAGAATGCATCAGTTGGTTTCTCCGGGCCCTGCTCCACTCTCCTAAACATACTCTGTCGTTACAGGACAACTTCAGTGCTCCAAAGTGAGACATTCTGCAAAACTGTGTATTTGGTTCTTAAAACCGATGTAAGCAGATAGGGGCTAGCACAGTTTGTCTGGGACATGACATGGTCAATATAATTGTGTAATGCCAAACCCTTTTATAAGCAATAATATTACGGAAAATATGACACCACATATTTTTTAATTAAACCCAGTATCATTAAGCAGTAGAGTGAAAAAGTACATGCAGTATCCCCACACAGCTACTTCTTGATGTTATCTGTCTGCCCTTTTACATGAGCCAGAAGGAGAACCAGAACATTAACAAACAGCTTCTCTTCTCACAGCTCAAAGCGGGGAAAGAATAACAAGTTGCACAAATGGAAGCAGAAATATTAGATTTCACGTTTTCCTTGCACTCCCCCCCCCCGCCCCCGTCTTCTGAAGTGTTATTAGTTACAGAGGTAAGTAAAAATGTTGTAAAGGTTTAGCGTCCTGTTACCTAGTAATTCGTATGTCTACTTCAGTCACTGAGATTTTGCAAACAGCTATAAGGAGATTCATTTAAATCCTTCTCGATCACTATGAAGAATATTTTTAAAGGGACCCTGACAGGTGTTGCAGGCCCAAATTTTGATTTGCCTTTTGGAGTTATAATCTGTTAGAGAGTTGGGATTTAGGGAGTATTTTTAAAAATAATGATTTTTTCAGGTATTGAAAAAACCCCACCCTGGCCTAGTGGGTTTGGTACTTTATATTCCTTGGTCAGCAGAAGGATGCTTATTAAAATAGATTTATTTTTTTATTGATGCCACGCTAACTTGCTTTGTGTTAAAGATTCCCAGTCTAGGAGTAGAGGAAAACAAAGGAGTTACAGCAAGACTCTCAATTATTTCTTTAATATAGGTAAAAGTCATCCTGCAATTACCAGCAAAATCTGCATCCTACCAGCCCCAACAGTGGTTTAGGCACAAACAATTAAGACAACTCTGCTGTCTCAGAGGCTCCCACTTACCACTAAAACCTGATGGAACCGACTGGAGAATGGTGTTCTCAGACATTTTTTAACAACCTGTTTCAGATGTTCATAATGACATGCTGTGACGAGTACTATACGTACAAATAGACATACACAAACACATACAAAAATAATTCAACAGAGTTTTTAATAAAGGGATAAGCAATCATTATAGAGCCAGCCGGTCTGTCATTTCCTGGCAAATAGATACAGTGGAATTGACTTTTGAGCTCGTATTCGCGTATTAGACATATTATTTAGATCTGTGGCAACACATTAATCAATTCACTTTTTATAAATTATTTGTGAACGTCCACTAGTAAAAGTGTACTTTCACTGTTATATCTATAGGGAAGAACTGTTGGTTGAAAAGTCTGCCTTCTGCAAACCCTTGCCTCTGGCCCCAAAATGAATGCATATAGACCCTGCTGAAGTTTCAGGCATGTCCAGTTATCTTTTAGTTATTTGCTATGCCATGTATACCATATGACCAGAAATACTGAAATATTTGTCATTTACTGACTTTAGAGAACTCTTTCTCAATGTAATTAAACAGGATAAATTGCTAATGCAAGTGCTGCCTGTTAGGCATGAGAAGTCTAAAACAATAAATGAGTTAAAAGAGAGGCTATTTCTAGAAATTGAGACAAATTCATTTGACTGGAGAGATGGGCTCCCATCTGCAAATATTTTGTGTTCTACTTTTCTGACAGAAAGGGGTGAGTTTATACAGATAAACACACCCTTCCCCCCCCCCCCCCCAACCCATGTAGTTTCCATTAGATTAATTTGGATTACTGTCTCTGCTTAAAACCCTTTTGTCACTTTTTCCGTCGTGTACTTCACATTGGCAAAAAAAGATAGACATAGTTTGAATTTATTTGAGTGAGATTTTGTATTTTAAAGGATTCTGGCCCAAATATGAGTGTCCTGGTCACACAGTTTTTCTCTGATCGACGTAATGCAATCTCAGGTGAAATACTGAACATGGATGCAGGAAGAACATAGATTTGAGCTGCTATCTTTGATTGCCTTGCCCACTGCCCTTGAATCCCAAACTATGTAGTGTCACAGGGCATGTCTGAGTCTATCTGGCCACCATCAGAAGAGAACTATGAACTAGATCAAAAAAGCAGAAGTATCTAATCTGAAAATGGGCATTTGAGTTCAAATATCTTTTGCAAAATTATTTGAAGGACTTCAGTTTTCAGGTCAGTGCCAGAACAAAATCTTCAGCAGAAGTCTAAATCTCCAAAAATGCAGCAAAATGAAATCCTTATCCTCCAAACATCTTTAGCTTGGGCAGCCTGCAAGTATCTCTCTGTAACGTCAAATACAAAACCCTGGAATGTCCCCAAAGTGGTCTGTGAATCTGTAATTGCTTTCTTAATTTACCAGAAACAAGGCCAATGAAAGTGGGAATGCCAAGAAAAAGCAAGTCATGTGAACTGCGTTACCTGGTGGTGCCAAATATATTTTTGCATGAGAGGCTTGCAGCTTCATAATTTCTAACATGAAGCTGCCTCATTGTCCAGTTTATGTATGGAATAAACTGGAAATATTTTATCTGTGTTCGTCATGAAATTTCTCATTAAAATATATGCATCTTCAAAGAAAAGTGCACTTTACACTTATTTCAAGGGGTCTGCATGTGAAATTGTCAGCTTGACGCTCGCAGTGCTCTCCTGAGAAACCAAAATCCCTGCCAAAAAAAACCCCTCAGAGCAATGTCAGCAAGATTTCCATCACTGAGGCCCCATAAACTTGGATTACCCATTTAGGGAGTTAAACAGGAGCAATTGTTGCTACATCTGTCTTAGAATGAGCGCTCCCCCCGCAGCGACTCTGACAGCATGAGAGCATTATTTCTCAGTGCCACCTTCTACCGTTGCCTTATGAAGAATTTATATGTTTTGAGTTTTCCTTCGTGGCAGACGTCCAGCGGTGCTGTACTATAAACCTGCCACAAAGAATGAAAAAAGTGCAGTTTTCAGTTCAACTGGGGGCCCAGACTGATGAGCTCAGACAGGCCAAACCTCTAAAGGTTAGTGAGTCTGAACCTCGGCTGATTCACTGAGCACCATCAAATTATGTACTACTAAGAAGGTAGCAAACATTTTTAAAGACTAATTACTCGGGAAGGTTGTGGAGGGTGATTAATAGACCCAAATCCTTTATTGGAGTTCTCTTGAGGAACCCTAATGAAATAACAAATCCAGAGAGAGGACAAATTCTTTTCCTTTTTTGGCAAGTAGTTATTTAAGCTGAACAATGCTGCCAGCTGAATGCATCATTAAAGGGATGGCTTTACCATGGCACACCAAACCCCCCACTGTGATAAATGGCAAATAAAACACGTCTTTCATCCGCACATCAAGGCAGATGAAGATGAGCAGAGCAGGGCTACCAGGATCAGTCTGCTTAGAGTCATCAGGCGTTGATGGCCTGTAGAGGGCTCTCAAGGTCCTCTGCTGAAGTTCTTAACCCAGTTTCACGGGCTGCAGCTGGAGGTTTTCTAAGGTCACGGAGGTCTTTCTCAAAAAGGCTAAACAAAAGGATCCTTCAGCATAAGCGTGCATTTTTTTCCCTTTTCTATGGCCTTGCTGTTTCTATGCACTATCTCCAGCCACAACTTTGCCTACATTATTTGGTTGAGCAAACAGATGTTAGAAAGCCACTGTTAAATATAAGTCTCCCCTGTAAGGATCATTGTGAAGGGAGTGGAAAAAAAAAGGAAAATAAAACAACCATCAAAAAACTCAACAAGCTTGGAATAGGAATGAACGCTTTCAGCATTTTCTGCCTACTGTCAACTTTGAGGCAACTGCACTCTAGGCAAAAAACACAGGTGATATATTTTAAATATATATACATATATATATGTAAATATATAAATATATATATATATATATGTAGTTAGCTCATTATCTTCAGTTCCTATAATGATTGGGGATATGCTGGAAAAAAGCCCAATGCATTGATTATATGATTTCTTTAAAGCAGACTATACTTCAGAATACATGTCATATTTGATACATAAAAATAATAGCAGAACCAGCTACACAGGTTACTTATCAAAATGTTCACATTAAAACCTAAAACCAACCTGCAAGTAAGTGCCATATGTGCATAAGGACACGAAGCCTGCAGCAAATTACATTTACATATATATTTCATGGCAATTAAACCCTTGTATTTGCGAGTTAACGACATATTTTAATTGCTTGTAGCCACGGTTTTCTTTCTTAAAAAACAGTACTTGAGGAAGGAAAATGCCCTTTCCCCTTTGACAATAGCTGTATTTTCAATTCCCAGTTCTTGCTGTGATTATCTGCGCATGAAGAGCTGAAAAATTCAGAAGAAATAGATTATTACAGCAACCTCAGTTCCTGTCTTTTCTTGTCTGGCTATACGGAAAGGAAGAACCCTCTAAAATTAGGATAATTAGGTTGTTTTTCATTTCTAGTAGGGTTCCTTTACGGAAGGACATATCCTGTAACAGTCCTTGACGGCACCTTCTGGCGTTTGCCAAGTAAGTTTGTTTGCCTTTTCAGGAGGAAATGGTCTTTTCTTAATATTTTACTACCTTTACTTCATGTTCCTATTTCTTTTCCTTGTAGTACCAGGGTGGCTCTAGCTAGGACAAAAGTTACAGACGAAAACCTTACATCCTGTTTGTGCCTCAGTATGTAGCAGCACAGCTGTAGAAGTAGTCTTGTAATTTTTCTTTCTTACTGGGTCTCTGAATAAGCCATTGAAAGTACCAGTTGGTTCTATTCTCCTTAACTGTAGTGGCAGCTGCCATTGAGTTTCTGAAGCTGAGTTTGCTGTGACTGCAGTAAGTGATGGAAAGAAAATGTGCGATAATAACAGAGAGAATTGTAGGTAGGTGGTACAAACTGGAAATCTTGAGCCTGCTGAATGACGCTCCCCCCCCCCCCCCCCATCTTCGCCCCCTGTGACAACTTCTCAAGTGCTCCCAGCTTCACAGTGTTTAACCATTTTTTCTTGACTTAAGGTCAGGAAAAGTAGAGAACTATTGCTCTTCGTATTCAACGGCTGTAGGCAGCGAAAGCTGTACATCATAGGAATGGGACTGTCAGGTACATGTACAAACATTATTCCTTTGGACTGCTATTTGGGCATCTGTAAGTACCTAGGAACTGGTGCCATTAAGTGGTTTTTCAGTCCTAAGTCTGCTATATTGCAGAAGATCCTGCAAAACCTCTAATCTCTTTACAGTGGGGGAAACCAAATTCCTTTAAGCTGGCAGGTTCTGTACACGTGAGGAGAAGTAAGAGACCTTCCCCATCTGCCATTCCTCAGAAGCCATACAGCACATGCCACTGCTGGATGCTGGAAGAGACAGAATCAGGCAGTGGCTAAAATTTTATGAAAATGTTACAGTGTATGTAAGTTTTCCTTGACATGTTCTGTTTTTTTGGGGCAGAGATTTTCTATACAAGGATTTTGAAGAATTTATGTTTTTTCCAGGATTCCTCACTGTCTCTGGCCCTAGCAGGTTATACTCCACCAACCAAAACATCTGGAATTCCTCAAAATATTGCAAACCAGCTACATGTGGATCAAACCATCCACAGATGTGCAATGTGGTTTGTTCTGTGCATGCCCAGGGGGTTCAACATGTCCTAAAAGTGTTGGATTTACTGTGCATGTGTAGAAGATATACGCATATAAACTTCGAGACCAGATGTACTGAGATGCAATACACTGACAGTGAGAAAGGTCACACAGGAAATTTTGACTCTGCAGAGCTTTGTTCCGAAGGGTGTTCTAGCCTTTGGTGCTTCAAGCACTTGCACCTCCATGTCATTTTCTCTAGGCATTTTCTTGAAATGTCAGTAGTCACCAGTGAGGTCCTAATACCAGTGAAGCTGCCTAACACCTATAGTATCACTATAATTTTGTGGTGTCGGAAGCAGAGAGATTCAAATTCATGTTATTTCTACTTACATTCAATGCTCATTACCCAATACTTTATTGGGCATTACGCCCCACTGTCCTTACTAAATCACAGGGAAATGAACATTGCTTCCAGGAGGCATTTGCTCAGGAGAATATAATCATGCAGGTTAGAAGAGGCTGTAGGAGATAGTCCACCCTGCTGCTCAAGGCCAAGCTGCTCAGTTTGGTCTTAATAATCTCTGAGAGACTGAACAGCTTCTCTTCCAATGCTCAGTAGTCTTCATGGAGAAAAAAATCTGTTTATGTCAGGTCAAACCATCCCTATTTCATTTTATGGCTATTGTCTCATATCCTCTTGCTGTGCATCTCAGAAAAAAAACCAAAAACCAAAAAACAAAAAACAGCTTCACCTTCTTGGCAACATCTTCTTTGGTACTTGCAGGATGCTCTTTGCTGCCCTGCAGTCATGTCTGCTCCAGGCTGAAAAGCCCAGCTCCTTCAGCCTCTCCTTATGGGGCAAGTGCTCCCACTCCACATCATCCTGGTGTCCCGCTGCTCAATTCACTCCAGTTTACTGGTCTTTTGTGAAGTGGGGGACCCACAACTGGACACAGTTTTCCAGATACGTCTAAAGAATGTGGGGTAAGAGGGACGAGCCCTTCCCTTCATCTACTGCGTGTGCTCCTGTTGATACAGACCAGGAGGCAGCTGGTTTTCTTCGCTGCCGGGACACTGGTTCATGCTCAGCTGTCTGTTGTCAGAGTGCAGCAAGGGCTGGCTGCTCCCTGAGGGATGGGAGGCTGGGAGCTGAGCTCAATGCCAGGGCTCACAGGGCAGGACCTCTCCAGACAGTGTCCATGCCACACTGCTGGAGAGAGGTGAGCAGGGCAGGTCTGGAGACGCGTTTAAACATCAGACACAGCCTGGTGGTGGCCACACAGGTCCATGGTGAAAAGGTAAGTCCTAGGTCAAGCTGGAAAGTCAGTTGGGGCTTAGCTGGATTGTCCATCAGGTCAGGTTCAGCGGGGCCATGGACAGGTGCAGGCAGGGCTGCAACGCGGCTGAGGCTGTAGGTCAGGCAGGGGCCAAGAGCAAGAGCCTCGGCTGAAAGCAGCTCCCAAGGGACAGAGGGGGGAAGCCCTGCCATGACTTCCTACAGCTCCTTCTCCACAACAGCTCTGCTCAGCCAGCTGGCCTTGAAGTCAGCCACCTCTGGCAGCCAAACCCCAGGAGGGCTGGGGAGTACATCCAGGGTGCTGACAACTGCCTACTGAGGCCCCAGGTCCTTTTCAGCAGAGCTGTTCCCCAACCAGTCTGTACAGTTGCAGTACATTTTTCCATCCCCCGCACAGGAGTTTGGATTTCTCCTTGTTGAATTTCATGGGGGTTTTGTTGTCTTATTCCTACAGCTTGGATAGGTACTTCTAGATGGTGACCCAATGATCCATGGAGTATCATCCAGAGGCTGGATGAGGGTGAATTCCATCTCTTCCAGATCAGTGAAAATACCAGTATAAACTCTGAGGAGATAAATTTGTAACCAGCCTTGAAGTGTGAACCATTAGCTCTTTGAACTCAGTGATCCACAGATCCTATCTATCTGCAGATCCACACTACCTATCCATCCAGACCATAACATTCCAGCTTGGATAAAAGGGTACTGATGGAGACTATATCTAAAGCCTTGCTGAAGTCAGGTTAATGACATCTCCCAGTTTCTCCTTAGCTACAGAACTAGTTATTTTATCACAGCAGACCGTCTTTTATGTTACTAATCCTATGTCATGCTAAACACCTCTGCTTCATTCTTTACTTACTATCCTCTTTGTACACTTGATAGAGGATTTAACTAATGTGTCCTTAGTAATTTTTAGCCAAATTATGTGTATTTTATTCTTCTAATATTTTCTTCAGAAAAATACATAAGGGAAAAAAGGGAACAAGAGATAAAAAAGGAACATCTTGTGATAAGCTTTTTAAGCTTCTAAATTTAATAAAGAATACAACAACATGACTTTATGGATCTTGCCTTTGTAATTCACAGATTAAATGGGAACACTCTTTCAAAAAGGGTAGGATGCTGTTGTATATGGTCAAGTTTTGAATTTCATTTTAGAGACTGTGAAGAAAATTCCTCCTTCAGCCTGAATGGTTTTTAATTTCACTTTTCAAACCTTGAATTCTAAAAAGTGCATAACAACATCTCCATTTCTTGTAGATATTCAGTACTAACTTCATCACCAAAGTTGTGATGGAAAGCCCATTGAAGTCAGTAAAATTCTTCCTTTAACATCAATCATTTCTGGATCAAATGGTAACTGACAAGGCATGGTAAGTTCATTTTTAATTCTTTTACCTATGGCTTTTTGATGAGTATGTACAAAGCCATGTATAGGATGCAAAAGAAAAATCTGCAGTGAATAGCAGCTTTCCTGTATGTCCCAGATGCCTGAGCACAGATGAGTTTTCTTGAATTACTTGTAACTGGAATTTGACTTTAATGTTTGTATGATGAAGTTATTGCCTAATCCTTCTCTTGAATATTTGATACCTGATGTCCACAGACAGAAACCTTCTGCCTCGTTGTGACTAGCCATGTTAGCCACATGTTGTTTCTGTTCTCTGATTAGAGTAGTACAGTTTACAGACTACTAACACAATGAGTCAAGTGTGAGCCTGGGATATAATCAGGAAGATCATAGATATCTTACAGCCAGCAGACAACAAAACAGCAAGGCATTAAAAAAAGTTAAGCTGCTTAGGGTTTGCCTTTGTAATCAGCTGCAGTTAGCTGTCTAGTGCTGTGCCTGAGCTAACAAGCCCTGTGTAGAAGAGGAACTTAGTTGTTTTAATGACACCAGCGTCACTAATTGCACTAACAGAACATGATTCTTGTCTGGTGAAATTGCAATAAGCGAATAGTATCTGCACATGGCCAAGAGAATGTCTGTGGTGTGTTGACCATATAAAACAACGATAGATCCCCAAAATAATGTTCCAAGAAATATTGTGCTACTCCTACCTCCAGTGATTTAGAAAGTGTTATGAGGAAATGTACATTGCCACACATATGGCAAAAAGGCAGGATTTCTGCGTTGCTGGGTTGTCTTCAGAACTAGAAACACTAACACCACCAGGTTCTCCCTAGCCTGGTACTCTTCCAGGAATTCAGGCAGGAATCCAGTGAGGTCTTGTCAAACTGCAGATGCATTGGATGAAGTGTTTCGGTTCAACAAATCATCACATTCCAATGCATTTTTTTTTAATTCAAAAATTCCCATCAGCTCTGTTGGTGAGCTCTACTAGTTCACAAGGGGTAAATTCCAACATTGTCAAAATTGCTAAATTATCATGGAGTTTCAGGAAACTACCATTTTATTTATATATATATTTTAAGCAATGTCCAATACCATCAAAACATCATACTTTTGATACAAATATATGGAAGTACAAATTCCTATTTTTCTTTAACAAGCATTCTATGGACAAAATTTGCAGTGTGTCTGAAACTAAGTTAGTTAGAGTACTGAACATTTTTTTGGGTGCTAGCACAATTATAGCATATAAACACTGGGTTATTTTACTACAGTACAAGTCAGTTTAAAAAACAAAACAAAACAAAACACTAGGCATTCCTATCTGGATTTGGATTCATATTTCAAATAAATACAAAGTGATCATGATTTCTGGAATTTATTATGCATAATTGCTACCAAAATATAGCAATGGCCCAAAACCCAAAGCTGTATGCCATTTCCAAATTTTAAGTCAGCTATGAGTTCAGTGCACTTTTCAAATGATGTTATAGTTTGGCACTGGCTTTGAATAGTTGGTTTTTGGGTTTTTTTTTTTTTGGTTTTTGTCCTATGGAAGCAACCACATAGCTCTCTTTTCATTTAAATTCAAATAGCAAGCTCTCTGTGACAGCTGGGTGTCCATGTGAATGCTGTTAACGCTGTCAATCTCAGTGCCATGAAGTTTTGCGTGTGTAGCACAGCACTGGATAAGAATTCCCTGATGGAGCTACTCCAGGTTGTTATGTGTGGGTCAGACCATATTAGGAGCCTTGGGAAATTCGTACATTTCCCTTGAGCTCAACAAATGGCAATATCATCTCTCCTTTTGAACTTGTTGAGATATGTTCAGTGGAGATTATTTGTTAATCTTCCTTTGAAATAGCATACCGACGCTTTCAACTTTTGCAGACTCGTGGAAAAATGGCTTCATGTTTTTCAGGAAAAAAAAAAGTTGGGGGAAGCACACAACTGCAGTAGATTTTGCACAGGCTAATCAAAGCGTGTTTCTGCCTTACAATGAAACGTGGTGCTGAGTCTTGGGATAATCATTATATAAACCAGTATTTGTACACCTACTAATGTATCAGTTCAGATCCCGGAAACAATAGTTGAGCCCTGATGTTAATTGGCTATTTTAGGGTTGTGCTGCTACGATTACTGTCTTCTCCTCTCTGATTTACTTTGGGTCAGTGCTAGCTTAGACACTACACATCATATGCATGTGTGGGTAAGTTCCTACATAAGTAATTTTTGTTTTAATTACTACAAGGGATATAACTGATTTAGAACAATAAAACAAATAACCATTAGCCTCTGATTACTTTCCTCAGTTTTCTGACACACTGTGAGATTTGGACATAGTCCTGCAAGTCAGTATTTTCTTTTATTCTTTTACTTTTCTTTTCAACTTCTGGCCATGCCAGAAATGTTTTAGGGTATTTGTGAAATGAAGAATTTATATTTCCTGTGTTATCTTTCGGAAAGGTCCTAGAAATTCTCTTAGAAGTCCCCAGCTGTAGGATGTATAGAAAATTTCCCCTTTGCCACATTTTTTCTCCTCCAGACCACATAGGTTTTTCTCCTTGCTTGTACCTTTTCTCTCTTTTTGCTTGAGGTTTCCTCTCTCCTGGCTTCATGTGAACTTAGAATGCAAAATAATCTCTCTGTAAAAAAGCCTTTAAGCACTCCTCTCCCAGCTTCAATTTTTTAAGAGCTGCTATTACTATCCTCCTTCTTTCCCCAGCTCTGTTGCTTCAAACCCAAATCTGCATTTCCCATTTCTTAAGTCCCTCTATATAAACAGTGTCCAGTGGTCCTCTTGCCTTGAGAAGACCGTAGCTGAAGATCTTTAGATCTTTGCTGGCATGTGGCTTACTCCACAGCTAAATGGCCAGTCACTAACAGAAGAGTTTCATGCTAACGCTGGAGTTTTTAAGTCCCACTAACAGATTTCTAAAACCATCATAGTTTCATGAACAAAGAAAATGACAAAGACAGGAACATTTCATAGCCTCAGAGTGAACAGCTAATGTCTAATAGTCATATATGACAGAGCACATATTTTTACAATCAACTTGAAATTACTGCATGCTTTTAATAGCAAATATCCGTATACAACAGTCAGCTAAAACATTCTAATGGACAGGACTGGAATGTTTCCTTCCCTGCTTTCATCAGATTGAAATGAATGAAAGAAGCAGAGAGAGAGAGAGATATTTTCTATCTAAGCAAAAGTGGAAGATCCCTTTCTAGATTGTTTTAAAACATTGAAAAAAGTCTTGTGACTAATCTAATTTCAGTGACAAACATTAGGACAAACTGTCTTAGGCCTAATACCTTAAACTCCCCCTGACTTCATTGCTTATTGCCTGAGGGCGCCTTGGGTGGCTCTGTAAGGGAGCAGCCCGACTGCCGATTCACTGGGTGAGCCTCGGCATTAGCCTCTTCACTGCTCTTAGGACTTGTGTGTGAGTACTGGGAGAGAACAAAAGGCTGTGTTCGGCAGCTCTCACTCCTCTAAGTCACACCATTTAAATCAATGGCCACTCCGTGTGAGCAGACCTCAGGGTGATGGGGGAGGATTGCAGTGGCAATACTGAGCTCAGGTATTTCGGTAAGAAAAGGATGGCATTGATGAGCAAGTCAGTCCCTCATATTTTCTCTTGATTTCATCTCCAACTTGCTGGAGGTTTGAAGGAAATAAAAAAAATCCCTTAAAACAATCTTATTTTTATCTACCTTACGATTTTCAATTATTGACAATGGCTCCAAAACCAACAGTTTTCATGTCCTGTATAAATATATTTCTTCATTTATCTTTTATTTGCCATATTCACTTTATTACTGAAACAGCTGCTCTTGCTCAAAGTTATGGTAATTTCACCTCTATGGGGAAAAAAAAAAAAAAAGAGATAAATATTTGGTATTTAAGCCTGAGTTTGTACTCAATTTCTACCATCATTTTGAAAGAAGTGTGAAGAAATCTTACTTTGGTGATTCTCAGTCAGCCAAACACACACAAAAAAACCCCCAACCCAACCAAAACATAAAAAAGGTGATCTGTGCACAATTATTAAATATTATGACTTCAGAGTACATCTTACAGCATCATCCTGTGCTGTGACAGGGAGATTCCAGGTAGTTCCAGGCCAACTAGTGTAGCTATCCAACATACAGCAGCGCCTTGCAAAAAGACTAGCCCGTGCATGTGAGTCAGTATAGCTGATTTATCCTAGCCTGTATACTTGGGTTAATTAGCCCAAATTAGAGCCAATTAGTGAGCTAGCTCAGGTGAAACAGTATCCTGCTGCAGCTATCTTGTTTCTGGTTCTGAACCAGGTTTGCTCTAAGCTGGCTCAGTGCTCTTTGCTGAGTTGTGTGGTGTGGGCTTGCCCTAAATAACTTGCTCCAGGTTCAGCTGAGTACATTTCAGAGCCAGGAATAGAACTGCCATCAGTTGACTTCATGACCTGCCTGAAACCATGCTATTGTTGGTTTTCTCAGAGTTCTTGATTTTATTTTTAAAAAGCCTTCAATTTTACAGCTGAGCAGCTTGAGGCATAAAGAGGTCAGTCAATGGCACTACTGGGAGTAGCACCTGGTATCCTTCTGAGAGCCTATTCCCAGCTCCTTGGCTCTACGCGGTAGAACATGCAACCTCCTTTAGACTTATTCCAGAAATGATCTATAAATACAACAGCATCAGGTTTGTTTTGAGCCCACACATAAGGAGTTTATTTGAGGGCACCCTCGGGCAGCCGTTTCAGTTATAAAATAAATTCTGAAGTAACTGCTGTGGCTGAGGCTTTTCAGATATTCTCCAGGTTATACAGTGAGTAATATGCAGCATTAGTTGCCATTTAAGGGTCCAGAATGGGGCAGGTTTGAAGGTCTGTAGGACAACAAGGTGCGTTTTTCTTCACTGTATTTATGCATTCTGCCAATTCTCCAATTTTTTTTAATTTGTTTATTTATTTTAAATTCTCCTCTTTCCTCCCTTCACCCTTTCAGGAAGGAGAGAACCAACAGAAAGCAAGGAGGGTTCGTGTGAGGTGCATCACAGCCAGTCCTGTTGATGTTTGCTGTTAAATGAAGTGTGAAGTGAGTTGTTAATGGACTTTTTTTTTTCCCCTCTTTTTTTTTTTCTTCTGAAGGATTAGCTTGTCACCTTTGTGATAAAATAGTTTGCATACATATCACTGTTGTGATCCAGAAACACACAGTTTTATATATTCTCTTTCTGATCTCAGTTGGACATGTGAGATTTTTTTACGAGGTAAGGGTTAGCAAGCTGCATAGCAAATAAGCTTTCATAACTTATTTCATTTTTCACTGGTTCCAGGGTAGCTGGTGGCTAAAGCCTTACATTTAGCTACATTACCTGAAGCACTGGCTAAGTAATCCTTTCACTGGTGCACTCAAGAAACATGTGGTCTTATTTGTCTTGGAAAAAATAATAGGAATGAAACTACATAATAGCCAAACATATTGTGCATTAAGTAGCAGGTAAGTTCTTGTGACGTCTGCATTGTGGATGAAATGTTACAATACAATTTCTAAGTAGAAATTTATTCAGTTTAAGGATGTTTTTGAAGTTAGGTCTATGCACAAATCAGCTAAAAAGACATCGTTACCTATTTTAATACTTTGCTAAACAGAAATGGACTATAATTTTATGCCCCTTAAACTCCATATTTTATACTGAAGTTCTGCTTCTGGCTATTCCAGAACACTGACAGAGCACACAACATAGTGACTCAAGTGAATCTGACTGGAAGGTAACAAATGTAGTATGCATAATTAATTAATAAGAGGAGGAAGGAAACAGTTTGGACAAATATAAAACAATTCGCCAAACCTGTTTTATGCAAGCTTGCAAAAAAGTTTGAGGGGAAAGAATAATGAAAGATGTGGAGTTTTGTGGAAAACTGAGCAAATACTAAATTAGATTGTTATAAGTAGATCGTGTTAAGTTAGCCAGGTATCGTTCATTTATAAGTGAGTTTTTACTTTTAGGCAAGGGAAACAGTAGATTTAATCTACCTCTAATTCAACAAAGTGTATACTATGTTACCACCCAACAAAAGGGATTAGTACTAAAATGGGATTAGTACTAAGACTGGAAAATAAGCATGAGACTGGCTGAAAAGAATGTGACACCAAATTACCATTAAGAAAAACATGGAAGAAAATTATGACTGAAGTTCCTCAAGGATCAGTCTTAGAACCATCCTAACAATATTTTCATTGATTTTCTTTTTGTGCTGAAGTCACTATTGCCTGTTAAATATTGTTGAATGTGCGAAGTTGGTAATTATCATCAAATCAGAGGTGGGCTGGGATATCTTGCAGGAAGAAGTAGATTACTGACATAAAAAGAAAATTACGGTAATAGAAATTAGAAAAAATATCAAAATACATAAAGAAGTATGTGTGCTGAAGAGCTAAAAAGAATTTCTGTTCAGGGATGATCAGTGAACTAGCAGGTACATATTACAATAGCAAATAAAAAGAATCTTGGCTTAGACTCACAGAATGAAGTCTGAGAAGAGATATGACTGCTCTCTGAAAATGCATCAGAATGGAATAAACATAAGGGAGGGAGAAGAACTAATTAATCTAAAGGACATTGTTGGCACAAACCCAAAGGGTCATTATAAAATTTAAGTTAGAAGTTAGAGGAACTATCATAGGAATGAGAAATGTCCTTCTGTTTAAAGAAATGCAATCAATTAATTTTAAGGTAAATTTTACTTAGTTTATAAAAGAGATTATATGATATGGTTGTCTGCAATAGCAGACTGCTAGACTGCGTGAGTCAGTAAGCCACTAAGAATTTTGCACCCAACCTCCTCTTCACCAAATATTGAACTTTCTAGAAGTTCACAGAGGTAAGAACACAATGATCAGCCATCATTCACCAGATTTAACTTGTTTATAAAAAAAAAAAAAAAGTACACAACTTTTTTCATATGCTGTTAAACATGTTCATGGACTTCCCTAGAGGCAGGATGGGATCAAGGCAGAACATTTCCTGGAAATAAATGAGGAAAAAAAAAAAAAAAAAAAGGTGATCTAAATTTTAATTTGATGCAGAAGAACCTCATGAAGTCAGTCAGTTATGGACATTAATATTTGAGAATATACACAAATTATATTAGAGGACGTATAAAAGTGGAAATCAGGCTTGCAACTTGTGTAATATTTTTTTTCCATTCACAGAAACACATATTGTCTAGGACTCTGTCTGTTCTATTCTACTTATCCTTAAACCTTTTACTTTTTCTATCCCTTATTCCCAGTACTCTTTTTAAAAAAGTTGGCTTTGATCTTCTATGGGTGGGATGAGGACATTAAAAACAGGTGTTTTTTGATTCTTTGTGCATTGAAAAGCCAGCACACAGAAAATCACAAAAACCATTGTCATGTTATGTGTCTTTGTCTAAGCTGTATCTGAACTGTTTATTGGTGTAATAGGTTGTTTGTTTTTAAATAATAAGATAGAAAGCAATAAACTCTTCTTTTCCTTGGATGAAGTGGTTCTTTTCTGTAGAAATCAGAGATACTGTGCCAGTTCAAACTGGCAGGAAAAATCTGAACTAGGATCAGTAATTGCTGCTGAACAACATTTATTCTGTGGCTAAACAAGGTTTTTGGTTTTCAGTGTGTCAATCTGACACTTTCTGCAAGTCATACATTGACCTTTACTGTAAAACTTTAATAATTTATTTCCTTTATTAACTGTAAAGACGTCCAGCCTTTGTCCTCAGTTTGATTCAGTGTTTAAAAAAGGAAAGCAAACAAAAAGAGTGTTGATCTGCCAGTCAGAGCACATGAACTGACCCTTGGATGCTCTCTTGATCTTTATGAGCTGGCAAAATAACAAATCAGAGCTATGATACTACATAAACACTGGTAAATGCAAGACTTCTGAAATTATTTTTTATCTTCACCCCCTTCCTTCTCCTTTCATTCCTTATCCCATTCATGTAGTTTTGAATGATGCTGGTTTTGTGATTCCCATTACCATATTTTCTCTGACATATTTTTTATTGAAAGTAACATCCTAGATTGTGTAAATTTTCCTAAATATTCTATATTTCATTATAAACATACGAAAACTGTGTACATACAAATATTTTAAGATACACATATGTAAGAATAACAACTAAAAACAATTTAAGGGTTTTAAAATGTTTCAAGTTATTCAGAAATCTTATCTTGGAGATCCCAAAGAATTCATTCATCTTCCCTCCTCCCCAGACATAAATGAGAAATGGTGATGGGAGGAGAAAAATCTGAAACTATTGTTGCCATGCAGAGACACCTCTTAATTAACAATAAAGTATTTACTGGGTTGGATGTTTCATTTTTCAGGGATTCTAGGTTAGTATCTTCAAAGGAAAAACCTGCATGAAAACCCCATTGTTCTGCCTAGGTTCTTTCCTACTTACGCTCTATATTTGCCCACTCTGTACAGTAATTTTCACAGAAAAGAATATTTTGATCACAGAGGTTTCACTGTGAGTGAGAGATGCAGACATTACTTTCAAAGGGAGTTCACATATTATTTGAAAAGTCCCGAATTAAAAAAGACAAAGATCAGCTTTCTGGTGTTCTGTTACTACAGCTGCTGGCTAGAGGATTACAAAAGCAAACGGTCTGATTTTATCATGAGACCTGAATAGGAGGAAAAAAGTCCTAAATTATTTTACAAACTTGAATTATGATCAATCAGTTAAAATGGAAAGTTCTTTTAAAAAGTTCATATTGCTCTTTTTCACGTGTGTTCTCAGTACCCTTTAAACCAATTTTTGAAGGAGGCAGCCTCCAAGAAAGCTCAGTCCTAACACTGGACAAAGATGTGCACTGAGCTGTGCATGTGAACTCCTCTCTGCAGATCAAAACAAGTGTCAAAGAGCTGAGAAATTTTTGTGTTAATTTTGATTAACTTTTAAGAATAAATAATTAAACTATTCTCTATTATACATGCTCATTGTCCACATTTCAGTAGGTTGTGATCATAATTGAAACATAGAAAATATACTACATGGTATATAAGAGGTCCAATTGATAGTGTAATTGAAAGGTGTTTGATAAATGAATGCACTATCTTATGAATATTGTGTATTATGGGACTATTGGAGTAAATGCACTTGTAAAAAAAATAAATGTGAAAATAAACAAACTTAAGCTGACCTCAACTTGCGTTCTATACTATTCAGCCAAATAGTTGTACTGGCAGAAACCTTGCCATTATATAAACTTGGAATATTTGTGGATTCAATCAAGATTAAGACTCTGGCCAGAGTGCTTTTTGCTGGAATGTGAGAAGGTTCAATAGCTCTAGGAAAGGATTTGCAACAATGCTTAAAAGCACTTACTGATCTAGTATATAAATGAAAGTAGTAAAAATACTTAGAAAGTAGTAAAAGTACTGACATAATAGAGATGTGATACATAAATATTTGGAACACTGTGTTCGGGGACACTTGAGATTGCTGTGTGCTGACTTTTTAATAAAAGATGATATAACATGAGAGAATGCTGTTTCCAAACTGTGTATTAATGCAGCTGTTTAAGCTGATCGTCTCAATATTAAAACCAAGTAAGAAAGTGGGGAAAAAAGCCTGATAAAAGCTTATGGTTTGTTGTTGTTATAGCTGTTCCAATATGTTTGGAATGCAGCAAAACTGACTTTTAGAGGTAGATTTGGGGTGGTTGGGTTGGTTTTTTGGTTGTTATTTTTTTGTTTGTTTGTTTGTTTTGTTTCTTTTTGTTCTATTTTTCCATTACACAACAGAGGTCTGTGGTAGGCTTCCAGATATTGACATTCTAGAAAGGATAAATATGACCACTTTGGACAGAATGGTTGGCAGGTATTTGGGATATCCCAGATTATTCTCAGAGGAGAAAATATTCCTAGAGCCAGACATTTTTTCATGCATATTAGTGTATTAAGTAAGAGTGTAAAAAGTCCAGTTCCTTACACGCAAGAAGACTCAAACATCAAGAGATCAGTCCCAGTTTTTCAGCATTCCATGTCATTTGTTCCTGGCCCACACAGGGCTTCCTTCCAAACTTACTCCGTCCTCTTGCTTCTCCCTGTTTTTCTTAGTGCCCTAGATATTTTACCATTGCTTTCATTTATGCAGTGATCTCAGAACATGTAAATGGATGGATACAGTTAGTTCAGTAATCCTCTAGGAGAGTGAAGGCTAGGACTTCATTCTCATTCCAGTTAAGGGAAGTGGTATAATTCCCCCAAATTTAACAGTACTGAAGCAGTGCATAATTGCCTCCCTTAGCTTTTGCAAAAATTTTATACAAAACAATGGGAGTAAGAAAAATAGAATTAATTACCAGGTTTGATCCAAGTCAAAAAACAGGGTTCACCTATTATAAGTGGGAAAGAGATAGACTGGCCGCAATTAGCCATCCTATTGCAATTTACATCATCAGGAGACTGGTCCAAATAAAAGGGCATGTTGGAGTACTAGGAGCAGGAGGCAGAGAGAGGAGCTCATAAGGTTAATTTTGATCATAACTTTTTCTGCAGTATTGTATGGAAAATTATATTTGTCTGAGGCAAAATGGAAAAGCACGCTTGTCTGCTTCACAAAGGTAAAGACTATTTTCACGCAGGTAAAGATTATTAAGGAATGTTTCTTCAGGCCTACAAAGATTTACAAACGTAGTAAAAGGAACTTCCATGTGCTTTCCATTACTCTAATTCTTCATGTTTTAATTAAGTCAATAATGTCTCTCATAAATGATAGGTTAAGGATTTTGAGCTTGGTTTTGTAACTATTTAGCCATATGTATGCGTGATTAAAATGCAAATGCAATTGCACGCCTAATTTCTACATGTAGGCAATTACCTTAACGGATATACAGACAGGATAATTATATCTGCAAATGTGCATAATTCACTGTGTCTGTATATACAGTTATCTGATTTGTTCATGCAACTGTAATAATTGTGCATGCATACACTTCTATGTCTGTCATCTGAAAAATTTAGCCTTATGGTTTTTTTGTGACTTCCTTTAATTTTATTATCTAATTAAAACAAGCATTGTGTAAAACAATGAATATGTGATAAAAATATCCTACATTGTTAAATATCAATCCTTTCCATATGATTGTATTTTCCATACTCCAAGCATAATATTTGAGACCATTGTTAAAATGTTAGGTATAAACAATGGCAGGCTTTGCTTGTTCTTGAAACTGGACAGATCTCTATTGTCCTGGGCAGATGTTTGCTAAGGCACACCCACACAATATTTAGGTTTCTAAACATAATCTATGAAAACGATCTGGATTTCCTACACCTTGATGCTCTACTAAAGAAACTGCAAATACTATTTTTGCCAATGTCTTTCTTATTGATTTTAATTTCAGCTGAATTCAATTGTGAGGAATAAATCATAAATAATTTCCAGTTAATTTGTGGTGGTATGAAAAGTCAGGTGCAAGCACTTTGGGGTCACTTCATTTTTTTTTTTTTTCCTGTGTGCATCCTAAATAACTATCTGGTAGAACTTTTACTTTGGTAGACAAGAAGTTTGAAATCATATCCACAAGGCTCATATTTGCTTTGCATACTTGCAGAGCAGCCAAATGCATTCTCGGCATAACATCTTTAGGTAAAATTGCTAATTTTCTTTTCTAGATGCTCTTCTCCTTTTAGCTAAACCTGAGGTACCCCTTACACATTGCAAACTCATTCAAGTGTAAAGTGATTCAAGTGCATCAGTCTAAAACTTTATGTGTATTTAAAATTGTTCAGGAAGTGTGGCTAAAGGTTTACTAGATATTTTGCTAAATAGTTAATATCCATTGTTTTGCAGTCAAGCTGTAGATTACTTAGAAGAATTTCCAGGCTGTTATTCACATATGTACTATTCATTAATAATTTATTTATTCTATTTTCTTTTTTAAAAGAAAATTATCAATATTGGGTGTGAGAAAGGAGTTGATAGACAGGTGCTGATACATTTATTTTAAATTCTTACCACACTCTTTCTTTTGGTATTATTGGTAATATAATGCACTGGACACAAATAAAAATATTTTTTCTAGAAAATGGCTTTTTTTTTAAAAGCTTAAGAATATCTTTAACGTGTGAAAAAACTAAAGTGCATGGAAAAATAATATTAAAAATGGAGAATACAAAGCTGCATATGATTTTCTTGGTATGTTAACGTAAGGGAGGAAGTAATTGATAGTTCTTTGCAGAGCCTAATTCCATCTATCATGCAGAAGATAAAAATCTACTAGCAGGCAGAGGCTGATGAAAATATATTGGTGGGTTGTAACTATGCATTTTTGTTGGTAAATATTTTTCTGTTTGTTCATTCCACTGAACACTGGAAAGGCAGTACAGAAATTCCTTGCATTCCACATCCTGGATGAGGTCCATGAAGTATTTAACTCATATTAAAGCAACTATTGTTAAACCTTTCCTTTATTGTCCTATTTAGAGCCACAAATTAAGACCAGTAAGGAAGTTATCCAAAACATTTTTGAAATTATTAGCATTCCTTTATTGCATACAACCTTACATGCAGACAAAGAAATATGCATTGTATTATCACATCAAATGAGCACTTGAGGACCTCAGCAGATTGATGTTAAAGGAAAAATTATAAACTTGAAATTGCTTGTGCTTGCATATTTTAATGGCTAAAAAATCTTTAGCTACATCCACTTTAACTGCTGGTCAGTAGAAATTCCATTACAGTTTTCTTCAAGATCTGCATTCAGTTCACAAGTTTTAATTTGGTTGCCATTCAGTTCCCATCCTTGTTTTATGTATGTAAAGTTTTATGCCCGTTTTGCAAAGATAAGTATGTACATGAAGCCTTGACTAATTTCCTAGGTAAAGGTGCAAACTTGAAGGAAACAAACTCAGTGTCTGCAATCACATCTATAATGTTTTTTAAATAATTAAGAGATCTAATTTGTAGTGTCACCTCAACTATTTTGAAGTATCTCCAAGGCAGGCATGTGTTAGATATCAGTGTGTACATGCAACTGGGAATCTGAAAGACACTATAACTTTGCACACCCATGGAATTAAGGTGGGTCTACCTGAAAAACCAGTTCATGAATTATCAGTATTTACCTATACATCTACAAAAAAGCAAAGCAGAAAAAACCCAAACCTGAATGGACAGTTCAAATGGCTTTAATCCAAGCAAAAGCTGCTCTCCATTTGTATCTGCACACTTTTTGCTTTGCAAATAACTTTTCCTGTTTTAATCTTTGCCACTAACCCTCCAGAATTCAAAGATTAGCTGCTATTTGAGTAAGTATGCAATCTGTGCAGTCTGTTTTCAAGTATTTTAATATTCCAAATGTCCATAAAAATGACTGAAGTTACAAGATAAGAAATTGCTTGCTAGTTTTTCAAAGCAAAATGGAAAGCATAAAAGAAATGAAATAACATCCCTAGTTGTTCTTCAGCTCAAGACTTGTGCCTCTGTGAAAGATAAGTGTTCGGTAGAACAGAAATTGTTGAAAACTGTACAAGAATAAGGAGCTGTAATTCAAAGATGTGTGTTATGCAAGACATCTAATGGGGCCTTTTGGCCTTGAAAATATGAATCCATAAGTATAAATCTCTGAAACATAAAATGAAGTGTTCTCAAGGCTTTGTCAAAGCAAAATATTTTGTCATTTTTGCACAATGTCAGCTGCAGCATTTTACTAGAATATAACTCTCAGGGAATTACCACTTTGTTTGTGGAAAAAGTTCTCGTTTTAGCTGGTTAATGAAGCATTGTGTTTAGAAGCACTTCTTTTTCAGTAAGCTGCAAATCTCCTTTGCCTAAAGGGTTATAAAAACATTTATCCAGTGTGTGAATTCACGCTTCCAGGTATTTTTGAAATCTGTTTTCCTCATCACTATCTCGGAGAAAAAGAGGGAGGGAAAGGAGGCCTTGGGGACATTGCAGACACTCTGTGGTATGCTTATTCAAAGTGTGAATGGACATTGGCATGTCCTGGCCATTCTCATGTATCTCATTTGCCTTTTTGACAGTATGAGGTGGGCAAGAATGACAGAAATCTTTTCTGTAAATGCACATTACCCAGACAGCCTGCAGTCCTACTGGAACAATGGAGAGGTGTAACTAGGTTTTGGAAAGAGCTCTGGCTTAGACTGTAGCTGAAACTAAGCCATACAATTAAAAAAAATAATAAAAAAAAGGATGTGGCTTGCTGGGACACAAGTATAAGAGCTATTCGTAAGTTCTAGAATGCAGATTTTACTGTAGTGCCTGTCCAAAATATCTCATACTTCATGCTAGCATTTGTATTTCTAAACATATGTTCTTCTGCTGAGCCCTCTTGACCAAGGTTTTTCCATGGCTGGTGGGTTCTGCAGTAGGAGGTGTCAGTGAACTTCCTATCTGAAATCTTGTGTTTCTCACTGCAGTGACAGAATTTCATCTGGATTGGTGGGTGGCATCAAACTTTGCAGTCTGAGTCAAGCAGGGCCACCTCCACCAGCTCCTCAGACAGCTGCCAAGGAGAAGGAGGCTGGTCATCCTGCCTGAGGAAAGGCTTGGACACATAGTTTCAGAGACAGCAGTCAGATGGAAAGCCCAGTCTTGTATGTACGCAAAAGTCCAGGAGAAGGGCAAAATTTCATTGTTCATACTTTCTAGTATTTTTTTTTTTCTGATCAGCTTAGTCCTCTGCTCTGCTCTTAGGGCTGTCATGGTCCTGTTCCCAGCTTGTGTCCCACCCTGGTCTTCACGGCGTGTGTTGAACAGCCTCTGCGGGATGAATTCCAGGACTAGAGCCACAATCCCAAATCTAACCATAGCCATACCCAAGACTATGCATCATTTTATGGCCCAAACTCTTTCCAAGGCTAATTTGAGAACTGTTTAACTGGTATTTTAATGACAGTTGGTTTCTAGAGCACAAATATTAAAGGCCTTGACTTATAATAGAGCTGTTTTACCATACACATTTATGTATTTGTACCATTTATAGTATATAATTTTTAAATTATTGCATATAGCATATACACTATTTTCTGGAAATACTGACTTTTTAGGAAAATCTTACTCATTAGAAAAGATACTAATATTATGGGGACACAGAGTAGGGATAAATACCTGTGTGCCAAATCTGCCCTTCCCCACCCATGGCAAGAAGAGTCTTTTGTAGAAAACTACATAACGCAAATGTTTGAAACTATGGTTTTATTAAAGACAAAAGGAAGTTACAACTTCATGTTAAGAATAATATGCAGAGATCTTCTAAATCAGAGAAAATAATGAAAATACAAGCCTGAGAACAGACCAGTGCCTTTCTTTTGTCTACCAGCAACCTCTGATCCCCAGTATAGGAGGCTGCAGATGTTTCTCCTTAGTGAGAAATTGTTTAAGACCTGTACCTCATTAAGAATAACACTGAAAACAACGTTAAGAATAACAGTTCAGTTACCACTGGACAATAGATTTTCTTGTGGTTAGGTGATGGCATGTAAAAGCCCCCAGGAGCTAAAAGCAGGCATTTTTACAATGTAAAGCAAAAAGGAGAGACTAGATTACATGTTTTACCTCAATATCACGGAGGAATTTCACCCAGCAGGGCATGCTCTGGGCTGACTCAGGGGTGTTGCCGAGCCATAGCTTGTTTTTTGGGTCAAACTTATTATCCAGAGACATGAGCAGTTACAGAATGCAACTTTTCCCTTGGTAGTTTCCTTCATTGACTTAGCACTGCCAAAGTTAAAAGAGCATTCATAATTTCTCATTTGAATTTGTATGATTTCCGCTTTTTGTTCTTCAGTATATTTCTCCACAAGAACATTTTGTACAATACATTTGAATCACCTTTCAGTCTGCTTTTTTATAAAGTAAACAGACAGATTTGTTGCAATCTCTCACAGTGAGGCATGTCCTTCTACCTTTAAATATCTTTATGGCTTGTTTTCTGGATGATTTGTCAATGTCATTTTTTAAAAATAGCAATAAGAAAATGTCATGCCACGTTTCAGTACTAGCCTCAACTGACTACGCAGTCTTATAAATATGCCTTTTTCTACCATCACAGAAGAATGTCAGGCAAACCACTAAGAATGCATGTCAAATTGCTCATCCAGCACTGCCCAGCTGAATCTCAGCTTTCCAGGATATAGTCCTTCATTCTGTAAATATAGTCTGCCTCTTGCTAGATTTTTCACTTTGCATTTAGCAGTGTTCAAATGTATTCTGTGAGTTTACCAGGCAATACAGTAATGCTTTATATGATTGTCTTGGTCCACTAATTATCCGTGTTCTTTCTGAATGACTTGCAAAATACATTAGAATCAATACTGTGTTTAATTCTTGATCAATGACAGAAGTGCTGAATAACAGAGTACTGATCATCACTAAACTGGGATCCCATACTGAGATCTACCTACAAACAATTCATAATCTCTTCAATGTGCACCTTGCTGATACCATATAAAGCTTTTTTTTTAAAAAAAAAATATTTATGCAGTAATAAAGTTAAACCCCAATGCTCCTGACAGCTTATGTTATGCAATTCAGAGACAGATGGAAATAAAAACTGAATGAAAAAGATCTTTGTCAGGCACTTTGCCTCAAAATGAACAGCTGAAAAATCATGTTGATTTGATAAAACATACTTTCCAAATAACCATTCTGACTGACCTTAAGTAAATCCTTATCTTTCAGGTTGTTTTTTTTTAGTTGATTCCCACACCAGCTTCCGTTACTCCTTTAGAATATCATAAAATACCTTAAATTGGGATTATGTACCTTAAATATAGGATTAAACCTTGTTTACTTTCTGGAATGCATGGCACACTTTTTGATCTCTATCAGTCATAAAGAAATATGGGATAATTGACACTTTCAGTCATACACTGCTGACTTAAAATAGAAGTTTCTAAAAGAAACATGAGAGGGATAAAATAGGGTTTATAATAAATGTTTTATGTTCCTTGTAAGAAAAGCTCTTCTACGCATTTCAGTTAACTTTGTAAATTTTTTGTTGTTGTTTTGCAGATTATTAGCAAATGTTCACTGTAGACAGTGCAAATCCAATTCCCATTGGCTACAATGACCAAAAATATAGTACTGTGGGAGACAGAGAATCATTAGTGTGATACTATACTGCTTTCATATGGGAAAATACCATATACTGCTCTCCTCAAGCTGTAGCTTCACAATATGTCAGCTTCAGTGACAAGAACAGTTTAAAACATTCCCAGCTCCTTCATCTCCTCAGCTGTGCCAACACAAGCTCTCATGAGGTCGGGCTGTTGGCTGAAACAATGATAAAATGCAGGTCAAAATCACCACAAAGGAAAAAACCACCTTGTTTTCAAGCCAAGTAAGTTCAAAGATCATGGTAACAGTGCAGCCCCGCAAAGCATAGCATCAGCTCAGCTGTGCCTGGGGGTGCTGCGAGGGCACACACATGAGCAGCTGGGACGGGGGTGCGCGCTGGGAACCCCTTCCTCTGCCCACTTGGGTACTACAAAACCAGCAATATAGAAAGCTGTGTAACTTTTAGTGAAAGTCAGTTATCAGTCAGCAGCATGGCAAATGCCGGCCACGCACGTTTCAGAGCGGGATTTGCCTCAATTTCTGGGAGGGAAATTTGTGTTTCAATTACTATCAGAGCTGAGCTGCCATGCCTGGGTGCAAAATGTAGAGGTTTGCATTCAGCTGTGACGCAGCAAAGAAGCAGCACAAGTCTTTCCATCCATCTGTGTTATTTAAATCACTCAGGTCATATAAAGCATCTCAGGCAACATCCTCAGCCATTTTTCTAAGTTAGCATTGTCATGCAGTGTAAATTCTAAGTGTGGTGTGAATTTGGCAGCATTGAATAAATGTAGCTTAAAATGGATATATATAAAAAAGTCAAGGTCTGATTCTGTATCTTTCTAAATTTCTGTGTAGGTATAAAAGGAAAAGTCCTTAGTTTAACTGAAGTAGTTATTCGTGTTTGTCTATAAACTAGCCCAAAATACATAATTTGTATATAAGACAGTGTAAAGGTATCACAGCATGCATTTCTACCTATTTTCTGTCTATCTTTTGCTAGATTGTAAGAAGGTGGTATAGGTTTCAAAAGGTAAAACCCCAGGATCAGAATTAATGTTGGCTCCAACGTGTCCAAACTATCCATCCCTGTTTCAAAACATTCACATATATTTAAAGTATTTTCTAATTAAGCGGCTTTTCAAATCCTTTTTCAGATTTCAACAACGTAAAACCTTTGTCCAAAAGATGCTGTACGTATTCCACCTAAATAGAGTGCACATGTATGTGTGGCAAGATAGGTTTTTACTCCTTCCTGTCATCTAACCAAAGAGATGGATTCATCTAGCAGGTGTCTTAACCTAAGAGGCCACGTTGTAGCCATCAGTTTACCATACTCCAATTGCCTGTTGATTGCTTTTTTTTTTTTTCTTTTCAGTTGCTCAAAACAGTTCTGTGAATTAGCATAAATATACATTTCCTTTATTTTGCCAGGCTTCATCACATAATTCTCCAGAGTGATGTTAACTACAGTGTCAGAGCGATTTATTATAACTAGTCTTCTCCCCCTGTCTTGATTTTTATATATTACTATTATGGTGCCCTTTTCCATAATGAAATAGCTTTGTCCCACCTTATGTGAATTCAGCCACCTATCCTTCTTTCAATTATGCAGTAAATATTAAAAATAAAATTGGAGGTTTGAAACAATATTTAAACCATGCATACTGCATTTATTTATATACAAAATAGAGCCACTTCAGTGATAACTGGCAGTGACATGTGTAGGATGAGCAAACTTTAGCAACATAGTTTTTTCACTTTGTAACGTGTTTTGGTTTTTTTCTTCAGTTTAGGTAATTTAATGTCCATTTTCTTACTGTTGTTTGCCAACCTGTTTGCTTGTGTAAAACACTACAAATACTGTTTCAGCATATTGCTGTAGCAATTGTTTTGTTTTCATGCATATAATAGAAGTATGGTAAGATTATGAACTACCATATAAACCGTTTTGAAGGACGAGGGTCTGAGATGTAGGATCAGAAATAAGAAAGGATTTGTGCATTCTACACTTCTATGTTGTTTTATTACACTACCGGTCCTGATTTTAACCACCTTTATGCTTAATAAGAGCCTCATTAAAATGCTGCCCGTTAGAAGAAGCAGAAAGCAGGCTGAATTTCACGATGGGCCCTAATGACACATATAATGGTTTGGTTTCCATCCTTACCCCTCTTCAAATCTGGGACCTGTGGGTTCAAAAGTGCTGCATGCAAATGCTTGAATTCTTCTGCAGAAGTAGCTAGATAGGGTGGTTGCTGTTTAAAGGTCTGACTGACACTGTGATGACTTATCTATGTGACAACTCTGCTACACTGGAAGTCAGGGGGAATACTCAAGTGTGTAAAGACAAATTGCAAATTCTTGCTCCATCACAAAGTAGTTTAACATAAAGAAAGGACTGCACTGTCAAGTGGAAAACACAAAAACACTAAAATGCTAGCATCCTGGAAAGAGCATCAACCAGAAACTACTCACTCAGTGCAGCTGATCATTATTTCAATAATTTTACCAAGTGAAAGGAATCTCAGCCAACAGTGAGTATGGAAATCCTAAGTAGGAATTCTAAACTGTGTACTTATTTATAATGTGAAATATGTGGATAAATTTATTTTTGTGCTTTTGGGTATTTTCCAGTTAGATGCTTGTAGGAAGATTATTATACTCTTCCTAGTCAAAGTGAGGCATTGGGGCTATTTTTACTATAGATCTAGGCAAGGTCTACACCCACCTAGAGAAATGCAGTGCTGTGGGGTGTCACTGCACCTGAACTGAAGTCATGTGGGTATCAGTATATTTTGAGACAATAGTATGGACAAAATCATAACAACACCTACTGTGAATTAAGGATGTGGAAACATTACACTTGCTCAAGAAGGATAAAACCAGTGGAGCTTAATCCAGCAGTTTGCTGGCCACCTCAGCATGAACTTTTGTCTTCATGTTGGTGCTGTGGAATTGGAGAAGGGATTTGAAGGTTTTGCCATTCATGCAGTGATAATCACTTTCTTGGACTTTAATGTAGAAGAGACCATTTAATGATCCAGCCATGCCGCCTGTACGAGACCATTGTATTTCCTCTGGATCTCCCTTCAAGAATAGTAGCTGTGGATTATCTAGCAAACGCCTTTTGGAATTGCAGGCAATCTTGATTTTTAAAATTCTAGTAGAGAAAAACGCACCACATCTACTGGTGAATTCTTCATATGAAATATTCACATTTTCTTTCTGTTGATTGAATCTTACTTAAACTCCCCTCACCTGGATCTTGTAATGCCCGTTACTGTTCAGTCCTCTGAACAGTGGCCTTCATTGAGGCTAGAGGCTTCAGCTGCACCTCCACACCAGGCTGTTATAACTCACATTTTTGTGTTTCTACTTTTTTTCTTTCAGTTGATCTGCCTCAAAATTTTATTTTTTGTGAAACTTTCCCTGCTTGAGTCATGGTCAGTGCTGCTCACTACACTGTATGCTTCTGTTTTTCAAGTAGGTCCCAGCTATCACAATCAGTTTCGTATAGAAGTAAGAATATCCCTTGTAGAAATTTCAAGAATAGTCAATGCAGCAACGTTTCAGGTAGCAAATCCACTGCATCTCTCTGACAACAAATTTCTTTAAAATAATGTGTATATTTATTTTTTTCTTTTTTACACATACTTCACGTAATGATACAGACATGGTCATCTTGTTTTCTTATGTAAATGGGCAAGCGAAAGGAAGCGGTAAATCTGAGCCCATTTAACATTTTACCTATTTGAACGTGACCTGTAAGCATTGCTCATGGGTTGTCAGTGACAAGTAATACCACTTCATGTTCTTCCCTCCTTTTGCCAACTGATCCCTTCTAAATAGCTGAAGCAGATGTTTCTAACTTTTTAATCACGCGAAGCTTCCCAGCAGAATCAAATGATATTACGTGAAGTTACAGCAGTGAGTGAGAAATCCTACTGTCTTTCCTGTTCTTTATATTGGTAGATAGGCAGCTAGAACAGTTTGGGGATTTTGTTTCTTTGCCTGGGTGTTCTTGCAGTTCCTTTCGATGAACCTAACATTCGGGTAGAATGGTAGGGTTAAGAAGCTGACTGTGCAGCAAAGTGGACACCTTACTGATGGCAAAGAGGGCACAGCAGCTAATGTGCTAATGCTGGAGTCACTCACCTTCCAGGGATGCTGAACGCATGCCAGAGCTGCTGGAGTTGTGAAATCTTCCTGAAGTTGTCACTGAAACTCAGTAACACAAGCCAGCAAACACTCAAGCACCTGTTTCAAGCAGTTCTTTTCCCTTGCAGACACACCTGAAGTCAGCCGTGGGAGGGACAGGTGAGTTTAATATACAGTATTTGGGTCAATGCATTGGAACGTGACAGCTGTGGGATTAGGAAATATGAAAAGCAAGACAAAAGGGACGAACAGCAGGATAGACGCCAGATTATCTCCAGGCATTTTGGTGATCATGTTCAGGACAAATTTCAGGAATCTTTCCTCAGCAGTTAAAGCAGAAGCCTTGAACGAATAGTTCTCAAAATACATTTCATAACAGTAAGGTATTGTACGGCAGGAGAACTTTCTGATTATAGGAACTGTGCTGAAAAATGCCTCACCGTGGACTGGACAAGGGTGGTTTAGGTGGTTTTATTGTCTTTCACTCACTAATGTGACATATCTATGTAAAACATTTACAGATTAAAATGTATTAAAAATCAGAAAACAGGAAACAGAAAACATTCTACAGTTCCTTTGAAATGTTTTCAGCTTGGGAAATAAATCTGAGTTAAAAAAAACCAACAAACTATTCTGACTAAAACTGTTGAGGCTTTGTCCTTTTACCTTTCAACTCTCCAACCTCACTTAGAGACCAGCATTTATATATTTTCAAGAAGGCAGCTTTTTATACCTGTTTCATGTAAAAATCAAATGACTTTCAAGATCATGTCATAACAAAGAGTTTTCAACTGTTACTGATCTCAGCTGTTTACCAAGTTATTGAAAGGGTTAAGTAGCATGTTATCAGTCATGCATATGAAATTTGAAGTGAGAGGAAGCAAGTGGATTTGAGGTTGTTCTCCTTCAGTTCATTCAAGGTTCACTGAACAGGAAAGTGAATTTTTATTATCACTTCCTGTGAAAAGAACAGTTGACAGGACTCATCAGGGAACTGCCAGAAACCTCAAGAGTTTTGAGTATGAAGCCCAGAGTCCACTGTAAAGTTTCCATGACAACACACTCATTAAAATAAAAGGAAATAGTGCCTGATATTTACAGCTTTCAGCATACAGTTGAAAGCCTTGCATCTCAGATTTCCAAAGTATTTACACCTGGGACCCAAGAATGCAGGCTGTCAAGAAATAAAGGGTAGTTGTAACATTTAGCTGTGAATGTGGAAAGGTTGTTCACAGGTTAGATTTAGCATCCTTAGATTTCTTGAATTGTAGTGAACGATTCTTCTGTCTCTTCCTTGGCGTGCTAAAGGGTGAAAGGGACTTAATACTAGGCTGGGAACAGTCTTAAGGGAGTCTTTTAGTGAGAGCGATTTTACTGAAGATAGAGATATTCTTCCAAGAAAAGGTAATTAGTTCTGAAAACAGTAAAATGAAATTAATTTAGTTACTACTATTTAAATCGCGAAAGATAAGTCATAACTGATACTTCCTGAGGCTTGGTAGCAGTCACCTATATTGTAGGAAAGAACCACAGTGATGAAGAGAGACAGTAATAGCAGAGGTGGTTTGCTTGAGTCTCCTTCAGCTCTTTCCTTTAGTATCCCCCACTCTTTAAACTGCCCTTTTTCACTCTCTCCCTTTGCAATTATGTTGGTTCCCTCCATGTGTTTTCTACACTGAGTTGTTTTATTTTTACACAGGAGGTAAGAAGGCTTGAAAATGGAATAAAATAACTCAGTGGAAGAGAACAGGGATGCCAGGGTAAGGTTGATAACAGAACTTGAATGTTTTGTTTGACCTGGGCCAAGAACAGCTCTTGTTGGCCCTGATTTTTTCATTTCTGCAGCCATACAAGAGCTCAGGCTATATAATTACTGTGATTTATTTTGACCCTAAAATGGATGAACCTCAAACTGTTCAGTGAACAAAGCTTCAGGTCACTGTGCTGCACGCCAGGGTAGCTGGGTACATTGCTCTTCATAGGTATCATCACAGTCAAAGAAAAACAAAACACCTTGCAAAAATGCACAAGCACATGTAAACGTACTTCAGATTGCATCATTGCCCCGTATATTCATTGGATATTGTACTGAGTCTTCACCTTCCCTGATTTTTCATGTATCTTTGGGCAGGCTGCTCACCCAAATGGGTATCAAATCGCACTGCGTGGATAATGCCTTAGATGGACAAAAGCATCAGTGAGGCATGTGTGTCAGCTGCCCGGGAGGATGTGTTTATTATGTCAGAAATAGCCTGTTTATAGGTACTGATCTGGTAAGTTGCCTGTGAGTTCAGGCAGTTGGACTCCTGTCTTTCCCTTGGTCTCAGCACTTGGGCGTTGACTTCTTCCAGGACTGATCCGGTACAGCAGCTTTTTATTATTTCCTCTTTGCATCTGGTCAGTTGTATTATGACAGAGGTCAGCAAGTGATCACTGTCCCTGCCTCTGAGGTGTCACCAGTTATGTGCCTTCAGGGGAAGGGACAGTTTTTGCTGTCTTCCAGTTCATCAAATTTAGTAATTCCCACAAGCAGTCCTTGAAGGAAGCTTGCAGTTAGTTTCTCACTTCATGCCCACAGCTTGTAGTCTTCTCTTGTTACCTGGAGCTGATTTTGTTCATGTTAGAAGCAACTACTTTCATTTCTGTGGCTTTCATATCCAGTCTTCTTTCCCTTGTATGCTGTCACAACCTTCTCTCTCTCCCGGCTTTGTAGAAAACGTAGCTTTAGTGTCTGGCCGTAGGGTTCATCAAACTTTTGTAAAATCAAAACAAGTTGTTGCGGTTTAGTCTGAGCAATGTGTTACTTACTGGAGGAAGGCAGAAGTCCTTCTAGTCTCAGGATGGCCTTTTCCTCACCAGTATACTGGTTCTGAAGGAAATTACTCTGGCAGGACCCCCATACAGGCGTGGTCCCCTGTAATTAGCCCATGGACCCTTCAGGTCCTCTTGTCAAAGTGTGCTCCAGCATGGTCTTGCTAGCAACCTCCGTGGTTTTAGCTTGCTACTTTTCTGTAGGAAACAGCTGAGCAGGATCAGTGCTCTTCTGTTTTCAGTGGGCACTTCATCAGCCTAACTATATCTGTCCCTGGATATTTGTCCCTGGAGCTTGCACAGGTCTCCTTTCCTTGGTTTCCCCTGGAGAGGAGCACATTAGAAGTACCTGTAGGGTTCAGGTTGGTGTTCTTTCAGTTTCATTTCTTAAGCAAGTGTTTGCTTGTCCTTGGCAAATGGTAACTGCAATGTACCACCTTATCAGTGTCCTGCAATATTGGCTGATCAGGAACAGTAAAAAACATATAAATCTTCTTATTGTCTAAAGACAGTGCCTTCATTTCCTTCTCTTCCCTAAAGCTTGCTTTTACATTTTAAGCCCTTATTTCACTCCTAAGTTCCTTGGTTTTTATTCTGGCAATTTACTTTATCCTCTGTATATATGCATGTAATCTTGGTCCAAGTAATTTTCTTGGTGCCCCCACCTTCTTACTATGAGACCACAAACCGTATCCACTGTATCAACCAGACACACCTAACATGTGTGGCACACTTTCTTCCAGCATACAAGTGTGGCGCTCCGGTTCCTCACAGGAAATATGAGGCAAGAATACACTAAAAGCTGTTGTGATTGAGAAAAGAGTCAGCCAATTCCGAAAACCCAGCTGCAATCCCAAAGTGTCCCACAAATTGGATCTCACAAATCAGCAAATAACCAGTTCTCAGAGCAGACAGGCAATGTTCTTCCATTTCGAGGCCCTGTGCACAACAGGTTGTATCTCACGACTCTCCTTTTCATTTCAAGACTTGGCTAAACTCTAACAGAGCTCCTGATAATAATTCTTATAGGAGCTAAAAACCCTGTAACCGTTTGCTTAATGCTGGCTTTTTTCCCCACTGTATATGAAAAGCAGCATCATTCTCTCTACCCTTCAGTCATAAGAAATATATCCTTGAGATATGCCAGAAAAGAATAGGAACTGAGCTTGGAAAGACTAAAAAAAAGTGATGAAAGGTAGAGCAGGAAATGAGCTAGTGGCCATCTGGAGATTATTAAGAATCAGAAGGATATTTAGAAGAAAATAACAAAAATATTTGGTAGGCTTTTTCAAAAATTCAAGTGGGGTTGAAAATAGCAGAAATACCGACTGTTTCTTTAAATGTTCTTTAAATGTTTTTCAACACACAAGCCATTGACTGTGTTGAGGGGAGAATAAAATATACAAAAGAATTAGCCATTATTTAGCAAGAGAAAGGGAACATTGGTACATGAGGCCTTTTAATACAGTTCAGTTGTTTTTTTTTTTAAATTACTATTGTCAGGTGAAACCATTAAAGAACCATTGGAAAATATTTTTGCAAGTAACATCAAGCAGAGCTAGTACTAAAATACCAATATTTTCTTTTTACAGTGATTCCATTGTCTCGATGGTGTAACTCAGTGCAGATTGAGTTTCTGTTTTCCCAGCATTATACGTCAGTCTTGTGGAAGCGCTTTACACATTGGGGGAAAAAAAAAATTAGAAAGCTTTAAAAGATGATAACATAGTGAAGGGATTCACTGGCTGTACCACTGTATTACAGATGTTGATAGCTCCTTGAGCTCCAGTGTCAGGCTTACTGTTCACTGTGTACTCTTGACTAGCATACCCACTCCATGGCACTGGGGGAAAATCAGGAGTGCACAGAGAGTGGTTGAATAGTAACTTGAAAGATTAAGGGTTTATAAAGTTCCTGAATAAATTCTATTCTGAACACTATCACGGCGCCGGGGAGGTCAATAAATATTGTAAATATGTAACTTGTGGCAATGGACCTGCCGTACTGGCTGTCAGCAGACTTAAAGGAAGAATGTAGTGGCTGTCTGCAAGGTCAGGTGTCCCTTTGCCAGCACCTTTGGAAGATTCCCTGTTTTGCCCACCAACACAGTCATCTAACTTCTCTGGGATTTGAGCTTTCTTTTCATCACAAGCACCATGTGCCAACACCTAGCCAGTCAGCAGCTTCTAATTAGCCTCTTCACATACTAAAGGCACACAAATCTCAAAGAGCATCCACCCGACTCACAGGTCCTGCTCTTGCCTTTGTGCACAGCAGGTTCTAATACAAATGTCTGCTCCTCTTCTTCTTTTCTCCCTTCTCTAGCAGAAAGCTGTCCACAGAAGGCTGAAGTGATTTGAGTTTGTGTTTTTGGACCACAGAGTAAACAAAAGCATAAAGGTGATGAGAATCAGAGGGGTCTCACCATCTGAAATGAGGTGACACACACTTCAGGTATAGAAATCCATCCATACTGTCTTCAGTTGTCTTCTGTGTATGGTGGATGGTTCTTACAATATTTTCCTAGAATTTATTTTATAGAGCAATGATTAAGCTGATGGACAAATTATCTCCTTTGTTGGTAAGATCTGCCCATTTTAAACTGTAAATGGGCTAGGAATCCCATTTGGATACCCTTGTGGATGATGCATGATTATAAGCTGTAACAAAATCTTGATGTTACAGAGATATTAGTAAGGGAGACTTCTGCTAGGATTCCTAGAGCCTCAGCCCCTTCCCCAGACTGTGCATGTAAGGAGTAGGAGGCTGTGGATGTGCAGAGGTGTGTAAGTTCTAGAAACGCTGGGACAGCTTTTCTTTGGTGTCCTCTACCCATAGCTATACTGTGGTGCAGAATCCTTCCCTCTGTCCCCACAATTACACCGCAGTAGTTGCCATCTGATTCAGTTTACTGGTGCAGGAGTGGGTGACCTGTCTCCTATATTGCTGGGTCTGAAATGGAGGTGATTGTTGCAGGAGGGGGTGTGCTTAGCATCATTGCCTTCAGAGGGAAATTTTTGGGGTGATATGCTTGTCTAAGTATTTAACATAAAAACTAAAATCTATTTTGTCATGAACTTATTTTTGAGTGTATAATGTTCTGGATGTGTTTTCAAAGGAAATTTTTGAAAGCTTTGATTAAAAAGTGGCTGTGTAGAACAACCTCTCAGCACCAGCCATCCAGTCCTGGTTCATGCTGAATGTGTCAGTGCAGCTTGGGAAAAGCACTGTTCAGAGGAATCAGAGAGATTGGGAGCTGGACATTAAACCCCAATACATAATTCCAGAAATTACATCATTATTATTTGGTATTAAAAGTACTAAAGCTACCAATTTTGTCTCTGGTTTCTCTATGCTTTTAAATAAACCCATAGAGATCCAAGCTTTGTTTACTATTATTTTTCTTCTCTCTCTTTTTTATTTTGTTCTTCTCTTTGTGCATGAACTTAAGATCTAACTAAACATCTATTCACACATAAGGACTTATGCATGTCATTTTCAACACACACCATTGTGCAGGCACTGTGAAGAAAAGTAGTCCCTCTCCTTACATTATTTATGGCTTTCTCATGCAGAGAGGTGAGACACATTAAATGGTTCAATAACTGTCTTCTATTTAATTGTGTCAGCAAGAAGAGTCTGTTCTTTCCTGTACTTTCCATTCCCTGGTTCTCTAGTTTCCTTCTGGCTGTCTTTGATCTGTAAAGACACAGTCCTGTCTTACTGAAATTGTATCTTCAGCAGGGATAGCAGGTGAATTGAATCAGATAAAATAAAACCTGATCTGTACACAACACTAAAGCTCAAGCTGAATCAGAATGCAATAGCTCCAGCTGCCGACAGCAGCTCTTTGACCTTCAAGATCAATGCACTGAAGAAGTTATTACATACCTAAATTACATGGATGTCATTGTTACTTAAGCACATTTGAAACTATAAACATACACAAAGTAGTTTATTAAATTTCCTGCAGACCCGGGAGCTCAGAGTAAAACCAGCCATGGAAATGTACTGCTGATGAACCAGAATTCTCACGACTTGGGAGAAGGTCAACAGACACAGCAAAAGCATTAAAAATCTCCCGTGGTACTTTTGCTACTAGGGCCACAATCCTTAAAAAAATACACAGGAAAAAACATTTGTTCTCTTCCTAATGGAAGAACCTATTTCCTCGCCAGCATCACACTGCAGTAAGTAGCCTCCTCCCTGCCTTTACCCTCACCGTTCAGGGTACTACTATAATCACTAATTATTGTCTTTTATTTGCGACAAAGTTATATTTTTCTATGAATAATTCCAGTGCTGTATCATCTGGGAAATCCTGCTGTAAGTGGTGTGTAACTTCACCCATTCCACTTTTTGCATAGTGAGGCAGTCCTGGAGGTGGGTCTGGCAGGTGGTGTGGCCTCCTGTGGTGCCCCACCGATGGGATTCCTCCAGCAGTGCCCATCACAGGCGTCCTCACAGTGGGACAGAAGGAATAAGCTGACAGTTACTCAGTGACTCTGGCTTCACAGGAGCTGATGCATGATTGCAAAAGCTGCCCTAAGCACCAGACATGATGGCAGCCACCTGCCTGCTGAACCCTGGGGTGGCCGGCTGACTGCCCAGCCACCCTGGGGGGATGTGTCCGAGGTCTGCCTGCTACCTGGGTGCACTCGGGCATGTGGTCCTACACGTCCCCTGGGCTTGCTCTGCCACACCACAGGCAGCCTTGCAGACACAATGCATCACAGCAGGAGGACCAGGTCTGCAGGCAGCCTGAGGGCTTCTCTTGGCCAGAAGAGGAGAAGATGGGGTGTACGCCACGTGTTAAACCTCTAGTTTTGCGATAGACTTCTTGTTTGCTTTTCTTAGACTGGAGCTTAATGGCTGGTGAAAGTCATCGTAGTGCCCTGACATTCAGTAAATCTCCATTCTGCCTATCTTACTCTATTTAACTTATCTTACTTTGTTTCACAAGAACAGACATATGTATTGCTAAATGTTTCTTTTTCCAGCCGCCAAAAGCCACGGTGTTAGCTAAGTAAACTCATCAGTGTGTAGGATGCTTTTTTTTTTTTTTTTTTTTTTATGAATGAGAATGAGGAAGAGCACAACTAATAGATCATAAGAATAATTTGAAGAGAAAAATGTGTGATTTTATTTTGCTTCATTTGACAAATATTTAAACAAAAAACAAACATGTTTGTGTTTATAGAACCTGTTAACCAATCTGACATTCATAACAATAATTATAGTAATGATAATAACTATAATCACTGTAGTATGAAATTAACAGCAGGGAAAAAGGCTGTTCTAACAATAATCACTGGTATAGACAACCACCAGAGCACATAATCTAACAAATCACTAAAGAAATTACTGTAACACTACGTTTGGATCAATAACACAAATTGTTTGGTACTCACAGAAGTGAAAAGAATGAGAGCAATTAACATCATTGTTTCAAATCATTGATCAGCTACTTGAAAAAAAGTGTCAAATAATTTTAGAACCTCAAATGTGCCTTTGTATCATGGGTCCTTTGAACTTGTAATGAGTCACTAAAATTTGAGGTATATCTTCAATTGATTTGAATAAATATAACTCCACTGAAGTCAATGGCATCATGTCATTTTAGATCTAGGTCTAATTACCTTCAGTTTTGATAGTGGAGCCTAGAAGACACCACTAAGTAGATGTTTCACCTCATCTTTGCACGCAGCTGCTGTCTGAGTATTGTTTGTCTTGTTGGTTAACAGGGTGAGTTGGAAGATTCAGAAAGGCCTCTGAAATCAGGAAAAAAATGTGCTAAATGGATGCAACAAAGTGAAAAATAATAGAAAAGAGGTAGCATAAGTGAGGGAGAATGAGGGGCAGGGGGGAGAGAGAGGTCCCTTAGGGCAAGACTGTCAAAGGCAGATATCTTGGTTTATCTACTTACCACAACTAGCAGTGTGATTTTCAAAAAATGTATAGCTTTTGGGGTGGCCACATTAATAAGAACACCTAGGTGTCTGAACTCCGTGCTTGGGCATGGCGTGACAGAGGCTGGGGCTGGGTGGACTTTGACAAGTCACTGCAAGCCCACTGGCGGGGCAGCTTGGAGAGATGCTGTCTCTCTCTTCTCACTTGTTTTGTGGGCAGGGCATAGTTTGGTAGCACTTGGCCTCAGGATGTAGCCATGTCTGGGGCTCAAGCAGAATGGGAATGAGGCAGCACCTGGCATTTAAACAGCTGTGAAAATTCAACACTTTTCAAGTTTAAGCAGCACCTGAGCAGTGGCCTGTGGATTTAAAATCTGGGATTATGTTCTGAAGTGCTAGCAAGGTGCACAAAGTCTCTGTGGATCGTATCCCAAAGGTGTTTGAAAATACTGCAAAGTGCTTAACATTGTACTCAGATTTGGTTTGGAGCTTTGAGACCCACATAATAAAAAATAAATGCCTTAGGGAAAGATCATTTGCTAACAAGTCCAATATGCTTATGTACATTATTTGAGTGAGAGTGATATTAAAAAGAGTGTTTTGCTTTAAAGGAACATGTGTGCATAGATGTCTTACAGTACTTCAATATTTTCAGCTACTGGCTGTTATAGATCTTTAATGTAACTATCGATCAGGCCAAATTGGTAAAAAAGTTAAACTTAAATGGCAAGGGATTCAAGACCACTGATTGGGACAGCTGTTTTTTAACAAATTTTCACAATGAATGATGTGGTAAATGATAATGCATTATACCAACTACAAATCAGAACCTGTTTCAGTAATTTCTATGAGTTTTATAGTTTCTTAGATCCTATGTAAGTGTAATCATGCAGTGTTCAGTCCTGAATAGCTTTGTCAAGAAGAGCTCCTACTAGCAGGGTTCCCCTGCTATAAGAAATTCATCACAGTGGGAGGTGGATTAGATCTAAATTGAGCGGGTCTTTCATCTATGTAAAAAGACGTCAGACCCTGTCACTGTGTTTCTGTAGTGTGGAAGACAGAAGAGGTAGAAGTCAATGGTACTTTTGCATCAGAGGGGACTTACCTATACACAAATTACCAAGGTAGCAAAATAAAGCTGTAGGAGAGTCTTTACAGTAATTCCGTTAGTTGTGTAATTATAGCAACAAGAAAAGAAAAACATAAACATTGTTACAACAGGGCCAAAAGCCTTATTCTTTCAGACATATTGGGTCCAAATATTTAACAGAAAAAGTGTTTCTTTTTTTAGCAGCTTTCATAAGCAACCAAGATTGACAAAGACTAGAATGGGAAGCAAAGGTAAAATGAGTTGTTCATGATTACAAAACAAATCAGTGGCACAAGCCAGGAACAAGACAGTCTTCTGGCTCACAGACTTCTTTTCATATTGTCTATCGTAACAATAGCATACAATGAATAAAACAAACTAGTAGAATGAAAATTAAGTTAATATTCGTAGGATGACCATTAGCAAATTGCGCATACTTTTTTGTCTAATACCTGTTCTAAATGTAAAAAAACCTGCTTTTAATCTGCTTAATATTAGAATCTTGATTCTGTGTATTGGAAGTGCTGAAAATAAGAAGACTGCTAAAGGCAGTTCTCAGCTGGTTAGATCAAAAATCATATTCATAGAACTTTTAGGTATTTATTAGCTAGGATTCTGAACTCTGACATCCACCTCTCACTGTTTTATTAGTAGAATGTGTCGGTAAATGAAGGAGAAAAGAAACAGCAGCAACAAAAAGTTTAGTGACTTGCTGATTTAGGGAGAAACAAATTGTTCTGTAAGCAGTCAGCCTAAAGAAATGTGGTTTCCTATTGATTTGTATCCTTTAATGTTCCTGCACTGAACTACTCCAAATCCCATTATGTTCCTATGTTATCCTCTCTTCCTCTTCCCTCCAGGCTCAGCTAAAACTATGCATCAGCTGATTAGGCTGCTGTTTAGTAGCAAACAAAATGTACAATAAGGAAGTGTTCTTTACCTTTTCCTTGGTGAAAGCTGAAATTGGGGTTTATTTCCCATACTTAGCAGTTTTCACAAAATTTGTTGAAGTGTGACTTTGTGACTTTTATCCCTCCCAACTAAAATTACACAGAGGGTTCAAAAGCCATTGTAGACAGTTGGACAGGTGTCTGCTCAAACCACATAATCACATCAATATTATTTCTTTAGGAAAACATGGCAGAAAATAGGTCTAAGAGATCTTGGTTTATTTTGGCATTTTCACAGTTTATTTCTTTGATTTTGCAAGTGTGAATCACAAATGTGTAGTGATCACTATTCTCATGGAAGAGTTTGTTTCCATCTTATTCGTGCACTGGAAGATCAACACGGTTTTGGTTTTGCAAAGTAATATCCAGGGTGATTCAAGTCCAGATGTTGTTAGATTATACAAAACACTAAAACTGAATTAACTCATTATTACTGAAAAAATATGAAAGAAATAAATAACTTTATTTTGTAGAGGCAATGGCTTAACTGTATCATGAACAGTTAAGCAACCAAGAATGGAAATAACAGTTTTTCAGCTCAGTTTTCTGCTTTTATTTAAAAAGAAATGTGGACCTTTTCTTAAAATATGGACCAAATATTTTTTTCAGTTCTTTCATTTTCATTCTTTTTTGAATGTCTGGAATTTATCTCGGGACCAAATGTGCTAAAATAATGAGGGGATGATACTTGACTGGTACTGAAGCCTGAGCCTTACAAGAACATTGCATGACACTTCCAGCCTCAATCTGCCAAACCAACACTTACTGGTCCCAAGTTTTAAAAACCATATAAAATACCTTTGGTTTCCTGAGGGCAGGGGGATGGGACGGGGACGGACGACACGACTCTTAATGGAGGTGGCATCCTGAAATTTACCTGCTTTTGGAAAAAAATGGGATTTAACAGAACACAGGAAAATAGGGGCTGAGAAAATAGGATTTCATAGAACACAGGAAAATAGGGGCTGAGTACAATGTCATATTTACTAGCAATAGACCTATTTGGCAAAGTAATATTCTGTCAAGAAGAGTGGCAAAATTAGACTGGACGAAGCACTGAAGGAAGTATCAGAGGAAACAAGACCGTTTCAACAGGAAGGACAGGATGATCTATCCAGTGGGCATTTCTAATTGTTACAATTCATAGCAGAGTCTGCTGTTAACTTAAAATGTCTGGAGTCATTGTGTTCCTTTTAAAAAGACAGAGATGCTGCAATTATGCCAATTGTCCTTTCAAAGTACTATGTTCACTGAAAAACTGTAGCACTTCCTTTGATATCTTTGAATAGTAATACACATGTTTCTCCGTACAAGACATCATTTATTTTTCAGGTGAAAGGAAGGGAAAAAGCAGCGTGGAAGAGAGATACTTCTGTTCATGTACACCATATCTCTTAAAGGTGTGGACAGGGCAGGGAGACCCAGGAGAACAAATTCAGAAATAAGGGGTAGAATATGACATATATGATCAGTAGCTGATTCTGAACCTGCACAGGAGAGTTTCATTCTTGACAAATCTTTCTTTATTGTTTAAATGCTGTCACCATTGAAGAACTGAGGTGAATGCCAGGCTCTTCAATGGGTAGTTTTAAATAGTGATCAAAGAGGTCAATCCCATACAAAGACCTGTACAACTGGCCTTTCTTTACCCTCATACTGCATTGCAACAAACTCACCAGCATTCCCCTGCCCCCAGCTCCCTAAGGCTCCTGTTCTTATGTTCTCACCGGCAGCACAGATGCTATCAGGTGGTTGCATAGCTTGCACAGCCTGATGGGTTCACAGAAGCTCTTTCTCGCACAACGACAGATTAACCCCACTTTCTTTGCTCTGTGATAACTGCCCATGCACAAGATCTAGTGATGAGGTGCCTGTCATGAAACTTTCTATGTCCATATGTCAGACATCTAAAGTGAGTCATTCTGGCTGTCACTATAATCCCTAAAGGTACAGGGACCAGCAGGGGACAATTCACTCCATTCAAAAATAAATGTTTAAATGAAGGGAACTGGCCTGAGGATGTGAACATCTCTGCTCCCCTGATTGTAGAAGAAATATCTGTGTCTGTTTGGCTGTCTCCATCTCCATCTTCATCTCTCTCCCCTCCCCCCCCCCAACCCGCATCCCACTCCCACAACTGAATTAGATGATAACAAAAAACTTTTGGAAAGTTAAAGCTACCTGAGATAAATCCAAGCCTTATTCCCATATCTTACCTTCCATGTAAAATAATTTGGGATCACTATAACAAGAGATGGGTCAAAATGGGAATTCAGAAGTCCTGGTATGGCAGTTTGGAAACCCTGGTTTACCTCTTCTCTGTGCCATGTGGAAAAGGGGTCATATATTCTTTTGGGCATAAAGTGGCACGATGGAGAAACTGGACCATTTCCACTGCTTCATGCAACACTCAGTTTCTAGGAATTGCATTGAAAAGACTTTCTAAAGGGCAAAATGATGGTGAAAAGCAGATTTGCTTTCACATAATCTTAGATGGGAAAGGAAATAGGTCCAAACTCCTCTCCAGTCAACTGGGAAATGAAAAACAGGAGCACAGAAATTAGATTAGCAGGGTAAAGATATTCTGATCACAAAGAGACCTTTTACTTACAAAGTAAGGGCACTGCTGAAGCCTGAATCAAGGCTAAAGTAAATTTGACCAGTCTCTTGGCCACAGACATGCTAATAAAAATGTAAAAGTCTCATGTTAGCAATCAAGAGACTGTAATTTTCAGTACAAAATAAATTCATGAAATCATAATGAAACTTCAAAACAAGATCTCATTCAGAGTCTCCAAATTGCCTTCAGTAACTTTATTTCCTTTACAAGGGATAGAAAACTGTAAGGCATTGAAGCAGAATAAAAATGATGAAGGTTTTTCAATGGACTCATTGTAGGAATAAAGAAAATAAACTATCAAACTGGTCTTTATTGTCAAGGTAAAGAGCCATTTCTGTGCTGGATGTTTCTACACTGATTTGTGAGACACACTGTCTCCATGTAAAGTTTACATCTATATACTATTCACATTTTGGTCCTGAAAGCAGCAAGAAAAAATAGGTTAAAATAACTGGGAATTATTCTCCAAAAAATTATGTCACCATTACCTCAGAGTAAATGTGTCTTTAGGTTTTTGTTGCTCCTTAAATAGCTGTTTTGTACTGCTAGAGTTTAAGCACTGCTGGAACTCTGTCAATTCTTGACCTTATTTTTTTTTTCTTGCCTAAGTAAGGAAAACTCCCAGCTGATTGTGAGAGTGCTCTGTTGCCATCACAAAAGACCCTCTTCTTTGGGAGAAAAGCTGAATTTCCGGTGTGAGATCATCAGGTTCAAGAAAAGGAGAAAAAAATGCTCTTAAAAAAATAACTGAAGCAGACAGCATAGCAGGAATTGGTGATTATCTGGCACACAGTCAGATCGTCAGTCATGGCGAGGCACGAGGAATGCTGGTTCTGCAGCTGCAGGCTGAAAAAAATGGCTGAGACTAAACAGTGAGCATTTATCAACAACTGGAAGCATTTAGACAAAGAAACTAATTTTTCATTGTCCTCCTTTATAATCAGTTTTTGCTACATTTTTCTCCAGTCAGAAAGGCAATTAGCATACAGAGTTCTCATCAGTCCTGAAAACTTTCTCTCCTTTCCTGGGTTGACAAAGTAAAACTGATCGTATATAAGCAGGTTTTGGCCTGATTAAAAGATCTGGGGGCAAGACAGATACTCTGCATAATATATTTATTTTTGATGGGATGAAGCAGGCACTATTCCACAGGAGCTGGATCCTAGTGATGGAGAGGGTGTTCCTCCCCAGTTACGCTCTGTACTCAAAGTACTCTGACTGTAAAACGCTCCACCTTGCAGAAGTTTAAGGCTTTGCCCAAACGATGCTTGGTCCCTTTCAAGCCTTGCTGCGGGCTATACTGCTGCAACAGTGAGAAGCAGCTCTCACAGATAGGTCTCTTTTCCACAGAAATTCAATTTACTGTCATGACAGACATTGCAAAGCTGAGAGAGGCAAAAAGCGGGGACAGATGCACCCCAGGCTCACTCTCTCCTCTTACTGCTGTGGCTCCTCAGAAGGAGGTGTGCAGCGGAGCTGGTAAAAAATTGGGGTAGGAAGAAGCACACAAGTATTGGAAAGTAAGTTATAAGTGGTGGGATGTTGATACTAATGACAAAATGTTTTGCTTTTGACCTAGTCAAGAGTAAAAAGTCAGAGACGGGCTCACACTGTTACCATGGGATATCCCTGTCTTTCACCTTTAGGAGCAGCTAATGATTTCTTTTGGCATGTGGGTAGCACAGGTATAATCCATCCCCATCCTCAGCATGCAATGGAGGACTTTTTCCTTTGTTTTGTTCATGAATTCAGAGACTGTACATATAACATGGAGGCAAAATGCTTTGAAAAGTGGGGTATCACTTGCAGGACAGAGGGAAAGCTCAGCATACATGTGGGTGCATCTTAGGCAAGAGGGTATGTTGACCAGAGGGTAACCATCATTGGCAATATGTTCTCTGAGGCCTTTAAAAGAAGATTAGATAAACACCAAAAAAACATATAGCAGAAAACAAGTTTTCCCTAAGGGAAAAGGGAAGGCATGTCCTAACCATTTTTATTATCTCCTGTCAGATACATCAGCTGAGGACTTGTCCCTTCAATTCTACTGATTGTATATAACTCATTGCATGGAGAATTAACTAGGTGGCAGTAATCACTCAACGATCTCAGATGCACACATCATAAACCTTATAAGTTTTCTTGTCAGATTAAAATCGGGGGTGGGGGACAACAGATATGTTTCAGCTCTTAAAAGAATATTTTGTCTTAACTGCACTTTGCAGCAGCTTATATAGCAGATTTATGGCTAGCACAAAGAAAGCATTCATGGATCCTGGTTCATCACTGGTGTTGCGTGTGCACAGAACCTTTAATTCTATGTGCAATGAAGACCTGCTGAATTTAGAGAACTTTCTATTTAGTTCTCAAACTCTTAACAGAAAATACATGCTGTGCAGAGCATTATCTGCTGTTGTTTCATCCTCACTAGTGCATCAGCATCCAGCTATTCTGTACGTTAAACAGTTGCCACATAGGAATGTATGGGGAGAGAAAAATAAGAAGAATGAGGGGGAGTTCTGATGGAACTGAGAAAGGATAATTAAAAAAGAATGCAAAGATATGATGTAAACCTTCTGTGTGTTGAAACAAGCCTCTGTCTCTTAAAAAGCATTTATTATGAAATCACTATAGACATGAAGATTTTGCTCCAGTCAGTGTCAGCAGCAGCAACTGAGAGGACGTGAGTAAAACTAAATGTGAGCTATTGCAGCTTATTGAGTGTGCAGCTCCTAGGAAAGAGGCCCAAGCAGAAACACAATTCTGTGAAGATCCCACTTCAAAACATTTTGGTGGGAAGATAGCCAGTGTCTGACTGTAAAAACTCTAGGGTTTGTTTGTCCCTCAGTCCTGAGTTTCCTCCTGAATTTCAGAGACTGATTGCAGTTACAGGCACATTTGAGGTCACTTGTTTTTCAGTGGTATGATTTTTTTTAGTTTTTCATATTTTGAACTGATGTGGTTCAGTCAGTATCTGCTAGTCTGGGACTAAATGTTTTCAAATGACACATAGGAGTTCATGCTACAAAGCTCTTACTAGTTCTGTGGTGATGCTTAAGAATGTGTAACTTGGCAGGTATGAAAAAAGAAAACAGAAATACAGTTCACCAGACAGAAAGATGGGCAAACATACACATTCCTCGGAAGGAATGTGAAAAAAAACCCCTACACTGATATGAGGACAATGCCTTATATTCATGACCACCTCTCATATGAATGGAAGGAAGCACAAAATGCAGATCTCAGTTAGGTCATTAATCATGAAAACTCTCTTATTAACTAAGTTATGATCATATTTTGGAACTGACTATACTCTTTCTGTAATATGAACCCATGAAATTAATTATTTTTTTTAAAAAATAAGTGTGTTTTGCTCTAAGTTCAATGGTACAATTTATCATTGGTTGTATCTGTACTAAAAAGTAGGATGTTGTGCCCAGTCTAACTGGTAGTGGATTTCACCAGGTATCTGTGGAATGAACATCCTCAGAGTTTTGGCTCAGAAACAGAGAAGGAAGAAGAGGGGAAATATGTTGACTCTTTGAGCTGGGGAAAAATATCACTGGTATGCACTTATGTGGAAGAGATAACAGCCAGAAGTAGAAACAGAATACTCACACAATTTGCAGCATGTTAAGTGCTTTTGGCTGATGCTATCAAAAAATCAAGTGTGATATCTAAGTAAATACATACTAAAATAATTCTTACTCCTAAGGACCCTCTGTGAAATTCACAACAAAACTCCAGAGTCAAAAGGGAAAGAATCAGAAGTAAAGGCATTTATGAAAGCTCTAAAAAGGGAAGGGAAAGGAAATGATATTGTTAATGTAGCGGATTCTTAAAATAGTGGGTGACTGCATAGAAATACTTCTATACAAGGACTGAAATGTAACAGAGACACCCACACCACTGTAATGCAGATTTCCCCCTCTCACGTTATTCTTGGTTGAGTTAATTTTTTTTTTCTTTTTGTCATAACAAGATCATCAGAAGTTCTCTTTATTAAAAGGTATTTTTTTCTCCTTTATTCATACATGTGAGCCACCTATTTTCCCACTGATTATAAATGAAACACTGGTTGTGCTTCACCAATGCTACGTGGTAATTGAAAGAAGGATCTTTAGATTATTACTAAGAAATAAAAAAAATATTTTAAAAAAGAAAAAGCTTACTAAATAAATATAAATATTGTATGTCAAAGGCTGTTTCACTTATTTATCCAAGGCCCCAAATTAGGGGAGAATTTACAAGGATCAGTACAGAACCATGGTGGTATAAAACTGACAGGGAAGAAGTGAATCTCAGCCAGGGCTAAAGCGAAGGGGGAGTAGGGCATGAGGGAAAAGCAAACTCTGTCCCATTCCCTTTGACTTTGCTTTCCACTTTATGCACACTGACTTATTTACCTCAGAGCATATCTGTAAATTATCAGGTGAATTTGGTTTCACCCCCCGTGGACATCAGTGTAGTTGACTGCACACAGTGTAAAGCAATGGAGGGGATTGCTACAGTCTTTTATTGTACCCCAGATCCTTATCAGTGTGCTACAATGCGTGACATCTTAGGCACTGGTTGAACACAGCAAAGATAAAACATGTATTTGGAGGAACATACATTATATATGTATGTATACAAACATATATTTGGAGGACAAGTGACGGGCTTTTTGCAGGTGTGAGAAGGTCTTGAAATCTGAAAAGAACTTTTGCTCCTTTTTTCTTCAGCTTTTGTTGTTTTCTTTTTAAAGCACTAAGATTCAGAATTTAGATTTGGAGTTCTATTTTTTTAAAATGTTGCAGTGTAAGTAATATACTTACCCAAGTGCTTGATTTATTTTTACCACACAAATCTTTTATTTGCTTGAAGTGAAGCATTTTCCAAAGTATGTGGCTGAACAAACCCCTACATATTGCCTCCAACCTTGGAAAAAATCAAATGCCCTTATATTTTTACTTTTTGTCCTAATTTTGATATAAGGTTCATATATGACATTTATCATATGTTTTCATCTTCCTTTTTCTTGAAATATCTCTGTCACAACCTTCCCTCTCTTGTCTAGCAATTGGCCAAGATAATAGAAATCAACCCAGTATTTCCTTGTAGGATTTCTTCTTAATCGAACCATTTAATTTCTCTCATTTGCAAAATAGAGAGAATAATGTTCCTTTACTTATGGGAAGCTATATTGCTTAGTTATGTTTAAAGTGTTTTGAAATCAATGGATTATCCATGATGCAAAATGTTAAGAATTTTAATTTTGGTAAAATCTTAATGGGCTTTATCAATGATTATCTAGTGAATACTCTTCTACACTGCTGAAATCTTGAGATCATGTTTTAAGTACTCCAAAACTAATTGCTTCCTGTTTATATAGGTGCAGGTATATAAGATGGAAAATACTATGTATAAATTCATGTGAAGTTTGATATCTCCATTTGAGAAATCCAATAATGTGGTCTGATAAAAATGTATTGGAACTAAACCCTTATGCGAGAGGGAATTCAGGTAACCTAAATGATCAACTTAACAGCTGAAATAGAAAGCCAGAAAAGTAAGATGGTACCTTTTGATTTCCATTCTCTCTCTCTTTCTTTCTTTCTTCCTTTTTTTTTTTTTTCTTTTTCAGTCTATGCTAAATCACTTTTCTTCATTCAGTCTTCCACTGTGGATCATGGATTCATCGACCCCTAATAATTTCTTATTCCCTCAGTTTAGTTCTCTCCACTAGTTCTCATCTTTTAAGAGCAGCCAAGCAAATGCTGACACAGAAAAAATATCTCCTCTAGATAAAATTACAAAATTTATTTCAATTGGCTAATTATTTCAGTCTCAAGTGGCCAGTGAATAAGTGAGATTGCATCTGAACATCTTTCCTTTTCAATGTGCATGTCGAGGACTCTTCAGATTGTATGGTGCCTTTCACCAGCAACAAAAACAGTGTCATAACATAGATAAAAGAAATAAAAGAAAGTAGCCTCCTGACAGTGTTTCTGCAATATATATTGTTGCAAACAAAAACTTTAATAAAATGTTAGGATTAACATACTAATTTTATACAATTGAAGTATTCCAAAATGTCTCTTATGTCACTCTATTACAGTGAAAACCCAAAGATATTGCAATAACAAACCTTAATTATAGTCCTTCCACTAATTTTTATTATATATTTTAAGTCTATTCGTCCATTTGTGGCTTTTTTTTTTTTTTTAATCATGAGACTTCCTGCAAGGAAAGAAAATTGGACTGGATTCTGGAGTCACCTCTGTTAGACACTATTCTCTTCTGGATCTACTTTTCAGTATTTTGTTGTTAAAGCATTCGGAGATCCCTGGAGGGTCATCCATTTAGTATTAAGATCTCCATAATATCTGCAGAATTTTGAAGGCAGTTTTATTGTCAGGAAATTCTACCAGGAGAGAGAGACACAGCAAAACTTCATTTTTCTTCTTGCTTTTTTCTGAATCTAAAATAGACACTGTTCTGACTGAATGCTGAGTACCTCTTGCTCTGGAAAAATATTGCTGAGAGTCAAAGCTTCCCCTCTACGCTCCATGGATCACTGCAAGGGTGCAGTATTACAGGAGAAAGGGAATTTCTGAATCTTGAAGTCCAGCTTGCAACTGATTTTATGCCTACATTTTCCTTTTTAAGAGTTATTGCTTATTCATGAGTAACATCTTTTGCACTTTTAAGTGAAGTTTCCAAGTTGAAACAAGTAAACCAATAGAAGCAAATCAAGAAATCACCGAAACCTTCAAAACCTACACTTGAAGCCATCCATTTTTTGTTTATAGCGGTTAGTTTGGGGGCTGCTATATTATTAATTACTTATCATTTGGGGACCTTATTATATGATTCTGTACCTTGGAATTAAAATGTTGTTGCTGTAAAACGGATTGACAACTTCAGGCCTACATGGAATAAAATGTACCAGGAAAATCCTAGGATTTACTGGATTATTTTCTTTGGTAATATTTCCAGATGAATTTTCCATGCTGATAAGAACTATCAGTAAAAATTAGCAAGTTATCCAATAATAGATTATTTTGTAGTTTCAGCTTAACATGAATGGATCTGAAAAAAAGGAACTGCTAAACTCAGCAAGTCACAGCCAACAGATTCATACTCTGCTAAAATCTCACCTGAATGAATAATTGCAGATTATCTGTATACCAAATTTTAATGCATTTATTGAATACATATCAGCATTTTTCAAGACAAAGAACAGTATGGTCATAAAGCACTCATTGTATTAGAGGTCCAGAAGTTATTCTTTGAAAGAAATAGTTGAATAAGCTAGTATTTATGATTTCTATGGGAGAAATTATGTTTGAGGAGGGATTTGGAAGAAAAATGGATGAATGCCAGTGGCACTAGTTTGGAAATGATTTGCAGTTTATTATTCTGATCTTTCTGCACCAAGATTATAAATTGTTAAGTTACTGAGATTCATATAAATTATATACAAAATCTCCAAACAAATCCTGCCACATTAAAACCCCATGAAAATTAAAAAAATGTAATTCATGAAACAGAAGAATGTTGCTACTTTAATTCTATCCTTGTGCACTAGCGTATTACAAAGAAGCCCTAAAATTACATGACCATTCACTAGTATAGCCACAAGACTTGGATTATTCAGCCCATTGGGTTAGGCTGCTAATTTACGTTCTTTATTTTCTCTCTGTGCTGTCTGATCCAGCTGTTGCTCCATGTAATGTACTTATCTGGTTCCATACTATGCTCATCCCCTGATTAACTGTTTGGTCTCATATCTCATGTTACCATCAGTTTGGTCTGACTTTCTTTTATGTTTACTACACTTCTGATTTTAGAACCATCTGCAGAAGTAATAACCATCTACCTCTACAGCAAGTATGTACGCACAAGTCAGCTTTTGAGCTGTTGGTGGAGAAAGAACTAGGCTTGTCTTAATGAATGGATACAAAAAGCCTAATTATGTACCTTACTCTGGAAAATGCAAGCAGTAGAAATGTGTCTTTCTTATTATTGATAGATACTGCATCATTGTGAACAGAGCCAGTCTGGGAACCAGAAGATACTTCATGAATAAACTTTGAATGGAGAACCATTATCTGGAACTCTTTGGACAAAAACAAACCAAACCAACCAAACAAACAAAAAAAAAACCCCAAAATAAAGCAAACAATCCTGTGCTGAACTGTTTCTTTAATGAGGAAAATTCAGGAGAGAGCAAACACCTTTCCTTAAGCAGCAGGTCATGGTTCAGAAGTGTGCTTGGGAGGGTGATAGTTTGTTGCAGGCATCCACACACGTAGGTGCAAGTCTGGGCTGCCCATCCTTCAGGAGTGTGGTTTGCTCTCCAGCTGGTTAGCATTTATGCAGCAATCAGCAGGAAGAACTAAGTGGAGCTGCAAAGTGTTCCTGTGCAGCTCAGCAGAAAAATGTTCTCTGCTCTGCATTCTTTTGGGCTGCTCAGATAAATTCTAATCGACAGGCTTCAGCAGCAGTGGCCATTACATGTGCACTCACCATTGCACTGGTCAGGGAAAGGCTGAGCTGTATGTAACGTTAACAGTGAAAAAGGCCAGAAGTATCTTGTGGAGGTGCAATAGTGAGATTTCTCATTGCAAAGAAGGATTATACTCTTTCACTGATTTCCATGAAATATTTAAATGATATTTTTTGTCAGAATAACCAGGAATGATCATCATAGTGCTTTTTTTTTTTTTTTTTTTGGGGGGGGGGGGAAATGTTATGGAAGCAGCTCTATTAATTATTGAATGTCACATTGCGGAATTCATAAAGGGCAAGATAATGTTCCTTTTTTTTTTTCTTTTTTTTTTCTTGAAATAAAAAATAGAATCCCAGTACTGTATGAAGTTAGAAACAAAGCAGCCAACAAGCACCAAGATGATAAAAAGGACAATGCCCTATGTCTTCTGACAGGAAATGTTTTTGGAAGTAACTTAAACAGTTCTGAAAACCTCCACTTTCTATATCCAAAGTTTATGTAGCAGAGACCTCTCTTTAAATGGTTTAGATCAGCTGTCTGTAAATCAAAGGTCTTCCAAGTATAGTCATGTGCCCGATAGAAGTTAAGTTGCATGAAATGGTGCTTATATCTGCATGTAGGTCACAGAGAAAAAAAGTAGGAAACCGCAAACCTAGAAAATTAAATATGGAGGTTTTTCATAGTCCATGGAATTATAATTGGAATAAATACGTTCAATGACAGGAAAAAAAGTGGAAATGGGCACAGCAAAGCAATAGCAGGATTTATACAACAGAGAAATTATTTGAAATATAAGGACAAAAGGGTCATTTCGACATTACTAACTACAGTATGAAATAACATTGGAGGGGAGAAGCAATGCACAATGTGAGGAATTTTCTTTTTGAAATAGAATTCTGCATTTTGGTTATGTCAACTGAATGGAACAGCACTGGAAATTGCTTTAATTCCTATTTCCACTGCTTGCAAGATCTTTGACAGAGAGAGGTAAATAAATAAGGTTGGGTCACTGACAGCAGCCTACAGAAAGAGAATCCCTTGTGTATATTACAGAATAAATTTATCAGAAGTGGGGAAATTTGTGAGAAACTTTGTGCTGGATGCCCACTGAATAAAGTCCATTTTGTGCTGGTATCCATCACATTTCTGACTGAGCCTTGTTTCTTGTGAAGCAAAATATTTTTTTAAGGTATTAATAAATGAAAGGTATTTATGTATGTGCCTTCTCTAATTCTTCTTAGATCTCACTTCTGCAATGTAAATTCCTGATGCAGTTCTTTCCTACATTGTGCTTTTTGTGTACAGTATCATATTGGTTTTAAGCCTCAACATTACCTCAGGTCTCAAAACCTAAGCAGAACCTCACATAAAAAGGACACACCTGTTACCGCACTAACACGGACAGCTTCCTTTTGACCACCATAACATATAAACTCTGCATACAAACTGCTGAGACAGGGTTATAATCTCCAGGAGCAGTGTAGGGTGCTGGAACACTTCGGGGCAGCAGCGCATCCACCACAATGACAGATGAAAGCAGGAGGCAGTTCAGGCTCTGACCATGCCCAGAACCTCACTGCACCTGGCCTTCCGCAAAAGAGAACAAGTTTCTAACAGGATTAGGGATCTACCCAAGAAGAATCCTTTGAGTTTTCAGCACCACTGCATTGCCTTCTTCCTTCAATCCGTTCATCACGAGACCTTTTGCTCAGTTCTTCCAGAATGCAAAAGCATTTCTCTCTGGCTTGTAACTGCTTAGGATAAATACTGCATTGAGTATCAAATCCTCCATGTGATATTTCTACCCAAATGCAATGGATTAACTTAAACTGGCTAACATTTAGTTTCACATAATCCCTAGATGATTTGAACTGAAATATTCTAGGGAGTGATTGCAAGTGGTTTATCACAGTATCTGAGAGGGAAGTAACCGTAATAGAAACTGTGCATTTGACAGAATGGAATGCTTGTAAAATGCAGTGATTACATCAGCTACACTTGAATACAAGACAAAATTTATTTATTTCCTCTAAATGAAAATGGAATCTCAATGCAAAATCTTATCTTGGTGTTAATTGGGTTTAGTTGCTAAAAGGCTGGATCCTTACACTCCCCACTTAATATCTTCCACTCTCCCAAAATGTTGTAAATTCTGCAGAATTAACCAGTATCCTGACACGATGGACTATAAAATTCTTGCCTCCCAGTTTCACTTGGCTACTTTTTTTTTTTCTTTTTTTTTCTTTTTTTTTTCACCTTAAGCACCTAGATAATGACACATTTACTCTCAACCAATATAATTCATGCTGGCTTTCTTTCACTTTTGTATTGGTTTATTTTATTCTTGCTGTCAATCTTTATTGACTACAGAAGGAAGCACTTATTATTATTGGCATTTAAGCCATTGCAGTTTGCTGGGCAAAGTTTTATCACTTCCTTTTTTTAGAATTTGCAAATATTGGACACTTTGTTCTCTACAACTATTTTGTGTTCTCTGTCTCTCATAATATGTAATTACACATAAAATGGGTGCTGTGGCACAAAGAAGCTTTGTGGATATACTTACCAACACCATAAGACAGTTTCTTTATACCTTAACAATGGTAAGAGTGCACAAGAGTTCAGGGTTCATAGATCTAATGGCTTTAAGTGGCTTTCAGTTAGAAGTCTAAGTGCTAGCTACTCACATTTTTATAATGAGTCTGCAGCTTTGAAAAGGAAAGTAACTAATGATTAGCCACACTGTATCAGAGAATAAAGAGATTTCCCTCTGTGGGAAGAATATTATAGTTGCAGGGGAAAAAAATTAAAGGTTTAATAATGTTCCTTGTTGAAAGACTATTTCAGGAAGCCTGCAGTCTGGAATGTAAAAAAACCCCTTCTATAAATATTACAATGTTTAATCTCTAATATGTATAGAAGGGAAACACTTTCATCCTGCTGTCTGGGCAATTAGACACACCCCCTCAATGCACTCTGTAGAAGAAACTGTTCTTATTCTCCTCCATTGATTTCTCTGCTAATCCTCACTGCTTTGTACCCTGACGAAGCTGTGGATTCTTGCTCTTTATTCTTTCAAGAACATATAGAATTTCAGGTTTGTAAACAAAGCAAAACAAAGAACTCTCATAATCCTTTTCATGGTTGGACTTGATGATCCCAAAGGTATTTTCCAACCTAAATGATTCTATTATTCTATGGAGATATTATACTGTATAGGTATTTTGCCTGATAGGTAAAATTTTCCTAGAAAGGCCAAGTTCCCCTGATGTGTAGGCAAACAAAATCAGAAGGGATAGCTTAGGGGTTGGTTTCCTATCACTTACCATGATTTGTTTGACTTTAGGTTTACTGTTACTTAAACAGAGACTGGTTTGCGTTTAATTCCTAACACTGTTGCTGGCTGTATTTTTTATGACTGTGACACTGTTCAGAGCCCTGGGCACATTGTGACCCTGTGGTGCTGGCAGTGCGGACACACAGAACAGACAGATGTCTCTACAGCTCTTCCAGGGACCCTACCTTTACCACCTATTGCCTAAAAGAGACAAACAAAAGGCAAATACAGGTTGTATGCTGATCCAGTACTGTCCTTGGCATATTGGTAGTTTAGCAACTTTAAGTTTTTTATATGTATTACAGAGAGCTTTTAAGAGGAAAAAATGAAGAATATTTGTGGAGGCTTACAGGGAACATGGGAAAAAACCTAAAAGTTTACAAATAAGACAGGCAAAATAAGATGATCACAGGCTCCTATGAAATGAATGAATGGCTGCAAGGACAGGAGACACTGCAAAGAGTTTTAAGAGCAGAAACAACTATCCCTTCTTCAGTGCAGCAGAGAACATGTGAAGAATTGGCAATAGATGTGTAGACTATGATAAAGACTTGGAGAATGTTTTCGATAGCTGCTTTATGGATGGCTGTGTGCATGGTAAGATTGCATATACCAGTGACAGAGTAAACAAGCTACCAAATAAGGACCAGAGTTTGACATGTTTAGTTCCATGAAAAGATAGGATAGAGACTCCAATGTTTAGCCATAATGAGACGAGGAATAGAAAAAGATCTGAATGTAAGTTTTTATTCTGCTTATGATCTTCAGCGTAGTCTGCTAAATTAAGTTCATACCAGTGATTAAGGAATGAGATAATTAAGTTTAGTCATACTTTCTGAAGCAAACTTTTTTTCAGTATTTGATATCATCTTTTGAAATAAATATGCTGGATATTTATGCTGTTTTCTTCTGACTGAACCAACAAGCTAGTGAGTACAATGCTTCAAGAGGTAGTTACGGCTTCCAAAACAATTTTTTAGAGTATGATCTCACTGCATGCACAGACTTTGTCATTAAAGGAGTAGTAACTCAGATGGCATTACTGTGAGATATTAAAAAGGGTTGATATGAAGCACGTATGGCTCCCTCAAAGTTGCTGGTGTTATAATCTGTGATGGTAATAGACTCTGTCCCACTGTATGTTTGGTGTCACAGCTAAAGCATTTTCTGCTTAGTCAGGAAAAGATGCATGTCTGGGTTAGGCCATGCCAGCTCAGTAGCAAAAAGAACCCAGAAAATATTATAAATGAGAATTATGTCATTTTTTCTGTTATATATTGAGCTTCACATACAATGGAAGGAATGAAAGTGTAAACATTTCTTCTGTTGGTTATTCTGGGGCATCAGTGATAAAGAGAGATTAACAGCTTGCTTTCTGCAAGGCATGCCTCAGATGTGCACCCTGTAGATACTACCAGTGTCTGGGATTTCATTGTGATGGAAAGTCCTTCATTCTCTAATGTCCACCATTAGACAGTTGTGCAACATACTCAAATTTCTTATCAAAATCTCTATACAATGTAATATTAAAATCCAAGAAAAGGATATGCATATAGACATTACGCCTGGTCTACTAAGGTTTTGCTAATATATCTCTGTAGACTAGAAGAACTGATCAGATTGTACAGAAGTTATATTGATGCACCTTATTTTTTCTTCAGGAGAAGGTGATGGGCTTGATTCTGTAAGCTAACAATAGTTTCATTTCTGGTTGAAACCCAAATCAAAACAAGATAAATGAAACATGCTGAACAACAACTGTGAAAAGAATCTCCTGAGATGAACAGTCAACTGGGAACTCTGAGTAAGGTTTTAAGTAAAGTCAAAGAGGTAAACGAAAAACTTTGCAATTTGTAATAGTTCAAGAACGTTGTGAGTTCAGAAATCAATGTATAGATTATACTGATCTTTAGATGAGAGTAATATTGATAATATTCTCCCAGCTTCATAAACATTGCAGAATATTTTCATGAAGTCAGCAGCTTGTTTTCTATTGCATTTCTTAATTGGTAAATCCTCTTTAATAAAACAAACTATTAATCTAAACCAGCATCATCTAGGACCCCTCAGGATGGGCAACCATTAATTTTGATCAAATAATTGTTGACAGCAATATTTATAAAAGTAATAATGAAACAGAATATCTTCATGATTAACTGCCTGGAAACTTCAGCTGAACATATATGAAGAAGATATATCACATGCAGTGAGGAAAAAAAAGGATGTGTGTGGCAACATTATTGTAACATGCAACTGAATAAAGAACAATTATGAATAATGTTCACTTTATTTATATTTGCACTCCTTCAGCCCATATTTTTCTCTTCAAAAGGTGCAAATGCATCTTTACTACTACAACCACTTTATGTAATTTCAAACTTTTTATATTCTGTTTATCACAATTAAATAATGGCTCTCTACCGTGGCTTGGGCCCTTTATACACATTATGTGCACATATAGATCATAACTGTGGGATAGAATGTTGAGATCATCTATCAGGAACTCCTGGGTGATATAGGTAATGGAGAAGTAGATTAATCTGTCCTAATTCAGGCATTTAAAGAACACACTCTGTGGTCCATGGGGAGAAATAAGGGTACCCAGTGAATGATTAATTTCTTCCTAAGTCTGAAACAGATCAAATGTATCACCCTCTAGTGAAACCTATTTCTCTCCATTGACTATCATGGGAGTCCGGAATGACTGGCTGCTCCTTAAACATCTCGCATGAGGTGAGAGAAACTCATACCTTGGGACTCTCCCCTGCTCAAGGAAATTACCTTATCACTAAGGTTGTCTTTTCATTTTTGCCCACTACAAAACTATTTTTCAAATCTGAAATTGGAATCAGCTCTGATTCCTAGACCCGTAATTCCTTAAAATGCTTCTCTACAAATCTCAGGAAGTTACAGATAGTCAGTGTTGAACAAGAGAACTGGAATGAAAACTGGGAAAGTAGAACCAAAAACCAAGTCAGGGCACTATATCAAGTGAGGATGTTACAGTCTAGGGGGGTGGACAACCATATGGGTAAAAAAATGATTCTGTGATTGGAGTCAGAGGACAGTGGTTAATGGGCCATTGTTTACCTGGAGGTTGGTAATGAGTGGAGTATCGCAAGAGTCTGTCCTGTGACCTGTCCTGTAGTCTTTATCAGTGACCTGGAGGAAACTTTAGCATGTCCTTTCATCAGGTCTGTAGATGACACCAAACTGTGGAGGACCAGTCAAGATTCCCAAGAGTGGGGCCACCCTCCAGAAAGACCTGACTAGGCTGGAGAAATGCACCACTAGGAATCTCATGAAATTCATAGAGGACATGTGCAAATGCCTGCACCTGGGGAGGAAGAACATCCTGCAATAATACAGGCTGGGGACTGAGAGCTGTGGAGCAGCTCTGTAGAAAGGGACCTTGGGGTCTGCTGGACAGAAAGCTGAGCATGAGCCAGCAGTGCCCTGGCAGCAAAAAGACAAAAAAACTCTCCTGGGCTGCATTAACAGGATTAAAACCGTTACACCAAAGGAAGGGATTATCCCCTTTACTTTGCTCTCATCAAACCACATCTAGCATACTGTACCCAGTTTTAGTGCTCCCACTACAAGACCGTCACCAGCATTTGGAGTCAGTTCAGCACATGGCCACCATGATGGCTGGGCAGTGAGGAGAGGCTGAGGGAGATGAGTTGTCCAGCCTGGGGAATAAATGATACTTGTGGAATTGAACTGCAGCACCCAGTAACCTAAGGGGAGGCTATTAAGAAGGTGGATCCAGGCTTTTCCAACACTGTGTAGTGAGAGAATGGCACTAAAAGGGCATAAATTGAAACAAGAGAGATCCAGATGGACATAAGGAGAAACTTTTTTCCCATGAGGACAGTCAAACATTGGAAGAAGTTTCTCAGAGAGATGACATAGTCTTTTTCCATTCTTAAGGGTTTTCAGGACCCAACTGCAGGTTGGACTTCCTGAGCTTCTTTATAAGCTGAATAAATCTATAAGCAGTATCCTTTCCTGAATATACAGTCAGAAAAAGAGATATAGCTGGTTGCCAGATAGTTAGTTAATCTCTACTCAGGCACATCATGAATTTATCCAGCTCTATAAACTTATCAGGTTCTACCTGAAAAGGTGCTGATGCTCCTATCAAAAGGCTGTTTCAGAATATCCTTGCTTTAATAGTTAGAAATCTCTGTTTTAATTTATAGCCTAAAATTATTCATGGTTTTTATGGTCTGGTTTTGTGCCAACTTAGCATTTAAACTTAAGTGACTCTTGTTCCTCCCTGGTATTTTCCTGCTTGGTGTGTTTGTAGGCAGCAGTTACGTTACTTTCAGCTTTCATTTTGTTGGGCTAGAGAAAACAGGCTTTTACATACTCCCCTTAGAAGAAACTTTCTTCAGTCCTTTCTTCACACTGGCTGTTTATTTCAATACCTGCTCCATTCGTTCTTCCTGAACCAGTGGCCAGGACTGGGTGCTGCTCCATGTGCTCCTGGGAAGCTTTCGGCGGCACAGGATGACACACGCTGCCCTCCCAGCCAGCCGATCTCTTCCTGCTCCAGCACTGGCTTACAGTTTCACACAGACATTGCATAACACTAGGTGAAACTAATCAGACTTTGGCTCCTCAGCATTTCCTCATCGCTTAGCCTTGTGCGCTGCTTTAACAAGGGAGTGCTTGAAACTATATGTGGAGCCTTAGGGCCTGTCTCACATCGTGAATTTGGACGCACCAATATTTACGTGTTCAGCATATGAGCTCACAAAAGAAATAAACCATCTTCTAAATGTGTCATCTCACAAGAGAGGAACCCTCAGTATCTGGAACATTTTCATCTACATTGAAAATGTCAGGCTTGCTCCAAAGCCAGAAGTAGCTAGGAAAGAAAATTACTGACGGCACTCACAAATCAGCAGGCATCCAGATTTTCTAACCTCCTCAGTAAGTTTTGACAATCTGGCATGCTTTTGAATAATGAAACATCTATTGTGCAAGCATGACAAGCCCAGTGACCAAAACACTTATGACACAAGTCCAAGTTAGCAATGTTTTCTATTGCATTGGCAAAATGCTAACATATAGAGTCCCTTCTCCTCCTAAAAATGTGTAAGAACAAGATAAATTATTCATGTAGAACTTATCTGAATTGCTTCTGATTCAGTTCTTTAAAGCCTGAAAAGCACATCTGGACATGCATCAGTAAATAAACAGGCTAGGCTTCCCTTGAAACAGCTTGTATTTTGGAAATAACCACATAATTTGAGATGAGGATGACCCTGGTATTTAGTTGAATAACATTAAAGCATCCCATCAACAGGAATTAAAAGATCCAAGCTGAGATCAATTTGCTGACCTGGTGAAAACTGGGATTTGCAATGCTGATTTGCTATAATGGCAACAGCCTTACCCAGTTAACTGCATAAATGAATTTATTGGTTATCCCCTTTAGTACCTCTGTTGGCCTTAAAAAATCTCAAAACTGGGGCATTTGAAAGCCATTCTGGGAAAAATAATAGCTTGCAGTATTCAAGCATGTCAGCATACCTAGAGGCATATCGGTATGTCCAAAAACCTAAGATGAAAACAGAAACTGTAATCAATATAAGCCTACCACACTCAGATATGTTTAGCCTATGTAAAGTCTAGATTGTTTGCACAATGTTGTAATTTATCAAGATAAAATAAAATTCAAGTCTGAAGAAGGCAAAAAAAAGATACTTTGACACATGATTTGAAATTCTCAATATTAACTTACCTATATTCTTATTTTTACACAAAAGGGGGAAATTAGTAAGTCACCTTATTGATTTTTTTTCAAGAATAAATATTAACATAACTTTTAAGAAAGAAGGTGATTTTTCTGTGTGCCTTGGATTTTTTCCAAATTCTGTACTTTAAGACTATTTTAATTTTATAATGAAATAAAAGCTAAGGGCTTAAAGACAGTTTAGTTAGTAGTGTTGGTAAAGTACTTCAAAGGCCTAAAGCAATGCAGGAACTTCATGGGTTGCTAAAATCAGACTCGTGGTTTGAAAAGTTCTTGCTCAGTTATCCTTTTGCTGTGATGTTCCTCCTTTTTGAAATTCCTCAACACTTCATACTGTATTTTCATAGAGGCATATAAAAGCCTAAATCTTGCAATACTAGTTCATACCTGAGCCCTGATGGAAAGGACAGACTGGATTAATCCTCGCATAACTCAAAATTCAGTGTTTCGTTGCCGGTTCATGCATATCTAATGTCTTCTGAGGGGTCCTGAGGTATCCAAGGCATCCATGCAGAACTTTGGGAAAACGTTTCTTTCTGGAACAGTATAGGGAAACCACGAAGGATGTTGCAGGACATATGAAATGACACTACACACTTTTGTGTAGAATAATGTGTAGACACACTAGATCTTATTCAGATCTTATGGGTGAGTTCCACTTCCTGAAACATCAGATGGAAGCCAGCTAGGAGACCTTACATTATCTAACATGGTCCTAGAGCCATATGTTTAAACAACTGATTACTCCCATAATTTCCTAAGGATGGGCATCTAGTGGTATTTACTGTGGCATAGAGTGTCCTCTAGCTGGCCCTTAACCTGCCACTTGAGAATGATGTAAGTTTTTCTGAAGTCCTGTGTCACACTGTCAGGCCAAGGAGGCTGTCTTGGACACCCTGTCAAATCTCAGCACTGGCTGCTTATGTTCAGGTAACTAGGTCAAGCCCAGACTGTGGACACTGTGAGGTTAATGTTCAGTCTGAGATGAACACTGCATCTATATGTTAGTGTCAGCCTGTGAGCTGGATATCGTGTTGTTGGTCTATAATTACAGTCAAAGGAAGTCCATGAGTCAATGAGGAAATCTAAAGCATAGAGAGCCATTTGGCTGACCACAGGTAAGCACTACTCAGCTGCTCACGTCAATGGCTAGTGTCTTTTGAAATGTCTTAGGATAAAAAGGATATCAGCATGGGGCTGAGAGATTTGACACAGGTCTATGGGAGGTCCATGCTGAATGTCCCATGGGATAGCTTAATGTATTTGGTGTTTCAGTTCAGAGCTGATTCCCTTGCTTGAAGATAATGTCCAAGGTTTGAAGATATTGTCCTACTTGATTTTAAGCTTTTTGCACAGTCAATGGAGAGAAAGAGAGACATGTAAGGTCTGACCTGACTATTTTGGGTATCTCCTGAGACAAGATGAACTGCATCCATAAAAGTGACAGCTGGTATGACTTTAGGTACCTATCTTACCGGTGCATATCTGCACTATAGACATGTATGAATATTGCAGGTGTTTGAAAAGCTCCATCTGAGAGTTCTCAAGCTCTCCTGGGAACTTTTAAGATGGTGGCAGCTGCATCACTCCTACAGCTCCCTTGCTTTCCTCCAAAACCATTCTAGTCTACTGGATAAAATGAAGTTCTTAGCTGAGCTTGGCCTGAGACAGTTTGCAGCCATAGCTCCCACACCCTGAGCAGATGCTTACCCTAGCTGTTGAGACACAGGCAGTGTAGGCTGGCATGCAGAACTCCTAGATTCAGTAGAAAAACACATCACCAACACAAATAGTTATCAACTGTGTTTCTAAGTACTGCAGCCTGGATTGTTCAGAGATTTTCTCTGGATTTTTTTTTTTTTTTCCAAAGAGCTAGTTACAGGAGTCAATAAATTGAGGTTATTTCTATTTGTTAGAATGAACTGGTGTATTCATAACACTGTTTCAATACATTTTCTTTCAAATCAGTGAGACTAAGAGACATTCTCAGAACATATATATCACGAGCAACGCAAATTATTTCAACACTGATTTAGAATCATTGAGCTGTGTTTGTGCAGGCTAAAGTGCAATTTACTTCCTTCTCTGTGTTCGGCAATTTATGAGGCTGCTTCAAGACGCTAATCAATAGTGGAATGGGCACTTTTCAGGACCAGTGGTTTAGTTTAGATCATTGTACTATAGCCCAACAGATATATTATACACATATAGAAATATGTATATGTATGTTGTTTAAAAATGAAGGAAAAAATTTCAAGAGGATTGTAAGATGCACAGTATTATAGTCAACTGTTTGATAGACAAATCAATATTTTCAGCTGATCTACATTTATTCAGTACATTTCCATCAAATATTTTATTATCTGAATAATTGCTAGGATACAGCTAAAGGCAGTGCAAGATTTTGCCTCTTATAAAAGAGTTCTAATGTACATTTTTAGTGTATAGTGCTGCTATTTTGTGAGTATGCTTCTCTCTTCTTAAATGTTTTAAATCTTTTAGATATGCGCTGTTAGAAGACAGGCAGTAAACTATCTTACCTGTTGGAGGGAGGAGTGGCACTTTTGTATCCACCTGTATTTTTCTTTGGTTGCTCTTAGACATAAATAGGAACTACTGTGTTTACATTTTTGAAATGCTGAGAGTTTGTGAGCATTTGTAACCAGATGTAATGGATTTAGTGACTGGTAGAGTCGCATTAGGATACATGCTTTTGTGATACAACAGTGTTAGCCCAACAGAATAGTTAGCACCTTCTTTTCCTTCTAAATTTGTTTGCATTTCCCCTTCTTTTCTAAAAACAAAGGGTAAGTATCAACCAGTTGTAGGTATCAAAAGACTAGAAGATAGTTCTAGCAAGTTTAACAGAGATACTTGACTCTGAGCTTTCAAAATTTTCCTGATCCTCATCACCTCTACTTGTCAGCATTTGGCAGACCATCACTGAACGTAATGATTGTCAACGTCTGCAGTTCCTATATCATTTGCTGGAATCCATGCTTATCATTATGTCACTATAACTAAATGTTTACCTTTCCAATTAAGAAGCTGAATTATGTTAGAAGTGTTGGGAAAACATTTGCAAGACCTAAGACTTTGACTTCAGTATTCATGGTTCGATGCACCCTGTGGTGGGTTGACCTTGCTTAACTGCCAGCTGCCCACCCAGCTGCTCTCTCACTCCTTCTCCTCATCAAGGGGAGAAAAAGCGATGGAAAAGTTCGTGGGTTGAGGTAAACACAGGGAGATCGCCTACAAGTTACTGTCATAAGCAAAGCAGACTCAACTTGGGGAAAATTAATTTAATTTCTTTTAGTATTAATTAAAATAGATTTGGATAGTGAGAAACAAAGACAAAAATGAAAATGCCTTCCCTCACCCTTTTTCCCAGGTTCAGTTTCAGTTCTTTACCTCCTTCTTCTCTCACCTTCATGCCCAGAGGGCTGTTTCTCACACTTTTTTCCTCACTCTTTTCTCACACAACCATTGTGCAGTATTTTTTACACTTTCTTAAATACTTTCCCACAGATGCCATCATCTTGGCTGATGGGCTCAGCTGTGTCCTGCAGTACGTCCACTGTGGGACTGGCTGGAGCCAGCTGGAACCATCTGTGTCGAGCACAAGGCAGCCCTGGCCGCTCCTCACAGGGATCACACTGCAGCTCCTGCTCCCATCACCTGGGCATGGTCACACAACACATACACATACAGATAAACACTAAGAAGAAATAAGATTTTAAAAGGTGCTGAAAAAATCATCAGATGCAGCTTCGGTGCAGCTTGCAGTAGCCAAAGGTTGATTCCATTTATGCCAGTTCAATCCATCCTCAAAAGATTAATAAACATGTTTTGCTCTAGGAACCTTTTCTGATGGCTGTTTAAGGCCTTGGAAGGAAAACATCTCTTGGTTCTTTACGTTGTGGGTTTCCAGACTGGACGTGTTCTCAGCAAGCTTTTAGAGATGTTTGCACTATCTGTCTCAGTTGCTTCCGCACTTCCAGATAGTCATACTGAGGTTCTGAAACCTCTTTCCGAAGCAAAGCAAGCAGAAGCGGGTGATAAACATTTGAATGTGTACTGTTTCCTGTGGAGAGGAAATCAGGGGTGCTGTGATCAACACACGGTTTAAAATGCTTGCTTAAAAAAAGAAAACCACAAAATTTCGGCTCCAAACCTAAGTGCGGATGGATACTTCAGTTTGATTTGCATATCCTAGCCTATTATCTCTGAAGTTGTATTTTATCTTAATAGTCAAAAGGTTATGAACCCATTCAGAAGTGCTTGGACAGAAGTTAGAAATACCAGCATTCTGGGAAATCTAAATCTTTAATCTCTTCATGTTATAAGTGTCAAAATATAGTATAGTTTATTCAAAATTAATAAATAGTATACATTGGGAAAGCAAGTTCTGTGGAGCATAAAACAAGTGTCCAAACAATAAACTTTTTATCAATATTGCAATATGTTCATAAAACGTTTTAGTAAATTGTGTGTTCTGACCCTTGAAAAATGTTGGAATGAACTGCTGGATGACAAAAAAGAAAGTTTCTGAATTATATGCAATTTCTCATGACTTTAATATGTCTTTAAGGCTTACACATGCATTTAGAACAGTAACATCTGTGTTTTAAGATAATTGGAAACATATGCCATTCATAATACAATAATTATTTTTTTCATAAGAGCATTTAATTTGATGAGCAAATGCAGTGTAGCGCAAATGCAAGTTTTGGGGCTGGATCAAACAGCAGCTGTAAACCTTTCCAAGTAGCTGCGGCTCCATTCGGAGCTTAATGGAACATGAGTCACTGCCTGCCATTTGAGCCACTCCCTCAGCATAGAAGCTAAAGAACTTCCTGGCACTGGAGTTTGAGATAAAAGAGACATTAGGATAGATACAGAGAACAATTACACATGCCAATGAAATTATCCTTTGTGCTTCGGATACTTGGGTTCAAAGGTTACAGACAAAATCACCTCATTCTTCTGAACCTCTGCTGAATCTGTGTATAATTACCATATTTTTTCTATATGCAATAGTGTCCACATCTGCTTAAAATAGGATGAGGTTTGATCCAGTGCTCTGCGTAAAGGCCTTGGCAGGCTCTCATCGACACAGATGTGGTTCAAGACTAAGATGTACTGAAAGCATTTCTCAGCATGCCCGTGAACTACACCTATTTCCTTAGCTCTCAAAGTTTGTTTGTGTGTGTACATTACATGCATTGCTGTTTGTGGCTTTTTAGCAAAACTGATAAAAATTACACAAAATTCTATCAAATGTGGAAGTGTCTTCACAATAAATGCCTCTAACGAATGTTAGGAAGGTCTAGTCAGAGAACGTCACGGTAGTAATTTCATAGGCTCTACTAGATCTACAGATCTACTCCTAAATCCCACAAAAGTTTATAATCCACAATGTATCAAACAGTACAGACTGACTTGATTTCAGGTTTGCCTAACTTTCTTAGACTTTCCAACATTTTTCCTAAATGCTTGGATTTAGGTGCCCACACACCAGAAGCACTCTTTTGTGGGAGGACAGATTCCTATCGCCCATACACCTTTGCAATGATGTAGTCTGAAGTACAACATTGTCTGAAGACTGCTTAATTAACTTGAAAAATGTGTATTATGGACCTGATGCCTACCTTTTCTAGAATGTCCTTAGGGCACACACTGACTATAGAAAAGAATTAGGTTATAGAGCCTTCAGAGTTTCTTTATCCCTGTGGTATGTTCTAGGTCAAAGCAGTTTTAATTCCTTTCAAACCTTAATGTTTTTGTTAAAGCCATTTAAAGACCTCTCTGCATCTACTAAAAGGTTATGGGACCAGTTGAGAAATGGAAATGAGAAACCATGGCTAGACTACAGTCAGATCACTCATACTCAGCAGCCAGCATAATTTGTAGACCCTGGGGACCTCGAGCAGAGGAAATGGACGCTCTGTCTTTCTAGGACTGTTTCATGGATGCATAGTTATACAATCCAGCATATAAACTGTAGTAGCATCTGGATTCCCAACTTGGCACTTTGTAGATAAGAGTTTGTTCCACCCAAAGCTCTTTGGTACTGACTGCAGGGAGGCCAGCTTCAGCAGTGGGGATGGAGAATCTCTCCTCTCCTGGTAATCCTTCCATCTCTTTGATAGAAACAGTTAGACTGGTTAGGCTAATATGCAGAAGATATATTGCTTCTATGTAAGGCCAGTGGGAACAGGCTCTAGGTAAGTTATATCTGCATTAGCAAATAGTACCACTGAAAGCAATTGTATCTGTAGAATGAAAGAGGTGATGCTGAGGTCCCAACATCCATCCCCATGTGTTTCAGGTTTTCTTACTTAGGCTTAGATCTACTCAAGCCCCACAGACTGGATGCTCAGCAGTTGGATTGTGTAAGGTTCACTCCAGGAGTATGTCATTTGACTTTGGTTCCTCCACTCTCTAAGTCTGCTCTGCCATGCAACCAGTGCACAGTAAATGGGGATGAGAGATTTTCTTCAAACTCGTGCTCCTGGTCTAACTAAAATTCTAGCTAATGTAACATCTTAATCACTTGTGAAGAGCTAGGATAGGTGTTGTGTTGTCTTCTAAGGACTTTAGGCTATCAGCCTGGTGTGATCCACTTGCTTAGGGAGGGGCATCTAATGCCATTTAATTTGCCCTAGGATATCCTTTCTGTTCTCCAAATACCCGTCCATTGTGACACAGACCTCCCATAGGTCCTGCATCATATTGACCAGCCCCACCTGGGTGTTTCAGATACCACACGGCGTTTCAAATGCCAATAGACATCTGTCTTTAGGCAACGGAATCAAGCCCCTAAACACTTACCCTAAGATGGCTTGATCACCCTTCCCCTCTTTTTCTGCAGGCATCGGAGTTATGGGCACAACTGTATGTGTTAGTCATGCTGTATCTCAGACCTTAATTATAAAGATACTTACCTAAGTGCTGGAGGCTAAGTTCAGCATCTTCCTCTGACTGATCCAGAATATGGACAGGGACCTGTAGTCACTTTCTTCTGAAAGAGTTTCTTAATGATTAAGCTATAGAGTCTGCTGTACTCAGATTAAAGATGTGTATGTAAGATTAAAAAAATTACTAGAGGCATCTGAAAACTATGTGGGAAAAGACTAAGTCTTTTAATCAGAAACAGCAACTGCTTATACCTGCCCCTATCGCCCAGGAACTCTAATTATGATTTGTCTGTGGATGAGCAGTAAGTATTGTGAAACTTTGCTTTCACCTTGTATAACATAAAAAATAATTTTAAAAAAAAAAAGCTTTACGGTTGTTTTTAGTGATGCTGGTATCAGCCCCCCATCATGGAAAGAAAAGTTTCACACAGCCAAATTAATACAGACAATTGCTGTTACAAAGAAAGAAAAAAACACAAACAACTGTATGTCAATGGCTGCACCTGCATTGAAGGGAAAGGCATGCAACTTTGATATTTCTTCCCCCTCAGATACCCAAATCATGCAGGTTTGCAATGACAGACAATCACTCTCATTCTTCAGGCCACTAAAATGAAAGGTAAGAACTACTTATGCAGAAATTAAAGCCATAAAATGTGAACATTTGTCACTTTGTCTGACAGTAGTTGTGTGCCTTTGTGCTTGCAGCTGCGTTATGGAATTTACATTCTTCTCAGAGATAATTCTGCTGGTGCCAGACTACAGCTATGGAGGGACAGATGGATTAGCGGAGCATACGCATAAAATATAAAAGCAGCATGGGAGCACACCATGCATTACAAAATCATAAATGTATGACTTTTCCTTTTATTGTTAGATTAGAGCAAAGGTTTGAACTCTTAGGTCATGTTATTTCAAACCAGTAAAGAGTTAGCAGTGTATTCCTTTAGAAGTATTTGGAAAACACTATTGTTCTTGTGTATTAGGGCAGAGGGCTTTTGTTTTGTTTTGTTAACAGAATGTGTAATATTCATTCTCATCACACAGTGAAATAACTCCATGAAGAAAAGGACTTTTAAAAAACATATTCAGATTTGGCTGAAGTTTTCATTTGTTAGGTGATTATACCTCCTTAGCCATTTATTTTTGAGGAGAAATGTAGAATCTGTGTACACATAATATATTAGATCTATGAAAGATAGGTTTCATGCATAAAGCACAAACTTCCTTTGTACCTTGCGAGTTTTACTTTAACAGTTACGTTCAGTTTGCTCTAGCAAGCACAAAGGGCACATTTTCTAGTTCTGAGCTGTGGTGGTCACAACGGATACAATTGTAAAAGGGTGTAGCACACAATTGACATTAGGATGGGCCGAGCTGTGCAGAATCATGCTCTTTAGATAGATAGATTGAAAGTTCATCTTCACAAATTAATTCAGCGAGGACTGAGCCAAGATAACAAAACTGCTGAGAGCTCTGCAACCCCTCATAATTCCTGTTGTGAATCTCTTTTTCCAGCGACGGTTCTGTCTGTCAAAAGATTAGTAAATACCAATTTAATTTAAAACGTTTTTTTCTCACATGTGTTTCAGATTCATAAAACATATTTACTGGTGTTAGATTTCAAGTATGAAACTTTTTGTTATCCGCTAGGAAGTAAGAACAGATCTTTATTCTGTTAAAGTTTTGTCTTCATTGCAAAACATCACCTCAAACATGATAAAAGGTGGGAAAGAGAGGACCTTAATTCTCTTTAACTTTTCTACATCGCCAGTAGCAAAATGTGGAGTAGTGACGGCTTAGAAATTCTTGCAAAAATTCCAAACCAAACCAAAGACCCATCCCACTTAGTGACACCAGACTATTTACAAACACATTTGCTGTGTTATTTGGAAATACCTTGTCTTTGTGTTCTAGATTGTTATATGAAGTTATAAATTTGAAAGGATTAGACTAAAAACCTTCATGATCATCCCTCAGGTTCCTTTTTTTAGTGTAGGGATGTCTGATTGGCTGTCATGAAGGCCCATAAATTAGCCGTATACCTAAAATAAAAACATAACTTTTATCTTTGTGTTGTGTTTGATTTTTAATCACTTGATTATTGTTATTTTATTTATATAGGCCATTTTTATCTCCTCAGAGTTTAATAAAAACATTAAATGGTTTACTTTTTACAGACTGAACAATAAAACTCTTTGTTAAAATAATGTGTTATTTTAAATTTAGAGAGTCCATTGTTTGTGGTTTTTTACTGCCTGTTACATGTAATGGATGGATAATTGTTTCCAGTAGCCTGATTTGAGACCAGAGAGCCTTTTGCAGCCTCGCGTTTCTTTAGAATCCTCCTACAAACAATACACTGAAAACAAAAAACTATGTTTACTAGACACTTTGGAAAGATGAATTTTTATTAATGATGTAGAATAGAGCATTAAGACTTTTTTTTTTTTGTTTTTTTGTTTGTTTTTTAAATTTTTGGAGAGAGTTAGTACATGATCAAATAATCTGTCCAGTTTTTCAAGAAATGAATAGAATATGGGAAGATATTTCCATTTTCCAAAAATAGTATGACTTTAAAACTTTTATTTTAAATATTGACATGTTCAACTAAAGTATTATGGAGATTTTAACTTCTATTCATTACAGTTTTTAGAATTGGGCTACTAATTGATGATTAGAATCACCAATATGAAATGAAGCAACCAAGGAGGAAATCCTTCTAAATTAAAAGCTTGGGTACTGTTTACCATGCACTACTTCTTGAACCTAGGAATGCTAAGTGTAGAAGAATGCAGCTGGGTTAATTAGCATTGATAAAATACAACTGTGGGTTGGCTTCAAGGGCGGCAGGTTGGCTGATGTAGATAAGGTGCAGCTGTGGCTGGTTAAGTGAAGTGGTTGAGAGTCAATGAAGTGAGAGTGGCCGAGGAAGAAGCAGAGGGAGGAAGAAGCAAAAGAAGGGAGAGTGGGTGCTGGAGGAGGTGAGAGGAGGGAAGGCAGTAGAGGTATCTGGCATGAAGAGTGTGCTGGTATGAGTGAGGTAGTAAAAGACCTTGTTGCAGCTTGATTGTTTGGAGTGTGCTGTGACAGCTGAGACACCCCCCCCCCCCTTTTTTTTGGGGGGGGGAGGGGTGTTGAGGAGTGGGGGGAAATGGTTTTTCTTAACACTGATGGTGCTTAGGCACAAAGCCTCTGCTGAGGGATTGGATACATATACAAGTAACCTGTGTTGTGGTCTTTAATATACTAAGAGGAAAATCAAGAGCAGTGCATGTAATTAAGACTTCCTCACTCCTGCAAAGCATAGCACAGCTCTAAAAGTGGGAAAGAAGGAACAGAAAATGTGTCAGACAAATGAGTGATTAATGAACCCAACAATATGAAACCCTAAAATGCTGCATACATGAAATGTCAAGACAGGCCCTTCCTTGTTGTCACTCACATGCAGACTCATCAGAATCTACAAGCGATCATCTAAGCATGTCAATCAACTTATGTCAGTCAGTCTTCCTTTGTGAAAAATACAGAAACTGATGTTCAGGAGAAGATTCAATGACCAGGAGCTTCTAGCAATGTACAAGCTTAAACAACCTCTCCAAGATCACCCTTCTAGTGTAAAATCCCCACACATTGGGACTTGCTCAGGTACAGGTGAGGAGGACAATTTAATTTTGTGTTCTGCAGTGCTGTCTACAGATGTTCTTTTTGGGGACTGAGAAGGATACCCTTGGATTTAGAAGACGTAAGGGTAAACGAAAGACCTTCTACAAGGCTCCCACTTACATTACAGAATAACCTACCATTTAAAATGCAACCCATGTCTAAAACAGTTAAGAGAAAGAATGTTTTATTTTGTTATTTACATTTTCCTAGATTTTTGCCTATGAAAACCATAAAAAAATTCTCTAGAATTTGCATAATACATAAGGACAGATATGTTGCATGTATGCCTTGATGACAGACATGCTGGAGAACCGTAGTCTCAAATCTCTAAGGAAACATTGTTAAAGATAGTAGACTCAAGAAAAAGAAGAGGGGTATTACCAGTATTTTGGTTTATACCATACACCAAATATAAGAAGATTCAACATTTTCAAATGCTATGTTATTTACCCTAAACAGAGACAGTGAAATAACAGGTGAGATCCATATTCTGAATTAATCCCATATTGAATGTGACTAGTTTGCCAATTAATTTTCTTCCCTAATGCTACTTTCCTGATAATAGACATTCTGCAGGGTGGAACAAACCTTTGTAGTTCTATCATGTTTAGGTTATTCCTCATGGAAAAAATCCATTAACCAGCAAGATGGATCCAGATGTAACTCTCAGATTCTCCTGTACTGGTGACATCCATGTGGTGGACAAAACATAGATGTTCTGTCAGCATTTGTGCTGAACCGATGGGATTTGTAGTAAATTGAAGCTGAAGTATGGTAGAATTCCATTTTAAGAGGTTGGTTAGATTCCTTTTCTGCTATATATAAAAGATGCAAAGAAACACAAACAAAAAGCAAGAAGGGAAGATTTCCCCAGTGTATTACAGATTTAAAGACAAAGCAAAGCATCAAAGTAATTCACAATAAAACTGTTGTATTAATGTTTTGTTCTTAGATTAAAAGATTTATTTTCCCACTGCATTTTAATATAGGCAGTTCCATAGTAACTCTTATATTATACTGAGTTCTCAGTGCCACTACCCAAAGAATACTTTTTAGAAATGTCATAAAATAGAATGATGGCAGCTAATCTCTAAATAGTCTTTAAGATTTTTTTTATCATTTGATAGTATCTGGAGATTCAATCTGTAGCTTCAGCAGTTGCTTCGAGACAAGACGTTTCTACGGAGTGCTGGACCAGTGATTCATTTTGGTATACTACTTGATCTTTTCCAGTGGCTTTTGCTATAGGCCCCAGGGGAAGACATAAGAAACTACCAGATACACATTTGAAAGATAATTTGCCACAGGAAAAAGACCTTTTTATTTTATTTCCAGTACTTCGGAAGACATAACAGATATGCTTTTAATCAGAAGAAAGAACGTCCAATATATTTTTAATGTTATTTAGATGTTCTTGGGAAGCAAGCTTGTCAAACTTGTTTTGAGTTGTATTAACCTTTTGATCTCAATGACTACTTGTTCAGGAGAACTGCGCAGCAAATGATGCTATCTTCAATGCAGAGAAAAATATTGAGGCCTTATTTTTTATTTTTTATTTTTTTTTTTTTTTGGCAAAGGAAAGTAAGCAACAGCTCTTCAGATCTCAAGTCTGATTTGACATTCTGGTTCATTAGATATTGTAGTGGTTACTCATCAAAGTGAGTTCCACCATATTAATTTTAATGTGTTCTAAGTGTTCTAAATTGGTTGTTAAAACCTTGATGTTGCTATAATTTTGAACTGAATAAGGTGGGTGTGATTTTACCTAATTGTTGTGAATTAGAAAGCAAATTGAGTTTTATACAAAGAAAAAATGGAGATTGAAACAGTGGAGAAATTATCTTTTTAATATTTCATATAATTAGGATTTATAATTGAGAAGATTTAATGATCTAGACGAAGGAAATTTTTATGAAGTACAGCTGTAATTTTGTATAGAAATAATAACATTAGCTACAATGTGAATGCCTGACAGCCACTTATAAACTATGGAATATCTTTGTAGCATATCCTTGATTTGTATAAATACATATTGGTCAGAGATACAGGGATATGTTAGACATAATAAAGACATGCTCGAAATGCAAATCTTCATTGTCTTTGAGAGTCAGCAACCTTCCAATTTAATAAAGCTAGTATTTTTTTGTTTTCTTTAGTGCAGACAGTATCAAGTAATGATGAAGTCTTTTTTGTTAAAACCAGTAGATTAGACAACTTTTTATACAGCCCAAGTTTAAAGTTGTCTTGTGGGGGGAAAAAAGCAAAAATTAGAGATGGTCAGCAAAATCAGATTCAAAGCTGAGACTTGGTACAGGAGACCTAACTGAGCCTCAGAGTGAATTGACAGAGTAACCCAGTTTGCTTGCACAACCGTGATGTGCTGTGCCAGACTTTTTGATGCCTTCAATACATAACTGGCTTTCTGTGAAAAGAAATGGCACAATAGCATTTGTAAGTGAGCAAAAGCAAACAATTTGTAATAGCTGAATGATTTTGTGAACTAAATCCTATTATACAGTCAATTCAGAATAGCATGATTGGAAAAAAAAATCTATAAATGTACTGGATGAGTCAATAAAATCAAAATAATTGGATCTTCAACAGATTTCTTCATTGGAGCAATGGGCCTGCTAAAACAATAGCTTCAAAAGGCCCACAAAACCAATATTATGCTGGTGCTTCTAGTTAAAGGTTTCCAAAAACAAGGCCTAGATGCTGCTGGTCTCCTGATGGACGCATTTGGCTTGCTTACATGGCAGGAACAAAGCTGAAGTGTGATTCACAGTACTTCAGGTTCCATGAATGAATCACTGCCGGCAGCTCCGGAGCTTTCCCACCTCCTGCCTCCTTTTGATGCACCAGCGCTACCCTCTGTTAATCTGCAGCCATGTCTAGAGCCATTTCTCTTCTGTTGTGTATCACGCCTGTCTATGGGCTTGCCAGCAGTAATCCACACTTTCTGTTCTCCAACTGCTAACAGCCACACTGTCAAAGAAACAGTTAAATAATCCCACAATGTAAGAACTCCTTTCCAAAGTACCTAAGAGCTTTAATGCTACATAGTTCTATTTCTCACAAGTAATTAAAGTCTTGTGAGAATCTTGGGGTCTGTAGTACTGTCATGAAACAGAGAAAACACAAAATCTCTGTGTCTGGAGGAAAAGCTATTAAGGACATTCTTGAACAGCCTGCAGTAAACAGTAAAACTGTGTTAATTAAACATAAAAAATGTAATTCACAGATAAAGAAGTATTTTTTTGTGGACACAAAGATCATTCTTTCCCTTCAATAGGTGTGTGTACATCCACGTATGCATGAACCAGTTTCTGAATCTGATCTCAGTCTTTAATACGTGTCCTGTTGCCAAATGTCCCTTAGGATGACAGAAGTTTTGCATAAAAGTTCTGTGTTTTGCCTCAGTTCTCCAGTGAGACTATATTTTTACAGATTTAATAACAGAAAGCTATAGAAACTCCAGGAAGCTGACATGGTGTCCTAATGGTAAGGTCACTGAGAATTAAGTTTCAATGTCCAGTTTAAAACTGATTTTTTTTCTGTGCCTTTTCTGTCTATGCCAATGCAAGTGATTTTGATTCTTTTGTGACTGCTGGCAAGAAAAGCATAAATTATGTACGTCCCTTCAGTGTTTTATTACTAAGAAGACAGTGTTCTTTGGTTGGGTTTTTTATTGTTCATGAGCAAGCAAAGATGGTGAGGAAGGAGTGCCATTCAGGAAATAACACTCGGAAAAGACTTGAGGCTGTCTTTACTGTGAGGAACTATTTCACAGACAGGAAGGCACAAAACAAAACCAGGAAAAAAGAAATGTTTTCTATCATATATTTTTTCTACTTAGACTGTATAATTCATTGTTCTTAATGTTTGCACTTTGGGAAGAAATAAGCAAGCAGAAAGACATTTGTGTGGAAAAGAGAACTATCCAGAAGTCAGAACTATTAACAACAAAATATTTTGAAGAGTTTTAAAAAGTCAATTATTAGCAACGACTACTAGGATTTCGGGGAAAATGATTATTTTCTGTTATGAAATTATTTGTCTTTTTCTTAAACATGGGACTTTTTTGTTACCTATAAAGTAAAAATGTTAAACCACAAACATTTCTTGTTATATCTTTTCTGTAATGTGAAAATATAAAATCTAAAGGAGATGTAGTGAAAATAAACTTGTTGCTATTGTAGACAGACCGAGAATACCAAGTTTCATCCCATAGCCAATTTTTATGTCAAAGCTAGAAAACAGTGAAAACACAGGTTTATAATAGTATCTTTGCCAAACCATTAACTCTAGTGAAGTGACAAAATAATACTCTGATAAAAGCTAGCAGAGTATAAAAACCACCAAAAAAAATGAACTTATGCACAATGGACAAAATTTAAATATTACGTTTATTGTGATTGAAACTTATTTGCTTTTCATGTTAAAGTTTACAAGTTTCTGTTTTCAGAAATATTACATATATATTCATTATGTATTATGTTTTATATTATATATAATTAACATGTATTTTATATATTATCAATCATCCAGCCAACAAAGGAAATATTTGCCTACAGTATGAGTCAGAAAAGTTTTGCAACACTAATTCAGAGTAAATGCTTTTGCTGCTGCATGGATGAGAAAGTGAAGATGAGGGAAGGGCCTAATTCTGGTTGCTAAAATAAATGTGCTCTTTATTGTTCGGTACCACAAGCCAAATAGCAGAAAAATTGTTTGTGTTTGCATTATGTTCATAGAAACATTGAGGACTTAGCAAGCTTCCTCAAAAGCCTAATTTAGCTCTCCTTTTCTTAATAAGATGGAATGTATTAAAGTTGAAAGGCCACCAAGTATTCAGAAATAATGAGCTCTGAAGCTTCCAAAGTCATCTAACCAATACTCAGCTGAGTTTTAAAGATGACTAACTAGGCCAATCTTTTTTTGGTAACATAGAGCTAGGGATAAAACTTGACCAAGCCAGAAGGAAAATGAAAGAGCAGCTTTGTGAGCCCGTTTACGCTCCCTTTGCACAGCATCCACTAGGTTGCTGTGTGGCTTCCAAGTCTGCTGAGCCAGGTACTCTGAGACTTCCCTCCCTCCCTGTTCTGTGCCTGTGCAATGCGTTTCCTGGCCTCAGGTTGTCCATTTACGATTTCTTCCCAGAAACAGGACATCACAGTCCAGCTGCCCTCGACTTCATAATTAAGTCTGTCTGCTCCATTTTCCTGCCACCCTAAATGTACCCAAGAGCTTATGTTCAGTTCTTCAGGGACTTGAGTTTAATGCAAGATGCACCCGTCTGAGCACACCAGTCCATATGAAACGAATAAACATAACTAGATGAAATATGAAACAGAGCTGCATGTGTTTGTGTTGTTCAGATAGACCCCCTGTTCTGGAGCTCTTTGAAGCTGAAGAAAGGTCAGTTTCAGGTGTTCAGAAACTCTCCTCACTTTCCCCTTTTTGTAGTTCTCAGCAGTAATATCCAGCTCTGCAAAACCTTATTTTTTCCAAAATGCTTTTGCATCACAGATATGAGTTTATGAAAGTGCTCTTCACAGAATTGTCTCAGTACTTGCACTGCAGCCTACCAGAACTTGCTATGGGATGGTAACTGCCATTTCCAGAATGTTTTCCCATGTGCAGAAATGCCTCTAGTATGTTTTAAGGTCTCCAAAACCCATCAAAAGCACAGTTTGACAGATAATAAACAAAGACAGTAGAAAGTCACTGGGGAAATGGATGGATTAGGTGTCATAAACCCCTCCTTTGGCTACCCCGAGTTAGTATGATGTGTGTTGATGCATATCTTTACATAGACAACCAGTTGTAGCCCTCATTTCAGCTGAGTCATAGCATAGGTTGCAGTTCAAACAATGACCAATAAACTCCTCCCTACTTTCCATTGAGAAGTAATTTGATTTTCTTACAGTTTTTTTAGGTTTCCTCCATGCCAACTATGAAAAAAGGTTAGAAAGAGTACTCATATTTTCCTTGGAAAATTCTAGGAGGTTTTAATGATGTTTGTTATTGCACCTAGTACCCACCACAGTGTATAAGCTTCCTCAAGCTAAGAGGGATACATATTTAAAACACAACATACAGGTTTAGTTACTTTAGACCTTTTTAAGTCAGTGGGAGTAAAATATTTAAATCCCCACATACCTATTTGTAACTTTTTTCTAGAATGCAGTGGTAGCTTGATTGATTCAATGCTTTAAAGGGGGCAATTATATGAACAGAAAATGTTTTCTGTTTTGATTAACTTGATGCTTGCAAAGGCTATCTGGAGGCAGAAATATCTCTCTGTTAAGCATTTTTTAACAAGTACAAATCAAAATATGCACATGCTATTAAGAGACAAGTAATATGTAAAGATACAGTCAGAAAACCGCGCAATTACACTGGATTAACTTTTAGCTAACCTGTTTGAGTTCAAATGGAATGAATGATAACAAAAAATTGTAAACTATTGAATCCCTTTAATTTGAACTCCTGTGAGGGCATAACCCAGCCTCTAGGGTGTTATGTAGGATAACCAGGAGCTGGAAAGGAAATATGGCAACTTCTAACAGACATGAAGTTAGCAATTTAACTTAGTTTGCTTTGTACTGAAGTGGAAAAGAATGGCCTGTAGAATCAGAGATAGCTGTGCATTGGGTTAGAAAGCTAACCCATAGTGAAATCCCACTGTGATATAAAACCAGACACCGTAATGTCTTGGACAATACCATAGGAGCTGAAGATGGTTCAGGTCCTGTGGAAACATTGAATGTGATCACATTCAAAGTTTTTCTTTGGCCACTAGTTCAACACGGATATGTTGGTCACTCATAGTCGAGATTTTAGGTAGATCTTCAATGATCTTAAGGGAGTTATTCTAGAACTTGCAACATAAATCACATAAAGGGTATTACATATAGCTTTCCCAAACAGATTTTTTAACAGCAGGAGGGATTCAGCTCATTCTTCTCCACAGTGAACACTAATTCAACACTTTTAGTGTGGCTCACAGAGTGCATTGTGACTTGCCTTGGAAATCTGTACAATGGTCCACACTTTTAAAAGCAAGGAAGTGATTAGTCTGTCTCACTTTATAAAAACACAAATAACATTGTGCAGGTGTATTTTCCATTATATGGTCAGTCTCAGAGATGTTTTACTAAGTCCCAAAGCATGATATCATGGCATAAACACAGAGGTTTGTTTAAGAATCAGTTTTAGACTAGTTTTATTGAGCAATATGTCCAGTATAAGAAGCACAGATGTTATGACCTCAGATTTAGATTGCCAGCCCAGCACATAATAAGTCTGTCTAGACCTGTATCACCAGTGTCAGACATACAGTTGATAGCCAAGTGTGACTTACAGAGGACTTTAATTTAAGCTTCCAAGTAATTTCCAGGTCCTTCTGCCAGTCCTGCCAGGCTGTCTTTCTCTGCTGAAGTGAGTCAGCACAAGTCAATGCCAAAGCAAAAAACAAGTTCTCAGGAATTATATTTTTTAGGACAACTAATCCAGGAAGACAAGAATAGAAAACCCAAGTTTTAGTTGGGATGGAGTTCATTCAAAAAAAAAAAAAAAAAAAAAATATCCCAAATAGTGAAAAAACAGCTGAGGTCTGTTAATTTGCTTAACAATGCTGGCATGATTTTACATAATGGTTGGATGTTAATATCTCCTTTCTAACCAAGTAAAAAACCTGAAAAAAAATTTTCTCTGTTTCAGGCAATCTTCAGACATATCTGCTGGGAATGATATTGGCTATGTTTATATCCCTGTTTCTTAGAAGCTTCCCAATATCTATTCTTATTGCTGCTTTTAAAGAAGGTGTATAGAACTAGCTTAGCAACAATTCCTCCATCATAAGATACCTTTGACCACCTCTCCGTAGGGAACCAGTCTGGACTGGAGAACCCATCCCAGCCAACTAAAGCTCAAGCTTGGAATTATTGTCCCTGGGAGTAACATTTTTGTGGGGTTGCGTCACCTTTGCTTTTAGTGCTATGCTGACATGGGTGACTGCTCTTGGCTCTGAAGGAAAAACTGGGCCAGCCAAGGCCAGCTAACCACCCCTTCCATGGATCACCTTCATGCTCAGGCCAGTCTTGTCATCTTCTGTGTCTGAATTACTCTTACTGCTCCTTGTGACCTTTACTGCCTGAGGTATACGGATCTTGGCTATATGAAGATTATGATATCTGATTTGTAGGGTCATTGTTGTTCCTACTGGGCAAATCTCTGAACCCCCAGGGGTCAAGAAGACCAAAAAACCCCATTATACCTTTCTGTTCTACACAGATAATGCTGCTTCTACTCTTAGAATCATAGAATGGTTTGGATTGGAAGGGACCTTTAAAAATCATCTAATCCAACCCCCCTGCCATGGACATGGACATCTTTCACTTGATCAGGTTGCTCAAAGCCCCATCCAACCTGACCTTGAACACTTCCAGGGATGGGGCAGCCACAACTTCTCTGGGAAACCTGTTCCAGTGTCTCACCACCTTCATCATAAAAGATTTCTGCCTTATGCCCCATCTAAATCTACCCTCTTTCAGTTTAAAACCATTGTCCCTTGTCCTGTCACTACAGGCCTTGATAAAAAGTCTCTTTTCATCTTTCTTATAAGCCCCTTTTAAGTACTAAAGGGCTTCAATAAGGTTTCCTCAGAGCTGCCTTCTGTTCTCCAGGATGAACAACCTCAACTCTCTTGATCTTTCTTCCCAGAGGAAGTGTTCCAACCTGCTGATCATTTTCATGGCACTTCTCTGGAGCCACTCCAACAGGTCTATCCTTTTCTTGTACTGGACACTTCAGAAATGGATGCAGTACTCCAGGTGGGGGTCTCATGAGAATTGGGCAGAGGGGGAGAATCACCTGGGCTGCAGGCATATATTGCCGGCTCGTGTCCAGTTGTTCATTCATCAATACCCCCAAGTTTTTCTCCTCAGGGCTTCTCTCAATCTGTTCATCCCCCAGTCTGTACTGATATTGGGACTTACTTGACCCAGTTACAGGACCTTGTACTTGGCCTTGTTGAACTCATGATGTTTGTATGAGCCTGCTCCTCAAGCGTGTCAAAGTATCTCTGGATGGCATCCCTTCCTTCAAGTGAATCAACACCACTCAGCAGGTGTTATCTGCGAACTCACTAAAGATGTACTCAAGCCCACTACGCCACTGATGAAGATATTAAAATAGTATTGATCCCACTATGGACCCTTGAGGGACACCAGTCATTATCAGTTTCCACATGGATGTTGAGCCATTGACTGTAACTCTTTGGACATGCCATTCAGCCAATTCCTTACCCATTTAACAGTCCATCCATCAAACCCATATCTCTCTAATGTAGAGATAAGAATGTTGCGGGGGACTGTATCGAAGGCCTTACAGAAGTCTAGGTAGATCACATCCATAGCTCCTCCTTTGTCCATTGATGCAGTTGCTTTACCGTAGAAGGCCACTGGATCACAGGCATGGTTTGCCCTTGGTGAAGCTAAGTTGGCTGTCTCTAACCACTTCCCTGTCTTCCATATGTTTTGACATATCTTCCAGGAAATTTTGTTCCATGATCCTATCATGCATGGGGGTAAGGTTGACTGCTTGGTAGTTCTCAGGGTCTTCCTTTTTACCCTTGTTAAAGTGCAGTGGCATTGACCAAGGGGAGCTGCTGCCCATCAGTGAGGCCAGCCACAACCTAAGAGTTCAGCCTGTTTACCAGCTGGTTCTTAAATAAGGTCAGCCCAGTGTGAGTAAATAGCTAATTAGGCTTAGACTGATGCTTCAAAACACAAATATAAAGACATACTGTTTCCTCAGGTAAAAGATGAATTACATTAACTCAACACGTGCTACAAATGGGCAAAACTAGTGCTATGTGAGATTTTACCAGGTCTTAAGTTTCACTTATAGAAGAATCTGAAATCTAATTGTTTCACAGTGCAATGCCTTAACACAGTGTGCCTTGGCCAGGGCCTTGTTTCTGTTGGTTCTTCCACACTCTTTGGCCTTACTCACTGCAGGCTACTATGGCCTACCTCTGCTATGCAAAACTAATTTCTTCCATCCAGTCAGGGTCTTTATAATATATCTGCTATGAACAGTTGATCCCCACTTTGTATTTTTATCTATTTATTAAAGCTCAATTGAGAATTTCTCAGTTTTGTTTGTTAGCACTGATTTTGTTACCAATGCATCCTTTGCAAGTAATGAAGCTTCTGTTCCAAATTAGCTTTTTCGTTTTTTGACTGGTAACTTCCTGGCCAGGTTGTTTTGGTTTGCAACACTTTCTGCACAATGATGGCTCTCACTGTTTGAAGTGTGTTGCAGCTTGTGATGTGCTACAGAAGACATTTAAGACTATCTAGTTCCACCACATCTCCTAGTATCCCTCTAATATCTCCACACCTCCTTTATTGAAACCCAGCCTGAACAATCATATTTTCCCTGATTTTTTTAAACTTCTTTCATTTCTAGAAGTGCAGAGACATATCCTGTACATATCATCTCTTCAGAAAGTTATGCATATATCAGAGGAAAAAATCTCCACAACAATCCAAACGAAAATACTCACAGATCTTTGAACTGGAAAGCTGTATACTTTTTTCCTGCATATTTTATCCTGTCAAAATACAAATTTGCTGGAAACTTCACAGGGAAGAGATCCTGGTTTATTTTTTTTTCTGTTAAAAATGGGGTCAATTTAGATTCATAAAACAAATGGAAGTGTAGAGGAAATAATTGGGACTAACAGGATGCCTGCTTAGCTTTCCACCTGGTCCCTCAGTGACTATCTTCCATTCTATTTCCCTGCATAATCTTTTTTATCCATTTGAAGCTCTTAGCTTCTGGGAATCTGCTATATCAGGTATTTGGAAAAAAATCTGGAAAAGCTGAGCAGATCTACATTATCAGAAATAATTAATGATGCCTCTGCATGCTTTGGAACCATATGAATGATACACAAGCAAACAAAAAATACAAATGGACACTACTTTAGCAAGGAATTGTACTCAGTATGTCTCAATTGTATAGTTTTGTTATAATGATACAAAATACTTCTAAAAAAAGGGTTATTAAATATCCGCCTATATGCTAGGAATGAATATTTCTCTCCCTGTTATCAATCTCCTTCCTTCTACTTCATTGAATATGTCTCACTTTTTGTATGTGATCCACTGAAGCAATTTGTTGTGTGATAATGAACAACGTTTGTGCTGGGGCTTTAAACAGATTGCTGTGGTAGTGCTTTGAAAGAGAAACAGATGATCCCAACCATAAAAAAAATCTATAAGGTCATCAGCCATCTATACAGATGCAGCATGTGACTCAGCTGCTGATTGATTGACTCTGTTTGCATTATATTGATATATATGTGATGCTTCTAATATTAACTAGCTCTGTTCTTAGGAGATACACAATAACTAAGTCTTTCTCCACCATGTCTTCTAAGAGTTTCCTGAGTGACTATTAAATATTTGACTCCATTGTTTTGATTACTGGTTTATTAATTGAGGTTACTCTACATGGTACTGTTATCCTTGGAGATTTATTTTGAATTTGAATTTATAGCTTTGGTTTCTATAAGGGTTTTTTTGTTTCTAAGAGCCCAGAGGTTAATTTTCTTGGGAGTGTGTACAAAATAGTAGCAGCAATCCTTTACACATATTACTTCATGGTCAATTTCCCATCTCTGTTAAAGATTGTCCTTTTAGTTATAAACAGTCAGAACCTCTCCTGGTTTGGTCTATGTCTGTTGCTTCTTGTTCTTCCACGATGCATGTTTGTGAAAAGTCTGACTGTCTTCTTGATGCTCCCTTCATAGATGCTAGAGGGCAGCTGCCTGGTCTGCCTGAAGCCACCTCTGCTCCAGGATGAACAAGCCCTTCACCTTCAATGTCTCATCACAGGGTGAGTGCTCCAGCCTCCAGCCGTCATGGTGGTTCTGTGCTGAATTTCTTCCAGTTTATCAATGTCTGTTTTGTACTGGGGGACCCAAAACTGGGCACAGTGCCCTGGCTGTTGTGTAAAGAGTGCTGAGCAGAGGGGGATAATCCCTTCCTTGTGTGTACTGGCTCTGCTTGTGCTAGTGTAGTCCAGGAGGCTGTTGTCTCTCTTTGCTGCCAGGGTATTGCTGGTTCATGCTCATCTCACTGCCTACCAGGACCTCCAGGGTCTTTTCTGCAGAGCTGCTCCACAGCCTGTATCATTGCAAGAGACTCCTTCCTTCATGTGCAGCGCTTTGCTTCGGCCTTGCTGATTTTCATAAGGCTCCTCTTGGCCCATTCCTCCAACAGGTCTAGGTTCCTCTGGCTGTCAGTCTTGCCCTTGAGCATATCAACTGCTCCTACCAGTTTGGTGTCATCTGCAAACTTGCAAGACTGCACTCCAGTGACTGCTCCAGATCATGGGTAAACATTTTCAACAGAACTGCTCTGGTGATAGACCCTTGAGGTATTCTACTTGTTACTGGCCTCCAGCTACATTACATGATCCATCAACCACTACCAACTGAGTGTGATTATCAAACCATTGTTTTTAGCAACTTGGTTGCCCACCCGTCCCATCTGTAACCTCCTCATTGGGATACAAAAGTATTGTGGAAGACAGCACCAAAAGCCCTTCTAAAGAACAGCCCTCCCTTCATCCACAAATCCTGTTGTTTCATTGTAGAGGACGTACAATGGGAAAAGAAAGTCTTTTGATTATTCAGTGATAAAGACAGAATTGGATATGTGGAAGTGGTGGTTTTTCAGAGCTTTAATTGCACTTTTGACTTGCAAATGACCAGCATGTTTCCCACATACAAGTCTAGCTGTTAAGTCCCTAATTCTGTGACATGTTTCTGTGGGCAGGTCTGTGCGTATATAAAACCCCTTTGAAATTGGTGGCATTGCCTGCATCTGCAGAGATCTGTTTGTGTGGAATGAGCTTTTTGAACAGGGCCTGAATCTACCACAATTCCTGGTCGCTCTATGGGTAACTAATACAACCCTTCTTTTTGCTTCAGCAATGGTTTATGTTTAGGTTTGGGACACCTGTTCCCTTGATGATAAAGAACATTTGCTTGTGCTCAAGTAATATGACAGGAAGAGTGGCACACTTTTAAAATAAAATCAAATAAACCAGCTGCAACTTGTTAATTTCAAAACTGCTGGTTATGCCAAATTTCTTAATTTGGAAATTGTACAGCTTAGCGCAGCCAGTCACTGCTAAATATGTACATATATTTTACAGAGCCAGGAAGTTTGCTATTTCTTTGCCATCAGCTATTTTTATCCAGTCTGAGAGAGTTGTTAAAACTTTTTCCACTTTCTGAGGTTGGTTTTTTTTGTTGTTGTTGGTTTTGGTTTTTGGGTTTGGTGGTGTTTTGTTGGTTTTTTGGGGGGTTTTGTTTTTTTTTTCATTCTGCTTCATTATGGAATGAAGAAGATTAATAACATCTAACAGTCCTCAGAATACTTGACTAGCTTCATCTCTCCCTCTACAATGAATTCAGGTTTCTCCATCTCACCTTTAAAGTTCAGCCTGATGTTTCACTAAAGTATTGTTCTCACTCTTTTGTTGTTTGGTGGGTCATTCCCCCCTCTGCCCCACCCCCTGCCATTTCTGTACATGCTCAAAGCAACCTCTGCTCCTTCTTTTAACAAGTTGTTCTATAGACATAATACACCCGAAGTCAGCTACTTATATCAAAAGCCTTAGGCTTAAGTACTGCAGCCTAACCGTATGTTCTTTTAAGCATCTGTATTGAAAGGGGTCAAATAAAAAATTTTCCAAGCCTTTAAGATATTTTTATTCAATGGCATTAATACATTCAAACTGCTAGCCAGAAGACCTGTGAAAAATATACCAAAGAAATTGGAAAAACAAAAGAAATAATAAAGATAATCCTGTTTATTGTTGTCAATTGTGAAAATAGACATATTTTAAAAGATGAAAAGTAAACCACATATGGGCTATCTCATTTTAATTAATATTTCTGAAATATGCAAAGATAGGCAAATACTAAATTTCATATGGAGGTTTTCCTAAATCTAGTTTCTCTAAAATTTGGCTTGCAAGTAGAAGTAATGCCCCAGTGCAGCCAAGAACTTAAATAACAATTTATGTACACACGACTAGCAACTTAAGAGATTAAAACCTTGAAAAAAATTAGATTAATTTCAGCCTCTTGTTATTCAACACAGGAACCTGCACATCATAACCTGAGCTAAGATGGCCAAGATTTGTATGCTGTTATACAACCCAGCCATGAGCAGCAGAGACAACCTCATGCTGTAAGAACAAGTATGTTGTATAATACCATGACTCTTGATGTAATACTGCTCACCATTTCCAGTCCTATTTTAAAAATGATGTAATTAAATTCTTTCCATTTTGGGAAAAACTGGATGCTGTCATCAGTAGAAAAGTATCTTCTTCACTGTACTAGTTTTCTGACTCTTTTGAATTTGGAAAGAAAATAGTACTTCCAGATGTCCTATTTCTTTTCAACACTTCTGTTACTATATCTAAAACATTTGGCTTTGTACCTTTATTCCCACATCTTGATTTTAGTTAATCAAACATGTATGCACTCATACTTGTATCAATTATTCATTTTGTCAGTACAAGTGCGCACGCAAATTGAGGTCAAGCTTCAGGCTTTCTCTGCAAATATAACCCAAATATTCTGTTATACAATAATGTTTGAAATAGCAGTGGCTTTTAGCCTACCCAGGTTTACAGCTGCCTGTTGACAGTACTTACAAGTTACCTGACTGTTTTCCTCCTTTTTCTCCTCAGCTAAGTGCAAGGTGATTGTATAGAGTACTGATGAAGGCATGCTTCTGTCACAGGGTCAGAAAATTCTAAGTCCAATGTGTACCACACTGCCTTGGCCAAAAGTACATCCCACTCTAATAACAGTCCATGACCTGACAGCTTCTCTCCTGGGCCCTTGTAAGGCCACCTTGGCTCTGAGTGAACGGACAAAGATGTCTTGTGCTTTCGCTTTGGAAGTTCTCTAGAGAATTTTTTGGTAGGATTCTTCTTGCCAGGGATTGCTTTTGAAATGTGCAAAGGAACACACAGTCAAAAAGAAATCATTACCACAGAGGTATGTGAAATGTCTATTCTGCTCAAAGTTGTTGTATTTCCTTGTTCTCACTGGGCGGTATGTACTTTGCAGCAAGGAGGATAAACAAAAGAAGTAAGTAAAATCCAAGGGATCCAAAACAAGGGTACAAACATTCAGGTTACATGTAAGGAGAGCTCGTTTGGACATAAATTACCTCCTGAATTTGATGGCAAAACATTTCAAACTTGTATACTTAATGAGAGACACTAAGATAGCAGGTGCTACTGAAAAATCATGTATGGTCAGAAGAATTTCAAACCCTGAATAAACAACTTCATTTGCTATAGCTAATTTATTATCATTTCATGAAGGGTTTGTCTCCCTTGGTATTTAGAAGAATATTTGAGAAGAAAAATCCTTCAAAGTACTTAGAAGAAGGAATAGTAAATCTTCGTATTTCCACTACATTCTTCTCATGGTTTAACCCAGGCCAGTGACTAAAGCCCCACGCAGCCACTCGCTCGCTGCCCCCATGGTGGGATGGGGGAGTGGATTGGAAAAGAGAGAAAAGTTGTGGGTTGAGATAGACAGTTTAATAGGTAAAGGAAAAGCCATGCATGCAAGCAAAGCAAACCAAGGAATTCATTCACCACTTCCCATGGGCCGGCAGGTGTTCAGCCATTTCCAGGCCAGCAGGGCTCCGTCATGCATAAGGGTGACTGGGGAGGACAAACGCCGTAAGGTTGAATGTCCTCCACTTCCTTCTTCTTCCCACAGCTTATATATACTCACCATGACGCCATATGGTATGGAATATCCCTTTGGTTAGTTCAAGTCTGCTGTCCTGGTGTGTCCCCTCCCAATGTCCCACACCCCTCCAGCCCTCTCGCTGGCAGGGCCTGAGAAACCAAAAAGTCCTTGACTTAGTACAAACATTACCCAACAACAACCAAAAATTCTATCAACATTGTTCTCACACCAAATCCAACACACAGCACTGCCCCAGCTACTAAAAAGAAAATTAAATCAATCCTAGCTGAAAACAGGACAAATCTTCAACATTCAGCATTGAGTGTTTGGCATTCTTCAAATGTCCTGGGTACTACAGGTTACAGAGGCTTTTTTTGTTTCATCTGCTTGTTCCAATAGCTTTAGGCTCTGAAATCTCACAGTACTAGTCTCAGCAAGTTATTCCTCATTTTTGTGGGATGTTTAATGGCATTGTCTAAGGCTCTTGCATCTACCTGCCTGAACCTGTGGGGAATCAGTAAATAGTAGGATAGAATTAGGTAAGGTCTGCATGCTGTCATCCACTTGAAGTTTCATTAACTCTTATCAGTTGGTATCCAAAAAAAATATTTTCCCCACTCATTTTTTTTCTTTTTTTTGAATGAGTGCTGCATCGACAAAAAAAGGAAAAAGTTGAAGTAACATTTAAAAAACCCATTTAAGTGCATATTTATGTAAGTGGATTTAGGGTTTTTAAGAAAAGTGCAGATGTTAGTGCTAGAAGTAAAGACACGTTTCCCACAGTCACACCACTCATGACACCTATTTCCACCTAGTCCATGTATAAATAAATGAACTAAATTTATTCATTCTATAATTTCTGATTTAAGAGTAGATCCTTCAACAAATTATGAGTTAAGATTTGATCATATGCATGAACTGAAAATTTCCAAACATCATAGAACATCTTCATAGTTGCACTCCCATTAGAATTCCCCAGATTTTTCTCTACATTTCAGTTAGAAGAGAGCTCTCAGTTAGCAGACCCTCTCTAAAATGCAAAAGACAAGTCTTTCCTCATGTAAAAGTCAGGCTAGAAGTTTAAGGACAGTTCTGTCCTTCAGCAGACACATAGGTTAAATCCAGTTGTGGCTATTCAATTGTATTGGAACACCTCTCCCATAAAGAAAGATCAAGAGAGTTGAGGTTGTTCATCCTGGAGAACAGAAGGCAGCTCTGAGGAAACCTTATTGAAGCCCTTTAGTACTTAAAAGGGGCTTATAAGAAAGATGAAAAGAGACTTTTTATCAAGGCCTGTAGTGACAGGACAAGGGACAATGGTTTTAAACTGAAAGAGGGTAGATTTAGATGGGGCATAAGGCAGAAATCTTTTATGATGAAGGTGGTGAGACACTGGAACAGGTTTCCCAGAGAAGTTGTGGCTGCCCCATCCCTGGAAGTGTTCAAGGTCAGGTTGGATGGGGCTTTGAGCAACCTGATCAAGTGAAAGATGTCCATGCCCATGGCAGGGGGGTTGGATTAGATGATTTTTAAAGGTCACTTCTAATCCAAACCATTCTATGCTTCTATAGTTCTACGATTCTATATTTCAAACCCATTACTTTATTTGTGAGGCAGTGTTGTCCTGGTAAAGTAGGTCCATTCAGTTTGAAGGCTTTTTAAGTCCTGATGTTGCAGTAGACACTAAATAATATTTCACAGAATCCTGGTTATAGCTGCTAACAGACTTTTCACAGTGTCTAATTCATCTTTCTCTTCCATGTGTGTGTGCACACTCACAAAATATCCCCCCAAGCCTGAAGCAACTGACTCACCCCTAGAAGTCTAAAAGAAGTCTTTTACAAGTTATGTATAATGTAGTAATTATATAACTTTTGTACATTGGTCTGCATTTATACTCCCTTATTATCTACTGGAATAGCTCTTCTTAGCACTTCAGATCTTTCATGTAGCTATGCAATTAAGATTTTCTCAATATACAGAAGAAATATTTACATCATTTCTAGAAAATAAAAAATAAAAAATAGCGCCTATGTTTACAGCAGTTCCCAGAAGTGCTTGGCTGTGGTTTTCAGTATCATTCAAATGGCTCATGAGGGAACTTTTTAATTCAAGAAAGAGACAAGGAAAGGAGCCATCATAATTATAGAAGGCACCAAGAAATATGAATACTGAGACCATCTCAAGGGGTCTTTCTTTCAGGTCCTCATAACATTTAGGAATGTAACTGTTTAGGCTGAAAATATTCATGTTTAGTTTCAACCCACAGACCTTTAAAAAGAAGGTTTTCCTTCTTTTTAAGAGTCATAGAGGAGAAGCAGAAGAATAATCACATCTTTGTTCACCTCTGGCTCCCTCTCTGTATTTAAATACCTTCACGCATAGTTTTTCCTAGTTCATCTGCAAACAACTGCTTATGTGTTCAACCCAATCCATGTGAGTTAGTCTACTAAGGCTTCACAGACAGGTAAGGTTTAGTATAAAACATGTAAAGAGAGAAAACAAAGGGATATGGTAAGACCTCTAAGAAAGCATATAACTCTGATCCTGCTCAAAGGCAGAATCAGCTGTACTTGAGCATCTTTTACATGCCTATTTAACATATTCTGAAAAACTTCTGATTAAGTACATCATAAGGATTTCAGTAATTTATGCTATTTTTACAAACATTCAGGATGCTGTTACAATGTTTTATTTGTTATTCTTTGAACCCAATCAACTTATATGTCCCTTCATCGTATTTGAACATGGTGAGTCCCCACTCAAATCAAATGAGGTGTTAAATGCACTTAAGCATCAACTTCTGCTAGGATATATTTTTTTTAAAGGAATTATATTATTTTTATTTGTATCCTTGCTTGTTGCAGATCAGAAGCAAACTTGTGAAATTTCTGTATTTTGGCTATATTCTTAAATATAGTGTTACTAGTATAGTCTCTTACATTCACTGCTGTTTTCTGGAAATGCTCTTTCAGGTGCTAGTTACCTATCTTAAAAAGAAACATAGCAGAAATATCTTTTAATCCAACTATAAATACATCTAAAACATTGTTTTCTGTTCTGTATTCCTGAAAGTTTACAGGGGAATCTTGAAAACAGGTCCATGAAAGATAAAGAAAAAAAAAAACCCAACCAACAAAAAGCAAACAAAAGAAAACATCAGAAACAAACAAACAAACCAACCCCCCAAAAAATCTCAAACAAAACCTAATGGGAAGTTCAAATTTGCCATACAAAAGTCTGTATCTCTGGTGAAGTTTGATACATATTTGTTTACATCTGCAAATGATGGACGGAATCCAAAAGTTTTCAAATTTGAGAACTATTAGAATATACTTCACTTTATGGAACTTTCTTATGTAAATGATATCTTTCTGGAGTCTTATTTGCTTCAAGTATTCCAGTAGGACATCTTAGAGGATGAAGATTTAAAATATTAGGAAAGTCTTGTATTAGAAGAGAAAATGAATCCAAGATTCCTTTGTATATTATTTTCCTTTATATATATATATATATACACATATACATAAAGATAAAAATCCCTTCCTCTCATCTTACATAATGCCCCTGTTCATGTTCAACACAAAAAATTACATGCTGACTCAGACTTTTCCTGAGACAGCTCTCACAAAGATTTGTTTGTCTCAATTAATTCAGCAGCTTTCCCTTTCCCTTCTTATTGCTAAAATCCACTTGCATATTAATTAGGTTTGCCTTGAGTTAGATATCTTGCCTGCCTTAGAAGGAGTGGGGGATGAGTTTTCTTGCCAGGCAGAGTTTCTTAAGCTCTTACCACTCTAATTATTTCTCAGAAATGTTTACCAAAGGGAGCAAAATTTTAAAAAAAATAAAAATCACACAGATGGTAAATCAGAGGAAGAATGTTTCTAAAAATAGCATGTGAAAACGGTTACAAGTTGTCTCTTGTTAATCAGTACACAAAACAGTGGATAAATATGTGTGTTGGCATTTTCTCTGGTTAATTCAGTATTTTTCTGTTAGCAGATACTCTTGAACCCTTATGCAAATTCCAAATATGAATGACCTCAATCAATGAAGGTAATAATAAACATAACTGTGAATGTGTGTACTTTTGCTTTTGCATTATTTAATTGAAGATGCATGACAGCTAAATTGTAGCATGATAAGAAATTAAGTGTAAATCTATTTCCAAAATCCTTCATCATTACTTCCTAAAAAAAAAGTTTTTCTAAGTTAATTTAAAAGTCTCTTTTTACTTGAAAGATACTGAATCTTATGTTTCCATTGCCTTTCTCCTTTTTGCCTTCTTGCTCATAGTACTATAGAGTAAGGTCAATTTTATGACCATTGGAAATGGCTACAAGTCTCATTAAACCAACGAAATGCACCGTGATAATATAAAAAAAATGCATGTTACACCCATGTCAGTAAAATAAATAATTGAAAATGTCATCATAAATACCATACCTCAGAAGACTAAGCAAGAGTTTCAACATTGCAAATCACCTGTTGTAACTCATCATAACCCTATTTCTTAAACCAAGTTATGTAAGCTTAAAAAAAAAAAAAAAAGAATCTGAGATTAAATGAAATGCCATACCTTTCTTATCTGTTGTTCTGATGTCCATAGGTAACTTGACATAGACCGTTTCCCATAGGAAAAACTATGTGAGAGATGACATATGGAGTAATTTTGCTGTGATTGGAACCTAATGAGTGCTAACCCATGTGATCTTCTCAGGAAGAGATTTGTTCAGCTGCTCAGATTTCCACTATGTCTCCCTGTCAGATGCTCAAGGTGGGGCTATTTCTTCAGAGATGTTCAGAGGTCACAGACTTTCCAGACATATATCAATCAATAATAAACTGGGTAGTGTCATTAAAGAATTTAAGTCATTGACACCCTTGTACCAAATAGCTGAGTAAATGTTTTTGCTTGCCTTCCAGTTCTTTTTCCATTACATGCATCAACAGAGCAGAAGAGTTGAATAGATGCTTTAGAATGATTTCTAGATTAGAGATGTGCCAAACTATGCACAAAGCAGTGGCAAAGCCAGCACATTGACACACCTATTGTTTTACGAAACTGCTTCTGGTGTATTAAAGAGCCAGGATATCTCTACAGACATCATGCAGTGTAACAATTGAAAAAAAAGGACTTTGGTCTTTGTGCAATTCCTGTGGGACCTTGTACATTTGTCAACCTAGTTTACAACTGTGGCTGAAAATAATAGAAAAAAAAGATATTGCATCTGAATATTTTTTTAAACTTTGCACATGCTCATGGTATTCTGTATTCAGTATTCTGACTGGGGCCTTTGAAAGCAAATCTGTAACACCCCCATTGAAGACCTTCAGGAGTGAGTTAATCTTACCTGACTCTACATGTACAAAAATTAGACATCTAAGTTGAAATGAATCACCCCACCACTGGGAAATTCATCTGTCCTAGCTTAAACACCTACATTAACACCAGGCTGCTTGTTCTTTAGACTCACATCTTTCTCTTCATTGATAATAAAGAATCTAGAATGGCTAGCTTAGGGTTTATATGGGTTTAGTACCTAAATTGGAACTACTGAATGACACCCTGAAATTCCTTCAGTTTATTTCACAGATCACTATGTCAGCTGTACCTTTCAATTTTCATCAGAACATAGGCAATAACATGTGTGTTTATACAGTCATGTAACTTTATATCAATGCTGACGCTTAGCTGCTGTTATTATAGATAACATATATAGACGATAAGATCTCAATCTTAAAAATAGTTATTGTTTTTCCCAGTTTTAATCATAATCTTATGCAGTATAAAATCAACATACCTTAAAGTAGTGCTTCTATAGATTTAAGTGCTGACTCCATTACCCATAGAGACCTCACAATTTTCAATGTAATTACTGCAACAATAAGGGGCAAAGAAGAGTGGCCTTATCCTTATTTACTGACAAGGAACTGAATATGTTCATAAAACAGAGATAATAAGACCGATTTCAGACAGACTAAATAACTTGGTTAAGGTCACACAGGAAGTCTGTGGTGGATCTGGAGCTAAATCCAGGTCTTCCTCTGAGATCTGTGTCTTTAATTCCAGACACAGGAAAAATTCCTACTGAGATGAGTAGATACTTTGTCTGAATAAGGACACAGCATTTGCTTCCTAAGTGGGAACGAAAACCAGCTTTTTAAATGCGGTTTACTGTGATTAACCAACTGAGATTAGAACTATGGATATAGGCTCATGTTACTTTCTGCATATAAGAAACAATATTCCTTAATGTAACACTACCACTGCACAGATTTATGGGGCTCATTACACACCACACATCAGCAGAAACATCTAAATAAATGTGGTTTAAATTTAGCTTTTTCTTGTCTTTCCAATGTGTGGCATTTGCTGTAGATTTAATTTTTAAAACTTGCTACCCACAAATGTTTTAGATCACAACTGGAAACTTTCAGGGTAATTACTGGGTCACATTACAGACATGAAATGGGTGGTTCTAACCAAAGGCAGAAGCATAAAATGCCTATTTCTTTCATTATGAAACTACTAAATGTTTCCATATTTCTGAGATTATCACCATTCAAGGAGAGGCTGGGAATTCCTTTTGTTTGTGACCAGTTATCTTTGCCACTGATTTTGAATACAACAAACTTAACTCTCATATCTGTGTTATCTGGGTATATCTGTTTGAGTATCTGTAACATATGGGTAAAGGCCATACTGCACAGAGGAATTCCTACAAAGGAATTCCATGTGCAATTATGTAAAAAAAGCAGCCAATCCCTTCAAAGAACAAAAGGTCAACCAACAGATGTAACTCTAGTAATAGGTATCACTATTAACACTTAGCACCTGTCTCTGATAAAAACTAAAGCTGGAATGCAACCAGATGTACATTGAACATTTTCCTAATACTGAAAAATTGCTTTCTTCTCGCATTGGTATTGTGTTTAAGATTTTTCAGATGATAGAAAATACCTATTATGATGTTCTGATACTGCAGCTCAAGGACCATCTGATAAAATTTCTCACCTCATTTATTTCTTTTTTAAGAATATGGTGTTAAATAATCTTTTCTTTATTTTTTTCTTTTTTTTTCCCATTGACAAAATTCAGAATAAACCTTGAAAGTTCAGGCTGACAATGTCTTTCTTTGAACGAGCTTTCTCCCCTGTCAGTAACAAACTGTGGATGCACAGAGCTGGGTGGCCTGGAAAACTTGGCCCAGAAGTCAAAAACAAATTTAGAAGTTGGCCTTTGCTGGAATACATTCTTCCATGACTACATTGCATACCATATTCAATCACAATGATTTAAAGCTTGCTTAGATAAGCCCAGGCAAGGTGCAGTCATGCTTTTGAATTGAAAAGCTGTATTTCTGTTAAATGTAGCCACAGTGCAACATAAAATATTAATTAATCAGAAGTGCCACAATTAATTTTTTTGAACTTATCACTTGAATGTCTAGTGCATTGCACTTCAATGTACAGCCACTCAGGGAAGTACTTAGATCAAGTTCAGGCATCCTACTCAAGGCAAAGGAGCTCAGTTTGGGTTTTTTGGCATGGCAATGTAGTCAGCATTGACCCGAGCATCCAAATGGAAATATTGTACCTGCATATGGAGTGTATCTATGTTCCATATGCATTATCAGTGTCAATGTGGTTACATTTTGTTTTCCTCACAAGGTGTCTGTTGCCTGATTACATCCATTTGTTCATGCCGGACAAGGAACACAGCCCTGTGGAGACAAGGCTATTGCAGAACTGTAGGTAGGAGAAGAGAGGTGTTAGTTTTCTGGACTTTTCCGTGTTCTTTTTGCATTTTTAGTATTTCTTTAAATCACTGAATATCCTAATATCCTTTTTTTTTTTTTTTTCTCCTCAAAGAAAAGTAATCAAACACAAGCTTTGATAGGATCCAGATGCTGTGCTGCAGTAGAAGGCTGGCTCCATGTAGGAGCTAAATGGCATTCATCCAAAAACAAGGTAGCCAAGAAAAGTACAGCATCTAGAGAATGCCTGGCTTGCTTTATCCCAGCACCACCTGTAGTTCCAACTGACTGTAAAATGCATCCACAGGTCAATGAGTCTTTATTCTTTGAAATTAAGCTTTTGCAATTAAAAATCTGTCCAAAGTTACTTTGGAGTATTAATTCTGCTTCCATTAAGGTTTATTTGGAATTTTCTTTTAAATGCAGGTTATCTTGCTATATTAGTTTAAAAGACTTTAAAAAAAAAAAAAAAAAATGTTCTTATCCCTGGTAGTGAAAACCAGGTCTATTTTCTTTTTCTGCAACACTGTCTCCAACTTAGAATCTATAAACCTCATACAGGAGCCTTGACTGCCCTGTGACACAGCTAAACCATAGGTGATATCCCATGTATCCTAAAACCAGTTTTAGGTAGAATATGTCTGGATAAACAACAAAAAATGTTGTAATAAAACTGAATTAAATCTTTAAATAATTTTGAGAATCAAGAGCCTTGCTTTCATGCCACCTTCCTTTCCACTCTAGTAATGCAATTGTTCTGCAAGTGTTGAGTAAGTAATGGTTTTGAGTTGTTAAGGGGTGGGGGTAGGGGGGTGGGGGGTGAGAAGTTTAAATAGCAATTAAATCTGTGCAGTTTGATGATTTTTAAATATTCAGACTGGCCAGAAAATTGATAGAGAAGCCATTTAAGGAAGTTCTCTGAGGCTAAAGGGTGAAATCATAGTCTTTCAGTGAAGCTTCCAATATATAGTCAGTGATTGACATGCCTGGGGAAATAGAACATCTTTGAGCTTGGTGAGTGCCTCTTTTAACGTGCAACTTCTTTAGATTCTCTGTGGCTTAGCAAGCAAGACACAGAAGCATTCCTTATGTTCCACTCTACATACACTTCCTCATTTTCAAGGGGAAAAGCCTATGATATATTTACGTATCTTTAAGTAAACTAATAATTCTTTTGGAAAAGATTTTAATTATAACAGCACTCATCTTAGTTGTACGTATTTTTTCTTGAAGGTTTTAGGTTCCTCTCTGCATATAAATTAGCGCTCCTGCCTATCCATAGAAATTAAAAGTTGAGGTTTATCATATTTTTTAAGATAAGCTTGAGTCAAATTTCTTTGAGATGTTTTGGAAAGGTCTTCATTCAGTGCGTAAGTCAATGCATATTTAATGGATCTTCACTGCAGTGACATGGTACTACAAGTCTTGTTTTGTGTGTGACCAGCTGACAAAGTGAATTGGTCCTGAATTAGTAACTGTTCATAGTAGGTGCTGCTCTGGTGAAGCAAGAGCGAGTTTTTAAACACCTGAAATCCTGCTGTGTACTTATGTTTGCTCCATCTTCAATGGATATCAGTCAAAACAGTTTCTCAATCACGCATGATCCTGCTCACATTCTTAACAGCTGCAGACTAAACATCTCAATTGACTTCAGTCAGCGTGCCAAATAATGTAAGCGCTACTAAATGTGCGTGCACAGACATTTGTTTACAGGTTTCTGTTTGCAAAATCTTTGGCTCTTCCCTTCAAATAGTTAGTTTTCTCCTTCTCTGAGCCTAATGCATGACATACAGATGTCACCTCTGCCTTGCAGAAATACCCTTGCTCAAGGAAACAAGGGTGTTTACAGTAGCCAGACTTTTCAGGCTTCATCCTCATAAACAGATCAAGCAACAGATTTCTAGGGGTTCATTCCATTTTCTGAGCCACCCTGAGGAGAAATCTCTCCTCCTTAGCAGTCATTGACCCTTTAGCGACAAGTTTGTGTCAAGAGGTCTGAGCTGATGGGCCTGGTCATGACTCCGGTTAGTTCTGGGAAGAGTGAATTTGCTTCTGGAATGGCAAAACGGTCTCTGTTTCCTTTCTCATGTTGACAGAATTAGAAAATTTAATAAAATTATATTTACTTTGTAAAGTATCTTTAGGATTTGCTTGCCAGAACTGTTTTTGAAAGACAACACAAAAATTCTTAAGACAGACTTCTTTAAAAGAGCTACAAGGTTTACACAGTTAAAAAATGATATATTGAATGGGACTTAGCAAACATTAACTGAGAATTGATCTTTTTGCAATAAGCGACAAGAACCACTCTTTAAACAGTTTCCAGTGTAAGATATTGGTATAAACATGTATTTAATGTATTTTCAAAATGAACTGTCTAATTAAAAAGAAAAGATAGCCTAATGATATTTTCAAATTATATTTAAAGATAAATTAGAAAGAAGTTTCCTTTCAATCAAATCAGTGTAAAAATGTCTCTTCCAGGTTTTAAAAAAGAATATTGCAAGAAATCCTGAAAAGCAATACATGTTACAATTCTTTGCTGAGACCTGCAATTTTGAGCATCAAAGACTTGTCTGAAGTAATAATACTATGGTCTATTACTCTCTTTCTCCATCACCTAAAAGCAATTTGCCATTATCTTATTAATTTTCTTTCAAAGAAGTGAATAGCAGTTTGAAAAAATACCAGCATGTTCAGTAATACTGATGCTTTGATATGTGCAAATACTGTTTTAATATGTTCAGTGTTTTGAACTTTAGGAAATGTTAATATCTTTGGCTCATATTTCACAGTTCTCTTATAAACACATGTATATATTTATTGTGTTAATAACCTAATTAAAATATCCCAGTCTGATGCTGAAATAAAGCAGTTTGCACCATGTCTGAATCGGACACGACATATAGCCAGCTGTTCCTATCTGTATTTCTGGATTTGCTTCATAAACCCATATATTTTGGGAAATAAGTAATTTGTAGAATATATTTTGGTAAGAAGCCCACTGAAGGGAAAATGCCTAATTCAGGAGGGGATTCCACCTTTGCTGGTGATAAAACCAGATATCCACAGACAGTTACAGCTTGGATCAGCCCCAGAGATCCCAACAAAATTTTATTTACACAGCAGTTTGCATATTAAAATATAAGTTTGAGATCAACAGTTTATCTTTCATATCTGAAGGCATGGTACACTTCTTACACAGCTACACATCTCATTCTAGTCTGTCAAGAACTGAATTAGCTGTCACTTCAAATGCACTGTACTACAAGCAATCATAACAGTTCTTGAGGTTTATTTAAATATTTTATATTTCATCTCTGAAAAGGAAAAATGCTGTATATATTCTGTTATTCATCACACATTTTTTAAGGTATTAACATGTCAGTTATTCAACAATAGTACTTCAGGAACAAACACTTTCCAGAAAATAAAACATCAGCTACAAGGGTTTACATTTTCAATGCCACTTGAAGGATTCAGAACAATGGCCATCAGAATAAGTGCAAAATATGTTGTCTATTTCCTTCAGAAATAGATCAACTAACGATGCTGAGAGCATGGGGTTTTTAATTACATGAGATGAAACAAGGGATATATACATTTAAGCTGCTTGAGGTACTTTTGGAATTTTGTTTGGAAACATCATTGATTGTTTAGAAATATCGCATAGCTTTAACAAAAACAAAGTAATATCACACAATAAACTCCTCAATAAACTCCACTGAACATAGCTTGTTCAAGAAATTGGTGAAGATGAAAAATACAGCTAAGAAGAAACCATATTAATTTTTATGGTGCTTGAAAAAATGTTACAAATTTTGAAACTTTTTTTTTTTCTTTTAGATCAAAAATACATTATTGTCTTTAGAACCATGGAAGGGATATGATTTCTTTCTTTAGTGTTTGGACTTTCTACCAGATTCTACCATTTTGTAATACAGTGCTCATAAAGTAATGGAGTGGCAAAGAATAAGAAGAATCACAGCTGATTTTTTAGATAGTATAGTCATATTTTTTGTTCTATGTCACCATATAAAAACATAATAATGAATTAGAGGTGTCAATTATGGGCATTGCAGGAACAAGTTTTTTCTTGGAAGGACTTAAATAGTACCCTTGTGTAATGTTATCAGGCCTTTACTCTGCATTCCTCCAGCATGAGAAAAAGATGCAGCTTGACTTAATTTTTAGCCATCCAGTATTGGCTAATTGCAACCATTGATAGTCTGAATTGCATTATTTTTAGAGGAGCTCAGTGATGTTATGCAAAACCTGGCCAAAATTGTTTAACTTTAAACAAGCAATAAGAAGGAAAGATCAATAGCTTTGCTAGTGAAGCTGGAAGTTTTTGCTTTGTTTTCTTGTGCTTTGTTTTGCATGTTTTGGTTTGGATTGCTACATTTTAGTCAAGCAGGCTGAAAGTTACAGCTGCTTTGTGCCTATTTAAAACCTTTCATGTAGCAAAGATTTACATGTGTTCTAAATTTTATATACTTTGAATAAAGCCAATATTTCAGCTAACCACAAGAGCACACATGTAGACAGCCATAGATAAGCACTTATATAAAACTTTTATAGAATCAGAACCCATACGAACCCACATTCTGTAAAATTCGTGGTCCTCTGTTTAAAGTAACACTTTCATTAGTAATGCATAATTTACACTATTTCCTTCTTGTAAAGCATGGCTTTCATGACACTTGTTAAACTCTGAGAGGAATAATATTATCAACACATTTACCTGAGTAAAACATTTTCTTTTTCTGTTGTAAGGTCATACTGAACCCTTTCACAGACCAGACTCTTTTTCTTTCTTCATTTCTCTGAAAGACATTATACATGTATTTTTCCTACTCTTTTTTTCTTCCCTTCCTTCTCCTTTACTTTTCCCCTCACTGTCTATTCTATTCCCCCAGCCCCCTCTTTCCTATTAAAAGTTAGTTGAAACTGAGCTTCTTACATCTCTGTGAAAAGTCAAAAAAGAATGAATCAAACACACGTTTGAAAAGTTCCTGAAATTTTTACTGTATTGCTGTTGGCTTGGCTGAGAAAAAGGTACTGGAAATATATGTAAGACTTACATTAATGGCTAAGAAAGTAAAATGGAAATAAAAAAAAATGGGAAGAAAAAACTCTGAAAATTTATCCCAACTTGCTGAAGTTAACTTATTTAGATATAATCTCTTTCAAAAATTGCCCAGAGGTTCACACTGAATTGCATGTGATTTTATTCCTCACCCTCTTTCTGAGGGAAACAATCTCTACATGTATTGCATCACCATCCAGGCCGCAGTTGCTACCTAGAACTTGCACCATTGTTCTGTGTGATAAATACAACCATTTTCTGCCTGGGGCTGTTCACGATGGAAATTTTCCACCCACAAACAATCTTGTTAGTTTCATAATTGCTTCCCTCTTCTAATGAATGCAGAACATAATGAATGCCAAGCCATTCTTTTGGGTTCAAATCCAGGGATCTTCATCAAGACAATGAATGTGCATTCATTAAATAGAACCATGTTGAAAGTGCTTTTGCCATAAGTACAGTATAATACATTTTCTTTAATGGGAATGTAGTATTTTAGTACATTACTTAATTAGGGATGAGCAGACAAATGGAGTTAATTCCTTCAGCTTCAGTGAGTGCTGCAGAAACAGTACATTTTCATTCATTGCTTAGGAAGCCATTCATTACATAAAGCCACAGGCTGAAGAAAAAGGAAATAATTTAAAATATTATATATGGTAAAGTATAATTTAATAAATTTAATGCTTACTGAAAGGGTGAGTCTGGAGGTGACATTGCAGATCTTCCTCTTAGGTTTGATCTCTAGGGAACAGAGATGAAATTTGAGATTATTTGGGCAATCTCAATTCTCTGTTGATGCAAAGCACTAAACAACCACTCAATCTGGGAGAACAAAAATAGCCAGAATCATGCCTTTCAGTAATTAAATGCATTTACAAACCTGTGTGGGAAAGTTTGAGCTGTACAAACTAAGACTAATTCTGGCACAGGCTATCTTAATAGACTGTCATGCTAGTTAATGTGATATGGATTCAGTATTTAAAAAGTTAAAAAAATGTATTTAAAGTCAGCGTTTTAACTGAATGTAAAATGTCCTCCATGACTATTAAACATTCTCATGTTAAATTGCTGGTACTCCTTTATGCAAGTATCTTGGCCACTAAATATGAAAAAATGTAGCTGAGAGAGTCTCTACTGTTTCCTCCGAAAACAGGATGAGGTATTACTACAGTAATTTCAATAAAGTGAACCTCACATGCAGTGAAACCTGTAGAAGGAGAAGTCTACACTCTGTGCTCCACAGTATGTTAGGATGTCCAGTATAATACTTCCTATAATAGTGCCTTTTAAGGTTATACTACTTAGTCCATGGGAAAAAGTATGTTAAAAGGATCATTCAGGAAAGTTTTGTTAAGGGTATTGCATATGATGTAACATAACATTTAACAAAAGTAAAATATTCTGAAAAACATGATCTAGATTGTTCCACATTATTTTAAAATCAACCTTTACTTGCTAAATAATTTCACTTTGGAAGAAAGGGACCAGTGCGGTAAGAGTGTCCACATTTTTCTAACAGGTCAGAGCACTTCTTTGTACTGAGAACTTGCTTGTTCAGGTCCTTCCTCAGGGGATCTGAGGTCATGGTTCCCCCACGTCTCCATGACTGCCCTGTTTTCTCTAGGCTGTTGCGGTGAAGCAATGCATTCTACACTTATCCTGTTAACATCCTTCTCCAGTGCACAAAAGCCTGAACATCCACTGAGGTCCAACTCTCATCTGCCATGTGCAGATAGAGTAATGTCCACAGAGCCTTGCTGTCAATGTCAGTAACTGCTCAAAATACTGCACTTCAAATGGGATAAATTAAGCTGGATAATTCAGAGTACTTTGTCTCAGAACACCTCATAACTGGCAGTAAGAAAATAGACAAACTTTGTTTAAACCCGCAGTACAATCAAACAGAAAGAGCTTTAATTTGGAGCTGTGTCTGCTCTGGAGTGGTCTAACCTTTAGGATAGAAGACACTCCAAGGGAAGGTACCTTTCTAAAATGTTTCACTTTCTGTGAACTACTTAAATAATCACTGACATTTATGCCTGTCTCAACACCAACCTATGTTTCCTGCAGCATTCCCCAAAGTACATATCAGATTCACTTCAACTTAGGGTAAGTTTGTTTCAGTATAATGAGTAGGAGGTGAATTTGGATTCTGACTTGCTTTAAACTATAATGTGAATGGATTCCAGTGTCTGCTGCAGTGGCCATGTAAACTTCTTGAGTGAAACATCAGTGAAAGAGACTGAAAACAGTGTCTTATTCTACCAAAAGTAGCTTCGAAGGACTGAAGTCAGATGAGAGTTTCACTCTATTTATTCTTGATATGCAGATATAATCTGTTATTGTTTCTGCAAAAAGGTTCTATGCCAGGTAATTTCTTTGAAAAGAGCTTTATTTCTCAGCCCTTTGGATCAAGTCTATTCAGGTGATCACTAAATAAATTTCTCCTGCTGGGGCAGAGGAGAAGGCAAGACCGACTCATGTCACATTCCACTGAATGCTCAACTATAATAATGATATAAAATAAAATAATAAATCTGCACAAATAGGACTATGGGGCTGTAGGCTTGAAGCCAGCGGTGTTCCCCAGGGGTCAGTGCTGGGTCCAGTCCTGCCCAGCCTTTCCCTCGGTGCCCTGGATGAGGGGACAGAGGCACCCTCAGCAGTTTGCTGGTGATACAGAACCGGGAGGAGCGGCTGATCCCCCAGGAGGCCGCGCTGCCATTCAGCCAGGCCTGGACAGGCCGGAGAGCTGGGTGGAGAGGGACCTGGTGGAGTTCAACAAAGGCCCGTGTGGGGTCCTGCACCTGTAACCCCAGCACCAGCACGGGCCAGGGGTGACCTGCTGGGGGGCAGCTCTGCGGGGAAGGGACTGGGAGTGCTGGTGGGCGGCCAGTTGCCCATGGGCCAGCAGCATGCCCTTGTGGCCAGGAAGGCCAGTGGGATCCTGGGGGCATTAGGAGGATCGTGGCCAGCAGGTGGAGGGAGGTGATCCTGCCCCTCTGCTCTGCCCTGGTGGGGCCACATCTGGAGCGCTGTGTCCAGTGCTGGGCTCCCCAGCTCAAGGGAGACAGGGAACTACTGGAGAGGGCCCAGCGGAGGGCTACAGGGATGGTGAGGGGACTGGAGCATCTCCCCTGTGAGGGAAGGCTGAGGGAGCTGGGCCTGTGTAGCCTGGGGAAGACTGAGAGGGGATTATATAAAAGTCTACGAATATCTTAATGGTGAATGTCATGAGGATGGGGCCGGGTTCTTTTCAGTAGTGTCCAGTAACCGAACAATGGGCAACGGGCACAAACTGCAACACAGGCAGTTCCAGCTGAATATCAGGAAAAAACTTATTTTCCTTGAGGGTGACAGAGCACTGGGACAGGCTGCCAGAGAGGCTGTGGAGTCTCCTTCTCTGGGGACATTCAAAGCCCACCTGGACGTGTCCCTGTGCAACCTGCTCTGGGTGAAGCTGCTTTATCAGGGAGTTGTACTAGATGATCTCCAGAGGTCCCTTCCAACTCCAACCATTCTGTGATCCTGTGATTTTGTGACTGAATTTGTGGTGACATACATGGATATGATTATTCCTACCACCAGTATTGGCCAATATCCTACTATGCTAATTCATTATTTTTTTATCATTTAAATACCATGTTATTGGGCATAAAAATCTGATAGGTAGTATGGTCATCCCTCTTGTATGTTGTCCTCATTCATAAAGAGGTCTCAATTCCTCCATAAAATATTTAATATATAAGTATTCAATTAATAGGCTTTTTTTCTGTATTGGGATTATGATGTTCTTTTGCGCAAGTGATATTAAATTACAATGTTTCACCACTAATAAAAGCCTACTAACTGATATGCCAGTTCTTTGAGTCATATTATTTTATTTACAGGAAGAGACAATAAAAAGTAGATTGTTTGCTTCCCACAGCTAAGTAATACTTTTAATAAAATTAATAGCTCTAAGCAGGAGTTCTACTAAAGGCTTTAAAGTTACCAGGGACTTTTATGGGCAGAGAACCAAGCTGTGTCTCAAGGGGCTGCAATTTGGTTATGGAAAAGTGTATAAGTAACGAAGGTGAGAATTTGCTTGTTTGAAATTTACATTATTTATTTGAATTTAGATTAAAATATTTAGAAGCTCGTTCTGGAGGAATTTTCAATAAAAAGGTAAAATAAAATATAACACTTGATTTCCTGTCTTGCACTGTGGTTCATCTTACCCTGAATGCTGGAGAATAGATAATATCACAGCTATAACTACAGTTCCAATGTTAGATCATGAAGATGCCATTTATCAGTATGAAATGAAATCACAGCTGCAAGGAACTGAAAGTTCCCAGTGATAGATCACATTGGTTTACATTGCCATGCCATTCTTGAATGCATCACCATGATATGTATGATAGTTCTGGATGATTAAACATTGAAAATAAACATAAATTGCATCAGCATCAAGATCTATTTAAATGCATGAAAAGAAATTCACTCAATTACTGCTCAGCAACTTAGCTAGTTGAGAAAAGAAATAATTGTTAACTGGGATCACAGAATACACATTCATCAAATGGAAGGTTGGAAACTGAGCTTGAAAGGCTTCTCTTTTTTTCTGTTGAGGGTCAACAGACCACAATGTAGGAAATCAAATACCAGGTGGAATTGTTATGAAAATATTCATATATTTATATTCATTCTACAAGTTAATTGAATGCAGAGTAGCCCAATACATGTAGAGAAAAGGCTTAAGTATTTATTGAGACTTTTATTTCTGGACTTTTCTAACTTTTAAATACTTGCTTTTACAGTTAGAATAGCATTCTCTTCTGATGAAGTGCATAATTATGTGATTTCACAGAGTTCTGAAAACTGTGAAACTCTCTTCTGTTGACATTCACATGATTGTTTGTGATAGAACCTCTGGATTCACCACCCAGACTTTGCTGCCCAGCTGGTGGATATCGGATTGCCCTGCATCAAGGGAGCACTCTAACAAAAGCAGCAGGTCCCTCAGGTAACCACTTTTGGACCCATGTTATACTTGACAGCTAGTTAAGTCCTGACAGTGTTTGCAGACCACAGAGAATGTGAGCAATGGAATAGGCAATGGGTTTGTACTGGGGACAGTTTGGGCTGCACCAAACATAGGTGTTTTCTGTCCAACAGAGCAAAAAACCAGCAGCATTCAGACTTAAAGAAAACTGAAATAACAAAGTATCTATAATCAGCCTAGTTGCAGATACTCACCAGTAACAACAGGTAGAAGTGTACATCGCAGATCAGGCTCAGAAGGGCATCCAAGCCACTCAGACTGAAACATCCAACAGTATCATGTTGGTGGGATATATTCGCTGTGTAGAACTCAGGTTTGGTACTTTGATTCCCCTACTTTACATCTTTTGACTACCTTATTAACTGCAAGGGTCTTATTACAGTGAGTAATTTGTTTATATCAAGGTTGTATGCCTAACAGATTGTGTGCAAATTTGATGGCTGCTGATCACTGTGGGTAGGAACGAATGCAGGTAAGTTTGTGTGTATGGAGCAGTGGACTGCTCCAGAAGGGAATCCTTTGGCCTCAGGCTACACACACATTTGCAGGTCTTAACACCATTTGTAAGTGTTGTGAAGTCATCACTGTGGCACTTTTGCTATAGCCTTGTGGTTTAGTTTTGGCTGTTTTAATTTTAGTTTTTAATTTTCTTCTTAGTACCCAGTACAGCACTGTGTTTTGGATTTAGGATGAGAATAATGTTGATAACACACTGAAGTTTTAGTTTTTGCTACACGGTGCTTACTCTAAACCAAAGATTTTTCAGTTTCCCGTGCTCTGCTAGTGAGGAGGTGCACAAGAAGCCAGGAGGAGGTACAACCAGGACAACTGACCCAAACTAGCCAAAGGGATATTCCATACCACAGAACATCATGCTCAGTGTGTAAACTGGGGGGAGTTGGCCAGGGCCTGCTGATCACTGCTCAGGGACTGGCTGGGCATCGGTCAGCAGGTGCTGAGCAATTGTATTGTGCACCAATTGGGTTTTTTTCCCTTAAGTTTTATTTTTCTCTCTCCTCCTTATTACAATTATTATTGTTATTGTTGTTAATGTTATTTCAATTATTAAAGTGTTCTTATCGCAAACCATGGGGTTTATATTTTTCCAGTTCTCCTCCCCATCCCACCAGGGGGGCTGGGGAGGAGGAGGGAGTGAGCAAGCTGCTGCGTGGGTTTTAGTTGCTGGGTGGGGTTAAACCACAATGCCTTGGAAAGAGAAAAATTGACTTGTGATCCAAGGCTTAGGTGTTGAATTTCAATTCTATCACCTGTTGCTCAAGAGCTGTGCAGCAGAAAAAAAAAACCAAACCTCAAGCAAACAAGGAAGTATGTCTGGTACTTTCTTAACCTTTGAATGGTAGCAGTTTCTGTCAGTGAAAATTTCATCCACGTCTCCCAGGAAAAAAAATTGTTTTATTTGTTATTCATATATGTATCTATACTGAGGGGACTAGATACAGAATAGTTCTTCCATATTCTTTCATGATACTTCTGCTCCTCTTTCCAATGGGCCTGTGGTCTGCTAAGCAAAATATTTGAAAAAATCCCCATTATCTGAAAGAAATATGGTTTAATGAAATACAAAATCATTCAGAATAAAATTCTATTTACTGCTGTTCTTCCCTCAGCCTTCTACCTTAAAATACAGAGTGATGTGATGAAATACTGCATACAAAATTACTATTTTCAGAATTTAGCAACCAGAACTAGTGGAAGTTCTAGTTCACCCTGCTCAAAGACACATTATGTGGACTTTTTTTGTGATAGGTGGGAATTTTACTCTGAGTAAAAAAATTATAATTAATAAAAAAATTATATCTACTTCACATAATTGTTTCACATGCCCCTAAATCTCTGCTTTTTAAATGACTTTTCCCTTTTTCTTTTATTTATCTTTGTTAATCTGCCTCCTTTTACAATGCCTTGGATTTTCCCTTGATGTGGATGAAAAGCATATACATATTTTATTGGAATTCAATTGAAAGACCTCTTCTATATAATTTATCAAAATCTATTTAATTTTTAAAACATTATCAATGTATATGATTCCATTATAAAATTGCAAAAGAAAAGTTTAAGATTATTACCACTAAAGCTTCTGTGTGCTGTATGAATCCGTTACATGACAGTGCTTGCTCAGGACAATCTCTACAGTTTTAAGCTATCCTATGCCCTTCAAAATGAAACACGTTTACAGAAAATGAAACATCTGACAAGAAAACAAATTTCAACCTGTAGCAATGCTTTTACAGAGAAAAAGCTCTTAGGGATATTTCTGTTATGCAGCAAAAGCAACGTGGTACATGAGCGTAATTGTAACAAATAACATAAAAGAGTTTGTCTTCATGACATGAAAGGAAGTAATTGAATTTCACTTTAAGAAAGACCAATGGGCAGACAACACGTGAGAACTAGATTTCAAAGTACTTCAAACTGGCAAGAAATATAATTTGCTCTGGGATACCCTATGTCAGATGTTCCATAGTATAGGTATGTTACATATAGTAGTACTGAAAGTGCAGCATTATTCAGGGAGTGAAAACCTTTCAACAATGCAATGGTCATTTATGTTCATAGCAGCTTGAGGATCCATAATCTTGGAACTAATTATAATGTTTCCAAGCAGTGTTAAAACTAAATAGAAACTTAAATGGTGTTTATCGTAGTTTAAAACTCTCAAACAGATTAAAATGCTTCAAGACTTAAGGAAACTTGTCAGATAAATTGCAGACTCACAGACATGGAATTACTTTTGCCATTCATTTAAATTAATTAATAATTAAAAGTAGCAATCAGTATTTCCCAATATAATAATTTTACATCCGGTTAAATCAATAGGTAGGTGAAAACTTCATTAAACTGTAGTTAATTCAGTAAATAAGGTCTCTCTCTTACTCAGTTACTTGAGAGAAAAGTCCTCAAAGAAAAAAGCATCATATTTTTGGAAGTTTGTAAAGTCCAGCACTTCAAAGTCAAGATTTCTGGTCAGAAAATAAACCTGCAAAATAATTCAAATGCATACTTACATTTAGTTAACATCTCTGCCTTTCTCCTGCAATCATAATTTGATGGAAAGATGTAGTAATTTTTATCAACAAGACATGGAAAGAAAATACAGAAATAAACAGCTGATAGCGAGGGATGTCTGTTTGCACAGCATTCCTGAGGGCTGAGGTAAGAGGATTTGGTGTGCCTAAGTGTAGACTACATTAGTGTGATTACCTGTCACATTCTGCCTCTTCTATGTCATTTTTGCTTTTACAGTGACTCAGGTTGTTGTAGCGGGTGGTGTGTCTATGTTATATCTGACAGCTATCTTAGCATATACTTTTACATCTTCAGCCTTGTCTTTTTATAGAAGACTTTGGTGGTTGCTTTGCAGCTGAAATGCAATGTTTTCAATTTTGGGTAAATTGTGTCATAGTCCATCCAGAACCTGACGCCACTGCCTGCAAAGTTAATCTGACACTATTGAAGCCACAGGGACATAGTCAACATGTGTGTTTGACAATATTTCAGAAGCAGCTCAAATGACTTCTCTTTATTCATAGTATTGGTGACCACTAGATGTATCAGATACTCAAAACCAGATTGAAATTGCTACTAACATTTTGTATGTCATTTCAGTCCAATAGGTGAGCCCAGACAGTTTCACCTGTCTCCGTGTGTACATTGAAATCTTCTCTGAAAACTAGCACTTAGAAATTAAATTATTGACAATATTTTTTCCCTTTAAACATAGATATTCATTGTATTTTATTCTCACAAAGTCAGTGCTACTGGAGACAGGTTTTTTTCAGCTGAAAACCCTTATTAAAATGTCTTACACATCGAGTCTGTTGCATGTTGGAAAATCTCCACTGAAGTCACACGTCACTGGTAATATTTTAAAACTACCCTTTCATGTAGAATCCTCTAGTATTACCTTATTCAAAGTTCTTGGCATATTTTTTTTTGTCTTTACAATTTGATCCTTGGAAAATCATTTATCTCAATGTCTTCTTGATTCAGAAGCAAGCCCCAGAATGTCTTTTCCAGTTGCAGCAATGTCTGCTCTACTTCTTTCCCTTTTTCAGCTGTGTTCACATGAGAAATTACAGAAAGCTAAAATCTTGCCAGCTGAAGGCTGCAACATCTGATGGAACCTTCATCATGGCCCCAATTGCTGGTCTTAATGAAAATTGTTCCTTAATGCAAGCACAGATCAATAGGTAACTTGTATATTCTGTTCCATAGAGTAACTATAAGCCCTGAAAAAAGATCTTTTATATGTGTAGAAATCTGAACCATTCAGAATGGTGGGAAGCGAAGCCAGAATCTTTCAGATATTTGAAAATAAACTTTCAGGACATAAGACAGAGGAAATTGGGAAAATGGGACCAAAGAAAATTTTCGTGGTCAGTCCTTTCACTACTAAAATTCAAAGGGCAAGATTTAGCTACACTAACAAGGGAAAATTACATGATGTTGTTATTTCTCTAGTAGATGAGCTGCAAAAAGTGCTTCTCCAGACTAATCATGGAGACATAACTTTTTAAAATACTTTATTCAGTTTCTCCCTTCATAAATACTGGAACTGTGAATTACACTCTGCAACGTATGGAACAACCTACTTAAAATAATATGCAGTCTATGAAACAGGCTTCCTTGGCATGCCCCCAAATCTACTGGGCTGGTAGTAAAAAACTATCCAAGAGAGAGGACTAAAGATTTCATAAAGATCCCTTTGCTGTTATCCTTATTGTAGAAAAAGCTTTTTCATCATTTATTTTCTTTCTCTGGTGATATTTTGTAGCTGGAAGCAGTAGTCTAAACTCTACTCTTTTCATTGTCTCAGAAAAAAACTAACTGCTTTTTTTTCATACTCCCAGAACCTAACCTATCTTGAAGTCAAATGTTTTCCTTGGAATTGTTTCTACTACCTCTCAGTTGCTATCTGTAATAGTCACTGATTCTCTGTCTACGGTGACTGACCAGAAAACAATATTCTTTGGAAAGATTATGAGGTTTGCCATGAAATGCTGGTTTAGATATGCTTACCCTTCACATCTGGTTTAGCCCTACCTAAATAAGGATATGTTACAGTGAAGGAAAAGCCTGTCTAGAGCACTTAAAAGCTCTGTTTCTCTGTGAAACAGAACATGTTTTCACAGTTTCAGAGAAGGCTTTGTGTTAGGATAAGGACTGATTAAGATTTAGATAAGGTTCAAATCCATTTTATTTGACTAAAAGGTTCATTATGTATATTAGTTATAATTTTCACAGTCTGTCACTCCAGGGTCTTTTAACTCTTTCTTGTTTATCATTCTCCTTCATGTGAAAAGCACTTTGAAGTATTATGCTTTCATATTAACCCTCTCCACAACTTCCTTTCTAAAGCTATATACATTTAGATTAAAATTCTGGATATATCTTATTTTGATGTAAGTCCTTTGAAATATTTGAATATTTATTCTGTTCACTTCATCCTACTCTGAGTCTAAAGGCTTTTTATCACAGGTATTAGATTAAGTCCATTTTACTCTAAGCTGTAAGCATGACCTTTAGATTAGTGTTCTTTTTGTCTGGCTAAAGTGAATAAACATCACCAGGAAAAATGGATTTTTTTGTCCTTCATAAGAAATTAGCAAACAGCCAGTATTCCTAGACACTACCATAATTTCAACCTATGTGACTCCAACCACATCATTTGTCCCGTCAAGACATACAAGCAAATTTCCAAAATGTGGCTTTATTTAAATCCATTCATTTAAAGTCTACGCACTTTCTATGCCGTCAGCTGGCTGAATGTGGTGGAAAATATTACTGAATGTGCGAGGGCAGTTATGCAGTGTTACAGTGTATTTAGGCACAGGGCTCTGCCTCTGCCTTTCAAAACACCACAGGTCCTTTGGGGTTGCAATATTTAGCAGAAATAAGATTTTCTATTCACCTTAGTGGCTAGCATTTATTTAACCAGAGGATCCAGAGTTAACTATGTTTGGAGTCTTACATCTCACCCATACTAATCATCACAAATCCAAGAATGATAATTTGAGACAGGTTGACACAGAGTCTTTTAAGACCGATATGTGGCAGTCTGAACAGACTAATTTCTGATCCTAGAAAAGAGTAGGCATCCAAGAAAGAGGTTCTGTTTGCAGATTGCATGCCTGGCCTTTTACAATGCCCGATCAGTAAACAAAGCCTGCATTTTTCTGCTCATTTAACATTTCTCTACAAAACCTCTAACAAATCTCTACTCATTTAGCATTTTCAAAGACAGGGATTTTGCTTGAGAACTGTATGAAGGTCTTCTCTGACTTAGTATTTATGCGTATATCTCTCTTAATATGGCATCAAAGAAGGTAGGAAACATTATCTATGTAAAATGTGAACCTGTTCAGATGATATTAAGAATGGACACAAACCATTTCTTAAGCCATACAATTAGGCATATGTCTCTGCAATACAACGTAGTGTTGTGTGAGGTACTTCTGCTAATTCTGAAGGCATTGCCTTGTATATTGGAATTTCTGTAGCCAATTAGAGCATCCCATCAGCTTAATTAGCACTGCTGAGAAGTAGGTCATCTTTTTTTTTTTTTTTCATTAAAAACAGCATTTAAAGATTCCTTTACAAAGTAGGTATGTAAACTAGAAACAAACATGATGATGGCCTGTTTAAGACCTCTTGAAGTCCATGCATATGTATGTGCACATATGTCTATGTTTACACACACATACACTTTCTGTATCACCTGTATCTACCTACATCTCTAGCTAGAGTTTGATATTGTGCTACAAACATATTTCAAAATGCTATGTTATAAGAACTGTATGATTGGAGATTCAGAAGTAAGAAAGCCCAAGTTAAGGATCACACAGAGTATTCTTTTGTCTAGTGACATATATGTTGTCCCAGTTACTAGAAATTTTTAAAGTTCATTTACTCAAAAGGGTCCTTGGCTTCCTAGAAATTCAGCTTTGTTTTTCTGTGTTGGCAGGGGGAACCATACTATGCTACTAGGACTTTTGGTCTAGGTAAACAGAATCCACACCACTAATACTTCATATGCATTTTCTCACCATCTTTCTTTTTTAAGAAATTCAGCTTCTGTTTTTTTACAACTTACACTTAAATCTTCATTTTCCCCTTCTCTTATTCTGCTACTATTGCAGCTAACTTCATATGAAAACTCTACTCAAAATCAGAGGATTTTGAAACAGAAGCCAACATGAGCTCTACTTTCTTTCAGTCTTGCCTCAAAACTCTTATCTCACTCTTAGCAAAACTCTTTAGGGGAATTGTTATAGCACCATAATTCTTCAAATCAGTAGCGAGATCTGCTTCAAAACTGATGGCATAGGATCCTGAGAATGGCATACAACATACCTGAATGCTGTTGCTTTTAATCAGCTGGCGTCACAACAGAGCTGTGTCTTGTAAAGGACCGAATAGCTGTGTTTACATATTTTCAAATAGTGGTGGCTGAAGCTGCAATGATTCTTGTTTTGCCACCATAGCCTCTAATGGGGTACCTTACATTTGAGCTGTGGTGTCTTAACTCCTGTTACAATTTGTGTAGCCCTAGTCAGTACTGTCAGTAAGGCCTGGAGATCTATTCACCTGAAATATAGATGGAGTGTTTCTCTAGGCTCCATCAAATGCCATGGAAACTTAGAGATCTAATTCACTTACAGTCATAAAAGTTCAAGTTTCTTTAATACATCACCTGAATCTTGCTGTGAGTGTTGGTCAAAATCCCTGGGGTAAGCACAGCACGTTACATCTTCAGGACAGAAAGCTGCCAAGGGATTGGCAAAGGGCGGTGACTGCCACTTCAGATTTTAGCTTGCAGCCATTTGATTGCATAGTAATTCTCTACATTTAGGGTCAGACCTTAGCATTTAATATTATTGTCAAAAATAATTTTGCTGTGCATGTGGGGTCATTTCTTCTGATTTCTAATTTAAATGGAATTTAGAACCATCTGCTTTTTATATTCTTCTAGTTAAAATTAAGATCACAGGTGCTTATTATTGATCTTGATTTCCTGGAATACGTTCTAGAGTGAAGCAAGGAATACTTCTAGCTTCTTTGCATGAAAGACAAGCCTTTATTAACTTTTGTTGCCAACTCCAACAGAATGTTTCAGTAATTTCATGTTTAGTGTTTTATTACTTTGGGTTTATATATCATCTTCTTTTCTTCCTTTTATTTTAATTGTGCTTGGGCTATAGATGTGTGAGAATAAGGATCAGAAAAGAGGGGTCTGAAGCTAATTTCCATTGAGTCCATACATAGCAGGAGCATAACAGTTGTTTCTTTAAAATGCATGTGACACACTTGGTTAACTCAATACTATTATAAAGCCTGTCAGGTAGTATGTTAATGTATGTGAAAAACATGTTTATCATAGGGTGTGCTACGTAAATAAGAAAAGCAATGGGTCTCTAACATATCCAGTGTTTTTGCTAGAAAGTTAATTTATACCTAGGAACAAGTAACAAAGTATTACATTTTCTATAGGAATTGATTACTTTATAGGTTTTGGCTGATCATTCAAAAATTAATTGTTTCCCCTGTGGTAGTTCTTTCTATACTCATGTATCTACATGTGAATTGATCCTTAAATATAAATGCGACTTCAGACTTTGTACAAAGTAAAAATAGAGAAAATCAGCAGTTGAACTCTTGGAATCAAAGAACTCCCAGTTCTCTTTCTTAAAGTTACCTATTGATGGGATTGATATTTTTTATTTTATTTTTTAAGTTATTACTATATCAAAAAACATCTTGATAATCACAGAAGAGCAGAAACCATAATTTCTTTTTTTCCAAACATGCTGTCTGCCACTACCCAGAATCAATGGGGGAAGAAGACACCAACAGGATTGCGATAGGTAAGCCAAGGGTTGGCATGGCATCACCAGAGGGTGGCAATCCTAGTGGCAACATTCACACTTCTCCTGGGGGCACAGAGGGCTCAGGAGCGTATCTGAAATGCTTGTACACAGATGCGTGCAGTATGGGAAACAAGCAGGATGAACTGGAAGCATTGGTCAGCTCCCAGAACTGACTGAATTGGTATTAGTGAGACTTGGTGGAGTGAGTCCCATGAGTGAAATGCTGGGATGGAGAGGTGCAGGCTGTTCAGGAGGGATAGGCAGGGCAGGCAAGGTGAAAATGTTGCAGTATACATAAGTGAGAGGTTTGATTGCACACCCCTTACAGTTAGTGATGATGTGGTTGAGAGCCTCTGGGTAAGTATTAGAGGGATGAAAAACAACAGATATGTGTACTGTTGTAGTCTACTGCTGATCACCCAGCCAGGATGTAAGCACTGAGGAGTTATTCTATAGGCAATGAGGAGAATTTTCTGGATTGGTAGCCCTTGTCCTTATGGTAGATTGCAATTTTCCAGACGTCAGCTGGTAATATACTTCTGTGATGAGCAGGTCTTGGAAATTCTTGACGTTTGTAACTTCTTGTCACAGGTACTCAGTGAACCAATTAGAAAAGATGCACTCCTAGACTTGCTACTTATGAATAGAAAGGACTCATGGGAGATGTGATGGTATTCTATTGTATTCTCTCTGCTATATTGTACCTGACAGGAGGATGTTGTGAGGTAGGTGCTAGTCTCCTTTCCCAAGTAGCAAGTGATATGGCGAGAGGAAAGGGCCTCAAGTTGCACCAGGGGAGGTTTAGATTGGATATTAAGAAAACTTTCTTCAGCAAAAGGGTTGTCAGGCATTGGAACAGGCTGCCCAGGGAAGTGGTTGAGTCCCCATAACTGGAGGTATTTAAAAGATGTGGAGATGTGGCACTCAGGGGCATGGTTTAGTGGTGGACTTGACAGTGTTACATTTATAGTTGTACTCTATTATCTTGAAGGTCTTTTCCAACCTAAATTATTCTATGTTTCTATGATAGATTTCAACTACTATTTCATTCCCGGATCCTAGCAATAACATGACTGTATACCTGATTTCAGGTCCCAAGTACATGCATTATATATTGCTGATAGTAACAAAAAAGACAGAAGAATTAGTTCATATTTTCAAATTAACACAGTTACTTACGGATGAATGATTTATCAGGATGCACTGACAGTTTTTATCAGGTGCATTCTCGCTGCCTCAGGCTTGTTGACCTCAGCAGACATCTGTCTTGTTCTAAATGACACCACAGCTGACCCTTCTCTTTGGAGCCTAAGTAAAAGGTGAGGACTCAGTAGGGCATGTGACAGAAACCCTTCCCATCCAGGAACTGTCAGGCTGTATCTATGTATCTATGATTTTCAGATCAAATACAATCTGCTTTCACTGAAGACTACAGGAATTTAGTAGAGTCCTATGGGCTCAGAAATAGTCTCTCAAGAATAGTGAACTTATATTTCTGAAGGATTTGTTACCCCAGGGACATTTTGGAAGAGTAACACTGGTGAGCTCTGTTCTTTCTCAGTTATTTTGGTTTGTAAAATATCAGCACAATGCAAATCAGATAAAAAAAAATAGAAAGACTTTGAGGTCCATCTTTTGGCACAGATTCCTCCTCCATTATTTCATCTTATGTGTGCTGGGAGAGACATCTTTACAGCAGCAGAACTTGTTCCATTCTTCTTAAATACAGAAAACATAAAATATTTCTCTTTAGTCTTTCAAAATATGCATATTTTTTAAACTTTGAAACTTGCATGATAATAGTGTTATGAAAAAGAAAATTATAAGTATATAAACAAGTAGTTCTTTTTTAAAATGTTAAGCAAGTACACAAATAAATACTTATTAAGTTTCATTTCTCCTAATCTCCAATTGTTACAAGTATATGCCATTATCAGAAATAAAAAGGACTAAGAGTGTTCAAGAACTGTAAATATAATTATTTGCTGTCTTTATGATTTACATATCTTTTTCTTGTTGTTAGGATTACAACTGTAGTATGATAGTTGGAAAATTGGATAATGGTATTAATATCTAGCTGGATGTTCTCCTTTCATTTTAAATGTTTACTACCCAACTATTTCTAACATAGATCAATGGAAATGACTTATATTTGAAGCACAACAACTACCATTATCAGTTCCCAGTCTCCCAAGACTACTGTGAATAAACTGTCCAGCATGGAGTACATAAATAGGCTTGTATAGCTTCAGATAATGCTTTAGCTCAATCTGCAAGAATATTCTAAAATTCGTGTGTACTCACAAAGCCTGTTCTCTTGGCATGTACATGCAAACATCAGTGTAATGAATCTGTCCCATCATCTGTTTGCTACATGTCTTTAGTTCTCTTTATTATTTTTAACTTAGGTACAAAAATGGCATCTTCCCTTAGTGGTGTTTGCTGTGAAAAGTGTAAAACCTTTCAATATGCAAATATTCAGCATGCACTTAAATGAATAACTAAATCAACAGTTGTGGTGTCAACCTCTTTGCAATGCAAATGAAGACAATTATTCAATCATTGTTAAAAATTATAATAGAAAAGAGGACTAAAGTCTGCTAATTCCCAAACCTTTGAATCTCTATATTTTTTGTGGGATCCGTCTAAAAGATATTTGTTAATACCCTGGGCAAGTGTAGAAATGTTCAACAGACAATCAGAAAAATCAAATAGATGTTCAGCTACCTTTTCTATAGGAAACTAAATCCTTTCACACACAAAACTGATTATATAAACCTGTGTACCTTGAAATGCAACCAGCATGGTTCTTGACACATATATGCTTGCAATGTAAGAACAGTCTAGTGGGGCTAGTTTGTGCAAAGCAAAGCACATTTGTTAGTGTAGAATCACTTCCCAGTTATACTACATAGTTGATTTCCAACAGCAAAAGCCTATGACTGTAGTACGACTGAAACTTCATTTTTGTAGTATGTGTTATCTGAATGATTCTTTCACTAGGTCACAGGAATACACTCTGTAAATCAAACCATAATAAAACAAAATGAACAAATTCTACAGAGATGACTATGGAAAGTCAGCTGGGATATGAAAAGAGAAGTAGAAGCCAAATTCCCTGTTCTCTGCAGCATTGCTGTGGGAAAATTAGGTTAAATGTCTGCAAAATTGCTGGCTCGATAGCAAGACAGTGGAAGATTTTCCATAATTCTATTTTACATTCTGTGTGTTTATATCTGGGATTTTTCCTTTAAAGAAAGTCCGGGTTAATGAAATAAATATTAAGTGTGGGTTTCAGTTCATACAATGTTTTGATTTAAAGCTTAAGTAATCTATATCTAACCTAATCATTATGTGGTCCCACTGTGGTCAGTAAATTGAAAGAAGCCTACAGAATTTTTAGGCATTTTCAGTTGCCTTTTTCTCTGTATTTGTCCAACTTTGTCCATTGATATGGAGAAAGCCTCAAAAAGCTAGCTTAGAATTAAATGTCAAACATTTGGGTGCCTAAATTAAGACGAATGAAGCCTACCCTTAAGTACTAATAAACTTTTCCATTGTGTGCGTGTCCCCCATGATATATAATGACCTTGATTCAGTAGAAATAAAGCTGACTACTCACATTATCTTTAAGCACTGTTTTGTTTTTATTTCCCCCCATAGAAGCTCAGATTTTGCTTTAAGAAAGGATCAGGTTTCTGTATTAATTCTGGAATCTGCCACTTCAGTTTGGAAATAAACTTTCTCAATGAGAGAGAGTTTTGGTTTTGTTTTTACAAAACTTAAAACAAGATTTCAAGATAAATTGTTGTTTCAAATAATTTTTTTCCAAGCTTTTTCAACATGTCCCATAGAAATCCTGAAAAAAATATTACTCAGTAACTTTCAACTGAAACGTCAAATCCTAAGAAATATAGTGTTCTAACTAGGTAGCAGTACAATTTACTCACCTTTTTAAACTGACTGCTTAAGTTATGAATTATTTGAATGGAACCAGCTCACAGACAAGGCATAATTTTCCTGTGTCACAGTTTCTTTTTCTCTCTCTTCCTCATACTAATTTTATTTTTCTGTTTTAATTTGCCATCATTTATTCTACTTTTCCTTTTTATTCTCTTCTTTTTATTTTCTTCCTTAGTTTGAATCATAGCAGGAGTCAGGACCTGGCATAGCAATGACGTTGGCTGTAGTTACTTCCAGCTGATTCCAAACTTTAGAACCAAAGAGGAAGATACAAGGGGAAAAAATATTTTCTACAAACTTACCATAGCAAAAAAAAGTAGATAATAAGAGTTTTGAATAAGTTTCCCAACAATTACAATGAACATAGCCCGTTCCAAATAAACGGTGATTTAGTTAATGTTAGGAGTATCCTTGGAAGCCATATCGGCCAAGTGGGAGGCACAATATATTGAAAAAAAAAAATGTTGCTGGAGCATTTACAAGCATGAATATGAAGAGAATTAGTGCCAGATGAAGTTCCAGTAAGGCTATTGAATTCACAGCAATGCAAGGTATGAGATAGTTTGGACAAACTTGTCTTGGAATACTTTTCAGTTGGAGGAAAGAGCAGGCTGACAGTATTACTGGAGGGTGCAGGTAGAGGTGTTGTCTTTTGATATGTGAATCTGATGTTGCATGCTGCATGGAGCATGAATTTTCAGCTGTTTTTAAGAGGAAATCTCCACCCTCTACCTGGCACATGGGTAACTCCTCCTGTGCTGCTTTCCCGTACCCTTTCAGCAGCTTCCTGGGTTGCACGAATTCCATCTAATATTTTCTGGACCTCTGGGAAAACATCTTTCTGTCTTTCACTTTTGAGGCTTGACTGCTGCTTTAGGTAAACTCTTTGTTTCTTTCAGGGATCTACGAGGATGAGCTGTTGCTACAGGCTCCCTCCTGGCTCTGCCACTGTGTATCCCCACCCTCCTGACATTTCTGCTACCCATGCATGCTTATTTGTCCTTCAGAAAGACACCACTTCCTTCTGCTTTCAGGTGGTTCCCCTCCGTCCACAAGTCTGAAGCTGGGGCATACAGGCAGCCTTTCTCAACAGCAACAGTTTTAACAGAGTCTAGGTGGTGCTCAGAGGATACCTACAATCAAAAAATTCAAAAATACCATACCATGCACCAAATGCAGTAAGAACTGGAGAAGTTCTTAAAGAAGTACTCATTTCTCATAAAAACAGACTTTCTTGTGGATTTTTTTGGTTCATCATGCCTCTGGTATAAGCCTGACAGCCAAGCTCTAGTGCAGGAGCACATCATTTCCTCCCACTCTAGAGCAGGGTGCAGCCGAGGGAGGGGGTGTTCTGTTGACATCTGATATGAAGACCTGGAGAGGATAAGTAAGAGAGATATTTTTGTTAAAGAGCTTTTTAAAACAACAATGCTTTTAAGAATCTATTGAAATCTTGGCTGATTATGAATATTCCTAGGGTTACTCTTTACCCTAAACATTGGCGATTTCTTCTAGCATCAGGATGCAAAGGCTAGCGCCTAGGAAAAGGAAACAAAACAAAACAAACAAACAAAAAACCAAACCAAAACAAAACAAAAAACCAAAAAAAACCCAGAAGGGCAAGAGACTTTCTGTAAAAGTCTTCCATGGTGTGAGAGATGCCAGAAGCTGCTGAAGGATTTCCTGTGAACTGAAAGACTCTTCCCTGTTAGCAAGGTTACACGCATTTTTTTCTAGGAGCTGAAATAGAAGTATTAGCAAAACTGTGGGAGTTAGATGGAGAGGTAGAGAGCGAGGAGCAACACAAAGCAGAGCTGGTGGGATGAGATGCAGCGTGAGGCAGAGCCAGGGAGCTCACAGAAGCAGCAGCAGAGGCAGCTTGCACCGTGCTGAGCTGAGTGAGCTGCAGGCAGCAGCTACAGCAGAGGCAGCCAGCGGGAACAACACCAACAACAGGTCGGATCAGCTTAAATCAAACCTTGGTGCCTAATGAGAGTTAAAAATGTTAATAAGTGAATTAACATTACTTCAGGGGAGGAAAACCATTAGTCTCACAGCAGTCAGAGGAAAAGTCTGTGAGGTTTTATGCTTTGAGCGCTGTTTTTATCCTGTTTGAGTTTTCCTTCGGAGTTTCTACTTTGTTGGTGTTTTCTTCCTTTAATAAAAAATATTGCTTGTAAACAATTTCAATCATGTTCGTAAGTGGAACAAATCAGTCATCTGAGTACTGGAACATGTATTTTTCCCAGGTTTCTTGATATAGACCTGACCTGGTGTTTTTGTTAATAACCTTTTACAATTCTTTTCATTTCAATAAATTATTTCACACGTTTTATACTGGCTTCATAATATTTCATCATCCACGATTTAAATTTAAATGTATTGTGTTCTCTCTTCTTTATGTGACAGGACACTTCCTGTAAAGAGATCTTCCTTCAAAATAAGCTCAGCAACTCAACCCTGATTCTCTCTTCTCCTCTTCCTCACTTCTGGAACAAATTCTAACTCATTTGAAATCTGTCAGTAAAATTATTTAAGGTACATTTAGTTACATTTCACATGACTGAGTTTTAACTGAGGTAATTTAAAATTCGCTATTTAGCAGCACTCTGAAGTTGTATAAATAGTCCATTGTAATGCATGACTGATTGATTTATTGATAAATATGGCTTCTTCAAGGAGGAATAGGGGTCAGTATATATCGTCCACAAGCTATTAGATTGAACTCCACTGCCTCCTTAGGGTGCAGTTTGACAAAATAGTTTGCAGCGAGTTGATAGGTTGTGTAGTGTATCTGTATCTAGAGGCAGAGAACATTAGCATCAGTGGAGTCTTTGAAAGTAACATTGGAATGAGTATAATAAAATCTGAAAATAACAGTCAGCCATGCAGTGCTGGCAGATTACAAAATCTCCTACCATTTTAAATGCCTGTGCTGCAGTCCTCTGAAGAGAAAGAGTGCACCAAGACATAACGAGAATTTATTCTTTTATGGGCTTGGATAGACACAGTGCCCTGCATGCTAACCCAGGAAGGAAAGTGTTAAACACTTACTGTATGTGTAGCAATGCTTAGCAGTGAACCTTTACATCCAGTACAATTAATACCCCTTTGTGTATTTCTTTGATCTTAGTCCTTTTGATTTTAACTGCTCTGATACAGATGTCTAGACGAATCCAAATACTTTTACAATAAATGTAATCTGCTTTGAAGGACATATGGTTCAGCTCTGCGAAGTACTAACAAGAACTGGTTTTTGTAATATAGCCTATCCATCACTTCTAGGTTGAAAAATGCAGAAAATAACCAATCCCCTGAAAATGGAAGTCTAGGGATATTTTTTCTCTGCATCTGTAAGTACATAAAACAAGTAGATATAAAGCTACTGAGGGCTGATTTATACTTTTAATCTAAAGTTCATACTGACATATGTTCACATGGCTTAAAACTACTCAGGCTTACAGCAGTGACACTTCTCAGGACCTTTAAACAGCCCTGGAGAACCTTGCTTGATCCTCAGAAGCTCATGGGAGCCTAGAGATCACCTAGGTTGCACAAGCAGTAATCCTGTTTAAAGAAAATATATACTGCCTGACACATGACAGAGTCTTTGAAACAAGCAAAATCAATGTGGGAAAATCTTAAGAACTGAAAAGGAATAGCAGAAAGATACTATTTTGACTGAAAGTCTGGGATTACACTGAAGGACTAAATTGTTCTGGGTTACTGGAAATCATAAAACCAAGCTAGGATGGCTGCCCCCACAAAACGTGTGAGCATGTGCTGTTAGCAAGTTGGAGCGGTTAAACAGCTGAACTCACTTCATAACAAAAAATCTCCAACTATAGGTTTGACCATCCTTATTTTTAACATTCATATTCTTGTTATGGGTAAAAAGTAAATGCACCTCTATACAAAGCCAAGAGATTGTTCTCACCGCAAATTAAATTTAAACAGTGTAATCAAAGAAATACTGTTCAGATCTATTTGTTGCAGAAAACAAAAGGAAGAAAAAAGAAAAAAAAAAGAAAAAATAAAAAGGAAAGAAGAAAAAAACTCGGAAGAAGGAAGAAAGAGGAAGGTGAAAAGTCTGACCAAATACCAGTTAAATTTATTGCGTGTGGTCTTGCCAGCACCTATGCCTTTCTCTCTGGTGTTATGCTCTTAGACCCTTCCACTGTCCATCAGGGTCTGAAGGGTCACTGTGGTGATGAAAGAGTGAGTTGTCTATTCCAGGTTTCTTACAGGGTGGGAGATTATGGTGATAGTGGTGGTAGTACAGTTCTTCTTCCTCTTTCTAGGGTCCACTTGGACTGTTATTTCTGCTACACTTTGATACATTCACTCTTTCTTCACTGGTCTACAGGTCTGTGTTATAGCTGCATTTGCAGTGTATGGAATGTCTTATATCCTCCATAGGTTTTTTTGTTCTCTTTGCTGACGCTATGTATTAGGTTTGCATGGCAAGATTTTTGTAGCAGGGGGGTACAGGGAGTGGCTTCTGTGAGAAGCTACAAGAAGTTTCCCTTATGTCTGGTAAAGCCAATCCCAGCTGACTCCGATATGGACCCACTGCTGGCCATGGCCAAGCCCATCAGCGATGGTGGTAGTGCCTCTGGGATAACATATTTAAGAAGGGGGAAAAAAACCTGTGCAACTGAAGCCAGAGAGAGGAGCGAGAATATGTGAGATGAAACAACTCTGCAGACCCCCAGGTCAGTGCAGGAGACAGGAGGTGCTCCAAGCACCAGAGCAGAGATTCCCCTGCAGCCCATGGTGAAGCCTATGGTGAGGCAGGCTGTGCCCCTGCAGCCGTGAAGGTTAATGGTGGAGCAGCCCATCTCCACCTGCAGCCTGTGGAGGACCCCACGCCAAAGCAGGGGGATGCCTGAAGGAGGCTGTAACCCCATGAGAAGCCCATGCTGGAGCAGACTCCTGGCAGGATCTGTGGCCCTGAGGAGAGAGGAGTCCAGGCTGGAGCAGGTTTGCTGGCAGGGCTTGTGACCCCATGGGGGACCCATGCTGGAGCAGGCTGTTTCTGAAGGATGGCACCCCATGGAAGGGACCCACATTGGAGCAGTTTGTGAAGAAAAGGAGCCCAGGAAGGACTCACACTGGAGAAGTTCATTGAGAGCTGCATCCTGTGGGAGGGAGCCCATGCTGAGGCAGAGGAAGAGTATGAGGAGAAAAGAGCAGCAGAGACAACACGTACATCAAGATGTACTGGCTGCAGCTGCCATTACCATCCCCCTGTGCTGCTGAGGGAAGGATGTAGAGAAATCTGCAGTGAAGGTGAGCCCGGGAAACTGTAATAAGATTTGGTTTTATTTCTTATTATCCTACTCTGATCTGATTGGTAATAAATTAAATTAATTTCCCCAAGTCAAGTCTGTTTGCCTGTGATGGCAATTGGTGAGTGAACTCTCGCTGTCCTTTTCTCAGCCCATGAGCCTGTGTCACATTTTTTTTCTCTCCCCCTGCCCAGCTGAGGAACAGGAATGATAGAGCAGCTCGGTGGGCACCTGGCATCCAGCCAGGGTCAACCCACCACACCCTAAAAATGGGCTTGGTCGAGTCCTCTAGTCTACATTTCTTTACCTAAAAAGTGGTGAGTATTAGGTCTCCAGCATCATCCTGTGTTCGCTTTCTGGCCATGCCATGTTTGTTCTCCTATATGACTTTGTGGCCCTCTGCTCTCAAGCCAGGTACTCCTCTGCAGTGAATCTGTCATACATACTTGTGCACTGCTGGAGTCATACACAGAGTATCTACTTGCTAGTGTTCTCCATGTGAAAATTATGTTAAAACAGAGAAAGAGAAAGAGCAGTGCATGTAAAATTCAGTAGGCAGAAATTACCTCCTGATCACTGGAAAAATGGCCGTTACAGCTAAGCAAAGTAAAAGAAAGCAGGACAAAACAAGATCATACATAGCAGGCTGAACCATCCAGTGCTCAGGCCTTGCCCAGTTCGTTCAAAGCTTCTGGCCACTGACTAGCAATGGCAATAGTGTATATACTAAACTACAGGGCTTTGCTATCTTCTTAATTTTGTGTCCTTCTACCCTGAAAACACTCAGTCTTGCTTATTCTTTTAGTCTACCCTTGCAAAGATGTTGTGCTAATTTTTCCCAGTTCCTTCTCTCATAATTCTTTTATTTGAGTTATCTCCATATTCTCCCTGGCATGAAGACAAGAAGCCACTTATTTTCCTGTTGTTGGACATAGCAGGAGCAGTATTTGGTAGTATTGATCTCTTCTTGGGGATATTTCGTTTAAAACTGCAGAGATTAAAGACCGGTGGTGGACATCTTGCTGAGGTCAGCCAGTGACTTTGGTCTCACAGCAGTAGAAAAAAATGACTATTTTGGTCGAGGATTAATTTTTTTTCTGCTGAAAAGATGAAATTGGAAATTATGGAGAAATCATGACAAAAGCCACTGTCTTCAGCTGGAGCGCAAAACTACATCAGATTTATCCTTGCCACATTCAGTACGTTGCCTGTAGTTGATCACCTATTTTCTAGGGGTTTTATCCTCAAACACTCATTCTGCCTTTACTGCCATTGCATCTGGCTGGAAAGCAGGAATAGAACCCTGGTCCTGTCTTTATAATCAGTCCTAACTAAAGCAAATGCCTAAGTACTTCTGACAATGATGCCTATGTAACAACTGAGAAGAACGTCAAGCATTAACATACTGCCTCTGACGCTGACAGGTCATCCTGGGCTTCGATGCTTTTCTCAGCACTACTTCCAAGAATAGCATTTGAACCTTGATTGCAGCCTTGCTTTTCTGAAGTGTCGCCTGGCAACAAAATATGCACCAAGTGATTAGTTTTTTTCAACTTAAGCATGTTTTGTGGTTACATTTCCCCAGACTTCTCTGACTTGAACACTTTCTCCTTGATTAAAAGGACAGCAAAAGCTTAGTCACAAAAAGCTATTTTAAAAGGTACTGAACTTCAAAATGACTCTAATAAAGTACTGCTTTTGATGCATTCCTGCCATACATTTATATTTTTATTATTAAAAGTGAAGATTTATATGGAGAGAGGGTTTTTTTTTTATTCTTTTCTCTAGAACTTTTGGACGTGGGGTGCCTGTGTTTGATCCTTCTGGCAGGAGGAAAGGTGTAAGTTGCACATTTTAACAGAGGCATACAGCTGTATATAAATGAATACACAGTTATAGCCAAACCTAAAAAAGGTCATGGAGAAAATGAAACTAGAAACCCTTTCTAGTTGTAGAGTGGGAACACAGGGAGTCTTTAGTGAATTAACACCTTAACAATTCCTGTTGATATATGTTTTTGTGGGGACATAAGAGCATATTCAGAATGAAAAGGAAAGTTCAGCAGGTGCCGGTGCTATTAAGCTTCACCTTCTCCTGTCTTTTATATCTATATATTTATGCCTGTGGCAATAACTTTCATTCCACTCTTGTATTTATAGCCAGTCACCATATGTAAGGGACAGTTTAGCTAAATTGTTCTACTGTTTACACCAGCGTGACACTGGAGTTTTTCTTTTTACATACATTAATGAAAAAGAAAAAATCAAAGTACTTATGGTTCAAAGGGAAAGGGAACTACTGGGATCAATACTTAGAACATGCCTGGAAATAAGCCCTGGTTGGGAAGCTATATGGAACAAGGGCTGGGATCAAGCTGGATTCTGCCCTAACAGGAAGGATGGGGTGGGAGTTGTACCAGGGGAAACATGCCTGTCTCTGAAATTTTCTGCAGCCATACAGAGAGAGCTTATGCAAGTAGCAGCATGAAATGTCTTTCTTCCCTCTTCCACACTGCTCTCCTATATTTCCCAGCATGTTCTTCAGGATCACTGCCTCAACTGTTCCACCTGCTTAACCCAAATGAGCAGCCAGGTATTCACCGAGCCACCCCAAGCACCTGCGCCACTTACCTGGGAAGCGGTACATGCAGATGGATCGACAACTTAGAATCAGAGTCAGAATCATTTAGGTTGGAAAAGACCATTAAGATCATTGAGTCCAACCATAACCCTAACACTGCCAAGTTCACCACTAAACCATGTCCCTGAGCACCACATATACGCATCTTTTAAATGAAGATTAAAAGGTAATCAAGGGATGATTACCTTCATCCCTTCAGGGATGGTAACTCAACCACTTCCCTGGGCAGCCTGTTCCCTTGTTTGATAATACTTTTAGTGAAGAAATTTTTCCTAATATCCAATCTAAACCTCCCCTGGTGCAACTCAAGGCCATTTCCTCTTGTCCTAACTTGACAGGCTTTTGAAGAAAAAGAGAAAGCAATGCAGAAGTATCTCTGGTGCAGCTAAAAACACATGATAGAGCAGACAACTGATACTAGTGACAGCAGTCGTGAAAAAGAGAAGAGCATAGATGTTTAATGGCAACAGCTTGTGAAGGACACAGCCTCAGCTTTCAGCAAGTGAGGAATAAATGTCACATTTGACTGAATCTTTCCCTTCTCATACGGGCTTTCCCTCTGCTTTTATCATGCGTGAGCAGAATTTGGCACAGTAAAAATGGCATTCCCCTCCTGTCATGAGGGTTTTCTCCTACAGTGCCTGTGAATAGGCACCGTCCAGGATGATTCAGAGAGTGGAGCCTCTTCTGGATAGGCATCAATTGTGCTGCTTTGAATCAAACGTGGTATGACTTTTACTTACTGCTGTAAATTGGCTTTGTTTGCATATCTATGTGTCAGTTTTGCCTACATACCAAAATGTTATCTACCTCCAGTTCCTTCTAAAAGGGAAGATGCATGTCTCAACACATAAGGACTATTTATTTATCCAGGAATATTCATATCGGGGTCTGTTTGGAAGGCATTTCTCTCTACTGGGAGTATTGTAAATCCGTATCCTTCAAAAGGATGTTGTATGGAGGTTGATGACTTCAGAGTGCCACAGCTGCTTAACAAACATTAGTGAAAGAAACTTTGTAGAGGCCTTTTAGATGCTTCAAGTTTGGCAAGGTGGTGGCAGGAGGGACAGGACACAGGAAGAAATACCTTTCTGGTGTGGTTAATCACAAGTGGAAGACTTGTGGTTTCATAGAGTTCTCTTTGCTTTTTTCACCCATCTCACAACGCTTTGAACAGTTACAATTTGATCCATAACCTTCACCAGTATGGAAGGCCCAGACTCTGATATTAGATGTATTTTTCTGAGCACTTTCCTAATAATTTTTCTAAGCATTCAGAAAACAGGAAAATATTTCTTTATGTATGTTGTGTATTTGTGCACATCTGTCAGTCAGTCTGTTTGGGTGTTCAGGGCTGCCAGTAAAGGCCCAGCACTGAATCTGAAGCTCTCTTCTTGTATTGTCACACTTAAAAATCCAAATGGGAATGCTTTTCAGGCTGGCTGTATTATAGCTTCATGAAGTGTGAAGAGGAGATGAAATAAGGGCAACTGCAAGCTGCATTTATGTGATTATTTTATTACCATTTCCGATCTGTAGCAGATGGCTGTGAAGAAATTATTGGAAATAACATTATGTATGTATGTTTGTGAGTGAGAGAAAGAAGGAAAGATATTGCTTATTAGTAAGAGTGTGCTGCCTTCTGCTTTTAAGTACTAGACATACTGAAGTGATTGACATGCCTGGTGACACCTTCCTTAACCTTTGTTTTCTTAAAAAAAGCTGTAGAACTTATTATAAAGAAGGTGTTAGGAGCATCATAAAACAAAATCAAATCAATCTTTAGAATACATAAGATACATTTAGAGGGAGCCATAGACAAATAATTTATCAGAAAACATCACCAGGCATACAAGGCCATTTGTTAAAGATCACTGTGTATGTGAATAGTGTCTCTTTATAGACCTGGAAGTGCTCAGGGGGCCAATAAGGCATAAATTTAAGCTAGGAAAAATGATTAACTTTTAGTTTGAAGTGGAAAAAATTATCTCTTTGCTGGTTTCATGAAAGACAGGAACCTCCACAGTGAGCTAGAGATCACAGAATTTAGTGTTTTTTTCTTTACTCACTTTGATTCATGTAAGGGAGATACAGCACACCCTGATGTCACCATATTTATGTTATCATCAGTGTGATTTTATAACAAAAGCATTGCAATAGAGCAGGACCCTCCTCCTTTTCCTTATAGCTGTTTCCCAGTCCTGGATTCACCTTTCTCCTAAGCTGTTTTCTGTGTCTTCACTCCCCTGTCTCACCCAGTGCTTTCCCACCACTGCATATCGTTCCCACCCACCCTCCAAAGATCAATTTCTACTAAGCCATGGTTATGGTGTTTTCTGGCTCCAGTTTAAGGCTCAATCAACCTACTGAAATTCAGCCTCCCTGTCTCCATCCACTGTTCCTCCTTTCCATCATTGTTGCCTCTGGGAATACATTCCTTGCCCTGTTTTTGGTTTTCTCCCATACAGATATTAGATGTTTTCCACAGTGTTAATCTTGGGCATAACTTAGTCCTGGACTTCAGTCTGCTGCATCATCTCTTATGGAGGTAGGAAGCTTGAAGCATGGAAATAAGAACTCAAGAGAATCACTGAGGCTAGAGTTAACCACTTGTTTACTGTTAAAAAGAACACATTACCTATGATTCTCCAAGGCTTACTCTTTGGCTGGAAGTGGCTTTTAAGAGGGACAACAGAAGGTAACATCTTGAAGTATGGATTACTAACATGGCAAGGATTTGTTTAAAAGCACTAAGGTGCTAAAGGATCTAGATATTCTCAGAGTGGGAAAAGAGGAACCAGAACATTTTAGTTATAGATTACATTTTCCCTTTACTTTGCTTTTGGATTTGTTAGAAACATTCTGGCTGATACTTAGAAAGTAATGCTTAGCATGACACAGATTGCCTGGATGAGAAAATTGTGGCCCAGACCATAAATGTTTGGTTAACTTCTAACTGAGAAAAAGGTCTTTCACTGGGAATTGCTAATGTTAGCAGCCCAGTTTACAATCTAAACATCTTTTATGGGTCCTTTTAAACTTAAAGCAGATTTTGAGTATCTTTGTATTAGGTTTAAATGGTAAGGTTTCTGTAGCCAGTGGAGAAGGAAGGCAGCTGTAGGGTTGGCTTCTGTGAGAAAAGATCCAGGGCTGCCCCCATATCGGACACAGCCAGTTCTAGCCAGCTCCAAAACAGACGCACCCCTGCCCAAAACTGAGTCCATCCATGACACTGGTGACACCTCTGTGTTAACATATTTAAGAAAAGGTAAAAAATTATGTGCAGCATCTGTGAGAAAGGAGTGAGAAAATGAGAGAGGAACAACCCTGTATACACCAAGGTCAGTGAAGAAGGAGGGGGTGGAAGTGGTCCAGGTGCCAGAGAGAGCCCATGGAGGACCCCATGCTGCAGCAGGTAGAGATGTACTGAAGGAAGCTGCAGCCTGTGGAAGGCCCATGCTGGGGCAGGCTCCTGGCAGGAGCTGCAGCCTGTGGGGATGAGCCCATGCAGGAACAGGTTTGCTGGCAGGAACTGTAACTTCTGGGGGATCCATGCTGGAGCAGAGCATTCTGGAAGGACTGTAGCTTATGGAAAGGATGCATGCTGAAGCAGGTCTTGAAGAACTGTAGCCCACGGGAAGGACCAATGTTGGAGAAGTTTGTGAAGGACTGTATCCCATTGGAGGCACTCCATGCTGGAGCAAAGGAAAAAGGTGGGGAGGAAGAAGAGGCAAAGATGAAGTGTTATTAACCCCCATTCCACATTCCCCTGCGTCACTCAGGGAGGAGGTATAAGAGTAAGGAGTGATGTTCAGCCTCAGAAGAAGACAGGGTAGGGAGAAGATGGTTTTAGTTCTGTTTTGATTTCTCACTGTCCTACTCTGTTACTAATTGGTAATACATTAAATTAATTTCCGCATGTTGAATCTGTTTTGCTGGTGGTAGTAATTGGTGAGTAATCTTCCTGTCCTTACCTTGACGCATGGGCTTTTCCATTGTATTTTCTCCCCTGTCCTGTTGAGGAGGGCAAGTGACAGAATGGTTTGGTGGGCACTTGGCAGCCAGCCAATGTCAATCCTACACCATCTTTTATGACATCAGTTTTATTGGTATTGATTCATTCATGACATTGATTTCTTAAATCATGTTGTTCTTACTTAGACTGGGTGAGCTGTAGATGAGAATATTGCTAGCTGTTTAGCTGTCTGGCCCTGACTTGGGTCCAAGTTACATGCATACAGTTTAGGAATATTGAGAAAGATATTTTATTTTCCCAAATTAAAAAAAAAAAAAAAAAAGTGAAATAAATAGAAAAGCATTCTTTTTCAGCATTTTTTCTCACAGTCTCCACATATGAGCAAAAATACGTAGCTGTAACCCAGCAGTGGTAATAATATCTTCCTCTTCTATAATTGCTTTCTCCTGATTATTTTATTTTTTGTTTCTATATATATGTACACTCATCAGAATTATTTTAACCTGAACTCTAAACATTTTGAACGGCACAAATCAAGTGCAAACTTACATATGTAAACTCTATGGCTTATACCTGTATGTATGCAATGTTTGATGCTGATAATTTTCATTAACAGCATGGGAGGAGCACACAGATTTGTAGAATGTTGGTAGTAATGTGAAGCAGCTCAGTAACTCGTACTAACAATGTTTGTGTTTTGGTATAATAGAATATTATCTGAAGCTTGATTTTTAAATCACTGCTCTCCATTTTAAGGACACATTTTTTCTACTGAGGGTGTGATTAAACTCCTGCTGATGTCAAGAAGAGAAGGACTTGGCTTAAAATAAGCATGTAACTCACATTATCATTATGGTATAGTAATTACATGCATCATCAAAAGCAGAATGTGCCCCTAGGTGCATTCTAATGTAAACTCTAGTGTGTACTGTACACACGTTCTGTAGCTCATTTTAAAAACATGGGGATAATATTTTTTATGGGAAAATTGCAGATCTGGGAATGCATTGTATATCAGGAATGATTATTACCTGCTATAACTGTGAATTTCATTGTACTGCAAAAATCTGTGAATGTCCCTCTGTACCTTTATACCACAGTGCAGTTGCTGATAAAAGGCTAAAGTGAGCTCAGTTATTCCAGCTGAATGCCAGATGTGTGGAATCTGTGAATCCTACCTCAGCTCAAAGGTATAGATGGTACCCTGGGTGTATCTGGCTTTCAGTTTGACTTTTGTGTCCATTAATCTTCCTAGCTTCTGATTAACCATATGTATTATACTGCGGCAATTAAGTTCTCCTTAACAAGATACTTTAAATCTTCATTGAATGTAGAGTTAATGCTTGGATATGGTGTTAGTTTTTTACATATATCACTGATGTGTGGGGGTTTTTTTCACAGTAAAGGATAACGTTACCACTTTCTGACCTCTCCAATGTTCTTTTCATGTAGTACATAAACCCTTTTCTCTGCTGTACCAGTGTCAGACGGTGTCACCTGGCTAGTTTAGATAACTGTCTGGTTTATGTGATACTTTCTCTCCCATTGCTCTTCCTCTTGTAATAGCCCTCCAGCAGTTCAAAATTTTTGGATCTGAATCTCTGACTTATATGCCTTCCCAGAGAAGTGAATGCATATAAAGAAGAAGAAGAAAAAAAAAAAAAAAAGTATATCATATGAAATTGCGTATGTCAGTTATGTTCATACCTGCTCAAGTCTCCCTCCAAATTAGAAAACCCCAGTTTAGCTGACTGAAACACTGCCCACAGGTATGCATAGCAAAGCTAAAAAGTGACTGCATGTTTTATATATATATATATATATATATATATATATTCCTATATCACAGTATTCAAAATAATAAGATGTCCCCTATGTTTTCAGTCCTTTTACTTATATTTCTAAGTGCCATTCCAGGTCAGCTCTCTCTCTCTCCACTATTGAAAAGGATCAAGCAAAGGAACTTAGGTAAGTAACAGGAAAAAAATACAGGAAATCTCTGTCTTGGCAAAGAACAGTTCTGATTGAACAAGTAAAGCACTTGACCTGTGTCTTCAGAGGTGTTAATGTGGATGTCAGCATCAGTAACAGTTAGGTGCTATGGCTGTCCTCGAGATCACTGCCCAGTGGCCAGTCAACCCAATAACTGCTCGTGTCACACCACAGATGCTAAGACCCAGTTCCTTATCCAGGCAGAAGGCTTTTTGAACTGGTGCTCCTCTTGCCAATCTGTATACAGCATACGCAAAAAGCAACTGGGAAACAAGCAGCAAACCTACTGCTGAGTAACACACGCTAACCCGAGGGGAAGTGCCCAGCTGAAACTCCCATGTCAGTTCATTTGGAGATTGATTTTTACCTGTATTGTTGAATTCTCTACTAGCCCTCTATAAAGCACATCTGTGGCAGCTCTTTTACTAAACATACAGAAGTAAATACAACCTTTGATCGGAACCTCGGCTTCCCACTTGAGTGGAGCCTAACTCATAGCTGTATTCAACATTGGTATGGGTTGAATACATGTAGCCAAATTAAAGTTGTGTATTGTATGTTGGAAGTAATCACTGTTACATTCCTTAAAACAATAAATCTCCTATAAGATCTGAATAGATTCACAAATAAAGGAAGAAAAGTCAGAGGATATTAGAAGTTTCAGTTGTTCTTAGAATTATTCTGATACAACCCAGAACAAAACATTTATTTAAAGTAATAGGCTAGATTAAATGCTGATGTGTATAGTTCAGAGTTGCTGCAGCTAAAAGCAGGATAAATGAAGCTGAATGTGCCCTCGTAAATTTTCAGAGTCAGTTCTAGCACACAATTATCAAGTGTTTAGTGTAAATACAAATTTTGCCCTCCACAAAGTGAGTACAAGCTCAACTTTCAGTATATTATGTGCCTGTTCAGTGCCATGTTGTGTAACTACTGCTAGTCCTAATGTTGTATTTTGTTAGTTTTGTAGAGAATAGCTTAGAGGCATTTTAATAAAATGTATTTGGAAAAAAATTAGAAAGCAGAAATACAGTGTGTTACACTGTCCGTTTCTTAAACTTTGAAAAAAAAAAAATAGGGCACACAGGTGGTTATATTATTTTCTTTAGTTACAGTGCATAATATTTCAGCTAATGAACTTCTTAATGCCTTTCCTAAAATCAAACAGCACGTAGTAAAACATTAAAAATAACCTTAATAATATATTTAATCTTTATAATATACATAGCAAAGCAAAGAGAACACATAAGCTTACTTTCCTTATTTCATTATAATTTCTGTAAATGTCCTCAGAGATATATAGGATTTAACCTATGATTCTATGAATCTCACACAGAAAACTATGTTTTTATGGAACCATCTATAATGCAAGAACTACCTCAAAATATTTCTAAACTCCACAACGTTTTTTTTAGAAGGTGTGTTGGTGTATTATCCTTCTCAGAATTTTGTGCCTGAAATAGTCCCTTCATTAGTTTTACTGCTCTGTTACACTTGGAAAGTGAGACAGAAAAAGTACTATATTTTGAGTGACGAATTGTGTAATCATGTATCTGCAAATATTCAAAATGTGTAGAGCGTATTGAACAACTAACTAAATGAAATGTCCTGAATTTAATTTCATTTAAATAAGTAAAGGTCACATTTTAATAAACTAATCTATGGGTAGAATTTTTCTCATTTAACTTGTAGCCATCTAAAATTAGGTACCTAGCCTAAATCAGTTGTCTAAGCTCCTTTTATATTCCATACAGAGTTAGACACTTCCAGAGATAGTGAGGATAAATCTTCCTTTGGAAACAGTTGTCTTCCTTCACTTACTATGTAGAAAGAGACTAAATTTAGCATAAACACCCAACTTTTAGATTATTAAAACTAGATTGATTGAGTTTCATTAAATGCTTTCAAAGGGGGCTACTTCCAGACTGAGGTAAGAGTCACTGTAGGAAGGTAATTGCAGTCCTCCTTCCTGTTAAACCACTCACCTTTCTGATGGACCATCTGATGGACAATTTGGTGAATGAATCTTCTATTGCAAGATCAGAACTGTTGATTAGCAATAATGCAATTCATGGAGACAATAGTTCTTTCCTAAGTGAATTGTGTAAGAGCTTTACATAACAATTCATTAACAGTGGTAAAATGATTAGGCCTGAGAGCTCATTATGTAAAACACAGTGTCTATGAAAAAGGAGCGAAGTGGCCACTTGTGAAATCCATAAAAATATCTTGCAGCAAAATAAAAGGAAGTCACAAAGCCTATTATAAAACTAACAAGAAAATAGCAACAAGAACTTTGTTTCTCATTTTCATTGCCTTATGCTGAAAAAAAATTGGGAGATGCCATGAAAGGGTTTGACATTAAAGCAAAAACGTGAGTAGAAAAATAACCAAGGAATTGTCACAGCAAAGGTAGAACAATATAATAAGCAGGTAAAATATTAGTTGACAAGAAAGAAAGGCAATAAAATAATTCTTTAAAAAGGCAAGATGAATTCAAGGGTATTGACAATTATAGTAACGTGTATAAGTTAAATTTTCATGGATGTTGTATCAGTAATTTATATGCCTATAGAGACAGGGACTGCATCTGAGTCTTTGAGCTGTTGCAGGTTTTGTGGACTTAGTGAAACTGGACTTATTATTTTAATGAATGTAGGAGACAAGAAAGATAGTTTCATGCAAATGATCATGGATTATTTTCTTTTTTTCCTAGCAAAACTGAACAATGGATGTGATTTGGCAAAAAGGAAAACTTTGAAAAAGTGAATATTTAGTTTGTATTTTTGTATCCTGCAAATTATCCTGTTTGTATTCTGTAGAAGTTTAGAAATAATTACAGAACAGTTTGCTTTAGCCAGTTTGCAAAACAAATGCATTTCAGTTCATACACTATTAACTTTTTGTAATAAATGTTATTTTAAAAGATCAAGTTTTAAATCATACATAGAATTCAGTATGGTTAGGGCTAAGCAGAATTTGATTTGCTTCTGTTTTTGAAATGGAATATATTCCATTATGCAATACAATATCACATTAATTGCACCTTTCTACTGGGCTTGCCCTTCTCTTTCATATCAATGACAAATACTTTTTTCCAATGTCAAGGATATGTGTGACTGATCAGATCTCTGCATGTTAAGTCTTATTAATTAATGAAATGTTGACTTTCACATTTGACTAATCAGTTATATCAGATTTCATATCTCTGTTATTGAATTCTGAAAGAGCTTCCATGTTTCCCTTCATGCGGCCTCACATGGGGATGTGTTCCCCATAAACATCTGCCAACGAATATATTATGGACATCCAAAACACTTCTTGTTTCTATTACGTTTTACAAAGTCTTTAGAGTAATTAAGCTGTTATAGCACTATTAATAATTAAAAAAAAAGATATTGGCCTTTCTGCTGTTGCCTTTATTTTTGTGCATGCCTCCACTTTTTGGGTGCAACTGTCTATTTTCCCCCAGGTAAATTCTTTGGGAAGAGGGTTCACTTTACTTCTCTTTGTAGAGAATCTGAGAGTAGGTGTTAGTATGTGCTATGCATCTGATTGATCCTAGGCATCATGGTAATAACAATGCATGAGGAAATCATTATTCAGCTTTTTCATCATATGGATCTAGTTTCTTACGCTAGCATTGCTATGGTAATATTACAGTATTTCACATTAGATGAAACACAAAAAGTGTCATTGTACTAGGGCAAACCAAAGGTTCATCCAGTCCAACAGTCCTAAACAATGAGAAAAAACAGATGTTTAATGGAAGGGCAGAATAAAAGTTTTATAAACTGCAGTTATTTTGAGTACTCTTCCAGAGACTTGTTATTAGAGGCACAGAAAGTCCCTGAATGAGCTGTTGTTTCTACGTATCTAAGAATTCTCTAAAGATTTCTACTCAGTGAACTTGACCAATTTCTGCTTGAGAGCATGTAAACTTTTAGTGTCACAAATCCTTTGGCAAGGCATTCCACAGCTTAGCTAAGTGAAATTATTACAATTAGTGTGGTATCAGTCCTAGCTGATTTAATTCATTATTGGTAGAATTAAAATTAGGTATTTGTCATTGTAATATCCAGTTGTCAAATTGTTGGATGATGTGCTTATTCACATACTTTTAGCTCAGCATGTATTTCTGTTCCCTTTGATATGTCATCCTTTACACAACACATCACATCAAGATTCCCTCTCTGACCTTGGTGCTTGCATTGTGGCTTTCAAAGCAAAATAAAAAATACAATTGACAGCATTCCATGGCTATAACGGCTTGGCTGTAAAGTGTGTGGTGATACCTAGAATAAGAAAGAAGCAATAGAAAAAGTTTGTTTCATTCCCAGAACAGTTCCTAACAGGATCTCACAAAATACATAATTTTGATGGAGATGCTAATTATGATACACTGTAATGGCAGCTGAATACAGACTTGAAGGACCCACACTGACATTTTTCCACCATTCTTTCATACCCTAATGACCAATGATATTAAAGAATTTATTCTCGTACTGATGCAGTTCTTTTGGCATCATTAAACACAGTGGAAGTTTTAGATGCATACAAGTAGAAGATATATCCACTGTGTCACAGAAAATCCACAAAAATATGTAATTAGCCACTAAACATGATGCCAGCAGTTCATGTTCAAATTGTCTCCAAGGTTACAGGTATTTATTTTTAAGGAGAATTTCATCAGAATAGGGAATGAGACGTCCTATGTTTAATTTCCCCCTCATTTTCCTGAAAGGCATGATTTGCCCCCTTCTTTTAAACCTGATGAAGGATTCAGGCCACAGACATCAAACAAAACCATTTACAGAGACTCAATAAAGATGTTCAGCTTTGCCAAAGTTCTTGATATAAGAATTGTTCGCAGTCAAGACGGTCCTTGTTCATACAGCCTTCAATAATCATCAAACAACTTTGAGGAAAATATAATTTTCTCCTGTCAAACTTCTATGAAACTAGTGGGTGATCATAGCATATCCCGAATGACACCACTTCTAGTGGCTGCCTTTACCAAAGAGGTCCTTCTTTCAACATGGTCTTTGGATGGAGAAAACAGGCTTTCTGAACTTCAGGAAATGGGAGAGTTGTGGCAGCAGAGGTGGATGACTCCTTCTTTCTCTATGGAGATGTAGATGTGGGTAGATGAGAAAGGCATGAGTAAGCCCTCGGTCTGTAGGTGTTCAGGTTATTATCTTCTCTTTGGTATTGCTAAGTCTATTTAAATAGGATGAAAAATGTGTGTGTTGGTGGGAGTTTTTTCCTTCACTCTTCTCACTCATGAAGCAAGAATTCCTGATGTAACCAAGTGCTCTCCCACATGCACTGACAGCCACCTACTCACGGCAGATATTTAACTGAAAAGAAGAAGGGAGCAAGCACAAAAAATAGAAAGCATTCCTCCACAAAGAAGAGCAATATTGCATCCCTGAAAAGAGGGAGCAGAAGTACTGTGACTGAAATATCTTATGCTATTCGGTAAGCCCTAGTATGTCTTTTTTCAGTTAGGGTTGAATCTTATCCATGCACCAGGATAACCCTTTTAAACACAGCAATTAAATTCTGGTCATACACCTGGATCCAGTCTGTTTACACCCTTCCTATCCCCATTTTACCCTTCTTGTCCTCAGTTTGCACTTCATTCACGCTTACCACCACTGCGAGCAATTACTGACAAAGATACAGTTATTTGTTGCTAGAACAGAAATTGCAGGTCTTTCTAGGATTTTGAGGCCGAGACAAGTTATTCTCAACAAGAGGCATAGTTATCTAATACTTTTACACTAAATGAATTAAAATATGAAATGAAGACCAAATGACTAAAAGAGCCAATAAATACACTGAAAAATGTCTTTCACTTACTAAAATAACTTTTATGAATACCTGAACAAGATTTCTTTCTTTCTTTCTTTCTTTTTTTCTTTTTATCTCCTTTATTTACATCGCAAGGTATTACATCTCAAGGTATTATTCAGGGCATGCAAATGTGATGTGTTCCACAAATCAAACCTGGCAACTTGTAATCACATCTTGCTGCATATGATTTGATATTCATAGATAATCATTGCCATTGACAAAAGTGTGTGTGAGAGAAGTGTCTATCATTCTGCTATACAAATTAATCAATAAAAAAGTGTGCATGAGGGTGCTGTGAATAAAAATGGGTATCAGTAAATTTTCCCTAAGGAAGATACATAAGTCCTTTTCCATTTCTTTCTCCACGTCTCCAGCTAGGACTCTTTCTTCAATGTGTGTCTAAACCCATCATTTTTTTAGTTTTCTGCCTCTCCCTTTTTCTAAAACACTGTATTTAAATATGAAAATGCATACTAAGTGCAGAGTATTTTAGAAGTTCTTAATAATTTTCCAACTGAGTTTCTAAAGCCATGTTGCTCAAATAAAGTAGATCTACAAAAAAAAAAAAAAAAGTTTTTCTTTTCCTGACAAGGTTTCAATTCGCAGATATTGGAATGAACAAATTTTACTTCTTGAAAGTTGTCGTGATACTCTGGTGTTATGGGATCATTGTATCTCCTCAAAAGGGTCAACCTGAATGGGCAGTACTTCCTCTTAACAGATTGAACTACGTATTTGTATTTCATAAGTCCTGGGAAGGTTTTAGTTTCTCAAATGGGTCTATTAATGGTGAATTACTTTTCAGACTTGCTCAGTGTTCCCAAGGTTCAATGAATTAAAGAATTATTATCTTTTTTTACTTGTCATCACATGATTTTTTAGCTTTCCATATTTTGTACAGGATTTCATGCAGTTTCTGAACACTCTTCAGGTGACCTATGGGTAAGTATGTCATATGTCCCTAAGCTGACATGCACTTTGAATGACATGCATAAGTTTTTCCAAATCTTTAAATACTGTAGAAGCTAGACACTTGTCTGGGGGTGGGGGAATAGAAGAAGGGAAGCATGGGAGAGCTTTCATGACAATAATACTTTTAAGGAAGAAAGTGAGTCATTAATAATAAGCTATGCGGAGAACTATGTCCTCTTCCTTACCAGAACCTCCCTTGTTCTTTCTATCCAGCACTCTCATCTAAAACCTGTGCCCACCATTTTGAATATAAGGCTAAAGAGTGATGTTTGCTGTGGGCGTTTGCTCACATGCTCCAAGGTCATTGTATAAGTGGAAGAGCAAGTGATCTGCTTAGCTTCGTACAGATTCCTTTTCCAACACAGGAGATATGTATTCACATTTTATTTATTCAAAGGTTTTCTTCTTTGCTGACAAAGTAAGCAGAGTGTAGGTCATGGATTCTATTATGAAGGTGTGTCCTAGAAGCCAGTATATTCTAGCCTGTCCAAACCATCAACATTAACAGCCTGCAGCATTTGTTTCTGAAATCAAGGGTGGGCTATAAGCTGTCCCTCTATAGCTTCTTTCCTTTGTAAGTGTTACAGCTTTGTTTCCTTCAAAAGAAATGAATAGTTCTCCTATGCATGATTAATTTAGAAAAGGAATAGCATAGACATTAAAATACTTTTTAAAATGTGGCTGTCAACCTGTTCCAATCTGCTGTTCTGATATGTTCAGATTTTAGTCTGAACACAAAAAATATTTCAACTTCCCTTCCTCTGATGATGCTATCCAGGTTTGATAGTCATGTGTTTCTAATTATGTAAAGGTAGTGTTCTGCAAAAATTAACAATTTCTTGCTTTTATGATTTTCTGAGGTAGATAGCCTTTTATTAAATGACCATAAACATCTGTTATCCATTCATAAATAATTATGTGTTGTTCTTTTTTATGCCTAATTAACAAGGTCATTATATTACCAATTATTTTTTCTTAACCTTTCTAGCTAAGAGCCTGCCAGCTGCATTACATAAACAAAAACATTATGAAAATGGTACTTTAACATTTAGTTCTGCATTACATGATTTTTGAAACACACAACTTTGAACTTCAAACCTTTTCTCATAATTTTGCTTGTTTCTTAATGTTTTAATTCCAGCACTGGAAGGACTTTGCACTATTCCATCTCAGACATTTTGATTTTTGTGGGGGGTTTTTTGTTTGGTGGTGTTTCTTGGGTTTGGTTTGGTTTTTTGGATTTTTTTGTTTGTTTTTTTTTTTTTTTTTTTTTTTTTTTTTTTGTTGGGGGTTGTCAGGTTTTTAAAATAATGCTTGCTCTTGTCTTTGCAAGGTACTCGTAAGTGTTTCCCACCTGCATGGTCTTCACATTTCCTCTTCAATTTCCCTGAAATTATTTCATAGTTCTTTAATTCTCTGAGGATCATGTTAGAACTCTCTTACATTTATTTATATTACCTAGAGTTTTTTGTTGTGGGTATTTTAATAGCATATATACATTAGTAACCAATCAGAGCAAGTCAGCACTCTCCTGGATGCTGAAGAAATCTGATTTATCAAGGTGATGGAGTTATGGAAAACATACCAACCTTAGAATACAAAAGATATCACAGAACATGGCAAATGTGGGAAAGGCATTTCAGGGCATTTCATGAGTGTATTGGGTCTGGCTGAGATGGAGTTAGTTTTCCCCACAGCAGCCCCCACAGCGCTGTGCTTGCATCGGTAGCTGGAAAGGTGGGGATAACACACCAGGGGTTTGGCTGCTGCTGAGCAGGGCTCGCACAGCACCCAGGCTCTCTCTGCAACATTCCCTCCTGCACCACCAGCAGGCTGGGGGTGGGAAGGTCTTGGGAGGGGACACAGCCAGAACAGCTGACCCAAAGTGAACAAAGGGATATTCCATACCACATGACGTCTGCTCAGCAATAAAATCTAACAGAGAGGAGGAAGGGGTGTGTGTGTGTGTGTGTGTGTGCATTCATTATGACATTTCCAGAGAAACTGCTTCATGTATGGAAGCCCTGCTTGCCAGGAAGTGGCTGGACATTGCCTGCTGATGGGAAGTAGAGATTAATTTTTTTGTTTTCCTTTGCTTTTGTGCATGGCCTTTGTTTTTGCTTTATTAAACTGTCTTTAAACTTGACCCATGAGGTTTTTCCATCTTATTTCCTGCTGCGCCCCCCACCCTGCACTGAGGAGGGGAGTGATAGAGGGGCTTGGTGAGCACCTGCCATTCAGGCAAGGTCAGCCCACCACAACATGATGCATATTCTGATCCTCTTGATCTGAAAGATTTGTCTGTGGTTTAGATAATTTCAAATCCTAGAATCATTTAGGTTGGAAAAGACCTTGAGATCATCAAATCTGACTGTTAACCCAGGACTGACAAATCCATCACTAAACCATGTCCCTAAGCACTGCATCTACGTGTTTTTTAAATATCTCCCCAGATGGCAATTGCACCACTTCACTGAGCAGCTGGTTCCAATGCTTCACCAGCCTTTCAGTAAACATTTTTTTTCCCTAATATCCAATCTAAACTGTCATAACACTCTTTAAACTAGCCAGCTGCAACAAGATCTTTTACCACCACATACCAACATACTCTTCATGCCGGTCCCTCTACTGCCTTCTCCTTGTCTCTCAACATCCCAGGCATGCATTCTCTCTGCTTCTTCTTCTCTCTTCTTCGACTGCTCCCTCTTCACTGGTTACCCAACCACTTAACAGAACCAGCCACAGCTGCACCTTATCTACATCGGCCAACCCGCCACCCCTGAAGCCAACCCAGAGTTGTATATTATCAACGCTAATTAACCCAGCTTCATTCTACACTAAACTTCCTCTGGTACAACTTGAGGCTGTTTCCTCTTGTCCTGTCACTTATTATCTGGGAGAAAAGACCTACCCCGACTTGCCTACAACCTCCTTTCAGGTAGTTGTAGAAAGCAATAACCCCTCCCCCCCCCCCTCCCCCCCCCCCGAGCCTCCTTTTCTCCAGACTAAACAACCCCAGTTCCCTCACCCATTCCTCAGAAGACGTATTCTCCAGACCCTTTCACCGGCTTCGTTGCCCATCTCTGGACACGCTCCAGCACCTCTATTTCTTTCTTGAAGGTGAGGGACCCAAAACTGAACACAATTATTTGAGGTGCAGCCTCACCAGTGCTGAGTACAAGAGGACAACCACTTCCCTAGTCCTGCTGGCCACACTATTTCTGAAACAAGCCAGGATGGTATCAGCCTTGGCCCCCCAGGCACACCGCTGGCTGTTACTTTCAGTCGGCTGTCAGCCAGCACCCCCAGGTCCTTTCCCACCAGGCAGCTTTCCAGCCACTCCTCCCCAGGCCTGTAGTGTTGCATGGGGTTGTTACAACCCAACTGCAGGACCCAGCACTGAGTTTTGTTGAACCTAACCTGACCTCTTTAACCTTACCTCCTTTCTACCTAACTCTCAAGTATCCTGGTTAGTCCAAGAGCAAGTATACGTCATGGCATGCCTTTCTTCTCGAAGACAGCATTCTCCTTAAATACGTAAGGAAACCTAGAAAACTGCTATAACAGACTTGACCTTGGTTGGGATCACCTCAGGTAGTCTGCTACCTTCGTAGACATCTGTTTTCAGCTTTTCAAGATGCAATTGGACAGTGTACTAGATAAACTCATCCAGACTCCCTTTTTGGTTGGACCAGATGATCTTTTGAGGTCCCTTCCAACCTGAGCTGTTCTGTGATCCTATGATATTTCCCTGCCTTTTACAACAGAAAATTAAATTAATATCTAGAAGCCCTTTTAAACCACATAATATATCTTTGCTATTTTCTTTAATTTCTTCTTACATACCTTAACATTTAAATTTTATCTACTAGCGTTTTCATGCTGAGTGTATTCTCTTGCTCGTAGGTTTCTAACCCTTAGAACCTATCTTGTGCCTTTTGTAGTCCTTCTAGAACCTCAGACTATCCTTTTTATTATCAATTATTTTTTTTTATTCTTTCTCAAAAATATGAAAAGACCAAACTGTACATTTGGAGTGCTTTGGTTTGGTTTTTTTTTTTTATTTTCCACATGCAGAAAAACCTCTCCCTTTCTGGAAAGCTCCTTCTGCTGTCCCAGGGCATAGCACAGTACTCCTCAGAGCAGGATGAGTTAATCAGTGACAAATTCTAAGTGTCATTACTTCATGTTACACCATATTGACTCCTTTCATTTTCCCCCTAATATTTGTGAGGGACTTTTTAGCTGTAGAATATGCCTATGCACTTCGGTTTCTTTATGAATAGATTGCCTGGAGAGACTCTGAAGTGTCCGACATGCTAGAAAATAATTTGTCAGGAATGGTGGGGATATAATTGATTCTATATTGGTCAGGGAAATAAAGAATATGACATTTTGGAGTCTTTCTGTTTAGTCCTGGACTCTATTTCACTCCCAGATTACTAATTATACTCTTCCCTCTCCCCATGAAGCTCTTCTATTCTTTTTTGTAATCTTTTGCATATTATTTCATTCATTCTACATCAAGTCCTGCTGTGGACTCATGAACCAGAAAGTCTTTCTTCACTATACCTTTCCTCTTGTACAGACTTTCTTCCTTGTGAGATTAACCATTCCATTCTCTTTCGTGCTGCTGATCCTTCACTACTATATCAAACCAAGCCCGAGTTTTTGGCTTGTTTTCCACACAAGACTCTAACTATTTTAATGCAAAATGATCTTTAATTTCATGAAGACTTTAATCCCTTACTGTAACTTTAGTTTTATGATGTGATGGCAGCTTTGCTATATATTACTTTAAAAGGAAAATAACCTCTAACAATGTCTTTTTCTTTTTTTTTTTTTCTTTTTTTTTTAATTTTTGCCTAGGAAAGTTTCTAATTCATTTTATACCTCCCTTTTCTGGATAATAGCTTGTACTATAGCCTGAAACACCTGAAACCTTATTTCCTTTCCAAGTAAAATCCGAAAATTCTTTAACCTTCTTAAGAATCAGCTCCTTTTATTTTTTTTTTTATTATTTATTCCATGATTAGCAGCTCATTTTCACTCCCAAATAATTTTGATTTTTTTTGTAGATTTGTTTCATGAATGTCTGTATCCTGATTGAATCTATTCAGTACCAAATTTTTTTCAATCTCTTTCTTACTCATTTTTGACATTTAATATTTGAGAAATCTGGCTTAGAGCATGAGTTTACCAAAAACCTTTCTAGTATGTTTTATTTCCTACCATAGTTTTCCTGTATGTTAAGATTCTCCCAGTTGTTTGTTTTTTTTTTTTTCTCTGAGGAAAAGGGTTGTCAAAAAGCCTCCTTCCATAAGGCGTCCATTCCACAGACAAGGTGAAAACTGGAAAGTCATGGGTATCATCAGTGTTTACAGAATACACCATCTTGCCCTTGTAAATCCAGATACAGACATCTGCTTGCTGTGATAACCTCATGTGTGGTCTCCTTTCTCTTTCATCTAGGTTATAAAGCTGTTAAACATCACACAAAGACAGAAATATATAAATTACGAGGATTATTTTGTACTTGGCCAATTCAGTTCCCTGTCAAGAGCACAGCCTAATACTGGTATAATCTCAGTCTCTCCTGCAGTTTGCTTTTCATACAAAGCTTTATTTTTCAAGGCTCAAAGTGTTTTAGACTAATTAAGGTCTTCAGACTTGATATAGGCCATCTGGGTGAAACTCAGTCACCTGCATTGCATACACCATAACAAATCATCTGACATGGCTTTTTGGCTTTATATTTTGTGAAAGTCTCAAAATGTATTAAAAACTGAGCGCACAACTTGAATCTGAAGTCTTTAAATTTAGGAATAAATATTCAGCTCCAAATTCTATGGTTATATCAACAAAGTTGTACAGTCTTGAAACCAGTCACCCTTGACTGAAAGTGATTGACAGTGAGGATAGGCTTATTGGTGACAAGATTTTGAAATGTGTGTATCTGGCAGCAGGTACCCACAGGTCACAGCTCTTGTTGCCTTGGCCAGAACTTTGTGATTGAACAACTTGAAAACCAGTCACTGACCAGTGTCTCACCTCAAAGCAATTGAGCTAATCTAATCTGATTTTTCATTCCAGAAGAATACTCCTACCATCCATATTCTACTCAGTGGAAATACCTGTAGGCTATTCCATGGAGAGACATACGTTTTCATGGGAAAAATAAAGGGAGAAAGTAATGTTGAGATAAGGAGCCCAATATTGAAGATTGCTAGAAAAGAGGCAAAAGTAACATTACAGAGTAGATTTTTAAATTTAAGGAGAACATAAACGCACAAACATAATTGCTAATCAGATTATCTTGAGTATTAATGACTAATGAATAACATTGATAAACAATGTAAGGTGGTTTTTTTGTTTGAACAGTAAATCAATATACATATTTTTTTATTTAAATCACTTCTAGGAATTGTTGTCTCATATTTCTTCTGTAAAGCTGTAACTAAAGCCCATTCTGGGTAGTCGTTCTGTGCTTATTTGTTTTTGGTAAATGTCATCAACAGAAAATATTGGGTTTTTTTTTTTTGTTCATATATAATGAAAATTCCTCTTTATATTGGAAATGTCTCCCACCATCTATTTTGTACATTATTTTTGATACATCAGCTTGTTAAGAAAAAAATAAAGAGATTCAAGTTTAAAAAGGAATAAAAGACAGTGAGACTTTAACCAGTTCTGGGAATTTTGTGTACCCTCCCAAATAGGCCCTAAAGATGTTGACAGAATTAGACATATTTATATTGCATTGTATTTCAGTGGACTGAATTAATATATCTTTTTACCATTCAATGAATAAATACAGAAATTTAGAGAAATTAGATATTAGCTGAAGTAATGGAAGAAAAGTTTCATCAGTATTACATTGTTTAAAAGTATAAATTGTCTGGTTTGTACAGATTAGTAAAAACCAGAAAAGAACATGAAAAATATAACACAATATGTACTGACAATAGGTACTTTCAGTTCAGATATTTTTTAAAAAAAGAAATAGGATTAGGCCAACTTAGATTATCTGTAGGTCTAAACATAGTAGGAAACATAGTTCTTGCCAATATTTCTTCCTAAAATTTCATAACTTTTACTCAAAGGCTTAACTAAATAACTTCTGTACTGTGTCAAGGAATGTTACTCAGTATCTTGAGCCATTTCAGACAAACTGTTCCTAGACCCCTGGCCTATAAGTAAGTTCCCTAGGGGTTTTTTTTTTACTTCCTCACATTAATTCTAGTTACCTGTCCTTACTTTACCCTGAGTAAGGGTAAATACTTTGGGGTGTGGGGAGCAGTGTGGGGGGTGGTGGCAAATGATACAGTTAGCCTTTGTTTAATAGTTAGATGGAATTCTTTTATTTTAGTATCATGAGTATAATCACTGTAACAGCCTCTTTTACATTTGGATTCAGGAAAGTGTCCATCTTCCAGCAAACTTCTAATCAATAGTACTTAAACACACAGATAATTCCATGCTACTTTAATTACTAAACTGACTATTCCATTCAATTGGACAATTTATGTGAGCAAAGGCTGGAATACACTATGAAGAACATAATAAAATTACTTTCCTATTTTTTATGGCCTAAAACCATGGACAGTAGTGTAGGATACACTGTTTTAACACTAGAAGGCAGTTATAATTAGATGTTATTGCAATAATCACTCCAGGGCCACCTGCTGTAATCTAGTAATTTACGAAATATGAGGCAATCCCTCACCAGAAAAGGAGAATGTGTTTGGTATAAGGAAGAGATAAAAGACATGAAATCGTAACTATGTCATGGCTGGATGCCACTTTCATTGTCTAAAAGTAGAGTTTCTTATAATGTAAAAATTAATCCTGTTGGCTCAGAGACATGTAACATATGCAGAAAATCCAGTCCGTTCCTCTTAAATTCAACAAATTCTGAATTTCGCACATCACAGGGCAGCAATGCTCATTAGCATTTAATAATATCTAAATTTGGAATATGTAAATGTGTAAAGACAAAAAGTGGCTTAATGAGGATGAGGATCCTTGCTGTCACTCTTTTAAGATATGTATTGATGAAACACTGAGAACACCAGTGTTTTAATTTGGTTTCTTTACTAAGTCAGAACTCATGTTAATGATTGATTGCTTTTATAAGAATGAAAATTTGTGTCCCTGAGTAGTCAGTGTACTGCTGAAGCAAACATAATGGGTCCTGTTAGTTTGTGTTTGTAAAGCAATGACTCCTTCAAAAACAAATATGATAGAGAGAGCAATATACATAGCACAAGAAAACTTGGGGAAAAATAAAATATTCTTGCTGTATTATAGTAACAATGGAATGAGTGACAGGATGTTTTGTCTGTTTTTTTAATGGAGCATGGATGTCATTCTGAGAAATACCAGTTAATTGGAGCACTGTTAAATATGGAGTAATTCCAGTAATACTCCAGTGCTGGCCTAAGCTGCAAAGTAGAGCACAGTCAGTAAATGACAATAAAGAAAAGCTGACTGCTGTGAATGTAATTTTAACAGGCTGTCAAAATACCTTTTGTATTAAATTCTGGTTCTGACACCACATCCTTAATTTTAATTATTGATTCAATCTGTCAAAATATTAGTGCTGACCACTGCTAGATGTTCCTTCACAATCTGGATAACCAAAAGGATCCATTTATTCAGGGACTCCTATATAGATGTTACATTTTTTGTTCTGTATGTGAATAAATGGCATGGAAAGAATGAAATACTATGCAAACTGGGAAGTACTGGAGTAGAGTTTTGGCAAGGGAAACAGACTGTAGGATTTAAAATAACAAATAGGGATTGTTTTCTGTGTAGGCAAAACATGCATTGCCTGAGATAACGTTTCCTAGCAGACTCTCCTCCTAGTGGTGCTGTTGAGAGAGACTGGGATGAGAATGTACTTTTGAAATCAGTTACATGTTATTTTTTCCACTGTAAAAGATATGTTTTATTTTATATATAAGCTAGTAATGTTTTAAATTGTGGGTATCAGAAATACTGCACCATTGCATTTCTCTTCAGTAAATTCCAGACAAATTCTTCTGTGAGTCCACTACAATGAAAAAAACTGCTCAAGTTGCATTCAGGTTCTGTAATGTCCATGTACCCCTTTGATTTAATTATGCCTTGCAAACTTGTATCTACATCACACAATTGAAAATGTAATTATTGCAGTTTCTTAGAAGTAACCATATTTCCAGGCACCTGGGAATAAAATTAAAAAAAAAAAAAAAAAAAAAAAAAAGGAAAGAAAATAGCCAACACAATGTAAAAAGACCAGATCTCCAGATCTTCAATGCATATTTGAAATTGTCATAATTTTTATTTCTGCATACCTAAACTAACATTCTCAGATCATTCTAACTGTCCCACCATTGCATGGAGGGGAAGAGAAAAGAGCATGGGGTTCCTGGGACACCTGGTTTTTCAGAGCCCAGTTTCATGGCTGGGTGCAGACAGCCACACAGGTGCAGTTTTTGTGCACCGATCTAGAACTGCACAATGGCATTAGCAGAGTGTTCAGTGCACACTAAGCTATCTGTCCTCTCGGTGAAGTTTATTGACTCAGGATTAACAACTGTTCTGCTGCAGCAGTCCAGCTCAGAGCTCAATCATAGTGGACACATACCTTTTACACCCAGGCATGTAGATTTACCCTCAGGCAATATGCCCTAAATATTGGATTCCTAGCACTGGATTTCATGTTTCTGTTCTTTGGAAGGAAAAAAAACAACCTTGCTCTTCAGATAAGTTTCCTGTAACTTCTATGTCTGGCCAAGCCAAAGAAAACATCTTCTCCATCAGCGGAATTCAAGTCATTTCACATAACAGCTACTTAAAAACTACATACATATGTGACAGGCAATGTAATTTGTGTTAGGTTGTAACAGCTTTGTGAATCTTCAGCTGCACATACTGTTACTAAATCTCAGCATTCCCACTTCAATCTTAATATCCTAACATCTTAGCATGTTCATTGGAAAGAAGAACACAGTATCCTGATTCAGTGCTTAGGCAGCCTACGATCTGAAGACTAGAAAGTGTTGCTGAAAATATTCTCATGAAGAAGAAAGAGATTATTTCTCCTGCACTAAAAAAAGTGATCATTAAGAGATGTGGGGAAATGTGCAATATAGGGAATTTACTTATTCTACTTGGCTAATAAAAAATATTTGGCTAACATTAAAGAGTGGTCTGAACTCTGAACTTTTAACTCATGGCTTGAGCTGAATCTCAGTATAAAAGGCTGTTCCCCCAGAAACAAGGTGCATTTTTCTGTGAGCATATGGCAGGTTCTAGGCATAAGGAAACTAGCCCTTGATAAAATTCAGTGGGAACATCTGTTCAAAGAACCTACTTGGAAAGTAGCCCAGACATTTGGACAAACCTCAGTGCAGTGTCCAGCTGCTTGCAGTGCTGAATAACGTAGGAGAAAAAAGCCAGGAGACAGAAGCAAAGCTGGCTAATACATGTCACATCTCCATGGACTCCCAAACCTACAAAAAAGTGGATTTTTTTACTAGGGAAGATAAGAAACACTTTTAAATGCAGGGAACAGAACCAAGAATCTAACTTTAACTGGGTTGGTTTTCCATGTAGCTAAAAATCCTTCTGACTCAGTAAAAATCGAAGGAACCAAGAACATAAAATATGATTATGTACTGTGACTTGTTCCAATTTAGATATACAGAACTGAAAATGCCACCTTTCATAGCAATTGCCCAAATTGTGTCAAAAGAAATCGACGCCCTTCTTTCAGACAACAGTTAACAAGTAAAGTAGAATTTTCATTGTAGTACACTTGGGAAGGATGTGTATGCAAATATTATGATGAAGGTAAATTTTAATATTGCACAAAAATAATTTGCAGTGCAACTAAGAACTTTTACTTTCAATATGCAAGTTGCCAAAGCTTTCTTTACAAGCAAGAGGGAGGACATGGGGATGGAGGAGGATATAAAATAAAAATCCTGATAGAGGATTTTTTAGTCACTAGGCTACTGTGTTACACTGTTACTAAGGAGAAGACAGTCACACATGCAGGATGCTTTAATTAAAATCTGTATTTTCATAGCAAGGCAGGATGCTGATTTAGGTCAGGCTGGTATAAAGTGAATCACTGCTAAATTTTTATCTATGTATCAGATGCGTCTGCTGACTTTCTAAGGCGTTATCTGCCTGAAAGATCATGAGATGGCCTTTTTGTTAACTTTGGTTAGAGTTGATTTGCTATAACGATTTGTGGTTTCCTGTACATGAAAACTGTGGTGTATGATGTTTTAAACTGTTCTCTTCTGCTCCTCAGCAAGACCTAACATAAAAAGATTTAGTGAGAAAAATGTAAACAGAATTCCTCCACAAATCTGCTTTATCCAAAACTCCCTCCTCTATTCATGTTCACTACACAGAAGTCCTTGTCCTCATTGCCCCACTCACACCCTGCCATTACTTTGAAGTCCCAGCCAAAACACCCATGGAAACGCTGAACCCCTTTGGGCATCAGCCTTTAAGTCCAAGGCACATGACAGCCCTGATGTGCAGCCTGTGGAACTAGGGAAGAAGGTCCCACTGCTCTGCTGTTTTGGTCAGTGGGATCATTTTGTGGTCTTGGAGCCAGGAGGGATCCTAGTGGCAGGTAACTGTTCAGATTTTGGTATTTGACTTTTCCTTATGAAGGTTTTGCGCTGTCCTCTCTCCTCACCTCCCTCCCCAATCTGTTTCTCTAGGGCTGGCAAACTCTTGGCTACCATGCTGTTTCCTGAGGCCCCTTCTCAATACCTTTCAGACTAGTTCATTATTTCTTGGACATCATGTATGAGAGAAAGCCTAACAATAAAAGGCATAGTTAAAACAGCTCAGTAGCCTTTAATCTATGTATGCTGCTATTTTGGGGTCCAGACCTGATAGCAACAAAATACAACCATGATTTATTTTCTTTTCCTTTTCAGAGGGCCAAAGAAGAACAAAATTATAATCAGTCAGGTGTGCAAATAATGCTTGTACGATAGCAGCACTGACAGCTCCCATCTGTGATTAAGCTTCCCTTTTAGTAAGCCGTACCAACACACATTCTGAATCACCCTGCAGAATCTAAAGTTAAAACAAGCCAATAGCAATGAAACAGACTGCTGGAACTGGTTTTAGCTAAGAAGTCAGGCATTCAAAAAAGGAACAGCAGTGGTTCAGTCGTTAGTGATTCAGGTGAAAATGCATTATCCACTGCTACGTAATAAATATTCTGGATTTTCTTAATCATGATGAGCATCAGAAATAAATATTATGTTGTGGGCAGCTGTTGACAGACCTTAGCCTCCTGTATTTCAAGCTGGCCAGATGTGAGCCAGCTCAGATGCTGAAGTCATGTAGCCACAGCATCACAACACTAGGGCTGAGCCAGCCAAAGTGCCTTTCTACAGGATACTCAGGTCTGGCTGTCTGTTGGAGCAGACATGTCTAGACTAGTTTTTTGATGCTTTATACAGGGGTTACAGGACACTAAGGCTAGCTCTGGTTCAAATGACCCTTGGAAACACAAAAACTAACAGCCCAAGGTTATCTTATTTTGCCTGCTGTTGCCCAAATCTTATGAAACACTTTGAAATTTATTATGGTTTCCATCTGAAACTATTAAAACCCCTCCTAAGTAGGCAAAATTCAGCCAAGAATGTCCCAAAAACTGAACAGACCTCAAGAAACATGTTTGCAAACCCGCACAAACATCTGGATTTTAACAAACGACAAATCTAGAATATTTAGCCAAATGCCAGCTTTTGTTAAAGACATTTCTTGGAACTGTAAACAGTTACTCATTTGATAGACAGCATCTGTTACATTTTCATGAACTTTGAACATAAGTTCCCCACTTCCTGGATGGTTTCACAACTCGATGGCAACCTCCCTTTGGTGTTTATTCTCATTGTCTTGCCATATTTGTATACACAAGATCAGTCTGTTACAGATTCAGAAAAACAATCTCCTGGGGCATCCAGCAGTAGTCCATTTTGCCTTGTATTTGTTCTCCAATTAAGCCTGTAATCCTATGAGTGAATGATTCTAATATAATTAATCAGAACTGCATGCATTCAAATCACTGCTGTGGACAAACAGTAACACAGTTGTGTTAAAAATCATTCACAGAACAGCTAAGTCCAGCTACAGCTGCAGAACTTTTAAAAAGGGAGGGGGGGGGGGGGGGGTGGAGATCTGGGTTTTGAGAGGAAACTTTGTAAAACCTAAAACTGCAGATTGTCTGCTCACTATTAGCAGTGTGCTGGGCTGACGCCCAAAACCAGATAAATGTTTTCAATCACTGTTGGTGCCATTGTAGGAGTAGCAAGCAGCTGATAAAAGCCTTTTGATCTACTTCTTCCAAGCCTACTATTAACTCTCTCTTGTCCTTCAGCATATGTAATCTGAATGTTTAAATCCAATACATTTTGAAGATTAGTCATCCAAGAGAGAAAGAAAAATTGTTATAAAGGATTTCTATTACACGTCTAAAAAAGCGGTGAAAAAGACGTACTTGAGATCTTGACTGCTCTGTTCTGCTTCCTTGTGCTGTAACAGCACTTTGCTGTGCAGGCTGGAATAACTCTTTCTACTCTTCCAGTTGGATGAATGGACGAGGAAAGGATTATTTTTGTGAGCTACAGGTTAAATGGGGTAACATACAGCTTTCTAATAATCCCAAGCCTAATTAAAATTAAGATGTACAATAAAGACTTCTAATAGTGCACATCATACAGACACCTGATCTCACCGCCAACAAGCCCCTACACAGAATACATTCTGGGTGTTGGAAAAGAAGAGGCCTGTCCCATGCACGTACTGTGATACCTAAACTGCTACATCTTTATTCACCAACATCTATGAATCTGATTCTTCAAGTCCAAGCTGCATTTTCACAAACAATTTATTTTGAATAAAAAAACTGAACAAGTTTATTTTCTGAAATTAACGCCTCACTGAGGTGGTAGCAACATCATCACTGGCAACTGATACCTTGATTTAGCGAAGCACTGCTGCAACTTGAAAACTGCTTGTACTGCTTTGAATAAGGAAGGAGGTACACTAGGAAATGCTGAGACTGTTTTCTTCTCATTTAGGTTCATGTGCATAACCTGGGATTAAATATTATGAGTATTATGTGGTGACTGCATTTTGCAGTGTGCATCAGAATCAGGAGATAATTTAATTTATAAGAAACTCTTTGAAGGAGGGGAGCAAAATGTGGAGTTTGGAAATGGATTTTCTGTTTTAGATTTGTCCCTGCGCTTACCCCAGGATGATTCAGTACCTGTTTTCATTTTTCTGGATGCTACCCTTACAATGACATTAAATTAGCTGTTCCATCTATCCTGTTTGTGTGACCTGATGCAAGTGAATTTCAAATCACACTGGAAGAATATATACAACTGGCCAATATTTTCAAAACTTCATAGCAAATACAAAAGTTTGTACTGATGTATTTTAAAGAGGTCTGACTTTCCAAGAGTGCATTCTTCCTAATGTGGGATTAGTACTTCAGGTACCTATAACTATCTCAATTTGCAAAGCAAGGTGGAGAGATTCAGAATCTGCTCAAGAAAATGATGAAAAGAAACAATGTTCCCCCTACTTTTTTCAATTAAAGATAATTAGATTGTTTAAAAGCTTAAGGGCAGTTCTTGAAGAGATAGGCTACTGGTATCAATAACATTTCTAAAATCTAAGTCAAAAGTGTTGATCTCAAGGATGTTGTCTCCAAGGTTCATACTCAACAGCTACTCAGGGCTTGCTGCTTGCCCGAGAACCAAGGCAAGCTGTTTGTTTAACATTACTAAGTGTTACTAAATGTTGCTGCACATTCGAATTATTGACAGCTATCTTTTAGAAACTGATAGCAGCCACCTTTGGCAAGTAATGTTTTTTCATTGGCTGCCAAAATAGATTAAGGAGGTAAGAAATTGTGTCAGAATCTTTCCCAATGTATCTTATGAAAATACAGACAAATATTTTATTTACCAAATTTATTTAATACCCACCAGTTTCCATTAAAAAATATTTTTTCTGCCTTTTTTTCTCAGAAAATACTGATAAGTGGTATATCCAAATACCACGATTAAGGTGCCTGAGCTGTTTGCAGACTAGTAGCCCATTTGGTCTGACTAGGGCATGTATATATGTGTGGATATTTATTTGCTGTCCTGTTAAAGTCCACCCATGGACATAGACTAAAGAGGTGGTTTAAATGGCTCCTGATGGATGACTTCTCTTGAACAGTACTAACATCCTGAATGCAGAATAAGAACATTTATAGAATATATGGTAACATATTCGATAGGTTAAATTATTTTTTTTCCTGCATTTCTAACTGACTTAGACCTGCCAGAATGGAATTATTGAAGTTGATATAATGTAATTATTGAAGAACTGTCTGTCAAAATATTCTGAGATCTGCTAAATTAATCCATAAGAACTCTGAAAACTGTATGAAGTATGAACTTTGTATGTATGAACTTTAAAAATTGTATGAACTCTATGTACTGTCTCTTTCTTGTGTAGAAAGGTCTAATAACAGTAGTAATAATAAGTTGAACACACTTTCTGATTATAAACAGAAGGCAATAAAAGGGCTTAATTTGTTTTGTTATTCCTAATTAAAGAAGATAATATCCACAGCAAAATAAGAATCCAGAAGACAAGCTTGCATGAGGACAGTTCCTGCTTCTTACAATACAGTAAAACTCTCAGTTTTACTAGATGCACATTAATTCCTGCTTTCTTCTCAAGTGGCACTGCCAAGTGAAAATACCATTTATACCTGTCACACCACTTGTCTCCTCATAAGCTTAGTCCTGCTTGCTTGTCATGCGCTGCTTTGCTGATATAATGGTGGTGGGAGAGAAGGAAGTAAACAAGAATGGCATTGAAACTGCTCACAGAGAGTGCTAGAAACTTGTGCTGGTGGACAGTGTGCTCATGTAGCTAAGACCTGCACTGTCTTTCGATTTAAAGCTTATGTCATAACACAGAAGAGAAAGAAAACATATTTCTCTCACTGACTTTAAATTTAAAATGCCAGAGTGACTATTTGATAAGCTGATATATGCACAATAAGCAGATTTTAAACAGCTTAGAAGGCTTTTAGGTGGTTGTGGTTTTTTTTTCCTCTTCCTTTTTCTTCTAATTGTGTTTAGAGGTTTTAATTTTGTTTAATGCATTATCTGTAGAAACCCTGTTAAGGTGTGTGCAGATTTTTGGGGTTTAAAATGTTTGAAAGAAACCTCTTGGAGTTACCAGTAATTTGAAAATAATATGTAGAAGCAATTTTTATGGAAAGAAAGGAAAATTCCCAAATAAATATCAAGTTCATCTGATGATTAATTGGATATTCATGTCCTGTCTGAATTTTCCCAGTTTCTTTCTTCCAACTGTGACTTGAAAGTAATAAAGAGTATTACAAAGAGAGACTTTCTCTTCCTTTGAATAATATTTGGCCTAAAGCAGTAGGAATAAAACAGAAGAGAAGCCATAGAAGTCCTGCAATATGTGCAGGATTTTCAGATGGGTTAAGTATGTTGAGCCTCCAGATTGTAAATTAAGCGTTTGGCAAAGAGTGTGTCTAGCATCTCCTACTCCTTTTTGGTTGCTAATACAACTTACGGAAGCCAAACTCAAACAGCAGAAGGCTTTACTCCATGGACAAAGAGTAAATAAGTAACATTTACAGGACATTTGGCTTCATACTGTGGACCTCTGAAAATCAAAATCAAAAGCCAAGGGAGTTAGAAGTGAAATCATGCTGCACCTTGACATGTGGTAAAAGCAATCATTCCATAGCATCACCAGCTTAGTTCTAATGTTTACAATGAAATTAGGCTACTTGGTGTCTTACACTAGAGCTGTTGAAATAATTGCTGAAGTGGGAGAATATACAATTCATTGTGAACCGACTGCTGCCCCATTCAGCACAGAGGTTTTGGTTCAGTTAGAAAATAAGTCCTTGTAGTGCAGTCTCAAACAATTGCTGTTTGTTAGCAACAGTTAAATGCAGGGGAACTACTTAGATGCTGTGAGGGGCCTTGTCAAAAGAAATGATTCATGCAATATATTTTTTAATCATGAACATTTATGTCTATAGGAAACCTAGCCTCACATCAGATGTTTTCTGCAATATAAACACAGTTGTGTATTAGGAAAACTAGAATGGAAGTGAGAAAAGAATCTTTATTTATTTATTTATGATACCAGGTAATTTGATTAAGTTAACTTTTGAAGGGAAAATTGATGATCTGATCAATGGGATTTTTACTCTAACAATTTCAAGATTTAGTTTTTAGCAAAATCTACTGAATACAGAGTATCTGGAATCAATCACTCCCTTTCTTTTCTACATACATCTTAGGCAAGTCAAAAGAGATGCAAACCTGAACGAAGAACTGCAGGATACAGCTTAACTAAAACTAAACCTGTGGAACGATAATGAGTAATAGCAACACTTCCTTAATTTTTTCCAATTTATTATATAGCCATGAAACTCTCAAAACAATCCCTCTATTTTCTCTTTCCTCCTGTTCATGTGATATATTTAGCCTTCTTCATTTTCCCTTCAATATGCTATTTTCTCCCCCATCATGTTTAGCTTCTAGACTGTAGTCCCCCACTCTCCCTTTTTCCATCTTCTTCCCAGCTTTCATGCAGTGGATCCTGTTTTCCTTTCTGCGTTACCATGCTGTCTGCTGCTGTTTTATCATACAACTGTTGCTTGTTTTATTACCTTCACTCTAATGTGGTTTTTTTTCTGACATGCCTCTCACCAGCCCGGTAAAAGTATGGTCACTGAGATTTGTACTCATGTCTTGGTGCTGTAGGTAAGTACTGTTCTTTAAGGTCCTTTCCCTAAATGGAAAATGGGTGTAGAAAAGACAGGCAATTTTCCTCAGAATAAAATTATTTGTATAAATATTAAACTATGTAAAAATAAATTGGATACAGATTGTTCATTTGGGACTTCTTAGGCTGGATATAATAAGGTATTCAACTCTATATTTTTTATTGTGTGATTTTCTAGGAAAAATGTATTTCACTTCCACTACATTTGTATATATTATATCATATCTTAGCAGTTTCAATGTTACTACCCTGTAAAATTTTGCAAGCTTTTATCAACGATAAGGCTGGCAGATTAGGCAGCATACATTATATTAGTAATGATTTGGTAAAAAATCTGGAGGCAACGCAGTTATCCAAACATAGACATGTAATGCCAATTTTGGATATGCCACAGTATCCTGCCAACACTCCACCTGCTGATCTGGAAAGCTGCAGGTCTCAGACCACCTAGGGCACCTCAGATAACATTATGAAACACCTACATCAAATTCAGACAGCTGAACTGTACTCTACATCTCAGATATTAATCTGAGTTAATGCCTTAATTTAGAGCTGAATTCCATCCTCAGAGTCACTATACACATTGTTCCAATATTGGAGTTCTCTCTGGTTCCATGTTTCAAGATGGGACATAAAATAGGGGTTCTGATGACATCTGGCTCCCAGTGATTACTTGATGTTTACAATTTTAGCTACATTCACTAGGTCTATGCAGAAATCCTAGATTTCCTAGTTAAAATTTTTGTTTATTATGTCTGAGCTGGTAAATGAATTCAAAGTCTCTGGAAGGTATATTACTATTGCTACTTATTTTACTGTATCTCAGATATACATACATGTGTGTGCATGAAAACATGCTCAATCTAGCTTTCTAATCAAAAGGAATTCACGGATCAATGTTGGAAAGCAGAATTGCTCTATAGAACTGGATTATTTTGTTCACAGTTGAGGGAATAATAATTTTGATGTTTGTAACACTACATACATGAAAAATCTCAAGAATAGTGTATGTCACAGCAGTATATGGATTTATTCACCTCAGCTCTTTACTCCCAGAAGAAGCCAGAGACATAAAAAAGTTGGTAGATCAGGACAGTGGCAGCAGAGGACCAAAGCAGGATTACCCTGTTTAAATGTGGAACATGATTTAGGTCATGTAAAATAAAAATTGAGAAGTGACATCTGCAGTTACCTATTGTTGTTCTCCGGGGCATATCTCGGTTTCTCGTGCTCCACATAACTGGATGTTAGGAGTGGTTGGTAGACCACGCTATATTTCTACACTATTGGTATATCTAGGTTCCTTGTATAACTCCATGTTATATATAACCATGTAATTGCATGCGTCTTGCCTGTATACAGAATAGAAGTACATTGAGGTGTGCCACCAGACAATGCAAAAATGCTTCAATATTCTGTGGTTAGCTATAGGCAAAACAGCCTAAAGCAAACAGTCCCAAAGTGTTTCCTATGACAAAATAATATATTTGGCACCTAACTTGATCTTATCTGAAGATTACTTCATGTTTTATGCTTTCCTCAGTCCCTGCCCAACATAGAAAGTGAATTTCCGACTGGCTCATGACATGATTTATTTATTTTTACAATGTTATTTCTAGGTTAAGCCTTATTTGTGAGTCTCTTCAATGTATGGCAGTTTATGTCAAGGGTCAAACAGGCTGGTCACATCAGTCTGTTACCTCGAAAACGTGGTTGCAAATAACAGAATCAAATGCTGAAGATCTAATTAATGCCACAATCCACAAATAAGGGGGTGGGGGTGGGAGCTGGGGTTTAAGAAAATTAAAAAAAATATATAACCGTTGTAAAAAATAGAAAGCTGGCATTTATTCTTTCAGCTTAGATGAGAGGATCAGATCAACTACTCTTTGCTAGTGGGGCACTCATTCTTCTTTGATCATGCTGCTAGAGAGACTGTCTGTGCTCTGTGGTTTGCTGAAACTGGCTATTATTCAGAAGAACTGAGCTAAACCCTTTAAATTCCCTTTAAGTGCTCCTCAGTCAAAGCTTCACCATAGATCACCAGCTATGGATATAAAGACAAAAAAAAAAAAAAAAAAAGGAAAAGATAGGACAAAACCACCAACCAAACCTAATGTCAGATTATTTTAAGACACTCAGTTCCAGTCAGTTAAACTGACTCAAAAACATGCTGGTAGAAAAACAGTATAGTGGAAATGAACTTAGTGAACTCCAAAGAAAAACAATAGCATCACACAATGCTGACTGCTTCCCTGAGCTTCCTGTCATACAGTTGGTCCCTAAATCCCAACAGAGCCAGTGAAGGCAAACATTTTATAAAGCAAACACAGAAGTCTGGGTCTTTCCTGTTTTTCATAATGAGGTCACCTGAAAAATGAGCTACATATATCTCAGGTGTTTGTTTTCTGGTGTCTCCTGCAGCTGTTGTGCAGAGAAAGGAAGAGTTTTCTCTCCTGTTATTTCTTTTTTTAACAGAACCTGTGCATGTCAACACTGAAGAAAGAAAGCAAGCATGAAAAGCATGGACTGTGCAAACAATTTTTCCTTACACAGGTCATTGATGCTGTGACTCAGAAGAGGAAAACGGAATTCAGGATGCTTGGCAAACATTAAAATTACTCACAAATGAGTTGTAAATTGCTCTGTTAAAAAGGTAACAACAAGTTTGTATGAGATGTTTGAATGGCACAATATTATTCAGGAACTGCTTGCTCTTGAATGTTGTAACTACAATAACATAATCTCATGCATTGTTCAAAAGCAAAGGGAAGTCCCAACAAAGTACTATATAATTCTTATTATGAAATATTAATTTAAGTAACAAATTCTGGAAGCACATAAAACTTTGTTTAGCACTGAATTTTTCCATTCCATCAGTATCATTTACGAAAGTTCTTACTGAGGCAAAATGTCCATTGGATCCATCTGTATTTTACAGGCACTAGAATTCAGCCATCTTCAACTGAGAAAAAAATCTTGTTGCTACCCATGTGAGAGATCATATTGCACAAGTAACATTGATCCAGGCAGCAAATGGTCACTTGAAATTGGATACATTATCCAGAAGCAATTACAAAATGGTATGGCTGTTAAAATAGCCCAGGCACAATGACTGAAAGGTGATCCATAAAAAAAAGGAGAAAACAAACAGCTACAGACTTAACATAAAGCTTTAACAGGGCAAAAGGGAAAACTAGTTCTTAACGCTTATCTTAACAGCACCAGTTTTGTGCCAGTATAATCATTAACTCCAATGTGGCTGCTTCTTTTGTTCATCCATGGGAGCTGGGTCAGTTTTAAGCACAGTATCTCTTTGAACATGTTAGCAGTCTGTGTACTAAAGATGAGTTCTTTAATAGTTTCTAAAGCTTGTTTTTAAGTACGTGAATTCCTCAGTGACTGAGCACCAATGTGTAGGTACATAGGAAATCCGTGGTTACTGTTAAATAAGGTGCATGAATTCAGCTAGAACATAGTAAGGACTTCTTCCTGGGTAGAAGCTTCATTGCTGAAATATAAGTATTGTGGGGGGTTTTTTTCCATTTTGAGGGGTTTTGAGGTTGCATTATGAGTGAAGACGTTGCTTTATGTGACTGTTCAATGAAAGTGATAATAATAAAACAATCACACACAGATAATTTTTATGAAACTCCAAGAAAGACAGTAGCTTTCATTTCTGCAGACTGAAAGAAAAAAAAAAAAAAAGTGTAATTTTTACTTAATTTCATACAGTCACTATGGTTTTTTGCTTTACTGAAAAATGAACAAATAAAACCCCCAAACATATCAAAAGTGATCATGTTCATTAAATTTTAAACCACAGATATATGTAGACATTTACTGCCTGATTGGATTCTGAAAGATTAACTTAGCATAGGAGCCGCAAGTTCAGATAGATGGCTCAAGTGGCTAACATGTGGCTGATTTATTGTTCTCTGGGGACAAGGGGAATTGAAATTTGACAGACAGGATATGCTGTACCTACTTACTGGCAGAACATTAATTCCCAGAAGTCAGAATGTATGCATTACAAGCAATGCATCTCTTCATTTTGCTTTGTTTTTCAAGGAGTATGCAGCTGAAAATAGCACAGACGATGCCTGAATACCTAAGTAACTCCTGTACAGTGAACCGGTGGACAGGAAAAGGAAGCGTGGCTCTACAAGAAGCACTTCAAAGAAGACTTGCAAGTGTGCTTGATTTAATGCAACATACTCACCAAATCTTTTGAACTCTTACACAGCACAGGTCTCTTCCAGCAGCAGAAGCAACAGCAGCATGCTTTTCTGGCAGAAAGCATACAAGATAAAGAATGCATGAGCTATGGAGATAAACTAGGTTACAAGTTGAGAGCATCTGTACAATGTGATCCAAAAAATGCTTATCATACCAAGTTACCTTCTTCCCCACTGCATTTGGCTCATCTAAATCCTGAGCTATACTTGCTTATGAGGAAAAGAACAGAATGAAAATGAAATTTAAATGTCTAATACTTATTTGTATCACCAAGTTTTTCTTCCACGTACATCAAATCACATCCTCTAAAATGAACTGTTTTCAAAGTCTGCTCCAAATATTTTAGTTAAAAATTTTCTTGCCATAAAGTGCAATAATGCCAAAAGTGAAGCTTTTTATGGGATCAGATGCTTTTTCTGACAGTATGACACTAGTAATTAGATTGGCTGTATTATGACAGAGTAAAATCTAATAAGATCCATTTATTATGTGGCACCTTTGGAAAACAAAGTGTGCTTACATAGCTAAGTACACTCAATGTGCACACCCACATAGAGTCTGTAGTAGAAGCCACAAAGGGTAACACTAACTACAAATTTCAAAATAATTTGGAGGTTTTTCTTGTTGTTATTGCAGCACTTTGCTCAAAGTCAGGTGATGAAATGTTTTAGAATGAACTATACTTACAGAAAAGCAAACTGATGGAATCAGAGCTCTTAGTTTTGTCCCGTCCACGCTTGCTCAAGTTAGCTATGAGTATAATATCCCACCTAGCACTTAGTAAACCAAACAAGGCAAGCCATAAAGCAACTGGCAATTTTCGCTGCTGTTTTAAAAAACTTTTCCTGCAACTACATCTTTTTTTTTTTTTTTTTCCTTCTCTCACAAGCTATTTATGCTTGCACATTATTTCCTCTGTGTTGCCCTCAAGGTGGAGCATTTGCCATAGTATACTTATTTCTGGAGTTTTTCCATCTGTGGGGTGCTGGGTGTAGAGATCCCATTTCAGCTACAAACACAGCTTACACTCTGTGAAAGCGTAAAATGTTCTGACTAGATAGCTAATGATTTATTGTTGCCAACAGTGGTTTTCTAATTCCATTACCATAATTTCCACTGAAAATTCCATTTACAGCATTCTATGTTTAGACTCCAGGTAAATGAAAGTTAGTAATTTAGTGCGGCAAATGTGCCTCACTGTTCTAATTAACATGTTATTTGTTATAGGCCTTCCTCCTTTCTTTGTAGAAGAAGAGATCCCATAGAAATGATTGCCACACATTTTTATGAAGAAAACAAATGAGAGAACTTCAAGTGTTACTCTACATGTATCACATAAATTATCCTCTATCCTTAACACAAACTGTGCACTGTAATTTAAAGCCAACATGCAGTCACCTATTTTCCATTGCTGTTGAACTGGATTACCACCTGCCTTGACTCCATCCTTTGGGAGATTGCCAGCATTGTTACAATTTAATGCTATATCCCACTGTGTCAGGAAAGACATGCCTCCCCAATCTCACTGTCAAATGAGTGCTTGTCAACATCCCTTAATTATTACTATTATTAGGAATGAAGGTTAAATATATGTGCTTTGTGAATGGTAACGTCTATTGTCTGTTTTATTTTTGTTAGGTTCAGTTGTACTACTAGGACATAAAATAAAGATTTAATCGAAGGACGGTTTAGAGTCAGGTCTCTGAGTTTATTTGTCATTGTTTGTAGTGAATTTTGTGCAAACTGTGTTAGCATTTACATTCCAAAATGCTGGTACAAGAGGAGAGAATGCGTGTTCAGCAAACTAGGAAAAAAAGTGTCTCTCAGTTGAAACGAAATAAAATATAACTCAAATCCCTAGGACAATATACAGGTACAGAAGAATACAAACGACTTTTTCCTCCTGTGCAGGCTGGGGACTAGAAAGCTGGAAAGTGGGCACAGCTCCCAAACCTGATGACTTCTTTTGTACCCCAGTGAGTTGTCACTTCCAGGAACTGTGGCCTTACAACTGGTTGACAGAAGATGATAGGCCAAAGTGTTTTCTGCCAGTGGAAATAAGTAAATTCTTGTAAATTTTTCTAAGATATAGTCAGGTTGCCCTTCAAGTCATTGCTCACATCCTATCTGTTTCCAGTATATATGTGGCCTATAAATCTTGGTCTTTGAGGAAGACGAAATTTTTATTTGCATTGTCATGACATGCCACTAAGGAGGTGTTATAATCACCTCAGTGTCAGGCAAGACACTGGCTCTTGGAGCAGGTATAATATTACCTGTGTCTACATAGCAGCTCGCCATCGATCTGTTCAACTCCTTACTGCTTCCAGCCTCTCTGGCAGTGTAGCTCCTCCTTTTTATGTAGTTCCACCTTCTGTCTTTCTGGCTCTGGTCCTTAGTAGACACATTTATTTATTTATTATTTTTGTGTGTGTGTGTTAGCTTTCTCCTCCATTCATGGCTTCAGCTGGCCCATGGAGGGAACTGCAAGCCGCAGCCAGAACAGGAGAGAAAAGAATGAGTTTACTCAAGAATGAGGGGGCAAAAAAGCCCTGTTACATTCACTCAAGCTATCTTTCTAACAAACTAACTATTTGGTTAACTTAAGCCACATTCAGCAGAAGCACAATGTTGGTCAGGGTGAGCTTCCCCATCTGCCCCCAGCTCTTCATCTTCTGTTCATATTATCATTAAACCTTCCCTTGCACTTTATTTCTAAGGCTGTAGTATCTGTGAACTCAAGGAACTGAATGAATTGATCGATATCAGTACAAAATAGTACTGCTTTCCAGTTATACGAAGTTAACTTCACTGTGATCACACAACCTTCTGATCTGGCAAAACATGAGTAGGGGCTGTGTTGCAGTAGCTTAATCAGACATTGCTACGGGACTGGTCCCTGCAACCATAACCTGAAGCTGGCTGTGCCATGGAAGGGTTGCAACACCTGACAGATACGTGCTGCTCCCAGCAGGGTGATCCACAGCCCTCCACATTCCTACGGCACAGCCTGCGGTCCCACCAGCAACCTGACTTCTTGCATATATATAAATCAGGATACACTCAAACATTGTACCTTGGAAGGGAGGTATCTGTGGAAGCAAAGTTTAAACCATGTCCCAGTGGACTAGAAGAGTTTCTTTCATCTGTTCAGACTGGAATACAAAACCAGTAGAAGTATTTTAAGTAGCTGCTTTATTCTAGTCTTCAAGCTGGAGTTTACTGGAGTCTTATGTGGTTTGCTCTTAGTACTGCCTCTGTGAGAGCTGTCGCTAGATCACTCTGGGGAGTTGGTCTCATATTCAGAGTTTCTCAGCTTGTGCCAAGCAGGCCAGCAGGGCTAGGATGTTCAACAGTTTGTGTGATTTCCTGGTTAGAATAAAGCAAGGACATTACTACAGATCTAGCTAGTTAAGTGTAAGTTATTTCTTAAAAGATGATTCAGTATATTGAGTGGGGATCTACTCATACATACGCAGTAACTGATGGCAGGCACAGGAGAAGCATCTCAGCTTCTGCTTGCCTGAAGTTTATGTGCCTGATTCAGACCTGTACACTGGTCATTTCCACCTAACTTGGAAATCAGAAGCAACAATCTTCCTGTGAGCTCTGTTTCTGACTTGGAAAAAAAACTTCGAACTTCAAACGCAGCCTGAGAAAGAGAAGGAATGGTAAATAATGCCAAACATTTCCATAGGAGCTAGTTGTTCGATCTACTTATCTGGAAACAGGGACATCTAAGTTTGACCTCCTTCTCTATTAAAGGATTCAAACCTCTATTTCCCCCTCCCTAGGATGGTAGCATGTATGTTTCCTGTCAAACATCCTTTGCAATCTTAAATGAAACTGCTGGCTGAATACAGACACCTCACCAGCCAGGCAGCATGTGAGAGGAGACTCCTTGGACTTAAAAGGTTAAATTCCTTCCAAGTGCTGTCTTCGGTCCTAAAGCAGATGGTCCTAATTCTTGCCCCAAAATCTTTGCCTTGGTTTACAGGGAAGGCCAGATCAGAGAAGCGAACTATCCTCTTTCCCCACATGGTTGATTTAGTGACTATTGCCTTCACTTTCTGCGCTGTTACTCTGCAGTAATATGAAAGGAAAACAGAAAATCCAAACCCATCCAAATAATTTCAGGAATCTGCAAATAAAGTAACAAATCTTCTATAGTAATTATCTTCAAGGCTTATCATGAAACAAGCCATAACATTATAATTTTTCGATCAGGAATGTGTAGCTTACTAGACAGTGGCTAGTTTGAAGTATATAGGAAATAAACAGAAGGTCATTTCATAGATTGTGAATACACATCATTTTGAATAGATGAAGCAGGAAAAAACAAACTTAAAGTATGCAATATTTTGTTAGCTGATGTCCCTGAAAAAATGGTTATCATGGATACTTGCATGTATACATGTTACCATATTTTGAAAACAATATCTGCTTGTTCTGTTTACCCTCAAAAATCTGAACAGCAAAAATTTTCTAAATATTAAAAAATATTTATCTTTGAACACTGATTATGTCAGGAATTATTGTTAATATCCAGAATCCACTATTTTTCATCTAGAAAACAAATATTCATGATTTTGATGCATTAACTGCACCAGCCTATTAGTACATTGTCTAAGCTGGAGTTTAAAAGACCAGTTTAAATTAAAAATAAAGCTCTATTCTGGAAGCACTCCTTTTCCTTCTTTCACTGGAGCTTAATCCATCAGTTGATACCATTGATACCACTTTTTTGCTTATGCAATACCAGTGATGTTTATCTTATCCCTTGTACCACTTACCACTGAGCCTACTGTGGTAATACTGAATATTTTCTTTCCAGCATGTATTGAATATAAAACCATCAGCAACCCACCGACATGTTTGGTAAAGCACTAAAAGTCATATGCAGTGTGACTTTCAACTTCACCAAGGTGAGAGAGGGTTTATAGCTCCAGGTTTTACAAGCTATTTACTTTAGCTTTTGCATCTCACCTTCCACCCTCCCTTAAAAAAGAACTATGCTCCTCTTTTGAAGCTTTTTATTAAAAAAAAAAAAAAAAAAAAAAAAGATTGTGCTGAATTTGTCAAGGAGACAAAGTATTGGTGCCTGTATCAGACCTTTTGGAGAGCTGCACTTAGCCATTTGTTACTTTTCTTAGGAAAATTTCACCCATGCTCAGCTGTTTCCCTGTCCTCTTAGAAAGTCCCAGAACTCTCCTCCACCACAGCAGTTCTGGCTGGGCTCCAGCTTACCTGCAAATGCCCACCTTCCTGGCGCAGCTTTCACATGTCTGTTGAGACAATAGTTCTTCAATAACACCATGAAGCAAAACTTCTGAGGTGTTCAACATATGTTGTCTGGTTCTTTAGCTAAAAAAGACGTTATTTACAGGGAAACGAGTTGGGAGTTTTGTCACTGAAGGTAAACTGTGTACTGGTGTGTTCTCTAAGCAAATGTTTTATTAATTTGTCTTCTCTTTCTCCACCTCCCACTTTTCTTGACTTCCTTCTAATATTTGAAACTCTACTTGGCAGCTTTTTACCTTTGGGCTTCTGAGAGCTGCAAACAGATCACCTGCTTATTGATCGTGGGCCAGAGAACACTAATCCTCTGAATATTGAGGAAAAATAAAATGTTGATGAAAAACAAAACCTCTGATTTTTTTTTCCCCCTTGTAGGATGCCTACGTTATTGCTTGATATTACTGTCACTCTTCTATGTCCTTTATTTTTAAAGTTATTTTGTTATGGTTTTTCTTCTGCTCATAATTTCTAGGCAAGATTTCCAGAAATCACCAAGGAAAGGGTTGTGAACCTTTTGATTGCAGCTTTAAATCTAAATTTAGTTATCCATTTTTGAAACTCTGCATATTCAATTCTGACATACAGAAATAATGCATTAAATCTACATTAATATCATTAGCATAATTTGATCTTAGAAGTAGATTCAAGTTTCACATTTTGGATACTTAAGTATTCCAAAACTGTTTGGAATAAAAAAGAAATAATTTGCTCTGTTTTAAAACATAACTACAAATCAAGATAATTTGTAAATTCAAAGATAGTCTAATTCCTCTGTGTGAAGCATATGTGTTTATGCAGGAAGGAGGAAGAAAAGAGAGTGGAGAAGGTTTCATCACTGGGTCTTGATTTGGGTTGAACCACAGTGGTCTCTTAGCAGTGTTTTGCACTTCAAAAGCACTAAACATACACTAGGGTGGTAGCCTGATTACGCTGGATTGAGTCCTGAGTAACCCTGCTGTCTACTTAAGCACAAATAATGTGAGGGAATGAAGTCATTTAAGGAAAATGAGGACTCCTTAGAGATACCGACAGCAGAGCTACAGGCAGCATTGGTATGGATAGAGCCTGTGCTGTTCTTGACCTGCTTCCCCCCTTATATGACCCAGAGAACATGCTACTCCTGGGAGTACAGGCTACAGCCTCAGTAACTACTAAATGCACCTTCTCTGTCTAGGGATTTTCTTATAGGAGTGAAGTGAATCCAGATAACATACAGAAGCTTTCCAAAAGAAAAACAGGAAGAAAGAAAAACAGGAAGAAAGAAGAAAGAAAGAAGAAAGAAAGAAGAAGAAAGAAAGAAAGAAAGAAAGAAAGAAAGAAAGAAAGAAAGAAAGAAAGAAAGAAAGAAAGAAAAGAAAGAAAGAAGAAAGAAAGAAAGAAAGAAGAGAAAGAAAGAAAGAAAGAAAGAAAGAAAGGAAGAGAGAAAGAGAGAGAGAGAAGAGAGAAAGAGAGAAAGAAAGAAAGAAAGAAAGAAAGAAAAGAAAGAAAGAAAGAAAGAAAGAAAGAGAAAGAAAAAGAGAAAGAAAGAGAGAAAGAAAGAGAGAAAGAAAGAAAGAAAAAAAAAAGCCCTGGGTACAGTAGAAATATAGTCTATAATAGACTACTTGTCAGATATTCTTCCTTCTTAACCATACAGATGTTATCACGTCATGGGATTCCCTTGTCTTCAGAATGGTTCATTTGGCCATCCCTCATAACTACAGTTTTCTGAATTACAGATTTTGTCATCCACATCTGCTTAGAGGAGTGTTTAATGGTTCAGTATGATTCTGCTCACACCTGTGGCAGAAGATTTTACTTATTATGGTAATAGTGGCAGAAAGAATGTATGTGCTGGTATTTCTTATCAGCCCCCTTTCATGTAGCTGTGCTTTGAAATATGATGTCCTGCACTGAAGTCCACCTGAAGCCAAATTAGCTGTGAACAAAATGGTAATTACATGCTGATTTTACTTCTAATTTTAAACCCACTGCACCTTTTTGTTGATAGCATTGTATTCTTCAGTCATGGTCAGTCTGCCACAGACTGTAACCTACCATTCATCTGTTTCCAACTGAGTCAGTGTTTTCCTCTATGTTCATTTATGTATTGATCCTGAGAGGCACAAAGGACCCGCATCTGCAGTGCAGTTCCTTACACTTCCTGGCAGCTTCTGACACTTGGTTATTTCTTCCTTCTTTACACATAGTGCATCTGTCTATGTTGGCTCTCATTTTATTCCAGTAGTTTTCTGTAATAATTATTGCCCCTGTTCCTGACTTCTTCTATGTTTAGCACACTGTTTTGTCTTTTTCAGTTTTAAATTAAAATCTTGTATGACACCGAATGTACAATGGCCTCTAGTATCAAGGCTTCCTGCTAATTTGATAACATCCCAGCTACACTTTGTGATTGACCTTCTAGCCAAGCATCTTGTTAAGTATACAGTGTTCCTATTACACTTACATCCACAGCATAAACGCAAAATAAATGATATATGATCTCTTTCCATCTACTGTATTCACAGGACACTTCAGTTTGTGGTTTACCTAAAACTGATCCAGTCATATTTCAATGCCTAAATTTCTCATATTCAGAGAAGTGGTTAATTTAAGCCTAAAGCATATTGCCCTTTTGAGAAACATTTCCTCTTCTAATTTATTACCATTCATCCAAATATTTCTTCTCTTCCATACCCCCAAACATCTGGAACCATCCAGTGTGATGCATGCTACTTATTGAATATATACCCATACGGTGAAAGTGCAGAATGACACCACACCAGGGAGCTGAGTTGGGAACAAAGCAGATGGAGTCAGGGACAGGGCTGGAGACTGGCATCCCACAGCAACACCAGGGCAGGCACCTGGAGCCCTGGCATGGGCTGAAGTGTGGTCCTGGGCAGTCAGCAGCTTAATGGTGACCCAGTGCTCTGACAGCAGCCTGGTACTTAATGTTTACCTCATCTTTGTATTGCAGTACCAGTATGCAATACATAATACATGCTATATGCGGGAATGTTATGAAAGTTTTTCCACGTTTGCTCTGATTTTATTTTTGTGGTAGGTATATGACACATTGAGCACAATTTTCATATGATTTTTTGCAGTCATACTTTTTCAATATTTATCTGCAATACCTTTCTTTCTCTGCTACATTAGTTATAGGAAAGTATATGAAAATAACATTTCTTGCTGTCATTGTTTCAAGTCCACGGACCTTTGTATCAAATGAGGTGTTTATAGAAATCATTGTGATTTATGAGTTAAGCACTCAAACAACTACTTTGTCAACATAATGGCAGCTGCAAGCATAAAAGACATCTCTAGCAACTCAGTTGTGTGAGTCTCAAGTCCTCACATTTATTGTGCTAATAAAATGGACATTTTATTGTGAAGCATGATCAAATTTCACTAGTATCCAATATTTAATAGCTGAAATACCTGTGCTTAGGTATAAAAGCTCAATGAATCTGTCAGCGTAGAAGTTTAATACTTAAACATGAAAAATAGGTTTTGGTTCTCATTGTCATACAAATGAATTTCCACAATTTCTGTTCTTTGATGAAAAAAAAAGTTGCTTTGGGAACGGTAGGATTACTAAATTTGAGTGCTACGTCTCCTTTGTGACAGTTTTCCAACTACACCACGTTCTGCTGGGATACTGGCTGGAGGCTCTCTGCATCACCTATGAAGGTGCTGGAAGCAGTTCACTCGCTGCCTAGCCCCCACCTAGCCCCGATGTCCTCTCCTTTATTGAAATATACCGTATTAGCAAAGCTCCTCTGAAAGTTTTACAGACAGGTGCAAGGTGTGTGTCTGCACTGGTGAGAACAAAGACCATAAAATGGTAATAGATAGTCTGTTGGCTGCACCTCATAACTAGTCATCCCATTTGAGCACACAGAATGGAAAGGAAAAACATATACTTTTCGAATCCATCGTTCATTTCTAATGAAACATGGAATTATCTGCTCATTTCTGGTTATCTTTCACTCTTTTCATTGTTACTTTTGCCCCCTTATTAGAAATACTTCATATTTAAACACATCCTATAAAGAACAAATTTTTTTTTAAGTAGAAATTGATCTAAACTTGGGCTTTGAGGCAACTGCCAAGTACTGTGGGACCATTCTCTCCCATTTTTATTTTCTTTCTTCAGAATTAGACCCAAATACTCTTCGTGTTCTTGATGTTCCTGTATCAGTCACTTCACAGTTCATGTTAAGTCAAAAACCAAAGGTTAAAGACATTTTCATTGTTTTATCTCTTTGTTTTATTGCACAAACCATTGTTTAATAACTAGGATACCTCTTACTTTAAAGACATTTTCATTGTTTTATCTCTTTGTTTTATTGCACAAACCATTGTTTAATAACTAGGATACCTCTTACTTCCTTTCATCTTGTATAAGAAAGGTCTGAAGAAGGCTTATGCAGCTTAAGAATTTTTACAAAGTATCAGCAGGCAGATTGTTTTTAGCACATGTAATGGTATTATGAATCCAGTAAAATTCAAGTTAAGCAGGCCCTAATAGCATATTTGGCTTGCACGGTATTTCATTCTGGTGGTAGTACAATGGAAAATAGGATCAACAGCAAATTTTGACTTATTCAGAAGCTGTTTGCTATTTTATGCATTCTAGTTTAGCATATATCTATTTTGTCTACAAGATTTTTTTCAAAATACAGAAGACTTTCACTATCCAGCTTTGAGTAGTAACTTTATTTGTGAAGATACCTATCCTCTGTAGTAGAATGTAAAAGCACCTGCTGGTGATACTAGCTGCTCCCTACATTAAAAAACCTGTTTCAGCTAAGCACTCGGAAGGCATGATAAATTCACATCTTGGATTATTTTGTATGTTCAAGGTTTTCTCACCATTTAAGACTAACCTATTTATCTGATATCTTCATCTACAAAACCACAGTTCATTTTTAAATGCAAAAATTTCACAGCTTAGTGTTTTTATGAGGATAGCTTCTGTTTCATCATGAAGCTTCTGTTAGGTAACTTTAGTCAGCTGGATACAGTATTCCACAGTTAAAACTGTAAATTGTTGTTGTTGTTATTATTACTATTATTATTATTATGGTGGTTGTGGTTATTGTTATTATTACAGATGGTCTAAGTACCTAAGCTAAGACAAATGCTCGGTGTTCTGCAGAGACAGAACCACAGCCTGCTGTACTACAGCTCATGTAATTTCAGCCTCAGTTCCATTAACATTCATTGATATCTGCAGGCTTTAACTGAATTTGAGGAATGAGTCTGAACAGACTGACAAAGCAAAGGCTGGAGAAAGGTGGTCTGATAGTCTACTGGCCAATTACTTCTATTTAGTCAGTTGTATCTGGAGAATCAGAAAACTCTCGATGTTGTAATAATAATTTTATACTTCAGTGGAATTCTGAGTAAATGATTTTCTGCAAGACTCAAGAGTTATCTCTTAACGGGCATCCTGTATTTGTACAAATGTACTTGCTTTTCATTTAAAAGATGCAATGTCACTCTCATTTCTAAGGCCTGTGTCTTTATCAACATTCTTAATAGAAGGGAAAAAAAAAAAGTATGCCATTTAGCCTATTATTGATACTGTTAGACCCAAAGTAATCTGACTTCCTTTGGCATTAAAAAGACTGGAATTTTCTCATTCTTTGCGAGAGAGGAATTGTATGTCTCTACATGTGTCTTACAGAACTGACACTGGATGAAATGGACGTAGAGCTGCCATGGTCACGGTGGGAGTTGCCTTATCAGTCATTACGATAACTAGTGTAGCTAGAAGTCAACGCAGATATGATGTAGCATTATAGTAGTTTCTCTAGTATGTAGTGATGGAATATTTAATTCAGATTTTCTACTTATTTATTTAACCACCTACACAGATAGTCATGAATAGATTTTTTTGTTTTTTCAGAAGTGAGGTAAGCCCTTTCCCACCTTCAGAGAAAAGATTTGCATAGAAAAATGCCCTTAATGGGGCAAAACCTTAACACTCACAAGTGTCTGTGTCTCCAGTTGTATCACCTACTGCTTAGGATTTTCTTCACTGCCTTGAACACTGGTGACCATATCAGTTACTGGAACAAATTCAGCTCTGAATTACACCATCATTAGCAACATAGGTTGCTAACTCCTAATGATATGCTTGGTTTAGCACAATGATAACTTGGGAACTTTGGATCTAAAGTGAGGAGTATTTTATAATCAAGGCATATTTTGTATTTTGTCAGTAACACACTTTGTCCAAAGACTCTACATGTCTTTCTTTATCAAAACCTTTCATTCTGGGGTAGGTTTTCTGTTCAAAATGGCAGACATGACAGAGGACACACACATGCACTGTCTCTGCATGGAGACTTTTCTTCTCCTGCTTCCATTAAGACTGCAGGAAGCTGTGCAGGGTACAAATCCATGGAGGTTCTCCAAACATGGAAACAGTACAACTGGTCCTTCCCACCCTCACTAGATGGTGCTGCAGAGTAGTTTTCTGAAAAATAAATAAATAAACAGAAATACAAACCAAATTGTTCCCAGAAATTGCTGGTTTACATTTCACCTTTATAATTGGTAAAACAATGCAACAACTCTTTAGAGGGGAAAAACATCATGGTCAACGTAGGTGTAATGAAGCTAGGATTCATAAATAGTCCAGATCTCTAAAATCAAGTTCTTTGCAGATTTGATGTAAGTGGATTTTAAATTAGAGGTTTAAAATACTAGGATTGTAATAAGAATGTTTCAGCAAAATTTTTTCTTTGTGTCTTACAGTGTTCTGCAGTAGGAAGTCATTCATTCTTTCTTTATACACCCAAGCTAGTATTATTGTAGAAGACCTCAACAGCATGGTGTCTTCCCAAGTTAACTATTCAGGATTCACAATTATGCTTTCCTGTAGACAGTCTTTAAGATTTCTCTTGGAAATTCTCTGACAGGCCTAATCTAATGCTCAGTAACCACAAGATCACAAAACAATGTTTTCATTCAAAACGCAGGAGGAGAATGTGCTTTCTGTAAGGTAAGAGCTAAAAGACTAGGACAGCTTTCCAGCAACTGGGAGGCTAAGATATCCCATCTTCAGCCTGATGAGGTGCAAGTGGGCACAGCTTATCTCCATGCAGAATGCCACAGTCAGGGGGAGGGAAAAGGGGAAGGGATGAGAGCACTCATCCCGCTGCTAGGGTCACATCAGCATACAGATAGGAAAAAAAGTCTTGTGAGATGTGGAAGACTGGGCACAAAATACGTCTTCATGTTGTAGCTTATTGATGAGAGTGTTCATCTGGAAGAAGTTTGAGGAAAATGAGCGTCATTTGGGGGTCTGATCCAACCACTGATCATGCCATTTTCATCAAACACTCTTAGATAAGGTATGGAAGCTACTGGGAACAAAGACCAGAGCTCAGGCTTTCTGGAGGAGCATCTCACCACTGATGTACATGCTTAGGCTCCTTCCTGTGCTCTCACTTGTGTTCTCTTCCCCACCCACCTTGCAGTTGCATCGTAGGAGCAAAAAGTTGATTTCTGACTTTTCCAATAGGGATGGGAAAAGAAAGAAAGAGAGAAGGTCCTTGGGGCTTACATTTTGATTTTTGTAGACCTGTATAATCAAGGGCTACAGTTAGACAGATGGGGGAAATCTGAGATACGTATCTTTTTCGTTAGCATTTTCTAATGACTGTGTCCCCTGTTTAGTATGCTTGCACGTGCATCCCATTCTAAGGTACCTAACTAATATGCTATATATGGAATACAGGTATTTCACTCACATCCCATTTCAGTAACTGGGAACCTATGAAGAAAAACAACTGAACTGGTATGAACTGCTGATGAGGAAATTTTAGTTGAAACACCAGAAAAAATCCTGGCTGTAAATCACATTTATCTATGAATAATACTCCAAAAAAGACAAAATCTATATACTGGATCTTCTCCCCAGGCATCTTTTAAAATTAAATGTGTCAAAACCATCAGAATAGCACTGTTTAATTATATATATATATTAGCCTGACTTCTCTTAACTTCTAACTATTCTGAGTACAGCTTACTGTACATCTCAGGTGTGACTCTTTTTCGTGCTTGTTGTTGGTGTTTTTCCTTTAGAAACATAGGATTAAAAATTAGTACGCTATCCAGCATATCTATTTAGTAGCAATCTGACTGTCTATATTGAAATCGGGGTTAATCAGTTCAAGAAAAATTGACAGCATGTCCTAATATTTGTGAGAGGCTAAGTGTTAGAAAATATATTGCGTATCTTTGAACTGGCACACAGGGGAAAAATGATACATCCTTGTACATACAATACTAATACAAATGCACACACAATGCAGGCATATGTAAAGCAGATGCACATATGTCTGGTGTGTAAGAATGACTACACAGAAGCTGATTTCTCCCCATTGCCTGTTTTAAATCTGATTCCATTAATTGCCAGCTGGCTGTGAGCTGGAAGAGGTCTGTCAATAGAAACAGTAAAACCAGATTCATCCCTTGATTTAATAAGGATGGTTCAGTACACATCATCTGCACTATGCATTTATTCATGCCCTTTTCTAATTGGTCGGTTCAACTTGTAGAAGAGTACATAATTTTACTTAAATTATATCAGAGGAAGAGAGAGACAAAATAAAAGAGAGAGGAGGAGAGAGAAATTTTTAATTTATATTTCATTTTAATTCACCTAAATGAAGTTAGATATTTTGAAATGTTTAAAGTTAAAATAAGACAAATGAAAAATACCTTGATTTGCTTATATCTTAATTCCAAACAGTTGTCACCCACTGGCGTTTGGAGCATGAGGAAAGCTACTTCCTGTGTAAACCAAGACAGACAGAAGACATGCTGATGTAAAAAGAATAAAGGGGAAGAGTAGTTTAAAATCTAAGGTTTAAAAGAGAAAGATCAGGATTTTAATTGGCTCAGTGAACACCAGTTGTATTTTATGTGAAACCAAAGAAGGTCATAAGTATTTTGTCTTAAGATCTTGAGGAGTAAGGTCATGCTTCAGTGACTATATGCTTAAAGGCACATTTAATCTTACTGCAAAACTGTTTGGTGAGAATCTAAGTCCTCAGTACTGAAGAGGACATTTGGATAATGCTTTCTGTAAAAGATCCCTGACTTAAGCTGCAGACAGATCCTGATTCATGCGACGAAAGCTAAGTCAGACCTGCCTTTCCCAGCTCTCTAATATAGTTAAATACATAATGTACTTAACCTGCATATATGGAGGCAAAGAAGAATGTCACTTAAAGATGTCAGTCATGTCCATGTGAGGAAAAGACAAGGTATCAAAGCCATGCCTGACCATAAATGCTAACTCCTTTCACTTTGATCTTTTCCTTCACCTGTATAAAATAGGTTTTTTACTTCCTTGTATGCTTTGAAGTTGTATAGAAGTGGAGTTTTGTTATATCCCCCAGCTACTAGTTTGGAAAATTTTTCCCATGTGAGAGAAAACATCCTGTTCCATGGAGCATTGCCACTTTATGCAAGACCTCCTTCCTTGTTAGTAGGGAGCCATACCGTACTACAGCTGGTCTTAGAAATACGTGACTAAGTTAAAAATTTCCAAGCTACTTTACATCTAAAGTTAAAAAAACCCAGTTAATTCAAAATTTTAAGAACTAACCGCATTATGCCACTGCGAAGTGTTTATTCTGTTCTACACGCTCAACCTTCTCAGTGAACCACAGGGATTTAAAGTGCTGAAAGTGCAACTTCAGAGGTGGTAAAGTCTTTGAGGATTTCAATACCTGCTAACAAAACCCCTATGATATTTAATAATATTTTATAAACAATTAAAATTTTAATATCCAGAAGACAGTTAATTTTTCATGTACTATTTTTGGGTTTGGACCACATTTCCTCTGCTTTGTTTAGGTGAAAAGGAAAAGCAATTTGAAATATTACATTTGAAATGCTTTGTCCCCCATATTCTTGACATGTCTGATTTTTTTCCCCTCTCTAGTATTTGGCTGTTGCTATGTCCAGTGATGATTAATAAATGTAGCAAAGTAACGTTTCTTCTAAAATGAAATGATGAAGAATTCTGACAATTCCATTGTCACTGATCTATTTCAAAAGCAGTTGATTTTTCAAGCATACAGCAGCACCTTCTATGAACTATAAAGGTTTTCTGCAGATCTATGCCTGCCTCACTTTTATCAGACTAAGAGACATTTTTTTTTTTAATTTTAAATGAAGTTTAATGATTGCATGGCTACTTAAAAATGGCCATTTGTACTGCTACAAAATTGTGATACAAAAAATGCTCTGGTAATAAATTAATTAACTGGATGTAATTTCAGTGTTAATATTGGTTTTATTTAATCTGAAAGCATTACTCAAGCAGTGCAGATTTCTGCACAAGTAACTGTTTATGGCTTGTCAGAATGGAAATCCAGAAATGAGAATTTTGCTTTGCTGTACAGGATGCAGGCTTTGGTATAAACACTGTGGTCCCTTTACATATCCTTCTTGCACACAGCAGGGTTTGAAAGCATTGACGTGTATGGCTTGTTTCAACAGACCTTAATGTCAATAGGACCTTTTCTATGTACTTAAATGGATATAGGAAGAAGAGGACTGGTTACATTTTCACTGACTGTATCCTGTTAAGTGACCGAAAGAACGGTTTACCAGCTGTTTTGCAGGATGCTGGCCATTGTTATTAAATTATTTATTTTCCTGCGGTGTCACAGCTTTAGGACAATTACCTAAAAGAGTCTGCTGCAGTGCCTGCAGGCTATAGCAGACTCCACAGGATTCCCCTATAGATATTCCACAGGCAGAGGCCATACACTGCATAATTGGGCTGCAGTGAGTGACTTGCCACAGCAAATTATCCAGGGAAAGTGTTCAGCTTTCTGTGCTCACCTTTAAGAGTAAAATGTCTCTCAACAGAGACAAAAGGACTGTGTAAAGGCATCAAGGACTTATAATTTGATTTTCATAGCTGACTAAGAGACCAAAAACTCCAGTTCATGAGTTCATTACACAGCCTCTGCCAGAAGTGGTGTATTGACTTTAGAAGAGGTATTACAGGATTGAACTGCATCTAACCCCTGGGGAGGGCAATCCTGCCAGGTCAGGTCTAGTGTGTTTGAATTTGGAACCGTCTGCCTATACTCATCTTCATATACATTTTAAAAAGCCTGCCTTCTGCAGTTGTGAGAGTCCATTAAGTTACAAAAACGTCAGTGTTTATTTGGGAAAATCATACTTTGGGAACGGGGGGAAACCGTAAATAAATTTTTGATGGCAAAGCACAATCTGAAAAAAAAAAAAAATTTTGAAACCTTATTAAACTAGTGATGACCAGGAGTGGAAAGTCTAATAGCCCTAATGTGAGCAGGGTTTGTCACTTAGGTCTCTCTGTGACTTACCAAAGAGCAATGTCTCATTTCTCATTGAAGTGTGTCCTGTAGGTTCATGTATCTCAAAACATCAATTTAATGATTCCAAAACTGCCATGGGCATTGACTACAGTTTTTGGAAGAGCTGTACCAATCACAATAGCCTGGGGTAAAATGCATTCAGCATTGCCTGATAATACTGCCATTTACACAGGACCACACTGTAGTTTGGCCTGTCATCAGTGGAAAGAAGACGTAAGAAAAAGAAACAGAGAAAAGCTTGATCAGTGGTCTGAACTGGCATTTTTCTCTTACATCCCTACTGCTTTTATCCAACAACCAGCTCTCAACCCTGAAAACAATGTTTCCCAAATGAGACGGTTGTTGGTTCATGATTGTGAATTAACACAAACTGCTAGCACATCAGGAACTGAGATCCTTTTTCCTGTTTTTCAGTTTGTAAAGGATAAAATCCTGGAGCCTGATGTTTTCTTGAGTGAGAAACATCATCCTTCCGGAAGCATACAGGCTTGCTTTCTGTCATTAAAATGGTCTGGAGAGAAAAAAATTAATTGTTCCTGTCTCTTCAGGTTAAAAATAGATCTCTGAAGCTATTGGCAAAACCTGCTGCACCTCTGTATTGTTTACTGTCAAAAGAACTTCACTTTCTGGAATGAAGTTCAAATTAGAGAACCTTGTATTTAGAAAGGAAAAGCGTAAAAGTATAAACTTTTTCTCTCTTGTTATTGTATTTTGAAAAGACTGAAATTTTACTGGGTTTTAACAGCTTCACAGATACTTCCTTGTTTATCATATCACCCTAGAAAAATGAGACACTGATGTAAAACAAACATGGAAATCTTTCTTCCTTGGTCTTCTATTTTTTTTTTACTTTTTTGTGCCTTAGCTATTCTGTGTATTGTCTACTGGTCTGTTTAAAATAGAGGGATTTTTTTTTTTTTTTTAACTGCACATGCATGCTTTTAAAATCCTCCTTTTTATTTGCTATTCAGTTATTTTTACAAAGTCCCTGACAAGGAAAGGACTTTTCAGTCCCCTTGACCCCTACCGAAGTGAAGATCTTCAGAATGTCCACTCAGCCTCTTTACTGATGGTTTAACCAAAAAGAGAAGAGGTAAGAACTGCAGTCCCCTGACTATAACAGACGACTTGGAAGGATGGGGATAGACATGAAATCAAAGAGGACAGACACCAGAAGGACACTGCTGAACTCTAGAAGCCTCTCTGTATTCATAGAATAAAGTTAGCTGAGGTGGTGACTAAGTAAAGTTTCTGAGTTGACTTTTACCTGCTTTGACCACTCCTGAGTGAAAACCATGGAAAAATCAACTGTACTTAAGGAACTTGTTGCAAGACTCCTGCTCAAGAAATTGTATTTTAGTGTTGAAAACCTACTATTTGCTAACTGAGGTAAGAGGTCTGTGGCAGAAAACTTTGTGAGGGTCCAGAACCCTTAATGTTTTGTGACCCCTGTCCATCAGTATTCAGGAAGGTGTGAAATGAAAAATATATGATCTGTGATGCTGAGAAGAAATTCTTGGTAGCGGATAAAGATGAAAAATCTGTCTCTTATTTAGTCTGACCCCCCCTTCCAGGTCCAGGTGGCGTGCAGCTTTCTTAAAGTGAAACAAAACTGAGTTTGCTTTCATTTTATAACTGTTTAAATTACCACAGTTCTGGAAGGAGGTTGTGAGGTAAGCAAGAACTAGGTCCAAAAGGACAGACCCATAAAAGACATGTACAGTGACTGCTTTCTGTGCCCTGTCTTCAAACAAATAATTTTTGGGCTAGATCTAACTTGGAGGTCATATTGCAGTGGTTACCATACCAAAGTGCTCAAAATTTTAAGCTCTGCTGAGTGGCAAAGTTTATTAGCTCGGGCTTGGTGTCACACTGACACAAATATGCAGCATCTGGCCAACTCAGAGGGCAGGTAGGGAGTGCCTGGATCTGCCTTCAGAAGGCCTTGCTGACACGCTCTTGTAAGTGTTAATGGGAAGGGATGGGTGGTAGTGTCTTTAGGTCTACAGCACTGGAGTTAAGGCTGTGGAAAAAAATAATGAAGTTCTTGAAAGTGATTGGGCTGGGAAAAGCGGGAAATAGCTAGGCTTTAGTCCATGAGATAAAGTAGGCTACAGAAGGCTATTACTAGATTGAATGTTATTGCATATTTCCTAATCCAAGAGATGTCACTCTTGAGTATGGTCCTTCACAATTTGGGATGTTCATGGATGCCCTAATCACTGTGGGATACTTTTCCATTTACTGTTGCCAGGGTACTGTAACTCCTTCATACACAGGCCTTGCTATCAGTCACCCACATTTCTATTGCTTTGAGGTAACTTTAATGTATATAACCCTGTGTAGGACTGCCCACTTAAAACATAAAGATGAGGCAGAAAGTGGATGTTATTTATTATTTGATTCAAGCTTCCCATATTTACTCTATAAATATGGTATAGGTATAAAATGCAACATATGATATACTATACAACAATATACCCACTATAATGTAGCATGCCATAAATAAGGCATTTGCCTTTCTGGAAAGTTTTGGACCTGAATAAATACTATGTTACTGAATATAGGTTATTACAGGTTCTTATTTATGGCATACTATATTGCTTTGTCATATGCAAACTTAGTTATGTACAAATTGTTATCTTTTATGTCATCTATTTTAAAGTACCCCAGAATAGGCGCTTAATGAATCAAACATAGCAGTAAGTGCATTTTGAATATGTGAATGCAATGCTTGCATAGCCACTGCCATAAAGCAATTTATAATATATCAAACTCCTTTTCAGGTATACTAGTAATTTATTAAAACCAAAATAAGCTGCTTTAAGACAGTCAATAAGTGCAACTGAATTGTGGAAAGCAGTTTTTTACAGTTCATCAAGGTCAAATAACTTCCTTTGGACAACAATACTGAAATCTGTTTCATTAATTCTTAATCTTGAGTTTGTAACCCCAGGTATGGATTTAAACTTTGTTATCAATGCACTTAGCATCTTAACTTGAAAGTTTATTCTTTCAACTAGTCACACATAATTGTTTATGAAAAACTATTTACTGTGATTTTTTTACATGTCTATAGATGTATCTTTAACATACCTTCAGCCATTTAATTTTCCTTTAAGTTTTCATTTCTCTAAATGCTTTCCAATTCTACAAATCTAAGATGCAAATACAGAGGTCATGTGAAAATCACTGTTTATCTCACATTATGGAAGGTACTTTTATTATATAAAAAACAGATACTATTCCTTATGTTTTGTATGTGCGTGATATACTCCTGTGCTGATTTAGAGCTTCATTACTTACCATGTGAGAATCTCCACCTAATTTTATTCAACTTCCACTGAATCTGTTCAGTAGGGGGTTTTTTTGGATATGACTAATCTAAGCTTGTGTCAGTATTTTATTTCTCAGTGCTTTTAAAAGAATAGTATTCCATACAATACAATATAAAAAAATAACTGTGTAAAAACACTTCCCTTTCAGGAATGAAATGAAGTCTTTGTTCAACCATGCTGATAGAAAAAAAAAAAATTTTCTTCACTGACTTGCTGAAATCATAAGTAAACTGGTGTACTGTAAAATCGTAAGTACAGAAAGCATCTACTTTACTGAAGGATAAACAAAAGATGGAAGGTAAATTACTCAAAGACACATTCTTCAGTAACAGGAAGAGTCAGAAATCTCAATTCTCAGGCCTCTGCTTGAACCACTAGACACAGGCCCACCTATAGTTCAGCTTTCTGTCAAACTTGTGTCTGTACTGTACTTTAACACAAGAAAAACTCTCTATGGACACATAATTTATTTCTTATAATCTCACCTTCTGATCCTTTGCTGGAGGTCCCTTGAAACTGGAAATAATTTCACTTCATGCACCAAAGACATCATTACATTCCTTACTGATAAGATGTCATATACTTACAAGCACTAGTAATTTCTTACATGGCATGGCTCAATAAACCTAGCAAAATGAAAAAAAGTCATGATATCTATTTTTGAGTCTTCAGCAACCTCATAGACAAAGGCATCTTTGTATGTAATATCAATCCTATAAATATCATAGAATCACAGAATGGTTAGGGTTGGAAGGGACTTTCAAGGTCATCTAGTTCCATCACTGTGCCATGGGCAGGGGCACATTTCACTAGACCAGGTTACTCCGAGCTCCATCCAGCCTGGCCTTGAACAATTCCAGGGATGGGGCATCCACAGCTTCTTGGGGTAACTTGATCCAGTGTCTCATCACCCATGCAGTAAAAAAATTCTTCCTTATATCTAATCTAAATCTGCCTTCTTTCAGCTTAATGCCATTATGCCTTGTCCTATCACTACATGTCCTTGTAAAAAGTTCCCCTCCAGCTTTCTTGTAGGTCCCTTTAGGTACTGGAAGGCTGCAAGAAGGTCTCCCCAGAGCCTTCTCTTCTCCAGGCTGAACCACCCCAACTCTCAACCTGTCTTCACAGGAAACATGCTCCAGCCCTCTGATCATCTTCATGACCTTCCTCTGGACTCGGTCCAACAGGTCCCTGTTTGTCTTATGTTGGGGGCCCCAGAGCTCAACACAGTACTGCAGGTGAGATCTCATGAGAACAGAGTAGAATATGTAGACATCTTCAGGTATTGATGACTAAAAGAAAAAATAAACCCATACAATTTGCAATGTCTATTTGAAATCATAGCGTAAACACTTCACAAGATAAACATAACTTTAAGAATATTAACAGTATGTGCATATTTTATACCTATGTTTGGTGCTATGCACCTGCTTATGATCCCAAGTGAGAGCTGATGGCTGAAATGAAGAGTTTAGGGAGTATCCAGAGTGTGTATTAGGAAATCTGAAAGCTTCAGGCAGGTCGTCGAAATCTGTACGAATGTCAGGTTGTTCTTAGCAAAGGGCCAGGTTTTGCTAATACAGTGTTTAAAATGCTCATGGAGGGGTTAGGTTTTCCAAATCAGACCTCAAGTTGTTGGCAGTGCAATTGTAGGGAACTCCCTTGCAGCTGTTTCTACCAGAGTTGGCCTGTAGTATAGGGCTGAATAAAAGACTACAGTTTCCACTGCAGCTTTTGGAAAGTAAATGTTCACTAGGAGAGAATAATTTATAATGCACTAAAGACTATTTAATTTATGTGGTGCTGGCCTTGATTCCAAAATCTCCATCGCAAGAAATGAATGCAACAGCTCATAATAAAGTACATTGTAGAGGGCATTTTCTACCAACTATACAATCTTTAAAATATCTGCTCATGCACAAGCTGATCTAACAAAAAGAGAACAAAACAACATTTACCTCAGACTACTCTATATTGGTCTGAAGTGTAGCATAGTAACAAATCTATTTTACTGCTGTGAAGTGTCTGATTAAATGTGAAGATCAACATGATCTGTCTAATCAATAGAAAAATAATTTCCATTATAATGAACATTTTTCTCAATTATAGTTCAAAGCAAATCAGAAGGCAGAAGGTTATAACAGGGATCATTCCAGAGGATGTTGGCAGCATCTGGGATCCATGATCCCAGAAATAAAATTATAGAACTGAGAAGTAAAGAAGCACACTGAGGTGGGGTTTTATTTTGTACATGATTCCTGAAATGTATTTGTTGATAGCCTTATGCTGTCATTTCACCTCCATTTTCTGAAGATATGAACTGAATGATGGATTAGAGAGGATATACATTTCTCATTCTGTTTAAGAGTAAAAAACTTTTGCTATTCATTCATTCTCAATTCATTATTCTATCTGAATATTAATTTTCATGTTTTGTTAAAGGGAGAAAATCTAGTTGGTGGCATGTCACTTTTTCTAAAGGTGCATGAATAATTTGTGGTGATTTCATTCCTTCAACAAATTAATATTTTTTTTTGTCTGTTATTAAATGTCAAGACAAAGTCACAATTTTAGATGCAATTCCCAGTAAAAATATTAGCCTAATTATTTTTCCATCAGTAGTTCCTCTAATATTCAATAGTCAAATTTTGTTGGAGGTACTTGATCAAAGAAAAGGTTATAAAGTTTTGTTTTCTTGTCATAAATGAGCCTTCTCAAGAAACTCTGTTCTGCCTGTCATGTCTCTTCCTCTTATGTGACAAATTTGTGGAGAGGTAAGGTGTGTGCTGTCACATTTTTGAAGATAGTATTTTTGTTCTGATTTTAGTGACTGAAACTAGAAGAGCTGGAGCAGAAAACAAACACCTGTTAGCAGATTCCAAGGATTCAAATGATTTTCCCCATGCAAATAAAGACCACTCATTTCATAATACCAGATTTTCACACCAGGTTTATCCTGAACAATCCTGACCAAACCCCCTGAAATGTAGACAATTTGAAGACCATTATAGAGATCATTCAGATTAATGAATATTTTCCTAGTGGTAATACTTATTTTAGAAGTGAAATTTGTGAGAATAGCATAAAAGCCCCATCCCCAGAAAACCCACAACTACTTAAAAAACCTCAGTTTTGGAATGAAACATGCTTTTCAGGAAATAAACTGGTGTGTATTCCTGCCAGATCTTTTCAATGCAACTTTCAAAGCACTTAAGTTGTGGTTCTGTTTTATCTCACTACATAAAGTTACAAAACATGGAAAATTTGAGGGGAGGGGTGTGTGTGAGATAAAAAGAGAGTTTAGGTTACCAACACCTCTTTCCATTTGGCTGCAGGGACCTTTTGGAAGTGAAAACAAAAAAAGCAGAAGGAAAGATTTCTTAAAAACTAGCAAACTTTCTGGTAGAGTTTGGAACTGCTAAGTAGCTAGTCAAATCAGGACTTATGTAAATTAATTTCTCAGGGATTTATAGCTGATCATTTCCTAGAGACAAAGCTGATCTTCTTAACCAAAAGCATGGATGTGATTTTACAACTTTATTACGGAAATGGCTGTAGCTCGCACTGTAATTACTGCTTGGTCTTTTATAGACACAGCTTCCAGAACGCTTTATAGTAAGCTGCTTCATCATATGCTGTGTAGGGAAATGACACTTTTCTTTATGTGTTCCCATGTTCTCAGTTTGGTGATTACTTTCAGTTCATGGGGATTATAAGGTGTCAAACATTATTTTTTATAATAAAAAAAGAAAAAGGAATGAAGGAATGCATCTCTTGACACACCCATGTCATAAATGCTGACATTACCTTTCATGGCCTTTTAGTGCATTGAGCTAAACCCACATATTTTTGCTACTCTTTGTGACACTCTCTTGGGCTTTTTAAATAGCCGCTCCTTTAGCTAGCATCCCCTATGATCCTGGGCTTCAAAGTTTGGTTTTATGAGGAAACCACGCTGTCTCCCTGTCTCGGTGTGCAATCTTTCCTGTCGCCCACTCCGGAGGCCTGCTAAGCATGGCTTACTGCACACAGATTGTTTGTGAAGCTGCCAAACGGAAGCCAGCAGCTCAGCTCAGCTGAAAGAGATAAAAACAACATTATTTCATAGCTATAAAAAAACACAATAGACTTGTAAATGGTGCCTTGTACAAACAGAGCTTTTCTTCAGGCAAAGAATAGCTCCTTCAGGGGACACTGAGACATCTGTATTGTTCGTTCACCTCTTGTGTAAAGAGCTGCTATTTATAGCTCCACATTAGAAAATCTTGCTATAAATAACATCTGAAATCCACTCCTCCCATAATACCCTTTGTCCTTGATATGCCTTCACTGGGACATTTGTATATTTACCATGAACAAGAGAACAAAACAACTTTGGACAAAAATGGTTATGACTATGTCCAATGATTCAGTTCCTGGGATGGCTTTCATTTGGTGGAGGGAGGAGAAGGGAGGAGATAGATATAAACAATAAGCATCTCTCTGACTTTTCTCCAATATTCTAGCTAGACTAACAGGCAAACAGACACAGCTTGACAGACAGATGATTGTCTTATCAACTGTAACCATCTTGGAAAGAGTATATCCAATTCTTCTAAAATAGCTAATTAATTGGGAACTGGTCCCTCTGTTCTCTTGATATGGGAACTTTTCACAGCAGATGGTCTGTTCCATAATATAAACTGTATATTAGTTTTCACATCTTCCTGAAATTGAAGATGTCACTTAACAAGCCCTTCCAAATGGGGTTCTAGTAGGAAGAGGCTGATGATTTACCTCAGCAGATAGAGATTGACGTGGTGTTTTAGGAGTTTCATTTGTAGTTCTTTTGAGACTTTTAGTTTGCATAATGGTTTTATGGTATGTCTTTTGTTACTTGCTTTCATTCTTGAATATCAGGAAGATACAATTTGCTCTTCTCTGGTTTTATTGACAGTAATGCTTATTGCAAGAGTGAAGCTAAAGGAACCAGATTTAAGTGTTTTCCTTAGTTGTGTCCGTTGGTGGTTGTTAATCAGAAAGCAAAAATGCTGCAAATGTCTGCTTGGTTATGCAATTTGTAGGTTTTCAGGATCTTGTTTCTTGCTGAATTTTAACTTCACTGTACCTTCTCTACTGTATGCCTCAAAACAGGCTACATTTTTTTAAAAAAGCAAAAATAAAAAAATTGAGAACATGATAAGAGATGTGACTCCTATTCTTCATGTCCTCAGAAGAAAGGACAAGAAAAAACAATTTAATTTTGGAACAAGGAAGATTTCCTTCTGTCTGCTGAGATCAGTTTTGCCTTCATTCATGCACAATGCTCAGTTCACCTTTCATTGCTGGACTGATCCTGGGTTTACAGGCTCTTTGACATCTCTTTGAAGAAGCTCTCCACAAAATCAACACTAACTTGTGCTGCAGCTGTTTGTCACAGCTGTTTTGTTTTTGTGGAAGAAAATACACTTCTCATTTTGCTTCCTTCCTTTCAGCTGGTTTCCTACTTCCAGGATCATAAAATATTTTACCTTTTTTAACTCCAGTGTTTTGGTACCTCATCATGGTTCCTCCAGGTGTCTCTGCTGTAGACCTAGAGGAAGTATGTCATTGTGTAAGGGTAATGAATTTAAGGTTATATACTTCCTAGGCATGCCTCTTTTTTTGCTTATATATTTTGGAAAAAAAAAAAAAAATCAGCTGGATTTCAAATCCCACAAGAGTACAGCAATGCAATACTGCAGCTACATTCTAGGCTTTTATCCTTGTTTTGTAAGAGGTCCCACTTGCAGAGGCGCAATATATAATGTCAAAGGAAAAGAGTGTGGCAGGGACAATATATCCTATTTTATCTCTTGCACCTTCAGGTGATTCAGCTTGCAGGCACCACATTTCTGTACAGCAGCATTTCTTTTCTAGATGTTCTGTCGTGTGTGTATGTGCATGCAAGTGCTTGTGAAAATATAGTTCTTCTAATGCCTCAGTCTGCACTGCAACTCCCTGATACCGAGAACATCTACAACTCAAGTAGTTTAAGGAAATCATGATTCCTTCTTTTCACATCTTCATCACTCACGTATGGCATACGTACATCTATGGCAAATAATGTACTAGCAGTCTCTAATTTAATAGTTCAATGTTATTTATACAACTGTTCAAGTGTGTACTCATCTTTAGGCAATGCCTATATCTGATTGGTTGGACATGAGTAAGAAGTAGCTGTGTGAAAAGAGATCACACCAACATTTTGCCCAGCAGAGGCAATCAGGTGTTTCATGAAGGCATTCAGCTAAATCGTGTGAGATGTTACACAGACCTTCAGATGTAAGTATATGCGAAATACAGTATCTTTAGGAGCTTTGATCCCTTCATAATTAGCTACTAGTGATGTGGTGCCTGGGTCTAAAAGCTACATTTGCTCTTGCTTAATTTAACTTAGGGAACTGGCAAGTTGAATAGCCTTTGGCCAGACCTACCATTAACAGAGATAACTCATAATAGTTATTGTAATGATACATACGAGTTTTCTAGCAATATAATATAATTTGCCACGCTGTGCATGACAATAGAGTGGGATGATCAAGTTTAAAGTGTATTTGGAAAATTTATTAATATCTCAGTTCTTGAAATCTTTACTAGATTATGATTAATTTTGAGCAGAAAGATTAAAAAAAAATATCTTTTCTCATTAACCTAAGAAAGCCGTGCTCTGAAGGAAGCAAATTGTTTCATTGCAGAGAAGCAATTTTCGTCTCAGTAATTTTTTTTCTGAACAACCTGTTCACGGGGAAGAGCCACTGTTGCATTTCTATAAGTGATCTTAGTTTCTGTGAATCTACACCTGAATAATGCCGATTTTACATTAGAAATTTGAATTGTGCATTGCAGTTTTCTTAAAACACTTGGATTCATGGAAACAAAGGTAATAAATTCTAAATTCATGGTTTAGTAAACGATACCAATTCTTTGTGATAGGATCTTATGCCTGCTGACCCTGTGATAGACATACATACTGGTAAAGCAAGAAGACATGGTTCTGGTACACTAGAAACAGATGTTTGTGGATATTGTAAGTAGCTAAGGTCAATAAAAAGATTTCCAAAGCAGACAGCTTGTCTCTGTTTAAACAGAATAGAAAAAAATATTTCTGAAAGAAACCAAGCAATGATGGTAACCTGATATTGCAAAGTTTTATTTATTATCATCAGCCAAAATTCTGTAGATTTGTTTTTGTGGGAACTAAAATCTAGCAAAGATCTTGAAGAAGAGGAACTCTTCAGTGAAATATTCTGCTTTTTCTGAGACTATGGGTGATATCAAATACTGAAATCAACATACAAAATAAAAATATATGGAATATAAATAGAAGCTCTTTTATTGCATGAGATAAATACTTTTTGGAATGCGTTCAGAAGGATGTATTATTCATGAACTGTAATCCACAAAAAAAGTTATCTAATTTTCTCAAGTAAATGTTGGTAAACTTATATATGTTGCATGTTATAGCTAAATAAAATGAAAAAGGTACTTTTGAACAATTAAAAAAAACACTTTCAAAGATTATTTTTACATCTCATATTGAGAGAATGGATGCTTTAGTTATCATGAATCCATACTTCCATGGGTCTGAAGAATCCATAAACTGGTAAATTGGTCTAAGGTAGTTTTATGGTGGATTTTAAATGTCACATTTTAACACATATCAATGTTATGCAATTTGGACTCTCCTGCAATGTGTCCCTGCATCATCGAAATCCTGAGACATTATTAGGAGATGCTGGAACTCTTTTCTAATCTATGTGCCTAAATTTATTTCTTAGGGAAACCAGAGGAAATTATGAGGATGAATGAGTAACATCTAGCCTTTGCCTCTACATTGTGTCCATGACTGTGTAGTTTGTACATGCTTCTCATGTCCCATGGTTCATATCTTCCAGGAAAAGATCCTTTCTTCCAGTTCCAAATCTCTTGCTTCCCTACCATGGCAATTTTTTTTTATTATTTTTATGTTGTTGAGGGTTTTTTTGTTTTGTAATTGGTGGTCATGATAGGTTCAAAACTGTTCACTGTATGAGATACTCTGGCAGGTGGTCCCCTACCATAAATTCCTCAAAATACCATGAATGCCAAATTAAAAAAAGGCAGATAATTAAAAGTATAGAAGGAAGAATCTTAATCTAAGAAAATTGAAAGTTATTCCATACAGACTGGGCTTTGTTTCCCTATACTGAAATCTTGCAGAACCCTAAAGAGATCTTTACAGTGTAGGTAGAAATACTTTTTCCTTCCTATCAGGCTCATCCAGAACTTTGTGTTCATGCTTAAAAGAATAACTGTTTTGATAGATGAAAATCAGCTTCTCTTAATTCTTCCTATTTTTCTTGCTTAAGCAAGCTTGAGCTGCTTACCTGGACAGAAGGAGGCACCTCAGTGTCTGTTCTCATTGTCCCAGGATCACCTCAGATAGCAAGTCCACCCAAAAACCTCTCCATGGTTTGGTGTTATGGTGCTGACAGTGCTCCAGACTGTGTTTCAAAACCTATTGTATTTTAATTAAAACTCCATCACAGGAAATATGTAAGCTTTCTTATTAGAAATAGCAATTAAATTAAAGAAGGAAAAGTTAGTGAGGGGTTGGGATGGGTGGGGTGGGGGGAAGCGAGATCTTATAAACCACCTTGAATACTTCAGGAATCAGAAATCAAATAAAAAAGAATATACCATTGGAATCTTGGAATTTTTAATACAATTTTGTCATTCCTCAGAGCCATACTAATGACTTTTTGAACAGTTGGACTTGATAATAGTTCCCCTCTCTCTTCGGCATAGCTTTTACTGTCTGTACTGTACCCATCTTTTTTAGTTTGCAGCAATATGTCTGCATAAACCAAAAGTCTATTAACTTCCAGGATATCTGAGATTATCTTTATACCCATCTCGAAGCTTCAGTTGCTATGCAGAGTATTTGCACTACAGTTAAAGAGCTAGTAAGTGGTGTGGAAAAAAATAAGAAATTGGTATACTTCCGTTAGTATCTTATAAGCTTAATGTTCTGGCTTGTGTTAAGGCCATGGATGAATACTGGGAGTCTCACTAAAAGGATTATCTGTAGATAGCGGCATCTGATTTATAGAAGTAAGCTTTAGACACTAACCTCTTACAGTGTTAGTATGTAGCTTGTCAGCTGAAGAAATGTTCCCTTTTGAGGAGATCAAGTAATTGGAAGCAGTGAGAAAACACATGAGAGACTTCATATGTTTAGATCAAAATGAAACATGAAGAAAATAGAAAGTGGTTATGTTGTGCATCAACTCTGAGTGATAATGACTAAGAGCAGGATACCATTTCTTTTGCTCATACCAACTCCTTTCTCTTTCAGTAAAGAAATGGTTCATTCTTGAAATCCAGATTTTCATTTTGGTTTTGGACAATCTTTATGACAACAGTAGTACAGTACAAAGGTATAGGAAAAAAAAAAATGTTTGGAAATTGTAATAAAAACTCTTTCACATTGGTGCAGGAATGTAGTGATAAGGAAATACCAAAACATAGGGTTCTGTTTGGATTTCTCCCCATTACCTTGAAGTAAAATTAGTCAACTTGATATCCTGTGTCCTGAAGGTTTAGAACATGATCAGGTAAATCAGAAAAATAATGCTATTTATGAATGTGTACACTGTATGCTATACTTTAACTTGTATCTGTAAATGAATGAAATAAGGCATCATATAACAATAACAATCTAAAATCTGTCCATAATTTTGAAACCAGCTAAATCCTGGATTAGTATCACAAATCAAACACTTAGATAACAGGAAAGTTTTTAGGAATCTGTAAAGTCAAATATTTTGAAATAAATGAAACCTAGAATGTCCAGGCTTTCAATAGTTGGACTGTTACTTAAATATTAAAAGAAATTGACCCGCTGCAGAATATTTTGGAAATGTTTGCAGTCATATAATTCTGTTCTTTAGTATAATATAGAAAAATAGAATGGCTTGATCTGCTATAACAGACAGATCCTATAAATTGAAAAAAAAATATTACATTACTTGTAGATTTGTGCTTAAACTTTAAAAGAGACTTTTCCTTTGGCCGTCTGCTCCAGATGTGCAGAGTGAAGAGGGCAGCACGAAAGGAAGCTTGTGCCCTTGCTTACCTCTATCTACTCAGTGTACTTCTAGTCCCATGGCCAACACATGCATATTCAGAGCATGATGGACTTCCTGCGTATGTGCTGGCCATATATGCACAAATATAAATATAATAAAAATAAAAATATAAAAGATCTACTGCAACCCAGAATATTCAAACTGCATGCTGCAAGGTGCATGGGCCTATAAACGAATCTAAGATTTCACCTGATGCTCCACACAGGTGGAATGGAATGAGTCCATCCTCTGAATGGACTCAATACTGGCTCACATTCCAATACTTCTCTCATAGTGTGGTTCTAATTATCTCCAGTGTCTCACCGATTAAGACAAATTATGAGGTAAGGAGACTGAGGGTTTTTTCCTCCTGTTTTCTGATCTGCTTGAGGGTAGAAAGCTCTGCAAAGGGACCTGATTGATAGGCCAGGGCCAGTTGTATGAGGTTCAACAAGGCTCAGTGCCGGGTCCTGCGCTTGGGTCACAACAACCCAACGCAGCGCTACAGGCTTGGGGCAGAGTGGCTGGAAAGCTGCCTGGCCAAAAAAAACAAGACCTGGAGGCATTGGCTGACAACTGGCTGAACATGAGCAAGCAGTGGGCCCAGGTGGCCAAGGCGGCCAACAGCATTCAGGCTTCTATCTCAAACAGCATGGCCAGCAGGACTAGAAGTGATTGTCCCCCTGTAACTGGCACTGGGGAGGCCACATCTTGACTATTCTGTGCACTTTTGGGCCCCTCACTATAAGAAAGACATTGAGGTGCTGGAGCATGTCCAGAGAAGGGCAACAAAGCTGGTGAAGGGTCTAGAGCACAAGTCTTATGAGAAATGGATGAGGGAACTAGGGATGTTTAGTCTGGAGAAAAGGAAACTTGAGGGGGGATTTTATTGCTCTCTATAACTCGCTGACAGGAGGCTGTAGCAAGATGAGTGTTGGTCTCTTCCCCCAAGTAACAAGCAATAGAACAGGAGGCAATGGCCTCAAGCTGTACCAGGGGAAGTTCAGATTGGATATTAGGAAAAATGTCTTCACTTAAAGGTTGTCAGGCATTGGAACAGGCTGCCTAGGGAAGTCACTATCCCCAGAGGTATTTAAAAGACATGTAGATGTGGCTCTTAGGAACATGGTTTAGTGGTGGACTTAGTGTCAGTTTTACAGTTGGACTTGACAATCTTAAAGGTATTTTCCAACCTAAATGATTCCATGATTCTAATTGCTAGTAATTATTCTGAGGCCAGATACGTGTGAAAATTCTGTGCAGAATTCATAGTAAGGCCTGTTGTAATGAGATGGCAATTATACATTATGGGATGCAATCCATGTATCTCTGCTGGTCTTTAGAAGAGCAGTAGCCTGCATATGTAGTAATGTGGCACCCTCCATGAAACATGGAGCTGGGCAAGTTGGGGTTCTGTTCTGAGCGAGGTGAATACAAGCCAGAAGTAATACTTCGAGGCTTGAACTATGCTCATACTGCTACTATGATCTGACAACAAAGTTTTAGGAAAAAAATGGATCTGGCAATGCCTGTAGACTCAGGGAAGGGGAAAATTCCTCTCTGAGATTTTTCTCTATATTTTTGTATCTCCTATTAAAATCTTTCCTACTTCTAATATGTTTTTTTTTTTTTTTTTCCACTTGTTGCAATTAACTCTGTCATTCCTTTTCACTTACTCTCTCCCTGTTTCCCAACTTCCCCAACATATCTGTCATGGTTTAACCCTGGCTGGCAACCAAGCACCACACAGCTGCTTGCTCACTCCCCCCTCACCCAGAGTGATGAGGAGGAGAATCAGAAAGGAATGTAAAACTCAAGGGTTGAGACAAGAACAATTTAACAGGTAAAGCAAGAGCCACACGCAGAAGCAAAGCAAAACAAGGAACTCATTCACCGCCTCCCATGGGCAGGCAGGTGCTCAGCCATCTCCAGGCCAGCAGGGCTCCATCACACATAAGGGTTACTCAGGAAGACAAATGCCATAAACGCCAGATGTCCCCCCCTTCCTTCTTCCCCCCATTTATATACTCAACCTGACACCATATGGCATGGAACACCTCTTTTCCTAGTTTGGGTCACCTGTCCTGGCTGTGTCCCCTCCCAATCTCCCATGGCCCTCCAGCCCGCTCGCTGGAAGGGTCCAAGGAACCAAAACGTCCTTGATTTAGTACAAATATCACCCAGCAACAACTAAAAACATCAGTGCATTATCAACATTTTTCTCACATCAGACCCAAAACACAGCACTGTACTAACTACTAAGAAGAAAATTAGCTCAATTCCAGCTGAAGCCAGGACAGTATCCTGTCCTAGTTCCTGAAGGCACCTGAAGAGAAAAAGAGTGGGATTTTCAATATCTGGGGAAAAAAAATTAATGTATATATATTACTCTGATTGCTTATTCTTGGTGTTGCCTTTTATAAGACTTATAGGATTTAACCTTCTCTAGGACTTATATATGCACATATTTATGCTTATACATGAATATAAGAATATCCCGTTCATAAACACGCATTTAGAATGCTCTATAAGGTCACAAAACTGTAAGAAACAAAAATCTCATGAAATAAAATATGTGTAAATTGTTCTTATTTTCTTCTTGCTGTAGTGTTGTGGTTGGTTTTTTTTTTAGTATATTTTTCATTTGCTTGCAGCTTCCTGTATTTTTGCAAATATTTGTTTACTCTTGTAAGTGTTGTCTTCATGTAACTTTGAGAATAATTTCTTAGGAATGCTTACTGGTTCTCATTATCAATACCCACACAAGTTATATTGAAGATTGCTCTTTCCCCTTTTGTTCCATTTCATTTTGCATGTAAGGCTTTATACAACTCCAGTACAACAGCACGTGTTATCACATATTCATCTTCCAAAACTGATGATGCCTTTTGCACTTTCCCCAAGTTGCCTTCACATAAAAGCTACAGACAGAGCTACATATCACATAGTGAATTCAGACAACACAACCCAGTAGTTCCAACCATTTCTGTTGGACATATAGTCCCTGTGAAATCAAACCTCCAAACTGTGCCAGGTTTCTACGCTTTCTGATTTCTGTCAGTGCAAATCCTTGAAACTCTATTACTGCCAAACTGCATTAGCCATATCTTACTTTCTTGTTAATAAAGATGCTCAAAACATCTGCACAATAAGAATAATTGTAAATTGGATCCATATTTCTGAGAAAAAAGTTGTTTTATGTCACAGCACAAACAAACTAGTAGGCTGTAACAAGGCTTTTACCACCCCATACCAGGTTAACTTCAGTAAGTAGCTCCCACGCCTTGCCCTGGCACAGCCATCAATCCCCCACAAGGTTTCAACAGTTCATCTACTGTCTGTGCCATTTATTCATACTCTTCCAGGCCAACCCACCCTGCTTCTTGCTTCTTCTCCATCTAGAGCATGCACACTCTCTCTTCTGCCTCCCCCAGGTCTCTCTTCATCAGCTGCCCCTCTTCCATACCCCTTAGAGCTATTTAACCACTTAGCAGGAACCAGCCACAGCTGCACCTTAACCACATCAGCCAACCCACCGCCCCTGAAGCCAGCCCACAGCTGTATATTGTTAATTAACCCAGCTTCATTCCTCTACAGTTTTATAGAAAGGATTACATTTATTTCAGTTTTACAATTCTTAGAGGTCCTACCCCCTCAGAATTCATCAAAAGAAAATGCAAGGGTGATGCTTAAGCCAACTACTAATTTCTTTCTAATGAATTCACATATTTTATGTGTGGGCTAAGATAAATACCCTGTGTATATCTATGCAATAGATCAATTCACTCTTAGATTCATAAGTGCATGCTTTTATAAGTGTAGGCTTAAAAAATTTTTCACTCTGTGCTTGACACCAACTACTACTGGAATGTGTTGCGTGTTCTTGGAGATTTTTGGTCTCGTCAAAGAATATGTAGAATATGTTTGGGGGGGGTTGTATTATTTTGGGAGTTATTTTCTAGACCACAAGTTAAAAATGACAGAAGACAGCACTTCTATACGCTCCTTGAAACATTTTACTGAGTTTATAGTCCAGCCTTTTGTTCATTCACTGCAGAGATGTACATTGGTGAATCAGGGAATCAGTGTTTAATAGCATGAATAAGATTCCTAGAATTTGACCCTCTATGTATGTACATGGTTCATGTTGACGGTAATGGATGACAGATATTTAACATGTCAAAGAAGGTACTCATGTTGAGCTGTAAGAGAATTCTAGTAGATAGTAATTTAAACTCTCTTGAAATTCTCAAAAAATATACTCCTCACTGTAAAGGTAAGCATTTTTCTTTCAACAAATAAGAAACACTGAAAATTTTATACAAAACTGGAAAGTTCATTTGTCCCTTAAGACCAGATGTGACCTTCATTATTGATCCGTGATAAACTCCTTCTCAAATTAAAAGTATTTTAAAATGTTTAAACATCTTTACATTGCTCTTTCTCTGCTGCCATCACTTTACTTAGAAACCGGTCTTGTGGCTCTGAAAATCAGTAAGGTCAACATGGTGTCTTGGAAAACCAACAGAGCAGCCAGAGACACAGCTAGCTTAAATGTCATTTATATGCATGAACATCAAAAAGGAACAAATCAACTCCTTTGTCCATAAGTATTAGACCAATATCACTGCCCTAAGAAACAATTTGGCCTTATAAGGTGGTTGTAATCAGACACAATCCCCAGCCCTCTCTGCTCCAAGCGTTGATACAGCCAGACACTATTACCAATTCCGGTACTTGTTCCAGCAATGTAAACTTGCTTGGACATCAGGAAAAAAGAATGTGTGAGAATGGAAAGCAAAATGCACTGTGCTGTATGTCTGAGGCCCTCTTAATATGGTCTTGATTGGAGTCTGGCGCCTATTGTGCAAGGTGCTTAACAAATGGTAGGAGACAGTCCTTGTATTAGTTCAGAGGCGTACAAGCAACCCATTGGCCTACACATGACACTTGACAATTTCACCCCTTTTTTTTCCAAAGAATTTTCTTAATGAAATGAGCCATTAAGAGCAGTGCATGAATCTGAACTGTATATAGCACACCACCTAACACTGCATTTTAGAGAATGAGAAATGTGAACATGTTCAGGCATCTGTGAACAGAAATTGCAAGTTGTGGAAAATAAACCCCTTTGTCCTAAAGAGCTTTCAAGCAATAATTCACTCTTACAGAAAGGTCTTTCCTAAGGTCATGCTACCTTTATTTCATAATCCCAGAACACAGCAAGGAAGTGAATATGGACACGACCTCTTTCAACTCCTGTTCATTAGAGCAGATGATACAAACAACACAGGCCTTTCATTGCAAGGCATGTGAACAAACTGAAATCATGACACGATCTAGCCAACAAGAGAAATCTATTGAAATTGAATACTCTAACATGTTTCTCCACTTAAATGATAATGCACATTATAGTTCTTTTAGTTTAGTAATCTATTTCTGCCTAGCTCCATTATTTCTGTGAGACTAATGCTATTCCACAATGAATAGCATCAGAAGCAGGCCATGGAGCTGTAGGGAAGCCAAAATCTTCCTTTCTGTTTATATATAAACAGGACTGAGTCAGTCCATGCTTCAAAAAAGCAAAGAGTGTTTATAGGCAGACAACCAAGGTAACCGAAGGAGATTTAGGCTACAGCTAACTAAGGTGATCTCAAGACAGCTAGATCCTGTATTGTATTCAGGCACACTTTGTGTTAATTCAGTGTCTGTTTTCCATGCATGGTAAACCACTAAATGTCTTGCAGACTGCTGCATTAGATTCCATGCACTGTGAATAGGGTCAACAATTCAATAATTTGACTTTTTAGCTGGTGTGTGTCAATCTTTCACTGTAAATCACTGAAATAAGAGAGAAAGTGGCTGAAGGGCAGACCAAAACCAGAAAGCACATAAGATTCTTTTCAGTTTATTTCTGAAAAGTGGTGATAGAAATGTGAAACACTTTAGCTAAACTGAGGAAGTGATCTCTCTTTTGTATGAAACAGTGGATTTCTTACCTGTTAGAAGTACTGTTAGGGTAAAACATTGGGGACATATTCATTTCCACAGTGTAAAATTATACAAGATTCCTGAATACAGAAAGCGTGCCAGAGCAGAGTTCGCACTGGCACAGGGCAGATATCACCTCTTTTTTTTTTAATTCTTGGAAAAAAGCACGAAAGAAACTGATCCTGTGCATCACGCAGTGATTCTCAACGACTTCTCACACTCTGTGAGATAACATGCAATTTGGTGGTTTACCCTAGCTGCATGAAGGAGTGTGGTACTGAGTGCTGTGGTTTTAGCACCAGTCTCAGCTAGCACAGTCACTCAATGCCAGGAGAAGGTAGTAGATCACTCACCGTAGTGTTGCTTTGGGCTAAACCTTAGAAGGTCTCTCTGAGAGACTTATCAGGGCCACACTGTATTTTTAATCTCAGTGTGGGGTAGGGTCTGCTAGTCTGGCCATTTCTCAACCCTGTGTTATCACACTGCCTGGATGGGATGGGATGGGATGGGATGGGATGGGATAGGATAGGATAGGATAGGATAGCATAGGATAGCATAGGATAGCATAGGATAGGATAGCATAGGATAGCATAGGATAGCATAGGATAGCATAGGATAGGATAGCATAGGATAGCATAGGATAGCATAGGATAGGATGACGGTTTGCTCTCCTTCAGCTTGAACACTGCCTAAAGAGACTAAAGACCCGGCAGGTCTTCATATATCTTTTAAGTATTTGCTATCTTTTCTATATACCGTTTTTGAAATATGGTGCATGAAATTCTGGAAGGTGTGGTGTGGTGGCTTACCTTGGCTGGATGCCCACCAAGCTCCTCTGTCCTTCCCTCCTCAGCAGAACAGGACAGGGAAGAAAATAAGATCAAAGAAAAAAGAAAAACCAAACAGTGAACCCAGACAAAGGCAGTTTAATGAAGCAATAGCAAAAGCCACATGAGTGAAGCAAAGGAAAACAAAAGATTTTATTCTCTACTTCCAATCAGCAGGCAATGTTGGGCCACTTCCCAGGAAGTAGGTCTTCAGTACATGTAGCAGTTGCTCCAGAAGGCAAATGTTGTAAATAACGAATGCCCCCCCTTCCTTCTCTTTTCGCTTAGCTTTTATGTCTGAGCAGACATCATATGGTATGGAATATCCCCCTGGTCACTTCGGCACTTTGGGTCATCTGTCCTGGCTATGTCCCCTCCCAAGACCTTCCCACCCCCAGCCTGCTGGTGGTGCAGGAGGGAATGTTGCAGAGAGAGCCTGGGTGCTGTGCGAGCCCTGCTCAGCAGCAGCCAAACCCCTGGTGTGTTATCACCACCTTTCTCACTACCATTACAAGCACAGCGCTGTGGGGGCTGCTGTGGGGCTCAGCCAGACCCCATACATGTGCCCTAGGAAGAAGATTCACTTTTCATTTGAAGAGAGGCATCATTAGAACTCAGCCTAACACAACTTTCAGTATAGGGGTTTTTTTTCCTTTTTGTAAAGTAAATAATTGCTAATGGCAGACACAGCTATATTACTGGCTATTAGATAGGTTTGTGGGGGGTTGTGTTTGGTTTGGTTTTTTTTAGTGGGTTTGTTTGGGTTTTTTTTCATCTACAGACAGATTTTTAGGCTTTGCACTGTTTACAGAACATCTGAAAAATGAAAAGACAAACTACGTGAAAGGTGATGCTGTTACTGTCCTCTGTTTACCTGGTGAGTAGGATTTGGGGGCAGATGATACATTTTAGAAAGCACTGAAGTAGCCAGCTGAAATATTCTGATGTACAGGAACTTACTTTGTAATACAGAGGAAAGAAAGTCTGGAGAAGGATTCAGATACTTAAACACAGGCATCTAGTGTGTTTTTAGTACCTAAGAGGATCCTCCTTGGCCCCAAACCATGTAAATAAGCTCTAGTTTTGTGTAATATATGTCAGCCCCATGCAGCTGTCTAGGACACCCTAGAGAGTCTCAAATGACCTAGTTACCCTCGTTTAGGCACTTTCTACTCATTAGGCAGACTCACCACTGACTGTAAGGATGGAGAACATGCTTACTTTCTCCTTGTAATCTGATCTTTCTTTATGCAGCCATTTCATCTTTTGTTTAACAAAAAGTACTTCCTCTGGGCCAAGGAAAATGTTTGAGCCAAGGTTTAAGTCAAGGAGAATGCTTTATTCCAGAAAACTTCATGGAGAAATCCCCAAAATTTTACTAACTGCAAGACATCTCTGCGACTTCTGCTTCTCCATCTGTTCTATAGCATATCTGGTGGTCTGTTTTACATGTGCAAAATGGATAATCAGGGTTTTTTTGCATTAGTCTGAGCAATTAATTACCCCTTTATGTACAGATTTCATGCATCCATAATGTAGATGACAGGTTATAATGTAAGTATTTCATTAATTACTCGTATTCAATCAGCTGCATGCTTCAATCACAATTCTGTGAATAGGAAGCTACACACAGTGTCTGTCCCACACTCTCAGATTTTAGGAGTAGCAGTCTTTTACCACTCTCTGCCTCCAAGGAATATCACAAATGTCTGGAAAATAAACCCCAAAATACTAATTCATTTTATTGTATTTATTTTTTGTTATTTTACTCATATTTATGTACAGATTGTTAAAGAAAATATTGGAGGTCAACTATATCAATGGCTTGCCTTTCTTAAAAATAAGTTCTGTTTTAAAGTGTGAGTAGAATGTGCGTGTCTAAATGCTCCAATAATGGTGCTTAAGGCAGGAAAACTGGTTTTACTTTTCACTAATTTTTCCTTAAATATTTTAGGTTTATGTAATACTTACTCATAGCAAAGATGTACTTGCAATGATGGACGTAGCTGTTCTTTAAAGCAGACAGAGGATGTTTTTCAGGCTAGATGTCCCTTAAATCAAGAAACTGCTGAATTTCTAAAGAAGTTTCACCTTATTCTAAATATAAAAATTATTTAAATGAGTAGAAAATTACCCACCCAACACAAATGCACAGTCATTATTTTCTAATTGCTGCAATAATGTTGCACATGCTTACTGGCAACATAGCTGTTAAATTGATTAAAGGATTACTTTCACTGCACCACCAAGAACAGTGGTAAAGGTGCTCTGAGACATATGTAAGCAATGTCACAGCATCACAGGGTATTATACCAATGAAATGGAAAAAGTGCTGGATTATACCAGCAAGTAGCTGTGTTGAGAAACTAGTGTAAAGTTGAAGGTTTTCATCATGTGTGGAGTTTAGCCCATGTTCCAGTGAGAGATCGCTGAACTGTATAAAATGCCCTTCACCAAGTAGGTGGATAACTAATGATGGAGCAGCCAGCAACTGACTGTTAGATTGGCAATTCTTTAATTGTCAATCTAGCAATTTTTCAGTTTATAGCAAATTGGTAGGTCCTGTTAACAAGGCAGAGGAACCGGAATTTCTTGCCTCTGAGAAGAAATCCAATTGGCAAAATTAGAGATAGCTCACATGTTTGAAATGTCTTCTTACAATCAGTGTGGAAACAAGGTAAAGGAGTTCCTCAGCAATGGATGGAATTCTGTAATAAACCCTTTGTTACATATGCACCCATATTGTGGCAAATAAATGTCAGTGAACTAATTACTTTGTATAAAAATTAAAAATGGTCAAATTTATCTGTTTAGTGTTTCCAGCTGGACAACAGGAAGAGGTAAATATCTATGCCTAAATTTGTACTGAACTCCCTTAATCTGCATTTGTTCTTATCCACACGCTTCTACATCTGTAAAGCTGCTGCTAGACACAGAAAAGAAAAGGGAGACTTATTTTCCTTGATAGAGATTTAACAGCATGGACAAATGTGGGTGATCAATTTAGGGTTAAGTACTGGAATAAAATGCATTTTTTTCTCACAAATTGACAGAGATGCAGGATTATTATACTTAATATAGGTGAACTATACTTAATAAGATCTGATCAGAGGGAGTTTTAATCTTACCTCAGACTTGAGTCATAAAGTATTGAGATGAAACCGCAAGAGAATATAAGAAGTCCACTTTGGTTTTTATCCATCTGGTCTTCACTGGCACATTCTACACACTTCTATAAAACCATTTCATTGCTGGTGTTCCAAACTTTAAGAGCAGAGCTGCATGGATTTAACTGGGGAGGACCTGTCACCACCCAGTAATCACCAAAGCTGCAGTTCCAAAAAGGTATGTGAGGGTGATAAGTCTACAGAGATGATATTGTTGGTGGAAGTTAAAGAAGAAATGGACAAACACAGATTCAGGTCCCCGGTTTCACTATTGGGTTGAACTGAATTTGGACTACTGTGTCACCAAAAAGACTGTTTACTCCCCCAGTTCATCCTTGGCGATAATTCCCCATGAGACATTTTTTCCTTTGACACACTGAGGAGTTGTTGGAGTCTGTGGTGGACTAGATTAGCTTGCTAATATTGCTGAAAATTAACACATCAAAACATGAGTAAGTTTTATGCTGGATGCATGAGCAGATTCTACTCAGCATGGAGAGCAGGGACCCATGGCTATGGTTAAATGGTAGGAATTGCTATCTTAGCTTAATCCAGTCATGAAAACTTCTCTGCTGCAGATGGGGGTCAGGATGCTGAGAAGGAGTGTGACGATTACATTTATAATTTTGCTTGGGACACTCACCACCAGAACAGAAAGGAACCTAAACCTCTCAATTTCTTTCTAACTATAAAAACACCCCCCCCCCCCCAAAAAAAAAAAAACAAAAAACAAAACCCAAAACCCAAAAGACAAACCCCAAAGAAAAACCCCAACCACTTTACAAAAGTAAGTTGTATTTATTTATATACTTATTTTTCCCCATGAGGGAACCCTAAACCTGGAAACCACATGAGTTCACTAGGTAAGAAGTTTTTACACTGCTGTGTGTCTGAAGACCGTATAGCAATGTCAGACAATAAGGTAGCATCAGTAAGAAAGGTGCTCTAGATGTCAGAAGGCACCTGAATAGCTGGGGTGTGATGTTGTGTGAAGATCAATAAAGAAGCAAAAGAACAAAGAGGCAAGGTTTTTTTTTTCCCCCCATTTTCTTCCAGCCACATCACTTCTCCTAATTCTTCTGAAAGCCTTGTGTTCTGGAGCTGCATGAGCTTTCAACAGTAAATTTTGAGAGAATATAGGAGAAGAATATAGGAGAGAGATGTTTTTTTGTTGCTGTATCATCACAACTTAATTATATGTTGTCTGTCTTTTTAATAAAACATAATTTACTTTATATAATAAAAGAGATTGCATTGCCTGAGCCGAGTTGATGCCAAGATAAGATACTTGGTCTTTCCTCTCTTCAGAGGCATAGACCAGCTCTGTATTGTAATGGTAAGAGAAACTGTTATTAAAACTAAGTCTTTTTTATGTTTAATAATGCATAACAAATTATTATTTGTTTTGTATGGAGTTTTTTTGAAGTTACACAAAAACTTTTCTCAGACTTGAAAACTTGAAAAAAAGTCTTAGAAATGGACTTTGTTAGAATCCTCTAGGCAGTATCTAGCTAGTTATTGATGATGTTCTGACTCTCTAGTTGTTGAGTCTCAATGTGAATCTGGAAGCGATGCAGCTGTTGGTGGAGGTGAGTGTCCAACTTACCTTATTTTTTATGGTAACCAGCTTGTGTTGAAGTTGGTACTTGACAGATTTCTGCTGTGGAGAGTAAGATTCAGATGCATGCTTGCATCAGGGAATGTGTTTCTTGTAAAATAACCACAGCCTTATAAAACATCCAATTAAACAGGAAAATACTTTTTGTTTGTAAAATCAGGACATTTAGTCACAAAAGACTGTAGTTGCAGTAACATATTGCAAAAGTTAAGCCAATTTCTGAAAAGAAATTTTTATTACTTTAAAATAAATAGTCCTACTCTTGCCATAGTGTAGCTTTATAGGACCTAACTTTTCAGAACAAATCTTGATAGATAACATGAAATAAACACGTATTGGACATAATTTGATGATTTCCTAGGAACTAATGAATTTGACCTGATTACTGAGGACTGTCCATCTGTAAGTTACTAGATCTCTGACAGCACTTACATACAACATACACTTTTAGTGTAAAGTCCAGTCAAAAGAAAAGGTTTTATATTAACAGGGGAATTCTTTATGAAAAGGGCTAAAAATGTCAAGACCTCATAATCATGAAGAAAGAGAACAAGCTTTGATGCAAACTCATCTGTATCAGGAACAAAGAGAAGGAATCAATTGGATATGAGAAAGCAATTTGCTGATAAGAGAAAGAAAGGGAAATAACAGTGGAGATAAATGAGAAAATAATGTGTGGAATTGAAATGGAAATAAATGATACAACAGAAAAAATAATCAGGTTGTTTTTAGCAGTATTATGGACCCCTTCATTGCAATCCTGGTAAATGGTATTAGACAGCAAAATTACTAAAAATGAACCTAAAAAGGCAGCATTATTCAACAGCTGCATCTTTAATTTAGAAAAAAGCAAGCATAATATATGTTTCTTAGCAGGGCACTAGATGCACTAGACTATAAATGATGAATATTAAACAACAGTTTTGGTGATGAATATATTTTTATGAATAGAACTACGTAATATGTCCCTATGAATTTTGGATGATCTGAATGAGGACAGCTTTTAGACTGTTGATAGTTTTTGACATATTTTAACAGTGTTTGAGAAGTACTAAAGAAACAAGAAAGTGTAAATATTATGGCAATACTTAAAAGGGCAAGTACACTCCATAGGTATAGGTGGAAGGCTGGCACCAACGCAGAGCACTACTATTAACAGCCTCTTAAGGAAATCCAGTTTTGATAGAATTATTTTAAAACTCAGCCAAAGAGAACACTTTACAGCCCAACCTTATTCTAAAGACACAGAAGAAGTATGTGGGACTTTTTTGGTTTCCTAGTGATTTGCATGTTCGTTCCAGCTACAGAAGATCTGATCCCTTCAGTCTCCTTTGAAGGCATTTAAATTCATATCCCACTTCCAGGAAGTGTGCTGAATTTTTGTTATCCCATGGCTTCATAGAAAATGCAAACATAGGCTTGGGGCCGAAATTCAGCCGAGTGTCCCCAGTATTAAGCTAGAGCACTGTTATCCGTCTTGCATATTCTTGACCTAATAATTCTTTAATTGTTGCAGAATGACATTACTACTTCAACATGATGTCAGAGTATTTGTATCAAGTTTAAAGGCTGCTGGTAAACCACAGGTCAGATCAAATGAAGGTATGATTCCTTCTGGCTTTAAAGATACTTTACCTCTTAAATCTGGGTACCGTTAGTGAGGCAAAACTTATCTCAAGTTTAGAATCATAGAATCATTTAGGCTGGAAAAGACCTTTGAGATTACCAAGTCCAACCGTTAACCCAAGACTGCTAAATCCATCACTAAACCATGTCCCTAAGCATGGCATCTACGCATTTTTTTAAACAGCTCCAGGGACAGTGATTCCACCACCTCCCTGGGCAGCCTGTTCCAGTGCTTGGCAACTCTTTCAGTGAAGAAATGTTTCCAATTTATTGAATCAAAACCTCCCCTGGTGTAACTTGAGGCCATTCCCTCTTGTCCTGTTGCTTGTTACCTGGGAGAAGAGACCTACCCCCACCTGTCTACAACCTCCTTCACCAACCTTACACAGGTATTGATAGAACAGGTGATAAGGCTAATCACTGCTGTCCCACAGAAGAGGCTCATCAAGACAAAGAAGGCCATTTCCTGAAAATATGCTCTAGCGTATCTCAAAGAAGAGCACTACCAATGAAAGATTCAGTCCAACTCTGCATTAACACCACCAAGTCACACAGATCTGCCCATATCAAAGTAGGACAGAGATTCATAAGATTAAGGTATCATATATTTCAGAAGGTAGCTGATCAACACTATCCTTTTACTCTCTCCACCATATGCTGAAATCTGATTAACAGAACTAAAGAAATACTCAGGCTACTAAGTGTCTAGATAAGCAATAAGATTTTGTATTGTTTTCAGGCAAGTGTGAGTCCTGGGTTGTGGTGAGGGGCTTTAACTCTCAGATGTGAGGAGACAGAGTGGGAACTGAAAATCCAGTTTTGTTCATTTGCACTTCTACATGAATACATGCTCCCCATTAATCTCTTTCAAAGCTGACTGGAGCTAAGGAAATGTCCTTAAATAGGCCTTGGGTCAACCAATATTAAGGACCAACGGTACTCATTAAGCAATCAATATAGTGATTTATCAATGATATAATATCTAGAATAGTATATATACTATTTTCTTTCGTATAAATATATATATATATAGTATACTAAGTGACTGATGGCAAGTTACACAGAATTTTGGGAAAAAGCTTGTTTTGTTTCAGTACAAGCTTAGTTCATGATAAAGTTTCATTAAAAGCTGTACTTCCTGTAGGTGCATTCTCTAGAAAAAGTAGTGAAAACCTCAGAAATCTGATTTGAATTTTATATTTATAAAATTTGAAATCTATTGAAAGTTTGAAGTCAGTCTGGATGTTTTTACCCACTCTTCATCACACTTCCACTGTGTTTACATTACTATAAATAGCATCCACAAAATAAATACATATACTTAAATAGCAATGAGATAGACACTTTGAGTTATCCTCACAGCTAATGCATTATAACTTTGGGGTGGTACAGAATTTCATAGAATTTTGCTAGAGTGAATTTATTTTAAGGTGAGAAACAAAACTGGATTATATTTATCTATGGCTGATTTATTTAAAAAAAAAGCTGATGACGTTAAGATTTTAAATTAAAATAAAATTTTAAAATAATTTATTCACAGATATCTTAGAAATCTCTGGATGAGTGTAACATTTGTGTCTTGTAACTATCACAGCGATCTCTCACCAATATAATATCAGGTGATATGCATGAATACAAAAATATCATTGCAATTATTAGAGATATTTTCAAACTGAAAAAAATTTCCAGTTAATCATTTTTTGTTATCCCCTTCAAAATTTTAAACTACATTGTACGTATATCAAGCAGAAGTCACTGCATGTATTCTACAAAAATCCAATAGTCATCAAACTGAAAAAGAAAAATCTGCACCTGTGATTCTTTTAATATAACTATTCCTGTCAGCACTGTACATGTAGTAACTGAGATGCTCAGTAACTTTGCTTTACTTCTGTGCTTAGTGGATTGAAATCTGAGACATGATGATTTGCTGTTACTGGAGGTATTGCTCAGTTCTGATAAAAAGTAAAACACTCATGCACACACCTCTTCTATGAAGAACATCATTCATTTGATTCTTAAAATCACCTCTAGTGCCACATGTTGTCTGTCCCTTTACTGAAGAAAAAATTATCTGCACCAAAGGAAAGAATCCCACAGCATTTCAATTTTTCTACTTCACTGTGTTTTCTTTGGGTCATTGTTGCACCTGGCATCTCATTTCCAGACCCTGGCATGTTCAGAGATGTGCACAGACTTACTTGTTACATGACATATGATTTCACAATATGCATTCTAGAGAGTATAAAATACACATAACTGCTTATCTCCTTGTGGGCAATTATTTCTTCTTGGGGTCTTTTTGCTTTTGCTATGAAGTCTATTTTCCTGAGAGGAAAATTTTTAAGATTATATTTCCTTTTCATTTTATTCATGAAAATCCCCTGCCCTTCTTTTTTTGCACTTTGAAACCTACATTTTGACAAGTATTCTTTACAAGATGCAGTAAAATGAGTACCATTAACTGCAGCCTACACAGCATCTGACCTTTCAGAAAGAGACTGGAGCCCTTTCTTAATCACCAGCCTCCCTAATTACCCTTCTTTTCACAAGGGTTGTTGCATTTAGGAAGCATTTCAGCCTGCTAGCCTCTCTAGGCTATTTGCTTCAATAAACTCAATGTCCTTTTTCTATAAACTGGGAGATAGATAATCATGTTGACAAGTCATATTATATAGTTGTTAAACATACAATCCCCTTTTTATCTCAGCTTAAAATACATCTCACTGACAGTAAGAAAGCAGTATTTTTAACAGGTACAAGTATACATCATAGGCAATGATAAAAGGAAGAAAGACTGTTCCTTGAACAGTCCTGGACAATTTCTTTTATTGAAATATTATGTTAGAGGAGGTATATCGTTCCTTACACATAAAAGACAGTTGGTTATTAAATTTACATTACAAAATTAAATTAAAAGTTTAAAATCTGAATAACCCTTTTTATAGTCAATGTCTTGATGTTTTCACTATTGAATAACCTGAGTTTTTTCCTATGTATTCCCATGATGTTCCATACAGTTATTCAGAACTAAAAGACTTGTTTTGTCATAGGAGGAAGTGACACAGAGATAAAATGCATAATGACTACTTGTATATTATGGCAAGTAGGAAAATAGAAGGGGGAAAAGCACTGTGAGTAGATACACAAGTGAAGTATTTTATGAAACTCCTCATCTGGCTATTCTGGATCCATATCTTACCTGTCCACAAGTCTTCTACCTAGTCCCAGCTCTGAGAAAGTCTTTGTGATGGTTCATTGCCAGGCTGCGGAAAGGTGGGACCATTTCTTTCCAAAGCCAGGACTGAAGTGCCAGTTGTTCCATGTACTGCACATTCTAGAGGCAGTGACTGGGGTCTGCATGCTAAGAGCTCACCAGTCACAACTCTTGTCTTCTTCCATGCCTTCTAACTACATAGTTTCCTAAATATCACTTTTCACTGATTGGTGATATTATCCTCAAGCCATAGACCCAGAAAGCCTGTGTCCTGAGGGGATGAGAGGAGAATTTGGCTTTTTTTCACACTATAGAGGAAACAACACTCCTAATAATTATGCTAAAAAATAAAATCCATTTGTGTATTTTATTAATTTCCCATAATGTAATGCTGCCTCACAAAATTCTATTCAGTCGGGCAAGCAATTTTTTTCTTTTGACAGGCCAATAAGATGTCATTAATTTTTCATTCTCATCAATCACTGTGGTAAAGGCCGTCTGAGAAGGTTTTGTGCTTTGGCTGGTAATTTGTCATGACAATTTTGCAAGGTGGTTTTAATGCCTTCTCTTAGCTGATTGAAAATGTCTTATTTACTTCAATTAGTTTTGCCAGTGAGACACTGTAGTTTTATATAAAATGAATTGTTAATTGCTCCCTAAAGCCTAGGTAGACACCTGCTTTTCTATTAAAACACAGATTAAACTGCATATGTGGCAAGGGCTAAAATTAACTCCATTGTACAGACAGACTTAGTGCCTTCTGATTTGTTATACAGTCAATGCTATTTGTGACATAATTTCTGATTTTCAGTTAAGTATTATTTTTGCAAAATATAAAAAATATAAGTGGAAGCTAGTTTTTACTTGCTTGGTAGATATTACTATTTTAAAAATATATTTATGTATATATATGTATTGCCTTAACTGGTAGGTGCTTCATAAATCCTTTGCAAAGCTGGTGAATTAAACAACCTTTCAATGACAATCTTTTAAGCTTAACTACTCGGCTCTTCATAACCTATTTAATACCGAGAGATGATAGAGAAAGCAATAAGGAAGATTTAAGCATCTACATTAAACAAGTTCAAGGCCTCATGGTCCAGTCTCTAACCATGCAGTAGCATTTGTTTTCTGTGCATACTGTATGCAATTCTCATAATGACATTAATATTTCCACATGGTGAGGTTGTACCACTATAGTATGGAAACAAATTGTCCACAGCTGATTTCACTAGGTCACCAACACATTCTGCAGCTGGTATGAGGCCATAATTAGTGAAATTAATTAGCCTGAGGAAATTAAGCCATGTGACCTATACTTCAACACACATACTCGTTGCTATGGTAGCCCAAATAGGAGTATCTCTCAAGCTGTTAGGGCCCCTGGTTTCCTTTCATAATGAACAGCTACAGGGTGTGGAGCTGTAGATAAAGTAAATCCATTTGTTGGACATGGTAAACTGCACCAAATAATAAATGAAGTGACACTGGTACCTGAAGGCATCATTTGAAAGAAACCTAAACATAGCATTTAAACTTTGTGATGAAAAGCTTGGCTATTTTTAAACTTCAGGCATTGTCAGAATTTTATGGCACTGGTCAGAAAAAGTACAGGCAAAGTGAACATCACAGTGTGGTTTTCTTTCCTTCACTGTATTGATTTCTTTGTTTATATTCTAAATCCTTCTAAACCCAAACAAATGAAAGGTTCTGGGCAGATTTGGCAGGAAAACCTTTTAAATATTGGATTAATATTTTTTAAACTTCCCACCATTTTCAGACCATTCCCATATACTCTTGTTTTTATCTTACATTTCTCTACATAATCATATTTACATACTGACAACCAAAACTTGTTACAAAAAAACCCTTGTTAATTCAATGACAAAATGCCAGCAGGATATGCATTCCTGTATACTGAAGAATGTAGTAGTTTTTTCAGCAATGTGACATGGCAAAGTTTTTCCAGATGCCTGTTCAAAGACATATTTATTTGGAAAAACTGAAAAATAGAAAAATAAAAAAAATAACAACCACTGGGGACATAAGGCATTCATGTAACATCTTCGACCATAGAAAGATTTCATTTTAAAAGAAAGTCCCAAGAGAATTCTGCACCTTTTTGCATTTTGTGAAAAGTTTATGCTGGATGACCCAGAATTTCCTTATGTTGGGATTTACAACACTATTTTCCTCATTATTTTGATAACTGTGACCCTAAACTTCATTAGTCAACTTCAGTAGTTTAAGAATCTTTTAATCAAGACATCGATGAAGGGAGAATTTGTTACAGTAAGTGCAGTGATACATGGGTTGAAAAGATAAAAATAATACTGGGAGGTGGCTTGAGGTCCCATGCATTACAATTGTCGGAATGCTTTTTATATAATTAGTCAAATTTAATTGTAGATTATATTTGGCCTCTGCGGTATAGAGCTGGGGAGCTCCCCAAAGACTCACTGAGGTAGATGGTTCAGTTTCTACCAATACTTTACATAATGCCTACGTTTCTGCTGAGATTCAGCAATGGGGTTTATCTGCTTTCTGTAATCATCTGAAAGGGAAGGTGGCTCATTTACCCACCCTTCTCATGGTGCTTTAATGTCAATACTATAAAAAAAAAAACAAAACCAAAAAAACCCCCACCAAAACCAAATGGCTGCAAATAGATTTTTCCCGAGGACTACAAATAACTGCATGGCTAGAAGTTCTTAAGAAGTTCATGAAGAATTTTGAAAAACTGGAAAATGAGTGGAAGTTAAGAAAACACACCCATAATTTTACATATTCCTTATGCAAATGTAAATACTACTGAATTTCTGAAAACAATATCCAAATTTAAACTTTGGTGACAGTGAAATGGAAATGATCCATATTTAAGCCAGCACAGCACAATGGGTCTTGATCATCTGAGCTGGGTGCCAGTGCCCTGTTGCCAGCAAGGGGCTGGGGTGGCTTTTGTGAGGCACGGCTGGGGCTGCCCTGCGCTGGGCATGGCCAGTTCCAGCCGGTTCCAGCCGGCTCCAGCCCACTTGCCACCAGGCTCCACTGGGCCCTGCGGCCTGCGTGGTGATGAAAATGTATTTAGGAAGGACAAGGCTAACATCTGAAAGGCTTGGAAGGGTGCTCCAACCTGAAGAAAGTCTGATGCAAACTTTTAGTTAAATAGTACCCTCTTCCTCTTACAAGAACCTATTATAGATGCCAGAGAATCTTTTCTCTAGTGATAGCAATTCTGGTTTCCATGAGGGCATCTAAATTCAAACTCAGTCTATAAATAGTATTATATTATAAATCTATAGTTTTTAATGTTTTGTGTGCGTTTGAGGGAAGGTTCTTCTGCATCTTATAGCAGTGAAATTAGATCTGAAGTTTTACCTTCAGGTACAGCAAAGGTGCAAGAAAACTAGCTAACATACCAGGCCTGATACTGATTTCACACTGATCTGTACCAGCTGTAACTCCAACTCATGTTATTCATGTAGTCAGAGATCAGAATATCAGATTTTTTATTAATTTATTTTCAAGAGAGTAGGTAAATTAAATCAATGACAAAACTTTCTGATCATGCCCAGGTTTTCACCCACTATTATCACATCACAGTTACTAAAGGTAAAAGAAAGCAAAACAAAACAAAATGCAACCCACCACCGGTCTTTTCAAAGGAGATGTGAATTTAAAAAAAGTTTAAAGACAGAGCATTGAAATCTAATCATGCAGATGATTATCATGTGTAAACATACGTAAGTTTTAAGGAACTGAAGAACAATAATTTCTTAAACTCTTTTTGGAAGATGCTTTTTGACAAGCATTAGGAAGAGAAGGCTGTGATGCACAAGGGATTGAAGAGAGTGTAGAGGGCAAAAGGAAGCTCAGAAAAAGAAGGGAAGGAAAATAAAAGAATTACATGGAGTGAGCTTTATGAGTTGAAAAAGAAGAGAAAACAAGGCAAAAGTGAGAGATGCACAGAAGATGATGATGATGTCAGATGGATTTGATGGGAAAATCTGTCACTTCAAGTCAAACAAGAAAAAGATGTTTTTTTAAAAAACTTCAATAAACCTAGCTATAAATGGATTTGACGTTCTCCAAAATTAAGTATATATGATTCATTTTCTATGGATTCGTAAACTGTGCTCAGACATTGCCCTTGTGTACAAGATTGGGAAAAAATAATTTCCCATATGCAAATGGTTAAAAGCAGAGGGTGACATATATCTGTCTTACATCCAGAATTAAATATACTGAAATACAAAAATAGCAAACATAATAAAAAAACCACCTATAATGCAAATTTCTATTGATAAATTTTACAGTATTCTTTTAGAAACTTAAGAGTACAGTAGTGAAATAGTAAGGCAGCAGACAAAATAACCGAATACAACTGTTACTATTAAAAAATAATAATGTAGAAGACAATACACACCTCTGATAGTTTTAAAAAACTGTTCTTAACTAACAGTATCTGAAGATATTCTCAGATCATCTGACTTCCTCTTTCTGTTTTTGTAAGGTACTTCAGTATCTTTAATCAGATCACTTAAAATTCCTGAGGTTCAGCCCGTAATTTTAAAAAATATGTTCTCACTTCTGCCACTAACCTGCTAAGCAAGTCTGTGCCTCTGTTTCCTATCTGACTCATTCTTCTGTGTAATGAGATAAATTCTCTAGGGTGGGGACTTTCCTTCACTGTGTGTATGTACAGCTATTATGTCACTGCTAGGCAGTGACAAAAATAGCGATGAACATGTTATCATAATATTGATATTGTGTTTTTAGTTTGTTGGTGAGTGTTGTCCTCAGTGCATGTTGTTATATAAGATTAATGTTTCCACTTTCCAGAAAGAGGAGAAAACAAGACACAGGCAAGAAAGAAAACTATTGATCTGGCAAACACTACATAAGAATTTTATGACAAAGCAGAGAGCACTATAAAGAAGTGTCTTGGCTTCCCAAACTGTGTCTTAATCATAAAAGCATCATTTCTACTCTTTACAAATGAAGCTGTAATAACATCAATAGCTTTAGTATTTTAAAAATAGATTATTTATTTAGAGTAAAAAATGCCATTAAGGAAGGGTGACAATATTGAGACAATTCCTTATTTCGTTTGTGATAAGTGTTTTCTGGAAAACTTGAGAAAAGAAAGAGGCTGAGTTTTGCTTCAAATAATCCTAGTTAATAGAAGGCTGTGGTATTGTGACAGATGAAACACTACCATTACCTTCTTCCTTGACTACTGTATGTATCATGTCCACATGATGGTGGCTTTTTAATTTCATTTGAAATGTGCTTTTTAAACTTAATCTAAATTATCTTTAGAATTTTTAATTAACACCTCAGGAACAAATTTGTATGTTTAAGTCAAAATACTGGCAAATTTTATATTATAATTCTTGTTAATCTTACAATGAAATTTTAAATTACGTGCAAATGAAATTTAAACTCTAAACAAAATTCATAGAACACCTGATTGAATTAACAGAATTCAATACCTAAAGCAGTCTGGAAGGCATTACAAGAAGTTACCTAGTCCATCCACTTCCACCAAAGCAGAATCTCATTAGTCTGTGCCATTTTTCAGAGGTACTTGTTCAGTGTGTTCTTTAAAAAACTCAAAAGGCATTTTGCAGTTTTTCTCAAGCATTTACTTCGGTGTTGAAATAATCTTCACCATCAAATGTCTGACTTACCCCTTCCTAGCCTCTCCAGGCCCTAAAAGGTGAGGACTAGCAAGCTGAAGTAGGTACATTAGCTTGAACTGGGAACTAGACAAACTACTCAACAAGTAATGTTGTAAAAACTGATCTATCTTCCTTCCTCTACCTCTCGGGAATGTAGAGAATCATCTGTGTCCCCACCAGAAACTTTTTTGTTAGGTGGTTTGATTAAAAGCTCATCTCTATGCACACAAAGGAGCCTAGAGGAACAATGACAGGCCAGGGAACCCCAAGAACCTTATCAGGACCCCCCTGACCTGGTTCGTCCCAGGGCTACCCTGGAAGGATGATCAGCCCCATGGCCCAGGGGTGACACTCACCAATTCAAGACAAAGGGAGAGGTTTTCCATGGGGAAAATCTTATAGGCTGGATAAGGGGCTGATGGCTACTGCGTGCAAGGGTATGGGTCTCATTATTTGATACAGTGAAATGCATTTTGCATAAGACATGGCATATTTTGGAAAAAGAGCCAAAGGTTGGCAAAGAGAGGAATCAAGGTGGTTTGGGGAGGAACAAGCATGGGAAAACAGAGCCAGGGATAAAAGGAGCCATTTATATGTAAACAGGGGGCTGGTCACTATGCTTGCATGGCCATGCCCTGTGTCTGATACCCATAGTCTGTCCTGCCTTCTCCTTAAAATCCATTTCTAACTATTTTGGGTGGTCTATTCCATGTGTGTGAGTGTGCATGGAGGTCTAAGTGCCAGCCACTGGGTTGGACAGCAAGTCTAGAGGCCTGTGTGCCTGTTGTGCCATTACCTAGAGAGACTGGAGCATGAGTGTGCTGTGTGGGTATGCATGTCAGCATGCAATTGCCAGCAAACATCAAGCTGGTCTAGCTGGCCAGCAGGACGAGAGACTTGGGAGCCAGGTTTTGGAGTGGCCAGAAGGCTGGGTCAGGTCTTGGACAGACGAGAGAGTTTGAGAATTGGCTACTGGAGGGACCTGGATGTCCAGGCTAACTCCTGGAGAGACTATGAGGTCTGGAGGTTGGATATTCATAAGGCCAGAATTGGGAACCAGCTATGGGGAGAGCCATTTGGCCTGTGTTTGTCTGTGCATGGGGTCACAGGGAAATCCAAGAGCCAGGGAATGGGCAGACTGGGTGTCCACCAAGGCAAGTTACTGGAGAGACTGAGCATGTGTGTGGCTGTCTGTGTGTTGTGCAAAAGGGGCTCCGAGCATCAGCAACTAGAGTAGAGCTGTGGCCTTAGGAGCTTACTATGTCCAGGCACCAGCGATCCAGTGGCAGCTGCTGCACAGATTCAGTGTCTAAGCCTGGCTGCTGAAGGGATCTGTACAGGATATATGTCTATATAGGTATACGTGTCCCACTAATTGACCTTCACCCTCATTAGCCAGAGATGAGTATAGATTAAGGGGTTTGACACTGTTTGCATGAATACATTTTCTGTCCATGTTGTGGTCTGTTTGACCAGCTGCATGTGTGTATATATAAATATACACATTTAGTGCATGCATATGTGCACATGTGTGCCTGCTGGGAATTCAAGATCAGCCTCACTACTGGTTAGACCTGTGTATGTGGAGCTGCAGCAGGCTTTCTCCATTTGGCTACTGGATTAATCAACTCCTAATACTTTTTCCTACACATAATTACCTACTTTTCTTTCGGTATGACTACTTTTCCAAACATTGGTTATTATACTGTCCATAGCCAGTATGAAAAGAAAAGACCTTAAGCAGGAAAAGAAGCTAACCATTGTACTCTTGTGTATCTCTACAATTTGGAATTTTTAATATATGTTGTCTAATTCAGGAGTAATGCTAAAAAGGTCCGCAGGGGTTAGATGCTGAAAGAGAACCTTATTGGAAAAGGCAGAGAAGGTGAGGATTTTTGCCATTCACTTCTCCTCTTGCTAATCATGAATACTACTTCATGCAGCAATGCTATTTCAATGTGTTTTGATAAAGTTATAGATATATATAAAGATATATATATCTAACCATATAAAAATATTCACCTGCATCTCAGCAGTAACATTGTACTATCACATCCTGTCAATATATTTGAAGAAAATGAGTTTTTCATCTGAGATTAAGTACATTTTTTTAGATCAACCACCCTCACATATGGCTGAATAAAAATGCACCTGCAAAAACTTCTGTTTCAAGAATAAAGAGAAAAGTGTTCCTAAAAATGCATCAGTCACTAACGCAGCCTCAAGGGCTCAAAAATATGTTGTTAGGAATGTTTTCCCTTTAAGGAAGTTTCCATTGCTTTGAATAGCAATTTTGCCTGCATAAGGAGTACAGAGATAGTGGTTACAGCACAACAAGGCTGTCATGCTCCATAATCGTTTTGTCCTGCAGGGCCAAGGTTTAGACTGGTGTTTCTCTTTCGATGTTAACAGCTTCTTTTTACTGTCTAGTTTTCTTTTGCCAAATCATAAGCTGTTTTAAACTAGTCAAGACCCATCTTCCACTTCTTATCTCATATGTGCAAGTGTAAGAGGAATGGGTGAGAGAAGATTAGGTGATTAACATGGCCAAATAAAGCATTTCAAGAGTTAGCAGGTCTGTGTAAATGCCTGGCTAGAAGAACATCACCAAGTTTTATTAAAGTAAATGCAACTACATGGGTGCTTAAATGCAGATAACCAGGGATGTCTATTATGGTCATTTGTTGAGCTCACATGATCAAATGATTAACAATTCTAGATTCAATACAGTTCTTTTCATATTTGAAATGTTTCCCAAACACTGTCTAATTAGAAAAACCTAATGTCAATTTAATTAGTCAGTCCACACTGTGTGATTAATAAGTGTTTATAAATAATTCTTGTGCTGAAAAAAGGCATAGGGATATCAATATTGGTACTGGAACTCAAAATAAAACTCAGCAGCCTCCCTCCGTGTCCTGCCTCCCTTTTATGACTGTAGAACCCATTTAGAAATGAAACTGAACTGCCTCTGAGCCTGGAAGAGTCCAATGTAACTATCAGGCACTTCTTGGCAACTCTCCAATATGTCCTATCAACCACCCCTGAAATCTGTTATTTGATTAAACTGATGTGTCTGGCTCCATGTTTAGAGCTTGTCAATAGCTTGCCAAAGACATCCGTCATGGTTGTAACTGGCTATATTTGTCTGTAACCTACCTCTAGGTGCACCTTCATCTCTTTATCCCTGCCAAGCATTTAACCTATCACCATTATTTAATAACACACAGGACTCCAGTCATAGCCTGTGATCACGTTATGCCAGGCGTTCCATAGGTTTGTACTAAGCTACTTTCCGCAATAAACAGAATAGGATAAATTATAATTTCTTTGTCAACATATATAAAGACACTGGTATAGTGATCCCTAGTTCCATTTGAAATGTTGTTACCACATTGTAAAAGATTAATAGCAAGAAGAAAAATTGTCAATTAAGTAAAACAAACAAACAAACAAACTGAAAGAGCATTACACCAAAAACCTCCAAAGCAAATAGGCATAAGGTGTTGCTAAGCTATCAAGAAAAAAATCCCTGTGTATTTTCATCTGGATTTATGAGAAAGCTAGCAAAAAGAAAATGGCATCTATTTCAAGATGTGCAGAGGAAAAAGGAGAGGTACAAGCTGTTTTTTAACATCTTGAGACTGTACTAAATTAGTTTAATCCAGACAGTGCTGAGTGCTTGCAGGGACACAGAGCCCATTGCAGCAACAGGTAAAAAGGTGCTAGAGGTGATGATCTTGCTCAGTTTTTGGCCATCCTTTCACAGGAACCATGGTAAAGCAAAGGTTTTTGGTAGTTTGTATAACATGAAGTGAGCTTCAGGTCCGCTTCCCATTTGGTCTCCAAAGGAAGTAGATTTTGAGATGCTGCTATGATGCTTTTCAAAGCTGAACTGGCACTGCAAGCTGGCTCATTTGAAGTAAATCTTGAAGGCAAAGTAAATACAAGTTTTACAGTTAAGCCATAGTTTGCAGTTTGTAGGTATCAGGCAGGCTTATACAAGTAGACCCATGTGGAAATCAATCTACAAACTTTTCCTCTCTGAAGGGTAGGAGGGTGTAGAGTGATGGAGATGTGCTGAGAATGGCTAAGTCAATGATGCAGTATTTTGTGGCCCACAAATAGGAAGATATGGACAAAGCTTCTCTGACAGCATCTGGGTAGAAAAGCTATGGCTCCTAATTGAGCATTATGCTGCTTCAGACCTCACATCAGAGGTGTAAGATGGTGTTAATGCCAGGTGACATTAAATATTATGTAAATTAGACCTCATGTCCACAAATATATAGTACTTTAAACATGACTAGGGCAGCTTTCATATTCTCTTGCTACATTTATAGAATACAGCATCCAGGCAATTTATATATATTTACATGGAATGAAATAGCTCAGTGTAGATAAACCAGCACAGCTCTGGAAGAAGCACAGCAGCAGTGTTGTGGACACTCTGTCCTGGCAGGCTTGTCCCATGCTTGCAAAGCTATACTGCTGCTGATTAGGGAAATAGTCTGCTATTTCTTCAGCAAGCTCAGTTTTGTACAGTTGAGTTACCAAAGCAGACTAAAGGCTTATCTAAAGTAAGGTGCCGGCAAATACTAAAACTAACTGGATTTCCTTTCCTTTTTTTAATTTAAAAGGTGAAGGAGGGACAGAATGCAGCTATTTTCCTTAAAGTTTTCTAAAAAAAAATATATATTGCTAAAAGCCTCAAACTCAATTTTTCATAATTCAGGCTTGAACCATAGACTGGGAAATGTTGTGTATTCAGTGGGAACAAATTCCTGTCTTCCTATGGGTTTCCCTGTAAAGTACTCAGTTAATTGTGTTATTTGTGATGGGTAAAACCACATATTTCTTGGAAACATTTTGCTTTGTTTACAACGGTATTGTGACATTCTGGATTGAATGAAGCCCTCAGTTAGTTTATCTGGGGCTTATTATAATGTTTAGCACATGTTCGTCATCACCGGGGACCAAAATAGAAAATGGCCTGGAAAATAATTTCTTATTCCTAAGAAATGTTAAAATGTTAGGTGTGATAGTCATCAAGTCTCCTGATGTAAAGGAAATAATAACAATGATGTTTTGTTTTAGGGGGGGAGTGGCAGGAATCATAAGGCTGTACAAAACCCATAATCTCTTACTGGAATGTAGCTTTCAAAGGTGCTAGGAATTGCTTACTCATGCTGAGCTGCCCCTGGGAGTCATATGAGACTTTTGTTGTGGTCACATGCTGGCAATCACCATGGTGTAGTACCTTTATCAAAGTCACTGAGGGAATACAAGCACTGTGCTTTTTAAAGCAGGGCTTGTGGTATGAAATACAGTTGCTTCATTTTCTGCAGAATAATTCACAGAAATTATTAACAATGTGCATTTGAATAGTCATCATCTTCCTTACAATGCCTTATTTTGTACTTTAAAAGGCCCAATGACAATTTGCCTCTTCTTACAAAGTAAAATATTAAAAAACACCCTTAAAAATATAGAAAATGGCTTATCTATCTAGTTTTTATTTTCTTTGGAGGTTAAAACTGAGAATGCACTTTACTACATCATATTGTAAGCTAGATGAAAAATTACTCAGATTATATAAATCCACCATAAGGACAGGGACTCTTTCCTTATGGAAATAACATTCATCCTATATTTTAGATGAATAAATTTATTGGTTTATGGAATTTTATTTAGTGTTTCAAAAGCTCACAGCAAGATATTTATATGCACCAAAACAGAGTTGGGCCTAATGTCACTTCTGGGTGTACAAGCAGGACTCAGTAGAGAATCCTAGAGATAAATTTCCCGTGACTACATTATAATTTCAGAATGCTTGTGGAGGTGAAGACAAATCGTTCTCTGCCAGATACAAAGTGCTTGTATAAACTTACTCACAATTACACCTCGCGCTGGGTACTGAGACCTGAATGAAAATCCTACATGCAAACATTCCTGAATCCCTGCGCTACAAGAAAAGAAGGAGACTGGCCTCATATTAAAATTAGCTTAACCAAAACCGGTAGAGATTCAGCAGCAGCAAAGTTTGACCTGGTACTGTGTGACCTCATTTAAAAGTTGTAAAATACTGTGTTGCATCCTACAAAATCTTTTATTACTTGAATAATTCATTGATTTCACAATGTAGTTTTTAACCCTAAGCAGGCATTGGAAAGGAAGTCCATACTGAAGACTGGTGAGTGGGCCACAGCAGGACTAGATAGGTCTTACTCCAGTTTGATTGCTCCTAATATCCAATAGCTTGAATATCTCTACATGGAATGACCCCATTGCAGATATACTCTGAAACCAAAATAGTATTATGAGAAGAGTCCATAAGTTGCCAATGTAGCAGTTTTTCTCATGTGAATAATTCTTCTGATAAGTGCTCATGGGTGTTTCTGCAATATTTTTGGAACACAGAAATAGAGGTGAGTTCTTACAGATTCTTGCATAAATTAAAAAATAACAAGTAAAAGAGTATATTATCAAATTGGACCCCCTATGCTAGAGTTGTAACTCGGGAGTCATAGGTCATCTTTCTGTTTTGGAACTCCCTGCAGCTGTTTATAGTCAGAAACTCATACATGTCCATTTAGCACAATTAATGTGCAAGAGATTTAAAGTGATGAAATTTGTATCAGTATTGAGAAGGAGGTGTAGGAAAGGGAAATTAAAATAGATCTCATCCTACTTTTGCTTACCTCCTTTTACCCCTTGACACAGCATTTTCTCGAATTCTAGCTCTTACAAATCAGTAGGTAGACTGTAAATAGACCTAGAAAAGAGAGATTTTACAGCATCAGTTTCAAACCGGCTAAGAATAAATTTTAGTATTAAAGGGCATAGAACAACTGCATTGTTTCTTATCATATATTGCAAAAGCATAAGTATTACTCCTTTAAAGGAAATATACTCACTAGTTTGCAAAAGCATAAGTATTACTACTTTAAAGGAAATATACTCACTAGTAGAGGAATGGTGATTAAGATAAAACCATAACTTTCTTATTGATTAGAGACTGCTCTCAATGTTAGAATAATAGGATGAATTAGTGCTACAACATCATAAAGTCAGAGCTTGCCAAATACAAGTGGGTGTACTTCTGGCGCCATCTCTGATAGCCACGTCTGGCTGAAGGCTATCAGATAAATATGTAATTAAATAAATATGGTCCTGACTGATCTGACATTTTTTGTTAAAAAATAAAAAATATGGAATGAGTATAGCTCTTTGATCTAAGAGAAAGGTTTCTGCCTGAAGTAGAATTTATGTTTTATGGACTGATTGTGAGCAGTTGTTTTAAACAGTCTGAATTTTGTTCCATCTAAATCCACATGCAGCTGGATTAAGTATTCCTCGGTGCAGGACATGAAGTTAAAATGATAAAAGAAAGTAGTCACTGGGTATTCTGATTGGCTTCTGGAGATTTCAAGCCATAGCATGTTCCTGGCATAAGATCAAGTGTCACATATTGGATGCTCATCACATGTAAAATACCAGGATGCCAACTGCTTTTCATTTAGCCAAGCAACGTATTGGCCCTCTCCCAGCAGCTGGCTGATACCCATTCAAAATTCACAGGTTGGTGGGACTGTGATCTCAGCAATCTTTTCTTCCTCATTTTGCTTAATTTTTTGCTCATGGCTTTTTCACCTTCTTCCTTCTTTCACTTATGGTTTGTAGTTTTCTTCCTTTTTCTTTTGTATGTGTGTGTGCATGTCTTCTACGCTTCTGTACTCCAGAATCCCTTGTTTCTTCCTTTTTTCTTTCATTTTCTTTTTTCCTTCTCTTTTCCTTCCCTCTTTTAATTTATTGTGTCTTTTTTTTCTTGTTCCTTTACCTTCCCTTCATTTTCTTCTTAAATTTTGCTATCTTACTCCCTCAATTTCTCCTTTGCAAATCAATCCAATCTGATATACACACAAAATTTATTAAACATACATTGTCATATATTGACAATATATGTATGATATACGTATTATCTGGATAGAGTGTTGTGATATGTTATGGTTTGAAACCAACAGCTTTAAACATCCTTCACTTTGGGGGTTTAATCCTTCTAGCCATTACTCCTTGTTCTTCTGATAAGAGCAAACTGTCAATTGCAGAGTACAATCACTGCCGACTCCTGCCAGTTCCCTAGGGTTATGTGCTAGTTTTCTTAAATTCTTTCTTAAAGAAAAAACAGATTTTTTTTTAGTCATTACAGCATTGATTAATTTAATATCATTCCTTATGAGGCTAACATTAACGCTAATGCAGATTCATATGTAATCTCTTTTCAAAACAGACTGGAGTTACGCAGTGACTTATGCCAGTATATTTGCCCCAAAATAATTTTTTTTAAAAATTTATATTTTATTAAAATGTATTTTAATATATTATATAAAATATGTAATGTATAAATATTATTTTATATCTAAATATGATGCATGTACTATAATGTAAATGTTAACATTATATTAAAAGATTATTATATAAAATATATAATTGTATATAAAATCTGGAGTGTTCTATATAACCCCTCTTGCATTTATTCCATAGGAAAAAAAAAACCCTAAGCCCAGTCAAGTACATTTGAATACTGCACTTCCTTATGTCTTTTGCAATTAAAGCTTTTAGGACAAATCCAGAGCCACTGCAACTTTCACGTACTCTATTTCAATTAGGATAGCTGCAGCTCTGTTAACTGCCTATGGCAAAAAACTCCTGTCTTCTTTAGTCCTAGGAGGTCATAAAATGATTGTACTGCCCCTATTACGCAATTCCACACACCATTTCAACAGTATAGTTATAAGTTATCCACCATCTTCCTCACAGCATTTACTTTTAGACCATCGTATTATAAATTTTCTAAGTAAGTTTTCTTTGCATTATTCAATAAATATTGACTGCTTGAAGCTATATGATTAATGAGTGAAACAATGCTACGTTGGGAGTGAGGCTGATCCCTGAGGTGCCATATCTCATAATATCCTGCCTGAAGTTGAATAAATCTATTGAGGATTCTTATTAAAATCTTGTTCATATAAGCTCTATAGAACTGATCCTGTGAATCCTAAAATTTTGAAGGCCTTTATCCACTATTCTTACAATCATCAGAAATCATAATTAGACAATTGAGAAATATTGTTCTTAAAGTGTCAACAGCAATCAAGTTTCTGGAAGCTTGAGAAGGAGGAAGCTACAATCAAGATGAAATCTTTGCTTCTTAGAATGAATGGTATTAGAAAGAGTGTTTTCAGACAGGCACATTTCTAGAATTCTCCTGAATTTGAGTAGGGGTCAGCTCAGTCTAGGTGAAGGAGTCTGGGTCAACAGGCCCTCTTTGGACTCATATGCAACATGAACCTTTTATTAGTATTTTTTTATAAAGACTGTCATATGTATTTTGAATGCCCTCTTGAGTAGTCATAATTTACCTTGCAATATAGTTTAACATGAGGTCATTTCTATACTGGACCATCTATGTATTTAGTGGCAGCATGTTTTACCAGCTGTTACACTCTGAACAGCTAAGTACATCTGCACACTGCCTGTATTGTTTATTCTATTATACTATTGAGGAGATAATACAACTTATAATAATTTAATTATATTATTATATTTTATTTAGGAGAAAGTTAAGGCAAACTAGCTGTTTAGAGCCCTTCATTCTACTTCTTAAAGCCTGAATATCATATAAAACCATCCAAGATAACAAGTTTTTAAAAATAATAGTAATAGTCATCAAACTAAAGAATTTGGAGAAATCTTTTGGGGAAACAGGGACCAAAAATGTTGATTTAAATTACACCATTCTTTCCTATAGCACTATCATTTGGTTATAGATACTGTGGTAACAAATTGGGGATAATAAACTACAACAACTACCTTACCCCTCCAAAAACCTTTCATCTCGTCTACTGTTACCATCAAATACAAAGCCAGTCTGGATGAACATTTTGTCCAGAAGTAATCTGTAAATCTGCTGTTGCCTTCTGCTATTGCCTCTCACTTGATCATTGCCTTTCAGACCTAGCAAATTAAATGGAGGATTAAATACGAAGTAAAATTTCTCGCAGGACCCTTTCTTCTGCTTCTCCTTCACCTGAAAGTGAGGTACATATGTGCAAAACTGTCCTAACCTTAAGTACAATGTCTTCTAAGTCTCCTTGCTATAATCTCAGTGACTGAAGCAAATAACTCTTCATCATGAAGGCTTTAAAAAAGAGAAGATGGTAACTGTGAAAGAGTTGACTCTACTATTCCTCTCCTGTAGGAAGCGTGGGAGAAAGAAGAGGGAAAAAAAAAGAAAGTAGTAGCTGTTGTAAGTGATTGTCTCAAAAATGCTTCATATATGAATGAGCAAAAGGACTATGAGATCAGTAGTAAAAAAAAAAAAAGTTACTAGGAAAAAAATATGTACATTAGCCATTTAATTTGAACATCTACAAAGTAGATGGCTGTATCTGAGCTAGTCATCCTTGTATCCCTTTATAGTCACTCACTGGAGAAAAATAGGAACCTCTAAGTTATGATTCATGTGATCTATTTTTAGGTTTCTACATAAGGATGAGGATGAGATATGACAGAAACTCCCTATTTTTATCTTTCAACTATAAAGGGAGTCTTAACAGCTACATTTCATATGATTATGTCTATACTATAAATGTCTAATGTGATATCAGTACATAATAGTGGAAAAGGTGGAATAGTACATAAATGGCAACTTCCTTCAAATAAGGGGATAATTAGGGTAAGGGGCTGGGGGGTGGGAGTGGAAAAAGAAAAGATTCCTGCAGACACAGACATGCAAAAGCACTTGAGCAGATGGTGGTGGAAGATCAGCCAGAACTCCACATATCTACATGGCCAAGTGAATGTGCAGATCAACCCTCCTTCCTTTTCTGGTACACAAGTATTCAATCAGAACAGAACTATCATTCTGCTAATGTATTAATAGATTTACTGCTAAAAATGAAACAAAACCAAACCCAAAAAACTGTTGTCAGAATTTCCCATCCTTTTACTGATCATAGGTTGTAAAATAATTCTGGTTCTTCCAGGTCAAGATCTGTAAGCATGTGACTGCAGTGTCTTGTAAGGAATCATACACTAATCAAATTCAAGACTATGGTATTCCCAGCATATTGAACTTGCAGTTATCTTAGTTTAAGGAGAATACTTGCCAGCAAGACATTGCACATATGATACTGAAATAGAAATAAAGAATACTAGTGCAACAATTAGAGGAACAGAAAAAGAATCAAACCATTTTCTGCTCTAAGAAATGTTTTGGTATTTAATATGGCAGTCCTACACAGACATCTTGTTAGATTCAAACAAAACTATTCCTAAATTGCAAAACTTTAACCCACCAAAATGTTCCAACATTTTTACAATGCACCAATATTTTCTTCCCTGCGGCAGCTGAAATTCTATCTGTGTGGTTAAACCTTAAACCATTATAATTTTTAAAGCTGTATATTTTCCTATGAATGATGTTAATGAGGTTTGGGCAAGGCTGTCTCCTCAGCATCCATAATTAACATTATTTCCTTAAAGCAGCAAGAAATGGCAGAAAGCAAGGGTAATAAGGACACATCTAAGGAAAAGGGTACTGGAAAGGGAGCGGAGTGAAAAAGGAGAAGGTGGTGCAAGACAGAGAAGGGTAGATGAATCCAAATATCTTGTTCATTCTTCCACTCAAGGCAAATCTTGAAGACCTTAACCAAAGGTATTTTTATAGTTAACAATCTCTCTATTTTTCAGCATAACACATCAGCTGGCTATGCACCCAAGTCTCATTTCTTTGCAGTGTTTTATGGTGGTGGTCTATCCTTGCAGATAATAAAATGCCATCCAATCTACTTACCAGAGCAGCTTACTTTAATTATGAAATCTCAGTATTAGTTCTATTCTTGCTTTTTTGCTGGCTTTTAGGTGTATGTTCTTTCATCTACCCAAAAGAGTTGTTTAACTTCCTGCCCTGGTTTCAGCTGGGGCTGAGTTAATTTTCCTCTTAATAGCTGGTGCAGGCTCTGTTTTGAATTTGGTGTGAGAACAGTGTTGACAGCACATGGATGGTTCTAGTTGTTGCTGGGTGATGTTTGTACTAAGTCAAGGACTTCTCAGTTTCTTGGGCCCTGCCAGTGAGAGGGCTGGGGGGAGGGGACACAGCCAGGAGAGGTGACCCAAACTGGCAAAAGGGATATTCCATACCATATGACGTCATGCCGAGTATATATAAGCTGAGGGAAGAAGAAGGAGGAAGCGGGAGGACATTCAGCATTATGGCATTTGTCTTCCCAGGTCACCGTTACGTGTGACGGAGCCCTGCTGTCCTGGGGATGGCTGAGCACCTGCCTGCCCATGGGGAGTGGTGGATGAATTCTTGTTTTGCTTTGCTTGTGCACGTCACTTTCACTTTAACTATTAAACTGTCTTTATCCAAACCCACACATTTTCTCACTTTACCCTTCCAGTTCTTTCCCCCATCCTGCTGTGGGGGAAGTGAGTGAGCAGCTGCATGGTACTTAGTTAAGGGCTGGGGTTAAGCCACAACACTTCCAAAGGTAGTGGCAAGAATGACAAAAGCAATATGAAAGTGTCATTGAGGAAGAAATGCAGATATGCTGATTTGGACTATAAACCATGAATGGACTTACACTGACTTCATCTCCCAACTATCTAAAATCCAGTTAAAGCGTGGTATTTCAAAATAGAGAAGTGCATGAGTTAGAGTTAAGATTAGCTATCTTCTCATCTTGACGGGCAACTATTCTAGCCCTCTGTTTCCTCTTTTTTTTAAAAAAAAATGCACTGTATAAAATCCATTTATGTTTTGTTTTAGCAGAGCATATATAATTCATATTCTCAGTGTACCATATGTGATCATTGACTGTGTTAAATGGATGAAGGAATACGTGAGTAACTTTTATGCACTGAATAAAACAGTAGTGCATAATATACAATGCAATGACAAATCATCTATTTCAGAAAACAAGCAGACAGAAATATTACGAAAATTATCGAACTCACAAAAAGCTTAAGCATATGCTTTTTGGGGAGAGACATATTTGTATATAGTATTTACTGGAAAATATCAGCTCTTATACTTAAAGTCTCTGAGTTACATTTCAATTCACATCAGAACACGTATAAAATTTAAGGTTGGTAATATATTCTGCAAATAAATCTTTGTCCAGTTACTTCCAGACATGGATATGTATTTTACTACAAGTATTCAAAATTACTGCAGAATCTGTTTTTTCTTTTTCTTTCTTTCTTTCTTTCTTTCTTGCTTCCTTCCTTCCTTCCTTCTTTCCTTCCTTCTTTCCTTTCTTTAGGTTATTTCAAGGTTATCAACCATTCTATTACACTCATTTAAACGGTTAGTCATCTGAACCTGCTGATCAGTATTTTCTGCAGTATTTTCTTGACACTGTTTACAGTAATGGCTTCTGAGGAAGTTTCTAGTGTACAGCATACATTCATAACTTTCCCAGAAGCTCAAATATACTCTCTACCAGCATTAATGTTCTCTGCCAAACAAACTGATTATTTCTAATTGGAATGCATTCACAAAGTATCACTGTGTTTGGCACTAATTGACACTTCTGTTACATCATCAGCTGAGAGGTTAAGGACAGCTCAAAGACTTAAACTATCCTTTAATTTCTAAGATGTTTCCTACCTGTCAGAATTTGAGTGCATGAGCAAAGTAAGACAGGTTTCTAGTTGATAAACAAAGAACTTAAGACTGTGGGTTTTTCAAGTAATTTTGCAAATTTTCAAATAAGTTTGCCAAAATTATATTTTAACACACACCCCTACCCCAGAAAGGAAACCCTTCCATCTCCCCACAAACCCTTAAATGTTCTGAGTTTCTAGAGGAGATGAAGATCCATATGGAAAATGAAATTCTGTCAGTTTTACTTTATGTCTATGAAGTTATACATTTATTTTTTTTTAAATACATTTAAATATACCCACTGATGGGTATTTGAATCCTGAAGATTGTACATGCAGTGGCCAAAATGTTTTATTCTGGACAAGAATAAGTGAAGTATGACATATGTACAGAAATGGAAATACGGAGGTCTCATTTTAAAAAGATCCTCTTCCATCCATGGAGATATTTTTAATAATTGAGCTGTTACAAGATGTTATGAAAGGCATGAACTTGCAATTTAACGATGCAGTGTAAATCACAGTTTGAGTGCTGTGGGATTTCATCTGATGATCCACAATTCATGAGCCATTTGTTTCAGTAAATCTCCTTGATATATCAGTTCATAAGTGCCACGATGTGCCATTATAAAGCATTGTCAAAGGGTCTGTGGAAACACCCCTACAAATGGCAAAGAATCTGATTATCCTGAAGGGTTCAAAGATCCCTACTTCTGCTGTTGCTCTGTGTACCATTCAAAAAAAAAAAAATAGTTTTATTACATACAAAATTGTAATTCATGGGGTGGTTATTTTTCAAGGAAGGATGCAACTATTGTCATTATATAGTAATTTTTTTTTTTCCCCACAGTAAATGTAATTAACACAGAATTATATGTGACAATATAGACCTAGGTGATAGTAAAGCAGGTGATACAACAGGTGAAGAATGTTCAGCACAAGCAGGAGAAAATACAGGTTTCATATTCAAAATCACATATTAGTCTAGAGAGCAGGAGGCTCAGGGGGGATCTTGTTGCTCTCTACAACTGCCTGAAAGGAGGTTGTAGGCAGGTGGGGTAGGTCTCTTCTCCCAAGTAATAAGCAATAGGAAAAAAGGAAATGGCCTCCAGTTACACTAGGGGAGGTTTACATTGGATATTAGGAAAAAATGCTTTACTGACAGGGTGGTCAAGCATTGGAACAGGCTGCCCAGGGAAGTGGTGGCATCACCATCCCTGGAGGTCTTTAAAAAATACTTAGATGCAGTGCTTAGTGATGGACTTGGCAGTCCTGGGTTAACAGCTGGATTTGATGATCTCAAAGGTCTTTTCCAAGCTAAATGATTCTATACCCAAAAGAAGACCACGTATCTCCCATGCAAAGAAGAAGCAGAAGGCATAAAGAAACACCAGAAAGATGTTGTTGCATTTGTTAATAGTGATGTAAGAGAGGCAAAGAGAGAATTAGTAACAAATGAATCATAGAAAACATTCTCCAAGGGAATTACCAGACCTGTAAAGAAAGAGTAACACTTTGGAAAGAAAAAAATGGCCACATGATGTGAAAGGGATCATGGTTTAATTACAATAAAGACTGATACACTTTCATAAGAAAAAACCGTATCTTCCAATGCACCAGGAGAGTTCAATCTACCTAATTCTGTTTCTAGTTTTCTAGACTCTTTCCCTTTGTTGTGTTACTTTGTGGCTGCTTTACATTTTTGTTACATTTCATTTGCATTAAAGTTCTTTTAAAAGGAAGTGTCAGATGTGTTGGTTTAGTTTTCACAGACCTTTTTATATATGATAGGAGTAAACTCGTATCTTGCGATCAGTTGTGTGCACACTCACAAATTAGCAGGCCCAAGTTAATTTATCTGCCGTCCTGTAAGAGCAGAAAATTTAGATATACTGTGTAGTAAATAAATTGCAGTTCCTTTATTATAGCTGTCCCAAGATATCTTCCCTAACTCAAAAGTAAGACTGTTGTCAAAAAAGCCATAAACTAGACTTACTTTTAGTTGTGGGCAGTAGCAGTGATTTCATGATGGATATTCATACTTGCTAATTGCATCTGCTACATTGCACTGTCTCCCATAACATCCCCATTGACAAACATATAAATGAACAGTGAGGCAGACTGAAAACTGGTTAAATTGCCAGGCCCAAAGAGTTGTGATACGAGGCACAAAGTCCAGTTGGAGACCCATTACAATGGCATACCCCGGGAATCAATGATGAGATTGGTAATGATTAACATCTTCATTGATGACCTTGATAAGGAGGCAGAAAGCACCCTCAGGAAGTTTGCGGATGATACAAACCTGTGAGGAATGGTTGGTACACCATAGGGCTGTGCTGCCATTCAGAGGGTCCTTTAAGGGCTGGCAAAATGGGCCAACAGAAATCCCATGAATTTCAACAAAGGGAAATGTCAAGTCCAGCACCTGGGGAGGAACAACACCACAAACTGGTACAGGATGGGGGCTAACTGGGTTGGCAGAAAAGGACTGGGAGTTCTGGTGGACAGCAAGTCAACCATAAGCTGGTAATGTGCCCTTGCTATAAGGAAGGCTAATGGGATCCTGTGCTGCGTTAGGAGGATTGTTGCCATCAGGTCAAGGGAAGTTATCCTTACCCTCTGCTCAGCGTTGGTGAGACATATCTGGAGTATTGTGTTCAGTTCTGGGCTTTCCAGTGGAAGAGATATAGGGAGCAACTGGAGACAGACCAGAAAACAGCCACTAAGATGATTATGGGACTGGAAGATCTCTCCCATGCAGAAAGTGTGAGAGCTGAAACTGTTTTGCCTAGAGAAGACTCAGAAGAAGAAAGCTCAGAGGAGGATCTCATCAGTGTGTATAAATAAGTGTTTTGGTGGGACAGTAAAGAAGATAGAGCCAGGCTCTTTTCACTAGTGCCTGCTGACAGGGCAAGAGGCAATGAATGCTAGCTGGAATACAGAAATTCCATTTAAACAGAAGAAAAAACTTTTTAGTGTGAAAGTGATCAAACACTGGACCAGTTTACCCAGAGTTTATGGAGTGTCTATTCCTGGGGATGGTCAAGACCAGACTGGACATTGTTCTCAGCAACGTGTTGTAGTGGCTTCTGCTTTGAGTATGGTGGTTACACTACATACCTCCAGAGGTTCCTACCAAGGTCAACAGTTCTACTGTGTTTCTGTGAAATTGTTCTTTGAGTCATTTCTTCTCTGATCCAGTAATTTTGGGTAATTTTAGACTGTGGTCTTTCTTTGCCTTGTAGCAAAATTCTTCTTGAACCCTGTTATAAAGGTTCCATCACCAAGCAGAATTCAGAAATTAATCTTTCCATTGAAGTTATTGGAGAGTACTATGTGGTAGGAAACACAAGTTTCAAACAACAGCTGTGTCAGACAAGTGAATGGAAGAAGTTGAAAATAATCTTGCCTATGTAAGATTGTGTGAAGCATTTGAAACCTAAAAAAACCATTTTCATAATCTGTTTACTAGTTTAGGTTTGAATAACAAAATAAACATTTCAAAGGAAGTGGTAAAGCGAAACCAGACTGTCAGTATCCAACTCTAAATGGCAAACAAGATCAGACTTGCAGTTTGTTTAGTCTAGGGGAAACATTTTGTGTATGATGGTAATGCTGTTGGAACTACGGACTGCATAGGGGTTGTGATGAGTTGAAATTTGCTGGCTGCATGATGTCCACGAAGCTGCTCTCTCATTCCCTCTGCTTAGCAGGACAGAGGGAGAAAATATGATTGAAAAGCTGGTGGGTCAAGATAAGGACAGGGAGATCATTCACCAATTTCTGTCACAGGCGAAACAAAATTTAGTTGGGGAAAATTAATTTAATTTTATTGTCCATTAATGACAGAGTAGGGCAGTGATGAAATAAAACTCCCAAACCTCAAAAGCCACCCTCCCCTCACCCTGCTTTTTACCCAGGCTTATATTCATTCCTGTCTCTTCCACCTCCTTTCCCTTGAGCAGTGCAGGGGGATGAGGAATGGGGATTGTGGTCTGTTCATAACACTTCATCTTTGCCACTCCTTCCTCCTCAGGCTTTTCCTCTGCTCCATCGTGGGGTCCCTCCCATGGGATACAGTCCTTCCTGAACTGTTTTAATGTGGGTCCTTCCCACAGGCTGCAGTTCTTCAAGATCTGCTTGAGCATGGGTCCTCTCTGTGGGGTAAAGTTCATCAGGAACAGACTGCTCCAGCATGGGTCACCCACAGGCCACAGTTCCTGTTGGAAAACCTGCTCTAGTATGGACTTTCCACAGGCTGCAGCTTCCTTCAGGGCATCTGCTCTGGCATGAGGTCTCCCTTGAGCTGCAGTGTGGATATCTGCTTTGATGTGGTCCTCTGTGGACTGCAGGGGGTCAACCTGGGTCACCATGGTCTTCTCCATGGGCTGAAAGGGAATATCTGTTCTAGGGCCTGGAGCACATCCTCTACCCTCCTTCTTCTCTGACCTTGGTGTCTACATAGTTCTCTCTCTCTCATTTTCTCACTTTTCTCTTACAGCTGTTGCACAGGGGTTTTTTAGTTTTTAAAAAATACCTTATCACAGAGGAGCGACCAGCATCACTGATAGGCTCAGTTTTGGTAAGCAGCTGGTCTGTCTTGGAACTGGCTGGAACTGTCTCTGACACAGGCACAGCTCCTAGTGTCTTCTGACAGAAGCCACCTCTGCAGCTACTCTGCTCCCAAAGCCTTGCCATGTACAACCCAGTACAGGGCACTGACAGTTCTTAAGAACTGACAGTTCTGTGAACACATACATCTGGTAGTCAGATCTGCCCATGTCAGAAGAGGGCTGGCCAGTGAAATCTTCCATTTAGCAACATCAGGCTGTACCACAGCACTGCATCTGCAATTCAACAGCTTCCTCCTTGTTCATTCCATCACTCAATACATGGAAGCCGTTTCAACAGCTATACCATATTTATTTGCATGTTCCTTTCCTACAGCATACAGAAGTTTATGCTGGGACACTTAGGCTGACTGGATGGCTGGCTCCCCCAGACCAGTGGGTCTCCCAGTTGCCCAGGCAGTATGTCCAGCCTGACTGACTACTGGATGGTATATGTTCACAGTGAACTGATGCATTTTTACACTCCCAAGCCACTGCACTAATTTGCTTTATTATCACACAACCTAGTTCAAGTGTCTTATCTCTCTTGTCCAGCAATGTAGTTAAACATGCCTAACTTTAAGACCAGGATTAATGAAGTTCCCTGAATAAGACTATTCATATTTTAAAACATTCATGTATGCTTGAATCAGGGTCCAAATGTTTCAGCTATTCCTCTTTAGATTGTTTTTGGATTGGATCAAATCATGTTCTCATGAGCCTCATGAGTAATCATATAATCATGAATCATGCATTCAACAAAACAGGACAAATCATCAGCTTTGTTATGCAGATAGATCATCTGACTAGCTCTAGATGTTTCTGAATGAATAACTGATTCTTGCCCATTATCCACTGTTGTTACCTAGTCTGCTGTTTTCTTGCCTCTATAGTCCTCTGTTAACTGGACTATAAAGGCCATTCTACCCAATCAGGTCTTATGGATAAGCCTATATCTTTTAAAATAGTAAGAAACTTGTATCTAAACCACTGGGGAAAAAAAAAAAAAAAAAAACCAAACCAAAAACCTATGGAAAACAGCAATGACACATGAGGTTTGGCAGATGGGGGCATTATAGAAGGATGCCTCCTTTTCTGAGACTTCACAGAATTTCTCACTTTTTACAGTGAGTCAAAGTTCTGCTTCTGTGGGAGAAACTGTTGTATATAGTACTCTGATTTAAAAATGCCACAGATGTCAGCAAAGAAATCAGTATTGCTTTGTGCAGATTTTTCTCTGGCTCTGCATTTGCACCAACCCTCTGCCTACTCCTCAAATTGCTGGTAACTCCCAGACTCAGTTTGATTTCTGATCTTGTGAGTCCAACGGTAGGATCTTTTAATTCTATATACATTTTTTTCTCAAATATGTCCTCCTTGGGTTTCTTGTCAGAGTTTTCATGTCACTGTTTTATATTTTGAGGTTGAAGGGCATCCTTTGGCCCAGGTGTTGTTTTCCACATCCTCACATATATCATTCTCAATGGATCAGGGTTCCTTTGTAAACTGCATTGTTTCCTCTATTAATTTTAAATCTTGCTTAAAATTATCGTCTTTTTTTTATACACATATCTTCATGCTAGACTTTACCCACCTTCAAAAGCCATGGCAATAATTACACACAAAAGAATAATCAAAAGAGGCCATGCTTTATGCAGAACAGCGTTTTTTTCTGTTTGGTGCTATGTGAACAGCTAAACTAGTATGAAACACTGACTACTGAGAGACCACTGCAGAAAAGGTCAGTGCTTCTTTTTTTTCCCCAGCGTTTCTTTTTTTTTCCTTGATGTCCCATTTACCTTTGACCAGCAGCATCCGACAGTTTGGATTTATCAGAGGCACTCAGAGTAGAACAGCTCTGTGTCACTGTGTCTTCCTGCTATCAAAGGAGCTGGGCGTAGAAGAAAACAGTTTCCAGGGCATTGTGACCATATTCGAGCTGGCAGAGTGCCAGCAGAGAGCAAAACTAACAGGTCTTTTATTACAAATGCTGTACAACAGTGAAGAGCTATCCCTCTTTACAAAATAGCAACTCTGCTGATATGCTGTGCCACTGCTGCATAAATAATTTAAAATCATAGAAAGTAAATATGAAAATGTGCCAACAAATCCTTTCTTTTTGTATGTCTGCGTTAATTATTGATTGTCGGCTATGCTCATTTGCAAAAGAAATAAAATAAATAAATTGACCCACTTGCAGGTGTTTCACCTTCAGCCTCAGAGAAAACCGCTAGTCCCTCTGCAATAATATGTCTGCTGTCAGCTCCTCCTACCTTGTCCATGACAGAGGTTGCTCTTGTGGGAAATGTCTCCTCAGCATGACTGGCTGCACTTCGCTGATTTACAATGAATCAGTTTGTTACACTTTCAGTTGTGTAAGTTCTGAGGCACTGTCAGACTGCAGCAGACAGTAGGTATGTAGAAAGGGTGGTTCATAGCATGTAGGGGGAGCACTTAGGCTTAAGATGCTAATTTTTGTGAAATGATGGCTGCTGACTCAGAGGCCAACAGCACCTACACAGATTCATTTTTCATAGATTTACAATTCCCTCTCTGGCACACATGCATTTTTTTAAAGAGCAAAATTATTTTTTCAGTAACTGTATTGCTCACAATAACATGCTTATGCTTCACTACCACTTCTTAAGAGAGTCATTTTCTCTTAAACTGTTAATCAAAATATTAATACATGGAAAATTTATGTGATTCAGCTGCTCAGAAGGGTGCTGTGATGGATCGTGAAATATAAATGTGTGGGTGAAAAAAGTGATGAATGACAAATACTGTATTTAACTTTGGTATATCAACTATATTGAGGATTGAAAATAATTCATAGATTATCAAGCATCTCATATAGCTGAAGTGTTATTTTTCATGCATGGTGCATTCAGGTTCAAACTGCACTGTGTCAGTCAGCCTAAGGCAGATATAGCAAGGAGGTGGACACCCCTGAGAATGTGTGGCTTTGCCACTGCAGGGGACAGAGCTGGGCCTGGGCACGCTGTGATCAGTGACTACCAGGCAGAGGATCATCATGTCAGCCAGAGAACTGCAGAAGCGTGGAATGATTTGGTTTGGAACAGACCTCCAAAGTTTAACTGGTCTAACCTGAAGCTCAAGTCACGGCCAAAACACACCAAGTTACTCAGGGACTTGTCCAGATGAGTTTTTGATCTCTCCAAGGACCAAGATTTAGAGGCTTCGCAGCTTCCCCTATTTGAATACGCTCCTGGCAAAAGTTTTTCCTAATATCTGATTGGAATTTCCTGTGTTACAGCTTGTGACTACTGCCTTTCATCCTGACACCGTACACCTCTGAGAAGAGTCTGGCTCCATCTTTTCTGGAACCTCTCAATGGATAAATGAAGACAGCAATGAAATCACATTAAACCTTTTCTTCTTAAGATCTCCTTAGCCTCCTCTTTTAAGAACAGATCCAGTTTTCCCAACCTCTCCCATGTATGTTATGTGCTCCAGCCCCTGGCTATCTTGGTGGCCCTTCACCAGATTCACTCCAGTGTGCCCGTCTCTGTCTTGAACTGAGGATCCTGAAACGGACACACCACTCCAGGAGTGAATAGAAATATTGAGGTTTGTAAACAACACTGATTTTAGCTGAAGATATGCAGCCTGAAACAGCGATCCAGATTATCAAGCCTGCAGAAAACAGAAATGGTAGACAGAAATATTCACTTTACTTTGTTAATCTTCTAAATTTTTTAAATTCACTAAAGCTAGTTATATGACTTTGCTGATAATTCTGTAGGCCAAGATGGCCACCACTGGACACCCCCACCCCCCTGCCATGGTATCTTTAATGGTCCTAAAGAATCTTAAGGATGCAGATAATGTGTATTGACATAGTCTCTTCATCTAGTTTATCACATCTCAACTCAGACCATATTTACATGAGTGGATACAATATGGGAACCACAACCAGGTTAGAACAAATAATCACAGAACCACAGAATCATAGAATGGTTTGAGTTGGAAGGGACCTTAGAGCTCATCTGGGTCCAACCCCCCATCCATGGGCAGAGGCATCTTCCAGTAGATCAGTTTACTTAAAGACCCAACCCACCTGGCCTTGAATGTTTCCAAGGAATAATAATATTCCAGGGAATAATAAGGTTTTGAGATGTCAGATTACCTAACTTAGGGTAAGAAAAGAAACTTTTAAAAATATGTCCATGTTTACAGCTGGAAGAGACTGATTTATGGCTGTAAAACTGAAATTCTGGTATTACATCGCCAGTCTCATGACTTTACCCATGCAATAGCAATTAAAAATCCAGTTTAATAATACAATGATCCTGAAATCTTGAAAAGGATTTGTGCAACACAGACAAGTTCATCTGGAAAAGGGCCTATAGTAGAAGGTCAAGTGCAAGTGACTTTCGAGATTGCTAGAAAGTATTTCTGTATGCAGTTAGTTGTTTGCACTGGAAGATGTTCAAAGACTGCATTGTGGGACATTATCTCAGCAGGAAGGAAGGAACTGTAGTACCATTCAAAAAGGACTAAGGCCCAGGAAACTATGGTTTGTGACTGTTAGCAGCATCAAGTTTGGTGGCAAGAGTCCTTTGTGGTCATTTACAAAAAAAGGATTTTCTAGTAGCCTTCCTTATTTCTTCATAACAAAACCATAGCAACCCCCACGCAAAGTATGTCAATGAACATGCTGCTGAATGCCTGTTTTATAGGGGAATGGCTGGCAGTTTTGGAGCTGTGGCCCTGGCAACAGTGATGCCTGGCTGTTTTTCTGTAAGCACTGGAGTTGTCTCATAGGCTCTGGGAGGGAAGGAGAAGAAAGGATCGTTCTAATAATTTGCCCTGACTGCCAGCATATCGCAGACTATAGAGCTTCCCTCAAACCTTGCCTGGTTTAAGCCTTTGAATTGTATTTGAGCTAGAAAGCTGCTGCTTCTCAGCATTCATTCGTTCACAGCACTGCTGTGAAAATACGCTTGAGAAATAGTCATCTTGACAGTTCCATATCAGAAAATTCTGTGACCAAGCTATACTTCAGTGCTTTTTGTTTAAAAAACAACCGAACAACAAATAACCAATATGAAAAGTAAGGCTAAGAAAAAGTGTGTAGCATATAATGACAAATACACCACCTATTAGAAATACATCTACACCTACAGAATACTGAAAAAGATAGAGCTGTAAGATATTAAAGCTTGCTATTCTCATAGATTAAAAACTGAACACAGAGTTGTGAACCAGAATCCTTAAACAACAAACAATAGACCTAATAGCTCATTAGGATATGAAAAGGAATAGAAGATTAAGAACACAGGGTTCCCCAGGTATTTCCATTTATCTGGATCAGAAATTAAACAGCTGAATGGAGTTGGCTGAAATAAGTGAAAAAACTTTAAATAATTTGTAAAACAAGCAGCAGTTGTTTTGTAAGATATGCCTGTGTGACTCTGCACCTGCCCCTGAAGGTGATTGACTATGACTGATATGATCATTTCCTACTCTCTGGAGAGGTAATTTTTATTCTTAACACATAAGGGACTTGTTCTATAAATAAAGGCATTCTCAATATCTAGGTACTATTTTTTACAAAAACAAGCAAACAAACAAACAAATGAACAAACAGACAAATGCCCTGGGTGTCTCTAGTCTTCATGAAGAACATTGAGAAAGAAGTATTGTTGAACGCCAAGGGAGGACAGGACTACAACACAAGACTGAAAGGACTAGCTAATTTTCACCCTCAGATGCTTCTAAAGGTTGAAGTTGAGAATGTTTTGAACTAGCTTGATGCGACATTTAGAGGTTAGATGCTTACAGTGACCACCATCTTAGTGTATCTAGGCTGATTTTCATTTAATTAATCTTTTGTACTCTTCACTTTTTGAAATCTCTTTATGCCTGTTCACTTCATCAAAGTCAGTGCCTTTAGGGAAGAAAAATTGTAACACGAAGAATTCTATATATCTTTTGAGGGTTAGTAGGTATGAAATAAGATGGCCTTTTCTACATTGGAAAGAATAGTAGCTGTGAACTGCCAGCTTCCCAGAGATTTTATTTCTCCTCCACGTGTCTCAATGATGACTGTGTACATGGTCTATATAGACCTGTCACTTGAAGTATGAAATGGAGTACAGTACTCCATGCATTTGTCCAGAATACAATTCAATATGATTTTTTCCTCTTTTCTCTTGGGGGCATCTCTAGGCAGTTCTCTTTATCACATGACTATGGTTATGATCTCTTATCACTTTTGACATTATGATGGTGCCCTATTTCAATTGGATTAAGCCAGGCACATGTGATATAAATCAGTTTGGCTTGCTCATCACCTTGGTCTGACTGCACAGTTTCCTTTGGCTGTGTTTCATTTGCGGTAGCATGCTGGTTTTCTCATTCTGTTCTCTATATGGTTGGATCCATGTAAAGATACTATAAATGTCAATAAAAATAAAACAAAGAAACCTATCAAATTAATATTGGTTTCTGTGAGATGCTGCATTCAAAGTTCAAAGGTCTTGTAAGTACAGAAGGCTCTCCTGCCTTTAATGCCTGGCTTTGATGTTCATCAGCCACTGAAAGCCATTTATTGCCTTATAAACTTGGAGGCAATTACCTTTTTCCTATTATATCAATTGTCACATAAAATGGTTCTCCTTTATTCTTTCCTTCTCTCTGTGTCTCCACTCAGTGTTCTAATAATTTGGCAGAAATGCCTGTCACTCTTGGGATGCCTACATTTCCAGTGTACCTATGTGAAATACCTCCTTTAGCAAAGAAATTATAAACCAAATTAGAACTAGAAAGAGAAAACAAAAACAGAATTACTGGAAAAAAAGAAACATTAGCTGGTTAAGATTTTTTATTAATGGAACAATGACAATAATGTTCACTTAAGGCCATTTAGTTAACATAATAGAATTAAACATGGTGACATCCATTTTCAGCAATTGATCAGTCAAATTCTCATGTAGGAGGTAGGTTATTTTAACTAAAATTAAACAGTATCAAAAAGGGAGAGTAGAGTAAATATGGAAATTATGTGTTGAAATCAAGGAGGACAGATCCTCTGCTGGCATCTAGTGATGTAGCTTCTCAAAAAACAACTGGCATATTTTACCCCTGCTGAGGATGTCTTGCTGGCTCTGTTTGGATTACAAGAACATCAGTGAGGGAAAAATTCAGTCCACTAAAGAGAACTATGCTTCCTAAATGTGTAGTCAGTGAACATTTTTTCAAATTACTCCTTTGGAGTGCACTCACGGGTTTATAAAAGAACAAAGTAGTGACAAATGTGTTCTCTTGTCACTTGCTTGGAAAATTGAGTTCTGTTCAGTGTTGTGAAGAGAACAGAAAGAACACAGTGTGAACAAGAACATCAAGACCTGAAAATCTGACTTTGATCTCTTTCTTAAGAAATAACCAGGAGCACTGTGACATTCTGTAAGGAGCCTCGATATTTTAAAAGCTGTAGTTGTATATGATGAGGGCTTTTACAAACAATAGAAAAGTAATCTCATTTGAAGGTCACAGCACTTTTTTTCCTCTGATGCTATACAGTGTGCATCCCCTTTTCTCTGCCAAAATGCTTCTGGGCCTCATACTAACTACTAACAAGATCCCTTCTCTTTTATTCGAACCCTGTAACTACATGAACTAAGCTCTGTATATGTCTTAGTAACCTACAAGCTATGTGTCAGGCCCTCTTCTAACCCCAGATTTTATTTCTATTATCTAATCCCTTCACGCTGAGCCTGTCCTTTTCAGTGGTGGACACCCTCTGCAATCTGCAGGAAGGAGAATGAAAAAAGGTTAGAAAGAACACTGGCCACTTTCATATTCCAGTAGGTAATACATATTCTGACACTGTCAAAAATGGACCCTGGTAGGGAAAATGGGTGACATGAACAGTTCTATCTCTGAAGAGAAACAAACCAGTAGATTTTAAATTATAACAACTAGCTGATACATCACAGTATATTTCTGAATGCTTCAGCCCAGAAAAGGAAAGAAAATGTGAATTGCATTTATTATTTTTAAAAACCCTTAATTTATGATATTTTCTAAACTCCTGGAAAATATTTTGAAGTCTTTTTTCCTTCAATCCTTTTTTCTCCATATCTGTTTTAAAAATCCTTTTGATCTCTGTATTGTTCTCCATCTAAAAGGAATGTCTGTTGCAGATATTTGCATACTCAATTCCTGCAAAAATGTATTGTAATTTAAGTTTTTAAAAGAATTTGCACTTGAACCAAAGATAAAAGTGAGCTATACTGATGAAGAAATTACACCAAACAAAGCAAGCTAGCCTTATCTTAGGAAACAATCTGTCATTATGGACAGATTTAATTTGAATTATTGAAGCAGAATTGTTAGATATTAAAAGGACTCAAAGTGAAAGAGTCATACTCATTACTCTTTAACTGGAGTCTCCAGATGTTACTATATTTTCACATGACATAAAGGTCTAGTTCCAATCTTTTATTGCTAACTTGGATTTATCTACCATGCAAGAAATTACATTTCAGATTAACTTGAACTTTATTATGCCTTTTATCATATTTTTTCCAAATGTGTAACACAAAGTAAAGCGTTAGGACTGTTTAGTCAAAGAATATTAGATAGCCTTCCTGGAAAATTCCAACATAACTAAATTCCATTAAACATTTTGCTTTATGTAGGCTTTGAAATGCCCTATAGAGCTTCACTATAGAGTGTAGAATTCCACGAATAATTATATAAAACTTTACAGAAAGTACTATTGTCTGCTATGTTCCTTGAGTGTTGGCCCTTACAATCTGGCAAGGCTGCGTGGAGATCTGAAAGACCCAGTTCTGACTGCAGGAGAATTCACTCTGCTTATGTAGACAACTCGATATGAACCAAGTAGATGGGTAGTCTATGCCATCTTGCAAAATCCTCTGTGAGCAGCCTGTGACAAAATTATCCTGCCACCCAGGGAGCAGGATAATCAAGATGAATACATCTGGCATTATGTCACATGAAGCAGATAATCCAAGAATACTATCGTAGGCCAGTCATAACTAGAAGAGCCATCAGGCTTTTTAAATTAAAGAAATGGCTACCCTGGCTTTCAGACAACCAATATTCTATCTTCAAGCCACAGTACACAGCCAAACTTGCAGTCACTTTCCCAGTTCCTCATTGTGCCTCTCAGCAGTGAGGCTCATAATAACATTTTTAGCATAATTATAACAGAATACTTCCAAATTGTCTCTTTAGGTGCTTTCAGTGGTACATAGAAATAAATTAATACTAATTAATTTTAATTATGATCCGTGCATCTGTGGTGAGTTGACCTTGGCTGTACACCAGGTGCCTACTAACCCGCTCCATCACTCCTCTCCTCAGCAAGACAGTGGGGTAGAAAATAAGGTGAAAAAGGTCCCTTGTGGGTCAAGATAAAGGCAGTTTAATAAAGAAAAAGTAAAGGTCACACATGAAAGCAAAAGAAAACAAAAGATTTTATTCTTTACTTTCCATCAGCAGGCGATGTCTGGCCACTTCCCAGGAAGCAGGGCTTCGGTACACGTAGCAGTTGCTCCAGAAGGCAAATGTTGTAAACAATGAATGCCTCCCCCTTTCTCCTCCTTTCTCTTAGCTTTTATATTTCAGCAGTCATATGGCATGGAATATCCTTTTTTTCAGTTTGAGTCAGCTGTCCTGGCTATGTCCCCTCCCAAGATCTTGTCTACCCGCAGCCTACGGGTGAGAGGTGGGGAATGTTGCAGAGACAGCCTGGGTGCTGTGCGAGCCCTGCTCAGCTGTAGCCAAACCCCTGGTGCGTTATCACCACCTTTCTAGGTACCTGTAGAAAGCACAGCACTATGAGGGCTACTGTGGGGAAGATTAAGGCCATCTCAGCCAGACCCAATACAGTATCTTTTAAAAACAGCTGTGCTGTCAATTGCACACATTGCTCAAAAAGGAGTTAAAATAATTGAAAAGCAAATGATAGTTTATATCAAAATTCTGTTGACAGTTAATACTAAAAAAACCCACATAACAGTCACAGCTCTTCACCCCCCAGACATCTCCTGCTACTTTGGCTATCCACAAAACCCTAATAGATTGAATCATTTTTTTTAAAGAAAGAAAGACAAAAAAAGAAAAAAAAAATAATGTGTATCTCACCTTTTAATTATTTGTGCTTTTGTCATAGTGAAGTTGGGTTATTAAATTGCATTGTTCATAATCTGCTTCTTAAAAACATTTTGGACTCTGAAAAAGTACTGAATGTGCCTGCCAAATTAATGAGCATGGTTTCCTAAAGGAGCATATTATTTCTGTGACCTGTGTCCTGTGTTTGGAGCCAAAAGATTTTCAGAAATTGAAGGTTTTCTTTTGTCTTACAAAGTATTAAATCTTTTGGGTTCAGTTTGTACCAAGAAAACATCTATCCTGTTCATCCCTTGTCTAGAGGGGGAAGGTCACCTCCTTTGACCTGCTGGCCACACCTTAGTGCTGGCCAAGTCTTAAAACTAGAGATAAAGTAACGGTGGCCCCACTCTCCTTCTGCATACAGCAGAGTATTGTTGTATCCTCAACTTCAGTACACGTCCTTTAGACAGATAAATTTTTCCTCAAGAAGTGGGAGTGGGTGCTGACTCTTGTTCATCATGACACAACAAACACTAGAAAAATAAAGAAGATGAAGAGAAGAGAAACAAGTATTAAACAAAATAAAGGCTGAGAGGTTTCTGGAAAAATATGAATACAAGAAAATCTGAAGAGAAATTCAGAATATGAGACCTCTGATGAAAGAGGCACAGCAAAATGATGTGACACAGCAGGACAGCTGCATCAAAGGAATGGTGGCGGACGAAGCCCCTCCTCTTTTGTGATGGATGCATAATGGCCAAGACTGCAGAAAGCATTTATATGTAGAACTATGAATCCATGGTGCCAAATGGAATCTGCAGGTGGACTATGAATACAGAAAGCCACAGAAACACATTTTTTGTTTTATTACTATCCCTTATGTCATAAACCAAAAAGTTACTATGAAATTAAATTAAGTAAGGGAAACAGATCTTTTTAATCTTCGCACATGCAAATTGGTGCAATGCAAATTGATTTATCTGAAATCATAGCATTCTACATGTTCTGCGAGCAGAAGTTAAGTTTCAGGCTGATATTTTTCCTGATAGAGCTTCACTGTGGAATTAGAAATAAAACTTTCTCTGAAATTTTATGTGACGTACTGAGACAATGAATTGCTACTATTATATGTCATCTGATGATTTGACCTGATTTTTAGAAAAGAGACAGAGTTTACAAGAAAAAATGGACAGAGTAAAATCAACCCCTATTTCTCAATAATTATTCAAATACCTTGAACAAATACTTTCAAAACTAATAAAAAATCAGACTAGCACAGCAAGGAAATATCCAGAGCATGACGAAGTATAACTTAGAATACTATTTATCAGCTTCTTAGTGAATAACCCTTCCAAATTTCAGAAATATTTTATCAAATGAAATGTCAAAAGAAAACTGACAGAAATGAACTTCTACCTGGTTTAAGGAGATATGGATGCCTCGGGGGTTTTCCTCATTCTTTTTCTAATTCCAAGCTGGTTTAGGCAGCTGCAAGGTCTTATAAGACAAAGTATAACATCTAGAATTAATTAGGAATATTATCTTCCTGGGAAATTTAGCATTTCAGTTCTGACACATTAGAAGCCTCTGTTTTCAATGGCTTTACAATGATTTATATTGGCTAAAGACCTAACCTAGACTCCCAAAGCAGTCAAGACTTAGGTATCAATATAGGATTACTAGCCCAACTCAGTAGTGACACTAAATCCATATGTTGGGTCTATGTAAATCAGTAAGCCTTGTCTACTTTTCAAAGTTATATACATTTCTATTACCTGTAGTAGCAATAGAAGTAAAATACCAAATTACAGTAGCATCCAGGGATAAGGCCTCTTTATGCTGAAAACTACAAATGGCATAAGTAAGAGAACAAGCGGGCATATATTAAGGAAAGAGAAAAGCTAGATCCCAAGTCAGCTTTTAATTAAAAGCTATTTGGAGACATCTCAAAAAAATTGTTGCATTTGCAACCTAAACTAATAACACTGATTAATGCATTTTATGTTATTATTAGTTTGGTGCTTTTACTGCTTTGATAGATGTACTATGAATTATTAAAATAGCACAGATATTCAGCTCTTCACCAACTAAACTGTAGTTTGGACTTTCATAGTGTGATAAAGGTTCTGATTTGTACTATCCTGTGCTCCATTTCTCTTCTGCAAACTGTTCAATTCAAACAGAATTAAGATATTTCTCCCTGTCTCCTTCCATTGGGGCAGGGAATGCCAGCTTCCACTGTTGTCACTGTGCATGTTTCTAAAAAGACCTTTAGCAAGGTTCCTAACAGCTTTCAGCACAGATAACAGTGACAGGGGCCTTTTGTGTTACTAAAATGATGAGAGGAAAAAGCTTTGGGGATATTTCCTTCTAACTTCTTACTGTCTCTAAAGTAGCTGCTGCTTTTTTTTTATTATTCTATGTCTTTCAGAATGCAGGGAGGGATAATCATGACCATGTCCACTTGATGAAAACAGTATACAGTTCACTTAGAAATGTGGTTCCTTTCCTATTGCGTGTAAACCTGAAATATTTGAATTAGGGACTCATCTTTGGAAATAATTTAAAAACCTTTAGAAGAGGTGGGGGAAACCCATGCATACCAGCAGATAGGACAATGACAGTGTTCTTGCATTTAAAGTGTTCACTACTGCATGGATTGGGAGTGATGTTAAGTTTCGCTGAGTGTGTTGAAACACACTTTCTGTAATAACAACTCATGCTAGGCTGGTTTCTCCAAAGTGCTGAAAACCTTTAACACCCACTGAAACTGATTTGATCTTAGTCTTTGGAGCTTTTTAGAATCAATGAGAAAAATCAATGGCCCAAATAGTTAGAGGTTCTTAACAAGTTTAGGTGTCTAAATTAAAGAAAATTCCATGATGAATCGTTGATATATTTATCATTATAAAACATTGTTATAAGTTCAGAGTATATGTGCTAAACTGGCACTGCATTCTACAAAAATAATTAATAATAATAATAATAATAATAATAATAATATTTCTCCACTCTGAAAGGTTTAGTTTCAGTAGCTGAAAAATTGCTATAAGAAGCATTTTCTTTTAATTGATTCCACTACAGTGGGTACTGATATCTTTAGCAAATCATTTTTTGAAAAAACAAGACACACATCTCTCCAGCTGTACGTTCCAAACATTGCAGTGTGTATGGTGAAGAGGTGCTTTTCATGATTTTCCAAAAATTTTATGTATGTTTTCCAGTATTTATTTCTTATTGGCACTATTGGAAAGACATGCAGATTATTTATTACTTAAACTGCAACAGTTTATGATGGAATTGTTTTACAATTATCTGAATCCATGGCATTTAACCAAGAAAAATCTTCAAAACTCTTGCCTTCAAAATTATCAATACATTTCTTGGCACACTAATAATGGCAATTATTGACTAACAGTAAACTAGTTTTAAATCATGAACAGTTGTTTAAAAAACTGGAAAATCATGCACAAGTAATCCATAAATCTCTTACTCCAGAATTTTCAGCACTTCTTTCCTGTGTCTATTATATACATGAGTACACAGTAATGATTAATTTTTTGGCTGCCTGGCCTGTGTTTCTAGTATGTAAAACATTAAGTTTGAATCAGTTGGCATTTCTCATTACAGTTTCTCTAGAAGTAACTTGTTTTCCCCAGCAAGTCCCAAGAGTTTCATCTTTGTTTTAACAACTGACTAAAATGGATGAGAATTTGTGAGAGTTCCAAGGGATGTCAGACATCAATTGTCATTTTTGAGAAACAGTTCAGCAGAAAGTTTAGATGATGTACAAAATATGGGAAAAGTGTGAATTCTCCACTTAATCCTACCTAATCTTAGAACACTGACAATATTCAGATGTAATAGAATGAGCAAACAGACCTTGGAGATAAGCTACACAGTAATATCTACTGCAAGCCATTATATTCCTGGTATATTGTTAGTAGTACACTGGCAATGAAAGCTAAATGCAAAGTTGTTGAAAATCTTGGCCAGCAAGTGACAGACATTCTTTGGAAAGACAGTAAAAATTGTAATCCTCACGTAACATGATCAGCTTTTCTATAAAAAGATTCTCTTAGTAGTCCTAGAGTCACTTCCATCTGTGTTGTCTTCTACTACCACTGCACAGGGATGTACATTGTAACAAAGAAATGCAAAACTTCTCTGAGGTCATAAGGCATTAAATGCATTGTCTGTGAAATTTTTTGTTATTAGTGGCAAAGCTGTAGCTTACCACAGTAACACTGACGATATATCCTTCAAACACAAAATTGCTTTTTGAAATTTTTTTTTTCCATTCTGAATTTTTTCAGCACACTTAGAGCATCATTTTCTAGTGATTCCAGCAGTCAGCAGTATAATACTTCCAGTATGGTGTCCTCAAATTTTCAAGACATACGTTGCAGATACCAGGATATGCAACAGAAATTGTCAAGCTGCACTCAGCATAACAAATAGTAAAAATAAATCATGTTCCCACTACTCCTGGCACTCGTATAGTCTGTAGCAGCAGAGCTGGTAATGAGACCTAAATTGCAAACTTGATCTAAATGTGAAGATACCATTCCAACTTATGAATGTATTTTCGTTTATCCTGATTAAGACCTAGATTGGTAGATCTTAATCAAGCTATATGTCTCTTTCAGTGATCTGCGGACTTAAACATGTATACATTACATCTAAAACTAAATATAAAATGAGGTATTGTACTTGTAATTCTAGATACCATAGTTATAATGCAGTCTTATTCCAACAGTATGGCATAAACAGGCATATTTATTACGTAAGTGTTGCATACAAGTCACCAGAAGTGGAGGTAACACAACAGAGGATCACTGTGTGTATATATCCTTGGACTAAAATTACCTGAGATACCAAGACAATCTTGATTTACAACATTGTTTGCTGCTTGAATGCTTAAAGATATTAACAAGACTTTTTCTGGGTGTTGTGTGTTGAAGGGAACAAAGGATTTCCAAAGTTGTTTCATGCATTTTTTCAGACACGCATTAGTTACAATTCATATTCAACATTAATTAAGTTCCAGATAACCTAATACAGTCAGTGTGGATACCCTGAATTTTCAGTCATCAAAAGATCTTTGATCAAAGTCGGTTGTTCAATTGCAATTTATAACCCAGAACATCAACTGGTTCTTTGCAGATTCATATTCTTCATAAGCATCAGAAAATGCATTGAAAATTCTGAACTTAACTCTCATTGTCACCTAATTCTATGGACATACTATGTAATAGTTTGAAGATTTTTTTTGAGAGCAATATTTTTAATTGACAAAAAAAGTCAGAAGTTCCTGAAATGTCATGATTACATTTTACCAATTTTATGAGCTCTTGAATGTCAAAGACTAGCCATTCTAAAAGTTTTAAAATAATTTACAGTACAAAAATATTAAAAAATACTAAGTCCATTTTTTTTTTGTAATTATGGAAATGTGTTTTGCCAATGTTTCAGAATTTATTTTTAGGTTATGTTTTGGTTTTGATATTTTTATTTTTTTTTTCTTATTAAGAGACTTTAAAGATAACCTAGCTCCAACAGCCTGCCATGTGCAGAGACACTTTCCACTAGACCAGGTTGCTCCAAGCCCCATCCAGCCTGGCCTTGAACACTTCCAGGGGTGGGGCATCCACAGCTTCTTGGGCCAACTTGTTCCTGTGTCTCACCACCCATGCAGAAAAGGATTTCTTCCTAATATCTAATCTAAATCTGCCTTCTTTCAGTTTAATGCCATTATGCCTTGTCCTATCACTACATGTCCTTGTAAAAAGTTCCCCTCCAGCTTTCTTGTAGGCCCCTGTTAGGTACTGGAAGGCTGCTATAAAGTCTCCCCAGAGCCTTCTTTTCTCCAGGCTGAACCACCCCAGCTCTCTCAACCTGTCTTCACAGGAAACATGCTCCAGCCCTCTGATCATCTTCATGTCCTTCCTCTGGACTTGCACCAACAGGTCTCTGTCCTTATGCCGGGGGCCCCAGAGCTGAACACAGTACTGCAGGTGGGGTCTCACAAGAGTGTAGTAACAGGGGAGAATCACCTCCCTCAACCTGCTGGTCATGTTTCAGTTGATTGCAGTCATTTAATGGTGTTATGATAGTGTTTTTAAATACAAAATAAATCTGTTTTCAAAACCTGGAAAAGACTAAGTCAGTTTAAAAAATGAGATAAATTTACACAGATTTTCACTACATTTTTTCATGGGACCATTTCATTTTTTTTCTTTTTTGCATGGCATGAAGTCTTTTGCCTTGATGTATGAAGATCTTCATTTTAATGCAAATCTTTTTATGGGTGACAAAATTAATGAAATACAATAAATAATAAAAATTCATGCAATTACAGAAAGTTTGTAGTAAATGTGCATGAATCTTTCAAGTAGTTTTGCCATTTGTTGTGAATATTTTGCTTTATCTTCTAGGTGATTGCCTAAGATCATACTAGTGCTTCAAATGTTGAGATGACTGACCTATGACTTTTCACTTTAATTAAATTATTTTTGTGTTATAATTATTGTTTCTTACCTCATGAAACTGGTGGACAGAGGTCTATTGACTTCATTGAGATTTTTAATTCAAGAACCTAAGGGCTGGATTCTGGTATAGGTGCTCACCATCAGTAGTTTTTCAGCCTGTAAGTCAATTCTTTTAATTAGTGTCTTTAACACTTAGCATTGATTTTCATATTGGTACAATAAAGAGCCAGATTTTTCCATTCAATCTTCAGTTATGAAAAGTTGTGAAAAGAACATTTTCTTTTGTAGGGTTATTTTGAATCAGTATTTTTCATGTGTTTTCCATTGTAAAAAAAATCCCACAGATAAACAAAGAAAGGGGAGAAAAAAGAAAGGAAAAAAAAGAAAAACAAATTATGGAAGCTGAAACCTGAGTTAAGGCTTTGCAAAAAGATTAAATAGTAAATACGGTTCCTAATTTTCATTTCCATAGAAACACAGAAATAGATTTCCAATTGCTCAGAAATAGATCTTCTAACTTACACATTTCAAGTGTTGAATCATCCCTTTGACATTTTAATGCTGATATACATTATGCAAAAAGAAACAATAAAAATTCAGATTTTGTCCACCAGCTCTTAAATAGGCAGAAGATGATGAATACACTAAGTATTTTGTCTGTTCCATCTTAACACAGAGGGAAGGCCAGACCAGACAAGATTAGCTGATGTGAGCTCTGCATTTGTCACAGAAGAAAGTAGGATAAGGACAGCAAAACGAAATCTACAACTGTCGCTTTGAGCTGAACACTATCTTTTTAAAGCAAATGCATTTAATTCTCATATCATTCAGGCAGTTTGTGAAGATAGTAAGGATCAAAAACTTTAATTGTTGCTTAAACATTCAAACTTACCCAATGAAAACTGTCTTACATTGCTCATTCAGCCATTTCTTTCTCGTATGTGTTGACATGGGGGAAATTTTTCTTCAGTAAGAACAAGAGGTCTGGACTCAAATGTAGTATTTAAGATGGAAATTTCAAATACATGGAATAATAGAATCAGAGAATCATAAGCTTGGAAAAGACCTTTGAGATCATCAAGTCCAACTATTAGCCCAGGACTGCCAAGTCCACCACTAAACCATGTCCCTAAGCATCACATCTACGTGTCTTTTAAATACCTCTGGGGATGTTGACTCAACCACCTCCCTGGGAAGCCTGTTCCAGTGCTTGACCACCCTATCAGTGAAGAAATTTTTCATAAAAGTACAATCTGACCCTATGTACTTCACAAGAACAAAATGGATTGGACCAAAGATTGTTATGTTATGTATATTCAGGTTCAAACACCCAATCAATCATCTCAGATGACATAAATTTGTTATAGACACTAATCTAAAGGCACAAGTCTTCCTGAACTACTGGTTTTGATTGTCCCACTTATTTAAAGCCTAGCTAAGTGCCTAGTATTATGTCTGAAGGTATCTGCCAACTTAAATAGTAAGTAGAAATCATAGATACTTTACCCTGAGATACAATTCCACATTTACTGATCCTGACAGCTATTGCCTTTGTCAGGATTTGGTTTGAAGACTGGGAGATTCTCCTTTAACCATAAAAATGTCAAAGCAGAGAGCACTGAATTTAATGGGCCTGTGAATGGTGAGTAGTGAAAAATGTCCAGTTTTAAGTTAATAAATTCACCCACACAAAAACTGAAAACCAAATCTGACTAGACAACACATACCTAGGAAAATCTGGCATTCAGAACATACACCATAACTTGGAAGCAAAATTTAAGATGGTAGAAGAATTGTTAATAGACTCTTCCTACTGAAAATCTTGGCGTTGTTTTGTATGTCTTGTGATTTGTGGAGGAACTATACAAATGTGACTGTTTTACAGACTAACAGGTGGGCAATCCCCAGGCCTGGACTCAAAAAGATGAGGAAGGAAGAATTTATCCTAGTTCTGAAAATCCAGGCTTCCTTGCTTAAAAGTATCACAAACTTCTCTGGTAATTGTGCCTGTGGGACACAGGCCGATGGTCACAGAACATAGCCTGAACGTTGTCTGCCCAGATCATTAGACACTGGTAATGAGAAACAGTTACCTAGAAACAATAGGATAGCCACACTCCCCCCTTTCCCTTCCATATCCCACACAACATACATTTGGTGTGCATTTTCTCTCATTCTCTTGGCAGGAGAACAAACTACAGCTTTGGAGTGGTTCTTCTAGTCTCTGTTGATGAGCTGCCATATGAAGCTTAGAAGTGGGTCTATCAACCTGCAAGTACACAGTATTATTCTCCTTCTGGCTGGAAGCAGGAAAAGGTCTGTAGATATTGTTTTGGGGTCCCCAATGAATGTATGTGAAGTTGACTGTGGAGATAAAAGATTGACTGCAATTATATTGCCACAGTATTACATTTCCAACTCCCAATCCCTGTTACACCATGCTTGTTCTTCATAAGAGAGCCACAGAGGTAAAGCAGCTATAAATCTAGTACGAAGAGAGTGCATTTTATCTGTTTCAAGATATGGCATGAACAGCTTTACAGGAATTCTTAAGAAAACACATCTGAGTACAGAGATGTGCCGATTAAAAATAAAATAAAAATATTAATAGAATTATGTTAAAAAGAGAGGGAAAGAAAATTTCATCCCTTCTGTTACCCTGTGAAGTCTCAGTGCCTCAGAGCATGAAAGGAGGAGTAGGTAAACATTAGCAGAGAGGAAAGATAGGGTCATCCTAGGTGGGGTTAGAGAAAGGGCAGGTCACTCAGGGCAGCCGCCCTGGATGCTGCAGATAGTTATCTTCAACAATGGGAAAAAGAATGAAGCAGCCAGAAGAATTCTCAAGGGCCAAGTGGTCATTGCATAGGCTAATTACCCAGCAGTGACAAAACAGATAAACGCTGGAACACCCAAACAAAGTCCTTATCGTTAAATATAACCTTAACACTGTTTTTTTCTGGTATCTTTCCATGACCTCTATCTCAAATCACAGCTTAAATAAACACCATTCTATACTTCAATTTTACTTTGAGATAAGATTACCTCTGGGTAATTTGACAAATGGAGAGGCTTTGTATCCTTGTGGGTGTGCCAGCTGTTAAAAGCAGGGCACAGTACAGAACTCCTCACTCAGTGCTGACCATCCATGTATATTTATCCAGAACATTTGAAGAATTTTAAGGCACACCCATATTGTGATTTAGACTTTCCAAAGAAGAAATTAGTGATCAGCCTCTGACAATCTTCTGATGTTTTCTGGGACCTTCTAGGGAAGATTATTGGAATACCTCAGGATACTGGAGAAAATACATAAACAGAAAGGTCTCAAGGAAGTTTTATCAGACAGGAGTTAACAGAAATTACTAATGAGTCCAACAGTACCTACTATCATTTTCACAAGATCTATCTAGCATGAAATCATCTATAAGGAGGTACTGATTTAGTTCTTTATAAACACATAATACATTTCTTGCCATATAGAAAGTTTTTCTGCTTTGTATATTTGTGTTCGTGGGTAAAAAAGTTGTGTAGCAAAAGTAGGTGATGTCAAAATGTTAGTAAGGAAAGGCAAAGGAAAGGGTAAATGAAAAGATGAGCAAAAATGAATAAATTATTTAAGGGGTAGAGATAAGGTCAGCAGAGATTTTTATAGAGTTGAGTGCTGATATCAGGAAGGACTCTTCTAGCTGGGGTGAGTGGGTAGGTAATGGAAATGTGAACTGCATCTAACCTATATTGAAAGTTCAAACTTTTCAGAGTAGTGAGAATGGAATAAGGAAGAAAAAATGCAGCCCAGACCCATTTGGCTTGAATCTTTGAAAATGAGAGCCAACCATAAACACCAGAGGCTGAAACTTCCTAGCAAATACTCTTAGGTATTAAAGACACATTCATTTAAAGTATAAATGCTATAAACACATATAACAATTCAAATTTACTTTTATGGACTTCTAGTTGCCAGTAAAGACATACTCATAAACTATTCAACTACTTGTTTATTAAAAGCCTAGGAGAATTTGTTTCATTTGCTTAACTAGCCCCATCTCTTAGATTATATGGTAGTCTGTCAATTCACTAAGTGTTTGCTTGTCCAGTGCTATTAAAGCTAAAGTGCTGTACAAAAGCAGAGTGCTGTTTTCAAAGAACAGAATCCTCTTGTGTTAATTTAGACAAGGCAGACTGTGGGTGAGCACATAACCATATTACAACAAAAAAGAGATTGTAAGATTAGATGACACATTAAAAAGTTTCCATTGTTTATTCAAAACTGTTGTAGTTTGCAAGGTGCAAGTTGTTGCTTAATATGTTATCAAAAATAAAGTTAAGAAAGTATAAACATAGGTAAGAAAACTACTTCAAAATATTGGAAAAGTATGATGGAGTGAAAGGGTCAGGAATATGAGAACAAGTCTTTCCATTTCTATTGTGACTGACTCACTGTATGGTTTTTTTGCAGATTTTTCCTTGGCTGGAATGGATGCTCTGCTTGTTGAGGTCTTTAAATTAAAAGCATATGAATTTGTGAAAATGACGCATGGGTTCAAAGAAAAGGTAACCTTGATGTGAAATTTCCTGGATAGAGCACAGAAACAGAAAGAGACATTGCTTTGAATCTAGGCCATGTGAACAAGAAGATAAATAATTGTGTGTTTTGAACTGTGCAGCAACTACCCTGCCATTGGACAACCACATCTATAATGAATAACATGCTACTGTCATGCCCAAAGAAGAACCAGGTTTAGGAGATCCTGGTTTTGATTTAGGCTTTTTCCTATTTTGTGCCTTTGCAGAATATGCTGTTAAAGATGCAGTAGCAATGGTTTCAATGAAGCAGAAAGAGGGACTTTTGCAAATATGGGAATGATATTATCTAAGAAACTTGACATGGTGGCACTGCCCAACAGATGCTGCTTTTAATTTCCATTGGCTTGAAGGTAGAACGTTGCTCTAGATCTAGGAGACCTAGAGTTGACTCTGATGTAGACAGTCCTGGGTGATGGAGATAAGAAATGTAGGATTTATCTCCACTAACCTATACTTTTATGTTTGCTATATTTGCCAAGCTCCCTTTATAGCCTAAGCAGAAAAATAGACATTAGCAGACAATTATTGATTCCACCTGCTTTCTTAACTACCTTCCAGTGGAATTAATTGTTTTCTGAAAGGTATCAGTTTCTTTCCGTTGACTGGAGTGCATTAAATTAGCTTTTATTTAGGACAATATTGTCAATGTAGTTATGGCTTGCTTGGGTGGGACACACTAGGATGTGTGGTGGAGGGACTAGTAGGGGTAGGGGGGATATTCTTGGGACTCTGTGAGAGCTTGTCTTGCTCCCTGAATGGCAAAGTACACAGATAGGACAAGGATGTTCTCAGAAGCTGCAGTCTTAGAATGTTGCAGGTCTGGGGTAAACCATCTGGGAAGTAAAATTTGCAAGTTACTTATATTGTAATAGACATCGCACAGTTTGCTATAGCAGAACCTCTGAGGAAACCCTTAGTCATAAAATTGACTCATTCTCTAGCTCACATGGCCAGAAATGGAAAAAAAAAAAAAAAAATACATACAGCATGAATTTTTTCCTACAGCCTATGGCTGTAAAGTGCCAGCACATGCACTAGAAGTGTTGAAGATGTACTGACTAGTTGGAGTTACAAAGCAGAAATTCTGGTTTTCAGGAAGCATCATGGTTTTATGCTTGGATTTGAATTATTCTGAACCACTTCATAATGCTAGAAAACCAAAATGATAGAGAATAATGGATAAATGGGAGCTGAACAGCCCCTGCATCTGCTTTTTGAAATTGACATTTGCATTAGCCTGTGTGTATAAGCAGCAAAATGGACAAGAACATTAATTACATGAAGCAGTTTGGGGCTCTTGGGCGACAACCAGGCCAGGGGAAGGCAATCAGCAGTTCCCAGCGTCTGCAGCCTTAGGGCAGCCTTTCTGGAGTTCAGGCCTTAGATTTTATGAAAGTTAATCAAATCTGAGATGTTTCAGGCAAAACATTTGGGGCTTATATATCAGTGTTCTTCGATGAATGTACATTTCATAAAAATATATCAGATCAATGGTATTGCCGAGAGCAGTTCTTTCTCTTTGTTCCTTTGCTTCCCCTTTGGTTTTACTCTCCTTGAACTCCCTGTCCTCCTTTATTTGATTGCTCCTTTTCTAGCCTTCCCTTCTTCCTGTGCTTTTTAAAAATCTGCTTAAAGCATTCTTTGTATCTCCTCAATCTCAAGCCAGATTTACTTCTGTGTCATTTTGCCCTCAAACACTGTATCTCCTCAGTGAGACTAAGCAGCCTCCTGGTTGTCAAGCAATCTCTCGTTTTTGTTACACAGAGGGAAAACACTGGTTAATGCCATGAATCCGTTCCATTTCATTCTTGATTCTGCAGCTAAAATAGTAACAATTTCCATTAAAAAAGCCTCCCTCTTTTATTTTGTAATCAAAGTTCTGATTGATTAAAACTTTTTGAAAGGATTTGTCTCAAGACAGAATAGGTATAAGTTAATTTTACAATCCAAATATGCACTTAAGAAGAATGCCAGTAGTTTTGAGAGCAGTTCCCTAATAGAAAGAGGCTTAATGGTATAAGGTCAGAAAGAAGGGAATAGGAGCAATAATAAATTCAGGATGCTGCAGCCTTCCTAGGTGTTTAGAAACAAAAAAAGATCAGAAAGACTTTTTTTTTTTTTTTTTCCCTTAACATCAAAGACGTCTTTGCATGCTATGTCATTGATAAATGATAATATATAACCTCAGAGTTACATTACATCAGAAAGAATGTTGTCACTAAAGTACACCAGAGATCTGGAACAGAGAAAAATCAAACTAACATTTGCATCAGGATATTGGTGCCCTTTTGTGCAGAAAGTTTCCCAGAAACCTTTTTAGACTTTTGATATGCTTTTTGACTTCAAAAATGCTCCATCCAGTCTAAAGTGTTGACTTGCTTTTGACTTCTCCCCATTTAATTTAGGACATTATTTTTATTACAGGTGTCGCTGGCTGAGGTGAGCCACACTGGTGGCTGGCTATATGAGGTACATTCCTCCTAGGTACTGCATTCTCTATTGACCCTAGAATAGGAGGATCTGAAGCTTGCAGCCAGCTAAAATTGCAGTATGTTGAAACTGAGTGATATAAAAGTGGGAGTTTTATAATCAACAATATTCTTCTCCACTGTACACACTGTAACAGAAAGTAGTGGATGACTAGTGTCCTTACAGAGCTGAATTAGAACACTAGGAAGACACATTTGAAGTAAACTGCAATGTCTCCCTTGCATTAAGTTCTTCATGATAATGTGTGTAATGATTTTCCAATAGTTCAGGATACCTGATTGTATATTAGGGTAAAAGCAGGAGGAGGGTGGAAAGTTTAAAACCAGACTGCAGTAAAATGATGGTTAAATTATCAAAGTAATCCCTCGTAACCTTCAAAATTATGAAATCCTTTTATGCTTAAGATTTACAATAAGTAAAACAGTGAATTACCCACCGTAATGACACGAAGACAAGAATTTATAACAGTCAATTAAGGCCTTTGCAATTTGGTGTACACAAATGAAGGAAACTATCAATAGATGTGGAGTGCAATCTTCATCACTAGTTCACCTCATGCCTAATAGCTGCTCAGCTGTTTAGGTGAAAGTAAATTATAGTTTTATTTCATGTTTTAGTGAATAAATGTCCACATAAAAGACAACCATGGTGAAAGTGTTTGGGAAACTAGAAGCATTGTCATCCAGGTCTATAAAAATATCTAGAACAAGGTTTCCACACTCAGAGAAGATTTTGGCATCTTACATAGAAATATCAAGAAGCAGAAACTCAGTTTCCAGCACTTTCTTGAAGATATCAGCTAACTTCTGGGAGTGGGTTCATAAGAACTAGCTTCTCTTCATAAAAGAATAATCATGACTAAAGCTGAGAAATTCAAATTCATGAAAAGGAACTTTGAGAAATAGCTGTTGGAGCAGTATGCAGCTGTATTTACTTTTAAAACATACTTTTGTGATAGCATTGAATTGTTTGAATCATATACTAATACAGTAAAGACAGCATGCAATGTTTCAAGTCTAGTAAAATAATACGCTCACATCTCACCACACTCCACATTGGCACACACAACCTTTCTACTACAAGTTACAAAATAATGATCATTTTTTCAAACAAATGTTGTCATATTTCCAGGGACTGTAATGCAAACAAAAATAAATGCTCATCTGAATGCAAATAGTTAAAAATTAGCTTAAAACTCTCTTTCAAAAGACATAGGTATACAAAACTAAAGGTGAATTCCTTTCCTCATGGCATGCTAGATAATTTATATTTTTCTTTTGCATTACCCATTATGTATTTCATTTCATATATTCAATAGACTAGTTTAATGTTGATTCTGGTCCAACAGAAAGAAGCTCAGAGTTAAAAACCAGGCCCAGATCTGCAATATCAGTTAGCAATGCTATATTTAGTAATCATACTAGGACTGTGCAAGAGCCAGGATTTATTCAAGAAAGCCGTACCTTAGCATAACAGGGCAGGATATAGTAAGGGGCATCTCATTTTGTATCAACTGGCAAAGATGAAATGTGAGAACCTTAGGTTTTCCACCTTCAGTACTAACACTGATGAGCCTATTACAGTGGATCTAGAGTCCAGAACTGACAAAGAGTGTGTAAGCAGTTGCCCCATGCCTTCCCAAGCACATTGTACAAGGTAGTGTCTAGCTAGAGGACCATGGAACACATCTGATAGAGCTCTCGCCGCAGTAAATGGAACTACCAAATATCTAGTGTTACTTGCAGTAAGGATTTCATTAATCCCTTCCCACCTATCTTTATTTTTCTATCCTACTGGAGAAGACACCACTAAATGTGCTGAAAGGATTGACGAAAACAGAGTCACCTGAAAACTTGTTCATGTACCAGCCTTGCTGAAAGGAAGATGAGCCAAGATTCTCCTGTGATATTAGAAAAAAGTATGTTTCTTCATATGTGTTAGGTGAATCACAATCTTTGATAGGATATTTTAAGGCTTCTCCAGCATTTTGTTACTAGTATCCTGTTCTCTTTCATGCTTCAGGTTTGATAAAACTTGATTATGGCACCAATAGTTAGATGTTTTGGGATACCAGGCAAGATGATGTGGCTGTAGAACTCTAAATTTTACATAACCTTTTGGCTTTACAAAACAAAACAACCCACAGTGATGAGTTTCTGCAACTTCTCAAACTTCTCAGCAGCTTTGGAGACATCTCCAAACCTTCAGGCTCTTAATCCCTTTCAGGGCTTTACTAGGTGGACCAGTTTCCCTAGTTGAGATATACCTTTAGAGGAACAGCAAGAACTAGTTGTATGGAAACTGATGTGATTTGTTGTTTAATGGGATTTAGTATTCTGAAGCTTTTAGAAAGCTATTGGTTGCTGTCAAAAAACGTAAACAACATTATATAAATTTGCATTGAGTGCCTGGATTTTGATTGGTTTTCCATAATTTGTTGTCTGTGTTATTGATTGTTGATATAAGTATGATTGTTTCTGAGTTGTTTTGACATCTCTCAATACATTGTTTAATATAACATGCTGGCACAGCTTGGCTGGGCAGCATCCCAACAATACGTCATTCTCAGAAAATGACAGAGAAAATGTTAATAGTACTGAAAGACAAAGTTTTTAAAAATACGCTTATTGAGAGTATTAGAAAGTAGTAAGTAATTGTCAAACAAAGAGTTCACAAATCCTGTATAACATGAAAAAAAGTTTTCTGAACTTCACAAAATAATGAAAAAAGAAAAATATTAGCACCTAAGAAGCCAGGGAAGGGTCTTTTTGGAAAGACAGCGGTCTACACAAAGACTTACTACTGCAGCCACATTATTAGAGAAGTAGGCTGTGACATGTACAAAGGGAATGATGACGATGCTGCATATTGTGTTAGCACTTGCAGAAGCTTCTCTGTTGCCCCTGTTTGCTTCTACATCTGCATTAAATATAGAAGTAGCTTGACAGATACTGTAGATTGGAATTTTCTAAAAATACATCTGAAGCCCCAAAGGGGATGTCTGACAGCTTTTGGCATGTATAAAAACAAGTGAGTTTGTAACTGCCGATGTATTTTTGTTGTGTAAGCAGACTCATCATTGGCTGGCAGTGCAGACAGCTACTCAAAACCACTCATGAACTGCCTTGATGAACTTAGTGAAGGATAAAAGGAGATCTGGCCTTTACTAACTTCCTGCCTTGTGATCGGTCCACCAGCCACTGTTGTACTGTGGTTGCCCATAAATATAGCTATATAGTAGTGTCATTCATCTGTTATGTCTAACTTTGTGTTGCTGAATCAGTTCAAACCAAGTGACACTGGCAGGGCCAAAGCTCCAGTGTGAGACTAAAAGCAATGATAAAGATGATGTGAAAGCGACCAGGAAGTGTGCTTCTTTAGTATTAAGACATAACTTTGGTTTATATTTAATTTAGTGCTTTCAAAAGGGATTGTCCAGAAAATCCTCTGGCTATGCACAGAGCTGGTGCAGAAGATGCTGTGGCAGAGTAAGATCTTTCACAGTGTTTTGGTTCTAGAAGTACCTGGAAGAGATGGGATACTTTCCTTATCACAATTTTTACAGAAGCCTATGGCCTCACTGGCTTGCAATGACTGGACTGATATATTTATCTTTCCTTTATCATGTAGGATATACTATAAAAAACTCGACTGAAATCAGGTTGTTCCACTGGGCCACTTTAAGGGCACTATGACCTTCACTGCTAAACCAGAGTAGACAAAATCATGATGGAAGGTGAAGAGAAAGTTTTCAATTTTGTTGAAAAACATCAGGCCACTTGTGCTATTGTTTTGTGCTTTTTTAATATAGAAGCTTATAGTTACAGTGGTGGTTTAAGCAAAATTTCAAATATTCTTTAGATTGAGAAGATGTAAATATATGGGGGGAAAAAGAAGGTAGTAGCCTCCCAGAGCAATCCAACAGTAGTCAAAGCAATTTTTGCAGGATGTTCTTATAATGGGGTATTAAAATATTAAGGTCAGGATATTCAAGGGATTTTATTTTGTTTACTTTGTTATTACTTTCTGTCTGTAACAGCCAGTTGTTCTGGTTTCAGCTGGGATAGAGTTAATTTTCTCCCTAGTAGCTGGTACAGTGCTGTGGTTTTTGATTTCATATGAGAAAAATGTTGTGTCATGATTTAACCCCAGCCAGCAACCAAGCCCCACGCAGCCCCTCACTCACTTCCCCCCACAGTGGGTTTGGGGAGAAGATCAGAAGAGTAAAAGTGAGAAAACTTGTGGGTTGAGATAAAGACAGTTTAATAGGTAAAGCAAAAGTGATGTGCACAAGCAAAGCAAAACAAGGGATTCATTCACCACTCCCCATGGGCGGGCAGGTGCTCAGCCATCCCCAGGACAGCAGGGCTCCGACACACGTAACGGTGACCTGGGAAGACAAATGCCATAATGCTGAATGTCCTCCCGCTTCCTCCTTCTTCTTCCCTCAGCTTATATATACTCGGCATGATGCCATATGGTATGGAATATCCCTTTGGTTAGTTCTTGTCACCTGTCCTGGCTGTGTCTCCTCCCATTGCCCCGTGCCCCTCCAGCCCTCTCACTGGCAGGGCCCAAGAAACTGAGAAGTCCTTGACTGAGTACAAACATCACCCAGCACCAACCAAAACCCCAGTGTGTCATCAACGTGGTTCCCACACCAAATCCAAAACAGAGAGCTGCACCAGCTACTAAGAAGAAAATTAACCCTGTCCGAGCTGAAACCAGGACAGGTTGGCAGCACACTGATGCTTTAATTGTTACTAAGCAATGCTTACACTAAGTCAAGGATATTTCAGTTTCCCATGCTCTGCCAATAAGGAAGTGCACAATAAGTCAGGAGGGAGCACAGCCAGAACAGGTGATCCAAACTAGCCGAAGGGATATTCCATACCACAGAATGTCATGCCCAGTAAATAAACTGGGGGGAGTTGGCCAGGAGGGGCCAGTTGCTGCTCAGGGACTGGCTGGGCATCGGTCAGTGGGTGCTGAGCAATTGTATTGTGCATCACTAGTCTTTCTTGGGTTTATTCCTCTTTCTTTTTTGTTATCTCCATTTTCATTACTATTATTATTATTATTTCTATTAATATTATAATATTTTATTTCAATTGTTAAACTGTTCTTATCTCAACTCATGGATTTTACCTTTTTATCTGATTCTCCTCCCCATCCCACCAGCAGGGCAGGGGGTGAGTGAGCAGCTGCATGATGCTTAGTTGCTGGCTGGGGTTAAATCACAACACCAGTCTACTGTGCTTGCAAGTTTTTGATTAAGGTGCTACTTCTTTTTTGTATTTCATAATATATTTTTCCCATCACTGATTTATTTTTTTTTTTTTATTATTTTATAGTAAGTTGAAATCATGATGATCTAAGGATATGAGCCAGGTGAGATTGTTAGGAAGACATAACATTTTTTGTTAGACTGAATCATTTGACTGGAAAAAACAAGTCTGGGGTCATGCAAGCACTTTTAAGGTCTTAAATAGAAAAGCAATTTTTTTCTGTCAGATATCTAGATTTTTTCATATTATCAAAGCTAAAATATCACTGTCACAAGAGCCAATGTATGGGAAAGACAAACTGTTTTACTCTCAGGAACACTTTAATGCATAATGTATAATGTATAACTTGAGCAAAGGTCCAAAATGCGACTTAAGTGGGTTGTTGATACTTTTGTTCAAAACTGCAATTCAGCTTCCTACATTCAGTTTCACTGGGTGCCTATGAAAACTATTTTAACCAAAGCAACTGATTTCCACTGTCTTACATTTTGAAGAAAAAACACTCTTCTGACATGTTTACCTTTTTAATTTCTTACATAAGGGAGAGAAGCACCCAGCAGTAGTCCTTTACTCTGACTCTGAAGTCTAAATGACTATAAGAGACTCACGATGCAATTGAACCTAGTTCATGGAGTTACAGTTATAAAGATAGCTTTTCTATGTTGTTGTTTGGTTGGGTTTTTTTTATAAAACCTATTGCAGCTGGAGAAGACTTCTCAAGATCAGTGAATATTAGAAACATATTTTGTATGGTAGTTGTGACCGATGTAGGAGTGACAATATCAAAAAAAATTAGGACATCCCTTCATGAAGTCAACATGGAGATTTTCTGTTTTCTTCCTGAATCTAACACTCTTACAAAAAAAGTCTTATGGTAGGATTTGCTCTGCTTATTAATTAAGACATAAATATATTGGAATATTTACCTTGCAGGAAATGGGATCTGTGATGGCTTTTGTTCCACTGGCTTTTTGTTGGCAATGAAATAGTGTCCAGACCGACTATATTTCAACAAATTAAGTTGACTGCATTGACTACCCTGTTAGTAATTTTGCACAAAATACAAGGTTACAGTTTTGGAAGGTGTTTGAATGGTAATACAAATCTAAATATACATATTATGAGCAACTAGATGATGATACTTTCATATACATTACTATATATCAAAACATACACTTTTACATTATTGTAAGTAAAAAGCAGCTAACCAGCTTCCTGGTGTTTCAAGTTTTTACATTCAGCTAAGGTTTGCTTCCATGAAAAACAAAAGTGTTCATGCTAATGGTCATCTGTACAAAAATGATTCTTCAATTAGCAAAACAAGTGTTAATTCATCCACAGCAGTGCTATTGTCTCTTGGGAAAGATATTGCTCCCTCCATGAAATCAAATAGCATTTAATCCTATCAAATGAAAACATAATGTCATTTAAATTATGGTTCCATTCAGAGATTGAGATATCTATTTTTATTCTATCACCTTTATTGCAATAGCAGCAAGTTTATGAAGGCATCACATACAGTGATAAAAATCTCAGTGCTGATATGATTGCTATTAATTACAACCAAAATGTTAGACTGTTGCACACCCTATCTTTGCATGCTCCTGTCTTCCATTTTCTCTTTATTATTCCCATGTTCACTGTTCTCTTTTATCTCTCAATGTAAGAATGACATTCAAAAGCATGGGTATACTAGAACAGATTGAATGCCTATCAAGCCTGTACCTTGCCTCCAACAATATCCAGTAGCAAACACTGTATTTATTCCTACTTCCAATGATCACATACATTTGGAGCAAAAAGTGGTTTGTGTTTACAAGTCCCAATGGATTTTCTCTCTGATTAACTTACCGTCTTCTTGTTCTATGTAAACTTTTCCCATTTATAATTCAGAATCATAGAATCATTTAGGTTTGAAAAGACCTTTAAAATAATCAAGCCTAACCCTTAACCCAGGGCTGCTAAGTCCATCACTAAGCCACGTTCCCAAGTGCCACTTCTATGTGTCTTTTAAGCACCTCCAGGGATGGTGACCCAACCACTTTCCTGGGCAGCCTGTTCCAGTGCTTGACAACCCTTTCAGTGAAGACATTTTTCCCAATATGCAATCTAAACCTCCCCTGGTGCAACCTGAGGCCATTGCCTCTTGTCCTGTCACTTCTTACTTGGGGAAAAAGACTGACACCCGCTTTACTACAATCTCTTTTCAGGGAGTTGTAGAAAGCAATAACATCCCCTGCCCTCCCCCCCCCCCCCCCCCCCCCAAGTTTCCTTTTCTCCAGACTAAACATCCCTAGTTCCCTCATCCATTTCTCATAAGACTTGTGCTCTAGACCCTTCACCAGCTTTGTTGCCCTTCTCTGGACATGCTCCAGCACCTCAATGTCTTTCTTATAGTGAGGGGCCCAAAAGTGCACAGAATATTAGAGATGCAGCCTCCCCAGTGCCAGTTACAGGGGGACAATCACTTCTAGTCCTGCTGGCCATGCTGTTTGAGATAGAAGCCTGAATGCTGTTGGCCGCCTTGGCCACCTGGGCCCACTGCTTGCTCATGTTCAGCCAGTTGTCAGCCAACGCCTCCAGGTCTTGTTTTTTTCAGCCAGGCAGCTTTCCAGCCACTCTGCCCCAAGCCTGTAGCGCTGCGTGGGGTTGTTGTGACCCAAGTGCAGGACCCATTGATCCAGCCTGTTCAGGTCCTTCTGCAGAGACTTTCTGCTCTCAGGCAGATCAACACTTCCACCCAACTTGGTGCCATCTGCAAACTTACTGAGGGTGCCCTCAGTCCCCTCATCCAGATCATTGATAAAGACATTAAACAGGGCTGGCCTCAACACTGAGCCCTGGAGAACACCACTTGTGACCGGCCACCAGCCAGATGTAACTCCATTCATGACTGCTCTCTGGGCTTGGCTATCCACTCAGGTTTTTACCCAGCAAAAAGTATACCTGTCCAAGCTGTAAGCAGCCAGTTTCTCCAGGAGAATGCTGTGGGAAATGTTGCCAAAGGCTTTACTAAAATCTAGGTAGACAACATCCACAGCCTTTCCTTCATCCACTAAGTGGATCACCTTGTCCTAAAAGGAGATCAGGCTTGTCAAGCAGAACCTGCCTTTCATAACCCCATGCTGGCTGGGCCCAGTCACCTGATTGTCCTGCACTTGTCATGTGATGGCACTCAATGGTGACCTGCTCCATAACCTTCCCTGGCAACGAGGTCACACTGGCAGGCCTATAGCTCCCTGGATCCTCCTTTTTGCCTTTCTTATAGATAAATGCTGTGTGTGGTAACCTCCAGTCACTGGGACCTCCTTGGTTAACCAGGACTGCTGATAAATGATTGAAAGAGGCTTGGTGAACACTTCTGCCAACTCCCTCAGTACCCTTGGGTGGATCCCATGTGGCCTTATAGACTTGTGCCTTAAGTGATGTAAGCAGTTCAATGACCATTTCCCCTTGGATTATGGAGGCTTTATTCTGCTCCTTGTCCCTGTCTTCTAGCTCAGCAGGCTGGGTACCTGTGGTCCTACCAGCAAAGACTAGGCAACAGTAGCATTAAATATCTCAGCCTTTTCCTCATCCTTTGTCATGAAGTTTGCCTCTGCATTCAATAAAGGATGGAGATTCTCCTTAGCCCTCCATTTGTTGCTAAGGTATTTATAAAAACTTCTCCAAACAAGGAGTTCCACAAACTAATTCTTTGTCAGGAAAAAAAAAATAAAAACCAAACAAACCACAAAACCTCACTTTTTTTTTTTTTCATTTTGGTCCTGCCAGCTGATTATTTCAGTCAATGTCCCCTGTTCTACATACATGGCATGGCATTTGCTTTGTTACCTCTAAACTCTTTCTTATCCCACTATAGCAAAATAAAGTGAGACTTCAATGAAAGAAATATGAACACAACACAAAATTAATCTTCCACTGCACTGTGATGGGCAAATAACAACCAGGTGTCTTCCCTCACTTGGATTATTGCAAAGCATGATTCACCCAGAAGCCAGTGTTTAAGACCAACTATAGCAAACTGTTTACTAAATTAACTTGTTCTACATTTCTTTTTTTGCCTAAAGAATGTTTGTATTTTTGCACATCACTTTTGATAGAATAATATCATTTGCTATCCAGACATGTTTGGAAAGAAAATTCACAGAATATTCATGAAAATGTACAAGAATCCCCAAAGCTTTCCTAATTTAGGAACAAGTAATCAGCATTTGAAAACTTGCAGGCAAACTAAGTTATTTGTCATTCATTATTCCTGGCTAGTCTCCACTACTCCCTATTCCAGACTTTTCAGTTAGTCAGAAAACAGAAACAACATGTGACTTAGGTTCTCAGCTAAGTAATATGAATAATAAATCACTAAAAACAAATAATTAAAAGTTTAGTAAACAAAAACTGTCACAGTGAAACTGTGCAATGGACATGATAGAGTGCTCCAAAACTTTAATTTATTACTCAGAGCAATCATACCACTTCGTGGAAAAAAGATCAAACAATAAACTACTCTCTAATTGTTAGGGGGTTTGGGGTTTTGGGGGTTTGTTTGTTGTTGTGTTTGGAGTTTTTTTTCAAAATCACTTATAATGTTTCAGTTTTCTGCTTATTACTTTTTTCCAATGCCCATTTAGCTAAAATGTGCTTGACACATAATCTCTTTTAATAAATCTAATTGCTACTTTTTCTTCAGGGGCTTGTTTGTATTATTGTGCTGCTGAACCACCTATCTTGTTTTCTTTTTTGGAAAATATAAAGAGGGGTTTTTATCTAAACATAAAGCCCCGTTTTTTGGAAATATAGCAAAATGTAACTTACAAGAGGTTGAACATAGAAAATCACCTGTCATAACTTCATCACCACTAGACCCTGGAGAATGAATGCCCTAAAGTCAGTAACAGAGTCTTCTAATTAAAAGCATAAAGCACCATCATGTCAGTGTATGGGGGAACCTTTGTAAAGAACTCTCACATTCTCTGGTGTGATCCTGATATGGCTAATTGCATTGTGACTTGTCTTTATGTGCTTATGTAAATAGCACTGGCTTCTGAAGCAGAGCTTTCAGGCTGCTTTTGTCAGGAGGAGAGTTGTTTCCCCAAGAGTTTTTTCTTTGTGAAACACCAGCTGGTGGGAGTTTTGCATTGTTAACCCTTATCGCCCGTGGCAAAAGGTGTGTGTGTGTGTGTGTGTGTGTAAATAGTCAGGAGAAAGAAAAACTGGCTGATTTTATCTTTTCATTTTAATAGATCCTTGATCCTTGTGCCCCCCTTTTCCCAAACTGAAGCTTTAGGGGCCTACAGTAGACTCCATTTATCTTTTCTAAGTATACATAAAGATAAGATTCTAGCTCTAAGTCTTTCCGCAGCCTGTAGTGCTTTATTTGCTGGCATTTTGCAAATGTGTTCAATTGAAAATTTTACAGTCAAACATTGCTATTTACGCTGTTGCCTCTTCTTCAACCCAGGCACTTAATCCAAGCACTTTCTGTTTTCTGCTGGTTATAATGCAAAGGAAAAACTGATAAAGAGAAAACATTTAAATAAATTCAGAACTTCCTCCGCTTCAGAAGCACCCGAGCAAATGCTAATATGGCGTGAAATGTACAATTATGAAATGTTAAGATTACTGTTAATAAGCTAGACAAGAAAATGTAATTGCGTACAATAATTCCCTGGTTCTTGTGAAATTAAAGAAATACTGAACTTGATTCTTTACAAAAATACAGATATTTCTTACCGTCTCTGTATTAGACAGTAATAGAAAAAAAAGCTGTTAAAAAGGGATTAAGTATATATTCCTTTTCTTCAAAATCTCATTCATTATATTTCTGCTATAATGTTCTTCATGTACTTCGAGCCCAGTGATGAAAACTTACTATGCTGTTGTCAGCGTGGATTTCCTCCTTACAAGACTTTTAGTCATGTTACAAAGACCTGAGCTATACTATGAAAGAAAAATAGCTCAAATGGACACAGTTATGACTTTTATAAGTTCATTGATTTAAGGGTATTTTATTAAAGCTAGTGGTGAAAGTAAGAACAAAAGACATTAAGACTCCACTGCTTATGCATTGGAAGAATGACAAAACCAGTACTCTGTAGAAGTATCAAATACAACAAGAAAGCAAAATGTGGGGAAAATGTACTTATTTTTTCTATCTTTTTTTTTTTTTCTTTTTTTCTGTCCAGATGTCTTTTGCATTCTGTGCTGTGCACAGGGATTTACATGATCGCATTCTGTAGAAATGTTTATTGTAACACAGAAGAATCTGACTGTTCACATGTCATTATTTTCACACTTCTCCCTGGTCTCTGTAAACCTGTTCTAGAATTAACCTCTAAAAAGTTGTTTTACTAGGAAAAGATAAAAGGTAGCAAAATTAACTCCTGGTGAATAGAGCCAAGTATTTGCATGAGGTAAACTGGCATCACTTCATCAAAATGGCATTATGCCAGCTTCACCATTTCAGTGATGGACCTAGCATTAATGGTTCCAAAATATGAACCTGCATATATTTACTACAGAAATATTTGCATTTGCTACTCTAATTATTCAGTGGCAGACTTTAAATGGTTTGTCAAAAAGAGGAAACTCTATATGAGGTTTGTTCTCCATTTAAATGAGTAGCTTTGGGAAGATTTGTGAAGATGATAATGGTATCCAGATGACAATGGTATCCATGATCCTACTGTGAATTTTCTTTTTCAGTTATATTTGTTCTTCAGCTTCTCTGTATTTTAGTTTATAAAAGGGACCTGCAGCCTCTGAGGCTAAGATGTACACGTCACTTCATTTTCATATGGCTAAGCACAGAAGAGCAACAAGAAGATTCAGTGTGACATTGACATCATATTTCTACTTAAATTATTCCCTTTTGCAGTTCAACTGAACTTTTTCAACTATTCAAAATTTTCGTGCTTAAGCAATAAAATGAAATATATAAGCTGGAACTATTTTTTAACCTATAAGGGACAGGTTCCTTAGCAAATCTTATTTTCAGAAGCATTACATGTGAAAAACAATGAATCAAAAGGAAACATTGTGATTTGCTATTACTTTGTTTAGTAGAGAAATAAGCCTGAAAAACTTCTCCCAGTGAACTGCAAAACCTGTAGACATTTTTCAGAATGTGTTGCCCACATTTTATTTCTTTTCTTTCTTTAGCAATCCAGTAGCTGATACCCAGACAAACACATTGGTTAATTATGCCTTATCCAGTAGGTGGAAAGGAAGATACAACATTTTTAAGTGTTTTCAGAAAAGCATGTATTTGTTTCTTCAGGGACTTCAGGATTCTCAGTAAAACTTTTTGAAAAACACACCATGGAACTGGAGCAAATAAATACAAATATTGGGCCATTCTTATTTGTTTTCTAGGTTTTGAATCTTCAAAATTAATGTTTTCTACCTTTGTCCTACAACCACAAGATTTACTTTATAAATAAATGTTGAACTTTTTTTACAAGTGACCAGACTGCAGTACTTAAATAACACACTGAACTTTTAATCAATGCCAATTAATAAAAGATTTAAACGTTGCAGATATACTGGCACTTATTTTATTCAGAAAAAGCATTAAGCAGAGAAGAGTATTTATGTTCAGGTTCAAGCAGAGAACAGAATATGGTAATGGTGGGGTTTTTTGTAGATTCTACAATGACTTCAAGCGAACAGATGATTAACTGGTTTTAAAGTCTGTCGGGAAAGTTACCTTCCAGGTTTTGTTTTGGTTTTTTGTTGGTTTTTTTTTAATAATTACATTTTAAAGTATGTTTCCACAATTCGGTGGTCTTCATTGTGTAATAGCATTTTTATAAGGTGTCATGTACTTCAACAATGCACTTTGCACACTATGAAACCATGGTGTAAGTATAGCAAGATCTGCAAGACTGTCAGTTAGCAATATTGATTTATTTCCTTACCAATACAGAAACAAAGAGGCACCAAGAACACCACACAAAAGTTGAGAACGGGATGCTCATTTACATAAGCAGAAGGAAATTTGTTAAGTTTTCTATCAGTTTAGAATCTTTTTGTTTTACTTTACTGTTTACATGTTCCAATAGTACAATTAAATTTAATAACTAAATATGGAAAGATAGCTTGCTGGCCTCCCAGTGTTGAAACACCATATTCAGTAAGCAATCCACTTGAACCCAAATTGTTGGTGATATTAGATCACACTTATTAATGCCCAATTAGTGATATGCAAATTCAAAGAATTCAAACAACGACTAGAGTATTTTCTTGAGCTTTTTCTTTTTGTGTTTGTGTTCCCTTTCTGTTGTGTGGAGTTAAGAAAGGGAAAATGCAGTAAAATATTATATAATTTATGGAAGAGACAATAATAAAAGGCTTTTCCGTGGTAGTGGGTGATAAAAGTGTATTGGTCACTGAAGTTAAAATTTTACCATTCTTTTCATAGTACAAGGCAATAATCCTGCCACTGGATACAAACCAAAGTAAAGGTGTTTACAGAAAAAAGCTCCTAACGTCAAAGGTCTTGAAATTTATTAGCCTCAGTCTTAGTTAGCAGTGATCATGAATTAGAAAGAATAACCCTTTGTCATTATCTTTATACTGACATTTTTAATTAAACAGTCACATTTCATTAAGTATAAGGAAAAATGTTGAAAAATTATACAGACTATTAGTAACTTCAAAGAAAACTGTTTAAAACATATATTTAAATAACTCTAACCTTCTTTGCTCTTATTCACACTGCTCATCTTTCTCCAGTCTGACCTCAGACTACTCTGACTTTTCGTTTAGGAGAATATTTGGCTCTTTCCTTCTGAACAAATGACTACTTTGTAATGTTGAGATTAAAATCAAAGGAAGGAGTGGAATTTGGCCCAGCTGGGCAAACTGTGCAAATATAAATAAATAGCAAAGAACAAAAGTTTTATGGTAGAAAATACAGCAAAAATCCTCCTGGATTCTCTCTGTCTGATCAGAGCTGTCAACCACTCAGAATAGTCTGAACTCATATATAGTGAAAAGTAAACATACAGGGCCTATTTTTCAACCATGGGTATCTAAGACACATACTCAGGCATATTTAGTAAATAACCTAATTCTCAAAGTTGTTGATAACTGTATCATGTACTTACATGCCTAGCTTTAGCTGGAGAGAGCTGCCTTTTGTCACTTACATTTGAAAGCCGGATACAGATAACCATAGTCAGCCCATAACAAATTACAGAAGAGAATGAGAAATATCTGGTGATAAATCAATAATGATACAGTGTCCCAGTACACTAATTGGATCAGATATTCCATTGTGCTATAACTTGAATAATTGTCTGACATACTGCCCTCATAGGTCGAAATGTGTGACACAGATTTTTAACTATTAATCATTAAACATGAAAATTGTCACTCTCTAGAAAAGATCTAATTTAATAGAAAATAAATTCTGGAAACCTGTGAATATCTTCTGGACACAGTTTTCTTGACTTGAAACTTCCTGCTAGTGCATGCAGTAATGTGAGGCATGGGAACCACTGTTACTGATATCAGTTCTCCCATCATAAATACGTAAGGATAATGCTCCCAGGACTTCGTGAGGTCCAAATTGGAACAACTTGTTTTCCATGCCTGTTTTTAGGATTCCAGGTGATGACATTGGAGGGGAGGTGAGCAGGAAGGAGGCTGTAGCCCTACGATGTGATCTGGAATTAGTGCTCTGTACTGAGTAACAGCAGAGGAGGGATCTCAGCAATTTAGTTGTCCCAAACAGCTTTTTCACAAACAAATCTTAGACTGCATGTACCCACCATACATATGTGTGATTTTAGCTTAAACCTTTTCTGACTTTTAAAAAACCATGTTTTTACACTACCTACTTAGAAAGCTACTGTCTTGAACCATGAGTGTAACACCTGAGTCCCTGGCACTGAAGTATTTCTCTTCACAAGTCTGTGAAATACTAGGTCTACATGTACTCAAAGACTTACATTTTTCAAACTAAGTATAAAAGCAAACATCCAAACTCTCTGGGAAATTAAGCACTTAAATGCAGAGACTACAACCCTGAAAACCACATTACAGCTACGGGGAAGCAACAGGGACAGTATGCAGTTTTCTTTATGTCTGATGTCCCTTGATATGAAAATTATGCCCGTGACGTTTTACACAATGTTGAGGTACCAGTATTGTAGAACTGCACAGTGCCTGCATGAGTGGGGCTTTCTTCACCTATGTGATCTACACAGGGTAACTTAGAAGGTACCTTACATATTGAATATATTTATCTTATTAACCTGTTGAAAGAACAAGGCAAGTAAGAATTATTATTAACATTCCTGCTTATGTTACTCATATGCTCACCTGAGATTACACTTCTCATTTATATTTTCTATTGATGAAATATCAAAATAGCTCTCTTTGCAGCAAGCTGGCTTTCTGGCTTTGGTATGTAAACATCTGTCTCTCCCTGTGGGAAAAGCTGTATGGATTCCACCACATGTCAGGATTCTTGTAAGTTATGGATTGCAACAACATACCTAGAGCTCATTTGTAGATGTACCCCTAAGTCACTTGCTCAAAGTCATGCCGAATTTGTAGCAGACCAAGAAATCCAATCCATATTGCAATGCCCTAAATACTCTGTCCACGAACAGTCTGTCCTCCTATCTGCCTACTAACCTTCTTCCCTAAACAACCAGTAAGATGAAACAAAAATCCCAAGGCTATTTCTCACAACTTTATCTAAAATTAGAGTCATGACGGTGTATGGTATTTTTATGTTCAGACACAGAACTTCAATTTGTGTCGTTTTCATCTCTAGTAAATTAAACACTCCACACAAAAAAATAAACACGCATTATAAACATCTCAATGGCTGTGGAAAGTCTTCTAGGCAACAAGACTAAGCACCCTGGCAGCTCTGACAAACCTGTAACTTTGTTTTTATTCCCAGTATGGCCATGTAGCTCAATCTTCCATCTATAAACTGAATAAACTAAGCTTTAGAGATACTCAGTTCTTTTATTTTAATGAAGTATCTGTTGAGTATAGTATACCCATACCCTAAAATAAGAATCTTCCTTTCACTTCATGTCATAGTAATCAGAACTTTTCAGTTGCTTGCACGATCACAAATTAAAGGATCATTTGGACTTCTTTATTTGAAATTTAAAAAGTCAGTTAAATTATGGAAGTCAGAAAGTATAGTTTGGGGGCTGAAATAGCCTCTTTTGGACCAGTGAGCATACTAGGGGAGCTGCACTGGTAATTTATAGTTGTCAAGGAAAAAAAGCTCTTGAGTTGTGTGAAATTTTAGCTGTTTTGTTAACCCATGATTTTAGGTTCAGGGACTATTGGCAAGAAGCCCAGACACTTTGGACTGCTGCTGGCAGGCCCTGTCAAGTGATCTTCTGTTTATTTTCTTTGTCCTACAGACAGTTTCTTTACAGAAAAAGAATGACCTCATTTTTGAGAACTTTGCTATTCAGAGCCTTTGATTTTATTATTTTCACTAATATTGGGAGAAGTAGAGAATAGGAGATTTTAATTGGGCTTTCCTGAAGTGAAAAAGGAAATGCTTTGTGCTGAGGATGTGTGGATTGTTGAATTATCAAATAAAAATACTTCAGGCAACTGAAATATCATAAAGACAAATATTTGGGCACTTGATTTGCATTCAGTTTTTGTTGGTTTTCTCTATATATTTCTATATCTGCCAGGAAATAAGTTATTTACAAACTGTAATTCAAAGAATAATTGGAGTGGAGAGGCACTACAGCAGAGATGCTGGACAAGTCCAGTAGTGTGTGCAATACTCAGTTTAGCATTTGGCAAAAGTGTCAGCTATATTAACATTAACGAAAGCCTCGCCTACCGATTTACTTCTCAAGGGCTTGACTTTGCAAACTGTAGCTATTTATGTGAAGAACTCCAAGTATTTCCATTGACTGTTCTCAGTACCAGGTGAGAATCACAAGAATTTAATCCTGCCTACATCTGTAATTTCCCAGGGAGTGAGTTAGTCTTGTTTAAACAGATCAACAATAGTCTTAATCTCTGTTCTTCCACAATAAAATTCAAAGGAGTGAAAAGTAATGATATAATACAGAGAAATTATTTTAATTTTATAACTTGCTTACCGATCTGTTCTGAAGTACTCCCCTAAATTTACCTTAGCCTATACAAATGCAGACATGGAGATATATATACAGCAACTTTACAGTTGTTAACATGCAAACATAAATCTCTTGATGTGAAGCCTATGCACCTGCTACTAAGTTTTAAAAAGTGCCATATTTAACATGCCTTCTTTCATACCTGAATACAGAGACAATTTTAAATGGTTCTTTTTTTCTGGTTTTGCTGCCTTAACCAGCTATTTTGCTCCGGGTTTCTGTGGATTTCTCAGTTCTGGAAATAAAGGAAAAAAATCCCATACTTTAACGTTTGTGGTGGGTCTGCTTTTGTGTATGTGGCTATGATGGCAGGAATCCGATTGGTACCTGGTTCTCTTGGAAATGTGCTGTGTTGGGAACTTGTTTGTAATTCCTTGCATCATGCTTTTCCCATGCAATGCTTATGAAGTCTTTACAGAATGCATAGCCAAATAATTTCTAAAACCCTGCTTTGACCTGTTTTTCATGAATGAATATGCTTGTTTTCAGTAAAATATCTATCGATCCGCTACTGGGATTTCAGTAAAATATCTTTTCTTCCACCCATTCAGATGGGCTGAGATTTCTCTCCACAGAATACCAACTGTGTTCCCAAGATATTTTTGCCTTGAGGATATGAGGACATCCTGACAGAATCTTTCAGTTGTAGGTGCAGGGGTTTTTACACCATTTTTTTTTTCATAATTCAGTTAGAGGACAATCTCTCCAAACCTTTTACAACCACTAGTGTTTAACTACCATCAAGCTTACTCCTAATTGAGACCTACCGATTAATTAACTCCATACACAACAATACACATATGGCTCTGTAGAACATGATCATCAGCTTGCATGGTTGTGTGAAATACAAAAACTAATATATGAAAGAAAACAATCCATTTTAAACAATATATAAACTGATAGAAAAGTGTATATTTTTCACCATAATGGATTAAAAATTTCTTTATAGTTTAGTCAAGTCTCAAGTTGTTAAATGATTTACCACAAGCAAATAAGAAAACTCTTCCTTTATGAAGGAAATGGCATTTCCACAGAGAGGCAAGCAATTCACAGTCCATAGGCAGTGTGAAAAGACTGCTTTCTAAATGGCTTAATGATTGAGAATTCTTGAGGAGGGAGATTTGAGTGTAAAAGAACTAGAGAGTTGGGTATAAAAGGAAATCTGCATCCTTCATTTTTAAAGTTATGTATACTACACAGTGCTCTCACAGCAACCGAGTTCCTAATCCCAGGACTCTCAATTTTGATATTTGGATTAAAAAATATGATTAATGTCTCTTATTTTATTGAAAACATAGCGAGATATATTATTTTATTTTACTTCTGATTATGTGCCTTTCTAATCTTTGAAGTGAATTCTGTTTAGAATTAGCAAAAATCTGTTTGCCTCTTTTTGCTTTTCATTTGTTTGTATTAAAGTAGTTTGTTAGGACAATTGATTAACAGCAACACGTTCTACCCCTTTAGAAGCAGGAATTCTGTTTTAATGGACATCACCCCATTACAGTTCTCTAGGGTATACAGGATACAACAGGATGCAACTCCAGTTCACTACCTGCAACACTGTAGGCACTGGTATTTGGGAAAGCTGCACAGAAGAGTCATGGAATTATAGAATCATTGAATAATTCAGATTATGTGACCTTAGAAACTTACCTGGTCCAACCCTTTGTTTAAAGCAAGTCCAACTGTACCAGTTGCTCAGGGCCTTGCCCAGGTGAGTTTTGAGTGTCTACAAGGACAGATATTCCACAGTCTGTTTGGGCCCCTGTTTGTAACTTGACAGCCCTCATGTTGAAAAGATTATTCCTCATGTCTAGTTGGAATTTCCAGTGTCCTGAGTTGTGTCCATTGCCTATGCACCTCTGAGAAGAACCCGCTTCCATCTTCTTTATCAAGTAAAAATATGAGCTATTATGATTAGGCAGATTAGGCACCTTTGATTAATTAAAGACAACAATAAACTCTCACTGTTGCCTTTCTATAACTGAATGACCCCTGTTCCTTCAGCCTCTCTTCAGACCTCGTCCTCCATCTTCCTGACCAACCCGGTGGCCAGCTGCTGGATTTGCTACAATTTGTCACTGTTTTTCTCATACTGGGAATACAAAATCAGGATGTAGTTCTCCAAATGGAACCTTACAAGTGCTGAATAGAAGTGAATAATCACTTCCCTCAACCTGATGACTATATGTCTTAAGTGTGGCCCAAGATGTGAATGGTTACAGAGGCAAACCGTAGTCATGTGTTCAGCTTTTCACCTTTCTGCAGAGCTGTCTCTACCTAATTGGAACCTAGCCTGTAATGTTACTTGGCCTTATTCCACCACAGATTCAGGACTTTTCATTACCTTTTGTTGAACTTTCATATAAGTCCCATTGGCCTATTCCTCCATCCTGCCCCGACTTCTCTGAAAGACAGCCCTACACTCCAGCTTACTGACTGCTTCCCACAGTTGCTTGTCATCCGCAGTCTTGTGGGCAGCGTACCCTACTCCATTCTCCAGGCTGTTGATAGACACATTAAGTGCTGTTTGCCCCAGTACAGCCCCCTGTGTGACACCGTTAATAACCAGTTTGCTGCTGGACTTTGTTTCACTAACCACCACCGCTTTAAGTTGATGGTCCAGACAACTTTACAGCTACCTAATCATCTACCAGTCCTGAACATATCTCACCAGTCTGACCACAAAGATACCACAGGAGAACATGAAGAAGACCTTGGTAAACAGTTAACAACATCCACTACTTTTCTCCTTATCCATGGAGGCAGTCACCTCTTCATAAAAGACAACCTAGTGGCCAGACATGATTTGGCCTTGATATATCAAAGCTGGCTCTTCCTTGTCATCTTCTTGCCCTTCTTAAATTTGTAAATGGCTTTGAAGAGCCATTATGGTCCATAATTTTTCCCAGAGACTGAGGTTCACCTGAGCAGTCTGTGAGTTGCCAGATCATCCTTTTCTCCTTTTTGAAGAGGTGTCTTTGCCTTTTTACATTCATCAGGAACATCCCCCAGCTTCTGTGATCATTCAAAGCTCATAGAAAATTATCTTACAATTATATCAACCAGATCTCTCAGCACCGCTGGATGACCCCTGGATGGGAATATCTGCTTCCATAGGCTTTTTCTATGTCCAACTTGTTTAAGTGTATAATTCCCTTGCTGTTCTCCAGTCCTCAAAGACTATCCTGGTAAGCTTAGAGATCTGGGATACTGTAGAGGAATGAATCTGGGTTAATTAATATTGATAACATACAGCTGTGGGCTGGCTTCAGGGGTGGCGGGTTGGCTGATGTAGATAAGGTGCAGCTGTGGCTGGTTCTGTTAAGTGGTTGGGCAACTAATGAAGAGAGAGCAGCCGAGGAAGAGAGAGGAGGAAGAAGCAGAGAGAAGAAAGAGAAGAGAGAGAACAGGTGCGCTGGATGAGGATAGACTAGGAGAAGGCAGCAGAGGGACTGGCATGAAGAGTATGTTGGTATAAGATGGTAAAAGACTTTGTAGCTGGCTAGTTTGGAGAGTGCTGCAACAGGATACTACACTGAAAATCAAATTGCTGAAAGAAGCAAAAAAGACATAGAGTCCATCAAAATTCCTGTAACTAATGTTGCTAGGTCCCCTGTGTCATTCAGCAGTAGTCCCACATTTTCCCCAGCTTTTCTTCTGCTGCCCAGACACTTACAGCAAAACTTGTTGTTCCTCACGTTCATCACTAGCTTCAGCTCTTGCTGAATTTTGGGTTTCCCAACATCTTGCTTATAAGCTCAAAAATATTTCTGTGTTTCTTCTTGGTAGCCCTCTCCACTTCCACGTTCTATGTACTTCTGTGCTATATTTAAACTTAGTCAGGACATTCTCGTTCATCCATGCTGGCCTTTTGCCACATCTGCTGCATATCAGAATAGACCATTTGAGTTGAAGGAAGTTTTCCTCGAAGATCATCTAGTTCTCTTTGCCCTCCAAGGCAGATTCCCACAGTACCCTTGTCAAGCAGATCCTTGAAAAAGCCAAAATATGCTTTCTTGAAGCCTAGGGCTGTGATTTTTGTAGTTGCCTTACTTCTCCCAAGATCCCAAACTCCACAAACTCATGCTTGCTTCAGCAGAGGATGCATTTAACCTCCATATCCCTGATTAGTCCTTGCTTCTGAGAAACAAGTCCAAAACGAGTATGTCTTGTGGTTAGACCATCAATCACTTGTACCATGAAATTGCTGTCAATACACTCCAGAAAACCCTTAGTTTGCTTGTGCCGGTATTATTGCCAGAAGATGTCAGGATAGTTAAAGTTTCTGAAGTACCAGGCCCTGTGAACCTGTCGGTTTAGTTTTTTCCCTCTGATTGCTTAAAAATGACCTTTTCTATTTCTCTTCTGGATTATTCAGTTTGTAGTCAGACTTCATGTGTCTTGACCTGTTCTCTTAACCTCACCTTAAGATTTTTACTAGCTCATCACCCATTTCAAGACAAAACTCCATGCATCCAGGTTCCTCCTTTCTATGAACTGCAATTGCCCCCCTCTCTCAATACCTAGAAGCAGACAGGAAAGTTCCTTGTCATGCTCAGGACACTGGGGAGACTGCTAACAGTTTCAAGAGGTTTTTAAACAAGTGTCTTTAGCTTGTTGATCCCAAGAAACTTCAGTTTTTGTCTGCTTTCCCCTTGCAAATGTTCCACCACTCTCTGTTTCTGCTCCTGTTGAGAAAACATTAACCACGATTGTAATACCAGCCCAAATCACATTCAGCACTGGATCACCTTCAGATTTTCTAAATTATTACAGAGTGCCTCTCTGACATTTTTTTTAACAGATTCTTATCAGCCTATATATTTCAGCCCCCTAAATGGTCTCTGACTAGACATGTATTTGTCTACTGAACTGGAATTGATTTATGGCATGCTGTGAAGACATTACTTTAAGTGAGAGGCAAACGTTTGTTCCTATAGCACATGGACATTTATAGAATCACCAGCTTTCAGCAAAAAATCAAATTTTTCCTTCATGCTAAGGCTTTAAGAAACACGATGGTCCTGTACTGCCTCTTATTGGAGAAGAGAAGGCTGAGGGATGAACCCATCCCAGTCTGCAGCTTTCTCAAGGGAGGCAGTGGAGGGGGAGCTGCTGATCTCCTCTCTCTGGGAACCAGCAATAGGACACTAAGGAAAGGAATGAAGCTGCATCAAAGGAAGTTCAGGCTGGACATTAGGAAAAGGTTCTTCGCTGAAAGGGTGATCAGTCACTGGAACAGGCTCCCCAGGGAAGTGGTCACAGCACCAAGCCTGTCAGAGTTCAAAGAGCATCAGGACGATGCTCTTAGTCATATGGTTTAGTTTTAGGTAGTCCTGTGAGGAGCAGGGAGTTGGGCTCAATGGTCCTTATAGGTCTATTCCAGTGTAAGATATTCTGTGATGCTATGATTATTAGTGTAAAGACTGGATGCAACAGCTTTTTTTAATTCAACTTTTTGTAACAAGTTTATTGCTAACATTGTCAAATTATTCTTCTAATGAGAATGTAAAAAATACAATAGTGATAACTAGTGATATTCTTTAGACTAATCTAGAACTTGGGTGAGTTATGAGTTTTGGACACCTCCACAGACCTTCCAAAGTCACGTGATGTAACCTACCTACTTTACAGGAGAGGGAGCAGCTCACAGAACCAAGTTTCTGGAGAGGCACAGGTGCATTAGGAAACCACATCCAAGACAGCACTTCAAAACCCAGCCTGTATTTTCTCCACTCTGTGCCCATTAAGTCCTAGAAAGGGTGACAGTTCTCTCAGGCATTGGCTTCTGCATTATTGCCTAAGTTTTCGGCAGTACAACCATCATTTTTCACCTCTGTATGTAACCCGAACTTATTTATTTTCTGTTCAAACAATATTTAGGATAGGAAAATGTACCTGTTAAGAATTCTGTAAGCTTAGTATTGAGAAGCCTATCCTACTTTATGAAGATGTTACATGAGCATCAAATAAAAATCACTAACAAATCTGATCTAAAAGCCACTTTTACTGGCTTATTGATTTCCGCTAAAAAAGAACCTACATATCCTAACTCATCTTCTGCCACTGAATAGTTGACAGAATAGTTTTCTGCTAATGTCACTTACATCTCTTAGTTAAATGAAAAAAATAATCCCTTTCTAACATTCATAACTGACTTTTATGTTACTGTTCCCCAGACTGTTGTGTGGCCACTCTTCCTTCAGTTTTGGAAACACTGTATTATGATTTTTATCACATCTGGCCATAGAATTACTAAAAGCTATTTAAATATATAAACCCACCGGCAAGAGTCATCCTTAGCATCCAGAGTAAATTCATGATCTTCACCTGTTTCTACATTTTCTTTTCTGCCTCTTAGTTTTCTTTCTAATCATTTCTCAACATTCGGTCATGGTACCGCCTCTTACTTTGTCCCAAGATTGATGATGCACACTGGAGCAACATGAAATAATAAAATAGGGAAAAACCCTTTCTTTTTAAATATAGATAAATTTTAACACTATTTTTAAAGTGGCTTGTTTGCAAAAACCTATGAACAATATTTCTTGAGATACTTCCAGCATGCAGGCTTATGTATACCTGTACATACACAAACATATTCATGTGCAAATCTTCTGAATTACTGTTTTTAATTCTCCTTTAAATTGTGTTTTGGTTTGTTTTTGGTTTGTTTTTTTTTTAAATTGTCTTTTAATCCAAAAACCAATATAACAATAGTTATATAGAGAGTAGCAATAGCTTGTGGATTTGGAGTTTCCCAATCTTTCATATTGCTTAGTCAGTGCTATGAAGACAACTTTATAACTTTTCCCTTCATAAATGAATGAATAAATAAGGGTGAACATTAAAAATGAAGAAAAAAAACCTGTTGTGGCAACTCTGGAGCCAAAGTTAGCACATCTTTATTCAGGCACCATTGTTAAACACTGTATCTATGCCAATGTGCTGTAGCTTGCCAATCTGAGAAAAACAGTGATACTGTTGAACAACATCAAGGGCCCATTGTCTTATTCCCCTCTTTTCCTCCCATTCCTTTAATGACTGAACAGTTCAAAGACCACAGGGCACTGCAGAACAAGCACACATTAGCAGAATGTGACATAACCTGTGCCCATGTAATTCTAATTCAAACAGTAGTTATTAACCTGTCCATGGGACTTCCATTGTAATGCTCAGTCAGAGAATGAGGAACATCACAATTGGCTCAAACTCATACCAAAGCAGATGGACTGGTTCAGATAAAATAAGAATTTTACCTTGTCCTGCTGTCCCAAAGTTATCACCCCTTTCTATAGTAGCCATTGTGGTTCTCTGGCCCCACATAGTATGCATGAGAAACATGGATAGTTTAGATGGACACTATTTAGGGAAAAACTGGAGCTCTCAGTAATTATAGCTAGTGTGAACAGACAGCTTCTAATTTTCCTATAACAAGGTATTAGGCTATTTTTAAGTAAAATGAGAATACAGTGAAAATTGTCATCTCAGAACACTGGTAGAAAGAAAATAACCTTCGTGTGCTGTAGTATCAGGATATCAGTTGTACAGGAATGGAAAAATAGTTTACACTTGTGAAAGATAACATTGTTTTTAAAGATAACATATAGTCAAAGGTGGTAAATAAATAACTGTACCGAAAGTATGTTACATTTTTTTTCTGTGAACTGAAGAGTTACAGATGGTAAAAGTGTCAAAGGAGGAGTTTGCGTCGATAAGACCATAGTCTTACCTTCATACTGTGACAATTAATAGAAAAGAAATAAGAGTTAGGAGGCACAGATAAAATATATATTGGGGAAGGATGAGTGTGGCTTTTTTAGAAAGAATGGCAATAGTTATTACACAAGTTTATTCATTCTTTAATTCAGTGTAAAATGCACATACAGCAGAATTAATTTGCATAAACATGGTCATCTAGTGTCATTTTGGGTAGGGTGGGACATTCTCCTTCAGCTCTGGCTGATACTTCTGGGCTTCTCACAAATCCAGTCTCATACCTGCTAGCCCTATACAGTCGTCTGGGGTACCCTAGAGCATCTCTAATGGCTTTGGCTGCATTTATACAGGTGCATTCAACCTTTACTGCTCAAGGGGAACTTAGTGAAATAAGACAGACATTCAATATAAGGTAGGGAAGGCAGGGCAGCAAAATCCATTCCCTTCAAAACATTATTTTGCCTTATTGACACCATACGTCTTCCCCATCATTTTTAAACTGAGCAGCCTGGTGCTTTTTAAGAGATCTTTTTGATGATTGATTAGTGTCATTGTACCTGCCTGTATCTCCAGGATTGTTATGGTAAGACAAGGTAAATCAAGGATGATTTACAAGAGGAGGAGCATAAAACCTTAGTCACAAATCCTATGAATGTTATTTGGTCCACCTGATGGCCAAGCAAAGAAGTCTATGAACATTATTTTTACAGATATGGAGACTGATGATCAAACAGTTGATTGCAAATCATCCTCTTTTGAAAGCTGTACTCATTCCAGCTTTAAAAATTGGGACATTAAAAATATTGTTTACACCATATTTTAGAGACAAAATGGAAACCATATATTCGTATGACAAAAAGGTAGAGGATATTTATGGACTGTTAGCCCTTTAAATATTATACTATGTCACATCTCAGAAGTGTTAGACACACCACTGAATCATTTCACAACAGCAATGCACCAATGAGCTCTCAGGTAGATCTTAACACCACCACTCCCTTCTTCACTTTAATTGGACAAACCAGCTAGCTCCTATTAGATAAAATTAAAATCCAGCTTTTTTTCTGAGAGAAACATTTAGAAGCTGCTAATTGGCTATTCTAGAAACAGTCAGTTTTCAAACATATACACATGCCCATGTATTAGTGACAACCATTAATTATACCTGTCCTTTTGACTTGGTCAAAGATGAGAAAATTAAATACAAAGGAGATCGAGGACTTAATTCTCCAGTCATGTGTGTTACATGATCGTTTGCAACTGTGCAGTGTTAAATGACTTCTGGTAGTGTTTTAAATTCGTTTTGCATTCACCTTGATTTTGTGTATATAAATACAAAAAAGACTCAGCCCTCAGCATCCTTGTGTTTTTCCTCTCCCTTCTGCTGTTCTAATAACCTTTTCCTTTCCTTTTTTTTTTTTTTTTTAATATTTGTAATGTGTAGAATTTGAAAGGGATTTGTGAATACTGTTCTTACTGGAGTGAGCCTGGTTTCAATGAAAACAGACCCATATGAAAGCTAGTGAAACAATTTGGAGGGTAATTTCTTAGGTGTGGGGTGTCTGACCTCAGGAGCCTGACAGATATTGCTGCAGCATTATTAGCAGTCACTTAGGTCTCCAGGTGGAATTTGGGAAGCAGGAATGGCCGCACATTTCAATGTGCGCAGTTAACCTTCTTAGATTAGAATCTATTATTTATGGTGATTATCAGCCACTGCAGCTCCTGTAAATGGCAGTAGGTCAGTGCTTTGATAATAATTAAGGTATTCATTACAGAACAAAAACAGAGGTCAGCTTCACTTCCCTCTTCTGAAGCACAATTGAACATAAGGAATTGCAAGACTGAAGAAATTATTCCAGTAATAAATGACATAGGTGTTTCTTTTTTTACCTTCTTTATTCTGAAGCTGTGTTTTTCCAGCCTTCTATATTCATTGTAGCAGTAAAACTAAAAGGTCCCTGACGCTGTCTTTTAAGGAGTTCATTAGAAAACCATTAGTGAAGTTTCGTGTTTTTATTACTACTGCACTTCAGAATGAGACACACAATACCTATAGGAGTCTGAAATATGAAGAAAATTGAACATGCAAAGCATATAAACTTTGTACAGTTTGCTGTCTTTTTTTATTGCACTGCATGATAAAGCCCCTTGTTGTTTGAACATATACACTACTTTAGTCTTTAATAATGCAACTTAAATGTCATGGATGTCTTACAAAGCTTGTGTTTATAAAATTTATTAGACAGAGATATGCTAAATGACTCTTAAGGGATTTGGATATTGCTGAACATTGGAAAACCAATGAAACATAGGTAGGACTAGCAGATTTCCTGCTATTTACCCACCGAACTAAATCAGCCTGAAGATGTACCATATTTAGAGATTAAAGAGAACAAGGGGAAATGTTTGCTTTTTACTGCATAAAATGCCTGTTATGAATTCAAAGGTTTCTTAAAATTGTTAACAAATTGTCAGGTTTTAGTGGAATTGATTTTAGCCAGTGCCAGTGTCCATCCATCATAATCAAGGAACCTTCATCATAAAAAAAATCTCCAGCATATAGGTCAGAGAGGTACCAAAACCTACCAGTATAGTAACAGTACATAACATTAATATATATTAAAATTATGAAAGAATAAGTTGTATCATCTACCTATGTTTCATTCTTTTTTTTCTGATAGAAGAATTGTACTGGTTTATAAGAAGTGTTTTAATTTGGACAAAATTTGTGAGTGTGAGAGCCACAGCTCAGTTTATCCCATATGCAAAAAATGCTCTAACTCTCCCCATCTACCCACAACATCCTTCCTAGACTTCTAGTGGTATGGGAGTGTGGAAACTGTATGCTAATTATTTGCACTTCCTTACAGACCTACAGCAATGGACTAAGTAGAGAAGAATGGTGAACGGATGAAATAGCAGAAAGGTCTCCACAGAACTGTCTTGCACATAACCCTGGGAAGGTGAAATTGGTCCTGGTTAAGGTCCTCTGCCAGAATCAGATTATTCCAATTTTAGAAAACCGTTCATTTCATGGGATGTAAGATGGTCTCACCCACCAGTGCTGCACATCAATGTCTTTTAAAAACTGGATGTAAGCCTTTGGTTAGTATCTGGGTATGAAACATGCATTGTGTGAAGGCAAGGACTTAATGATTGTGTAAAAGCCTCTAAAAAACGAAGTCATTAAGAATGTATCTTAGAAATGAATACAAATATATTTTATTTTTATTTGATTTCTAGAAATTTGAAAATTCTATTTGATAAAATTCCTGCCTTAACTCCATTCTAAAAATCACAAAATATGAAAATCCAACAAATTTTGAATTTTGTAAGCAGATGGCTTTAGGAATGAGCTAGAATTTGGGGGGGGGGGGTGGGGAAGAAAAATATATAAGCTAGTAGATTCTTAGTTTGAAAATGTAGACATAAAATGGAGATAGAAAATGTAGAGGAAGGTAGGAAGAAAGAGAAAGGAAGGAAGGAAGAAAGGAAGGAGGGAAGGAAGGAAGGAAGGAAGGAAGGAAGGAAAGACAGATGGACGGATGGACGGACGGACAAAAAGTGTGTTTCACCATTAAAACCTTAATCAAAATACAGTCCACATAAATGCTTGAATAATATAAGCAATGAAATCTCTTTGCATAGGTCAGAATTGCCAACATGTTTGTAATAATTTATGAGGCTGATGTTGTAGTTGTGTTTTGCAGTAATGCTGTGTGACTTCTAAATGAATTCTCTACCGATTCTGATTTGCCATTACTAGAAAATGCTGATTCACTGTCATTTTAGCATTAGATTCTGAGAACGACTAAAACAAATACTTTGGCATGATGAATGAGATTATACAAATGATAATGATAACCTCAGGTTTAAATGCAGTTCCCAGGGAACTGTGTGTAGTCTTAGATCACCATTCGTTTTAAATGGAGTTCCTATTATTATTTTTTCAAAGAAATAATATTTCAGAAAAGCAGGCTCAAAAAAAAAAGCTATCACAGAAAGTGCACTCCTGGTTAATACCATCATGGGAAGGTTTCCCTATCCTTTCTTTTTTGAGACCTTAATAGGATTCTTATTTGAGACATTAATCAGTCAAAATTTGATTTCAATCTTCCACTTGATCATATTTAAATTCAAAAATCTGCTATTTGATTCTGAAGACTAGTCTTTAAAACCTTCAATACCTTATACATAATAAACAGAAGGGATGGGAATGGTCTACTGTCTGTCTTTCCCAAAACTTTCTATCCTATTACATTCTCTTTCCATTTCACTTTTATTGTTTCTGAGAGAGGTTAAAGTTTCCTAAAGGAAGAATCAGAATAGAAGACAAAGTATTATGAAGCCTACATACTGATTTTAAGTTTATTAGTCTTGCTTGTCTTTGGCTTGAAGCTCTCTGAATTGTCCAAATTGGCTTCAGTTATTCCCAGACTTTTAAAGTAGCAGAAATGCTAGGGACTAATTAAAGAAGAAAATAAATTCTAAAGAATGTGCCAAGCTTCTATTCAAACACTCTCCTTGTACTGTATCCTTTCTTCTCCTCCATGATATTTCCACAATGTTGAGAGGAGCAAGTGGAAGGTTTTGTTTCGGTTGAAAGGGCTCCCTGAAGACCTGTTCTGGTTGTTCCTCATGTTGCAAAACTGGAAAAAAATAGATTTTAGAAATTTTTATTTTATATTTTTTGCATAGCAGCACAGTTCCCACCTGGAGACTGGGATACAGCACTAAATTTCCCATTCAGTTTTACTATATTTGAGGTTTGTGGAAAAGAATCTGAATGAATTTATAAACCTTCAAAAATACAATTAGATCCAGATGCCTGCTTTTGATTATCGCAGAATTGTTGAGGTTGGCAGAGACCTCTGGAGATCATCTAGTCAACCACCTGCTCAAATAGTCAGACAGAGCAGGTTGCTCAGAGCACGTCCAGTCATGTTTTGAACATCTCCAAGACTGGACACTCCACAAACACTCCGGGAAAGCTGGTCTAGTGTTCAAGCTCACATAAAATAAAAGTTATTTCTCTCCTTAAATGAAATTTTCTTTATTTCAGTTTGTGCTCATTGCCTCTTTTGCTGTTATTCGACACCACCTAGAAGCCTGGACTGTCACAATTCTCTTAGCCTCTTGATGTAGCTCAGATATTCCGGTCCCTTAATCATCTTCATGACCCTTCACTGAACTCGCTCCAGGATCTGTGTCTTTCTTGTACGTGGGAGTCCAGCACTGGACACAGTACTTCCCATGTATCACACCAGTGCTGAGTCAAGGAGAATTGCCTCCTGTGACATGTTGGCCATGTGCTGCCTAACAGACCCCAGGAGGCTGGTGGTGTTCTTTTGTTATTTTCTTTGACTAGTTTAGTCCCCTTCCCTGGGCTGTGCTCAGTGTTTCACTCAGACACCCTCCCATTTGGTTCTTTCACTTCCCTGTATGCACCTTTTCCCTCTGTTGCCTTTCTGCTGCAGCGCTCCTGCTTTTGTATTTCTATGAAGCGTAACATGGAACACCCAGTGCAAGGAGAGATGCACAAAGTGTATTTTTCTGTTGATTCTGGCTCAGGCATTGTATTTAAGAACCACAGAATGTTACTCCATCAGCCTTCTCTTCCCCCTGCTCTGCCTGGGCTGGGACTTGGAAAAAGGCCCACATGAAGCTGCAAGGCAATGCAGTGCCTACAGGAGAGGAATTCTCTGCTAAGCTCAGTCTGCCTTACAATCAATTTTAGGGCTGTGGGAGTCATTATACTTTCACGTTTATGTCAAAATGAGTCAGTCAATTAGTCACATTTTATACAGAGTGGAATTCAAGTAAATCTTCCCCAAAGTCACCAGAATACTGTTGTGTTGCAACTACCACTATGCAATGTTCATGAGTCATGTTATAAATATTTTGAAATAAGCTAAAAATTATGAGATTTAAAAATAGTACATGTAGACATTTATTTAGTTTTGTTATTTTTTATTTTCCCTACTACTCCTAAACCTTCATTTTCATGGTTGTTTTTTTTTTTTTTAAATTTAACTCTGAGAACTAGAAACGGTATTTTTATTTTGAAATTACAGGCTCTGTTATATTCAAGTAACTGCAGCGTCCAGTCTTTCAAAAGGACTCTGAATATCATGAGGTTTGGCAGTTTTGCCACAAGACTTCATTCCTTTGGGTACCCTGACAGGCTGAAAGCAAAGCATAAAACCAATACTTATTAAATCTCTAGTAGCCCATACTTCTTTTTCTATATTGTCTCCCTGAACTGTTATTTTGTTGTCCTTAACTTTGAACCATGTTACCATAAGAGTAGAATACTGGCATGCATTTTTCTGTCCGCTCCAAAGTGGATGCAACATGAATAAAAGAATGAAAACCACTTGTTTTTGTTAACCAGCCAGGCTAACACAGGGGAACATTTTAGAAATGTTCAGAAATGTCAGCTGCTTCATTTGATCTTCATCTTAACAGGAACTCCATATAAAAGTATCAATGTGTGGTAGATAGGACTAATTTTGTAGAATGAGAGATTGGTTGGTGTCCTGACTGCATTAGTGTTCCACAAGGTTATTTTTCACCTAACGATCATCTACTTCACTGAGAGTTAGGTGCCCAGATATGGGAGGGGTGGGGGTGAGGGGGTGGGGTGGGGGTGTTTTCTGCATTTTCCCCCACTATGTTTGTACCTGCACATTGGTGATGTAAAACCTATCAACTACTTTCACAATTTTTAAGATTATTCTTGTTGAAAATGCCACGGTGCTGTTCTGTAACCAATAACAGTGACTCTAATGGTTTCCAGGCATTTAACCTCAGATACCTGGAAAAGGTTAAGAAGATTTAACTTTATAAACCATGGAAAATGATTCTTCTATATGTTTTCAAACCAATACAGACTCTGATCATGTTATCCTAGTTCTTAGGACTTGTGTTGAACACTGAAGAGGAAAAAAAGATAAATAAAACAACACTCCTACACAAACAAAATGGAAAAGGAAGGTGCTTTTGTCACTGGCAAATTGAACACTGAAGTGTGGTCACTGGGTCAAAGTCAGCTCTTGAGAAAAATCAATACCATTCACTTCCCAGGGTTTTCTCTTCTTTACTGGGCCCTAGTCTCCAATGGCAGCCAAAATACAAGTCTGTGCTGGCTCTTCACTGTGAGGAATACCCAGATACAAAAGAAATGTTGACACTTCTTCTGTTTAACCTGACAAATCATCATTCAAACTGTGTAGTCAAACAATGAAAATCAGCGAATGACCAGTGAAAGCTTTAGACAGTGCATGATCTCACCTATACAATTAAAAGGAAAACCAGTCTCCTGTCTTTTTCCTCCCCTTCACTTTAAAGCAAATATCCTACAAATTTTCTAAGAAACTAGCCTGTAGCTGTTTCATTTAGAATTTGGCCTTTGTAAAGACTTATATTGTCTTGTCACATCTTGTCAGTCAAAAACTGCTGGGAAAATCCTAAGACAGGAAATTCAGGAAAACATATAAAATCCAAGAAAAAAAAAAAAAAGTATGCAGTGTCCTGATTTTAAAGTGTTCTGAGGAATCTATACATGCTTAGATTCTCCTTGTAGTAATTTGCATTTAAAGCATGCTGCTCATCATAAGATTTTGAAAGTAATTCTAAAACTATTTGGAGCTTGAATTTGGGAATGGTTGCTACCCTATGCAGAAAGGTAAAAGATATATCTTCTGCATAAGTTATTTGAACATTGAGATAATTGTAATATCTGTTTATTCCCCCATTCCACCCTCAGCTGTGAAGGAAACTGAAAGTAGAAGGGAAGACAATCAGCAGAACCAACAGTCCAGCCTATAACACATTAGTGATCAGCTCTGAAATGGTACATGAGAACTGGTAATTTGCAGTGGTTTAAAATATCTGGAGCAAGTGAGGTGACATGCCATGAGCCAGATTCTCTTTTCTGGCCAATAATGAGTCTGACTTGCGATTTTGTCTGTGGGAATAGCTGCATAATATACTCACAGCAGAACATATTTTTGACTCAGTCAGGTTCCACATTCACTCTTTCCCAAAGTTATACCACTGTAAAAATAACTTTAGTATTCCGTTATTATTAAGTTCCCTAGAATTAGTTTAAGAATTTAAAGTAGACCAGAAAAATATAATACATAACTAATTTGAACTAAAGTACATGTCACTATTAGTTTTTAATTTTCAAAATCTCCATTTATACAGCCAGATTAGCAGCAGCTGTGATGTCACAGAGAAGTCTGTATTATTCACAGAGGGCATCTTGTGCACTTCCATGAAAACAGGAAATTTCTCCAATATCCTGTATGTTCCTGTGTGCACAGAGAAAATGCAGTAATATGTACAATATGCTTATATGAAAGGATATTTCCTAGGATATCTAAAAAGGCAGTATATTTTAAAAGCTTACTAACTGATTATGCAGGATCTTCATAAAGATTATAAAAATGTAAAAGGAGGAAAAAAAATATGGGCTTGTACTTGGAGTTGTATCTGGTTTTATTTTTTTATTATTTCCTTGGTAACCTACAAAAAAACCTTGGATTTATTTCTTTCTGTTATAGTAACAACTGCCTTTATTCACAGACTGGAAAGCAGGAGTGTTGGAGGTGTAGTGATTGTGATTAAAAGCTATATTCAAATCAGTTCCCCTGTATTGCTCACTATGGAGACCAAATTTGTTTGTAAAACAACCTCTTTGTTGAAAGGAAGGGGGTCATTTAGACATGTCAGAAAGTGTCTCTAAAGGCGTCACTTCTCCTTGGACTCATCTAGAGTCAGGAAAGAAGCCTCAGAACTGCTTGGGAATAAACAAATCCTTCATTCTCCAGAAATTCATTTTTAGTTTAAAAAAAAAAAAAAAATCTGAATTTGTGGGTCATAAAGAAAAAAGAAAAATAACCCCCTGATATTTTTAAAGTGAGGTCTAAATATCTCTAATGTAAAATGTAATTAATATGAATTACAAAGAAGACCTCATAATGTTGTGACTATAATTTTTGGGGTGAAGTGGGAAAGGCATGATATTAATGCCCGATTTTTTAATTACTGGATTTGGCAATACTGAACACTGAGATAAAAGGCCAAAATGTTCATTAGATAAGTATCATACAGTGAGAATGCATGAAGAGGAAGCAGAATTCTCCTTTAAGAAAGACAGAAAGAAAGTAGTATGACTTATATGAAGGAGGATGAGGTTTAACAGTAGGAATCAGGTTAAACAGGTGCAGGTTTTCTGTATGCACAGGCAAGTTACAGGCAAGGAATTTTCTCTGGATTTAAAAACACTCGCTGATTAAGGAATAAATTCTTGGATTTGAAAATCATTTACTGACATTCTAACAATATCATTATAGGTAAATGATGCCTAAAAATAAACTACAGCAACAACTGAAACTATTATTCAAAAAATTGTTTTGTCCAGGAGTAAAACCATAAATCAGAAGGTCAAGGATAAATGTTGAGATTTGGTTAGCTGGCACATGAAAAAATAGGTTTATCTCTTACTGAGTATCTGCCAATACTTATAGCTTTATTCAATGGCTGTTCTGATCATATGAGCAGTTCTTGTTCAGAGTCACAGAACGGTCAGGGTTGGAAGGGACCTCAGGAGATCATCTAGTCCAACCCCGGCTAAAGCTAGTTCACCTAGATGGGGTTGTACAGTCATGTTCAGGTGGGTTTTGAATGTCTCCAGAGAAGGAGACTCCACAAACATTCTGGGCAGCCTGTTCCAGTGCTGTGTGACCTTCAGAAGGAACTTCCTGTGTTGCAGTTTGGGCCTGCTGCTCCTCCTAATGCCCCCAGGATCCCACTGGCCTTCCTGGCTACCAGGGCACACCGCTGGCCCATGGGCAACTGGCCGCCCACCAGCACTCCCAGTCCCTTCCCCGCAGAGCTGCCCCCCAGCAGGTCACCCCTGGCCCGTGCTGGTGCTGGGGTTACAGGTGCAGGACCCCACACGGGCCTTTGTTGAACTCCACCAGGTCCCTCTCCACCCAGCTCTCCGGCCTGTCCAGGCCTGGCTGAATGGCAGCGCGGCCTCCTGGGGGATCAGCCGCTCCTCCCGGTTCTGTATCACCAGCAAACTGCTGAGGGTGCCTCTGTCCCCTCATCCAGGGCACCGAGGGAAAGGCTGGGCAGGACTGGACCCAGTTCTTGGAGGATCTGCTGTGAAGTTTTCCCTTCAGCTGCTAAGATGAATGTGTCACTTTCAAATTGCTGAAGATCTTACTTATGTTTATGTAAAAGCAGTTAAAACTGAATTTTTTTATAGAAAGAAAAGAAAAAAAATGTTAAAATAATTTCTGGACTTGGTTAAATTTTTTCCATTCTTTTAAGATGATTATGCCATGTAATCTTAGCTTGCATGAAAAAAACCATTTTCTTAATTGTTGCTGTCATTTGTGTAAAAGATTAATTTGAATAGCTTTAAGTATGGCTGGTATAGACATCAGTAAGGGAACTATTCATCTTAGCTCTCCTCCACAGTCAGAGACTACACATACAATCAATGGAGTCTTGGCTACAAGTCTATTTTATATTAGAATATAAAGCTCAAATAAATAAAACCCCTATTTCTTTCCAATCTCTATAAAGAGAGCTGAGGATGGCTATCCCAGATGTAGACCTCTAGCTGTTGCCATCTAGAGTCTCATGAGACATATACTATATTTTTATTAATAATACAATTATCTGCAATAATTTTAAAAACAATTAAAATAGTTTTGACTGGTTTTCTCATAATGATTTCTGTTTTCCTTGTGTATTGCTCTTATGCAACTAAATCAATGTTAACTTCTTTTGCTCAAGAGATTTGTTACATATTCATACACAGGTTTCATTCACAGCTTCCTAAAGTAAGTTGTTTTATGTGCTTGAAGGTATGGAATGTTGTCTCAGAATAATACTATAGGAAGAAAGTCATGCTTTGTATTTCTGTTGTACAGCAAGACTGTACTAGAACAGATTGGATGTTATGGGAACTGAAAGATGCAATAGAAGTACTATTGGTTTGTGATAATATGTGGGAAGAACTAAGTTTGTCCGACAGGGAGGAGCTTCAGAGGAGGAGCTGTATGAAGGGAAGTGGAAAAGTAATAATTATAGAAATTATGCTCCAGAAAGCAGATGACTAAGTGATAAGAGCAGGTCAAAGGTTGTAGACAATATTTGTGAAGACACTTGGAGACAAACGAGAAGATTTGGAAGTGAATGGCACATGTATGAACAGGCAGAAGTTTATTTGATTATCCTTAAGTGATTTACAACAAAAGAATCAATTTACACTCAGAAAAGTATGTATCTTAATTCATATGTAATTCTACGTTGCTTTTTTGTGAGGTTACATAAAGCGTTATTGTCAAACAGATGGTTTCATATTTCCACGAAAGACACTACTTCAAGAGTACTTGGAGGGTGTCATGTTGTTCCTTATTAGAAGAAACATTTCACCGTAATGAGAAACATGCTTTTCTTATAAGGCCTTTGTGGGAAAAATTAACAAGCATTAGCTAATGTTCAGTAAAACCAGGGTTTGTAAAAGGAAATACATATGACAGAAAAAACAGCTTGTAGATAAGCAAATGTGGACTTGCCATTACTTGTAACAGGTCACAGGTGGTGTGCTAAGCTAAGAGCATAAAGCACCAAGACCTGTCAGGCTTTGTCAGGACTTCTCTTGAATTCTCTAGTAATTTGTAACAGTAATTATCTAAAGACCAGATAACTGTTACTTACACTGTGTTAGCTTTCCTTTTGCGCAAAGCTGCAGTATAACGCTTTTCATGTATGTATATTTCTAACTAATGGATACTAATGCAAATGGTCTTTCTGTGCGGAATGAACTGTCTTTGACCATAGTGTAAAATGCAGCTGTGGTGGCTTGAGGAGGAAAGGTATGGGGTGATGTCAAGGACTTCGAAGTACAGGCACAGGTTGATACTGGAGGCCCAAGGTTGTAAACAATTCACCAGCAGTCAATTACTGGTCATCAAAAGCATGTACCCAGGGGCCAGGTATAAGCAGCTTTAGAGATAAGAAAGAGCACAAAGTACAAATATACAATAAATTTAAAACACATCTTATAAGTAAAGTTGGATGTAAAATTAATTTACAGACAAATAAAAAAAGAGCAAGGTGTAGAGCAAGTCAGCTGATAGATGAAAGTGACTCCAAGCAGATTCTAGACAGGGAAACCACCAGCATCAGCACCATACTCCTCCAAGCAAAGATGCTGACAACTAAACACGCAGCCTCCCCCCTTGGCCTTACAAAAGTGACTGTAACATCAGATAAATAAGTAGACACTAGAAAGTGTGTGTATGCATCATTTTAACTATATATAATTTGAACTATCTTAGTATCATTGCATCTGGACTAATGATAAATTTTTATTAGACTGTTAATACTTCCGTTAGACTAACAGTAAATTATTTGCTTTGTGTATATATGGTGTGTTTCTTTGGGCCACAACATTTTGAGTACAAGAAACTCATGGGAATACAAACAGTCCTTTTTGAAACTTGGATACAACAAATTGGTAGCAGATACTAATCATAGTCATTGTCAGTTGTTTAGCTTTGTAAAACTGTAGATGACATACAGGCTACGGTGTTATTAATTTGAAAAAATAATCTAATATTTTCTAATTTTAAGTAGATCTCAAATTTTGGTGAATTTTATAATGGTAAATCATTCTCTTAGTCATTACTTTAAAGCATTGGATCTGGCCAGGAAAACCTAAATACAGAGATGTTTTCTATCAGTCTTTAGGAGAGTATTTTTCATAAAGTATTTTTACAATTACAATCTCTTCAAATATGTCTGTAGTAGTGAGAAAACTTACATTCCAATGACACTCAGCAAGGAGAAACTTTTATACTAGGTGGACAAGTTAGTTTAACAGCAAGAGACAGACAAGGCTTTTCTACTTTCTACGCTCTTGTACTGACAGTATCCCTTTGCAAAAGGGGTGCGATGGAGTATGACAAAGAATTACAAAATAACAAGCACCATAGAAAAGCTGAGTGGGAAGTCATTATTTGCTGTAGAATCTAGGGACTCTCCTTAAATTTCATGTCTCAGTGCGTATTAAATTGTGATACTCATTTGCATATAACTGTGAGCCAAAATATAAAATTTTGCATCCGTTCTTCAAGCTATTATATTAATTGGAAAAAAAAAAAAAAAAAAGTCAGGGATGCTGAAATTCTGAAATTTCAATCCTGACTCATGAACGTACTTGTAGTACATTGTAACAGCAGAAGCCACTGGAGTACATTTTCAAAACAGAGTGATAAAATCATTGTGTATTTCTTCAGTTCTTCATTGTTTTAACCTGTGATGCTCTCAGACACAGCTACTTTGCTAAACAGCCCTTCTATTTAACTCTCCTTTTGCTATATTGTAAGACCAGGTTTACTTTGAAAACATCATGTTGTTCTGGCATTCTCCAACAGATTATTTTTTTTTCATACACAGATTTAAAGTAGGTTTTTTATACATCATTTTAATGTACTTATTGCACATAATTATTAGTAAAATTTATTACTGCAAAACACTATGGACCAAATAGTCTCAAAAAGTATTATTTTAATTATTTATTTTTAACAGGCTAGGGTCTGATATATGCTTTTTTTATTGTTTTAAAGTTTAATATTATTTTCATCTGGTTCTGAAAAAAAAAATATTGCGCATTAAAGCTGTGTTGCGTGTGTGTTATCCAGCTTTCAAACCTGCTCACTGATTATAACAAAGTTTGACAGATGGACAGAGGTCTTAAAAATGTTAAGTTCTTAACTGTAAGTAATAACTGTGTTAGTATCTCCAATGAAGAAGTTCCTGTGTGAACTTATTCTTTATTAGACACTTGAGAATTTACAAGGCATAGAGGGGTACTCAATTTTTCAAATGACAGGAAAGCTCTGTTCAGACTTTCTGCTTTATTTACAGAGAACCCAGCCAAGCAGCACGAATTCATAGGAAGTCAGGCTTTGCCGGTTCCACTGTTTCCAGAAAAGCTTTTCCTTGCTTGTTTCAGCTGAGTCACCCAAACCCAGATTGTCTGTTTTCTACCATTTCCTGCTCACCAGTCTTCCAGGGTATAGAATCAAGTTTTCATGGGTTTGTTTTTTGTTTTTTTTTTTGGTCTTTCCACTCCCCCCACCCTCCCCCGCACAATAACTTCAGCTTTGCAAACCTAGTAAAAGCTCCCTTTTCAGTCACTGAAGAAGCAGGCAAAGGAATAAGTAACAAGAAGAAGATTTTCCTCTCCCTTTCTGGAAAAAAAAAGCAAAACAACATATTGCAGTAGCAAACTACATAGTTTTGATGGGCAGTGTATTGGTTCTCCATACCCCAAATATTTTACAGTCTCACAGTGATTTTTAGTCATCAGTCAAGTTATTTTCTTTATTCTGCTTTTAATTAAATTATTTTACCAGTGTAGGCAAACATAATTCGTATCAACCTATAAGTCCATGTTCATTCAAGTTGTTCAGATACCTGTTTCTAACACTATTGGATTATTTTCTGAAGAGTATATCTAGTCCAACCTTTTCATACTTACATGATATATTTTTGTGTATTTTTGAAAGAAAATATTATTCTCCCCAGGTTAAGCCAGTGGACCATCTGATGAGGTCAAATACTTTTGTTTACACCTTGAGCAGCCAGTTCCTCTGATGTGATGGGAAAGTCTCAGAATGATCCATGTGACTTCTAGGGCTGTGAATCCCTTGAGCCTAAGCATCTTCCTCCAGCTCGGGATGGAAATCTTTCAATGTAATTAGTTACCCTACAGATATCTCTCTATAACCTCTCCTCTGCTAAATCCCTCCTGACATCTACAAACAAAACCTCACTGCCTTGGAATGAACCAAAACCGATTCCCTGTGACTGATCCCACCAATAAGCTTGTTGCTAACAAAGGCCTTTAGATCCGACAGTGGGTCTGTGCCATGGGGCCTGAGGGTAAGTGCAGTTCCCAGGTCAGGGTCCTCTGCAGTGTGCAGATGCTTCAACTAGCACTGTCTGTTTAATTAATTTCAGTCTGCTTCACCTATTTAAGGTTTTCACTTGCCTGCTGCTTTCCCTATCAATAAATATAAGTAACAGATTATGAAAAGAGAAATTCTGTATAGAGCAGGATGAATCATTTATGCTAACATGATTAATCTCTTTCTGTCATTACACTTGAAGGTTTGAATGCAACACATCAAACAAATTATTTGGGTATGTTGTATTCCTCATTCAGATGAGGTTTTCATATATAAATGATATGTTTGTAAATGTAAAATGTATTAGGGTATATCCCTCTTTACACACACAGCTCTGTAAATATGAAATATATTAGGATACACCCATCTATACACACACAGCTCTTATCACTAGATAGTTATAGTTTTCCTACCTTCATTTCAGTATGTTACAAAATTCATTTTTGACAGAACTTGTTGAACTTTGTTTGTATTAGAAATATTTCTAGTTTCAGGCAGTCTTGGGGCTCCGTTTTGTTAAAACACAACACAAATAACCAAGTCTACTAAACTGTATTGGCGGAGCTATGCTAACCTAACCGCGCCAGCAAAACATTTGAGTGCAAACACTGACCTTATACAAACAAAACATGGTTTTTCTGGGACAGTTGATCTACCTTTTCAAAATCCCTATCAGTATTAGGACTTTAGCTCTTCAGCAGAAATAGTTGTCTCTCTGTAACAGTCCTATAAGCAAAGCTATGGTTTTATAAATTGGGGAGAACAGGTATATAGCAATTCATCACCTCTGGAAAAGGTCTTGATCCTATCCATTCCCTGTCCTTGGATGAGTTTCTCCGTCATCTGGGAAAACAGTCTGGTCTTGTTGGACCTCTCAAGGAACTGATTTAACTCATTGATCAGAAGAAACTGTTTAGTTTTCTGCCTGGTTAGTTGAACAGTCCTACATGAGACTAGGAAGAGCACTACAGCTGACACAAGGAAGAAGGGGAATCCGTAAAACCACAAGTAGAGACAGGGGGGGAGAGGCCAAGGCAAGGAGGAACAAGAGAACAAGACTGTCTTTTCTCAGTGTAGTAAATGATGAGCTCCACACAGCTACCTGTGGAAGCACAGACCAGGTACTTGTAAGATTGTAACTCAGCAAGTGCGTACAGGAGACATAACATGGCACTAAAGAGTGACAGTGTCCAGAAGACTTGGTGAGAATAATTAGGTGAATGGATATTGGCCAGTTTTGAATCAGCTCTTTTTCTTTTATTTTTTGTATGACTTCAAAAATGCAAACATAGTAATAGTAATAATCACAGTAGCCCAATACTCTTTTTTGATTCCTTTGTTGTAAAACTTGTAACCATTGAATTCTAAACAGTGTTCTGAATGTGATGGAACAGTGTAAAAAATGACAACAGGAAAAGTCATTGTGCTACTAAATTATCAAAGCATGGGAATTTAGAAGAAAGCTACTTTTATTACTTTGTCACATTGCAAGATGTGGGAAAGGAATGCAACTTTCTGTGAATATCATCTTTTTGTGTTAGAAGAACACTGTTCCTCAAGTACAAAGTGGAACACAGCTCTTGAAAATAACACCCAAGGCTAAAGACAGGAAGAAACTGAGTTAAATGGACCTGTGACTAAGGGAGTCTGAGAGTAGCTTTTTCCTCTCAAGGCATAAAACTTCCAGGAGAGGGACACTTTTTCTAAAACCGAGTTAAACAGAATAGTACTTTTTTTCTCTGTAAAAGTTAACAACAAAAACATTCCTTTTATAAGTGTGATTAATTTTGGTGATCTAAATAAAGGAAAACACGTGAACAATTGCATGTCCTTCTTCTTTTGTCTTTGAACATCAGAACATTAATTCCTTCTTTCAGTTTTCATCTACAATATGGAGAAAATTAATCTTAACCTTAAGGTCCAGAGATAAAACACCTGTAGTTTCAAAATATTGATAATATCTTTTGAAAAGAATGGCTCCCCAGTGAAAATGTGACATATCTTATGTATCTCAGTAAACAAAAAATACACCATTTAAAAATTAGCACTGACACTCCACTCTAAACCAGCTGTCCTCAAACAGTAGTCAGTTAAAATTATCAAATTTATTTTTCATTTAATAGTTTTAATTGAATAGAATTTTTGCAAACCATATTTTAATTAACTTTCTTGTTAATATTTACCAACATTTTTACCATACTTGGTTCATCCTGTTCTCATCACCTTTCGCTGTAAGCCCAAAGCAGCTGGCTCTGCAGAAATAGCTACCCACAGCAAACAAGCTGCTCTCTGGGAGTCTGGGGGTTTCAGCTGTCGGGTATGTTACACCATTTTACTCTAATCTGTCAGAGCAACTGAAGAATCCCAATTATCCACGTGATTGAAAGATTATGCAATAAACTACTTGGTTATCTGCATATTCTAAATAAACCTGCTGCCATATTTCTATGAAAGGTTCTTTCAAATTAATAAAACATCATAGCATGACAGGTACATTCATCTACAGTTGATGGATAGTGATAAGATGACAAGCAGCAATGAAATAGTTAAAAATGTTGGCATTTAAATTAATCTTGAAAGTTAAGTCCTCCAATTAAGATGTGGAGGACGTCTAGAACTGTATTAGTGCTATTGTTCCAATCTTTCTATACCCATAAAGACAAAAGTACATGCCTTATTAAGGCTATCTTTTCATCCAAATGTAATTAAGTTGAATAGCCAATCTTTGCAACTTGGAAAACTGGATAAGGAAATTTCTAAGAACATTTTTTCCCAGTAATAGATTTCTACTTTCTAGAAAAATATTTTGCCATGAAAACTTTCCAGCCTTTCACCACTTACTTATATGTGACTTTTAAAAGATTTATATTTGAACAGATACCCACAGTATTTCAGCTGGAGAAAAATAAGTACCTAGTATAAGAGATAAAGAACATTGTTTCAGTCCCTTCATATGAGGTTTCTGCAATGCAGTCTCGAAGTGACTCTATTGAGCTTTCTCAGAAATTCACACATCTGGTGCAGAATTTGGCAGTTGCTAGCTGCATAGTACCTGTTTCTGGGAATGTCTGGCATTTCTCACTGCCTCATGAATTGATATGAGGTGTTATATAAAGTCCTGACTTTTAAAGGGCTGCAGTGACTTGGCATGAGAGGCCGGTTTTCACCCAGAGAGCCAGGGATGTTCCTCAGCTGATGTCCAGTTTCCACAAAGGGAAGGTCTGCTTGGGCTCCTGCTCTGCTCAGCCTACTCCTACACAATACATTATGAAGTGGGAAGTTTGGTTTTGGTCTGGTTTTGTTTTTTTCTGAGATGAGTGCCAGACTTGTAGGAAACCAGAAGTATGAAATAAGATTTGAATTCTGAACTCTGTATTTATTCATCATGTACACTCTAAGGGTGAATCCTTTAATGGATGCAGGGATTGGGACCCAGCATGCACTTCTCTCCATTCCCACCAGAGACAGATTTAGCTCACTCTGGAGAGGAATCTAGATCTAAATTAACAGGTACACAGTCATAAGAGTCTAACTGAAACAAGTGTTAATAACAACGTAACTGGACAGACAAACTGCAAGGTCTTTAGTAATCCTGCAGATCCCAGTAACTCCGCAGTGCTGGATGAAGTACAGTACAAGAAAGAAACAATTCCAATTTGTATAGCAATTCCTGGATGAAGGGGTGAGATGAAGGTCTCAGAGAAACACTAAGGTGAAAAGAAGCTGTATTGACCACCTACAGCAAGGAATATTTGCTTTCATGATGTCTATGGATGCAAATTAAGTAAAGAACCCTGAAAACAAATGACTCTTGAGGTAACTGAAATATACTCTCAAAATGAACACCTAACGCTAAGCCTACTCAGTAAAAGATCCACTTCATGCCTTAGAAGTGTCTCCATTTTACCACACTTTGACCATCTAAATGGGATTTGCTCTATGCTAGACATTGAAACTGTTCCAATCATCAAGGAATGAGACAGCCACCACAACCTGGGCATGCCCTCCTCAGAGGAGAAAAACCTACGTCTGGAAGTATAATCCCTCCCTATAGAAAGAAAGGATCCTGGATGGGTAGCTTACATCAGAAGCTTAGCAGCTAGATAGCTGGGTCTGGCTGACCTGAATCCTACCCTGAGCTGGTGTGCAGCTCCTCTCCCTCAGCCCTGCACAGTTCAGGGGAAGCTGCAGCTGTGCACTTATTTTTACTTTCTTCAGTGTTGGTGGGATCTTGGCTCTGTACAATCTTCCAGCAGGTTTATTGAACACAGATGAGTCAAGGGAGGAAGTGAGGGAGGAGGTTGTCATTTCTTCTGGTATTGGACCAAAGTAAATCTGCTATCTCCTCTTTCCACAGCAACGAACTTGGAGATATACATCTGCATCACATCACCTTTGTGGATGACTCAGGACTCAGCCTAAAATCACAAGATAGTCCTTACACAGAACCCATTTCTAAAAACACTTTTCTCTTTTCTTACTCCTCAGTTGTCAGTGGTGAAGAATCATTTTATCTTAATCCTTCTTCGTCTGCACTTTATTTAAGCGGTAGTCTGTAAAGCTTTCAGCATTTCTCCTTGCTGCTGAAACTGGAACAAATTTTTCATGTTGGCTGTACTCATTTTTCCATTTCTCCTAGTAGGAAGAAAATGCCTCCACACAAAACCAAACTGCTGTTTTCCAATCTGATTCTCTCTGTATCTCTTTTATTTTAATAAGAATTTATTTATGCTATCTTTAATTATGTCATTTGTATGACTCTTTACTGTTTCACAAGGCTCAGAGGATCAAAAAACTTGCTGCATTTCTGTTTATGTGTTTGTCTATTTTCCATCTACTAGTCCATGAAGTTACTATCCTCAAGTCTAAAACAAAATATTGTGTTTAATTCAATTACTATCAGATAATTTTTTAGACATCATTTTTTAAATTTTTCTGTCAGGTCCCATCAATGATGTCAGTATCTTCATCACAGAAACAATGTTTCCTCATCATGATCTATTCTGTTAGATTTCCTTCCATTGTATTGGCAACCTTTTTCTCTGCCAACGGTTACTAGCTTTAGCAGAAGATTTTGCTTTTTCCTGCAGTTTGAAGCTGCAACAACTTGTTTCCACACTAACTTACTTTTCCCTTTCATTTTGTGGGTTGGAGGAAGATAAAAGAGTTAATGTTTTATTCTTTCCCTTTAAGGCTGCAATGTCAGCATGCAGTGCCGTGATTATTTCACACCTTTCTTTTACTGCATTTAAAACTGTTAAGAGAAGGAGCTATGTCCAGTGGTTAAGCAGCAGAAACTGTGGGTGAGGCACTGGTAATTCAGTGTCTCTCTGGCATGGCATTTCTGAGTAGGCACAAGCAGGCTGCAACAGTACTTGCATGAATGATGAACTAGTGAAGGCATGTTTGGAAGGTGGATATAGAACCAAAAATAGATCAGTCGGGTTCAAGCAGAGTTACCCATTGTAATTATATTTCCATACAACACCATAAACACTGTCCACGAGTAATATAAAATGGCATGGGATTATCTGCAAGAATTTTATTTGCTCTTTCTATAAAACCTACATGTTTCCTAAGAGACTTTTTTCCCAAGAAATAGATGAAGTAAAGAGAGAAGCATATTTTTTACAGTGATAGTTGCTATGCATAGAAGTGAACTTTTTCACCTTCCCTTAATTCCCAGAGAATAAAAAAAGATTTACTTCTGTTATCAGTCTCAAGAGGTTGCTGCCAAGTAAAGCTAATTTCGTAAGTGCTACTGCGGAGGACATTTTCTGCTCTCAACTAGAAGAAAATCAAAGCATTTTAGTGTAAAAGGTGTGTTATTTTATTTTCCTTCTTCTTCTCCTTGTTCTCCTCATACAGATTAAGAGTATAAGGTCAGTAGACATCATTAGACCATCTCATCTGACTCTTGCATTTACTAGTTAAGCCTTGGGTTCCTCCCAACAGCAAGTATTAGCTAAAGTACATCTTGACAATGTCTTTAGACCATGCCCCATTCACAGTCACCTCTTTATGCCTCATCGTTGCACACAGCTCCTAGAGGGACAGTTTCTTTATCTGTAAAACAATTCCAGTAAATCATCCAATTTTACAACATTCTTCTAAAATGTGAACACTATATCTACCACTCATACCATATAATTATCATAGGGACAAAGGAAGCTCTGCAAAACGATTCATCACAGCTAATTTAGATATCCACTCCACAGATGTCTACAACTGAGCTAGTCAGGACTTCTTTATAGACAACTGAGACAAACAGGCACTTCCAGGGCATGACTCATTTAGCCTATTTTAAATGCCTGTGTTAGGACAACTTGAATCATATCTCATTAATGTAAAGAGAGGCTGCAGAATTTTTTCAGTTGTTGGATGTTGTCTACTCATTACCACCCTGTTTATGCATTCTAATTGTATTACCTTTTCTTTTTTTCCATGATTACTAATGAGGACTCTTGTTGAGTTGCTTAACTAATGTGGCTCCTAATTTCTTACAGAATCACTAATTTCCAAGAAATTATTTCCATTTCTGTAGTTAGGGCTATGCTCCTTGTACCAAAATGCATTCAGTGATGATTTCTCTTTGACTCATATTTTTTGTACTACAATAAAGGCAGGAAAGCTTAAACCTCTGTTTGACTAGGTCAAAGGAAGAGTGATAAACTCTGTCCTGACTGGGTAACAACTTAAATATATTAGGAAAGGAGAGCAAAAAAAGAAATGCTGACTAATATTTTTTTGTTTTGTTTTTTGGGGGGGAAGCTACAGAAAGAAGTTATATTACTAGGGATCTGCTACTTGCATCCCATGAAGTACCTAGTAGCTCAAAAATAGTGTGAGACATCTTTTTAAACTTTGTTTACTTTGTTTTTACAAAGTAATAATTTCATAGAAGAAGATAAAGTACATGCTAACAAAATTTTGGAAATTTTAGAATAAGAAATTATTAGAAATATTCCTGATATTCAGTTTTTCAGCAGAAATATGCTTGCAACATTCTTCTATAACACAAATCAATCCTATTTTTAAAAACATTTTGGCACATACAATCCAGTACAAGATGGCATTAAAAGTTAGATAGTTTGTCCCTTTAACACCATCTGTTATGGTTTAGTATAATTATAAAAAAGGAGGAAATTATAAAAGGAAAATTAATCAAAATAATAAGTTATTTAACAAAAATGAGTTTTAGAATATTCAGTACAGAAGTGATAAAAAATAGTCTAATTTCTGGGATGTCATTCAAGATCCCATACTAATATCTATTAAAGAAGCTAAGTAACCCTTAGAAAGAAGATAGTGAAGGGCTTTGAATGGGTAAAAACACTGGTTAAAAGACAGAAAAGTATTGCTTGTAGGTTGGCCATTTTCCACAATGAAGGTAAGTCACCCCTGTAGTATGTCAGAGACCTCTATTGGAACCAATGTTGTTCAACATATTCATAAATAATCTACAAGAATGAAATTAAAATGTTTTCAATCGCTTTAGTTTATGCAAGCAGTGTAAAGAGGACAGCTGCCTGTAAGAACTGCAGGCAAATTGGGTAATTGGGCTTGACCAGTTGGAATTCACTGTAACTGAATATCAAATGAAACAGGAAAAAATGACCTTAACCTGATGACCTGGAACAGGGTCTTGAAGCTGCAGTAGACAATTTTAGGGAAATGTCAAATCAGTCCTATATGAAGATCAATAAAGCAAGTAGTAAGCTACTGAGATAGGAGTAAGACCTGAACAGGAAAGCTCATTATACCTCCATCCATTCATAGTGCTTCCATTGGAGGACTGACTAAATAAACAAGGGCTCGTAGCTGGAGAGAGGGAGATCCGTCATGTGTCTGAGAAATTGTAGGTGACATTGAGAGGTTTGATAAAGAACAGCTGCTCTCTCTCACTTCCATTAAAATAACTAGGAGCTGAAGATCATAAGCAGGTTTTTTAAAGCAAGAAGAAAGATAGTTCATCTCAACATACGTAGTGAAGATGCAAAACTCCCAAGTGAGGAAAACTGTGGATGCTAAAATCTTGATAACTTTCAAAAGTCAAAAGCTGGACAAGTTCATGGAAGAGAAATAAGTCAAGGGCTTAACAATGACTTCATCTTATATTACCACAAAATTGTTGAGCCACCTAACACCAGAAACTGGGAAAGTAGCCAGAAAAATACTACTATACATTCTGCCTGTTCTTATATATTCTCCTAAGCCTCCATGCATGGCCACAACTAGGTGCTGTGTTTGATGGAACTTATTCTGACCCAGCAGTCCTCAGGAAATTGATATAAAACCTCAGAATTCTATTAAAAAATTCTTAAAAACATATGGCACTTTATAATCTTGTTGTATCATTGCATTTTTAAAGAGTCATTTTAAGAAATTATGAAAGAATAAGTGGGGAAATTACCTTAATTATTTTGATAGCAAAAAGAGGAATCTAGTTATATTGTATCTCATTGTGACTGAGGTGGGTTTTAGTATGTTTAGGGCATGGACTGTGCTGTAATCTATAGATGATAGTTCCATAAGTCCATATTATACATAAATGTCAATAGTTAAAATAATGTACAACAGAAATAAAAATAATAGAAAGATCGAACATATAGTAGAAAGCTCTGCAGAAACATTTGATGTAGAATGTAAATGACTGCCAGAACTGTTAACATTTAAATTGGAAAAGCATGTAAAGCCAATGTCTATATATAAACTGTGAATCAACAATAAACTTTAATTATAATTATATATATATGTTGAAATTCTCTGCACTAGATAAACTATTTGAATGTGTTTGTTGTAACTTCAAGTAATTTAAATAGTGAAGATAGTGAAGATGACATATGGAAGAAAAACATGGTGCAATGTTTGATGCCGAGATTCTGTGCTGCTTCTGCATGCATAACACAGTAGTAAAAAGGTCCATATGAGATTATGAGGGTGGGTGGGTCAGCCTGTGGAAATGCAGCAGCACAATGGGACATAAATGCAGATTCAGAACAAAAATAATCTGAGGACAAGCGGAGCTAATTAATGTAGCATTCCTCTGTTATGTGTCATGATTATTTTTCTGAAATTTTGTAGTCAGGAGACCTCCCACAGCTAATTTGACACCTCTGCATTCTGAGATTGCTACCCAAAGACTGTTTGGCATGTCGTAATGAATAAGTATTTGTTTTCTGTTCCAAGTATTATGAAAGGAAACCATTGCTCCATCCTGTCTCTACTGGAAGCTCTTCATACCTGTTACTTTGCTGTCTAATGGATCATTTTTACAGTTACTTATTTGTGGCAACTCTAAATATTTGAAATGTAATTAAACAGTTTAAAAGTGTCTTTGTTCAGGAAGAAAAACATACTTTAATTTTTAATCCTTATGAAAATATGCACAAATGAAAATGCAATTATGATTATATATAGAGAAGTTAAAGGCATGCATGGTAACAGGGAAATCAGATAACCGACTTTGACATTCAGTAAGAACTGGGTGCTTAACTCTGGTTTATGTCATCTCTCCAAGCCCAGGCTAAGGCTAGTCACGAGGAAAAGCTTTCTAATGATACAGACAGTGAAACACTGCAAAAGACTGCAGGACAGCTGGAGTAGACTGCTGACCTTTATTGTTGGCAGTTGCACAAACATCTGTCTCCATGACCTAAGATGATCCGGTATTGAGGCAGAAGGATAGATTAAATGAACTTCCACTGTCCCTTCCAACCCTGTATATCTGTCATCTTAGTCATTGAATTATTTTTCTGTAACTCAAACTCTTAAGGTTCATAGGCTAGGGAAGGAACTTATATTGAAGAAAGTAAAGATAACACATAGCAGAGTTGATAAACAAGAGTGATTTTACAACACAAAATACACAAGTATAATATATTCTTATTATATTATAATAAGATATAATATTATTAGACATTATAGAATGTAGTTCTATATTTGTTGAGATAGTCAGTTCAATATGTTAATTTTTGATCATTAGGATTATTTTAGATTTTGATAGAATAGGAGAGTGCTACCCTAGCTAGCTGCTGCATTAGCATATACCAGCATCAAATGTGGGGTGATATCCCTCAAGATATTAACTTCTCCCAAATTAATGAGTGAATTAATTAATTAATTAAATCTGAGTGACCCCCTAGAAAGTCTTTTAGTTGAACATGAAGATATTCAGAGAAATACTTAAAGCATAATTAAACTGTAGAAATACACATCTGTATTTAGGTTTTCTTTTGTCTTTGTTGAGAATCAGGACTCCAGGGTATAAAAATGATGTCATTGTCTTGAATTTAATGATGTTTTCATTCTGGATTTCAACCTAGAAAATGCCACCTGACAAATACTTCCTGGTATATTTCCTTTGGTGAAAGCTGTGAAAATCAGAGACTTTAACTCACATCTTTTTTTCACTAAAGGAAATGGATGGTTACCAAAGCATCTTCACAGCTATCTTCCATTTTGGAAATGGACAAGAACAGCCACATATACACAAGTGCTAAACCAATTATGTTTATCTGACATTAACATTTGAATGAATTTGAACAAGAATGATAATAATGCCTGGATAATTCACAATCAATGTCCTTTCCCATTTAAAATTTCTAGAGAATGAGTGGAACACTTAACAAAGGGAGATTCAACAAAGCAGGTAAATCAAGAAGGCCAAAAAATATAATAAAAGTAAACTATCAATGAGAAAAGTAAATCTATGTGATTCATGGTATGAAAATCTTAGTATAAAACACTTAATGACAGTGCTTCAATGGCACTCACACCAAAAACATTTTCAAGAATGCTGGAGAAAATTTACTGAGGTTAAAATAACTTTTTTTGCAGCTCCTTAGATGTGATTTCACATGGAAAATATGAACATGTAAAAATTGGTGGACTCAATTTAGGGGTAATAATGGAATCCACTAATAGTGAGTTACTGCCAAATACTGTTTAAAAATAAAGGACACATATCCAATACAGGCAGGCAAAGAAGAAAGGAGAGAGACAGATGAAAGAAAGAAAGAAAGAAAGAAAGAAAGAAAGAAAGAAAGAAAGAAAGAAAGAAAGAAAGAAAGAAAGAAAGAAAGAAAGAAAGAAAGAAAGAAAGAAAGAAAGAAAGAAAGAAAGAAAGAAAGAAAGAAAGAAAGAAAGAAAGAAAGAAAGAAAGAAAGAAAGAAAAAAGGAAGGAAAAGATGTATAAATTGAGAGAAAATAAAAAAGAAAGTAAAAACTTAAAAATCAGAGATATTTGTGAAGTACTGATCAGAATGTGGTGACCATTAGCTTATGAAAAATAAGGTCACTTTAGGGCATCTCTGTGTGAGGGTCACACACTTAATTTAGAACAATGTATCATGATTCATTCGTGTGGATGGGTTAACTATTGCATTCCCTTACTACTTCTGAGGTGAAAATAGATTAGCAGGAATTGGTGACCAGAATCCCTTCAGACGGTCTGAAGTCTTGCTAGTGTCATCTAAGACAGTTCCTTCTGGTGCAAAGCTGGGATTGCTATTAAGCAGTTTCTTAAAATGACTGTTCTGAATTTTAAAGGGTTATCTGGTCAACCTATGTTGCCAGTGAGATACCAATCTTTTACCAAAAGCTACATTATTAAACTGATAGTAGAATAAGGTGTATAAGATATTAAACAGAAAGTATTTTATGTATGTATATATGTGTGTGTGTTTGCATATGTATTTATAGACACTACACAAAATTACTTAACATATCATTATTAAATATGAAAAATACGTAAGATAACTAAGTACTATCGAATGACTTAATGACCTAGCTGCTTCAGGGAATTTTACATAAAATATGTGCCAAATTAAAAGCATTTCTTGGATTTACAGGGAAACATATGAACTTATCTTTTTTTTTAAAAGGCATTGAGAGGCTGAGAAGAAAATTTGAGACAAACATAGTTTTGAGAATTCGAAATTTTGTGAGAACTGAAATACCTTACAACATTCAGATACCTTTTGGAACTTTGCTTTAAATACTTTGAAAAAAATCCAGCTTCTCTTTTTTTTTATCCCTTTAATATTGAAACTGTATTTAGATTTCATATAAACTTGTATCAACAATATAAAGAAGAAATAATAGATATTGAAGTACAGTAATGATAGGAGATATAAAATTGCTTTGTAGCATTTCATAGTTTCAGCATTTACTGCTACTTAGAAAGAAGCTACATTTGCAATGATGCAATGTCTGTTCTTCACAGAATTCTAGAGTTAACTTTATTCCCTCTATTCCCAGCAGCCATTACAGTTAAGAATGTTTTATACCTTTTACCTCCCAGAGCTTCTTGATAGATCACAGGCTAGATTTGCTTTGTTAGCCATTTATACTTTCTGAAAACAACCCCTTTGTAAGGAGTGCTCTTGTTGGTGACTCCTTGCAGTCTTTAGACCCTGGGACACAGGCTGCCATATCTACAACAATTAGATGTAATTTTATAAGAAGTGTCTATCCTCTGACTCCTTTCTAATTTTATCCAATAGAAACTACCTAAGTAAAGTCATGTAAAGCTCTTACTGGGGAAGAGCATTTCAGAGGTAGTGTGAGACTGTAGTAATTTATGGTCTGTAACAGGCCTAATCAGAAGTTCCTGATGAAAGGTATTGGTTTTGATGCTTGTTCTGATTAGGGTTATTTAATAGTGTAGCTAATGCGTTCATGGGGAAATGTTCCAGAAACATAAGCCATTCTTTTATTGCTATGTCCAGCAACAGCAGAATTAGAGTCCTGAACTCTGGAAGTCTATCAGCCTGCAGTCACCTCCAGAAGAGTCAAAACCAATGTAAATCACCTCTGATACCTTTAAGAAAGCCAAGGGTGAGATGCTCTGATGATCCTCCTACAGCTTGGAACTGAGAAATTCTTGGCTCAAAATACTGACTTTTAGCCAACTAACTGTACAGTAGGTTTACTTTTTGGTGTGTTATAATCACCTCAGAAAAAGCACAAGGTGATCATAGAGAAAGGCTGAGGTAAAACAAGGGCAGAAAACAATAAATAGTTATGACAGAAAAAAATCTGAAAAGTTCTAGCTGTAATGAGCATTTTATACTTAGATTAAGGGACTTAACTGTATGCTAAAAAAACCTTTCTTCTATCAACATTACAGATTGTACTTTGTCAGACCTCAGTTTTATGCTTTGCAGCTGTCTGCGTAAATTGGGTATGAATAGACACAGTCCCCAGGATTTGCATTAACCTGATACTTTAGTATCAGATACTGAAAACTAGTTTTCAGAACTATACTTCAGTCAGTTTTGGTTCTTTGATTCCACAATGTCAGTGGACATCGGAAGTGTTAACGTGTTTAGCCTAACAACACACAAGTATGAAGTACACGATACCTGACTCCTGCAACGGCAGAAGACCTCAAGCACAAAGTCTGGGCTGGAATTCAGATGGAGAGTGACTCTTCACTGGCAGTAACTAAATGGAAATGATTTATATGCAGGGTGAAATAGCGCTCTTAGAAATAATTTGAAATTTGATGATAATTGTACTACTCACAGAAATGAAGACAAAAACATGTAGTTTACACAACTGTGGACTAGGTGATCTAAATATCTGAAAATAAAATCCAAACATCACTTTAATTAACAGGCTCCCCTACCTGACATTACTACAGTAATAGAATCCTAGCAAGTAGAAAGTATATTTGAAGTTCAGATAAAAGAAATCATCTGTTGGGTGGGGGGTTTTGTGTGTGTGTGGGGGGGGGGGGGGGGGGGCAGGTTGTGTGGTTTTTTCCTTAAGTAAAGCATGTTTAGACTGAAAAAAACCCTCTGGCACTATTTTATTGCTTTTTAAAAGTCATATCTGAGGTATCTTAGAATTAAAAATTCACCATAATACAAATATATCTCTTACTTGTATTGCTCTCTTATTTTTATTTTGGGAATACACATAAAGTATGTATGTGCTTCATTAATATTTTTTTTGTTTTTATCTTATGTAAATGGGAAAGCCATGCTCCAAATTCTAGTTACACGGTTTATTATTTTTTTTTACATATTTCAAAGGATCGGTCTATGAACATGATTTCAGAAATAAGTATAATCTTATAGCTATGGGTATTGTCTGTGAAATCTTCCATCATATCTTACAAGCAAGAAGTGGACTTTTGTAAGGCCTTTTATATGGTCCCAACAACTTCTTTCTGTCTGAGTTAGTGACATATGTATTTCAGGGGTGGACTGTTTGGTGGATGAGGAATTGGCTTGATGGTCGCATCCAGAGAGTAGTGGTCAATGTCTCAATGTCCAGATGGAGACTGGCGACAAGTTGTATCCCTCTGGTGTCTGTACTGGGATCAGTGCTGCTTAATATCATCATCAATGATACAGACAGTGGGATCGCGTGCACCCTCAGCAAGTTTGCAGACAACACCAAGCTGAGTGGTGCAGTTGACACACCTGAAGAATAGGATGCCATCCAGAGGGACCTAGGCAAGCTTGAGAAGTGGGCTCATGTGAACGTCATGAGGTTCAACAAGGCCAAGTGCAAGCTCCTGCATCTGGGTTGGGGCAACCCCAATATCAATACAGGCTGGGGGTGAAGGGATTGAGAGCAGCCTCACCAAGAAGGACTTGCAGGTATCAGTGCATAAAAAGCTGGACACAAGCCAGCAGTGTGCACTAGCAGACTACAAGGCCAACCGTACCTTGGGCTGCATTAAAAGAAGCATGGCCAGCAGGCTGAGGGAGGTGATTTTGTAACTCTACTCTGCTCTGGTGAGTGCTCCATCCCTGGAAACATTCAGGGTCAGGTGTGTCAGGGCTCTGAGCAACGTGATGTAGTTGAAGGTGTCCTTGCTCATTGAGCAGAGGGGTTAGACTAGATGACCTTTAAACATCCCTTCCAACCCAAACTATTCTATAATACTATGATACTACGTTCTTATGACTAATCCCTAGAATACAAAGAACTGTATATGACAAGAGATAGAGATATGATCATTATTTCATTTTTGTTATTATTCAGCAGGTTTCCATTTGACACTCGCAAGCAGCATCAATGAAGGACAGCATAGTACTAACACTGCCAAAATGGCAATATAATCTCATTTAAAACTGGCTTTAATTACAGCAGTAAGTGATTAAAAATCTGTCCTTAATGCATACAGCATGCTTGTTAAAGACAGATTATTGGCCTGACTTGTTCACACTGGCATCTACAGATAATCCTATAGGTGCTCTTTCTTCAGCTTTCACAGTGTGCCCAATGTGTACACAAATGTAGATATCTGGCTAAACTTTGAGAACAAAGAGCCTCTCCTATTAGCTTGGATGGAGGAAGATGCACTCCAGCAGATTTTTAAAAGAAATGGTACTACACTGTTTGCACATCACAAAAGTTGTGGTCAAGCATAAACAGAAAGGCAGGGACTATGAAATTCATGGTCAGTGTTGCACTGCCCTCAGGCAACAGGAGAACAGGGAAGTAACTAGGTTCTTGGAAGGTAATTACAAACCTTTGAGATATCAGAGGCAACACAGCTTGCCTCCTTGTCTTGGCCCACCACAGAAGACTTGAGTTGCTTGCTGGTTTCCATGAGTTAGTTCAGTGACTTGTTTTCTCCAGTGTTTGCCTAAGGTTATAGTGTAACTTCACTGGGATGACTGGGCAATGCCACTCTGCCTTGAAGACTAGTGAAATGAACAAAATTAAGATCAATTTCCATGTCTTCTGTGTGGATGTTGAAGTGAGCCAAAGCTGTACAAGGGAAGAAGAAAGAACACACTTTAAGTATGCAGAACAATGAACAAATGTACAAGTTCGTCATTGGATGATTCTTGTATCAACTTTCTATCTTCCAGATTATTTTGGTATATATAACATAGTTCCTGTGGCATATTAGGAAGATACACATAATAAATATAGATCACATCAGCAGAGAAACTCTTAAAGGCAGAGGATCAAATTATTACTTCTGCATCAGTCTGTTTCTTCTCCAACTGAATGAGTGTTGGTTCTGGGTTCCGGAATTAAATAGAATTATGGAAAGAGATTTACATCTTTTGTCAAAAATATAAAACTGGTGTAGCTAACATCTAGACTCAAGCCTTCTTTTCAGCAGGCACTGAAGAGATTTTCATTGTTATTTATCTCTTCCATCATACACAAATTTCTTACTGAAATTGAAGCAAAGACTTAAAAACCCACTATGCAGATCAGACAGTTGCAGAATTTAGCCCTACATTTGTAAATATGTGTCATTTTTTTATAGGCAGAAGGTAAAGGCGACAAAATTTACTGTTTTAATCAGCCATTCGACAACACAGGGCTCAGGAAAGCAATTAACAACATATGAAGCATAGAAAAAGCACACACAATTAAGAAGACAAACAACAGAATAAAGACTATCTCCTCTGGAGAAAAGTAAGCTTAATTTCCCTGCCACCTGAATTTGGCTCATTACTGAAGAGAGTGCTAAAGATCTCCCTAATGACAGAAAATCATCAGACCGTAAGGAAAATATATAATACTACATCTGCTCCATTAAGAATGGCAGCTATAATTCTTTTAAACATAAAGCTTTAGCTTGAATCAAATAACTTACTTTCAGTCTTTCTAGAAATCGTAACCCTACCACTTGTTAAATGTCCATGTGAACTTGAGCATCCTAAACCCACTTTAGCTCAGTAATGATTTAGAAAGACCAAATCCAAGTTAAAAATGGGAATTCAAAATCACAAAATGAAAGTAATTTCTTAAGCTATGTTTGCTAAAATTTATTCCGTGACAAACTAGAGTCTAATCCAGTTTTTGTAGAGTTCCTACTCAGTTCAGTAAAATTTGGATGAGATCCTTCTGACTTAACATTATTGCAGTACCAATATATTCAGATATGCACCTCTACCTACCATTTCCTCGTATATTCTAATGGAGCAAAATATTTGTGACAGTGGTATGAGTCCCAGTACTGTGCCCAGCAGACTGTCTTTAAGCCTGGTAGATTCTGTGATAGGTTCTGCAAATGTTCTTTCTTTTTAAGCATTGCCTGTGAGGAGTAACACCTCTGATAGTTGCTAGAGGTCTGCAGACCACCAAGTATTGACTGAGTTCATATGCCTGACCAACAATTTAGACACAGAGTATTACTTTCCTGCTTACTTCCTCTGCTGCCTTACACGATGAGCTGACTCCTTAAAGTGAGCAAGGTTGCATGTACAATAAAGAGAACAATATAAACTTTGGTAATAATGAGCTGACCCTATAATAATTTTCAAATAAGGAAATTCCACTTGAATTAGGAATGAATACTTTCTTGTCTTAAGTTTCACTACAGGTCAAATTCATACCAGGACTAGAAGTGTCTCTCATGGAAATGGAATTTTAAAACAAGTTCTGATACTATGAATATGCTGTAATAACAACATGACTTACGTTTTTTGTTATCTTTAAAATATTTTCTTCATTACTCAACTGGTAATTTTTAAATAATGTTTATATAAGAGGATTGTTTTATTTTGTGTTCTTTATTTTTTTTTCCTAAAGAACAGATCCATCTTGAAAGTTTATCTCAAATGTTGAGTTTTATCCTTTTTAATTAGAGGACATAAACAATCGCCTTTGTAGTCTAGTAGCTCTTTGAACTGCCTTTGAATCAAGATCAGAGACTACAATAAAAGAACTTCTTACTGTACATTTTCATAGCATTCTATGTGAGATGCTTAACATGTTGAAAAACTTAACATTATTCAATATTTGCAGCACTAAAACAAGACAAATGTGGAGTTTTGGCTGTCATTTCTTCTCATGTACTTTGCTAGAAGAAAAATGTATTTTCAGCAGCAAACTTCATCTACTAAAAATAAAGCTTTGCAGAAGGGAAACTATATTCATTTTAAGTTTTCCTACCATTGTTCAAAGCAAATAATATATGTATAGTGAAAAAAAAAAATCTGAAATGGAAAACATGTATCTGAAGAAAACTCCAGTCCCAAAATAATCAGAAAAATAGTAAAATTAAAGACGAGTGTGATTTTTTATGACCAGTCCGCATTTAGCACCCCTTTCCTTTTACAGATGCTAATTTTCCTTCTCAGCATCCTAAATATTTTGAGCTCTCAGGACTGTCCATGCCTTGCATATTTTTTCCTTGTGGTTTTAATTTGCAGGAAGCTGGGCTGCTAATGCAATTGCAAGCGAGCCTGGGCCGGCGCGGGCAGCAGATGAAAGGCGCGGCCGTGCCTCCCGTGGGGTGCGCGCCGTGACCCACTTCCAGGGCAGCCAGACATAACACAGGAACCACGTGCTCCCACCCCGCCGTCAAAACAAACCATTAAAAGCAGCAGCTTAAGACTGATTTAGGACCCTCTGGTCTTTAAGTGGCGTATGACATTTTTGATCTGCTAACTGATCACAGGTGGATGAAAGGGGATCTCAGATAATTAACTGAATTCAACAGGTTCACTGTTACAAAGCAGGACAGCTAGAGTTTCACAGATGAGAGCATTAAAAAAGCAGCACTCGGTGATTGCCATGGCAAAAGCATGACTGAAAAGCAGAAGATGAAAACATGCTCTGTTTAATATCCATGCAAAAATTCTACCCTAAGTGTCGCATCCTCCTGATTAAATTCTCGGTTCTACCCTCGCTAACGTCGCATTTCGGCAGCATCAAATATTCCATGACAAATACAAGCATGGCTGAAAACAGCTGGGGAAAACATCGTGCATAAAGAAACCCTATCCATGGCTGGGAAAGTAATATTTTTCAGTAAATAAACTAGTTATATCTTGCTCAATAAACCTAGTATTTTTAGAAAAAGGAATCCAAACTTACTAGGTTAATATTTCAGGTTATTTAGTCTTTCACGCCCTCCACCTAATTTTAGTATCATACTTAGCAAAAGCTGAGTAGAGACACTGAGGCAGGGTACCCGTGGCAACAGTTTCAGAGGTAGCTAGCTGAAGTGTCTTGCAATAGAATTACAAAATAACTATTATTTATCAACCAGTTATTATTATTACTTTGGTGAGTGTTATTAATTTTGAATAGCATCAGAGTACATGATTTCAGCCCGACAGCTACTGAGACATACAAATTCCTTATTGAACATGAAAAAAAGGGTGACAATTACACTTTTCTCTTTTTTTTTTCATTGACCGTGATTTTTTTCTTTCTTGAAATGGAAAGTTGGTACATGAAGTCATCAGACTATTAAAATCCATCCCTATGTGCTGGCAACAGATGGGGCTCACTTGGCTCAAAGGGGGAAAAGAATCCTACATCGGGAGTTAGCAGGGCTCATCAAGAGAGATTTAAACTAGATTTGAAGTGGGGAGGGAATAAACCCAAGCTCATTAGAGATGAGCCTAGGGGCAGCACGCCAGGGTTGAAGGCGAGATCGATAGCACAGCTGAAGTCCATCTCTGCCAATGCCTGATGCATGGGCAACAAGCGGGAGGAGCTGGAAGCCATCGTGCGGCAGGAAGACTATCACATAATTACCATCACAGAAGTGTGGTGGGAGAACTCCTGTGACTGGAGTTCTGCAATGCATGGCTGCAAAACCTACAAAAAAAGGGGATAGGCAAGGAAGGAGAGGTGGTGGAGTATCTCTGTATGTCAGGGAGAGTGTCAGCTCACTAGAGCTGAACGGTGGTGACAGTAGAGTTGAGTGTTTATGGGTAAGAATCAGAGGGAGGGCCAACAAGGCGGATATCCTGGTGGGAGCCTCTTACAGACCACCCAACGAAGATGATGAGACAGATGAAACGTTCTACAAGCAACCAGGAGAATTCTTAAGATCGCTAGCCCTTCTTCTCATAGGCGACTTCAACCTACCGGATGTGTTTTTTTCATTGGAAAATGAAAAAAACTACAACACAGTGGGTAGGAAACAGTCTAGGAGTGTGGACACAGCTCGTCAGTGAGCCAGCCAGGGGACATGCCCTGCTAGACCTGCTGTTTACAAACAGGGAGGGACTGGTGGGTGATGTGGTGGCTGGAGAACATCTTGGGCATAGCAATCATGAGATGATAGAGTTTTTCATTTTCAGAGAAGTAAGGTCTCTCCAGTATGCCATGGACTCTAGACACCCACGGGGCAATAGCATGCCTTTGGGCATGGTAAGCTCCCAGAATAAAGAAACAGAATTGCTGGTAGGATGCCTTTTATTTTCTAGATGTCTGTATTTACACCACTTTTGCTTCTTAGCAGACTCCACAGGTGTAGCCTGAGTGCATCTGGGACCTTCTGCTCCCATGTTAATTGCAGCAGGGAACAACCTAACAGCTAATCTAGAATCTTCCACTTTGGGCAGGAGTCATCTTTTTCATGTTAGAATCCTAGAAACTAGGCTTTTAGTTTTAGTCTAACTCCTCTCGCTTGGGGGTGTGTGTAGGGGGGTGTGTGTGTGTGTGGAGATATTCAGAAAACAAATATGCCTGTCTAAGAGATGCTTTGGGGGTGAAAAACCTTCTAGAAATATGCATCCTGCTGCAAAAGACGTCACTTTACTTGTGAATTTTCCTCCACTGTCAATAGGGGAAAAAAAAGGAGAAACCACTACCCACCAATCCTAGAAGAAAAATAATCTCTCAGCCTTCTAGGCAAGAACCCCCCCAAAAAATTAAGAGTATAAATAACTGGGTGATGGATTCAGGGATTACTTTTTCATCTAAGCATTCTCCATGTCACCTTTTTTAGAAGTTATCCCTTTAAAACTTAAAAATCCTGATATAGCTTACATATTTTGTAAGGGCATTCAAAACCAAAACCCCGTTATTTTGTGATGTGATAACTTCTTTTTTATACAGTGTCCTTCAATTTTTCTTGAAAGAGGACAAACCTTGACTTCTTGATACATGTTATCTGAATTTATTCTTTGAGTTGAATTAAGATTTGTTTCCTAACTTTTCAAAGTTCCAATGAATAAATCTGTTCCTTTAAACACTTGCGTTTATATAGTTAAACAAATGTTATATATAAAACTTTAAGGCTAAATGGGGCAATACAATTTGCTCAAAAACTTTGAATGTTGAGAAGATTTAGGTCTTTTAAACTGTAACATGATTGGGGACAGGAGGGAAATGCTAATAGAATCCTCCACTGCAAAATAGGTATTTCCCTGATCTGTGTTTGTCTTGTTTGAGTTTGGGGTTCTTTTTTTTTAATATTATGATCACTTTCAAGTCTTATATCCAATAGAATCTTAGGAAAAAAGTAATATAGTAAAGTAAGGACAAAGTATATATTTTTTAAGAAGGCCAAAAAAAAATTTCAAAGCTAAATGAAGACATAAATGATGATAATCTCTCCAACCAGTGGATTTTTTTGAGTGCAGCTTTCCCACAGAATAAGGGAGAAGATAAGGGAGCTTCTGTACTGTTTGAGGTAATAATTGCTTGTAAAACACTCTTCCAGTCTTCTTACTCTGTTCCGGTTCTTCATGTTATTGATTGGATCATAAATAGTAAATCTCCCCATAACTTTTTGTTATTCCAGTTAACTAAATGCCCTTGAATAGCCAGTTTATATAGCAACTTCTTCTATTTGAGGTACAGTGATACCTAAAACTGTTTGCTTACATGAAATGGTTCCCAGGTGAAATTATTCTATTTGTGCTTTGCTGAAATGTACATATTAAAATATGAATAAAAAATATTATATTATTCACTGTCATTATTTGCACTATAACATCATTGTTCTAAAATCTGTATTCTTCTCTTAGCATTTCAAGTTGATCACTTGTACTTTCAACTTTTCTTTGAAAAAACATGTTGGCATTAAATAAAAGCATATATTGCATTTGCTCTTCTAAAATCTTTTTTCTAAGATGATTGTACCAGATAGAAGACTTTGAAGTGTTGTCAGTTTTCTCAGGGTGAAAAAAAAACCCAAGCTTGCAGCTTGTCATTTCAATTTCTTAGCAGTCTTTTTGGTATTTAACAAAAAGTGGGATTTATTTCAGCTTTTTGCTTGTTTTGCTGTTTGGTTTTGTTTTTTTTTTAATTTTATATTGCATAATTATTTTTTCTTTCATTTACTTATCTAATGTAACAGATGCTATAAAGAAAATTCAGTAACATTCATTACTGAGAAAGCCTTGAATGGTTTCTCATTCCATGTTTATTTTGGAAAATGGATACCTATTTGTTAAAGTTATTTATCCAGTTGATCTGTTAACATATAAATTTTCTACAGGAATGTTCTTTTGGTGTTGCATGTACGATAACAGAAAGAAAAAAAGTCTAATAAAATAAGATTAACTAAAAGTAGTGAAAATTGCATCATTGTGCTTTCATACTGATCTGTTTAAGTTCTTCTTTTCTTATAAACACTTCTTGGACCATTCTCTCTTTTTACTTCTGGGACTTTTTTCAAGTCCATGTAGAGTTCCAAGAAAAATAACTAAGGGAGACAGTTTAGTTTCCATCATACTTGGCAAATGAAAATTCTGGAGAACTGGCGGCCTGAACCAGAACAACAGCTGACTCACTCTATTTTCTCTTTTCCTTAAGATACAGTTTATATTTCAAGGACATAAACAGGAAACTCAAGGAATTAAGTGCAGTAGCTTCTGGGTTTTTTCTTTCAGTTACATTTTTAAGAAACACCTTTGTGATGAGATATTAATTGATATTTCTCAAAGAAAATAGTACAGTAAGACCATATACCAGTAAAACTAAGACTGGCTAAAGTCTCTTGAAGTCTTGAAACAAGTGGCAGCCCTGCCATAAGCTCCACAAACTGCAACGTCTGACAGGACTGCTGAGGAATACTCATGTTTCCTTTTCTTTTTCCCCATGCACTTTATAAATATACATATATACTATACACATATGTATCTATATATAAAAACTGAGCAGCTTGCAAAGTTAATAATAAAGATGTATGCTTTATTAAGAAATATTAACAATCATAAGAAGATTTCTAAATTAGATAGATTGATTTTCACCATATTGATAACTGTAAAGATTAATTTTCAAAACATTTCTTTTGCTTGCATTGTGACCAACCAGACATGATTTCTGGATAATTTGAAATAAATTGTGATTTAACAATTAAAAATGTTTTGAATGCCCTCAATTTTGTTGTAATTGCTGTTAAGTGTGTGTTAATAGTTTAGACTGCATCTCACTTTGTGCAAAGCTGTATTGCAACACCATGAACACAACAAAAAAACTCAACAGACTTTAAGTATATAGAGAGCATGTGCAAGTCCTTAGAGATGTGACCTTTTATCTTTTACTGTCATATTTCATAGCATCTTGACTCTTCCAACCACCCTATTCTTCATTTGATTTTCCTCATGTTATTATGATGGAATGTGAACCCAGACTTCCTTGTTTTACTGCTTTTAAATGCCAGTCTCAGGCACTAATATCTGCCTCTGTTGTTTTAGCCTTTAATTTAGTCTACTGTCCAGGAAGTGGCCAATTTAATGCCCTCTCCCTTTTAGTTAACTAAACCTAGCTTGAAATTTCTAAAAGGAAACAGCTGCACTTCGGTAAAACACCAAAATCACTGGATACACTTCCCTTTCCTTCCTGGGACTGAGGGGGAGGATGGGTTGCTAAACTAGAAACAGACACTTCATGCACTAGCAGGTGGCTATGCAACCTTTCTTCCACACAACATCCAAATTTTGCCTTCACCTAAGATCTGGTTCTATTCATGAAAAACAAAATCTTGGCACAAGAGACCCCACAAGTTGAAGTCCCTGAAGTTTCTGAAAAAGAGTTTAAAATTGAACTCAAAGGCCATAAAATGTAGTCCAGAGTTTGATTCCCCCTTGGCCATCTCCCTGGCTTGCCCACACCGCACAATACACTTTCCAGAAAAACTTGTTCTCATCTTCCTGGAGAACCAAGCTGAGTAACAGAAAACTGTGGCACTGTAAGAGCGAGCTAACAGGCCCAGGATCTCCAACGCTTGTTGAGAGAGCAGAGCATCTGGCAGCACCTACCAGCCTCTTGTATTATTTCTTAACTTTGACATTAGCAGTGCCAGCTGCCGGCAGGTTGGAGGTCCTTAGACATTCTGTTGCTGGTTTTCCTCAATATCATCACAACTCTCCAGTGTAGTTATCAGAATAGTGAGTGGTTCTTGCCAGTGGGGATTCAGGGGAGGGTGGAAGTTCCCTCTGGCTCCAGTAACACGACACAATGCAGAAAGCGGTTTTGAGAAAGCATGTTACAGGGAGGAACAGCCTTCATGTGCTTCCCCCTCACCTATGGTTTTCAACTGCATCGTGTGGTCCTTAGGTCTGAGACAGTCTTTATTTGTGCTGAGCTGTGGGTTCATTATGATTTCTTTAAAAGGCTGCACTCCTCATATTACACCGGCATTTATAACTCTGATTAGTTTAAATAGTTCCAGTTCTTCTATATCCAGAATATCCTTCTGATGCTTTTACAAAATGTGGCTGTGTTTCTGTCAAACAAGATTAACTAAAATAAAAGGTATATCAGTTTTCTAGGAAGTATGTTGGCCTCTTGCCTACTCATTCTCATCAACAAAGCATGCTACAGTTTGTGTCTTGGCTATCCCAGACATTCTCTCTCCCAGCAAGCGTTGCTGTGACAGCTGAGATGAGTCAATATTTCAGTATCTAGATGCAATGTCTCAGACGAGTAGCAAGGTGCTTGCTATTAATGAAATTGCATATCTAGTGTATTTTCAACTTTGACCACATTTTGACAAATGATAGTAATATCCTCATACACGGGATGAAGTTTTTCATTTCAAACCTAACATCAGTGTCAAAATTCATACAAGCCAGAATCAAGTTCACTCTACCTATTACTGTAATTCTCAGTCAGCTGCTGAAAATTCAATAAGAATGATAATAAGGATATTTTACAATGCAAATTCAGATATATGCATTGAATGGTCATACCTGATTGTACTTTACTATTGTAATGTGTATTAATACTTGCTTCCTTGCTTGGCATGTCAGTAGTGTGGTCTGCTGGGCAGTGGGCAGGGAGGAGACTGTATTTCTGACCACTGCACAGCTTTCTCCTGCACTTCTGCCACCAGCCTGTGGAGTTGAAGAGAAGCTCTGTTGCAATGGAAGGGCAGGAGTTCCCTACACTCCCTTAAGAATGTGGAAAATGGGATATTGGTGAGGTAAATCTCCCTGGACCCTGTAGTAAATCTCAGAATTCAGCTTCTCTTCTATCACTGTATTTTGCCCTAACAGACTGGCACAATTCACTAAAAGACCTTTTGTTCTTACCTTTTACTCTCCTACTAAAGAAATGGAATCTCATCTTCTCAGCAGTGGTTAGTAAAAATGTATGTAATTTTATTTTTTTAAAAACCTTGAACTTGTTTAAGGTTTTTTCCATTTTTGTTGAAATGAGATCATCAGTGAGATTGCAAGAGGTAGATATTTAAAGGAACACCTGGAATAAATCAGTTCCAGGAAATAGAAATGTTAAAGGGCAAATGTAGCAGGGGATATAGGAATTTTACAAAGAATGTCACCAGGTACCTCATAACAGCTCAGCTGCTGAGGTTTTGCTTCTGCCTTTCAGTACAGAGCAACCTTTTCCAAGGTAGGTTTACCTTGGTATAGGTCCTTGTGCACAACTGCAGTATATTGAATACCATTGAAATTTTGTGCTAGATTGTCGTGAACTATAATTTTCCAAGGGTGATATTTTTGCTACTGTATTTTTGGACCTTTCTATGATGAATTATTAATACAGTGAAATATCTATCCACTATACATAGCACATCTATCTTATTTGGATGTTTTGGACAGTTTAGAAATGTGGTAGCACTTTCTCATGAAAGACAGAGCAGAGTATTTAATCATTAAACATTTTTTAAAGAATAATAGAAAGATATGTGGAGCATTTATATGGCTAAACTTTAGACGCCTTATTCATCCAGATGAACTAGCTGGATGGCTACATCTACTGTAGGGAACAAAATAGGGAGAAAACAAAGACTCAAAGAAAACACCCATAACAATCTTCGTTGTCTAATTCTTAGTTCACGGCTGGTATGGTTTAGACCCACTATCCCAGGTGACAAAGTACAAACGGTTCCTGTAGGTATTCTCATTATAGCTTCAAGACTGTAATGTACCACTTCAGTAGGCTTCAACATAGCCTTCTTAGTACCGCAGGCTTATTAAAGTGAGAAAAATACTCGCCAAAAATATTGTATAGGTATATCTATGTAGCTATAGCTATCAATGATGGTAATAACTGTCCTACAAGGGACCTTTTGCCACTCAGCCAAGGCCCAGGGACAAGTGTTATTTAGTATAGATGTAAGCAGCCTTGACAGCTTAGTCTTTGAACCAGGTATCAGCTCCTGGACTTGTTTCATTTAGCTGTTTGGGTGTCTCTCTAGTCTCCTTTTATCTCTTTTAATGTCTGTGCAGACACATGGGGTCCTCCAGAGAGTGACACAGGTGACTGAAAATAGACTTACTCTCAACTGTTCAATTGAGAAGACTTGTTTCTGTTGGCTGAGAAAGCTAACCAAGGAAGATATTGCAGTAAATAAGCAGCTTTAGACTGGGAGGTCACGCTGCTCACTGTGGTTGCAGAATCTTGTCTGCAAAGCTAGCCAAGGTTTTGACAAGTATAAAGACAGAATGTTTTGATTTGATTTTTGGGCCTATTTTCTTTCTTTTTTTTTTTTTCTTTTTTTTTTTTTTTTTTTTTTAAAAAAAAGGAAGTTAAATTGGAGAAACTCACATCTTTATCTTTCCCTTTGAGACACAAGTTTTTTGAAATTAAATTGTTTTTTCATTTATGGCTTTATTGCAACTGTGGACTGGAAAAGTGCCAGGGATAATCAGAAAAAATGAAAACTAATTTTGTATAGTTTCTTTTCTTTCTTACTTAGGTAAGTTCAATAGACACATTTTGTACTGTGCAAAGTATCTGATAACTGGTAATTACAAGGACTTTAGGGATAACTATCTTTTTGAGTGTTTGTGTAAAACAACAAAAAAAAGTGCTTAGAGGCTGCCCAAGTCAATAACCAAAACTTTAAAGTGAATAACTATGACTATAAAGCAATTAAAAATGGGGATGTCTGATAATGTCTTGTTGCTTGAATGTCTTCTCACTAGTAACCATGGAAAGGCTCCTGAGCTTCTTATGGACAAGGGACACAGGAAGGATGCCTTGCATGGCTGAAGAAAGGTGTGCAAATCTTGTGCCATAATCTTACTGCAGAGACAGAGGAGAGTCATACCCTGAGATATTAATTGATTGTTAGAAAACCTTATTCACAGTTTTTCCAAAGCATTGTTTTCAGCAATTTTTAGATCAAGCGTGCACTGATTTTAATACAGGCCTTTTGTCCCTTACTTTGATCCCTGTATACTATATTGACCTAATATTATGAATCCATTTGATTCAAAACAATTTTGTAATAAAACTGTTTCTAGATGCTTTCATCTAACCCTGCAGGTGTTAGAAAGAACATTTTCCTGTTCTTAACAATTCACTCCTACTCCATTCCTAGTAGTGTTTCAGAACAAACTAACTACTTACATGTCAAATGCAGCTAAAGGATATATTCAGGCAATTATACAATGTGAGAGAAATTAGATACCAACAGGTAATTAATTCTGGTAGTTCTGTGTTTCAAATGTATCTTTCTGCTCAAATTGTGGGAATAAAATATTTACATACTTATTTTTGAATTTAACTATGAAGTTTTCAGAGATTCCACTCTCCTTCATTACCTTGCCTCCAAGATACAGTATATCTGACCTTAAAAGGCTACAAACTTCTTTTGTATACACACTGGAATTCACATGGGGATCCTTGCTGGAATCAGCAATACATGCATTGGGAATCTAACTTTCATGTTACCTAGAACGCATATAATTTAAAACTACTTATTTGATCAACAGGAAAATCTGTTTTCATAAGCAACCCATGAGAGTGAAGTGCGTACAACATAACAGCTATTATTTTTACTATTGTTGTTATTTTGGGGTTCCTTTTTCAACAAACTGCACATCTTGCCTCCAAAGCAGAGTTTAGGTATTTTCTGAAGAGTTTGTGAATATAATATTGAAATGCAATGTTGACATTAGATCTTAAAGGAAAATTTTAATAACCTGTATTTACATACAGCAGTCTGGCACCATCAAAATTAGTAGCAAGATGTCCATCCGTTCAGTTGAGTGGGTGTTTCAGCATGACAGTGTGTAAGGCAGTCTTAAAAAGAACTGAAGTTCACATTGAACTAAACTTTTTGTGCCTTACTTAAAGCTATTATGGAAAATATTCTACCCCCACATGTAACAAACACAAATAGCCAACATTGTACCCAATGGTTCTCAAGGCTGGGCGAGGAATACATCACTGCTAACACAATAGCTGAAACACAATTGTCTGTCTTCAGGGTGGGCAGAAAGTTGTGCACAGCAGCTGGAGCTTTAGAGAAACTGACAAGTTATGTTTTTATGAGCTGCTTGAAACAATCTGTTTCGACATTTCAGGAATTACCACAGCTTCTGGGAAAAGCCAAGCATGCAGTCTGAGCCCAACAAGCCAGTACTCTGCGTGGAAGTTTAATTAAGCCACCTACTGAGAAAACTACCATAGGGGAAGCTCTTCTCTGAGCATAGGATTTTCAAACCAGTGGAGAGCATCCAGGGAAGACAGCAGTTTCGACACCCAATATATTTGCCCTAGTTCCTACAAATTACACGCCCTACTTCTTATGAATTATGCATATTGAAAGCTCAGTTAGGAATAATGTTCACAAATTTGTTGGTTACAATGCTGGAATAGTCAGCGTATCAATCCATAAACAAAGTATGTGTTTTATCCACCCATCTATTTTGGGTTTGTAATTGAGTGGTATAGTTAGTCTTTAGTTTACTAATTGTCATTACCGCAATCTATTTCCTTTTTAAGCTTCTTCTGGTTTAGTTTTAATCCATCAATATCAGTGAATTTTCAGAAAGCTTGGTTACAGGCTGCAGTATGCCATTTGTGCCCTCAGATAGCGTGATAAAGGAATGAAGAAAAGCACAATGTCAGGGAATGAAGATCATTAGATGAACTTAAAGAGTTTGCATGTAATAGGTGTCACTTTATGTTAAATTAGAAAATGAGCTACTCTTAACCATAATTTATTTTCAAAAATTTCAGTTATATTTTCAATGAAATATTCTTTAGATTTTTGATGTAATACATGATGAAGAAATTGTCAGTGATTTTAAAATAAACATTGCATTGATGCCAGTTGTATAGTTCTTGCAAGTGAAACTTCCTACAGCTGAAGTCAGACATGAAAAGTTTATGTGAGGTTTTTGGAGTGTAAGTAGGTACAGCTTAATACTCATTGGAGTTTTCTAAGATTAGGTTTTAGATCATGAATGGATGTGAAACAGGACTACACTCCTTTTCTTGCCACTTCATCTTTATTCCCACTTATTGCTTTCTTCAGAACTGGTCCCATGTTCTACCTGGCACATGGAAACTTTTTAATTATTATTATTTTTGAATAACAATGAAATAATATTCATATTTTTGAGACACCCCTTTAAAAATGTCTTTCCCAATATCTTTCTATTTTACTGTTTAATCTACTGTGTCCAATGCAGCCCTTTAAAAGGTGCATTGAGTACCTATTTGTTACATGAAGTGCCTTATTTTATGTGAAAAAGAATTAAGTATTTCATTCAGGAAAGCATGAAGCAGGAAAGAAAAATTGCAGATGTTTGGATTAGTGTCAAACTAGCATTTTAGTTTTGCTTTTACTAATCAGCCGTTTTCTAAAAGGGAGGAAAAGATGGGATTTCTATATTGATCTTAGGTTTAATCTTGTCCTAGAAAAACATCACAGAGATGTTAGAGAAACATATTTTCACACACAAGCTAAATAAATACTTAGAGGTCATCTTTCACTAACTTATGTAGTTCACCCTTATCAACTGTCTATTGGAGTAGCTGGAACTTTTAAAACTGAAATGTCATATATGGAAGGTATAAAACAGATATGCTTTCTATAGGTGAGTTCTGCTACTTGCCATTAAAATTAGTGATACCTTCAGCTTTGAAAATTTAGTAATTTGTGCAGAATACATCAAGAGAGGTCGTGGGGTTGTTCAGTTTGCTGGAAACACACTGGTAGGGGGTTTTAAGTATGAAGAAATTAAATGGCCTGGGAGCTGTTTTCTGAGTCAGTTTCACTCCTTTGAAGATAGTAATGACATTTCCCTATTTTTCACTTTAAAAGCTAGATTAACCTCCACTAAAATCACAAGAAAAAAATTCTACTGGCTTCCTTGAAATCTAGAGTGACCTTTTCCGTGTTTGTCTACTACTGAAATGCTCCAGGATTCTCTAGCTCTTCTAAACCATAACTTCAGAGAAGCTTTAAGCCATTGAGTACTTTCCAGAAGAATCTCTACTAAAAAAAAAATGCAGCAAGCACAGAAGGATAATTTAAAACCTTGAAAATTTCTTTAGATTTATGAATTTGATATAGAAAATACTTGTTCTTCGTAGTCAAATTTTAAAAGCATTTACTGAAGAAAAGGCATCAAATATATCACAAATTATATATGCGGTATGTGCAAATGGTAGATTGTAAAATGACATGATTATAATTTACTTGCTGTGATTTGGAGATGTTAGCAGAGTACTAGAATGAGAGATCAGCTTTATGAATGTAAGTAACAAACATCATTAAAGCCTGTTTTGGTTTCAAAATTTCATGAATTCATTAAAAAAAGTTTACATATGTATACAAAATGCTTGCACTGTACATGTATGTATGTATATATGTTAAAATAGTTAAATAAATGACTAGAAGTAATAAGATTAAGATCCTGAAGAATGGAGTATGCGGGCAATAGACTCCCAGATTAGTTTAGTCAGACATGCAGAGGTTCTTAAAAGAAGCTGCATATAAGCTTAAAAGCCTGAGCATCTGACAGGCAGAACAGGAAAAACAACGTAAGACACGAGATTGCTGGGCTCTAAGTCACATTTAAACACCCAATAAATGGATCTTTGCTAAGCTGAACCTTTAGCATCTGACGGTTTATCAGATGTGCCAGACGAGGCAGGCTGCAGGGATCAGAGCAGGGCGAAGGGAGCAGCTATGGCACAATCAGTGCTCAAAGGGCCATATGTTCTTCCCGGCTGCGCAGGGTGTTGTGGCTGGTAGCCACAGAAATGGAACCAATATGCTAGGTGAGGAACGACAATGGGAGCGCCACCCTAGAGTGCAAAGTCCGGTGCGGAAGAGCCACAGCCTCCCAGAGGAACAGTGCAAGGGGCAGCAAGGGGATGGGCTCCACCAGGGAGGGAACCTGCTGAGTCACCATCTAAGTCTGCCCAATACTGATTCTGCTACTTCGACCCGAGCAGAAGCATTGAATGACAGTATCCGTATACAAATAGTAGGAAGTGAGTCAGTGACCTAGTTTTAGTTGTTGTTTTGATTTAGTGTACAGAAGTTTCTTTACAGGGCTGCTAGAACAAGATGAGTTCCAGTCACCTGACTATGATCATCTGTATGAGAACATTGATTGGATTAATTACGTACTTCAAGGTTTCTTACACATGACCCTGGCACACTTTAAGAAATACTCTTTATCCAGTTACAGGTTTTGCTACCAACAATACAAATAACTAGGAATATTCTCTTCAAGATTTACAAATTTATGTTGAAGGTGCTATAGATGTAATTTAAGATCATGTCAAAAATCAATATCATAACAGCTTCTTACTTACGTTTCAGTTGATTTGTAGGAGAAAGCGTGCTTGGGCTTTTTGTTTTTGTTTTTGCCGTGTACAAGATTAGGGCAGACTCTTAAGTAAGGATTAGTGTCCTTGTGTAGTCTGCAAATAGGATCTCTATAAATAACCATAAATCTTGGTTTAGTTTGTATTTTTTGTATGTTCCAGGATTATGAGAACAGGACCAGAGTGAGAGTATGAGGTCAGCATGCGATAAATTTGTACATGAGGCAAGAAGAATCACCTGGGGCTGTTTTTCATGAAGTTGATTTCAATTCAAGGCTACCTTCTATTCCGTAATTTTGCTCAGGTATAGGAGCATAGATTATTGTAATTATTATTCCAGTTGACCAGTAGCTTATTCCTGGAGCACTCTCTGTCTTCAATTTAGGAAATGAAAATACAGATAGGTTTGCATACCAAAGAAGAAAAGGTGTAATGACACCTGACAGGTACATATCAGATTACTCACTTGTCATAGCATCAAAAGAGCTTCAGCTCAAAGTACGGGAGAGTAGGAAGGTTAAAGGAGCACGCGTTGTTGGGACTGTTTTGAAATGACAGCATGAACATTTGTTTGCTTGTTAAACGAGTTGTGACCTTCAAAATGCTGCAGGAATAAAGATATGCAAATGTCAAGATAAAGCCTCTCCTCAGAAGACTGTCAGTACCAGCAAGCTACTGCTGACTAGTGGAGAAAGGAGGACAAGTGTCATCACTAGATGATTTGCCTTTCCTGATGTTTTTGAAAAAACTTAATCAAAGAAAAAATCAGAATTCAATATTTCTTGAAAAGTATTTGCTTCATACAGGAGGAACTGCCTCAGTAGTCTGTAAATCTGATTTTGGATTCCAGAACTCTCTCCTTGCCTCAAAAAAGAAAAAGCGCCCCATGAAAACTTAACTACAGAAGTGTTCACTGGGACATGCAACACTTCAGTTGCAGGTTCTGTGAACTGCTCATAAAATTACCGAGTGTCAAACTTTCAACTACTGTATACATTTTATGTTTTATAAAATTTACTCATTAAAATACATTTAAATGGAAAGTTTGGTACTTTCCAGTATTATGCAAAGGCATAAAGAAAACTATTTTTTCAGTTATAAATAAATATGCTTTAGCTAAAGGTAAAACACAAGTTTGTCTCAGATTTTCCACTGGTTAATATTTTAGAGATGGATGACATTTATTGACAGTCTCACAGAAGAAACCTCAAGGAAGAAAATCCCTTCAATTTAGAAGAAAAATGTATTTTTAAAAGTGGTAGCGTGAGAGAAAGTGAAAAGAAGGAGGAACAAAGTTTTAAAGTTATACAGAAATCTCTTTATTGTATTAGAAGTGACTTTGAAAAGCTCTAATCTCAGCTCTTCATACCGATTTACTTTTCAGTCCCAAGCAAGTCACTAATCTCTTTGTTCTCTATTTCACAATCCAAAGTGCTGTTCAGAGACTGTAGATAGTGACAATTTGGATCTTCTGGATAAAACTTTGTACTGGTGATATGTGCACAAGTGTGGGACTAGGCACCCAGTGACAGTGTTGCAGGACAACATGCAAACTCATTTCTCTGTGGCAAAGGTGGTAAGACTGCAGCTTTCTATATGTTGCATCTCTCCAACAGCCTAAATGAGTGGTAACAAAAATAGATCTGCAAGCGGCAATTCAAGGCTTTATCTCATGGGGAATTGTCCTGGGCACTATTCCCTATGAAATAGTCTCCACAATGAAAATTTTGAGGGGGATTTCGGAACATCAGAAGATACGGTCTATTAATTTCAGGGTACAAGGTTGCAAACACTGACTTGAACACAGCATTTGTTAAATAGAAATTATGGAAGGGAAAACTAACTGCAATTAAATCAGGTAAAGACTGAGAGACATTCTAGCCAAAAGGCAGTTTTATTTCATTATAAAAGGTTTTATGGTTCTGCTGTCCTTTAATTTTAAAAAATGCAATTGAAGCAGACAAGCTGATTTTCAAATTATAGTACATGGTTCCAAGAACTCTCATAGCTTTGCTAATTTGTAGTGTTTAGAGATCACAAGAAGATAATCAATCTGCTTTAGTGAAGTACGCTAGGCTTTTACATACACTGTCTTCCTGGGCAGCTAAAAAGTTTTGCTTCTCACCCTGCTTTGGGTACCTAAGTTCAGTGACAGTGGATTGTTGTCTCTTGAGTTACCCAAGTTTATTTCAAGTCTCATGTTGCAAGCAGTTTCATAAAGCTACAAGGTCTGAATAAATAGGTCACTTAAATTTAGGGTCAGTATATATTCACTTGTACATTCCTGAGCCCAGCTGTCACTAAATGATGAGCTCATAGTCAGTAGCTTAAAAAAAGAGAACAAAAATTTCTGTGAACTGTCTGTGGCTTAGTGAGTTAACAAACAGGATTGAGTAAAAATAGGACAGTTAATCATCTGTAGTACAGACAGCAAAGCTGTTTGTGGCTGGGCCCAGGTCACTCGGTGCTCTGTCGCTTCTCAGTTACTGTTTGTTGTGTCGGTGTTAGAACAGCAGTGAAGCAATTGCACTACTGGTAAAGCCAGGCAAGCATTCCTCTGCTGCGTGCCGAACCCTCTGGACTCTCCCATCCCTGCCGAACCAAGATTGCTTGATCCTTTCTTTTTGGAGCAGCATGCACAAATGCAGGACTGATGTGTTCATATCCAAAATCAGTGTGGTGAATCAGAAGTGCAATGTGGATGAAACACCTGTAAAGACACAGACTTTAACGGACTGAACCATTGTCTTGGCCATCTCTCTCTTTGCGCACAAGAAAGGTGCAGAGAGAGACACAAAAAAAGAAGTAACTACAAATTTTGTGGTTTCTTTACATTGAAAAAAGATGAGCAGAATCAGAAGTTCCTGTAAAGTAGAAAAGATGCCCAGCATTTTAGATGCTGTGAGCTATCTTCTTGAACTAGTTTGTTTCCAGCTATTTGCTTAGGGCCTGATTCTGCCTACTTGTCTTGCACTGAGCAGCATTTTAGTTGCAGGATGGGACATGGGGAATTTACTTTCAGATGAACATTGCATTGTGGACACAGCCCTGTGCTAAAGGCTCAGCACAACTAATGAGTCTTAGGGACATCAAGTATTGTTCTCTCTCCAGAAAGTGGGGCATTGCCATTATGTATTGGTTAGCTGCCTTTCAGCCATGCAACAGCTATTTTCAGAGTTCTGTATGTACTTGGGTAAATGCAGGCAGGCGTTAGCAGTTCCTCCCTTGGAGTACAGGAGGTGCACCTTACCAGGATGATGCAATCTTGAACTCATCCTCCTCTTGTGTTGTCAGAGGGGGCCTTCAAAGCAAGAGTTATGTTTCTTTCTTATGGACATGTCTGTCCAACTAATTCTCCTCCACCAGCACTTTCCATGGAGTATTCTGTGTTTTCTTCCTTTCCCCATATCAATGACTGCATGGATCGTACACATCCCATTTTACTGCTGTTTCCAACTCAGTAGTGTCACTGTCTAACTTTAGAAATCTTCGCTTGCTAAGGCTTAGCTCAGTTCACTGACTGAGCATTCAGCAATCAAATACAGGTCACTCTTGAAAATGACAAAAAGTGCTCAAATCCAACAATAAGTGTTAAATATTAACAAATATTAACAAAAAAAATCTCCAATTTCAAAACATCTCTTCTGACTTCTGATGACGTTCAGTAGGATGGGGTTTTTTTCTGTTTTTTCTAAACACTTGCAGTCTTTGTGACTCAAGAGGGTTATAACCAGCATGGTACCTGAAGCTAACTGCAGATGTTTCAGTTTCACTATTTGTTCTCCATTGTTTATGCTTCCATCATTTAAAGCCCAGAACAATAACCCTGACGCCCTAAAAGCAACATTAAAAGCACAGTAAGCTGTACTATAACAAATATTTCCATCTCCATTGACCATGAGACCTCACGTTTACTATGGTCACTGACACATTCCTTCCTCCCTGTGAGATAATCCATTTGGTGTTTTAAAGTGGGTATTTACTACATCACTTCTAGGCCCCTGATCAAGTGGATTATTTTTTATTTTTCATTTCTGTCACAGTAAAAACTAGAGTGAAAAATGCAGAGGTACTAAACTATAACTATTATGTGACTTTAGTAATTTTCTTCATTGCCACTTGGCCTATTCTGCAATATAAGATATTTTATCCTCCAGTAAATTTTCAAACAAATATTGTGAATACTAAACAAAGAATGAAAAACTATTGTGATTTTTTATTGTTGTTTTTGATAAAATGAAGAATAGTCCTGGAAACTGCAAGAGAAATCCATGTATGCAAATCCTAGCCAGTAACTGCAGGCCAAGGAGGTCTTGCAGGACCATTTTTGGAAAAGGTTCAAAAACTTCATTAAGAGACCCACACCTTTGTGTATATAACCAACAGAAAGAAAGCTTTGCAATGCCTGCAGTATATTTATGATAAATTAGCTATTAAACAGATTTTTCTAACAGCAATTTTCTTTGTGGTAGTCCCACTATGATACTAGATTTATTAAAAAAGAATAAATTTATTAGAATCTGAGTTTATAATGGTTCTGCACCTTTTACAATCCATTGTCTTGACTCTAAAGCAAAGTTCTGGATCTTTACCTTGTAGTTTTTGGATAGGACCCAAAACTGATGTACAGTTCAGACTCTTCCAAAACACCAAATCTCAGCTATATCTTAAATAAAAGATGACTGTGAGTTTTGTTACAATATTCTGGAAAGATTGTTATTTAGATCTTCAAGAGGCTGACAAACTGAAGCTGAATGGATAGCTTGTCAGTGTAGAAATAATCTGTATTAAGAAAGTGTAGTAGAATAATGATCTAAAAAAATATTATTTTTAATTCATGCATGAAAGTGACCTGATGGCTTATAAAAGATGAGCTATGATTGGGCTAATTTTCTTTCAAATAGATTACAAATGAGACCTTATAAATGTCTAGTTAATAAATCCTTGTTAAAATTATTAACCTGAATAATTTCTCAAGGAGGGAAGATAATTCCAATAAAAAATCTGCAAATATTTTGCAGGAAAAATTCATATCACAACTTATGAAAACAGCATTCATTTATTGAGCTATTTCTCAACATTTCATAGTTCATAAAAGAATAGCAATTATATATTTTGCTTTTAAATGTACTTAATTAGATTTGTGAAGTATTCATCTAACAGATTAAAGGATCCACCCTGTTACATTTATATTGCCATGTGAAAAGCTAACAGTGGACCTCCCTAACCAAATCTGGAAGTGATACTTCTTGCTCTTAAAGGAAAAGCAAGTGTTTACATCTTTTCCACTTTTCCATAATTTAGGTTTAACTTTTCAAGAAATTTCATGTTTTGAAACTGACAAGAAGGTTGTTGTTATGAGATGGCTCTCCAAGGAAAGGGTAGTTTTACACTCCTGGCAATTAGTGGTGCTCCATGTGCCTACCCTACCAAGACCAATTACAAGAGAAGACTAAAAGAGCTGTAATTAGATATGGTGTGATAGGTGCTCAGTCCCTGGTTCTGTCTCATGAGAAGGTCAACACTGAAGGATGCATGTGTTATTAATTACTTACTAAGAACCTTAAACACAAGCTGGACTGTATTCACAATACCATCTGAGAAAATATTATTATCACTGTATTGGTAGAGAAGGTTGTGGTAGACTGATGAAATTAATGCAGGAAATTCCCTGAAAAGAAAACTCATGTTATTTCAGAGGCAGTCGGTTGCCTGAATGCATGACTATCCTTCTTCTCTGATTTACAAAGTCCTTCCACCAAAACCACTAGAATTATATGCTGAAAAATCGTGAAAGGCTGAGAGAGCTGCGTTTGTTCAGCCTTGAGAAAAGAAGGCTTAGGGGTGACCTTATCACCATGTTTCAGTATTTAAAGGGTGGTTACAAAGAAGATGGAAACTCCCATTTTACAAGGAAGCATGTGGAAAAGACGAGAGGTAATGTGTACAAGTAACTTGTGGGGAGATTCTGACTGGACACAAAAGGAAAATTTTTGACAGTGAGAACAATCAGCCATTGGAATAATGTCCCCGGGGAAGCGGTGGATTCCCCAACATCAGACACTTAAGATTCAGCTGAACAGGGTGCTGGGCCATCTTGTCTAGATGGTGCTTTTGCCAAGAAAGGTTGGACCAGGTGATCCTTGAGATCCTTCCAAACTGGCGTTCTATGATTCTATAATTGAAAATCAGTGTGAAATAAAAAATAATAATAATCAGGTTTGTAGACTATATTTGTACCCCAAATATGAGATTCTGGGGTGGTTGACTATTTTATTTTCTTGGTACCTAGTCTACCTGTAAATTGGTCATACTAATAATTTCCTTTCCCTTGAAGTTTATATGCTTGGATTTTTTTAATTTGGTTTTGGGTTTGTGGTTGTTGTTTTTTTCTTTTGCTTGATTGAATGAAATGCAGCATTCCCAGATACTATAAAAGAGGTCTGAATATCAGAAAAGAAGGTTTCTCTCTGTTCTCTGACAAAACTCCTTGATAAAGGGTCCCATTGCAGTTCTCTTATTCAGACTAACTAGTGTTTCTTTCCTCAGGCAGGGTAATGCTTTTATTATGACAGTTTTATATACAAGGTATTATTCCATATAATGATATAACGATCTAGGTTATGTTCATTTGCACTTCGTAAACTATATTGGAAACCAGTATTAATCTGTTGTAAGTGTAACTTAAAAGAGTTAGAAATTATGCAAAATCAAGGGTAAAAAGATGAAGATTTATGGCTCCAGTTCCCCTGTTAATAACTTTACACCAGTAAATGGAGTAAGTCCTTAAATGCATGAGTCTAGTTTAAATATAAAAAAGTTGTTTTCGGTGTTGGAAAAGGTGACTGCTCTTCTGCTCCCATTTTCCTCTCAGTGTCTTTATTCAGATGAATTGTGATGAGTTTAATGCCAGAATTGTATGAGAACCAACAGAATATCAGACATGAAGCTATCTAGAGCAGTCATGGCAGTTATTTGTGAATTATTCAAGGCACTGACGGTGTGCCACAGTGCCTGTTGCTACTGAAGTGGAAACAAAATCAATTGTGTACAATATGTATAGTAATATGTACAGTGTGAAGGGAAAGCAGATGGCAGGGATGCATAAAACTTTAATGTCCTCCAATCTGTTAAAGTATTTTAATCAGCTATCATAATCATCACCCACTGTGTGCTTTGTTTACATGGGGAAGTGCTGGTGTGATCAGCCAGAAGAAAATCCTGAGAAATGTGCCAGTTCCAAAACCTGGTAATTAGATTTAGAAAGCAACTGTATGCTACAAAGGATTAGGACAGATTAGAAGATACCATGAAGAGTTACCTTCCAGTTAGGACTGCATTTACTCACAGCAAAACTGAGGTGAAATCTGTGCCAGCACAGGTTCAGCAGGTGACACATATGGAGAGATGCTATGTAAGCACTAGCCTGTGTGGCTCATGTTTCCACATCCCTTGAAGTGGTAAACACCAGAGATGGAGCATGTATTTTCCTCAGTTCATAAAGAACGTGGTGATTTCTGGCTAAAAAATGCAAGATGTAATCCTCAATATTATTTCTATGGCAAAATGTGGCTTGGATGGAGAATGTGGGCTTTTTCCCAGTGGTTTGTTTTTTTTTTTTGACATGCACGAACCTGAATGAGCAACTCATATTTTAGATGAAAGTTTCTGTCTTCCAATGCTGAAGGAGAAAGAATGATGCAAAATACTAAGCCCTTCTGAGATTAAAAATATTCATTTTGTTATTTATTGAGTTATTTCTTAACATTCCATAGCTCACTTTTGTATAAGCCTTTAAAGCCCCAGTAGGGACTTCAGGAGTGTGTTTGACAAATGTCTTACCCTGGAGGTATGCTTGTGACGACTAGGGTGGAGAAAGCCTGCAAATAGATTATAGCACGTAGCAAGTGTGTAAGAATTTGTCAAAGGCATATCCATTTTAGACTTACGTGCTCTGCTCTGATTCTTAATTCTTTGTTATGATGCTGTAAGGATTTATCATATCTCAGACTTGCTGTAGGAGACTTTGCCCAAACGAGCAATATATACTGCAGGCGGGAAAAAACATTACTGCTCACAAAATAATAGTGTTTTCATGACAGATGCCATTTTGTATCCAGTTTAAAGGGAGGATGACAGACATTAATTGTCAATATTTTAAAATGTGGCAGAGAAATTGTTTTTATATACTAAGCATATGCTACAAACTGAACCTATGACACTAATAATAGAAATATGTAGAAAGAATACTCTGTGAGGGGAAGAAAGTGGTGTACAGGAAAGAATTGGTGTTGATCAAGTTGATCAGGGCCCCACAAATTAAGCTCCTTGTCCAAAGTCAGTGGAAGTTCCTTCTTCTTCAGTAAGTGGACGGAAATGTATCTGCTTGGTACTTTGACCCAGATTTTATCATTCTTAAGTTAGGGAGTTCCTAGTGTATAATTAAAAGTGAAGCAGCTGATAAACTATGAAGGAAATAATCTCACTATAGGAAGGATCACCTGTGGAGATGTACTGCTGTTCTGCAATCCACTGTTCTGTGGGCTGCAAAAATACCTGATGGGAATGAGGATGTGCATCCGGGGCCGAACCCAATGACAAAACAGATTTTTGAAAGTCATTATGGGAGGGATATTCCAATTTTCTTCCCACACAGATTCTTTCAGGGATGTTGTCTACGATCTTATTTCCTCCTCTTTGAAATGGGAAAAATAATAATTACCTTTGAGAACTAAATCTTGTTAGTAATAATGTCTACAGTACCTGCAAGGTGCCTGCCTCATGAAGATATTTATTCAAGAAATGAATATTAATGCCTTGAACTTACTTGAACAAAGGACTAAAAGTCTGGGGAGTAACAAACAAGTCAGTGACTGTGGCTGGATCCCCACTCTCCATGTGGAGTTGTGATCCAGGCTGGGACATAGTTGTCCCCAGCAGAAACTCCCAGCAGCAATAAGGCAGTGAATAGAAGACCTGGAATTCATTTCTTCTGTTATCTTGTGTTCATTAGCTTGAATGACTGCCCTCACCTAAAATGCATCAAATTGTTCCTCTTCCCTAAAATCTATAGAGTGGAGAGTGTGAAGACAACAGCGGCTCACTGGGCTGTTTCTGTGATGGAACAGTTCTGTGCCTCCTTTTAATTAAGTCCACTTTTTTTTTTTTTTTTTTTTTTTTAATTGGATACATGATAATATTATCATTTTGTTTAATCTTTATAGAGATTTCCATGGAGGGAAGAGATTAGTGCCTCCAGCATGTGAAGGTATTTTCTTATCCTCAAAGGACTGATGTTACAAAGCCAGGTAGAAATTGTCAGCTGGAAAGCCAAAAAGTCTTTCAAAAACCGATAGCAATGCAACAAATGGAGTTATACACCATTCAGACACAACTCCTATAAATAAGGTATTTCACTTTCCTGTAATTGCCAGGTATTTACAAGTTCTTTTTTGTTTCAGTTATAGCTTTCCTCATTAACACCTGCACTTGTGGCAAATTATGTTTGAAAAGCTTCTTGTTTATTGTTATGCTTAGAAGGTCGCTCTGGATCCAACAGAGTGTACCTAAATTGCAGGTCAGTTGAGGTGACTGCAATGGCTCCTATCTTAGCAAACACAGTTGAAGAATGAACTGGAGGACTTGAAAGCCAAACACATTCCCCTAGGACCTGAGCATTTAGTTCATCTCAAGTATGCCACGAGATGCACACAAACAGATGGGCACAACCTTCTCAGACCATTTCAGCAAATACGATGGAGTGTAGGAGAAATACAAAGCCTGACCTGCCCAGTGTCAGCTGAATAACAGCTTACCAAGTTTGGTGCAGTCCTTTATAAAGCATGGGTAAGGCTTACAAACCCCTTGCTCAAACTGAAAGAAAATCTTAACATTTGGGTCACACTAACCGACCTGTCCTGACACCCAACAAACCAAGCAAGCCTTAGTAAGTGTCTGAAGAACATCAGTTTGTTTAAATGAGGGTTCCTTGATTATCAGACTTTATTCTATCCTTGGCTGATACCTAACTATCAGGCTGCGTCTCTTCACTTCTGCCAAGTTTGTATGTTTAGAAATTTTTGAAAGGTTGAATGACAAAGCATTTTAATCACATACAGTTAAATAAAAAGCTAATACTGACCTGTCATGACATTCAGGCACAGTTTAAAATCAACTCACAGGAAGACAAGGTTATGTTTAGTTTGGGGAGTTTTTACATCTACTTTGTATAAACTGACAAAGCTGTTGGGATTGAATGGAAATGACATGAAAGCAAAGTAAAAGGGCATGTCAGGCAAAGCTGATTTTTTTTCCCTCTCTTTTCTTTCTTATTTAATTAAAACAAATGCATTTAACAATTTAAATACAAGTCTGTTGACATAGATATAATTAGATGAATCTCAGTTGAGTAGAGGGTTTAACTTAAGACAGAAAAATCTGTTTTCTTTGATTTTTATTCCTTAAGTTTGACCTGGATCTCTGCCTGGTGCCTTGGAAATAACCACATAACCAAAAGTTAAATATTTAAAATCTTGTGATACTCTATCTTGGCACAACAAGATACAGAATAAATTCAGAAATACCCATATTAGAACTATGAGTTCATATAGGTCCCAGATAGCATGCAACACTGCTATATTCCAAAAAGGCAAAATATGAGATGTAAAACAATGACAAGAAAGGATTTACAATGTATTCAAGAACTTGTTTTATAAAGATGAATGCTATGTATCATAGTCCATTTGGAAAAAAAAAAAATCTGTTGAAACTGAAGTAAGTAGGTTATCACACAGGCAGTTTATAAGAAATCTGGTGAGCCCTGGTACATACAATTAAAGTACATGATGCAAAATTTAAGGTGGGAAAAATATGTGCATAAAGCAATATGATTTTGCTGTATTCAGCAGGAATATTTTTTTATTTATGTGAGGCTGCAGCAGACAGCTTTTCCTTCATTCCCTCTGTGACATCTATGTTATGGTACAGATGGAACAGAGGTAGCAAATACACTTATCCCCAAATCCCAGCCTTCACTTTCTGTTTTCCACTGAAGTGGAGTTTGTTTGTTAAAAGGTACAGAACAAGAAAAGAAGTGAGCTCAGCTTTTGCAGGGAATCAGACTAGCAGAAAAGACAGGGAGTGAAACCTCTTCAGATGGATATTCCTCTGTCTTTAACAACCTATTCATCAGTATCAACTGCTGTTTATACTTACTAGACAAATACACAGCAACGCATGAAAAAGCCAAATGTTACCCTACTTTATTAAAACAGGAAAATCATGCATCTGAAGGCTAGGAGATGCTGGAAGAGGGTTACCTGGGTACTATCAATTCAGCAGTCTTTTGTAAAGGCTTCTGATTTGTATGAATTACAATACAATTTTAATTAAATTATTCTTTTTCCAGGGAGCTTCTGTTTCATTCACAATACAGAGTGAATGATGCTTACTTAATGAGCAGCTGCTCAATGCTTTGTTTTTGTTTCATTGTTCAGCACGTATGGTGCCATTTGTTATTTACTAGATACTAACAGTCCAGATTCCTATTGAGAACTATTCGTTTCCTCATGCACTTTTCTTTTCTGATTTCACTATCATGTAGGAACACATCACAGAAGCCTTCTCAGAACCCTGTGATACCAGGGATGATGTCATTCCCATTGGAGATGGAGATTTCATATGTGAAGGGATTCCAGCCCAACATTTCTGTTGGGCCAGCTTCAGACAGCCATGAATTCTTTATTTGTAAATTAAATTTAGCTTTTTGTGTTACCTCTACCTATTGAAATCTATCTCCCACCAATTTCTACTGTAACTGAAGTAGTCAACAGAACAGACTCCAGGAAACCTGGTTAGGCAACCAGAAAATGAAGGACAACAAACAATTGACAGAAGTTTGGTTTAAGTGACTTGAAAAGCATCACACAGCAACTTTTTGACTATGAGACAGAATATGCATTTCCCTGGGGCAGCATTCAGCTCCCATAAATACAAGACAGATTTTTTGCCTAACATCTGTAGGACTTTTACAGTGAACAGCCTCTGTTGCCTCTGTGGTGTATGGTGATTCAGATACCTGTGCTGTGCAACAACCAGTATTGAGCCAGGTTATGAACAGTTAACATAACATATACTCACAGTGGGGAGGGTAAATTCAGATTGCATCAAAAATCTTAATTCTGATGTGTTGACGTCTCTCTCTTCAGTTTTATAACCCTCATGATATTTCTTTACCGTACCTTTCACCTATGTCTAAAAAGGCAAAAATCTTAAAGCAGAATCTTCCTGGCTCCTCAGCACATTTACATCTGTGCATTGCAATAAATCTGTGCTGCTATAGATTTAACAGATAGCAAAAGCTTTTATCCTTTCTGTGGTCTCTCTTTTAGTTCCCAGTTCAAGCCTCCTTGCCCAGCTGTCAAGAGTAAGACAAAATAAATGACAACCCACAGCAGGGCTGGGTACTGGGATCTATTTAAGAGCACTTCTACCCTGTTTGATTATCTGACTTGCTCCCCTGCAATGTTACAGTCACTAGGTCTGCACTGCTCCGCTGGGAGTCCCTGCTAGCCCTGGGAGGCCGGGCAGAAAGCCGTACCAGCTCATGCCGTGCAGCTGCTTGCAGCTACCTGTCCCGGCCGCTGCCTGCCAAGGTCCCTGGGCATTTCCCAGCACTGTCTCAGCTCTCAGATTTCCAGAATCCTCCCTCATTTGCAGGTTGTTTCCTCCAGTCAGGATCATCACCTTTTCCTTTCCAGGCCCGCTTTTTCTTCCTGAAACTGCTTCTCAGCCACCCTCTTGTTTGGCATCCAGCTCTTCTTTCAGGAACTCGGTTTTCCCACCCAAACGTACGCACAGAAGCACAACACATGATCCACTTCTTAACTGGTGGATCCATCTCATGTCTTTTTATCAATCAGAGGATTCAGAATGTGCCACTTTTGTTTAGTCCATGTGTTACCAAAATTTACAACCAGCTGGTACTAGTTGCACCCAGCAGGTAGCAAATTTCTGCTTTAGAGTTCAGAAGTTCAGTTCCAGGCATTCAACGCCACCTCCACCCCAGATGCACTCAATTGTGTACACCTGTTAGCATTCACAATTGAAGCTATTTTTGCCTACAATACTAGCCTGTATTGGTTTTGTTCCTTTTTCTAGTTCCTGGTGCCATCAAGCTCCCCGTTTCAATCTACCTTTTGTTTTGTTTCAGCTCTCTTGCTCAAACATGATTGCTTTCTGTTTCTCATTTTCCAAAGCCAGAGGGAGACTAGTGAAGAAATGACCTCAGTCTGGAAATTCTGGGATCTGCCACTATGGGGAAGGTCTGTCCTAAAATGAATTATTCTGAATATGTGGCATATTTGAAACCAGTTCATCCTGGAAACGGTGAAAAACTTGTCCATATTCAGTGATGATGAATCCAGAGACATGATTTTCCGAAGACCTGAAAGTTTCTGCCTTACACTTGTGTACCAGAGCTTTTCACATGAATTTGATTTCACTTCATAAAGATTAATTTCTTCACATGATGTCAAGTCACATTCCCAACATAAAAGACATTCCTTTCCTTTACTGGCATCCTTATTCTACTTTTTAACGAAAAAGGCCATTCATTAGTTTGGGTTTTGTTGGATTATTTCCCCTGCCCCCACTGGCCAAACTAAATGTTTTCCTTCAACTTCATTTCCTTACATATTTGAAAGAAATTGTCTTGTGATAATAATGATAATGGTAATTGACATTCCCATTGGTATATGTCTTCAGTTCCCATATAAATTTCAAGATGTTAGGCACAAGTTTTTATGCTGAAAAAATATGAATTATTGTCGATCCAGGAGGCTAGCAGATGCTCCCATTATTTTTATTTTAAACCATAAGGTATAGACTGCATGTGCTGTGCTAAGGTTTGAATATTTTGCCTAAAGAAGCTGACCTCAGTCACGGAGTTTTAGTGGTTTTCTAGGGGAAGAAACACTTAGCCAAGCCATCATTTCAGTTCTGTTCTATCATTCAACCATAGTGTTAGATATTTCTATTTTATTTCTAAATTACACCATGGCACCTTTTTTGGTATGTGAGCAGCTCAGCTTGCATGTTATTTAGCCTGTATATAATTATCAAAATACATTATGCACTGCATTCTCCAGTTATTCTAAAAAGTATATTTGAATGTCCAGCCATTATCTGGTTCCTAAAAACCAGACTGCAAGTAAAAGACATGATGCACTTTATGGAGCTGGAAGGGAAGTTTGTACCCTGATATATTCTGACTCAATCCCATGCTCAGAGTTGTTATAGGGGTGGCTGAGGACTTGATTTCATGAAGTGTACATAACACAGTAAACATGCAAATTTATGTATCATTGACATCAGTACAGTGTCTGTATTCCACAAGTGTTTAAAAACACAAATATGGATCTGATGAAAAGGAAGTGAAAGAACATTATATTAATCACTAGCATGGCAATACTGAATTCTTATATGTGGTAACATGTTCTTAATAGGAACTCAATAAAATTACTTAGCTTGAATGACCAAATCAAATTTGAGGCAGAATCTCTACAAGCAACGAAATGTGTTTCTGAAGTTCCATGTTGTAGTAGTGGGCTATGTGCAGGTGCTCATTTATTGTCCCCTGGCAGCATAAGTTAGAGGTTATCCATTCAAATCTGCAATGTCTCCAGTAAATGAAAAGGTGAAGGGACTGATACATGGATATCCACCATAAAAATTTTACAGACACTCCTTTGTTAATAGAAAATTGCTTAGTAGGAAAAAATAATTTAAGAAACAAGCTTTCTAAATAGGACTATTGACTATTCCAGCACTATTTTTTAACTGATTAAAGGATCACGTAGGTGAAAGGGAAGCCACTCCTAAGCCAGGCTTCTTTAATGTCCTTTTCAAGGAGACTATACTCCTTGTGTTCTGTCCCGTAATGCTGAGACATGCAAGGGGAACAAAGACAGTGTCTTATCCTCTATTTTCATGCTATATGCTGAACTGGGCAAATTATTGGGGGTGGGTGTGTGTGTGGGGGGGGGGGGGCGGTGAGAGGGGGAATCAGGGAGAGAGGAAAAAAAGTATCTATTTGCTAGTGACAATCCAGGCAAAATGGCAGCCCAGATGTTTTCTTTCAGGGTGTCAACTCTGAATATCCGGTCACCTAATTTTACCCATCCCTATTGGTAACTCAGCCAGCGGAAATAGGGTGTGAATAGGATATCACTCACCTCGACGTGCTTTTCTCCTGTGCTTTCCTAAATGGACCCACATCGGCTCTGGATGGACTACTGGGATCAAGAAATGCAGAGAAAGGACATGTGGTTGTTTTGTGCATGAACCAATGTATTTTAACATTGTATTTCAACTATTGCCTGTGATCTGGCCCAGTAGTAAACTTCAGACTTCAGAATAAATTATATCAACTTAAGTAGGGCAATTCTGTGATGACTTTATGAAAAAAATTGGCATAGAAATCTGAAAGCCTAACACTGTTTTTTTAGCAGATTAATATGAATGGTAAATAAAGGTCACATGAGAGAGGTACCAGTGAAAGCTAGGTCTGTTACACTAGTATTGACTAGTGAGATGTAACAAATGTAGTTCAGTGGAGGAAGGAGGCAGAAGTACTGACCTAGAGAATCTCTTAAATATTTCAACACATACCTAAAAGAAGGGAAAGAAAAGAGATAGCCTAACATTGGTAAAGATTTTATTTAGGCAGAAGTTTGTGAGATTGTGTTTAAAACACATCACATCTCTATAGATGTGATAAATATTTTATTTTCAAATATTTGTAAAACACAAACTCTACCTGCCACTAAAAAGTTTGACAACTATAAGAATGCAGCCACCATATGTGCTTTTATATCAGCTACAGTTATAATATTGTATGTCACAGTTTATGAAAGAATAAAATATCGACTTGGTTATCAGTTAAAAAAATATTTTAACATATGAAAAGTGGGCATTTGCCATCTTCACTTTTTACACTTTATGCTTCCTACTTTTTGGAAATAACAGAAGATAAAAACTGTAAAACATCTTAAAACACAATAATTTTTTACTTTCCACCTATGAAACAAACAAAAAAAAAAACCCTGAAAAGCATGAAAATGCAATAAATAAAATTGAAATGGATTTAAAGTAAATAATAAATTTTATTCTGCAATGTATGTGTATTGTTCCTATATTTCTTTCTAGGAAATACAGCTACAAATGGCTAATTTGTCGAAACATATTTATAAATATGCATATTATAAATAAAATCCACATCTTCATTAACAACTTCATGCACTGGAAACCTTCTTGGTGTGATTTTGCCTGACATTTAAACTTGGAGCCTTGCAGTATATACTAAGCAGAACAGTGGTGCTCTCACTGAAGGTTCCCTTCTAGTGGAAGTAAGGTTGAAGTTACCATCTAGCATGCCCCATGTGCAGTACAGACACAAGTACCTTTACCAGGACAAAACCACATCTTATCTATGTTTCTCCTCCAGCTTGCTCTCTGTGCATGAGCTGATTCCTGTTTGTAATGAGAAGGCTATCTGCACAGAAATGTGGTTTCCATCTTAGCTAGGTCTAGAAATGTGGTACGGGCTTAGTTACAACTAGTGTGAAATTCATTGACAGTTCAAACAGAATGCAGACATATGATCTTATAGCCATAACAGATCCTGATCCCTCCCTCCTTGGACTTCGCCAGCTGCTAGTGTAAGGGTACCAAACTGATCCAAAATTTTGAGCAGGTTTTGGACATGCCTTGAATGATTGCCACAAATTTACAGTGAATTCTCAGCATGCCTGTGAGTTCTGGATGAATTGGAACTTCTGCATGTGTTCATATCAAAAGTAAATCTGATTTCTGGGATGTGTATGGTACCCTACACTGTGCTTACATATGTCCTGGCTTCGACTGGGACAGAGTTAATTTTCTTAGTAGCTGGTGCAGTGCTGTCTTTTGGATTTGGTGTGAGGACAGCATTGATAACTGATGTCTTTACCTGGTGCTAGGTAGTGTTTGTACTAAGTCAAGTATTTTTTAGTTTTTCAGACCTTGCTAGTGAGAGGGCTGGAGGGGCACAAGGAATTGGGAAGGGGCACAGCCAGGACAGCTGCCCCAAACTAGCCAAAGGGATATTCCATACCATGGGATGTCATGCTCGGGGCATAAAATGGGGATTTCTGCTGGGGCACTGGCTGGGCATTGGTCAGGGGGCAGTGAGCAGCTGTGCTGTGCATCACTTGTTTTCTTTTCTCCATTCCCTTTGGACTTCATTCCTCTCCCCCTCTCCCTCCTTTTCATTATAACTCTTATTGTTATTATTATTATTGCTCTTTCATTTTTATTTTATTTCCATTATTAAAATGTTCTTATCTCAACCTTCAAGTTTTACGTTCCTTTCCAATTCTCCTACCCATCCCTCTGGGTGAGGAGGGAGTGAGCAAGCAGCTGCCTGGCACTTAGTTACCGGCCGGGGTTAAACCACGACACACAGTAGGTGTGATGCATCCAGAGCAAGTCGGTGAGCACAAGCTAATACAACGACACATGTATAGGAAGTGAATTCATAGCGATCGTTTACAAAGGTGTTTCAGTGTCTTGCAGTCTAGTGTAGCTTAGCTATCAGCTGTCCAAGAAGCTAACCAGAAGCACATTGAATGTCTGCTAATGGGTTGTTAATGCTCTGAACTTTCTGCCTCTTCCTCTGTTTTCCCTAGTTTGAACCTGCATTGAAGTACGTCATAGAACAGTACCATGGGCAGAACATGAATTACACAGTAATAACAGCTCAAATGCTTACTGTACACATTTGGACTAGTTATTTTCAAATCTAGCTCCATAAAAAGATTGGAACTGCTTTGCTTGTCCAGAATCTCAGTCTGCACTACTTGTTTTGTGGACTGCTCCACTAGTTGTTCTTAGCTTAGTTGCTGATGAACTCTTTCCATACAGTTTTCTTTCCTTTTTCCAAGGGTAGATCCTTTTCTACAAAAGACCTATTTGTTGGTTTGGTTTGGGGATTTAGGGGCTATTTTGTTCTATTTTGTTTTTCCTGTTCTAAACCTGGTAGTTCACTGTCAATTACTGAAATCCACAATCACAAATTAGGAACCCTGGCTCCTTATGCATGATGTACATAGGAACCTAAGAAAGATTTTATTTTCAGGAAAAAAAAAGAGGTGTGTCTTTTGTCCAACAATCTACTGATTGAAATCCATACCAAACATGAGGGTAAATATCACATGAAACTGTGACAGTGCCCGACAGTGAAAGATTAGCAAAGAATGTAATAAGAAGTCAAGTATACAGTGACATTGTCCTAGAAGACTTTGTGGTTCAGGAAATCTATAAGACATATATATGTGTGGTTAATAGTCCTTGACAGGTTTTGTTTTCTTGACTATATACCAGATGAAAGTGTTCTTGTTCAGGGAAGGATTTGAAATTACATTGCACAAGTGTGTCTTAATGGGAAAGCTCAGGGTAGTTAATGGCCATCAGAGGTTCTTGATTTTTCTTTGAAGGTTTATGTATTTTGCAGTAATGTTTCATCAGATTAAGTACAGTCCAGGAAGGAGAGGTGGGAATTCAGGATGCTTTTCACTAAGGTGAAAGTTCAGCTAGACAGCCAGGCTCTCTTTGGTGCTTTCCTTTTGGTCTCCAGAATCTTTAAACATTTTCTTCATAGCAGTCTAACTTTACAGGAAGAGAAGGAAATGCTTTTACTACCTATTACAAAGTTATGTTATGGTGGAGTTGTGAGATGCAGGGTTTGAACCTGTCAGGCTGAGTGCTTTGAACCCGTGGCTTCACCAGTGTGAATTAGTGTTTTGACCAGTGTTTTTGTGTGTGTGTGTATACATATATATATAAAAAATATATATAAAACATGGTTACACCATAGTCTCAGATTTCTATAAACTGGAATAAGACCAAGGAACCCCCCTTCTCAGGTCAAAAACAGGGCAGTTTCTCACTTTTTCATGGTATGTCTCAGTTTCATAGCCAGTCATTTAACAGTATAAAAGTTAGATCCGAACTGACAGTTCTGGCAGTTGTCAAAATTACAAACAAAGATAGAGCCAGTAGCAACAAACTGATTGATTTCACTTATTGCTTTTGAGTATTTTTAAATCATTATGAAAATTCATCAAAGTGGGGACATTAAGTTCATGCAAAATAAATTAAATTCAGTATCAGTAATATTTTAAATTCAGTATTAGGAATATTCTAATATACCATTGGCATTCTAATATTTGTTATCATACACTGAAATGAAGTCTGTTTGAAATGTAATTTATTCCTTTATGACAAACAATAAAAAGAGTATCTGTTCTGCTATACTGTAGATGTTGTCACAAGCCTTTGAGCTTTTCATTGCCTTCAAACCCAGTTACAAAGAAAATAAACTTTCTAGGAAACGGAAGCATTGTTAAAGTGTTAATCTATTTTAAGCCTCAGGCTATTTGAAAAATCACAGATTTGCCACGTGTCTACAGAGCTAAGAATGAAACTAGAACAGTGCTGAAAATCTCATTTTGTGCACTGCTGGCAAAAAGAGCAGAAAACATGACTGTGCAGATTTGCTATAAGCGTAACAGTGTTCTGTTTTCTAACCTTGAGCCCATTTTTTATATGAATGAAACATATTTATTTTGTTGGCAGTAAATTGTTCATCTCTTTATAAGTAACAGTTATAGGAGAAACACCATAGGTCATTACAGTTCATAAAAATAAACCAAACAGATACATATGCATAGAAATGCAAGTGCATGCACACGTAAAAAAAATGTTCAAGTGACACTTTACTGTAAGAGGTATTGCAATTTAGGAATTCCGATTAATGTCAATGTGATGGTGGTTCAAACATAGGAACAGCTTGTCCAGGAGGCTGTGAAGTCTCCATCTTTGAAGATACTCAAATCTTGCCTGGACAAGATCATGATCAAACTGATCTAGTTGGTTTTGAGTGGGGAGTAAGAGTAGATTATTTTTAGGAGTGTAAGTTAAAGCATAAATATTCTATGATTCTACTGTTCATTAAAATTATCACTGAAATTAGTACCTGCTAATATCATCTGAGATAAATTAGCAAATACATTTTACAGTATCTTATTCTTACAGAAATGATAGAAACCTTCCCCTAAGATGTTTCATATTTTTAGTCAAATGTCAAGCCATAACACTGCTGGGTGAAAGTGTAAATTGCATTCCTTATACTCTCCTTCTTTTCATGTTTTGTTTTCTTTACTGCATGATAATTTTCCTTTCTTGAGAGGCGAGGCCAAACAGCCACATGGCTAGAGTGCCTCTTCAGAGCTGAAGTTCTTTGGTAATGCTTGCAGAGAGGAAGGACAAAATGAGAAGACACTCCTCATGAGGTACTGGTAACTGATAAAAAGAAATTAAGTACTTTTTTTCTTCCTCCCCCCCTAAGAAAAAATTAATTTTTCAGCTGAAACAAAATGATTATTTTTTAAAACCTTCAGAGAGTTAAAAGTATATTTGCCTTTTATGAGAAGTTTTGTTCAGGCATGTTAATGTCACGAAGTGTTCTTTAAAGCATTCACTTACTTATATTACATCAGAAGGGAGAATCTACTGAAGCTTACATTTTTTTTATAAAATTATAATGTTTCTAGTCTATTGCCCCACAGCTCTGTAAATGTCCTTTACTCCTTCTGTCTCCAATCTCTATCTGTCAAGGGAATAGTTTTCCTTTTGCTGATAATTAACAGTAAAATCTTTCATGTCTTTCTTCCTCTAGCTTTTTCTTGGTTAGCAATGAAGTGCAACTCCACAGGATTGTCTTCTAAAAGTAAACTAACTGGCCTGTCATTTAATACATTTTTCCCAAATCAAGACATTTTCACAATGATTTTAACACATTTCCAAGATTTCTTGCTGCCTTGATGGCTCATCTCTCGGGGCAGTATTAACTGAAGTTTCTCATTTTGGAGGTGGAATGAATGAAGATGTGATCTGAAATAACCAAGAGGAAAAGACAAATTATGTAGCAGCCTTAATGTACTGCTTCAGCCCATTTGGTCACTGTTTTCTCATGTTCATAGAGAATTATGGCATAGTCAGCTAATATAGTTTTTACTCTAGTGGTTCTATTTCAAAAAACGATCAACATATTGTATGACAGTAAATATAGAAATTAGATTCTAAATGAATCTTTGACTCTTGGCCAAAGGTGGTGATTTGGGAGGCATAAATATTTTTTAATTCTGTCCGTAGTTTTGAGCTACAGAAACCCCAAAATTCTGAATAACAAAATAGTTTATCATTAAAGGAAAAACAATGTTTAATTTTTTAAAAAACACGGGTTTTATTCTATACTGAAAACCATAGTGTCAGATTGTTTTCTTGATGAAATAATATTACTCAGGAAAAAAAGGAATAATTGTCAGGAAGTAGACCTATGTATGAAGCACCAGAGGCGGAGCTAAAAAAAACTGCAAGTCATCCTATTTTTTACCATGTCTGAAACTTGATTACTTTTTTATTACAAAACCTGAATATGGCAAACTGGAAATGGACAAACTCAGCTCAGAATAATTCTGCACTAAAACTTGTAAAATTATACACTTGGCCTTATCGTGACACAGGAAGGGCAGTGAATGCAGATCTATGCAAAAATAGTAGGTTTGTGCCTTTTTTTTCCCCTTTTGAACTATTTGAGCACAAAGCCCTGTTGCCCTCAGAAGGGGTTTCTGGGTACTTAATGTTAGAATTTATTTAGCACATAAATAGAGTCCACCTCACTGCTGCACAGTTGTCCAGGCTCTGCCATGATGGTAACAAATCTCCTCTTGTTAAAGATACTTGGAAACATTTGTATTGATTGCAATGATTTTAGGATGGTATGTTGAAGTAAGTGGATATAAAGACTAATAAAAATCAACAGTACAAGAAATGAGTGCTCCATTGAACATGGACTCAGTCATAACATTTCAGCCTTCACACTGCAAACTCTTGTAACAGAGATATGGTCTAGTTTGCCTTAAGTTGTCAACTGACTATAAGAGATATGAAAAATGGGCTACTAAAATAAATGCCCACACCAACATTTTTCAGAGATTAAAAAATACTCAAAATGTCTCTAAATAGATATTGCTAAATCTGTCCTCAGACTACTCTTAGGCAAAGCTAAGAAAAATCCCATTCATAACAGAGTTACTGTGTTTCAATCACCAAGCCAAACTGTTAATTTATACCATGGTTTGTCCACAAAGGACAAGTACATCAGCTTAAAAATTTCATTTTGTGTTCTAAAAAATTTATGTTAAGGAAGTAAAAAAACCTACAAATCAATGTCTTACTTGTCTTATTCTCAGTTTCTGAAAAGATCTTTGTTAATGTCTGGAAAGCAATTACATCTGAAATACAATGGGCGCCTTTGAATTCTGTTGTTGTATTATAAACAATTGTATTTTTTTGTAAGCTGGAGGAACTTCAAAAGTTTGGGAGATTTAGGTCAGTTGAATACTTAAATAGGAGTGTTTTTCCCTGATCTTAATCAAAATGTTTTGATCTGTAAAACTAGGTTGAACTATCACAAGGACTGCTTATTGGTGAATTTATCATACCTCTCTTTCTGTTTAGCCGGCAAAAGCACAGTGGCAGGCTACGGAGAGCAAGTGCAGCATTTTTGGCTTGATGGAAAAGAAGACATGGCGAACTGTCATGCCCAGAACTAGTGTTTCATTTCTTATTCTGTCGGTGTGTATTTCCCATTTCCTTTATACTCCCTTCATAAAGTCTTCAACTAAACCCAGACATTTTAATGGATAATATAATTACTCTGTCATAAAAATCTTTATTGATCCCATATAATCGTGAAGAGGCCCAAGGCATAGGATATACCATATTAATGGACAAGGTCCAGGAAATTATGATGCTAATTGTCATGACAGATACCATACTAAAATACTAACTTTTAACACAATTGTGGAAGAGAATCTTCTGCAAGATTATTTAGCACGGAGGCCTCTGATTACACGGGGAAAAATTGAGCAGCTGTCAGTTGTGGAAAATTTTTGCTTTTTGTAAACTATGTTGTCATTTTTGTGCATCAGGAGGTCACTGATCTGGCTGAAATGCTTTAAGTGAGGATTGCAGTGATTTTCCAGGAATAATCATAATAATATCATCTCTATTAGACAGCACTATTCACTCCAATAGCTTCCAGACAGTTTTACAGCTAAATGTACACAAGCACTACTGAAATGCAATTACCAATGAAGTGGAATGCTCAGCCATCCACTATGTAACACAACAGTGAAAACTCAGAATGTTTCAGCTAAAGGAATTTACTGAGTTCTAGGAACGTTTTTAAGGAAAAGTCACAGTGTCAAAATGGAGCAAACCAGGTCTTGTGCTTAGAAACTGTTCTGAAAGATCTGCTTATAACAAGTGCATACTATTTAGCTTACCCATCTAAGAAGGCTCTGTCCTGAGTCATGTGCTTAACTCTTGTAGTTTGGGACTCTCAGTGTTTCAATCCTAACCAACACCAGGACAAATAAACTGGCAGACTATTGTAAGCAGTGTTGAGCCAATGAGCCAGTTCTTTATGTTTATTGTACAAACTTATGCATTTCTGAAGCAATGATCTGCAATTAGCTTGCAGTATCTAACTCTTAGCTACTTTCCTCACATCACATAGAAACGTTCTTTCCGTGAACAAAATTAAATCAAAAGTCATTTAAAAATGAGGGTTCTTTGTAGGACATCTCAGGACACCACGCAGCTAAATCATGCAGTAAAACATGCAGTGCTTGTTTTGAATGCCAAGTCTTTTTCATCAATGTGTGTTACCCTATTGGCAGACAGATAATTCCATTAATAGAATGCGACAGCATAGCTTGTCCTGTGAAAGCCAGTTTAGGTTTGGTACAGTTGTTAATATGTTATTAAAGAACTTCAGTGAAAAAAAGCTAATTTGACTGTGTGATGTTGTTATTGTATCAGACTCAGCCAGGCTTAATAACCCATGTTCACTAAAAGTTAGCTCCACACTTGAGGGATGGCTTTTCGTGTTTCCAGAACCGGAGCTCAAATATAGATACCTGAGGAAGGAAGACAGAGCTCAAAAAGTTATTTGTCCTTGAAGTAGATTTGCCAGAAACCTGAATGGCCAAGCCACCCCAGGGAAAAGTTATTAGCACAGCACTGCAGCAGCGGCTGTTGCCCTGTTTTGGCAATATTTACGCTAATTGTGCAAATTGTGCTCTGTTTTCCCAGATAACAGACAGCTGGTAATCTACTGCTCACAATATATAATATTTCTTTCTCAAATCTTTAAAGCCTTTATACTTTCAGAAAACGATAAATCTTAGAGTGTTATTCACCACTTCCTCCTACAAGTTCTAATTGTTCTGTGCCAAAAACAATGAAATGTTTCAGAAACAAGCCACACAATTAGAAATGAATGAGCATTTCAGAATTTCAGCATCTCATATTCTGTTATCCTAAATTAGCACTTTAAAATGTTTGATTTTACCCTACTGACATTAATTAAGCTCACCATGTGCTCATATATGACAAATTAAGGGAATTATTTTTTAAAAAAAGAACTCATCTAGCTTTAATTACAACATACTGTACATTACACAAAAAATATTGCTTCAAACTACTGCTTTCAATTCACATCTGATATATTCAAATTAATTAATGGCTATAATTTGAAATGATTAACAAAGAAACAAAGATAGTTAAAATGGATAGTTTAAATTACTGTATGTCCAGCTACTTGAGAATAAGATAATTATTGTCTCACAACACTCATGGGAGACAGAAAAAATCATTGACTAAATTAATGTGGCATAAGCTAATTTTATATTTCCACAGTGTGAATAATTCTTTTTCAAATCTGACAAAGCCTTGTGTGGCATATCCGGTCCTAATTTAGCAAATCGTCTTAATTCATACAGAGTATGCAATCATTTGCTTAGCAGGATGAGAAATTAGAATCTTCTTTTCCTTTTCATTTGTATACCGTGTTCTCTTTAAATTAATTTCTTCCAACAAAGAATTTAAACATGAACTTTAATCCCATTTACTTCAGAGTTTTAATTTCAAAAGGTGGTTAAGTGAGACTGCTTTCCTGAATCAGGGCCCATTTCACTCTTATCTTTCATTCAGTCGATGATGAACTTTCTTTGTTATATGGATGCAAAGACTATTTAGGTCTTCTTGGGTACCTTAGTAAAATTCGGCTAGTCTGGTGGCCCAAACAGTTAATAAATTGCAGTCACAGGGACTAGCTTGGGATCTCTACCCAGCCCTGCATTTGCCATTCACATGTGAGGAAGTTTTGTGGATCATTTACTCATCAGGTAACTAATAACTGTGAGCTCATGTATTCTCCAGATGAAAACAAAAAAACAAAGCAAACCTAAAACGTTTTCTGAAGCATATCTTGAAAATTTTACAATAATTTGAGGAAAGTAATTACTTTTTGAGACTGATCCAATTGTATCCATTTCTTATTGGTAAATAACCAATAAAAAGAATTTAAATTCAGGACAATGAAAAAGAATGCCATTCCTCCCCTTGGCCCAGGGGGTAAAAAAAGAAAAAAAACCCCAACCAAACAAAAACCCCAACCACAGAAGAACAAACAAAACACAAAAGGGGTCAAATTGAGGCACTAACTGTCTGGGGTTCCTCTTCAGAGACCAAGTGCCTAATATCTAAGTTTTGTGGAATTTACTTAAATATGTCAAGCAAGCAATCTGGATCTTGCTCAAAGTCGATATACAGAAAAATTACTACATAAAGTCATTAAAAGTATCCTATTTGATGATGAAGAATAGAGAAGAACTCAGACAAATATTAAACCAGAGGAGGCGATAAAAAGGTAAGGGGACATAAACAAAGATTTAAACAAAAAGATTTATCAAAGAGCATCTCATGAACTAGCTGTGTTAGGGACAGACTGAACGTGCTGATGAGAGTTGAAACCTCAAAACGTAGTATACATACAAAGCAGGTATTTCATTAAAAACTTAGCAGTAATAAAAGAGTAACTTTTAAGCTAAGGCAAGTCAAAGAGGCCATATTATCCCACCAATTAAATGCAATCAACCTGGCATGCAAATAAGAAGTGTTACTTTCTTTACTAACTTCAAAACACTACTCTACTTCAGATATTCCATAATCTGAAGTTGTTAATAAAAAATCTCTAGAAATGACAGGCTGTTCCCAGGTTGATTTTTAGATAAAGAAATAATAACAGGTAAAGAAATCTAACCAATAGCAAGTCTGAAACAAAGGTAAATCTCTGGGACCTGTGGATATCTCCTCTGAATTTTAGTGGACCTTTAAGCAGATCCTTTGGGGGGGACCTTTAATTCTGTGAGACCCTCCTCTTCTGTAAAGACCTTATCATAAGATAAGACTGATCTTATGATGATTTTAAAGGCCTGAACCTGTCAGTCATAAGAAAAAAAAAAACAAAACTAGAAAGACACTAGCAGCCAAATTAAATTCTACATTCTCCTTTCAGTTAGACAGTTCAAAGTAGATTCATAAAGGACAAAACACTTTGTAAGTAACACAAGAACTGTTCATGGTGCCAGATCAAAACCAAATTAATTTCTACTGCTTCCACTGAGTTTAAACACACCTGTAATAGAATAGGATAGAACTTTTTACTTACAGTCCCATCCCACACAGTCATTTCCTCTCCTGCTCCCCTCCAGGTACTTGAATAGATTGGTTATGTTTATTGAAGGCTAAAAACAGCTGCCTAAATTCATGGGGTTAAATCACTCTTACTTGAATTGCAGAGAGGAACAAGGCATGTCCATTGTCTCTTTTGCTGTTGGCACCAAGCACAGAGAGAGGGTGGGACCCAATGAGTACACTGTAGGGATCCAACTTGGAAGAACACAGAAGAAAATTATCTTATATGTTGATGATGTCATGTTACTTTTATCTAACCTAACCATTTGTTTAAAATAAATAGGTAAAGCAGTCTGTGATTTCAGGAAAGTGTCTAGCAATAAAGTAAATAAGGCCTGATAAAAACTGCCAGCTAAATCTGCCTGACTCAAAGAAGGTATTTCACCAGAAAACACTTATAAATTATTCAGGAATTAAAATTTCATGAAATCAAGAAGATTTCATTAAAAATGAAATATCAAAACACTGATCTAACAAACAAACAAACAACATCTGAAGTGCTGAGAAGGAACATTATTCCTTAGTGTGTGCTTGTGGTTGGGGGGGAACCAATAATATTTAAGTGAAATTTTATTCAACGTATCCTTCTTGCTTCAATTTTATCTAATAATCCACTCAGAGAAGGCTTTAATAGGTCCAGAGAGATGTATGTAGAATGCAAAAAAATCAGGAAGAGCAAAGTTTATATGAGAAACAAGACAATTATTTGACTTAAATGTTACATACTGCTATCAAGAGAGAAAGTTCAATGTGTAAGAGGAGTCTGCATCTGGAGAAACCTACATTTGAAAAAGGAAGAATATCACATAGCTTTTGTTAGCAAGAAATGGGGCAATAGACAGAAATCACCTCAGAGGTTCTCTTTTCAGCTTTAGATTTGTCCCATTTTTAGGAGCAAAGCAAATCTATTAATGGTTAGACATCATTGCAATCTTTACTTCACTCCATTTCTTAACACAGGCTAACACAGAGTTTTCTAAACTAATTTTAAGTTGAACTACATTGCACATTGAACAAGTAAACCACTTGGAGCTTAAAACCATCAGTGAATCCATTAAAAGTCCATATAAGCTGTTCACATGGCTAATTGTTCTCCAAGTATGTACACTTCACGGTTAGCCTGAATTCGTCTAGCATCCTCCTCCAGCCAGTGGACATAAAACTTCAGCAGGAGACCTCTGTTCTAATGTGTATGTGTCCACTGCTCTTTGCAGAATTCAAACACTGCTTTTGAGAATTAGTGTATCCAGAGCAATGTATAGGAGGACTGTGTCAGCACATTTGGCATAAGAATCTGTTTTCTTTCTGCATGGACCTTTACTTCACAGTTTGCTTTTAAGAAATGTATCTATTTTAGAATATTGTGAGACTCATAACCTTAGGTAACTGAAGAATCCTTTCAGACCCCTCCTCATTACTCAGAGAAAGAAATATTATCTTTTGATTCCAGGTTATTCCTGTTTTAAAGTGAGAGTCATGCCATGCAAAGCTGCTCTTAATAAAACAAAATATTTATGGAATTGAATTTCATTTCAAAACAATTTAATAAAAGAATCCACTAGAGACAAAGGTACTTATAATAAGGAAATCAGAGAAAATCAGAAATACTTTAAGTGGGATGATTTTCTGCTTCTACTGTTTCTATGTTCTCTTTCATCCTTTTGAATATGGAATCAAATCTTGCATTAAATGAAAAGAAGATACTTCAAGATCTCCCACTTTCTAAACATGTTCCTTTTATTTCTCTTTTAGGTGAGCAGTAGGTAGGGGTTCTCACAACTTTTCTTCAAATGTGTCTGCACTTCTGATTTGTGGGAAATTCATATTAAATGGGCGCATCTTCTTCAGATCATCTTTTTTTATGAAAACAAAGGTATGTTAAAAAAAAATTATGCTAGTAATTTAACAAGCTTTTCACTGTGATCTTTTCCCACCCAAGAAATTCGTTTCCCAAAGAACAAGGTTTATGCTTCTAGTAAACATTTACTAGATTTTCTCTGTTCTAATCTTCCACCATAGCCTTATAAAGCCCTAGACTTTGTTCTTTTTTTGATGAAGGAAATTCTAATGAACTATTAGCTGCAACGTTTTGATTCCACTGTAAATAATGAAAATTGTTATGTCTGAGACTGCATCTGACTTTGAAGAGTTTAAAGCGCATGTACTCTGGCTGTTCTCTTTTGCCTTGTTTAACTAGATAATAGTCATTGGCACTTTTTACAACTTGATTTCTATCCAGAATGATCTGTCACTGCTGAGATTACCAAGGATGTTCTACAACACAATCTCAACATATCTTCATAAATTCCAAAAGTATCCTGGTCAGCACAACTAAATATTATCTAGCCCACTTAGATGTTTGCGTATGTCTCTCACTATTACATTGAACATGAAATTCTTCTGTTAACCTGGCCTTCTATTTCTTTGATAACAGAGTATTACTAGCATTAGTCAAACATGAAGGTATTTCTTATTTTAATTTCAGAGTTCTACACACACTTCACTTCCTAGATGGTGTCATTGATTTTTCTCCTTTTAAAAGGATTATGTGTTATATATCTATTTCAGTGATGGTCTTTTCCTCTAGCTTCTTTTTGCCTTTCTTTGATATGTCTTTACAATCTATTCCTCTAGTGAATCATAGAAGATATATAATCACTTATCACTTCCTTTTTTCTAGGCATGCTTTAGATATTAAGATCATAAAACTTAAAGTGTTACACTATAGTTTGATTATAGTGCCATGCTTTTTTGCCTTCTTTAATTTCTGGGATACAATTGTATAAAACTAAATATTTATTTCCCACAGTTTCATAAGAAGGCATTCATTATTGCTCATATCTTTTTTTTCCCTAATTTTCACAGGTTGCTTCTATATATTTCTGTAAAATTTGGTTTTCCATAAATAACTTTTTGCCATACTCACATTTCTTTTGAGCCACCTATTAAATTGATTCACTTATCTTTTTTTTTTTTTTTTTCCCATCTCAAAATATGGTTTTAACTAGTTCTTTTGCTTATTAATTTATAAGGTAAAATGTGACTGACTTTCAGCTTCTCTCACTTTCATAGCTGAAATGTACACCTTGAAATAAAAACAAATATTAAAAGTCAAGCAGCATAAATGAATTAAACGAATATACCGTACCATCTCCTTAATAACTCCATATCACCTGTTTCTTATTTCCTTTTGCCAATACTCTTTCTGAAAAGATTGTAAGACATGAAAATTTACTTTTCACACTTCTTTTGCTATCTATACAGTGAGCTATAAAGAAATGCAAACTTTTTCAGAATTCATGTTTCTTTCCTGATTTTGGCCAATTTGACATTAGAAAGAATCATAGAATGTACTGACTTGGAAGGTACCAAAGAGGATCATCGAGTCCAACTCCTGCCTCCACATAAGGCACATAAAAGTTAAACTATATATGCCAGAGCATTGTCCAAACGCTTCCTCAATAACAACAGGTTTGGGGTCATGGCCACTTCCCTGGGGAGCTTGTTCCAGTGCTTGACCACTCTCAGTAAATAATGTTTTCCCTAATATACAATCTGAACTTCCCCTGATGCAGTTTTTTAAGCCATTCCTTCATGTCCTATCAACGGGCACCAGAGACAAGAGATCAGCACCTCTTTCTCTGATGCCCCTGATGAGGAGGCTGCAGGCAGCAATGAGGTCACCCCTCAGTCTCTTCCCCAAGCTGAACAAGACCCGTATCCTCAGGCGCACCTCACAAATCTTGACCTCTAGTTCTTTCACCACCTTTGTTGCCCTCTGTTGGACACATTCTAGCATTTTATATCCTTCTTATATTATTATATATGTGTGTTTATATACATAGGCTATATGCATATTGATTGTATATATCTTTTTTACGTATATTTTTTTAATTGAAAACTATCTTCATGAAAAATTTAAATAATGAGGATATGAAAATGCAATTTCTGCGTCACAGTGTTCCTAGAAAGAAACCTCAGTCCATCCCCTCATTGCTTCTTTACATTTTTCCAATTTTTGTATGTACAGCCAAAACTGCAGTGAAAATCAGTGTCTACATGCAAACACAAATAGTTTCAACTTTCAATAATAAATTAAGTAAATTTTTAGTTTGTAGCACTAACAGTTGTTCACCTAAACATATGATTTTCCTTATAAAATAAAATTAAATAAAATACACATGTCTTAATTCTTAATTTTAAATTCGCAAGTTTATTAACCTTACAATAAGACCTCTTCTCTTTACATATGTGAAACAATGTAATATTTTTGGTTAGTAACTAAATTAACCAGCTCATTAGTAAGTGAATTTAGTTCATGAACAGAAATTCTCTGTATCTGTATCTGGCAATACCAAGATGTCAATATATGAATTATGGTCTTCTATATAGTCATGTAAATGAAAGCAGAAGGGATATAGTCTTACAAATCACCACTGCTAACATGTGCTTAACAAACATCACCTTTTGGGTTTTGGTTGGGTTTTTTTTTTCCTTGCATCCCTGATATTGCTTTTGAGAAATTCTCGGGTAGCTTGAGTAGGGGCTTTTTATAGAATGAAAACTTGCTGTAGAATCCATTACCTGGCTAGATTAAAGAATGCTTAATGTCAATCATATCAGTAAAGTCCCTTCATCTTAAGGATGATCTTCAGGGCCTGTTCTAACCTAAATGATTCTATGATTCAAGACAGTTCAACGTTTTCAGGAGAACTTGAGTTTCAAAAGCTTTAGGCAGCCTGTCAACCAAATAAATGTTTACATTTTCAGAACCAGATGTTACAGACCACTAGTTCATTATGTGAGTCCTTGCTTTTTGGGTACTTAGAGAAAATCTGTTATTTCATTAAAGTTATGAAAGAGTTCTACTATTCATGCTCTCTAACTTCCTATCATCACAAAGTCATAAGGGATTTCAATACAAAGTGTTAATGTGTGTGTATGAGCAGTTGCTCTTGGGTCTTAAAAGACCTAACGGGCTTGAGACATTGAGCTAAAGACTAAAAAAATCTTGCAGCAGATACTCACATAATAGACCTTAAGGGCTTTCCTTGGCTCAGTTATCTACGTGAAGTAGCAAGGGGTGTCCATGTAGATTTTCTACTAATACATTCATAAAGAGATTTATCATTATTAACCAGGCCAACAATTCAGTCTTGCAATGTCTCTAGGTGCAGTGGATACTCTGAACAGTAGAAGAACCACTTTGGTCCATTCAGTCAATTTTCATACACTTCTTTGAGGATTTAGTTAGAATACATTTATTCTCTATCCACCTGTGTAACTCACGCACACAAAAACAAATTATACAGCTGCTGTTCCAGATTACTTTTACATCTGGCCAAAATGAATTGAAAAGAATAGAAATTACCTGTGAAGTTTACTAAAGAAGTTTTGGAAGCAAGGATAGAATATGTCAGGACAATAAAGGAGGAATGAATATCAAGAAAAAAGGGAAAAAAAATGGTGATATAAGCTCCTGAGAATAAGCTTGTTGTATCTTTTTGGTTGGCTGTCATACATATTATGATATCTATTACAGTTACAGTGATTTAACTTTTTAGCAGCTCTCTTCTCATGCATCACTAAAATAAGTCTGCTAAGGAATGACAAAAGCTGAATCCTGGTCTAGGATATCTGATCAATAACATCTTGTAGGAAATGAAACCCATACTTCACCTTGATCTCATTTGTGTCATGATGTACCTTTGCATAGCGGATTAGGCAAAGTACACAGAAATGAAAAAAAAAAAAGACAAAATCTTGAATTTACAAAATCTTCTAAGAACAAATAGAAATAAAATATATGTCCATAAAAAAATGTAAAACAAATCATTTACAGAAGAAGGGGAAAGAAACCCAGAATGTCACTGAAGTTTCTGTAAATTATATATTTTTCTGTCATATTAGTCTACAGATTTAATTTATAAATTATTTTTTTATAATTTGGGATTATAAGAATTATCTCTTGCTTTCATCCTCAGAATATAGAATTGATATTATTCAACTATGTAATACTTCTGGAAGACCTGAGAAATACCAATAAACACGAAAAAGACATGAAAGCATAAGCAATTGCCAAAAATATCATGCACTTACCACAGCTATTTTTATTCTAAGCAGCTGAAAATTATAGTAAGGTTCTTGATTACCCTCTTTTAATCATTGATTTCAAAGGACTTTGGATTAGATTGTTAAATGTTATTGTATGAAAAGTATATATTAAAATCTATCTTTTAAGTTATTAATTTAATAAGTACGCATAAGAATGACTTCCAGGTAGAGGAGGATATCTGATATACTTAATAATGTCCAGGGATGCCACCTTGATTTTAGCTAATTCTTTCTAAATGCTTCTCGATACTATGGGATGTTAGATGCCGGTAACATGAATGATCAATTCTCAAAGGGTTTTCAAAACTTAGTGTCCATTCTCTTGGAAATTCAAACATTTAAAGAATTCTTTATTTTCTAAGACATTTCACACATTGGAAAACATAAATGTTGAGAAATAGATATGAAGGTATGGTCTGTAGGCCTGTCAAGCTCCTAGCTGTGCCCAGGGGAATTAGGGAACCTAGAATCAGTAACTCTCAGGGTTTATAAGTGCCATGCCCCTAGCAAGTTGCCTAAACTTCCAAATAAGCCAGTGTGGATTCTCTGTGGCATGCAACAGAATAGGAGTAGTCCTGGACACTCCAGCTCCTCAGCAGCTACTCAGGGAAACAGGGGGAACTGGGCAAGATTCTGACAGCAACAGACATGTGCTTTGGCACAAGTTAGCTGAAACAAAACCATTCCTGAAATATCTGAGTTTGACAGCGTGGGTGTATGCTTCTCCTACCCCTTTCAAGGTAGAAAATTCCTCATCAATGCATCAGAGTTCCTCTAATTAATTAGAAATCTTTCCTTGGAACAGCAGCATGCTTAAGTAACAAATCTCTTGGGCTGGCACAAGTAAGCAAGTAGATAGTTTCCAATTTACTACTAAATTGGTTTCTACTAAGAACTGCTGCGTTTTCTGGAAAAAGCAAACCTGCCTCCTGCCTCCCCCCCCAAAAAACCCAACCCATTGTGATGAGTATGAGCAATGGTTTTCTTACTCATTCTGGTAAAGTTTCTCCACAATATCTTCTGTAAAATGCTTTAAACTGTCCATGGGGTTTCTTCACTGAAGCGTTAATTCACAGTTGAACCTGATGTTGTTATATTTTATTAAGAAAAAAATCCATAGTTAGAAAAAATTGAAATAAATTGCTGAAGCTGTAGCAAATATTCTGGTACTCATACTGAATATTTCAAGTGCCTGTATCCAACAAAAATATACCACAATCTGATAAATATTTGTGGAACGTAAATAGGAAGGTAAGGCCAACAACACAGATGTTGATGAGAAACTCCTTAAAATGTGAGAAATTGAAATTTGCTTCGTATCCTTTCTTCAAATGTACTTACTGTGGAACTACAGAGAGAAATGTGCATCCAGTTGCTGCAATTTTAAATGTTATTTTTTTACACACTTCTGTCTCTAGACCTTGCTTTACATTATCAGAATTGGATTAAAAAACTGTCTCTACACTTTCACTAGCAGAAATTAAAATAAATGTGCTTTTTAGGATTTACAAAAAGGATTACTGCTTTGCTGATTTCTCTGTTTCTTCAAATATACCAGAACAGATGTGATTCTAGTTTTAAAAGCTGTAATATTATGTTGTATCTACACTGCATTTTATTTATTTTTTAAAAGAAACATGTAATTTGAGTAATCAAAACTACATACTTACACCGCTTGGGAAGCAGAAAAATATTATTTGCCACTATTGCTCATTAGTTCTGTTAAGAGGTAATTTTGCATAAGTACTTGCTTCTATCGCCCTTCTGGATCAAAAAATACTAATATTGTCATCTTGCTACCAGTTCAAGTATTTGAAATCACTATTTGAACTTGGTTTACTTTTAGTAAATTCTACAATCTTACAATATTTAACCAGGAGGTGAAATTAGAAAAAAGAAAAGACATTTAGGACTGAAACAATATTTATTAACTTAGTATTTCTTTTCTCTGAAATCTGGAGAATATATACATAGAGGAAGACACGAATTATCAGGCTTAGGTTTCTAGCTGAGTCTGAGTTCTTGATAATTTTATTTATTTATTTAGAAGAGTTACAGAGAGTAATGGCTTCCTAAATAAAAACAATTTTTGTAAACTTTTGTTGGCACTCCTAATAGAAGCCAGCATGAACATGTGCTCATTATAAACACTTTTTCCAGGATTTTGAGCCCGGGAATTGCTAATTGTTGCTGAATTTTAGAATACTTCCTTGTAAAATTATGAACCAGTTCTCAAATAATTTCAAGGCTGAAAATAGCCAGGGTTTAAGTTCATGACTGTGGTTTAATAGCCTTTGGGAGCATGGTACAGAGTGAGGAAGTGTGAGTGGATCTGGCCCTAGATCACACTCCTCCCATTATTCTTCTTGAGCTTCAAGAGTTAACAGCTGAAAAGGAGCTTTGAGGCTTGTGTCAGAACTTGCCTTTCACACTGTGTGCTGAGAACACGATCCAGGCCACAAGCCTGAGACATTTCCCAGCTGAATGGCAGTCATGAAAAAAGCAAAACACACCACAGAGTGGAAGTGATTTATGGTTTTATTAGTAAGATTAATATTTACCTAAATCCTACATCTATTTTTAGGCAGTCTTTATCCAGTATTAGGTCAAACCAAAACCAAAAGCATCAGATATTATTAGCCAAAGTTTTACTCTGAAAAGTGTGTAGGCAAATGATAATAATAAAAAACACCTCATCAAAAAAACTATTAATGTTCAGATTTAAAAAATACTAGAAAACAAGAAATGTGAAGGTCTGAAACTATCAGAACAGTTCAAGCAATACCATCATAACATTACAGTCCTGGTTTATTTTCCTGGAGACTACGAACTCAAAATGACACATTTTATGATTTCCTAATAAAGGGTTTTAAATTTAATTTAGCATTGATTTCTTCATATTCTAGCAGTAAACAAAATCACTTCCTGAAGTTCATCAGGGTGAAATCCTCTGCCATTAGTTCTTAAAAGCAACATTCATTACACAGCACTAGGAAAGATCCATTATGACTCATCTGTCATTTTCATATGTTACATAAAATTCTGAAAAAGACAAACCCTGAAAAGCATAGCACCACAAAGAGAGGAAAACCAAAGCCCTATCTATTTATCTCGGCTTTGACTGGGTAGGATACTGACCTGGTTTCAGCTGGGATAGAGTTAATTTTCTTCATAGTAGCTGATACAGTACAGTTTTGGATTTAGTATGAGAATAATGTTGATAACACACAGATGGTTTATTTGTTGCTAAGTAGCGTTTATTCTTAAATCAAGGATATTTCAGTTTCCCGTGCTCTGCCAGTGAGGAGGTGCACAAGAAGCCAGGAGGGAGCACAGCCAGAACAGCTGACCTGAACTAGCCGAAGGGATATTCCATACCACAGAATGTCATGCCCAGTATATAAACTGGGGGGAGCTGGCTGGGAGGGGCCGTTGCTGCTCAGGGACTGGCTGGGCATCGGTCAGCGGGTGCTGAGCAATTGTATTGTGCATCACTTGTCTTTCTTGGGTTTTATTCTTCTCTCTCCTTTTGTTATTCTCCTTTTCATCATCATCATTATTATTATTGTTGTTGTTAATTTTGATTATTAAACTGTTCTTAACTCACAGGTTTTATCTTTTTCCTGATTCTCCTCCTTATCCTAATAGGAGGGGGGTGAGTGAGCACGCTGAGTGGTACTTAGTTGCTGGCTGGGGTTAAACCACTCAGTTCTCCATACAAACTAGCATTTAAACTTCCCATTGGCCCCACCATACTGCCAAGAAATGCTTCAACTCCAGCTTAATTTTATGTACCTGCAATGACTAAGCTAGGCCCACAATAGAAATGGGATTTTTTTTTTTTTTTATAGCACATGTTGGAAGTTGGATCTGAAGTAGCTGTTTCCATGCGCCCACCACCAACAGTGATTTCAGGTACCACCGTTTGCATTGCTCTGGATACAAAGTAATTCACAGATGAGAGGCATTTTAGGAAATATAACCACTCCTACGAGGTACCGTCTTCTGGCTGAGAAACTAGTAGCTGATCACGTAAGAACTTCTTTCCTACTTTTAAAGAATGAACTGGTCAGCAAGAATAGGAGGGGAATTCTTCATCACAATATGGGTATTGATGAGTTTTTAACTGTTAGAGGCAAAATTATCAATTATCCCTGAAGACAAAGAGATTTCAAGTGAGTTTTTTGTACTGTACTTCAAGCGCATTGTACAGCTCTCTGCAGCTTAGGGCAGGGGAAGCACACGAAGGTTGTCTGTGGTCTTCTAGTCTCCCTGGGCTGGTTAGTGGCCCAGAACAGCTCTGGCTGAAATTTAGTTGGTTAATTCTTGTTTCAGTCCAATCTTTTCAGTTGAACACCCAGGAGCTTGAGCTCCATATTGAGGTTTGCAGACACTGCAGTCCCTGTTTTTTGACTTTGCAAGTTCCCCTCTGGCTACACCTGAGGCTTTTAGATGGTTTTATGGCACTCAAATCTTTTCACTAAGTGACAGGGACTGCAGAAAGCATGTGAACCTCATGTCCTCATTGTAAATCAAACGATACTAGGACATACCAGACATTGCAAAATGGTAAGTGACTACTTGTGAGTCAGGGAAAACAATAATGCAAGGTTGCTAAAGGTGTTGCCCTGTCATGTTAGCGTGAGAAACTAGTTGTAGTATCTTTCTGCTTGAACTACACGAGGGTATGATACTACATTTTTCACAGAACAGTCATATGTGGCCGTCACATTATGCCCACACACTTGAATAAATCTTAATCTTTCACATCCTTTTATGTAAGTACTCTTGTTTTAGTAGTTCACACAGAGATACTGGGGGTGGAAACCACCTTTCAGAATACTATACATGACAGTGTTTTGTATTGTTGAATTTCACAGCATTTAGTTTCAACATTCAGTTGATGTTGAGTTGACATACATAGTAGTTAATGCATTGATCTCCTTATAAAAGGGGTATCGTTTAGCGGATTTCTTTTAAAAATCTTCTAAGCAAGATGTTAGACTTTATACAGCTAGCACTGAAAACACAGGTTTCGTGGTCAGTTCTGCAATCTCATCACAAAGACCTGTTGATTTCACCAGCATTTGAAATGGCAGATTAAATTTTCTGTGCATAATTTTCAGTCTTTGAATCAGCAAGTACATCATATCGGTCTTCTTATTTTAATATTCAAAATTTGTAAACGTATTATGAATTGATACCCCGACAGCTGCTCCTAGAAACAGAAAACGTTTCTGGTAAATGAAACCCAACTAGAATTAAATGCATTCAGCAGACTAGTGAACCAAGAAGTATGCTTGCAGCTTCTATGGGGGTAACTGTCTCCACACCTGCACTGAGTCCAGCAGCTTGATAGACCTCAGGTTATAGTCACTGTATGATAGTGTTATGATTTCAGAATGTCTACATAAAATTAATGTAAGTAATCAGCCAAAACCTAACTAGATCCTTGGCAAGGGACAGCAAACAAAAGTGATCTTGTTAAATGAGTTATTTCTGGTAGCAGCAGACAGCGTGTCTGTACTTAACAAAGCTGAGGCAGGAGAGGAAGCCACACCAACCATTAGGTAAGTTGCCATTGGTCACAGTTTAAGATTAACAAGGATTTCATATCGTGTACTGTTGTACTTCTCTGCCTAATATCAAGTCAAAGTGCAATTTCTCACTGCTTGCTGGAATATTTTTTTTCTGGTTTTCAGCATTTGGAGAGAAATACCAAGAGGATCTAACTGTTATACTGGTGTGACAGACTTGGAACTGTCATTCCCCTTAAAGCCATTGCCAGGACAGTGCTATTTCAAGCTTTAATAAGAGACATTCTCATGGGTTCTCTAGTACTCTACAGAGGACTTCTAAATTTTCAAGGAAAACTTATGTAAATTAACACTTTAAATAATGTAAGAGATATGATCTATACATTAAAAACTAATAAAGGATGCGATTTTTAGGAAAGGCAACCCTGTTCCAACTCCTATGAACTGCTGTGGTTGCTGAATCGAGCTTCTCAGACTGTTTTGCTGAAATAACGGTGTGTTTTAATTAGTCAGAGAAAAACTGCATAAATGATCTTGACATCCTGAATTATATTTATTTCTATAAAAAGGGTATTTATTTCTATAAAAAAATGGTATTTATTTCTATAAAAATGAATGCAATGTTTTTTTTAAAAAAATAAGGTATTATCAGGCACCAAGCAGATATTGAACAACATATGTGGAAGATAATTTATTGATAACTAGTGTTTTCCACTGTATTTATGGTAAAATATTGCAAGCTGGCCTGAGAACAGGAAAACAGAAAAGCTTTGGCACAAGCACAGCTACTAAGCAGACACAAACACTGGTGATTTCTCTGACAAAACACAGTGTCAGAAATTACAGAAAGTTTATTTTACTTTCTAGCCAGCTTAGGTATACGGTTCTTTTGGTCTGGTACTAATCACAGTGATACATTAAAGGTACTGCTCTGAAGGTACCACACAGACTACCATCAAAGTGGCAGAGGAAGAAGAAACATACAAATTAAGTTCATTTCTGTGCAATGGAAGAGTTACTTCTGAACTGATTATGGGAGAATCAAAATGTTCTCAAAGGTTTTAATTTCCAAGAACAAATATCCTAATTCTTCATCAACAAATTACAGGTTGTTTTCCTTGAAATAAAAGCATTTGTCACTATTTATCAGCTGATCGGAAGGAAAAGAATTTTTTTTTTTTCTCCCACTTCTTTCTACACAATGAGAAAACAAGTCTGAGGCATCTGTAAAGAATCACAGTCTCAAATGTGCTGACAAAAACGATGTGCAGCACATACTTAAAAATTAAAGTCCTTGAGGCAGGTAATCTGAAGGTTGTCATATCACATCTTCCTTTAAGAAAATAACATAGCCTAGAAGGTAGAATGTGGTAGAGGGAACCAAAAGAGATTTTGGTGAGGTTTTACTACAGGCAGTGTAATTTCACCTTCCTTCTATTTGCTTGGATTTCACATAGGAATTGTAGGGGTGTTCATTACATGATACTGAGCGATTTGAGCATGAACGTAGATATATTAAAACTAGGAATTACTACTCCCGTACTTTAAAGATACTTCTCTTGTAATTTGTTTTCCCCGCATTTCTAACTATTCCAGATAGTTAAAAATGTTCCTGATTTGATTTCCAGCTTACACACCAAGATAATTCACTTCATACTTGTTGTATCTTCAGTCCACAACTTTTTTCAGTCCTTACTTTCCTGGTATCTTTCACATTAATGTTTTCACATATGAAAAAACTTAATGTAGCCCATATGGGATTTTACATTGTTGTATCATTTTTACAGTATTGTTAGCTGCCACTATGTGCAATAATGCATTTGAGAGGTGCTTGAAGCCAAGTTGATGCCCTGAAAAGGTACTAAACGGGGATAGCGCAGAAGAGGAAAGTAGACAGGACTTTTTCCTTTTTTATTCCTATCATAAGACTACTGAAACAATGGGTGTAGTGAGACCATGATAATGTCTATTTCTGAAATAGTACATATTTACGATATAACTGGGGGGGCGGGGGGGGGGGGGGGGGTGCGGAACGGGGAACGGAACAACCAGAAAAACAACAGGCTTGGGTGTTATTTTTCTCAGTTGTTACTTTAAAACATCATACCCTTCATGGAAAGAGTTCATAATAACTTTTAAAATTCGAGGGAAAAGTTGAGATAAATTATCTAGGTCAAATCACAGTCAATACTGTTTGCAGTCTCAGAAACAGATCTAACAGTTTGTCATTTGAAAATGATCTTCACAGAATCACAACCATTGCATCAGCAGACAAAAAGACTAATACTTTTAGAAATAAATTTTCATCCTCAAGGAAAACAAATATAAATATTATTAAAAAAGAAAATCCTGAAACTACTGGTTCTACTGCCTTTCAAAGTGAATAAAAATCTGTTATGATCTGGGTATAAAACAAAGCAAATGAATGAGTTACTGAATCAAAATTGTTTGAGGCACAGTGTATACTGTGAAAATCTGGACAGGCTCAGTTCCTGTGTAAAATGAACGAAGCAATGAAGAAAAAAGTAGGCATGTTCTTACATTTTAAAGAATGAAAGAACAGACTACATAGACGTTAGTCTTTGGAGTTCGCTGAAGTTGTTGGGTTGTGTTCCAACCACCTTTGGTTGGACATGCAGTTGGTACAGAAGTCCTGCTAGTATATCAAAAGACACTCTCAGATTAGTCACAGTAACGGTAACAATAATAATTCTGAGACAGGTTTTTACTGAGCAGTCAAGAACAGCACATGCATTGGGGACTCTGGCCTGTCTAATCACAACTAAAGAAATAAAATCAGTGAAGGTTTGGGGTTGTGGAGTGCTGGGGGGTGTCTAAACCACAAACAGGATTCCTGAAATCGCTGCAGTTGGACCCACTCACGGCTGTTTACCTCCCCATCAAAAGCTTTTGCCTTTGCTATAGAGACCAACTGAACACGGGGCAGGAGCTGAACTTTGTATTTGGAAGCCTGGCACAGTAACCTGGGCTGGTATTGGTTTTGATTTTCCTTATTAAGCTAGGGTAAATAACTGCTACATGAGCAAGACTTTCCCCTGCAAGACAGGCAGAGGTGGCACTAGGTAGCAGGAACTTCTACGGATGACTACAACCCCAGGATGACTGTCTCCATCACTCAAAAGCCGACTGGGTTGGCTCTACATCTTAGTGACGCAGATTCACAGCAGGGATGGTAGCTCTCCCAGTACTGGTCCTCTGATTTAAAAGCTGGTGAATTTCATTCAGTAATTCATAAAAGCTGATGATCCCACTCTGTATATCAGAATTCAAATATTCACACATGAAAAGTGTCTTAACTTTTTTCATGGTAGAGGACAAAGCATGCATTAAATTCCTTTGTAAAGTTTAGCTGCTTAACCAAACTTCTCTTCCCTCTGATGTTAAGCAAGCTCATCTTTCATCTCGATGGGGTTCACCAATCCTTATATCGATTTGCCTCTTAATAAAATCTAGAAAATTATTCTTAATCACTAATTGCTAAATAAAGTGCAGCCTAGAGGAGAGAAAGCTTATTGGCTGTTTCTTCAATACTAAAAAATGTTATACTTGAATTTTAAAATTAGATAAACTACTCAGAAGGATTTTCCATCCTTCTGGCTATTGACCTATCAATCTACTGAGCCACTGATAATTGATCTTTTGAATATACTGAATAATACTTTGTCTATCCATAAGTCTATAAGCATGTTTCTGTCTTGTCCCACCAAAATGAATGTGTTCCCAAACGTGTTTCACATTAATGTTATTCTTTTCTTGGTTTTATTGAAAGGTTCTTTGCTCTTTCATCAGTTGTGGAGCAACTCATTATGTAAACTATTAAAACACATTCATAAGGGCAAAAATCAGAAATACATAAAGAATACAGTACCACTGCAACATAAATAGAGAAGGAATTCCTGTTCTGTGATATATTTCCAAGCTAGCAGTTTATCAGAAACTCTCTCTCTAAAAAAAAAAAAAAAAAAAAAAAAAACAACAAAAAAACCCAAAACCTCTCAGTTAGCAAGCCTGGAATTAACTGAAAACTAAAAGGTCTGACCCATCTGTTGGCATTAGTCATATAAAATATTTCACTGACATAATAAAAAAAAGACTTTAATGTCTTGTTTCAAGTATTGTTGAATGCAAATACTGCAGTCCAAGCTCTTTCTTTCAAAATAAACGAGCAGTTGCAGAACAATAAAAACAGTTGAGGCATTTATGCTAAGACATGAAAAGCGGGATGCCAAGGCCAGTTTCTAAACCACATTCCAAGCATTTTAAATGCCTTTTGATTGTTACCACAAATCCACCGATTGTTGTGAAAAGGGTATGTGTCATCAAGCCACAGGCAAGGCCTTGAATACATCTGGCTCAGGGCTCGTGGCATTGATGTTAAAACACTGCACAGTCACAGTTATGCAGCAACTATTCCCAGTCCCACATCACCACCCTTTTGTAGGAGCATGTCTGCCTCTCTGCTAATGGCATAAATTAATTCAGAAGATCAGCATGAATTCATGGACTATATGTACATTGCATTCTTCTCTACATGAAACACATTTATGATTTTAAAGCTATACCACACAGTGAAACTCCAGATCCCTAGAATTTTCCTGTCTATTCCTTTCTGTTTGATACAGTGTGGAGGCATGTTGTCTGTTCATACTTTAAGATGCTGTTTTATGCCACTTTAAGTACCAAAATAAGACTGCAAGTAGTTGAAACTGAAACGTGTCCTGTATAAGTTGCTGTCACCCTCTAAACTAGTAATGGTGATCACAGCAGGGTTACTAGGGAGGATCTTATAGCTAGGACCTCTTTAATCCATTTTTTCCCCAAATATCTTCTCTTTTTCCACCTCAAAATTTTGTTTGGGTGGAAAGTATAAAATTTGTCGAACGTTTTGTTCAGGCAAAAGTCTGCCCAGCAGAAAATCCTCAATAAATACCTGCTGCATGCACACATTGACTAAGCAATTGGTCTTCAGTGTATGAGAGTAGAGGACCTGATACCTCCTGTATTCAACAGCCTCATTTCAGTTGGTCTAGAAAGTCTATAAGCGTTGGTGTTTAGAAACACATATCACTGGCCCTATGCATTGGAGATTCATCAAGACTAGTATATCCTTAAATCTGTACAGAATTTCCAGGATCAAAATATACAGGAAAGCAACAAAATCACAGTGTCTTACTTAATCATTGTAGATCTGATCTTGGAGGAAAACAGCAGAATGAGATGGCATTTGCTGTTTTAGAAATAATATTAAATTATAGAGTAAACCAGCAAAAGATCATAACATATTTGGTTTTCCAATGTGTGTGCAAAAGACAGGGAAACCGAATGCCAGCTGTAGGCATTCACCTCTAGATAACAATACTTCTGTGATGCAGATATTGCCTTCATACTGCAGAAAAGTTTTCTCAACATTACATGAAAGAGATGAGATTAGACCTCAGGCACTTGGTTCCCTGTCCTCTCTACAGACATCACTTGACTTTAAGAAGTAATAGAAGAAAATCTTTAATTTAAAGTAGTATTGGCTGGACTTCAAATGATCCAGTGAGCCTTGATACTTATCTGTTCCTCTTTGATGAGATGTCTGGAGGAATTTCCTGCTTCTGCTGTAATCTAAAATATTGAGACACTCTCCAGAGTAGTTTCATAACTTTTCACTTCTGATGCTGTTTACAAGGAAGAACAGTCTTTGAAAATCAGGGGAACTCCCTCATAAAAAGTTCCAGGAATTTTCTGAGCTTCCTGGAAGTTCAAAATTTTGGCTCAGTCAGCATTAGCAAGGTCTTGAGTCATATCTTCCTTTTTTTCTGATGTGTCAGATCTTGCTTGTGTTTTCTTCACAAATTATGAAAGAGCAGAGGAAGAACTAAGAGACTAGAAAAAACCCAGATGTACTATCTTGGGCTTAGAAGTTCAACTTTAGTCTTCTTTCAACAGCCACACCTGACAAGATAGAACAAGCGTGTGCTATACAGCGAGTAGGGAATAGGGGATGGAAGCATAAGGGTGAGAGATTATTTACATATCAGTTTAACAATATGCCTCTGTTGTTTGGGGGAATTCTTTTCCTTTGAAGACATCCTTTCTGATTAATAAAAATACAGTACTTCTATAGAACGTGCCAGGGTGGAATCTCAATGGCCATGGAACTTTTGTTGTCCATAGAACACTTGATTTCATTTTAAACTCTACACACTACGTACTGTTGTGACCATAAATCATTCTTCTGGTTTCAAAACAACTGCTTTTAAATTAGTGTTATTTCTATTATCATTTACTGACATATCCTAATCTGGGGTTAACGGACTCTACCCGATGTATCCATTAGGGGTAGGACAAGATCTAGAATTATATAGACAATATTTGATTCTCTTCTTGCATCCTTTGCAGGAAGTTTGTAAACTGGAGCAGATAAAAGCTGCTATTGAATGCTTCAACACATACAAGCAGCTAATAAGACAAGAAAAATGCAATCAGAATTGGAATCTTATTTCTCATCCAGGCAATGTAAATACTATCTATACAACAGCAACAGGATGAAGGGAGGAACATTAACTATAGATAAAACAAAATGTAGGGAATGTACAAAGTTTTAAAGACTCCTTTTGCAAGCAAGGTGAATAAAAATACCACCACATATGACTGTGACTACATGATACAAGGGAAAACAGAGAACAAAAAATGATGATTTTCTGAATTAACGTGCTAGCAGCCTGATTACAATTTTAGAATGCCTAGTATTTTTCCTCATTGAGGAGTTCACACTCAGTAAGTTTATGTGGCTGGAAAGGATAGCAAGACTGAAGAAAGAAAGGAAAACTGGATTACAAAACAGAATAGTCTGGATGGAACAGGACAGAGGGCTCAAACTCAAAATGTCTGGGTTGAGGAATGTAAGCCAAGAGGACAGCTCCTTCTGAACCTTGTTTCCAGCAAACATTCTTGCAGGGAGTACTACTTAGTATTACCATCAGAGATTAGTTCATATGCTGACAGTCAGATTCACAAATTTAATTATTTCAGCTATACAAAGGATGGAAGTGACCATCAATATTTTGTCACCAAGTGGATTTTTTGTTGGATAGAAACTGCTTTGAGGATTGGCATTTGTGTTTTTTTCTAACCTGCAATATTAAACAGCTATTTCAAAACAAAGACAAGTATAATTACACTATTTCAAAATATTGTAATCTAAGATTAAGCAACACCAAAATTATGTTTTCCTGAGCAATCTGAATTAATCTCTTTTGTGTGTATGCACACATTGACAGTCTTTAATTATATCACAGTCATTATTTTTTTTGGCCTCGTTCAGTAGTCAGGGTGGCTATGGAGATGAATCAGAGTTGAAGAGTGAGCAGTGAAAGGACCTGCAACTTTTTTCACTGATGAAACTGCTTTGTTCATTGTTTGCTAAATAAAACACAGTATGAGTGGGAGATCTGGTACTGTCTTCAATTAAATTAGGAGAGTACTGGGGACTGCAAGCCTCTGACAAATCTGATGTTGTACAAGCCTCTAACAGTCACTGCTTCATTTGATACTTTCCGTTTTTCAGGTACCCACCATAATATCCTCATCCAGCTTTATAGAAATACTGAGCATTAACACCTCCCTCCTGAGTTACATCGAGCTGTCTGTTGAAATTTTAAGTATTTAACAATGCTAATTTAGGTTAACAAAACAAGCCTTAATGTGTTTAATAAGGCACCCTAAATTAGTGAAATTTTGACCCTTATTTAACCTTGTGATATGCAGACCAATGAATTTATGTAATAGAAATAATACCAACCCTTCCCTTTGCTGAAATATTTCCAAGACTAATTCCTCAATTTGTGAAATATTCATATATGATAGTGACAAATATGAATGAAAACTCATGAGAAAATTAAAATTCTGCCTTTGAAACAATGTTTGAATAATGTGCATGAAGTAGGATACTGGGCCACCCACTGAACAATAACACAAAATATAAAATAGTTTCTCATTTAGAAACAACAATCTATCATTTGCACTTACTGAGGCAGAGTCCCCATGAGGGGAAAAAGTTATATGATCATGTAATTGAAAACAGTTATAAGCAGTTCTTTAACATAGCAGGAAATGCATTAAGATTTCAGTCTTAATCCTTGACTTTTTTTGACACTTCTCTTAATAGTGTTTTTCCTTTTCGTTCTTTTTATATATTATTTTGCACGTTGGTCAAGGAACTTTTCCCAGAACTGCTTTTAGATATGAATTCTGCCTTTGTTGAACACTTGTTTTCTGTTCCCAGAATCACAACTTGTATTGACATAAACAGCTATGTCAAGATGACTTGTCAATATGCTTTCCTGCTTGTTCACTCTCAGATTATTGTAATCTTCTGTTTGTGACATTCAAATCACTCACATTGCATAAGACTGCAAAGTCTTTAAAGGATTATGGCTTTTTAGTTTACACAAGCTGGGTGTAGTAAAGGAGAACGAGTAAGATGAACTACAGGAGTATTAACTGATTTGCCACTGAAGCTGCAAATCACAGAGGAAAAGTCTGGGTGCACAGCTGCTGCCTCAATGTAATAAGGACATGACAGGAGCTTATGGAAGAGCTCCTTCAAGCTGCTTGCTCAGGGTCTGTAGGGGTGTATTCTCTTCAGTGTTTCCTTGCCACCTGAAAGAAACTCAGCTCTTGGAAGCACAGGGAATCAGTATATTCAAAAGTTAATACAGTTCAAAACTGTCTGATATTTTGCAGGGCCTTCCTAGTAAAGTGCTTGGTTATCCTGTCTGGAAAATTCCTCTTGAATAGGCATAAGTAACAAAGCCACGGACAGCCATTGTGTGAGCCCTCTTTGAACCAGCGACACACCATGGATTTCATGTGTGGAAGCATAAAAGGTAAGGGAAAAATAAAAGTCACCACTTTGACACAACTAGTAAGCTGAAACAGCTGGAATGTGAAGGGCATTTCAACCTTCCCACAAAAGGTCAGGGCCAGACTGAGAACTGGGTCATGAAATATGTAGCTAAGCCAGCTACATATCCCTTAGCCAGATCATTCATTCTTTCTAAGCCCTTTAAGAGATATTTACAAGCTTAGTATGAGGCAATATCAACTGATAGGATTCCTAGTGGTGAGGTAAATTCAACAAGCAAATTGCTTCATTTATTTTTTAACAGTAATGAATTTCCATGGAAGGACAGCTGTTTGTGAACCGCAGGCCTGACAATTTAAGGCTCCCCTCCTATATGTCAGCCAGGTTTCATACAGGTGTAGGATATCGGCAAACAGAACAGCAAGCAGCTGTTTCTCAGACATGACAGTAGAGTTGGGAGCCAACACTGTGTTTGTAATTTGTAATTCTCATGACCACTAAAGATCAGAGTGCTATGCACATTGCATTGAATTTACCTTTGCAATTTACAGCAAGCTAATCAGATAACACTTTTAAAGTTCAAACAGAGAAGGGAATGTTTCCAGCAGATAACAATTTTATAGCTATTCTCATAGCAAAACAATGCAAACTCTGGAATACTTCCAGCTCAGAGGAATGTGAATGACTCCTCCTAAAGATACCTCCAGCAATTATGATGGCTATCATAAAAACATTAGGAATATTGTGATAAGTTACATATTGAGAAAAGTGACTCTATCAGCAATTAAAATCCACTCATGACAAAACAAACCGAAGATTGAACTGTGTCATCCTTTGGAAATGGAGAAAGAATTGACAAGGAGGTCCCTATTGAAGTCTGAACTTCTCTGCTTCTGTATAGTGGTGGTTGCATGATATAAGACAGACCAGGACACAGTAGCTAGCAGTTTACACTCAACAGACACCTTTTGGAAAACCCACCCTAATTTCAGCCTGAGGATTGCACCAGGTATTCCTTCTTAATGTTATCCATTTATTCCTCTGACAATAAAGCTATGTACCAAATTGGACTGTAAGTACTATCAGAACAGAAAAGTATACAGCAATATGTTTGTGGTGCGCTCTGTATTCACATTTTAAGTACACTACAGTATCGAAAGTAATCAAAGCATTATTTTCCCCAGTTGTTGCCAATGCCTGTTGATTTTCAGTTCAAAACTTCATGTTCAGAGGAAATAAAAAAATCTGTAAATTCAAGAAGCCAGGTTTGGCTTCTCCTTTGGTTTGCATCAGTAAAAAGGCTGATGCAATGTACGTCTGTGAAAAGTTGTGAATAGTAACAATAGTTTGTTACATAAGTTAGACAGGAAAACTATACTGTTTTGGTTGTTTTAATAGCTTTCAAAACAATTCCATGTAATTCAACATTATCTCAATGCTATTTGAAAGATATTGATGTCAGTCAGAGCTACTCAAGACCATTAAATTACCCTCTGATAGCAAGGAGGTTGCCGGAGGGCACCTGAGGCCATTAAAGAAAGCAAGTTTTACTTTCACATTCCAGAGAATTCTGCAGAACTGTTAAAAACCTGCTGAGGCTACTTTGACAATACAACTCAAACACTTCATAGCTCTCAGCATTCAGACTGTACACTAGCTTGGGATTTTTCAGTATATTGCAAAAGAGCAACCACACACAGAAATATTGTGGTTATTAGTCATCATCAGTTGCATCGTGCATGTACCTATGAGTGTGTTCAAAAGCAAAAGTAATATTATAATTCCTCACACTGGGAATACTCCAGAAGGGAAAATTTGAATGGGGTTTGTCCCCCAAGGATTCTTATTACCAAACACTCTGTAAACCAGCTGTATATATGTAGACCTTTTTTCCTATTGTTTCCAAAATATCTCAGATCATATTCTGCACTCTTATCTTGCTCACAACGCTTCTGGAGCACACAGGAAACAATTTAAAACTGCTAAGGGACCTACTCCTAGAAGGAATTCCTGCATATGGGGGGGTGTTTTCAGACTGCTTCCACTGAAATCATGCAGCTGCACAGATCTGAGGCAGAGGCAGATGCCTTTGCAGGAAAGCAGTTGTTTTTCATTTATTTGCTAAGAGCAGATGAACAAATGTTTCCCGCAAAGGACTAATACAAATATGTTTGCCAAGAGACATTTCGTCACTCCCTGTTTATGGTTCTGAGGAAGTGTTTTGTTTAAATAAGGTAACAAATGATCACATTCTCATGTTATAAGAAAGGTTACCAAATGCTTGAAGTAAAAATGATGCTTGTGGAAGGTCTTGCTTAAAATATTTCCTACATGTCTCTCAGGCATAAAGGTGCGAGGGAACATGAAGGTAAATTCTTCAATGTTAAATCACTGTTGTACAGAAAGTGGGACATCCCTTCCTCAGACCTCTTCCAGAAATCAGAAGAAACAACACAAATTTTTCAAATTATTTCTGCAAGTTTCTGATCAGGCCTTTAGTCTTTGCAAATTTTAGCCCATGCTCTACAGATTTTATCTTGAAAACAGACTATCCCCACTTTTTCATTCTGCATATTTCTCCCATCCCTCACCGGTCATCTTGATCTATTTGTGGCACTTTAGAAGTGCAACCTTTTAGCACATTTTTCCTCGGTCCAGGGTGTATTGCAATACCTCCACCTCCGTCTTTCTGCAGGAGCCAAGCTGACAAAGCCCAGGGAGTGACAAGCTTGGATACACAAGCAGTAACAAGTAACTACCAACAGAAGGTGGGGAATCACAGGGAGGAAAATTCTTCAGGAGTGCCTTAAGAAGATATTGTTGCCCAATAACGAGCCTCACCCCAATTATCTTTGTAATTATAAGCTTGAGGTCCGCTCAGGTTAGTTGAGTTAGTCAATAAAACTTCAGTCCCTTTTTTAAAAATAATATCTGCATCTATGACTGGAGAAACTGTGGGATACAAAAAGGAGTTGAATTGGTAGTAATTTACATTTGAAAGTTAAGTTTGATTTAGCTTTTCACAAAATTTAGCCTGAGTTCAGACCTGACTCGTGGAGACAGAGCATCAGTGTTTACATTCTAATGCTTGGGCATTCAAGGCAGCAAATGGGGCACCCTGTACTTTCTTGTAAACACTTAAATTTGGAAGTTCTTGTTGCACTGTTTAGTCAGGTAAATTATGCACTTGAGTAAGCCAAATGACATAAGATGACTTAAGTAAATAATCGGTAGACTTTATGGAGTAAGTTTTAAAGATCATGTAGCACCTCTTCACTGATCATTAACAGCCCAGTTATTTTCTGAAACACTTAAAAATAATGCCATATAACTACATTGAGAGTTTCATAATCTTTTCATAGAGCATTGGTAGATACATTTTTTTTCAGTGCTGAATAAAGTTCTGAAATATGTTCTTATTAACCAGACAGACATATTCCAATTAAGGCTGCATGATTAGCTTATTTCAAAATACAGACTAGAATTTCCATATATTACATACTATGCATACTAGGTGTTATGTCAAAACCAGAGAAGTACACTATATTCATGGCTAAGCCACTTCTTAGTTAATTTTATATAATGTTCCTAGCAGATACTTTGAATTTTAAGTTATATCAGTAGCACGATATCAAATTACATTACTAGACAATCATATTTACATAATAAACAAACTATTAAGCTACATTGGACAGTGACCATAATCTGTTCCTATCCTTGTCCAGTTAGTCTTGGCTAATGAGCCCTAAATTAATGAGCAAATACAGAGCTCTCAAGCATAGTTCTGAGTAATCCCACTGAGAACAAAATTTGCATGCTGACAGGCACTGAAGTGAAACACGGTAGAATATAAGGCTGAACATTCATTCAGCAGAAATCATTTGCATACATCTGCACTGGGAAAACATGGGGATTTTTTATTTATTTTTGGGGGGTTGAAACAGATTACTTTTAAGAATAAATATGAAATATTAGCAAAAGAAAATACAAACACATTTTCTATAAAACTTATAATATATCAATCAAAAAATAATCAATAAATTAATGGTACAAACAGTAGACTGCGTGCTGTGAAATTGTAGCTCCAGTGCTTAACTAGTGCATTTTATTTTGCTGAATTAATTTAAATTTTTGCTGACGTCGGGTCAACACAATGATCTGCACTTTTGCTAAATAACCAAATAGGATTCTTCATCAAGAATTTTCTGAGTACGTCTATACTACTTTAGTTTCTCTAGTTGTTGATCAGCCAAATGGAAAGCAAGCATTTCTCCTACCTATCAAGAAGTTCTATCTGTCTCATTTATTTGAAAAAAAACTTATCCAGGATAAACCCACCACACTGTGATTATACATAAGGGAAGTGGGAGATTCAGAGGGGTTCTGTACTTTTGTGTGCAGCTCATTGCTGTGGAAAGGATTAGATGAGAGTGAGGAAAAGTGGCATTAGGTGGAATTCAGAGGTTTTGTGTCTACTGTCCCCAAAGCATCACTACGTCTTCATACAGTGACTTAAATTCTCCTTATGATTTACAATTATCCTGTGCACCACAGTAAAGCTAAACCAGTTTGCCTTTAGAAAATCTTGGACTCCTTTCTACTATGCTCCAATGAGAGAAATAGAGCAGTGCAATATTATTATTACTCGACACTAACATTGCAATAATTATATCTGTTAAAAAAGACAAAATATTAAAAAATTATACAGACAATATTTCTACTGGAACCACATGTCTACGTATTGTAGCAACCATGATGTCTTATGTTTATTATCCAGTAAATGCCTAACTGCTGACTTTTCTCCCTGAGGGCAGAAGTTTATATGTTTGTGTGTGTGTATAGATAGTTTCAAAATTACTATTAATTTTGACTGTCCATTCCTTGCTAAGCACCTCTCTTTCCTCACCTCAGGCACAGAGGAATTCTAGAAAACTTCAGGAAAGAATGTTCAGACACCCACTATTGTGTGTCTGCAGTGTTAGAGAGTGCAGGCAAGACAGAATTTGCTTCTGTTGCCTAAATGTAGTCTCTGAAGTGTATGATGAGATGTCCAAGGGTTTGTGAGACATTCATATGTTGTTAATAATTATGACAAAGGACCTACAGGTGACTCATTGTCTTCTGTAGTGGCAGTCATAGGCCAGACCAGGTACCCTAGAGTATCTCAGGAGAACTAGACAACCCTGTCTTGGTAATGGTATATAAACTCATACATAGTCAATGGAATTTTGTTGACACAGTGGCATCCATAGAGGTATTCAAAGTACTCTATAATAAACATACATTTGGTCAACTGAAGTTTAAATTAGCTGAATATTTCTCTGGTTTTCAATAACTGTATCAATTTCATACATTTTGATTGGCTATAAAGTCAATCTAGAGTATAATGACACTATAATATCTATAAAATAGACATATACATTTAAGTACCTTAATCTGTGAGCCGAATCCCATACTGTAGTCTCCAGAACGATTTGAGTGCCCTGTGTGCCCCATGTCTTGTCAGGAAGCCTCAAGCGAACTTGCTGGAGCTCCTGGGACATCTGAGGGCCACTGCTGTCTCTGCAGTTAAATGAATCAAGCCCTGGATATCTAAAGTCAGGTGCAGTAGATCCCTTCCTCACCCTCTAAAATAATACATCAGAAATGTTTACTTGGGACTTGTCCTCATACTTTGGTGTTAGTGAGGAGTCAGAAACAATTTAACAAACAGATTTTACACAATCAAATCAAGTCATATGTAATCATTAGGGAAAAAGCAAACTAAAACTTCCAGGATGCCAAACAAAACTTAAATTCTGATTCTAGTTTTGGATACATCTTTTAGTGGCTGTTTTGCCTGACAGAATTTATATAATGGAGATTTGAATAACTACCTGATTGTTTAAATCATTATGGCTTTAACGGAACTTGACAAATGTCAATTTAACGGACATTCAGGTGTCTTGTAAAGAAGTTATAACTGTCCTAAATTGCTATTTATTCTACCTTAGAGCGCGAGTAATATTATGCAGCTTAGAAATAAACACCTTTTTGACACAAGAATGCCTCTTTGGAGGCTTGTTCAGTCATTCAAGTGAGCTTTCATAAGAGAAATATTCTGTTAAGAAGTTCTGAACTTCAAGGAACAATTACTGGAAAAGTGGCATCAGTGTTTGGATGGATTATCTGACTTAGATGACTTGAAAGCAAACATAAACCAACACCTCTCCTCATTATCTGCAGAGGGTAAAAAAAACTATTAAAGAAGTTTTATTAAAAATACATGTACAGGGTAACCTATAAAGTATTGTCTGTTGGAAAGTGTGCACGTCAAGAACAATAATTAAAATTAGTCTACAGAACTGTATCCAAATAATTAAAGTTGTAGTTTATTTACATACCACTATCATAGATCTCATGCTTTGCAAAGTTTTGATATGAATTCCCTCTCTGTCAGATAGGTGCACTAAAGTATGAAGTAGAAAAATTACTTGTTCAAGGTTTTTTGTGGCTTCTGGTAGACCTAATTCTCCCAAAACCAAACCTAAGCCCTATCCACTACTTAACACAGTAGCATTTTATTGAAAGAAACTGTTATATTCCAGACATGACAGACATGGTAGTTGTTACATATTAGTCCAATGATATTAAAGATATTGAACAAGCTAAAAGAAAAAAAAAAAAAACAAACACACGCACACACATGAAAAAAACCAATACCAAACAAACCATTATCTGATTGATACAGTGGTGGTTTTATACACAAGGTCCCTCTGAAAGTTACATCAAGGAAACTTTAAAATTTGAAAGCAAATTTTAGAAATACATGCCAAAACAAAGTTGATGGAAACTTTTGGGCATTTGATTCCTTGCTTGTGGGTAGCTCTACTGAAATTGGTGAAACTGCTAAATGGTCTTATAAAAATCCTGTTCAAACAACTGGAAATATTTCCATAGACTTAAATGGGTCTTATCAGGTCCCATCCATCTGTGTGTTTTCAGGGTCAGAGCCTATGCTCTCATGATCATGTTTTGGAGCTGTACCAACCTGCCCCTCTGTGTAGATGTGATTACAAACCATTTTCTAATCAAAATTCCCTGTGCTCACTATGACAGAATTCATTACTCATTACTTAAAATGTCCCTATATAGGCCTGACATTATTCTATGTTCATTGTAGTTATTTAATCCATTTTCACACACCACTATGTGGTTGAACATATTGAAAGTTATTTTAGATCTAAAACATATCCTAGATTATATACCCTATTGGCACTGGACAATTTATATTTAATACCATGGATTAGAATAAGAGTGTTGTCTTACCAGCTATAAGGGTAAATGGCTGGCTGAAGATTCCCTTTAGGCAGGGGACTATTGGGTTTTAGCTACCTGAATTACATTTGAAATGAAAAAAGCTTGGAATGGGCTCATACCCTAAGATCATAAAGGAAAACAGAATTGTATTTGTGTTTACATTGTGCCACACAGCCACATTGTGTGATTCCTTCTGCCCCTTAACACTTTTACTGAGGCTGTAATTTCCATGGGGCAGAGGTTTTCTTTGCATTCTTTGTTTCAGCATTACCTGACAAGTGGACTTCTAAGCAGAAATAAAAACTGAAAATCCATACACACTAAGAAAGGGCCCAATATATTGGTTGACCTTCATTTCTTTTCCCTTAGATGCCACTGAAAAAGATAGCAATAACTGTATTATTACTATTGCTTTAATTGTAAGTTCAGATAGCTCATTATTTAGTAAGCCCAAAGTAAACTGTCCATTTTTTTCTTGCACAAGCAGCTTCTCATAAAACAAATCTTTTTCTCCTCACTTTGACCAGTCTTTCTCAACTCCTTATTTCATTTGCCAAAAAGATTTCTCTTTTACAAAACCATATCACAAATCAGAAGAGCTTTATGTTCTAAACAAAGGGATTATAAAGAGGCTGGTTTACCTTGTCAAGCCCCTCAAGGTAGCTATTTTGATGTAAAATACAGAAGGACAAAAAGAATGCAGTTACCACCTCAGTGCAAAACCTCATGACCCCAGAACATGCTATGGTTGTATTTTATTTTTCTCAATTTCAGAAATCATATTTATATCGATTGTGAATATCCAAACTATTCTGAAACTACTGTGCCACTCAGCTGGTTGTCTCTGCAAAGTGGCAGTTCTTATTAGTTGTAACATAGCATTGCACAAGCAGGACTTCGTTCCAGTTCCCTGCCAGCCCTCAGTTATGACAAGAGCTGTGATGAACTACCAGCCTGCAACAGTAAAATCAAAGTTAGCATACAGGTCTCTGCGCCAAGCTCCAAACAATGTGACATGCAAGCTCAATTCTTTCTTTAGTGAGAGAGAAGCCTAAATTTAGGCACTTAGTTGCTTAAATCTCCTCAACTGGTCAGCAGAAAAGGAGACATACCTCCAGGGAGATCGTCAGTAGGGTGTCCACTGAGTGTGTGAAGAAGCCTAAACATGCTAACCTCCTAATGTAGGTACCTGAAATAAGATGCCAGCTTTACTTCCCATAATCCACATAAAATGAAATATATAACCCTTTATATATTACTCCTTACTACAAATTTAGCCCTAATGATTATTGCGAAGAGATGACGTGTTGCCCTCCTCTGTGCCCCTTGCAAGCTTAGATGTAAAAAGTCTGAGAGTTATCGTCCCTATAGTTAAAGGCAAAAAGACGTGAGAAAAATTTCTTGGATAACTTCACTCCACTAAGCAGGCAGATGAAGCTTGTAAAAATCTTGCTATGAACAAAGGCAATCAAGGACATCATGATCCAGACTGAAACATGCAATACAGTGGTACTAGAAAAGATGCAGAGATTTTAAAACAGCCTTCTAATGAAAGCTCATGTAACATATGAATGTTTAGAGACTTATATTTCCGATGACATCTGTTCTGTTTAGCACTCATCTCTCCATGTGTAGACCACAGATGGACTGGCAGGCAACTAAACCTCATCTGCACATAGAGAATTTATTTTTTTATTACAGTGATATATAGGGATGATATATTTCTGGAAAACATCAATCACCAATAAAAATGGTGCTCCCACATACCTCAGCTAACTCCCTCACTGTCAATCTGAAACGAGGAGGAAGACGAGCATGCTTTTGGTAGATGAGCTGAAAAGAAGGACAGCCAAACCGCTGGGCTACAACTTAAAAGAACAGGACACCTGGCTCTGCCACAGGCTTCCCGCATTAATTTGACCATGATGCCCATTAAGCCTCAGGAATGAATCAGCAAAAAATGGTAACATGTCTTGCACAGCAAAATTGCAAGGAACAACAGCATGAGTTTATAAAGTCTGAAGAGACTTGTATGGAAAACAGCCTTGTCCCCATCTCCCTGCTATAGACATTAACAAGCTGGGAATTATACAGTGTGTATGCAGCAGCCAGCCCTCATCCTACCCAACATGAGGCTTGAATCATTAATATTTTTTAAGTGTTCAGATGTTTTCCTGATGACTGATGAAGGAAATACTTGTATAAAGAACATACATTACCCTTTAATAGTAATGAGACTTAACACTATTTCTGGACTAGTAAATACTATGAATCAAAATCTGCTCTCTCCACCTGCAGCCAGCTGCAAAAGCACAGTTCATAGCGATAATGTCTAATCTCACTTACCTTCCAAAGTTTTGTGAATGGTCCCTGGCCCATGCGAAATCTGCCACTATGCCTAGGAATTGCTGTGATTTAGCTTGAACCATTAACGGGTCCTATCAATTTAGTGCCCTGGCCCTTAAGCTGCCTTCAAACTTGGTAGGACTGTGAAAATACCCGATTAAGGATAAAAGGTACTACTTGTATCACAAGAAAAGAAAATATGTAATAATTATATTTTCAGAAATCCCTCTAAAAGCATTTTAACAGAAATTCCTTTCCCCTATAATGTCAAAACTCACTGTTTCCAGTGGCTGGCTTGGGCCTTGCCCAATAGAAAGAAGAGTCAACTCGAAACAGCCAACTGTCCCAAGGGAAGTGCTCTTCATAAAAATAGCTGGGGTTAACTAATTCATGGTAGAACCTCTTTTAAGAGCAGAGCTTTTTAACAGCCATTTTATCTATCTTATTGATTCCCACCCCCCTTATTTACAAATAAACTACTGTAATTTCCTTTTACCTGCAATATTTTTCTTGTAAAGTGTTTTCTTTCATCAAAATACATTAAGGAGCTATGGGGGAAGGAACCAAGCTTTGTTTTCTTTCTTTGTTCTTAAACAAGTAAAAGCTTCCAGTCATTATTTTAATATGATTTCCCCACTGTTTGCATAATTTTTGATAAGTAAAATGTGTTGACTAGTTAACTTTATTGACCACTCATTTTAATCAACAGAGAAGTAAAAGTGAGAGTTTGCATGGTCTCACTTCAGAAAGGTTAATTTTTTCTTCCTATTCTCTTTTCTTTTTGTCTGTCTCTCCCTCTGGATGTGAATATATGCCACATCATTGCTGGCTGGATGCCAAACACAGGACCCTGGGACCGTAGCTGCCTGATTCATTGTTCCAGTGTGGCTTCTCTGGCTCTGTGCTTTCAGTTGGATGCAGTAGCTCTCAGGCACTGTATTTGCATTCCTCAGTATTTTTCAAGCCATTTCACTGGAGACAGTAAATATTAATTAATGGTCTTGGAATTTGTCCAATAAATTACCAGTGAGATACAATAGTACTGTTAAAAGCACCTGAGGTAACACATAGACTGTGCAGTATGTGACATTTTGAAATCCACTATCACATTTCTGAGAAAAGCAAATATATATTTATCTTCAAAAAGCTAAAACAAATATCCAGAGGTTTAAACAGGATGGGGTGGTTTATTACTTTTCAATTCTTTCTCTTTTTTACTTCTTTCCTGATAATTATTGCTATAGAAAATTCACCAACAATTTTCATTTGATATCTTTAAGGATATTCACATTTCAGTCAACTATAGTTTACAGGTATACATCAACAAAATTATATTTAAACCCTAGACCTGTATACCAAAAATACATTGCTACTTGATGGGAAAAAAAACATGGTACAGACATCACTTAAAGATTAATCAGCAGCTTTCCAGAAGTCAGACTGAGAGTATAATGCAATGTGAAACCTGGCAGGTTGTGTTACCACATACTTCCCTGAACAAGAAAAAGACAAGTGTTACATCACCAGTAACCAAACTTCCAGGAACCTTCTCCAGTTGCCAAAACCCATCATGTCAATTTTCTGTACACAGATGTGTTAGCAATCTTTTGAGAACTACTATACATAGTAGATTTACTTGGTAGCCAGCATGTCAATGGATCTCAGATCTCTAAAAACATTGCTCTAAAAGCCAAGGGTGTATTTTAGAGACTCATGGTAACTATAAAAGCTGCTTTAAAACTTGTATGTCACAGCACTCTCCAAACTATCAAGCTGCAACAAGGTCTTTTAGCATCTCATACCAGCATATACTTCATACCAGTCTCTTGACTGCCTTCTCCTCACCTCATCCAGGGCATGTGTTCTCTCTCTTCTCTCTACTTCTTCTTCTTCTTCTTCCTCGGCTGCTCCCTCTTCACTGGCTGCCCAACCCCTTAACAGAACCAGCCGCACCTGCACTTCACCTACATCAGCCAACCCCCCCCAGCCAACCCACAGCTGTATATTATCAATGTTAATTAACACAGCTTCACTCCTTTACACTTGTAGACTATTATTTTTTTCCAGAAAGGTATAACATCACTCCTTGTATCTTGTACCATTCACCCTGTATTCCAGACAAAATCATTATAGTTTAGGGGACCACACAAATATTTCTTCAAAACATCTCACTTCAATAATGATGTTTGCCAAGGTACCTATACTCTACAGAAATTCAGTCTTTTCCTTTAATAGCCATGATATACAGTTCCAAGAGTAAAGTATGGCTCCTGAAATACAATTTCTAGAGTAGTCTGATTCCCATTGCCATATTTTAGCAACTTAACTTCATTTTTGTAGAATCAACCATAATAGTATTTTTTAAGAAATGTTACCAATAGTACTTCACTTTTTCTGACACAATTAGCATTAGATTTTTATTCCACTTTCTTACCTGCCAGAAACACAAAACAACACAGTTCTTCCACATTTTCTTTACCTATTGTATTATAATCAAGATTGCGTTTGTCCATATAACTTTTAATTTAGTATCTTTTTTGGCACAAACTTTTAATCTAGTGTTTCTTTGCAAACTGTCTCAGTCATGACAGAGGACTGCTTATCCTTTACAATTGTATGAGTTAGGAGAGGAGTTTCTGTGGTTCATTACCAGTTTAGTCCATTTCCCATCTATTTAACCTTGAAACCAGAGGCTGGTGGTGCCTTTGCATTTACAGTAGAAAATAGTCATTTTTTTTCATAGCCCTTTCAGTGAGCTAGTGCCAGGTGTTTCTCTTTGTTCACCTCATAATCCGTGTCAGATTGGTAGAGCACAGAGTTTTAAGAAAATTAGCTTTCTAAATACAGCCAGGAGTATTACATTAATCTCTGCAGTTTTACCAAATTTGACATGTGTCGGAGTGCAGCTTCTTAAAAATACCTTGTGCCTGTTCACTGTCTGGCTAGTCTCATGCAGACGAAATCATTCCTAATTCTGCTTTTGCATGAACGAATGCTTCCTCATAGGCATAATCCATGTTCTATTACCTCATCACGATACCATCCGAACACCTCACAGTCACTAATGAACCTTATCATCACAATAGTCCTGTTTCTATAGATGAGACACTGACATACAGTAAAAAATTAGTCCAAGGTCATCCATGGGAATGTGTCTGCACTACATACTGCAGTATAGAATGCAAGCACTCAGGGTAGTCCTACCATTCTCAGCAGGATAAACATCCTGCATTATTTGCCTCTGGCCTTATCTGTATTGGTTTAGATATTTGGGTGAGATACTTTGGGTGTCTCTAGGCTTTTCTGTAAACTTATTTTTAGATTCTGTCCAGTGTGGAGCTATTTAGGGATAGCTGCTGCCTGCTCCTGTTGGGACTCTATATTCTAGCAAAAGAAGCTAATTGTCTTCAAAAAAATGTTAAAATTAGTTTTAAATTCCAGCCTATCTTCTTACATATTTCTTTAAAAGAATGAGAAAGGCAAGCAATTAAATAGATGAATTTTAATAAAGGAAGAAAAGCATCTGCAAATCCCAAAAGGCCTGGTGTCTCACCTCCTTTTAAACTATACTTACTCCACATACTTTAAAGGTGTACATGCTGTTAATGCATGAAACGGTTATCATGTAGGGTCTGAAGACTAGCAAATGCTAACAGCTTGAGGCTATACATAGCTCTGCTTATAATAGAATTTCAGATATCTGGGTTCAAATAATAATATGGAAAGGGAAGCTTCAGGACACATAGGATCAAACTCTTGAGCTAAAAAAGTAAAAATCTGTTTCTTCTCTATGAAAAAATTTATTGAAAAATTGAAAAAAGTAGCCTTTGGATGTTGTAATGATCAGATCTTTTCCTGCCCTCTGATGACCTGGACAAGGACACAGTCTTTGCAAAATTTTGCCATTTCCTATACACGTGTTTCAGATGTTTCTTCCAAATCTAATTTAAACATATCCATTCAATCACAGAGATTTTTTAGAATAAAGTATCTGGGATTCTATTGCAGGAGAGACAGCACTGCTGTAGGAATCCAGATTTGATTCTCAGCATTGCCTGAGACTTACAGGTGCCCTTTGACACATCTATTTGAACATTAATTGCAAAACCAGGCACTAATTTCCAAAGTTCAAGTTTAAAATTTCCAAAATTTACCATTTTGGTGCTTACTGTTAAGCTCTAGGAAGATATTTCTAAGCAGCTGAGGGGCAGTACTTCAAATGGCAGAACTGAGTTTGGAAGTGTTGGCTAGTTGTAACTAATGCTACAGAAGAAGCAACCTTCCCTTTCCTGTTACTCTCTTTCCTATCCTTTTTCCTATTATTTCCTCTGTTTTACATTAATTTCTTCCAATCAACAGTTTACATAAATTTAAATTCTAGTAAGAATTTAGATGGGAGATGAAGTTGCTCAAAACCTCTGAAAATCCAGCACTTTGGTACCTTATGTTGGGACAAAAGCTCTTGGAAATTTTGGTCTTCACTTTCTTTGCCTACTTTTTAAGTCAGGTATGAAACACATACGGGATTAGATTCTCAGCAGGAGCAATGTCATGTGGCAAAACTCAAAAAAAGAGGAAAGAAGGATGGTTGGAAGAGCTGTGGCTCACTCAGTGCACACCATTGTCTGATATTTGGAAAGACTGAAAATTTTAGTAGTGTGCAATGTTTTGAGAGAAAAAAATTGAGTAGTGTGCAATGTTTTGAGAGAAAAGGAACCTGTTCCTTTTTTTTTTTTTTTTTTTTTCTTTTCCCCTTGAATATGCCATGTTCATGCTTGTTTGCATATAATTGATACATGGTGAAAATAACAGTTGCTGTAAATGGCAGCTCCGCTGACTTCAGGATATGCAATTCGTGGATCGCTCCATGATGTCTACTATCTACATTGTGGTGCTGTGTTTGAAATCAGGACAGATACTGAAGTCCTTTGCAGTTTTTACATTAAAAGGTTTATAACACTTCTCCCTCTCCACCCTGAACCCAGATGCTAAATGAACTCAGCAAAGTGCCTAAAGGAAACAAAAACCCTCACCTTGCAATCAAGCTGTATATCTTCTGTCTTTCTCAGTAGAAATAAATGCATACATTAAATGTGTATGCATTTATGCATATTATATAAATATACACACATAATAAGTAGCATCTCTGTTCCTCATTAACACTTATGTATTTTGGCAGGCACTACCAAACAAACAGGTGGTCTGTTATGAACTGATAGTGTTGTCAAAGCCTGAAGAGCTGAGGGGAAAAAAGTCGCGGCTTGCATTCAGCCAAACTCAGCATAATTGTTATTGGCACTTATTGCCATGAAACCTGTCAGGGATGGAAAGAAAGATATGTCACTGTGTCTGGCCAAACACAGGAGAGAACAGAAATGTTTATAACTCATTTGTGTGTAGAGTTGTTCCTGGTGGAAAGCCCATCTCCTTATATTTCTGTTTGTTTTGTAAGGCATTCGTACTTTATGCATTTTAATAGAACCTAGCCAGCTATACTATGATAACGTACAAACATCTGATGGAAAACTCTTAACTTCCAGTCACCACATGTTGTGTCTGGATTCTCTCTCTAGTCCTGTATCCTCCTAATACTAAATCCCAGATGCTTCAAGGAAAGATGTGATCCCTGAAATGTGTTTACTGAAATACTTCTATACCTATGGAGAAAATCCCTTCCTGATTCCACTTGTTCAAGCTGTGCCCTGGAACATCTATATAAGTTGCACCTGTAACACTGCCCCTCCAGCCACTATTTTTCCATTTCCCTTTATGATACCTTTGAATATTATTTTTTTTTCTGAAGAAGAATTGAAGTCTTAGAGAGGAAATATTAGTCTTCACAGTAACTTACCACAGGCTTCATGTGTATACAGTGAGTAAAATAATTACTCCTTTTATAATAATTCTTAATTTCCTTTAGCACTCAAAGACTTACGCTTTCTTAAGTCATCACACCACAGTGCAGTGAGTGTGCCAACTAGTAACATCACAGGCGGCAGGGTATCACAGACAGTCTGAGTACAGCCTTGATGGTGCCAGTGAAAAGGAGGGGACAGAATGGAGTCAGTACTTGGAAAAAATTGATTTACATTTTCTTAGCATGACACATTATGGATCTCAACCAATGGCCTGGGAAAAATAAACTGCAAAGATTTTACACTGAATGTCATGTGTCCCCTTTCCTTTGCAGTGGGCAGGCCTCAGGATTGAAGCTGAGACTCATACGTAGTTTTCCTAGAAAACACCATTAACACAGACTTGCTAGCTGATCTATTGGGAAGTTTGGAACCTATTCCTTCATGTGTCATGCTGCTACAGAGTAGTCCACAAAAAGTACATGTTTTTTACCCCTTCCATAAATTAACATGTTCTTATTCACAGAGTATCAGAATCATGGTTGGAGCTTGACTTTCCTTTCTATACTGTGCAGAGATTTGTCAAGAAATTAAGAGCTGCATATTTTCACTTTGGACTCCATACTGACATTTTCTAACATATGCTTATGTCTAGCGTATCTAGTGTTAGTCTGCAAAACAGCATGACGAGTGCTAAATTGCCAAGAACTCCTCCTCTAGTTACATATGTATATGTGCGGCTTCCGTGTATATATACGTGATGAAACTCACTCAAACCAGCCCTCTAGGAAACCAAGACCAAGAGCTCAGATAATTAATTGTTTCATTTAAAATTTCATGTATCCATATACCACCAAAGCAGAGTGTTTCAATCTTTGTGCACGTGACCATACATTCATGGGGACAGGCCTTGCTACTAGTTTCCCGATAGAGAAGCACCACAACAATAAATATACAAGAAATCTTCTCAAGTAGAATCATAAATGTTGTTACAGAAATGATTTCACACTTAATCTGATCAACTTTAATATAAAACTAATTTATTTGTACAGTGGAAAATAAATTGCAAACTTTAAAAAATATATGTGCAGATACTGCAGTATTAAGAATTTCCTTTCACTAAATCTGTTATTCTTTGTACCCACCCTTCCTTTTGTTCCTTCTCAAAAAAAAAAAGTAAAAAAAAAAAAAATCAAAATATGACATGTCTAGTAGACTACAATTGTGTCTGACTTTTCAAGTAAATGAGAAGTGCAGAGCTGGTAAAACTGGTGCTTCAAAATGTTGGAAAAAATTACTGTTATATTTTGTTTAAAGAAAACCTATGTTTGGGGATGTTTGAAAGTTAACAACCTTTTAAAAGAGGGGGAAAAAAGCCACCCAAACAAACCTCCACATATTTGCATAAAATACTTCCAGGTTACATTTCTACCTTGCTGGTTTGGCTAGCATTTCCTGTAGGTGATGCCACAGGTGAATCTGGAGACTAAGGTTTTCATGCTTCTATCCAGCCAAGAGCTTTCCCAGACTTTGGTCCAGCTCCTCTAGCAAGAGGCCTATAAAAGGCTTGGGAGAAAGGAAGAAGAAGAGAAAGAGGCCAAATGATGAGGAGCTTAATTTGTAGGGGATTGCAGTTTACAGTCCAACCTTTTAGGAGTTAAGGCACAAATACTGTAAGTGCTGAAGTGCCTTTGAGCTGCCGCTGATCCTTGTGTGAGCGCAAAAGGGTTCTGCTGTGAAAGCAGGAGACAGTCTAGCGCAGGCATCCTTGCAGAGGTGCTCTGCTGCTTGTCACGCAGTTCAGCAGCACAGTGCTATCCCTGTCCCTCTGAACCCCACCGAAGACAGAAATGTTAGTGTTCACAAGTACACTGGCTGGTTTATGAAATACTCTGTGCAACCATAAACAGTAATTTTGTTCTAACTTAGGGAGTGTGCACAAGGCAGCAATCTCTGGCACAGTCTTACAGAACCAAAACCTGAAGAATCATGAAAAGATCTCCACAGGAAAACTATGTACATATAATTTCAAGACATAACTATCGACAAGGACGGTCTTGGGTCACGCCTGAACTTCAGAGTAGCATGTCCTGTTTTTTATCAAAAGGGAATCATATATTCATGGGCTTCAAAGGTCCATTTGTTAACCAAATGCTAGTTACACTTGGGAAACACTCGGGGAAAAAGGAATTTTAGTGAACTGGGAAGAAACTGGAAAATCCACATCTGTGAATTGAATTCTGATGAATTAACAAGCTAGAAAATGGATTCTGGCTGGTATGGCTTTTTTCAAATGTCCATCTAAAACCCAGTATGAACCTCTCAAGCCCAGCTGCTCTGATCACTGGGATATTGAGGTTACATCCACCTTAGCTTTGTAGTTGAGGTCAGGGGTGTGCTTTTGAGTGAACCTCTCAATCATCCTCACCATGCTTTTGCACACATTGTGAAGCTCTCTGAAAGTACACAATCTGGATTCTAGACCTAGACCGCATGCAGAGCCCCAGGGACATGCGCATCACATTGCTGCCACTAATGAGCACTCAGCACCCTGGGCCAAGCAACACCTAGGCCAAAGTAAACCCCTGAAACATGTTTAACATAGTTGTCAGGGCTTTGGCAACAGCTCTTTCCCCATCCAGATCCACTGCACTGCACTAGTTGCTTGTGTTGACATAGCCTGAGTGAAGCTCTTCTTTGTCTGACCAAGTACAGCAGGAAAGGGCTGGCTTTGGTTCCTAACTGGGGGTGGGGGGTGGGGTGGGGGGGGGTGACGGGGAATAATTACAGATGTGTGAATGTTGAGTGGAGAGAGGCATTCCTCTGCACCTCAGGCTTAGAGACATCTTTGTGGCTAGAAGATTAAGACAGTCCTTCAGCGTAGGTTAGACAGTTCTATTAGTGTCCTGAATATTATGGTTCCCATTTTTAAGTAATGAATTGACCACACACATGATATAAACAGCTGAAGTACTTGATTCAGCACCAGGGATGCTACAAAATGCTAAGTACCTAAAACTTTGTATTTTAACTAGGATTTAGTACTTCTGAGTACCAACAACAGAACAACATGCACTGTAGTTTTCAGATGTCACTCACAAAGCTGTCTTCTAAGACTAGGCAGATCTTGGGACTTCATTTAAATACTCTAAGAAATGAGCTGATGCCACTTGTACTACCTTGTATTTGCCAGAGGTTAAGAACATATGTGTAAACAGTGACTGTAGGTCAACTGATATTTTTGTTACCTTATGTTTACTTGCTTGTATGTCTGTATGTTTGCAAAGGTATTCAAATTAGACAATTGTGATTACATGTTTTGCTGCCCAGCTGCCCACTGGTTGGTTGGTTGCAGGAGGCATTTATTAAAACCAACAGATGAGACAAGAGGCCCAAAAGATAACGGCTAACACAAGCCCATGCTTTTGCTACTGAATAGTATCCACTAGCTTACTGCTTTGTAAATATATGGAGCAGTCAGTCTGGTCTGAACTTAAAAGCCATCATCCCATAAACACTCAGAGCTGCAGTAGATATTTCAGTGCAAAATTTGATGTAGATTTCCCTGGGCTACAGCAGTCCGTAAAATAACCACCCGGTTTCTCCTTCCACAGACAAAGGGTAGCTTAAAACCAAGGGTTTTTCTCCACTTTAAATTAAAAAGTTGAAGTAGGAAAACCAGGACCCAGCCGAATGACAAAATGGGCTCTATTTGTTTCCTCCTGTGTCTGCCTCCCGAGACGCAGAGCATGTGCAGGACAGAAATTATAAGGGTTCACATTCAGTGAGATTTGGGTAGAATGTTGAATTGGAGCAAAAATCCTTTTCTGGCCTGAAAGCCCTCTTGAAGCTGGAATCCTCTAGTATGCTAGTAGAAATACTGTAATGACATCTCAGCTGGCTTTGGAGAATTTGATAGCTGCTACCTTGAACTCTTCTCCTTTCCTAAGGCAGTCACATAGCATGCAAACACCCTGGGAATGAGGTATAACCCTAGAAGTGTCTACAAGCTGGACACCGATACAGGTAATAATGACCCAGTTCTCAGAGTCTGAGTTTTCTTCCTTTCCTCTGTGATACTCATTAAAAAATCAATAGTTTTATTTTCTGAAAAAAAGCAGCAGTGAGAAAAGTGATCATACAAATCAATCTTAATCTTCACAAATACCATTGGCTCCTTCACTGAGTATCTCTGAGTCACTGTCTTCCTAGACAGGGGTTAGGTTGGCTTCCCTCAGTATTCACATTGTCTGCTCTTCAACAAAGCTCTAAACATCAACTATGAAATTGCAGCATCTCTTCCTGCTCTTGAGAATTTTGCTAGAACATATACAGCCATGCCCCAGAGCATTACCTTAGTTTTAGGTCACCTATTGCTCTGACAAAGATGATTCAGGGGTGATTCCAGACAGACAGAGGATGGGTGATTTAGAGGTCAGAGTGTGCTGTCAGCAAGAGGCCAGAACTAAAATTGGATGGGCTGAATGCATATTCAGAAATGTCATACTTTTCTGCCTTTATTATTTTGGAGACATAGTTGTTGAAATCTGTAATATAAAGACCAGAAGGTGAGCCTCAACTCAAATGATTGCAGCATCTTCCTTTATAGTGTGACTTGGCTTTTTGCTCATTTTTTGTATGCTGAATTTAAGAAGCCACAGAAACCCTGATTATTTTTTTTTCTTTAACTGTGTCCAGCCTTTGAAGTCAGATACTCAAAATCAACATCAGTTCTATAAAGATGCACACACACACATGTCTAAAAGGGAAAGAGAGAAAAGAACTAGGCAGCAAACTCTGGAATGTCTTCAACCAGGCTATAAATTTACATTGTTAAGAAAAGCCAAACCACAGTCACTGCTGATTTAAAGGAACTCTTGTACTTAGTGATCATCTTCATGAAACAGAATGCATGGAAAACAAACATTAAGGTTTATAAACAGAAAGTAAATAAACGGTGCCCAGTGTCGGTCACCACAAATTCATTTATAGACTGCTCCACTCAAACCATCTGACATTAAAACAAAAAAGCATGGAAGTCCTTTGAAACTGTAACTTTTATTATAGAGTATGAAAATATCCCAGACAAGCTGAAATTGAGACTCCTTGTCATTGTGTGTATGTGTGTGCATATACATGTGCTTTCTTGTTGACATGCATTATTATAGAGGTAAGCTTTCTGCAGACATTGGACTACTCCTTTACACCAGCTATTTTGAGACCTAGAGTAAACAAAGTAACAGTTTGCAAAAAACGTCTCATCCTTACCCAGAACATCAGCATGAACATTCAGTCCTCTAAAGAGCGCTTCAATTTAAGTGGTGCATATGAGTTGCGCCTGACCTTAACAGTTCAGTCTTACTCCTGTAGGTGCTCTTTAGTTCTAAAAAAAATTCCCTGAATAGTTGTCTGGAAAACAATGAAAATAGCAATCACATCAGGGTGCCTGTGATCCCAGTGTCATTAGGTAGAGCTAACATCTGTTACTAATTCTATACACTTGAATAGAATAGAATAGAATAGAATAGAATAGAATAGAATAGAATAGAATAGAATAGAATAGAATAGAATAGAATAGAACAGAACAGAATAGAACAGAACAGAACAGAACAGAACAGGGCATAATTTTGCAATAAACTTTACTAACAATCCAGTTGAAAGTGTATGAAAATATATTTTGTTATTATTTTACTATTTTTTTAGTAAACATGAAGAAAAAGGAAGTGTACAAGTATTAAAGTAAAAAAAGATATATATCAGATCTCTTTGAATTTATTTGAGCCTTGTGTGGCAGGCCTTCAGTCAGAAATTGTAACAAAAAATTTCCATTGACTTCAGAATAATGTTATCTAGGCTCCTATACCTAGTAGATTTGACAAAATTATGAGTTCTTGAAGAATTTTTAGAAATTATTTTTAAAATTTCCCTCATTATTTTAAGTTGATAATAATTACCCTTTGAATAACCAAAATGCATGTTATTCCTCATGTAATACCTTTTCAGCTAAAATCTCCTATGATTTACCCGCTCCAATAATAATGCAGCTTTGCTCATAACTTCCTCTCCTTTATTTACATTCTAAACAGGGATGCTATTAAATTAAAATGTTATGTGTTAAAAGTATATCCTGTTCATTTATAAAGAGCTGCATATGTTTGGTGCGATTTGCGGAAAAGGGGTCACCTATCTGCCATAATGTTTATTGAAGTGGAAATGTAACGTGAGGTGGTTGCCAGGGCACACGGAGCGGTTCAGAAGTTCAGTGGTTAACCATGACCCAGTTGATCCCTTCCTACAGGGAGGTCCATAGCAGAAAGAATTGTGATTCTCCCAACGGATTTCTCCAGTGGTGTCCACTTGGGTAAAGGGTTTCTTTCCCCCCAACACATGGTTCCTAAGCTCCACAGCTGCTGTAATGTACAGAGCTGGAGAAGGTGAATGCTAGAGCAGTTCACTGAAGATCCTGTACCATAATATTGCAGACTGAGGGTGTCTGCCTTCTCATACTGCAAATGCAGGGTTGCTTCTCCTAGGTAAGAGGAGGTTTTCCCCTAAAACAAAATCATGCATAAGAAAAGCAATAAACCACCTTTTTCTGTTGAAGAAGGAATGCCTGCTAATAGCAGTGAAGTTAATAATAATAGATCATGGCAAGATACCACCCACTGAGTAAAGAGCAACTTGATAACAGAGCAAAAGTGCTTAGAAAAAAAACACAATGACTCCTTCCAACATTAATTTACTGCTGATTGCCATTTAAGATGTAAAGAAGGAACAGAATCTGGTCTCTTTAGTGTATAATGTCCTCTGTTAATGAGGGGCCAGAAAAACATACCATGTGCCTTAACCACTGAATGAAAAATAACTAAGCACCTCTTCAGATTAAAATAGCACTGTTTTTCTAAAAAGGCACTTTGCCACAATTTAAAGCCTAAGAATTATTCTTTGAAACTATCTAATAAATATTGTATAAGACATAAACATCTGAGGAACATGCTGTTTGTGATCAACTGAAAATCAAAAAAAGAAGAACCTTGACACTTGCAAATTATTAGTTCACATACAATTTTGATATTGTCATTTTTTAAGACTTTAAATCAAAATCTCTTTACTGCTCTTTTGGTTTAGGGTGTGGTCAAATTAGTTTAAAGACAAATTAAAAAAATCAATCTGTTCAAGATCTTCAGTAATGTGAAAATTGAATATATTTGTTTAAAATGCAAAACATAGAAACATAATTTCTTTCATAAGATCTCCCTCCTAAAATTTAGCTGGATGTTTACAGAGTATTGTGGCATAACTTCATTAATCTAGAAAAATCTTTGAAAGGTTGAAACCCAAGGAAACATTATGCTGTAACACTGTCTGCTGAGTAGCTAAATAAAAACAGAGACAAAACATCTAGCTCTCTTTGGCTGGGTATTCAGCTGAACATATCTCTATTGATATTTATTTTTCTCCTTCAAAGATGTTGCATTGCAGAAAAAAAATACCAGAAATGCCAACAGAACCAAGCCCAACAGGCTGATCTTAAATGATCGCTTTATATCCTGAAAACAAAGTTGTAATAAGTAATGTTAGTGGTCTGCTAAAAAACTTCAAACCCTCAAGAACTCTAAGGGAAAAAAAAAACCAAAAACAACAAAACCCACAAAAACAACACAATGCTGGATGGTTCTTGTACATCTCCAGAAAGCCACTGATCAACCTGAAGGTCCTATTTGCTTTCCTGGGCTCAGATAAAGTCCTTCTTCCTGAATAGATTGTGATGAAAAAAAAAAACCAAAGAAGGGAAGGGAAGGGAAGGGAAGGGAAGGGAAGGGAAGGGAAGGGAAGGGAAGGGAAGGGAAGGGAAGGGAAGGGAAGGGAAGGGAAGGGAAGGGAAGGGAAGGGAAGGGAAGGGAAGGGAAGGGAAGGGAAGGGAAGGGAAGGGAAGGGATTTCTGACTTCATATTCATTGTAAATTCTCCATTAAGCCCTCTCCATTGGAAGGGACATGCAATACAGTTGTCAGCACCTGTCTGCTGAGTTCCTGTGCTTCAGGCTCATGAAGAATCAGTCATGAGGATGAGGCTTTCCCTGTTGCTATAAATGCTGTTCATATTGTTCTCTCTCCCTGACTGTACCCAGATGAGAGTCAGGTTCTCGTGAGAGTACTACCTGTTAAAGAAACAAACTGATTGAAAAGCACAGGAGAGCTCTGTGTGAAATAGAAGTCCCCTCTATTTCCAGGAGTTAAGACACCATAAGACACAGAGGACTGCAAACCCTGCTCATTTTGCTCAGCAGGGCAAACAACAGCCCCCAGGCAATGCTGCAATGAAGGATACAGGCACATCTACAAGTCGGTTCTTCTTTTGGGAAGGTTGGCCCCTTGAGTTAAAGTGAATAATGAATTGTAAACAGAAGAATTGTGTCTGTGGGTATTTACACAAATAGCTAGGGAGAGTAGCAACATTTATTAGGTACCAATGGAAAAGACAGGTGATTAAATGGTAACTGCTGCAGCAGTAACTCTGAAAGGCTATTTGTTTCCAGCATGTACCTGAACGTATTCCAAGTACTTTTATGCTGACTATATCCAGTTCAAAAATTTAGAAGCAAGAACTGGTTTTAGTCAGTAATAATATGATGCTGGGTGGTAAAATGGTGTCCTAGAGAGGATTTATCTTAGAAAAAATAATCTTATGACTTAGCTAGTGCTCCACAACTTTTAATGACCCAGGCTATGTTTTGAGGCTCTGAGCTTGTATCTAAACTGTAACTTGATTCCCTGCAGGAATGGGCTGGGGAACCCACTGGATTGCAGTAGAATTTTCTTCTTGACCACAGTCCCAAATCTCTAAGCAAAGCCAGGGGATACAGGAGGATGGGTCATACCCATATCTCAACCCTGAGTGACACTGGAACTTCACAGCGGCTGGTACCCAGCCCTGGGCATGTGGAAGAGTTGAACAGTTTTGTCTGTGTTTAGGAAGAGTCGGTCTTGTATCTGTGGATGTTTGGAGAGATGACATTTCCCTTTTATGACCAGTAGTCACTTCAGCCTGTACCAGAAAGTCATGCTGCTTGGCCCACAGAACCTGAGGCATGGATTAACCCCACCAGTGGTGCGGCTTGTACCAAAATAGAGTACATCAGCTAGATTCACCTGGAAAACGTAATAATTCAGAATTTTGGTAACTGTATACACTGCTGAGTGAGGACTTGATAAAGTAAAAAATTCACACAGAAATCTGCCTTAATTTGGGCCTCCAGTCAGGCCCAGTCATTTGCCTGATAGGTGAAAAACCGCAGGAATGTTGGCTGCCTATTTCAACCTGGGATAGCTATTACAGCCTATAAGGGGGATGTTGAAGGCTGCCGACTTGCTGGAACAGGTGAGATCCACCCTGCATGTAAGGGATATGAAAGTAGCCATAGGGAAGAGGATGTTAGCGTCTGGAACAAATACTGTGGGAAAAAGCCTGTTGAGTAAGTTTTCAGTACAGTCACAGTGTTTTGAATTATGTTTCTTCATGGTAAAACCAATTTCCAAACATGGTGACTTATTACCTCACTGCAATGACTGTCAGGGTGGAGATTCCTTTGGCTTACCCTATTCTGTTAACATTACCATATTAAGTTGGGAATGAAGGAAGACATATAAGCCTGAAAGAAAAGAAAGACAAAAAACTTAAAAAAAAAAAAAAAGGAAGAAAAAAAAATTACTGTGTTTGTAGTACTTCCAGCATAGATTTAAGCCAGAAAATACTGGAAGATTCATTGGGAATACTGTTTGCATGAGGTCTCTAGTGTGATTTCCATGGCTCTGGCTGAATTAATTTGAATACTAATCCAAATCGGGTCTGCAAAGCTTTTGTCAAATGCCTCTGTGATTATAAATCTGATCAGAATGCTGCATCTATCCCTTAAATATTCATTGCTAGCATTCAGTAATTGTGTGCTACATGAAAGAAAAAAATGGACAGTGGCCAAAACGGTGAGTGGCTGGATTCCTATCCAGTGATCAGCAGCAGCCTAGTAATAATGTGGATTTTTCTGCAAAAATGACACCAGCTTAGAACTGAGATGTGTTCCAAAGGTGGAGTTCTGAAAACATTCCTCTTCAAATTAGTTTTTCCTTTTTATTCCTTGGAAACTTTGTTCCTCACCCTGTAATTATCTCACCACTAATAATCTCTAAAAGAAAATGGATTGATATCTTCTCTCCTGTGATACTGAAGCATTATTCCCAAGCAACAATATGAAGTCTTAATAAATGGTCACTATTATTCATGTCATTGCCTGGAGTTGGTCAGAAGTGATGGAAAAAGGAGTTAAATTTATTGGTCTGTGCAATAGCTTGGTGGAAAAGAATGTATGCATTTGAAGCCTGGCTAAAAAAAAATTTAAAAAATGAAAAAAAAAATACTGCTGATAAATACCTCTTAAGGCACTGAGCAAAACCAAATGAAGTTCCATTAATCTGTCCCAGATGTGGAGATAGCATCATCCCAAATTCTAAATCACTACTGGCAATCCATCAGCTCGAGAAACCCTTCTGTGTAGAAGCTGCTAGAGAGCCTGGGCACTTCCAAATGGCATTTGGCCCTAAATGTCATCCATTGTATATCTGTTGTAACAGGTGCGCTGAATTACAGATAGCCCAACTCAAAACATACAGGAAATCACGTAACTTTTTTGCTGTTGTTTTAGGTGAGTTTTCACATACAACCCTGAGTCCTACATCAGGAGACAGAGATTGTTATTGTTGTACAAATATACTCTTCACTACTTAGGAGTGGTCTATTCTTAAACCCATTGTGGTTATTTTACTCTAATGTAAATAGCAACAGATACAAGTGTTTACAAAAGAGACTTTGCCCCCATACCTCTACCAAAGCCTTGCCAGCTTCCTGGAGGGAAACTCAGTGATGCAAGCCTTTATTCACTGGAAGGCCTGTGTGTTTATTTGCAAACAAAACATTTGCATGTGATCCGAAGCCTGTGATTTGCCTACAGTATGTTGTCATCCCAACCATGTTTGTTAACACCAGACTGAACAAATCGAAGGGAGTACAAATGTCAAAAGTTCAATGGCAGATCGAAAGCCTGGGTGTGTCTAAAGCATTCACTATTGTTTATCAACAGTCACATTTAATAGCATGACATCCTTTGTGCCTATACGGCAAATGAAGATGGAAAGTAAACGATAATTGCTCTACTTACACATGGTGAGCTTGTTAAGACTTTAGGGCAAATCATGCCTTTCTTTTCCTCTGTAATAAGAGAAGCTTTTGAAATAGCTTTTTTTCTGATTTATTTGAATGCTTGTGTTCTACTCCTTAAACTTTATGTTGTGGAGTCACTTTTCTTAGAATTTAAAATTTTCTTCTCTTTCATCCTATGAAGAACTGGCAGCACCACATTGCCTGAAGGGTCTTACGGATAAAAGCATTAGTTTGCTAAGCCACTTTACCTGCTTCCTTATTTCATTTAATTATTTTAAATGTCTTAGTCCCTTCATAGTCCATGTATAATCCAGACCATGCATTTTACAACTGCTGGTTTTCAGCAATCAGTGCTTTTGACAGCTCATACAAGCATGAACTGTCCGAACATTTGAGAAGATCATCTCTTACAAACAAGCAACAATGGAAAAGGACTGTCAAAACCAGCTCACATTTGCATGGAAACAGCCAGGCAAAAGACACTGACCCCCCTCTGGCGCAGAGCTCTTATGTCATAGTTCGTATAAGCCTCACTCCTGTTGCTGGCATGAAAAAATTATTGGTAGTAAAGGGAATAATATATCTTAATCTTCACACTATCATAGTGTTTCTGGCTACTGTATAACTAACAGCCATTGTGGGGCCTGAGGACTACTGTTAGTTAAGTTGTTCTAATTCAGGTTGTGTAGACTGGATCAAGGTACTAACCATGCTCCAGCAGGGTTCACATGTGGAACACATAACTATGTATAACACCTAACTAGGGGTCCAGGGTTCTTGAATGATCAACATGCCAACAGAAGATACTGACTACAGTTAGATTTCAGGCAGGATTTGTGAAGCACCACACTCAGAATGAGTTTAACCCACAAATGGAAATCATAGAGCTAAGTCAAGGAGCCACTCAGCCTAGAATAATCTACCAAGCTATTCAGCTATTGTAAGAAAACTCACACAGCACTGCTCTGCACTAACATATCTGTATTGCTCCTGGGACCCTCTGCAGAGAGCTGTACTGTTTCATAAAGACATGGCAGCTACTTTAAAGCTCAAGTATCTCTCATGTACTTATGCCTTCTGAGGCATACAGATTCCTAGACTGCAGACATGGTGGAGGATACATGCCACAGTGGGATTTCTGGAAGTAAGGAGATAATGTCAGTTAGAACTCTACAGTGAAAGAAGACTCTTCAAAACCATCTTTTAAGTTTGAAATGTCTCAGCAGCTTCAGCTTGGTAGCACAGAGATATATTGTGATTTTGGAAAGACCTTGTTTTTCTTACTGCATTTAGGCCAGAAGTGGTAACAATAAACAAAAGTAACAGCCACATTCAGGACCCCACATATTCCGCAGACTTCAAATTTTTAATTTTCTTCCTTTACCAATGTTTTACTGAAGCATCACACTGCAGTATAGAAACCTGTATCTAGCCAGTAAAAGCCATTCTAGCAAAGAAAATAGGAAGGAAGGATCAACCTCAGAGGCCTGTCTTCCCAGACCTCCTGTTCTGTACCATCCCTCATATCATATCTAACCTGACTAAACCTAACTAAAGGAATGCATTTGAAAGATGGGTTCCGCAAGGAGTGAAAACGGCTAGTCTAAAAAAATTGGACTGCCAGGTTGTCACCACACCAGCTCCTCTAGCCATTTCCTAAGAGAATCCAGATGCTACAATTGCATGTTCACATGTTCAGTGTTACTTTTACTGTTGAAATGTTACTGTTCTAGCAATAGATGTGTCTGATCTGGCCCTACTTGGTCTGAATTCTTCAGCAGAGAATCAGTATTGGATTTGGGTGCAAAGTGGGAGCTAAACTTAGTTTTATCTTTGCCAGTAGCATCATTACAATAGCTTGGCACTTTGCATTAAAAAAAAAAAAAAAAAAAAAAAAAACAACAAAAAAAAAACAACCCAAACAAACAAACAAACAAACCAAAACAAAACAAAACAAAACAAAAAACAAAACAAAAAAAACCCCAAACCAAACCAAAACAAAAAAACCCACAACCCATAAGGTATCTATGGAGCTTAGGTACCTGTGAGCTAGCAAATTAATAAGGTATCACAGGACTAAAACTGAATTTAAGAGCCTATTTCACTATTCTGCTCTTGAAGTTTTAGCTTATTCTCCTTATATTGGTCCTGGACCTACATCTTCAGGTTTCTCTTCGACTTGTTTCTGCTAATATGCTTTTATATTACTCTTGTTTCTTGCTCCCTGTTTCCTGATCACCCTTTCTCTCCCACCTCCTTTATTAAGTTTTCTACTGACAGAATGATTTTCAGGCCTTGTGGACTTGAAAATATCCACCTTCAATTTTGCTAGGCAATGAAACTGTAGAGACACACATGTGGAGAAGTGCTAGATTCTCTTTTATCCTTTTAGCCAAGAAGTCAATTTGTACAGGTTGGTCAGATTCTTTAGTAAATTATTGCTATGCTATGTGTCTGAATAGAAGTAAATTTCATCCTGTATATTTGGACAGGTCCTTCTGACAGGACCTCTTTTTATCTAGACTGTGTATTTTAAAATAATTATATTGCCTGGAAATTAATGTACCTTTCTTATGAAGTTATTATTCTTAACATTTCCAGAATGAAAACCATATCTACTCTAAGTTCTACTTCTGTACTTGCCCACATTTCAGATTCAGATCAAATCAAATGCAAGTGTAAGAATGAATTGAAAAACCTCTACATGTGTTTTTTGTTTGGATGAAATATGTAATAAATTCTTATGAAGTCTACTTTAGCTTCTAGTGCTAGACCCATTGAATGAAAAAACATGAGGGAAGAGAAATAAGAGCATAGTTGTGATTTTTTGGTTTATATATCTACTTACATTAAAGCTAGAGATAAAATTAAATCATAAATGCTATAAACATTTGGCAGGCTTGGGAGAGCTGTAGTCTGAAGAAAAAAATCATGTATTAATAGAGATCTAGCAAAGCAAGCAAGCTCCTAATATCTTGTCAGCACTGGGCTACTGCAGCTGTCCAGCACCAGCAGTGCAACAGTCTCTAGAGCATGCAGAGCTTGTATCCAGACAACATCAGCTGGTGTTGCTCTCATTGTTTATTCCTACCTGAAATAGAGCAAACATGAAGGGAAAGTAATATGGAGAGCAGTTGTAGGTAGAAACTGAATTGAAACTACTAAACTAGGAACGTTCCTGTGCGTAGGTTGTTGGCCAGACTATGCTCCAATTTCATACCAAGAAAGCTACGGCCATAAGCCATACTTGTTTGCTTATTTCTATGCTTAAGGGTTTCATGCAGTTGTCACTGAAAATGACAACCTACTCTAATAGTTCCTTCTCTGGAATTTTAACGGGAAGGCACTGTGATGCATGTAATATTTGCCTTTACAGCAATTTGTTTAATGTTTTATAACTGGTACTGCAATACAAATGATGTAACAGAAATAAATAAAAATCAGGGGGAAATCTAAAATAGTTTTTGCTTGCCATGAAACCATAAAGTTAGCCAGCAGCTGACTCACAAGGTACACTCACATTACTGAGTGATGTGGTACAAACAGGGCAGAAGTGAGGGCTTGTTCACTGCAATCTGTTGCTGTTATAGGACCACGTGTCCATTTTACATCTTTGCTGGCATTGAAGTTCCCAGCAGTTGCTGATGCTAGGTTCTGACCTTCTGTGCAGAGAACATGAACTGCAGAAGGACCTCGCATCCATAGCAAGAGCAGTACTCATTCTAAGTGCTATCCTACTCTGTGTCTGAAACCTGGGATCCAAAATGGAGGAAAGCACTTTGAGCATGCAGTGGTGTCCTCAGGGACATATCTCAAGATCTACTATATAGATGTAAAGCAAATATGCACCAAAAAAGGAACCCTTCCTATGCACTGAGCAGCTATGCACCCACTATATCTATGGCCTGCAACAGGCGCTGCTTGTCCTGCACAGAGAGACTACAGTCTAGTGCTGGATGAGGATGCTGTCAGAAGGTATATTCACTGTATTGCGGGCATTGCCTGAAGATGTTATATGCGGTGGGAACTGAGTGTTGCAGAAAAGAAAATATTTAGGGCTTTCGAAAGACTACAAACTCTAACTCATTGTGGTTTTAATAGGTCAGGAAAGAAAGCTGTTGGGTTGGTCTAGATATAATTGCAGATTAAGGGGTGCCTTAGTGCAGGATTTTGGACTTGCTGTCATCTTGCAATTCAGTGCTAAATCTAGTATCAGTTTTCTGAAAACCTCAACTGCAGTATACATACATTCTGTCAGTCTGTATGTCCCCTGGGGAAATTTAGACATCAAACTGTTTCTGCCATTGTCCTTCGCTGAAATGTCTCACACAGTTCTGTTTGAGGCTTGGTGTAATAGGATGCTCATTAGAATCCATTCTCCTTCCCTCCTGGCTGACTAATTTTCAATCATATCAGAGCTATTGTTCATGTATTTTCTGTGCCAGTTTTATCTCATAATTTTATAAATTAAACTATTTCTGTAAGCAATGTCAAATGTTCTTTTTTTTTTTTTTTTCCACATACACAACACAAAATCCTTGACATTTTTCTGCTCTTAGGAAGCTCCAAGTTATTCTCAGCATTTTTGCAGAGCGATGCAATTTGAAGCCTGTAGAAAACAAATTGCCACTGGCTCACCCCATAACTGCATCTTTTGATTGTCAGAAACTAACACCATCCCAGCCATCATACATTTCACTACATATGTAACAAATTTCATTTTGTTAATATTTGCACTATATCTGGGTGCAAAGGAATCATTAAATTCCTACTTAACTTAGCTGATGAATGTCAGCACAGCCTAATTGGGAGTTCTCAGGTTCAATGCTGGTTTTCTTTTTGGTTTTTTAGGGGGTTTTTTGCCCATGTCATTGGGGTTACTTGGTGAATGTAATAATACGTTCTGTGAATAATGGTGACATGATCAGGCCATCATGGATGCAATATTTGTATCAGAGACCACTGATGATGCCAGATGCCACACAGGTTTGTCTTTTAATCTGCTACATCATAATGACATCAAAAGGACCCACCTGTATAAGCACAAAGTAAGAGTTACATCCTGAATTCTTATGGATGAGGTAAATTACATTTTTATGGTCTTAATCTTGATAAGGAAAAGATTACAAGGGACTTTTTGTGTGTGTGTATATTGAACAACAAAATTAAAGTCTAATGAATAAAAATTAACCAGTTTCATAGTATCAAATAAGTTTTTTCTTCAACTCCAGATCTGGCAACGTTAGCTCAAAGAGATGACAGATACCAGCAGTGTAAAGGGAAACATGACATCCCATATGACTAAAAAGTTTAATATTTTGTGTTTATTCTTTATGTATCAAAGCTAACTCCACTTAGAAAGGGTTTTTTTGTAACAAGCCACCACCATAGGTCAATCTCTGACTCAAACAAGTAAAGCAACAAGAGAAACAATGTGTTGCAGAAAACAATTTTTGCAGAGATCTGTTTTACTGATCTTGGTAGTGAATCCAACCAATGAAAAAGTAAATAAACAATAATGTTGATGTATGAACTATAACATTACTAACAAGTTACAAACTTTTTTTATTCATTTTTTAATGAAAAACCACATTTCAGGTGACTACAAACATGCTTTGCTCAGACCAGCTGTTCTCATCTAGAAATCAATCTTTTTCCTACCTTTCTTTAGTGCATCACACATCATCATGGAAAATAGCTCTTACTTATTATTCTCATTGCTCCTTTACCAAGAGCATCTTCCCTTGGAAATTTGACACTTGGAGCAGTAGAGAGGGGCAATTAAAGAGTGAGAGTAATTATAGGAAGAGAAAAGGTTATTGCACATGCTACTAAATGTAGAGACACTACTGTAAGAAAACCTTGCAACAATGCTGAGGCTAATGCATTTTGAAAATACCCACCCAAATACTTCTCACTCTTTGACCCAGTTTAATTACCCTGAAAATGAGTACAGAATAAAGAATTTTGATACTCAGTTTTGAAAGGCATTCATGGAAACCTATATTCTCCCTTCCAATTGAAGTTCCATTTCCTGCCAGATGAACCATGAAGTGGTAACAGCTTGGGGCAACATTTTTGATACAAGAGCTCTCCTAGAAACAAGGCTTTGAGAGAGAGAACCAGAGACACCAAAAAAGAGGAGTATACAATTAGGATTGATATAATAAAGAACATATTTTGTTAGAAGATTTAAAAAAATATTTAAAAGGAGTTAATATATTACACAAATAAAGCTGATTGATTGCATTTACAGTGCAGTTAAGCAATTTGAAGAGTGCCAGATCAGTACTCTCGTTCTATAATGGCCATGATAACTCATCATATTTGCTTTCCTACTTGTAATCATATTTTATTTTCTTTACCAGAATTCTACAAGTAATTGCTGGTGGCATATAGACTAAGTCACAGATGTTAGAACAAAAGATAAAACAAGTACACTGAATGTACATTTCACATTTACACCCAACAAAGGTTGTCAGCTGTTCCTTCTTTGCAGCTGCTTAAAGGTCTTGCTGTCCTTTCCCACTGGAATGACTATCTGTTGAGAGATTGCAATGCAACAATGCTCTTGTTAATTATTTCATTCTGTTTAATTGTAGTTAACATCATGCATAACAATCAGAAAATATGTGATATTAACTGTACGGAGTATTTTTCCCAAGTGCAGTTTTAATGAGGCAGGCAAAAGACTTCTACATTGAACAACTAGTCTGACAAAGATTTATTTGTTACATCAACACATCAGAAACTACAGGAGGATGACCTTAGTTTATCTAAGTGGTGCCTTTCCTTCCCACCTGTACCAAAAATGGATCAAAACGGCAATTTCTAGTGCTGTGTTTACGTTTTGAAATTTCACTCAGCAGACATATTTAAACATAAAATACTTCATTGATAGTCAGGAAAAAATCCAGAATAGATTTTCCCAGGACATTGCCTGACAGTCATTAACCATCAAAACATGGTCTTTTACTCAATGGGCACCAAGTTCAACAGAAACACTTTGGTGCATCTCCTTGTCACTTTCTACAGCAGTTGCCTCTCCCACAGAGTTTCCACTGACTGCACCCAAGTGGATTTCTGTCCCAGTGGATCAGCTGTGGAGAGGCTTCTGTGCAGAGATGTCCAGGCACCATGACAGACCTGTCTCTAGACCCACATGTCAAGTTCATATCCTTGCTGTTCTGACCTCAATTAAATCATCCTAGAAACAACATAGCTGGCAGCTAAGTATCCCTGGCAAATACGATACTGATGCAACATGCAGTGATGAGAGTGTGTCTGTGTTACTGCCTTCACCATCATGTTCACAGTATGTCTACACATGTTGGTTCAAGCAGGATTCTGTCTTGCAGGTGACTTCAGATTTCCACAATTCAGAGGTAGCTCTGGATTCCCGTCCCCGTCCGTCCCCCCCCAGTCTTCATCATGCCAGGCACACCTGCTTGCCCTGCCTAGTAAAATTTTTCTTCTGGGATTAGCAATTAGCAAAGCACCTTCTAGAAAAGGAAGTATATTCAGTGGTGAATGTTGCCTCGCTTTGTATTTGGTGATGAAGTGACAATTGCATCTTCAGTTGTGGCACTGCAGACTTCCATTTAAATTAAGTCAATAGGATATTTAACTATGACAGGACCTCAGGGTTGGACCCATAAAGTATATGACAAGCAATTTAGAAATCAATCTTAGTTTACCCCTGAAAACTGTCACTTTAAAATCAGCAGTCTCAAGTGAAGGATAGGTTTTTAAATCCAAAGTTTAATATAAACTTTCATAATAAAACACTAGACAGCTAGGCATCAATGAACATTGACTTGCAGTTTAATGACAGAATCATAATCAGAATACTGAACTAAACCCCTTGTACAATAGTCAATAATTTAACTGAGAATAGACCAGCAGTAAAAAAGAGCTGGCCTGATTATGTGAGGTCTCAGATTGCTTCTACTGGGACAGAGAGCCTGTAAATAAGTCTGCAGAGCCCTAAACTGAGAAATTCAAGGTTTCCCTGATCCTTGATACAAACTTTAATAGTAACATGTTCCCAAGCATTTTCTCAGTCACTCAGTGACTCCTGCTATAGTATGAAGTTGATACTGATTGATGAGGTTTGCGTCAAAATCATATCACATCAAAAGAGGGATAACGCACATCTACACTAGAATGAAATATGAATCACTGATTTTCAACTGGATACTGATAGTGTGACACAAATTACATCAATTTTTTTGTGTTCATTGATAGGTGATGAAGAGGACTGGGGAACTTTAGACACCCGATCCCTCTTGGAAGAACATTAAAGTTGAACAATTAACACCTCATTCTGAGTTATATTCTTTGGGGATTTCCTCTGCTTTTCCAGGTTTTTTAGCTCCAGAGAATTTCAGTAACATTCAGACCACATGTGTACATTAATTTGTATGATGTTGTAAATTATTCTTACACAGTGTTTGCCAAAATGTACAAGGGGAAAAAATAATTATTGATTTTAAAAGTCTCTAAAATTACTTTATATTTCGTCAGACACATTTCACTCATTTTTCTGTTGGAATATTCTTCATGCACAGATTTAGAAATTCAATGTTTTGATGTTGTTGCTGTTGTTTTTCATTGTTTGACAAATATGTTGTTTGAACACATTTCAACATTTTGATATTCAGAAATTCTTGTCAGCTCACGTTTGTCAAGTGCTATATGTGCAACATGTTAAACACATTAGTAAGACATATTTTATATGAATGAGAAACACTGGTTTAAGACATAAATATATGCTTAATAGTCAAGTAAAATTGAGTGAATATAGTATATCTAGCTAGAAATATTTGACAAGCAGGCTATGGCCTAACCACCTTGAACTTTCAGTCTGATCAAAACATATAATCTATCTAAAATACTTATTTTGTTCCTAAAAATATGGGGTGACTTAACTTTGCCCAGCTGCCAGACACCAACCCAGCTGCTCACTCACTCCCCCTCCTCAACAGGACAGGGGGAGAAAATGGGACAAAAAGAGTTGGGATGAAGGCAGGAAGATCACTCATCAACTACCGTGAATGGGCAAAACAGACTAGATTTGGGGAAAATTAATTTAATTTATTGACAATTAATAACATAGTTGGACAGTGAGAAAACAAAGACAAAAAATAAACCATCTTCTTTCCACCATCCCCCTTTTTCCCAAGGTAACTTCACTCCTTCATTAGCAACTCCTCTACCTCCTCCCCCCCACATTAGTGCAGGGTGGATGGAGAATGGGGATTTGTGGGAAATCCATAACAGTTCCTCTCTGCTGCTCCTTCCTTCTCACACTTTTCTCCTGCTCCAGCATAGATCCTGCAAGGAATATCTGCCTGCTCAGACATGGTGTCTCCATGGGCTGCAGGGAGATACCTGATTCATGATGGTATCTCCACAGGCTGCATGAGAATGTCTGCTCCAGCACCTGGAACATCTCTTCCCCCTCCTCCTTTTCTAAGCTTGGTGCTTGCAGGGCTGTTTCTCACACTTTTCTTTCCTCGCTCCTCTCTGCTGTGCAGAGGCTGGAACTGACTGTGTCCAGCATGGGACAGGCCCAGCCTTTCCTCATAGAGGCCACCCCTGCATCACACCATTACCAAAACTTTGCCATGGACGTCCAATAAAAAATAATATCTACCTTCTGGATGAAGTCACTCAATATTTAGTCTGAGGATTTGGAGAATATTCTGTAGAGTCCCTATAGTGCTGGTTTTCCTCAGCAGCACAGAAGGGAATGCTAAAAGGTTTCAGGAAAAATAGCACTGTGTGAAGTTAAGATATGGTTATATGTCCCCCATAAAGCAACAGGTTAAGATACTCTGGAAAACAATTGATGCAACCTAGCTCTTCATGGCTGGTACGATAATAAACTCTGCCACACCTTTAACCTTATAAAGGGTAAATCACACACCATAAGAAGCAAGACTAACCAAGGAAGTGAAAGAAAAACTTTAGTAACCAAAAGCTTTGTACCCTTCAGACCATTTATCCAAAAGGAGAGTAATAACTTGCCTCTTTATCAATTCATCTGAAACATACATACAGAAGAGAGCAGGTTTTGATGTGATTCATAGCTCTTTGCTGGATTTGTTTGCTTTTTTCTCTCTGGCTACTGAGTTCCTCCTGAAACATATTTTTTATTAGACTGCTCAAATTCTAGGAAGTTTCATTTTCTCTAGGAGGTTAGACCCAAAGACATGGTTGCCTGGACTGCACAAAAGACCACAGACTATATAAGTAAAAACTAGCTGAAACTTGTCTCATGCTTGCATGTGGCCAATCCCACTCTCCAGACACCCTGACCAAGATCCTTCTGGGTGCTTGGGAAGGTACTCTGTGCTAATTTAGACCATCCATGAAGTCTCCAGAGGGTTGAGGCTGCAAATGATAGGCAAATGAAGGTAAACTATGTGCCCTACCTTATCTATCTCTGGCTGTCTACAAATCAAGTACAAGCAGACTGGGTTCTGGACTAAGGGGCAAAGTAAGGCCAAACTTTCTTCCCCTGAGATTAGATTTATATCCAGTCAGCTAAACCCCAAAACTTAAAGTGCAGCATAAGTGCATACAGAAAACCATTTAGAGTCTAGTTTGGATGCTCTAGTAAAGGGCACAGACTGAAGAGCTGTCTTCTACAAACCATATTCTTTACAGGTCTGATAAACACCTGGATGATCTGGCTGATGCTTGATGACCGTAAACAAGAACTCACTTCAGAAGAGTAAGACAGATGTGAGAATGATATTTTAGATGCATGGCTGCTTGCTTTTTTTTTTTTTTTTTTTTTTTTTAACTGCCCGATCAGATAAATGTAACTCCAGTAAGGAAGTGGTTGTCATCAAGTAAAGAAAAAGATGGAACCACTGAATGAAAATGGGGAGGATTCATCCATCTGAAAAGGTTAGAACAGTTTTAACTTCTTGCTTTCCAAGATGGTTGAGGCAAATATTCTTGAGGCAACACTGCCAGAGAGAAAAAGATGTTGCAATAATCTCAGCTACATTATGTACCTTAGAGCCTGGTCTCTAGACTGTGAATTTGGGGAATATAGTCTACCACTGCAATACTGGTTATGCTGGTCTGTAACAGAAGGAGCATCAGTACAGACACAGGACAACTTGCCTCTGCTGTGTGCCTACGCCAGGGCAGATTTCAGGAGCAGCCCAAACAGACGTGTTGTTTGCCAAATCCAGTCATAAAAATTTTGGTGTTCCTGCTGCTGGTAGAACATAATAAACTGTGTTACCTAGAAAGTATTTTTTAAAATGTTGCTTTATTCACTTCAAGTCTGTTTCTGGTAATCATGAAACCATTTATTCCAATCTTGAAACCCACCTCTATGATCAATATTAATAAAAATAAAAGAATAATTTCCACAGGAAAATCATGCTGTGAAAATTAATGTGATTGAAACAAATCAAAGCTTTTTCACATGCAACTGTTTCTCTCACTTTACTCCCAGTTGTACACTGACTCCTAATTATTTTGCATTAAACTGCTCTTCTCTGTTTACATTTGTTTCTCACACATTTTCTCCTCACTCTTTATGGCCATCTCGTGCTTTGCCCTTTCCCTGAGGCGCAGCAGCCATGGCTGTGGTGCCCAGCAGTGCCCTGCGGCAGGTGGGCTGGAGCTGGCTGGAACCGGCCGTGCCTGGCCCAGGGCAGCCCCGGCCGCGCCTCACAGAGGCCGCCCCCAGCCTCGCCACAGGCACCAGGGCGCGGGCACCCAGCACAACAACGCAGGGTCAGCAAAGAGCGAGAAGGTGGCTCCTGCCCGGTGGTGGCTCCCCAGCGATCTCAGCAACCATAAGAGAAAGCTCACTTGTGGAGGCCGGGCATTGCCACCCAAGCTACCACGAGTTTCTGAATGTGCTGGTGGCACCAACACCCATGCTGCAGCAGGGGCTCACGGTTACTGCAGTCTCCCCACCACAGCAGGATGCCTGTTTTACTGCTTTCTCTTTGGGCAGGACGTTACACATATGTGGTGGGGTGCTACATTTCACCTGACCAGTGCTTTCTCCTGTCAAAAGAGGGTAGTACTGGTGAGCAGCTCACAATGACTCCGACCATGTGAAAGCACCTTTTCTGATGATGATATAATAATGAGATGATTTAATATGACAGAACGGGGGCATCTTATCTGACTGATAAAAGACTGATTATATCTGCTTCAGACTGTTCCTACTGAAAAAAATGGAAGGTGAGATTTTAGATAAGCCCATACGGGAAAAATCATTTACTTGTCTGTTCTAACAGAAAGTAAGCATGAGGGATCAATTGCTTCTGGTAATAAAGAAATGTGTTAATCTTCGAAGAACCTTCATCAACCCCCTCCCCCCCTTTCCCTTGTTCTAATTAATTGTGTAATTTTTTTAGAATTTGTCTAACAAGTCACACTTTTTTCCAGTAGTATCTCAAAATTTAGAAATAACCGTTAAAACATAATTAATTGAAAATGGTTTAACAGCTGTATATTTTCTTAATGCTCACAGTTATTGCAGAAAACCACCAAAACAATTCTTATTAACACAAATCACAATAGCCCTTCAATAAATAAAGTAGATAAAATAATACAGAACTCAAAACGTGAGTAGGTAACATTTGTGTTAAAATGCCAGGACCCTCATCTTTAAGACTTGGGAAAAAAATTATCTCAGAACTCTTGGGTCGTCAATTTTCTTACTTCTCTGACCCTCACAGGCATTGTCTTGGGCCTCCATTTGGGAAAGCATTTAAACACTTCCTTTGCATTTAATTTTTGAATAATTTTTAACTCATAAAAGGCAACAACATATCTAAAGCAAAAACTTCTCTGGAGTACCCGATCAGCAACATTCATAAAAAGAAAAGGGGAAAAGTAAAGAGAACCTGGACTTTCTGCTCATTAAGTGTAGACACAATCCGTTTCAGACACCACTGGATGACAATCCCTATCATATGTGTGTCAATCTCCATTTTACAAGCAGCAAGGCTCTAACTCAATGGTTGCAACTGGGGTCTGCTTTGGAATTTATTCTCCAACACCTAAGAACGTTTCCTTAATTTCTACCACTAAATAGTAGAGCAGAAAAAGCACTCAGGATGGGTGTCAAGAGTTTGGGACCAGGCTCTTTTCAGTGATGCCCAGTTGACAGGACAAGGGGCAACAGGCACAAACTGCAACACAGGTCATCCCACCCAAATATGAAGAAAAACCTCTTTTCAGGGTGACAAAGCACTGGAACAGGCTGCCCAGTGAAGCTGTGGAGTTTTCTTCTCTGGAGACGTTCAAAACCTGCCTGGATACAACCCTGTGCACCCTGTTCTAGAAGCACCTGCTTCAGCAGGGGGGATAGATTAGATGATCTCTAGATGTCCCTTCCAACCCCAACCATTCTGTGGTCCTGTGAAGAGTATTATTTTTCCCTCCCTGTGCCATACCACCCCTTTCCACTCCCCAGGAAGATATCCTTCTTTGCTACTCAAGCAGATTTAAGAGGGCAACTTGTCTATTAGGAGGAAGGGGTAATATTCTTGGATATTTCTATCACAGAGCTGATGACTAGGTATCTAGTAAAGTTACAAAAACATCACTAGTGAAAAATGGCAGGAGAAAAACAAAAAAAGGATCATCTGGAAAAAGCACAATTACAAATATCAAAATCAGTGGGGAAATACGTATTACAACACCTATCATGGAAGTATGTATCCCAAAGTAATCACAGAAAAGCTTTGGGGGAGCGAAGTTCTTCCTACTTATTCTAGACAACTTTAATGCTTTCTGGCTTTCTGTCCTCTTCACAGATGAGTGTGAAATGAAAGGCAAATTTGTCCCAGTCTCAGACTGTTTGGATAGACCTGTACTGCTTGGAAAGCTTAGTCTCTACACCGAGCCTATAAGCCGAGCTCTGTACCTTGCAACCGCAGGCTTGCTGTCATACATCCAGCAGACTGCTTTTTAGTAATCTTCTAGGGTATGACTCATTGCGTACTAACTGCTCTCCACATCCTACCAATCTGGCTTTTAGGGTGGCACTGGTGTCACTATCCGCAAGCAATTTGGACATTCCCTCAGCAAGGTATGAAAGAAACCTGTTTTGAGAAACCAGATAAAAGAACATTGAAACACAACTGAGTACTACACGTGGTAATTAATAAGAGCACAGGGACCTGGGTGAAGGTTCAATTTCAGACGATTTCATAACAGTTGTACCTCCAAGGCTGTGTTCAGGAGGCAGCTGTAGCCAAATACATAGTTCATCACTAAGGAAAGAGGGAGGCCCTCCTATTCCTCCCTCTCTGCAAGCTTCTGCTGCTTACACTAAGCTCCTCAGATCACACTGTAAGCTAGTTCAGCTATAATTCAGTAACAGGTAGGGCAGGGACATGAACTGGCTCATGTGCAAACACGTGAGGGTCTGAGCTGGCATGAAGGAATATGTGGCTGAAAGCAGAGGCAATAGAATGGAAGTGCAGTGGAGGATGGGGGCAGGGGAAAAGGACGGGGAATGTGGAAGGAGAATGCCTGCTAACTATTCAAATAGTTCAGTTGTGTCATGAGAGCACACCTATAAGGTGATTCCTATAGTACATTTCAATGCATCTTGATTATGTTAATTCCAGACCTGTGGTAATTTTAGACCACAGGTATGTTTTAGAGCCCAGACATTTATCAATATTTGGCAACATTCTCTTTATTATTTTGTTTTGGAAACAAAACCTAAAATGTGAACAGAATTGCTTCTTACATTGTTTCACAATTTTCTCTAGACATTTTTTCTTCCAATTCTGCTGGATTTTCTTGGAGTACCCAGTGGCAAAGAGCCACATACCATGCAAATTTAATGTGGTGTTTCCCTGCTTGACAGCATCCTGCTACTTCCTTCCTGAGCTACCAGGCAATTTGACTTGGGACACCAGCAGAGACCAGGGCCATAGTTTTCTACCCTCTCGAACTGTAGTGTCTTCAAACCTGCCTTACCTACGATCCTGATGTCTGCAAAGAACCCAGAGAAATACATCTTTGGGACTGGCAAAAAAAGAATGTAAATTGAACATTCCACAATTTCCTTCTCACTAATCCATATCTGCATTGCTTGCTTTTCCTCAATTTTCTCCTGATTTCGCCCCTTCTTTATGTTTATTAGCATTCCGCATATGGAAACATTGGCATAATAGAAAACTTGTTTGGTTCCCAGCATTTTCTTCACCCCATCTTCAACATACATTAATACAGTTGTAAACTTGATTTTTCCCTGTTAGACCATTGGGAATCTGGATGGCTGATTTTGTTGTTTGTAGGAGATGCAATCCTTTCTTTATACAGAAAAGCTAATGAAAACATAAAATATTCATATTGCATCCCTAATTGTATAATAAAGCGAAACATGTGCAGTTATAGTTGAAAACCTCCAGTCTAATTAGCAGTAGACTAATAAATGCTTAAGTGAAACACAGAATGTTTAGTGCTAGCCAGTTAAATCTCTATTTCCTCATCCAATTGTATTAATAATGACACTGATAATGTAAAAACAATATAAAACTTATGCGCAAATATATATTCTTATTGTAAACATCTAAATATCAACTAAGGGGTACCTTTACAGTTTGGCAACCAAAGATTGGCTTGTTCCATTATTACTTCTATACATTCTTTGTTGGTGGTATTTATTTGTGGCATATTTTCTGTATTCTGGAAACATGATAAAGATTACAGTTGGAAAAGTCTATTTTGGCTTTTATCTTACTCTCTAGCTCCAGAAATACAATCCCAAATACACCTGTGAATGTAATCAAACAAACAGTCTTTGAACAAAGAAATCACAGACATCATGAAGTCTTTTCCTTTTCTTTTTCAAAAATCTCTGTTGAAACTTCAGTATTTGGTTTCCAGGAAGTACTTCTTGGAGAGATAGGAAGGCAAGGAATAAAGTGACTCACTGTTAGCAACAGCATCCACAGAAGAGCCAGCAGTGTAAAACTAAAACCACGTGTATCCATTTTCTCAAAGGTTATGCATGGTTTTAGATTAAGAAAAACAACTTGTAGCAACAATGCGAAGAGACTTCTACCTTTTAAATATCATTGACAGAAAGAGAAAGGCAATGGTTTTGAATAACCAAAACACCTCCAATCTAAATAAACAGAACAGATATAATTTTTTTTCACTCTCCCCCTGACAACCCCCCCCTCCCCCCGCCTTGACTAATTTAACCACTATTGGAGCAAAGGTTGAATAAACCCTTGCCTTTTGGTCAGGGTTTTCTATAAGTGCTTGTTACAGTGATTCTTTTTTCTTTCTCAAAAGTTGCTGATATCAGCCCCTGAGACATGATTCCAAACAAATGGATCTGATGTATCAGACAATATTATTTCTTTTCATTATAATGTTTCAATGTAGATACTTCATAAATATACAAGTTAATTGCCTCCATTGCTTATTATGAAAACCAACAATAGTACTGATAATATGATATCATAGAGGTAGTATTTTCTGTCATTCTGGGGCACCATTCTGGTTCAGTTTGAAGGTTTTATGTGTGATTGTAACAAGTCAAATGTTAGCACACTTTGAGACTGTTGATATTTCCCTTCCCTTTCTGCTCTTATACAAATGGCAAGCTTTAATTATGCAATAAGAGTAAGTTGATTGAAATTTAATATTGTCAATTTATTGACATTCCTTTCCAATTTGTTTCCCTTTTTCATGCACTGTGGACAACTATCTCAGTGTTGAATTATTTATTTGTAATCAGCAGTTGTTTGACATGGAAACAGTGTACCACTTTATCTAAATGAACAAAGAACAGATTGATGAGGAAGTACATTTACGTAATGAGTATTTAATCTATACCTTTGAGAAATGCTTTAGGATTACTTTATCTAAAAATCACAGTGAGCATGACAGTCACACTTTTTTTTCCATTGCTTTAAAGTCTGGGTTAAAATCTGCGTCACTTGCACACTAAATTGAAAACAAAATATTGACTTCCCTTTCTCTAAAATTTCCACAGGTGCTTTCCCCCCTTCCTCTTTGTCACACAGAACCTACATGCATATTAGATTTGAAGATCTACATACCAGAGATAAACACTGAATTCCACTACAGGATAAAGTACTGAATTCAGTGCACACAAAACCCTCTGCAGGACAACTGTTTGTTTTATGATAGGTTTTAACAGAGGTCATATTTCATTGAGGTGCCTTTTCAGTTAGTTTCAGAATGAAAAATAATGTTTGGGTATTGTTACTCTGCTTAGTCGTAAGGTTTTTTTATGTTTATGCTATGATGATATCCCATCAGAAAGGAAAAAAAAAATTATGAAAAGAAGCTACCGCATAATAACCAAATTGGAGCCACTAGGAGAGTTCTACTGAAAGCCAAAGCTAGTATTCCTTTTATCATTCAAATTCATACCAACTTTAGTGAAAGGTTTAGTCAGATTAGAATGTCATGAATGAGCCACATGACAAAGAAGCTTCGGATGTTTGATTGTTTAAAGGGTCCCTACTCTATTTGAAGCTAATGTTCTTTGCAGATGAACGGGAAGAAGAAGGTTATGAGACAGACACTATCAAAACGTGTTTTAAAATGTAATTGTGGATATACTGTATGCTCCACTAAGTCTATGTGCAGACCAGACTATGGGACTCTTAGAAGCCACGAGAACCTCAGTAAGAAGCAGCTACCACCATCTGTGCCTGCTCTGCACCAGGGTGACAGCAGTCCTGGTCAGGGAGACAAGAAAGGGTTCTCTAAAAGAAGCATTAGCAGGATGTTTAGAACAGTAACTCAGGATGTGGCTGAGCCAAGCTGATGCCTGCCTCAGTCAGGTGCAAAGGTTATTAGGACTGTGAGAGACATGTTCTAGGTAAGTTACCGAACCTGCGGTCAGGGTCCCTCGGTTCATCTCCGTGGGGTTCAACTCATTCTAAATATAGATCTAAAATAAGGCAAATCTATTTCCTGCTCAAAGTGGCTATTGTCCTCTACTGGCTATAAAAATGGCCTAAGATGATAACCTCAGGTTCAGGTGTAGACATTGTATACTTCTACATGGGGTATTATAAATCCCATAGAGTGTCATAATAAATCTGAATCTTCCCGAGGGGAAAAAAAAAATAAAAATATTGAACAGTTATTGTGCAGTTCAAGTCAGTCAGGGCAGTTCCTTATGTTCTTTATGTCTTTGTGACTGTGAAAGGCAGTCACTCCACTTCTGGTAGTGGAGGTATCTTGATCTCATAAGGAAATATCTCACCTCATGCATCCAAAAGTCACATCTGTCTACAATATCTTTCATTTAACTGTCTTTCTATCATCTACTGTCATGACTGGGCCTTTTTCATAATTTCCAGCTGATAGGATCCAAAATGATCATAAAAATATTAGATAGCCATTCCAATACTGCTTTCTAGTCCTAAAGTTCATCTGATTTTTAAGCTGCGCCAAGCTTTATGTCATCAGTAGCATACTCTTACTTTTGAGTCAAAGAATTGACAGCTGCAATTACATGGCATTCTGCATCTAGGTGCATGCAGACACATATGCCCCAAACCTATTATCAAACTGTATTTTTTTAGTAAAAGTCCTATCTAGAAACAAATTCCTTCAGAAATCTACCTCCTTTTCATTATTCACTGTAGGAAAACATGCTTTTCTCATCAATCTGTCTTTCCTTTATCCAAGAGAATTCAGTCAGACTGCAAGTCACACTGTTTCAGTTAACAGATACATATTTGTTCCTTGCCTTCGCAGTGTTTAGAATAAGTTTTCATATTAGCCTAGCAGTGCCTAAAGAAGCACTTCAGGAGGAAATAACCACTCCCAGCTCTTCTACCTAGTGATGTTCTACTTTGCACTACAAATTTTACAGCAAAGTGAAACACATATACTTCAAAGAATAATTATAGCACCGTACGTTCATACCACATAAATCTATTTTTCTATGCAAGAAACAGTAAAATATAGTAATACTGTGTATTTTCATATGAAATTTGGCCAGCTGCTAACTGGGAATAAACCTTATTTAAAAGATACATTTCTAAATAACTGATAAACCTCTAATACATACTTAGCGTTTGCTAATAAACGACTTTAAAAGATGACTGCAGAATTTGACAAGCAACTTTATTACTAGCAGCCATAGACATCAAGTAAATATAATACATTTTTCTGATGTTTTCATCATCATTCATGCCACATACTATATACACCTGTAGCACACTTGAAACTTTTATTAATAGTTAATGAACTGTAAATAAATTATGTATAAATTTACCTTTAGTGTAAAGTACAACCCTGAGGCTGACAATAACCATGAAAAAACAAGTATGAATCCTGCAACAAATTTTCCTCTGTTAATCCAAATTTCTGGTTAAGAAAATGGCTGTTTTAATTGCAAGTTAGGTAAAACAATTGTAAGCCTTTATTAGTTCAACAATGTCTCCTTCAGGATTGAAGATAATGATGATATTCTCAATTGCAGCCAGCTGCTTCCCTAAGATTGCTGTGGTAGAAAATGTGCTTCTGTGCATATGCAGGTGAGCATTTGTAAGCAACAGTAGCAGTCTGTAGATGCCATACTGAGCTTAAATAATTCTGAACATCAGTGTTTAGGAATCACAGCTGCATATTTTTGTCATTTATCCAGTAAAAGAATAGTGAAGCAGATTTTTACGATAGAAGAGACTTCATTAAAAAAGTCTGTTCGAGGTTATCAAAGTTTCATGTTTCATGCTAAAAAATAAATCATGGGTAGCTTAAATAGTTTATTTCCCCCCTTCAGTGACTGGTGTCACCTGTCTGGAGGAGCTGACTGTCCTGCAGACTCAGTTTTTGATGCTTAACTTTAGAGGCCCACCTTCCACCCCACACCTCATCCATTTTAAGAAATGAGAAACCTTGGTGGTACCTAACTGTTTCATATTAAAACAGGGTTCAGGATCTTGCCACTTTCCCAACAAAGGCCAATCTGGAACTCATTTTTCTTAATATCCTTGTGTACCTAAATTACAAAAGGTTTCTCAGGTTCTCCCCACACACAGTCCTATACCAGGGAAGAATAATGGTATTCATCCAGAATCACCCTCGAGGCTTTTACCATGGTGATGGAAACCAGCTGTTCGACTCCTGAAGTCTCTGGAGGCAAGCATACTTATTTATTTAAAAGGTATCTTGATTGCAGAAGAGTCAGAAAGGCTGTTATAGCTGATCAAATAAAGCAAAAATGATTTGTTGAATAATTTATTTGACAAATATGGGCAAAATCTGGCAAATACACTGTTCATCAAGTAGTGCTTGCACAACTGAATTAAAAAAACCCCAACCCTTAACAGTCATATGCCAACATATATAAAAATCTGTTTCTGGGTCAGATTGAAAAGGACTTAAAGGAATTTTCTTGAAGGAACCAAGGGACAGGTCACATAATTTAGGCATTTAAGTTAATCGGTGCTGTCCTCATATTCTCTCTCAAAACCTCTAGATAGTGAGAGTCCATAAATATCCTAACATTTATCAGTGTATTCCCTAAACAACTAACCTCTTTCTTCTACATTTGTCCAGAACTAATTCGCTTTTATCAGCTCTAAACAGCTCTGTATATATTTCCCATTTAGGATCCACTGACAAGGTTTTCCATGCTTATTCATGTTGAGGAGCCTGATCTTAGGACATACTTCTGAATTCCTGTAGAGTCAGAGTCCAAACATCTTGAAGACCTCCACTTTTATCAAAGCCCAAGGGAAGGAAAGGTGACCCCTTGTACAATAATCTTAAAGCTTAAGGATACAGAAGACAGAAACTTCAGTTCTTCCCTTCTGAGGAGTTAAAGTGCTTATATCCTACTTGCCAGGAAAGGGTCTTAAACTACTTGACTTTGCAAGATTGGCAATTAAATAAATGACAGTAAATTTACACAGTCATTAAAATCATTCCTTATCCTTAGTTTTCCTCATTGCAAATAGGAAGCAAAACTACCTTATAAATCTTCAGACAGGGATAGGTGCTGCTGTGATCTGAGAAAGGGGCAGAAAGCAGTGTGACATAACAGTGATATAGAAATGCAAGCAGTATCCACTTGTGCTCCAATTTCTCTCTCCTTTCCTGCAACACTTTTCTCCTCCCTCCCAAGCAAATCTATGACTGGATAAGGTTGCTTCTTTTCCAGAACAGGTAAAACCAGTCTGGCTTTTCACTGTGGTGAAATTACATGCTTTCTGTTGGCAGTTCATCTTGGAAGTTGAAAGATATAGCTGAAAAACCTGTGTGTTTGTTAGTACAATGTTTGTTAGCACCAGACTGGGTGTCTCAGGTGTCTGATGGAGAGAACATTAAAAGGTATGAGTTTTTTTCATCCAAAAGTCAATAAAATGATAACCATGTTTTTACAGTTCATTGCTTCAGATAAGGAAGGCCATTGTCTCTTAGCTTGGCCACGAAAGGCAGTTTGAATATTACAGGGGAAGAAGAACTGGGTTTCCTTTTGTGGTTCATGTGGCTTTTCCTGGGGACCACTTTGTGGAACATAACCTTGCCTTAGGTTACTTTTGGTGTTATATACAGGAGTGTCAGGAAACACTGCACCTTTCAGCATTCACTGACTCCTCGATCTTGGAGAAGTAAAAGTTTTTTTGTAGCTGTGGTACATACCTATGTAATTAAAACTGGTAAAACAAGATGAGTCCATAAACTGGTCTGTCTGATGCATCAGTCTTATTTTGAAAGGGAGAGTGACCTTTGTTTCAAGCAGCACGCCAGCAAAGTTCTTCTCTTTTACCATCAGTTGAGATACAGGTGTTATAACTCCACAGGGCTGAGTTTCAAGACTTATGTAGTGTAAATTGCTGTATGTAAATACATCATTGTTCTGTTCTCTGCTCTGGGATTGGAGATTAATATCTCAGATTATTTAAAGGAATAAGTGACCCAATGGATTACATTCAGCACAGGACTTTTTTACCTTAAGCAATGTAAGAAAGGGAGGAAGGAGACTCAGAGCTACCTACCACAAAGCAAACATCTGTACAGTCATCAGGAGGGAGAGCTTGCCATACTTACAGACACATCTGGTAGTAGATTTTCTTATAAAGGAATATATATCAGGCAATGACAGATCGCTTGCTGAAAGTAACCTCCTGAGCAATGTTTGACTTCTTAACATCTGTGTTTAGTTGAGGATTCCAGCTGAAGATAGTTACATTTGCAGTGATTAATAGCTTTCTTTTATTACTCAGCTAGATGATTCATATTAATTGCACTAATGCAGATTTGCATACAGTCCAGGTTTACATAGTGATTTGATAAAGGTATAACGAATATTTACTTTAAGGGAGTATTGCAGCAAGCGTAGCTATGTATTCTCTCCTTTCTTTCCTTCTTCCTGTCATATCCTTCTCCCCACCTTTACACACACACACTGTATTTTTCAGTGCTACTTCCTCTCTTTCTAAGCTTGTATGAATGCTTGGAAAATATGCAGTTCCAGAACAGGATCCTGGAAACTCCAGCATCTGCTGCATTTCTATTAACCATTCACTTCAGTATCTAATGTGACATGGACCAAGGGCGGAGAAAGGGAGAAGAGTGAATACTATTGGCAGAGATGGTCAATTATTCATTGTGAATAATTAATCCTATGAATTTGTTCAAATAAGTGATTTCCATTTTTTTCATTATGCCACAAACTCCTAGCACCGTGCATGAAATATTAAAACATGGCAGGAAAGCTGCCATATGAAGCTATAAAAAGTGAAACCATAGTTAAACACTTAAAGAGGCCTTACAGCCCAGCCCAGAAAACCAAAACCAAAATTTCTTAATGAAACACCAGAAAAAAATCCTCAGCTTACTCTCTCTTTAGCCAAACAGAGCTTTCTGCCCTGGCCTCAAGATAACTCTATATTATTTTGAACACTAATAGAAACAGTAATTTCTGCTGGGTCCAGTGAAAAAAGAGTCATATGCTTAATTGTTATTCATATTTTAAGTTCTTTTTATTCAGAATTAGGAGTTTTGCTTATAGACATGACTATTGCATTTCACATACCAGTTAGACTGTGTGCATCTCTTCACCTAACAGTCTTCCTGCGTACTTTTTGATGTGAGACCATTATTCTGGTGTACCAAAACTGAGGCCCATATTCAGGTTCTCCTGTGGTTTTACCCTGTCTGATCTGACTCTTACTCTAGGAAAAAAATAGGTCCAACTAGCCTTTATCTGTGTCTGTGTGGTAGATGGCAAGTAGTTGAAAAAGAGTCAATGCAATGAGGGCCTTCACAGCATCACCGTACTGCTGATCCTGAAATAATACACCCTGAGAATATCCAGAGATACGTGCTTGCATTGCTGGAGTAAAATTGCTACATGATTTTTGGATTGATGTCACGCTGCCCAGGCTCTGCTGGCTCAGAGCTTACATAAAATGAGATTCTCTCTGCCTACAATGTCACATGCAGATGTCCCTTCGACTGATTCATTCCCTAGACTAACTTCTGTGCAATTTCCTCTATCACAAGCTTTAGTGGGCTGCAGATTTCAGAGTATCTGTTACTCTTTGTTCCTTCCTTCCCTAAAATCTGATTTTGGTGACAGCTCTTCCGACATACCAGAGATTTGTCTACTCCTGTCTTACCACTTTTAATTCGGATATAACAATTATTAAAGAAATGTTCTAGTAAATTTCAGTCATGGCACTCCTTATGTGGCATATGTAGCCTCCATATGTATCCTAAAATGGTTTGTTTTGACTAAAGTATGTGTGTTCACACAGTTATCACTTGCCATTTTTACCTATAAAGCATAGCTGGTTTAGCATGTCATGTATCTTTCCATCTTTCCTCAGCCATCAGTGCAAACTGTGGAAGTCACTCAAGACATGGGATAAGAACCTGTGCCTGTTCAGCCTGCTCATGCCTACAAAAAGACCTTACAATGGAGTTCTCTTTTTTTCAGCAACTGAAGCCCTCTGGCATTGTTGACCTCCTCAAGATTTAGGTTCTGTTTTCAGGTTTACAGAGTCCTCTTACCATATCCTTCAGCAGACACATACATACAGGACAATGAATAAAATGGAAGTTTTCTCTAAATGAGGATATCTTACACACCTGTTTCAGTCTGTTTCATCTCATGGCCATGCAGGAGAGAGGGAAAAAAAAAAAATAGAACTGTCTATTACTGAATATCTTAAAAAGAAGCTAGTATGAATTATTTTTTAATTCTGCTAAGTGCTAACTGTAAACTTACGCAATGTGATCTAGTTTCTAATGGTATGATTACTTCTATTTAGATTTAGTCTTGCCTTATGAAAACTGTATCAGAAAAAAAAAAGTATAATGAGATTTCAAAATGCTCAAACTGGTGATATCAACTCAAATGGCAAAAACTAATCTGTAAGAGGTTAGAGATTTTACCTGCGTTAATACGTTCAGCTCTTTATTTAAAGCTATTTCATATTTTGGGGATGTACAAGTTAACTGATCCTGTAATATCTTATGGCAAAAGGAGATAAAGTCACTAATTTTATAATTCACTTAAACATACAGCATGAGCAGCTATCTGCCAGATCAATCAGCCTGATAAATCGAAGTATCCTGTGTTTACTCTGGACATTAATTTTTCAGATCCTGCCAGAGAAGAAAGTTCAAAAAGTCACATTCCCATCAAGGACTTCACTACCTTTATACATAGCTGTTGAGAAGAAGGTGATGACCTATATGGTTTCAGACTGTGTTATTCCTGTGTACATAATTCTGAGTATCTCCGGTGCTCGCAAAACTTACTTGTTGGGTTGTGTTGTTTGGACTGCAGTTCCTTCCTATGGAAACCAAGAAATTGGTATAGGAATTGTTTTACTTCCAGGTCTTCCTCTGATATGGAACTTGCATGTTATTTGCTGTTGCAACATACATATCTTCTGTTTTCGTTTCCTTCTTACCACTTCACGTACAACTTTGAAATTCATCTTCATTATGCATTTCTTACCACAGACACTGATTTCTACCACTGTCTTTTTATTTTTAACCTTCATACAGGGACACTTGCAATGCAATTTTTGATATATATATACATTAAAGCATTAACAGATTTTATTGGTGTGGATCGGAGTCTTTACTTCTAGAAAATTGATGATATATTGATAGGTCTACACTATTGTTATGACTTAAGACTATTAGTTTAGGAGACACTCTTGGCAATACATTAAGTAGATCTAACTGAAGACAACATTACAGATGAGTAATGGTTCTTGAAAATTGTACTAAAATATTTTCAGCTTTCCCACTTTATTCATAGGGGTTTTTTTAAAAGCTAACAGTTTTCATGTAAGGGACTTTATTAAACTGGTCATCTATTCCAAAGTGCTCAGCATCCCACAGCTAGCAAAAGAGTATGTCTAAAATCTTCACACTTCATTTAGATGCCTAATGGAATCTGAACACTTAGGAAAAGCTAGCTACTATTCAGGTACTTAAATAGGAGTTGATAGGTGATAAACCTTTTAGAAAAACTGCTGTTAGTGTACCAGTGATAGATTATCCAACAACTCTTACTTTTTTGTCCAAATTGCATAATAGACATTTTACAGCATTTTACTAGCTGTATTACATACTGAAAGACCCTGAAGACATCCTTGGAAATACTATAGTGTGACTGTGGAAATTTGATCCTCTCAAGCTGGCACTTGTTGGTTTATACCAGTTGATAACACAAATGTAAACCATTGGGGCTTTGTAAACCTTTCAATCAGAATAACAGAATTCATGAGATAACTGCTTAGAACAGAGTCAGTAAAACAGTGCGTTTCATCCCTCAGGTCTTTGTACTCTGTTTTTCCAGGTTATCAAACATTACAAGGATGTGTTATTTTAAGGCAGAAATACTTAGAAGGATCAAGCTCCCCTTGTGAACACCACAAACAATTCCAACAGTGGTTTTTTCCCAGTGGTTAAGAGCACAGTATGCACAGGACCCTGGTTAAGGACAGTGGCTGTCCTGGTGTGAGAAAGGTGGAAGGATCGCTAAGATCAGTCCCTAAAAACCAGTTGATACTTAAGGAAAAGTATACTAAATCACACGGTAAGATAGTGGGGTTTTTTGGTTAGTATGTGTAAGAAAGGACCCCTGTTTTTGAGGACCGAAGTCTAAAAGACAAAACCAGCACAGCTACTCTTTTTCTGCAGGCCAAGTAATATCAGAAGTATTTTCTGAATTTTGTGAGTTGGGTGGTACAGGAATAGTTGGTCAGTACAGTGAGTTTATGTGAGTGCATAAAGAAGTGACAACCACAAAGACCTTTTCAAAATATTCCTTTCTGCCGAAGGGGAATACTGCTAAAGTGGAGGAATGCTGGAAAAAGAAGAAATATGCAAAGGAACACCACTAAAGCGAAGGAGTATTTATGCAAAAATTTAGAATGCCAATGGACATTGGGTTACTTATTGAGGTAGACAGGTTCATTCAGGACATTTTGACAGTTCCTCAGGTGTACGTAGCGGCATACTTATGCAATCACTTTCTTCATTACTAAAGCCCTTCCCTGCTCTCCCTGACACCAGGACAGTCTTGCACAAAATAACTTTTTGACACAGTTTCACACAGAACAACTTGTGTTGCTATGGATGTTTATGGGTCAAAATCATTAACTTACTCTTGACTTCAAAACGCCTCTCAAAAAACCACCAAAACCCAAGTAAATAAATCAGCCCACATCATCCAGGTCAGTACAGAGCTGTGCAGAGTTGTCTTTAGTAGAGTAGAATGATTTCTTAAAGTAGTCTTGCCAAGGAAGGAAATACTTTATATAAAGAATTTTTAAGGGTGAAATTACACAAGACAGCTAAGTCAATCCCTACCAAAAGAAAAGGTCATCCATTCCTTTCATCTTCTTTTCTGGTCCTTTTTGGGGTTTTTTGCTTGGCTAATTCAACTCCATAATACAGCAACTCTATGCTTTTTTTCAGAGAGTAAGAAGAGGCTTTTTATTTTTTACTGTTTTCATGACAAATTCACTCAGTCTTAAGCTCCAGAGACCATACAAGAGAAGAGGAATAATGGACTACTGAAAGCAGAGGTGAAGATACCTGGCCTACATTTCGTATAACTGCACCCTAAGCATCTCTGTGGATATCACAGGCATCTGTTTGCAGTACTGTGTGGACTTGACACCTTATATGTAACAGACCTTTGAACCCCCTTCCCTGAACAACCAATTATAAATATTTCTGCTGCCCCCCACATCACACTTCCTCTAGAATACTCGACTGTCAGTAATGTCGTCCTCCTGTATTCTCCCTTTTAGTGAGAAAAAAAATGTCTGATCTCCTCATTATACCATTTGCTTTCATCAAAGACATGAAAATATTTTCTTCAATATGTGATCTCAGCCTATGTTAATTGCAGGCATCTTCCTGACTCCTCCTTAAGAATACATCATTTAAATAATTAGTCATGCTATAGAAGGGGAAAAGATGGTTCTTTGGTTGGAGATTACTAAAACACCAAAGTCCATTTCTCAGTTGAGAAAATGGTAAGGTGGAGTGCATAATAATGAAGAGCCCCGGCATTTCTTTTCAAATGGTTTTCACACATTTTCTGTGCAGTTACAGTAAATGTGCTTTTGAAATCCATGTGTGTAAAATAGTGTTTCTTTTTTCTATAGGCTGATAGAACCACCTAGAACTTGACCTGACTGTCATGCAAAACCACTGTTAACTGTAATTGGTGATAGAAACTGATTATGGATTTTGTCTGTGTTGACATATCCAATTGCTTTTAGATGAGATGGGATTTATAGACCTCTGAGTTTGAATCTTTGCTTACAGCTGATGGGAAATAGGAATCTGAGACAATCTTATTCTTACAAGGGGGTGAAAAATTAAAACTAGCAAGGGCCTTTGGGTGGCCACAGCCATTTCCAGAAGATGGGAGAGAGGACAGAAAATATACTCCAAGGGTGTGGTTTCATCATTGGATTAAGTAGTTACAAAACTGGGCTGCTGGCACAAATAATGCTCCTTCTCGCTTCTTGAGCTCTTGCACTTGTACAGCTACCAAGTCAGATCAGCTCTCTGACTCAGGTGAACAACAAGGGATTAATTTGTCTGTAGTCAGCTCTCTGCCACTTTGACTCACTGAGAAGCCACAGAAACCCTGTACTGATGCAAATGATGATTGTGAAAACTGCCCTAAGGGAATATGATGAAGTTTCAGAAGGTCAGGAACTCTCGATATCGTTATCCAATGCAAATAAGTAGTGTGGTCCCTCCTCTCAGGAAAGTACTGGTTTGTTTCTCTAAGGAGGTTTGTAGCCTCATCTAACTCATTGTAGTGATTTTAACTTCTTTGCACCATTTTGACAAATCTATATTGTGATTTGGTTTAATAAATTCATAAACAATATTTATGATTTAGAGGATCTTGCTGTTTTCCCACTTGCTGTGCATAGTTTAACAACACTGGATAATCCAGAGGCCACTCAATTAGCAATCTGAGATATTTATTTAGATCCATACCTTTCTTTTTTGAAAGTACCTGAACTCTGCAATGTACTGTACCCCATTTGTCTCAGATGATGAGTGTCACTCACTGCATCAGGGCACAGAGTAATTTTCCCAGCTTAGAGGAATCATGTTCAGGAGAAAGATATCATACGTATTGCTGTGCTACTGACCTTCACAGAGCCAGGAGATTTCCCAATGTATCAATGCCCATTAAATGTGGCAACATGGAAATTCCTTAATGTCCAGTTTAAATAAAAAATAACCTTAAAATTACATTAATTAGGAATTTTTTCCCAGGCTTCTGGCAGGTTTAATTAATTATGGATGCCATTAGGTTCAATGAGCTATTATGTATGTCAATGACTAGCCCAGTTAAAGAATGCTTTACATGTTTGCCTACTTTTAATATTTTTTTTAATTTGGCCACCCTCTTTGTTCTGTCCTGCACAGAATCTGTGGTGAAAAGGTTTTGATAAAAGCATTTACCATTGGCTAAATGCTCCTGCTTAGATACTAACTTATTTATACAGGGAAATGGAATAAATCAGTCCTAATGCCACAGGGTAATGACAATGAAAGTAGACTTTGAATAAATTTCCCAGTTAACTAGGAGTCATGGAAGATAACGGCTCAAAGCCACCTTCATAGCAACTGAGCAAGCTCACACAAGTCAGAGGATGCCAAGCTAATATCTCAAAGGCTCTTTATTTATTAAGATAGCCTTAATGTCATTAACTTTACAAATCCATCTATTGCCTTGCTCTATGTAATATGCTACTACCCTTGTAAATATGTTTCTTACAACAAATCTACTTAGTTTTCTCACATATGTCTTTATTCAAGAAATTATTCAGCTTCCTTGTGTCTATCTGAAGCTGTGAAGAGGTTTAAAGTCTGGCTAGATATTTTGGGTAATGTAAATTAATAGTTATGTTTCACTGCTGTTGTGACTTGGAAAATCAAGAGGTTCAGACTCCAAAGCTGCACTAACAAGTCAGTTTTGTTGATAAATCATTTGTCTGAAATTTTCTGATCTCTGAACTCTTTTTGATCTGGTTGTCTTAAATCTTGAGGAACTCAGATAAGTACGGATACTCCAAGTCCTACTGTGCCCATATAGGTGCAGTCACTTCTGGTATTTCCTGCTTGCCTTAATCTTGGCTCTAGTATACAACAGAAAGTCACACTGATCTAGAGACTTAGAGGCACTACCTTGGCCACTATGCCGCAGGCCTTCTACTGTTATTTTGTTTTCCACTCTAAGCATGCCTCCATATCTTCTCCCAGTCCCAACTAATCTGCAACCTGGAAGACTACAGGGACTTTATTTTTGAATATGAGAATGGGTGTACAAAGTAAATTTTGTTTGTCATTATAGAAACGTGCAGTTCTTTAACAGGGGCTTTGAAGCAGGTGTTATTTCATAGTTGGTTAGTTGTGAAATATTCGAAACAGAAGAACAAGAAGATCTAGTACAGCTTAAGAATATACTGTCTCGCTCCATTCATTAGCCCAGGGTGATGCCAAAAACCTGGCATCTCAAGGCAGTATTATCCTTCCAAGTGCATAGCTGCAGAGCAACTGTATGCAAATAATAATAGAAAAATAAGTTGGTTTTAATTAGCACAACATGGGCTGCAAATATCATTAATGAACTATGTTTAATTTGCTAATTCAAACTTCCAGCATGACAGGAATTTATTTCAAACTCTTAACTGAATTCCCAGCCACCTAGTAGTAGACCAGAGAGAAAAAGAAAAGTTTGTGTCTGTTTCCAGTGCAGATATTTCAAGATGAGATCAGTGGACACTCTGAGTATTTTGTTCTCTCAGTTCACCCCTTCCATCCAACTCAGTGAAGGCCTGTACTGAAGTATTGCCTTGCCTCAAAATGTAACAATCTCAATGGAAGGTTTCTAAGGAAAACATAATTATATATGAGGCAACTGATATAGACAAACCCCTGAATGACCACACAATGTAGCATCATGTAAAGACATTTGAGGCAGTTCCATATGACCCGACATGGTTCTTTGGTACAGGGTACTGCCATGAAGAGGAAGGTCCAAAAGCAGTAAAGACTTATGACTATCATGGTATAGCAGAGCTAAATAGCATGGACTTTAATTTGTCTCAGCTTAGAAGTCCTCATCCAACTGTAAGACCTTCAAAAGAGAAGAAAAAGAAATGAGATTTGTCCAGCTGGAGAAGCTAAAGCTATAAGAGGAATAATTCTGAGTAGTTGAAAATACATAAAGCCTAGTTTCCTACTGATTTGCGTCTCACAGTTGGCAGTGATCTGATTGGAGATATTTTTCGATGGATGGACAAAATCTGAGTTTCTAATCCTCACATTCAGTAATATATAACAAATGGAAAGCTCACCCTTTCCCTTGGTAGGAAGAAATCTACAGACTGTGTGCTTCCTTTACTCAGCTGTCTATTTTCTCAATATTGGGAAGTCCACAGTTGCCTTCAAGATTCCTATCTCTCTGTAAAATTTAAGTCAGTTATCAACAGGGAACATTGCCACACAAGATGAGGAAAAGGATGAGGTACTTAATGCTTTCTTTGCCTCAATCTTTACTAATAACACCAGCTTCCCTCCAGGTACTCAGCCCCCTGAGCTGGAAGACAGGGATGAGGAGGAGCAGAATTAAGTCCCCACAGTCCAAAAGGAAACAACTAGTGACCTGCTGCTCCATTTAACATGCACAAGTCTATGGAGCTGGATGAGATCCACATGAGGATACTGGGGAAGCTGGCAGAGGAGCTCACCAAGCCTCTGTCCATCAGTTGTCAACAGTCCTGGCAAGCTGGAGAGGTCCCAGAAGACTGGGGGTTAACCCACGTGATGCCCATCTATAAGAAGAAAGTTTCCACAGAAAGAGTGGTCAAGTATGGGAACAGGCTTCCCAGGGAAGTGGTGGGATCACCATTCCTGGAGTTGTTTAAAAAACATGTACATGCGGTGCTTAGCAACATGGTTTAGTGATGGACTTGACAGTCCTGGGTTAACAGTTGGACTTGATGATCTCAAAGGTCTTATCCAACCTAAATGATTCTATGATTCTGTGTTTCTATGATAATTTAAACTTATTTTGTTTGAATTTTTTTTTTTTTGTAGTGGGGTGGAGAGAAACAGACAGACATTTGCTTACAAATTATGTTTGCTTAAGGTGCATCATCTTAGGACTTAGGACATACCTTCACTTTCTAAAAAAATGTGCTTTCTGCTCTGAATGTTCATGATAGTTTTAAGGTAGTAAGCATGACATCAGTATGTATAAACAGCTGAGTAGTCAGCAAGTCACATGTAAACATTAAAGCACATCTGAAATGCCTAGTTTTTATGATAACATGGATATCATATATTTTATAACATATCATATCATTAATATGATAAATGGACCAGTGTAGGAAAATAAGCATAAGCAGACATGATAATATGAGCTTAAATTGATCTGTTCAAAGATTATGGACCTGTAACACCAGAGGAAAGATGTTACAAACTAGCATTCATACCGGAACCAAGGGAACACAGAAAATTGATGCAAGTCAGAAAAATAATCAAAACTGAAGCAGGCAAAAACTTGACAAAATTTGAATTAAATTCAGGTATAATTTAATGTAATAGAACCATTTGGTTTGACACTGCAACACCAATGCAGTCCATTAATAATCCTTAGAAGCCTCAACCCACCCATGAATCTTAAAGACATGAAGAAGATGTATAGGACTGGATACCATCTAGCAAAAGTTGTTTCCACCAGTCACTTCAGCCTGTACTGGAATCTGCTATCACTTTCTGCAGGTTTTTTACCTTTCTTTTAGCCACATCTTTGATGTGTTCATGGGTGATAAGGGAGGGAGGCCAAGGGGAAAGATAGATAGATTCATTATTCCTCATTCTACATAGAACTTTGCTCTCTACAAAAACCTGCTGCAAAGTATAAGGTCTGCCAAAACAAATAACTGAGTGTCTTCTAGCATAGAAGAGTTCCCAGGGCAGAGTGGTAAAGGCAGTGGCCAAAGATCTGCTTCATTATCTTAGTGTCACCTCTGTAGCCTTGGGCATGCTGGTGATCGCTAAATAAAACTAATTATTTAAAATGTATTGTTAACAAATTATATTTTTGTTTAAGTTGATCACTGAAGATAGTAAAATGAGAGTCAAATTAGATCTATACCGAGAGGACTGTAAGAAAAACGAAACATGCATTATGTTGATTAATAGAACCCAGGACCACGGCAACTTGATGTGGACGAGGCCTCTGAAAACAATTGCAAAACAAATAACAACTGCCGGAATTATCAAGTCACTTACCTGAGATTCCTGAAAACAATTAGTGGAATCTGTACCCACAAAAGGCAATTTAGCAGTTACAGACAAGATCAGTTTATGTGACTGGTTACATCATGATACTTTTGCCTCACGCTACATTTAAACTTGTCGCTATACACCCTGGATGGACTAAGGCAGTATTTCAGTATTACTAATGATGAGTAATAAACTACACCTTACATACCCAGGTCATTTACCTCTTTTATGCAACGATGAAGAACTTTAATTTTGTCACTGCCATTACCAAGATTTCAACAACAAAAAAAGCACAGTAAGAAACTTGCCTATATAATCAATCTGATTTTTTAATATGCCTGGGTTGGCGCATTTGACTCCAACATATAGCCTTGAAATAAAAACAAACCTGTATTATATCAGCTTCAAATATCTTTCTGATGAATGCTGAAGCTCTGACATGTCTTTTATGTTCCTGAAAGTCTGTAACATATATCCTGCAACTAAACAGCATAAATAATTTTTAACAGCAACAAATTTATTTAAGAAATGCTTTAATGACTAGTAAAAGTAAGCAAGATCTGCAGAGCTGTTTAGGTGGCTAGCTCTAGTATAAGCATTTAAGACCAGTCTGTGGGGCCTGATGGGATTCATCCTAGGGTACTGAAAGAGTTGGCAGATGTTATTGCAAGACTTCTCTCAGTCATTTATCAATGGCTTTGGCAATCTGGAGAGGTCCCAGTCAACTGGAAGCTAGCAAATGTTGTTCCAGATTTCAAGAAGGGCAAGAAAGAAGACCCTAGTCAGTAAAATTATAGAGATTATTATTCTGGGAGTTATTGAAAAACAGTTGGAAGACAATGCAGTCATCAGTCAAAGCTGACATGGGCTCATGAAATGAAAGTCATGCCCTACTAAGTATCCTTTCATGGCAAGGTTACCTGGCTAGTGAATGGAGGGAAGACAGTGGATGTGCTTTGTGGGTTTGGGGTTTTTTTGTATTTTTATTTTAGCAGAGCTTTTGATACTGTCTCTCACAAAATGTCCAGCATACAGCTGGACATTTACACATTATGACAACTGGCTGAAGGGTCTGGCTCAAAGAGCTTGAGGTAAATGGAGTAACATCTGGCTGGCAGCCAGTTACTAGTGGGATCCACAGAGTTCAATTTTAGGGCCCTTCAGGTCTCTTCAGTGTTTTTATCAATAACCTGAACACAGCAGTTGAGTGCACACTAAGTAAATTTGCTAGCAATATTAAATTAGGAGAGGCTGTTGATTCCCTTAAGCATAGAGAGGCCTTACAGAGAGCTTTTGATAGATTAGAGCACTGGACAATCACAAACCGTACAAAATTTAACAAGGGCACATGCCGGATTCTGCGCCTGGAAGAGTGTAATCCTGGATGCATGAATAGAATGGAAGGCAAGAGGCTGGAATGCAGCCCTGCAGAAAGGGGTGTGGGAGGTTCGGTTGATGGTAAAGTCACTATTAGTCAATATGGGCTCTGGTAGCCAAAAGGGCTGACTATATACTGGAGTGCTAAACAGTGGAAAGAAGTGGTTGTACCATGATAGTCAGCATCGGTGTGGCCTCAACTGAAGTACTGTGTGCAGTTTGGGGACAGAGGCAAAACTGAAGGATGATGTCATTGCTGTCTAAAACTTCGTAATAAGTGGGAGTAAAGAGGAAAGAGCTGGTCTTTTATCTCTGGTGTCCGTCAATAGGATACAAGAGAATGGCTTAAAAAGCTGCATTAGGGGAAGTTCAGACTGGATATTAGGAAAAAATTCTTCACTGAGAGGGTGGTCAGTCATTGGAACAATCTCCCCAGGGAAGACTTCATGGCCCAGAAGTCTGTTAGCGTTCATGTACAATGCTCTTAGATATATGGTTTAAATTTTAAGTTACCCTATGTGGAACCAGGAGTTGAACTTGATGATCTTCTTGGATCCCTTTCAAATCAGGATATTCTATAATTCTATAATTCTAATAGGAGTCCACATATTTCAGAAATCTGTACTCAGCAATTTTTGTCTGCTTTTTCTTCCAAATTTTGTTTTCTGGGATGCTGTTGATGTGGGAAAGACTCCATAGACTTTCTAGCTCCTCTAGGGAAGAAAATCTTCCTGTAAATATTCTGCCCTAATGAGAGGAGAATTGAGACAGAGGAAGAAATGTAAAAAAACCCAAAATCTTGATCGGCAAAGGGAGTGCATTTTCTTTCTACCAGGCAGATAGAGAAGAACAAACTCACTACCTGGTGAAGGCAGCCCCAAAAATATGGAAATAGGAAAAAGCTGAATCTGCTTTGCAACTCCTTCTGGCAGGTGATGTGGATTTCTCTTGGTCGGTTTCATTTACAGGATTATTAGGTACCTACAGGAATTAAACTCTTCCCACATGGTGAAAAAGCTTTTAATGGGACAGGGAAGGTTCATTGATGCAGTGCTAGCCATGACTCCTTTTTTTCTGTTGCAGAGTCACAAATTATTTAGCCAGTAATGACAGGAATCTGGAAAACTCTTGTTCAGCTGCAGACAATAGACATTTCAAAAGCACAGGACTTATCTAGTCTCTTCATCAGTATAGTATATTAAACACTCCAGCAATTTGTCCAGTCAAAATTTAAGTGTAAGAGAAAGACAGAATGACTCCAACTTCTCTTACAAGAAATATTCACACTGATAGGTAACAGGAATTTGGAACACACATTTTAAAGAAGAGGAGTACTCAGCTGAATACTGTAGCTTCCCGGAATTTTTCTTGTAGTTTTTACTTTAGTTTAGGCCCATTTTTCATTGCTATAAAGCCTTCTTTATGTTAAATACTCTTTATTGTGTTATGGTGTTTTCATCCTTTAAATATTAGTAAACTCTTTCCATATTCCATCTTGATTATGATTTAAACACGTTAAATGTATTATTTAGCTCTTTCAGTCTTTCCCCATGTATCATTCCCTCTAGCTTTTTTATCACTTGTGTAACTTTTTTTCAGGTTCCTTCCAGTTTGTCGGTATCCCTCACCAGTGGAGACTAGAATCAATTGTACTGGTTTAAGTGTGTGTTCTGAACAGTTACACATCAAAGTATTATTAACTCTTTAATCTGGGTGCAACAACGTTTGTCAGGAAAGGATGGCACAGTGGTTCAAATGCTAGCCTGGGCCTCAAAAGATTTGGGCTTTTTTCTTTGAAAAACCAGGGATAGTGCCTGTAATTTTATGCATATCTTTTAGGGTTAAGGTCCTTAAGGCAGACTTGCACAGTGCACTGCTGGGCAGGGGAGTGACTACTGAGCAGTCCACGGGGCTACAGGCGCCTCTCCACAGCAGCATGGAGAGTCCAATGGTTGGGTCATGGCTTGGGGTAAGTATTGTATTCAGGCTGATTAACTATGTTTCCATGTTTCTAACTCACCTGTCAGGTGAATTAGCACAGCCACCGCACTGTGCTAAGGTGGCTATTTGCTTGGTCAATTCTTCTCCAGAAGGTCCAGGGCTATACTCAGTGAGCATGTTACTTATCTTAGAGCTATTGCAGTCTCCCTACAACTGTGTGAATCTAATAGCTGAGTGTTCATGTGGTTTCAGAAATTAAGATGGGAATCTGATCTCCAATTAGGCACAAAGGTATGGGTCTCTTTCTGGCACCAGCTCTGGAATCCCTATAATGCAATGCTGTGAATAGCACAAACTTGACCCATCTAAAAGGCTGCTACAAGGTTCAGTTACTTAATGAATACCACTCTTGGGCCTTGGTCCCTTGTTCTCTAAGCATACAGTTTACCATGATCAATTCCCTCTTGGACATGTGGGTGTGGGGGATAAGCTGTCATTCAAGAGGAAACACAAAGCATAATGGATATCTGAAATCATGTACCTCTCTAGAACTGACATTTAGTTCAGGAAATACCTAGAATACACAGTCCTGACTTCTTTTCGTAGGTATCTACAACCATTTTTTTAGAGAAATGTCCTTTCATGCTAACAGCCAAGTACTTAGACCACATACTTAGGAATAAAGAAACACAAGAAAGGGACCTTAACAGCATTCAACTTTAGGCATTTAAGTATGACTAAGATACGAGGCCAGTCACCTTAAACTCCCTATATAATTATTGCAAAAAGACAAGCTCCTCCAGGGGATTATTCAGAGCACAGATTTAACGTTGAGAGACAAGTAAATTATATGCCTAAAGTTAGGAGGGTTGAATAACCCTGAGTAACTTTGAATAGCGGATGCAATTGCTTGGCCTGGACATTTCCTAGCCAACAGTCTGGAAAATATTTAATGTGAGCCCAAGACCTCCTCCATCCCCTTAAATAAACACTATTCAATTCAATCATAGGTGGAAGAGTGCTGATGGACTTTGTAAAACTACATGACATAAGAACAGTTCAAAGTCCAACACCTAGACTCATACAGGAGAGCAGAAATTATGACAACATGGTACATAAAGATTTCAGCTAAATTCTGAATCCATTGTTCACACTGTAACAAAGTTCTGAACTCTCTTTGACACTGAATCTGATCCAGATAATGGTTTGCCACTACCAAAGGTGGACAAACGTGTTGTGACTAAACTTTGTAACACCAGCTATGATGATGAGATGATTAACATTGATTTCCACAGAACAGTTGAGACTGGAAGGATCTTTCCTCTGGCACAGGAACAATTTTGTACTGGAGACATCTATAAGCTCTTAGGTCAGTCCTCCTTTTTCCCCCGCAGATTTCTGTCAATAATTACAGCAAATGAGTACTTTTATTCAAAGCATAAGTGCAGGAGTAAATAATCATATCAGTACCAAACGTTATAACGTCTTGGATTTCAGACCACAGTGAATTTCATGTATGGATGCCTCTAAAGACTGTCAACAGAAATCATGAGTTTTATAGCATGTATGCATAACTATTAGAAACAAATAAGGAAATAGCTAAGAATGTGAAGCAACAAGCTTCAAAAGATTAAGATCCTTTAAGCTTACACAATTTCTGTTCTCCAGGAAAATCCATCACAGGTGTGAACATCCTTCTTGAAGGAAGAAAAGCGAAGGAGGAAAAGATCATTAATCTTCAAGAATCTGTATCCAAAGAGAGCCACTGATAGCATTAATGTATGCATACTAAAAAAGCTTCAAGGGTCATGCTTCCACAATTAGTAATGGATGAACATGGCTGTCCTGGTTTCAGCTGAGATAAGATTAATTTTCTTCTTAGTAGCTGGGGCAGTTCTGTGTTTTGGATTTGGTGTGAAACGCCAATAGGACACTGATGGTTTTAGTTGTTGCTGGGTGATGTTTATACTAAGTCAAGGACTTCTCAGTTCCTTGGGCCCTGCCAGTGAGAGGGTCAGGACAGCTGACCTGAACTAGCCAAAGAGGTGTTCCATACCATGAGATGTCATGCTCAGTATATAAGCTGGGGGAAGAAGAAGGAAGGTGGGGACATCCAGCGTTATGGTGTTTGTCTTCCCGACTAACCATTGTGCATGCTGGAGCCCTGGAGCCCTGCTGTCCTGGAGATGGCTGAGCACCTGCCTGCCCGTGGGAAGTGGTGAATGAATTCCTTGGTTTGCTTTGCTTGCCTGCATGGTTTTTTTCTTTACCTATTAAATTGTACTTATCTCAACTCTCGAGTTTTACATTCCTTTCTGATTCTCCTCCTCATCCATCTGGGTGAGGGGGCGTGGGTGAGCGGCTGTGTGGTACTTGGTTGCCAGCCAGGGTTAAACCACGACAGTTGATAGAGGACAAAACAATATGAACTTTATCTGGATTTGCAACTGGTGAACAGACTATAATTCTGTGAAAATGAAAGAAAAAGCACACTTCATGGAATTCATGCTTTTATGCCAGCTCAAGGACAAGAGAGAACTGACATTCTGATCTGGGCTAAAACTTGCTTATACAAAAAAAGGTATGTGAGTTTTCTGAACAAGTTGGAAGCAGCAAAGTGAGTCTACACTGAAACAATGTTTTGCATCACATATCTAAAGAATTTGAAGTCTATGAGTCTTGTAGCCAGTTTAACAGTGAAGTTAAAGGCAGAGTTTTGATAGGTGAAAAGGGAGGTCATCAATATCTCAGAACTTTAAAACTAATCATGACAGGGAGACCATTCCTTTCTTAGAGATTCTGTATTAAAAGAGGTTAAGCAGTTGTAAATGTAGCTGGCTGTTAAGTCCATTCAGAATTTTATTTTATTTCAGTACTCAAGGTAATGGAGAATGTTTGTTTCTGGAATCAAATACTTTTACATACTGTACTCCCTGTATTCAAACCCACAATCTTTCTTTGTTCTCTTTCTCCTCTGTCCTTTTTTTTGGCCAGTAAGTTTGAACTCCCTCCTGCAGTTGTGGCAAAGACTATTTTTTCGTACTATTGAAAGCACTCAGCTAGGAAGTTCTATCTGCACCAGCGTGATAGAAACTTGGTTTCTTTGCCAGGGAAAATGTTCCCACCATTAAGTTAGTGCAGCCTAAAAGACAGACAGGGTAAGAAGCAAAGCTGATGCCTTGCATTAATTCATTACAATCACTACAGGGCAAGTGAGAATTGCTTTTAACATGGTTACTACTAGGAAAGTCCTCTATTGATTCTAGTTATTAATCTTCCTGTATCTGATTTCCTATCTATAAGATGAAAATAATAGTATCTTTAAATACTTGTCTTAAAAATATTCTCCTTGTAGAGCTATCACATGGTTGAATGTTCTGGAAATTATGAGATGCCAGTGTATTATGGCATGAGGGACAATTAAGATCCTTCAAGAAACAGGAAACCTAAAATGCCATGGTTTTCTGTGCTGCTTTTTCTCAAACCTAAGGTAACTTACTTTCCCTTGTTCATTTTCAATATTACTCCTTCATATTCCTCTCTCAGTTTATATATATCTACACAAAATGCCTACATGTACAAACTCAATTATTTTCTCTCTGTGATGAAGCATAATTTTCTTAACTGCTTTTTGTCTTTCCAGCTTACATTTCCATGTTATTCCATCCCATTATTTTAGATATATATTTCTCTGAAACAGCTCAACAGATACTCATTTGTGAGTTTCATTAACATGCCATTAATCCCCTTTCCAGATCATTAACGAAGATGTGAAATGCTACAGGACTTAACATCAATTCCTTTTTATACTATTATTTGGTTCCTCCCATTCGATACAATGCCATTTACCAGTAATATTCATTAACAGACCTTCAAACCACTTCTTTAATCCAAAATTTTTACATGGTTAGAATTACATTTAGAACAAGGATATCTTGCTTGTTTCCTTCTTCCTTATGCAATACTGAACACTTGCCTAACATCAAAACCTATTTCATATATTGCTCTGTCTCGTATTTCTCCCCCTTAGATATGGTCAATTGTATGAAAGATGGCTATAGCAGATCACAGAGTCGCAGAATGTTTGAGGCTGGAAGGGACCACTGGAAGTGATTGTATCCAATCACCCAGCTCACATCAGACCACCTAGGACAGGTTGCCCAGGACCATATCCAGATGGATTTTGTACATCTCCAAGAACGGAGACTCTACAACCACTCTGGGCAACCTGTGCTGGATCACTCTCACAGTAAAAAAGTGCTTCCTTATGTTCAGGCAGAATCTTCCATGTTTCAGTTTGTACCCATTTCCTTTTGTCCTGTCACAGGACACCACTGACAAGAGTCTGACTTTATCTTCTTTACCTCCCCTCAGGTATTTATATACATTGATAAGATCCCCCTGAGCCTTCTGTAGGCTGAACGGTCCCAGCTCTCCCAGCTTTTCCTCATATGACAGATGTCCAGTCTCTTCATCATCTTAATGGCCTTTCATTGGACTGTCTCTAGTATGTCCATGTTTCTGTTGTACTGGATAGGCCATAGCTGGCCTCACCAGTGCTGAATAAAGGGGAAAGATCATGCCCCTCGATGTTGCTGGCAACACTACTCCTAGTATAGCCAAGAACAGTGTTAGCGTTCCCTGTGGCAAGGACACATTGCTGGCTCTTGTTCAACTTGGTGTCCACCAAGACGACTCGGGTGCTTTTCTGTAAAGCTGCTTTCCATACTGTCAGCCCCGGCACGTACTGGTGCATTGGATTATTCCTCCAGCCTGTTGAGGTCCCTCTGGATGGCAGCACAACCTTCTGGTCGTATCAACCATTCCTCCCAGCAAACTTGCTAAGGGTACGTTCTGCCCCATGATCCATATTATTAATGATGTTGTTGAACAGTGTTTGTACCAGTATTGACTTCTGGGGTACACCAGTACTTACTTACTGGCCTCCAAGTAGACTTTGTGTTGCTAATCACCACCCTCTGGACCTAGTTATTCAGCCAGTTTTCAGTACACCTCAGACTGCTCACCCATCCCCCAATTCTCTCATCCTCTCTACAGGGATGTTATGGAAGACAGTGTCAAAAGCCTTTCTGAAGTCTAGATAGACAATGTCTACTGCTGTCCCCTCATCTATCAAGCCAGCCAGTTCATCATAGAAGGTCATCAAATTTGCAAAGAATTACTTCTTCTTTGTGAACCCATGTTGACTACTCACAATCACCATCTTGTTCCTCATATGCCTGGAAATGATTTCCAGCATTAGTTTCTCTATCATCTTCTCAGGGGTGGAGATGAGGCTGACTGTCCTGTAGTTCCATGGATCCTCCTTCTTGACTTTTCTGAAGATAGGAGTGACATTTGCTTTCCTCCAGTACTCAGGCAAACCCACCAATCACCATGCTCATTCAAAGATTATTGAGAGTGACCTCACAAGGACATCATCCAGCTCCCTCAGCACTCATGGGTAAAATCCCATAAGGGCCTATGGATTTAAGTATGTCTAGTTTGCTTAAATATTCTTAACTTGATTGTCTTCCATCAAAAGTCTTTGCTACTCTAGACTATCCCTCTGGTCTCTTAAGCCTGGGATTCCTGAAGGCTGATCTTGCTAGTAAAGACTGAGGTGAAGAAGACATTCAGTAGCTCAGCCATGTTCATGTTTCCAGGTCCCCTCACCCATTCAACAGTGAGCCCACATTTTTCATAGTCTTGTTTTTGCCATTTATGCACTTAGAGAAACCCTTCTGGCTGCCTTTGACATCCCTTGCCAGATCCAATGGCAAGTGGGCTTTGGCTTTCCTAACCACACCTCTGCATGCTCAGTGTCTCTATATTCCACCCAAGTTACCTTCTCCCACCCTCTGTATACATCTTGTTCATTTTGAGTTTTGTGAGGAGCAGCTTGTTCATCCATGCAGGCCTCCTGACATTTTTGCCTTACAGATATAAAGCAATATTTTATAACTAAAAAAGAAATTTTTTTTTAGAAATATGTTGCATATAAATAGAGACTACATTCTGTTGACACCTTTGCCTTTTGAAGTTTTTAATGGTTTGGGTAATTCTTCTGTGAAAGAAACTAGCCATTGATCATTGTTCTGTAAGACACATTTGTTAACTTCTACACGATATATCCAATAAAGAGTGAACAAGTGAAATGTTATAGCCTGTGTTCTACCCCAGATTGGTGCTTGCCAACTCCTGATTACAGCTGGAGAATTGCTCTTAAAGAAGAGTCTGTTTAGATTTAATATTTAAATTATGAGAACAAATTTAGACCTACTGTGTGTTAAGAAAAATATCAATACTAGTAAGACTGTTTCACTGTCTTTCATTAATGTTTTTCATATTTTGAGCAGTCTTTAATATAACACAGTGACACTGATCTATGCAGCTTTTATAGCTGAGTGAACGACTAACTCTAATGTTTCTGGCAGAGCATTGTAACTAAAATAGGTGAAGTCTTTGATGAAGTCTCACCAAACAACATTTTTATTACCTATAGGACTAATCATTCATACTAAACTGTTTTACGGGATTTTTTTAGCTAAAATAATTCTGTGGGCTTCTTGTAAGCCTTAATTTACCTGACACTTAAAGGAAAAGAGCAAAATGGGAATATTATTTGTGTTTTGGTTTGTCTGTATGCACGTATGAATTATGTAGAGAGTAAAGTATGTAAGGTGAAAATCAAAGTGGACTATTATTTTAAGACAATTGTATACAGCAAAAAGAAACATGAGAACAAACAAAAAAATGTACAGTTGAAGAAGCCTCTTGTTTTTTCAAGCTCCTATACACAGACAAGCTCGTAGATAGGCTTACTTCCTCTGGCAGGTTTCTCTCAGCATTTCTGTAATTTCAAAGGTCTGTGGTGCCGTGATGTAGCATCTCTCTAAGGGCACCATTCTGCTATAGTCACTTTATCAGCTGTCAATTTGTGTCACTGTCCCAAGCTTGCTTTAAACAAATGAAACCTTAGTGCTATAGAGCCACTGTGTTACCAGTACTGAGCTAGCCAGCTTGGGCGCAGGAACACATGTTGCAGTTACAGTGGGCTTTGCATGGGAGGTGCAGTGACTTTGAAGAGCTGGATATGGTTTCTCTTGCTCAAACAATGGCTGGAGCTGGTGACTTGATTACAACATAAAGTTATCCTCAGGGGGTGAATGCGCTGGGTAAAAGCAAAAGCAGCTCCTTCACCTAGCAGTGGAAGGCTGGAAGCTGAAGCCAGGCAAATTTGATTTGAAATTAAAGCATGTGTGTAAACAGTGATGATGATCAGTTACTGCAACGGAGTGCCAAAGATGCGTGGTCCACAACCTGGTATGTCAGTACCTAATGGAAGTGGACACCTGTCTACAAAATATGCGGTAACCAATAGTAAATGGGTGACACTGAAGACAGATAATGTATTTGGGTTGAAACAAGATGCTCTGATGGCTTCTCCTGATATGAATACAAGCAAAAGTGTCTGCTAGAAGAACTCAAAGTTCTGCATTAGCAGTTCTGACTGAATGATCTCTGAGTACTTTGAAATAGTAATTTATAAATGTTACAGCAGTTAGATTTCCAGAATACTGTGTCTATTCCTGCAAAGATGCAGGGAGCTATTCTGAAAAAAAGACAGTCCACTTTTAAATGCAATCTCACTTCCCTGCCATGTCATGCTATGCCCAGCAGTGCCTCTCTTTTCATAAAGATGTCTAGACATCTGCTAATGCTTATTGCTTTGATGACAAGTTATTCCATATGTGTCCTGTCTCAAAGAAATTACACTGCCTGAAAATCTGGCATTTCTTCAGGTTCCTATCTTTCAGATTCTGTATGTTCCTATTTTGAATCCATGTATCCCACTCCTTGCTCCTGACCTCTGAACTGTTTGAAATTCAAAAGACCCGTTGTGCATGAACTTACATAAAATGCTTTTATTCCATTTTTCCCTGCACCCCTCTCACACCTGTTTCAGCCACAGGACATTGCAGCTAGAGGTATTTTTCTGAGACCCCCTTCTCTTCTGTCTATACTACCTTTCTCTGTTGCCCTCCTACATTCCTGCCTCATTCCCTGACCTCCTGGCTCTCTTTCCTTTACTCGTGGCTTCTGTTTACTAGACCTCTCCCCACTGATTTTGGTTTACTCCTTCCTTTAAAATGGGAGGGGAGGCTGGCAAGGTGGATGTTTCGGAGCAGGGGATCTGTGAGGCTGCGGATCTTCCTCTCACCTGCTGAGCACCAGATGCTGCCTCCAGAGTTGCTGCTGGGCCGTGACAGTGAGAGGACCTGATCCTCTTGCCACTTGCACTTGTTTTGCTCTGGTGCCCTGATGTCTATGAAAGAGCAACTGGGCCCAAGAAGGAAAGGGGGCCAGGAGACATAGCTCTCCATTTGCTAGGATACACCTGGGCAATCTGAAAACAGCAGCATGTTTCCTTCTTACACCTCTGCCCTCATCTGCAGCTTTCTCTGTTGGCTGTACATTCGAACAGGGCAGGCCACAAGTTACTGAACTTGAGCTCTCCCCTTCTCACCCCTCAACCGGCCAAACAAACTTGTCTAGTGAGTTTATTTAGAAGTCAAACAACTTTTAGGGGACTCTGTGTTTATGCAGTGACAGCAAAGATGTAAAGTGAGCAACTGTTCCAAAAAAGCTCTATGGAAGCTTCTCAGCGTTGTTTGATGCCCTGGAGAGGTTTCTGGTGCTAACGTGACTCTAGCTTTCTGAGTAATGCTTTCCTTAAGAATATTGCCAAGTGTTAATTAAAAAAGAAATGAGAGGTAGTTATTTGACCTGGTTGTAGATCTGCATTAGAATTGTGTTTGCCGAGTCATTTTGAATTTTAAAGAAAAAAAAGAGCAAGAGAGCAATCCTCTTGTGTTTCAAAAGCACGCTATAATTTTATACATTATGTATCACGCCCTGAAAAGGTCTTGAAAAGACAAAAAGAGAGAACAGGACAGCCATAACCCCTATGCTGATTAATACTTTTAACTGGATATTCATTTGCGGCCATTAGCCCCTTTTAATTGACATTTAGACATATGATTAGATATACTGTAAGCTCTGCTGACCAGCACATATATAATTAGTAAATAGCAAGGTGAGGTAGAACTGGTTTAATCTCATTTCATCCCTGAGACTTTATCACCATTTGGCCTAGTTCCCTTTATCCATCCAGAGATAACAACAGCTTTATTTGGCAGTGAATTAAAGAACCAAGTAGCTTTGCATTGTAATATAGGTCAAACAAAAACAGCACATTTGGTGTTGGGCTGCTTGACAAGCAAAATGCTTGGAGACTGTTGGGGGCAGGGGTGAAGCAGTTGCAAAGGACTCAAGAAGATTTTCAGTCTGTAAGAAGTGCAAAAGATTTGGAAGACTTTAACTGGAGCCAGACAGACAGTCTTGTGGCAGTTCATTGTGCCATCGAGCAGGAGATCAGAGTTTAAATTCCAACCAGCTGGCAAGGACTTGGGCAATGTGAAGACAGGATGTTTGGCCACTGTCCTGGAGGTTCTCCCTCATGATAATTTTAGATCATGCCTCCTATTTGATTCAGGAGCAAAAAAATGGGTAAGAAGGAAAGCGAACCTTGTTTTGCCTCCTGTTTCCCCATGAGTAGTAGCACTGCTAACACTCATGTGAACAAAGAGAAATAGATAATATCAGAGATCTTCTCCCCCACCCCAAATGATCTGTTCAACAGAAACAGTGGCCTGTTTTCTCACCTTCAAAAAGCATCTAAGCATTAAGTTATTATGTACCTACTCAGCACCCTGATTTGTTCCCCCAAGTTATATAGTAAGCCGCCCAAAAATTGATTTAATATCTTCCATGATTTTCAAGATTTGTAAAGTCATTTTTCCCTGTGAGCTACAAATGTACTAACTCATTTGATGTTGCACTAGGTTATTTCAGGACACACTCCATCACATGAAACTAAAAATATCCCAGGTCCTCATAAAGCACTTAGCAGGTTATATTAGAATTTTGAGCTATATCGATTTGTTAAAAGTAGATGGGCACAAGTATTATTCATGAGTAGCAGATAAGGCATAGTGCTGCAGCTCCCACTAGTACAAGCTCTTGCAGCCTGCATTTCACCAGTGACTGTACTCAGCAATCTGCCCCAGACAAGATTGCTGCAAGTGACACTTTCTAAATATGATGTGCTGTTTACATGCTGATCTGCAGAAGTGTGTCAGAAAAATAGGGAAGGAGGGACTGTAGGTAAAGTAGATTTGGAGGAATTTTTTTTTTTAATTTTATTGTAAGCAGAAATAAAATTAAATTTCTTTCTGGGGTGGGGAGGGAGGGAAAGGGAAATAATAGTATATTAACTTTGATCTGTTACTGGGAAAATCTAATAAGTGGGACTTACACCAATGATCATTAAAGAGAACTATCTCTTTACTCAATGGGAAAGCACTATTTGCCTCTCCTTTCCTCAAAGAACTTCTTGGAAAGAAATCTTCAACTTGATAGGTAAAGGCCTGATTGCTGACCCAGAGCTTCACAAGGGAGATTGCATCTTGAACATATGGCCCTTCGGAGATTAGTCCTTTACTGACTGGCAGCCAGAAAACTAGCCTGTGGCCTTAGCTGGAGGGATGCACTAAGCCCTTCACAGTCTTGAATGCTGTCTGGCACTCAGTGTTTCACATATGTATATGGATATACAGCATGAATGTAGGTTTAAATGACAAACACAAGCCATAATGGTGATTTTGAGATCACATGGGAAAACACTGATTTTCCCACATCCATATGCACTGAAGCAAGCAATATCAGCTTCCTAAGTAACACCTGAACAGCCAAATACTCCTACCTGTGCTATGTCTGCACAAGCACAATTGATTGTATAGATGGAAATTAGTGGGACAGGAGGCTCTGCCTCTTAACTCTGTTGAAGGAGCTGTGTAATGGACTAGACAATGTTCTTCAGGTATACCATGCGTTGTGTAAGGAGGCAGCTCGTTGTTGCATTGAAACCCCTTCAGACCAATTTAGCCAAAACAGGAAAAAAAAAAAAAAAAAAAAAAAAAAAAAAAAAAAAAAGAGGGGAGTACTTAAAGCTGTCTTCATACGTCTATGTATGCTTTTAATAGAGAATTAGGCTACAAAAAGCTGACAGGACAGGAACAATAGAAACAAATTTAGGGTGGAACTTTAATTTGTACTCGCATTACTAGCACTGCAAAGCCAAAAAATATATAGATGGCTGTAACATGCACCCTAGTCAGACAGGAGTAGTAATGTCATTTTTGGAATTCAAGGAAGCTCAGTTGTTTTGATTGATTTTCTAATTTCAAGATATAATAACGTTTAATTTGGCCAAGTCCGGTATCTTGGCGGCCTCTGATATTTTAGTGTAATCTTGGCTCCCATATATATTTAAAAAAACACCTCTTTGGAATGTATAAAGATGTTTTAAATTATGATGTCAGGAATCTAAGCCTACAGTAATGCCAATAAAGCACCTATTCTTTCAGATTTTACTTCTACTGTTGTTTCTGAGAACTGGGGAGCAAAGGAGTGTGTATAAGGAGTTTAGTGCCTGATAGCTTCTGAGAACTTATTGATCATTTTACCACTGATTTCAGAATTAGGTTCTTCAATCAGAATAAGCAGATAGATTTAGGCTGATAATTTTTATACCACACACATATAATCCAAGGGGTTTATGTAGCTTCTTACATTGCCCTGTGCAAATACAGTATAAATAACACTCAGGAAACAATACATGTTTAGAAAGATGACACGTCCATATGGTAGTAATAAATCCTAATGTTTTTCTCCAACAAAGTGGCATATTTCTGGTTTATATGAAGATGTCATCTGTAGATGTAGATAAATTTAGGATATTGAAATCCACAGTGACTAAGAAGAATCAAAGAAAACTGCGCTATAGCCAGACTTGCCTTAAAAAGCTAAGAAATGTGTCTGATAATCTGAATTTCTAGGTTCTTTCTCTTGCACTCTATCAGACAACATGAATGGGACTGCTGCATGAACTCATGCAAAAGTAGACTTTGAAATATGAATTTAAGAAGAAATGTAAACAGAAAGAGGTTAACTACACAAATATATAGTCATTATGAAATTAAGTAATTGACTTCTCCAAGCATATTCAAATTTTTAAGTTAAAATCACTTTGTCCAGATTTTTATTTCTCCTTTTTGTTAACGTTCAGGTAAACTAATGACATTTCCATGAATCACAGATTCACAGAATGGCTGGGGTTGAAAGCGACATCTGGAGATCACTTACTCCAACCCACTGCTAAAGCAGATTCACCCAGAGCAGGTTGCACAGGATGGCATCCAGGTGGGTTTTGAATGTCTCCAGAGAAGGAGACTCCACAGCCTCTCTGGGCAGCCTGTCCCAGTGCTCTGTCACCCTCAAAGTGAAGAAGTTCTTCCTTATATTCAGATGGACCTTCCTGTGTTGCAGTTTGTGCCTGGTGCCCCTTGCCCTGTCACTGGGCAGCACTGAAAAGAGCCTGGCCCCATCCTCCTGACACTCACCCTTAAGATATTTGTAGGCATTGACAAGATCCCCCCTCAGCCGTCTCTTCCCCAGGCTACACAGGCCCAGCTCCCTCAGCCTTCCCTCACAGGGGAGATGCTCCAGTCCCCTAGTCATCTTCATAAATGATTCCAGGAAAATAATATTGGGCCTGTAGATTTTAATCATAGAACAAAATATATTTCATTATGAAAACTGTCTAACTTTAGGGATGGAGTTCAACTTCCAGACTAAGAGACAGAGAGCCATAGATACCTTAGGTCATCTGGGATGCCTTACAACATCAACTGTGCTCCCAGTTTCTCTTCCTGTGAGTCTTATAAGAAATAGATCATGAAGCATTTACAAGATGACAAAGCTTTTAAAATGCACCAGTTTTGAAGATTAATTAAATAGGAAAAGTTGACTGCTTCTGTTAATCCTCTCCCTATATATGATTGGCAAGTGTATAAATTTTAGCTTCCCGTTTTTGTGCAGCATGAGAACAAGACAGGGATGTAACACTTCTGAATCGAGTTTGGTCCTGTAAGTCTGCTCTCAGTGCAGGCCTGTAGCTTCACACACTAGTCCCCAGAGTGGTCAGCCACTCTTTAGGGACATACAGCCCCAACCCAGTAAGACACTGTGGTGTCCATGGGCTGCCTCCTGGTTCAGTTCCTTGTACCTAAAATGCAGCTCTGAACTGACTCCAAAATAGTGTTGGGTCTCATTAGTGCAAATTAGACCTACCATTTTTTTCCAAAAATTATTCATACAGATCTATGAATCAACCTCAAAACACAGTAAGTTTCTACATAATTGTCTGGACAACTCAAAAGAAAGCTCATTTTATTAGGAAATGGATGTTATTTTATTTCACTCATGACGTGGGAGGGAGAAGATAAAGTGATATGATGTAAAGGATACAGACATTTGATGAGGAGTTTTGAAATACTGAGAGAAAGAAAGTGCAAAAAAGGCCTTATAATGAAGTGCATGTTTAACTGGGTATGTTAAGGTGGCTAAAGCCTTGATTTTTAGAAATAGCTGGTAATTCTGCATGCCTTTTCTTTTATGCTCAGCTACCAAATCTTAAATTGAGCTCTGGAAAATTTTTAGCATTTTCAAAACTGTATGTAAAAGAGTATTCCAAATATTTCTTTAGCCCATGTAATGTTCAAAATTATCTTTATATGTGCTGTACAATAGCATTTCGCAGATGGCCAAAATGTGCTTACACTACTCATGTATGTTGGTTGCAGGATGAATGGATATCATTAGAGGATTTCTAAATTTACACATCTGTGTCTGCAAATGGCTTAATTCAAATCTTGTCAGGTAGTTCAATATCCAAGTGGAAAAAAGTTTTCTAAGCAATCCCAGAAAAATTTCACCAAAAAAAAAAAAAGGAACTGAGAGCTTTGAATTCAGAGTCTCAGAGGAAGGATAATTGTTTAGGTGTAGAGTCATGTCAAATCTGGGGTACAATGTCATTTCTAGAGTGACTCTTCCTAGCACCGTTAAATTGACTCAGACCTGTGAGTCGTAGTGTTTGTCGTGCTACTCATATATGTATTTTTTTTTAAAAAGGGAAAAAAAATAGAGAAATGAAAAGGTTAAAGAATAATAAACATATGCATAAACAAAGCAGTCAGCTTTGTAGAAAGGAAGATAATCATTGACCTGAATAGCCAATGTTGCTCATTTTTTCCAGGTAAACCTCTATGATTTGCCATCCTTTTGATTATAAAGTTCACTGATTCCAACAACCACTCCTGGAGCCAGTGCTGCACTCTGAAATATCTCACATCATTTGAAGATGTTCGGCATAGATAATTAGCAGGTGACCTTTAAAGTTATCTCTAAACCTGTTCTAATTTATTTTAAAAGAAAAAAGTAATACTTCATGTGTAAGTCATCCGTGCATGAAAACTAATCATGTAAAGTAAATTCCAGTTCACCTTTAAGTATCAAAAGCTTGAAGTCTATTTACAGTTTGAATTTACCAATATTTAGAGAAAAAATATAGTTTAGCAAATCCTGTCTGAAGTTACAAATCACATAATACAATGTTTGCCTTCTAAATGTCATATTGAAGGAAGCTTCTCCAGCTGAGCAGAGCATAGTACAGTGGTTGAATCCAATTTCTTGAGAAACCTTGGGAGCCAGGAGAGAGAAAAAGGTGCAACACATACATTCCCATGTTTAAAAGACACATTTCTGTAAATGCTTGTTTGCCTTCCCTTTAACCACAACTTTTGATATGAATAAATGTCCTAAAGAATTATTTATTTGAATTGCAGTGCACGTGTTCTTTTCATTATTCAAGATTCACAACATGCTGAGGAAAAGAAATTTACTTTGATTACCTGTTTTTCAATCAGTGCTTTAATTTTGTCTATTTTCCACTTCATCAAATTGTACTAAAAGTACAAAAGTGAATTTAATAACTAGATAGTAAAAATAATTTAAAAAAAATGCCAACATTGTATCGGGCTGTTCCTCCTCTTTTCCTCTCATACATATTGAAACAGTCACCATACAAATATGAATACTCAAAGACATGGGCTTGTTTTTAGAAACCCTAAACAGCTCAGCAAACAGTTCCATTTATTGTACCTACATCTTAATTATTAAAGACCCAAAGTGAGTTGGAATGTCCTAGGCTGGAAGACGCACTTTTTCATAGACAGTTTACATACTTTAAAACTGGAAAAGATATGAGATGTTGTAAATCAGCATGTGTTTACTGAAAAAGGTGTTTTTATGAAGGTGGGTGCTATGCCAGAGAAGAACAAAGACAATTAAATTGTCCTTATCCCTGGATCTAATACTTTCTGCTTCCTTCAAGCTATGGATCTCAGATAAGAAGCTGAAGCAGTTCTGTGAAGTTCTGGTACAAAAAGTAGACGGCAGAAAAAAACATAGCTTAGCTAGAGACTGTAATTTTATATTCTTTTATTTTTTTCTAGTTCATATCATATTTATCTATGACATGTATTTGAATGCATAATGTGCTTCAAGTATTTTTAATTTTAAGTGATTAAAAATGCATGGAAAACAGTACTAAATGTATGACTAAACTATATCAAGCGTGACACACATATGCCCACTTGAATATGGCATGGGAATGGATTGGTTAACATCTGAAATGTATGCCTCTGTTGTTGATTCCATGCAGCTCTGGTCAAGAGCCCTAAGGAATGAACTGAAGTCCCCACTTGACTCTGGGGGACTGGAGCAGTCCTTACAGTGACCATGCTGGGTCACGAACGTTCTCAGGCACTGCTCTGCAAAGGGCATCCCCTCAGGGCTGGAAATCAGTGCTTCGCATAGCCCGCGCTTTACAGCCTGGGCTGTGCGTTTCACGCATGCTTAACTTTGTTCTGAACAGGAACAGGATTACTTATCTGAAGATAAGCAGACTCAAAGCCCTTTGCTTGGCTCTCCCCTGTGGGTGCTGACCAGAAGGTCAGTTGGAGCTGTGTCAGGATCGCCTTGTTTATCCACTTTCGCTTGATTTCCTGTGTGGGTATGAACCATTCATGAGCTTGGAGGAACTGGTCCTTGAAAATAACCAGCTCTCCTGGAACCCATGTCTCTCGAGCACCATCTCTTACAGGATTCTTCCAGGCAGATCCAGAAGAACCAGGCAAAAGTCTGCTCTCCCAAAGTCCCATATCCAAGTGAATCATTGCAGTGGATAACCACCTTTCTGTATACACCGCCATTTCTATGAGGGTGGACCAACAACCGAAGCTTGTATAGACTCAGAACTATAAGCTGCTCTGGCTGCTAATGGGGATGCCATGGCCATGCTATTCAGGCAAAAGCAGCAAGTCCTTAGGCTAGTGGGAAGGTCACTTTTCCATAGCAAGCACCTGTTTTGGTTTTTTGATTTCTTCAGCCCTCTTTGTTCTGAAAGGCAGATGATGACATGGTTGAAATACTAGCTGTGTATGATGTGAAACACTTGCTTCACAAAGACTGGATGTCCTGGTGGTTTGTGGAAAATACGAGCATCTACATTTATGAGAATAGCTATACTCTCAGAGTACATGTCTAGAGCTGTTTTTCTACAGTTTTCTTACAAAATACAGATAATTAAGATAATTATTTCTATGTTAATAATATTAATATTATTATTACGCTCTGTGATATCTTGACCTCTATGATATACCATAGCTAGAATTACCAATTACTGTTATTTACTCTTATTTTTTATCATGTTATCATCATGATTTATTGGCCTGTTTGATAGAAGACATCTAGAAAAAAGAGATTTCCTGGCCTTACTAGCAACCAATAAATGTGCTAGTTGAACATGCAATATTCCTAAACACTAACAAGGTGTCTGCTGTGATATCTTGAACTGCAGTGCTTACTTTACATGTTGGGTTTTACTAAATACTTAGGAAAAAGTATGTGTTGTACTTAGAGCTGATTTTGCATATTTAGTATTCACTAAATTATACCTATCACTTCACTATCTTGGCTGGATGATTTGATGCAATATAAACTTGTGCAAAATAAGAAAAAAGTATTTCAATGCCGTAGTCTAATATTTAGGTAAAGTATATTCAAATGTTTCATACTTAGACTTTTCCTCCCACTACCCCAGTGATGTCAGCTTTAATTTCCTTTCAGAGAACCAACATTTCTGGTTCATGAAGTGCCAAACACATTCTCAGTCCTAAACAAGTTCCAAAATACATGACACCAATGTAAGCAGTAAGAATAACACCCATAAAAACAAATGAGAAGGATTTTAATGAAAACCTCTGCATACATTTCAGGAACTAAGAGCCTTCCTAGGAATTAAATTTGCAAAACAAATTATGTAGTCTCAGTTTTCAGAAGAGTTAATTATCAACTAGGAGACCAATGTCTCACCACATGCAAAATGCTAGGAAAGTTAGAAAACAACATTTATGATTTAGATTAAATATCATGGCCCATGATAATATGGTTATATTCTGTGGAAGTAACAATTTACAATGCTTTTTTTTTTGGCTATATAAATATCAGCTGCATTTTGGGATTTTGGTCTTTTCCCATTTAACAAAAAGAACAAAATTTATCACTGCAATTCAGAAAGATATTTGTATTTTACTCCATGCTGTATATTTTCAATATAAGACTTCAAGATCAGTTGCACCAGCTCAGACCAGAGGGCTGTTTAGTATAGGAGCTGTATCTCTAAGGTAGGCTAATGGTGGATACTGAAGAGAAACATACACAAAACAACACAAGTACACAGAAGGAGTCCATTCCTTTCATACTCCAGCCAACAGCAGTGTGAGAGCTTCCTGAGCTGGTGATTGCCTGCAGACCATCATCTTCTATTGACACCAGTGGACCCGTCACCATGAATTTGTCTAATTTTTTTTCTGAATCCCTTTGTATATTGCACCTTATCAACATCCTGTGGCAAAAAAATTCATAATTTCACTATGAGTTGGATGAAAAAAAAATCTTTTCTTTGCAATAAAATGTTCAGCCTGGCAATCTTATTGGATATTCTTAATATTGAGGGGTAAATAGTGAACACTTGTTTCCTATTAATTCTTTCATTTTATTCTCTCAGTCATCTTTTTACTAAGCTAAAAAGCTCTAGTTTATTTGCTGTCCATTCATAAGACAGCTTTGCATGTATTTGAAAAAGAGGTCGGTTATTTTTAGTTCAGCAAGTTGCTCATTAAAATAATTTCAGCCTAACTTCCAAAGATTTTACATCTAATTTGCCAGTGTTTCTTCTTTCATTACATTTTAAATTCTGAAATGATTTATAATTTCTAAACAGTATCCCTTTTAGTAGCATCCACTAGTCTGCCATTAAACTCCACCAAGTTTTGTGTTTGTTTCTTTGTATCTTGGTGTTTTAATTTTTTTCAGCCAGGGATATGCATGAACACCGAACCACTAATGTGTTAACTGTAAGCAGTGTAAGCTTCATTCTTTTAGCTTCTACTTCTAATGTCTTTGTAATTAGCATTCTCATTTTAATATTATTCTCTTTTTTTAAAAGGTAAACAATACTATGTGCGTTTTTATATGGCTCCTTTCATCCAACCAAGTTAATTAATTTTACACCTTATAGTCACTATGACGGAATGGTTCTTTAACAGCTGCAAATAAAACTGTGCCCCTGCACTGCCTAGAATAAAATCAATGACTACTTCTGTTCTTACAAGTTTTCTGACTGTTTTCTCCAAGTAACAACTGGGGTTTGTTATTCAAAAGCATAGTCTCTGCACTGTGCCTCTAAATGACATTTAACTTGTTTACTTGTGTAAATGATAAACCTAAAAGACCAAATTTACTGTTGCTGTTCCTGTACAGTTTTGTTCACCCCCCTTGATATTTTGTGGTCAGATCTGCTATCTGAGTCAGATTGCCAGTTGATTAATTCTCTGAACACCTCCTATTTGAGCACGGAAGTTCAATTAATTTAAACTAGATGGTACACTTTGACAGTATTAACCTATTTAATTAAATTATCCTTTTTTTAGTATATACTATGCTTTAGAATTATATAAAAAAGTAGATGTTTGTTCATGTCAACTGATCTACAACATATATGGAACTTCCCCTGTAAGAGGCAATCCCAGCCTTGACTGAAGCATGCATAGTTACCTTGAAAGCCATCTTTCGATGCCTCTCCAGACAGAGCTGCCTTCCAGCACTTAAGGAACATGGAAAGGGCAATTCTAATGCTGCACTTCCCCACCCAATGAACTTCCCATAGGAGGCTGCTCCAAGGCCAGTACAAGCAGAAGTAGTTCTTCAGCTATGATGTCTGGAAGACAACATACAAGTTGTTGGGTCTCTCAAGCACCAACCATGAGCCACTGAGTATCTATGTGGTATAACAAGGGGTTTTGGTCTTTGCTTCTGTCTTTACTTAATACATTTCAAAATAATATAATTAGATCGTGGAAGAGTCAAATATATACTTTTGATATTTCATACACTCATTTGGAATATATTTATAAACAGACGGTCCAGAGGTACTTTCTCCTCTGTGTATATGAAGGAACACACCTCATCCTGTATTACAATCTCCATTAGAAGTTTACAGAATACAGAAATTTTTATGTTCAAAGCTGGTTGCTTTATGGGGTGCAGAAAGAGGAATTGTTTGGTCACAAGGAGAAGCAGAAACTAAAGGTCCTGCCCAGTATATTTCATTTCTTCCTTGGAACTACATGGAGTAGTTTCTTTTTGTTTGTTCATTTGTTTCTTCCCTGCTTCCTTTAAAGGATTTGACCTAGACTGCTGTAATGGAAGAAAAGGAAAAGAGCAGTGCTGCACCAACACACATCTGGTGGCCAATAACATGTTGCAGTAAAAATGTTTTAAAACAATGAAGCCAAAACAATCTGCTTTCTAAGTGTTCTCCCTTCTCCATAACCCAGCACTTAGAATCATGTTCAAAAATCTGGACATTTCTGACTCATGGATGCCAGTTTTCAGGCACACCCATGGGTTTCTAAAGTCTCATTTGTATGCTAGGCAAATTACCCGATTTCAGCTATTCATGTACAACTTTCAGCGATGTTCAGGGTGCCAGGCTGAATGTGGAGTCACCCAAAGCTAAATCATTGTAAATGACTCAAGAAAAGGATCAAGCGATTCTTCACTTAAGTGAAGCTAGGACACATAATCTATAGTTCATCTGTAATGTGCGTAATTATAAGCATTTTGGAAGACCAAGGCTTTTTCTATTTACATTTTAACGTACAAAAAAAATGGAATGCCATTCTATATATTGTCTGCAATTGCATGCAATACTTTTAATACTATCTGTACATATTTCAGCAGGATTTTTTATTACTTATATTTGGTTTACTTCTTTTACTGTCTTTTCTTGTGAGGTGCTGCATCTCTCCTGGCTAGGCTAAAGCATACAAGTCATATTGCATACTTGGTTTTCAGACTCATTTTTTAAATTGTTTGTATAGTTTCTGTTCCTCGTTGACTAAGTTTTGTTCATACTTTTGAAAAGCAGCAGCTGCCCAGTGTTGCAAAGGCCTAATTTCAAAGCAGAGGCATGCAGGCTGAGCCCTGGAATGCTGGCGTGGCCAGTTGGTGCTCCAGCCAGGATTTTATTTACTGACAGCTGAGGTGACTACAAGTCCAACCCGCATGAAAGGGGTCTTCTCATATTTCTTAGAGAAGATAATTCAGCATGTATGTGCACAAATCTTTAGTGATCATCTTCTGAAAAAAAAGAGAACTCGTGTTGGGTCAGACTACAGTGTACAGACTATACAATGTATTATTTATGAGTAGTGCTCAGGATGGCCTTGGGGAAACACACTGGCAAACACGTTCCAGGCCCTTAGGACTTACATGTCTAATAGCAGACCTGACAAAACCAATGGGAGCTGCAAACAATAGATGGAGAACTGAGAAAACAGACAGATGCAGATTTCAAGATCAAAGGTAAATTAGTTAGTTAATCATGTGTGTTCTTCCAAAATGTTCCTCACTCTGAGAAATAATCCACTCTGGGCCAGTGGAATTTCCTCACACGGCAAAAAAACTCTGAACTACTTTCACAAACATCTCTTTTTCAGTCTTCAGCTTGCACCATGTCTATGTCCTACCATACCTGTCTTTCCCCACTCCCCATCCCACCCTGAATTTCACATCCCATGCAGACAGAACTCCCCTGACTCCACATTTCTCCCCATGGGTAATATCCCATGAGTAAAACAAAATATACCACTCTGAAGAACAATTTATATCTGATCTCAGTGAACTTGGATGTCTGAATTCCTCCTTTTATATTAAGATAGGTCAAAAGACCTGGTGACTTCAGTTGAAGACTAATAAGACTATGGCATGTTGTTGCCATGTTGAAGGTTCAGGATGACCAAAATGTCAAGGTTCTAATTTTTTAGTAGAATTAATAATACTTATAACCTAATCTAAACCTGACCATTTCAATGGCAAAATTGTATAGATGGTTGGTAAACCTTTAAAATTAAAAATGTAGACATGGGCTAGATACAGTAGCATACTGAATACTTTGTTTTAATATTAGATAGGGAATATTTTACAGAAAATTATGTCTGATATTAACCCTAGTGGTGAGCCTTCAAATGTCAGTGACCATTCAGAAAGCTTATAATATCATTGAAGCCCTGTTAATAAATTTGCAGTAAAAACGAAATGCCTCTTAAACTCCACAGAGCATCTGAAAGACAAGGGCACTTCCATTAGTAGTTTATCCACAGCTGCAAGAACAGGCATTAGATACTCTTGAATTCAGCCACTGGTTTCTATTAAAGGTAACTAAATAACAACAACATCCAAAACCTGCTCTTCATCTTACCCTCACTTTTGTTGCAATACAAATGATTTATATTTTTTATATTTAGGCCTCAGTAAGCCACCTATAGACATTCCACAGAAAACATGGCTATCTCTGCTGTGTCTTCAGAGCAATACTGCAATGGAGAAAATGGCTATTGGTTTTGTGCTGACAGATTATCGATCATACCTGCCTTCTGAATCACTTCACACTATGGATTTTTGCTGAGACCATTAAGAGACCAGCCTCAAGCCCTCCATGTCCTGTATATACTGACAACGTTCTCACATTTGAATTTATGTGCATGCCAATAATGGCCACAAGGAGAAAACAAAATCTTAAAAAGACATTTTTGAAGCAGGTGGCTTAAGCACAGGAAATTAGAGAAGAATAAAAAATGCTTATAAATATGCAAATCTGTAGCTAGTAATACAAACAGAGAGCATGAGATGAGTGACCAGAATGTACACAGGATTTTTTAAACAGATAACTTAAGATTTAGGCCAAGTGAAAAAGAAAGCAATAATATTAATGTATCTTTTTGTTTCATTGGAAAGGCTTTAATTTTCAAAATCTTTTTCTTTATGGATAGAAATAGTTTGCAGCTGTGTCAGCACTAAAGCATTGGACAGGTGGACTGATAATCACCCTTCCTAAGGCTCAGGTCAGAAAAAAAAAAAAGAACGAATTCTAATTCACATTTTTGTTCCACTGCAATCCCTGGACTACCAAACAACACAGAAAGTCATTGGCTACACCACAGCTTCTGCTACACCTAAGATTCTTAAGGTAAAAACACTGATATTTTGATGGCATTGAGGTATGTGAGATGTGAGATGAGTGATATATGAGGGGGGACTTCCTTCACATTCTCCTTCATTTTCTCGTTCAAACAATCACTGCTAAAACTGAGCTTATGGTTCATGCAATAGAACAATACCATGTGTTGAACTGTCATCTTTTCTAAATGATGAGCTTGGGCCTTCCTCAGTTATGAAGCCCCATTTTCAGTTGTTTATAGCCTTGCCAAATTTTCACTGTTTATGCTGAACATTTCAGTGATGGGAAATTTTACCAAAAACATTCCAGCTATTTCTCACAGAAACATTCAAGGAACTGCTGCCAGTTTCTCCTAGACAGTAAAGCAATATCTGAGGCTTAGCTGAGGAGACCCAGATGTGGGATTCAGGCAGAAGAAAGCCAATGTAAGATAATTTTTTTGTTGGTGCCCTATTTGTTGCCTGCTAAGGAACTATCAATACTTCTTTATTTCCAGAGAGAGGCAACCACATGTGGGAGACAGTTACTTTGCATTTTTGACATCTGTGCAAGGAAATACTCAAAAGTACCCAACTCTGCATCTCTTGAAAGTCTCAGTTCATACAAACTCAATAGCTTCTTGCTAACAAAACTCTCAGATCAGTATGTCTTCATGAACCTGAAGGACTAAAATGAACGTGGAGAACACGGTCAGCAACTAGCCTATAGGAAATGCTTGGTGCTTCTCCTGAGGCCTTACTTCTCTCCCTCCAGTGTTCTGCCCTCCCAGTCTAGAGAATCACCACGAAAGCATTTGACTCGTATGTAGAAAGACCAAATATTCAAAAGAAAGGGAAGGATATTCAGGTACAGGGAGGGGAACTGGAGGATGACTTGGAGAAGGAATGAGTGTGTTAAATCCATTGTGCAGAAAATGGGATGACGGGAACAGGAAGAGAAAAATATGTAGGAGGTTCAGAAGATGTCGGAAAGGAAATAGGATCATGTACAGAATCTGGGGTCAAAGCAGACACAGGAAAAGAAAAATCCTGGGGTCAGGAGGCTTGGAACCTACTGCAAGGGAATTCTGTTCTATAGCATTTGTAGAAGTTTGATATCCTCCTCCAGCAAGTCACCTAAATTACACAGGAGAGGGGGGACTGCACAGTAAAGACCTCATGCTGGATGACAGTTAGCAGAACTGGAGAGCAACAGGATTAAGTTCAACAAAAATCTTATTTAGTTATATGAGCATATTTGTTATGACTCAAACTTCAAAAATAATATCTTACATTTTCTGTAAGATTTTTGTCTTTAGTCTTCTGGATTATTTTTTTTTTTTTTTTTCATTTCTTTACTGTGACATGTTAATTTTAATTTTTGGAAAGCAAATAGTATAACTTATTCTTTGTTTCTTTCTATCATGTCCCCTCCATCCACTGAACAGGTCTTTTTATTAACTGCTTATGATATCTCAGATGGGTTAAAATTGGCTGAAACTGTTTAACATGGATATGCTTAAAGCTTTTTATAAACCTACCCTGTTTACAAAGTTTCTTGGAGACTTGCACACTGCTGTTGAAATTTGGTGAGTATTGAGAAATTTGGGGGGTAAGATTTTTCTTTCATGATGTTATTAAATTAGTAACAGGCTTCAAAAGCAATGAAATGGTATCACATGTACAAGATGACAAGCCTTGAGTAGAAATAGTCGTGTAGGAGGTTCTTTTTTAAATGTGAATGTGCTAGTCTCGCCCCACCAAAACTACAGAGTACTGGTTAATTCTTTGTTAAATTATGCAACACTCTTTCAAAATACAGACATTTGGGAATCGGTTCTCATACACAAGTCTTAAGCAAATAATTGTTACATCATCATGCAAAAGAAAACTCTGTAAAAATCACTTTAAAAATTACCTAGGGGGCTTTCTTCTGTCTTTTACTAAAAAAATAGGCTATATAAAGGTGGTGTTAAGGTGCATGTGCTCTTATACTGGAAACTTTAAGAGGGTCCAAAGGTATTTACAGTTTCTAACTTTGGGACCTTATTTTAATGCCACTTCCTTTAGCTTTTGTTCCGATTCCCAGATTTTACAGACTTTCAGAAAGAGAACAGACTACCTACGTGTAAGAGATTTTAGATAAGGCTGCAACTGTCTTCATTCTTTGCATTTTTTGGTCTGTATTTCCTGCTAATGTGATTTGAATAAGCCAATTACATTGAAATCTGGTCCATCGTCATGCAAATAAGTTCATGTGTGAGGATCTCTGTCTTCTGTGCAATTGAATGGGGGGTAAAACTGGTCTGCCATTTGGTTGTACAAAGGGTCTGCACAGAATGCTTTGTCTCATTCCTGAGGTCCTATTTGCACTACACTGGAGGAAGATTTCAGACAGATAGGACATTTAAAGAAAATGAAGAAAGCCTTTAAAAAGTACTGAAATGCTAAAAATATAGGCTGAATTTTGTTTTCTAGGTGCAGGCTGCAAACATGCAGTTTAAACATGCAGTTTAAGTATCAGATTTTCTAAAAGATAATGCCTGGGAAAATATCACTTGGAGCTTCATGAAAATATCCCCAAATACTCATTACATACAGTTTAAAACTGATCAAAAGTTTTATTATAAGAAGTGTTTTATTTAACTTTTAGATCTCTTTATCAGCGAGTTCATATGCACAATTAAGCTTGACTCACACTGACCAGGAACTCAAGAAAAAATGACTTATTTTTCAGAGTCACGGGTCTCCTTAATGCTCTTTAAGTGCTAGTGACCTTAAGAGAGAAGAATTTTCAACTACCACTTCTTTACACATTAGCATTGACAGCAGTTTAACTGCCTGGCCTGTGTGTGAACACTTGCTTCACTGCTCAGTAGGGATACCATACAAAGTCGAACAATTGGGATTTCTTCAGGAACCTATATCCTAGGCAGAGAACAACCAACAGTACCTATTACACTTGACATTCTTGAGGCATCGACACTGTAGGGCTCAGTGTGCAGGGTGATCCTCACAAACTGCTGAATTCCACAATTAGTCTGTAAACAATGGACATGTGGGCTACATGGAGAGACTTGCCAAATTTGCTGAAGTAAGGGCTGCTGGAAACAAACAGGAGTAAAAATAAATGCCTTGGTATGTGAACACCTGCAGCAACAATTATCCACTCCCTCCCAAGTTTAGCAGGTTGAGCTCCCACAGTATAATGCTCTTATTTTTGGGAGAAAGCCAAGTATCAACTTCTGTTCTAGAAAGGAAAGACAAAGACCAAACCACTTAGTGTCTGAGATATTGCATCAAAAATGGTCCAGTGTCATTTTATCTAGATACTCAGCCAAATGTCACACAGCACAAACTTGATCTCGGCTTCCTTTTCTTTTAAAGGCAAAGTATACAACTATAACTGCCTACATAGATATGCAGGCTGTTAGAATGAACAGCTTTGGAAATGAAATCATGGCCACAGTGAAGTAAATATGAATTATTTTTTTAAAAAAATCTCTTGAAGATAGTATAGATCATCATTATAATAGAAATCTTTAGAAATAATTTATACACGAGGAAAATACTTTTTTAAAAGTACAGTTATTTAACATTCATTTATTTTACCAGTTCTAAATGGCAGTAATAATACACCCAAAATAAGAATGACTATAAAATGACCTTTATGGCATCATGACAAACCCAATTCTTTTCCCATACACTGTAATATTAAGAAAGCAGGGGGAGAAATGCATCAATAAACTCTTGCAGCACTCAGTTGTAATCTTTTACAAATATGAATGTCACTTTTCTTTATTTCTAAATGAAAACAGATTCTTTCTAAGCCTCCAAATTTAATGCAAGTTCTTTTCAAATTTCCTTTTGGTAGTTATGAAGCACCCTAGAAAATCTGTAATCACCAGACAAGCCTATTTTATATGAGATATTCTGACACCATAGTGACAGCAATAACACAAAACCTCAAGATAAGTAGGTCATTGTTTATTCACTCCCTCAGTTTCCTATTTGTGTTCCGTGTGAGAATTTTATGTCATCAAAAGCAAAGCAAGAGAGACATAAGAACGTTAGTGAGTTCTACACTCACAAAAAAAACTTTTGTTGCATGTCTTTTTCAATAACATGAAAATTAGTGTTGCCTAAAGATCTTTTTTTCCAAAAGAGCTATTTTATATTTTTCTTCTGTTCAGTGCCTTCTTTTTTCTGAATGCTTTATTTTCAGTTTCTTACACATGTTTTTTGATAGCAACAAGCCAAGACTTTCAAGAGATGCAAACCCACTGTCTGAACTATTACACCTAAAGCCTAAGACTCCTGGTGTGAGTTCACAATGCTCCTATACGAATGCATGTCAGGAGTCCATCCAGCAAAACTTCTGTGCATCCAAAAGATAACTGTGACAAGCAACATTAGCCTTTGAATCAGGACTCCACTTTCAGTTAAGTGTATTTTTTTGTGGTAGGAACAGTGGCTCTGTATGAGAAAAACACATTACTTGAATCTCACAAGGAGATTAAGACCAAAGAAGAGATCATTAGATTTTACAGATACTTTTCCCAAACTTCCCATTGCCTCCTGCAGGAAGCACTCATATTCAAATCAACACGACTTCACACACACACTTAATGTCAGGCATGTGCACTGTGGCTTTCTGAGCTTGAGGCCATCCTTTAAATTATTATTAAATAACAGAAGCTTGTAATTTGATGTTAAATAGTGGGCCAGAGCTCAAGAACTACTCGGCTTTTACTCAGTCAATGCGACTCTGTTTGACTGATGACCTCAGGGTTTGGCAAGCCTGATTTTTGTGAAGAAAAAAAAAAACAACAAAAAACCAAAAAACAACCCAAACCAAAACAACAACAACAAAAAACCCCCTTCCTGTACAGTGTGTCAAAGCTGGTATGTCCACCAGTTCTGCTAAGAACACAGATGATGGCCCTGCAGGCAAGAGCAGTGAGCAGTAAATCAGTTGCAGTTAAAGCCAGGTTCGATTATGTTGCACACAAAAGCTGTTTCTAATAAAAATGGCCAGGAAAAATGCGTACAGCATGACAGAACTAAATAACAGAAGTTCTTCCTCAGTGACAATGACTGCCAAACAATTTACCAGTAATGCAAGGTATGCATTACTCTTCACTGGATTACAATTCAGCTTTAAACACTCTTACATTACAACCTGTAAAAAGACTACACAGCATATTCATTTCTGTTCTTTCTTTTTCTGCTTAATACAATGGGTTTGGTTTGTGGGTTTTTTTTTAATGGTGATAAATTTTTTTCCAGTGAGCAACTTGCTACTCACTATGTTTATGAACTGAAGACATGCTTAATTAAAGTCAGTGTCAAGAGTACCTGATGTTCATTAGTACTTTGGGAAACAAAATGTAAGTCTATCAAAATATGAAATATACAGTTATTTGTGTAAATATTTTATAAGCCGGTTTGTGCTCCCACCCACCTTTTATCCTTTTGTGCTGCTGATAGTTTCAAAATCAATTTAAAGTGCTTTTTACATCTTGACTAAATTGCCTCAAAACTGTCATTTGAATAATGCATAGCTTCCTACTGAAACTAAAAATATTTATTCAAATCATGTAATGAAAAAAAGCATTTAAAGGAGGTGGAGGCTGTCCTACAAATTGCTGGAACAAATCTCTTACCCTGATGTATGTTTCCAGCACTTTGGTCAATACCTTCAGCTGGCAGCACCGTACCAACACCTCAGCCCTCCCTGGTCACTACTGCCTGCAGGCTCTGCAGTGGGGACCCTGCTCAGGCAGGCGCTGTGTTGAATTCGTTCTTCAGCTCACTTCCATACAAACAAGACTGCATTCCACAACACTGCTTACAGCCCATGTGCACTTTGTACGCCTGTCTCATTCACTAAAACAAACAGATTAACAACAGTACATAACAGCACGCCTCACTTGGACATAGTCATTCCACAACCTTAGGTTGGCCAGGCTGTGAGACGGGGAAGTAGCAGAGAAAGGAGACGAGTGTTGCATCTGTTCAGGTTAAATCTCTGGGCTCGGAGAGGAGTGTGAGGGCAAACGGTAACCAAAAGAACCAAGCTTCTATTGAGGAGTGTTTCCTCTCGCTCATGTGCAGAAAACTGCAGCACTGCCTTAGGACAACAGAGATATCATAGCACACAGGTTCAAATCAAGAGCTTAGAAAAAAAATCTCAATTTCTTGTGCTAAAAAGAAACCCAACTAAACAAAAAAACCCACTCTGCATACCATGCATGACTAGATCCAACCCCTTGGACATCGCCTTTTCCTCCCCTTTCTTCCTGTCTCCCATGGGGAACCAGCACCTGGGGACCTCTCCCTCCTGCAGCTGATCTGGCAGGTTTACATGGGAAACGTAACAGGATACAGGAGCACCACAAACAGGTGCTTTCTGTGGAAATTTGAATAGATCCTGTGAGGCTTATTTCCCCATGAGTGAACTGGAATCAGATCTCGGTTTCATAATCCAAATCGCAGTTTACGTAACAGCCATGCAGTCTGCAGCAGTGGGCTGGGGGTTTACGGTAAGGGGACGTGTAACATGTTATCTCATCAAGAGATTAGCACGCAGAATTCTCCCCCCACCTCTACCCTTTACTTGTGGCAAAGCCTCAAACTATATAAACCTTTCCAGTGTTATAACTTCAAGCAACACAATCACATCACATTTCTTAACTAACAAACTTTACCTACCTCTTTCCTTTTCCCTCCCCCTTCTCTGACTTGCAATAACATCAGGAGATTATGTTCAGTTTAGTTAAGTCAGGGAGATACAAGCATTCCTGAAAATATATTCATTCTTTCCTGCTCAACAGATTAATAGCATTTGATTTGACATGACTATAACTTTACACACTTCAAAGAATTTTTAAAGTGATACTTTCTAAAAAAGGAAGGAATAAAAAAAATGTTCTTGTATATTCTGCATGACTGAGCGATGCATTTTTTTTTCAGTATTCACAATCTGTTTTCATGCCTTGGTGCTAACAGTTTTGAACAGAACTCAGCTCCAGTATTGTAGCATTAATGGGGAAGAGTCTGGCCATCACCTAACCCTGAAGATAATTATGGTAAAACAATAGTGATGAGCACTCAGCTAACTAGCTCTAACAAGGAAAACCTGCTGCTGCCATTCAGCAAAAAAGCCATTTGGATAACAAGGAGAGATGGCTACTGACATATTTCAGCAGGGGAGACCATCCTGCTGGGAGCTTCTTTCAAAATGCCAAATTCTATCAATTTAAAAAGCAAACACCATGCTCTCTTTGGTTTGTCTGGTGATCTGGGGAGCAGACACATAAGTCATATAGTACTGTCCAAGTTGGAATAAAGAGGTGGAAGAGATACCTAAGGAGAAAAAAAATGCCATACTATACGTATCATTGTAATCTTCAGTCTCCTGAAAGGACTAATCCTAATTATGAGCTACATGACTACTGTTAGTCAGGGAGAACAAATCCCTTGCTTTCTGTAAGAAGCTACTAATCTGATTATTGATTTACAATTCTGGTGATTAGTTAAAGAATGTACATCTCAGGGAATCTGAATGTCCCGACTGGACAGTAAAACAGCCATTTAGAAATAAAGCTTTGCTTCAAATAAATGTATCATTCCAAAACATATTTACACTAGCAAATATTGTGTGCCAGAATAAAATGGAAGAAATGTTATCTATTTCTTCTGCTTTTGTAGGTACTGTCTAATACGACAGCCACTTTATCACAACAGAAATCACAGCTGATTTTCTAAAATACCACCAAAAGGGAGGATAAAATGGCAATGGATAAAATGGCAATGGGCCCTTCAGGTACAAATCAGTACAAATGCGTTGTGCTGGCTTGTGTTTCCTATCTGAAAGCAATTTCTCCCATTTAAAATTTGTAGTTGCCATGATGGTGAGGAAATGTATTCTAATTCACCTGTGGAAAATGTGTAAAAGAAGGTGTCTTTTCATAGGAAAAAAGAAACAAAGGAAGTGTATGTAGTATTTTGCAGTGGCTTGCTATTGCAGGCAGAAAAATTGCAGATACCTCCCACACTGTGAACAGTCTTGACTGGTAAGACCACTGTAGGTTTTCTCATACTCACCTTTGTCACCAACAAATACGATTTTACTGATTATGGAAAAAACGCCATTGTGAACAGAGGTGCTTTCCAGGCTAATTGGCAAGAACCATGTTCAAAATGTCTCCAACAGCATCCATTGCCAGCTGCTGAAGGCAGTGGAAATCACAAGCAGCACAGCTTCAGCTCCTCTGCTGCCAGAAAGGGAGGGGCTTCTCTCTGTGCTGACTTGCCACCCCAGGGGGAATATATCAACTTTCTTAAAAAGCTCGCTAACAAATCCAAGAGTATAAGGCAAAGAAGATGCTAAGATAATAAGTGAAAAAGAAAAACACCTGGAGGAGTGGAAAATTCAGCAGGACATCCATAAAAACAAACACGACCTCAGAGAAACTAATGTCCACAGGTTTTTTCTACAGTCCATAGAGGATATGAAGATCCTCCATGAAGTTATTCAGCACAGGAGCCTGGGAACTGTTTCTGGAAGGACCTATCTTTCTCCACAGACTGTGTAAGAGACCTACAGAAATTAGATTCAGTAGTCTATAATTTATCTCTCTGCATACTCTGTACAATGAGCCCACTCCCGAATGGGTGTGTTAAGTGGGCAGCTATTCTCTTCCATATCCAAAGGGTCAATTTCAGAGAAGAATTTTGGGATGCTAGAGCTTATAGCTCTGGAAAACCTTCTGAAGGCAAAAAAACCTTTTTGCATTGTGCTGGACCCTGGTGTCAAAAAGGTCCCAACCTAGAATTCAAATAAGCACAGGTTTTTCCAGTACTGATTGTAAAGTGAGTCCATGAGTCTTTTAAGGTTTCAGTCATTACACTGTCTATAGAGTATGACATGTAAACTTAAGAAGCAGATAATAATTTTAAAGTCTAAAAACTTATGCATGTACCTATGTTTCAGTTACATTAATTGGACTCTATCACAGAACTGTGTATTTCTACTGAACTTTCCCCTCTCGTGGCGAAGTAGTTGGAAGAGGCTGATAGTAACGTACTTGGTTTCTCTGACATGTTTGAAGGCAGTGGAGAATGCCACAGCTTGCTGAGTGCCATTAGGCAGCAGATAACTAATGTTACACCTCATGTAGAAACTGTTGATTGAAACCAGTTACAAACTCATTGACTTCTTCTGGCACAACGTGGATTTTGCTATGTGCATTTCTAAGTCGGTGATGTCTGTGAAAGACAAGCTGTTATCAGTGTTTATATTGTGTATTCCCAGTACCGATGTGTGCTTTCTCAGTGCAATGTGAAAAATGAAGAAATAAGAAAAGGAAAGATTAATTACCTCTCCTTGTGTCATACATGACCATGACTAATTTGATACTAGAACTAGAGTCAAAGGAGCCTATTAGAAAGTCCCATATCTAATCCTTTCCCACGTTCAGTCTTACCTTGATCTCTGAAATGCTTTCATTCTCTCCTTAGGGCATGAATACTTGGTGTTACAAAATTTACATGCCTGTATTTTTGTAGGAGAGGCAAATTAAGGCAAAAATTCACAACAGCAAACTTCCATATTGAAGATAGATCATTTCTTATTTCTAACCATGATGAGCTATGGGAAAATCAAACTCACTACAGCGATGTGTAAATGGTCACAGAAATATATCTTGGCTCAAAACCCAGGCATGCAGAGTAGCTTTGCCTTAATAAAGCTAACTGTCTCTAATATTTGAAGCCAGCAACAATAACACTTTTACTGTAAGCATGGCCTTTTGAACTATATAACATTCAAATACAAAACAAACAAAACCCTGACATTTCTTTCTGTGCTAATGATAAAAGAACAGGGTGGTGCCATGTTGGCAGCACTGCCGGATTGCACCAATCTCTGTCATTTTTGGCAAATAATGAATCAACTTGGCCCCTCTGAAGACCTCATGTAAGGTTAGAGATATGCTATTAGTGTAGAGCTAAAAAATACTGCTGTGATGTTTACAGAAAGCACTTGCTCAGATTATTCTATTTGAAGTCAATTAGAAGAATCCTCTGATCTTACTGGCATGGTTTCTCACAGCAAACACTAGACAGTTGTTATCACTAACCATGAAGAATGCAGCTATCCCGGGAGAATGCAAAAAGCCGGTTTTAAAAGCTATTCCCTATCTGTGTGGTGTTCGTGGCTTATATGTCTGTTTTGCAAAGTCAGATCAAAATGATTGCCTCTAACCATTACACAGACGAGCAAAAGTTGTCAAGTACCTGCCAGTTTTCACAGCACAATCCTGTATCTTCTGGGCATTGTGGTTCCACACAGTGTTATTAGCTTCCAGTACACTTTCTGAAACATTACCAGTGTCCAACACACCACTGCTTTAAAGAAAGCAGCAAGTCAAGCACAGAAAGAGAATGTGGGTCATTTTCTCATTTTCATATTTTCTCATTCATTTTTAACCTGCTGTTTTATGTTTGTTTTTATTGCTCCCACAAACTCAATTATGAACTGTTCCCTGTCCCCTTCAGTCGTATTGAAAAGGACTTACCTGTAACGCTTTCACTTATACTAGTCTCCCACACCAAAACCAGGTTGAATGCACATATCTTCATCGCTCTGTCCTGCCTACATGAACACAGTAAAATATAACACACAAAGTCACCACATCTGCCACGTGCTCGATAGACAGAAATGGGCCATCTTAAGATCTATACTAGGTTGCGAGCACTAAAATATATGTGCAAGAGAAATCTGAAAGTATTCTGAAGTAGGTGATGTCCTTTATTTCACCTCTTCTATATAATCTGTTTATGAAATTTCTTAGCCCTGTTGCTTGTTTCCAAAGTGTTTCTCATTCAAATGCTAAAGCCCACCTTGCCCACTCAAGTGAGTATCTCTAGCTGGAAGACTTCACCAGGAGATCGCACATCTACTGTCGCCTGCGCCGTTTCTGAAAACATTGTGTAACATTAGGTCAGGTTTGTAGTCATTTTCTCATGTGCAGAGACGTTGACCTAAGAGCATCATTATCCATCTTGAATACCCTTATAACCTTAATGTGCAAAAGGAAGAATATTGGCAAGAAACTTTTAAAATTATAAGATTAATACTGTCCTAAGTGCTGTGATGCAACAATAAGGAATAAAAGTTTTTTCAGTGAAGAAAATGAAATAAAGAGGTAAATATTTTTCGGGGAGAGAGAAAGAAGTTAACATTAAGGCTCCAAGGTCATTTAAGAGGCCACTGGCAGACTTTAGTAGTCTTCGAAGTTACAACATCCTTGTATATTCACTACGTTGCTTTGCTCTTCGTATCAGCAGCTCTATTGAATACAGCCCTTTCTGTCTGCAAGTCTGCCTACTGTTCCTGAACTCAGAAAAGACTTCTCACAGGGCAGCTTTATCCTTACGTGTTGGAGTCCCTGCTTCCAAGGCACTTTGCAAAATGTAAAGGGCAAGATCAGAGGGAAAGAAGAGAAGGATTTTCAGGTTTTGTAAGCTGGATAGTGAACTCCTACAGCTGCCAAGTTTGCATCGTATGCATTCTGATTTTGTACCCACATGAAAAACACAGGTTAATTTCAGTTTTAATTTGATATTTCCCTAAGTCTAAGGTTTATATTCATGCTGGTTTCTTTCTTTGGCTTTTTAAGAACACATGATTATTCTTCTGAACCAGAAAACCTCTTTCCTAAGTTACTGTGTTCTGAGAGCTCTAATAGTGCATCATCATGGACAGTTCTTTCTACACACTACCATGCATCTCAGAGAAATAACACTGAGACATCAGCCTGGAGTTTGAATGTAAACACAGAAGCAATAAGGTTAGTAATAAATCCTGTTGGGTATAATACAGTACAATTTTGCAGAGCCAGCATGTCTTCACTGATTTTCACAAGCCAACAAACATGTACAATTTAACCTGTATTTTGGCTGAATGTGCACACACATGTGGAGATTTCTAGCATATAATTTACTCTCTTGGATAAAGCACTTGTAAAATAGAACTTTCTCTACTACCAGGCCAAAGCCTCAACATCCAGTGTGTTTACTGATAGGCAATTGACTTGCTTTATTGGTTACCCCTTGAAGATATTGAGCTGACTTTAATTTCTGAAAGCATTGTGCATCCGCTTTCTAAAATGATCTCTCAGCCCTAGTTTTCAATTATCACTAGTGATTTCTGGGAATTTGGGCCAGTACCATCATTCGTATTATAAAGCCAGGATGAACATTTTGAAATTGATCTAACATTTTATTATTTAGCAAATATGAATCATAGTTTTAAAAGTCTTGTTGCTAACAAGGAAAATCTTTTCACTTGTAGACTGCATGGTCTACTTGTGTAGTGTGTCAAGTATCTTGTTCAGACAGATTTCTGTTCACCTGGTTCTGGAGAGTTGAATGAGCAATGAGATACTTACAAAGACTTATTTAGTTGGAGCATTTATTCACCAGGAAAGCAATCTTTTTATCTTGCAGTAGATTATTTTAACTGTTGACTACAAATTTAAAACACTGATGCTTTTGAGACTAATGATGGGTTTGCTTTCCCATGTATTTATGCTTCTGATTGCTGTTAAACTTACTATATAATTAACTTAAAATAGTCATGAATAAAAAGCAAATATTTACTTTATACTTCTATTCATCATCATAAATGAAGTAGGGGTGTGGGTACAACATAGCAAGCATATCTTCAGAAGTTTATAGCAACACAATTGGATAAAACTTATCCCCCTATCCAAAGCATGTAACTTTTTTGATAAATAAGAATATGTTAAACTTTACAAGTCAATCTTGTGAATTTATAAGACAATCTGTTCAATGTTCCTGGCCAGACTATGTGTAACAAATAAATACTGTATTTCCCAAACTAGAACTGAAAATACTCCACTTACCCACTTTTACCTTCAGCTACCATCTCTTCTTCTATGCTTACTGAAAAACGAGTATGTTTTTTCATTTCAAGTCTACAAAAAATGTTTCATCACCTAGTACTCCTTTTGCAGATATTTAATATATTTGGGAATGTAAGTGAGGATTTTTAAAAAATCATGATGAATAAAAATATGAGTTATGTTATTTTTTAAAAAACTAAATTCTTAACTTACTAAAACAAATCTAGTCAGACCACTGATGTCTTCTTGAGTCTGCAGGCAGACTAAAAAGAAAGTTCTGGGTATCTGTGGTCACAGAATTAACTTTGGAGCTTAGTTATGGTAATTTAAATGCCTCTACTGCTAATTATTTCACTAATTGTCATAGCAAAAAGAAAAAGAAAGGGGGGGGGGGGGGGAAGGCAATTAATGTGCTTATTTTACAATTCCTTACTTTTGTAATGTTTTCCTTGCTGACAGAAGCCAAAAAGCACCTTTTCTGATGGCTAATTTCAAAGCTTTTATCAAGTCATAATAGCATAGCTAATAGTCTTCTGCAGCTGCACTGATGCTCCCAGGTCTGCATAGAGCTTATGCATCCACCTGTGAAGCTAGAAAAACTGAGGGAGACTCTTGTGCTGGTTTTGAAAGGCTTTCTCTTTCACTAATTGCATTGGGATTTACATCAGCCAGGATGTGCTTGTCGATCTGGTGACAGCCTACAGCCTGGCAAGCTTTAGACTGTGCATACTATCAGAGAGTATGTTCTCCTTTTCACTGGATGTCACATTATGTAACCCAAAGATCCTGATCTGAGGGTTTTTTGGTTGGTGCTTTCCTTTTGCTTTTTATTCAATTCAGTGAAAACAGAGAACTTTGTCTCAGAACCAAGGCAGCGTTTCAACTGTGGAACACAGAGTCGCTTGCACCCACTACCCTCCCACAGGTGCCTGCCCTCTCTGTTTGCACTGATTTGTATCCAGCAAGACATATAGCAAACCTATATGTCTGGGAACCAGCTGGTTCCTCTGCTGGGACTGTTTGCCTGAACTGCATGGAAAAAACACCTCAGGGAAGACAGAAGTGGATCACAGGAGACAGTAAGAATAATATTATAAATAAATAAAAGATTTAGATATGTGTTATAGACAATATAAAAGAGAGTAGTTAAAACCAAATTCAAAAGTAACTCACAGCATCCTTTCTAATTGCAGATATATATTTTTAATCTTTAAATTGGTGTGGATTCCATTGAGGAGCTACAAAAAATATCTTAGTTTAACTCCTCCATTGCTTTATAAATAAATGAAACTATCCACAAAAATAACTGGAATTCATTCTGTATTTAATGTAATACTTTCAAATTCCCGTCATGTTCCTTAGGGTGGTATTTATTCTTTATATACAGATAAAGAATGGCATGAGGTTCCTATTAATAATGGGGGGCACCGGTACAAAACAAGTGACTCATTAATCTTCAAACTATTCTTCTAAAACAGAGAATATTTATTATATAGCATTATAACTATTATGTGATTATTATTACAATTATTAGAATACAAATTGCTATTAAACTATTGCAAAACCAGCACTTAATTGCTAATTTTGTGTCTGTGATTGTCAAGAGCTGAGCTGTTTCAGGATACAAAAGCAAGCATTTCTTTGCCAGTCCTACCTGCACAACTTTATGTTGCAGGTATTTGTGGGGCAAACTTTCCAGATTAAGCTGTGGCAAAGATGCTAGGGATGCTGCTGCTGGCAAACTCCCTTTGGTTTAGCAGAACAGAGTACAGTAAATAGGAAATCAGGTCCCATTCATCCCCTTACCAAAGGGGATTTAAATTACTATCATGTATGAATGGTATGAGATTGATGTTTTGGCTTAGTGAAGCCACTTCACTTCCGTGACATTTGCAGACTGTGAAGACTGGAAATTCTGTTTAGTGTTAGACTTCTGAGTTTTAACATTCGTTTTCAAAATCTCTATTTTCAGTGTTCGAAAATATTTCGTATTACTAATGATTAACATTGTATATACACAAGGATAATAATAACTTGGTATTACCTTATATATGACTTTATACTCAGTAGTTCAAAAAGTAGTTTTCAAAGATGTTACTTTCCTATTGCTGGCTAAGGACCACAGCTATGCCCAGGACACTTTCCTAGCCTGTATCAGGATCAGCAGTAACATTCCACCTTCCTGCTACAAAGAAGCTAGACACTCAGCCCGGTGAGAAACCAACCGCTCCGGACTGTGTGATGTGCACCCCAGCATCGCCTTTATTACCTGTGCATAAGGACCACTCTGTCGGCAGGCTATAGGGAAGCATCCCTCAATGCTCTGAGAACACCTCTATCCTTCAGCTTGCACAAGGCCTCTGTAGTGCTCTGCTGGTGATTTCACCACGTCCTACACTTTTTGGATTTATGGTTTCTGAAAGAAAAGTCTATGGAAAGAGAAGCTGGACAAGTTGCTTTTGTCCTGCTGTTTCCATGTCATTTACCCTGCTGATTGCCTAGCCTCGTCTATAAACAGCTGACTGCAGTCTGAGAGCCTATGTCTCTTAACGTGTGAAAAGTAGATCCTATTCTATATAAAAAGTCTGTTTATAAAGTATCAAGAAATTATGAATAATTATGTCAGGCTACACTGTAGAGAGTTGAAGACACCGGGTAACTTATAAGTTTTTAATGAGGGTAGTGAAAACTGGAAATTTGGTTTTGTGTTAAACTCCTGAGTTTCAGCATTTGTTTTCAAAATCTCTATTTTGAGTCTTTGAAAATATTTCATTTTACTAACGCTTAACATTTTCTTTTGATTGTGAAAATTTTAAAGTATACTGTTGCTGTTGTGCAACCTGTTTTCTTAATAGAAACCTATAGTTTCCTTATAAGGAAAAACAAATTATTTTGTTTAAAGAAGGTTGAAATGGAAAAAATTGTATAGCCTGTGCTTGCCCAAGTTTAGTTCTCAACTGAAATATACGTGAAAAATACAATCCCTTATTAAACTTTAGTTTATAGTGCTAAAATTTTGCCATTGCAAACAAAAGCAGGAATCCTATTGCAGACAATAACTGAGATTTGCAGAGCCAGATGAGGTGTGTAGCTCTCCAAATATCATTAAATTTTATGGAAATCTTGTAGCAAAATCGTTCTAGACAGCTTTGAGCATTTCAAGTAATGTGTGTAATCTTAAAAGCCAGAATTTGCCCCACTGAGTTTAACTAAGGAATGAGACTGATAAGGCAAAGAGACAGAGCTGTCAAGGATGACAGACAGTTGGAAGGCTGCTTCAGGTCCTATTTTAAAATAGACCTACAATGATCTGATTCTTTAGTTCTTCTTCAATGATCTGAAGAAGAACTTAAAGAAACCTTTCTATTCTCTCTTAGCAGTCAGAAAATGAACAAAACAAACTCTCCTCCTCAACCTCCAATAATAGATTAGCAATGGCCTTTTAAGATCAAATGGTAAAAGTGAAAAAATATGAGATACTTTTGAGAAAAATGATGATATAATCAAGAGATCTAGAGTGCCACTTCTTTTTTGTTCTGGAGAAATTAACAATCTTCTTTGACCTTGTTTGTCTGTTTTTCTCTAGAGTTATACCAAATTGTCTGAAGGTCTTTTATACAGCCAGAGACCCTGAATAGCTGTTGATGCAGAGATGCTGTAGATGTGGCTGGATATTGACTTACAAACACAGCTCTTGTCAAGCTGCATCGCACCACCCTGGGCCCTTATTCCCCAGCAGTGCATGGAAAACACATAAAATTAGCGAATCTGCTTTCCACAGTATAATACACAATTTTTTAATGTGCCTGCACTCGTGTCTTTTTTTGTCCTATGTAAATTTTAGAAAGCCATCCTACGCAGTAGTAGTGGGTTTTGCTGTCTAAAAACACCAAAAGAGGTGAAATTTTGTTTGTTACTAGAAAGACAGAGCTGCAGCATTGCTGGTTGTTCATAAAGCCCATTAAGGTTCTAAGCAGAATCCTGCTCTGACAAATACATCTCTCAGGTGTGATGGTCTGTATGTTACTCTCTCCCAAGTACCTCTGCAGGTACATTACTGAGTCAATACTCTGAAGAACAGGAAAAGATTTTTAAGTTGTTCCTATCTAAGCAAAAGTCTAACACATCTTAAAAAGCCATGTGAAACCAACCGGTAAACAAACGCTCATTTAAAACGCTGGTGTTTGCATAGCAGGTCATTGTATTTTAGTAGAATTCTCACAGCTCTGACGTGGATGCAGCCAGTGAAAGAAGTTCCCATAACGGATTATCACAGGAAAAAGCTCATTCGTGTATGCAATTGTCTATTATCAATAGACAGCATGTACTCTAATTTATTTTGACTTGTTGGATTTGATTCACTGCTTTTGCATATGTTTGCTTTAAACTGGATAATAAAATCTGGCTGTGTATGGGCTGAACTTTCTGTCTCCATAAAAATATGCATTGACCATTCAGTGGCACTTCTCCAAAGGGAAGTACATAGCCTTTCTCACCAACATGACCCTTCCCCCTTACTTTCCCTTTCTCAGAATAACAAACAGAAATATTCTTTGGAAGGCTCAGCAAGTAATTCACCCTTCTGTAGTCAGACTAGAGACAACATTAAGGTATTTATTAGTATTTTTGCCTCTTTGCCTAAGGAAACAAAGTGTATGTAACCATGTCTAGTGTGTGTCTCTCCTTATCAAGGAGGAAGATAAAATTAGTGGTACAGTTAGAAAGGTAAAGGTCTGAAGAAAATTAATTTCTTCCAACTATGAAGATAAACGGGGAGGGACTAAACATATCACAACTTCCCATAAATAGCCGTGCTTGAGGGAAAGGCTGAAGTGCACGACTAGTACAATATACAGTAAAAACTTCATAAATGTTGTAATTGACGTGTCTGTCACAACTGCCAAAGCTGGTAGTCAACAAGTCAGAGTTTCATAGGAAACCAAGTTTCATCGCTGCCAGTCCTCACAGAGTCACCAGCAGCTACTGGTTTGGTAACATCTGTAGAAGTACGGTCTTGTTTGTAGATTGCAAAACTGGTCCCTGGGAGGATGCTCAGCATTCTACTTGCAACATTGGAACAAACTTCTTTTGCCATCCAGATGCAGGAAAAGTGGTTGCAGAGGACAAGGCTAGATCTTCACAAATACTATGGGTGATGCAAAATGTGCGCTCTTGAAGGAGTTTAAGGTGTTTATCTTCTGACGTTTTTTCAGGAGACATTGAGGAAGCGTTCTACCTGCATTCTTTCAGGGGTTCTGGCTGAAGGGTAACAAGCCTGAGCATAGTCTCTCTAAAGGCAGGATTAGTCATTAGGATGGAGTCAGCAGCAAAACCCTCTAAGCTGGTTCTGTAATCACACTACAGGATCTATATAGAAGTGACTAAACCTGCTGCATGGGGGACAGAGACTTCCTACCTGCCCCAGTGGGTCAGCTTTAGCTTTGCTTTTCCCTGTCGGGGTATGAAGTACACAGATGTAACAAATCACCACCTGTAGGCCAGGTGTCACTCAGGGAGCCTTTGATGTGAAAGTGTCACAAGGCACAGTTCGTGCAACCTAGAAATTAAGCTTCCCAAAGGGGCAGCACTGGCTAGCTAACTGGAAACGTGCAGAGAGACCATCCTGCTGGCTGTGCTACCAACTCACACTCACTGTAGCAGCTACCTTGTCTCAGTTTCCCTTCTCTGTAAAACAGGAATACTGGGAAGGACTCCCTTAATACCCCCCAGGACTGTCATTAGAACTAATGAGTTTCTGATATCAAAGTACACTGAAGATTTAACATTATAAAAGAACTGAGTATAATTTTAAATGCATTTTTGTGATATATTACATACATTCACATGGCACCATTACTGAATATACACCCACTTACTGATAAACTGGTTCAGGTAAACAGAGAATCATAGAACTGTTTAGATTGGAAAAGACCTTTAAGATCACTGACTCCAACCATTAACCTAGCATTGCCAAGCCCACTACTAAACCGTGTCCCCAAGTGCCACATCTACGCACGTACTAGTATACCCTGGACAATACAGCAGTGTTCAGAAGCCCCATGGAGACAGCAGCCGCATAAATTCCATCAGAAGATGCTTCTGTTTCCAAAACTCTATCAGCTTCATCTGCCAAAGCTGGGAACAATATATTAAATGTAGAATTGCATTATTTTGTTGCTACACATTTGATGAAAAAAGAATATTTAAATATTAATTCCTAGAATAAATGTATATGCTACAAATAAATGCTTTTGTATTATCCTGTATTATTCTTGTTTATCTGTGGCAACAAGCCTTAAGGATTTTGTTGCTGCTGTTTTGTTATTTTTTAACTTCTTTGATTAATTAAAGAAAGTATTACTTTTTTTTTTTTTTTTTTCCTGACAGACAGTCCTCATTATGAAAGCAGGCAGGTGGACTAGGGATAATTAATATCTTGTATTTATAAAGCACTTTTCTTCAGTAGTTATTCTGCTTCTTTCCAGACGAATTATCTCTGGTCTCCATTTTACAGATGAAGCAATTGAAATATTTCTGGACTAAATGTAGATAAATATGTAAGCACTGCGTACCTTAAGTGCCCTGCAGAAGTCTGAGCAGATGAATTAAAAAACCAATAAAAAAGCCATACTACAAGTAATCTTCACTGTTTCAATGACTAGTAGCTAAAACCTGAGACTTTCAAAAGTGACTCCTTTGCCATGAGAAAGAAAACAATGGGGTTTTCCTTGATGAATTTTTGAGGGAACATATATGTCTTACATATCTGATTAGTAGTGGGACTAATTTGCATTTGGACAACTGTTCTAGGAAGCCTTGGGCTTCTCTGTCCTGGCTCAGGCAACAGTTCCTCTGCAAGGGCTCCCTGCCAGCTGCCTACGCCATCACTTACACAACAGGAACGCCCATTTTTCAGTTTCCTGCATTTCTTTAGACAACGTGGTCTTGTCAGGTGGCAGTGGGGTTTGGCTCCTGTGTATACGGCTGGTTTTACTACCCAGGATAGTTGAATGCTTACTCCACCCATTTGTTTTGTTTAATGAGACCTGTAATCACCTTCAGTTCCAATAGGTCATTAACACCTCTCCCACAGCAAAGCCAAAATTGGACAGGTTTTTTATGCCTGTTACAGCATGCAGTGGAAATACTTTCTGCAGGTTTTAAAATGTCTTTATTATAATTTATATTCATAATAACTACAGTGAGCCATCCTCCTTGCTACAGCAGCAACAAAAATTAGTAGCTCCTCTTGTCTTTTCTCTGTACAATTATGCCTGGCTTAGAAAGTCCCCACTTAGTAACTGGTGGAAGAAAAGGTGTCATAGCATCTATCCTTGTAATCATCTGACAATATCTGCTTTTGTTCCTTTCCAGGACAAAATACTGGGCTGAATGGATCCTGTATGGCCTTTCTCCTGTTCTTAAAGGACAGGAAATAGTTGTTACTTCAACACCTTAATTCCACTTGCTAAATGCACCTTACTACAGTGCGTAAACACCAGGAAGCTGGTGTTTCCAGAGAGCTGATATGCGAATGGCACACACCTTCATTCATTGTTGTGTTCTTTTCTTCGTTTCTGGGAATGAAGATGAAGCTGTTAGCATGATATCTGCTTATGTCTGAGAGAAAAGAGGAGGAACAAGATAGATACAAGAGGGAAGGATGATGATGAGGAGAACCTATGTATCAGTGTATCTGTTCAGTAAACTGAGCAGTGACTGCTTCTTTACACTGGAAAGGCCCTGATGCAGAAAAACAACATTTAGCTTTAGTGTATTTTCATTAACTTCAACACATCTAAGCATTTGTCTGTGAACTGTTGCTGTAACATGGCAGTCTGTACAGATGGTCTCTACAAGATGAGTATAGCAAGTGCTTGTAATTTAGCAATGGGCACAGCAGCAGTGCTGCATCCTCAGCACCCCACCTCCTGCCCAGGGTTCTCTTCCCTATATGTTGCACCTCTGTGTTTTACAGGTATGATTATAGAATACCTGTATACCTCTGTTCTCTGAAAGTGAATAAGAGCTATAAATAAGGGATAAGAATGAGCTCTCTTTCAGTGGATTTTCATGCTGATTTTATAGCTATACATTTGCATGGTCTGGAATTGGAGCTGAGAGAGTTGGACCCCACCAGAAAAATGAGCTGATTTTAGCAACTGAACATCAGACTCTTCTCCTTTAAGGAAAAAAAAAAAATAACCAAAACCCACAAGTAATGTTAATATGATATAGATTGTTTAAAAAGATGAACAACAGAAGTCATTAATATGTAAAATTTTTGTCATTTCCTTGGTATGTGGGGTGCAGAACAGGAATGCAGGTGTTCAGCCCAGTTACAGTTTGGCAATTGTCAATATGAAAAAATGTAGCATTAATTTTGTTCCTTATTTCAGATGCCTTAGTGTAAAGGCCAAGGACAGAAAGTACATGAAGTTGAAACCTCACTTCTCACTCCTAAAAATCTCTCCTTTGTCACATCTCAACTGGTCTCACTGGGAATATACAGAACCCTTTGGCTCCTCTGGCTAAGCCTGTACCTCATCTAGAAGCTCACTTTCTATTGCTCTCATCCTAATTCATTTCCCAAGCTCTCCATTTATTTTAGAACATGGGCAAAGAATTCGGCCTGAAAGTATGAAGAGAAAAGTAGGTCAAGGCATAGACTTACCTTGACGCTCTCCCTTTGGCACTATCGTGTAATTGTAACTGAAGAGTCCTTTTTAAAATTGTGCCTTGCATTTTTTTTGCCACGGGTCAGCTTGGAAACAAAATGTAGAAAGTCATTGCATTTTTCTGCAGATTTGCAATTGTAATTATTCTATTGCAATTTAAGTTCTTTAAATCCCACAAGGTATGGTGTATGGGGCATTCATGGAAATCTGATGTGAAGGTAAATTGGGTAGAGCTCACATAAATTCTGCTACGTACAGTGGAAAGACTTTAAAGCAATCATATAGCTAATTTTCACCAATTAAATGTAAAATTACCTCCCCAGTGGTAGCAAGTAGGCTTTTGTATGGTCCTCATATGCAAAAGCAAGTGGCTAAACTGATAAAAATTATGGATTTGCAACTATTGTTAAGTTTACCGGGCCTGGGAACTCTTTTATGACATTTGTGTCTGCAGATTCTAGCACCATGGTTTATAATTTTGGCTGAGTCTTATAGACATTGTTGCAGTAAAATTATAATCCCTAAATAGAATTTTAAAGTGTCATCAGTAGAGTATCCATATCACCTGTAACTTTCTTTGCTTACTCCTTGTAGACTAGGGCTGTTTAATGGAGCATTTTTAATTAGGAAAAAAAATATTTACCGATTTAATTTAATGCCAGAATTAGATAGAAGGAGAGCATTGTGTTTGTATATCAATCATGGGAGGTTGGATATAATTTGTTGTTTCACAGTTCTAGCTCTTCCTTCAAGTTTCCAGACAGCACCTCAGAAAGAAAACCTGAGCCTTGAGATTCGTACTTCAGCTGCCACAAAAGTAAGTGTAGGTTATGCGACTCAAAAAGACGTTTTTTTTTTAAATGATGCAGATGCTTGTTGCACGGCTTAAAATATCTTATTGGCAAGACTATACCAGTTTAACCATACAGAGTGGCAATGACCCAAAAATACTAATAAACAAAGGCAAAAAAGTTACTTAAGTTGGGTGCAAATGGCTTTGGTATACATGACGCTGCCAAGTTATTTTTATCGCTCTAGTCTAAACCTTGGGCAAAAGTTAGGAACAAAATCTAATAACACATAAACTTCAAAGATCTTTTACATTTGAGCTAAACCCAAACTGTGTTGACATTTCCATGTCTGAGTTCAGAAGCTATCAATTTTATGGCATTTTAAAACCTTTGCATAAGTTTGTGTCTGTAAATAGTACAAGAAATAAAAGAATAAACAAAACAGAAGTCCAGAGTGAAGCACCAGGCTTTTGGGGAGTTCTAAGGGCAATCTTAAGAGATTTTTCCTGTTGTTATATTTCCAATAGCAGAAAAAGCATGACCATATATTTAGTTTATACCATTATTAATAAATAACAAGGGTCTGTTCCTAATTTCAGTAAAACAATGTTGATTCATAAGTAGTGGAGATTTATACATCACTTTAAAACTTTACTTAGAAATACATTGGTGGCTAGCAGGGAAGCTTTGTCTTGGTTTATAACAAAGTGATATTCAGGGTAATCTGGCTATTCATAACTGAATAATTCTGTTTGATTCTGGTGACTTACATTATATCTGTAAGAACTGGTATGAGGCTGTAAATTGCATTTGAATGTTGGGTTTGCCTGTTTGCTGTGGTATCACTTTAACTTCATCTTGGACTGAAAGAATAAAGGACTAGTTACAGGGCTAAATTTCTGTGGTCCTCTATGACACAGAAGCCTCTGAACAAAGAGTAGTCAACTGGTCAGGACCAGTCCTTCGTTTCAAGATTGAACTGTGGGAGGGTGGTAGCTAAGCAATAGGACATTGACTCTTATAACTCAGTAGAGCTGGCCAGGGGCTATGTAGAACCATATGCAGTTTTTAACAAAGGCTTTTTTTTTTTTTTTTTTTTTTTTTTTTTGAGAGAGAGAGAGAGAGAGAAGAAATGCAGTGTAAATGCCCTGCTAAAATCCTGCTGAACATGAAAGTAACAGCAGTTAGACTAGATGATCACTGTAGGTGATCTTTGAACTGAAATATCCTATTCTATACTATGCTATGCTATGCTATTCTATTGTATTCTAAAGTAACTAAAACCTGACTGTGACACATAAGGTATACTCACCTTGGTCTAACTGTTAACACATGAACATATAATTCTTCCATATACATTTAGTGAATGAGTAAAGTGCAACTGTGAAGAGATTTCCAGACATATAATAGCAAACATGGTTCACAAAAGCGTGAAAGTTGCAAAGTTTTACTTCATATGGATAAGTTAGAGGGTCTCATGTGATGCTTATGAATACACAACATACATAACTTAGAAGTTAAGGTCCAGATTCTGCTAAAGAATTCAGCAGCCTATTCAGACTAGTTTTTATCTCCTAACACCACCTTATTACATGAATAGGTGCTGGAGTCACTAGGGCTATTCTAGTCTTTCACGGTTTTATACTATATGATAATGAAGCTACCAGCCTGCTTCACAGTAGTACTTTCATCATGTGTTCATTGACTATATATATAGTTGCCCAGTACAAAGATATCAAAGTTTTGCTCTTTTGGAGTACCCTTTTTTAACTGATGAGACATTTACAGAGGAAAAAGACAACTCACTTTGAATTAAGATAATAGAATATGACTCTTATTATGGGAATAACCTCTTTAATCCTTCTTGTGATCTCCCCAAGGGTACAATGTTGATGATAGGGGAGGGAATGCATAAAGATTGCACTCATGTGGGAGAAACACTGCACACTATCGAAAGACCATCTCTCAATAGTGCTCCAATATCCCCACAGAGAAAGCACAGCTCATTCAAAATGCAAATCTAACCGGCATAAACCTCAGTACAGCCACTTGTCTGAGAATGGAGCAGAAGTGTTTACTTTTTTTTTTTTTTTCTCTACTCTGAGGAGTAATTTATAACAACAATATTCATTCTGTCTAAGCAGTCTCTGGCACCAGAGTATGCATATCAGCAATTGTAATATAGTCATTCACTATTGGCACTCCAGGCCAATAAAGTTTATTTCACTTGGAGTGCTGACATGGCTGTCTGCAAACAAGGCTCTGAGAACTAAGACAGCTGGAATGCCATTAAAGAATATTGACTTTCTCTCTTCTTTTTTATCTTTTTCCCTTTGGTGCAACTTTAGTGCATTTAAGAATGTTAGCCACCTCCCAAAACATGAAAGCAAAACTGGCAAAATCTATTTTTATATTTTCCTCCATGTATATCCCAAGTAACAGAAAACAGTGAAGATTAAACCACACAATGGATTTGGGGAAGAAAAAAGAAGTTGTGTACATTGCCCAGATGGTTGCATCAGAGATTTCATAAAGGCTTTTTGTGAGTTTAAAGCTGGCTGTGTAGGGAGGGGCTGATTATTAATAATTTAATACCTTTGGCAGGATCAATATGACTAATTTGTTATGTCTGCAGAGCTAATTCCTATTCCTTTGTGAACTGAAGACTTGAAAAATTGAAGTAACAATTTAAAAGAAAAAGCATTTATAGGGATTAAGGGGAACTGATTGATTCTGTCTTAAGGTTAAACAGAATTGATAATCTAAGAATAAATATAGGGAGTTCTTTTACAGTTGTGACATGTTCAACTTGAAGAACTTGCTACGTCAATTTTTTATTACTGGAAGTGGTTTCTGAAAATCAGACTTTGTAACCAATTCACATGTGAGTTATTTAAAGAAAAAAACATCCTTTCAGTAGCTGATTCTGTGATAGCCCGTAGAAGGAGGCCTAAGCAGTCTGTACTGTGAAGTTACATAGCTTAGCAGACTAGAGGAATACAGGACGCTGAGTTCCAGCCAAAGGTGAGGGAGTTTGAAAGAAACTGATCTTCCTCTCCCTTTCTTTCCTGAACTATTCAAGTCATTGAGCAAAGTTCATCCCAGAGAAACAGTGTATGTCCTTCATAGAGGTTTCCAGGCTGGCTTAGACTCAACAGGAAGAGGAAGAGCAAATGCCACAGGTAAAAGTTTGCAAGGGCAGAAAGCAACCACCCCCTCTCATTTAGTGAAAGGTGGAGTACCAAGTACAAATCTATGGCATGGAAATACCAGGCATTGCTAGCAGTGGCATTCCTAACTAACTGTCTGCTCCATCCACTCCATCTACTGCCTCCAGTGCTCTCATATGCTCAGCTCATCATCTTTGGTGTGAGCCCTCCCCAGATGATGGACCCTTCCATCAGGAGTCCTCTCTCTCTCTCTGGTAGCCCTCATCACAGTTACAGGGCAGGACTGGTTTCCTGGTCTTTCTCATTGATCTGCATTTTCATGATCTTTGCATTAGCATTTCATGCCTTCAGGCCATGCCTTGTGGGTCAGAATGCCTGTCTCTCTGCTGTTGTTGTGGATGCATTGTCTGCTATGCAATGATGGGAAAGCACCTGTCTGCAGCATGGATTAAAAGGAAAACCAAAAATGGGATGTTTTATGCAGAAGAACAAAAACCAAAACCAAAACCAAGCCACATGGAACAATTGGATCACACTCAAGAGGAAATTTCCAAGAGAAATGAATAGTGAAATTGATCTCCTGTGATGTTTACTGCTATTAAATAAAGAACAGAATATTATATTTGGCTCTAGCAAATACAAAAAGCATTATTACACAAATGTCAGTTTATAGTGTCCTATAGTGGGTTCCACTCCATACAAAGGGGAAATAAAGCTGAAGAATTCTTGCAAAATGTTTAAATAATTAAAATAACTATACTATACAATGCAGGGGAATTACAAGTTGCAGAACACACCTTGAAGGAATGTTAGCATGGACTTGCAGTACTTGGTGCAAATAATTGTATTACACTGCTGTAATTAAAATACACGTGTGAGATTTTAGTCCTCCAGTCACTGGTGAAGGGCTGTGAAACACAAATTATTTCAATATTCTATTAACACCTGAACCCTGGAAGGAAAGTTACACCAAGAGCAGTCCCTATTAACATGTTCAACCAGTTTCTCAATTTTTTTTTTTTTTGCAGAAAGCTGGTTGCTGGTTTTTTTTTGGTTGTTTGGTTTGGTTTGTTTTAATAATTGCCAGATTTGTAGGGAGGAGTGGGCATTCAGACACTTTTCTAAATCTTTATACACTTTATTTTCTTGCAAGTACATCACTAGCACAAGCATGTATATATATACACATGTCCTTAAAAGCAGTAAAGCCAGCTGTAGCTCAACATCTGGTTGGTTTGGCTTGTAAAGTGTGCAGAACAGCACTCTGGAAATTGGGAAAATTATGTCCTTTTTCATGCAAAACTAGTAAGTAAATAAGTTATTAGAAGAACTGGAATAGCCACTGCAAAATAAAGCTATTTTCATGGTATATAAAGCAATTTCATTTCTAATCGCAGTGACATTGAATTTAATACACTTCTTAAATAAAAGAAAGTCAATGAAAAGAACTCTTTATAATGATGAAAAAAGGTCTGATTTTACACAAGGATAACTATGATCCTTGGATTATGAACAGGAATAAGTAATTTTCATGCACATGTATGCATTACTTGTTTGTATACAGGTGTAAGATGTACAAGCAGTCTGGTTTTGACATATCTTTTGAAATTATATAAAATCGTATAAACAATAACACCATGCAAGACAAAAGAGAATCTAGACCCTGCATGTACAGTGGAGAATAATGATTTTGAATTTAGGATAATGGTAAATGTGAAGTCTTTTTTTGACAGAAGTAATGGAAAGGATGTTGATGGAGAATCCTGACCAATGTCATCTACTAATGAATAAATGGCAACTATCAGAAGTACTAATTATAATGGAATTCTCCTTTTTTTCAGCATTACTTTATGGTTTTTACTTTATAGTCCCAGAATACTCCTATACCACTTGCTGATGACTTCATGTGGTTTTGGGCTCATATTGCTTTATTTCTGTTAAAAAATGTCAAGTGATTAAAAAAAGATATTGCCAGGAAAACTGGCAGTCTTTTAGTCAGGGTTAAAATTCAGAGCTAATTTTACATAAAGTACTTATGCTCCAGGATTGCACTTCCATTCAGAGAGTTAATGTAATTCTGATTTTGCAACATGCTTCCACAGTGTTTCTACTTTGTCTTCTGTGCTTCATGGCAAAACACTAATGTGTAATAGCTTCAGCCTCCAAAATATTTGCCTAGCATTTTTCTTAGGTCTTGAAGCACTGAGCAACAAATTAGGACTATGACTGTGAGACCAACTAAAAAGACAAATTCCGTGCTAGGTTCTTCTCAACAGTACTCTATTAGTAATTCTTTCCTAATTAAAGGGCCTCAGCTGATCTAGTACTTCAAGAACCACACCATGGAGATTTTTGAATTTTTAGAAAATGTAATTACAGCAAATCAACTTACCAGCAGGAAAAAAAGTATTATTAACAGAAACTGCCACCACCCCAAAGTCCTTCTGTTCTAAACAGAGAAAACTAAAAGGCTGAAATAAACCTTCTGGTGAAAGTATTCCTGGCTGCATCTCAAATAAAATACAACTTCTAGAGTGGTGACAAGGTTGTAACAAAATCCTGTTCAAGACTGATGATGGCTGCTGTTTGTCAGTAGCAAAAAAACCCAAACCCAAACCCAACCCAACCCCAGCCCCAAAATCAACAGCAAGTTGTCCCAGATCCCTAGTTAATCCAGAAAATGTTGACTTTTATATTACTCTGACTTTTGTTTGTTTATTGCATTAAATATAATGCCAAAACCTCTGGATTGCAGTGCTGCTAGAAACATAATTTTAACTGATCTAGACAGATATAATTAGGAAAATCAAGGTGAGTCAGTATTATTTTTATACAGTGTATCGAAAATGATCCTAAAAAATTACAAAAACTGATGAAAAAGTTGTGAGAGCCTCAACATTCACAGAGGGACCTGTTGTAGATAATTCTTTTCTTCCTGGAAAATACATTTCTATTTTAGCTGGTTCAGGAGTCTTTGCAAGGTTCCTTGCAAGGAGAATTACTGGATAAAGAGGAGCTATGATAGCTTGAAAAATGCACATTTTATAAGTTCAAGTTCGGTATGACTTCATCATGTTATAGTTCTCTTCTGGTACCTCAGTCCTCTCCTTTAAATACCAAGCAGTAGCTCCCAAGTCAGTAGGTAACTCAAAAATGGTCAAAGTGTTTCCCTCATGCTTACGCCACGCGATGTGACAGAGGCGGGCGCAGGTGGCTGGGGGAGAGGCTGGGTGTCTGAAAGGAACAGGATGGACAGTGCTGCGCCGCCTGGAAATGGCACAACAAGGGCCTTGCACAGCTGGTGTCATCTCTTGCCTGTGAACTGTTTCTGGAGGTCCCCTCCTCTAGGTTGTGTGTGGATATTCCTCTCGTGCCTCAGCCACGTGAAGATTTTCCTGTGCAGCTCACAGGGCAAGTAAAGTTGCATATTCCTCCTCAGAAGGATCTCCTTGTAAACCCAAATTATTTGTAAGTTATGCTTCATTTCACCTCTCTTAGGAAAGGCCAACAGCAACCTGTTGGCACATTTTGCTTTGTACTATGGTGTGTGAATACTTACTTTGAAGCATGACATACTTATCCTGGTAGAGAAAAGGAATTACTAATTACCAGAAAGATTTAATTGCTCTTCTTTTAAATCAATATGAAATATTTTAATTATTTCTATTGTCTCTACCTCACAGAATTCTTTAACTTTCAGTCTATTTTGTTAGCTTTTTCAATTAGTTTAGCAGAGCTAATCAATAGATCAGCTTCTATATATCAAATCAGCAAAGCAGGGCCTTCTAAATTACACTACTAACTGAAGAACAGCCTTTTTCAGCTCATTAGACTCATTATAGAAAATTGTATTTGATTCACGGGCCTTATAAAATTTTTCTCAGATGACTGAATTTTCCTCTCTATCAAATTTAGCTTAATAGTAGGTTATTTGGAGATAAGTAAGGAAACAATCTCCGGCTTTCCACCAGAGGCTGATAGGCTAATTTGGTTTACTTAGCTTTGAGTGTGCTGAGGATGTCTTCATACTTTCTAAGGACTCGGATTGTGCCATGTAAATACAGTCCTGTCAATGAAACTCCAGCACGGAGCCCTGAGGGAGCGCAGAAGACACACTGCCTGCAACTGCCAAGGGGGATTACGGAGCAGTTCCTCTAATCGTTGACCCTTCTTGGTTTTAGATTCATTGTCTCCTGATAAGGAAGGACGCTAATTACTTTGTCCCGGAACACTGGGCAGTCTTTGTCCATTCACTCCTCATCCTGTACATCTGGGTAAGGAGCAAGATGCTAGTTCTACACACTGCGGTTATTTTTGCTTTTTCCCCATTGTAGTTTTATTGTCTTGGTAACTTGCAAATCATTTCATGTCCTACAGCTATCCCACACAGTGTGGAATGTACACATCCATGAAGCAAGAACATTTTCCACCATAAAATGATTGTTCCTGATAGAAATCTCCATTTGTAAAAATACCAAGCTCAGGGAGGATGCACAATTTCCCAAAGAAGGAAGCCTTTTTCAGTAATAGAACCCCAGAAAATGGCTCTAATTCTCTTCAAGGCAGGTCATTTCATCTAACTGTTACTGCAGAGCTGTAGAAAAGCAAGTATTTCTGGGTAACTTGACCAGAGGGAAAACAATTAGGCTACATTACTGAAGTGTAGTAATATGTTTTCTTGGCAGCAGACATGCCTCTGTGGTTACTGCCACATATAATGTACCCTCTTTAAAGACTGGAGGCTGGAAAAACAAACAATTCAGAAGTGCACAGCGCTGAGTCCCACACACTCAATACATGTTAAGAAAACTGTATTTCAGTTGTGGATTCATAAGCTTGTTTTACCTCATTTCACACGTACTCAGACCTGCTGGTTCAGATACTCTATTTTAGATTAAGAAAGAATCTGGCCCATTTTTCAAAGCTCAGCTAAATCATTACTGAATTCCCCTAATTCATTGGCAAAATGATGGAAAGAGAAGCAGCGAGGAAGCGTGACGAAAAGACCAGTGAAAAAAACCAGGTATTATGGTTATACAAGACACACACTCTTGTAGCTTATAAATACCTCTTCTATGCCTAAATGCACATGCAGTGCTGTTAGAACTGTATTGAAACTGAAACATCCATTGCTCAGAGTTTAGAAAAAGCAACTTTAAGATTACCTATGCAACTCTAATTCAGCTTTCTTGAATCTTTACATTAGGACATTAACTTTAATTACATGGCTATATATTCTTGGTATTAAGGGCCCTTTATTGCTTAATGCAAATGGTAGAAAGTGGTTACTCATTTGAGAAACTGTTTAACTTTGTGATTTAGGTTAATCAAGTGTAGTTACCAGTTAAAGATCCCAATGTCCCAGGCTTTATCTGCTTCCAGAATCCCTACCCTACATGTAGGCAGAATACAAACTTTAATGTGAATACTTCTTACGGTGTTCAATACTAGAGATTAATGCCTGATCACTTCACAAACGTTCCTCAATTTGTTTATGCGACACCCCTGTTAATCAAGGGCATTGTAATCTCCAATTTGCAAATGGGACAGCAAGGTAGAGAAGAAGGGTTAGATATTCAAGGGTCAGAGTATCCATGGTACCTTAAGTTGCCCACTTGGGACGTTTATTTAATTTTCCATAGAAGCTATTGTCATATGACTCTTCATGTTTTTCAGGTTCAGGTTCCAGTAAGTTCAGTTGCAGTTCTGAGAGTCGTGAATTTCTCATAGGTCCTTATGCCTCATGCTGGACATGTAGGACATGAAGACATGCAATTAGCCATGACCTTAGAAAAGTCTGGTTTGCATAACTTGCTTAGCATCACACAGATGGGAAGAGGGAGGGAAAAAATGGAATTCCTCAGAACCATATTCAAAGGTCTCAGCAAGGAAATCCTCCCTTTTCTTTTTGATGTCTCATTTTAGTTTCAAACAACCTCTTAGTAAGACCTGATTCACTCTTTGAATATGCCTTTTATGAACTGAATGTGTGAGGATCCTTGTGGAAATGATCACATCACTAAAGACTATTTCATAATGTATATATTATAAGGAGGCTGAATTAATAGTACCCTAATAACTTTATCCTGGAATTTTGTAACTTCTGAGTACTTTAAGCTTTTTGTTTTGTTTTTTTCTTACATATAGGTGTGTATCTATGTATGTTTTGTGTGGGCATCTGTGATTTCCTTTCAGCTGCAGCCTGAAAGCAGAGATACTCCATCATCTCAGGGCATCACAGTGCCTCTCTGTGTGTCCTGAGTAGGAATCAGGGTCTTAAGCTAAAGAGGTAGCTAAGAGATAGCAATTGCAGGGTTTTATACTCTGTGCACAAGGAATACATGTATATGTTTCCCACATAAAGTATTTCTGTCAGCAGATAGAAGAAGAAATCTGCTGACAGAAGGAATCTGAAATTAAAAAAAATTAAGGATCCATTCTGGATTCTATCAGGAGATTCTCTTCACCCCAACCTTGAGTCATTTAGCATGGTTCTCTCCAATCATCTTACTGCAGTTTTACATCCTGGGCTCATGATCCTGCCTGTTTTCCTCTTTACTCAGCCTTAGTCCAAACATTGCTGGGTTGCTACCTCTTTGAGTCTCTTGAAACTACTAAAACAACAAAAAAAACCCCACCCTTCTGTTTTACTGTTCCTACCATCTCCTTTTCACAGACTGCTTCTACAATCAGTTCCCACAGTACTTGGTCTGTTCCATTCTACCTAAGTTTTCCGAAAGGTCCTGCTTCCAGCCTGCTGTGTTATGTTCCAGTTTTACTCTTTGCCTCAGAAAACTATCTAATCACAGAGGTCATTTTTTTCCAGAAAACCAGACGTCATTTCCTCCATTGCTTCCTTGATTCATACTATTTTCTTTTGTCAGACCGATCCATACTTTGCCTCTTCACTAGCTCATGGGTGCAGCTGCCCACACACCAGACCCCAGCCTCACTCTCCACAGCAAACCTCATGCAACTTTGTTTCCCTCAGGCATCCAGTCTCATGCTTGATTAGCCCAATTTTCTATTTTCCAACTGTCGATCCTATTGCTTCTCCTCCCCAATCCTATTGTCACTTGAATGTATTCACTAATACAATATTATTCCTCCCTCACTCTCCTACCCCGCATCTCTTTTTATGCTGTTTGGGGAAGAGCCTGAGAGAGGGCCTGGGGCAGATTATTCAGACAACAGGATGGGCAGGTTTGCTGCCTGTGGTTGTGATGGTAGGCTCGGTATTCCTGCTAGGACATTCATGTAGGTATGATCATATACAGGTTTTCTAAAGAATGAGTCAAAGCAGGCTCTACAGAAAATAGATGCAGCAGGCAGATGTACGGTCCACACAAGAATGTGTTTACAAGGTAAAGAGTCTGGTAAAAGATGAACAGTCTTGCTAAACAGCAGAAGTAAAAGCAAGGGAGCAAAAAGAGACATACTTATGGATCATGGGCTCTTTCTGTGACGTATGATAGATAAGGTATGTAAATATCCAGATCAAGATGCAAGTATGATGTAATACACAAGCCTCTCGGCAGCTGTAAAAAAATGAGGGTAAAAAAGCTTGCAAGGCTTTATTGGCTTCAGAAATCCTTCATGGTGTTGTGCCAATACATGGCAAGAGCATACATGAGTTAGCATGTGTTTATTAAGGTGCAAGCGTGTTAGAGCTCTTCCCTAAATGCTGGACTTTTAGTCCATGGTTATTCTCTGAAAGAAAATAGTGCTGGAGTCCTTGGACTGTGGATTCGCCAGCCCCAAGGTCTCTAAGATTTCAACAGTGGAAAAAAGACAAAATTAGCAAATGCTAAACAGTTCTTAGCTCAGATAAAAGCAACTACTGCATTTAATGGCTTTTTTGAGTTTTCATGTTTGACCTGTTAACTCCAGTCAGACTTAAAACCCAGACAAATCTGTGCAGCCTTTCCTGAGGGTGGCAAAAGGCATATCCCTGATAGAAAGGGTTTTTCCTTTCCCTTCAGATAACTTTTATTTTCTTTCAAAGGAAAGATTTCTCCTATTTAATATGAACAAAGCAATACATTTTTCTCAAGCCTCATTTTCAGAAATATCCAAATCAGTGACTTAAATTAAAATATATATAAAAATAATGTAATACTGCCTAAGAAAGGCAACTAGCTTTTGAACTGTCAGCTCAATTATTTAAAATACAACAAAATTATAGGTGGCAGAACACAGCATCTTATAATGGGAAACTTAATAAAACACACTGTTACCACTTCCATCCCTAACACTGAAACTAATTTAGTGCTCTTGTCCTAGAAGGTGTTTTACATGTTTTGGGATTGTTTCTACTTGTGTTTGGTTTTCTAGTTTTTATCACCACTGAAGAAAATAAACAAATGGAAATCAACTCACTGCTTACATCCGGGTTTACGGGAGGGGGAAAAGTGTTGCAAACTGGACCACAATTAGTGAATGCTGATCTGAAGAAATACTCAACAGCAACAGCTGCCTGTCTGCACAGCTGCAGAAGGGATCGCCCTTTACAGAACAGATTAGTCTTGGGACTCTCTTCTATTGATTCTACCCACTCAAAAAATTCAACAGTAGCAAGAATCTCCAGCATCATCCAAATTAAAACTTCTTTTTCAATGTATTTTCAATCAGACCTTTCACTTTTGAGCTTAAAATATGTAAACATTTCCAGCTCCCAGCCTATATAGAAAATGTCTGGGGATAGAGGGTTTAGACAATGATTCAGTTTCTTTGGTTTTTCTTCTAAAATATTTTAAGACAATTCTAAATGCTTCTGGAATCTCAGTAATCTGCTTTCTAAGATCTTGTCTACAATGGGATTTACTGAATGGCATAATTCTATCCCTTTCATAGACTCACGTACAAGTTTCCTTATTGTGCCTCACCCCAGCGCAGCTTGTATTCCAGCAAAACCACAGCTGTAAATCTCCTGTAAAACTTTTCAAAACACTGTCTTGCCAGCACGCTGTTTCCATTATCATGCTGCTGTTCAAACCTTGACATGGCCTGGGTTATGGGACCTGGTCAAACTCTAACAGCTGGATGTAAAACAACTCAGTGGAGAGTGGAAAATTAAACAGTAGGAAAGATCTGAGGAATGCTGGGAAGCTACAGGTGGCAGAGCTCTCACAAGCCAATAACTTTGGAAGGAACCTTAAGCTCTAGCTCTCTAAAAACTCTTTTATCAGTTTTGCTCAGGGATTAAATACTTTGCTTTGGAGAAATGAAATCAAAATGAGATGGAAAATAAACCAATGTCATTTGGAAGATTAGGACACATTTAAATGCTAGACGTTTTGTCTGCCCAATTTAAATATCTGTTTTCCCTCTCAAAATATATATATGTGTGTATGCACATGAACATATATACATATATGTGTATGCATGTACTATTTTGTTTATGTAAACTCTGATTTGCACACCGATAGCATAGTCAATTATTTCCAGTGAAAAGTGTTTGAATTCTTTCTCTCAATTGTAACTATTTGCATGTGATCTAAATCCTAACAATATTTAATCCAGTTATCCTCAAAACACTCCTTAAATGGTGAGACTGCTCCTGTGGCTGGAGAACTAAAGCACAGAGCGCCATAGTCTAAGTGATTTACAAAAGTAATGTCTCAGATGGAGTAAGAGCTGAAATAAGATGAGCAAGGGCTTCAAACACTTCCTGTCTTTTGATATTAAAATAAAGGCACAATGAAATGTATCTTTTAACCTAATTATGAGTAGATTTAATATCAAAATGGATATTATAAAAATTAAAAATCCTGAGACTCAAGGTGATTCTTAAGTCTTCTTTTTTTTTTAAGACTTAAAACGTAACAAGTAAGTAGCCATGTTTGCAAAAGCCTCTGAAAAGTACATGAAACTTAAAGAATCTTTTTGTTCTTTTGAAGATAGAATTTGGATAGATTTTTTTCACAGTTGTATCCCTGGATTCTCAAGCTCCTTCCGAATTCTTCTCCTCATCACTTATGTGCAATTATTTTAAAACCTGGTCTTACTGTCTCTTTGAAAATCCATACCAATTACACTGTTCAAATTGTATTTCACTGACACTGAGAACATCAGATAAAAAAATTAAACCTGGGTATTGCTGAAAAGGGCAACAGCCGCAGCAAAAGCAGGAATAAAAAGGAAATTAGGATAAAGAGTTTAAAAATAAGTTCCCAGGTGCATGCCTGATTTATATATATTCTTTCCTATAATGACTGAAGGTTTCAATCCCCTTACATCAGGGGTTATAGGCGTTGTCCACTGTTACCTTTTTAAAAGCTTCAGAGGCTTGTATCTCAGCTTAGTTCTGGAGAGACAAGTGTGTTTTGTATTACTAGCAGGCACCTATGGGTATCCCTCTATTCTGTCATAAGGGACTGGGTCTAAATTGCTGTACCTTAGAACATCTCCAACACTGTTTCAGTGGCTGTCTGAAAGGCCTTTACCCAGACTGCAGGCTTTTCACCTTGCTTTTTCACCAGAGGGGAACTCAAGTACAGAGGGCCAAAGAGAAACATCATTCTTAGAGACCGAGACCTAACTGCCCCCAGAGAGGGACCAGCCTGAAAATGAAACAGTCTTTTACTAACAGATGGTCTTTCATGTGATAGATGAAACATATGGATAAAGGAAGACGGAGAAGTTTAAAAAGCTGCTGCCTCTGTTGAATTATTTCTGAGGTACATAGGACATTTCACTTTACACTGCTCTCAAACATATTAAAACATTTATGGAAATAAAACATAAAGAAAATAAAAAGAAGGGGAAAATGCCACTGCACATTTGTTTTGTTTTTCTTTGACTAGTTTTTCTGTCACAATCCAATTTGCCTGCACTTTTAACCTGTTACAAAAATACATTGTTATGTTCTCTGCATATTTTTTAGCACTTCTCTCCCAATGTAAGATCTTTACACAGAGTTTATTGGATAGTTTCTATTTATTACATTCTGAATGAGTCCTATTCTTTCACCCTGCATAGACCAGACTGGTTAGTCTCAGCTAAATGCTCAACAATCCAAAGGCCCAAAGTGAGGTTATCCATCTTGTGTGAAGTTATGCAGATATCTCTGCTGTCACCTGTCTTGTTCAGTGTGTACATGAGGTTGCCTGGGTAATTAGAATGAAAATCTGTGCTGCACTGACATCGCACACAGATCAATGTTTCTTTCTCAGCAAACCAGCAAACCCAGATGGCACAAAGTCTTTGCCTTCACAGTGTCTGGGTGTGATTGAAACTTGGCACTCAGTTCAGACAAAAGAGAGATTATAGAGGGAGACGGGAGGGGGAGGTGGGCAGCACAAAGGAATGGCAGGAATTGTTTTTGCTCCTATAAGTGTAACTATAGTTCATCCTTATCAAAGAAGTTCATAGCATTGAGATGTGTCATGGAACTAATTGGGCTTCATTCTTCCAGCATCATCTTGGGTCAAACCCACTCCTTTATAAAGCACAGCTTCTTGCAAACAAGGAAAACAAACAAAACAACACCAACAAAAAAGACAAACCAAAAAATACTTTCATAAGCATTCCTGCATGCAGCTCAACGCTGATTCAAATCTATATATACTTGGATTGTAGCTACATGAGAGACAACCCTTTCCTGCAGGTGTAAAGGCAGCAGTTCATTTTAAATGCATCACTCATGAGTGAAGCCGATATCAGACAAGCCAGCTCTTGGTTTGGAAGCCATGGTAGGTGCTAACCACATGTCCTGCACATCTTGAGGGTTGAGTTGATAAATGGACAGCATGCTATTGAGCAGACAATGTGTCTTGCTCCTCTAATATAGTTCAGTATTAATTTCATAGAGGTTAAAGCTTTTTGCAATGGTAGCAAATCCTCTTGATTCTGAACTGAAAATAGCCTGTGTAGACATCCTTATCTCATATGAAGTGATTTTGGAGAAACACACTATCTAAGAAAAAGTGAGCTCATTCCTCTGGCCATTCAGAAGTGACTAAAACCAGAGAACCTTCAGTTATCATGTCAAGGCATTTGAACTACTAATCTTTCTTCTCAGCAGCACTTACTCATACAGACTTGACACTGTTGTAATGCCATCACATGGCTTGTATCCTGCTATCTTGTGACTGTCATAAGCAGACAGGCTCCTGTCTGCTCATATTGTAGTGTTTAGAAGTATCCTGAGTGAACGCTAGCCTGTGACATAGCCCACATCTCCCTCATATCCATGGATCAGTGAAAAATTTCCGTATGTATCTCAAAGAAAAAAATCCTTAGAGAAAGGAGTCCGAAACTAGACATTTCTGAAAAATTCAGTTGACTTTACTGAAACACTTTCACCTGTGCAGATTCTGAATCTCACCAATTCATGTTCAGTGTCATTGGTCATGAGACGAAATCTATGCAGCTGGTATTTATAGAGAAGAATAAAGTAAAATATATGAAACGTTGATCCTTTAATTCTGCACTTGTCATAGTTAAAAGAACTGTGTGGAATAACCGAAGATGGAGGGGAAAAATTAAAATACATCACTATAAGATATTTCTTTTTATAACTCCATACTCCTCCTCCAGTTTTTTTATACACTACTTTTCATGTTAATTATCTCTCTCTTATACCATTAATAAACAAAAAGGGATAAACATCTACATCAGCAATATCTTTTTCTACTTTCTATGACTTTTAAATAAATGTATGTTTATTATGTAGAAGCACTAGAGCATATTAATGTCTCTTGGAAAAAATGACATTCAGCAAACAACAAAAATACATGCATAATGATGTATATATATCTGCTTATTAATGCTCTGCACACAAGCATGTATAAGCAGCATTGCTGATAGCCCTATGTGAAAGTTACTGTTGGTGCACACAAATCTGAGGTACAGAGCACTTTCAATTTCAGTAATTGACTACAAGGTCTGCTTCTCCAGTTCCTCATGGGAGTTCATGAGGACATGCATCTGGCACGATGTTAATCATATTTGTTCTGACACACAGCAGTACACCAACTATTTCCCTTGGCAGATTACTTTCTATTACCCTATATAAAAATGGCTGACATCTTCAAAATGCTAATGAGAGATATATCAATTTTTATAAGAGCTTGGGTGGTTTCCAAATATTTTTAAATGTACTAAACAGATTGTGAAATATACTCAGTATATGGTTATAAACGCAATATGTTAACTTTCTTTGTTGTTGCATGCTTTGTAATCTACACTGGCAGAGATTAAATATGAGCAGATGAAAAAATGTCCCTGAAATATTGGTTTATTTTTACTTCTTTTGCTTAATTGCTTGTTTTTCTTCAGTCATTTCTTACACCTTAATTGAACAAAATATCTTTACAGTTGCTACATCAGTTTGCACCACTGAAAAGTCTGGCCCATTGCATTTTGAGCCAGAAGATGAAATTATGATTGGATTACAGGAATAAAACTCTAACCCAATTAGACTGTGGAACTACTTTTTCTTTCTTATTACACTGCGATGAAAATGCTTTAAAATTATGCCTCTACCTATTCTTTTTTAAACATTTTCCTAACAGAATAGCTTCCAATTTAAGGGTAATCTGGTTTTATCGCAAGCTTTATCATAACTGAGACACCGATATTCTCAACTGACTACAATGAGACACACATTCATGAGCAGATTTACCTTCCAAAATGTAGATCATGCATACAGAGCTGTGATATACTATTCCTTGAACAAAATTATCTACAGACATAAAAAAATCACAACTGAAGATTTCTTATTTACTCATTGTGATCTGACTGATGTTAAAAAAGAAATGAAAATGAAGCAAAGTAAAACAAAGTGAGGAGGGAGGGAGAGAAGGAAGGAGGCAAGGAAGAACATAAAAAGGGAAAGAAGGAGGGAAGGCAGGAGGGAAGGAAGGGAGGAGGGAAGGAAGGAAGGCAAGCAGAAGAGGTAAAGGTAGGCAGGGAACAGGGAAGGAAGACTAAGCAGAGGGCAGGTAAGGGCATGAATCCAGTGCGTTGCTAAAGGTTCTGATAATTACTGTTGAATTATGACTAGTGAATAAGAAACTAATCTAATTAATGCTACGGTTAGCCGATAGAATTGATATCTCTAAGTATTTCTGATATTTATAGACCAAAGGCCTTAATGATTACAAGTGGGAACAAATTAATTTAATAAATGCAATGCTACTATTAAAATTAACAGAACTAAGTATATTTTTTCTCCAAGATACTGGACAGGTGGCTGCTCCAAGGTGAGATCCAAAACTCACAAAATGAAATGGGAAAATTATTTCTGGTTTTGGACAGCCAATCTTATATTTTCAACACTTTCACCTCTCTTCTTTTTTCCTTGGTTATGTGAAGAAAACAGAGGTCTTGGGAGCATCCATCTAGCCAATGGAGAACACTGTAAACAGATCAAAACATTATGGTTTACATTTTTTGCAGAGGATCCACAAGACATACTGATTTTGCAACATGGTGAAAAATGCAACAGGATATTGCTTGTTGTGACATTAATTCTAGTGAGAAGTGGAATATTCTGCACTCTGTCCTAAAAACTGCAACATTGCCTTTTTGTAATTGTCTGATGTTATGAAAAAAGTGTAATAATTCAGTAAAAATAGCTTTCTGATAGAAGGAGGTACTTGCATGATTTCCAAGACAGTGTATATGCTCAGAAAGTCTGTACCTTCCTGAATAAGCTTTAATTATTATATGCAGCTATGGAAAGTGTTTTATATTCTTTATTCTTTATAATAAGCAACAATCATAATGTTGAAAGCCTCATAAACTGTAGAGTACAATGCATACATAGCAGAAGATACAACATCACTTTCAGCATAACAAACAGAAGATAAATGCCAAAATCACAAAATGCGTAGCCAAGGTAATCTTTTTTAATAACATCAATGAAGTAAAAACTGTGCCCACAAAAGTATGCAGTAAACTAAAGAATTTAGCTCCTGAAAGCATCCTGTTCTTGACAGGACATAATTATTAGTTAAATTAGTTTCTTATTGTATCCACAGTGGAATTACAATATTTTGGATTGCTCTAAATGAAAATTATTTCATTTAATTTCTTTGATTTTCTGCATGCATTCTGAAAAAGACCAGTTCTAGGCAAATCTAGTCCACTTTGTTTCTAAAGGTTCAGCTGTAAATCTGAGGACTCTGACATACAAACTTTGCTGGATTCAGGTACAAAGTTGTGATGTTTCTGCTCTCAGCCTTTTCTACTGGTGTCCCAGAGGCTTCTGCATCAATAACATCCTTGGAAAATAGAAATGGATTTTGGCACCTTAGCCATAGTTTATAACCCAGCATATTAGCTCAAACTCACCTTCCGTAATGGCTTCAGCTGTAGCTTCAGGCTGCGCTCTGGAGTTGCTGTGGTGTAGACATGTTTTATTGACTCTGCTATGGCAGCAGGAATTTAGGAGTGGTTAAAACTTCACTCATAGTGATAGGAGTCATCAAAACACCCCTGTCGCCACATCAACCCTGCAAATCCCTTGATCAGTGTAGACAAAACCAACAGTTCTGTGAAGCAACCATTTCCTAGCATGATCACAGACACTTCAGCAGTTTCGTGAGGTCATATTTTAATAAACAAATCATTGAGAAGGTGTTCTGCAAGTGCTGAGGAGAGGAGGAAGGGCATCTGATTTAGAAGGCTTCACAGGCACAAAAGCAGTGACTTGTTATGAGGGAAACGGTGCAGCTGCCATCCTGGGAGCATTCCCCTTGCACTTGTGCTCTTGGGACACAGAAGTCACTGAGCAGACAGTGGGCTTTGGCATGAAGAGAAATACTAAAAATGCCCTATAAGTAGATACTAATAAGTAATAAAGAGTGGCATGAGAACAGAAAACACGAGCTGACTAGAATCTGTAAAGGTAAGAATCATAGACTTGTCTCGGAAATGCATGAAGTTTCTGGTATATGAGTTGGTAAGGTAGCACGAATTGGTCATTTACTCAGTACTTTGCTGGAAACCTCAATCTTGATTTGCAGTTTGTAGAACTTGAATCTGAATCCAGACACTAATGGGCTATTTCACCCCCGGAAGCAAAAACAGAGCACGTGCATATTTGAGAAAGACTGATAAAAATGCATTGATTTACAGCAGATAAAGACAAAGCCTGCTATAAAGAATTTCTGATGTGCTGACATGAAAGGTAAATAATCATAAAAATACCCTGAGATTCCAGTTCATTGAGAAGACCTATGAATCAGATTTTGCTCTTCCTTCCAATAATCTCCAAATTGCAGGCAAATATTCACACCCAGCCACTGAAGCAACTTTAAAGTATCATTCAGAGCACCAAGTTCTATGAAAAGCTGAAGCAATCTGAGGTTAAACCAAACAGCAAGCCCTTGAAGAAGTGTTTAATATTATGCTTTTTAAAGTATGATGCTGATTCTGATAAGCATCTTGGTGCTATTTTATTATAAGTAGTAAATAAGAATAAGAACAATGACCTTATATAACAATACAAAACTATTTGGTTTTAGTAGTGGGATCGTAACTGATCTTGCGTATTATTTTTTGCTGATACAGAGCTGGCCCTTATTGTATGATTAATTTTTTTCATCAGGGTTGGTGTGTTTTTTTCTGAACAAGTTAGGCCAGACACACAAACCATTATAGAACCTTTATGGCAAATATTACTTTGGCACCGCATTGCACAGCTGTGGCCATTGAAACTGTAGCACACTTGGTAGAACTATGCCAGGAGGTAAGCAAAGATAAACTTTTGGAAAAGTAACAGTAAGATGTGGACCCTCACCCTAAGTTCAACTAATTTAGTGATAACTTGTTCTTAAATTCTGTACCTGCTGAAAATAAACCATTGCCTTCTTACAGCTGTGCAAACTGCAAAAAACCCAAATGAAGTATGATAAGGGAACTCAGCTGAATCAGTGGCCATTACCTGTAATGGGATCTCTTCCAGTTCATAGCAGTGTTGGCACGTGGATGAAGTACTGAAGCATGAGAAATGGTTATCATGAGGGCTGGATGGACATTTTTTGCATTACATGTATTATTTAGTGAAGTCTTCTCTTCCTTGAATAATTTATTTAAAATAACATGTTTCATATGCAAATATACCTAATTAAATACTGTTCATTGAGTAACGTATTTGAAGAGTAGTAGCAAGCATTAATTGGACAATTTGCTAAGAATCATTTTTGCAAATATTTAAGCAGGTTTGGCTCTGGTCCTGCAAAAACTGCTCTCTGTTGATGGCACATATTTTTGTGGATTTCTACTGAAATCAATGAGACTCTGAGATTATATCTATATTACTGTACTAAAACAAGAGTACAACTGATCCTTGCACCAAGGCAGTTAGGCATGAAATGGTCAGTTTTCATACTACCAAACACACTTATGCTCCATGACACAGAAGCCACATGCAAACTACCATAGTCCTGAATTATGCCACCTCATGCACCATGGCCAAGAATGATTTGGATAGGGAAGAACTGCAATATTGTGCGGATGGTCTATACAGTGTTTATATTGAAGACAGCGAATGTCATGTGTGGGTCTACTGAAGACAGAAGATGCTTCAAGATGTATTTTTATTACATTTCTGAGACACCATTAATATACAGGATGTTAAGTTATCATTTGAAATCATGCTGATGGAGACAAGTAGAGATGCCAAAGCACTGTCTTTACTTCTTTGAGTATGGTATGGGCATCCTAATCTTGTGTGATTTAGGGTATTCCTTGCTGTGTCAGTTATCAAGACGTCCAAAGGTGAAGGAAAGCATGGTAGAATGCCCATACCACATGGATGAGTATGTGACATGATAGCAAATGAAAGTGGAACAAAACATGAGGAATGTGTGCTTCTTGAATGGGTTTTACTCATGCTTTTGTGCCTGGGGGTCCCTCCTGGAAAACAGTAAAGCTTAAACTGAAAGGCTGGGCAAAAGGAGGAGTTTATTCACCTTAGTTTTTTCTTTTGTTTTCTTTAGTTTCAAAGACCTGATATTTTGTATGGAAATATATGATCATTTGGCAAAGGTGTGGCAGGCTAACAGAGTTTACATGAAAAGAGTTTAAGTGTAGGACACCTACAAATAATATATTTGGGTTGAAAAATTTGGCAGAATTTATGTTTATGTTTAAATCTATGTTTAAAAAAAATATTAATGGAGTATTCATCCAGTGATTTCAACACATTCTACAAAGGAGGCTGGTATTATTATCTTAGTTTTACAAACTGAAAAACTGAGACTCAAATATGTGAGTCCACTTAATCATCTTATGCTGCTAGCTGTCATTCTAACATCAGATCTAAGATCTGAATTTAAGATTCTTAATCCACAATTTTGTCTGACTTCTTATCAATATTTATTAATGAACACGTAGAAATCTTATTTTGGGGAGCAAAGTTAAAATCCCATCTTTGCTTGACTATTTGCTTGAGAGAAATGAAAAGCTCACTTTGCAAAGAAAGTGGCCAAATGACAAAATTACGGGTTATTCTGGTTTGTGGGATTTCCACTGACAATAAATAAGTGATTTTTTCAGGAAATGACTTTTTATTTGCTGGAATTTCTTGGCCAATAGGAAGAGTTTAGAGAAAGTTCATGTCAAAACCTTTTTGACACAGTTAGTTACAATACATTTCAGACAGGTACTTCTGGTTCAATGTCTGCTTCAGATCAAACAGACTCTATATTTGTATCTGAATCTCTTATCTGCTAGGTGCATACAAACTTTAATCACTTAGCTTTTTAGAAAGGGTAGTGTCCTTACACTGTATAGAAACTTAATAAGATCAGAGAATGACTTCAACATTCTTGTTTTAAACAGGAAAGGCTGTTGGGTTTTCCTGCTAAAATCATAAAATGTCAAATGTCACGAAGTTAAAAATTATTTCAGAATAAAGGGAAATATCTGCATTCTGCAAACCATATAGGAGAAATTTAAAAAGTCATTAGAGTTCTGTTCCTATTGAAATCACAATGAAAACCTCTACTGACACAAGAGATTTTTCAGCAGTGCTGACTGCCTGCCTATAGGTTTTCTAGGTTTATCTACAGTTGCAAGTAAAAAAAAAAGTGACATCTACTATCCTCAGCTGTGGTATAAGCCACAGAAGGAAACAGAGAAAAAGAAATTCTGTGAATATTCTTCATGGAGCTTCACTGCTTCATTGTTTTAAAAATATTTACTTCATTCTCACCTATTTAGATTAAGCCATTAAACTCACCATCAAGCTTAGATAAACCCTTCGGAGGAAGAAAATAAGGCTATCTCAAACTTCTCAGCTGACCTGCAGAAGCCTTTGCTGCTGTTCCACAATGTGTTAGCGTGACTCAGTGGGAGCCATGACTGATTACTCAATTAACATTTCCTGTTCTTGCTGCTGCACTAGACATACAGTCCCAGATGTTCCATGAATAAAATAATCGTAGTGTCCCTGGGAGTGTCAATTTTTATTTGTCACTTCTCTTCCTGTATCTGCTAGGGCTCATCCTAACTGTTTTAAACTTGGTCTGTCCACCTTTTTGTCCAAGTGATTTCTGTCCCATAGGAGACCAAAGAAGAGAGGATATGGCCCTTTTGAGGAGTTAATTTCAGGGCCATGCAGATGAAGGGAGATCAGCCCTGAATAGATTTGCAGTCAAGATACTATTTGCTATTTACATTTTAATAGTAGCTAAAACCTTGAGTCCATTAGTTACTGCCTCATCCGTTTCAGGATTTAGACCCCTGTACCTGAAGAGTGCAGGGCAGGCCAAATAATAAATGTGCAAACTATCCTTGAAGGTCCTGAGACAGCTGTGGTTTTTATTTCTGTTCTTCCGTGTTTTACTTGATACCTTCCCTCTTGTAACAGGGAAACTGAAAATAAATGTGATGCAAGCCCAGCTACAACATCCTGAAAAAGATTGGCGCCAAGTCATAAACTAAAGATTGCTTCGAATAAAACATTCTCATCATTAACTCTCATATTCTCTCCATTAACTAACATCATTTTGTTCATGAGAAATTTTTCTCAGATTTCTGTGTCTGACTTGCTGTGAATTCTATAGAGGACTGTAATATCATATTATATAGACGTTCTCAATGATGCCATAGATTTTAGTTGACATGTTATTTTCTCTGTTCCAAAGAATTTAAGAGAATCATAAACAAGGTAAGACAGCAATAGCTAGGAAATCACATTACTGAATAATAAAAAGGTCTAAGTGGGACAGAACTCAGAAATTCAAAATATATGAGATGGTAATAGTCAGGAAATTTGATTCTTAAAGATGAACATGAGAAGGAAAGAAAATAGAAGAACTTCTGATACCACAATGAAAATAGAAAGCTATTGAATGGAATTTGCTTTAACAGAGTTATAGAAGAAATTTTAATGTGGCCATTCACATAAGGAGAACCTGTTACTAGTCGCATAAGGATCTTCTAAGTGGAAAAAAATAAAGTGCCTATATGATAAGCCTGTAAGATAAGCTTTATTGTTGTTGTATTTGAGGAGGGGTGGGAAGTGTTAGAAAAAGGTTTCCACTTACAGAACTGTTTATTCTCAACTTAAGTTCACTAATTTAAATGTCACAGTTGAAGGTTTATCTCTAGCTGTGTGAAAACTGCGGGCACATACCTCAGGCAGGCATTCCACTTAATCTTCAACTTGTTTCTGTGTAATGATTAACCTGAGTAAAACTTTAAATAGTTATTGATCATTCCATTACCTAAGCAGGTGATAGAGCAGAGATTAAGTTTATGGAAAAGTAACAAAGTTTTGCTTGGTTTTATCCTTTAGATTCTGTGCTCCGAATACTTGGGCCCAAATCCACAAAGCATGTGTGAACTTAAGAGTGTAAATAGTGTCCCTGAAGTCAAGGATATTATTTGATTGCTTAAAATCAAATATATATTTAAGAATTGTGATAGATGAAGGTCATATCTCATGCAGTACAATAACACTTCAATGAAGTAGTGTTAATCTTTATATTAATGCATAATTCCTACATTAAGAGGAATTTTACTTTCACAAGATAATATTTAAAGAAATGTGGGGGTTTTTCTTTTTAAAGATTCTTATTAGATTATCTCCTTTTAGCTTTTAGTTTTGATCAGATATGTGTTTTAGTGAGGCAGGTGATGTCTGAAGAGCAAAAAGTATACAGGCAACATAAATGAAAAAATTATCTTAGAAAAACTTAAAGACTTTTCTGCATCCTGAAGCTGTGAGGCTCATTGACATAGCGTGAGGATATTCCCATTGTTGCAATAGCATTTATTATTCCTAAGCATCCTACTGGGAACTCCTAGTCTCCTTTACGTTTAGTGCGTAAGATTAGATTTTATTTACTTACAAAATTTTCCATTTTCTTTTGCATCCAAACAGGGTGAAAAACAGTCAAAGTAGGTGAGAAGTGTCTCAACATACCTTCAGTTATCACCAAAAAAAAAGATTAATCATAAAACAGATATCTAAGAATGTCTGCAAAATACCAGTTACTTTCCACTTGTTAAAACAGGAGAGATAATGACTTGCTTACATTTAATCTTTATCAGAGGCATGTAAAGCTATACAAGATGAGTTCCATTCAGAGCATCCCCTAATCTTTCTACAGTGATTATTTGTTTAATTACAGGTAACAGTGAAGAGGATAGGGCAGCCCTCAGAGCTCTTTCTGGTGTATTCAACTTGATATAATTAAGTTTTTCTACTAGCTCAAATACCCAATGAGTCACTCCATTGCTGAAGAAGATAACTAGAATATATTAAGATTTAATATATATGTTTTTCTTAGAAAGCAGGGTGGCTGACATGCTGTCCTTGTTCAGGGCAAGTTGTGAAATGACAAACTAGTTAAAATGGAAATAGGATATATTTTAATAGCTCTTTTTTATAATCAATGTATTCAAAACACTTTCTAAGCTAATATTCTTAATGTTGGTATGCTGTAATCATGTTTTACATAGACATAGATACAGCTGTAGTTATTAAGGTTCTTTGTCTCTCTGAAATTCCTACCCAGTAAAACCTGCTTCACTGTGTAAAGATAAAACAGTGGAATACTGGGTTCACTTTCTAATTTTAGTGATGACCCCCTGCACTACAGAAATAACATCTAAAGCACAGCAGTATGGATAGGCAGACTTCAATGTAATATCTCTTCTTACAAAGCGAACTTGGGAACTTCGCAAAAAAAAAGCTGTATATACCAATATTAAAGTATAACCAGCATTTTGGCCCATTCGTACTAACCCTCTATATTTTATTTAAGTGTAAGAAGGGGCGAATTGACTTAAAGAGTTCCGATCCATGTTCTATCCAAGAACTTTAATAAAATTTAACAGTAGAAAAAAAATGCACATATCATTGTTTCTACTTTCCATCATTCAATCTGTCTGCATGCTTTACATCAAGCCAGGACAGCACTGGAAGAACAGAACTGGTAAGAGTGATTGCTGTCTGTGATCCAGTTCAAAAAGGATTAGCAATCCTAGATTCAAAATAAAATGAAAAAAATTTTTAACAAAATTTTTCTTTAAACCGGTACTGATAATTTAGTTATGTTCAAATCAGCATTCAGCTTATTTGTTGTATTGGGAAGGTTTGTATGGAGGGAAAGAACATACTCTGGATACCACAGCATATTCTAGAATATGAGATGTGTAGTATTCCAACTGCAGAATATCTGACATTATGTTTGCTCTACAAGGACCACAAATTATAGTTTACTTGTTACTAAAGTAATTGTAATCAATGGACATTCTATCTACATTATGATTTAGAGTAATCCATTTCTCACTGCTTAATTGACTTGCAGGTTTTGAAAAATAATGCAAAGAAATTTTAACTACACTTTGTTAAGTACAATGTGAGTCATGCCAGATATAGCAATGTTACTGTTAAATTTAAATAAAATACCAGAGATGGCAATTTTAGGGATGGAGACTTAGGCGATAACATACTGCAAATACAATTCCCTTTTGATTCTAACTTGATATGATAAAGACTAATTCTTTAAATATACTTTTCTTACTAAGGATTAATTATGAAAAAAAAAAGGAAAAAATATTTTCTGTTGTTGCTGGGTTTTTGGAGTTGGGTGTGGTTTGGTTTTTTTTTCCCCTCGGTTGAAGGCACTTATAAATCTTATCATTACTGCACTAAATAGAAAAAAAAAAATTATAGAGCATTCAAACAGCTCATCTATACTGAAAATCTGTGTTTACTTTCTCCTTCCTACTGCCTGCTGTATGTACCAGTTACATCTTGTGTTTTAGGCAGTAAACTTACTGGAGCAGGTGCTATGTTGTACTCTGCTTTATGGGGCCTAGCACAACGCAACAGCTTGATTTAACCTCCACCTGCCTCTGTAATGTAACTTACTTATAGTAATGTTCAAGTGTAAGAAATAGCTGACTAAGGTAATTTTTATTTTACACACAGCTTTGGGAAAGGCATGCCATTATCCAGTTTGTGGCAACTCAGCACAGTATTTAGGTGGCACTTATTTCTCGTTTTGAGAAAGGCATTAATGCATAAATTGTTAGGGATTTTTGAAAGGATCAAAGCAAATATGTGTGCCAGATCGTCTGAGTACTGATCAAGTGCATTTCATGAAGCTGTTCCAGGTATAAGTTGACAAGAATATGTTGTAATGCTGTCACCACCTCAGCAGCCCCAGCTCCAATATATGCCCTTGTAAGCATCAGCAGAGCACCGGATCCATAAAGCGATCTGAGCTTGGTCTTCCTTGCACTACACACTTCTTAGCTTCTAAAAATCTTCTCTTTTCCTAATATGCGAAACAGATTTAGATTTGCCCCCTTTTTATGGCCCTTCACACTAACAAGAGAATTCTTTTTCTTCCATTGGGATATTTTGAAATGGTCTTTTTTCTCAGTTCTTATCACTGTATCAAACCTTTATCAATTAAGCATGTTCCACACTTCAGCAAGACAACTCATATGCCTGAAGTACTGATACATTTTGCAGAACCGAAAGACTGACTGTGAACATACATTTTTTTTTCCTTTTTCTTCTTTTTGGACTGCAGAAGTTGATCTAGTATGAGACACATATTCTTTCAGCTGTAAGATCTCAAAAGGTCCTAAGTTTTCTTGTATGAAACATTTCCAGATAGGTGTTTCACCTGAAGTATCACTAGACCCAAAAGCACTAAAACATTGGGCATTTGCCACACATTTACAATAAATTTACAAAATATGTGCCATGTTCTGTTCATAATTTTAAAGACAACAGTAATGTTTTCAGCCCGGTGGATTCAGTCAAGAATTAATGTACACAAGTGATGTTGCTATACTGTATGCTGATCGACTCATAGGTGTTTATGATCACATTTCTATAGAATACTGATATGCCACAGCCTCTCCTAATGGAAGTTTTAATAATTACCATGAGCACATAAGAATTTGGAATGTATTCATAAATTACTTCGGAATTAAAACTACAGTGAGATTTGCATTTCTCTATCTGGTCATACCCACAGAAGCATCAATTTATTCTTTAAAGCCATTAACAGAATTCCCAAATCAAGGCAAAACAATGGTACCACCCTTGACAGCAGCTGCCTATCTTTGGAAATCAGGCACAGGACTGCTTATTTAACTCAGTAAAGAGCCAAGGAAGGCATGTTGTTTCGCTTAAGGCAAACAGCTAAAGTATATGGGTCAATCAGTCAAATTTATATGCAAAGGTAACGATGTGTGAAACAACAAATAATCTTGATATCAATAGGCTACTAGATGCAAAGAAGCCGTCTTTAACACCTTGGTCATTCTATTTTCAGTGTAATTACAAACTGCTTCCTGAAAGTCTCTAAAAGGTACAGAAAATGGACAAAGGGTAGCCTCCATTTGCATGTGCCAATATTGTACTGCCACCTGCGAATACAGTTATTTTCTATCATCGGTCTGTATAGATGCTTGTGACAACTGAACAGAAGGAACAGGAAAGCTGGACATGTTCTTTCTCTGTGTCGTTCTTTCACACACCACCTATCAAATCACCTGAAAAGAGTGATGGATGAGATGGAGTGTACTCCTGTCAGGTTTGCAGATGGCAGCAATTTGAGGGGAAATGCCAATATATGCATGGATGCCATCCAGAGGGGCCTGGTCCTGCTGGAGGAATGGGCTCAGAGTAGCCTTATGAAATTCAAGGACAAATGCAAATCCCTCCACCTTTTCTTCAGGGAAGATGTGACGATACAAACCGGGGCAGGGGACATCTCTGCAGAGAACCCCTGGAGGTCCTGGCAGACATCAAGCTGAACGTGAGACAGCAGAGTGCCCTGGCAGCAAAGGCCGATGACATCCCAGACTTTTGCAGCATGGCCTGTCAGTTAGGGAGATGATTCTCTCTGTACTCGGCACTCACTGTGTTCTGAGTACTGAGTATCTGCCCTGTTTGGGCCTTCCAACATGGAAGACTGCAATAACCTGGACTGAATCCAGCACAGGGCCACCATGTTGATGAGTGACTGCAACATTTGCCTTGGCAGGACAGGCTGAAGGAGCTGGGCTTTTTCATCCTGGTGCAGGGATGGCTTCAGGGGGAGAAAGCAGCAGCCTGGAAGATGGAACCAGGCCCCCACACGGTGAAGCACAGGAGGACAGGAGACAACAGGCATTTAGCTGAAACAACAGAGGTATGACGAGATATAAGAAACTGTTTCATGGTGAGGACATGCAGAAGGGCAATATACAATCTCCCTGCTCATTGATTTTCAAGATCAAATTGACTAAAGCCCTGAGTAATCTGGCTGGCCTGGCCACTCACTCTGAGCTGGAGACTGAACTAGATACCTCCTGAGGTTTCTTCCACCCTGTACTGTCCCATGAACAGTCTGAACCAAGGGGGCTTACATGGCTGATAAAGGTTCTCACCAAGGAAAGAACTAATGGAGAAAACAGGAGAGTATATTTTTTTTTTTGTTGGTGGAGGATGTTTTGGTTTTTTACAAAACCATACATTTGGTTTCCATTTCTGTGGAACGCAGAAGTTTGCTGAGACAAAGAGAAATACCGTGTCCCAGAGTTCTGGCCTCAGCATGGAGATGAGAGGTATCCATGGCAAGCCCCTCAAATCCAGGAGCTGGAAAATGCTCCCAGGTCCAGAAGTTTACACACTGATATAGGAAGTAGAAAGGTGTGGCAAACAAGTTTGTAAACTTGGTTGATAACCTTACTGCAGTGCAGCACAGTAGCTGCAATTCAAATAATGTTAATGATTAGTAAAGAGATGTGCAAGAAGCACATACAGGATTTAGGGACATAAGTCCTGTTGCCATCTCAACTTGCACACCTATGTACAGCATAAACATATTTTCAAATTTTGAGCCATAACTGAACTTCTAGTGTATTCACTGAATGTATATTACTTGATCCTCAGGTATACTGTCACTAAATTTTGAGTAATTCCTTATCAGTAGTATGATTTTGGCTTTGAAGAAGAAATTGTATTCCTTCCCTATTTTTCTCCTTATGGGGCAGAGAGAGATGACTGGTGTAAATCAGGCAAGAGACTGATTTGTCAACAAAATGTATTACAGTCTAAGCATTTTTAAAAATATAATAGTTTATGTTTTTTACAGGTAAAGCTAAATCAGTAACCTATGCTATGTGATTTGTGTGCATTTTTAATGTAAGTTTGATTACATGGGGGATTTAGTATCTCACTTCTGCAAAGCGAATCGATTGGCTTACAGAATGGGCAGCACAGATTTACAATAACCAAAGATCTTAAGTTGCTATTAATGATGACTCTGTATCTACCTGAAACAAAGCAAATTTCTAGAAAGCTGAAAGAGAAGACTATTGGTTTTTTGCAAATGCAGCAGCACTGAGTTACGAAAAACCCCTTACAGGTACAGAGGAGGTAATCAGAAGGGTGTAACCTCGAATGCCATCAGCATTGGGTTGTGCATCATACATGGGATAATTAAATGATGATTGTAAGTGAATGAAGCAATACATAATAGGTTAGCAGAGACAATGTAATGACAATATTGGTGTAGACGTGAAGGTAAGTCAGAATGCATTTAGAGGTTGCATGCCTCTAAATACATGGTGGTATTATTAGCAGTCATTTTCAAGTTTTATTAGACTTTTTTCCAGAAGCTACTCTTGAGCTTAAAAAAATATATTTTAGTCTGATGCAGAAATTGCTGGATAAACGTGTCATCTGTATTACACAAGTGGTCAGGTTATTTGGTTAGAATGGTCCCTTCTTGCTCCAAAATCTGCAACTTTACAAATACATTGTAATTAACATAATGACGTTTGATGTGTATATCATAGTACAAAGCTCAGCTACGTGTGAGGATGCAGATAGCTGATGACCATAATGGTGTGCTACCTTCACAAATTGCTGGGTTTGGAAATCACTGTGTTGTGGCATAATAACAAATGACAATTTGTGAGCTGTGAGGCAAGTGTTTCTAATCCACTCAGGTTCTTATCATTTGAACCTTCAGATGTGGTGGGTACCCACAATTTCTAATGAAGTCAGTAGGAGGTGCAGAGACTTAGCAGATATGAAAATCATGCTCGTAAAAGTTGGCAGGTATCTATTTCCAGAGATAAAGTTGAATGATAATCCCATAATTAAATTAAGAATCCCATCCAGAGTATATCTGTTTTATGGTACATATAAAATTTAATGGAACATTAAGCAATAGACCTATTTTATTTGGTGCTGGTGAGTATCTTATATGAAGAATTTGTGATTTTGGAGGCATTTATGGCTAAGCAAATTACTAAAACTTTATAGACAGCGTGCAGACTTTAGCCACTAGTTTGTTCTAATTCTTGTAATGGCTTCATGCAGTGGGTTAAAACACAGGCAAGGTGATCAGATATACTTTTTTTATGCTCAGATAGGAATACTCTGTCTGTTAGATCTTAATTACTGAAGTAAATTATACTGAGAGCTAATCAGATGAGACTAGTATAGGCAAACTGAATGTTCCTTCTCTAGGCCTTGTTTTAGAAAACATCTGGTATCTAGTGAAAAATTTAAGCGGATTAATTAAATTAAGAACATGTTTAACTTTATCTAAATTGGAGCATCCTTTCCTTAAGCAGCTGTTTTCAGTGGATAAATTAGAATAATCATTGTTATTTCATTTTAATATTTGAAATAGGCACTTTTGAAACATGATTTCTCATTTTTTCCAGTTTGACAAAAGACTGTCAAAAACTGTTCAAAAATTGCTCACAAGGCAAAAAACTGTTGTTTGCCTCAGAACTGATCTGAAGTAAACATGGCTCAACAAGCAATGAACTCATTTATTCATGGCAGTTTACACTGTTTTCATTGCATTGAAACTTAAATAATCCCTAATGGATTTTACTGCCTGACTGTAATTTCTATTATTTATTGCAGTTTGTAATTGCACTTTCTTCTTCAAATCAGCATGTTTTTCAAAATGACCTGTGGACTAAAGTTTTCCCAGTTGTAGCACAGGGTAATACTTGTTTGATGCTTTCCAGGCAGTTGGTGTAGGCATGGGGGTGGAGGGAAAGACTCAGAGAAGGAAAAGGTTCTGAATGAGCAGAACATTTAAGTAGCTGCTTAAAGTTAATTCCCATTTTAAGTGGCTTATCCAGAAGTTATCAGCTTAAGTATATGACTCAAGATAAGCTTTTTCATGTGTGCTGAGCTGAATCAGTGTTTTGAAAAATTGGAAGTGCTTTTGCCAATACGCTATATACACATAGTTTAATGTATTTTCATGACATACACTTAGTAAATGAGATCAGCTGAACTGTAAGTAAATGGTGTTCTATATTGCCATGCCAGTTATAAAAACATAGAACCATAAATAAATTATAGAACAACATTATGTTCCTGAAAGAGACTTGCATTTTATAATGTGCTTCTTGAACTCTCCATTTTTGAAAGCAGCTCAATTTCCCAGAACAAAGTATTTAATTCTCCAGGTATAGGGAGGACAAGTAGCATTCTTAAAGGAATTTATTTTAAACACAGAATTACATTCTGATGTATAGCTATGAAGTCGCTGGGGCATTAACATTTTGGGAGCTGAAAGACAGTTCTGAAAGGCCACAATTCAGTTACAGTGATTAAAATCTTTTTTTTTTTTTTTTAATTAATAGCCATAATGCAAAACAGGAGTAGTCATATCCTTTAGACTCGATTCTCATACTATAACAGATTCGTGGGGCATTGCTCTAATGAAGTCAGAGGACTTAATCTTCATTTACCCAATGCAAAAAGAGAAGAATTAAACTATGCAGTGTAACACAGGCCCCCGGAACCTTAAATTTAGTATTTTCTTTTTACATTTCAATGCTTAAGGGTATTGCCACATCATTCTCTTTCCTCTTCAGCATATAAGTTCATGTGAGCATGACAGAAACATTCTTCTTCCAGAATTCCATCACACAGACTATCATAGCAGGAGACTGAGGAGTTTTGCAAGCACAGAGAATGTGACTGAGTTGATAAACATTACACACTTCCAAGTAAGATTAAATGGGTACCTCGTTGTTTCACAGGTGCTAATACCATGCTACAGCCTTGATCAGAAAAGCATGAGAAACACTTATTGATTTTTCCTGCAGGACTGTAATTACTGCCAGTCTGCTTTTTGTATCCTGCAGGATGCTGTGGTAATGATTTCATTGTACACAGCCCATTCATTTCTAATTACTTCATTTGAGATTTGAACATTTTCAACTATATTCTTTGGGTTTTGAGTGATCTTAAAATAATATGCAAATAGAGCAAACAGAATATATTTTTTAAAACTTAAATGGTACTTCCTAAATGAGATATGTGTCAGATCAACCCCTTATTTTTCTATTTTCCCAACCCTGATAAGTGTAAGCAATCATATAATATTTTCTCACCGAAAAAATAGGCCAGCACTCAACTCTGCAAACTAGATACAACCTTGTATTTATTTTAGACTAGATGGCTGGAAGTGATTGTACATGGGGTGTTAATCTTCTGCTACATAGTCGTATGTGAAAATGTGCTCTGGACTGTGAACTTGTGTCTCCCTTAACAGGTGCCCCACTGCATTTAGTATCTCAAGGACACATCATCAGCTTTGCTCAGGAAAAACTATATGCTGCTCTGTGAGCTGTCACCTTCATACCTGTAGAACTGCAATTGACTAAGGTATTACTGAATAGGAGTGAAGGTGACAGAAGCTGAATAGATCAGTGAGAACCTTTTATGTCTCACTGATATATTCATTTATTTCTCAACTAAGGACTTCAAAATAACACAAGACCTCTTTTTTTTTTTTTTTTTTTTTGGTAGATGTTAGTGTATCCAGGTTTCAAACTAAATAGTAAGTGGTAAGATAAGCATTACAAATGCTGATTGATGACAGCTTTCACTTTATCTGGGCAGATCACTGCACAGACCCCCCCTTAGCACATCTGTAACAGGAAAAGTTACAATTCCATAACCCAACTAATTCATCCTATCACAGACAGTACAATGAGTAGACTTAACTCGGCTGCTTGGCCTGAAGACTGGAGTTAAGATAACAAAAAGTCTAATGCTCACTTAACAAAATCAAAGTAAAATTAAATTGTCCTTTCTGTGCTGAGAGTGGACTTTTCACTCTGGTCACAACTTAGGTACATCGAGTGAAAGGGATGAAGTCAGATGAAGAATCCTCAAGTCCTTGATTTCAGCCAGGAGTATGCAGGGCACAATTTTTCACAGGATTTGAGTAGGATGAATAGCTACTCCAAAGGTTACTTCAGAGCATTCTGGTCAGCCTTCTCATCCAGTTTATCCTTGGAGTCAACTATCTTCCCACAGGATCATAAATGACCTGCTGGCTAACTTAGGCCTCTAAGCTAAAGGCATGAAGTTATACAACATAAATATTTCCTCACACCAATTCACCCCCTTACATGATCGATAAATTGTAGCTTGAACATGTAGAGACAGAATAGAAATCTGATACAGTGTTAGCTACTGTCATAAAACCTGCATCTTTTTATTCATCACACTCCTGTTCTCTTCTGTTCTAGTTTTGTCTATTCTACTCCATTCTATTCTAATTACGCTTATTATACACAGTATACATATTCATATATAACCAATGCATAATTTATATATTATACACTTTTATATAAAAATATATATAACTATAAATAAAATCATTATATTTTTACTTTATTCTTATTGCAATATATTCTGCACACACACTGCCTAATATATATATTTGGGTTGAAGTTACAGCCTTTGAGGAGACATCTGTAGAATTAGATTCCAGTTCTCTAATTTCACCCTTCCTTCCATTGAGAAGAGATGTTACAGCAGAGTGGATACGTAGAAAAAGACTGTGACTTCAAAATGAAAAGCACCTTATTCTTTTCATTATCACCTCCCATAATACAGGTAGCTATACCTACAGAAAAGATTTACCAACAGTTCCCTTACAGAACGTTACCTGTTTGGAGGATAAGGGAAAGAAGTAGGAACAGAGGAAAAGAAATTATATCATACATATGTGATGCATGATTCCTTTTAAACTGCATGGGTTAAGACTGGACAAGAAAGTAGAAGACACCATCCAATTGAGATATGAAATTAAAAACAGCAAAGTGAAACAAGTATTTCACAATGAACAAAGAACAGAGGGAGAAAGTGAATGAAGCATCAATTAAAATAATGCTAAGGCAAATGGATGCCCCATTAGTGATGATGCTTACAGATGTAGTCTCTCAAGATCACATTCTCCAGAGGAATCTTTCCTCCAGTAATAACAGCCAAGCAGTTCTTAGTAGAACTGTTTGGATTAAAACACCCTTCTTTGTCAATGCCTTAGATTTTCCTGAGCTTGCTTTGTGTGATAAAACAATTGCAGAAAGGACATGTAATGGATGTATCCCTTTTTATTTCCAAGACACAGTGTATTAAAGAGATATGCATGTTTTGTGGCTGAGATGCGCAAATAGAAGATAAATAAAAGTGTAACGATGACATTGCTGTTGAATGTCCAAGCAGTGCAAGTGTCCCTTATGCTAGTGTGAGAAGAGCAATGGGCCAGGCCAGGAAAATGGAAAAGGTTATGCCAAATTATTAGTTGTCTAGAGAGATGGATGTTAAATACATGAGGGAGAGAAAATGACCAAGAAAACTACTTAGCACAGAGAGGAGATACTCTGCCTGACATTTCTGAAGAATGTATTAGTCTGAATGGTACTTGTGAACACTTCACACAACATGTACAGGACAACTGGGGGATCAGGCCCAGCCAGCATGTGTTTAAGAAAGGCAGGTCCTGCTTGACAAACCTGATCTCCTTCTAGGACAAGATGACCCGCCTAGTGGATGAGGGAAGGGCTGTGGATGTTTTCTACCTGGATCTTAGTAAAGCCTTTCACACCATCTCCCACAGCATTCTCCTGGAGAAACTGGCTGCTCGTGGCTTGGATGGCTGCCCTCTGTACTGGGTTAAGAGCTGGATGGATGGCTGAGCCCAAAGAACGGTGGTGAATGGAGTCACATTCAGCTGGCAGTTGGTCACAACTGGTGTTCCCCAGGGCTCAGTATTGTGGCCAGTTCTGTTAACATCTTCATCAACTATCTGGATGAGGGGGATCGAGTGCACCCTCAGTAAGTCTGCAGATGGCACTAAGCTGTGCAGGAGTGTTGATCTGCTTGAGGGTAGGAAGGCTCTGCAGAGGGGTCTGGGCAGGCTGGATCAATGGGCCAGTGGTAGGAGGTTCAACAAGGCTCAGTGCCAGGTCCTGTGCTGGGGACACAGCATCCTCACACAATGCTACGGGCTTGGAGAGGAGTGGTTGGAAAACTGCCTGGCAGAAAAGGACCTGGGGGTGCTGGCTGATGGCCAGCTGAGCATGAGCCAGCCGTGTGCCCAGGTGGCCAAGAAAACCAATAGTATCCAGGCTTGTATCTGAAACAACATGGCCAGCAGGACTAGAGAAGCTGTCATCTGCTTGTACTCAGCACTGGTGAGGCCGCACCTCAAATAACTGTTCAGGTTTGGGCCCCTCACTTCGAGAAGGACATAGAGGTGCTGGAGCATGTCCAGAGAAGGGAAACTGGTGAAGGATCTGGAGCACAAGTCTTATGAATAGCAGCTGAGGGAACTGGAGTTGTTTAGTCTGGAGAAGAGGAAACTCGGGGGAACCTTATCACTCTCTACAACTACCTGAAAGGAGGCTGTAGGCAGGTGGGGGTAGGTCTCTTCTCCCAGGTAACAAGCGACAGGACAAAAGAAAATGGCCTCAAGTTACACCAAGGGAGGCTTAGATTGGTTATTCGGGAAAAGGTTTTCACAGAAAGGGTAGTCAAGCATTGGAACAGGCTGCCCAGGGAGGTGGTGGAATCACCATCCCTGGAGGTGTTTAAAAAATGCATAGATGCGGCGCTTAGGGGCATGGTTTGGTGGTGAACTTGTCAGTCCTGGGTTAGCAGTTGTACTTGGTGATCTCAAAGGTCTTTTCCAACCTAACTGATTCTATGATTCTGTGATTCTAAACCTCATAAACTCCGATGAGTGGATATTATCTCCAACCCAGATTTCATTTCTATAGTTCCCATTCTTCCTTAGGAAAACCGCAAGAGAATTTCTTAATTGTTTAACTAAGAAATGCAATGAAGAGGCTAATGGCACAGTATGGTTTATTAATTTACAGATTGCTTTAAAAATATTTTTATTTCCAAAGTTCTGTGGTGAAAGAAGATAAAAGGAGCATGGCTGGGTTTTTTAAAATGACATCCAGTGTGTCCAGACTTTCATTTATATTTATAGGTCAATCACAAAGTTAAGCTATACTAACCACATTCTACTTCAAGAAAATGTGGATTTTGTGCAAATGATGTGACCTTCTTCAGCTCCAGACTCACAAACTGTGATCTAACAATAATGATCTCTGGAAAGCAGAAAGTTGTTGGTGCTGGCTTCTTGAAAATTTCATATACCCTCAGGCTTTGCCTTGAGGTAAGCCCTTGGGTGAGTTACAATCACTATGAATTACTTCCCTCTCTTCCTACCTTCTCGGTCAAAGCGATGTTTCACTATCGTGTTTATCAATTTGTACATCTGATTGACAGGCCACAGATCTACATTTTTAATGAGATTCAAAATTTATTCTGCTTTCAGGGGTGAACTTTGAACTTTTGTTATGAACCTCAATCCTACAGATACTCCCACATATGAACAGTTTTCATGCAGGAGTGGTCCCATGGAACTGGAAAGGGACCGCTTGGATGAATGAAGCTAATCATGTGCATAAGTGTTTTTAGAAATGAGCTAATGTGAGCTACTGCTTCTAAGAGCAAATATCCCTTGGTACACCTTCCACACACAGGAACAGAGATTCTAACATTCCCCTATATTATATAAATAGTAACAGGGCAACTCAGAAAGATGCTTACTCCAGTCACATACCATACTGAAGCAGAACTTTATTCTGCATAGCAGTACCTAGTGCTCCTGGGACTACTTGGAAATTATTTACTTGGCATATTACAGGCACAATGAGGCATACGCACCGCGCTCTGAGCAGACATGAACTCACATCTTGTGAGTTTCATACAAACTAAAATCTATGTAACTGCTGACAGTGCAATGCTATGCTTGCTAATGAACCCTCCGAGAAACAGAGCTCAGGACTGGTGCTGTATGAACGCAGTCACACAGCTTTTGAATCCGGCTGCCTTGGAAACCAAATGCAAACATACACAGATATATTCTGAAAGGTACTATGGGGCACCTCTACATATTCTGCCAATGCTCTACACCAATGGCAAGTGCAACAGACCGCTATGGCTTTCCTTATCCTTCCTGACCCGCTCTGCCTTCTTCCCACACATTCCTAGTTCACTGATACTCTAGGTAGGAATGCAGAAGCAAAGATTCAAGAGATATGCCTACAAAGGGAATTCCCCTTAATCAGGAAACTCTCCTCACTAACCTCTCTATGACAGGTTATTTAACAGTAAAGGTTAAGCTAAAGTTTGACACATACTTCAGAGACACAGTGAACTCAAGGATTTTATTGAGAAAGGGGAAGTAAACTGTTCATGTTATTCTGCTTAATTAGAAAGGAAATTACTGTTGTCATGCTTCAACAAATTAACATAATAAAAATATTGCATATTGTTCCTGCCCCCATTCAACCAAAACAAACTCAGCCAGCATTAAACACTTAAATACTAAAAATGAACATTTGAACTATTCACAGAAGTTCCTTTTGCAACAACAGGATACAAATAGGTGCCTCCAGAGTGCTATTCATTTAATGTTAAAATAAGTAACTGTTATACATGTAATGATTCTTCATTGACTCTGAAGTGTCAGTACGATTAGAAGGGCTAATGTTGCGTTACCCAAATAACTTTTAGAGACATGAATTATGGCAGATGTGTTGCTGTTAGACAAATAACATACAGATTTTTAAGGTTAGAATGACCTGTTACAATCACCAAGTCTTACTTCCTCCACAGCACAGGAAGGATCAGACAGGGAATATAAGACTGAATCCAGTAATTTTGTTAATATTAAATAATCAAAATATCAAAAAAATACTCCCAATTTTCTGGAGGTTTTCTTGTTGCCTTATCTATAGAAAGATTCTTTTTATCTTACATATTAATACCAATAAACCCAAGGAATATGACTGCCTTTAATCCTGAATAGAGTAACAGGAAAGAAGGATTTTAACCAAAACTTCCGATTAGAAGTTTAGCATTGAAAGGCAACCTATCTTCCACATCTGCCTTCTACACTGGCCAGTGGAGATAAGCACAGAGCAGTCCTCTAACAGACTACATGTACACTGCCCTTAGAAATTATGCTGAAACCCTGAAGAATCCCTATACTAGTTTTATCCATTCACCTTGCAAGATATCATTCACTCAGCTCCTATATGAACAGTGTGAAAAGAAGGTAAAGGCTTCCAGCCTGGAGCCTTCTGAAACAGACCTTCTTAGGTCAGGACAAAAATCAGTACGAGGTCACAGTAATGTGGCAAAGCCTGACACTGGCAACCTACAGGGGTGTATATGTTTTAGTCTGTACAAAGGGATGCAGAAGCCTGTATTTTTTTCCTTGGTGTGCTGTTGATTTAGGACAGGTGTGCACCAAAATTGTGAGGATGTGAAGAAAGTTTGGGCTGGAATCTGGGATTCAGCCCTCTCCCTACAACTTGATCTGGAGTGGCTAAGGCTGTATTCCCATAAATCATTTCAGATGCTCTCTTTTCCAAAAAATGAAACATTTAGCAGCTGCTGTCACTGCTGATGGCTCCCTAAAATAATGCTAAGCAACAACGTTAGCAAAACATACAGTATTCTTCATTTTCCCCCCTCTTATTTCTACATGTATATTTCAGAAACACTTCCATATGGGCAATTCTAAAAGGTAACATTGATCTGTAGACATAAGTGTGTACAGGGGTAATGCAAAATTCTTCACAAATATTTGGAAATCCAGTTTTGACAAAAATGACAGTCTGTGCTTGCTCAGTCATAAGCATATATTGCCAAAAAGTATGCAAGACAGTACAACTCCCTATGTTAACAGTTTTGTCACATGAATGTGTTTCTCCATGGACCTCTGCTGTGACCACCAGCTTTTTCCAGCAGGATCAGCTAGTGCCCAGAAACAGGGACTCTGGGGCCCTTCGCTACATTTTAAAGGCTGTCTTAGCTTATCACACATTCCCACTGCTATTTTGCAGCCATGCTTTCAAGACTTGCCTTTTTACTGCTGCTTGTAAGCAGAAATTTGACCCTTGACAGTCCTCAGCGGGGCCCCATTTGTTTGTGATACATATATATTCAAAAAAGCCTCAGGTGGGTATTTTTCCAACTTCAAATTACTATTCTAGGACACTGCTTTTGCCACACAGGATAAGAATGGAGATTAATCTTATTTTCTGTAGTATAAGGCAATGTCAGAAATTGTTTTTTCAGAGTAAAATTACACTTTTCTAATAAACACACTTTTTTTTTTCCTTTAATGCTAATTTCCAAGCCACAAGTTTATCTGTCTCTGTGCTTTTGCTTTTTGTTTTGTTTTGTTAATTTCATGGTTGATTTAATGTAACAAATATGTATCTTCTTTTAACCACTGTGGGCTGGGTCCTTGACAAGATGAGGCATTTAAACAGCAATCTTGACCTCCTTGTGAAACAAGGTTTCTCTCCGTATGACGCAAATCTTAGCCTCTTCATCAGCACTTGTAAAAAACAGTTGGCTTATACACCTGACTCTTCCCGTATTTGTTGTTCCTCATAAGATCACAAGTTTCATTCTCTCAAACAGAGGTCAAGGTAAAAGAAAACAAAGCAAAAGCCCTAACCCTCCAGTAAGAAGCCAGCCTGCAAAGAGCAGCGTGCAGCCTGGAGCTTCTCTGTTTTCTCTGAATTGATGGTGTACTCCATTTTCATTCAGTTTATGAGATTTTTCAGACTTGTTGCTTTGTGGAAGTATTGCTAACACCCCAAATAATTTCAAAAATTCTGCCATAGAGAACCTATAGTTTTTGCTGAAGACATTTCTGCTGTCAATACCTGGCCCTCTTGCAAGTGTGTAACATGGTCTAGAATGCATTCAGGTTGCCCACACAGTGCCAAGCCTGTGACCATCTAGTAACCCTCCTCATAAAGAGTAAAAAGATATTGTCAAAAGTTACATCACTTTCCAAGGAGACCTGGGGGAATCCACCTACATACAAGGTAATTCCCTCTTTCATTCCCATTTGTTTTAACAGTTCAGGCTAGCAGAATTCCCTCATGTAACCTCAGGTTGATTTCCGTATTTTATTTTCAGGGTGGAATGCTATCACGATTTTCTGTAAACTGCTGTAGAGCGGGATTGTGAAATAGAGGGTGAGAGAGCTCAGCTGTGTAATTCTGGCACAATGAGCAGTTTCAAGGGATCAGAATCTTCATTATGATTTAGGGTGAGTCACTTTGGAAACTATCCCAATTTACGTAGAAATGTCCTCCCCTGCACTTATTCATTTTTCTATTCACTGGCTACTCTATTTACTGGCTGCTGCCCATTGAAGTTCAGGGTCTTACCTAAAGGTCACATGGAAGACAGCTCAAGAAGCATGGTCCTGCCCGTAACTCCTTTTCCTTGAGAACAGGAAACAGTAATTCCTCCTTACTTCCAGGCTGTTTGAAATGGTATAAGATAATGAACAGATTTCCTAAAGATCTGTCTCACTTTGAAGTCTAAACTAATCCGTTATAGCCACAAAGTACTGCTACTGCACACAGTGGATACTGTGCTGTGGAGTATGCCTTAAGAGATATCTACAAACACTTAGGAAAAATTGTTCCTTAGGTATGTTTTTGTAAGTATTTTCACTTTCTGTTTTACTCAGTGAAAAATCACATGATTTCCCACAACTCACAGGCTGGGGCAGCTACATACCACCCCAGTAACTTATTCGGGATTGTGGGATACTGTCAAAACAAATTAAAATCTGACATGTGAACTGGTTGCCTACAGTAAAAAGCCAGCAGACAATGTTAAAGCCCAGGAAGAAATACACATCTTTAGAAAAATGTCCAGAGAAAAGTGCAGGAAGGGTTTAATAAAACAACCATAAAAAAGTTCAGGTTGTTACTGGCTGATATATTGATCATCATTTTTGAGAAGTCAAACCACTGCAATACAAAGAAAACTATGGGACACATATGTATATCATTGAGAATAATGGAAACATTGAAATGGTCATTTGATCTAGTAGCTCTTTAAGGAAAAGAAAAAAAAAAAATAGAAATTACACTGGGACAGAGTGTGCTGTCCCAATACACACCTGTGAGTAGTTGATCGTTAGTTACCTCAACTTCAGTGCTATTATTTATTGCACCAGTGCAGCCAAGGACTTAAATTACTGTGTAACTTTAATACTAGGAGACACGAGTGTGGACGTCCTCAGCACTGTGAGTTACACAATCTTTATTTCAAGTATGTTATTAAAAAGTATTTCATACTCTTACTATTGCTTGCCAGTACCAGCCACTTTCCATCTTGTCTTTTTTTGCAAACATAATAACACTTCATTTTAAACTAAGTTTGTCAAAAGGGGCTCCTAGCCAAAAGGTACTGTAATTAAGATAAATAAATGTCCATTTTGTCTAACAGAGAAAATGTTCCACTCTAGGCGGCCTCTTTCTATTTTCGCTTAGGATCATATCCTAATCAAGAGTGCCTATACTTCAGCACTTCATCTGATTGCATTCTCAGTACTTAAAACCAGATCTTCCACCTGCCAGACCGTTTAGCTGAGTGACTTGTTCGTATTATTGCACTGCTTCTACTTAATGTTTAATGGGGAGTTTGCTGTTGATCAACACAAATTTCATGTTATCATATATCACGGCGGCCTTCAGAAGCAACTTAAATACATGTATGTAGCCATGGGGAGGATTCCTTTGTGCACCCAGCCTGGTTATAGAACAATTAAACTCACTCTGGAAGTAAACCAATAATGATTTGATTAACTTACAGTAACAGATGTCCAACTGTATTTCCGCTGAAGTAGAGAAAATAGCTGGATTTCATTTATAAGACCAAAACCACAGTCCCCCACCCCAACAAGCTGGATTTGAATACATAAACAAGTGTTTCCTAGTTGCTAATGTAAGAAATGTTCAGAATAGTTAAAATGGCCTGGGGTTTATATAATTTTATTGAAAATATTGCATTTTTTTTTCAAAAGCATTTCCATTTGTTTAAGCTACAGTTGTTTTAACGGATTATTTTTATATTGTTGACAGTGCATTTTCTTTAGTTTTAATGATGAATGACAATTTTGTGCAAAAATTTTAAAGTTCCACTTTGTGGTGAAGTCAATTTTTTCCATATGAAAGTATGGAAAATCACTTTCTCTTTCAGAAAATACTACAGTTTTTGTTGGACTGCATGCCTGGGTCCTGTGGCTGCAGCAGTTTCTAACATCAGTGACTCTAATCTCTCAGGATCCTTAGGAAGACCTTTCTTCCTAACAGAGATCTGAAGCCTGGATCTGTCTTACAGAAAGTAAGCTTGGTTACGTTCCACATGATTCTCTTGGCTCTAATGCTCTGTAAATGTATTGCTGCATAGAAGAGGTACTGTGAACTTTATTCAAGCAATCTGATATAGGAGTAACTATGATGAAAGGAACATGAAAATTAAAAGGAAAAAGAAAGAACAATGAGCAATTCACGTGGCTTACTATACAGGGCTGCCAATCTTTGGCATCTTAAGCAGTGGCTGAAAAGAAGGTGCCATGATGTCTATTATTAGACCTGCTTATTGTAGACAGTCTATTTAATTAGCCATTGCAGTGTTTGCATACCTCTGCTTTCATTCTGTTCCATGTTCCAGATTTCTTAGAAAGATATTTCCCATTATTTGCCACAGTGAGGGCTATCTATGGTCCTTTGCAGTGATTCAGTAAGAGGTTATCATGCAAGGCCAGGCCACAAAGGCAATTAAGCCTTGAACTGCAGCTTCACCATGGAAAACAAAATCCTCTGTTCCCAGTAGAAGGCTTCAGAGTTTGGTGTTTTTTCATATAGTTGCAGATTCTTATAGGAAAAAGTCTGAATTTATGAACTGTCCTACAAAGACTTAGAAAGAGGGAGAGAGAAAAAGAAGTGAGGTACTTCTAGGGGTTTTGCAAAGACAGAGTTCAGGCTGGAAAGGAAGCAGTCAGAGTCTTCCTCATCTACAAAAGGCTCAATGCTACAAAAAAAAAGAGAGAAAAAAATATTAGACTGTCAGGGAAAAAAAAAACCAACAAAACCACAACACAAGCAAAAGCAAACCTAAAAATGCATTATTTGTTTAAAGATATCTGTGGTATACTGTCATAGTTCAACAATTTTCTCTCATGTGGCACATTTCGTAAACATTGATTTTTTTTTACATTTCCCTAGTAGAATTTCCTTCTTCCTTAACTGTCTCACATGCACACACATACATACATACACACATGCACACAAATCTGTGGTGAAATGCAATAAGATAGCATTGATTTCAACAAAAGTGAGATGCAGTGAGATAATACAAAACCAGTAGTTTCTGAGGTAGACTACCTGTAATGAGTAATAGGGCATTTAAAAAATAAATAATTGCTGAGTATTTCTGCAATAACTGCAATCCATTCCTACTCAGAAAAAAATCAGCAGGTCTTTATTCATGTGCTGCAGTGCTTTACCAAAATAGTCGTGTGCCTGGCTTTTAATATTTTCACAGACCTGTGCAGAAAAGCCTTATGTCCTACTTCATATTCCAGGTTGAGTGGTCACAGTTCTTTATAGCCTCTTACATGGCTGACTGAAATCATACACATTTGCACATCTGAAAGCCTTCGACAGACAAATCAGTTCACAGGCCAGTTATTTCATTGCATTAGTGTAATCAGTGTTGAATAATAAAACATAGAATAAATTTTAGACAAAAGGTTGCCCAAATATACACAGCTTTAAACTGCTAAAATATTAGCTTGATGGAAAGCATCGAAAGAAGGCATCCACTATAGAGGTGGATGAGTGATATTGCCCATTGAGGTGATCGATACAAAAAGAGCATTATGTGTAGAGCTACAAGAAATCTAAATGACTAAATGATGAAGGGGATTGCAGAGATTCCCAGAAGTTGTCTTTCAGGCCCACACTGACTGGATTATCTAAAATAAGATGACAAATAAACACGTATACTCTAAGTATCTGTGCTGTTCATACCAAAGGGCCTATGATTTTCAGGTGAATATTATAATGTTTACATCTTCCTGCTAAGAGTTTGCACATTCTGTACCCAGTTTGATTTATTCTGACCCATGAAATTCTGTGAACTGAGCAGGAGAGAAGGAGAACAATTAAACTATTAATTGTCAAATCACTTTAAGCTATCACTTAAAGCTGTTCCAGATGTCAGGTCTACCAGCATGCCCTGGCAGCAGTGGAGACTAACAGCATACTGGGTTGTATCAACAGAAGTGTAGCCAACAGATGAAAGAAAGTGATTATCCCACTTTACTTGGCACTTCTTAGACCACATCTGGATTCTTGCATTCAGTTTTAGGCCCCCAGGACGACAAGGATGCTGATAAACTGGAGTGAGTTTTGCACAGGGCCACCATGATGACTTGGCTTGTGAGGGGAGGCTGAGGGAGCTGGGTTTGTCCAACCTGTGGCAGGTTTGGCTTTGGTGGGACTGACCAGCAACTTTCAGTACCCACATACATCAAGGAGATGAGGCCAGACCCTGCACAGGGTCCATACATTGAGACAGGGATGCGAAACTATGGGCATAGAGCAAACCAAGAGGTTCCAGCTGGATAAAAGGAAAGTATTTCCACTGTAAGGATTACTAAGTGTTGAAACAGGTTGTGCAGAAAGATCAAGGAACTTCCACCTTTGGTGGAGCTGCTAAAGTCCTGAGCAACCTGATCTACATTCAGTGTTGACCCTGACTGAAGTGAGAGTCTTCCAAGGTCCCTTCCAGCCTGAAAGACTGTCATTCAGCAGTCTGAATGAGACAGAGAATGCAGTGGGTTAAGTAAGAATGACAGTGCCTACAGCAAATGAGAGATGGATGGACAGAAACAGGCAGATTTAAAACACATTATTGCTATACATTGTACTTTTATAGTCCTTTTTTTTGTTGTCATTTTTTTTATTCTGAATGAATGACCATAGCAAATGCTCGTGCTAAGAATTAAAGGTCAGTTATTCTTTTCTTCAAGAGAGAGGTTCTGGGCGCTGAAGGAAGGGTGTTCTTTGTAGTAGGAGCTTAATATTATTAAGAAACATTAATTTGCCAGGATAACTCGGATTTAAAGCTGTTCAAGAAATCCAGTGGACCCGTAAGGTGATATAGAATTAATTCCCTTGTTTTTTTTTTTTAAATAGAATAACAAAGACAGGATTAAAGCCAGCAAACTCGAGTAAATATGAAAGAGATGTAGTCATCTGCTATTTTACCTTCCAAGCAAAAGTTTTGATATTACTTGACATAGTCCAAGTTCTAAATTAACATCTACTGTTACACTCTCTGTCCTTCTGCATGACTATAAGATGCATATTTTCTGTGGTTGATTTTTCCCTGGTGTATTTGTCACTAGCTCGTTCCTTCCTGGTTTAATTAGGCCTCCTACTTCATAGTTCTCAATTAACTGTTTATAGAAGACCATTGCTTTAAGCATTATATACTCTGGTCTTCAAGCTGTTAAATTTCTCCACCGCACCCCCAAAGAAAAAAAAATAATTATGAGGATTTGTTATTTTGTTCCAGAAATAATAGACAGTGACTATGAATATGATGGGTAGGATGACTTGAGAGCTTCAGTGACACTGAATCTAGATTAGCTTAGAAATGACTGAAAAGTCCACCTTGTCTGGAAAAGGTGGTAAAATCCATCAGTTTAACTCATAGGTGAGATTCATGCAAATATGAGGTGAACATAACATGCTTGTACTGCACTTTTAGAACAAGTTATTTCACATCTGTTTTTTAGGATTTTTTATCCTGGTCAGATGAAGCCATAATGGTTATTTGGTACCAAATACAAAACCTATTTTAATTACAGTCCAAATGCTCTGGCCAGATCATGAAGCAACTGACATAGTAGTAACTGGCAACTAGGGTATATGTACAAATCAAAACAGAGGTGCAATAAGCATTGCCACTTTAGATGCAATGTCCAAATAAGATAAAAATAGACCTGACAGTGCCATGGCATAAATACCTGCATGGGACACAGATTTGAGCATATAACCATGAAACTCCAGAGTATGGTTTCGGAGAATGCTAAAATTCTGCTCCTTCATCCTGATCAGAAATCTGTGGCAACACCTCTCAGCTGCTATTGTTATCTTATTCCAGCTATTTTCAAAAAAGCACAGTCAGACTTTGGCTTGGATGTAATAGCCATACCCTGTTTCAGTTTCAACAGAGAAACAGAGTACTGAGTTTGCATAGTGGAAACTATTCTTACCTGCTGAGACTGGAATAGAGGAACACTGGCAAGCAGAACTGGAGGGGGAAGCACTTGCACAATACTGAAAGCAGAGGAGATGGGAACCTCACAGGACATTTTTGGCTTTAAATTTTCACAGTAGTATAAGTATACGGTAGATGGTATAAGCTACAACTCAGTTACAACTAGACCATCTGGGAGATAAGCCAGCAGTTTTTGTGAATACTGATTTCAAAGCAAAGTAAGGGAGGTCACGCATTTGTTAGGCTTTTTTGTTACATGTAATGAATCAACAGAAGTCATAAAGTACTTAATTATGAAGGAAAACACACCCACGAGTCATTTTAAAGAGAGCAAAGAATATTTCAGGGATACTAAAAAGAAAGACCACCTCATGCTTTTTAACGTCAAAGATGCACAGAATATTCACTTGCAACATATACTTCTGCTACTCTGATTTGAGACCTGTGCAGCAGGAAGAGAATTTTAAAACCTGACAGGTTTTATTATTGGGCTATTTTTTCCTTATTCCCTGCAGTGAATTTTATTGCCAGGTGAGCTTTTCTGTCAGGATCTCTCAGCCCCATTTAACAGGCTTCTACATGTTTCAGAACTTGAAAGACACACCCAACATATCATCAGTGTTCCCATCATTGGTCACGTTGACACTGGCTTCCTCCCAGATCAAACGTGAATGTCTTTTTTTCCTTTTCTCTTTTTTTTCCCAGTTTGTGTAAAAAAGATTAGTCAGTACTGTAAAAATAAATAAATAAATAAACAAACAAATAAATAAATAAACCCACCTTAAAACCTGAAACAAAACCCCACAAAACCACAAACAAACCCTTCAGTTTAAAATAGTATGTAATATACATTATCCCCATCTTAAGTATTCAAAGTGTCCAAAGAAATAGAAAGCTAAAAGGAACAAGTAAGAGACTCATCAGAAATAGTGCAATGTCTTTATTAGGAAAACAGTTTAAACCAAATAAAGGCATGTAGCTCAGATCACTGATACTGATTAAATGTATTGGGGTTACTCAGCAATGTCTTCTTATTGGCCCCAATTCAGCAAAGCACTACACATGACTAATTAGGAATACAAGCATGGAAACAGGATTTAAAGTTTAGAGCAACCATATGGGTGCTTACAGCATCTTACTAAATAAGGACTTGGAGCCTTAGTTAGCAACTTGGTTTGTGTAGGGTTTTACACTCAGTTTGCTGGAGATGTCATCCCATCAGTCTCCTGATTTTTTTCTTCTCTTCTGCTTTTGTATTCCACATGGCAGAGTTTCCATTTCCCCCTATATGGGGGAGAATTTGAGGGAAGAAGCCAGTCAAGATGTATTTGGTTCATTTCTGTGCTTACATTTGTTACATATGGAAATGGACTATTTCTTTGTTTATATAATTCAGTTATGTCTCACAGAGTTTGGTATCCCAGTAAAATAAAGTGTCGCAAGAGCCTCGGTACCAGATCTGATGGCTAGAAATGAGGGGTACAGTGTCGTACAGCAATAGACTTCTGAGAAAAAAATACTCTGCATTAAAATGGCATCATATAGTTGTTTATTGTTTCTAAACAATTTCCAGATGAAATGTGCAAACAGGGAGATGGTTTTCCTAACTGCCAACTCTGCAAACACAATGTGGGAGAGTCAAGCAAGAGTTATATAACTAATTAAACCCAAATTAATTGAATCAAAACCATTAGGCGTTCATTACCCATGCAGCTGCATTATCTTTTTGGTTTTACCTTTATCCTCTCCTCCCTGCTGTATTGGTTGCACCTACTTCTTATTCCTTGTCTGAAAAGAAACAGTTGTTTTAGGTAAGGAAATGTATCTTTGCTGCGCTGACACATTACCTGTCTTGGTCTAGATCCGGCAGAACTGTAATGCAAATAAAAACATCAGTGGAAAAAGACAAATATAAACAAAGTACATAAGTAACATGCTATTTTTTGTACATTATTCAAGGCAACTAATTTGAATCTTCTCAGCCACTCTTTCAGTAGACAAATACTTTCCTAGCACTTGTGGTCAGTCTCTTTGTGCAAAAAATGCAGCTTTTAGGATGACATAAGTTTACAACTTAAACAGGTGAGTAAAGATATTTTATTCAGCCAAGTAATCAGCATCTGAAATCGGACACCTTCGAAACTGGGTGAGGTTTTTTAAGGAGCATTGGGAAACTTCATATTGCTTCAGAACTTTGAAGATTAGTTTTATTGCAATGAAAGCCAGAGGGTTTATAAGTGAACATTAAAAACAGACAACATTTAATATAAAGAATAGATCTTGCAGACGCTGTACATAATTTCTCCTTTGGGATTATTATTTAATGACATGAGGGAATGAAAGGCTTTGCTTTTATTTGTATATTCACTCTTAGAACGGATGCTCAAGGCAAAATGCTGGCTTGCAGTGCAAGGTGTGCCAAGTAGGGAAAAGAACACAGGCAGCCTCTTCCTTTTCCTCATGCACCTGTACAGGTCTGGGGAGGATGGCGCCACGCATACTGGGAGACTTGAGGAGTGAAGGGGTGGCCCACAGTGCCTAAGTGAAATTAAAGATGTGGTTTACTGTACTGGTTTGCAGAAAAGGCCCCCTCCCTCCACATATCCCTGTGGGAGTACGCCTAAGGCCATGTCTACACCACACAATACAGAGTGCCATGATAGAAACCTCAAGCTGAGAGACCTCAACCAAACGTACACCAGGCCACGCCAGGTTTTGTAGGCCTGAAGATACTACAGGTACAATAGTTTATGCTGTATCCAAAGCATTAAGTATTGCCAGAAGACCTTCTCCAAAGAATTGACTAACACTTCATTTTTGCCATCACAAAGAAACGTCCATGCTAACTCTAGAACTGGAAGCAGGGGGCTGGGGAACAGGAGCAAGGATGCCTGATTTGGTTGCATGCAGGCTTGCAAATTGGAAAAAGAAGAGCCAATGCTGAACAGCTGGGAAGGCCAGACCCTCCTTATGGCTATGCCACTTCCAGACCCAAGCCTGCCTTCATGCAGCAGCTCAGAAGTCTTTGCATGATATTCCCAAAAACTTCAGGAAACTTTGGAAAGGGTGAAGATACATTTGTGTCTTTGCACACAAGGTTGCTGAAACCTAAGGCAATCCCCAAAATAAACTCCATTAAAGCGGGCATCTGGTACCATTTTAGGCACTTCAGGGTCTCTTGCTGTGTCTCGGCTTAGAGGCTGTAGCATATCTGTGTGAGGCTGGCTAAAATGATGTATTTAGGAGATCCGGGGCCCTCTAGACCAGTAACTTACACTGCTCTTATGCTAGGCCTTACACTGGTTACCTGCGGTGGCCTGTGTTAGGGTGACTGAATCCTTCGCTAACTACCCAAAAGTTGGATAACAGCCTCTGGTCAAGGGAGCGAGACAGGGAGGCCTGTAAAGTGGTTCATCTTACTAAAAGGGTAATTTCTAAAATGGATGAGAAAACAATTTTTAAGTACCCTACCTAAGTAAAAAAGGGAGCCCACATGACCCCACGTACAAAAATTTTAGGTAACTGAAGTAAATGGAGATTAATCTCACAATATTATTCTGTAAACCCCTGCTTTTCCTGACAAACTAGAATAGGATCCTCAGCACTCTCTTTCTTGAATGTAAAGATAAGACAAGATCTAAAAATAATTTAGAGGTAAATTCAATTATCAATGTAATGTTATCAATAATAGTGAACTAGCACTTGTTTCATTAAAAAAAAAAAACCAAACTAAACCTTGCAAAAGAAATCTCTATTAGGAGAAAAATTATAAGAAAAGGGAAGCAAAATTATTTAGTATGTAAAGAACACATTGACCTTTATTGTAAGTGCTTACCCCAGTGAACATGAAACCTGAAGTCTGGATTCATTGCAAACAAAAAAAATAGGCCTCTCTGTGAAGAACAAACACAATTATTTGACAGAGAGAGCAGCCTGAACTTCTGCTTTATTTACTTTTTTTTTTTTTCAACACTTTTCTGTGCCGTTTGATAGACACAAACATTAACCCTAATATGATCACAGTTACTCAAATGACTATTGTGTTCGAGATGTAACACAATTCCTGCTCCATGCCATCAGAAGAGCTCCAATTCAGAAAACTTTTATAGTAAGGTCTGAAAAATTGTAAAAAAAGTAACTAAGTGAAAGTTGAGGTTTATCTGTATAATAAAGCATGCAAAGCTATGAGAGCTAATCTGACAAGGTGCAGAAACAGTGAAGAAGCATGAATAGCAGGACATCCTTATGCACCTCAACACCTGCAAGGAATGAGGGCAGATAAAGCTTATATTTGCCAACAGATTTTGTAACTGAAAAGTTGGTGAAAAGCCTCACTGAGTTGTTGGAACAAGGCTGCTATAAGACCAGTCGTACTTCTTATTTGGAAAGGAATTCCAGAAAGAGGAAATAGTTTCCCAGGTATGTAATCCACATTCACTTCAATTTTCATGTTTGTGGAAAATACAGGGAAAACACAGAAAGGAGCGTGAGGTATTTGAGCTGTTACTAATCAGGCTGCTAATAATCACTGAAATATGGCCCCAGTCATCAGATTCAAAAGAAACACACTGAAAATCATTAAACTCTGAGCTACAAAACATATGCTTATGGATATTTGTATGTTTCATTTGAAATGAATGCATCGTTTCCAAATTTTATTGAACTGTATCATTTACAACTATCATCTTACTTCACAGAATTGCCACATATCACAAATGAGGAACTACCTTCGTTATCTGTTCTTAATTTCTTCATCACTAAATGTTGTAAGTCTGATCTTGTAATCAAATTTATTAAAAAAAAGGAAAAGGGGAAATAACATAAGAGATTGCTCACAGTTCTTCCTCTTCCTTTTCTTTCTTTTCATTGGGAAGAGGGGAAATAATTCATTTCACATGAAGAAATCACTGTGTGTTAATATGGCTGTACAAGCGTGCAACTGCTATGAGCAAAAAGACAATCCTGCCCTGTAAATCAAGCTAAAAAGATTGCTTATTAGCCCTGTTTGGTTGGAACTCTGAGTTCAAGGCTTCCTCAGCACTCAAGGCACTCAAGAAAAATGGCTTTGTCTGTGAGAAGTAAACTGAAAATTAGTATAAAAGTGACACTTGAGCAACAACAAGATGTCCAAATGGAAAGTCTGAACTTACAGTGTGTTTACCCAGATTTTGTTTGACAGTTTCTATGCTAGTAAGTAGTAGCAAAATACCAAAGATAGAAAACTGATGTGGCAGTATTCCCTGGGTAGCTCAGAGGGGAGACAAGCACTAACCACAAGTATTGATGCTGGCACCAATGATAGATCTCAAGCTAATATAACTCACTAAACTAAATCACAGCTGAAAAATGGGCCATAATACTCCTTGTACAAATAATACTGTTCCCATTTTTAATATCTTTTGTGTGTTTGTGTAAACATCGTAAACATTGAAATGGACTTAAAGATTACTACTCTCAACACCCAATCTCAGCATAAGAGGGACTATAACTGGTCAGTGGTGTTTCCCTGATTATTGATATGCCACCTTACATACACACTGTTTTATACTTCCCATATGCTTTACTAAGTCCATGTTGTAATAATGCTCTTTTTCTAGCAAGAAGAGAAAGTCTGGGAAAATGAATCTTGTGCAGGAGCAGTGAAAGCAACAGATGGAAATGCCATCAGGGCTGTGACTGACTTCATGGATCTTCCCTCTGAACACATAACATTCTGATGGAAACAGGAAAAATGGAATATAGCAGAAAATTCTCTGCACTCATGGAACTGATCTTCCTGATTTAATTTATCAGTTTATCTTTAGAATCTGCAAACCAAATAACATCAACCAAAATCAGGCTCATGGAATGATATTCATATATGGCCCATGGAAATATACTTGGTACTGTTAGTGATGGGTATGAAATGCAACAGTTTATGAGTTTCTTCCTCTTATTCTAACACACACACTCTATTTACTTTATCGCTGCCCTACTGCATCACATGTATTATACAACAGATAAAAAAATAACTAGAAAATAAAGAAACAGGAACAAAGAGTGTGTCTACACATGCTGTGTTGGCTGACATTACGAAGCTTTCTCCAGTGTAACAGAAACAGCGTCATCTTATCAACTTCTTTGGCTTCTAGAATTTTGAAAATTACAAGTTTGTAAGAGCTCCATAATCACTTTCATGCATTTAAATTACAGCTGTTCCTTGGATATTTTTACCTGTATCAAATATCACAAAATTTCAAAGCCAAACAGCTGGTACCTCCCTCCACTACTAATTATTCCAGGACATCACAAATAAAGTTTTACAACTTTCATTTGCTGGTATGAAAATTAAACATGATAAATTTGAAAGCTTTTGTTGTAATAGCTCATCTCAACTCTTCTCATATATTTTTTATTAAATGATAGAACTGTTCTTTTCATCCAAAGTCTCTTGAAAGCCTCAAGCCAGAGTTGAAATGTCAGTGAGAACATTTCCCATGATTATGGGAAGAATCTAGTTCTCCATACTGTTATTTCAGAAAGCTGACAGTGGTTCTTCTCCTTTTAACCTTTTAACATGTCTTTACTTTTTAATTATCATAGAAGAAGAAGAAGAAAACTCCAAAATAATTCAGGTTGCATACAGTTAAGCCATAGGGAGGAACTTTCATTTAAGCTTAATGGGTAGCAGTGGTTTTCCTCAATACTTTAAAAACAGTCATTGCCCAAACATCAATATATGGACCACCTAACTTATAAAATCTGTCATATTTCATCTTATTAAAAACTATTAGAGACTCTTTTTCCTCAGAATGTAATTGTCTAACACTTGTTTTTTAACAAATCATTTGATACATATTTTTTCATATATAGCAGAAGAAAACTCGTAGATAGATACAATGTTCAACAAACTGTCATATATAGAACATATTTATATTGTTTAAGAATATTATAATATATATACAAGTCTTTATGCATATACCTTAGGTGTATACATAGATGCATATATTGGCCTGAGTCTTTAAAACTGGAGTTGAGCTGGATGCAGGCTGACACCTCATGTCAGGAAAATTATCATGACAAGGCAAGTCTAGGACAGGACAAAGGACAGAAGCTATATGGAGCAGAGGAAATACTTATTTGGAAATCATGATGTGGAAATGGACTTGAAGAACTCTTAGACAAATACAGTTTCTGAAGAGCTGCAGTGTTCTGGTTTTATTTAAATGCAAAATTTTGCAGGGTAGTGAGGGGGCAGAGATGTGCTGTGTTAAGCACCTGCCCCTTCACCCCTGGCTGAATTGTCACCACTCCCATGCTCACCTCCAGTCTGCTGGTGGAGACGTTTCATGAGTACTTACTTCTATGCTACTGCAGTCCAGACAGACTGGGCTTGCACACATCTCATTTAACGTAAAAGCAACACTAGCTGCCTTGACCAAAGACCACAGTAGCCACCTCTCTTTAGCATGGGCTACTGATATATAAGAAACTGAGCATGCCTGGAGGGATTGTTTCTGGGACAGCCTCCTGGTTTCTAGCTGCCTTTGCTTCTCAGGCTTTCTGCTCTGGTTATTGTAACCAAGCCATGTTATTTAATATTAATACATCCACCATAATAACCATTTTCCAAAACTGTTTATACCTCTGGTTTATACAATATTCTGCAACAGTGGGTATCATCATTTAATCAGGCACTGCATGGGAAAAAAGTTGTTTCCTTTTTTGTTTCATTTTTGAGACTTCTTGCTCACTAAATCTTGATTTTAAGGGACTATAATCCAGCTCATGAAACTGTTGGTGAATGGGAGGCCAGTAACCTCTCCGAGAAAGGGAGGACTAAAGGTGGTTGCAAACACAGGCACAGCAAGATTTCAGAAGGTCTGTTTGTGCTCTCACGTTAGTTTGAATCCCTCTTTAGGCAATTACAGCGGAAAGAATCTGATAGCCTATGCATACTGAAAACCTGCACCAGCAAACTTTTGGAGATTTCTGTTTATACTAATTTCCATATACTCCAATTTCCACTTTGGAAATTACTTTCCATTTATACCAGCTTCACAATTTGTCAGAGTTTGTACCTGAATGAAATAAACTGTACAGTAAAGGACATTTTTCTCACTATATCTATGCTAGCATTATTCAGCCAGGATAACAATGTTGCTTAGTGCTGTGATTTTTAACGTGCCTAATTTATTTAGCTATGCTGGCAGAAATTTAGCATATAGACTAGGCTTTGCTTTCATTTCTTTCTTCTTTTGTTTTGCTTCATTTAGCTCAAATTTCCTCTTAATTTACCTAAACCAAACTAAAATAAGCCTTATGTACTCTGAAAAAAATTATAATTTTTTCTACCGGTTTAATTAACCTGTTTCAAAAAGAAACACTAAATTAAACAAGGATATGTCTTTGTAAAGTACGCAGCAGAACATCCGAAAAAATAATTACAATAGGGATAACTTTGTAAAATATGCCATGAGCATGATATAGAACCACGGTAACATTGAGCTTTGAAGAAATATGGAGACTCAATTTTATAAGAGGCTGTTTGTTCTCATTATAAGCTAAGCACATGAAAGAAATCTAAAAATTGTAGCAGTGCAGTGAGTCAGGTCTGGAGAGATGCTGACATTAGACATCAGGACTGCAGGCCATATAGCCAGTGTGCTGCTCACAGAAAGGATCTGGGGAACAGGACACGCCAGGGGCAAGGGCTGATACTTGACAAACAGAATATTTCTCTTGTATGTATATTGACAGCAGCTTTTTTAACTACATTTTGCTGAGTTTACAAAGATATACCCAGTTGGCCCTTAGCACACATACAATTATCTGTTTTAAAGACTCCACTCCCACTGTTTCCTTCTTCAGTGCTGGACATACTGCTGCTGTAATTACTGTAACAACTGTCTGTGTCACCGGCTGTTGCTGTAAGGGCGCATAGCATTTAGCCAAAATGGGGCTTTGATACTTCTTGGGGTCATTAATATAATGCAAGCAAAGGATGCAATTAAATATTTATGGGACTTTTCCTTGCCATGTTTGATAAATTTTATTTCATTTTTTAATGAGATTTTTGAGCCTCAGTTTATAGCTTTGGTAAGATCACTGAAACATCTTGGAGGATAACAGCCTTTTGACCTCTTGTGAAAGGCAACTGGGGAGAAACAGTATTTCGCTGAGAGGGCTCTGACTATGATTGTATTCCAGAGGAGCATGTAAAGAACTGATTGACTATAAGTATTGACAGATTTAGGGAAGAATTATATTTATGTATCTTAAGGGTTATTTTCCATACTACACATCATTACACCATAGGAAAATGAAGCTTTGCAGTATTGTAGAGCTTTCTCATAATAAGCACCTTATTCTTGTTTCTTGTTCTTCAAGAACGGTTGTTCAGACCTCTATCACACACTGCTCCTTTCACATCTGTTCAGTGAAAACACAGGGCTTTTCAGGAACATCAGAGATTTGGGAAGTTTCTAGGCATTATATTTCTATAGTAAAATTGCTTACCTCTTAAAAAAACCCAAACATTAAAACCAATTATGTCCACTTTTGCCTTGCAAAATAAAGTACTTTATAGTCATTTCTTTACTGTCCAAGTTAGCTAAGGTCTTTATGAGTTAATGACTTACTTATGCTATTACAGCAACTGAATTACTTGCCCTTCAACTACCTTGAAGTATACAAATAGCTATTAGCTTGTGTTAGTCATTAGCAACTCACAGGTTTAGGTCTCTTGTGCTGCACTAAAACAGATATATTGGGAAATTATTATGAGCTTTGAATTCTTCTAATTTATGTCATTCTACAGAAACTGGAGATTACTTGTCAGACCTCAGTCACATGCATATCTGGTAACTCTTGGCTTTCACAACTTAATGAAAACATTTTAAAAAAGCCAATCGGTATTTCCAAACACATGAAATCTATGCTGTGTGCCCACAATATTAGGCATATATACAGCATGCAAATTACCTGTACCATAATTTATTTATGACCTTCAAAAGTGCTGACATAACAGCATATATTCAGTGTTGAGTACAAAACCACCCGACTTCTCTTGTACTCCAGTGACCTGAAAAATACAAACATAATGACTGTGTACACATTTGATAAGGATGCAATTATGCCAGTTATACTAATATATGATTATATCAGTATAAAAGTGTTTTTGGCATATACAGAGCAGAAGCCACTTCTGTGAAATCTTGTAAATAGAACTTCTATCAGTGCACAGATGCCAACACTGTAGCGTTTGTAGGGTACATGTGCTTTGCAGCTCCCTGTCCTCTGTCCTCAATTCAAGAGGTACTGAGGCACACAGTGTGTCATAGATCAGTACTTGAATGTTAAACACCTATTTTTAAGTACACTGCAGGTTCCCAGACCTTACAGGAACTGTAGGGAAGGGAATTTCACTTCTTGCAGTTTCCTTTCTTCTCCCTCTGAAGTTTTGAAGTACTTTTTCATAGCCATAGCTCATTTTGACAGTTCGCGCGATCTATGCTGTGCTTTTGAAACATGGAAACATGGAAGTATGTGATTAATACAGTTCTTTTGTCCCTTTTAGAGCTGGAGTGCACGGTTCTTCAATATTTGCAGAATATCTGTCGCGACGGAGGGAAGACACAGTCACTCAATATGAGTGATCAGCAGACTTCGTTTATTGTACCTTACAGTCACCTTTTATGCCTTCTTATAATTAGCTCATACATATTACAAAAGTTAAGCTCATTAGTGGTTAGTTGCCTAAATACCAAGCCCACCCCTAGTTTCTCTTCTGTAGTTTTCTGTTCCCACCTGCAACATTCTTTTCCCACCAAAATCTTCCTGTTATTGTGTAACAAGGACAGCCAAAGACAGTGTATTTTGCTTTACTTCAGATAAGCTGAGAGCGATGTGCATTTTTGTCCAGCCAGCTGGACTATGTCTATGTGACCCTTTTCAGCTAGCCAGTTATCCACAAATATCAATGCTGATCCTATTGACCTGCAGTACTACAATAAAGACCAATAAACGAAAGGAAAAAGCAACTGAAAACAGCATATGCTACAGACATTCACAAACTGGTTACATATAGCAGTCCTGTTATTCCTGGTCCAGGAGTTGAGGAAATGGGTTTATACTATGGTGCACATCTGAATCAACTATCCACTACTGCAAATTTATTTTTTTGTTTGTTTTTGAAAAACACTTTCCCCATTTACTTGGTTTATATACAGCTTTCAATTTTTTATTTTTAATTTTTTAAATTTTATTTTAGGGATGTAGAATTCAAAGAGATCTCTCCACTCACAGAAACCAGTCTTCTGCTTTCACAAACCATCTCATATGTTTCCTGTCATAAATTAATCAAATTCCATCATTTCTCTGATTTCTAACCTCAGTTACATTATACCCATTGTATAACTTTTTCTTTTAATCTCTTTTTTTATATAACTATTATGATGAAATATTTATCACATTGTTCTTAAGTGTAAGGGGGCTTTGGTTTTGCTTTGATTTGTTTGTTTGTTTTTTTCACTTCCTAAAATTTATTTCACTTGTATTTCAAGAGACCAGCAGTTTTTCTATCTCAAGGTTAGTTTGGTTAAGTTAAGCCACTGATTATCTGCATTTCCTACTTTAGGGTAGACCCAAATCCCTTAATAATTCTAGCAGCTAGCTCTAATATGAGTATTTCATCCTTTAATATGTGTAACAAAAGAAGTGTACAACTCAGTGGTGCCTTATGTAATTTCTGCCTCAAATGTAAATAATTATTTGCCTACAGTTTTCAAAGGCAATTGCAACTGTTTTTCTGTCTCAGTTCTAAATAGACTGAGGGAGTTTCTTCTTTGACTATGCTACTGCCTCCTAGTTCTGTACAGACTACTGCCTCATTCAGATTCCTATAACCCTTGCACTCTCTTTTTACATATATATATATTGTGGACCTTCCAGTGACTATTTCACCATATACTGGCTTCATAATATACTTTCACTGACTAACATTCTGTTTAAGACTTGTATTGTCTTCCTCAGCTGTCAATACTTATTACTAGTTTTGTAGTGTGTGTGCACTAATTTTCTCCATTATAATATATTTTATTTTGCTAGTTCTAGTAAATGTATCACAAATTCATAACGTTCTTTTAATGGATAGCAAAACAGTGAGCAACTGTATTAAAATTAATGCATTTTGACATGTATCAGCACTTACAAAACCATTGTTGTTGAGCCTCAATTACATTCATTAAAAAGGCATAGCAACAACTTCCATCACTGCTTATATGCCATTATATTTATAGTCATAGCACTTCTGCTTCTCTGCAGCCATACCTAACGTGGTAGGGATAAGAATGCAGGTGATTCTGGATCCTCATCAGGGGAAGCGAGGTGTTATACAGTTCATGTACTTATGTATAATGACGGGCTCATAGGATGAAAAGCATCTCAGAGTTTTACAAAGTGCTGTTCTGAACAGCCCATTTGCATAACCTTGCATGCCTTTCTGGACGTAGGCTTTAATTTCCTTTGTCTTCAGTTGAGCAAACCCTCTTACCCCCTTTCTTGCTTCCAACAGCCTCTACAGACTGGAAAATCTAAGAAAACTTGCTCTCCTTTGCCTGTTTCTAATGACCACCTTCAGCAATGAAGTATCTATGAAGAATATTTAAAGCCATTTATTTATTTATATACCTCCAGTGATTGTAAGAAGATAAAAGATGGTTCTGAACTGTCTAAATCCTTCCTAATAGAGCATGCAGATTGTTAAGGTTGCTTCAAATCTTAAGTTAACTTAACCAAAAGATGGCTTTGGAGTGTCTAGTCTAGAGAACAGCACCGGACTACTGTGAAACCCTTCCAATATAAATTGGGAGAACTGGCCTGCTGGGCATCCTATTGGATAAGAGTAATAAACATCACTAAACTGATTGGAAGCAGTGGTAGTTATAGATGATGCATCTGCTCAGCTCAATGAATCAACTCAGAAGGGCAGGAAAAAGAAGTGTTTAGCCACCCTTCAGCTTTTATGCTACTTTTCACCATAAGTTGCTATGAGAAAATATACTTCCCAAGGGGAAGAAAAATAGTCAACCCTTCCTAAAAAAGTATCAAAAAGTATGAGGAACACCTTCTATAAATTTTTATCAATAATTTTTCCAAGGACACACAAGGTGCTTGCTGTACTAGAGGAGGAAAGAGAAATAAAATAATAATAATAAAAACACTTAGCAAGAAAGATTTGTTACAAAATCCCAATTCTGAAAGTTGAAGAAAAGTGCATTAACTTGAGCAAACGCCTATTTTCAATTCTAAGCTTAGTAGGGCATGCTTTATTTTAAACTCTGTTGAACAACCATGATAACTAGAGTTAGCATTTTTCACAATTTTTAAAGCACCTGGAAAGAAATATTTACAGAGGAAGTATTTTTACTAATACCATTCCAGTCAATACAGCTGAAGAAATTAGTGAAGCTTTTGTACTCCAGGGTCCTTTTTTGATTTCTGAAGGTCTTCTGAGCCAAAAGCTTGTACGTTTTTGAAGCAATATACATTGGTCTAATAAAAAACATTATCTTTTCATAAAAGATATGCTTGGTAGTAACTTCAAAACAGCATGGCTACAATCCTTCTGCTATAACTTGACTATGAAGGCACTCTTTTGAAAATCTAGTAGCTTTAGCAGTCTCAGTTTTTCACTGTAAGGTAATACTTTCAGTGTCGTATTTTTATGCTTAAACATAGAATTTAATATTCCCTGTTAATGTTTGCCATGAATAAATTTTTTTTTACTATGTTGCTTTTTTAAGTTAGTAGAAAAAATCAGTCTTGCTGCCAAGAAAAGATGGAACCTAAATTATTCTAATGTTCTTTTATTTTGCCACCAAAAAAGATTTTAAAAGTATATCACCTTAATTAAAAATTAGTGTTCAGACAGAATTTCTTAATTAAGAAATTAATTTTAGACAGCAAGAAAAGAGGATGTTTTGGATCCCCCTGGGGAAAAAAACCCCAAATAACAAACTCATAAGCCTCTTCAAACAAAAAACAAATCACAATGCTGGGTTAATAAAATTTCCTTTTTTGGACTCCATTGCATGATTTTTTCAGATTTTCAGTCAGGTCTGCCTATGTAGCAGATGTTGCCTGCTTATCTGTAATCCACATTCACATTTGCATCTGGCTTCTAAACTAGCTTCTCATTCATATTTCTCACTCTGGATCTAACCACATATCCATTTTGATAAAAAGTACAGGATTTACCAGGAAATATGGCTTAGATATAAAAGGTATTTTGTAGGCTGGTATGTTTTTTCTTTTCACTTGACTTCTGCAGGCGATTTTCAACATCTCTTCCAACAATTTATAACACAGTTCCTTCCTCCCTGCAATGTCCTGGTAAGTGATCCCAGCCCTACCATCAGTACTCTCTCAGAAGATCTAGGGCTTCTTTCCTTCCCTTGCATGACAACTCTGTGCATTGCCAAACTAAACCTTTCTGCTCATCAAGGTCATGGGCTAGCAACTTGTGAGCAAACAGAGATTATACCCTTACTCAAATGTTACTATCTATGGCTTAAATAAATGTGCAAAACAATGCTTGCTGTTGCACAAAATTTTTTTTGTTTGTCTTTTACTAGAGAGGATGAAGCATCTCTGTGCAGCTTCTGACAGCCAGCTGTCATGAAAGGCATATTCAAACCAGAATAGGTACAGGTGGGTTGTCCTACTACTTGATCATGGAAAAGGGAAAGATTTGGAGGTTTTCGATAGACTAAACCAGCTTGGGTTGTTCAGTTTAGGGAAACTGCAGGTGCTACTGCTTTACAGAAATGCAGTGGGGTAAATTTTATGAGTGGAAAGATCTTTCTGAAGTAAAAGTTAATGCTACTGCAAAAAGAAAAGGGGTAAACGAGAAGAGAAATTCAAGATCCTGAGGGACCTGAAACAATGTTCTTACCTTCCCATCAGAGACTCTTGAACAGCTTCCCAGTAGAGTTTTTTCGTGCAGATCTTCTAAAGCACGATTTTCATCTTACAGAATTTATAACACTTAGCTGTCTGAGGCATCATGAAATTGTATTCAATGACTCTGAAAGGGATCTTCCAGCCAGTGCATGGAATTAATCTCATTTTTCTTCAGTTTAACAAAATGTAGATATCTAGATTAACTCAGATTATTTAGATCTACTTAAAGTTAATGTAAAAAGATCTGAGATTTTAGAGGATGATTCATCTCATCCTAATCTGTCTATCTGTTTCAGGAATGGTTTTTCTCTATGGGTGCTTAGTTTTCCATTGACTGTAAGGACCACCCAGAGATTATTTTAAATCAGCCAGCTTTAAATGGTTAAAGCTACATGAGGTGAATGCTGTCATCTTTTCTGTCACATTAGGATATCAGTAAAGGTTTCACCGTCAGAATTTTGTAGTCAGTTCTTACGTTTGAATCTCACTTACTATTGGTATTGTCTTTAAATATAACTTACAACCTCACTTCGTAATATGCTGACAACTCAGTAAGAAGAAAAAAAGGAAATATCTTTTTTTTTACAAAGTAGTTCATTCTCTGTATTAGAAGGCACTAATTTAAATACGGCAAGTAATTTTAGACAATATTACTCCAGGAAAATGAAACAAAGTGGATGAAAAAGTAAATGGGAAGCACAGACAGTCCTGTAAATTGGCACAACTCCACAGAAATCGGTATAGGTCAGTGTCCCTGTATCAGCTGTTGATGTGGTATCTTCAGTCAAAGTTATAACTCAAGGTTGGGCCTTCAGTAGCCATTTTGGATAGAGAAAGTACGGTAAGCATATTTATATTTACTACAGTGTGAGAGGAGAGGGGAAGTAAATTCAGTACAAGCACTGCCTCCTCCCCACAGACAGAAGAGGGGAAGAGAGGCAGAAGGAATACTTTGAGCATGTCAGCTGGTTGAGAAAGTGCACTGAAATGTATGTAGGTCCTGCAGGTTTTGTGCTACAAGAAATCATGAGAGGGTACATTGCTTTTAGCTTCCCTCTATGTCTGCTACAAAGTCACACAATCATAGAATAATTTCTGTCGGAAAAGTCCTCTTAAGGTCACTTAGTCCAACCTCTTGCTAAAAGCAGGTTTAGTTAAAATGGATTGCTCAAAGCCTTGTTCAACCAAATTTTAAATATCTCTGAGAGTGGAGCAACCTTTGCCAGTGTTCAACCATCCTCATGGCGAAAAAATTTAGCTTTATATCTAACCAGCATTTGCCACATTCCAATCTGTGCTGGTTGTTTCTTGTCCTATCATTTCCCCCTCACAAACACAGTTCTCTGAACCTGTATGTCATGTGTCCCTGATCATCTTGGTTGCCTTTCACTATACTCACTCCAGCATGTCTATCTTCATGTCTTGTACTGGGGGTTCCCAAACACAGACTAGTACTCTGGATGTGGTCTCACTGGTGCCATGCAGTGCGGAGTGACTACTTCCCTGGACCTGCTGGCTACATACCTGTTAATGCAGGGCAACATGCAGCCAGCCACCTACTTTGCAAGAAGGGCACAGTGCTTAATCAAGTACAACTTCTTGTTCACCTTGCCACCAGCCAGCATGGATGAACAGAGAACTGATTGAATTCAAATGCAAAAGGAAGTATAAAGGAAGTAGAAACAGGGATGGTCTACTGTGAAATTCTTGATATCTGTAGGCAAACTGTTAAATCAACTTTAACTTGTGTATTTCTCTTACCACAAATGAAGAATTTAAAGTATGTTTGTTGCTCTAGTTCTTCAAACAGTTCTAGTGTCGGTTGGTAGTTGTAAAATGCACCCTGTTCTGCACACTGATCATCCTCCATTTATTCCAATGTTTATTTTTGCTCATACTTTCTTGCCCCATGTTCCTGAAAAATTTGACTGGGAATACCACAGGGACATCTGTGTTGATAGTATTGGGAAAAGGAAGCTATTCTTCATTTCATATATGAAACACAAGGTCTGCATATTTCTAGACAGATGTGGAAAAATAAAATTAGCAGCTGAAAAGCTCCAGACAATCTTATTTGTAGTCTACTTGTTTCAGTTTACTTCTTAGTATCTTATAATTCTGAAAAGCGATAGACTGGCAGTGAACGGAACAGGTCCATGAAGACAGTGACATTACACTCTCCAAAAAGTCAGCCCAACCAAATTCAGTCCAAAGGAATCATTTCTTGTAGCAAAGAAACTGTATTTTCCTATCATATGCATAATTATTAATTCTGGGACTGAATATTCTGACTCTATGAGCTCCTGTACACAGCCATTTGAAACAACTTCTTTCAGTCTATCAAAATTAAAAGTTCTGAAAAAGCTAGAATAAGAAAATATTTGGAGTCTCTTTTTTATGCATTTCAGTGAATTAATTTGGATAAATGAATAAATATTTCTTCCAACTCCTTTGGTTTTAAGAACATTTTAAAGTCCATTTGAAAGCAAATTAATTTTTTAATTACTGAAATCAAGAATGTTGAATTGCCTTTTTTTTTTTACTTCCTGAATAATTTTTTTTTTTAAAGTGTCAAAAAAAAATTACTAAACTACACATTTGGCAGGAACACTACCAGAATCTCTGAGTTTCCGAGAAATTGAGAAACTTGCTGCAGGTATCCATCTATTAAGTAAGATGCTGGGCATCAAGAGTGAGGACTGACTGGATCAAAATACATTCTTTCTTTCCCTTGATCAGTTCACAGTAGAAAAGAAGCATCTTGCACTATTTGTTCTTAAAATATATAAAGAATGCAGGGCAATACAAGACTTCTGTCAGTGTAGTTTAAAGATTGCATTTATCTGGGACTATGAAATTATAGTAATACTAGATTTGATAAATGTGTATTGTGGTAGGATAAGAATGCAGATGTCTTTCTTCCTTGTCATCTATAGGTACCTAAATATTTCTGTGGTTTTGGAAGAAATGGTGCGCTACATCCATCTCTCACTGGATGCACAGAAGAAATCTTCACCATGTGGAATATATCCCCATAGCATCTGAAAGGAAATTCTCACAAAAAAGTCCACCTAGTTCCACGTGTTTCTTCATAAGAAAGAGTGATTGGTCTTAACGTTTACAAAATAATTTTTTGTGTATTTGTAAAAATCTATGTGTGATTAATATTTTGCTGCAGCTAGGACATATGTAGGGCAAAGTTCGTAAGTAGACCAACGAGTGTTGTACTTTATTAGATCAACAAGTACAGATGAAAAATTTTGACATGGTTTCAGACACAATTCATACTTCTAACTTGGGAAAAGGACCTGAATAAGGACTTGTGCAAAGTTTTGGGGTTTTTTTTCCCTTTTATTATGCTAAGCAGTCCTACAGAAGATGTTATTTCTATTTACAGAGCTTTCTGTGTTTTGCCTTTGACTAAGAAAACTTCTCTAAGTACTTCAGAATGAAAATCTACTCTTAATCAGTTAATTTAGGAAGAAAATAATAATTTACATCATGTATTAGTGCTACACAGTTATATGCCATTTTAAAATATTAATCTTAGTCATTTTGTCAATAAAATTTTCTTTATGATCACCACTCTTCACTCTTCTAAGAAACTAAGCAGAAAAAAGAAATCACACAAAATCCTTAGTAGATAAATAAAATATTTAATTATTTCATCTTCTTATTCCAGGGATCTTTATGATAACTGCCTGTAAAACAATCTATCATTTAAGAAAAAAAAAAAAAATTGTATATAAAGCTATATTTCAGTACCTTACAGTTTTCACTCCATATTTTTGTTCTTTATTTGTACATAGATATAATTTTGGCATTTTATATACACAACACAACTTTGTATATACATTACACAATTTTATATGTTACAGAACTTTGTACAAAGTTGACTTGAAGTATAACTTGTCTCAAAGTTGTATACAGAAATGTTCAATGAAAATTTTGCTGTTTCATTCCATTTTTTGAAAGCCAGTATATAACAAACTGTCAGCAGCTTCAGATACAATTGTAACTATACTGAGGTTCTTGCTTATCTGATTCTGTTAGCAGCAATGACAAAAATAACTGACAATTTTATTGATAAAAATTTACATTTATTATTGTACTGGCCCTTATCGGATTTCATAATGTAAATATTATTTTTTTAATCCTAAAAAAATATTTAAATTTGATTAAAAACAGCCTTGCTCTTTTCCCCTGTGTATTTACATTGTTTGATGGAGTGGTGTTAGGATGCTCAGTGCCTTACAGTATTGAATCCAAAAGCTTTGTGGCAGTCACAGCTTTTGAGATGAGCAAGGTTCCTTTCTAATCTGCAATGTACCTTATTAGCAAATAGAAAATCAAGGACAAAATAGGTATAGGATTTTTGAGAACACATGGATAGATCCAGTAGGCTGCATCTTATTCTCTTCAGGCAGCCAACAGTCAGCTGAACTCTGAGCATAACCAGGCACACATCATAACCTGGGCTATGGATTTAGATCTTGCCCAAAATGAACAAAAAAGTTCATAATTCTCTTGAAGAATTTCTGCAAGGGGAACCCAAAATACACTCACTAAATCTAGTTTCTCAAAATCATGCTGAGGCAATGCTCTGTGTGTCCTACAGGATTTATCTCAGAAAGCGTGATGTCCCCACTCGAGTGGGCATTTCCACTACAGTGTAAGGGAACTCACAGCTTTCCCTTCTAGCAAACAGCAGCATCTCTAGAAACAATTCACAAGGAAAATGTCCTCCACCCCGACCATTAGTGTCACATCACTGAAATAATTGGAACTGCACTGATCTGCAGCAGTTAAAAGTTTTGCTACTTATGCCTGATAAAATAGTGCAGTGTGTGCAGCTCTTACTGACTTATGGAGTGCCTGCTTTCACATTTTACATTCACACAGACAAAGAAAATATTGTTAATTACTTCTGCTTTAACCAGGCTGGCTCACTGAGGAGTACCAGGAAAGATGGGTTTCTTTCCACAGGAGAAGACACAGAAGTAACATTCCCGCTGATTTCAAAGCCATGTAAATGTAGAAGCTGTGGTGCTGCTCAACAGCTGTAAATGTTTAATGCCAGTCCAGTCAAAGGACTTCTGCCAGCATGAAACGGATGTTTCACAAAGAAGAATGAGAATATCAGAAAATGACCTGAACGAAGACTGACATGAAATTCAACACAGATCGTGAAGGAGACATGCAAGTTACTGAGTTCAGAGCACTGTCATACAGCCATATGTTTACCTAGTTGGATTTTAATTGTTGGACCAAGGAGCACTTTCTACATCCCTGGTCGAAGTCAGCTTTCTCCTGATGCCACAGTGGGGCAAGACTTTGGGAATCCACCTTTTTTCCTGCTCTTAACAACATTTTGGTCTTTAGGGGAATACACCTGGGTCTAAGGGCTAGAGGAAAACCTGGACAGGCATTGTGGTTATTCTGGATCATGGGAGGTCCAGAACACTGGATTTCTTATGGAAAAACACATGCCGCACAATTTAAGCTTGAATATGGTGTCTGCCACAAGTTACAATGCATCTGCAAGCCTTATAACTAAAAGCCCGCACTAGAATTTTTCAAGAAAAGGCAAGGACTGCTAAGCATTTATATTGTGATTTCAAAATAAAGTCAGTGAGTAGCATATGATTTTTTTTTTCATCTTTATGCTTTTCAGGTTGCTCTACATAGGGAAGAGTGAAGAAAGGATTAAGCAAACTGTTACTCTTCTATTAACATCACTTAGCGTAGCATAAATACAGATTTCTCACAATACAGCAAAAGTTCAGGGCTAAGCAGGATCTCTTCCTCATCTTTCCCAGTGCGACAGATGCCATGAACTAATTGTCATCCAAGTCTTATCAAATGCCAGTTATTTGATCTTTATTCGTCTGGTTTTCTTTAGATAGAACTTGGCGGTTTTTAAATCTTTTTTTGTGATAAAAGAGGGAAAACCTGTAGAGAATTAAATATATTAATATTTCTAAGGGAGTATAAATAGAAAATCCTTTAGACATATCTTCAAGCTGCGGAGTTCATTTTCTGCTGTGAAATCTCACTGTTTTGGGGAAATACCTTCGCTATTTCAGAAGAATAAATATATCTGCAGCTTGCAACATTGTAACACTTAAATAAAATTGTTTAAATGTAAGTATATAAGGAAATTTTCATCATGTAGACATCTGCAATTTTCCTGAAGAGCTCATATCTTGCCATTTTGCACTTTAATAAGGAAAAGTGGAGAACGAACAGGATGAGCTAGCCCTGTTCAAGTTCCAAAGGCACACAGAAACAGAAAAAGTAGATCTACTTATTATCATTTTATATACATAGCTGTCATGTTATGTCACCACACTTCAAAGTAATAAATCACCAAAGCATATTATGTCAGAACTTGAAAGCCATAATACATTGCTGTTGATACACTAGACCCTTAAGGCAATATCACAATCTGCACTTTCCAGCACAGATATTTAGTCTGCAATAAAGCAGGAATAATGAAAACTCACAAGGCCTCATGCTCTTTGGCTTCCTGGAGTTTGGCAGGCTGTTCATCCACCTGACACAAGTAATCCCAACAATTAGACAATATAACAACAGAAACATATGAACTTTTTCTGAGAACCACTTTATCATATGTTGCATAAAAACATTTGAAGGCTGGGGAATGGTCAGACTGAAAGTTGAGTTCATCGTTATTTACAATACAGCATACATTAGTCTAAACAGAATCTATGAACAGCTTTGCCATCTGTTATTAAAAAAAAAAAACAGAAAGAAGGAAGAGAAAAATGAGCTCCATTTGCTTCAGACAGCTATGGGGTGGTCAAGCTAGAATATTTGGCACACAAGATGTTTAGAATTGAAAAAAGTTTACATCTGGGCTCTGGTCACAGCTTATTTAACTCATCTGTAGCTTCCTTTGTTATCCCCAGCAGTAAAATATAATTCTGCAGTCCTCCAATGGGCTCACTGTGGCTAATCCTGGCTAGCAAGAGAGGGGCTGAGGCTGCCCTGGACCCTCCATGGCTGTGACAGGCAGTCCAGGGCAGGAGTGTCTGTAAGCAAGACTTACCCTGTACACACAGCCTGCCAGAGCTAACCCAGCTGCCAAGAAGGCAGTCATTTCTCCCAGCAAAAAACAACAGCAGGGAGCAGTTCTCATGCATGCTAAGTAACCAAGTTCTTGAGTCAAAGTCTCTTTTTTTACCTCACAGGACTACAATCTGGCAGGCTAGCATGGCATTTGGATTTTCAACAGAAGCAGGTTTTGGGATCAATGCACTAGGAGAAGGTGAGCTGTAGTCACCCGCATCATCAAAGTGCTGATCTTGGCTGTGTCCACAGATGGAGGACCCAGCTGACATCACAGCTGGGGAAGTTTCAGTGGTGGCAGAGCCCTCCACACCAAAGTCACAAGGCAATTTGGCCTTATTTGTGCTGATAAGACAGCACTTGCATTTGTACTGGAAGAAAACCCAGGACTGGAACACACAGTACAACCAAGATGGATATTTCAGACTCATGAAATAGCTTCCTGTGGACTCCTGTCTGAAGCAAGCAGTTTTGAAATCTCCATAGGAAAGGCCTTTTACAGCTATGGAGTTTCACAGATTTTCAGAGACATTTGTGTTGGTGAGGCATATTTTACACATGAGGAAAACCAATGCTGCATGTCTTCCCCTGTACTTTATTATGTATCAAGACAATATGGTGAGGATTCAATATCTTATAGAAATTTGCTAGAATACACAATACACAAACTTTCTTGCAAAGTTAATAAAAAGCTTTCTGGCTACCTTTAAATTTACCTGGCTTTCAGCTAACTTAGAAGTGTAAAAAAATCAAGCATTCAGTGAAATAAAATGCGTTTGAGCTTCCTGAAGGCTTTGTTCACATAAATCATCACAGTCTTCCTAACAGACATTTTTCTTTAGGTGATAGGTGAAATAAAGTCAATAGTCTTCATTTATCAAATAATTCAAGTGTAATCTAATAAAAGTTGCTACTACAACTTGCTACAAGTTTAAACTTTTCCTCATTTTATTTTAGAGACCTAAGAAATTAGGATACTGATAAAAAATAGCAAATTATTTTAAACTGTTACCAGATATTGAACTGTGGCCATATAGAAATTTTTAGAGATTAAAATTAAGTTTAGTAACTTCCTACCATGAAGCTTTTCCCTTCTTCCACCCCTCTTTTTTTTTTATTCACTTACTGATCTGCTTGGCAGTGGTCTGGACTGAAAATAAAATCAAATGATACATAGAGATACAGGCCAACATTTCTAGCTCAGTTTTTGCAGAAGAATTCCTACCCTGAATTCAGATAAGATTTGGCAGTCTTTCTGTATCTAGGCTGAAATGAACTCTAAAATTTACCAAGGTTTGACTTACACTAATAATCCTGGACAACAAGTGAGGAAGAATTTGAGGGAGCTTCAAATCCCTTCAGTGATGTGTTTGCACTACCGTTCACCTGGGAAGTTATCTCATGCTAGCGTAGCTCCTTCCCCCCTGCATCCGTACTAGGGTACAGCCATACCTGCTCTGTGGATAGTAAAAGTGTGCATTTGTGAGAAACCCACATAAACGTGATGAAAAACATGACTAGCTAAAGGAAAAACAGCTTGGTGTAATTTTTTTGTAATCACTGAACATTAACTTGGATGGACCTATACCTATTTATACTATGAAATGGTCTTAGTTCACAATATTTTATTCTTGAGACTGAACCGTTCCAAAGAGCTAAACAGAAACCCTGCAAGAGATCGCCAGTGCAAATGGCTTTCCAGGGATGTTCAGGCTCTGGAGTAAGGCTGTGAGGTGAGAAAGCAGAGGTATCACCTCATATCCCTTTTGCCCCTTTCAGGCATAAACAGGGATTTTAGTCTCAGACAGGGCCTTCAAGTGAAATCAACCCTCATATAAGACAAGGAATCTGAAGGCGACAAGTTAGACATTTTTTATATACAAATTGAACCCATAAATCATACCAGACCTGTATTTTTATATTGTGTTACTGTAACACATTATTGTGCAATTATTGACTTACAACATTCTCATCCGACATTCAGCACTGCTTGAACCTGGAATAAATGCATGTCTCAAACCCAGGTGGGCTGGGCAGTTTCTCTTTGCACCTGTATGCTGGATAAGATCTATAAATATGTAAAGCATTCCACACATTTTTAGACTTTCCTATTTGTTTTAAATGGTCCATTCTTCTTTTCATAGCTCATTTCTAGACCATTTCATCCATTTTTACAGTTCATGTAGGTCTTGAGCCTCAAATGGGAAATCTGTGCTGAAAAATCAGTTGAATAATTAGCAGATACAGAGAGCTTTGGGTTTCAGCTGGTGTAAAAAGCTCCTTTGCAGTCATTTCAGATATCTGGTGTAAACAGAAATATCTGCCCTATCTTCAAAAAAATTATTTTAATGTGGCTTTGTTTTAAAACATGCTGTTCTTTGGAAGTTTTTTATATATGCCTTTATCAAAGAGAAAAATTTAAACACCTGGCATTTTCTTACTGTTTTCCTGCATCTTGTCTAGGAAGATGAATTCCTTAAATCATTGTATAACCTATGTAACCATCTATTACACATAATCCACATAATCATTTCCTGCTACAGTGCTTTGGCTGCAACACATCTTACAGTTTGGTTGAGGGGTCGGCCAACACCACACATGATGTGAGTAGCTACACCAGCTCTAACCCTGACCTGAGGTCTCCAAATTGTGTTTTAAGTTTCGTAGGCAGACTGGGGATTGTGTTGTTGGATGCTTTATATTTTGCTTTCCAACTGAAGCAGACAATCACAAGATAAGAGATGCCTTAGAATATGGTATCCTCTATCTGTCATTATCTAGAAAGTGATTGTTGTTAAAACACACCTTCTTCAGACTTTCATCTAGTTTTAGAATTCATACATGTGACAGGGTGTTCACATTCTTCTTCTGGAGATTTTTCTATTGCCTGGTATTTGTTTGAGAATGACAGTCTTTTTTATATCCAAAACTTATTTTTTTTTCCATATAGCTCCACCTCATTTCTAAAAATTTGCTCTGCGATCACATGTGCTATGCAGTTTATACAGCTTAAACAGTTTCACTTCTTTTAACACTTACTAAGAGAAACAAAAGGTAGTGTTTTTCAGATGTGTTTGTCTCAGAATTTTCATACCTTTTTGTGGAATTTGCAGTTGATGTATTTCTGGCAATAGGTCCATCATTGAACGAATTAATGAAATGATTCAGGTGTAGTGGTCCAAGTGAGGGAAGATGAAGCTGTCCTGTAATATGAAACCTGTGCTTCTACAGTGCTCCTATGTTTCACAGAATCATAAAATAAGGATAAGAAGGTACTTAGAAAGGCCACCTTGCCCATCTGCCTGCCCTAAGGTTTCACCTACTTATAGGTATGGCAATCCTGGCAGATGTTTGCCTAACCTTTTTGTAAAGGCATCTATTAACATCCACAATAAATGGTTCATCATTTCTCCAGTGCATGTCCATTTTCATGCATGAGCACACACAAAGGGGTGGTTGGTCAAACTTCAGACCTCCGTATTCCTCAGATATATTAAATAGCTAATTTTTACAAACTCTTTTTTATGAAAGGAACAGCACTTTAAAAAGCACAGTTCTAACTGATGTCCATTTTTCCTGTGTGAAGAAAGCAGTGGTTAGTAGCAACACATAAGTGAAAGAATAACACAAAATTAAAAGATAAAACAACTCTCCCAAAGCAAGTAAAAGTGGATAAGAACTAGGAGTTCAAAACTGGCATACAAGACTCTTTTCTCATTAGATTACTAATAACTAATGATGGATGTGCTGACCAGATACAATGGGTCAAATTCTCATTTGGATCAAGTTGTGTTGGTCAATAAAGTTAAGACTATTCATATAACTGGCTCAGCATTTAGCTCCACATATGAAGAGAAAAATGAGCATGATATATTATGTCTGGCAGATCTCATTTTGAAATATTTTTCTTTGAAATTTTACAATTTCATTTATAAAGATGAGCCATATACATAACAATGGTAAGTACTGCATTCTTTACATTATCTCTTTGGAAACAATTTCGTGTCATGTATGACTGATAGGGAAATATCAGGCAAACTTAGGAGAGGAAGAACATTAATAAAATAAATTATTCTTGTCAGAGCCAGTGGGATTGTTTCCAGATATTCATAGTTTAGATTCAATCAGTGCATGTCTAATTTACAGTCAGACCTTTCCATCTTGTGCTATGCTTCTGGATTCTGATTCTCTATCGGTTGTTATCATGACAGTGTAAAGAAATGAAAGATCATGCCTTACTTAAAACAGACATTTAGTTCTGATTTGTGTTTGCTTACCACTCTGCAAAAGTGACCACTCACAGAAATCCCTCAAGGGAAATGCAATGTAGTTATAGCTCAGACACTTATCTCACATTAAGCCAAGAGACTTAGATCAAAAATCTTTAATGGAAGAGGAAGAAAATCTTTGCCATTCAAAGCTGCACACTGTTATTTTTGCTTTGACACTCTGACTGCTCCATGACTTTTCAACAAATGCTTTTCATTTCTGATGCCAACGACATCTGATAGTAAAATACCATGTATGACAAGAGCTTAATGCTTTATAGAAAATACATGTACAAGCCTATCTAAAAAAAATTACTTTTTATTCCTGTATATCACAAATCTAGTTGATTGAAGCCTACAGAAAGTTCCTGTTAATTTGGAAATATACTTAGCCAGAATATAATTGTGGGTAATGCAAAGCTGGGTGGCTGTGACTGGCCTAAAATTTGTTGTCAGCAGGAAGAAGATTAATTTCATTTACTCTCTTTGTCATGTCTCACTGGCTTCCTGTCTTTTTTGCTTGTTATCTCCAGTGGGCTGCTGCTGTCACTCTCAATTCACTTTCTGCTCAGTTATTTGTTATCTGATGGATCTGTCTACACATTTTCCCCATACGACATTTTTCCCCTTCTGAACCAGGGCTGTTATAACAAAGCTTACACTACAGGAGAAAGCCTACACTGGACTTAAAAATTTGAAGAAACAAAGAAAGAATTAGATTTATACAATTCCACAACAGTGCTCCTGTCTAAGTACTCTGGCTGCCCAAGGAAAACAGCCTTTTTTCTTCTATTTTTTCCATGTAAATAAAAAGAAGCAGTGATAAGGTACGAAAACATGTATTTATAGGCTCCAGGACTTATGTCTCAGTCCTTGCATCTGTGGGAAAGTCCAAGAATAACAGGAGTACTCCACTATGTTCAGAATAACGTGGTACATAGATGAGGAATTGTTATAGGGAAATTTTGCATATTCATCTGTATGAGCCAGTTTGCAAAGTGTTCCTGAATCAGAGGATGTGGCGTGGCGTGCCTGCAGTGCTGGACTTTCACAGGATTACCTACTGTAAGGGGACACCCACATTTCAAAATACTTATCATATGTGTATGTATATGTGTGTGTGGATGTGCCGTTTCAATTGTGTTATCTCCACCTGACCTGACATAACAGATCACTCTGTAATACAGCTTTATAGACCTTTAGGGACAAAATGGGAGAACCAGGGTCAGACTGCCTTGTTCCTTCCCCAGGGGAGCAAAAGAAAAGCTGTTGTACCATTTTATACCCTCCAGCTATGTATAGGATATGTTTAAGTGCTTTGCTAAATTGCCTTTAACAGTTGGGTTAACTATATACAATGCCAAGTGATTGACAAAAAGCTATCCTTGGTGACTATTCTTACAATATGCAAGGCTCTTAACTCTATAATTTCTTCCAAAGCTAAGAGAATTTCAGAACTGAGGGTGACCTTTTAGTGTGCTTACAAACCATAAAGGTTTTGTTATAAAAGTAACTTCCCAGAAGCACACCAGCCCAAAAAGTGTGTATCATCAGAAGTGTCCCTGCTTTCTCATACCCTGCTTTGGCGTAGGACAGAGACTGTTTACCAAGGCCAGCTTTGGTGAAGGACCCCAACTCTGTAGGCTCCTTTTATTGCCAGGGAGATAGACTTCCCAGTCAGGCAACCCTGAGAACCCAAGTTGGGCTTCTATCCTGTTTGAAATTGCCTCCAGGAGTAGTCTTGCTCTCATCACTGACAACAAAGGGAACCAAAAGAAACCATGCTTTTCTTCATAACGTTGGTCTTTGTTAATTCTCCTCATAAGCATTAGGTGCCTGAAATGTTCTTCAGCATTGTGTCATTGGTTTCAGGTGTGTTTAGAAATTATGTTAATTTCAGAATGTCAGAATATGAGAAACAAAATTGATTGATCATATGAGGTCTAAACCTGGGCAGCAGACAATAACAGAGAGAGAATATAGGGACTGGGTATGGATATAATAATGTTTTCCTGAAATCTGTCTCCTGAATTTCAACTGATTCAGGGTTCAGGGAAACACAGAATTACTAATTTTATATTTCTTTAAAGATCATTCCTGGAAAATATTGTGACACAATCCCACTCTCTGATCTGCCAGCTTCCCTGTTAACAACCTAAAGTTCTTAACCTTTGAGAATGTGTCTGCACATAAGCCCAGGCAGGATGGACAGAGACAACTGGAATTATCATAGAATCATGTCATAGAATGGTTTGGGCTGGAAGGTACTTTAAAGATCATTTAGTTCCAACACCCTGCCACAGGCAGGGACACCTTCCACTGGACCAGGATGATCAAAGCCCCATCCAGCCTGGCCTTGAACACTTCCAGGGAGGGGACATCCACAAGTTCTCTGAGCAACCTGTTCCAGTGTCTTACCACCCTCATAAGCAAAAATGCCTTTCTTATATTTAATTCAAATCTGCCCTCTTGCAGTTTAAAGCCATTAACCCTCATTCTATCACCTACAAGCCCTTGTAAAAAGTTCCTCTCCAGCTTTCCTGTAGCCCCCTTTAGGTACTAGAAGGCTGCTATAAGGTATCCCCAGAGCCTTCTCTCCAGGCTGAACAGCCCCAACTCTCTCAACCTGTCTTCACAGGAGAGGTGCTCCAGCCCTCTGATCATCTTCATGGACCTCCTCTGGACTCATTCCAATAGGTCCCTGTCCTTCTTATGCTGGGGGCTCAAGAGATGAACACAGTACTCCAGGTGGGGTCTCATAAGAGCAGACTAGAGGGAGATAATTATCTCCATCAATCTTCTGGCCACACTTATTTTGATGCAGCCCAGTCTATGGTTGGCTTTCTGGCCTGCAAGCACACATTGCCAAACCCTGTTGAGCTTCTCATCCACCAACACCCCAAGTCTTTCTCCTCAGGGCTTTTCTCAATCCATTCTCTGCCCAGCCTGTATTTGTGCTTGGGATTGCCCTGACCCAGGAGCAGGACCTTGCGCTTGGCATTGTTGAATTTCATGAGGTTCACACAGGCCCACCTTTCGAGCCTGTCAAGGTCCCTCTGGATGGCATCCTTTCGCTCCAGCATGTTAACTGTACCACATACCCTGGTGTCATCAACAAACTTGCTGAGGGAGCATTCAATCCCACTGTCCATGTCACCAACGAAGATGTTAAACAGTGCTGGTCTCAATAATGAACCCCTGAGGAGCACCACTCACCACTGGTGCCCACTGGTACATCAAGCCATTGACTGCAACTCTTTGAGTGCGACCATACAGCTAATTCCTTATCTGATGAGGGGTCCATCTATCAGGTCCATGTGTCTCCAGTTTAGAGGCAAGGATGTTGCGTGGGACAGCGTCAAAAGCTTTGCACAAATCCAGGTAGATTACATCAGTTGTTCTTCCATTATCCATCACAGTAACCCTGTCATAGAAGGCCACCAAATTTGTCAGGCATGATTTCCACTTAGTGAAGTCATGCTGGCTGTCACCAGCCACCTCCTTAGCATAGTTTCTAGGAGGATCTGCTCCATAATCTTGCCAGGCACAGAGGTGAGACTGACCAGCATGTAGTTCCCCAGGTCTTGCTTTTTCTCCCTTTTTAAATATGGGGGTGAAGTTTCCCCTTTTCCAGTCACTGGGAACTTCACCAGACTGCACGACTGCTCAAATATGATGGATAGTGGCTTAGCCACTTCATCTGCCAGTCCCCTCAGGACTCACAGATGCATCACATCTATTATGATGGATGCAAGCTCAGTGAATCACCTGTTTTGCATGAAGTGATAAAAAGGTATTATCAAAATGAAAAATTCAGATCATACTTTAGCTGTTACATGGGAAGCTCAGCCCCCAAACTTAGTCATGACCTGCGCTACATCAAGAGGATCTCTAAAGGCAAAGTTATTTATCACTGCTAAAATGCAAAGTAAAGTTCTTTCCCCACTCCTGGATGGAGTGGGATGGCAGTGAGGAAAGTCCTCATACTGCTTCTGGAATGATGAGCTGACAATACATTTACAGACAGCTGTGGCAAAGCTCCCCTAGCACTAGTCTCATCAATTTTTGCTGTTGCCCAAGTCAGCTGGAAATTTTCTGCCTGGAAGTTATTTTTGCCATTCTTTAAAAACAAACAAATGAACAAAACCAACAAAAAGATCTGGTATCTCTTCAAATAAAAGACAGATGCTTTCTGTTACAGGGAAGTGGTAGTTTTACTACCTTAAAAGAATGCTAGCTTACGTTTTTTAAAACACTGCATACATTTAGCAGGGAGAAACAGACACTACAATGGCTCTTATAGTTTGCTCTGTAGGTGAGATATGGTCCATATAATGCCTTTTCCAACATACATCAAACACAAATCTCAAAAAAAGCACATTCTCAAAGTATCCTGGAAGGTGACTGTAGCTAACACCAAACAAATGGAAGAAGAGAATACTTTTCAAGCAGAAAGGATAAGGAAGGAGATATGAAAACTAAAGCATTATTTTTTAAACTATAGCAGCGAAACTTAGAGAAAGAACATAATTTGAAATTATCAGACATAAATGAATATATCTGGAAACTGTAATAAATCATGAAATCAGAGTGTGCCATTTTCTTTCCATTGCTTAATACAAAAAAGTCAATGTTGATAGTATTACAGAATATTACACTGTGACCAGAACTAACATATCTGAGCTTTAATGTACTATTCAATTTCACTTCTGTAATCTCTGTAATGACTTTAGGTGCCATTCATGCTGTTAACCCACACACAAACCAGCCCACAATATTTTTTCAAATTATGTTTTACAGACTGTCTTTATTTTCCAGCATTTAAGCAAGCAAGAAAACCCCATAGCTTTCCAGGATTTTTCCACAACTGTCTATTCATTTGTTTGCTATTTTCACTTGCCATCAACAACATCATTGTTTAGTGGAGTAGACTAGGGATAGGGTGGTAGCTAATTCCTGAAACAGCATTTTCAACACACTTGATGCATGCATACACACAAATCTCTGATCACATGCAGCTGAAGGTTTCATGTTCAATGATCATCTAATTCTAGTTTAGGTCACTCAATAAAAAATAATCCTTTTCTTACCCCCCCCCCCCCCCCCTATTTACTACAGTCAAGAAGAGATGAGATAAAACATCCTTCCAGAAAAGCTTTTGCTGAATTTTTACTGTTTAATGTATGAGAAAAATTTATCTTGAAGTAACAGAGAATTACTTTTTAAATAACTGTGACGTGATAGGAAGGAGAAATCACAATATACATAATGACATCAAAAGACAAAAGCTAATTTAATTTATTACACATGCACTTCCCATACGAAAAATCAGGCTTTTTCATGGTACCTTAAGACAGATTCTGAGAAACACTTATGAAAGGACTGATCTCAGTTAAATAGCTAGGATTATTTTCATACAGGATTATTTTCACACATGGACATGATATATTTATATATACCTGTACGCAAACCATTTTGAGGAGGCTTAATTGCCCTCCAACTGGAGACCTAAATTGCTGCCAATAAAACATTACACTAGATCACTACTACATGAGTGGCAAATGTCACCTTTGTTACAAAAAGACACTTAAGAATAATTTAAAGCACTAACATTTTTAATGTGACTGCTTGTTGTGGCCTTTTGTCTATAAAAAAAATTTCCCTAGATGCAATCAGACCCATTTCTAAAAGTGTTATTTCATACCATGAAAACCTACTAAAAAAGTCTGATTTTTGATTTCTTGAATTGTAAAATTTTGTGGTTTTAAAATCTGGTATTGCTGGGACATTCCAATGCTAGAGGTGAGCATAAAATCCTGCTGGGAACCTGCATCCCTCCTTTTCCCTCTTTCCCAGAAAGTGAATCTGTACTGTCAGAATAAAGAAACAGGATATATTTTTTCCGTGTATTGCTAAGGATAGTATTTCACTATTATGTGGTTTGGGGCTGTTACAACTTAGGGAAGTAAGGGGAAGACATTTTTTTCCAATACATTTAAAAATATACATGTCCAATTAGGAATTTGGAAGTTATTTACAATCACATAAAAGATTAATAAAGGAAAAGTGCAGATGCACTAAGTGTTAGGTAGAATAACAAGAAAAGTATATCTAGCTCAATACCAAGATTTATGGTATTTATATCATCAACATAAAATTGTATAAAAATGTTACTACTAGTCCGATTTTTATCAAATCTGAAACAACTACATTTTGTATATAAATTAATTTTCCAAGTTGTGGGTATTTTTTTTAATATTAGGAAACACAGGTAAGCTGAAAAGTAAGTTAAAATGTCTAGTGTAGGAGAGTTCAGAGATAACAAAATATTATTTTCTGCGTTTTTCTCATTTTGCACGTCATGAGTGCAATGGATGGGACATTACTCTGGAAGCTAGGAACACGTTTCTCATCTTGATGTTGACTCTGTTTGGCCTTGGGCAAGTCAGTCAACATCTCTGTACTTCAGTATACTCAACAGCAGAACAGAGATAATAAAGCTGTATATACACTGTAAATCCCTTAGAGCTGGATTACAGCAACCTGAAGAAATACTTTTGGAAGGGATTAAAAAATTCTGCAATGTTCTCCGAAACTTTCTATCTTACTGCTACCCTATAGATGCAGCCCCCACATTTCTCAAGTACTGCAAGAAACCAGTTAACTGCGCATGTTGTGCCTCAGAGTTGTCAGCAAGACTTCAGTTAGAAATCTTTGCAGTGCCTAAAAACAAGGGTTTAACCAATTGTTTATGGTTTCAAGAAAAAAAAGTCTAGACTTTCCCACACAGCTATGAAAAAGGTAGCTATGCCTGTGAATTAAGTTCATGCAGTTTAGCCTGGTTCCCCATGCTTCCACTTTCTGCATCTGTCCTCACACAAGAACCCTGAGATAAAGTGGAATTGCTATAAACTCAGGATCCTTCTCCCAGCACCTGTCCTCCCAGCCTTCCAGCTCTTCCTTTGCCCTTACCTCTCACTTGTCCATTTTTTTTTTTTGTGTGTGTGGATCTCAAGACTGGCAGACAGGGCAGTGCAGACCCATCCTGCCAAGAATGAGGGTCATCTTCTTATATGAGCCTTGGACTATACTTATTTCCTTTATGAATTTTGCATTAAGAACTTAACGTAAATGGAAAATACAATCACCTTTTCTCACAAGAGTGCTGTGTGTATTAAATAGTTAATGACCATTAGGCTTTGTTAAGTATCGTTTTGCAATTTTGATTTCTCAATTCTAAAGTATTATTCTAGTAGGTATTGCATCTAATTTTCAGTCACCCCTGTCTGGATCAAAGATCATATATTTTAGCTGAACTAGTATTGCAGGATCTTCTTTATCTCACAGCAAAGTTCTTACCTAATTTGGGATGAAACAGTTAAGCACTGAATGTTCTTTTCAGGTCCATTTACAGATTCATTCTTTGAATAAAGTCTTTTTGGCATGGGATTCCATTACAAATATATCATTTGAACTTCTAATGAACTTCTAAAAGTCATATGATCAGTAACAGACTGATACTACTGCCATGGTGACATCAGGACAGTTTTCTTTCCTAAGGACTTAAGCTTTATTCTGAGGAACTGTAAAGTGTTTAACTAAGCAGGTTTACTTATCAAAGATGCTTAAGATATCTGGCAGGAGCAGAAATGTAAATGCTTACATTATGTCAGTGACCCCAATATTCTTTGTAACTTTTGCCTTCTCTTATATGATTAAAAAATCCCCTCAAACAAAACCTTGCTCAGACATTTTTCACCACTTAAATTTTTGTTAATGAAAGCAAAGCTTGACCCTACTTACATAATATAAATTAAGGCCAAGATAAGTCTTGGGAGTATCTTGAAAAGATCAAGTGTCTGTGTCATAGAATTACAAAAATAGAGAATTTATTTACAAAACTATAAACTTCAACATAAAAGTCTGGATTCTCAGCATCTTAGCATAGAGAATGAAGTCACTGGCAGAAACCAAGAAGGGCTTCAATTAATCCGCGGTGACAATCTTCTTGTTCTCCTATGAAGGCAAACAGATCCAGATCTGGACCTGGTTTTTAAAACCATTTCCCATTTTTATACTCACAAAAAAAAAAAAAACCCCAAAAAAAACCCAAAACCCCAAACACATAAAATAAAGAATCAGATGGGTGTTATCCCTAAGCACTTACAGCAAATCTACATTGAATAATGAAGCCTTTTGCAAAGATCTTTGACTTGGCTGCAATAGGGTTCACTCTGAAAATGAGAATAGAGTGGATATGTCAGCCACAAAAAGGCTTATTTGCGAGGGCATAGCAGTGGGCTAACCCCACCTTATTGTTTTCAGTATTCCAGCTCAGAGTGCTGAGCTCTGTGTTTTGGAAGGACAAGTCCCTCTTGAGCTGGCTGAGGGCTCTCAGCAGCACATGGCCCAGAGCGCTTTAGACATGCTCTCACACGTTTCACATGTAGGCTGGTTGTGGCCCTCTCCTTAAAAACCTCATTGCACCTGGATCTTGGATTGTAGTCTGATCTGCAATTAATCAAAAAGTGCAATGAAAAGATAGGAATGCTGCATCTCATTTCCATTTGTTCTCCAGATTCTTAGAAATCCTGGACAGATGTTTTAATTCACAATAAAAGGACATGCAAAAACTAAAACTCAGTATGTTTTCAAGAAGAATAGAGAGCACTGTGTTGACCTGGTGTCTCAAGCTTGCTTTCATACACTGTACAGTTATCATTCCACTAGTAATTTATTTGAAAAAGTCATCACATGGAACTTTTCAAATCAAGTCAACACCACTATCTGTAATAATAACAATGACTAACGTGTGGTATTTATATAGTGCTTGTCCTCTTCAAAGCATTTCACAAATATTAATTTGTGATCAGCTAAAGAACAAGAAAATTTTGGATGGAATATTTTTAAAGTATAATCCTTTGATTAATTAATATTTATAGTGTCAGGTTTATCCCTGGCAGAATTCTGCAGATTTACTTGGAATTTTGGCCCCCTTTATTTGCCTGCCTTTCTGGGAGGTATTAGTACAAATCTGAAACATTAATGTCTGGAACAGCATCACTTTTTGTGCAGTATTTTTTCATTTTTATCTCTAGATACAGTACTTTGTAGGTTTTGGACAGACAACTGAAAGCAGTAACATACAAATGCATCCTGGGCCATTGAAAAATTATCCTTCACATTGCTGATCAACAACACCAAGGGAGATGGGGTTCTACCCTGTGCCTCTCTCCGGAGGCCACTACAACGGCAAACCGTGAACATGAGTAAGGGGTGAGGGCAGATGGGAAAAAGTATGTGTGCAAAGAGTATACAAGGACAATTTCCAGCTTGCATATACTTCGGAAGAGCCAGGGAAATTACAGAGCCATAGAATGGGCTGTACTCCTCATTGATCACCTGGAAATTCAATGGGGAAAAGATTACAGGAAAGATGTTATCACCTGCTATAGCCATTTTGTGCTATACCTGAGACAGAGCCGCTGTGGAGAGGTCCTGTGGAAAACTCTTTGGTGTGGATAGCAGCCAAGCAGGATGTTCCTTCAGAAGCTCCCAGGAATTCCCAGGAGCATAAGCCAAGTAGGCCAAGTTTTAGGTTTTGGAGTGGGGTTATTTTTTTCTGTGTCTGATCTTTATACATCCTGACCCAAAGCAAATGTCAAAAGCCTCTGCTCTGAGGCAGGCTGAATACTCCTAGGGCCGACTTAAATTTTCTTTCTTATATTAGATTTTGAGGAGATAGATTGGCTAGATGAGTAAGTGCTTTGATACATTTTCTATCCTCTCACAGATCCTCTCTTTTCTTTGACATTCCCTTCTGTCATTTGAACATACCCCCTTTAAGGATTAGACAGTGATCTGGGGAAACATCAGTTCACTGTAATCTCCACCTGCCTATGCCAAGATAGGCAATGTATATTTCTACCCTCTGCATTACCTAGGTATAAAGAGTCTTTATCTGCTTTTTTTTTTTTTTTTTTTTTTTTGACCCTGAAAACTGCATTAAAGACCATATGAACTCAGTCAATTGCTAACTTCAGAATAACCACCTCAGAAAGAGATACCTTTTTTTCTTAGTAGAGATGCACTGTGTCTGTTTTGTAGTGTTCTGTGGAATGTTTTGTAATGTGATTTGTATGTTCTGTAGTGATTTGTGGAATTCTGAGTAAATGATTCTTCTAAATACAAGTTGTGTTATTCTTGTTTAGTTGTTCTGACAAAATCCAGTATTTTAAGGCAGAATTTTCACTTAACTAGTGCACCTCTGCCTTTCTATAACATGGTTTGGTATTGCACTGCATCACCTAAAACATTTTGCTATTCCCAGTGATGAAAACCGTCACCTGGCAATTGAAAGGATGGAGTTCAAAGATAAGACACCAGGTAGGAGGCATCAGTAGCTTCACAAACATATATAAAGAGTTCAGGTTTCCTTAAGAACTAGCACAGATGCTCTCTTCTTAGCCATTCCCTTTTGCCATAGAGAGTATCGTTATAAGTATACATAGTTATTTGGGGAAATGTCTGTTCAATCTAATTTCTGCCTAAACATTCCAAGAATCTCATTAGTGGAGGTTTGTTCAAAAAACAATATGGAACATATTAGCTCAACAGTATAGAAGTACTGCAACAACAAAAATGAAGATTTTGTGATTATTTTATTTCTTTTTAATGATTTAACAGCGTATTATTTATTATCTACTTAAACACCGTATTACATACTGGTTTTTTACTTTCTTATTTTTGCTGATTTAACAGGATATGAAACAATTTTCCCTTCTACATTTTGCAAGTGCTTGCTTGATTAACAAATATAAGAGAAGCAACCTGTAAGTAAATAGTGTGTTTCAGAATCTTACTAACACTTTAGATGGAGCATTGCCTGCTTAATACTTCTGCAGAATCTGGTATACATTGTTTTTTCCAGCTTCAGTTCTCGGATCACATGAGAGGGCCTCCTTCAGCAAGTTAAAAAAAACCCCAGACATAGTCTTTTTCTGAAATCTTTCAACAACTGAACATCAAACAAGGAACAGGCGATAGCTAGAGCAATACCCTTTTCCTGGCTCTTCTAGTGAATTAACTGGAAATTTCACAATGCCTTCAGTTGCTAAATTAGAGCATGGAGATTCTTTTTCTTTGTGGTTGTTACATGGCTTAATAACCATTGCAAAAGATTTATACCTATACTTACCCTGAAAGCATCTGTTGCTCCATTCCAAACATGCAATACTTAGTTTCTTGTACTAATCTTTTTTATCCCTCCCTGTTAACTACTCAATCTAACCAAATTGACTGAAGATTTTTTTTATATATGATGAGTTTATTTCTCCCTCAAATACTCAAAGAAATCTGAGTATTCTTTTACGTAACTGAGACAACAGGTAACCATGTGCAACCTTCAAACATCTCTTAACTAACAAAATTTTTGTATACCCGCCAGTTACTGTTAGTTCCAACAAAGGCAATTATTCTTTTAAGGCACAGAAAAAAGTAACATACAAATCTTAGCTATACTGCAGATAATAAATTTATAAAGAACTCTCAGTTCAAAAGACCAAATGATTTTTTAAAGTTTCATAGCTGAACATTTAATTGAAGTTTGGCTGACACATTGGCGGCCTCGTCTGACTACTTGTTCTAATCTTGAGTATTCGTCATACACATGTATTTAGGAGATGCAAGTCAAATAAGAATTTAACGGCTTTGTGCTCTTTCTTTGTTAGTTCCTTCTGACAATAGCCCTGTTCCTGCACCAAGAGACTACACCTGATCCTCTTATCAATAAATCTACAGTACTTCAGACACAGGATCATTTCTCTTGCATCACATACTTCGTAGTCCAAAAATAATAGAAGTCCATCTGTGGAATGGAAAAAAGAACTCAGCCAACAAAGAAGAAAGCAGAGAGAGGGAAGAGAGCTTGTACCCAGATCGGACTGACACTTAGACAAAGAAGTACCTACAAGAGAATAAGCTTTCCCTGTGGGAAGTTAACAACCCTGAAGTGCTTCTCTCTCAGTACTGTCCGTAGAAAGAGTTGATGACAATATTAGTTCTAATTTAGACATATCATTCAGGTGCCTAAAATCAAGTAGGATAAATCAGGGCTTTGGAACTGACAATTTTCTATTGCTCATGTTATAAAGCAAGTTTTGGAAACGTGGTTGGATTTCTCCCCTTTGACAAGCTACACAGGGTCAGACCTTCAAAAGGGCTTAGGCCTCATCTTCTAACTGCTCCAAAACAAAGATTTTCAAAGTAAGGATTTTCAGGACATCAACTAGTTCATATGCTGAACTTTCCTCAAAAAAATTAATCACTCCAGCTTATGAACACAATCTGAGTTCCTCTGGCAATGTGACCCTGATTCTACGTGATAAAAATACGACACTTAAAATCTATGTCCCTAACTTGATCTGTCTGTAATACAACAAATCCTTATAAGGCAACTGGATACAAGTCAGAAGTCCATATATGCATATAAAGTTTTATTTTAGGTAACAAAGCTCTGTGTTTGTATCAGAATTTTCCCATTTGCACTAGTCTTTAAAATAAAAATCATCTGCAATGTTTATCTTTCAAAAAAAGGAAAACAGAGGCTTTCGCCCCTTCCTCCCCTCACTGGCCTGTCTACAGATATTGTTATAATTCCGCATAACCTTTTAGATCATTAAAATGCCAGAGTTGCCTCTAAGAAAGTTCACAGTGTTCCTTGCATCAAACACCTTGGCAATGTCAATTGCACAGCTCGACACTCTGTTCTGCATCCGGGAAGAGAGCGTAACAGAGGAGCTGCCATCATTCACCAGGGTGCACACGGGGTGTACCTGCTACAGGCACCTGCCTGGACACAAACAATAGCTCGGCAACCCTGCTTACTGTTTTCCTCATATATACACACGCTCTGAAAAAATAGAAATGCTAGCTTTAGTGCCAGCCCAGACGTGTATTTCTAAAGGTCAGCTTGATTCATCAGAAGTAGTTGAAAATATGCCAGTTGAAAAGATGCCGTTCCACTGGGTCTTTTTGCTCCTGTGAACAAATGTTGCTTAATGTTGAGTACCTACATAAAGGGCAGTTTCTCCCTACAGAACTGCACTGTGCCCTTATTACTGAAATGGGGTTCTCACTCCCGATACAGACTTTTGTTGCACAGAAATAAGTTTAAACATCAAACCCAATACAATTCATGAGGGACTGGGGAGATGTATCTCTTTCTTCCCCGATACAAATGCGGAAGTAAACGATGGTGTTATCTCTTTTATCACCATTTAATGCTAGCAATTTAGCAACAAATATAGTATCAGCGGTCTGTCATCCTGACCAATAAATACATGCTGCGGAGGTACAAAGGGGATTTGGAGACCTAAGATGAGCACTGGCTGGTGGGGTGTTATGTAAAGGAGGACACAGTCTGGAGCACCTCATTCTGACTCAAGCTTCACGTGGATGCAACAAAACTATGCCTCTGTATGAGAGAAAGGTTATACACCAAAGGCATGGGGAGACAATGAGCACTAACTGTCAGCAGTGTAAGTGTGGATGCCGGCAATCTCATCTGCTTGGTATGTAAGTGGAGTGAGCAGGTTTCAGACTGCCTAAGACTCTGGTGAACTCAGAAAGAGGAAGAAGCCAGAGTGACTTAGAGTTTGTTTCTGGGCACAAAACAACAGTGATATCAACAGTAACATGAGCAGGAATTACATGGATACCATTGCATTATAAACACATTAATTTATAAAGAAAAAGGATTTTGTTAAGTTGTATTAATATACTTAATGGAATGATTTTGAAAAACCAACACTTTCTGCATGATTTTGCTAGAGATTTTTTCAAAAAGGTAAAGCCATCATTTAAAAAAAAAAAAACAGGGAAAACTTATCTTTATTAAAAAGTGGCTCTTTTTTTTATTATTGGATTCTTACATTTTTTTAGAAATTACCATAACTTTATGAGAAGTAGATAAGGAAAGCAGCAGAACATGTGAAATAACCGTGGTGTTAAGAATAACTCTAAATCTTACAGCTATGTATGAAAGGGTTAAGATGAAAAGTTTACACTGAACTACTGCAATTTTTCCAACGGGTAGTAAGTAAATATGCCAAAAGAATATCAACAACAGAAAACAGGTGCCACTGAATCTAACTACACAGTTCCTCATATCAAAGGCTAAAATGGACAACACATTGGATAAGCATCTATTTTTAACATGAAACTCTTAGACATAGCAGCATGTCTCTAATTAAACTTACATAACAATGAAAGCAAGGGCTAATGGATTACATAGAAAATAATATTCATATTAAACTATTTACAAATGTAATTGTATGGATTCTCAGGTATCGTGGCTGATGGGCAGGAGGCTGGTTTGAGACATACTAAAACATTGCTTTGCTGATTGAGTTTAATACCAAACATGATCAAGAATAATACCAAAAGGGTGTTTATTCCATAATTCCAAATTTTTGGAGGAAAGGGCTAGAATGAACACTGTTTTGTAGGAAGCCATTAGGAAGTATCACTTCTAAAGTGTTAGGTTCCTTCTTTGCACATTGCATGAATACATCAAGTTTTTCAGATCATTGCAAGCTGCAAAGGTTGGAACCTAAGTTTTCTTAGGACTGGAGACTGTTGAGAGGGTTGAATTCATCACTCTGCTCAGGTCTCATTCTCACTGGAAGATATTATGAAGTAGATATTCAAGCTAGGCCAAGGCATTTAAGTGTATAAGGACCAATGAAAACCAACGATGCTTATACCTCTGTATCACTGAACTATTTTTGAAACTGTCTGTAGAGAAAGAAGGTATTTTTATAAGTCCCATGCACACATGTTAAATATACACATACACGTATCTACTGTGTGCAAGTAACTATTACCTAAGTGACTGCAAATGGCATGACATCAAATCAAACATGCTTCATGCACTGTGATAAGTTGAGTGAGGAACCCAAGACCCAAAAAGCTTCAGGGTGATATCCTTCCATTCCCCTTTTGATAACTGCAACTAATGACATTGACTTGTACAGTACATCTCTGAGTAAAGCAGCTTTTGTCAGATGCAGAGAAATGCACAAGCCATTCAGCCTAAAGGTATGTGACCCTCTGATCATATGCAATTCAGAAGCTATCAGCAGAAGTGATGTAGAAACAAGATCAAGAACAAAAGGAAACAATAAAGAACAAAGAAAAAAATAATTAATTTTTTTGCCGAATGAACAGATATGTTTGGAGGGATATATTTGACACCTGTACAAAATAATTACAGAACATTTATTTTTCTGACTCCAAACCAAAAGGTTTTATCTGTTGGTAAATTTAAATGATGCTAACCTAAACCAGATAGTCATTTCCCTTCTTATTTCTCACCCTTGCTCACCTTTAGTTTCTTATGAATTTATAGAGTACACAGCTCAGAAACTTTGAAACAAAGCAACAATTATCATTTGTATGAAGACCTTTCTACTTTTATTTTTTTCCTTACCTTTTTCATTTTGTTATTGTTTTCCTATTTAAAATATATTTTTCTGAAGCCATGGACACACTTTTGTGCTACAGTCATGTGACACACAACGAAGCGTGCAAGAAGTGGAAGCTGGGACAGGTGACTCAGGAAGAATACAGAGACACTATTCAAACATACGGGTATGGGCTTGGTAAAACCAAAGCCCACCTGGAGCTGAAACCCATCTGACAAGGGACATAATGGGCAACAAGAAAGGCTTCTACAGGTACATCATCAGTAAAGTGAAACCAAAGGAAAATGTGGGCCTGCTGCTGAATGGGGCAGGGGAGCTGGTGACAAAGGACACAGAAAAGGCCAAGGTACTCAAAGCGTTCCCCACCAGCAAGACTGTATTTCAGGATTCCCAGGCCTCTGAGACCACTGAGAAAGTCTAGAGCAAGGAAAACTCACCTCTAGTGGAAGAAGATGAAGTTAAAGAATATTTAAACAAACAGACACAATTCCATAGGACTCAATGCTAGGGAAAGTTTAGATTGGATATTAGGAAAACATTTTTCACTGAAAGGGTAGTCAAGTATTGGAACAGGCTGACTAGGGAGGTGGTGGAATCACCATCCCTGGAGGTGTTTAAAAAATGCATAGATGCGGTGCTTAGGGGCATGGTTTGGTGGTGGACTTGGCAGTCCTGGGTTAATGGTTGAACCTGATGGTCTCAAAGGTCTTTTCCAAGCTAAATTATTCTATGAGTCTATGATTCTATGACACACTAAAAAAAATTCTGCTTTCTTTGTGTGCATTTTTTACCAAAAGCCCCACCAACTTCTGCATTTTCCTTTGAAAACAGGGCAGTTAATAAAATTTTCTTCCTGAGCTATAGAAATACCTGAAAATGGCTAGTGAGCAATCACAGATTCAACTCTTGAAAACTCCATTTTGTATTACCTTTAGGAAAGGTGGTGCAGAATGGTTCACACCAGCCCTGAGGTGAGGAATAAACAGCCCAACAAGGAAGCCAAGCACCAGTGCCCTTCCTAGCTGCTCGCAGCTCCTCACTTCTGCGCCCACACCTCCAGGCCCTGCTCCACGGAAAGTGCACACCTTGCAGACACCGCTTTTCCTGAGTTTGTGTTTAGCACTATTGCACTCAGTACCGGTACTGCAGCCAGCAGCACAAGAGTAAACATATGACACAGGGACACTGTGTATACCAAGAGCACTCCGAGGAATTTTGACATAAATGTTAGCTTTCATAAGAATAATGTAGTGCAGTGGCTCTCTTCCATGTGCTCTGTGATTTGGTATATCACTATAACTTTTCAAGGTATTTAAATAGTTGAGTATTCACAGAAAACACTTCGTGAACAGAAATAGATGATGGCCATTCCCTGGCTGGAATATCAACATCTTTTAGCTATGAGTTAACTTGTAGGAATCCTAACAAGGCAATTCAAAACCTAGATTAAAAATTATTGTGAGTAGATTTTGGTTTCATTGCCTTCTCTGATTCTTTAGCATAACTTGATTCATATGTCTATTTATACTCATGAACATGTCCTGGAATAACTTTGCCACTATACTACAACATCCCCATTGTAAATACTTTCCAGCAGGAACAAGAGAAGCCACTTTCTCAGCCAAGAAACCAGACTTCAGCAGGAAGTGATCTCAGTAGGCATATCCTTCATTTCTGGAGTTATTTGCTTGAGCCAAAAGTCAAATGAGGACACATGTAAGCATACAAACTAAAGTAAATAAAATGTGCTACAAATTAAAGGGAAATCAGTCAACAGAAAACATATAAAGTACATTAGGTTGTTTCTTTTGTCGATGATACACAGTTCTGCAATTAAAATAGTAATATTTTCTAATTTACATACCGAAGTGATAAAGCACCATTTAACTCTAAAGGTGCTCTAGATATTCTACTGTGATCTAAATACATATGTGGATTAAGGGGTGAGTTAAAAACAAATGTCTGCCTTCAGATGAAAAAGGGTTGTAAAACCTTATACAATGGCATGAGGCATTATAACACACATACTGAATTTCTGCCAGGAACCAAAGAAGGTCTTTTCTTTGCCTGCTCCTGATGCTCCAGACAGTGTGTGAAAGGTAAGTTACAGATGCATTTGGCAGTGATAAATGAAAGCCTCAGAACACATTCTTATCTTACTAACTCATGAATGCTCATTTCATTTTTTTGCTAAGATCTGAGGACACTTTATGAATCGGGGCCTCATAAGTATCTGACAATTTTTAAAGATTTTTTTTTTTTTAATGCCATGATTACTATTATTTTTCCATAGGGCACCTACTTATTTAGTAGTTATGATGAAAGGATACTTGGAATATTGTAGTTTATATTTTGCGATTTCTATCGTTCAGTATGGAGCCCTGTATTTATTATACATCGTTCACCTCTGAATACATCATTGTCTACTTTCTTGTGAACTTTTTTGTGCTGCTATCAGTATAATACCTAAATACACTAGAGAGGATCATTAAAAATTCTTGACAGCATCTGTGTGAGATTTACTGGCATTACTGCTTCCATGTCTAGGGACAATGAGGACTATTGTTAGTCCAAGTCATTACTAAGTAAAATGTTTGCCTTATCTACCCTTCACCTAACTCTTCACCCTAACCCTCTTGTAATTCCTACCCCTCCTTTAGCTCTTCACCACTGTTCATTCTACACATTGGTGTATTCTCCCTTTGCAGGCAGCAATACCGGAAACAAAAGACAAGCAAAAAGCCATTTTTTAGTACCTAACATGACAAAAGTCCCTGATAGCTGAGAGCACCAACTCTAACGAAAATTCTTCTCCAACCTTCCAGACCTGGATTTAAGCATGCCCAGCTCAAATGAAATCTTCGGGATAGTTTCCTCACACCAATAATCTCTATGGTAAACGTGGCTTTAATGAGCCTCTGCGGTTTAAGAAGGCTCACAATTTGGTCAAATATTCACAGATATGGCAACAAGTGCATTTCTGAAATCAGAATGCCCTCACTGTATTTGTTGCTAGACAGAAAACGTAAGAGAACTCAGTGCAATACGTACCAGCAGTTCTGACATTGGCAATTAAATGCAGTTTTCCTGTCCTCAGAAAACCCTCAGACAAATTGCATTTGATTGAAACTTCTTTCCCCTTGTGCAACCAGTGAAACTATGCAGGAGGGAAGATTTCAGCTCAAACAGTTGAATTTGGCAAATTCATAACCAAAAGAAAACAAGAATACTACAGTGGAAATTATTGGGCAACTTTATAGGGCTTCTGTGTGTGTTTTCCATAATATACAATGAAGTAACTAAACCAAAAAAGCTAGAAAAACATATAAAGTGTCAGAAAAAATAAACCTGCCTGATAATTGTAGAGGATAAGTCAAAGGAGAGTGAAGAATTTAATAAATACATTTTACTGAGGTATTTAAAGAGAATAAAATTCCCAGCTGGAACACTTTGATTTTAAATTCAAATTTCTATCTAATTTTTGCTCTATTATTAGTCTATTACACTTCACTCCTAGGGACTCTTATGAAACATGTATGTCCTTTTTTAATACATTTCATACCTAATAGATAAGACATAATTGTATTAACACATTTAATCATTAAAACTCTTTAATGAACAATGATTCATTCAAAATATTAACCTATTTATAGTTAACTTTCCAAACCTTCTAAGGAACAGGACAAAAGAAGAGAAAAAATATATTGTACTAATTTTCAACGTAAGTTGGGGGTTTTTATATTTAAGGAGCAGAGAAATACTTATAAAAATCAGCAAAAAGGCTGACAATATTACAGAGTGCATCAAAGTACAGAATTGTGCTATAAGTACTTGCCTCTGCTGATGAATAGTCATTTCTTGAGAGTTAAGATTATGTAAATGTGGAGTTTCTTTTGACTTCCATGAATTTAATCCAGGCTGTCAATGATGATGAAGCAATATATTAAATTGTTTGTTCCATCAGAACTTTCTGATATGAAACATTTTAAGGGTTACTCAAATCTAACATGAATCTGTTGAGAGCAGAAACCAAAGGGGTATTTTAATCCCACTTGCAAGATTTCTAATAGGGGGTTGTTTTTTTTTTTACAGATAGGCTGAAAATATTCACTGAACATCTGTACACAGCACTAATGAGAAATCTGTTAATTTATTATATGAATCCAAGAACAATATTTCCTCTGGGCTTTTAGTTCCAAGTAAAAAAAAAAAAAAAGGGGGTGTGTGTGTGGAGTGTAAAAAATACTTTCCAGAAAGCAAGAAGGCATTCTTTACTTTGAGATTTGTACATTTTCTGGAAGATAAAAATAAAATAAGCTAAACAAAAGAAAACAAAGCTAAATGCAAGTACAATCCTTCACATTATTTATATGGTACTTTGTGAAAATTTAGCTATGTCATTCTTTGCCCCTTCAGGGGCTTTGGGCTTGACTACACTGCAAATTAAGAATTTTTTTGCAGTTTTAGGAGTCATAGCTGTACTAGTTTTAATCTGGTTAGTACAGATAGCAACAGGAATAAACGTGAGACCACATTAGTTTCAGAAAAGTCTATGCAGAACTTCCAAGGGCCATAAAAAAACACCCACATATTTCCTTCCTGTTGAAGTTTGTGTTTATTATTGCTAACTAAATTAAAACCAACACAGATATCATACTTTTCTGTTCACTATAAAGACATACAAAAGCAGAAGTACTCAACCTGCCTCTGACTATGACAATTCATTTCGGCTATAGTGCTCCCATCTACATACTCTCTTTCCTGAAGGCTCATCAGATACCAGCCAGGAGCCAGCTGCAAATGTAGTGTTCTGGCTCTGACGAGTTTGCATTCTAATCCCATTTTTCTTGGGTAAGTACAGTCTCTGTTCCATCACACAACCATACTTCAAATGTTGGCCTCACATGGCATTTAGGGGTTGCAATGAACCCAAAGGACTGAATGGACCAATGGATGGAAGACGGACCGTGATTGAATACAAGCTGCTATCTCTGAAATAATGAATCTGGCATATTGCCACCTTCCTTTCAGTGATTAAAGTGCCGTTGAGAAAGAAAGTGATAAGGAACAAACTCCAAATACTGTTCTAGTAACAACATGCTACTTCTGGCTACCCTTTTTTCCACAAGCTGTACAAACAGGGAGAAGACGAGAACTGTTTTCACGTAAATATGTGTACATGTACATCAAAGTCCAGTGTTTCCGTATATGGCACATCCAGTCATGAGGAAAAAAGAATATCATCGTGGTCTTAAGAAGCCTCCACTGGAGTTTAGGAGGCCTACTGTGGGCAAGAAAGTCGGTCTGCTGCGGTCTTAAGTTTACACAAAGAGATTGTTCCTTTGAAGAGTTTGAAGTCTCTACGCATTGGGCATATGACATGTGAAATCAAGACTTCTTTCTCTATTTAGTGGAAGCAATTACTATATATAAAGGTATTTTACCACTTCACAATATATACACTCTTTTTTATTAAGTATCATCACATTCATTCAGAAATCTGTTTCTTTGCACAATTTTAAATTTTCCTATCAACTTAAGATGGAATCAAAGTCTATCTTCACTAAATTATTACCTACTAAATTCTGCTTTTTCTAAGACAGCAATTTGCTAAATAACTGAGAAAATATTTAGTACATGAATGAAATATATACACAGGCAGAAAAGGTAACATTAGATTAGAATCCTGGAAGAAATCAAAGATCTTAACTAATGAAAATCTAAATGCACAAGTGTAAGAAAATATCAGGCAAAAAAATCAAACAGCCCAAGTAGTGAGGCTAAAGAAAAGTTTCTTAAGAATTAGATTTCTGGTAACTAAATTAAATAAAGGGGGGGGGGGGGGGGGAAGGGAAAAAAACCCCAGCAAATTTACTTCCCATGGAAATGCATGAGACCCCTAAAGGTTTAAGTATGCATATGGGATGCATTTGCTCAACAGGTTCTTGAAACAAAAGGAAACAAAGATAAGGGGCATAGATGAGACCCTTGTAGAAGGATGCCTAACTTTTAACTTTTCCAATAATAATTTCGGCAAGTTGGTACTAACACTTAGATCTTAGAATAAGATCATATGTTTCTATCCGAGTAACTAGCCTTTCTGAAGGTTTAACTGGGATGTCAGAGCATTGCCTATACAAAGGTTTACATTTGGTCTAAATTAGACATGGCATCACTAAGAATCATGACACATTTGTGTAGCCAGCAATAAATTTATATCAGTCATAGAGTGTCTCTTCCCCCAGTTGCACTTGTAAACATTTCCTTTGGCAGAAGACTGTGAAAGAAGCCATACTCAGTACAGTTAACCTGATGATGAAGTCATACCATACAGAAAAATACCATAGGAGAAAAAGTGAATATATTATCCTTCCTATAAAAATTAATAAATAAATTCATAAGAATTTGCAAAGCAGGGCATCCCAATTATATGCAGGCTAAAGCTGAAAAAGAGAGAAATTTATTTACATCAAGCTTGCAGAGGAAGACTGAAATTTAAACTTGGTCTACAAAAACTGTCACCAGGATTTACAGCTTTCCCAGATGAAAAAGGCCTAAGTGTTAGCAAAAATGGGTCATTCATACTTTGGGTGGAAACCAGTTGTTACTCATTATTATTCTGGTTATGACTCAAAGGGGAAAAAAGTTCCCCAGACAAAATTCAATGATATGGGTGGAGATTGCCTTTGAATTTTTGGTTTGTTTGAACTCAGTACTCAAAGCAAAACTTGGGGGACATGAATCCACATAAAATGAAAAAGTTAATGTGGATCACTTTTGAACCAACTTGCTAAGATTACACTGCTTTTGCTATAAAGCTCCAAAACAGAAAACTATTTCAGAAATGCCCAAAATTCAGCATAGAGAGGAGATATTTATAATAAACATTCTGGAATGCTCAAAAGTAATTCCATGAGTCCCAGCATACTATAGTTCAATTAGAGTGATTAATTTGCCACACTGTAAGTCACAGCATGTCTCCAGCTTCTCACAATCCGCTTACAGTGCACAGAAGACTTTACTGAGATGGGAGTCAAGCAAAGTAAAGCCTCAGCTTTAGGAAGATATTTTGGAAGCTGAAGACATTAAACCAAACTCCAGTCAAAATTGATAGCTATGTCCAAGTAATCCCACACCATGTTCTCCTCAGGAATATAATCTTTGCATCTCTCACATGATCCTGAGTGCATATTAGAAAACCACTTTTACTATGTTTTATAACAATAATATGATTTTATACCTACCTAAAGTGCACCAAAGGTGGCATTTTAGTTAAGGCCAGATATTCAATTTGGAAATAAATTTCCTGACTGTTTCTCACTGAACTTTGGTTCACCATGTGAAGCATTCTCAGAGTGTGAGTACTGGCTTCCCTGTGGAGGAAAATGAACAAAATGGCTCACGCACTCCCATCTGGCCCTTGGAGCTCTCACGGACATTCTAAAGACAGAGGGACCAGGTGATCATGAAGGGTTCCTGAAACACACATGGTGTAGAAGCCATGTCACCAGCACCAGCTGGCTTGCTCCACATATCTGGCTCTGTTCAGTCACACCACTTGCTAACATCACTATAATGAACTTTATTTGATACATTAAGCCCAGTCAATTTTCCCACCTTTAATCAGTAGGAAAAAGTCTTTAACCACAACAGCCCAATACTTTTTCCTAGTCATTTCACACAATAAGTTCTGAGGACTTTTTGACTAAGTCTACATAAAGTGAACCTTTCTGTTCCTTACTAAATGCCTTGAATCATCCTATGAGGCATGTAAATGCTTTGAATTATTCTGTGCAGCACACTTAAATATCACCAGTGGTACACAGCTATCTGGGCACACGCTGTGCCCGGAGCAAGCATCTCAAGAAGTTTAGAGGGCAATTGCTCTATACTTTTCCCTGCTAACCTCAAGCATGTCCGTTTGTCAGAGAAATGAAAAGGTACAGCAAACTGTCATCAGTTTGTGAAGATGGTTTGGAAGTAAATAACCTTCAGAATTTTAGAATTTAATTTGAACAGACAGATGAGAAGAAAGTAGGTGTCAATAAATATGAATTTTCACATAGATCAAAAGAAATCACAGATTGAGGAAAATTCCTAAAAAGCAGTGAATGTAGGAGATTCATAGGACTGATCAGTGCAACTGTATGGGAAACAGTAGATTATTTTGATCAGATAGGTTTGGCTTCTAAGATTGATCTTCAAGTGAAAAGAACATAATTAGGAGAGACTGTTGATCTATAATCTTTTTCTGTCTTCGCTCTTTCTTTCTCCATATGTGAAATGTAAATGTATCTGTATGTGCTTTTTTATTTTACATCCAGTTATTTATTTCTATATTTATGTGTGTATGCATATATATGGCTTCTTTTGCTTGGACTTTATGTCATTCAATTTTATTTTCCTCCTTCACATTGTACCTGTGTTTTCTTTTTTGCTGTTCCTCTTCTGCATGTCTGGCCAGTTTCTCCTCTATTTTGCCCACCCATTTCATAGCTTCATTCAGCCATTATCAGTCTTCTCTCCACACAGAGAAACATCTGGGTGTCTCCTGGTTTAGCATCTGGATCCACTAAACCTCTCACTCCACATTTCTCTCTATGTGAGATCAGAGGCAGCCTCTGATGGTGGTGAAAAAATAATTTAAAAAAAAAAAAAACAAAACCAAACAAGAATGCTTCAGGCTACTAGCCAGCATTTTTGGTTGTCTTGTTTCAGAGAGTATTTATTCGTCTCAGTTTGATTAAGAAAGATAGATTCTCCTAAGCAGTAATGACAGACTTTTGTTTGCATTTTTGCATTCTGAGAGGCAACTAAAAAGACATGTATGTAGACATGCAGGTCTTCTGAGTGAACGATGATGTGTATTTCCCTATTTCACTGCATTTAAGTAGCAGGTTGTTTACAAGATGACATTAGTCTACTGAAGGTAATTTCACCAGTGCCCTTCAATGGAGAGATACATTCCTCTCTAAGGGAGCTGGAATGTCCGAGTGAAGTGACATTTTCACAGCATGGTTTATCTGACCTAACTGAGCTACAACCTGGAAAACATATTTTTGCTGCCTCTTGTACAGCACACATACCCTTGTGCTGGATCTAGCAACTGCTCAGTTTTGTGGTACTGACCTGACTAAAAAAAAATATTTTTTTTTTAGAGTGCTGGTTTTCAGTTGGATCAAGAAGCTGATCTGACCAAACTCACCATTGCACAACCTGGTAAACCTACGGTGCCACCACAGAGAGGATGGCAGGAAGGCTCAGCCACAGGCAAGATAAAGGGAGATCATGGTGTCACATCCTGATGGCCACTTAAAGTTTGGTCACCGATGAAGGCATTGGCTCTGATGAGACAGGGCTGGTTTTCTTCACTAACCACAGAAGGATCCTAGAAAGTCAAGCATGCTGGTCTAAAGTTAGGTTTCGTCATTACTTCTCCTTTTCCCTCAGTATTTATAACTTCTTCCTGTGGTACATAGAGGAAGTCTCAGAAAGTGAGAGATGAGGTTAGTGTTCAGTAAATTAACATACTCATTTAAAAAAAGATTTCAGACAGGAAAATAAAATATATTAAGGTAGTTCATTGCAGTAGCATAATTAAAATTGTTAAGTAAATAATGGAAAAAATGTTTTCCAGTAAAGTATTCATTAAATATCATAAATTTCACAGGTTTAAACTCTTAGCAAATATAATATCTAACACTGAAGATGTATTACATACATCTACAGAGAAGGAAGGTGTAGGATACTTCATCAAATGATTGAGAGGTGAAAAAATAGCATATTTGTCTAAAGGCATACAAAGCAACCAGTCTCACTATACTAAATTGTAAAATAACTAATATGTTCCATTCTATCCTGCTTTACCTCTGAGTTTAGAATATTAACAAAATCTGGAAATTTAAAAAAAACTTGGCTTATATATTCTTTTTGTTTGTTAGACTGTTTAAAGTTAGCTTCTACCCTGCACACACTAGTTTTCTTCATGTTCACTTCTCAAGCCAGAAATTAGAGTCACACAAAAATGATAGAGAAGAGACCTAGTATTTTCATTCAATGTTAGTTATAAATCAATTAAAAACAGATGGAAAGGAAACTGATCTTTTACTCAGACAGTTGGAACCTGTTGTCCTTTGTTATTTTAAACATTTATTTAATTCAAAAACCTGACACTACTAAAGTAAAGGTCATTATTATAGATTAAACTCCTTTACCATTTGACTAACACCTTAGATCCCACACTGCAAGCATGTCATGTTCTTACTGTTAAGTGGAATGTGCAATCAAGGGACATTCAAGCTTTGTCAAGTTACCATGTTTAGAAACTTATTTGAAAACTGGGTGTAAAAGAGGTCATGAACATCACTAGGTCCTGCAAGGAACCATTAAACAAAACAGGAAATTAAAATACAACATTCTTGATATTTTTCAGGTAGAAGAACAAGTGCAAGAAAAACAAATTCTAACAGACAATGTAAACCTTTTGCATCAAATATTTTAGGTTAATAACAGAAAAGGGGAGAAACCACAAGACCACAAAATTCTTCACTGTTTTCCTCACCTATCATTTTTTAGCAGGTCAGCCTAAGGGCTGATTACCTAGTGAATATGACTGCTGTACAGAAATGGTGATCTCTCAAAGCACTTTCCCCCACCACCACCTCCTTTTTCTCCAGGAGAATTAGGCTAACTATATTCAACTTTCACCTTTTTTGCTTTAAGGCATAAGTTATGGCTTATTTCCTTGTTCCATAGCCAAAGTAGAAAGGAATAAAACAGAAGATCTTTTTAATAAATATTTCGCATTTGTTTTATTTATTTGTATAAGTTCCTTCTCTTCTGAAAAAGCCCATTCACTTCAATTAAACCAATATCCAATTCTCCAACTTAGGAAGGGTACAATCACTTCAGCTGAAACCATGTTGAAATCAGGAAACTGAGGCTTCCTTGTTTTCAAAAGGAATAAAAAAAATAATCTTTAATATTTGTCTACAGGACACAGTAACTGCACAAAAGCTAAGAGCATACTAACATTGCTCAACAATGGAGTTTCCAAGTGTTAATAAAGGTCTTGTACATGGTTGGCTATCAAAATACAATAAATACTACAGGTCATCTTCTCCTCAGGTGATATAGTCATTATAAATGACAAATTACATATATAAAACAGAATGTTCTTCCTCACTTGGACAAATTCCCTGTCATATTTACATTTTGTGTCACCAAACATTTTTTCTGAGTTGCAACATGAATGTTTCTGCTTTTTAAAGTGGAGAACACTAAAGCTTTTTTCATTAATGTACTACAAGAGAGCAAGAATCATAGAAGCATAGAATTGTTTAGGTTGGAAAAGACCTTTAAGATCATCAAGTCCAACTGTTAATCCAGCACTGCCAAATCCAGCACTAAATGATGTCCCTGAGCGCCACATCTACCGTCTTTTAAATACCTCCAGGGGTGGTGACTCAACCAGGATCTGTTTGATAAGTATTCAACTCTCCACAGACCAGATCCATATATACTTGCAGCCAGTGAAAGCACTTCCATTGTCTTCAACAAGTTTGGACTTCAATACCTTTCTTTAAGCCAGGCTTTGCAAGAACTAGTACTGTTCCTTTATTATATTTCCTCTTACTGATTTCAGTAAACTTTCAGATGGCTTCTGTCTCCATAACCATATTCTTTTCCACAATTCTTTAATGATTATCAGCCAATTAATGTTAATTAAAGGATCTAATATCAGATCAGGCATCCTAAATTAGTCAATACCAAAACCAGTGCATAGTACTGAACCTTAGTTAGCTTTACCGTTTGTCAAGGTATTTTGTGCTCCTTTCCAAGGTCACCTGCTTCATGTAGAAAAAGACACGTATTCTAGCAGAAATTCTAGACAACTGTAAATATAGTCCAAAGCTGAGGGGGTTAGGCTCTTCTAACCATATATAATAGTCATATGCTATCTCATAATACATTACACAGTTCAGATTGTAATACTACAGTTGTTTTGAATAATTAATCATGCATCAAAACAGGAGAAACAAGAATCTACATTCACTTAATGAGTCCTTCAATGGGTGCTGCATAGTATAACTTACCCCTTCACTCATCAATATAACTGCAGTTTATTTGAAATAATTAGGCAGAGAAGCATTCAAAAATTGTCTTAAGGAGTTTATTCAAAAAGATTGCATACGATCACATGCATGGCAAAAGTTAGGAAACATAATATATTCACTTTCAATAACTGCTGGATAAAGGGGAGGCTGCTGAAGCCCTGTAAGAGGAGCAGCAAGGAAGACCTGCGGTGGGATGTAGGTAAACCTGGGGTTCAGTGTGGCTCTTCCACAGCCACTCCAGTCACAGTGTGGCTGAAATTTTGGGGTTTATAGTCTTACTTACATGCAACTTTCAAAGGCTTCTTTATAAACCACAAACAATCAGTTTTGCCCTGCCTGAAAAACAGAACCTCTGGCATCTATGCTGGGCAATGATGTCTGAATGAGCCCTCTGCATGGGTGAGATCACCAGTGCCATGAACCTGTTCTATAATGTCTAGGTATTCCTTAACCCCTGTATTCCCCAACCCATCATTTCACTTCAGCCTAACCAGCTTCCAGAAGGAATATGGCTGTGCTACAGGGTCGAAACCAAGCGACGGTTTTCAACCTTTTTCTCAAACTAATGAGATTAAGGAAATTCATATTAAAAAATGCCTTTTACCAAGAGATTTTAAAAAATAATAATTTTCAGGAAGAATTAGAGGAATATGATGAAGGCATGCCGTAGTTAAATGGATGTTAATACACTTACTTATTGGGTTTCTGAAACCAATGTCAGGTAGGCTGGCGAAAAATAATGAGCCTGCGAGATACTTGTGAACAACTTTTGGCTCCATTGTGTGGTACAGGCTCGTATTGGTAAATGAGTAAAGCACTGGAAGTCTCTAAATAGTGGAACTGAAAAGGAGGACATAGAGGCTGGATGGAAGGAAAAGGGGTTTGACAGATGAACTTACAGTGAGGACAATCTTCCACTAGAACACAGGCAGTAGGGCTGTTGAATTCTGCAAAGATAGTATTTACTCCAGCCACTGCCAATGACATGGTACTGTCAGCCATGCAGTAATGAGACAAAAAGCAGTGACAGATTGCACTGAAGAACACCTGCTCTCATTTACACCCATTCATAATTACTATGAAAAGACCAAAAATTTTTAAAAGTTAGTATAGCTATGGGTGTCCATACAAATTAAAACAAAGGGGAGCCGTGTGTTCTGCAGCTTGAGGGCTGGTTGCAAGCCAGGCTATCTAGACTTCCATTGCACTGTAGACAAGTTTACATTTACTCAGCCACTGCCAATGACAAACCACTATTGTCTGCTCCTTCTGAAGGTGCCACTGAGGTCATTTCATCACAGGAACCTCATGACCAAGTGCCATAGAAGGTAAGGACAGGTTAGTGTATATAGTACATATAACCACGGACACCTGCTTCAGCAGTTAGACAGAAAACTCTGCGACTGTCATAACTCTCTTTTTAGGTCCATAGTGCAGTGCTTCCATTACACTCTGCACACGCAAAAGTTTTCAGACAGCCTAACTTTTCCAACATGGCTCTGAAAGGATTTTAATATTAGAAAACTTGAGGAATCTTAAAACAAACAAACAAATGCCCAGCTCATTGGAAATGCCTTTTTCACACATCTCAGCCACTCTGAATAAAAGATCTAACAGGCTGATATTTTCTGGAAGTCAAAAATCAGATATATGTCATATTTCTTAGAGATTCTCATCCAGGTATGTGTTGTCACCTACATAACAAGAACATTGGCACATAGGACTGAGCTCAAAGCATATTGGCATTTTAGGCACTACCAATGACCAGGAAATTAAGAAAGCAGCAGGGAAAATGACAAGTATAATTACATTAATAAGCCAGAAAATTTCACAAGGAATATACATTCTGTACGGAAAAGAGACTCCTGAAGCAGTGAATTCACAGTGATATAGGCTATCTGAAATCAAAACAGAAGATATAAAGCCAATACTGTTCAAATGGAAAATAATGACTCAGCTGTGTAAATTATTAAAGTCGTTTTAGTAAGTCAGATGAATAATCAATGGTATATGACAGAAAGTCTCTCTAATAATACATACGGTGACTGAAAGAGCAGTCAAAAAGAGCAAAAAAAAAGCAGGTTAAAGCAATATCCAGAGAATGATGTCTGTGTTGTAACACATGACAAGATCATGTACACATCAGGATATTTTAAAAGGTACCAGAGCCCTAAGGATGTGGTGAGAGAATTGTTTGCCTGTCACACCAAATGGGTGGTATTTAATGATTAATTATGTCTATTAAAATCCAGAAAGAAATTGAAAAATTATAAATCTAATATATTTTCTAATTATGTTTCCTGAAATTATAATGCAAGTGAGGGAGCAAGAATTACTTTGATAGCAGCAACTCCCTAAAACTTCCTGAAATTGGAGATTCTTGCTCTTTTGTTCCTTGGAGAGGCAACTGCTGTCCACTGCCTGTCTACTTATACTTCCCCAGAGTGGGATGAAAAACATGACAACTTTTCTACAGTGCAATGGAAGTCTAGACAGCCTGGCTTGCAACCAGCCCTCAAGCTGCAGAACACACGGCTCCCCTTTGTATTAATTTGTATGCACACCATAGCTATACTAACTTTTAAAAATTTTTGGTCTTTTCATAGTAATTATGAATGGGTGTAAATAAGAGTAGGTGTTCTTCAGTGCACTCTGTCACTGTTTATGCTCTTTGTCTCATTACTACATTTATTGCTCTTTTTTATGCATGGAATGAACCCTGAAAGAAAATGAGACTTGCTGAAAAGCATGTACAGCCAGCCCCAGCTGGAAGTGGCACTTGCTTTATCCCTGTGTCACTGTCCCTGAGCACAGAGAGCATGTCTTTAGGATAGAGGTAAAGGACAAAATACAGGTATTATGAACAGATACCTTCTGATTATTTCTGTCCTGAAAAGGTTTACTTTTACATTATTATACCTGTTTTGAGGTCATTACCTCTTTATTAAATGCAAGTGGAGGCAGAGTAGAGCAGGGCATTCAGGAACATCTCAGGTACAGAATAGATCTTGACTTTGCCCTTGAATTATGGATCACCGCTATGTTTTCTCATCCAGCATTTTACACTGAGCTAGGTAACTCATATCTCAGTACACTTTCATGGAGAATTGGTAATTGATATCTCAATATCCTTGGTACCTCAATACCTCTTTATTACCCCTTTATTACTCCTTTAATTCATACCTTTGTGGCTAAGTTCTGTGAATATCATACGTACTACTGTATCAGTTCTGGAAAGGAAAAACAACAAATGGTGAATTTTGAAGTCCTGTTAATGAACATATTCCAATAATAATAATAATAAGTCAAAAAATCATTAGCATTTCCACAAATCACAAGATACTAAACATTAGCTTCAGAAATCTGATCTATCGGAACAACAAGACACCTGAATTAAGGCACATGTAACTGTGGCTAGCCGAATCATTAGCACTCTCAGATTTCTCCCATCACCTTCCCCAAACAATTCCCAATGTGTCACTTTTACTCAGCTGTTTTCTTCAGTTACAAGTTGATTACTATGCTACCGGTTAAATCTACTTTTATCTTGAATTAATAAACACTCACCATTTCTGAAGGCAAATTCTTGATCTGTCCAGCTGATACCTTCTTCAATATCCTACTTTTCATTTACAGATGGTCTTCCTGCGAAACCTGTTGATGACTGCTTACCCCACAGAGCAAAAACCTGTGGTGTTATAACCATATGTAATATACAGGTGGCTACCTGTTTCATAGGTTAAGAGATGGTAAGCAGCTCCCTGGCAGTGTAGCATCTCCTGTCAGAGCTCACCATCATTTAAAATGAGAAAAAAATCTAGCTAGAACAAAGTTCTGTCTTAAATCTCCTTTACAATGAATCAGGCATTATCACTGTTTGAAAATTTATGTTTATATATATATATATTTTTATATATATATATATTAAGAAGAAAATTGATAGCTGCAAAAGATTACTCCCTGTGATTTTGTGAACCTTTACGATGCTGAAAACACACTCTCCACTGATACAAACATTGGTCTACAAAGGCTTTCAGGTTTTCTTTGAGAGGATTTTTTGCTTAGTTTTTGCCATTCAGTTATAAAAGAAAAATAAAAATGCCTGAATTCTGTTTATTTTAGCAGCTTCTCATCTGTGAAGCTGCAGCACGGTTGGTAGCGTACTGCAGATACTAATTTTTCTGATATTGAAAAACTCCTAGTTAAGTCGTTCCACAGTGTGACACCAGTTGATGTTGCTTCTGGGCCTGTTCTGTCATGTCTGGAGGTATGTAGAGCTAATAACAGTAAGATGATTTAAAGAATGGTAATATAAATCATGCTGTGTTACAGTTACTGGATATTTTCTATGCTTATTGCTGTATCTTGTCCCAGTATAACCTTTATCCTGAAAAATCTTAAATATCTCATATAAAACCACAGAAAACAAGTTGAACTTTCCCACTGAGAGGGATTTTTCAGGACAGCCTGCAAAGAATGAACCATATATTTCAAGCATGCATTCCCTTGCTTCTGCTATTTTAAGTGCACCTTAGGAAGCTATGATAATTACTGTGCTCATCAGCTGTAGTAATTGTAGGGAAGAATGTTCATATCAAACAGAGTTCGCATTGCTATGGTAACAGAGCCAGTAATAACAGTGTGGACCATTTTAGCACAGGGATCCCCAGTCAGAGATCTGAAGCATCTGCAGGTGCAAAGGATTTTTCCATGTGCTGGAACCAAAGTCCTCTTCTAACACTAAAGAAGTCAACAGTTTGGGAGAAAAAAAAAAAAAAACAAACCCCAAACAAATCCAATGAAACCCCCAACCACACAGACTGTAAGACCCTATTGTAGCAATACACTGCTTGCTGTTAGAGCACCACTGCTTTAATCAGAATAATTTACAAATAAAATAGCCCAGGACTGATATGAATGCCTCTTTTCACCTTTCCGGCAGTGTAATGCAGCCTGAAAGTGGGTGCAAATTAGAATGGAATGCGGGTGCTAAATTCAGTTACATTCACACCCACTTTAAGGATCCTTCATATTAACAGAGCTGTGAAAGAAACTTATGCTTATCTACTTCTAGAAGGTATTTCAAAATAAAGCAGAGTGCCACTTTTAAAGTGCAGTGACTACTCTGAAGTAGCTCCCTATGCGGGAACTCTTATTCTGCAGAGTGCTTCCTCTGTTCCTCTTTCAAATTTAACTTCATCCACTTGAGATAACCAGAAAAAGGCTCTCATTGCAAGCTATTCCAGTCAATTTCCCAGTGCAGCTTTTTACTGTAAGTGCAATCAAACCTAGTGACTTTAAAGCACTGGTTTTAATGGTCTATTCTAATGCTAGGACTTCCAGGAATAATGGAAATTGGCATTATGAGCAATAGCATAGACATGGCAAAAGTTAATTTTCAGGAAGAGGCAGCCTTTTTTTGCTCATTTCAGAGTGCCGCCCACAGCCTCATTTCATTTTGAAAGAGTTCTGCCTGGATGCAAGTTGTCTATCACGAATATTTTTAGGGTGTGCCAAAAGTGTGTTTATATATTGGAAATCCTTTCACAGAAACCCATTCACAAGGCTCCAACCTTGCCCACACCTGGGCTTTTATTTTGCCTTTCATGATACGGCTGCTGTTTCCTCAGTCATCCTGATCTGGCAATTTGTACAGCCACACTCTGCAACAGAACTGTAATGACGGCAATTTAAATACCCATGTATTTAGGTCAGAATCTTTTTTCTTTAATGGACTATTTCATAGGTCTGGTTTAGATCACAACCCACAAACAGGCTGAATTTGTAAAACTGAGTAGCTGGTAACCTTGGCCAAGATGGACGTGTAAGGACCACAGGAACTAACTACTGTTGACAGGGACATCCTAAGTTTTCCCCAAGGAAAACTGCAGTGTTAGTGAGAAGCCAACCACAAAGTATAAGCAGAGAAACTTATCCAACAGATTGAGACTAGAAAGCTTTGCCTTCTGCGTTTGCATCTAAGTGCCATTCTGTCACCCCAATCTAAACAAGGAAAGTGATCGTAGTGCCCTTAGGAAGTGGGCACAAACCCAAAGTATTGCAAAGACAGCTAGGCTTCTCTTTTTTTGATTTCAGGTTTTAGTTCATCCAAATTTTATGAACACAAAGTTACGGCCAAGAACATTCAGGGCATTTTGGATACGAGCTCCACTTCTGGCCATTCATGCAGAGCTCTGGAAAAGCCAAAGCCCCAGCTGAGCTTCTGAACGCTATTTTACAGCTGTAGGTTCCACTCAGATGCCTGTAACACGACTATGCTTTCCCCTGATGTTGTGCAACTTAGGAACAAGTGGGATTTTTACTCACTACTTTTCTGTAGTCGTCTGTTACTGCACATGCCCTGGATCACAGAAAATTAGCCATGTTTTCATGTTGTTTGTTTTCTGACAGTACTATGGATCAATGCAAGAAGAGGATTAACCCCACACTGACTTGCCAGTACATGAACTCATTACCAGTTTTGTGTCTGGTTCTTGGTGAATTATTGCAGGATGAGAACTGGGTGTTAAATGCTTGATTTCACTGAAGACATAAATACCAAATTTTTCTACTAACAATCCTGGGTCACATTCTCAGCTTGGTCCCTCTATATTCTGATGATGCAATGTGGCTTTCTTTCCAGTGCACATTTCCCAATGTAAAGAAATCCCAAGTGGGAGAGTAGAACTGGCTGTACTTATATTACCTATACATATATTACTACATTACATATGTATACTACCTGAGCATTCCAGCACCCCAGGTATTTTGGAGAAGGCATGCAGCTAAACCTGTTGTCAGTCTTTGGTTCTTGAGAGCTTAATGCAACAAAAAGTTCAAAGCAGTCTGCAAACTGCTTGGATCTGCATTGCAACGGATACAGAAAGGGTCTTGATCACCACTGAAGATGAAAAATCTGCACACAAATTTATTTTGGTCACCAGCAAGAAGACAGAGAGAACATCACCAGGCCCATCTTGTCCAGGGTAGTGGAAAGTCCTTTAAAGTCTTTTAGGGTTTTAACTGGGGGGACAAGTAATCTTATTCTAGAATACTAGATCGTTTTAACCATGGCAATGTAGTTACTTTTCTGGTATTGATTACATTCCTAGACTGAATTTTAAAGTTTGGCACTTTGTTCATATTGTTCTTTAGACCGAAAGAGATGCAGATGATTGAATTCACTCAGCCTAAGCAGGTAAAAGTCCCAGATCAGCTGCAGGGACTCACAAAGACTTCAATATGACATTCTGTTACCTTTTTTTCAGGCAGAAAAGGATCTACCTATATTTATATCTGTATTCTCAAATTAAGAATAACATAAATGGAACCATAAGCACACTGTAAACTTTGAAAAGTCAAATTGAACACTGAGTATTTCTACATTTTTTTTAATTCCTGGTAATTTGGCCTTGCTTATTGCTCATAAAAATTAGTTTATAAATGTTCTTTCCATTATAATAAAATAATTTACCTTTTATAAAGATAAGATATAAACACATTCTTTAAGAAGTCAAGTAAAATGAGTATTTTATCTTTCTCTCTTCTTTTTTTTTTTTTTTTTTTTTTTGTCTTTTTGAACCCCTTCAAAATCTTTCAAGACTTTGCTGGCTTAGAATCTGCGAACTACAGGGCTATATGATTCAATGTAGAAAAAGCTTTGCCTTCCATCAAAACTTATCCTTGTCTGGCTGAATGGTTAAATATTTTACTTCCAAATTTCAGATGCCATGGATAGCCACCTGTGTGTCCCTAAATACCCTTTAATATCATTACTGATGTGGTGCTGCTCCTGGAAGTCAAGACACGTGCACTTCAGCTCATTAATCTCAATTTTTTTTCCAGGTGTTCTGTCACTTGCTCCAATGTTACATTACCAGATACGCTTATTTAAGTTCCCACTGTCAGAAATGGAAGAGAATATGATTTCCCTCCCAGATACACATGCTTCTATATATTTATTTTTTGTACGTTCTTTTAATTTCTCGATTTATCAAATCTAGTTTTTCAAAGATAATGGCTTTAGGAATGTCTTTGCCTGGAGTTTTACATGTTTCTGAGAAAAATGTTGCCTACATTTTCAAAACTTGTAGCTTGAGCAAGTAAAAATCATTCCACTGGTTTTAGAAGGGATTTTGTGTACTAACAACAGAAAATTTGAAACGAAAATTGTAATACTTTGGTGGTGGTGGTGTGATTGTTTTTTTCCCCTCACAGTTATAAATAAGCAAGTTTTGTTTTCATTTTTACAGAGAAAAAGTCTCAGTAGTGTTCAGTATTCAGGTTTTGCTTCTTCTTCTTCTGTTGGTCATATGCTTTGCCTGAGCAAACAAAAAAAAAAAAAAAAAAAAAAAAGAAAGAAATAATATACAGGCTTCATATCTATGTTCCACACTAATAAGTCATTAAGTTGTTCATTTTACTGAGCCTTTGTTTTTTCCCAAAATATGTGTAGATGAAGGATGTGCAACTACACAAATGTCATTAAAGTGGCCAGATAAGTGTAAGAAGGCAAAAAGACACGAGTCTACCTAACATCAGATACTTAATTACAGAAAAAAAAGACAAAATCAGAATTATTTTAAGGCAAATTTCAGAGAGCAGAAATATAACAAATGTCATTGAAGACACCAGTGAGTGTAAGCATGTTATACAAATGTTATTAGCCTATAGTATATATACAGGTATTTAGTTGTTGCTAGCAGCTGCCAGGAAATGTTTCCGCAACCTCCATGAGTCAGTTGCTGACTCTACCTTTGATGTAACACTGAATGGTCTCATTAGTCATGTGGAAGAGTAGACCAGACCAGAACTGCCTTTTTTGCCCCAAAGTTTGTCAGTTCTCCCCTTCCTGTTCTCCAGGCTTAGTTCCTTGGTCCCTTGGTTCCTTGGTTACACCTGCAAGCAAAGATTTCGACCCTGTAGGACTATGCAGCCGAAGAGCTATGCATACATACACATTACTTCAGAGGGGACTGCATACCTCCATTAGTCCTTCCCATGGAGTTGACAGAAGGCCAACATCTACAACATCCATTACAGACAGCATGACACCAGCCAGGGTGTAACTAGCACAGCTCTGGCAGCGGTGACAGATGAATTCTGGAACAAAAAGAAGCATGGAAACATACACTGATGGTGAAATCTGGGCCCCGCAGAAGTCAATAGAATCCAGTTGACTTCAGAGGTAGAATATCACCCTTTATTATTATTCAGTCTATTTCAAACATGCATATATGGGTATATATATTCGTTATGTATACCTGAATCAATATTTTGCATGCACCAAGAATGCTTTGTAATTAAAGTGTTTGTATAATTAAAGTTCTTGCAGAAATATTCTCCATCACTCTGCAATAAATCACAAGTGAAGAAGACTTAGAGATGGCTTATTTCTCAATTTGTAGGATAATTGTAGGATCCATTTAGGGCACTTTTTAAAGCTTACCATAATGAAAATGTGTAAATATAAAAAATTTAATCAAACTGTGTTCCTACTTTAGGCATTACTATAATGTCTTTCACTCTTTATTTTAATACCAATGCCTAATTAAGAGTTCCATTAAAAAATCCATGATAAGTATTGAATTGAAAAATTCCAGTGTAAATAACTTTTTTAATTATTATAGTCTTTACAGACATAATACGGATAATAAAGTTAAACATATAAATTAATAAAACTATAAAATGAACCAAGTATTTTCTACACATAAAAATAGGAGGGGTTTATTTAAGAAACTCACAAATATAACTTATAGGAACAGCATCTGCCCTAAAGGCTGATTTAATTTTACTTTGTAATATTCATTTAAGATTTTACTCCCTCAATTTTGTCATTGGTCTGGGCACAGCGCGGGAGACCTGACATGCTTTGATTATAATCCCAGATCTAGCTGGGTGGCCTTGGACAAATCATTCCCAAGCTTGCTTTTCTTTATCTGCAGTGTGTAGGAGAAATAGATTCTTTGTCTGTTGAGCTGTTTCCTGACTAGTAAAATAAAAATGGTCACCCTTATCTGCTATGTAAAGGTGTTATAGGGATTTCATAGCTATTTTTTGTGAAGTGCTGCTTGTGAAGATTAAAAGCAGACAGCTATGTGTTATTTGTTTGGTTTCATAGTTATATAAGTGGCTTCATTTATAAAAATGGAACTAGAAAATATTCCTAGATGCTTTTAAAAATGATGCCTTCTTGTGTCACCAGAATCATGTTATGGTAAGTGTTGCTCAAAGCAGGTGATAGGCAGATTTGAAAACTGCAAGGTAGAATATGCATTAATGAATATGCTATACATGATGTACTGTAAGCAGTGCTTTGCCCAATTACATTTCCTGCTATATCCATTGAAAATACTTTTTAATTTTTTAAAATTTTGTAAAACAGAAAGCATAAGAGACTTCATAACTGACGGAAATACCAGTGACTAGTAAATATGAATAAAAGTAATAGATGGCTTTTCGCAGTTATCAATCAAGATGTGAGATGATCATTAATTTATATGTTTTTGGAAGAACAGTTTCTGGTAAGTCACACATCTACTATGCTATCAAATGAAAGGGAACAGACCCCAGTTTTAAGAAGAACGTTTCATCTTGTAGCTAGAACATTTACAAACATTAAATGTTCCAGTTTCTTGCTGGAGCTTACCAGTTAGAGGCTATCAACTCTGCAACTAATGAACACGAACAGTAAATCACCAACATCAGTCCAAATGATATTCCCAAACTATTTTAAGTTTAGATACCTGAATATTACACTGTATGGGATAAAAATCTTCATAGCTTTGGTTGTCTGTGAGGATTTTAATGGCAGAGGAGTGGAACAGACAGCTTGACCGTGACTGATTAAACCATTGCACAGGATTGGTAATTGATCACATTTCAAAGTGCTACATCTACAAGCAATTTCAGACTGCAAAGAGCATGCAAAGGAGAAAAAAAAATATTTCTGCAGAAAACTGTACTTGGTGATAAATTCCCCACTAAGAGTGATGAAAAGAGAATGATTCCAAGGGACAGCAAGAAAATATCCCAATCAGACTGTGGCTTTGATAATCACATGGGTCTCGCAGGCTATTATCTGACTGGCAACAGTGAGATCCTCAAAATGAAGAGACAGTTCTGGGCCGAGTTGCTTCTGACATGGGAAGCAGAGGAAGAAGGAAGGAGGAAGGACAGATCTGCCCAAAGAACCACCAGAGGAAACTTGCTCTTGCTGCTCTTCCTAGTGCTGCTGCAGCATGGGAACCATGGCTGTTTTGCTGCTACAGATCTTGTGTACCACTGAGTTTAGTCTTTGAATCACCCACATATTCAAAATAATGGCAACTATCTATCACACCTGCTGTCCCCAGATTTTGAAAACCTGGAAAGAAAAAAATTCAGCTAAAATGAATCACCTGGAAGTAATTAATATTTGTGGGTGATGAAAAATTTATAAATGGCTCTTGAGCCTAGACAAATTGTCTATGTCCTGAAATTATTACGTGCTGAAAATGTGTACTGTCTCTCTATTGAGTAGATAAACATATATATTATAATATATATTAATTATATATGTTATATATAATGAATTAAGTATAATTTATTTTATATATAAATATAAAATAAATATATAGTTGCCTGTATAAATTAAGCAGGCAACTGAACGTATTACTATATCTATTCCCGCACACATATCTCATTCTACAAAGTGATGTAAGAGTAGTTCTTTGTTACTAATGACAAACGCAGGTCTGAAAAATACTATTTCATTGTATATATGTTAGGCGGTCATTTTCTGGTTGAGCAAAATGTTTTTATTTTGATAGTGAAGATTCCACCAGCATATTTGAAATATCTTCTGGGAACAGACTTTAAAAAAAATATAACAGAGTTCAAGACTGAGTGGATGACCCTGCCAGGCTCCATGTGGGACAAGCTAGGCACTGCATGTGACCCCAGGGAGGCTATGTCCCCACTGATGGACACTGTCCCACAGCCCCTGGAGGCAGTTGGTGCCTGGGTGTGAGCTGGAGGGAGTCTGGTCAAGTTGGTTACAGCCTGGGGGTGCTCACATTACAAGTATTATAATTATAATAATAATTACAAGTATTAAAAGCAGAACATTTCGTGGTTTACGGAGGCAGCCCATACAGATCTCCTGTCTCTGTTGATAAATGCCTCTGTATGTTTACTCAGGACTTTCAGTTTGTTGTAGTCTCTTGAAATATGATTGTATGAGATGGAATAAAGCTTAATGCCCATCAAATGACCAAATTCAAATTAGTTTATGTTACAGTTCATACTCATTATTAAAGAGTAAGTATAGATGTGACTTCCCTTTGTTTAGTGAACACTGTGAAAACAATTTGAAAAGCAGGATTAACTCTTTAGCCAAACATTGGGTATAAAAATGTTCTCAGGCTGAATTAAGGAGCACATGGGAAAAGTAGCTAACGAGAAAGGCAGTGTTAAGTAAGTGCTTATTAATATTCTTTTTTCAAGACACTCAGTATCAGCCATTCGGCAGATAATCTTTAGACATCTAGGGAACATGTATCTTGTGCTAGTGCATTATGAGGACAACAGTAGTTCCAGGTCTTGTACAAGTAACTCAATGAATACATTCATAGTGTAACAGATCTGCTGTCAGTCTTGGATATTATTTCTGTAGCAACTGAATGAAAAGTATTTCTGTTTCTCTTTTCCAAAAGGTAAGGTTTTCTAGAAGTTTCATAATTCCCTCCTTGCTGCCACCCCACTCTTTACCTCCAGACAGGAATGTTAAATTGGGTCCTAGCAGTGATCCATTTCATTTTACTTTTCAGCTTCTAGTGGAATCAGAAATACCTGGCAGCTCAGTTTCTGGTGTTGAATAGCTTAGATGTGTATTTCTGAAAAATCGCTAACTACAGACAAATCTTAGAAATAAAAGAAATAATGCCCCCAAACTCACTTCCCTGAGATCCAAAGAGTCTGTATCCTGCATTCAGAGCCACAGACCTGGTCTTTGAGATAGAAAACCAAAGAACTTTGCCAAAATTACCATTTTCTTACACCACCATACACTGTGGTAACTCCTGTCAGGTTCACAAACAGTCTTACATGTATCTGTCCTACAGCTGGTGGGTGAGCCTAAGAACCTAGGTCAAAAAAACCTAGGCTTTTGTGGCTTTAAAAACTAGAGTGTGGTAGAGATGGTAGGATGATTTACTAAAAGTTTATTCAGAATTTGTAGTGTTTCCGTCAATGTTTCTTCCATACAGGCACTGGCAACCTGACTAAACCCATGTTCACCCTATCATCCCTGCACACAGGGGCAGGCACTGCTAACTTGGATCTTCACAGAGCTAAGCTGCTCTCTGTTGTCTCCTGGAGCTCAGTCAGTCTCCACCAGTGGTGCTTCTCACATTAGCATCTCAGGTAAATGCTTAGTTAGGCAAGATGAATGGAAAGGTCTCTGCACTCAGGCACTAAGGAACTTTGCAAGAAGTTTTTAGCACAATATGAGCAGATCAGCAGGGAAACCAGCTGGTGCTGAAGACATCACCTTCCCACCACATATGCTGTGAAGATTTATGCTTGAATTTTATTCTGCTCTGGTCCTTCCTACTGAATGTCCATTAGTTGCTGAAGTTCAGTATGTTCATTCCCAGAGCACATCTCTGAGGCTGGTTTCACGCTTCATTAGGCTACCAAAGCACAGTGAGCAGGAGCATGGGGATGGCTCACCTCAAAAATGCAGCCCAAATCCGAAGCAAACACCAGCACAGATGCACCAATATGACTGTTCATTCCACTTCCCTAACACACAGCCACACTTCCTGAAGAAGGGGAAGCTTATTCGTCCCAATGCTCCTTTAAATTTGTCCCCTCGTTGTGATTTCCATGTCCTGTTTTCTTCAGAGCTGTTTGTCTATGACCATTCTGGACCTTTTACACGCAACTTCCCATCACCTCTGTATATTTTGTAAGTTTCCTATCCCCTTTTTTCTCAGAAGCTATGTTTGACTGCACAGTTATCACTCCACTGCATTACACTGGCAGGCAACTGCTGTGTCCAACCTTCCTGTATTAAATCATCAGTTATGAGGGTGGGGGCCGGAGGTTAGGAAGAAGGGGGTGGTGTTTAAGAGAAGGCAGCACCTATTTAAAAGTTTATTTATTTATTTATTTTTACTAAAGAGAGGTAAACAGAATTAAACCTGGTTTTGTTAAGTCTGAGAACACAGCATGGTCTAAATTTTAAACCTGTAATGGGAGCTAAATCATATTTCATCAAATTGTGCTAAAGAGATTACAAGAAAAATATAGACTCCTTGATAGGAGCATGGCAAGTGACATCTAATAACAAGCTCAACACCAGCATTATTTCACTTGCTTCCTCCCCTGCTTCAGAAGCATTACTAGGTCTACTTTTCTGCATGGAAGTCATATTCCTAAAGTAGTGTACCAAGAAAAAAAAATAAAATCCTTTCACAAATACTTGAGCAATCATTTCTTTCCTTTTACTTTAATTGCTTTATGGTCAATGATTAAATTTTACAGTCCTTAGTCACAAAGAACCTTAAGGTCATGCTGCAGGCAAGACTCCTTCCAAAGCATAAGAAGTGGCAAAATACGTAAGACATTTTCTATGCATACTCCATGCCTTATTTGAATTTCTTCCTGGAAGCCTTGGTCCAGTCCCAGTCAGTCTGTACCTGTCCATTTGTACTGAGTGGTAAAGGGAGCCAGGTGCTACGCCAACAGCATCCTGCTCTGGTATGTCTGTACCGCCGCGCATCCACACTCATAGGCTACGGAAGCTGGTGTGCCCTAGTGCCACCTTTCTCTGGTACTCAAGAGGCCTTGATCTAGTCTGTGGCAGCGTGTAATATTTTAAGTTTTATTTTGGAGACAGAGCTTTTACCTTCTAGGTGCTCTTCATTACAAACCGTTCATAAGAACTACAGTCTGTGCTCTGGTAAAGAAATTACTCATGACTTTTCTCAACAATGCATACAGTTTCGATGCACCACACTCACTTACATGGCTATAGTCAGAGGATTTATAATGGGAAATAGAGTCCCTCTAGATTTGCTCCAAAGCAGATTTTCTTAAAAGAACCGTTCTTCCACTATTGGTCTGTTTATCTATGTGTTTCCACTCCTTGACTGAGTGCTTGTAAATCCTCAAACAGAAAAAAAGGCCACCTCTAAACTTTCTAAACAAGCTTTCAGCTGATGATCTCTGAGGCTGAAATTCATGAACTTCCTCTATTATGTTTGTAGATGAAAAATATAATCAAGGATATATGGTGCCTTTCTAACTACTTATAAGAAATCTGAAGACTGGGTCAACAGCAAAGCATTTAAACTACATAATCCATCAAGCAGGTTTTTTTCCCATAAAATTCAGCCTGTCTAGGGCTGTTGAGATGAAGGGTTGGGTTTGTGTGTGTGTGTATATACAGTAGCATTGAAGATTAAAAATATGCAACTCTTCTTATATGACAAAACCTAAAAATTCAATGTATGCCTTAAAATTTTGCCAGTTGGCTGCAAGAGAGTAATGTTTCTAGAACTGAAAACTAGACAAAGTTCTCACTGGCTAGCTGTGACCATGCAGCGTGTCTAGAAACGCTTGATGGAAGATGGGAGAAGGCGGCATTTCCCTGTCACAAGATGACAGAAATGGTGTATAAATTCTCTATATCTCCTCTTCCTTTTCCCCCGAATGTTACTCCCTGACAATATCACATATATATTTAGGATTGAAAATAATTATTCTTTATTGTATGGTCACCACTGCACTTTGTTTGGGTTTTTTTACCCCATGACAGTCTTACTCCATCACCACATGCTCTTTTAAGCCTTTCCTCACCATGATCCCAGGAGGGAAACTGCAAGATGTTCAGACTATTGCAGCAAGTTTGCCTTGAAAATCACTTCATCTAGAGTAGGGACCAAATTGTAGGAGACTGTTAATTATTAAAACTCAGCTTCATGCAGGGCATAGCTTTTCTGAATATGCACCTTCGTGGCCATAGCATTAAGTCTGGCAGGAGACTCACTGAGGGTTTTTTGCCAATTCTGAATGGAGATATGGCCATTTCAGTCCCCAAGACCTGGCCTAACAATGCCCAAGAACCTGCAAGGATATAACAGAAGTCCTTAAAGAGACACACTGACTTGTCCAGGTCTTGTCTGAAAGATTTCCATTTTCAAGTTATACCAATGCGACAGACATCAGCCAAATTTCCAGAATTCTTATTTTGCTCTGTTTCCTTCAAGTGGTAGATGTTTATAGGGCACAATCAGCAAAGAAAGAAAGAAAGAAGGAACTGGAGAATTCAGGACTGGACTTTGGAGCTCACCCTCCCACTCCAGACCTTCTCCTGACAAGCCCCAGGCCCAATGAACATCACAGTGTGCTGTGTTTGTTCAAGTTCCCAAGGAGAGAAAGAGATATGTAGAAAAGGCTAATTTTGAGAGGGAGGGAAAAGCAGAGGTATGGAGACGGAATACTTTTCTACCTGTGCCTTGATGGCAGGTAATGACACTCTTTGGCTAGAACACTCATGGCTGAGCGCATGTATACACAATCAATTAGAGGTGCTTCATAGGAGCAGTGATGGGAACGGCTACAACTGCCCGTTAATACAGCTTAGCACAACAGACGGTCTTGTTCTTGTGCTTCTCAGACAGGCACTGCCTAGCTGTGTGCATTATCATTATTCGCCTGAACTAAAAGAACCGTTTTCTGTCATATCAGAATGGGGGTCCAAGTGACAAAGACAGTATAAAACAAGACCCAAGGTTCTTAGTTCTTCACCTTTTTCTGTGCTGATTTGTCTACATATATGAAGTTTTGCCAAACTAAGACACCAGTTACAGTGAGACTTGGCTTTTCCCAGGGGAAAAACATTAGCAAGGCAGTAAATGGTGAATAATCCAGTGACTGCTTTTTAGTGCATCCCATGGACATACGAAATTAGTAAAGATAATACTCTTTCAAAAGAACAGTCTGTTTTTAGTGTCTAATCTGGTAAGGGTGTCTGCCCACACTGAGCTCAGAGCAAGAGTATGGTGATAGAGAAGAGTGACTCAGCTTGCATTCAATAGGAACGGACCCCATCAGCACAAGCTAAAAGGAAGTTGTGTGCCTCACCCTCCGAAGTCCCTTTGAAAATCCGAGCCACTATTTTCTTCTGCCAGCTGGGTTGATGACAAGTAGCAATCAGAAACACTCTGGTCTAGTGCTATTAAAATCATTACTCGAGAAATTTGGAAAAAAGCATCAGCATTCTTTCTTGTATTAAAATATTCTGTCTTTTATGAGCTGAGTCATAACAAGCTGAGACATATTTACTACTTAGACAATTTTTAAACATTATAAACAGAGTACTTGCTCAGAATATTGCTACCACAAGCAAGACAATTGACATTTTCAACCTTAATATGAATAAACTTCAACATTAGTATTGCAACAATGCAAATGACTGCAGTACCTCTTCCACTAATACTGCTCAATCAGGAAATTACTTTAAATTATGGTAGCTGGCAGTTATATATCTCGTATTTATGACTTCCCAGCAAATGCAGCTCAGAGTGCAAAGGCATATTTTACTACTGTAAGAGTGAAACAGTCTTAGTCTTAGGGTTTATTTGTTTGTTTTAAAAGAGATGAGATGTACATCCCTCCTACCACATTACACCACAAAAGCTGTCAGTAGGCCATCTGAATTCTGTTTTCCCATCCTACATCAGGATCCCTCTAGATTAGATTTATTACTGCCTTGCCTCAATCCGTCCAATCCACAGCAGTCTGATGATGAGGGCTAAAAATAGTTCCCTCCAGAGCCCAGCTCAGTAACTGTAATATCCAAACACACAGAGAAGGCAGATGTGCTAGTTGGTAGCTGAATGTTCTCTTTCACCACTTCCAGCCAAGAAATAAGGCCCCAGTGCTGAGCTGAGAATAAGGGCTCAAGTCTGAAAAACTGGTACTGGATCTGAACGGTAAGTTGCTTTTGAATAGTAGGAACAAACACAATTACAAACAAACGGGCAACCCTAACACAATGAAATTCACTTCTGTGCAGGGACAAGCACACCCTTCAAAATAAATAGATTAGAGGGCATGTGAGCTCATTGAATAATCAGACCAAGTACTAATAACAGCCATACAGAATTATTTAAAATCTGCAGGTATCTTTTTCATATTTTAAAGATATATTTCTTAATGCATTTCTCTAACTCTTTATTCAATATTGCCAGCCTTACTGAGAGAAAAGAGACAGTAGTCTGTTACTCTGTGAGTGATCCTATTGAAAACTGTGGAACTGGGCTACTCAGTACCAGTAAGAGAAGATGTATGTGAAGCTGACTGTATATGGGTTTTCTTCTCTCTCTTTCTTCTACAAATCAATAAAAGCTCTTTAAAGTGAAAAAGTTCTTCCCAATAATGCAAAGTAAATTATATTATTTCTAGGTTTTACACTCTTAAATGCTCTGCAGTTAGGCTCTGTGCCAGTATTCTACTTCACTGGATCATTACTTGTATAATGCAATTAGGTAAGGACAGAGCATCCCAAATGAAAGCACAGTCAAGCATCCTCCCACACATAGATAGGCTGGAGTTCTTTGGACACAATATGCAGAGGTCAGTGCAACCCCAGTGACTCTGTTTTGGACACTTCCCTCAGATTTTGTTGACATCAATGTTTTTCGCCTAAGACCTGGACTCAGCACCCAGCAAATCCAACAGCAACACCACATTTATGCCTGCCCAGTATCAGAGACAGGCTCTGGGACAGTCACTTGAAACTATGTGTATGGCAAATGGCCTTTATGTGGAACCATCTACCGTCATTCAAAATGATTCCAAGCAGAAGGATGGGACACTCTGTCCAACAGGTCCAATACACAGAATGACTCAACTTAGCAATATGCATAACTCAATTTATTGTATCATTCTTGTATGTTCATTCTTTAATACGAATGCCAAAGGAAGCTAGACCAACAGAATCAAGAACAAGGCTCTGCATGGAGATACAGCAGAGACAAAGATGATACTGAACTCCCTAGATGTGCCTGTACTAATTAAAGAAAAGGTGCTTGTGAATTTGGCCTCCTGTGGTGTTAGAATATTCCCTGGCACAGGTCTGGCACATTCCAGCTGCCACAGTTCCCCCAGATTCTCTGACGTACTTTAGCAGCTGTAACTAGCCAGTGACAATTCCCAATAAATGTTTGTCTGCCTTCTGCCTTCTTCTGCAGGTGAAGTGCGTTTACCAGCTCTTGGTCATGGTACCTAGAACATTCCCAGACATGTTTAATTTACTCCCATATCCACAGAGTTTGTGATCACTACTTTATTTTACATGAAACATGTCTGTATCTTGAATTAGGATCCAAAGATCGTTGGGAGTACAGTAGGATTTGGGATTCCAGAGTAGTTTGCTGCCTTGGAGGAAGCAGATGTCTCTGAGACTGATCAAGCTATTGTGGGAGATAAGGTGAGGTAAGGTCCTCAGGGAGCAAAGAACTGGTGGTAGCAGAACTGGTTTTGAATCCATATCCTGAGGATGAATCCCAGCATCACACCTCAGTCATGGAAACTTGCTTCCAGGGCTTTGTTGTTTACTTTTTGAGTGGGGTTTTTGGGATGGTTTTTTTTTTTTTTTCTGGGTTTTCTCTTTCCCTGGAAACACAGCCAGGGTCTGGAAATGCTGCCAAAAATATAGGCTAGCACTAGTAGACATATGGCAGACCCCATGCAGTCTGAGGACCTGGACCTTTCTGCTCTGCCATGCTCCAGTGGTTTTGGTTAGGCTTTGCCACAAACTATGCCTTTTACTCATAGCAACCTAAAGATCCATGCTATCCCTTTCCTCTCACCTCTCTTTACCCCTCCAGCTTACCATTATCATTGCAGAAATCACATGCACACACTCACAGAACTAACCACTGTTTTTCCTAATCAGAATTGCTTGAATTAAGATGGGGGGGAAAGTCAGTAAAATTAAGTGAGATGGAGTAGTCTGCAGCTTAAATCTGTGTCTAATACTTTAAAAAACAGTCGTTGATTGGGCATGGGATTTCTGCTAAATTCAAAAGCTGAAAAACCGGAGCTGATCTTTAGCCTGAAGTAGTACAGTAATATCCTCCAGACACTTCTCAGAATGGAAGGATTATCTTTTGGCCCTCCATAGATTGTTGCTGTTATGCTGAAAGAGGGAGGGCAATTCAACAAGCCAAACATTACTGCAGTTATCTTAGAAGGAAATGGCATCCCTGGAGAACTGTCAAGAGAGAGCAGACAACAGGATCTTCAAAAGAAGACTGATACCAGTGTCACAATTGGTACAAAGGGCAACCTCCTGAGGATGCATATATCATACTCATCAGCTTGGACAGTAGCTGAACTGGTCCTGGCGATCACTGAAGCTGCCAGCAAATGGGTCCATGAATCAGGAGTAAATCAGTTTTCCCAGTGGAAAGGGTGATGTTATGACTGCAGACATGAATCGTGCACCTGGGACTGATATCGTGCACCTGGAAGCCTACATGTGTGATCGCCAGCGGTTGTAGATACTCCCAAACAGATACACACAGACTCTACTCATGAACCATGGAAGTTTTGTACAAAGCTAGCTGGAATGACTGCAGATGACAGCACTGAAGCATTCATCCTAACTAGTGCCATCTGACACTCTTTCCTAATGATGAACTGCACTATCAGTAAAAATGCTGTGGTGAGTGGGCAAAGCGTATAAGTACAACTGAGCAGAAGTACTCATGCATTTGGGGAAAGTACATGAAACAAGTTTGAAGAAACCTCTGCGATGCCCTTAGAGGGATTCATGTTTGTCCAGCTTCTTAATAACCAGAGCACGCCTGCTCTCAGTGCTGGCTGTCACTCTGACCTTGACTACCTCCCACGCTAAATCAAGGTCAAGATAAGCACTGTCATCAATGGCCACCATATCTACCAAGAATGAACTTCTTGCGAAGTGGCCAGTTCAGCCTTTTGCAACTCCATCTCCACATGTGCCTTCCTTTGCTGTGTATGGTCTGTCACGGGATGAGGGAAATGTCCCTAGAGCAAGGAGTTCTGTCCCAGTTGCATACAGCAGCTGCTCAACCACAGCAGCTGATGGAATCTGCACCGAGGAGATGGAAATGGTGTACTGGGCTTGCAGTACTGAGATGTAGAGATCAAGGATTAGATGCTATAGATGAGATGTTGACTGATTTCAGAGACAGAAAACTAGACGCCCTACAGAAGCCCCATGCAAACACTGTCCCCACAGTGCACCAGGATGGGTTTCCCACAGGGGAGAAGACAGCCTTGTTGCTTTGCTGCAACCGACAGTGGAATCTGCAATGGGAGGCTGCCTGCACGTGAAAGCAGCTAACACGAGCTGATTCAGCAGTGCCCATTCGAAACACGGTTATGCACCTAGGTGTTAAGGGGCTCAAAACTGCACTGCCAGATGATCCAGGGATGGGTGGATATGGTATTAATGAGCACAGAGCCGTGAGCCAAAGACTGTGCAGCTGTGGACAGACACCCTCTCCTGTGCCACTGGAGCAGGCATCTGCTTCCACCTGCTCTTCATCACCCTGGCCCTAAACTTACTCCCTGGCCTGACAACAACGCTGTGCCTGTGAGTGTTGCCTAATCTGTTTCGGTCAAAATTAGGCAATGAGGCAGTTTATCTTAAACCATTTAAACACTACCGACTAATCTTTGCTGACCCAGCTCATCTGAACTGCAACAAGTTATGGCAGGTTTACTTCAAAACGCCAGATGGAAAACTGAGTTACAGGTGACTGAGAGACCCATGCACCATCCTGCTGCCCTGACCACTCCACTGGTACCCTCTGTCAGGGAGACAACACAAAGCTTGTGAGATGCTGCAACACCTGTAAGCCTCTCCAAGGAGAATCAGCAGAGGTGTGTGCCAGGGCCCTTAGGATGTTATCGGTACAATGCCTTCCAAGTGTGACACTAATTTTTGAACCAGATCAGGCCTACTGAGTTACTTAAAAAAAAAAAAAAAGGGGGGAAAAAAAAATCTCAAATATTCCAGCCTCCACCTTCAACCTTCTTTGTATACAAATCCACCTAGTGATATAACTCCTCAGAATGCAGCTGCTGTAAAACTTCCTCAACCATTTCTGAGGAACCATCAATTCCTTCTACATCTGAAATTTCTAATATACAGGCCATAAGGCTTTTTGTATCATAGTAAGTTTATCTGAGCTATGCTGAATACAGAAAAAGATGCAAATAATTTCCTAGCTTTGCTGTCTTGTAAAGTAATTCAGACCATGGGAAAAAACTGTGAACTGTTTGTTAGGCAAAGAAAGGGTGGGGAACAATATATCCTCCTGTTTCCCGATCATATAACCAATCTCCATTCTTAAGTGCACAAATAAAATAAGAGTAAATTGAAATAAATCAAATAAATTATGTTGCATAGTTTCAAGTCCTACATTATGTGTTGGCTGTAAAAATATACATTATCATTAATGGCTTTCACTTTACAGTGCTGAAAGTCAGATTTGTTGTTGTCATCGTCATTCCTTGACCTTTACTATCTGCATTGCTCACATGAAAGTCTTAGTCTGCTGTCACACTTCAAGAAACCGTGTAATAAGGTCAACTATGCATCACTCTAAGTCATCTAAGGCTATTTTAGCATATTTGCTTTATGACAAATGTGTAAGATCACTGCAATTATCTACAATGATATTTAGACTGCATGCTATATACAAATCCAGATTTCAATTATATTAAAAAATACTAGTGCCAGAAGACTAGTGTAACATTTTGTCACCATGAGTTCAATATCCATTTAACTGAGATGCAGCAAAAAATAATTTTAAGTTCTGAAAGGCATAGCTATATTCTGGAGAAACGTATAAATGAAAAAATATTATGATGTACCGTCCAATTAAAATAGCCTGTCTGCTTTTCCATCTTGATGTACATTATGATTTGCAGGGTTTGGGGGAGTGATGGAGGTTAGGTTTCATACAAGAGTTCAGAACTGAGAAAATATTTTTACTGCCTAACATTTAAATCCTTACAGAGAGAGATTTGTGAGATACTGCAGTATATCAAAGAAATCTGCATTAAGAGTATTTTGCTTCTTGCATTAAGGAAGCTGGCAGGAAAAAATGCTCTGTTCAGCAGCCATCACCATAAAATTATATAAATGCAACTACATTACCAAGGGACCTCAATTTGCCAATTGAAGAGGGCAACTACTTTTCTGCTTACAATAAATAAAAGATTGCAAGCATATACTTGAGCCTCCTCAGTTTTTTGAGCTGTAATGGTTATTCCTTATACTGAGGATGGAGGAGGCTTTTATTCCATGGCTTTGCTGAGCTTTGCCATATCGTCTTTGACAGCAATGAAAAGGAAAAAGAAGTCAAATTTGCAACGGCACTGGACCAGTGGTAAAGCCTCCATAGGAGCCATCCAGCAGCTGCTGGCCATTTACACAATCAGAAGAGAAGAGGTCCAGCAACATAGAGCTAGTTGGCACCTCTGCTTGCAAGTCAGAGCGCACAGTAGTTTCAGCTATTGCTACTACTCCTAAATAAAATAGTCAGGCTGAACCAGCATTTCACCAAATTTCATCTGAACTGCGAGATTAATTACTCTGCCTTTTATTACCCAATCACTGACCCAGACAGCTCCTATTTCTGCCTCTGCATCTCAAAATCATGAGTATATTGTGGACGCCATTGGATCACAAATTATCATCAGCAACATAGGCAAAGGTCAGAAGTCATTTTCTTGAAAGAATAAGTTATGGCAAAAATACCTTCTTAAAACATGCTGCATGGGTATTTTTCCCCTTCTCTGATCTTGAAGATCTGAGAAGGTTAAACATTGCTTCACTGTGAAAGGATTGCCCAGTTTTTTGTTTTATAGCAGCTGGAGCTGTAAACCACTAGAAATGGTATTCTAAGATTACCTACGCATGTGCACATCACAGAGGTAAAGAAAGCACAGAATTCCTCCCCTGTGCAGCTATAGTGAAAAGAGAAACTCAAACAGCTTATTTAGTTCCTACATCTGTGTTACTGGCAAGATTTTGTCACAGCAGAGAATGTTCAGAAAAGAGCAGCATGATTAAGTACTAATTCACTAAAAAAGATTTTAAAAGCCTAGTCTGGCTCAGAAACAGTGCGATAGAGGCAAAACAGTCTGAGTATACTGGGTGGAATATATATTATTTAGGGTTTATAGGATAAAATTAACAAAGGGAATAATATCAGGAAAGGAAACAGGGGAAGACCAACCCATTGCTGTGTGGGCAGTTTAGGAACTGAATCACTGGCACTTTTCTGCCACTCCTAGTAACAGATCGGTGTATTGAGCCCTTAGGAGCATCCTGCAGAAAGCCTGACATGCTCTGCTGTGGAGAGCAGCCAGTTCAATGGCAGGGAACAGCAACTGCTTTTCTGCCTCTGATTTTTATGCCTCTTAACTTTCTTTGCAGTTCTGCTGTAGGAAGAACTGTTGGTAATAAAAAGTACTCTGTACAAAACATAAATTCCTATCAAATAAATTATAGGCTTTGTAATAAAGGAGAAAAGGCAATTATATTCCTCCTTGGAAATAATTAATCAAGTTTTCTGCAGTGAAAAATTCTGAAAGCACATAAAGCTCACATTTTTACAAAAAATGTTAAGTTTTCTCTGAAGAAATGGGAACTATTACACATTTATGAATGTTTATGCTGTTGTCATTATTTATTTTTGTTTTCATAATGATGCCTTATTTTAGGACAGGAAACTACTTCTGTTTCTGTTTTGTGCATTACTTGTGCATAACAGCTGAGCTCCTTCTGCTAAATAGAGAATATAGTGTTTTTACAACTGTATTAACTTTTCATTCTCCTTCCCATTGGACTTACTGCTTTCATTTTTCAACCCATTTTACTGAAGATTTTCGTGCAGACAGTTTGTTAATTTTGAAACTGTAATTTTCCCAGCAAACATGTCTCTCACACATATGTGTATACTGCTCACTACCTGGTGAATTAGGAAACCAGCATATAATAGGACAGATCCTTCATGAGGATCATGAGCAGTTCTTGTGTGTGTCCTATTCCTGAGTCACAGAGAATTACACATATGCGCTATGGGGCTAACATGGGTTACTAGACAGCCACAGCCACCTGTGCCAGGTCTCTACAAATCCCACTTGAACGCCCAGCCGGTGTTTCACAGAAAAGCTGTGGGACTCCTGATGAGCTGTTTTTATTCTTTGACCCATGGAAAATAACGTAGACAGGCAACTATAGAGTATGAGCATTATTTATTCATGTCTAGATTCCCCAGGTAAAAGCCAGACTGCATTTTGCCAACTGTCAGGTACACACAGTGGTAAAATAGCCTATGTACCGAGGAGTCTATGAGCAAACATAGCAGGAGAGTAAGAGGCACATGCAGGAGTAACTTGCCTTTAGCTGCAGAGCAAAACCAAGGAGAGCATCAGCCAGGATGGTACTGTGGTTACTAGGTTATCATCTAAAATATAATTCGCTACCTCTATAGACTAATTATTTTTTCTTAATATGCCATATTTAAATAACCCACTTCATAAAAAGACTTAGAAATGTGTAAAGATTTGTTTGCAATTATGTGCACAGCCAATGTATTACACTTATCAAAAAAGCGTGATTCTATAAGGCCTACATGACAAAACTTAGATATTTAATTCTAAACATAAACATTCATCTTCAAATTCTAGATTGCAAGAAGTTTTTATCAGAGGGCATACTGTTTTGTCTACACAGATCTGCTCCCAAATACTCTGAATTGGTATCTTGCATAGGGAACACAACATGAATTTGATGCATATAGATTAATCCAACTTCATATTATTTTACTGTATAAGACATTAAAACACGTTCTTTATTTCCCTGGGGAATACAAACAAAATTCTGCACACGGCAGCCCAGTTCATCTCTATCAGACATCAACTGATTCAGTCAAAAAGCAAGACATAGTATTTAATGTGTTTCAGCTAGCACAATTCTACTGGAGTAAATACAATATACAGCTTTGGTCTGACACTGGTCTCAGTCCGGCAGCAGGTATGTGCACTCTTCCAGACCATGTAAACACCAGGGGGATGGATTTTCTCATCTCACAGCATGTCTATGTCCTGAGGGAAATATCTCTTGCAGTCCAGTTCCATGATCTCTCTAAGACAGCAAGATACAGTGCTGTGACTGAAAAGGGCCATCCCATCCTCTCCTTACCACCAGCCTGCTCGATTCCATGACACCATGTATTTGTGCAGCTACACTCAAAACCAGCTGGGAACTGGTGTCAGTTCAAAAAACCCCAGCATAATGAAAATGGGTTGGATCTCGTGGGCCGGAACGAGAAACTGCATGAGATGAGGAAAGGGTGGAACTATCCCCTTTGGTGGATGGTTTATTTTTTTCTAACACCTGAAATAGGTCATCCATAGCTTAAAGGTATTTTCAGTCTTGGCTTATTTAAAGAATTGCCCTAAAAATTGTTTATTTTCTTAAAAATATTTTTTACTTTGTCTATGGATCTATGATCTCAGGTTATTTGTTCCTCAAAGAACTCTTAGAATTGCAACTCATGAATCCGTTCATAAGCCTGCTGAGAATTTATTGGCCAAAATTTCTTTAAGGCACATGGCTTAAGATAAGGTGCTTGCTTAGCAGCCACATGGGAAGAGTAGTCCCAAACTGTAGAGCTTTTCAGGCTTCATGACTGCAGTTTTTTGGAATGTCTTACACAAAATAACTCATGGTACATGTTGGTCAGATCCTTCTCCATGAGGGAGGCAGCTACTTTGTGTCTCCTGGACTTTGTATTCATTCTACATAACCCAGGCCATAATTGGTCTGGGCATCCTACCTAAGGCATTTTTGTAATGCTGATGAAGAGCTCTGTGACTGACACTTTCAGGGATTTTTCACTGTCGGTAATAGAGTAGTTTCTCAGTTTACCAAGAGTGCGTGTGGAACTTACTTGCAATCTCAGCCATAAACTTCATTTGTGCTAGAAATCTGGAAATGTGGACAATGTGTTTTCTATGTAATAAAAATTCCTGTGGAGTACGTTGGAAGCAACTCCAGTCTCCAGCACTACTCGGTGTGTCCTGTCTTGACACTGCCATTTCTCCTGACTGCCCACTCTGAGCTCTTCGACCTTCCAGAGCTCCCAGTTCTGACTTTGAGTACTGCCAGATCTCCTTTGCAGGCTCTCCCATCTCCTGGCTACTGGCTGTGACTGTTCATAAACTTGAATTGGCTTTGCTTCTCTACAAGTTACTCCTCTACAAGTGCCCTCTACAAGGACACTCCAGACCTTCTTTGTTTCAACAGGAGACTGCACAGGAAATCAGATCTTTTTAAGACTTGGAATATTGTAGGAAGCATGTGAAATCCTATGCCATTTATGATGACTGGAATTAAGCTTATAATAACAACTTAGAATTCGTTGTACGTGTGTGTTGTCCTTTTGTGGTGGGTTGACCTTGGCTGTCTATCGCACTCTCTCAGGCTGCCTCCTCAGCAGGACAGGGAGGGAAATTAAGATTAAAAAGTCATGGGATGGGATAAAGGCAGCTTAATAAAGAAAAGCAAAGGCTATGCAGGAGCAAAGAAAAACAAAAAAAGATTTATTCTCTACTCCTCATCAGCTGGCAATGTCCAGCTACCTCCTGGAAGCAGGGCCTCAGTACACACCAGAGTTGCTTCACAAGACAAATGGCTTAATAACAAATGGCCCTTCTCCCTTCCTCCTCCTTTTAGACTTTATTGCTGAGCGTGGTACCATATGGTATGGAATACCCCTTTGGTCAGTTTGGGTCAGCTGTCCCAGCTGTGCCCCTTTCCAGCCTCTTGCCCACCCCCAGCCCACTGGCCTCTGGAGTGGGGTTGGAGAGACAGCCCCGATGCCGTGTGAGCGCTGCTCAGCAGCTGCCAAAACACCCGTGTGTTGTCAACACCGTTCTGGCTACAAAGCACAGCTCTGTGAGGGCTCCTGCGGGGAGAGGGAATGCCATCCCAGCAAGACCCAACGCACCTTTGTTGTACACATTTGAAAACCAGTTCTGATTTTATCAAATGTCAGGCTGTTCAGTCTGTTGGAATTGCTTAATTCTACAGACAGATTGCGAATAAATATTGTAACTATGGGCAAGGAAGGTTGTTGGGCTTTGTTTCCAGATTCAATAGGCAGGTAATCTCTTCTCTGATTGACTTGGCATGCCAGCACTTCCAAAACCTTAACATAACGTCTCCATAAACTGTGAGGCAGCTCTGTATTCTGCTGTCCAATAGCTTCTGCCAGTGATCAAATAATCATTTGAAAAGATCTCAAAAATTTGAGTATAAATGGGAATAAATACAGCCAAAACATCAATTTTAAAGTCTGAATGCTTATGGAAAGTTTTTGCCTTTTTTTTTTTCTTTCTTTCTTTTCACAATTCTAAAAGTGAGTACCAAAATAAATGTTGATATAATTATTGAGCGGACATTTCTGTGTAAAGGACCACGAGCTTAAGACAAAGACAGCTTCAGTAGTATGGCTACAAGATCAAAGTTTGAAATGCTTCATTTAGTTGTGATGACAATTCTGTTAATTGAGCAATTTCAAAGGTATGCAACTTCAGCTATTGCAATCGCTTCCTTTGTAATTAGTGACTTTTCAAAGAGCTTGGGTTGTCTCCACAGATCCTTTCAACTACCCACTGTGTCGGCACCATAACAAGATGAGTAGGAAGCTGGTGTCCTGAGAGCAGACTCACGCCATGTTGGTCAGTCAAGTGTAATGCTACCATAAACCGGTCAGTTATGCACAACAGAAAGTCCTGAATTTTCTCAGTGGCTGTCTTTTATAGTAAATCAGCTGCAAGTAGATCAGCTTTTTGGGACAAATACCTATTTTCTGATACTCTTAGAAATTATGAATACTCTGGGAATATATAATTTTTGTAAGAGATCTGCATCCAGTGTCAAAAGTATTGATAGCTTTTAAATGGTATTCCAGATGGCAATTATGAAAAACAGTGCTATCTTGCCACTGTCACTTCCACTGGGTATATTAAAAAAAGAAAAAAAAAAGCAGAATAGCAAGAGTGCCTTTGTATTAAACCAGCTACCTTTGTAGCTTGGACATTTGATTCTCTCTGTCGTGTAGATGCTGCCATATTCCTAAACTCCTCAACCAGGAAAAAATTCCCATTATCTTCAATGATGAATTCAAGGTCAGGGTGCTAATAGCAGATGATGGATGAACAGTACCTTTATTGTGGTTTTTGTATATATTGTATTTACTAATTTATTCTTCAATGACTGTTTATCATTCACAATAGCACAATTATTTTTGTCAGAATTTTGTTATATTTCCAGAGAAGAAAATAAACTCTGGAGGGGAACCATATTATTATCATTATTCTGTTTTCAGGAAAAAGATCAGTAGAGTAGTCTGAGTTATGCAACACCAGCTAAAAGTAGTTATGTTATCACTACTTGAAATAAATGGCCACTCAAAAAGACACAGCCTGGAATTTTTTCTCACAATTCTAGCCTGAGCTAGTAGGACAATGTTTGGCAGAGCTCAGCTGTCTTCATAAAAAAAAAGTCTTTGCACAGATATTGCTCATTACAAATTAAAAACAGTAATGGAAAAGACAACAAATATAAATAAAAAAGAAAAGGAAAATTCTGTTTGGCTGTGAACAAAGTATTAGGGAAGAAAAATTATTTGTTAAGATTTTATAAAAATGAATTCTAAATGGATGCTTTTATCACAAATTAATATGCAAAAATAAATCTAGTAGAAGAAAATGCGACACAGTTACACAGAGGAACAATAAAAATGTTGATGCTATAGTACACTCTAAAAAATAGTAAAAATGCTTGTTATATTATGATCTTATATCAATATAAATAAGCAAGATCTTTATCAGCAATGGCTGCCTATGGAAACATATTTCAATTTGGCTTCCAAAATAATTGCTAAATTCATCTTTATTAAGTACTTTTTTGTATTTAAAAAAATCACATGACAAACAGTTCAGTGTTATATTGCTTGTTTGTATGGCTATATAATTAATTAAATTTATATTTCAGGTTCATGTGATGTTTTTTTCTTGTTATTGTGCATATATATATATACACACGTGTATATACATGTATATACGATATACACAATATGGTTTTCTTTCTTGTTCTTGCATACATATTTTTTTTCAAAACATATTGCTATCTAAAGTGACTTTAAAAATTCCAGGAGATCCAGTTTTGATCTTTCATCTGATTTTGTGAAATTTGGCTCAGTATTTGTTGCTCGCAAGGACTTAGAAAAATGATAGGGGTGAGAAAATTTCCTAGAAATGTATCAGAGATTGTAGCACAAATCATGAGTTATTTTACTCATTTTTCCTTATCTCTTAATCACCTCCTTTAAAAGCATACAATGACCAATTAAGAAGCAAAGCAGGAGAAACTCCTTTTTTTTACCTCGCATCTCCCGCACCCCAGCCTGGAGACCAGACCCTCACTCCCCGCAGCGCTATCTGCCAGACTGAACCTCACCACGGCTCTGCTGCAGGCATGCAGGGTCTCCGCATCAGTGCCCATGGCCTTTCTCTGCTGCCTACAAGGCCTTAGACAGAGTCCACTGAAGCCTACGGCAAGTTTTCTGCTAACCCTGAAGGCCAACGGACTAAGATTTCGTTTTCCTTTCCTTGTGTGTCAGTCAGAGTATGCTCTTCCCAGCTACCTCTGGAAATACCACCGCTGACTCGCTTGCCAGCTACTCTCCATCTAAACCCCTTTGCCCATCAATGCAACCACCCTGCCGGTCTGAAGGACAAGCCAACTTTATTTTTGCTGCCTAAATTCATGAACAGCTTCAGAGCAAGACTCTTGATTCATCAGAGTTTCTGTACTATGGATTCATTCTCCTGCCTCTGGTCTGGCAGCGCAGCCCGTTTCTCCAGCCCCAGCTGCAATGTACTTACGACCGAAGCTGTTAATTTAATAACTGAAAACCTGCTGCTTGCTGACAACGCTCCGCTCTTTCCAGTGCTGCTCAGGATCAGACTTACTCACACAAGCACCATAAAGAGGAGTCAAACCAAGGCAGGGAGACGGGAATCCAAGTCTCTACAGCCGACAAGCTGCCTTATCTCAGGAAGGTCTACTGCAATGTCATGGGCAATTACTGTAAAAAATGAGCAGCACACCTGCTAAGATGGATTGCCTAGACATTTTAATGTGAGGGAAAGCTTCTCTTCATTTTTTCTTGCCAGATGGGATCAAAATCTCTGAACGATGGAGAAGTGCACTATCTTATGGCAGGCATCGTCACAGTTCTGCAGGAAATGACAGATTTGAACAGGAAATCACAGAGAAATGCATTTCTGACATCTGCGGGCACCAGATACAAGACTTTGAGTATGACCAGAAAATGTGCCTTATTTTCAGGAGTTTTACCAGCCATTATTTACTTTTTTTTTTTTTTCTTTTTTTTTTTTTTTCTTTTTGTTAATAAAAATGGGAAATATTAGCTTGGGAAAGTACCATAACTGATTCATTAAATCAGTAATATAGTCTCTAAGCAAACAGACCAGTCACATCTCTCACGGCATACATGAGCATAAGGAGTCCTTGAGGCACTGAAGAATTCCCACCACAGGAGCATGGTGGGAATACATGCCTCCTTCTCTCCCATGACCCTTCCCCCAAGGCAGAGAGGGAGCCTGCTGGGGCTCCCTGCCCGCTCTGCTTTCAGCAGTGCAGCAGAGCACTCCTCTTTTACAGCCTGATGTGTGAGTTCTGGCTCTGACATCTCAGATGTTTCTCACCCCTAGCAGCAGTCCAAAACTGGAAATAACATGACACCTTCCCCCACACACGCACACTTTCTGTGACATGCCTCTTTGACTTGCACCAACATATATAACCTGCAGCATCTGGGCTTTACTCACGTATTCTCAGCTTTCAGATATGTGTCTGTTACAGTAAACCACTTGCTTATCTAAAACCTCTAATATAGAAGCTTAGTCGGGAAAGACTTTGCTAGCTGCAACCCTGCACTATAAAACAACAATTAAAGGAAATTATTTTTAGAATTTTTTCCAGACATGTTTAGTCTGCTTGAATTATGTTTGCACTGTGTCTGTCTTCAAAAAACATGATGTAAATATTTATTGCAGATTCCTGATTGCAGGGGTTTTGCTCTGATTGCAAGTGTGACATTTTAAATCATATCTTTACATCTTCCCATATTTAGGGAAGGGAATTAGTATCATTTCTTGACATATTTATCTCTTTCCGACTGAACTAGTTAGAGGTGCATTTATAAATTGTAGAAATTTCCCATTAACATAATTTATTACAATAATCATGTATGATATTACTCATATAAATCAAAAAGGAAACCAACATTGACCATTTCCATTCCTAAGAATATTGTTTCTTTATTAATTAGTTTCGTATAGTCATTGACCCTTTGATGAAGGTCAATGTGCATTTCTGCAATGATTAGTAATGTTAATAACAAATAATCAGCAAAAAATATCTTCCTGGATCAGCCTACTGATGTGGAGTATTGTAGGGACTAATCACATTGTAGTCATCTGTCTCTTCAAGCTTTGTTTCTGCTATAGAAGCCTTACGTTGTCTTTGTACACATGGCATATCAAAATGCTGATATTTATCCTCTGTGCAACGTGTACACACACACACACAGATATTGACCTCTAGGCATTTAATGCTATAAAAGTGGGATCAAAAGTTCTTTGCATTATTACAGAGAATCACAATAAAACTGATCAGAAACGTTCCTATGTAACAATTTTCTCCCCTTGGAAGATGTCAGCTCAGTGAAATCAAAACACTCCTCAGATTTCTTGCCCAGTTTCTGCTCACCCACCTACCTTCTTACTAGCAATTTGGAAGGTTCTTAAAAGGCAAAATTCATCTGGCAAACCAAAGCAACTTGAAAAACTGCAAGCCCTCAACAATCTGGGCTCTGTTCCCAAGGTTTTTGTATGAGGTCCTCAGAAACTTAACTTTTATAAAGCAAGGAGTCCAGTCTTCATGAGTTCCCAAGGACCCCGTACCTTGGGGAACTAGGTGTTTTCTTGCCAAGGCAAGGATGTTGGGAACTTCATAATTGTTCCACCAAAAAATAAAAAATGAAAATCCACTAAGGAATGACAAACTTTATTTATTGCTTCTAATTTAAAAATCCTATTTCCTTTCATTTGTTAAATGACACGCAGACTTGCAGTGCCTGTCCCTTTTAGTTTATTATAAGCTCTATCCAAAGTTTTTTCAGATAAACTCATACTGGTAGACTTTGGATCTAACCAATAACCTGTTAGTACTGTTGTTCTGTGTTCACTAACCATGACACATATAGAATATATTAGGACTATTAATCGACAAAGAAAGAATGTGCAGAGCATTAATATGATACCATTGTGGGAAGTGCATGAAAATCCCATAATCTAGTGGATATGAGACTAAAGTAGTAGTCAATAGACCCATGCTTCCTTCCCAACTCTCCAATAAATACTCTGGGTGATCTTCGGCAAACCACGTTACTTCCCACCACCCTATTTTCCCCTCACCATTATTTTGTCTTTCATATGAGGGGAAATACCACCTTCTGCCCCTCGTGTGCTGTGCCTGGCACAGGGGTTTCTGGGGCTCTGTCAGTGACAGGTATTACATGGCATTTTCTTTGTTTCTTTACAGAAATTTGCTGTATTATTGACAAGTGAGAATGCTACGATACCACCCATCTGACTTTGGAATAGTTAAACTTTTTAATAAGAACGCCCATAGCCTCTAGTATAGCACCAGCACTGTAACAGCCGTGACCAGAGCACTGTCAAAAACTAAATGGGTTACTTCAGATTTCTCGAAAGGGACCAGAAAGATAACTTTAGTGGTAGAAGGCTTCTGTATGAAATTTTTATGTTAGCTAAAGCACAGTCAGCTCCAGCAGACGCTACCCCACAAACATTTCCCAGGCCCGACCTCTGCGGAGCCAGGGTAATTATCTCCACGTTCACTCCCTTCTTGCGCCTTTGCTGCCACTGCCAACAAGGGGGTCAGTTACTGCAAGATGTTATGGTGGTTTCTGCAGCACAGACACTTGTCTGCTCAAAACAAGCAGCACACTATGGACACAGAGGGAAATGCCAAATTGCCTCAAATTGCCGTACACAGCCACACCCTTGTGTAAGCACGGACTCATACTCAGAGCCTCGTGGATACAGCAGCGCTTGCTGCATGAAATACGTCCTGTGTTTAGTTCCTTCGGGCTCAATAATGGCTTATTATGGGTCAAATATTTCTCTTGCTTAGTAAGAACTAAATGTTAAGAAATTGCTGCTGCTGCTGCTACTGAAAAAAGAAGGGATTTGATGTAATTAAAAGTAGTATTTTTCACAAGCATATATAATTGTTGGTTAGAGAGCAGCTTCTCATTAGTATTCCACTCCTGCTTTAGCTTTTCACCCAAGTTTTTGGGAGTGTCATTAACCTACTATATAATTTGTTTCTTTGTTCATTCAGCTCAATCATTCCGTTTACTGCCTTGTTGAATTTAGTCATTTTAAGCATAACATTTTCTTGAGAAATTTAATTTTAAACAAAAAACAAAAACCAACCAAAGCCCAACTGACAAGGCACGTGAAAATTTAGAAATGCACCAGGAGAAAGAAAAAGACAAGCCTCATCCCTATTGTCAACTAACCAATTCTACAGAGTAATCCACTGTTCTTACTACACTCCCAAATAGGGTGGGAACAGATGAGATAAATGAAACAATGAAACAGTGAAACAATGGCAGAAACAGATTCTTCTGAAGAAGACATGAATATAGATGGAGAACAATGTAACTGAGTTGATTCATTTATAATGAGTTTGGTTCTGCCTTTCTGATTCCACTGGAAACTAACACTTAAATTTTGGAACTACCATTGTTAAATAATGTATCCTTATCTTTCAGTTTTGTATGTGCATTTGAAGGAGAGGACTATGGAGAAGACTATGAACTCACACTTCTCTATTTCCACTGTGATACTGCAATACAAGTATGAGCATAATCACTCTCAAGTATTCAGAATTGCAGAACCGCAGAATGGCTGGGGTTGGAAGGCCCCTCTGAAGGTCACCTAGTCCAAAGCCCCTGCTCAAGCAGGGCCATCTACAGCCAGTTGCCCAGGACCATGTCCAGACAGCTTCTGAATTTCTGTAAGCGTGGAGACTCCACAGCCCGTCTGGGTAATTTGTTCAAGTGCTTGGCCACTCTCACAGCAAAAAAGTGTTTCCTGACGTTCAGGCGGAGCCTCCTGTGCTTCAGTTTGCAACCACTGCTTGTTCTGTCACCAGGTACCACTAAAGGAGCCTGGCTCCATCTTCTTTATACTCTCCCTTCAGGTATTTACACACATTGATAGGATTCTCCTTGAGCCTTCTTCAGGCTAAATAGTCCCAGGTCTCAGAGCCTTTCCTCATAGAAGAGATGTCCCAGTCCCATAATCATCTTTGTGGCCCTTCACTGAACTATCTCCAGTATGTGCAGTATGGGTTTTTTTATTATTATTTATTAATAAATGTGCATCAATTATTACAAACCTTTAAATATTTTTGTCAAAATCTGATTCACAATTCACAATTTGCCCAAGCACTGTTCCAAACCTTCTCCTGAGTTCAGAGCTGTGTATTGCTCAGACGAGGTACATCTGAGCCCCTGCTTGCAGACCGATGCAGTCGGAGAACTCTAGGCTCACGAGACGGGGAGACAATGATGATCTCCAGCACTTTAGCATGGATCCACTGTCCTGTTTGTGAAGCCTAGAAAGGTGGGACATGAGGTAGGTTCAACTCACTCCACCAGGCAGTGTCTCAGGTTTAGTTCTCTATTCTAATCGCAGGCTCAAGACTGGACTCTAGATCGTATTCATCGCATCTATCCTCTTTTTATCAGACATATTCTTTGGATTGGGTTTAGAGTATGTCAGGTATTGAAGGGGAAACTCCCTTCCTGCAGGTATATGCTGTTCATATCACTTTCACGAATTGTCCAGCTAAGCAATGCCACGTGATCATGGTGTGCAGACAAGATAGATAAAGTCTACCCTGGAAGGGCTTCCACAATTTCACACCTGTAGGATTTGAACAGAGCAAGATCTTGAGAGCATATCACACTTCAGGACACCTGTGGGACTAGCCAGCCCATGGGACTCGTTCAAGTACAGTGCAGACTTAGTCCTTGAGCCCAAGCTACAGTCAAAGTACAACCAATTATAAGCATCTAAAGGGTAGTAGTCCCAAGAGCCCTGACCCTTCGTTCCCCCCATGAAGCATATTTAAGGTCAATGTTTTTCATGTAATATATATTCACTAAGGGGCATGGAAATTCTTTGGCCATCGCCCCCATCCCCCCTCCCAGCAATATCTGATATGATGTGAACTTCCTTTTCACGTAGGTGTTCTGATCTCTGCCTTCCCTCATCTCTCAGTTCTCTTTACATCGCAACTGAATTTGCCTTTTTGTTTCTATTTGTTAGGCACTGGAACTTACATGAGCACGTTCTCTAATGCCATTCTTAGATATAGAAGAATATAAAATCTGGCCTGGTCATGCAGCAGAGGGAATAAAACAGTCAGATTTGACTTAATGATTTCAAGGAACTGTTTCCAAATCCACTGACAGCAAATAATAACATTCTGTTTAAATTCAGTAGGCTCTGGATTAGGCACTGGGTGTTTAAGATTACTCATGGCACTTTAGTGTGGTCTTTATGTTATTTAAATAGATTGAAAAACTCTTAAGAACCTGCTAGTCTTTAGCTTTGTTTATTCCTAGCTAAATCCTGTACACACTAAGAGATAGCTTGATCCCTTCTCATGGTAGATTAATCTCAATACTAGTCTCCTCTGAGTTGGACCAGGTGTTTCATGTAAAGTGAATCATTATCAGCATGCACTGTCACACTTGCTTCCAATCTTCCTTTTAAATAGAGTGCAAGTCCACAGAGTGAAAGACTACAAAACTATCACATTTATCCATAAGGTCATGTACCCTTCATGTAAAAGCCTTCCCATAATAAATAAACTTGCACCTAAGAGCAGGCATTCATTTTTATAGTTGTCTGTATGTAATTTCAGACTGCTGATACGGTGCTGCCTGCCAGTATTCCTGCTGCAGACACAGAGTCAGCACAAAGTCTAATAGCATCAGCAGTTGATGGTATCTATAGGTATGTGTAAAATGGGATGGGAGAAAAACATCGTCATTGGGTTTGTGTTTGGGGATTTTTTTAACCGAATAGTTGTTGTCAGGTCTTTTGCCATTTCTGAGCTATTTAAGGCACTTTCTTTACCTCTTTTTCCATTAGATTTCAAATTGACAAAATATCAAATATTTGTGCTACTACTGATTAGTCATACTAAGTCAATAGACAAAGGAGCAATCCCTTTACATACAGAGATTTTCTTTCCTGATTTTTAAAGGATTTAACTTATTTTCATTTTGAAAAAAGCTTTGGCTTTGTGGTTTTTTTTTTTGTTTGGTTTTTTTTTTTTTTTTTTTATATTGAGCTTTGTTAGCTCATCTCCAGAATCACACACACTTGAGAATTTTAGTACCTCTGTTTTCCATGTGTGGCATAGTTCATTGTGCATGATTCAACCCAGTTATGCAAGGGATGTGCTTAATTCCATGTAGAGGGCACTGAGATTCCTCAGCACATATGCTTAGTTCTTAGTGACATACAGAAAAAAAATGAGTGTTAAAGAGCCATTTAAAAAAAAAATAATCTAAAATTCTTATCAATTTCAATAAATACTTCATAAGTGCAATATTTGATCTGCTCTAAATGATCACATGAATGTTGAAAAAAATAAATAATTCTAAAATTAAGCATTATACTAAAAGAAAGATACATTTATAACAAAATAAAATGTTTTCTTTTAGCAATATAAATCATATCGATACTGTGTTAAAAAATCACACCACCTGTAAGAAGAGTTTCTGTTCATCAACATAGATGAAAAAAACATGGTTTTTGATGCCACCTTAAACAAAACAGCAATTGTATTCTTTACTGCAAAACCAAAGAGGATAAAACATGTAATCCAGCTTAGTTTGTGGTTGGTAGCAAACATTGGCTCAACAGCTCCATTCTCTTAATGGAAGGAAGCAAACCACCCTCTCTGAAATTACAAAATCCTGAGAATATCAGACCACACCAGCATAGGAGGAATAAATTAAATGTAACTGATTCTCACACTCACCAAGTATGTGAATGATAACCAAAAAGGAAAGGTAGAATTTTTCAGAACATTTAGAGACAGAGGCTACTATCCTTCAAAATCCATGCCTGAAAGGAAGGAGGAGAAAGGGAAGGAGAAAATTATGGAATGTAGTAAACTACCACTAAACCAGGAAAAAGTCATAAATACCAAAATGGCATGGGGGTAAAACTCTAAATAATACCTGTGCACGACAGAGATATGTTTGGTTGGTTTGTTGGGCTTTTTTCGTGCCAGTGTCTGGCGTCACGCTTGCTGCTCCTTTGGCTTCTCTCACAGCAGTCTCTTAAGTTCACATCTCATTTGCTCATAAGCAACCAGGCAGTAATTAGTTTAATACTCCCTGCATGTCAGGTACTGTTGCTACACATTTCACAAGTTGCCCAGAGAGGCTGTGGAGCCTCCATCCCTGCAGATATTCAGAAGTTGTCTGGACGTGGTCTGGGCAACTGGCTGTAGATGGCCCTGCTTGAGCAGGGGGTTTGGACTAGAGGCCCATGCCAACCTCAGCCATTCTGTGACATCATGTTAGCATGGTAGAAACACAACTCTGTAACACCACAATTAAAGGAAATGAAGCTTTCCTATAAGCTATGAAATGTACAGTTTCAGGTTTCAGACTTCAGATTATTTTATTGTTTTAATTGTTTTAATCTTTCGTTGCCCTGTCAATGACAGAATATATCTACAAGCTCATAGTATTTTTTGTCATCTTCTTTAAGTTAATATAACGCTCAAGATGATACAGCAGTGGCAGTTCAAGGAAATCAGACCCTCTTCCCGTATAAGGGTACACTGGAAACAGCAACGTGAGCTACTTAAGCAAGGTAGGATCGTTCATTTTCACAGCCAGTTTGACTGAAATTGTAAGTATGGAAGAAATCACAGTAAAAATCTTACTTCTGCTGAGGACAAGATTTTGGGCTGAAAAAAGATGGTATTTAGGAAAGATTCTTTTTTCCTGGGAAGAGGGTTATTTTTATTTTAAGACACCTAAAAACAGGTCTTACTTTTCAATGGTAGTTATCAGATTCTAGTCACATATAAGGTCTTTTCTGAAAGAAGCCACCTGAAATCACCGACTCATATCAGAGTTGAAGAACTCTTCAGAGTGGCAACACCTTGAATACTTCTCTCAGTCTAGAAATGAAAGTCATGGGATCTTTGATTGACATAGTGTGAACCATCTGGTATCTCTGTCTTGTAGGTCATGGTTTGAATTGCACAGTCAGAATGTAAACAGACACCAAAGTTAATCCAGTATTTTCCTTACCTTGTATTTCACTGTAACATTTGAAATGTGTGACAGGACAGTGTACTCCTGTTAGTCAACATGCTCTTCTGCCATTAAGATCAATATAAGCTGCACTTAATTTGGTGACGCTATTTGCCATGGTGAATTTTTAATGATTTTTCTGTATATTTTACTCCTTTTTAACTGACCTCCATCTGATTTTTCTGGCAGGCTTGATAAAAATCCCAGTACATACTATATTTCTGGGACCCACAGTTAACTTTGAACGCATTTAATCAAAACCAGTAACTGTTCCAGAGTTGAACACAGAGGTGAAGCATAATCACCGACTGTGGAGTATGTGACATATATATATATATATGTCTGTGTGTATTATATACACACACATATATATATATACACACATATATATGCCAAACATTAGAGAGACCTGGTAAAGAGAGTTTCTGGATATACAACATGTCACAGGGATGCACAATCCATACTTCATTTTGTTTCATCCTCTTTCCTGAGTAAAAAGCAGTGGCAGGGGAGTCAAAGAAGGACTCTGCCATAAGAATTCTCTTGTTGACCTCCTCATTTTTTTTTGTTCCCATGGTGGTTTTGGTGGCTTATTCCTTTGTGGGAATAGACTCTTTCCTCAAAGTGCAGCTCTGGGTCCATGCAAGCTTATCACAATACCGATCTGTCAAGACTTCCCCAATGTCAAACTGTCCAGAAAGATGAAATAAACAAAAACCAACCAGCTTTGCTGAGAAGTATATTTACTTTCCAGCCGAAAACATGGATAGCAGGATAAGACATTATATGTATATACACCACATAAGAAATTATACATACCTCAATTACATGCCTGTATAACATGGATCATCAACCTGCAGAAAAGTCAGGGTGCTCTCCGGAAGACATCTGCAGAAACCAAGAATGGGAGAAAAGGTTGTTGAGTTTGGTTTTACATATGAAAAGAGGGGGAAGATTCACATGCAGATCTGGGAGACTTATGCCATCTGAGTGGCATTAAATCTCTTATGTTAAGAAAATCTTTTCAGAGTTAGTATTTTTAAAGCATTTCTCAAGCCAGTTTGAATCAAGAAAAACACCCAAGATGGTACAGAAAATACTCCCACCAATTCAGCAATACCAGCAGAGTGATCAAACAGAAACTTATGTGGCCTAAGTTTTGTATTTCTTTGTATTCTATGGTAATGCATTGCACTGTATTGCCTTATGTTGTACTGCATCACATTACATTGCATTCAGTTGTATTCTATTGTATTCTATTTATCTTTGTTTAAGAACAACCAACACTGCAAGCTGTGGGAGCTTTTTTCAGAACTGTCCATGGGCTTCTGTGGAATTCTGGGCACACATAATGAAAATGGCTCTCTCAATAACAACTAGCTGTCACATTAAACTCATTGACTTTGCCTCATATCTATTACCTCTTGTCTGTAATTAATAAGCAATTGAAGAATGAAACCCATGGATTATTATTATTGTTTTTTACTTAAAGTCTGATCCTTCCAGCACTGAAATCCATGGCAAAACTCTTCCTGATTACAGTTGGTGGAGGATTTACACTAGCACTGCATTAGCAGAAAGGGGTTTGATCCATTTCAGTAATTAGTTCCACTTAGACAGAAGATTTATAATTTCTGCAATCACCTTTTTGCAAAGACAAGGTGCCTTCATACTGTTAAGGCAGAGTAAATATCACCAAAGGGTGACCAAAAAAATCCCATAATCAAAGAAAATATCCCAGCAGACATTCTATAAAGCAATAATTACGTGAAGTTCAGGGAGTTAGTGATGTACAGGGTATAAATCATTGCCAGAGTACAGAAAATTATATTTATACTCAGGTTGTATTTTAAATACAGAAGGATTTGTTTATAATCACATCGTAGACAGTCTTGCGTTCAAGCCTGTTCGTTAGTTCCAGCTGTGCATACGGGCAGCCAACTTGGAAAAAATAATTGTTATCTACAGATTATTTCAGATGTGTGTTTAAGTGAAGACTGTTTATACCAAGTATAGAGGGTCTGAGTGCAAACTGCAACTTGAGGTGAAGGCCCTAGGACCACAAGTAGCTTCAACATGAACAACAAGGTGGTCACTGTGTGCATTTGGAGACACTGGGAAGTGGTAGGTTACAGTGTTGCTCCTGAATGGAGCTTCTGACAGGAGCTCTCACAGATCAACCCCTGTTAGGAACGTCAGCAGATAACCCTCTTGCTTATCTAAGGTTCAAAATTTTTTTCTTTTTTTGTCCTCCACAGTTTGGTCATTAAGGTTAACTAATCTAACTTAGCTATCTATACAAGCAAAGTAAATACACAGAAACCTTTCTCTGGCACTGAGGGCAGCCGTGCAGACCATGGCCAGGAGAGCAGCAGCCTCTCCGAGCCCCCCCAAGAAGATGGCTGCATGCAAACTGCCTGCTGCGAACAGCCTGACTGGCCCATGCACATTTCTGCCCTGTGCCCAGGGATTGCTTAGGAAAATGCTATTTAGCTCAAGCCAAAATCATGCTGGGGACTGTACTAGCAACTTAATGATGTAGAAAATTTGAGTTCTAGGGCCTGGGAAAATTCCCCAGGACTGCTTAATTTACTCGTGTGGCTGTAGTCTCAGGCTTAGGGGCTTAGTTTTAGTTCTTTTCCCCAGTGGAAGAGCCAGACAAAATCCTTGATGTGCCCTTTAAGAAAACATTGAGCTGTACAGCACTTAAATTAAATTTAAATATCTGCTACAGCATCTAATGTCAAGAAATGAAGAAATTAAATTATCTTTACTGAACTGCCAAAAGATAGCTTTTTACAAAGTTAGTGAGTTAAAGTGGCTGGCATTTTTCTCAGGGCTTCTGGACAACTTTTCCAAGACACCTACTTACCTCCATTACATCTACAGGGAGAAAGGGTTTGGCACCCCTGTGCAGCATGTCGCCTGAACTGCTGGTTGCTGTCTTCAATAAGAACATCACAGCAACAAGGCACTTTGCCTAGGGACTGCAAATGTTGATCAGAGTCTGCAGTGCCACATAAACTGTGATTTGGAAGACTCATAGTCCAGCACACCACTCCCCGCCTCTTAGCAAAATGCACTAGCCTGCCAGTACTGGGAGCTCTGGACTTCCAACAGGTACAGCAGGGATCCTTCCCAGTACCGCCCCGGGACCCGACTGTTCAGGGTCTTTTTTCTGAGAGCCCATCACAGTACACATCCTTCCTGCAACCTCTTACTTGAAGGAAGAGTTTCGCTTTCAATTACTTACGATGGTGTAAATAGAGTCAACACAGAGCCAAAATAAATGTCACTCATAGTCCTTGCTCAGAGTTACATTCCCTACAAACTACCTCACGCTGCCAAATAACAAACCCACTATAAATGTGTTGCACCTGATAATGCAAGCTTTCAAACAGTTTTCTAACTAATTTTGACTGTAAATGACCACAGAAAATAAACTTTGAAATAATTACCTTTTTTTGCAGTCCAGAGTAGTGCCTAATTATATTCCAAGGAAGTAGTAAACTCTTCTATCATTGATGAATGGTTGGCAACATCGTTTATTTTAATGGATATATATTACTTTGAACTAAGTCTTTGCCATCTGTTCTGCTCCATAATTAGGAATGTAAAAAGAACATATTTCACAATTACATCACTAAAACGTATAATGTAAGTGACTTAAATGCATATGTATGTTCTCTGAACAATGTAGCATACATCTGTGATGGTTTTCTCATGTTTCAGAAATAAATCAGGATGGACAGAAGCTACTTAGTCATTACATAGTAATTTTCTTGACTGTCAACTTCGCTCACAAAATTCAGGACATTATAGCAGGAAGATTCTACGGTATAAGCACTGTAAGCAAAGTAAAAGTATATGTGTATAAAATGGTAATACATCAAATAGAATCATTTTAATTTCAGTGTCTTTAAAAAATAAACTTATCAAGATATAACTACATTTCTGTAACCATATGTTTCCTGCTGTTTAATGGACAGCTGTGAGATTTTACTCTTAATCTCTTGGGATTTATCTGAATGGAGAAAATAAATTAATGACTTATGTAGTATTAGTAACATGTCATACCTTAATGCAAATAACAAATCCTGGGAAAAAGAATATGTTTGACTCACTAGCACACTTATATTTCTTATAATATTTACATTACTCCACCCAGAAGATTGGGAAAAGAAAAAAAAAAAAAAAAAAAAAAAAAAAAGACAGACAGACAGATGGAAGGAAGGAAGAAAAATTTATTTTCAATTTTTAAAATTTTTATTATGTCTTTATGTATTATGACATGATCCTCTTTTTGCTCATATGGCATTTACATTATGATGTCATCAACGGAGTTACTCTTCTTCTGCAGAGGGTAATCAAACACGGATTCTGCATTCAGCAAAAGTGTCATCAATTGAACATCATCAGGGAAGTTCTTATCCTCAGTTGAGTTAATTTGGAAAGAGTTTGGAAACTGTTTAACAGTTAATGTGTTACAAGTTTTTAGTAACAAGGCATAAAAATCGAGACAATAGGTTGAAGCCCTACAGAGGTTCTCTGAAACTTATGGAAATAATTTTTGAATTATATTCCTTCACACAACTTCCTAGTGCCATCTTGTCTTGACCCTTGTGAAGCCAAGCTGAAAACCCTTCTTCCTCCCACAAATCCTAAATGAGGAAAATGCTGTCATATGTGAAGTACCTTCTCAGACCTGCTATACTCATGTTTCCATAAGTACTTTCATAGAAGGACGTCATGGGCTCCAGTATTGAGTAGCACATTTCAGGGATCAAGTTTCTACCTAACTCAGACAGAACAGCACACTGGACATGCAGCAAAGTACATCACACAAGAACTACTGCGCCATGGCCGTTGCATGAAACCTTCACACCAAGGGAAAATTGTGGGATGAGTCATGCTTTCCACTTCTGCACACTGTACGTTATCTGCATATTGGAAAGTACCTCATTCAGATTGTACCATAGATTTTGGATCGTTCCAAGAGGAGTTCTGTCTGATCATCCCAGCTTGCATGCCATTAGCGGAAAGGTTTGTACTGCAAAAGACACTCCACGTGAGCATAACCCCAGCTCTGGGAATCACAAGGCTCAAGACAGTATCACAGACTGAAGAGGACAGTTTACTACATCTTCCCTCTGCTCTGCCTCTGGATCAACTGACCCCTGTGTGGTGAACAAATAACCCTGTGATAATCTATTGTAAAGAGTTGTTCTAAGGTAGCTGAATTGACTCAAATATGAAACAACAAATATCTGATAAGAAAGCCCCTTAATCTCCACTACAGAAAAAGGGGGACTACCAAAAAACAACCCACAGACCAGGTTTCCTAGTCGGTAATTCCCTTACCATTTGAAAGCCAGAAACATCTGCTGCTGCTGCTCTAAGTGGCATATTGTATGTGTTGATCATTTCCGACTTCAGCAATCATTGTCAGTGCACCCAAGAGTATTATCAAAAAGTTCAGGGACATGTGGAGAGTTTGGCTATTTAAAATGGGATTTGGGGGGCAGAAGAATTTTCACAGGTGATAGATTACTACCCTGAAGGTCTCGGATAAATCTCTGGTAGGTAATTTTTTTATCTTTTTTAGATAGTGGATCTGCAATGCATACTGTCTCTCTAGGTGTTGTGCTCTGGCATTTTATAGACACACTGCCTCAGTACTGCACCCTTATGTTTTCCTCAGTCACTGATACAAAAGCAAGTATCTATTAACAACCTGTTACACGGCAAATCTGAAGGAGTGATCTTCAGAACCAGACAGAACAAAGGGATGATGGCAGGCAGCATTGTGCATAGGATAGCTGTCTGGAGGGCAGGAGATCTGGGTTCCCTCTTTAATCTTTGTCATTGGATTCAAACAGTTGATCTCAAGGAATTCACTTGCTCCTTACTTTTTGCTTTTATTTCTTTTTTTTTTTCAGGAGAGAGAGTGAATTTCATCTCATTTGGCAAAAGCCACAGCTGAAAAGTGGAAGGGCCCTTTCTTCACACCATGTGTTAAGACTCATTCTGCTATTAGAAATTAAGAATCATAAGGTGGCCCCACAGGGTAAAAATTATTACATGTACCATCACAGATATGTTTTCAAGGTCATGTTGTTTCAAGGTATGTGATTTCTTATATCCCATAGTATCCTAGGAGTAAGTTCCTCTTTGTTGCTAAAAGGAAAACCTAAGGTCCTATGTTTAGTGGCATTAAGACTCAGGATGATTTTCCCTTTGGAAGCTTGTGCAAGTATTCACCAGCAACTTTAAAATACTAGCTATGGGTTGCCCAAAAGTTCAAAACCATGATTTGCACCTTTATGAAAGTCTCAGTGGCAAACTAACAGTATTTCTGGCAGAGAAGCCGCTCATCTTGCTCACAACATCTCTGAATCAGGGATGGATTTGGGCAGGGGGGATTGCCAGCTTTTAACTGACACCTACTTAGTCGTCTCTCTGAAATCACCCAAACTCCACTTTCATTTGTTTAGAACTTTTGAGGTTTTAGGTCTGCTGAACAATTAAACTTGGCCATAGGAAGAGTAAACTAACTCTTCATGCAGTCAGTTGAGAGTACCTTATGTTCCAGTCACTTTTCTTGACACCATCAAAGACGTAGATCAGAGCGTCACTCTGGCCCATTTTTATTGGTGTTCTAGCTACAGGATCTGTACACCAGGTAGGCTTTACCGACTGCTGGAGATGTGTTATGTGGACATAGTAACAGTAACTGGGTGTTGCAATGGTTAATGTGCGCTGCTCACGAAGGGTTTAATACCTACTGGAGCTTACCTCTTTAGCGCTGAGACTGAAAAAATTGCTCTGCTTTGGTTTGAAACTATATTCCACTCTTCAAGACTGTATTTCTGCTTCTTGCTGAGACATTTCCTACAGAGCACTGTCAAAGGACATAATTTTTAAGCAGAATAAATATGCAGTAATTTATCAATTCATATAAACGTTTGTTGCTAAGAGATTATTGTAAATCACATGCACCTCATGCACATCCCAGCAGGGTACCCTGACAAGGTTCCAGGGCTGTTGTTGAAATACGGCTCTCTAATTAAGAAAATGCTCAAGATCTGTTTGCTTTAAGCCATCTTCTTACATTACAAGAAAAATGTTGATTAAGTGGGAAACGTTTAACTTCAGGGTTAAGAAGAAAATTCTACGTTGCTTATTCAGAATGCTGGTCACGGTGAGTCTGAAGAAAAGCCTCTTGGGGTGATGGTAACATCAGTGAGCTCCAGATCATCCTTTCTATTTTCAATGTTTAACCTTGGAGGCTGATTACAGAATACAGCGGTGAAAACTCTTATATGTAAGTGGCTAGACTTGTCAATAAAGCCCTTTAAAACCTCCTTCCCATTTCTCTTTGAAAAGTTAGTCTAATGACACTCTTAATTTTTCCAACACTAGAAGATATATTAAAACTCTGCTGGAAAACACAAGTATAGAGCATAATCTATCAAGCAGCATTCTTTGGTATGTGTTTCAAAGAGGACACCTAAACAAACTGTTACACAGGTTCTTTCTGACCCACTAAGTCCACACATTTTTATTTTTATGTCCCCTTCCCCTGTCCCATCTATGTGTTGAGGAATCACACAGTAGTGCTGTAATTCACATCATCATGTTTTGAGTCCATCTCTAATACTACCTCCCCACCTGTTCTGCTGCGCCTGAAACTAAATTGTCTGGGTGGAGAAGAGATGAACACGAGCAGCTGTAATATAGCAGAGATCATGATAAAAAGTAAGAAAAATGACAACCGAGTCTGCAGTTTTATCTTCTGTGGTTCCAACTCAATACATTAGACAGCTCAAGAGCTAAAAGAAACTTCTTCCCTACTTCTTTAGTGAATTCCACCGGTAAATTCTGGTAAATCCAGATGGTTCAGACCCCAGTGAAGGCTGTGGCAACCATAAATGCACAGGAATTGAAGTTCTGTCTCTATATGACTGACTTCATGCCTGATACCCATGAAAGAAGAGTGCCATTCCACACCCAGTACCAGAGGTTTCTGGTAGAAGGAGCTGGTTTGTGAAACCCTGCAATATTGCTTTCCACCTCACACATGAGCTGTACATCCCACGGCTGCTACCATGGAACCACACTGCAGGGGCTGGAAAAAATAACTTACATTTTATACATAGTGCTCACTGAAGGTGACCAAGCTTTGACGAAATGATTGGCATCAAAAGACAACCTGGGACAGATTTAACAAACAGTTCCATATTTCCACTTTCCAATCTGATGAACCATACAACTGATCTGTTGTATCTCTTATGAAAGTCGGTTATGATTTCCCAGCCATTCATGAGAAAGTAACCAGGTCATATATTGATGGATGTGCAATTTCTTTGCTGTTTCTGTGATCTATGTGAAACCTCTGTAATTTTGAGATGCATGTGGAAGCATCATTTAGGCCAACCTGCTTGTCTGTATCTATGCTACTGCATGTCAATAGGCTTTTCTTCTGTCATCTTCTCTCCTCTGAGTTCCGTTCAAATGTGTCACACGAATTGACAAGTATACGTGAGATCATCATAGGATAAACTAATTTTCAGAGGGCTAGTGTTCAGTGGTTCCACAGATTTTTCAGCATGATAGAAGCTGGCCTTTGCCAAATTATGGTACTCAGAATCACTGGTATCCAGAATCACTTGAAAATTTAAGTCTAATAACTGAAAGCGGTGAATGCTACCTTATTTGTATAGCTGCAAATGAACAGTACAAGGGACATACACACAAAAAATCTCATACATCATCAGTTCTGCACTTCCCTTGTGTTATCCTGCTTAACCTATTACTTATGTAGCCAACACAGAAAAGTCCCAAACCAGATAAATGTTACGGTTTTAAAGCTGGTGGGTTATTCCAGGATCATCACATGAATATTAATTAAATCCATACATCTTGTATAAAAATTCAACTTTTCATTGGATCAACCAAAAAATGAAGTTAAAGGATGGTTGGCAGAAAATTGGCAGGCAATTATCATGCCATGCTCAGTCCCGCTGTGCCCGGTCACTGTAGTCTCCTAGGGTTTTCAAGTGGGAGAACTAAGCCAGGGAAAAAATTAAGAAAGAAGCAGTCCTGGAGTGCACACTTGTCAAGTTTGCAGATAAGACCAAGCTGGGGGGAATGGTTTATACGCTTGAGGGCAAGGCTATCATCCAGAGGGACCTAGACGTGCTGAAGGAATGAACCAAGAGAAACCTCATGAAATTCAACAACGACAAATGCAAATTCCAGTACAATGGAAGAAGGAGCCCTTTGCAATGATACAGGCTGGGGACTGACTGGCTGGGAAGTAGCTCTGTGGAAAGGGACTGCAGTAAACAGCAATCTGAGCATGAGGAACCAGTGTGACCTGGGGCAGGAAGGAGAAACAAGAAAGAAAAAAGAGGGGAAAAAAGGCACACCAGCAGTGTTCTGGGCTATATTAACTGGAATGCAGCCAGTAAATTGAAAGGGATTATCCCCTTCCACTCAGCACTTGTGGGACAACAGGAAGACTACTATGCCCTGCTTTGGGCTCCCCAGTACAAGACAGACATCAAAAAACTGCAGCGAGTTCAGTGCGGGGACATCAAGTTGTTGGGAGATGAAGTACTTGCCCTGTGAGGAGAGGCTGAGGAAGCTGGGCTTGTCCAGTCTGGATAAGAGATGGCTTTGAGGGATGTTAATAGCAGCCTGCCAGTACCTGCAAGAAGGTTTCTGAGAAGACAGACCCAGACTGCTCACAATGGCACATGGCGGGAGGACAAGAAGCAGTAAGCATGAATTGAAATGAGAGGTTCCAACTATGTATAAGGAAAAACTGTTTCCTCATGAAGACAGTAAGGATGCCCAGAGATGCTTTGGAGGCTTTGTCTGTCCTTGGAGATTTTCAGGACCCAACTGGATAAAGCCCTGAGCTACCTGGTCTAACCTCAAATCAGCCCTGCTTTGAGCAGGGGGTTGGACTGCAAAACTCTTGAGGCCCCTTCCAATATGAACTACTCCATCATTAAACTGAGTTATTGAAAATGCTAATTCTATTCCTTTGGTTGTAATGGATGGAATAAATATCTTGGGATTGTTTTGCTTTTCCAATCAGATGAACATACTACAAATTTAAGACATGGGTTTTCTCAGGTACTTCTATGCATATCTTGGAAAGCCCTTCCTTGAGAGTACTTTTACCAGTAAATTTAACATTCACATATTGATAAACGTAACATAGATAACAAACTAATAAAATAATTAAAGAGTAGATATAAAATGCTTCTGGTTTTCATTCAAGGTGTTTAACAGACAATTTATGTTAAAACTTGCTTTAATGATTTTAGGCATTGCCTTCCAAACTGACTATCCTGTCACCTTCTGAGAGATTGCTGTCTTTGAAAAAGACTTGAAAGAAAGAAATAGAAGTCACTGAATAAATCCATCTTCAATAAAATGTCAAACTTCTTAAGTCTCTAATAACTATAATTTGACCAATGCTGTGGGATCATGTCTTTGAGCCAGCACATGCTCTTTTCTATTGATTTTCTGAACAGGACAATCTTTGGCAGAGAGGCAAGACAGACATCTGGGGAAAACAGTTTAAACCATTACAACAGGATTCAGCAGAGTACATGTGGTTGATTCAGGAATGCTATCAACATAGAGAGAACAGCATGTACACAATTGAGGCACTGTTTAAAGCAGAAGGACACCCATGGTAGCCATAGTTATCATATTTAAAGATAAACCTTCGGTATGCTCAGCAATAGTTAAACAACACTTCACTAGTCATTAATTATCACTAATAATGTGTAGCATGGGGGGAAAAAGAGAAAAAAACCTCTAAACTGCCTTTGCTGTACAGTCTAGTTAGTTAAGACATTGCTAGCCCAACCTCTGGCAAAAGGATTCTAGTGATTCTTCTAAGTGTGGTCATTGTATGGTGTCTGCTTTCAAAGTACATACATAACATGTTGTGGTACAAGCATACATATATAGGGAAACAATTTCCAATATTGAGGACTATTGGCAAGACCTCTGTTCACTATTGTGACTTATCTGAAAGCCTGGATGTGTTTTAGATCAAGTCACTTATTAACGACAGGGTGAATTAAGGACAGGCTAGTCTCAAAGTGTTCTTGCACCTGCAGATTGAAGTATGACTCTTAAGATTAACTGGTAATATTTTGCTAGGTTACGAGCATATCTCTGAGTGTGTGTGCATGCATGTGTGTGCCATTTTTAGAACAAGTACCCAAACCTTTCTGCATAGTTAGAAGTTTAAGTGTCATGTACTAGTCCAAATTCTGCCAGTTTTTAAAAATACAGCTTAGTTTCCAGTCATACTTAAACCCTTGTGAAAAAAAACCTCAAATACTTTGCACACCATCCTGTGTATGTCCTTCACAACACAGATCCAAACCAATGTCATAGTAGTGAGGTAGCCTGAATGTTCAAAAAGCAATTTTAGAAACCAAAACATAAACAGGAATATTTTCTGAGTTAGAGGACATAATAGTGGAGGTATTTCAGTTTTATGTGCACTATCATTTGTGTAACCAATATTACTCCTACAGTTGAACAACTGCCAAAAATAGGTAAAAAATTTCCCCACTATATATAAGACCTTAATATCAATTTTTTTATATGCTCCATCAAACCCTAGAACATTTCCTCACTCACAGAATTCCAAGGAGATTATCAGCAATTTCCCATCTTTTCAGGTGCTTTTTTATCATGAAGGAAAATGTCCTAAGCTATATATTGATACTTACCAATAGCTTTGACTAGAAGCAGAGAATGCAGGAGTGCTCTGTGTTCTACGGCCTTCAAAACCTATTATCAAAAGACTATTCTTGGGTCACCAAGTGCAGTTTCTTCTTATCTAGCATGATAAAACCTTTTTCTTAAAATGATCAAACTCATCTTAACAGTGGTTGGGTTTTTTGCTCCCCCAGAAGACAGCCCAAAGCATAATTTCTTTCTTGAAAACTTTCAAAGTCACAGTCTAAACTGCTTTATGAATTCTACCTTGGGCCATCACCACCCTTTTTCCTTTCCCACCTATTGGTAATTAGTCCCTTGATATATTCATGAGAAACATTCCAGCCTCTGTTAGATCTTTGGTTAGCCTACATTTGACATGCTCTTGCAGTCTTTTTCCTACAGTAGCTCTTCATTTCCTCACTTAGCCAATACATTTTGTTTAAATCTCACTGAAGGAACAACTGTAGCACAGAGTCATTCCATGTTAAGACATAGAAAGCAGCAGAAAGGCTTTATAAGTATTTTCAAGCAGAGATCACACCGCCATGAAAAGCAAGGTTGAAAAAACTCAACTTCTTGATTTCTAGTACTCCTAAAAGTAATTTCCATCAAGCAACTCAATTACTGCTCTTGATTGGGAAGAATCATAAAGCAGAGAGCAGTATATGTGCTAAATTTCACATTCTTGCACTTTCTTTTTCCTAAAAAATATTCTTTTTTTTTTTTTTTTATTGCAGGATGATATTACAACATTAATTTGGGCTATAAAAAAACCCAGCATGAACACCTTTACAAGCAAAAATATTGCTGATGTAAAGAACCGTTTTCTTTCAAAGGCATTGGTGAAGAATACACAATCTCCTTTTCCACTCAGTTTTTCTAGAGTGGGACTCTTTTTGCCTCATTCTAGCTGTATAAAGGTTAAGATTTTGGTTTAAGGCAGTTAGGTAACCAGGCTGCTCCTACAGTCAGTGCAGAGATATGCATCTTAACAGGGCAGTTCAGTAGGTGCATAAAATATGTGCCCTAGGCTTTCCCTAGACTTAATGCAGAAAAGACAGACACAGTCAAAGGTCTATCACAGATGAGGTGAATTTCATTTTCTTTCTTCCGTCACCTTCTACAATGTATAGGAAACTGGACCAGATCGTGATCTGAACAGCAGTGTACGTTAGCAGCTGTTCCAAAATAGTAAACAGAGAAGCATGAGTGTAACTCCAGCACAATTCAGATCATCATTTGGCCCCTGGTGTTGAGTAACAACTCCCATACTTTCAAAATGAAACAGTTTGCAAACCACCGAAACTGCAAGCCAAAACTTGCTCAGTTGGCTTGTCATCAGAAGAGCTGTTGTGGGAAAATGCTTAGGGAACATAAATCTGCCAATCACCAATCTATCCTTTTACTTGTAGTAAAACACATCTCTGTCGGTGGCCCTCGTACTAATTTTGTTGCAGTAATGCAAATAAAAAACATTCTTGCATAAAGAACTGAATTCAACTAAAGAGTCTCAGTTTTTCTGTCTATATAATGCAAGATGCCCATTTCTATTAAAATCTACAATTCTTGTACGAGTTATCTTCTCCACTGAGAAATCTTTTTATGGCAGGATAGTAAAAATTGCAGAAATTCTAAAATGCATAGTTTGCATATTTAATTCATTATAATTGCAGGAAGGGCTTTTGGACAATTCTTCATCTAGATCTTGGCAGTATACCGACTGTGCTCTGTTGCTTTAACGTTTGAGTTTTGCAACACTCCACATCTATTTGTTGTGCACCCTAGAGTCAGCTTAAAATGTGTGAAGCTTTCATCAAAGTTGGCTTCAACTTCTGTTTTAAGTTCTATTTTAGATGAAGCTTTACTTCCTTTTTTAAAATTTATATATATATTTGTGCCTTAGGGGTTTTTTTGTAAGCACTGATGCTGATGAATAATTTGTGTAATTAGAAAATATGTCTCATTTTTGGCAAATTACTAAATCCCCCAGTCCTCCTCCTCTGTTAAAAGATGAACTGTTTAGAAATGAAACATTATTTGCCAACACAATTAAACTGCATATAGCTATCTCAATTAGTATACTTTACAAACGAAATAGCTTTGATTCTTTGATTGGCCAGCTAGAATTCATTAACTTAACCGGCATCCACTAAAGGTAAAATTTAGAACACAGCAATAATCTACCAAAATACTATCCTGAAAAGAAAAAATAAAATAAAATATTCCACTTATAAGATAAAGATATGCAAACCACAATTCACTACACAAAGTCTCCAAATCATTGACTTATTCCTTTCAGATCACTTTGCAGGTCACCCCAATGCAATGTCTGAAGAAGTTTCTCTCCTTACAATTCATCAAATGTGAAATGGTAGCAGTATACACAATAAATCAACCTGTTTTACACATGTGACATGCACGCATGGTATAACAGATTTAAATAAGAAGGTAGTAATATAAAACCATCTCCTTTGAGGGTTAGTCTAAGGACATTCATTCCTACAGGTGACAATGAAGAAGGGATATGGGGTTTTATTCTAAAATAATCTCAAATTTTGTGGAGTCCAAGGACCTGATTCAATGGTGCAAGGACTTAATGAAACTAGGAGGGTCCTGATTCTGATTTGGCTTTTAAAGATCAGTTGAATGACTGAAAAAGGGAGCAGAGAGGACAAATGTTACACAAACACAATTTAAAACACGCATACAAATATCTTAAGGGCAGGTGTTAACAGGATGGGGCCAGACTATTTTCAGTGGGCACAAACCACCGCACAGGCAGTTCCACCTGAATATGAGGAAGAACGTCTTCACTTTGAGGGTGACACAGCACTAGGACAGGCTGCCCAGAGAGGCTGTGGAGTCTCCTTCTCTGGAGACATTCAAAACCCACCTGGACATGATCCTGTGCAACCTGCTGTAGGTGAAGCTGCTTTAGCATGGGGTTGGACTAGGTGATCTCTAGAACTCCCTTCCAACCCTGACCATTCTGTGATTCTGTAAAATAATAACTCCAAAATTATACAAAATCAGATTATTTAGATTAAATGAAGAGAAAGGAAAGAAACTTAACTTGTTTAAAACTGAAGCTAGATAGACCTACAGAAGGAACAAGCTGTAGTTCCTCTTGATATTGACCTAGGTCCCTTTCTCATATTGTGCTTTCATACTTAGAAGAAAATATCATTAAAATGCAAATACTGAGAAAAAGAGGCCATGATACAGACAGAAACTGCTCACACCCAGTAGTTTGCTGAGAACGTGCTGAAGTGGAGAGATGGTTCAAGCAATTACAGAAAGGGATCTCTCTTTTAGGGGTGGGGGGTGGGGTGGGGGAATCAACAAAACCCCCTTCCTGAAAAATATCATGGGGAAAAGGGCAAGCTGGAAGACAGAACAGTTCACAAACTCTGCGAAACCAAAAGCACAGTTCACAAGGTTCACAAAACCTCAAAACAACACAAGGTTTGCCCATCCCTTACTATTAGTCACCTACAAGAAATGTTCCTCCCTGACCTCTGATGAATCCTCTCCCTTGCATAGTTTTTCCTCTTGCCTTTGGATATGGTGCCTTCTGCTAAGGTGCTACACACGCTGATTTTGACAAATCTTTGTCCTGAGTCTAAGAGCAAACCTACATCTGGGAAAAGAACAGGTGACCTCACTACTGAGGAGAGATGGAAAAGTTTAAAAAGGAGGCGGCAGATTACATTCCCTGTGTTACACTGGAACACAAACAAATCTTGCAATAAACTGATTTCCAGCAGTCACCACTGAAACACAGAACATGATTTTGTAAAATATGTTTTGGTTTTTAGGTTTACCATTGAATTTTTTTCTCCAGAAAGGTAAGAAATACATTTCAGTAGCAGGAAGTGTACTGACAGCATTCCCAAGGAGACTGACAATTTACTTTCATTTTCATCCACCCCATTCTCCTTCTTCCGTGCTATTTTAGGACTTGTGAAAAACTGTAACTGCTATAATAGACAAGATCTAAGCAAAACAAATTTGTAAGAGCTTATGATCCAGTTTCATATACAGAAGCAGTTAAGAGTGTTGATTTTCCTTTTCGCTCATAATTTTCAGGAACTCACCCTTGGCTGCAGCTACCGTTCTACACTAAAGACAGTAGACTTGCATCACCCTTCAGGGAGTACTGGGATAGAAGGAAACAAATTGCTTCCTGGAGCTCTGCATTTGCATCGGAGACACTGGGTGTGATTTGTGACACCGTTAGCATAAAGCACTGTTTCCCTCCAGCATGAGCAAGCACTTCTGGTAGCCTGTCTGTGGGAGAGATGAAGGTATGCTTACACTTACTGTCTGCATATTCCTTTGAAATACCTTCAGGAGATCAAACCCACACATCCTTAACCACAGCAGTTGCACTCCTGGATCCTCACAGGCTCACTGCACAGGAAGTTTGGAATGGAGTGAAAGGGGACAACTTATTCCCAATTAAATAAGGAACAGGTTAGTATAAGAATTTTCTTTCAACATCATGTTTCCTTCTTAAGAGTCATATTTTTGCAGTCATGATATAATGCTTACCATTTCACCTCCAAAGTCTTGCACCTAAAAGGATTAGAAAGCAACTGGATACCAGATTTCAATAGTATTAACTTAGAAACTCTCTAAAGCAGCCTTATATCCCTGCCTGGTAATAATGAGAAAGGGTGGAGTCACATACTATTTGAACAACAAAGCAAACTGTAAGTTACGATAAATAAATGCCCGAAAGAAAACACCCTGACCACACCTTTGTCTGATTCAAATGAAAAAATACCAGTTTCACCCAAACCACAAATGCATACACGCATACACACACATACACACAAACACTGCAATTCTAAATTCCATGAGTTGATGACTGAAGCGTTTTGAATAGGTGAATTAGTGCATCAGTAAAAACACTGCTCTTTTAATGAGGACTCACAATATTTACAACATGCATTCTTTAATGTTTTTATTTGCTAAAATATTCCAAAGTTTCAAAGATAACTTTCAGAAATTACCACCCCTATTTGTTCTTGAAATCCTATCTAAACATTTTGTATTGTTTTTACTGTAGTTTGCTACAGTGCTTACTGCTTCCCTTTCAAAGTGTCTTCCTCAGTTCATGCTTTGCCTTAGTAACATTCTTTGTTCTTTTTCTCTCTCTCTCTCTCTCTAGGAAGAGCATCTACCCTGGCTCTTCATTGTACTCTCTGTTTTCATTGTCCTTCCTTTCATTTTTGCATGCTTTATGTGTCTTCCACAAATGAAGAGGCCAAATATTTTTCTTCGCACTTTAACAAATTTCTTTAACTTCTCCCCCTTCTTGACTGCACATAGCCAGAAAACTTGTATGGGGTCTGGCTGAGCCCCGCAGCAGCCCCCACAGCGCTGTGCTTGCATCGGTAGCTGGGAAGGTGGGGATAACACACCAGGGGTTTGGCTGCTGCTGAGCAGGGCTCGCACAGCACCCAGGCTCTCTCTGCAACATGCCCTCCTGCACCACCAGCAGGCTGGGGGTGGGAAGGTCTTGGGAGGGGACACAGCCAGGACAGCTGACCCAAAGTGACCAGGGGGATATTCCATGCCATATGATGTCTGCTCAGACATAAAAGCTAAGAGAAGGAAGGGTGAAGGGGGGGCATTTGTTATTTATGGCATTTGTTTTCCAGAGCAACCACTACATGCACTGAAGCCCTGCTTCCTGGGAAGTGGGTGAACATCGCCTGCTGACGGGAGGTAGAGAATAACAGCTTTTGTTTTCCTTTGCTTCCACACGTGAGACTTTTGCTATTGCTTCATTAAACTGCCTTTATCTTGACTCGCAGGGTTTTTTTCATCTTATTTTCTCCCCCTGTTCTGCTGAGGAGGCGACTGATAAAGTGGTTTGGTGAGCACCTGCCATTCAGGCAAGGTCAGCCCACCACAAAACTGAAAAGCATCTCCACAATGAATGACAAGCTGCAAAGTCACTGAGTAGCTACTGTCTTCCTGGAGCCATATAAAAGCAAACCATAAGAACAGCCATAACAGGTAAAACCAAAGATCTCTTTAGCCCAGTATCCAGTTCCCAGCAGCGAATATTAGCATACGCCAAGATAGCATACAAACAAGGCAAGCATAAGAGTATCTAACTTCTACACATTCTCCCAGCTTTCAGCAATATTTGACTCAGAGACATGATCATGTCTTCTGTCTCCAAAGAGGCCTAAGGAGATGAAGAATAAAATACAACCCAGAGAACACGCTGCTAAGTAAAGCGCAACTAACCTGAGAAAAGAAAATGTATCTACAAATTGGTCAAAAAATGAAAAATAGCTCTAAAGAAGTTTGCTTTAGATACTGGATGCAGTATAGCCACAGACGATAGCAGTCTAAATCTACTTTGTAATTTAGTCATGCAGAGCAACAGGCTGTCACTCCCAGATTTACAACCATAAGGAGTCCCTAACGCATTTTGGGCAAGACAGGTAATTTGCCTTAAGGATTTAAATAGTAGGTCTTGCTAACCCTTTTGCCCAGCATAGGTTAGGGAGTACTCACAGATCTACAGGCTAGTTGCATTCAGAAGAGAGGCAGGAAGTTTTTAAACTGGCATAGGTGTACGACAGGTGCTATCAATCCACAGCAGCAATAGAACCAGAAATGAGAATAGACACACTCTGTGCCAGCCAAAGGGACAATGATTCCCAGCTATCCATCATCACGCTGCCACTGGAGATTACCTCATGTACAGTTCTGCCAAATGGAGTGCTGAGGCAATGGGCAGAATCAGTCTCCTGTTGGTAAAGTGAATCCTCATTTGCTTTACGAAATGCAGGTGTCACTAGCAGAACAGCATTAATGCTTTTCCATGACAGCACTTCTTTACCAATTCTTCTGCACTAAACTAAGTGAAGTGCTCCCTGGTCTCCTTCAAGCCACATCAGCTAAACCCCTTCACATTGCTAAATAAACTATTGGAAATAATTTAGCTGATTTTTTCAGAATAAAGTAGAAGGTGTTCATGGAAACTACCAGCTGAAGTCCAGCATGGGATAAACTGTAACATAAGGTGGTAGCATGCACCTAGAAAGCCACAGCAGGGTATCTTCAGTTGCAACAGCTATGTGCAGAGCATACACCTACCTGCAACCATGGTGTCATAGACAAACCAGTACAACTTGGAGATTTTTACTTAATGCATTGTCAATTAACCCAGGTTTTGATCACTGATGCAGGTATTGAGGAGAAAAAGAGCATAATTAAATAACAGAGAAACACATTTCCCCCCTGCCCAAGCTCATATTAAGCCAAACATTTCTGTTCCCAGGCTGCTAGTCATAACTACCCCAATACTCGTGCTTGCTGCACACAGTCTGTCTCACTTCCCCCAGCGAGGTGACAGGCAGTGCAGGAGATCAGGTTTGTATGTTCAGTGGTTCCTTCTGCCATTTTCTGCTTAATCGTTTCTATCTACACAGTAGAGCACTTAGGCTTCTGCACAACTACAAAACCTGGGAACCAAATGTTGCAATGTTGTTGGAATTTGATGTTTAGACAAAGAGATTTCTTCCTACTAATTTATGGAATTTGAATGGGGTTTTTAGATTGTTCTCTCACAGAAGAGAACTAAAAGCTGTTCCATAGTGAAGGATGGGGTACACTACTTTTCTGATTCTATATTCCTCAAAAATCCTCCACGTTTGATAATCCAGAAGAAATACCTTGCGACACAATAAGTATTTCTAGCCTTGAGACACTTCCCATGTGGGGCACCTTTTAGTATGGCTGCTGACCTAGCACTTGTGAAGCAGTTGCAATAAATAAAGGAGTACAACTCCTAAACAATGGTCTAGCACATACTTCTGAGTTCCAGAACTGCATAATACTCCACATATCAGCAATGGCCCAAGTCACTGAAGAATCTGTTTCCCTGGAAGAAAAGGCTTGATGAGGAGTAGAAGAGAGACAAACGGGTTGGAAAGAGTTAAAGGAACAATGACTGCTCTCATGACTCAACAAGGCGTATGTATGGGGTTTGCATGGCCAGGTTTTGGTAGTGGAGAGCTGCAGGAGTGGCTTCTGTGAGAAGTTTCCCCTATGTCTGGTAGAGCCAATGCCAGCTGGTTTCAAGACAGACCAGATGCTGGCCAGTGCCGAGCCCATCAGTGACAATGGTAGCACCTCTGTGATAACGTATTTAAGGAAGGGGGGAAAAAATCTGCTGCACAACTATCACTGGAGGAATGAGTGAGAATATGTGAGACGAACAGCCCTGCAGACCCCCCAGGTCAGCGCAGAAGGAGGCAGGAGGTGCTCCAGGCACCAGAGCTGAGATTCCCCTGCAGCCCATGGTGATGCAGGCTGTGCCCCTGCAGCCATGGAGGTTAATGGTGGAGCAGATACCCACCTGCAGCCCTCCAAACCAGAGTAGGGGGATGCCCGAAGAAGGCTGTGGCCCCGCGGGAAGCCCACGCTGGAGCAGGCTCCTGGCAGGACCTGTAGACTCATGGAGAGAGGAGCCCAGGCTGGAGCAGGTTTGCTGTCAGGGCTTGTGGACCCCTGGAGGACCCATGCTGGAGCAGCCTGTTCCTGAAGGACAGCACGCCATGGAAGGGACCCACACTGGAGCAGTTCAGGAAGAACTGCAATCCATGGGAAGAACTCACATTGAGAAGTTCATGGAGGACTGTCTCCTGTGGGAAGCACCCCATGCTGGAGCCGGGGAAGAGTGTTAGGGGTCCTCCTTCTGCAGAGGAAGGAGCAGCAGAGACAACGTGTGATGGAATGACAGCAACCCCCATTCCCCATCCCTCTGTGCCACTGGAGGGGAGGAGGCAAAGAAATCAGCAGTGAAGGTGAGTCTGGGAAGAAGGGAGGGGTGGGGGGAAGCTGTTTAAAGATCTGGTTTGATTTGTCATTATCCTACTCTGATCTGATTGGTAATAAATTAAACTAATTTCCCCAAGCTGACTCTGTTTTGCCTGTGAGGGCAATTGCTGAGTGATCTCCCTGTCCTTATCTCGACCCACGAGCCTTTCGTTGTATTTTCTCTCCCCTGTCCAGTTAAGGAAGGGAATGATAGAGCGGCTGTAGTGGGCACCTGGCATCCAGCCAGGGTCAACCCACAACAGGATTTCATCGAAGGGTGAAAAGATGCATTTCTGAGCTCATCTCCCAGTTAGACAAGCGTGAGTGCCAGCACAAATGTGAAAGTAAAACTACACAGCCAACAACGGAGGGCTGGACCACAGTAGTTTTGACCTAAATAATCTCCTGCTGACACTAAACAACACTCAAAAATGGGGCTCTACAGCAGCCTAAGTAAATCTAATTGATGGCTGTTGCAGTGTTGCTTTTACCTGGCTGTTCCTGATCAGCTTTAGTGCTTGACAGACAAGGTATGTGCAAGTGCACTGAGTTTGGTTATGTCTTTGCTAATCCAGCTCTATAATGGCAGAGGGATACATCAGCCACGGTTCCAATGAGCACAGACATCAATGCAAGAAAGCAGTGGGAGCATACAAGTGAATGGTGTGGGCAGAAGTAGCCAGGAAGGGGAAAAGAGCACCTCCTTCCACATGTCCAGTGAGACATACACAGACCCATTAGGAAAAGAGGTATTCCTGTAGGAAAACTGATGGTCCATGTTCAAGAAAAAATCTACAGTTCCTGCAAGGGTGTTAGTTGTGAAGACAGAATAAATACTAACAGAAAGATTGATGAAACAAAACCCAACCTCATCCATCCTAGCACTTCACGTACTTTAACTGAATGTCCTGTAGCAGTGATGCTATCAGCTCCCAACTTCCCTGACTGCCTTGGCATCTAACTCCAAGAGGCTCCTCTCTTGACTTCCCAGAGCACAAGACCTTCAAAGCAAATCCACATAGAGCCTAGAGACCTTAGGGTACACTTGAAGAGCTCAAGCCAACCAACATCCAGAACCCTGTGTGCTACTGTGCCTTCACACCATGTCCATGCTTTTTGGCCTTTATGCATTCCCTACTTCTTCAAAAACTTCACAGTGTCTGAAAGACACACAATCTTTTTTTTCATAATATAGTACCATTGGGTCAAGTCTTACTTCCAGGAGTCTGTAAGCAGGACTATCTGGGAAGGTTTTAATATACTATTTCTCTCTTGTCCTTCCCCTTATTTCATACCAAAGAAAAATGAGTAAGATTACCACTTTGCCAAAGGCAATGAGTCTTATAACAAGGCCAAAACCTATGTGGAAAGCAACACTACCTTGTGTACAAAATGTTTTAGGAGAGCCTTATTTGTTCTCGGCAATGCATAGTTACATCTTTGGAAAGAAGAGACGCCTTCACCAAGACAAGGAGGAACTGTTCAACTGTTCCACCCTCAGATATCTCCAGAGAGGTTAGAGAAGTACCCTGTTTGCTGGTGCAGCTGCTCATGAAGCTCTTCAGCACTGTTATAAGAGCAGACACACCAGGAACCATCAGAATCAAAGGCAATTTAATAAATTTTTACATTTGAAATGGAGAGTCCTGAAGCAGTATGTATACTCTGTAGTGGATCCTTGTACCATCAGAATACTTATCCTGTTAGGGTATGAAGCCATAGTGAAGGCAGAGTATAGTGGATTTTGAACACAAGACAGATTTCTGCCATCTTGTTTCTGTATGAAGGAAGCTGCAAGCAATATTTTGGCTGTTTCTGCCCACTAAGTGGCAAGATGTATACAATTAAATACACAAGTGTGCCAGACACTGCTTGTGAGATGAAATTTCTATCCTCCTACATAAATTATGAAAGCTGTTTTGTTCTTGGACTTATGGCATTCATTGTTACTAACACTACTATTATGGCATTTAGAATTTTGAAGTTAAGAACAGACTCATTACAGCGACAACTAGTCTAAGAGGAAAGCTTTTCCATGCACTTCTAATGCATTTGATGATTCTTTATCACACTCTCAAAGCACATCATGCCAGTTTGTATGATGTTATGCAGCAGACCTCACTGTGTTATGACATTCTTTTATCTGCAATGTGTAATCCTGGAAATCAGAGCAGGCAATGAACTGTGTTTGTTCTTTATATAATCCTTTCACTGATTATTATTTCCTGTCAAAGTGCAAAGTTCAGCAATATGGATAACTATGGACCCACACTAAAAAAAAAGAGAAGAAAAAAATAAAGATATGCCAGCAATACAATTTAACTTGAAAAATGAAACTAAAAATGAAACCAAATACAAGTTATTTGGCTGTAGTCATTTAAGTCTATTTTTCAGAAAGACGACCCTCAAGACTAGCAAGTCTTTCTTCTGTTACCTCTTTGTCCTGGGTATAAAGGCCCATATGCTCCAGCAAAATGAAGTATGCAATGGGAACGATAAAAATTGATAGGACAGTAAGACCACAACTGCATAGATGTGTCTGCAATGGTCTTACTTAAATCCCTCTTATGGCAATGGAAATATCCTTTTGAATTCAGTGGAGAAAATCCAGGACATGAGAAATTAGAACTGGGCCTGAAGTCCTTGTGAAGCACTGTGGGAACAAACACAAAAATGTCCAATGATATGGCGACAAATGGCAGCAGACGTAACAGCTTCTCTCGTGAATTATTGGAGGCAGACCGGCAGAACTGGTATCACTATACTTTGCCTCTTTTTACTTGCACAAAACTTAAAGAAACCATAACTAAATTATATTTTTATAACATAAGGCTTATTATTCCTATGGCAAATCTCAGCCTTGATTTAGCCTTGAGATAACTTTATCTTAATGATCAGACCTAAAAATTGTAGCAGATGCACCAGCAAGTCCATCAACCACTTTTGTCCCAAGAGTGGCAGTGGCCTTCACAGGGGCAAAACACAAAACTGACAGAATTAATAAACATTACATTTTAATCTGGTGCCTCAAGTCTGTAAGTGTTCTCAGACAGGTACTTTTTGCACACCTAAAAATGGACTTCAACATTCACATAATGAATTTAAATAATCTATTTCACCAGAAATTCCATCTTCTATGAAACGGTATGAAAAGCACCTGTATGGCAAGCAACACAACATTGACTCATTCTCGTCTTTTTGACTACAGGACAGATGAGAAATTGTGAGGGTTTAGATTTAACTATACACTACCTTCAGCCCATGTGTTTCACATATTTTCCAAATGTAGGAATTTATTATTGTTTCTCACGTTGGTCTTTTTTTAAGTATTAGTAATATAGATATACCCCATTTCCCTGCAGACAGTAATAAATGTGGAATCAAAAAATGTGTACAAGAACTTAAGAAAACCAGGTAACAGGGGAAATTAAAATTATAGGTGCAAAAATTCCATGTTCAATAGGACTAAGGACAACAATTGTTTTTTAATAAACATTGGGAGTAAAAGAAATCCTAGTTCTTGTGAATGTTGATACAGAGGTGGAAAGAAGATACAATTAGTCAGAAAAGGCAGATGACAAAAAAAAACCCAACAAAAACCATGCAGGAAAAGGCAGAGGTGTTCAGCACGTTTCTGCTCTGTATTTGAAACAAAGCTAAGTGTGTCTTTGTACCATAAAATAATGGTGACATATTTCCTTTCCAAAGATTAGCTAAGGATGATGTTGAAGAGAAGCAATCGAAAATAAACACTGAAAAATAAGCAGACCTGGGTAATTTTCTCTCAAGACTTCTAAAATAATGAGGAGTCATCTGGATCCTTGAGAATTTCAACACATGTTGAAGGCTCAGAATTGGCTTTTCATCTTGCCATTTGGAACTTTCTTTGCCAATGCTTCAGAGAGAAATGTTGTGACCCAAGGCAAACTAATGGCTTGGCTGCAACAGGACCACCAACTGAAGGGGGGATTGTCAATGTGTATTATTTTGTCTCATCGAATATCAATTCCATTCGTAGAATCATAAAATATTTAGGTTGGAGAAGGCCCTTAAGATCATCAGCTCCAACCGTTAACCCAGGACTGCCAAGTCCACCACTAAACCATGTCCCTAAGCACCACATCTACACGTCTTTTAGATACCTCCAGGGATGGTGACTCAACCACTTCCCTGGGCAGCCTGTTCCAGTTTGTATTTATATGACCTTAATTTATAGGAGGGCAGCATACAATTTTGCACATTCTTGTTGGTTGTCACTCTGGAAGCATGGATATCTCATTGAAGTGTTACAGCAATACAGCTGCATTAATCTATAACAATTTACTTAAAATTACGCACTTGACTGCTAGCTCATCTAACTACAACAACATATTGGTGCTTCTGGGTGAAGCAAGAATAACAGAAGTGAAAGACACAGAGGTTCCCCATGTGAGGTGATAACCCAAACTCTACACAGTAACAGAGGCTGCAGTTCTTAAAGAAAGTGTAGCAACCTCAGCCTCTGACCTTTGTTTGAACCGTATACAGAGGCTTTCTCACATGTATTTCAAATATAGATTCTGAACTCCTAAATACTGTCAGGCTCAGTATCACAACCAAAGTCAGCAAAAGCAGAATCCTGCTAGGTGCCCCTGCTATTTGTGGAAGCAGAGTGGTGCTTGTCATCAGTTTCCTTCTCAGATGTCATCCAGAAAGAAGTCCTGGTCACCATTCTCTAGCCTAGGCAGTGCTGCGTACACCTTTGGTTTTTCTACTCGCTTTCTTGCAGTCCAAGCCACTCAGCCCTTTTCAGTTTCCAGCTCCATCAACCCAGCGATCCTCTGTAGCTTCTACTTCAGTACCAGCTAAAAGACATTTTTAGAACCATGTTCAATACTGCTGCCAGCTCCTTCAATACATTTTTTCTGTATTGTCTTAAATGCAGATAACTTTGTTCCTTTTCACCTCACATGAAATATATATTTTATACCCTAGAGTAAGTGTCCTTTTATACAATAAATACAGAAATGACCTCTGGACCAGGATTTAAAGTCCAGTATTTTTTTGTCACACAAGATTACCCTAACCAGGAAGGACACGCTCAAAAATGCTTCAATTGTGATTTCATTTGGAATTTAAATTCTCAAGGCTCAAGAATAATTCACGCTTCACACTGCATACCCTCAAGAATCACTTTACTGTTGAACATACCTAAGATAAAAGTTATTAGAGGACTCCATTTTGGTGTCCATGGAATCTTGTGCTTAAAACTACACACTTTTCATCTCAGAGGGTGGGTAGACTGAGAGTAGCATTAGGCTGGTAACTAGAAGACCTTTCTAGGAAGCTACAGCTGTGCCTCTTCTTGATGCCAAGAGTTTAGAACACAGATCTTCCCTTCTTCTGCAAGGCCCTAACTACTACAGTATTACAGTACTTTCACCACAGGACCATGTTTCATTCCCAAGTAGATGTTGTTGCCCTTTGCCAAACTCTGCAGACATAGCCTTCTTCATGATGAATGTTCACAGCAGCACTGAGGGCTGCTCAAAAGCGACTGCCAAAATAACTTGAGTAGTACATGCTCTTCTTCAACCCAGGGTGGGCAGCCAGGATGAAACCTCTGCACCTCATGCTTTGCATTTGGAAAGCAGAGGCATTGGCCTGTGGCACAACCATCTCTTTCCTGTCTCAGATTCCTTGCTGTTAAGTGATAGCAAAAAATTACATGGAGAAGCGGAAGAGCTGTAATCAGGAAGAGGGGAAAATGAGTCTACCAGCAGCAGTCTTTAGGACTTGATCACAGGCAGTTTCCAACACACAGCAGAAACAGAAGGGCTGAAAGACAGAGTTTTCAGGTGAACATCACTCCTGAAAGTCCAGCAGAGCTAAACAATTATTAGGACTTGAGTGTAAGGACTTCTGCCAGCTCACTGACATAAACAGACTTGAGAATGACCTCAGGATAAATCCTTACTTTTTGTGTAGACAAAGCATGAGTTAGGTAGTCATGACTCTCCCACATGCTAGATCCACACCAATCTGGTTAAGATTCTGATTGCACATTCACAGAGCATCTGAAAATCCACAGTAAACTGAAAATACACTTAACATCTTACAGGCACACAGATACTGAAAGGTAACATAAAGAATTATTCAGGCATATAAACTATTAGAAGCCTGAATAATTTCAGATAACAGTGTATGTGAGGCTTCCACATAGGAAGATGACAAAGGACCTGCACAACAGTCATATCATTCTTGAGCAGCAGTAAGGAGGCCAAACAGGACACCTCTGACATCTAAAATGGCATCTCTTTACATACTTTAATTATTTCCTAACTGTGCATAAATACTAACAGAATACTGAGTCCCAACCTCCTCAAAATCAGATCCTTTGGAGGGCTCTCCATATATATTCAAAGCCAGAAAGTCTCATATCTGGTCTCAAAAGCATGTATATGGGAAAGGAATAAAACATCATATGGCTAAAATATTCAAAATGGACCTATTGTCTTTTATGTCCCAGTTTTTGCTGTCCAATATTGTTATCTTTTCTTCTTTTTCTGTGGACACATTTTCAGATCAGGCATAAGAGACTTACAAGGTTGAAATATGAGTAAAATCATCCTTTCAGAAAGTGTAGTAGTTAAATTGTAGCATAGTTGTTGTTAAATTTTAACATTTAAGAAGCAATTAAAAAAACCTCGATAAATTGATACTGATTAACATAACATAAACTACAATAATCTTTATGAAGTCCATGGAAACACAACAGAAAAGGAAAAATTATGATCATAGAGTTAGTGTACTACTACTGATAAGATACACAGTAAAGTGTCCTTTGATCACACAATCATATGTGGTTTATGGTACATACCTTAGTTATCTATGAATAAAACATTGAGCAAGGACAGTTACTATGTTTTTAATTATAGTATAAATGTTGGAGTGCATTCAGCTGAGCCTTGATCAAAGATCGTTTAATGATGCTCATTCCTTCCCATCTTTTTTTTTTTTTTTTTTTTTTAGTTTTAATAGTACATTAACAAACCAGGTATCAACTTTCTGCATATGCTAAATGGAATTGTTCTTCTCATAGACTCGATCTGACTTTGAAAAATAAAAGTGCGGCCTATGCTGACAAGAGTAATTATACTTACAGAAAAATGTACCCAATGCGTAACCTCCTCCACGTGAACTTCTGTTGTCAAGTACATACATTAGCAGAGTATTGAGGATCCTTTGAACAAAGGCACACACGCTAATTCAGCTTGCTAATGACACTCTCTGTGTCTGATAGTAACAAAAGTAGCAGTGACTAGTGACAGTTCTGCAGAAGACTACACGTGCGATGCACGTGCAGCACTGGAGCTTTTGCTGGTTAATAATTACATTCTTTTATCTTAGCAAAGATCAGGAACACCAGTAGTTCGTCAATCAGAAAGCTGGGGCACACCCATTCAGACTAATCTGGTCATTCTCTCCTGTATGTGGTTCAAAGGGCAGATCTTGTTTCTGTGATTACGGTAATTTTACAGCAGTTTTCTCATTATAGAGTGTCTGGGATGCTGAGGTGGAGAAAGCGGAGATGGAGGCACACAGGAAGTGTCAGTAAGGTAGTTGTAAAGGTTTGAATGCTTTTACTTCAATTTTGGCTCATGAAGCCCTAACTAGGAGCTTACATAGCCATAAAACTGGTTGAAAACTTAAACTGTGGTTCCAAAGTGCATCCACCTATTGCACTTAAAAATGTGAACATATTCCATCATGTCCATATTACAACTACTATATTAATGTAACAATTCTTGATTAACTCCTCCACCACCAGCTGCCCGTTCAAGCCTCTTCTAAATGCTTCCTCTTGATTTTAAAATGAGAAATGTATCTCAACACAGAGTAGAAACTGGTAGCATAGGACCACATAAGCATGTAGCATTTTGTTTCACAATGTTGGTATTAAAAGTTTCGTTTTAAATTTAGTGTCAAGATTCAAGAAAATTCAAGTGAAGAGCTGACAGCTCTGTATATTGTCTCTTTTTGCAAGTCTTCAGTGACTTTACTATTTGTGATTATTATCATTATCATTATTACTATTATTATCATAATCATTAAAAACCAATTAAATTTTTCTATCTGTTCTCAGGTATAGAAAGACACATTAGCAGTGCCACTGACTTTTGTAATGAACTTATGATTAACAAATTACTGAACTATTTTACTGGAAGCACAATGATGTGCCTTTTGGATCAGGTCACAGATCCAACTGCATGATCTAAATTTTATAGCTATGATGGTCACAACTCAGATAAGGCTTTCACATATTTATCCTTCACATTTAAAAATTTTTATACAAGAATTTTGAAAAGGGAAGGTAGAACACAATCCAGTTCAATCTGTATTCTAACATTTCTTTAAAACTCAGACAGACACAAGAACAATGCTTTTTTGCCTCATCCCATACCATAAATGTCCTTCTAAATTCATGATTTCTACATGAAATCTTAAGAGATTATCTGTGCCAGTATTTCTCTAATTTTAACTGAGGGATTCTAATTTTAACTGAAAGATCATGTATTGATCTACTTTTGTAACTTGCTATTTTTTTACCAAATAACAAAAAAAAATAGTAAACCTTGACTTTTTTTTTATTACTTCCTCCCCCCCCCAGTTTTGTTTGATACATGTGAGCAAACATAAAATTCATAGAACACTTTGTGATGTCTTACTGTTTCCACCAGTACTTATAGAATGAAAAATACTCATCCAGTCTATCTCATTGAACAAAACACGGGGATCAATTTTTCACATCACTGCAGTGGTTTAAGCATAACACTACTGAAACAAACAGAATTAAACCAGCCAAATACAGGACTTTATTAACAAATTGCCTTCTTACACAAACTGTTCCAGCACTTTGGCTCACTGTACAAAGACCCCAGAGGAGGTGGTCCACCTCTGCCTTTACCCCCACACCTTATTCATTGCTTTGTCAATGTCCATATCAACTTAATCTACAAGACAGAAAGTTGGTTTTCACCTTGAAACTTGAGGCTTAATAGCCCTTCCATTACTTTTATCCTCCAATTATAACTCTGAATATTCTTGTTATCCCTAAAAATGCAATACTCTTTTTAATCTTGTTACATTCTTGGCCTTTGTGACTTGGCAGTGAGTTCCATGGTCTAATTACAAGTTTTATAAGTAGAGGTAATTACAGGTTGGGTGGGGTTTTTTTATCAGTTTTGAATGTTACCTTTTAATTTTCTTTAATGTTCCCAAGCTCACGTTAGATGACAGAGAACGCAGTCATCAAATCTACTGTACCTAGGCCATTATTTTACTGTGTCCCCTTTCTTAATCTCTCTCTAAAGTGAAAAAGGGCCTACTCTTTCAAAAGAGGGTTTTTTTCATATTCCCCGTCGTTCTCATTACCCTTCCTTGATCCCACTTCAGTCCTCCAATACATCTTTTGAAACAGGGAAAACAGCTGCTGAAATTGTGCAATCTCTCTACCGAACACAATGTGCCACCTGCACAATAGTGGAAGATGAGGTCCCGAGAACTCAGTTCTGTGGAGAGTCATGCTCTTTTGAGTCATAAATATTAATGCTGCAAAGACTTTCCAGTCTGACTTCCCTTGACACATCATGGTTCATAATGTAAATTCTGCATCAAATCTGTATGTCCTTTTTACACATACACATATTTTCTTGCCTTACTTTAAACCCAGTTTCAATTTTGGGTCTTCAGGTAACAGAGGACTACATCCACAGTTATCCTCTGTTACCCACCTGTACTTTACTTCTATAGTTTCTTGTTTTCTTTCTGTTCCCAGGCTGTGAAACTCTTCCTGTATGAGACTTAAAGAGCTATTAAATACCAAGTGGAAAAAAAAAAAAAAAAAAAAGATTGCGGATACTTCTAGACTGTGATGGTAAGAGGTTACTTCTTAACCTTCTCTCAAATAAACAGAATTGATTGAGCTGTTAAAGCTTCCTGTTTTAAGACACTGATCCTATACCTTGTATTCTCCTTGAAAGCCTTTCAACCTTCTTTTAACAGTACCCCAGTATTGGTCTCACTAACAGTGTATCAAAGGCATTACATTCTTTGCCTACCCTTAAATTAATACTCCTCCAATAAAAGATGACTGTTTACCCCCTTAGCTTACAAGTCTCTTCACCAGACAGGTGGTTATTTCTACAAGTGTCCTACAGCCCTGTCCATTGTTACCATATTCCTCCATAATCCTTTATGTGCAAAGGCTATTTCTCATTTATATTATTTATGTTACTTTTACCATGGAAGAGCCTCTATCACAGATAAGATACTTCTACTGGTCTACATACCAAATAAAAAGACGGTCTTCAACTCATAGGTATTTTTGGATTGTTCCTCTCCTCTTCCACCCCTCCAGCTTGAGCTCAACACATTTCAACATGAACAAAGTATATGGCTGGCCAGATAAATCCTGACATATTAACTATATGCTTTTGATTCTGTCTGCCATTCTCCACAAGTGCTGAAATACATCCCACCATGTTTAAGATATTTCTCAAAGATCCAGTGTACAAGAATATACATCATCCTTTAAAGCCAGGTCATATCTTGTTCACTGATTACTTCTTACTTACATCACTTCTTACTACCAAGTCCTAAGTCTTGATTGTCTCAGAGAAGCATTGCTTCTCTAACAATCTAATAATGGTTATTTTCATTAAGTCCTTGATCCAAACAGTTAATTGAGCTACTGAAAACATCTATCTATATATACTGTATATAGCCTGATCTGAAAAACAGTAACTGTCGCTCTATTAGACAGATTAAACATCTAGCAACATTCCCAATTGCAGACGGTAAATAGATAATTTCTACTGATACATATGCATCATCCATGATAACATATAAGTACAAGCAAAACTGTATCTGTGTGTCTAGGAGGGGAAGCAGGAGGTTTAACAATAGGTATATAGTACCTGGACAGGATGCAAGAAAACCCCTGTTTATTAACTACATAACTGTGGAAATAAAACAGAAGTTTAATCACTTAGAGGCAGGAGCCGCCTTTGACTGAATTCACTTAATAGCACGAGTGATAAAAGAGAAAGAATGTACCATATCTGGAAATGTAAGGCCTGTTACTGATGGGGTTGTCAACATCACTCATAATTCTAACAATGTGTTCTTTTAATGCAAAGAAGAGAGGTTGTGGCTTCATAAGGCACACTGGTCAAAAGGAAAGCAGTGAAGTTTGCTGATGATAACCAGGAGGAGCGGCTGATCCCCCAGGAGGCCGCGCTGCCATTCAGCCAGGCCTGGACAGGCCGGAGAGCTGGGTGGAGAGGGACCTGGTGGAGTTCAACAAAGGCCCGTGTGGGGTCCTGCACCTGTAACCCCAGCACCAGCACGGGCCAGGGGTGACCTGCTGGGGGGCAGCTCTGCGGGGAAGGGACTGGGAGTGCTGGTGGGCGGCCAGTTGCCCATGGGCCAGCGGTGTGCCCTGGTGGCCAGGAAGGCCAGTGGGATCCTGGGGGCATTAGGAGGATCGTGGCCAGCAGGTGGAGGGAGGTGATCCTGCCCCTCTGCCCTGCCCTGGTGAGGCCACATCTGGAGCGCTGTGTCCAGTGCTGGGCTCCCCAGTTCAAGGGAGACAGGGAACTACTGGAGAGGGCCCAGCGGAGGCTACAGGGATGGTGGGGGGACTGGAGCATCCCCCCTGTGAGGGAAGGCTGAGGGAGCTGGGCCTGTGTAGCCTGGGGAAGAGACGGCTGAGGGGGGATCTTGTCAATGCCTACAAATATCTTAAGGGCAGGTGGCAAGAGGCCAGGCTCTTCTCAGTGGTGCCCAGCAACAGGACAAGGGGCAATGGGCACAAAGTGCAACACAGGAAGGTCCATCTGAATATAAGGAAGAACTTCAGTTTGAGAGTGACAGAGCACTGGGACAGGCTGCCCAGAGAGGCTGTGGAGTCTCCTTCTCTGGGGACATTCAAAACCCACCTGGACATGTCTCTGTGCATCCTGCTCTGGGTGAGCCTGCTTTAGCAGGTTGATTGGACTAGGTGATCTTTCAGAGGTCCCTTCCATCCCCAGCCATCCTGTGATGTTGCTGAAAAGTGCCCTAACAACCTGTCTGCAAGACTTGGCAGTCAGACATATCTGTTATCCATCCTAATTTGCAAGTAAACAGGCAGGTATAGCCGGGGCCTGCCTTAGCCACACAGTGAATTTATGACTGCTCTCAACAACAAAAAAAGGAGGGAGGTGGAAGTGGGGGCATGACCAGGAGAAATACAGGAGCTCTGCCCAGGCACACAGGATGCGATTAGAGGGCCAATGCTTGCATGCAGCTAAAATTGATGAAATATGTCAAAGTTATTGACACTTTTGCAGCAAAATGGGAGACTGAGTAAAATCTAGGCCTGATGCTGAATACAACAGGTGACCTTGTGATACAGCACACAGGTACTCAATGTCTTTCTCAGTTTCTACTGGCAAGGTCTGCTCTCAGGCCTCCCAGAGCTCCAAGTCAAGTAGCAAGGATCAAGCTAGGGTGTATTTAAACAAGCTGGAAACGTAACACAAGTCCATGGGGTTGTACAGGGTACATCTGAGATGTACATCTATGTATCTGTTGTACAGGATACATCTGAGAGTACCAAGATTGCCAACAAATGCCATTGGAAGGGCACACCCTCTCCCTTGTGAAAGGTCACCATGATCAGAGGAGGTTTCTGACAACTATAAAAATGTTATGTGTCTTGGAAAAAAAATGGCCAGGAGAAGGATCTGGGCAATGACAGGATGAACAACCTTCTCTCAGTCTCTGGGAAAATTACAGAGTAAGTACCATTGGAATGGAAACCATTTCCATTCACACAATGACAAGAATGTAATTAGGAATAGCCATCTTGAATTTCCAAAGGACAAACTGTGATTAGTCACTCTGATTGCTTTCTACAACTACATTACAGGCTCTCTGGGTGACGTTAGGGTAGTGGGTGGTATTGTCCTTGTCTTCAGCGAGGCCTTTGACACAGTTTCCTAGTTTCTTTGCAACCAAACTGGGGAGATATAGGTGGACTACATGGTGGCTTAAAAACTGACCAGATCATTGACTTCAAAGGGTAGCTAATAACTGAAGCCAAATCAGCAGGTGATTCCAAGTGAAATTCCCTGAGATCAGTGTCTTCATTCATGACTTGCATAATGAGACCCTCAGGAAGTGCACAGTGACAGCAAATCACTGGGGGCTCTTGGTATACTGGTGGGTATAGCTGCCATTCAGGGAGACCTCAACAAGCTGCATGAGTGTATAACAGATACATCTTTTTTGAAGTTCCAGAAAGATAAATACAGGGGCCTGCACCTGGGATATACTTACAGAGGAGTGCAGGCTGAGACTAATGGTTCTACAGTAGAGGGCCCAGTGGACCACAAACTGAACAAGGTCAGCAGTGTGTCCTTGCGGTAATGAAGACTAACCACATCTTGGACTGCATTAGCAAGACCATAGCCAGCAGGTCAAGGGACATGATTATTACTCTCTGTTCAGCACATATGAAGCCACATCTGGAGCACTGTGTTCAGTTTGTTCTCTTGCCAAATAAAAGAGAAACTGTAAAAAATCAAGTGAAGGGTCATTAAGATGCCTAGAAGCGTTGACATACAAGAAGGTTGAGCGACCCGAGAATACCAATATTCTTATGAACCTGAACGTATTTTTACTGCTAGAGTGTTCTTAACAGCATTCCTTATGGTCACATTATGCGAACAAGATTCATTTTGGTAGTCCCATCCAGGAGACCTACAATGACTAGAGGTATAAACTAGAGCACATTACTGCCACTAGTGTAGTACCCGATGATGTGCCACAGCAAACTGAACTGGGTTCCATACAGACATTAAAAGGTATCTTGAAGGTAGTACTGTCTCTCTGCTGGAAGCAGAAACTCCCATGGATGTTCCCTATTTCTGTGCCTGACAAACTCAATGCCTGCTCAGGGATAGTTGCACAGAAAAATGATTTGTACATCAAAGAACAAACTGGCATTGTACCCATGAATGATTCTCCATTTATAGTTGCAAAGCCACTGCTAAAGAGGCCAAAACGAGTTTATAAAATATTTCTGCAGCTATAATTGTTTAGGACCACTGAACTGCATGTTCCAAGCCAGATCAAAAGGAGCACCACAAACCCATGAAAGGCTTATGTGTAAAGACAGGGTAAATTCCATGTCTGGGATCCATCTGTAATTCTGTCAAACCAAGAGTCCTTGTAGCTGTATACAAATTAAATGTCTGTCTGCCAAAATTAAGTGAACGAAGAACAAACACCCCCTTATCACTTTTTTTACAGTAACTACCTTGTTTTCTTCAATGTTAAACATAAAATATCCTTTTACACTGGTGTGAAAATACAAATCAGATCAGTTGTTATACCAATACTAGACAGTGATCATGGTCTTTTTTTAGATTACCACTTTGCTTCAAATGTAGATGTGCAAAAGTATGCTATATCCTTTTGACTCAAAGTGTTACAGCTGACACAGCTGAAGATGATGTAGCTTAAACTCAACAGGATTTTGAGGAAACTGTATTATTTTCTTGAACAGGTTCAAGGCAAGTACATCACTGATTTGCCATAGATTGACAACATAAAGATGGATTTAACAAATTGCAAATGCAGTTGAAACGAAAAGGCCTGATGTTTTTATGTTTGCAGACTAGTGATACATGCATGATTTTTCATGCTTAGCCATGTAAAAAAGCAGGAATTAATAACTACTTGCAGTGTTAGTTCCCTAAAGAATTAGCACTTATGCATATTAATACTTAAGGCCAGTTTTCTCTCTTTAAAGATATTTGTTATTTCAATAACCAGAGATTTTATTTTGGAAGTAAGAAACACTTCCTCTCCATTCAAAACAATACTCGTAACAAGCCACTGACAAGGATTACGGCAAAAGGCAGATAGAGCTAAATTCTTTAAAGTAAATCTGGAACATATATTGTGAGATCATGAAATCTTCCTACTGTTTGTACTCATTTACATTTCGGCAGCAATAAATGCAAGTATAGCACGCATATGCCATTATGTGGAGAAACTTGCTAAAAACTTATTTAAATGTGACTTAGAGACAGCCAAAAGGTAGGAAGTCTAACACACGCACACACACACACAAAATAAAATAAAAAATTGCTTTCTTTATCTGAGAAATCTGCATCATTGGCTTTTGGAGCGGGGTGGGGGGGTGGGGGGGGTGGGGGGGGTGGGGGTGTGTGGAAATCTGTAAACACAAAACCGCCTGAATCCTTCAGCTGCTCAATAAACCGAATGCTTTAGTTTGGTTCCTCTGCAAATAACAGTGGTCTGCTGGAGAGGTAGTAACTTTTATAGCCCAACCGATCTAGCTTCAAAAAACACATTCTGGGATGTGAAGGGTTGAAACCGTGCCTGAAAACTTGACCTTTACATCATCTGGCCTGATCTAATAAAAGATATTACCTCCCCTTAGAAGCCCTTGCTTTGTTTATGGGCATGACTGCCCGCGATCACTGCACTGCTATTAGCAGACAATGCCAACTGCAAGGCTCTCCCGGTGCCCGGGGTGGGACAGACTGCCAGCTCGCCAGGCGACTGTCCCAGGGTACCCTCCCGCTAGGGATCCCCGTGCAGCACCGCCAGCTCCAGCCTCACCGCTTTCCCCGGGGGCCGTGAGGCGCTGCCACGCTGCGCCCAGGGCTGCGGGGGTGCGAAGGAGGTGGCGGTGCCGGGGAAACGGAGGTGCCGCCTGCCTCGGTGGCGGTGACCCCGGGCGGGCCGCAGCCTCGCACCTCCGCACGCCATTTCTCCGCTTCAGCGCCGCTGGGTAGCGGCTGCAGGAGCAGCGACTCATCAGGTATTGTTACCCACCCCGCACCGCACTCATTAATTCCTAAACCAGCGCAGACACTCGGCCAGATCCCCGGAAGGCCCCGGTCTGCCCTCGCCCCCCGGGCTCTCCCAGCTGCCTCGGTCTCCCCTCAGGCGAGGCCGGCGCCGGGGGCCTCACGGCGGCAGCGCCCCAACAAGCGTTAATCGCCCGGCCGGGCGCGGAGGCAGGAGCCTCACGGGAAGCTTCCTCGGAAAAGGACACTTAAAAGCTGCCCCGAAGGCGGCCGGGGCGGGGGAGGCCGCCCCCCGCCAGCCCGCGCCCCGATTCCTGTTGATGCAGCGCCCCCTGCGGGGCGGGGCGGGGCGGACGGCCGAGGCGCCGCGGGCCCGGACCGCGGCAGGACCGGGGCAGCCGGGCGGTTTCGAGTCCTTGGCCGGCGCGGCGCCCCAGCGGGAAGGGGGAGGGGAGGGGAGGGAAGCCCTCCGCTCCCCCGAGGCGCGCCGCCGGGGCACCGGCGCCCGCCGTCGCGCCGCATCGGCCCCGCGGGGCTTCCGCAACACAGGAGCTGACTGACAGAAGCAGGCGCGGAAGGCGGGCGCCCGGCGCCCCCCGCCCTGGCACGCCGCCGGGCCGCTGCGAGGCGAGGGGCGGGGGGCGGCGGCGGGGAGCAGCCGCAATCGCCGGGGAGGGCGGGGGGAGCGCGACTTCGGCGAGCACCGCGTCTTTCTGAATTAAGGGGGCTTCCACAGGCCGCGCCCGGGGCCGCAGGCGCCGCAGGCCGGGGCTGCCGGAGCCGCAGCGGCCCGACGTGCCCCAGCGATGGCGGCGCTGGCAGCGCCCCGCCCCCGCGCGGCCCCAGGCGCAGCGTCTCGGCCAGGGCGCGCGGCGCGGCGCGGAGCGGAGCGACCTTCCCGCAGCCGCGGGGCGGGGCCGGGCCGGGCCGCCGCGGCATTCCCGCCCTGCCACCTGGCCCCGCTCCGTCGCATGCAAATGAGGCCGCTCCTCATTGGCCGCGCCGGTAGCCCTTTGAAAAGGCGCCCCGCTATTGGCCGCACGGAAATGTTAACGCAAATAGGAGAATCTCCCCCCCCCCCCCCCGCCCTTTTTTTTTTATTTTTTTTGCCGCTAATGTGTGATGCGTTCCTCAGACAGTCTGTAACTCTGCGCGCCGGTTACTACAAATAAGTAGTTCCCAGCCCCCCGCCCTCCCCCCGCCCGCCCGCAAGATGGGGCGGGACAGGAGGCTGCAGTCCCGGCCGCCGCACCGCGGGCGCCCCGGCGCGGAGGGGAGGGGGCCGCTGGGGCGTGGGGGAGAGGTGTTTCCCCCTCCCCCGCGGAGGGATATCCTCGGCGCGCTCGCCGCGCTCTGCCCGCACCAAAATATTGGGAGTTAAGAGGCGGCTCAGCGGCTCCGCCGGCTCAGAAGCGCGCGGGCAGGCACGGCGGTGGCGCGGCTCCTGCGCCCGCCACGGCTCCACTGCGGCGCCCAGCCCGCTCCCCGCCGCGGCGGCCCCCGCAGGGGCGGGCTCCACGCGCGGCCCCGCAGCCCCCGCGCCCGCCTGCCTCCGCGGAGCACTCTGGTCCTGCCTGCGCGCGCCCTGCGCGGGTCTCGGCGGTTAGAAGAGGGAGAGGAGGAGCTGCGCCCTCGCCGGCTGCCTTTCGCCGGAGGACTCGGTGCGACCGCCGCGTGGATCCGCGCCGGGGGGGATCCCCCAGGACTCCGTCGGTGCCCGCTCCCGGCCGAGGAGGGAGCAGCGCGGCAGGTCTCGGCGGCCCGCCGTCCCCAGCCGGCTCCGGAGAGCGGAGAGCCGCACCGCGCCGCCGAGCGCGCAGCCGGGAGGCCGCCGGCGGTGCCACCGCGGGGGACTCGCCGTCCCCCCCCTTCGGAAGATGTTGCTCTCCAAGTTCGGCTCGCTGGCTCACATCTGCAGCCCCACCAGCATGGACCACTTGCCGGTGAAGATCCTGCAGCCAGGTACGGCGGGGCCGGCGCCGGGGCTGGGGTGTCCCCCTGCGAGCGCAGCGCGTCGGGCGGGGCGGACCGGCCCCCCGCTACCCGCGGGGCTCGGGACCGGCTCCCCGCAGTCCCCCGAAACTTCGGGGCTTCCTTGGGGTTTTTTAGTGTGTTCTTGTGGGTTTTTGGGGCTTTTTAAAAATTGAAGAAGACAATTTACTTAAAACCAGTAAAAGCCTGGGGCAGAATTGGGGCTGCGCATCATACGCGTCCCCCGGGCAGAGCACTTGGGGGCTTTTGTTATTAGCGGGGTTTTTTTGGTTTTTCTTGTTTTTGTTTTTTTTTTAAATTTTTGGCGAAGCGCAGCGCGGCTGCGGACACTGACGCGGTGCGTTTCCCTCTCGTTTCCCCAGTGAAAGTGGAGAGGGAGCCGTTCGATAAAGTCTACCAGGTGGGCTCTGTGCTGGGCAGCGGGGGCTTCGGCACAGTCTACGCGGGGAGCAGGATCGCCGACGGCTTACCGGTGAGGCGCGGGGCGGCGCGGGGGGGGCGGCGGGCGGGAGCGCGGCCCGGGCGGGGGACGGCGGGCGCGGCCCGGCCCTCCGCGGAGAGGCGCAGGCTGCGGCCGCCCCGCCGCTCACGGCGCCTTCTCTCCAACCCGCCCCGCAGGTCGCCGTGAAGCATGTGGTGAAGGAGAGGGTGACCGAGTGGGGCACGATTGTAAGTACCCGGGGGAGGTGGCGGGGGGGCTCCGAGGGCGCTGCGCGGCCGCGGGACTCCGCCGCGGCGGGGCTATTGTGTGGGCGGCGGGGCCCGCCCCGCTGGCGCGGCCTCTGCGTCGGGAGGGAATTTGGCGGGGGTTCGCCGCCGCAGCGCCGCGCCCGCCCCTCGGACTGCGGCAGCGGCGGAGGGGGCCCGCCGGCCGCGCCCTCCTCCCCGCCCTCCGCCCGCCCTCCCCTCGGCGCGGGGGCGCCCCGGGCCGCGCCGCCCCCCGCTGACCCGCGCCCCCTCTGTGCCCAGAGCGGCGTCATGGTGCCCCTGGAGATCGTCCTCCTGAAGAAGGTGGGCTCCGGCTTCAGAGGGGTCATCAAGCTGCTGGACTGGTACGAGCGGCCCGACGGCTACCTGATCATCATGGAGCGGCCCGAGCTGGTGAAGGACCTCTTCGACTTCATCACGGAGAAGGGCGCCCTGGACGAGGAGACGGCCCGCGGGTTCTTCCGGCAGGTGCTGGAGGCGGTGCGCCACTGCTACGGCTGCGGCGTGGTGCATCGGGACATCAAGGATGAGAACCTGCTGGTTGACCTCAGGACAGGCGAGCTGAAGCTCATCGACTTCGGCTCGGGGGCCCTCCTCAAGGACACGGTTTATACCGATTTCGACGGTACGTGCCCTCCCCGCAGCCGGGGCAGCCCCTGGGCACCGGCGCTGGCCGGAGCCCCGCACCCCTCCCCGGCGGTGCCCCCCCGGTAGCTGCCCCCCGTCCCGTCCCTGGCGCCTGGCAGGAGCGAGCCGTGCCTCTGACGCAGGGGTTCATATCAGGTCTATCGGTAATGGAAACCTTTGGACCCAAAGCGGCTTAGGGGTGTTCAGTTGCGTAGGAAAGAAGTGATTCCAGGCAGTGACGCAGCAGTTTATGTTTCCCTGTCTTGGAAAAAGCAGTTTTTTTCCTAGAGGGCGATCTGTTTACATGGAGGCTTCACCAGTGTCGGATGTTTCCATGTGTGGATGTGCAGTTTTTATATGCGGCGCTTTTTTTAATTTGGAGCGGTAGCCCCCCCCCCTCCCCCCCTTTCCACCAATGTCCTGGAAATCCCGCATTGCAGATTTCAAGGCAATGGGGATAAATACGCTCCCTCAAAATGACTTGATGCTAGCTCCGGGGCCGGGTGCCACCCTTTAGAGAGGGGAAAGGTGAAAATAAGCCTGTGTGTGACAGAAGGGAGTCTTTCCCCCAGTCCTTGGAGAGTAACTGATGTAACAGGGGACTCTTCCCCTGCTTCCCCCCCCCCCCCCCCCCCCCCAGCTGCCGCATTCGCATCTGTTTGTTGTGAAACCCGAAGCCCAGCCGCACGTGACCCTCAGCATCACGAATTCCCGGTTTTGTTTGGTATCCAAGGAGCCCGCAGGCACCCGGGGGGCGGGTTGGGAAAAGCTGCCGCATAGAAGCCCGGGGGGGGGTGGGGGTGGGTCGGGGCGGTAAAAACATAGAAATTTTAAGCGGCCCTTTTTTGTTTACTGCCTTGCAGGATTGGATAAAGCAGATTAGCCCCATGTAATACGGGTAGACCTGGGTTTCACCTTCTTGCCGCCCTCTCTTCTCCTCCCCGCCAGCCCCCTTTGTCCTTTTGTGTCTATTTTTGGTGTGATGCTGCAGACGCCACGTGGTCAGTGAAAGGGAGCTTGCCTCAGTAAACAGTCAGCTGACGGGGCTGTGTTATTCCTTGCAACAAAATAGCACAACCGGATGGGCCAAGTCTGTTGATGGTGTAACCCTGCAGATGACCTGAAATTACACCACTAATGGCGTTGGCCCATAAGAAATTTAAAGCCTTTTTTTTTTTTTTTGACTCAGAAGTGACAAATTATGAATTTCATTTAGCCCTACTAGAAGAAGCTGAACAATAGGGAAGTGCTCCAAACCTTTAATTTTTTTTTTTACTTGCTTTTAGGAACGAGAGTATACAGCCCTCCAGAGTGGATCAGATACCACAGATACCATGGAAGGTCAGCAACAGTATGGTCTCTGGGAGTTCTGCTGTATGATATGGTTTGCGGAGACATCCCTTTTGAGCAAGATGAAGAAATCTTGAGGGGGCGATTATACTTCAGGAGAAGAATTTCACCTGGTGAGTTCTATAGGGGTCAAGTGGGGGTTTGTTTTTTGTTGTTAGGGGTTTTTTTTGCAATAGTCCTGGACGTTTGAGCTTGTATGGGTGGATTTTTTTATTCAGGGTTGATTCTTTTTTTTTTACTTTTCTAGTCTAAAATTGCTTTTTTCTGTTTGTTTGTTGCAGAATGTCAACAGCTGATCAAATGGTGCCTTTCACTGAGGCCTTCAGACAGACCAACACTTGAGCAAATTTTTGACCATCAATGGATGCACAAATCTGAAGTAGTGAAGTCTGAGGACTGTGACATAAGGCTACGGACCCTTGATACTGATGTATCTAGCACAAGTTCAAGTAATGAGAGTCTGTGAATTACTAAGGACCTCGCACTGGGAGGGGAGCTACAAGCAGAAAGACCACAGTGCTGCTGCCAATACGTAGGAGGGGCTAGAAAAATACATTCATTATTCTGTAGTTGAATCTTTGTCTGAGGGACTTGATTTTATTTTCCCCCTTTGCTGGTTTCTGCTTTGGAATGAGAGATTTCCTTTGGAAACGCTAATGTTTGGGAGTTGCAGGCCAGTACTTAGTCAAAGACTGACCTTACTAAGAAAGCAGTGACCTCTTGAATACATGGTAAACTTTTTTGCTCTCATAGAGCCTGGACTAGATTTTATTTGCTTTTGAGTGCCTTTTTGAAAGCTGCTTCAGTGGGACTTTCTTTTTTGAGCTGTGTATGTCCAAAGAAGATCCAGTTCATTATAGGAATTTGCTTCCTTTAGACTCAGTGCTGGAGGAAGCAGCTCCTATGATGCATTGGAGAACATGTTCGGTGATTGAATGAAGTAGTCCCATCCGCTGGTGATGGAATACTTGAACACAGACATTTCACTCCTGCCCCCCAGCCCTTTCCAAATCCAACCCACCTCTGCTGCTCAAAATATTTCCTATAGCCTGCACAGAAATATGAACAGGTATATCAGCTTTTTATCAGAAACATTTATTCATGTTTCCTTTCATCATCTCTACCATTGGGCATGAGAAGCCCCTTTCTCAACTCCCCCTGGCCTTTTGTCACCCTGCGAGTCTTAAAGTGTGTATGGGCATGTTGAATGCACAATCAATGCAATATTCAAGGACTTTACTTTTTTTTCCATACCTGTATAATATGTTTCTGTAAACTTGTTTTTTCCCATGTACTATAGTTATTTATTGTTTGGAGTTTAGAAGACCTCCCACAGGTTTCAGCTGTGGCTATTTATTTGGTTAATTTATTTGGTTAGAGTTATTCAACACTGTGCTTTCCCCTCCTTCTCCCCATGGGAATTCTAGTGGTTTGCCCATGGTACTTTTTTTCTGCATTCCTGTCAACTTTTGTTTAAAAAAAAAAAAAAGACAAAAAAATTTTCTGACCTTATCAGTTTTTGTTGAAAGATGGAAAATTGTTGTACAAAGTCTAATTTAAGGGAAATAGAATGACTTTTTAAAGTTTTAGTCAGTATGCCTTTTGTCTGGTATTACTGTACCAGAAATGTAAAGTAATGCTGTTTGGAAGGGTTTTAAATTATTGACATTGTACAGTCTCCGTGCATTGGCTCTGGAAGGTAGAGTGGCAGAGTCATAAACCTTAATTTATTTTAATAGCTGTGTTTCTGTGATCTGGTTGCATTTATGCAGCTTGGATTTGGATTTTTTTCTTCAGTTTAACAGTGTGAAATGTATGGAGATCATATTTTTTATACAGGTATTTCAATTAAACTTTTTTTGTATATAACAGTTCTGTGTTTGTGTGCTCACTTCTGTTTTCACCGTTACTTTTGGTGCCAGCTGGGGAACACTTCCTCCGTTACCTTCTCTAGCTTGTAAAGGTCTACAGCAGCTGTCCGTGCCATTAAGCAGTGACCGTTTTGGAAGAATTAATCCCTCCTCTTGACTGTGTCTGCTTGATGGCTGTATTTGATGTCGAACTGGAGAAAGTGTATGATATAACACTGCACTAATGGCCTGCATAGAAGGGAACTGCCCAGTAGTTGTGGGATTTTTAACTCTAAACACTGAATAACTGAAATGCCACTGTGCTCATTGTCCTTAAGTACAAGAAGGAAGGATTTTTGTAGTCACTGGTGGTTACTGTGTTCACAGTTGACATGTTTACTTTCCATTACATTCAGTTTCCTTCCACCTGCTTACCCCTTCCTCCCAGGGGGTGGATGGGAATTTCCTGTGACCTTACAGGAAGGGGACAGCATTCTTGGAGAGCAGGATGACTTTTCCTCCAGCTCCCTTAGATTATAAAAAAAAAAAAGACTGGTGTGTCACTTTAAAAAGCACTGGGGAATGGTGTGCCGTTCTCGTCCATAGCAGCTCACTCAGCATGTTGGGAGTAAAATCCTGCAGATTACCAAGTTCATCCTAGTCTCTGCAGCTAGAGACTGACCTGACTTAGTCTTTTTGCAGGGGTGGTAGCAATTGCGAGGTTTAACTACCACAGAGGGATCTACAAGGTATATTCAAGGTTGCGTTCAGTCATTAAATATGCTTTGTAGTAGTCACAGTGCAGGGCTAGGCTTGGAATCTGTTGGGTTTATGTTATTTTCCTTTCTGGGGATTTTTCTGCCAGCACATCTACTATTATTTTGGTTCCCTGTGGGGAATATCTCACTTGCTGACATCACATCAAGCTCCTGATGCTGACTAGTTTAGACTTAAAATGCCACTGAATAGCGGGAGGTAAAGCAGAAGGAAAAAGACCATTTTTTGTGTGCGCAGTTTTCCGATGACACGGGGAGGGGGGAAGGTGCGTACCTTTTCCTTGGCCATAAAAAGGAAGTTCAAATGACTTGTCAGGGGGGGAAAAACATAACACACGGTTGTGTCCATCAATTTGTCTGTTTTCTGGGTTTGTTCCTTTTTCAATTTAGACTTGTTTCTCCAGTTTTTAATCAAAATCTGTGTGCACTAAACCTAGTCCGTGGGAAATTCACAAACACATGAAAATGCCTATTGTTAGAACTCTGTTCACAGAAATAGAAGATTTTATAGCTAAGATTGCTTAGGGAAATCAACACAATCGTGTCCTAAGAGAAGAACCCTTAAATGTGAAGATTGGGAGTTTTAATTGATTATATATTTTTGCTTAAGGGAAGGGACTCAGATAAACTACAGGAGAGATTATCCCAGCTCCTAGCTCAGTTCTTCAGGGAAGCACGTTTCTAACCACAAGTGGTCCCTGGAGAAATTCCAGTAGCTGATGATAATTAACATCTTCCACTCCAGTGGCTTCGCATGCTCGCAGCTGTTGAGAGGGGTGGTAGCGAGGCCGTATGGGTGAGCTTCAAAGGGCTACCAGAAAAGCGATTCTAAAAATACTTTTGTAAAGCTATTGTTGATTGCTGAACTAGGGACTTTCAACGTTTCCACAGGAGCCTATGTTTCTTTCCTTAGCTTCACAGAGAATTTCTGTTGAAGCAGTCTGTTTTGAAACATAAAAACTAGGTTTTCACCTTTTGCTACTGAGGCAAAATGCATTAAAAGGATAAAGGTCAAAAGGACACGGGCGCGAGTGCTGACTCCCCTCTGGGATTAGCTCAACATAAAAGGTGCACTTTCAGTACTGCACAGGCAGCTTTAGTTGTGAAACTCCCCTGTACACTAATAGAAGCCACGTGGCTGAAACACCATATACTGAAAGTAATGATTTGTAAAAATAGCTTTTCATTACAGTTGAAAGTTGGAAAATGATGTGTTAATATAGTTCCATTAGCTGAGTGTTACTGCCAAAATGAACAAGTCGGTGACAGCTCCTGGTTTCTCCTGTGCTTCTGTCTGGTATTTTAGTATCATTAAATGTTACTTCTCTGGGATCCTCCTCTTTATACTCTGCACCAGGCTGGTTTTCAACAGCACGAAGCTTGAAAAGTAGAATTCAGCAGACCATTCAAAATACTACTGTTTAAATCACAGCCTGTTTTAACCTTGACAAATTGATTTAGCAATGATCATACCTCGGCATGTATGTATGCTACTGGCTTCATAACAGGTATTTTAAACATATTCCCATGCTGAATGATCTTTGACAATGTAGTATTTTGTGTAATTCATATCCCTAATAAAACTCATTCTTCAGTTTGCGCAAGCACTTCTTCTCTCTGTTTTTTTTTTTTTTTCCCCTTCTTCTAGTTAACTAAGCTCATATTTACTGAAGCAGATGAACAAGAGCCCTTTGAACAAAACTATCAGAAGGATGTTAGGAAGATTGACGAGGGTGTGTTCTTGCCAAACACTTATGCTTCTCTTTCAGTGGTTTACTGACCTCTGTTGGTGAAATTAAAGTATATGTTCCAAAAATAATGATGCATAAATTGGGAAGAGAGATTTTAAAATGCTGCTGACTGACATTTTTAGATGTGGAAGAGTATGACTAATACTTAAATATCCCACAACGTTTGAAAAGCTACCATCACAAAAAGAAGAAGAAAAAAAAAAAAAAAGGAAAAAATTAAGATACTACAAATATGAAAATAGCTTTTCAATTTAAGGGGGAAGAGGGGTGTATGAGTTCAAAAGGTTGTCAGCTCTGCACCTGAAATTACAGAGGTAACCTGCCTAGTGAGCCCCCCCATCACTTACATGACTCTTGGCATGAGCATTTATGAGCATATTAGCCCTCATTCTTCCACTCCATTTCAGTCACAAGGAGAAGCACTTGTCTTCTGCCATACAGATGGGCAATAATTCTCAGCACTGTAACTAGATAACAGAACAGAACACTGTGGCCCTATCAGCTTATTATTAGTGGATTTTTTCGACTAACAGCAGTGATGCTACTGTTGGTAGCAGAAGTCAAGACAGTGGCATTTTAATTTCATTGCAGTACGCAGTTTTTTCTGATATTGTACTGAAGTTTGCTATGCTTGTAAATTCGCAATTGCTTAGTTTCACGGTTACCTGTGATTTAAAAATGTAATATGTTTTTGCCTAAGGGGTTCCTTCAGGTAGCTGATATACCAGAGACATATTAAGCTTTGGTTATATTGCGGAACTGCTGAAGAAAGTGATAAGGAGGCCAGAAACCCATGCAGCTAAAAATAAATGTAAATCTGTATTTAGACAGAATTCCTAATTAATTTCAGAGCATGTTTATCTCAAAATTGGTGGATTCATGTGGATCAATAAGAGATGTGGTCACAGAGACAACCCAGTCTTTACTTTTGCTGAAGTTACCAGAGAACCCCAGAACTGGGGTCTAACTCAAAGCAGAATGAGGAGCAGTAACATAAATCCATTAAACTCTTGCAGAGATTTTCCTAGGTCACAATTCCCCTCCTGTTCCAATAAATTTTAAAAGAATTCAATCTTTTATGTCCTTGGCTGCTCATAATATTACTATGATTTGTAGTATGACCAGGCCCACTCAAGTTTTAAGAAACATTACATGGTTTCCAAGTATCTGTTAAAATTTGCATATTTATATCTCGGATGCTAGGATTTCCTTTTCCTTAAGAACAACATGAAGGAAATTACTTGCCTACAGAAGCATTATGCCTACATAATGATATAAATTCAATATAGGTCTCAGATTAGCTGTGTTTAAGCTCTAATTAATATGGTCTTAGTAAGAATGTTATCTATTATAGCTAATACTCTGCTAATTGACTACACAAACCATTATGTAAAAAGCTTTTTATATTAGTTCAGTAAGAGAATTAGTGAGACCCATACTTTACCTTGCACTTTTTCTCAGGTAAATCTCTGTTAAATGTGGAAATTAGACCCAAGTCATAGGCAACAGAGCATCTTGTGGATCAGTATGCTTCTTTGTTTACTATTAATGACTCAGCAGTCACTTTAACTCTCCAATCAGGAGTAAGAATGATTACAGAAAATTATACTGAAAACTGAAGGGTATTTTGCTCAGTTCTGTAGAGAAGTCAGAAAAAATGTTTTACCATTTTGTGAAACATTGTCTGTGTAACAGTTAGTTGGATTTTTTTTGTTGTTGTTATATATGTTCTACGGGGGAAAAAAGATGCTGTTTTGTTGAAACAAAAAAAGTTTTGCTTGCAACACCTATTTTGGTAATTATGAATGGTCTGGTTTCAGGGTCGAAGTTTGTCTCTCCACTTTTCCGCCTCCCTTCTTTTAGGACAGGAAAACATAAGCATCAAATATCAGTCTCAGTCTATTCCAGTTAAAATATATAATTTTATTAACAAGCTTACACTATAAAAGGTTGGAGTGGGGATCTCACAAATGGTTTTATTTTTGCTAAAAGTTACTATACCTAATAGTGCCATGAAAGGGAGCAGCCTCTTTCAGGGTCATCCCATAGAAAGATGTCCATTAATCTGAAGTAAATGCTCCCATGTTCAGACTCATGCAAGGTTTTTTTCTTGTTTTTTAATGCCTATGTAATAGTAAAAGTCTCACAATATACAGATCTACATCACCACAGAAAAGCACAACAAATCTCAGCTTTCCAGAGGTAACATATATTGTCCAAGCAGACGTAAATAGATAAAGTTAATCCACAGGAATGCAGATTAAGTTGTGGTAAGGAAGAGCTTTATATCTGTAAGGATAGCAGAACACCAGAGTAAACTGACTGTGGAATATATCAAATCATCATTTTCAGAAACAAGCATTTTTCATAAATCATCTAGAAATTACAGCCAAATAAAAAATACTTTGGATTTCATCAGCCTAATGCTCATGAATTAACAAAAAGAGATTTTGGCCCACAACATTCATTCTGCTGCTTGAACCAATATAAAATTTATTGACAGTGGCCCTTTTGCTACTGGCAAAACACTTTTTAATGCAGATTTGACCTAATCAATATAAGTACTGACAGACTTTCTCATGATGGTGAGGCTATGGCGTTACTGACCTTTCCTCAAAGCCAGCATCAGCTAAACTGGTCCTCCCTCACACCATCCCTTCCTTTTGCTGGTGCACTGATACTCAAATCAATAAACTGATCTCTCTGAGAACAACTCAGCATAAGTGAGGGAATATGCACAACCACTTGGGACTGGGCTGGGGGGGGGGGGGAAAGATGCTACTGCTGAAGAAAGGATACATGTAGCAACAAACTTCATTTTCTGTAGTCTGTACCATCCAGCAGACCCCCCAGACTCTATTTTATTAAAGTATTGCATCAAAGAATTTCAAAGGATTGTTGGCAAATCCTGCTGTTTTTAACCTTGCATGCAAATTATTTTGGATGGTTTTTTTCTCAGATTGTGTGCTGAGCATTCGCTTGAAAGGTACGCAGTACCTCACCTCCTGATGAAGTCGAAGAACTCGGATCACTCGGAATCTCACAAAACTTAATTCATGAATATTTTTACACATCTCAACAGTATGCCCTACTTTTTAACCAGCTTCACAGGTACATTTGCAAATGAGAAAATACATGAAACATTTCAGAATAGCTACAAAATAATGACACTTTACAGTTATGCATGAAGAAAAAAATGTTGCGGTGAGAAGTAGTAACACAAACTAGTTGAGACATCATAATTGCATTTATTGTTTCACCTCAAGATCTATGGTTTCCCTTTTTCTCTGTCATTTTGCGTCTCTTCAGCAGTCACGAGCTCCATTGTCATCTCTAGGATATTTCGACCGATACTTATAACATAATATATAATATTCCAATATACTTAAAGGAAAACTTCAGCAATCAACCTTGGAAATCTTGGTCGCTCCCTATATAAACCATGGATTTTGAGTCCATTTTGAAGGTACACTTATCTCCAGTCTAGCACTTGTGGTGATCCACTGGAGCAGCACTAATAGCTGAGCATCATCATTTCCCTGACCGCTCTTAGCCAAAGTGTTCTATGCAGCATAGGACCCAGTTCTGCAGTTCTTGTCCAAAAATTCTGATCATGTCAAGTGGAATGTTGCCTGTGTAATGACTACTGGATTATCTCTTAGCTTGTGACAAAAGAAGGGATGCCCTAGAGAGAAAATGAATAAGAAAGCCTGAAGTTGTAAAGAAAACCCTCTGCTGAAATACTGAAAATATGTCCAGAGAGGAAGAAACAAGCCCTTCTGTCTTTCAGAAGCCAGAGCTGCATCTTCTCTGGAAGATAACTAACAAGTTGATTGAAAAACAAGGGCAAGGTAACTTGAAAGAAAAGTAAAACATAAAAATTATCTCAAAACTTGAGGCCTGGGTGATATTTTTGTTAATACTACAAAAAGCGGTTACTCACTGGAAGCCTTTTTTTCCATGCAACTGCCCGTTGAGGTGAGGAAGCATCAGTAACAATGTTGGTAACAACTGATACGGGTCTTTTCTTCTTCCTCTGCTGTACAGACTGGCCACGACACAAACCGAGGGCCCCATCTGACTCCTTTTCTGGTTTGTGACAAACTCCTGCTGATATAAGTGATGAGGCGAACATGTGAGTCACACTTGCAGAACTGATAATACGTGCTTTCATAGTCTTCACTAGGCCACGTTCTTATTAATATTAAGAAATTAACGTCCACAATGACAACTGCACTGGTGCCAATGGTCTTTTTCACCCACGTAGCTTTCACAATACTTTAGAAGCTTCACTGGCTGATTGTGAATATAGATGACAGCAAACCTTTGCCTACATCTTACTGCCACCTTATAGAAAAGCTTTCTGAATTCCAGAGCAAAGGGATATAGTTGAACAACACTGAACATTTGGCCAAGTTATTAAGAAACTCCCTTTTGTTTTCTAGAACTTTTAAAAATAATACGTTTATTATAGTTCTATTAATTATATTTATTTTTATTTTATTATAATTCATTATAATTGCTAATTATTATCTGTTGTATAACGTAAAATACAAAATAAAACCAGAACTCCAGGATGTAAGTCTCTGCACTTTATTCTAATCCATATTTCTTAGCCTCTGCTGTTCCAGCTCCCAGTGCAATATACTGGAGAAGAGTTTAAAAAGTGAACAGAAATCTAGATCCAAAGAAATCTCAATCATGAATTAATTTGTTATTTAATTACATTTTCTTATCTTTGGCCGTAGTCAGTGACCCAAAAATACCTGAAATTATTTGCTCTTTCTGACTGATTTTTCAGTTCTGCTGGAAAACTTTGAATTTTTTTAATGAATGTTTTGAATGACACAAGTTCATATGTATGACTATATAACTTCCTAATATTTCAGACTGCTATAGTAAGTCTTCTGCAATAAACAGGTTGGTTCAGCTGAAACTCACTGTCAACCAAACACCACAAATGGTGATTATCAAGGCAATATTATAAAGTTTTAAAGAATCCTTGGACAAACACCAGATTGTCAGAAGTACATTTGAAGATGTCTCTTAGTTCTTGCGCATGGCCAGTACAAAGCTTACCTGATACTGGTTTCCAGAACTGTTTTCCTGCAGGGAAAGCTTAGCCTTTGCATTGCAGAGGGCATGTGTTTGTTCTAGAGTACTGCACTTGGGGCTACTAAAATTCAGGTTAATTGATTGCCATTGGTTTAAACCTGGAGAAAAACACAAACATTTGTGTTCAATTGGTCGTGAAATATCTAGATTAACATCTACAAAGCTGTTAACTAAGTCAATTGGCAATCAGCTCAGAGGAGCAAAAAGTCCACATGCACAGACCAGCTCAGGATTGCCTGCTCGAGTTCATTGCCAACTAACCTTTCCCAACTCAATTTTCAAACTAGCACCTCTTTGAGGAAAATGCGTAAGAAACAGTGGTCCTTTTCCTCCTTTTTTTTAAAATTAGTTTTATGCAAAACCTGTTTGGGGATATTTATGGGAGTGTGCTATGCCAATGTAGCTGGAATGGCCTCATCAAGGTGAGGTGAAACCTCAGTCCGGGTGGGTGGGTAGGTGCCTACTGTAGCAAGCAGCTCTTCGGAGCAGGGTGACAGCGCTGCCTGCCCGTCTGCTCACATCCCTCGTGTTGCATCCCTGGTGGGTAGTTCTCCTCTATATTTCCATGTAGGTAGGTTGCCCTCAGAGCCTTATTTAAAAAGCAATTTGAAGCATGAAAGAATCATGTAGATGTATGCTTTCAACCTATAATAGTGACCACCATAAATAAGTAAATGTCATTACAAAAAAATCTGAAACTGAAGAAAAATCACAGTGGCATCTTGTTCTGAATACAGCTGCTCACTCCTTGCTTAAAAGTATGGAGTAGCTACTTCAGACAGATTTTCCCCACACACTTTTCAATCCAACCAACTTAAAAACTGGCTGGGGTATGTTGTACAAATTTTGACCACAAGCTGGCCTGCATATGCCACTGTAATTTATACAGTTGATTACCTTCCACTTTCTCAAGGATATTAGCTGGCATGAACATTCATTTTTTTCATTTCCAGTAATTAATTCCCTGTAGAGAGTGACTGAAAACACTAAACAAAAGCATTTAATCAGAAATTATTAGAGTTGGCTTGTCAGCTGTCTGTTAATCACCATTCATTTTTGTACAAGGAGTGAAAATTTTATTAAACCTTATACTTAATTAAAACATATTGTTTCCGTAGCAGATTGGAAAGTACTGTCGTCTGTTTAGGCTTGTATCCTAAGATTCATTAAGAATTCATGTTTTCTGCAACATGTAGGCATTTAGAGATTCATTCTGTTAGGATCTGAAGAGGTACAAAGGGTGAGGGTTGTAGCACAGTCAAGTATTCTTTTATTGAAGGCCTTCCAAAACCCCACCATCATGCAGACTGACAACACAGTGAAGGAATACTAATGAAATTGAATGGGCTTAAAACGAGAAAGTGAAGAACAGTGAGCGGGAAAAAATTGCTTCACAGATATTGGGATTCATTGTGGTAGGCTGGTCTTGTGAATTATATGGGCACTAGAATTCTGTACAGCCGTTCCTGCTTCAATCTTTATTACAATATTAATTAAAAAAATGTGATTTTGTATATATTTGTCATTTCTAGAAAAGTGACTACAGCAGCTTGTTTAAAACTAATGAAACCAGATTGCTCTGGTGTAACATTCCTCTAAAGAGTCAGAGGGAAAAATGTGGGAAAATGAAAATGGCAGATTACTCTTTATTATTACAGTGAGGTGCAAGGACTTGCAAAACACCGCCTGTTTTCAATGGCTCCTTACATATATCAGCATCCTCCTGCACCATCATTATGTAGGAACATGTAAGAGGTGTGTATCTCATCATTTTTTTCTGGGCAGAATGTTGTATCAGCCCAGGGTGATAACAACCTTGCCAGGGTGTTAAGGATCCTGCTGTACCCATCAAGACGACTGAGCTGCAGTCAGCCATTTGGCCAAAGCCAAGACTAAGAGTCGGCTTCTTTGACCAGCCAGTGATAAGGAATCTCATCACTATGCCTGTTGCTTGTTGTGTGTTGTATTATCTCGCTATTATCTAGCTTGCCAGGTTTTGCTCGGTCCCTGCCCGTTCCTTGGCCCAGGGTTCACCTTTGGCTGTGTGGGTTTCTTGACTCCACCACTCTGCCATTTTTACACCATACCTTTTAGTTTGGTGTGTCCCTTGGCTTTCTTGGTTTCTGTCTTTTGGCTCCAGCCCTGACACCAGGGATTTGCTATACAGCTTTCATGCCCCAGGTGTATTGCTGCTCTGATGACATTAAAGGGATTTCACCATGAACCTGTGGTTGGATGCAGCAGTAACAAGTGCAGTACTGCACCGAGTGACAGACACAGATGTGGGTAAAAATGTGTTAATGGTTTATATTATTGCCATTTATCATTAGCAACCATTGATTAGGTAAGTAATTATGATTGATCCCAAGAAATAAGCACAGCTTTGCTCTTAAGCACTTGCAGTCTACGAAGACAAACAGCAAGCAAAGTCTAAGGGGAAAGGGACAAATTCATTTTTCAAAACAAATACCATCAATTTCCGCTGGCCCCCTGCTTAGCCATTATTAATTCACAATAGTTTGTAGGCATCCAAGTTGGATCTTCCTGCTGTTACTGGAAAACTTTTCTTGTCTCAGGTATGAAAATATTTTCTTTTCCAACTCAACACTACGTTGTTACAACATCCATTCCGATAATCTAATGGTCAAATGTCTGTTGGATCACCTCACAGGGACATCATTGCTGTGTGACATTGACCTTACATCTGGGAGCGGCCTTGCCTAGGGCTTCCCAAATCTGTCTTTAACAAGGTTGTATGACAGACATGTGTAAGGCTCCATGACAGTCACACTTGTTTAAAAACTCCTTGCCACAGTCATGGCACTTGTGACTCCCTGTGCTGCGGTGACATATGACCCTTACACCAGGAATAATCTTCTGTATTATGCAAGGGTGTCACTACAGAAGGGGGATTATGCAGGTCATGGCTAGAGTCTGATCCTGCCTCATCCCCAGATGTACAAGCAGAAAACAGTTGAGTGGATTAATATGTAAGTGGCTTTTAGAGGTAACTGCCCCCTTGTTCTGACATTGTTAGGTGAACAGATGCTAGATGTTGCTAGATGGCCCCAATTTGTTCACCAACCATCTACAACAGCTTATAACATAGTATAACTTTGGACAAGAGCAACCAATGGAACCAGCCCACCTTTGCCACATACACAAACACTTTATTTTTATGTATTAGGCATGTACGCATTACTCTATTTTTATCCCTTGTCAGCTATGAGACTTAGTCATAGTTGGTAGCTGATCTCGTCTCCCCTTCATCAACCAAAAATATTCCAGTCAGAGCAACCTTATCATTTCTAAGAGGAAACAGTACAAGTTACAGTAGGTCTGCTAAAACAGAAGACACACAGAAACAGAAAACAGTGATAAAAGTAGATATCTAAGGTGGGGCTTTGTTTTGAGCTACATAATGGACTGCCCTGGCAGTATGGAGCTGCTGGAGGAGATCTTTCACTGCCTAACTTAATGTTCATAGCTTCATTACATTAGCATCGTATGCAGCAAAATCTCTAATCTACCACACATATAGGTGCCTGCAAAGCCTACATGTTCCTGTTGTTACTAAGAGTTGATTATTCATGCAAATGTCTTCTAAAACCTACTACTTTTCAGGCATATGAATTCTATGTCCTTTTCCCCTATATCTGCATTACTGAAAAAGAAAATCAAGCCATACCACACTGTCAGGTTCCCCCTCCAACTCCTTACCCATTACTGTTGTGCCTATTACCAATGTGTCTTCACTCTGCCAGCAGTTGGGTTGTCAAGCCAGAGAGAAAGAAGAGGATCTCATCTTGGGTCTTATTTATCTTCACTTTGGAAATTAATGCTGTCATGAAGTGTTAACATATTGAAAGCAAACTTGGCTTTCAGAAAAATCCTGGAGCTGGAGGCAAGTAGTTACATCCCTTTAGCTTGGAGTCAGTTAAGTCAGGGGAATTTGGGAATGACTATTTGTTGTATGCAGCATAAGCACATCAAAGCAAGAGTCTTCTCAGACCTGCCTCGGACTATTTCCAGAGGACTTGGGAAGGCCTATGAAATTAACTGTTAGGAAAGTATCAAGTGGGTAGATGCAGAAGCAAAGGCAAAGGTATAGATCTGCCTTAACTGTGTTAGATTCATGAGGTTTTGGGGCTGAGGGGAAACCTGAGATTTGACTGGAACCTTTCTGCCCTGTGACATTTAGAAAGAAATATTATACATCTGGTCCCATTGTTCTCCCAAAGAAAGGAAAGACTGACCAAGAGCAGAAAATCTCAGTAGGTGAGAATCACATGATCTCATGATGATCAAGTAGTGAACACAGGGTGAGGAACACTGATGGGGTGACAATGCACAAAGATGATGTCTTGGAAAGGTCCTTTCACAGGTTTTGGTATATTACAAAGATTTTAAGCACTGATAGCACGTAACATCACTATCTAAAGTTCTGTCTAGACTTGAAGACCAAGAACAGTTTGTCCTGCATCAGACAGGTTTCAGGGAGATTAAAGTCCCTAGGTTTTTCTTTTTCTTTTGCTTATGATATTAATGGAATAGCGTTCATTAGCATATCGTTAATTCAGTAAGTGCTGTTCAGGTGCAAACGTGAAGTGACATGGAGAAGAAGTGCTTGGTCTTTAACACCACCACCACCAACGCTGTAATTTTTCCGCAGAAGGATTCACCACCTGTTAAACTGTTACAGCCAAAGATTAGTAAAAGGTCTCTTTATCTTGAGTGCTTAACGTCAAATGATTTTGCTAACATAGATTTCATTTACATCGTTGGATCTTGAGCCTTTACAGACCGTTAAGATAAGCAAGGCTCCAACAGGTGAAAATGAGAGGGAGGAGGTTTCAGTAGCTGCTCTCCTCCCCAGCCACACCAATTGTAAGGCAATCAGAGCACTGACGTGCCACTGCAGAGCACCCAGCCAGTCTGGAAGAAATCAAGGCTTAAAGAGAACTTCTCCAGTAGGTGTTAAGATCTTCTCCAGTAGGTGTTAAGTGCTCCAATCTTCTCAGCAGGAGTTTCACATGAATGAGAACACCCCTTGGAGATGAGCACGGGAAGAAAACAATGCAGCTCTAAGAGGTGTGAACGGCTCCGTTCACCTTTGGTGGGTCTGATCCGCCCCCCCTGCCTGGGGCCAGGGGCTCAGTCTGCCACGCTGTCGGGCCTGCCGTTAGCAAGTAGCAGGGTGAGACTTGGTGGTTGTTTACATCATAGACCTATGTCATAGATGTCACTGCCATGGTAACAGAGAGAAGGACTCAGGCAATTTTGGTGTGCCAGAGACACCAGCCACTGCAGCCTCAGCTCCCAGCCTCAGAGAACGGCCAAGGGGCAGTGGAAGGGGGCAGTGAAAAGGGGTGGTGGGAAGGAGTAGTCCTCCTCTTCCCCCCTGCCCCGCTTCCCCACCTGTTTCTAGGTGAAGGGAAAGGTAACAGCTACTAAACCCTCTGAGGCCACACAGGGAGAAGGGAGAGGACTTGGATGCCCTCAGTGGCAAAGGGAACCATCAGATCTTGTTTCCAGTAAGAGAAAAGGGATGAAAGAAGCCTGACCCCAGTATCCTTGGGGAAGTATGCAGAGAATCCAAGAGACAGTTGGAGGAGCAGGGACCTTTGTTGCCTTTGTATTCATGAGGGAGGACAGATCTCCTCTCCCCCACCCCTCAGTTCGTTCCTAGCATGCCTTTGGCCTTGAAGATATGCCCTAGTTTTCCCTATTCCATGTTATCCACCTCTCTCATCCCTTTCTCTCCTGAACTACTTTCCGTGCATGGGAAAATCTGGGACAACTCTACCCAAATATCTTTTCTCTTCCAGCCTCTATCTGTTGTCTTCTACTGCTTGCCCCCAGCAAACACATCTGCAGCTAGTTCCTTTTTAATTTTTTAAAATAGTTTGTGTACTATTTTTTGTGCTGTATTTTTAAAGTGTGTTTAAACAGTTGGCGAGCAGTTACAGTGTTTGCCAAAAAGCATAATACTAGCAGTGGAGGGGCTGATTTCAACAAGATACTCTCACAGTTCCTCCCATTGTCACATTGACATGACTTGAGAAGTCTCAGTCAGCGGCAACTTCATAGCCTGCCATTCTACCTAAGTGTTACAAAACAAAGTTACATTTTCTCCAACCCTTCAATGAGTTTGTGGTACCAAGTTCATTATTTAAGTTCTCACTAAGCTACTGTTGTTAGGCTATCTTCTTTGAGTAGTAATTCTACTGTCTATGGTAGCTAACAACAATTGGTTTAGGAACAGCTTTGTGGATGAATGTTCCAGCCAATGAAAAAAAAATTATATAAAAAATTACCTGCTCCATGCCACTGGATTGGGCTGGGGAGGATGTGCTCCTTCTTTCTCCTAGAGATAGGAGCTCATAACAGAAAGTTCATTAAGCCTATTCTATAATCTATGACCAAACCATGCTTTGTCTGTCCTGGGATGGTCTGCTGACCACTACCAAGCATCTTCACTGCTAAAGTCATGCAAACAAGTACTTTTGCCACTGTGGCTACTTCAAATCAGAGTGGCTGAAGTGCCATCAGTGGCTGCTAACTTGTCTGTAAAATCGTTTGGGTCACAGCTAACACTGTTAGAAGAAATTTTTAAATGTTTGCCATTTTCATCTGATGCATACTTTTAGCTAATTGCATCTCAGGGTGTGCCTCTGCTACTGGAAAAGAGCAAACACAAAGAAATGTGTTAGGAAAGTCTGAAAGCTTATTTACAGAAACAATATCTATGTATCTTGGAACTGCTGTGCCATTGGAATAAAAGCAATAACATCAGTGCCTACCATTGGTTCCACACTGATTGTGGCAATCCTAATACTAGGGTTTCCAAATTATGTTAACTGGCATTAATTTAAGACCCTAAACTTATATTGTTTGGTTTATACAGGTTATTTCCCCCATTCCTTTAACAAAAGCACTCATTCAAAGACTGAGGTTCTGTCTTGCTCAGTCGTATGTATAACACATTGGCCTACTTTTCTTCATTTCAGAAGCCACATGCTACATTTTTAGCTAAAATGTATTGGAGAAGCAATGTCCCGTGGCCTTTTCTTAATACTCTAACACTTGTTACTCTTGCTGCCTTTATGTACTTAAAGCTATTGCAGAAACCTGGAGAGACGTCATCTCCTTCTGACTCCCAGTCAACAGAAATCTTCTCTGTATTATGTAAAAAAAAGGTTGGGGATATATTCTTCCAGCCCCCAACATGCACTTGCAGCAGGTCTCTGAGTGTCAAGGTCACACATTTATTTTAGACTTTTTAGCTGTTAGCCAAATAGCTGCAGTGGAATTTGGTCATTAGATACTCAAAGCCAGGAAAAATGAGCAATGATTACATGCTATTAAATGTTAAAAAGAAAGAAAGGGAAGAAAATAAATCACTACCTATCTGTTCACAACTCATAGAAATTTCATTTAAAAAAATAAAAATTCAATTTGTCACAAGGAGCACATCAGTTTCATTGCTTCCAGTAGAATTAGGCTGAGAGACCTGAGAGCACCGAGAAGGGAAGCGAGGTCAGGGCTCCTGCGCCGCTCTCCTTGGGGAGGTGGCTCCCAGCTCCCTGCAACAGCTTTGCCCAGGCAGCGACAGTGCACAAGCACCCAGCACTAAATGAGGCTTCAGTAGCTAAGACTAGTCATGTTTTTGATCTGCAAGACAATTAAAAATATATGAATTCCCAGGATCTTACGTGTGTGAAGGTTTTTCTTCTGAAGAGGAGTGTCACAATAAAAAAAAAAAAATCATGTATTTTGCTGTTAGTAACTTTATACGGAATTGCTTTTCCTGGCGTTAATTTAGGTATTTCTGCAAGGCAAAATGCACTTTGAATAATCTATAATTCTTCCCCAGACCAAACTGTGATTTATACCAGAAACAGCAAATAATATTTTTAAAGGTAAATCAAATCACATGCCATTCTTTTTGTGTTTAACCCTTTTATTTAAAACACACCTGGCTCATTTCAGCAGTAAGTATGAGATATAATTAAGTCCAAACACTCTATTCTTCTTTATGTAACAGTGGAATTACTACAGAGACAGAAGCAGAATCCAAACAATACTTTTAAAAAGAAAAAAAACACATTTTTTTTTTTTTAAAATAAGTAGGATAGCCATCTAACCTACTTATTAATTACACTCCCAACATTAAGACTTGGCAAACCTAACACTAGACTACCTTTTCTATGTGCAAGGCAAATGTTTCAGAGGGGCACAGATGACCTTCCTAAAACAACAATGCCTTCTTAATGTGTACACATTAAAAAAGCATGTGCATGATATATATACACTTCCTCATCCTTGCATGTTTTCTCACTTGACCCCTTAATTTTGTGATGTAAACACCATTGACCAGCGATGCCAGCCCAGATAGTCTGACCTTTAGTAAAGATTTTGCTTGAGCCCAGCTTAATTACCCTTCACCTTAGCAAGAGATGTTATATAAAGGTGAACAGAAATGAAACATCCATTTCTATTATCAACTCTTCCTTCATAAGGCACATTAAAATGGCCTAAGAAAGCTTATTTGATTTTTTATGTCAGAAATATCAGTTCCTCATTTCATTTCGCTTGATGAAGGTCATTGTCAAAGTCCTTAGATGGGAAAATTTTGATGTTCCTTGAAACATACAAGTGGCCTATGAGTGGAAAAGAAAAATCGCACAGGAGGCAGACTTCTTTGAGAATAAAGAGCAACATCATGGTGGCATTTATCAGGCAGGAGTAAAGACAGTGTTTGTTTTGCTTTGCCATATGTCTGCATTAAGGCAAGAATTTATGGCTTCTATTAGCACATATTTTGCTGGATGCACATATCACAATGGCTATCATAACTGAAAGGAAAGAGTTTAAAATAAAAAAGCCAAATGCTGCTAAAGGTGATTTGCAAGAGATTTTTTAATATAAGCCTGTCTTTTCCTCTTATTTAATATGTACAAAAAGTGCATAGGAGGAATCTTAAAGGTGTTTTTATTCCCATTTCTAACAGGTCCAGAATAAACAAAAATATAAAATAAGTCAAAAGAAAGTAATTTAAAAACTAGCATAAAAAATATACTACAATATGTATGATATGCCCACATATTTTATCAAAAGAGAAAGTGGTAAATGGTTTAACTATTTCATTCTACATTTGGGTTTAGACAGACTCCCAGACAAAGATCATTTCTTCCTTGGAATTCCTAGGTATAAACCTCATTCTTGCGTAAAGCTGCCAAGTACCACGTACTCACAGGGTTGTGATGACTAATGGTCTACAGTACTCCAGCCTTTAAAGTAATTGCCACAGCAAACCACCACTTTTTTTTTTTATTTTATTCTTTCAGATACCAACTAGGAAAACAAACACTTCTTATTCCGAATGTCTTGGAGCTCAGCAGGCTGAGAAAGCATACTGCTTTGAAATGTGTCTCCAAGGTAATCGACGTAACTTTTACTTTGAGTAATTAAGTTATGAAAAATACCATAACTTTTCTTTCCCTTTCCCCATGGTTTATCACGTGATCTTTCCAAACCTTATGACACTCAAAGGCTGGACATATTTCACAATGTTTAAATGAACCACCTCAATCTTCTTTGTTACCAAAGCACAGTGTTTGATGGAAAACATAGATTATTGTCTTCTATAAGAAGAAACTGATGATATGCCAATTCTCAAATTGTTTTTTTGTAAGGTAGGGGTCTCAGCAGTCACCGTGCTCACTATGCTGTTACTGCATCCTCAGGCTTGAATAAAGCACCATCTCGTGAGGGATCTCTTTGAAGTAAAGCACTCTCCTGCTTTCTCCCTGATATTTCTGCATGAGGGAGAAGACAACTACTTTTCTCTAGTCTAAATAGCTTCCCTAGGTAAATAGGGACTGTGCAGGAAAAGAAAGTTGAAATGAAAAATGTAGGAGGTATGCACTAATTAGCATTACCCTTATAGCTCAGTCATTCTAGCCAATATTTGTGCTTATAGTACTTGATAACATTTTGTGTGATTGACATCAAGCTTGCCTTTCTTTAAAAATGGAAAAGTTTACCTGCTTAACTGTCGGTCAAATGTAGTAGTAAAGTGTTTACTGAGATTTTGTATGTTTTGTTCCTGCATCCAGAAGAACATATGCAAACTTGTTTGTACTAGAATTTCATACCCAGACTTAGTAAGTGTGATAGTCTTTCAGTCAGGCATATATGTGAGATGCAAAGCCTTTGTCAACAAAAGAGCAGAAGCTTCAGAACTGATACAGCCAGTAGATAGAGCAGAAGAATTGTCCAAATAGCAAACTAACCTTTGGACATTAGACAATTGCAGAATTACGTTGCTTCTGCTTTTTGTTCCATATTCATGGACACCTGTGATTAGAAAAAAAGAAGTAAAAATTTCTAAAAGTTTTTGCTTTGGGGTATTTAATTTATAATCGCAATAAAATCCTCCTTATGGGAGTATTGTCATTACCTGTAAAAGCAGAACTTGGTGTATTAGTCACATTTAGCTTCACTCCAAGCCACTAATGTTTCCTTTTTTTAGATGTTGTCAAGTAATAATGCCCACAGCTTAATATTACTGCTTACCTGCCTTTTCATTGTATATAGCAACAGAAGATCTAATGGCACCTATTCCTCCAAAATGTGATCAATATTTCTAAATGTAGTCTGCCACTTGTTTCACAAGAATGCCTCTTTTTCCATATAAAATAATCCAAAAATGATCAGTGGTACTTGACAGTGGTCCTTGACAGACCGTGCAGCCACCATAAATTTAGCTTCTTGACCCAATGAGCAAGATGCAATCAGAGCGACTATTGCTTCTGGTATATTTGCTTCTGTCTGCTTGCACCGTATCTAGTCTCTTCATTATTAACTTTGCTCCAAATGTTCATATTCTTTTTTATCAATATTCTCAGGAGGCTTGCATGCTGTTCTTCTGAATAATTAGGTTTTATCCAGGAACTAGAGAAGAAAGCTACTGTTCCCTTTATCCTAGAGCTATCCCTATATATGGGTGCTGGGTGTTTGACCTGTCAGTGGACAACATTATCTAAGGTGATATTACCTTATTTTTCTAGGAATGTCAAGTTCTTGAAAATTCCCAGCTCTCCAGTCACTATTTGGCCTTCCAACCATTTTTGTGACCATTCTTGTGACCCCAGTGTAACAAAAAATTAAACATTCAAAGGTAGGAACAGGCCATCCAGAAGATGGAACATGATAAATCCACCGTGACCTGAACTGGAGCTCTTTCTTCCTGCCCCCACCCCTCACCCCACCCCCGGTGACAATAGTCTTATATTGAATGACAATACTTTTGGCTATCCATACCCAAAACCTGGATTGTTTAAGGCATAAGATGAAGATTCTTACAACTTAATTGAAATTTTAAATAAATCTTATAAATTTATATATATATACATATATAATATAAATTTAAATAAAACTATTATATATTTTTTTAAGTAAAACATAATATGACCATTCTAGCATTAGGCTGATGAGGAGCTGAATCTCATTACCCATATGGTCAGATGTCCAGCTCTTCTACTTCACGTAGAAACAGGAGGAACATTGTGGTATCCTCTGCTTCCACCAGATGAAAGCAATTTTGATATATTATTATCAGAAACTATTTCACATCTTCATTGAGGTCAGGGTCAGTTCAGCCTTCTAAGCCCTGAAGTTTGGGTTTCTACTGATGTGATAGGTTTGCCCATTTCTGCTGGGTCTGGGTAAAATAATAGGGTAGAAGGAAATAAATATCAAGTGATGCTTTTTAATGGCTGTGGTTTTTTACTTGCTTGCAATGTGACTGCTCAAAGGTTAAGTCTGTTGATTCCTGCCATGCCCCAATATCTGTTTTCATTACCTGAGCCCATTTGCTATTAACTTGTTTCTGTTCCTCTTTGGTCCACGTCTCTCACTTCTATGAGCTGTGCAGCTTCTTGTCCACTTTTGTTTGTCCATTTCCTTTTACCTAATGCATCAGCTTCAGCAGATTCAGTAAACAGCTTTTGATAGCAGCCTAATTGTCACCAGGCCAAAATGCAATGCCCCACTCTCACACACATCCTTCTCTTCTGCCACATCTGTAAATATGAACCATCATCTAAAGAAGCTGCTGAACTTTAAGTATAGATTTCAAGAGCATCGAGTTTGGAAGGTGGTTTTCATGTTTGTCCTTTTAGGATTTCAGCAAACACAAATCTCTTTCTTGGGACTACAACACTTTGAACCATGTGTACATTTTTTGGGAAAAGGTAGGTGCTGTGGACTGTGTTCAGGCATAGAAGGCAGATAGAGAACATGCAGGTGAGAGATCTCCACCTAAGATTTAAGCTATCTTTTCACAATGTCCCTCATGACCTTGCTATCCAAATGAGGCTTACAGCCTTAGTATCATCTTTTTCTTACCTGATACTCATACACAGCAGCAATGGGCTCTTGCAGATACTGTCTAGCAAGAACCATAAAATAAGGTTGAAAAAGTGTGTATTGTTGATAAGTGGCACAGAAGTTGCTAGTTAGATTCCTGCCAGCCAGATACACATTCCATTACCGTACTGCAGCTGTTCAGCTAGTAGATGGATAACTTCTCTCAGTTGGCTTCATGAACCTTAAAGGAATGGCCAGTTCATCAGATCCTGATAAGAATAGCAAGCTATTTATCTGCATAGGAAAAAGCTAGAAATGCATGTACTTCCCTTTCTGCATCCACAGAGGAGCTGTAGAAAATTTGAGTTGTACATTTGACCTGGTGAGCTAAGCCAAGGGAGGTTAAGTGGCCCTGGTGGTATGCAAGGCATGCCAAACTGCAGAGAAAATTCTTTTCTTACTGATGTATCACTTCAACAAGTCTCCAAGCACAGTGTGGGGCTATGTACGCTCTGAAAAGGCCTGATATAAGTAGACAATACTATAAAGGCCAAGCCATCCTATCCATACAATACCAGCAATGACTTATGAATTGTGTGATCTATGGGTAGTATGGTTTGAAAAATTCTTTGTGATACTGAACTCGCAAAAAAAACAGATCCAGCTATAGATCTTCCAAATCCAAATAGACTGGCTACAAACTGCTGACAGAGGGGGTTTAGTTGCCCATCCTCTTTTCTATGGTTAATGGCAGGTTGCAAGTGGTTTCTTCCTTTGTTATATATGGAAGGAACTCAGCATTAGCTTCATGATGGTTACCTGCTTATCTTAAATTCTTGAGCCACTGATGGATATAACTAATTGGATGCATAATCTTTTTTCCTATAGTTCTGCAAGTTGCCTCTTGTCTCAGACCAAGAACTGGTAGGGAACAGTAACTGTGTCGCCAAAGCTTGCTTGATAACTCCATAATCATCCTTCTTTAGGAGATGATGAGATAATTATGTCCAGCCAGCATTTTTATTTTTGTTGATAATGAGAAGCCAGACACCATGCAAGCAGAGCAGCGCAGACATCTAGAAGTGACCTGAAGGAAAAAGGAAGATTCATACAGCTTCAATATCTACTGTTTGATCTGCTGCTGACATCTGGACTCATGCTTCATGGATTCTCCCTGTGTCCATCTAGCAAGCAGAATCACCTACCCCAAATTATTCTTCTGCTGTGATGAAAAAAGTTAATAACCAATGATCAGCCCTTAAAACTCAGAGACATGTATTCCACCATACGCTTGGAAACAACACTCTATGCTGCTCATGGCATAAACCAGCATAAATGGCATATGGTGAGGCTTATTTCTAATGCAGAAGTGAATACTTGGAAGAACCTGTGACAGTATCTTGGACATCCCAAATTCTGTATACCTTACAAATCACCCATGACCTCAAAAAACAAAAATATTTGTAAATCAAATGCTTCCCCCTCTGCCCTCCCCAAAGTTTCCTTCAAGTATGTTTCCTTATTGAGGCAGCAGATTTTTTAAATATGTTCTGTATTTTCTATATTAATTACTGTTTTGATCCAACCATCTCTGACTGAACTACCACAAAACAGTTTGTCTCCCTGTGTGGAGGATCATGACAAGAGTCTTCAGTTAATACCAAGCTTCACTCCAAGCCAAAACCAGTGACATGTGAAACTGCATTCTTTGTAGTCTTGAATGTCCAGTAGAGATTTAAATTCATGGCAGCAGGCTGTAATTCTGAAGTAAAAGAAACACAGTTTAGCTGGGCTCTGGTCCTACTTACTTTTGAAAAGGTCTGTATGTTCTTTACAGAAAATTGCATATTCTCTTTTAGAAAGGGTAAAGAACAGAGTTTTCAAACCCAAGATCCTTGGTGCCACTACAGAATAAGACTTTTATATTTTGTGTCTGTAGTTCCCAGTCCTACAGTTGAGCAGGAAATGAAACAGCTCTGACACTTATACAGCACTCATCAAAAGCGCAGGAAACCCATGTAACCACATACTCGGAGTACAAATGAGAATGAACAGAAAATATTTTCAATGGTGATACAGAGCTGCAAATTAGACTCACCTCCAGAATTTAAGCAAGCAATACTTATCAACGTACCCACCACAATTTCTTAATGAAATGATACCATGTAAAAGTATTCAGAACATAATGCAACAAATAAAGTATCCAGGTTGTAAACTTTTTGAGAGAGGTGACAAAAAGAGAGTGAGCAAGTTTCTAAGTGGCATCTTCAAGAGATACACGACATGACAAGCGTAGCCTAAGCCAGCACTTCGGCTTCCTTGAGCCTGCCTCACCTGGGGTGCATCCATCCAGTAATGTACAAAGCCACAAGGTCCTGGGTAAATTAGACTTCCAGGTGGGAACAAATAGTGAGATGGTACCTGTTCTCATGATGAAAGAAACTGCAGTACCAGAGTATTGCGCATCCCATAGCTGTAATGAAGCTAGTGGACTGCTCTCTGGCATATGATAAGGTTTTGATTTTACTTGAATGCGCCATCAGTTTTAGGGGTGCTTTAGAAATTGTAGGCGGCATGTCATCATGTTTAATCCAGCCTGTCCTATAAACCAAAATGTTTTAATACATTTCTTTTGCATTGTTGAAATAACAACACTCTTTCCTAGCTAATGTGAATTCATAAAGCACATTTCTGTCCTGTGAATTTAGCCCACTAGAAAGGGGATTGTCTTGGCTTGCTGGTGTCAAAATGAGCATATGGCTTTTGAGAAGACAATGAAATGTGTTCTGCTGGCAGTCATCCACAGCATCATCAGCTCTTCTGTGAGTGTTCTCCTCTGTATCCTGTGAATACTGAGTCAGGAAAATGTCACTTCAGCTGTGTTTACATCCTTTCATGTTCATAAAAAAAAAATATTCAAGGGATCAAGTTTCTAAGATGACATCTTTTTAAAAAAACACATAAATTTAGGCTAAAATGTTTGCTGAAACTTATTTATTATTTTGATTCATTTCTACACCTTGATTTTTCATGCTTGATTATGCATATCAATCCATCAGGAAGGAGACATTAGCATGTGAGTTGTGTAAATAACCAACGACATAGGAACTGTGATACAGAAGTATTGATATTCACAACAGAATGCTGATGAATTTGTTTGCGGAGTAATTGAAAATAATAAAATTAAAGTTTCTCAATCTGCTTATGAATATTCTGACAAGGAAGAAAAACCCAAAACAACCAAAGAATTTTTCCTTCCAAAGATTTATTATTTGTTCCACTTCAGTCACAGATCAAAAGATTGCTTTCCAGTTGACATTTCTGTCTCACTGAACACAGCAACTGCTTCTGAGATTTACCCAGGTGTGGCAGATGAAAATCAGCTGTGTTAGGATCAGTTAAGTGAAACAGACACTGCACTGCTATCTAGAAGAGTGTACAGAAGGAGACATACTGTCTATTTAGACTGAGATATACATAAACTGTTTTTTTATAAAGATACCAGTTTTGTTAAACAGCTTTTGTTACACCAATGCTAATCATTAAGTGGAAAAAAATGTCTTAGAGTAGCTTTCAGTTTAATTAAAACTTACAGACAGTTTAGGTGTAGGTTTGCTCAACAGCACAAAAAACACCCCCAAACAGCTAGCAAAACCACTGTCGTTTGTGTAGGCTTTACATTTCATGCTCACAAAACCTAAGCCAGTACAGAGCTGAAGTGCCATGGAGAGATGATACCTGATCCTGTACAAAGCTTGTTAGTACAACAATAATCTGTCAACACTTTAAAACAAATTCAGCCAGGACAAATTTATTCCATATCAGCATTGTGAGTCATATGGTTTCAGTTTGGCTGTAAACGTCCTGAGGATGTATATTCTGTTTTCAAGTTATGGCTTCTCTATTTTACATTGGTTTAGTTATAGCATTTAGGTGCATGTCTCAGGTTACTGTAAACCATTTTTTGTGTACATATAATATTAACAAATGGATTTCCACACTTCATGGAAGGAGTTTTTACTCCAAGAAATATTCTGAATATAAATGTCAGTATGTTCAATCACTATATCAAAAATATAGGATGAAGCAAATCCAAGTATATGTGCCTAATGGCAAGAAGTTACAAATACTTGGGGAGGAAATTGGCAATGTTCTCAACGAAAAATAAAAGTTGACTGCTAGGAAGTGTTTTTTATTTCCTCTGGATGACAAGAATAAACCTTACCTAACATGGAAGATTCATCAGTGGAAGTTGCCCCTGTTTTCCATTAGCCCGGTAGAACTTCGGCTTGTATCATCAAGCAACAGAATGGCAAAAACACCTCAAAGACCAATATCCAGAAGATGTTTGGATAAATGCAGAGGGTATATATCTTTTCTTGTGGACAATAATAACAATATTTTCAAAATCTGTAAATGAATTATCATTTAAAACACTTGTAACAGAAACGAGCATTGAATTCTGTTAACTTGTTTATTTGTCCAATTGCCATCAAAGTGATGTCCTACGAGTGACATTTACTATCTCTGAGAATAGCGCTGTCATGTTACAAATGCAATGCAATTGTAAGAGTTTTCCTTTTCCCTCATTTAAAAGAGTTTTCCAGTCTGCACAACTTTTCCTTTTTACAGTATTGAATACCATACTTCTACTTTAAGCATAAGATGCAGTTGGTCTTCTTTGGTTGAACTAAGTAAAAGAAAAATCCAAACCAATAACTACAAGGTAATATTCAAAGATCTTCCCAAACAAAATTCGGGTCTGCTAAAACCTGGCAGAGATCTCTTGGCAGATCTCTAAGCTCACTGAGATTTCAGAGTGGCGAGCGTGCCATTTGCAAGGAGCAAGCAGTGCACTAAGGCAGCTGAGCTTCCTGGTATGATCCTTCTGCATCTACCCTTGTCTGACAGACACTACATACACCTCAGGCGAATTGTTCAGAGCCTGAAATTTTGCATGTTCTATCCTAGCTTTAAAGGGGTTCATTTTTATAGAAAGTTTCAAATGAACACTTTTATTATGTGAACATGAAAAATAACCCAAATCTTATTGTATTAACATTTACACCTGTAAAACACATTCATAATATGACTTCACTTAGCTTATTATCCAAGTTTTATATTCCGTAGCATATGCAGTAAATGCAGTCTCTATTCCCAAGGAACAGATGTGCATATGCATGTGCAGATGTGCGTGAGAGAATATGCGCTCTGATTCTGGAGAGGGATGAGTTTCCTTAAAACAGATAAAACTTTAAACAAACAAACAAAACACGCTAACCTGATAATAATAGGAAGTCCAGAAGATGTGAGGGTGAGAGGCAGCTGTCTGCCACCCCGTACCTTTTGGGACGGCCATTCTCACAGAGCTATAACAGACTGTTATATAGAGTTATTTAAGATAACTCAAGCAAGAATTTACAGCTTCAGTTTCTGCAGTGCATTCTGCACAGGCATTTTACCTAATCTATTCAACGGATCACTTAAGATTTCCAGCACTGGAAGCAATGGTCTCTTTGCTCCCTTTTGCTTGAGGGTCTGGAATTGACTGCCAAGGAAGCATTAGCCTCCAGGGCTAAGGGAGATGGTGGCATTACCACCTCCCCCCTTGCACTCTGCTGGGAAGGAAGGGTGGACTAACACCTTGAAAAGACTTCCTTGGCTACTGATTATCCCAAACTCCTTTGCTCCATCCTGTTTCTGCATGGTCCTGCCCATTTTCAAGATTATACCAACCCTTTTGAATTTAGCTTCTTCATCTGGAGTAGTAATAGCTGCCTCGCACTTCAGTTTTCCCCTCCTCTTCCCCCCACCTCCCTTTTGTGAGCAGGCTTTCTGCCACTCTGTGTCCACAGCTTGGGATACTGCCAACACAACTGAGACAGCAAGTCTGGAAATAGCCTATGGAGCCTCGCTTTTGCTAGACTGGAAACTTTTATATAAAATAGGCTGGAAAGATTTATACAATGGATTGGCAGATGATTAACAGAAAAACACACCCAGGAGCCAAAATGAATTTTGAGCACTGTGGAACGATGCCAGCTTGACAGCTCTGCAAACCAAAGCTATCCACAGGACAGGTACAGGACAGGGACCAACTCTTCTAGCTTCTGCCATCCTCTTTGAGAAAATCTGACTGTGATGAGCAAGTGTTTCTATAGCTGTGATTTCTTTTGTTGTGGTAAGACCTGGGGGTTAAACAATACGGAAATAATCTCATAAGCACTGTATATGTCTGTTTAGGGTAGACTTTTTTTCCTTCTTTGAAGTTCGTGACAGCAGTTCAGATCACATTAGCATTTACAGTAGGTCAGACTCATACCACTACTCAGATCCTTTTAATTGCTCAGCAGAAAGTGTTTTCAACCAAAGAAAAATAATTTCAGGTGGCAAAAATTTTCAAATCTATCTGACTTCAGGTAAGTTATCTGTTAAATAAGACCCTATTAAGATCAACAGTATCAACATCTAACCCCTTGATAGCAGATACATCTAGGACCCCCCCCCCCCCCCCCCCCCCATGCTTCATGTCAGGAAGATATTTTCCACTTAGTTATTTTAATATACAGAAATGGAGTTCTCTAAGTCCAATGGTATTCATAGCATATCACAAACTTCAGCCCAGGTTGGATGGGGCTTTGAGCAGCCTGGTCTAGTGGAAGGTGTCCCTGCCCATGGCAGGGGGGAATCTATGATTCTATGAACTCTTTCATCTTCAGCAATTGAAAATAAAAAAATTAAGAAGCACCTTACTATCATTAGCAGTATATTACCAATCATTATTGTATTTTGTGTTCCCATGCATTCCTTTAGTTCCTATTTGACTTTACTAAATGACAGTGACTCAAAGCCTGGCTGTTGGAATCACAATAGGAATAGTTGTTCTAATTATATTACTAACATTTTACCACACAAAATGTCTAAACAATAAACCTGATGCTCCAAATTTGAAGACACTTTCTCCTCTAGTAAAGGGCACAGCAATATTTACTTAAGGAGTATGAATCATTCCATAAGGAATATGAATGTAAGATCTATTATATCCAGAAATCTCTGTTTTTCAGGGTTGGGGAATACAGAGAAGTAGTATTTTAAAATTTAATTAGGAAAAAATATATTTACCTGTCTTTAAAAACTGTGTTGTGTTTTTTCTCATTTTAAAGGACAGTAAAGCAATTTTTTATACATTTCTGGAAATAATAGAATAAGTCTTTACTTTTGCTGAGGCTTAATTAGTTAATTTAACACAGCATCAGCCTTACTATGAAGCTTTATACAAATATTCATTCCCAAGTAGCTTTCCTGCTCAGATATAAGAAAGTGCATCTAAACCAATAAAGCCTGATTCAGGAACTGATGGGCTCATTTGCATCCTGGCCAGAACATCAATCAATAGCTTTCATTTTGTTTAAAGGCCAGGGGCCAAATTAGAGTCTGAAAAGTCCTTGTAAAACCTTTGGGTAATTTTGAGATTGAGTCTAATGAAAGATTAATGAATACAGGCATCCATTTCTAGCCCATCTATTTACATTCGACTTCTACCTTCAGTCCTGCTGAGTGGCAATCAAAGCGAATCAGTCTGTTTCTGCAGATAGTGCTGACTAACTAAGAATAGCTTCTTCTACCATAGCTGTCTCTCCATGTCATTCTTTTCTATGCCTGTATCATAAGCCTAGAAAGGCAGATATAGGAAGAAACAGTGGCTACAGTCTGGGTGTTTATGACTCATAAAAATTTACCGTAATTTCCACTCTCAGTACAGGAATTATAGTAAATACCTAGCTGTGGTAAATATCACCACATAATGGCTCCTCCATGCTACAGACATGGAGAAAAATTTCCACTGGTGAATGAGAGCAGCATGTTCTTTGAATCATAAATCATTTTTCCAAAGCAAACAGCTGAGTATATTTGGATACATGATTCTTTTTACAATAGTAATCACTAGATTGAGTAACCTAAATTTTTTATTCTATTTAATAAATGCAGCTAATTAATTTTACTTTTCCAGTATGATATGATCTCCAGGAAAAAATACATATTTTCATTACTCCTATGTTATTTACTTTTATGAAACACTTGTTTTCTTGTTTAAGGGAGACTAAATATTCCTGGTCCAAAATTTTGTAGCAAGACTAAGAGCTCAATTTTAGCTGCCATATGAAATGAGTTATTTTGTAGACAGACTTAATGTGCCCCAGAAAAAGAATGAATTGTCTTTCCTGATGAAAGTTGCTAGACGTTTCTCATACTACTCAGCTTAACTTAATCTTCATGAGAACCCTCCCTTAAATTTCTTCTCAATGATCTTTTTACTGTGGAAATGTTACTTTGAGACAGAAATATGTGAGAAGCCTTTTTTTCTAGCCTATTTGTTTCTTTTCCTTCAATAGTGATGTCATTTTTTCAGATAAAGAAAATGTTTTTTTAAAGCAGCTTTTCTTGTAAATTTTGCTTCTTTTTCTCTACATTCATATTTTAAACTTTATGTATAAAACTAACCAGTGCTCAGAACACACATTTTCTCTCCCCTTCTCTGATAAGTAGATAATACATATTTGCTTTCTCCTGATACCATTGAACTGCTGAGTGTGTCTGAAGTGGTCTTCAGTTATTCGCTCTCTTTCAAGCTAGCTGTGAAATTCCGGTCCCTCTTACTATGTGTGGATCACCACTCTCAAACATTGAGGAATACTCGCCAGCTTTACATTGACAATTCCTTTTATTGTTACTAGATGCTAATCAGAGAAGGCGCTGATGTTGAAGAAGTGATTTCACAGAGTTCTGCTCCATGCTACTGGAAGTGAAATCTATTAATAGACTTCAGGATTCAGTGTAAAAGGAATAACAAAGTCTCTCAGATATTTTCTTGACTCTGATTAGAGACCTTGAGGAAATCAATAGAAGGTTTTACTTATGTTGTATGTACTATAACAAAAAGGCATATTCAATTGCATCTGTGTAGACATGGAATAAGATTAGACTTGCTTTAGATTTTCATCTGGTTAATTGGAGAATGTGCAAAAAAACCCCTGGTTTTCCTTTGTTGTGAATGTTAATAGTTTAATTTTTAATATGTGTTCCAGAAAATTCCAGATGTCCTACACAGGGCTCAGCAAAAAGTACACTTTAATTGGGACATAAAATACATACAGAGGAAATCTCTTGACATATATATGCATGTCATGCACTTAGCTGAATTATTTTTAAACTGAGTTACAGAGTTAAGTTGTGTAAGCTTGTTATTTTGCTCTGTTTAGAATGACCAGCACAATAAGCACCTGATCAGTGAATCAAGTTTTAAGCTACTAGGAATGGTAACTGGTAAAAATTAGCTTGGCAATTAAAAGTACTTTTAGTCTCAGTGTTGAATGGGACCTAAAGATGTCTATTACCAATACAGGTTATTTACAGGCATGGCTCAGAGCTTAATTTGATGAATGACTCATCTTTGTTAAACTGGAGAGGGTGCCCATGAAGAAAAAACCTTTTGAGAGAAAAACATTTGCCCCAAAACATACAGTGGCGGATGTGTTGTAATAATTTATATAGACAATCACATTTGAAACAACTATTTCTGAATTATTACTAGGCCTTTGTAATTAAACAAAATTTGATAAAGGCGTGGGTAGGACTCCAGGTATCCTGAGAACTTTTTTTTTTTAAAAAATAATTCTCATGGACCTCACAAATGTTGCTTAAACACTGGTAGTTTCATTGCTCTTCTGTAACAATCTTGTGTTCTGCCAGATGAGTGGCATATCTGTATGTAGAAATGACCTGACTGTGGATCCAGAGCCACAAAGGATTTCTTTCCACACACCAAAAATAACAAGGGTCGTGTGGTACTTCATGTGAACTGCAGTGTGCCACTCCTGAAAATACTGAAGCTTAGCAAAAAAAGGCAGGACTACATTCAAGTTAATATCCCAATTCAGTGAGAGTTTCAGAGTTATGAGCACAAAGGTAAGAACTATCGCAACGGTGGTCTTCATCAAGAGGTACCACTGGCTCAGGGATCTCTCCTGTGAGTTTTCCTCTCAGGGCTTCACCTCTCATGGGGAAGTCATGTTCCTAGGCAGAGGAAAGGCCTAACCATCCCAAGAGGAGTCCGACTGTGGTGGGGTAAGACGGCACACAGGAACACAGACGTGGTGACTGAAGAGCTAAAGCTGCCACCAGGTAGATTTTTAATGAGGTAATCAGGAGACCAGAATCCTATCAGGTCACTGGGAGCTGCAGGAACAAGACACATCATTTTCTGACTACCCACAGGGAGCCAAAACCTCAGGGGCTGATTCCGGCACTACTAAACTCTGGGCACTGCTGATTTGTGCAGTGAGTGGGCAGCCACATCCCACTGGTTTCAGTGCAAAACCACCTCAAGATTTTTCTTCTGTGAAGAAACTGAATTAAACACACAGGAAAGCATACAAATAAAATTCAATGTCCTTTGATAAAAATGAAGAAAATCTCAGTACAATTCTTCCTTCTGACAGCTCATTGCAGCTTTCTTCTTGGGGTAGATTGTGGTCCTGTAAAATTCTTAGACAACTTTGTCATGATATATGCACATTTGCATCAATAGAACACATACTTAAACTGTTTGAGGGAGCCAGAAGGTCTAAGAACACATATTATAAGAGGAAGCTTTGAAATCTGTGTGAGTTTGACGTCTCAGTTCTGTCTGTTAAATCACTAACCAAAGGTGGAAGAGACAGCTGCTTAATGTGTGAAACAAAAGGCACACAATACTCGCCTAATAAATAGACAAAACCCCTTGATGTATAAATGCAGGTGTGCCCTAGTCATTGTTCACAAGAAAAGTTTGCTTCCCAGCCCAAGGCCTGTGATCACAATATTCTTCCCTGTGCAGCAATTAAAAGGTGTCCTTCACGTGCTCAGTGTCCCAGCTCTTAGCAGAGATCTTGTCACCTACCGGAGATGACACAATATAAACAAAAAAAGGGTAGACGTATGACAAAAAGATGTGCTGGAAACTTGTCTGCTCTTTCCAGCTATATTGGGTGATCTAATTAAAGGTATTACCCTATTGACCATGTCTTCCTGTAACTCCCATTGCATTTCAAAACTGTTCTTGTGGGATTATCTCCCCCATGCACAGAACCTGTTCATCTTGTGCAAGCAATGAAGCCTGGCGAATCAATATATACACTTTTACTGGCAGAGGATTTTTGCAATTAATTTTAAATAAGAGTAGAAATATTCAAAATGCTCTAAAAGATTGTCTTGAAAAGCAAACAACAAACTCAATAAAAACCTTTCTGTGCCATTATATCCTTTTCTTTCAGACAAACCATTTACCTTCAAACAAACCATTATATACATGATGATTTCAGTAAATGAAATAAATAAGGTTTAGGAAAATTATGTTCTGTAGACCATGCAAATGAACTTACCAAAATTTAGATCTCCACAATGTAGACATAAATATCTGACCTTTTTTCCCCATAGCTGTTTTTATAATCTGTGGAAAAAAAAATATGTTCTTGGGTGCTATTCATCTCATGTCAAAGTGGCAACCAAAATAAATCAGATGAATTGAACTCTAAATTGCCTTTTTTATTACTGATATAAAGGGACGTTAGGGAGACTACCTCAGATGTAGAATGCTACAAAAATAGATATTTAAAGTTTGGTGAAATTAATCTCATCTCATCAGAAGATGAATCCCATAAAAAATGGCTGTTTAATAGCCAGTCTATAGAAGAGGTTGTGACACCCAGTATTTTACTATCTGATGTAATTTGACAAAGCAATTATAACTTTACAGACTTCTGTAGATCCTGTTTCAATTGTCAGTCCTTAAAAGCTTTTGTATTATAATTTATTTGCTAATCCAATAAAAATTATTGCACTTCGAACCCTGTCCACTTCTCCCAAGGAAAGCTGTAACTGAAAAGCTTTGGCTATTCATTTCTTTAGGTCCCGCTGATTATATTAGTCTTTATCTTACAGAATTGTGAAGTTCCTGCATCAATCTATGTGAAAAGTCATGAAAATAAAAGGTGTCAAGGAAGAAAAAAACCCAAAAGGCTTTGTAAACAGTTTTTCAAAAGTTAATAACTTTACGGTCTTTAGTTTAAAAACAGAAGGTAAGTTTTAGAAAGCGATTAATTTATATGCACTATGAACTCAGTAATGTGAATTTCATGTAATTTTAGCCAATTAAATGCTGGTATGTTTGTATTGGAGCTGGAAAGTCTCTGCAAAAGAGGGTTGGAAATACCTTCCTTACCTAGTGAACAGTCATGTTTGGCCCAGAAGAGTTCTCCTCTGTGTGGCTCTGATAAATTTCACATAGACATAAATGCGTGGCTGGAGCAAACAGTGATGGACAGGGACTTCTTAAACTAGTTTGCTTACTGAAGACAACATGTAGTTTGATGGTGTTATGCTAACGCTTAGGGTCTCCCTGTAGTCAATAAACAGAAATGTCCTTAGAAGACAATTAATTTCAATTATTTTAGGCATTCTAGGATGGGATGGGATGGGATGAGATGAGCATCCAAAGATGCCTTTCAGCATTACTTAGGAGAAAGTCTAAACAAATGTGATACATGTTGTAGTTTTGAAAAGCTGAATTTGAGTGAGAAAATCCCATTCTAATTCTTTATGGGCTTAAATTGGATATGCATATTTACAGATTTAAATACATTTGTGAACATATAAAAAAGTGCATATACAATGTGTTTATCTGTTTGAAAAAGAACTTTAGCAGCGCCTAGTGAGTCATATACATAGTGTCAGAAAGTAGGATATAAATTATTTATTTAGGGTTTTTTTTCTTAGACAAAGGAAAATAGGTAACTGTGCTGCAGAATTAGTAGATAACTACTGAAGTGTTTTGGAAGACAGTTGACATTTTTAACTTGTTAATTGAATAATAAATTAACCTTGCGGCAGCTATACCAAGGCTAAGGTTGGACTTCTCTGACTCTTAGAAGAAAATACAACACCTGCATAGGGAGGTAAGCTGTAAGATCAAGGCTCAGCTTTGGAGACTGCTGGCGCTGAGTACCAAGGCAGAGGAATCCAATGCCCCAGTCCCAGCAATGCATGAGATGATTAATACTCTGAACTTCACTCCCATGGTCAGGGACTCCTAATGGTTGATGTAGTGTATCTCTACACATCAGTGTCCCTTATGATCCTTTCTGCTCTTTATTTACTGGCCCTCCAAATGTGTTACTGTAGACTTCCAAATACTTTGTGGGTGTTTATCAAAATAAGTTAAAGCCAGCCAGACTGGACTCCCCAGAAGCGGCCATTGATAGACCAACGTTACTTTACTTGGGCACACAACTCTCCCAGGAAAGGGCAGATGTTGTACATTACTAAGGGTTCTGAATTTGCTGCTCCAGCACAAAATTCCCAGAATCTGCAAAGTCCTGTTCCAGACAGCCAGAATTTCACTTGGGAATATCTTTATAATGTCAGCTCTACTGCTTTAGCTTTCTCAGAACCATGGCCCCGCTGTTTCATGCAATGGTAGCTCCCATTCAGCATGGCTTACACTCACTGAGTGCCAGCTTCCCTCCTGAGTATTTAATCTTTTGCTGATGTTACTCTCAAGGGGAATTTTGTTACTGTACCTTCAAAGACCGAAAATCAGGCTGGTTTGTTTTGTTGCTAGCGTTGCAGCACCACTCCTTTGAAGGTATCCTTAGTAATTTTAGAGACTGCACTCAGCCTCACTAAGCAACAAAATGAGCCTAGTTCTTCTACCTGATGGAAATAGAAATATTTTTTTTTTATTATTATTTTGCTGCCACAAAATGTCAAACTTCATCTTTTCACAACCAACATGTATTCATAAGCAGCAACTAACTAAATATAGAGCCTGGGAACATTTGAGATATTTCTGCATTTTTCACTGAGTTCATGGGACCAAAGCCACTTATTGTCTGCTGAATGAACATCACAATAACTCAAGGTGACATCAGTAAGAGCTCAGAAAAGAAATTTCAGCTCTGATGGGAGTCCAGAAGCTGTAGAAGCAAGCTAGAAACCCCTTGAATATCAGCAAAATCAGAGGCCAGGAGTCCAGAGTCCAAAGCCTACATATTTGAGTGAAAAAGGTTTTAGAAAAATAAGATTAAAGTCTGAAGTCAGACAAACTAATGCAACAGCAATTTCTCTCCAACTTTGGGCAGCATACACTTGCAGTTGAGTTTGAGGCATCCCAGGAGGTTTCCACAGTGGGTGGCATGCTCTGCTCCAGCAGCCTGGATGTCAAGCAGCTCACTGATCTACTTCTGAACTGCTGCAGTTTTTAGCAGGACACTACAGATAAACCACTGCTTATTTTGGAACCTCAGAAGCTGACTGAGCAGAGCATCAGGCAGAGGCTGGAACTAAGCAAGCCAGGTCTTGATTACACACACAAAGTCAGAGCTTTGCCCTTAGTCAAATTTCATAAATATCGGGGCTGTGGCTACTTTGCCATTATGGAGGATGAATTTAACATTCTGTAAGTGATATAGCTTACAATTCTGTAAGATATAGCTGTGCAAGTACATTAGTGCCACATTAATGAAATTCTCCCTATTTTTAATTTTCATTACAATTATTTGTTCCACATCTGTAAAACAGTTAGTACAGTTGAAAGGAAAAAAACTCCCCATGAAATAGCTTTATTTTCCAGGGCCTTTGATAGCCATATAACCTTTACATTAAGGTAGGTTTTACATCTAATTGACTATGTTTCAGTGAACACAGAGATTTATTGTCCCTTGAAGAAAATATTGACCTCAGCTTTGCCTTGGTCAATAGGTTGTCTAACAGGTCAAGAGAATTTAAAGACCTTCAAAAAGCAGATATTTGATTATTATTTACATGTGTGCAACTTACAGAAGTACATACTCATTTAAAGTGATAAAATCTCTCCTATATAATAAGCAACCTTTGTAACAGAGGCATTCTTTATTAATGCAACTGTTAACCCATAATGGTTTTGTCAAATACTTCATGCTCCACACTTCCATCTTGAGTGCTCAAGGCTTCATCCCACTAGAAAAAAATTGCAAGAACACCCAGGAATGTTCACACTTGCAATATTCCGATTGCTGGCGAATTCAGACCAAAGGAAATCAGTTTCATCTCCTTTCTGACTGATCATAATGCCAGATATGCTTCCTCTCATTCACCTTTAAAAACTGTCCTCAGTTCTAGATCATTTATAATGAATTTCCAAAATTTGATTTTAATATAGTAAGTATTTGTAACCTAGTATACTGACTGTTAAAGCTGATGGATGAATAAATAAGGTCCTCACCTGTGTGCAAGAAAGTCTATACAACCATTTGTGAGGGACTTGGTGGGTGTTGACTGTGTCTGAGCAGTAGGTGGTTTTTTTCCTGGTTTATCTTCTCAGGATAGTTTGGATGGGTTCAGGGCAGTGTTTCACAGCCATAAAAAACATTAGTTACGCATTGCTATGGGCAACCCATTAGCCCATTACCTTAAATTAGAAACTCTTATATTAGGACTTGAAATGCAATTAAGTAATCAATGTTATTAAAAATACTGAAATTATCTATATAGTACTTTCATAAGATTGTTACTGTTTCAGCTTTTCATTGAGAAACATAAATGACTTCCCTAGAGAGACTTGAAAGATTCAAAGAAAGTTACAAAATTTAAAACTAATGATAATAACTTCTGACTGCCAGTGCTGACCATGAGTCTGGATATGGACACTTGAAATTGCATCCCACATGAAAGAAACTTACATGATGCATAATGGGATTTAATGTTAAAAAGTGATCTCCTTTAGAGCCTTACAGCTGTTGTAAAGGCACAAAAGCCTGAAGAAATTCACACGTTTCAGGGAGAATAAAATATAGAGTGATTTCTTAATGTAGAACATAAATAGCAGAGTTGCATTAGTTGCTTTCTGTAACAGGGCAACTTGCCACAGTCTTTTCTGTCATACTGACTTTTCCAAACTTGTTGAAAGGGAAAGCTAGTATTTGTATATTCTTCTTGCGACACTGAGAAGTCCAGCCATCATGAGTCACAATTTGTTGTTTTACTTTTGAAGTATTTTCTAACATTTTAAAAACAGAACCTACCTGAAAAAACTTACATTGAAAACTTATTTCACAAGCAACAGCTGGATTTTATTCATGGTCTTGATCCTGACTGTTTTTATTTAGACAGCTTGTCCCATTTGTTTCATCTGAAGCAGGACAGATTGTTTTAAATACAAGTAATGGAGAATAAATGGAGTTAAAAGCTTCCGAGAGAAGCTCTGCCCTCAGAGAATTATTGGGTTAGTTCTCCCGAGAAACAAGGCTGAAGAAAAAGGGAAATTTGGCAGTTCCTCACAGAAACACTATTAAGATCACAATCACAAACTATTCTTATGCAAGAGATCAGCTTGGCTAAATCTTCTGCTCTTCATTAACCTCAAACACAAAAAGGAAGCATGAAGAAATTGGAAACTAGGTCAGTATATCAGGGACAAGGATAAAAGAACAGTGTAAGTATGTATGGACAAAATTAGAAAAAGCCAAGCCATGAAATACGGTACAATCAGAAAAGACCACAAAGAGGAAAAAGGAAACATCTGTAACTACATTATTAGTGTGTGGAAAATCCAGTGGAGAACCAATCCACTACTAAGTGGGAGGAGACTGTAGTCGCAGATGTCGCCAGAAGGGCAAGAATTGTCTTGTGTTGTTCCATTTCACTGAGGCTGTAGCTGCAGCAAGATTGCTGATGTGCAGTGTTGGTTTAACAATGCTCAGGGCTTGTAACATTGAACTCAGATGAGCGTGGCAGGAACATTGTAAAACAACTCCTCTGCTTGTCAGCCCTATCTTCTGTTCCAGGTCACTGTCCTTGCAGCAGGAACAGCAAAACAAGAAAAAGCAGCTTCAGCTGCTTCAGTTAATGATTTGACATCTTAATGCAAATGCACCTTCATATGAAGTTAACTGAGGTAGTTGGGGTGTGGAGGTAGATTAAATATTAGAGTGGCACTGAGTCCTTACATCCTGGTATTGCTGGTTTTGAAGAGGCTACACATATTCATATAAACCCGCTTAGAAGACAAGGTTGTTATCTGTTCTCTTTGGGAATTCAGGGAAAAAGATGACTTCTCAAAATACTAGAAAGGGTAAATACGATGCCTAGTTTAATAGCTAGAGAGGCTATGAAGAACTAGAGGGAAAGAAAGAGACAGAAAGAGGAGACAGCACAAGAGAAAGACAGAAACAGAGAATTATAGACCAACCAGCTCAACTTCAGTTCCTGGAAAAAAAACTGGGACAAATAATCAAACTGTCTGTGAGTACCTTGAAGATAACAAGGGAGATGAACAACAGAACAGATTGTGTCAAATGAACAACAGCCAACAGGGATTTGTCAAGAACAGATTGTGTCAAATCAATCTAATTTTCCTCAATGATAAAGTAACAGATCTTGTGGACAGAAGGAAAGCAGGTGATGTAATATAGCTTGACTCTAATGTAGCTTTTGATTCTCATGTGGCATTCTCATTAACAAGTTAGGAAAATCAGGTCTGGAGGAAAATTCTACAGACTGGTGACAAAAAATACTAGAAAACCGCAGTTGTGGTTGCCATTAATCTACAGTCTAATTGGAAGGATGTATTTATTGAATGAGGGTCTTTGGAAGGGTCTCCTGCATCCAGAAAAGTTTGCTATCTTCAGCTACTTCAATTCTGTATGCACTAATATGAGGCTCTGAACTTAGGTAGAATTATTAATTGCAAAATGAGACACACAGAACAGCTGGTGTAATTCCAGTTCTTTAAGGAAAGATCCATGTTAGAGGATCACAAGCTGGACGCAAATCAGTAATGGTGTACTTTCATGAAAAAAACTCAGATTTCATAGAGGGATTCACAAACAGGAGGGCAGACTGCAAAACATGGGTTACTCTTTCCACCCTGCTCAGCACTGGCTAGGACTAGTTGGTTTAATATATCTGGTCTGAGGCACTTGAGATGGGTTTGCAGGAAGTTCAGAGGGGAGCAGCAAGGTTCACTGCAAGGTACAGCCTGCCAGGAAACAGTTGCTCAGAATAAAGAGAAGACTGAGGGGACATATGATAATAATCTTCAAATATGAAAGGATGTTGAAAAGAAAAAGGAAATAATCTGTCCAGTGTAGAGAGAATTTTAAGTAACGGGTTTGCAGGAGTACAGATCTAATACAGCCTTTGGGAAGAAACTTCTCAATCTCGGGGACAGTTAAGTGCTGTAGTAGATTGTGCAGGGATGATGTGCAATCACCCTTATTTTCTATGAATGTCAGCAACGATGAAGGTTTAGTAGGTCCGACCTTGGACTAGGTGACTTCTGAAAATCCTTTCCACATCCCTGTCTTCACGAGGAGAGTACATCTGAAGTGGGGCTGAAAGCCAAAAGAAATTAGGGGAAAACTGAACATTGCTCCTCATGACAAGAGATGCAGAGAATCTTCTTTACGTTACAAGTTTCTATAGAAGAACAGAATGGAAAAAGCAGAGTGTGCTGGTATAAATATGGGCAGTTTGCATTGGGAGTTACAGACCAGCAGTTTCAGCGAATATCCTCTATATATTACATGTCTCTATATAGACATTTATAAAATAATTTTATGGTCATACATTTTAGTCCTGCATTGCTGTATGTTGATGAATTACAATTTAAAATATTCTTTGTGTAATACTGTGGTTTACATAATACATAAAATATATCAATTTTTAATAATATCATTTTGATAGCAGTGATATACCAGCAAGCAACATGAAGAGACAGCTAGGAAAAATGTTTTTCTAAGATATACGAGTCCCTCTGAGTTTACTAGTAATTGATGTAAAATGTAGTTTGAAAGCTGTATGTAATATAGTTTGTATAATCTGTTTTCAATTTCAATTTCAATATTGTCTTTTTATTCTCAAAGAAATTAGAATGTTTCAGTGTCAGAAGCTAAGGTTTTAAGGTTTTGGATTGACTTATGTAAAGTGATTGAAATGTCTCTATATATGTGATTGTATTGTACAGTCTTTAGACAATTTAGTAAAACTTATTTCTGAAGAGCATTAATTCTTTACATTTTTAATAATCAGAGCCCAGGTGCTTCTACCTCCATGTCATCTATACCTTAGATACTAACTTAACTTTGGATGCAAAAGTCTATTCAAAAGGTTTCTGAAGCAAATTTTTCATAAATTTTATTGCAGGTTTAAGAAACATATCTCAGTTTTCAAGGTTATAGTACTTCCCACCTGTAATGATTTGATTTTTGGACAGAGGTAAAATAATTTCCTCTTGCTGACAATCCTATCAGCAGTGGCTTTTAGCAACTAGTTAATTTAGAATAACAGAAATTTCACCAAACTTTTGACGACAATGAATATGTCTTGTGATATACTGTATCTTTTCTTACATACAACACTGAACCGTAAGCAGCAAATAACACATTCTTTTTTGCAATTTTATTTTTTTCTTGCTTGTCTTTCTTTATGTGAACTTTTAAGAGAAATTTGAGGATGGACATACTAAAATGACATAACTACAGTGGATGAAGAGCGCTCTCATTTTGCTTCAGAGGGGTTGCCAATGCCTTCTGTAGTACAACTTCATTAATTTCAGAAAATACCACTTATCTGTTTTGAAACTGATACAGTTATTTTTTGTAACTTATAAAACAAAGAAATAGAGGAACCCATTACAACAAATATTTCTTTCAAGCTACAGTTTGCACAAATTTTTGGCATCTGTACCACAGCTACATTCAAAATGTCATGCTCCTGAGAGCCCCGGCCCATGGCTACCACCTTCATCACACAATTTGCTCATACCTTTATTGTGCTCTAACTATTCGAAGGGCTCAGTTTGTATATCTGAGCTCTGAAATATCCTGGATTACAAATAAAAGAATGAAAACAACTTATTTGGAGTCACACAAAATCCTGTGCTATACTGGTAAAACTATAATTTAATCAATAAAAGTGTTGTGTTTACTTGAGTGTTCATGCTTTGGCCTTCTGTCTGGTGTGCTGGTTTCCAAATGGTGTAAAGAATAGACTTTCACCTTCCTAGAAAGAAAAATATATTTGGCTAAGTAGTTTACAACCTATGACAAATTATATAAGATAAGCAAGAAAGAGCTGTTGGTTTGGTGTTTTTTGTTTGTTTTGTGTTTGGTTTTTTTTTGGGGGGAGGGGGTGGTGGTGGAGGTGGGAGTGTGTGTGTATTTTTGTTGATATGAGCCCTGCAGTTCCTCTTCAGTCTCTCTTTTCCGTCTGTGTGGAGTTAACCACAGGTGATTCCATCATGAAGCAAACAGCATGTTTTTCATTTTGCACCCAGAATTTGAGCGAGGTGCCAGGACAGCTGTTTGCTGATAAAAAGCTAAACTGACATTAGCAAACATAAGAAACACAATAGCACAGCAGTTTTTCTGCTATTTTTAGGAAACAGGTGCTGGATTTAAAATTGCTAGTTTCCCCAGTGAAAGTAAATTTATAAGTGATACTGCTTTTAGTTTTCCCATTTCCCAGAAGCCAACCTTAAAATTTCATATCCAGCTCCAACCTCCATACTGAAATGCTGGGAAGACGCACATTACTATAATACCAGGGAGCACCAAGGTGGGCAGATTCAGTACACTGCTTATTTGGTTTGCCAGTTGGGTGGAAGATATTCACTTCTGTACTTTACTACACAAGCCTGTTGAAAATGTAACTGAAAGATCTTTGCTACGTGACTCAGGTGTGGTGTGTTTGAAAGCATAACAGAGACCAAATGAGGCATTTTAACATTATACAATATTGACCAGGGTACTAATGTTTTGTAGTAGACTATATACTACCATGGAAACTTGGAAGTCTTACTTTTCTGCTTGGCAGTAATGTTGACTCACTGCGTTGATCTAAACAAGTTATTTAAGCTTCTTTTACTCTCAGTTTTGCTATCTGCAAGACAAAAGTTGTGGTGTTTTGTAAAAGAAATTGAGAGCTACAGACTAATGAAGCACTCTATCAGGAGAAATGATGTTAGTTTTAATTATCTGACTGAAATTATATACGAACATTGAGAATCTACCATCATCTGTTTTCTAGGACTCTGTAACACTTCTTTTCAGTTTCTTTCCTCTCAGGACTGTATCATTATAGCCTAGGAGAGCAAACATTTAAAGATAATGGTATCAAGCCAGGAGCACCTGACTAAGCTTTAAAATGTATTGCAGTGAAGGATGACAGAGCTACAAGCTGATGTCAAAAGACTTCAAACAAATGAACTATAAAATATAATATTGACTTTTCTTTTGATGCTTCCTGCCATCACATTTTTTCGCTCCCCTTACAAAATAAAATCCTTCATTCCTACATGCATTTCCCTCAAGGGAAGTCAGCGAGGCTCAGTGTCAACAATACAGTAAATCTGGTGTAAGGGATGATAGTACTAGATTACAAGCACTCTGGCCACGCTACAGCTCTGATTTAAAGTATTAGTCTGGAAGCTCAGACTTCATCCTGAATTTCTGACAGGCTAACTTTGTCCTGCACCATGCGTTCTCTTTTCTTTAGAGTAAATGATGTATTTTGCCAAATCTAACTGCAAGGCTGGCATATGCCAGCCATATTTTAGAGTATATTAGGAAGTGACGTAGTAACACGTAAATCCAGTAATAATAAGTATGGAACCACAATCTGATAGATGTTTAACCATGCCATACTAGAGAAAGGCAGTCAGGTGTTACAGAGGTATATTATGATTAAATAGAAAAGGGTCAGTTTCTTGCCATGTGCATGTTACTACTGTTTGTAATTCACTGCAGACAAAGGTTGTTTCCAAGGTTTGTGATATTTACTTACTTATTTGTGATCTAATATTATATCTGTTGAAATCAGGAGAAACAATCCAAAGAAAAAAACAGTGGATGGAGCATTTTGTCTCTGCAGAGTTCTTTTATTTCTGATTAGTGACATACATTTAAGCTGCTTTAATATGTTAGAAAATACGGTCAAAGCAGAATTTGGGTGCTTATTCAACACTGAAGTCCAGAAAGCCCTTACTCAGTCGCTTACCCTAATAAAGGGCATCCCAGTTTGACCTGAAAGCTCTCCAAATGCTTCTGTACATGCCTGGGATCACCCCATAGTAAGCAGCTGTGTTTCTATTTCCTGCCTCCGTCTGATCAGGGTCCAGAAATGAAGTAGACTGGCACACAGGTTCTCAGCTGGGGGCTCCTGAGTTCAAAGCTGTCCTGACACACTGACCAGAGGAAGGTGTGGATGCCCCATCCGAATGCACCAGGGACACATTGACGAGATTGTTGGTTATCTGACACAAAATTCACAAAATATTAAAGTATCAGCTATAAGCAGTATTCCCCTACCACGTAGAAAAGGACTGTCTCAGTAGGAATGCAACGTCGGGTGGTATTAATGACAAGGCTTACAGCCTCCACAGGTCTCCCAGGTAATTTGTGTTTTGCAGGCACAGGGAAGGTCCCTTGATACCCCAGTCTGACATCTGACTAATCCACCTGTGACATGCTAAGGTAAATCTTCATATTTTGCGACCTTTAAAAGGAAACGATATGATACCGGATGATGTTGATAAGACCCAGAATTAGTCTGAGCTCACCATACATTATGGGCAAGCGGAAAGAGATAAAAAATGAGCTTTTAACTGTGCACAACAAGTTTCCTTATTCACATGCATTCCAGTTATTTGGCCTGGAAGAGAGGGTGAGATATGCAGATTATGTATCTGATTGCTTGAAAGTTTGTCACCATATATGCTAAGAACTGAGCCTCAGGGTAAAAAGTTACTGTGTTCTGCATATAAAATGGAAAAGGAAACAACAGAAAAACTGGAAGTTTTCTTTGTGAGTAGAGGTGAAAATATAAGAGAGCAAGGGAATACAATTTTTACTATTGACTCTTTTGGACACAACGAAAATTAAACTGGGAATTATTTAATAGCTGTGAGACGTGCAATGAAATATTTGTCAAACAGAAATGTATGTCATTTTTATGAAGATTTCCACCTCTGAGTATCAGTTGTTTTATGATATATATCATACCTCACTAGCTTCTTATTAGTTTGCTTTTATGAACACATCTTCCCAAAAGAAGTAGTTTTTCTTTCTTTATTATTGTTTTATTACAATTCATCATGAAATACCTGGAGATGGAAACTTTGAAGATTAAAAGCATGTTTACTTTAAGTCATGTTATACTGAGTTCTATTTGTATAAAATTATTGAATACTTTTCCTGGTTTATGTATTTGCATCTTTTTCATATAGTGAAAGTTTGCTCAAATTGGTTATCCAGCATAATAAACATCAAACAATTCAAAAGTGTAATATATTCTTTCTTTGTTGACCTAACAAACAACTTCATACATTGTGCATGCCTACGCTGCGGTATAATCTAGACATAGACAAAGCAGTTTAGCTGTCTGCTGTGGCTCCTGGTACCAGTACATCCATTGTTGGCATAGGTCATCCCACTTCTCAGTCCGCGTTACTTCTGTAGAGGTGATACTTCTGGTTTAAGAAATCTTCCCTGCTCATTCATCCTTTATGTGCAGATGATTGTGCAACCACAGGATGTACTGGATCTGTCTGGCTGAAGAGAAGGGACAGGGGGAAGATATATTTTTTTTTCAGCTGGAAAATATTTAATATCCTGTTTGTTGGTTGTATCTTTGCAGTTCAGGTGGTAGTAAGAGGACAAGAATAAGCAGTCAGGCTGATGTCTGCATTAGGCATCCCCACTGCTAAGACAAACATGAAATCACAGCTCCCTCTGTGATTGAGGATGCAGCTCCACGAGTATGATCTTCAATGGCGCAGCTGAGTCTATGCTGATAACTGAAATAACTACTGAAAAATACTTTCCAAGCATCCCTCCTTTGGTGGGGTTACTTTGAAATTACTTCTTTTAAATGATTTGGCTTATAACACAACTGTTACAAACGGAGCCTGCCAACACAGAAAGGAAAGGCAGAAGTCAGCAAGTAGGGTCAGTTCTGGGCTGTGCTATTAGAGAAAAAGATGGTTTGAGTTACATCCAGGAACGCAAACCAGTGTTTGTACCTCCTGAAGTCAGTCTGATCTTGTACTTTAAACCCTAAATTCAGGGATCAGGACTGTTTGTGGAGGCTCTGTTTCTGCTAAGACTGATTCTTAATCTTTAGTTACTCAGGTATTTCACAGGTCATCACTGATACATTCTAGACCGGTGCAGTCCAAGAATCATTACTGATTCCACAGTAGTGTAAATTTGCCCCTAATTATCCAAGTTTACCTGCAGAAGCTAACAGAAAAAGGGCCAAAGTGATTTGACACTCAACTTTATTGAATTCTAACACATCCTGACTCCATCTGTCTTTCATAGGCATGTAAGAAACATAAATGTATACAAACATACAAGCACAGGAAAATGAAGACCATGAAAAGAGGTCTAAGTAAAAGGGTGAAAAAACCTCAAAGAACATTTTACACATAGTTCTTTTAGGGAGATGTTCAGATCACTTTACCTGTATTGAGACACTAGTCTTAAAGAACCCCCAGGTGACCTCTGACTGTTTTGGAGGTTGCTGTTCCCAGCTGATATCCTGCCCCTCTGCTAGAGGAGCCTCTTGCCATACATAGCACAGCTGGCAGAAATGAACATATGCCCAGACCTCAGCACCATCATTTGCAGGCCAGCACACTACTTTGAACTGACTCCAGTTTAGCTCTGTGCCTTTACACCAGCCTGAGCTCTGCAGCAGCTGGCTGCAGCAGAGCTGGTGCATGCTGGCGGCTGCCCAGCACACAACCAGGCCAGTAAATTTAGCAGAGGCGCAGGTGGGTAGCAGGGTGTCGGTAAGTGTCCAAATAACCCTGGAAATACTCAGATGATCCCAACTGGAAGTATCCTTAACGTAACTCAATTTTAAGCCTATTTAACCCTATTAAAGATATCTACACTAATTTCATTAAAACAGAAGATAAACTCTCTATATTTTTTCCATCAGCTTAACTTCCCGTCTTACATTCCTTCACTTGCCTTCTTCAGTCCTTTGATTTCCCTACCACTGCCTTTTTTCCTGCTCACTCTTCCTTTCTTCTTATCTTTTAGTACCTATCTAAGGGATTGTACAGGTAGTTCCCATGTTCACATGAAGTAGGTTTGTAAGTACAAGCTTATGAATTTAAAGAAAGGCGGGTGAATACCAACCTGGTCAAGATAAAAGTGGCAAGGAAAAAAGGCCTATGGAAAACACATGTGCTTGCCATGCAAAGATGTATAGCTACTTTAAGACGACGTGTTCAGTCAGCATATTTTAGCAACTTGGGCTATTTCAGTTCACCGTTTGCATATTTTATATCAAGTGACCTCCCAAATGCCATGAAGAGGTGAACAGGGAATAGAGAAATCAGTCAAGGTGATGGATGAGCTGCAGACTTGATTATTTATTCAAATTATTCCCACAACGATTGAGTCTTGCTGATTGCAGACAGCATTTTGTCACAATCATTAGGAAAGGGCAAAGGTGACAGAAATTTAATGGCCAAATTAGAGTTATTGAACAGTGCCAAGTATGACAATATTTTTAAAATCTGAAGCAGAAGACTCTCTTTATCAGTGACCAGCAACTTTCAGAGCTCTTTTCTCAAAACCATCTGCTTTTTGTTCTTGAGAGTACATACGCAATTCCAAAGGTATTCCAGTTTCTTCAGTAGCTCCCAGTTTAGCTTCAGGCCCTTTCTCTTAAAAGTAACATGGGTCCTCACCATTCCTTTCTGTGCCCCTTGAAATGTTTGAAAAACTACTTCAAATATGTCTTTGCACCCTCCTCTCTTTCCTTATTATGTTAGTCATTGTGTTGGTGTGAGGGAAGCGCACGGAGAAGGCAGCACGGCAGTCTGATGCTGAAGGTGACCTGCACAGACTAGGTCAGCACTGCCTTTGGCTTCAAGGGCACCAGGATTTCCTACAAAGACTCTAACATGTTTACACAAAATCATACGTCTTTTTCATCTGTAAAAACACTGCAGTGGTGTTTGACTCTTGGTGAGTCAAGAGAGCATGGAGGGCACAGGGACTGTGAAAAGGACACCTTTTTTCCAAGTACCCTAGGTTTTGTTCTTTTCCCTCCAGAAACGTAACTGTCTAGGTCAGTATTGTATTAAGCATGCTCATACACTCCCTTGAAGGATGATAATCACCTCATACTTGCACTCCTAATACAAATGAAGTGTATACTCCATTATACAGAGCAATACAAATCCTTCTTGCTTACTAATAATTCAGATGTTAGAAAAAATAGCTTTCCACCTTATTTGGAAGAAAAATAATATCATCTCAGTCCATAGTCTCTTTCAACAGTATCATCCTGTGAGTTCAGAGGTATTGAAAAGTCATCATCTATTAGACATTGATTAACATAGAATGTTGCTAAGAATTAAAAAAAAATAATTTCCACATTATAAAATAATCGAACAAATTTACAGCCAAATGAATTGAGTGCATGCTAGTGAGATTTAGCTGAGAAGTTCAAAATCGCATAATATTAGAAAGACCTCAAAACATGTTAGTATTTTGCTTACTTTCAGATATTGCAGTAAAAAAAAAGGAAAAGGATATGCAGAATAAAAATACAGCAAGAAGAGAAAGAGAACAATTTCTAATCATAGATGTGTTCTGTCCCATTGAGAAACAAATCTAGAAGTGCAGAAGACTAGATAGTAGACTGAAATGTGACTAAAATGTTTCTCCTGACATGAATAATTTTATACAATAATTCCCTTTGTGCTATCTTTTAAAATGGCTCAAGTAAACTTTTTTTACTAAACATGAAAATATTCTAAATATTAAAATGTAATACGTATTAAATAAATAAATCAAGCTATTTAAATATCAAAAGATTTTATGTAAGTTTCACATCTTTCTAAAACCTTTTGTGGTGGTAACTATAAAACACATGATTCATTACTTTTTATTTAAGAATATTATACAGTTAAATCTAGGTTCATTCCACCTAACTTGAGGCACTTAGCTGAAACATCTAAGACAGGACAGTTGTTCTCCTGAGTTCACTTTGACAGCAGGTGTTTATGGAGGATCATTTCAAACTACACTTCGTATCAATTTAATTTGTTGTGTGACAGTCTGAATTTGGACTTCTGCCACTACTACCTGGAATTTTTGCTATGATCCCGGAGTTCAAAATTTGGAAATGTTCAAAAAAATACACTTTTTTAGATTAGTTGATCAAAGAATTACTAGGAGCTGCTAGCATTGTGCAATTAAAAAACACATGACATCAGGGTCCATGAGCTGAAGCATTTGCAGCAGAATTCAGAGGAACTGCTGACATTATCAGGACTTGTCTGTCTCGAGGAGTACTGCAAAAAACTCACCAGTTAGAAAATACAAATTCAAGGTGAAAGATGTATTGAGAAGTGCCCCTTATGACAATGACAGTAGAAAGCCTTTCCTATGAGAACAGGCAAAACACTCTGGGATTTTAATCTTAAACAAGGCTGAGCTGACATGATTTCTCTATACACACCAGTTTTACTGCATGTGGGTCAAAAAACCTAACCCAAACTATTTGTATAAGAACAACTGGAAACAATTAATCTCATTCTATATTTAGGCTTCAAATTAAAGATTTCTAATTCTCTGAGAAGTGAAATTCCCAAAGACGCCCTGAATACAAAAAAGTCACTGCCTTAATAATGCAGTTTACAAAAGACATTGCAAAATGTCTTTAAGTTAGCAATCTGGTAACCCAGTCTTTAGTCTCCCTGCATTCAAGAAAATCTACCTTTGATGATGAATGCTATGATGTTACAGTTGACTAGATTAGACCTTGCAGTGTGATTTGAAGCATTGAAATTCCATACCGTCTCCAAAATCATCAGTAGGACAAGTTTTCCATGGAAGGAAACTCATCTAGAATTTCCCAAAGCCACTAAGCTTCAGGAGTAGGGAGGTCTTCACCTTGAGCTTGCTGCTTTCTCCCCTCAGTGCCCAGGTCTTTATTTTGAACTGACTTACACAAAGAAACTATAATTCAAACCAGTCCTTATACAGAATGTAAAATATTAACCAGGTTCCTTATTTGTTTCTCCTCTGTGCAGTGTCAAAGGTCTCCAGCTTATTGCTTGACTGGTCTTTGGGTAGCGTATGTCATGACTTCAATAAATTGCCCTTTATGTGGACAGGAGTGGGATTTGTCCAAGCATTAGTTAACATCCTTTATCTCTATGACATATAAATTAAACTCCACTTTCTACACAAAAATAGCATCAACAATTTAGAGAAAAATGTTTGGGTTATTGTTACGTTTGTCTCTAAAATTTGTTTCCAATTCCCATGTTAAAAGGCATTATAGTTACTGAAAAGGGTCCTGCAGAGCTCTTGGTGATTATGCCCTTTGCAAGGCGCAGAAGAGGCAAAATGAATACTGAGGGTGGGAAGACTTCAGGTTCCAGGTCTTTCATTATGACATGTTTTATGAGCTTTTCAATCTCGCAAACAATCATAGCAACATGATAAAGAGAGCTCGGAGAATACCGATTTGCATTATGTTCAGTAGGGCTGCTGACTGGGAGTCAAATCAATGCAGAATTAGGTTTGGCAAGCTGAATCTTGGTAAGGTCTGAAGTAAAACTCTAGCTGTTCATTCATTGCCTTTTGTTTGGCTAATCAAAGGCAGAGAAATATAACTCTCTTGTGAAGCCTTATTTTGTGAGCCATAGGGGAGAATCTAAACATGACAGCATGTAGCAATAATTGGCTAAATTATGCACCGACTTGTAAATACCAGAGCTCCTTCTACTGTGTTTATGGAATTGAGCATACTTGTACTATTGACTATATTAACTATTATATTGAGTTAGGAACAAAGCAAAAATCACATATACCTCTGAACTCTTACTACATCAGATTCCACTGTGAGAGTCTAAATTCAACTTCATGCACAATTTCAAGAAAATTCACAGCCAAATACACTAGAATACCAATAATAAATAAAACAAAGAATTAACAGTGGAACTGAAATACCACCTGCAGTAAAAGTGACAACTGATATTTTGTAAAGGCAATTATTAAAGTATCTCTATATCACATATCATATGAATGAGAATAGGTTTCCAGCCTTCAAGCACACTATGGAAAATATTCAGTGCAGACATTTGTTGGTTTCTATTGTAAACATCACTGAAACAGAAACACAAAACTAAACAACAAAGTTTCTCTTGAACTACTGGCAAGATGCCTTTGCCTCTCCCATTTCCTTACCTGAAGACACACACATATCTGAGAGCTTACTTGCATTGTACCTGTTCAGCTGTATTCCAGCAATAACAGTATTATATTACAATATAATAATAATACAAGAAGATTAAAGACTGCTAAGCTGTTTATGCTAATGATGTTTTCATTGTGAGTAATGACCTGTTTCCTTTTCCTGTTCCACCTTTCTTATCTCTTGTAAAATGTATTGTATTATTGATAGGATTGCTTCTACAAGAAAATAAATTCTATTTAGTAGGAGAAATCGTTTATTTATCCCATTTTTAAACATTCTCTGAAGTGTGAGTTTAAAACATGCTTCAGATTATGTATTGCACTAGCAGAGATCAAAGAGAACTCAACTGAGATCCCTGAAGAATCTTGGAATTTATCCTACTAAAAATAATTGCCTCAGGTTTTCCCAGACAACTTGCCACAGCAGCCAAGTCTACCAACCACCTCATGTCCCAAGTGTTTTGTCCATTGACGTGTAGTGACCACACCATTTGGAGTTTTTCACTCAGTTCGGAAAACATGCCAGGACCAGGGTAAATGCTAGTCTGGAAGGTTTGGTAATCAGATAATGCCTGCCACACTTTTAGAAAGCCATTATGAGTTGCACCAGAAAGAACAGGAGGAGAATTTGCAGTGATAAGCATTTAATCTGGGGTTTTTTTGTTTCTTTTTTTTTTTTTTTTGTTTGGCTTTTTTTAATATGTATGTTACAAAAATCAGTTCTGAACCCCTTCTAAATTGTCAATGATTAACAGATGCAACTTAGTTGTCACACGTTTGATTACTAGTGAACTGTTTATTTTGATCATCTCTCATTTGTAGTGCATGATTAGTACCTGTTGGTTGATAGTCTTCAAATATTTACGGATCATGAACCTCTTGGAAAAAAACCCAAGTAGCAAGTATTCTACAGATATATGTTTTTGCATTTATGTTAAAATTCATTAAAATTTCTGGATGCATGAACACAAATATGAATCTATTAGCTTTCCTACTATTTAAAACTTTTAACACTGGCTGATAACCAAACATATTTATATCAAAGATGGTATTTGTAAATTACTATATTCCTCAACCAATTCTACTCAGTACATACGAACACCGAATTGTATATGAGAAAGAGTGAATTTACACTGCAGTGTCCAAAGAAGAGCAACGAAGTTAGTGAAGGGTCTAGAGCACAAGTCTTACAAGAAGCAGCTGAGGGAACTGGGGTTGTTTAGCCTGGAGAAGAGGAAGCTCAGGGGGGACCTTCATGCTCTCTAAAGCTATCTGAGATTGTAGCAAGGTGGGTGTTGGTCTCTTCTCCTGAGTAAGAAGTGACAGGACAAGAGGCAATGGCCTCAGGTTGCACCAGGGGAGGTTTAGATTGCATATTGGGAAAAATGTCTTCACTGAAAGGGTTGTCAAGCACTGGAACAGGCTGCCCAGGAAAGTGGTTTGGTCACCATCCCTGGAGGTATATAAAAGAGAGTAGTCGTGGCACTTAAGGACACTGTTTAGTGGCAGGCTTGGCAGTGTTAGGTTTATGGTTAAAGCTGACGACCTTCAGTTTTTTTCCCACCTAAATGATTCTATGAGTCTATAACTATCTGGTCAGATGATACAGAGAAGACAGAAGCAGACTCTTCTTGGAGATGCACAGCAATAGCATAAGAAGAAAAGGGCACAGGCTGGAGCACTGGAAATTTCAATTGCATATTAAGATTTTTTTTAACCATTGGGACAGTTAAATGCAGGAACAGAACATACAGAGACATTATGGCATCTCCATATTTGGCTGTGTTCAAGACTCAAGACTTTGTTAGACTTGCTCTGAGCAGGGTATTGTAACAGTTGGCTTCATAAGCTCTGGTCCAGCCTAAACTATTCTGTGACCTTATGTTCACTCCAAACACCTTTAGGACCCATTTCCTTTATGCAAGTTGCTGTTTGAACAAAACTTACAAAAAGGTAGTTATCTCTACATGTTTTTTTCCCTTATCAAAATGGGTTGAAATGAGCCAAGAGGCCGAGGGCAGACTTTCAGAGAGTGATTGCATAAATCATGTTCCACAGAGAACCAAGCAAAAACTTAAATAAGTTAATCAACTGTTGGCATGCAATTATTTAGAATAACCCCATCCTGGTTATATTAAACTTTCTTCTATCTGGCAAAGATTCAGGGAACAAAGCATAATTGTTGAGAACATTAATTTTGGATTCTGTTAGCCAGGCCCAAATCAAAGACTTCTTTGTTAGGTAGTGAAACCTTCTCATTCTCTTACAAAACCAAAACACTGTAGAAACAAAGACTGCACATAAGGGGATAAGGAAACCAAAATCCACCTGACTTTCTCAGTGCAGCTCCAGAACAAACTACAGATCAGATTCACAGATGGTGTCAATCAGACCAGATCATCTAACCATCAGATGAGCATCTGGTTCCATACACAAATTTAAACAATAAAACCTGTTTATAGAAGAAGAATATGACAGCTTGAAAACACAGAGCTTCACACATTCTGGCAAAACTTCTTTATAGGGTATACATTTCATCATAACCTTAACCCTGGAAGGCCTTATACATTAGACCCTAGTCTTTTGGCCATGGTAGGTTACATAACCCTTTCATATAGGTATTCCAGGGCTTGACACCTGAGCCGCTGCCTCGCCATGCTTAGAAGACATTACACATTATCAAAATTGGTGTCACCATAAATCTGTTTCAGTCTGGCTTCTGCAGCAGAGACCACATGGGGTATTCCAGTCACACAGCAGAGATGTGTCGAGAGATTGGCGTGACACACACCCCGCTAGCGGGATGCAGGCACTCCAGGTCACACAACAGATACCCTCCAGTGGTCTGACTGTAGTTTATAGATGCATTTCATTGCATTGGCAGCTCAGGTCTGCTGATGAACGGCAGGGTGTTAGCCCCCTCAGATTCATACACAGAAGAGCATTACTATCAGTGTCAGGCTTCTGGTAAGAAAACAAGTATTCAAGAGGAGGCAGAGGCCAAATCTGGTGGGGTTTTTGTTTGTTGGGTTGGTTGTTTTTTTTGTTTTCTTTCCAGCCAGACTACTTACACAGTCTAAATAGCACATTTATATTATTAACACTACTAAACTATTAAAAAAAACCCATAGGCAAGCCTCCTTACATGATAAGATAAGCCACACAGGACAATTCCACTTACATTTCAAAAATAAATACCACAAAGTATTATAAGAGGCTGAATAAACCAGAACCACTTAAATGTTTTTCTTTAATTCAATCGTGAAAATCTAATTGTGTAAAAATACCCATTTTGGATAAAAGACAAACTGACTTTAAAGTAAACCACCCAGGCTTATGAGAGTACACTATTAAATGCATGGAAGTTTTTATAATTTAATGTGAATTAAGCAGAGCAGAACACAAACTAGTAGACTGCAACAAGGCTTTTACCATTAGTCAGGTTCTACTATCCATGCTGTTTCCCCTACCTCCCAAGAAAAAAAACACACCACTCCTCCACTACCCAACCCTCTCTCCCACCATCCTCAGGGCTATTTAACCACTTAGCTGGAACGAGCTACAGCTGCACATCATCCATGTCAACCAACCCACTGCCTCTGAGGCGAGGCCACAGCTGCATGTTATCAATGCTGATCAACCCACTGCCCTCAGTCCTCCACATTAAGCAAAGCAGAACACAAACATACACATCTCCATTAGCTGTCAAGAATGGAGCTTACAGGCATGGAGACCATACTAGCTGGACCTAAAAACTTAAGCCAGCAAACCTTACAACTCGCTGCTTGTTTCTTCTTTCCCACTCCTTTTACCAGAGGATCATGTCATATAGAATGGTTTGGGTTGAAATGAACCTTAAAAATCATATAGTTCCAACTCTCCTGCCATGGATACAGACACCTTCCACTAGACCAGGCTGCTCAAAGATTCATCTAGCCTGGCCTGGAACACTTCTAGGAAGGGGGCATCCACCGCTTTTCTAAGCAACAGTTCCAGTGTCTCACTACCCTCACAGTAAAGAATTTCTTCCTAATATCAAATTTAAATCTGCCCTCTTGCAGTTTAAAGCCATTACTTCTCATCCTATTGCTTACAAGCCCTTGTAAAAAGTCTCTCTCCAGCTTTCCTGTAGGTCTCTTTAGGTACTGGAAGGCTGCTATAAGGTCTCCCTGGAGCCTTCTCTTCCCTGGCTGAACAACCCAACTCTCTCAACCTGTCTTCACAGGAGAGGTGCTCCAGCCCTCTGATCATCTTCATGGACCTCCTCTGGACTTGCTCCAGCAGGTCCCTGTCCTTCTTGTGCTGGGGGACCCAGAGCTGAACACAGTACTCCAGGTGGGGTCTCATGAGAGCAGACCAGAGGGAGAGAATCATCTCCCTTGACCTGCTGATCACACTTTTCTGCAGCCCAGGCTATGGTTGGCTTTCTGGCCTGCAACACACATTGCCAAATTGTGTTGAGCTTCTCATCCACCAACACCTCCAAATCTTACTCCTTAGGGCTTTTCTCAACCCATCCTCTGCCCAGCCTGTATTTGTGCTTGGGATTGCCCTGACCCAGGAGCAGGACCTTGCGCTTGGCATTGTTGAATTTCGTGAGGTTCACACAGGCCCACCTTTCGAGCCTGTCAAGGTCCCTCTGGGTGGCATCCTTTTGCTCCAGCATGTTGACTGTACCACAGAGCTAGTGTCATTGGCAAAGTTGCTGAAGGTGCACTCAATCCCACTGTCCGTGTCACCAACAAAGATGTTAAACAGTGCTGGTCTCAATACTGAACTCCCAAGGAGCGCCACTCTCCACAGGTCTCCACTTGAACATTGAGCCATTGACCACAACTCTTTGAGTGCGACCATACAGCTAATTCCTTATCTGCTGAGTGGTCCATCCATCAGATCCATGTGTCTCCGGTTTAGAGGCAAGGATGTTGTGTGGGACAGTGTCAAAAGCTTTGCACAAATCCAGGTAGATTACATCAGTTGTTCTTCCACTATCCACCAATGCTGTATCCCTGTCATAGAAGGCCACCAAATTTGTCAGGCATGATTTGTCCTTGGTGAAGTCATACTGGCTGTCACTAATCACTGCCTTGTTTTTCATACACAACCCATAACTCCCTAATCCTTCTGTCTCCCAGACAGTTCACTCAACTTAGAACTTCTCATTAAAAATATTTAGAGAAATTCTTTGCCAAAACTGGGAGGGCTAGAAAATAAATCTAAAACTACAAAGAAAGCAGGGCTCTTTGTGCAGTAAAATGGGTCCCAAAATTATATTTTTAGCTAATCAAATGTGAGATCCATGATGAAAATTAGAGACTTAGCAACAGTGCAGATATATCCCTCTTACAAAAACCAACTTTAATTCATCATGGTGCAAGAAGAAATTAGTGTTCTTTCAACATGAAACTTCAGCATAAGCAATCTGTATGTGCTTTATGTTTTAAAGGCTGATGAAGAATCTTGATGATAAAATGATCAATAAACATAGATATAATAAATACAAAACCAAATTAGAGCATTCAAGTCAGAGATACATTTCTGTGTATTTTGAGTCACATAACAGTAAAATGAAACTCTTAAGTAGAGCACTTAAAGAGTTCTTTTGCTAACCCAAGCTGTACTCAGGTTCTTTACTAGGTACCTATTTAAAAAACAATATACCTGCTACTGCTGTCAGAATAGTTTTACTGTGCACTTTATCACTGCTATATGTATGAAGGAATTGCAGCTTTTAATTCTAGGTTTTCTGAACAACTCAGAATTCTTTTGCTTCAAAAAAACCCAAACAAAACCAAGAGAAAACCCTGGATATATATCAGTGACTATTTTAGGTTTCTCAGTACTGATATCAGTTTTACATAAGTTGCCTCTCATCCTGTAGTTAAGCTCTCCATGTTTAGCTAGGTTTATGGAAAACCTCTTGAGTAAAGGCTATCAACGAGTTTTCTGTTAGCAAGCGAGAGATAGAATTGCCTCCAAATGCATGAAAAGTGTTTTTTATTTAAACAAGAACAAAGAAAATAGAAATGTTTTTCTCTGATTTTTCAGTCAGCACTGTAGGAGAGTTGCCATTTAATGCCAAGGAGATGCTGTGAGCTGAACCAGGGGACAGAAGGGAACAGGAACGTTTATTGAATTTGATTGTTCCCAGAAGGTGATTTAGGAAAGGGACTGTCTGAGTCCAATTGCATACTAAGATGAGCTCCTAACTCAGGAGCTTATGTGGAACAGGAGAAATCAAGCTTCAGCTTCCAACTCGGCTGAAAATTGCTGAGTTTGGGTGTCTTTTAAATAATTTGGCTTCATTTGCCCACTTGTTATTGCAGTTAACATTGCGTTCAAGCATGCAAATATATGTGTCTACTAGTATCTTGAAGACAGGAAGAGATTAACTTTCTTTTCAGACTTTAAAAGGGTGCATTCTTTTACTGCATGGTAATCATTTGTGTCCACTATGGCATAAAAAAGGTGGGAGGAAAGAAACATTAGCTTTCCTATGAACTAAAGCAGGTGATACATTCACTTCAGCAGCATCCAGAGTTGCTCTCACCCACCATAATTCACTCTAACGCAAAAGAGCTGAACATGTTGAATGTGCCTGGGCACCCAGTCCCAGTGCTGACATGGCAGGCAGCAAGTGCAGCTGCACAGCTGCCTCCTCCCTCCTCCGGGAGGCACTTAGAGGCCTCCAGGGCTTAAAGTCTGCAGTGAGCATCTAAGAAGCTGCCATGGCATCTACAGAGCAGGAGCATAAGGTGGGGGGCTGAGCCATGCCAACTCTGTTATTGCTCCAGAGTGCCTGTTTCCTGTTCTCTCTAATCTCAGAATCACTCTCAAGAATCACTAACAGACTTCATGCCAAGAGCTCCATTTATGCCTTAGATTTTGTGTGGTTGTCAAAAAAACATTTAGGGTTTGTAAAAGCCACATGAGAATTGCTTGATGTTCTTGGAGGAGGGAAGTGAAGAAGGAAGTCAAGAGCTTCAACACCACTGGCTTATATGGAAGGGGGTACTGGGATTTTAGGTTTTCCACTGAGACATTATGGTTTCTAAAGAGGTGGTAACTGTCGATAAACAGAAGACAAGAAAAAAGCTTATATTTTTCTCCTACAAGAAAGGAGAAATAACATTTCCCAGGAAAGGAAAAGAGGGGATTTGAGTTAAATCTATAGGTGAAAATACAAACTAACACTCATGTGCAAAAAACCCTAAAGTGGTGTCTAGTAATCAGAGCATCCATAATCCATCTGCTGGGTACATGGAAGGAAGGAGTTCAATGAGGGTTATTTTATTTCTGTCACACATCAGGTTTTCTAAACCTTTGCAAGTACTATTTCAGATTTCACATATAAGTATTGCTTGTTGTTGCTGTAATGCAGGTTGAATGAAAAGTGATTTCAGGGTAAAGGACAGCTTCAGGGTAAATGGCTAACATCAAGGCATCATTCCAGTGCAGTGGAAATTCTTGTAACCACAGATCTGGATTACTCCTGTGTCACTTCACCTCTGAGAGAACAGATTGGCACAAGGAGACAACTGGCAGGTTGGCATATTAAAAATCCTAAGAGGAGAGCAAAATCAGTTCACCTAACCCAAAAACCTATAGCTGGTCCCCCCATACTCCACTGACTAGATCTCCATTGCCTACAGTGAGAGCTTAGATGCTTTGCAGACACAGAGACAAAATTGCACCCAAGATGTGCGTTGTACAGATGCTCCGCAGGAGCTGACAGAACAAGCAAGGTTTGAGAGGTAGAGCTCTCAGCAACCAGCATTTGCTAAAAATCTTTCTGGCACTGGCACTGGCGAAGTGCCTTGTGATGAATATCAGTAAAGTCCAAGGGCCCTAGGCGACTGTAAAACTGCAAGTACACTCTACGTAAATGAAATACGGCACAAAAGCCCCAAGCTGGTGGTGACTGAGTCTCTTAAAGAAACCAAAGGAGTTACTGGCTTTAGCATCGCTGGGTCTGAGCCAGTCAGCCTTTCCTTCTAGAAGGCTGTACTAGTGTGACGGCAGTGCCACCCTAACACTGTGCTGTTGCTCTCAACTTCAGTTTCATGTTTCTGCCTGGCACTGCACTGCACTATACAGACACATCAGTTTGGAGACCTTTAACTCCACTGTGATTTATAAGCATGCCCTGTGTTTCTGCCAGAAAGTGGACACCAAAAAGTCTGAAGTCTGAAAGGTGTGAGCAGCCAATTCAACCTCAGCCAAGCTAGGAGATGCTTTTCCTATGTGAAGAGGAACACATCCAATGTGCTGAAGAATGCAAGGCAGGAGAAGCCAATATTTGTCTAATCATCCTATTATAGCCAACAGCCCCAGCATTAGAAATCAGGACAGAATGGGAGTCTTGTATTCACATACTAATCTGTCTATCTGAATAAGAAAACTGCTTCTTAAAAGAACACAATTTTCTGCTAGTGAAATTATACTGTGTTGTCGAAGACATTTAAATACCCATTTAAATAAAGATGGAACTTCATCTCCCTTTCTTGAAACCATCTGACTACTGAATAAACGGAACATTTCCTCCTCTTGCCCCTGGGAGTGATATCTAGGCCAAGTCTCTCTTGGCACTGTAGAAGCTCCTCAGCACGAGCATCAATTCCCCTCAGTCTCCACTGTTCAACCTTTTTGACTGGATGAGTCACTGCCTACGTACATGGATCCAGGCTACAAACAGCCCTCTTCGCACAGTCTTGGGAGAGGGCTGTATGCAGCAGCCTTTCTGTTTCTGACCCCGTGCAATGTCACACAGCCTGTAGGTATGCCAGATTTACTGTTCAGATACAGAATTATTTCTGTTGCAAGAGAATCAGGAGTTACCAGATAGATACAGAAGATAAGTTTTGTATACGTACAGTGGATCTGGTAGTTGGAAATAGTTATGTATTTAAAGCATGCATGCAATGAAACCTATAGCTTTCCAGAAAATGCAAGTATAGCAGCATATCTGCAGAGTGGCAACCTGACATACAGCACATTCCTTCCACTCTTGTGCCAGACAATGGAGTACGGGCAGAGTAGAAAAACACTGAGGAAAAAAGTTTCTGGAAACAAGCTAGTCTTGCCACTAGGACTAGGAATTTTCTGCTGTACTGTTAGCTAGATCTTGGAACAGGGAAAGACTGAACATCTTATATTCTAGGTGGGATGTTAATTAGAAGTTAGGTGTGTTCATACCTGTTTCCTGCCTTTGGGGTTCTAACCTGAGGTATCTGGTTTACATTGACAGACATTACTGTATATATTGTATATATTTCCAGATACAAGTCTTTCTAGCCTAAATTTCTAGGGCAAAAGCAGTCAGTCACCATCTGTGTCCTCCAAGAACTTTCGAGCATATCAGCTCAGCTTGATTGTGAGGAAGAATGGCTACAGAGCTGAAGTTCCTATAAATTTTGAGAAGTGCTGCAAGTGGTGAGGTTTAGGAAAAGGCTTCATCACAAACAAATTTCTAAGAAAGTATGCCTTTAAGCACAGCACGCCCAAAGTATGCAACCAAGCAGAAGGCAAATCCCAAGAAAATGAAACTTCGTTTGTTCTAATGGTAATGACATTATCTAACCTATTCTATGGGACAAAGCGCCGGACTGACCAGCTACTAACATGGCACTGCTGAGGATAGGCATAGCAGGAGTCTAAAAATGTCATTAAGAAAGTAACAAGATCCTGTGGTGGGAGGAGTTGGTTGGTTAATGTGCTTGAATGCAGCAGTTCGTATCAATTCACCACAGTACGTAAAGTGTTTTTTAATACAAAAAGCAGAGTCAAATGCTGCATTCCAGCTCCAGCCAAACTCCTATTTACTTTGACAACTGGAACAGAGAAGACTTAGTCCTTGTGTGGTCTAATGCTATTTAAGTAGGATGTTGTGCCACTTTCTCATAAGCCAGAATGATCATTTGAACACAAAGGTAAAAATAATGAGCAGCTTATCTACAGAGGCTAAAGAAAGATTTGAGAGAAAAAAAAAAAAAAAAGAGAGAAAATTGAGGAAGTTATTGCAAACACTAATGCAGGGAAGAATGTTTTGACACATGTAATGCTGGCACATTCTTGTTTTAAGGACAATGAAAACTTACCTCACCTCACCTTCTTCCTTCTCATATTAACTTCAATAGCTGCTAGACTAGGACACGAATGCAATACATGGGAACATCTGCAGTTATGCTGGATTTTTGTTTTACACCGTTCACGTAAAGGTGCCAGCCAGTAGTAGGTAGTTACTTTCACTGAGATTTCGGCAGCATGTTTTCTGTTTAGCTTAGGACCCCAAAGCAGCAGAGCTACTGAAGGACAGCAGATCCTAGTGCTGCCTGCTAATTAGGGGCCCTACAAATGTAGGTCACAAAAACAAAGGCAAAGCTTTTCCGGGAGAAGACAAACGTGTGATTTGTGAATGAAAAGCCAGGAAGTTTTAAAAGTGAAACAGAAGTAAATTCAATCAGGCTCTTCTTACAAATGAAAGCAGGGACAACTCTTGGCTTTTAGCACTTGAAAAGAAGAGAAGATTTTGTTAACCCTTTGTTCTTCTAGAGAAGCTGAAACTCCTGACAGCATCAGAAATATCTTTTCCAGTGCTTATCAGAATGAGGAATTTGTTTTAGAAATACCAAATCACCTCAGGGCCAATTGTTACACAGAAGCAACAGGAAAAAGGAGGTATAATAACCTGTTCTTCCCCTAGCTTTCATTTAACTAGACTTTGTTAAATACACCTGTAGTCTTGCTCCCTCATTCAGTGTCAGGCACACTTTAAATTTGTCATTGCTTGATTATTTAGGATCTTCAAATCTGTTTTAATTGTGGAATATGTTTTTTGATTAGTTAGGCATTTTCACATGAGAAGATTCTTCTCCGGGGGAAAAGCATGGGTTTGTTCTTAATCAAACTGTAATGTTTCCACTATGTGACTTCTGAAGATGTAATTATTCTCTCCTTTAGAAAGACTGACAAGCTGCCTGATTATACAGCCTTACAGATAATAAAAGGTGTTCTAGGAAAGAGTTTACAGTAGTATGGCTCCAATCCACACATGTATAACTGCCTTGCTGAATAACTGCCTGTTATTAAAAATCTATCTTTCCCCTTACTGAAGTCAATGTAAAGGTCTTTTACTTAAATTACATGTAGGCTGATTTACCAAGAAAAGTGAATCTGAGCCTGAAATTAAAAGAAAGGCAGTCACTGTAGCCCTCCAGATGTCCATTTATATTTACATATATTTTTAAGCTATGGTTTTCTTCCCAACAAATATTTTTTAGGTAATGTCCAATATACACATTTTTAGCCATTATGAATGTCATGGCTAAATAGCAAGGCACAGCAGGATTTGTGTTTGTTCTGCAATAACAATGTAAGAACAACAATGCACTTGAATGAGGACTTAGAGTCAGAGAGACCTCCTGCTCTAGCTCTTTCTTTTCGCTGAGCAGAATTTTTTGCAAATATCCATTTAGGATAATTTTTTCCACCTTCCCAAACCCAATAAATACCTGCATTTTGTCATCTGAGCAAAGTGACAGAGAGTAGAATTCTAAAAACATAATTACTCTCGTCACTTCTTACTACAAAGCTGGCTTTAAGAAATTGTTCTTCTGAATTCCTTTCCCTCATCTGTTTAGTTGTGAAATGTAATTTTAAATTATAACCATGAAAGACCATTGATAGGCCTGTCACAGGGACTGCAGTAACCTTCCCCCTCACGGTAGTTTCCTCAGTAGCTTAAAATATTTACAGCCAGAGTATTATCTATCTTATCAGTACATAAAAAGAAAAGCTTGGTGAGTAGATCCTTAAATACCTAAAAGCAGTATATCCTTAAATACCTCAAAACTCCACCCCTTAAACTCTTTTTTTTTTTTTTTTTTTTTTTTTCCATTATGGCAGTGATTTAACATCAAAATTATTTCATAGACTTTTCTAGACCCCGGTGTTTATGGGTTGCAACAGAAGACAACTGGATTCCATTCTCTGCTACACCACAGCTTCTGATCTTGGGAATGCTTCCAAATCCCACAAATTAGTACTTTAAATCTGCTTAAGTCCAAAATTGTGACCTTCAAAACCCACTGCTCAACTGCTGCCAACCTTGGGGGCATATGCTCAGACTGAGCAATTATCTCCCAAAACCTAAGTCATAACCATGGAACTGGCCTCTGTACAAAATGCAATAGAAGATATTTGGGTTTGGTTTTTTTTAAACTGATACAAAGAAGAAGCTTTAGTTTATTTAGTGGCTCAGGGATTAGAGCTCTCATCCTATAAAAAAAGTACCTAATTACCTAAAAATGCTGAAGTACAACATTGCTGCAAAATTGGTGGACATCTTGTCCATCACCCCTGTCAAATGGCCTGAGAAATTCCTCTGGACCATACGGAAGAACATGCTTACTTCTCATTAATTTTGTATCTATAGAATATTCCCCCTTCCACCCACAGAATCTGCCTTTATAAAAAGCCTGTATCCTGCTATACATACAATACTTCATGTTTTGGGAATACATGTAATATTGCCTTTAAGTCTGATTCTTATCTATACTGTATAGCTAAATAGTTTGAGACACTTAATATTTTCCACCTGTGAAATCACAGTCATACAGACAGACACAACAGATGTGACAAATTTCTTCCAAAGTTGCATGATTACCATGTGCAGGTCAGAAGCACCATCAACAGAAGGAGCTAGGGATGTAAATAAAAGTCCACTACAAAAAACAGAAGGATCGAATTAGGCCGAGATTAGTATTTCAGAGATGTTTAATGTAGTACAGAAAATACATATATTCCCTAATTCCAAAACCAAAGATGTTTTACAAAGACTTGGGATACATACAGCAGTTTGTTGCTTGTTGAAATTAAACTTCACTATTTTAAGAAATTTACTTTGCACAAGTTGTTTAATAATGAATAATGCTATAAGGTTGTAGATCCATTTATATGGTAAACTACAAGGAATATTTTGCCTTCTGACTTCAAAATGTTAAAAACGGGAGCAAAAATATTTTCAACTGTTAACAAAAAAGGGAGATATATATCCCTAAGTCACAGGAATGCTATGCAAATAGATGTTATAAGGCTAATACAGAAGAAGCTTTCATTCCCAGAGGAAAAATCTCAGGGCGGGGGAAAAAAGGAACAAAAAAATATCTCTTTTCAGTATACTGCAACACAGCAGAGCACTAAGAAGAAAGAATAAATCTGGCTTGCAGTTTTGGAGTTTTGGGGTATTTTAATAGTGTAATGTTTTTTGAAAGAAAGTAACAGATTTCAAATGAGGAATTAGTTACAGAAAGCATTTTGAAGGATTAAAGCACAGTGGTAGTATCTTTCAAGTTTTTCTCTGGAGATTTTCGTTGTTCATTCTGAGCAAAAACGTGTTTCTCCTGAGAAGTATGATCTTATTGTTCCTGCCCCTTCTCTCCCCCACATTCTTGTTTTTTCTCAGACCAGATCAAGGAAAATGTTATTCATTTCCCCCACCACACATGCTCACCCATCTCTTTCCTATCCTTTGCTTTATCCTTTGACCTATTACTAAATTCTCCAATCATTGCTTGACCACAGAGCTGCTATTTCTTTTGAACTCTAAGTTGAAAATGAACCAATGTACAGATTGGACTTTGGTGAACCACTTGCTTTTTTAGAGAATAATTTGGACCTCCTCACAGTCTAACTGGGCTTTTTCTTTCCCTTCTTGGATTTCAATCAGGATATGACCTTTTATGAGAGAACCCCTTAAAAATGCAAGCTTGTAACAGATCTAAACCTAAGTAAAATATGAAAAGATATTTTTACTTTATTACTGTATTTCACAATGCTTTTAAGTTTCATTTTTATGTGAAGAAAATATTTTAACTTCTGTAATGCAACTCCATAAGTTAGCATCCTCTCAATGATGTAGAAGATAGCTATTAACATCTTTGAAATATCCTCATAGCCCTTAAACCTTAAGCATCCTTCCCAAAACTTTCCTCATTCCTCTTGTTCATAATCCCTCAAGAGACTGAGACTATAGGTTTTAGAAGTGAGATATTTGAGTCTTTTCACCCACAACATGAGACAAATCAGAATTGCATCTGTTGCTGGCTTTGAATTGTCACCAGAATATGTGGGAGAAAAAAAACTGCCACAAAAAGATAAGATATATTTTCCATCTTACCTTACTATTCTTCTTCATGACTAATACAGTATTTTGGTAGTTTATTTCTGTCACAGGCATATAAGAGTTTATTCCTTAATATCTATTTATTTGTTTCCTGTTTCATTCAGTTGTCCCTTGGTTGCCAATTCAGGAAGTATCTCTTTCAAGGAAGTTATGTAAGCACAGAAATTACACATGAACTAATTAAAGTCCATTAGAACTATGGGCTAAATAATTGCCCATCTTCTCTGTTATTCAAACATTGGGTACTATGCTAAACCTCAAAGTTTATTCCTATGTCACAGGGATATACCATTTTCATTTTTTTCTTTGATGTTCTTATTTAAATATGTCATCCAGACAGAGACCATGAGATTTCTGGAAAGCAGAAAAATTAAATGGCATGAAAGTTTAATTAAACAAGTATTAAAAGGTTGGCTAAGCTAACAGGTATAAAAATATAGGATGAATAAAAAAATAACTAAAACTCAAAAGAAAGTTTAAAAATGTCAACCTTAGCATAGTTGTTTGTGATTTCAGTGTTAAAATAAGTAGGAAATAATTGTCTCATCTAGACATACAAAACAACTCCAACCTTACCTTGTTTTCTCAGATATTTTCTACTACAATTGAGACTTTGTAAAAATGCTGTTCAAGTAACTCAAACTTTTTGTCACTTCTTAAACTTTTAAAGAGATGATGCCATTAAACCTGGTAAGGATATCTTTCTTAGTGTCAGCTGAAGATTATATTGCCAAAATTTCTTTACTGTGATGCTCATATTGACAACTTTTCAAGAAGAAGAGATTAGGAAGCTTAAAAGATCATTCCTTAGGAATTCCTACCATTGACCTAACCTTGTTCACACTATTGATTATATTTCTTTTTTTTTTAACCTAATTAAACATATTTCACTTAGAGTTGCTATTCATATAGAAGTGATTATTGTGAGGGAGCCTCTTGTAAGCTCTTTAAAGCCTTCCTTTTTAGCTCTACTAGAAGCCCAAAGGAAAGCTCTTTGATGCATCTATTTAATTTGGTTTATCACTTTCTTTGCTTAAAAAGGGAGCATTTTTCCACACCCTAGCAGCATGTACAATGGTTCTTTTACCTGCTAATATTTTTATGTACCTCCTCAAAGAAATGTAAAGTCCATTCTTTAAGGCACTGGTTTTGCAAAATTAGAATAAATTAGCATGCAACCCACTGTAACTGGGAAATCTGACACAATGTTAGTGGTTAATCCATTTATGAGCGTACCTGGTATGTTTGTGTCCCCATTGGTTTTTCACTCAGAGATTATTGTGGTCTAAGTCTAGTACGGTACTTAATGGGACACCTTCATATGCTAATTACATGGAGTTCTCCTTTCTACTCTTTACCTTTCAGTTAGAATAATTTAATGTAATTTTCTTACATTTACATACTTGGGTTGTTGAAGCGTTACAGGGGGAGATACTTGGATTCCTGTCCCCTATGTTGGCAAGTCCTGTATCAAACAGCTACTGTTCATCTGGCACCTCAGGGCTTCCCACTCCTGTGTTACTGTGGGGCCTTCCCCAGCACAGCACAAAGTTCTCCTTCTGAACGTATTTCCCCCAAGAATTTCCTGCAGAGTCAGAGTAACTTTTTGGTTTTACACTCTGAAATGTTTGTACTGAATGTCAGTCACTGGAAAAGCCTCACAGGATAATGAGCTGTTATGCCAGATGTAGTTAATCTTACTCTTAATAAATAAATGAATAAATATTTCCCACTGAATTCAAATGAATTCCGTTGCCCATGGGCCAGCGGTGTGCCCTGGTGGCCAGGAAGGCCAGTGGGATCCCGGGGGGCATTAGGAGGATCGTGGCCAGCAGGTGGAGGGAGGTGATCCTGCCCCTCTGCCCTGCCCTGGTGAGGCCACATCTGGAGCGCTGTGTCCAGTGCTGGGCTCCCCAGTTCAAGGGAGACAGGGAACTACTGGAGAGGGCCCAGCGGAGGCTACAGGGATGATGCGGGGACTGGAGCATCTACCTTCTGAGGGAAGGCTGAGAGAGCTGGGCCTGGAAGATGACTGAGAGGGGATCTTATCAGTGCATACAAATATCCTAAGAGTGAGTGGCAAGAAAATGGGGCCAGGTCCTTCTCAGTGGTGCCCAGTGACAGCACAAGGGGCAATGGGCACAAACTGCAACACAGGAAGGTCCATCTGAATATGAGGAAGGACGTCTTCACTTTGAGGGTGACAGAGCACTGGGACAGGCTGCCCAGAGAGGCTGTGGAGTCTCCTTCTCTGGAGACATTCAAAACCCATATGGACATGTCTCTGTGCAACCTGCTGTAGGTGAATTTGCTTTAGCAAGTTGATTGGACTAGATGACCTTTCAGAGGTCCCTTCCAACCCCAACCATTCTGTGATTGGCTTTCAACATTCTGTGAAAAAAAGGTACACATAAATTGCTATGTTTGTAAAAGTCTGAAAAATTACTAGATCCTCCCATGGAAAAGATCTTCCCCATACTATTCTCCCAAAGAAACGCTGGTTCCTTCACAATTTGAAGTCACCACATTCACAGTAGACTTTTAGGTGAAAAAAAGAAAGGAGGCTTCCTCTGCTGACAGGTACTAGCCATTAAATCTCCAAGCAGGGAAGCTTAGGTGCTAAAATGTCTTATGAACAGGCAATCAAGCATCACAGCTCAGAAAATTAGTCAAACTCAAGTTCAGCTATCAAGGCAGTTTAGAAATTGTCTGTGTCCCCTCATGTTCATACTTTATGGCCCATTTGGCTGTTTCACAAAGATTTCAAACAAAATGAAAACTATTCAGGCCCAAAATTATTTCTGCTCCTACCCCAGAGACCCTGAATTAAGCAGCTGCAGAAATCCTACCTGCATCTTTGGGCTGCTCTCTACTTAGAATACCTTTTTTAGCTATAAAGTTTTCATCTCGCTATGAAGTTTTTCCCACTCTACTGCTAAGTCTGCTTTTCCAGAAGTGGTCTGTCTTGGCTTCAGTCTTACACTGCTGTTTGGTGACTGACTCCTTAATTACATCTTCTAGGGTAGCTGGGCTTTTTTTAACCACTTCTGAGCTGCTACAGTATTGAATCTTGTCACTTCAAGTTTCAAGGTCTCCTTGAAAGTAAAGGTTCTCCTTGACTTGAGATCAAGTAAGAATTGAGTATCTACTTTACAATAAAATACAACGAGCTTGTCATACACACACATAGTCCTGTGATCTTGGTGTATGCAATCTTTGTTAAACCCTACTAAAGGGGATGAGGACTGCTGTTACATGAGTTATTGTTCTCAGAGTCATCTCTGTAGAGTCAAGGCACCTCACTTAAGATGAAGGTGCTATGATCCTGATTCAAGAATGACTCAAATACTGAAAAATGACTGATTCTTAGAATCTGTGTGCTTTGGGTCAGACTTTCCACTGCACTGGGCCAACATTATGTTGATATGAGGACAGAGGAGTCTTTACTGACATGGCACTAGTATAAGGCAGTAAAAAAACTAGAAGCATAAAAGAAAGGGCTATGTCAATCTTAACACTGTCATAGACAAAAGAGAAGTGAGAGCGTATTGCAAACCAGATTCCTCACAGGCAGACACAGGAAAAAAACAAGTACTGAAACCAGCCAACCAACTATCAAAATTGCTTAATATTAGCAAAAATTATAGACAACTCAACTGTTCAAAATAAGTCATGCAGTAAATCTGTCTAGACTATATCATTATTTGGACACCATGCCATTTTTCCTATACAGGAAGAGAGGTGTAGAACTAGAGTATGGGGTGGTAATTGTCACAAGAATGGATCAGGAATATATTCGGACAGCTAGTAGATAGAAGATGACAAGCTGCTCTCGCTAGTTTTGTCATAGTCCACAGGGATGCAGGTATATTACCTGCATCAATTCAGAGGTGGTCACAGTGCGCTGGCATAATCCCAAAGTAGTATAAACCAAAATAATTTCTGCTAAACTTCCTGACCATATTTTGCTAGGTTAGTTAATTAGAAAACATCTTATAACTTGTGGTTATTTATAATTAACAAAGCTCCAAATTAAAATACATACAGAAAAGAATGGAAAAGTTTTCAAGCATCTCAGGAGTGGAAAAAAAAATCACTAAATAATTTTCATTTTTCAGAGGTTTCATAAAAAAGGGAGCAATAATTTTACAGAAGATAGCTGTATATCCAGCCGAAGTAAATACAAAATCAGGACTCAGATCGCATACTTAAGTGCCAAATGTAAATCTGAGAAATTAAATAGCCACTTCCAAACACCTTGATCCACCTCTTGATAGATGGGGATTGGTACACTTAAGTAACATGAATATGCAGTAGGATTCAATGTGAAACCCAAGATGCCATGGTTAACATGACAGTTTTTCACATAAACTGCCACACTGGTAAGTTCCATCCTGTAAAATTATTATTATTATCTTCTGCTATACCAAATGCTTTAAACTGCCATTGGGGTTAGGGAACTAAAGGCAGTCAATATATCATGAGGTGTCCAGCATGATAAGGATGTAAAAGCCTGTAACGTGTATTTCTTACTATCAGCCTTTCTGTTTGAAGCTCACATGGTTTTGGTGCAGTATCAGTTTCCTCCTATCTCTTTTCCCAGATTTGTTTTCAGAGGATAAGAGTATACCTTTAAGATAATTACAGACCTCTCATATTAATTTGTAAAAAAATAGCATAGATGGGACCATACTTTGAATTTGGCACTAGTTCTAGACCTGACTCAGAGTTACTGCAGGAGCCTTGCTTACAGGGATGACAGTGAATGATTCTCTCAGTGCTGTTTTGTTGATCCAGCTGTAGGGTTGAATTAAACAACAGACTTCTAGAAAGACAGGAAAATATAATTTTACAGCAGACAGAGAGTGACATGCCTTGGATCTACCAAGATGACTCACATTCTTGTAGTGAAAAGTAACCCTTGTTTTAGCCAGTTCACAAATTAACAATGATTAATCAAGCATAAAAAAGGCTGGAATGACTATAGCAAAATACATCCCAAATGAAACCTAAGTCCTTCCAAAAATACATGTGAGGTTTTTAATATATTCGCATCTGTTACAGTTCCTTCAGCCTGCACCCTGCCACAGCTATACCTCGCTTATCACAAAATGTTACTACAATAAAGGATAGCAGAAATTTAATTTCAAAGTAACATTTGCAAGGTTTCAAACGCATGTGACTTCAAATTTCCATGTCAGCTTTGGGTCCAGAAATGACTTGGAAAACTGCTTATTCTATTAACCCCTCTTTTCCAGTTTTATTTTATGCTGCACCTGTTTTTTGTATCTTCCCGCAGCTCTTATCATATTGAATAGATCACAAAGGTATACATTTGTTCATCATAAATCTTGAGACCATCTATCAAAACAAAACAAAAAAATGGTTAAACAATAGCAAATAACAACATGTGAGCTCACTGTACCTGTGGCTGAAATATACCACCCTGGTGATTTCTGTGACCAGAAAACAAGTTCAGAGATCAGGTCATGACCAATTCATAGAAATTATAAGATTGGGGGTGGGGGGGAAACCCACTGCATTTTTGCAGACAGATAAACATGAGGAAACTGCAATTTATTCATAGCTACAGGCAGATGGCTTCATAGATTCATGTCCAAGAGCAGAAAAAGCAGCTCTGTTTGTCAGGGAAGATATACTGTAAATTATTCACTCAGCTCAAGTAATAAGTGGGGTCAGGGTAGAATAAAATAATCCATTGATTTTTCCTTTCAAAAAAACAAGAATATGAATGGTTAGTGCAGGTATTCATTTGAACTGTTACACCAAGTCGAGGGACCAGCTGCCTGCCCCTCAAATTAGGTTTCATTCTCACTCCCCAAGACCCTGATACCAGGTCCACAGTTCTCAGACTGCTGACACTCCAGTCCTGTCTAAGCCTTGGAGGTGCTTAAAATCAATTTGTTCCCCCATTTCAGTGCACAAAGTTCCTCAGGACTAGTATATCACTTACTCAGAGATGTGTTGGCTGAGGGGATAAAGCATCTACCCTCCAATGCAGGCTGATAAAAGGCACGAGGCAGCTAAATCTACCCTAACTCCTTAGAGAAGCCTGATCCCTTAGACATGCTCAGGTCATACACTGACCTCCACACAACAGCCTGACAGAATAGACTAACATTTACAATATGGGAAACCTATGCTTCTTGACTCGTTTTGGCCCATAGTAGTTTTGAATCCACAGTTCCCACTTTTAAGAAGGTGTTCTTACTGCAGGGTGGTGGAATAGCCTGAGCTGAAGGCTAGTGCCCTACCCCTGAAGACACTGAAGGTGTGAGGCTGGGCAGAAGGGGATGTGAGACTTACGGTGCTGGAGCAAGACTGAGCCTGATGGGGATATAGTCCAGGAAAGTTAAAATGTCTTCATTTTTGGAAGTGTAGCTTGGGGTTCACAGTGTGGGTTATATAAAAGGTCCCTGAAGATGAGCAGTCAGCACTTTCTGAAAAGTTTATTCCTCCAAATTCCCTCCAAACTTGTAAATAAACTGGCCTCTGTTGCCGCTACTTTTCCCGCGCTTCATTTTCACTCTGTAAAGCCTTACAGGGTTTTGACACTTCGTCTGTTGACTGAGTATGCTGTTATCTTTCATAACCAGGTGCCATTATCATAATTCATAATCTGGTTTCTGACTAAACCATCTACTCTTACAAGCACAGAGTCAAAAGCAGTTTTGCCCCAGAGAAGCTCAGAAGAAACAAAAGGCATGAAGAGAAACGGTAGAGCCTGGCTCAGTGGCTTGCTGCAGGCTCAGCAGGAATGACCACATGAGAACCCCCGAGACTGTGCCTTGCAATCTGATATTTCAGTGTCTACCATTCATTTCTTCCTTTCTCTGTTTCTTTTGTTATGAGGCTTGTACAAAGATGTGCATTAGCAAATTTTAAAAATCATAAGTTCTGAGTTTATCTTCATTTGTGGTCATGGGAAACCTGCGTACATTTCAAAAATGGGAGTGATAAACTGTTTTGGTTTGGAGTTTTTTAGCATTAGCTTTGCTAAAGAGAGTTGCATGGTATATTATCTATTGTGTCACAAGCTGGACAAAGTACTCACAACACTGAATGAGTGAAGAGGGGGGACTACATAAAGATTTTATGCTACTTTGCATTATATTCCCACATAGACTTAAATTCTGGACTTCAAAGTATCTTTTCTGAGATGGTGATTAGAGTTAGTGTAGTGACAGCTGCCAGGATTTAAACTACATAAATTGAATTTTGGACATTGAAATTGCATTTCTGACCACATCCCAAAGGCCTGAAATGTAAAATGCTGGATTTGGGACATAATTAATTTCCAGCATATTTAAGAAGAAAAATCTATTCACGGCTAATATATGTCTAGCCTTTTCTGCTCTGTAAGGTACATCAAAATACCATCTATTGCCATTTAAGATATACCTAACTCTAGTGAACCAGACATTTGGAGCTTATACAAGCAGGCTACTGTTTGACCTAGTTTCATTACAAGCCTGAAACTGCCCATTACCCACTTAATGATGAGTAAGATGAAAAATTGAATCCAATCTACCTCGCAGGACTTGAAAAACCATCCAGACAACTCTCAGCCGAGGAAAGCAGCTTGAATTAATATGCCAGACTGTGAACTCCAGTAGCTGAAGGAGGAGCTGGCACACTCATTTCTTCTGCCCCTTCCACAGGTGCCAGGTTTCACTAAGTCCCAGCTGTGGGGCAGGTATCTGGGTGAGGTTGCACCTGAGTTTACCACTGCTAAATTCACCCAAACCTTCCTGCCAGAGTACGCAGCTTTTCAGGCACCTTTCAAAAAGCAGCAGCAGCAGTGGGGCTGTCATGCCTAGGTTAACAAGCTCTGCTTTCTCAGCAATGCCTACTGACTTGGGCTTAATATTTCACTCACCATGATTGCTGTTTTTGAAGATGGTTCAGTATCTCTTTTACCGCCTGGGCTATACGTAGCTATACACTTAGCTATTAAATGGTAGAATTAATTACACAAGCTCAAATTTGCTTCCTTTCACCAACATGAGGAAGAAAAACCCCAACACTTAGGAGTCTCCCTACTATCAGCATCTGATGGAAATGTACTTAAGGTTAAAGGCTTGTCTAAATCACTGGACAAATCAAGGTCTAACACTGATGAGAACAGACAGCTTATCGTAGATTTACACTAGTATAATTGAGAGCAGAATTTGTTCTGGGGTGTCAAATAAGTATAACAATGAATTAAACAGTGCAACCAATTTAAAAGAAAAATGCTCATTAGTGTGAATAAAAAACCATGACAGCAGAAAAATGCCAGCACTTACTGCAATACATCAGCTATTCCCATTAACATAGTAACTAACCATTTCTGGATAGTATGATGCATGGCTAAACAGAATACTGCAAAATGATAGCTCCCATCCACATGACTAAATTACAGTTCTTCCCTGTCTTTATCACCCTATCTCTGCTGATGTTTTACTGAATAATTTGAACATAGACAATGAAAAAAACTGAGAAGGAAAGGTAAAGTTGTTTTGCATATAATAACACATGCATATATGAGTTGTACTGATCCTAGATAAAAAATAAATAAAATAAAAATGAACAAAACTAAACCAAACCTTTGGTTTAAGAGATATTCTCCATAAGAAGTAATCTCTAACACTGCCCATTTTTGAGTGGAGCAGTTCCAGACCAACTTTGAAAATCCCAGTCAAAGCACATAGTTTTGCAGTAGACTCATCTGGATAGTTTCTTAGCCAAAAAAATTTCCACAAAAAGGCTGGTTCCAGACATACCATATTAAATAACCTCTGAACTGGCAAAGAGCAATGCATACATTCCAGCTGAAAGTCTGCTATGGGTCCGGTCAGTTGAGGTAATGTAAGTTCGGTTTCACAGCTAGAAACTGATTTTTTCAGCAAATAATTGTGAAAACAGTCCTTTTGTGCATTCAGTGTTGAAGCCTATATGAAAATCTGTCCAGATAAGGAAAAAGAAGAGTAATGTGCTATTTCTGACTCTTCAGAAACAAAACAGCAGAAAAGTGGGATGAATAGTTACAGTGAAAACAGAAATAACTGTGACTGCCTAATTTTATTGGCAGACAGGAGTATATGGTCATCATCATACAAGATGCTGGGGTTTTTTTTCCCCAATTATGTCACAGTTCACTGTAATTTCACTTGCTCTGTGGGAGTTACTCAGTCAAGAATTAAAGCAGTCTACAAACTATAAAGATGGGATAAGTCCTCATTTTCTCAACCGAAATAATTTTTTACCGATTCTCCTGGCCTTTCCTCTCACAACTGTGGCACATTTCTGCTTACTTCTAGTTTGAAAGCTATTTGTGTAGGCAGAGAGAAGGGGAACAGAGCAGCACAAGGAGGGCTTCTTCGCTGTAGCGGGGCGTGGAGGTGTGGGCAGAGCAGGCGCAGAGGAGTGGCCGTGGGTCCCCGCAGCCCCCTGCACAGGCAGCAGGAGTGAGCGCAGGGGCTGAGAAGCAGGGATCTGGCCCAGGACCCTCTTCCTCTCCCATCAGGATCTTTCTCTTGTTATTACTCTTGGCAAACGCTCCACAACTCATTCCCACCTTCACATTTTATTTTTTAAATCTTAGCTCATCCCAAGCTCTGCAACAATGTAGCCATGGAACTGGGCTTAGTGGTAGCGATATACAAAACTTCTGAAACAAAGCAGGAAGCTCGCAATGCTTACAGTGACTTCCAGGCAACAGCTGCAAAAGCTGACTTTAATACTTCCCACCACATATTCCTTTTTCCCAGCAAGATTCACAGCCAGTCTAGTTGTTACTCAGCAGTCTTCTGTATAGCAGTTTTCTTGGATAGGTGAAGAACTAGAAGTTTTGAGTAAAACATAATGCAATATTCAACATAAAAATGTGATATTTTCCCTGACAGCCTAGAGAGCAAATCATATCCTGGGATGCATCACACACAGTGCAACCATCCAGTCAAAAGAGGTGATTATCCCACTGTATTCAGTGTTGGTGCAGCCCTACCTTGAGTACTGTGGGCGGTTCTTACTTGAACTAATGAGTTTCTTTTTGCTTTTCTTAGAGAGAAAATATTTCAGACAACCTAATAATACAAAGAATCTTTGCATCACTGATAGCAAAGTTTAACCTGGTTCTACTGATGCTTGTAAGTGGGTCCAAAGAGGGGCAACCAAAGGGGCAGATCGTTTATTTGTCTTAAGATTTTTCCACAGGGTTTGAAGCGTGCACATAGAATGAAGAAGGAGAATGAGGAAGGGCTCTGGTGCATAGATTGACCCAGATTTTTTATTCCAAGTGAAACTCAGGGGCGGTGAATGCAGCACGCTAACTTGGGTTCATGTAGTTTGAGTGAATTCAAACAAGCATAGCTTGCATGGCATAGCTATCACATCTACTGATGTGAAAACGTGCCCCTGTGCCTCCAGATGCAGAACAGAGGTGGCTTCACTTCACATCCTTCCTACTGTGACCCTCACTTCCAAGGTCAGCGGGTCGTTGCTTCAACACTGATTTAATTTTGATGAAAACTATCAAAATCAACTCTTTTTGTTACAAAGCCTCATAGAAAAAAGGGACTGGGCTTAATACCGGTGAAGCTTGGAGGACTATTAAAAAGACGGCAGAAGAAGACATAGCTGTAAATTACAGCTGATGACTGCTGGTTCTTCAGCAGCTCATGCTTTGTTTAAGGTCAAAATCTGAGTATCAAATGTCTACAGCAATTGATATCATTAATCATATTTAAGCTCCCACAAGTGTTAGCGCTTTCAGTTTGGAATCAGGTATTTTACTGCTCTTTGTAGATTTAGGATAGTTTGGGTGCTTAGTAGCTTGTAAATCTTTCAGATGCAAAATGCTTGGTTTATACACCTCTGTTCAAGTCTGTTTTTATTGATATAAAGAATAGCTTCATTATGTCATAAGTGTCATTCTAATGATATTTCAGAAATAATACCTGTAAGATGGTAGATATTAAAAACACTTTGGATGCTTCAGTCTGTACAGAGCCCTTCAGTTTACAATTTAAACAGGACAGATAAAACCATAGAAATTCAAGTGAAGTTCACACAAGGGGAAAAGGACCCATAATGGCCTAAACTCACATAAATCATAAATCCTCCACCATTTCCTGACTCTGCTGTGGTTTTTTAGTTAGATTGTAAACTGTTAGAGATGGTTCCTGAACAAATGAATGTCCTGACTAGAACATTAGAGATCAACCTTGTAATGGACTGTAGATGTTAATATAATACAAATTATGCAAATAACTATGATTTTCTTTGCAGTCCTTAATCTAGGAATGTTGCATCAAAAAGTTAATCACTGAATAAATCTACAGGCAATTGTGGAAGCAAAGTACAGTCCAAGACTTCCTTTGTGGGTAATCACCCTTTGTGCTGACGGACAGAGATGCACCCTTCTCATTTGTTTCCCCCATGGCAATATGAACCCTTCACCCTCTGTGAAGTAGCCCAGCCACTGTGGAAAGCAGCCCCATGGCTGGTGTCCACTGTAGTGATTACACCAGTTTCATTGGCAGTAGGAGCTATAGACTCATAACCTTCAAGATGGAGAGTTTCTAGGATGGTGATCAAACTGGTTGGCTCCCAGAAGGATGGTGAATGATTGTTCTTAGATGAAATAGTAATAACCTTTAGGTTTTGCTAGGCCAGTGTGTCAGACATGCTCTGAACATGCCTGATGGATCACCTAGGGGAGTTAGGAGACATTTAGGTACTTCCCTAGCTGGCTATGAACTGCTTAGCCAGAAGGTAGGTGCTTAGATGAATGAAGTGGGATGTGTCTGGACTGGCAGAGGGCGGACTTGGAGCTCCACTGTGGACTGATTTCAGGTGCTCCTGGAGAAGCAACCCAGACTGCTCTCTGAGACTTTGTCTCCAGAATGCTGTCCTGTTTCCAGCCTCGACACATGGTAACCTGAACCTCAGTGTGGACCCCTAATTTTTGCTTTTCTTGCTGTCAATATATTGTAGTAAAACTAGATCTCAGAATCAGTTGAGCTGGAAAAACTTAAAAGATCAGCATGCTAGAGCAAGTTAATGCTCAGAGATGCCTGAGTAACAGAGACACTGGAAAAATGCTTGCAGAGTACTTTACCACTTCTCAGTCCATATAAGCCATAAACAGCATGTGTCTAGCGTGCAGTTTTGTGAATAGAGCTATATATTCCCATTGTCCTTGAACACTGTTGCATTTAAGATGGTTTTCTTCAGCTATCCTTGTGCTGAGCTAGATGTCAAAGCTTCTGCCACTCCATCAAACCAGATAATCTATTTCCAAAGTAACAGCTCATTTAGCATTAAAATTGGCACTTAAGGGTTGATATAAAATGTAAATTAAATGTAAGATATGAGTAAATGAGGCTACTCTTATAATTCAATTTTTGTATTGGTCTCAAGGTTGATATTTTTATCCAAATCATAAATACTCTTTCTCCTTTTAAAACTATGGTTTTCAATTTCATTTGTGGCATTGCTTTCAAAGCAGAGAAACATCACCTTCACCACAAATTCACATGAGAGTAATATGACTATCAATCACAGTGGCTTGGAAAGAGCTAGTAAGATTTCAAAGCCAGGGATAAAGATAAAAGAAATTAAATTAAGTAATGCTAGAATGAAGCAATCAAGATTAAATGTGTTCTCAGCTGCTGAGTTAACCAGTTCTGAGTTTTTATCAAGCAAAAGGTTAAAGAAACGAACCCTTAACAGCAATTTATTTCACTTTAATGTTTTTTTTTAAGCTCAAGCTCAGAGCAGCTGAATTTCTTCTGTCACTTAAAAGTAAAAAACTTGACATTATCAATTCTAGTTAATGGCTCTCAAGAAGTTAATTTAAGACTCGTGATGATCATGTCCAAACAGGCTGTGTGATCTAATTAGAACCCTAAGAGTTTTGAAAATCCCCTATAGTAAGCAAATTCATAGGCTGATCATTTAAAAACTGCTCAAAATTCTTGAGCCTGAATTGAATTGAATTAATAATTTCATTGAATTAAATTAGTCTTAACTGAATTAAACCAAAAATAATGAAAACAATTCTTAAAATGTGAAGAAAGCCCAAGAAATCTTAGCTGGTAAATGCTATTGAGGGAGAAAAAAACCTTCAGTGGATGATAAGCAAATATCCTTGATGAAACTAGTGTAAATTCAAACCATGATTGTTATATCTGAAAAGAATTTCCCATAGAAATTTGAGAGTTTATGGCTGAATTCCCTTCCAATGTGATCAACATATTGTTCTGGGCAATTGTTAATTGTTTGGATTCCTTCACCCACTAGCACCCCTCACAGCACTATATTTTTTGATAGTGTGTTTTTGCTCTGCACTATGAAACCCGAGATGGAGGGTCAGAGAGGGGTACACCTGAGTGATGATGGGTCTCAGGATGAATTACCTTGATCACATCCTGGAGAACAGGCTGTGAGCCCCATGTCTCAGGGCTGCAGCAGGGTATCATGCCTTCTAGTGACTCTGCTCTGGATAACGTCCCCCAGCAGGCAACATACAGCCAGGGCTTTCTGCAGACCATAGTCTCTCTCCTGCCCCTCAGCTCATTTTTGTGGGCAGCTAATTCACAGGTGGTAGAGCAGGGCTGCCAGTGGCCTGGCAAAAGGGAGAAGAGCAGTGTATAAACTAAGGCTGCTAGCAGCAACCTGGTATTGAAGTCACATGGAGCACACAAGACTCACGCACCATTTCTCCTGGGGTTTTCTTTAATGGTCTTTCTCAAGACAAGCAGACTAAATTAACTAACCCCCATGAAATTTGAGTAGGAGAGCTAAACTGCAGTAAGCTGCAGTATGGACATTCCACGCAGAATTATGTGCCTTAACCTGATTTCGAGCTGTTGTACAAAGTGTGGTCAGCTGAAAAACTGAGAGTAGGTTAGACAAGAATGGGATGATGCGTATTTCTTTGCCAGCTGTGCCAGTCTGGGCTATCACCACCCACTTCTCTTTTCCATCCTTACTGCCAATACCCATGCCGTCACAGAGGTGGAAGACCTCCAGGTGTTTCTTCACCTGTAGCAGCACTCACGCAGTGCTGCTCATCCAGGTGTTTCCTCACCCTGCTTGGGCCACTGGGACCCATCATATGTGGTAGTGCCTGGCCACTCCTTCCCCAAACACAGGCCCACATGCTGTCCCATCTCAGCCTCTTCAGCTGCTAGATCATGAAGCAGGATGAGGAACTGACCAAATTAAAGAAATAGGTATTTTGGAGGATAGCAAGCAAATGGTCCATGTTTGACAACCATGGGGAGAGCGGATGGGTTGGTGCAATTTTGTCATTTTGCTTAAAACAGTCACAGTGCCAGCTGCATTGACAGGCACCTGAGTTGTTTCCCCTGCCACCTCCAATCCACTAGGCTAGGGCTCGTGTGGTCATCTGGGTCAGGATTTGATCTGGCTAAAAAGTAGCTCTGTAAATGTATAAATAAGAAAGATTTATGTTTAAACCAGGTCACTTATCTAATCAAGTTCTCTGCAAAGTCCTGCCAATGCTTGTACTGACAAAGTAAGGGAGTGATAGAAAAGTGGGAATGAGTAACCTGAGGTATGAAGTAGCAGGAGTTGCTAGTGCAGTATTATAGCCGAAATAAGTATGGGTCAAATGACAGGCTTAGTAGCTTTCTCTTTTATCCTTTCACAAAGGAACATCTCACACTGGAAAAATGTTAGGGAATTCAAAGAAATTGGTAGGTTTGCCTTGTTCACAAGAATTTGCAGATAGATTTTAAAAAGAATCAAGGATTTTGTATCCTCACCTTCCCTGTTTTGCTTTCGAACTTGTCAGCACCACATTTTGAATGCCTAAATCACAGAATTTTCCTCTGAGCACCAAAAAAAGTCTCCATTTGGTACCTAAGTGTACTAAGTACGCTTGAGGAACAAGACCCTTGAGGACAATGAGTGCCTGGTTGTTAATGTGCTGCTTCAGTTTTCAGCATATGCCAAGTCAAGGAGGGAAAGCATGAGCCAAGAATTCGAAACACTGTTTCTCCATGCAACACATTCTGTTGTAAGGATGATGCTGAACTTGCCCTCAGACTTCAAACATCTTGCAGTTTTCTTTCTACAACTGATTTTATTGCTTTCTGGGCTTATTTTCAATAAAAATCAGTGACAGAGCCAATTTGCTTAGTAGCTGCAAAAACGGGCTTTAGAGTCAACCATCGTAACAAGTAGTTCTCACAAAAAAATCCTTGGTGACAAGGAAAAGGGGGAGGAAAGGTGAATCCACATAAATGCTATTGCATTAAAGAGATGAGTTGATTTCAGGCAAACTTTTATATGATTTATCAGTCAAAAGTTTAATTTAGAGCAATCAAACATCTGTCTAATAAAGACAAGGTTTGTTGCTTCTAAATGTAACAGTAGCATGAGTGTATAAAATTCCTTAAATCAACAAAAATTAAGATTTTAAGTGTAGGAATGAGTCACCCCTAACAACCTAAAACTACATCCCAGTAAACTGAAGAATGATAGTGGACATGGAAAATGTTACTCAGCAGGTCAAGGCAAACAACAGCTGGACCTGAAGCTTCTGGAGAGCAGTCCACCACAACCACCTTTTGGAGGCATTGTCCAAGGTTCCAGCCAAGTGGTAGCAGTGGTGGTGGTGGCGGTGGTCTCCTCTTCATCCCTCAGCCCCACCCCTGAGGTCCCAGTCTTCCTTCACCACTCACCCTTTTCCCACAGCACAACCAGCTCGGTCGCGCCACTACGGCTCCTTGGGGCCTGTGCTGTAAATGAGATTGTAGAAGTGTTCCCATAGTACATTTTTGTGTTACCTCAGTAGATTTACTGGTCAGCTTGAGTCTGCAGGATAAGTTAGTTCGGGTGACTTTTTGTGCTAGTGTTCTCCTCCAATGCCTGAGCTAGCTCTCTTACTGCCCGAGGTCCTAATTTTGGAAAGATTCCATCCGATATGCTTAAGTCCTACTGAAGCTGGGCATATGGTTAGGTACTTTCCCGATCAGGTGTGTGCATGTGTGCTTTTTCAGACTGATATCTAAGATCATAACTTATTTGCAAGATATATTACTAATTCACTGGCATTTTTTACATGTGAGAATATGAATAAATATATACATAAATAAACAAATAAAGCCAAGTATTTTTCTGTTGCTGGGTGAAGAGGATTTTTTGGCTAGTTTTTCTTTCCTATGTTCTGAATACAGTTTAAGTGTATATTTTATATCTATTTTGGGGGTTAAAGACAAATAGAATGGAAAAAAGTTTAAAAGATCTTAAAGATTTTTGAATTTTTTAAACTGTTGTTTGCTAACTAATGGTAAAATATTGTCTCTGGCAAAATGTTTGTAGGAAGCACTTGGCTGTTTTAGTATAACTGAAGGCCCTAGAGTGATAAAGTCTGAATAAATTCAACAGTCTTGACATATTCCTCTTTCTTACATTATTCAAATAGTACAGACCCCATTTCCATTCTGTCAAAGACCTTAACAGAAGGCTGTCAATTCTTGATGTATGTTTATGTATTTTGGTGCTTGTAGCTGTCATGGAGTGACTAATTCACAACAAAAGATTTATTTGATAAATTTAGCATCTTTATTGTTTGTACAATATCTATATAGAAAACCCAGTTTCAAAAGAATAATTATCCAACTTTTCCAGTAATTGCTTTTTGAATCATTTGACTCCATAATCACTCATGGACACTTGAAAATCAAGCTGTGTTATGTAGTTATGGTTACTCAGATCACTCAAGTAGGATAATTTCTCTCTGGTGTTTGACTGGGCATGGGAACATGTCTGGCAAGGACTCTTTCATGTGCGTGTATGAAATACATTCCAGTGATCTGTGGGCATGAAGTTTTGAAATTTGTTTTTTATAAACACCTGTTTCAGTAACTAAAGCTTATTGAAACTTCTGCAGGAAATTAATTTGCAAAAAGTTAGTATCACCCACCAAAAAGGCTTGATAAAAATCATGATCAAATATTTGTTAAAATGTTTAATGTTACTTGTCTTTCCACTATACAGCCTGGATTTATATCTCCTAGCATCAGACACCTGAACAAGATGTGTCCACAATTGGAACAGCTGATGTGACCAATCGATACAGACAGCTTTGCCCCTTGGAAAAGCGATTTGGGTCACCTCAGGTCTGAGCTGCAGTCACGGGCTGCCTCTCCTCACGAACTCAACCGGGAACTGAATTGAGAGCCAGGGGCAATTAGGCCTCAAGATGAGATGGTTCAGACAGATGCATAAAGTGCACTGTCCCAGTTTTAAAGCGATGCCTGAACAGCTGTGAAGACAGTTTTTTTCTACGTTGTTCCTGGGCTAACCAGTGCAGTTTCTTGGTACCTAGCAAAAAAACCTCAAAAATGTTAGCATTTGGAGACTTTTTTTATGAGCAGCTAGCCTATAAGCAGATCTAGTGCTCTGGAAGAAATATTCTTGGAGAGGAGTCTAGATCCAAAATATCTTAGGAAGGTCACCAGGCCAAAGGTGACTTTGGCTTATGCTTCTTTTTCATGTGGTTGCGCAATACTGCCATGTATTCATAATGCAACAAATCTCTGTACACTAGTTCTAAAGTTCAGAAAGATGGAAAAGGTAAAGATTATCGAATTTTTTTGAAAAACAAAAAAAAGAAGGAGCTGACAGAGCAATGTTCAAAGTAAGAAACCTAAGAGGAAATGAACTTCTGAATGGCTAACAGAAACATGGTGCTTTAAGTGCCTCATGTTCCTTCAATATCCATTGGAAAAGCAGAGTCACAGGACACAAGCAGTGTAAGAACTTCTTAGAATATGCAGGTTCAGTGAAAGTTGTTGGTGTCTACCCTCTCTTATTCTTATCTAGGCATCCTCTTTCAGCCATGGTCAGAGACAGGACATTGGGTTAGACTGCCCTTTCAGCTGACCTGATGTTTTTTTTCTTTAAAAACAATCTGATCAAGCTTGAGTTGAAAAAAATATTACAAGATTGCACCAAGGCCAAATCCCTTCTCATAAAAAGCTCTTCTTGATTTATTTAACGCAAGTTTAGCTGTATTATACTGATTAATGTAGTTGTTCTGCATTGGCTAAACGATCTTCATTGAACTGTAAAGTTCATAAAGGAAGATGATTAATTCATATCTGCATTGTTTATGCTGCATTTTCTAAAGGAAGGATTCCAATTATCATTTAAATAATGGTATTTGATTCTAAAATGGACCAAATATGCAAATATTATTCTACTGCTGTTCTGAGCTGAGCCATTATACTCTAAAGATCAAAAAAGGGTGGGCCAATTGTACTTCAGTTTATAGCTGTGTGATGACAGAGCAGACCTACTTGAGAAAGGAAAATTACTTTGTATTCATCCCAGCGCAACAGATAATCAGATGTGACCCATTGTAATTAATATCTCTGGGAAACTTTGACATGTTATCTTTGAAAATACGATATTCACTTACTACTAGGAATGAATGATTTAAATCACAAACTTGGGGCATTAGTTTCCTTGGGCTGTTACACTTTCAGGACATAAATCTAGCTTTGAAAGAACTACCAGCTATCTCAATTTCCATTAATGATAGAGGAGCTTCAGTCTAGAAATCCACGCAAAATATTGCAGATAAGCCAGTAAGTACAGAAAATGTGCATTCATGCAACACCCATAAAAAGAAAACTCCACTCCTGAGAAAAAGCAAAACACGCCAAATCAAAGCAACCCCCACCCCACAGAAAAAGTTGTGAGGTCAGCGATTCAGTACTTTGTTTTCCTTGAATTGTATAGCCACATATTAATAATGGCTGGGGATGGGGGCATGTTAACTATGAAGGAATTTTGGATGTTTTCATTATTGCTGGGCAAATAACTCTTGAAAAGTAAGCATCTCTTTTATGCATAGATCAAGTGAACTTGGCAGCAGCAATGTCATTGATGCTAACAGTGTGTGACAGGAAACAAACCCATGTGACTGCTGTGTTTTGTAAGTCGAGCTCTTGTGTAAGATTCCGGTACATTCTTTTCCAGCTATTCTTTCAGAAATTTGAACTTTTAATTAAAAGGCAACATTGAAGCATGTCCAGCACTGACAGTCTTAATGCTGTTTCTTCTCCACATTAACATGCAAACCAGCTTCAGTCAGCATGCAAGGAGATACTGTATAATTAGCCTCATTGTCCATTATGAACAAATATGTGTTTTAGTCAGGGAGAGAATGTACTAGTGTTTCCTAATCAAATGATCAGGAGTTAGGATTTTCAGCTTTTAGTAGTCATGTCATTTTCTCATAGACTTCCTAATGACCATTTTATTTTATCAGTTGGAATGAAATAGACGTATCAAATTCAGGTTGCTTGTAAGGATATATAAGCTATTAAAAAAAAATCTGTTAAAACCAATAATTTGAAATGAACATTTATTAAAGTAAACATTTACTAACACTATAGCAATATCAAAATGCAAACAAATAGCCAGATGCTGGTCTCTGGAAAGATGAGCTGTAATATGTATCATAAAATATGCATCATCATTTAACACTCTAGAATCCATTTCAATAATGAGCACAGAGCTTGCTAATGCATGTGTATCAAAGATCTTCAATAATATGTAACACTGAGTTTTGGTAGGACAAACTTAGAGACTGATATGACATGACATGATATGCTTAATATACCAGCTGGTGACTTCAATGTTAGGTTTGAATTCTGAAATGAATTTTGGGTGATAAACTAAAGACACATTAGGTGTCATGAAGCAGTGAGTAGAAAAGTAAAAGTTTTTTTTTTAGGAAGCTTTATTTTTCTTTTGACTGAGTTTTGGAGTTCTATTTGTTACACAAATAATGAAACTGCTACTTGACAAAAAACCCCCCACAACAAACAAAAATAAACACACAAAATGAAACCAAAGCAACAACTATCTTTTAATTTCTGAATTAAACATCCGATAATGGCAACATAAGACTAGAAGATTAGATCTTGATTTCCAGGCTCACAATATCCACATTCTTAATTTCCATGGAACTAGCAATGAAAGTAGTATAGAAATAGAATCTGTTCCTTCGCAGATTATTAAATGATCTCACAGAATAAATTTTTTATAGAACATTTCAAAAGAAGCAACATGTGAAAATGTATTCAACATTTGTTTAGTTTAATCTTCAAGAAATAATCAATCATTTAAATATTATGTTTTCACCTCCAAAGACCACTACTAATCATGTGAAAATCAGTCTTGATGTAATCAAACCAATGTATCAAGGAAGTAGTAACTCAAAGATATCACTGTAACTACTGGAGGTTTCTGGATTATCCACAGTTCCTTCGGAAGGTGACCTTCCTTCTGACAGCTTTGCAGGTGGCTTAACAAAAAGAGCAGAAACAGTATAAAAGGGAATGTTTGACAATAAAAGCATGGGCAGGTGCATAATGATTATCTGTTTTATATGTCTGCATCACTAAATCATCAGCCAAACACATTTTGTTAGGTGTTCCTTCATGGACACAAAATTCATGCTCATTAGATACTTCTCTGCCTTCTAAACTTGCCCAAATGGTTGTTTCCTGCAGAAAGGAAAGCTATTACCTGGTTTAGTTCAACTTCTTCTGGTGCTGGATGATGAATCCACTCCCTGTTTCTCTTTCTGGGTTTCATCATTTAACACTACTCCTTCCTCCAGCTGTCTCAAGACTTTCTGAAAATGCAGCTCCAGGCACTACACATGAAGGCAAAGTCTTCATCAGGAGTGAAATTCTACCACAAATGGCTTATCCAAAGCTTTTTCAGGTGAGTGGCAGTCTTTCCAATGTTTTTGGTTAGCATGTAATCAAGCCTTACCAACTAACAACACAAAACAGAAGATTGCTTCACATGTACCTACAGCTGCATTTCTTCATTATTTTAATGAAGAAAGAGACAAACAAAGGCATCAGTGAACATCCTTTCTGTTATCATGCCAGTGCCTTAGTAGATTCTGAGTTTATTCATAAAATATGCAGTCTGCATTATAAATGCAATTAATTAATCAGCATACAGGTGTCTGACAGTGTTTTTAACAGGAAGATTTTTTAATAATTCCTATTGGTATGAGTGCACTTGGCTTGATTTTACAAAAAATGAGGGCCTGATGCTTCTGTGAATCTGACTCACCATAGACTTAAATCAGGCAGGAAACAGTATCATCATAGACAATGAACTTAGACCTACATAAAAAGTAGTCCTTATTTCCTTCCTTTCGTCATTTTTTTCCAGTCCTTTTCTTAGTGCTGAGGAACAGAGGTTTAACCCCATCTATCTAGTTACTTACTCAAGATATGATGTAAGTTTAGGAAAAAAATGCCATTTTTTTCCCCAAAACAAAGGAGGCATAATTGTGATGCAGTGCTGAACTTAAAGTTTTCAACAGATGCTGAAATATTCCGAGTTCTTTATAATTTCCCCATCAAAAGCCAGATATTGTGGCTTCTGCTTTCTCCAAAACTGTAAATGACCTTCACTGCTCTTAAGAACAAAGCCAGTCTCACGTATTTCATCTTCAGGTAAAATATATCACTAAAATCTGCATTGCATGGGTATATGCATTTGAGAAAACTTTGGCTATCTGACTGACTGACTGCTTGTGAAAGAAGTGTGATGAAGCAGCTTTTAAGAATAATTCTGTTATGTCTGAAAAGCTGGATGGCTTGGTAACTGCTGTTAAATGCTCTTTCAAACGCCTAATGCATGAAGCAAATCATGCCCTACCCTCTGGGATCTTGGCCAGCAGGGTGGAACAGCTGGTGTTCATTACTGATGGGATAGCCCCAGAGAATTTAGGGGTCCACCAAGTCCTTTGGTTTTAAGCTTGTGCTCTCTCTGCGCCTAACAAAAATAGTATATTTTCTGATAATCACACATTTAAGTTACTAGTAACTCAATATTAGCCTGATCAATATTTAACTGAAATGCATATTTACAGTGTCTCTTGAGAACAATTCCACAATCAATTAAAATATTTAAAAGGTAGCATTTTTTACTATATCAGTTTTAGAGAACCTACTTTACAGAATGTAGCTACAGAAGCCTTTTACTGGTGTGTATAACCAGTGACTGTCCAATTGCCCAAAGGGTATTTCACATTAGACCCCACAAAGATTCAGGTCTGAAAAGAGAGTGTCAGGATGTTGCAGCATAATTGTGAATTATCCTCAGAAGTAGCACCCACAATCAGTATTTTTGCCAGTGGAGTTATACAAACTGGTTCAATGAATGCATGAAAACACTAAGTCTCCTCTTTAGGTCCAAGGGCTTTGCACATGCTGAGGATCCTGAGATGCTTATGCACAGCACAGGATCAGGCACACAGTCTTGGGGTGACTCTCCAATCCTAAAGTGAATGGAAGGATGGAAATTCAATAGATCTATTCCTGTTGTATTTCTGAAGATTTCTTTTTGTTCTACTGTCGGAGTTGCCACTTTACCTATGGAACACATATGTCTTAATAGCTGTTAGAACTGAAGATCACCAAGTCTGTAAATTTTTATCTTCACAGCATCTGTGAGAAGTGAGAAAGAACTGTTTTCCCCGTACTATGGAGGAGGTACTGAGGCACATGCATACATCCACACTGCAGCTCCCAGACCCCCAGGCAGGCACAAGTGAGGACCTCTGCCAGAAGAAGACACCTCACATGAGCCATATTCCCCACTTCTGCTGCGTGGCCACACGGTCAGCTCTGTCAAGGAGTTAATTCAGATTAAAATTAACTATTTTTCTGAAAAGTTATTTTTACCCTGATGACTTTCCTGCTTCAGTTCACTATATAGTTGCACAAAGTCTTACTTTGGGAAGTAAGGGAAGGAGTAGATCACTGTGCTGGGGAAGCACAGGATGCACCAGAGTAGCTTTATGCCAGCTCATGGTGTTTGTGGAACTACAGCAGAGGGTTATCCTTAAAAGTAATTCTGCATCTGACTTCCCCCAAAATCAATGCTCTGAACAGATCTGACTTTTCAAAGGTCATGTAAAGCATTTCTAATAGCGCAGATAATTATGCTGTCTAGAGTAGGTAAAAGGAGCCATTTCAGTCCTGAGGGCCAAGGAAGCCTTTCATATACCTTTGCTGATCCACATCATTATTCAATAATAACATGAAAAAAAGAGAAGTGTGGCTGCAGGCTGCATAAGGTTAAGGAACAACTCATCTGGAAATTTTTGTGGGAGTCCTTGTTAATACAATATGGTATTTCCATTGAATAATGTTAAGCATTAAGCAAAATAAAAGAGGCACACAGAACTTTTCTTGCTATTGCTGAATTAGCCACCGAATTATGTAGCCAAGGCAGACCTACGTTTTGAATCTTTGCAGGCATAACTAAGTCTGTGAGGACTAGAGAAATCTCATGGCTTTAACCAACATAAATATGCTAAAAAACGCCTGAACACCTAACAGATTCCATGAAACAAGCAAACAGTTCCTTTGCCTGTGCAGCTTATCCTGAGAAGTGGTACTGGCAAAGGAACTCCTGCTCTTGTATAAGCTGTTCCCATAGGAACAGAGGGAGGACGGATTGCATAGCTCTAGCAGTATGCCTATCTTTTTTAGGCACAGACATGCCTTAGGGATACAAGATACTGGCAGGAGGGCCAATGCAAAAGATACTATTGGGCTAGTGTTTGTGAGAAGTCCCAGCTGCTCCCTGGCACACTTTGCAAATAGCAAAAGCTAAAACTGCCCCAAGCTGCCTGATATTATACCTTCCTAACACATATTCACTGCCTGATTCTCCTGAAGAAGCATGCAGAAGTCAGTTCAGCTTCTTTAGCTGAATCCTTTCTTCGGGATAACTTCAACTGTTCTCCTTTCTCTGCAGTGCAGCACACACTGGCGATGCTAAGGATCCTGCGTGGCAGGACATTTTACTAAGAAACACAGACCAGCTATCTTCTTTAAGTATTGCACATCGAGCCAGTGATGAGACATGCACTTTATATGTGTTTATTCCTGATTCTTTGCAGTTAGGTCCTTCAGTTCACTAGCTTCAAGGTAACATTTTCCATTTTTCTAAGAAAAGAAAGAGAAGGAAAATGAAGAACTTCTTGAATTAAGGACTTAAGTGTCACATGCAAACAAGATGCCAGTTTCATCCATTCAGAGAAAACATGTCTATCTTGTGCCTGAAGAAATGAGTCTATTATGACTGAACCACATCTGAGACATTTCTCAAAACACTTATAGAAACTGCTCCGATACTCACAAGTTCATCACATCAGGTCCAGTCAAGTTAATCAGCAACAAATGTTCTTATTCTGTGATCATCTGTTTTATATCATTCCTTATTTCCATTTGCTGTTGGGAAAATATTATCAGCCTTAAAAATGAGGAGCAGTTGTATTTCTGAAAAGAGGGGGTTTTAAGCTTAAAACACAATGTGACAAATCTTATTTTTTAATAACTTGTCAGTCACGTTCTTTATCCATCCAACATCCCTAACATCAAATGCATCACACGTGTTCAGCCAGGGCTGTGTTTAGCTTGGTACGCAGACCCACATGAAGAGTAAGTAGGGCAAATTTTTTCCCGTGTTACTCTACATGTCTACATGACAGAAGGTCTGCTTTGAGTTTTAAAAAAATGAAGAGCCACATCTTGTCTGCTATGAAGCCAACAGTAGTTTCAGGAGGGATAAGGTTGGGCCCAGAGACTCTGGTAATAAATGATATCTCTGTGTGACGATATTGTTTGTATGAATGAAACTATTGTCTGTAAGAAAGCTTCCCTGGAAGTGTATGCCCATCTATACACCCCAAATCCCTCGTCTGTACTGATTTTGTATCACTTAAAAGATGTGAACACTGTTTCAATTACTACTGATTCTGGATAAAAGTACTAGCTCATGAGGAATAAATTTGGGCTTGCTATTACTCAAAATGCTTCAAAGATATTTTGTGTTGCTCTGTAGGCAGTCATATTTGTCAGATTGTTAACTTTATTGGGTAAAGCTATGTTTTTTCCAGATTTCTCTTGTTTTATTATGTTTCATTTAAAGGAGCTGGGAATCAATTCTTTTTTGTCTGCATGTCAAAAGCAAGTTCTGAACAGCCTAAATGCTATTGCTTTATTCATATCTCTGGAATGACTAAATGCGTCACAAACATCCAGAAGAGGAAAAAATTCAAACTGAGAAGAGCAGGCCTTTTCATATTTTTTTTTCTTGTACTCCCTAATTAGAGATATATGCCATATTGTCAGCTGTAGCCTTTAAAAGAAAAAGTATATACTGAGACCAGATATAGATTTTGTTGTGGTTTTTTAGGTATAGCTTCTGAAAAATTGTAAGAGTAGCTTAGCTTGTATAATAATCATTCCACAGAAGCACACTGGTTTTTGTTATAAACAAAAACTGGTCACTTCATTGCATATGCCCTGCTATCCTTGGCACTGCTGCCGGCACCTAGAGCAAGACAGCCTGCTGCTCATATCTCCATACAGAAACAAAGAGGGATTTAGGTGGAAGTGGGGTTTAGCAAGACTTTTCCTGCAGTACTGCACAGTAGATGCCAAAATAAGGGCAGAAGTGCAACAAACAGTGCTAACTCATCCTCCATTTATTGTGGGTTTCAGAACTTTGGTAGCTTTTCCTCAGTTAGTTTCCATTGTTTCAGAGCTGTTGCATCCAAACCCATGTACAATAATCCAGCTGAGACCTTACAAATGTTCAGTGGAGCAGAAGCATTACTTTATATGACTTGCTGATTGTCTAACCTAGAATAAGGTTTACCTTTTTGCAAAAGTAGGGCAATATAGATTAAAGATCACATCTGACCACCTATATCTCCAAAATCTTTTTCTATGAACTGATACCTCTTCCCTTATTCATTTAGACATTTCTTTTCCATCCCTATGTGTGGCACTTTATGTATTTCCATAGTAAAGTAATTTACAATTTTGTCTAGGAACTCCCTAGATTTACAGCTATCCAGTAGTTCAGGTTTCTAGATGTTCAGAAATAGAGAAGAATGTTCTTTGTATTGGGAGGTGAAGGTGATTTGGATACAAGGCTGGTGCTCCTATGTTGTCTTATTCTTGCTGTGCTTACCCAGCTCCATTGGACACATTTAGCGCTCCCAACAGATGGGATGCATCAGGTCTGTCAGTGCTGGAACTGCCAGTGTTGCATCTACCTGGTAGGATCTACAGCGATAAGAAATTATGTGCCTTTCTGCAGCTGAGTGTTGAAAAACATCTTCAGACTATAATGGAAATAAATCCTATGTACATATAAACCATTGAGTATTTAAACCTGACTTAACACTTTTTCTTTGCAATTATGCATGTCCATCACTATGACTGGTGTATTTATAAAGTACTGAAAATACTGTATGAAATGAACCAAATGAACAAATCGTATCTAGTTCATTACATTAAAAGTAGAAAAAGTTTGGATTCAGGAAAAGAACAAAAATCAAGCGGTGTCAAGCAGTTTCAACTCACCGATCTCAGACTGTATTTTGTACTACCCATGGATCTACAAATAAATTCAATTTTTAGATGGGATTTGAGTGGGGTCATGAAGTATCTGGAATGAGGCTGTCCTTCATTCACTGGGAAAGTGGAAGCATTAAACTGAGGTCAGATCATAAAAAGAATAATTCAATGAAATGGTTAATAGATGGATTGTAACAACAACTGCTGTGATTTTTAGGTATGTATATAGTAACGTCTGTATCTTTAAAGTCCATAAAAGTCTTTAATCTACTTTGTGAGGTTTCTTTTTTTTACTTAAAATACTCGACTGTACTACAACTACAGCCTGGCTGTGCTGTATAAGATCCAATCACAAATGATGACTTTGTTCTCACAAAGTTTCAGCTATTTATAATTTCAGTGTGTAAGCTTATCTAGCTTCTGTATGTAAACTCTGGAAGTTTATATGGAGAGCTAAGTACCTTTGGGTGAAAATCAGCCTTGGAGGGGATGTGATCAACTAGCTTAGAAGAGGTGGTTAACTTTTAGAAGGCTAAAGCTAAGCAAGGTAAAAGCCCTGATGTATTTGCTTATAAGAGACGGGGAAGCAGAGCTAAGAGAGTGGGAAAAATTAAAATTACAAATCTGGATTCCTGCATAAGTATTTAAAACATATTTTATGTACAGTTTCCAGAAGGTAAATGAAGTGGTGATCCAGCAGCACAAATACATGTGTATTTATATCCGTTGCTGCTAAGAACTTCTTCATAGTGCCTCTTTCTTGATAGATTTCTAAACCCTGAATTACTCTTGTGTAACTGTCAGCACAAGAGCTTTTCTTTACATGTCAGTGACAAACATGTTGGCTTCATCTACACAGCAGAAGAACTGCATTTCAGTGCACAGGTGTGCAACAGATCTATTGCCATGCTGCTTTATTGTGTGGCAAGTATTTGTTGATGTGATATGCCTACTAGAGAATGCAAGGAACACAATTAAAAAAGGTAATATTTCAGCTGTGGTAAATTGGCATATTGCCTTTGAGTCAACAGACTGTACCAGCTAATGCAAGCTGAGGGTCTGATTAACAGGGCTCCTGGGAAGGAAGGAAAGCACATGGTCACTTTGTGGTTACTATCTGTGGTTCAGTATCAGCTAAATGTCTGCATAAGTAGAGATGTATTCAAGGGGAAAATATTTCCTCGGGTTTTTTAAAATTTATGTGTATGGATTAAATCTGTGTGTTTTCATCTGTTTTGGAGCTGAAGTGAGAATGAGTAGAAAGAAAGAAAAAGAGAAACAAGAAAGAAAAAAGAGAACAAGACAAAAATGAAAAGCAGAAAGCCTTAGCTGGGCCTGCTGAAGGCTGTTCAAACAGCTCTCGTGCTAATCTCAAATGAGATATCCTTTTAAAAAGCTAAATTTTTGTTTAATGTTGTTACTATTTGTAACCATTCAGTGTATCTATATAAGGAAAACAGTCAGGGAAAGATTAAAAAGGGGATTTAAGATCAAATATAAAACTAGTGGAAGAGAGAGAGATGTCCTTTGAAAGAACGGGACTTGGGATAAGACGTGGGAATGTAAGAAAAAGCTGAACACAAATGGTACAGCAGTACAAAGGTGAAGTAGGAGGCTTGGTGAGCTGCTGAGAACAGAGCCAGAAACTGTGCCAATGAGTGGAAAGGATTAGTTTACTGTCTCTGATGCTGAGAAAAGGACAAAATCAAAAGGTAGATGACTAAACCTTGTAAGAAGGCGGATTCAGGAATTTTTAAGCCATAGATATTCTGCTGGGTAGTCTTTAATTAAATATGTTTAATCAAAGCAAGTATTCCTTTGAGGCTAAACATTTTAGACTCTACTTTCCATGTAAGATATTTTGGTTCAGAAAATGATTCATTTCTGAAACCAGCCCTCAAAATTCATGGGTCCAAAAAGAGTTGTCTTGTGGAGAAGAGGGAAAGCTGGGTGAGGAACCACACATCTTCTGGCCGGGCTATTCCTGGTTCATTCACTTCCCTGAGCACTGAATTCATTCACAAATTAGGAACATCTCCTGCTGCTACTTTCTAGCACATTTGGTAAAGTGCTGAATCCCAAATTAGTACTGTGGTGCTGCTAGGTTTTGATAAATGTGCCTATAAATTTATTGCAGAAGTCCCTGTTTTATTCAGAAAGGCTGCTGCTGTCAAGGACAGAAGTATAGCTTGAAATTAAATATTTTTAAGAAAATACTTTGTTAAGGTGTATTTTTCTTCATACACAGCTACAACAACTACCCAGCTCTGTTTACAGAACTATGGCATTAGCCCTTACACACCGATAATACGTAGGCTTTTAGTTAACCTAACAAATATTTTGCCATGTGGCTGACGCATTAACATGTGTGTCAGTGAGCACTTGTCCATAAGGAATTTGTCAGACTGTCATCAAAGACTAAGACAGGCAATCCCTGCTCAGGGTAAAAAACACCTGGGGATCACAGCAATCACTCTGAAGGGAATTAAAGCAATAGATTAATCGACCGTAAGAATCATTTTCCTTGTTCATGAATCTGGATTTCCCTCAGCTGCCAGAACTGTAGATGAAAGTGAGAAACATCCTTGACCTTCTCTGTCACAGAAAATGCTTCTCCCTTTCTCTTTGTCTGATGCACAGAAATGAGGATTTTTTTGAGTGATTTACAACGTCTGAGAACTGCACAGAAAAGGTGTCAATAAAACAGTGTCCTGATTCTCATTTATTCTGCTGCGTCCTGACCCATAAACAGACATTAGAGAATGTTTCAAAAGTTGTCAGCTTGTATCCTGGTAGTCTACCACCCTTCCTGACTTCAAAGTCTGCGATGAAACTCTACCAGTTGGCCTGTGAACGCAGCATAAATACTTGAAATAAGACTGCGTGGATCTTAGGAAAACGGCACTCTCTGGAGAGAGGGGAGAGGTGCTCACGTCTTTCCTCAGTTTGTAGCTCTCTGCGCAGCCTTTAGCAAGATAACTAGTCTAGCTTCCATTTTTCCATCTAAAAAGATCCCTCCCCAGGAAAGCCAGGAGGTTTCATTAATTAGCCTCTAATTAGGAAAACACTTAAACAAGTGTTTCAGTTCAGCCCTTTTCAGAAGAACAGTTTAAATACGTGCTTAAAGGGCATCCTGAATTAAAGCTTACTGCTTACAAAATGCTTCATATCTAAAAAGACAAGATGGTATATAAACGTTATATAGATAAATCAGGTTTTATTTATATGCTGTTCAGTGTAAGAATAAAATGATCGCTTGGCAGGGCAGTTAGCTTGTTTACCTTTTTACTGATTGTGCTTGCTGGCTCTTTCTACATGCATTATTTCTGGTTGAATTATATTAATGCACAGGGTTTGGTTAAGACACAGGCACAACAGAGCAAAGCTGGGGATGAAATGTCTGAGCTGTGAAAAATTTTGAGATTGCAAAAATGTTCAATTTCCATGTCATTATGAAATGACATTTCAAAGCATTCTGGGGTGGCGGGAGTATGTCTGTGGTAAAGGCATTTATCCAGGATGCAAGACATGAACGTTCAAGCCCACGTTTTCTCACTCTCCTGCTGACCAGACAGGTACCAACTAGCATAATTCTGTAGCGAGTCTTCTCAGTCCAACCAAAAACTCTGCCTTCAGTTTCCCCCTCTCCCCCTCTCCACTTTTTATCCAAAACTGTATTTTCCTGTGATGTGGCTGGATTTGGGGAAATCTGCATATTCTGACCAAATCCTGTTTCTGTGACAGCCCTGTGCTTTCAGATAAGCAGGTCTTCACACCACTTTTAAATGTGGTTAACTTCACAGTAGGGTTCAGCCACTGAAGCAGAGCTTAGAGCAACCACAGGACCAGAATAGTTTGGGGTTTTTTTCCCACTCAAAGGCCTTTAGTTCTCGGTCTTCATCTAATTGACTGCTGCTTTCTTGATAAAGCCTAACCTAGAAGCAACAACTATTCAATAATAAATGGCTCTGAACACAGAGATAACGTTTGCTACTTCAGTTACAGATCTTTGCCTTATGAAGCAGTGGAGCAGCTCACAGTTTCAATGTTTGGTCCCTTTATGCTCAAGCTTAAATAGCATTTCCTTCCCTGTTAAGTTCCATTACTCCTTAGCAATAAATACTAAAACTTATATCACTTTTGGTTTGAAGTAATGATTTATAGACAAGGTATAGCTTTGTGAGTTTGCAGTCAGGGTCAGTGTCAGTGAATGTAGAGTTCTGCTACATTGTAAGGAAGAGACACCTGTCTCTGATGAGGTGGGTGAATATGAAATGACACAGCTTAAGTAACAACAAACATCTGGTCCTTTGGAGTTTCCCTAAGAAAAATCTGCCTCTTTTTTTTTACTTTTTTTCTCCTTGTTTCTCACACATACAGACGAGTACTTCCTAATCTGTGGGGGTATTGTGAGCATAAATTTGTTAATGGGCATGAAATGATAAATGCCACAGAAGCTGCCTTTGTGACTATAAGATCAAACATTTCTGTCAGAAGGAGAGATAATCATAAATACAAATGCTAAAGACCTTTCTCTTTGTTTCTGGGGCCCTATTTCTGGGTCGTGGTGGTGTGTGATGTTGCAGCGGGGGGAAGATAATATTGGTGTTTATGGTGGCAGGTACTCCATTTCAGAGGGATAAATAGCATCAGCAAAGCCAGGTGAGATCTGCCACTGCTGGTGAATAAAACCTTGGTAGGCAGGTACTCCACCAGAATGGATTAGTTTGGCACAGAGAGACTCCCTGATGTTTGCTGAACATTTACATGTAATTTCTTTTCTTCCAGTTTTCGTTAATGGACAAATAAAATAATGGGAGTGCTTTGAAGCATAGAAATGAATACTCCACACCCAGAAACAGCTCCAACTAGTGCAGAACACAACAGTCCATCTGCTCAGCAACAGATGTCACTGTGAAGGCATCACCCTTTATCTCTGCCCTCTACACCAAAGCTTACTGAATAAAGACTCATTTCAAAGTCTTCTTACTCGTGAACCAGATCCAAGTTCACCACATGATCACCACCATAAGGAACTCTGAGCCTCAGGGAATATGAGAAGTCACTACTGTGCAGGCACTGGGGGCTTCAGGACATCTTACCTATGAGTCCCCTGGATGGCACGTGTGGAAAGATAAAAGCAGCTTTGTTGCAGTACAGGCACAACCACGTCTCGGAATATTGGCTTTGGTGGGCACTGGCAAACCATTCCCCTGCCCTCCACAACGGAGTGGACTAATAGGTAGCCATTGCCATCTTCTGTCTCATCAAAAGATGAGGTACAGCTCTCTGCTAGGTGAAGACTTAAGTACATGGTTTGTTGGCTGCAGAAGTTTGGCTACACCTTCTCTGGGTGAGAGGAAGAACCACAAAAAGAAAAAATCAGTTCTACAGGCCAGTTTAATACCAGTGAGATTGTCATACATAGAAAAGTCATTTTAAGTGATCTATGAAATTTTTGGTACAAATTTGAAAAAAACCCATACATAAATAACTGTGTGTATATGTGTGTTAATGTGTGTATTTGAGAGAACAGATTGGGAGATCATTGTTGTGATTTTTACTTTTTAGTTGCCAAAAATCCCTTTACATGTACCGCAACACAAGCCATCTTATCAAAGAGATTGCTTTGACACATTTTTCCTTTTTGAGTTATTGGTAACTGCATGACATTTATGCAGGGAATAGAATGATTCTTTTCCTCCAGGAAAAGTGAAAACCCAAAGACTAGGGAGGTAAAGTATTAACCAAACACCATATAGTGCTTGAATCCTAGTGCATCCTACTGCTAAAGAGATGTTTTCTCTACTGGATTCCTTGTATGACCATGAAGACAAAAATTCCACAGAAGATTTGAAAAGATCTTATGGTGAAGTAATCAAAATGCTTTCTGTTTACTAAAACATCTATTTTCTTGCTAGGAATACTCAAGAATACATAAAGTTAAGCCATAAAACTATTGAAGTAAATTACAGTAATAATAAGTATTCCTTTTCACTTCAATGTGAAACAGGACTTTATCTGTAGCTTTTGCATTTTTTCCTTTAGGTATTTTTGGGGCTTATTCTCTCTGATTTCCACAGAAGCTATTCCCAAGCCTACTAAAATTAGTGCAACTCCCTTCCGTGATTTCTTGTCATCCCAGTGCTTCTGGGATCAGGCTCAGAAAGAGTAAAGGAATGGCTCTCTGGAGAGAAGTTAAAGCTTATGGAATTGGGGCAGAGGAGAAGTCTCAGGACAAACAGGGAAAAGCTGTTGCACAACTCGGGCTTAACCTTCCCCAGAGCAGCCGGGTCAGCAGGGCCTGGGGAAGCCATTCTCCACGAGATGGCTCACAGACCCCCCTCTTCCCATCAGCAAAAGCCAACATGAGAAACTGGAGAGAGCCTTAAATCCCCAGGGTCCCTCAGCCCTCCTCAAAGAGCTTCCCAGGACAAGGCAATGAGACGCCTGTAGCACTTTACATCATCGGCTGCTCAGTTGCATGCACCACGGAAAGGTGCTTAATCATGTATATCAGCAGAGACAACACCCAAAGTTTTCTAGAATATTTCAGTTCCCCCATCAGATATTTTAAGTAACAAGGGGATTTCTAATACCTTATCATCTGTATTTTCTTTAATTACCCTATTATTTGCTTTTAACACAGTCCCAATAATTTAGTGGAGGAAAGGTATTCGGAGATTTATGGGAATCTATAACACACAAATGTCAGATCTATTTTATTAATCTCAGTAAAAGTTGGGGGGGGGGGAAAGTCCCTTTATACGAGAATACAATAGGATATAAAAGACATTTCCAGTCAGAAATTCCAGAAAATATTTGCTTTAGTGATGTAATTAATTGCTTTTCCTTTAAGGAAAATAACCTCACTGTGCCTCAGCTGGCATATTACTGGAAAGATGTTCATGCTTGTTCAGATGAAACAGTTTAAAAGAGCTCAGTTCAACACCCATTTGAACTAAATCAGTGTCCATGTAAATAAACTGTATGACTGTCTTTTATTTAAATGGGTACCTTTTTGGTTGAACAGACAGCTCTCTAGTTGTTTGTTGTTGGTGGAAACATATCTCACAAATACTTAATTATAGGTCTGTAAAGGTTGCTTCTTTCACAAATCAAAAATGCTTTGGCATAGTGTGTTCTCTCAGGTGCTGTTAGTTTGTAGCGCAGCTAAGGGTTTCAGCTAACTGGTCATAATTAGAAGACATGTGAGTGCATGATTCACATGCTGTTAATTAAAGTTGCTAATAACACTCAAAGCTTTTATGTATAACTGGCAGCTACCTGGGTCCTTGGTGCACATATAGCCTGCACCTGTAAATGTGATGCAGATGTCATGTGGTGTGGAAGACCATCTGGTGAGGGGAAAATCTGACCTTCCCCAAAGCAAACAGAATAGAGCACCGAGGGGAAAACAACGCCCAGGCCTAGAAAGGAGTCTCTTTATCCCTTTTTCTTTTTGTAAACACTAAGACTTTCCCTGAAAGCAAGTACTAGGGAAGGTTTATTAGCATACTAAACAACAAATGAAAACACAGATGAACAAGAAATACAAGAACCATGAAATAACGCAGCATCACAGACCTATCTATAGAAGCATCAATTAGAGAAATAGGCAAACTCAAGAAGACTGGAAAGTATTTATTATCTGGTAAATTTTAATCCTGAGTAGAACTGTTAATTTCAATAATATTCAGTGGTATATTGTACAACAGCCAATTCGAGAGATAATTAGTAAGGGCCAATCTTTCTTTCATTTTACCCCAGATTTGATTGCAGCAGGAATTCAGGGTGTGCAAGACAAACAAAACCAAAAAAATGAGATAATTAAAACACAGAAAAATAAAATCCTTCTTTTGTTTAAGGCAGATACCATAGTGTACATTCATACATAACAAAACAGCTCATGGAGAATGTATATGACCAGCTGAGTACTGAAAAAATAGCAAGTGGGAAAGGAATTTAAGAGAGTAATAAATCAGTGCCGGTTACTAAAAAATATGTGAAGGTTGACTATGCGTTCAAAACTAAGTAGTAAGTAGCAATGAGTAGAAGACAGTCCAGCGCCTAATCTAGTATAGTGAAGGAAGAACATTTGTCTGCTATATTTGGACGGACAGTCCTACAATACTGTCTCCCATGAACAAATAAAGTTGAGCTCTAGAACAGATCAGTTAAGAGTTGTGATTAAGTCAGGAATTCTGAGAAAATAAGGACCAGAGTACAAATATAGGAGAAGATGAGGGCAAACACAGAGAGTTACTAGTTGAAGGAACGGTTTTCTTTCTTCCTCCTGTTTCTGATGCTTCTGATACAGGAGGAAGAATATCTAACATTCACTAGTTTTTGACTGCAGTAGGATGTTCATTCAGAGAATCCTAAAATCACTGCCCCATATCTGATTTTTCTGTTTATGCCTTTGGTGGACATTAACATTGTATTGCTTTTATCTAGATGCACACTTTGAAAACGTCTGACCCAGAGAAATGCTTCTCTGTGATTGTATTAGAATCTATGTGTGGGAAAGCAGGCAGTTATTAGCAAGTTTAGCTCCCTAATTGCAAAGCCTGCATTTTGTTACCTTCTGAGGATGTCTACTCAACACATATGTTATACCATCTCAGGAAACAATAAAAAGTTCATTTGTCCATTGAATTCTCACTTAATCAAATGATTAAATGATATTTTTTTCTTATTGCCTGCATTTCAGTTTACCTTCTCTTTCTCTGGATTTACGCATTGCTTATACCCTTTTATTGCTTTTCCTAATGGCTTTTTTCCTTCTGGTAGCTATTTCACCATCCCTTCAGTTCAGCTGTGTTAGTAAACGTAGTATGGAGAGCCATACTGGATCCCCAAAACAATCTCTTTGGATTCTTCAGAGGAAGTTTCCTTTTAACAGTGAGGTATCTACTAACATGAACAAATGAGATGTTATAAAAAGCACTAACATGCAACATAATTTCAACAGCAATTAGGTGTCTGACAGCTTTTAAAACTCATCTCAGAAAGCATATATTAGATAGCTGGTAGGCAGCTGGTGCTAACGCTCTTTTAGTGGCCCAAGCCAACGTCTCACTCAATGTTTTCTCAATGAAAAAGCATTTCATTTGAGTGAGGGCAGAAGAGATTGCTCACCATGGTTCCCCTTTGAGTCCATTGCTGGGAGGAGGCAACTACAGCCATGCTTCTTTCAGGTCAGCACTGGCATTTGAACAACAAGGAAGGTCTCACCCTGTTGCACTGCTTCTGTCTTGCTCCCTTTTGGCTCCTGAAGACCGTCTGGGCACCACATCCCTGTGGTTCCAGCTACTGGTGAAATCATATTTGGTATATGAATAGCAATAAGCAAATAGAGCTACAGTCTAACAGTAAAGATTTCAATAGAAACTGTAAATCCCTCAACAAATTCCAAAAATAATACAAAATGCTGTTTTTCTACAACATGGTATCTGAGAAGCAAGAGCAAGGAGGCAGAAAACTCAGCTACATGTATACGCTCAGCTGAGGGAAATCAACACTGCTTTCTTGAAGCAAACAGTTACAACAATTTATAACAGGAATTTGACCCCAATGTTGAATAAAATTACTGAGACATTTTGGTATCTTATTCCTTCCTGGTTACAAAAAAGATGACCAAAGTAATTGTGCAAAAGACCTGAAAACTCCATCCACCTGTATGTAATTGACCTTATGATAAACGCCCCCCCCCCCCCCCCCCCCATGGCCTTTTGCTGCAGAGCAGGAGAGTGTTCAGCATCTTTGGGCAGCCTCTTAGCTGTACATGCTTGAGGAAATCTTTTCTGACCAGCAAAATATTGATTCTGAAAAATGCTATATTTGATCATAAATCTTCAGCAAGCTCAACACAGGTCAGTGGAGACAAAATCTTAACCACCCTAAAGTGCTTTTAAAGATTCTCAGACTGGAATAAAGAAAAATATTATATGTATGCTTATCTGTAATATAGATTTTTCTTTTTTGCATTTGCATACCTCTCTTTCTTTTAGAGAATTAGATCCTATGGTAGCCCACAAAAACCTCCCTTCTGCAATGATAAAATTGGCTTAAGGGTAGGAAATTGTCTGTCAGAGAAAGCAGATTTTTTTTTTAAGTTACTTCTGTGTTGTCAGTTGAACTAATCAATCCAGTTCAAACTCTATGCTCCTTCCCCAACTATTTCTTATTACCTAACAATATAGCTTCTCTAATTAGAATATATTGAAAATTTAGCAGAAAACAATGTTTAGGGGATTTCTACTTTGTCAGGTCCAAAACTTTCAAAATACCTTATATTTGAGATTTTTCAACAATTCCAGATTGTCACTGCCTGGATTATTGATCACCCTTCTTGTGCTCAGGTGCTGTGAAGCGCCAGCAATCCCATGGCAGCCTGATGGTTGCTATGTTGTGTGTTTGGAAGATCCTGTCCCCTGGGATTTGCTTGTGAGGGCAGAGCTAAAGTGAATTTTAAATATCTGCCAGCCATGCTTTCCTCATGGCCTGCATTTCTCCTAGGGAGACTGTAACACATAAAACACCACTCCAGCCTGATTTTTCTGTTCAGAGGGCTGAATAGATAATGAGCTGAAAACCAGACCTGTTTCCAGGTACCTCAGAACAAGAATACATTGAGCAATGAAAAGTCACCTGAAGGATTTTTGTACTTTTAATGCCTTTAAGGTCTGATAATAGCATGGCAAAAAGTGCTTTAGGCTTCTGAAATGCAAACATACGCTGGCTGAAAAGACAGTTTCCTCAACTCCTGTTAGTCTGAAATTTGGATTATTTTCAGATGGAGATATTTTATCCATGAAAGTTAATTTCTTAAAATCAGCCTTTCCCACAATCTCTCACAAGCACTTACTGTGCTTGCTTACTCACTTTCTTACTTAAAGAAGATTGCAATCTTATTTAATTGTGGCTAAGAAACAAGGCTTGAAACCCTGATGGAAGGTTATAGAGTGGACAAGTTGGCTTTCGTCTTCCATGACCTTCTCATTTTTAACCCAAAGACCTTAGAGAGAGTTTCTTAGCACTGTGGCTTCGTATCCTGATTGCTTACATTCAGCAAAGCCACCTATAATTTTGTTGATATGAACTAGCACAAACTGTGAGAGAATGGCTTAGTATGAAAAATTTACAATGTGATTAGAGGGTTTTATGGTCATGTCTTTTTCAAGTGACCTAATAAATACCAGATATATAAACTAGAGCTCCATGGTTAGTGCTGTCAGGCAGTAAAGTCTATCTCTCTTTATTCACCCTGCAAGACATTTTTTGAGAACAGGGGTCTCAGAAAAGAATGTAATCAGCTCGGAATTTTTTACTCCTTTTAAATTTGCCCCAAAGATAAGCCTTACTTCTCTGCAAGGTCATTTTGAAATCCTGGTGAGTATCTGTTATTACTTATGTTCCAACCGTGAGCAAGATGGTCTTCAGAGATGTAAAAATACAAGGATCTTGTCCAAAGAAGATTTTTTTAGAAAACGTAACACAACAATGTAATTATCATGGATGATGGGAGACAGGGGAGACTACGAGTAAACAGCAGAGAGACAAACTGATAGCAGAGAGCTGCTTTACAGGCAGATCTATAAGCTGTTCTGTTTGTAGTGCATTTCTTGTTTGTTAGGTTTATTATTTTTTCTGCAAAAGGTCAGGTAGCTGGGGAAGAAAAAAAAAAAGGCAGATAGCTCTGTAGCAGAGGTCAGTAACAGAAAGGTTGCTGAGTTCTGAGCAGGAACTGAAGGGTTTGTCCTGAAAAGTCACATGCAGCTTTTGTCCTTGAAAAGTAATTGCAACTTGTCAGAAATACCAGTTGTTTCTAGATGAAGATAGAAGTTCAGCATTATTTATGGATCTACACTTCTCAAGTAAATAGATTTCCCCTAATTTGCAATTCTAAAAATGCCTTTAAACCTATTTTTAAATGGCCTCTCTAAACACAGGGCAGTATTGGTCAGGCAGTTTTTGACAAAATGTATTTTTCTTGAAAGGTGTTGTTTTATTTAAGCTGAAACGTTAATGGAGCTGAACAGATTTTGAAGACGCTTTCAGTGAGATTTCTGAATAAAAGGCCTTTAACCTATGTTTTGGTAGAACTACATTTTGAAAATGTGTTCCAAATATTTTCTTTCAACCCTGAAAATTCCAAACCCCAAAATTTGCTGTGAAGCAGAGCCACCATCTTCTGTCCAGCACAGAAAAGTGTGGGAATATACCACAGAGCTCTGCAGTCTGTGTCACATTCCTCAGCTACCTGCAGTTTTCCCAGCAGTTTTTCTATAGACTTCAGATGAGCCTGCATTTTATTTACTTTCTAGGTTAATGCATCCAAGAGGAAACTTTGTAGTATCCTGTTTAAGGTTTGCAGTAGTTCTTGTTCAGAATTGGTATAAGCAGAGTGGAAGCTGAACAAAAAAATCCAGCAATGTTTCCCTGTAGATAATGCAATATTTTCACATGGAATTCTATTTTTTCTGATGTTTTATAAGTAATTTTGGGATGATAGTAATAATTTTATATTGGCACAGTTTGGTTTTCTTTTTTGTCTCCCTTTCTGTTTGTTTTCCTAATGGGAACTCACATTAACCAGTCTTTCTTGTAGAGCTCAGACAGGTTGTGACAGTCCAACTCGGAAAAACACCACAATTACTGTGTCATTAACAAATCCTAGAGTAACACATGCTGTACAGAAATGTGGCAAGTTATACAGTATGCACATATAATAAATACAATATGTTTCACATATAATAAATTAACATAATTGCCAAAAAGGAAATGTGGTAAAACTGAAGAATGCTATTTACATTTCTGACTACGTATTTTGAATTTTGCATTAAGGTAGCAGCAGCAACAGAGGGAAAAATATGCTTGATGAAGTTGCTTGCTCTGTACCATTTTGTGTTGCGTGGATTTGTAAAATAAGGCCAGAAGTCAGGCAGCCTGGTAAGTGTTGTTTCAACAAATGTCACTAGTAATGATTTTCTAGATCATCATGGATTGTGAGAAAAAAAATAATTTTACTTGCTATGCATGCTCTCTTGCTCATGTTTTCTGCTATTTGGATGCCTCCAAAGTAGCCACTGCCTTGGCTTTTTGTTCAAATAAAATATAAACCTCAAAGATTCAACAAGCAGGAGAACTGAGCTCCTCTCTCATCTCTAGAACAAGCTCCCACATACTAAAGCCAAGACCCAAGGAGCGAGGTGAGAAAATTAACAAACTACTGCACTTATTACACTACTGATATCTTTGTTACCATTACATATTCTTTTGATCATCACATGCATGGCTTGATAACTTAAACTTTTAGAGTTCCTATTACATAATAATTATATAGAAAAGGAGGCTAACAAAGGAAAAAAAGACAAGGAGAGCACCAGGGAAAGTCAGTGACAGCTGAATGTTTTAAGACATTTGCTTCTCAGATAATCTATGGAAGCAATTTGATATTACTGAGTATCAGGGTAAGCTACATAACGTCTGATCTGCCGCACTGTGGAGTCAAGATAGTTTGAGGAAGTTTTACTGCTGAGGCAGAGCGAATACATAAGAAAATGTAATGAAAGAAATAATATTTGAATGAAGATATAGAAAGGATAAAATTTAGTGTACCATAACTTAAACATCAGAAACTTAAAGATCTAAGCCTGAACCATTCACCTCAAACTCTTTAGAGTCAATGAGGAGAAACAGGCAGAGACGGATTCTTATTCAGATAGCAATTGAGAGACAGGTCACATGAATCACCTTGTTGCTAGCTTCTGACTATAAGGAAAAGTTAAAATTACTAGTTCAGACTGAAATGTTCATCTTTTAGATATTTTAGTCAGGTTACATGACTCTTAGCCTAGCTAACCAACAGGTCCTTTTTAATGAAGCAGAGCATATTTTAATGGAACAGCTTGGAGTTTGTGTAAGCAATAACGGTTTATAAGGGAACGACACAGTTATTTCTGCTGATGTTTTTTTCTTTTGAGACTTGTCTTTGACATAGTTACTTTAATTTTACAGTCAGATTAGGTAGTGTTTTGGAATGAATTAATATGTCTGTCACTAATAAACTGAGGTTGCTCAGTATCACATATGATACCCACTCACTGAGCTAAAGAGTTAGCTCAATTTAGCACATTTGCATTATACCATTTGGGGCAACTTATTTTGTGTAAGTGTAGCTGTACAGGGAGGCTTTCAGACTCTCCAGAGTTGTTTGGTTACCAAAGAGGTCGAAGTAGCAGGGTGACTCCAGCTAGTTAATGAACTGTTATTGTTTAAGTTGCTGTGCCACCGTTGCATTACTATTTGACTAAAGCCCTTCCGTAACCTCTCCCAAAGCCCCAAAGCTATAGACCAACATGCAAAAATACAAGTTACGCTGGGGCAAAGCTAACATTCAGAGCTCAAAAATGCTGTTGCACACACATTGCCCCATCTTTGCCATAGTCAAAGTCCCACTGGATAGGCCACTGAGGCCATGGCATCTCCGGTGTAATTCTTGTCAGTCCACAACCGTTCTCACAGAAGTTGTTCTGTATGGTATCTCCTGTGTCAGAGTTCAGCAAATACACCTCAGTATATAAAAAAACTCCAGAAAGTTCTGACTGAAAAGGTGGTTTAATGTCTAAAAGCTTGTCCGTACTTTCTAAATATATCAGCTTTCTGTACACGTTGCCCTTATGTCTTCGCTGGGGCTACTTCACAAGTACTATTGCAACTCCTACTGCAAATCTCACAGTTACTCTTTGTTCTTTTTAAGGCATGGGAAAATTAAGCCTTCCGTTGACTTTAAGAAGGTTTCACAGAGTAAAATTCTTCTCATCCTAGGAAACCTGAATTTGTTTCCTAATTGAAATTTTCATTCTTGCTTACTGAAAACAAAATTGTCCTGTAAGTGCAATCTCGTCTGTGCCAATTTGCGTGAGAGTGAACAAATCCCCAACACTGCACAAACAGCTCACGGCAGTAGGCTGACATGTTATGTGTCTCCAGGCAAAGTAAGAAAAGTCTTATGACAGATCTAAAAGTTCAGTACATAGTTCAAAACATTACTGTAAGTATAGTAAATAAGCCATTAAAGGAAATTCCAAACTTATCGTTTACTTAAACCCTTAATACAGCTTAGCAATTAATACATTCATTCTTTTCTATTGCTCAGTGGTTAGAGCTACAGCACACTTCACTGAAAATGGAATGAGCAGAGATAACAATCAAGCTGACCCAATGGGAGCAACTTAGGGTTTATTGTTTATAGCTTTTTTCCCCCCAGCAGATGCTAGTCTCTTAAGAATAGAGAAGAGCCTCATAGTATGCTTTAGGATGAATCCCAAAATATTTTTCTTCTTTCACTCACCCAGTGGGTCACAGATTAGTACAATAAGGATTTTCCTGTTTTTTTATGGTTTTCAGTTTTACTGATGGCTGAGGGTGTCTTCTCAGGATTGTTTCACTTGTATGGATCTGGTTATTTTAAGAAGCCATGCTGGTTATGCTGCTTTTTCTGAGCTCAGTTGGTTGCTGCTGAGCTCTGGATGAGTCTGGAGGGGTTCCAGCATGTTGGGCTCTGCACACCCATCACACCAGTCAGTATTGCACGAGGTCCTGAATCACAATATGAACCTAAACAGGTATGATTTAAAGCTTGAAAGGCCTACTTTTCCTAAGTCTGTGTCAATTTGTTTAATAATACATTTGCTTTATCTCTGTTTTTGCACATCTCCCGATACCTGCCTGCTAAGTTGCTTAGGGAAATGAAGCCCAGGCTGGTTACAAAGGTTGTGAACTACAAGGAATTATTAACAACAGTCAACTGAGTCTGGAGCCTGTGATTGCTTGACTTTTGGCCTGCGGCACGTTCCTGTGAGACAAATAGTGCTCTCTGGGAGTACAGCGAGTAACCTTCTACCTGGGATGTGAGAAAGCATGACAGATGCTCAGGTGCCATGTGCTAGTTGTGACACGTGGCAGCTCTGACTGCCCTTCACCTGCCAGCAAGATGACAAGACCTAGAAAAACAAGGACTCTCACAGGTTTTGGGCCTGATGCTAGTTGTAGAGCTGAGGTTGAAGGATTAACTTTTCCCCTTTCACCAGCTCATCTGCTGACCTTCCTTCTCTCTCACCCTCTACTGCTGGAGAGAGCGAAAAGGACCAGACATTTCTCCCCTTTTCTCTACATTGCCAAATCTTTCTAAGGTTCATTTCTCTGGGCACACACCAAAATTTTCCAGCACTTGCCATAATACCTCACCTCGTGTCTGCTTTTCACTTCTTCAGTCTTGCAGCCCTGTTTAGGTGTGCAATGTTTCCCTGCGCTAAGATGAATTTTACCCTATTCAGCATAACCCAGCCAGCAATCTGCAGCTGCATCTGATGCCTCTGCTTTTCCTGGGGGATCAAGGGAAGAGCTACTCAAGCACCAAGCACAGCCCAAGTAATGTGCACGGGCAGCTCGGAGCCCTGGACCAGTGTGAGAAGTGGGCACATTTCTTTCTCGTGCCCAGTCCTTAGAAGCTAATAACTGCTTGCATGATGGAGAGCAGAAAACAGAAGCAGCCTGGCAAAGCTCTGAATTGCTCGTGCCACTGTAACAGTTGGAGGGGGGGATGGAGGAAAAAAGGGAGCCCTTTAACTCAAGCTGCAGCATCGACAAAGTCAGACCTCCTTGTCTCACCTAACAGGACTACTAAAAGGTGTTGAAAATGTTGTCTCTTTTTTTCATAGATGTTGAGAAGAAAATTCGACCAAGCGAAATCCATCCCATCTTGTTCATTATTGTTCTTTATATTATCAATGTGTGTGTCCACATCCACCCATCAAATTGCACTGTCATTTTCACTTTTTTCAGGTAATTTTTTATAGCTGCCTTTGGATCTAAGGAAATGTTTCATTTTTGCAAAAGTACATTCCACATTGTGGAGTGTCACCAAAGCAGGCATGTGCAGTTACAGGCATTTCCAGATGATGCCATGATGACCTAGAGTGCCCTGGTCATAGGAAACCCTCTGAGAAACCTCTTGTGTTTTCACAGAAGAAATAAACTTTTTCTTATATACATAAATCAAATTCAGACATAAACCACTGAGAGCTTTGTTGGCCTTGAACTAATATGTTCAGGGCTCATACATTCCAGTATTATATAAATAACAACAAGATTTGAACGTCCTGTTTTGACTGTAGTGGCCTTCAAACATGCAAGTATGTGCCTGACTGACTTAAATCTGTTGCAATTCCTGGATAAAGCTTCCCTTTATTTTCTTTTCCCAAATTCTGTTCCTCATCAACTATTAGATGCAGTTATCTCTTGCTGCTCCCCCCCTTCTGAAGTTGCAGAATAGTGTTTGCGACATGCTTTGGAGATTTGAACTGCAGTGTATCATTGTTCAAGTCTATAGAGATTGAAGCAAAATTAAACAAATATTAATCTACTTAAAAAGCAGAAAATGATAAAACATGCATGTGCCTGCTCAAATACCATCTTACTCCATTAATGTAAGCATCAAACCAATCTTCAATAACACATTCCCTCCCTGCCTCCCCTTCTGGATTCCTTCCTCCTCCTTTTAGTGTTAGTTCTTGCTGGTGCAAAATCAAGACAGAAGCATATCGGGACCTGTTTTATCCTAATTATTCCTTAATCATTGTGTCCAGTCCAGCCTCCAGACTAGATTCATTCAACGGCCAGTATGTTTCATAAGAAATATAGTAATATAGGAAGATTAACCAGGAAAGAAATAGCTAAGGAGAAAATAATGCAAAAATATATTTTACCTAGGAAGATACAGTAACATAATTTACTGTCGGGGTGGTGGTGGTGGTGTTCTAGTTAAAAGAAAAAGAAGTATATCAGCTTCTGGTTGATGGACAATATTTGCTGAGATAAACCATACATCTGTTTAACTGAAGGGAGGCAGCATACAAAAGTAGTAAGTTCATTCATCGTTATGCATGCTTGATTTACTACAGGTCACAGATCATGCTGTGTGCAGGAACATGTCCTTGAAAGGGCAAATAAATTCAGTCAGTTTTCTGATTTCATTCTGACATAACAAACTATTAGCTGGAGTGAGAGATTTTGAATGCATCTGTACTTCCTTAGGGAGTAGCCTGAATTCCATTTTATCTGCTTCTGGGTGATCAATAGAGGAGTTGGAAAAGAAGGCTTTCAGTATCTCTCTGGTTTTGATATATTGGCATGTTTAAGAAAAATATATCTAAATCATAGTGGAACTTTATTTTTTTCACATAAAATATGAATCACTTGAGGATGATACCTAAAATTAAAATTTACAAGAAGTCAGAGATGTATGCTCACTTACAATATAGAAAATAATATTTTCCACTGATGTATATAGAATCATGAGCAAATAAAAATAGGCATTAGAGTAGAACTCCAGGCGTACAATGTAACTTTTGCTACTGCACATGCTTTTACATTTCTCATTCATCTACATATGGAAGAGATGATGAAAAGTTGTGATGAATAGTTTTCCCCACTGTGAGTGTGAGGCAAGCACGGTATTCAAATAATGGTTAAAACCAACCCCCTTTTTGGACCACTAGTTTTCAGGTGTTGAATTCCCTTCACTTACCTGGTAACCTCAGACTAGATTGGAAATTCTGCTAGGCAGTAAGCACTGAAGAGTACTCGACCCTGAAACCTCAAATCTAAGTGACCTTTTTCAAAACGGAGGCTATCCCGAGGACTCAGGAAATGACAGTGATGGAATCATTATGCTTATTGATTTTCATTTTAATTTTGTTCATCTTGGGTGTGCTCATTTTGTCCAGGGTAGCTCTGGGGGAATTCCATGTTTGGGCCCAGAAGAGGAACCACTTGTTTATATTGCACATTAAATAAAAGCAGTACAGGAGAACTGTGTTAATCTGTTGCAAGTCTGAAATTCTCTCTCAGAGAGATAAATTGGTATGCAGAAAGCAACTACATAGGCAAAGGTACAGTAGACTAAATCATATATACATTCTAGCTGACACATCCTGCAATTTCTACAGAGGGAGTCTCTATTGCCATCATTAAGAAAATAAGCAACAAGCACACATATTTATCTTCAGTGGAGTTACCAGTTCACGCTCAATGTTACTACCCATGAAGTGTTCTGTGGCAGCACTCTGATTTTTTCTGGTTGGAAGATGACCGTTGTTGAGGTCTTTTACTTCATATATGGACCATGGTCTGGGCTTAATAGCTGCTTCAGTGAAGTTTTTTCAGCAAATGCTTTGTTTCCTCTCTGTGAAATGAGGATTCCTCACTTCAGTCAGCCTGAACTATTGCAAACAGAAAACAAGTCTTCTCCCCCAAGTGTACATAAAATCCCTAGAACAGAGCTGAACTGCACTCCGTGTCAGCACATAAATAACAACAATGTTTTTGCTTACTATCTGCTGGTTCCTCTCATTAGATTTTCCTGAAGACACACGGTAATACACCCTAATATCTGCTTAGGGTGTTTCAAATGATCTGATTATGGTGTGAAGCAGGAGGAAAACTAATAGTCATTAACTTGTTCTTAAAAATCACCTTTAACTTTGAGCCACAGAAGCCATAGTAATAGATTCTATGCTCACAGTACAGTGTGGTTGGACTCTCAGTACTCAACTGTGATGCCTTTTAGGGATGCTACTGATCTGAATCACCTTTTGTGTGCAGTTCAAAGAGTAGCAAATACACAGCACAAATTCAGGCTATACTTCCTCTCCATTCTTTTTTCTTCCCAGAAAAGCAGTTCATTGGTGGCCAAACCACCCCAGGGCTCAAGAAAATGTGACATTATTTTTGAAAATTTTCTAGAGGCGTTATTCCTGTTAGGGAGGCATGAGTACTTTTCATTGCTGAAGTACATTCCAAGTACCAAACAGTGCATTTGAAATGGATATTAAAAGAAAACATTAAATAAATATTATAATTGTTAATATGCATAGACTCAAAATTTGCTAAGAACATTTAATCTAGGGTTTAAATATTCTTTGGTGGAGACTATCTGGGTTTACATCTGCTCATAAATCTACTGAATTCAATACAGATGTCCTGTATAACAATATAACTGAGAGAATAATCTGCCCTGTTTTGTCTGATTTTGGGACAGTGTTTGTAGCCTTGAAGTCCTCAGAACACAAATATGCTCAGATTTAGGTTTAAAAAAAGTAGCTTAATCCATTCCTCAATCAAGAATGTTTAATACATCCTTCTGGCATTTTTTTCAATTATTCTTTTTGTTGGCATTGTCAGGTGTTCGCAAGATGTCTGTGAAGTTAGGAAAGTCTCTCTGTGTGGTGGCCACCCTTCCCTGAGCCACTGGATCATCAGCTGTGGAAGAAAAACATTAAATATAAAAACTGTTTAAAGGGTTTTCAAAATATAAGGATACATAATATACTTGAATCATACCTTTTGGATAGTTTGTGGGATTGAGGCCAGGCTGTGGCTGTCTATATTTAAATTAAAAGTGATAAAAGACAATGCATATCTCTCTTGATATCAGTTTCCTCATTAATGGTAAGTAAAGGACAATGAACAAAAAGAAACAAAGCTGGGAGGAAACTACCTGGGATTTTCTATAAAAATCTTACCATTCCTTATATACCACTTATAACGTGAGTCAAAAACACCATCTGTTTTAGAGTGCAATAGAAGAGAATGAAAGGATCATTTTTGTCTTGTGTTTTGTTTTTGCTATCCAGGGTCATTCCATAGAAAAGAATACAGAACAATGAAAGGAGAGATGTTCTCTAAAAAAATTAACCCCACTTTTTTTCCTTTCTTTTCCTTTTTTTTCTTCTGGGGGTGGGGGAAGGGGAGGTTGCTTCTCTTTTTCTGAGGAAAGTGACTTTATGGAAAACAGGGAGACAAAACACTACAGCGCCCATGGGAGATTCCTGATTCAGTAGATGGGAAGCTCCTCCTGCACCTGTCCCTTAGCGATCTTTGTTTTTTCCTGATCGCCTGATTTACCCACAGGCATGAGTAAAGTCTTTTGCTAGATATTACCAGTGATTCACATGATCAGACAATTATTTTTTTTACTTCCACAACACAAAACGTAATCCTCCAACTAATTAATCTTATTTACCTACTTCGCAAATGAATCTGGGTTAAGGTGCAAGTTTGAAATAGCTCTCTGAAACTTAGTATTTAGTGTCTATTTTGTAGCATCTAAGTAGTTCCCAAGAGAGAAATAAATAAGAATAGGCTTGTTTCATGTACTGTCCCAAAGTTTTGACTCACTATAACTCTGGTTTCAACACAATAGTTAGCTGCTTCTACAAGAATTTGATGTGTTGGTGGCTAAGCTATAACCTAACATGAGAAATACTAGCAGGATATGAACCCTGTTTAGCCCTCAAATCAAGACACCAAAACCAAATTGTGCAGACATTAAACATGTGGCTAAACTGTCCTTGTAAATTAACTGAGATTTGATCACTACTGTCAATGGAAATTTAAGAGTGATACTTAGGTGTCCAGGTGGTATCTTGCATATCTACATACCTGAATACAGGTGTTTTCCTTTGTGATCTGAATTTGGTGATTAGGGTGGGATTTAGCTACCAGAGCAGGAATGTACAGTGCTGTTCCTCTTACATCAGGCTGTCCTTTTTGGAAGAAGATTGTCTCTTACAGGTCCCACATCACATGCAGCTGTCACTGACCATCTAAATGCTGAAGTGTCAAATGGCACGTGACAGTGTTTTGAGGTAACTTTATTAAGTCTTTCACAGACTGAATTAGTGACACTTGTGCAAAATTTGGAAATTATCAAGATAAAAATTAGTGGATGCATGCTAGTATAGAAGGATCCTAGTTCTAAATGCAATTTTCATAGGTTCTGATCCAGTATCTTACACAACTGAAGCTTGGGACTAACTTCAGACTATGGGGTTAGGCAGATCTGCTTAGTGTGATAGTCATTCTGCCAGCCTTGTGTAACCAACCTGTCCATGGACTGACTGAATTTTGCACTGAGGTTTAGGACCTGTTCAGCCCCTGCCTTCCTCACACAGAGGTGGTATTGCCAGTTTGGGACAGCTGAAACTGACAGTTGTGCTCACAACGATCTGTTTTGAATGGCATTTAAATTTTTCATAGCTCTAATTATCCTTTTATCACTGCTTTTCAGACATATTGTATGCTACTATGTAAAATCCCTTGTTTGGTTTGGTTTGGTTTGGTCCTGTCCGTGTCTGTCCCCGTCCCCCCCCCCCCCCCCCCGACATTTAGTCTTTAATGACACTGTGAGCAAAACACGATAATACAGAATCCACTATACAATAATTAATCTGAAAATAGATGCAGATATGGCTAGCTAGGGCAGTGTCCATCTTGTTTGTGGCCCTCGTTTGTTTTCAGATGGTCACCAGAGGTCAGTTCAACAATGTCCCCATTGACGCCTTTCTATCCATTTAACTTTCACTACTAGAAGAACAAAACTCCAAACACACACAAAAGAGGGAAGGAAGAATGTGCTCATTGTGGTTCAACCAGAATTCACAAACACAGAAAAGATCCTCTCTACTGGCTGTTTCCTCCTGCAACTTGACTTCCGAAACAGGGCTACCCTTTTGTACAAGACACAAAAACAGAAATGCAAAAAAAACCCACCAGAAAGCATGTGACTTCCAGAATTGCCTGTAGCTTTCCTGGCACTGGGCTGAGTAATATTTCTTCATCTCATGTTACATAATCATCCCTGACGCATTGTTTGTTCCAGCTCAGTGCCGTTTTCATCAGATAGGAACCACAAATCTAATGGAATATGAGGAGTGGCCCCCTGATGGTGTATGGGGGATTTTTCTGTGGCTTTTTTTTTTCCTTTTTTTTTTTTTTTTGGAAGTTTCATAATTATGAAAGGTATTTAAAAATATATGCTGGAACAAATATTTTTTGAAACCTTATTTTTTCTTAGCTAATGTTCTTCACAGTGTACATTTCCTGTCTTTTTTCCAGTACGCACACGGTTTACAGCACACTGAGATCCCACTTGTATCAATGAAAAGGGAGAATGTGTAAATGAAAGAATGAATGCATATTTGAAATAACAGATCCTTAGGATAAATTCAATTTGCTTTAATAAAATTACACCAGGGATTAATTTATCCTGTAATGTTTCAATGGCACACTCTAAGGGATTTATTCCAAACCACATGAAGTCAGTGTAGCTTTTCCATTGATTTCTGTGGGTCTGGATCAAGTTTCAGAAGGATTAAACTACTTATTGCTTCTTCTTTTCTTTTTTATTCATAGAGTAAATAATTTTATGCAGGTAAACCACTTCACTGGGTAATCAGTCCTTGAACCTTGGTATCTGTCATTGCTGTCTTTTCCAACCTCTGTAAAGACATCTCTCCAGTCTCCCTACTGAACTGAAACTTCTTTCTGCCCAGTTTTCTCTAAAGTTCCATTGCGAGGTCATATCCTCACTGTAAAACCTTCTCTTCCTTGGGCTAAAAAAACCCTGAATCCTTCTTTTCTCCTGCCTTGTGGAAGAGAACATGATGATCCCTTTCACAGCTCACTTTCTGGTCCTTCTGATTTCTCTGATGTTTCTGACATCTGTCCAACACTCACGGTTGGACGTCTGTCTAATATTCAATATACATTCCTCCTTTAACTCCAGCCTGCAGTCAGAGTTGCTCCAAATTTCATTTAGAAAATTTCCCCTTGCACACACTCAAGGAACCTTGCAATACCCTTCATGTTCTTTCATCTCATTTTCTAATGTTGATTTCTTCATCTTCCTTGTCACTGTATCACAAGCTCTACTTAATATCCCAGTGCACAGGATTTGCTCCTTGCAGGAAAAGACTTACAGTAGACTCCATTACATATCTAGTGTAGTGACTGATCACACAGGCCTCAGAAGAACATGAAAAGCCAAGTTGCACCTGAGTCATAGTCTGATCACTGGTTGTCCTCTTGTTTCGGGTTGGAGAGAAGTAAATTGGCTCAACCACAGATTGTTCTCTCCCCTCCTTGTTCACTGTTTAAATGTAAGGATGTATTTAGTGAAGTTGTCAGATGTGTGTCTTGGACCTGATAATTAATATTTTCAATGAAAAATCCCAACTAATAGAAAAAAGAATACGTTAATTAGATCTTCAGATAAAATCACATTGGAAGGGCCTGAAAGCACTTTTGAAGATAGGACCAGAATTCAAAATAATTTTGATTATTTGAAGAAATGATCTGGAGAAAAAAACCCAGCATGCCTATAAGAACAAGACCAAAGTTGTACTGTTGGAAGGAATGATCTAGGTAAGTCAGAAAGGGGTTAAAAAAATGTTCCTTATAAGAAGTTGTAGAAATTGCATTGAATCACCGCCTGAACTTGAATCAGCAGTCATACTGTAGGAAAACAAAATCAGACAAACAGGAGCGTGATCTCTAAGATGAGCAATGGTTCGCCCTGGCAAGGTCTTTCTTGGAGTTTTCTGCCCAGGACTAGATAAGGAACTTCAAAAGAAGGTGGGAGCAATGGAAGGCCATCAGGAAGAGGGCAACAAGAATGAGCAATTGATTAGAAAACATGGCTTAGGAGGGAAAAATGAAAGAAGTAGGGCTATTTAGCTTAGATAAGGGAAGAGAGAGGAAAATCTTATTAGTAGTCTTCAAATACTTTGAAGTCTGCCAGCCCAGACAACATGGTCCACGTGCACGCTGTTGACCAAATGCAATGGGTTTGAATTTCAACAAGGGAACTTCATTTAAGATGCTAAGAAGAGCTTCCTAACAATACAAATAGTGAAGCACTGAAATGATTGTATGGGATGGTCATGAAATCTCCAGGTCTGAAGGTCTTTCAGAATAAATTAGATGAACTGTCAGGAGTACAATAGGTAAAGCTTTCTTCAGCAGGAAGACAGACTGAGTGATCTTTTGAGGTGTTTTCTAGCTTAGTTGTGACAGTTGTCTTGGACTGTTCTGGCCTGGTTATGTAGGTTTCTGTGCTGCTGATTCCAAGACTTCATCTACATCTTCTTCCTGTTCATTCATGATCCATGTACTAGTGTGAGATAGCAAAAGTGCTATGCAAAACAGGATATTCAGACCTCCAGTTTGGGCGGGAGGGAGCCTTAATCAGTAAACAAGTTTAAATAGCACTCTTAAAAATAGTTATTGGTATTTTACGTAAATATTTAACAACAGAACACATAAGGGCGGAATATGTTTGCCTGATGCAAACCCACTGCAGCAAGGAAAAATATATGATATATAATAGCCTGTTTAAATGTTATATTTGTGAAATACTGTTTTTCCTACTGTAAGCCCCTTGTGCTTACATTTCTAAAAGCAAAGATAAAAGCCAACCCAGACTGCTGAGCTCTAACACAATGGACACGCACGGACACAAGACCGTGTATGAGGACCCTTTGTGCTGGCAAGTCCAAAGTCCCACATAGGCTGGAACTTACATTACTAAGGAAATGCATCTTATTTATTATCCCTGGGAAAGAGAGTTACTCTTTCTTCCCCATCTCCATGTTAAGGGAAATAAGGGTCCTGGAATTCTGTCAATTCCTTGAAATAAAATAATATGTCCAAAAGACATACACATTGGGGTTCAAATTTGTGCTGTCTTACAAGATTAAAATAATCTTATTTTAAACAAACCCAGCTCTTTGTCCAGAAGCATGGACGGAGTTTAATCCACAAGATAGGCCAGTCATGGACATGCATGATCCTTTGAGTACACCTGATACTATTTGACAATTTGAGGTGGTAGCTTTGTATTGTTTTTTTGTGAAACATAATGGCATATCAGGAAAGCTGATAAAATCTAGAGAAGCTCAGGTCCTCTTTTTATCGAAAAAAAATACATTGAAGACTAGGTAAGCAGACAGACAAGCAAGAATTTTGGTCCGCATCTCAGGTTTTTAAAAGCTGGGAATCAAAGACCAAACACTACTTCAAAAATACTGTGAAGATGTGAAGGTGTGAAAGTGATTTACCATGTAGTAGAATCATGAAGACACAAGTTTGAGTAGGTCAGTGCCTCTTTTCTTATTCCTTGAAGTACATTACTTTTACTCAAGTTGGTGTGGCCATCTTGAGTCAAAAATAACTCTCACTCCGTTGTATCTATTTTCTTTATATTGCAGAATACCTGAAAGAAAAAGAGCTGTTGGTTTATAGGCAATTACTATGTGTATACTCAGGTTAGGAGAATACTTCTATAAAAGACATTTAGGTCTTACCAGAGGGTGACTTTTCTGAACTGCTTTTGTAGTCTTTCTCTTGCATAATGACTGTTCAAGGGCAAGATTTCTGCCAAAGATACGAGTAAACTGAAGAGACTGACGGTTGCAAAGGGAATTGTATTGCAACTAGTATCATCAGAAGGAATTCTGGCTGAGTCATCCAGGGCTGCTTTTATTGCTTTCCAGGGTAGGTGTTCCAAAACCAATAGCTTCAACAGCTTGGAAAGGGTCTTCACCAGTTTACACCATCAGCATTATCATGTAGCCAAGCTATTGATCAGGTACTACTGCACTGGTTTTGGACACTTAGCCAAAGAGATAACCTCAAGTCCTAGGTTCTCAAAACTCCCGTGTTTGCTGCCCAGAAATGCCCCAAGTCCCTGGGCCTCAAAGTTTCTCTGGATGGTACAGTGCAGTGTCATACGGGCACGCTGATGTTGGCTCTAAATGAACTCGCTCAGGTGCCAGCATTTTATGAGCCCTAATTTTAACCCAGTCAGAACTTGGGTTGTTCCCAGTATCCAAGATGGTTTGCTTAGAGTTGGCTCACGTAGTTGTGCACAATACTGCATTATTTCTACCACTAGCAAGGAGTCACACCCATTACCCCTTTCTAAGAAAGGCAGAGCACAGCATGCGTTCTCTGAACTGTGTATAATCTAGAATAATGTGCAGGAAAACAATAATAAAATTCCCTATCAACACTATTATTTTCCAAGCAGGTCTACTAAATTGTGATTAATAACAGGCTGATTCTGATTTGCACAGACTGAACACCTGAGCAATATGTCCTTAGATAGGGCAAAAATTCATTTCCAAAAAACATTAAAATCACATAGCAAGGTCATTTCCACATACATAAATGAACTGAATAAATGTAAGCAAATAAATGTAGCAGTATACCAGGGCAAAAGACCCACAAATACTGATAGCCTGGAATGGATTTTAAGCCAGGCTTCAGCCGTTACAGTCATGTTGATGAATTTAGATGCTAGAAAATTGATCACAATTACTATTAACAATATTAAGCAAACTGTGCTCCAATTTACAAGCTCTATTCAGGTCTTGGCGAGTACACACTGACATTAAGGATATGTCAGTGTTGCCCCTGTTACCCATGGGAGGCAGTTAGCAGTGTCAAACATAAATTAGAACAGTTGCATGTAATTAGGTTCAGTTTCTATAGGCTGTTACATTCACTTCTTTTACTGTACCAGTGCAGAGCTGCAGAGCACAGAGAAATGCAGAGAGGTTACAGATAATTGAACAACCACTGGTTAACCGTCTTTATTTCTAAACTGTGTCCACAGTGACCAGAAAAGAGTAGGATGCCTGTACTGCAGGCAGGTGTCTTGTGTGCCATGTCCTATCCTTCTTTGAGAAGGAGGTCTGTATGCTGTCTGTGGGGCAACACTTCTCCTGGTCAACATATCCCCTTTTCGTCTGGGGAGAATCATGTGCAGCCCTCAAGCAGAGTCAGAAAAGGATCACTAGGGAAAATGTGGGCCCTCTCCAGAAGGAAATGGGAGACCTCGTTACCTGGGATATGGAGAAGTCTGAGGTACTCAACGACTTTTTTGCTTCAGCCTTCACCGGCAAGTGCACTAGCCACACCATCCAAGTCACAGAAAAAAAAAAGGCAGCGACCAGGAGAATGAAGAACTGCCTGATGTAGGAGATCAGGTTTGAGAACATCTAAGGAACCTGAAGGTTCACAAGTCCATGGGACCTGATGCAATGCATTCATGGGTCCTGAGGGTACTAACAGATGAAGTGGCTAAGCCACTATCCATCGTATTTGAGCAGTTGTGGCAGTGTGGTGAAGTTCCCAGTGGCTGGAAAAGGGAAAACATAATGCCCATTTTTAACAAGGGAAAAAAGGAAGACCTGGGGAACTACAGGCTGGTCAGTCTCATCTCTGTGCCTGGCAAGATCATGGAACAGATCCTCCTGGAAACTATGCTAAGGCACACAGAAAATAAGTAGGTGGTTGCTGACAGCCACTATGGCTTCACCAAGGACAAATCATGCCTGACAAATTTGGTGGCCTTCTATGACAGGGATACAGCATTGGTGGATAGTGGAAGAACAACTGATGTAATCTACCTGGATTTGTGCAAAGCTTTTGACACTGTCCCACACAACATCCTTGCCTCTAAACCGGAGACACATGGATCTGATGGATGGACCACTCAGCAGATAAGGAATTAGCTGTATGGTCGCACTCAAAGAGTTGTGGTCAATGGCTCAATGTTCAAGTGGAGACCTGTGGAGAGTGGCGCTCCTTGGGAGTTCAGTATTGAGACCAGCACTGTTTAACATCTTTGTTGGTGACACGGACAGTGGGATTGAGTGCACCTTCAGCAACTTTGCCAATGACACTAGCTCTGTGGTACAGTCAACATGCTGGAGCAAAAGGATGCCACCCAGAGGGACCTTGACAGGCTCGAAAGGTGGGCCTGTGTGAACCTCACGAAATTCAACAATGCCAAGCGCAAGGTCCTGCTCCTGGGTCAGGGCAATCCCAAGCACAAATACAGGCTGGGCAGAGGATGGGTTGAGAAAAGCCCTAAGGAGTAAGATTTGGAGGTGTCGGTGGATGAGAAGCTCAACACAATTTGGCAATGTGTGTTGCAGGCCAGAAAGCCAACCATAGCCTGGGCTGCAGAAAAGTGTGATCAGCAGGTCAAGGGAGATGATTCTCTCCCTCTGGTCTGCTCTCATGAGACCCCACCTGGAGTACTGTGTTCAGCTCTGGGTCCCCCAGCACAAGAAGGACAGGGACCTGCTGGAGCAAGTCCAGAGGAGGTCCATGAAGATGATCAGAGGGCTGGAGCACCTCTCCTGTGAAGACAGGTTGAGAGAGTTGGGTTGTTCAGCCAGGGAAGAGAAGGCTCCAGGGAGACCTTATAGCAGCCTTCCAGTACCTAAAGAGACCTACAGGAAAGCTGGAGAGAGACTTTTTACAAGGGCTTGTAAGCAATAGGATGAGAGGTAATGGCTTTAAACTGAAAAAAGGGTAGATTTAGATTAAATATAAGGAAGAAATTTTTCCTTATGTGGGTGATGAGACACTGGAACAGCTGCCCAGAGAAGCTGTGGATGCCCCCTCCCTGGAAGTGTTCAGACCAGGTTGGATGGATCTTTGAGCAGCCTGGCCTAGTGGAAAGTGTCCCTGCCTGTGGCAGGGGGCTTGGAACTAAATGATTTTTAAGGTTCTTTCTAACCCAAACCATTCTATGGTTCTATGAAAATCAAGTCAGCTCTCGGATATTAGAACATACTGGAGGGAAGGCCTGAGAAGTGGGGCAATTTTATTTGCTCAGCTGACAGCATGATAGGAGTTGCTGTTAAAAGGAGTCATTGGATGATAAAAAAAGTTCCTCCACATTCTCTGCCAAATCCTCCTATCAGGCTTCCACGAGTTCATATCAGGTCACTGTGGGATTCCTTTCATCTCATAACACTGACTTCATTAGTTTCCATGACCTATTTGAAACAGTAGCATATATGGAAAAAACCCTAAATTTAGATATATGACTAATCTGCTTTTGTTTTCCCTTTCCTGGATCCTCTTTCACATACAAAGTGGAAGTTCAGCATTGCTGCAAAACATAATTTTGCTTGTTGTATTTCCAGAACATTGCCCTTATATCTGGTGTTCTTTGTGCATATTGACACTAATTGATAGTAGCAGGGCTGTGACACTGCAGTAAGTTTTCCCACAGTGCAGGCGAAGCCACTGCAGGTTAGGCTTCCAGCCAAACCAGTTAATGCTTCCCTTTGCATTCCTTTCACCTCCCCAGAGAAGAGCTATTTTACAGACACCTGGCTGCTAAAGGTCCAGGACGTTACTGCGTCTGTTGTTGCTGTTAAAAAACTTACCTAAAAAAGGTGTCAATGCACAATTCTATTTCAGAAGCTGTAACTCATAAAGGAAGAAGGATCTAAATGGTTTCAGCTATACAATTTGTCATTAAAGCTTTAAGTCAATTTAATTAAAACCTAATTGACAATTTTAAAAAATGACAGCAGATACACTGCTTGATCTAGGACTGATAAGACATAGTAATGAGATGAATAGAGCACCTTCTTTTGTGTGCAGATAGCAACTCCACACAATATCAGCTAAATACATGACAGACTTATTCTTCTGCCTTTTACTGTCCCCGCTTGTACTGCAGTTCCAAGGCAAACAAAGGGAAGTGAGTATAAATGAGTACCTGGATCATACAACTGTTAATGAAATTGATGTGCGTCATTTCATGTAACTGAGCTTGTTTATAAGTCACTGGCCTAGTATCTGTGTATACAGATCTGTGTGAGTGCCCTCAGAGTAACTCTAGCAGAAAAAGAATCTCAAAGCATAAGCATTAAGTCATGTGATGTTTTTTTATTTTTGTTTTCCCATCCCTCAGATCAAAATTTGAGGATATAAAATTTGACCTACTTCTTTTCTGCCTGACCTGGAAAAGCTTTTACATACACAAAACAGACTACTTTCTCCCAGACAGTCAAACTCTGGATAGGTTCCCAAACACAAATACAGAGATTCCTGAGATTATAACATAAATATTGACATAACAGAATTAATCAGCGAGGAAAGGAGTCAGAGGGGTCCATATTCAACAATCAGCCTTCTAATAACCCTAAACCACCCCACCCCCAGAGAGGGCGTGGTAGGTATTAATTAGAACAGAGAACTGAAAAATCAGTTCCAGGTTCTATACATGATCAGTGGGGAAAATAATTTTACTCTTTCATGGCTTTTAGACCCAAGGCCACCCCATTTCAGCACCAACACGCAGAAATCAGTGCAAGTCAGAAGTGCATCTAATAAGGGACATGGAACAGATCAGAGATAAAACTGAGGACAACAGTAATAATAAAAAAATGATTCACTTTCTCACCCTAGAAGACTTTTGCTCTCTACAGCCCTCCATGTTTAACTTTTAAGGTCCTGTGGTGCCCAGGACTCTTCTCTGTGCATGTGCAGACTGCCCCAGCCAAAGCCACTCAGCCATTAATGCTCCGTGAAGCATTGTAGAAATACAACTACTAGTCATTACTTTGACTAACTGTCTTTGTGGGGGTGAGGGGTTGCAAACCAAGTAAATGGGCTTCAAACATAGCCGTACTGACAGAACTAAGCTCCTCAGAAAATGCATCTGCAAGCAGCATCTCTTCAAAAGTGGATGTTGGGACAACTCCCCCAACACATGCATGCTCGCACACATAGGCCCTGTTTCTCTTTTCCAAAAGTCTGCCAAGCAATCAGAGGTTTGTCAGAAGATGTAAGCCCAAATCTTTCCTCATGCAGGCAGGGAGCTCGCTGTGCAGTTTTGCATTTTACCCAGGGAAGTTCACTGCATTCAACATGAGCCTGTGGGGAGGGATCTACCTCAGGGTAGACACTTGGATCCAGCCAGCCTTGTACTCTTAACTCTCGCCAAGGCCTGCACTCCCACCTGAGGGCTAGAGACTTTTCTCCCTCAGCTAATGGTTGAGATTGTCCTGGGAGAAAGGAAATGTAGGAAGACCTAGAGTACCAAGCTGGGCTCATACTGTCACGAAAAACAAACTCAAGCATGGCACTACTAGTCACCCTCGCGACTTACCTATTAGTAGAGCCTGACTCAGCTTCTACACAGCTTAGTCAAGGCCACATTTGCCCACATCCTCACTCTCATGCTATAAAGACACCACTCTGATGGGTTGCATCACTACCCCTACATTTATTCAGGCACTTCCAGTGGGAAAAAATAAACTTCAAAAGAAAAGATTCCATAGAGGGCTTTAGAAATACCACTGTTGACCAAAAAGAGATGCAGAGCCAAGTGGCATGTTCCATGAACATGATCAGTCAGTGCAACCTGGTCTCAGAGACAGATAAAAGTCCCATGCTCTGCTTTGCTTTGCAGTCTAGATCCGGCTGATGCCTACCAGTCCTGAATGAGTGCTCCCATCCTGAAACTATCACTTCAAAAAGAGCACTGTGTCCATCAGCTGTATCTTTTTATAAGAGCAATTCCTGGCCCAGTTCTTTGAAAGAGCAGCTGTCCTTGCGCCTGCTCTCTAGAAAAGATGTGATGGGAAGAGCTGGTCATGACTTCCTGTGTCTCCAGAGGAGGAGCTCGGTTTCTGAGGAGGGATCAGCTTTCTCTGTTCACTAGCTATAAGTGAATTCCAACTTCGAGTGAACTTTATTCTGCAGTGCCTGCCTTGACTTATGTGTTCAGTCCAGAACCTTGGTGCCCTTAATGGTCTGGGTCATCTTCTCGGCCTGACTGCTGAAATACCAGTTGCCTTAGCATCCAGGGTCAATGCAATCAGGTCTTTCATTGGATCTAACCTTGCAGAGAACACTAGGAAATGGTCAGTAGGAACAGTAGGAAGAAACACTAGGATGCTAATGCAGCTCCATGCTGGCTTTGGTTTCACCAGCCTTCATGCTGCTCTAAGCACTGCTGACATCTAGCAGCAGCGCAGGGGCTAGTGTGCAGGTGGCAGCCTGGCAGGAGATAATGGGTGGGTTCCCCCCACCCGCAAGCCAAAACCCCACTGGGTAGGAGAGGGAAGATGTGGACTGGTAAACTATATCTCTTCTAACTGTAGTTTCCCTGTCAGTAGGGAAATCTACAACTTCACAATGAATGCATTTTTCCAGCTCCTGTGAGCAGCCAAAGTGATTTATTTTTTTTTCTGTTATAGTGAGGGTTAATTAATTCTCCTCTACAAATATCCCTTTCATTTTAACTGGGGCTTTTGTTGGGTTCTTTTTTTAGCTGTCTGTCCCTTGTCTCCTTTACTGCCACTAATTTTGTTGCAAAAATATTGTTCCTCCTGATTGTTACTAATCTATTTATACCATCCCAGTGTTTGGGAAATGTTTACGGTGCTTAGGTAAATATATTGCAGAATTTCCATGAAGCATGTGTCTGCTATGTTTATAACATCCCATCTCTGCTTGATATCTTAGTACTGGATTATGGCAGTGTCATATGGGGCGGTTGTCCCTCCACCACGCTGCCAGGCCTGCTCAGCCACCAAACATATATGCTGGAGATAGGGGAGTGAGGAAGAGGTTCTACACACTGCTTACTCAAGGACAGAGTTGAGCTGCAAACTAGTGGATTAATGAGGACTTTAAGAGGAAGGGCTATATTTGCCAACAGTAGGTCACTGTCTTCATCACTTCCAGGAAAGAATAATAGTACACATATTGTAATGGACTATACTACCTTGGCACTGGGTGGAAAGATAAAAGCAACAGGAAACCATGTGACATGCCCTTGGTACACATATTGTAATTCACTAAAAATGTCAAAGTGGGATCCATCATGGAAGATATAACCATCGTTCAAATTTTGTGGACATACTGGGTTTTTTTGTTATGTTTAATATTTTTTCAGACTGAGCTTTGCTCCAAACTAGCTGCTGATGACAGTGTTTGGGGAGGTCGTATTTTTACTTAGCTACCATAAAGAAAACATGACCACAAAAAGAAAAATGAGCATGACCAGATCCTTGCTACTGCACAATTTAATTTTTTTTCCTCCAATTTGGCAGAAAACAGTGTCATGGCGAAAAGAAACTGTAGAGTGTGGCAACATGATGAGATAAGCCCAGGAAATTCAGGAATAGAAAGAGCTCTTATATATTTGCCTTTAAGGTTTTTTAATTTGCAGGGAGATTATTCCCTTCTCAATCCAATGCAGAAAAGCAGTTATTAATGGCTAATAGCCAGGGGCCAAAAGTGTCTAAAGATTTTTAATTACATGGCATAATGTTTTTCAGACCTTTAATTTTACATCTGAGTAATATGTTCTCAAGTACATGAACATTATTTAGAAGTATGTGTTAACAACTGTTAAATAATTTTGGCTTTAAAAATGTTCCTTTTCTTTTAAAGCTAGAATGCTTTATTTCAATATTTTTTGAAAGATACATTTATATTTTTTATTTGGAAATGTTTCATTTAAAGATTGAGGCACTGAACAAGAAGAGTAAGAAAAAAATAAAATTATATAAAAATTTTAATTGACCTGACACCATGCTTGCATCGCTATTATCATTTATACATTAAGAAGAGGTTCTGCAGGGTAAGGGACTGAACTTCGATGGGGATGCCCTTTCCCAGTGAATCTTGTTCCCAGTGGGCTGCAGCACAGAAAATCAAGAAGAGGGGAGTTTTTAGTCAGTGATTATTTTGACTTAGGAATAATTTTTTTTCCCACTTGTGAAAGCAAGATTAAATAAATGGTCTATTTAACAATTCTTTGTTGTTTGCTATCAAGAATGGCAAGTGCATTTGATTAACCAACAGTTTCTTCCATCAATACTCAGATGCAAAGCAGCAGAAAAGAAAAAAATGATAAATTATGAATCAGAAGAGTAAGCTTTGTTTACAACAACAGATTCACAAAATAAAGTTCCTCTTCCCAGCTGTAAACTTCAAGAAAAGGATAAGTAAATACATCAATGTATCATTTATCTTTTGTCTGAAATGAAAATTAGGTTTAATAGGAAAAACAAACCTACCAACTTCTGCTTAGGAAGTAAAAACCAATCCATTATAGCATAATGTTATTTGTTTGAGGATTATGAGGCTGTATAATTCTTTAACAAGATCATGCTGTGCACTGTTGATGTGGAGAACACTGCTAATTCCATTTCGTCTAGTCTCCCACACAACATAACTTGTGACAAAGAATTGTGTTGGTTTCTTTCTGGAGAAGTCACTTCTTGGTATGAGTGACTTTAACCCTTCAAGCAATAAAAGACAAAAAGTACTGATATACCTGTGCCACTTTCTTATGAATAAAGCATGCCATATCATCAGCCACAGGAAATTGGTGTGATCTCAACTGTATTTCCATTCCATTGAGGTTTGTGGTGAAAGCAGTCATGTAACTTTTCCATCAAAATGCAACAGGGAAAAGGAACCTGTCCACCCAGGTACTCTCATATGTGTCCTACAACAGGAAAACTCTTGTAGTGGTTTCTAGCACAAGCATCTTTGCCCTCCCATAGTGTTAACTAGAACCATTATCTGTGGCCTATTTATTGAGTACATTTCATGATAATGCTAGGAGGAACTCATATAAGCTGTGCTGGCAGGAGGGCACTAAAATGTGTGCAGAAGTTCTAATGGCGTGTAGAATGCAAGCCGCTGTATGTCAACACACTGTTTCATAATACTTCTTTAGGTCTGCTCATGCTCCTATCGGGTTTTTGTACACCACAGAGGCTTTTCAGTCAGATTTGAATTGTCATATTTAATTTCTTGATACCTGAAGGGGATTTTGGTCTAAGTCCCCAAATTGAAAGTGAATATGATATGCACATAACACATTTGATATGCAAAGCTGATAAGCACATTGCACAACAGTTCTAAAATGGCATGTAGGCAGGTAAGAAGTTCAGAGTCAGAACTCCCAGAAAAATAGTTTGAAGCAGAGGGGTTTCCTCCAGCCTTGCAAAAGTCAAGCAAATGCCACAGAAGTTTCATCCATGTATGTGAAGACAGACTAGCAGAAACTCCTATTAAAGGGTCGCTGTTCATTCCAGAGTCAGGTGGCAAATACCCTCCTTTGGTTTTTTCGACATCAGATTACACATTCTGTAACTCTTAAAGATAGGTCCTGCGGTACAGCTGCTGACTCAGTCTGCAGGGAGGTAGGGTTTCTGTTTACAGAGACAACGTAGAGCTGATGGGACAACCCAGTGACATATTGGAGTTCATCTGGGGGAGGAGGGCTTGAAGTGACATTGGATGTGTTAAACTGCCTTACTGCAAATCTTAAAAATAGAAATACTGTGAAGCAGATGGCTCGCTTCCACCACAGGCACCATTTTGATAGGCACAACTGAGAAGTAGCTTCTGATGATATGCACATATATGCAGATATACACACTCTGCATATGTGTGTGTACGCTAGCAAGTATACCTTGAATATAGGCTATGATACAGCATTTATGCCTACTCCTGTACTCTTTCATGGCATACTTTTCTTTTAGACAGAATATGTCTTTATGAACAGTTGTTTTCAATTTCAGCAGCACACATCTTGTAAAATTTCCATTCTCCCCCACTGCTCAGTCACCTACATGTTAACCACTTGTGAAAACCCCTTTTCTCATGACCTCAGCTCAGGGCAGCAGTCTGTGACCTTTGGAACAAGCCTTAAAGAAAATTAAGGGATTTTTGAGTGGAAGTGCATGGCCACAAAACTGTTGGGAGCGGAGATGGGGTTATGGCTGGCAGGAGGTAGCTAGGAGGCCCTAGGACACATAGGCTTCCTCTGACCACCATCATAAATTCAAACAGGGGAATGCTTTATGTTTTTTTCTTGAAGTGCCATCCTCCTCCTCAGCACAACTCCTGGTTCACCCTTTTCAGTCCCAGCTCATAGCACGTTATGGGAGCGGAGGCCAGGATTTTGCTGGGGAGGCATTATGGGAAGGAACACAAAGGAAAACGTTTGAGAGTTGTTGGCTTGGGACAGATCATGAACAAAAGAGGTGACTGGCTGGCAGTTCCTTGCCTGCTTTGTCCTGCTAAAGCAGCAACAAATGACACAAACTATTAATGTAAAGTATGTTGATGAAAAGTTAAAGCATAAGAACTTCCTTTAGTTTATGTGGCTCATTTTACTTTGTCATGCAGTGCAAGAGTAGTAGAAAAATCACTTTTTACTCAAAGGTAAAGAAGTAGATTCTGTGGGTGTTGCCTCAGCCACATATGTCTACTCCTTGGACCCCAAATGAAGAAAAGGTAATTAATGAATAGTAAACTTCATCATAGAAATGGGTTTCCTTAAAAAGAAATATTGGCAGCTAAAAAGTCAAAACGGGGACTGGAAAGCCATCATTTAAAACTATTTCACAAAAATGAAATTTTGAAAATACTTCATTATAGGGCATTTGACCTAAGCATAAATCGAAAGCGCTTTGCTTAACTCAACTGTTCTGTAGGTAACAGTTTTATACCTTTTAAGTTTTAAATAGCAGTCGGTTTCTAAACGAAAAAGAGTAAAAGGGACATGGGCTATAAGAAAATGCTTTTCTCTGATTTTTTTTTTCCAAAATCAAATTTCATCAACATTGACGTCTTTTAGCAAAAACATGTTAGTTCTCTTAAAAAGGCATTTCTTATGAAAGCCAAATTGCTAAATTTAGGGACTAAAAGCCGTGTCTATACTGAAGATTATAAATTACCCCTATACTTACAAGTTGATGCTGAGGTTCCTGCCTGGAAGCTGTATGCTGGATTTTGGGTGACGTTGTACCACTTTGCCAGGAACCAGTCAGTATGTCAAGTCAGTTCATTTGATCAACTTTATCTCATATCACATGTACTAACAACTTGTATTTTCATTTCTTTGGGGCTCTCTCTCTGCCTACACATTTTCTTGCTCTCTCCCTGCTGAAGTATCAGGCTACCTGTCAAGCAAGGACCCTTCTGGGATTTGTGCTGCATAGGTTGTATGTGCTCAACCTGGACAAGTCCTGTTTGCAAGAACTAAGTTAAAACACACAAGAAGATAGCTCACCTGTGAAAGAAGTCAGCAAAACAAGAGAGAAGATGATAATACCACAAAGTCTGCTGCTAAGAGTGATGAGTTACCATGAGAATTAAACTCTTTGTTGCAGTGAAGCCCATCCTCACATGGCAGTGGCCATGTCTCTGTAAGGACACCCTGCCTTTGCACCCCAAGCCCATCTGGCCACATGCAAGCCCACAGCCAGTAGCCCTCTGCTATGGCACTCACGGGAAGCTGCACGAGAGCACGAGCCGCACAGCAAACACAGCACTTGTGAAGTGCAGGATCCTTTGAAGCAGTGGTGGGAACGAGCAGGGAAGGCAGACAGGTGCAGATATACATCTGCTCTGGGAAAGTCTGCGGAGACTGCTGGGATAACAGCCACATTCCACAGACACTATGATGCATTTCGGAAATGCTCCGTGTGCGTGCTCACGGGCAGTCACGCATCTGTACCAGCAGAATCAGACAATTGCAGCTTGTCAAGATAAACCAATAAGGCCAAGATATAACTTTGTCTCCTGATCTTTAATTACAAACTTCCTCCAGTCGTGCTGTCTGTTCAGTAGCTGGGTAACTTGTGTTTCTTTTCAGTGCACAAGAACGAAAGCTATACCTTGGGGAACTTATCTCAAATTCCATTCATAAAACATTCTTGAGAAATCAGTCCTGGGCATCATTAAACTCCCTTCCTGCATGCACAGACTGCAGGTGTAAGATTCAGAATGCCTGAATTTAGTGCTTGACTTTGTTGACGAGTTGAAATCAGTGATATTGTATGTAACGTCTAGGTGTGGGTTTTTCTTCTTCTACAGTTTGTCTTTTGAGGTGCTGCTGATACTGGTCTGTTGTATTTACATATAAATTGAGCCTAGCTTTTAGCAAGAAGGGATTTTTCAAGGAGGAAACTTCCAAGCTAGAGGGGACTTTCAGGGTGGGAACTGAATAAAGCCTGTGACTTCACTTCATATAATCCGCGGCCTCATGATTTTAAGATACATACTATTTTATGGTGCATAAAAGTTGTTTAGAAAGCCATTTCAGTCCTTTGCAAGGAAAATTTCTCGACCTCTGCATTACACTATGCAAATCAGATGCTGACAGTAGCTTCCCAACAGCAGCTCAGAAGACAGTATCTAACCTTGTCATTTACCCAGGTCATTTATACTACTCTCTAAGGTTGACCTATACCATTTAAATCGACTTAAGTATGACCACATGAATCGACAACACCCCTTTGATCTCCATTGCAGACATAGGCTAAAGAATATAAACAACCAGCTACAGAGAGCTTCTCAGGCTCTGGCTATATGCTGTGGTAGGTAACAACGCTACCGCAATATACTGTAATCAACAGCAAAACGTTGTGTGCAGAAATAGTTGGATTTGGAACTTGGAAATATATCAGACTTGGGACTGCTGTTTCCTTTTTATAGTAAGCCTTTCCCTGGTCTTCAATATTGAAATTAAAAACTGTTGCATATTTCACTTTAAACTGTCATATAACTATTTTCTTCATGGTTTTCCATAAAATACTCATGGAAAAACATCAAGCACTAGAGTAGAAAGGTAAAGAACACTCCATGAATTTTGTTTTCTTTCCACCTATCTTACTTGTAACTAACTTAGAAAATCCTTTATATTTTTACAAACTGCATTCTAGCACTGAAGGAAATAAAGCACTATTATATGAAATTGTGAAAATAGAAACTGTAATGCCAAAGGCTTGACCTGGCTACCTGAAAAGGAATTAAATTACTCCAAATATTTAAGAGCATGTGTCATACTATTACATAAAGCCATATAAGGAACAGATTTTCCACACTAGTTTTCTTATGACCACAAAACAGAAATAAAATTCTTATTCCATAAAGTTTAACATCTTGATTTACAACCAGATGCACTAAACACATGGAGGGACAAACAAGACAAGATAATAATGCAATAAAATCCCTCTGTGTTGTGGGTAAGTGCCTCAGTCCAACATACGTTTAAACTGGTATATACAAGAGAAGTTAGGCCAGCATTTGCCAGCCCCAAGGAGACGGCAATTAGCCTGTGGATAACTGCACACATATTAGGGCGCCTATGGAGCCAGACAAGTGATCATCAGTAGTTCCAAGTGATTTTCATGCTCCCATGGCACATTCACCTTGGCCTCCACTTCAAGTCCTACAGAATAAATCGGGGTGGCACCAGGCTGTTCTGCCCAGAGGGTGGAACTGGGAGCAGCATAAAAAGTGGGGAATGACAAAGGACCTTTAAAAATCCTTTGGAAGCAATCTCTAGCAGGGCATTTGGATTCAGAATCTGGACCCTTATGTCCATGGAAAAAAGATTCTTAACCAATTTGGCATAACTTGCCAAGAGTGGTAGGAATTTACTGTTCTTCTGAGGGATGCTTTTCTTCATACTATTAAGAGGGTTTTTTCTCTGAAATTGTTGTGCAAAGTTGTTGCAGTTGTACAAAGGGATTTGAAAGTAAGGTTCACTGTTCCCCAGTCTAAATGTTTACCCAACCATGTTCATACAATGATTGCCTATTCCAGCTATCTCTTCCTCAAAAGGTCTCGCTGTTCCTACCATGAGTACCTGGAAACAGTTATATAGATCATCTGACTGTACTTGAATAAGCACTGGCTCAGGCTAGATGTAGCTGGTTTACCAGATAACAGTAACATTGACATTTACTGGTATCTCATAACTTCTGCTGCCTCACTCCAGCTTTGTCCAAGCTAGTAGCAACTGCAGAAAATACAAGCTGGTGTGTGGAAGTCCCATGGTTTAACAGTGTGGCAAAGGTTTTGCAAGATCTGGCCAAGATTTCATACATAACTTTTGCTATTTTAACTAGGGGTAGAGCATAACTGAACAATTCACCTACAATTTTCTGTCTTAAATTTCTTCTTGGCTATACACATGTGCATTCAAAATATTTTTGCAATCAGAAGGAGGTAAAAGAAAAGATAAAGATTATTGATGCTGTTTAATTATATGCTGACTGGTCTGAGCGTGACTTCATCACACATAATACAAGAGCACCAGATAAAAAAAATAAATAAATTAATCTTTTAGGCACAAGATACTAGAAAATTTTGTCTCTTGCATTCTTGAAGCAGGCCTGAGATTTTTTGGCACACAAGAAATAATCAGATATTTTGCCTCTGAACAATGACTTTTCTTCTCAGAGGCAGCCCCATGCTGTGAATACCAAACTGGGGTTTTCTATGTTAATGGAGGAAGAAGGTCTTCCATTTCTACTGAACCCACTGGAAGCTATGTGTAGACTTTCTCCTACGAATGATGAGATTTTTGATCAAATACACTGATGTGAGCTATTTTCTCCATAAAAATGCCTCATTTCTTTAATGTGATCCTTGTCACAGGGACTGACAAATTTTGTTGTTATAGTCTCTCTAATGTACCATATTGCTGCAGTTTCATGCATGGATGTCTCCTATAGTCTGTGGAACCAGAGCCCAAATGAGAACCCTAGATATGTAGCTCAGCCACTCACTTTCACCATGCTTTTTGGCTGCTTGCCTCCAGTTTAGACCAAATCACCATTTAAAATCTTGTTAGGAATTTTGTACTTTACCAAAAACTATGGTTTATTGAATTAAAAATCCTGGAAAAACATTAAAACATGACAATGACAAAACATGGCTGGAGCATACTAAAATCCTTGTTCTTACAAAAATTGCTTTGGCTTCTTTAATTGCTCGAAATTTTGGGGTCTGCAGCTTGGCTTTTTACCACACAAACCAGCAGCCTTGCCATCTGCCCAGCACTGGGCTAGTGCTGACTTCAGAGGATAAATACTGACTGAGTCATCACCGATGAATCATTGTTTCACTTGGGGATTTCCTCTGAATTGTCCCACTCCAAGACATCATGAAAAAAACATTCTACTTCTTTGATATTGTAAGTAAGAATCAAGCCAAAAGAGAAGAATTAAGCAATGCATACTCACTACAGCATAGGAAATCTGCCCGGTTCTTGAATTTCAATATCAGTTTTGCTAACTACAGTACTTTCTTTTGTGACTTTTTTTTGGGGGGGAGGAACAAAGGCCTTTTAGAATGTTCATTTAGTGTGACAGTTTTACAGATCACTTTAATCAATTCAGAAGTTGTCCATTTATATAAGCTACTAATTGTTCTCCCCTTAAGCAGTAACAGTGCTCTCTGAGGTGTGCTGTTAATTGATCCTGCTAAAGACATGAATATTTCTGCTGACCGACAATCTGGAAGAAGTAATTTGATCAACAGTGGTAAAGGTGGGGTCTGTTACCAGGCAGAAGCAAGGCAAAAAGTGAGCGTGCTGATATTAAGAACAATTAGGAATGAACAATGTAGGCAGTAGGAGCTGTGGCAGAGAGAGGCGAGATCAATCTTGTGTGCAGTGCATGGTGTGAGGAAAGGCAAGGATAATGATTTGCAGATAAAAGGAAAGAGAGAAGAGGAACGGGCAATTTGGATGGAACAGACATCCTAGAGTCCAAAAGAACTGATGTATTACTGAGACAGGAGAATGAAATGTTTTCTACTGCATTTATTATTATTATGGACTGAAAATTATCTGGGGAAGGTCTGTGGTTTATGACATTTATACAAAATTTAATAAAACATACTTGCTGATGCTTTGCAATGTAACATGGTATAGCTTGGAAATATGTAGCACGTATTGATTAAACAAAGTACCTTTGCTAAAGGGCCTTCTGTAAGGGCAATTTTCTAGTTCTGGCTCAGTAAAGAGCTGAAGCAACCCTAGCAGTTCCTCGTTCAGGCACACCTCTGTCAGGCCAGGTCTCTCTGCATTTTGCTCTGTTGCAGAATAACAACATACCCACTGAGAATTTGAGTTGTTTTTCCTTTGTGTGTGACTATCAAACAAAGCAAGTAGAATGCCAGGTTCTTGACATTTTCAAAAAAAAAGTATGCAAACCTAGTTCTATATGGTTTGGCAGCTAGCGATATTTCTGAGCTTCTATACCACTGAACGTGCTGTGCCCCAGCATGCTCCTAGTGTGATGAATAGAACTATATGCACTATAAAGTAATACCTAATGGAAATAACAAATTTGGAGATTCATATATGTATAATTGCTACATATTGCATAACAACATACTATCCAGTAGTTGGCTTTTGGTTTTGTTGTTAGTTTTTTGTCTTAAGGGAAGTGTCAAATTTGTTCTTGTTTGCCCAGCTGATTTAGAATAGGAGGTCAGTTCATGCTGAATTTCCAAGCAATATAAAGTTAAAGGGGTTGTAAACAACCAAAGGCCCAGGGTTAGCGAACACGACTGGGTCCAGGGAAGCCAGTGGTCTGGCAGGAGTCTGTGTTACCTAACGGACGAATAATCCAAAGCCGGGATGCCCGGTGGAGTAGAGCTGCTTGGAAAAATGTTACATTATGAAAGCAAATTGGAAAATGGTTTGTAAACTGCAATTTACTGTCCTATGCTAAATGCAGTGCTCTCACAAAACAACCAGTAGTATTATGAGGTTTGTGCAACCTGGGGTGTCAGACGTGTTTATTTTCCTGCAATTTTAGCATAAAAGTTTTCATTTTGGTCTCTTACATGACTATGCTGTCATGTATTTGGCTTATTAAGAAGCTCTTAATCTGATCTAACATAACCAATCTTTAAAAATGCAATGTTTTGCCTCTCCTTTACAATCTTAACTTTTTATTTTTCTTAATAGTAAAAAGCAGGAATAAATGCATGGCCTAGCAACAATCCATTTTCCAAATCATTCATAGGTTCCAGCTGACAAATTATCATGAATCTGATTTTCACATTGTATGAAGACCACATGAGTATCCAACGAAACTTTTAAATGCTGCCTCCATGTGCAAGAAGCCTTTAGTAAAATAACAGAACAAGAAACAATATCTAACGCCAGCTCTTTTATGTTCAAAGTGATTTTCAGTATGGCAAGTGCTGGTAATATATGTGGCAAGATCTTTATTTCTTGATTGTCCAGAAGGGATTGTGAGCTGATTATCTAAATGTAACCAATTAAAACTATTCAGAGATATTCTAGCCTGTGTGGTGTGGACATCCATCCATTGCAAGTTTTCCTGTAGAGTCCAGAGCCTCGTGAGAGCCTCTGGCTGCCCTCTGTGAAACTAGGATTGCCACACTTTAACCATACCGTCAACTTTCCTCTACCTTGTTCTCCACCCAGGTGTTCCAACAAAAGATAGATCTACTTTGGAATAATCCTGTGTCCAGCCAGAAAGGGCAACATCTGGCTGTAAAGCAGCAGAAAAAAGTTCTTGTATGTCTGTAAGAAAATTATGACGTTCAGGGAAAATGCTGATTCCAGTCACCAGCCAGATGGGGTTATCCAGGGACTCCTCTCATTACTACTACATTCAAGCTCACTTCCAAGTCGGTTACAGTTGATATGTGTAACTTAGAGCAATCACATTAAGCCATGACTGATAAAACTGAAAATACAATAAAAACAAATAGATTTTTAAAAAAAAATTTAAACCTGTTTTAGACTAATTCTCTCCTTTATCTTTTATTTCCATATGAAGCTCTCTAATATTGCAGGTTTTAGTGAATTTTTCTATTTTCCAGTATTCAGACCCTATGAATATAGGCAGGCAGCCATTAAATCAGGCAATGTTTGCTCTTTTTAACATGTGCTCCTTAATTTTGCTACAGAAACTGGTTTTCAGTTAGAGTAAATTCAAATTTCATAGCAGGGCAATCAAATGAAAAAGTTACACCAGGTTTGTCCAACTTACTTTCAAACAACAGAAACAGAGCTTCCCAAATGATATTGCACTCATCCCAAGGTTTATATATAATCCCAGTTGCTAATACAGTGGTGAACAAGTTGCAGCCATGCTGCAGCACCCCAAGGTGTGAACTGAGACCTCTGGGAGACACATTGCCTCATATTCTATTTAGACAAAACCTTCTGCAGCCAAATGTGACACCTTCAGCTGTTCGGGTCAGAATAGATGCAATCATTTTAACTACAATTAGCCTGGATAAGGTACTTGAACAAGCTTCCAGTCAACAAACACAAGACTACATTCTCAGCTGGTGTTAACTGAATTCAGTGGAACTACATCAGTTTGTACCAGGTAGGGATTTAACCTGAGCTTTTGTTTTCTCTTAAATCAAAGTTTGGCCGAAGACAAACCCAGAGCCTGATCACAAGGACTTGGAGCTTGTTGACATTCTGTGTAGGTGTTGTCTGTCGTGACCACTATATTGTCTAAATATGAGACAGAGCAAAATGCCTCTGTGTTTATTGACTGTACTTTTCAGCAGTGTAGCTGCACAGATACAAGGCTACTCAGCGTGTTTGTCTATAGACAAAACAATGTGTATCTTGCAATAAAGCTCACACAGGGAAATAAAAGGGAAGCCAACATGACATGTGATCCTCTGATGCAGTAGATGAGCTTTAAAAGACTAAGGGTAAAGAAATCATGCCCATTTTCACTAAAGATCAAAATATTATCAGTTTTGCAAATGATATTATGCAAATGAAGTTATTTTATTAAGATTATTTGTTAATAGAAAAGAATGTAAATGTCTTATGAAAACCTCAAAGAAAAAAAATTACTTGGAGAGGGAGGACATTTCATTGTGACCATTACTCAGAAAAAGCCAGCATCAAATATACAAAGTCCCTCTAGAGATCACTGCAAACGTTTACGAAAGCTCACTGATATGCAGACTTGCTATCTGGCTGATACCAGCAAGAGATTACTGCCAATCCCTCTCATCATCAGTAAGATCGGCCAACTGACAAGCCTGGAAAAACAACAACCAGAAGCTAGTAACACATTTTGGAGCAAAGTGGTTTAGTAACTGAGGGCAGAATTAGCTTAAATCATATTTAACTCATCTACCAACTTTGACAAGGCCGTTACAACAAGCACCTGACTGTGCCCTGGCCAAGGAGTAGCAGCAGTTTGAAATCCTCCTCCTTGTGCCTGTGAATGGCGTTGATGACCTTGGGACTGTGCAGCAACAGTCGCTGCTCACAGAACGATGAAAAAGTTTCTATCATCTCAGAGAAACAGGGTGACAAAGTGTTACAGCTTCATTTTACACCAGAATAACCAAGGAAAGAAGCAGGGAGACTGCAGTGGGTCCATCCCCCGTTCTGAGGAGAATGCAGCCCCTGTGTCCTTCGGTCCTCAGCACTGTGAGCTGAGAGACATTTGCATTATGATAATCATTTTATTTGTCTTTGAAGAGTTCCAGGGTTAAAGTTATTATACAGTGACAAAACAATACTCCTGATTATTCTAATGAAAAAATGTGCTTTTTACCATAGCACCCTGACAAAGTGAAAATTTCTGTCAGTACATTTTAGAGTAAAATCACATTTTAAGAACATCTTAATCTGTTTTCACTTTTCAGATTTCATGCCATTTTGCATTTGTCATCTGATTTCTTTCAAGTGCTTCGCATAGACACATGTGCAGGCTTGTGTTTGTGTGCACACATGCATGTGGATAAGAAACTTTGGAAACTCTGTTAATTAGAGAAAGCAGCAGCATATGTTATGCTATGAAAACCTGAATCAGCATTTGCCAATATTATTTAGGGAGCTGATCTGAAAAAAAAATATCAACAAACTTCAGAACTAGAATGAGTACATAAGATTTTAAAATCCTGCACTCAAGTTGATTGAATTCCAGTGGGAAGAAACTCATCTGTGACATTTAGTCCCTTTGGCAGTAAAAATAGCCAGTCCTGTATAAATCACAATTCAGTAGCTTTAAATGAACTACAGAAAGACAAAAGCTTTGTCTTGTGAAATTCATCATAACATCTGAATGTTGGTTCACTAGCATACTTTTAGGTCTCTGTTGAAAGGTTTAAGAGATTCATATTTGGGTTTATTGTTTCTCCTAAGAGATTCAAGATATCTCATGATTCAAGGTCCCTTGTCGTATCAGATGAACACCAGCATTACTCTTACTACATCTCCTTGCAGGAACAGTCCTCTAGGACAACACAGGTTCTGCATTGTGTAGTGTTTTAAAATCCCCATGCTGAATTTCTGTCTTGCCCACAGTCCCTCTTGGGATAAATTGGACAAATTACCACAATAATGTAAATCAAGCATATTTCTTCTAAATTCTTGTCAAGGCCTGTACACTGCAGAGCAAGGCTGAGCACCACTAGCTCTTCTGCCAGATCTCAAGAAAACCTATGATCTTTGCTGCAGCAGAAATCTTTGCTGACTTCTTCCATATAACAACTGGGGATTAAAATAATCTGAGTGTCCTTGGGCAAGGACATCTTCCCTGCTGGCTGCTCTGCCCATCCTGGACATAGAAAGTGCAACTGAAGTGCCTACAGATATGTAGCTTGAGAGCCAGTGGGACACTTAGGATCCAGCCACTGCGTCTCACAGATGAGATTAAATGAGCTAGCCAGAGCCTGTATGCAGTATGAAGCAAAAGGATGCTTTTATAGTGGGAACTTGAGAAAGTGAGAGCCCCGCAGCCCTGTCTATTCCCCAGCTTTCTAGTCTGAGGACCTCAGGCAGCCCCTGGACCCACGGCTTTGCTCGCACACTAGCTGTGCATGTAGCCTGTGTTTTGGCCATCTCTTCTGTAATAAAGATCAATGGCTTTCTTCACTTATGCCAAATGAAGAATGGCTGACATACGTACTAGATTTAACATGACCCAATTTTCTCTCCCTGGCAAAGCAGTACATTGCACCCTCTCACACACTTCAGCTGACACCAGACAGTATCGCCACAGTATTTGCAGTATTCCCTAGGAATTCCCTGTAGACCAGAAATAGCACAGCAATGTGAGCTGCTTATCAAAGGAAAAGTGGCGAGGTTGGAAAGCCGACCCCTATAATAGAGAACAGCAGATTATGGTCTGCAAAGCAGAGCGCCATGTGTCATCAGCACTCAACACATAGGTGTACATCCCCTAAAGCACAAGCCCTAACAGAAGCAGCTAAAAAGAGAGCCTGAGTACAGCCTATTGCAGCTGCTTGCACCCCCCTGCAAGGCTGGCTGTCGCAGACTGAACCAAGTGGTCACATGCGCTGGACCGTGGAAAGAATGTGTGATGCCTGGGATGGAGAAGTGTCACTTTGTGTGACTCCCTCAGATGGTGTTTGACAGTGGTTAACAGAACTGTCTCCCTAGCTGACCCCTGAGCACAACGGTGTTCTCAATAGATGTTGTACCCAGCCTGTTCTTCAGAGTGTATCTTTAAAATGTCTAAGGTGGTTATTTGATGCTAAATAGCAGATCTGCAGGCCATATCACAGTCTGCTACAGGGACCCCCAAGCTACCACTAAGTGGGTTCATTAATTCAGTGAAGGGAACATTTCTGCCTTGAAATGCAGCATGGTCATGTTGGTAAGATCTTGCACCCAAACACATCAAGCTGGGTAGACTGCCACAGTCATAAAATCATTGAAAATAAGACCAGAAAGGACCTCAAGAGGTCATCCAGCTCAACTCCCTGCCCGGAAGCAGGATCAGCTCTGTCCACATAATTCCTGACATATATTTTTCTAGTCTGTTCCTGAAGTCTCCAATGATGAACATCTCATAACCTCCCTGAGCAATCTATTACACCATTTTATTCCTAGTATGCTAAATACTGCTTCATTTTAGGCCTATTATTTCTCATCCTAGACATAGCAGACTTGGCAATATATGTTTTCCAGTTTATTCCTTGATTTTCTACAGGTTTTTTATATACATGAAGATGACTATGCCCCACCAATTTTCTGAATAAGCATCACCAGGTGCCTCAACTTTTCCTTCTGTGCCAGTCTCTTAGACAATAACCTGGTCATCATAGCCACCTCCCTCTTGACTTTCTCCCATTTTTCTCATGCTGTTTCTGTTTTCAGACAGAGCTTGGTGTAGACATGCCCTTAAGGGTTCTCTTAGAGAACATGCCATGGATATATTTTCTCTGGTTTTCAGTAAGATAAGCAAAGGGGAGCTAGCGAGCACTTGTCAAAAGTTTCCAACTGGACTTTATAACACTTACGATGCGCTGTCACTGAGGTGTCTGTAGTTTTGTCAACTAAAGCAATTTAAATGGCCTGTGGAGGTGGGTGATAGCTGCCATAAGGGACATAGCTGAGGCTAGCCACCTGAGCACTTACACACATTCTCAGGAAGGTTTCATAGCAAATAGCCCACACTATCACACCTGCCATCCCCCCAGACCACCAGTTTTAGAGATCAATTGGCCATGAGCATACAAGTATCTGTCCTGTCTGCACTAGGTCCATTCAGTGGTACTGAACAGGTGCACAGCCATGCAGACTGTCTTTTTGTGAAGAGATATTAGATTTTTTTTTTAAAAAAGAATTTTCTTCAGCCATCTTCACAACTATTCTGATGCTACCTTGTAATCACTGGAAATGATCCTGTTTCCATACCTTCATGGAAAAGAAACAGCTAACATGATTCTTTTTTCTGAAAACACCTCACACAACATCACATTAGAAGTGGTATTATGTGATTTACAAGCTTGAGCTGACCAAGCATGCTAACTCAGATATGGACTATTCACAGTAAATTTTCAATCCAAAAGAACAGCAAAAAGTGTTGGGTTTTTGTTTCAGGTTTGTTTTTTTTTTTTAAAAAAAAAGGTAATTCTTAACTTCTTTTTTTATTTGACCAGTGTACACATTCAGGATATATCGCTTGCATCCTGCTCCAAGAAGACATGTTTCCTGGACTGAGCCGTATACCCTCAGGGCTAGAGCAAGTCTCAGGAAAATGTCCACTTGTGTGTCACAGCCACACTTGTACGTGCGAGAATCACACCGGGTTTGCTGCCTAGGAGATAAATCTGTGAGCATGGAAGTGGCTGCAGTGTCTAGGTACTAATGAATTTGCTTCATTCTGATCAATGGATCAGAACTGTGTTACGTGTCAAGGTCAAATTCCCAGGTTTACCTGGAGCAACGGGTATAATTTATGTAACAGCAATACCACCATGTACATTTACCAAAAAACTTCATGTTATTCTAACAATGTGGCCATGATCACATGTATAACATTAGGGTCTGAGAATAATACTTCTTGTCCTTAGACAAAATTCTTCCAATTCCTTTCTTATCTCAGCTTATCTCCTCTCCATTAAAGGCATATCCAAACACTTTGTGCCACATTGTTATTTATGTTATAGTTAAAGCCTCTTAATAATTTCTTAAAGGGAATGTTCTTGTTCAGTTCAGTATGTACTCAGATGACTGCTCTTAGAATTAATTCACTTATGCATTGTTACCCAATCATCCAAATATTTGCGATTATAGTCTCACTTCTGATAGCTGTTTCATTTCTTATCATTGCTGTATCTTCACCATCATTCTCTGAGAGCATACAAGCAGTTCCTGAAAAAATCCCTTGCATCAACAGCTGTTACAATGCTGTTTTTTCAGAAAATAAATGCACTTCAAGTAAGCATATAGTTAAAAGTGAAAACTTTTTGTCCTATTTTTTAAAATTATCAAGCATCTGCGAAATCACCTGATTTCAGTTAGAAATATGACTAACCTGTATTTTAAAATATATGTTTGTCAGGCCCTGCAGATGTTTTAGTCAGAGACACGTGTATGGAAGCAAATTATTTTTTTTTTATGCTGCAGAATAATGTCATAATCAACACAACTATTAGAGAAATGGGCTTGTGATAAAAAATAATTTTTACTGGGGAAAGAGCAAGTATAGGTAGGTGACATTTGGACAATGATAAGGAAGGCTGGGGAGGCAATAGCCTCCAGTGAGTGTCATCCTGAGAGGCGCACATGAGTCCAGGCATGCTGCAGGACACAGCTCCTCAGCCCACACTGACTTTGCACCTAAACCAAGCAGTAAGGAGTGATCTGCTGTCTAGAGACCCTCTCCAAGGGATCTGCCAGCTCTGTGTACAGTAAACACAGTTCTGTAATCAGCGTACATGTTGAGACTCTTGAATGGTGGTTAACTCAGTGCCCCTGGGATTAGCTTGAACTAAAGGCATCAGCAGGAAAAAGAAAATTCAGTTATCCAACACATCATTAGTTCTCAAGCTGTGGTCTGAAACCATGATGGTTTGCAAGAGAGCCTGTGGAGCACTGTTAAGCAGCAAAATTTACAAATGGGTTGACTAGAAGTGTGATAGTAGATGCACACAGTGGCCCATGAGAAAATGCGAGGGTTGGTCCAACAAATGGAAATGACTGTCATAAGAGCACAAAAAGCCTCTTCAGAAAAACTTTTTCGTCTGTAGCAAGCATGTAAAACAAAAAATGTTACAGCTTTCCAAAATTCCTCCAAAAATTGGAAGCTTTTGTTTTATTGTAACAATAGTGTGGGAACAAACATTTGTTCTCTTTCTGTTTCTAGAGTTACCCTAGTGCTTGGGTGGGAATGGAACAAAGCCCATGTGAGAGATCTGCACTTGGTTTTGTCTCTGGGCTGACCTGAGTTTTAATTATCGTGGTTTGGATTTGAACCAGATTATCACCTATATCTGAACAAAACTCACTTCCTTTACACCAGAATGTGTCCCCCATACATACATGACAGAGATGTCTAACCACGCTCCAGAAAAATAAGCAGGCAGAGAATTTACTAAGCACATCTTTTACAGCTAAATGAAAATTTACAAAAGGAAAAATAGTTTCACACTTTGAACAAAGCACTTCTGCACGATGCAGTTGGAAAGAGGTAAGGGATTTAAAAGAGGTAAAGGACTTAACCAGCCCCAAGATGTTTAAAAAATGTGTACAAGGCAAAGAAAGGGAGGCTAATGTTAAGAGCAAATAATTGCCCTGCATGGAGCCAAAGACGTCCCTTGCCCACCACTTTCACTGTGGCCACCAAGGCTGTGCCTCTGACAGTGAATAAAAGAAGTCAGGGCACGTTTTCAGCCTTGCAGACAAACAGCACAGCACAACTTCTGTCAGAACCGCTGAGTTCTCTAAACTTGGGTCTCTGCTGTGGCTCTATTTAGTTTCCTAGAATAAATGTAGCTTAATAGATTGTTAAGGAAAGAATATAGGAAATAGATCAAGTCAAATGATCCTTTCTCTGGTACAGCATCCCAGCCTCTGCAGTTCAGCACCCTTGGGACTTCCTGAGCCAGAAGCTGTAGCTACAATTTAATATATGAAGACGGACTCTCCTCCATGTCTTTTTCAGCTTTATTGCATGAAAATGTGCTTCTTTTCATTTGTTTCAAGTCTGGCACCTAATAGATGCACTAGTTCTTAATTCTTATTCTGTAAGAAACACTGAATATTTATTTTTTTTACTCATTGTTCCAAACTTTTTTATTATTATTTTTACAGGCTTCATAATTTCCCCTCAATCATTTTTCCAGTGTTATCTATTTAACCTCTGCTTGTATAGAAATTTTTCTGTAGCGCAGTTCTTCCTTGTCACCCTTCTCTGTGCTCTCTAGATCCATTTCAGAAATGGATTACTCAGAACCACATTTATTGTTCAGATGTGGGTGTACAATAGATTTACATATCCATCTGAAATTTTTATTTCCTCATTCTTTTCCCAATAATTCCTACTTTAATTGTCACGTTTTTCTTGTAGAAGGCACGTCAACTGAACATTTCACTGATGTTTTCAGGGACTTTAAGGTTGGTTTCAAGAGTAGTAATAGTCAATTTAGAGTCCATCACTGTGTATGAACAGTGAAGGTTATTTTTTCTCAGTGCATGACTTTCCATTTATTGACGTTGATTTCATCTGTCATTTCATTACTTAATATCATGAGACTGTTCTGTTACTCTTCACATGCAGCTTATGCTTTTACTACCCTGATTAATTCTGTATCATTACACAAAAAATCACCTCTCAGCTCACTTTTCCACAGTATTTATGAATCCAGATCCTTGGACTGCTGATGGTTCCTTGCTGTCAAAAATGATTATTCACCCTATCCTTTGTTTCCTATCTTTCAACAAGTAATCCAGGAAAGGGTTTACCCTTCTACCCCATGACAATTCGGTTTAATTAGTGCTGTTGGTCTCTTTTTGAAAATTCAAGTTCATAAGTTTGAATCAACATTATGCAAATAATCCTTGCCTCCTTCAGAGAATTGTCATAGTTTTGCAAAGTGTGGCTTTCTTCCACAGAAGTTGTTCTGATTCTTGCCCAATATATCATTTTTACTCTTTTGTCCACTGAATATTTTTTATTATAATTTCTAGCAAATTTTCTGATAAGCATGTTAGACTTACTGATCTGCTGGAGCCAATAAAAGCCCATTTTAACAGCTGATGACCCATTTGATGTTTTTATTGTTTTGCTATCAGATTGCTAGGTATTAGTCTCTTCTATTACCAGTTCACACAGATACAGTCCTCGTGTATTTTACCCATAAAGAAAATCTGCAGTATAGATACCTCCTTAGTCTTTCCTACAATGACCACTAATGCAAAAAAAAAAAAAAAATCATCTATAGGCTTGCACTAGAGTCTTTGTTTATTACAATCCTATTCACGAATGAATCTGCCTTTAACAGATGACTTTCCTTCCAAACATTTGAAATACTTCTTCCCCCCATTTTTTTGGGGGGGAGGTAGGGGGGTGGGGGTAGGGGTGGGAGGGAAAGCTTTATTTCATTTCTGATAGATGATTTCTTTTCTACTAATAATCCCTTGTTGTCTGCTGTTCAATTACTAGTTCAGGGAAGAAAAATTACCCTTTTAGCTAATTATTCTTTTTAACTAGTTTTCTCAGTTTAAAGTAATTTTGTTCTTTAATGGTAAATATTACATGGGTGTGATTAATTTTTTTTATGTTTGTTCACTACTGTTATTGCGAGTTTTCTCACATATACAAGGATGTGAAACTTGAATATTCTGTGTCCACTGTTGCATGGTGCCTCATGGGTAACTGATATCAGTAATCAGATACTGTGCATTAAATCCTGATATAAATCTAGAAATAACCCTTATTTTGAGTTTTTTTGACTGACAATTGCAGTATGCAGTCAGTTACAATGATGTTCATAGAGAGTGAAGTTTATCGAATGTGGCTTTAAGTTTGTTTTTAATAATCTAGACACCTCAATTTTGCTCTGCTTTGGATGTCAGTGCTCTTTATTGGATCATAGTTTCTCTATTCGTTAGTTCTCCATCTGCTAAATGGGAACAATAGCACATATTTGCATTGCATTGGTATTAGGAAGACAAATATACTATAAATTATGAGGTATAATTAGGAAATGCAACAATAACAGAATTCATGGAAGCATTCAAGATAAAAAGATTAAACTTTCAAAAACATCTGGTTTGTGTATATGGTGCTGTACCAAATATTGAACCATAATGAGCATTAATGTTTACAGGTTCTACCTCTGCATCTCTGAAAATCTTTAATGTTTCAGTAACATGCAGGTTGTGTTAGGCTTTATAAATGCATGATATGAATACTTACGGTTATAGAAAAACAAACATGCTAAGAATGGGAACAAAGGCTAAAATATATATGAGATGTATTTCATACTTTGTTTTGTTTTGTTCCATATCGTGAACTTATGCCATACCCTTACCTGTACTTCTATAAAGCAATTTTGAATAGGTTGAATTTTGTAGCCATATTGGCAAAAGTTTGTATTGAGAAGCAAGTTGCAGGAGGAGGGAGCTGCAGGCCAGTCAGGAGAGGAATCCCAGGTGATGATTTGCCTGGGAGACACCGCAAACGGAAGACAAAAAAATTAATGAAGAGAGAACTGGATACAGAATCACTGGTGCTGCAACAGGGTTAAGAATGACCCAGAAGCAGCAAAAAATGGTCACATAGGGAAGGGACAAACTCTGTGGAGACCTCAGGGCAAGGCACCGATTAGATGCACCAGCGAAGTATAAGCCACTGAGAGAAATAAAAGGGTGTTGAGTCAAATGCTTGGGCCAGACAGACCACAATGATCTTTTCAGTGAACTGGGGTAAAGCAGAAAGATCTCAGCACTGGCCTCACCGGTGAAGAGGGCTGCAGAGCGCACCGCGACAGGGCAGTGGTTCACTGCAAGAGGCAGGAAGGTGCATTTGTAATGTATTAACTGCGCAGCTTCGTGTTTGCAGAACCAGCCAATACTCAGACGACCAACATAACTATGAATTAAACACGGTTATATTCGAGGTGATTTGAGAAATTGTAAAACGCTACTATGTCATGTAAAATCTGTTATTGTATGTCCTGATGTGTAATGAGCAATGATGTAACCCAATAGTTTGACAGATCTGATTTAGGAGACTAACTTAAAAACCAAAACTGTTTTATTATAAAATAATATAATTTAACAATCAAAAAGATGTGCTTAAAATATATATATATCCAAAAAACCGCCCTAAGGTAGTTTTTAGACAGCTCACAATTTCAATATCCTATTGCACAGGATTGAAGATAGTTTCAGAATATATATGCACTAAGTTCCAACATCTACAAATTCTTTTCTTTTCTTTTAACAGTATACCATAAAGTTTCTGCTAAACCACAATTTTTATCAGTCATTAAGATTAAAAGTATGTATTTTATGGGCAGGAGGAAACAAGTCAACATATAAGGAAAACAGATGCTTCTGAATCATTTTTAGCATTATTTAATAGTCTGAAAATAGTGCTCTTGTTTGTAATAAAAGTCAGGTATTGTGTGAAGTTTATCTGGGTTCTTTAATCATTCTCAGAAACTGACTTAAGATTTAGGCATAAGAAGTTTTGAAAAAGTTCTTGATGTATTTATTCTCTATGCTACCTTCTGAAGAAACATATCAGAGGCAGTCATCATACCTCATTTTACACAGCTACAATGCCAACAACTCCATCTGGCCTATTTGGATAACTCCCTGTTATTTTCAGTAAGATATATGGGCATTTCCAGAATGCATTTCATCCCAATGAGGACATCTAAAACAAGTCAGATGAGTCACAATACGAGTGTCTATTCCTGTAAACAGCTGCCAAAGGAAGCCTGGGTGAGCAGTTCAGGCATGGATATCTAATGTGTACATAACTTAAGGGAGATGAAACCCAATCAGGAAGGATGGTGACACTAGTAGATGGGAAGAAAAAACACGAGGGACATCATGAGTAATAAGAAGCTATAGAGAGTGGGACAGACAGATCTTCATGTGACAAGAAGGAAGGAGCAAATCTGGGAAAGTTCATGTTGAAGTTCCTGAGAAGCTGATGGGCAGGGGCTCGAGTCACAGATGCCAAAAGCAGAAAATGTCCAAAAAAGCTTCATGTCAGGCAGCAGTGAAAGACAGGGAATAAGGAGCCTACCAAAATGCTCAAAGAAAAATGGTAAATGGAAAACGGGATAAAATGGGCAGGTGCCCCTTTGCTGAAACCAGGAAGGGTGGGCATACCTTCTCTTTTACTTCTTGCAGCAAATGATTTGTGCTATTCGGTCAGGTCTATTGGGAAGGAGAAAGCCAAGCAGCCGCAGCGCCCCTGCCCCACGGGCAGCGCCTGGTGAGCTCAGAGGCCCAGGGCAGAGCAGTGACTGCCGTTATGCAACTTCCCTTCCAGTAATGCTGCTACCTCTAGCCTGTAACCCATGGTCACTTTAATAACAGCCTCAGCTATCTGATTTGCCCTAAATAGTCAAAGGGAGTATTTTTTTCCTCTGTGGTCAACTACACTATTTTTATAATAACAGTCTTTATCAAGATCCTGATTTTGATCCAAATTTCCTGTCACAGTTGTGCACTTCTTTGATTGTGTGGGTTTATTTCACATCCTTAACATTAAATAAATGCAGAGGAGTGGGGTTTTTTCACATTAATTTTCTTTTCTCAGATTTGTTCCTTTCTTTTTTTTTTTTTTTCACAGTAATTGCAGTAGGATTAACTGCATTGTTAGAGTTAGAGGTCTGAATACAAATAAGAGGGCTTTTCCTTTTCTCTTCCCTGACTACATTTCTATTACTGCAATCACAAGTATTGTTAACAACGTTAAAGCCCACAGCAGATGTGAACCAGGCTATAGTGAGAGAATATTTTGATTCCACAAAAAAGTTCAGTGCTGAAACATAATGTTCTTGCTTCCCAGCTATTACAGGGCAAACTAGCATGCACTTTTGAAAGTTAATATCTAATTTTCTAGATGCCTGCTGCCAATTTGTTTCCATTCTACTTCAATATAGTAGGCAATGAGAAGGGATTTTGCAAAGATTACTACTGGGCTTATTATTATTGCACTAGCAGTTCTGGAAAACAAAATACCAAAACTCAGCTGATGATGACATAGTTATACAACAAAACTGGCTGCCCGGAACTCAGAGCCTGGAATGAGCCCCTGGAGGACACCTCGGGCTCACACCCTGCGACTTAGATAACACCAGTTTATCTTTTATGCTATGGTCTTAGTTTTATTGCAAAACTGGATTTAGGTGAGGAGCTGAAGGGCTATGCGGTCTTTAACCTCCCTTTTTGCCCAGCATTTGGAATACGGATGAGGCCAGGAGTGACAGCTGAGGGCTGCTGCCAGCTGACGGCTGCTGGACAGCCCGTGCGAAACAGCTGCCAGCCGTGCGGGGGGGGGCAGCTGTGGTGCGGGGGGGGCAGCTGTGCCACCACACAACCCCATGCTCTCAAGCGTGAGGGTGACCAGCAGTTCAGTGTCACAGCAGCTGAGCGACCCTGGCCGCCTGGGCACCGCTGCCCGCAGACCCCTGAAAGCCACACGCACCTTGTGTTGCACTTGCCCTCTCCCCCCAGTCACTCCCTCCGCTACCACGCAGGCAGTGAATAAAACAAAAAGGAATGGCTTTTGTAACTCTGCAGGAATATTTGTCATTTTACAGTGATGTGCCTCAACCAGTGGAGATGAATGGAATTGATGGTTCCAGGACAGAAGAAAAGAGATTCCCTTTTCCCTGCAAGATTTCCTGAAAAAAAGTGATGGCTGACTTGACCCCTTTTGTTGCTGGAGGTGATTTACTAAATATGACCTGGAACCCTATTTGAATTTAGCTGACCAAGTCTTTGAAGTTTTATATCATATGTAGTTTTTTGCTTCAACTGTATTCCAGTTCTTATCCAGCCTTAATAATTCGATTACCATAATATCCATCTGAAATGTACCCAGACCTTTAAAGGTTGAGGTTAGGACAACCATGATTAAACAGCAGTTAATAAAAAGTAGGGAGAAATAAAGAAAAAAACAACAAGTGTTAGAGGCCCATTCAAAATCTGCAGAATTGCATGAAAATTGTACCAGGTTTAAACCATAAAAAGCATTCTGTAATACCTTCTCTACCACAAGTAGGTATAAGCTAAGTGTGTTCAGTAGCCCTGAAATGCTGTTTCCTTTTCTAATTAAGGAAAAGAGCTTTCTAGGGATGTCTACAGAATAATACAAAATGCTCTGAGAAGATGCCAAGTTATAGTGGAAATGTGTTTGCTCCTAGTGTAAGTAGAAAGACTTGAGATCCTAGATGCTTAGAGGAACAGAGACACCAGATGCTGGCGTGAATGCTTTCTGTATTCCTTCAGACAATTCAGCAACCCTAGTTATTTAACTCTGGGCCAATTCTTTTAAACAACACTCGAATCTAACAAATCCATTAAAGTCCAGGACCTCTATGAAGGAATGCTTACACGACCACAAGCAACCCTGTCACCATGTTTTGAGGAGATCCATCCCTTTCCCACTTTCAAGTGGAGCGGAGCCAGCTGTGTGTGTACATGCTCCTCAGTCCACCGCAAAGCAAACTGGCGCTGATGGATCTCTTCCCAGTTTTGACAGTGTGCTTTTTGCAAATTCTCCGTTGTCTTACTTGTGGCATGGGTGCATAATAATAATTTCCTTCATGTGGGATAAGAGATCTCAATTAAGCAGATGTGGTCGGGATGGACACAAATTCATTTGTAGGTGACAATGGAAGATCTGGGAATTGAAATGTCTGGTTTCCAGCTCAGTAAAATTCCTTTAACTGAAACATTTTGTAATAAATACCATCTTTCTAATTCTGTATTTTCCTACCTCCACTCATTTCCCTCCTCATCCCAGAGTGTATTTGACAACCTCAAACTTGGAAAATAAGTACAATAAGCATCCAAATACATGAGCTGAAAGAATAAAGGAAATGCGATGATGATTGCTGGAAAAGGGGGACGAAAGGCATGATCCTCACAAATAGTGGTATTAAACCTTTGATGAAGTAATTAATAACATTTTAAAAGCTCTCCCACTCACAGCACATTTCTTTCTGTAATTGTGATACACTAGGAAATTCAGTGCTCAATTGCCCTGAAACTCATTCACAATCCCTTGGTAGCAGCTAAGTAATTCCTGTAGCTTCCCAATGACAGAGAACATTTTTAACCTACATTTCCATATTAATCTGGTAATGCTTCCACACTGTTTCAGGGAAAATGCTGCTTGCTCTGCAAGGTCAGTCCCCAGAGAGCAGCTCAGAAGTGACAACATATAAATGTGCTTTCTGCCCATGTGCACCACTTCTCTTCCCACTCCAGCACATCCTAAAAACAGATGACTTGCTGAGTCCCAAGAGCCAGAGAGGGGATTATGCAAATACCTAGGGCTTTTTATTAAGGGTGGAGGAGAAAAACTTCCAAGTAAATTCTGATTGCTGAGTGAGTTTTGTTGTGTTTTGTTTGCTTCACAAGTTCATTGAAATGATTTCTTTTCTGTTGGGATTCTTCAAAATAGAAGGGAACAGAAACCTGTGGTTGCTGATCAGCAAAAACCAGCCTATTTAAGACACCCCCTTCTATTTTCAGAACTTCCACTAAGCAAGAAATCTCTACTTGGCTCTCTGTTGAACCTGTGAGTTAATTTTAGAGCTGTTATCCTGGAAGTCCTTCAATGCTGGAGTTCATCGACAGCAAACATACAGCTAAGAAAAAACACCATTCCTCTATGGGAACGGTGGGAATTACACTGTGCACTTAATGGATCCCCTGGCAGCATTTATATGACCTAGGTTAGGCAAAGCCAGTGACTCTATCACTGGAAAGAGGACATGCCTAGGTAGCTAAACCATTACTCTGTGACCTGTATAATGGAAAAGGCACGCCCCCACAGAGTAGGTAAAATGTCTTTTTTTTTTTTTAAATTCAGAGAGCTTCAGCACTTCAGCAGCTACATCTTGCTGCTCTAATCTAGACAGTACTCTTTGATATCAGATAACCACTTTTCTTTCATATGCCTACCCCTCCAGGGCAGAAGTTCTCAATTCTTTGGTACATAGAGTACATCAAGGCATGTCTCAGTTGGCAGCTCCTGGTATTTAGTACAAAGAGTTTCCTACCCCAGACTGCTAACTGTAATATAAATATTTGGATTGATTTACCTAACAGTCAAATGTTTAAAACCTCTATCTGCTACTGTACTGTACTGTTCTGCTCACAGCTATTTCATGCTGGGCTTTGCTGGATTTTTCTTCAGCTTTTAGTGAACCTCAACCAGACCAGGGAGAGCCATCAACCTTAGGAACCCTCCAGGGAGCATGAAGGAGGGTAAGTGCTGCAATACCTGGCCACCACCCAAAAATCAGTGCATTACCTACTACAGCAGATAATTTCTGAATGCTTTCTCTTGAAGACTTTTTCATAGTATTTTTTTGCTTTTGTCAAAAACATATTCAAATACATCATCTGCACAATGTATGTCAGGATGTCGCATAGGTCTGTGATAGCAGATACTAGCTTGCACCCAAAGACTTTTCCCTTTCAGGTAAAAAGGTTCATTTGTATACTGAACTACAAATTATGACATGAAAATATTTCTAGGGAGAAATTATATTGCGCTTGTCACCCAAAGACGCACTACCACAAAGACTACCAAAGATGAGGTGTGGCATTCAGGTGTTCGGGTTCGTTGAAAAAGCAATTAATGAAAGGAAGAGTTGAAACCGCCCTTCACTGCTACCTGTAAAATTGAGGAAAAGTCTATATAAATGAAGTACTTTACTTCCGTCTATAACAAATGTAGGTGAGAGCACAAAAAAGCACATGATGTGCTCCTCCCCAAATGAAGATTCTTCAGAAGGCCTGTGAGCTTTTTATCTCCTTTGCATACACTTACATTTTTAATGCCACAAGGCATACATTAAATTAAGGATTCTTGTATATGCAATTATAGCATTTTAAAGAGTTTCTTCAGCAGCTGTTGAAAATAAGTATCAGCCACTCTGGGCAATTAAATTTCATAGCTCAAAATGACAGAAAGAGCATTCTCCATTAGCACAAGCAGTAGGGAAGTAGATATTATCTGAACTTGGAAATTATTCTTGCTAAAAGAAACCTGGAAAGGTCATTGTCACTTGCAAAACAAAATTATTACTTTAAAAATAAATATTAATTAATATTATATACTAGAGGAATGAAGAGTTGCTGAAAATATTAACCGCTCCACTTAGCTGTGTTGCAGATCAGAAAATTTATTTAGGCTTTCAGGAACAAGGACTTTCTTTTTGTCACATTTTTGTACAATTCTCAGCACAAATGAGCTCTGGTACCTGTCGATGGGCCCTATAGCCTATTACAAGACTGATTCTTTTACCAATATAATGACAGAAAAGCTAGTAGAGCTATTGTGTTTTCCCACTTTTCATGACAGAATGGGAACTTCAACAAAATTAACTAGACCCCAACAACATTCCCACTCTCCCTAAATCACAAGTTGTCTAAACATTATATATTGTCTAAAATTATTTGGTTGATCAGGAAAACAAAGTCACCATATGTTTTTCATATTCAGTAGATCTCCAAATGGTATAATTAACGCTGTACTGTAATTACATAATGTACAAAATGAGCATTATTTACATTAATTACATAAAACCATAATTAATAGACGAGAAGGTGGCAGAGATTCTTTCTGTCATCAGCTACTATCTTGTCATCCAGAAAGACAGATGCAACATCTGCCCAGCTTTGTGTACAGTTGCAGGTAAATAAATAGTGTCACATCATTTCTTGGAAAACATCTAAGGCACACATCAAAGTTATAGCATGCACAGTTTGAGTCACGGGCAAGGTGAGATCTTGAACGTAAAGCTACCCTAAAAGTCATAATAAGGTAAAGGAACTCAACCATTGCTCAACCCCAGAGGGGGGAGGAAAAAGAAAAGACGTGTATAGAAGGGCTCTGCTAACTGGTTACCCACAAATCAGAAATGGCAAAGCCCAGCCAGTGATAGAGACTGCACAAGGAAAGCAACATGTGCCCCAGTCCCAGGATGTTACTGGGAGTCCTGAGCTTCATGAACTGCTCTGGGGAATAGGCTCCACAGAGCCAGGAGTGCTTAGCACATTTGTCTTTGTCCTCCAAGATTTTTTTGTAACATTGCTTTCCATAGATTGAAACTATGTCCTGCAACATATAAGGAGGAACCAGGCTACCTAATATCGGCATACCTCCCCATCGCTTCTGCAGGAAACTAGGGTGTGCCAGCCCTGGGCACCTGAGCTTGGTTCACTCATCACCCTCCTGACCTCAAATCCCAGAGCAATTCCAGCTCCTAAATCAGGTACCTATGACACATAATTTCAACAGAGCCCTTTGTTCCCCCTCTCAGCACACCTTCATATTAACATCTTCCAGTTAATAACCTCAACGTACTCTGGCACTGCCTGCCCATGACCAGGAGTACAGGCAGAAACATTCTCTACTGTACTATTTTACATCTTAATCTTGCAATTTATACTTTTTTTCCATCTGTCATGCTCTGGGCATAAAGATCAAGCCCAGAATACTTAATTTCTTACAAGACAGTTCGTTTTTGTGTTTCCTCTATAATTTCAGTCTAATAGCTATTCTGCAAAATTTACCGGTGTATTCTACACATGCTATCTTAGGATTTGCATACATAAGTCTTATCTCTGTTAATGGTGCTGGGAGGGATGTGCATAAATCCCCACACAGATATATGAAATAATGGGACTCTTAAGGCTTATTTATTTCACACTGGAAAACATGTTATAGTTATTGCAATAATCTCTACAGCTCTGATCTGGTATATGAAACAAATAGGTATTCCATATATTACTGTGTAACTTCATTTAATCATTACTGTAAAATCCAGAAAACCCTTTGCTATCAAAAAATTTTGATGCATTTCAAGTGCTTCTTTTCCATTATAATATATGTTTTGACTGGTAATTAATGCTTCCTTTTTACTGCATATATACAACATTCTTTTCTTCATGTTCTCTTTCATACAGTCTAGATACAGCGTATGCCATTTTAGGTTAATAAAATCAGACGCCTGCAATTATTCTTCACAGGGGCCAGTGATGGTATTAATCATTCCTTCAAATTGTTCTTCCAGACAACATAATGTTCTTTCAGTAAAATGTACAAGATGTTCTTATTGAACATTTCATTAACTAGTTCCCTTAGTGCTCTTTGGAGTATGTTTACTATGGCATCTGTGTGTGTGTAAAATATGTAGAGCTTTGCTTTGAATTCTTCATATGCTGGTCTTGATATATAGATTTTTCACTTTTTTTTCGGTGCCTCGAAGTCTTATGTATGTATCATACCATAGATACGTAGCCCTGTTTTGGATTTTTATTATAATCTACCCATTTCTTTTCTATATGAGCAGCTGAAAAATGTGGGTCAAGGGCAAATCCCAGCCTAGAGGCAGTGAACAGTGAAAGCTGAACCTATCTGATCTGGTAGGTGTCTGTAACCACGTGAGCTGAAATTGCTATGGATCAGATGTCAATTCTATTTGAATACTTGGAGAATCAGCAAAGTGAACTTGCTGTTAGCTGATAAACATTTGTTAACTACAGTGGTTAATTTTTAACATGGGAAGGAGGTCTAAAGGTATAGCAAGTTACTAAACCCCTGGGTTTTTTTAAGTGAAATGCTTTTCTGGTTTTCAGCAGCTCATGACAGCAAATCAATACCTTAGGGTATGTTCATATATTCATGGGCTCAGCAAACACACTTTCTTGAACTTCAATCTGCAGGCTATCTAACTTCACTAGGAAATATGGTTAATAGGGTTTAGGAAAACATTGCAGCCTGAAAACATTTTCCTTTTTGAAAAACAGAGGAGTGTTACCCCTTGCCCTTCACTAAGATAGTTGATCAAATATTTAAGTTTCTAAGTGGAGTCAAAGAGCTTAACCAGTAGATGCCTCTATCCCAAGTGTGCTCCCATCTGTGTCACACCATCCCAAAGACAGACATTTACAAGCACTCAGAAGCAGAGGAAATTTTAGAGTTACACTTTTACAAAGATGTGAGCTCCAAAGTGGGAAAAGGAGCAGAGGATCTTTCAGAAGCAAGGCAAAAAACCCAAAGATGCAGTCAGAAAAAGCACAGAGGATCTCTGCAACTGACAGGGAGAAACTGGCGTCTGAACTCACTGCTGAAGGGAGAGGAGGACGGATGTCAGAGGTCCATTCCCACTCGCGCCTGGTGCTGGAGGGCGGACAGCCACAGCCGCACTCAGCAGGCACTGCGCCCCTGCCAGGTGGCTCCCCTTGCCAGTCATCCTCACCTCTGTGACAGCCGTCAGCAAGATGAGACATCCACCTAGGCAGGCCACCCTGCATTTTCACAGTTGGGGCTTAATCAGGGAAGTGGATGCTGCAGGTCTGAGGCACTGTGGGCTGTGGGAGATGCCGAGGGGTTTCCATGCTCTCACCCCACCACGCAGGTGCAGAAGTGAGGGACACCACCAGAAGCTTGGCTTGGGTACAAAGCCCCAGTGACACTGGGAAGTTTTCCATGTTAGGCAGGATTTAGGGAATTTACCGCAATTGTCACAGAGTTTGGACAGGACATGAATGCCTGTCTCACCAAGTGGCATGGTTTTGAGCAATCTCGAGTGCTACATGGTACCCACTGAGGGAAGCTGCAGAAAGCAGGAATGAAGGACCTAACACCAGTGTAGAGAGGAGCCGGCAGTGGCCGTGCTGTGGATTGCCATCTGGGATGTAAGTAGAGTGAAGGTATTCCTGTTGTAAAACAGGATTTTATAGGATTGGATTTAATCTGCATGATCTGATTTGCATAGGTGGTGAAATCCTGCTACTCCTTTTGGCTTCAATATTTAGATCAGGGATATTATATTATACTATATGACAAGCTACGGATTGAAAAACACAGACTTTGTAACAACCATTTTCCAGAAGTCTCCTTTGATGCAAATGCTTATTTTGATACACCTACACAAAAAGAGCCATCTCCATAGAAACCTCCTGAACCTTATGTCTTCAATAACTACTTTAAAGGCTTTATCTTGAAAGTTATTGAGGACACTCAGCTCTTGCTGTCGCCTAAAATAGCAATAACTCTAGAAACTGCAGTGCTATTTTCCACTGTGTATTGACAAAAGTATAGCCATTCAACTGAGATTAATGTTAAGCATTCAATATTTTAATAAACTGAAAAATAAATCCCTTTACATATCCAAATCTTCCTTAGCTTATTTTGTACCTTTTTTCATCTGAGCACATTCAGATAATGCACATACAAACTTCAAGTGATTTTCCACTGAATTAAACATCAGATGCTAGTCTCAGACAGTCAACTCTTTCCCTGTAGTCAATAGAGGGAATCAGGTACTTGCAGACAAATATTTATTCTGCCTAGTTCGGATGCCTTCTTTGCACAGACTATCAAGGAGGCCTCAGTGAGTAGCACAGATGAGATGCTTAACTTCTGGATGACAGAAGTGAGGCGGGATGAATTCTGTTTCTTGTGTGAGTTAACTACTAGAGACATAGCCTCTGCGACCCTAGCTAGAGCCAACAGGAAGCATCCAGTGACATTTCTTGATTCCTATAAAAATCCAGTAAACAAAAGCTCTTTGTAAATTATGTGTATAATAGTCTTCAAATACCAGTAGTGAATACATATGGTGAGTAGACAGGTTTCTTTACAAATCTGTATCACGAGATCTTTTCTTGGTTGCAGAAAAATTAAACAGCTTATTCAAATCATTTGCGCATCAGTGTTTACTGGTTATGAATATATGCTCCTTGAAATCAGCAGGAATTTAAGCGCTTTCTGACAGTGAGGTAGAGTAATATGTGGTGTAACACAGAGCCCAACACTATGAGGCATCAGAAGTGAAGTGCTGAGTGCCTTTGGTTCCTGTGGGCTCAAGCAGAGCATGACTGAATACGGATGGGGCTCGGAGTCCTCTGAGCTCAGCTCCTGGGAGACCCGGCCAGCACCCTCGCCCAGGATGCCTCCACATGAGAATTGACTGGAAACTGTGGGAGTGTTTGCTTCTTTAGAGATTGGGAAGAACTGTGGCAACAAAGCTTTTATATTTCCGAATGCCACTTCATGCTTTGGCTAGTAGCTTAAAACATCCTATATTACTCCTGCTATGATACTAAAGGCTACTAGCACAGAATGTCTTCAACACAGCGCCATTCACAGCAAATTAAAACCACAGCCTGCACTTTTGATTGCCATTTGTAACTCTGTTAGCGTCCTCTGTTAATACTGATACCAGGTGACTATCCTCAAGCTCCTCAGCTATTCCAAGAGTTTCAGCTTTCACACTGGAGACTTTCCTTAGCCTGTGAGCAGGCTGGGTAATGCTAAAGTCAAATCTCACCATGCAAATGTCCTGAACAGAGGGAAGACTGACCAGAACTGGTGGCATTTGCACCACTGGACAGTAGATGCAGGAAAAAAGATAACCCAGACTGTATTTACTGCAACAGCTTCTCCCTGGTTCTTGGAGACCTGGAGTTGTTCTAAAGCATCACACCTTAAATAATAAGCTGTACAGTAAACTCTCAGGAAGTCTGGAGCGACCAGATTGGATCATAAGGAATGCCTCTAATGCTTTGGGACTGGAGCCAGTGTGTCTGTGAGGTGATGCTCTGTGCCATGCAGAATTATTGCAAAGGTCAGTTTTAGTTTTAGTTTCAAATCTGTGCTCCATATCCACAGCAATGTGCAAACACACCTGAAGGTTTGCAAAAATTTCAAGGGGCAAATGCTAGTACCATAGGATCACTGAATATTTCTTGTCTGGAACAGACCTCTGGAGGTCATCTAATCCCAGTCCAGCTCAAAGCAAAACTAATTTCAAAGCTTTAAACAGGTTGTTCAGAGCTATGTCCAGTGGATTTTTTCAAGAACATCCCAAGGATGGAGATTGTACAGCCTCTCTGGACGTGTTCCAGCACGTTATGACACTTATTGTGGTATTTCCATTTCAAAATAATTAAAAGTATAAAACATGAAAAAAAAAAAAAAGCTCTTTCACTGGCTACCTCTACAAAGCAAACCAAAACTTTAATTTCAAACCATCTCTATTTCCCACTCCTGAAAATCTACACAGCTTAAACCTGAAGCAGCTGAAAGGAATGTAATACTTGATATCAAGGGATAAATAACAACATTTGTGTTAGAATTACACACAGGATTGAAGACTGCCTCAGATTTACTTCTCAGCAAGGAATTCCATCAGACACAGTCCTGAAGTCATTACTCAGGAATGTTTCCCCCAGTGACAACATCCCAAAACGACTAGTATCAAGCTGCCTGGAAAAGAAGCGGAGCGGTTGTGCCATGCTGCCACGAGCTCTAAAAAGAGAGCGATAAAGCAGATGTCTGCTCAGGATTAGAGGGCACTGGAGAAGTAAGTGTCGGTGATAAGTATGCAGGAGCTTACCCCTGTAACATCCAAGCAACTTCGGAGCATATGATCATTTACTGCTGCCTTTGTTTTAAAGGATGTAATAAAATGTGTGTTCAATTAGGTGGAGTTTTTTTAAATGAACTTGTGGTTTGATTGTCTGGGGCTTTTCAAGGATCTCACTGACAGGCCCATTTCGAGAAAGTATTGAGCACTGGATGTTTGGAATTACACAGCCCTTTCTAGTTGTTGAGAGTTAATACATACAAAAACACTATTCATTTTATTTACAGAGAGAATTTAGCTTGTAAGCGTAAGAATATCCATTGATATGAAAGAAATTTACTCTCACTGGGTAGTAATGCCCTCTATGAGTAGCTTCAGGCATCATCTCCCACAAACAGCCACTCTTTTGACCCAGAGGATAGCGGCTTTCCATAATCACCCATAACTCCAGTTAATATGTAACATAACATGTGTGTAACGAGACTAAGGCATAAAGGGGAGAGGCTAGCTCTGCTTCAGAAAAGCCTTGATGATGCAGTTTCTGCAGTCTGCTCTACTGCCTTAGAAGTGCACATACACATTAAATTTTACTTTCCATTTCCACTAAGGCTACGTAAAAATGAGTACGAATGCATTTTAATTACCAAGGCCAAAAGGAGTGTTGTTCTTAATGCTTTGCCTAGCCACATCAGTGTTTTATATATGACCTTAAACCCTGAAAAGACTTCTTTTGCATCATCCCAAAGAAAACACAGGAAGATGATGGGACAGGCAGGCAACATTTTACTCAAACCGAAGGTGACCTTGGTGTAATACAACAGCTTATTTTGTCCTTCCACCTGCTGGCTGTCTCTACCTTTTGCTAAATCACAAACTGTGAAGGGTAGGGACCATGTCTTTCTCATATTTGTTTTTTCTACTTAACACAGCAGGAGCCAGGGGCCTGTAGATGCTATGGAAAATGGTACTGATAAATACTTGTTTGGATACCAAGAAATGTGACAGCGGTAAACACATTTTTAAATGTTTTGCCCTGCAGTTAAAATACATGTTTGCTGGTCTCAGCAGAGCATGTTAGCTGAGGTTCAGTGACTCACTAAACTGTAGTCACGTGGGCTTTTTGTGAGCTTAGAGTGTGGACAGAGGTTGCTTGTGTCTGCCTGCAGTGAACGCATGGATGTACCCCGAGTCCTTTGTGGGTCTCGGTCTAAATTCTAGAGCTGCACAGATAACGGATCTTTTTCACATGGTTGCTGTGTCAGAAAGTGTGTATGTGTGTGTGTTGTGTGGGAGGGAAGCCAGTAATGTGCAAGCAATGTTATTTCATTATGGCTTAATGTGAAACATTTCATTTGAGGAGAACTCTTCAAGTCATGTGGCTTTATTTCTGACAGTTTTGGGGAGCTCTCCTGCCTTTGCAGGGCTACAAGCTCTGGCCAAACAGTAACAGTGAAAGTTTCCTTAACTGTGTATTGCAAACAAGACCAGCTACTGGCATTGCAAGGAGAATCTGGATAGCTGAGCTTCATGCAGGGTTAGCAAAGGTGCAAAGGGCAGCTGGCAGCACAGCTGTAGCTCTTCAGTTCCACCAGCTGCATCCCACAAGCACTGCACATCGGTGCAGTGTTAGTGCAGCGGTTTGGGGAATTCTTCATGTTCTCAGTGCAGATTTACCTCAAGACCTTCAGACTTTTTCACTTTGGAACTGTGTGGTGCAATGAGTGGTCCAAATTATGAAGTAGGAGAGCTACTGCACAGCCCATCTTTTCTTCTTCTTACATTACTTTTGCCTTGGTCCATGCAGCTCTAGATGCATCTGTTTCTGAGCAAGCATCACTCCAGAATATCAACTTTCTTAAAGCCACTCAGAGAATTCTTGCTGCTTTACATTAGCAGGACAGTTTTAATATTAAAACCACCAATCAGGGCCTATTCTTTCTTTGCCAGCTGGCTTTCTGATAAAGCTATCACAAGAGATGGGCACAAAAGCCCGAGCTTGCTCCCAGCCTCATGGAGAGGAGCTCACAGGAAATGCTGTTGGTCTGGCAAATTGCCGAGGTTTAAGCCCAGACGGCAGCTAAGTACCACTCAGCCACTTGCTCAATCCCCAGTCCCTCCTGCCCCCAGTGGGTTGGGGAGCAGAACTGGGAAAAAGATGAACCTGGTCGGCTGATAAGACCAATTTAATAATTTAAATAAAATAAAATATAATAATAACAACAACAATTGTACCGAAAAGGAGAAAGAAGGAGAGAGGAATAAAATCCAAAAGAAAAAAAAACAGACAAGTGATGCACAATACAATTGCCCACCACCCACTGATCGATGCCCAGCCAGTCCCTGAGCAGTGATCCGCAGGACCTGGCCAGCTCCCCCTGGTTTATATACTGATCATGATGCTGTATAGTATGAAATACTTCTTTGGCAAATTCCGGTCAGCTGTCCTGGCTGTGTCCCCTCTCAGTTCCTTGTGTCCCTCCAGCTCTCTCGCTGGCAGGGCCTGAGAAACTGAAAAGTCCTTGGCTTAGTATAAACATACCTTAGCAACAACTAAAAACATCAGTGTGTTGTCAACAGTATTCTCATACTAAATCCAAAACACAGCACTGCACCTGCTACAGAAAAAAAAATAAATAATTAAATCTGTCCCAGCCAAAACCAGGACACAAATTAAGCCTCATGTACCTACTGCATTCCTGATCAGCCAGTCAGATGCAGACACACGTGTAGAAACTGCACACCTCCTGTGCTGGGAGTCTGATTTCAGTGCACACATGATGCAGAGTTGCTTTGAATTCATGCCATAAATCCCAGTCTTAAAAATTGTTGCTGTATGAACAAAAACTGCACGCAGCTTGTTGAAATCAATTTGTGGTGGTTTAGGACAACTACTTGACGCTCTCCTTGGCATCACTGGCCTCTTTCCCTTTGTCATCGCTGACATCTACATAGAAAAGGAGTAAAAAAGATTTCCTGACATTTCCAAGTTACTATTCTTAAAAAATTGCATCATAGTTCCTCCAGCCAGTGTCAATTATATGGCCAGCCCGAGGCAGGCTCTGCACAAGGCACCCAGGGTGCTGGAAAGCCAGTGAGATCAGCACCCAGCATGATTTGGCCCTGCTACAACAAGGTGACCTGGCAAATGAGCAACCGGGCAGCCAGCGTAGCTCTTTGGAAACAGGTGGCAGCGTGATCATGTCATTTCCTTTCTACTAGCAACCTGGCAGCTGCCTTCCATGCTCGACCAAGAGCTCTGGCCTCTGGCCAGCACAGGTTTATAAGTTCCTACTCCAAAGGTGAGACGAGGTTTACACCCGGAAGAAAAACACCTCCCACAGACCAGAAAAAAAAAAGGGAGAAAAAAAAAAAAACAACCCAAAAATGTATTAAATGCATGTGTCTAAAAGAAAATGGGCAGCTGTGTATTAAAGGTCAAATTCCATTTGTTGCAACTCAGTTTTGTTGCAGTCTTGCAACAGCAGCAGGCAGACACTCAATGGTGAGAGTCAGAAGGGTGATGTGCTTAACTATTGAGGAAACCACTAAGAAACCGCCATATAAACCAGCTTGTTCCTGCAAAACTATTAGTGGAACAAAAAGTGTTATTACACAAAATGTAGCAAACTGGGAAGAATTCCTCACAACCCTACATATAACTTGAATATTTTTGAACAGCATAGTTAAACCAGATACGATAGCATTTTTAGAAAAAAAGAATTCTACCTGTATGTGATCAAAAAGTCACAATTTCATGACACTTTTGGTTAAGGTAATAAGATTGCCTAAAAGTTTATACCCTAAGCTTTCATGGTTTTATTTTTTATAGTTTTCCCAAAATATTAGGAAAAAGTTTCTTCTCAGACTAATATTCTTTAATTCTTTTTTTATTTTATTTTATTTCAACTAATACAGTTCAGCTATTTCAAACCCCCAAAAACCAGAGAAAAATGCAAAAATATCTGCTTATCTTTGAAATTTATTTAAATGCCTTTACTGAAAGGCCATACCTTTGAGCAGAACCCTAAGCATGCTATGATCACGTTTGCAAGAGCATGCTTTTCCCTGTCCAATAAACTGCCAACCCTATCTAATCTGTATTGTGCAATTATAAAATCTCCATTCAATGGAGTCTTGAAATCTAACAGCAGAACTCTCCGAAGATTTTGTGTGCAATGAACAGTCACTGTCCTCTTGAATTCTCCATGTGTCTGTTTGTAAGAAAAAGAGTGGGGAAAGATCTTATGAAATGATGGTGATTGCTTAATGAAATACAGAACGTCATTCACAATTGCCAAAGGATTGCATGAGTGAGTTAAATTCTGGCATGTAATTGTGTCTTAATGTCTGCTTTCTGAATGGGACATTTTAAACAATTTTATTATTATTAAGATTGCTTAGGTGATGTGTTTGTGCTGAGCCTAAGTACAGATATATCAGAAGTGAAAGGGTTATACTAACATTGTGCTATGCTGGGACATAAAAAGATACCCCAGATAGTGCCATGAAGAGTAGGTCTCAAATTGGAAGCCACGTTACTGTACTAGCACAAATGCTGTGCTGGCCATAAAATTATGCCAATGCAGCTCTTCTGGGATTCATTCTTGTGTCGTCTGTACACAGAACTGGCCAGACATAGCTAGATATAGCCAAAAATAACATCAAAACTGAAGTATGAGACTGGTATTAGCAGACAAAGGTAAACATATCAATGTAGGATACAGCTACACTTTGGTCTGTCAAATATAAGAAAACCTCCTTATGTACACAGAAAAGATAATTATTTTCTAGGTCAGTCCATGCAAAATTTGGAATTGGCCTTTGGGAGAAATAGGATTGGACCTTTTGAGGATATATAAATCAAAACACAGTCCATAATCTCTTTCAGAACGCTGCATGTCTCCTAACATCAACAGGAGTCCTGATTGCAGATCTAGATCTCAAAATAATATAGAAATTGAAAGACTTCCCAAAAGGAGCTTAAGACAGCTGAGTAACTTTCTTTAATCAGTTAGATTATGTGCTGCCACTAGAACAAGTGCGGTCTAAGCCACATGACTACTGTCGCCTCAGTAAATGAATAGATGAATGAATGAATGAATGAATGAGTAAATCATTACAAAGTCTATTATGAGCAGACTCAGTGTTATAACGAAGCCTGGAAGCGGTCTGAGATTTCTTATGTACCTGATTACCATTAAAATGAAAAAGAAGCTGTACAGAGAGTCTTTTACAGGAAGCTTTTTCCAAGATTATATTTAAGATAAATTAGCAGAGTCAGGTCACTAGGTGTTCTTATCAGCAGCAAAATACTGTCTGCAAATAACTGTGAGAAAAAAAAACCACCAAAACCATGACCCTTAAAATGCATTCGAAATCATTTCATCAAAATTAAAAGTCTGACAGATAAGATATTTGAAGATGTCAGCTTTGTAGTTGAAAGTCTCTGTCTTAAATAAAATAGACAATTCAGATTTTACTTCTTACTGTGTCATACCAGAACTGTGCAACTCAAACTTTCTTGATGGGTTTCTTTGGCTCTGTTCTGTCTGTGCCTTTGTTGTGCGTCATACGTTGCTCAAACCTCTAATAGCAGTAAAGGATTTTGAGATATGACCTGGCTCTTGAAATTAGTTGAAAGTGGTTGACAGATTCATTAATGGTTTAATCCCATAAATCTAATTTCTTAGGCTAAAAATACACCACTCACAGCAACTATTGAGACTGAAACAGGCTAAAGATGCATATATACACATACATCCTTGGTCTTTACAAGGGTTTGAGGGAGAGAAGGGCCCTAATCCTCAGTCTCTGTTTCTGACACTCAGAAGGTCTTTGTGTCCCAGCCGTTCTGGAGCCCAGGAGAAGGCCTGCATTGCCTGAGACAGATGCTCACTGACTTCAGGGATGGTCCATGCTACAGTGCTTATTCAGGCATCTGCTTTGAATTTTAGAGCAAGAAACCAAGACACACAAGAAGGCGGCATTTTTAATTTTGGAGGTTTTTTGTTTTTCCTAATAGATCTCAAATTTCCAGATGACAGAGTGAGTGTTACATTGAGGGAACCCAACAGCAGGGAGAGATCCCAGATTAGGCTCAATTTCTGAACAACTGTGGAAACGTTTCATTTATGTAGAGGTACCTGTGCAGAGAAATATGCACATTTATACTTAACACAAGACTCTTCAGAATCACATAGATGATGAGAGCTGTTTACTTAATCGTTACAAACGTCACTTTATCTTTGTGTCACCAGATGTCTCAAATGAAAGGCTTAGAAATTTGCAAGGAATTCACCAATTACATTGGCTGAATGAAATAAAAACCAAGTATTACTTCCCCATAAATATTACAATTTGAAGTAACATCAAAGAAAACATTACTTCTGGAGAGCAGTTAGCCATTTTGAATAGCAGAAACTGTCACAAACAGCACCAATTCTCTTCACCAGTGACGGAAACACTCAGATGACTATGCAACTATAGTCACTTGAATGAAATGCAGCAGTGATCAATAACTGTGCTTCTGGAACATCATCAAGTTCATTTTGGAAAGAGACATCTTAAAATACTTAATTTAAAAATGGTTTTCTACAAGTGTAATCCTTGTCATTTTCTCCTCTGCTTTGTGTTCATCAGATGACAGAAATGCAAAAAAAAAAATATCACTTTTCATCATCACTCTTTTTGTTCTGAGAACAAGGAAGTCTTATAGTTGTGAAAAAGGTCAAGGGCCTCCTAAGTCTTCAGCACCTAACACATCAAGTGACACTCCCCTGATCATAAGATTAAAACAAGTCACAGGATGTGTGCCCTACGGATATTGGTTAAGCTGTTCTGGAGCTGAGTGGATTAGACTGGCATCCTGCATTTTGCTTGAAAGTGTACTGTGCCAGAAAGGTCAATGATGTTTTAAGGAAGTTGTTAATTGAAATCAACCAAATGAGACAACTCTCTTACTGGAGGAAAACTTTGTCCAGCCCTGCTTTGCTTTTGGAATCAGAACTGGCATTTAGCCATTTTGACCAGAATTTTGGTGTTCATCAGCTTGCAGAGCAAAAGCAACCAACCATTCATGTATTTTAGGAAACCTCCCCTGACCTTCAGAAAACTACAGCAGTTTTTCTGTATATGTTCATCGCTCTTATTCAGGAAAAAAAATAATCAGGATGACATGATAACAAGATCTTACTTATAGTAAGTTAGTATGCTTGCAAATACGGCAGCTTCTGTTCTGATCCTATCAGTTCTTGCAGATAAGGTTCGGATTAGGTCAAGGCTTTCTGGGTAGATCTTAAGGAGGAACTCACTGGTAGTGGTTTCCAGCACCAACTTTATAGGCTTTGTGTTTGTAGGGGACACAGAAGTGCTGATTCTTGAAGGGACTATAAAGTGGAAGCTGTTAGCAGTTGCAATCACTGTCTAAGCACTTCCCCCTCCTGCCCCCAGAAGAAATGAAAACTACCTTCATTTCTGGAAAAGTGCCAACTCAGTGAGCCTTAACTTCTTTTCCTACAGCTCAGAGTGGACTCTGAGAGCTGAGGTCCTTGGGAAGGTTCCAGGCAGTCCTTATATCTGAGCCATTTCGAGGAGAACACAACTTCAAATTCCCATCGTCATCTCTGAGACAGGATCCAGGCCTCATGCATTTCCCCCACGCTATCACCGTGACAGTTATATTTCAGTGTTAAAGAAATTATTCCAGTCTAACCTAATCACATTAAGTGGCGAGTGGCTCAGTTAATGAATGTTTAGAAAGCACTTTGAAAACCCTTCGTGTCTTGTTGGAAAGAGCTGCATCGGCCGTGTCACGCCCAGTTGTTGGCTCTTCATGACATTTCAGGGCCAAATCCTGCTAGGTGGTGTGTATTCTCTCCGTAGTTTCATTTCCACCAACAGATAGTTGGCAAAATGCTCAGCCAGATAGAATATCCAGTGTGAATGTTCATGCCTTGGAAACTGGAGAAATAACTTCATCTGACAGCAGTTCTGGTGACACCAGGCTCCTGGGAAGAGGTAACATATTCTAGTAGACCAATGGATATAATGGAGAAAAATGTATGCAACTTGATGTACGCAAATCTTTTCTCTGTAGTTCTTACAAGGAAAAAAAGCTTTTGTCCTTACCCAGACTCAGTATATTATTAGAATAGTGATTCCCTGTTCTCCTCTGAGATTTCACCTCATAAATGTTGCTGCTTCAGAGTGAAGTTGTACTTTAAAAACATAATAGTCTATTTCTCTTTTTTGTGCTCTTTAAACATTTCTTCTCAAGTCTTAATTTATTTCTGTGTCACAGGATTTCATGTTGTGACTTTCAGAAGTTTGTACATACGTATAGAACATGAATAAATTCTTAAAATAGCTTTCCTCAAAATATCGATGCAGAGCTTCTTGACATCTAAGTGGTCCATCTGGGGTCATTCACACATCAAGGGGAATTAGGTTCATCTTACCTAAAGTTTCATGTTTTCTGTATTCATATTAGCATCTGAGCTGGTGATCTAGACCCTGTTTGTACCAAATGGACTCTAAGTGGCATTTCTACAACATGACTGATTTGATGTGGTTTAGATGCCTGATTTGGGATGAGCTTAATAGGATTCTGGACCTGCAGACTTATTGCTATTAAAGGGAGTTCAGGTGTGTAGTTCAAACACCACCCTCCACATTGCAAGTGTTGAAAGCCTTACATTTAATCACAGCCAAGGTGTCAGATGAAATAATCATAAATTCTTGTTTTCAACTTGCCAGAATTCAGCCTAAAATTCTATTCCCAGCCGCTTTTGTTGTAACATAATAACCTCATTCACACCTGCCTAGACATCTATCGAAATAAGAGCATCATCACAGAAAACTTTGGGCTTAAAATACTGTTATTTCCTTTTACCTTGGAGCACTCTGGCACTGGGACTGATCTCTGTACGCGTGTGCCTCCAGTGGTGTCTGCCAAAGGCCTGGCAAAAGCCCCCAGGTGACTGGCTAAATCAGATGTATGTGCTTGTTTGCCATGAACAGACAGCAATTTTTTCACAGCATTCTGTTAAACCCTTTTGCAGATTCATGGATTGCTGTAAAGAAATCTAAACATACAAGTCAAAATGAAAATAATACTCTGTGAAGGACCAGATATTATTATCCATAATGGTGGTATTGTAGTTTAATTGAAGACGACAGTGTGAGGTGTTAAATAGACAGTATCAACATCTACCCCAGAATTAGTAATAAACAAGCTTTAGGAACAACCTTATTTTCCTCACCCCTTTCAAACAAGGTCTTACGATCAAAATGCAGGTGCAAAAGCAGCAGTTGTCAGTAGAAGCCAGACAACTATGTGTACAATCCAGTGAACATCTCATTTCCACATGGAGTTCTCTAACTTCTTTGAAAAACTATTATAAATGTACAGGTAAATATAACAGCAAAGGAGAGTGACTATGAGTCCAAGAGATTTTAAAAATACATTTTCTTTACTTTCTACATGCCAGATGCTTTCCATGGATGTTTTACAAAAATACACTAACTCAAGGAAGCATATTTTAGTTATCAGCTACCCATAGTATTGAATAAAATGCTGCAACAATAATCCTATCAATAAGAGCTGTTTATTACAGTCTAGAAAACCAGTTTTGCAAATCGGTGACAATAAGACTTTTGTTACCAACATTCAAACACTCAGTATTTTCTCATGTCCATTTCTGCACTGTTTTACTTTTTTGTGACCACAAAGTGGTGGAAAAGTTTTTTCCAATAACTGTGGCCGACAAGTCGCACTAGATTCTTCATAAAAAACAGCTGTTCTAGTAAATTAGCCACTAGAGTGAACATAACCTTGTGAATGAAATACAAACATGTTTACAGTAGTATATTGTCAATTAACTTCTTCACTCCTGCCAAATGTGAAGAGCTCAGCAATAGCATTGTAGAGCTGCTGTGCCACACTGCTGAACAGATCCTGTGTATCACACTTCTTTCTTTTGATCTTTTTTTTTTTTCTTTAGCTTATTGTTTAGCTTTACATGACTCAGGATTTAATGAAAAATTAGGGTTGTTCTTGTTTCTTCATCAAGAATATTATAGTTAAGTAGATAACAACATGAAATAGTGACAGTGAATTCCCACTAAAATGAAATATTCCTTTCCCGTCTTGTCCTTTAAGGTGAGGCATCTAAGCCCTTGATATCTCTGTGGAATGTGGGGGCACGTCGTGCAGTTGATCCGCCTTCCTTTGTATGTGTTGAAAGAGAAGGCTGGGAGAGAAAAGATGCAGCATAACATTGAGGAAAAAAACTGCTGCCAGAATTCCAGAGATGAAGTAGCCACTAAATGAGAGTACTTTGCTCTTAGTCACGAGATCAGCCCAGCACGTGAGCTACCTAAATTAGTTAAGTGAAGAAGGAATAGCAGCGTAAGTAAGGTTCATTGTAAGCAATAACTTCAGTAGAATGGGCTGTGTGAGACACGTCTGTCACAGCCTCATACAAAGGCAGGCTGCCAGCCTCTGTAATTACTTTCCTAATGATTTTATTTTTCTATAAATTTAGTCCCATATGAGCAGTAGGAGCCAGTGTTCATCTGCTTATACTGCTACTTGCTGGTGCCATGGCTCTGTCCCCTCAGATGCCTCAGCAGGAGCAGGCAACCCACCTCCCAGGGAATCTGCCTGCTTACCATCTGGCATGCAGTGTGGCTGTATGTAGCACCATTGCACGGTTTGAGGATCTGTCTTTACCTTCATATCACCGTGGGGTTTGCCTATGACTACTACTTTTTCACAAGTATTTGACAGAAAGGTGAAAGCATCAATACCTCTGTGCTTTAGTTCCACTTCCTTAAATATTCCAGTGTAAATTGTGTTTATTTATATGTTCCGTACTTACAGTGTGGCTTCCTTCAGAAGGACAGCTTAATGAGAAGGACGCTGCAACTTTATTTTAAATACTAACAATCTTCCTAAGCCTGAGATTTGACTAATGTGGGGGAGCTATTAAACAATTACATTAAATGCTAGTCTTGAGTGCTTTTTCTGTGGGTGAGGATTTTTCACCCTTGACATTTGATGGGACGGCAGAGTTTGCCTCGGAACAGAAAAAAAGCCACTGTTGCTAGAGAAATGGTTTCAATAGCTTTCAACTGCTATTTTCAGGAAACACCCAGAATAGTTTGGATAAGATGAGTCAGAAAGACAGAAGCAGTTTAAGACATCTCTATTGCAAATTCAGCTGGGGGCATCCAAACACCAAAGCTGCTCCCAGATTACCGTATCAGTTTCTGCACTTGCTATGTGTCTGGGGACGAGTGGTGGCTTCTTTATGATAAATGTTTCAGCTCTCTTCCCTGGAAAGCTGTATTAAGGCTACAGTGGTCTGTGCAACGCAGGGAATAAGAGAGCAGTGGATTAGCAGCGGTGCTATTTTTTGTGATTTTGTTTTAAAATTTGTTGCTTATGTAAATTGTTATGGACATTATGTATTAGTATTATTACATATACATGTATTTATTAGTATAATGTATGTACTTTGGTAATGTATTTAAGCGGTACAAGGAAAATTCTCTGCAGGCTGATTGGTCAGTGTCTGTGAAACTGAGCTCTGCCCTGAGAGGTGCTCAGGAGACCCACACCTGGGAAGATACCTCTGGAAACAACTAAGGGAAAGGAACAGCTACCCCCCCCTTCAGTGCCAAGGGGTATCCAGATCTCAGGCATTATCTCAGAAGCGCTTACCATTCAACAGAACACCCTGTTAGTATGTCAGCATGAAACAGCCCCAGCTGCACTGGCATTCTCTCAAAAATTGTGTCCATCTGCATGTGACGCTCTCTGAACTACCACACACAAACACTCCTGGTCTGAACTGCTTTCAGGCCTTCTGCCGCTAGCTTCTGCAGGCCTGACCCGAGTGATCCTCCCTCCGAATCACATGTTGGTCACTGCAATCATCTGAGCTTAAAAAAAAAAATAAAAATTCCAGAGTACAAACTGGAATGAACTCAAGCCTCATGTGACTGTGTCCTGTTCATTGTATGCTTCATTGACTTTAGCACAGACACACTGTACTTGCCACAGATATTTTGTAAATACATAATTTAAGTCTGCTCAGATGAGGGTGGAAGAATTTTCTTACATCGATAGTACTTTCAATTATCTTTTTTCTGGAAGGTAAAAAGCTTAGCACATAATTTCCTGAGAACACAGTGAGTCCCATTAAAAGTAATACACACAAGAAATGAAGGTTACATAGTGACAAAAACTCAAAACTTTGTTTCATTAATGTAAGCAGCATTTTAGCATACGCAATTAACTATATTACTAGATAGAAGTAAATACTCCCACTTTCTTATTGAAAGGATATTTTAAATCATTAATGAGAAATACACTGTATTTCTTGGTTTGTAGCCCTAATGATGAATTTTTTCCTATTTTTGTTTTCTTAAAATCCTTCCAAATAAACATAGTTCTTTCATTCCCTTAGCTAAATTGGGAAACACAGAAAGTTAGGAGGCAAAATTAATTTTATTGTAAGACAAACAAACAAACAAAAGAACAGCAAAACATGGTCACTTCTGGTGATGTAAAATTGATCCAAAGTCCTTTCTGGTTTACATTACTGTTAATGGAATTATTCTGGCTCTACACTAGTGTTACCAAGGAGCAGAATTTGCTCCATTCAGAGATCAGTTTTATCTTTGGGTCAGCTTCTGTCCATTCTGAATATTTGGCCCTACTTTCCATAGACTGGCACTTGAATGTTTAATGATTTCTGTGTAGCATGAGAGAGAAGTGAGTAAATATGCTAACTCACTGTTCAGTCAGGGTGGATCATCAGTTGTTCTGATTAGGCACATTGACTCTGCCAGCACTAAGGAGACAGGAGAGAGGATGGGACTCATCCAGTCAACACTAGCCATCAGAAAATCAAGCATCTGGTCTGAATAAGTAATTGCAATACAGCCAGAAGCAAGAGACAGGTATCTTGAGGGGGCAAGCTGTTACCCCTCGCTTAAAATCTTAGAAAAGGGTGAGTTTCCCTTTGGATTCATCTGCATTTATTTTTCTCAGACTTTCTCCAGTGACAATAATCTGAATTTGTGAAAAGATCTGCTTTTCTGGCTGTGTTTAGGTGACCCAGGTCCCACCCACACTGCAGCTATTATTGCCTGAGTGCTTGAGGATATCAAGTCCTTAGAGACTAGGTGAAAGCTTCGAATTCTCTGCCCATAGAAGTAAATGGATTGGATCACTAAAATTAACTAAAAAGGGGAAAATGGGAATGGAAGATTACCAGGACACAAATGGTACCTCGGGGTATAAATGAGTCGCTTGTAAATATAGCAATTCTTTACTCACATGTACAAAGAGAACTGATTGCCAAATCTATGGTCAGGAAGGCATTCTTCCCCACCTACCCCAACATGCTGGAAGAGATTTAAGTATTTTTGCTGTCTTCCTTGGGCGCACTGAGTCAGGCATCATCTGCTCCATCAAGTGGGCATGCCCCCATGACCAGTATCAGGTGACGTGAGGTAAGTATGCCCAGACTGCAGGCTGCTGCACACAGCTTCTTCCACATCTCTCAATGTTTATGATTAGATACTAACTTAAAGGTGATGAAACAAATACAAAACAGAAAACATATTTTTAAAATATGTTTTAAGTGGTATTCTTAAAAGGGCACTTTCTTTCCACAAGGAACATAAGCAAAGGCATGAGGAAGTTTCTTTGGTTCCTAAATTTAATTAAGCCACAGTTATGCCAATTTTTCTGACTAATTGGGAATGATGAGATGTTGGCAAACCCTTTAAGCACTCCACTCCCAGACATGTAACCCTTCACAGACCAGAGGCACAAGATAATAAATATGTATTTTTACACATTACATGCTTCATTTACACACATGAAAAAAGACAAATACAGTTTTGCTTAAGCTGCCCATAAGAATTATCCATAACAAAATTAAATGTGATGAGAAAGAAGAAATGGAGAGAGAAATACAATAATTATGTTCTTCATTTGACATTTCAGAAATAAATAAAAAAGGCAGGATATTTTTCAAAATTTTTCTCCTAGTTATCTCACATCTGGCTCACTGGTTAGTGTGTTAACCATCCCATTGACAAAACTATCAAATAAACAGCCTTTTCTTCTCTGATTTTCTATCACCATCGCCATTACAAAGCTCTTAAAGCAAGTGAAAAAAAATGCATAGTTTTTCCATCATGCATTTTCAAGTTTTGAGTTGGGTTGGTTAAGACTAATCCACCTGTCTTCGTAACTGATAAAAAATGCCAGCTTAACTTGTTATTTATCAGATTTTTCTGCATATAGGTGAAAACAGCTGTCCTCAAAGGAAGTTAGGAACAAAGTAGTTTCGTAAACCATCAGAGTCTGTTTACTACAGAGTCTCCATTGTCAAGACTTGAGCTGCCTCTCCATGACAAACCTAAACCTGCTGTCATTAGTAGATTGGACAATAGCATTGCTCTTAAGACTTTTCTTGTAAGACTTTTACGACCACCTACCAACCCAAGGAGTTAGATTTAGTTTGGAGCACCATGGTCAGGCCCAGTTCTAAGTTAATGCAAGTCACCTTACATTCATGAAAATGAATGAAGCTAACTCCATACACAATTAAACATTTGACCCTTAAAGCACACAGCTAAAGAGCTGAACTAAATCACTTGTAAATGAGCTAAAACAGATGTTCACAGAGAGTTCTGTGTGTTCAAAGAGCAGTCCACAGCCTACCTTAAAGTGACATATGGCCTGGCATAGATAGGATAGGATAGGCCAGGGTAGCATAGGCTATCACAGGATGTCCTGAATTGCAGCATCTCCTTTTGAGAGGTGTTTTATGCTCACTGCCTGACTCCCAAGTGGCAAGACATTTACCATATACCTTCGTATAATGCTCCTGATAGACACTTTCCCAGTGCCTCCTTTAAAATTCTCATGTTCAATATAAATAGGAAGGGATCTAAAATATTTTTGTGTTCTTTGATAGCTTTAAACCTTTTATTAGCTTTCCTTTACTTGTTTTCTCTCTGGTAAGAGATGTTGCATGATTCACTTTCGTTTTGCAAGTCTTTAGCCAGGACTTCTGGATAAATTATGGAGTGTAGGTACAAGGGTTCAAAATTCACTCTTCCATATGATGTACTTAGAGAAGGGACGTGGGATTTGAGGCCCACTGTCAATCCAGTGCTGAATTTAACATTGACCAAACTTTAATTGAAATTACTTCACTGTGTAGAAACTATAGTTCTTCTCAAAGTAACAATGAACAACTGTACCCATCCATTGATCAGGGCAAACAAGCAAAGTGAAACTAAAATCAAAACACTTGAAAACCTCAGAAGGTGTGAATATGCCACAAGTGAGACACTATTATATTTTATTGCTGCAGTCTTTGCATTGTCTCTCATCATTCTCCTTTGCAACTCTCATTCTCCATTTGATGTGTTGGCGCTTTGAATTATCTGGCGTGGGAGCTGGGTCTTTGTTCTGTTCCTTACAGGGAGATCATATCAATAAATTGTAGGGTAGAATTTCACACTGTTCCCACTGCTGTCAATGGACATTTTACATTGAACTCTGCGTGAGAAGACTGTGAGTCATATAGTGCACTTCTGAAAAATCCCAGCCCTCCATGCACGAGGAGTAGTAAGTCCAGTTTAGTCTGCTCCTTTTCCCTGTTCTGATCACTTTAACTGCTTTCAGCACAGCAGGAAAGAAACTTTCACAATCTAGTTTACAGTTGACTTTAGGTTTCTCATTTTTAAGTAATGGTGTTTTTGCAAACTAGCCCTGTTGCTCAAGTTCATTAAGCTGATTTTACACTGTTACTCATTCTCGTGCTCTTCTGAGAAGGTTGCGAGGTCTGGTGGTTCCAGCAAGTCTTAGAAATGGAAGGTCAAAGTTCCAGTAAAGGAGAGGAATTGATTCAATGAAAAACCATGACTAAACCATCTCATCCTCCTGTCACAGCCAGCTCTACTGTAAGTCTGGGGAGAAAAAAAAAGCATGACTGTTTGGATTAGACTGCCTAATTTAAGCTTGTTTCCAAAGCTAATGAGGGAAATCCCCTCACTGAGTTTGAAAACCTCAAACACTTTTTAAGTATCTATTTACATTTTATATCTGGAAAGCATAGCATACTTTGTGGATTGTTCATTGCATGCCGTGTTCATTACAAGTGCAGGAATTTGGTGTTCAGTGTGAAGCACTTGTTTCATATACTGCCTTGTCCTTTCGTAGTGCCCTTGCAAAAATGTCATTGTCAATGTGTTTTAATCATTATTAGAAACCAGGATGTGAAAGCATAGTTACACGGAACTTGAAATTTTAAAGGTGACCCTAAAGTCTTTTTGCATATGTTGTCTTGGAGTGGGCGAATCAGGGACATCTTCACTTCCAGCTCATTTCAGCTTTCCCCAGTTGTCCTGCAATTATTTATTGGGAGGACAGGGGGAATGGAATGCTGATTGTGCCCCAGAAGCTGTGCTTTGTACACCTGCTTATTCAGAAAATATTCAGACCACTTTTCAGGCAGGCAAAATATAAAAGAATCAGTTAGAGCTGGAAATCTCTGCAAAGCTGCACTCTTTCCTCCAAATTCATATTCAAGGCAGGCAAAGCCTGTGAATAATGGAGACTGTCCGAGGGCATAACTTTGCTTACAATGGAGGGAGTATGAATCAGCAAAAGAACAGGCACCCACTTATGTTGGAGACTGATTTATGCAAGCCCATAAATCGTCTAAATGAGGAAAGCTAGAAGTGGAAGTCAGGAATGCCACATGTGCCGTGACACATGGAGCATTATTTAAAGATCATCTTACAGAACCATTCCAAGTATCAGCACAGCTATCCAGAATAGGAAACTGAGTCAATTAGAGGGCTGCTGAACTCATGCTTACAAACACTGAGAATTACTCACCATCACACTGTGGTGATTATGGAGCTACTGAACTAGGTTATTAGCAAGGTTTCCTGACTTAATCCTTCATTTACAAACTAATGTGTTTGCCTATTGTGAGCTCAGCCTCCTAGTCTTGGGGCAGCAATTAATGCTGCCTCCTCCAGAAACATTCAGTGGAGGTCAGGGCCCTGGGGGAAGCTTCCAAAAATTCCCTCTGCCTGGACACTGCTGCCACCCACAGTTTAAGAGGCAACTGATTACAAATCCAGATTTTTTTCAGCAGCTTTTAGAGTTCTTACAAGTCTCGATCATTTTTCTGAGCGCAGCGGTTGCTTCCCCCAGCAGAATGCCTTGGGAGTCAGGCTTTTCACATGGGGAACGGGCACACCAGACTAATCGACCATGACCATGCTGCTTCTTGTGGTGTGCAGCTTCATCTTAGCACCTCAATGCAAATTATGTTGCATTTGCAGAGCTAATTGACATACGGAATATGAAAACTCCTTGCTTAATTTGCCATCATATCAATGAGAAAAATAATATGTGAAAAACCAGGAAGTGAAGCAGTATTTAACATAGGTTCACATATATCTTAGATAGGAATTTATCTGTACTCCCAGTACAGTTTCAAAGCAAAGCAGAGGTTTTGCTACTCGAATTTCAGTAAAATTATTTGAATTTGTGCCACTAGAGCCTTATCAAGCTTTTCAAGACTTTTTCTGGTTCCTTTAAAAGCTTTATAACAAACAGTGTAAGATCTGTTCTCTGGGATATTTCAGTCCCCACAAGTCAACAGCGATCTTTCTAAAAACCTATTTATATCCATCAGAGAATGAGCACCTTGCACAACCTGCTACCCACAAGTCCTGATTGATACAGCTGCAGGGACTCTCAGCTGTGGGCCATACTGCACGGGGAAGAGGGGAGGAATATTTCCTGAGCATGGGAAGAGGTTGCAGGAAGCAGAGTGATCAGGCTTTCAAGGAAAACGGTAAACCCATGCAGGGCAGTGACCAGATGCTGTAGTTTTTCTTATCAAGTTGCATGCTATTTATTATTCTTATTTTCCATTTTATGGTGTAAAGGTAAGCCTGGAGATGATCTATTGCAGAACAGATTTGCAAGTACAAAAAGGCCCTCTTACAGTTATTTGTTATTTGTCACTGCATTTGGCTTCTGTTTTACTTCTCTGAAGTGCTGGAGAAGATGATCTGACAATGACATAAATCTGTGAAGCATCTTAATAACTGTCACCTTTGCAATATTTTACCTGTGTTGCCTTAATCTTAATTTTAGTATTTCTATTACTGCTCTTAAGTTTTAAATATGGATCCTTTGGGAGATATTTTGGAATTAAAGATGCAGAAAGGCACAAGACCATGTAAAATTTCTTATTAATGAAAAATTGTAGATGTTGAGCATTATAGTCCATTACATTATTAGTATGGTACTTCAGTTACCTTGCCTCCATTGATTTAAACTTCAATCCTATCATCCATGTGTAATACATAATTATTTCACCTGTCCCTCATATGTTTACACTGAAAGCATACATCAAAGTGTGCCTTGTGAATTTATGACCGAACTAGATTCTTTGATAGCTTACATGAGCATAGATCCATCAACTGCATGATAAGGATTTGACCTGAGGTTTTGTAAGGTTTTTTCTTTTTTTCTTTTTTCTTTTTTTTTAATAGGTGAGCAGAAAATTGTGAGGTATTAGGTCTGTTATGGCAGGACACCCAGCACCGTTTAAACATGTCTCAGCTTGCTAGCCTTTGTTATTTATCACATATCACGTTTTTCATAGAAGAAATGCAGATTGGACTGGAAGTAAAGAGACAAAAGATTATCCACCTTCTTCCTGGAAACGAACAGTCAGACTATTTTCCTTCCATAGAGTGGAAAGAACCCATTCAGATACTGTGGGGAAAAGAAATTGTGACTTTTGTTTTCCGTTGCGTTTTTTTAAACTGAATATAAACCAGTGATTTCAAAAATAAAGCATTCAAGGAGGGGGTAAAAACACCCAAGGCCTTAAACAAACTGCTATGTTTGAAGAAAACTAATTCAACATTACAGGTTATTCTAACATGTAACACATGTAAGCAATACAAGGAGTTCCATACATGCTTTCACTTTGGAGTCTGTAGACCCCACGCTAGTAGTTCACTGCACTTGCAATGCTGCACAGCAGTGTCTCCAGCTCACAGAACCTCACAGAGGATCAGAGTTGTATCCTGCTGCTGCAAAAGCACTCTCAAGCTAAAGGAAATGCAAAGAGAGCAGAAAGGCAGTGTGGCATTCACTCAGTATTGGAGGAAAAAACCAGTGATTTCTTTACATGGCATTTTCAGTTTGTTTTCTGAATTTGGAACTAAATTAATAAGCCTCTCTCATGTTTTCAAAGTTCATTGTAGTCATGAGGCCATAAAGAAAATCTAAGTATGCAAACTTGACTTTTTAAAGGGGCATCATGTCTCATGACACCAGTGATACATCTTTGAATGTTAGCAGCATGGAAATGGACACAGGATCTGTCTCCACATTCATTTAAATTCCATCCAAGAATCCAAATTCCGTATTTTTGCTTGTATTTTTAACCTGAATACTCATATTTTTTTCACAGAAGATAAAGACCCAGGATTTAACAATATCATTTAGATTTATGATAGCTTAATGTGATATTTGAGACTTTTCACGACTTTTTTTTGCAAAACTACACACGCCCGTTCATTAAGACTATTATTCAAATGATATAGCACCATGTCTGTACTAAATGAAAATGTTTGTTTATCTGATTACTGATCGGAGTCATATATCCTCATTTATGGGAAACCAATTTACCAAGAAATTTCTTGTATCATATCAAAGAAGACAAATCTTTGGCACTCCTAGGAACTCTCTTTTAATAGGTAAAAGCAAAAAATCTGCTGCAGTTCTTTGTAGCACTGTGTTGTGGGTTGACCCTGGCTGGATGCCAGGTGCCCACTACAGCCGCTCTATCATTCCCCTCCTCAACTGGACAGGAGAGAGAAAATACAACGAAAGGCTCGTGGGTCGAGATAAGGACAGGGAGATCACTCAGCAATTGCCCTCACAGGCGAAACAGAGTCAGCTTGGGGAAATTAGTTTAATTTATTACCAATCAGATCAGAGTAGGATAATGACAAACCAAACCTTTAAACAGCTTCCCCCCACCCCTCCCTTCTTCCCAGACTCACCTTTCACTGCTGATTTCTCTACCTCCTCCCCTCCAGCAGCGTGAGGGGAGGGGGAATGGGGCTGCGGTCAGTCCATCAGACGCTGTCTCTGCTGCTCCTTCCACCTCAGGGAAAGGCTCCTCCACACGCTGCCCTGCTCCAGCGTGGGGTCCTTCCCACAGGAGACAGTCCTCCATGAACTGCTCCAACATGGGTCCCTTCCATGGGGTGCCATCCTTCAGGAACAAGCTGCTCCAGCATGGGTCCCCCATGGGGTTACAAGCCCTGCCAGCAAACCTGCTCCAGCCTGGACTCCTCTCTCCATGGGGCCGCAGATCCTGCTAGGAACCTGCTTCAGCATGGGCTGCCCACAAGGTCACAACTTCCTTCGGGCATCCACATGCTCTGGCATGGGGTCCTCCATGGGCTGCAGGTGGATATCTGCTCCACCGTTAACCTCCATGGGCTGCAGTAGCACAGCCTGCCTCACCATAGGCTTCACCATGGGCTGCAGGGGAATCTCTGCTCCAGCACCTGCAGCACCTCCTGCCTCCTTCTGCACTGACCTGGGGGTCTGCAGGGCTGTTCCTCTCACATATTTTCACTCCTTTCCTCTGTCTGCTTTTCCCTAGTCAGTTTTCCCCCCTTCTAAAATACATGTCCATCCCTTGGGGAGGGGGTAGGGAGTGAGCAAGCAGCTGCATGGTACTTGGTTGCCAGCTGGGGTTAAACCCGCTGGGGCTACCACTGTCACTGATGGGCTCAGCCTTGGCCAGCAGCCAGTCCATCTTGGAGCCAGCTGGCATTGGCTCCATTGGACATGGGAGAAGCTTCTGACACTTTCTCACAGCAGCTGCCCCTGTAGCCCCCCACTACCAAAACCTTGCCATGCAAACCCGGTTACATACTGGCTTAATATTTCCCAGAAGAAATGCCACCTGAACATGTTTATTTAAAACAAGATAGCTAAAATTGTCAAATTAAACAATGAAACATCATTTTGGGGAACAGAGAATGAAGAGTTGCTCTCTAGGCCAAGATTAGGCCCTGAGAGTGCAGTCTGGTGCTTTGGGGAATTTGGCTACGAGGTAATTTAAATAATCCGGATTCTTTTTATGAAATTGCTGTGTTGTTAAAGACTCCAATGCATAGCTAGCCATTAGAAGATTTTCCAACCTCTCCCCACCCTTTTGGAAAAAGTTACAGCACAAACAAAAATGTCATTAACAAGTGGATGAAGAGTGGTTGAACTAAAAAGAACACCCAATGGAAAACCTGTTTATCTCTGGGGAAGTACACACACACACACACACACAAAAGGAAAATCCCCAAACCAAAGAACAGAGCAGCTCTCTTTAGTAACAAAGAGGTTCTTTTTGTTGAGGGTACAGTACAACAAAGAGAGGGAAAGACCGTAGCAGAGAAAAGGATTCAGGGAAAAAAGTTTGATGTGAGAAGAGGAGCTTGACCCAACCTTACAGAGCAACGAAGCTAGGCAAGACAGATGTTTGGACCCAAACTCATAGCTATGCTCATCATGCCTCAGCTACACCAAGGGAACAGCAGCCAAAACAGCCCACAGAGGTTTCTGTACTCTTTGGTTGTATCTCTCCAGTAGAATAAACAGTATCAGAGAATATTCCCAAGTACTGGAACTTCCTCTTCTGACTGCCAGCATTGTCTCTGGGATGGGACCTCTGCCAAAAAGGAGGTTCCCCTGGCATGAGATGAGCCTTTCCAAGTAGGCAGTTTGGATGGGGACACCCTATTCTGTTTATTGTTATAGCTGTGAGCCATGTTGGCTGTGGAGCCTATGAACAACAGCAGAATTTATCATTTTACTGGTAGACATGTAGCCTTTACTTCTACAGATCTTTTGTGGGTCTTTAGTCCCTTCCCAAGCTCCCAGCTCCTCCCTCTCACCACCACCATTTCAACCACTATCCAAAGTTATAGGGTCTGCAAGGGGAATATACCTGGTGGCTCACTGGCAGTGTTCCTCTTATGTTTTTGTCCGTAAAGATGCCTTTCATATATGAAGGTTTTGCAACCTCTGTTGTTTGCCTTAGACCCACAAGTACATCCAAGCTTCCTCAGGTGTGCAAAATCATTTAACAATGTTCAGGTAGTAAATTAATAACTTCACAAATGCTTTCAAGTCCTAGACCTCTGTTGCAGCACCCTTTCTCTTTCCTTGCCAGGCCATTCCTCATCCATAGTTTTCGTCATAGCTTCTCATTCTTGCAGGCCTGGGGCATGACTGAAAACTGATGGCACAGTTCACCACCAGGAAAGATGTTGTTTTACTGAGTGGCCCTTTGAAATCCAAGCTAGTAGCATGCACATTGACATGGGTATCACCGGAGACTGGAGTCACTCAGACACCCAGGTGTGGCAGAGGTAAGGGAACAGTCAGAATGACACAGTGAGAAGGAGATTGTCTGTTTCCCATGAGTTTCCCCTTGTTTTATGTTCTAAAATCCTCATTTGTGCTACCTGGACAAGTTGAAAACTACCCACTGTGTCTGTGGTGTGAGCTGCTTCTCTTGTGATATATCTTCTTCCACATCCCATAGTGTATTGCAACAAAACATGCCAAAAGACCTGTATGGTCTTTACCAATAAAAGTGCAAATAGTGAGGACATGCCGTGCTGGTACAGACGCTTTGACCTCTGGTGCTCTTGCAACTTAATTCTGTCATCACAGATGATGAATCAGCAGAAGTACGGGTGCCAGATTCTGTAACACAGAGGAATCTTGAGTTAAATTAAATTCAGGTCTTATAATACAAATTAGCTGGAGAATAATGACAGAGATCATATTTTAAATTGTTTGATTGAATAACACCCTAAAACCAACAGCAGTCATTTTTAAGGGGACAAATGTTTTGTACCTTTGGGAATACTCACACTGGAGATAATGCAATGCTCTTCAGTTAATATTGGTTTCTCACAGCCCATAGCCTATTATCCAGATGAATAAATAACAAATGCACGCTCAAAACTCCAATTTAGACTTGGCTTGGCTGCCTCTGTACACACTGTATCTGTCATGTTTAGCTACTGCTGATACTTTGCTATCAATACGAGTGAATCATTTGCTGAATCACTTCAGATTTTCTCTCAGAGCTCTTTTAAGAGCCTTCATAACACTGTTATTCTGAATGTCAGCTCTCAATGAACCGAAAGGTCTGAACTCAGTGGTAAGACTCAGCAGCAGCTAGAAAAAGCTTCAAATATCACATGGCAAATCACCTTTCCAGCGCTCCTCTTTCTGTTGTTTTCTCCTCCCTCTCTGACCTCATCCTTTGCTTCTCCTGCCTGCCCGGTATGCCAGATTCATAAGGCTTTGGGATGGGGGATTTCTCTGGTTAGTAAATCCGCAAAATACTAACGATGTCCAGCCTACACAGATATTGGCAGTTTGCCTCTCTTTTCCATATCAAAGTGGAGAAACTGGGCTTGTAGTCAGAAAGAGATGAAACGGTGGGACTCAATGATGTTACAGGTCTTTTCCAACCTAAATGGTTCCATGATTCTCTAAGTCTGAAAGGTGAAGACAGCATCTCACCCTGGCCGGAGCAGGTATCTTCATGTTCTTTGAAAATACTTCCTTGAAACTTTAAAATACACAAGTTTACCAGAAGTTGAAAAGAAACGGAGGCCCTGGTCATGCAGCATTGCCACCTGAGCTTAAACCCACGTTTCAAGATCAGCTCTGGCTCTTCACTGTGTCTTCCTTCACCAGCCTTGGTTTCTTACAAGTTTTTTTCTGGAAGACTGGGTGTTTGTCCAGTGTTGTTCATAAGAGACACATAGCATGGAAGAGCTAGATTAAATACTTGACAGAATATATTTTTATAAAAATACGCTTTTTTCCAGTGGTCATATATTTCAAATAAATTTATGGATTTCAATAAAATTTTTCCAACTGAACAACAAAAAATATTGTGAAGTGATTCATTAGTAGTAATAATAATAGTATTAGTATTTAATACAGCAAGAGGTTGTGGCTTTTTTGGTTTCCAGGCTGGAACAGTAATGCTTTTAAAACACCAGAATTCCCTTGAGAATTACAAATGCTTATTTTTGTCTAGTTCCACATAACAATACATTGGTGGAACAAACCATCCTAGGGAAGCACCTTTTGTTTCGTGCAGTACATACAAGAAATTTTGCCTAAGGCAACAATCCATGACATAAATACTGAGACACCCAGAAATAGAAGGCTGCAGCCAAAGAAAGTTAGCGTTTCCAGGATGGTTATGCCCATATGGATTATGTTCAAAGAGCTGCCAGGCCCACGAAGTGCTGTGGGTGGCAACCTGCAGCTCTCAGGGTTGCGGCTCCTCGTGCGTGACTAGAGGACCCACAGGGAAGCTGGAGAGAGGCATCCTGGCGCACAGTTTGACCCACATCTGTCCCTCCTACTGTGATATATTCTATATCTCTGCCACTATCTATGAGATGTCTTGTCAAATGACCAGCTACTCAGACCTCAGCAAGGAACAAGCAGAAAGAGCTCACCAGCTGGTAATGCTCTTTATCCCATCTGTAAATCTCTCACTTCTAAATTTCAGTTTCTGCAAGCTTTACACAGCACATAGTAAGAGGTTTCACTGTGCCTTCCATCACTCTGGATTAACGGTGACAATAATAGTGTTTAACCTTTGTGGAGTTCTTTCTGTCTTCACAATGCTTGACTAACATTAACTAATCACGTTACAATAACTGGGCTGCTTACCATTCCTACTCTTTACAGTGCCACGAATAATCTGATAATTGTTTCTTTAGCTCATATAAACAGCTTGTCCACTCTCCTGTCATTTTCTGTGTTTCTTAAGCTATAGATTTCTGATATTAACCGAAGAAATGAAGAAGTTTGTCAAGCTTGCCCTAAACTAAGGCATATAATTACGTTAATACGGTAGGTCAGAGAGCAAATTTCTAAGAAAACTCCATGCATGTTCTACTGCATTCTTAGATCTATATCCCTAATTATGGGCATCTTCTGAGGGTTATATTGTTTGAGAATTAAGAAGTGTGAAAACATTTCTCTGGAATCCGTTCATAGTGATTATTTAAAAGCACTCTATATTTAATGTTTCAAACATTAAGTACTGACATACTATGCCATACTGTAGTAGTGTATCTGCTATAGGGGGCAGAGACACTGGTTTAAGCAGCTTACAGTTCAGTATAGAAATTCTGTTTTATTGTTGAGAAGCACCAAATTCTGTGTCTTTTCCAAACCAATGTCAAGAAATTTATAATTTATAGCCTCAGATAATCAGCAGAAGGTTCAGGAAATAAGGATTGCAGACTTCCCACATTTTATCCAGGTTTAACTATTGATGTGGAATAATCACTCCATAGCAAACAAATAGATTTATTTCCATATTCAGAAGTGAAATTGATTTATTTGGCAAATAATTGTTTCTCTGTGCTGTCCTTTTTCAGTGGAATAGCACTATTGCATTATCTCATGAGATCTACTGTGGTTTGGATCATGGTTGCTTGCCAGTGGTATTGAGACTCTCAGCTGGAGATAGTGCAAACTGTTTGCATTGATGGTGCATTTTCTTTGGGGTCCTTGATTTCTATTTTAAGATCTGATTGCTTTCAGCTTTCATCCATGGGCCTCTGTACTTTACAATCCTTGCATTACCAGTCCCCAGCTTTACCCAAGGTAAGACATAAACTATGCTATATCCTTACTGGCACCTGCAACAGAATCAGTTATCTCTGCCCCAGTCTCTAAGAGACAAGCAGATCCCATTATTATTCCTTTATTAATACAGTTTTGTGTGCATGGTGCTTTATAAGGAAAAGATGAGTCACTGTTCCAACAGATCTCACCCTATAAATTAGATGTGGCACATTGAATGACGACAGTAAAATGATTGGGGAAAGAACACATTTTAATATATGAAATTATTGAAAATTCCCTTTATGTTCATATCTTGTTTGTCCAAGACATACAATTCAAACCCAAAAGATAAGGGAATATGCTCAAAATGGGGCTAGACCCATTCCTCTTGCAAGCTCAGCTCTTCTGTAAGTGCAGAGGACAGCACTTGTTCTGAAGAAGATAGTGTAGCACTCTGACAACAGAATTTATTCTTAGCCACAAAAAGAGATATTAAAATGAATAATGACTCATCTCAGTAGGCACTGAACTGCAGCCTTAATCCCAATCCTGGTGGGAGAAGGATGACAGTCATAATACTCCCATGTGTGAAGCAAACATTTTTACAAAATTACAGGTACTTCAAAAACACAAGCAAAATTTTCTCTTGCTTCAGTCTGCAGAAGAGCATCTTGCCTCCACTCTGCACCAGGGCACAGGGATCTGACAAAAAACCTCTTCCAGCCCTGGAGGTGCTCCCTGTGTAAGCTCCCCTCAGCCATGCGAGTTCCTCTGCACATTCTACTTGTCTAAGCCCCTGCCAGCACAAGTCAGGACAAGAAAAGATAATTTTTAATTTGAAAGCCAAACTTAACAATTATTTGCTAGGAAAAATGGCAGTTTTGGCTGTCCTACCTGTACACTATTAATACCTTGTAAACCTGTATATATGGACAATGGAAAGCACTTTTTTTGCTAGGTGTTCCTTGTCTTGGTGAAGTCAGATCCTTTAATCCTTCAAGCCAAATTAGTACAAAGCAAAGTATTTCAGTGAAGTACCTAACCACTGCCATGGTGAGAGTCAGGAGGAAGCCACTGCCTGGGGACACCTGGAGCCTGGAAGTATCATGATCACGCATGAGTGAAGAGTTAATTAAAAGAGAGAGAGAGGATTTTAGATATGAGCAGAGGAAGAGAAGGTGACATCAAGAGGAATCACCAGCACTCTCGGACGGTTTCTGTCTTGTTTTGCTGCAATAGACATCTACCTTGCAAATCCTGCAACTCTGTGTAGACCCATCAAGAGGCTACTAATGCAGACAAGGCGGGCTCTGCGGGATGCAGAAAGGCATGGCAGAGGAGCAGCTTCTGACAGCACATCATGAGGCTGCCTGCTCTATTGCCTCTGGCAGATCTGGAAGAAATTCAGCCTGGGATGAGCATGGCTGAACTGTAAATAAGAGAAGCGTGTTTGTCTCTGTCTGGAAGGTTTTCCATGTACGAGACAGTCCTACATGAAGCACGGTGTTTCTCCAGGACCACCCTGTCTTGTTTTGCACAGTGTTCACAGAAACCTGAGTGTGATGTTAGTAAACAAAGGAAAGGCTGTGGCTGTGTCAGGAAAACCAGCTGCTCCCAGCCTGGAGAAGCTCTCACTAATTGGCAGTGTGCTTATTTTGTGTTCTTACATTGCCACCCTCTGACAACCCAGTGGATTAAAACACTGTTGTTCAAAAGACAGACGAAGTTTGAGCAATGCGTGTTCATGAAGTATGAGCCTGAATACAACAGAGTGGAAATGCATTGTCACTGCCACGCTTTGGCTTGAATTTAATAACTTTCAAGTTGTTTAGTAAGTTTTCCTGGATATTTCTCATCTATTGCTGATTTGCTTAAAAGCTGATTTGGGGATGTGTAGCAGAGAGAGTATTCAGCTCAGTGCAAAAACCTAAATCGGTCTCTACGAGTGTTTCCTCACCCCCCAGAAGAATTAGAGATGAGAAATAGTGCTCTCCTTTGTATTCCAAAGAAACGAAGCCATTTGCTATACAGAGTAAGAGCAGAGAGTATTTATAGAGGATTCATGGAAGCAGGAATACCAAAACTTTAAGACCAAAAGACCAAAGCACATTGTACATAGGTGCTGTGAATACTAATCCATGTACAAGGATAGCAGCTACTGCTCCATCATCATGTGGAAACCAACCTGTTTTCCACATATTGGGGGTTATATTCTGCCTTCCTGACCTACCATCCCACCAAGAGCTTGTCTGTGAAAAATCTAACATTTCTATCTGTGTGAATGTCAAATTATACAACACCTAAAGGGCACAAAATGCAGGGCACAAAGTAAACACTCCTGTCTTCTCGTATGAAATGTGAAAGGTAATTTTACATAATGTTTACCTTCAGTCAGAATTGCTTACATCTGAAAGAGCAGTGCACAAAGACTAGCTGAAAGGCAAAAAGCTGTGCATATGTTTTTGGAATAGAGGGAATTATGTATGCTGTGTATGGCCTTTTACTTGATACCTTCTTAAGAGCATCTTATTATTAGAAGAGAGATGTGGACAAATTGAAAAGAGCGCAGTAGAGGTTTACCAAGACAGTTATGTGGGCAGAGCATGGCATACAAGTTCAAGGTGAAGGAGCTGGTGGGACAATGTTCCGCACAATCTGGGCTAGTTTTGACGTTAGTCCTTCTTCTGTCTTTCAAGGTTAGACCAGACAACCTCCGGAGGTCCTTGCCAACTTACATTTTTCTGTGAATATGACATCCTTTCATGGCCATATGGACAGTGTTGTTTCACGTTGCATATCTCAGGTTTGCTCCACAGCTTATGTCCCTTCTATCAGACGAGAGCGGTGCTGCCAGGTAGCTCCCTGCTTCAGCACCAGGGACAACGAGGAGCTTAAAACCTTCCAAAAAAGATCCACTGCAAATATGGAGTGTTATAAGATAAAGGGTTCCTTGTTATTTTGTTTTGTCAGGTTGTTTTCACAAAATGCAATGTTGAAGTGCAGAATGTCCTTCAGACTAGAAAGTAGAAGTTATGCAGCTTGGTTAGCGATCACAGAAAAAGCCTGGAGAAAAAACTCTCTTCAAAAGTGACATTTTTAATAATCTACTTCTTATCAAGATAGGGAGTCAGGACACACAAAATATGCTACACATTACAACTTCCACTTCTGTCGTGGATGTCACCTTAACTTGAGTAAATAAAGATGGTGAAATAGTGGGTACCATAGTAGATGCAACGCAGAAATAAATACTCTCCCAAATAACAGCTGAGGGTTTGGGGTTTGTCAGGTGGGTTTTGGGGAGTTTCCTTTTTTTTTATTCCCTTTCCGTGGCTTTATTATCTCTTTAGAAAAAAACACCTGAAGCAACAACAAAAAATATTCCTGGACAGAGTTTGCATGAAACTTAAACATGAATGAATGGCGACCCTTAAAATACAACAAGTATAGAACATGATTGTGGGGCTCAAATTCTAGGAAATGGCCCAGTCCAGCAGTAAAATAGAGATAAATGTGACTGCTAAAAATAGCTTGATTTCCTTTGATTATAAGAAAAGGTGTTTTTGTTTATTTGAGCAAATAATTATTAGATTATTTATACCATGATTGTTACCATAATATTTAAGTAGAGCTGAGAAAATTCTCAATCAGAGTTTCATTTATTTACGTATCTAACATTATACTTGTCTCTCAAAAATGTTGTATACCCGAAAGCTTTTTGAACATACTGTCAGAAAAAGCAGATGCTGAGGACACTGATATTCAAATCAGTTCTTTAGTTAACAAGAAAGATTTTGACTGATATGGGAAACAAGTTTTACAGCTTGAGACATCTAGTAAAAAAGTAAAATATCCCTTTTAATTAAGAAAGATCAATGAATGAGAAAATTCAAATTAATAATAAAATAATTAAGGATAAATGTATACAACATTTTTATGAACAATTTTAAAACCAATTGAAAAAAGCGGTTTTTTACAAATAATTCACAATTAGAAAATATTAGTATGACTGTTCTTAGTGACTATCTCAATCATTAGAGTATGGAATATTTACTTACATCCAAGAAGATGCTTATCTTCACTGTTAGCCTTGTTTGTAGATAAAACTCGGCATCTGATTTTCTGTCATCTCTAGCTAAAGCTGACATATTCCTCTGTTTCTATACTAAAAAAAATAATAATCTGGGTTTATGGGAAGGAACATACTGACCAAATGAAAAGACAATGCAAAAGATATCTGATGTGGTAAACATGGCTGATGGAAACCTGAGATTAGAGAGCATTACGCTAGACAGATAATAGTGAATTAAGATCTTTCTTTCCCTTGGATTGTCTACAGGAGATGAGACAAGAAGAGATTTGTCATCTCCTCCTCTAAGAGAAGTCAAAAATAAAGGAATGAAGCTAAGCCTGGGAAAATGTGGGTGGTGGGAGGAAAGTGTTATTTTACTTTGTTTCTGACTATCCAAACCTATTTAATAGGGAATAAATTAAATTAATTTTCCATAGGTTGAGTTTGTTTTGCTCATGATGGTAATTGGCAACTGTTCTTCCTGTCCTTACCTTGACCCATAGCTTTTCTTCTTATTTTCTCCTCTAACCCTGTTGCAGAGGGGGAGTAAGAGAATGTCTGGGTGAGTGTCTGGCCACCAGTCAAGGTTAACCCATTTCAATCACAGGGAATGGTAATGTCATACAAGAATATTAAGCAATAAAATATACTGGCCTAATCAGGACTGGGGAGACACTGACATGTGCTCATACAGTTTCTTCTGGGAATGGTCCTCGTTGATAAAGGAATTACTTCTAAGTATAATAAATATAGCGTTCTGGAGACTTACAGAGAAAGGAAAAACGTTTCCAGATAAACAGCAAAATGGTACTCATAACCAGAATACAAAAAGAAAAAGATGCATGTCCAATGTGATTTTTGAAATTATTGTTTTCTGACACACTATGTTTTTAATTGCGCAGGTTTAATAACATATTGACAAGAGAAGCAAGAACTATATTTAGACTGTTTCATCACGGAAAATAAATACGGGGGTTTTTGGCTTTGCAAAACTAAGTTGTCTCATTTCGTTGCCTTTCCTAAGAAAAACTCTGGCCCAGAAAGGATTCATCATAGCAAAAATTGGTCCAAATTTCTCCTGCTTTGGAAAGCTATGAGCACGAGAAAGCAGGAGGTCATAGTGGAAACTGTTTTGCAACTGTAACTACAGTGGCCTAAATGAATGCCTGTTCTTATGTGCAAAGATGTCCCAGATGAATACTTCTACTTCAGAACGTATCATTGTGCTCAAAACCCAGGCAGCTGAACAAAATGTCCTTGGTGTTTTTGTGGCAGACAGTGCACAGTCTCAGTATGTTGTTCTGAAATGGGAGAGAGTAGGTGTACACCCGGGTGTTCACACAGTTTCCTGTTTGGGGCGGTATTTGTCTGATGTTCATTTTAACATTCTGCCTAGGGTAATTTTTCTTCTAAATTCTCCAAAGCACAGAATTAAGAAAGAGGGTTAAATGGTTGATTTAATTAAGTTAAAAGCTATATCTAAAGTGTGTGCCAGCTACTAAAAACCATTTGGAAAAGCTTCAGTTTTATCCTTACTTTCCGGAGTGGGCATTCTTCCAGCCACTGAATCAAGAGGCAGAAAAACCTGCTTAGAAAACCTTATCAAGTCAATACACATCCTTCTTCTCCCACATCAATGTCTCCCAGATGCCTTGAAGCACAAGCTTTAGCAGCTTCCTACCTAGGCCCCCCGAACCGGTAATCTTTTGAAGATACTAGTAGGAGGAGCATTGAATGACATCTATGGTATTCTAGCCAGGGCTAGAGGATCCCACCACATTATGCCCTACACAAACACAAGAAGGTCTTGTTCTACAAGAGCTACTGTCCAAGAATGACAAGAGGAAAACAATTTATCTCAAAGGGCTTAACTGAAGCAGAAAGTTTAAAGAACAGGAAGCACAGACACATGTACTCTGTTTCTGTGTTGTATATCACCTTGGGAAAGAACATACAGCTTTCCCCTCTAATGGGTAGAGGAGGTTCATCGCCTACAGCTGCTGGCATGTAGACATGCCTTGCAGGTACAGACAGGTTGGACTCCATCCATCTCTGTATTTTTCACACCATTACTAATTGTTGTACGGCATCCCAAGTGAGCCCATGTCCCACCTGGGACAATATCTACACACTGCCAGGTGCAAGCCTCGAATGGCACAACCGAATGGGAACACGCAGCAGCATGGGCAGGGGACTTCAAGAGCAGGAATGGCAGTACTGACCTCACATAACCTGAGCAGACCTTCACTTCGCTCATCCTCTGCTAGGATGACTCAGTGTGGCATTGGCGTCAGTGATCCTCCATGTTAACCAATGGCACACGTGGAAGGAGAGGGAGGATTCAGAAGTAAACAAGTATTTAGGCAACAGAGCCTTTTTAAAGTTCAAGATGTTTTGCTTATACTGTGTCTCATTGGGAAAGGAGGACTCAGCTGAGAAGTGAGACTTGAAGGAGATTAGACAGATAAAAGTTGAAAAAGGAATAGGAAAATCACGTCAAATCCAAGCAAACAGGTCAAAGTAATAAACTGTCAGACAGAAATGGGGGACCAGCAATTAACAGCGTCAAAAAAGACAAACAGGCAGTAAAAAACCAGAAACAAGCAAACAGGCATTCACACAGGCAGACCAAGTTCACCTCCCACTATTTCTTTCTGTAATTCTGGAGTCCTTATTAATGGGATTACAACTAAACCAGTGTACTGAGAAACCCAGTGAGGACTGCCAGGTCTCAGCTCCCTTCAGATGGAGACCTGCTCCACGTGGGCTGGATCACAAGGTTTGTTCCAGGGCGGGGAGTGTGCAAACTCATTTCCCATGAAAAGATGGAAACTCCACTCTGTGTGAAAATATTGGGAATCTATGTCGATACACAAGTCTCTTTCCTGCAATATGGTTTTCCGTGAGAGACAGTAATTCAGCTCTACATTTTTTCACAGTGTACCTTGCAGGTTCTTCCTATGGATACACATACTTCGAGGATCAAAGACAGAATGTGAGAGAAAATATGTTTATTTCACTTACAACAGCAAAGTATAATTCCTCTGGCCTGTTCAAGTTTCAAATAGGGATTTGTGTGAGCTACATCTTACATCTGTTTTGGGCCCCAAGGGAGCATTTTTAACATTGGAAACCTTTAGCTAGAAGATTTATGTTTCAACACCAGCTGGAACAATAGCAAGCTCAAATACAACGTACAGTTCAGTATGGAAATTAGATGACTGATACAGGTCACGAGATAGATGGAGAGTAGTGAATATGCTCCCACTCATATTAGAATTGCCTACAACAAAAAAATTACAGGGCAAAGATAACAACCATTTTCCTACTAGTTGGTTTATGTTGCAAATATGCCTAGGAAAAGAATATTTTTTTTTTCCAGAATATTGTCTGAAAACCAACTTCTTTTTTGGCTGTATACGTATCCTTCTTAAAGCAATCTTTATTGGCAAAATGAAATCTGTTATACCTTTCCCAGTATAGGGAGAAGAAGATAAGTTAGTGGAAGAAGCAGCTGCCAGCCAGGCCTCCCCTAACAGGCTGTAAAACCATTATTTTGCAGAACAAGTTCCAATGCTGTTCAGATGAGACATCAGAGCTGACATGGCAGGCTTTACTGGCATGACCAAAGGGAGGGTGCGTGTGGTGCTGGTGCTGTCCCTAATGTGGTTGCATAGCAATTCCTTTGATAATTGTGGTGATGATGCTTCTCAGAAACAAAAGGAACTTTTCATCAGGAAATCAATATTCAATCTAAAACATGGTTAATGGCTTGTGGTACTTCTACCTTCTAGCTAACTTTCTTTTTTTCACCTTTTTCTTTCTTTCTTTCTTTCTTTCTTTCTTTCTTTCTTTCTTTCTTTCTTTCTTTATTTATTTATTTATTTATTTATTTATTTCGTTTTTGGGGGTTTTTTGGTTGTTTAGTTTTTTTTAAATTATTATTATTAAATAATTTTGTCATCCCAAAACTTGTCCGGAAAGCCAGTGAAAAAAACAGCATTCAAAGTGAGTGAGCTTCTGGTCCTCAGTGCCAAACTCTCCTAAATAAAATAAAGGACTGAGTCATTCTCAATGGAAAAGCTGGTGCAAATTTTGCGCCATGGTGGTGTGTTCAATTTATAAGGGTTTCTACAAACATTTAAGCAGTGCTCTCCTGAATGCCTAGTTAGGAACTTGCCTGGTTTATACCAGTAATTCAGCAACTGACATTTCCTCGTGTTTAAACACTAAGACCAATGTGGTTTAAACTAACACAGTATATTGGGAACAAAAGGAAAACACAATAACGCAGCAGCTCAGGGAAAGAACCAAATGACAACGTGCAGGATTACCATTTTCTGCCCTGGTGTCCCAGTCTGCTCCCCACAGCCGAGGTAGCTAACTGCTAGCTTTCCCTTGCCATTGTACTCACACTTAATTCATTGCCCACGTTGGTAGGATCCCCCATGGTACGGATAATTTTAGTGGGCTCCATGGGTGATTTCAGCTGAAATGACCCAAATTCAAAGATACACACTGGTACAGTGGCTGCACTGCAGCTGCTTTGCTCTGAACGGCTCGTGCTCTCACCCGTAGGTCATTGCTCAGACCCTGAACTGCTGAACACATCTCCCACCCACCCCTTCAGGGTTTGAGATGTAGTTCAGAGTAGAATTAAAGGCCTTTAGTAAGCCCTCTGCCTACAAGAGAAACAACTTCCGTAGTAAAATGTAATTTTATTCCAAGTTTTTATCTTCTTTTCATTTTCTGCTGGCATTTCCCAGAAGCCATAGGCAGTGGGCAGGGGGGACTCCCCCACCCAGGGCATGTCTGCCTGCTCACTTTCAAACATGAATGCCAACATTATGTTCATTTCAACAGTAAAACTTCACAGCTTATTTTTAAACAGAAAATTTATAAACTGTTACATAACTGACATCCAGCAGAGGCCTGATCCATCCCGTTAATTCCCTTTTTTCAAAAGCAGATGTAGGCAGAACATTCACCAGCTTGGCAGGAGCCTCCATACCTCTCCAAGCTTTCTGGGCTGCTTTTCTCCTGCTTCAATGTCGGGTATTAAGAGTAAGCTCATCCTCTTTCATGGCTTCAGACCACCAGGTTTACAGCAATTTATAACAGCTTTAGTACCTCCAAGATAAATAGATTATAGGTAGTAAAACACACAAGTGATTCCATGCATTCCTATGTGCTCTGTAAGTGACAGGGATGAAGGCTGTCTAGAGGCAGAAGAAATATATGGATGAGAGCCTCTCTCCCACACAATAGTGAACCAGGCTGAGGTAATCCACCGTGTCCCCTGTAAAGTAGCTCCTAATATGAGAAAAAATCCCTCAGCTCCAGCAACAATTAGCACTTCTTAACCTCCTCTACATGGTGAGGGCAAAAAATAAGGAGGGTTTGAAGTGTTAAAGTAGTAAACAGTCCCGTCTCCCCCCCCAGACTGAAGCAGGGTGAATAGGGGGATTATAAGAGAGAAGCAGAAAGTCCAGGTCTCCCTGGGCAGCTGACTTAATGGTTGTCTACGTGATTGTGGTTTCCAATACAGAATCAAAACAGTTTCTAGTAGCAACCAGCTGTAAACATTTGGGTTTCTGAAGGTAATGAACTCACTCTCCAGCTAACAAACAGTGGAGTCATCAAGTACTACAATTTCAGTCCCGTAAATATAACACCAGTGGATATCGGTGAGCTGCTTCAATCGAAACACCTCACATTGGGCTAACGCTTTTCTTTAGAAAACAAACACATGCAGATGGGATTTGTTGTCAGAATGGGATCATGATTGCAAATGAATGAGGTCATTCACAATGATGCTGCTGCTGTAGGAGCAGGTCCTTGCCTAGTTGCTAGGAAGAGCGTGTTGTTTTTTATCAGGTAAACACGTAATGTTAGTCTTCCTCTGTCGAAAAGGAAAGAGGACACAGAACCATTTACTGGAAGTGTCATGTGGATTACTTTTCAAACCTGGAAGGAAAATGTCTCTGCAATGAATTTGCATAATAGGCGGAATTCTATTGCCAATGAGCAGTAAATGCAAATCTGCTGTGACACAGGACTTCTACTTCCATTCACCTGAAAATCTCAGGAAATTGAGCCTTGTTACAGGTGGAAGTAATGGAGCACAGCAAGGCGAAGTCACCTCACAAGGAAATGCATCTGGCAACATCAGTGGCAAAAGCAGACTCCCACATCTCCAGAGTCCTGGGGCCCTGCTGCATCTATTTATCACATTGCAGTGGGGAAATCCTTTGGTAACTTACAGTTAAAGATGCTGGGAAGAAGCAAGAATACCTGTTCCCAGAGCAAGGAGCTTGTTAGCTAATGGCATAGAGAGAAATATTCTCCTTTATTCAAGACAAATACGAAGGTAGAAAAACGTCCTGTAGCTAAGACCGTAAGTAGGTTTGCAACCAGCTTCAGAAGACCCATGTTCCGTAATCCCCGGAGAGCATATAAGTTTCAGGTTTACCTTTCCATGCAGCTCACTTTACTATTTTTTCTTGGTTTCTTAAGTATGTTTCATAACCTAAAGATCTCATTTTCAAACAGCCAGACAAGTTTGGTGTCTTTTATTAAAATATCCTGTGTGGATATGGTATACAAAGGTTCCTGTCCCAAAGAGCTTATGACTGATCATGATTCTGTGCACAGACCTGTATCCTTTATGACCAGCTGCCTAGACAGATACCTTATGGCATATCTATCTGTTGCCAGCTACCTGCTTTGAAAATTAGCCCAGTTATGCCTGGATTCACCTTATCTGGTTTAATGTATGAGTCAGTGGAGAGCTAGTTGATAATAAGTGAGGAAACATTTTCTTTTGGACTTGTGTGCTTCTCTGCCCATCAGCTGTTGAGGGAGCCTAGGTAACTTTGCTCCTCATTTTGATGTCCCATGCTATACGTAGCTGCAGGTGAGGTATTCCTGGGCCCAAACATCCAGATTACATGGGCTTGATTCTGCCTTCATTGGATTGTCACAGAGGTAAATTCGACAGAGCTACTTTTGTGCAGACAAGAGCACATCATTATTTTAAGGGAGGCTGTTCAACGTATTTAGGTGCATGGAGGAGGTGAGCGTCAGCTGAGATTTCCCATTGGCAGGATCCTTTCAGACAGTCAATTCCTTTCTCACAATTTACCTGGAAATTCAGCTATGATGAAAACATTTATTGGCTAGTAGCATCATGCACATCAAATGGTTTAAGCAGGGAATGCCTGTTTGTGAAAATCAGTCTGTGTGGGCTCTCTGGTTCAAAGGGCTGTACAAAAGCTAGTTTTTCCAGGAGGGGCAATGATGAACTCTTCCCAGGCCTCTTGGAAACTCACATAACATATTTCATATGGGTGCAGCACATTCTCCCGTCCCACTCCACATCTGGCTGGATCTACTACAGCCTCTCTTCATTCACCCTCACTTCCAAATATGTCCGGGAGTGGACTGGGAGTGAATGTAGCTATCAGCCCTCTTTAAAGAATGGTGGAAAATGAAGGTTTCTGAACAATACTTTTTCTTCCAAAATTGTACAAGGACACACTATAAATCTGGCCATGCTTAATGTTATGAATGTCAATGGAGAGCACAGGATTTTACTGCTCTCTTCAAGGGAGTAACAGTTGATCTCAGACTGAGAGAGGGAGGCAAAAGCAAAGAGATGCAGAGACAGGAGCTCACTTAAGGAATGCCTGACAAAGAGATTGAAGGGAAGGTGGGAACAAGAGTAAATTCTGTCAAAAGATTCTTTTGTGAGATAGGACTTTACCTGCCTGTAACTAATAATGCCAACAGATTTACAGATCACATATAAATTCCCCCAGGATAGGTGCAGGGTCATCAGCATCTAAAGAAATTAGTACTCTGACACTTTGAAAGCCACAGGCTTGCACTGGGAGAGGAAAAGACAAGGCAAAACAGACAGCCAGCTGTCAGGACAACACCAGATATAGGGTTTATTGCCTCCGGACAGGATAGGCACCCGTATTTTGCATCACCAGCCCTTGACTACCCAAACATGCATCTCCTAAACCAGTGTGAGTCAGTGGGGATTTCGAGGTCTGGCTGCCAGCACAGCATACAGCCGGGACTCAGGCTGTTTTGCTGTCATCTGGAAGTTCATCAATTTCCAAAATTCCATCCTCTGACCAAGCCTAATCTTAGCCTTGATGCTATGTGACTGTCTCAGTTGTGCTGCCCCAAAGCATCGTACGTATCTTTTTTTAGTAATGTGCAACTTAAGCCATTTGATTTCTTAAAATGAAATCAGATCTGTCTTGTTACAGGCCATAGAAGTGAGAATGGACCTAAATGAAAACCCAGTCATCTGAGTCATTTAGATCTGTAGATGGAAGTCATTCTGCACTGCTGTACAATGCATAGTGAACACAGGACCCTGTGCAAAAACAAAGCGATATTATTACATGTTTTGAAAAACAGTTTTGAAGGGGCTGGCTGCCAAGGTCATCAATTTGAGCATGAATAAATTATTCATTCTCTACTGTAAGGATTATTTGGCAAAATTTGTTACTACCTAGAGTTAATTTAGTTTAAAATAAACAGTGCAGAGATTTTGGAGCCACCATAATATATAACAAGCAACAATTAATAACACCTGCAAAAATGAGGAACTATCCTAGCAAAAAGGTTAAAACACATAATTCCTTTTACACAGGGAATTAAGCACAACATTAGTAAATCATAAACTCACCAAAAGAGGCAATTTAGGTAGAATTTTTCAGGAGGAATGTGGGGCTACATGCGCAAAGCTGCTGAGAGCAGGTGGTCCCTTTCCTTTTTATCTTACTGCACCCTATCCCATGTAGCAGAGTTTATCTGCTGCATAGGTGACATCCCCTGTACCGATTCCTGTATTCCAGTGTCTGAATACAGTTGGTGGACACTGATAGCAAAGTTCAGCTATCTTTTGTCTGTCTATCCCAGCCAGAGCTTGAATATATAGCTCTTACTTTTTTTTTTTTTTTTTTTCCCCTGTAATAGAGAGAAGAGGTTGCACTGAAAGAAGGTAAAACAGAATGCTAATTTTACTTTAAAATATGACATGCATAACAGCAATGACACCATAATTCATTAAATATAAATTCTACAGTGATCTGTAAATGTTATTCCCACAAGATATGTCCTATGTATTACGTGTAACTCCTTAGTCAGCCACTTCTGGAATCCCACCAGTTTTCTCAGAGACTGTTGTAAAAATTCAGATCTAGAAGGTAGGTGCATGGGGAAAGGGGAACTAAATGCTGGAAGTTTGCTAGTAAATGTCATTCTGATATACATAGTATCAGCAAACAGTACCAGCGTACCTTACAACTTTGTCTGAAATTTTCCATCCTCTCATTTTCTGTTGTATTTCTCAGTGACAAAATACTTCTATTTGTAAATCTTCAATGCCCTCATCTGTGTGTGTGTGGTTTTTTTAATGCTAATGTCAGAGTGGAGTGGTCACACAGCTGAGTACCACAATGATTTCAAACCCCACAGAAAATGCAATGTCCCCCTTACTACCATGTGGGATGAGCCACGTTTACAGTATGGCAGCACCAGTGTCTCATCACTAATTTTTTAACTTACTAGAAAAGGGCCGTATCCTTGTTTTCCAGGTTGTCCTTTTGGGAAAGACTCTGCACTGTGGACGACAGAGAGAGATATATATACATATATATTTGTATGCACTACACCTTCAGAAGAAACGGAGGTCATACCGATTTTATGGCAGATATGTTATTGGATTATGCTCTGATTCAGTGTATTGGAAAGAATATTAAAAACATAGCATTGTCAGGAATCCTGACAACTGCATCAGTTTTAAATTCTGGAAACATGGAGGGCAAACTATTTACAATGGACACAGTGAAACATTCAGAGATATTGAATTATGTGACAGGATGTGGGGGAAGGAGTATGATCACCAATTTGTTTTGTTTCGGGTATATTGCCAGTCCCATATTTTTGTAACGCAGTCAAGGGTTGCTGTGGTTGTGTTTCAAATCTTGTTTCAAAACTGGGAAATTTCATGGTTCTTTTGCCTAAGAGCACATTTAAAGTGTCTGCTTAACTGTTTAATTAGCAACTTGGAACAACAGTCATTTGTCACAAATGTAAGTTTACATAACCAAAATATTAGGAAAAGAATTACTAATTAAATTTGTTGAGTATGGATAACACGCTATCCTTTTCCCATAGTTTCCTGTCATTTACTGCAGTGGTACATCTTTTCTGTCAGAAATACACCATGAGCTTTACTATTACATTTTAATTTCTCTTAATTTGTCTGCAAAAGAAATGTAGTTTATGAGAACCTGAGACAGTTACAATTCTGATGAAGAGATTTCCCTCCCTCACCTTTTTGCCTTTTTTTTAAAAACTTTTTTTTTGACAGCCAGGTTGTGAAAGATCAGCGATAGAGCTTTGGGCTCAATTACGCCATCAGATAAGCAGCATATCTCTAAGACTCTCTAGCTAATTTATACACAAGAGATGCTTAAATTGGTTCTCTTGTGTAACTTAACATGCACTGAAAGTTCTGCCATTGGGAAGAACGTCAATCAAATGAAGAAGATCCGCGCAGAAAGCAAGCACAGATGGTAGGTGATGAGTGCTGATTTTGGAAAACAGAAAGAAATATAAGAGAGAGTTTTGCCCTACTAAGCAAACTATTGTTCTGACTGTCACTGTTTGATACGTAAGCAATTTTTCCTATCTGATAAGTCCTTTAAAAGTGATGGGTTAAATGATGTTTCTTAATCAGCCACTCAGACATACTGAGATCATAGATTAAAAATGACTATGACAATTGTACACATGGGCAAGTATGTGATACTGAAATCTGCAAGAACAGAGGTAGCTTTTTCATGTCATTCTTGGGGCAATGCTGCCAGTAATCCTCAAAATCAAGAATGTCAAGTATTATTCAAGCAAAATATGGAATAAATTATTTCAAAGTGAGAAGTACATTCTGTAAACAGTTCCTGCTTGTCTGAAACTTTGTACAACTTCAAATTTTAGGGTTATAGGTTTGTGAATTTTCTTCAGACACTGCATAAATTATTAAAAAACTCAAAATTTGGTATAGATCACTATGGATGTCTGTGGATCTTCCATGCAAATAATCTGCTATGAATGAGATTAGAAAGAATTGTAATTTATAGTCCAACAGCTTTTTTTTTCCTTTTCCTCTTCTGCAAATACTGTAGAAGAAAGAGAGTCCTAGGGTCAATAAAAAAAGCTGGAGACACATTATCTCATCTCCATTTCTAACTGCCATGCAAACTGTCTTGATTATTTGTACATTTTTTCTCTGTGGCCCAAATTTCCTCTAAGCTATTATCCTCCAAACTGGCTCTTGCTCTAAATCCCTCCTTTAAAGTGGGGCACGTCGTGAGGAAGGTGTTGCAGAAGTGTAGAGCCAATCCAAGAACTCCAGAATAAAGCTTCAGGTGTCAGCTCCCATGGGGTAACAGATCTCTGTTACACTGTGGTGTTGAACAGATCACCTGAATCTCAGGATAGAGTGATGTGACTATCTCATCAAATACTTATTGATAACACATAGGAAAAAGAAAACATTACAAATGACTGTAGTGTGATGGATACTTCCTGAAAGTTTGCACGGCCAGTGGAAAAAAAAAAAAAGTCATCTTTACTACTTCTGAAAACAAGAGATAATAAATTTTCTGAGGATCCGAATAATGCAACATTGGATCTCATCTCATCGAATGAAGGAGAGTTGGTCATTAACCTAAGAATATGTGGCTGTTCAAGCACAGGTGGCTATCATTATATAAGTTCAATGTTCTACTGAATATTGCAATAAGTAATGGTATACGTGTACAGGGACTTGAACAGTATCAATTGCCAAAGCTTTACACATAGTTGGAATTAGTGAGGGAACTACAAACTTAGACTGATTTGTTTTAAAGAGACTATGAGTTGTTGAAGGACAACTGGCATCCAAAATCCTTGATTGTGCTTGTAGGGATAAACGTAACATACACCAAAAGACATCATACACATAAAGACAGACATGGGAGTAATGTTATAACATCAGCAGAAATTGGTATGTAAGAACTGGAAAAAGAAAAAAGTAAATAGGAAGGATTACTACTTATCATTTTGGAAACTTTATAAAGTCAGTCCAAATAAGAAGGTATTTCACAAACAAAACATAACAGAACAAAACCCCTAGACAACAATTAAAGTACGTTATTAAATATACATAGTGAAACTGAATGAAATTTAAAAAAGGTGGAGAGGCTTTTTCCATCAAGAACTAAGAACTCAAATGTACTATCTCAGCTGAATAGGAAGCTCGTGTTTTGAAAAAAATAGGATGTGAAGAAGCATCTGCTAAGGTTAAGGAATTTTGGAGCAGTGCATTTCTACTTCAACCAAAACCTAACAAGGTGGCTGACAAACACCACAAACTACTTTAAACAAATTCAAGAAAACTTCAGCAGACTCAGATATCACTAAGGTTATTTCAATATTTAAAAAGAATAGGGGGGATTTATTTATTATTATGAAATGGTAATTAGAGTTTCAGCAACGGATTTAAGGTTATAGATACAAGCAAGAACAGTTAGTATGTTTATTTGCAGAAGGTCTGAGCCAACAATCTTGTTACATTTCATGGAAACATTTCATGGAAACATTGTACCTATCTGGAAAATGGAACTGTGTTGCTATTGTAAGGTTGTACTTTTCTAGTTAATTGCATTATTACCTGGACACTTGATTTAAAAAAAAAAACATTTGCAGTAAACGGCACTAACAAGGCATGTGTCTGACAGACTAAAAACAGTGGCTAAATGAGAAATCTTAAAACGCTGTCAATGTGAAATCATTAATGAGTGGAACTTCTTCTAGCAAAATCCCTCCGATATTCTTTTTTGGTCCTGTGTACTTTTATCAGTGACCTAAACAGGGAGAAATTGCCTTTGCTGGCCTACCTAGAAGACATAACATTTCATGGGTTAGCAAGACAGATCACTGTAAAAGAATAATATGAATCATATGCCTAAAAAACCCCACAAACATGCAAAATGTGTCTTAATGAAATCTGTAACCATTTCATTATAAGAACTCATTGTCTCACCATGTCTTGAACTGGTCACTTTAGACTTCACTGTTTTTATGGATTTCATTTGGTTTCTGCAGAAAATCCTTGAAGACTGTACATTCAGACGTTTGAGCAGGATGGTTAAGACAGTCTGGCTTGGAAATATCTGATTGATTGTGAGAAACTATGAGCCCCTCTCTTTTGGTAGCTGAAAATATTGTAAAAGCTGCACTGCACTTCATGTTCTCGTTATCCCTGAAGCCCTGTGGTATGAAAACGCCTGTATCTCATCTAACCCTAAAAGATCCTGGAGACATTGTGTTTCCTTAACCAGCTAGATGTCCTGTGATTCTGCCACCCGGTGGATAATCAGTGACTGCCCTTACAGACTGCAAAGAAGTTGGAAGAGGAAGGCTGTGAATTGGAGAGAATAAATTCACCCTCAGATGTCTGGGTCCGCAGCCTCATTGAATTCTCCAGAACAAACTATCACCATATTTCTGTCCAGCAACTAATTTCCATAGTTAATATTTGCAAGGCTATAAAAGAAAGGGTATGTGGGAGCACCAGAAGCGCTCCTATGCACGATGTAGGAGATCACCCAGACATCTGACACGGACTGTTTCTAGCTGGAGCCTGTACCAGTGCCAGGAGCTTCCCAGCAGTCTCATAAGCCTTGGGCCTAGGGACCATTCCGTGCTTTGCAGGGCATTCCCCAGCACAGAAGGCATCAGGCAATCAACCGTGACATTGCTTTCTGACCTCCAGTTCTGTTAAACCATTCTACTGTCTGTCCTACCCATTCTGGATTTCAGGCTTTCTTGAGGTCTTTCCTGCTTTCCCCTCTAATGACAGTAGCTGATAGATTGTCCAAAGCACATCCAGTCAAAAATTAGGCAGAAATAACATTGGATTCAACCTGTTTCAGAAACCCAGGTACCTGGTATATTTAAAAAAAAAAAAAAAAGAAAAAAAAAAGAAAGAAAAAAATCAAAGTAAAAAGAACTGGAAAAATATCTTTCTCCTCAAATCTCTTTCAGCTAATTTACTTGCATGTAGTAACAGCAGATAAAAATTCAGTCTGAAGTGTGGCTTTGAAGCTGGCAGCATCTCTTCCATTTAATTTTTTTTCCCCTAGCAGTATCAGAGACTTTGATTTGGAATGTACAGAACAAAGGTATAATCTTTCAGATTCAGATTAAAGAAAAACAAAACCAGAACTCGTCATGTGAATCCGGTAGATTGTCCAAGCTTTTGCTTTTGTATCATCCAGAGTTGGTCACCAGGGACACAAAATTATAAAACTCTAAATCCTACAACCAATCGCTGTGTTTTTTAAGGGGGTGTTGGTTTCACGTGCTGAAGTATGTGCACCAGTTTATAGCAACTAAGAAAAGCTCCTTTCTGTTTGCCATAAACTGAGCTGACTCAAGTAACTACAGTAAGGTGGTTGTTTAAAGTGGGTTTCTCCGTGTGTGGCATCTTGCTCAACATCTGGTTCTAGTTAACTTCTTTTCTGAGGTTTTTCTGTACGTTGCTGTGTTGAATCCGTATTCAATTTCAAAACAAGACTGAGAATAAAGCTAGAAGTTCACCTGATTTGTACAAAGAAAAGGACCACAAAACAAATGTTATTGCCCAGTTTGTGTTTGGAGAATTAAGTGTTATCACGTGGCAATTTTTGTCATAAATCTGTTGCTTGGGATTTTTGCTAGAAGTGTGCATTTAAGTATCCTTTGTAACCATGCCTAAGGGTACACTGAGGTCAGCCTTCTCTGAGATCTTTTATGTACCACATAGCACAAAGTAAGTTTTCATGCACTATGACTGCATGCAGATTTTGTGTCTTAGAGAATCAGAAACCAGCATCTTTATGGAATAAAATTAAAGCCTAGTGGTTTATTTAAACTTTTTATGCAATTATCCATAATATATTTTTACTTAAATTTCACATTACTTATCATAGTTCAACATCTAACTTAGCCTTGTAAAAAGCTAGCATTAACATAAAGCACATATTCATCCATACTTCAGCTTAAGCCAGTTAAGCAACTACGATACAACCTTTTTAATGTACAATCACATCCCAATTCTGTATCAGTTGCCATGTGATTTTTGGTGACTTCAGCATTACGATACTTCACCTCACCCAGACAGCACATCACTTCTGCCAATTCAACAGCTTGACTTAATGAAGCATCAGCAATACTAAACTGCAACGAAACCAACCCCTCCAGAGGACATCACAATATATTTTCCCTGACAGAATTTAGAAACACACTCTCACAAATTTCACATCCATATGCTTACAGAACCAACAGTTTAGGTTTTGGTTTGTTTAGATTTGTAATGTTGTTTTCATTTCCTAATCTGCCCATTTTTTCACATGAGTTTCCTGCCACTGCAGACCATGCTTGCTGCACATCACAGTCAGCAATGAAAGCGCTTATTTGGTTTAGCAGCAGCAGCAGCACATAGGTTAAGGACATATAAGGTTACATTTTGTTGCATATTACTTAAATGTGTATGTCCAATAGCTGCAATGAAGAATTTCTTCCTGTTTCTGTGGCTCCTCGTTCCTTCTGAACACAACGATTTCAGCAGTTGTCCGAACTTTGCCTCAGCTTGCTGTCACCTACATTGATTTTTCCAGTAGCACTTCTTTTGCCTTGTTTTTCTTTATTAGACCCCTGCCCTGAGAATTTGAATCTTGCCTCACCAATTGCTTATTAACTCTTGTTTTATTATTGTAATACTTCATTGTGTCTTCTGGGCTACCTGACTTCATTGAAAAGACTTTCTACAGCTACATCTCCCAGAGATCTGTAGGCCAGTCAGCCTCCCTTGATCCCTGGGAAGTTGATGGAGCAGCTAATCCTGGAAGCAAATTCCAGCCATATGAAGAACCAACCTGATAACCTTCTACAATAACTAACTGGCTTGGTAGACGAGTGTCACTTCAGACCTTCTACAATAACTAACTGGCTTGGTAGACGAGTGTCACTTCAGCAGTGACCATTACCTACCTAGACTACAGTAGATGTTGCCTACCTAAACTACAGTAGGGCTTTCAACAGTCTCCCATAGCATCCTCTTAGAGAAGCTGATGAAGTATGGGCTGGATGAGCAGACAGTGAGGTGGATTGAAAAGTGGCTGAACAGTTTGGCCCAGAGGGTGGTGGAGCACCTCACATGTGAAGAGAGGCTGAAAGACCTAGGACTGTTTAGCCTGGAGAAGGCCCAGAGGGAGGATCTCATTAATGTTTACAAATATCTGAAGTGTTCAGAGAAGGCTGAGCCGGAGACTTTTAAGTGGTGCCCAGTGACAGGACCAAAGGCAACGGGCACAAAGGCAATGGGCACAAACTGAAAGACAGAATGTGCCGTCTGAACATCAGGGACACTTTTGTGCTGTGAGGGTGGCCAAGCACTGGCACAGGCTGCTCAGGAAGGTTGTGGGGTCTCTCTCCTGGGAGTCAGTAAAATAAACCTAGGCACAGTCCTGGGTGCAGCTGGCCCTGCTTCTTGCCCAAAGGGAATCAATGAGCATTTGCCTCAATGGAAATTAAGACAAATATTGATCAGTCGATTCCTTAAGGAATACGGAAGCAGAGGTGGTCAAGACTATGAATGACTGAAACTGTAGGTGAGCATAACTGGTTTGTGGGGTAAGGGGGACCATTTCACTCCTTTAAGCGTGGCCTTTGTTAACCATACTGCACTGCTGAGGGAGAAGCCACCCACCCACAGCCAGCAGTGTATCAATGCAGCTCAGGTGCATGCAAAAAACTGATCCGACTGACACAGTGGCCACATGTCAGAAATATCTCATTAAAACAAGGCCAAGCCTTATATTATAAGACTGTCAGTTCAAGACTACAGCAAGGAGGCCTTTCCTCCTATAAACCCATAATTTTATCTCAAAGAAATGAAATGTCTTTATTAATTAGTGAAGTAAATATGGCTTTTTTTCCTGCCTGCGCTGTCTGGGTTTTCCCAAGACACGCCAGCCCTCATGAGGGAGGCTGGATTTCCTATGCCTTTTTCTTCAGTAGATGCTGACCTCCTAATATAATGGAACACATTTGATTCTCAGCAAGTAATACTTTGAAATCATAAACCCAACAGCATTTTATATTTATCATTCAGCCTCCCTAGGATTTCAAGCTGCTTAAATGTTCTGTAAAGACATTTATTATATCTTTTGGTTTATATCATGCCTGCCACACTAATAAAACTGATAACGTAATGATATCTGTCAATAGCAGATAATCAAAGCAACTATTTTTTAAAAACCAAAAATATATAAATATTGCAATGGATAAAAATAAAAATGTGAACAAGGACATTATCTGTTTTCTATAGAACAGCCACCCGTCAGTTTATAATGGATACCTAGTGCAAGGGAAAATGAACTTATGATTCAATTGAACTCAAACTAGTTCATCAGCAAAGGTTTCAGACTCAAAGATGTGTGTATTACAATGTCAGCTTCTAGACCTCTGAGGCATGTCATTCATTAGGTATGACAGAGGCATGTCTGTTTCCATGTCTGGAAACTTCCTGGTCTTTGAAATCAACTTTAAAAATGCTTAAAGATTTTCACATGGATGAATATCACCTGAATGTTTAGTAGTACTGACTTCACTGGAAGTAACGGCATGGAAGGGGTTTTGCAAGGTAGACTTTCAATAATCCTTGATATCTGACAGGTCTTTCAGTTGCAGGTAGAAATTTACGTGTTAATAAATTATATGACGAATGTGGTGTTGTGTTTGTACTCTCTCCTTTTATGGAATGCCTTTTTTAAAAAAAAAAAAAAAAAAAGAGAGAGAGACTGCAAGAACTGGCTCTGTAAAATATGTGGCTGACCTGCTGGGTAGAAGTAAACACCTACAATAGACTGCCATAAGAAATAGCTGTGTCTAGGGTTGTTTGGTTTTATTTTACTTCCAGACCATTACTATGAGAAAGCAGCAGCTTGAGCTTAATACAATTGCCCTGGTGATTTTTACAGAGCTCTTGCCATTATTGAAATCAGACTCACTATTTCCCCCAAGTATATGCCTGAATAGCTGAAAGATCTGTGCATCAGAGCAGAATTAAGTAAGAGGTAGGGTCATACTTAAAATGGTGCGTAGAACAGGGGGAAAATAATACTTTTTTGCCTTGTCTTCTAATAATGGAAGGTCAGTAAGGAGGCAAGTATATTTTTTGGCTTTACTAGAGGTGAAACCAGATGTAGAAGTGTCTTTGACTACAGTGAACAACCCTATCAGAAAGATGAAGTTATTGGAATCTGTAGTTATCTGTTTCTAGTATATCACTGTAGAAAGTATATATAAATCAAATTCTCGAACTTTTACTGAAGAATGATGCCAGCCCATGAGCTCCACAATGTCTTCAAGTGCAGAAAGTGTCAGGTCATCTTGTTCTTCAGACTATAAACAAAAATCGGGATGTCTGAGAATAGCTTAAAAATAGAAAAAGGTTCTACGTAATTACAGACTTTTACAACTCACAAAATATTCTTCATTTTAATTAACCTCTTGACTGCGCTGGCTCCTGAAAATATCCCATCTGAGACCTTAATCATCTGCCTAAGAAGAAGCAAAATATTAAACCTACAATTTCACATTACGAAGGTCACCTTCTACAAAAACATACTGAACCACTGCATCACATTGCAAAATGTTTTGCTGGCAAGAACTACCTACTTGTACACAGTATTTGCATGTGGAATAACCTGAACTTTGAGGTAAAAAAAAAATATCCTTAGATAAATACCCTAATTATGACTCTCATATGACTGAATAGAATATGAATCTGATCTGTAAACTGACCAAGGTCTTAACTTTGCTGTATCACCAGGTTAAAAATCAAGTCATAATTAAGGTACTCTCTACACTATTATTCACAATGGAGCATAAGAGGGGCAGGAGATAGTTTACGGTTCTTTTGAGAGTTCATGAGAAGGTGGAAAGACCAGCCAGTATAGCTTCAATGGAAAAGTTGTCTTATATATATTGTATTTGCATACTCTGATTTTGTAGTTGATTGTCCAAAGGAAAAGAAAAACAAAAAATGGTAAACTGAGAAGGAAAAGAACTTTCTATTTTGAGGTATTTTTTTCTGTACTGTAAATCACATCTGGAGAAAACCGCTAGAATATTCTATCTACGTATGTCAATCAGAGAAGTTTTCACCATTTCCTTTGGGAAAATTCTCCACAGACTTGTAGATTTTGCTGTCACAGAGGTTATCCAGACAGTTAACTTTTGCCCTTACTTAACTCCATGCAGTTACTCATGCTTCTGCTCTCCTTCATTCTGCTAAAGTGATTCCTATTCATTATTGGGAAAACCTTTAGAAATTTGCAGAGAGCTAAACATCTGCTCCTTCCTCCTGCCACTGGGCTTCAGGCTGCTATATTGTTGTTCTGCTGTCAGTGATGCTTCTGAAAGCAGTCTTTTAAAAAACAAATTTGCAACATGTTTGTGATTAAATTGTATACTGTGGTATCACCCAGTGACCCCAGCTAGTCTTGTACCCTGTTGTGTTAGATGCCGTATGGACATGATGGTGGACATGAAACCTGAGCCAAGGATTTTTCGCAAACAGTGCAACTTCTCATCTCCCGCATTACTAACATGATTTAGTAAGTCTAGATCTTTGCTCCCTAGATCATTGCTCCCTCTCAAGAAAAGAAGGAGACCACAGTGGACAAGTTTTACTTTCTGTTTGGGTCAGTGCTCAGGGAAACTTCATCACTCCTGAGAGAAACATGAGATAAAGGACAAGTCTGGGAGGCCACGGCTCCTGAGCACTTTGGTAAGCCCTGGGGTTACAGTTGTCACCTCATGGGTTATTTTAACTACTAGGAACTATATCTTTGCTGATAAAGCTTGATTCTCAATAAAAAGTGACAAAGGAAATGTCCTCCCATGTTGGATTCTCCCCATCTGCCTGTAGCACAGCTCCCAGCCCAGAGTATGCAAATTGCTATTAGTTATTGAAAAGATGTGACTAATGCCATGGACGAAGGGTGAGGAGGTGGAAGGGTATGGTCCCAGGTCCCAGAGCTTGCTTTCAGTCTGTGTGCCAGCCTCAGTAACAGAAAGGTGAAAGGAGGTGCTCCAGCAAGCCCTTCTGGGGCAACAGATTGGTTGCACTCCCCAAATGAACCCACGGGAGCTGGTGCACGCAAGAGCACCGTGGGCATCCAGCTAGTGGGCCACCTTGGCCCTAGGGAGGCTGCCTCTGTGCTTCTCCTTCCCTTGGGTCTTCCCTGTGTGAACCAAATGTTTCCATTACCCCAGATAGCCCAGCCCCACCTTCCCACATAAGAAGGAGGTGACTGTGTACCTCTTTCCCTCTGCTGGTCTTGCCTCAAGCGCACAGTGGTTTGCTACCTCTGCTGCAAATGGTCATTTCATAGGTGTCACCCCGTTTCCTGCAGTTGTTCAGCCCTTGCTCAATGCAACATCTATCAGGGCTTGCACTAAAACAGCAGTGCTGTGAGATTTCAAGCCAACATGAAGTCTTTGAAAGGTCTGACACCTCAGTCAAATGAGAAACGGTAGGCTCTGCTCTGCAAGCCTTGGCCAGTCCCCTTGAAACTCTCACATCTACAGGTCATCTAGTTACAAACATACAGAATTGATGTCAGACCTGCCCACTGTGCTTACGTGGCTAGTAAATTATACTTTATTTTCATTACTAACAACTATTTCTCATGGGATCCAGTGTGATTTAATTAGTAAATGGGTGTGGGTGTGTGTGTTTTTAATACTATGTCTCACTCTATCAGTTTAAAAAAAATATATTGTAAATGCAATCACACAATATAGAGCTGTTAAAAAATTCCTATGCAAAGTTTTGCTGAAGAAAAAGTCTTGAGGAGGAAGGAAATGTTTCGACAATAAATCATAAATTTATATTGAAAAATAGCACTGATCCAGAAATTAAAGAAATAGCTTGTGCTCATTTTTTTGATAATTTTTTAGATAATTCTCAATAATTTTTAAGACGTATTCTTGAAATCTAGTATCAGCTTTGGGGTTTTTTTCCCAGCCTCTTTCTTTTCCTTTTTCTTATTACCTGAAACAGAACTAGGAAATACTTCTCACAAGTTCCTTATAAATACTGTAACAGAAGGGGTTTACCTCTGTGGAAATTGCCTACTTGCACCATTTTAATCTGTCAGACTGTTCGAAATTTTTTTAAAGCCAGCTGGGGGAATGGAATACGTACATTACTCTGCAACACTGAGTCAGTGGAAAGAGACCCAATGACTCCAGGGGAAACTACTTATATGTTTAGTTGCCTTTAGAGCAGGTATTAGTTACCTGGTGAAGACTACAAACTTAATAACCCAACGCCATATTAACAAGTTATAGTTTTATATATATATATATACATATAAACAAGTATAGTAGCTCTTTTTAGAAGCAGGTTGACCATTTTTCAGTGTGTTCTTTCTTTTTTCCATTAGCCTTATAGTCACTTCTATATTTCACATGATTGAACAGAAATCTACTACTTACGCCACCTGAAAGATGTGTCTTTTACAAATTATTTACTTTGGATGGCTTGGCTGTACACTTCTTGCTTTTAAAAAGGAAATGCTCACAAAAACAAACAGTCCTAAGAATTTTCTGGTTTAAATACAATTCTCCAGCTTGATGTTTCCAAGGCAGTGCGCTGAGGTGAATCCACAGCTTTCCCGGAACATTGCAACACTGAATGAAAACGTGCAGAAGAGCTTGAGATATATTCTAAATTCCCTGCATTCACTCCATGGAGGGTTACACTTCTACTCCCAGTCCAACAAATGTGAATAATGTGATCATCTGTGCATACATAAAATCCTGCTGGGAGTTGATGCAAACATAAAATTCCCCATGTGTTTTCTAGCATGTGAAACCATGCTCAAATCCATGTGCAGCCAGAAAAAAAAAAAAAAAACAAACTTTTGAGAAAGAGATAGTAATTTTAAATCTAAACCAGAAATTCAACCATCTGTTTCATATCTCCAATCTACCAAGCTGCCATCGTCCTTACTTACGAGGAGAGGAGCTTTTCAGTGTCATCATACTCCATGTCATGGACAAAGTCTGGGTCTCTACTATGGTGTTCACTGACAGCAGTAAAAGATGCTGGGGGAAAAGGATAAACATACTATTATTAAGACCTTCATTTACTGAGCAGCTAAAAAAGAATTCTGTAACTAAAACTACATATATTCATATCTATATATTTTTAGTGAGAGAACTATGCTTTGCCAAGTATTTCTCATCAGATAAAATAAATCTGATTTTGACCTTCAGCTGAATGTTCCTGCGTTTTCACTGATTACAGTAGGCCTTTGAAATTCAGCAAGAAGAAAGCTCTGGAAGATAAATATTTCTAGTGCAGGGGTCCTCAAACTGTTTAACCAGGGGGCCGGCGCGCGGATGAAGCGGCAGGCAGCCATCTGCGGCTGCTTGGTTCCCCCCCCAACCCCCGGCGGGGGTGTCTGTAAATACCGGGGGGCCGGATTGGGGACCCTGGGGGGCCGTATCCAGCCCGCGGGCCATAGTTTGAGCACCCCTGCTCTAGTGCCTTACACGAAATTCCATTTGTCTGCATCCCAGGTACAGGTGCGTGTCATTCCCATCTGTCAGCAAAGCTGTGGCAACATGCCAAAATAACAACTGAACACAAACACTGGGACACCACAACTAAATAACCAGCAACACCTGCTCTTGAGCAGAAACCCTCCCCTACAAGGGAGCAGGGAGGGAGAGCTAAGCCACCTTCCCTTCCTTGAGGACTGTCTCCCTCAGATGTGTTGTGTGGCTTCAGGGGCTCATCCACAGCTCCGGGGGAACCACATGAACAAAGTGCTTTTCCACCATCTCCATATAAGCAGAGACTCAAAGCAGGCTTCTCCACACATTTCACAAAGATAGTACAAGGCTTTAGTACACCATACTATACGCTTGCAAATAGAACCAAGACATTCCTTCATGACGTAGCATGGTGCTTTTCAGGAATGTCTGTCCTTTTGCTGCACAGGTGGGACGGTGCAAAGGAGGATGGCTGAGGGCATGGTGGCCAGAGCTGGTGACTGAAGGTTTCCCTGGCATACTCTTCCTTGCAGAAGGCTTGAAGGATTCTTCAGGATTAAGAAGGACACTTGTGGCTCTTGTAGATATTGCCATACAGAAGAGCTCTGGTCTGTTCTTGCCTGGGTCGCAGCTTTCTCACATGATTCTATACAAGTTGTTTTAATATAAAGTATTAGAAAAGATCATCACTTGTGTCCCACTCACTGTCTGAAGGTCTACAGGCAGGCATGTGGGAAGATGACCTGGCAAGGGCTTCACAAGGACCTCTTGCTGTAAAAGGGATCAGTGACAGTTGTGATTGTTGAGCACTTTGAGATAAAATAATGCATTCCTATAGTAAATCACTGCAGGAGAAAGAAATCTTAAGAAGGGTTAGGTGGTTATGTTGAATTATGCAGTTCCTTTAAGCAATTTTCTTCCTTCAGATGCATTTGGATTAGTTTAACACCTACACAGTTATTTGGCACCCTGGTTGCAGTGAATTTACCTTCAAGCAAAGTAACAGTTCTTTTATTTCTTTTCATTCACTGAGCTTCACCAGATAAAAGAGCACAGAGTGTATGTGGAGCCTGCAAAGGGACCCTATGTCCCAGAACAGTATAAACACCAGCTTTACTAGCACACATCATTAAACATTTCATACAGATAGGTGCCACCTGCACTTGGAAATGCTGGGACCTCTGCACATAAGGTGTTTGATTGCCCTCAGCCAAGAGGGGCAGCCTTTTGGCTTAACCTGCTAGACCCAGAGCTAGCATTATTTTGCCAGTGTTCTCTGTTGCACTAACCTCTTCTCCCCTGACCTGGCTGTGTATCGAGAGTTGTGTCCAGCTCCCTCCTTGTTGGGTCCCTGAGCGTGGGAAATCACGGACTGGCTGGATGGCAATATTCTACATTGCCAGTTACATATCCATTTTCCCTCTTGTAATCTGTCAGCTGGCTCCACCCTTACACCCAACCACACAAACAGCATGTTCAGAGGTTTACACAGAAACAAACACTGGAGTTATTTTCCACGTTTCCCTGTCACGGTTCCTGGTCACTACCCCAAGAGCAAGAAGGGCAGGGTTAACATCACACATGGGGTCTTTCCTGCCCCATATCTGTCCTACCTCGCTGTGGCCAGGTTAGCAGGTGGAATGTGCTGCTAACCTAGCAGGTGGAATATGCTTCAGGGATGTCACAGCCCATGGACTGTGTAAGTTCAAAATGCCCCAAGAGCTCCTTAGAACAGGCTCGCAACTCCGGACTGAGAGATGTGGCTAATGCCATAATTTTGTGCTGGATAAATGAAGTGGTACATATTCTTTTTCTGGTTTGTCAGGAAAATGAACACAGAAAACAACTTTGCTGACACAGAAGACAAAAATTACATGAAGATTGTATGTGCCCTTAATGGACAACAGAACTATTATAATTAGGCACAAATCATAGTTTTAAAAAAAATCATGAATTTATTTGGAAGAATTGTATCATATTCAAATGTCCAGAAGTTTATACCAGCTTCACAGGATACACCAGTAGTGTACACTACAGAATTCTGGGTTTTTTCCTGTATCCTGTATCTGCATAAGTATCACATTTCTAAGAAATTTTCCCCAAAATTAAAGCTTCTGATACAATAAAATATGTATAATTCTGTTTAATAGTGTACATTACTGGAATAGTGATTAGGAAAATAAAATCAGTTTTTGAAACGTATAAATCTATCATTCAAACAAAACATGATAGTCCCTGAAAAGAATTTTTGATATTATTTAAAAACTAAGAAATAATATGTCTAATGCCATAAAAGTAATCATCGCTGTGTATAAAAAACAAATGAAAAAATTATCATCTTGGGGGAGCATACCTGGAAATGTCACCTAACCCCACAGTCTTCTCCTGTTGTCCGGCTGTGACTGTTTTCATTTTTTCATAGTTATCAACCAGCTTCTGTGTTTTGGTCTCTTCTTTAATGCAAGACAGAAGAAGATAGATGAAGTTGCTTAGCAGCAACTTCTACCCTTCATTCATCCAGTTACTTGTAAGGAACTTCTGAAATTGTCTGAAATGCAAAGAATGTTTTTTCCTACGTCATTAGTGTGCAACTGATTTATGTCCCTTAGAAATGTTTCGGGTTTATTGCTTTTTAAAAATCATGACTGTAGACTGAAAAAAGGACAAATTCCATTTGTAATTCTGGAAATACTTATTGACCACCAAATTATTGACATCCTTTTCTTCCTGCTGAGTTCTTTGCCTGCCTAACATCTGATTGCAATGACTCCAACACTGCTAGGCATGTTTCAGTGTTTTATTCGTAACGGTTCTTTATAAAAACGTGGGGCCATGTTTCACAATGTAACATTCATTTTCCTTATGTGTCTTTATTTACCGGAGTGTATTAACACATCTGAGGAAAAAAAAAAAAACCAAACAAACAAACAATCCAAAAACACTCATTAGCCTTCCTGTAAAAATACTATCAGACTTTTCAAGACATTTGGTATGTGCACAGTCATTCCTAATCATTCCTAGTAAAGAGAGAATTAGCATTCTTTCAATTACTTATCTTTATAAGAATTAAAATTCTTTCCAGGATATTTAGTTCTTAGGGCATTTTATCACAGCAGTTTCTGTTATAAACATGCTCTTTCTTGTTAGGAATCACACTAATTTTCCAGTTAGTTATCAAAGCAAATTATTCCTAAATTTATAGCAGTTTGACATAGATTTACAGAATTAGATCACAAATCTTTATTGCTATCTTCAAAAACATAGCTTGACACGTGCATTTGCCCAATCATGGTATGTAACTAGATGTGCTGGGGTTTTTAAGGAAAAAAAAAAATTCTTCTCCCTTTATCAAAATCATATGTGCCTGTGATTTGATGAATATGTTCCTTTAACTGCACCACCACCTCAACAAAAATATTTTCTAACGTGGAAGACAAGACATTGACAATATTAATCTGATGCTCCCCAAATTTGTACTATATACATGAAGAGACATCGAATTAGAGGCTAAAATAGCACTAGTGCTTTCTCAAAAGTACAGAACTAAGGAAGCTAGTCTGCTATGAAGATAAAGAGGATACTACAGCAAAAATTTCATGGAGGAATAAGACTATGTATCATTTCAGTATCCAGTTGTCTGTCTCTCGTTTCCCATCTCTCTCATGTGATTGATTTGGTATATGCTGATGGTTCATTGTGATGATTCTTTTGCTCAAAGGAAGGAAAACTCCAGCACTGCAGGACAAAACAGAAGAATTCAAGCAAAACACTTCTCCAGCACTTCTGAGACTCAGTCGCTCTTCTCACTGTAGTTCATCGCTGGCACTATGCTCACAGTCATGCCTCTGCTCTATTACTAATTTTAGCCTTTGGATACTTCAGCTGTGAGACGTACCCTTTTCTAACCACAAATTACTTTATGGGTTCCTATGGGCCTGTTCGTGCTCATGTTTTTCTCTTCTGACTCTCCCTTCTCTCAAAGGGGAGTGAACCTCTACTATCCTTTCATGCAATGGCCTTTCTTAGTTGATAATTGTTTTCTTGATTCTTTTCCCATCTCCATTTCAGTCCATTTTCTCTCCTGGCTTCTGTAGTGTCTGTTACTGACTTCTGTCCTTACGAACATTATCTCATAAAAAAAAAGTGAACAGAACGGATTACAGTTTCTGACTGAAAATTTTCCCAATTGTAACTGAATTGGTAAACTCAGTAAAAAGTTTCAGAGAGAGAAGTGAGAGGATACAGAGATGAGAGTAAAATATAAGACGCATTTGACATTTTTAGGGGAAAATTTCTTACACTAATCTAAGCAATGCCTTTTGGAGAAGCTTTAGGTATGATATGAAGAAGGGGTAAGATAGTCTTCTTGGCCAGCCCCTTGCAGAATGAAGAGCTATTTCACATACCGTTACAGTCATATCCAATATTCACATTAAATGGACAGTGTTGATAATCAACTGGCCATCTCATACCTGAAGCCTAACCCATAAACTCTTTTTTAGATGAACTTTTATTTTATTTTCCTACATTTTTTTCAGGAAAATACCTGATGCATCAATGAATAGCATTATAACAATACGTATTATTGTGAATGAAAACGTAAGTATGAATATATGAAAGCAGGGTTTAAAAAGAAATTATTCTGAAACCTTAACTCCAGCATTGTAAAAAAGATGTTTTGAAAGTGCAAGAAAGTCGAATATTTGATAAGAATTTCATTGACTGGAATCACTATTCAAAGATTTGCTGTTCTTTCATATGGCGCACACACATACATGTGCAAGTGGGTGTCTGTATATCATCTGAATATCTAGCATATTAAAATTCAAAAAATCCCATAAAAACTTCCTGATCTGTCATCTCAGAAAGCTCAGAGCTTAATGAGTGAAGCATCAGATACAAATCAAAAATAATTACTCAGAAGAAGACAGGCATCTTGCCCTTTCCTGATGTAACCAAAGAGAAACTGGGAAATGCCACAAAACGTTACTACTCCATTAACTTTATGATAATTTGCTGATCTTGAATCAGCACTATCGTAGTGAGTCAAGGGACATTCTAGCGTTAAAATACATAATTTAATGTAAAAATTAAGTTTTGTAGAGAGTCAGCTTCCATCCTGCTGTGGCAGTACTAAGTTAACAGTTGGACTTGATGATCTTAAAGTTTTTTTCAAACCTAAATGATTCCATGGTTCTATGATTCTATCAGAGGTAAACATACAAAATGGAATATCTGACATATTTGTAGAAGACTTGAGGTATAAGCTAGCCAGCAATTTTTCATCAAGGTTATTATCATTAAAACAGAAAACGTCTGTTCCACAAAATTTAATTTTCCAATGGCTATTTTCATTTTTCTATTCTGTTACTGAGAAGTGAGTTACAGCTACCAATGTTATGGCCCCCTGTATTTCAGCCTTTGGGGAAAGCTGCAAAAACTCCCTGAATGGGCATCAGCAAAGAGGAGCAGGACAAAAAGATTTCACATTTAACTGCTAGTAACCCCAGCTGAAAACTAATAATTTCACTTATGGAAAGGAAGAGGAAACTGAGCAGTACTTTCTGGGCAGGCAGACAACTAGCAAGCCAAAACTCTCTGTAAACACCATTATTATTTTTTTAAGAAATCTCTTTCTGTTGAAGTAAATAAAAAATTACATGTAATGTTGGGAGCGGGAGCAGGGAGGGAGGGAGGATTGTTCATTTTACTTTTTACCCCAACTCAAAAGGGAAATATTTTCCAAACCATTTCGTTAAGACAAATGGATCTCTGTTTTCCAAACAGGTCTAGTTATGATCACTCATATTTCTGATCATGTGCCAAACATACCTCATACGTTTATGTGGAGTTTCACAAGAGGAACGTTTGCATGGTTCAGTAAAACCAGCTCCTCCCTACTCCCACCAGCTGTCCCAGAAGCCATGTCCCAGCCCACCCAGGGGGCTGCTTCCATCCTCCCTGCCCAACTCCACCCTGACCCTTCCCCACTCACTGGCCCCATCCCCAGTCCCCACGAACCCTAATTCTGCTGATATTTCATGGACCTCTACTTGTGTTTCACAGATGTCACTATTCTTTACTGATAGGGGAAAGGTTCTTAGTCCCTTTTTCATTCTTGTTTTCTTAGTGAATGCCAATAGTTAGGTGGAAGTCAGAAATGAATCTGTCATGTGGTGGCATTCTGAAATAAATGGGTTTGTATGACTTTTGTAACTGACTTTTCTTCACATACTGGTGCCATTTCAGTGATTCATATGGTGCTAGATTTTCATTGTACTAGATTTACATTGTACATATGCGCAATTTTTTTTATATTTGGTTTTCTTCTTTTAAAAAGAATTATTAAAATGTATATGAACTTAGTTTCTTGTATGGTCTTTAGCTGCCAGACTTTTTGTTTTGAGAAATACATTTTATTTTTAAAATAATCTTTTATAAAAAATTAATGAGGGGAGTACAGAGCAGCACTGATGCAACGGTTTGGGCTCAAAATAAATACGAAGGCATTGCTATGGTTTTTCACAAATATCATTTTGTGTAGTATCAACTTGAGCATAAGTTCAAAAGATGTCTTCCCTCAAAGTAGCTGTGCTTTCCCATCAGTGAAAGGAACAAAGATCACAAGCTACCAGAATCAAACTACCACACAGGTAGCAAGTAACTGTTTCAGCACAAAGGTGTTATTTAGTTAGTTATTGATACATGCTTACTGTGATCACAGAGAATGAATTAATAAAATGTGGGAGAAAAACACTATTTCTTCAGCTGGCAGACAATAAGTCAGTCAGAGCTTTACATTAATGATTTTTCTCCAAAGCTGAAGCAGACACAAGGTAGGTTGTGTTGATTCAACGGATAGGTGACAATTTGTTAGGTTACCACAACTCAGCTGTGTTCGGCTGCGTGCTTATTAACACAGTGTTTCCAGCTGTCTCAGTCATTGTAATATTAATTCTTCAGTTATGCTATTGATATTTCACATTTGCACTGTACAAACCTTCCACCTGAATAGTACATGGACCAACCACCCAAGTGCACTAGTGGAAAGCATCAGTAGCTGTCACATTTTATGAGCTCTAAATGCATTATAAGGTGGGGGATTAAAATTCATCACATATGCATAAAACCACTAACTCAAAAAAAGAACGAGTTAACGTGCATTACTGCATGTGTACCACCATGGGCCCCATCACATAGACATGTCTGCATCAGTGTGCAAAAATAAACATTATGTCTTGAATTTTTTAAGGAAATTTTCCTTCAATATGTTTTATGTCATAATAAAATCATCAGGGAATCTGTGTTTCTTGCAGATTTTAGTCATTCAGTTGAAGCTTAGAAAGCCTGGCAAAAGGTTGTAAGCTAATGAATACACTCTTAAATAAGGCAAAATCAAACAAACACTGGCTTTTGCAGGGGGTGTGAATATATTCAGGAGATAATTATGCTTGACACTGTCAGAGTTTGACCTATTGGAGCCCCCAAAGCAATTGTGTACATGACTGAACAAGGGATTTCTGACTTAATCTCGTGACTATAACAGTTTAATAAATTGCACAGTGAGCCATAGCACATGGGATTAGGCTGCCCTTGGTTATATATTTAGAGCAACTCAGGTTAAAAAGACAGCTCAGTTATATGAACGTTCTCTATGTCTTACTCCTGTGGATCAAAAAAAATATCTGATTTTCTCGACTAAAGCAAGAAAACACTACCAGGTAGGTTTACCTATCCTGAGCAAAGCACCTCCTAATCCATCTCAGCTGATACCACCATAATCCTATTAACTGCCACAGGCACATTCTGAGAACAGGACAGCTTCAAGCACAGATCTGTATTTTTAAAGCAGCTTCTCCGTTTAGCCTAGGAAGAAAAAAAGAGATACCAAACCAACTTTTGTAAAGTCTTTGCTTTGTGCCCTGCAGTTGTAATGTCAAGGCAATCTATAATTAGAGTGCACAGGGACCAGTGACTAATGCACATGAAGGTACAGTGAATTAGCTGAAGTGTTTTCATTATTTTTGCTAGTAGACAGGAATACTAGACGTTCTGATGCTGTTCCTCAGACTGCAAATACTGGCACACCCTGCTCAAATATAACCACAGAAAGAAAATACAAAAGAAAAAAAACAACCAACAACTGCAGATGCCATATCTTCTCCTACAGTATTTACAATGTATATGTTCACACTCAGCCTGATCACACTTCCAGTATAAAAATCCCATGCCTCCTCTGCAGTGACACATTTATGCATGTGACCACTAACAAAAAGACCCCAGTTTTTAACTTGTTCTTGCAATGGCTTTGCTTCCGTTTCCCTTTCACATTTTCCCCATCTGCAAGAACTTTTTAGTATCTTTGACCATTGGCTGAACGTGGTAGAAAACATTAGATAGTTGTCATTATTAATCACCGAGACCTGAAAGAATGGCTTTGTTGGTGCCTTCACTCTTGCTTTCCCCTTCAAACCAAGCGGTATCTGCAGTACTAAACAGTCACTGAATGGTCAGCTTCCTCTTGGTAAACACAAAGCTTGAGTAAATATTGTGTAGTTGAGAAAAGCATGGATGTTTTGACTGATTATGTGGGAGGGAGGGACAGCTGGCTAGGAAGAATTGTCCAAAATATGTGAACACAAGATAAAAAACGATACATTGTCCCAGAAAAATCAAAATAGCTGGTGCGGATTGCTAAGTGTGTGTGTATCTGACCACTCTGTTATTTTTTACACAGATATATAAAATCTATCTGTTCTCTTAAGTTTTGGACTTTGGTGATATCCAGCTCAGTGCCAGGAGCCAGTTGTAGGATCAATGCCCCTTTGAAGTAATGCCTAGTCTTGTGTTGACCTTTGATAAGAGGATAAATTTCACCCTGTGTCATTAGTGCTGCCCACAAACATAAAAGGGATGTGTTTGCCTTGTCTTAACATCTTTGATATTTACCCACTGCTTTGCTTGAGATATCAGGTATAAAGATGACCCTACCTCTCCTGACTATGCTGAAAAGGGGAGATATTTGTATTTATAATAAGGTTCAAACCTAGGCCAGAGAGATAGTTCCAGCTCTTGCTGAACTTTTTCCTAGCATAGTGCAAGAAGCCAGTAGAGGTGAGCTGATGTAACTTTACTGTAACAAAACAGAGGTCAAAAAACAGTTGTGATTTTTCAACCCAGAGGCCAAAACTTACCCTGAGATGGAAGGTCATGATACCATGGGGATCAGACATTACCCAGTGACCGTGATATCCCACCAGTGGAGAAGAAAAGCTCAAAACTGCAGTTCTCCAACCCATAACAAGGGCATGTGGTGCGGTGGGTGAAGGTTAAACCTGTCTGCAGGTACAAACCTCACCAGGGCCACCTCACTGAAGGAGGTGAATTTGGCCATGACCACTCTGGGGTAACACTACTTCTCCTGCTACCCACAGCATGTCCCCAGCATCCTCTCCCTGCTGTGACTTAATTTGAAGAGTGGATCACAGAACCAAACACACTGCAGGTACAAGCACTGCTGGTCTCCAAAGGACAGCTGGTAGTACTTCTAGGCAGCTTCTCTCCTCACCGAAACGGTAGGTCTCATCCCTTAATCTTCTCAACCCTGCCTCACCTCTATACTTATAGGTTAAAGGACTTCTGAGAGCTGGCCAGCTGACTGACATGGTGCAGACAGTGCAGGCTGCCAGCTGAAGCTGAGCGATCGAGACCGTCTCTGCTTGTCAATACAACAGACCTTGACCCGTCCTTTTGGGCTGGTATGTGTGGGGTTTCAGCATGTGATGAACAGCCACATGCACAGAGAGAGGGAAAAGTGAAACCGATTTCAGGAAAATGGTTCAAATGGTGCCTGTATGTTCAGGATCCCTAAGAAGGAGGGTAGCAGGTGAGCAGGCTAAGGTCCAAATTCCCAATGTGACACACACACACAGAGCGCGGTGTTCCTAAACTTGGAGTCTTTTTTGACAGAGAATAAAATACAGGAACGTGAATGTAGAACTACAGGTATTTTGTAATAAGGCTCCTTAAAAATAGTTACCGGTAAAACAGGATTTCTGCTATGAACAAAGAATCCTATCTGTAGTCAGTCCTCTGTTCATCTAGCAGCCCCTCAGTTTCAAAAAATAGGGGCGATGTCCCCAGGAGTTCCTCTGGCAAAGGGGTCCCTCAGAAGCTGGAAGGTTACCCGCTTACAATTTAGAGGAACTTGCAGCAAAGATGGTTGACTGAGGGCAGAATCTGTGACGGCGTCAGGAAAAGGGAAAGAAAGACCCTGAGGGGGTTAGGGGTGCACACGAGAGAGCACTTCGCTTTCTTATATGAGTAAGGTGAGGACAATTATTCTTATTCTTAAGTTTTGCAGAGAGTGCAGTCAAGGTCCTGCTTGCTTGCTTTCTTCTTTTCTTCTACTTCTCTCTCTCTTTTGCTATGTGCAGACCCCATATTTGCATGATGTGGTAACAAAAAGGGCCCCTTAACTTAAAAGCTGTTTGGGGCAGGATAGAGACAAAATACAAGATTGCTGTTAACCCTGGGCTGAGGCAGGGGAGTGGCAGATGGTGGCTTCTCTTGGGAACTAAAAGGAGATGCCAGAGAGCTACCTTGCCTTGGAAACCCCACCCAGAGCAGGATTAACAAGAACTACTAGCACTTTCAGGAGCTAAGGACTCCTACTAGCTCTCTTTCTAGCTACTGGGAGTTGGCCCTAGAAGGAGACTGTATTGCCATGCCTGGAACAGGATTGCTTGCTCATGCAACCCCATCCCATTCCCATCACACCTATTGCAACCCTGAGCTGGCGAAGCAGAGTGCCCAGATGATTCAGAAACATCTGAGATTGACTGTGATCAAGCCCATTTGCTCTTCTTTATTGCTGACATCTTCTGCCTGACTCACATTCAGGTGTGGCTGAGCACACCTTACTGTTTAACCCCACAGCTTCCAATCTGACCTCCTGCTTCAACAGCATGGCTGTGAGTCAGTGTGCTGCTCAGGCATGCACTGGGAGCAATGCAGTGCCAGGCTGAGAGCAAACAGCCCAGCCCAGCTCACGGGATGCAGCTCGGAACCCTTAACCTCCCTAAATTGTGTGGCCTCACCCATGCAAAGAATGGTCTCTGCCCATACTGTCCCACAAACGGCTCCTGGGTATTATCCCAGGTAGTGCACTTGAGCCAAAACTCTGCTATGGGGCTTATTTACTTCTAGTAATATTTAAACCATATGGATAATTGTAGGCCAGATCAAATCTGTGGTTTAACTGGTTTACTGGTAAGTCACAGCCTTACTCTCCCAGTGGTTACAGAAGACTTTCATTTTCACCTAAGAGAGATCCCATAAATCCTCACAAAAGCATGTAGAAGATTGCTCACTTAAAAGGTTGATGTGGTTTAGGACAGTTCCCACAATTCTCAAACAGTAAGGGGGAAATTAGGTAGAGCAATGACTAGACCAATCAGTAAATAAATGGATAAATAGATATATTCACACACTTTTCAAATAATTGATAATGTAACAAAGCACAATGCCCATTTGAAACATCTGGGCTCTCTACAGTTCAAATTAAAATAGGTCTTAGCTTTAGTAACAGCATCATTAGTACTTATCAACATCTAAAACATTGATCTAAGTCATAAAAATCTGACGCTAAAAATATTTCTAGAAAGGAACCCTACATTTTATATAAATCATTCTGTAGAATTTTCTCTCTGCTTTTCCATTGCCAATTATTTACTCCCTAATTCTACTCTCCGCCAAGTTCAAGAACGTGCCAGGATTGTATATGTGCTAAAAGAAATGTTAACCTGAATTGTATCTCTGCACATCTTCATTAGCATCAGATCCAAACAATTTCAGATCAGTGTCAATTTCCCAGCGATGCTACAGTGATGTGGAAACTCGCTGCCTCGTAGGAAACTCAAGAAGTGGTTGCACCCAGGGCCAGGTCTTGGTGGAATGGTGTCATCTGCTTCCCCTGGCTTACCTCTCCACCTCTCAGCCCATTCTACCCAGACTTCTTCAGCTCCTTTAGGGCAATAAGTCCTCTGAGTCATATATGAACAAAATAGGCCATATTATCCTGTAAGGAAGACAAAATATTTCTGCTATACTTTCTATACACACTTGCTAAGGCACCAAACATACTGCTTTTATGATATTGGCAAAATACATAATTAGAATGGTCCATGTCCATGTTTGATTGATTGATACTAATTTCCTTTGCAAACACAGTATTAAGAAAATTAGTTTTTGGAGGAACTGGATGAAGTGTGCCATAATGTTTAATGATGTTACTTGTTCCGGTGCCTGAATTAATGACATATCACTTTACTGAAAGATGGATTTATGAGTGATTTAGCTTCAGCTCTATTACTCTGTTTACCATCTTTCTCAACAGTGGGAAATACACTGTTCAAACAATGCCACAATAAGAAAAATAAATAAAATCGATGACAAAAGTTTCTCAATATAATTGTCCTGAATGTTTTACTATTTTGACATCTGCATTATTAAACCAAATTGCTTCAATTCCATTCAGTGACTGCCACTGGCATTGCAAATCCTGCAAATGTCAGCGAACAGCATACACATGAAATTTCCACTTGTACAGTCATCTCCTCGTGCAAATTAACTGTACAGTGGGCACTGGCTCACTCTGCACCATGAAAACACAGTTGTATTTCTTCTTCAGCTGTCTTGGGCCTGGTATTAGCAGCGTTATGCCTTTTATATGACAACCTGTCTGAACTAATAATCTGTCCAGGACTTTACCTGGCTTCATGAAGGACCTGCAGCCTTGAAATCCTTTCCCAGAACTAGAAGTCCATAAGAAAACAATGTGCAGACAACCAGCAGCCTCCAGACTGCGTAACTACAGGTGGGATTTGGTTTATTAGCTTACACTTTTTGTGAGACTTCAAGGATTTGGTGGTAAAATGAGGGACGGCAGCAGCTCTGATTGATGGGGGAAGCAAAAGAAGGTGACAGTTAGTTTCGGTACCATGTCGCTCAGGGTGTGTTAACTCTGGTGTAGAGCATGAGAAGTGGACAGCCTCACCTGGACGTGCTGCACATGGTTCTGGAATTCAAAGCGCTGGGAAAACGGGGCATGAGGAAAGCCATGGACGTAGCTCTGCATAGTTATAGTTTTTACAGTGAGCAGGGAGTAGGAACACAGAGTCGCTGAACAACGCAGGTTGGCAGGGACGTCTGGAAGCCTTTTGGTCCAAACCACTTCTCAGAGCAGGGCCTATTTTGAAGACAGATCAGTTTGCTCAGAGTCAGCAGTCAACGCTGGTGTTGTCTGGAATTTTCCATTTTCTGGATGTCCAAGATCCTTTATATTAAATAAACTAGGAAAACCACAGGGTAAGTTCTAGAAGTCCTAAACTCTGTCCTTCAGTGTCATCGCTGACAGGCTGCTTCATACCATAATACAATGAACCCAACTCTAACTTTCTTTATTCCTGAGGAAGTCAGTAAGAAATCCAGTGAGTCAGGAGTAGTTCCACAATGTGAAATGAGTGAAGTAAAAGGAAAATCAAAGCCAGATATTCCTTACAGTAACAGTTTTATGGGAGAGAGACTTCTGCTCCATGTTTTTTTCTCTCAGCCTTCTTCCCCAAGTCCACCCATGGTTTCCACTTGGTGTGGCTCTCCAAGTCAAGAGTGGTGGAAAGGGATCCACAGCAGTGTGTATCGGTCTCCTTCCTGAACCAACAAACTTCCCAATAACTTCATTCGCCTTGCTTCCTTTTATTCCACCCCTCACCCTGAAAGCCTGGAGGATGCTTTATGACTGTGTTGGGTCTTGATACATTCAGGGATAAGGTGTGCTGCTTCTGTCAGACTGCAGGTTTCTGTATTATAGAGGTCCCAATACCCAGGTTTTCTCATAAATGTGTTCTGTTTTGTTTATGTAGGATAAACTACCTTTGTATAAACACCTATACAAAGGTATAACTGCATTGTACTAGGTTTATGCAAAGTAGATTTATGGAATAACTCCGCCTCTAACTTAAAAAAACTTGATACAATTCATTGCAAAACAAATCAATAAGTTACCAAATGATAGTTATGTGGAAATACAGCACACTTGGATAACCTTTAGCAAGACAGCTGGGAGCTGGAAGCAGCCGTACAATAGCAGCATGGAGTGCTGCAGAATGTAGCTTACCAGATATTAACTCCTCCAAGCAGCAAAGCAAACCTTGCTGTTCCTGTCCTTCTTACAAAACAGGCTGTAGACAAACCAGCCAGCTGTGTTCTTCTTCAGTATTTAAATCAAGGTGGATTTATGAGGTATGTAGATTCAATTCAGAGGGAAAGGCATCATGACAATGCAATCCAGCCCTCATAAAACGAAAGCTAAATATAAAACTAGCCCATATAAAAATCAGGGTTAATTATGAAGGAGAGAGCTTCAGAAAAAAGTGGCAAAATGCTAGTAACTTTAACAGTGCAAACAACCATGTAACTTAAATGCAGTTGGAAAAGCCTCTAGTACATCTAACCCAGGCAAAATTAGGATGAGGAAATCTATTAAATCTGAACGTCTATGCATTCATTATATTTTCAAAGAAGTTTTGAGCTCTTTCAGGGTCTATTTTCTGCTCCCTTTGTGTTGCCTCACAAGCTACAGCAGCCAGTGAACATGCAATAAAAACTCTAGCTTTCTTCTGGACAAGTGGTTTTCCAGATATTTTTTGAGGTTAAGAATCATTTTTGCATGGATATGGCCTAAAGAAAAGTGTTCAAAATAATAGAATTTGAATAAGCTAGAATCCCCAAAGCAAAGATAACCAGAGGCCAAGGAAGTCTTGTGGTTTAAACACAGAGTTTGAAAAATCTAGTGAGAGACCTCAGGCACATCACAAAGTCTTTCTGTCTCCATTCTGCAGCTGTAAAATAGAGATAAATTTTCTCCTGTAATTCTCCAGGAGGTTATAGCACAAATTCATTACCATTTGCAAGGCATTCAGATGTTGTGTGAATATCTGAGAGCAAAACAGGAAACTACTGCTGGTGAATGAAGGCCTTGTAAATTGTTACATAGATAAATCTTGATCCTTTTTATATTTCCCATGGAAATTTGAACTTAATTGTGGAAAAGAATGCAAGGATAGAAAATGAGTTCTTTGAGTTCTAAAGCTGGGGATCATTAATATCTCTAAGAGTGGGAAGGACTAATAAAAGGACCAATATTAAACCCTTGTTTTAAAAAGCCACCTCTTAATATCTGCAGCCTCAGCTCTTATCCCTGTTCACTTTCATATTACCTCTGCCTTTTCTGTTGCCCTTCTGTTCCTGTTATTTATTACATGCAGTAAGAAAATTCTTCTATGTAATATAACATCAGGTTATTTTAATGAGACTGTCTGAAATGTACTCTTGTTAATAATGAGTAAAGATAACCCATGAAATCTTGGTCTCACTGAGATCAGCAAGATTTTTCTGTTGACCTCAGTGGAACCAGAACTTCATGCAGGAATCAATACCGATCCCTTAGATCTGTTGGCGGACTTGATACATCTTTGAGCAAGAGTCCGCTGACTTTGCTGCAGATCTTAACAGGAGAAAATGCTTTCAAAATCACTCTTTTAAGGGTTCATTCCCTACGCACAAGAAATAACTGGTAACCAGGACCATTTAGCAGAAGAGTGGTCTCACACACCCCTGCAGTCTGATTCCCTTAGTACTTCAGTCATAAATGAAGGTAATTTTGAGATTACTTTTGACCTCTTTCCTTTTATGGTTGAATGACTGTTCACAGGCAAATAGTAGAACATATTAAGCACAAGGAGTATCATCTGACTAGAATAAAACATCTCAATGTAGCATGAACAGTCTGCCTGCCACTTACTTAATAATTTTATAAAAGGCTCATAGAATTTTTATCTTATCTGAAGTGCTGGGCTATAAAAGCATGTGACAGTCCGTATGATATAACTAAAATCCACCATGAAGAATACACATTTGTGTTTGATATTTACAAGGTCAACAAGCAAAAAAAAAGAAGTACAACATGAAGGTTAAATGTTTGAAACACTGTCAATAAAAGGTATTAACAGCTTCCCTTTCATATTCTTCTTTCCATTTTGGTTCCGTATCCAATAATTACTTCAAGCAGTGACTTATAAACAAGTAAATTATTGTTTACCATGGGGACTTCTTTCAGGTACAAGAAGCTAAATGTGTTATCCATAGCACAAAGGGCACACAGATTATTTTCCTGTATTTGATGGAGGTTCATCTCCCAGCACCTGTTTGTTAGGGAAATTATTCAAAGACAGACATTTGTTAAACTCATCAGAATTAAAATGTCTCCTGTCTTCATATGCAGACACCTGTTGGATTAATTTGGGGATAAATAGAACTCTCAGCAGTAAAAATGGTGACTGATACACAAATTAAAAAGAAAAGTATGTCAATTTTAATAAAAAAATACACAAGATAGGAAAGAAAACAGGAGTTTTCCTGATTGTAAAATTACTGATTAGATTAGATTAGCGATTGTGTAGTAGCATATTTGCTGTTACAGGTATGCTGTTTATTTTGATCTTCTCAGCACCATAGATACCAATGTTTTGACTATCATTCCTTAGAAATGCTCTAATGTAAGGATGTACTTGTCACCTTACTGAGCTCTTCTCAGTGTTTTGCAAGTTTTTTGCTCGATTTTAGTGTAGAACAATTTTTTCCATATAAACACATGACGACCTGGGCAGCTTATATTACATCTAAATTTGTAAGAATTTTGATATGATATGATCAGCTCTGTGCAAATAAATATGTCAGTTTCATCTTTATTTGTTGACCAGAGCTCCAGTGTAAATACTGTATATTTTCCTTTTTTTTTTTAGATAGGATTTATTATATATTTAGGTAGGATTCCATTTTTTTTTTAATAGGTAGGATACCCCTGTGCTTTCCTATTATTTAGACTAATTTAAGAAAATAGAATTCTTTTTTTAAAAAAAAAAAAAAAAAAAAAGTGCATCTTTAAGTTCCTAGTGGTTTTGGGGGCCTGATTTAATCAACACTTGTGATTATGAAATGAACTAGAACCTGTCAATGAAAACACAAGAGGAAAACTTAAGGGGTACCGAAGAAGACTGTGAATTTACTAACTAGAAAGGGGTAGGTGTAAAATTCACCTCTGCTGAGGAAGGCCTGAGATTCCACTCCATTTTGACTGATTGCCAATGATTAATTTTTGTAAGGCTTACTCACAAGTACCATACAACCCCAGCAAAATCTAAAATCAATTACGACTTTCAAATCAGAACACAAAGTTTGCATGGGCCTATGCCCAGAAGTTGCTCCTGTGGATGCTCAGAAATGTTTTGGTCTGGGGACCAAACAGTTGCCCAAGTTCTGTAATAACATGGTAACACCCTGTTATTCTACTGTAAAACACAGTGACCGTGTTTTTGTGTGCTAAAAATCTGTTGCTACCTTACCCACCACTTTGGAAATTTGCCATAAAGCATTTAGAGTTAGCTAACCACTCTGCTAACCATTGCCATTATCCCACTTTTCTGTCCTTCACCTTTGACTGCTTTAATTGGCCTTGATGAGAAGATAATTGATGATGACTAGGATGAAAATAAAACAATGCCTAAAGAGGCGCCAAAAGCACATGCACTTGAAGATTTGTGTCAAGCATTGGCTCTCTTGTGAATTGATAAGCACTTCCAGAATGGTGGCCCACTCCAAGAATGACTGGCAGAGGCATGAGGGTGGCACCAACCAAAATCTCAGGCCAGTATGTACATCAGATCTTGAGCTGTGTTTTAAACTGCAAATCAGCATTTTAATCAACGTCCTTAGCTGCTCAGAAGTCAGCTTCTCTTCCAGCAGACTGATCATCCATGACCTTCTGCCTCTCTGCCCTCCCCACAGCATACCCTGCCCCTGTGTACGTCCCTTCTGTGCCTTCCATTAGTCACTAACCATCACAGAAGCGTGTCCTCCACGGACAGCCGGCTGTGCCTGCAGTACCGGTGGGCACAGCTCAGAGACCTCCCTGCTAAACTGTTCCACGTCCTTCCTGCTACAGCTAGGTTACCTACCAGCCGAGAGAGATAAGAGGGGAAAACACTTTCTCTAAGTTTCCTGAGAATTCCTCTGGCACCATTTTACAGGTGAGAGTCACCAGAAGAAACACATTAGCAGTAGGGAAAGCAGAAACCAGAATCAACTTTTTTCCTCTCCCTTTCCCCCTCCTGTCCCTACCCATAGCTGATTTTTCTTTTGTGGACAAGGCTTTCTGGTATGCTCCACCCAGGACCATGGTCTAGGTGAGCCGGAGACTAGATCTGGAGGGGACAAGAAAGCTTGGTAGAGCCACCTGTCGTACGCCAGCTCGCATAGCTGAAGCTGCCTGTAGAATCTGTTCACATCTACAGCATGTGCCGAGCAGGAGAGGAGAGCGGTGAGAAGTATAGAAAGGCATTGATGGCAGCCTTATAATTTTTGCTTTTAATGGAGAGAGTATGGCCTACCCCGAACTGCAGAAACACCAGAAGGAAAGGATTAGCAAGCGTATAAATTCTGTCAACACAAACTACAATTGATCCTGGCAAGGAAGGGTGAATTTCTGCTTCCATCCTCAAATTCAGTGACATTTCAGCTTGCAACGGCAGACATTGTCCAGGAAACTCTGGGACACCTTAGCATCCTTTACAGCAGGTAGCTTAAAGCGAGTGAAGGATTCCTTTGTTTCAATGGGTATTGCAAAGGACTGTGAAGAGGTAACTGAAATACTTGTCGATGAGGGAGCACTGAGAGTTACGGTGCTGTGAGGGGTGCAGTCGCTTGCAATTTTTAAAAAAACATTTAGACAGCTGCAATCAGAGGGCGTTCAGAGCTAGTGAGCAGGCATGTTTGATTGCGCTGCAGGAAAATAAAATACACATCTATGAGGTAAGGTCAAAGCAGACTGACAGCACACAGATTCCCGGTGGTATTCCTGCTTCGCTTCCTCTAATGTCAGCTAAAGCCAGGACTCAGCCCTAGAGAATTCAGCAATCGTACCTTGTGACACTGGGGCACTGACTTGCCCTATTTAACATTATAAGATAGATGTAAACTGTCCCTTTCGGAAATCATGCCATTTGCTATTGACAAAGATCAAAGAGTGACTTCTGGGTCACATGGAAAAAACTCTAACCAAAACCTTAAACCACTAAGAAAAGCACGAGCAAGCTGCTATTGGACTGCTCGAAGAGAGCAAACAAAAGCAACTTCTTGCTATTTCATAATGTTTTTAATAAACGACTATTTGAAACACAGGATTTGACACTGAAAAGGCAAGACAACCATGTTCCATTAAGAGCATTACTTTAGTGCAACCAGAAACAGCACCAACTAGATCAAAGTTACAGTTCTTTATTGATTAGTCCTCGCTGTGTGTTTAACCAGCAACCGGCCTGTTCCAGGTGGACTGAGGATAGTAGATTAGCACACTCACCTATTCTTGGAAATACCATGTTGTTGGACATTAGGAGATCCTTTAACTGAAACACAGTGTTTTTAAAGTGAATTCACATGACCATGGCCTAAATTATCAGCAAGTACAGGCTTACAGATGTGTTAGTTAACAACTAATGAACAACCAAACAAAAACTTTTCATATTATGTAACTATACTCTCAGCCTTGATGGTAACCTTAGTCCTTTCTTTTTTTACACTTATTCTCTGTAGCTAATGAAACCAAAGCGTACCTTCAATTGAATTTATTAGGCTCTGTATTGCTGGTCCTACATTGTTGCAGTTGTAAGATTTCTGTTGCATAGGAAGACCCTGCAGGGATTGTAAAAGTTCAAACAGCAAAAAAAGAGTGAAAAAAATTAGTCTTAGTCCCTTTTAAACCGCTGTATTCTCAACAAGATGTTCTCCACGTTCATGTGTTTTAAAGACAGGTCCAGCCTCTATTTTCAAAGACGATATAGCTAATCGACAGGAAATATTCATCCAGCTTTTATCAATCTGTCTTACTACTCCCATACCAGAAAGCCACTTTGACTACCCTGGCCATCAGCCAGCCAGCGCATGGTGCAGTCTGTGTGTCTGTAAGACACCTATGGCTCAGACTACAGACAGGTACTGTTACATGAGCACCAGAAAAGCTTATTGTCCACATGACAGAACACCCAGGACTCTTGTTGCAGGAATCAGCTTTCCACCATTAAAAGGCACCAGCACAAAGGCAGGTGGGCAGTACCATCAAGGGCGGGCTGACACAGCACCCTGCCCTGCGTACACTGTAGGTCTGCAGAGGCTTGGCTCTCACTTCACATTTGCTAAGCCTATGCTCACCACACTGCACATAAGTCTGGACTCGATGAGGTTACACCTATATTTATATAGGATAATCATAAGATAGAGCCTATTATTAATCAAGCTGGAGCAGGTGCTCTTATGTTGGTAAGGGAGATCATGGATGGCACAATCTCTCTTTTTCCCATAGTGTAGAAAATACAGTTCTCTGTGTGTTCAAGGGCAGGGACCCTTCATCCCCAAGACCCTCTTGCCTGCTCCTAGCAATGCTGCACACTTTCAGCTGGTGCAGTCTCACAAAGTAACTGGATTTATAACATGTCTTTGCTATCAGCTGAGTTCTGCTTATATGGCAAATGCAATACGTGCAACTCATTTGCAGCTGGGGCTTTTTCTCCCTGGCCCCCCCCCCCCCCCCCCCCCCCCCTTTACAGAGGAGTTTCCTTTTGTAATCTTTCTTGCTAGTTTTTTAATGGGAAGTGCCTCAAACCAGAAGAAAGTTTTGGAGCTGAGAGGTTCATTTCAGTAAACTCTTAGAATTTCACATTCCAGTGAAAAAGGCAGGGTCTCTGTGACTTTGGTTGTCTTTAAGAGCTAAAAATAGGCTTTTTGCATGTAAGTGAGGCTAGACTGTAGTCTTCATTTGAGAACTTATTTGGTACTTCTGAGACAAGAAGACTTTTTAAGTTCCTCGGGGAGTTTCAAGCTTCAGGACATATTACTGCTAAAGCTACACCAGCCTGCTCACCACCTATTCCCTGGAGGATATGGCAATAACTGCTTAAACACAAAACACTACCCAAACTGTCCAACACCTCCTGGATTTGCACGCAGCTTAATCAAGCCACAGTGTGGGTTCATTTCCCTGCTGTGGTAGGGATAACCACACAGGCTGCCAGCACAAGAACTCATATCATTCCTACCCTTGCCACCATTACTCTCGGAAAAGACATTTGAATGTTTCATAATCTAAAAATGGTCTACAAAGGTGGAAAGTATTAACACTGCTTTGTAGTTCAGGAACCTGACAGACTGTGTGGACTGACCTGCATGACAGAAAATCTGAAGCTGTGCAGGGATTCCACTGGTTGTCCTAGGCTAACGTCTGTGTTTCGGAGGGGATTTTTTTCTTGCCTGGCTGTGTAGTAACATGGAATACCATACTTCAGAAATAAAAACCCAGCAAAGTGATGATAAAAATTCATCCCAGAGCAAGATCCTTATACCCATTATTTCTCAGGGAAAAGGTACTACCTGGCTGTTACGCAGGAAGAAAATCAAAGGGACAGTTATACTGACCCTTCAGTATTGCGGGATTTTCAGCAAATATTAAATTTAATGTAATCACTTCTAGGGAAGTGCTTTGGCTCAGAGCAAAGGAAGATGAGAGCAGGAAACTTTGAAAATGAAAAGCCAACCCTTTAACTGACATGAAACAGCTGGGTGAATTTGTACCAGTCAAGGTGACAGCACTGTTAATATAGGCAGCGCTTCATTCAGAAATCAAAGGAACTCTGGATGTATGATTAGCAAAATACCTGTAAATCCTGTCTGAATAGAGGGGGGAGCTACGTTTTGTCTTATAAATCAGGATCTTAGTTGCTGTGGTAATGTTCCTTGTATGATTTGTCTACATAAATGAAACTCAATCCCTGTTGTATCAAGCCACAGAGGATTATAGGATAATGAAAAAGAAAACTAAATGAAAAGAACCCAGTCAACTGAAGCCTTACAATGAAATCTGTAAGTAAAAATTAGGTTTAAAAATAGTTGGGTACTAGTTTATGGGAACACAAACAGATTCGCTTTTTTGGTTGTTTTCATTTCACTAAGGAAAACAAATGATGGTAATAGTTTACAATTGGAAAACATGGCATTCATGTTAAAACTATCATGAGCAGCTGTGCCTGTCTCCTGCACCTGCCTCTGGCACCTTGGGTAGATGTCTCAGAGAAGAAACATGGAGGTGCTGACTAACAGCTGATGGAGAAGGCGGCTGAGGGTGGCGATGAACAAAGGCTGGGGTGAAGTATTATAAGATTACGGGACAGATTTGAGGTAGGATAATAGACCGATCTCACAGTAATCAATTACACATAGTGGTTTTCTTTCTTTTAAAACTAAAGACAGTTGAAATCCATCTATCGTCAGGAGTCTGGAAAAAGCAAAACAGAGACATTCAGAGTTTAGTAAATAGGAGTACACTACAGCTGATGTTTTACTGACATTATCACCACATGTAAAGTGTTACACAAACAGATTGAACCAGTGCATAATAAAGGAACAAGTCTGTACTGAGTGTAGCTGCTACCATACAGTAAACAACCCTGGTCTAATTATCAAATATTATGAAGCCCTGGCAACAGTTTTTGGAAGATGCATCACAGCACTTTTTCCAAGTGGCTGAAGCTGTTGGCTGTGGCATGGCACTAGTTCAGGTCCCTCAGGGAAATCCATCTGCTGCCTGATGCTCATGTCTTTCTTGGCTAAAGAGGGGGCAAAAAAAGCAACAGCAAGTGGACAAATGTCAGGATTGTGTAATCAACCATCTTATTATTTGTTCTTTTTCCGCTCTCCAGCAAAGAACTAACAAAATTAATATAATGTATGCAAGTCATGATGGAATGTCTCATTTCTCTTGGTAGATGACAAGGATTTAACTGTGTCTTACTGATGTAGGATTTCATAGGCAATGTTTAACCACAGAGCTATGCTGACATGCAACTGAATCTTTAAAAAAAAAAAATAAAATCCCCCTACTGCACCCCTTTGTAAAAGGCAAAACTTGCTGTCCTCACAGTCCTTACCCAAGGTGCCTGTGTTGCACTGCTTGGCATTTGCTATTAATCATTAAATTATGTCCCCACCTAATTACCTACCACTCTGACTATCTAGGAGGCCAGAAAATAAAAGGTAGAGGAGCTTGTATCTAATATCTCATACTTGCACCTGACCAGTAGTTAAAACATGGACTCCTCCCATGGCTGAGCTGACATGGCATAACATGCTTTGCCACAGGAATTGGATCAAGAAGTTGGCTCCCTTGAGACTGTGCCATTGATGCCATCCATGTCTTCCTCACCTTGGGATGAAACATTCTGTAGGTGTCCCTAGATGCTGGGATCACCTAGTGGCTCCATCTGATGGCTCATGCAGACTTCCTGAGAAGAGCTGTACACACCGGCAGTGATCAAACCCACGTCTGAGTGGTTGGCAACTGTTTCCAGGAGGACTTCAGACTGCTGATTTTGGGTCTGCAACCTAGAGGCAACTCGAGTTATGTCTCTGCTGCCCCACACAGCGGAGGCAGAAAAGCCTACGCTTCTCTTCTCACCTCCCTCTGTCATTTGAATTGGAATATATAGTATAAAAGAGACCCCTGAAGTTGTATATAACCCAAATTTGGACTGAATGGAGGAAATTAGTATGCTACAACTTCTCACAGCTGAGAACACTAGAGATACGGGTAATGGAGCCAACAAGGATAAGAGGAGCTATCTAGCAGAATTGCCTCCACCTTTGATTATAAAACCTGCCCCATACCCCAGGTCCAACAGAGACAGGGTTGTTTGGCTGCTTGTTGAGTGGAGAGGTGGGTGGCATTTTTGAGCATGCTATATGGAGTACAGCTTTTTTCACCTATTTTTTGAGGCAGTTGGAGGAAGTATGAGCTGAAGGCAAAAGACTGTGGGGGAAAATATTTGTAGAAAACATTTTGTATAAGCTTACAGCATTTTTTTTAAATTTATGAGACAAGCAAGTAGAGACCTAGAGAAGTGCTAAAGCTGCATTATTAAAATGTTAGTAGGTAAATACATTAACAAAAATGGTGTGAAACGAAGAATCAGCTGGAGTTTTTTAACGTAGAGGAGATGCTTGCCTCAACCCACTGCCAACATGCTCCAGGGCTCAAAGCTGCACATAACTCTGAGCTCCACTACTCATCCCATTTGTCCTTGCTTCCAGACTGCCAGAGCACAGGTCAGTTCATGGTCAACAGTACTGGAGGCAGCTGACAAATTCAAAAGAATCAGAAACGACACCTGATCTTCATCCATCATTGACACAGGATTATCAGCCAACACAAATATGTGCTGTGACTTCTGTATCAAGTGGTTTGTAAATAACTGTGCATTATGGACAGGACTTCAAGTGAACTCAGTGTTGCCCTAGCCAAAAAGAAAAGCAAACTAAAGCTAAAGTGAGCACTAATGTGTGCTGACATGAAATTATGTAAATTCAGTGCTCGTAGCATATGGAGAGTAGGATTATCTGGCCATCTACTGAAGGATCTGGGATCTGACAGAAGGATTTAGGACCAATTTCCTACAGAACAGAGGTATTTAAGGAAACAGCTAAGATGAAACTGATGTATGTCATTGTGTGGAAGAGTCTCTGGTTTTAAACTTTGATTTATTAGGTACTCTTGCTGTGTGGAACAAGTTCAGTAACACTAAGTTTCAGTCTCTCAAATCATCAGTCATGTACAGAATTTTCATACGGCACAATAATTCCCCAGATCACTCAGAATTCATGTCATTCATGACTTTAGGGGTATTCTCTGGGTTACTTAGTCCAAGCAGGACTATTGTAATTGCTACGAACAGAGAATAAGGGAAGGGCTGTTCTTCGCATGGGGCCAAGGAGGCAGTTCTCCATGTGTGTGCCTCTGCTCTAACTTCAGGGCCCAGATCAAAGTATTTGGCAGGGTCCAGATAAAAATATTCCCCACACTGCTAACACTAACCTCCACCTCACACTCGACTGTCCTCAGGCCCTTCTGTCCTCGGTCTCAAATCCCTCAGTCCATCTTGCCTAAAAACTCCTCTGAACAACTTCTGTATCAAGGGTTGCCTCCTACATTGTCCTTTACTAAGGTCTCTGCCATTCCAGAGCACCTTCCTCCCATTCCAAAGCCACTCGTCTTGCCCCCAGCATTCCTTGCTTAGATTTACTTCAACTCTGACAATTATTTTCCCATACTTTTCACTAACCCAATCTCCCTGTTCCTCCAGAGGCAGTCCTTACAACCCTCAAACTCCAAACTAGAGAAATAAGGCCTTCCTAATCCTTTTTGAACCCCAGCCCTCCTTTCCCATCTGTCACCGCTCTTTTCCAAACCCTTTACCAAGTATTTCCCCAGACCTTAAGTTCCACCTCTATCCCCAGTTCCTATTTCTTCTCCTGCAGCCCCTGAGCTCCACACCCTCAGCTCGGTATTCCCACGCTGGTTCCCATCTCCTGAACGGTGCTGTTAATTCATAACCCATTTATTACCCCCCTGCTGACTGCCATGAGGCAGTACTGCCTTCTCATCAAGCTCTGCCTCCAGATGAGCCCTCCCCTTCCTTAGGTCATCCTCAAAGAAACTGGATTTGGAGATCCTGGACACAGCAGACTTCACTCATCAGCAATCAACCTAGGCAGGACTCTGAGAGCAGAGGAAGGTATGTATATTTGAGGTGAAGGTGTTGTATATAAAAGCTTAATTTCTATTGTTATTTTATTGTTATTATTTGTAAATAAAAACCTGAAAGCTCATTCAAATCACTTTCTTTACATAAAAAAAATTCTACATACAAATTTGTCATCCAGAATAGATATGATGACAAGGAAAACATATGGATGGAAATAAATAGTTCACAAAGTAAAAGTGTCATTAATTATTCTTTAAGAAACACAGAACGTAATTAGTAAATACCATACATTTTTTTAATTATGTAGTTACTTGAGTATAAAAAGACCCTCTACACTTTCCCATATACTGTTTAATTACACATCTATTCCTATTTGTTGCTGAAATAGTCAGAGTTAGTGTTTAAGTATACATCTGTCAGCTCCAAGATTGATTTTAAATTCAGAAAACAACTTACAATTAAAATATACTTAGTCCTGATTTATACAAGAGTAATTATATTGTAATTATAAATAGACTCATATAACAAAATAAAGTTTCTTGCTATTATTTGATAATAATTACAGGGCAGTTACAGTTCTACTTTTGGTTACATCTTCATTACATTTTTCTGACCAAAGAAAGAAAAGTAAAATTGGAAAGAAATGCATGGCAATTCCAAAACTCCTGTCTTAGCAATACCACACAAAACTGAATCTCAGAAGTTTTCGGTCACATCATGACTCTAAAACCAATGACTTCTGGCTGGGAACTGGAACTAGTTCATAAATAGGTGTTCATAGACTTGTATGCCTTTGTCCAAGAATGAAATGTACATTAATGTCTGATGTAGCTTCTTTTTAATGCAGTTTCCATGGACAACTGAAACTGTAGTTTTGTGCATCCCTAGAGCTGACATGGACTGAGCCATTCAAAGTCAATCTAATTTATAAGCATAATCAGGTTTCCTAAAGGGCATGTTCTCTATCCCTCTCTCACACTTGAAAAGCCCTGTGCAGTGGGTGTGAGCACACTATGTATAATGCGTGCCTACAAGATTATGCTAACCACTTTGCACTGAAGCATGAAACTGCTTTGAAGTCTTCTCCAGAGTTACCAGAAGGGGCTGGCTTCTCCTTTTCTGGTCTATTCTACAGATCTATCCTCCAGGTTAGCTGGGAACAGCAGAGGTAGGCATCCTTTCTCCAGGATGTGAAGGATGCTCACTACATCTAGGTGAGCAAGAAGCTGCAGATATCAGGCACAGCCGGGGGCATTATGGGGATGACTGTGATGCAGGATATCAGAAAGAATAGCTCAGGGCATCTAAGTGTTTTGACCTGAGAGATCTAGCAATGAATGTTAAGGCAAAAATGAAGTAAGAGACAGACTGTATGAAATGGCAAGGTGATCTTTTGATCCTAGAAACAGAGTCATGTAGAGGAATTATAGAGGAATGAAGGCAGGTTAATTAACATTGATCACATACAGCTGTGGGCTGGCTTGGGGGCGGTGGGTTGGCTGACATAGATAACGTGCAGCTGTGGCTGGTTCCTGCAAAGTAGTTAAATAGCTTTAAGGGGTATGGAAGAGGAGGACTTGATGAAGACTGGATGAAGAGAGACCTGGAAGAAGCAGAGGGAGGAGAGAGAGAGTGTGAGCATGCGTGAGCACCCTGGATGTTGGAGAGACAAGGGTGGACTGGCCTGAAGAGGATGAAGAAACAGCATGGACAGTAGATGAACTTTTGAAACCTTGTGGGGGATTGGTGGCCGTGCTGGGAAAAGGCACGGGAACTACTTATTGAAGTCAGCCTGGTATGGGGTGGTAAAAACCTTGTTGCAGCCAGTTTTGATAGTGCTGCAACAGAGTCATTGGAAATTAATCCTGAGGTTTTGGTCTTTCCTGTGATGTGTTTCTGGAACAGCTTAATCTAGCACCAATTGAACTGTGATCCCAATCTTATACCATGAGCAAGGGTAGCACTTTACTGGAGAGGCTAATGGAAGAAAAAATGGAGTTATACATTTTAATTGCTTTGACTCAGTCAATCCTAGGGCAAAAGTTTTTGTACCCAAATTGTCTGATGTGATAAGTATTAAAGTCACTCTAAACCATGAATTCTCCTACTTACAATTTTGGTTATGTAAGATATGGTGTGTTATAACATGCTAATGGATTTTGTTGTATCTCCTTATCCACAGCCTACTGGAAGGGCCACCAGGAATAAAGCTTTGGAATGTCCAAGCCTGGATTTTAAGGTTATGGTGTGTTGACCCTGTCTGGATGCCAGCTGCTCACCAAGCCACTCTATCACTCCTCCATCCTCAGCAGGGGCAGAAAAATGTGACAAAAGGCTGATGGGTTGAGATAAGGGCAGGGAGCTCGTTCACTGGCTACTGTGACAGGCAAAACAGACTCAGCTTGGGGAAATCAGTTTAATTTGTTACCAATCAGATCACTGTAGGATAATGACATATCAAACCGAAACTTAAAACACCTTCTTCCCACCCCTCCCTTCTTCCCAGGCTCAACTTCACTGCTGATTTCTCTGTCTTCTCCCCTCAAGTGGCACAGGGGAAGGGAGGTTGCAGTCTCTGCTGCTCCTGCCTCCTCAGGAGGAGGACTCCTCACACTCTTCCACTGCTCCAGCATGGGTTCCCCTCCCCTCCCCCCCCCCCCCCCACCTCCCAGAGTACCATCCTTCAGGAACAGACTGCTCCAGCATGGGTCCCCCATGGGGTCACATGCCCTGCCAGCAAACCTGCTCCAGCTCTGGCTCCTCTCCACAGGTCCTGCCAGGAGCCTGCTCCAGTGTGGGCTGCCCACGGGGTCACAGCCTCCTTCAGACAACCCCCTAGTCTGGCATGGGGTCCTCCATGGGCTGCAGCTGGATGTCTGCTCCACCATTAACCTCCATGGGCTGCAGAGGCATAGCCTGCTTCACCATGGGCTGCAGGGGAATCTCTTCTCTGGTGCCTGGAGCACCTCCTGCCTCCTTCTGCACTGGCCTGGGGGTCTGCAGGGGCTGTTCATCTCACATATTCTCACTCCTCTACTCCAGACAATCCTGCCCAGCCATTTTTTCCCCCCTTCTTAAATATGTTATCATAGAGGTGTTACCGCCACTGCTGATGGCCTTGGCCAGCAGCGGGTCCACCTTGGACCTGGCTGGCATTTGCTGTACTGGACACAGGGGAAGCTTCTATCAGCTTCTTAAAGAAGCCACCCCTGTAGCCCCCCCTCTACCAAAACCTTGCTATGCAAACCCAACACAAAGGTATTTATCCCAGATGTATGAGCATCCAGTTTCATTTTCCTCTTCAGCCAGTGGGAATTCAAACCTTTTTCTCCTCCTGTTTTGATATTAAATAGTTGCTGGATAAAGTGGACAAACATTCCTGGAAATTATAAACAGAATCAAGATATCTTTCTTCTCCCTGTGATGTTTATTTTATAGCTCCTGATTTTTAGGATGGAGTCCCCTATTGTCCCCTTTTTTTGATTTTGTTAGGGGTTTTTTTCTCATCTGACATATTCCAGCTTCAACTCAAGAAGATGCAGTAAAAACCAAAAAAAAAAAACCTGCATCTGAAGAGTTTTGATACTCAATCAAAAAATGAAAAATTTGACTTTGAACTTTCTCATTCTAGCCAAGGAAGGCCTAGAGACTAAATTTCACAACTTTTGCAAGTATTAGAAATGCTTTCTTATCGTATTATGAAGAAATTAAAAAATTCCTTTCTGTTCCCTTAAAAAAAAAAAGTATAACTGTATTTTTCAAGCAACACACTGTTGTCCATGTTTGCTAGGAATGTTCTGAGAATATTTTACAAGTTAAAGAGAGACTTAAGGGAAAATTCCTGTTTCTGAAACTTGATCAAGTGTTGAACCAGCTGCTGAGCTTCACGTACTGGGGCAATCTGAGATGGGCTGCACAGAACTGAATTCTTATTATAGTAATGTTTAACATCAAAGAAAAAGGCCCCTGGTGAGTTTAGGTATCTATACTGGGTTAGATGCAGCTGAGCAGGGGATTTGGGGATCATAATTACACTCAGCTATACCCAAGTTTCTCCAGAACTTCCTCAACTCCTTATTGGATCAACCCCAAGTCCTTTTGCAGATATGCCCTTGTTTTGATTTTATTTTTTTTAATTATTTTTTTTTACTGTCAGTGCTCCAAAATCTCTTCCACATCATTCTCAGAAACACATGATGTTGGAGTGTTTTTCAGCTTTTGTCCTCCATACTTGAATAGGAGACAGTGGTTCAATAACCTAAGGCTTTATAGCAGAGATTATGAGATGCTGTCACAGCAATTTACCAATTCCTGATGAATATTCAAGCTGTCTCCTCCCAAAATCCAGAAACTCATGATGAGGCAAGAAGAAATCTGCAACTGGATAGAGAAGAGAGAAAGGAGACCGCCCTGCCAGAACACCTTCCATAGTGAGGAAAGGACCACCAGTCACCAGACTGACTGTATCTATTACCCTCTGTCAGGGGAAAACACGAGGATAGCGCAGGTTCCTCCCCACGTGCCCAGGGTGCTGGGATTCCCTCACGTCCTCATGCTGAGACCTATAGCATCTCTATGCAAAACTGTTCCAGCTGGGATGTGGTTTTGACTGTTGGATTGACAACTGCACACTGGGAAGTGACTGGGAAGTCAAAGCTGTTGCGCAAAGGTGACAAAGAGTTGTAAGATAACCATTGTCATCGATTTCTGTATCTACATTTCTGCCAGTTTACACAATTGTTTAACTGTGAAATACCGTGTAATTGCATACTTTCTAAGTGGGAAATACTGTTTTTTTCATTTTTATTCCACGTGTCAGAATATCCTTCCTGTACTATCTAGCATGTACTTCTTGCACCTCCAAGCCTGGCAAAAGTAATTTAAAAATAGAGTAACTAACATTGAAAATAACAGAACAAATTCATTCCAACTCTCACATCCACGTTAGGGGACTCACATCTGGGGCATATTTGGTCCTCCTGTTTAAAGTTTTAAATTGGCAGCTCCAAAACAGAGCTTTTATAGCAGCCCCACACTGCCTAGCTAACTTTTGAAATAAAGCTGCAAGTCTTAAAAGTCTGCTTTGCCTAAATGGCACCTTTCAATGAGGTAATTGTTTTTGAGACTAAAACCAACAGTGTGAGTAAAGAAACATTACACTGGTATGCATCACCGGAGTCCCCATTTCTTTATCTGCTTAAAACCTAAAGAAAGCTTTTAGATGGTACCTCCCTGAAACAGAAACCAAATCATCTCTGCAACAGTTATCACTCGCTTCTGTAATACTTTCCAAAATAAATAAATAAGGGAATATCTATCAAAGCCATGATGAGCTGCAAAGTAATCTCCAACTTGTTAGCTCCCCAAACAGGATTCTGGTGCTTTTCCAATAAAAGTTAAATTAAATGGTTTGCTTTCCTTTCAATAGAAGCAAGATTTCTTCAGTATTAGTCATGAGAATAGGCCCACTTGGCAGTGACCACTTCAGATAACACTCAAATCACTCACCTTTTGCTTCTGATTCAGGTAATGCTTGATCCAGCAGTGCCCTGAGCACCTTATGCCTAGCTGATTCCCAGGGACTGACAGTCTGACTAAAGGGCTTGTGGCAAAGATGCTCCATGGCTCATTGAGATCTTCTACACAAATTGCAGAGCTATCCTCTCGAGAAAGCCCTGTCCTCTTCCTACCATTCAGCTGGGTTCAGTAGAGCACTGGGGTTAGGGGAACCAGTAGGTGAACCACACCAACCATTTAGCAAGTTTGGTCACTTAAAACTACACCTGTGCTTTGCTAGACAGAAGATTCAAAGGCTACCAACAGAACTTGAGAATTAAAGTTGATTTATCTAGCAGCCATATTTTTTACTACATGACAGCTGAAGGCCTGCCCTTACCTATCTATTGGCTATTTGCACTGAGCAATGCAATGTGAGACGTATTCAGCGCAAAGAGCTCCACCGTTAGTTAAAATTTCCCTAGTATTGATCCTGGAGCATGGTCTCCTGTTTTGTGTTGGTGGCATGTTAGTGGCAGCCAGACTGGGCCAGCAGCCTGCCAAAATGGGAGGCAGGAACAGGAAAGTCATAGACTATCATCAGGAGCTGAGTGTGTTGCTATGTGCAAAACATGACCACACATGCAAAATGCTGATTCCAACTAAATCCATAAAACCTGACTTTAAGCTGATTTGGCTCCCTCTTTTCTGCTCCTTGTTGAGTCATCACATGGCTTTCTTGTTCGGGATTAGACCTAATCCTTCTGTGACATCACCCTTCACACTGAGTGATGTACAAAGCAAGGGCTGGACACTGGTCACAATAGCTTCCACAGATTTGTAAGTCATAGCACACATAAGACTGTTCTTTCCTGCCTGTGTTGTAAAACGTGTTTTCTTTTTCCAATTGCTACACAACAGCTCAATGTAGTTTGTTTTACTTTGGCATTTTTTACAAAGTAAAATGTAGCACATCCCAACCTTTGTAAAAATCATGATATTCTGTATTTTCTACAAAATATTTATATTACTGGTACACCCCCTAAACTTTCAAAAAAAAGTTATTTTCACATATTTAGGTGAGGTTCACCTGCCTTAATTGTGACATCTAGAAGTCCATCACTTGATGTAGAGGCCCTGCTTTGTGATACCTTTATAGTTATTCCTTTCTTCATGCTTCCATTGCTCATTTTCCCATTATACACCACTACTTTTCCTGTGATTGCCTCCTTTTCTCCATAAATCCTCTTGCTTCAAGATTCTCTCATTCCTTTGTTCTGGCTCAAGTATACATTTCTTCTTTCTTACCCTTTGGTCATCTTCCTCCTCCATTTTCCTCTTCTCTTCTGATGTCCCAACTCCCTTACTATCCCTTTCTGTCCCTTTCCATCTCCTACTTCTTCTGGCCCGCCCTTTCACCTTCTTTGCAAGCATCTCCTTTCCATTTCCTCCTTCCTCCATTCCCACCTGCTCTTCTGTGTTTCATTTTTCCTCTCTGATGTCTTTTTACTGTCACTGCACTCATTCCCTCATTCCAACCTACTTCTACATCCCCAGATTTCTTACCATTTCTAGCTCTTCTTGCTCTACCATTTGGATTTGCTTGGGTTTTTTGGATGGCTTCATTTCTTCTTCTTTCCTCCCCATTCTATAAATGATTGACCAGTGTTAGGAGTTTTACAATTTTGGTGTGAGCCCAAAGAAGAAAAATACCTGTCCTTCAAACTGCAGCTATTCAAAGCCCCTGAAAAGATGTCTTGAAAGGTGTCACGTCTCTTTGGCTTCACTGGACCATCACTAAAATACAATTTTGAGTTTAGTTGGAAGGATAGTACTTCCTTGTTTCTGGTCTTTAGGTCAGAATAAGACCTTGCTGTGTTAACCTCCCACCTGTGCACCCAGGTTTTCTTTGGAAGGAGTGTTTATTGTGCTCCAAATGGTCCTTCAGTCTGGACAACAGACTAGGACTGCATCCCTTCAGCAGAACACATGGACACAGCAGCACTTTCCAGTTCATGGAGGAAGCCAGGCTTGAGGAAAGGAGGGTGCACCTGTGGACCTCAGGTAGATTGTGCTTTGATTTTCTCTGAGATATATAGTTAATTCTGCTTGTTTACAGGAGACATCACTGTTCTTGCTTGAAAATATTGAGGTGATAAAAAAGACAAATCATCTAAAGAATAAAGAAGGGAGAAGCAAAAGGCATTACGATCCATGTGTATGGAGTTGAGCAGTTTGCCCTTCTGAATGGGAGAAACAAGTTAAGAAGCAAGTCTTTCAATCCTGGAAAGACTGGAAAGCCGCAAAACCTGAAATGCTAGAGCAAAATTGGCTTTGTGTTCAGACTGTTGTAGGAAACAACACAGTAATAGAGGAATTTCAGCTACTAGGGCCACTCTGCACTCTTCCTCCATTTGGAAGCTCTAACTGCTCTATCCATTTTACAGTCAGTCTTCTCTCACAGGGGAAAATAATCTTGATTTTCTTTGCACCGAAGTTAGTGTGAGAAAGAGCAGTGCCACTCACAGCAACCATTAGGATCCTGTCCTCAGTTTTAGCATTCTCAGACAGCAAAGAGAACTGAACTTTATGCTTCTAATTCCCATTCTTATGCTAACTGCTAGGTTATTACAATCTGCAGGATGAAACAGATTTTTTTTTTAATACAATTAGCACCATAATATAGTTTTAAGACTGTTTTCCTAAAGCAGTTATGGATGTCACCCACAAGCAATAAGACATAGATCCTCAAATATATTTACATTCCTAAATCCCATTTATTTTGGTATGAACTTCAGATGAACTGGAAAGATCCCAATCTTCTCAATTTTAAACAATCCCAGCTCCACTACAGTCAAGGAGTAAATAGGTATAGATAAGTAATTCCACTGTAACAATGGGGGAAGGAAGGGTTTAAAGGATAAGGCTAACATCTGAGATGTAAAAATCTCCAGTCACTAGGACAGGATCAGTCCAACTTATTCAGGGTAAAACCAATGAAAGAAGAATTGCTGTGCAAAGAAAGAATCAAAGAGCAACAAAAAGTCTCAAAGAGCAATGTGCAGGTGACATGGCAAAACTTACTTCCTTTATACTACATAAAAAGCCAAGGTGGCAATAGAAGTAGCCAAGCAGAAGAAAATGTCAAGCTATAGATCCTGCACTAGCAGTCCGTCAGAAGACTGTCTTGAAGATAGTCCTCTATCTCCTACGCTGTCAGTTCTTGGCACAGAGATTACAAACACAAGGGCTCTTCTCAGGGTTGATGAGATTCCAGGCTGGAAACAGCAGCCTGAGGAGAGATCTGTAAATTGCCTAAATGATGCTGGAGATTTCTCACCTGAAAGATCTCGGCCTCCCCTCAACACAGTGTCACCACTTTGAAGTACAAAATTCTCAAAATGTATCAGACAAATGGCAGGTCTGAACATTTAGACATGTCTGAAAAGGAAGAGCAGTTCTCAACAGCAACCAGCAAACCCAGGAGAAAAGCAGCCCAGAACACTAGGATCCAGAGAGCTGGTGATCCCATACTATTACCAAGTATTTTGGGTGGAAACCTGTGCCACACCTGTCAGGCAGGCAGGTGGAGTCACCTCTTTCAGCAAGACAGTGAGCGCGTTCCTTTTGCTGCTGCCTCTTCACTTGGAAAGCTGGCAATCGTCCCTTGACCTGCTGTCACCACCCTGCCTCGTGCAGCCTAGGTCTTGCTTTGCTCTAACGGCACATAGATGGCTCATCATCAGCTCGGTATCTAAAAGAATACCCAAGTCTTCTTCTGCCAAGGTGCTTTCCAGTTGGTCAGCTCCAAGTCAGTGCTGGTACTTGGAGTTGTTCCTTCCAGGTGCAGGACTTGGCATATCCCTCTTCTTGAAGCTCATTAGGTTCCTGTTGGCCCATTTCGCCACCCCAGCGAGGCCAGAATTCCCACCTAGTCTACTAACCACTCCTTCCCTTTAATCACCTGCAAACTTGCTGAGGGTGCACCCTGTCCCATCATCCAGATCCTTAATGAAGGCACTAAAGGCTATTTGCCCCAGCATGGACCAGTAGTTGGCCTGACAGACTTTTCATCCCCTGGCCCCTCTTAGAAACATTTTGTTGATCTGTATGACTTCTATTAAACTTAATGAAAATCATGTGGATAAAAATCTACAATACCGTGACTCCAGCCACTGCCCTTTGGTTTTCAAAGAAGCATACAGAAGTTTCCTTGGCAACTTTTGGCTGGTTTTAATGGGAGTCATGTCGTAATTCAGAGATCACTTCTGAAGCTTTATGAATATTATTTTCTTAAACTACCTGAGAACAAGCTTAAATTTTTCTTAAACTACCTGAAAGCTACCTTAAACTAGTCTGAGAAAAAGAGTTGCCAGGGAAAATTATAACTAACTGTACTGATTTTATTTTTGAAATATTACTGCATTTTGACTGACTTTTTAGTGTAAATTCATACAACAGTACTCAGCAAATTCCTTTTTTCAGTCCCTCAGAATAAGCTCTGACCTATGACTAGGCTTCCCAAGTATGATGATAATACAAATGATTAAATAATAGCAATACAGAAGCAAATTCATTTGGAGATATATTACTTTAAATCACATTAGGCTCTACTGCTATTCCTCAGCATGTCTTTCCTAGAGTTATTTGGACTTTCACACAATTAACTCAGCATCCCCCAAAGTGAGTAAGCCTCCAGATGGTCTCTTCTTTGAGGTGGCGAAGATATTTTTACTGGGAGGGGGATGCAATTTCTTGCAGACTGCATCTGTGAGACATTTAGGAAGTTATATTGGTGCTCACAAAATAACGATTTCTGTCCTGAAAAATCATCCTGCTCTTTTATGAAAGTCTGTTTTAATTGGCTGCTTACCTAGTGTAGCTGTCTTCTCAGCCCACACTTTTGCCTGAGCTGGGCTGAGATGTCAAAAATGGAAGAATAAAATGAATTATTTAAACCTTCATGTAAAAAAACATCCAATTCTCTTGCCATTACACTGATTTTACATTAGCTCATTCAGTTTACCTTTTATATCGGTGCCTTTTATGAAGTCACTCTCTACTGACAGCACTGTGAGATGTCAACCATACCTTAGGAGCTTGCTCAAACTTAAAGATGGGTCTTCACTGATATTTGGATTTAGCACTAAACTTTTTTGGACCTTGGTATATTTGAATTTATGGCAAAGCTGAATCTGCATCACGAAGTTTGGATCTGAGTCAGAACCCTCGGTACCTACTGAAACTGCAAACTCAGTAACAACTTGCAAAGCATTGCTCATGCTTTTCCATGGGGTCTTTTGAAGCAAGCTGACAACAATTTTTTGTAATTGAAAACAGCCTCAAATATGTTTCCATCCTTTATTGTATTGTATTGTATTGTATTCTATTCTATTCTATTCTATTCTATTCTATTTACTCAATTCTATCTTATTCTATTCTGTTTTATTTTATTGATATTGACAGAATTGATAAAAACCTCTGAAACCTATTCCAACAGCCTTTGGCATATTTTAAAATATTACATGAATTCAGTGTAACACAATTTTCTAAAAAAAGAGTTACATTTCCACTGATATTTATGGATGTCAGATAAGACTCTTGAAAATGTGCGTGTAAAATTCAAGTAATTATTTCTGGGCTTCTGCCAAAAGTTCAAAATCAATTTTTGTTACATTAACTCAAACGACAAGAGTAGTGTTTGCATAATTTAAAATAAGTTTTGGTTCATATTTTTTAAAATATGGACTGTTTCAGTTGTGATTGACAACACACAACTAAAATGTAGAAATGCTTTTAGCAAGTTTCCAGTTAAATAATACTCCTTTTAAAAGTATCTAAATTTAGCAGTCAATGCAACTTCCATTTCAGTGCGCCATCACTTTAGTATCACCTTGGTACTAATGGAAAGAATGACAAAAGGCGTCTGAAATACTCTGGTTCATAACTGGTTTGTTAACCTCCACCACAGTCCCAGTGATTTGCACTGAAACTTACACTAAATTTACACCAAATAATCTTTCTACACCCTTATTTGTGTTCTTTCGTTTTCTTTTTTTTTTTCTTCTCTCCCTTATTCAGCTGTTTGCTTTTACCTGTGCTCAGGGTTCTTACCCTTGTTCACAGACGGTTTAAGAGCCGCACTGTTGCCTGACTCTTCCGTAAGTGCCACTGTGGCTGCCTGCTGGCATATCAAGTGGCCGATCAGGACAGAGGATTTGGTTGGAAAGCAGCAGCTCCATGGTCAATGTGAAGAGTAGCACACTGATTTCTTTCACCGTTCTAATTTTAATGATCCTGTGATTGTCAATATGAGAAACACAGAGACTATTCTGAAAATACACCTCCCTGCTGAAAATGTGCCTGCCCGCTGGCCTTCTTCTCCGGTCACAGCACAGAAAGACAAGAAAAGGTTGACTTTTCCTAGAGATGCTGTTCATTCTTTTTTCAGTTGCACAGCTTTTTGTCCCACTTTCCAATTTTCCTAGGTAATGGTATCACCCTCAGTTTGAAAAAGAGAGAAATACTTGTGCGTCAGAGCCCTGAAAAGACAATTTGTTTTTTTAAAGTTAAGATTTTCTCGGGTAAGAAACTTCAGTTATCACATTTTCTGTGCACTCTGCTGCAGCATACTATTATTAAACTTTACCGATGACCGTGACAAACAAGACACATTAACCAAATAGCTACATAAACAGTAGAGATGCTTCCCATGAAAGAACTGGTCAGAGACATCCACACACAAGCCCTGCTAAAATATGCAGAAGTAAGGGTAGTAGGGTCCCTGTCACTGATATAAAACTCTTCTTGCTATATGGCTTGTGATTGTATTATTTGCTATTGTTTTCCGGGTGGTTAATTACTAAATTATGGTCCTTACACGATGTCAGCAGGACTCCGTTGTCTTGGAGTCTGTGAACGAGGGAAGATCTACTAGACTCTAAGACTCGGAGAGTATTCTGAGTAGCTGCCATGTTGCCCAGGTTAGATGTAGGTGGAATTTAATTGTCTCTGTCTCACTAATACCCACTCCCAAAGGGGAAAGGGATGTCAGAAACCCACCCACCCCTCAACATTAGGCTTTCTCACACCAAACATATTGAAATGCAATACTGGGTTCAATGAAAAGCATTTCCTGATACTGCAAGGAATAAGTAACAGAAATGCCTCCCACTGGAGAACTGGAAATTCAAGCCATCAAAAACTACTGTCACTGCACAAAAATAAAGTCTTCAGCTCCCTGGCCTCAGGCTGCAATTGATGGAGTGTTGCAGAAATTGTTGCTGTTCTTCCTCTTCCATGCACATGTAGAAGGAAAAGTGTGCATCTCCAGAGCAACACTGTGTGTGTTTCTAGAAAAGGAGAACAAGGATCTAGGCTTAGACATGCTCCCACCCTCAGCACACCTTGGTGGCTGGTGCTGAGTAGCAGTGCACTCAACATACCAGTGGTTTTTGAAGTCTCTCCACAGCAGTTAAATGCCTAACAGTGAGTTGAGGTACCCAGTCAGGAGGTCAAGTACTTAATCATTAGGTGCTTTATTTCCTTTTCTTTATCTGGCCTAATTGTGGGTGTTCTTTAGGGAGATAGAGAGGTGGGATGCTCACAGGAATCATTGGGAACTCAGCATTCCCACAGGCCGGACCAGTTGCCACAGCAAACTTCTCTCCTCTCTAATATAGAATTACTATTCACTTGTTTCAAATAAGCATATGCTTTGGCCCTTCCACATGCTTTGCATTATTCCATACAGTTTTATGCTGCTTCTCCAGGAGGCATGTGTTCCACCCTCATGCAACTGAAAGGCAGAGCTGTAACTCCAGATAGGGATGATAAACCAACTGGCTGCTAATTCCATGATGCAAAATCTCACACCTTTTTTTTTTTTTTTTTCCCTTTTTTTCTCCTTGCTATGGTCAGGAGCTCTGCAGTGGCAGTACATCTGGTTTTAGCCAGAAGCGGTTTGGCACTGCTCTCTGTAACCTGGCCGGATTCCCACAGTTCTGTAGCCTGGTGATTTGTCATGAGCAAATCCATTGTGATTTGTCTTCTCATGGAAATCTGCAAAATTATATACTAACGAGTCCCTCCCCCACAGCTGATCCTTGGATGTGATACCACGCATCATCACTGTGTACCAGAGAGAGGACGTGGCCTACTACAACAAAGAATCAATGACCATCACTTCATGGTCTGGAATGACAGAGCCTAAACTCTGAGTCTGTGCGTCCTGTGGGACTCTCTGCATGTCTGTCTTTCCCTTGCACCCAAACGGTAAGTGATAGTGATATGTTTGTCAGGAAGGTGCTACATGAAAAATGAAATAGCCGTGTGTTCCTGCAACAGCGTTTTTGAAGAACCACATCATGCATACGTGTGCAGGCTGCACAAAACAGCTTTCTGAGATATGCATAGAAAGACCAGGTGCCCTGGGGTTAGCATGGCAGTGCAGGTATGACAGCAGGTAGGTAATCCATTCTGCCTGCGAGAAACCTTACGCGGTGCAGGTCCCTGGAGGTCAGATCCTTGGATACAGCAGCTGGTGTGCTCCAAGGCACCCAGAGAGCACGCCAGAGGTGAACTTCTGCAGAGTCACTGTGTTAAAGAGTTTGTGCCTAGTGTGCCACGGGAAACTTTGTGATAGGACAGGCCGAAGGAAGATTTCTTGGACAACAAGCAAACAACCCCAGGATTACTGTACCAAGAGCATTAACTTTGCATACATGTCCTATCTTATGAATGGGAAAGGAGGCCTTTTCTGCAAAATTTTCATGTGCTGACTTCACCAACGAGACTAAGTGGTAAATGGCAGTGTGATCACTTGGTGGAGAGGATACCATTTCTTCTATCCTTTTCAGATCTCATAAAAATAAAACACTGAGCCTGCTGGTTCATGTTTTTGTTGCCCAGCAGGTGGGAAAAAACATCCATTAGGGGAGATACCAAGAAACAACTGAAAGAAACCTTAAAATATCTTATGGCACTGCCACAAGTAAATACCTAATAAAACAACGATCGTCCTATTTCTTGCTTTTTGTGTTAGCACCATGCAAAATCCATGTCCATTACCTTACCTTCCAAAAATAATCAAATAAATTAATAATTTAAAAAAATGTTCATTGTTTCAGAATAAAACCACCTTCATTATATCTATATAAAGGTCCAGTCTTCCCAGAGGTTCACCTGGCAATTCCAAGGCTTTCAAAATTACACTGCAACAAAAGAATTTATAGGAACAAAAACCATTGAGGATCCATGTTTCCAAATGAACCAATTCCAGCTATATTTCTTACTTTAAAGAATAAAGCAACACATGTTCAATCAAGGTCATTAGATAGAAGAATCATATTACATTTTCTTGGAAGTACTTCCAAACATAGATAACAGAAGACATGATGCTACTTCCTTGACTGTTTCCAGCAAGTACTAGCAGGAGCCATGCAGTAGCAAAGGAGGGAAAACTTTTTTCAACTCCCTTGTTCAAGGGGTTGTTCCATACTGACTCCGTCCCTGGTGTGATCTGGAGACATTCTGGGCTGCCTAACCCAGGCTGAATGGTCTGTGTTCCCCACCATGATCCCTATAGAAACTGCAATGCACAGGCAAGTCTTTCTCTGTCCAGAAATGGATGTAGCCAAACGGCAACGTGCAGCCAGAAAAAATCCCATTAGCTGCTGATGGCAGCTTCTGAGACCCTCTGCATTGCCATCAGAGCACAAAGGGCTCCAAATGGGGCTGAAGTTGCTGCCAGCAGATTTTATAGCAATGGGTATGGAAAGCCCAGCTCCAAACCCAACTTCATATAATTAAAAGTCTCTCGCATTTACTTCACAAATTTCCTGGAATGTGGCACCACCCAAGTATTAGTTGTTCATCACTATCAAGCTGAGAGCTTCAGTAAACATTAAAAAAAACACAGATAAGCTCATTCTGACAAGTGAAAGCCAATAGTGAGCTGGGATATAACAACAGGTAAGTGTGGCACATCCTGTGATAAGGAAGAGCTTGTTCTGGGAAGGGCCCTTGGTTTCAGTTTGCTAATTTCCTTTCTCTGCAGCACTGGCAATAACAAGGGCATAAAAGGCCTTTTTCTAATTTGTACTGCATGTTCGGAAAATGTCTTATGTCTTCACTGTTTCGGGCGCTCACAGGGGGTGGATGGCACTTCTACCGCCAGCATTAGCCAACACTCTCCCACTGCTTCAGTGTTTTCTGTCACTCTACATCCTGCATTGCCAGGTAAGGTAACCCATCGTCTCAACCCATATTACCACTGGGGATATAAAAAAAAAAAAAAAACAACCTAAAAGGAAATTAAGTTGGAAGAGAACTGGCTGTATCTCTAAATACAGTGAGATCATTAATGCCAGCCATGCTAAGCCAACGTCTGAATCAGCTACATTTTTAGTGGCCAAATTCTGGTGTGATTTACACTTACGTGGATCCAGATAAACTCCTTGGAAGTGAAGGGAGTTCCTGTGGAGTTGTCTCACAGTAAGGCAGAAACAGAATATACCCCTTTGTTTAAATTCCTCATGGTTTCAAGAGTACAAATGAGTTGGGAAGACCCTTTATTGGGCTTATGAACTCAGTGGAAAAAGTAATCCAGAAAGACAAAAGTTTCTTAGGACTCTTATGTAGCCACCAAAACCACAAAGAGGATACTACTAGATTATAACTCTTAGAACGGCACTCCTGGGAGCAGAAATCAAACTCCAACAGAGCAAAAGGGAAAATCAGAATCATCTAGTTTCCATTCTTCTTAATAGGTTTTCTTTGTATTTGTTTCCACTTGGAAACAAGTTGTGCTTTTCACTTTACAACACATAAAATACATTTTAAACTCATTTGTGTGAGAGACAGCATTTCCCCAGATTCCACATAGCAACAAGCATGATGAACTGAAAGCTACCCACTGGAAGTAATGCTTTGCATCGTAAAATTCATAAAGTATCACTTTTTCTCTATATACAACACAGTACCAGCTTTCATTGTTTTTTTCATCACAGTTTTAGTGAGACAGAAGACTAAGTAACAGAGTGCCAAGCCTGGTATAATGTTTTTAAGGATAAAAGGTTTGGGGCAATGGAGGTCATTGCTACTGGAAGAGAACAACCTGTTTCACAGCAGCAAGATACTAGAGGGAAAACTGGAAACCAACAGCTTCATCTCTGGCTCCCATAATGCGCATGGTAATGCTGCCTGTGAGTGACTGGAAGTCCCTGCTGATGTCAGGCTGTGAAGAGAGACGTGTCACCATTTTTCCAGAGGCATAAAGTGAGCGAGCTAAACTCAGACCAACAGAGGCTCACTACAGCGAAGGAGGAAAGCAGCAGCAGGGTTTCAAAGGGGTCATCTGCCTTGGTGAATGCAAGCGCTGAGAGCACAGTGGGCAGAGGACACTCCAACTCCATGGCCTGCTTAGTCCTGAAGAGGTCCCAAAGTTCGTGACTTACACAGAGCTGACAGATTTCGGCTTTTTCCCCACAAACCAGCCAGGCTGCTGTAGTCCCTTGCATGGCTGGCTATGTCAGGCAAAACAGGGTATGTAATCCATGGGCAAGAAATTTTTTTCTGTTTCTTCCCCTGTCCCACTTGTCTTGGTTTGCCAGGACTCAAGTAACTTTTTGTGAAGAGAGCCACGTACAATCCTGAGCCACAGGGCACAGCAACAAGGATTTGCTATTTGCAGCTTGGTTTCATCTTCAGTTCTCTTTCTGCTCCCAAAACATAGACCTTACCAGCTCTGGAGAGGTCACATTCGCTCAGCTTAGCTCTCTGTCCCTCCACAGCAGAGTGGCCCCATCCTTGCTACCACGGAGGGAGAAGAGTCCCAGGCTCAGGCTGTCCCCAGCAACCGGCCCAGGTACCATCTGGAGAGTGCTGGGTGGCTCGGCCGAACCACGTGTGGGCTGGGCCAACAGGCACTGCCAGCGGTCGCAGGAGAGCACTTCAGCACTCACTACACCCCTGATCATTTCACTGGCATACACATGGCCCTTCAGGAGGCCGAGAGGGGACCGCAGGACTCAGCAGCAGCCAGACACTGCCTTGGGCTCACCCCCTGGCAGCTGCTGTGGGCAGCTCCTGTTGTAGCAGCGCAGTACAGACCAGACAGCCCCAGCAGAAGTCCTGCGTGGTTGTGCTCTGAGGAGCTTTGGTTACTGTGACAATTGCCTTTCCCTAAAACAGTCCTGGTCACAATATCTAAGATGATGTACATGAAAGACAGGCAACAAACCATCCCTATTTCAGAGAAACCAGCAAGGGAGTAACCTTCCAGAGGAGACAGGGCAAATTGCCTAAAGACACCCTCCAAAACATCCTGTCTGAAAAACAAGGATGCAGTCACAACACCAACCCCTACCCAGGCCCCAGAGGAGAATGGCCAAGTTCTCTGTCCATTCTGCTGGAGACTGGAGCTGCTCAGATCTGAAGCAGTGTACAGACTTTGGATAGACTGGTTAACAGATAGTTTTGAAAATAAATAGCGTGATTAAATGGATAAAATTCAACTAAGAAAAAGACACACAGCATATATTTCTTGAGCCCTCTTACCAGTTTTCTTGTTTTATTCATTCAGGGTTTGGCAGGGATGCTAGCCCATTCCCTTGATATTACCAGCAGTCTCAGGAGTTCAGCATCACTAGCAAATGCCAAGGCTTCCAGGGTATCTGTGATATTTGAAACAGAGCTTTGGTTATGGACATTTATTTATGGAGCACTTTCACTCCAAGCTTCCAAAACACTGACCACAACCCTGTTCTGGTACTAACAAGAATCCCTTCACTAGTCCTGGATTATTAAAATGTCTGGCAAGACAGGAACAGCTCTTAATACAGCAGCTCTGTACTACAGTATGAGACAAGCAAGGAATAATAATGTATCTAACTAAATTACATGCAAATGTCGGTTAAGCAAAATATAGTTACCCAAATGGAATTTGGACAGAATCCTCATGTTAACACCCCAGCTCTCGGCCAAAGTGCCAAATCACTTCTGAAGGTTAAGAGTAGCCAAGAACTTGGTTTTACAGCTCATCCAAAAGCCCATAATGTTTGCATTAACTAGTGGATTATATAATAATTACCATTTTAGCAATGTGTTGTGACTGTGCATATTATGAGAATTTTTTTTATTGGTAATGGTGCCTGCCTTAAAACGGTCTGTCGTTCACTGCTGTCGGTTTCTTCAATTCTAGACAGGTTTAGCCCATTTGAAGTCTTGCAGGTACTCTTTATTTCCTGTGTCTCTCTCTGATAAGAAGCATTTCTGCAAGAGTCGGTCATTCTGACAATAAAATCAAGACAGACAGATCAAGCAGTTTTTCAGAGAAGAACTCTCAGGTTTAAGGAAATGCAGATTTTGCATTCTGGTCTGCAAAAGTTCACTGTGATTCAAGGACAGGCTGTGTGACCTGCTCATAGCGGGTTTTGGCAAGTCACTCTCTTTTTCTTTTCTTTTCTTTTCTTTTTTTTTTTTTTTTCATTAGGCAAGTACAGGTGAAACAAATGTGAGCAGCAGAATTTATTATACTCTATTGAGCACCAGGGGACTGTAATTACAAAGCTTCAATGCAAGACTGACACCATCTGGCTACTGCAGAGTTTGCAGGCTTTACAACATTTCTGCAAAATACCGCTTTTACGCGCAGAAAAACACAGTATTTCGACCTCCAGTTCCAAGTGGGGGATCCCCAGTGAACAGCCAGCACCATCTGAGTGCACCCTATGGAATCTGGAGAAGCTGAGGGCTCCTTGGCAGCAGGCACCCCCCGTCCATCGCTGCTCTCGGGGCAGGTGCAGCTGTTTTATGGCCACAGCTCTGCGATGCTCCCAACCAAAGCTGTCACCCAGTGTAAGCAGTTTCTAGTAAATACTGATTTGGACATTTTTATATATCAGCAGGGTGAACCTCTAGCTTCTGTATTATCTTCTCAGGAACATGCAAGAAAATAAGGTGAGAGGCCAGAATGTTCTTTGAGAAACCACAACGTTTCTCCAAGTAAATCAGCCGAGGTTTAAGCTAACTCGCTTGAACAATGCACTAGAGTCAATGAAATTGCTTGCATTCTTAAACTGAAATGACTGGATAAGCACCTCCAAACAACAGTATGAAACAGAAATTGAACCAGATGTGGCCTATTATTTACCCACATCATGTACTGAGCTTGGATTCACAACCTGTGAACTTCATTCCCTGGTCAGGAAAGAAAATAGCAACCAAAATTACATTGCAGCTGAATACTGGATGACAAGAAATAATTTCTCACTTCTCTAACTGCTTTTTCCCAGATGCTTACAGCTTACTTATTTGCATTTATTTGGAGCAGGATTGCTCCTTTTTAGCACTTTCCCAGAAAGGAGTAAAGCTGACTGCTTTCTCTAAGTGAGTCAGAATGAGTCAGACCATAAGGATGGAAGAGGGGCTCCAGCACAAAACTTCTTTCTGCAAAGGGTTTGAGGAAGAAGAGTTTCAAGCTGCACACTGCCTTTGTGGAGCTTTTGCTAAGGTGCTGCAACTATAGCCCTTTCCCCTGCTCAGATCAGCAAAGAAATTGAATTTAATCCTTGCTGACCGATAAGGTGAACATTTGCATCCGGGAGGAAGGAGCAGAATTATGTAATAAACAATAAAGGATATGACCCAAAGAAATCATCATTACAATTATACAGACAGACACTTGAAAGCTATTACAAGCAGATGGAGAAATAGGATTTTCAAAAGTACAAGGTTTCCTTAATAAGAACTCCATCTGGGATTTAAAGTTTGCAGCTTTTTCTGGTTTCCATAGAAAACTATTTGCATATCTTAACATAATTCAGATTATTACCGTGTGTCTGCAATCTTTACTAAAGGAGTGTTCAAACTCTACCCAGAAAAGGAATTTTCATTCTTCACATTGCATATTAAGTTCAAATTTGTGTGCTTCATCTTAAAAAGATTCATATTTTTGCTTCCTTGCAACCCTGAAAACCGAATACAAGGGTAAAGTAAGAAAGAATTATGAAATCCCAAATATACTTCCCTTCCTAATAAATGGACTTGTGGGAGCCTAACTGTTTCCCAAATACATCTTGGAAAACTGCCATCACCAGAACTACAAACCAGAGCTATGCGAATATCTGTTTGTATAGTTTGGTTGCCAAAAAAATGATCAAATAATGAAATAAAAACCGCTTTGACCTAAAATGAACTTGTCTTTTCTCATTTCCTTGGAAAAAGAGACAAATCATTTGAGGACAAAAATAAAGGAAATATCTTTTTCTTTTTCTTTCTTTTTTTTTTTTTTTTTTTAGACTTTATGGCTTTTTTAGTCTATTTAACCTACTACAAACATTTGCATTTGTTAGCATGCAATATTTTTGCTGAAAATAAGGTAACTAGTTTTAATCAGGTTACCAGATTAAAATACAAATGCTTCTCCCAGAGTCTGTTATTCTGTGTCCTGCCTGTAAGGAATTTAGTGCTTCTCGTCGTGCTCCGTTATTAACACTGCAGCAGCTCTGTGAGATGGAGTCAAATGCTGCTGCAGGGATCTGTTACTCTCTGCACGTTGCTGGAGAGCACTGGGCTGGACTGGGCTGAACCCTGGGCTAAGGAAGCACCTCTTTTCTGTACGGTAGTTCCTTGCTGCATTTATGTGCAGTTTTCTAGTTTGTATCATAATGGGCTAGTGCCAATTCATTAAAAATTCACACAAGCTTTTCCATGAGTTCACACGCTGTTCTTATCACAGATGGACCCAAACTGCAAAATCTGGATCCTGAATTAAATGTTCTTTTGCTTTGCTATGTCAGATGCAAGGTCTTGCCTTCACTAAGGGGAATAAAAGAAGAAAAACAGCAACAAAGAAAAAGGTATGTTCTTATTTAGATTTAGCTAACTAAAGGTAAAATCCTAGCAAAGGCAAAGAAACTCATAGCTTTCATTTGGCTTCTCCACAGTTTTCAGCTCAATGTTTAATTTATTTGAAGCCTATAAACTGCCCCGTCTTCTTCAGTGAAGTATTTTTGTGCATTAATTGCTCTGAGTTACAAGTGCCTTTTTACTTTAGTGAGGAAAATACCCAAGTGTCTGAGCAAGGCCTAGTTTAGACCTCAAAAAATCAGAAATAATACAGCACTGCATGTTAAGACACTATTTGGTTTTGCTGCCAGCACACTGCACATTTTCAAAAGCAATACCAAGGTGGGATCCCAGGATGACAGATGTCACTCAGACCTCCTGTACAAGGGGGACAGTGAAGGAATTCTGCAGAAGACACCTGTATTTTGCTGCTTTGCATGCAATGACAGGAGAGCGTGTCTTTTTGCCTAGGCTGGTTTGTGACCAGGACCAATAGTAACAACATTTTTTCACACTGTTATTTTTGGCTGGTCTGAGTGTTACGACTTAAGGATAAGGGAAAGTGAAGACCAGTCAAAATGCAGCGTAAATGAGATGATAATGATGAATTAAATTCGACGTGCACTTAACAGTTTTTCTGTGCCCAGCAATGCTTGGAATAAGAACACGTTTTGCAGTACTGCCAGATCCTGTAACATCACCCAGGACCAGTACTGAGGAGGGCTGCTCCCTCCGAAGACTCCTACAATTACATCTTTCCACAGAAGGTTTAATGTTCAGTAGTCTTGTTAGGAAGAAATGTGTTTTAAACCAGAGTTGGAAATAGAAAAGATGATCATGATACAATTATGCAGAAGGAGAACAGCACAGAACTCCTCACAGAGAGGAGTTTGGGAGAACTCAAACCAAACCAAACCAAACCAAACCACAAAAATGAAGTCTTTTTTTCTGTATTACACCCAGCATCTTAACAGATACCTACCTCAGCAGGACTGCTACAGCTAGCTGCTCTGTTCCTGTTTATCTTCAGTCATATTAAAAGATCCTTATGCCACACTCTGAACCATGCAAAGGGTTAAATACATGTGCCGTGAGCTGTTAAAATTCAGTGGATCACAAATATTGCAACCAAGGCCAAAATCTTTGGATCGCAGTGTCAGCTTTATGATAGTGCTTTGTAGTGCAAAAGGTATTTATTTCCATTTCATAAGCATTTTTTATGTTATACTTTTTGTATGCCTTTTCAAAGTCCAGAAGACCTTTCAGCACAGCATGCTGTATCACCAGACAGTTTTTCCTTTATAATTTTCTTTGGATATTCCCTGGAAGATTGTCGTTGTGAAATTTGTACCGATTTATGCTTTTTCCCTGTGCCAAATAGATACATACTAATATACTACAGCATATGCTCTCAGTATCATGTCTAAACCAAACACAAACACACAATCTATTAAATGCCTATGAGGTTTACCATATTAGATCATTTACATTATGTTTAAATGATTCCTCTCCTCCAAATTCTTTTAAAGCCTAAAGAGCCAGCATAAGTCCAGAAGCAATCAGAAGGAAGCCAAGACCTACAGGAGATCGATAGGAAATTTTAAATTTAGAGTCTTTGAATCTAAACTGCTGACAAAGATTGCAGGGTCAAAAAAAAAAAAAAAGTAAACCAGTTAATGGCTTTTCTAAGTAAACATCCGAGATTTTTTTATCATGCAATGAAGCTTTTTTGCATATGTAATCTTCATCCTTTTCCAACTCCTACCCGTTGGTGGAAATGTAAGCTTTTATATACCAACAAATCAAAGTTCTCAAAAGAAAAATATGCAAAGGAATGCACTATAGATATCAATTTTTAAAAACACAGTTGACTAAATATTGACCATTTGACATTGAGTACTGTGAGAATAGACGTCCATGTCAGAACATCTTCTTTTCCTTGTTTTTATTTCTAAGCAGTGACTAACTATAGAAGCAGCATCACATTTATGCTACCATAATTAATGTGGTGACAGATTTTCCATTATAAATTTCTGTTTTCAGGGATTTATAACGCATCTGTGGAAGACCGTTCCAGGCAAAGAACATTTTTGAAGGGTAAAGATCAAAAATCACATTAAGCTTCATGTTTAAAAGAAAACTGTACCTTTTTTCTTCAGCACAGCAAGCCAAAAGTTCAAAACAGCAGTGAAAGGATAAATGGGTCTGCCCTGCTTTATTTTGGCTTCACACTGGAAAAAGTGATAGACTTTATATCTTTAACAGTAGACATTAATATCAGAAGAACATTAAACTGCTTTTGAGGCAGCATGGAGGCTGGCATTCACTAACAGTTTAAATTACTTCAGTTCCTTGCAAGACAACATTGTCTCCTAAGAATCTCAGACATAAAAATTTTCATTTAAACTTCGGGTAAACATTGATTTCAGAAAGCTATGATTTTGTCCCCAGCAGCTTGTACACAGAAAAAAATTTGGTTTCAATAAGGGAATGTTTGGGTAATAAGGATAAATAAATTGAAGGTTTATTTAAATGTTGAGAAGAATGGAAAATACTAAATCAAGCAGAAGACTCAAAAATGTTAAAATAGCCTAAAGTATATTACATAAATCTTGTTAAACAAAACAAAACAACCCTTTTAAAGCACTCCTGTGTGTCTGCATTTCCATTGAAGTCTGTATTTTTGCAAGGCTGGAGCTGAAATACAAGTGTATATATATAAAACCAAAAACAGGTGGGGATGAAATCCAGAGAGATGAACTATCAAAAAAAATATTTAAATTATTTGGCACATAAGAAGCACGGTGTCTATGCTATTTAATCACCAATATTTTCATAAGTTGCTTTTTCTTTTGTTTTTAAGCACGTGCGGTAGTTTTGATGTTGTAGGATATATGTAAAATAATAGGTTATAAATCATTAAACCTGACAATATTGTTTCACTAGCACGTATGTTTTATTTGTGTGATGGAATTTTTTGCAGTCTGTCTCTAATTATAGGAAGGGTTATTTTTTTTCTGTAGTTTATTTGACTTCACCACTTCTCAATTTATGCCATATTTAGGACGTGATACAACTAATAATGTGTATGAAGCCACACTAGTGTTTCCACTAGGGCCAGCTAAGGAATGTACCCCCTTTAAGTGAGTGTTTAAATCTCCTTCACTTAAATATCAGCCCCAACATGCAGTCACAAGCCCTCCTGAGCGAAGGCCTGGTGGAGAGTTTCATCAATGGCTTTGTGGAACGAGGCTCAACACATTTTTGTCCTTTTAATTCTAAGCCAGAAAATTTAGCATTATGCAAGTTAACTTCAGATGGCTTTAATCTGCTGAGCACGAAATGCAAGTTCTGTGCAAGGCAGGATGGGGCTCGTGCTCAGCCCTGTGCGTACTGCCTGAACGGCGTCCGGGATGCACAGACACCCACCCCGGCTCTACCGACCCAGCACCGGACCAGGGGGACCTGTGCCACAGGGGCAGCCCCTGCTCAGGAGTGGCTTTGGGTGACAGGGAACGACAGCTAGTAAGCCATGAACTTAAGCTGCCTCTGTGGTGCGTTTGCTCAGGCATCTGTATGTCTGCTGTCAGGCGTATTGCAGAGATGTTCTAGCAGATGCATATAAAGTCGGTTCAGTTCTTGCCGGGTTCATCTGTCCTGGCCCAGGGCTCGCCCTGCAAGAGTTAGCCTGGTGCATGCAAGAGAGCAGAAACTGCCAGGCAGGCTGGCCTTTCACTGCCTTCCATCTGTGGGGCTGTGCCCGATTCTGCTGTACTCCCACCAGCCCAGTCTGCTGCACACAACACACAAGGTGTGCACCTCCTCCCCTGTTGAGATGGAAGAACAAGCCCCAAGAAGACCACCTGTGTGGAGGTGATAGTGCTGCTGCTTGTAAGATACAGCTTGAGCAGGTTTCAGGAGACAGCCCTCATGACAGAGTCCCTCCAAGGTGTTTCCACTGGGCACCTTCTTGGCTTTGCAGAAGCAGCTCATGGATCTCAAACGCTAATCTTTAGCTTCCATGAGTCCAAACTGTTTCTGTGTCTCTTGCTCTAGATTGTCTTGCTTTAGCTCTTATCAGTTATATATTTGGCTATTGGTAGCACTCATTTCTAACCAATGATCTCTTCCAAATTAAAAAAAAAATAAATAAATACATTACTGTTTAGAAAAATTTGTTAGTTCCAGCAGGTCCTTGGAAAAAGAACCCCATATTTTATTTTGGCTGTTTCCCTATTTCTATCTGGCTGATTCATTTACAAACTATATGAAATTTCTGCATCCCAGCTGTACTTTATAAGCACAAAATAGATCCACCCTCCAGGTGCACACAATCCAAACTCTACCACACCATTTCCCTACCAAACACACATGCATTTCTGGGGAATCAGAAGCAGTGCCCAGAACAAATCTAAACCATTCACTTCAATGATAACATTCATGAGTATATACAACGTTTGTAGCTCTGTTGTTCTATAGAAAAGGCTAGATGATCTGGTCGGTACCCTCACACATTACAGGTCATTACATTTTATCAACATACCCTTCTTAAATGTTCAAATATCTAAATTTAGGGCTCTGAAAGAAGTGCTCAAAGGCCCTAAGATGAGCTAAGCTGTTTATTCCATGCAGTCGTCGACTCCTTCCTTCTCCCAAAGGTTGCTGCTCCTGCAACCAGGCAAAGGGACAATTGTTGCAGCCTGCACCCTGTTGCTCCACCTTTAGACCAGGAGGAGGGAGGTGGGAATGCACAGCTGGCGGTAATACTACCTCCAAACACAGAAGCTAGATCCAAATCTGAGCTCATCTCTTCAGTACTTAGATCAAACTATTCTGAAGCTCAGTCAGTGATTCTGTTTATAATAGGGGAAATCAAAGTCTCACTAGCATCCAAGGCCCTTTGTGTGATACAATATTGAAATGATTTCTGTTGCTAACCTTGCTATTCTCTGCATTTCCTGTGTATACAATAGTGACTTCAAATAGCAGTTCAAATATAAATAGCAGACTCTTTTATCCCAGGAGTCAGAGTATTCTCACAGAACACCACTGAAGCCAACAGAACTTCCACCAAGAGCAGTTTTTCGTCTTTCCACTGTCTTTGTACCTTTTCCAGCATGGGGCGTGTGCATCACCTTCAGGAGAAAGTGGTCACAAAAGGCCACTGATGAGCTGTGGAGTCCTCCACTGGTACGGACCTTCCCGTGATTGCATCAGTCATGTCTTTGCTGCCTGTCTTCCTGCAGCTGCCTGGCCTTTGACAGGTGATGCTTTGGGAGTTAAGATCTGAAACATGCCAAAAGGGAGGTAACGGGCCAGGGTAGACCTCTGTTTTTTCTAACTTCCCATGGAAACTTTTCTTCAGCAGGTACCCATTAAAGAATCTTGCTGTAACTTACACTGGGATCAGGGATCCTGAAAAAAGGAGACCTGTCAGCACTCGATAGCACGACAATTTGTGTAATGCCATGAAGTGCCCGAGTTAGCTGTGCTGCTATAGCACACATGAGGAATCACCATATAACACTGAGTTTCCATGCATGAACTGGGGACACAAATACTTTTGGGTTAGCTCACAGCTAGGTGCTAATGCCATCTTCTCTTTGTCTTGCCTCACACAGGTCCTTGAAGAAAGCAGTGTATGCAAAGTCATCGGGAAGACCGTCACTTCTGTGAGAAGGCTGGGTGCTGTAACCTGTTCATGTGGGAGCAACAGCCTAGTGAAGATAGTTTGTTTTATTTCAGGAACTGTGTTTACATTTATACAAATTAAAATTTGTTCCCACTGATTAATGCTGTCTTACTTTTGTTGAGTCACCTCACAATGCAACCACTATTTTCTACTGACTTGGTAGGAAGATAAAAGATGAAGCAAAGTTCCCATGAAAGTAACCTCGATTAACTCCGTGACTGAGGGCCGTGCAGAGATTACACTAATTTAACTAAAACTTTTTAAACTGATTTAGTTAAAACCCATGCAGTTCCCATATGCTGCTTGAAGAAATTTATTTGATTGGATGTATATTAATTTTAGACACTGGGACAGATTGATAAGCTTTTACAAAAGGGAGCAAGTCCCAGATTATATAAATCAATTTACAAATTGATTCAAAAATTGTATTTTCACACTGGGACTGAGACTGACAAACGTCTTTTTCTCTCTCATAGCTATATTGACTGAAATGATTACAGTCATGTATCCCTGATTACTATAGAGAAAATAAATAGCTTCCATGTTCACAGTGCCAAAGAGCAGAAGTATGGTGAGGTCTTCACTAGAAGATTTCTTATAAATTACTGCACATCTTTCTCACAAATCCAAAAATTGTTTCTCTTATCAACCCAGATTGTTTTTGCATTATGACAGGGATTAATTCAAACACTTCAGAAGCAAAAACTGGGAGAAGAGGGAAATGTCTGGAAAAGTAAATCTGGTCGACTCCTGCTGAGTTTCTGCAGTGTCACTATTACGATTGTACTTTGTGATGTGTGTCTCACAGGTGCCACTGTGCTAAACTAAATGGAAGATGCGGTCCCTGATCCAGCAAGTTTCCGTCTGGTTTTAGGTTTTGAAGAAGAGGGAATACACAAGAAGAGAGACTAAAAATCTAGAGTAACATGTCACACAGATATACTCCAGTCTCAATTTGATTATAACAAAGAACATCAAAGATCAGGTTTGGATTGTTCCTAACTAAAAATGTAAATTGTTGGAGGTTTTAGCTCATCTGTAAAACCAGATGAGTTAATAAGATCAAATGAAGTTCTTGCTCTCACGTATCCTATTTCAGAAGGGCTGAGCATTGCAAGGGTTTGCAATATAAAAAAAGAACTATTTAGTTTGGTCCAGATACTGTAGCATACATTAATACCAACTTAATGGATATTATAACAGTAAGGAAGAAAACATTAAAGCAATGCAAACCTTGAATTACTGATCTGCTTGTGTTCTTCCCCTTAGACTACTCTGCATGGCCTCCTATGGCAATGGCTTATCTAATATCAACAGGAGATACTGCAGGTTGTGTTGAATTGCTTTGTTACTGTCAGCTGGGAAAAAAAAACCAGGAGAGACGAGATTGATGATATGACTATGACAGTGGGTTTATTTAAGCCAAAAGGTAATACTTAAGCAGGACATCCATAGGACATGCCAGGTTCAAGTCTGTCCTTGATATTTAAATCTCCATCATCCAGGAGATTTTTCCCTAAGCATAAAGACATGGAATTCTCTTAATCACTTCTGTGGTAGGTATTATGCATTTACAAACTCCTCTGAGGAGAGACCAGAAGAAATTTCTAACATACACAGATGAGTGCCTCACCCATCAGGCCACAGGGTTAATCCCCTGATTTTTCCTAACCTGTCTCTCCCTCTTTAACAGATCCTGCAGCACTTTTCACACATAAAATGAGATGAAGACCAAGACAAAGAAATCAGTTCATCCAGTGCTGAATTATTACAGCCACTTTGATGAAATTTGGTAACTGTTTAGTAACATGAGAACAGAAATTCAGTTTAAAATGGGAGGAGGAAAGAGTTGTCATGGGACTGTGAAAGGGAGAAAGAGGGATGTGTCGTGAGCTTCTTAAGGTATCTTCCCCTGAGATACCTGCCCACTCTCTTTTGATTTTGTTATGCTGGACCTACAAGCTTCAGCCTTCTGCCGTTTTCTCTAGCTCTGCACAAACTTACAAGCCCTCTGCCCTCATGTTCTCCCTTGAGAGATGAGCCCCACCAGACAGTATGAAAGCCATGAGTGTCCATTCCTCCCCATGGATGCTTGTTCTCTCACACTCCCTGGCATCCTGACACACCTGAGGTTCAGGAGCTTCCCAGGCTGAAAATGTTTCAGCAAACATTCATGTCATCAACAGTCACAGGTCAGCAGAAGCACAAACATCTCCTGGGCAACCCCAGGCAGTTCATGCACTCTTTTGTACTTTCTCCACCTGTAAAATGTGGCTAATAATACTTCCTATTTCTACTCTTTTATCTGCCTTTCTTAAGGTTTCAGTCTTACTACAAGATGTAAATACAAGGAAACACCCATACAGAAACATAAAGTCCTTTTAGCTTTAAAACATTCTGGTTTTGCCTGCCCTTGGAAAGAACTGCCCAAAGCTAAGACTCACCCACCACATCAAAGCTCTGCATATCTATATCTATGTACAGCACCTAGCACACTGCAGCCACAGTCTTGGATCAGGATCCTTCAGAGGTGCCATAACACCACTGCTAGACGCTGTATAACACTTTTCCCTAATGCCTTTCAAAACATGTATTAACAGAGACCTGTACAAAGTTACACCCTTAGAAATGTGGAATGCTGGCCGTGCACTCCAGCAGTGAGGCTCTGTAGTGGAGATCCATGTCTGAAGACCACACAATTAGCAAAAGCAGTGTAAAACAAACACAAGAAGTTACGCCTCCACCCAGTGCAGAGTTAAGTTACAATTTTTTTTATTTATTTTTTTTTGTCTCAAGTTATAGTAGATCTTAAATGCTGTCATAGGATCAAAAATCGTTTAGAGAAAATTTATGGAAGTAAAATCCATAAAAGGTTGTTAAGGCAAAGACACTATGTCCACCTCGGGAGGCCCCTGGCCGGCTGGAAGAATATTCTGCAGTTTATCACTGGATAATTTTCTTGTTCCTATACCTTTCCTTAGACATTTTTATGACACCATACAGGGATGAAAGGATGCTGCTGAGGTTGTGAAGACATTCAAGTGCCCTCACTGAAGGATCAATGTGGCTAGAGATCGGCTGCATGGTCCATGGGATCTTCCAACAGTCCATGGCAAAGAGAGCTAGTACAAACTTTGGATCATCAGCAGAAGAGTGGTTCAGGCATCTGAGCTATGCTGTGAAAGAAAGAAAGGTGAGGAGGGGCTTCACAGTCCTCTTCACTGTGATAGTGCTGAACTTGACCTCACTGGAAGGTAAGTGGGTGCAGAGGACTGTACCAAAGGGTACTGCTGGGGCAGGAGGCAAGGGTGAAGGCACCAGGCAACAGCTATGCCTTCTGCTTTTTCCCTTCCCTGCCACCTCAGCTCTCAAGGCGGTTTCCCATGATGTTTATTCTCTGTTAATGTGTTGTCCTCACAAACAGACTCACAGAGGAATGGGAATGTGCACGTCTGCATGTGTGCACACAGGCACACACTTGCAAGTGTTTAGGGATGTCACATCTGTACACCATCAGGAGTCAGTGACGGCTTTGATACCATTTCAGAAACCCACAGAGCCTGTCACACCAACACAGTGGACAAGCTGGGACCTCATTAGAGTGATATGTGGGTATTTGTTTGTCATTCTCCCACGATAGCTGCATGCTCGTAGCCTGTCTGCATTTATTTATTTATTTTGATGGCATTGCTCATGGAGGTCTTCAATCATCCTAAATGAAACATTTGAATAAAAACGCCTGAGAACTGTCAGTGTGCAATCCCACTTCGCATTCTTTTCTAAGCTTTGCATCCAGCCTTCACAGTACAGATGCTTGCAGTCTGGTGTGTTATAACTTGCTTTTATTTTCAAATAGTGCATTTGTCAACATTTCAGAGCCATCCAACCTCCATCAGGACACAACGACAGCTGGTCACAGGTTTTAAATAGCTGCCTGATATTTGGAAATACAGCTTTCTAAGTGTCCGTGATTAACTCCATGATTCATTCAAAGTTGAAAGAAGGAAGGCAGTTACTCTCCTCTGATGCACTGTGGTTATGAAGATGTTCTATTTTTAAAAATCTCTGACTAGCCAAATTGTAAAGCAAGGGAGAACAGCTAGTTGTGCTAATGAGTGACCACTGCATAGCTACATAGGAAGGTCAGGCACCAACACACAGCCAGTGAGCCATGGAGATGTCCTTCACCACGGCTCACTATAACCTGAGGCTGAATTGTCCATAAAACCTTCACAGAGCATTGGCAGCAAACCAAAACAAAGCCCAGACAATCTCTTCCTTGCCCATTTGTTGGCCCGCAACCAAGAGGTAAGTGGAGCTGTGCAGACCTGCAGAAGCAAGATCTGAGGCCAGCAGAGCACCCAGGGTATGCTGGCAGTGTGTCAGCACGCTCAGTGCAGAGCCGCTGTGCAGCTGATCTTCGCAGCCAGGAGAGCACAAGTGGTGTAGCGATGGTTGTGCAGCCCTGGACCCGCAGAATTAGTTTGGGCACAAGGCAGTGTTCACAGCAAGGTGCTGTTCCTATGACCAAGCCAACTTGCGTACGCAGTGCAGCTGTAGGCACAGCTTTCACTCAGAGCTAGCTCAAGGCTCTCTTGAGCGTGTACTATTGCAAAGCTTGGCCTTGCCTCACTAGTGGCAGGCTAAAGCTCAAGAATCAGAAATTAAATGCTGACTTCGTTGATGTCTAACTTACTGCTTCAGCTACTCACTGCTCACTACCAGATCTACTGTAAAAGTACTTGCTTTAGTTCCACAGTATTTTTTCTGCACTTAGACACATTTTTTACAGAGGAGGGAAAAAAAGTAGATATTGAAATCCAGTTTCCTAGTAAGCTTTCAAAGCTGAGGTATCATTCCTGAAGTAAATTTAGTGCTTCTTTAAATTATTAAATTATTTGCAAACTGTGAAGTGTAATTATTTTTTATAATTGACTATTTAAGAAACAAAGTACAAAGAAACAGTCATAGGATGCTACCTGAGACAAGGAATACCAGTCAGGGCTATTCTATAACTCACCAATTCGGGATGATTGATCTGACATATTTTAACAGAACTATTGTAACTACTTTCAAGTGTGGTGGTAAGGCAAAATATTGTTTATGTAACTTTCCTAAACCAACAACCCTGTTTATTCTTTATGCAAATGTTGGTCAATAACAAATCCTAATGCTTCATAACACTTCAGCTCTGCATCTTTTATTTAGCATGCTTTTGAATAATTGGCAGATGACCCATTATCCTGTTCCTGGATCAGGCTTCAGTGACCACCAAAAGGAAGGCTTTGGTGCCCACCAACCGGGAGGAAACTGGTTTAAATTCTGTTTAACTACTCACTGGCAGTTTGGAGATAGGAAGTTTGTAGGCATCATGCACATCCCTTTCCTTAAACTAGACTTCAAAATCCTACCCCCATTAGGTGCTGTATCTCTCACTCAACTTAGATATCTTTCTAATGTTCTCTGAAAATGTCTACAATGCCAAGAAAAACTTGTCACGTTGCTATGATCGTAGATAATAAATGACGGCTGACTATAACTGAAGACACTGCCAAAATTAATCGTTAAAGTCTCCTACTCTAGCAAGCGATATTACCCTGTATAAAGAGAAACTCCAGCACACCCTGCTCTATTCCCCGAACTAAGGGGAGACCATTAATTTCTAACATTTGACGTGATGTTTTATGGATTATTTTCCTACCAGAGAAGGACACTAGCCATTTGATTGACTGACGGATTGAATTGCCTGCTTTTGTGCCTCAAACATTCTGTTCTCTGCTAGCCTGGAGCTGTAAAGATTGTGTTGGCTTTCTGCAGTTTTGAAATCTGAGTTAAAAGAACTAAGGATTAAAGTTTAAAACTAAGAATACCTCTCCTGTCCCAGTGAAGAAGAGAAACAAACCTGAAGAACAGATAGGAAACTCGGTGAGTTCATGGTACACTCTTCATTCCCTCCACTTTCGTAACAGTCCATGGAACAGAAGATGACTAGCACCATGAGCATGGCTTGGTATGAAAACAATTAACGTTAAACATCACCTGCCTTAATTGCTGAAATTTCTTCAAACCTTTTCAAGACTAGCATCTGTTTTGAAGGACTTCTATATAGGAGGGGGGGGGTGGGGGGGTGGGGGGGTGGGGGTGGGATATGTGGAAAGGTCCAAGGAAAATCCTTCTATTGGGAAATGAAAACTTCTTTGATTTCATGCAGCCCTGCTGGGTACCCAACTTTACATGCTGAAAATCACTCAGGTGACACTCGCCCGCCTCTGCTGCCCAGTCGCCTGCATGTCCTTGGCACAGGAGTGAAGCTTCCCGCATGATCTCCGAGTGGTTGCAGACAAACAGAAGCTGTGGCAACAGCCTTGGTAGTGAGGTCCCGAATGCCAAGAAACCGCTAGAAGGCTCCAGAGCTGGGGCAGCAGCCTCACAGCCAGATCCTTCCCTTTTTGCAGGACCCAACACTGAGGAGAGAGAGCAGAAGTGCTATCATTATATGACCCAGCTTGGGAGGCATGCAGCTCTCAATTAAAATGATACATACACTGAATAAAAGAAAGATTAGGTGTCTCTTTAGACATCTGCAAAGATCACTGCTCTCATTTTTCACTTAAAGAAAGAGGGAAAGGTGACAGCAGTTCCCCGTTATGCTGTTCCTCACGCTGCACAGCCCACTCTCTCTGCAAACACCCTGCATGGCACAGCTACTTCTTGGCTCTCATTTCCTATTTGTCCTGTGCCACCGCCACCAGCAGCAATAGTTCTGTCTTCCAGCACTCTCAGCACCTGCTTTCCTGCCAGGCAATTTTCTAACCTATTGCCCTCATCCCATTTGTATGCCTTAAAAATCCTCCCCCTGCCCCCTGCCCCCTGCCCCTTTCCCTGTGAGAAGGAACTATGGGAAATAATTTAGCAGCGATCTCCAGTGCTGACTGAGAGAAACAACTTGCCAGTCATGGTAACTATTGATTAACACCGCTCCATTCTACACTTTGTCATGACTGCCTCATACAACATAAAACCCTTGACATGTCGTGTTGAGTTTACCTCATTAAAGGTCATTGGATCAAATGCCCAAACCGACATGGAAGCAGGAAGCAGAATCCAGGGTTTCTCCTTGCTAAGGGTGTACCTATAAATAGTAGCCCAAAAAATTAGACCCTTTTCTACTTTCTGTGCTCACATAGGTCTCACATTTTGTCTGTAGAGTAGAAGACCACCACCACAGGCTTGTCTGTAGACTGCCAAAGAGTGCAGTCTCCTGGGAAGGACAATCTGAATCCCATCAGGATGAGAGGAATAGTAAACCAGATCTCCCCTTTTTTGATTAACATCTCTAGTCTTGCAGTACTAACACTGTCTTCTTTAGCTGTGGTTTGGAAAAGACTGCGTTGCTTTGCGCTGAACTCAATACCCACAGTGCGTGATAGATGGGGTCTGATTTGGTCCCCAGTTGGCTTAGATTTCAGACAGATGTCAGAAAGCTCCGCTAGCTGTGACAGCCAGTGCCTTGGGGCACAAGCGGCAGAGCCTTGACCACCTCTGCAAGCGCAAGGAGGGCAGTGGTACAAACATGGCCCTGTCACCTGGAGGCACCCGGGCATGCTCTGAACAACCTGGCTCAAGTTCTGCGGTCCTTGTAGTTTGTCTGGACCAACTGGCATTGCTTCGCATGAGCCAGGAATGATGTCTGCCTTAGCAGAGCTATGCAGCTACACAGCTATACCTATCTGTATGACTAGCGGTGTTACACAGATGTGTTCTCTCCTGGGCGTTTCTCTGCAGCAGGGAGGGCTAAACAGCACAGCACATAGGTCTGAGCCACAGCAGTTTGTGTGCTGGAACAAATTCAGGAACAAGTTCAGATGTTCAAGTTCAGTGCAGCGGACTTTGCAAAACAATGCTTTGAACTCCCTCCTGGTTCCCTGTCTGCAAAAGGAGGACAGAGGCATTCTCTCCTTGGCAGAGATGTTATGAGAGAAAACATTCAATGTTGTGAAGCTTGCAGACATTTCGATAATGGGGCCATGCAGCTACCTCAGATGCACTGTTAGAAACACGGTGATTTGTTAGCAAATACTGGTTTTTGTTTGCTATGCCTATACAGATACACAGTTACATAGGGGTTAAACACCCTGCATTTTGCAATAGGCTAAATCTTTCCTTTCTACTTTCTGTCCCCAGGTGAAATATTTCTGAAGACACTTCAGTAAATTCCGCCATTCATCCCTAAGTTCCGTCAAGGTAAAAAAAAAAAAAAAAAAGTTTTTCTCTATTGTACAAAATTAGAGGTGTAGTTTTTCCATGACAATAAATCAGGAACATTTGAAAGGAAGAGACAGACTGCCTCCTAGAAAACACAAAAAGCAGAATAAAACCACATACCCTATACTTCATAGCTAGAAACGTATTTTTTAAGTTAAAGGTTTCATTTGTTATAACAAATAACATCAGATAGAACAGATTAAATGGACTAAATTAAATGGTAACAACAAACTATGAGGCATTCTCAAGTAAGTCTAAAAACTGGTGTGAAATACTCCTTCAGCTGTGTATCTGGTTGGAGTAGCTGATGAGGAGCTTTGTTAAAGTGTGGCTGCTCCCAGGTGATAGGGCTGCTCCACTGAGGCTCAGGATGACTGCTTTTGTATACAAACGGGGCCCGTCCCCAGAAACCAGCCACCATACTGAAACCATAATTAGTTACCTGACGCTATCCAAATAAAACCCAAGACAATAAAAGGATGAGTGATAAAGGCAGAAGACTCTTCTCATGTCAAAGGCTCTGAGTTGTCCATGATCAAATGATGCAGTAGAAGCAAAAGTTATGGCTTGACTGACACCATGAAGCATATTCCATGTGCAGCTCCACACAGTGTCCAAAACAGACACTATGATATTCAGTGGTGAATCAGAGGTGAGAAGTAGCACCACATTTATTGACAAATTAAATTGCTTAAATCATATTTAGTTCAAGCTAGAAATTGCCACAGTCACCACAAAGTAATGAGGTGAACTCCAGCAGTCGTGTTTCTGGGCACGTTTGGGGAGCAGGAGGTCCTGAAGTGCTTTTCTCCTTTGTGCTTTCTGATAGAAACCAAGTCCATGTCTGTTTCCTAGAGACCTGTGTCTGGGCAGTTCTGTGAAATGTTAAAATCTTACAGCACAGCATTTAAAAAATCTTTTAGTGGGAGCTGATCATCTGACAGTAATATGAAAAAGGATACTGGGACTGCTTGGGGAGTGTTGGTCTGTGTTACATGCCATTCACACAGTACCAGGAGTTAGTGTCTGTCATGGAAATCTGACGAACTTAATTAAGGTCAGAAGCAACAAATACAGAATTACACAACCAGCAGTACAGAAAATCTAACCAAAAGCTCTTCTGTACTAAAGGTTACCAAGATGCCACTGTTCTGAAGGAAGCGCTATTTAGTTGTTAGAGAAATGGTTAAAACACAAGAAGCAAAAAATGTGGCTTAAGTGCCACTTACAGAACAGAGAAAATACTGGAGCATCCCCAGGTATGGATGCTGGAACTAGTTTTATCCAACACCTTCATCAATGACCCGGAGAAGCAAGTGTGCAGTGAAATCCCAAAGCTTCCAGATCATCCTAAGATTTACACGTAGTCAAGTGCTATGCTGATGGAGACACAGAAGGGCTTCACTGATCTGAGCAAAAGCCTGAAATTCCCCTTTAAAAAAAAAAATAACCCCCCCTTTAGAACATGCTGCATGTGCACTAGTGTGTCTTACTGACATGGCTGTGTAGGAGAGGACTTCACATGCAGGCAAGGCTTTACTCCTTCACGGGAAAGGCCACTATTCATGAGATCATAACAGCAGATGGTCCCATATCTAGGGGGGGATCTCAACCTTCATTTCACGATCACAAATTGCCATATTTCAGAACAAACTTGAGGGTCAAGGAGACCTTGCAGCACGGCTGGATGAAATGTTGCATTACATAAATAAAAGAGGTTCCATAAAGGACCACAGTAACATCCCCAGCTTCCAGATTGGATTCAGTAAACTGATGACAGCTTATTATGTGTGATAATACTGAGTGTTGTTCTGTTCATAATTATTCGTAAAGCAATATTTTTTAGTTTCCAAATCTGAAGAGTTGTGAGGCTCTTTTGTCCCTGAGCCATTCAAGGAAGCAAAACTCTTAACTCCTTCATATTTTCAAAGAATAATAATTAGGTCTGCTGTCTTTCATCTTAGTTTAAGGCAGTTACTCCTGTCCAAAGCCTTCATCATTACTAAATCAGTGTGATACTGATCATCCAGTTATTAGTACAAGCATATTGATGGACATTTGCAAAGCTGAAGTTTTGAAGTCTGTTTACTGGAATTGATGTCAGTGAATTTTAGGAGTGGGATTTAGCTCTGGGTTAAAACAACTAGGGTTTGGTGTCAAAAGCATTTAATGTATTCAAGGAATACTTGTAGGTACCCTGTGCTACTTTAGAGTGCTTAGGTACTCTAAGGCATGTGAGGCATCCTCACAAGGCTAGCATATGACACAGATGGAACACATATGACACATTTGGAACAGCAGGTGCGATGTCTCACAAACACTTAAAATTACACAGCACCTACATTTAAATAACTGAATCTCGATGCACATGAGTCTAATCTAGGATGAAATAAACTTGAACTCTTGACATCTTAGATTTAAATAACTAACTTTCTAGCAGCTTCTGTAAAATGAACTTTGTTCCTACCGTACTTGTTCATGTAATGAATATATGTTTACTCGGCATTTTCTAATCACTAAATGCACTCATTACACATATGTTTTTAACTACTGGTGATCTCCTGCTCCCAAATGGCCAGGCAGAGTACAAGATCATAGACACTGGATTCACAGGAACTAAATACACACACCTTTTATGTGGCTTCAACATGAATAGGAGGTGCATGTCCAAGTCTCCATACAGCTTTAGTCAGATCAGCCACTACGCTTCCAAAAACATTCACAGCACTGTTATCTTGGCTCCAGGGTGAGTACATGCTTACCCCAGCTGCTGTTCGGCACTACGGCCTGCCTCCTACTCAGTGACCGCTCTGCAAGTGTGCAAGAGCAGGTTGACCGGTGGCAGCTGGCATTGTACTTACAAAGCAGAAGGGAGATTGCTGCTAGGATTTAAAATACATGTTTTACAGCATGCCAGCGCAAGGCAGGAGCCAATTTTATGAGATTTGGCTGATATGATATGTCTGTCCTCGATGCTTTAGGGAACTAGAATATAAACAGCGCCAGATATGCAAATTGCGATAATTCTATTCCATACACACATTTTACTAGTATAGTGTCGTGCCTGACATCTATGTCCTCAGCTAACCCTCTATCTAGCTCATTTCTCACTTCCCAGCCCTTTGTGATTATCAATTATAAAACCTGAGCTTTGCAATGTACCTAGAAAATTACTAATTTGGGCTTCATTTATATATGTCTGCACAACTCATTGCGGGCAATTTGGAGAGACATGGGAAGCATGAGTGCCCTTGTCTTTCCACAGTTATACGATTTGGCTAAAATATTGCTCATAAATTGACATTTTATATCTAAAGAATAAAATGTGTGTTGAATTTGATCTTTCTTGAACTCTTGCACTAGAAAATGTATATACAGGAGTATTTATATGCACTGACTTTTTTTTTATACTTTTTACTTTCAACTTGTTAAAAAACCTGCTGTAAACAAATTCTTGGGCTACATTTTTCACGCCTCAGTAATACTGTTAAGTGAAGCCTTCCATACCCTTGTCTAAACTAAAGGGAACATTTCTTGCAGCATACTTACAGGAATTTTTGGATTAAAAAAATCTTTTCCAGAGTGTCTGAAACCCACTTCAGACAAAGATGCTCTAGCAGCTTGGTACTTAACCATCAGATAGGAGAGGGATGTTGTGTGACATCCGAGGTCATGAAGCACTTTACAGGCAGCATTCAAAAGTGTGTATGACCAAATCCAAACTAATTGTATGAACATGAGAGCAGCGGGCACTCAACATTGCTCTCCATTTACTGGTAAAGCCTGACTATGAAAGAGTTCATTGTATCTGTGTGTGTGTGCAGACACAAACGCTGACGGCTGGCCCTTCATGGCAGACCAAAGTCAAACAGCAAGTGAAAAAGAGGACATTTAAAAAATGTCCTGCTTTGCAGTCACTTTGGTTCTTTTTTGTATTTGTTTGGATTTTTTTGTTTTATTTTATTTTATTTTAAATCAATGAGATCAGTTAGGCCGAACAAGCAAGAAACCAACCAAAGCAATTACTCACAGTCCAACACAAACCTGTAACCAAGCAGCAGAGGAAACACCCCAATAAAAACTCGTGAAGATAAGTAAGCGAAAAAAGCAAAATTGTGTCTGTTGCTTAGTGTGGATATGAGTAGGATGGGGGCTGGTGTGCAGAGCACAGGCTATAAAGTACTTCATTGCCTGTTCAGAGCCAGGGGTTGAAACTTCTTCACCATATCCTAGTTACTCAGAAGTTGTTTCGTAGTGTGGTTGGTGTAAGCTTAAAGCCACCACCATACCTAATGATGCCTCTGAGGCACTGTCAAGAAACAGAAAATGACATTATCTGGGACTTGGGCTTCCTGGAAGTGCACAGAGTAGCAGATTTCCAGCTGGATTCAGAAGGCGAGCATATGGTCCGCATGACGCGGAGTTTTCACTCTCCTGCCTGGGGTGATTCACCTCAATTACCATCAGTGTTTAAAAGATCAAGTCATCTCACAGGGACCCTGGGTGACCATTGAAAGCCACAAAAGCCCTGTTTCTCAATGTGTTTGAACCACAGTGCTTGCTTCCTGCCTCCTAACATTTCCTTATATAAATTGGAGCTCAGGGGATTCCCTCTCCTATTTATTGCTTTAAAAAGAGCTGTTTCTAGGCTGTCCTCACTTTCCCCTTCCTGGACTTGCTGCCATCTCTAATAACTCTGCACTTTTGACCTGCAATTGCCTGCCGGTTTTTTTGTTTTGGTTTTTTTTTTGTAAGAAAAGGCCTTTCCAGTTGCTTTTCTTGTATCATCTGGTTTCTGAGAAGCTACTAAATAACCTTGCAGATTTCTCCAGTGCTTTTGGTTCTTTGAATATATGTTAAAGATGCACAAACCAGAGAGGATTAATACTTCTGCTTATGGGTCCCTTTCTCCAGCTGAGAGTCTCCTACATACCAGTTCAGCCAGCTCCTGGCTGGGAATCTCCAACCCAGTACACTGTATGCCATATGTTCCCAGAGCTATGCCAGACCCTTTGAAAGCTTCACGGTCAGACACCTCATCCATCACATGAATCAAATTCAGACGGAGCTCAGACGAAGAAGTCTTCAGGTTGATTTTTATAAACAAACAAATCTCCAGTGCACTCTGAGAGCACAGAGGGTACTCTAGGAGTACTCTTGGCTTTGCTGTTCAGCTGAGACTTTTGAGAGTCAACTGCCACGTGCTCAGGCAGTTATATAAATCAAAGCCACTCTAGCAACAGTACGTGTAACGGTTCCCACAGCTGGAAGCTTATTCCAAGCTAATCAGCATCCTTCTCCATCTCACAAATGCTCGAAAAACATAAGACAAAGATTACAAATTTTAGAGCAGGATGGAAGGTTTATGCAAATTAACTGAAGTCAGTGAAAAAATCCTAATTGATTCATCTGACCTTCAGGCTGGACTACCCCCAAAAGTTTTCAAGGTATTTGAGAGCTCTGGGAAGCTTTAAGGGAACAACATACCATGAAAGTGCAGTAAAGCAAGCTGGGAGAAATTGGGAGGGTGAGGAGGTTTCTGGTGGGTTTGGACCATGTGCCAGGGACTTGGCACAGTACTCAGCTGTAATAGGGCATCTCCCAAAAGGAGGAGATGGTAGTATTTACTCTGAAAAGAAATGGAAGAGGTGTTAGTGTTGTTACTATCGCACCTCTGCTCTTTCAGAGGCCTTCTCTTTGCCCCAAGGGAAGCAAAAGTTTTCATCAACATGGGTTTATTCTTTTAAGCTGTCACACATCTCTGTAATAAACTTACAGGGCACGGAAATAACAGTGGACATGAACCAGTTGTCTCAACTCTATCGGGATGCTTATTGTCCAGGCTTACTTTATTTGCTGTTTCTGAAAAAATATCATAACTGTATGTATCCCAAATGCATCCAGATAATGCACACATATTTTAAGCTTTCTCCTTTCCATAAAAAAAATAACAGTAATTTCTTTATCATTTAAAGGAGTATCACTAAATGGGTATCTTGTGCAAAGACAAGTGTGTATGTGCTTCTGCCTTGATGTTGTGGAAATGGGGCTTGGGGGTGCATATAGATCAAACTTTGGCCCGGCCAGATTTCATTTTCTTACCAGGTTTCCCTGTGAATCCAGCAGTCTCACAGAAAACACAACACTCCAGCACTTGTAATTCTCTAGAATATAACATCCAGGGGGCCAGCGGGGGTCTGGGGGCCACCCTCACCCTCCCATGGGGGGGTCGGACGTTAGTGCTAGTGCAAGGGCAGCAGCCTCCCCCAGCCCAGACTCTCACCCCTGGAGCCGCTGCCAGAAGCACCATCCCTCGCCCTCTGCCATCCAACTGGGTGAAAGGGAAAGCTCCAGGCACAGCCTGCCTCCTGCCTGTGCGGGACTTACCACAGACACAAGCCATACCTGGCAATGAAACACTAAACAAATATGCATTAGCAACAGAAAGTCCATGCCCAAAAGCCCCTCCATCCAGCTCCTCCGGCACAGGGATCTTTGGTCTTATTTAAAATGCTGGTGGGGTTCCCATGGTGTCAGAGAGCCACTACAGGCCACAGAGTCCCAGTCGCTGCTAGTGGCTCTGAAACCATGGAAACCTCACCAGCATTTCAAGAAGACCAAAGGTCAGGTCCACGTAAGTATACGTAATACAGTGAAATCAACAGACACACACGTACACACATACCGTAAAGAAATAGGTAAAGATAGGCGTACGCAAGAAATTTTCACTTATCAACATAAATGTTTTAAGCCTGAAGGATGAGGCTTTTTAGGATCAATCACACAGTGTTTAATACATTTATACATATGTGCATACTTACATGTACATATAAATTTCTTAGTACTGTTCACTCTGTGTTGGTTTTTAAATCAGCACCCTACTAGACAGCTTTTCCTTTTTATTAAGGCATTTGCTATTCATAGACAGACACGAGCCAGAAAGGGTTCAGAACAGATAAACATCGCATTCCCGGACCTCTTTTGCTTTGTGCGGGGAAAAGGAAAAGCACCCCAATAACAGGATGTAGGTTTCTCCAGCGGAAAACACCAGGGGAACTCCTAGCACCTCCCAGGAAGCCCCAGCGATTTTCTAGCCAAAAGCTAAAAATGACCCGATCAGCCAGCGGCACCTTTAGTAAGAAAAAGGGCAAAGGGGGTGCCTTGACACGGCCCACACTGTGCATTTCAAGCATGTGTTTGTGCATGATGTGAAAGCCATGCCACAGAAACTCACCCGCCTGAATTTCTGTGACCCCCCCTCCCCGGGTGCACAGGTCCCAGATATGCAGCTGCCGAAACACTGGGGGATGACACATCACAGCAAGCATTCCGGCACGCTTCTCCATAAGTGCTTTTCAGAAACAGAAGGGAATTTAACTGGGAAGCTAAAGTAAAACGTAAGGTTTGTGCCTGTGTAGTGACTTTGCGTCAAAAAAACCCAGTTTAGAAGGTGGACAGCACCCATCAATTAGAAACATACACCACTGCTTTCTGTTTGCTTCACACAAACGGGTTCTGCACCTTGCTGTCCTGGGAGGTTGCTGCCTTTCACATTATTTGTGAGTTATACACTTTTAATAGCACCTAATGAGACATCTTCTGCAGAATCCTCCTCCGGTCTAAAACGTGATCCATTGCTCATATCTATAGTAGTACATACCAAAAATAGCTCACAGCTACTACCCACATTCTGAGTATATCACACAAAAGAAGCACAATGGAGGAGGGAGACAGAAATAGAATCATGGGTAATGCCTCAGTATATTATGTAAAAATGTTTCTATCTAGTAAAAAACGTGTTTCTATCTAGTACTGGAAAAGTGTGTTTTGAAAGAGTACTATTAAGGGTGATTTGACAAGTCAAAATTCACCAGCAAAAAGGATTATTGTAATTCAGACTTTTGTAAATGCATTGGCATTGCCCTTCCTGACATGATCTCATCCTATTTTTGGCAAGATTCATATCTTATTTAGTAGTCGCAGGTTGAATAGGATAGAGAGAGGTGGGGAAAAATGTTTTTCCAAAATGGTTGTAAGCTTCCAAAGAAAAAAAAAACAAAACTGAAATGAACCCTCACACTTTTAATAAGGCTTATGTGGGGGTTTAAACACAAAACCTAATCCCTTAAATTCATAGAAGAGAGTAAGAGATTTTCACCAGCTCTGAAAGGGACTGGACATTTTGACAGTTTGTACCACAAAAAGTGGTAAGTGTGGATGAATGGTGAAGGCCAGGAGTGTGGTTGTATGGTGGAGAGTATGTTTTTAGTGATCACTTCTCACTCGTTTTGCTCAGGCTCTCTCTCTGGGCTGGCCTCAGTTCTTGTCTTTTCCACATCCCTGCCTCCAAGACTTGCTCATATCTCGCCCTCCTAGCCAGGCCAACTCCACAGGTCTTGATCCCAGGAGTTCAGATTTCTAATTTCCCTCGTCCCTTGTCCTCATGTGCTTCCCTAGCCCATCTCAAAGCTCCATCTGTCACCAAGTCCTTGTTGGCTCTGCCATCTCTGTTCTCCCTCTGTCCAACCTTATCTTGTGCTTTCCTTGTCCTTGTCCAGTTTCCTTGCTTCCTTCACAACCCATCAGCCTCTGTACTGTCCATTATTTCCTTTCATACTCCACAGTCCCAGTTTCCTTATCAAACAAGTCCCAGGCAATGTGGTCAATGAATCTAGTCATCATAGGGAACTTTATCCAAGTTTTTGAAGTCCCAAGGGATGACACGGGAAGAATGTCAAAGAAAAAGCTCCAAGAGATCCAGCAGAGACCTTGCTTAGCCCCTTTAATTTTTTTAGGAGAGGGCTTTATGTTTCTCAGAGGAGCATGCCAAAGAAACCCCTAGGAACAGGAATCACTTCTCCCTGCTGTCCTGGAGTAGAGTTGTGGAAGAATGAGTCATTTTGCAGATCAAAAGGTCTGGGAATTGTTCATGTTTACAAGAGACATGGATTCAAGATCTAAGCTGAAAACACACTGATTACACAGGAGATCAAAGTAAGAACATCAAATACATCTGACCCAGATGTAACATGGCCACAAGGGCCATTATGTTTTTGTCATGTTATGCCAAGCCATATTTCCATTTAAAAACAAACACCACCTTATCTGAATAGGATGGGACATCACAGACAAATGTAAGTTTCACCGTTTTGCTTTGTCAGAATAATATATGTAGTTTTCAGGTTTCCATTTCTTTATCCAGGTGCTTGAATGTATAACATCTGTTGCTTTCATCCCTAATTCCCAAATGATCCACTGCCAAGCCATTAAGGGTGGAAGTTTTACAGATGCCATGTGCTCCTAGTTCAAGCATATGTCATTTCACTATTGTTCCTGAACTGCTTTGTCCCCCCAGGGAAACCTGAAGAGAACTGCAAAGACACACCAAACAAACATGCTCTGCATAGCTGCACTGGCTACCAACACTGTTGAGTCACCTTCATGTTACAGGAGGACTGAAGGGAAACCAGCTCTGGGGAATCAAATCACGAATTCATACCACCATCTAGTACAGCAAGCTCCTGCATCTCTACTTCAGGCCAGTGATATAGTAACAAAGCAGGCTGGATAATTGTGGTTTTCAAGCAGATGTTAAAACCAGATTCTATAACATTAATGCTTATTTAACTATGCATGCTGCAGAGTAAGTGTTGACAACATAAATGTCAATCAAAGGAGGACACTGTAATTGCCCAGGATAGGAAGATCAAGAAGTGCAAATCTACAATACAATTCGTTATCTGAATTGCTAACAGTGTTTTTTAATGATCATTTAGCAGCTATCGTACAGCAAATCATTATATGCATAAAGTATATAGCTTACAGCCTTCTCAGAGGTAATTTCTTCAGCATCTGAAAGCCTCACCCCTGATGCTGATGCAACTCACATAAGCTGATGCAACTTTGCTGAAGTTTCGCCAGCTGAGGATCTAGCCAATTACAATGACAAGGTTTTTTTCTGTTTTTCTTTTACTTATTTCATGCCATTAAGTTAATTAAAATAACAAAACATAAAGGGTCTACATAATGAAGTCTAGATATTTGGAGACATAGTGGCTTTAAGTATTAGTGCAACAATCAGTTGCAGTTTTAGGAGCGCACTAGTAAAGTTACCTATTGTATATAAGGCAAAGGTTGTATTTGATGTGAAACAACAAAACCTGGCATTTCTGGAAGCAAGTGTTTAAATTGTCTTGGTAAAGGCAACAGTAATAATGACAGCTATCTATCCAATACCTGAAAATGTTCTTTATAGTGGTTTAAAGGACGCGAGGAGGGTAAAGTTTCAAAACACCTCAGTATTGGTCAGCAACAGAGGAGACCACACAGAACGAATGCATCATCTGCTGGCCAGAGGCACAAATTACTCAGTGAGTGTACAGATCTAGTCAACGTGAACTGTCAGGGCACTCACAGGATAAAGCACCACCTAACATCAGTGTTAAGTTTGTACCTAAGCAGGGGACCACAAGAAATGGAAATTTTTGTAATGCTAGCTTTCATTACCTCCTCAGCTGGAGTGAGAATAAAATGTATTTTGTGCTCTTCAGTGAGAACCCATGACCATTTTCATCATTAGATGCCAAACTAAACACAACTCAATTAAGATAAAGCCTGGAAAGAACCCTAAAACTTAACAAAATTCTACAGCACAGATAATCTGAGGTCAGGTTTCTAGTAGGTGAGGTTTATTGCCTAGTAGGCTGAAGCTACACAGAAGATAGTGAATACAAATGCTTGGATTTAAAGTGAAAAAGAAGGGGATATGCCGTTTCCCTGCTAAACAAGTTGTGTGTGGCTGTTTGCCATGATTCACCTTCAGGACTTGCTGCATTCACTGTTCTGTGCTTTATGCATTGTGGTACTCTCTCTTTTAGGAAGGAAGTGGAAACAAGTGGTTTCAGTTACTTTTATGGATTATGTGTGATGAACTGCTATATTCTGCAAGAACCTAATCGTCTTCTGGAAGCTTTTCTTTCTGTTTCTTTTTTTTTCTAAATGAACACTCAGCAAGTACTGGGTACATGAACACAGACAGCATTTTTCCAGTATAGTTTAGTTACTCTGAAGTCTAAGAGACCTAAGAAACTGCTGTTGTTCTGTATTTCACCAAGTTCTTGTCTCACTGAGCAGGCATCTCATACCACAGTTTTACCTAGTTGTAAGTCCAGGAAAGGAGTATATCCTAAGAAGAAATAGTTTCCTGTTATGATTGGGTATAAGCAATGAGTCTCTAGCATTTCACAGGTGGTTTTCATTCCTTAAACTAGTCCTAACCCTACCCTATAAAGCAGCTCTGCAGGTAGGACAGTAGATAGGGGTCATTTATGGGGTTTGACTGACACATTTAGCACCAGGGGCCTCACGAGGAAGGGTTTAGCTTGCCGTTAGTTAAGGAGTGGGCAGCCTTTCCAGTGGGAGGTGTATGGGAAATAATGATGTACTTTTCTGTTGCCACCACCTTCAGCCCAATGAGAGGCCAAAGTGACTCCTACAGGGGTTTATAACAGCACATAGGTTACCTCAAACTTAGTGGGCTGAGACCTGCTGCTAAGAGCTATGTTTCTAATTACAAAAAAAATTCCTGCTGCTGCTACGCTGTATTAAACCCGTTTTGGTGGCTCCTATGCCAGGGCAATCCCTGGCTGCCCTGATGGGTAAATCAATACCTGCCTAGCCTGGAAGTAAGTGTAGCCCAGACAATGGGAACTGCCTAGAGCTTCTGAACCTGAAGGTTTTGGTTTTGAATGAGGGTCTTGAACATCCAGATGAAGACTGCTCAAACTCAGCTGCTGCTCACGGCAAAGCTGATTTGGGGTCCCCATGCTCCTGCTCTGAAGGGACCCCACAGCACTGTACCAGACATGAGTGCTGAGCCAGAGTCAACGCATCTACATCAAGAAGTCCCCGAGCACATTATGCCCAGCACCTCTTGACTCTCTTAAAAAACAGCCCTGGCAGTAAGGTTAGAGCCACATGGATCTGTTCTCATCACACAGTGCACCCTGGATATTGTAAACTATATATGACAAAAATGCTTGAGATATGGGGGGTTTTGAGAGACTTGATAGAGGAGTAGAGAATTCCTAAGTAGCCCTAAAAGCTACTGCTGCTGGACACCACAAATTTCATACACACAAAGCTGGACACACAAAAAAATCATGTTTTCTTTTTGGAAGACTTGGAAGATACTAAGCAGGTGTGGTCGCAATTACCAAATAATTTAATTGCAACATACAGGTCTGGTCCTGATTGGTACCTAAGGCATCTGATGACTTACCATAAACTGTCCCCTGTAATTACTTTTGTCATTTCTGGCGAAACAATAAAATTGGTACAGAAAGCAGACTTTCACAGACAATTATTACCAATGATAATTGAATAGTAAATTATTTCATTAATCATAATGGAAAATTAGATTGAGAAATATTATTTACTGAATTGGTAGACATACCCAACCAGTATAACAATAGAATCTTACATTGAAAATATAGTCCTTGCATGAGAAGCCTCACCCTAGAGAAATAGTATGTTATTTATTAGTAGTATAGCGTAGCACTAAAACTACTATACAACTGATGGGATTTGGGATTAATTATCATTGCTGTGTCCCATAACACCTCTGCAGGCATAAATTCTTACCAATGTGATAAAACTGAGTTTATAAAATATGTCTCTCTGTTGACTGAGGGGTATTCCATCTGCCAGAAGAACTACATCCAATAAAAAAAGGACACATTTTTCTGTTCTTTTCCATGGTGAAACTGCAATGCAGATCTGCCTTAAAAAATATATGCTGATTCTGAAGCCTTAGTGCTTTTGCATCCAAGGCTCATTTGTACCCTTAGTCTGTGATAACCTGCATTCAAAGTGGTGCAGTACTCCACAGCTAGACTTGATTTCCATCATTGCATACCCATTCCAATGACATTTCTGCTAATTCAAGCCAAATTAAACCTCTCTGCAAGACAAAGGACTATAAATTTCTAAAACAGGAGGGACTGATTTTGTTTGCCAAGTACTGCTTACTCTGTTTTCTCAGCTTCATTTGGGATATAATAGTCTGACTTTGCATTAAGGCACTGACACATCCAAAACAAGAAATCATCATCAAGATAGCAGCATTTTATTCACTGATGGGTAATAGCCCTTGTGTTCAAAAATATTATCTATGTTTTACTTGGGCAACCATTTCATAAATATTTTAATTTGCAATTTTACTCAGCAGACTACCAGGCTTTGGTTAAAGTGTATAAAGACACTGCCAGCCCTGCTCAGCACTGCTCAATGCTTGCAGAGAAAGCCTACAATCGCAATAAACAACTTGTAATAGCTCTGTGAAGCATCTAATGTGGACTGGCACTGCACCAAGAGAACTTCAGGCACCCCAGCCCAGTGCTTTTGGAGGAGAATGTTTTTCAGAGGCATCGGACACCTGCAGGCCCAGAAATGCAGTTACCAATATAATCTAAATTCCTGCCACCGGTCACACTTAGTCCTTATTCGCAAGAACTTCCCATGTGAGGGTCTGGTTTATGAAGATACTTTGCCTTTTCTTACATGTGGGCAAGCAAAACCATTTGCTATTCAATAGTTGATATTTATTCCTTTGTTTAACCCCTGTTCTTGCACTTCTTTGGAGTTTGAGATTTTTCTTTGTGAGAGGACCAGAAAAAATAAAGTTTTCTCTGTTACTCTAATACTCTAAGTCAAGTATTCAGATAAAATCTATTTCTCTTTCTTCTTTTTTGAGCTTTTGCTCCTTTCTGAAAGCTCATTCGCTTCGGTACAGAGGAGTCCCCAATGACTAGGGGACTAGGATGTTTTCCTTGCAACAGACCTCTTTAAAGCATTAGCAGAAAGGTTTCTGTTTGTTCTCATTCTCAGTGCTCTAAGGTCTCAGTCACGGACTAGTTAAAAGCTGCGGGTGAGTCTCCCACTGATCACAGCAATCTTACTTGCAGTGGCACCCCAAAATGACAGGGTTGGCTGCACAATTCAGACCAGTTATGTGCTGCCTAGTCCCACCCTTTCTGGGGTGCTGAATCCCTGGGGATCATCTGGGATTTTGCTGGCGAGGAAAAGCAGCCGATATGTCTCTTTAGATGCCAACAGAAGTGAGGTAAGCCGAGACTGAGAGTGGAAAAAATGTAAGCAGCGAGCAAAGGCCCTTGGACAGCTGTGGTCTGAGGAAGGAGAGAGGCTGCAGATAAAAGCAAGGAGGGAGTGGGGAGGAATGCAGCAGGTGGGTAAGGGAGGGGCAGAGAAAGGCAAGGAGTTAGCCAGAAAAAACGATCGTTGCATCACTTGATCAGTATCACTAGTCATCTCCAAAATCTGTTTGGTGTTGGAAAGCATCCTTCAGCTTCACTCCTGCCTGTCTGCCTGTGTGCACTTTACTAATTAGCTAAATGTTTGTACATAACTATGAAGCTGGAGAAGGCCATCCAAGTAAAATAACTTAAGCCACATTTGCAGCTGGAGAAGAGTAAAAATTCCTTTTGTCTGGTTTCAGTGATTTCCACTACAGTAAAGATGCTGTAAATCAGTTTCTACTTTAAAACAGGGATCACTGTATCTAATAGCTTTTATCCTGGAAAATACGTCATGTCTCCTGCTAGCAGAAACAAGTATTCTACAAAATCATTCATCATTTGTCACCAGGAGAAACGTCAGTCACTATGAAAGAACGAGAAGTTAAAGAAGTTCAATGAAGTTTAGTATTTCTTGACACATGTCCTCAAAAGAAAAGTTGGTTATGCTAAGAAGAAAGATCATTTTGTCCTGCTCTTAATGCCACCCCCTAACAAGCTTTGTTTTTATTAGAACTGGTACTTCTTAGGGGGGGAAAGGAAAAATTCAGAAATTTGCTTTTGAAAAAGGGAAGGATTGGGGATAGTATTTATTCATCATGTTGCATTTTATCATGTTCTCTGTACATCTATTTTATTATTGCTGTGGGAATGCAGCAAAGTGCTGATTCCCTGAACAAGAGGCTGTGTAAATTCCAGCTATGACCATACGACCAAACCTTGTATAATCAAAAGCAACTTTTTCTCCCTGCCTGTATTTTGCTTGAGTTCTTGCCAAAAATGCAGCTGCCTGTTGCTGCAAAATCTACATTAATTCTCAGTTTTGTTTGAACTGGTATGAGATACGCTCCACAGTCCAAAGCCTGCAGTTATTTTATCATTATGGACACTTTTCATTGCGGCACCTGAGTGCTTCTCCCACTTCTGTGGTGATACGAATTTCACAGAATCACTAGAAAGCACAAAATCACTTTGATCCCTGTGTCCACTAGAGGTGTTTGGTTTGCACCAGCTACCACTGTGTTTATCCAAAGCCCAGGCTGCTATGGACCTGTCAGGCTCTCCAGAGCAAGTCTGGAAACCATGAGGATACTTGGAATAACCGTTGAATATGGGTGGTCACTATGCCTACTGAGTTTTCTCATTAAGGTCGAAGTTTTTCAGTCCTGAGTCTGGCCTCCAAAATCAATGGTAGGCACTGGAGTCGTTTCAGCCTCTCTGTTAAGAAGGATGCCTTCCTACCTCATGCTGGGATAATACTCCCCAAGCCAGCTTATCAAGTATAGACCTGCCCAAAGAACAAAGCTCAATGAAGCAAATGATCCAAAAATCATACAGGCAATTTACAGCAAGGCTAGACCTAGAACTCTGAAATCTCACCACTGCCTGCACTCCACCAGACCGTCCTCTCCCATGGATTTGTTCATGGACATTCTATCTGAACCTCCGGTACTTTCAAAAAGGTGTCTCAAAGGTGTCCCTGGAAAAACTCAGCAATCTGTGCTGTCACTTTGCAGGACGCACCTGAACTGACACCTTGGTGTGCTACCATTACACACATCTTAATTCCTCAGCCATCATTCTGTCCTTGCTGACAGGTCTAAATCAAAAAGCTTCGGAGATGTGTTCCACAGTTCTTGCTGTGGAAGAATGAAAGCAAAATGTCAGTGTGCCACTGAAACGTCTTCTGTGTCTAGGGCCTGCTCTTTCCATTTCACTGGCATCGTCTTCACCATATATTCAGGATTATTTTAGTTTGCCAAAGATTCCATTTTGCTCTACATGTCACCACATCTGTTTTTCCTATAGTCCCATTGGTTTTAAGAAAAAATTTTAGGTGAAGCTCACCTACGGTTTGGATGCTTTGGTAAAAATCTTATGTTTACTGCTCATTTATGGAGGACAATACCATTAGAAGAAGCAGTATGTGCCATGACAAAGATCAGCAGTGACTCTTTCCCACAACTGCTTATTTTTACAAATCCCCATCACCTCCTCCTTCAGCTTGCTACAAGGAATTGTAAGGCTTTTAAGGTTCTCCTGGAACCTTAAATACAACTGCCAAGCATAGTTTGCAGAATTTTGATTTTTTTTTTCTTTCTTTGTATTTGCAAACTCAGAATAAAAAGCATGGCACATCCATCCTTTCCCTGGCAAACTCAGAAGGCCATGATCCCATGATAAAATCCCTCTCTACCCCAGGGAATAGTGAAACTTTGTCACAGCACGAGTATTTCCTGGAACCATTTTTAAGTTCAGAAATAAACAAATTTCCCATGTAAGTTTATTCAACTGCTATTCAAAGAACATTAACTCATATAGTTGCTTCTTTCCAGTACTGTGCTTCTAATGCACATAAACACTGTGTTCGTACTTCACATTGTGGGAAGCCCAAATATTATTACAATAAAGAACGCAGGCCAATAGAGAGCGTGTGCTACCACTGGTGACGCTGGTAAACATCATACTGCTTTCAGAGTAATAGCAGATCACTCTTCAGAACAACTATATATTCTTGTTTATAGAATACTATGAAAACTGGCAGGTCCTTAAATTGGTGTTAACAAACACCTAAGTTCATAGGATTTGGATATCGCTAAATTCAACAAACACAGGTATTTCCCATGGAAGTATGAGGTGTAGAACAGGGGTCAGCATCTTTTCAAGCCGGTTTTTTTCCCAAACAAGAAGCTAAGTGCACTGGAAGGAGCTCAGTGGGAACTAGGAAATAAAGCCTCTGAAAGGGATGATGCAGCCGATCAAGGTTTCTCCTCTTTGTGAGGCAAGAACGTCTGAGTCCTGAACTCAGAAAGAATTGGGAGAGGCAGCAAATGTCTTGTCAGGACTCAGTAGCCCCTGCTCTTTATACCTGAGTGACATTCAGGATCTACCTCTCCCCCACCTTTGGCACTTAGGCCATACATTGGTGACCTCTGCCATAGACTGAAACATTTCAGCCATCATGCAGGTGTCTCTCTCTTCAATAGCACAATGTACTGCCTGAACACCCCAGGCCAGCGCCGAACCCTCTCATGTGTGTATTAAATTTTAACTGCACCAGTCACAGACAGTGAGAATATTCATAACCTTAAAACAAAGTGTATGTGTTATTGTTTGAAGAGCATCAAGCTCACAGCCATGCTGATCTACTTGATTCAGCAAATCAGTTAAACCTCTGCTTAAATCCCACTAACTTTATGGGAAGAGGACTATGTATATGTTTGGCATCGAGTACTTTCTATTTAAGCTTTACACACTTTACTGAATAAAGATGTACTTGCATATATTAGCATGGATTTACTTTCTCTGAAGAGTGCTCACACCAGGTGGAATAAAACCCACATATACACATAGAAAACAAAACCACAAGGATTTTACACTTGAAGCAATGTATATTCCTCATACCAAACTGAAATGACATTTCTAATTATATTTGACATTTCTAGTGTATCGTTTGAATGGTCTTCATGGTAGTTACAAAGAAGAGTCAAAAAAAATAAAATTGCATGTTTAGTGTGATGATGGCTGGAAAAATAGAAGAGTTCTAAGGAGCAGAACACTGACCTCACCTTTCTTCAGGAAACAAGAATGCTGTCTGGTCTATACATATTCCAGTACATAATTCCCTCCTTGTTAATCTCCTACTTCTTCTAACTATCAAACCTTAAAAAATTAAATAAAAGGGGAAGTATATTAGACTGCGACCTTCACAAAACCATACATTTATACTGACCCAGTACATTTCCACAAGGTTTTGGGAAGAAAGAGGTAGAATTTAATTGGCTGTAGTGTGAAGTCAAGGGTCTTGTACAAAACACAGATATGCTGCACCTAATGACTCATCTGCTTTCATTAAAACTCATCTGGTTCAGGTGGTACCAGGTTGCAAATTGATCGTAAAAGTGGTTTGATTAGTCTCAGTTCTTAGATGATCTCAGGAGCTCCAGATGTGACAGCAAGAATCCTGAAGAGGTTCCAGGTGTTCCTGGCCACCTCATTGCTCTGCTTCTAATCTGCAGAAATCGTACAGCTGTGGGCAATAGGAACAACTGGTGATATAGCTGACTGGCAGAGGGAAAGACTGAAAACTGGTGAGGGAACAACAGTTGTGCTTAAAATAAACTGTGTTTGTACAGGTGAGTAATAACACAAATATATATGGTTTTTAGAGAAAGATTACGAACCTTTTAAAAATATAGGTCCTGCTTATAATGAGGTTTACAACATCCTGTCAAGTACAGTGAACTGCGCATTCGTGCCTTGTACTTTGACTAACACATCACACAAGAGGTACGTAAGCAAGAGTTTTTCTTCTTTAAGTATATTTTTCAAAGAAAAGATAAAATTCTGTTCTTCTGTGATTTGCTGAATAGGCTAGAAATCCACAACCTAATTTTTCAGTTTTGCTTGTAGTAACTTTATTTATAAATCTGTGATCCACAAGCACACAAACTTTTAATCTTTAGACATGTAATTTGTTCTATTAAAGGTAGTGGAACTGTTGATCTGAATGAAAATTATGTGTAAATGTAAGAATTCATAGAAAATTTGGATCTATCCAAGCTGGAGAAGTAGGCTGACAGGAGCCTTATGAACCTCAACAAGGACAAACCCAAATGCCTGCACTTGGGAAGGCACAGCTCCTTGCAATGATACAGGCTGGGAGCTGACAGCTGGGGAGCAGCTCTGTGGAAAAAGCCCTGGGGGCCCTGCCGGGCAGGGACAAGAGCATGAGCCAGCGGCGCCCTGGCAGCAGCAAGGGCCACCCACCTCCTGGGCTGCAGGAGCAGAGACAGTAGGTCAAGGATTCACAGCAGTGTATGGCAGGAGGGCAAGAGACAACAGGTATCAGCTGGAACAAGACAGGTTTGGCCTGAATATACAGAAAAATGTTCTGACTGCGACAACAGTTGCCAAAAGATGTTGCGCAGTCTCCATCCTTAGAGGTTGTCAAGAGTGGGTAAGGCAGCTACTCAGATCTCGTGGCTGACCCTGCTTTAGCAGACGGTCGGATGGGTGACATCCTGAAGTCACTCCCAACCTGAGTTTTCCTGTTCCCTAAGACCACATCTTCTATGACTGAGAAGATCTTAGTTGTTTGTGCTTTTGGAAAGAACGCAGCCTAGAAGAGTTATTCGAAGAAGCATACGACCTATTTATCAGTTTTACCTAAGCGCAATCCGGCCCGTATAGATGAAGAGATCACAGTTTTGGCCGCTTCCCTCAGGACTGTAACCGCGTTGGAAACCGTGGGCTCCCGAAGCAGCCACCAACCGCTCTCGGCAGGTTGAGAGTACCCTCTGCCGGCTTCAGGCGGGCGCTGCCAGAACCTGCCGCGAGCCACGGGAGCCGCACCGCGGACAGCCCCATCGCAGCGCCGCACAGCTGTGCATCTCTGCCAGGGGCAAACAGCTGTGCAGTAATTCATCATCTACAAAGGGAGCGCCTGAAGCAACACCGCACCACGCCCGCCGCACAGCTCTCTTCCCCAAACAACTGGAATTCCAGAGCTGTCATCCCGTTAGGATGCCTGTCTTGTCAAATAGCCTGTCAAACGCCATCTGTGTGAGGAGCTTTAACATAAAAGAAAACTTATTCCGGGGACACTCTGTTTGTTTTGAACATGAACAGTGTGCAATGAATTGATAACAGAATTATGTCCTAAAAGACAGAACAGCTTGTGTCTTAATGACTCATCTTTCTCCCTTGCGAGCTCACGGGAAGAGTTTATCCAGCTCACACTGAAATCAAATTTCTTGTTGCGAAGTTGACATCAGGTAGGAAGAATTTATTTTAATCACTGCATATATTATAATGTGTAATGAAAAAAGAAAGTTACGAAGTACTTCAATTGAAAGGTGTTTATTAATCTATATATGGCACATAGGTCTATACATACCTACCTACAAAAGTATTTCTTTATAAACATAAGCATTTAGATGTATAGATGAATAAATTAAAAATGCAGCGGAGACACAATTCTTTATTTTCTAACCTGATTGCTAAGGAGAAGCTTGTGCTTCAGTCTAGGCTCTTGGGCAAAATTATTGAAGAGCTCCAAGAGATTGCCACTGATGGCGGCTACCATGCCAACCCTTTCTGGTGGCTGCTTCCTGCACCCGACAACTGCTCATTCCCTCTTCTCCATTCCCAGTGATGTGTGAGCTTTTTATTTGCCAATGCTGAGCAGCCACAGCTGACCTTGCTGTTACTTGATAAATAAATGAAACAATAACTTTCTTAAAGTATGTCACAAAGCCACTGAGGGGACACACTCATACAGTAAGAATTTTGAACTTCTCAAGAGCAAGTCACAATTGATCTTAGTATTGAAACTACATGTTTCATTGCTGCCAGGAGTTATGGCTACCCATTTCCTTTACATAACTGCACTTCATATGAAAATGTCAGCTGTTGTTTTGCTTTTCTAAATGGTAGTTTCTGGACCTCTTTGCTTCACTGCTGGAAAACGTGACATTGCTTAGTCCAGGAACCGAGTGATTCGAAAGCAGACTGAAAAACTGCATATTATGTTAAATGTCAAAGAGGAATCTCAGTTCCCTGAATCTGTTTCTCTTCCACCTTTTACAAGGCAAAGTTCTTATATAGGACCATCTTGTATGTCTGTACCTCAAATGAGGCCATGAATACACCTGCATTCAGGAGAGTTTTTATTTATTGTGCTAGTCATTAAACAGAATTACTATCAAATGAGCACCTGACAATATCTTCTGATAGATAAAATAATAGGGAATGATGGAAAAGACATTACCTCAGCAATTTCATAACTAGATACTGCATTTCCAAATGGCATAGAGCGAATAATTCCACACTAGCAAGGGAAGAATGAGATGACCCGCAAGGTCTCTCCTGTTAGAATACTAAATAATTTATTCACGCATCCCTTTTTGGGGCAGCCTTCTTTATCTAGGGGAAAAAAAAAAAAAATGTAGGTCACCTTATTTTTTTTGTTTTAAACTGTGTGTTCCTCCTTCCTCCTCCTCTTTCTCCTTTATTAAAAAAAGCGCCTTTTTTCTAAAAAAAGAATAAGAAATATTAAAGAAAAACAGTATTGTTTTGAATTAGAAATTAACTTCTTACAGGTACACAGAATGCGCAAGAATAACAGGATCCAGACCAGATTCCTCGAAGACACTGAAAAAATTATTGTGAAGCAGAACTGATTTAATTTAAGGTACCTTTTCTTTTTCCCTGAAGGACTATAAATACCCTTAGTACAGGTATGATATCTGTCAAAAAGAGGACAGAAAGTACTGGGTTTATACAGTTATTGCATATATAGTCCACCAAAATTATATACTACGTGGACATTATGTATTTGCAAAACTTGAAGTACCATCATCAAAGTATCCATAATTTCTCAGATATGCTTAGAAATACTGACATAGCAGCCCCAAGATGTATTTAAAGATGACTGTTCCAACATTAACAAATTTAACCTGAGCATTCATCTTACAGCTAGTATGAAATCCAACTTTTTACTTTTTTCCTTTTAAAAAAAAAATTAAAAAAAAATTATTTCCCTCTTGGACCTACTGTGCCCTGTGAACACAGAAGAATTTAGCAAGAGAGGAATGTTCCTCCTAGCTGCACAACTTTCTAGCTACTTACTCAAGCAGTTCCTTCACTAGTGGATGCAGTGGTAGATGTGGATCCTACATATCGAATGCTGTGATGCAAACTGGGGAATGGATGAGGATTAGGGAATGACTCTATTTAACAAAAGCAAACCAAAAAGATGACCCTCAGCCCCAAAGAGCCTACAGTTTCCCTACTGACAAAAGCTAAATTAGGAGGGTCAAATTCAAGAAAAAAGGATCATCAAGTAGAGAATATTTTTACCTCAGCAGTAGACCAACTAGTATAACCAAATACCGTATTGCCATCAAAGCAACAGCAGGATCATAACCCTTGATGTCAGGAGAGTAGACCTTGGCCTGTTCAGGGATCTGTTCGGAAGGGAAACTAAGGCAGACAGCCCCAGACAGAAGGGTCCAGGACAGCTGGTTGATTTTCAGAGATTGCCTTCTCCAATCCTGACGCATTGAGAATCAAGCAAAGGTGGCAGGAAGCTGTCATGAATGAACAAGGAGTTCCTGACTAAACTCGGGACGTAAAAAGGAACATGTGAGGTGGAAACAGGGGCAAGTGACCCAGAAGGAATACAGACACTGTCTTAGTATGAAGGGATGGGATCAAAAAAGCCAAAGCCCACCTGCAGTAGAACCAGGAAGGAATCTGAAGAGCATCAAGGGCTGCTGCAGGCATGCCTGCAGCAAATGAAAGATGGCAGAAACCATGAGGCCACTGCTGTGAGCGGGGGACCACGTGACAAAGGACACAGAAAAGGCCAAGGTACTCAATGGCTTCTTTGCTTTGGTCATTACTAGTAGGATTTGCCTTCAGGATTCCCAGGCCTGTGGGAATGTCTGGAACAAGGAAGACTCACCTGGAGGAGAATCAGATTAGGGAACATTTAATCAAGCTGGACAGACCGCAAGCCCGTGGGGCCTGATGGGACGCACCCATTGAGTGCTGTGGAGGCTAGCCCAGGCTACTGCAAAGCCATTCGTGATCAACTTTGGAAAGTCATACCAATTGGAAGAAGTTCCTGAGGACATGAAGAAGGCAAGGTCGTTGAGTGTCTGTTCCTGAAGATACTCAAACCCCAAGTAACCATGGTCCTGAGCAACAAGGTCCTGCTCTAGCTGACCCTGCTTTGAGCAGGGTTGTTGGACTAGACAACCTCTGAAGGCACATTCTGTCCTCAACCATTCTGCGATTTTGTCTCAAAATCATTTTGCTTACATTCTTGGCAGTAGAAAAGCTCAGTTTTGGTCAAGTGGCAGAATAAGTTCTGTCAGCAGCAAGTATAAGTGTGAAAGAGTTAACTGGGTCTCAGGCACATTCAGGAGACAGGTCGCCAACTTCCTTACAGTCCAACTTCAGTGGACAACCACAGCTGATGTGATCAGGACTCGCAGCTCATGGTCATAACCCCATACTAGCAAATCAGGCTGATGCTAGGCCAGGCCAGGCCCGCTTAGCTCAAGGCACAGGACACCACAGTGTGCCAGGAGCAGAGTAAAACAGTATGTATTTAGGTTTACATTACAGTTTAGAGTTATGTAATCACGCTCTCTGCAGTCTGGACTTCTAGATTCCACTCTAGGAGCCCAGCACCTACTAGGCATGAGCAAGGTGCCAACCACAGCTCTAACCTGTTCTAATGGCCAGACTTTGATGTCTACATTCTAGATAGCCAAAGTCAAGCAAGCTAGGTATGTGCTCCTAGCCAAAAACACCTCTCAAACCTCCCCCACCCAGGACACGAATGAGCCTAACTTTTCATTCCTTTTACAGAAATTGCATGTAATCAGCAAGTTCCATCTACTGATGATACCTATTTCCCAAAAAAACACCCACCAAAAAAAGCCCCCACACACCTAAAAGAACACACAAACTTGTGTGACCTCACTTGTTTCTTTTGATGTGTGGCCAGGTGTAGCCTTGCACATCTGGTTGTTATTTGACCTAGTGGTTAGAGCCCTCTCAGAAAGCAGGAGAAATAAATCCAGGTCTAGGTTTCTTACGCCTCCCAGCAGATTATCCCAGGAGATTCGTCTGCCTTCCAGATTGTAGGTTTAAGAGGTCTGAATTCAACAGGATTAACAGCGACTCCTGCTCACCCCCAAGAAATTCAACAAACACAGGGTAATAAGGACATGCCCGTCATTTCAACTACTTTACATATAGCAGTGTGTGTAACACAGAACAATCAGCAGACTAGAAATTAAGTTTTATTATTCCAGCCCTGTAAGAATAAGTATTACCTTGGATACCTTTAAAAATAATTTTAAAAAAAGTTAAAACAAAGACAGTAAGGCTACATAAAAAGAGCTCTAATGCAACAAAAATACAATTTCAAAGGTACTTTCAAGTAAGAAATCTACAAGTGCAGGAAGGAGGATCTGGGAAACGCCAGGCCTGTCAGCCTGACCTTGATGCCAGGGAAGGGTATGGAGCAGATCATCCTGAGTGCCATCACACAGCACATGCAGGTAAAACCAGGGCATCAGGGTCAGCCAGCATGGGTTTATGAAAAGCAGGTCCTCCTTGATGAGCCTGATCTCCTTCTATGACAAGATGACCTGCCTAGTGGATGAAGGAAAGGCTGTGGATGCTGTCTGCCTGGACTTTAGTAAACCCTTTGACACTGTTTCCCACAGCATTCTCCTGGAGAAACTGTCTGCTCGTGGCTTGGACAGGTATACTCTGCTGGGTTAAAAACTGGCTGGATGGCTAAGCCCAAAGAGTGGTGGTGAGTGGAGTCACATCCCGCTGGCAGCTGGTCACAAGTGGTGTTCTCCAGGGCTCTGTGCTGGCACCAGCCCTGTTTAATGTCTTTATCGATGATCTGGACAAGGGGATCGAGTGCACCCTCAGTCAGTTTGCAGATAGCACCAAGTTGAGGGGGGAGTGTTGATCTGCTGGGGGGCAGGAGGCTCTGCAGAGGGGTCTGGGCAGGCTGAGCCGATGGGCTGAGGCCAATGGTAGGAGGTTCAACAAGGCTCAGTGCCGGGTCCTGCGCTTGGGTCACACCAGCCCCACGCAGTGCTACAGGCTTGGGGAGGAGTGGCTGGAAAGCTGCCTGGCAGAAAAGGACCTGGGGGTGCTGGCTGATGGCCAGCTGAGCATGAGCCAGCCGTGTGCCCAGGTGGCCAAGAACAATAGCATCCAGGCTTGTATCTGAAAGAGCGTGGCCAGCAGGACTAGGGAAGTTGTTGTCCACTTATACTCAGCACTGGTGAGTATATACACCTCAAATAACTGTGTTCAGGTTTGGGCCCCTCACTTTGAGAAAGACATCGAGGTGTGGAGTATGCCCAGAGATGGGCAATGAGGCTGGTGGAGGGTCTGGAGCGCAAGTCTTATGAGGAGCGGGTGAGAGAACTGGGGTTGTTTAGCCTGGAGAAAAAGAGGCTCAGGGGGGATCTTATTGCTCTCTGCTGCTACCTGAAAGGAGGTTGTAGGCAAGTGGGGGTGGGTCTCTTCTCCCAGATAAAACCCGATAGGACAAGAGGAAATGGCCTCAAGTTGTGCCAGGGGAAGTTAGACTGGACATCAGGTCAAATTTCACTGAAAAGGTGGTCAAGCACTGGCACATGCTGCCCAGGGAGGTGGTGGAATCGCCATCCCTGGAGGTGTTTAAAAACCATGTAGGTGTGGTGCTTAGGGGCACGGTTAGTGGACTTGGCAGTCCTGGGTTGATGGTTGGACTTGATCATCTTAAAGGTCTTTTCCAATGTAAACAATCCCATGACTCTAAGAAAGAAAATCTAATAATACTAGTGCAAAAGAAAGACTACTACATTAGCATCCATTAAAATCTAAGGGAAATATAATCTTAATTCTAAGAGAAATCTGAGGAAAAAAAAATCCTTGCAAATGCATTTGAGCTCTATCTGCAGATCATATTTGGATTAATATTGGAACTGAAACCAGAAAGTTAGATATGGTGTGAAATGGCTGAAAAAGATGAGAAAATTTCCATTTTGATCCAAGGAAGGAAAAAAAAGCAGACAGTTGCTTTGAATAACCTCAGAAGTTTCCTTTCAGAACAGATAAACTACAATCTAAGAAAATAACTCATGCCAGACTGATAGACAGGGAAGGAAAGGGAGGAGTATCAGGTCAGCTAGGACCATTATGGAGAACTGTTTTGTATTGCTGCAATGTATGATCCAGAACTGCTTGGGGTTTTTTTTTTAAAGGTTTTTTTTTTATATTTTTTTTTTTTTTGTCTCTCCCCATGCATTCTTTTCAGTTAGTCACTTGTTAAGGCAGTCTTGAATTATTTGTAATGCTAACTTTGTGTTGTATTAAGAATAGTCTGAAAGCATCTTGAAAGACAAGTTGCACTCTGTCAAGAAGAATTAACATGCACGTAATGCTGTATGCACTGGGAGCTTAACATTCAAAATGTGATTTGGTGATTTTCACCATTCTTGGTGCTTTTTCAACTTCAAATGTCAGTTCAAAGGCTAATAAAGACAATTGCCTTACTGAAGAGTACCTCTCCCATACGTACTAGCATGATGTATGATCAGTCCTTGTCAATCATAAAAAGTGTTCTGTTTGTACAATATATCCCACATGTTCTAGTGACCTCTGTCCTGATCTTGTCTATAACCTATGGACTTTGGCACATCTCCTGAGAGAATTTGAAGCCTTTCAGGTGATCTCTGACTTCCTGAATTACCTAATTCATCAAGTTTTTCTGCAAAACAGACTACTTTTACCCTACTTGTGAATGGATGGTATTACACTTTGCATAGAACTCCGTGCCTATGAGACACATGCTGGGAATTCACACCAAAGAATAAATTCAGTATTATATCCCAATACTCACATGAAAAACATTTCAGCACATGCTTTGATTCCTAAGTTTAGACACCGCAGGAGGATTTTGGTATACATGCGGCATACTTGAGAGTGCTTTACTGGCACTCTTTAGAGCTTTAATTGAAACAAGCAGGTCTGTAGGTTTGCTTGTTCCTGGATCTTCTGTGGAGTACAGCTATAACCTTATCCCTTAAAGTGGCTAGAGAGTACCAAACCATTGCATTTCCCATTGCAAAAAGTGCTTAGTCTAAGGTTAAGAAACCCCAAAGAAGTACCAAGGCAAACTAGCAAAAGGGATGCCATTTTTAGTTGACACTCACAGTATGAAGTTTACAAAATAATAGGCGTGAATCTGGAAGTTCAAGGTTTACCTTGGTATTTATGACAAAGTACCTAACCAATACTTCACTTAGGCATAAATCTTGTTTGTGGGATCTCTCATATCACTTGAGGTATTTACTAACCTATTCATATAATTGGACATGAGACCTGTAATTCCAGGCAACCCTAAGTACAAAGTCTTATACTACAAAACGAGATCTCCCTACAAGGTAATGAAAAATTTAATGGGAAAAGCTCGCTTTTTTTTAGCGCTAGGCAGTTGACACATGCAGTAGAAAGCGTTCCTACCCTGGACTGGTTTAGTTAACCCAAAGTACTTGGCATGCACTCTGTTTCTGCTAATCAGTTTAAATCCTGCTCCCCCATCCCCCTCACTGATTATGAGGGGCAAAACCCAAAACAGCCGAGAGTCCAGTTTAAGGTTGGGGGTTGGTGGTGGGGAGGAATAAATCAAATCAAAATTTTTATTTCCAACCTTAGTAATCACAGTCTGAAGCAGTAAAATGAGGATACAGAATAAAACCAGAGGAGAGAGGACTAACTCCTTAGAAACTCAGCACTGAGAGGCATAAAGCAGTAGCATAGTGTCAAGTATTTATCAATTATGCAACTTGGTCAATATTCCTTCAGAGAAAGCTCTAAATATTTGAATTTACCCTTCTGGGCCCCTGACTTAGCAAGTTTATTCAAAATGATTCAACGCAGAGCAACAGGTACTAACAACTGGGGGGCAGGAATTGATGTCAGAGAATTGATGAAAAATATATTAGTGACTACTAATACCCAGGTACCACATCCATATGTTTCCTAGGAAACAACACTACAATGGTTCTACTGTTGTAATGAAAGGCTGAAAACATTATTCTCTGGAACCGAACAACAGTTTAGTTACAGCGGACTATTCTCATTGCTTTTGCAGGTTAGACTAGGAAGAGTTTCTCCTCTCTCTCACCAAAGAAAAAACAAACTCTTGAAGTTTTTGTTTTCATTGCTTCATCCCAGAGTTGAGCTTAACTAGAACAGATTCAGTTAGGGCTTTTTGTCTAGAGCTTTGGGTGGGGAGGAACTGGAAAGTAAATGCTTCCACAGTGTAGTTAAGAACTTCACCAGGTATCCCCCTGACTCCCAACTAACTTGAAGGGAGCTTAGAATACCAAGTTCTTCTTCATATGAGGAAACATTATTTCAAGTTTGTAACGTTAATAGAAGAGTTTGTACTTGAGAGACAATTCTGCTGATCATGAGCTGACGGCAGTTCTTAAACAGAACTGACATTTCATATTACTATTAACAAGGACCATTTTGTCCATTATGTGGAACACCAGGGAGTTAAGTGTCAGTGACTGAGCGACAATGACAAACTACCCTCCTATAAGATCCTTAAAGCCTATTATTACTAACCGGCTACACATGTACTAAAAAAACCCTAAAGATCCTCCAGCTGTATTCCCTGTGCTCCCCAAACTGCCTACTTTTTCCTCCTTTTAATTTAGCACTTACTAAATAAAACACCTACCCTACAACTTGCAAGATACATGGCACATAGTCCCATCTCTGGCAATTGCAGCTGAGAAAGCAATGAAGTTTTCATTCTCAGACTGGCAAATTAAGAAACAATAAGATGTAATAGCTGAAGGAAAATAAAGAAAATCGTTACAGATACTTCAGTAATTCTGGGTATTTAAACTACAGCACACAAGATCAGCTTAGACAGGTTTTAACATAAGAATCCAATGGAATCCTTTCACAGAAGTATCTATTGCTGTCCCTAAACTGAACCGTGACTTAGTCTGAACAAAGAAGTCTTCAGTAGTATACAAGTGTTTGGCCTGCACTGCCCAACAGGTCAATCCTGTTCATACCTTTTTTTTTTTTTTAACTTCCCCTTACCTCAGGATACTGTTTCTAATTTCTTCATAGCCAAGCCCAAAATATGCTGCTCTTAGCTGTATTCTGCAATCCCACCTTCTGTTCCCTGTATTCAGCATTGCAATGTATTCCAAACCTCACTCACTTCCGTCAGACTTCTAAGTACTGGGGGTCCTTCGCTTATTTACAGCTGTGATGGGCCTGCAAAATATAAGAGTTTTAGCTCTTTATCTGCCTTTTAAGCTTAGGGACCACATGTAGGAAGTTGTGTCTATGCTGTGCTTATTATCTTTGCCTCTAAAATGGCAAAAGAGATAAAATAAACTGATCATAGTATGCTTGCTCTGAAAAAGACAGGAAGCTATTACATGCAGCAGCAGACTGTAGTTAGTCGTGTATCCCTCAGTCCCAGCGTACTTGCGTAACATCTGGGAGCTACCGAGTACAGGTGTTAGCCAAACCTACTTTTCATCACTGTATAAAATAATTCATGTACTTTATGCAAGTATCTGCAAGAAAGACTTAAGTTTCCAAAGGTAGGAAGACAAGTTTGACATAATTCTTTCTTCAGAGGAAAGTGTGTGTTTGTTGTGTTTTTCTTTCTTCTTTTTTATTTTCCCCTCCCCATATACATTCCAGTACAACTGAGTGCTGGAATTCAGTGCTACATTGAAATACAGTGCTTACAAGGTTCTTTTTTTTTTTTTTTTTCTTCTTTTCTTTTTTTTTTTTTTTTCCACTGCCTAAATGAAAAACAGACATCACAACCCAGCAAGGTACTAACACCTTAAAAAATTTTAAGGCACATTCCAACAAAATAAACTTTTATTGAATGCAGTATTAGGCATTCTATTTCATTTAAGGGAGCAGTGCCTCCCCCCCAAAGAGATTCCCTTTGACAGTTTCTGAAAGCTGTATTTCAGTTAAAGAAATATTTCTCACGTCAAGAAACAACAAACTTGAGTCTAAATTTTTCTTGATTTATGAAGTGCAACTAAGTCCTTCCAACTGATGATAGTTTTCAGTAGGCACTAGAAGGAGAGGCCTGCAATTTGTTTGCAATTGCTGGGAACAGTGTTATGTTAATTCAAATTTTGTACCAACCCATCTAGAGTATTGTTCTTGAAGAATTATATAAAAAGTGCCATTTGAGAATAAAGAAATGCAGCTTAAAGAGCAGTTTATCACCATTTAAAAAACAAAATCTTAATGGCAACCTGCATATTTAATACCATTTCCACAGTACGTCAGCTAGCAGAGGCTTAGTCCAATAATTTAGAACTTTAGATAGGAATGTCTTTTCATTCTGAATGCCGATCATAAGTCATCATGTCCAGTAGGTGATGGCTCAGTTATTCCACTCTGTACTTCCTCTCCTGTGAAATTAAGTATCATAATTAAAATACAAATGTATTATTATACAACATAACTTTTGACATTAGGAAATTTTTAAACAGAAACCCAAATCAACATATTTATCAAGACTAGAGAAGCAATGAAACCATTCTCCTAGTCTATAAGCTTATTGGTTTTGTGTGGGGTTTTTTTTTTTCTTTTTTTCTAGATGCAAACAAAACATTTCAAATAAACTGGTACGACATTGTTAGTGGAAGAAAAAAGCAGCATAGCTGTTTCTATTCTAAGCTTTTGTTTTCAGCTATTCACAGTGACCTTCCTCCTTTTCACATGACCTATCAAAAGAAATTCTGGTATTTAAAAACAAAAAGCAAGTATTACTCAGAATTGTTTTCTATAGTGCAAACTACTCAGTTCAGATGTTAAAAGTGCCTTTAAAAAAGCTGAGCAATTTTATTATATCAGCAAAAGCATTAACCTAAGGAAAAAGCCAAGCCAATTTGTCAACTTCTCATTTTGCTGTTATTATCATAAAATGTCAGGCCACATTTAAAAAAAATCATAGTAACTGCGTGAGCACCTGCACAGGAAAAGCATGGAACTGATTTTAAAGAACTACTAACAATGAGTACTGAAAGTGTAAGGTCTGAACTGAATGGCCTTGAGTAGCAATGCTACACAGATCTTTACAACTTACTAGTACAAGATGGAAAAAGCAGTCTTGGGGGGGACACAGAAAAACCCAAACAAACTAAGAAGTAGAAAGAAAATAAAAGGTATGAAATTGAGCATCTCTCATGTATTCTCCTACAACCTTTACTGCAAAATAATCCTGTCTTCCACTTTGGAATTATAAAAAAAAAGCCTTGACAAGAGTAATGAAACACTAATGAACATAACTCTGCCCATAATGTGTCATACATCCTAGAGCAAATTACACATGAATTTCTTGACTGAAGATATAGATTAAGTCAAGCAAAATGGATCCCTACTACTGAAAGATAGATGTCTTCTCCATATTCACCTTCACACCAGCTCTGCCACTTACGGGATCACAAAACAAATAAATTCAGCTCATTCATCCAGCAAAAAGTTCTGCTTAATCTTCTGAGATTTCAGTGAGTTGAAGCAGCTGGCATGCAATCAGATAAACTCTTGAGCCATTACAATTAACAATAAAGGAAAAAAAGGTGGGGAGGAGGAAGACGTCCTTTTTGTCATAGCAGTAATCTGCTAGTTCACTTCATGTAATGAAGCTAGACACTTCAGTGACTTGCAAACACAACCGTAAGTAAAAAAATACCAACACATGAACAAGACAGACATTTAAAGATTCCACTATCTTTAAGCAAGAAAGCGTGCATGTCAGAATGTGGCCTACACCACAAACTACTTGACATAGACCACAGCAGTAGAAAGATCAGGAATTATACAGGAGAGTTTACATGCAACTAGACCCTTTGACAGAAATACAGCTCCAAGTTGTCAATACAGACTGTTTTTCAAAAAATCTGTCACTGAAAAGCCACTTGCCTGTTTTTACAGTTTGAACACACGTTCCGTCCTTATCTTCAAACCCTTCTGAACATACACACTTGTAACTACCTGAAGTATTAACACAGTCTTGATTCTCTTTCACACAGACCTTTTCAGGAAGGCTACATTCATCTATATCTAGAGACAGGATAGGGAAAGAAAGAGTCCACTGCTGTTATCTTGTTATAAAACTTACTTGTATTCAGTCATATAAACAAAATTCTATTCAAACATAACAAACACCGAGGAGCAGAACACTGCTTCAACAGATTTAACTTTTGTTAAAATAATCTGTTATGGTTCTTCATGATTTAGACTGTGCTTCAAATTTATTCAGATACTACTGTTTTTTTATGTTTTGCAGGCCCCTGTGTGGAGAAATGAATTAAGCAACGGTACTTGTCTTAACCTACTGAAGAGTTCCCACAGCCATTTTCTATTGATGCCATCAAAGTACAAGTAAAGGGAAGGGAGTCTATAAATACTACATCAGAGTTAACAGCTACTTCAGATTGTGCGTACCTTCTGATCTTCCCCAGAAAGAAACTCTAATTTCACTCTTTTTACTATCACTTCACATAAAAAATCATTATGAATTAGTATCGTTTGAACGGACATTAATGAATTAACAGGAAGGCAACAGAAGCTACATTATGCTCCTGCCTTTCTGTTACAAAATAAATACAGATGCACACTTCTAATGAAGTAGTAGATAACCGACAAGAGACTCGTGTATTTGTTTCCTGAATCTGCTATAAAATACTTTGTTCCTTTTGTAGGAGTGTTTCACCTTTAAGCCCTGTCATGCCTATTAGCTCAATAATATAAAGGAAGTTATAAAGCAAGTCATTGCTGCTAATACCAAAATGACTGGGTTCATTTTGATAGGCTTGAAAACTGGAGCAGACAAACATGCATGTACTTAACAGCTCCCAAGCGTGGCTAACCAAAAGTGAGCCAACTGGTGTTCTACCATGTACTGCCAAATCCACCAACCTGTACACTTTTCATCTTCCTTCATGTATCCAGATGCGCAGGTCTTACACTTGTCAGAACCTTCCCCTGTGCAACCTACACAGCTGGCATCACACGCTAAAGATAAAAAAAATTTAAGTATAAAAATTCTTGTATCTGCTGCTTAAAGTACCACACTTAAAGTCAGTCATCTTAGCCACACAAGGAATCACAGAATGGTTTAGGTGGGAAAGGACAAAGCCTGCCTAGTTTTAACCGCCCTGCCATGGGCAGGGACACCTTCCACTAGACCAGGCTGCTCAAAGCCCCATCCAACCTGGGCTGAACACTTCCAGGGATGGGGCAGCCACAGCTTCTCTGGGCAACCTGCTCCAGTGTCTCACCTGTAAAGTATGTCTGTATCACCTCACAGTAAAGAATTTCTTCCTAATATCTAATCTAAATCTACCTTCTTTCAGCTTAAAACAGTTATCCCTTGTCCTACTGTCACTACACACTCCAACAAAGAATCCCTCCCCACCTCTCCTGTAGGCCCCCTTTAGGTACTGGAAGGCTGCTATAGTCCCTGAAGCCTTCTCTTCTCTAGGCTAAACAACCTCAGCTCTCTCAGCCTGTCCTTGTAGGAGAGATGTTTCAGCCCCCAATCATCTTTGTGGTCCTCCTCCAGTCCCATAGAAGCAAGTCCATGTCTTCGTTATTCTGGGGGGGGTCCCAGAGCTGAGCACAGTGCTCCAGGTGGGGTGCCACAAGAGCAGAGTAGAAATACCCAGAAATCTCTTGCTTTCCTCATAAAATAGGTCCAAAGCCTCATCCTCCCCATGCCCAGTCAGGACTGGACCACACTATACTAAAAGCCTGGTATCATGCCCTTTCTAGCATTACATTAGGATTCTAGATGATAAAGTGCAATAGCAGATTAAAAAGAAACCTTTGCATGAGAAAGATCCATCTGTGTTCAAACAGTACTGGTGATCTTTGCAAGGAGAAGTAGCACACTCATCTAAATCTGAAAGATAAAGTGATGTTACTTAAAATAGTAGTCACGATTAAATAGCCAGATTAATACTTCAGAACTTTGCTCTGAGATCTCTTAAGAACTGGTCCCCAGAAGCTATAAACTTCAACTGACTGCAATGAGAGTAATTGTTACAGTGAATTCAGAATCAGATATGCAACACGTCAGACACATGAGTAACATGGTAACATACACCATTTTGTTCAGCTTCAACTTACATTAACAAATCAAAACTGATCCTCAGAAGATATTTTGTGATGACAGTAACAGACATACCAGAAACTCAAGAGTTCAAATTAAATAAAACTTCCAGAATACCTGCCCATCCTTGTCATTTTCAAGTCAGTGTTTTGCATGCATTTATGCTTTTTATACAAATAGCATAACAAACAAGCAGACAGACTCCTCTTATGGAATACTGTTGATTTCTCTACTCCTGTATTACCAAACTATGGATCTTTTTTAAGTATTAAAAAAGTTACACGAATGTATACACATACACTGTTTACTTTTCAACACAAAGCAAATTGGAGAGAACGCCAGGTTACGGTTAGGACCAGTCAAGCTGAAAACCAGTTTTACCTGGGAAGTTAAAATATGCCAGTCTTGTCATTTCAAGGAAAAGGCACAACAGTATTCAAAACTAAAAGTCAGACAGAGAAAGGCTATTTCAGTCTCCTTGCTATCTATTTCATCATGCTGCTGCAGACATAATACGTACTAATTACTGAACCAATTTATACTTTGTCAATTGCAATGGTTTGGAAAAAAAACAGCTGCATAGAAGACAATACTAGATCATCTTAAAAATGCTCTTAGAAGTGTTCAGCAGCTGCCTAAGCAAGTACCACAGGAGCTGCAATTCAAGTCCTAGTTCTCATTATCACTTTTAAGAAGCAGTGTTCACATAACTTCTAAGATACTGTTCCCAGACATCATGTTAAGGGTCTTTAATGGGACCCATTCAACCAGTCAGACAGAATGTGTTACTCTTCCCGTAGTGCCTCCCTGCATTGGGACTATTTTTATTAATGGGTTTTTCCTTACATGTTTCACATATACCTCATAAACCAAGAGAAATGCTAAGTTAGAAACAGGTAAGAAAATAATGGAAGTACTGAGCTTAATGTCTCCTGGCATTTCCCTCCAGTAATAGGAAGAGTTAGTGGGCCTGACTTTTAGTGAAATATTTGAACTCTTGCAGGGCCGAGCATTTATAAACATAGAGTAATCTGAAGATAATTGTGCAATTACTACAAAATATGTAGATAAGCTGAGAGAAATCCTCCAGTAGTTGATAAAGTAGTTAAAAATCAAGAGCAGAGCACTGTTTAGCATTCAAATCAACACAAAAAATGTGTTTTAAAAGGAACAACCTATTTGCTGCTATCTGTACTCCACTAAATTAAAAAGAAACACAGTGAACAGTTTGATAAAGACAACTATATTCACCAGGCAATCAGTGGGGATGAAATACTGCTTTCCTGCAACATGAAACAAGTTAGGAAAAGAGAGACTATGATCTATAAAAATCTAAACTGACAGAACACTTCCATAAAATACAGTAAAAGTCAATGTGAGGTCATCTAGCCTCACTAGATAACATTGCTACAAAACCTGTTTGAAGTCTACCAAACATTACTCACCCACACAAGCTGCTTCTTCATTTTTAATCCAGCCTTCTTTACAGTCCTGGCAGTCCTTGTCACTTGAACCAGTACAAGTTTTACAGGCAGTGTGGCAGGCTGAGGTAAGAGAAAACTACAATCTGAGTTTTGCTGAGAGATTCCAAGGCAAGTTTGGGCACACAAATTCTCAAAGAAAACCCTATTTAGTATCTTCTGGAAGCTATCTTATTTTAGCAGCTTGACCCTCCCCACTAACAAGATTAAATCTTGATGTGATGGAGGTATCATTTACAAAACCGCAACTCTATCCTAAAAGCAACCAAAAAACCCAAAACAATCCCAACTCACCCACCCCCCAAAAAAAAGCCAGAAAGCCAAACCTGGCAATTACAGTCATCTGCACCACTTAAAACAGTGCCATGAAACTCTAGTGACTAGAACTACACGAGACTCCACACTCCCACCTAGCAAATCCTCAGGCTACTTCATCTGCCACTAACCACAAGCGCAATGTGTGAAATAATACTAATCTGAAGAATTTCAGAAGGAAACATACTAGAAATCCAGTTGCATATGCATATTTATATATACATATCTATATAAAAATTACATGCATAAGCAACACACAAATATAATATATGCATGTTATAGATTGTAATATAAAATAAATCATACAGAATCATACAGCCAAAAAGCCAACACAGATTGTGTCGAAAAACAATCTTATCAGACCCCGTGGATTTAGTTGCTGCAGAATCTCATTCAAGATCTAAAACCAGAAGCAAATCTGCCTAACTTAAAAAGTTTTCTCCTAGAACCTGACTCGTTTCAAAAAATCTACATAGTCCATAGTACAATTCAGCTGTTTCCATGCCCATTTACTCCATCCAGTTAAGCTTATCTAAGACATGAGGAAAAGCTAGCTTTCAAAGTAGTCCCCTATGCAGCGATTCTAGCTCATTATTTTTGTATAATACTTGGGGGCTACGGGCGGGGACAAAGCTTGCTCTCCCTCCCTCATGACACAGATGAATTCCGCTTCTCAATTTAAAGGAGGGAGCTATTGGGGTGTGGGGGGTGGAGTGGTGTGCGTGAAGGCAGTCTGGACAGATGACTTAGCAAAACCTTAGAATTTCACCAAACTGACATGTCGTTTCTGGTTAAAGCCGAGTAACAAAACTGTAACTTTTTTGTTTTCACATTTGTCAGTTTCAATTCTTTCTAGTTTTGTTTACAAAAAATGAAGAAGGAAGGCAAAGATCTAAGCACCTGTCAAAAACTGTTACCTGTACAAACAGAATGCGTCTCGTTTCTCAAGGAACTGAAGTAACCATTAGAACAGTCCAAACAAAAGTCTCCAGTGTACTCCTTGTTACAGCTACATGAGCCATCTCCACCTCTGGTACCATCACCATCACAGTGGCCATTTCCATGGCAAGGTCTTTCTGATCCACCACGACAAGCTAAAAAGCATCAAAAATACTTTAAAATCAGATGTTAAAGGAAATTACTTCCTATTCTCAGCCACAAGCACCTGAAATCCCTCCCTCTTCAGAGGCAGTAAAATGTAAACAAAACAAAACAAAACCAAACAAGCAGTCACACAAAACCAGGATGTAATTTCCAACATCTTTTTTCCTTTGAGAGCAACTGAAGGGTTTGCCACAAGGAATGCTCAGTAATGCATTCAAGTATAAGAGTAACTCAAAACAATCTCCAGGGAAGTTTAGCTATAAATTTAATTTTGTGTAAACACCATAGCTTAGAATTTTATCTATTTTCCTAGCTTCCTGGCTAAAGTTAGTATCTTTATTTATTCTGGATTACTGAGGATGTTCACACTACAGTTGGAAAAAAACTACTAGCAATCATTTAGATTAATACCAGGAATTGGCACTTAATTTTTAACAATATAAGAGGCCAAAGCCAATCTCTAATAAGGTGCAAGGGTTTAGAGATTTATAAATTGTACAAACTTCAGGGGTCAAAATACCTCCTTTACTATTTTTGCATCAAAGACCTTAGTTTCACCTAATTGCCTCCCACCTGCTTTTATCCAATTTTTCCCATTGCTTTTTTAACTAATCCTCAGCTGTGAATTTCTTCATTTAATCCCCAACAGCATTTTGGCCATTCTACTCTTGAAACTGGTCAAGGACTGTTGTCTAAATAGCTTCTGAAAGGCCACCTAAACAATAAACTTGATGTCACAGAGAGGCTCCAAGCATGGGTCAGATGTGGATGTGAGCATCAGATCAGATGGATTCTGCACATGAAAGTAACCCTTGATAACTTTGTACAGTATTTCATGCCCAGAAAACTACTCTCCAGGCAGGATGCTCGCAAGGCAGCTACCTAACTATCAGGCAGCTGGCAGGTACATACTACACAGTACCTGGTATCTCATGCAAAACACCGATACTTCATGTATTTGTCCATGTTATGAAAGACTGAAACAGGCAAAAAGAACGTTATCTGCTACTGTATTTTTCAAAAGAAAAATTACCGAGGCAATCTGGTCCATAAGTTCCAGCAGGACAGCAAACTTCTATTGTTTCTATGCAAAACCACTTAAACAAATCAGGATACTTCTTCTTTCTGTATATGAAAGACATCAATTTATCAATAAAAAGAACAAAGATTCTTTAAAAGCCAACCAGTGCAACTGAACCTACACAATCCAGTAGATTAGTCTATCACACATGACAAATTACAAACGTATCTTTTCTATCTCTCTATTTATTTTCTATTCTGAAGATGATCTTATTTCAGGAACCATTTTCTAGAAGTCGTCCTCCAATATGGGATGAATTTACCTTTTAAACTACTACAATACGATTAACATACTCAAATTTTATAGATTAAGTTTAGGAAAGATGTGAAATAAGAGCAACCAATAAAATCAATTCGTCTTGATAGGTACACAACACCTTTTTGTATTTTAACACCCAATTTTTAGGGAAGGTTATATATATATAGTTTACAGTCTTGTTTACTCCTTCCTCTTAAAGATAACTGCTGCATCTTTGTCTCAACTGTGCAGAAGATAACCCAGGAACCATATTAATGTTTGCTCAAATTACTGTCAAACTGAGGACAGCTGCCTGTTAAATTCTCCTCTTATTTTTAGCATAACTCAAGTATTATTTTAGAAGGCTATTTTTTAACATTAAGAAGTTAGTTATGTGCTACTCTAGCACTAGCACACACACACCCAATTAACAATGAATTCGCTAGATATTATTTTGCAAGCAAGCATGAGGACTACTACAGTTCTAAACAACAATGGACAGATCTCAGTATCACACTGATGCTGAAGTCAAAGGCTTAGATACTCTGTAGCCCAACAGAAGTCTTCAGCAATTCCCGAGGCACGTACAGCTTCTCTTTCCAAACTATTACATCTGGCTATATTGACTCCAAAGCTTAGGCCCTGAAAAGTAAATTTACTGGGTACCACATGTAACGTAACACCTTGTGAAAAGGCATCAAAAGGTATTCACAGACAAAGAAAATGTCTTTGGAAACTACCACGGAAACAGAATGACATTCAGGTATCACAGGTTAAAGGACAGAAGGCAAAGTTAATCAACTGCACTCAAAAGATCTATTAAATACAGAAACTATCAAAAAACCCAATGCATTTTATGAATGGTTTTGTTTATTTTAGGAAGTCTACTTTGTCAAATTCTCCACTTTAAGACTCATTTCTTTCTCATTCTGCAAATTTAAGACTCTGGGTTGCACAGCTTGCCTTTCTGGAAGGCATGTCCTATGAAGAGCAGCTAAGGACTTTGGGCTTGTCTAGTTTGGAAAAGGAGGCTGAGGGGCAACCTCATTCCTCTCTGCAGCTTCCCGAGGAGTGGAGAAGCAGGTCCTGATCCCTTCTCCCTGGTATCCAGTGATAGGACACATGGGAACGGTTCAAAGCTGTACCAAGGGAGGTTCAGACTGGACACTAGGAAGCATTTCTTTACTGAGAGGCTGGTCAGACAGTGGAACAGCCTCCCTAGGCATGGTTGATGTCCCAAGCCTGTCAGTGTTTAAAAGGCACTTGGACAATGCCCTTAACAACATGCTTTAACTTTTGGTCAGCCCTAAAATGATCAGGCAGTTGGACTAAATGATCGCTTCCAACTGAAGTATTCTATTCTATGCTAGTCTAACATGCCAATTGAAGGGAGCAGAATAAAGTATACACAATCCTGTATAGTTAGGTAAAAGGATATAAAAAGCAATAAAGCAGTCATTAAGAGCAAAGTGAGTTATCAAAATTCCCTATCCAGTTATGAAATGTTATAATGGCTGTTTACCCTATTGAATTCCAGCTGATTGGGAATGCTGACAGTCTAAAGTAGTTAAAAAAAAAAATACTTAGAAGAAACATGATTTGAAATTGGAATAAAAAAAGATCTTAAGAGATCTAAATTCTACAATGCCATCCTTTCGCTAATTATAACAGTACATAAAAAGCTTAGCTGTAACAGAAATCACAGGCTAGCTTAGAAAATAGAAAAGTCAGCTGCTACAATACCATCCTCAAGAGTTTTGAGTTCTAGACTTATTAGAAGCAACTATTTCTTTGATTGCCAAGAGAACAAAATAATGTTTCAGAAAAAAAAGCAAACAAACAAAAAACCCACAAGAACCTGAGAATCCCTTGCAGTTTTATGACAAAGGAAAACAAAAAAGTAAACCTCAAACTTTCCAGTATTAGTTTGCCTCAAAACCCCAGTGGTAACTGAGTAGACAGTATAGGAGAAGCAAGACTGGATGTTTTGGTGTAACACTTCCAGAACTGAAAACAAAAAAGTACACAATACAGCAGCACATGCTATTAGAAGTCAGCCTGAACCTACCTGCACTCAATGGCAACTCCTGAAGGACAATGCAGAATCACCCCTAGTGCTATTGTTCAGGCACAAGATTTAACATTAATTGTTCATCCTCTTCGATAACTTTACCCACACAAAGATCTCCACAAAAAGATTTGATACTTACAGTTTGAACCACCATTTCTCTATATGTTCTTCATGCTCTTCTACCATGTTATTACATTCAAAGTTACTACTGTCGCACAGGTTCTCTATGATCTCTACAAGACGAATTTCGCTGCAAGTGGAGAATGCAAACCGTAAGTTTAACTTAAACATTTGACACCACTCAAGACATGACAGAGATGCTAGACTTCCAGAAGCCTAGATACTTTATCAGTTTACTCTGTGTTCTGAATTAATCCCAAAACAAAGCAAGTATTAGAATAAAGAACTAATGAACATCACTTCAAGCAGAAAAATTAGAAGGATGTCCACAAGAACCACTTTGGCTTGCTTGCATTTATTATGTCTGCAGATTGTAGACCGACAGATTTTTAGCTTTCTGGCTAATTTTGAGTGCAGTATTTTTCTCTTAAGTTCAATGATACATTTCACGTATTGTCCATACTTGATACAAGCCCATGAAGCTCACTAACCCAAGTTTAGAAATCGCACCCTTACACCTCAATGCTCCAATTAATATTAAAAAGTGAATTTGAAATTTGGAAGAAAGATATTAGATCACTTTGCTCGGTAATCAAACATGTATACAAGAGTACTGTAATCTGCACCTTTTCTAGTTTTCTGTTTGGCACTGAAATAGTGACAACTCTAGGGAGCAGATACTGCTTTAATTCTAAAACAACTATTGCAATGCTCCACACCTTTTATGACTACTAATTAACTATTGACCATTATTTGAAATAACAATTTTAGGGTTTTAATAGGTAAACAGAAAAAAACCTATTGCGACCAATGTTGGTATTTACTTTTGTTGCTTTCACAAACAAGGCAAATAAAGGCAGTAATAAGGAGGCTTCAGTCTTTACTGTAATCTTTACGTTATAACGTAATGTTACCTTTTAAGCAATAAGAATTTAAGGCTTGGACATGTGAAACTTTAGCTGCAACATTCAATATTTAAGTCCAGACAAACACCGGTACACTCAAGTAATGCAGTGGACATAAAACATAGCTGAATGAGATGCACTGAGATAGCTCACCTGGACTCATACTTCGACAGTGTCTTCTCTTCCCAAGCAGTGTTCCCACCACCAAAGTTCTTTTTAGCTGTATCTGCTAATCCCTACAAATGAAAAGTACAAAAAGAGCGTAAGTTGCAGAGTTTGTTTCTCAAAAATTAAGGGCAATAGTAAAGGTTTATACAAAAGTTGTGAAAAGTGCCACGCAGAAACTTTGGTAAAGCTCTGATGCTACTGATCAAACTGTTAAGTGAAAGAAACAGCTAGTAACAACATGAGAAGTGAGAAAGCATATGTTACAGCATAACAGGACTGAATTTTCATAACGCATAAACAAGGCCTTGTTACAGTCTCCACTTATGCCGGGCACCATACACGAACAAAACTTTACACCCTTCTTTAAGTTCTCAGGAACTTTGTTCATCAGTTGAACAGCACCTCTACTTCTGTTTTGACAGCACTTTGCCCAAATTTCACCGTGTTGGAACTTCAACGCACAACTGTAATTCACCACGATCGACACAACTTCCCCAAGTCACAGTCAGTACCTACGGAACCATCGCACCTTACAAAAGCCACCCGCTGCACGTCAAGCGGCCCAGCAGCCTACAGCAGCGAGCGCACACCCAAGGCACGTCAGAGCACCGGAGACAAGCCGAGGCCGCCCCTCGCTGCCGACACAGCCCGCACTGCCACGGCGCAGGGCCGCTGCCAGCGGACGCGGAATCTCCGGGGGCCGCCGCCCGCACAGCCAGCCCCGGCACCGAGCCATCGCCGGCAGCAAAGCCCAACCGGCTCCGCGGCCCAGCGGCTGCAGCCGTTACCGGAGCCGGGCGCGGACCGCTGCCGCCCGTCAGCCTGGCCAAGCGCTGCTGCCGCTGACCGGGCACCCGGCGGAAGCGCTCCCCGAGTCCGGGCGCGGGGCTCCGAGCTGCGGGGCGTAACGCCGGGCAGCCCCGGGGGCCGCAGACCCGCACCGCGCCCGACGGGCAGCCCCTCAGAGCGGCGGGCGCCGAGCGGCCTGCACCGCTGCCGCCGCGCCTCGGGCTGCCGGCGAGACCCCCCCTGCCGCCCCCCTGCCCCACGGCCCGGCCGCCGCCGCCCCCCCGCGGCCCCGCAGCCCACCTGGTTGAACCTGTCCACGATGCCCCGGCAGGTGGAGCACGCCAGGCGCCGCCGCTCGCCAGCGCCCAGGGCGGGCGGCAGCGTCAACAGGGCAGCGCAGAGCGCCAGCCACAGGGACGCCCGGCCCGGGCGAGACACGGGGCCCGGCCTCATGGCGAGGGGAGCCCCGGGGACGCGGAGCGGGGCCGCCCCAGCCGCCGCACCGAGCCCGCGTCAGCGCCGGCCGCGCGCAGCGCGCTCGCCCCGCCCCGGCCCCCGTAGCGACCGGCCCGCGAGCCCCATTCAGATTTCCGCGTCTGCCCCGCGCACGCCCCGGCCGCAGGCGCGCGTTGGCGGCGGCGGGGGAGAGCAGGGACGTGGCCCAATCGGCGCCCGCCACGCTCCGGACCAATCGGAGCCCCCCGCGTGCGCAGGGAGCCGAGCAGGGGGCGTGGTGGGGGGCGGTCTGAGGGGGCAGCGCTCGTCGGCCTCGCGCGCCGCCGCCGAAAGAATGGGCAGGCGCGAGGGGCGGCGCGGCTTCAGCTCCATCCGCCATTTGTATCTGGCCGCCGCCTCGGAGCGCCTTTGCGGGCGGAGGGCGGGGGGGCGCCCTGCCCTCACCTAATATGGCTGGCCGGCGGGGCAGTCACGTGGGCACGGGGCTGGCTCCCCCCTCCCGCCTCCCGCCGCCAGCCCCCTCCTGCCGGCGCCCTCTGCGGGGCGGCCACGTGGACGCCCGGGCGGTGAGTGCGGGCCGAGCCGAGCCGAGGGCGCTGCGCCCGGGCCGGCGGGCGGGGCGGGAGCGGCGGGAGGTAACGGCCGCGGGTGCGCGGAGCGGGACAGCGGCTGCCAGCGGGCCCGTTCGTTCGCCGCAACCGGGCGGAGCGCGTCCCCGGCAGCCGCGGAGGCGCCCGCCGGGCTGCGGCTGCAACCGCGCGGCAGTGCGCCGCCAGCGCCCCCGGCTGCCCGGCTCCCGGCTGCGGCGGGCGGGCGGGCGGGAGCGGCGCAGGGCAGGGCGGGGCGGGCGCCGCCTGAGGGGGCGCGCGCGGCGCCGGCCGGCGGGCGGGCGGGACGGACGGTGTCCGCCGCGGTGGCCCACGCGAGCGGCGGGTGGCGTCGTGCTGCCGTCCCGGAGCGCCCCAAGGGAGGAACCGTAAATCCGCCCGGGGCGCGCCGGCCGTGGCGGGCAGGCTGCCGGCCATCCGAACGCGACGCCGCCCGGGCGTGGAGCTCGGCGGGTCCGGCGGCGCACGGAGCTCCGGGCGTGGCGGCGGGCGGCTGCCGGCCGCTAGAGGGGTCGGGCCGCGGCGGGGCGGGCGGGGGGCTGCGGGGAGGGTTTTTTCGGTCGGGAGCGTTCTGCGTGTGCCCTCCCCCGTCCGGAGAGTGACGCTGCGTAGCTTGGTTGCACCTTCGTATCTGGTGCTGTCCGGATTGCCTTTCCTGCCTCAGCTTCCTCTTCTCGTTTTTGTCTCGATTTATTTTTAAGATTTTGTTTCCTCCCTCCCCCCCCGACTCATGAGGAAATGTATATAAGAATAGTAACTGTTGTGTTCCCTCTTACAAATGAAGAAAAAGCAGTCCCGGCAACTACAAGGTTTAATTCTGTCCTCATTCAGAAGTTAGCTATAGGGCGAAGTTGCAAGAGCTATTAAATTAAAGCATAGGAAAAAAACCATGAAAATTGAAGAAAATATGACAGGTTTTACCAAAGCTAGATCAAGCTAAAAAGGGAGGACCTTGTGATGGGATGCTGTTGGTGACTGTGCTTAGATGCCTCCATACAGAGCATGTGAGGGAGTGAAATGGGAGTTTCCGTAGGCAGATTCAACAAGCAGTTTGGCTGCCAGACTCTTTAACGTATTTACACTTACGAATGTCTGGAAAACATCAGTGAGCTAAATATGGTAGATCTTTCATGGAAAGAGTAGAAAGTCCATTATCGGAACTAATGCCACTTCCACAGGAAAAATATATAAAAAAAAAAATAAACCATTTTTTATTAAAGTGCTTCATCTTTTTTTTTTTTAGTGTAAGAAGACAATTTATTTTCACTCGGTTTAATCCCAAGAAGGGATGAATTCTTTGTGTTGAAAATCTTTACTCTTCCATGATTCATTCTTGATGGAGACATCTGGAGGGGGGGAGTCAATGGGGCTACGTTGTACAGGTCTGAGGAAGATTATACTAACGTTAGGTTATTAATAATGGATAAAACTATTTGTATGTGCTTAAGATATTCTTCTAACCTTCATCATTAAAATAATTTAAGTGAAAATCTGTTTTTGTGGTTTTGGCATTAAAAAATAAAAGCTGTAATTGCAAGTAATTTGCTTTTATATGGTAAATTTATTCTAAACATAAAATTCAGTGTCTACCTGTCTTAATAAATTCCACTTGAATTTTGAGATTCGTCGGCATCAGTTTTTGACAGAGCAAGTTATCTTGAGTCTTGACAAGACCACTAAATTTATTAGGCTTTATCTCATAAACCTAGGTGTTGTCTTCATGCTTTGGGTTTTTATCTTCTAGCGTGTTTCCCTTCGGGGAGTCTCAGTATGTATAATGCATATAATTATCTTCAGAATGTGCGAGCGTGCCGGCAAGCTTACTTTCTTCAGGCACACAAAGAGATTGAAGGCAACAAGATTAAAAAAAAAGCCTTCTGATAAACTCTGTATGGGATCTGCAGCTTCACTGTTATTCTGACGATTTAGGAAGTTGGAACTAATTCATGTGGTGATCAGCTAAAGATAGTAGGGGCAGGCTATATTGTAGATTGGTCAGAGTATAATGACTGCAGTATTTATAGGTCAAGATAACGTCTCTTTATTATACAACTGATACAGTTAAGAAGGGAAAAATAGAACTGCTTGCCACTTGGGTCCTTTTACAAGGATTCATTGGGTATTAAAATACCTGAAATAGTGAATTGGGAGTGAGGAATACCTACCTTGCTGGTGTATGTTATGTGCTGTTTCACATGCTAGACGAGCTACTCATATGCCTGTGTTGCTGTATGCGGTGGTGGATTGATCCTTCAGCATCCATTTTTCTCTTGGGTAAGCTGGGGCAGAAACATGAGAAGCCTCTATTTATTGAAAGAATTCAGCAAGGGAGCTTTCTAGAGACAAGAACTTGTACAGGATAAATTGCCCTGTGCAGAGGTTTAACTCCTGCTAAACATTTCTTGAAGTGTTCCTGATGTCAGTCCCATAGGTTTTTTATTACTGCTGTGGGAAAAGGATCCTGTCTTAGCATAACCCATTTTTGTCCATCCTTGTAAAGAAGTAATACCAGGCACAGGTTAAAAGGATCTCTCCCCACTTCCTGGGATGTTGTGTTTATTGCAGAACAAGCTGAAATCATAAGAACCTGTGACAGAGCTGTCTGAGCGCAGGGTTAGAGCTTCAGGTATAGACTTAACAGCGGCAATCATGAGAAAAAGCGATGCAGTCGTTGAGGTATAAATTAATAAGCAGATACATGGAGTTTACAGGAAGTACACAAACGCTGGGATTTATTGGTGCTAGCTATGAAGATAAGGAACATTACCTCACTGTTTATTTTTACTAATGAGCAGGACAAACAACAGTTCAGGAAAAAGTAACTCTAGGAGGCAGTTGCTAAGTGATCCTAGCAAATCTGACTGCTATTTTATATCTGTTTGATGGATGATTTATTTAGACCAAAACATGAGAGAAAACATCTCTAACCAAAACCCCAGTTGTACCCTGAAGTTCTGTGAGAACAGAACAAGAATAGCAATAATCAAAATCTCATCTTTTTTTTAAATTGCAGACTTATAAAAATTGGGAAGCTTAAATTAAAAGAACATGAAGTAATTACCATGTTTTTGCTGGAAATGGTCACGGAAAATAACTGTGTGTTGGCTTTTTTTACTGGTTTATAATCTGAAACCCGAAAAGATTAATTGTTTACCCATGACAATACCTATGCTTATTTGCTCTATCATCACCTGGACATGTGATTTTATCTTCATGTTAAAACAAATCATAATATACGTATTATGCCTCATAATATACATAAATGCTCCCATAAGAATGGCTCAGCGGTGTTGTGAAACTAAGCACTAGGGAGAGGTGGCCATCGTTTCCGGGTAGGAGTGCGAAGGACGGGGCTCAGACCATCTTGTGCCATAGTGTCATGTGGTGTGGGTGTGGAAGGGGGTTCATCTTTCACTCATCACGTCCAGACCTAGCTGCTGGCAAACTCAGAAGATCAAAGTACTCTATTCTGAACAATTTCTCATCCTTGTGGTTCCTCTCCCACTAGTTTCAGAGTTCTAGACAAATGAGAGAGTATGTTCTAAAGATCACGTATAAATCCAGTGTGTGATCAAAGTGAGGATAAGTTACAAAGCTGCCTCTCCCACAAAGTGCAGATGTAATTGAGGTGGCACTCTCAGCAGTGGTGGCAGTGTGGAATGCAAAGGGAAATACTTTCTTAAGTTGGGTCTGTATTGTCTGAGTGTTTTTTTAGGTGAAAACTAAAACCTTTGCATTTACAGAAGGTGGCATAAATCCTGAAATGCTGCCTGAATATGTTTTTTTGCGATCTACTTGATACACTGAACGTATTAAAAATAATAATAATAATTGGATGGATTATTTGTTTTATTAGACTGGTTAAACTTGTACGCTACTGTAGTATGTTTTCCTTGAATTATCAGTCTTTTTTTTTCCTGTTTGTACACTTCATGCCATGTTGTTAATGTATTTTCTTTTGATTTTCTTTTTAATAATAATAGAATATATGTCAATTTTGAAGGCAAGATGGCTCAGAAGAGGAGCTCGAGTGGGCGGTCATTCCCATTGCTGCTGCTGATTATTGTTGTGGCCTTTGTTCATTTAACTGTCTGTCCTTTTACAAAAGTGGAGGAAAGCTTTAACCTACAAGCTATCCATGATGTGGTGTACCACCAACTGGACTTGGATAAGGTAAATTGGAAAGAAGGTGTTCCTCCTCGGATAGTGTTAAAGATAGCAATTCCCTGCTATATGAGTAGGATAAATGCAATGTGAATATGATTTATCCCAGTTTTCCTATGTTTCTGATTTGCCTATCATACTTAGATTTTCCTTTTTGCAGTATGACCATCATGAATTTCCTGGAGTTGTCCCAAGAACGTTCCTTGGACCGATTTTTATTGCTGCTCTTTCCAGCCCAGCTATATATGTACTTTCTGTGCTAAGAATGTCCAAGTTTTACTCCCAGTTGATAGGTATGAGAACTTTAAATCCTCAGAATAGAGATGTTTTTACTACTGGACTAATGGGTGTTGTAACATTCAGTGTTTGCATCAATGATCGAAATGTGATATTCTTTTCTTTAATGAGGGATTTTTCAAACTGTACGTAGAGTCAGCATGGCAATTCTCTAGTTACCCCTTTTTGGGGTAACTTAACAGCACAGAGAAAGTCTGTGCTAACAAATGTCAGAAAAAGCAAGTGTCTTCAGAGAATACACTCCAGTGTGTACTTCTGTGTATGCTTCAGAAAACATTGTTTAACTTGGGCAGAGAAACATTTGACTATTGTGCAGAAGTATCATACATGTTAAAGGTAGATAAACTATTGGGGAAGTTTGGGGGTTTTTTAGTTTGGAGTGAGTTATATTGTGATATCTTCAGTATTATTCTTCATAACTTCCTCCCATTACATTATGTACCATGGTTGTTAAGTCAGTCGTCCGTCTAATATTACTCTTATTTCACATTTTTATTCTAATAGTCCGAGGAAGCTTGGGGCTCAGTGTGATTTACACTTTGTGGAAGCTGCAGAAAGAAGTTAGAAAGCAGTTTGGAGCAACTACATCAACAATCTTCTGTCTCATCTCGGTTACTCAGTTTCATTTGATGTTCTACTGCACACGAACCCTCCCTAATGTGTTTGCACTTCCTTTTGGTAAGTATTTGCATAGGAATAATTTAAAAAATTAAAAATTCTTCTCAAATGTATCAATAGTTACAGCACGGAAGATGTGCACTCAGACCAAATGAATGTATGTGCTTGACTAAACTGTGTGGTAACAAGACTAGAAAACTGAAGTAGTTGTGATTTTTTTTTTTTTTTTTTGTACTGTATATGCTTACAATGGCTGTTGAAGCAACTTTTATTGAATCTGAGTATATGTGGAGTTTGTCAGATGGCTTTAATTAACTAGAGATTTGAGTACATATATCTGATGCATAAAACACAGAACTATTAAAAAGGCAGTAGGTACACCTGAAGTTCAGAAAATCTGTGAACTTTTTCTGCACGGGAAACAGCTGGCTTTCTCATGAGACTGGAACAAACCCCCACCACAACATCTCCACCTTCCTCTTCTGGAGTTATGTACAAATGAAGCAGTTTGTGCAATTAAAGTAAAAGGGGTGGGGGGTGGGGGAGTGGAATCAAAGTCCAAAACCTTACTCTAAACATTAAGTTTTTCCCCAGAGATGATGAGGGGGAAGATTAATCACGTGTAACAGATATTAGCTGAGTCAATGCTTCAGTGCAAGTTGCTCAACTAATAAAATGAGGTTGGTGTAAGAACCTGTATAAATCAGAACTGAAAACCTAAAGCAGTTGAATTCTCAGATAAACTGTGTAGTAATAAACTTCTCTGATAATTTCTGCAGGTATTAAATATTACAAGTTGTTTCATGGTTTTGTAATACTAGCATTTCACACGTTTTCCTTAGGATCGTGACCACTTTACTATGTAGTCCGTGTTACGTGATTTAAACTGTGAAAAAACAGAGGCAACTTCATCTGTAGAGATAGAGTGTGTCTCCATCTAACCACGCAAATGGATTTATTGTTCCTTCTCCCTTAGCAGTAGTCTGTAATCTCACTTTCACATTTGAAATGGGTTGTTGTTACCATGAACAGAGGATATACTCAGCCAAGAGAATAAACTAACTCCTCAGCTGATACTGAGAAATAGCAATTACATAGCATTGTTTGGAAGGGAGGATTGGTGAGAAGTTAGAGGAACAAGATGCTAGCATTTGAGGAAAGTGTTGCCCTTTAGAAAACTAATAGTTCTGTGTGTTGGACATGTGTTTTATTTATATTTGCAGTGCTCTTGGCATTGACGTTTTGGATACAGCAAAAGCAAAGGCCGTTCATTTGGTTCTCAGCTTTGGCAATCATAGTCTTCAGATCGGAGCTCTGCATATTCTTGGGCCTCATGCTCCTGGTGACGTTATTAACTAAAAGAATCTCCATTTTCAAGGTGCTTTCCCATGCTGTTCCTGCTGGAATTTTTTGGTTGGGTAAGTGCTTGCTTGGAAAAAACAAATGCCATGTAACACATTCAGCAGAAGTCTGGAAATTTGACTGACTGCTCTGGTGACCAGGCCCTTAGGGCTTTTTGGGTTTTTGTTTTTCTTAACTTAAAAGCTTTACAATAAAAATCCATTTAGTACCATTTGAAGTTAACCTTGTTTTCTTACCATTCATTGCATTTAATGCTCTGGTACTCTTACAACAAACTTCAACCATTGCTTTTCACACATAGGGTTGGAGCAGGACAAATCTCAATCAGATTTCTATCTAACATGCTTCTGTTACAACTTCTGTTAAGAAGTGCCTCCCTCCCCTGCATTTCCACTGCAAGACAGACAGATTCAACATTTTCTGTGGATTTGAGTGAGGCTTACAGTACATGTTCCAGTTTATGTTGATCTCATCAGTAAATGTGCAATTTGCATGTGCTAGTTTGCTTTTCCCTAGTTTACTTCACACAGATATATATTATTTTTTTTTTAAATTCTTTTAGGGCTAACAGTTGCTGTGGATTCTTTATTTTGGAGGCAACTTGTGTGGCCTGAGGGGAAAGTGCTCTGGTATAATACGATATTAAACAAAAGTTCCAGCTGGGGAGTATCCTTTGAAACATCCAGGGAAAAGATCTATTGAACACTACCAGCCAAAGCGAAGACTTGACGTAATCTATTCCTGAGTCTCAGTTACACTGATAATTTCTATTTTTCAGCTAGCTTTTTGTTATGAGACAATGTCAGTTTCTTAGATTTTTCTGTGAATGTTAACTTTCCTCTGCTTGACTGTTTCTTCTTGCTTTTTTGTGTTCTACGAATGTACAGCCAGATTTCTTCCCCTTGTTTTTTCACGTTGCCCATCATTAGCGCCATCTGATGTGCCTCTGTTGGGTGATGTGAATGTAGTTAGGCAATTGCTTTTATTTCTCAAAGGGTAAGGCAGGAAACCAAATGCCTGAAATAATGTGATACACAAGAAGTATACTACATATTTGCTAAATTTGTGCGTACTACTGTAAAAAATAGTTACTTTGCTTGTTAGCAGTGAAAACATCCTTAACTCTCCTTTTCACCTTGAAGACTTCCCCATTCTTGTGGTATTTCTATTCAGCCCTGCCTCGTGCTTTGGGATGCAGCATTGTATTTGTACCTTTAGGTGTAGCAGAAAAGAGAACTCGGATATTACTTTTGCCAGCACTGGGCTTTATTTTCTTGTATTCATTTCTCCCACACAAAGAGCTGCGTTTCATCATATATACTTTCCCTGTCTTCAACATAGTGGCTGCTAAAATGTGCTCACGAATGTAAGTTCAAAATCCTATTGTATTTTTTTGTCTCTGAAAATGCAAAAGAAAAACAACACTACTACTGCTATTTTTATGTGGTTCTTTCAATCTTGGAATCTGGATCATCTTGAGATCTTCGTATGTTCTAGAAAGGAGGTCTGTATCGTTGTTCCCATTCGACTAATGAGGGAAATGGAGACACAGAAAAGTTAAATGGACAGTACCATTTGGCAGCTCTGGGGCAGTCTTGAGAACAGAGCCCTGATTTTACTGTTACGCTGTTAAAATTCAGTTTGTTTTATCCAACAGAGAAAAAGACACATTCCAGTGCACGACTGTGTTGTCAACGTAACTTACCTTAGGATATAGTTTTAATACACAGGTGGGGCTCATGAAATACGGAGTTTGTATTAAATAGTTAAACTTGGGTATATTGAGTAAACAAATTGAACTCTGAACCTCTTTCAAAGAGAATATATTTGTAACTAAAGGTTTTAAACACAGAAATACTTAGCTTTATTGATGAGCTTGTATTAGCTTTATTAATGAGAATATTCTAATTTAAATGTCGCTAGAAGCTATTCTTTTAGAAATGGATAGTAATTGCATTCCATACACACGATTGTGGTAAAGTGTGCATTAATCTTTATTATGTAGCAGTGGGGTTTTCATAAAAGTTCTGTCATGATAGTCAATGACCAGTATGAAAGAAAAATAAATTTATTCTGACTCATTTTTTCCTCCCTCAACAGTCTGAATAACCACCGGAAATCTTGGCTGTACAAACTTGGATCTTTCTTTGTTATAATGCATCTTCTAGTTAATGCTGCTTATTCAGGAACATCTTTATATGTTTCACATTTCAATTATCCTGGAGGAGTGGCAATTCAGAAGTTGCATGAGTTAGTACCTTCAACAGCAGGTACGTAAAGTTGGCTTGAGGTACGTTGACCAAATTTCAATTGCAGAGTTCTTTTGTTAGTGTATTTTTACATGTATTGGATATTACTTCTTCACACTGCTTAAATGCATCTTTTCTGTTACTATTTTGTTAATCTATTAATCAGAGTGTTCTTAGAATTATTTTGAAACAATTCTGTTTTCTTCATTTGTGTAGACGTCTCTGTTCATATTGACGTGGCTGCAGCGCAAACAGGAGTTTCTCGGTTTCTAGAAATCAATTCAGATTGGAGGTATGTTACGAATGAAATATTTTGATCTGAAGACAGGAACCTGCTTTTTCCTTTTTCTGTATGTGCAGAGAGGCAGGCATCACAGATACCATTTCTGGTATAGCGTATTTATTAAGCCAGGTCAAGAACAATGTGAATCTTGAGAAAATGTTGATGTATGCAGTGTTGCCATTTCAGAAGTGGAGCACTACAGTATTTTTAAATTATTTTGGTTGGTTCTATGCCCGAATAGCATAGAATGTTTTAAGGATATCAGAAACAGTGCAAAACATTATCTTACTAAAACACCAATATCTTTAATGCAGCTACGTTTGATATCTCACTAGATCTTGTAAAACACAGCTGTATATGAACGCTTTTCTGCTCTTGGCATAGCAGTGTATGTAATTGTGGGTGTATCTTCTGATTTTGTTTGTTTTTGAATGATGTCTGGCAATGTGGGACTTATGCATATTAATACTCATCAAAGTCTTTATTTTTATGTGGAACATCCTTCACATAGGTAGCATTGAAGCTGCTGTTGTGGGCTATCAGTCACGTTCATTAGCTCTCAGAAAGCACTTGAGTGCTTTGTTACCATGACCAGCAGTGACATACAGTTTTAAGAATCAAAATATTGAAATTAATAGCAGGAGACATTTATGGGGTGGCATTGTTTAGTTTCCAGGTTGCAGACCAAAAAAAAAAAAGCACCTTTCTGTTTTTTAGGCCTACCTCTTCAGCTGAAGCGTAGGTTCCTAATTTAAATTGTCATCTTAATGAAAGTAATTCAACAGAAAGTGACAGAAAGCCTCACTTCATACTCGCACAAAACAAAAGCAATACAAGCAGATTCTGGTTTAAGAAGTACTCTTGAGTGTGGAGTTTGTTTTTGCCAGTTACACTCTTTAGGATCAGATGAACAAACATAATTTAATTATTGGTATGCTTAGAGATAAAAGTATTTGGAAACAGAGAGGAAGAAGGAAAAGTGTGCTTCTGGGGGAATTACAAAAATCATCGAGCTTGCTATGCCTTGTATTATTTCTGTGTGCTCTTGATAATGTTGTGAGGATATGGACAGTTTAAAGCTGAATTTCTTTGACAGTTACCAATCCAGTGTTTATTCCAAATTGGTTTTTGCATGTTCAATCTAGAGAAAAGTCTTAAGCCGCCAACAGTCAGGAGAAGACTTTGAACTGCTAGAGTACAAGTGGTAGAACATACATGATAGCTAAAATGTTCCAGTCGTTCTTTTTTTGAATATACTTAAGTACACGTGTTACTCTGAAGACACCTCTAGTCCCTGAATGCGTGCATAATTTCAATGAGCTTTTTGAGGTGGTGGCGTTTGGGTTGTGTTGGGCTTCTAAGGCTGTAGTGTAGCGGGATTGGGAAGCAAATGAATAATATCCCTGTCACTGATGGATTTCATAGTGTTGCAGCTACAGAACAGTTTGTCTCTCTCGTTTTTATCTTTACTCATCATAAAAAAAAACCTCAGGAGAGGGCTGGTTCGTCATAAAGTTTCACATTAAAAAATCAGGGAAAATCCTCAACTGAGCATCCTACACAGGACTACCGCTTTGTCTGACAGACAATAATGCAGAGTTTAGTGGCACCAGCTGTCCATTTTCCCTTCATCCAAGGAAGTGACAGCCTTTCAGATAGGTGAGAACCAACTTTCCATCTTCATAGACTATGTACATCAGGTGAAAACAGATTTATGGATGGAGTGGCTATGAAGGCTGATGATTCATCAGGATAGCTACAATCCATAAATAAAAGTGTCTTGAAGTTAACAGCTTTCACTGGTGTGCTCAGATTAGATCTATTTGCCTCAAGAAAAATGCAAGTGATCCATTATTTTTCTTCAAAGGATGATTAAAAGAAGCTTGATGCAGATTCTTACACAGAACAGGTGTTACAATCTTGTCTTCAATTAGTGCAGTCTCTTTGAACCAGGAATAAATACGCTGTGTAAGCTTAAAGCATTTAAAATAATAAAATTCAGAAATGCTTGCAGCCAGATGAAAGGCCCTTTTATTTGCTGATGAAGAAAATGCAAAATTAGTAGTCGGTAAAGTTGTTACAAAGTATGCTGTTCCTTCTGCCAGCTTGGACTCATATAGCTCCTTAAGTGGTATTGTGATCTTTTTGGAAGTAGCAGATGAAATCAGTGTGTAAGTATTTATTTTTTTTTAGAAGAAAGCACTTCAGTGTGCAAAGTTTAATTCTGCATTATACAGTGTGTTTATTGACACCTCTGGATTCTATGAGCCTGGGGTCTCTTCTGGGTTGCCATAATTTTAGTTAACAATCCACACAAATCCTCTAGTTTGCTGTAAAGTACTTGCTTTAAATATCTGAAATGTTAATGACTGCTATGTCGTGGAGCATTATAATAACAGGAATTGAGATTGTTTCCAGTTTTTCAGAGAGAATTCAGGCAGATAAGAGGCTAGGCCTGCAAAGACACATATGTTGAAAGATGCAGCCTGGATTTACTCCGAGGTGCATTTAAGGGTATGTAGGGTTGGGATTGCACCACTTAACTGCCGGTGTCCATGCCTGTAAGAAAAGCCGCATCCCTGAGTAAGCTGCTCGTGGAGTGCGTGGGAGGAATCAGGTGCCTAAAAACGGGAGCTCCAAAAGCTAGTAGAAACCAGTTCATAGAAAAGGGCAACAGAAAGGGTGAAGAACCGGGCACTGATCTTGGTTTGGGTTGGAGAGCATGGACAGTCTTATACAGGGGTCCTCAAACTCTTTAACCAGGGGCCAGCGCGCGGATGAAGCGGCAGGCAGCCATCTGCGGCTGCTTGGTTCCCCCCCCAACCCCCGGTGGCAGGGGGGGTCTGTAAATACCAGGGGCGTGGATTGAGGACCCTGGGGGGCCGTATCCAGCCCGCGGGCCGTAGTTTGAGCACCCCTGGTCTTATAGGTAGATGCCTAAGACTGTCTTGTTATAAACTAAAGGTGAGTAACCTCCATCCTAACCTCTGTCTTCTGGACTGTTACACAGCTAGCATTGGTGTAAAATGTTTTTCTGGGATGTAGAGCAAAGATTGGAATCCAGGTCTCCCTCTTTGGAATCACACAGAGTGTTTTGGGGTGAACTTCTCTTATTCTTTCCCTTTGAAGCTGTTGGATTAAGGACTTTATCAGGCTGCCATGTTCAGTATGAGCATCCTAACTCTTGGGCTGTAGTTTCCACCTGACTCTCTTCAGTGAATGAATAAATAACTATTGTGAAGTAGAACAGCGTCTTCATGAGGAATGTAACTCCTTTTAAGAAATAACTTTTAAGTGTACATATCAAATAGTTTTGGAACTTACTAGTTACTTTTCATATAATCTTTTAATACATTATTTATATGTATGTAGGTACCTAAACAGGTCTATAAAAGCTGACCCAAAGCGACCTACCCAGACATTTAGTAGATGGGGAATTGAACCCAGAAATAACAAGTGTCAAGTTGGTACTATAACTGCAAGACTGTTCTTTCCTAAAGTGTTCAAGGAAGTCTTCTCCCTACTGTTGTCTGAGGCTCATACTTTAGTGTACGCCTACCAGAAGAATTTCTACCGAAGTGCTTTAATTCAAACAAGCAAACAAACGCTGAAAGAAAAAAAAAAACAACCCACAACCAAAACCTACAAAACACCAAAAAACTCCCACACTTATCCAAGCCACAGTTCCTGTAGAGGAAAACAAAAACGAGTCCAGTTTTCTACAGTCTTAGGCTTTCGTGTCCTTTTTCCACATTACTCAGAGGACTAGTAAGAATTTTTCTAGGAGTCCTGATTTCTAATACGACAGCAGCAGAAAGACTTGCATGGAATGACTAGTTCCCTAAACTCTTAAAAAATACGATTTCCTCCTCCAGTACTAGTTAATTTAATCAAGAGGTATAGCTGAGAACGTTACAGTTCCTTTTGTGTTTCATTTTGGATGCTACATGCCCTTGCAATAATGGAGATGTTTAATACCTAAAGAGAGGAATGTAAATAAGTTGCCTTTATTTTTTACAGGTATGACAAAAGAGAAGATGTTAAACCAGGAGACCAGCTGATGTTTTCTTACACACACATACTGATGGAAACAAACCCTCTTCAAATATCGCATTACAAGACAACCCACAGGCCACTGGCAAATATACCTGGCATTAGTAAAATTGGGTTGAACCTTACTGCACTACCTCCTTTTACTTTAAACTTGAAACCAAAATTAGTACTGTTGGAAAAACTTCCTCTGTCGTCTTGACTGTGAGTTTTCAGTAAGTCTTTTGATGTAATTTTGCTGATGACTTAATAATTTAAGATGGCAGCAAATTGTCGTTGCAGCACTGCAGTTCCGCTTCTGTGGAAAGCAACGGAAAATCTTTGTACCAATTGGTATTTAGCTCCGTCCTGTTTCTTACATAAATACTACAATGCATTCTTAGTCAGTATGTACTCAAATACTGAGTTGTATTGTTAAATGTTTGAGAGAGGCTACCTACAAGTTTAGTGGTAAAACCTGTCTACTTGGTTTGGGTAGCTGTCTCTTTCATAATGTAGCACGGGTATGTCCTAATTGTCCTGTATAAGATACGCAATGGAACAGTTTGTGCTACACCAGTAATTTGATATGTAATCTGTGTGTGCAAAGACTTATTACTTGATGTATCTGCAGGATTGTAACCCCCTCAGCTGTCAGATTGCCTATATGGAACTTAATGATGTTATCAACATAGGAAAGCCATATTCATTGTAGCTTCATCACAATACCCAATTGTGCCCTGTAGGCTACCAAACTAATTAAAAGTGAAAGATTCACTTAAAAAGGACTGTCTCATAACAGATGTGAGTATGAAAGGATGGTTTTCTTTATTCCAGCAGTTCATGAATAAGCAGCAACTTTGATTTCATAGGAAAGAGAGTTTTTAAAATGTTTCCCTCTTCTGCTGTAATGATAATATCTTAATTTGCAGTGCAAAACTTTACCTATGAAAATATTCACTTGAATACACTTTAAGATGACAGGTGCTGCTTTCATTTTTTTATTAATTAGTCCCTTTGGAGAAGAATAACCTAATGTGCCATGTGTTGCATTCTGTAAACTAGAGTAAGATAGCATGCTCTGTATTCTCTTCTTTACTAGATGTTTTTGTTAAGGATGTCTGCCTAGATTTGAATGAAGTAAGGAGTAAACTAAGGAGAAAAAAAGAATTTTGGTTAGGGCCAGTTGTAATATGACAGGAGCTCCATTAGTGTAAAAAAAAAAAAGAGTCAGTATTGCTGAAATAGTCATGGGCATAAAATTATTCCTTGTTGACTGAAAACTTGAGTAAAAAGTTCATATCGAATAAAGTGGGTTTTGGTTGTTTGTTTGGTTTTTTTTCTTTTTCACTCTTAAAAAATACTTTGTTCAGGATCTACCTTTACCTATGTATGTTTCAGTTTTTAGGACCGTGTTTTCTTTTTATCCTCTAGATTATGTATTGGTGGGGTGGAGCCTGCTTCCCCGTGGGTGGCTGGTGCTGTTGCGCAGGCTTCCTCAGGCTGAGCAGATCTGGCAAAGGCAACCTGCAGAACTTGTTGGTCCAGTCTCTGGCTCTCCTTGAAATTGAAATCACTCAAGTATTATCTATTTGACTTGTCTTTGGAAGAAAACTCAGCTTCCTCCAGAGCCAATTTGAACGTCAAACAATTCACATGAGACAGAAGGAAGTACATGTGCAAATAGCTGACAATTTGGAACAATGCAAAGGAAAATTTCTGAGTAAGGATAGAGGCCCTTACATTAAGCCTGATCATTGGCTTTATGAAACTCCCCCACACTGTAATCCACAACTCAAGAACCTAAACTAAAATTTATTCTGCCCTACTGTAGACAAATGTCTACAATGCTGTTAGGTGTAGTTACTCCTGCTTTTCAAATCCCTGGTTGTCAGAATCTCTCTGTAGAAACTCATATTAACTACAGAGAAAACCTAGGGCTATTCTGCTTGTAACACAGGCATCTCAAGCTAATGCCTGAAGTGGCATTTGGCATCTGAAGAGTTTAATGTTGCTTAAGTTTAATCTTACGTGTGTGTCAGACACACGTAGCTGACTGGGTCCTTCCACAGACTTTGCTTCTGGTGTCTGAGTGCTACCTGTTGGACTTAAAGCAGTGATGGTGTTCAGCTTTGGTAGTAGTGTGTACTGCCCCCAGCCTCACTACTGATGAAAACAGAAGCTATCAGCAGCTCCAGTGGGCCTGTTTGGTGTGTTTGGGGTAAAAAAAAGAGAAAGGTAAAACACATAGAAGGAGTCAGGAAAGAGACACTAGATTGTAGTTTTGAGTAGTGTCTGACTGAGGTTTATGACCTGTTTCATCTTGCTCTGCATACGGGTTCTTGAAAAGTGCGAAGATCTGCAGCCTGGTTGGGTTTGCAGACAAAGATCATGAACCACACAGTGCACGTGGCACCACGGCACCACTGGCTGTGACTTCTGTGGCAGCGGGGGTAACCCCCTCCCTGCCTCAGGCCATGAATATTGTGGTAGCCCACACCCAGAATAAGAAGGGGCAGCTGTGAAACTGAGATGATTACTGTAGTTTTTCCCCAAAGGCTGCTTTCAATAAACAAAAAGTCCTTGGAATAGAAACTAAAGCCACCTCTCCTTTCTCTTAACTGCATCTTCTCATCTCCAAGTCCTCTATTGCCTTGCTTGAGCTCCACAAGAAACACAGACCTTATTTTCTCTGTTAATATAGATTAATATTCACTGTTCTTCCATGGAAGAAAGAACACGAAGGTTTAAGTTCCCTTAGGTATAACAGTGCATTAAAGTCGTCCCTTCCTCACATCTTCTACGAACTTGAGGTGGGGTATTACAAATTCTGTGTTTGGGGAGCAGAGGGAGGCCTCAAGCTACTACATGAGTGGTGCAGGTAAGACAGATGCTCTGAAAACTGACTCTCATGACTATTCAAGTTCTCAAAGGAAAAATTCCTCTTGTCTTGACTGATTACAGACAACCCTAACTTGAGTACAGATTTTCTTAATAAAAGCAGAAATAGGGTGAGTGTATTCAAGTAACTGGGGATCGAATTAACCTGAATAAAGCAAAAAAACAGATAGCGCCGCCCATCTATAAATAAATGTCATAATGTAACATAAAACAGAATACAGTTGTAAATAAAATGCATTTCACATGTACAGGGCTGCTGTAAAATGAGATTAATTTTAGGATGTGTTGTTAAACTGCCCAAGGTGACACATTGCATAGCATCATGGATTGCCTTTTGAAGTTTGACTTAATTTCTTACAAGCAGTGTTTGTTCCTGTAAAGAGCAAGGCTAACAAATTTTTTGGACACAAATATGTCACCCTGTCATTTCAGCCAGAGATGGTGAATAGTCATCGTCTTACAGCCTGAGATTTAGGATACTCTGCGTTGTAAAACTGAATAAAGTAATTGCATGAAAAAACTTGCGGAACTTGCTGATGGAGGACGTTTTTGGATGCTGAAAGTGAAAGCTGCTTCAAAACAGAGTTAAACAGACCACTGTCCCATCAAGAACCAAAAGAACCAAAGATCAAGGAACAGCTTTGCATTCAGAAAGTCTCCAACAGAGCATTCAGAGCTAGGAAAAAATACCAGACCATGTATTTACCTTACACCCGCTCTCAGTACTTGCTGCGGGTCTTCTCTCCCAAGAGCAAATCTGTGGTGAGGCAACCTGGGGAACGGCTGTGTTGGATCCAACATAAAATGTATTTACGTGTTAACACCAAGAAAAGCCAGAATGTGTGCCCGGTTCTTCCCTTTGCTGTCTGTTTCACTTCAGCCATCAGAACACAACCTCGACGCGATGCAACTGCGTAACACGTTTTGAAATGCTGATCACAGCCCTTTCCCCTCAACTCCCTGGCCATTTCACACAGCCCCTTGGTGAGGCAGGCTCCACATTCGGGTGAAGATTCAGTTTGTGCTGCCTCCTACTGCAGTTACCGCTGTTCTAGCACCACTTCTGTGTTCCTGAATACTTCGACTTCTTTCCGTAAGGCCAAGGAGCTTGAAAAGTGAGAAAAGATTTAAGTGCTTCTTTGCTGTATCTCAGTTTCAGCGCAGAAGCATGCGTTTCCCTTGCATCTGAGAGCACGTTTTCGTACATAACAGAAATCGCACATAGTATAGTGTTGCTTTCCTCACTTTGATCCCTGTGCTCGTGCTTAAATACTCCCAGCCCTGAGAGCTTTCCTTGCATCTTCAGCGTCTGAAGGATCCTTCTTGTACAAACGACTTCACTTTCTATTTGCAAAAGAGCCAAACCACAAGCCGAGTTTATCACAGGCTAAGCACGACTGTTCAGCCGCAGCCTTCTCAGTTAGCTGGTTACCGTGTCTCAGCTTTGTCTTAAATGACATGTACCGCTCTCTGCTTAACATACGACACAGTAGATTAAAAGGGTGTTCGCAAACAATCCTGAAGTTAAATGACAAAGAATACCTCCATGAAGGTTTTCTTCAGTTTTTTAAGTATGTGCGATTCCTAAATATTACTGATCTGTTTTGTATGTAACTACCCATTTTAGATCAGCTCTTCAGATAAACGTGAGCAACTACAACTCCTTTTGGTTGTTCATTTCAGACCTTTGTTTATTACAGCAAGGACAGCCAGTGCTACTTCTGAAATTCTACATGTTACTGTCATGGCCAGTCTCACCAATTCTGCTTTATTTCAGCTGCAGCTGCCCTTGGTTCTGTACCAAGGCTCGACTTGTGTCCAGATACGTCAAGTATAAGGTAGGAATTATACCTGACACGGAGTCAATCTTTTCCTTTATAACTGCTCATTTAAATGGATAAATAGGAAGCAGTAAGTGGTTCATACAGCGGGGAGAAGAAAAAGAGGCAGGGGCTGCTTAAGCGTCAACCCAGCCCTTGGAACACACGCGGATACCCAAGCTGGGGACACGGCTGCGGTTTCTGTTTCTGGCTGGCACGCTCGCTTTATGAAATGAACTGCTCTGGGGTCAGGTTTGCAAGGAAACCGAGAAGGTGAAGAATCACTTGCCTGTCAGAGAATAAGGCAAAGAACAAATGTATTTGTGGAAGACTAAAATGCTTAGTTTATAAAATCTAAATAGTCTGTAATTAGTGTTATTTGCTAATTATATGTTTATTTTCCCTGTGTTTGGAGATACCTAAATGTCAGCTTGTTAGCAGTGGAAAAAACACTACTTTGAGGGACACACAACTCAACAACTGTGAACATCTACTTTGAGCTTGTCATCTATATCTACATTTAATCATTCCCATCCTTATGCCGGAATGTAAACTGCTCTAGACTGAGATTTCGGTTCTTTGTGAATTCAGAAGCTACTCTTGGGGAGCAAGGAGAAGCTGTGAGTATTCCCGGTAAATGCTCACTGGCCAAATTCTGCAGTCAAACGGTTTCCTTCATTTTTACTTGGTGAGTAGGGAAAGAGGCCAAGTGGAAAGGGGCAGTGTGGGGGGAGCATCATCACAGGTTTCTGGAGCGTAATATAGGTCTCAATACATACTTTCCATTATAGATCCTTCGCAAGACTTGAATTCTGTGAAAAGGCTGTTGAGGATCTCTTCTTCTTCCCCTTCCTACCTTTAGTACTACAAAATATTTCTTGCTGCAGCGTGTAATTAGATGCTACACCTGCCTACTCTTCAGCAAAAGCTGCAAGATTCTTACGATGCCATGAAGTATATTCTTTAGTACCATCTACGCTTTACTTTTTATGCTGAGGGGAAAAAAAAAAAAAAGTCTGCCTACTAAATTTATTTCTAAAGTTGCTAAGGTACTGAAATACTGTGTAAATAAATACAATTGTTGCAGGTTCATGGTATCATTATGCATTAGGGAACTGTCTGCTGCTACAGGGCCTGGTGCAGCACAAACTGAGCTTGATAAAAAACTCCCACACTGCTCACGGCTTGTGCTTCATTGCTGTCTGAGAGAGCGTAATGTACAAACGGGAGTTTCCTATACATGAGAAATAAGAGAAGGGTTGGAAAAATCTAAAGTTCTAGCAATCACTAAGAATTTATATTAAAAATAATAAAGTAAACCCAACACAAAGCATACCCACGCAGTCACTTACCTCAATACTTCAGTGAAAGCTTCCAGCCCTTCTTTGGAAGTCATTCTTCTCCCAAGGGCAGCAGCAGTGCCTGAACCGAAGATGGAGATGCTCCTGTAACTCCCATAGATGGATCAAGGCTTAAACCGAAAAATAGCAACTTTGTGCTTTCAGTCTCTTCTATTTTTATTTCAGTTTTTAAGAATTAATTACGTGGGTTTATTTTAAGGCCCTTTGGGCCTGCGTATCTTTAAAAAAATTGTAACACAAGCCTATTATAACCAAGCTGACACTGAAACAGTTGTGGTCTTCAGCTCTGAGCCCTTCAAAACAAAGGAAATGGCAGGTACAAACAACGCAGACTAACCGATAAACTTTTACTTTAAAAAAGTGACGAGTTCTCATGCTCCCAGGAAAAGTTTTGACAGAAAGCACGAGTATACAATTAACTATCCCTATAACTAAGATGCAAGCTGGGGGCTACAAAATGCCATTGCTTCAACTTTCCACACGAGAGTTACACAGGAGCTACAGTAAAGACTGTCTTCAGAGGAGTCCAGGTGCTTGTTTCCAGAGGACTGGGATTTTCAGGAAAACCTGTTCACTGCCAGCACTCCTCCTAGTATCACGTAGCCCTACATCGCTTTAAGCTGAAGGCTGTATTTACATTCAAGCCTTAAGTGAAAATTATATGACTTGCTTAAAAAGGGGGGGGGAGAAGAAGAAAAAATTGTCTTCATCTTCTACCTCCCCCTCTACTGGTTTGGAAAGATTAAACAGCTCCTTTACAAAGGTGAAGGTTATATTCACATTTAAAATGTAGGGAAAAATTGAGATAATAATTAACCAGTAACCATTTAAACATGTTTCCCAATAAGCTGCTTCAAACTCGCCTACTTCCAACTATACATAAACTAGAACAAATTGTTTTATTACTGCAAAACACGTGCCAGTCTCATTTAACCCTAGAAGAACAAAGAATTGCTGACTAGCATGATGTTGATGGAATTAAAGGTTACCTTTCAAAATACTAGAGGCAAAATGCAGCATTAGTTTTAACCCCAAGTACACTGTATAATAATTTACTTAAATAATACAGGTGTAAACATAACTAGTGGAATAACAAATAAAATACCTGAAACAATAAAATGTTCAGAGAAATGGCACATGGAAGCTAAAGCCACCTGTGAAAGGATTCAACAAATTTTCCTGAGGTTGAATAGCTTGAGTGAAATGAAAAGAACTAGAATCCAGGCTTAAGTCCAAAGAGCTAAACAGAAAATCAATCTTTTCACATAGCACGTTCTGTGGTATATTTAAGATTACAATTGTATCAATTATTTTTTATTTAATGGTTGTCTTAAATCCATCTGAAAATAAAAGGCAGTGTTGACTACCACTAGAAAATTGCAAATAAAATGTTTAATTTCAGAAACTGAGTTCACCATTTATAAATACACTAAAACATAGTAAATGCAAAATTAGATTAGGCATAGGTACAGTATTTTAACAAAGCTACAACTTTTCTAAAGGGTCATAGGCAAATGATGACTTGTTTCCCAAAAAGTATCCAATGAAAACTGAAATGAGAAAATTAACCTTTCCAGAGTTAAAACATGGAGAACATTCCTTTCAAATAAAAATCCTGGCTATTTATTTCCATCTTCTTTGAAGTTTTGAAGGCTCTATATCCCATTTGCCTGATGGACACCAACAGTTAAGAATCAACCCTACTACATAAAATTCTAAGCAGTGCACCATATCCATAAGGCTATTACTGAAAAATCAGAAGATCAGTTATTTCTGTACTAGGAGCTTTAAAGACAGGCTGTTCTACACAATTGAAATTACGTTATGAGTAAGGGCTCAGTTTTTACAATAGGGAACCTTATAGTTTTGATGCACTAAAGATTAGAAAAGGCTTTAGAATGACATTAAAATCTTTGTGGTAAGTTTCTTGCCTTTTTTTGTACATGGCATTAAATAACAAGCATTAATTCACAAACTTTGATAAGACTTCCAAAGAGCTTTTATAAATACCCAGAATATTTCTGTAGTTTAGTTAAAATGTAAAACCTGAACAGGAGAACCCAGAATGGGAGGTTTTGCTACCGATTGCTGTGTAACTGACATTCCATATCATCTCAAATTTAAGATTTATTTTCAGATACTAAGTCAATAGTCTCCTGTAAACACATCTTCCTTGATAACTCTTCTTAATCCTTTAAGTACTTTAGGGCTTGCAGTTAAAAACACCACATGATAAAAAGACGGCTGGAACCCCGTCTTCCGCGTACAGCTTTCTTTTGACAACTACAAAAGCTGTTTTGTTGCAATTAAAGCAATGTTCAACTAAAATACAGTACCTGGTTTATGGTTTTTACATAGTCATTGAATAAAAAACTACAGAATAGAACTGTTTACATCTTTTTTTTTTTTTTTTTGCCATTCTATTAAAACAAATGACTGAGCTTTTTTAAAGTTCATTTACAATTATGGATTAAAACCTACATAATTTTGTATAATTTGACAAGACAGGCTATCTCTAGCGTGAAGTTTTAAAAAACATATATACAATATCTGGCCTGAAGTACTATGAATAAGGCACATGTAGACATATTGAAAGCTGAAAAAATTGAAACTAAAATTTGGAATTATAGTCACTGATTAGATGTCATACATGGCCCCTACTGGAGCAATTTAAAAATCCGAGTTATAGATAGTTAATATCCAGTGAGCAACAATAGATTTAGTCTAGCAGTTTGTTCATTAGTTTCAATACTGGAAGTATATTAAAGGAAGATTCACTTTCAAAAAGATAAGCTTTTCAAAGTGTTCAATCATTAACCTTGACTGACTAAAGTTGTTGCTTTCATTGGATGTATTGAACAATCTCTCTGAAGGAACAATGCTTGGTGGACAACCCAAGAACCTGACAGCCAATTTTGACAGTACTGGCCAAGATGACTTCTTAAAGTTCCAGTAAGTTAGAGGATCACAGTTATGCTCAAGCACTTCTTCCTCCAGGTAAGAAAGCACCATTTCCTCCGGTAACTTTGCTCTCTCTTTCAGGTCTTTTGTTTTCTTCATGTCACCCATGAGTGACCAGAGATTATCTTCCCCATATGAATTCGTAGATGGTGAACCTGCATCACAGCCATTGGAAACAGGTTTATCATCATGTGAGGTAGAACTCATTATTTCCAGCTCCCTGATTAAGTCTTGTTTATATTGTTCAGCCTCCTCTTCTGTAAATAAGGATGTTTTGTATCGGGGATCCAGAAGCGTAGCAAAAATGTACCTTGGATCATGAAGCGTGGAGGACAATCTACTCACCATAGCTTCTTTCAAAGATTTCAGCATAGTATCTATGCCCATTGTTTCCTCAAATAGCATTTCTATTTTCCTATTAAGTATATGGATCATTGGAATCACTTGGCTTAGAGTAGACATGTGTGTACTCATCTCCCTGCTTGCGGCTTCAAAAGGTTTGAGAGCATGACACACCGACTGCATGACTTCCCACTGGTCACAACTTATTAGCTCCCGAAAGCTGCACTCTATCGACATTTCATCGATGGCTCTTTTCTGTTCAATAAGACGTTCAAGCATATGAAACGATGTATTCCACTTTGATGGAACATCTTGTATTAGCTGGTGCTGAGGCAACTCATACTCTTTTTGCAACTCAGCCAACTTCTCTTTTGCTTTTGCTGAGCGATGGACGCGTTCACAGATCTTTCTTGCAATACTAAGCAAATTCTGAACCATTCTCTGGCTTTTGATAGCCTCATTTACAATGACGTTAACAGTGTGACTAAAACATTGTACACTTGAATGATCACCTTCATTTAAAGTTTTCTCTATACTCTGATTATCAGTAACGGTAATCCCAATCTGAAGGCCAACAGAAGTAATCCATGTTTCCCACCAGTACTCTAACTGCTTTTGAATACTGATGCCGTTGTAGTCGCAATCAATCTGTGATACATTTAACAGTGCTGAACAATGGTAATCCTCACACTGTGGTCGAAATGAAGACTCAAATGTTACCCAGTGAGCCGTCAGGGTTAGATATTCTCGTGTTTGGTTGCTCATCCATATTCCAGATGTAAAATGGATCACTCCACTTTCAGCTTCTTTAAGATGTGAAATAATTATTTGTTTTACATTATCATACATATCTGGAATTGCTGTCCTAGAAAAGTAAGATGGAGAAGGTAAAGAATATTGAGGTTGCAGATATTCAAGCAGCCTGTTAAAGCCAATGTTGTCTACAAAAGAATATGGCTGAAGGTCAAGTGCAATCATTTCGGCTACAAGACGTGTGATTTTTTTGGCAACTGGGTGAGAGTCACAAAACTTGTCATTGGTTTCATCAAAATTTGAGGATCCTATTAATTCTGTGCTCAGTGGCATGTGATTATCCGTAGATGAGGATAATACTGGCTCAGAGACATCTGTTTTCAATACGTTGTTATGGAACCGCTGCAGATGTCTTAGAAGGCAACTTGTGCCCAGATTTGTTGGCTTTTTCCCCCTACTTATTGTACGTCCACAGTGCATACATACTACTTTTGTCGAGTCTGCAGAACAAATCGAAAAGTGATTCCACAGTTTTGAGGTCTTCTTACTATTAACAGGAAATATTATTTGATTATCATGTGTAACCATTGTAGGCAAGTCAGTCAATTTTGAGGATGAACATTCTGCAGAAGCCAAAGTGGCATAAGGAGAATTCGCCAAACTCACGTCAAGAAAGCTCTTTTGGTTTCCGATAACATCAGGATGGCGTCTGTATAGATGTCTCATCAAACAGCTTGTGCCCACATCTCCTTTCTTGCCACGACTTATCATACAACTGCAGTACCTACATACTGCTTTTAGGCTGTCTGCAGGCGACAGTGAAAAGTGGTGCCAAACTTCTGATTTAAGTCTTTTCATAATCCTTTTATTTTGCTGAAACACAGCCGTAGGTTCAAATATTAGCGGACCTAATCCCTCGCACTGTTTCTCAGGAGACGAAACAAAGGAGACTTCGCCTATATCTTCAGACGACGACAGCATTGAGTCTTCCACTAGAGCATCTCCAGAAGAGAGATTAGTATGGATCTCCTCAGAGATTCTGTCTGGAGAAGAAGAAACAGAAGCTGATTCTTTCATTAGTTTTCCAGGAGAGGACGACATAGAATTCAGATCGCTATCCGAGGGCAGTAAAGAAGGCAACAGAGTTGGAGGTGCAGTGTAGAGAGGTGGTATGCTGGTACCACCCCCATTCTCTTGCAGGACAATGGAACGATGGGCTCTCCACATGTGTCTTATTAAACAACTCGTTCCCAGGTCTTTTCCGTTTTTTCCTCTGCTGAACTCATTCATGCAGTGGATGCAAACAGCTTTAGAATTATCTAGAGGTGACAAATAAAAGTGCTTCCAGACAGCAGATCTCCTTCTGGAACCTGATGTGCTCTTTGGAATTACGACAGTTTTTTCTGCTACATTCTCTACAGTGTCATCATACTGGTTGTTGGGTAGCTGCGGAGACGACCCAACAATGACTTCTTCTTTGTTGCACTTTTCAGAAACCGAAAGATCTGATATTTCTTCAGTAGAAACAATAGAAACAGATTCTTCAATTATTCGATCTGGAGATGGTATTTTAGAAGCCATTTTCTTGACTAGTTTTATGGGGGATAACATGGAACTCAGATCTCCAACATCTGCGGGCTGAGGTGGCAGTAACAACGTAGGTGAAGAAAAGGAGGATATACCTGGCATACTTCCATTTTCTTGAATTAGTACAGTAGGATGGGCTCTCCTCACATGTCTCATGAGACAACTTGTACTCAGGTCCTTTTCATTTTTACCCCTGCTGAATTCTTTCATACAGTACATACATATTGCTTTAGTGCTATCTCTCGGAGATATAAAAAAATGGTTCCAAGCAGGTGACTTTTTTCTGGAGCTTATGTTTCTGCTAGAAAGGAGGCTCTGTGTCACAGCTTCCATTGCTACATCATACAGCGTACTACTATACTGAGAAAAAAGAGATCCATAATCATCTTCGTTTTCTGTAGATAAATATTTGCCAGCGTTGTTCGTAATGAAGTTCTTTTCTTTGTCTTCCTGTTCATCACTGCTGTCCGCATGTTTGAAATCATCTTGTTCCGTCTTTATATCCATTCTTTCTAGAGTGCAGTTAATGCCGTCTTCCTCTGGCTCTGCTTTTAAGTTATTGATTTTACCCAATACAAAACTACCATCCATTCTGGGGGAATCTGCTTTACTCTCGTCCATGGATGACAAATTCTTCTTGCCAAGTCTTCATTTATTAATAAATATAGATAATTTAAGAGATTATTTAAAATTTGATTAAAATGATGTATCTTGTATACTGAATGCACAAACACAAATGTGCGTATGTGTTAAAATAAAGTCTGGTTTATCAATTCTGTATCTGTGTTGTGCATAAGCAAATATGATTAGTCATAACAATGCATTTAAAAATTATAGACTTAATTAATGGAATATCATTTTTCCCCAGGATCAGGACATTTCAGGTCATAGATGAATGTTCTCAAAGACAGCTACTGTTAAATGCTTCATGTTGTAGACATAATCCTAAAAAATGAATGTTCTATTTTCTTGTTGAAGGAAGCCATTCTGTTCATCTTGATTGGCACCATCTAGAAATTACAAAAACAAATAATAATCAGGAGACAAAGTTGACTAACCCACTTTAAATAGCTACAGTAAAGATGAACTGAAAACATGCACTAAATGTTCTGTAGCGTTGGAGGGTTTTTTTCCTTTAAAGTGGAAAGAATTCAGCGTATGACTGAAAGGAAGAAAAAAACCCAACATAGACTCAATACATTTGTGTGGCCAAATACATATCCACACGCAGCTCTAGTTCAGCTTTAACAAAATCTGGAGTCCAAGCATCACTTTTGTATTTGCTTGGACATACCTATGCCTCATCCTAATCCACCCACTGCATAATCATACATACACACATATATACACAAACATATACTATATAGGTATCTATAGATATATATGAAGACAAGGAGACATCGTATTAGCACAGAAATATGTACTTAAAACCAAATGTTAAGTTATACTCCTGTACATGTGAGCCCTTCATTACTGACAGCAGTGTCTAAAAATACATTTCACGAGAAAACCTCTGTAAGGGTGTCCAGCAAGGTCACGCTCATCTCTATTCCTCTGACCATCACGGTTATATTTATGCCACAACGCTCCCAGACAACACCATACTCTAGAAACAAGCTACTTGTAGAGTTTCATGATTAAAAATTGAAATGCTTAATTCAGGCTATCTGGGCTATGCAAATGCCATACATAAACTGAGGTCTCCCAAGAGCCTAACATCATCACCCAGAACCAAAGATACGTACAGCTGTATGTACACGCTGGTGCCCAACGTGCGGCACTGCCGGCTCAAGTTCCTCACACACCGAAGGGTTATACTAGAAAGCCCATTTACACTCATAGCTCATTTCTCTCGTGGGTAGAGATTTCCCCCACCACCAATTCCAGTACGAAGAGTAGATTTTTTTAAGTATAGCTGCATAGAAGTCACAGGGCAACAACAGGGTCAAAAACCAGGACACCTCAACAGCCCCACACAAACAAGCCGTCTGCATGTCAGCCGCTTCCCCCCACCCCCCCACCCCCCTTTACAACAGTCATATTAGAATTCTAAATTTTGCCAGAGCCTCTCTCACTTATTCTCATGTCATCAATGTAGTTATTAGTACCTCCATTCAAGACAATAAACATTTTCCGGACTACACAGGTGATGCTACACTACGCACTCCAATGAACTGGATTTTATGGGACTGTCTCTCCCCAGCTGAAGACAAAACACACATTTGAATTGGTTCTTTTAAAAACTTCTCACACAATTTTCATGCTACTCAAGCACAGTAAGTATTTCGGTAGACAAAGGGTGGAATTAGCATAGCTACAAGACACATTAAAAAAGTCTAAACTGTATTCACAAAGCCCTCCCCACCCTGAATCAAGACCAATGTCATATTAGCTATGTAACCTATTTTAATTAATATTTCTCTGAGGTCTGTTTACAGAAACACTTATTTTCCTGTGGATTTCAGATTTCTGGAAAGCTTATCAAAGTGATAACTTGCCTTTCTCCCCACTCCCCCCCCCCCCCCCCCCCCCCCCCAGCGCAGGGGAAGGGGCAGGGAAAAATCTGCAGATCTTACTGCAGCTATTTTATGCTAAGAGGAAAGCAGTAACTGATTTTCTTTCTGTGAAAGTTCTAGTATTTGCGCTCTGCCTTTCTCTTTCCTTCTCAGAAAACAAAAAAAACCCAACCTTTTTCAGACACCAAAAGATATAAGGGTCAAGCACAAAGGACATCAGTTCTCACGAAGGGAGGGACATGAAGAAAAAGGAAAACCTTACATTTAACATACTACACAGTAGTTTCCACAGAACAACTCTGGCAGCAGAGACTAAAATTAACATCACTGTATAAAACTGAATAAAATACAGGCTAGTCATCACACATATTGATGATATGGAAACGTGCATTTGGGACGAGAGATTGGTTTCTTTTAAAAATGTTGACAATCTAAGAGTTTTTTTCATCTTTACTTTGATGTGAACTTGGAGCTTGTACTGCAAACAGGAAAAGCAAGAATATATAGTAAGCTGTTGTGACTTAGTATCACAGGATAGAAAGGCTCAAAAGCAAGTGACTCCACGCAGAGTTTACAGAACATAAATTAGTTAGAGTAAGCACATTACAGATTCCTAGCTAGATTCACGCAAAAAAGCATGCATACATTGGCATTGGGTTCTGACGAAGTCGTGCATGATTTCTTTGCCTCAAAGCAGGTAATCACATCCCTGGCCTGCAATTCCTGTCGTTTTTCAATTACGCAAAACCTAATTCTAGGCTTTGAACAGAAAAGTCCACGGAGATGCTTCATTTGTCCCTGTCCGGATAAGCAGTTATTGCTTAACACAGCTAAGCTTCAGGTAGCCACGCAGGGAAGATTTGGAAACCTGATTAATGAGGCCAGTAGCAAACTTCATAACGATACTTAAATTGATTGACATTCATTAACAATACACATTGCCAATGGTTAAGTTCATAATCATTATCAGCCATTACCACTACATATTCAAACAGTTAGGCCCTAATCATCTTATGCTAAATTAGCTTTAAGTACACAATACCACCGAGCTGACGCCTCCCAGTTAACCTGATGGCTATGGTCCTGGCTGGTTCTGCTTGCCAAGTTGAGGCGAAGAGGAGAGACAACTATTTGGACTCTGAAGCAGGAACCGCGGCGGTAAGGCTTCTATCCTCTTTCTCCTGGGTGTTTTTAATGCTCCTCATCTCCTCCACCAAAAAACGGTGTAGGAAGCAGCCTCATCTGCTCCTGACGTTATTTACCATTCTTTAGGACCAGAAACCGTTCTTGTTCCGTGAGAAATCCTTCCTACTTTATTCTGTATCCTTCGGTTTTGCTTGCAGATTTTACTACTCGAACTGTCAATTCACATGTTTTTTCTGTCCCCTATTTATGCGATTAAACATAGGTCTCTCTTTGCAGCTACGTATTATTTCTGTATTTATGCTCAGCCGTGATTTAAAATGCTTTCATGCCGTTAGGACGGTTATGCTATTAGCGGTGTTATGGACTGCTTATATACTGCGGCCATTTGCAGTATTTTAGTGTACTTATGCTTGAGTTTAAGACAAGAAAACTTTAATTATATCTTTCCCACTTTACGGCTGTTACAGCTCTCTGGCTACATAATACGTATTTTTCTGGGCTTTGTTGCTGCCTTCTAGGAATGCAGAAAAGCTGAGACTCTCAAAGGGGACTTGTCAGGGCTGCTAGATCGCTTCCTGGATTTGGAAATTCCCAAAGCTGGATGCCCCTTAGAAGATTTTGCATGTTTAGTGGGGTTTTTCTCCCCGTTTTCTTTCAAACATCTAAGCATGATCTCTGTTGCTTTGAGTGTTACTACATCATACCGTAAAATCAAGTCAAGCTCCCTCCCTTCAAACACCCTTGAGGGTTCAACCCTAATTTTCTTTAGAATATAGTCCTCAAATGCTCAGGGTATAGGAATACGAATGTTTTTCATCTCCCTCCTCCCATGCCAACTCTACAGAAGAGTCAATCTGTTTTAAAAACAAAACAAAATACTCCATCGTCTAAAATTTTACAGTAACCTACAACAAAGTATGAATTTGTTTATGACCATTTTTACATCACTCATCTACCCTTAGACACAAGCTACTCGAAGTTATGGACTACTGCTAAACAAACAGGATGTTCAAGGAGAAGGAAAACGTTTTCAAAGGAAAAAAAGGCTACAGGCAATCAGCTTAAAATGAAAATGATTTATGCCTTTGAGATCTCCTCAATTAGATACAGACAAGCAGGGAAACAAAGAGAATTAAGAGTCACCTTGCAACAAAAATCTTCAAAAGAAAATAAATGGAACTAGAGAACAATTATCTGCTCAAATGTACTACTCTCGACTATTAGCTCCTGAGCAACTGTAGACAGTCAGTGGTTTGCTATGGTAAGAAGCCTGCAGAAACATTGTATAGGACTTTCCATTCAAAGTGGGATTACTGAAAGCGTGTGGTGGTTGACAAGAAATGTCAGGAGAATGTCACTGATCCAGAGTGCCACAGCAGACTGCCATGACCAGAAGAAATCACTGCTAAAGGAAGGGGGTTAAAAACCCCAAGCACACAAAAAAAACCAAAAACCCCAAAAACCAAAAACAAACCAAAGAAACACTGGTGTAGAGAAACACTGGTGTGTTGGGATTGCAGAGACATACATTAACATACAGTGAAGTATAAAAAGTACGTAAAAAACCCGAACCATGAGCAGATTATTTGTTTGTAAAGCAGATAGTGGCCTGCAAGCTTTAAACCATTTTAGATTTTAGGTTGACTAGTCAGGCAATAATCATGGAGTTGATCGTGTTACAGAATCTTGGTGCAGAAAGTAGTCTAGAAAGACCACTTTAAAACAACAAAAAAATTAACTTATACAATTACATATACTGTAAACACACACACCTGCAAAATGCAAAAGCAGATGTTTCAACATAGATGCAAAATGTGGAAACAAAGTGAAAGCAAAACTGTTTATTACTTTTAAAAAAATCAAAAGCAGTGACAGATTTTGAGTGTAGGAGGTACACAAAAGCACATTAAAAATAATTTGCACAAATGGATGTCAGTTTTAGAATAAATAGCGCTAATCTTGTTTACTTTTTTAAAATGTACAAGCATCATTAAGAACATCAATTAAAAGAAAATCTCTAAAAGCAAGCAATAAAAGCAATAAGGAGGATAAATTTTAACAGATTATTATCAGCTTCCACTTCAATGGATGGATACTATGCTAGGTAAGGAATATTTGCTAACAAAGAACCAAATAAAAAGCAAACACCCACAAAAAGAAAAACCCAAACAAATCAGAACTCCAGAAAACCTGAAACACACACCCCAAAACCTGTAACAAATAAGCAGAACAAATTCTTATAAATGTATAACCTAGATGAACCTTACCACGTTTCAGTTACAAATCCCTTGAAGAAGGAAACTTAAGAATAGTGGCATTTTTTCTATACAGGTTTCCTGTTATAAAATATCAGTACTAGCTCACCCACAAAGAACTACAGAAGTTCTTTGGAAGAAGAAGATACCAAGCAATTAAAACATGGTATTAGAAGAGACTGCAAAATTAGCATGTTAGTCAAACACTGAAGCAAGGTGGGTCCTAAGCTCCAGTCTCACAAGAATCCGCACAAACGTACAAGCATGAACTAGTGGATGCAATAGTGCAATTGGGATCGAAGTACAGAAAGTCAGGCTTAATAAAAGAAACTAGTTGTTCTGGACCTCATGGGAGGTATGATTTGTAGAAGACTGATGGGAAAGAAAAAGAAGAGGAAGGTAAAGCCACCTTTACTATTCTGTTACTTTCGCAGTCACCTCAAAGGTAGATCTTACATTAACCAGTAACCTGTGGTTTTACAAAGGTATTCTCTCCAATTTGCAAAATACCCTCTTGTATACACAACCCCAGGTACTCCATCCAGACACAAAGGATTCAAGTGTGGGAACAGCACCACCAATACCATACATTGCTCCTTGTTGACAGGGATAGCCTTCGCCCTAACCGAATACTGGAACAGAATATAACAATTAGGACAAGTAATATTAGACGTTTTTATTGATCTAATGTGAAAGAGCTGAAGTTTATAGGAATTTGTGTATTCAACAGAAAATATGTAAACAATTAAAATAGTAGTAAAGACCCCCGAGAAGCATATGTTAATGGAAGGGGAAACAACATAACCAAAATCATATCTAAGTCAATAAAAAAACCCAAAAGGGCATATACAGAAAAAAAAGACAGAAACTATTACTTTTGTTTAGTGCTCTCTTCTACTGGTGAGAAAACCTCTGATGTTAGAAACTGAAAGTAATTTTACTTAACATTTTAACGATTTACTATGCTTTTTTTCCTACTTAGATCTTAAAAAAGTGATATATGGAAGTAATGAATATACAACATTTCTGAATATTGGCTGAGAAATAATACCTAGGTTTAGCTCTTGTTCTGTCACAAGCCACTGGTCTTGCAGAAGTCTAAATTTCTTTCTCCGTGATCCCTTCTCAATTAGGAGGGCCGTACCTTTCATCTTTTGTTTTTGTTCCATCTATTGTGCCATGAGTTTTATAGGGCCATCTTACTACATGGCTTAAAGCTTTTACAATTATTTTTAAAATTCCATTTTAGAGCGAGGCAAACATTTAGAAAAATCCTAGTGTACAAATAGGGAACATTCACAAACAGTTCGATGGTTGTGTAAACATTACCACACTAGGGTTGGTAGTGGGAACAACAACAACAACAAAAAAAAAAAAAAAAAAAAAAAAAGGTGTGGGGAAGGATTATTTCCTCCACGGCTGGAGCATTTCACGGATGTGTGGCCAGCCGAGCAGGATGCCATGCGCAGGAGCTCGAACAGGCTGGGAGGCAAGAACCAGGCCGCTCCCAAAGATATTCTGTCTGCTGGGCTTCAGCTGCTGGAAGAAACAAGGCAGCATCCTTGCAGGGCAACCGATGCCCTCAACTCCCTCATCCCTGAGGAGAAGAGACGCTGGAAAAAAGTCACAAAGAGAAAATAACATATCCAGAGTAACCCGTAAGGAGGTAAACAAAAACACACTTTGGAAAGCAATGGGACAAAGGTACTTGCTCAGAGGTTTGGGAGACAAGGCAGGAAGAATGAGAGCCCTCCAAGAAAGGTATGTGAGCTCCCTGCTGTGCTCATGCTACTTGTCAGGACACGACACAGAGACCTCCGATTTATCCAAGTATAAAGCTCATTCATGCCTCTTCACGTTGCTGTAAAATTCTGTGCTTGGTGTAAGCTGGGTCCTAAATCAGTCATTCCCGACAGTGCAAAACCAAGGTGTGGATTGCTGAGTGTTACAGCCATAACCATCATCATTGGGCTCTTGAGTACTCAACCCTAATTACAAATGCAGGAATTTAGCTAGAGTAGAGACTGAAAAGACTAAAAGGACTAGCAGCTAAATGTAAATATCCATTCCCCCTTTCTTGCCTCCTGTCTCCCAAAACATCAAATAATTTTACTATGGAACACAGACTCTTATATTAAGCAGTAAAATAGATTTGCTAGTGCCAAGTTATATTTTTTTGGCTTAGCAGCCTCTGGATTCCTCTCTACCTTCTATTTTCACCCCACCACTAAATTAATAATAATGCAGGAAGATAATCAACAGCACAGCTTAAAGTGACAGTTTTAGTCTTAAGACTAAAGGGGCAGTGTCAAATTAAAAATCAAACCTGCACACAGAACACACCTAACATTGCACAAACTCAAACTCTTAGCCTCTTACTCTCAAAAGCTGATTTATTCTGTACATCCGTTTTCTCCTCTTGCTGCTGTAAACATAAAAAAGTCTATGGTACTCTGTTTACTGATTATTTTCAGACATTCCCTGAAACCTCAGAACTAAAAGCTACAGCTTTAAACAAACATCTCCATCTCAAACCCTACATCACCTGCATCACTGTGTATGGAAGAAAGCGTGCACGCTGGCACTGCAGAAAACTACACTGGCTCTTATGCTGATGTGTAAAAGGAGTAAAAAACTCATGACAATGGCAAAACTGAAGAGAAACTGTATGTTTTCCAGATAAGCATAATTTTAAAAAATACTTTAAAATAGACACAAAGGAGAAAAAGTCAGATAATATAAAAAAATATTTTTTTAAAAAAAAAAAGGAGAGGATCTGGTTCTTAACTCAGTTCTTAACACCAGTATATCCTCAACCATAGAACTTCTTAAAAAGATTGAGATTTAACACCAGTATATCCTCAACCACAGAACTTCTTAGAGAGATTGAGATACTGCTTTTTACATATTATACATTTCATATTCATCATTTTTGGAGTCTGACACAAATAGGGATGTTTGTGTTATCATGCATATTATTCACAGCTGGCTGACATTTAGTTCTGGCATCCCTGTTTAGCACCCAACAGGATTTGCTAAACATGCCTGGTACCAAAATGTTTCATCAGACCTCAGTGATACAGTCTGACTGCTCAGCACGTTTAAGAATAAAGCAGGTGTCTGATACAGGGTAGGGAGTCAAAACTCAAGCTTATTTCTTGAGAAATCAGTCTTCAAAATTTATTTGACAATTTATTAAGCAGGTCTATTTGAAGCATCATCCTCCACCACCTAGGTTTAAGCAGCACTACAAAGCCCAGAAATCCCCATTCCACATTATTTTAAACAGCATTTATCTTGCGGGCAAAATAAAAACGGAAAGCTAAAACAACAAAAAAAACCCCACCTTAGGCAAAACAATGCCACTCCCAAGTTTTATACATAAAATAAAGAAATATCACTGTGTTGCATGTACCACCTTACACAATATTAGGTATCAACACAAACAACACTACTCACACCTACAACCACCTGATAAGCCTTTAATTGTTGCATACCACCAGATCTCAAATGGGGCTATCTTCCTTCACACATCCTTTGCTAACTTTCCATAGCAGGACACAATAAGAAAGAAAAAAAAGAGGAAAACCAAGCAGGGTGTACACATACTAATCATTTGTCTCAGCTTTTACTAAGGGAGATCTCGTAAAAAACAGATCTGTCACGGTAAGTAAACTATAACATTTGTCCAAGATCCAAACTGTCTCAAATACTGAAGTGTTGCTTTCTCATTATCTGGTATGATACTACTGAAGCAATACTTGCAGGATATGTTTCTATGCTATTGTTCATACCTAACAAATGTCAGATCAGCCTGTCATTTGTTAAAATGCTAATGTAATTTATGTAATAATTTCATTAAAACTTTAAGCAGGATTTTCTGAAGTCTTACGCTTTCATTTAATGTTGCTCCAAGTGAAAGCTACAGATTATACTCTGATATTTTTATAATTCTCAATTTTTGACAAACAATTATATGCTAATAAGATGCTGCAGTTCTCAATTTACAAGAGATAACATGGTTTTATTAAGAACAAAGTTTAGGGTTTTTTTTAAACAGTTGAAGAACGTATTGTTTGGCTTACAGCATTTTTAGTGCAGCACGTCAAAGCTGCTTTTAATCTCTCACACTGTACAATTTTGGGTTGAGGGGAGATGAATGAAGGTTGCAGTAACATAACACAAGGGTAAAATGCAGATAAAGACTAGAGTAGGGAAGATGCATCAGCATTATCATGGAACAGGAAACAGCACACAACCAAAACCACAGTAACACCTAAGTTTAGTTCGGAAAGAATGAAAGACAAAAGACAAAAAACATTTACTCCATGTTGCTAGAGAACAGTAGTCTGCTTTCAGAAAAGCACCAAAAAATTCCAAGCAATCCTCCTCTGACACCTTTCCCCAAGGGATCAGCTCCTCTGCCTAGCCCATTACACTCTTCCTCCTCCTGTGCAGTCCACAGCTGACGAAAGAAATGGGATAGGATTAGGAGACAAGATTCTCCTGACTAGTCCACCTTCCCAGCTTGCAATATACTAGAAAACACACACTTTTGTTCTGGTTTGGTTTTGTTTTGGTTTTGTTTTTTAAATGTCTATCTTTAAACTCAGGTAAGAGTCAAACCTTAATCACTTTAAGGCTGATTTCAAACAGTTAAAAATGAGCCACCTGTAAAGGCGGAAGCTGAGGGCTACAAAGCTAAATGGGCAGGATGATGCAGAATGAAAAAGCAGTTAGGAGAGGCACAGCACATATTCTGTACTGAGAAGAGTCTTCTCAGAACTCTTGCTGAAAACATCCATGTAAGTAAAGTGAAAAAAAAAAAAAAAAAATCTCACAAAACCTAAACAGGGTCCTTTACAAAATGTACTATTATATTAACCTGTTTGAACTAGAATTTTTCTAAAATTAAAAAAAAACAACCAAAAATCTGAACGATATCTGCTGAACTGCTAAGACTGTTGTACAACAGTATCTATTTTGATATTAACCAGATCAAGCCTGAAGAGGTGTGTTTTAAAAATCCTTCATAGTGTTCTGTCTCCATATTGATGCCAATTAGTTACATGTCCTCGGATAGTTTCACTTGTGCCATGGAGAGGTTGTCCATGATTTACATACATCGTATCTGTACGTGTTGTACGACATGGTACTACGCTTATATTACATACTTGTATTCTGGAATGCTTGTGCACATAAAGGCAAGGTAGAAAGAAAATGCAGCTCAAAGTGCCAAAAAGACAAAAAATATTTTCAAGAGGATATAAATACTTCATAGGGATTTTTTTTACAGCTAAGCTTAATCATTCTTTTGTCACAAAACTTTATTTCAAGTCAGTAGAGACCCTCAACTGCAAAAGACTGCAAATCTGTTTCTTCTCTGTACCGCGTCTCTTCTTTCTTCCTTAAGTAATAATTTGAAGAAATATGGCTAGATTTTACTTGAAGCAAGGAAAAGACCATCTCTTTACTAAATATACTACATATGCTAAATATAAAAGAAAATAATATTAACAATGCCATCCAGGATAATTTTATAGAGTTCAGAAATACTCGGTTTCACCTTGCTGATGAGCACAAAAACTGCAACAAAACAACCTGGTAACTATGTGTGAAGTCAAACTTCCGTATCACATGCAGGCATAATCAATCATACCCATGACGTGGGTGAACTTCTTATTCCCCTTTCAAGTCACTCAGTATTTTCCAAGTAAACTGTCCGTAGCACCTGACATTTTCACCTGATACCCCAGTTTAAAACACAATCACCTCAGCTCTGTCCCTCTCAAAATAAACGGAGAGGGAGAGAGAAACCAGTGTAACAGTACTCCCTATTTACTTGTAAACCAGCCTGTCCCTAGCCTCTATGACAAGGGTTTTTTTTCCCCTCTTAACCTCTTTTAGGGACGTAATCTTTGGCTTCTTCAAGGCAAGGTGAGACTTTGCAGCAAAGACCTTGTTGACACAACCAAGCCACAAGAGCCGACATTGTTTCCACCTGAGCATTAGCAGGAAATCCAAAAGAGACACTCCTGTCCCTGGCAAAGAAATAGCTCAGTCTTCTCCCAAAATAAATGGTTTATAGGAGAGCCATCCTACCGCCACAGACACCTCAGCAAATCAGGTTTTACTTGAGGAGCTAAAACCAAAAATACAACAAGAATTGTAATGAACAATAAAGCTGTTTGTAGTACTTATTCTAACCAGTGCAGTTCACGAGGTTTCATTCATGTAATGCAACCTGTAATTTAAATAAGTTTTACAGAATAATGTTACATGGGTGTAACGATGCACAATCCACAACATTTTTAGTACAAGAGCAGGTAAAGGACAGCCCTTGCTCTTCCCATTTGTTTGATTTCTATTATTAGACAAAAGCCATAATTATTTTAATAAACCTGGTATTTTGTGAGGTATGGAAAAGGGAAATAAATAAAAACATTTAGAGAAAGGAGAAGGATCAGGAATCTCCCTGTTCTTTATAAGCATCACTGTATTTTCTAATAATGGCCTCCCTACAGTGCAGTAAGCCACAGAAAACAACTCAAAATTGTTAGGAAAGGAAAAGAAGAATGGAACCTCAATTGCTTCCACTTCCCAGCGTCAAAAGGAAAGATGCTGCTAACAGCATCATCCGCACACTGTTCAGCTCCCTGAAAGCTTACCCACTCTTCCTACTGCCTCAGTGGCTACTAATACAAGTCACAACAAGTCTCTCATGTAACGATTATTACCCTGTTGTCTTTTGGTTGTTTGTTTTTTTTCCCCCCTGTCTGTAGATATGCCTTCACGGTTACTAGCATATCATGTTTTCACCTTAATGCAGAAGAAAGGGAACTACAGAGTAAAACCAGAAAACATTACATGATTGCCATTATCTATGCCACATTTTAGCAAGAACTTGCAGACCCAAATATTAGATAAGAAAAGCTCTCAAAGAGCTGGGAGCCAATAGCTGGGTGGGAGTTACAAACAGGTAACAGTTTCTACACTGCTCCTTCCTCTCCCACCTTGTGATGGCACATCTAACACTACTAGATCCCTTTAATCAGGAACTAGAGTTTCTTCAACCACCTTAACTGCACATAAAAGCTACTGCATTGCATATGCACTAGAAGACTTTAATTCTTACAGTGGATGCTAAAGTATTTTGACCTATAACATTTCTGACCTACTGAAACTTAAAATTTTAACAGGGAAGATAACATCTGAACAGCAGAATATTCCCAACTTTGATCTCAGGAGACTCCAGCACTATACAAGCACCCATTCCACCAACGGTGCCTTCTTAATCACAAATGAAGAAAGCATCATGGACAAAAGGAACACTTGCAAAATGCTAGCTCTCTGGGCCGCACTACTAAACTCCAGGAACTAATATGCAGTAACTTGTTCATAATATGCTGCATGGTGAAATCTGTACTGGTGAACACATCACATATTGCATATTGATACGCTGAAACACAGAGGAAAAAACAAAGTCAGTATTCAATTGCCAAGCCATAAAGGAAAAATCGTATGAGATTATTTTGGGAAATGTAAAATATAAGGAATATATCGAATACATAATCTTTTTAAGTAAACATGTAAAAATGACTGTGTTCTATAAAACCTTAATAAAAATAAAGTCTCAAGGAACTCAAATTATGTTCTATAAATACATTTTTTAGGCTGACCAAAATGATCTAAACTCTATCCCACAGTGCGGACAACTTGAATTTCAATAAAACACCTAAATATGACAAAAAAACAGGTGACAAAATGTATACACTTTTCTGTTGGAACTCACATTGGCATTTAATTTTTTTAAGACTAATCGCCTACAGATTTTATTACCTATCAGAACAACTAACTTGCAGTCAACAAGTTATTTCATCTGGGATTATAATTCAAGAAAGAGTTCTTGAAGACACTAAGACCAGATACTCATTTGCAGTAGACAGGTAGTATTAAAATGGGTACTTTCATTGAAGGCTTTTAACCTTGAGAGCCACATTAGTAAGGCACTTTAAATAGAACTATAAAATGCTACAGTGCTTGACATCATGTAATGAAACAGTGCAAAGCATATAGCGACCCTGAGATGAGCATATTAAAATTCAGCATTAAATACATGAGAGTGAACTTTTGGATATTCTGTCAGCAGCAACATTGTCCCTTTTGTCAGATTTCTTTATGGTAGTCTAGAACTGACTCAAAAGGCTGCTGCAACAGACGATGACTACTCTTTCCTGCTCCTTGACTGTGCTAGAGTTGGAAAACACTAGCAGTTCATTTTCGCTTAGACACTGATGAAGAATGATCCACAAGCAGATTTGGTATGTAACAAAATCCCCCACACCTTCTATATCCGTCACCTAGGAAAACTTTCCTTTAGAAAGTGAAGCTGAATCATGTTTTTCTTTTTCTTTTCCTACAAAGGCCAAAGCCTTATGAGGAAAGGCAGAGAGAGTTGGGTTGTTCAGGCTGGAGACAAGACAGCTCTAGGGACACCTTAAAGCACCTTCCAGTAACTAAAGGGGGCTTGTAAGAAAGATGGGGACAGACTTTTTAGTAGGGCCTGTTACAATAGGACAAGGGGCAATGGTTTTAAACTAAAAAAGGGTAGACAGACTACATTTAAGGAAGACATTTTTTACAGCAAAGGCGGTGAAGCACTGGGACAGGTTGCCCAGGGAGGTGTTAAGATGCCCCATCCCTGGAAACATCAGGTCAGGTTGCCTGGGGCTCTGAGCAACCTGATCTAGTTGAAGAAGCCATTGCTCACTGCAGGGGGCTTGGACTAGAATGATCTTTAAAGGTCCGTTCCAACCCTAACGATTTCTTTGATGCTCTGACCTCACCAAGACTTCCTAGCTCAACATTTTACCTATCTTAAACATCTTGTTCTTCTATTGCTAACACGTACTTTAGCCAATAATACAGGCAGCTTAAAAGTTGAACTACTTTATTCAGGGTGGGGAGGGAGGAAGGGACCAAAAATAAACACAAAGCTCCAAAACACTGTGCAAGAATAACACGTATTGTTAATCTACACATAAATGCTGATCTGCATATGAACAATTCTTTTTCTACTGTATCTTAGTCAGGAATCTCAGGCTTCTGAAAAATCTGTACCCAACAGCTCAAACTGAATATGCAAAGAAAAAAAAAAGTTTCAGACAGAAACTCTAGAAGAAAATATTAAAATTTGCTTCATCAGTGAGGACACGAAAATTTGAATGAGTGAAATTTAAGTATAGGATGAATGTAGCATGTAAGTTACTTTCCCCCTTTTTAAGGGGTAGACTGCAGGGTAAGGATGTATATATGCCAGCTGTTACCACACAAATCATGAACTAGTTACTATTATTGTAACACTGTAAAGATTTTTAAGTCTCAGGCACTCATACAAACTTCCTGCTACATTATTAAGCTACATACAAGTCAATGCAGAGATGCACAATTATTCATTATCTTTATCCATTGGCTTACTCTAAATTAACAATAACAAAGATACAAGACCCAAAACAAACAAGCTGCCCACTACTTTACTGAGAAAAACAAAACAAACAAAACAAAACCCAGAAAAACTTACACATCTGTTCCACTGCATGCAGGTGGCTTCATGTGAGGTTAAATACTTGCTACTCAAACTTAATGATGATGATTGTATCTAAGGAAAAGAAGAAAGTAATTCCTTTTAATAGATTTATTTATTTTTTTTTTTTAGTATGTAAACTGTCACAGTGGCAAGTCACAGCATTTCAAGTTTCTCTTTAGGTGACAGCTCCAGGAGTTGCACTTACTATGACTAGCTCTAGCTATTGCCTTTTTTCAAAATCCCTAGGCTTCATAATTATCAAGAAAAAGGAAGACATTTTTAACATAAGAGCTCCAAAGCAAAAAAAAAAAAAAACCAAAAAAACCCAAACACCTCCACCCCAAGATTAGTACTAAAAAAAACATTTAAAAGTCAAATTTTTGTACCTGTCTCAGCACTGGTCCATTTTCTTTTTTATACTCAGGGATGACTACATCTCATGATGAATGAAACCAAGTCTACACTATGTGCAAGATTTAAAAGGAGCTTGCCGACACCTTTCAATGCACTATAGGATTTATCTGGCAGCCTGTTACACCTTCTCTTCATGAGCTGAACATACTGCTTACACACTGCGCCCAGCATGCATATTAATCAACATGCAATAGCACAGGATCAACACAAGATTATCATTACCCATGTATGAGAAAGGAACGATTGCGAGTGGTGCATATTAAGTCAGATATTTTGACTTAGCAACAAAACAAACCAAAGCAGTCTATCACAGGACATATTTTGGAGTTTTGCAACTTCAGTCCCACTGACCATTATACAGACATAAGCGTCATTCTGCAGAGGCCCCAGCTGTTTCATTGCACTAGTACACTGAAAAAAAAAAACCAAAACAGCCAAACTAAGAAATTTTTTAGCTATCTTAGAAAATCCGGAAAGTAAACTTTGACTCCAAATCCAAATGCAGAAAATGCTGAACTCTGCAATGTCAAAAATGCCCCAAAGTGGTCAGGATGCTGTTTTGTCTTCTTTTCTAAACTTAGTATGGCTCAAGCACCAACAGGGGTTAAATCAGCAAAGCACTCTCCCCACCAGTCGGTGCTTACTGCTCTCATTCAGACTGTGAGACTGTGATTGATATCTATACATATATGTATCTACACACAAACTTTTTTTTTTCCCCCTTGAGCAGGAGACCACCTCTCAGGGTGGAAAGTTCTGATTGCTGGCTTACTGTGCATTACGAAATAAATTACATGTAACTCCTTTTACTGACACTTTCACTTAAAAATAATTCCGTACTTCCTCTTAAGCAAGCGAAAACATCTCAAAGATGTGCTGCTGGCTAATTTGACTGCTAAGATGAGACACTTCTGCTGTCACTACTACAGCGAACCTTTAAGTAAGGTATACAAAGAGGAAGGTGTCAGCCAAGGAGACAGAGACCCACCCGATGCAGGGTGCTCAGCAGGAGCAGTTCGGGAACTCTCCCAAGATGTGGATTCAGGTCCTCAGGCAAAGCAGGGAAGTGAACCTGGCTCTCCCACATTCCTTCCAAGCGCCAGAGCCATCAGACTACAGGCAAGATACAGTACAAACAACTTTATCCTTCCCGATTTCTTAAAAACACCACCAAAATCCCACAACCCTTCTATTCCCATTTTCCCATTCTCTCACTTGTTACAAGAGGACTACAAAATAGTTTCAAGCAAGGCCAAACATTTAATTCTTTTCACATTAATGTTTGCATTTTCTTGATTGCTCATTTTTGTGAGAACAACAAAGAAGTCATGATTTTAGCTGGATCTGGGCTTATTTTCTTTAGAGGCAAACACTGATTCATCAAATAGCATACAGAATTACAGCAGCAAGTAAACAGCGTAATTATTGAAATGCTACTTAAATGAACCTATCTGGGGCAATATTGGTACAAATTCTTTGATCATTGTCATATGAGACAAATATATTAGTAGTTTTAAATACCTTTTCCTATACATTTTGCAAAGGATTGCACAAGAGTATTGCCAAAATAAGTCACAGCTGTTAAACCAAGTCCATTTTCAGTCGTAATTTTCAAGCTATTGACTACTGAAATCCAGAACCGGCTTTTGTATTAAAAGTACAGAAAATCTGAGCACTCAGTGCAAAAATTACTCTAACACACCAAGGGAAAAATATATCTGTATGACACTAGTGAATGTAAGCTAGCAGATATGACTCAAAAAAAATTTAAAAATCCAACAAGCTTTCAGACAGCTGTAACAGTGAACTAACTAGTAACCCTCTAAACCTTCAAAGAGGGATCATCCAACTCTATTTGTCATTACAAAGTAGAGGGGGAAGGGAAAGAGGTGAGAGATGGAGGCAAGTGTGCAGTAATAGCTAAATAGAACACACAGGTTGCAAGTTTAAATAAAGATCATGGTAATATCATAACATTTCTTATGTCAACATCCAATGAAATCCAGTCTTACACAGGTTGTAAGAAAGGCTGACATGCTGTTGAAAAGAAAAAACTTCACAATTTGTTCTGAATGAAAAAAAGGACCTGAAAAATCAAACTATTTCCCTGTTTGTTGCGCTAGCAGAGCATCATATTATGCTGTCTCATCACAAAAAAACACAACCAAACACACACACACACGCCCCCTAAACAAACAAAACAATACTAACATGGTTCAAGTATGTATCACACTAATTTAGGACAGAAGTTCCTCTGCTTCAGGGAAAAAAAACAACCAAACAAACCAATAAAAGCTTCAGTCGTTCTAACTTCATGTTGTATGTGCTTTAAACTCTAGATTTCACTTGAAAGCTATCTTTAGGCCACGGAAATTAGTCAATTTTTTCACTAATTGGCTGAAATCAAATACACCCATAGTTGTCAATTGACAGATACCAATGATGCCAGTACTGAATGCAGAATAAACAGCCACAGTTGTACAGAAAACAATGCACATCTTCCACATGCAAGAGAACACCTTTTTGTGAAACCTGTTTTGAAAGTGTACACTAGAACAGATAACATTATGTAAATTACATTATGTCAATACCACTAAAACACCTAGATTGTCCCTACTTAGAAAAAAAAAAGTCAGTCATGATGATGAGTTAAATGCCATGGTCTACACTGTGCAAAATCTCCAAATAAACTATCTATAATTCTGCTTTCTGTCTAAACCTAGGCTAATATACATGCATTATCACACCTATTTGCATAAAGCAGATTAACTATACATTACAGTGGCAACGCCATAGCACAATACGCTCATTTTGAAGATGAAAACTCCTACAAATTAAAAGTAAGCCTCCAAAGACAGGATTTACTGAATCCTCTCATACAGAATCTTCACTGTGAGCGGTGTTAAAATGCAGCAAGGTATTGGGATATACATCATCTGCATTCCTTAATACAAACTTTCTCAGAGCCACAAAAGAAAATATCTGAGAAGTTATTGTATTAAGGGTTCTAAAAATTAGAAAAGAACAAGTTCCAAGAGGAGAAAGAAAGATATAACAGGCTCAAAGGCCACATAAACCAGTAACTATTCTTTATTACCTAAAAGTTTGCCAGGACTTTCCTCTGTAATATCTAGTTCTTAAGCATCTTTGATAGGAGGATATTCTACTTTACATGGATAGACAATTTTAAATGAACCTGTGAAACTCAGTTGCCTTCCTGCACTTCCAAAGGACCTGTTACGAGCATTAGTGATGCATTATGTGTACCGAAGCAGACCCCCTTCTGCACTAACCACCCGTGACCCCATGACACTTTAGCTGTTCTACAAACACAGCTCTTGCTCAGGATGTTTGCAGTCTAGGTTTAAAATGAGCCAGAATTAGGTGGACACACCAAACAGAGAGGCTATAGCAGACATGGTAGAAGAAAGACTATAAGCATTACTCTAAACTCATCATCTGCCTAGCCTTCCGCTATTCTATACTTTGCCTTTCACATTATCATTGAGGATGCTGCACCTGTCACAATTTTGCTTTATACAGAGTAACAGTAAAAGAGTTACAGTTATTCAAAAGCACAAAATGTTTAGAAAACTTAGCTGAGGAGCTCAGTTTGGTTATTTCATTCTACTTTCATTTTACTTGTTCTCAATCCATTCTTATATTTGTCTGGAGAACTTTTAGGGAATAAATACCTCAACGTCTGTTAAAGTTGGAAGATGCTAGCAGCACTGTAAGTAGCAAAGCAGATAGACATCCAACCATATAAAAACTTTCAGCACCTTGCCTGTTGGTCTTGCACCTAGCAGGCAGCACTCAAACTTCTAAGAGTCTGCAAAAGAACTTCTGCTGCTTTTAATATATAATGAAGACACGTACAACTTTTTTTTCTCCACAAAACTAATCTGCATAGTAAATAACAACTGGAGTGCCCCAGCCCAGTATTTGCACAAATACGGGCTTTCTAGTAGCAGTATGGTATCTTGGAGATCGTTGATAAAGTCTCCCAGACTTCACTACACTCAATATGTTCTCCACAAACATCCTCCCAAGGGTGCACATCTGTGCTTTAAGTGAAATGCTGCGTTATTGAAGATAACCTTTAGAAGGCTAGAACTGTGCTCTACTCTCCTGAAAGCAACACACGTGCATATCCACAGTGGGCCATACAGGCAACACATAAGGAAAGCCTGAGAAGTATGTTTGCGTTATGGGGGCTTGAAAGACTTTTCCTGCTTGGCACTATAGGCGTAGCGTGACAGCTCACACTAAATTATTGAAATCTATCAGAGATACCAACCAGAAACAAGACACGACTGCTTCTAACACCTAAGCAGCAGGGAAAAGGATTGGGGAAAGAGTTTTTCCTACGCTGCAAAGCCAAACCTAGCAAATACTAAACCTAGCAATGATGATTAGAAACGCCATTAATGCAAGCGAGGCCTTATACCTTTCGTTAATGAATGTTTTTACACTTTTAGTAGACTGCACGTGCCACAGACAACTTAAAGTGCATCAGGCACCCTCTGAAAACCAGTAAGCATCGCAACACAGCCAGCCTCTACCACCAGCAGCTGTCTCAGCGCAGATCTAGAAGTTACAGAAGGCACTTTTAAGCAAAATTACCACGTCCCGGGTAGAACGCGAGAGCAGCAGTACATGGAAGTTAAATTCTGCCGTTCTTCACACGCACCTCTCCTGAGCGGCTCTGCCCGAGGGGGACGGGGCTGGGAGCTTCACCCCACACGAGAGATGCGATGTTTACGCCGCGGCCGCCGCCACTGGCGGGCGCCTGCCCCCCTGGCGCCCCGCGTACGCGGGAGGAAACGCTTTTTAGGATTTCCTGGGCGCTCCGGCCCGGCGCCCCGGCAGAACCGGCGCCCGGGGAGCCCGCCCGCCCGCCGGCCCCGGCCCGCTCCCCGCGCCGAGCCGCGGCCGCCCGCTGCGGGGGGCGGCGGGCTCTCCGCCCCTGGGGCCGCTCGGGCCGTCTTAGCTCAGGATGGCACCGGCCACATGGTCACCGCTCCCGCCGCCGGCCCGGCTCCCGCGGCCTCCCGGCGGCGCGGCCCCGGCGGGTGGGAGCTGGCGCGGAGCCCCGGCGGGTCCCGCCGGCCCGGCCCGGCCCGCGCCGCGCACAATGCCGGGCGGGCTCGGGGCGCGGCCAGCGGCTCGGCGGGCACCCTTCCCCGGGCGGGGGGTGGCAGAGCCTGCCAGGCGGCCCGGGACAGCGCCGAGTCCCCGGGGACCGGCGACCCCCGCCCGCCGGGCCGGCCGGGCCCCCTCCCGGGGCCTCGCAGACAATGGAGCCAGCACCGCGGGCCTAGTCCCCGGCTTCCTGCGCCGCCCCACCGCCACACGCCCCCTCCCCGGCCTGGCGGCGCTGTCCTGCGGGCGCTCCCAGGCGGGACGGGGCGCCACCGGCCCGGGGCGCGGGGCCCCCGGCCGCGCAGGCACCGGCGCCGCTGAAGCGGGACCCGGCGGCGGCGGGGGGCGGCGGGAGCCGGGGAAGCGCGAGCCGGACCGCCCTCCCCGGCCCCCTCCCGGTGCCGGAACGGTGCCACTCACCTCCCCGGGCGGCCGCCGCAGGGGAAGCCGGAGGTCACCGCCGCCACCCGGCCGGGCCCGAAGGAGTTAAAAGGAAGGGCCGGGCGGGACCGTCCCATTCATTAGCCGGGCGCTTTGTCTCCGGCCGCCGCCGTCGCCGCGGCGCTGAGCAGGCTGCCCCGGCTCGGCCGCCACGGGGCGCGTTGCGCAGGCGCCGGGCGCGGGGGGCGGCGCTGCCGCCGCCGAGCGGCCGCACGCACGACGCGCAACATGTCATCCGGGCCGCGGCCCGCAAAATGGCCGCCCCCAGGGCCGCCGCGCCCGGCGGCGGCTCCGCACCCGTATCGGGGCGCTTGCGGGGAGCCGGCGGTCCTGCCGCGCCGCCCCCGTGGCGGGGCCGGGGTGAGACGCCAGCCTCCTCCGCAAAGGGGCGGCCGCGGCGGCCGCTCGCCTCCGCCAGCTTCCTTCCCGGGGCGGCTGCGGGGGACGGTGGCGGCGGCTGCCGCGGCTCTGAGGGCGGCGGGGACGAGGCGGCGCCGGCCCGGGGACTCTTGCGGCGCCGCAGGGCTGGAGGCGCTGCCCGCTGCGGGAGGCCGGGAGCGGGCGCCCCGCGCTCAGAGCGGCCGCTCCTGCCCGCGCTGCGGCGGCGGGTGCGCTGCGGGCGGTGGGCTCGCAGGGGGCGGCCCGCATCCTGCCCTGGCCCGCACCTCGCGGGCGGCCTGCGTGGGCATCGCTCCGCGGGGGCGCGGGCGGGCTGCCGCTCTGGAGGCGGCCCTCGCCTTCCCAGGAGTTTGATCCCCTTCCTGCGTATTCGCGCTTAGCAAAGCTCACCCTGATAGCGGTTAGCGGCCTAATGCGCGCTGCGCGCCCGCCTGCGCGGCCGTGGCGGGGGGGGCTCGGGGGCTCGGGACGCGCGTGGTGGCGGCTCCGTGCAGCGGGGGACGCCGCGTGCCCGAGGTGGTGGAATTTTTCTGGCTGAAGCTCCGGCAGTTCTGGCGTGCAGTTGTGGGTTGGCGTTTGTCTTTGCTTCGGAAGTTTAGTCAAGGTTGTCAAGTCGGCTGGGCTGGTACAGGCTTTCTGGGCGGTGTGGGGTGAAGTAGGGTGGTGTGTTGGATTTCTGTAACGCGTGTCGTGTCCACGGAGAGCGGGGTGTAAAGTTATGATCTGGTGAGACTTTGACGTTTGTTGTCAAATTCCCAGTGATAGCTATAGATTTCCCCTTCTTTGACTTTGATGTCGCTGGTCATAATGTTTTTCTCCTGCTTCACTTCCAAGTGTGAACATGCAAGTTATTAACAGCACTGTTTTGAGAGCAATACCAAATTTTAGAGTAAGATACTGTTTAGAGAGAGAAACAGTGCTTAAGCAAGTACTCGGTTTTTGATCTGAGTTCTTTTTCTTCAGTTTCTTGGCTGTTTTGTGGTTGTTTTTTTTTGACACTGCACAGATTCAGTCAAAAAATGTTTTGGTGGATATATGGCAGTACATGAAGAAATCTGCTGGTCACTTTTTGATGTGAAATAGTGGAGCTTTTGAACATTCTTCTGTAGTATTTGTAAGTTTGTACTTCCATAGTACTGGCGCGGTCTTCTAAGTGGATAGTGCCAGTCAACATGAAGTAAATGATCTGTTATGGTTAATGCTTCCTTTGGAAATCTCATTTCAAGTCAAGTTTTCTTTTTCATCCATACGCTGCACAAAATCCCAACACAAAAGCACTGTGTGCTGGCAGTCCTTTGTTCCATACTGTTACTTCATAACGTACAGTGTGTTTTCAGTGATACAGTTAAAGTGCTGCTATAGACCTTTGAGGCCAAGTGACTGAGACCAAAGTGATTTGAGGTGAAGTTACTTTGACTTGCCCAGTTTCCACTGTTACAAACTGCGTTTCTATGAATACAACTACTAAAAATAAAGTTTTGTCTTGGCCAGATCTGCCAGCTAGACTCAGTAATAGAGGTGTGAGAGGTTAGTTAAGAAGCCTCTATCACCAGTCTGTTGTCAAGAAGTTCAGGAAATTGTGGTGACTCTTCAACATGCAATAATAATAATAATAAATAGAAATAAATCATCTTGTAGAGAACTGTGAAATTGTTACAGTTATGTTGAATTTTATGTGGAGTTACATAGTTACACTTACCCCGCCACTGAATGCTTGATAGTGTTAGAATATGTGACTCTATTAACTGCTTTTTTCAAACAGCTATGACTTTGAAGAGTTTCCCAATTTGTAGTTGAAAATTTTACAATAAATTAAAAAGGACTGGTAATTAACTTTGTGCTTGTCCACTGCATATTTCTCTTTCTGTATGTACTACTATCTTTTTTTTTTTTTTTAATAGATCTAATTCTGAAAATTTCCATAAGGGTTAATGAAAGCTGAGATTAATGAAATTTGACCATTTCTTTGAATTATCTTCTAATTGGCTGGAGAACCGTTCGGTGATTCAGTATATAATCTGTAGGTATATATCACAGTTTCAGCGAAATAGCTGGAATGCTTTTCTGCTTTAAAAAAATACATTGGAAACTTAAGAAAGTAGATCTTAAAAATTTGAGCAAAGCTGAGGCCAGAAAGTCTTCTCACAAACAACCTAGCAATATGAAGAATGAAACAGAGATGCTGATGATTACTGACAGGCATTGGAAAGAGTAACTAGCTGCAATTCCTGGAGAATGCTCCAGACTGCCGGCTTGTGGTGAATGCAGCAGCACTGGTGCAGCAATAGTCTAAAGATACAGATTCTCTATAAACCATGCAGTCTGAGCTGTAGGTTATGTGAAAGAACGTAGTCATTTGGCAAGATAGATACTAGGAAACTGTGCAAGGAGTCTTGATAGAAAGAAACCAAAACTATTTATTTAACTTCAGAGGAGTAATTATTTTCCTTCAGTTTTCCCCCATTTATGCCTTTATAAACTTGTTATCTGTTTCAGATATTGTGAATAAACATCTTTATTTACACATGTAACTGAACCTGGCATGAATTAAAAGTGGGCCGATAACTAAATGAATATAAAAAGGTAACTTCTTGCTCTAGTCCCTGGAGCAAACTGCAAGTACCTAGCTCCTCATGTTTTGTAAAATATTGGAAAGCTACAAGAGCATGCTCCCAAAGAAGCAGGATTCTCTGGAGAATAGGTGTTAGCTTCAGAGAAGAAGGAAATGTCATTGTAGTAACTGTAAGTAACCAGCTCTTTGTCATTCTTAATGCTGGGGTACACACTGAACCCAGAAGGCTCCCAGGGAGGCTATAACAAGAGCCTAAAACCAGTTGGAAACTAGATTAAATACTTCTGTCCCTTCCTACTGTGACAGAACTTAAAATATGCCTTAAATATACTTGTTTCTCTGTCAACAGTGTATTATTAGACAACTGTAGATGTTCAGTTTCTGCAGAGAGAGCTTTGTGTTCTATGGTCCCAGAGTCTTCCCAGTCACTGAGCTGTTCATCTTAATCTGTTTTGGGGGTTTTTTTTTTTGCTTCTTTCCATCCATTTCTGTCTTGGTGGTAAAGATAACTTTGATACTGCAATGATAAATTGATGTCGTTCTATCATTCTGAATTTCTATACCTTTGGAAACATTAAATGATATAATGGCATATTGATAATACCAGTGTTGGGAGTATTAATCATTTTGCTGCTGTTACCTTGTTGTAGCAGAATTGAACACTTAATGTGTTTATCTCCAAACCTGCTCTGATAAGCTTATTTTCCTTGCTTGATCACTCAAATCTTTGGCCTCACCTCTAGCAACTTCTGCATCAGTGATGCATTTTCTGTAGGGAATCATGAAGATAAAAACTATATCAAGAAATAATAGTTCTTAAGCCAAGCACAAAGGATTACTGCCTTCTGTATGCACTGAGGTAATATATCTAATAAAAATGATCTCTTTTCCTCCTTGTATAGACTCCAGCCTTTTCCAGGGCCCTATCTAGACAGCTTCGACTTAGTGATAAAAACCTTAAAATAGCAATCAGAAGTACTAGATATGGATGCCCAATTTAGTATCACAATTTTTTAAGAATACTTAACATAGGAGAGTACTTATGTATTTAGCATAAATACCCCATTAACTTCAGCAGGCACTTGGCTCTGCTCATGAGATCCAAGGTGTCAGGTTGGGTGCTCAGAAAATAAAGAATGAGCAATTACACAGTAGTTGTGAGCAACTCTTAAGCAGCATTCACTGCCAAAACCATGATACCTTTGTGCTTTTATATTAATTACCTCATTTGTTACAAACACAACTGTCTAATCTCTTTATCACCCTGGATTTATAGCCCATCAGAGGTGTACATCAGTGATTTTTGACCTGGAGCTAAGCGTATGATAGCATGTTCACAGGATTTATTCATACTTGCCCTTAATGTGGAGTGAGGATGGTGCTGGAGCACATCTTTCTGTAGTGCTGAAATTGAAGTTCCTATTCTGGCATTTTATTAAGCCTATTGAGATTTTTGACTGCATTACAAAGCCATATTAGATAAACATGTAAATCAGTTATATATTATTTTTATATATATGAGTTTGGAAGATCTCTTTTGTTAGCCAGCGTCAGGCACTGGCTGAGGTTGTAGACCTGTCTGAGACAAAGCAAAGTTGCGTAGGGCTCATTAATGTTTGTTAAATGATACATACGAGTCATGTTTCTCTGAACAGAGGAAGCTATGAGCCAGGTCTGCTTCTCTTGTTTGTTTTTGTGTTATTTTTCTTTGTGGATGTACTGTATTGAGTCTTGCTTCTGACTTATTTTCTCACTTTGTTTTTCCTCCCCAGATTTTGCTTCTAGTCCTTCCCCTTGTAAATGAGGAGACGAGGTTTTAATTCTGAATGAGCCCATCTATTTTGAGATTTCTTCTGCAGTAAATGACTAGGGATTCTAACAGCAAAGCTTCCTCCATTGCGTACAGTCTTAATCATCTGCAGACCAGGTTTGTCCTCTGGAATGAATCAGGAAGAGGTAATAAAGTAATTAAGACTGGAATTGTCTGATTGCTGATTGAGTTTTAACTTAATTATGCTAAGGCTGAAGTATTAACTCATTGTAAACATTGGAGATAATTTCTTGGAGATACACATTTGTGAGTGACCTGAGTAGGAAAACAACTTCACTTCATCATATGTTACCCTTGAAAGTTTTAATACTGACAGCAAGGAATTGAGAATAGAGAAGTCACTTTAAGGGATTTAATAAATAAAATAAACTTTTTACAGTATTAAACTTTATGAAAGCAGTGAGTAACTTTTCTTTGTTTGGGTGAAGGCTGTGTAATGGATCTTTCCTAGTATAGAGGAAAGGATCAGGGATTAAGAAAGGGTTATCAGAATAAGTAATAATGTATTTGCAGTAATATTGTTTATATGGGTTACACTGGCTTAAGCAGTTACCTGAGTTTGTGCTAAACGAAGTATCTTCTGAAATCCAAATCCAATGGGGTGAACAACCACAGGGAGAAATTAGAAATAAAAGTACTGAAGCTGATGTTTGATTTGAGAAATATATTGTGTATCAGATATTTCTGTGTTGAGCACTTTGTTTTCCCTTTGCTGTGTCTGCCTTTTACAAAGTTTCAGTTAAAATAAGTACTTTTATTTGTTGCATTAGCTTTCTATAAATTCTGTCTTTATCTGCTACGGAGGTTTCCTCGGCATGTCTTGCAAAAAAAAGTCAAAATCCAATGTAAACTGTTTAGCTCGTGTTTTGTAATTCTTTGCTATGCAAGTATGATATTTTTAGAACTTTTCACATAGCAATTATTGTTTCGCTTTTTGATTCCTACCCATTACCACTGGCATTTTGTCTTTGCCTATAACTTGGCTCAGTTAGTTATGCTGTGTGAATTAACAGACACTCCAATTCTAAACATGCACCTTTTTTTGTCAGCTAAGCTAATGATGGCTAATAACTCGGGATGCTGAAGGGGCACTCCCAACCCTTGGCTTTACTTTCCTGCTGCCTCCCTTGCACTGGCAATTGTTTTCATCTGATCATGCAGTGAGGTAGTTCTGGGAGCTAAACAGAAAGCTGGTAACTTGTTTATGAAGGGTTATTCTGATGGCAGTTTCCATTTGCCAGGAATAGCTTCCTAGAAAGACCTTTGCAGGTGGAGTTACTATGGAGAAAATAATAAAGGTGCCAAACTATAAATGCTAGGAATTGAATAATTAATACCAAAGAGGTAACGACGGGAGAGAAGGGGAGTACAGTTCCCTTTTTTATGGCTCTGTCTGCTCTTTTGTAAACAACAGAAATACATAAGAGTGCAAAAACCTCTGCTCCAAAGGTTTGTGCTTGATAAAATAGTCTCCAGTAGGTAGCAGTTTTGCTATTTAGAAGACCTACAGGTGAGTACATGGGCAAGTTTTGTGCTTTTGCTGCAGCATTTTGTAATTTGAGAATGTTTCTTTTTTGTTTTGTTGAAGTGTAGTTTACATATGCTTTCATGTATGTCCAAATACAAAGATGTTTCTATTTTTTTAACTTTGCAGGGTCTGTAGGGGTGAGATCAAGCCCCACCTTTCAGCACGCAACAGTTACAAGCACATATGGTAGAGTGTCTCAGAACTGCAAAATCCCAAAGGTACATCACGTTAAAGGACTCAAGCTAGATAGTGGAAGGGTGAGGCAGGAAGTAGGTTTCCCTGTCAGTTGTGTATCTCAGTGCAATGCTTAAGATATCTTTCTGTCTGCAAGTGACAGTCTACATACCTCTCCTTGCAGTAGGTGACTCCAAGCAGTAGTTTCCACAAATGCTTAAATGGAAATGGGGTAAGGGCAGCTGTACAGCTTGAAGACCACTCTGTCAAATATCTTCATTATCTATAGATTACATTCTGTAGGACTGCTTAGCACATGCAACTCATAAAGGTATTTCTTAGCAAGCACACTATTATAGCTTGAGTTGTGGTGGAGCTCTCATGATAAAAGGGTTCTGTCTTTATCAGCACCATAAAAGGCATCAATGCAGCCTCCAGTCTGTCTTAAACCCTGTGTTTCAGTGAAGACTATTCATTTGGATCAACATGAACTGTTCTGGAGATCTAAAGGGTCGCCTTCTCAATTTTATAGAGAATCACTTCAATTCTGAGGATGAGAAAGGTGGTGCATGCAGGAAGTAAGAGTTAGTATGGCAGTAAGAAGCAAAAACCTTTGATTCCTTAGCAGTTGGTGAACATGCATGAACACCAATATTATTTCATCTTTACTCACCCTTTTGTCATATAGTACAGCTAACAATGAAGGACCAGAGGGATGTAAAGGAAAATGCAGGCAATTTTTCCTAACCGGAGAACAAGGAAGATATTCAGTAAACATGTAAAAAGAACCAACACTTTTCTTCCATATTTGAAGCAGAAAGGCTGATCCCCATTCTGGAATTGTCATCTAGGACTTTAGACCATATATCCCACTCGGTCTAGTATGAAAAAGAAGTCAGACTTCCTGCCAAAGTATCAATGATAACTAGGAGATGGATCAGTGATATGTGGAATTGTCCTCAAATATCGCCAGAAGAGGTGGGGGAACGCTACACCACCTCACAGACTGAAGATAAACAGTTGTGGTTTTGTTTGTCAGCACACTGCTGTAACGTGTCTTTTGATAGGATGCAGTATCTTTTCCACAGTGCATGCTGTTCTGGCTTCTGTAAGGTTAGAGAAAATTTTTGAGAACAGCCAACCTTGCACAGTCATATGTGCAAGTACTTTACCAGTGCCATATAGCACTACTGGTGAGATGAGTGAGATCAAAAAGCATCCCCTTGCAGGATGAGAGGACCATGGTAATGTTGCATCTTATGAGACCGTATTCTGAAGGGAAATATTAATCATGCACAGATGAGTCTGAAGGTGCAAACTGTATAGTGGAGGAAGCCAGACTTGAAAACTTTATAGGGGTAGATGGGCTTGAGGCATCATACAGAGGCACCACGTGACTTAGCAAGGTTAGACAGATTTGTCGTTGTGATAGGAAGAAGACCCCCCTGACAAGTTATAGCAGTCCAAAACTGATCTTGAAATGGAAAGATTCTTGCAGGTTCTAAAGAAAATGTGGAATGTGTGCTGCCTCTTGCTTGTCCTTTCACCAGCCAGCTGTTCAGACCAGGAGAGAAATAGAGTTCCATTCAGGGAAGACCAGCACCGCTGCTAACACTGAAGTGCTGCAGCAAGTCTTGAGTTGATCTTTATCGATCTGTAAAACAAAGGTGGTACTGTGTAGGTGATATGCTTCAGCAAGATAGAAATGTGCCTCATGAAGTTTGATTCTGCAAGGACAGAGGAGGATGCCAAGGGAGATGCCAAACGCTTGTTTACACAGTCCTCCTTGATATGTTTCTCTTGAGAATTTGATAACAAGGGCAGGTGAAAGCTGGTAGGCAGAAGATGCTCCTTCAGTGGGAATCTTCCACGCAGGGTCAGTCAGCAGTAGCAACTTGAATACAAATTTGATTCCCCGAAGTAAGGGTCTGAAGATTCTGATCTATAGGGACTGAAGTCCCATGTACATGTTGAGCTACTGCCAAAAAAGGTGGTGAAGGTCCTGTTGCCATCAAACTATGGTTCAGAGGGCTGGTTTTTTGCAAAATTGTACAGTATCCCAGTAGAATTGTTTCCTCCTTTTCCGAAACCTGAAGGAATGGTATTTTGAAGCACCAAGTCTCACTTGTGAGATGGAAAAGGCAAAAGAAACAGACCTTTGAGATTATAGAAGCATGTGCTGGGGACTGGTCAAATGCCCCAGACCATACTATATACATACTGTTGCATTTTAAAATAATATGGGCTAACGTGCTAATATTTAACATGGAGGGGTTGAGGATCCTGACCTGGTAACATGTCATAAGATCAGTGAGAAATGATTCAAAAGTGTAATTAACAACTCCTTACACTGAACAATGTGTTGAGCCTGCCCTGATCTCTGTGCCGTTGCTCTGGAGTGCTGTATCAAGGAATGACATGCATTCTGTGCCAGAGCCTGGACAGTCCATAGCGAAAACTCCTCATACCTTCTTACTAAGAATAATTGAGAGGATCTAGAAGCATGAGTTCAAACTACAAAAAGATGGTTACATGATGCAAGTAGCAATAAGGAACACTGAAACATTGCAGGGATATCCAGCTATGGAATGCTGTAGTCCACCTGGCAGAAAAAAGAAACGGGAAAAGTGCCAGAGTTGTGCATCAGATGCACCAGAGCATGGACACAGTCATGCTCGCTATGCAAAACTTGTCTCCAGTTTTAAAGCATTTATATAGCTGCAGGGCAGATACATAGGGATTACCACTTAAAAGGGAAAATGACATGTTTTCTATCATAAATGAGATTTTATTATTACTAGCTTCTTGATGACATTTATAATTTCTAGTCATTTTTATACTTTACACACTAACATGTATGATTTAGTATGCTTCTCCCTCTTTAATTCTGTGACAGGCTAAATTCCAGTGCAACGACATTAGCTCACATCAGCACGTTGTAAGACTTCTGAGGCTGGTGGTAGGATCACTTAAGCAATATAACTGGAGAATAATTCCTCACAGGCAAGTACACAAATGACCAGATGGCTCTCCAGTTTATGCAATCTTTAATTTTTTTTTTTTTAATTTTTATATTGGAAATGGAAGTTGCTCGGCCTATGTGATTATAGACATGTATTTCTACACTGACTGCACCGCAGATATGTTAGCTGTTCTAATAAGCTTCTGGAGATCAGCATGCTGGATGGTCCCTGATGGGGGAAAAGGAGTGAGAAAGTACTTTGCCTGTTCTACAGGATTTCCTTAGGGAAGTTACTTCAGCGTTCCAGACCTTCATTTGCTTTCTTTAAGTAGTGACCTGTGCATCTATTTCTGATTTCCTAGTTTTAAATTTATTGTAGGACCAACTGCTGCTTAAGGAGACGTAGCACTGGAGAAGACTTAAGTGTGGGTTTAGGCCACTTCGCAGGAAGCTTTGCTTGGTGGACGGCTGTTGCAGATGGGCGAAGAGAGTCACACTTACCCGTGACTGCTTTTTACTACACGCGGGACTGGCTGGGTATGATCGGCAAAGGCAAGTGTTTGTCTCTGGGTGGGCCAGCAAAAAGTTAGTTTTTAAGCGTGTGGGTGCAGCTGCCTGGCAGAAACGTACTGCAGTAAAATCCTCCAGAACTGGAATATGGCTGTCTAAAAATAACACGTAACAAAGGGTGTCCTTCGCCGGGAGATCCAGGAATAACTTGCTTTTGCTTGGGCCGAACGTGAGGCTGTCCACAGCTGATTTGCAAGCAGCCGCCTGACCGGGGACCGCGCAGGAGCTAACTTGCGAGCACGTTTTCAGCGTAGGGCTCTCGGGCTCGGGCTGCCCCCGGAGACACAATAAACGCCGCTCGCTGGTAGTTGGGAGCGCTGGTTTTGTAACAGGCCGCGGCCCGCCCCCGCTCCGTCCGCCCTGCGCCGGGGCGTCTGAACGCTCTCGCCGGGGGCGCGGCGGCGCGGCCCGGCCGGCCCTGGGCGGGAGCGCGGCGGGCTCGGCCGGCCCTTCCCGCCCTGTGCTTCCCCCCACCCCCCACCCCCGCGGCGCGGCCCCGTCGGCCGGAGCGCCCCGTGCCGGCCGGTGCCGGGCCGGGCGGCCCCTCGTGGCCCTCCGCCACCCGGGGGCGGGGGTAGCGGCGGCGCGCAGGCCCCGCCCCGCAGCGGCGGGGCTGGGCGGTGCCTGGCGCCCTCACGTCCCTTCCCTCCCTCTCCTCCCCCCCCGTCGGCGCAGCGCTGTGGTGAAGCCGCATTGTTTGTGCCGAGGGGGGAGGGGAGCTTCTCAGCCCCGGGAGCTGAGCGCCGAGCCCGCAGCCGGACGGCGACCTGCGCCGCGCCTCACGAATGCGCCGCGCCCGGCTGCAGCAGCAGCCCCGCACCCAGCGCCGGGTCGCCGCCGCGGGCAGCGCGGCCCTCGCAGCGCCCGCTCGCCCGCCCGCGGCTGCCGGACGCGGGGCCAGGCGACAGCACCGGCGGGACCTCCGCCATTAAACCGGCCGCAGCGTCGGCCGCAGAGGCGGAACGGGAGGTCTGTCAGCCGCGCTTCGGCGGCTCCCACAGCGTGAGTGAAGCCGGGCGGGCGGCGGGGGCTGGCGGGTGGGGGCTGCGGGGCCAGGAGCCGGCGGGTCCCGCCGCGGCGAGACGGAGACCGACGGGGGGGGGGGGGGGGGGGGGAGGGCAGGGCGGGCTGGGCACGGCGGTGGGGAGAGGCGGCCGGGGGCGAGGCGGGCGGGCGGGGAGGCTGCGCGGGGGGGAGCCGAGCGCAGCGGTCTGGGGGAGGGCGCCGCTCGAGCTGTTTTGTCAGCCGCCATATTTGTGGGCCGAGTATTTTCGCGGAGGGGAGGGAGGTGACTGTTGGGAAGGGCCGGAGCTGATGGGCCTGGGCAGGAACCATCCTCCCGGGGGCCGGGAGGGGGGAATGTCGGGGTCGGGCAGGAACCATCGGCGCGGAGGGGTGTGTGCACGCTGGAGGCTCCCTGGGCGTGGGCAGGAAGTGCTCGCGCAGGACCGGCGAGGGCGGGCCCGTGGGCGTGGGCAGGCCGCGCGCAGGGGGCGGCCGCGCCGGTAGCCGGGCCGGGGGCGCGGGAGGGGGCGGCCCCAGGGATCCCGCCCCGGGGGATCCCGCCCCGCCGGCCCCGGCCCGGCAGGCTGGGCCGCGTGAGCCCCGGCCCCTGGCATTCCCCTGAGGGGACTGGTGCTGCTCCACAGCTGACGCCGTGGGTGGCGGCCGCCCCGTGCTGGGTGTAGGCAGCGCTTGCTCACCTTCCCTCATTGTCTAGGGGCGAAGAGCATTCCTGTGCCTTTCTCTTTTTAATGGTCTGCATGGAAGTGTCCATTGAGAATGGAATTCCCTCTTTCCATTGAGCCGGGCGTCTAGGGGCCAAAGGCAATTTATTTGCAGAGGAGGAAGGTAACTAGGACGGAGGCTGTAAAAGGAATTTTTACCATACTTTTCCTGTTGGCTTTAGCTGTCCTGCACGTTGATAACAAGTATATCTTGCCTCATACCGCGTATTCCACACAAACAGCTGTCTTCCTGTGCTTTCATTGTGGTGAGGGAAAGCGTCTGCTGGTGACTTTCTTCCCAAGCAGCTGATGCAGTTCCAAGAGAGGAAAGCTGTGGATAACTTTCCTGTTTTATCTCCTGCAGTCTTCGAGTTGTTGTAAAAGACAGAAGAGTGCTAACAGAAGTGCATGAAGTAATATCATTTTGCTGTTAGTGTGATATCTTTGTTAATATTGAATGGCAGCTCTCTTAGTTTACTCTTTTTCAAACTTAAATCCCTGGTCTTTGTTCCTATTAATCTACGGGACACTGGCGGGTGGGGTGGGAGAGAAAAAAGATACCTGATAATTAACTCGGAAAAGCAAACCAATTGCCAGTCGTGAATTTGCTATGCAGAAATCTGGTCTTTATCTGGAATGCTTATGGGACATTTGCAAACAGAATTTGGAGAAACAAAACAAAACACTCCTTTGGCTTATGGAGCGTTTAAGTTATTTGTGCTAAGTTTCTATGAAATTCGGCCAGAGTACTACCAGTTCCACTTCAGTGTTCGTTGCATTGAACTTGTAGGGTATCTATTCTGTGTTCAACTGTGATTGTGATTTGCTTCCTGATTTAGCTTTATTCACAGTTGAGTATTAAAGGGAAGATGTTTAGGTGTTAGCTCAGTCGGTTTTTATCATTCTGGTTCGTACAGCTTATTTGACTTTTGTCATAGTTGTCCTAACTCTTAAAGCAAGAACACTTGTGCTTTTGAATATTTTTCTTCCTGTTCTGCTTGCGGCCATGCTTAAGAAATCTCGGGAACAGAGGGGGATGGAGAGCTTGGAAACCTAGCGTTAATGCTTTATTTTTTTGTGATACTGGGTTGAGTCAGATAGTGAAGTCTGGACAAGTTGCACGTGTTTTTTTTTTAGTCTCTGAAGGCTACATCTCATCCCTCCCCCAGTATTTTCAAAACAGTCGCTATCCTTATGAACCACTATGAGTAGATAAACAACGAGCTAAGTTGCAGGAAGGGTCATTTAAGAAGAGAAATACAGACTTTTACATCTAGACAGAATTAAAATGCAGTTACATGAGGTAAACATAATTAAATAATTTGTTTGGTGACTAAATTAAAGACAGATACTAAAAAATGCCCATAAAATGAAACCATTCTGATCTGTAGTAGATTGCTGTACATTGACACATCGGTGTATTTTAGCTGAAGAATCCCTCCTTCCTTGTTCACAATAATAAACAGAAATTGCAGCCGTTGTTTTATCTTTGCCTCTGAATTATAACATCTGTTGTGAAGCTGGGAACTAACTTTTAATTCAGGTTGAATTATCAGTATGCTTTTGTTTATTGGACCTTCTGTAGCAGTATTAGTGGTTTAAACTTCTCTGCAGTTAAGAAAACAGTATGTTTTAATGCTGTGTTGTTTTACAGAATTAAAATACAAAGGTTTTTTCCAAGCTTGTTTGACGAGATGGAGCCTTTTTTATTTGTGTGTTTATATAGAGCAGGTCAGAGTTCTGTCATGATTAAGCACTGACTGTTGTCTCTTTTTGTGCTTGTGCTGTAAAAGCAAGTAGTAAAGGTTAAGGATTATTTGTGTAAAAGTCAGATCTGTAAGCAATGCAATTCTTGCATGAATAATAACATCAGCTTAGGCTGGGAAAACAAGGTCAGTTTGCGAGAGCAGATAGATCAGACCCTCTCAAAAACTAGTTTTAATGCTAGCTGACTAAGTCATTTAGTCTTCCTGTAAAAACAGGTCCTTCTGAAACCAGGACAACTTTGAAGGTTCACCTTTGTGGCATCTAGACTTAAACAAAAGGTAGGCTACATGGAGTAGTTTATGTAATTCTTCCAGGCCTTGCTGTTTTTTTCCTAAAACAGATAAACTAGTCATTAACAGTAGTTATGTTTTGATCTCTGCTTCTCTGCTATTTGGCAATACATGCTAACAGTAGTTGCACAACACTGACTTGAAGTGCCGAATTGAAATGGTAAGGACCTAATAATACTTCAAGCCAGTGATTAAAGATCAAGAGTTTTCTGTAGCTGAGGTTGAGTTTTGCTATTTGTTAATGATTTATTAGGAAGAAGGGGGGACAGAACTTTTAAACTTGACCTTACCAGTTTTGTAATAATTCAAACCCTCACAGGGGAAAAAAAAACCCAAAACAACCCCAAACAAAAAACCAACATGAAAATGTCAAAAGCATAAGTATGGAAGCTTTTAATTAGAAATTTTATAATTAAAGCGCATACTTGTCCTACTAATGGTTCTTGATGGTTGGGGGAGGGGGGAAGCTACCTTTTGTATGGTTTGTGGAATGATTTTTTTGCAGTAGGTGATGAACTTGAAAATTACATTAAGGAACTTGGGATTGCATTTAAAGACAGGGAGATTTTTACCTACCCCCGTTGCTCTGGGAACAACTCTAGAAGAATATTGAGGGAGAAGGGTGTGTGTGTACATGCACCCATACATGCAGGGAGCATGTTTTTGCTGTAAGTCAAATCTGCTTTACAGGTGGAAAAACTAGTTGCAGTCCATACTGCGCCATATTGGGCACTGCAAGTTCAGTTGTGTTCTTGTTACTTTGTAAAGAATAATAGGCTCTTTAAGAATTGAGAAAAGTAAAACAGCAAAAGAGCCGTCAAAAGTACATACTTGCCAAATTTGGAAGCAGGCGTGTTTTTCTAGCTTTTAAGTATAGCTATAGTAATTGGATTGTTAACCTGACTATTTCAGATTGCAATGGAAAAAACTGCAGGGAAGACTGTTTTTCTTTCACAATTTTGTTCTTTTGGGGGGAGGTCTGGAGAAAGTAATCTAGCTGTTGGAAAAAAAATATTGAAACTGCAGACACCCTTAAGGTATTAGGAAATACTGTATTGAAGGTTTTATTACAATGTAACAAGTGTGATATTTTGTTTCTTTTTCTGTGGCACAAAGAAATGGTTTTTTCCTCATGCAGAGGTCTTACAGATAGCTCTTCCGTAGGATTTTTGTATCAAGGATTTTGCATAGCTGTATTTACTTAGAGAAGCTGTTATTTAGGAGATCTATTTATCATTAGGTTAAATTTGTGCAAAACTCTGTGAGCAGTCCCGTTGAGTAAGGGTGACAGGCTTTTATTTATTTATTTATTTTTAAGTTGAGTAGATATGTTGAGGGCTATAGAGCTGAAGGTTGGGGGGTTTTTTGCTATAATAAAGCTAATACTTTAATATGAAGGTTTTGAGTTGTAATACTAACTGTTGCTCTAATTTTAGGTAAACATTACCAAATGAGGAGAAAAGGAAGATGTCATCGAGTATCGGCAGCAAGGCATTCTTCTTCCCCGTGCAGTATTAAGCACTCCCCCACACGAGAAACCTTGACGTACGCTCAAGCTCAAAGAATGGTTGAAATAGAAATTGAAGGTCGCCTGCATAGGATCAGTATCTTTGATCCTTTAGAGATCATTTTAGAAGATGATCTTACAGCCCAGGAAATGAGTGAATGCAACAGCAATAAAGAAAATAGTGAAAGACCACCGGTTTGTCTAAGAAGCAAGCGGCATAAAAATAACAAAGTGAAAAAGAAAAATGAAGCTCTTCCGAGCTCACACGGTATACCTGCTACAACAACTCCTCTTCCAGAACCAAAAGTACGGATTGTTGAATACAGTCCTCCTTCGGCTCCTCGGAGACCTCCAGTTTATTACAAATTCATTGAGAAATCAGCAGAAGAACTTGATAATGAAGTTGAGTATGACATGGATGAAGAAGATTATGCATGGTTAGAAATAATAAATGAGAAGCGGAAAAGTGATGGAGTGTCAGTTGTTTCACAAAATATGTTTGAATTCCTTATGGATAGGTTTGAAAAAGAGTCTTATTGTGAGAATCAAAAACAGGGTGATCATCAGTCTTTAATTGATGAAGATGCGGTGTGTTGTATATGCATGGATGGTGAATGTCAGAACAGCAATGTAATCCTGTTTTGTGACATGTGTAACTTAGCAGTACATCAGGAATGCTATGGGGTGCCATATATACCTGAGGGCCAGTGGCTCTGCAGACACTGTCTGCAGTCCCGTTCTCGGCCTGTAGACTGTGTGCTGTGCCCAAACAAGGGAGGTGCCTTTAAAAAGACTGATGATGATCGTTGGGGACACGTGGTGTGTGCTTTGTGGATTCCAGAAGTTGGATTTGCCAATACAGTTTTTATTGAGCCAATTGATGGTGTCAGGAACATTCCCCCAGCCAGATGGAAGTTAACATGCTACCTCTGTAAACAGAAGGGTGTTGGTGCCTGCATCCAGTGCCACAAAGCAAACTGCTATACTGCATTCCATGTGACGTGTGCTCAAAAGGCCGGTCTATATATGAAAATGGAACCTGTGAAAGAACTAACTGGCAGTGGGACAACATTCTCTGTAAAAAAGACTGCCTATTGCGATGTACATACTCCACCAGGTTGCACACGGAGACCTCTAAATATTTATGGAGAAGCTGAAATAAAAAACGGTGTTTGTAGAAAGGAGGGATCAGTCAGAACTGCTAGGTCTACATCAAAAGTCAGAAAAAAGACAAAAAAAGCCAAGAAAACGGTGGTTGAACCCTGTACAGTTATGCCAACAGTATCTGCTCCTTATATCCCCCCCCAGAGGTAAGCAAACCATCCAAGTGAGAGAAACCTCTATTTAATTATCTGTTTAATTTTAAACCAATGCTTTTAGATCCCAACTTGAAGGAAGCTTTTGTGCATTTCTTACATGTTTTACTTAAAGGCCATACTTGGAAGATTAATGTAAATTATGTGCATTACACTTTTGTGAAATTGCATTAAAAATGCAGTAACTTCCCCAGAGAAGTCAGTAAGTGGTCAAGTGGTCTGTCTTGTCCTCAGAAACCTTTTTTTTTTTTTTTTTTTTTTCTCTTGTGAGACCAAATCATGTTTTGTGTTCAGTTGTTGTCATTCGCTGTACTTTTGAGAATTAACTGCTGAATTCAGAATAGCATATGTAGTTGACCTTCATTCATATTCAAAAAACAGCCAAGCTCAAGGTTAACTGTATTCCTAATTTGGGGAATCTCAACTTCTTTTCCTAATTTTAAGAGCCCCAAAATGAAAACTACATTTGCATATACAAGATTTGAAAGTTGTTCCTATACCCTAAATTAAGTATAAACTTGTACTGTAAGATCTATATAAGTAATAAACCGCCCCCCCCCAACGCCCAGGAAATATTTTCTTTGTGGGACAGACTAACTTTTCAGGAAGTTCTTCCTAAATTTGCATTTTGCCTTTTGCAAATGCAGTAGTATTTATCAAGGCTTGGCTGAATTTGGTACTTTGCAGACTTGTTTTAGAAAAGTTACAAGTAAGTGCTGATAGTTAATAATAAGTGGTTAATGTGTTCTTAATCATGAAACCTGAAATGAGTGTGCCCTCCTGTTCAGTGATGCTATCAAATATCTGTCCTGTAACTGTAGTAAAATGTTTGTTTGAACAGAAATTAATTAAGGTTTGTGACAGAGTTTTAATCCTAATTTTGCCTTTGCTTACAAATTTATACTTTGTAAGAAGTTCTGTTTATGCTGATTTTTACATTAGTCTTCTGTGGTTCTGGCAGGAGCTTTTGTTATGAGAATCCTAATATATAAAGCATGAACACCAGAACTGTAATCGCTCTTTATGTTTAATTCTATATTTTTGTATTTTAACAGGGGTGATCGGGGGGGCTGGCAGATGGTCACAGATCTGGTGAAATTAGTGAAGTGACAGATCAGAAAGCAGGGTTGTTTCAAGTGTTGTTTTCATAAGTAATAACAGAATTGGAGCAAAATTATTTTTTATTATTTTTATTTCAGGAGTTAACTAAAGTTCATGCTGAGTTTTTTAACTTAGCTATATCTTAATTTAAAAGAAAAGTAGCATCTCTTCTCATATTTCTTTCAGTTAATCTGAGTTATGTATTTTAAAAGTTGAAATTGTTTCTGTCATTTGAGCAATGATAGAAAGCTCTGTGGCAGAAGGATACAGTTTTGGCTTTACTGAATGTTTGAGACATACTGGGTGGAGAAATGCAAGAGTGGACTAGTGTCAAAAAATGAAATTGTATGGGATATTTGTTTTGTTCCTAATGTTTTCAACATCAATATGTTTACCTCTTGAATTAAACTTGCTGATTTAAGAACAGTAGTTAAAGTTTCTTAAAACAAGCACCATTTCCACGTGCAGGTTCATTGTTCGTACTGTGATAGGACTCTGAATGCTCAGACAGGGAGGGCTCTTAAAATAATACAAATAAACCATGCTTCTTTAAAAGCAGACTCCAAGGTCTTAGGTATTAGACTGTTCAGGCTGATTATATTAATCTAAATAAAAGAGATGTTGAGAGATTGCAGTCCTTTCCTGTAATAATGTTTGTTAATGTAAGTAGCTACCTATTGACTGACTTTGACAAACAGCCTTTAGCTGCAGTGTATTGTTTACAAACATCAAATTGATGGCACTGTTCTTTGTTATGATTTGCTTGGTGAAATGGTGTATTTAATTCAGTGATTAACTGCAGAAAATCTTAAGTTGACAGTAAGCAATTAATACTGTTACTTAAACAGGTACTGTTGGGGGGGTTCATATAAAAGAGTTTGGCTTTGTCTTAGGGCAGTCCTGATTGGTGGTGTAGTGTATTTTTGTTTTTTTAAGACAAAGTAAGAAAGAACATGAACTAAGTGAGTTGAGGATTAGAATGTATAGCCTCTGGCAATTCTCCCCATCTTTAACTTTCATAAAAGCCAGACCCTAAAAGGATATTATCATCAGATTTTTGTTTATTTGTTTTTAGTACTGTCATTAGATGCCAGGAACAGAAATAAAGAGGTTGTGTTTTGTTTGGGTTTTTTTGTTTGTTTTTTTTTTTTTTTAATAAGGACTACATTTCTTTCGAAGACTGCAGAGAGAGATTAAGTTTTATTTCTTTTATGCTTAGTTTCATGTTACTGGACACAAGTCTAGTTCCTGTATTTTATGTCAGAAGTGTGAAAAATAGGCACAGTTCAAAACTCTTAAACGTTGTAAATTGCTTGTCTTTAGTTGAGGGAGACTGTTGCTTAAGTACTGTTTGACTCTGTAATGTGAATGTCCTTAGGCCTAGAAAACTCGATACCTGAATTAAAAGCAAAATAGAAATGGGCATATTAAAAGGCAAAGTGAATATGCTTCAGATCCAAATCTCAGTTGTCTTAATTTTCTTTGGCTGTTCTTTTTTTTTTTTTTTTTATTCCCCCCCACCTCCTTAGAAAAACCCCTCTGTGTTATATACATACTCGTAAACTAATAGAATGATGTGGATCATTTCTCAGTAGTCTTCATTTAAATGGTCCCTATTCTCTGATCTGTTTTTTAATGTGCTTTTTTTAACTTGGAGCTGAAACATGATTTGCCTTTCCAGACATCTTGAGGAAGAGCAATTAAGCTATTTATGCTTACTGTTTAAACAGTACTGCTTTTTTACTAAATTACTTGAAATGAATGTGTTTTTAGCTCCTTGACATATAGCTGGTTCTTTAGAGTTGGTAGCTGGAGAAGTATAGAAATATGAAGATTATAATGAAGAGGAAAATACTTGGCAGATTTAGTCCCTGAGCGCACCTGCTGAAGCTTGAGGAAAACCGTCCTGCCATTTAAGTTTAGTTTAAGGTGGAAGAATTGCGTGCTGTTTCCTTACCTGGATAGTGAGTGTATATGAAAGACTGGGCATTTTAATAACACCGTTTGTAATAATTCTGTTTTCTGAAATACCTATCGTAATGTTCAGGGTATGTTAAAAAGACTGGTGTAAAACAACATCCTTCATATTGTCTACACAACTTCTGTACCTCATGAATTTCTGTATCAGCTTATCTATAGGTCAGGTTTCTATGCTACTGCCTTAAATGATTTTGAGAGCTGTACACTTTTCAGTTGCCACAATGTCTTACACAGATGTCATACTCTAACCTTTTTGCTGTTAAATTATGTGGAAAATGTCATTCTGTAGGTCTTTTGTAATTCATTATATGGCCTCTCGGGCTGTCATCTGTGAACTGCTCATTTAAGAGTGTAGGATCAGAAGCTGCTAACCATTAATAAGAGATGAATGCTTGCTTCCCCTGTCCTTTGGTTTTGGTTTTTCTGGTTTTGTGTTTTTTTAATGCTGGGCATCTATCTGTCCAGTTGCCTAGGTATTTTAGGAAGTCTGTACCTAAGTATCCACTTCCAAAGTTGCAGTAGATCATGTCAGAGCCTTAAGGTGACTATGGTTTTCAGTGCTCTCAGTGTTGACTTCTTAGTAACTTGCTTTAGCACTTGTAATAATAATGGGACCACCAGGGAACCTCCTATGACATGCGATTTGCATCAAGCCTTTTGGCTACAGAAGTGTGTTACCTCTTTACTGGGAAATACCGTTCATTTTTTCTTGAAATACAGAACTGCTGAAAATTATTGCTTACATGGATGGTACTGCTTGCATTGAACAGGGCTTTTTTGTTGTTCTTTCTTTGTTTTGAAAAGGCAGAAATGAGCTTAGTCTAAAGTCACATGTTTCTGAGAAGTGTCAGAGCAGCTGTGTTATGTGCAGGGGTGAGTGGGGAAGACACTTTGAAACTGTACCTCTGTATGGGAGGGACAGGCAGAACTGGCACCTGTTGCAAATGGTTCTCAGAAAAGTGGCTTCCAGCTGCCACCAACTAGTTTGTCTGAAGACAGTGGCAAATTTGTTCTTGCGGTGTTCATACTCTTTGAATTTTGCCTGGGAGATATTTTTTTTTCTTAATTTTTACGGGTATAGAATTTCCCAGTTAAGAAATCCTAACTTGTAGGGCTGACTTGACAATCTAAATCTAGTTTCTTGCCTATGTTAATTATCTTGTACAGCCCCTTGTGCTCCATGTCTTGGGGATTTTTTTTTATTCCCCCTGCTGCCTTATTCAGTGAGTAGGATGGGTACACAGAGAAGAGTTGGAGTGTTAGCTGTGAAAATTACCTGGTTTCTCTTATGTTTGAGTGCTTGATCCTTTAGTATAACATAGTTTTGGTGTAGTCTTTTAATCTTATATGTTGAAAGAGGCATTTAAAATTTGTTTACTTCATGAAAAGCAAAGCCAGTATCAATATTCATGGTCTCTGAAAATGTTGTGAAACTAGGATATTGTGGCTGTATACTTTGGGGAAACTGAATGTGATGTAAAATACTTAATCTTCAATAATTTTAAAGTTACACTGAGGTACAGTATAATCTGCTGTATTAAAATACCATTCATGCAAGTATTACTGTAAGTGAAAACAGAGATTTTAAAGCAAATATTTGCTTTCATCTTTAGTTTTAGTTTCTACATGGTATATTTGTAGTGTCTGAAATTAAGAAAGCATTTGAAATGCAATACTTGTACAGAGAGCAAAAGATAAGCAAAAAAGCTCCACTTTCATAACAAGGTGGAATGAGGTGTTACACTTGTTTTCCATGTCATATGCATCAGTTGTGTTGTGTCATATTACTGGAAGAGAATTAAAATATCCTTATAAAAGTAGGTAAGTAGTGGGCAGATAACTGAGCAAAAATTGCTGAGACTCTTAAAAAATATTTTCAGCTGTCTTTAGAAATCAACATTTATGTACTGTGCATTAACTGATTTTTCTATGTTGACCTCTGCTTTTATTAGAAAGCACGTTACACTGGGTAATAAAACTGGATCTGTTACTGTATGTCTCGAGGCCAAACCAATACTTCCTTTTGTTTTAGAATTTATCCAGATGAACTATCCTGAACTTTCTTACCAGATAATTAAATGTAGCCTTGTTATTTCAACACAGGAATCTTGATTGTCTCTAAAATGAAGTATGGATCAAAAAAATAAATGAACACAAAGTGATGAAACGCAGCATAAACAGAAAGGAACATTTACAAGGCCTTTGAGACACTGTTAGCCTGCATTCGTAGATGATGCTTCTTAATCATATATGTGGGTTGTGGGTTTCTTCTGGGGATTTTTTAAAATATTTTTTGGGGTACTGGGATTTTTTTTATTGCTTTCAGAAAGCTTTTAAGTGGGGGAAAAGAACAAGAAATGCCACTTAAAATTCAGCATTAAAAAAGCCATTGAAAAGTACTACTAGAGGCTGGCTGCGTTGTGAAAAAAATTGAAAGCTGAATAAACCCAGACTAATGTCTGTTAGCTGTTTATCCTTGAATATACATGTATGTATACTTTCACAAAATCATGCGGAAATACTTTAATTGCAGGAGACTATGATGCTGGTATGCCTTGTGGCTGTACCTAATAATTAAATGATGGAATCACCTAGGTAAAGTGGGAGGAGATACTAGCAGTCATCATCCACTGATGTTTCTTGTAAGATTGATTCTCTTGGAAACCTTTCTGATACATGTGGAAACTACTGCTGCTGTCATCCTGACCTCTGTGTTTAAATAAGAAAACAATTTGCACCTGAATCAAGAAGAAAGCTATTATGGTGTTCACTAACTTTGGTGCAGTGGTATTTAGGAAAAAGAAAAAAGAAAAAAAAGGTAGCTTTAGAACTTTTATTTTCAAGCTAGTTCATCTTGACTCTGGTTGGCTTGTTAAATGGGAATTAATGTGTGTTAGGAAGTGTGACTTTATTTAATAGTTGTAAAAGTGGATCTTGATTTTTTTGAGGAAAAAAAATTGGGAAAAGACTTCTGTATCTGGTCTTAAAAGCCACATGTTGATTGATGTCCAAGGGGTCATTTCCCCAGCTAAAAATCCAGAGGATAGAATTGCTGTCTCGTATTCACATATGCCCTTTTCACAAAGTGGATATAGGAATATGCAGAACATAGAATATTTTTTTTCTTTTCTCTTTGTTTTTTTTTGCATGTACAGGGCAAAGAAGCTTGAAACAGAAATTCATGTTAGATATGTCTGTAAAAGGTGCATCGTTAGTATTCTGTGTGTCCTCTAAGGATTTCAGTCCACAATTAATTATATATGTGATAATGCAGTTATGAAGAACAAAATTAATGTGTTTTTATTTTTTGATACTTCTGAATTTCCCCAGTTATGTGAACTTTCATGAAGAGGGTTTTTTTTGGTGGCAATTAGAGGGCATTGCCTTTTGTAAGTGCTATACAAAAACATGATTTGCAGAGTGTGTTGTCTGAAGAAATATCTCCTGGTAGTTTTCCATTCAATGGACAAGTTAGAGTGCACAAAAATTAGCAGATAAATACCGATATTTCTTTTTATTATGGATTTTTGATTTATACTTGTATCTTCTGCTTTTGAAGGCTTTTGATGAATCCTTTTGAGATTAGATTTCAAAATCGTGTAGTATGGTTAAAAATACTATAAAAAAAGAAGTACAGAATAATATTTTGAGTAATTTTAAGGAAAAGGCATGACTCAGTATTACGTGTAGGAAGTGGCAAAAGTAAATCTATACATGTGATTTTTGTGAGAAGGCTAAAGAGGTTTTCCAATGTGACAGGGTGGGGTTGGTTGGTTTTTTTTGTATTTTTTTTTCTTTTTTATCCTTATCTAGAGGTTTGGAAGATCACGAACTTTGTTTCTATTCTAACAATTAAGTAACTTGTTATAGCTAATGGAGAATTGACTGAAATAACACAGAATTTTCTTAACTCTTAAATACAATGTTCTACTTTCCTGTCCACGAAAAATTTTACAAGCTGCTTGCTCAAGTAGAAAAATAGATGGCTGGTTTCATAGTCGTCTGAAGCAAGAAAAAGTGCTTCCTACATGTTCAGTCAAAACCAAATACTACTTAAATACCAGTAAGTGCAGAATAAAGAATAGGAACCTGAAGAGACTTTCAGGCTTAGGAAGATGTGTCAGTAGATAAAATATATCCTGTTGGACTATTAGCGTAGCAGAGAAAGGCAAAATCAGTAGCTAGAATTTTAAAATATACAGACAAAAAGGAAAGAATGTGAAGTGATTCAAAACTGTTAGACTTATGAGGGAAGTGATCTGGGAACGGGACGTTTCTGTTTCTTGAAATCTTCAATACAAAATCTGGAAAGTAGATCTTCAATACAAAATCTGGAAAGTAGTTATAATTAGGAAAGCGTGTATTTGTCACATGGGGACTCTGCAGACTTGTGTTCTATAGAAGTTTAAATGAAATCATTGTCACCCTTTCCGGGATTTGATATGCACCCTGTTGGATACCCAGCGGACTTCTGCTAGTTACAAAAGAAACCTTGTCCTTTTTCCAAAGGAAATAAAGACATGCAAATGGACTCCCATTTTTACTTACTCATCTATCTGTGTTGTCTTGAAAGCTGATCAAAAGGTTTTCTTGCTTTTGGGTTTTTTCTAGTGAGGAAGCAGTATAATAAGTTGATGTTTTGGTTTTTTTTTTTTTTATTGAGGGTATTACAAATGCAGACACAGCAACAAAGCTGTCTCCACTGTGGGTGTTTTTTTTTGGTTTTGGTATATGGAAAGGCATTGTACAAACAATGATAAGCATCTGCTGCCAAAGGTTCTCTGCGAAGGGTAGGGTTTCATCTGTCCAAGCAGGCTTTCTTATCATTGAAAGCTGGATTTTTTTGATACGGAACTAGGAGGAATAGCTGGCAAGACCCCAGAATTAATTCCAGTTCCCAAAATAGACACTTCCATAGCTTTTTATTCTGTTTGTTCTGTTAGTTCTTTTCCAGTTAGTGTAATTGGAATTACCATAGTCGTTTGTAGGTAATTTTTTATTTCTTTTCTGCTTCCTATGAGTCTCAGTATGTTCTGTGGAACTCTACTGAGCAAGGCTTGAAAATTCAGATGTTCTTGAAAGTCTGTTTACTTTTTAGCATTTGTTCAATTTAGATATTTTTTTTTTTAGTTCTGACAGGTTTTAGAAACATATCTGCAATCTTTGTGTGGGAAAATAAGGGTATTTTATTTGCTCAGTAAAGTGGAACTTAATGTGATCGTGTATGGGTATTACCATAGTTCAAGAGAAACTGGTATTTTAGTGATACTAAATAAAATATAGTCTCAGTTTTTTGTGTGTACCTTTAATATAGCTATGTTAGATAAAGGAGGATGCAAAATAAAACTGATGAAACTGGAGGCTCAGGGGAAGTATAGTAATTAAAATACTAGGTTTAGTTCAAGTTTGAAAATTGATTTGTTTTAGTGGGTATTTGATCTTACTTGATCTTACAGATTTTCATATTAAGTTCCTTCTGCAAATACTGGCAACAGCACGTACTTGCGTAAGGAAATTTTCTCTTCAGTTTGTTTTGAAAACTTGAGAATGGAGATTTGCTATAGAAGTCTGAATATAATATTGAAATGATATATGAGACTAAAAACCCTGTATGATTTGTGGAGCGGTTAGTGATGATTAATAGAAAAGTTGCTGAATGTCATTTACTTTCTAAGGTTAAGCTGCCACATAGTCACCAAAAATACTGTTTTCACTTTTTCGTGTAACCAGTTGCTGTAGTTGCCACAGTGACACATAACAAACTGGGAGAGGAAGGCAGTCATGAGTAGGAAGAAGGAAGCTGTGAGGTTACAAATATGAGAGGATCATATCTCTTATGTTGACAAAAAATACTTTATGCATTTATAAAAAATGAGGAAATACAGGACTGAGTAACACTTAGCTTTCTCTGAATGCTTTGACCAGTGCATTAGGAGTATCACTCTTTACAGGGTGGATTATCCATCAAATGTCTCTGTGTGAATAGAGGGTTAATGTAGTGCAGCATATAAATTACAGTTTCTCACCAAAGCTGTTAATTTTCATTTTAATTTAAATTTGAGTTTGCTTACTCTTTCAAAACAAACCAATTTCTTCTTCTCGTCCTTGTGTTGCTTTTGTAAATGCAACATATTTTTGATGCCATAATTTATGCTTCAGCCTGAACTATGGTTTCAAAAGGATCTGTGTTTTTTTTCTGCTCTTCATTAATGCTTTTTTCCCAACATAGATGTAATTTTTTTTTTTTAAAAATGTAGAATATGCAGCAAACTCCTTTAAGACGACTAATAATTTAAAAATTCTAGTTTGACGGTTTAATTTCAACATTTAGAAATTTAGTTCAAGCTCAGGTAGCAGAAAGGAGCTTGTCCAAGACTGGTGCATACCTGTATGCCTTATTTCATGCTTTTGTGGTCAGCTTTGCTGTGGCTGGACGTATCTTTGTGGTGAGAACCTGTTTCCTAGAATGGTAGTGCTGCCACGGGTAGGAGCTTCTCTATCAATACCCAGTCTGTGCTACTCCTAGCGTTCTACAGCAGTGGACAAATTGTGTCTTATTTTCTCAAAACAGTTGTATTGTCTGCCAAAGTGTTTTGGACAGTAAACGTCTACTGGGAGTATCTGACAAAGCAAAAAGGTGATCAAGAAATTGCTATAGTTAGTGGGTTCTTAGGGTCTAGCAGTAGATAAACATGTTATATCAGTAAGATCATAGTGTAGAGGCCCTGTAGATAAATGCCTTGTGAAGAGCTTCTGACCTTTGTATTTTGAGAAACTAAGGGGTGATTGGTGGTGTATTGCCACTACTGAAATCCGGTGTCTACCTGAAGTATGAACAGCCAGTATTTGTTTGGGTTTTTTGGGAGGGAAGGCAGAAAGGAGTAGATTCTTACCCCTTGTTAAGTAGTTTCTTCACTCCAAATTATTCTCCTCCAACTTTCAAAATACAAATAAACAGAAGATATCTTCTGTGAACATCTTTACTAAGCTTATTCTAGCACTTTACCATTGTAATTATCTATGAATAGAATGGTTTGTTATGTGAATGGGCAAATGTACTTAAAGCTGTAATTAAAGATGTTTGCCTAGTCTTGCCACATCTGATGGGTGTGAAGCCAAGGCACCTTTCTTCATGTTAAGTTATGATTTTCTGATCTTTCCAAGTAGGTATATATTTTGCTAAGGCTTTTTGACTTGGTTCAGTAGGTTTTGCTGTTTCCAAGAGATGTGAAAGTAATTATTTCATTTTGATTGCATTCTATAATTAATTGTAATTCTGTTGTGTTTGAAGTTTAATATGGTCACATTAAGGTGTGTTCTGCATAGAGTGAGTCTTTGTGGAGCTTGCCTCTGCCCTTCAGTGAAAGACTTAAAAGACAGTCCTAAGCCCATCTTGAGGCTTTCTCACCTTTAAGTTAAGCTAATTTTTTTCAAGAATGCCTAACTGGCTTAGTTATTAATCGAAAAAAATATGTCACTGAAGAACTGAAGGACACAGTGGGACTGTATTTTAAAGAAAACCTGTGTTTGCTCTGTCTTTACGACTCAAACCTCTGTAGCTACAGTTAGCGTAGCACTGAGTAGACCTATATTGCACGTTACCTTCTATGCAGTCCCAGAAAAAACAACCAGGGATAGATGACCTTTGGTGAACTCAGGGTAGACTCACTTATGTCAGTGAAAATCATCATTGACATCTCCCAGGTGTTCTTAAAATTAACGTTTTGCCCAAGGTTTACTTACACCTTTACATTTTAATTAGGTATTTAACTACTTTTCTTCTGTCACTCACCTGAGAAACTGCTTTATTTCTAATAATAAAAGGGAAAAAGCAGGAAAAGACTACTATGTGTGTATGTTCATGTTTTGGGGTTTGGGTGTTTCTTGGGTGTTTTTTTTTTCCCCATTTAAATGCTTTGTGGTTGTGCTCTACAAATCAGACACTTCTTGAATTTAATTTTTCCTATTATGTTATTAAATTTTATTTCTCTGATAAACCTACTACCATTGTAGAGTTTTGCTATGGGCAGTAATATACTGAGTGAAGAATTGACAGATTTCTGTTCATTGATACTATCTTTTCTGTAATTTTTACATTCAGCTCGGGGAGATCCTTTCTCTCCAACTCATCCATGCCCTCAAACAAATGAACAATCCCCCTAACAATACAGGTGGTTGGTGCCTTGGGGCATCTTGTGTTAATTTTGCAAGGACTGTCACCTGTGACAAATCCCTGCAATATCATACAAAACCAAAACTTTTTAATTCTACAACCATTAACTTTTTTTGGAAATATTTTGCCTTGATTTCTCACAGAGAGTTGAAGATCTGTTTCAGATAAACTTCTTTTTTTAGGGCAAGTTTTGAGAGGTTAGTTTTCATGTGTGTGACTTGGAAATATTAACGTGTCATTATTCAAAAAATAGTCAAGATTGTTGTGTGTAGTATTTATACAGCACTTTATTATTTTTAAACAGAGGGTATGTAAACAGTATTTGCATCTCTTAAACAAGTTTGAAGAACATACTACTTATTTAATCAAGATGCTTTGCTTAACTGTATCATCCTCTCTTGCATCTTTTCTGTGTGGACATTTTTATTGTATGTGTGGGGTAAAATCGTAAGTGTTCTGTTTTACATTTTTTGTTTGCTTTATTTACCAAAATTTAATTTTAGTAGATGAGTCATACAAGCTTTTTGTTGCATGTTTTTATGTAAAAAGTTTGAACATATATTATGTTCAAAATAAATTACTAATTGTGTGTGAAGGTGGTAACAAGTTATCTGCAAACTTTCGTAGGCATTTAGAGCTTTATTTCTGATTGTATTTTCAATAGGAAAATTATGCTGAATAAAGCTTTATTCACAGCCCTAATCTGGGATTGCTCTTGGGATAATGATCATGAAAAAAATTGATACCCTTTAGCTTTATAAAGTACCTGAACATACTTGGTAGAAACCACAGTGTCAAGCAGATGTATTTGATTGTAATGTACTTCTCAGAAATAATTGTACTAAAAAGGATGTCATTGAAAGAAATTAGTAATCTGGTGATCGCTGCTGTTATGTTATACATTCATGCATATCTGATGTTTAACTTCCATAGACAAATACTTTCTATACTTTACTGTGAAAAATACAATCTCAGTTTTTCCATATTTTAGATTAAATAAGATTATGAATCAGGTGGCCATTCAGCGGAAGAAGCAGTTTGTTGAACGAGTTCACAGTTACTGGTTGCTTAAAAGACTGTCTAGGAATGGTGTTCCTCTGTTGAGAAGGCTGCAGTCCAGTTTACAGTCACAAAGAAACACACAACAGGTATGTGATACACTTTTTACTTATAAGAAGAAATCAGAAAATCTCTATTTTATAGAGTAAAAAATTAACCAGGAAACAGCACAGAGTAAAAACTTTCTCTTCTTCAAGACTGAGTAAATTCTTTGTCTTATTTATTCTTAAGTAATATGACCTATATTGAAAATCAGACATTATTTAATCCATTTTAATTTGTGAGGTAGAAAAAAATATTTGTGTGGGTTTTTCTTTCATTTTGCTTAAATGTTTCACAAAAATGCTGTCACCAAAACTATCCTAATACCATTGTTCATTGACTAGTATTGTGTTTGGAACTGACTCAATGTGCTGTGAGTTAGTAAAATAAGAAATAAATTTTGTTTTAAATTCATGAAAAAATGTAAAGCAAATATAATCTTCAATACTTGTAACTAAGAAAACGGGTATTTTTACTTCAGATCCTTATTGCCCGTCTTGTTTGGTAATAACAGAACAAAGAACAAGCTGTTGATGAAGTTCAGAGACCCGTTTCAACTTTTAGTTTCACTTTTGATGTAGTTAAATTGGATTGTAGACAAGCATAAACATGCTGGTATTTTGTGAAAAGTCAAACTCATCCTAGATAAAATATGTCTAGGTTGGTTAAAGTTGTATACATTTACCCATCAAAATTGCTGAAAAACAGGAAAATGGTCACTCCAGATGTGTATCAGATTCAGAAAGTGTTACTCTTCTGCTTCCCATTTTTGTAATACGAACAGCTCTTCAGTGATGTTAGAGGGTCTGGCAGGTTTTTCCTTGTTTTGGTTTCAAGTCACTGGGTGTCTTCGAAAATACTTTAAAAGGTCTTTTTCTGAATCCCATGTATGGATCCATATGTGTAGACCTTGAAACACTGTGAAGCATCATAACATGGAAATTCTTACTGCATCCCAGTTACCTTTTCTAATTGAACTGAAAATGTTGCTGACAGTGTTCTTTCCATTCTCCAGGTGTTTGATTTCCGGTGGAATTGTTCATGTAAAATAGCCTCTAGGACTTAAGAATGTATTTGATAATAATTCACTTGTATTAAATTGAGGTTGGTTTTTTTCCTCTTTAAGGATTAACTATTATTTTTGTTTGAATTGCATTGCTGTTTGCTGATTAAGTCATTAATTGATGTAGTCATAAAAATACAATTGTCAACACTGCTTCCTAATTATTTGATCTGACATTTTTGTGTATGGTTTTTTTTTCTTAGCTTTTCATGAAAATAATTAATAATTCCCAGAACAATTGAGGTTGGTAGGGACCTCTGGAGGTCATCTGATCCAAATCCACTGCTCAGGCAGGGCCACTTAGAACACGTTGGCCAGGACCACTTCCAGACGGCTTTTGTGTATCTCCAAGGGTAAAGACTGCACAACCTCTGTGGGCAACCAGTGCCAACGCCCTCACAGGAATCCAAAAAAAAAAAAACCCACCAAAACACAACAAACAAAAATCAAAGAAACAACAAAAAAACCACACCAAAAAAAAAACCCCAAAACACCCCCAAAAAAGTGTTTTCTGATGTTCAGAGGGTCCCTCCTGTTTTTCACTTTGTGCCCCTGGGCTCTTGTCCTGTTAGTGGGCACTACTGAAAGGCGCCTGGCTCTGCCTCCCTTTTGAGGTATTTGTTTGGATTGATCACATTTCCCTAGATTGATCACATTTCTCCCCTTAAGCCTTTTCTTCTCCAGGCTGAACAGCCGCAGCGCACTCAGCCTTTCCTCATAGCTGAAATCTCTGATTCTTTTTAGGTGGAATGTAGCGATAGATTCCTTTTAGGTGGAATTAACTTTGAATATAAATTGGCCACTTGTTCATCTTCCTTTCATTGCTTCTATATTAGTCCATTTTAATACTATTTTTTTGGGTTGTAACTTCTCTAAAATATTTTGTATTCTACTTCTGATCTTGGATTAATCTTTTAATTCTGTTGGAGAAGTTTCTATTCTGAACGGTGGTGCCTGGCAGTGACCTTATAATAGCTGAAATTAATGTATTCAGATAGTAGACTTTTTTAAAAAAATGAGCTTGAGTCCTTATAAATAATAAAATCAAGCAAAAAAATCTGGGGCTCATGTGGCATTATCAATCTAGACTATAATTAGTGTCTGAAAAATTATACTTGCTAGTTGGTAGTTCAAAAGTACTTTTCCTATTGAGATGGCATGATGAGACTGCAACATTTCTAAATACTTAAACAGTAGCTACCAAGATAATATTACTCTTATAATTGATGTTTTGGTATAATAGAATATGCCTTAGGTAGTGGCTGTTTAAAATCTTTGCCTGTTTGCAGTCCTGTATAAACACTATTTCTTTTCCAATTACAGAAATTAGAAAAAGAAGAAAGTAAGAAAATAATGTCATCATTTTCTAAATTGGAAAATACTTGATTTGTTTATTAAAAATTGAGGCACTTTGAGACTTTATTCTTCAAAACTAATAATTGAAACTAACTTTGTCCTATAAAAAGAAAAAAGCAAATTTCAGGCAAAGTTGAATATTAAATGATTCCATTGATGAAAAATATGTAGCTAGTGCTTTTCGGTGAGTAGCAAGTGTCCAGTATATGACACTGTCTCTTCTCCACAGCATCAATAAGTATTTATAATACCTAGTAAAATAATTGTAACTGCAAAGCATTTGATGCATTAGTCATTTTTGTTACTCGAAGTATAAGCCAAACCATAATGAAGATTTTATTAAAACAGCTGTGGCATAGCTGTTGTGAGAATGCCTCAAAATTTTGGGGATACAGATGGTTATTTTGGTCTAAAAAGGAAAATTCTTTTTACCTTATTTTATGTGAGAGGTCAGAAAGTCGAGAATCCTAAATAGGTTTTCAGTCAGTCAAAGGAATGTAAACACTGATGTAATACAGATTCAGAGGAGATTTTTTTCTAAATTATTATTATTGTTGTTGTTACTTAAACCGAAAAGAAATGTTATGAGGAATCAAAACCCTGATAATGGTTTCAAGATGTCTAGTGGAAGGTGGTTTTGATCCCTCTAATGATTGTTTACTAGAACAAATTTGACAGGGGGGGAAGCATTCATGATTTAGGATGACTTCCTAATGAATGTGTTTCAGAGCTCAGTTACGGTATGCTTTTGAAGGTGACGTTATATCAACTAACAATTCCAAACCAGGCAAGAAGATCTTAACTTACATACTACCTCACCATCTGCAGGAGCAAGGAACCCTCTGAAATAATGGTTTATACTATCACTTCTCTCTCTACTTAGAAATTCAGGAAAGATATTGGAAATACTCGAATAAACTTGCATCCCCATTATTTTTTTTTTTCTGTACGTAAAGAATGCTTGAATAAGATGTGAAATTTAAGTGCAGTAACTTGTTGCAGCTGTAATGCAGTTGGTTTAAAACAGCTGTTCAGAGAAATAAAGTGGAAGGTGCAGGTGGCTAAGGACATCTGCACTGAGGATTTCACTAAGAACACAAGTTGCAACTACTGAATGTTTTCGCCTGATTGGCATACAAGTGCCGGCAGAGAGTTTTAATAAAAATAATTGTATTGGTCAAGGTCCCGTTTCATCACCACAATTCTGTTTTTGTTTGGCTCATATTAAATTACAGTCCCTGTAGGGAGTGAGGCTGTGCCCATGTATTCACATCCAGCATAAGGAGTGATCTGTTGGTCCAGTCTTCCTGCTAGTATGCAGAGACTGGTAACGTACTCACGGTGGGAGTTGGAGCTGAAGACCAGTTCAATTGATACATATTCTCTGTGTAGACTTAGCAGTGCTTCCCTCTTTCCTCAACTTTAATAAATTGTGTCAGTTTTAGCTTTTCTAGGTAATATTTAGTGGTCAGCAGGAACTAAGTCAATCAGAAAATACCAGAGAGTTTCTTTCTGTCATCAGCCAGAAGAAACTTCCTGGCTTTGTTATAGAAAGGAAGATTTGGAAGAACTCTTTTACAAGGAAGTTAATAGAAATTTCCTTGTGAGAAAGTTTTTGGAAAAAAAAAATTTAAAAAATTGAAAAGAACTCTTTTTATCCAAGTTTATTACTAGTTAGCACAATGCTCTGGTTTCCAATACCTCTTTTGAGCTTGCCTGGATCTTTTAATGCAATTAAGGTATATGTTGTATGTCAGGTAATAAATATGTTAGGGTAAAGGAGGTTTGTATTAGCTACTACAACCATGTCTGCCAACGTTAGTTTGCATAGAAGTGTCAAAAAATTGTAGTCTTGGAGCTATTAATCCCCAAGCGTGAGTGGCATTAAAGAAGGGAGTGTATGTGTGCACAAACAAAAAAAGGGGGCAAGCAAGGTCCTCTTGATACTTAGGGCCACATGTGCAGATTTACACCTACCTGCCTATTTTATGGAATAAAATTGGTCAAACAAATGATTCAACTAAAAAGATAAGCTTTATTTTTTTTTTTTAAGAAAAAGCCAACTATACCTTCAGATTTAGCCAAATACTTAAGTTTCTAAAGAACTACTGCAAAATCTGCTGTAACAAAGTAACTTTTTTTTTTTCTTTTCTTGCTGTATTTAACTTTCCTGACCCACCCTAAAACTAGTGTGGTTTTGTTGACTTGGCTTTCAGACAGGATTGCTTCCCCAGTTTCTTGAACTATGCAATTACATAGGACAAAATGGCTGCAAGCAAAGGGAGGACAAGCCTTCCACTTTTAGCGATAGCCATAACTTCATTTGAGATCTGAAAGAACAGTAAAACTATGGAAAAATTTTGTAGCTATGTCAGTGAACAGTTAGGTTGTTTTTCCACACGTGGGATCTGTACTCAGAGATGAAGGGGTGTAAGAGAGCAGCAGTTAGTGGCTGTGTAGACTTTGTAATTCACTGAGTCTGAGAATTTTAAGGAATTGAAAATGTGCTTATTAATTTTTTTATTTATTTCAGAATCTACTTTGAACTATTCTGACCCTCAACAGTTAAATGGTTGCGTCTTAAAACTTAACTCGTTAAAAGAAACTGTAACTGTCAGTAGTAATAGTCATTAGGAAAGGGAACTAGAAGTTTCTAGCTACAATTTTTTTTGTCTTTTTTTTTTTCCTCCTGTGGTTCCCCCCCCCCCCAAAAAAAAAAAAAAAAAAAAGAGGAACAAACAGTTGATTCCAGATTCTTGTATTGTAATACAGAGATAGTTGATAGTTAACGATTTTCAACTTCAGTGAAGTCAGATCTGAATTAAACTAACTTCCACAAATACTTGCCTTTGCTTTCACAAAATGTATAAAGCAGTAGAACGTGATGCAGATCACAGAATCATAGCACTTGCAAATCTGTTAGATATTTTTTTGAATTGCCAGGTTTTACAGTTCTGTGTTCAGAACCTTCTGTCTGAAAAATTGCAAAGCTTCCTTTAGAGGACCTATGATACTTTTAAAATTATCCTTCTGTTTGGAAGGTTTTTGCTTTGAATGTAACAGTTTGCAGTGTTGGTTATTGTTCATTTGCCTGGCCAGTTTTCTTTATTCCTTTGTCTTCTATTTTTTTATAACTTACTGAATGTATTGTTTGTTTTAGTTTAAAAAAACCCACCCATGATTACTTATAAAGTGTTTATTGGATTATGATAGTTACAGGGAAGCGTACAAAGTTTTGGATCTGTTTCTGAGGTTCTTTCATAAAATACTCATTTTAAATGTAATAATTTTCCAAAGCAAATGTTTCTTTTGTGTATTTGGTACTAATATTAGGACTTCTGCTTTCTTATGGCTTTGTTTCTGGTGAATTACCAATACCATTTGAACACTATAGGTAGTATTACAATATCCTTTTTTATGGAAAAAAAATAAAAACAAGAAAGGCTGTTTTCTGTACGTACATATCAAACTAAGTACTTGCAGTATTTAAACACTACTTCTTCCTAGAAATGTGTGAATTAAATTCCTCCATTCACCGCAAGATTGTATTACTGCATTACCCATTTGCAGTGCCATTTGAAGTTACTATATTATTTAAGTGATTGCTTTTCATTTCCTGTCCTCAGAAGTCCTAATGATTTTGTTCTGTTAAAGCATGTGTCTTAATTGTGCTGGGTGCGGGGGGAGGTGTGCTGTGTTGAGCATAACAAAATTTTTTTTCTACCAGGCTTCAGTCTCTGAAGAAGCTGATGATGTTCACCTGTTTTGGATTTTGATGTGAAAATACCAAACCTTATTTTGTGACTTGTTATACCGCTAGGTTGCTGTTTGCTATATTACTTTTTCTGATGTAAATAGCCTTCACCATAGGATTGCTTTCCAGCTTATAGATTTTTGTTTTCAGCTAGAAGGTCAAGAAACTCTAGAAGTACTCTGACCAGTAGTTTCTCCTTTCCTGTGTATACATTCTGTAGTTGCATAAAACTAGCTTATAAAAAGAGGTTAGTGGCTTTAATTTCATGAAAACCTTTTGTTTTTTTAGAGAGAAGATGATGAAGAAATGCAAGCCTTAAAAGAGAAATTGAAGTACTGGCAAAGGCTGCGCCATGATCTTGAAAGAGCACGTTTGTTGATCGAACTTATACGTAAGCGTGAAAAGTTAAAAAGAGAACAGGTAAATGGACCACCTTTTAATTTGGTGAAACTTCTCTGAAGGAAAGATAGTTTAAGTATTTTCACACAGAGTTTTTGCAATAGGAAGACTGCAGAGTTTGTCTTTTAACCCTCATGTAGGATCAAAAAATATATGTGCATGCGTTCCTCATATATAAAGTTAATGTGGAATTGTAGAATGCTTTGAGTTTGAAGGGACCATTACAGGTCATCTAATCCAACCCCCTGCAATGAGCAGGGACCAAGTAGATCAGGTTGCTCAGAGTCCCATCCAGCCTGAATGTTTTCAGGGATGGGGCATCTACCACTTCTCTGGGCAACCTGTCCCAGTAATTCACCACCCTCACTGTAAAAAATGTCATCCTTAAATCTAGTCTGAATATCTACTCTCTTCTAGTTTAAAACTATTACTGCTTGTGGTGTTGCAACAGACCTGACTAAAAAGTCTGACCCCATCTTTCTTGTAAGCCCTCTTTAAGTATTTAAAAACCACAGTAAAGTTTCCCCGGAGCCTTCTCTCCTCCGGGCTGAACAAGTGCAACTCTCTCAGCCTGTCTTCATAGGAGAGGTGTTCCATCCCTCTGATCATTTTTGTGACCCTCCTCTGGACCCAGTTGAACCTGTCCATGTCTTTCCTGTGCTGCGGACCCCAGAGCTGAAGGCAGTACTCCAGGTGGGGTCTCACGGGAGCTGAGTAGAGGGGGAGAATCACCTCTCTCAACCTGCTGGCCATGCTTGTTTTGATGCAGCTGAGCATACAGTTGGCCTTCTGGGCTGCAAGTGCACATTGCTGGCCCGTGTTCAACTTTTCATCCATCAGTACCCCCAAGTCTTTCTCCTCAGGGCTGTTCTCAATCCCTGCATCCCTTAAGCTGTATTGGTACTGGGGGTTGCCCTAATTTAGGTGCAGGACCTTGCATTTGGCCTTCTTGAACCTTATGAGGTTCACATGGGTCCACTTCTTGGGTTTGTCCAGGTCCCTCTGCATGGCATCCTATCACTCAGGTGTGTCAACTGTACAAGTCTGCTTGGTGTTGTCTGCAGATTTGCTGGGAGTGCACTTGATCCCACTGCCCATGTCATTGATGAAGATATTAAACTGTACTGGTCCCAGTACAGACCACTAAAGGACACCACTTGCACTGATCTTCCTTTGGACATTGAGCCATTGATTACTGCTCTCTGGATGTGACTATCTAGCCAGTTCCTTACCCACCAAATTGTCAGTCCATCAAATCCATATCTCTCCAATTTAGGGAGAAGGATGTTGTGGGTGACCATGTCAAAGGCCTTGCAGAAGTCCAGATAGATGCCATCTGTAGCTCTTCCCTTGTCCACAGATGTGGTCACTCCACCATAGAAGGCTGCTAGTTTGTTCAGGCAAGATTTGCCCTTGAAGCCATGCTGTCTGTCCCAAATAACCTCCCTGTCCTCCATGTGCCTTAGCATAGTTTCTAGAAGGATCTGTTCCATGGTCTTCCCAGGCACAGAGGTGAGGCTGACAGGTTGGTAGTTCCCACAGTCCTCCTTTCTATGCTTTTTTAAAATGGGTGCAGTGTTTCCCTTTTTCCAGTCATCAGGGACTTCACCTGACTGCCAGGACTTTTCAAATATCATGGAGAGTGGCTTGGCAACTTGCATCAGCCAGTTCCTTCCGGACTCTGGGATTCATCTTGTTGGGTCCCATAGGTTTATATATGTTCAGGTTCCTCAGGTGGTCATGAACCTGATCTTTAGTGGGAGGGACTTTGCTCCCCCAGTCCACATCTTGTGGTCCATCTACTCACGAGGTGTGGGCAGAGGTTGCCAGTGAAGACTGAGGCAAAAAAGTTGTTGAGTACCTCAGCCTCCTCTTCATCCATTGTTACGTTCGCCAGTCATGTTCATTTCAGGGGGTATGCTTTCTTTGACCTTCCTTTTCCGGCTGACTTATCTTTAGAAGTCCTTCTTACCACTCCTTTTGTCCCTTGCCAAGTTCAGCTCCACCCATGCTTTGGCCTTCCTGATCCCATCTGTACATAACTGGGCAGTGTCCTTATACTCTTCCCAGGATACCTGTTCCTGCTTGCAGTGCCTGTGCATTTTCTTCTTGCCCTTTAGTGTGACCAGCAGGTCTTGACTTGCCTGTTCTGGTCTCTTAACTTCCTTTCCTGATTTCTTACACCTAGGGATCAAGAGCTCTTGCACTTTATGGAAAATGTCCTTAAAGATCTGCCAGGTCTGTTCTGTTCCTTGTCCTTGAGGACAGTTTCCCAGGGGTTTCTATTGACTAACTTCTTGAACAGCTGGAGGTTTGCTTTCCTAAAATTCAGGGTCCTGACTTTACTCTTCACCTGACCCATATCTGTCAGGGCTGTGAACTCCACCAGTGCCTGATCACTGCAGCCCAGGCTGCCTCCAATCCCGATGTCTCCAGTTGGCTCACTTCTGGTGGTGACTTAACAGATCCAGTACTTCATCCCCTCTGGCCAGGCTGTGTATTACCTGGCCTAAGAAGTTATCCTTAATGGACTCCAGGAGTCTCCTGGATTGGCTACAGCTCACTGTACTACTTTTCCAGCAGATGTTGGGATGGTTGAAGTCCCCCAGAGTGATGAGAGCCTGTGAGCCTGATGCCTCCTGTAGCTGGGATAAGAAGGCTTTGTCGATAGGCTCCCTGTGACCAGGCAGCCTGTAGTGAACACCAGCCACAAGGTTCCCTTTGCCTTGAACTCTTAATTCTTACCCATAAGCTTTCAACCTGCTCATGGCTATTCTTCAGAGACAGCTTTTTCACAGTCTGTCTAGTTCTTGATGTAGAGGGTGACCCTTCTGTCCCTCCTTCCTTGGCTGTCCCTTCTGAACAGCCTTCAGCCGTTGATAACCACTCTGCAGTCATGGGATTTGTCCCACCAAGTTTCACTGATGGCAACTGGGTCATAGCTTTCTAGCAGCACAGTGGACTCCAGCTCTTCTTGTTTGTTGCCCATGCTGTGTGCGTTGGTGTAGAGAAATTATTTAACAATCCATTTTGTTAGACTAGTAGAGACAATTGGTTTCTGAAGAACTGTAGAAATTTTGATCTCTACAAGCTTTCCCAATACATGTGCCTATACTGAGTAGCACTTTTATTCTTCTGTCACCAAAAAATAAAGCTGCATCTGAGTCCTACAAGACTAGAGTTAACATTGCTGGGAGAAGAGATTTGATGAAGTGATAATGCCGAAAGATAGCATTTGATATGAAAACCTCGAAAGCAAAATGTTTGCACTTAAGAGTCTTTGTCCTTATCTATAAAAGCACTATTCCATTTTTACTTTTTGCAAGCTGTGAACGTTGATTGCAAGCTTACATAGTTTGTAATTCTTGAGTGCTTTCTGGAATTTTCATGCATCATTCCTGTACATTTACATATCACTTCCAATACATATGTATTTTATGTGTGTACGTGCATCTGTAGTGTTTTTATTATATGTATACACGCACCCCATTAATGTGTCATTAAGCATTTATTTTTGCCATAATGACACTGTTCAAATGTTGATAAATCCTTTTAAATGGCCTGAAAATAAAACTATAGAGGACTTGTAATATTGCTAAAAATAATGAAAATTCTGAAGGATGATCAAGTACTTGAATACGTTGTTGATTCTGTTTTTTTTAAATTATTGTCTTGGAATTTACAGTAAACATTGTTTTTAAAATTACTTTTTGTTTTGGCCTTAGGTAGCCTGTAAATGTTCATCGGTTTCTCTTTTTACACTTTGAACATGGCAATACAACGGAAATTTAATTTTAAACATGTTAACTTCAAATTGTTGGTCATGTTTTCAAATTGTTGGCAAAGTGTGAAGCTGTTATGTAACATCTTTTCAAAGAAAAATACAGTTAAAAAAATGGAAAATAATTCATAGATAAAATACAAATTTGAGTTCTGAGAAGCTGGAGTTGAAGTCGAGTCTACAATGAGGGGATGAGAATGACTTTTCTTATAAAGTCATCAGCTGAAAATGTTTGTCAGACAAATGCCAACTGATGATATTGAAAGTAGCATTAAACTTAAATACATTTATATTGTATTCCATGTCTAAAGTACTTCGCTATTGCTGCAAAACAACTTTAAAAGGGTATCTTAATGAAAAATGCTCTGTTGGATAATTATTACTACTTTAGGTCAAGATTGAGCAGGTTGCTATGGAACTGCAGCTTACTCCATTCACTGTACTTCTGCGATCAGTTCTGGACCAGCTGCAGGAAAAGGATTCTGCTCGTATATTTGCTCAGCCAGTGAACCTTAAAGAGGTATGTTTTGTTTCCTTATGTTTAGATATGACTTGGTGGCCCTTGAGTACAAGAAAGAAATCATTGCATGCAGAGTTGGGAGCAATGTTAACTTCTAATCTCTATTCTGATAATTTACATTATGAGTTATGACTTGCTGCTATGAAAGTCTATGCTTATATACCAAAATAATTTCTGGGAAATACTTGTACAGAATGACGTGGGTACATATTGATCTTTTGCAATAAGATTATTTGATATAGCAAACTCAAAGGGTGCCTGAAAATTTGAATGTAGATGCTGTGTTCTTGTTTGCAGGTGATACTCGTTTTCATTCACCGGGAAACTAGATACAGAGTGTCTGTGCATATGTGCATATGCCCATATACAACACACGTGTATAAATAATATGTAAACATGCATGCCTATATACATTGTATATATGTGTACATTTGCTACATACACATGTATATATTATACATATGTACACATATGTATAAACATATTTCTAAGTAGGCGGATGCATAAATACGTGTATAACATGTATATAAAACCACAGAATTCTAAAATCATGTAGTTTCAGCATCTATTAGCAGAGCTCCAGCTTGTTGCCCAAGATGCAGGGTCTTGTAATACGTGAAGTTCTGTTGGCATGCAAACGTTTGCAATATCAAGATGTGCAATTCTAAGCTACATCTTAAAGTTCTTGATTTGAGGTGTTACAAAAGATGTTTAAAAATGTGGATCAGTTAATAGCTAATGTTATTTTGTCTGTAATAAGATAATTTTACCCATTTGTGTTTTAAATATTTATTCAAAGGTTCCAGACTATTTGGATCATATTAAACATCCTATGGATTTCTCTACCATGCGAAAACGGTTAGATGCTCAAGGCTATAAAAACCTCAGTGAGTTTGAAGAAGACTTCAATCTTATCATAGATAACTGTATGAAATACAATGCAAAAGATACAATATTCTATAGAGCTGCAGTGCGGTTAAGAGATCAAGGAGGTGTAGTTCTCAGGCAAGCTAGGCGAGATGCTGAAGGAATCGGTTATAATAATGAAACTGGAATGCACTTACCTGAACGGCCTAAACTTGAGTCACCCCAGCCTTTCTCTTGGGAAGATGGTAAGATGTTTTTCAATTATTTTTAAAAGTTGCTTTTTTTTCATTACATACAGCCTGTACATTCCATACAAATGTTGTAATGTTGCTGTTCAGTTTGCTAAGTGTTCACACCCCTCTGCTTAAAAACATTGCTTGAAAGGTTCAAGTGTTTCTATTCTACTACATCTGTTGCTAGAAAACAGTGTTATCCAGATTTTGATGCTGACAATGCCAGAACCTAATTTAACAAGATACATGAAAAAGGTTTTTAAATAGAGTGCTTTTTCACATGATTGTATGTGCTTTAAAGTCATGGAAAATGGCTACCAGTGCACGTAAACTTAAGCACATTCTTAAATAACGTACTGAATTAAAAAATCAAGTACACTTGTAATACTAGGAATTAAAATTACTTCTGACACAGACATCAGTTGTATGAGGTTTTGGCAGTGAAGGACAGTAATTAACATGTTTCTTTTATAACCATAATTTTGCCCTTCTCTTTGACAAGAAGGAAATCATCTATTAGGGTGAGAAGAATTAATTAGTCTTCCTTCTGACCTTTTAATTCTTTGCTCTGCTACTTAGCTTTCTTGTTCAAAATGCTGATCAAGAAGAATAATAATTATATAGTAGGAATTCATTTAGACATTTCTTCACTGGTAACGGTGAAGCTACTAAGACTTTAAGTAGCTATTTGATGATATTTTTTAATTCTGGCAAGTGAATTTTATTCTTTTTTTCCTCCTGTTGGTGGTGGTATTCTGGGAAACACTAACACGTTTCCAATTATACATGTTTTGACTTCAGTGGATAGGTTACTGAATCCTGCAAACAGGGCGCATATGTCCTTGGAAGAACAGCTGAGAGAGTTGCTAGAAAAACTGGATCTCACCTGTGCAATGAAATCCAGTGGGTCAAGGAGCAAAAGAGCAAAGCTGTTAAAGAAAGAAATCAGCATTATTCGCAACAAACTAAGTCAGCAACACAACCAAGCTCCTCAAATAGAATCAGGTATTGGAAGTTTTGAAGAAGAAAGTGCAGCGTTAGAACAAGATGGAGAAGAAGAAGGTAAGATTTTAAACCATGTTTAAATCAGTACTGTTCCAAATGTCTTCAGTCAGGTGCTTTAATCATGTGAATTAAAGAATTGTTTTACTGTTATTACTATGAATATTATTTAATTTTTAAATGGATAAAATAGCCACTTAATCACAACAAATGTTTTCAGAATATGAGAATGATCTTAAACAGAACCGCCCTCCATTATTTTTCACAGTTATAGCAAGGCTTTTTAATAATTGAGGTGTTAAGAATTGAAAATACAGACAATTGTACAAAAAGGAATCAAATGCCTGAGTGGAAAACACACTTTTGGAAATACACTTAAATGCCTAAAATATGTATTAGGGATCATGTGAGCCTAGCTCAGTGGTGCTGAAGACTCTGGCTTTTGTACTATCTTTTATAGCTTTTTGGTTTTTTATTCTCTACTCCAGACTCTGGGGAGGGGGGAGGGTAGGTTTTGGTTGGGGTTTTATTTATTTTAAAATAAACCTAACTATTGATAGGATTTAACAAACTTCACGTTGTAGAATCAAGTCATCTATATCTAACCAGCCTTTCCCCTTGAGCTTCTCTTACTCCTCAAAACATTGGTCTTGGGACTGCATGTGCTTTTGGCAAATTCCCGTTGATTTCAGTGAGAGCACTAACTTTATATTTCAGTTGAATAACATATTTGCATTTTTAGCTTTTAAATCAGTTACTGAGGTCTGTATTGCTCATTTTTAAATTATGCAAAGAAAACCTAGTCTCTCTTAAAAAAAAAAAGCTATCTTGACTTTCTTTCGCCATCAGCTCTTCTCTAAAAAGCTAACTTGTGCTTTAGGAGAGTTAAAGAGATGTTTCATTTTGAGTAAATGCATTAAATGGGAGCAGGAAAAAGCTTAAGGGAAAGTGGAAGCATGGTAATAAACAAAGCAGTTTGTGTCTGGTGCAGCTTGTTGCTATCAGAGTTTTTGAAAGGTAAAGTTATTAAAATGACTGTCCTTAACTGCCATTCAAACAGCAGCTTGGTGTTTTAATTCTTATTCATTCAAACAAGTTATATGTTTGAAATTTGAACAACAGTAGAAACAGTGCACATGAATCAGCATGCTTATCTTGCTCTGAGGCTGTTAAGTATTCTTAAAACATTTAATGATTTTTTTTAAATTTTACTTAATCTTCAAATGTTGATGCTACTGAATATAGTTCTTCAGGAATGTAGTTTCTGGCAGATAATGAATACATTTAACTTGTAGCTTAACATTTTTATGACACAGTCTTTCACTGCAGCTGCTGTCCAAAACAGTCCAAAAATGAGTAGTAGCTGTTTTGTTGTATTTACAGTGTGCTTTTTTAGAAAAAGCATAATGAAGAGCATGATCCGGAGTTGATTGGCGTTGTTGTTACAGTTCTGATTTAGTGAAGACTAATAGTCATTAGTTCAAATTTCAGTTCTGAAATGGAAGGTACTTAGAGGAGTGAAGAAAACAAATTGCCAAAAAGAAAGATGAGGAAAGTAGCAGAATCCGTGCCCAGGATCTCTGTAGGAGCTGATTTTAGAAGAGCTGTAGATTACTCCCTTGTAATTCTGTTTTCACTTTCTGATCATGTGAAGAATATAGTGCCAGAATAACTAATTTAGGTTTTAGTCTCTAAATAGTTCTCAAGTGTTCTTCTGTGCTTAAATCTTTTTGTGACTATTTTGTAATTAATTGTAAGGAAATCAGAATGTGTTCGCAAAGAACAGTCACCTTGGACATTCTAAACTATAGGCTTTTTTAATTGGTAGTACTTTAAATGTGCTTATCTGATCGTAATTTTCATTCTAAATGTCTTCCTGAAATACTGAAATACTAATTCTAGTGCTTGTGTGCCTTCAAAGGATGTGAGCATAGTGACACTTCATTTTAAAAATATATTTTTAATGTGAACTCTGCTGTTGTTTGATTAAAACAATGGGGCAGAGATTTTTCTGCACTTAGAAGTCATTGATTCCCAAGTAAGCATTGCTGAGCCAAAACCAAAACAACACAGGGTTAATATTTAATCCACTACAGATAAAGGGCTTGAACCCTTGAGTTGTTAACACCTTTTTTCCAGGTGACATAGAAAAATTAACTAAATTTTAAAACTTCATGAGATAGCATAAATATTACACTGGTCTCATACAGTTACTCTAGAGTAAGCATCTTCTTTCTTCTTAATTTAAAAGTATATTTTGGAAGCTAGGAAGAAGGTTTTAATATCTTTTGAGTTGGACAGTTGTGGGTTAGGAAATCCTTCTATTTGGGAATTCTGCAACAGTAGAATGTTTATTTTCTTCCCTGTCACTTGGGATATAAAACTGAAACTAGTTTTGTATGGTCACAGTTATATCTCTGTTGTCTCTTCCCAGCATGGAATTACTGGAATTGACTGGGACATGATCATGTTAGGGGGGGAGAGAAGAATTAAAAACCCAACCAAATGAAAAACCAAAACCCCAAACAAAAAAAAAAAAAAGCAAAAAACCAAACCCACCCAAAACAAACCACAAAGAAGAAGGAAGAAAAAATGGTAGAGGGTGGTTTTTCTGATTTTTCCTATCAAGTCTACATTGACAAGTGTGTATTTGCCAACTAGTGGCTAATCAAGCTGCAGGACTTCAGAGATGGTTGTTGGCTCTTTTTCCTCCCCTTAAGGAAATATAAAAGGTTCCACAGCTGTAAAACAGCTTTGCAAATCTTGCCTTTCTGTAAATTTTATACCACGTTTTAGGTCACTCTAGTAAATCAGGTTACAAATACTTTTTTTTTTCTTTTTATGCTTCTGTGATAAAATTTGTCTTAGGCAGGTAAGGTAACTATCGATAAGGTGAAATAGTTAAAAATGTATATTATCAACAATTTTTTTTGAATGGCAGTGTAATTGCATTTAACAGATAATCATCCACTACCCCAATTTTATATTTAAAAAAAAGGATTGATTTTTATTTTTTTTTAGTTAATTAAACTAACATAACTGCATGACAAGTAAAAAGTATTTTTCTAGGTGTCAATTGTTAACACCAGTTGTAAACACCTACTTTTCTATCCCTGTTACATTCCCAGTATAAAAGTAGGAACTACTAACTAGGACAGATTGTTGCTAGACAAGGTTTGTTTTTAAAATGTTATGCTTTGTTTCCAAACAGAAATTTATTTGGTGGGCTGCACATTTATAGTGAGTTTTATAATAGACTTTATAACTACAGGTTTTCAAAAATCACACTCTATTTATAATTTTTTCAGGAGATAAATCTCCCCCTAAACTTGAACCATCAGATGCATTACCTCTTCCTTCAAACTTGGAGACTAATTCAGAACCACCAACCCTCAAACCAGTAGAACTCAATCCAGAGCAGAGTAAGCTTTACAAAAGAGTAAAATTTGATAATGAATTATATAGCACTTCCATTCAGAAAGAAATAAATGGACACACTCCAGAACACTTACTTGACAGTAATCTCAATGAGTCGACTGTTTCTGCTGTAGCTGAGTCATCAACTGATGTAAACAGACGTACATCCATTCTCTTCTGCAAATCGAAAAGTATAAGCCCCCAAAAGTCTGCAAAGAACACTGAAACCCAGCCAACTTCTCCACAGCTAGGGACCAAAACCTTTTTGTCTGTAGTCCTTCCAAGGTTGGAGACACTTCTGCACCCAAGGAAAAGATCAAGGAGTGCATGTGGAGATTCTGAGGTTGATGATGAGTCCCCTGTAAAGCGCTTGGATACAGGTAAATGTTACAAAACTTATTTGAATGGATGCATCTCGAAAGTTAACATACCTGATAATTTTTTGACATACATGTAATTGGTAATCTTCAGATTTTAGCACTCGGAACAGTTTTTCCTTACATTTGAGTAGTTACAGTTTGGAAAATTAATTTGTGTTGGCCCTATGTAGTTAGACCTGAACCAAGTTTTACTTTTTTCGCTTAGCAGTGGGATCTTTGAATTTACATGTGTGGGTGGGTGCCCTTTTTTTTTTTTTTTTTTTTTTTTTTTAAGGCAGTGTTCTGTTTTATTTGTTGCAACCAATAGGAAAGGTGAATCAGCACCTTTTTTTTTAAAAAATTCCCCGTGAAATTATATGGAAACTTCATATATGGTGCCAAAACTAGAACTCTTGTGAGGAGGAGCATGGAAAATACATCTTCCATGTATGACTTTTCTGCTATAGTGTTACTCCAAGCATATTTTCACATTATGAAACTGATGACTGTGTGTGGGGTGCTTTGTGTACCCATGTATTTTATGGAAGTGTTAAAATCCCAAAGTATAATGACATTTCCTGTGTTTCTTTTTTTTAGTCGGTGCACTTTATTTAAAGTTGAAGAATCTAAGTGTAAGATTATGGTCTTAGTGAGATTTCTCTAAAGAGCATTATAGAAACAAAAAAGTTATCTTGATAACATCGGTGCGGCACAGTTGAAGATGTTAATTACACCTTTTCTTAGTGAACTGTAGTTCTATTTATTGGAGACATTTGAATAAAACCCTCTTTGAGGAAGAACAGCAGCAAAAGGAAATTACTTAAGTATATTTCCTTAACAACAATCCATGGCCATTGCTATGACTTCAATATCACCTTTGAAATAATTATTTTTGTTTCATTGTCATGTTGATAACCCGTATGCAGTTATGAAAACAGCATGTGTATTTTTGTGGGTTTGAGTGAAAGATACAGTAATGTAGTTGAACGTTTATTATGAACATGTGATTCAAAAGCTGTCTGTATAAGATTGGGGGGCATGTGTGTGTGTGTGTCTTTTCATTTAGATTCTTGTTTGGGTTTTCTGTTTTGCCTCTTTGGAAAGCCCAGTTTCCATTCTTTTTTCTAACAGCTTGGAAAGAGGTATGGATTTGATGTGGTACTTTAGTTCTGAAGTAGGAATCATGTGAAGGTAGTATGATGATACAAATGAGTTAATCTTCAGTAGTGACATAAAAAGCTTTCATTTCCAAATATTCCAATATACCAGTCTTTAATCTAGGTAATTTCTTACATAGATTGCATTTTATCACATGCACACTGAATAATTTTGTGCTAGATCACACCAGGAATTAATACTGATTCCTTGAATTCTTCATCTTAAACTTTGTAATTTATTTCTTTTTGTGGAAAAAATGTTTTTATTATATATGAAAACTGACTTAATTCTTGACCAAAGACAATCCCACCAGTTTTCTGAATACATTTAAAATCTTGTCATTTTGTTCCATTTCTGTCTGTGGAGTTAGGCGTATGTGGAGCATATATGCTTTTGATTATCTTCAAAACAAAAAAACCTCAACCCAAACAATTATGGATGTTTTCTTCTTATTTTAGTACTCTTCCCATTTCAGAATTTCTAGGCTTGTGGATTTTTTTTTTATGTAATATGTAGGCTAGTAACAGGAATAAAATTCAAAAGGTTAAAAGATTACCTTTTTTAAAAAAAAAAAAAAAAAGAAATAAAATTCTGTAGCCTCTTCCTGAAGCTAATGAAGATATGCGCAAAATTAAATTTACATAGAACTAATACTTAGGGGGTGTTTATATTTAAACCTTTAATTTCTTTGTTCAAGAAGAGACTGTGTATGTGAATTGAAATGTTTTAGCCATATTAAATTCACCTGAAGGTGTTCTAGTTACTCTTTAATAGTATGTTTTATATGGTCCGTACCAATGTGTCAGCTTATCAAGTGTTATTCCAGTGATTCTTTTTCCCTTTACAACTAAATACTTTGCTGTCATGTTGGAGATTTTTTTCCTCATGTTATTCTCAGAGTTGTCTCTCCACACTAATTTAAGCAATTTGCAGTTGGCAGCTATTTTGAACTACGATTCAGCAGGAAACCAGCACAAACCTCAGATGCTTTTCAGGATTTAAACAGAGTTGAATTGTTTTACTTTCGCATAATGCAAACTAGCGTGGATTCATGCAGATGTCTCTGTTCTGATAAAAATAAATTAGATTATACAGTAATATGTTGGGGGTTTTTTCTATCTGGTTATTTTTCACAATATTTTAATTTCATGCTGCTGCTAAGAAACGTTACGATTCAAAAGAATTCAGCAGACATGAGCTTTTCCCTCCAAAGCCATACTGTGATAGAAAAGGTATGTGATTCAGGCTTTTTACATGTGTTCTTTTGAGTTAGCAACTTAACGAGCAATCACTGTCGTTGAAAATGCATTACTGTTGCAGTTTTCTTTGACTGGTGTGAATGGTATATATTCTCAGTTCTAGTGGATACAGGAAAAAAAAATCATTTAAAAGGACTTTGCTTGATATACAAAGCATTGAAATTTTTAAGTGATCAAGAGCTGCACTGTCACATCTTTTTTCGTCCTTATCTTTTTATAACCAGTGTGGGGGTTTTGCCATTACTTAAGGATGCTTTATTGTTTTGTCCTTCACCTTACTCAGTCTCCTCAATTTTTCCTGCTTTCATGTCACTCACATGTATTCCTATATGAAGAAGTTCAAAGGAACACGCTAAAGCTAACCTAGTTAAGTAAAACCACACCTACTTTGTCTGATGTTTTGTTACTCATAGACTGCCTTTTATGCTCTCTTGAATTACATTTGAGGTTGGTGTGCTTGCCAGTTAGTTTCAAGAAAGGCACATACAGGATCCATTGGCATACTATTTTATAAGTATGGTGGTCCTATATGTTGTTAGTTTTCATATACAAAATAATTACTGAACTACTAGCTTTTTTCAGAAATAGGCAATTATTGCACAGCGACTTACCTTCAGAGAGGACTGAAAGCAGTTCACTTTAATACTCAGACCTCCCTTCATATGTCAATCTTCGTTAAAAAAATATGAAACAAGAGCATAATGTAACCTTAAATTTTAATTTTGTAGCCTTCTACTAGAGCATTATCACATATAGCACATCTTAGATACACAGCACATCTTTCTCCGTAGTTGCTATGTGGAAACTGACAAGTACATAGTGGAGAGATGTGTAAAAATTTCCTATACATATTTGATGTGTCTTGGTTTTACTTCATATGGTATCTAGCAACTTCTAAAAGAAGATAGGTTGTTTTGATTTAGGAAATCTTGGTCACATCAGAGATTGATGATTCTTGAAGTTTAGGCATGGTAGATCTTAACTGCAACAGTTCAATGGCCTTTTCAAAATATCCATTGTATGCTTACCTTCCTCTTTTGCTACAAAGAGTAGTTTTTGGGTTTTGGTTTTTGGTTTGTTTTTTTTTTTTTTTTTGTCAGGAAATTAGCTGGTGCAGTTATTACATCTGAGAAAAATGAAACTGATTAATGGATAGAAGGTAGATTTTACTGACCATTTGAAACTTTGCCTCTATCAGTTGTGTAGAGGTAGAATAAACTCCTGGAACAAATGATTGTTTTAAGATAACTTCTGAGCATTGTAAAATGCTAGATTAGGTTCAGAATAAATTTTCATGTTGTTCTTGGTTTCACACATTTAGGATAGTAATTTGCAGTTACTGTGTTTACACCCTCTATTTTAATTAGAAACTACTACATAAATATTAAGTTAGTAAGAAACTATGTGAGTACTTAGAATATATTATCTTAAAACAATCATTTTAATTTATAGAATTAAAATTGCAAATAGTGATTATTATAGTGCAGCATGTTGGCTTTTTATTATTTCTTGGCTAGATAGCAGTAATAAAAAAATTAAGTGAAACATGTAATTTACTTGGTATTCTTGCTTCTAGCTACACAGATTTTCTCAAGGCACTGAAACAGATATAAACAAATATTTATAACATGGATCACTGAATTAGTTTTTAACACAGTAAAAAGAGCAGGATTTCTTGGGGGGATGAGGGAATTTATAATTTCTTAATATATACTTTGCATGCAGTTGTCATTATACAACAAACATGCAATTGTACCTTATTAAATCTATTAGTAAATGTTGGGCTGACTTTGTGTCTGCCCAATCACTACAAAATGTTTGACAGCATTTAACTGTCTGCAAATTACCTTTATGTGAATTCCACTTGTATCTGATACAATTGAATATTGTAGCAATGACCATTTTTACTTAAATTTTATTTGGTGTGATAAGTATAGAGATTATATCTGGGTAAGACAGAACACAGGTTCTTTTTTGAATTCTTTCAGTACTTGATTTCTAATAAATCCTTGGCGCTCTGGACCACCAGCCAATTTGATTAAAAATCAAGCTTTACGCAGCATTCAGGAGCAATTCTCTAAATGGAAGAAATGAAAGTAAAACATGCATGTCTAAGAACGTAACTTACATCCTCTAAGTTAATAACAAACTTAAACTAGAGATTGCTTAGTGAAAAAACAAATTGTCATGATTACTCGTCTGATTAACATTGACAAGAATGATAATGTATACATATATTCACGAGTAAGATGCAGTTACTTGACTACTTGACTATATCTACTGACAGATCTAGAGTCATTGTACTTTGAATTAAAACTACTCTTTTTGTTTTCTTTTTTCTTTAGATGCATAGTGGTTGTTTCCTGTAAAATCTGATGTGAAGTGTAGTTATCTAAGTACTTAGCGATATCCAAAAACTTCAACTGTTTGCCTTCAGGAAGTTTCAAACCAAAACTTTTTATGGTGCACATGCAAACAAACAAAGCATTGGAGATTGCGAAGGCCTAAAAGGAATTACCCTCTGGCATGTTAGATTTGTCAGTGTATGGACACAGGGACTACAGGGAGCTCCATCCACTGCTGAGTTGTCAGGATAAAATTAGGCTGCACAGCAGCCCATAAGTACCAAAGAGGCTGAGAAAATGAAGCTTGACTAGAACAGTACGAAAATTATTGGGGGAGATGATAGTGGATTTGTGCTTGGTTTTTTACAAGTTTGGTTGGGGCTTTTTTCTGTGTGTTTGGTGTTTTTTTAATTTTATTTTTTTTTAATTGGATAGTAGGCCACTAAGGAACTTTGACCACTTGCTAAGAAAATAAGCCAGTTTAAGGGGACACATTTGAAAACAACTGAATGCTTAATTTCTTTATTTGTATTTGGCCCACTCAAGCTTTAGACAGGAATTCTGGCAGCCCTGCTGAAGTTTTTGCCAATTTAATTTCTGGAAAAGTTTTGAGAAAGAGGAGATGATTGTTGTAATAAATGTGGAATAAAATAACCGCATAAGACAGAAGGAGGGGGGAAGGAAACTATTATATACCAGTCAGCAATTGCAATGACATGGAAGAGAATAAATGTTCCTTTTATTTCATCTAAAGAACCATAGTATTAACTTCCTCACCATTAAAAATCCTTTCCTTATTTCTTGATTTATATTATTGGAGGGAATTTTGAGCAACATAGGCAAGAGCGGTGGGACTTAATGAACAGCTATGTATATGGGGGGTTTGTTCTTTTTTAAGGCTTGTGAAGTGTATGCATCCGTTAAGTTATAGTATGCATTGATATTTCAGAAGTTTTTCTTGGGTTTTAAACATGTTAATTTCTTTGAAAGTACTATTTTTTGGGTTATTTTTAAGATGTTAATTATTAGCACCTGACTTAAAATTGCTGTGTTCTCTGAGATCAGTATAACTGAATATTCTGTAATAATAATAAAAAATATTTCTACATGCCATTCTGTTCTTCTTGATGCTGTAGGAATTGTGGAGCCTTTTACTGTATTCTGGTATTTTCTTTTTTCAAAAAAAAAAAAAAAAAAATTAGCTCATTTCTTGTCCCAGGTTTGGGTTTCTAAAAATAAAGTCATAGTCCCTTATGTGCTTCATCAGTGGCATTTAACACTAATTTTTCTGTGTGGTGCAGATGGTAAACAGAGAAGTGTGGGATTTATTGAAGATATTAAAAAAAAAAAAAACCACAAACAATAACGAATTTGGAGATCCATACTGTGCTTATAAATTAAGAACACACTTGCCATGGTGTTGGGGCTGAGTATAGATAACCTTCTGTCTTCCAGTTCACAGGCTTAGATATCGTGAAGTCCCTTGTATCAGGTACATCGGGTGCCAGAATTGAGCAGATCACCATTATATTTGACCTATCTGCAATGTCATAGAATAGTTTGGGTTGGTAGGGACCATTAAAGGTACAGTAACTTCAGGCACTGAACCTGACACTCAAAAATAGAAGTGACTTGGGGCTTATTCTACTACGAGCGGAGAGAGAGAGACACAGTTCCTACATGATTGACTGCAAGATGAATGTTGCTCAGAAAAAGTTTGTGCGTGGGTTGAATCGTTTGGGTTTTTTTGACTTTCCACTTTTTCCCCCTAGATGAGAACAGATAATGTAGTTACATGCATAGAGGGAGGTCCTCCTTTCATAAAGAGTAATTATGGTAGTATGTTTTCTTTTACTATGTCATACACACAGGCCAGTATTTTGGGATGGTTTTGCTTGATAGCGCTCTTCAGTGTTTCCCCTTGTAGTACCCAGACACAGGTTTTTTGGTGTGCATAGAGGAAGTGTACAGGTTGAGAAGGTATCCCATACAAAGAAACAGGTATTACTCAAGAACAGGTAAAATACTTGAAACAAAGTTGCTTTTGTTGGTGCCCATACAGTGTTCATTGGTTGTGCTCTCACTTGGACTGTCAGACCATGCTATCCTAACATGGGAACTCTCTGCCCACTTAATTTTCCTTTTTTTCCTTCATTTCTTCCTTTATTTTTCCTTTTCTCCTCCCTCCAAAGCTGTAATAATACAGCTGTCACTCAGAAATTACTTTCTAACAACATGTAATTGCAAAAAAGTGGAGATGAAAGCAGATGTTAAGAACTAATCATCAGCTGGTAAGAATGGTTAAGTAATACCGAGTTCTATAAAAATATCTTTTTCTTGAAAAGTATTTTAGATCTGAAGGAGGGGGCAGGGAACATACTCTAGATTCATCTGATTAGATACAATGGTGTCAATAGGCAAGGTGGCCTTAATTTTAACTCTGTGTTCAGTGCTGCCTAAAAATAGCAACGCTGGGTTGGTGTTTAATATCCCTTGATTATCTTCACTTTACAAAGCTTCAAGCACTGTCAGGTTGACTGCATGAGCAGTGAAGCGTGTTGTTTTGTCTTTTCGGCTCCTTTTGTTGAAGCCAGGAAGGCAGTCTTAGGATTGCAAGCGCAATTAATTTTTTACTAGGCTGGAATAAATTTTAAAGCGATGTTACAGTCTGTAAGATGATTCAGATCATACACTGGATCTTTTATACTGAATCACGTGAAGTTTTCATCTCCTTGTGCAAAATACCTCTCAGGGTACAAAAGGCCTGGAAACTTAGGTCCACAAATGCAGCTGGTAACTTAATGAAGCAACAGGCTAATTCAAGAACTTGCAGTTTACTGCATTGTCCTGTATGTCATCTCAGGAGCGGCAGATCTCTGGTAAACATTCCTGCCTTCATCTTTCTTTCAGATGGCAACTTCAGTTTCTGTTCCCTGTCCTAGAATGAGGCACAAATTAATAAACAATTTTTTTAAATAGCTGTAGAAGGCAAATGATTGGCAAATTACTTATTTCCTTTTTAACAGAGGATTGCTGGATGTGCATATGTAGAGAGTTCTAAAGTTCATCTGTCTGTTTCCTTTTCTTTGGATACTATGCCAAGCAATTATGTTCTCACAATTACAAGGAAACATTTACTTTCAAAAAAGAAAAAAAAAAATGTTGGTAAAAGCTCTGTATAAAATCTTTTACATAGTAATTTAAGAAAAAGAAGTTAGTTCCGTTTCGGAAATGGATTAGGTTGCCTTTGTGAGTTGTGGTGGACTGCTCTGAAGGATTGCTAGGTGTTAGATGCAGTATATTGATAGGTAATTATCGTGCTTTTTCAATATAAATTGAGAAGAAAAATAATTGTGACTGCTTTATTTTTTTTCTTTCTTTTAATTTATATCAAGATTTGTTAGGTGAGAAAATAGAAATCTTCAAATGGAAAATGTGTAAGAAAATACTTTTTTTCCTGAAGATCTTTACTGTTTGCATTGCTGCATAATTCAGAAAAAATGTTTGGAAAAGAGATTGTGATCTTAGATCCTCATAAGTAGTCTTTGTCATGATAATTAAAGTAAATGATCCTAAATACTATTGACTTTCTATAGCCATGATATTTCTTGTATCTTGAATGGTTACCATTGACCTATGTGTGATTCAGGCACTTAGTCATCTGTGTGTTTTACATGTCATAAATCATATAAACTAGAGCTGACTAAAGAATTCAGTTTGTAAAGTTAGATTTAAATTCTTCAAGTTTTGTGCTTGCACTTTTTAATGGCATTTTCTACTGTACTACTACCGTCATCAGTCTTTTCTATACCAGAGACACAGATGATACTGTCTAGAAGTTGTTGTAAACTTTTTTTTTTTTTGAGAAACGTTTCTGCTTTCTTTTTCCTTTCAGATTTTTCTGGAATGTTTTCAAGCTCCTACGCTACTGTTGCCTCAGACTTGTATATTTTAAAATGTCTTGAACAAATCATCCTAGACGGTGATCCTAGTGTTGTGCACAGACCAACAGAAAATCCTTATATTTTGGAAGCTGTAGTTATTAAATGTTGATTAGTTTTCCTTTCTGATGAGCAATTCAGATTCAGCTGTTTTAGCAGACTCTCATCTGATTAGCCAAAGACACTTCTTATTTCTATATTTCAAATTCTTAAGCACTCTTTTGAAACATATCAAACTTTGATTATTCAGTGAACCACCAAACTGTATTCATTTATGTGTTACTTAAACCAAAAAAGGTGAAATATTTCTATTTAGGGTACTGAAAGCTGCTGCTGTTCAGTGTGTAGGTACCGTGTCATGGGCTCACACTGAGCTTTCTTTGCCGACTTTGGCCATGACCAAATTTTCAGCAAGTTTTAAAAGCTTTATATCCAGGGGGACTCTTCACACCAAACTTCATCATCTTTGAGAGTAACTGGTTCCCATTTTGGCTGCATACTGAAGACTGTTTTAAAACCTGTAAACTTTGATGTACTCAGATACTCATCTGTGTGTTCTGAAAAGAAGGATTATGTCTAGTATTCTTATCGCACTCCACTGGTGTTGGAAGTAGACATTTATAGGGTTGCTCTAAGGTTCACTTTTTACCAACTTTGTGGATACCTTCCTGTTGCTGCAGTACATCTGTTTTTGAGGTTTGCATATTTAAGAATACAGTGACTTCTTACTATTTATTACCTTAAGGTATTCCTTTATCCTGCCTGTGCATACTTGTATATATAAATCCTCTTAAATTAGGGTCATCCCCCTTCTTACTCTTAATGGAGGGATTTTTAGATACATTTCAGAACCATGTTCTTGATGCATATCATGCACATGGAGGTTGTATTCTGTGCTTTCAATGACTTGCATATATTTTCTTTTTCAAGAAGGAGGACAGAATCTAAGTGAAACTTTAATCTAGTTTTGCCCTTTTTGAAACTTTAGCTGAGCATTAGTGTTAGAATACATGGAACACTTGTAGCATTCTCACTGTCTCTGGACGCTGCTGTAAGGATGGCTTATTTATTTGAAAGCTCTGTTTCCTTTCAGAGAGACTTAATGGCTTTTTCACTGTCTTCCAGGTTCTCATATTAACTAATATCATGCTGGGTATTTATCTCTTTGGATCCTAATTATTTTCTGTTATCCTCAACATGGAATGGAATTCAATTAACTGATCATTTTGGAACGCAGAAAGACAATTACATTTGAAGTAATTATTTTGGATCATGTTGGAGACACCAGCCATCCTTAAAACAAAAAAAAAAATGAACACTGTTGGAGGAAGTCTTTGACATATATGAAACTATGCTCTTCATTCAATATATTGCCCCATTTCCGTAAGTTATGAAGTTGTACATGTTGTAGTATATGTGACACAAATTGGTCGCAGATTTTTACCAGTCCCAGCATTCTTATTCCCAGAACATGCTCTGTGAGAGCAGATTAGTTAAGAATGTTCCATCTCCATCCTCTTCCCTTCCCCCAAAACCAGTCTAATCTTCCTTGGAGAAGTGTACAAAAAAAAATGTTTTTACCTATTTTTGTGCATTTATGTAGTTTTACTAAAAAATACACATTTTTCTCTAATATGTATTTTTTAATGAAGACTTAACATCACTGGTGCTGGGTAAGTGCACAAGTCAGGACTGGGTTAGTCCTTGCTTGGTAAAATGAACTTAAATATTGTTGTGTTAAGTGCTGGTGCGCTGTGTGCATTAGTTTTTTTGAATGCTCCCACTTATTTAGTGGTTGAAGTTATTTAATGATTTTCACTATTTCTCAGCTCTTCAGCTGTGGTTTTAATACAACACTTCACCTTACATTTGGATATGCTTAGTTTTGCATCAAGCTGTGTATAACGAAGTTTTAATTGCTTTAGATAATTTTATACAAGTTCTGTTTCTTTATTTTTGTTCCAGCAGAACTACAAGATGCGATCACAGTCTGAAATGCACAATTCTGTATTCCATGGCAGCGTTTTGTACACTGATGGAGCATGCTGCTCCTCGAACTATCCTGAGTTTTGTTCTGTCACTTTTTCTGAATTTCTGCTGTCTTTCAAGAGTTACCTTTTCCTGCTTCCATTAATTTGCTATGTATGGGCAACAAGATTCTAACTTGCTTTGATGTGGGTAGTCAGTGGAAGTTTTAGCTGCAGTTTAAGAAAAAAATCCTACTGCTGAGACAACTTTCCCTTATGAATACAGTTTTCAGGGTAGTGAGAAACCTGTGAAAAAGTATTAAGTTGATGATCTTTGGCTTGCCTTTTTATTTTCTTCAGTTTGTAGCTGTTTGTTAGCAATTATTATTTTTTTTAATTGTTGTATTATATAGCATTATTGACATAGCAGTAAACTTTCTATGTAAATTCAAGTCTAAAACTGAAGATTGGAAATTACAGGAACCCTGCATTTAAGATCAATAGCAGACCTCACTGTTTGTGAATATTATTTTTTTAAATGAAAAAAGTTGAGTTCTGCCCCTTAGTGCATTGCTTTTTTGATGAAGCTTAAGAACAGAGGGGAAAACATAAAGGAATCGTCCACTAATTCAAGGTTTTAGTTTGTTTGGGATTTTTGTGGTGAGGGAGGTTGCTCTTAATCAAGGGTGTTGGTGAGGAGGTATGTGTAAGAAGTTAAGTACCTGACCTAATAAAAGTTCTCTCCATGACTGCAGAGAAAGCTCATTTGATATAGCTAAATCATGAGCTTTTGGAAAATGTGAGTAACTCATAGAAGTTTGTTGCAAGCTTACCCAGGCTACTAGCCCTCAAAGCAGGATGAGTTACTTCTCCTATGGATTCTTTTTATTTGATCTTATTAGTAATATCTTTCGAGCCAATAAAATGCAAATTCCTTGAAGCAAACGGTGCTCTTTCATCTCACTTATTCTAGTAGCTACAGGAGATGGAGTGTTTCTTGATTCATGGGAGAATGAGTTTCGTAATGAGTGAAGAAAACCAAATTCCCTGTTATAGCATATAAATGTAGTATATCTGTTTAATTTTTGCGCATTGATAATACCATAAAGCACTTGCATTTTATTGCCTGGATTCTTCTGGCAAGTTACAAGGTCACTTAGGAACTGCTGCATCTGTGACAAGATCTGAGTGTGTTTCGTTTAAAATAAGCATTCAGGTATTCCTTTCTTAAAATAATGTATGTTCCTTATAATTTTTGAAGAGTGGACTGTATAAATTTGAGTCTTGTGGATTGCGTAAGCTCATGTAATTTGGGGCTTGTTATTACAAGCAGGAAGATTACTCCTGCTGATAGCCTGCATGTGCTTTGGTTTTCATACTTCCACAAGCAAGAGAGAAATGTGTGTGAGAAGCTCTGAATTCGTTGCATTTTAATATTCCCTATTTGTCAGAAAAGTTTTTTCCCCACTGTTAGTAACCATTCTACAGGCTGGAAAAACTTTGCTTACTGTAATCTTAAAAACCTAAGTTAGTGAATTAAATGAGTCATTAAATAAACATAACCTACAGTATGAGTCTAAGCTAGTATAGGGCTTGACAGCTACTGCAGAGAGCTGTCTCTGTCGCTGTAGCCGTGTGTTTCTGTTGCATCCCTTGTTTCTCAGCATCGGCAGTCAGGCAACCGCGTGGTTGCTTTGCCCAGTGCATCACTGAAAACTCGTTCACTACCACAACCATGTATTTTTTGGTACTGATGTGGTGATGAGGAGAAAAAAAATGGCAGATGACTGAACGCCAGAATGGCTGTTTCAGTGGCAGCATGATCATAAACTGATTGAAGCAATCAAAATGTAAATCTAGTCCCTAATTTTTTTTTTTGTCCTGGATATACATACACATACAGAACTGGTGTGCACAGAGATACGTTGCCAAGCCATGTTTGGCATACATATGATTAAACATTTTATACATAGTCTTACAAGAATAAACAGCTGTTTCCTTCTACTTTCTTGGTCTATTGGGAACTGAACTGTGCTCTGCCTCTGGTAGCAATAATTACTTTGTCTTTAAAATTTAATCTGTGATCTGACTTGCTTCTGCTGATAGCTGATTGAGATTAGCTGGATGCCTGAATGGTAACTTGAGTAATGTGTCTCTGGCTTGTGGCAGAATGAAAACAAAACCGTTTCTACACCTTACTTGAAAAATAGGTCTGACAGGATGTCTAAGAATTAAAAAATAGTTATTTGCAGAGTTCTGAGATATCTCTTTTATTTCTTTTTATCTTTGCAGAATGTTCTTTCAGCTTTTCATTTCAGATGCTGTGGGAAGTGTGCTGCAATAGTGTGTAGGGGAACTGAAGCTTTCTCATAAAGCATACTCTGTTTTGACAGGTCTTTCAGCATAGTCTGAGACTGAACTTCTTAATCTCCAGCTATTTGTACTGACTTGCTGAGAACGAGAACAAGATTAATCAATAGCCTGTAGTTTGGTGCTTGAACACTTGAGACAATGCTACCTTTATATTATTTTTTTTTTTTTTTTTTTTTTTGCATAGGAAATCAAAGGCAAATACAGAAGTTAAAAAACACTCTCTTAAATGAATGTTCTACAATGCAAACTAAATGACAGTGAAAGAGAATGCTTATCTATAAATCTTTCCGACCATTAAATATATTCTCCATTTTTCTCTTTAAAATCTAAAATTGTGTTGACAATCCAAATGGAAGGTCTCCTGGGGAGGAGGGGGAAATCCCTTTAATTGCTGTATGGAATGCCTTGAAACATGACTGGATTGTACAAAATAACTTGCTAAGCTCAAGTTCCTTAGTTGTCAGCCTTCTTTGCAGAGGTCTTCATATAAGACATACTGGAAGAATTAAAACTAGTAAAGTCTTACAGTATAATGCCTTATGGAGGGGCATGTGAAGTTATATAAGGTTATTTGACTATGTCTGAATGAACGAAGATCACAATGGCCTTTAAGACACTGATAATAGGGTGGCTGGGATGGGTAGCTCGCTCTTGCAGTATGAGAAGCATGCTGGTTGTATGCCTTAAGTAAGAACTTCATTATAAGGAAATAAGTGTGCTCAGAATTGAATTAGTGTTAAAATTTTGTTCTCTTTGCAGTCTACAGCTTGCAGTAGCTGTTTGCAGGCTAGTATCATTGTCTCTAGCCAGTTTGTTTCTGTTGATATTCCCGAGGCTGTGTTGGATTCTGTCTTAAGTCCTAATGTACACAAACACACACACCACCCCCACCCCCTGCCCTTGGAGAAAAGTCTTTAAAACAGTATTTTAAACCTCTTAACTTGTCTATTTAATCAAATATGGAAGTGGCTTAATAGGAACCATACTGTTTGTGAATTAGCAAACCCAGAGTGGGATTGGTGGCAGCCCATCAAATCAGTAGTTTGTAATATAAATGCCTTTTTAATGTTTTCATTACAATTATGAAATTAACATGTAATATCCTTGGAGGTATGTAAACTTGTGCCAGGGGAAGGATAGTCAGAAGTAGTAATGTGCATATAACTGTTGAACACAGAGAACAGGCTTGATGATGTCCGTCTGAATTTACTAAAATAGAAGGACTTTCAGGAAGAAATAGATAGCATCAGGAGGGAATCCCTACCACTCTTTACTTCCAGTGTTTGAAAAGGGTTTTCTTGACCTAAGGGTGTAACATTGCATTCAAATGAGCGTTGTGGTCATTAGTAAATTTGCCTGGTTTGTAACGTTTGGTGTGTTGTTTTTTCTTCTTGTTTTTCCTACCCAACTTCTGCAGCCTGACTGTCGTAGTGGTTGGAAACATTACATAGAAAAACTGATTTGATATTCCATTTGGCACTTCCCATATTACAATCTTCACCTTTCTTTATGATACCCAAATTGCCATCCTATCTTTAAAATCTGGACTACAGGAACCTCCTATTTATAATACTGTGTTTTGAAATGAAATATGTTGTTAATGTTCATGTTCTTTCTTTTTCATCACATCAAAATACTTGAAGTGCAGAAAATAATGAAAGCAAAAAGTTGTTAATGAAAACGATGTGGTTTCTGGTTTGATGCAATTTATTTTTGTGTTATGCTGTAGGTCTGTCAAATGGTTTTGGAGATGGAAGTAAAGAGAGAGCATTAGATGATACTCCGGGAAGAAAAGTTGAACCTCGTCGCCGCTGTGCATCAGAATCTAGTATTTCATCTAGTAACAGTCTTTTGTGTAACTCAAGGTAAAACTGTAAATCCAAAATACAGAATTGGAACTGAATAGATCAGTTTTCTATACTGCTTGTGACCCACATCGGAGGATGCGTAGATTTTTTAAAAGAAGAGTACCTTTTGATTTTCTCAGCTGTGTATCAAATCTGAGACAACTTTCAGGATCGCTAGTATTCTTTTGATCAATTCAGGTTATTGCAGATTCGGGCAGTTACACTTTATACTTGACTTATGCGTCTTTTGCACTATGTAGATACATATACATATTTGTGCGTATAGTATCTTGGTTTAGTTACCTTCCTAATCCTGTCAGTAGAAATGGGTGTGTTTTATTTTGGTGAGGGAAGGAGAGAAGCCATTTCCAAAGCAGAGTTTTGTACACAGGCAAGGTAAATTCGGTAGCTGTGAAACTGTAGATTATCAGTCTGTGGTTTGGATTACTGTCTAGTTACTGCAGTGACGATAGCACCTGTGTACCTACTATTGACCTTCTCTTTGTGAAGTCGGTTAAAGATAGACTGTCAGAGTGGTCACCTCTGCCACCATTGATAAATATTTTTCCATCACCAGTGGTGCGTATCATGTAAAAGCACGCTAATCTCTGGGTAAAAGGTAGCTGTCTCCATTCCAGAGCTATGAGGATGGGGCATATGGGAGTACAGGGTAAATCTGTTGGAGGAAAAGAAGAAGGCTTTATTCATGTGTTCAAGATCAGTATTAAACTGTTTAAGGGAATGGTGTTAACGTACTCATTGACACAGGCAAAACAGACTTTCAGAAACAAAGAGAACTGAATATTGCATCTCTTGTAAATGTGATATATTGAGGAGTTGATTTAGAATAATTACTGCTCAAATTCTGTGATCTCTTACGTAAGTGTGCAGAGAACAAATTTCCCATTTTGCGTATAAGTGCTCTGCAATTGGAGGACTTGAATTTGTAGTGAAAAATGAAAGACAAAATAATTGGGTTTCCTATGTAATGGAACTGTTGGAGCAGAGGGAACGTGTTTTCATTTGGCCAGTGTCCACTCAACACTGAAGACAAAGCAGCTTCTGTCATTTGTGCACGTATAACCTGCAGAGCAATTGAGATGCAGTCACGTACTCTTTGTCTTTTGCTGATAACCAGGCAAATCTGTACATGAAAATAATCTGAGGTTTTGGCTTTTATGTTGTAGTTTGTGTTTGTTACGTAAAATGTGTTAGAGCTTGCGGCTCTGGTTTTACGGTGTACTGATGAATTTTAAATTATTTTTTTTAAGTCTTGATTTATAGTGAACAATTTTAGTTATCAAATGATGGTTTTAATATTAATACTTTGGTAGTTTCAGCCTACCGAAATGTGGTAAAGGAAAACCTGCACTTATACGAAGACACACACTGGAAGACCGAAGTGAATTGATATCATGCATTGAAAATGGGAACTATGCCAAAGCAGCAAGAATTGCAGCTGGTAACTATAATTTGCGTTCTTAATAATATTGAATGTCTATAATTTTGTCCATCTATTTCACAGATTCTAGCATTCTGTTTTCGCTGTTGAAATATATTAAACATCCTGAAAGTGGGGTTGATAGCATTGCAGAAACCACTGGTTTCTGCTTTTAATTCTTTAAAGACTGAAGAAAATGGTGCCTGATCTTGGTTTTTTGATTAATAAATGGTATTTAAAGTGCGCAAGCTACTCTAGTAATACAAATGAAAGTTGGCCTGAAGCACTACTTGTGGTTCCATTGATATTTTTCCTTGTTCGGCTTTTTGGTTTAGAACGTACTCCTCGTATACTGTTCTGTATAGACATGTTGACAGATGAGTAAGACATGGTCTGCTCTGATTCAGGAAAAACTTGAATTTGGAAGGAAGTGGAGTTTTCTAGGAATGTAGAGGATAGTAAGATAACAAATTTTAGGGAAAGAACTGTTCTGTTGGTATGGTTTTTACCTGTTTAGTATTTTCATTGCATTACAAACTTTAAGTACGTCTTCTCTTCCGTACGTAGAACTGTGTTTCAGCCTTGCAGCGTCTAGCAGGCCTGACTTTAGTTTCTGACCTTGCAGCTCTTCTCTCACTCATCACGGGTGTTCCTTGTCCAGGACTCTTTCATGTCTTTCTAGTGCTTTTATCTGGCTCTTTGTTTGCCTTAGTCTATTCTTTCCTCCTTATATGATCAGTTTTTGTCTTCCTTTCTTGAAGCTAATCTGTTGCCAGCTAATGCTTCAGTACTTTCAGTTTTAGTATCTTTATTATCTGTATGGTAACCATACGGCATTTAACCTTTATCATTTGCTTTTCTTACTCTGTCCTGGGTAGTCTTAAATTTAACAATTTCCACTTCAAGTTTCTGTTCTTGTTTTTTCAGAATTCTCCTTGATCTCTCTTAATTCTTTGTTCTCAGATACATTCTACAGCTGCCTAAAAGGAGGACCGTATGACACTTAACAGCATTATTTTATGTTACTATGTATTCTGTCTAATATGAGCTCTTTTGTCTGCTTTCTGCACCCTGTTACCTCAGCATATCAAGAAGAGGAAATAAGTAGGAGTGAGGTGAATATTCCTGCTTACAGTCTGTGCATAACGGGGAATTTTAACATGATTTACTTTTATTAGTAAAATCCCAGATTTTACAAAGAAACTTAAGCGTTGTTCATTTTTGGCAAAATATCTCAAACAGTAATTTCTAAATGCTTTAGAAACAAATACAGTTCTTGCATTTCTGCTGTCTTCAGGTCCAAGGAAAATCTTGTTTCTGTTTACAGGATGCTCTCTCAGAACCTGCAGTATGGTACATCGAGTCCTGCAGTTATGATGGGATGCGGTTTTGCATTGATTAATAGGTGTAATCATTGTAGTGCACATATAACGTTGTTAGTGTTTGGACTAACATATTTCAGTATAAGGGTGCTATTGAAATCACAAAGCCAAGTGTGCAAGTTAGGGCATGCTGTTTTCTGTAACAGTGCTGTTCAGCACTTCTGACTTGTAAGACTGAGATATGCTTTAGGGGCAGGTCCATTCAGTGTACTGGACAAGTTATTATGGAAAAATAAGTTCTGTATTCAAATATGAAGTTTATATTGAGATATAAACACAGAGGATGAAGTAAAGTTTCAAAAGTGACTCAGAATTCTGTTTAACTTTGGGGCTTGGACTTGTAGGTTTAATAGGAGAGGTTTTTTGGTTTTCAGATAGAATTATCTATATGTAATAGCTTGTTGTCCTTGGTGTGCAGGAGCACTGGAAGATGAATAGACACGTGCTATGAGTGGTTTTCATTAATAGCTGCTGTATACAGAGATGTCCTGAGGTTTGTAGGTCTTGGATTCCTTAGCAGGGTCAGGAAGTTGCTGCATCAAAAGTGGCAATGTGTTCTTCCCCCTGTCCTCTTGAACCTTGTCTAATCCTTTTGCCTGGCTATGCCTTGTTCCCTGATGTTCTCCTGTTCCCAGGTGCTCTTTGTCCCAGTTTTTTCAGTTCTTTGTCCCCATCTTCGTCCAGCCAGTTGATTCACCTTCTTGTCAGTTTTTTTTTCCTCAGTAAATCTTAGCAACAGTATTTTTTCCAGCAGTGTCTAGATGCTGTTTTCCCTTTCAGTCACATCAGACTGGTGGGCAGGGTCACATTGTAGGGGAACATTTTGCTGCGTTTGACTCAAAATAGCTTTCCCCTCTGTGTGGTCTTCATTTCAACAGGTAACATCGACAGCAGAGAGAACACTGTCCAGCCAAGAGTTACACAGTAAAAGAAAGGTCTTGATGGATTGTTCTTTAGCACAAATGATAAATCTACACTGCAGATACCACAGCTACCTCTTAGGTGGCAGTAGTTTTGGAGCTTAAATATGCTCAGTGTTAATGGATTTGTCTGCAGATTTAGGTGTTAAAATCGAAGTTTATTCTATGTAAAAAAACCCAAAACATGAGCCACACCACCATGAACAAAGAAAAAAACTCCCAAAAAAACCCTCAGCACTGTGCACTATTAATCTGATCATCTTTCAGTAAAGTAGACTTTCCTGTTTGTGGCTGAAGTTTCTGGTTTAAAATAAAATTGGCCTATGAAGAGCTCGCAGTCCTTGCTGAAAGCTATGCAGGCACTGGGTGTGAATTTCTTAGCTCTGTTTCTGAAGGCTGAAGTGCCTTAAAGTTTTGAGGCTTGTGGCACCTAATGGGTGTTTTGCTGAACTTAACACAGAAGATTAAACACAGTGACTCTGTTAGGAGAATGGTATTGAAACAGAGGCTAGTCGTTTTAAAAATATTGTAAGTAGAAAGTCTTTAAGGGAATGAAAAGTGTAAGAAGACATCCTTATCTTAAACTATGCAGGGTCTTATGTCTGGTGGTATTTCGGTACTGTTGGTTTTCAGCTGGTGAGAGTACTGTTATTTAAAATCTTTAGCAGTATGTTGGCCTGACTGCTAACTTAAATGCTGTCTCTCATGGCTTGAGGAAGTAAAGGGGGGTTTACGTTATAAAAGAAAACTAGTAACTGTATGTGCTAGTGTAGTTAACCCCCTATCACCATATGGAATACATTTCAACTAGGAAAAATTCTGAGACTCTTCTCTACCGTGTATACACCTGAGAAATCTCTGAGGGAATCTGGCTGTATGCTTCCTGACATGTTGTGCTTCTACTCAGCATTAAAATGCCATTTTCTTTCTTTCCTATCGGTTCTGTAGCTGGGAATAATGCAGGTTTCTTTTCTTTTTCGTTAGATGCCCCGAAGAAGAGACTTGTACTGGTTTTAAGTACGAGATACAGTTCTCTCTATTTTTTTTACTTTTTTTCAAAATAGTTTATGTATGAAGGATACATCAATCTAAACTTTCATGATTCCTTCTAACTGGCATGTGAATACTTGACATACTGGTATTAATAGAGAAATAAAGAAGTTGCCTAGATTGCTTTTACTATTGTGTTAGTAGTTGCTCTGGTTGTTTTATTCTGAGATACTACTGAAATGATTCATCTGGATTTAATGTGTGTTTCATAATGTCCAGTATTTTAGGTAGTCTGCTTTTCTCTTAGCAGTATAAGAATGCCTGTATGTAATTTATTTCTGTGTATTACATGTTTGTACAACTGAAGAATATTATTACTGCTTTTAAGGAGAAAGTGAAGAATGTCCTAGAATGACCTCTCTAAAAAGATACAGAAAGGAACAAATAAATAAAATAGTAAATAAATTTAGGAACTGTTTTTTCCAGGGTTATGTAGTTCAGTAAGAAACAGTGTAAATAAACAGATTGGTTTTATGGTTTTATATAATAGAATGCACTAATTAAAGACCTCTGTAAAGCCTGCTGGGGTTGGTAGCAAAGATCCTTGTTTTCTTTAGGAGACTTGTTCAGGTCTTAAAGACACGGGAAAAGTTGCATTTGTTTCTCATTCTCCTGTGATACCCACACCCATTATAGAACATAAACCAACTTTTAGTTTCAAAAACATCTAACGTCTCGTTATGCTGTGGTGACAAGTTATTATGAACTAGTGCATTTTGATACCTGATGTTACATAGTTGTGAATCTCTAGAGTTAGACTTCCCAATGAAGTATTTTCTTGAGGTGTTGATAACATACCTTCCAAATAAATTATAATTGAATTAATTGGGCTGTGGCTAAAAATTGACCTGGAATATATTGTGAGAAATAATTGACTGATTTTTTGTTTGTTTTGTGATCACCTTACACAAATTTTCCTTGCTTTTTCAGACTCTTACAAAGTCTGAAACCACTTTTTTCCAGTACTTTTTGTGATGTTGAGATAGAATGTATATCTGCATGCATGCATTATAAATGTGGTTCTGGTTGACCAGAAGGTTTCAGCCCGTCTCATGCTTCAGTGCAGTAGTGAGCAACAGAGAAGAAAACGAAGGGTTGTGGTAGAAGTGAGCAGTAACATAAACTCAGTTTTCTGTTAGGAAGAAACTGCTACTGCAGCCGCTTCCTTGAACCCTGTTGGTCTTTTTGAACTTTGCTGCAGGAAGGGGCTGGGCAGAGGCCTAGAGGGCTGATTAAACGTAAATAAATAAGTAGAATTTAAAATGCAGATTAGAATTTAGGCATAAGAATAGAAAGGCATACCGGACAAGCATTGTAAGTTATCAGGTGTTCATCCTACTATGGATATCCAAAACTCTGGAAACATACCATGCAATTTGCATCTTCAGTAGCATCATCTCTTTGACAGGATTGTCGTTGCAGTTTCAAAAGAAACTGCTTATTTGGGGTACCATAATTTTATGTTTTCTTTTGAGCTTTTTCAAAGGGAAAGGATTATTAGAATTTGGCAAACACTTCCTTTCTGAGAATTAAGGTGTTCTAAGTTATGCTGTTTGTAGAAGTGTCTAAAACCTCATTCTGTATCTGTAGGCTTAGTTTGAAGTACTAATATCATTTGAAGAGCGTTATGAATGTTACCTGGTTTTATTGGTATGTACATGAAAGGTGGTATTGGTATCTGGATTCTAATGGTCATAAGAAACTGACGAGGAAGTGAAGAACTGCAGAAGATTTGTCTGAGATTTCATTCTTTAACATTTTAATTTTATATTTAATTATTATTTGTTCTTAGAAGTTGGGCATAGCAGTATGTGGATTTCAACTGATGCTGCAACATCTGTTCTTGAGCCTCTAAAAGTAGTGTGGGCCAAATGCAGTGGATATCCCTCTTATCCAGCTCTGGTAAGTACACAGCTTCCCATCAATGCACTACTGTTTCTGGTCTGAAAATATTGGTGTGTGAACTTAAGGTAACTGATGAATTCCCATTCAGATTGAATAAAGGTGGATTATTCTGCCCTCTTTACAAACTGGATGCATGGTAAAATTATTGCAAGATCAGATGTTGAGTCAATAATCTCTACTACCCTACCTGTATTTTGAGATTTGCAATACCTGTTGTGGTTTAACCCTGGCTAGTAACTAAGCCTCACACAGCTGCTCACTTTATTTCCCCCTGGTGGGATGGGGGAGAGAATTGGAAGAGTAAAAGTGAGAAAACCCTTGGGCTGAGATAAAGACAGTTTAATAGGTAAAGCAAAAGCTGCACAACCAAGAAAAGCAAAACAAGGGATTCATTCACCACTCCCTGTGGGCAGGCAGGTGCTCAGCCATCCCCAGGGCAGCAGGGCTCCGTCACACATGACGGTTACTTGGGAAGATGAACACCGTCACTCTGAACACCCCGCCTTCCTTCTTCCCCCAGCTTTATATCGCTGAGCATGATGTCATGTGGTATGCGATATCCCTTTGGTCAGTTGGGGCCAGCTGTGTCCCCTCCCAGCTCCTTGCGCTCCCCCAGCCCACCCGCTGGTGGGGTGGGGTGAGGGACAGAAAAGGCCTTGGCTCTGTGCAAGCGCTGCTCGGCGGTAACAAAAACATCCCTGCGTTATCGACACTGTTGCCAGCGCAAATCTAAAACATAGCCCCATCCTAGCTACTATGAAGAAAGTTAATTCTGTCCTAGCCAAAACCAGCACACCTTTCTCAGTAGACTGTTTCTGCAATATACTTTATTGTTCAAAGGGTCACCTGAATAAGCCTTATAGAATCGTTTAGGTTGGTAATGACCTTCAAGATCATCAAGTCTGACCATTAACGTAGGACTGCCAAGTTCACCACTAAACCATGTCCCTAATCTTGTTAGTGTTGAAACCGCAAGGTATTTTCTGCTACAAAATGAATATAAAAATACTCTGCAGTTCATTAAAGAAACAAAAAACTTTACCGGTAGAGTTGGAATAAATTGAATGATTGTATGCAGTTGTGAGTGATGTCCTGGAAACGTAAAGCTGTTGTGCCCATGTTATTTTAGGAGGAATACACACAGTTCTACTTAAAGCTTGCAGAGAAAACGTTGTTGAGAAAATGTTTGACTTCACACATTTAGCGCTATAGAAACAGGTCATACACAATGGCTTGTAATAGACTGAACAGTCGTGACTTACACAATAAATGTGCTGGGGACATCTGGAAATGTAATCATAGCGTCAGGTTAAAACCTGTGCAGGTGAGATTCAGAGCACTTGAGTTTACGTCCTCAGAGGGTGACTCAAACAGTCTTGGGTCAGATGCTGAAAGTTTGATGATTTGATTTGTCTCTTGAATGGTGTTAGCCCTTCAGTCATGATCAGCTTAAATCGAACGCTAAAGGGCTCCTTTTCTGCCCACTCCTGTGTCAGCACTGGTGTCTTTATCTGAGTGTGTGAAGAATTGATGGAGGAATTAAAGCTCCGTCAAGAGAAGAAAGTTGTTCTCCTGATTTCTACAAACTTCCTGCAGTGTTAGCTTTCTGTTGATTTAGTTCCCATAATCAGTTCACTGTGGATTAAGATTGGTGCCAGTGTGGATGCTAGAAAAACAACGGGAGTTTGTAGGGTAGAGATGGGTGGGACAGGCACGGAGCCATATAACCCCTCTTTCTTTGGTGGAAGCTGGGTGCTTGATAAGGCTGTGATCTGACTACGAAGGAGTTTTTCCATCAGCGCGATTAGTGTGAGCAGCATCTTTCCTCCTCCCCCAACGCTGTTTAGAAAGGATTTGTGACTGTGACTGCATGTTTTGCTGAAAACAGAGTCATTAAATTGGATATGTAAGATACTTGAAAGTGATTTCTGATTTATGGCTTTTCCATTGGGGTTTTTTGCTTGTTTAGAGGGTGTTTTTTCTCCAGATTATGAGTGTGGGGCTTGTATTTTGCAGAGACAAATATTTGCACCTTAATATAGGTTGTTTCTTTAAGGTACCTGAAATTCAAAACCCAGACTTTGAGGCCAGTTATGGCTTTTAGAAATCCTGGTTCAGCTTTTCTCATTCTGAAACCTGCTTGTCAGTCTGGAATTTTGTACTTAAGTAAAATTCAGGTGTAACTTTAAGAACAGATATGGGTGAAAAATGCTCTAGAGAGAGTTTTTCCAGTTATATCTACTCCTGTGATTCTGCTATGCCTATTCAGTTTGTATCAAAAAGTAATGTAAGTGTAACAAAAAGCCAATTTATATGCAGTGGCTGCTTAGTTTGTGATTTTTTTTCCCCCATTAACTTTATTTGTAATACCTCTTGAAGTAAATTATGTAGTTTTAAAAATTAGGAACTATCCTTTTTTTCTCTCTTATAGATTATTGACCCTAAGATGCCTCGTGTTGCTGGCCATCACAACGGTGTTACTATACCAGTGCCACCCCTGGATGTACTGAAAATCGGAGAACAAATGCAGACCAAATCAGATGAGAAGCTATTCTTAGTACTATTTTTTGACAATAAAAGGAGTTGGTATGTTATTGAAATGCATTGTTTGATGTAATGAGTTGAAAATTTAAAAGCCTGTACCTTTAAAAAAAAAAAAAAATTGAAACTTTATCTTTCTTTGGATATCTTTCCTATGGAAGTATCAACTGTAATGTTAAAATTTTGTATTTGAGTCTATTCTTGGACCAAGACATAATATCATCACTGAAAGAGACCGTTTTATGGTCAGTTTGGGAGAAAATACTTTTAAGTCATTAATAGTCTTTTGGTTTGATTTGCAAACTGGTTTTATTTATTGACCTGATAAAATTGCTTCTTTGGAAGAAATTTTTAAGGTAATAGTCTTTATTATTTATCTGTATCAGCCTTCATCATTGCTTTCTGAATGCCAACACTTGTTTTCCTCCTAGTCTGCTCAAGTGCATTTTCTTTAAAATTTTAACCTGTGTAAATGCTTTAGTAACACTCTCATTTCAAATTCTTTGCCCTTTCTAAATTTTTTTCATGAAACCTTCCCTTTTTCTGTTTCTTCCATTATTAGCAATATACTCTGTGGAGCCCGAAGGGATAATTCACGCAATGAAACATTCTCTTCCCTTCCACTAGCTTGTTTGGTTTGGTTTGGGTTGGGTTTTTGTGGTGTGTTTTGTTTGGATGTTGTTTGTTCTAGGTTTTTTGTTTTGGGTTGTTGGGTTTTCTTTTTTGCCAGATAAGGAAACTTTTCATCTACCCCTCTTTTTCTCCTTTCATCAACTTGCATATTTCTTTCCTGTGTTCTTCTTAATCCCTCTCCCCCCTCCGTGTTTCTACACAGGTCAAGCTAATTTTGAATCTTTTTATATCTCGGTTTTACTCTTGAATTTGCTTACACTTTCAGGTAATCATTTTCCCCTTTAGCTGGTTATATGTGATGCCTCGTAATGCTGCCATTCTCCTGACTCCATCTCGATACGGTATCACCTAAATAACTTACTGTCTGAAATTCAGAACGGATGGTTGCTTTTCTGTCCCCATAGATCCTTCGGCATAATCATGATTCTTTGCCTTGGTCTCTCTGTTCTTCAGGTTTTTTCTTAATTAATTGGTGGTACTTCATGATCTCCTTTGTTCAGTTGCACAGGATTCCCCAAGAGCCTGCATTCTCCTTTGTTCACGGAGAACATCCAAATTTAAACATGTTCGGTGTTCTGTTTCTCATTTTTTCTCTTATTGGTATCACAAGTGTAATGTGTACTCTCCCTAGCGACTTTAATTGCTGTGATTGCTTCTTGATCTTGGGAGTCATCCAACTTAAATCCTGCTGGTCCTAAATCTTGCAAGTATTATGTGAAGCTGGCTTTAACGTATACTCTGCATAGATGGACAGGAAAGGCTAAATACTTTTCCAGCCCCTTTCCCCTCCATCCTCACTCCCCCAAATCTTTTTGGTTATGGTTCTTTTATCCTGATTATTTTGGCACTCGTCCCTCTTAACTCCCTTTAGTCTTTTACTCCTGAACCCATGTGTATGACTACAATTCACTTGCAGGGTATGTGTCATCTTCAGTATGTGATACCAGCTTCTATCACCTATGGATTACCTTTTCAGATATTCAGATTTGTTTCTTCACCTTCACTGCTTGCTTCTGGAGGACTGGGCAAGCTTTCTGTTAAAAATACCTTCTCTAAAACTTCTCTGTGATCTGTATTAAAACTGATAATGGTTAGACTGCTGCCTGTCATGCTGGTGTTACGATTCTTTATTGTTTTGTCTGTATCCTTGTACTGACTCTTGACATTTTTTTGGTTTCAGTGTGTGTGCTCAGTACGGTAGGTTTGTAGTTTAGAGTGCTTTAATAAAAATAATATTTCAACTGACAATTTTATTCAGTTTTTAAAAAAATCTTTCAATAAAGTGTTTTATATTGAACTTTACTGTCTGAATTACACATGGTTTGGCTCCAAATGGACTTCCAAACTGAGGTTCTGTTTTTAAACAGAAGCATGGCTTCTGCCATTTGCAGGGTTGAGATTGCAGACTACGGTAACATACTTTAAGAGATAGTCATTAATTTACCTGATTTTTGTTTTCCTTAATACCCATAACTTCAACCAGGTTTAAGATAAATATTTACGGAAATGACGTAAATTTACTTTACACTTCTTAATTAAATATTGAGAATATTTCATCTATAAAATATTTTGCTTTAACTAGAAGAATGGAATGTAGAGGTTTTTTCATTATCACTCTTCTACGCCCAGAAATTAATGATGTTCATGGAGCTTAAGATGGAGAAATACTCTGAATACTGAACTAGTGGGATTTCATACTTCAGAGTAAAAGCACACTGTGCAGAACTTCCTTGACAGTTTTGCTTTCCCCAAAGACCAAATTGAGATGTCTTAAATGCAGGCAAAAAATTCATCGTCTGCAAATTCCTTGTAATAGTGGAAATGAAAGAAAGAAGAGAAACAAACTGCCCCAAGTGAATCTTGAGCATTGTTAATTGTTAGTTGCTGCTGCCTGTTCTTAAATTAAAACTGTATCAGTATTTCATGGTATTTTTTTTAAGTTGATACTTGCTATCAATCATTAAATAAGTATCTTTGAATTGGATTGTACTCCTTGTTTTGTGGAAGAGGCTTTCTTAATATTTCATATTCTTAAAATATTTAAGGCAAGTAAGTACCATCTTAAAAGGAATTGTATCAGTTTATTTAAGACTGTAAACCTGATATGCTGTATGAGAAACACAATATAGCAGCACCGACATTTCTGGACAAACTTCTTGATTTTTATTCTATATTTAACATACTTATTTTACCCTTTCTTACAGGCAGTGGCTTCCCAAATCCAAAATGGTTCCCCTTGGGATAGATGAGACCATAGACAAGTTAAAAATGATGGAAGGACGTAACTCAAGCATACGAAAAGCAGTAAGAATTGCTTTTGATCGTGCTATGAATCACCTGAGTCGAGTCCATGGAGAACCAGTCAGTGACTTCAGTGATATTGACTAACAGAGATTCTACCAAGGCATGAAAAATACCACACAGACTTGAACTCTACTAATTGAACCTCTTTGTCTAAAAGAATGTATTGAAGATACAACCCCTTAATTGTTGATTCAGTGGCTGAGTTCTGCAAACTTGAAATAGTTGAGCAATTCTTCTAAATCACCATTGCCATATTGATTCATGATTTTATCGTGTTGTAGTTTGGAGGATTTTCCACTAAATCTGTTAAAATGTCTTGTTCATAGTGTTCATAATTGTACATAAATGTATATTCAACACTTAACTTATTCTGATTTTAGAAGTAGCTCTTTAATTCCTTTTATAATTTTGCTGGGGAGGGAGTTGTTTTTTGTTTCCATGCTTTTTTACTTTTTTTTTCTTTCTTTTTGAGGTTAAATTACCTAAGCACCATCTTCCAGCTGAAGGTGTTTAGTGGATCTTAAAGCCTAATATCAAAATGGCATCCAATATGTTTGCCTAAATCATATACAATATGGTGCTGCTTGTATCATTTCTTCCTTGGTCTGTAGCTTCTGAAAAAGACTTCTGAATGTTTGTGTAAATTGTTGCTCTTTGCACAAAGTACCACGTATTTAAGATTGATGTAAATTTACGATTACAAATATGTATTTTAAGAAAGGAAGTTGCATTATTTTGGAGGGTACTTTGTGGGAAAGACATCACGAAAAGAATTATACTATGTACATCACTTGCAAATCACCAAAAACACTCCATTGTTGCCCAAAATAACTTAAGATTGTTTTTGTTTAAAAAAAAAAAAAAAAAACTGGCTTAAAGCCTACAAGCACATTTTTTCTTTCAAAACCATATCCCATTTAACTCCCATTGATTTAATTTTGTTGATATGTGTGCCTCCCTGTGTTTTATTTATTGTAGAAAATGTATTAATTTGCTTTATAATGAAAAATAAAATTGACAAATATATTGATATGCATTTTTATACAGGCACATGAGACGACAACTTGCTTTGGGAGAAAATGTATTGGAAATTGTATAAAATAACTTGATGGTTTGTGCGTAATTTGATTTTTTGGTAACTTGTAATCTTTTGTTTCCAATGAGGGGATTTATGTAACTTTTAATTTAGAACACTTTGGTAGCAATAGAAACTTTGGATACATTTTTGTATGGTACATGTGATGTATATAGAATTAGTACTTTATTTTTATTTTTAAGAAGTAAAGCATTATGTTTGGGCAGGGGGAAGAAGGAGGGTGGGTTTCCAGAACTGCATTTTTATATTAAAAAGAAAAAAAAATAAAGTCAAGATATTGATTGTTGTAGCTACTTTATTCCTACCTTCACTGAGATACTGAATTTGTAACAATGAAAATGGCAAGGTATGTTTGCAATGTGATTTATAATGACTCCATTATTTATAAATGCACTGTGTTTGAACTCTTTTGCAGTGATATCTTAAATACTGTACCAAGTTATATAATATTGAAACACCAAATAATGCATATGAATGCACGAAGTATTTATGCCCAGCTTTTTTATAAAGGATTAGCAAATACAGCAAAACCAATACTTTTTAAATCTTTTTTTAAAACTTCATTGAATAGCATACTTCATTGTTAAACCTGCTTGAATCTTTATTTTAAAGGGACAATTACTTTTTAAATAGTTTTTAATGTTTTTATTCTCTATTGTTTGTAATAACCCCTTAGAAGCTTGAAATAAAATTTCTTTCTCAACTGTTAATTTTGTCCTGGATTTAGCCCCTGAGATTTTGCTGTAGTGCCCATTTTCTTTCTCCATGATTTGAGTTTTTACAGAGGCGCTAGTTCCAGCTAGATCGAACAGTAGGGCAGTAGAACCACTTGCAGCTGGTAGGACTGCCTAGTAAGTGTCTTCCAAAAATACACCCTGCATCAGATTTTATTTCAGGCTTGTTCCACCAAATACACTCGGATTTGGTGTGTGTGAAACTGGATAATGATTCACAGCCTGGTTGTGGCAGAAAGAGAAAACATTTTTTTTTGGATTTGTTAGACCTTGCAAAGTTGAAATTGCGGTTACGATAGGAGTTGGAAGATGATAATTTGGTATTTGTATGGTAAGTATTTTGATACCTGTGAAGTATGATGTCCCCGTAAAAGTCCAAAAAAAAAAAAAAAAGCGTACAGACAGTTGCAAAATGATTTCATTAGAAGGCTTCCAAAGTTCTCAGCTGCTTCTGATGGTAGCAACATAGGAGAGGAAAAAAAGAGCTCTTTTTTTTGTAAAACAAAAGCAGAGCATTCATTTCATTAGTCTGTAACATTGTTTAATGGCATCTTCAGTGAAAGCTTTAGTTCAAATTTTGCTCAGGCTTCCAAGTTTCATTTTCTGACTTTCATCTTCAGAGACCGCTTCATCAGTTCTTGGAGAAGGTAAATCTGGTGCCTTGATCTTGCAGGTGTCTGTATGTGCTTCAGAGAATTCTGAGCTGGAAAACTTGACTGATTACAAAAAGCCCATTAAGTATCCTAATGAACCACACAGCATATTCTTTTGGTGAAGCTGGCATGAAAGGCGATGCTGGTCGTCTTTTGTACACGTGATGGAAACTGTCCCAGGAGTTTCTTCCAGATGCTGCTTGAGAGGAGGCTGCAGCAGCTCGAGTATCATCCAGTGGCTCTTCAGATTGGGTGAAAGTCTAAAATAATTTCTCTGACTTGTCAGTCTTCAGTGTGGCTTGTGTGGTTTTAAAGGGCTTTCATACCTATTTAGGAAGGGAAAGTCTGGTCTCCAGAACCGCTGCATGTCCAGGTTCTGGGACGTACATCGCCAGGTACAGCTGTCGGATGAATCTGTGCATTCACAACGTGCTTCACTACATTTTAGACCAAGTTCTTCTATGACACCATAAATAACTGGTAACATAATCATAGAGTGGAAATCGGTATTCTGGGGGACGAAGGAAAGGTAAATGCCACACTGTATCTTGCCGACCTCTGGGTGAGTGTTCGCAGCCGTAAGTGGGGCGCCTAGGTGTGCGTAATTCGCTGCTCCTTTCTGGTACCATCCTTTCCCACTAATAAAGGTGAGAGACCCAGATCAGAAGCTGAAACTAAGTTTGTCTTCATTTGTATTAGAATTGTGAGAGATCATGTTACAAACATTTAAGGAAAAAAACGTGGATAAGAGGATTACCTTTTTTTAAAGGAACAGTTAAACTTGTGGGGGTTTTGTGTTTGTTGATTGTGATTTGTATTTTTTACACTAGAGGGAGCAGCGCACACAGGCCACCGACATTCCCAAGGTAACATTTGATACTCTCTTTTCAAAATGCTGCTATTAAAACTTGTTGCTGGTAAAGTATTTTCTGCTTCTAGCATTTGTAGTCCATCAAAAGTAGCTTTCTCTGATCTTGCTGCGAGTGGGCCGTTTGGGGAACGCTTGTTTCAGCTGCAGAGCCAGTACATAGAACAGCGACTGGATTCTGGCTCCGTCTGCTAGCGACGGGTGAGTTACAGTTTTATTTAGCTGTTGATTTTCTGCTCACGGCTGTACTGCTACGCATGCATTCTGTAGTGTTAGAAAGGGACTCGGAGCTGCTTGCTGCTAGTGACAGTGCAAGTCACACGTGCAGCCATTCTCACTCAAGTTTTGACGTGAAGGTTCGAGATGGGACGACTGCTTGTCCTGCAGGCTGGCGAAGGGGTTGTCTTGAGGATATGCACAAGGGAATTAAATAAACTTGGCTCTGACGTGATGGTGTGGGTAAAGGCTGTTATCTATATAAGGAAAAAGACACTTCCCTCTGCTTCGTAAGTGTAATGCAAAACGTAAATGAGGGAAGCATTTGCTGTCCACATTCTACTTAACGCCTTTTGGTTAGCTCGTTTACATTTTTGTATAATGCCATTCAGTTATGACTTACCTATTTTATCAGTTCTTTCTTGAAAGACTTATTTCCTCTAGAACTTCTCTTATAAAGTAGGAAAAGAGTAAATTCAAGCTAATTAAAGTTTGAGAAAACATTTTTGGAATAGCATGAAACGGATAAATAAGATTTTAAAAACTTTTTTTGAAATTGGTCTTTGATGGGAGAGGGCTCTGAGCTTATTTTTATCTGCCTATTTATTCAGCTTTCTTTTATTGCCTGTGCACAGAAACTCCATCTCTGCCAGTCAGGGAGGAAAATGCAACATCTCGGCAGCCGTAGTTAAGTTTATTCAAGATCTTTTTCAGTTGTTTCCATAGTGTTAAAAATCTAACACTGCAGTGGCTGCAGTCACCCTGTTCTATCTTGTGCTAGTAAATAGTACGTGGAGAGAGAGGGACAGGATAAGGATTTTTTTTTTCCCCTTTTTAAATTTAATCGTTCTTTAAAATGAATCCCAGTGATACCACGTATCTTAGAAAACAGTCCTCTGGTCAAACTGCAGCTGTGCTGCCTCTGTTGGTTGTTTTCAGAGTTGCTCTAAGCTCAGCTCATTTTTTGTTCATCTGTTTTGATGTCTTCACTGCAACAAGTCAGCACTGCCAGCAAACCAGGGAAGTCTCAGCTCTCTGGGCTAACGTCTGGGTGTACAAAGAGGTCCAGGGTAATGCAAACAGTTCCCATGTCCAGTCTGTGATTGCTTCTCTTTGCACAATGAGCCTAATTATTGATACTACTTTTTCCATCTTCCCCATTAATCTGCATTTTATTACGATTTTGGTCTTGCAGAAGCTGTCTGGGGCCATTTTGCATCATGAAGGGCTTCACTTTGTGAACCCTAGGGAGAGCTGGCTGTATCCCTGTACAACTTACCTGGCAACAGCCCCAGGTAAAAAAAGATTCATTTTACCCTAAGAAGTTGGGTTAGGAGAGCCCACACATCTTCCTCATCTATGTTTAATTACCGTGTCCTTCACTGCTCCACGCTTGGCTCTGCGAGGATGGGAATTTTCATGTTCTTATAGCATAAAACAAACCAGAAAAACCTTATCTAAATACATGGAAAATACAAGAACAAAGAAAATCTATGCCTGTCATTTTAAGGGGAAAGCAGCTGCTAATAGGTGATGCAAAGATGAGGAAGGATTGGTGTTGTTTTGATTGATTTCTTTGCTTTATTCTTTACAGAGAGTTGTTTTGAGATTATGACAGTTCATTTTTTGTCATATTCCTAGTCTTTGATAAAAAGAAGTCAATAGTATCTTCCTTATCTTAATTATTCTTCAGGGCTGTAGGGGTTTGATGCTCATGTTCAAGTAGGTGGAGAAATACAGGAAGAACATTAGCAGTTTTTGTCAATAATCAATGGGGAACTATAGGGAAAACGTCAGCAATTTTCGTCATGAACTCATGACAGACTTGGGGGTTTCTAAATAACTGGAGAAGTGCTGAAGTAGGGTCATCATTTAAAAAGGGGGATTTGGGGAATTGTCTACCAGTCTGGCTAAAGATGAAGCCACTGCAAGGACATGGGGAGAGAAGCAATGGTGGCTGGATTTTAGGTGGAAAGGGAATAGTTGAGAGATGGGCAGAGAGAGGGCAATGGTATTTTCCTAATTTCCTACTTTAGAAAGATAGAAATTAGGTGGATTTATAAGCAGTTAAAGGTTGTTATGGAGAATTTAATTTTTAGTTAATGTCAAAATACTTATTACTTGTGTAGGATAGAATAACAGTTCTAATGTTGGATAAAGAGACAAGTAACAGTTGAAATTACTTTTGACCTCACCAATGCTTTTGAAGTTCTTCATCCTGTTTTCTTAAGCAAACAACAAAAAACTCACCTGGAACAAACAGGTCTTTGAAAAACCGCAGCAGTTCTCAAACTGTCAATGGTTTGATGTGAAAACTGGGGGACCACTTTCAATAGCCTGCCTTCTGGGTCTGCACATTAGGGAACAGTATTTAATACGATCATGCTAAATAGCACTGCAAAATTCTTAAATGCTAGTCTAGGTCTTTTATGTTTATCTACACCCATGTTTTGAATGAACTTTTGCTTTGGTAGTTCTGTGGCTCATACTTCACTTCTTACTTGATGCAACTTTTCTATCATGATATGGACATCCCAGAATTAGTTTCTTTACAGACTGATGTGTAGCCTTGACTGAACTAACCATAAAATGTGGTACTTGAGTGCCGGTAGGGTTTGATTTTTCTTCTCTCAGGAGGAAGTTGGAATTAAGGAGATGTTATTTGTCCAAACCAAGACAAGATAGTGCATTTGGGCAGCAGTTCTTTTAGAAATTAAAGACCTGTATTAAAAGTGCCTTTTTTTTTCCTCCTTTCTGTGGAAATAGTTGTCTATGCACAAGGAAAATGACTTGCAAGATAAACAAAAGGCGAGTAAAACTACACTCAGACTGTACATTAAGTTAACTAGCAATCTAAATTGTATGCCTTTTCTAAAAGTTCCATATTTATAATGGTGCAACTGAGTAATCTTTAATTTAGATGTTTTAGAAGAGAAGTGAATTTGAAGTTATTCCTCTGCACTTCTGCCAGATGATGATTATGGAGCGAATGCATACAAGTTGTCGGTAAGATGCTGATGAAGCATGAAGATCTATTTTTCAGATCAACTTCATCAAATATTTTGAACCAAGCTAATTTAATTTGCTGCATAATTATCTGCTTCTTTCCACAGAAGTTTATTTTTTCTGAAAATGCCTGATGCAGTACTTGTCAGCAGGTGTCTCCAGCTGAGAAAAATACAGGGCTTGGTTGTGTTGTTGATTGCATTAGAAAATAGTTGTAACTTTTAATGAAAATGTTACTCTAAAAGGGGATTTCAGCAGTGTAGAGAAAAGGCTTTTTGTAGTGTCTGACTGGAAGAAGAAATGTGTGTATACATTTTGTGTTATACTCTTAGAAACTCAGAAATTGTTACTTTTTTTTCTGAGTTTCCATTACACCCTTTTCAATCAAAGATCTTTAAACCAACTTTATTCTATAAGATCTCTTAAAATTCCTGGTTTTATCTTGAATGTAACTGACTAGTTATTTGGTTTTAATACTTCAGCTGCCATAAAAATGTTGAGGTAAATAAAGGACAGTCTTAGTTGGTCTTTAATAGGTAATGAAATGTTTATTATAGCCTTTGGTATCAAGTAGAATCCAGCAGCCCTGTGTATGGTTTCATGTACACGGTAGGTTTCACCCAGATTCTTTGGTGGTGGTTTTGGGGGACAAGAGTAATACTTTCATCCAGGAGTAGGTGAATCCATCCGAGACTTCCTCATTCTTCAGCATTCTCAAATCTTACTCAGCTGACAAATTCATCTTGATCAGAACGGTCTTCTCAAAATCTTGTAAGCATAATGTTATATTTCATAGCTTTAGTTTGTTGACAGACAGCACTGCCGAGCCTTTACCTCTTTTCATTTTGCATACCACCATATATACTCTAACAGCTACAAAGGCTTTTTTGCATTCTTCTGACCATTAGATTCACAAATAATGTCCATGATTGCAATTAAATTTACTTCCCTGGCCTGGGAAGTGAGCAGTAAAGTAAGAAAGGGTAAATCTGAGGTACCTAATACTAAGCAGGTACACTGGAAATGTTGCACTTTTAGCCTTTGAACAGGGTAGATCCGACAGTGAAGGATTTTCTGGGTATTAGATATTAGTCCTGTTTCTTGGAGCTGGGGTTGTTGACTCTGAGGTTTTAGGTATGATAAGTGGAGGATTGTGTCAAACTGCTAAAAATATGGTAGGTGCTTGTGATGTCACAGAACAGGAACAGCCGAGGTCAGCAGGGACCTCTGGAGGTCATCTGGTCCAGCCTCCCTACTCAAGCAGGGCCACCTAAAGCCGGTTGCCCAAGGACCACATCTAGCAGCTTTCGAGGATTTCCAAGGATGGAGACTCCACAACCTCCTCAGGCAACCTGTGCCAGTGCTCGGTCACCCTCACCGTAGAAGTGTTCCCAGGTGCTTAGGCGGAATCTCCTGTGCTTCAGTTGGTGCCCATTGCCTCTGGTCCCGTCACCGCACACCGCTGAAAGGAGCCTGGCTCTGCCTTCTTTGCACCCGTCCTTCAGGTATTTATGTACACTGTAAAAGTTCCCCAGCACCTTCTTTTCTCCAGGGTGAACGCTTCCAGCTCTCTCAGACTTTCCTCACAGGAGAGATGCTCCAGTCCCTTAATCATCATTACAGCCCTTCATTGGACTCTTTCCAGTATGTCCGTGTCTCTCTTGTAGTGGGGAGCCCAGAACTGGATGCAGTACTCCAGATGTGGCCTTACCAGCACTGAGTCGAGGGGAAGGATCACCTCCCTCAACCTGCTGCCAATACTTTGTCTAGTTTAGCCCAGGGGACCATTAACCTTCTTCCTGAAGATCAACTAATTTTTCAGTGTGCAGAGTTCACGAAGGTTTTGTAGCACTTGAAATGAGGAAGCACCTTGCTGAGGGTGGGAAGTTGTGAGGAAACCAATCACGTCTTCCGTTCTTTTCCTAGGACTCACTAAAAATATAAAGATCACAGTGGTGTTCCTAAGGTACTGCTGCTTAAGATTTTCTCTTTAGCACATTTGTACATACCATTTTATAATGAAAATAACTAAGACAGATAATATAATTTTATGTTGTTAAGAAAAAATAATTTAGAAAAATAAAAGGGCCAGCTTTATTTACCGCAAGTTTTTCTTCTGCAATAATTCTGATTTTTTAGTGCTACCATTAAACTATTCTTCCTCAGCTGTTTCTCTTTCACTGAAAGTGAAAATTATAACAGCAAACCAATACATGTTAGGAAGCATGGAAAGAGAAGAAATTACAAGATGTTACACAGAAGAGAGCAGATGACTCAGACAATTGTTTGGACAATCCCTGCCGAGGTGCTCTGTGCAGCAGTGACTCCCCTCCACGATTCATGCACTGCATTAACGCATGGGCAAAGAAAGCAAGTAAGCTTTCTGCAATGGATTTGACATGTGGCCAGTGAAGCCCTGGCATAGAGACAACTGGGCAAACCAACAAAAAAGGTAGCTTAATAAATTTTGCGACAGGAACTATGTAACTCAGTTGTTTGCAACAACAGGTGATTGCCCTGGCTGACCCAGAAGGTCTCTTCGACACTGTGTTGCTACTTCCTAATTGTTAAGCTGCCCCATGATAGGTAAATAGGACTTGGTTTTGGATTTTTAGCTATTTTTCTTTCATAAGTCAAATTCTCCTATGAATGATTTTTGCCCTCTCCCCCAATTCATATATTAAAGCCAGAATAAGTCATCACAGCTAATGGTTCCCCAGATAAGAAAAACAAATGTGCTGGGGTTTTTGCTCTCTTTTTTTTGTTAACTTACTGTCACATTCTCTTTATTATTTATGTCATCATAATTTGCATTCTTCCAAGGGTGGTTGGGGTGCTGTTTATACAAGGCATATCATTAAGAGGTAAACAAGCTCTAGTTTATTAAAGATAATGATATTTCAGGTGAATGTGTAAACAATATTGTAATTTTTTTTCCATTTTTCAGATCTGGAATGGAGTGAAAACCATTTTCATCAAAACAAGCAGTAAGGGAGAAATGAAATGTTACTGAAGTATCTGATTTATCAGATACTATATCTGGCAACCAGAAAATACAAAGAAAAAAAAGGCAAAACTTAATTTGACAAACAACAGTAAAAAGGTTGTTATTTAAAAAGACCTAATTTCTAGGCAAGGAATAGGAGGCTGCATAAAAAATGAGGGCAGAGTTTTCAGGTTAGAGTCAGAATACAAAAAGATAAGGTCAGAGGCACCAGCAGCAGCAGACAGTCGCATGACACCTCCTCCAGAGCCTTGTGTGCCAGAGCCCCTGCTCATCTTATTACTGCAATTGCTCAAAGTGTCTATCAAATCTTCCATGCTTCATATAAGCTACTTGCGTAAAAATAAACCATTAGCATTTTAACACCTCAGCAATAAAAAGTTTTGGCTTTGAAAACTCTGGTCTTGTTTCATATTTAACATTCAGTATTTTCATTAGTGTGACACTATCTTCTACGTCCAAGGTTACTGGAGCCGACAGCGATGTATTCAATCAGTCCTAGGGTTAGGTGTAGTTAATGAACTACACAAGTCTGGTTTATTACCTGTCTTTCTAAAAATTAGGTTTGGGGACAGCCTGAAGTTCATGTTAGCTCTTGTATTCAACTGTCTCTTTAATGCCATATGTGTACAATTATCAGCTAAAGAACAAACAGCCCTGGAAAGTTGAAAAACAGTTACAAAGCTGAAGATACACACACACACCCCCCCTTAGCTGTCATGTTTGCAGCAAGACAACATGTGAAGTCTTTGTAGTAGGTGCTAGTCTGCTCAAGCACACCTAATCAAATTACCGCTCTCTTTTCTGATCTTCATGGGATCCGTTATAAAAATAAGCCAGAGGTTGTGTGGCTGTAAGTTTAGATAGCCACATTTGAATGCAAACAGGAAGGAAAATAGTTCTAGGGCAAGACAAAACAATACATGGCTTAGTGCTGCTGGTGCTGAAATTAAGTTAGTTTTGGTAAAAACAGAAACTTCCTGTTGGTGGAAAAGTATTTACCCTAAAGAATCGAGGGAAACTCTCTATCTCAAAGGATGGTAATAAAAAAAAAAAATTAGGAAAGAAACCTCCTAATTGAGATCTCATGTCCACATGGTGGCCACATATAGAACTGTGCAGCAATCTCTGAATACTGCCCATAGCTGACAGCACAGGTGAAATCATCTTGTAAGTCTGTAATATACGTAATATATGTAAGTCTGCAAACAAAAACCATTAGTTGGGGTGGCCCTGCACTCGAGTCAGGCATGCAGAACTAAACAGTAGATTACCATGCCTGCTGATAGACAGGTATGTATGTATGTGGTATTATGAAGGTACAGTTAATGATCATTAAAGAGAAATGCACTTCCCCTGCTTGTGTTCAGTTTTGTATTGCCCTGTGCCCTCTGCCCTTTGAGGGGCTTGGCTGTAATTTAGATGCAACAGAAGAATATAATAGGAAGTGTTGTTACCTGTGGCTGACAGAGAAGGGAGCGAAGCAGAAATTCCATGACTCGTCCAAGTCTGGGACAGAGCTAGGAATTGGACTGAACACGCTTCTGCCTCAACCACCAAATTATGGCTTCTTTTTTTAACCACCTACTAAATCTAGAACTTAATCACTAACTGAGCCACTCAGTGAATTTTGTTAGAAAATGAAGTGTGGTGGGCTGACCCTGGCCAGAGGCAATGTTCCCACACAGATTCTTGGTCACTCCCAGGGGCATAAGGGAGGGCATAGGAAGAGCAAAAGTGAGAAAATTCATGGGCCAAGATGAAGACAGTTTAGTAAGTGAATATGGAATATGCCTTTGGCCAGTTCAGGTCAACAGCCTCGGCTGTGACCCCTGCCAGCCTCTTGCCCAGCGCCAGCCTACGCCCTTGAAGGGCAGAGTGAGAAACAGAGAAGGCCTTGATGCTGTGGAGGCACGGCTCAGCAAGAGCCAAAACACTGTTGTGTTATCAGTGCTGGTTTAGTCACAAATCCAAACCACAGCACGACATAGGGTACTGCAAATAAAGGTAACTCCATTCCAGCCAGATCAAACAAAAAGTTTGAGGTTTTTCAATTTGGTTTCATCTTGCATCAGCAGCAAAGGGCTTGTTACAATAGATTTTTAAATCTCTTTTCAAGGCAGAGGTCTTCTAACCTTTTGTCAGAATAGTCAATAGTGCTGTAGTGAGAGCAATCCCACGGGATATGGGAGACTCGCACTTAAGGCCCCACTTTGAACTTGGCACAGGTACTTACCTGTGAGCCTTCCGTGTCCCATCTGTGGGCGTTGAACTTGTGCTCCTGTTACCTCAACCATCCATCTGTAAATAGGAAGCCATCTAAAAGAAGCTTTGTTGAAATGAATATGCTTCAACAAAAAATTAAAATTGTTACAAAAACCAGCTTAATAATTTTAATCAAAAAATTCCTCATCAATACAGTCATTTATCTCGTCCTCTTATTTGTCTGCTCATAAATCCTGACTCTACCTCATCTCTGCTCCTGTGCTGCAGATGGGAGGCACAATATAAAACAACTTTCATAAAACAGATAGTAGTTGATCCTAATCTATTTACGGCTATATTGACTGCTTGTACTAGCTGTTCCCAGTATAAAATCTATACAGGTATGCCATGACAGGACTGGATTGAATAGAAGTTTTACTGTGCATTCTGGGACTACCAAAACAAACAATTAGTGCATGTAGTTAAAGAGTTTAAATTCATCTTTATTCTGTTTAAAATTATGGGGGTTTACAAGTCTCTGCTTCTTTATTTAGAAACTATTTCCATTTCTTTACATGCTGATTGAAATATGAATATTTTAATTTTCTTTGTAAGTTAATTTTATACTGCTAGATCTCTAGGCAAAAAAATGACAGGTTGTAAGCATGATTCCCAAAATGTGTGTTAAATTAGTAAAAAAAAAGAAAAAAAAACACACCTTATTTTGGAAAAGCAGACACACTGAGAATTAATCAAACGACAGCACTAAATTAGCACAATGGTCTTTAAGGGATTTAAGTACTTCATTCTGATGGATGGGCTGCTTGTGTAGTACAAATATACTACAAAGACGTAGGAGAGCTATGGTAGGCATAATTTTTCTTGCGGAAAACTTTTCTCATTAAGACCAGCTTATTGTGAAAACACAATATTATAAACTGCTTATATATCTTTCACAAACATAATTTTCACTAAGCGACCACAACCTTAGTTAAATAGTTCTCCCTCAGAAGTAAGATATAAATACCTTCACGGTCTGATTTTTGCCCAAACTTCAGGTTTAGGTTAAAATTCCTTTATTATGACTGAAAAATTACAGCCACAGAACAACCTTTGACGACAAAAGACTAAACCTAACACTTTCCCTCTGTTAAGGTTGTTTGCTTGTTTTAAAGGAGTTATAAAAATGCAAGCACAGAAAACTTGTTCTCAGGCCATTTGCTTGATGTAACTGAACTAATTGTGGAGTTGCTAAAATGCTGAAGGTATCCTAATACCTTGGAAAGGTTTATCCTAATGCACGGTAGACCTCCTTTCTTAATTAATAAGAACTATTTTAATATGTAGGAGAGCTGCTCTCGAGTAAACAGAGCCACCACTGGGCTGCTCTGATGCCTGCCATTTCACACTTCCCCCAGGCCCAAAAATGAAGATTGACCTGGACACAGGTTATATATGGCCATACTGTCCCTCCCTCCAATCATCCCTCATAATTTCTGACAGCCTTTCTCGAGGATAAAACTGAAAAATAACTGCCTGGAAACAGAAATGCAGAGGACTGGGCCTTGTCTTCCATTTTCTCCATCTTCCTTCATCTTATTTCCTTAGGGGTCTATTTTTAACAGACATTTTCAGGTTCCCACTTGTTTTAATTTCTTCTCTCAAAGTAGAGAATGAGAAAGAAAATTGAACGTTTACTCTGAAGGTGGTGAACAAACCGAGCAGTTCTTCAGGATGGGATTTTACCATGGCACAATGTGAGATTAAGAAGGTGCCCAAGAAAGGGTTTAGCTAGATCCTGCTCTGTACACCCCAACAGGCCTGCTGAAGTAAAGGTCTTAATTAAGATTAATGCTAAAGCATTTACAACTGCATGAAAATACATATCAAATAAGACATTTTAAACTACCCATTTGATTTGATTTCCTATATTAACTTTTTTAAAACAACACATATTACAGACACATACAAGTGTACAACACATACAGACAAATACAAGTCTGGAAAGATGCAGATTTCCAGGCAATATGCTACAACTAGTAGTTCAAACAGAACAAATATACACAAGTAATGTAAAAGTAATTAAAACTTTTTATTATTCAGTAAATATGCCTGCATTCTACAAAGTAGAATAGATTCATGTTCAATTTGTTTTGGTAAATTAATGAGTTTTAGATTAGTACTTCTTTTTGAATTATGGAACACTTGTACAAAAATATTCTAATAAGTAAATCAGTTGTTTTTCCACTCAGCCTATTGCTATTTGCCATTGTTTAATTCATGCAGTCCAGAAATGAGAGACAGTTTGCAGCATCCTTCAACTTTAACCGAAATCAGAGAGTGGACTTACTGCTAACGATGTCTAAGGATCATATAGATAATAGCAATGTCAATAGGTCTTTGGCAGAGAAAGCTGATAATGTTCTAAGACCAAATTATGAAAGTTAACTATTTAGAAGATCATGGGAAACCCTAGGGTGTGACAGAATTAAATCCTGACTTGTGCTCCGAGGAAGATACACCAGCAAAGGATAAATCTCTAGGGCACAAGTATGAAAGAACTTTTCAATTTTAACAAGTTTACTTAATAAAAAAATATCAGTTTGCTGAACCTTAACCTTAAGTTTCCATGATATAGAGAAACTTTATCACTGGCTTTGAAAATGAATATTCTGGAGTCCAAGACAGACCTTTTAGTTAACGCCTTGTATTGGGTTTGTGTGTCAAGGTTTTGGTAGCGAGGGGGTAGGGGTGGCCTCTGTGAGAAGCTTCCCAGACGTCTGATAGAGCCAACATCTTTCCAGACCTCCAGAGGGTTTCCAGAGTGAAGGTGGCCTCAGCTAAGCAATGAACTCTATAGATTTTAAAGGACTTCAGATGAAAAGCTTGGCTTTAAATCAAACAGATATTTTTGTTGTTTTAATTTCTTACATTTTGCAGAGTCTTGGAGTAAGTAACTGTTGTGTTAATGGAGATGAAGTAATTTGGCAGAAAATAAACCCCCTTGTGTTCTAACTCTCCTCACCAAGGTGGGAGGTTAGGTGCGGCTAGGTTTAAATTCTGAGTGATTACCAGTTTACCACTATAAGTCCAGTCACATTTAATATGTATATTAAACTACTACAGTTCTGGACATACTAAAGCAGTCTGCACAACCAGTCCAGTCGTGCTCATGAACTAGCATGGCCACACGCTAGGGTTTGGTCACATTCAATGGGAAACTGCGACAACCAGCTACTTAACAGCGCAGTTTTATTAGTGCAACAGAAATACGGGTGTTTAGATTGCCAGTGATAGTGACTGTCTGCAAGAAAGCACATGCAGGTAAAATGCTATTAAGTACAAAACATGTGGAAAAAGTCACAAACAATACAGCCTGGCTATACATATTAAAAAGTAACTCTCTAGAGATACTTTTAAGTTTCCCGAAGAAGCGCTTAGTTTAAGTCTCACCCAAAGTGTCCCAAGGCAGGGAGAAGAAAGGCTCAGCCCGTTGGCCAGTCCCATGAGTCAGTCTCGGTGGCGTCTTCCGCACTTGTCCCCTCATTCATTCACTTTTTATACTTTACTTTACTCAGGTGAGGCTTGAGCAACTCTAGTCATATGTTCCTTTATTATGATTGATGTAAAATTCTCTCGCTTTCATTTAAAAAGATACAGATAATTTTAAATTTACTACACATGCTCCTTGAGTGGGGAATCCACCCTTTTTTGGGGGACTATTCGAGTAGGAGGTTGTGATCACCCACTACCACAATTATTTTATCCTAGCATCCTTAAGTCTTATCTCTTCCGTGTCAGAAGGCTCCTTATTTACATTCTTGTTGAGCTCATCTACGTCTGTACTAACTGTCCCTTCTGGAAGCTGAGTGGGCCGAGCTCCAGACCTTCTCTCACAGATAACAAGGCTCCTGCTTGCGTCTTCGCCACAGTTGTTGGCCCAGCAATGGACAGCTTATCATATATTTTCCATTTGGCAGCCGCTACACAGCTTATCGGCTGTTTGGTACCACCACCAGGTTCCCAATCCTGCAGGGAGTACAGCAGAGCCTGGCCACTCTAGGCTCTCCTGGCTGCTCCTCTAGGTTGTGCGGCCTGGGGCACTGTGGCGATTCACATTCCATGCATGCCAACCATTCTGAAGGCAATAGCTGTATTTTACCCTAAAAAGCTTTCTGTAATACAACAAGTTCTATTAGGTCTGTAATTTTTCTCTAATTCCCCCTGTCAAGGTGATTTTCCTATAATAATTAAAAGGCAATTCTTATTTTAAAGATTTGAATCTCCTTTTCAAATAACTAAATTATCTATTTGAAAAATGTTTTTCTTCCTAACTGTCATTTTCCCATAACCGAAGTCCTATCCAGGTACCTATAGAAGTATTAGAATCTTGCACTCTAAGCTGCTGTATGTTAAACATACAACCAGTTACCTAAATGCTGCGGTATATTTTCATCCCTGCTGGATCACTCCTGTTGCAAAATCAACGTAGTTTAGGGATATCATTTAGTAACTTTTTCTGTTTTCCAAATTTCTTTTGTTTAAACCATTTGCAGAGTGCTACTATTCCCCTCAGTCCACAATGTGACTAGCTGGAACTAACTTCTTGCTTTTCCTGGTTCCTGATCATTAAGCTGCTGTTTCTACATGCTGATTCATCACTGCCTGTCCAACACATCAAAATACATTAGTTAGAGTTTCTCCTAAAATCTACTGAAATTATTGAGCGGCTTTCCATTAAATCAGTATTTGCTGGGCCGATGGGATGCAGATCCATCAGTCTGGATTATATATGAACAACATAGCACAATTTGGAGGAATTTGATGCTAAAACAGATATTTTATGACAGTTGTTCTATTGTTAGTGAAGGCTTTAAAGTGACAACAAACCTCAAAGGCTGAGAGGTGACTGTTTAGTCAGATTCAAAAAAGCACAGTTTCTCTTTCATATTTGAATAATCAGTTAGAGTCACAAGGGTTCAGAAATAAGTAGTGTAAAAATGATTCTTACTTCAAAGGGCACAGAACCAGCAACAATTTCAGATATCTTGATAGTATATACCAAATGAATCTATGCAAAAGAACTTTTTTGCAATTATTTGCAGCTCTGCTGTTAATATGAGGCTGAAACAAAGACTTAAAACAGTTCATTGAGGTCTAGGAACAAAAGCGGTATTTAATTAATTACAGGAAACATTGTTCTGATGAGTCCACCTGGATAATTCAGCTTCTATGTGACTGTATACATGTATTGGTAAACCTGTGTAATGGAATCCAGTTCACACAGGGACTGTTCATTTATTCCAAGTACTCTATGTTGCAGGGCACCTAAAGCGTATAAAAGATAACAAATGGTTCAGGCAATCTCTAGCCATGTCCCAAGACCCTTAATGAGGCTGAAGAATCACTGCTGTTATCCATCCTCTTTGCATGTTGCAGTAAAAAAGCATGTATGGAGGCACGAAGCTACAGAGAAAAGCCAGCAAGGAACAGTTTGATCATTTTACGGCCTACTAAGAGTTTTGCATACACCTGACAATTTTTGCAGGTTTTTGACGCTGCTGGTCTGGATGATGGCCACGGTCCTACTCTTGCAGTGTGATTACATGACAAGTCTTACTGCAGGATTCAGGCTCATGTAAATTAAGATTTACAGAAAAAAATATGCTTGACACATATATTTTTAGTAATAACTGAGTGAGAAATGTTTGGATCTAGAAGGGCCCAAAGACTGTTTTCTTCTCATGATGTTAGTCATCTAGTCAGCTTTTTCCTGCTTAGTTCTCCTAACAGCAGCAATAGGAAAAGACAAAGCAGCACAAGCCATGCTGCCTTCATCGTTCCAGAGGTTTTATGCAGTGTGAAGCTGGCTTTGTCTTCAGACAACAGCGAAGATTTCATTTTCAGCAGAAGGATAAATGTCTAGTACTCATACTGCTGGTGGTTTTTAATTCTAAGAAGGGAAAACTGAGCCTTCAACACATAAAAAGTAGCTAAAAAAGGATTTTTTTTTCCTGCAACAACTTTTTTGTAGGAAAAGAAATAGTGGGCTTTCATTGGAATCCAGATGATTTAGGTTTGACATTAAGGGAAAAGCTCCCTAATAGCAGTAATTTCACAACCCATGTTTAGATGGCTGATGGATTCTGTGGAATTTTTGCTATTTACTATCTTAACAGAGAAATTAACTAAATAATTTCAGGATGGAATTTTATTTTTTTCTTTTTGTTGAGTAGTATTTCAATCCCCATTTACTGCAAATTTCATTGTGATGAAAACTTTTACATCTGATGCAAGTGATTTTTACTTTTTCTTACTTGCCAGGAGTTAAAAAAAAATAGGCAGTTTCTGAATTAAAAAGATTCCAAGCGGAAAAACTGAACCATTAAAAATGGTTCAAAGTTCTTGGAATTTTCTAGCTAAAATTTCAATATGTAAGTTCACAATTATTTTTGTTGTAAAAAAAAAGAAATTATTTTATGAGATTAAATCACCAACATATCAGTTATCAGTGGAAAGTTACATAAATAAGTAATTTTCTTATTTTTGCTGGATTTTGTGTTAAAAAATGAAAAAGTAATGCTAAATTAGTCTGTTGAAACTGCACTTTTTCATGCTCAAGACATTTCACTTGACCTATTAAACACAAATGCATTTTCATTTGAACCGTTTTTCCATGTGCCTGATGCTATCTGTATTTATAATATTGATACAGGTATTTAAAATGAGTCTCATCACATTTCTTAGTCTTTAATTGTGAAACACTTAATAGTACTGACATTTAAAACAACATTATCAGTATTAGAGTTAACAATATGGAAATTAGTAACATAGTTGAAACTCTAAGAACACCTTTGTTCTACAATGAGATTGGATAGTGCATTTTATTATAATTTTAATAGAAAATTACTTCATTTTTATGGGTTTGCTATCATCTGAATTCTCATAAAAGTGCTCTGAACAGGAAAGCTGTGTGTGGCTGAGGTGTAAATCTTTTTATCCTAACCTGATACTGTAAATCTTATCATCAATCTGATAAAAAAAAGGGCCCAGAAACATTTTGAAGGCTTACAGAAAGGAGAGCAAAAACATCCTACAAATCTAGTTTAGATGTCACAAAACCTTTATCAAACCTCTTTCTTCATAAGATGTAAGAAATTTCCTCACATCCATACCTTAAAACCAGGCGGTTCCTTGGTTTGGTACCAGAACATAATAATTTGTTCTTTTCCTCCTGTCAGCCCTGATTTAACTTCACATCCAAATCCTGTTTTAATACCTTTAATCAACACGCCCATTCTAACTGCACCCAACTTTTACCCAGAGAGTATTCCCACTACTCTTTGAATAAAACCTCAAGAATATTTACAGTTTTGAAAAGGATTGTGTGTTTCCCCCCATGAAGGCCCGCTCTTTATGCTGCGGGTATTCTCTTTGATGGATGATATCACAGAACCGTTTTTTTTTTTTTTAACATAACACATTGCCTGTTAAAATAAGTCTAAAAGAACACAGGGGTCATACTGAGCTAGTCCCAAATGTCCCTATAGACATATGTACAGACAGGTGGTTAACGCAGCCTCCTGCCCAAAACAAGACCTGGAGGGATTTCTCCTTATTCCTGACAGATGGTCAGCTCTTCTCAGAGATCTCTGAATACGTCTGTTTAAAATATTTACGTGACTTTTAAGATGAAACTATGAATTCCTTGGGTGCAAAACCACTACCCCCTGTTCAGAGGTGGTTTTCTTGAGACTTTAAAATTATTTTCTTTTGCATAAAAAAATAAACACTAAGTGCTAAGGACAGAATTTACATTAATTTAGGGCAAAAGCAGCAGAGTTTAATCATATTGCATTACATTGTATTTCTACCTTTTTCCTGGAGACATCTGGGGCACTGCTAAGATAGTCCTCCGACAATCAATTCACTGCCTGAAAGTTCCTGCAAAGTTCTTGCCATTTGTATGTTGTGGATATCTATCCATCACGAAGAGAACATAGATGAAACCTCTCTTCTGCAGCAGCAGCAGACCAGGGAGAGTGAATCCCTCAATCTCAGCCACATTTCTCTGGCAGCAGCACATGCACCTTGCTGTAATTACACCTTGCTCTTTCCTGCAGTCTTTTACAGACACGGTAGCAATTCCTCACCCTTCGGCTCCTCCCTTCATCAGAGAAAGGGTCTGTAGGAGCAGACCCAGGCCTCTTGTGCTGGTTAATTTGGTAGGAGCACAGCTGATTGCTATTGCTGTCACAGAAACCACTTACCTTAGAGCTCTGGTCAGCCTGCTCATATACTATTGGCCCTAAAAGGGTGATGGAAAACAATACCCACAGCTTTAGCTTCATTTCTACATAAAGTGACTTACAGCAATTGAGAGGAGCCCATAATCTTGTTCCCCCAGAAAAGCCTAGCAAATGAGTCACAAAAATGTCTAGCTACAAAGTACAAAGAATATATATTGTCATGTGGGTTTAATATATTTTAATTCTTGGGTTTGGGAGAGTTCCCATGACATGGTAGACCTGCCAGCAATAACGGCAAGGCTTGTTTTGTGGCATTGTTTAAAATTATTGCTTATTGCTGTGTTTCCACCAAGATTATATACTTGCGCAGGTAGGAAATGTAGGTATAAAAACGTTTAGGCTGAATTTTCAACACAACGTAAGAGCGAGAGAGACTGAAAGCATGTTCCTTCATAGGCAAGTGTGGATACATCAGAGCTTTTGGGTCTTTAAGTCTTGTATTCTGGTATGGAAATGTCTTTTCAAGCCATTTCTAAAACCGCTAAAACGTAAAGCTGGTTTGTAAAGAGATTTTGCTCTGTCAGCTTCTGCACAACGAGATGGTTCAGTGTCTTTGTAAATAAGAGGCTCTGTTAAACTCAGTGAAGCAGACCAAGTTTGTCTTTCCAGAAAAGTGGATTTCTGAGAAATGGCGGTGACTTTTTTAATCAATGGAAATTTTAAAGTGGATTTCAGAACGTGGCTGAAGCAAACATATGGACCAGCAGATGATTAGTATATGCTTACATAAATTCCCAAGAAATCCTTATTGCTTTGATAGATGAGAAATTATTCCCAGTAATCACTGGGCTCTATTCTGTGCTAAAATAATTTTTTAAAAATAAATCTGTTTGCATGAATGAAGCGTGTTAGCCCTAGAAAGCTGTAACTGTTGATGTGCACAGCTGTAGCATTAACCTTATTGATTTCAGCCTGGAGAAGTTTAGCCCTTGCTTGAAAGGTAAAATAACACAAATGTATGCTGTTGATGACCAAGATACAGGTTTAAATAATTTCTATTGGTGTTTGATTTTTTCCAAAGGAGTAAAATACATCTACATTTTTTTCTAGTCGTAGTTTAAACTTTTGACACCCACAGATTACTTTTCACATATGCAAACAGTAATTCTGCCCTTATTTTCCTATTCATTTCATTGAGGAATTATTAGGTGTGGTTCACAGCAGTATTCCTTATGTGTTTCTCTTTGTAGCACCAGGCAGAGGAGCTGCCGTTTTCATTTAGTGTGGAATTTTCTACATTTCTGTCTCTTTGGGCTGTAACATAAAATACAAGCTATAAGCTAGTAGCTGCATCTCAGGAGCTCATTGTATTTATCTCTTTATGGTTTTTTTCAGTGGCAAATGGGTCTATATGCAGCAGTGTTGCATTAAATGCCTTTAAATTAGGCATCACTTAATGGTTCATGTTGGAAGAAACATTTTGATGCAATAGTAATTAACAATGGAGCAGATTAAATGCTTGTGTCTTTAGTGTTAGAAGTCACTTTCCATATTTTGGATTTTGTCAGCTGATATCCAGGGACATTAAAGAGTAGATGGACTCTTTAGCTACCTAGATGCAGTTATTCTCTATAGGTACAATTATGTTTTCCTTTTTATGATGTTTGGTGTAACATCTGATGCTTTCTTCAAAACTGCAATTTAACAGAAAGTTGATAATATAAACATATAAAAATATATTGCATGAAAAGATGTGATATATTCTACGCTATGAGTGTGGTGAGACACTGGAATAGGTTGCCTAGAGAAGCTGTAGGTGCCCCCTCCCTGGAAGTGTTCAGGCTGGGTTGGATGGGGCTTTGAGCAGCCTGGTCTGGTGGAAGATGGTCCTGCCCGTGGCAGAGGCTTGGAACTAGATGATTTTTAAGGTCCGTTCCAAGCCAAACCATTCTATGATCCTCTGTATATTTGTGTTGTTGTAACTCAAAATATCTGTTTCTACTCACATACCTCATACAAGAAATTTGATAATAGTGAAAAGTACCAAAGCTGCAGGATTTGAACAAGAGATAAAGTAGTAAAACTTGCCAGCTTACTCTAACATTGGTTTTGTCTTATCTCTGCTTATTGCATATCTGTTCTTCTGTGCTTACATCCTGCATAGCAGCTGAGTGGAGGTCCATGATTTTTATTCTTCTGAGATACGATTATGTTAGCATGGGAGTGCATTCTGTTAGCCCAATCCACACCTCAGGATCTGATGGAAGGGAGCTGGCCTGTTTGCTTGTCTTTCATGTTTTTAAGGACTGAAATATTCTGCCCTGTTCTTTGCCCTACAGACGTCATGTTCATGTCATTGTAGACCTGAGCCTTTTAGACATGCACTGGTATCCATTGAGGCATTACGTTGAACGTTTTCAAATACAACAACCTTTCTTACATGCCCCATTCAAGACATTAATGATTCTTTTTTCAAAAGTGCAGCGATATTTCTGTTCATTTAATTTAGACAGGAGAAAGTTAAGAGCTTCCGAAAATCAGGTACAAATAATTTCAACTTGGAAAGTCAAGATGGATGTTCACTGTTAAAATTCATCTGATTATTATGGACACAAATGGCTGAATAATTTTTCATTTTTTCAGCTTCTGTGATAGAAGTTGTGTGAGTTAACTTAGAATCTCCTTTGTGCATTACTATACTAGATAACTAGCAGAGTAAATAGAGCAGAGACAAAGTTAACTGAGAATGAGTAATTTTTACATAAAATTTTATAGGAAATTGCACCAGAATCCTCTTACAGCTAACTAGCTGATATTACATATTTAACCTGTAGTTTAAAATGGCTGCAATACAGTATAAAATATTAAAGGAAACTTTCCATTTAAGAAAATGAACCTGTAGATGAAATGCAAGTCAGGCTGATAGTAATTGATTATTACTGGATTGCTACTATGTGATTAGATTTCAAATTTATTGTTAGTTCTATCTCCAAAGTGAAATGCAAAATGTTTAAAGAAAAAACCCTCTATATCACATATCCTCAATATATTGTTAATATTGATCAAGAGGCCCTTTCATCACATGTTCATTGGGTTCTCAAGTGAATTTGGCATTTAGAGGTCTCGTTGTAAGCTACATGTTAACAGTACAAAGAAGGAGCCACACATACTGCAAGGCCTTGGAAAACATAAAACAACGCTCTTAGCTTTTATCTTTGGATGAAATAGTCTCCTTAATAGCAGATGACAGAGCAGGGAGCAGAGCTTATCATTCCCTGTAATGAACCTGCATTCTCCAGATGTGCCCTGCTGTTGGAAGCACCTGATTGCCTAAGATTCCCAAGCCCAGCAATCAGACTCCAGGAGGACAGTTCGCTTACAAAGCAGGCAGTTTGAAAAAGTGTGGCAATGGTAAAACTAAGTAAATCATACACACAAAGCTGCATCATATATGTATATTGGATATATACTACCTGATCAAGGTAATGGTGCTTAAAATTCTCCCTTATTACACTCATCTTTCCTTGAGCACTGAATGCATTTTTTTTTTAAAGCAACTTTCTGAAATATTGTTAAATAGGATGCAGATATATTAAAATGTTTTAAATCAAAATACTGAGTAAATTGAATACTTTATGCCCACTAACCTCTTTAAAGAAACCACACTTACTTGTGTAAGTGTGCTAGGAGAGCAGTCTTGTATCAAAACTGCTTTCCTAGCTAATATCTGTTGGAAAAGCAGATTTCTTTACCAAGCCACCATCTCTCTGAAAGATGTGATTAAATTTTTATGTCTGAATTTATAAACCATCAATCATAGAATAGAATCATAGAACAGTCTGGGTTGGAAGGGATCTTTAAAGGTCATCTAACCTAACCCCCCTGCAATGAGCAGGGACATCTTCAACTAGATCGGGTTGCTCCAAGCCCCATCAAATCTGACAATGAATGTTTCCAGGGATGGGGCATCTACCACCTCTCTGGGCACCTGTTCCAGTGCTTCACCACTCTCTGTGTGAAAAATTTCTTCCTTAGATCTGGTCTAAGTCTACTCTTCTTTTGTTCAAAACCATTACCCCTTGTCCTATTGCAACAAGCCCTGTTAAAAAGTTTGTCCCCATTTTTCTTACAAGCCTGCTTTAGGTACTGGAAGGTGCTCTAAGGTCTTCCTGGAGCTCTCTTCTCCTGGCTGAACACCACCAACTCCCTTCAGCCTGTCTTCACAGGAGAGGTGCTCCAGCCCTCTGATCATTTTTGTGGGCCTCCTCTGGACCTGCTTCAACAAGTCCATGTCTTTCCTGTGCTGAGGGCTTCAGAGCTGGATGAAGCACTCCAGGTGGGGTAAAACATTGCAACTGTAAAATATTTATTAGTACATATTATTACTTTTTTTGTAAAATGCAATTCCTTTGATTGTTTCAGGAGTACTTAACAGCCTTACTTTGTTCTTAAAGATTCATTAAAAAGTCTTTAAAATATAATTTTTTTTTGAGTGCAATAAACTAGATGATACAAAATTTGTCACTGCTGCACACACGATGGCAAGCCTAGATTTTAAAAATTTTCTTCTGCAATTGCAGTCCACAAGATGGCAATCTTGGACTAGGAGTGCCTTCACAAATTCTGTTAATAGTTTGGCTGCTGTTTCCAACTTTGGGAGCAGATTTGAAGTGTGCTGTGCTGTGCTACTGGCTGGGGCTGCACTACAACTGACCCTGAGGCACTTTCAGATGTGCCCCAGTATCCTCAAAATTGGCAGCTCAAGTAATGCAAAAACACGTTCCTTTGCTCTAACCAGTTTCTAGTGATCTCCACTCTAATTCAAGCGGCCAGTTTTGAAACAAACTTTTAAAAAGTATAGAGGCTGTTTAGTAGCATGAGTAGCTCTAAATGGTTTCTGTATGTTTAATGCAAACAAAAGCCTCAAACATAACCATACTGCACTTTATCTGCTGGATGTGAATGTTACCTCACCCTGTCCCTACCACAGCATTAAAACTTCTGACAATCTCCTTTTAAAAACATATAACCTCTCAGCAAGTTATGAATTTGGAAGTACTGTTGCTTCTTTTAACAAGTGTTTTTTCTCTCTCAGGAAGGCTTAGGAGAAATCCATAGAGAGACAGGGGTTTTGCAGACTTTAACTATGTACAGCTCCAGCTGTGTTTCTCAAAGGATGTAAGGGAAGAAACACCTGACAAGTCACTGTCCTGCTGGTGGGCAGCCCTTCTTCTGGTCTTAAGGAAATGGCCAAAGGGCAGGCAGAAGCACCACTTCAGATATGTAACAGCCTTCAGAGACCCAAAATGCAGGCATTTTCATACTGCAGACTGCTGTACCACACAAAAGGCTCTGCACTGGGTGCAGCTTTGCAGTGTAAGCAGTAGCATGGTTGCCCACAGCTGTTAGGTATCTATCACTTTAGAGAATGAGGAGACATGCATTAAAGTGTCTACATCCCACCAAAGCTTCACTTAGGATGCACTTTCAGACCAACCAGGCTTCCAGGAGTCTGCATTAGAGCTGCACTGACTCAATGTGAGGCCATCAGAATTTAGCAAGTCACCACAGCTGTAGCTTCTCAAGTTTGTGAACTAGTGTGGCTCCATTGAATTCAGCATTATCACCTTGGTGCACACCCTGGCAGGAGCTGCTCATTTACTTCATGGGGCACTGAAAGATGTAAAGACATTGTGCCAGTTCTAGGATGAGGCTATTTAACACGGTGTAGTTGTTCGTGTAGTCCTAGGGGACAGTTCAGCCTTGCTGTAAATGGTTTCACAAATGGGCAGCAGGAGGCCCTGAGAAGGTGTTTGGAGGAGGACATGCAGAGCACAAGTGTCACAGATATGTATTGGCCCTGGAGTTCTGATTGTCTAGTTGTTTCCTCCAGATTAAAATATTTCAAAACCTGGACAATGAAAACCCTCATTTGCTAGTCTTAGTGAAAAAAATAAATAAATCAATTCCTTCATTTATTTGCATTCATTCAGTAAACAAACTGTCCCGCCTCATTACTGCTCAGGGCACCTCAACTAGCCAAGGCTTGAATTTGGGATATGGAAACGACAAAATCCCAGGATTAAGCATGAAAAGGAAGTTATCTGAAAGAAAGCCAACAAAAATAGCTTCCTCTTTTCTTGCATTAGATTTTATTTATATTTTCTGAGGATCAGAAAGAGGTGCTGCTACCTTTCTTTAAAGCATAAAGTATACAGAGACTATTGTGACCTCTTTCTCACTAGGCTTAGTTAAAAGATTAAGGATTGGCGGAAAACAAAATGCAGAAATCCTGATTGGTCTTCCATGTCCTTCAGAAAGGGGGACAAAAGCTAAGGTAGCCATAGAGAACTGTGTCAGTTGAAGCCTTCCTCTGATTCTATGCTCATCCTCCGTGCAAACAGACAAGAGCTCATCTAGGCAGCTGTAGCCTTGGCTTTGTCCGGAAAATATAGGTGTAGGCAGCCTGGCAGGAGCGGACACTATCACACAGCTTTAGGAAGTTGCCATCAGCCTGATGCCTTGTGATGTAAGTTATTTTCCTGGTTTCTCCTCCTTTCAAGTTGTCATCTACATTGGTCTTACTCAGAGGTATGAGACTGTAGATCCTTAAGCTGTACCACTTTTTGATATCACATTTCTAATTTCTCTAGATACTTGGGTTTATTTCTCAAACTTCCTGCTGTCAGCATCAAGTTTCCCTCCTGCTTTCCAGATCTGACAGGGAAACTTTAAACAAAACTGGATCTTCAATATTTTGCCCACAAATCTAAAATTTGATGTTTTTCACTGATGTGTATTTATGGCTATTCAGATAGTTTCCACTTTGTACAATTGTCTTTATTACTATTCCAATTGAAATTAATTTTGGAGATATTAGAGTTTTATGAGACATTACACAAAGTGTTTTAATAAATCTATTTCACCTCTATTCATCACCTGCAATATTTTTTTGATTAAGCATGTGCGAGAAAAATCGTATTTTGCACATATCAGCTAGTATTTCTGGGGAAACAAAGCTTACCAGAATGCAATATTACTGAATTGTAGTGTCTTCCACTGACAGAGTTGATTGTGAAATGCATTTAGAATAGTCTGCAATAATTCTCCCTTAGTATCTCATGCTTGTTAAAGAAAGTTCTGATTCAGAAATACTAGTAGGAAGGTTAGATCTGATCCTCACACTGTGTAGAAAGCTCATAAAAAAGGGTAATCTAAACAGTAAGAAAACCTACCCATGTAATTTCTCATTTTACCTCTAATGCCAGCAAAACACATACCTACATAACAGTGCAGAAAAGTGACAGAAAAATCGAAGGTCTCATCTAAGTATTGTTATGTAATGGGGGGTGGGGTGGGTGTTCAATTGCTTTTAATAAAAGAGAGCTCAGGTCTTGAGAATATAAACAATCAACCTTTATTTGTGTTAATTGCTTTTGTTCTTAAAATGTCCCAGCAGGAGCTCTTTTTCAGTGCAAACTGCCTGAAGAAGCATTATAGTGTGTATATGTGAGCAGGGTTTCTTCTTTGACCATTTCTGACAACCTTGTGTACACTGCTAGTCTGTATTTCTACATTTAGAGCTGTATTATTTGTAGAATAATTAAAATGAGAATGTTTCTCTTCAGCAAACGCATGAATGATCAATATTATTTTTTTACTTGTTACATACATTAAGAAACATAAGATAAAGTATCCTCAAAATAAAAGTAAACTAAAAGAGAAATCACTTTGGAGGGCATGAACATCCTAATTGACTGTTTGGATTTGTAGGTTATCACAAAAAAAACTATTATAGAAAGTATTATAATTTAAACCAAACCAAGCCAAACTTTTCTAAAATTACTCGCTGTGTAAAAACCCCATTGTATTGCTGAGATTTGTATAAGAACAGCATGCAAAGCATTTGTTCCTCTAAACCCAGACTGTAATAACTTTGTTTTACTTTGAGGGAAGCAGATTTAGATGCAGTTGGATATTCATACTGCACTGCTGCTCCAAAGTCTCTCTTCGCAGTTCTTTCCTACGGGGCCTTGGTTCCCACTGTTAAGCTGTGGGAGGTTTCTCTAGGCAAGGAGGAAGGGGGAAAAAAAAGAACATTTAGTCGTAGTTTTGTGGTTTGTTTGTTGTTGTTTTTTTGTGTTTTGGTTTTTTTTTTTTTTTTTTTTTTCTTCTCTCAAAGCTTATTGCCTTTGCCTTCACAAAGCAAAGTAAAAATGGTGGTAAGTGATAATCATGCTTGTAGGCTGTGTCCAAAAGTCTCTCTAGTGCCTGGCTCGTTTGTGTTTGCACAGTGGCGGAGGTAGCGTGCCTGGCACGGAGGGGGCAGCTGTCCGTGCGTGTGCCCCCCCTGCGCCCCGCAGCCGGGGCAGGGGCTGAGCCCACAGGGAACTTGCACTTGTGCCATTCTGAGTGTGACTGTCACTAGAGAGCTGCTGGCCCTTCGGTGTGGCAGCCACAGCAGCATGCAGACCCTGAGGGTCTGTGGTACTTCTGGTTTCCAAACCTTTCCTACAGTTCACCTCATCCTTCTGCAGAGCTGAACTGCCCCTGGTGGGAGTTACCTTGCCCAAGCTCGGTATTTTTGTTTCTAATAATCTGCAAACCCTGGAGAGCATAAATGTTGGTATCAGCTGGTGTGTTCACCGCATGGAAACGGCAGAGCAGGTCCCTTTCAGGACCACAGCTGTGTCAAGATCTGGTGGCAGGATCTCATCAAACAAGGCGGGTAGAACCTGGCACACCTTTTACTTCCAAGCAGCGTGGGAGCTGCCGCAGGGCTGTGGGCTCCTGGCACACCGAGATCCTTCAGTGGCAGCTGTTAGCTCGTGCCAGCGCCAGACTTTGCCCCAGAGGGCAGGTGCTCCGCTGTCTTGAGAAGTGACTAGGCTGGTGGGGCAGGCAGCCCCTCTCCCGTCCCGCAGGTCAGAGTTTTACCGACCTGGACCTGCTGTCATCGGCGTGTTTACTCAGCTCCTGCCCCAGCTGTGGCTGCTTTTGGAGGAAGTTATGAATTATTGACGCGGTAGATCTTATGAACATTTATTCCTTGTTAAAAATGAAGGCCATACATACACTTTCCAATTAAAGAGTTGGGTTTTTTTCTCCTGTCACAAATGCTTCTTGCCAACTTCCAGTACCACACTGTTAAATAATCTGTGAGGATTTGTTACATTATTTACACTGGAATAAATTATATTACTTTCATACAAATCTGGCTAATCAACTGTTGCTATGATGTTGCACTGGGTTACATAGCCTGGAGAACTGCTTGATGGTTTTGAGCTAGGGTCTCTGGCTTTCCAAAATGAAGCCTGTCACTATGATCACCCTGAAAGGACAAGGATTGATTAGTTTTCTCTGAGGCTTTAGCTCATTACATGACGATACAGTCAAACAGTAGATGAATACAGTCTCAGCTTTTACCTGGGGCTTTTGGGAACCTTAGAGCTCCCTCCTGCCTCTGAACCCTGACATTTGGCTCATTTTCAAAAGCAGCTCACCTCAGCTAATCCAAAAACCTACTTCAGTTTCTTCATTTCTGAAATCAGACTAACAGCTGCATTGCCAGTCCCAAAAGCTGAAGTATGATGAACAGCATTTCAGAATATTACCAGTTTGTTTTTAATATTCAGAGGTTTGTTGGGCTTTTTTTTTGGGGGGTGGGGTGGGTCGGGGGGGTTGTGTTGTGGTTGTTTTGTTTTTTCTTTTTAATTTACTATGTCAACTTTTTATCCATTAAAGTATAAGAGATATATTTTTGTTCTTTTTACTGTAGCTCTAAAGGCTAGATCCTTCTTTGAAAACAAGAAATCAGGACTGGATGTTTTCATATATTCACAATATTGTACTAGTAAGGTGCTGAAAAAAATCCAGCAAGGAGATAGCCTGCAGAGCTATCTGAGAAATAGCCTGTAAGACTGAAATTAATTATTATTAGATAAATTAGCAAAATACTAATCATGATAGGTTTAGTCTGGCTCCCAAGGAATCTAAATTGTACCATTTACATATAATATGGATATACTTACTTCAGTGTTTTTAATATTTCAGGTAACCTAGAATCAACTGAAAAATAATATATCCTGAGGGGTGCAGAGTCTGCTGTGGCAAAAGATATTCAACTGGTTTCAATAACATAATTCTGTCGGCTTCAGCAGAGTCTTTAGATTGATTCTGGCTTGGGATCTGGCCCAAAATGAAGAGGACTCATCCCAAATTAATCTGTTCTATTCCTGAGATCTTTGCTTTCCCCAGTGAAGGTCATGGCAGTAGGAGGTAAAACATGGGCATGATTAATATTCCCCACATCTGTCTGGAGCTGAATGCCTAGTGCAGAAAGCCAGCTGACCAGAGGGCATTAATAAAGATGGTGATGCATTCATACTGCTAAAAGCACAAATACACTAGTGAGCAAACTTTTCAGTTGTAAAAAATAAGAACCAGGTCTTAATTGGGCTTATCAGATTGTTATAGTTGCACCTTATTCAAAGACAGAAGGAAAGTGCTTTGAAGTAAATTGTTCATTCACAATGAAATGTTACCTAATGCCAAAAGAAACTCAACAAAAAAACAAACCATGAATTTGTTTAGTAAAATCACTAGAATTTGTCATTTTTTGTCTGTAAAAAATCTGGGAGGTAGTACTGTTAGTAGTTCCACAGGAATGTTAGGAAAATGACCTGCAAGAATTATGCTCAGAATCTCAATTTATATGACTTCTGGGGTAAAAAAAATTAAAAAGGTTGCATGGGACAAGGAGCAAGTTTGCATACCATTTCTGTGACTCAGCAGCATAGGAAATGTTCTGCAGTGGCCTTGGAAATGTCAAGACACCACAGTGCAGAGAGAGTCTCATTCTGTTTTTTTCTGATGAAGGCTGCCTTTATTTCAGTGCATGTACACACTGAGTACTCCACTGCCTCCAAACAACTTATGAAGTGTTGAGAGATGACAGTCATCTCTTTTAGATGCTTCAGATGAACTTCTTTCTTTCAGTGAAGTTTTTGATGAGAAATAAAAGAAGAATCATGCTCCGTTTTTCATTTAATGAAGAAAATGTTAAATATTAAATGTAAAAATTTGGACAGACTATAAGGTACTATAAACTTACAAAAGTTGAAGATGAACTTAGTGTTAACTTTTCTATTCCCTCCCTCCCCCTCGTTCCTATTTCATAGGCTAACCAATTTATCATTTTCATCAAATTTTCAAAATTCTTGCAGATTTTAGTGTTTCCAGTTCATGTGTGTGGCAATTATTTTACATTTTAAAATCTCAGGTAAAGGGAAATTCGACCTAGGAAATCTGGAGAATAGCTGAATTGTCGCTCACTTGCTGCCAGCTTCTCTTCTTCCTTGTGTGATTGGGGGAAGGTTTAAATCCCCTAGAGTATCAAGCACTTTAATAGGAAAGAATATTTACTAAAAAGCAATATTTTCTGAGCTAAAGCCACTGCTGTTAAGGTCAGTGGATAAACCACATTAATAATATTTTGATTTGTTCTTTTCCCAGAATCTCAAAGCAGAAGTCATTATGTTCTGAGAACAGGAATATGGTCTCTGGTGTAAGACAGTGCTTTTGCACACTAGAGGTCAGTGACAGCAGGCTGTTTTGGGTTTCCTAAAGAATAATGACATGTGTTACCACTAGGCTGAGAAAAGGTAGGACCAGGGTTTATGGGGCTCTATCACTGACAAACCTCATGCATCAAATGTCACCAGTGACAGCCCTCACTCCTCCATACCCACCTGCATTACCGGAATGATAAGATACAAGAAAAAGTCTTAGCCCGAACCCATTTAAGTCATGAAGAAGGTCAGAATCTTAATCATCTCCCTGAAATCTTTGGGCACAAAGTAACACATAATGTAAGTTATAGAAGGACCCAATATACCAATAAACATCAGTTGTGACTATAGTGAGCAAGTAGTCTTTAATTAAATATCTGGAAAAATAAAGTATATATTAAGAACGTTGCTCTGAGATTCTGTTTCTTCACATTCCAGTTGTTTGAGAGGTGTTTTCATGCTGCTAAAGGAGTCTTCCCCATTTCTGAGTTTTCTTTAAAAAATAATAATAATAAAAAAGAACAAGGATACTGTTAAACAATGCATCACTGAAATTTGGTAAATGATTGTTTAGAGGTTGACTCAAGCTGTAAGAAAATAACTTTTTTTTTTCATGGTTGGGCATATATTAATGACTTTGGTCATGTTATGAGTCTTTTTGATACGTAAAGCCCAAAGCTGATTTAAGGAAATACTTAGTGTTGTAATTGTATATCCTCTGCATAATGATGCTGTTAACCTGAGATTTCAGCCCCAAAGCTTACCAGACCTATTTATATGTTTACTTACCCCAAGGTACTAGCTGTGAAAATCCTTGAAAAAGCACCATCATTAGCACCCAATTAAAGAGAAAACTTATGCTAATAAAGCCAGGAGTTGCTTTTTAATGCTAGGAAAAGGAAAAAAATATTTAATGACTGTATTTCTGGAAACCTTTTGATGTTTGTGATAATTAGTTCAGTCCAGCTACTAAATTAAGGGCCGTTTAAGTATTATACAGACATTTGAAGGTTGCTATATTCAGAGAAGACCTTTTGCAGTCCTCTGGCAGCGAATGGCATTTTATCCAATATTCAGATTTAGTCAAAGAACCTCAGCAGTGGAAAACCTACTCAAGGATTCTATTTGTTTTTTCAGATGCTTTCCGTAAAGCTTAGATGAGGAAAACAGACTAAAATATTTGAAAAGGCAGCTGCAAAGCTGCAGAAAGTTATACTTCCTACATTCAAGATCATTATCATCAGTGCAGTCCACTGAAGAATCTATAGTACATCATTCCTGAATACATTCAATCACAAGGAGTTTATGACTTATTTCAACCACAATACATTTCTGAACCGTTCTAGTACTGTGCAAATACCTCTCTGTGCTAAATGACTTCATGTGTCTGATGTTAGTTTCAGAGGGCAAGCAAATATACATTTTTGAATAGTCTAGATTAGTTTTTGATCTTTTCTCAGAGCAGATCAAAGGCACAAAATGCTCCTTTATGTAAGTACCTAGGAGTTTGCTGTGGCAGAGGTAGTCTGGCAGAGTATAAAGAAATTGTACCGAGAGGGTACAGTACTTCCTAGTCCCTGGCTGCTCCTACAATCCAGAGGATGTAGTATGAAGTAGGAAGTAGGTATGAAGTAGTGCAAATTAGGGGTAAAATTGCTTTGCATTGTATTAACTTCTCCATGTCCCTGTGGCAGCCATTGGTCAAGGGGGCTTGCAGAGGTCTGAAGCCATCCTTGTCTCACCTTTTCCAGTGAAGACCATAGGCAACTTTGACAATACGTGGCACATCTAACTCACCTTTCCACCTGATATACCTATAGACAACAGATGTAAATATAAACAATGAGACCTTTTTCTATATAAAAAGCTGATTTTTGTTATAAATGAGGATTTTCTTCTGGCTGGGTAAGTAAGCATTTTGGTTGCTCTCCTTCTTCTGTATGAATTCCCAAGACAGTCAGCAGCTATTTTGTCTCTCCTCTCCTCTCCTCTCCTCTCCTCTCCTCATATAAATTTATTTTTATTTTTATGGTTTGTCTTTGTCTTATTATGTTAATTCTTCATGGGAGCACCTGAACTGAAACATTTGTTGAAGTCAGAGCTGTTGAAGAACACATTGATACACACGGACCACTACAGATACCTCTTAAACCCTACAGATGAGATTCCTTCAGGATCCACAAAATACAGTCCCTAAAACACTGTTAAAAGCATGTGAAGCTATATGGCCTTTACTAAATATAAAATGGTGTAAATGCTATCACTGCTGCAAGGCATTTGGATATTATAGTAAGGAAAGCTGCAAGAATTTTGGTTGTATATTTATCAGAACATGCCACGGCGCATTTTTTGATCTAGGAAACAACACTGAGCTAAAACGTCCTACTGACCTTGCAGCAAACTAAACAAATCAAAGGAATGAAAAGGTAAAAAATGCAACATTTTACGTAATAACCTCTCTGGCCATGGACGAAATGACAAAAATATCTAAAGATGCTTAAATAAATATCAGGAAAATTCTGCTCCGCTGTGTTTGTGCACAACCCTGAACTAATGCAGCTGCTGCTCACAGCCCGCAGCCACAGCCACTGTAAATCACATAATCTGAGGGTCCCGACAGAAATTTCTGGCTGACACCAAGCTGTAATCACCTGCTGAGGTTGCTCTGTCACACTCGAGAGTTAAGATCTGGGGCAACTCATTTAACCTGTCTGTGTCTTTGTTTTCAAACCTAGGCAGTAGCAAATACCGCATTCCTTCACCACAGGGTGATGAAAAACCGCTGAGCTGGTTGCGGGTGCCTGTGGTGGGGATGGGGCGGCCTCTGTGAGGGGCAGATGGGGCTGCCCGGAACCGGGCACGGCCGGTTCCAGCTGGCTCCAGCCCACCCACCCCGCTGCAGGGCACCGCTGGGCACCATGGCCTGTAGAGGAATTATAGAGGACTGTATGAAAAGTGTATTTGAAAAAAGTTTGTGATGATTGGTAAAAACATGAGGTATGAAATGTGAAAAAGAAAAAGAAAAAAAGGGGGAATTGTAGAGGAATGAAGCTGGGTTAATTAGCATTGATAACATACAGCTGTGGGCTGGCTTCAGGGGTGGCGGGTTGGCCGATGTAGGTAAGGTGCAGCTGTGGCTGGTTCTGTTAAGGGGTTGGGTAACCAGTGAAGAGGGAGCGGCCGAGGAAGAGAGGGGAGAAAGAAGCAGGGAGAAGAGAGAGAGTGCCCTGGATGAGGAGAGACTAGGAGAAGGCAGCAGAGGGACTGGCATGAAGAGTGTGCTGGTATGAGATGGTAAAATGACCTTGTTGCAGCTGGCTAGTTTGGAGAGTGCTGCAACAATGGCGTATGTGGTGGAGCCTCTGAGGAAATGTATTTAAAAAAGAGACAAATGCTGCACAGCAGTGAGGAGACAGAGGAAAAAAGGTGTGAGAAACAGCTCTGTGAGCACCATGGTCAGAGAAGGAGGTGGGGAGGGGGTGCTCTGAGGTGATCCCCCTGTAGCCCCTGAGGACACCATGGTGGAACAGGTTTATCCTGGAGGACTGCAGCCCATGGAAGGATCCACAGTGGAGCAAGGGAGAAGTGTGAGGAGGAAGGAGAGGCAGAGAGGGGCAGTAATGCAGTGACCACAGCCCCCTGTCCCCCTGCACCATTCGAGGGCTGGTGGTGGGCAGCGGAGCTGGGAATGGCGGAGTGAAGGTGAGCCTGGGAAAATGTGTTTGGGGAGGGGGGAGAAAGTGCTGTTTTAATCTTGGTTTCTCATTTTTCAAAGATATTGTAATTGTCAATAAATTAAATTAGTTTTCTCCAAGGTAAATCTGTTTAGCCCATGAACTGGTAAGTGATCTCCCTGTCTTTACCTCCACTCATGAGTTTTTTCATCTTATTTTCTTCCCCTGCCCTGTTAATGAGGGGAAGTGAGAGAGCAGCCAGGTGGGCATCTGGCAGCCAGTCAAAGCTAACCCACCGCAAAAGCACAGTAGAGGCTGCGAAGAGCTGCAGTTACAGGAGTGGTGGATTCACATAGATGCTCTCGTATCAGAGTTGCGTGTTGTCCACCACACACAAGAATGTTTTGTGACTGTGCTCTTTTTATGCGACTAAGGACACAGCTGTTATGTGAATCAGTACCAAATTAGGGGTATTCTCCTGTCCTGTGGGGTGGTACTGTGTTGACATAACATATATAATATGCTTCGATAGGCACTATGTGATAGTCAGCACTGTGGTGAAGCACAAGCCTGGGAAGTAGTCCTATGTTTGATGTGCTAGATTAGCTTCCTGACATAGAAGGATGTTGCAGATTATACTGCCTCCCTTGGACGGGGTTGATGAGTCTTGACACTGAAGCACAGAAGCTTAAATATTATCCAAAAAGGGATCAGCCTTCTGCATCAAAATTTTACGACTAAACCTCAAGGACAGATAATCAGACTGAGCATAAATGTAAAGTGGAGGCCAAAATATGAGACTTGTGTTTCCCTTTTATGATAAGGCAGTTCTTAAAATAAGCAGCAGTACAGTACTGCACATCACAATAATAATTTCTGCACCTTGATTTTGAAGAGAAGGGGTCCTTGCGCATATTTGCAGTGTTTGCTGCAGTTCCTGCATATGCAGCTTGGAGGTGATTTCACTTACGTTGCTGAAATGGTTGATCGTTTTTGCTACCAAAGACTCCAGCTTGCATTAATGTGATCTGCTGCTTGTCTGTGGATAACCTTTCACAGGCAGCTAAAACTTTTAAGGTATTTGTCAGGATAACTTAGGGAATTTTCTTCAGATACAGTTTCTTTAAGACATTTTAAAAGCCTTGGTATCTCGGTGATATTTTTCCAGATGGAATTCAATACAGTTCTGATATGTTCCTCATCACACAGACATCCTCATTTTAGGGTTCACACATTTCTCAGGGTCCCTGGAAATTAATGTTACATAGCAATAGTAAAAAAAAAAAAAAAAAAAAGTATTTGCAAAATTACAGCAATGCTATTGCTATGGGTTCAGATTTGCTTCTTTTCAGAGTACAAAAGCCCATCAGCCATGGTGCCAAAGAAGAGCACGAGAATGGTTGTCCTTTGTCATTTTAAGAACCCATCTACATCATGAGTACAGAAGCATTTGGTTTAGGTAAGCCTTCTGGCGGTGTAAAAGAGATTGGAGGGCATTCTGGGACCCAGGGGTGAAGCATAACTGTGTTACTCTGCAGCTTATGTGCAAGGGAGATGGGGCTCATTTAGTCAGATGCAGCACTGCCCAGAAATCTTTTTGCTGCTTCCCAACCCGAGCTGTTTTGACTGCATGTCACCTCACTGAAATGTGGCAGTCAGTGCGAAACCAGGGAGCTGCGTGTTGGACTCTGATATGCAGTATGTAGGCCTGCATCTTTCAAATTCATCAAGGTCATATATGTGCAAACCCAGAACTGAATAAAATGTAAGCAGTTGCATATATTGTATAAGTAAAGAATATGATTTTTTCTAAATTGCTGATATTTAATAGGATAAGTTTGAGATCCTCCCCTCAGTTGCTCAGTCATGCTGAAGACAATATTAATCATACCAAACCTTTGACTTCCTTACCTGAGAATGTTTTGTTTGGTTTTTTTGTTGTTAGTAAATGGTTGACATGTTAACAACAATTTGTGGTACAATGCTAATGTCTAAGGGAATTAAAAATTAGGAAGCAGAACAGTGTAGTGTGAGCATGGGTGAATGTAATTCAGTGGAAAAAAAGAAAGTGAAAAATAAATATTTGAAGTACATGTTCAGAATACAAGATTGGGTAGAAAATTTAGACAGGAGATTGCAGGAACCAAATGAATCGCTGTAAAGAAAAAAGATGAAGAATGTAGGAAGTCCTTTAGACTGGAATTGCAAAGGAAAAAAAAGATAATAGAAATGGTACTATAAAATTGGTGAAAATAACTGGAAATAAACTGGAAAAAAACATGGAAATAGGAGAAGAAATTAAATAAAGCACAATTGGACTTGACAATATGAGCAGGAATGGTAAGAGAAAATGGACAATGGCAATAATAAGAAAATTGTGTGAGGAATAAATCGATTTTATTTCATCATAGGTCTGTTTCTTAATTTCTGTCTCCTTTTGCTAGAGTATTATAAACTAGGTTTTACTGAAATGGCCTAGATGACTGGTTATTCAGTGTAATCATGCACTGGGATTATTTCATACTGATGGCTAATAATGTCATAAAATGAAAAGCAAACCTGTGTTAAGCATGTAATGTTCTTTTTTACATATAGAGACAATTAAAACAAATAGCTCAAGAGCAACATTTTTAAAGAGATATATATATTGTTTACCGTGTAGATGGTGCCTGTTGTAGCTGAGGGTACCACTTCCTTGTGTTCCATGATTTGGTGATGTACATGTCTAGAAAAAAAGGTGGACAGCTAACAACCTAGTATACCAGAAGTATCTAATTCAGCTAAGAATGCTTGATGTATTGGATTCTTTCCAGGAGTTCACCATGTGCTTCGTGGACTTTTTATGCATGTGAATTCAACTCGTGATTAATTTTAGGCATTGAGGAACTATCTCAGATTCTACTGACATTTTTCTCTCGTTTGTCAAGGAAACATTCATTAAGAACTAATTACTGAAAACATTTACACTTGTGGTTACATCTTTAAAGCAAAATTATATTGAAAAACTGTTTGTTTTACATATTTTTAGTAAAAAACTTCTGTTAGAAAGCAGGGGCAGCACAATATGAGGCCTTTCCTATTTCACCTGCCTTGAATGGTGGATCTAGGCATGGCAGTGACTAAGTGTCACTCTCATATGACAGCTGTTTGGTTTGCTGTGCTGGGCAGGATGCAGAGTTTCAGATGAGAATGCAGAAGAAAAGCTTATGAAATGGCATTAATGGAACTCAGCCCACTTTTAAATCTCTGCTTTTCAGTTCTGAAGCAACATCTGAATCTGATAGTAAAGAATAATCTTCCTTTTCTCCTTTTGGCGTTAATAAATTGCCAAGCATATTTTACAAAGAATAAAATAAATCAGTTTTCTTGATGTGCATGAATAATTCTGGGCAATACAGCAAAAATCCAGATGCCCTGGATGCTGTGAGCAAGGTTTGAAGGGAAAACTGTTACCCAGATCCTCACTATAGCAGTTACTTTACTATTCCTTTAGAAAGCACTATCCCTTTTTGTGAATTCACTCTAGCTCAGTCAGAAGGGAGTGACCCTCTGTCATCACAATTTTCTAAGAGAAGGATCCTGACATTTCACTTCCCAAATGGGCTAAGCAGAGGGGTGATGTGACATGTACACACATGAATGCCTTCCCCTGATCCCAAAGAAATCTGTCACCTGGATGTTTTGTGTGTAGATCAGCTTTCAAAACAGGAGCTGAGATTTCTGGCTGTATAGAAACATTCTCTGTAATTACCTCTTGTTATTTTCCTGTTTCTTTTATTGAGTTTGTTCACTCTGGAGGCTTCAGAGTCTTCATATCTTATATTTATATTATGTAGATGCTCTAAACGCTTTTTTCAATATCTTTACATCTGCAAACCTTCTCTTCTAAGTGTAGTCTGGCTTGTCATTTTGTCATTAATGGTTCCTCTTTTCATAACTCGGATAAACGTCTTTTTGAACTGTAAGTCTATTGCACAAATACTCTATGAAGACTTTACATACAATGAAAAAAATAACTGAATAAGAAAAAGCCAAACTAATGTTTTTAAACTCTCAAAGCAAAAAGGTCTCAGAAAAACAGAGCTGGCTATTTACCTACCTCTCTATTTAGAGATACAAAAATTCTTAAATGCTTTTGTAGATAAGGGACCTTCTCCAGAAAACTATTAATTATTTCACCTTTCTTCTACCTGGGGTGGAAATTCCTGGTGACCCACCACACAAACATCCATGTGGGCAAAGTTTTGCCAGGTTGAGTAGTGTCTAATCAGACAATAGGAATGAGTCCTGAGACTTTATTTGCTTTATTTAGTTCAGCCACTCTGAACTCTAGCAAAGCAAACTAATGTGATTTTCCTAAAGGAATGACATCCGAGGTACCATTAAAAGGGATTTGAAGCCTTGTTTGTAAATCAGCTTTCTCTCTAGTTTTAATGGACTGTTTGCAATGAGTAAGAAAGGTCCATGAATAATGGGGGGGATGAAAAATTCAGTCCCCTGAATCATATGGTGTGTATTACTTAGTGAGTTGTAATTTGTGAAAGCAATGTAAATCTCTTAAATTGGTATGCTAGTTTCTCTACATGATTCTTTTTTGTGTTAATGACTAAGACCATGAAGAGATAGTCAGGGAGATAAGGAATGCAGAAGGGAGGAGGATTTCTCCTTGCACACAAGTGAGAGAGTGTGTTGCAGTAAAAGTGGCTAGTCTATGAAGGTTTGGACAGATTTGCTGGAGCAGGCAGCAGGGCTCAGACGGCATTAATGAGATTGTTTATTAGTACCGGATGAACAATTCTGCAACTCACTTGACAAATACGAAGCAAAAAGCACCACAGGGGAGTGTCCCACTGCCTTTAGCAGCTCCGTGATCTGTGGAATAAAATAATCACTGAAGAAAAACAATCTATTTTCCATCTTTTGAGTTTTCTCTAACATATGAAATCACTTCTATCAGAATTTAAAATCTAGGCTAACCCTGCATGAGGTCAGGAGCTTTGTTTAAAAATCGGAAGTCTGTGGTTAAAATAGCAGCATAAAACAGAAATGTTGTGCCTGACTTAATAGGTTGTGTATGCTGTACTGCATCTATTTAATTTGGTTTTTTTAGAGTTCTTTGTTTTGATTCTTAAATTAAAAAATGTTACCTTAGCTACTGCACAGCATCAGATTTTCTTACTAGTGCAAACTGTTCTGTTTGCCACTACTGTCTACCATTCCTGCATGCCGCAGTGCTTGAATCTGCTTGAAAAGGATGTTTGTCAGCTAACTTCAGGGTGCTCAAAAGCTTTCTTGTTGAAGTGCTGTGTTTGGGGTTTTTTCTTTTTCTTTTTGAATGCATTCCCCAGGGGTCTGCCTGAACTAAGCTTTACATGTAGCAAATATACTTTTTGATATATATGTACACATGTACTTCTAGACACATGAAATCTGTGTGCATACATATGCTTATGCACACACCCATTATCTTTCTCATTTTATCCTTCCATTCATTCATTCACCCACCCATTCACTCATCCAGTTTAAGAGTAGTTCTTATAGTATAGGAAAAGCGATGGATTACATAGTTGTCAGCTTTAACTTTTATCTCATCAGTGATCCAAGACTGTTAGAAGATTGAATGTGAAAGGTTGGCTCTGCTCCTTTTTTGACTGTCTGTGAAAAGTGACCAGAACTGAAAGGATTTGGTCAACCAGTACATCATTTACATTTTCAGTTAGTGCCTAAAGGTATTTCTTCAACTGGTTGCTAAAGCGTTTCTATGATTTCTCAGGTTATTTGTACTCAAACTGAACTTCAGGATTATCAGTTAAGGTATACCATTTTTGGAGAGAAATGTGTCCTTACCACATTCCTTATCTTGTCTTAATGCTTTCTTCCTGTGATGATCAGAAGCTTACCCACTTATCTTGACTCCATCTTCATCAGCTGCCATTGTGATGTTTATATAGTAATTCTCCCTTTCCTCTAGTTCACCTGGCTGCTCCTTTCCTTCACCCTGCCAGTGAACAACTATATTCTAAGTCTGCAAAAAGTGGTAGCACATCTGTACTCACACACTGTTGTCCTTCCACAACCTCCAAAGACCCATTGAGACATTTGATTTCTCATTTGATTGCTGCAGGGACACATCAGAATGTACTGGATGGACTTGAATTTAAAGTGTTCAGTACACCACAACTTTCAGTGCTCTCCAAGGTTTATCTTCCCTGACTCTCACATGTATTGCAGAAATGAAACATCCTTCTGTTCAGCACGAGCTGTTATGATTGCTGACAACCAAACTGCATCTAGAAGGAATTTCATCCCTACAGCTAGATCTTTAGATGAGCAGCAACGGATTGTTGATAGCACCTGTGCTGTTATATGTAACCCATCTATTTGGAAAGCTTTTGCTTATCTGGTTCAACATAAAGCAATGTCATGTAGTAACTGCAGAAAGCTGGCTGGAATAGCTATTCAAATAAACCCATAATTTTGAAGTCCTTTGTATATAGTGTTAAGACTTAAAGAGTAAATTAAAGGTTACTGAAGTCAGTGGAAAGTCTCCTAATGATTTTAATAGGCCTTAAGCCAGTACTTTAGATTAATTTACATTTGCAATGTAAATAAAATTATCTACAAATCCAGAAACATGCATGAGAGGAGAATGATCTGACTGGAGCTGCCTAGGTTCTGTAACCTGCTGCTTACTCGGGCATTGAACAAACCAGGTATCTTTTATTTAACTGATGGCTGTTTTGCAGGACAGTCCTCTTATGGTAACCAGTAAACAGGGTGATTTTTCAATTTATTTTCATCTTCACCATTAAAATGTGCCTTTGAGGAATTGTATTTTTCTGCTTGACTCTGTAGTTGAAGAAGCTTGAGCTTTGACAGAAGTATTAAACTCAAAATCTTCTTGTGAACCAAAAATGAGATGCACCCCATATACAAGCTAAGAGGTAACTTTTAGCTTAATTAAAATCTTAATAACCTAATCAAAATACAGCAAAGGTTGTAATTTAAGCCATTACAATAATATTAGCACTAGCAGTCCAAATTAATACAGAAATGTCTTAATGCTGCTAATATCCTTAAAAATGTTATACAAAACCACCCCTTCTAATACCTGCTTCTTTTTGCTGTGCTCAGCCTCGCAGTGTCCCTCCAGCCCGTAAGGCCAATGGAGGCATCCTTCCCCAGCCAAGTGGTGCTGGGCCATTACAGTGAGTCATCGCCATCCTGAGATTTTTCCCTGGGAGAAGTGCAGCGCTGCTGATGGGGGTCCCCACGTACTCCGTGCTGGGCTCTACCTGGGTTTACGTTTCCTCACCCTGGTCTGCTGCCTTCTGGCTGCTCCCAGCTGAGGGGTGAGTGCAACCCCCACGCTTTCCCCACGCCCAGACCCTTCCCAGGGAGGCATTGGTGGTCCAGGGTCCCAGGGCAGCGGGCACACAGCCCCGAGGCAGGCGCTGAAACAGCCCAGCCTGCGCCCGCCAAGCTGAGCCCAGGCCAGCCCCCAGAGCTGGGCTCTCAGCTCAGGGTAGAACTTGTGGGCTTTTACTAGGTATGGTAAAATTACGTCTACTTTGCTATAGCTGAGGAAGAAGGGACCCCTGTAACCACAATCAAACTTGTTAAGATTTTATGTAGCCTAAAAATAAATTTCTGGTTCCTCATGAAGGGTGTGTCATTTTTCCTCATATGGGTATTTTGACTGTAGCAGAAGTAAAACTTAAAATTACGGTAAGTAACCATTAGCTTCTTATAATCAGTGGGTCAAGTGCTTTCAATTTAATACTTTTTGCAAGATTTTTAGTTTATTAAAATCCTAAAAGATATTTGATGACTATTTACTGAAGGGCTCTTAGACCTCGTCATCCCAGTCTAGATGGCTGAGGCTATCAAGGCCCACAGCTGTCAGCCAGCTGACTGTACTGCGTCAGTTCAGTGCCACTGTGTAGTCACAACCAATGTATCATATGATTGTTAAGGACTGAATATCTTGAATATGTACTGATAATGATTGATAATGAGTAGAAGTAACCACTTCTTACATATTGTTAATGAGTAGCAATCTAGTTAAGTCTTGTTTTGAAGTTTGAAGCTGGCCTAGCTTATTGGGTTTTTAAATGTTTCTACCACAGTGATCTCTAATTTTCTGGCTGGTATATATACTCATACTTCTAGTTGCAACAGCAGTGTTAGGCAGCCATTGAGGGTGTGAATGAGGATTTTACTCAACACATACTCCCAGATTGCACCCACCAAGTAGTTTGCAAGTCTATGCAAGGCACTTATGGTACACCATAGTCAGCGAGGGAGAAAGGCACCATCAGGCAGAGAATCATCCCAGCTCTCCTGGACACCTCACTTAAGATTTGCAGTCTCCTCACTGGGGTGCCTACACCTCTCATCTGATTGTAAAGAAAAGTTATGTGAATTTCTAGGGTTTGAAACCAAGTGCCAGTTAGTGGTAAGCTGTGTCCTATCCCTGAAAACTGCCTCTTCTAGGTGCTTACATTTTCTTTTAATTCTGGGCCAAGATGCCTAGACATAAAACAGTCAACACAGATTTTTTCGGAGTTATTTACCAGCCACCTGTATCAAGAGGTATATTAATTTATTTCAGTGGACTGTTTGCTGGGAGTTTTGAATGTGAGCTTACATATCAGTGGTGGAAAGAGGAGAAAGCTTAGTCCATTATCTGGTGTGCCTGCAGCTAGGCAGCTGTACTCATTTTATTGAACCAAGTTCAGAGATTCATAGATTATAAAAGCCAGAAGGAATCATTGTGATCATTTGCTGTGACCTCCTGCATAACACAGTCCATTGGAGTTTTTTGAATTAATTCCCATATGAACTAGAGTGTTCCATTTAGAAAAATAACCAATCTTGTTGAAAGTGTTTCCAGAGATAAGTCTGCCATAATCAGTAGCAAATTATTTTAATGTTTTATTAGTCTTTAGCTTTAGTGCTTTACAGTTAATCTGAATTTGGCTTGCTTCATCTAGATCATTTGATCTCATTACAAAATTACCTGCTGAACTGATGAATCTTCTATTATGAAGTGCCTGTTTGTCATGGAGGTACAGAGACTTTAGGCATGCAGTCTCCTAACCTTCCCTTTATTAATACAGACTGAATGATCTCGTTACTGAAGGACATGTATTGTGAGAGGTATTTTCTGGTCAATAGATCTTCCATAAACATTTTCTACACTGTTAACACCCTTGTAATACCACAGGCCTTGGCACTGAACAATATCCCAGTAGGTGTTTGCACAACTGCAAAGTACAGAAATATAAATACCTTATATATTCCCAATAAGCATCCTGTTTATTTAAACAGGGTTTTTGTGACTGGTTTTGACCATGCTGTTTCATTTGGAGGCTGTGTTTAGCTGATTATTCTCTTAATGCTTGTGTCCTCAGCTAAGCAATAGGAGGCAGATTCTTCTGTTCTGTAAGTATAGCTGCATTTGGCTGTACAAAAGGCATTAAAAAAATACTCAAAGCCATACTCGGTGTTTACACTGGTGCTGATTTTAGCAAGTGATCCAACCTTAGTATTATTTATCTGTCCTTATCATTTGCCTTTCACACAGTTATGACCTCTAGAAGTACTTTATGTCCTCTAGAAGCACCTCTATGTAATCAGAGATATACAGCATATGTTCAAAAACTAACTGCTGTCTACTCTTGATGCAAATGATATTTATTTTACCTTTTGTGTCTGGGAGATTGCAACTTTTATTATCTCAGTTATCAGTTTCCCAAAGTTCCTTATGGAATTGTGATAGTGGTTTGGTTTTTTTTTTTTTCAAGGCTATTTCTGAGTGTGCAAATTACATTGTTGCCCTCTAAAGAAGTTTCTCTCTGTTTACGGAAAGATCTAAGGGAATGAAACAACTAGTAGATGAGGTAGATTCTTGAAGTTGGGAGTGGCTCATACCCGTTTATGAAACTGTCAGCCAGTTTTAATCCTTTGATAAGGTTTCATATTGGCTTTGTGTTGCTCTAATTTTGTAAGCAAAAGTCTAAAGCCTTACAGTAGTCCAAGAACATTACATCAATAACACTAATCAGCTGCAATTACTTCTATCACTTTATTAAGATTTGCAACGAGATCAGAAAGGTATTAAATTAGGTCTTTGCTATCGTACACAAGAGGAAAGAGCGCTTTCTCCTTAATCTCATTAACTCTATGAAACTGAACTGAGCTGTTGTTGCTACATACTGTGGTTAGTGCAGAAAACCTGGGTTAATGGGATAATCTTCAGATGTCAGCCTCCTTTCCCATTTCTGTGACATGCTAATAAAAAAAAAACTTTCAGTGCAGTGCTTGAGAGCTGCTGAAAGGATCAGGCAAAGGAAACTTGACAATTCCTATCTTAAATATTGAAATATTGTTTTTAGTGCATGTCATATTCTTCATCTTCCACTCGGGTCCTGTTTCTTCTGGAGAGTGTTATTGCATAGGAACATGCTGGCATAATTTTTCCCATCTGTAGCGTAAGTTGACTTCTCAGGATGATGGTTCATTGTGCATAACCTTGGGAAGATTAGACTTGCAAATACCAAGGGAACATGCTACACCTAATATCTTCCTGGAGCACATGTGTATGGTTTGGTTATATTTGTGTGTGCAGCCTGAAAGCATCAGTGACTTCTCTGAAGTTTGAACTGTTGGGTTTTGATGGGAGTGGAGAGGGTTCTGCACTCTACAATTAGTTGTGTCACTTGTCAAAACCAGAAAAACCTCCACAGTGAATTGTGGCATGCTCATTGTGCTCTATACTTGGCTTTCTAGATAGCATTCTCTTCTTTTTCTCTCAGATGCTATGGTATAATGAATAAAAGCATGAAGACTTTACAGAGATACTGGAAACAGGCTTGCTTTCATTAAAATTTGCCTATATCAAGATATTTGCATAACTGGAACAAGAATGAACAATAGAAACATAACAAGGTTTAGCTAAGAATCACACTGAACAGAAAAGCTTCAAGATTATTTTTTTCATCAGTCCTATCTAGACAGCAGAACAGAGAAATAAAATTTAGAAATATGGGAAAAGGGAAAAAGCCAGAAAGACTGTATTTCTTTTTTAAAAAGATTCAATACGTGGTACACTGCAAGAATAAAAATTTTCCCAAGAAAATGTGTGATTAAAAAATGAAAGAAGATGGCTACTAAGCAATTAACATTTTCATAAGATATAAAACAATCCAGGCCCAAGGCATTACAAGTTGTATTTCAATTAGCACATAGTTCTTCTCAGTACATAAACTACAACTGCCCCAAAGAGGTCAGCGCCAGGCAAGGGCAGTAGTAAGGAATTTAACTGCAAGGCTTGATACTGCAATATCCAGCCTACTGCCTTTATTTGTTCCTACCCGTTAGGCTAGAATTGCGCTGGAATGTCTAATAATGCTAAGGCATGAAATGAAAATGGCGACATATGTATTATTTGGTTCTGATCATACCTGGGTGACATGTGAATATTACCTGTATTTAAGCAAAGTGTCCTTTAAAATATTTTTTTACCTTTTGGACCATTTCCTTGTGATCCTCCTCCTTCAAGGAATGCAGTACTTTGTTAGCCTAGCATAAAGATTAGCAGAAGAGCTCAGAATCTCTTATTGCTACATGGAATGGGCCTGACTGTGCCATGAGATAATACTGAATAACACACCTTCCCCTAGTCACAGCCCTTGTGCTCATTCTTATGAAGACCAGTGTTCAGGGCTAAACTGGCAGCGTGAACAGTGACTGATCAGATTTCATGATAGTGCTGTGCTTTTGCACCTCAGCACTGAGCTAGAGTCAGCTCCTTTATTATTTGCATTTGGAAAGATGCATTGTTAATCTTTGCACACCCAGCATCCAGTTATAAATGCGGCATCTGGGCAAATAACATGGCTAATGACCCTAAAAGGGCATTCTTGTATACCACTGTCACTATAAAGTGTAGCTGTTTGGTGCTGTAACACGCGTGATGGCTCAGCCACCGCAGACATGCACCTCTCTGTTCCTTAGCCTGTAAAGAGGTTGCATTTACCACAGGCAATAGAAGGTGGCCACCACCCTCAATTGTTCCCCAGCTCAGTACAGAGCACTGGGTATCTCTGCAGAGACAATTCCTTTGGAGAAATAGCTCAGAGCAATAGGGCTGTCACAGATTTCTACTGTGTTTCCAGCTATGTAATTAACTTCGAGACTATTCCTCTTACTGTGCTTAATTATCACTAAATATTCTAAGATATTTGCAAACCCCAGTCCCGTTGCCAGGGTGATTTTTTCATTTTTAAAGGAGTCTGCAACTTTGCTTATTGCTGACTTTCAGTGCCCTTTGTGTTTGCAATGACTATAACAATGGCCCACTAAACATATATGCGCAATCATTCATAACTTTCACACTTTTTGAAAATAATCCAATTCAAACCTTCTAAACTTCTATTATTTATTCACACACACACACAAAAAAACCCAAAACAGTAAAAGTTCAAGGTGGCCATGACAAAGATTAGTTTAAACTTGTCATCAGGAGTTGCTTTTTACCTGCACAATAATGTGATATCCAGGCAAAGTAGTTCACTGAACAATGTGTTTTCATGAAGCAAATTTTAAAAGCAGTGGAAAATACTAGCAAAAGCTCATTTCTGATTTTGCAAACACAAGCAATACTTCATGAACAATGAAGCAATCAGTGAATAGAAATTTCACTATGTAGCTCCTTTGAGCAATCTTAAGAAAATGTATAGTTTAAATTATGAATATTCAACAGTCCATAAAATACCACAGTTAAGGACTCTTCTAATATGTCTGAATTATGAATAGTTCCAGGAAAGGTGGCTCACAATGTAGAAGGGGAATCTAAATTTGTCAATTCATTCTCACTGAATTATATGCTAATAACATTATTTGTAATTTGAATATTACAACTCATACTTCCTTAGCTCCTTCATTCCTATGATCTAATAGCATTGAAGAAAGTAAAAAATTGTATTTCGTGAAGAAACTTGACTGAGAATGAGATTTACAGCAAATGTTGTATACTTAATTTAAACTATACATAAAAAAATATCTCTGTGTGGCAAGTGCCACATAGTAATATGTTTCAATAACATGAAAATATATTCCAAAGGATACAATGAATGGACAGCTACAAACAGATGACAGTGCTGAAATACGTGATAGTAGTTGTCTGTGAAGAGGCAGTGCCTGCCAAAAAAGACACCTTCAAGGTCCAGGGAGTGAACTGGTCAGAGCCATTTTGACAGGTTTTTTTTTGTTTTTTTTTTTTTTACATTAAAAAGCTAATTTGTCAAAAGCAGAAGTCTTTCTCAGAAATAACTTTGGCTGAAGTTGAGTAGAAAGGTTTCAAAGGAGACCACAAATGTTCCAAGGAGGATACAAACAGAAGCTCCTTTTCCCATATGGTGAGGTGTCCCTACCCCTTCTCTCTCTGTGCCTTCCTTCAGGTAGGAGAGATCCCATAGCAAGGGACAGTAAGGGAAACAGTACTTGTTGGCAGAAAGGCACAGAGAAGGTTTTGTTCTTGCAATCCCCAGCTGAAGAATAGCTTCTGGATGCTGCTGAATACAGAAGCCTGCACCCTTTTAGTCATTCCCAAAGGGCCTTGCAGTCTTGTATGCTGATGATCTGCCCAGATTTTCTTTTGCTTTCCTCTCAAGCCATCAGCTAGACCCTGGGGAGCTGGCCCAAAGAATTACAAACAGTGGCATCCCTTTTAGTTCAACTGAATTACTTCAATTTTTTAAATTGTGAATAGCAGTTAATTTTGCTATCTAATAACTGTAATAATTCTCAGCACTTTCATATAGATATTCATCTTCAAAGCGTATCACTGACATTAACTAATTAATTTTCTGGTTTTCTTCTAAGATGCAGAACTATAGGCTGTGATCATGCAGACCACCTAGGTAATTATAATTTTCTTTGCATTAAAAATTCTTCCAAAGACTATTTTTGTTATTTTAGGTGTAGTCTTGCAAATGTTAATTTGATCATATAAGAGTTAAAACTAAAGTGATTAAATGATGGAATTTTTGCTTTAAAAACTTTGAGTGGCATGCTAGTAACCCTTATTGAAAAAGAACTTCTTTCATCTAAAACTTGACTATCGAGTACTGAAAAATAGTGTGAAAGGACTGGTTTTGACAGAGTCCAGGCACAGGAGGAATATGAGTGAATCTAACTTTTATACTATCAGAAAATGATTAGATTAAATATTCAAAGTTGTCCTGTTATTTTTTTTTCAATTCACAGCAGTCTTTTAAGAATATTTTCCCAATGATTTTCAGTAGAGCAGTAAGTAGAAATTGGTCCTTTTCACCTAAAATAAGACATACAAAAACTGCAGTTTGCAAGAAATAATTTGTTGAAGATGTATAATGCATTAAGCCACTGTTCCACTGACCACTGTGTTCTCAATTATTGACTGCTTGATTACTCTCAGGATAATTACTTCTTACTTAAGGGACCGCAAGTGGTTAAACTAATAGTTAACTTTTTTTTACCCCCACTTTTAAGGTAATAAGAATTAAACAATAAAATATATTTAAAATGAGCAATAGTGCAGGTTCCTTAAATGTCTTCTGTCTCCTCTCTCCAGAGACAAGCACAACGAGGTGAATCTCATCATTATTTGTCTTTTCAAGGGCAAAGCTGTGATAGACAGGGCTTAATGTGTATCTTGGTAGAATTGGATTTGATCCTCAGGGCTGGGCCAGAGGGCTGCTTTGTTAGATTTGTTAGATTTACTCTCTCTCCCACACTCTCTCTCCACCACAAACAAAATTACCTCTTGGAGGCCTGCATCAGCCCCAGCATCCTGAGATATCTCCTTTTCTTGATTTCAGTCACATCTAAATCTGTTTAAACTGTCGACATGATGATTTGTGGAGAGACAGGGATTAAGCAGAAAGGAGATTAACACAGTTGTCCGTCGTCTTCGAAATAATATACCTGCTGACAGTAAGGGCATTCTTCAATTTACATAACTTAGCTCACAAGAAGGGCTTTACGGTCATTATGGGGTTGCTTTTTCGCTATCAACAGTACAAACTCACCTGCTCCCTGCACATTTAAAACCTTGACAATCCATCTTTTCAATTCCTATAAGACTGAGAGATGTGCCCTCCTCTTTTTCTAGATGGAACAAGCTTCTTTGGTATTTAAGTAATATGCATTCAAATAGATTATTTAAGAAATATACATTATTTCTGGATATGAGATGAAATTCCAACACCCCAAAGAAAATATCTACATTCCAGTAGAGTAAAGGCTCCATGAACAATTGTTTTGAAATGGAACGATGATCTCTGTGGTTTTCTTTCATTTGCTGGTAGAAATTAGCAGATTATTTATTCTTCTAATTGTCTAGGAAAAAAAAACCAACACATGCAGTATTCTTCCTTTAATACTTACCTAGGTAATTCTTAACATCGCTAACAAGAATTGCTTGGGTGGTAGTTTGTGCTTGGCCTCACTCCGGTGGAGAACAAGGGACTGCAGAAGAACAAGAAGGAAATTTCATCTAAAAATGGGAGTAAGAATATCTATTTTTCTTTGTTCAGTTATCTTTGTTTATCTTTGTTCAGTTATAAAGGATAAGGCACAGAGCCTTTTCTTCTGTACCTACAGGGCTTTGTAAAAGAAGTCTTGTTTTGAATTAGGAACTGAATTGTGAGGTAGCATTATGCAAGTTATGGGAAAGCACAAACTTCAAGCCAGCAAATTGATAAATGTACTGTCACAGCTGCATAAGCTGGAAGAGCTGCATATGCAGGAAAAAAAAAAATTACATTGAAAAAAAAGATAGTAGTTTCCTAGGTGTGAAACTTCTTATTTTGATACCTTATATTTTTTTATGAAATCTCACATAAAGGCTGCTTTGTGACTGCTGGGTAATGTGCTGTTCTGTTAGGATGAGGGAGCTTATATAGTTATCTCCAGCCTTGCTTCTTTTGGAGTTGAAGCACTTGCAAAACATCTGTTGCACCAGAACTGGGAAAGTTTTTCTATTACAGAGCTTCAGCTTGCAGCTCAGCATATTGCAGAGGGGTGAAGGCAGAGGAGCAGACAGAAACTGTTCTTTTTGTTTCTGTCTGTGTCTCATTAAAATGCTAAACAAGGGTTTTAACATGCTGTAGGGTGTTCTTTTCCCCCAATATTAACAATAAAATAATATTAACAGCTAAAATTGATGACACAAATAAGTCAATCCATTTACTAACCTATTTTCTGAATAAAATATGCAGTAAATACATTTCTGAGGTCTGAAAAAATTAAGTTTTTTCTTCTTTTTCTTTTTTCAGACCTTATATTTAATTATTATTTTTGAGTGTCCTCAGCTGTATCTATCAGCTATGCCTCAAGAAACAGATTATTTTGCTAAACTTCCCAGGTAAACTGAGTATACACAAATAATTCAGACTTTTTTGTCAATAACTTTCATATAGGCATCCAAACTTTGAGGTGCTTATCAAACTTGAACTGCACCTTTAAGATTTATCCATTATTCATAGAAATTCCAATAGAAACTGCTTTTCCTTAGTTGTGTTAAAGCACCATTTTTAAATAGCTTTGGTGATGTGACATTTTGATTACTTAACACTTGTAAATATCAGCATTTCTTTTGAGGGAATAAAGGTGTAGTCTCAGTCCTCAGGTGTGTATAAATGAAGACACTGAGCTGAAGGAGATTACGCCAGTGATGACGATGGGAGGAGGTGTACATAGGGAACATTATCAGTGACACATGCCCTTCTGCAAGACACTCAGTGGACTCCACATACTCTGAAACCACACAAAGTTTCTGCAAGTCTTTCCATGGATTTCAATGGGTTCTGGATAAGCTCTATGCGATTTATGATGCTCCCATGCCCCGCCCCCCCCCCCCCCCCCCCCCCATTAATGGTGGGCTGTTGATGGTTGAAAAAGGCTCAAATGTGAAAAAAGAGCCTGTGTCTTACACAAGCTTAGGACAGATAATGGTAGAGACAGATAACTTCACAAGCAAAGACACACAGTGATTAAAAGAGGTAGAATACTTAATGAATACATCATTGAAGTAAAATAGATTTGGACAGCTGTATGTTTTCCAGTACATTCTACCTACAATAATTGTAGTAGTTTCTGTAGGTGAGATCTTATTTTTAATTAATTCATTGCTGAATTGCTGAATTGGGTGTTTTTAGGAAGGACAATCTTAATTTTAGCCTTAAAATCCTAAAAGGCTTACTCCTAACTAAATAAACTGGTCAGGAAGAATAGGGCACCTCTATAAATTATCCTGACATTCCACTTATGGGAAAAAATTATCTGGAAATTACCTTGTATTGCCAGAGACACAAGAAGAATCTGAAGTGCCAAAGGGATGCTGAGAAAGGCTGCTGAACTGCCCCTGTCTAGTTTAACCCATTAGTCCATTTACTTTCACTCAGACTTCTCAGAAAAAAATTGAGAGCAACCTTTTGACAAAAAAGAGTTGATAATTTCTTTTTAGTGTGTGAAATAATGTCAGCTGTTGCCAACAAGTTGTCTACATGGAAGGAATTCATATTGTTTGCTTTCTGAAACATTTGTTTTAGTGTGTGCAGGTTTAGAAATATATGGAATTTTGTTTATGCTTGCAATATCTAATCTAAAATGGAAAGAGCATTCTGCAAATTAAATTGCACACAATATTCTCAGTGGGAGTAAAAAATTGCATGAATGCCCAGCATGGAGAAGCACTGGGATTAAATACCAAACAATTCACCTTACTGTGACTTCATATCAATGGGTTAAGCATGATAAACAGTTTATGTATTCACATCATTTTCAGCTGCTGGATATATCAGTTGGATGAATACATTTGCTGTTGTTTTTTCGGCTCATCAGTGAATCTAGCAAAAAATCTGATAGTATACCAGTTGGTATTGCTGCAACAGATAGGGATTATTACCGATGCCAAGGAGACTGGTTTTCTGCTGATTTGATTTGGACAGTAGCTGTGCAAAGCTATACATTAATATATAAGAACACTGTAGCCCCCTAGAAGCCCACAGAAAGGAATTTCATATTGGATTAGAAAAAACAGATCAGTTGTTTCTCTATCCTACCTCATCTATTAGACAATTCATACAAATTCTTTAATCAGCATCTTCATGTGTGCTAGGAAATGGGCTTTCTGTATTAACCAGGGAAATGTCAACTCAAGGCTATAGGGGCTGGTGCTAATAAGGTTAATGAATAGCTGGCCTGAAAAGCAACAGATGGGCCTAACAGAGCGAGAGCCTTAATGGCATTTATAATGCCTAGGGTCAACTGCAGTTTATCTTCATTTTTTTCTCATTTATAATATTCCAAAGGAATAATAAAGTAAGTTTAAATTTTCCCCACAGGGAGATGAAATTTTATGCAGCGCTGTTTATTGAATGTCAATGTGTTTGGTTATAAACAGGGGACTGCTACACTGTGCTAGAACTGTAGTTGCGTATTTGCATTAGCAGAGGAATTTTTCGTTTTGACTGTTTAAAAGAGTACTCTCTTTTTATCCATTGCTGCTGCAGAATTATTTTTTTTTTTCTGCTGAAGACAGGCTAATGCTGAAGGTCTTTTTCTGCTTATACTTTGTATAGCTAGATACATGCCTGTTATGCTGAATTTGAATAGAGGATTTGTAAGGGTAGTCTGAATGGTCATGTCATCACCCCAAAGATAACCGAATTCATGCTCATTATGATAGAACATGTCACATGAGGCAGATAGAAATGACAAAAATATATGCTAGAATTGATGAACTTTTCCAGCTGTGGCAGAAAATGTTTCTGATCAAAATGTATTTGTTGGATTTAACAATATCATCTGTGACCCCATTGACCTTCATCTCAGATACAGTAGTCTTGCCCCAATAGGAATAATTTGCACAAGACGCAATTGGTATAGTCTTTTCTGCTCTGAATACAGGCTCATGGTGATGCTAAACTAGCATTAAAGCACATGTGTGTTGTCTGAATTTAGTTTACAAGATATAAGCTCTAGTATCAGCTAAAATTGTGAAATATAATGTTGAAGGAGTTTTTAAGACTTGTTCTAACAGTTTCTTGAATAGATGTTATTGGGGAAAAAGAAAACCACTGCTTTCTTATTTAGCTTGTATATCTCTCTGACAGTTCAAAGTAAACGTGGATCCAAAGTAGTTTTACCTATGCAACTCAGTTTCATACTTTGTAAATGCATGGAAATGCTAAGAACATATTTAAGCGGAGGATAAGGCTTCTAAAAGTATTCGGCCCTGAGCTGGTGTTGTCAACTTTGCCACATCAGATACTTTGAAATTACCTCCTTTCTGTTTGTTTAGTGCTCCCATAAGTCAGTGATAAAACTCCCTTTGACTTCAAAGGGGGCAGAGTTAGGCCAATACTGTAAGCTTTTGAAAATCTCACTTTATATGGATTTTTAAGATACTATTAGATTATTCATAATGAAGACTATTGATTTAACTATAAGTCTGAGCAGCTCGGTGATTCCAAAGTATCTGATGAAATTTGTCTCATCCATATTAGCCGTCTAAAAATTAGGTGTTCAAGTCAAGGCCAGCCAGTAGAGTATTCAAGGCAGGTCTTTCTACTGAGATTGTCCCGCAAAGAACAGAAGACACAATTAGTTATTGAAGATCTAATGACAGAATTATTTTTCCTACTCATTGTAAACCACAGATTTTTCTTCTGATAATCTTGGAATTTTGAGTTGCAGGAATCTGCATCATAATGTCAATTTAAATGTACACGATTCATCAAAATTTTCAGATGTTAGTTTCATTTACAAAAAGCTTTGGCTATTTTGCTAATTAATATAATAATATGCATACAATCTAGAATGTTTTAGTGCCAATGGACTGGAAGAGAGATTCATCTATCTCTGAATAATTTACTAATTGTTCTACTATCTCTATAAATTTGGCAAAAGTAAGAAAAATATTACTGAATAATTCATATAATGAAATTCATAGAACTTGCCGAGTAGTATTTAATCTGATCTGTTCACTGATAGCTATGGGCTGGAATAAAACTCATCACATAAATTCAAGACCAGAAACAACTAATTTTGTGTTCCACCTTATCACAGAAGGACTGACTTCATATCTGTTTGTGATAGATCTGTACTGCTTACTGGTCTGGGGATAGGACCATCCTTATAGCGTACTGTACAGTTGTAGCTAGTTGCAAGTTGTATAGATATAGTCAAGAGGAGCAGAATCTAATCACTTTTCCCTTGAGCACCAGAGAACTTATGTAGCTATTAAACAGGTGATTTTTACTCTCTTTTGTGTTTACTACTACAGTGTGACAATGGGTCAGTTCCAAGCCTGGGTTACCAGAAAGCGGTTCTGCTTGACTTGTGAAAAGTATCATTGCACCATTCCCTGATACATTTTAAGAAGGAATAATTTTATTTAATTGTGCAGGTGACATCTACATTTCCCTACCTGAGCCTTATGTGTTGGGAATATTGCCTGTTCTCTTACTCACCTGCACATTTCCTTTATTTAAATTACCTTTAGTTTACACAATGTAGTTTTAGTCATTGAAGGAAGAGGAAACTAAAACTTACATTTTAATTTGAAAGCCAAGTGTGACATAGCTGTCTTGTGCTTCTGAAGTTCTAATTGCATCCTATGTGAGTTTTGGGAGTTTTATGGTACGGTAACAGTTTATTTATCCTGTCTTCTGACTTTCCAGGAAAAGAGAAGGCATATTTTTTGCTAAGAAAAATTCTTCAGATACAAAGTTTAAAAAATAATTGTGTTCATGAAGCTACCTCTTATTTGATTATTTTAGATGATACAGACTATATTGGTCAGACTGGTAGATGGTAAGTTTGAGAGAGGATTTCAAACTTCTAACTCCAGAAAATCACTTGACAATCGTGAGAAGATAACAGATTTGCTGAAAAAGAATTTAACTTACATTCTCTAATAAATAGATGTAACACTTTGTAAAAGATAAGCTAATCTTGCTTTTTTCCTTTTTTCCCTTCATCCTGATAGCTTTATAAATATCTAGAACTCTGCACGCATTAATTTAATGTATGATTGATCAGTGTTTAGTCTTTCGTACACTTTCTGTAGTTCAAATCTTGCAACCGTTTAGCATTAGAAAATTACATTCCTGTTGCCATATGGATATAATTCTAATCAAATCTGGTAGATGGCACTGTTGGATTGTTGATAAACCGTCTTGAGACTGACTCCTACATTACTGGTATTCAGAAGGCTATTATCGCTTATCAAAGAACCATTGCTTTAGAGAGCTTGATAAAAGGACAGTTCTTTTAGCCTGTGTTTGTTCAGTAGTGGGAGCCAAGGTACCCACTAGTCTGGTTGTTGAGCTGTAATTCTCCCCCTTTCATTTGCTCCAGAGGGTCTCTATAGCCTGTTAACACTTTGGTTAATGCCAAGGTGTGTGGGTGTTTCTTACTTCACATTGTAGGGTTTCTGGTTAGGGAAGACTTTTGGGGAATGAGAAGTTTGATTCTTTCTTATTTTTTGGTTATGAACCAGAGTATTCCATCTTGCATTACACACTCCTTTCATATTCCATTTATCCCTTTCTTTGAGGTCTTAAGAATGACATCTACATCCTGTGAAAGTGCCAGTACTTACAGATGAATTGACTGATTAGCCAAGAGAAGACTCTGGGGAGACCTTATTGCTTCCTTCCAGTACCCAAAAGAGGCCTACAAGAAAGCTGGAGAAGGACTTTTTTAGAAGGGCATGTAATACAAGGACAAGGGGTAAAGGTTTTAAATTAAAAGAGGGTAGATTTAGCTCAGTTATTAAGAAAAAATCCTTTACTGTGAGGGTGGTGAGGCACTGGAACAGATTGCCCGGAGATGCTGTGGCTGCCCCGTCCCTGGAAGTGTTCAGGGCCAGGTTGGATGGGGCTTGGAGCAACCTGGTCTGGTGGGAGGTGTCCCTGCACATGGCAGGGAGGTTGGAACTAGATGATCGTTAAGGTCCTTTCCCACCCAAACCATTCTATGATTCCACGGTCATCTGAAGCAAATCAAACGCTAACTTGTCTAGCTCTTGCACTAGCTTAAGATCAGAGCTTCAAACTGTTAGGACTAGACCAGATAAATCCATTGGATTTTGTTTAGACTAAAACCTAATGCAGCTTCTGCAGGAATATTACAATGAGAATTTTCTTGATATATTATCTGACATGTGACTTGGAGTACAACCAAAAAAATTTTGCCAAACAATGAGCAGCAATGACATTATTAATCTATCCTTCAATATAAAACAATGTTCTGGAGGAAAAAGTACACTGTAGTGTTATTTTAGGAACAAGTGGGTTATGTTAAAGAAAAATCTGTGAATTTAATTGTTATAGTAAAAACCAAAGCTAGACTCTTGTTGAACATCTGTTTGGCAATATTAATTCTCTGTGCTGTGTCATTTATTTTCAGTCTTCTCAACATTTCAGTGAATTAGATTCCACAGTAGACTTTTCTAAGAAGCTAAACATATAGCTTTATTAAATAATTTGTCCAAATTTTCCTGTTTTAAAATTGACTACAATTGTGCAATTTCCTGTGATTTCAAATCATAATGAATATACTTAAAATCACTGATTTTACTCATTCGTCTTAGAAGAGCTAAGCAGAACTTTGGAGGAGGTTATGGATTTAGGAAGGTAGAGTTGCTGTAATTGTACAACTTGAAATGCGTCATGCACCACTAAAATTATCCCTTGTGATAATGGAAAAACATTGTGACAATACTTTGCTGATAATCTTATTTCAGGTTTGAGGTATTTGGGAAATGTGGGAATAGATCTTCTCCTTTATTGTGAGAAAAAATTAGAACAATGCAAAGTGGGAACTATCTCTGCAAATTTCCTTTTGGGAAGCCTGCCTTTCTTTCCTTCAAAAAGTAAAAGGTTTGTTCTGCTGGAGAAAAATTACAGTGAGTGCTTTTCTTGTGGTTTAATCCCAGCCAGTAACGAAGTACCACACAGCCACTCGCTCACTCCCCCACTCCTTCCCCCCCACCAGAGAGATGGGAAGAGAATCAGGAAGGAATGTAAAACTCGAGAGTTGAGATAAGAACAATTAAATAATTAAAATAAAATAGAAGGGAGCACACACATCCCCAGTTGTTATAATAATTATTATAATAATAATTACAGTGAAAAAGAGGGAGAAGGGGAGAGGAATAAAATCCAAAGGGAAGAGAAAAAAATAAAAAAAATATGCATAATGTAATTGCCCACCACCCACTGACCAATGCTCAGCCAGTCCCTGTGCAGTGATCAGCAGGCCCCTGCAAACTCCCCCCAGTTTATATACTGATTATAATGTTGTATGGTATGGAAAACACCTTTGGCTAGTTTGGGTCAGCGGTCCTGTCTGTGTCCCCTCCCAGTTTCTTATGCAAGTCCTTGACTTAGTATAAACACTACTTAGCATCAATTGTTTTCTGTTATCAACATTATTCTCACAACAAATCCAAAACGCATCACTGCACCAGCTACTGAGAAGAAAATTAACTCTATCGCAGATGAAACCAGGACAGCCCTCAAGAACTTTGAACTCTGAAAGCTGTCAGGAGGCCAAGGCATCCCTGTGATGATGGTCCTTTGCCTTCACATTTTCCCTACTGAGCATCTTCTGCTGTCTGTCAACAGAATGTCAGCCTAACTATTCTTGCTTGGTAATGGCAGCTTGATCCAAGATCTCAAGTCTAAAATGGTTTTTAAAAGACATTAAGATGTAAATGGGAAGAAAGCACTATTATTTTCCTGTGAGATAGGTAATGAGATGCTATAAGTCTTGCATTACCTCAAGGCTACCTCCTGGCCTGCCCGGTTGGTTTTTAGTTGCATGCACATACTTGGGTATTTACAGTTCCCTGTGTGGGAGCTGGAGGATTAAGATACATACCAGCTTCTTTTTCCAAGGCTTTTCCATTTCTGGCCTGTACATCCTTTTACACAGAACTCTTAGGGGAATGAACTTAGTCCCAGTTATTTTAATAGATATTAGAGATTAAAAAAAGATGCTAGTCAAGTACAGGAATAAATCATGAGGACTGCACATACATCTTAGCGGAGTACAATTTATTTGCATTGAGTCAAGTCACATAAAGAAGTAAATTTTTCTCCAGCTAAAAGTATTTGTGCAGAAATAGAACATAGCAATTATTCATGTCTTATGAGACTTTATAATTTCATGGCTGCACAAAGTTAGCAGGCTATCCCAAGAGTATTAAGGAACTTCACCTAATTCAACAATTCCATTCCAAGAGAATCCTCAAATGGTACCACATGATGTAACAAAAATCAGTTTATAATGGAAGGTTTGAACCTTTGATGAAATGAAATACAGTTTTGCTGATGAATTTTGCCCTTTTTGTTTCAGGAGATATTCTATTGGACATTAATTTTTAAGTAAAAATAAAATTGGATTATTAGGAGAACATCCGCTGCATGTGGTATAACACTTGAATGTAAGTTCTTAGTAGAGTAGGTTTGTTCTAAAATAATTCTCAGAAAAAATTATGCAATTACATTGTTGTGAGTTTAGTATTTTGAACATTTTATAGCTTTTAGAAAGTAGTCTTTGTAAGAAATGCTGCTGTTTGTGTCTATGCTTCAATTGTGTAATTAAAATGCCAAATCTGGACTCTAGTAGACAAAGATTTTAATCTCCACAAGCACATGTAATAGATACCTCTCACCTGAATGTGTTCTAGATGACCAATTGTACCATTTGCAAGGCATTGATGTCTCAACTGCTTCCATAACCAGATGCTTAATGTTCAGGAAAAAAAAGAAAAAGACAGTAGTAGACTTTTTTAAAAAATCTGCTCATTTAGCTGGAATAAAACAGGTTCTAGGAGTAATTGGGGACTACTTCACTGCCTGTAAGAATTCATCAAGGCAATCTTTTTGCCTAATGATCCAGCTGTGGTTATAAATTACAGCACCATTGTAGCTTCAGCTAGCTTTTGTTTCAGCAAAAGCAAAAAAGAAAGGGGTGCCTTAGAAGAATAATTATGTACTATTTTAGGAACTATTTTAAATAATATTTAAATAATTGTAAAGATGTGAATTATAATTGTTTTCCATTGATATCTCTGCTTGTCATCTCAAAAACATTTGATCATTTCCCTGAAAGCAGATTAGAGCCTGAGATGTCTTTGTTCTATAATTTTAAAAAGGAAAGGTGAGCTTTCTAGTACCTTATGTTGGATATTCAGATGATTTACAAGAGACTGGGAAAGCATTTCAGCGTAAGAAATTGTTTAGAACTTTATTCAAATAGTCGTGCAAATGTTGTTGTTTACATAAATGAAAGAAAATGAGAAACTTAATACCAACATAACAACTGCATCCTGCTGCACACTGAGTTTATTGAAAGAAGACATTTTTGTTAGAAATGAAGAGGGATATTTGAAAAACTGATGAAGTCTGATGGTGCCAGGAAAATTTTTGCAGTGTTGAGGACACAAAAAGCTGTAAAGCACCTCAGTGAGAAATACAGTGGAACTGTTAGAACCACAAGTTAGAATTAAGTACAAAGAAATTTTATTTCCATTATTTGAGACCTCAGCAGAATTTAATTAGTCCTTTAATTTACTGAATGAAAATACTGAAGGTTGGCCATGGAAATACAAGATTCATGACCTTAGGATGATGAGTATCCAAAACTGTGGATACTCCAATGCACAACACTTTGGGATCGGATCTTTCCCTTGAAAAATGCAAGAAACAATTTCCTGCTTTTTTGAAGACTGTAAGCCATTTGAATGAAAAGTTCATCTAAAAAGTACCTTTACTGCTTACTTATCTAAGAAGTAAAAGAAATAATTTTCCAGTGGCAAATCGTGTTCTGAAAAATTATCAACAAACATTATACACTAAAGCATTAACACTTCAGTGCATTTTTCTCATGAATGCACACAAAAATGTATGAAGATACTTTAAAAATTACTTTGGTTAACCCATCTTAATTTACTAAGTCATCTTAATTTATTAGAAAAGTGTGCATGAAAATCACTTGCAGAACTCTTATATGAGTTTGCAAGAGCTGAAGTTTGAAATAAGAGTATCTATTATTCAGTCTAAATTGAATCACACATGGCATCACACTTGCTATGTATTGTTAGATTTTTCTTTTCCGTCTGGATGTTTTAAAGTGCCCTTTCATACTGAGGGTCCAGGGCATGTAACTGTTTCTAGAAATAAGATATACACTTCAAAGTTGGTCAGGAATGAAGGCCAGCTTATGTCTAAGGATCTGCAGAAATCTAGAAAGAACTGGCTTTCCCAGGCAAGTACCACTCATGAGCACCTCTTGGGGTGCAGGTGCACAGCCCCACACTCTCACTGCACTTACATCCTGCTATCCCATGTAGGAAAGAAAAGCCAGCATAAGGGCTGGAAGAGAATTATGATGTTCTACAAAAATTCCTTCAGTCTGGAGCTGAATCCTACCAGCGTGACAAGGCAGTCACAGCAGTGTATTTGTGTTATCATCTTGACGTGGCTTTAGAGAGTTCATAGTAGAGCAGGCTAATGCCCTGGTAACTGAACTCTCCTGGCTCTGGTTTCTGCAGCAAAAATTATAGAGTACCTGTTCTGCTGGCTCTCATATTGGACTTTGCAGGCAGTGGAGGTATAGTCAGAATGGTAGTCAAAACTAAAAAGTAAAAATGGAGCTAGGTTTAATAGGCTGAAAGGAAGGAATAGGTCAGTTCATAGTAACAGCTAGAAAGAAGACTGCGAATGTATTGAAGAATCACAGAATAGCTGTGGTCGGAAGGGACCTTGGAGATCATCTAGTCCAACCCCCTGCTAAAGTTAAAGCAGCTTCACCTAAGGCAGGTTGCACAGGATTGTGTCCAGGTGGGGTTTGAATATTTTCAGAGAAGGACACTCCGCAGCCTCTCTGGGCAGCCTGTTCCAGTGCTTTGAAGGAAGAGGAAATACTGCCTTTCTTCCGGTTACTCGTTTATCAGACTGGGCACTCACTTTTCAAAAGAATTTGTTATCATTTTATACCCAACTCCATGTTGTCTGTCACTGGGTGATACATATAGGCAGGTGCTGATCTTCTGATTGCAAGTGTAAGTCTCCTGCATTAATAGCTACAGTATTTGGCTTTTTTGAAGATGGACGTTAATCTTCCATAGCCAGTAAAATTTAAAACAATAATCAGATATCTGTGTATTTATAATCTCACAAATCTCATTTCCAGTTTTAGGTTTTGTCATTATTTAATTTAATAGCATACGTTATGGCCAAAACAGTCAGAAACCTATTCACAGTAACAGATATAACCCTTCAGTTATGCAAGTAATATGCACTCAACTATTTGCTGCTGCAGATCCTGTAAATCACATATGTGATAATATGGGTTTTATTATTGGACATAAACTATTATAGGGATGAATTATTCGCATTAAGAATGTTTACCTGGATGTTTAGTTTAGTCTTGCCTTCCATGTGCTGCAGTTCATTACAGCAAAATTATTTAGATATTGATTAGAACATTTCTGCTTGTGATATGATTTTGAAGCAATATAAAGATTTGTGAAAAGTTGCACGTTAATACTTTTAAAAAGGGATAAACTTTGAAAATATGCCTTTCCTGCATTGGTTCACTGTAATATACTTGGTTATTTTTTTTTTTAAATGTGACTATTAATAGTTACTAATGTTGCCCTCAATCCAGGGCTAATAAAACCACTTGGTCATTAAAAATAGGTTTTAATAGTAATTCTTATAGAAAAGTTACCATATAAAAACATTAACAATGATTTTAAGTGTGTGATGTACTTTTATGTGTGAAAAAGAAAGATGAAACAGATAAAAAAAAAAGTTGCAAGAATTTTTTCGATGAAAAGCCAAGTAATCTCATTGTAATTCTCCTCACAATGTGTCTTTTCATTAAGTAGTTATGCTTCAGTTTGGAGTATACAGAGAAAATCTATTGCAGAATATCTAGTTCAGAATTAAAAATTGAGAAGGATATATTTGCTGAACACTAAGACTTCAAATTCTATTACTTTTTCCTTTCCAAGATTTTTATGACTTTTCCAAAGAAACAGATGATGTATAATCAGGTATGTTCCATAAAAAAGAAACCCACGCATGACTGAACTGTTTACATATGTTTTCTGAATTTCTGCTTAAGCCAGGTGGTTTGGTTTTTTGTTGCTTGGGTTTTTCTTTTTCTTTTTTTCATTTATAACCCTATTGAAGCTGAGAGAATACTCTGGAGGATAAAGTGGCTTTGCAATAGTCCATCATCTATTTGTGAGTCAGCTGATCCTTGCCTTATAGTAAAACATTGTTACCTCCCTCCCAAAGCTTTGCCAAGACAGGTTTTATTTTGGTATAAATAATGACATTATCGAGTAGCAAATAATCACTATTTGTGAGTCAGCTAATCCTTGCTTTATGGTAAAACATTCAGTCACTTCCCTGCCAAAGCTTTGCCAAGACAGGTTTTATTTCGGTGTAAATAATGACATTATTGATTAGCAGATAATTGCTATAATCCCTGTGAAACTTGAAAGTCAGTCATTTCTCATAGGAAGGCTGATTGATGCCTGCTCTTTCCTACGTGTAGAAAAAGTGGCCATGATTCCCCCTTCCACACACATATATACACACACACGGGTTTCTGTGCTACATCTCCTTTTAGAATTAGAAGTCTGGAACATTAAAGTTTTAAAGAATTAACTAAAAATTGAATGAAAGAATTTGGCATGGAAGGAAGAGAAGTGTGAAGGCTTTGAGATAGTGAATAGACTCTTCCAGTGAAAGTGAAGGAGCTAACACTAGTATGGGAGATATTTTGGGCTGAAAGAGGATGAAGAAAGGTGGCTTTAGACTGGGAAGTCCGAAGGGCCTGTAAGGCAAAGCAGGTCAGAGGTGAGATTTCAGGAGTGGAAGGGATGGTATCTCTGGAGAGCAAGAAACTGAATCACAGGCTGGCCTAGGCTCTAAGTGAGCTAGAGTCCTGCCCTGTGTTAGGCCAAGTTGCTCAGAGCTTCCTTGGTCAGGAGGCATTGAATCTGGCACTGCTAACCTGGACCTGTTGTGAGGCAAAGATGTGACTATACATGGAAGCCTCTTCTCCCCTGCAAAGGGAATGTAATTCTTCCCTTGCTCTTCAGCATGCCAAAAGGTATGAGCACATAGCACTGCTGTGCTCCGAGCCTCATGTTGTTTCTTTTGGTAGAAGAAACGAACATGGTTATTTAGAATGTCGTAATAGTTTTGCAACATAAAAAAAAATACCCAAACAAACCCCAAACCAAAATGATGCACCAGATTTTGTCAGTAAAATTTCTAATATTCCTAAGAAAAAACATTTAAATCTCCTAAAGGGAATTGTGTTTAAATAAAAGGTCTGACTTTCATGTTTTTGAAAACTACTAAAGTAGAGGTGATTAGAAGAGGTTGTAATAGCTGTCAGGAGACTGAACTACACTAAAAACCCCCAGAGTGTATGAAATAGCAACAGACACTGAAAAAGTCATGGCAAAGCTGACAGATACACAATACAAGCAATTTACTGATTATCCTGGAAAGATAAAAATACCTGGTGCTTGCTAAAGGCCACTATATATCAGCATTACAGAAAAAAAGTATTCAAAAAGGCTGTCCTCATCTGCCTGTATTTTGTTTATTTTATGATGCACATCCCTATCATTTTCACGTAAGAAGCTCATACCACAAGGCAATTTGATTCATACCTTTTTGCATACAGAACGGTACAAATAAAGATTACTTAAATTTACTGTCCTGAGAAAAAGAGGCTTTTAAAATTCTGTTTTGAGTAAGCTGCTCTGTATGGAAACGTTTTAACTCTCCCATTTCTCTTGTGTAGAGATAGCATGCTAGTTTTAGCATAAATTGAATGAAGGGAGAAAGAGATTATGGAGTCTCCTTCTCTGAAGATACTCAAAACTCACCTGGATCTGATCCTGTGCACCTGCTTTAGCAGGAGGGTTGGAATAGGTGATCGCCAGTGGTCCCTTCAAACCCCAACTATTCTGTGATCCTGCGATTCTTCAATACATATCCAGTCTTCTCTTAAATGGCAAAATTAGAAGAGAACAAAAAAAGAGGTTAAGGACATTTGCAGGCTGGATTTTGATACCCACATTTACTTCAAGTGCTTTTGTCCAGGAATCCAAGTGTTACTGGGAACTCTTTTAGAACATAGGTCTGTGTCTCGTGGGTGATCAAGAATATCAGCATCTGGTCAGTGTTCAACAACTGTGAAAATATTTTACTTTAATATGCTCAAAACAGAAAAATATAGTAACAAACCATAACATTGTTTGCATGAGTGCAAATGGCAAATGCTTTTTGAGTTTGAATACTACTACTTTTTTGTAAGTGTAATTTTTAGGAACCTGTCTAGCCCAGCCCCGTGGGACTGATTTTATATTCTTATTTCTTACTCATTTTTCTTTAGCCTGATTGATAGTACATCCTAATTGGGCATCTGATACCTTTCTATTATAATTGAGCTTCCTGAAAGCCATCCAGATAGAGGTTCAGTTTTAGAGCTGCATTCTGCTTTTTTGGGGAAGAAGGTATTTTGTGAATATGTGAATCTGAGATAGCACATCAGTCATTTGTGGCTTTTCTTCTGAAAGCCATTGTGAATGTTTGTGAGCTAGCTGCCACATCCAAAAAGGACCATCGGGTATTACTCAAGAGAATCACAGGGTATAAAGCTGGATTAAATACTTCCTTAAGAATTTCTTTTTTTCTATAAAAAACGAATTCTTCATCAGTGTTACCTGACCACCTATAAATCTGGTTGATAATTTCAAAAAATGGGTCTTCAAATAAGCCATCTAAATTTATAGGTGGATTATTTTCTGCTTTATTGGAAACACGGTAGAGATCATTCACAACTTTACACAATTTAAACAATTATTTAATGGAGACTGCATGAGATTGGAAACTTTTTTATGCATTCTCTTAGGCATATTGATAAATCAAGCTAGTAGTTTTGTTTCCTGTAATTTCCTACAATGCATGTAGAGAGAGCCTCAGGTTTTTTGGCAACTGAAAATTACACTTGTTCTCATGGTTGAGTATTTCTTTCTCCTTCCTTCTCTATGAAGTTATTGAAAGTACTGCTTAATTTTAAGAATGGGAGTCATCCATTCTAAGCTGAGGAGTTAGCCCTAACAATGGATTATTTTACATGCAACATTATTTTAATTTTCTTATTCATGCCAGCAAGCAGAATAATGAGAATGACAGAATCTTTTACTATAGCTGTTATAAAAGCAGCTAGCTGTTAAATTAATAAAGGCAAAGACAGAGAACAGTTCTAAACTACAAACAGTTCAAGTGCATGGAAAATGTGAAATACAGTTTTTTATCAATTTTCTTTAGAAATGGAGGGTGGGGGATCCAACACTTAAAAGATTTCTCTGGAGTAGCTATCTGAAATACTAATACTTTTTTTAAAAATTATTTTTCCCCCAAAATAATGGTCTTATAGTTTTGCTGTTTGTTACAAAAATATGTGATTGTTTTAGTGTTTTACACCTGTGAATCTCAGTAAGTGCCATTAAAGATTTTGTGTGCATTTGATACCTCTGTTGATAGGCAATGCAATCCTTTAAAGTAACGGCATGTGTCAATGCCCTAATAAGTTTAAATTCGATCATTTAAATGATCTTCTGCTTTTGATGTCTGTGTTGAGCATGAAGGTAAAGGAACTATTCTCATTCCCTCCTTTCTTGTTTATCTTCAGGTTGGTTCAACTTTTACTGGATGAGGGGCAAATATTTTATGATAAACCAGAAATAAATGTCAGATAATGTGTTTGTGTCATGTAATCCTTCCCTATGAAGCTGTAGTTTTCTATAAGATTAAGGAGGATTCATACATCACTGGTTCCTTATCTAGTAATTCACTGATATTGGTTAGAGAACATTATTTTATCTTTTCCATCACATTACTCATTGTTAAACAGTGATATGTTTTGTAAGCCATGGACTGTATTTGAATAAAAGTGCAAAGCACATTTTATATTTTGATGAGATAGCCAAAGCCTTGGGAGATCTCATTCTACATAAAGTCTGTCTGGTGAAACAAAAAGTTTCCCTAGTAATTAAATGCCAGTGATTTGTGTATGAGTAAAAACAGTTGGATTTTGTAGGCAATACTGGTAACCCTCCAGGCTGAATAATGTTATGTTAGCAACAAAATGCTTATCTTTTATGGAGGTATTTAAACTTACTTAGGTAAAAAGAAATTAAGCAACTTACTATCTTTATAACAAAAACATAAATAATTTTGATCATTTCAGGAAGGTTTTATTTTCTCTTTATATGACTTGTTGTAGGATGCTGAGGATAAAGAGCTAACTCAATGTTTAGTATGCAGTATGCAAAAGACTCATAACGAGAACTGAGCACAGAACTTCGCTGTTCTCAGTGAACTCTTATCTGGAACTTTGGGAGTTTCCCCTTTTGTTTGAAGGAGCACGACCCCAAAATTTCTAGTTTGCTTGGGCTAATTAATTGTTTTTTTTTTTACTAAGGTCAGATGAAACTCATAATTTATGACAGTTTCGGTTTCAAGCAGGTGAAACTTAATGGATTTAACTGAGTTTCTGTTTGATGTTTGGCATTTTTTTCACTCAGAGGCTCCAACTTAAGCTAGGAAGTAGGAAAGCATTAAATTATAGAAGCAAAAGACAACACAGAACCATACAGTATAGGGGAGAAAAATCCAAATAGAACACTACTATAACAGATCGGCTGAAAAACTGTAAGGGGTTGGAAATGTCACATGAAAGAATATGAACATTTTTATTAAAGATTAACAAAGACAATCTTCAATATCTCTTTTATAATGGTATGATTATTTTGGACTTCTCTTTCTTTCAAAAATGGCATCACAATGTCCATCTAAATGACACCAAGGTAGAGAACGTAGCTTGCAATTGATCCAATATATGCCACTGTATTCAGTGATGATACATAAGTGTTTAAAATTAAACCTGTACATCAGTGCATTGCTTAATAGATTAATTTGGAGGTTTTTAACTTGACCAAACAACTACATCTACCTCTGCTTCAGCTTCACATCAGTAGAGAATAGCTTCTTTCCTCCCAGCAATCCTCTTCAGGTACCAAATGTTTATAGTTAACTAATGAAGTGTATGGAGTACATGAAGTATACTGATATCACATTTTTTTGTGATTTGAGTGTGTGTCTTGGATTGCATTGAAGCAGTAGTAGTCATGTTTTGCTGCTCACTGCAAACACACAATGGGTGGAATCCAGTCTATCTAAATCCTGACAAAATTTGATTGTAGGCAACTTTTAAATCGAGGCAGATCTTCAATCTATTGTCTGGCTCAGGAGGCATGAAATTAATCGGCCATTAGTCATTTGTGAATGTTCCAGAGTGTATCTTTCAGGGACATGAACGTTTCTCTTTTACCATGAGCTTTGTTGCCATGCAAGTTAAGGAGAAACCAGCCCACACCAGGACTGTGAAGAAGAAAGGGCACTGTGGGGTCCTAAATATGAATTACAGAGAGGAAAAAGAACAGATGAACAAACCCTTGACTTTAGCCTACTGGTTAAGACATTGAAGAAGAAATAGTGCATGTATTGTGGAGTGACACACCAAATACTGATTTGATTTTGAAAAAAAAGGACACAATGGTCACAGATGTTGATCCTCACATTTGAAACGTGGAGGAGCTTGAACTTTTTTTAGTTTTGGAGAATGTGAACCATCACTGATGAACAACATTGTCGTGGTTGTTTTGTATTTGGTTAGTGATGGAAAAACTTGAAAATTATTATCGATTATTTAAAAAAAACTATCACTGGGTATGCAGTCTTTTAAAGACTAAGCTATTGCATGTCTTAGGCTGGTGCCTGGTTTGTTTGAGGTGACTGATTTCTTTGTTATGGACTATCTCAATATTTGTCATCTTTGAAAAGCTAAATCAAACCCAGTGTCACATTGGTGGTAATCTTCAATGTACTTGAAATTTCAGCTTCAGTCACTGACTATTGAACAATTCCTTACCTAAATTACACTTTTTTTCCAAAGAAGCACCTTCCCCACAGCAAGGATATTTTGGATTTATTCTGCTCAGGCTCTTGATAATAATAATACCATTATTCATTAGTTAATTTCTTTAATACTACCAAAGACAATTTTTCTGTGAACTAGGCAGGGATCCATGCTTTTGTATGAATTAGAACAAATATAAGGGAATATGGTGTATGCAGAAATAATCTGTTAGGTAGGGTCTTTCCATTTCATCTGTAAACTAAGAGTCAAGCTGGCTTTCTGGTTCAGGCATGCTATAATGGAATGGAGGAGACTGGTATTTCTCATTAACTCCTTTGATCTTGGTGAGAGTCTGGCTTGCTGGTAATTAACATGTGCGCCCCATCTTCTCATCTTCAACATAATATCCTCTTCCCCCATCTTTTAACTGTTTTGTGTTTATTGAATTTGTAAATGCTTTGGCTTAAGAATTAACATACTTATATAGAGCAAAGCACAGTGAGGTCTTCAAGGAACTATTGTAATGATACTAATGGTGAGAGGGACACTACTCTTCAGATAACCTACCTATATCATCCATGGTGGGTGCTGTTTGCTTCAGCTCAGGAAGCACAGTGAAGAATCCTAGAAAATGGAAAAAAAATTGGTTTATACTCACCTTTGCTATAAAGAATCCTCATTCACTTCTTAAGAACCATGGCTTTCTGTGCTTTTTTGATAAAAGTATTTGAGAATGTCCAGTGTTAACAGTGCTCAACATTGTTTCTGTAACTTCCTAAATACAGGGAATTCCCATTCCAGTGTGTTACATAGAACTGCTGGGAAATGTTATCCAAGTGTATTCTGAAGACTCAGAAACTATAACAAAATACACAGACTTAAAAAAAATAAATCCGTTGAATATAGTAAACAGAAAATCCTGATTTGTTGGAATGCTCTAGTGTTGGCATTACTACAACAGTGGTAGCAAGGATATTGGCAATGGTGAAACTGCAAAGAGAAAACCTGTAGGAGTTGGTGTGAAATTGTTTATAGCTATGCCAAGAGAAAGTAAAAAGCTTCTGTATAAGAGAAAAGGGTTCCATCTGGTTTTTTTTTTAAGGTGTTTAATGAATGGTTGAAAAGGTCATAAAGAAATCCAGTGGCAGTGAAAGTTTGGCTTCCCTGCACTCTACAGCACTTGCTTGTGCTCACCTGTACTCAGGAATGAAGCACACTACCCAGAAGAGGGAAATAAAAGCAGCAATCACATTTTATGTGACTTTGAAGTATGGTTGTGTGCTACTTAGAGGTACAACAAGTCTTCAAGGACTCTTTACTTGTTTACCCAAAATGCAGAAGTTGAAGGAAAGGAATACAGAATGCTAGCTTCCTTCAAGGGGGTTAGAATATGTCTATATTTTAGCCTGTGCAGGATACTGGCTAAAATTATTTCAGTCATTCTTTCAGCATGTCTTGCTTTCCTGGATGCTAAGAACAGTGATGAAATCCCTGTTGTCTTTGTGCTACAGATGCACTGTCAAAGGCACGGTTTCTCTCTTTATATATGCCTAGGAAATACACCACTAACATGATGCATATATAAGCTAACTAATGTATTAATAAGCTAATGAATATTTACAACACATCTTTCCTGTTTAGTTTCAACAGATGGTCACAGTGTCCTTCAGAATATATATTTAAAATCATAAAGTAGCAGTAGCCTGCCTGAGTTGCTGTATCAAATAAAAAAAAGACAGCAAAATATTTTGTGAGTGTACATAATGTACTTCTGATAGTTGGCCAGGTATGTATATATCAGCAGAGTTCATATACGTCAACTTCTGTCTGTGTTCAGGGTAATTTTAGCACATTGGCCCATAGCTGTCCTGGAAGGACATGAAACTGTTGTAAAGAATCTCTCTTTTTTTTTGCTGTACTTTTTGGAGGGGATAGCAAAAATCATAGATTTTGTTCCAGTGTAGTGTAGGTTCCACACTTTTCCTTTGTAAACCCTCTATCAGATCAAGTGTAGAACAACATAAAGACATTACAGAGGTTTTCTTCAAAAGTTTAAAGCTTCAGATAGTTGGCTTTTCTAATAGGCTAAAGCTTCACTTCAAGAAAGGATTTATAAGCGCATGAGAAATCCCAGCAAAGTCAGAGAGTTTATATATACAGCTGCAACTGCACCTTGTCCAAGATTTTAACCATATAGGGCTTAGGTTGCGATCCAGTAGTAAGCTGAAGAGGCATAGTCAGAATTAAATGCATCAGCCTTGCAAAATTGAAATCAAACACCTATGAGAGTCTTATTTCCACAATTAAAAATGTACACCAGGATAATTCTAGCAAAGCATAATGACCTGCAATGCCTGAGGTAAGTATTATTACCCCATTGGCTGAGAAACTACAAATCCCTGCCTTATACAGGAACAGTATGTCCCTGCACAATGTTACTGCAAAGTCTCCAGCCAGGAAGAATTCAGATGTGTTAGTTCTCATATAAACAAGATGTTGCTTAATCAGCCAGTTCCAACTTCTGCTGGAAATTTTTTGTTGAGCTGCATGTGTTTATTTCTGTAAAAGATGAATCCCAAGCTAGCCTATTCCACAAGAAATAGCAGAATATCTGTATCACCTTGCATTTATGTGTAGCTACAGCTTCCCCTGAGTTTCCAGTAGTGTTTGGAGTATGAATGTTTGTTGAAACATTCCATTTAGAGCATCAGCACTAAGTTAATGAGACAAGTTTGGAAATGAAGAACCTGGTTTTCTCCATTAGCTGCTGGTTAGAGTTCTTTTCCTCAAAATACCTGCTGTATAAGGGTATAGTCCGAAGAGAATGGAGACATAAATGAAGGGATGATTGCCATTCAGGGTGGAGGTCCTGAATTAGCCAAGCAGGGAAGTTATTAGGAACAGAATGGTTTCACCCAGAAAAGCCTGGAGCTGTTGTCTGACTTCTGTTGCTATACTCTTTCTAAAGAAAAAACAAGGATTTTGGAGGAAAAAGAGGTGATTAATATTGGTCTTTTGATCGGATGAAAGAAGAGATATGTGTGCAACTTACTGAAGCCTAACTGTAAACACTATTGCTTCAAGGTATGGGGACTGATGTCGTAAGTTTACGAATGGCAGGGCACTGTGGAAAACAGAACTGTACTCCCAACAGGAATGGTACTGAAGACTGGAGCCTAAGACATGGCTTAGTTAAGAGGTATAAAGAACTTGTGCCTTTCACCTTGTCTAAAAATACTAAACATCAGCACTCAATCAAATCTAGTCTTCCGTTTGCTATTACCAGTTCGATATCTGATAGTCCTTGGTTTGAGTACTATATATTATATAGATTTTGGGGACTCGGACTGGAAGATAGCTCTGTATAGTTTGTGTATTAGCTCATATTAACTGCAGTGCTTCCAGAAATTGGCAAAAAAGGTAGTAGCAACAAGACAAACTATTTAGGAAGAGCACCATCCTCACCACTTTCTGTGGTCTGTTCTCTGTGTAAGCATTTAGCACCCATAGCTGTCATGTTAGAGATGGAAGAAGATACATCCCTTACTATTCCTTACCTGTATTTCTTTATGCATTTGCTGCCCATGATTTTTTTTAAATCCCTTTCAAAACCCACTGATGCTGTCTGCTTTCAAAACCTCCTGTGGCACCACATTACAGAAACTGGCTACATTCTGGAAAGAAATATGGCTTACATTCTGTGTAAATAAATATTTTTCTATCTGTTTGAAATTGGACTCCTACTATTTTTATCAAGCACCCAATATTCTTGTATTGAGGAATTTAGTGAATTTGGTTTGGTATTTGCCTTAGCCACTGCCACCTTGAGTTTTCTAAACATTGACCACATCTCTTATCCCTCTGGTCTCCAAATTGAAGAGTCCCAGGCTTTTTAGCCTCTCCTTGTAAGGCAGATGCTTTATTTCTTTTAGCATTTCATCTGATCTCTAATGTTGCTATGTCCTCCTTGACATGCAGATGCCAGAGCAACACACACTATTCAGGATATGGGCACTTCTCAGTCTTATATGACACCAAAGTGATACGTTTGTCTTGTTCTCAATATTCTTTTCAGTATCTTGTTGGCTTTTTTGGTTACCATTGCATACAGAATTGATGATTTTGGTGAACTGTTGATGAACCCAGTGCCTCTTTCCTGAATTGCAACTGCTACTTTTGAGGTCAGCACTGTGTAGGCACAGCCCAGGTTATTTTTCCCTAGATGTATTATTCATCTACAGTGAAGATCATCTGATGTTACCTTTTGCCCACTCGTGTTTGTGGTTTCCTTCTGGAGTGCCTTGTTACTGCTATCTGACAAAAATGAGCCTAGTATTCTAGGCTCAGAGATTTTGTTAAATCCTGCCTCAAGGAGCATCCATTCCTATTCTGTGGTTACACTGGGCTTCACACAACAGGGACTCTGATTCTTGGCTGGACTGCAGGCACTGTTTTAATGGGAATAAGTATTTAAGAAGATGTCTTGAAGCATGAAAGTGTGGCCATAATTCTCAGACTATATGATCTCTCTATTCACTTACAGAACAACTTTAATGTGTTTGTGTTTCAGACTAGCGGCTTGACTGCACCACATGTAAACATGCCAACTCTGTTTTAAAACTAGCTTGCCTGGGGACAGACAGCAATTTAGCCATGATAATTGGGACTTTCTGTGCTCAGCTGGCACCTTATGTGTGCCTTCTGTAGCTGTTGCAGCTGAATCCTTTAGTACCCAATCCTATCTAGAGCAAAATTAGCTAGAACATGTCTAGGCAAAGTTGCAGAATAGACAGCACTACTGAAGAAATAAAACCTGGGTTTACAAGAACATATTTTTGTCTGTTCTTTAACTCTGTGGAAGCTATTTTCATTCCTCAATTGCATCTCAATAAGGCTTTTAAGATATACTTGATACCTAATCTATAACACTAAAGGCAATGGCTTCAATGCATATAATGGATAACCTGGTTATTATGTGCTACATAGGGCATTACTGTGCAAGAATATCTAGCAGTGAGGCAGACAGTCTTTGTTTTAGATAAAATTTGCCGTAAAACTATATAAGGGGAATGCTCCTGAAATAAAAGTTTTAATAGTTTTACCAGCACTCCACATTTAAACACGGTAAGTGATAAATTTTAAAAAGACCTAATGTTTTTCTATTAAACTGTCATGACTCCCCTCATATTTTCACAATGTAACAGTTTGCGAACAGAATGCTAAAGACGACTGTGGATCATTGCTAATTCTGTTAACTGGATGATTAAAATGACAAGAACATCTGCAAACAACTGTTGCTAGTATTATTGTTGTGCCTGGAAGCTCTGCTATCATTAAAGATCTGACAGTGTTTTTAAATCTCATTTTAATCCTCATTGGGTTTAAACCTGGCATTTATAGTCTTAGTCCAGAAGACTGTTTTTGGACAACATTTTGAATTAGCCATATTTTAGTAACAAAAAATTGAGAGCGCCACCAACATCTGACATTTTGTAAGATGTATTTTATGGTCTTAAAAGATTTTTAACACTCCTTCTAAAAATATTCACATCATAAATTTATTATGATTGCTATGCATACTTGGTTATTCTGAATAACAGGAAAAAGTTAAGTGATGTGACTATCTGAAATGGTGCAGGTGTAAATATTTGCACAATCTGTGTCTCCACGCTTCACATCTTTCGCCCAGCCTCTTAAACATGAGTAGGTCCTCCCCCTTGGTTTAGTTGAGCTGTTCAAGTGCAAAAAATTAAATGAACAGGCAAATATTTCTTGGGTGGCCAGTAAATTGCCCTGGTGCTCCTGCAGATCTTCCTGGAGGCCACAGTCTGCTAAGATGGAGTCGTACTTAATAAAGGCTGATTGTACACATTGATTAAATTCAGTAAAACCCTGATTTTACTGTCTGGATAATGCAAATAATATCACTGTTTTTACTTTCATAGCCTGTGCATAGAAGATGCAGAATTTCACTAGTCGTTTGTCACCCAGCAAGGCTGAATGGAAGTGACAGAGGAAAGATAGTCCCTAGTGGTCCCTCTGGAGTTTCCTGCCTAAGTTCCATCAGTAGGGCTACAACAAAGTTTCAGCAGTAAGAAACATGCTAGGGCTACATGTAGGTCCAAATTCTCCCCAAGGCTAAATGGAAGTATGTTATCTTCCTTACATTTCTAATTAGTAATGACTAGATGTAGTCTGACAAGTTATCTGTCTTGGATTCTGGGGTTTCAGAAGCTGGTAACCGTAGAATTGTGTAAGCACAATAATTTCTTCATGATGTCACTGAAGATTTTGTAAACTGTATCATTATAGAGGTTCAGAAGGAGGGTGACGTTTTATCAAATGATGGCATGTATTTTAAAATACATTTGTGAAGTGCAATTAGCTTTCAGCTTCTCCATTTGTGAAAAGTGATCTTGCTGACAAAAGATTCAGTTTATGAAGTTGTGTAAGCCCTACAGAAAGGCAGTGCTGAAGCCTGTAAACAAACTGGTGTCCTTTTTTGAATTACAGATTTGTAGTTAATGGACTCGCCAGCCTAAAGGCACAAGAATCTTCTTTTAATACACATTAAAGCTGTCAATTTCCCAAAGATATTTTCTGGATATATATTAAAATATGAGGCTTCCTTTTTTCTTCAGAAAAAAACAGGCCAAGAACATTCTCATTAGTTTTACTAAGCATAGTTGTGGAAATATAGGTCATCTAAATAAGACTACCATATTTTCAGATTCCTAGCACATGACTGGAAAAGAGAACAAACCAATAAATTTCATTTATTGAAATTGACACTATGCAATAAAACATTTTTTCTTAATTGTTTTCAACTAAATTGTCACATTCTGATATAAAGTATATCGTAGTAAGTGACTTTTCTGACCCCAATATAAATGTATGAATTATACTATAAAGCACTTTGTGTTAATAATAAGAGAGATGAATCTCTGAACAGTTCAGATTTGTGTGCAGTTCTGCTTCAGGTTTATTTTAAAAGGGAGGATTCAAGTGGAAGATAATTTGTATCCAGTTCAAATGAAAACTGATATATACTCAAACAAAACCAGTTGATATATACAGAGTGTAAATGAAAACATATTCTAGTCTCATCAACAGTGACTTAATCCATAAGGGAGTCGAAAAAAATGGTTAACGTGGTTTTGGCTTGCTAATTAATTTTTTTTGCCATAGTTTCATTATTCAGACAAATGACCCTCACACTTTTCTAAATACAAGCAGCCATGAATGTTTTCTCATAGTGTGACTGTAGCTAATCCCTCTGTTTGCTGATATCATCTAATCCTGATTTTCCTCAAGCCTACTATATGCCTTCTAGAAAGATGCTGAGTTTAAGCCTTTGTGCCTTAAAGTATTAGCATGGCATCCAGCAAGGTCACGTAGTGAAGAATCTCGTCAAAATTGAAAGTCATATCTTGTAATGGACAGTTTATTCAAATCAAGTTTATTCCAGATGCAATTAAAAAGCAGTATTCTTTGCAGCTATAGATTTTTTGCCCATCTACTTCTCTCCAGCCACATGAATTTACCATCACACTTAATAATGACTGAATTGGGTTAAATTTTCTTGTATTTTATATTTCAATCAATTTATCTCTTTTCCTTCATAGGATTAAGCTGTATTGTAATTGTGTGATCATGAATACTTCTCTGTGCAATTTCTTGATCAAATGTTGGTAAAGAATATTTTTGAAGTTTCATTTTGACTTTTAGTTCTTCAGCTGAAATGGTTTTGATAAAGACTGATTTAGTGAGGAAATAATCTAGGAGAAACTGGAACCAAATATTAGCTTTTTTTTTTTTTAGTCACCACCATTTTCTTCACTCTTTCCAAATGTGGCTCACATAGCCTATACTTCCCTATACATTGGTCCTTATGCTTTGACCTTGGCTTCAGATTCTTCCATCAGACTTCGTGTAACTTGAAACATGGATTAGAAGCCTATTACTAGAATTTGCATGGGAAAGCAGAAACACATTGATGATTTTGAAATCCAAGCACATAAATTATTAGGAATAATCTTCTCTACAATGTCAGAGGTGCCAGAACTTTTTTTTTCTAATCTGCTTTCTTATTACTAGGACATTCTGCATACAGAATGAAGGTACTTGAAGAAATAGAGATTTAAATTATTTTATTTCATGTAAGTAGGTCACTAAGCTGCTTGGCCTTCATTTAGCTATCAGTTGGTAGTAATGAGATGATTGCACAGCAGCATTCTCATTTAATGCAGGAATAGTTTTTCCGTCATTGTTCATATCCACTGACTTTGCTCTTAAATGTGAGGAGCTCGGTGTGTACCTTGGCACAGTCCAGCTTTTTGTGTTGGTGGTTGTTCCTCGGTGAAGCAGGACTGCTATACTTGCCGGTGCGGAGAGGGTGGATGGGCTAGAAAAAGGTACAATCACTTACTATACTTTGAAGAATCCAGGATAAACCAGCTGCATGACAATACTTTAATATATAGCTTGATAACTTGGTTCAGTTAAGAGATCTCTTACTCTAGGTTTCATTCCATTTTAGGAAAATCTTGTTTTATTTATATGCAATGTAAAGAATAGGAAACATGCAAGGGTACAGTTTCCAATGTGTACTTGGATTCATCAAAAAGAGTTTCAGGAGGTTTTTACAACTACATTTTGAATATGGACATGCTAGAAACTACGTTTGACATCAAATAGCTTCTATGTGTTTTTTTTGTTTACTTGTTTTTTTTTAAATCTCAAATAACTTTAGTGGAAAGATAAAGGTGCATATTATTTCAGTGTGATCCAGGTATATTTCTCAGTGTCAAATGCTTCTTTTGGGATTCTGGAGGGAAAAGTGCTTTGAAATGGCAGGAAATATTTAAACTTAACAAATTGTTTTCTTTGTAACTAATTTCCTCCACTGTGTCGTTTTCTACTCGCGTGCTGGGTTGAACTTGCCTGGATGCCAGGTGCCCACCAAGACACTCTTATCACTCCCCTCCTCAGCAGAACAGGGCAGGGGAGAAAATAAGATGAAAAAAATACTTGTGGGCCAAGATAAAGACAGTTTAATGAAGCAATAGCAGAAGTTGCATATGTGGAAGCAAAGGAAAAGCTGTTATTCCCTACTTCCCATCAACGGTCAATGTTCAGCCACTTCCCGGGAAGCAGGGCTTTAGTAGGCAAAACAATTGCTCTGGAAAACAAATGCCATAAATAACAAATGCCCCTACTTCCTCCTCCTTTCTCTTAGCTTTTATGTCTGAGCAGACATCATATGGCATGGAATATCCCCCTGGTCACTTTGGGTCAGCTGTCCTGGCTGTGTCCCCTCCCAAGACCTTCCCACCCCCAGCCTGCTGGTGGTGCAGGAGGGAATGTTGCAGAGAGAGCCTGGGTGCTGTGCGAGCCCTGCTCAGCAGCAGCCAAACCCCTGGTGTGTTATCCCCACCTTTCCAGCTACCGATGCAAGCACAGCGCTGTGGGGGCTGCTGCCGGGCTCAGCCAGACCCCACACAGCTGTTTTTTGTGAATCTGTGTGTTAGTGCCTCCTATATGTGAAAATTTAGAATTCAAGTCTGGTATCTCAAGTATTAATACAAGGATCAGTACTGTGTCATCAGTATACATACTGAAAATTTATGTAATTGATAGTTGAAGTTTTCTACATATAATTCTCAAGTGAAAAAAAGCAAATTTCAAGTACAATATAAACATGTTAAATGTTCTATACATAGTATGATAACCACACATAAAATATTTTTAATTTTAAACAAATACAGAATTCTTTTTTGAAAAACAATTAGAAAACTAATTTTTTGTTACAGTATAACTGGATGATCATAGTGACTCCCAATCTCAGCTAAGCAATGCTTCACTGTCTTTGAATATGATGCTTGAAATAAGTGAAGGATGAAACCCACAAAGAAATTTAAGCTAAAATTCACACTGAGGGTTAGGAGCCTTTATGCCTTTGATCTTGCTTTAATCCACTTTTCTTCAGTCGTCAGATATTAAACATCATGGGGCACATCATGAGCTCATGTAATTTGTTATAGTGCTATTGAAAGTTAATGAGGCTAAAATGCCAGCTGAAGGTCTGCCCCTATAACACTTCAGCTAATGTACACAAATCTGTAGAGCTGAGCCATTACAAGTCTCTTCCCCTGGAATGCCTTTCTCAGATACTTTTCTCCTTGCGTTTACATTTGATACTTTGCATCTGAATTGAGGAAAGAGGTCAACATCTTCCTCTAATTGTAGCTACCATACAGCCAAATCAAACCTGAGTTACAATGCATAAAAAGTGAACTTTGTTCCTAATCCAGCATTTCTATTGTTCCAATTAATCTCATTTAGCAAATAGTAAGAAGCCAGCTTTAACTTGCAATGAAGGTCTTAGCAATGGGAGCTGGGCAGGAGGTTGTAGCGAATCAGTACCTGTTACCTTACCACTGCCTTTTCATGAGCTGGAGATTGCGTCACCGGCCCCACGTCTTCAAAGACAGCAAGAATACATAACCCATTTTAAACTGGACTCACAAAGAGCCATTTATAAGTCAGCTTTCTGGAGGAAGCTGGTCTTGTATCTGATAATGTAACTAGGAGTGTAGTCTTTTTCGTAAAAATATACTTGCTGTACTATAAGACCTCATTTTCTTGTGTATCTTCATTGTATATTTTATACTCATGAATGTAAAATTAAAAACATCTCTGAATGAAGATAATCTGTAGGCATCCTCTTTGCACCCCTTCCCTCCTGCTTTTCAGAACATTTAGGTAAGTCTCAAGCCAGAAATAGTATGGTTTATGATCTCATCTTTTTTAGAGTCCAGCTTCATCAATATACAAATATGGTTTTATTTTGATAATAGCATTATTCCTGAACTACATATGTGCTTTTTAATGAAAAGGAATGTTTCCATTGATATTGTAACTTGATTTGGAAACTAATTTTTTATGAGATTATAACTAATGAATAAAAACAGTGGATTTTTTTTTTTACAATGTATCTGAAGACCATTAAAACTTCAATTACATAAATTTAACACCATGAATGAACAGAATAAGACTAGCAAAGGATTGAGTAAGCTTGTTTGGTTTGTGTACCCTGTTAATTATCTTTAAATGTATGTGATGTTTATGAAGGTGAAATAGAAAGGAAAGAACTAGCCTCAAGTGTGTGGATGTCTTGCTTCTTAGAAGCTCTCAATATTTTAGAAAGAGAATAACATCTTGGTAATTAAATTGCTTCCACATCTGTGCAGTGGTGTCAACAAGATGCTGCCATATTGCATGCATTTAACAAAATACACTTAATTTGTCTTTATATTTTCATTATGGAAATTGCACTCATATTATTCAAGAAGTACCACCATGTAAAAATGAGACCAGAAAATGAAATAACAAAATGGGATATTTTGAATATTTGCAAGGTAAATGCATTTTAAGAAAGACAATAAAAATCCTTCTTTGGCAAGTTACAAGAGAAATAAACAAAGTTCATATTCAGAGGAAACTGATTAATGAACAATTTATTTACTTCTGTAGTGTTGGAAGTGTTCATAGCATTAAAAGATAGAAAGGAAAATGCAGTCCAAGGGGAATCCAAAACTTCAAGGTTTGATGAGGAATGAGACTTGATGGAGCAGCAGTGAATTGCCACAGAGCTTTGGGGCATAATTTGAGTTACTTCAAATTGCAGGTTAAATTTAATTGTGATTGTTATCAATTGTTTAGCAAAAACTGTTTTTTGATAAGTAAACCTCTATGGGTTTTTTGGATGGAGAAGAGAAGTAAACAAACCATCTCAAGAATAATTTTAAACAGTGGTTGGTTAAAAAAAAAGCTATGGAAAATAGGTTCTCCTCCTCTGGGTGTGGTGTAATAAAACTGTTTTTCTTCCAGGCAGCTTTAGTCAATACCCTCTGTCTGTAACAAAGGGACAGATTTTTTTTTTTTTCCCTGTTGCTCAGAGTTAACAAAGTACACAAAGCTTATATCTAGAGGTAAGAACTACAACACCAGAGAATAGAGTTCCTTATAGATTAAGGCAGGTTGCTCTGTTTAAATATCTGCATGACTGCATCCTCTTAATTCTTATTCTATCAATTTGCATCCAATTTAGAGTGGTGCCTCAGGTGCTTGTTGATTTCTGTTCTCTGGTGCCAGTCTCCTTCCTTTCTGGCACTAAATACAAACAGAACATAAAAAATGGAGTGTTCCCTGCAGCTTTTCCTGGTAAATACTTTTATTACTTGGCATTAATCTAGACTTTTAATTAGTGCAGAAGTATACTGATGAAGGCATCTCTCTCTTGCTGAGGCAAAAGATGGGTAGATGCCACAGTGAGCACAAGCTAAATTTTGTGGAGAGAGGAATGTCTCTGATTTCTATGGACATTCATATTGCCATGTTACCAGGCTCAAGGCAGCAACACAGTTTGACAGCAGATGAGGAAAAGTTCTGGTATGAACAGGGGCACCTACTTAATAGTCAGTGGCAGCACTTGGTAAGGAAACATAATTGCAAGGCTCTTTGGAGAGCTTGGGTTGGCATAAGATGGTATTTTCTGGAGTTAAATTATTTTGGAGCATGGTGCTTTGTGTCTTCTCAGGCACAGACAGTGATGTCATTGAGAAGAGCACTGGATAAAAAAAATAAGTAACATAGCTTCCCACTCTTGCCATGTTATACTTGCACTTCATGCAGCTGAAACTAATTCCTCCTTTCTCCTTTCTTTCACTCAAATAAGCAGAGCAGCATCTCTCCATTCAGCTAATCAAACTTTACTTGAAATGCAATACATTCTGCACAGAATAATTTGGAAGAGTCCGAAAACCTAGAAACAAATATTGATGTTAATCTGCTGTTGGAAAGGTTTATGTTTGAAAATCTTCTCCTGGATCTTCAGTACTGACAGATGTTCTGAGATATCTTACTTGAGTGTATCTCCCAGCATTTAATCCGCTCCAATTGAGACCCACACACCAATTTTATCACCATCAGGCCCTCATGACACTTGGTGTCCTCTCAGTAATTCCTCTCTACTTAATGTCTTGCACCCCTCTCAAAGACATCCCTCGTCTCTCCTGTTTTAGCATTTGCACCCCCTCCATCTTTTTTTCATATGAACCACAAACCCAGGACTCAAGCTGTAGCAGTACTGCCTAATATATCCTGTCATTAATTTTGAGTAATACTGGAGGTAATTATGACTTTTATTAAAATACCTCTTTTCTTCAGAAAATTTTCTTTTTTTTTTCCTCATTGTATGAAATTTGTTGATCTTTGGGAACCCCCAGTAAATTAACCTTCCTTAAATTTCACATTTAGAAAAATTGTCCATGAACCATAAAGGAAGTATTCTGGTCTTAGCCAAGGGTTATGCCTTTTCCTGTTTTACAGCCCTGAGCCTAAATGTAGGGGAGTGTCCTTGATTTTGTTCTTTGCTAATGCAAAGTTGCCATAGAACTGTTCTTGTTCATGGGCATTGTTTTTTGCAACTTTCTGAGGGGAAAATGTGCATATCCAGGTCATCCCACCCCAATATGGAGTTAGTATGTCAGTGAGGCAAGTAGTCAGAGCCTATACAGCATGAACACCCCTTTATTCAGCACTGGTGAGACGACATCTGGAGTGCTGTGTCCAGTTCGGTGCTCCCCCATACAAGACTGACATTGAAACAGTTCCAACAGAGGGCTACCAAGATGCTTAGGTGAGCATGTGATGCAGAAAGAGAGTTTGTGATTCTTTTCAGTCCGAAAAACGCAAGGCTAGAGGAAGACCTGACTGCTGTCTTTAACTCTTGAAGATTATAGAAAAGATGGAGGCAGCCTTGGCTCAGAGGTGTACAGTAAAAGGACAAGAGACAGTGGGCACAAGCTGTAGCAAGACAAAATTCAAATCAAGGAAGAAAAAAAATATTTACGAAAAGAACAGTTAAGCTGTGGAATAGGTTGCCCAAGTCTGTGAAGTCTCTGTCTTTAGATATATCCAGAGAAAAAACTGGAAAAAGCCCTTAGCAACCTGATTGAACTTTGAAGTTGACCCTTTTTTGAGAAGGGATTTGGGTGAGATGACCTCTAGAGGTCCTCTCCAACCTAAAATATTCTGCTGTGGTGTGACCTCTCTGCATCTTTCTTAGCTGTGTAAGGACCAAATAGAGGACTACCTATTTCAGAATGCATTCTTCCTCCCCCAAGGACTGATTAGTATCCTGCATGAAATTCCCAATGGTCCTTTGCAAACAGTTGAATGACAGTTATGTGAAAGGCTACAAAGATATAATTTTCAACAGATAGTCATCATTATTAATGAGTGCAACCCAGGGAGGGGGAAAAAAAGATAGCAATTTAAATTCAAAGTAAAGTGTAAAAATATTTTCATTGGCTTTATTTTTTCTCTTTTTGTGAATGAAAAAAAAAAAGTGAAAAACATTACTATAGCTGTTTGTCCCTGTGTATTTTATCCATAGTTAACCGCATAGGAATTGTGCACAAATAGAGAAATATGGGACGTGCAGCATGACTGTTCACTTTTAATAGAAGATTCTTCATCACTGTGGGAGGCATCAGTCATATTCCGTTCCTCCAAATCCTTGAGAGTGAAGATCTGCAGCTCAGAATTCAACCAGTGGCTTTTGACACAGACTGCCTCTATGAAGCAGAATTGAAGGAGTTTAAGTGCTTGTAATGGATCCCTCTGAGAAATGGTATAATTGGTATGGCACTGGTCTGCTTTCTTCCCTCTGCCTGTAAGGTAACTACTACATTCTCAGATTTCCCTCAAGATGAAAGGACTTTGGCTGGCAGATGCCCTATACATCAAATACATTGCTATAACGCAAACCTGTACGGAGAGGAAAATTTTCAGTTCCCCTAGAGTTTCAAGAACTGTGAATCCTTTATCTGAAGAGAAGTAAAAATAGTTACTACTCCAGCTTATTTCCCCTTTCCTTCTATTCACTGCTGTTGAATCAACACCTGACAGGAGGGGAAATTGCCAAGAGCTGCATTCCTCAGATGGATATTCATGTCCATCACATTTTGTTTCAATCCTCATTGGATTTTTAGCCCTGATTGTCTCCTACTTTGACCAAAAATACTGTTGTCTGAATATTGCTGCATTAGGTTGTGAGAGTGGCTGGGCAGCACATGGAATATTTAGCATTCCCTCATTTTGGTAGGAAGTATTATCTTCTTTTCTATCCTTTTCTGTCTTTTTTTAAAAGATCTATTCTTTTTGTCTGTCCCACAAAACATATTCTTACTAGTTCTTATTTGCACATTATTTTCTTTGTAGTTTCACTTCTATCTCCCAGTCAGCATTTTTTCCTTGGCCTTTGCATGTTGCAGTCTGATCTCTATTTATTCATTCCTTTTTATTTAGTCTTTTGTTTCCAGTTTTCTCATTTCATCTCAATCCATCTTCCTTGCTCCGCCCCGCCCCCCCCCCCCCCCCTTTGCTAGTACTTTAATAATATTTTGCCTTGTTATTCTTAACCTCTCTTGCTATATGAGAGATTTCTATTTGGTATTTCTGTTTGATGTGCCAAGTCTATTTCATACTCTGCCTCCATTTCTGTTAGTCCTGTTTTACCACAGATTGTTTCTAGGGAGGCTGAAAATACATCAGTTTAGTGCTTTCTGTTACACGTGGTCCATATACATCTATTAATTTTCCATTTTCCTATTCCTTTACTATTGCTCTCTCTGTTTGTCTTCCATCCTATGATCAGTGAAATTCCAAGGTACAGATCAGCTGTCAATACAAATAATATCCTGATGCTTTCATCTTCTGTCTGATTTTATTCTATTCTATGTGTACTCCAGTCAAAAAGGTCAGGTAGAAATGCTGAGACATTCACAGATGAGTGTACAGTGGTACAGACTGCATACTGGTATTATAGCACGGACAAAGTTTGAATGATGCAAGGAAGCAAATCATGCAATTAACCTGGCATCATTACAAAGAAACCTGAGAAACGTAAAAAGGAAAAACAACTAAAGCAAAGAGGTGTACAAAGTTTGCCTTTTTGAAGACAAGGTTTCCTTCCTGAAACTTTTATTTTAGGTAGTCAAGGTCTGTGCTGGGTTATTTAAACAGAATAAGGTTTTGTTTGAATCTAGCTCAGGCTACATCACTTTCTGATACAGATGAGAAGGGATTTTTTCAAAACTACTAAAATGTGCAGAGTGTCAGAGTAGAAATAACAGTGATCTCTTTGTATCCTGGTATCTAATAGAGTTTTAAACAGCAGAAGATCTGATATTGGGAAACCGAATTCTAAATCCAGTCAAGAATATGTTTTAGCTGCCCTTCATTGCTAATGGTCGGATAATTATAGTGGAGATCAGGATGAAAGTCAGAGAAAAAGAGAGATTTGTAGTGACAGGTTCTGTAGTTGAAAAAAAAGGAAATAACAAAGAGCACATTTCTGTATCTTGGCAGGATTGTTCGTACTTTGCTGATTTGTTTTTCCTGAGATAGAAGTCATCTATTTATGGTTTGAGATCCTTTATTCTATCAGCAGCTTCCTGGAGTGCAGAAAATGCCACTTTTTTGCCTGAAGTACAGTGTACTTTCTAGGACAAGCAACAAAGACATGGCAGTGATGAAAGTTGCATCACTAGAGTAAAAGTTTCCTCTATCTACTAAAATATATAAGCTGCAGATTTTCTGTAAAAGCCTTGCTTCTCATAGTTTCATTGTTATTTATGAGGCAAGCATTGTTTTGATCTTCCATCCAACTACTGTGAACAGAGAATGAGAACACAAGCACATCTTCTGTTTCTGTAGACAAAATGATGCCTGACATCAGAGCCTGAATGCCAGAAGGCCTATACTTCATTTTGTCCTAACAAAATTTTCAAGGATTTCTTCATAGCAGCTTGTATGGTGATATGTTTTGGATTTGTGACCAAAACATTGTTGATAAGACACCAATGCTTTCATTACTGCCAAGCAGCGCTTGCACAGAGCCAAGGCCCTTTCTGCCTCTTAACCCACCCCACCAGCGGGTGGGCTGGGGGGGCACAAGGAGTTGAGAGGGGACACAGCTGGCACAGGTAACACCAACTGACCAAAGCGATATGCCAGACCATGTGACATCATGCTCAGCAATAAAAGCTAGGGGAACGAGGAGGAAGGAGGGACGTCTGGAGTTATGGCATTTGTCTTTTCAAGTAACCTTTAATGTCTAATGAAGCCCCGCTGTCCTGGATGTGGCTAAACACCTGTCTATCAAGGGGAAGTAGTGAATGAATTCCTTATTTTGCTTTGATTGCACACAAAGCGTTGCTTTATCTATTAAATTGTCTTTATCTCAACCCATGAGTTTTCTTACTTTTGCCCTTCTGATTCTGTCTCCCATCCAATTGTGAAGGGAGTGAGTGAGCAGCTGTGTGGAGTTTAGCTGCTCACTGGATTAACCCACAACAAATGCTTTAATCACAAGGCGCTTCAACTTAAAAATGTGCTTCCTTTATTCAGTGCAAGAGCTTGAGAAACAAAAATATGTGTTCCTTTCACAATTTAATTATAGGAACCTCTATTAATTGTGGTAAATGTTTCAAATTGCAATGAATTGTGAAGAGAAAAAGGCAGATAAACAATGCAGTAGAAAAAAAGAAAGGAAAAAAAAAAAGCTGAACTACCTCAGAAAAGATTTCTGACTCTTCTCCCTGATGCCTTTGTTTTTCACTCCTTTCATTATCTTTGGTCACTTGTCTAGTTCATGGTTCTTAAAGGTGTTCAGAGAACTGTCAGGTCCATTAGTTCCTTGAATCCACTGATTCTCATTCTTTCTTTAAGGCCACTGTCAGGAAGGTATAAAAGTTGGCAAAGCTCTTTGGCCTCTGAAGTGCTGGTTTAATACATTATTTTAGATGTCCAATTAGATGCTTTAAATCTACAGCGACAATACCATACAGAGAAAAGTTTTAAGCCTTGAGCTGGCTTTTTTATTTCTTCCTCCCTGAGTGTTAAACAAAAATAACTCCATGAGAAGAACTGAGAAAAGTACAGGCTGAAAACTCTCTCTTTGTGGAGTCTCACAGGCCTGAGTGAGATTTTTAGCATTTTCCTTCATTAGGGACAGCAATAAATGTATTTTCCATCTATTCATTTGTAAGGGGTTTTAATCCTTGAAACTTCTATCCCATTGGTTAGATTTGAGCAATAAATTTGAAAATTATTAAGAAAGTAATAGCTACAGGACATGAATATGCAACCATGTGGTATGGGCACGTAAAAGATTTGGAAAGCCAGGCTGAAGTAGACAATATTGCAAAGCTCACAGAAAGCATTTCAGATCTATCCAGCTATTTATTACAGGAACACTTCATATTTGTTTTGGTACTTTATTCTAACCAGGTCAAGAGTGTGCTGCCCTTCCAGTATCACCCAGCTTAACTGTGCAGTTTGGCAATTCACTCAAGGTCAGGAAATCAGCAGTTTGTGCTCCCTAAAATTCAGAGAAAGGGGCAGGGAGAAGGGAAAGGATTAGGGAGACAGATTTCCAGATTCAGGTTTAGATGGAGGCTCCTGCCACTCGGATGATTTTTGCCGCAAATGTCCTGGCTTTGGGGAAAGACAGAAAGAGCCCCCACGAGGCATGTACTTGGGAGATAAGAACTTGGTCAAATGTGATTGAACAGCCCCAGGTTCAGTTCTGTGATAGCTTATTTGAAGATAACTTTTAATATATACTTTCTGTTTTTTTCCTTTGTCAAACGTTCAGTGTTCTTAGAAAGGTCTTCTCACTAATCTAGTCCTGATTCTTAAGCATAGGATCCTTCAATCGTGTCCCAAAGTATTTTGTTGCACTTTTGATTCATAGTTTTGTATGCTTTTGAGATTGCATATATTGTATGCAATTTTGACATTGCCTACAAATGTGAAAATGTTACAGAAATGACAGTTGTATAATTTAGGACTTTAATGACAGAAAATTGATGCCTGGTCTTCCATTTAAAACTGAAGTTACAAATAGCTTAATTACAGTGAGGTTTGTATTCAAGTGCTCAAAAAATAGTCTTAAAATAAAGAGCTAAACTAATAATTTATTAAATGAGCACATGATCTGCTTCAGCACACTAGGAGATCAATGTTTAATACACTGTTGATAAGTTTATGTAAAGTCTAGTCACACCCTTCATTAAGGTATGTTGACAAATTTCATTTACTTGAACAACTACCAGGATTCAAAATCTAACTGTTAAAAATGTTATATTATATATGGTGAGTTAACAGTGAAAAAGACTGTGGACAAAATGATTAACTGGAATTAAAATGTTTGTGCATCTCTAAGACTATCCTACTTTCTGTCTGAAAATGAATACTGTTTTGAGATGCAACAAGGCATTTACCTGTTTGCTAACTTATATACTGCACACTGCAATTAGCAAGATTTAATTGCTTCATACAATACATCAAACTGCAAAGAAAACTAGCTGAATGATCGTAACAGGTTTATTTTTCTTGTCATATGTTTTGGGTTGGAAAATATCTCATTGAAGAAACTGAAGACTGGAAAAGAAAACAAGGGCCACCATCTTACTGTACATATTCACCTGAGATGATAATGCAGAAAATATCATGACAGCAACAGTTTTATTTGTAGGGTCTCATGCGACTGGTAATTTCCACAAAATGAAGTATTATTAAGCATGTCAAGTATATATGAATTTCAATTTAAAACAGCTTCTAATTACATAGATTCCTTTGGTAATAAATATAAATTTTTATGACTGAAAATTTTAGTAAGTATTTGGGGGGAGCTCAAGTGTTGCATATGTACCTGTATGTGCGTGTGTGTATGTGTACATGTGCATTTTAGAAAAAAAAACCACCACTCACTGCAGCTTGAATCTAACCCTTTTGGTATGGCCATCAATTCCTTGGACAAAATGAATATGACTAAAGAGAGTCAAAAGACTCCTATATAATTAAATGAAACTTACAGAAGAGCATCCCACCCCTCATTTAAGCTGCACAAGAATTAAAGAATGAGGAGGCAGACAAAAGCTCCAGGAATTTTCCTCAGAAGACATGTAGATCCTCAGTTTTTCCAGATCTATGCATTTAAAGGTGAATGGATAAAATCCCTTAATACAAAGTCACTCTGTCTGCTTGGGAGAGAGAAGCATCAAAGGCTTGTCATATCTATTGTACATTAGGTGAAATATTTCATGTCTTATTTCTGGGTAATCAAAATGGCTTTAGCCTAAGTATAACTCTGCTTCATTTATACACTATCACATTTATGCAAAGCATTTCTTTATCTTCTCTTTGTAGAAGGAGTAGTATAAGAAAACATAATGTATGCAGGACTGTAACATTTACCAAAGTTTTTAAATCAATAAATTTAGTTTTCGTGACGCAATCTAAAAGGGATTTGCTATGTTGCATGCATGAAAAATCCCTTGTTTAGTAATCATCCCAATATTTTGTTCTAAATGCAAAGCTTGATGCAACTGTGCTATTAAAATCTATTCCAAAGAATATCCCAGGGGGCTCTCTTGTCATTCTTACTCAAGCTTGTGCATAAATTTCCAGATGTAGAGAAATATTCTAAGTAGCTGTTGTCATGAAGCAGCTGGATGGTCCTCATGAGTCATTCCAAGGTTTATAAAGACATAGTTTCAGAAAGAATTTTTTGTAGCAAGATGTGTATTATATGAATTCAAACACATAATTCTACCTATAATTTAGTGAAGCTGCACTCACAAGTCCCAGACCCTAGAATATTTCAGCGTAGACCTCACAGATCAGGATGTTATACTGAAAACACTAGAAACAGAACTGAATGAATTCATTGTTTGAATTTTTATTGTAGTTAGTCGTATTCAACCTAATTAAATATCCCAAAGGAAATCCTCTTTTATGTACAAAACTGGGCTTAATCTAGCAAGACACACATCCTTATGAAGTCAATGAGAAAGATCTCAACTGGCATAAATTTGGAATGCAAGTTCTGTCTTACTATAATTTTACACAGTTGAAACTGCCAAGAATTAACTATTCATAATTATCCTGCTGCATTTTTTCTATGGGATGGCACAAATAGGGAAAGCATGGTCATGTCAGCAGTGCTTTATCACCAATGAAAAACACGAAGTGTCCATGTATTTTCACATATTTTTGACAATGGTGACCAAGGAAACTGATAATTTATTTCACCAAATATCATAGTGATACTCTGGACCAATAGGCTTGGGATTACTCTGAAGATGAGTACTGATGCTTTTCTCTGGAATTCTTCAGAGAGCAGAAAGAAATAGATGTGCAGCTCTTCCTAGAAACAGGATATCTGGGCCAAATTCGTGTAGTCTTAGTGAAGACTGAATATATGGGTTTCCTCAGATCCACAACTCCTCTACCAATGCCTAGTTCAAGGAACATGTGAGCAATTAAGAGTGACAGCTTATTAGCACTCCTTTTCTTCCCCTATTTAAAAGAAAAACAAAACCAACTTTTTTTATTATGGCACTGTTGTTTTCCTTTCCTGTTGTAACCTTACATTCATCCCAATTCTTTTGCCTCCACCCCGTAATCCTTCCTAGGCACATATATGCTACTTTCCTTTGATCCTCTCATTTGCTCCCGATGCCCCTTTCCTGCCAGTTATCCCTCTAACATTTTCCTGTAACCCTCCCAGGCTGACGTGCAGTGCTGAGCAGCCTCAGTCAAGTTTGCATGGAAAACCTCGGCTTGGCTGGTGTGGATCCCATGGCTGCCAGGCTAGTCTGACAGAAGCCATGCATGTTCAGTTTGGAGATATATATATATATATATGGAAGCACACTATATGTCATGCTGCAGGGAAAAACTGCTCAGTTCGCGTAGTCATACCAAATGAGAATTAAAGCCATTTGATTTCTTAATTACATAATTATGTGAGACTCAGAACTACACATTTAGGATCAACAAAAAAACCCCAGATAAACTACGGTACTAGACACACGAATTTCTGAACACCCTTTTACTGCTAAGCCACTGGAGCTGTACCGCGCCCCGGCTCACACCCTCATCCTCACCTGCTGGGTAGGTGGGCACTACCCACCGCCTCGGGGTCTCTCCTCCCTGTACAGATCTTCCCGTGCCTTTCATACTGCTTTTCAAGTGGACTCCCCCTTTTTCTTTTTCTTTTTCTTTTTAATTGCCTGCCTTTTTCTTCTGTTCTTTATTCCCCTCCCCACCCCCACCCCCCCTGCCCCCACCCCCCATCCCTTGCTAAAACCCCTGATTGTCTTCAAAAATTCCTCTTCAGCTCTTCAGCTCTTCAGCATGATCTGTTGGGGCAGATGCGCTCCCGGGTAGTTTGCTATATTTGATTCAGCCATAGTGTTTATATCCATATTCTTAACAAATATTACACGGGCCATCTATTACACGGGTCATCTGCGAGGGTGAGCCATGCAAGCCCACTGCATGTTATACAGGCCATGTTTTGTATAAGGCTTGTGTTCAAGTGTAATTTTTAAATCTTTGACCATAATCTCCAGTGACAGTTTCCTCAGAGCCTGCAGGTTTTGCTAAACTATTGCATATAAGCCTGTTTTCTCATGGCTTGCTCCCTAGCTTCCCACTCCAGAGTGGCTGGAGATATCAGCAATACAGAATAATCTTCAAGCACAAAAAACTGGTTAGCACAGATTTGTCTGTTTTGTTACATCCCTTTGTGCCTCACTTTTTCTTTCTACTGCTTATGAGCAGAAACAAAATCCGGAGGGACATACAGACAGCATTTTGTAGAGTAATACTTGGAGAGCTCTGCAAGGAAACAAGGCAGAATTCAGAGTCAGGCTCAAGAAATAAGGAGCACAATATGGGTCAGTTTGGTGTGGGAAAGCATGATAAGGTTAATATGGAAGGTTGGCTTCAGTGCCCAGGCTAGTTGACCACCCCAAGAGTGAGCCTAAATATCATATGTTTACATACATGTAGTTACAGAAAGACAGAGACATGATCTGTCTTAGTATCACTGCAATTGCAAAAGTAATTCACAGTGACAATAATGCCTTAAACTGATTATAAATCAAATGACCAAAAATTATTTTTTTAAAAAAATCTATTGAAATGTTAAAAAGGAACACTTTAAGAAAGGGGGAAAATGGCCGCTGGAATGTAAAGAAATTTTACAATACTCTTTAAAAAGATTTAGCAGTCATATCTGTCTAGGCATTATTTTAATAAAAGACATGCTTGATTGTCATTAAAAATAGAAGAAATTGAGTGATCTAATGATCATAAAAAGAACTGGTTGTAATTTATGAACCTGTTTCTTAACATTTACAGTTTTTTTAAAAAATCACTTTACAACACAAAATCATAACTGCAATAAGACACTCCTGTGTGTGAATTATGAAGTATTATTTCATACCTCATTGCACCAATTGCACTTGTCTTTAACAACATGCCAGGCATAAAGTAATATGCCATTATTCATGTCCTACGGTGTTGTATTGCTTATCCCACAGTGTCTTTTGGTTAGCGTATTTTCCTGCAGTCTCAGCGTTTCTCTGGTCATCCTGAATACAAAAGAACAGTGCAATGTGAATGCTCAGAGTTCTTGTTTGAAGAGTATTTTAGACTCTCATCCGGCAAAGAGGGTTTTTTTCCCCATACTTAAACTTACAAGAATTCAACCCTTGTAGTTTGTCCACTAACTGCTTTTAATTGTGCAAGACCATTTTTACTGGGTTTTTTTGTTGTTGTTGGGGTTTTTTTGTTGTGTTTTTTTTTTTTTTTTTTAAAAGACTTCTGGTTAGTTGTGACAGTACGGAGTGTTTGTAAGGCTTTTTATCAGAATGTGCAGGTGATAGAACTTAACCTCATTCTGAAAGTCTAGTCTGAGGAAAACCACCAAACTAAGCACTGACATGCATCGGGAAGGTTTGTCATATTCTGAAATTTATAAATTTGAGTCATTGCATTTAAATTTGGCATTGCCCATCTCAATTCTCTAGTGCTATTGTGGAAAGGAAATACAATTTATTTAACTTGTAAAACCGTGCAGATCTTCAATAATAGAAGAAATATCTGTACAGATGTAAGGGGTAACAAAAGTGTTGTGTGCAAAATGATTTAGAATTGGTAAATCTAACTTAAGTTTTTGAAGTTGTCAGCATTCTTTTAACACAATTTCAAAGAGATTTGGGGCTAAGCCGTTCGTTATGTTATCTTTTGCAACTGAATATAATTTTATTACATCTCTGCCCACTTTGCAAGGACTGCTCTTTCCAGATATATGCAATAGTTCTTTTTGAATTACTTAGACTTTTCCTTTTCTTGAAAAATATGTTAGAAAATATCTATTGAGTTTGTGTTTTTTATCTACCTTCTGTGCACTTAGAGAAATACAGTACCGCTGTACTTAAAGCACGGTTGTATTTAGCTGAAAACAGTTTAAAAAGGAACTGTGAAGCAACTTCAGGAGGAACTTTTTAAGATGAGAACAATATCTTAGAAGATGCATTGAATGGAGTCAACAGTGAGATAACACTTGGCTAAGAAATGAAAAAGGTTGTTAAAGCAAACATATGTGTTAGGGCTTGGTTTGAAAAATGGTGAAACCAAGAAAATTCAGACAAATTATATACTTGACTAAGAAAAGGGTCAAGTGGCTGACCAGCCAGGACATGGACAGATGATGATGTTGATCTTATGAAAGTAGGAAGAATTATTCCAAGTAAATCACGGAAATTGGTTTGTCTTTCATACCTTAGCAACCCACAGCAGAAAACTTATAAAATACAGTAGGAGGAGACTAATAGTATCTCTGCATTCTTTACATCAAGAATATTTTACTTTCATGGAACAGTCCCAAACTTCTGCATATAAAGCCCTCTATTTTTAAACAACAGCAACAACTAATGGTTCTAACAAAAAATTACTTGGATAGAGCTGAAACAGGATTTAAATCTTTTTTTTTTATTTATTTTGCTTCTTATCATATTTGAGTCTGTCTTTGAAAATGAGTGGATGATCATATTATGTAGATAATTAATCCACTTTAAAAAAATCATTGAATGCAAAGATACTGAAGATTAAAAATTTATTGTTCCATCTGTTGTATTTTAAAAATTCACAGAAAGAGAATAAGCCATTTAAGTGTAGCACCAAGGGCCAGATCCTCTGTGCATTGATTGCTGTCCGCAGTGCACAAGATTTTCTATGGCATGAAGAATAGAGAAACTTACCATGTTAGTCCTAGCCTGACACAGGAATCTGCATTGTACAACAAAGCCCTTCGAAAGGTTAGTGCCTGAGAATGATGATGTTGAGTCTTGCTGAGGATATCTAAGAATATTTGCTTCAGGTGGTTCAACACCTCTCAGTTACTCATGTAGCCAATAAACAAGATATTTTCAACTGATGCCTACACGAGAACAGTATGTGAACAGAGATCTAAAGTCCCAGAACTCCTGTGCTGATCATCTCCTGATGGTAGTTGCAACAGAATCAATGGAATGCAATAGAAAGGCAAATTCACTTGTTTCGTTCTCCAGTCCAGAAATTAAGAAACAAAACTTTTTTATTCTGTATGCTAGGCACATATAAACTCTGTTGACATAAGTTTAGTATCAGTTATTTGATCTTCAGTAATAAGTAGACAAGAATTTTCAGTTAACTGTTATTTTTCTACAAAAACTGTAAACTTGTTGAAACTGAAGTTATTCATAGAATCTGTTTCCCAATTTTCATAGGTTGCTTTCTCAGCTGAAAATCTTCACGAGAGACATCTGTTCCATATTACTCAGAAGTACAATAGCATAATAGTGTAATCAATAATGAGTAGCGTATGCATCGTTTGTGGGAAATTATATCCCTACTTTTCTTTATTCAATAGCCCATTGAATTTATTACCTCTGATTTGGAAAACTCATACTCAGGCTTATGGCAGGGACTTGAGCTAAGCCTTGTATGTTCCAGCTGGCTGTTATAATCACCAATGGAGAGTAATGGATGTAGCATCTGTGTCTAATATGCGGTTTCTTTTTTATTTAGTGTGGTAAGTGTCTTTTTTTTTTTTAGAGCAATGGAAAATAATTTTGGAAAAATCCATATTTTTCCAGATATGAATTCCCAAGTACAAGACACAAAAGGTAGCAAAAGAGTTAATTAATCCCACCAGTCACCCTGACAGTAATAAATTTCCAAGAAGAAGGAAGATAGCTCTGAAGCTGTTGCTATGCAACCTCTTCCAAATGTATATAAAGCTGATAGTTGCTGCTGTTTGTTTAATTTTGGAGCCAGCTTTCTGCAAAGGAAAAAGTAAAAAATGTAGGCCTGGAATGAGTGAGCATACCCCACTGCTACCATTTGACATTATACATATCAATTTGACATTTGATATGTCGGCACTCTTTGAAGCTTAGCAAGCTCCATGTTGAAATTTTTTCTCTAGTCAGAAACTGCAGTCCCATTCCAAGTTGTGCCATTGACTTATATGACCTTTGAGTGTAAAGCACAGTGATTTGAATTAATTTCACTGCAGTTACCCTTTCCCAAAGTGTATATAGCCAGGCCCACTCAGTGTCCCCAAGCAATTCATTCAAATGCCCTTTATCGCTGAAAGGAAACACTTTAGGTTTTGTTTCTTTACTTAAGGGACTCCTCTGTCTCAGCCTGACCTGCCTAGTCGAGTATAATAATACCCTTGAACTGTCTCTCACCCTCTTTCAGCCCATCTCTTTTTCTCATTTCCGCAGCACAGTTGTATTGCTTGTGAATTCCCATTGCTGTTCTTGGCTGAGATCTGCAGTTAGTTTCTCAGGCGCTGCAGAGATGGGCATTCAGGAGCACAATACCAGAGGTAGTGGCGCTTAGCTACTAGGAAAATGAAAACATAGCTTTGTTATTTTTTGTAATACCAAACCAGGGTGCACTAGGAGCCCTCCCTTACCTCATGGATGGAGGGGTTTTGGCTGCCGGGACTTGGGGCCAGCTCAGCGCTGGTGCTGCTGAGGGTGGCCCCTTCCCTGCTGTAACTCTGGGACAGGGTCCTAGGTGCCATGAGGTGGCCACGGCCAGGGCTGACCCCCAGCTCAGGGGAGCTGCTATCAGCCGAGGCTATCACCAGGGCCCTGCCTGAGCTGCAGCTCCTGCTGCCCTGCAGCCATGGGCCCTGCTGAGCCATGGCCACCAGCAGACTGACATCCTGGCCTGGTCCAAGCCCACCCCTGTCCCCAGTGAGGTGTCCAACGCCTGGAGCTGGGGCTCAGGTCGCCCTGCCATGTTGGTATCAGCCCTGTCTGCCCGGCTGTGCCCTGCCAACATCCTGGGGCCCCATGGCTCCCAGCCCCCTGGCCTGGCCCTCACTGTGTCCTCGAGATCACAGAATCATGGAATGGCTGATGTTGATGGGGAGCTCTGGAGGTCATCATCTCCAACCCTCCTGCTCAGGCAGGACAGACAAAAGCCTAGGGCTCTGTGTGGTGGGGTTTTCAATAGCTCCAAGGATGGAGATGCCACAGAGTCTCTGGGCAGCCTGTTTGACTGTCCTAGCTGTGGAACAGTTGTGGTTTATACCTGGGAGTATTCAAACACCTAATAGTCCCAGAGTACATCTGGATGCTGAATATGAGGATTAGACTTGTATCAGAATCAAGCTGAGGGTTTGATTATAAGAAGTGCCCTCTGGGTTACTTTTTTCCTGACGATTTATCTGTATTTTTCTTAAAGAACAGTAGTAACACTGTGGTGGTGGTTTTTTTTGTTTCTTTGTTTTGTTTTTATGTTATTTTTTTTAATGTCCATTATTCCTGATTGACCTTTAAGAGGGTCTTTCCATTGCCTTTGAGGCCTCTGAGTCTGCTCCTCGTTGCGGTCTCCCCAGATTTTCTTATGTTTCAGGCTTCTACTTGCTGTGACTTCTACTGCTTCACCCACTTGCCTGCTATACCTTGTGGTCTGGAGCCTTTTGCTTGCTTGGGAGCAAAGAATCTCCTCCCTCAAGAGGATCTTTTTGACGGTGATCTTAAAGGAACAAACTGAGGACCACAAACCAAGTGGTTTCACCTTCATGGTGGATGGATGTGGTGTATGATGACACCAACACAGCTTTTTGAACAAAAATCACCGTTGTGGTTTTTTTGTAAGAATTAGGTCTTGTGGGCAAGAAACAGACATCTTTAAAGAACATATGCTGGATCAGTTGTTTCAGAGTATACAGTGAGAAAGCAAGCCTTAAAAACCCTATCAGGGATTAGGGTATGAAACAGGTGCTAAGTTGCTGCAGAGCTACCAAGCTCCTTCTGTCTCAAAGTGCACTTAAATAAATACTAAAATAGCTAAAATCTCAATCCTACAGATTTTTAAGTGTTCTCTATTTTCAGGCAAATTCTTTAATTCCACTTTAAAACTCTTGTGTCCCCTTGTGAATCTCTTCCCCTTCTCAAACATAATGCATTAATAATAATTCTATGATCACATGTATCTATATAAATAAAATATTTTTTCCTTCTTATTTCTAACTGTACTGTAAACTTTTCAGAGCAAGAGACTTAAGTATGCCTGAGATGGTACATTACTTAACAAGCACAGAAGTCTGTCATAAACATTTCTTGTATGCTAAAAGGAGGGAGCTATGGAAGTTAATGAAATGGCAGGAGCTTTCCTGGTCTGTCTTGGTTCTTATGGCATTGGTGTGTTGGTGGTGTCTTTCAGTACCTTAAACTAGGAAATTAAATAATATCACTGGTTCCTATCACGTAAGATTTAGTCTTTTACTCTTTATTTCTCCATACAGAAGAATTATAGTTATGGGACAGTATTTTTGTATTTGTTTTGTCTTATATGTTCATGGAGAATTTGTTACGGATGCGACATTGAGTGTTTATTATTAAAAGAAGCAAAATCACAAAAATTTACCTATTATTTGTGACTTTGGACATGAGCCTTTGAGCTTACTCTTAGCTCCACCTGAGAGACCCTGAAAGAATTGTCTTCTGTAGTAGTAGACTTCAATTTTTGTCCTTTGTTCCTGATTAGAAAGATTACTGGTAGCAGATTTCATGCCAGAGGGTTAGTGATCTTTTAGATTACTGAGTCCAGGCCAGTGGGCACTTTGTAAAATAGACCGTTTCCAAGAGAAACCAGTGACTAGAGTGGTAAGTCACATATTTTTTGCTGTAGTTTTGATAACTAGAAGATGCATTGTACTCCTAAAAAAACAAGCCAAGTGATCCTAGTCATGATCTGTCTTGATAAGTGTATTTGTGAATATTGCTTGTTGCTATATAAGTACTTAATGTTGGTAGGAAAACTGTTGAACAGACTAACTGGAGTAAGCCCTCAGACTAAAGGACTGCACCCTGGCTAGGAAAATCTGCAAAGCTGTTTTATCAGTTAAGTAATTAAACTTACAGATGTGCAAGGCAGTTAGCAATAAGCGATGGGTGAAGCTGTGAGATGTCTGATTCCTCCTTGCACTTGTCCACATTGTTTTCCCACATTTGCCAGCTTTGCTAGCTAAATAAAACTATTAAAAAAACCCCACAAACCCCCACAGTGTGGAATAGCAGGAAAGTTATATCTTAATGCTTGTCCTTGCACCCCTCCAGAAAAGTTCTAGTTATTTGTCAGTCTCCTGTCCACATAAGAACATAACACTTCTTTCTTACTTTTATTTTCAAATTTTATAAATACTGATTTAATATGAAGCTATAGTATTGTAATAAACAAATTACAATGAACCTTTTCCACGTATTTCAAAAAGTAGCTCTTAGCAAAGAGTAGCAACTATGGAGCCTGAACAAGTCCCTTGTAGCCTGAAGCACCAGACATTATGCTCTGAACTTTAGGGCTCTGGGAAAGGTGAAAATATGCTTTTAGGTTACAGAGCAGCTGCTTCTTGTCTTTTCCTTACCCTCTCAGTCCTCACCCAAAAGCCTCGAACAGCCCAAACCCTCAAGTGTATAGCTAAAGGTAGAGATTATTCTTATCATGTGTGCTGCAGCCATAGGAAAGGAACAGGCTTTATCACTAAAGAGCTCATGGAGATATCACTTATGTTTTTGACATGCTTCCAGTAAAGTCAATAAGAAAGTTTTCCTTTGTCTATGAGAAGAGTATTTCTTTGAATACTCTCTTGGGGTTTCAAGATGTGAACAGGTAGGTGAATAAGGTTTTTCACGTGATTAGCATATGCCCTGTCTATTTTCCCTGTGGAAGTAATTTGTACAAGAAAAAATATTTTCATGTATTACTAAACTTTTGACTATTTCTTATCTTCAGTAAAACACGTAAAGAAAAATGCTTGTTTGTCACTTTTAGCAGCTTCAAGTATGTAATGATTTAACCCCAGCCAGAAATGAAGCACCATGCAACTGCTCACTCGCTCTCCCCCAGCAGGATGAGGGAGAGAATCATAAGAGTAAAACTGAGAAAGTTCATGGGCTGAGATAAAGACAGTTTAATAGGTAAAGTAAAAACTGAACAGACAAGCAAAGCAAAACAAGGAATTAATTCACCACTTCCCATCAGCAGGCAAATATTCAGCCATCTCCAGGAAAGCAGGGCTCCATCATGTGTAACAGTTACTTGGGAAGACCAATGCCATCACTCTGAATGTCCCTCCCTTTTTTCTTTCCCCCTATGCTGAGCATGATGTCATATGCTTTGGAATATCCCTTTGGTCAGCTGGGGTCAGCTGTCCCAGCCATGTCCCCTCCCAGCTCCTTGTGCTCCCCCAGCCCACTCACTGGCAGGGTGGGGTGAGAGGCAGAGAAGGTTTTGGCTCTGTGTAAGCACTGCTCAGCACTAATAAAAACACTGGTGTCTTATCAACATTTTGATCACAAATCCAAAACAAAGCACCATACAAGTTGCTACAAAGGAAATGAACTCTACTCCGGCCAAAACCAGCACAAAGTCACACCAGATAGAGAGTTTTCTTCAAATGACTGGATAATAGCTCATCCTGGAAGGCATCCAAGTTGTTGTCTTTAAGGTTTTTTATTATTTCTTAAAAATATTCTATCAAGACCTTCATTTTCTTACCAATTTCAAGATATGAATAGTACAACAGATTACAGGACCTTATTAAATTTTCCAGTTATGCCCTCAAAATTCCCATTCTTTACTTGCTATGCAACTGCTTCAAGTGGTTATTGTATCTTTGCTAGTAAGGATTACATTCAGGAAAAAAATTGGATGATATGATATCAGGTTACTATGCACTGAGACAGGAGGTTTCTCCCTATCCTGTATTTCTCTGTTTCTAATACTCTGGTCCAACAAGACATTTCTTTGTCTGAACAGACTCTTGGAAACTGTTCCTCAACCAGGGTCTGGGAGAATCTCCATTTCTTAAAAAAGTAAGCCCTGAGATATTGCTTAAGTCTATATAATAAAGTCACATAGCACTAAAGCTATGTATGTTCTCTCCTTTCTCTAAGGATACGAGGGCTTGTAAAACATGGGTTTATATGTAACACCTTTAGAGTATTACACTATGCAGAGCATAACTGCATCAGTTTTGCCTGTGGATGAAACTGGTGATAAAAGCCTCAGCGAAGAGGTAAATTGCTTCCTCAATCCTACATAAGCTCCTTCCTTCGATGTCTCTCTGAACTTCTTATATTGACTTCAATTCCAAATCTAGTTTATAATGTGCTTTGAGATATTTGCTTCAACAGAGCCTTTTCATTAACCAGAATCTAAGAATGTCACTCTTTCTGGTGTTTCCTAATTCATGGTAAGCATTAAGAACAGTCACTGCTGTAAATGGCAGCAGATCAGACAAAGCTTTTATATACAGCGCTTACCTGCTGTTGCAGACCTTGTTTGAAATGCCTAGTGCTTAACAAAATTCCACCATGCAGGCCTGTGCCACACTGTAAAGGGAGTATCGGGATGACTGCACAGGTGTTACTGCAACCCCTACAAAACCCAGGGCTTTACTACAGAGACAAATCCTCCTTAATGGATTCTGTGCATAATATATACAGTTTTAATGATAAATACCTAAAATCACTTGGGGTGATAAGGTTATTTTTCATCATCTGCATGTTGTAAAGGGAGAAAATTGGGACACATATGCTTTTAAAGTACAAAGGGACCATTGTTAAATTCCTGTGTGAGTAGAATATCTCCATGATTTGTTTGCTTTTATACACGTTTTTAGCACCTGAACACCTTTGAAGGGTTGGACATTGGCAGTCATTGTAAATAGCTAAGCCTATTTGTGACAGAAACAAGGAGACAGTGAATGCCATTTGATTTTTCTATCTTCTTGTATTATACTTATCAATTGGATCATCTAAGCATTATAAAAATCAAGTATGAAAAAAGTTTGAAAACTTGAAAATTCCATTCTGCTGGAAATGCTGAAATTTTTGTTGTGACTGTAAGCAATTGATGAAATACTTATATATTGGTAATTGGATTAGAAACTGAAATATTTCTATTGTGATAGAATAATTAAATAAATAAAAAATATTGCTTCAAATTTATTTTATTTTAGGAGCATAATGTCAGTAATAGAATGTGTCAAAACATGCCAGGAAATATTATGATGTGACAGAAAGTATCATATTCTATTTCATTATATTACTTTGACTTGACATTATGCACTAGTTGACATGGTTTAACCATTATGGTACATCAAATTAACATAAAAGTTGACATGTTTTGACTTCATTGAACTAAAAATGTTTCTTAAGGTCAAAAAAATATATATACTAATGCTAGCTGAACATGCTACTTTGATTATTTTGCATACTTTTAAAAAAAAGTAAGTAATATACTCAGGTAAAACCCTTCCTTTTCACCAAATCATCAATCTTCCAAGAAAACTTTCTCTAGCAACAGTTAAATACACATGACGACCCATAGGTTAAGGATCCTCGTCTCCTTTGGCTTTATCCAAACAACACACCTTTACAGCAGCCGAGGATCTGTCCTAATGTTCCTCTTCATTCTCTTGTCAGTGGCTGGTTTTCCTTTTATCATGATGTTGGGAAAGCTAGGTCAAACATCTGAGCTTTAAGCTTTGTTTGTGGTCACTCTGATCTCTGTCATAGTGAATTTCTTTGTCATAAGCCAGCTGCTGAGAAAACTGTCTGCCACACTCATGGGTCTTTCTTTGATGTCTGACATTGCCGGTTCCCCAGAGGAATGCAGCTGTCAAGGGAGGTGGTGATCAGGGAGACTGAGACCATCCTTTAGGTTGCCAAGGCCAGTCATATGCTGGCCTTTCAAGATCAGGACTGAAACACTGAGTTTCAAATCATATTCAGCCGGGAGCCAGCACTGAGAGCAGAGATGGGAGTGATGCGCTCTGATGGTCAGGGCTGCCAAGCTGTTACAGGTTGTTGCATTCTGGAAAATAAGGAGATTTTGAAATAGAAGGTGAAGAAATAAAGGACCTGAAACATTTGATTTTAATCCAACGATCTAGTACTCTCAGGGTGCCCTGAGGACTGGAGGTACCCTGGGGATGGGGACCATGAACCACAGGGGTGGTCCATATGGGCCAGTTGGTCAGGGACTTCACTAGCCAGGGCCTGTCCCACCCCCAGTCAGAAGCAGGAAAAATGAAGGGGCACTGGGGCAGCCCCAGATCTGGGCATCAAGGATGGGCTGAAGTTGGGCTGAAGTTGGGCTGGAACATGGGCCTGTGGAAGGCTGGGCAGGGCAGGGCTGTGTGGAGCTGGAGACTGGCCAGGCTGCATCATCTCTGGGGCAGGGACTGATGGCCCCAGGGGGCTGGAGTGGGGTTCTGGGCTATGGGCAGGGTGGGGGAGTCATGGGCAGAGCTGGGCAGGGACAATCAGGGCTGCTGATGGCCTCAGGACCCTAACAGTACAGTAGTGTGATCTTCTGTTACTGCAGATATCTGTCTTAGTAATTATAAAGGTGGAATCTCACCTTTATCAGCTGACTGTTGGAGGAGAAACTAAAGTTTTCAGTCAATTGATTTTTTTTTCCCTTTTCCTTGAAAACTGACCTGTGTGAGTGACTTTTTGATAAATATCAGTGACAATGTAAAGATGGCATTTATTAGTACCTTCTAGATGTCCTCAACAGAGGCACTCAAATACTCTGAGCAAAGTCCAGAGTTGATAGAAAACCTCCATGCACACACACATGCATTCTTCTCAGTTTTAATTCAAACACCATTTTAAGACAATGCATGAGACAGCTACAAACTGCACCATCTGGCCTGGTGGATCAGCTGTGATTGAAAGATCACCCTCTGGAGCTCACTACTTCCAAAAAGAAGGTGGTAGTCTAACAAAATAAAGGTTCCCAAGATGTGCGACAGACTTCAATGAAGACATACAGAACTGGGGTTTGTTTAGGTTTCTTTCTAATAGTTTGACTATAAGAGACTATATCCACAAGCATTTAATATGATTTATTAATGTCTTACAAAAGTTAGATTTCCAAGAAACCAACTGAAACTAGTTTCTAATCTCAATTGATGGTAACTGTATACAAACTCACGTTCAGTGAAAGCAAAGCTTTCTGCACTTATTTACAGCAAGGGTAATTTGGCTTCATGCAGAGTAAGACCAGGGAGGCTGGCAAGATCATCTTCACAATGGTACTAAACGAGAGACGTGCTTTTACATGTTGGATGCAGAATAGCTGTTATCTCTGTGGAAACAATTATGTGCTATATTCTTATACAAGTAGGAGCTCTGTCAACTCATTTAAAATTGCCCCTCTGTTATAAAAGGGAAATTCTGATCTATTTTAAACTTTCAAAATTAAGTTGACCTGATTTTAACATCACATGGAAAAAATAAATTCTTTGAACAAGGCTTAAATACTGCTTTATTGTTAATAATTTATGGTTTGTAACTGAAATTTACGTCTATATTAAATGCTCAGAATAAACATGGAATGTTTAAAAAGAAAGATGAACGAATCTGAGTAGTGAATGGTGCACACTGTTAATATGAAAGAAAGAAACTTAGACCCTTGGGAACTATTTTTCAACCCGAAAAACCAAAAAGGCGGTATGATCTAAGAGCTGTAAAAGCAAAATAAATCTAAGAGCTTGGAACTGACTTTCTAGTGTACAAGAATATAAATTACTGCTGCTTTTTGAGTTGACATTTATTTACCATTTTGCAGTATGAGAAAGAGCCTCAAGATTAGAACAGAGAAAATTAAATTATGTTCCTGTTCCTTTGGCTAGCAGGAGGATTGTGTTTTAGAGATAGCTTTAAAGGTACATGGCCACTGGTAAAAGCCAGTACCTCACTAAATGTAGTTTATTCTTAAATGAACTGCCATGGAATTACTCAGAGAGAACTAAAGAAATCAACCATTTTTTTTCCCTACTAAATAATTACTTATTTTTGAGGAACATTTAGAAATAAAAATACTATGTTGATAATGTCACTTTGGTGGCTGATTAGAAACTTCATATTAAAATCCAAGGTCCACTTGAGGATGCAGCTAAGGAATGCAGCAGTTCTGTATCGGAAGCAGCACTGTTTTAAATTAGGTGAGGTTTTCCACAAATAGCACTTTAATGAAGCAAATATAATTAACTGTGTTCTGGGTAGACGAGTTTCCTGGTTACAAAGGTTCATTGCAACTGTTTAAAATGTTAATGGCTTCAAGTGTCTTTTATTAATACTCCTTTAGGTAGATATTCTATTTAATGTTTAAGTAAATTTCCTGACCAAGTAAATATCTTGGTCTCAGTGAAAATCAGGAAGATGAGATTGTAATAAAATGTATAAGGTTATTAAAAGGAGGGTTGCTGCATGGCTTTCATTTCATACTAAGCATTTAGGTATTAAAACATTTATACCCAGGTTTCTGTCAGACCTGTGAGAAATTACGATTTTCATAGCTGTTTAACTGGCAGTGATTGACCCAAAATACACTGTTTACTTTTATTCAGATACAACATCTGTTTTCCTTCTTACAAATCTTGCTGAATTTATTAATAGATTATTTTTTTAATTTCTTTTCTGTCAGGTGCCTATACTCTAAATTGTCCTGAGAGATGACAGGGGGTGAGAGGAATATGTTAAAATTACCAAATAAGGCACTGAGGTGGAAATTGTTAATTAAATACAAAAGAACTGAAATGTCATAGATTTAGTATGAAAAATGAATAATACAAAAAAGCTGTGCAATATGAAGTAGTTTGAGTGTTTTGAACAGGGATCAGTGCCAGGTAATTCTAATTTCTAATAATCATATCAGAAAGATTTAGAAAGAAAGGTCACTGGAACTGGGAACTGCAGAAATTTATTCCATGCATTATGCTACCCGTGCTGAAAACTGTTAATTCTGGATTGGAAGGCTGGTTTACCACTGAGAAGTGTGGTGTTTTAATTTTGTAGCTGGGGTTTCTGGGAAGGGCCAACCAGTCAGCAACTGCAACGCCTTCATCCTCTCTTGCACAAAAGGGAAGTGCCTTTTTGTGCTGGCACGCAGGGCCAGACACTGCTGCCGCATCTCAGATGACTGACTGTGTAAGAAAAGAAAAGTTTTTCAGTGCCTTTCCTAGCCATCCTCTGGGAGGATGCTTGCATTCACACAGAGACTCACAGAAATCACAGGATCTTTCTACAAGTCTAAATCTGTTTCTACCTAAAACCGTTTCCAAACCCGTGTTTTACGTGACAAGCACAGCTTGTACATCTCTGTAGCACATTTTAGCACAGCAGCTTTGCAATGAACTAGGAGACATCACAATCACAGTTCTATTGTCTGAGTATCAGAAAATATCTTGATTTTGTGCTTTACATTTATGCCATACATCGTGCTTATTTAATAGGAGGTATATAGCATAAGTAAAGATAAGCATAGGGCATCTTGGACAGTTGTCTCATTTTGTTGATTGCTGAGGAGGGTTTCTTGGCTGCAGTAGCTACTTTAGTAACTCTGGAAGAGCAATTACCTTTGAGCTGCAGTCATTCAAATGGGGCTGTAGTGCTAGATCACATAGGCAGTTTAGGATCATCAAGAAAAATCGCCATGTCTGGAACAAACTAATGACCCTTCAGCCCAGAATCATGTCTTTGATAGGAGCCATCTCTAGAAAAAGATGATATGGAAAGTCTTCATGTAGAGTGGTACTTCCCTTGATAAATGCCCTCACTTTGGAGAAGCTGTAGTGCAGGTGTTTTCTTGAGGTGAAAGCTGTTACTGCATCTTTTGTATAACAGTCCTCGGCACACTTTTCATCCATGATTTGTATAACTGTCTTTGCAAGCATTTATACTTTTGACATCCACAGCATCTCATGGCAATGAGTCCCACAGGTTTATTAATTGTGTGGAGATGTATGCTTCCTTTATTCATTTCAAAGCTTTAGCTTATTTAACAGGAGGGTATAAAGCATAACCACAGATCAATATAGCAGAGACACAGGGCCATAATGAAATGTCCTAAATAAAACTGAGTAAAAATGAGGTAGAAACTTAGAATATGATCGAGTGATTCTTCTCCTTATAAATCATCTCTTCTCTCCTAAATTAATAACTTTAAGAAAAATGGGATCTGAAGGTAAATTGAAACAAGTTAAACACAAATGTATACCAGGTCAAATTTCTTCCATGAGTGACTCTGTTGACCTCCCACTAAGTTAATAGCAAAAGTCTGATAACAGGCAGCCCAAAACTCTAAAATACTCTTTGTTACTGATACATTACAGCCTTATTTGTGGTTGTAGCAGCAGAAAAAATTCAGTGAGTTCTCTGCAGATCTATATGTAATTGAGCTTTTTTCATTAGGTTATTGCTAGAAGCAAATGCTAACTAATCAAGCCTACAAACCACAATTTCTCATCAAAGGTCTACCAAGGAAAGGTCTGCAGTAGAGTACATAAGACTTCCCTCTGGTGTACTTGAGTATAAACTCCAAGACCACCTGAACATATGCACTAGGACTCTGGGCTGTTACAGCTCAAGACTTCTTTCTTGTTAGAAGTAAAGAGGATGCAGCTACACTTGATCCAGAAATATTTTTGCATTGAGACAGCTATTAGTAACATGGGCATTCTATCTTATGTTACGTTAATTTATAACGAACACTTGTTAAATACTGCAGCTTTACTTGTAGCAATGAGAAAATTTCCTCCTTCACGCATAACCATGTAGCATTGAAATAAATCTGTAAACCTGCTTTTTCTTAGAGGTTAGCTTATGCTATTTATTTGAAGATTTGCCTTTAAACACAAATTTTTATAGTGGTCTATAGTTTCTTTTAACATTGAAAATCTGGAGCAGTTCTTGTACTAAATACCATCAATTATTTCAGTTGACAGCAGCCTTAACTAGGCTTAACTGGACAAGTCTGGAAAAAGGGAAAAGAAAATTAACAGCAGGGGTTATGTATGGGAGCTTCTCCTTTTCCAAATGCTTTCTATCTCCTACATTTTAGACAGGGATAGAAATGTTTTTATTCATTCATTCTCTTCATTGACATAAAATCATTGGTTAATTGTTTTGGAACATCTCATTCACCTTAAATGAGCCAAATTTTCTGTCTGTCTTTCTAATATGTAGTTTCTGTGAATTAGGATACCAGAAGTCAGTGTGATGATCTGATTTGGTATTGAATTTTTTTCCCCCTGAGTATGATAAATTAACAGAAAGCAGAAAGATATCTTTAACTCACTTTTAACATCATGGAAATGCAGTAAAATAGACATCAGCTATTGTGATTCCTACCAAAAATGTGTGAAAGTTTTATTCATTACAGCTGGAAGCATTAACAGATCAAAATAGTCAATAGTCTGAAAGTAAAGATATCAAAGATGTTATTCATACAATTTCAGGGATGAAGGGATGATTTTTTGTGTGTGTGTGTTTCTGTTTCTAACCCATTTGTAGAGGAAAGGTGACAGTAGTCAGAGGAATGGCCTGAACGTATAAAAAGCTGAATAACTCTGTGGAGGAACCAATTAATTTCCCATGCTGGATCCATATAATTACTTGCTATGCTAATGAAAGTATGCTTGCTGCCTTTATTCTGGCCTGTACTTGTCTTCACCTGCACATCTTGATTTAAGGATTTGAATGCCGATGAGCTTATACTGGTCTGGTTACACTCAGAACATGTCAGCTGGTAGGGTGAGAGAAGGGAGGTGGGCACGTTTCTCAAAACACAATACTGCCATGTTCAAATTCCCTCTATGCTTCAGATTTGCAAAGATACAGGTGTATCCTGTGGTACAGTTTTAGGGTCTAGTATTTGATAGAAAAGTCATTTCACTGCTCACTAGCAGTGCTGGGAACTGAAACACTAAGCCATCAGTATGATCCTTTCCAGAATGAAATTAATATTCTTTTTTTCTTTATTTATGTGAAAGAAGAAATAAGAAAGACCTAGGAGTAAATCATAATAAAGCAGGTGAAGAAAAAGCTCAAGATTTAGATGTTCATGGTACAGAAATTTGTGTTAAAAAAGGAACTCCAGATCTTTACAATGATTCTAGAGTAATAAGTATTTCTGTAAGGAATATTTAGAAGAAACTTGTAATGTACTCTGTCTCTGGTACGAAACTGGGAAGTAAGAGGGCTATACTTCTTTATATTTGTCATTGTAGGCTTTGTTCTAACATTTGCTTTTCACAAGTTAAATAGTTAGGTGACTGCATGCTTGTTGTCTAAAGCCAAGAACTGCTTCCCTTCATGTTTTATTTGAGTTGTATATGATTATAAGACTGGGGATGCAGTTAGATTTTGTAGCCCACAAAAAGGGGTGTCTACAATGGGACTTTAACAGGGTGCTAAGTCATAAAAGTCCAAAATTGCCATACTTAAAACCACCATTTGCCTAACTATAGATGTACACACGAATTCCAAAGTTCTATCCATTGCTAACTTTACAACATCTGGAATGCCTAAGAGTAAGTTTCTGAGCAAACCAGAAGTCCTTCCAGCTTAGCAGGGCTAAGCAACTTAGTATTCAGCTAATGAACAACTGCACATAAAATTCACAAATTAGGTGTTCTCTTGCTTGTGCTGACATAAAGGATCACTCTGATAAGTATGTCAAAACACATCAGGCTTTGTTAAAAGTAATCAGTTCTGTTTTCCTTCAAAATGTGGCAGTAGAAGTATTGGTAGTGATATCACCTTTGACTACCTCCAATTGCTAATGTGATAGGTGGTGAGGAACCTGCCTCAGGATTTGAGAACCTGTGTTTAATTACCCTTTCCTTTCTTATGGAAGAATCAATGCTTTTATAGGGAACTATTTGAACTCCCTGGTAGAGAAAGAGAAGGGGAGGGGAAGATGACCTTTTGAAGTTGTGTTACTTTGCACAAAAGAGAAGAAAGAAAGGTTAAGCAGAAAACATGACTCTAGCTCAGAGGTTACCCTCTGATTTCTATAAATTGAACATTTTCCAGTCACTTGATAAGTGTATGTTCCACACAAAGGGGAAGTCATGCTTTGTCATTTTATGAGGAGTGTCATAAGTGCTTAGGTACAATTATTCCTTCTTGTATCTCCTCATCTTTCTAAACCTACAATGAAGTGAATTTACTAAGTAGAGATCTCCTAGTTCCTTCAGGTAATAAAACATGGTAGCTTGGACATTTTTCTGAAAACTGGAGGTTCAACAAGTCATCTTTTTTTTTTTTTTGTGGTTTGCATTTTCTTTTTATTTATTTTTTTTTTTTTTAACTTGCTTAAAGAAAGGTATATTGTCAAAAGCCTAGGTGAGGTTATTAGAAAACAGTGAAAGTGTCTCCCTGTATACAGGTAGAAAGTCATCTCTTTTCTAGTTTTGAAGAGAGTGAGCTCCCTCTCCAGGCTTCTGAAAATGACTGAAGGCAGCTACTGTGGGGAAGAGATCAAGCTACAAATAATCTTGCATTTTTGAAGTTTTTAAGTTCTCAAGGAAAAACAGTATCTCACAGTTGGGTTTTGTTTTGTTTTGTTTGTTGTTTTTTTGGAAAATTGTGAGGATGGACAAACGCTGGAATAGGTTGCCCAGAGACATTGTGGAGTCTCCATCTGTGAATATATTCAAAACCTGACTGGATGCTGTCCTGGACAACCTGCTTTAGCTGCCCCTGCTTGAGCGGGAGTGTTAGACTAAGTGAGCTCAAGAGGTGCCTGCCAACCAGAATGATTCTATGCCCAGTAAGGCTTAAGCTCCAGAGAATCATCCTGTTACTGACATTTCCTACGTGCACATAGTTCTTGTCAGCCTAGGTTTTTCAAGTCTAGCATGATGTGCCTGTCTCCCCTCATGAGTTGTAGGAGACATCTGTATACTCTATTCATGGATGTGGAACCATCAAAAACACCCACATATTTAGAAGTTAGATTTTATGATGTCTTAAATCCATGTCAGTTATAATTTGAGAGAACATTGTCTCATCATGTCTGGGTATTCACTAACACATAAATAGAAAGCAAGTTCTTAGTCAACAATTTTTGTTTTAGGACAATAAGAATTAAAGATAGTTACTACAGTATTCCAAGAATACAACTGATATTGATTAACTGGAAGTGACAGAAAACCCCAGCATAATTAATTAATCAACATGCAAGTTTAAGTTTAATCTTAAACCCCTAAATTAAATTTAAATTATTCAGTTGAAGAATAAAGCCCATTTACTCCAGATTCTATAGCTCATTGGCATGAGTTCTCTCAGCCTGTGACCTGAGAGACTAACTGGTGTAACTTGACTAAATTGACTTTAATATAAATTTTATTTTTAGGACTTAAGGGAAATGGGAATCATATGCAGTCATTTTCCCTTTGCAAGCTCTCCTAATGGTTTAAAAGAGATCAAATATGGAGCAAAGTAGGCTTCTGAAACTTTATTTTTATAACAGCCATTTGTAGTTGAGACTAGAAAAGGAGGTGAATTGCAGCTGAAGAATAGTGTGGAGGCCTTGTTATTATTATTCCACATTACACTTTATACCTGTCAGCTTCTAAGGAAAGGAAGATTCCTATAGAGTGTCTAAAAGCATACTGATGCACAGAGAAATATTTACCATCATTTTTTCACAACAAAAAAAGAATATTTCCCAGGGCAGAAGTTTTCCCCAGCTCCTTTGTCTTAGAAGAAGCTAATATACTGAAAATATTCTTCAAAGCTTTATTAAATACTAAATCCAATAAAATTAGTTTTATAAGGGACTGACAGGGATCATGCTGCTGAATGGAGAAGGTAGGATAGGGAGTGGAAAGGAAAATGGTAGAGGAAACAGACACAGAAAAAAGGGATGAAAAAATCTTAGTGTCTGAATTTTCTGGGAAAGAGGAAAAAGGAAATTCTCTGGTTAAAGGGACATTTTTATTGCACATTAGAATTAGCTGTGATAGTACAAGTAGAAAAGTCACATCATGTAGATACAGCCATTCAACTTTGTGTGCTTTCCCCATTCATTTCAGGGCTGCATCTTCTTCTGGTCTTGATACACTCAAATTCTTTTAGCCCAGAACAGAGTAAAGTTAGAAGGAGAAAAAAGTAATTAAAAAACAAAAAAAACAAAAACCAAAAAACCACAGAAAGAAAAGAAAGAGTTTAAGGAGGAAAAAAAATGGGAAAAAAAGGAACTTTAGACTGAGAAAAAAGGCCTGGCTGGCAACATTAATGACCTTGATGAGAAACCCAAGGAAATAAAGAATCAGGAGAGCTATGAAAAGGGGTTAAGAATACACAGATAAGAAAAGAGGCAGGAGGAAAAAAAATCGGTTCTCAGAGAGGATTAAAAAGCTGGAGAATGTGAATATGGACATATTCATTGGTCAGCTCAAAAGCATCTCTGTGTCTTCAATGAAACTTTGGGAACAACTTGGATTTCCGAGTTTCAGGGGAAAAAAAGGATTTTCAATATGTTCTTGACAGTTCCAGGGATACTTGCAACAGGAAACATGGGAAAAGATGGGGAAAGGCAACCTATAAGCAGTTATTTGGAGTCTATTTTGGATTATATGAAAGACTTAATTATGTCCTGAATGGTTGTAATACTGCAAGGTTTTAAAAAGTATCTTTGGGCTTCCCTTGTGCTTGTTTTAAGTCACCTGAGCAGCACAGCATTTGGTTTTGCTGCATTTAAGTAAAGGTATTTGAAGATAGTTGTAAATATGCTGTTTCTTTATGGAGCAGATAAAAAGAATAAAAGCACCACCCAAAATAACTGGCATATGGCAAGGCTTTAGCAGAGGTTGACCAGAGGACTCCAGTAGGTTTTCCTGAGAACTGGCAGCAAGGGCAAGAGTGGAAAGACTAATTCATCTGGAATTGTGTTTGTATAAGCCATGACCATTTCTGGGAAAGAAATGCAGGCGAGACCAAAGAAGCTGAAAGGGGGTAGTAAGGAAGCACAAAAAGTGTGCATTGGTATGAAGATCTTAGCTTTCCTGCTACTACAATTAAAGCAGAGTAGCTCTGTTATGAAGCTGAGTAGCTCTGTATTACTTAGATTAGGGCAGTACCTGCTTTTGTATAAGCCTTTCTGTATTCAAGGAAACAGAATTTTGTGTGTTGCTTATAAATAAAGAGAATTTTATCACAGGAATTTTATCAGAATAAGTGGCAATATCATTATAGAACAACCAGAATAGTTCCAGCCTTCAGGAACTTCAATGCTTTGCGTCAGAAGACAACACAATATTTCAAAACACCTGGACTTTCCTCCTTAAGTTGTTTCCCCATTGTTTTTTAAATAATTCTGTATTCATTTTTTTCAAAAGGGGGGAGAATGGAAAAAACTTTAACAATACTGGTATTTGTAGTGTGCTTTCATTCCCTTTGACAGCACAGAGAGCACTGCCAGCTACATTCTGTTTAACTTGGCTTGAATCAGTGCCGTAACTCTTAGTAATGACACCAGTCTTTCATATCCTAAGAATAAACATGTCTAGATTTAACTGCACATTGTAAGGAATTTAAAGACATGCATCTCATGGGTGTGTCACGTATATATTGAATTGCAAAGCTACAGTCCTGGGTTCTGAGGTGACCGAATTGTTTTGTGATTATTCTGTATACCTTCAACTCTACTATTTACCAGTTCAGATCTCTCAAGCATCTGCGTCCTCTTAAACCTTATAGTCTTCAACTCTATTGAGCAACTAGTACTCTGGAATATTTTGAAGGAAATGTTAGCAGCTAAAACATGAAGTCTGAAAGTCAGAAATAAATACACAAGCATGTCCACACCTGCTACTAAAGAGTGGAGTGAGGTGAAGGGGTAAACTCCAGAAGTTGATTCCAGGCTGAAAGTTGCCCTGCCCCTTTTGTCTGATGTCCAGCGGCTGAAGGACCTCTGGCTTTGTAGATCCACAGGCCAGAGCTTCCTCCAAAGTGAGAAGCATATTCTAATGGAGTCAGGGAGACAAAGTCACGTCCAAAAGCCTGCTGCTTAAAGTTTTCTTTCTTTTAGAGATTTCTTATTCAGAAATTGTTTGCTTGAGCTGTGAGCCTGAGTCTATAGTTTCTCTCTATTGGTGTTTTGAGCACCAGCTTTTTGAAAGCTACACAATTAACTAACTCCATTAAAGTCAAGATGCTGCTACTTCAGGAGCTTGACAGTATTACAGTTCTCACACCTTAGGCCTAGGCTTTTGAATTTAAAAGTTCTAGCTGTCTAGTGGCATCGGTGACCAATCTAATCTTGCAACAGAAGCGCTAACTTATCCATTCCTTGGTGTGTGCTCACCCAGGATCTTCACATACATCAACTCACTGAGTTTCTTTGGGTTTTTATTTTCCAGGAGTTGGGGCAGCTTAATGAGGAATCTTACCTGACAGCATTAGTGAAGAATGGATGACTAATGTTTGTATCTTTATTGCAATTGTGGTGATTTTCAATGTGTAGCAATATTTATAAAAATGTATATTTAAGTTACCAACTTTTTTCTCTTAGGCCGTTTCATTAATTTCCATGGGCACTTCAAGAAAAAAACATTGTAAGAAAGAGTAAAGGAGTGCTAGTTTTTGAATTTTAGTGAAGTTCTTATAAAGGCAATTTATAGTTACTTCTCTAGAAGGAGAGGGGTAGGAGGGAAAAAAAGCTTTAAGTGTGATTGCAAGCAAAAATACTTGTCTAAGCCTTTCCCTTTTCTCTACCATATTTAATCCTAGTTTATTGCCTAAACACCTAATGTGATTAAACCTTTTCCCCTGTCCTGTACAATAATGATTATTATGCAAACTTATGCTACTTTAAGTGTAAATAATATTTATAAACTTAAACCCAAGGGGTTCTCATGTTTCAATACAGTGTGATTTTTCTGTCACATGCTAAGTACATCTAACATACTGTCTGTTAACATCTAAATATACAAGAAGATTAGAAAAGGAGTTTCCTTGCAATTATCAAAACAACTTGACATCTTATTTGGTTTTGAATTTAAGTATCCTTTTTTTCCCCCCCCCCCAAATAAAATTATGTGGGAAAAAAAATATTGGTGCTGATGTTAACTAAAGAAAGAAAAAGAATATGAATGCCAAATACTTAACCCCCTTGTCTGAACGTGGTAATGAAAAGATCTATTTTAATTATCCACTGCTACTGCTAATTATCAACTGTAAAATACGTTTTATCTTCAAAGCATACTATATTATGAGAGTCAATGTTTGGAAGCTTGTGCTTGTCAAAATCAGATTCCTAATAAGGTACCTTTTAATAATGAGGATAATTAACCAGTGGTAGAAATTACTTAGGGAATGTGGTGTGTTCTTCATGACTTGCAATCTTTAAATCAACACCGGATGGCATTTAAAGAGATAGATTATGTTTTACACAGAAATTATGAGCTTGATGCAGACATTAGTGTATGATTTGTCTGCTGTAGAGAAGGTTAGAATAGATTATCATAATATTTCCTTCTGCTTTAAAATATATAATCTAAAAACAATTAGTTTTGTTTAATCTTAATTCTTAATTAGGGTACTCAGCATGAGTAGCGGAGCAGAACATCCAAGTCAGATTAGGGTTGAACAAAATTCAAGTTAGGGTACTGGTTTTAGATTTTAGGATTCTACCATATCATGGTTAAGGTCAATGCCTGAAAATATTTTGTTATAGTGAGTTTTTTGTTCGTCATGGAACTCTATATGCTTAATATGCTTGCCTATTCATTTAGAGCTATTTTATGTATTTCTGTTTATTTTTAAAGTCTCCATACCCACAACATATACATAGGAAAGATAGCTTCATTTTTAAAGACCTAATGAAACTGATTCAACAGATGGCCAAGAGCCAGGAATTTTTTTTCTGCTCTACCAGCTGAAGGAAAACAGGAAACAATGGCACAGGGCTCCTAAGTCCGTAACATCTGATTTCATATACACGACACACAGGTGCTGATCAGCTCTTCACAAAAAATATTTTCTACTTTCAGAAAGAGCAAAAGAATTCTGTTTATACTGTTGACACAATTCGTGTTCATATTATGATTTATACTAAAAATGCCTTGTATTCTCATTTTTTACAGACTATAAAAACACAGCAACAGAGCTTTAGCAATTATTCATTTCAGAGTCCTAAAAAATATTATTTCTAGCTGCATAGATTCCTTTTTTAGTTCTAAATAGAAAAAAAAAAAAAAGAAAAAAATAGAGTTGTGCTCTAGCTTGTCAGTTGTTTCCCACAAGAATTTATAGGTCAAGTTAGCTACAAGCTAAAACTAATTATACCTGACATTATTGATATAGTATTCAAAGTTGTATAAATTACATTTCTAAAGGAAAGCCAATGAGTCCCACAGGTATGGAAACAAACTAAAAAGTTTACAATCCCTGTTGGAAAGAATGATGATAGGATAACTTCCCTGCTCATGATATGCAGTCATGCTTGCATAGTCTCCAATATAAGACCTGTTTTTAAAGGCTTATCTTCTGACTGTTAAAACTAAGATAATAGAGGGAAAGGCCTCAAACAAACAAAAAAAGTATTTTTTATTGCTTTGGGCCTATTTGGAAAGAAGAAAAGAAGAAACAAAATTATATGGGACAATTCTGAGTTATAAAAAAAGCACTTTACTTATTATGAAGCTGCTTCAAGTAGTTATTTGCTCCCTAATGGCAAGTGGAACTTTCTAAAATAACTTGAAAAATTGCTTTTACTCTAATATATTCTGTAATGCAATTATCTTCTTTTCCTTTATACAAGTTTAAGTGTAGGTATATTTTTAAGGGTAGTGGGGTTTGACTTTTTGTTTTACTTCACATATATACCACAAAAAATGTCACCGGTATTCTCACTCCCATTTTTTAATGGAATTCGTACAGTAGTATAATGTATTGGCTTAGGGAAAATCATGATCATTTTAATTCAAAACCCTGCATAGTGCAGACCAGAAAATTTTCTCATGTGAAGTTTCTTTGAAGTACAATGGATTGAAAATTCACCACAGCCGGTGCTGAATTGTTCCCCTACTTAATTACACTCAGTGATTAAAATTTACATTTTATTGTTACCCTGAAATTTGTTTAGCTGTTGGATTTTTTCATTCCTTTATGTGCTACGCTAAAGAGCCCTCTATCGTAAATTTTATATTCCCTAAGTGAGTGTTTATAAACTTTGATCAAGCCATGACTTAACTGCCTCTGTCAAGTTAAATATATTTAGATCTTAGAATCTCTTGCTACATAGCTGGCATGTTTTCTAGTCCTCTGATTATTCATATGTGGCTGTTCAAATAATATTTCTAGAATTGTTGGTGCTATATCTGGACTCAGTTTTTCAGAAAGATCTAATCGGTATTTTTCTGGGTTTTTTTTTGTGTTTGTGGGGTTTTTTCCCCCCTTTTTCTTGTCATTGATGAGTACATAGAACACTGCAAGATTAGTTCCATTTCATCATTGGTTATGCTACACTACTCTTTACAACTACTACTTTTATATATACCTGCCAGCAAATTTTTACTCAGTGAAGTCTGCCAGCTTTTTAACCAACCTATCAGAATGTTTCAAATATGTTGTCTTGCATATGTTTAAATATTTACATTTTAAAAACTTCCTTAATTTTGATCCAGATGTTGTTAAAATGTATTACAGTTTCATTAAAAATATTTGTTTAGCAGACTGTTGTATGTAAATGTTGACTGTTTAATTTCCTATTAAATTCTTTATTAATTAACTGGCTTTTTAAAACGCATCTCCACCAAGTTGTCAGCAACTTCCTGTGCTACAAGACTTAATGATGTTAAACGTTAATGTGAAAGTGATCGTCCAGAGAATTTCTTGATCTCCTGTTTTGTGACTGTAGGGTGAGGCTTATACTCCAGTCGCAATAGCTGTAACTTAGGCTATATTTTGAATGTTTGTTGTAATGGAAATGATTTATTATTATCAGGCTGGCTAAATCATCTGTTTTTTTACCAAATAGTATAGAAACGTTTTTATACAATTTTTTTAAAATGTGATTAGACACCTCCATCATTAAAGAAGCAAAGACTGGGGAAACACATGGTTAACTTTGTTTTTTTCTGTATAAATTATGTTAGACAAAGGTGACAAATGTAGATCAAGATGGAGAGGATAAACACTTCTGGCTTGTCACAGTATTGACATCATCATTTAAACCAGCAGACTGTGTGAAAATCCAGATCTTATTCAAGTAGTCATATTAAAGTAGTCAAGTCAGGGATATTTGGAGAAAATGTGGCATAAACACTTCCCTTTTTGAGGGATCTGTGCAAAGCCCAGACTCAACTCCAAGCTGAAAATCTTGGACTCAAGAAAACAATGGGACTTCATACCTTTATGCAAACATGCTTTGTTTGTACCATATTTGATTTGGTCAATGCCAGGACTGATATAAAGCCAGTGTAACGTTAAAACTTGACTCTCGCTGTGTAACAGGCTATACTTGGATCTTTTTAAGAAGTGTTTCCAAACCACTGCATTTATCTGTTACTGATCCTGTAGTAAGAGCAGATGGGATACATGGACATAGTAAGTTGGGCTTGTTTACGCTGAAGGCAAGATGTGTATGAAAGGTATTTAAAGCTGAATGAGTCCTTGAGGTGTCCACCTTTTGCTCCACTTTTGGGTGTGCTGGACAGTTTGCCCTATGCCCAGCTCTGGGTAGACTTGGAAAAACCTGACCCTGAGACTTCTCTTTATGACAATGTAGATGCAGTTAGTGTGTCCTGAAGGAATACATGCAATAGAGAAATGACCACAATCTATCAGAAAGCTGGTCTGTTGCACAGTAAATCAAAGAAGATGTGAGCATTGAAAAGTGCCAGAGTGAATTAGAGAAATTCCTTCATTTTGAGCAAGTCCTGAAACAAAACTTCTCTTTGGATTTCTCCAGAGATAATGAGGTTCTGCACGTCATTTCCATGACCTTGCACATAAATAGTGTAATTCCATCCACCATGATTCATTGTGGAGAAAGAACAGTTCATTTACTGAATATAAATTATCTTTTTGCTTGAAAATTATGTGTTGGTATGTCATATTTTTGTGTTCTAGTTTAATATGTGCACAAACTTATTTAGCCCCAAGCAATGTGAATGCAATTAAAACAAGTTTTCTATGAATATTTTCATCAGTTAGACCTGATTAGTTCATGTTATTGGAAAATAGCTTGATTCATTTGATAATCTGATCAGTGTGCTGAGGGAAGGATTCTGGATGTGAATGATCTAAAAATTTAATTTTTCATACCAGACAATATCGTTATGACTAAGGAACTTTGCTGGAGCTAAAATAGCAGAAGGAGGTGTTAGGTACATTGCACACCTGGCAAACCAAAGTAACCTATCTGTTTGTTCATTTGCTAATCAGCACCTGCCTCTGCTGCTCTACAAACATGCATCCATGAATTTATAAAAAGGGGGACAGAGATACACTCCAGAGTGGATTTATGGTCAAAAGGCTTTTGATCTTGACTATTCCTTAGAGAGAAACCCACAGACTTACCCTTATATTCCCGAAAGACCAAGCAGTAGAGAAAAAGGCAGCTTGTATAAAGCTTACCGTTACAATTAAAACTTCTATAAGACATTTCTTTCAAATATAAGTGTATAAGTTCTGAATGACTTTTGGAAAGTATTTAGATTCTTTATTTTCAAGGAAAAAAAAGGATCTTCTGCAATTTTTGCTGATTTTTGTTTAGCTAGAAAAATTAACCTGCAAGACAACTGTTTATTACATTTTATGTAATAGTAATACATGTAGCGTAAGTGTGTACATAAAGCAGACAAATCAGTGTTTTCAGTAGTATGTAAACACTTGGTTTGTATTATGCTATAAAGACATGATTCTCCATTTTGTACTTTAGTAGGTGAGAGCTAATTGTTTGACCTTTAAACTTCTGATGGTTTTGATTTAAAAAATACCGATATTTATACTTTGCAGCTGTGCTTCATCATGTGTTTTAAAGGGACTTAATTCAGTTTTTCCAATAATTAAATTTTACAATAAAAATATTAATTCAGTCTGTCATAAAGATCTTTAATTTTAAGGTCTCTGTCCTATGACTGGACTCATGCTGGTAGATTCATGTCCATCCCTCCTGATTCCATTGATAGCATCAATGTATAAGTTAAGAAGTACCCAAAACCAGGGTAAAATCATTAACTGGGAAGGTGGAGGCAGAAAAATAAGATGAATTATGGGATCCGCTGTACTCAACAACAAAAGTTCCAGTGCTGTTCTGTCAATTGGTATGAACATGCAATTCTTTTTCAAACGAAGTGAATGGTTTTTCCAGTTTTCAAGCTTCCATTAAAAATCATAAATAGTATAATATTTACTGTGTTGATCAAAAATCTATTGTCATTAAAAGTATATTAATAATTAAATTAATTCTGCCACTTTTCTAGTTATATACTTCAAGAAGGCAAGGATGCAATTTTTGTCAAAGATATAGTCTAAGTATACTTGAAAATTGCTACTGAATTCTTCCTATTTCTGAAAACTTTATTGTGCTTCTTATTGCCAGCTAAATACGTAGTCCATACTAATCGTAACACTTTGTCTACCAGTTAGTTAAAATTCTACTGCTACTGGACCTTTCTCTAGGGAGGACACTATTCAAGAAAACCTGAAGCTACCTCATGTTAAAGAGATAATTCTACTCAATCTATCCACTTCAGTTCCCTCAATAAAAAAGGCAATATGCTAATAAGTATCACTTGAGAATAAAAATTAAAATAATCACTTATGAATTTATCCACAGCTGACAGCTTTATTAATCTCTGTAGCTGCTGTCATTTGATAAAGAACAACATATAATAAAAACTCTGCAAATTACCTAATTAGGCATTCTGTAGCAGAAGCTCTGCTATTATAACAGCCAATGATCAGGTGAAAAAACAAAACAATAACATTTGTCTTGGAAAGGAACAGTTCTTTGAGAATCTGCCTCATTTATGATGATCTAGCTATAAACCAGTGAAAGAATAATGATTCATAGTCAACAGCAATATTCTGGCATGTAGCTATTATTACTAACAGATGAAGAAAAATCCTTTTGCTTGACAGGAACTCCCTCTTCCAGAAATACTCTGGTGCACAATTGTTCCAGCATGCACAGAAATATAGCCCAGAACTTGCAAACACTTTTTAGCAGGAGAGCAAGCAGGACTTGGAGGGGTTAGTGTACTTACAGATCTACATTCCAGTTGTCCTTTTCTGGGACTTTCAGACTATCTTCTGTTCTTTCTATGAAAAAATAACAGTTTTCATTCCAGAAGACAGATGATATTAATACCCCATACAAGTATTGTAGAAGAGACCATTTACATTATTTGTTTGATAATAACCTAAGAATTTTAACTTTTCCAGCTTAGGTTACTGATTATATGTACAGATATGAGTAATACCATGGAGTTAGGAACAAATACTAGAAAAAATGCTTATAATCCATTTTCGTCAGAGAAATGGATATGAAAATAGTATGGATAATAATATGGATAACAGAAATTCAGGAAAAAAGCACAACATTTATCATCTTTATATAAGTAGAAGACACATTGCTCAGTCCTTACAAGCAGTTACCCCTATTAAATGATTTTCCACATTCTTATTCCTGGAGTGAATTATCTTTTTTTTCTTAAGGGTCTAGGGGATCAATGTGAACATAAAGAGAAACGATGACTTTAGTCAGTAAACTTCTTTGGGACTTTCAGATTCAGGTCCAGTTGAACACTACCAGAGGACAAAATACATTAAAAAAGAAGACAGATAATCCATGAAACAAAATATTCCAGAAGACATAATGTTTTTATAATGTCTGAAATATTAACATCTAAACATTTTTTACAAAAAAGAAAAGAAATTGTTACATGTTCAATTAATTATTTTCATTTTATTGGACAAGAAGAAAACCATTACAATGGATATTTTCTGAAAAAAGATAATTTGGTAGGTAAATTTCACAGTTAATGAAATGACATTTCTATGGAGGGTAAATTTAAAAATAAAAAATATTTTTTTTTAAAATGACTGGAACCAGTAAAATGTTTTCACTACCTTCTTTTCCACTGGTCCAGTCTCACAAAGAACATTGTAATCATTTACTGCCATTTTATCCTCTTTTCTTCACCTTACCTGAACTTTTGCTACACATGTGCTAGAGATCTGTCTTTACAGAAAACCCTGTAATTGAATATATATAGACCTTTAAGAGTGAGCGCTGTAAACTGTGTTAACTAGTATACAATCAGATTCGGCTTTTTCATGATCCCATGTACCTGACACAGGCATTAGGTTCCTCATGGCTACCTCACTTCATACATGCTTAGTGGAAAAGCAGAGAAGATACTAAGCTGCATTACAAATATGTAAGATCACAGTTTTGCTTTGGGATAAGCATCTGGAACCAAAGGGGATTTGGTAGTGTTCAAAGCTTTCAAAACACATCCATTTTAGCACATTCAGAGGTACTTTATACCTTCTGAATGTCTCTGTATATAATTTCTTGGTCCTCGCTCCTTGATTCTTCTGCTTACCTGGGTTTCTTTAGAACTGGAAAAAAGCCCAATGATTTCCTCTCATAATAGTCAGCTTCAATTTTCTGTTTCAGAAAGGAAGAACTCTAATTGGAAGATCTTTTGTTAGCTGTTGACTTTTTTCATTTAGGAAATATGTCAGAAAAGCAAACCCTGCAATGGCAATATGTACCTACTGACCGTGTCTTTTCATGCAGCTATGCAGTTGTGCAACTGTCCTGGCAGTTAGAAATCCCTTTGTCTTCTCTATTGCTGGCCTCTTTTTTTGGAGTCCAAAATAATGAAATGCTGTGAGTGGAAAGTGGTGGGGTTTTTTTGTGAAAACAGTCTTTGCCAACATTACAATCCAGATGAGATCTAGGTCGAACAAAATACCTTAACATCTTTTTTTTTTTTAAATTTTTCATACGGTAAAATGACTAAGTACAAATGGCACTAGTAAAGCTTGCAAATGTGATATTTAAAACCAATAACGTTACATAACATTCAATGCAACACTTAAAATTGTTTTAAAAATGAACTAAAAGACCAAGATTGTATATAATATTACTAGCCCTCATTATTTGTAATTTCTTTCTCCCTTTTGAATAATTTCAGCTCTTCACAGTTCTGTCTTTTCTCACATTCAATCCAAGAAAGTGTGTGCCCAAAGTAGTTCTTATGCAAGATAATGCACAAATGAGAAATATAAAATAAACTAAACATTCCTTTAGCAAGTGTTTGATATCTGCTATTTAAGCAGTTGTGCTGATTTTGGCTGGAATAGAATTAATTTTCTTCATAGTAGCTAGTATGGTGTTATGTTTTGGATTTGTGCAGAGAACGGTGTTGATAACACAGGGATGTTTTCATCCATTTTCATCCATTTTCATGCACGCTGGTGGGAAGTGGTGAATTAATTCCATGTTTTGTTTTGCTTGTGTATGTGGCTTTTGCTTTACTTATTATACTATCTCAACCCATGAGTTTTCTCAGTGTTACTCCTCTGATTCTCTCCCCCATCTCACCAGAGGGTAGCGAGTGAGTGGCTGCATGGGGCTAAATTGCCAGCTGGGGTTAAACCATGACAGCAGTTAAAATTTGTTTAGATGTGACTTTCCCAAAGGCTACTCTTACTGTAATAAATTGGCAATGTTTTGGAGTGAAAACAGGTAATCCTTTCTTTTTAGTTTTTTTCCCAATCTGTTTCCATACTTGTTCACGCCTTTACCTTTGATATAATTGTGGGGCAATATTTCAAGCCTAGTTAAAATCTTAAATGTATTGGGTGATTGATTTGTTTTCTGGACCTAAGTCTACCATGAAAATTGGCATGACCTTACCTTGTAATGTTCTATCTGCCTGTCCTGTCGTAGCAATCTGAATGAGACCCGTATTTTAATAGCCGTTTATACTGTTCCCAAATGCCAAACCCAGTCAGCTTGCCTGTGTCCTTTACAATTATGAGTTGAATTGCTTCCTTCTGCTGAGGAATGGCTTTTACGCTACGCTACAACCTGATATAGATTTTACTGTATTTTCTTGCCTTTCAGAATATGATGGAGAAAACCACATATCACATCAATTACAACTTTATTCATGTCCTATCCTTCCTCCTCTCAGTCTTACACTTTATGGTTTGATTTTTAAACTGTTGGTGTCTGGGCTGGTGGAAAAGTTAAATGTTCCGCATTCTGCTTCTCCCTTTCTTGTGCACAGCACTAACATGGAGCTTGCATTTCTCCAGTGCCTTCCAGAAAGTTTTTATACAAAAATGAATAGCAAGTTGGGAAGCAAGCCACCCATTTTCTTTGATTTTGGAAGTGTTGAGAAAAGATACTGAATATAAATTTTAATTCTGTTTCCTTCCTACCAAGAAATTATGTTATGCATAAGAAGGCCAAAAAAATAATACTGCCTGTAACAATTTTGTGTTCTATTAATATACCCTCTTTTCAGTGTTTTACTTCCAGATAGACCCATTTGGGTGGCCTCTGTAAGAGAGTCCAGGGCTGCCCCTTTGCCACGTACAGCCGATTCCATCTGGCTCCAATGAATCCACTGCAGGGGACATCTGAGGCCCTCAGCCAAGATGGTGGTGCAACTGGGAAAATGGGAAAAAGGCAGAAAATGCCACACAGGCAGAGGAAGTGGGAACATGGCAGTCAGAGGAGGCAGCACTCCATGGGAGGGCAGGTATTCCCTGTGGCATGTGGGGGATGTGCACTGGAGGAGGCTTATTCTGATACTTATTACAGCTTTTTGTGAGAAAATACCAGTATGAGTCAACCTGAAGTATTTTTGTACCCACACGCATTGAACGAACAGGATTGAAAAGCATGAGAGAGAACAGAAATTTTGTGGGATCTGAAAGGAACATATTGTTAAAAGTGAGTCATGAAAAGTTTGACAATTCCCAGTGCTCACAGCAACAAAAACAATGGAGGGAAATGATAGTTCTTCTTGTATCATACAGTCATTATCAACTGTATGTGGGTGCTGTGTGAAGCTCCAGGGAGCAGGATCCCTTCTGAAAACTCTAGACAGGCTGAGGCAGTAGCTACACAACAGGCCCTTTTTGTACAAGGTGAATTATTTAGTCAGCAGGAGATGTCTCATGCGCAGAGTGAACAAAGAAGAGACTCAATCAGTCTTTCTGAGGAAAACTTGTTCTTGAAAATGCTCTCACTATTGGTTTGTAATAATTATGTCTTCCTATTACTGACCTCCTAGGTATTCACATAATGTGTCCTTTCACTTGAGTTTGAGCTGACTCCTGGAAATAAGGGTGATTATTTGTGCCACATCTGTGTTCGGATAAATAAAACTTTGACCTCTACTGAAATAATGCATGCATTTGAGTATTCCCCTTTTCCCACTCTGCCATAGTACACTTTGTTTATTTCTCTCCAGATCACATTAGAATGAAATGCGCTATCATCAGAAGCCATGAAGTACATCATAAAATGCCACATGTTGACCCTAGCAATAATTGATGCAACTCTAGGATTTTAGCAGAGATGCCCTTTCTCAGACCAGAGTTGGATTTTGGTTCCTTGAAATATTAGGAAAAAAGGTCTCACAAATGATTAAGTCAAAGTGGAAAGCAACAATTTAAAGATAAAATTCAGGTGTGAAGGTAAAATAAAACAGAGTTCCATTAAGTTTCTCTGCAATACTTCTGAACCAAGATGTCAATTTCTTGAAAAATTAAAGACATATAACTAAGAGGAACCCAGAAGATAGTAAGTGTTGTTTTCTTCAGTAAAACTGAATGCAGCTCAGGGGTGTGTATTTAAGCATAGATGTGAAAGTAAAATGTAAGACCTCATAAAGAATTAAGACAGAAGTTGGGAAATATTTGAAAGTACAAGGCTATTGCTAAGTTGCAGGCTAAGAATACAGTCATTGATGTATGAATAAAAATGAGCCACTGCTACAGAAAAAAAATCTAAATGATGCAATTGAATTAAAGTAGTTGATTATCCACTGGAATTATAAATTATATTAGCTAAAAACTTGGAAGTTATTAAAGGAACTTATTTGTGCTTCCAAAACATTTAAGAAAAATACTGAATATACAAAGATTTTTGCAGAATTTACTTCTGCAAAGATGTGATCCTTGTGGATAATGGTGACAGAAGCTCAAAGGTTGTGTCTTCCATGTGTGACAAAACAAATTTCGATCAGTTAACACATTAAATTAATGTAGACAATGAACCATGTGTAAAAGAGGATCTTGGTGACAGAGTGTGTTTGCTGGCTTACAAACCAACACTCAGAAGTTTATTATAACTGTAATTCTCCAGAAAGAATGGCCAGCTGTTTAGGCTATTAACTTGCACGTATAAAGTGCAAATGTTTTAGTAGAAGTCCTCCACTAACACATCAGGATTGTACATAGGTGGCACGAGTTTGCATGATGTAGAGAAAATACTATTTTTGTGAATGTTAGCATGGACTTTCTTGGCAAGCATTAGGGAGTGAAAGAGGATCTGAAATGTAGTAGTCACAATTCATTTCCTCTCCCTCATCACAGGACCATCACAGGACCACTTACTGGTGTAACATAATCCAGTATACTGTATATGACTCCACTGCTGTCAATTAAGAAATTAGTGCAAAGGTTCTAAAAGAAAATTGGGAAATACTGTTATTTATAAGCTGAATTAAATCTGATAATGAAAATGGCTTCTCTGCTTCTAAGAGTATGATTTGTTGATCCAGATCTAAGGACAAACTCTATAGAAACGCATATGAAGGGATTTCTACATAGAATTGTTATCAGCAGTATAATACCAGGGATCATATTTTATACTCTTACTTTATAAAAATGAACATTCTGGACAAGTTAATGAATGAATGATTAAAGACACTAATAAAGTAACAAAGCATAGTCATATTTTTAACAGTACTTTTCTTGATCTCTTTATTACATGAGCCTGGCAACAAAATTAGATGTAGGAAAAAAGTTTTATTTAATAGAAAAAGTGACTTTATTACCAGAAATGTTAACATTTTAGAGTTTTACAACCATCATCAAATATTTATGTCTTGATGATTATATAAATTATTCTGTTAATGCGAAAGTTTACATTAGAAAAAATGCAATTAGAACAGTTTTTAAAAGTGTGTTATCTCATTAAGTCCATTATAAAAGTGACGAAACCGCCAGCACTGTAGTGCAGTTTTTTATTGTATTATACAATTTGTTGTCTAATTTGTTAAATTATGAGGGATATATGAGCAACGATGGTGATCTCAAGCCCCTTACACTTATTACTGGGTGAACTTCACAGTTTTTATAGAAGCTAAGAACACATCTTGTGGTGGTTGACCTTGCCTAGATGCCAGGTGTCCACCAAGATGCTCTTATCACTCTCTTCCTCAGCAGAACAGGGCAGGGGAGAAAATAAGATGAAAACACTTGTGGAAGCAAAGGAAAACAAAAGCTGTTATTCTCTACCTCCCGTCAGCAGGCGATGTTCACCCACCTCCCAGGAAGCAGGGCTTCAGTGCATGTAGTGGTTGTTCTGGAAAACAAATGCCGTAAATAACAAATGCCCCCCCTTCACCCTTCCTTCTCTTAGCTTTTATGTCTGAGCAGACATCATATGGTATGGAATATCCCCCTGGTCACTTTGGGTCAGCTGTCCTGGCTGTGTCCCCTCCCAAGACCTTCCCACCCCCAGCCTGCTGGTGGTGCAGGAGGGAATGTTGCAGAGAGAGCCTGGGTGCTGTGCGAGCCCTGCTCAGCAGCAGCCAAACCCCTGGTGTGTTATCCCCACCTTTCCAGCTACCGATGCAAGCACAGCGCTGTGGGGGCTGCTGCCGGGCTCAGTCAGACCCAATGCAAGTTATCACATTCTCTTTGCTACTGACATATCCACAGGCTGTCCTGCATTTGCTCATCTAGGCATGTTTTCATGCAGCTAATCTCTTTCTGCCACTCTAAACCTAGACTCTTACTTTCCTGCTACCTCCTGTTTTTTTTTAACACACTCTGAGATTCAGTCCAGTAGCTCCTTATGTGCAAGATAAGCAACAGAATTGTTGCTAAAGGTATAAACAGGGGAAAAACCCAAACAAACTCAATCACAAGGAACTCAGCTTTTGACAGGTTTTGCACTGTCAGGCTCCTACCCTGTACATTGTTACCATTAGCATCCTTTTCTGAACAGTAAGAAAAGATGGGAGAAGCATTATAGAAATGTCAACAAATACTGAAAAAAAGGACTAATTAGAGTCAAATCAGAAATGTGAGCTATCTTTACTAAGTAAGTAAATAGTTTTAGGGGCAAGCAAACTGGTTGGATAAGGGAAATATGGTAAATCTCATCTATCTGGAACTCAGTGAAGTGATAGTAATTGTGTTACTTGAGGGAATGACTAACAAAGGTGGAAAGGACAAACAGAAGAGAAAGGTGGAAAAAACTGGCTGAAAAGCAAACTGGCTTTTTAATTATTAATAATAATAATAATAATAAAAAGTGTTCATGATAACAAATAGGATTAAGATATGCCAGTTACACTAACAACTATTATTTGTATAAGTCATCTTTTGAATATAGTATTGTATTAGACAATCTGAATATGAAAATAAGTGCAGCAGTTTGACGCAGTTATCAAAAAACCCAAATGCAGTCTTTGAGCTATTTAAAATATTCCATAAGGAGATAGAGACGCCTTACTAAACTGCTGTGCTGAAATCTGATCAGCCAAGTTGAAGAAAGATTAACTGATAGAAGCAATCTATCTTGGCTCATGCAGTGGAGGGCATCTCTCTTGCTAGAACACACCGAAAGGTTTTGATCTGCTTAATATTTGGTGAAGGCTGAAATAAAATGTGATAACTTTTTCCCCATAGGAATTTTAAGGGCCATACATCTGGGCAATATGAGGAGAGAGAAATGAGAGTCATATTTGCATGAATACAAATGGCACATACTAATTAAGAATAAATATATAGTAGAATTACTAGATTTTTAAAATTACTACTATAAAAAGAAGTAGATAGGTCTACAAACAATTGATTCTAAGATGAAATTTGCTATATTTCTGCGCAGGCTTTTTTTAACATGACAGGGAGGAGTATTTGCTGACCTGAGAGGTCCTGTCCCATTCAATATCCTCATCAGTTTTGCAAGATAATACAATACTCATTCTTTTCCCCAAAGCTGTAGATTTATTTTTCTTTCTGCAGATTAGAGCCATCATAGATTAGTTCCAATTGCTCATCCAGTTTGTATTACATCACCAACTGTATTGAGGTAAAAACTGAAGTGTGACATTAACTCTGTAACAAAGCCTCATGTTCAAAGTGCATTATACCTTAAATACAATGTCCATTGTGCCTTAGGAACAAAGTAGAATATTACTACTGGCCTGTATAGGCAGCACATTTTCACATTTACTGAAAACTCGCCTTCTATAGAAAACAGTCAAGAGAGAAATGTAATGTGAGAACAACTTCAGGGGCTAAGTGTTTTGCTTGATTTTTTTCTGTCTCTACATAGACATCAAATCCAAACTATATCCTCGGGAAATTGAGTGATAGATGTATTACATACCCCTAAAATCCATTGCTCGGTTATCTTTTGTTATAGTTGAAGCCATATAAACAAAATGCTAATTGAATGCAATATAACTATATTAAAATATTTGAGGATAAACAAGTATATATTCTCAAACACGAAAATACCCTTAATTCTTCTGTATAAATTCCTGCGTTCTGAGAACTTCGGAACATGGTGGAAGATCCTCAAACACTGCAGAAGAAAAATAAAGGTGTATAATATTGTTGTGGTGTTTACAATACCATTTTGACAATTGGCAAGTACAAAATAGAAACTCCCACTTAACTGCACAATGTAAGAGAGTTCTCAAGTTCGAGAGGTGATCCTGGATAGAATGAATCTCTCTGGGAATGAAAATAAATACTCATAATCAGTGAAGCATTTGTCAGAGAAATGACTCTTTTTTACTATAGCATTCTGATTTTACAATAGATTTTTTTTTTCTTTATTAGATTTGAGTTCAAAATACTTCTCTTTGTAGCTCTAAAAAGAGATACTGCTGAATACAGTGATTTCTTACAAAACTACAAATAGGATCAGATACATTCTTTTTGTAAAGGAAGGGAAAGAGCTCCTATAAGTGCCATTCAAGGGGGGCATTTTCTTGCATTGGATCACATCGTATCCAGCTATGGGTGCTGTGGGAGGACCTGTTGGACCATTTGCCTTGCTACCTTGCTCTAGAGGTAGCACAATTAGCATTCTATAAGTGAAGTGTGCTGGTCCTTTTTGTTCGAGATTTGGTGTCAGGGAGTCAGAAAGGTTCTACGATGTTACTTTGGAAATATAAATGATTTCAATATGATGGGAGGGCAGGGTAAGATGTGGAATAATGAAGGGTAGGAAGAGAGTTAAATTGCTTTTTGTCCTCTATTATATTCATACCAGAACAATAATTTCTTTGACTGATGCTCTGCCTAAAATTCCTCATAAAATGAAGAAATCTAAGTTGTCTTTACATACATCTCACGTTAACCTCATCTCATTGACATTTTGAGAAAGTATCGTGTTCAGTCTCAATCCAAAATGAATTCCCATGGTTCTATATGGTTAATAGTTCTCCTTGCTGTTTTTTAGAAAAAAAAAAAAAATGAATGGATGAGGACTCGCAGCTATATGATTTTCTGCAGACTGCCACACACATGCAGAAAGAGAGCAAGCTTACGCAAGGCATGTCAGTGCCATTTAAACATACTTCTTTTTATTCAAATGAGCTTCCTCAGAAATAAGAAGCTTTGTAAATGCATTAGGTTGATGTGGTACCCAGGCTAATGGAGACCTATTTCTGTTGCCTAGATCCTTTTATGTAACTGACTCTCTGGCTACAGTATGATGAAACCCACAGTTCTCTATTTGCAGAAGTGCTTCTGTAGCTGAATACACTAGGGATTTTGAAGGTCTTGGTTATTTTCCTCATAAGGCCAGGTGAGTGCTAAGGAAAAATCAGATTAAGTTCTTTATTTATGTCGTGTGAAATCTTTCTAAGGATTTCAATGGCAAAAAGGTCCAATATGTTGTGAGCTGTATAAACACTTCATAGAAGATTAGAACATAGACTATTTAGATCATATATATGAGTAAAGAGCATTTGTTATGACTGATTTGTGTACTGAGCTCCCCATAATTCCTGTCTGGACATAGGATTTCCTTTTTCAGAACCACTTACTGTTTCTGGCTATTTTGTAAGCTTGTAGGGATGTGTCTTTTTCTAAGGTGACCTGATTTGTATCCTTCCTATAAATTGCAGTCAAGCAACATCACCTCAGGAGAACAGGGAATGGCATTTTATCACCTCTAGAGTTGTGTATCATCAGGTCAAGGTTGAATTGTGCCAGAGGGAAAATGCGTTTGACTGCTGCTTGCACTTTGTTTTCTTTGTGACTACATAAAAGGACTTCAGTCTCCAGAGATACAATTACAGCAGCTTTCACAGATACTAAATCTGTGCACACAGAGCTGGTATACTGAAGAAATATCTACAAAGAGAACAAGGCAAACCTCGGGATTTTGGTCTGATTTCTTGACCCCTTGATCCATTCTCCAAGGCTGGGAAAGAAATTCAGGATCTGTATACCTTTTAGTTTTGTTAATCGTCATTGGGATTTGGAAGGATAGGTGGCAGTGTAGTCAGAAACCATTTGTCAATTAAGTGCATTTATAACTGAAGCTTAAACCATACGAGTCAGTAGTTGATCTCTGTTAAAAGTAACAAACCAGAATTTGCAGCCTGGAGCTGAAATGTTAATCCTTCCCTTTTAAGTTTCCTAGGGCTTCCTCAGACTGGGTAATATCTTAAACTTCTATCAAAGTTTTTAAAAGGAACACCACAACATTTTAGCAAGCTAAGAGCTTTTTTTCTGACTGTTTAAAATATTAAATGAGTAAAACTTCATTAAGATGTAACTTCCACATCTGAAGACTTACTAAATCAAAAAGAGAAGAACTAGTGTACATTGACATCATTGTAATAAATGCACAACAAATTAAAAGAGAACACAGCTCCTTATAAAGCATGCAGATGTCATTTTAAATGCTTTGAACAATAACAATACGATTCGTGGACTTCTAGCAACTTGAAGACAATGGGTAATCTACTGTGTAATAACAATGCTGAAATGCCATATTCATTACTGTACATTTCACCATGATAAAGCATTCAGAACAAAGACTTCCAGCTAGGAGAAAACAAATCCTCTCAGTGAAAAGAAGATACAGCCTTTTATGTTAAGATTAGTATTAAGTTTAAGAGATAAACAACGTTACAAAGGATCTGCCTTTGATATATGATCCATCATACTTTCAAGAACTCATATTCATTATTTAAGGGGTTTATTCTGCTGATGATAAATATAATTATGCAAAGATGTTGCATAATTATTTACAACTATCTGTTTTTGTAATGTTCTGTATAATGGTAAAACATACATATTTCTGGGAAAAATCAGTTAATTGGAAAGTGTCCCACTGCTTGAAACATCAGCATTAACAAAGCTGGCAATGAAAATTAGAATCATTCTAAACTTCTGAAAAGCTGGGTGACCTGCTTTTTTTATAGGTGAGAGAAGTGTGACAGCTGTCTAGAGCTAAGGTAATTTAAATAAATGAAAACTAGATAAGCTAAAATAGATCCTAAGAATGCCATATTGAATATGCTTTCTGGATCGTTCAATCATAGTGTTCTGCCTTCATCAGCAGAGACCACCAGATACAAGAAATATTATAAACAGACAATTCAAGAAAAATCTATTTAGAAGGGCATTCTCTTCATATCATATTTAATTAGTCATTGGTTTATGCCTTGAGGTATGAAGGCTTGAATTCCTATTATTTTATCCTACTTAATATTCATGGTTCTGAATATTCTCAGTCTTCACATCAAATTGAATCTTTCTAGCATTTTACTGAGCTAATATGCATCTTTAGCCATCTGCCTTGTGTTGACTGTTAACTTTTGACAATGAGTACCATTGCTGAATTATGCACACTGTAACGAAGCATTTTCATTTATTGCTTTTAAATATGGTTTTAGTTTAACTAAATATCCCTTTTTCTTAGATTAAGAAAAGACACAGACAAAGCCAGCCTTACTTTCATACCTTTATGACGTTCCATCTAGTTAACTTGCACCCATGCCTGAATGCAGTAGATTTTAGTTTTTCTCCTAATAGATAAAATGCTCTTGGATTTTAACTTTTTTCCTATCTAAACCTTTCCACCAGATAACCAATTCACTATCTGTGTCTTACCCTTTCTGTGTCTGTCATATTTTTTCTGAAATCCTAATATTAGAACGGAGTATTCTACAGGTGGACGTTCTCCGATTTATTCTGTGGTGTTATAAAATTTAAAAGATTAGATGACATCCCAGGTTTTTATTTCCAGTCTTTTTGTTTTATCACTGGTGGGGCCTGATGAATCCTGCAGCCTGAAGGAAGCAAGGTTGCTGCAGTTCCATTCCCCCAGGCTGAACCAGTAGTCAGGCCGAGCACATATGCCCAATGGCACACACGTGCACACATAGTACGTAGTACACTTATACATGTACACACAACTGGCCACACAGGTCAACCCAGGCAGAAAACACTCAGCACTCACACAAACATCACTAAAAGCCTCATCCTAGTCCCTTCTCTGCTTGGTTAGATTGAAGGTTTGTTGTCAGGTAATATAAATGTAAATCTATATGTGTACAGCGTACCTGCACAAAATGCACAATGACTACCTTGTAGCTGGTCGCTGGATCCTTGCTCTCCCCAGCTGTCTCAGTCCTAGAGACAAACGCACATGTACAAATGTATGCCATTTGTGCAGCGTGGCCAGCAGGGCTAGGGAAGTGACCATCACCCTGCACTTGGCACTGGTGGAGCTGCACTTCAAACACTGTGTTCTCACTGCAAGACAGACATTGAGGTGCTGGAGCGTGTCCAGAGAAGGGCAATGGAGCTGGGGAAGGGTCTGGAGCACAAGTCCTATGAGGAGCGGCTGAGGGAACTGGGGTTGTTTAGCCTGGAGAAAAGGAGGCTCAAGGGGAAACTTACTACTTTCTACAGCTACCTGAAAGGAGGTTGTAGCGAGGTGGGTGTCAGTCTCTTCTCCCAGATAACAAGCAATAGGACAAGAGGAAACGGCCTCAGGTTGAGGTAGAGGAGGTTTAGATTGAACATCAGGAAAAATTTCTTCACTGCAAGGGTGGTCAAGCATTGGAACAGGCTGCCCAGGGAAGTAGCAGAATCACCACCCCTGGAAATGTTTAATAAATGTGTAGATGTGGTGCCTAGGGACATGGTTTAGCGGTGTAGTTTGCAGTCCTGTGTTAACAGTTGGACGTGATGACCTTCAAGGTTTTTTCCAACCTAAATGACCCTGTGATTCTATGATGTATGAAATGGGTCTGCTGGTTGATCCCCCAAGCCTCAATGCCCCCAGCAGTTTACTGGACAAACCCTGGTCCTGCCAGTACTGAACTCCTGCTGTCTCTCTCTGAGTGACTCCCTCACCCTCCTGGCTCCCAGGTCACTTCCCTTACCCTCTCGATAGTCTAGCTTGGCATTTGCTAGTGATCACACCCAGATGCTCATAGCCTTACCTGCTCCAGTTGCTGGCATCGCAGACACACAGGCCCTACGATACATGATCTGACTCCAGCTGCTGGCACTCAGACCTCCGTATAACCAAGCACCAGTAGAAAGAATCCCTTCACTCGGGAAAACTGCTAGAAGTGGAGTCTAACGAGAAGACAGGGCAGACTGCTGGTCAAGTGCAGAGCATGGCCAGACGGGCATACTGATGAGGACCTGCTTATATGTGACTAGCCCATGTTATCCCTTTATCCCTCTTTATTCCTGTACTTGTTCATACCCAAACCACCTAGGCCCCTCTTTTTCTCCAATTTTGGTTTGTCCCTCAGACATCCCATAAGTCTTGTACCATCTCAAAATGCTCTTCCCTTCTATGCCATAATGTGGGAAAGCACCTTCTACTGGCTTATGGTCATACCCCATAGCCGCCCATGGGGCTGAGGCTTTCCTGGGACAGCCCTGGCAGAAGACAGAGCAGGTTTCTCTAACTGGGATGCTGGGTTTCCCCACATCCTTGTACCCCTGTGCTCTTCTAAGCCTGTGGGCTTGTAGATAGTGCAGGATGTTATCCCTCCCCTCTTGTACATGGGGCAATGATCTTTATATTGCATAACCAACCAATCACTGCTTCACATTGACCAGGTGCTTTCATGGAGCTGTCAGCAACGATACTCGTGTCTTTCCTAAGTTCTTTCCATTACAACATGGCAGTGAGCATGAATAAAGGAATTAATTTCTGAAAATCTGTCAGTCAGAAATGGCGTAACTAACACATATAGGTGGAGTTAGCCACAGTTTCAAAACAGCTGTTAATAAGACACCTGACAAGTCATCCACCAGATATATTTGATTCTGCAGTGTATATTTTAGCTCAACGTGCTAAAACTTTGATTTGTATCAACATGTATCAAACATCAGTGTTTTAATTCTCCTACAACACACAGATAATTTATCTCCAGATATTTGAAAAGAAGTTACAGTTTCAGCAGATCTCCTCTGAATCAGATAATGGTAACAAAGGAGTTTTCTGCATTTTATCTTGTCTTAATATTACAATAATCGCCTGATGCAATTTCTTCTGACAACTCTATATTTGTTTCAGGTAAATTTTACACTTGTCCTTTAATGTTTGTTTGGGGTTAATAAATATTTTAAATATGTAAAGTAGTTGGCTTGAATTTATGAAACTGCAATGATCCAGATCATCTGCCTTAACTGACAATCATTATACCCTTCTGTTAAGAAAAAATATGTTGGGAAGTTTGGAACATCTGTAACTACATGAAAATTAATGAACAAGGAAGTGGAATTTGTTAAACAAACAAACAAACATACAAACTCCTTTTTATTTGTTTTTTTATATCCTAAGCACACACTGAAAGACAGATCCTTGCTTGTTGCCCTTAATCTATTGCAGGTATCAGATATCACACAATAGCCACCAAGTAACTTAGATTTTACTGGGGTGATGGTTAGTGCTGTCATAGCTGACTAGTTTTATAAAATGACGGGATTTTCAGAGTCTAAATTTAATTTTCCATGACCTTGAGACAAAATAGCTGCAATATTGTGAAAAGAAATAGAAAACACTACTCATAGACTGTGGAAGTTTCTCTTTTGTGAAATTAGAATTATTTTCTGGGGAAAAAAGAAAAAAGAAAAAAGTTTTTCAGTGTTAGCCTGGAATGCGACTTTTCCTAAGTATTTCTTTTAAGCAGCTTTCTGTAATTCATCAGTTAATACATTATGTTCCAATTTTACTCTTGATCGTAGTTTGTGATAATTTTATAAATCATCAGCCTAGGAGGATTCCACTTAGAGGTGCAGTTATTGACTAAAAGACTGAGTTACCACTATGCAATAATATTTTTAAGTAATCATTTTTCCAGTCCAAGGAATTTCATTTGCATTCAAAAGTGTCCACAGTAAGCATTTTTTTAATTATTATTTTCTATTTATTTATTTATTTCTAGTCAGCAGTTAGCTCGTTTCTTGAGTACATGTAACTGTAGGAAATTTGTAGTGCTAACAATCCTTATGTTGGACGTTCTTTAAAGACCATAGTGCCTTCTCCTGGAAAACTCTTGAGCAGAAAATTGCAGTTAGCAGCGTAAGGGTTTTCAGGATGGGCCAAACCAGACCATCCAATCTGCACTTTTAAATGTATTTCTTGAAAATGTATTTTTCCCAAATTCTGTTTATTAGTAGTCGAGAAATCCAGTACTTGCTTGATTTCAAAACACAGAAGTTTATCAATATTTTTTTATCAAGAGAAACTGTCATATGTTCTCCTAAATCTCTTCCCTATTTCAGGATTCAGTCACCTTCAGGAAAATTGTCAGTCTTGTGTTTCAAAATGTAACAAAAATGTAACTTTTATCCTGTTCTTTTGTCTGTCATGAGTTTTGCACAGGTGGTTGTTCACCTTTGCTCATTACTTGCTGTCGGATATATCTCAGAATGATTCTGTAACAGATTGTTTCACTGAAGTATGTGACTGACTTTTCTACCTTCTAGTTTGTAAGTTTTGGTGGAGAGGGAGGCATATTGTACTAGTTTAAAATTCCTCGAACTGAAACCTTCAAATGTAATCCACATATGAAAAATGACCAAACCAAATGATTTGAACAAGTTTATTAGCATATTCAATGGCACATTTTTGGACCTGTATATTCATTTTCTTTGCCAAATGTATTTTAAAAAATTATATGGCAAAGCGGACAACAAGCTAGATCGTGTCAGATGTTCCTTAGACTTCCTAACTTTATCTGTTGTGCTGTTAAAAGAGGTTTGTTTGCTCAGGATTAGAAGACACTATTTGTACAGTTAATGTCAAAGCAAATAAACTGGAGGAAATACACTGTCTGAACAGGACTTGAGTGTGTATCTCATCTTCTACTTCTGCTTTGAAACAGTTGTACTACCATGTATGTTTATTTCCTGTGCTTGGATTTCTCAGATGAGGTGTTCATTTGTCCGGAATGCTGAAAGAAATAAAAGCTAAAAAGATATGCTAACAGATCAATGGAGATAATGAAGAAGATGACAACAGCAAAGAAAAAGGATCATTCTGCTATATTATACTTTCATATTTTTCTAGATTATTTTTTGTCAAGGTCAGTCTTTTTGCCACTGGATTCCATGGAAGGTGTTCAGTTGATCCCACTGGGAGAAAAGTGGTCCCTTAGCTGATCAGAACAATGCCTTTGTAGTAGAGATGCAGTGATACTTTTTAAAGTAGCATTCTGTAATTTGGCAGAGTTTAAGGAACAAACAGAAAAGCGTTATGTAGTACAAAATACAGTGATAAGTTGGGAAGAGGTGTCTGCAGCAGTTCAGGAAGACACATCCTAAGACTGAGCACAGAGTCTTTCTGAGGTCTGCTTAGGCTTATGATAGGAACAGCTTTGTGTACTTATTTGGAAAGAATGAGACCATCATTCAATAGGAGACTTACAAGAATAAGAAGTTGTTGAGTGTATGAAGAAATAACGATTGTCCTGAGGGCAATGTCACTTGTAGGAAAGTAAAACAGCAAAAGAACAAGAAAAGAAAGAGAGGTGAGGGTATATTTATTAAAGGCTGAACAAGTTTTAACTACAAAGGAAGCAAATGGAGAGACAGTAGAAAACACAAAACCCATGACAGAATGGAACAAAAAAATGCAAGCTAAAGAAAAAACCAACCACCCTGCAGTACAGCTGCACTGAGATATGTGACATGCTGTGATGTTTTGGAGGAGCATGGCTCGTGGATGCAGTCTGCTTTGTGGCAGACTGCACAGCGTAAAGGGGTTAGAGAACACAGTAGGTGCAATGCAGCATCTTCTCATCTGCTTCACGTGCCAGATCATGATTGGCACACGGAGTCCAGACCAGGAAGGCAGCTGCAGCCGTACTGTGGCAGTGTGCGAGACAGGTGAGCCGTGGCAGGAGAACGTGAAACATGGACCACTGGGTGAATTTCATGCTCAGGACCTGAGCAGGTGTGAACACTTATGTTGCTAAATACCTGTCTGAAAAAAGAAATTTTGCAGTATGCTTAAGCTGCTAATACTTAAAGTAACTATCCAGTAGGACAGCTTGAATGGTGATCTTGTATATCAGATCCTTTTATAAGTCAAAGTACCAGACAGTGTCTCCACTGCCTGACTTCTGACACTGAACCTGATGAGAAGGGCTGCGGTTATTCCATGGCTGCATTCTCCAGATGGATGGATAAAGTTAAACTGCCTGTTGGAAATGCTCTGGTGCCAGGGACTCTTGGGAGAGCGCTAGCTGGCACGAGTGATGCAGTGGCTGTGTTAACATTTAAGATAATTGTAGCACCGTGCCCAGGCTCTGGCACAGTTTTGTTTACTTGGTCAGATCTCTGAATCCAAGTTTGATCCAAGCTGGAGCATGAACAATGGTTATTGCGTCACGGTGCTACCACACATCAGACTCAGAAACCTGTCTAGCAATTCTGGCAGCAATATTAATGTACCGCTGTTTAGGTATTATTTATTTGTGATTCTTTCATCTTTGTTTTCAAGTGCACTTGTCTTTATTTCACTCTGAATTGTAACTGCAAGAATTTTCAGGGAAGATATACGTTGTCAAAGAAGAAAATGATGTTGAGCCCCAAGGGAGCACAATGAAACTGAGGGACAGATCTGACCAGACGAGAGGGAGCAGTCAGTCCAAGAGAAAGTGCTCTGAGAGCCCAAGCTGGCACTTTATTAACAGCTCAGAGAAACCTAGACCCATGTTTCATTTCTTAGCAGTCTCACTCCAACAGCTCTTCTTGACTCAGAAAGGCTGGTGCTACTGAAAATTGTCAGCATTTAACTGAACCAGCTCCTACTTTGCAGGTGTGCCTATGAAAAATACAGAGCATACTGAAATATAAATGCTTTTTTAAAGATGTACTTTGGGTCTGGCTGAGCCCGGCAGCAGCCCCCACAGCGCTGTGCTTGCATCGGTAGCTGGAAAGGTGGGGATAACACACCAGGGGTTTGGCTGCTGCTGAGCAGGGCTCGCACAGCACCCAGGCTCTCTCTGCAACATTCCCTCCTGCACCACCAGCAGGCTGGGGGTGGGAAGGTCTTGGGAGGGGACACAGCCAGGACAGCTGACCCAAAGTGACCAGGGGGATATTCCATGCCATATGATGTCTGCTCAGACATAAAAGCTAAGAGAAGGAAGGGTGAAGGGGGGGCATTTGTTATTTATGGCATTTGTTTTCCAGAACAACCACTACATACATGCACTGAAGCCCTGCTTCCTGGGAGGTGGGCGATCATCGCCTGCTGACGGGAGGTAAGAATAACAGCTTTTGTTTTCCTTTGCTTCCACACGTGAGACTTTTTGCTATGGCTTTCATTAAACTGCCCTTATCTTGACCCACAAGTGTTTTCATCTTATTTTCTCCCCTGCCCTGTTCTGCTGAGGAAGGGAGTGATAGAGCATCTTGGTGGGCACCTGGCATCTAGGCAAGTTCAACCCAGCACAAGATGTGTTCTTAGCTCTTATAAAAACTGGGAAGTTCACCCAGTAATAAGTGTAAGGTGCTTGAGATCATCCCTACTCCTGGGGGTTTGGTGCCTGGGGCCCAGGGCCCAGCGAGCACAGCTGGTGAAGTGTGGAGAGCTCCTAGGTGCTCTGCGACGGCCGAGGTTGGGGCCAGCCCCTGGCCCAGGGGAGCCACTTTCAGCTGATGCTCTTGCCTCGGCCCATCTGAGCTACAGCTCCCACCACCCCACAGCCATGTGCCTGGCCACTGGCCCTGCCAAGCTGATCCTACACACGGGCCATCATCCTGGCTTGGCCTTGGCCTATGGCCATCCCCAAGGATGTGTCCCATGCCCAAAGGCTGCCCCTTTGCTGCTGGCTACCCTGCTTCTGCTGGGGGTGGGACAGGAGCTGGCGGCCAGGCCACATGTGCAGTTTAGGAGGTGTATCCTGGTTTGATTTGGTGAACAATTCTTTGTGACTTTCTGTGATGCAGAAAGGCACTTTTCAGAATTAAAATTTAAATTTTAAAAGTCCCTTGGGGGGAATCAACTTTAATGACTTCTGATCCAGAGTCCAGTGGGATATTTTTTTTCTCTATCCAAATATCATTAAAGTTGTTTAAAATTACTCAAATGCAACTGAGGAGGAGAGTTACAGGGGCACTTCATGGGCACGTGACCTATGTATGCACATGTAACCATTTCTGGTATCTGAAAGGTGAAAATGTTCATTGGATTTGAGATATTTTTACTGTAATTCCAAAAATGTAACATTTTCACTTTTTCTCAGCTTGGTTAATATGATATTTTCCTGATTTCCTAATTGTAATATTAGGCTTGATTTTTTTGGTTACTACCAAGCACTGAGATAATGTTTTCAAGGAGTTACTTAGAACATCATTCTTTGGTGAAGAACTGTTGAGAAGCTATTGAAAACTCAAGCAGCTTAAATCAACTGAGCATACACAACTGGCTGTGTTTGTAAGTGAGGACTTCTCCTTACAGAAAACATGTTGGCTGTTCCCTAGGAGACTATCTAAGTGTTCACTAATTCCATCTCAACATTTATGAAAAGCTCATCTCAAAGGCCTTGTTCTCAGTGAGCTGATCCAAGCTGCCAATCGTCCTCCTGGCCCCTCCACTCAAAACCTGCCCCTGCCCTCCCTGCTCCCTGGCTGGGGGTGGTGGGACAGACCTGGCTGGTGAGGCTTCTGCCCTGATGGATCTCCTGTGGCTCTGGATGCCTGGGCCGGGGGAGCTGCTGGCCCTTGCTGAGCCAGGACACAACCCTTTTTGGTGATTCTACAAGACTCTGGAGAGCTTTTTGCTGCTATGGTTTTACATGAAAGCTTTATTGTTAGTTTTTATTCTTTTCACTGTTTGCTCTTCAAACTCTTTCTTGGCCTGCATAGTTGTACCTTTTATATCTAAACTGTCAAAATTTATGAGGCTTTTCATTTTCTTTATTTGTGTACAACAACATTTTGAAAACTACTTTCTGGTTTCTAATACTATCTTTTACTTTGCTGAATAACCATGCTAGCTTTATATTTTCCCTTTCCAAATATTTTTTAGTAGGTGAAATGTACTGTTGCTGTATTTGCTGTACGTGTATGGTGTCCTTCAGAAATTTACATGCTGCTGGGAAAGGTTTAATTCTTTTAGCTGTCTTCTCTGATTGCATTTTAAGACACTTCTTCATTTTTGCATAGCTTTTTTCTCTGAAGTAAAGCATAATGGTAATACATCTTTTGGTCTTTGTTGATCCTGTTGTGATGTTGAAACTAAATATATTCAGATCAGTTTGACACAGTGGTACTTCTGCTATAGGATTTTGTAAGCTTTGCCCTGGAAGATTTTGAACCACATTCTGCACATTACTCACTAACAAGATTATTACAGCTTCCAATTCTTTCTATAATACTTTGGGGAAATAGCATGCTAGTTTGAATCCCCTTGGGTTCAAAAGAAAACTGAATTTAACACTCCAGAGTATGGATGAACTTTCCAACAATCAAGTTGTTGTATAAAGACAGGTTGCAATTCCCTCTCTGTATGTCTATAAAATGAAAAGAATGATCTTTGTTGCATCCTTTTGTCAACAAGAATGTGGGACATCCCTTCCAGGAAAACACTGTGGGTAGAATGAACCAGGGAAAAAGCTTTTGTTAAGTACCGACTTAGCATCTAAAGTGTGAAAAGTTAACGGCATTTCATACACATCTGTGTGCTTATTGTTTCCTCCTGGCTTGCTCTAAGTGGCTTCCTGCTCATCGCACAAGTTAGTTCAAATAGCCTGACAGATAGCTATTGAAATAGCCAACAGCCGCTTCAGGTAGCCATTCCTACCTTTCTCAGTGCACCGAACAGACATTTTAATATGGGCATTGAGCTCTGGGTTCTGGATTCTGTGAAAAGACAGAGACACCTAATAATCAGGCACCTTTCATATGAGTTTTTAACAGCTAAGTCTTATAGGGTTTAGCTTTTAACTTTAAACTCCAGTTTAGCCAAGCAGTAACTGAAGGATATTCTTGTTCCCCAGGCAAATGTAACACAGCCTCTTTAAGAGCATTTTAGACAAGTTTTCACACTCAGATGTTTTCATTTATGGAATGTGACTGCTATAGCATTTGAATCAGAATTACGATAGTATTTCCTGCCTTTACCTACCTGAGTATTATGATATATTTGGCATTGCTAATGGCAACAGTTAAATAGGAAATAGGTTTCTAGGACCTCAGAAACTCATACTAGGCTGTATAAACTGGCTTTCATTTCCTGTCGAAGATGCAGTCACAGTATTTCAGGGAAATCTAGATTGTCAACAACACAAAAGTGCTGCTGCAGTGGTATGGTCGTACTATGAAACAGTTTTATCACGAAGGAGCCTACTGTGGCAATCTGGTGATTTTTATTTGGCTTAGGGACCTCATGAGACCTTCAAAGTCGAGGCTGGTGAGTTTAGATTTTAAATGTTGGTAGCCTTATGTAAAAATCCAAATCTAATTTTGCATGTACAAAGCTGTAACTATGAAACCAACTACAAACTTCCCTTAGTCACAGACAACTGTATTTTTAAATCAAAACGTGAAGTATGTGATTTACCAGAAAAGGAGGCAGCCTCATTGCTCTCTGCAGCATCCTGAGGAGAGAAAGTAGGGAGGCAGGTGCTGATCTCTTCTCCCTAGTATCCAGCTGTAGGACATGTGGGAATGGTTTAAAGCTGCATCAGGGGAGGTTTAGACCAGACTTTAGGAAGCATTTCTTACTGAGAGAGTGGTGAAACACTGACACAAGCTTCCTAGAGAGGTAGTTGATGTCCCAAGTCTGTCACTGTTTAAGAGTCATTTGGACAATGCCCTTAACGACCTGCTTTAACTTTCAGTCAGTCTTGAAGTGACCAGTCAGTTGGATTAGATGATCATTGTTGGTCCCTTCTAACAGAAAGAGTCTATCCTATTCTATTCCATTCTAAAAACCTAAACCAAATAAGACTCTTTTTCCTACACCCAGTATTCCCAACAGTGAAATACAGAATTAAAATATGAAAGGAATTCCTGGCATTAAGGAATCTGACAGAAAGGGGATGTGATTTAAAGGCTTCTGAAACATGTTCTTATTAATATGTCCCTGAAGTTATTAACTGTAATTTAGTATACACCAAATTTTGGATAACATTATGGCTGAAGGTAGAATCTACAATAAAATGTGTAATGATTTTTGGATTTCAGGGAGTGCAGCAGAATAATATCTAATTACTCTCATACTGTGTTTTTCTTCAGTGGTTCCTTTCAGTCCGATCACCACTGTAAAAATTCATACCTGTCACTACCTATTTGTGCCTTTGTTTACTGATATATTTTTCTTTTTCAATCCTCTTATTTTTGTATTTTTATCTAAGCAAAAGTTTTTTTGCAAGCAGTTATTGGATACAGTGCTCTGAGCTGTGAAATAATATTTTATATTTCTTCATTTGGTTTATGCTGAAGCATTTGTTTACTATGAATTCTAGAGCCTTTTTAGCAACATTCTAAAATCTGTAAAAATGCAATGTTCCATTTCATTCAAAATGTATTAATGCCCTTTGTTCCAAAGATCAGCACAGAAACTTTTGTAATGAACTGAGTACATATTGCCACTGAAGTAATCCACATAACATCTCCACTGTTAAATAATGCACTCTCAAACACTTTAGAAAGACTGAAGGACTCCTCTCCTCTCTTTATGTTTAATAATCTGAAGTATTCTCAACCTGTAAATAAAACAGTGCTTGAAATGCAGAGAAACAGAACATAATATTTAGTCAGTATTATCCCTTTAGGAACAGTAAAAATGAAATGCATAGAATTTGAAGGAACTGCTCCAAACCATGTGAAGTCAGCATCACCGTTATGGCTGGAAAGCATACTGCTCTGCCTCCTCGGTGTTCAGTCCACTGGCTTTTTCTGTCAGGAGTGGTAAACCCCTGTTCTTGCCTTCTGGTTATGAAGCACTTCATAAGATATCAGAACCCTCTGAAATGACTACCCAGGGAAGAAGTTGCTGTCCTAATAGATTTCAGTTTTTGTTCAGCAAGGCTAACCTTTTAATAAGCTCAGTCTATACTTGAACCATAATTTCTTGGCTCTATTATTATTATGCTACCAAAAAGCACACTCTGTTTCAATAGTTGTCTCGTACAGTACTGTGCTGCTGCTTTTCATCCTTACCTTATGACTTGCTGTTAAAGTCTATTCTCCTTGCAGAAGGGAGAAGTGCTTTGAGTGAGATTCTCAGCACAGCTTGGTCTTGGGTGCAGGGAGGTGTGGGGGATCTGAGACACCACATCAACAAGTCAATTAGCAGAGCTGCTCCACAGACGCTACCAGACTGCTGAGGCTGTAGCATTTCTTACAAAGTCAATGAGTTTTATGCCCTTAGTTCGTTAATAACCAGAATATTCTGCTTCTTTCTGACTTCTCTCAAATGAACTGTTCTTTTGGGAGCTTCCTTTATTGCAACCTGAACCAGCAAAGTCCCCTTTCAACTGTCACAGTTGCTTGATAACACCTGTAGTTCTTTATCAAGAAGCGAACATTTCAACACTAGAAAAGCCCTAGAAATCAGGAAACGTAACACCTGAGCCTTTCAAAGAATTTAGGCCACCCAAAGTATCTCTGGATATCGATTGAATGTCCATACTGCTCACCTCATTCTTGATGATAAGGACTTTCTACCAAAGAGATCACTTCTCTACCAATATGAATTGTCCCTCTGTGACTATAATCTTTCAGAATTGTTTACTGTGTTCAAAAGCGATGGATTATGAAAGGAAGAGGGTAGAAGACAGAATTTCTCAATAGTTAGTCCATGGATGAAGTTTACTTGTGCAGGAGAAAGAAATGTCTGTGATTGTCTCCCCTTTTAGTGCTCTCTTAAATTCACTGAAGTACAAGGTCATAATACACACCCTTAGAAATCAACATAAAACTACAAAATAACTGTGCAGGATGCATAAAAGAGACTGGGCACACATCTAAATATCAATTAAGAGCTGAAAACCATTCTGATTCTGTAATACTCATTTCATAATTATGCAAGGATTAAATAGATGTTGAAAATTTACCAAATGTAGGAAATTGACAGTAATGAAACTGCATGTTTACCAGTCAGATCTCTCAAATATATTCTCACTACCGTTCTGGTTTTTCCTTTGCTGTTACAATGTTGAGGGGGTTACCAAATTCTGTGATCAGTGTGTAACAAGCGTTTACATTCTTATAAGCATAGATTAAAATTTAGCTGGGAAATAGCTGAAATGTAATAATCCAGCCATGGAAACCTTGAACGTCACAGGTAGGAAAAGTGGCTGACAAGGGAAAGAGGGTATTTTGCTTGCAGAAGGGAATGACACACATGGCTGAGCTACTGCTATCAAGACAGCTTTGAGCACAGGGAAAGATAGAAGAAAGGTACAATCAGAGAAAAGAACTATAATTTTACAGAACAAGATGGGGAGACTGAGAAAGCTCTATTGTCCTGGTTTCAGCTGGGAGAGAGTTAATTTTCTTCTCAGCAGCTTGGTGCAGGGCTGTGGTGTGGATTTAGTGTAAGAATAATGTTGATAGCACACCGATGGTTTTAGTGGTTGCTAAGGAATGTTTACACTAAGTCAAGGATTTTTAAGTTTCTTGGGCCCTGCCAGCAAGGGGGCTGGAGGGGGCACAAGAAATTGGGACCCAAACTAGCCAAAGGGATATTCTAGACTATATAGCCTCATGCTTAGTATATAAAGTGGGGGGACTTGGCCAGGGCCTGCTGATCACTGCATTGGAAATGGCTGGGCATTGGTGAGTGGGTGCTGAGCAATTAATTGTACTGTGCATCACTTGGGTGGTTTTTTTTCCCCAAACGCTTTGTTTTGTTTTGGTTTTTTTTTTTTTCTTTCTCCTTCTCTTTCCTCATTATTCTTATTCTTATTCTTATCCTTATTTAGTATTAATATAATTAATTTTGTGTAAATTATTATATTGTTCTTCTCTCAACCCACGAGTTTTACCTTTTTCCCTAATCTCCTCCCCATCCCTCGGGGTGGGGGTGCAGAGGTGGCTGAGTGGTTGCCACTTCGTTGCTCGCTGGGGCTAAACCACGACAGCCCTTTGCCAAGCCAAAGGGGCCCTCCATCTCAGTGTCATGCACAGACATAGCCCCCTTGGGAGAGGGCTTCTCCTGGCAGGTGGGGAGGGGGAGGCACGGTCCTACGCCGGAGCATAGGGGCAGCCCCTGTGCCGCCCCCCAGTCCCTCCCCGCTGAACCAGGAGGATCCTCCCATCCCCTCAGCACAGGTTAAATAACATTCCCAGCACTGATTCTGACTGCCACCAGTGACAGCATTATAGGGGACTGTATTTTGTCCCCTATAATGTTAATGAAATAAATCACCAAACCAGAGCTCTTTGCCTTTACATAGTGGCTCCTAATGTAAAGAACAGCAAAAAATGGGGATGGAAGATGAGCCAAAAAGGTGTTCTCTGAATGTTTTATAGATAAGCAAAATTCATTATTTTTTTTCATACTGAGTTCATTTTCACCTAGCAAAATGCAGTGAATTTTCAGATAGCAAGTCAGTTACAGGGCTCTGAAGGGACACATTTGGAAAAGCAGATCCACGTTTAATTGTATGGAGTGGTGCTGTACAAGACCTTTTTCAACAGTGAAACAGGAGGAGCGCAGACTGAATGGGATGGAAGCTTGAGCAAGGTCAAGCACATTGCAACAGCTTGTGAGTTGTCCTGTGTTACCTCGTTCTGCAAACATACATTTCTCATTCTATTTAAAAAGTAGATCAAGCCTGTGACTGTAAACTAATGTTTTCTGAATTGCAGTTTGGGTAAGCAAAACATACCAAAGTAGTCTGTTAGCATGACTCTTGGAATGCAATTAATTTGTTGAAACATCTCTTCTGTTTGTTGGTCTGTAACCAACAATTTCCATGTTCAAATTGTGGCCTCTGCTTCGCTTTGATAATATTATCTCTTTCTCCTTTCAAGGTTTGTTACTGTCATTCTTTTGTAATCCCAGCTGGAATGACTGTTATATTTCAGTTTCTCAGTCTAGTTGTGTGTCAGTCAGCACAGCTAGTACTTCTGTCTTCTTCTTATATTTTTCCTTCATGCTTGGCAGAAAAAAAAAAGATTTGTGATTAACTGTATTCCAAGTTCCTTATGAACACTTTTTTTTTTTTTTTTTTTTTTTTGCATTTCCCCCTATAGTAACACCAAAATATTTTCCTGTCAAATTACATGTCAAGGAATACCTAAATAAGTCTAGATTCTAGAGATAAAATTTGGCAGTTTTTCTTAGTAGTGTGACTACATAATGCTGTCATTTTTCACTCCTTACTCTGATATAAGGAGTAGATTGTTCCCCCTAAATATAGCTAGGTCTCAAAAAATCTGCTGGAACAACTTGGCTAGTGACAATCCACCTCAATATCTATTTAATGTTCTCTGTACTATAGTGAGTTTTAGAGATGCAATCTTTGGAAGACCCAGATGAATCAGACTGGCAAAAGGCACATTGAATTGATCTGTTATAAAAATGAAACATCCAGTACCGTGTGCACATTGCACCACATATAGCTGGCTCTCAAAAATAACCATTAAGTCTTCAGTTAGCAGATTGTTCTTACGCACCCATTCCCATCTTTTCATACCTCACTGTTTTTGCTTCATGTGGATGACTGTGACTGAAAGGTGAAAGCAGGAGGCTATGAAAAGTGAGTGGTAATAATTTTGAAGACCAAGGATATTGATACACTATACTCTGCCGTGATCTTCGTACAGAATTAAAAACTGCCCTAGCACTGTAAGAGGAGAGGCAGAGGTTAGTTGCTGGAAGACCCAGCACTCTGCTCTCCCCCTGCCTTTTAGTGCCCCAGCTAGCATCACCTCTAGAATCATTCCACCACTGTTCCACTTGGCCCTTACTCACCAGTTACTTACAGTATGCTTGAAGCTTCAGATGTGCCAATAAACCACAGTTTCCTTCACTGAAATTTTCTCCTATACCCCAAATCTAACCCATGCCTACTTCAAGCCTAGACACTTCCATTCTTGTACCCAGCGCTGAAAGATGCTTTCTTCTTTCTGTGGAACCCTCCTTGCTGCACTACAGTCACTCTGTGACCTGCCTGTGTCAAACAGCCATCTATCCGGCTTCCCTAAAGGGGGTTGAAAATCTCTTCTCTCCCTCAGGTTACACTCTCTGTTTAACTCAATGACACTGTATTTATTGCAAGGTCAAACCCAGCAGCAACAACCTGGAAAAGACAGCAACCTGCAGGGAACTCAATATTCAGCTTCTCGGGAATTAATGAAAAGGACTTCCACAGAAGCCACCTCCTTCTTCCCACAGTATACATGTCTTGCGGAAGTGTGTGGAGGCACTGAAATATTCTGAGACTGGTCTGATAAAATCACGTCAGATCCCTTGCTGACACAGGGGATCCTTCAGGTTATTGCACATCAGTCACATTGGCTTGTGTTTGCAGTGCACCTGACACAGCAAGGTTATGAATAACACTAAGCCTCACTTCTTGCACTGTGCTCATTCCTTCCATGTAATTGCCGGTGACCATATCAAATGATCTAATTTTATTATTTTTTTTAATCTGGTAAACTAAACAGGTGTCAGACTTCTCCTGCTGGTGGCTAACAGTGCGTTTATACCTTTTCTTGCCTTGTATTCTCCCGCATGGCACAATGTCCTTGAGGGGTATGCAAATGCAAAATATGGGGCATGATGCAAAGCAAATATTCTGTCATTAAATTAAAAAATACAGAGGAGGAAAAAATTTTGTGGGCAAATGTAATTAAAAATCAAAGGTAGCCTTTAGATTTCTGTTCTTTTCTTATCTAGAAAGTCAAAGAATTAATTTTATTCTGCAAGGTAGCTACTTTTTTAGAACTGGCCCAAATGAATCTGTAATGTAATATGAATTCTATTGAATTCAAACCTATGGTATTTCCTGTTTGGTTAGAAGGATATAGTCTCGTGGTCAGAGTTATTTTAGGATCGCTGTTTCTCTTCCAGAGATACACGTTGTTTAATGTGTTATTGCACTGGTAAGGTACTACTGTTTTCTTGTACTCACATTTTCATAGCTCATGCTCTGACCTGTCCCTGTTGCACAATAAGTATTCTGGTGTTAACTTAAGACCTGACTATATTTATCATAATTTCTTGACTTGCCTTAAAATCCGGCTTCCGAATATGTTTGCTTGTCTCACTGCTTGCTCTGACCAAGTATGAGGCTTTTTTCCTTGTTCATCTTGGCAAACAGTTGTTCATGTGAGCAGCTTCACTGGCAGTAGGGTAAGGGCACACAAACTGCAAAATACTGAGTATTTTCAAGGACTAATGTTCTAATAAAAACCTCTTTTTCCCCCCCGAATATTTTTATTACGTTGATAATTAACTCTATGATGAGTTATAAATAAGTCTGAGTAGCTGAAGATGTAGTTCATACCTGTAAAAAGGTACTGGAGACATCACTCAAGCCAAATATACTCTCAGATACTATATATGAAGGAAAAATGAGATACATGTATAACGCTTTTCATGTACATAGTTAAGAAATCCATGTTATATTTTTATCATTTTCCAACCCCATCACCTCATAACTTTTAACAATATATAGGTACATGACTTTAACATTTTATCTATTACAAATTGGAGTTTCACTGAAATCAAAGTATTTTGAAAAGTCAATTAAAAAAATGTAATTGAAAGATGCTGAGACCAATTCTAAGATACTTTTTTTCAACAGTGTCAGAACATTTGTGGTCAGATTGATGTATCTAAACGTACATATCTAAAGTAAATGCCTACACTAACATTGCTGTTTGGACATTGCAATGGACAGAAAGGCAGACGTACACTGTAATGTAGCCATTTAACGTGGAGCAGAGTCAGTGTGTTTTAAATGTGCCTGTTTCTCTCAGCTGATGACGGTGCAGAGGGACTCAGTTGCTCAAACACAGGCAGGTAGTGCCATTTTAGATATCTGAAGTGTAGCTGACCTCCAGCTGCTACTCCAAAGCACATAGACCTCCTGCACGATATCTCCTAGCTCTGTGAAGGCATTTTGGTTACCACACAGTATCTAAAATGGCACCATATATCTGTGCTAAGGTAGCCGAATATCTCTCAAAGTTTATTGTTTCACTTAATTTCATTTTCACTTTGAGCTTTGCTGCATTCTCTCTTGATGCTTTCAGGGTTCAAGTATTCTTTCCATCATCTTGGTACACGCTAGAGGAACTTCCTATTCTGAAAACAACTTCTTTCTCTATGATTTGCTGCAAAAGCAGTTCTTAAGTTAATCTATGCCGCTCCAGTGGAAAAATAGCATCCTCAATACTATATTGTTAGGTTATGTTAGAATATGTTAGGATATTCTAGCATGCAGTTTTTAAGGATCTCTAATAGGGGTAGCATGTCTGCTGCTTGCCAAATCAGTTAAATACAGCTTTACCACTAGTTTTAGGTATGAAATAATAACATTTATTTAAAGCCAGAAGCTGTAAATTTGTAACAGTAGAACACAGCTGAAAAAAATACAATCTGTTAATGTTATACTTAATGTGATACCTTTCTCACTTACTTCAGCATATCATGTCTCTTCTATCTTTTTTTTTTTAATAGGTGAAACTGAAATCTTATATTGATTTTCTATGATGGTTATGGTTCTGTTATATAAGATGTCTGTTATGATCTCCTTCCCAGCCTGTAGTGGTCAACAAAAGGTAAATGTCAGAGATCAGAGGCTGTGACCTGCCTGTATTATGTCAAGTTAGAATGCCCACATCTTGCATAATTCCTTCTTATGAAAGCTTCCACCTGCATTTGCTGTAGTTGAATGATGAGTCATCACATGGTGATGTGAAGGATGAACCTTCTTTTCTTTTCTTAAGGTCTTTTCAGTAATGTTTTGATTGTATACCATGCTGGAATATTCATGTATAAGCCTCTCTTCTTACCTTTTTCTCTGCTAAAAGCATTTTCAGGGATAGGTTGGAAAAATGAGTTACATTGTGTTACAAAAAAGGTGGGATATATAACCTTCCTACTAGGGCCATGAGGAGTCCTTGCATATGAACATAGTGTAAAGATTGTATATGCTTCCAGATAGAATATAGCTGAAAGGAAAGTGCTAAATGTGAATAGCGTTCTTCATTCACTGTACCCAAACCTGTGGTGCTGTCTCACCATTAAGTTTAACCCTTTATTTTATATCATAGTACTTGGGCATTACTGAAATCACATTTCCACAGGAAGACAATTCCTTTTATGAAGTATCTCTGGGATGTGAGATATACTTTGAGTTTGGTCTAGAATTAAACTGAAAAGTTATTACTAATAAATGTTATTATTACCTATAATGTCAAACTTGAAGTATCCCAGACTGAAGGTTGCAGGTAGGAATACATGTGCACACTAAAAAAACCTGCTGTCTGACCTATTTGCTCTTTTAGAGGTAATTATATGGAGGGTAATTCCTATCACCAGGCTTTTTAGTGTTTGTTCATAAAGTTCCACAAGAGAAGTTGGAAATTGTCCCTTGTTTTAATAGGAAATCGGTAGCTGCCACTTTTATCTTTATGTCACTTCAGATGCACATTAGCAAACATCTCCCTTGCTTAGTGTTAATTTTTGGTACCAAGAAATAAGGGGTTTCAAGCAGTATGTTAGTACTTCTCAATCACAACTCATCTGTGGATGTGAATGGCATTTTTTTGTCCATGTTCCAAAAATAAGTAGGATTCTGAGAAGTTATGATTTTTGTTTTCCTGAATTGATCCATCAATTTTAGTTCATGTGTTTTCTCACTGATAGAGGCTCTGCTGTGATACTTGTGGTTTTACTTTCCATTAAAGTATATCTTGTTATCTTGTAGAAAGTTTTCAAAAAGCTTGACTTTGAGATTAGTTCAAATGTGGCATTCATTGAACACACTTAATCTTCTAAATTCTCTGATATTGATCTGCAGAAAGAGAAGCTTATGCCTTTTGATGGAGATGTATTTATTTAGTCCAAATTGATGATGACCCTCATACTATCACATTGTTGAACAATTCCCCCTCCCCTAATTTAAGGGACAGTACAAGATCTTGGTAATTTTTGCATGATTAAGATTAAAAATAAACTTTGCCGTTGCAAAGCACTGGTTCTTACTAACATGGCAGCATCACTAGCTTCCAGTTACAAAAAATAAGATAAATTAACTGTTTCTGTTCGCAGATCAAGATTAAAGTGCTGTTTTCAAAAGGTGCTAAAATATCTTTTGATAAATATTTACCTGCCATGAGCTCCTTCACTTTGTACCCTGGAACAAAATGTTTGCTTCTAGTCAAAAAACACAAGGGGGCAGTTTAGGATAACAAAACAAGAAAGGTGTAGCAAAAGATAAGAAAAAACTCAGTTTTAGAAAAGTAGCTTTTCTGAATCTTCAAATTAGGGTTGTATAGATGCAGGGAGTACCCTTAGCACCCAGAGATTTCTGGTCCAGACAAGAAATATAATACCACAGAATGTATTTTAATATCGAAAAGGCCTTTAGTGAATGGAAAAGAGGGAAGAAACAGCTCATACCAGCTGGGCATGTTGGAGGGATCTTTCTCAAACATGTTTTCCTTTTGTTCAAGAATTTATATGCATCAATTACCAGAACAGATTAGACAATGTTTTAGTTTGCAGTTTTAATGTGATAAGCATTAGTGCAGCCAGCTGCACCATGGCACCGAGATAAACTGGATTTGTTTATAATTTACCTTGTTTCCTGTAGAGAGTCTAAACCAAGTTTTGCCACAAAGGCTAAACTGCTGTACTGAAGAAGGAGTATCATGAATAAAGGCTGTGTGAAGAATGAATAGATGTACCATTTTAAACTTCTATCTTGCTGTGAATACAATGCAAACATTGTCTCCTTTTCTATGGTAAGCTCTTGACATTTCTATAGTTGCATATTCTAACTGCTTTACTGCAACACAGTATCAGTTTCCACAGCACTGCTTGGCCAGGAGCAGCCCGGAATGATTCACAATTCAGTGAAAGCTTGCAGATACCTTGCGGTGTGCCTCTGCTTTGGGTTAATTTTGAGTGTACAGGAAAGGTAAACCTACAGGAGGGCAGGGGGTTTTATTCATGATAGAGTGACTCTTGGGAAATCAAGATAGGAGATCGGAAAGTTAACATATCCAAGTATGTCCCCAGGCCTACCTTACGTCCCTCTCGCCCTCTAATGTGTTGGAAGAATTAAAGGAATCAAGAATCCCCAGGAGGAGTTTGGACTGACTTAATCAGTGTTCATTTTAACACCTCCTGCTGCAGTACTTCAGGAGCAGGCAGCTCCAGCACCACTGGAGAACCTACAGGAACTTTTGTGCCCCCTGATCAGGCTGGCTTCAGTTCTGTGGTCTCATCGTGAATGCTTCTACTGATGAACCATTCTGTGCTGATGGCCACTGATCAGAAGCTGGGGCAGGGGCAGCGTCTCTAGTCTGAACTCTGCTTAATGGTTGCCTTTTGCATGGTGGGGCATAGGGGAGGAGAAATCCTTAATAACCTCCAGGCATAACTGTGTACTTTCAAACTAGGAGATTGGCTGAAGGTTAAAAACTCAAATATGACACACTTTCCACTGATCTGAAAAGTTGTTGCTGTGATTGGATCACCCTTCTGCAGCAGGAAGGGTCTCCTTTCTGAGGAGGGCAACCTTAATCTGTTGGGTTCTGCATGAGGCGACGAGGCTGATGGCACACAAAGGCAGCTCTCTGCTGGAACACATCGCAGTGTGACTGCACTGTTTGGAACATCTGCAGTTCTCTGATAGCTTTTAGAACTACTTAGAAGAGAAAACACTTTTGTAACATAACCATGGGATTTGTACTGACTAGACTTTTTTCCTGTGTTGATTATAGAAAGTACAGAGCACCGGGCACCTGTGGCCAGCGGACCATTCCTGTTCTTAAACCCCTGTGTTGTATCAGAGGTGGCACTAGACAGACTCAAACCATGATTCTTTCTGCACAGTTCTGCAGTCTAGGTTGCTGCCTGATGATTTAGTCAAGGACATATTCAGTAGGAACCCATGGAGCAGTGTCACTATTGTGCAACAAAAGCTCTTGAACATTTAGATTGGCATTAGATTCAGGTTAGATTAAAATATTCGGCAGAAATATATAGGGATACAATTTCCATACACTGTGAACTTCTGTCAAATGTAATGGTCATCGGGCCCCCAGTCTCTCATATTTATGTCTTGAAGACAATTTAGCCTAATCAGCTTTTCCTTTTGGAAAGTTTAACAGTCTCTGTTTGGTATCTTGCACAACAGGATAAGTATCTGTTAAATGAATGAATAAAACAAAAATACAAAGAGCACAATACCCAGAAGCAGCTGGTAATTGCTGTCAATGACAGGCTACTTTCACTGCACTTGGATTATTTTATTTTATACCTAAGAATGGGAGGAATATTAAAAAGGTTCAGTTTAGCAGTTTTTGCATTTCTTCCAATGCATAAAGTCCTCCTCATATTTGCTACTGCCTACTCATGGCTTATTCCCTATCTGACACTTGAGTAATTGTTGTAAACCATTGCATCCGTGATTTACTTTGTGTTTCCTATTGTAGGTGACAGTTAACGTATCTTGTCTGCTGCTATGAAATTTAAAAAAATGGTCTGAAAATGTTAAGAACAAACACTTGCAAAGACAGGGGCAGGAATAGAAAAGCTCTTATATTTTCAAAATTCATGTGCTCTGAAAATCTCAGCCCACAATATAATCAGTGCTAGGATGCTTAAAGTATCTTCTTTCCAATAAAATGCAAGTGACGATAGGATAACACTGCTTGAGAATTTATATTTCCATGGTAAATTCCTCCAGCTACAGAAGTGATGTACTGTAGACAGTAAGCAAAGATTTGGTGTTGCAGATTTTCACAGGCTTTCTAAGCTTACTCTGCATTTTGCTCCAGACTTCTTCCAGCTGAAACCTACTGACATCAGAAGAGTTCTATCATATTTAAGCTGTTTCAACTAAAGTGAACAACAGAATCTTAAACCAATAAAGCTTAATCAACACTGGAAGGACAAAGATATAACAAACTAGGGTAGGTAGTGTTAATTCTGAATACATCAGCTGACTAGAACTTTGCATCTGGAAGTGGTACAGATCAGGAGGTCATATACCTAGCTCAGAGAGAGAGGAGACAATAGTGAGCAACCTTGCTATCTTTGAGAGATTCACATACTATTGCTAAGTTTTACACCTATCATAAAATACGTAAGTGTCATCTTAATATCTAAATGTGCTGTCTATGAAATATCTATGCAACTGTTTCACTTTCCAAATGCTGACAGTTTGGTAATGTTAAGAATGAATTTTAACTGTCCCTTAGGTATTTAATTAGATGCATTTTCTAATGCAAAGGACACTTTTAATTTTACCATGACAGCTTCAAATGCGCAGAAAAAAGGTGCAGCTCACTCATAGCTAGGTACATTGATAATCACTGCAGTCCAAACCAGTGGCTGGCAAATCATGGACTACAACAGAAAAAACATAGTGGCTGCAGTTTTGACAGATAATGTCAAATTGAAACTGTGTAGTAAGAACCTAGTTTCAGTTGATGATGACACAAGGAGTGTCTGGTATACATGCAGATGCCATGAGTGTAAATGGGAATTATTAGTCTAAACTGATCCATAACACAGTATTTATTATATTCACGTCAAGCTTTTTGGTGCTTCCGTGTTTAAGCACCTATTTATTCAAAAATTTATGAAGAGTATTTTTGGTTGAAAGTCCTTAGCTGTGTACACCTTGAAAGGGCTTTTTAATGGACCTGAACACCCTTCAGCTTGCAATAAATTATCTTCTTTTTAGGAACAAATATATCATTCGCAGTCTTGCCAAACTCATGCTGTCCTTTTAAATCACTTCTTTTCTTCTTTCTTTCTTTATCTGTTTATATATGTTATACATAATTTTAGATTATTGTGTAGGTTATTGCAGGTAACAAACGGGAAATTGTGATTTAGTTCTTTTATTGTGAGGGAGACCGATTAAGCACTTTGTCTAGTCAAACATCAGTGGAAAGTCTGTGAGAAAGGCTGGCGAAGAAATAAAAAGACTGCACTAACTCAATAGGCATAAAGTGTCTGTGTGTCCTAGGACTTAATCCCACTAGATACCGCTGGGCAGTTCCAATAGACATTGGAAGGAGTTTAGGCTGTTCATCGTATCACAGTAGGTCCATAACACCTGTCTAGCTTCTGCCCTAACTTTCAGGTTTTGGTGACATGCTTAGGCTTAACATTTGCTCATCATTTCATCCCTTCCATCTCATATTTTCAGCATGCCTCTAACTAAAGCCTCAGTCGTATTGTGATAGTCCCTCAGTTTGATGAATAACTCCATTTCTGCCAATCTGAACATGCAGTAATAAATAAAATTGGCCAAATTCTTTCATACAGTTCATGTCTGGAATGCAGAATGTTTTCCTGGTATTGTCCAGATGTCCTCTAAACAAGATAAAATTTGCTGTGCAACCTTCCATGTCTTGAATATACCATTATATCTTCAGCAGTCTGAGTTGTCAGTGGTTTTCTTTAATACCTTTCATCAAAATTCATACATGAGAAGAGCGAAAATGAGAAATTCTTTCCAATAAGACTGAAAATTGCTGCCCTATTTATCATTTTATAAGATTTAGTAAGTAAAAATAATTTTGGAAAGAATGCATTTAAAAGCTGCGTTTATCCCAGTTTCTGTTTCATTTCAGAACAGTGTCAGAATGGGACAAATATGCATTCTATAAAAATAAATATTTATTTGTCTTTCCCCCCTCCCTTTGTTCAGTTCATTTATGTTATTTATTTTGTAAGTAGCTTTAAAGAAATGAGCTGCTTTCTTTGGAGGTTTGGCCTCATAAACTATAGCAATTTTTCTTTAATTTTGAAGGTGTTTATGTAAGAGTCGGAATAGGGCTGCTTTCCCTGAGTATGTTTCAATCGTTATTTAAAAATTACAGTAGACGGTATTACACCTTTGAGATATCCAAAACAAGTAGCTGCTCAGTCACTAGAATGACAAAGTGATGGTGCTGTAGCTGAGATGCTCTCTAGCCTGCAGCTAAAGAGCCATAAAACACTGAAAAAGCTGTTTGAAGTACCACATTCATACACATACACAGTTCCAACAGAATGAAGGGAGCTTACAGGACTTGTGGCAAAACAGAAGCAAAATTAGAACACAGCATCTGTAATTTACTACTTGCCATTAAAAGATCCTGCCTTTATTCAGTGTTGTGGAAATTAAAGCATACGCTGCACTTTGATAACTTTGTCTTATTTAAGTAAGCCCTCATCACTGTGCTGCAGCGTGCCTATTTGCAATACATTGTAAGGAATTAGCTGTAAAGAGGTAACTTCCAGTTAAGTAGTAACAAATGGCTGAGATTTCTTAGTCCCAGTTAGATCTGCATATCTGTCTCCATCACATTCTGTCATTATTCCCATTTTGCAGAAGCTTAGAAGGTTCAGTGATTCGCACAGGGCAAGGGACACTGCTCTAGTGAGTAAGAAGTTTGAATGACTGAAGTACTTTATTCAAGTCACTAGAAAATGATCTCCTGTGTTTAACAATGCCTTAAAACTACCACACTACAAACTATTAGCCACACATCTCTTTCTTACCTCATTGTTAATTCATGGACACAAAAAAAGTACAGCTGAAACTGAAACATAAAACATAAAAATTACCATTCTTTAACAGCCCAGTGGTCCACATAATTTGGTGTCCTGTCTCCAGCAACTACATGGTGTTTAAAGGAAGCGGTAAGTGCAATCTACTCCATATGTTGATTAAAGTGAAGTAAATGCCTGTAGGATATTTTCATAAAGACCATTAAGCCAAGTTTGGCTTACAGTCTGAAGCCCTGGATTTGATATCCAAAGTTTTCAGATCTATTGTAATTCATCTGAAAGGGTTGCCTTAGTGAATTCAGAAAGATCCATTTAATTTGTTCCCAGCTAAGAAAGCTGCAATTCTACAATGCTGTTTAACTCAGTAGTTCTCCCTGATGTGGGCTGGTGCTCTAAGAACTCCAAGAGCAGAAGACTTTATCTTCTAAACAACATTGGCTCCTGTCTCCCTGGCAGACTGTCCACTACAGAAAACCTGGGCACACTTGTCTTAGTTTAGACAAAGCTAAATGCAGCCATGATGTGGAGAAGAGAAGAGTCTTCAAGCCATAAGGCTGTGATTGCATCACGTCGGGGGAAACACAACTCCCCCTGTGTTGTACTTAGGGGAGATTGCAATTGCCTCAAGCGATGTTGGCAGAACTCTGTTGCTGATACAAATACCCACTTTGGAAGGTCCTGTTTGACTTTTCTGAGGTATTCAAAATGCCTGTGAGCAATCCAGCCCAGAGGAATGTTCTTCAGGAATCTCCAGTTTTAAGCATTATATTTTATTTTTCCGTGTAAGCTGTAATTCAGTGTACTGCTTAATAAAGCTTGATACTAATCATACATAGAACTGTATTTACGCTCATTAGCTAAATTCAGTAGTATAATAAATATTTATCCTGATTTTATTTCTCTGACTTTCCCAGTTGCAGACAGATTAATCATTCCCTAGGTTCCTATACCATTAATTCAGGCAGGCCTTTTAAAGTCACAGGAAGCAGGTATAAAGAAAGACCAAAAGACCTCTGAAAATACCAACAACTGTGTTTAGTACATCAGACACTGGTGCACTGTCTTGGAATTCTCTAAGTTTAGAAATGTATCTGAAATGACTAGGAGTCCTCAGAGTTAGGAGTTTGATTGTTCGAGGTTCCCCACAGCTAAGAGAGATAAGGAAAAGAGAAGTACTTTTAGAAGGTGCCACCCATGCCCTGTTTATTTTCTTGTAAATGCGAATCTTTTTTCCACCGATACAATCACTTTGTTCCTAACTTAGACCTCTAAATCCAGCACCTAAAAGTTGGGGAGGATGACTCTTCAATCCTGTATGGCATGTGCCAGACACCTCCCCGGCTAAACAGATTTCATCTGGTCTTTGTCAAAGCAAATGTGTGCTGATGTTCCAGTAAGAACCTAAAATTAGGAGACATAAATCCTTTTCAGAAGTGTAGTTGTTCTAATTATTCTTAAATTCTTCATCCTCTTTATGGAACGAATCCCTGATTCCTATATAGTGGTGAAGACATTAATAACAGAATTGTCTTTCAAGTAAGCTGAGAATGCACTTCTTACAGACTATCTAAACACTACCCTTACAAATGCAGGAGTCCTCCCAAAATGCAAAACTGATGAAGCTGACCCTCCATACCAGGTCTGACCCCTGCAGGATTTAGCCTTTAATAAAGTTAGCAACGTATTAATTGGTCCTTATTCAAACAAACAATGCACATAACCTATCATGAATAATATCCTCAGTACTGGGGTTCACTAGAATAAGTAAATATTTTGGCAGTGACTAGGCTGTATCACATCAGCGGTGCTTCAAACTAACATCAGAAAAGAATATAAAAGCAAAAGTACTATAAGCACAGAACACAGGAAGAATATGCTCATTAAAGACTCCAACATTTTATAACAGCATGGCATCTACAAAACAAAAGTGAAGCTGAAAAAAAGGCAAACAGTCAAAGGACCAAACTGAATGGGAAACTATTAATTAAGAAAGGCATCTGCAAAGTGTAAGCTGCACAATTAAAATATTAGTGGTGATTAGGGTGTCATTTCTGTAACAGTAGCAGATTATAAAAAATTAACGCTGTATGGCTATGGAATAGAACAACACATTTGAGAATGTCTCATTAGATGTAAACATTTCACTTGAGATGAAAGAATATCTGCTTGCTAATTTTTCATAGGACTTAGAAAAGAAAGAAATATATGTAGTATGTAGAGATTTTTTCTTTGTTTCTCTGTATCTTTTCTTTTTTATATTATTGCTGTCCTGAAGGATGGGGAGGACACTGAGAGGAGACAATCTTGAAACAGGTAGACTTAAAGGTAAAATTGTACAATTTTTTGATTGCAGTGAAGTTCCACAAATAATACCCTTTTTTTCTGATTATCTACTGAAGTTTTGCTAATTTGCCAGTGGACCCAAATAAAATAAAAGGATCTATCTCAACAATTATGTGTAGCCTTTAGTGAATTGTGACATATAACCACAGTTTGCCTGCTTTCCTCTCACTCCAAGGCAACAGCTGAAAGAGAAAGGGGAGGAGAAGGAAGGGAGAGGGCACCTCCGGTCTTTGTGAAGGTCTCCTCATCATGTAAGAAAAGTTAGGCTTTCACTATGCATGTGTCATTTTCAGGAGAAATTGTCCTGTTCTAGGAGGATCCAGTTTTCCCAGGGACAGTCCTGAGTAGTGGTGGTGGAACAAGTTTTGGCTCAGAAACAGTCCTGTGGCATATAGCATCACAAATCCCTCTGGTTCTGGAGAACCTGTGTGAGAATTTCATTTTACCATATTTACACTCAAGTGGTTCATGTCCTTCAGATCCATGGGTCAAGGACTGTTCTTTTCAGTAAGCATTTAGTAATGGATTTTAGTACTCTGGGACAGTTTTGTTCCCTACTGGTCAGCAACCAAAGGAAAAATTTCTTTCCCACAGGTTGTCAGAGAGGATGATCTGCCGTGTTGGCTTCCCTTAGTGTGCCAGTTACAAACCGTGGTAGTTCAGCAGGTGTTTCATGAGTCATGTTTGCAACAAGGTACTTCTGAAACAGAAACGGGCTAGACTGGGAGCAGGGAACATGGTGCCTGACTCAAGTTAGGCTATGGCTATTCGACAGTCTTGCATAATAATGTCTTTGGGTTGTTTTTTTTTAGATTAACCTTTAAAATTTATGTGAAAAAAAGCAACTATATCTTCAGTTCTGACTTAATTTAATTTTATGTTACTTTGTGTTAGCGAATCACTTGGGTCTCCAGCTATCCTGCATCATCATTCCGCTGATGGCTCGATTTGCGTACACAGCCGTGTCACTTTAGGAAGTGGCTTTAGGAAGAAGCCCTGTTGAGTGTGCCCTGTGGCGAAGGGCTTCTGCCCTGGGTGCCACACAGGCTGTCTCCCTGGGCTCTCATGGCACAGCACTAAGCCTTTTCCAGACTCACAAAACTGTAATCAAGTATGCAGGGTCCAGCAGGGTCTGGGCCAGCACTTCTGTCCCCTGCATGGAGTGTGAAACTGGGCTTGAGAGCAGCCTAAGAGAAATGGGATGACTTCAAAGATGAACTAGGGAACAAACAAAAGTCTGGTTATATTAGGCCAGAACAAGATTATCTATCTATCTATCTATCTATCTATCTATCTATCTATCTATCTATCTATCTATCTATCTATCTATCTATCTATCCTATCTATCTTATCTATCTTATCTATCTACCTACCTACCTATCTATCTATCTATCTATCTATCTACCCATCTATCTATCTATCTATCTACCCATCTATCTATCTATCTATCTATCTATCTATCTATCTATCTATCTATCTATCTATCTATCTATCTATCTATCTATCTATCTATCTATCTATCTATCTATCTATCTATCTATCTATCTATCTACCTATCTACCTATCTACCCATCTATCTATCTACCCATCTATCTATCTACCCATCTATCTACCCATCCATCCATCCATCCATCCATCCATCCATCCATCCATCCATCCATCCATCTATCTCTCTATATATATTTGTCTTCCCATGCAGTCTTGGGATGGTTATTTAATTTTCTACTTCCTAGTCTTTTTCTGCCTAATAATTTTATTAGTTACGTTCTTCTTAGAAGTTTTAAGGGGTAGTTGCAAAGGTGATTTCTATTTCTGCTTTTAGGCACCAGAGTCCTCACTCCTAGCTACTTTTACAGGCCTTCCCTTCAGTCTACATCCAACTTTTTATAAGGGAAGTTGCTTTAGGAGCAAGTGAGTTTCTGGCTCTGTGATTGCCTCTCTTGGCTGTGGGCTGCCTGTCTGCCCTGCCTCCCTGCTGTTCCTGATGATGACAATGATGTGGAAAGAAAGTTCTTGGCGGTGAGGAAAAATCCCCACAACAATATTTTTTTACTCAAAGTCATTGAGCACTTTTTGTTCATTAGGGGGGATGTAAATGAAGTGTGTTTCTGTCACAACATGTACAGGTGAGAATACGATGAAGTCAAATTTGTATATCATTTAGCAAACATGAAGGCTGAAATTTATGATTAGTTTCCTGAAAGTAATATTCCTGTAGGTATTTATCTGTTCCACATAAATTTTCCAATTTTCCTATTATGTTTATAGGTCAGACTAAAATCTGTGGCTTACAGGAGATAACTGTGTGGCATAAAATTTAACTAAACCATAATTTAAAGAAGTATCTTGTTACTTGGTTTCAGTAATAATAGGCAGCTTGAACAGTGACATGCTAAAGGTGATGTTTTATGGAGAGCATTATGGCTATCTAGTTTTATTCATCAAGTTTTGTCATGTACTGTAAATTGTAAATCTCATCCTACATACAAGTTCAGTTTGGGATCTTCAGAGAATTAGGTAAGGAGGTGTTAAAAAAACCCCATAGATGCGACAATGATTTATTTTTTTAAAAAAAAAAAGAGGTTAGAAGTTAGGAGTGGGTCTGTAACAGCAGATAAGTTGCTGAGACTATAGTGGAAAATATTTAAGTTCCACTGGAAGCCAAGTCTCAGAGCTTTACAGGAAGAGCAGAGTCCAATAGCTTCACATATAGATTTCAAAGTCTCTACCTTACTCTTTAGTTCTTGCTTACCTTCCTTCAAACGTGTTTCTTAGCTTTGTAGGTTATAAATTCAGTAGTAACAGAAGACTCATACTGCACAAATGCTATGGAAGTAGAAGTTTAGTACAGCCAAACTGATAAAGTTTAGACATCTGTCCATCAATTTAGACATTATTTTCACACAATTAGTTTCTTTTCAAAGGTCTAGCACTTTGAAATATTAAAAAAGCTGTAAAAAAATAATTTGTTTTTAATTTGCAAATAATATGATTATATTTTTTAACCTTTTGAATCATAAAATATTTGAGAAGTTAAAAATGAAAATTGCAAAACCAAGATTCATTTCATTTACAGCTGTATCAAGGAAGATGGGGTTTTCCTCCCCCCAGAGAGAGCAATAATCAGTTCTAACAATAGGCCCAGTGAACCTGCATTTATGTGTGCTCATGTAATTCATATCCAAGAGGGTCAGGAATTACAAATCAAAGCTTTTTCCTCCAATATTCTTCCTGACATTTTCAATTCCTCACTTGCAGTCTGTGTTGAGCAAAACAGAATGAAAGTCAATTAAAAAAAAAAAAAATCAAATAATGTCTCATTACAGCTAACCTGCCAATTTTGGCTCAAATCATGACCTGGAAAAACAACACACACCTCTCACTTCAACATTTTTGCACGAGGATTTTAATTATAGCTATAGAACGTGAAGTTTGTTGTGTATACTTGGAGAAATTATCTTGAATAGAGTCAATAATATTTTTTCAGGTGTCTTATCAATGGAGGGAGCTGAAAACTGAACAGTATGTTCAGCTATGATTTTTATCAGCCTCAGTGCTGTACTTTGATTTCCCAAAAGCCACAGCCTTTAGCTTGCTTCGTGACTGAGACGCTTAACAGAATATCAGACATGGTATTTTTATGTCTCAGCAATGGTGAAAGGAGTGAATTATGGTTTGGTTTGATGTTTCTTAACTGGTTCATAGCATCATGAGATGTAACTGCTATTGTTAATAAGGACTTGCAGCTCTGGTATCATGGTGTCTCACACATGATTTTCTCCCTTGACTGTGTGGTGTCAACACTTTATGTCCAGGAGTAGTTAAATAAAAGGTAATACATGTATTGGGAATATGGTCTCATTGCACAGAGCAGGATATTGCACTCATAAATACCTGCACATCACAACAATCATATCTTGCCCCATATATTTTACTTTACCCAGGCACTTGATACCTACTTGAATTCACAAGTGTGAAAGTGTTCTTGTCCAGGCTCCTCGTGACATACGCCTCACGATACCCACTCACTGTGTCTATTGCATTGTTATTCAGCATCACCGAGATGGCTATTTTAAAAGTCACAAACATGATTCGTTTCCTTACCTCCGCTAGTTAGAAACTATTAGTGAATGACATTTCTGCTTTTTCAGGTCATAGTTTATTTATGAGAACAATTGATTTAGCAATACATAGCAGCATCAAACTTTAAATAGATTACACGGTCTGTGCTTCATAAATCACATTGGTCACACATTCTTTTACAGAAAGCTCAACAGTTCTAATATTTTCCACTAACAACAGTGGATGCCCCTCTAATAATTACATTAAAACCCAATTACTTAGTTTTTGTAGATTATCTATAGAGAGATTTTAAATGTGAATTTGTATTTAGAAGATCTTCTTTCCCTAAATATTCTTGGAATTAAGTATATCAGCAGCATTTCACACTGGGGAACACTACTATTTTTACAATAGTATTGCTTTCACAATAGTACTATGTATTTTGCAAAGTGGCTGATGCACTGAAAGTGATATGTTATATATTTATTCACACTTCATTTTGGGGCTGACAATTGTAACATATATTTCCCTTCTCATACTTCACCAATTACCTTAACCCTGACCTGCATGAATGCAATTTTCTGCATTAATGAGAAGTAGCTGTCTCTCTGAAGAACCTGAACTGAGTAAACACTGTCAGCTGTGTCAAATGGTGGTGATAAACAGCTTTCACTATTCATTTATGGCTACTGGTGCTGATAGAAGAATTCACACATATTCAAGTATCTGTTTATTTATAACCAAAGGGCTACTGTAAAGTCCTGAAGACTGACTGAACATGTGTTCTAAAACCAGCTTCAGTTTGGGGTTCTACTGTGATGTAGTTAACATGAATTTTGTAATTGTAGGAAGCTTGCAGCTGTTATTCTGGTTCTGAATGGGCAGTTGTAGTACAAATCTGAGCTTGACAAGCATCTGAAGTTATATTTAATTCAGAAATTAGAAGTACCCAATACTCAAAACTTCTGTACAAATTCTGTTTCCAAAATTGTCGTTGAAAACCTAAAAATTTTCAGAATTCCTCACAGAACAGAAATTCTGATACTTTTTCCCATTTATAGGTGTTAAAATTTTGAGACGAATAGTCTCTGAAGGAAAAGGAGACACTGCCTGCGATGACCCCCAAGGAGTTCATGCTTCTGCAGACTCCCAGGAACCTGTCCACATCAGTGGGAGCAATCTACCACCAAATGTGCATGTAACCTGTGTGAGAACTAGGGAGGTCGGTTTAAAACAGAAAAAAGAAAGTACTTCATGCAGTGGCTGATGAATTTATGGAACATGATGTGAGGTCAGGTGGCATTAGATGGTTTAAAAAGGACAAATTCATGGGCAGTATATCTATCCATAAATGCAAAGTGGGAAGAATCTGACATCAAGAATGTAATTTCTGACATCCCTAACATGATGAACATGGAGAGCGGAGCACGGAAAGGGGTCAGGCTCATGTACTGACCCTGAACAACCAGTCCTACTGGCACTTTCAAAAAGAGAATACTAGCCTAAGTGGACCTCCAGCATGCACCAGGGCATTTTTGGTGCAATTAATAATAAAATAGAACTAATTCTATCAGTTCCTTACTTTGAGGACTGAGAGTTGTGTAAAATACTAAAATAAGAAGCATTATGCCTATTTAAGGACAGAAAATAAGGGAAAAAATGCAGTAGGAGAATATGGTCATTAAAAATAATGTTTCAGCATTGCTTGAATGACCTGTAAAAGAAGATTTAACTTGATGGACTATGCACCCAAAAACACTTTCAGAGAAATGACTGAGAACTGAAATACTGATGTATGACATAGATGCCAAATTGAGCAAAAGTTTTGTTATGTGATATTTAGCTATTCATATTTATGTTGGGCAGTGTTCAACTCCAGAAGAAGCCCATGTAAAAATTTCTTTGTTGTACTTGTGTATTAAAATTGCTAGCCAGTGTCGGATTTGTCCAAAGTCTACTGAAGTACTTTGAAATTCTCCTACTGGCCTCATACAGAAGGGTTAAGTTGCTTGCTAGCAAAACAGGCCGTCAATTGTGGGCAGCATGTGTGCTGAAGTACTGGAACAGCACTCCTCATGCGTGTTCCTATGCAAACAGTTTCCAGGAAAACATTGACTAAAAAGAAGCTGTTCTGAGAAATCAACAAAAAATGGTCCCATTATTTGCCTCAAAAGGCAAAAAGAAATGTGTTTGGCCTGGCTAAGCAGCCTGAATATTTCTGTCAATTTTCTTTCAAGTACCTGGAGAAAATATATAAAGGACACCAACTGGAGATTGTAAATTGTGTTTTTTCATTTGGCCTCCTGTTCCCACTACTTGATTAAAAAATCAGCTTCAAAACTACCCTATTACTCTTCTAACCTGGATGCAGACATCCAGCTTCAGTGGAAAAGGTGAGTGTTTCTTGCAGCCAGGCTACTTTGGTGACAATGTCACCTCTACTTGAAAAGTGACAGCTGTGACTTTGAATTTCTCTAGTCCAGAGTAGGAACTGACCTAAGACCGTTTTGATTTCTTTGACATTCTACAGTAGGTCATAGAAAGATGAACAGCAGCTCCATTTCTGTATCTACTGACACTGGCATTACCTTGAAAAGTACCTAAAATACGAAATTATGAGATTTCTGAAGATGGCAGAAACACTTAGGCACCAGGAAGGAGTAGAAGTCCAGGTTTATTTTGGTGCTGAGTGTTTTTATTGGCTATCTCTTTTTGCCCTTTCCTTCGTGATGGGAATTCTGACCCACTTCTGGGAATCCTCCCACTCACCGTTGGCTGGATGGGCTAGGGGGCTTGTGCAGCCTCTCTGGGGCTGTATTAATGGAAGAAGGGTATCTGGATGATGCTTGGAAAGAGGATTATCTTTAAAAATCAGGCTTTTAAGGTCTTAATTCTTTCTGACATCCTCATTAGTTAGTTAAATATTTAAGGCATCTGCTTTTACACGCCACATAGATAGAGCTCTCTCTGTAGGCAGTGGTGGTTCTGTAGCTGAAATGCTTATGACTCACAACAATTGAAACTCTTGTGGGTTGCCTGTTCAGCTTGTATGTCTAAAGAAGGTGTATTATAATAGCATTCAAAACCCTTGGAAAAGTTTTAAACAAATGTATAATTATTGTTAGCTTTGGCTCTAATAATTTTGCTCTGTTAAGCTTTTGAAATACCTTGAGTTACACTTGGTTACTTGAAGAATCTAAAGCAGCAGGCAAGTGGCTTTTCATCTATTGTTAAATTTAAAGGGCTTACTGGTGCTAATTATTTTGAAATGGATTCCTACACTATTATGCATTATTTCAATGAATAATGCAGGACTGGCAATCTATTGGCAGAACATTCACAGGAGCGCCATAAATCTAGAAATAATGTAAAAGAAGACGGGATACATATTTTAAAAGCATAGCTTGGGGAATTACATTAGTGCAACACTGCAAAACTTCTTATAAGGGTGCATATTTTTAAATATGATCAAATCAAGAGATTTTCAGTGAGAGGCTGCAGTTTATTCTACATATTATTATGACAGCTAGGAGACTTATTTAAATTGAGACTTGTGTATAGATTCTGCAGAAACTCAGGAGGAAAAAAAGAAAATCTGTACTCTCAAGAACACGCAACCCAAATACAACCCCAAATGCAGCACCTGGATACAGTCACTCACAGCTGAGTGAGTGAGGAGTAACCAGCAGACATGCACAGCTAATAGGCTGTATTCTCTGGAGAGCTGCAGCACGCATTTTTTTGTAAGCACCTCTACAAAGGAGGATGTAAGAAGAAAAAGGGCAACAGCTAATGAAATAGCTGTGTAGTTGTTTAAAGTGAACCATTTCCAAGCTGGAAGAGCAGTTAGAGAACTGAACAGCAGAGAAATTCCTTGCTAAATACAAGGAGAGAGTAAAATGTAAAAAGGTTTTTTATTCATTTATTTAGAATAAAATATGGTTTTATAAAAGGCATTTCAGTGTAGGGATGCCGAGACTCACGAAAATACTGCTACACAGTTTTTTGGGGTTTAAACCCCTGGCAAATTAAAGCAGCATCAGCTGTATTTCACATGCACTGCATTAGGTTGCATGGTAGGGCACTGGGATTTAGACAGTTATTTTTGCAGTTGCAATAACATTTAAAGGCATTTAAATTATCTTATAATGGCTGCTACTAGAGACAGGGTATTAATATCTGGGTAAACCTTCACTGCACTGCAGCACGACTGCTTCTGTGTCCCTTCCATTAGATTTGCCTGTAGTATTGATATAAATCTTTTAGGACTGACTCCTGACAACCTTTAGCATCAGACAAACCCTATAATACAACAGGAAACATATACAATGGGAAGTACTTCTTAAAATGATGATGTTATAGAGCAAATAGAAATGGCAAGATAAAAAAGAAAGCTTTCATTTGTATAACAAAGGAAAGTTAGTTTTAGTTGTAGAAATGTATGGAAAAAATTTGGACAATAAATTTAATATCCTGCAGCTAATTTAAGGAACTAAGCTACTCCATTCTTTTAGGTAACCGATTATTGTTTTTTACACCAAAGTACCTTTCAGCACTTAGTTTACCATGAATATGTAGAACCCATATAGCTGCAATGTATTGTAGCAGCTCAATCAGATTAACGGTTTATAAATTCAAGTGTGTGCAAGTAGGACTTTACATTGCAGACATTTTTTTGAAAACAATACTATCTGTAGAGTAAATAATGAGTATTTAAAATATACTGACACATGCAAGCTCAAGACGTTAAAACAATAAGCGTGTGAGTAATATGTAGTAGATACATAAATCACAGGTAGTGCAAAATTAAGTATATGCAATTCTTTGCTGTTATAGCTTTGTGAACACTTCTAAATAATACAGGTTTATATTCTTAGGTAGAAAAACTTTATTTATTTTTTAATTACCTTACAAATGCACAGATAAGTAAAACCGAGAGGCTTCCATGCTGAAATACAGTTCTAGAAATGAAGTAAATACAAAAGATCATGTACCCAAGGTCATTTTGTGGAAAGGTTGTTAGGCTAGTATTAAGAGACTCCTAAATTAACATTTGATAAAAAAGAATACAATAATATTTTATTTTATGGTCATTGTACATCTGACAGCATAAAGGATCTTTTGCATTTGTGCCTAGGGGTCTCAGCCAAGAACATGGGTCAGTGTCAGAAGCAGTTTATATGCTTTATGCATATAAGCTTCTACATAAAGCAACTGAAATTTATAGACAAAAGGTTTTAGAAGATAAGGGGTGTTATCACTTCTACCTTAAGCAGACCACAGGAACTGTGTTTAAATTTTAGAATACATTAAGGCTCCTAAACTCATGTTTAAGCAGTAAAATAAGTTGACTGTTTTCCTAATACACCAAAGACCCATACAGTCCTGTTGTTTGTTCATTATGGAATTGTATGAGTCATTTTTATGTTTATCATTATGCAGATGCTAAACATGACAAGTATGCTGAGGAGATGTGATTCCAGCACTGCCAGATAAGATAGAGTGTTTTACATTTATTTTGATAGAAATGCCAGACTGCAAGAGTATAGGTAGTAGCTTGTATCAGGGTAGTAATTAAAGTAATTTTAAAGGTTAAACCTATGAAAATGAAGACAAAATGGTAAAGCTCATAAAACTGAAGGATCAATGCTTTCATTGAATCTTTTCTGAGGACTAACTTGGTCTAAATCATTCACAAAAAGCCATATTATGAGCTGATTTGATTTAGTTGTCTTAATTTTCTAGGAGAAATAATTGTAGCTCCACCCACAGAGATACCCTAAGTAACCTGATAATTTGCCTGACGTATGCAGGCACTGAACATGACTACAGAATGTGTTTTGGCTATTAGTCCTTTACATGAAGAGTTTTTTTTGGGGTTTTTTTTTGTTGCTGGGTTTTTTTTTTTGTTAATTACAATAATTGTAAACTATGAAGTTCCTTAAACAATACACAAGACTCTCTGTAGTGTAAACAATTGATATCAGTGTACTGAAAAATGTCGTTTGAAGAAAAGTTTCCAGATTTTTGACACAATAGCATGAGGCCTCTCCAAGAAACAAAACAGTAATTAGTGAGGCAGAATTTTATCAAAGTAAGGTAGCAGCAATGAATATATGGAATCATAGAGATATTTTATTTTTATTAAGTATTAAAATATGCATGCATGGTTGATGCCAAATTACGGAGTGCAGATAGCTGAAAATTTCATGCATCTGATTTTAATTAGTTGAACTAAACAATATGCAAACTAGTAAAAGGAAACTGGCTGAGAAAATGTGCTAGAAATTTCTATGTATATTTTCATAATTTTCTGTAAATTTTACTTTTCTGTAAATAACTTTATTCAGTGCCAAAACATTCTACACTTCAAAATGGAGCATTTAAAATGGATGTTTATATTCAGGACTATTAATTTGTCCTGATCTACTCAGATTTTGAAATAGAAGCATATACAAGATGCTATTAGAAAAAAACTAGCATGATCAGTTCTGCTGAGTTTTCCTATTGTCTAGCAAGCCTGAGTTTTTTTGGGGGGTAATTGATGCAAATATTTCAAAAGCAGTTTTGAGATTGGCAGACATAAGACTTAGTCAGTTATTAGATTTGGACAACTCCTTCCAGCTGGTAAAGAAAAGATTTTTGCAGGGCTGTTGCATTTGTCTTCCAAAGGAAGATGAGAGAGAATTTGTACTAGACTATTCCCCCATCCTTAGGGTGTTTGAAAGGTTAGATTGTATAAAGGTGATTCAGTCACCCACTTACACAGAGCTAAATGCTTAATCCTAGTGTCAGTTGCACTTTTAAATTAAACACATCCACTCGAAATGATTTACACAATGAAACAAGTTTTGAGCTCTCTTGAGATATATATTTATTTACTGGTTACTCTCCTAAACATATCTATATGGATAGACAAGACTCCTTTACTGAGAATAGAAGGAAAAAATCTGATTGAATTCCTCAGCATTTGTATTTACATAACTTTCCCTGAAACTTACTTCTACTCTAGTGCTTTTTCTTGACCTTCTGCTTTCTTTTCAGTTGAGTTTCTTTGTAGTCCTGACAGTCTAAAGCCTCTTGGGAAGCCTGCTGTGCTCTGCAGGTCTTCATTCAGTACACAGGATAGTGACTGTCATGACCATGATTCTAATAAGATAGTCATAGTGTCCCTGGCAACATTTTGACACCATCCTCTTTGGAGGTGTCACCAGCCTCTGGAGGTGCCACCTAATCTAGGCATATGAGTGTACAAAATTCAAATATAAAAGACTTGGCTTGTTAGATTTATATGAGTAATCAAAATGATGAAGTACAGAGCTGGAAATACGATTTTTCAGCTTGGGCTGAAAAGCCAAGTTCAGTAGCTGGCAACTACAACACATCCATGTCCCTGGCATGGAGGACAAAGTTTGAGCCCTTTTTTTTCAGCAGCACTGGGAAATGGAGAACTTCTGGAACTGAAACTGTCTCAAGACTTCCAGTGAAATTCCAAGAGCCAGTAAGAATTTGGATAGAGTCCCAGCATAGCCAGCTGCCTCCAGTCTGACACATTGCTGCGACCCAGCAGAGCAGGACAGTCTGGCTCCCAGAATCTTGGCTTGTCACCATCCTAGGTTTACAGGATGGAATCCCTTGTATGTCAGAATGCACACAGTGGCTTTGTAGGTCCTCAGGTCCCCAACGACCTGTGATCACGTTGCTGGGTGCCAATGCTACTTGCACTCTCAGAAGCTCACTGGGTAGTGAGACCAAAGCACCGCTGACTTACTACTCCTTTGGAAGCCAGTGGGATGAGCTCTCTGGGAACTCCTGTGCTTTCATTACCAGTTCATACCTAATTGCCATTCTGCTTTTTATTCAATGAATTCCTCCTTGAATCCTTTCTTTGCCAACATTCTTGTTTTAGCCAAGAGGTTTCTTTCCTCTGGAAGTCTGTGAAGAGGGAGAGATAGTAGAAACAGTCCTGTAAACTCTTGAACCGCAGTGTTTGCTTTCTTGAGAAATGTTAAGAATTGAGCTTCCAATCAAGACATAATAAAAATATCAAACATCTGATGTTTCCCAGAGGTGGTTCAAGGCAGTTCTACTAGCAGATAGATGCTGTGGATCACCTAAAAAGTAACACAGTAAATTACACACTGCTAATCACAAAAATAAGAGCATTACAGCACTTTACATCCTATGCCATCTTCTATTCATATAATACCCATGACAATTCTACAGCCTGAAAAGTAGAGGCAAAAATTAACTACTCTCCTGAGTTGTCATCTGAATGAACGTTGTTCTAGTAGTAGCAAAGTAAAATAAACACTCAGGAAGAGGGGATATGAACGTTTTACCACCTGGAGAGTTAGGAACTCGAGGGGGAACAGGGTGGAAATGAGTAAGAAAAAAATAGTTTTACTGTAAGTGTTGATGCAATTGTTCAGTATTTCATATTGTTTTAAATTACACTGGAAGATTCACATATATCTACCAGCAGACGGGGAAATGCATGTTAGAAACTGTCTAGTCCTCCTGAGTTAACTTAAAGGACTAATTTGCACAGGACAGGTGCTAAGTATTTGAAATTCCTTGAAGCACTGTGCAATGGGAAATACTTTTATTCTCTCCCAGTCCCCGAGTCATTACCTGACTGGTGGGAGTGTCAAAGTCAGTGCTAGACTAAGTGTCCTACAGATTTCATCTCAGTTAACTGAATTGTTTTGTATAAAGCCAGTATAAATTATGGCTGAGACAGAAGCTCATTTGTAACAATAATTGTGAGAGCCTTATTCATATTTTTTTTCATTAGTTCTTGGAAATTCGTTTTCCTTTAATTCCTGGAATACACCTGTATATCGAAAGTTGTTTCTTCCTTTTAAATTGAAACAGAACTCTTAGTTCATAGAAGTAATAGATAAATAGTTCATAGAAAATAAAGGTTTTATCAATTTCTCCAGCTTCCTTCTCTGTCCTGAGTTTTTCTTCATTAAGAAGAACAAACAAGTTTTACTATGGAAATATCCTGAAAGACATTTGCTACCATTTTCTTTTGAACAAACAAATAGCTTTGGTGTGTTTCTTTCTTTCTTAATTTCATTAATTTTATTTTTCTGTATTCATGCAAATTCTGAGAAACTATAGCCAAAAGTGATTCTGCTGCAAAATTACCTTAATTTCAGCTTTGTGGATATTGCTAAATAGTGTTAAAAATAAAACAAATTAGATTAACACTGAATTTGAAGACAGGGAATACTCTTCAATTAGGAAGGAATAAAAACATTTTTTGATTGTGTCTAATCATCTAACCCTGCAAATCCAAGTATGACAGGCAGAAATAATCTTCGAAGCTCATATTTAACTCATCATGATCCTTTATTAATACATCTTACGTATTTTTTCTCAGCAATTTAATATAATGAGCACTGGAAACGTTTAGTGCATGTGGATCATAGTGTTCTAAGGGTTTAAGCCTGCAGTGAAAGCAGGATCAGACTCCTTTATCTACAAAGACTCAAAAATAAATATAGAAAACCAGATACTTACAACAAGGTTCCTGAATTAATATCCAGGCATATGTGAAGACAATATTTCTAAGACATGCTTTTTTTTCCCTCCCGTTTAAAACAGAAACAACTACTAGTATGTATGAATTTGCCAAAACAAGTAATGTCACTTCTAAAGCAGTGCTGATAATCTAAGCAGGACTGCTACATGAAACAGATGTTTCAATGTATGATAAGCCATGTATCACTATCATTAACCAGTTTTTGTTAACACATTATGCTAGTTAATAATAGTATGGTCTTAGGAAATGTGTATATTTTTGTCATTTAGATCTGTAATGAGCTATACTCAGTGGAATGGTATAATTGTACTCATTATACAGTTATTGAAGAAAATGTATGTTGGTTTTTGTTGCTGGGATTCAGACTCTGATCTTGCATTCATTGAAATTGATAGCAAAACTGCTAGTGATTCAGGGATGGAAGGATAGGCCCCTAGTGGAGTAGCGTAAGTGGCTCGTGGAAGCAGATGGTCCTGCATTTAAATATTCTTTGGGTGTTTTTTTTTTCTTCTCTTTCTTTTTTGTACACTTCTGAATCTGTTACTTGATCATTTTAAACAGGAGGGAGAAAAAAAGCCACAAATCATATCTGATTTCTCCTCAGCATCTCCTCAGCATTTTTAAGTTCCTTGAAGAGAAAAATAAAGATGAAATCACATGCAAGTGTAGGACTGAATTGGAGACCTCGCTGGAGCTACAGGATGTACTTATGTTCTTCTTAGTTTTGCTTCATTAACAATGTTTAATCCCAAATTATGTTAAAGCTTGAGATAATCAAATTCAGAGTCATGTCTGCAACCAAAATAATGACTCTCTAAAGGATGCAAAAGCTGTGTTCATTAAAATTGAGTTACTTGCTTAGATTAAATCCCAAAATAAATATACAGAGACAAATTCATGTTTCTGCAAATGACAGTCTGACCATGTGGGCACAACCGACTGGCTACAGTGAAACTGTGAACTGTCTTACACTGTATTCTGCAATTACAAATATGACAGCACAACAGTGAACTTATGCCTAAATGTTAATAGACTGTTCCAGAGAACGCAACCCCTAAACCTCAATAAGGATGTTGGGATGATAGCACTGTATGTGCGCCCAGTGCACACTACAACGTACTTTTCAGTAGTCTTGACCAAATCCATTTTGATATCTTCTTTTCAGGTGGTCCAATATCCTTAGGGAAGGGAAGTAATTACAGTTAGCCTGTAGAATTATTTCTTGAAAGCCAAAATGTACATCAACAATCAAGATTCATTATTCTTTACCATTGTAGTGAGCCCTGTTCTGAAAATCACATGTGAATTTAGCTATCAACTCATGTTGGTGTTCAGAGAAGCTGAAAGCTTGTTTTCTGTATAGGACTACGTCCTTGAGTCCTTTCAAACAAATGTGTACAAGCGGCCATTTTTTTTTTACTCTTTTAGTATGTGTGTACTTATTTAATTATAAAATGTGCTTATTTAATGAAAATTCCTAAAAATCTCTTAGAGGTGATATATGTGTAGAAAAGAATGCATAAACACTTGTGAAGATTAAATTAACAATATAGCGCAAAAAAATTGGGGAGTTTCTCTAGTGCAAATGTGTGTCCTCCTTGAGTCTAATCAGACTATTTTCATTAGCTATTAAAACGTGATTTGGTTTGAAGTACCTTTTACCTGAAAGCAAGCTTGAATACAGTTACAAACATATGTGTGCATGTATGTGCACTACCGCCCCCCTCCCCGATGCAATACTATATATAATGTATATAGCAATTTCACTTGGTCTTAAATTCCTCTGTCTATTTACTTCATATAAAAAAAGCTAAGCGCTGTGCTTCTATGTGAAGCAAGAGAATGTGACTAATATCTTATTTCTTATCTTTCTCAGGTAATTCAGCTTCCTCTAGAGTCACATCTGCTTAGCAACGTTGAAAAAACCACCAGTCTCCATGTGTGTGAATTCCTGCGTGTGTTCTTCAAAGAGGGAATGTCAGGAGCATGGTAATTTTTAAATAGTACTTTATTATATTTTCTTTAACACTAAGAAGTCTGATTTAACTTGTTTAATGAACATTTCTATAATATTAGCCACACAATGAAATAATTGTGCTCACATACACTTTAAATACGACTAACATGTTACTCTGGTGCCAGTAATTGTCAGATCTCCACAAGCTCCAAATTTTTGATTTGCACTGTTTGCTTTGAAATATTGATTATCATGAAAGAGAAATTTAAAAGAAAATGTTAGAGGAAAATGTATTTAGAAACTGGAATATGAAAAGTAAAAGGTCTCATTCCTCTCTGGTCAGAAATAGGCTTCATATCCTTGTTTGTTGGACTTCCATTTGTGATAGGAAGGACAGAAGTAAGGAACTACACCTACCTGCCAAGCATTAAATCAGTTCAGTGGCAAGTGTCTCTGCGTCAGCGTACGAGCCTCATTTCACAGAAGTGAGGGAGATTTCATGCTATTCAGCTAAGTCACAGTACCTTGTTTTTTTCAAGGTGACAAGGAAATATGTAGATATGATAGCTCTGCTGACTGCAAACTTCTTCGGTGGAGGTAACCTGACTGAAAAAAGAATCTGTGTGCAATTCTTTGCTTTATCCATTTCCTTTTTTTTTTTTTTCCTAATTTCTATTTTCTTTTTTTTTTTTCTCCTTTCTGTTTGCTCTTCATATTAAGGTTTTTTTTTTCTTGATATTCAGAGACACATAATTTGTAAGGTGGATTTATTTCATGAAGTCTGCATAGTCCTGGTGGGCATTCATGAACCAGCTCCATTTCTTTGTTTTTATTTTGCATTCATAACAAGCTTAAAATCACACTGTTATCAAAACCTCAGGAAATAAATGCATCCCATATCAACATTGTCTACATATAAATCTGTGTACATCTATTTCTCAATTTAAAATTTTAGTTTTCCCTGATGTTTATAACAAAAGCATTTTTAACATTGCACGTTATTTGGGGGTTCTGCCTTTGAACAATATGTGAAATGTAGGTAAGTGTTAGAAATATTTTAATAATGTTCATGTGATCATTCTAAAGGTTAATTATTGATACTCATGGCTTATAGCCACTTACAAATGCTTAGTCTGTACTTAGGGGGTAATGGAAATACACTTCAAGATATCCACTGCACATCTGTTTATTATTTTTTCATTATTTATAAATTATATGTGAATTTAAATATTATAAACACTTTCTTTCTTTTTATACTTATCCTTGAGAATGATTGTGCAGAATTGGGACTAGAGATTTATGTTTGTCTGTTAAGATGCCGAACAACTGTTCTGGTTTCAGCTGGGATGGATAGGAGTTAGTACAGTGCTGTGTTTTGGCTATGTGAGAACAGTGTTGACAGCACACTGATGGTTTTCGTTGTTGCTGGGTGATGTTTATACTAAATCAAGGACTTCTCAGTTCCTTGGGCCCTGCCAGCCAGAGGTCTGGGGGGGGCACAAGAAACTGGGAGGGGACACAACCAGGACAGGTGAGCCAAGCTAGCCAAAGAGGTATTCCATGCCATATGATGTAATGCTGAGTATATAAGCTGGGGGAAGAAGAAGGAAGGGGGGGGACATCTGGCGTTATGGCATCTGTCTTCCTGAGTAACCGTTACGTGTGACGGAGCCCTGCTGCCCTGGGGATGGCTGAGCACCTGCCTGCCCATGGGGAGTGGTGAATGAATCGCTTGGTTTGCTTTGCTTGTGTGCGCAGCTTTTGCTTTACTTGTTAAATTGTTCTTATCTCAACCCTTGAGTTTTACATTCCCTTCTTATCCTCCTTCCCATCCCTCTGGGTAGGGGGGAGTGAGCAAGCGGCTGCGTGGGGCTTGGTTGCCGGCCAGGGTTAAACCACAACAACAACTTAAGGAAGAACATTACATTTAGTGGGTAGTTGCCAGACCAGTGAACTTGCATTAGTCCAATATCTAGCTCTCTGGTAGATTGTCTTCACCAAATTAATCAAATTTTCTTCTGATGATCTTTAATTTTTAACTTTTTTTGGCTCAGATAACCTTTCTACTTCCAATGGTACTTTCACAGTCCTGGAAAGATGAGTTAGGCCAGAGGCCACTGTCATAGCATTGCCAGCAATAGTCAGTGCTGAGAAATTCCAGTGACATGAAGCTATTTTCTGGGTTTTGTGTCAACACAAAGCATAAAAGCCTTACTAAATTTTGTTTTGTAGCTTAAGCTTGTCCACAGGGTTCAGAGATCCATCTCCAAATTATATCCTCAAGTGTTAAAAATCCTCAGTGATGCCTTGTATGTGGAACATCATGCATATGTCTTTGCACTGAGACAATGGCAGGAACAGGTAGGAAAAAGTATTTCAAGTTTTTTCTGTAGAGATGGAAATGAAAGGTTTACTTATATTTGAATACTCTAATTGTTCGACAGTTGTCTCTTACCAGGAGCGGAACTTGTAGGTACAATATAAAATATTATGAGATTCAACACTAAGTCAGTGAGCAGTAAAGAAGGAAAAATTGGTAACATATGTTCAGATTTTTTGATAGATTTTAAAAACACGGAAGAAAGCTTAAGGTTGATATATAGGATTTTTTAAATTATCCTATCAAAGAATCTGGATAATCGCCATGGCCAAAATAACCAACTGTAGAGGGAAAAAGAGATAAATTTATTTGGTCAACATGATGAAATGCAGTCTGAAAATAAATATATCATAAACCAGCATGCATGGAAGTTATCTCACATAGCTGGGGTTCTTAAGTAATAGCCAGCAAAAGAACAGCTGCTTATAAAAAAAATTCATCCTGCTTTCCTTGGGCACCTATCTTACAATGGACTGAACAATGCTGTGGAAGTATTCATGTTGAGGACAGAAGCATCCTCCATAATCAGATCAAAACATTCAAATGAGTTTTAGGGGTGTGAAATAAAGTGAAATCATAATCATTCACATACCTGCCTCACTTTAAAAATAATCTACTTTGAAATGTCTAGTGCTTCTAGTTCCTTGCTGAAGCACAATAATTCAGTGCAGCTTTTCTGCACGTTCATAAATTAGGGAGCACAAGTCCAAAATATGGAATCTGAGACCTGAAGGATCCTTGTTAGACCCACCTGTGAAGGGTGGATTTGGGAAAAGATAAGAACTGGCTTCCTACCTATAGTGATGAACAAGGTAATGAATTTCAAATATCCATTGACTTTTATTGCCAAAGAACGTTGTAGAGTTGTTGCTGCTGCAGCTGTGAAGATGTTTAACAGCCGTCCTATGTGGTGTCTGTACACAAGATAAAACTCACAGGGGAAAAAAAAAAATCCTGTAAGTGAAATACCGAGCTATGAAACAACGATTTAAAAATCAATTATCATTTCAGGAAAGCATACAGGGTTCAATTAGTTATAAACTCTAATTCCAGCCCAACAGTCCATATGCCTTTAACTCCAACACACACTGAACTGTAGCTAGTTCTAAATGGGCTACAGTTTCTGTCAAAACAGAGATTGTACTCTTTATATGCATGCACAGTTTCAAAAAGGATTTCCTTCAGTAAGTTTGTTTTGATAGCTACAGTTGAGGAAGTATTATGGGTAGGCAATTGAGAATCATCTTAAAGTAAAATAAAATCATTTCTCAAACATCATATTCTCTCTTACAGCAAGAGTATCTCCTGTTCTGCATGGTGCAGATTGATCAAAAAGAGGAGAAAGCAATACTATTCCAAAGACCTGAAAGCCATCACAGAGGTGTGAACAGAGCCAATAATGTCATCTTGACTGTTCTGTTCATTCACGCTTTTTAGTCTGTTTCATAAAGGTTATTTATGTGTTGATGAAAAGATAGATGTCTTTGAAGGATGGGCTATGCTTTAAGTTAGTATTTTTAATTGTATTTTTTTGCCAGTCATTTTGTGCAGTAAAACCATTTTGTGTTTATAATGAACTCTGGTGACAAGTCTTTAAGTCAGTGAGTTGCCTACTGGTCCCTGCCACTAGGTAACAAGAATTTGTTCCACAGCCACCAAGGAAAGCATATTCTTTTTTAAAAAACAACTTCTGCAGACACTTTGTAAAAGCATAATCCTTCTCCTAATAGCCACATCTGTGCATCTGTAAATGGGCTTTTTGGAATAATGTATTGTCTAGTTGTGTCATACACTTTCTGTCTGATCTTTGAAAGTGTGGCTGCAATGGTTTTGTCAAGTCTCAGGGGCAAGGCAAAGTGGATGGAAGCAGTGTGTAGAGAACAGCTTGCCACTGTAAGGCTGGTATTTAATTGCCTGACATTCTTTCCTATAAGTCAGTAAATATAGGCCCATGTCTAGAGGTAGAGGGTAGAGGGTACTGGACTCTAGATAAGAAATAGTGAACAGCGTGTTGAACAGAGACCTGTGGAGATGGATGCTGTGTTCCCACAACTGCTGGATGACTTCAGGCTAGACCCTGTACCTGAAGTTGGTTATCTGTAAAATAGAGGTGACGTTTTGGTATCTTCAAAAAGGAAGTCCTACGTTAAAAAAAAGAATCTACTGCTCTAAAAAAATTACAGATAAAATTCTAAATGCTGGACACATACATTTTCATGCCACTTTTTTAAGAAATGCTGAACACAGCATCCTGGCCAATTTTCTAGTCTTTTGATTACTTTCTGCCTTCCAGAATTTTCCCTTCAGTTTTCTTCAAGTCATTTCACATTTCAATGTGCTGCTCAGTGTTGTTGTGTTGCTCAGTACTTCAGGCAGCTGCTGTATTCACCCCCGAATGTGGTTGCATTTCATTTGCCATATATATTCCCAACCTAATTCATAGGTGAACTGTGAGACTTAAGAGTTCCTTAGTGCCCTTCTCAAGAACAAACCGTAATGCAGAGGTTCTGTCCAGGTTGTTATAGCGTATATGCTCCCTTCTATAACAGTTGTTTTAAATCTACCATTTTCACAAAAGTTTTAAACTGATGTTTAACAAATTCAATCCAAATAATAATAAAAAGCTCTCCTCTCCCCACTGAAAGCTAACCCTATTACATAGATATTAAATAGGTCATGTTTCCATATACTCTTTTTTCAGACCTTTCCTCTGTTGTATGTGCACATTTAATCTAATTTGCAGTACGTGGAGCTGTTAACCTTAGCTTTACTTCACAATTACAAAGCTTCCTTACATGTTTCTTGTGAGAGAATGTAAAGCCCTATGTAAGGTAAGCACTCAGCTCTGCATCTCATCTCTCAAAGAGTAGCTTTATTTGTGCAGTATGAATCAGTGTCCCAGCATTCATACCATGACAACTACATTTACTGTACAATGACAGTGGACAGCTGTCCTCAAACATGAAGTTAATATTTCAGTAACACAGTCACAAAACCCCAGTGACATTATGATACCAAGGCTCTTATTCATGAAAGTTGTACTGAAATACAAGCTTGTGCATAGAATTCTGAATATGGTACCTGTGCTGATAGCGAAGGTCATTAGCTAATGTCCTTTCTGCATTATATATATATTATCTTTACTGTGTAGATTGCAGTAAAACACTGAATGGGCTGGACATGTTTCAAATGAGGTAGAGGACGGCATTTGGGTCCCAAAGAAAGTAATCACAGACTTCCCTGGGAATTTCAAAGCAGAATCAAAATGCAAGAGTGTTTCTACACCAAGGCTGAGGCCTGGCAGCTGTATGTACCTAGCTTCCACCTTTCCGGGTACCTACAGCTCGCTGCCCATTTTCACCTCCATGTTTTCATATGAATACTTCAGTACACAGTGACCAGTTATTGGGAAGAAAGAACTATGATTATTTCTAAAATGTATTGCAGTGCAATATGTGATCAATGCTGAGCAAACAGTGAACTTGATACTTGGTGCTGTACGAACACAGAATGTGGTCCATTACACCCACTGCTGGGTGAGGACGTGACCAAGTTTATTAAGTAGAGGAAACCCTATCCTGAAACTACTACTTACCTAGACAATCTTCAGTTAATCAGTAAAGGCTACATCTCGGTTTTATTATCTATAAGAGAACAGTTTGAATTTAATTGCTTTTCTAGAGCAGGAAAAGGAATCCCCAGGATTTTCCATGGGGTAATATTATATTCAATTAAGTTTTGTATTTTACTCAAGTAGACTAAAAACTTTTAGTCTGTAAGCCTGGGGGCCCAAGTGAAGGATACCGATTATTATCTCTGAAGAAGAGCAAAGTTTCTCAATTTTTAAAACTCTGTTCTGTTGACTGTTGATTAACTCATGGAGTGAGACTTGTTCAGATGACTTTCTGCGGGAACAACAGCACATGAGAAAGATTTCCTTATTCCCTTCCCCAAGTCACAAAATACTTATTTTTCTTCCCATCTCAAATACAGAGACTGTGCAGTTATAACAAGCTGTTTACTGACTTACTCAAAATACAAATTTATGATTATTTTTCAAGGAATTTTAAGTTCCTGTGTACCTTATATACTGAGCAACTGAGAATAAAATGTTATCTGTTTAGCTTAACCCTTAAATCCCCTTAAACCCTTAAAATTTTATTGGTACACATATGATCAAATTGCAAAGCTTCATTCTGGAAAATGAACTAAACTGCTCTGGAACTCAGTATTAGGATTGGATGATTTGCTATAAGCCACTGAAAGTCCTATGAGAAACTTGGATAACAGAGATGCTGACGATTTGGAAAAATCAGCGATTTTCTGCATAGTACCTCAATATAAACATGTGCACGCTGAGGTTATTAGATCTTAATAACATTCTGAATTTTAATATGCTACCTGAAAATTGAATGGAAAGTTTGAAAACATAGGAAAGAAGCTTCTTGACTGGGGTCTCCAAGCGTATTTCAACAAAATATTCAAGTTCTGTTTATTAGACTTTGGTGTACTGCTTTGTTATTAAAATCTTCAAAAGTTGGAATGTTAATTTACTCACTGTGTAGAAACACAGCTTTTGTTCCTAAGTGTCCTTTAGGTTTCAGCTGGGATAGAGTTAATTTTCTTCCTAGTAGCTGGTGCAGCGCTGTGTTTAGGATTTAGTGTGAGAACAATGTTGGTAACACTCGTTATGTGTTATCAACATATATGTTTATATACAACTCATGTTGTAGTTGTTGCTAAGTAGTGTTTATACTAAGTCAGGGACTCTACAGTTTCTTGGGCCTTAAGGGCTGGAGGGGCACGGGAAACTGGGAGGGAACACAGCCAGGACAGCTGACCCAAACTGGCCAAAGGGATATGCCATATGACATCACGTTTAGTATATGAACTGCGGGGGAGTTAACCTGGGGGGAGGAATCACTGCTCAGGGACTGGCTGGGCATCGATCAGCAGGTGGTGAGCAATTGTATTGTGCATCACTTGTTTTGTTGCTGTTGTTGGGTTTTTTTCCTTGGATTTTATTTCTTTCTCTTTTTGTTATCTCCCATTCCATTACTACTACTACTACTACTACTACTAAATTTATTTCAATTATTAAATTGTTCTTATCTCAACCCATATTTTACTTTCTTTTTTTTTCAGTTTTCCTCCCCATCCCAGCAGGGCTGGGGAGTGGGGAGTGCATGTGTGGCTGCATTGTACTTAATTGCTGGGTGGGGTTAAACCACAACACTAAGTTTATACTGTGCATCATTGTAGTACGGTACAATGCAAAACCAGTACAAAACAAAAATGAAAATAAAAATATTGTTCTCCTTTCACTTGTTAAATATAGGACAAAAGATTGGTGCATAACTTTAGGTGGTCAAAATTACAATGATCCACTAAACTTGTTTTTTCAAAATTACATATATTTTCTATTAATTCTATAAAACTGATCATGGTAAACACAGAAGATAAATGGAGAAAAGCTTCATTTAACAAAATGAAGAAGAGGAGGAGGATGCAACCTTTCACTGTAATATCTTCACAAACAGAGACAGTGAGTTCATTGAATGCACAAACTGTTTTCATAAAAAAGGAATGAAGATGAATTACATTAACATAGAGTATTTTTTTACGATGATGTACATTCTAGCAGTCTGCTCCCCCTTGGAGAGTCCAAATAGGGGACAATGTTTTTGTAAAATTTCATTACTTCACCAATTATACACCTCTATGTTAGAGTGAGAAACAAACTAGTTTCCTTGCTAGGTGGATGTTCAGAAGCCTGGTTGACAGAGTCCCTTGGGAGGCAGCTCTGAAGGACAAAGTAGTCCAGGAAGGATGGACATACTTCAAGAAGGAAATCTTGTTGAACTTAAATGATTCTATGATCCTATGAAATCAAGAAAAGAGCTGGATGTATTTTTTGAAGGTCAGGATAATCCATAGGTACTATATTCTAGTTTATTGAAGACATGAATATGATTATCTCTAACAAACTGAGGTTAATATCAGCAGAGACAACCACACCACAAGTAATAAATCTAGGGTAATTGATTCAAGCAAAAAAATAATTTAAAAAGGAATATTAAAGATTGCTCCAACAGCTGAAAGCTACGGGAAAACCTGAAGTTCTTTATTTCTATAACAGTTGCCTTTATAGGAACAAAAGAGATCAGAAAAAAACCACAAGTTTTCAAGGCACCAGCTTCTAATCTCTTAGCAAGATTAGTTGGACCCTGTTTTGGAGGCCAGTGTAAATTTGTAAAAATGTAACAGTATTTATGTAGAGATTATTAGTAAATTGAGACAAAAAATCATTTAATCAAATAGCTTCTGATTAGCACTAACCTCTTTACTTCTCCTGAAGGTATATAACCAGCTGGAAGTCCTTAGTGTTCACATTTTTATAGCATTTAATAGCTGCCAGAAAAAAAATTAATCATGGTTGTTTGTTGTTTTGTTTGGTTTGTGGGGTTGTTTTCCTTGGCAGTTACAGAATATTTCACATTAGAGATTTTAGAGATGGGTATAGTATCTAAGAATTGGAGTTTGTAGATGCATACCTTAGTTCTGTGCTTACATGAACCAATTTGTCCATCCCAGTTTGTATTCTTCCCACTGCTTTCAAAGGGCTTAGCAGTAGAAAAAGCCTGCATGTATGTTATATAAAAAACTGGTGGAACTGGTCAGTTTGCTGGTTCAGGTGTGACTAATATGACCAGGAGCAATGGCGATTTAGAACTAAATTGCAAGAAAAGAAAACCAAAAATACTGGGAAAACTCGAAATAGCATTCTAAATATTCTGTTCCTTTCCCTTCTTTTGAGACTTGATATCTGGGATTCTTTCTCTCCATGCGCACCCTAGAAATTATGGAGGTGTTTTTGGGTGTTATTTTGATTGGCTCTTTTTTTAATTCCACTGTGCATCTGGTATTTTGACATACGCTTTTCTTCTTCAAAACTCTTTTTTATTTTTAAACAACGGGTTCTAAAAGAAATAATTTTCAAAATCAAAATAATTTGCTTCAGGACAGAATTAAGCCTATTCAGTCATAGTCACAGTGCTTTGTGAAATTTTTGTTCCATTTTCTATTTCTCCACTTTCCTTTTTAAGCTTTGCACTCTAGGACTCAGCCGATCAAGATGCATAATGCTGTCTCCCTATTACCAAACTTCTGGGTGCCCCCGTGGGTGGGAAAATGCAACTTACAGCAGTACTGGTCTTTACATGGAACCTTTTGATTTTCATGTAACACTGCTTTCAGATGGGTTATAACATTTCGTTTTTGATTTGAAATTATGTCTGTTAACATCTGATTTGAGTTTTTTATTAATATCTGGGGTTTTCTGGGGACTGGTTCTTGTCAAGTTAGGGATGCATGCTATTGACTTTTCTTTTGTTTGCCACACCGGTGTTATTAAAACAATTAAAAAATGAAATTCTGCATTTAGATGTATAGGCATAAAATTCCTGCTAAAGTCAGCAGTATTTGTATTAATGCAATTGTAAATAGAAGTATGTCCTTAATGTCTCGGTACACAGAATCACACAAAATGGTTGGAAAGGACCTTTGGAAGTCACCTGGTCCAACCTCCCTGCTCAAGCAGAGTCACAGCCAGTTGCCCAGCACTATGGCCAGATGGCTTTTGATGGAAGATGTTTGAACCCACTGATTAGACACCACTAGGATGCCTTGGGAATATTGCATGTTGAAAAACTCCAGTGAATTTTTAGTTCTAACTTGTAACTTTTAATGTTTACTTCTTATTTTGCATAGTATGAGTTGACATAGAGGAGTGCAGGACTTCTGACACAGCTAACCAATACTCTTAAAGATACTGTTGTACTTGAATAATTTTATTCATATTAAACATTTATAGGATTTCAGGAGGAAGGTCTGTATCTGGCAGTCTAAAGTCTCATTTCAAGTGATCACATGGAGATTGAAATATTAACATTATAGAGAATTAAGAAAGAAAAAAATTTAAAAGAGAAAGAAAGAAACCAACTTCCATTTGGTAAAATGTGCAAGAGAAATATTCAAGATTATGAGGAGGGATTAGGATGGTAGGAAAGAAAAGGGATTTTTTTTAATACATGAATGAATTGCATATGAAGCACAGAGGAAGAAAATGAGATGGAAAGTACTAAAAGGATTTGTTACAAGTAATGTCAGAAAGAAGAATTAAGAGCAAAAGGGAAAGTGATGTAAAGAAGTATTTAAAGATGAGAACAAGAAACTTGCATGGAATATGTAATGCAAAGGATAATTAATGATCAGATTCAAATAAGTGACTCCTATAATAAGAGCAGAGGGTGAGATGCCATTTTTGCTACGGTCTTTTTGGGTGACTGGATGGAATGAATTAAATGAGGTGCTAACACTCCATTTCAGCCTCTTGTAAGTATTTAATTTTCTGTAGCTCATCTAAACTTGTTCTTAAACACCTGTTGCCAGTGAAATTTCTGAAATGACCTTAAGTATATCACTGCACCAAATTCTTAAGCACAGACCATTAAGAACTCTTTTCTGGGAAACAAATTTTGAATTCTTCATTGTTAAATTGTAACTAATATGACTCCCATGTTGATTTTACTCTTCTGAGTCTGTGTGATAAATAGAATAGGGCTGTGTTTATGCATATTGCAACCACATTTCTAATCATTAGGTATTTTCATTTGATTTCAACAAGACTTAAGATCCCGAAGTGGAAGACAACCATATTGGCTTTTTAATTTTTTTTTTTAATTTTTAATATAAACTGGTTACTTAAGCTATTCTCAGTCTAGCTAAGCACTGTCTACAGTGGCTTTTAAAACATCACTCCTTGTTCTTTCTTATCCCTGAACAAAACATGACTAGCTGTACCCTTTGAAATTAAACTCTTCACAGTTTCTGTAATAAAAGAAGTAGGCTGCTAATTATGCTTATTTCAATCTCTAGCTCCTCAGGTTAACTTCACAAAAGATAACAGGATGAAGGCACCTGTCCAGGAGCTATTATAATAAGGCTACCAATTTATAGGTCACTGGGCAGTCATTGAGCAGCACACGATTTTATTTATGCTGACATAGCCCAGATGGAGCCATAAACCTAAGGTGAACAGTCCCTGAGCCTGTCAACCACTTTGTCATTCTGTGTTGTCTTTTGCCTGCTTTCTGTTCATTTCCCAAACTGACAAGACTTCAGGAAGTCCTTTAATTAATTTGTAAATAATTTTGTTCGTGCCTTGCAATGATGTGCATATGCTTACATATTTCTATGGACTACTTCGCTTCCAATTTAGCCACATTTTAAATGTTGATCCCATAAAAGTTTCTGGTACTGTAAAGAAACTTACTTAGGGCAATGGCCAAAAGTTAGGATTTGTGGAATCTGAAGTTTTCCTTTACAGGGGTATCCTGTAAGGATTTTCCATTTCCTTTGTGATGCACTCCTGGGGAGAAACTGCTTGTCTGGGCCAAGGAAACCCACTGGGTCCAGATAAGGACATTTTAGGTAGACACTACTGTGAAGGACCTCGTTAGTCACTGAGACATTCAAATGACTAACTTCCATCTTCCAATATCAGATTCCATGTTTAAATCAATCATCCGGGCTGTCTTTAAATCTGCTGGAGAGAAGTGGCTGTAAAAGCTGGGTAGATGAATTACCTACAGAATTTCTCCTCTGTCTTCATTAAAATCACACAAGCTTTTATAAGTAATTTCTGTTTTCCTCAGAAATTCCAAACTTTCAGACAGATTAGGAGGTGCAATAGATCTAATCCTTTGTGCAGATCCCTTTGACACTGTTGAGTTAACGTATAGATTTCTATCCCAGCTTGTTTTGTTCTTCCATATTGCAAAGTTAAGATGAGTTCTCTGGCTTTGTACAGTCTTGTCTTTGTGAACTACTACAGTCTTCTAGTATTAGAGACACCCGTTGGAATGCAGAGAATAATTTCAGGACACTTTTGCTTTTTCCAGGAGACAGCACTCACAGAATCACAGAATTTGGAAGGGACCTCTGGAGGTCATCTGGTCTGACCCCCTGCTCAAATAGTGCCATTTAAAGTCCGTTGCCTGGCATTATGTTTATACATAATTTTGGACATTTCCAAGGGTGGAGACCCCCACAACCTCCCTGGGAAACCTGTGTCAGTTCTTGGTCATCCTCATAATGAAAAGATGTTTCCTGATGTCCAGCAGAACCTCCTGTGCTCCAGCTTTTGCCCATTGCCTCTGATCCTGTTACTGAGCACCACAAAAAAAAAAAAAAGCCTGGCTCTGCCTTCTCTGCATCCTCCCTTCAGGTTTCTATATACTCTGATAAGATCTCCCTGTAAGAAGTGGCTCAGAACTAGAAGTTGAGGGAAGATGACGTAGAGCCTTCTACATCTTAAGTTAGCTCTTGTGCAGCAGTCAGGAAGATGTGTCTCTATTTTTGAAGACAAATATGTACAGTTAAAGGCAGAAGGCTCCTCAAACCAGTTTGAAATAAAGCCCTACTGGCAAATCAATTTTAGTGTTCATTTTTGCTTTCATGTCCCTCTATATAAAGTACAGACATATTTCTCTCTGCAGTCAAAGAATATTTTTTTAATATGCCTTATCCATGACATTTCTAAGGAGCTTTTTTCCTTTCAAATGCTAAATATATAGAGACTAGAGCAAACTTGTAGTAGAATTTATATTTCTAAAAATACAGAATTATTTTTTCTGTTTCACTATGAAAAATGTGTATATATGCAAAAATTTTGTTCTGATTCATGTATGGCTTCAGCCCAATGTAATCTCAAGTATTTTTATAAAATCCATTTTCCAAATGTCACATGGGTTTTAAACATGCAGGAGCTATTATTCACCATTATTTTTTTAAATTTGCAGTAGATTTCAAGCAAATAGTTAATTTTTTCTAGTAGCTATTGAATATTACCTTACCTTAAAAATAGTGTTTATTTTATATTTTACAATTCTTCTTTTCCCTCTGGATGAAATTCTGATCTTACTTACATTAAAAGAGCTTAAAAGAAATCAGTGGATATTTCCAGTTGTATAAGTGTATAAATCAGATAAGAATTTTTCCCTTTGTCTTCCTAGCTGTACACTTTATACAGTATACGCATTTTCTCATATTATTATTCTAGCACTGGTTGAAATGAAGAGAAATCAGACATAAACAGTACGTCAGCTGACTGCTCCCACAGCAGCCTCTTCATGAGAACATTTAGCAGTGGATTTTATTGTTTTGTGCTTTGAAAACATTAACTAAAATGCAGGCAGCCAAACATCAGGCATTTTTTAAAGAAAAATTGCAGTTTCATTTATGTACAGTAATTTTCAGAGATACTGTAATAGTTTTTGTGGAGGCAAGCATAGATGTCACATACATATATTGCCTGCTCTTTTAACCCTGAAACTGAAATAAAACCACAAATTAACACAATTATATTTCTCCAATATATAAAGTTTTCTCTAATATTTGAAATAAAATTATCATATAACACTGCCAATAAGTACAGTTTACATTTACAAAACAGTTGCTGAATATGATTCCTTCTGTATCTCAAGATAAAACGTGATTGGATACCTTCCACCCAGGAGTCTGCGCTTTCCTCCTGCAGTACCCCATTAAACTCCACTCAGTAACATTTACTGGGGAAGGTTTCTGTGGCTGTAGGTGGTCAACATAATTTCAGTGAAAGTTTAAGGAACTCTTTTGTGCCTGCCTTCTCTTAATTTCTTCTAGCCTTGAACTAAAGGTGAAAGAAATTAGCTAAATTAATTATTTAACCATGGAGGCTAGAGACAGAGTTTTGAGATACTGCTATGATCTGCAGCGGTTTCTAAATTATTTCCATAATGGATGTCAAAGTCAGAGAACTGAGAAATACAAGATGTTTCTCTACTGTCTATGTTACTTCAACGTCAGTGTTAATTTCAGCTTTCAGAGGTATGAATGCAACTTCTATTGGAATTATTAGGAGTATTGGCAGCAGCAAAACCATTATTTGTGCTGTAGAAATAGAATTAGCCATTAGTCAAATTTTACCTTGCCATCCATGTTTCGTCATCCCCTTTATGTGTATGGAGCTGCTGGCTTCTAGACTACTTGGTACTATGTTAGTATCCATTTTCAACATAAGGTTTAAACTAAGACTGACTTTATGGCCACAGTCAAAAGTAAGGACAGTAAGGAAAACAATCCAGACTGAAAATAGTGCATCACCCTGAGGATTTTGCTGTAACTAGCCCTCCAAAGAAACCACGTGAAAAAGTTATTTAGCTAAAGCAGTTGTTGGTTTTTTTTTTAATATGTTTATTTGTACATTAATACCGTTTTAAAACATATTTTATTAGAGCAATTTTATTACGATGCTGTGATTTAACCTCAGGCAGCAACTAAGTACCATGCAGCTGCTCACTCACTCCCACCACCCCTGGTGGAATAGGGAGGAGAATGGGAAAAAAGTAAAACCTGTGGGCTGAGATAAGAACAGTTAAATAATTGAAATAAAGTAATAATAACAACAACAACAATAAGAACAATAATCATTAAAATGAAGAGTAGAGGGAGAGAGGGGAATAAAATCCAAAGTGAAAAAATCCAAAACCAAAGCGATGCACAATACAACTGCTCACCACTCACTGACCCATGCCCACCCAGCCCCCCAGCAGCGACTGGCAGCTCCTTGCCCAAGTTTATATACTGATCATGACATTCTATGGTATGGAATATCCCTTTGGATAGGTCAGGTCAGCTGTCCTGGTTCTGCTCCCTCCCAACTTCTTGTGTACCTGCTCACTGGCAGAGCATGGGAAAAGTCCTTGGTTTAGGGCAAGTACTAATTGGCAACAATTAAAACATCAGTGTGTTATCAACATTATTCCCATCCTAAATCCAAAACACAGCACTGCACCAGCTACTAAGAAGAAAATTAACTCTATCCCAGCTGAAACCAGGGCATGTTATTATTTTAAATTTCTGCTTTAATGATTAGTCATAAAATATGAAGAATACCATCTTATACGTGAATTGCAAGGCATTACATTTTTACTACCATTACTGTTGCTTATGCTTTAATGCAATAGATTTAATTTGCACACATCAGATGTTTCCATTTCTTAATGTGAGAACTAAAACACTTTTGTATTATTGTTAAGATTAGAAGACATTTTGTATATAAGAAATTAATACTAATGCATATAATTTTCAACCTTGTGAAAATCAAAATTAGAGTAAAAATATTGTTTTAAGCCTCAGTTTCCTGGTTTTATTTTTAAAGTAGGTGGAGGGAGCATGCAGAGGGGGAAAAAAGAAGTTAAAAATTCAGAAAGTATATAAAGAAGAGGGTTCTGCCCAGTTCATTTTTGGGGAGGAAGGCAACAAAACATTTCTCATTCTGAAAAGGCAAATGTTCAGCTAAGGCTGTGAATGTCCTTTGTAACTGATTTCTTTACTGTGCTGTTGCTTAGCAGATGAATTGTATTGCAGTTTGCCAAGTGACCATGTTGACTGCAAATTCTGTGTTGTCTCCCAAAGTAAGGGGAAAACCCCCACAATCCTATATTAATTCATGTAGACTCAATATACACTATTGAATAATGACTCAATATTCAGTCATTTCTCATCTCATGACTGTTTTGTAAGGGTAACATTACTACTTGCAACTCCAGGAAAAAAAAAAAATAATGGTTGGATCTTTGGTTTGCCTTTCTCCATCTCCAAGAATAGTGCTTAATTCGTAGTGGAGATTTTTTAGAGAATAGCAGACCTTGGAACTGAAAATTATATATTCTTAGTGATTTTTGGTGGAAGCTCCTCATAAATAATGACAACACATAAGAACATTCATTTAATTTCTTTATGGGTACATGTTAAAGTGAGAAATTCTTAGCAAAACAGTGTCAATTAATTATTGTATTATTACAACTGAGTTTATAAAAAGAAGCTTCTTCATATTCTGGCAAGAAAGAAATTTATTGTAGTATTCTTCTAACCTGACTATAGACATCTGTAGTGCAGGTGCCTCCATTTCAACTAGTCACTTAGACATCCACTGTAGTGACAAAGAGAACTGTAGGGCACAGAACATCCAAGCTATTTTAGACACTCAGAAAGATTAACCATACTGTAGAAGTACCTTTTTCTTTCATTCTCAGAAAAAGAGAAATTACTCAGAAAAACCTCAATAAATTCCATCAGATAAATCCTCCCTATAACACGTTAGGTTCAAAGCAGGAAATTAAAGACAGAAAGTAATTAATGTAGAACACCTCCCAGTATATATTTCTGTCAGAAGTAGCAGTTTTGTCTAACCATCTCAATCTTGAGAAAAATCACTCTATACTCTCTTGCCAAACCCCCCTTATTTAATATGTCAGGTTTAGGCAATTATTATCATAATTACTTTAAAAAAACCCACCCTTGTTGATTGGAAATCTGTCTTTGAAGGAACTGGTCTATTCCTTGCATACTTCTAGTCACAGTACAAGGAAATTCAAAGTTCTTAATTTATGTTTCTTTAATTGAAACATTTAATATATTGCTGGATGCACATATTTGAATCTTCTTCAGGTAAGTGAGTATTTTGTTTCACTAATTTGCTAAATGCGTGATAGCTGTAGCAATAAAACCATTGACTGAAACATATGAACAAAAGGGATGCACATTCCATTCCTTATGTCACTTACTAGTGGAAGGGAGCACCACCTGTACTTCTTGCTCATTTCACATTTCCAAAATTTCTCCACAAATTTTTCAAAATGACAAGTTCAGTGGAGAAGAGAAAAACATTTTTACTATTAAGTCCAAGTTCTGGGATCCTAACAATCTTTATTTTACATGCTTATTACCTCTTATGAATTCACTTAAGAACATACTAAACTGTAGTCCCCATTTTGATGTCCAGTAGGTCCTTTTAATATGAATCTTATGAAGACTAATAAAAATAAATATTATTAACTGCAATCAAATATTTTCATGAAGATTCTACAAATACTGCAACTTCTTGTTCAGTATAAGAAACAAAATTTACTAAACATGTGAAATACTACTTGTATAGATTAAGCTAAGAGCTATTATAGAAATAAATAATCAGATAAATAAATATGGCAAAAAAAGTTGGTGACCTGTACTATAAGCTAGTAAAAGCAAAGCATAAGGAAATAGAAAGACCTTAGACTAGTGTATTTGTGATTGAAAAGTGCAGTATTCCTGCAGCTGAGGAGGAATCATATGTGTTATCTCTACCAACATTAAGTAGGTAAAATTTAATTCTTTTTTTCTACAGGAGTTTAAGGTTCTTCTTTTTGGATGGGTAAGAACCTCTAAGATATGTGTTACCCTAAAACATATGTCTAGCACAGGTGGGAAGACACTTTTCTTTCTTTTGGTTATACAGTGAGCCTACATGATCAGTTCAGACCACCTGCCAACCTGTAGTCATGTGTAGTTAGATGAGAAGAACTGTAATGGTAGATTTTTATTAAGTGGTATACTGTTAGGAAGCTGGAAAGACTGTGTTTTGTGGGAATGTTTTTATCTGTATTTCCTTGATTCTCCCTTTTCTTTATTTGCACATGTAAAGTACAGTTATTATTACTTTTTATATTTTATCATATATCTCCTTATTTAAACTAAGATGTGTAGCTTTATCCAACACCATTTAATTTTAGTAAGAATCTTCCTACCAGCCATTGGGAATTGATTTTAAAACAGCTTCTGCTGTTCTGATGCTGAAAAATAATACAGTATGGAAAACTGACAGAAGATTCTTTCTCTGCCATCCTCATATTAAATGATGATAAAGTTATCTTCTTTATGCTGTAATCTTCTAAATTGCTTTAACTGTATGTAAAGTGGTTTTGTTCTTGGAAGCTTTTCCTTGAAATTCAATGGCACAATTAAAAACTAATGGTTTATAAAAAATTAATAAGACAAAATGTTGACATAGTAAGTCGTATTCTTTCTAGAACCACACATGGAGACCCCAGCAAGCACATGCTTGGTATAATACATCATAATTGTCCTGAAAGAATTATGACTATGTATCAGGTCAATCCATAATATGAAGCTTTTAAAAAGTTAATATAGATAAACCCTCTAATCCAGGATATGTAGAGAAAACCTGCAGAGGCAAGGCAGCTAATTTTTAAATGTTAACTCAAATATTTTGCTGGGAAAATTTCATTAAAGAAATAAATAGGGCTAGACAGTGCAAGCATGCCAATGAACATTGTTGTTTGTTCGCTCATGTAAATAATCTATTTTTTTATTCACAATCTCATAACCAGAGCAACAGCAAACAATTCTGAAACAGAAGTGTGTAAAATAAATATTAAAATAAATAGGGTTTGATTTGATTTTGGAATCAGGTTTCCACTATAGCAATACTCTTGACAAAATGCTAGTAGTAGGAGGGTCACATTCATTTCTGGGGGCCTTCCACTTTATTTTTCTGTTTAAAACCCCTAATACAGCATATGTATACACACACAATAGGTTGGCACAGTAGGTAAATATCTAAGGGTTAGATAAACTCACATTTTGGACAAAGTACTTTTTGTCCATGGGTAAAAAGTTAATTCTGTTTTGTATCAACATAGTCATGGGGCATTTAAGGAAGGCTAGTTATCTAGATCAGTCCATTTTCAGTTCAGCAGTAAGATGTTCCTAGATTTTAATTCTGTGGGATGTAGAAGTTCTGTCAAGGATTTCTGTCAGAAAGAGCAAGAGTATTAAATACAATAAGTACATAATCCTTCAAAAGGAAAAAGGTCGCACAAAAACATACGTAGTATAAAGGAACGATTGTAAGGAGTCAGCTGAGTGTCTAAGCATTTTTATTATCCCTGAACTGGATAACACATCGGACCCTTTCATTGCAAAGGTGGTCAGTGTGTCAAGATGGGAAAGAATACTTAGCAATATAGGTGATTGACTCTCCTGAAACACAGGCTGGTATTTCCAATGTCAGAAATAAGGACCCTCTGGAAACTAAAAATTCTGACATAGGAATATGTTTGAGGGTTTTTTTTGTTTTTGTTTAATTATTATTTATACGGGATACCATGGTTGAATGAATAGTATTATAACAAAAAGGCAATCCAGGCCTCTGTTATTACTGTATTCCTGAATAATGTTCTAGTCATAAGCAAGTGTCAAAAATCCTCCAGAAATACATAAGTAATGCATCATGTCTAGTTCCTCTACTCATGTGTAGTTTATATACTTTAATGGGGTGTTTTGTCAGCGATGTATATAAGTAAAAGTTTTACACTTAAAATCTCTTCCACTAATTTTTTACAGAATCTGTGTTAGTGAGGAATGATGCTGGGAAAAATTAATATCAGCACATGATCCTGAGATCTGAACATTCATTGATTGAAGTCAATGGGAATGTGACTGTAGCATAAAATACTGAATTATAAATGCAGCGAGACTCAGACTCAGAAAGGAATTAGAGACAACTGTGTCCAGTATGCTGATTTTCAAAATCTCACCCGTCACACAGCGGTTAGTATGACTGAGCTGAGATGCGATACACTTGTTGTCATTTGATACTTGCTAGTTTATGACATCCCATATTAGAGTAAGAAAAGAAGAAAACTGTTCCCTTCCTTGGATGATGAAGACAGACGGCCGGTGCCAGGTGACAAAGCATAGCTGTAGGCTATGAATAGGATGAGGGTGGCCCCTGGAAGATTCCTAAATCCAGGAGATGGTGAAGATTTAAAACACAACTTTCCCAATTATACCCTGTAAATTCATTTCAGGCTCTGCTCAATACATTTTTTATATAAACCCATTTTCAGGTGACACTTTTAAGTACTTCCTGTAGAAAACTGGATGTCTAAGTCAGATTTGCTGGGTGCAAAGGCAAACAGGTGCCTGGAACTTAGACCTTAACTGTGGTGGCCCTAAAGCTTCTGAGCTCATAAGGGCCCTCCCCTCTGAGCAAGGGCCACCGTGAAGAGGCAGAATATTCTGGTCCTGGTTTACACTTCATTTGCCAATATGCTAAGGTGCTGGGTTTGTTGCTGATCTGCACAGGCCCCATTCGCACTTACTGAGAAGAAAACAACTTGGAAAATCTTTACTCAGGTGACCCTTGGTAAAGCTCTGATGGGAAAAGACTTCGTTGTACCCCCTGGAAGTCAGCCCTGGCTACTAGAGTACTGTACATGGTAGAACCTAGGGATTCCATGAGTCTAGGTGTAAACAAACAGTCCTGGAGTTGTGCACCTCGCAATACCTGCAGCGGTGACCATGTAAAACCAGATACATTGCAGAGTATTGTTTCTAGTAAGTTACAATCTGTATCTCCTGGTGGTTGAAAATTTATCTTGCAACAGTACGTTTCCTTCTACATGAAGATGCAGAACTGAAATAATTTCCAGTTTTCTTTCCTATGATGTTGGTTTAGTATCTAAAACAACAGTACTTTGAAAGAACAAAAGATTTTGGGTTTCCTGCCTTGTAATTGTAAACCATTATGTACTTTAACAAATACAATCAATATTGTTGTAAAATAGGCATTCTTTACTCCATTTTCCTTTTCTCTTTTTCTGTCAGACAAAATTACAAATGCTTCCTGGAAATGCCTACCACAATGCTCTTAACTCTGCCATATCAAGTTCTAAAAGTACTGCATATGATTTCAGGCACCTGTTATAGATAATTGATTTGCAGTGTTTGAATCCTATTTTGGAGATTCTTTTGCTTTTACTGACTTAGACACATGATCAAATCTGGAATGTGTTCAGGAAAGAAGATAATCCAGCTGTTTTTCAGATGGGCATCGTAATTCAGCCTAGGGTTTACTTTCATATCTTTTTGCTGTACAAGTAGGTTCCACTCTAGGGTTTAGGAGAAACTAAATATGAGTTACAGTCTTCACCAGACTGGCAAGATTCTTCAGGATTGGAAATAACATGTTTCCCATTGATTTAACCGGCCTGTATATTCTGAAAGTCCTTCTGTCCAGATTAAATCTTCAGAAAAAAGATTACGTGGAAAAGAAATGATTAGTAGAACTCCATCAGGGAAAGGTGGGACTTCATCAGCAACTGGACACACAGAGAACATCTTGGGCAGAATGAACCTGTGGTGTGCAGACGCAGAATAAATACAACAAATTTTTATTCATATAATATGAAGACAAAAGTCCCAAATACTTTTAAGACCAACAAATACTTATCATCTAACATAGTCATGACAAATATTTATTCCCTGCTATTTGATCAGCACCAGAGACACTGTAAATAAGCAACATCTTCAAGATTTGTAAACTGAAGTAAAATGAAAGAGGCATTCAGACTCAGATTCTTTTAGTTAAGAAGAATTATCATGGGAAACCAGATTTAAGTCTGCTTCACTGTCCTGAAGCTGGTGGATCATAGAACAACGACAGAAGAATTTGATTTTTACTTCATCTCAGTTACATCTGCTGTAAAACAAAATTCCTATTGACTTCCTGACAGAGTAATCTGCACAGGGACTTCAGAAAGACTGCGTTCTACAGTCTATACCTGCATTATTTTGGTCTGAAAACATATTATGGGTTCCAAATTCCCTGGAAAGTGCTTACTGCTGAAAATATCTCTGTTCTATTGAAACATTTTAGAATTTAGTTGTGCAATCTCAGATCATTTTGTGTGATTACTCGTCATTTTCAAATCAATTTTAGACAGTAAGAGAGAACAGTGTTATTTCACCTAATTTCAGTAATAGAAGAAATAGTTCCCTAGTGGATGATACAAGTTTAATGTCTTAAAAGGTTCATTTTTTGATTGTAGTGTGTGTGATTGTGTCAGGTCAACAGTTATGGCAATGAGCAACAGTCAAGCTTGTGAATGCCTATCAGCAGGATCAACAGAAAAATCCATTATTTTCTCTCTGAGTATAGTACTGCTTTGCATGTTCTGCAGAAAGCATTTTTGTGAGAGGTAAAGGACCACTTAGAAGGTAAAAAAAATCAATGTGTTTTATAATATTTCTCTATTCAATGTATTACAAATAAGATGTAGAGAATGCGATAACAGAATGAATTTTATCAATTACGGACCTTAAAATTACGGACCACACATAACAGTTATGTAAAATGCTTATAAATCCATGATCATAATGAGTTACACTGGTCTCATGGCAGTTTAATGCCAATGGTGCATGCTGGTGAATCAATATGATCACATATTTTACTGTACTTATTTTACATACCTCTTCTGTTAGCAGCACACTTCCTTAAATTTGTCTTTCATTTTAGTTGTGCTTGAAGTTGTGAAAATGGAAATAATAGCTGACCTTTTTTGCCTTTTTCATTTTACTTCTTGTTCAATGCCATGAGTCTGGCATCAGTTTACTCTAGCAGTGCTTGAAAGCCCATGTGTCCTCACAGGCCTTCAAGGAGCAGAATCTAATAATGAGAAGTGCTGATACTTTATCATAGATATAGTGGTCATCATTAAAATTCAGTGTTTACAAATCAAGTAGCAAACCAGGGAACTGAACCCATCTCTCTGAGCATCCCAAATACACGAGCCATATTGCCTCTCCACTACAGAACAACATTTAAGAGGACATGAAAGATCTTCCTCTGTTCAGAAATGTACAACCACGTGTTAATTACTGACAAGTGTGGGAGGGAAGGAATAGGACCACCTGGTATGGTTCTTCTCTGACACACATATTATTTTGAGGGCTGCAGATGTGATCGCTGAGTGTAAGAGAAGATTAAATCCCTGAATGAAACACTGTATCATATGTTATGATGCATTTGACCCAGGGTTCCATAACTTGAAGTACCAAACATGAATTGCACACCTGAATGCCATATATACACAGAATCACCAAATCACAGAGTGGGTGAAGCTGGAAGGCACATCTAGAGATCACCTAGTCCAACCCCCCTACTCAGAGCAGGGTCCCCAAGAGCACATTGCCCTGGACCATGTCCAGCTGGTTCCTGAATATCTCCAAGGGTGGAGGCTCCACAACCTCTCTGGGAAACTTGTTCCAGTGTTTGACCACTCTCACAGTGAAAAACCTTTTCCTTATGTTTAAGTTTAATCTTATATATTTCAGCTTATGCCCATCACTTCTTCTCCTTTCACTAGTTACCACTGAGAGAAGTCTAGCTTCATCTCCATCTTTCCTCTCTCCTGTCAGGTATTTAATATGCAGGCGTTATTCAGGAAGCAGATACTCTAACAAAAGCAAGGAATGAAGTGGACTTACGTATACCCTTCCACTATATCACTTGAAAGAACTACTATATTAATAATGACAGATAGCAAAAAAGATTGAATTATCCTAAAGCTTTTGGTTTCTGTGCTGCTCTTGTTCATACAGGTACCTTTCAATTTGTTCTAGCAAAATCTGATGAAAACTTTTCAAGAGACAGTATCATACATATTGGAATAACAGTCAGTTCTTTCACTTGAAGACAGACAATAAGGCTTCCCCTCCTTTTGCTAGGCAAACTCCCTTTAATGTCAAAGTTAGTTGGTTTGAGAAATGATCAAGTAAGAGCTCTAAGAATTAGACTCTTGCAGAAATGTCCATTTAGTGTTTTAAACAATGTAATTTTTTAATTTCCTTTTTAGTGATTGAATTAACTTCTTAAATCCCCCTCAAGCAGGTCATTGTTGCAAACTCTTCAGAAAACTAAGTGCAGTCTGTGATCTGGGCTGAAAGCAATGAAATGGTGTGCAGTGAAGAAAGTGGGTCATATAAAGAGGTAATTCAGTAGGAAGTTTAACTGGATAGGCAAAAGTTTCAGAGGGAAGAATGGAAATTGCAGCATTCATGTGAATAAATACTACTCTAATATAGCACTAAGCAATAGTAGTCAAAGGCAAGTGCTTCGCTGGCTTGTAATGAAAGAGAAATATCTTATTTTAAACAAAGTTCAAGTAACTACTGAGTGACTTATTCTGGTAAATTCTTATTTTAGGGTAAGAAAATTTACCTAAGCATCACTTGGCTGATGTTTCCCCATGTTCATGGACTGTATTCCATTTAATAACAGGTTACTTCCAGAATAAGTCCAACTAGCTATTAACCTCAGCCGTTCAAAAAAAGGGGGTATAGTGTTGAAAGCTATATAGAAGATCGGGTGACCAGAAAACATTTCAGCACAAGGTAATGAGAGGAGAACAGGGAAAAAGAGAGATGATGGATGGACACATTTGACCCATCTGACCTTTCTTTGAGGCCTGAGCCTTTTTGTAGAATTGTTGGTATAGTGATAATAGAACAAGACAATATCATTAACACTATGGCATCATTAATACTGTTTCAGCTTATGGTAGTAGCATATTTGTTTAAAAAATATTTTTTCTCACACCTTTTCCCCCACTACCCCTGTGCATCAAACTGGAGCTTCGGTCCCTCCATTCCTGCAAATCTGATTTCCCTTTTCCTGGGAGTCTGACATTTTCTCAGTGTTTTGGAACAGCAAAGATCCCCCAGTGTGTCTGTAGCCCAGTTCTTCATGACAGTTGCATCGGGTGATCACGCTCTCCTGTTACACAAGGACGCTGCTGAAACATGGTCTGAACAGTCGTATTTCCATTAGTCATAGTAGCTCTCCTGTGTAAGGAATTGTCTGGGCCAGTGGCTGACGGATAATCAGAGCTGATGACCACAACTGCTCTGTGCAGTGATCAGCCTTCAGGGAGGTGACAAACACCTGTCCTGGGCAAGGGTAGTATTTTGGAATACATCACGATAGATTCAGTTAGGGTTACTTAAAGGCCCCCAAGGCACACACGGAAGGGAACAGCTGTGGTACGTAAGGCATTGCAGCCTCTTAGCTGCTCATTCTGCTCCTTTGCTGAAGGTTACTGCTGTCATAGAAAAAGCTGACAGAAGTGAATCTGCACTCATATTTCAACCGTTGCCATTCACAGGCTGATTTATGAGGGCAAACTCTACAGCTGAGGTGCGGATTGACAGCTTGAGTGGCTGAGGTATTGACTACGGGGATCAGCAACACCTGAAACCATTGCGGCTAAATCCAGGAGTGACTTAACTTCATAAAGCTTAAAGCTATTATTTTGAAATTTATTACACACTATGCCCCTGAAATTGTCTTATGAAACTAGAATAATGTGAAACTAGACATTCACACAATGTCAGGTTTCCAAATTAAAAGGATTTCAACTTTTAAAATTCATCATCTTAACATTGTATTACTATAAAATGGTGCTTATAAGAGAAATTGCAGAAAAGAGCAAGAAAAATGAGCAGAGTTCTTGAAAACATGACCTCTGAAGAAAGGATAAGATTTGAAGAAAAAAAATTACTGGGAGGGATATAAAATAGCACTCTTTGATATGCAAAAGGTAGTTACAAAGAGGAAAGGAATAATCTGTTCTCTGTGTCAGCCTTGGATAGAACAAGAAGTAATGGTCTTAAATTAGAGCAAAGGAAATTTAGATTATGTATTAGGAAAAGATTTTCAACCATAAATCACGGAAAAGGACTGTCTAGGGAGACTGTGGAATTATCATTACTGGAAGTTTTTAAGAACAGTCTGGGCAGAGAACTTCCAAGGCTGAATAAGGTGGAGGTGATCCTGTCCTGGGAAAGTATGATAAACTCTTGAAGTTGTCTTTGAGATCTATTTTCTTTGGTGCTGGAATGTCTAACACTTCACATGAACTTAAGTACAGTTTAACTGAAAAAAGCCAAACCAGTGGCCAAATGGTCTGAAGAATCCAGGGCACACTGTTCTACTGGCTAACAGGTTTTACCAGACTGATGTCCTACTGTGCTGTGGAATGAATGACATATTAATAATTGTAGCTTACCCAGCTGAGGAACAAACTGAATGATTAAGAAATTACCAAAATGCCTTCCTTTCTCTTCTTTTGCTTTTAAAGTTATTTTTAACCCTTTTCTGCATGCATTGGGTTGTAATGGCTAATGAAAGAAAGTGCTCTTTCCTCTTCCCTTACGGTCAGGCCTTTAGTACAAGCAGTCCATATAGCTTATATACAAGGGCTTCTACCACCTTGGGTATCTAAGTAATTTTTGAATGGTATGCAAATGCTACATGAACTGCCCGATGTGTTTTCTTAAATATATGTGTAATCTCACATGGAGCTAGAATCTGATCTATCAGTGCTGTTGCTACTTAAGCAAATTACGATTGGGAGTTTCTTGTTTCAGCTACAAACAAGACTTAAAAATGCTAAAAAAAATCTGTTTAGTTTTTTTCAGAAATGGAAGGTCATAAGCCTCATGAAAATTTACTCTGAAAGAACTCAGTCTTTGGGGGATTTTGTCAGTTTATAACAACATTGTGTAGTATACCAGAGCTCTCTGGTCATGTGAAGTCTTGAGACACGCCTGTGGTCAGCAATAAAAGTTGCCCTTTGCAAAGTATTCCACAACAGGGTCTCACTGTGGCAGTAAGTAACACTGCACATTTCGCTACGAGGTTATAAAGATAACTGAAATACCTTTACAGCAATTTAGCTCAAATATTGTAAAGGTTAATGGTTTATTACGTTAATGTTTTATTAGGATAATGAAGTCCACAAAAGGTCCTATCAGGTAAACTCATAAAAGCAAACATCTTGAAATAGAATTATAGAATCACAGAAGAACTGAGGTCAAAAGGAGCCTCTGAAGATCACCTGGTCCAGCCCCCTTGCTCAAAACAAGGTCATCTAGAGCAGACGGCTCAGGACTGTGCCCATTTTGGGTTTTGAATCTCTCTAAGGATTGAGGCTCCACAGCCACTCTGGGAGTCTATTCCCATACCGTGTGCTCAGCCACACTGTAAAGAAGTTTTCATTTATGATGTCCAAGTGGAATTTTCTGTAGTTTGATTTGTGCCTGGTGCCCCTTGTCTTTCCACAAATTAACACTGAGAAGATTTTGGATCTATCTTCCTTATTCCCTCCATCAGGTACTCATACATATTGATAAGATTTCCCCTGAACTTTCTCTTTTCCAGGCTGAACAGTCCCAGCTTTCTCACCGTCTCCTTGCCTGTCAGATGCTACAATCCCTTGATCATCTTCATTGCTCTTTGCTGGAGCAGTATGTCCATATTGCTTTGGTTCCATGGAGAGGCCAGTAGTAGAAACAGCACTCCACGTGTCTCACCAGTGCTGAGCAGAGAAGGACCACCTTCTTTGACTTCCTGCTAATGCTCTGTATGGCACAAACCAGGAAGCTGTTGGCCTTCTTTGCTCCAATGATGCGCTGCTGATTCATCTTGAATTTCTTGTCCACCAGGACTGCCAGGTCCTTTTCTGCAAAGTCATTTCTGGTCAGTCTCCACCCTGCACTACTGCATGAGGTTATTATTCCCCAAGTGAAGGACCTGTCACTTTGCTTTGTAGCTCTTCACTAGGTTCTCTGCCCATTTCTCCAGGCTGGTGAGATCCCTCTAAATGGCAGCATAACCGTCTGGTGGGCAGGTGGAGAGACCCTATCAGTCCCTCCACAAAGTCCCAGATCTGACTCCCTGGCAAGCAGCAAACCTTCCTAAGCAGCCGGTCAGACTGGCAGATAGAAGCCTCCATCCCTCGCAGCAGGGAGTCTCCCACTGCTATCCTCACTGCTTCCCTGGGATGCTGCTGCAGGGCTCAAGCTTAGCTAGGCTGATTGCTCCAATAAAAGGGCTTTCCCTTTTATTGTTCTATCAGTTCTCAGGCCCTAGGAATTCATATTCCACCTAAAGTACTTCTTACTGTATTGTGTCTTTCCAGTGTACTTCCAGTATATTTTCTGTGTTTCACAAGGACTTTTCCCCCCATCTCGCTATTTAAACTGAGTACATTTTAAAATATAGCACTGGAGAAAAGATATGTGACTAATGATGTTGCACACTAATATATTTTTTTTAATAAAAAAAGAAGAAAAATATTTTTACTGGTTTGAGAGACTTTTGTACCAATTGAAAGATAGCTTTTTATATAAGGTAAATTTACTTCCTGTTATTTTGCTATTAGGGCTGATATTCTGGGAGTACTGCATAGTCCTGCTTGGAAAAAATTGAACAGAAGGGATGGAGTATATGAGGGCCGAGCAGAGGAAGGTATTATCCAACCATATCAAAGATATGGATACTCTGGCTATTTGGCAGAAAAGTAAAGTTCAAGAATCATTTAAGGTAGAATAGAGGGAAATGAAACTAAAAATACATGGTCTGATACTCAAAGGAAAAAAAAAAAATCTTCAGTGTTACACTGAAGTTCTTTGTGAGTCTAGTGCCAGCTCTTTTAAAAAGGTCAGTAGGAGTTATATCTCTTCAAAACTCTCCCTTGGATTATTGGAGCTAACCCACGCAGAGATTTAGAGTGTCACTATGATACCCAAAATTACCATGCAGATGCTGCAAATCTACCAAACAGATCTACCAAAAATATGTTTATGCTGAGGAAGGTGGATTGAAAACTGGCTGAACAGCTGAGCCTAGAGGGTGTTGATCACTGGCATAAAGTCTCGTTGGGGGTCAATAACTAGCAGTGTACCCTAGGGGTCAATGCTGGATCCAAACCTATTCAACATCTTCTTTAATTATCTGGATGATGGGGCAGAGAGTAGCCTCAGAAAGTTTACTGATGACACCAAACTGGGGGGAGAGGCTGCTATACAGGCGGGTCATGCTGCCATCGAGGGGATTTCAACAGGGTGAACAAATGTGCTGACAAGAACTTCAGGAAGTTGAACAAGAAATGTGACATCTTGCAAGTGTGGAGGAGCAACCTCATGCACCAATATATACTGGGGCAGAGCCAGCAGCTTTGCAGAAATCTCGGGGAGAAAGCAGCTTGGCAGAAAAGGACCTGGGGATCTTGGTGGACACCAAGTTAAACATGAGATAGCAACATGACATAAATGCCCTTGCCACAAAGAACAGTAATAGTATCCTGAGCTGCATGAAAGGAGTGTTGCCAGAACAGGTTCAGGGAGGCAAACCTGCCTCTCTGTCTGCTCTGCTGAGGCCACACCTGAGTACTGTGTCTGGTTCTGCGCTCCCCAGTACAGGAGAGATAAAGAGCTACTGGAGGGAGCCTGGTGAAGGGCCATGAAGATGATGAAGTGATTGGAGCATCTCTCCTATGAAGAGATACTGAGTGAGCTGGGACCATTCAGCTTGGAAAGAAAAAAGCTCTGGTGGGATCCTATTAGTGTATGTGAATACCTGGAGGGAGGGTGTAAAGCAGGGGTCCTCAAACATTTTAACCAGGGGGCCGGCGCGCGGATGAAGTGGCAGGCAGCCATCTGCGGCTGCTTGGTTCCCCCCCACAACACCTGGCGGGAAGGGGGGGGGGCAGGGTGGCGGAGTCTGTAAATACCGGGGACCGGTGAGGACCCTGGGGGGCCGTATCCAGCCCGCGGGCCGTAGTTTGAGGACTCCTGGTGTAAAGCAAGCATAGCCAGGCTCTTTTCAGTGGTACCTTGTAACAGGACAAGAAGCTATGAGCCCAGGTGGTTCTGCTTGAACTTTCATTGTGAGTGTGACCCAGCACTGGCACAGGCGGTCCAGGGAGATTCTGGGTTCTTCAATCCTGGAGATGTTAAAAAACTGCCTAAATATCATCCTGGGCAACTTGTTCTAGGTGGCTGGATCAGGTGACTTCCCAAGGCCCCTTCCAACCTCAACCATTCTGTGATTCTGCAATTCTGTGATAGGAGTTTCCCTGTTACCAGCTGGGAGCGCACACTTTGTCCTGATGCTGCATCAGGCTATAGGCCACTCTCATTATGTTTTATTGTAGTTTCCAGTATGAAGTCTGTAAAGGAGTCTCAGTCATGAACAGTGTGCTAAGGTGAACTAAATGACTGGGTGTCACGGTCCATTTGGATAGCTCAAATTTATAGGACAACTCTGTAAGTTAAACTTTATTTCACGAGCTCATTAGGTAAAGAAACAAATCAAACAAGGGCTCAATCCCTTTTGTGCAAGCTCATCTAACACATGAATTGTGTAATTAATTGCTTCATTAATTCACAAATTTACCACACATTCTTGAATAACGCACAAGTTTTGCAGTAACTCACAAATTCTCTAACTCACAGAACTATGAGCAAAACATTTACCTAGCCAATGGTGAGAGTGCTTATCCTCCCTCCTCCGTCAATGTATGGGCATCCCCTATACCATCACACCAGGAAGCATGAAAGCCTCACCAGGCCAGCTGCTGTTGGATCTACATCAAAAAATTTTGGGGTAACCTGAGGTATTTATACCTTCCAGCTTTGATAGTTTGGTCAATATCATTTCCGTAAGTTAGTGCATTCTGAAGAAACTACAAAGCAGTTTGTTTGCAAAAATCTAGGAGATGATGCAGACAGCTGCAGGTGAAAATGGCTGCAGAATAGCTCTTCTATTTTCCAATCCATGTGTTCTGTGTGGGTGTTGCTCTCACTTTGGCCTAATGGTGCTCCTCCCAGCATACATCAGGCCTTAGCATCAGCTGTCTGTTACGCCAAATCCTGAAAAGAAATTGAGTAAACACTCACACTGGAGGATCAAGGTCATGGAGAATGTCATGAAAGACCATCAACTGCTTGTAGCCCAGGATCCTTAAGTTCTGCAATTCAGTGTTTGGGCTTTACCTGTGCCTATCACAATGGTCTGCAGATTTCAGCCCAAAGGGATCACTATATTTGTAAAAAACCAGAAACTGCTGTTAGTGTCAGGCTTACTGAGAGATCTTTCTCAGAAGCAATATTTGAGGATCTCCTCTTTTTAATGACACACGTTTCATAGTGGTTTAGTTTGTCATTTTTCTATCTGTATTTTCAGTATGACTTTTTTCTGGGTTTTGTAGAGCATTTAATGTGTAAAAGTTGCTACTGGAAACAAAACCAAAGCTGCATGAAAACAGTAAAGATAGATATAAAGTCCTTCGTGGTAAAGTGCACAGAAGACTGAAATCAACTTTAAAGAGAATCCAAATCTTTTTCTCTGGTATGCAGATCTGTAAGCTTCTCGACAGGAACCGGGTATTTTGCAGAAAACAGTGTGAATGCAGGAAGCCAACACAGAGAATATCAGGTTAAAGAAGAATCAAAGATACTTGGAAATTCTATTGGACAAGCACATGGATGTTTACCAGGCTAGGTCTACCTTCCTACAAAAACAGGGGAGCTCCAGGAGCTCACAGCATTAAGAGGTATTCAGTTTTTTGGACTGTGAACTCTGAACAATCCCTCAAACTTCCAAAGCACCACTGAAAAACGATTGTGTGTCAAGCAGCTGTCATCAAATACTCCAGAGCTAGGCGCCATTCTGTATCGAAAAGTGTGACTTGGCTGGCTCTTTGGCTCTGCTGCACTTCTAGAGTAAAGCAGGTGGCAATTACTAATACATAGTATCTTTCTTCTTATGTCCTGTTTATTTGCATGCATTGAATGTAGATGAAACCTGAAATGCAGTTTCAGTGGCCTAGCTTAAAGAGTTTATAAGACAATGACACTACAAGGACAAAGCTAGGGACAAATGATAAGGGTAATAAGATGCTTGATATTTCCTTTTATGCATATAGCAATCAACAACATTGCTAACAAGTATAGTTAGACTGTTAGACCAATCTGGCTTGCATATTTTAAAAAATAATCTCCAAAACACATACCTTTACATAAAAAGCATACCTTTATTACCCTGATACAGTTAACATACCAAAGTTTCAGATGTGATCATGTAATGGGTCTAGAGTATGTAAATTGCTAGAATTTCAAATAAGAATTTTGAAATGTCTCTGCAAAACGAGAGATATTTTGAACATCAAATGGAGTTCAGGCTCTGGAATTTTGACATTTAAAAAAGCTCACTTAGCTTTGTTGATATGATTTTACCAAATGCCAGAAGAGCTTTCATTGCCATTGCAATTCAGGCAGTGAAGCTTTAAAGGAAATGTCAAATACTAAGAACATGTCTGGTAGGTTCTGTATTTTTGGTAGCACATTTTCTATTGGTGCTTAAAAACTTACTCAGATTTATTGTACACATTCATTGTGCTGAAGAAGAGGCAGATAATGGCTCAACGTAGACTATTGATGTAAATTATTTCCCTTTTTTCTTTAGTATGAAAACATTAGCCTTCTGCAAGTGATGTCTTTGAATAAATACATATTTTTTTTCTTCATAGCATGACTGTGAAGCACCATTTAATTTGACATATCAAAATCTGGAGATCCTATTCTTTTTAACATAATAATGATAATAATAAAATCTCATAAAAAGAGATAAAATTTTCTCTAAGGAGATTAGAATTACATGTTGAAAACTTAATGTGTCATTTATGTCATCTAAGTTGATCTGTCTGAATTTGAGGCATCATGCTTGGCATTGAGCAAGTAAGCAATTTAGGCAGCTCTTCTAATCACTGGGTGTTTATAGGTTCCCAGCTACAAACTGTAAAGGCAGTTCACCTGATCTAATTTACTCATTTAGCTCAGGATAAATTAGTTTTTATTCTGGAAGGGTGAATCTCTTTTCCTTTAGAGTAGACCAGACAGGACAAGCTGATTTTTTTTTTTGTTTGTTTTTTTTTTTGTAGTTAAGTAAATTAATTCCATCCAAAGGGCTTATTCAGAACAAATACATGCTGCTCAACTCCCACTTTAGCCAACTTTGGCATCCCTCAGTCTAAGGAGCGCTTCCAGGTGTGTGCTTTCTGGTATTACCTAATTTCTGGATCTCCCTAAAACCAGTCACCACTGTTGTGTTCTCAAAGGATCCTGTTTATATAATAGTAATTTGATAAAAAGTTTACTAAGTACCAGGACCCAACAGACCTACCCCTGCAAAAAAATTACTTTCTTGCCAAAACAGAGAGGACCTTTGAAATTATTTTTTTTCTCTCTTCAATCCCTTGGGTTTTGAACCTGTGGCTTGAGAGCTGTTCACTTTTAGCAAGGAGAATGGCAAGTGGCTCGTTTCCGAAGTATTCTGTAACTTGGTGATGATGGTACACTCTCTTGGAAAGCAGGCAATGAAAGCTCAATTCTCCTCAGCTTGCTCAGGGCTTTTTAAAACAAACAAACAAACAAACAAAACAACCAACCCAAAAATACAGCGACTTGTATTTTTAGTATTGCAGTCCAGGCATCTCATTTGAGAGCTCCATCTCAAAGGTGAGCTGAAAACATGCGTTAATGGCTATGGTCTGCTAGACCCTGCACCAGCAGGGCTGCTGCCAGCTTCAGGAATTGCTGCAGGCACTGCTTGGGGTATAAAGGGCAAACAGAAGCCAGCTTTGCAATTTGGCTGACCAGTATAGGTGACTGACTCAGCATAGGGACGTAACACCAGAGGCTTTTTTAGTGGATGATTTTGAATGCAGGAAGGCAAGTCTATCTATCCAGTCTAAGTTCTCCTTTTCCTCTCACAGACCATGTCATTTCTGGGTAATTTAAGCAGCTTCCTACTCAGATCCTCTGTCAGCTAATGAAAAGTTTTGCCTCTACCATCTGCGCTGTAGAGGAAGATGGAAATCTGATGAAATATTCCCCTGAATGTCAAGCTGTGTACAGCGTTTGCAGTGCAATGCTTATCTGAGTGATGCACAGACATTGTTGAAGTTAGAGACCTTCAGGGCTGTTGTATTTGCCACCTTTTGTGTTTTCACTTGCATGCACAAATACCTCACTTGCAAAGGGTTGTCTTTGCCTTTCCTCTCCCCTCATCTCCACTTTATCGACATTTTAATGTCAATAGTAGCCACATATGCAGGTGATAGCATTTTGTGTTTCTTACTAGTTGCAGTGGAACCACAAGTGTGTTTCTGTCACCGGCACCCACAGCTGCTTATCCTGGAAACATCTGCGGGCAGGTAAGAGCAAGTGTAAAGCTGCTCAAGAGCAGGCAGGAGACAGGCTATGGAGTTCCAGCCCTGGGAAAGTTTTCTAGATAGCACATTCAGCCTTGGATCACCACTGGGCTTGCTGCCATAGGGGAAAAAAAATATTGATAAACAAGGGAGAAAACGTTATATAAATGAAATGGATCTACATGACTAGTGTGGAACGCAATGAAGAGTGTGTACAACTAATTGAATTGCTATGGTAATATCTCATTGTTTCTAATAATATCTCTATATTAACATTACCTTTCTTTTTTTGAGTGCCTGTAATTCAGACTCAGTCATGTTCTCTAAACATAAGGAAAAATATTTGTGTGAATTATTTTTGCTTGAAAAGCAGCTATTGTACATAAGCAATCATCTAAATAAAATCACACGGAGTTTAGTGTATGGATTTAGTGTGTCTATATGGCAGCACAATGACATGATAGATTGTAATGGTTCTGTGGTAAATAATACAGCTTAAAATTAGACTTTAAAAACAATGTAGCTGTCTCAGTTCACTGAGTGTTTCAAATTATCTCATCTCTCATTTACTTCCATCAAATCTATTTTTCTTCTTTTGAATTCAGCATTCAGAGGCAGGGAAACCCAGAATTATTTCCCAGTAAAATAACTTCAGGAGTTTTCATTAAAGTGACACATCAATCTATTTATGCCCTGCTTATCAATATGATTCCTGAAGCCTTGATTATAATTACATAAATTCACCACGAAGTCTAGCCTAAGGTTTGCTTTTGATATTTTCCATACTAGTAGAAAGCAGTCTTAAAGTACTACGTGTTGCATTTCATCCCCAACGATGAAACTGTTGTGGGTGCTTGTGGTGACACAGCTGAGACCAGTGGTAAAGGAGGGTGCTTGGCTGTGTTTAAATTTTGGGATGCTCCACCATCAGTACCCTTACATAGTTTGTATGACCAAACACCTGCTGCTATTACTGATTTCTCTCCTGAATATACTAGTTAAAAATCGTACCCTTGTCAATAAGAATAATGGGTATTTCAAAAAAGAGGTTCACTTCATGAATATTAACATGTTAAACTGTGCAAATGTGGAAATACTGTACAGGACTTTTCCATCCAAAAAAGAAATGTTCCAAAAATCCAAACTTCTCTTTGTTTAGCACCGTGTTGTGATTCCAATGAGACCAGGTCTATCTATTGTATAGACTTAACCTACTTACGGACATCCCAAGAAAAAAGCAGCATGAGAAGTCACAGCAGGCACGCAAAGTTTTGAAAATGTTCCATAAATAATTGTGGCCCATTGACCTACGTCACTCCTGAAGGTGAGGGGTTATTTCCACATCTGTTCATACAGCTGATGGGGCTGGTCTTGCTTCTGTTGCTGCTCCGATGAACATATTGATATGTCCTGTAACACTGCAACGTGACATCTCTGAGAAAAGAGCTTTTTTTCTGTCAGGACTCCTTCCATACTGAGGATACTGTCAGTTTTCCAGGCAGCAGAAGTGGAATACAACAGAACTTGGAATACGGGTTGTTACTTACGAAATCACACTCCTCCAAGAAAACTTTCAGTAATCTAGAGATGGACTGATGTCCCTATAATGTAGAAAAGCGAAGCTTGAGAGCCAGCTGGAACTGGGAGCCCTAGAGCATGCTGTCCTGTGGAAAGTCCTCTCTTAGGTTCCTATATTCTCTCAATAAATACACTTTTGTGATATGTAGAAATTCCTTGTAGCAATCATACAGTTTTAATTGCAAATAAAGGTGTTTACAGAGTTCCAGCATTGTGGAGGTTTTATTTTGGTTTTGTTTACTTTGTTTGTTTGGGATGGGGTTTTTTGCCACTTGCAAGACTTGCTAAGTACAGAGCTCTCTTTATGAATTATAAGCAATTTTGGAGCTCAGACACAAAATGAGCATTTACTGGTTTGATTAAACTTTTTTGAAAAAGAATTCTAGTAAAGTTACCTTTTTGTGTTAAGGAGTTAAAAGGCCATAGGATGTAATGCTGGTCAAGGGTAAATTGTGAGGTAATTTTACAGCTTTTATTCTCCAACATTTTTTCATGTGTATTTAACACTTTTGCTCATAGAAGTTGTTTATGTTTTAAACCAACCACATTTCCACAAGACTAATTCAAGCAATAAAATCAGCTTCTACTTTTATCGTAAATCAATGCTTGCAATAGTAAATAAAAACAAATCACCTGCCATAGTAATGCTGGTGCTTCCAGCAATCCATTCTACATCTCCATCATGAATCTTTAGAATTAAACACTCTCCTATTTGTTAAATATTTACATTCACAATCAATTAAATTTGCTTTTACAGCCTTCATTTTAAATTTTTGTATTATGAGTAAATAAGTGTACAAGCCCAGCATATTCAATAGCAAGAAAAACTTTGAACTTAAAGTACACCAATAGAGTAAAACAGTTGTAATAAATTTATTTCATAGTACCAAGATACATTGTAACTAGTATACTCACAGGTGCTACTCTACACTGGTCTCCATGATAATTTCTGTTACAAACATAATTTTTCAAGGTGTTATATTTAAGCTATAAAACTCTGATCTGGTCTAAAATTTGGCATGAAAATAGTAGACTGATTCCATCTTAGAAAAAAATCCACATTAAAATCTTAGACCAATTCCATCTTAAAAAACAAAGTGCATGTTGGAATCTTTGGTTTGAGAGTTTTTTGGCTTTAGTTTTGATTGAAAGGAAAAGAAGAATTAGAAAAATTTCCATTTTGATAAATATTTATCTTCTTTAAAGCATTAAAAGAAGATAAATATGAACAAATGAAGCTTAACATAATTTGGTTTCTTATTACAGACAAGGAATGCTAAGTTTGGCAGGGTGGTTTGTGATCTGTAAATTAATTTCTCAGCCATAACATCCCAGTCTGTTATTATATGCTCCCCTTTTTCAAATATAATACAGAAGGTTAAAGACAAACTTTTGCTACAGCATCTTGCTTTTCTGTTAGCTACGTTTCAGCAATATTTTCATTCTCACAAGTCAATTTTTAATGCTATTGCATTGCAGGTTATGGAACCTTTGCAATGGGATATGCATAGAGCACAGTATACTTAAAGCAAGTAAGCCAGAAGTCTCCTCAAATATGACCCACTAACAAAAGTACCGGGATAGAATTTGAACTTTTGTTCATCTAGGGTACCTCGTTACTCTTTGCAGAACTGCAGAGATTAAAAAAACTGTCCTTCAGACACTATAGCTTCATGCTTTATCGGGATCTTGATGTTTGGGTGGGGTTTTTTTCTGTATTTACCTTCCTCAGTTTTATACCTTTGCCTGTATCTCCATCTACTTTTTGAATATTTTTCAGACATCCTAATATTCTGGCATCAACTATCCGCTGTTGGTTTTGTTTAGCAAAAGGAACCTAGGTAGCTTGAATTCCAGCCTAAAAGGTGTTGTAAAAGGAAATACTAGCTCTAAATCATGCATCTTCCATTTGCTTGACCGCAAAAATATCTTTTTTAAGGGACATTTTGCAAAGTACTTCCAATGATCATTTGGAATAAAGGCAGGGATTGGTGGTTGGGCTTTTCTCTGTTTTAAAGCCGTTAGTGTTTACATAATTTGCTTGTAGTCCTTACCTGGCATCTACTGCATTTAATAATCACCTGACATCACTGCAGTCAGGGCCTGTTTCTCCAGAAAAAAGCAATGTTCTTTACCCACTGCTAGTTCATTCAACCTCAGTGAGATGAATTGAGGCTGACTCACTCTTGGCTTCTACAGATTAATTGGACATAGTTACATTGCATCAAAGCTCTGTAAGGCTTTTGACCATCTAAGAATAGAAAAAAAAGTTTTTGTATAATTCCATGAGATGTTAATCAATAACAGCATCAAGATGTGAAAAAAACCCTACAATACATTGATGTTATACTGGTTTCAGGTCCTGTTCATGTCCTTTAAGAAATCATCTTGTAGGAATGACATTGAAGTATAGAGAATGTATAGTATCTCTGTAGTATGTAGCCTCTATAGGATGTATACCATAATGGTTTTGTTGTCATATAAGCAAAAGAAAATGTTGCAGCTCTCTGTTTGTTACTGAAGAAGGGCGAGTGAAATGTGGCCAAGGATGGGCTGAGTCACCAAAAAGCAGATGGAGAGAGGTTTGAAGAAACGTAGCTTACAACCCAAAAATGTTTGGTTGAGCCTGAATGGCATGTGGATGCAGTTGCCCCTCAGGATATATGGCCAGGCCATCCCCAAACTCCCAGCAGAGAACCAGCACCACTGGAGCTACTGAAGAACTGAGGCCCGAGGTGACCAGTGGATTTGTCACAGCTTGCATGTGCTAAGCCAAAGGTGCCAAGCACTGTCAGCTTCGGGAGCTCCAGTCTCTGAGGATCCTTCGTAGTGCCAGCCAGGCACCCAGGTCTGGCATAAAGGTAATTTTGCATGTGATTGTGTGTCTGAGAGAGTGTTTTCCTTTAAATTCTGCTCTTTTTGACTCCTACTTCAAGCAGTTGTTCTCAATAAAACTGAATGGACTGTGGCCTGTACTAGACCACTTACTGCAGGTGACAGATGTATAGTGGAGATGAAGAATTCTTACATAGGAATAGCTTCTTCCAATATGCAACAGTTTCTAGCACTCCGTATGATGCCACATATATATATATTTGTATGTGTGTGCATACATACATAAATTAATAGGTTTTTATTTATCTATACATATACAAATCATATGTGAACATAAAAGCATGCTCATGCATCTAAGATCTATGTATGAACACCAAAAGCTAGGGGCTAAACACCTTCAAATAGTCTCCCTGTGGAAGAATTCAGGACAAAATTTCATGTGCTGGAATATAACATGGATACACTGCACTCTATACAGAGAGTTCATCCTTTTAAAAGTAGAAATTCAAAATCCTGCTGTAAGTACCTCAGGGACCATATTATTATTTTTTCTCCATTTATATGGCTTTTAATATTTTGTGATTTTTCGATTTCTTCTAGGAATTGAAAAAGAGAAAATCCATAACACATAATTCTGTTTCCTGATTATGCAGTGATTGTGTTTCTTGTTATTCCACTCTTTAAATCCATCTGCTTTTTTTATTTTCCCCATTCTTTGTAATTCACTGGTTTTTCTATAGCACAGCTGACAGCAGACCAGTAAAAACTACTGCCTGGCCTTCTAACTAGCACACGGCTTTTGTTTAGGCTGGGATTTTCTGTCAGTTTGGCCTGTTCATTTATTCTTGAGACATGCTTCCCTCACACAATCCCTCTTCTGAGCAGACAGAATTTCTTTGGAGCTCAGTTAACAAGTGACGAGGAGCTGCCTTTTTCTTATGAACAGGTGATGCTCCCCTTTCCCTCTGGACAGTGAGGTGATGTCTCCTGTTCAGAACCATTGTGACAAAGACTGTGGCAGAATATGCTGGGTAGACAAGAAGTGCTCAGATGTTTAATGCTGCTCTTATATCTGCATCCTGGATTGCTGTTGAAAAGGAGGACACCCTCCTACAACTCAGAGGCACAAACATGGGCAGAAGAATAATGTGGGGTTCCTTTTTTTTTTCTGCTTAAAAATTATTTTCTCTGTAACACTAGAATGCTGGGACACAATGTCATGACCCTATGTCCTGGTTTCGGCTGCGATGGAGTTGATTTTCTTCTTAGTAGCTGGTGCAGGGCTGTGTTTTGGCTCTGGTGTGAGAAGTGTTGACAACACACTGATGGTTTTAGTTGGTGCTGGGTGATGTTTATACTAAGTCAAGGACTTCTCAGTTCCTTGGGCCCTGCCAGCCAGAGGACTGGAGGTGCACGGGACATTGGGAGGGGGCACAGCCAGGACAGCTGGTCTGAACTGGCCAAAGATATTCCATACCATATGGCATCACGCTGAGTATATAAACTGGGGGAAGAAGAAGGAAGGGGGGGACATCTAGCATTATCTTTTTTGTCTTCTTGAGTAACCATTACACATGCTGGAGCCCTGGAGCCCTGCTGCCCTGGGAATGGCCAAACACCTGCCTGCCCGTGGGAAGTGGTGATTGAATTCCTTGCTCTGCTTTGCTTGTATGTGTGGCTTTTGCTTTACCTATTAACTTGTTCTTATCTCAACCCTGGAGTTTTACATTCCCTTCTGATTCTCTTCCCCGTCCCTCTGAGTGAGGGGGGAATGAGCAAGCAGCTGTGTGGTGTTTGGTTGCCAGCTGGGGTTAAACCACAACAACCCACTTCCACAAAAAAGCAGGAGAAATGGCAAATATAAGAGGCATGAAAATTGTTTTTTAGTAAGTATGTTATATCCTATAAAATAAAGCCAGGAGAGATGCATTCAGTTTGATGTCACATTGCATACCAAATATAATAAAAACATCAATCATAAGAAAAGAGGCAGCTGCATATAGATCTGTGGATTTTTTTTTCATATCTGCAAATGCTCTGTCCTCTCAAAAAAAAAATAAAATGAAATTTTATAGTTCGATCCAAAGGAGAGTAAAACCACAATACAGTTTCCATTCACTTCAATGTGAAATCATTTGTGTCGATTTTTTTTCTTTTTTTCTGAAGGTTGGGTAACATATCAAACCACAACTAATAAAAACTTGAGGTTACAACTTATGACATATATTGGGAAGAGATGCAGAAATCATGGCTAAAAGCACTTATGAAAAGGTAGCTTGTGCACAGGTTTGTAGAAACCACCCAAGAAAAGGTTTAACTGAATGTCAACAATGTTTTCACAAGTGGAGATTCAGACTTTGGGCTGTGTTTGAAGAGTTTTACTTCATTTTAAAGCAGCTCGTACACTTAACAGCAATTTTCTAAAACAACTACTAAAGATGAATCCTGAAATGAGTGTTAATATCTGCCTCAGAAACCACCAGTTCTTCTACCAGCTCCACTTCTCCCAGAAGCTACACATCCTTAGCTTGAAAATGGCTTCTCATCTGCATCCTGCTCCTGGGCCCACTGTCGTACTACTGCATCCTGTTTCTCATGTGGGCCATTGCTAGCCTAGTAAAACAATCCTCATCCACAATTACTCCAGGCAGAATGATCTCAGGAAACCCATTGGTGATGAAAGTATCATCTTCTTTTTCTTTCTCTTTTCTTATTTTTTTTTCCCCAGGAAAAAAAAAAAAGGAAAAAAAAAAAAGCATGAATTTTTAAGGCTCCTTCTTAAAAAAATGGAATTTGGAAAATCTTGGAAATCATAGGATTTGAAAAGGGAAATATATGCTTGGAGTTCAGATTCATAAATTCAGGAATCTTTGCATACAAAATTTGTTTTAAATATATGAAAGAAAAGTGTCTGCTTGTGTATATGTTTGCAAGGAAAATATCCCCCGAAATACGTTGCAAAGAAGTGAATATCTGTCTAGATTTTTTTGTTTCTGTGTTTAGTACCATCAAGAGACTTTTTTTTATTGATGATCTTTCACGCAAACAAAGCTTTACAGTTAAATAAGAAGAGCAGTATAGATTAATATAAGATTACACAAGAAATGTTTGAATTATATACTCTGAACTTGTCAGATATTATTGAGATGTCAGGTGAAATATCTGTTTGACAGGTTGTCCATCAGATTATACATGGAGGAGGATTGAATGGAGAGTCTTCAAAATATCACAATAGGGGTTTTTTTCCTATTCATAAAATGATGCAAAATAAAAGAAATTCTAGAGTAATTTTTGACTAAGATGTAGCTTTTTTTTTTTTTCCCCCCAGTAAGCTTTTATTAAATGAATCGACATAGTATATATATGAAAATAGTCTTTGGAATTTTTTAATAGCATGAAACTCCATGGGAAAATACACTAGACATTAGAGGTAACAGAGACTGGATAACCACATTTTAAAATTTCTGAAGAAAACTGAATCAAAGGACTGTAAATGAAAGAGAAAGTATTAATCAGTGTGTAAAAGTCATGAAATATTTCTCCCTGAGGACTCTCAGTAAAGTCTAAAAGCATATATTCATGCAGAAAAAGAACCATTGATAAAAAAATAAAGAAATACTTTTTTTTGTTTTCTCTCACTGTGCTGAGAGAATTGCAATAACAGTTTAGCAGGACTCAGTAAGTACAGGACTGATACTGGATTTGTTAATGATAAAATTAGATTTATGAAAATATATGTAGCAGGGCATTAGATAACATCCGCTTCACTGTGGTTAGCTCCGTCTGTAATGATCCACGCTGGAGATTTTTGTGCATTGCTCCGGGGAGCAGTCACTGACCAGAGTCAAAGGCAAGTTTCTGGATGTCCTAGGATCTGACTGGCACGTACCAAAAGGACAGTTTATTGGCTCTGAACACCGGTGAGTAGGGAAGACTGTGATGTCTAGAAAAAAGACCGTGGCTAGAATATAGGTACTTAAAGTACAATCCAGTGTGCAGAAATGATATGTGCAGCAACTTGGTATTCTCATTTGATCCTGTTACCAGCTAAAAGCAGTGTCTCATTCAAGGGTACTTGAGAAATGCGTTTAGAAAAAACTGAAGCCCAGCCCCAACTGAACAAGTTTAGAAGGTTCCCATAAAATATTACCTCTCACATCCGACAGTTCAGCCTCACATGACATGTAATCAGCACACTGTTCTCTCTTGCAGAAGCTAATCCACTCACCTTTCTAGATGGTGCTCAACAACACATCCTTTTCAGTAGCCTGCTGTTAACTCTGTTCTTTTCTCACTGCAGCTTTTCACACTCCTGCAAAACTGACCTGCTAAAATAGCTTCTTTCAGCAGGAAAAGTCTTTCTGTGGGTGCTACTATCACAAATGTAATGAAATGATTTTCAGTCCATTTTGTAAAGATATATCTCTTTGCCAGATACTTTTCTGATCGAACTAGCTTTCACTTTCTGGGTCATCCTTGAAAAATATTTAACATATGTGCTAAAATGAGTAAAACATTCTGCATCAAGGAAGTGGTCACATTGACAGAGGTGAAGAGGTTGAAGTAGGTAAGTACACATTCTTTTGAGTACTGTTAATGTAGGAGTCTCTTTGTATTTACATTAGTCAGTTCACAAAGTTTAGTTAATAGCTTTTGAACCCAATTAAAATTTGGCAAATAAAACCTCGTGGCCAGATTTTTCAGCCACAGCTTTTACTCAGAGGATGGCAGTTCCCAAGGGGTGACCTTAATCACCTGACAGTGATGTACTGTATCATGTTCAGTTGTTTACTTATCTGTTTCTAAAACTGATGGATCAGATACAGGAGCTTGTTTATCATGTTCAACTCCTTGTCTGTTTGATTCAGTAAAAGTTTTATCAGATTTAACATGCTATGTATTTATCAGGTGATATGTGTGTTTAATGTGCAATGCAATAGATAATGATAATGCTGTGAGGGCAGGGAATCTGTCAGTGTTTCCATTATAAACCCCATTTGCCAGGGTTTATCACTGAGCCACAGCTCACTGGTTGTCAGCTCAAATGCGCTTTTAAAAATAAAATCATAATTATATTGGTTTGACTGTTTTCTATTGAGAGAGCTTCTCTTAAGCATGCCTATTGTTTTAGAGGCTTTTCACTTAATACAGTAAAAATTACTTCCAAAAGCAAGCAGAAGTGTTTTGTTCCACACTTTTACGCTCAGAACTCACATTAACATTAATGGGTGTTATGTTTATTTCTCATTTGATAGATCTCTGTATCTCCACTAATGGGCAACACAGCTCTTTTAGTTTAAACATAAATAAACAAAATGCTTTTCAGGTATTTCATGCTTCTAGAGTAAGCTGAGGCTTGAATAAAAAAGAAAATAAACTATGCTGTATTTAAATTAAGTGAACAGGTTCTTTCCACCAAAATTTCTGCTCATGTAATTACAAGGTCTTTTTGCTTGGGTGAGGACTGTCAGGACATTCTTACAGTGAAAGAGAAGTGCTTGTGTGTGTTAGCCTGCATTCCTGCATGGCGTGGGACTGCTTGGGGCTGCTTCCCTCACCTTCCTCGAGAAGTTACTGTTCCTACGTATTTGAACCCTGCTTCAGCAGAAACAGATTTCTGCAGAAGCTGTTTTCTGGAGCAATCTCTGGCTAACAGGTGTCAAAGAAAACAAAAGCCTATGGTGTGAGTCCATGTGAGACCGACCAATATAGCCAGCATCATGCAGAAGTAGGTGGCATCCTGGACTCACACCAGCATAGGACTTAATAAGCTGTATTGATGAAGGCCAAATTTAATCTGTAAGTCAACTATGTTTTTTATACATATATATTTATATAAGGGATTTCAAAAGGTTATGTATGCATTGGAGGGATCCAAAGAGCATATATAGATGCATGAGATGTTACCAACTACAAGATAACAGTTCAGAATGTTCACAAAAAACATTTTGGTGAACAGTCAGAACAGCTAAAATATACCACCAGTAGAATAAATGGGTTAGCTGGTCACCATTTCCATGGCTGAATGTGTGGAATGTCATCCCCAACAGCAGAATATGAGTACTGGCACCAGTAGGTGATTTCCTGCCCTGTGAAATAGAGCACGACAGGTTTAACATACAATATTCCCAAGCCTTATTGTGTGAAAAGTCAGCCTAAGCATAGCAATACCATTCAAGGAATGGGAGGAAGAGTGGGTTTGCAACCTAACTTCTGATTCTGAACTGCAAAATGTATTTTTAAAAGGTAAATAAATAGTTTATTATATCCCTTAGGTCAGGTACCTGGCTTTCAAGCTCAGAAAAGAAATCTGGCATTGTAGACCAGGTCTTTCCATAATGCAGGAGTGTTTAGAGTCTGCATTCCTTGCATTGGCCAGACCTTTTGTATTTCACTTTATCTCAGTTTCTCAGATGCAAAAGTCATGTTGGTATAAAGCTTTCATCAATGGTAGGTAGATATGGAGATTTGAAGCTTGGCTAGGATAATCCTATAACCTTTGTATGCCTGCAACCATGCAGGCTTGCATCACCATACTCACAAATCTGTGCACATTAAGTTGTAAAGAAACAATAGACAGGTTCAGGTGTGGCTCTACCACCTGTGTAGTGCCTCAGTGCCACACTAATCTTGAATTTTATGCTTAAAATAATATTGTGAGGAAGTAACTGTCAGGGGTTTGTTTATTTTTCCCACTGCAAAAACGAGATCTGTAAGTGCAGATGACAATGTACTGTCTTCACTGAAGTGAGAATAGATTCTCATCAAACTGCCTCTTTTATAGACCAAGCTAAAAACCGTACATCTTTTAATCTGCTTACTGACCTCTACAGTGTCTACAGTTGTAAAATGAGTTGTGCTTTTAAAGACCCATTTCTCTCTATCAGACATAAAGGAATGTTTTCCTTTCAGCTTCAGAGAGACCAGAATTTAAGCCTAAGAGACTTGTCCATATTCAGAAACAAAGTAAGTGGTATCTACTGTAAGTCTTGTTCTAAGAACTTTATCATAAAACCATTTTTGCAAAATTTTTCTGTTTGGTTTTCCTTTGCCCTGTGTCATGTGATGACAGTTTATGTCTTTGTAAATCTTCCCATTGTTAATATGGTAGCCTTACTGGCATGGTGTGAATTACTGTACAAAGTTCACAGCAGTGAAGAATCAGGCCACTGAAGTGAAAACTATTGCTGCATTTTAATGTGCTTTCCCTAAATGGAGGGCTTTGCCACAACTTCAGTGCTCTGATGAAAGTTCTTTTTTTACAGTTAATGTCTGTGGCATTTCTCACAATGTTATAAATATTTATTGTGAGCAAAACATCTCTTCAGCATTCCCAGCAAGTATTCACAAACAGCATCCATATAGTATTTTCAATATTTTATGTTAATATTTGAGTTAGCGTTTTAATGTCAGCAGGAGCTCTGAGGCTACAATGATGGAAATCGAAAATGGCTATCAACATTAACACTGCATTCCTGCTGTCTCTTCAATAGCTCATGACAAATGTCAATGCTGATCTTACCCTGCTGATATGAAAAATGCCCCCAAAGCAAACTGTAATACAGAAGCTATTTGAAAACCAAAATAAAATGGTAGAAGTCTTGAGTATTTAAATTAGAAACATAAGTGCATACTCATGAATAATGTCATTTCAAAGGAATGTGGAGTACCTTATGTCTGCATAGTCATTGGATGTCAAGAAAGAAAATAATAAAAAAATTCTGTTTCTGCTGCTGTTTAATCAGTTATTAGTTGGAACATTGTGGAAATATTTTTATGAAATGGAGAATGTGATGGGAATGGAAATCAGAGTCTTTGCTCTGAAAAAATTTAAAAATGCTTGTTGTGAAATGTTAAGGGAGTACAAAAACGTTGCATTCTTGATGATAGGAAACGTATTATTTCAAAGAAGTATATAAGGGGGATTTTTTGGCTGTCTTCACAGGAATGCAGTTGCCAGATGGGAAACACAGTGCTTTGATGAATTAAATCTTCCTTGCTGAAAAATTTAAACTTATGTTTTCCTAAAGATGCCTGGTTCTTTTCAGATATAAATAAAAGGGACTAAATTAAATTCTCCGTCGTTGTGCTCTGTGCTTGAAACTGAGAGCAGGTATGGCCGAGCAAAACCTGACAGAACGCAAAGACCACAGAACAGCTTAAAAGCAATTTTATGTCACTTTTCTGAGTGACAGTGTTAGAGTATTTTGAATGCTTGGCCCATCTACAAGTTAGACTACTTAACGACGGAAATTAAATCTCAGCAGGAAGTAGCTGCTGTAGGTACCATATATGCCTGCATGAAGTTTGGATAATAAGTGTTCCCAACCAGTCTCTGGAGTCTAGAGCTGGCAAAACTGCCCCGGTGCTAAGCATGGCCGGGGGTCTCACCTGCCCTGGCACTGCAGCTTCTTCATGAGATTGCTTTGGACTGGTTGAAATCACATTTTGTATGGGTTGGAAAACATTAAAACCAGAGAGGACTTTAAAAGGATACATCTCTAGTGCTGATATCATCCACTCCAGAGAATAATTTGTCATCCCATGCCATATGGTGCAAGTGAATGTGTTCTTCTGTTGTGAGGGCTAGCTCCCTCTGGGTCTGACTGGCCGTATCCATACAGCATAATTTAAATGTGGCAGGTCCTATGATATAATTAATGATTTTTTTGTGTAATTATTATCTTCAAGTACCTGCAATAGACAGAAGTCTGTGTTGCAGCTCACTGGAATCAGGTGCAGTATTTGTTGTGTGGCACAATGGTCTGTGTCAGAAGGAGGATACTGATGAATTGCAGAGCACAGTGCAAGCTAAGCACGGTGTGATTTTATCCATACTGCTTAATGTAAAGACTCTCTGGAATGACCTATATACCCCGAAACACATCCAGATTTTTTCTTAGAGGAGTAAATCCGTGAAAGAAATATCTTACATACAGTGTGAGCAAATAGCTGATTTGACGATGTAGCCAAAACAACACACAAAACCATCCTGATTCACACCTTTTTTAGGTACCCTGGACAAGATACCAGTAATAAATACATTTTGAAAAATACAGAGTAGAAGATTTTATATATATGTGGACATTTTTTCCTCTCTTTACAAACTGACAAGTTCAGCTGAGGGATAAGACTAGTATCAGCCTTGTACTGGATAAAGAGCAGAACAAGAAACCAATTTCTTCTTGATAATTTCTTTCCAGGGTTATGTTAAGGTTTCCTAATTCCTCTTTGGAACAAGCACATACAACACTGAATTTTATAATCTGAACTCTGGGAAAAGTAGTTGCACATCTACACATTTCAGACACCATTTTCTAATGATGATGGTAAATTTTGTTGTTCCTAGTGAAAGGCCACAGGCTCTCTGCCTGACTGTATATAAGGTATGTTCCCTTTTTCTCGTATCAAGGTTTGGAGTGTAACAGAGCTTAGGAAAAAAGAACTGAACAAGGGACTCTGAGTGACTCTTTTCCTTCTTTGAGATACCCATCCTTCATAATAGCCAGGTTAGTCTCAGCAAACCATAAAAAATCATTAAAAATATTACAAATAAAAATTACTATAGCTGTCTTTTGGGTAGGTCTTTACTTCAGAGTTAGCCTGCATTCTTTTTAGCCATTACTCCTAGTTGCTGTCCTGTTCACAAGAGGTCATTGTGACTCAAGTGCTACCCTACTGACATGTCTAGGACTGGATTAGAGCTTCAGTCAGCTGAAACCCACATTGCAATTAACCCCTACTGGACTATAGCGAGGTCCCATGCTGAATTACTCAAGTGCAGATAGTCCTGTCATGATTTCCAGTACTAGCTCAAGAGAAGGAAGACAGATACACTCTCTTACAATGAATGCGGGGAAATCACAGAAGAATTGAGCTTGTTCAGTTAAAAAAAAAAAGAGAAACACAAGGACTTTCAACAAGTATGAACTGAACAGCAGAACAGCACATATTAGGTATACGAATATATCCCAATGAATCACTACCTATAGGAGGAGGCCACATGCACAGTATGTCTAGACCCTGCTTATTTTCTAACCCCATCAACTTCTTGTTGACTACCTGGAGGCAATCAGCATGAGTATGCCTGGCATTTAACCAGTATGGTGGGCACAGGGGTGCTAAAGCGTTCTGGCCATGCCTGGGTATATGCTTGAAGGCTTATAAAGTAGAAAATTATTTGGAATGGTCTTGCGTAAAGCCTGGGTCTACTCTCAATAAACAATCTATATCTATATCTAGACACCAAGAGGGCTTTGCTGTGTGCCTGATGGTGTTTGGACAAGGCTGGCTGAGTTATCATAGTTGTCGCGTTTTGTAGTAAATGCACATCTGGAGGCATTATATGGCCTACTTACATGCCTTTAAAATACATTTGTCTCCTTCCTTTAATGATCTTGGCATGAAGCTATTCAGTGGACTAAGGTTTATCTGCAATGAATTGTTACATCCATAAAACTATTCAGTTTATCTCTTGCTTCCCGAGCTATCTGCTTTGTGAGGTAAGAAGAGGACTTCTGCCTAAACCCAATGTAAAACCTTTGTATTTTAATTCTGAGATAGACATTTCCATTTATAATATTTGCAAGAACTCATTGTCAGCCACTGTGCCCTCTGAAGGTCTGCAAGCACAGTGGAGAAGGCTGACTCCCAAATTATTCTATCCACTTGTGGAAAGCTGGAAACTTTTGCCTTATTGTCTGCTTCTGAGACAAGAAGATTTTATCCATACTGACAGAGGTTATTGGATCATAGATCCTACAAAGCAGAGGCTGGGCAGTTTTGCTTCTCAAAGAAGAAAAATCAATCTTACTGATCTTGCAATTTTGCTGACCTCTGGCTGAGCTCAGAGCTTTGCTAGAGCTGCTGTAATGCACTGGGCACTAAAGGACCAATTAGCTAGGAGCCATACTCAGAGGCCATATAATACTGATTGGTTGTCTGCAGGTTTATGAGTTGGTTAGACCTCAGCACCCTCTGTTGAGATCTCAGTTTCCCCTAATTATTGGCTCCTGGCTGTCATCACAGTATTCCTCTCAAAGGCTGAAATTCCCTTTAATTCAACCTGTAGAGCACGCTCTATTTCTCGTAAAAGAAATCTGTTACCCCTCTTAGCTTCTAGTTCCATTAAGATGCCCATTCCTACTGTGCTTGGAACCACACCCCCACTTTTCATTTTGAGTCCCGTGCGTGTGAGTAAGTGTCGTCTCTCTAGGTCCTTATGGGGGGGTTGAGTCATTCATGGTATAGCATTACAACTAGAAAGTATGTGAAACCCCAGTGAAATGATACAGGGTAGTGTCTCTGACAATTGCTGAGCAGTGATATTATATTTTTGTATTTTTGAGAGGCAGGAGACTAATTTGTGTGCTCCAGTTTCACCTCAATAAATTTTTTTTGGACCTTTATCTCTTGTTGAGAAGCCAGTCTGTACTTGTAGACACAACAATACATATTTCATTTACTCTGACATGGTTCATAGTATGAATAATGTTGAACTTCATAAAAGGGAGAATGTAAGACCTATTTGTTTGTGAGGATCAGCATGTAGAAAAAAATCATGAATTATTTTTTAAGAACAACATTTGCTTGAGAGATACCCATTCAAATTTCATATTTTTCCTGTAGGCTAAAAATTAAAAAGAAAGCCTTTCCTGACATTTTGCCATTGAGAGTCACAGTTGTTTAGCTCCAGTTAAATGAAAATGTCATAAAGAGCTTGAACTCATATAGTGTATCGAACAGGAGCTAATCCATTAGTGATAACGGATAGTGTATCCTGGAAACTAGATGTTTATCAGCTCTTTTATAAACAGTCATGAATTAGGCCTAATACCACCTCTAAGGTGGATAAGTATTATTAACTCCTTTTTCTGAGTGGAGATTGAAAAGCTTGGAGAGGTGATTTGCCCAAGGCCACACTTGAAATAGCAGTAGAATTCAGCATTATTAACTCCAAGGGCCTTTTAACTGCTTTTTATTGCAAAAGCAGTATAAATGAATGAGTTTAGTTCTTGTATTTATGAAAAAATAGCTAAATTTTATTCCTACTATGTAACTAACAGGGAACAGATATGTTACATTTTCTTTTATTAAAATATAATAATAGTATTAGAAAAGTAGTGGTTATATACAGTCATAATGAAAAATTTTAATAAGATCTATTCCATTCAAGAATAGATTCACATAAAATTCCCACCAGAAATGACACTACAGTCAAGTGCAGAGATTAACATTAATCTGACTTGATCCAGAATTATAGTTTGAGTGTTTTTTTGAGGCAGCACAAATAATGTAACATTTTAATATATGAATATTGCTTTAGTTTAATGGAAATTGTTGAAAATAAAAGAACTGATGATTTAATTTTTTAAATTTTTTTTTGGGGGGGTAGGGGAGGAACAAAGAAGCTATCAGAATTTCACAGTCATCATCATTTTTTCTGCTGGGTAACTGACAATTGCTCTGAGGAGGCAGAAGTGGTCCTGAGCTATAGAAAGAACGTCACCCATTACAACTGTGTCCACTGTGCTGCAATTTGCATTAACACTGGAAGCATATTCAAGTACTACTGTCTGGCACTTATTACCAGTGTAAATACATTCTATGGAATATTCTTGGCATTTTTGCCAAGTGTCTCTCTTGGTGACAGGGAAGGCATTTTTCTAACATTTTAAGGATTTTAAGCATCTTTTTTCTGGCAAACTTTCTGGTGTTATATTCATAGTAAACAACATCATGTTCAAGCTCAGGATTATACTTATCACAAACCAAGATCATCATGCAGCTGGATTTCTAAGGTTCTGTCCTCTGTTTTGTTTTATTTTATTTTATTATTATTTTTTAATGTTAGCTTATGGAGGTGGAATACAGGTATGCTTTTCTATTTATCCAGATTTCAGGGCATCAGCCAGCCTATGAGGAGCTTCTGGGAGTCACTAGATGGCTTTCCTATGCTCATGTGAATGCTCAGCAGTGTCAGTGTTACTGCTCACACATTGTACAGCGAGTTCACACACACTAAATTTGAGACAGGCCAAAGGCACTGGATCTCTATATATGCAATGCTGGCACATGTATTTTTCTCCAGGGCATACTGGATGGATATAAGGTAATTGTACAGTCACTGCTTCCATATCTGGAATTTGCAGCTAGCATTTAATTATTTAGTAGATAACTCAAGGCTTTGAACTTCATTTGGTCATAGCTTTGCGTAGGTGATTGTTTTCCTATGATAGTTGTCGTAGAACAGTTTGTAAGACTCACCTGGCGGGGGAACAATAACTTTTCTGTTGCTATAGGCCCCTTTTGTAATCAGTCAGGGAAAACAGGACAGTTAATCTGATAAGAAACTAAATTAATAAACTTTTAATTTTGCAAACTTGCTTTTGCAGGTGGCTCATTATTACAAGGTAACTGGGAATAATTCCTTGTAGAGGAGATTTGGGCTAAAGAGTGTTGACAGAAGGTTGGAAAAAACCTGAGGTCCATAGCGAAGGACTGGGTTGAAATCTGTGGCTTGATTGTTATGAATTTCCCCATATCATTATTTTAAAAATTAATTCAATGGTGTCCTTGAAAGAATTTCTCCTTAGGAAAGTACCCAATTTCAGATGCACAGAATATAATCCTCTTTATACAACCTTTTTGCCTACACTGCCTTTATATGTTGTGGGATAAAATTGTAAGTGCATGATTCTTCTTATATATTAAGTGGCTTTGGAAAGCCATGAAATTTGCCAGTAAAGTGCCTATTTCTCTCTATTGAATTTAAAAATGTTTGTTAACTACGTAATCTGTAGAGTTCTACACTGGACATATCTATATTTGAATGAGATGAATTTAAACTTTGGCAGTTTCCTTTTGAGGTTTTATGTTTTCATGTATGACAAAATGTGAACTAATGAAAAGGCTGAAAATGGATTATTTTGTTTTATTTGTGTTGCATACTTCTCAAAAATGGCAGAGCACAAGTTTACTTCTTTTACCACCTACATATATTTTTTTATTCAAATTACTAAATTCATTCTCTGCAGCAATAATTATCTTGACAGATGTACAACTCATTTTTTTGGAAGAACTTGAACATACAAACTGAATATAACCAGAGATTATCCCTCCTTGTTACGTTCTGTATAGCTGTACCAAAGACCTTCCAGTAATGCTATTCTCTCACAATCATTGGCTAAACATGTTTAAATACAATTTCAGGTTTTGATCATATCAGTGTTAAAACTAGTTGAAATCTGAAGGCAGACAAGATGGTCATGGTACCACTATCTTTCTGAAAAGATAAATATTCCTCCCAGGCCATGCCAGATTGTCAATTCATACAAGCATTTTCCAAGTAAATACAAAAGCACATCAAATCTGCCAAGGTAATGTTTTACTTGTTCTGGGTGTGTATGCACAATTTGTAAATGAAAAAACAAAAAGCAAATCGCCTAAGCATGGCAGGCTTAATTGAGCTTTTAAGTCAATCTACCAAAACCATAAATTTCCATGGCTTTAGGAAGTCTTTAGAATCTGTGAGTTTTCTTATGTACTGTATTTAGTGGTACTGTGTTTAAAAATGTTTCCTAAACTGTGGAGCCTGCCTTCTCTTGTAAAGCCAAGAAGTGCTCAAAAGAGATCCTAAAAATACCTATAAAAATGTTGATATTGGCTTGTTTGTGTGAGTTACTATGTGGTGTACTGGTTTTAATCGATTAGGGACCCAAATAGACTCTACACTATTTGGCCTGTGCTGCAAAAATAATTCTCTGAGGTCTCATCTGAACTGACACTTCTGAGGGACATGGAAGGGATACTTTTTTTTTCCTTTAAATGGTTCCATAATATACCACAGTGTAATCAGTTGCGTTAGAACATTTCTTGTGTTAAGTATAAGAAAATTCTGGAGGTTTGGACATTATTCTCTGGCATCTGTGGTTCAAGATTAAACATATTAAATGTGAATCATTATGGTTAGATTTTCTTTAATGCATACTATTGAAATGTACATCCTTTTACTGACTTTATATCAGCAGAAAATTAATGGTAATATACTGTGTGATAAAGGTTCCCACAATAACATTTATTTTGACAGTCAGTCATAGGTGAACTCTCCAAGCCATCCTATATGAAGATCAATAAAATCACATCACAATCTCATTAGCTTTGTGTCAGTTATGGAGAAACTAATTTACAAACTGATTGTGATTTCACTTTAAACATAGGAAGTTATGCCACCAGTTTTACTGACTACACAGTTAATCTAAATCTCAGTCTTAATCTTTTGTGTGTGTATATCAGTAACAACCCAAAGATTTTGCATCAAGACTGTCCATCTCACACTGAAAAACTGGGTATTTTGACATTCCAAAAGTATGAATCTTATAATTTACAGTTTGAAGTACTGTGATGTAAAGGAAGATAGATGACCCTGTGTCTTTACCTTACACTGTTCCATTCTACAATTGCTATCATGTCATCAACCTTCACTGCTGGTACCGTCCACTTCAAACTTGCGAACATTTGACCAAAAAAAAGGCATAAGCTCTGCATGTTGTATTTTTTCCTTTTTTTCTTTTCTACTAAAATCCAAAACACGTTAATGCAGTAACCTGTTCATCATAGCCTGAATATTCTGAAGAGTGTTCTATGACACCTTTCCAAAAGTTTATGGCTCAGCTGGGACTGGAGCTGTCAGAGAGGAATCATCTGTCACAGAAGTTGCACAGTATCTTCTTGTGTCATATGAGTTGCCAGCTTTCTCAGATTTTGCGTACTGGATAATCCATTCAGTGGTCATGGAAGATACAGAAATGTGGCAGAAAGTTTCTTAAGGCCATCAGCAGCTGGTTTAGATATACTGGGTTGCATTATTTCTCTTATCCCTATTTTTCTGTATGGAGATAATAACGTTTGAGAGCCACATTAAATGGACTTCGGTCCACTGCCCATCACTTATGCTGCATAGGCCACATACCCTTCATCACTTCGATCAATATGCTATTGATAGATGACCCTTTCTATGGTCCACTGCTGTGCACCCTGCTCTTGGTAAATGTACAAGTCTAGAAAGAAGCATAATGTAGTATGGAGCCCTAAGCTGGCTTTTTCTATTTGATACCAGGGACATTCAGTGATCATGGGGATGATCCAAATGCTTTTTACTATACCCTGTATGGAAATATGTTTGAGAAAAGGTCTTTGATCAGCGATCAACAATCAATAAATCAATGCTATGAATCTTTCCCAAAGCCAGCAATTAAGTAGGAACAGAGAAAGATTTGTTTTAAGTTCAGCTCTGGAAACACACAGAGCTGAAAAATTGCAGATCTGAGAATGCTGAAGTATACTTTTCTATTTTGAGATTTCTTTTCGGAGTAGATTTTTCCATGTTTCTTCCGTTCAGCAGCTTTAGTCCCTGACAGTTACTATTTCTGACTTGAAAGCCAAATTTGGTGTTGTCCTTTCTTAAGTGTGTTATAAAACTTCCTGCTTTAATGATCTTCTCTGTAGGTGAGGTTTTCTTGATGTTATTAGTCTTCTTTCAGAGTGGTAGAAACATAAAATTGGCTACCTTTTACTGTAGAGGAATGAAGCTGGGTTAATTAGCATTGATAATATACAACTGTGGGCTGGCTTCAGGGGTGGTGGGTTGGCAGATGTAGATAAGGTGCAGCTGTGGCTGGTTCTGTTAAGTGGTTGAGAGTCAGTGGAGAGAGCAGCTGAGGAAGAAGCGGAGAGAGGAAGAAGCAAGATGGGAGAGAACACATGCCCTGGATAAGGCAAGATAAGGAGAAGGCAGTAGAAGGACTGTATGAGGAGTGTGCTGGTATGAGATGGTAAAAGGCCTTGTTGTAGCTGGATAGTTTGGAGAGTGCTGTGATATTTTACATTTCCTGATTTCTACCTGGAAAGTCAAAAGTTCTCTGTCCTTGAGTAACTCTTTTGGGGGATCTGGAAGTGCTGTTCTTTAGGAACTGTCTGTAAGGGCTCGTTCTTTGCCAAAGGTCTGTAGATTTAAAAAGAAAATGGGAGTAAGAAAGGAAGGTGTTTCAATTCAGAAGTTTTCTCCTAGATTTTTACGACACATGTATATACATACATGCATGCATGGACACAAACATTAAATACCCTTCTCCTACAGTTGATAGTTATGCACTTGTGCTCTATTGACTTGCTCCACTGACTCTGGGCTATACCTCTACCAAAGGAGTGGAGTTTAAGCTCTCTCGCAAAGAGCTCCCATGGCATGATGGTGTGCCCTGGACCCTAAAGTTTTGGAGGAAGAAGGGGGTATCCTGCTCTATGCAGATATTCAAGTGTGACCATAAGAGTTCTTCCGGGGAAATAGGGACAAAAAATGTACCACCCCCTTACTGCATGCTCCACCCCAAGATCTTGCAGCCTCCTTATCCACCTCTTTCATTTGCCAGGCCTGGTGGATGGTATGAGAATGTAGGTGTGCTCCATATATCTTCTCAATCCACAAGAAGTTTAAAGTTGTTTTCTGTCTCTCATAGTGCCACGTTTCTCCAGGCACTGGATAGAAAATTTAGACAAACCCTGTGAGCAGAGATCCTCTGCCTAGCATACATGCAATCCACACACCTAGGGCAGTGGTGACCCTCGGCTCTTCAAGCAAATTCTCTCTGGACTTCCCCCTATGTCCCTGAGGTAGGCTTGATAACACTCTTGTATCTTTCTGGCTTTGGAGTCCCTTCTGTCTCCTCAAGCAGACTCTCCTGAAACTTCTTTTTCAGCTTTGGCAATGAAAAATCATACTTGCAGCTCAGTAAGCAAATGTCTTTTTGCCTTTTGCCTTTTTTTGCTGTCATTTTTCATTGCCTGCTGAGATCTTGATGAAAATCTGGGTATCTTTCCCTCCAGCTGCAGTCATCCTGTTGGTGCTTCCATTTGAATGACTCTCAAGTATACTGTGCCTGAAGGATATAGATAACTAGCCTTAGGCCATGTTACTGCTTTTGGCAGCAGTGTCAGCTTATGCAGATACTACTTCCTGAACCTGAATTTCTCTTCCCATTGCTGCTTTTCCAGCTGTGATGGTGCAACTGTTTCTGTGGTTGTGGAGTGGACAAGACTGTGTGCTGAACCAGTATTAAATATCAAACAAAGGGTTTATTTTTAAAGCGTTTTAAAGATGTTTAAAATCATCCTGTTATGTGTGTCTGTGTGTCATCTGTCTGTGTGCCCCCACCCTCCCATTTGTGCCATCAGTTGTGTCATGTCTTTGAGGCATTGCAAAGGAAGACCAAAAGAAGTGAAGGACAAGGCTGTTTATGAAGGGCTTACCACTGAAATATATGAAAATACTCTTATAACGTCTACTGGCTTATTAGGTATGATTGAGTATAATAAGAATACATTTACCAATTTAACTGATACAAAAAACCAAACAAATCTCATAACTTTCATATAGAAAAAGTATATATATTGTACCATTATATTATATAGAACTAAAAGGATACTGAAAAGGAAATGGATAAGAGTGTTAGCAGTGTGAAGTACTGGCATTAGAAGGCCTTATTTATCAGCAGGTTCTTACAAAACCTGAAGAGTTTGTGAAGAATTCTGCTGCTACTCATTTTTATGAACCCCTACATTTCACTAGCCCAAGTATTCTGAGCATCCAAAGGGAAAGAATTACCCTTTCTCTGTGTGCTTTATATAACGTACGTTAGAAGTTGCGGCAGTTAAACGGTAACATGAAAAGCATGTGATAATCTTAGCAGTAAACTATTTATAGCACCAGGATGATCAGTATTTCTGAATGTTTGTTTATATTCATGCAAATACAAGATGAAAAAAAAAATGGTACTAACCTCCGTTGTCTTTCCTTGAAATACTTACTATGCTTTTAAAGTCAGTTATGAAACACTATCTGCCTTGCTTGTATACCTCTAAGTACAGGTATCTGAATCTCTGTCAAAATATTCAGTTCTACTTTATTGCGCTTTACATTTTGCCTTTAAGCCAAATAAACAGAGTGGGGTGACATACACCTTCTTCCTTTATGTAACTTTCCATAACCATCACTTCCTTGCCATTAGACATGAGTACAACATCACTCCAAGGTAGACAAATAAATCACTAATTCTGGGAATATAGGACAGCCAATTGTCACCTTGACTAGGCAATACAGAATCCAAATTTGTTATGTCAGCATTCAAACGATCTTTTAAATTAGGAATCTTATTCTTAGGACTGAAGTCTAGGCCTAGCAAAGGTCTAATTTGTACCCATGTCTACTACTATCCCTCTGATAAAGGATCAGAAGGATCCTTTAACTATTTCACTTTAATCTATGAAGGCACATGTATGGAAAACTTGCTAGCAAACTCTAAGCCATAAGAACAATCTTCCCAGAAAAATGAGCTGCTTCAGTCTTAGCAAAGAGCCTTATGAACACGTGTTGCATTGCAGCATGACAGTAAAATGTTGCTAAGTAGAAGAATATTCAGATTTGGATTTGAACTTCAGGTTTCATACACTTTTCTGATTTTAAGATAAGTTTATGTCACTCAATATGCTTCTTTAGTTTTGTAAGCCAGTTGCCTCACTTAGTTGACCTAATATACTTGCTTCTTGATGGCAACGCAGAAGGCATTAATTATTGTAATGAATTCTAATACTGGTATTACAGGGTTTCCTAAAAATCTATCACATTAGTTACTTAAGTAGAAAGCTAATAGAGTCCCAAACAGCTGTTAAAAGCTTAAATAGTTATTAACTGAAGTTATATATGTAACATGTTTATTTGCATATGAAAATAATAATAAAAAATGTTACTAGTAGTATAAACTTCAGACTAGTGAACAGAAAATTTTGCTTGTGATTACATCTCTTTAAGCATGGCTCTACAGCAGCCCAGTGTCTGTAGTCAGTCAGTGGGTCTAGTACTGCTTTGTGAGAGTCAACTCTCTTAACAGGAGAAGTCGCTCACATTTATCTGAGAGCAGTATGCTTCTTTAGCTTTTTAGCTCATAATAACAGAGAAAGGACCAACAAAATGTGGTCCAACTATTAAACAGTAGGGGAGAGGAAGCCTCTCCTATGCATTGACCAGGTCAATTCATCTATACCACTCTCCAGTTTCTGGCACCTCAGCACAAGTGTCTTCTACAGAAAGAATACTGAAGGATGAAAGCAAGCACAACTCTGCAACTAGTTAAATGGCTTCATTTAACAGGTGTAACTGTTAACTACACCAAAAAGATGGGTGTGTGTGGGTGTGTGTGTGCGATATGGAGACAAAATGAACAAAATTTAAATGCAGTGATAAAGTTAGGTGACACTATGGTTTGCTGTAAGTTTTCCATAACTGATTCTTTGAAGTATTATTCCTGTTGTTTGATAAATGGATAAATAAGGAGTGTTTGTAATCTGCTGAGGTTGCCTGGAACTTCACAACTGGAAGGTGTTCTCCTTTGTTCTGGGTCCCTGCTTGCCAGCTTACAACAGCTGTCTACATTTGCAAGCAGTGCTGTGCAACAGTAGCAGATTCTCAGAGCAAACTGGTTGGTACTGAGGAACAAATAAATACATTGTATTTGTGTGTGTGCGTGAGCGTGTTTGCTCCTGACTTATTCTAATCCAGTCCAATGGCCTTAACTCTTATTAGTTTTTTTATATGCGCTCCTGAAGTGCTCTTCACATTCAAAGACTTCTCCACAAAGCAAGTCAAAGTGTGCTTAGTGGGGTAATGAGGAGATTTGCTGCAAAAGCATGCTCCAAATAGAATGCGAAATTTTATGAACTTATGTAGATAACTACCAGTACATCCAATGCCACCCCTACAGCCAAACCCCCCTATGTCTAGTTTTACTAATAACTGATTTTACTAGAACCACATGAAATGTAGATCTTGCAGTTCCCTTCCCACACCAGTGAAATCAATATAAATTATGACACTACCTTACATGAACAAGATATTGACACCAGAGGTCTCGTAGCTCTCTGCTTTGGCAGTACATGTCAGTCCATCTGTCCACTGAAAGTGATTATTGTACTAGTATCAAGCTATAAGAATCAGGCTACAGAACCCATAGTTCCATGCTCAGTTTACTACAGGGATTTACTAGATATACTTTTCACACTTACATTTCTTAAGATAGCTCACTTGTCCCTGAACTACTGTTTCTGGGGTAATAAATGACTCAACCTTGGCATCTACCTCAGCATTGTATACTAGAGATCAAAATCTGCCATATCTGGATCTATTTGTCTGTCTTGTGGGTTCTTTACTGAGGACTTCAAGGATGTAAGCAGCAGTGTGAAAACACAGCAGCAATTTGTATCTTCTGAAATAAGTGGATGTTTTTCAGTTCATGGCTTGGAGCGTGGCTTAGAGGCAGGGTGCCTGTAATATATTACTGGTCAACAGCAATCAAATCTCTACGCTTTCAGTATTTTGACAAAACAGCATTACTGAACCCAAACACAGGATGGTTTGACATGTTTTTAGTCTTGCCAAAAATGTGCTATAGAAGGAACTTGCAATACTGGACACAATCCTACTCTCATTAAATTCAGAAATATTTTTCACATCTACCTTGCTTTAAAGAGAAAAGACATATCTTATGTATGATAGTAGCCTGTCCATTAAGCTATGTTTAGCAAAGGGCAATACCTGGTTTTGCAGTTGAGTCTTGGATTCAAGTGGAATTTTTATGTGCTAGCCATGCTGCAGCTCCTCTGCTTCTTAATTGCTTTGCAAACTAGGCCAGGTGTGTGAAATACTAGTCTGGGGAGGTGAAAATATCTGTAACCAAAATGTCATCGGAAAAAAAAAACCCAAAACAAAGGGTCTGTTCTCATTATCTGTGACTAACAAATTGTCCAAGTTGTTAATCTCACACAAAAAGATGAAATACCTTATTAAATGGTTTGCTCTTATCCTAGTATTATAAAGGGGGAAAATCAATCTCCCTTGTAAAGGAAAGGTGTGGGAAGAGAAAGACTGAACACTACATTTGTAAGAGTTAAATCTAGAGAGTGAACAGAATGAACGAACAGGGATTTAAACCTTTTTTCCACTTTCCTTAAGCCACCCTGATGGTTATTTCTAGCTATAGTACTATTGTAATCCAGGCAAGAGGAGCAAAGGGAAAAAAAAAAAAAAACCAACCCACGCATTTTCTTCTGAATGATACTCTCCATGACTAATAATATCAATGCCTATAGATTTCTTCAGTATTTTTTCTTTCTTCTGATTTCCTTTTGTATGGAACATCAATTTCAGCTTGAAATTTTAAAGTGATGTGACTCAGTCAGACAAAGACTTTTTTTTCTATGGTCACTTAGACACAGGTACAGTAAGTGGATTTACTGTTTGTTTTGCTTGTCATTCTTTTTAGATAAGGAGGATGGACGATCTGTAGTTTAATAACTTGAAAGCCTGAAAATGAATACCTGAAAATATCATAGTACTGTTCTCACAGAAACACTGAAAAGGACCTTTTCAGATAAAAATAGTTCAAAAATGCATAATCCAGAATGTTAATTGTTCCATTTGATGCTCACTCAAAAACACTGTAATGGCTTTCTCCAAATAGTCCTGTTTCACTTGTCTTCCTTGCTTTTCTACTTCAGCCTGGTTGAGTGCAGTTATGTGATTTTACTTAGGCACAGTCCTGCTCAGTATGGTGATCAGTGCCCTAAAGGTAAAAGTTGTTGTCAAACATGGTAACTTCTACATCAAAAAAGCAGAAACTTATTTAGTTATGAAAACAAGCATAGATTTTTCTAAAAGATGATTTTAAAATTAGATTTCAACATTTGTGCTCATGGATTTATACCAGACCTGGTCATTTGGCCAGGGACATCAAGGGCAATAAGAAAAGCTTCTATAGTTATGTCAGTGATAAAGGGAAGACTAGGGAAAATGTAGGACCTCTTCAGAAGGAAACAGAAGACCTGGTCACCTGGGACATGGAGAAGGATGAGGTACTCAATGACTTTTTACACCAGCAAATGCTCCAGTCACACCACCCAAGTCCCAGAAGGCAAAGGTAGGGACTGAGAGAGTGAAGAACTGCCTGCTGTAAGAGACCAGGTTCAAGAACATCTAAGGAGCCTGAAGGCATACACATCCATGGGGCCTGATGAGATGCACCTGAGGGTCCTGAAAGACCTGCTGGATGAAGCGGCTAAGCCACTATCCATCATATTTGAGAAGCTGTGGCAGTCTGGTGAAGTTCGAACTGACTGGAAAAGCAGAAACATAACTTGCATTTTTAAAAAGGGAAATAAGGAAGACCTGGGGAACTACAGGCCAGTCAGTCTCACCTCTGTGCCTGGCAAGATCGTGACGCAGATCCTTCTGGAAACTATATTAAGGTACATGGAAAATAAGGAGACTGATGACAGCCTACATGGTTTAACTGAGGGCAAACTGTGCCTGAGAAATTTGGTGGCCTTCTATGACTGGGTTACAGTGTTGACAGATGAGGGAAGAGTGACTGATGTCATCTACCTGGACTTGTGCAAAGCATTTAAAAATGTCCCGCACAATTTCCTTGTCTCTAAAGCGGAGAGACACGGATTTGATTCGGTCAAATGCAAATGAAATACAATCTGACTGACTTCTTCAGTTTAGTTATTCTTGATTGCAAAATTGAATTGACTGGGGATGGCTTGGTTATGACCCAGATTTGATTGTGATAATTTCTATGCCATTTCACTCTAATTTTGTCAGAATGTTTGAAAAACCCTTTATTTTTCACTGCTCCCTTTGTTCCTTGTTTCTATTTTACTTTGAGAATAATAATTCTAAAAAGTAAAACCAAAACCAAGCCTGCCTTAATATTCTAACATAATGTTATTGAAAATTAGAAAATGTTGTTCTCTCCTACGAAGCTGTCTTCTGTTTTTAGTTGACAACAACAAGAACAAAAGGTTGTGGTATGACACGTTCTCAGTTCTGAACCCTCACTTTCTGTATGAAAAAGTCAATAGGAACAGATAGCACTTGGATTCTGAGTTGTCTGCAAGCTTCCTAATTAGTTCCAGGATTAATTCAAGATGCCAGTGATAAATTTTAAAGTCTTGCATAGTTTTCTTGCTAGGATCCAGCATGACATTTCAAGTTCACTGAGTCATCTTGTGAATTTAAAACTAGCTCTGCAAGGCAGGGACAACGGTTTTGGGTTCTGTGGCCATCTGTCCCTGACTGGCTCTGTATGTCACCTATAACTTGGAAATAAAAGCACCTGCAAAACTATAACTTTATTTTGAGAGCATATTCATTATGTTCCCTTTATTTAGAAAAACAAATGTAACTATCTCTTTAAAATGTTCCCTATGGCAAAGAACTTGCATACGTGCATGTATGTATGTTTGTTTTTATACATATTCCAATATCCATTGACAGTATTGTAAAGAAAAACAATAGTTTTGCTTTTCTTCACCATTTATAACTTTTCTCCCTCCAAATAAAAGTAATTTCCTGTGTCGGTAAACAGTGTCTGCAATAGTTGTATGACATTTATTTCAGCAAATGGGATCACACAAGTGTAGTCACGAGTGGGCAGAGATAGATGAAACCAGAATAAAGAGTAAATTGCTGAAAAAGGCTGAAAAGAACTATCACATCTGCAGATTCTTAGGTAATTTTCCAGCTGCAGTATTAGCAAGGTGATGTCAGCATTCATAGTACGGATTTTTGCTTGCACTGGACTATTCATTTTTAACATACTACTCATAGTTTTGAAGCCTTGGTTGTCATAGTTTGCTGTGCTGTACATCAAAAGTAATAAAAAGACAAAATGTAAACAAAATATAGGATAAGCCATGACACAGCCTTAAAATTTCATGCCATTAGCAATTCAACTATTTTTTCCTCTTACTGTGAAATACTGCATAATAAACTAGAGAACCATTTGTTCTTTCTTATACTTTCCATGATTTGCCTTCAGTGCTTTCAGTCTGTGACTCTCCTAGGCTTTCCACATCAACAGCGTGAGTGACGCTTTCTTCCCAAAGCCACCTAATTACCAGAAGACATTTTGACAGGAAAGGAATTGCTGAATATTCCAGTTTTGCCCTTTATGATAAGAACTGGGGAGTGGAATGAATCTTGTTAGAAGAGTAGTATCAGAAACAGTACTGCCAAAGTGCTTCACTTCGTAATTTGAATTGTGGTAATCAATGGGGGAGAGGGAATTTTCATAGGTCTTTTCATTCTTTCATCTGCATGCAAAAAAGACTCCTTTTTTTCTTAAGTACATCCACAATTACATGTTCTGTTTACCTTCCTTCACGTATTAACAGTTTCCAGTTTACCAAGTGTTTCCTTCAGCTTGTCAAATAATTTGTTTCCTAAATCCTCTAGAAATTCATGAGAAAAATGGCATTTTAATTGTGATGTTCCTCCCTCTATTTCTGTCATTAAAAGAATTGCTAAGAGGTTCTAGAAAGTTAAGAAAATATTTCTGACGGCTTGCTTATAAACCGTATTTTCTGTTTGAGTATGTGTGCTAAGTGTAGAGGATCAAAATTTTAGAGGAGTAGACATCACTGCTGTGCTAAAATCACTACCATCACTGTCAGCCATAATTCTTACTTAAATGTTACATATGATGGCATTCATCAATAATTCCTGTCAGAAGAGTAAATTTAGGCCTAAGTGGAAGTTTACCCCTTACGTAACGCCAGACTTCCCTCCTAAGGATACATCAGTTTGGATTAAGATAAGGAAAGTGAGGAGGACACAAAGCCACACTGTCATCCGCAGGAAACACATTAAAAAGTTAATCCTTTCTTAGAAGTATAGTTGTTGTGGATTCTTTATAAAACAAGCTGTTATGAAGGCTTTCAGCAAGGCCAAACCACTATGCTCATCATACGTCCACACAGTGCAGGTTCATCTGTGTTCCCATCTGGTGCGAGCTCTTCCTTCCTTCTTTCATAATGTGAACAGTTGGACTTAGGTTCAGCCCATTTAATGAAAGCTGAGGAATGTCAGTTAGGACCCTAATCACCTTCAGCTTCCTTTATAGTCAAAGACAAACACCTTTAACGTGCAATTCATTTCCAAGATGAGCTAATTGCCCTCTGGAGGTATCTTCTGTCCCTCCATTCCCTACAGGGAGCTGCAGAAATGTGTTCCTAATTAAGACCCCTTCTGGAGATGGCAAAGATTAGGTGGGATGTATTAGTAAAAGTGTTTTACTACTCCCTCGCTTCCTTTCCCTCCAGCTTCTTTGTTTGATTTCTTCTTGTCGTTTTCCAGGAATTGTTCTGGAGAGTGGTAATGCTACACAGACCAAATCTTTAATTACTTCAGTGATAAAAAAAAAAAATAAAGTTCATGACCTAGAAATCCTAAACTACATGAAAAATTTACTCAGAATCACAAAACTTGATGGCCTATAGTTAAAATGCTTGACTTGGAGCATCTGGGGCAGATCCTTAATGCAAATATCTTAAAATAAATGTGTTGCAGTGATCTGCATATGCCAAATAAAGTTTTAGGAAAATTTCTAAAGAGAATGGAAGTACAATAATGACCGCAGTACTGTTAATTCTTTTAATTTTAAGTAATGTGAGTAAATATTATATCTGGAAGATTGCTCTGTGCCTGTTCTGAAAATAAATCCTATAAATCTTATAAGATCTAAACTTAACATTTTAATAAGAATGTATATGGGGAAGTTCTTAGTCATCTAGGCCTTTATTTTAAGCTGTAAGTTTTTACAAACTTGTTATTTTAAAAATGTTATGAGCCACTAGGTTCCCTTGAAGAATTGTTAAAGATCAATAAGTCTCCTGTGGAGCATGTACTTTATTACTTTTAGAGATGATTTCTTTTTGTATAGTACTGTTTTGGTTTCAGGACTTGCATACATGAAGTATATAAAAATTGAGAACAGCCATTTTTCTAGTCCCATTTCCCTCCTTTTATGGGAAACAACATAAAACGAAATCAAATGTATCATTAAGCAATAACATTAAAATGCCATCTACCACTAGGAGCATATGGATCATAACTTGTTTCATCATAACTTTGTGCACTTAAACTTTGTCATTGGCTTCATAACTTTGGGAGCTTTGTTCAAATTTTATTATTGCTAATCTACCATAAATTAAAAAAGTCCAGTCTTGAATTTTTCATCAACCTCAGCTGTCTTTATGAGCCTGATATTTCTGGAGCTTCTTATTCATAAAATGGAGCTATATTTTTTCAGGAAGATAATATTTTTTCATTGTGTTTTTTGAATTGAGCTTATTCAACAAGGGTCTTTTCTTTTATAAAAGCTTGATGATTTTGTGGGTAAATTTACAGAGGTCCAATTATGAAGGAACAAGATAGCAGTTTCAGCTGACAGCACACTGTCCTTATGACTGGCAACTACTGCTGTGTTTCTGGGTTTTTTTTAAGAGATTGAATGAGAGGAAAACCAGAAATCCTTAGAAGAAAATACACGTTGCAACCAGGATTAATCTTTCCTAAGACCATACCTAAGCATCAACTTAGAGATCAACCTGGAGACTCCTGTAGAGAAGTAGGCACCTTCAGAGGGTGAATCATCATTTCCTAAAGTAGGAAAAGATGAAGTTGGATGAATAATTTGTGAGGATGCCTTTGTTTTTCTGTTGAGAAAGGAAAACTCTGATTAGCACAGCATGCTTTGAATGACCTTTTCAAGGTTATAATATAACACTGTGTTTCTAAACTTGTTGTTGCCTTTAAGCTTCGGTCATGAGCAGAAAAGCCCCAAATACTTCTGAGGAACTTATTCTTCCAATGAAGATGTGATTTTTTTTGCAAGCAAGTAAAAGCATTAATTTGTTTCCTGATCAAAATTATCCCAAAAAGTATTTTATTAACAAAAAAGAACTGAAGATAATTTGCAAATCTAAATCCAAGTATTAAATTATCAAATGTCTCTGTTTGAACTTTGTAGTTGGTCACTAAAGTTACACAACATTTTCTATTTGACTAACCTATCCAAAATAGCACTATTTTCATGCAATCACAGAAGCCCCCCAAAACACCTTTGTTTTTGCATGAAACACATTTCTGCAACCATTTCTGTGGACATTCAACAAATATAAAGCAATATGTGTATACAGAAAAGCAAATAGAACTCCAATATGAAAGAATCAAGCTGAAGTCCATATTATAATTTGCACTTCTTTTGCTCGTTATCTTCCTTTTTTTTTTTTTTTTTTTTTTTTTTTTCCCCTTTCTATCTTAAGTTACTTTTTCTGGTAAAATCGATATGTCAGAGAAACTGCATCACTACACAGAGCACTTAGGAAAAACACTCTATTTTCTGAATACCTACTCATGTATTGCTTTAGTTTGCTTGACCTTCATTCTAATAATTTAAGCATGGGTTCTTGTTACATATAACTGCTGTAGAACACTTAATTCTACTTGTTGATACATAATGAATGGCTGAGATTTGATGCATATATTGAGATAATCTGTTACAAATGCTTGCAGACTCCTCCACAGCTTGTAGTTATGAGTCATAAAAATAATATCTTCATACAGTTCCAGTCCAGGTATGATTCAAATAGATTTATTTATGTGTTCAAGGGCAGTATATTATAGACTTCTTGTTGAACCTGAGGAGACCAAAAGACCAAGCAATCAATAAAGACTGATTAATAGAAGGGACAGCAATGTAGACAAAGATAATCCTCTCAAATCCTTCTAGGCTTTTGAGATACATGGAAACAGCTCTGAAAGCAAAATTGTGATCTTCACCTCTTTGTTCTCTCTCCTTTTGTAAAGTGGCACTGCATTAGCTCATAGTTTTAGGACCTGACTTGTTCAAATCCCTGAAGTTTCAAATTTATCAATAACAATGACAAGTTTAAGAAATGTATATATGTTGTGGATGATTTATAGTTCTGCTAACCTCTGCTTTAAACTGTGCATATTTTTTTAACTTGCATTTTGAAATGTGTGAGCAGTAATGTGTTTCAGAGAATAGCTAAAGAGGGAAGAGGGATGCATTAACTGAAAATCAGGCACGAAGCTTAAAATGAGTGTCAACTGTAGTTTTGTTGGATTTAGTTTTACATTGGTTTTATATTTTTTACACTCCAAATGAATGATGTACAATAAGAAGAGAAAGTGAGAACATCTTACATTTCATCAATTTTCAGAAGTCTTGAAATGTAAAGAATTAGTTACAAAATGTAAAGTCGTAAGATTTCATATTTAACTTTCTACCTTTGTGGCACTGACTTCTAGTCAGCTACTGAAATCTGAGCTGATACTTTTTTCTTGCCAGGTATACACATTTGTTTATAGTCACAGCGAGAAAGAGAAAGGACGCAACCATCTTATTTTGCCTGGCTCTGTGCCATCATCATATAGCTTATTAGAGCTTTATAGATAAAGTCTGATTTCCCCATAACTTAAAAAAAATGCTTTTTGAGCAACGCAGAGCATGTTGTTTCTTAATTATGCATGCAGGGAGTGAAAAAATTCAAGAGAGGACTGAGGTTTTGAAGAAAAAGCATTTTTATTTTTGACCTCTAGCATGAAAAGAAGCTTTTTTTGAAAAAAAGATTGCATTTTTTACCAGAGCTGCAGGGCATCAGTAACTTATACATCAACAAATTATTCAACATTTGATCATCTATTTCTTTTGCTTGCGCAGAACTTTTCTTCTGCCTCTACCGCATTAATGGCAGTTGTTTTGACATAGTGTATTTGCAATGGCTATTGAAGCCAAGTGAAATGTGCTGGTTTTCATGTCTTTTGGTTCAGCTTCTGTATTTCCAGTGTACAGCAAAGCATTTTCTCAGAGCTAATGACATCTCACTGTATGTGAGACCAACTGTCTTCCTGGGAGCTGGAAATAATTTTTTCCCATATGCATTTATTAGCAGTAGGACAAACAAGGTAGCTAGTTTGTCACAATGAGAGCTACTTTGGCTGTTCTGTTATAATTAGTATTTTATAATAAATGGTAATATTTATTGTTTATTATTAAAAAAATAATAAATGGTAAGAAAATAAAAAATGGCTTTTGCCTGCTTGAAGAGAGGATTATTTAGCTGGATTTATTAATGGTATAGATTACTGACAGACAAATATTTTGCGTCTGTGTGTTGGACATGAACTTCTGCAGTGTGTTCTCAGAGAAGTCTGTTAGGCACAGCCCAGTTTTTGAGCACTTGGGTCAAAGCACTTGGTGGACAAGGCTCATGGTGAAGCAGTTTGGGCTTTCCCAGGAGGTTCCCAAAGCAGGCAACTAGTGAGTCAGCCTCATTAGGGGTACAATCAAGGGATGTTCCCCAGTATAAGTCAGAAGAGTTTTTTTATTTTAACCCATTCTGAAAAGCAGGTACATATGAAGCTTTTCAAACTGCATGTGTTTATTCATCATTCAGGCGTGAATTTATTTGAGGATCTCAGGAACCTTTAAAGACACTTCCTTCTGCCAGTCTGTTACACAAGGGTGCTCCAAGTTCTTGCACATGAAATAAAAGAAATATGGGCCATTCTAGTGGATGGCAATTATCAGGCATATTTGAGCTCTCCATCACACACACAGACATTAAGATATTTTATACGGGCAAGTATCCTTTTTCTTCTATTAGAAGTGTACTCCTAGAGCTAGATGGCCATTATGTTTTTAGTAGATATTTTATCTACTAAAAAATGCAGCTTTGCAGAGACTGCATAGATGTGCATATTGAGGTAAATTCTGGGAAAGGATTGTCAAAAAACAGAGTTCTGGTTTTGCATTCTCAAATGGAAATTACCTTTTGCAGGGTGATGTTATCACAGAATCACAGAATAACTGAGGTTGTAAAGGACATCTGGAAGTCATCTGGAACCACCTCCCTGTTCAAAGAGGGCTGCATACAGTGAATTGCCAAGGGCCATGTCCAGACGGCTTGGTGTCTGAATGTCTCCATGGATGGAGACTCCATAACCCTCCTGGGCAACATGTGCCAGTGCTTGGTCACCTTTGCAGTAAAAGAGTGTATCGTGATGTTCAGAGGGAATCTTCTGTTTCAGATTGTGCACATTGCTCGTGCTCCTGTTATAAGGCACCCCTGTAAAAAGCCTGACTATCTTCTTTGCATCCTCCTTTCAGGGGATTCATATACATTAATGGGATCCCCCTGAGCCTTCTCTACTCCAGGTCCTAGGTCTCTCAGCCTTTCCTCAAAGGAGACATGCTCCAGTCCATTCATCATCTTTCTGGCCCTTTACCAGGCTCCACATCTCTCCTGTACTGGGGAGCACAGAACTGGACACACTATTCCAGGTGTGGCCACACGAGCACTGAGTAAAGGGGCGGGATCACCTCAGTTGTCCTGCTGGCAACACTCGCCTGCATGCAGCCCAAAATACTGTTAGCCTTGTTTGTGCCAGGGGCACATTGCTGGCTCATGTTCAACCAGGTGTCCACAAGGACACCCAGGTCCTTTTGCTGCAAAGCTGCTCTCCAGCTGGTGAGCTCACAGCATATACTGCTGCTTGGGGCTGTTGCTCCCCTGGTGTTGAACTGCATCTTTTATTCTGAAAAATGTAACTTTAAAGCCAGGATTTAAATCTCATTAAAAAAAAAAAAAAAAGAAAATTAAACACTCCATTTGGCTTTATTTGACCACACGTAATTTTGGCAGTTTATTCATTGTGCCAAAAAAAAAAAAAAAAGCAAAAAAATTTTTTGAGTCTCATGTAAGATATTTCTCTTTTTGTACCCTTCTTCTCTGATTTTTAGAGATTCCTACAACAAGTCAAACATCAGAAAATGCTACAGCAATTTTAGAATATGAGACAGCAACTTTATTGACTTGCTAGTAGAGATCAATAAGAAAAATTACTTGCTCTAGGTTTAAGCAACCTAACCTCACAGTAGCATATAATTTTCCATAAACTTGATGAAGAGAAGAGCTAATCCCATATGATTGTGCTTAACTGGAGAGCTGTCAACCATTGTACCAGCTGCAGCCTGCATCTAATTGACATATTTTGTTTAGAAGTATCCTCCACGCGTTTGATCCTCACAACTTCATTTAGTAATGGTTGTTATAGTGCTGGTATGAAGCTTGCATAGATGTTCCTCAGGTGGGAATCTAAAAGCAGGTATAAAGCAAAATTATATTTAATAGGGAGATGCCTTCTTCCATATTTATGCAATGGTGTTTGAGAAATCTGCTTCAGCAAAAATCCAGCAAAAAGAAGAATAATGGAGAAGATGGGGGTGAGTGTCTCAGATGAGGAAAGATAAACACGAAGTCTAACAGTTCGTACATCAAATAATAAAAAGAACTTCAAAGAGCTGAAAGACTATCAGGGCTTTTGCTAAAATTACAGATTTTATCATCAAATAAAACATGGAAAAAATTTATCCCAGTTATCTCATTCAACATCTCTGTAACATCAGTTCTGATTTACAATAAAGGTTTTGAATAAACAGCTTGTCTATACGATTTGTTAATTCTAATAATACAGCAGATTTCCACATATGTATAGTAATAAAATGGTTATGATAAACTGAAACAATGTCTGGAATTCTCAAGTTCATTTAACTCTTTATGAAATATGACATTTTTATTATTTGGCATGTAAGAGAAGGAAATTACTTGAGTATCTGTCTGTATTGTTCTTTATATGTTTCAGTGCTATGATTATAACATTTTTTTCATTACAAGCAAGGGAAAATATTTGTCTAAAGAGCTCTTGACCTCTGAAGAAATCAAATGTCTAATGACAATTAGGTTTGTGTTCTGAGTTCACGATTATCAAATAAAACAAAGGGCTGAAAATTAGATTGTTTCTCTGCATAGAAAGCAAACTACTACTTATAATACATAAGGCATTAATTTTAAGGACAAAGCTACTGCACTTTTGATCTCTGGAACACATTTATTCCTTCTTGAATTTTATAATGTTGTCTGCATGAAGAACTTTCTTGTTTGATGAAATTAGCTGTGCTTAATGAAGTAGCTATATGCGAGGACAGGAGCTGAACTGGAACTCTAAAGCAGTGTTTGTGCTTTCATTGAACAATGAATTAACCAGTATTGCATGTGTATCAGTTTTGTACTCTCAGGGGCAGTTTCATGGTGATAGTTTCATGAGGTTCCTGTCTCATATAAATAATTATTGGTTGACCTTTCCTCCTAATGATGCAGGAATATACAATGGATGGCACTATAAAAAAACAAGCATTTTAAAGCCACACAGGGATCTCTGTTATGTTTAAAATGATGGGCTTTTTTCCTCTTCCTTTGAAGATTATAAATTGGGAGTGGCTTAAAACAAGTCATTCAAGCTGCATTAACATAAAATGAATGCAAATCAACTGACCATAATAGAAGACTGTATGAATAACTAATTGAGTGTTTGCAGTTCAAAACTATCATGCCCTTCAAAAAAAACTTCATGTCAACTGAAACTCTCTTGGGGAAGGAGATGACTCTCCAAACTGAAAATCTGAAATTAATGTTTGATTCAAAATATTCCTTTTGACCTGGAAGGAAAAATGGTGCTAAATGTTTGTAAAAAGAAAATTAATGAAGTGTAGTTTTACCAATCTGTTAGTAGAAAACAAAGCCACAAGCTATTTTACACTACGTCAAGAATTAGTGTTCATATGGAAAATCTTGTTTATTATTATAATTTCTTTGATCATTGGCTGAACCTTAAATAACATGAAATGGCTCTAATAGGACCCAAAGGCATTATACAGGGGGACTGAAGACTGTTGTTACAGTTTCTCTTTCAGTTAATGTTTTATTTCTTATACCAAGAAGACAAACGGATTACACACAAAGAATGCAAAACTTTGCACAGCGTGCTGATATAATTTTAATTTTCTTGGATGTTTATCTTGGACTTCTTAGTCTTTATGCCTTCAGAGGTCATTATACTTGAAGGGAGAATTTAAAACCAGCACAATCTAGAAAGGAATCAAATTCAGGTATCCCATAATTTGAGTGAATAATCACAAAGTCGTGGACAAAACTGGAATACCACCTCCTTCCCAGGAAAAATTTTTACAATATGACATAAAACTTAGCTGTTCATCTACAATATTCAGGAAATTTTAATTTAATTTGGAAATATATTTAGAACAAGAAACATGTTATGGTTTAGAAAATGTATTATTTCCCAAATAAATGTGTTTGCCTTTAGTTTCATCTGTTCAATGTGAGACTAAAATCAAGGTCTATTTAACAGAACTTTAACTTTTTAACATAAATTCAGTTGATATTATTTTCTATAAGTCCAGTCATTCATTTTTCAGTCTTCTGTAGTAAACTCATTGTTAGATATGGAAGTGATGGGTTTGGGGTTTTGTTTTGTTGTTTGTTTTGTGGATCAATTTCAAGATTCTTTTCATTCATTCTGCTCTCAAAGTATAGACAGACTTCTCTGTTTTTGCATTTCTCATGTTTAATGAGAGTAATTTAATGACTTGAGGATCTTTACTTCCTTTCTTCTATCATAGAACACACACATTTCCCTTCTGCATCTTTTTCTGTTTCCAGGAGTTTGACATTTATTAATCTTCATATTCTGTATTACACAGTTGTCCTTGGAGCTCTGATCAGTATTTAGGATTTTACTTACTTTGTGATTCCTGCAACTCAGATGTTGTCATTAGTATAACCTTGGAAATGTCATAACGCATTTTGAAAACAACCTTCATAATACTTCTGCTGTTGTACTTTGAATAATTTTTGAATTTCATCATAGAAGTTATACTGTCAAGGTAACTTTAGAAATGCCAGACAGAATTATAGAGAGGAAGTAAGTAAAATAAATGTTTCTTTATGATAACTCTGGCAAAGCAGGCTTTTTCTAAAACATTATTGTGGAAAAACAAATATACAAGCAAAACAGTAGTGACAGAAATTCCTCCATGTTTTCCTTTCCTATTACTTTTTACAGACTTAAGTGCATTATCACTTGGAGTATTTTTACCCTATTTACAGATCAAAACCACATAAAGATGTGGAGACTTTCTAGGTATTTAATCTCAGACTTTAAATTCTTCTTTGCAGAGGGTATTTGATCTAACAAGGGGATACTAATAGCTTTGCCTTTACCTTCACATAATGAGTGATTCTACTGGAAGCAAATGACTTCTAAATTGATGTTGAGTGCAGCCAGGCTATGCTTCTGGTTTCTGTAGGTAATGGCTTCTATAAGAACAGGACTGATATGTTTAACCCTTAGGTATTCCCTGGAAACCACATCAAAATATTGGAATAGAAGTGTCTTAGTGCAAAGTCTTCTGTTTGATTCAGATTGTAATAATCTTCCTATAGGCCCCAGCCCCCTAGGTTAATAACAAATTACAGATTATTCCCATTATGTGTTGGTACCTTTTTGATGTATATCATAATTTGTTCTGATATTTATTGATTAACATTGATATATCAGTAATATCTAGGGCAAATAAATACTATTGGAAACAAGAAAGGAACTGTAATTCCCCAACAATCAATTCTGAGCATCTTAACATTGGAACTAAATATATTTCAACGTATCTTTTTCTTTCTTTTAGTAAATATATGTAAGAATCCTATTTATTTGGAATATACTTTTGTATTTGTGTGTGTTTGCATGCACGTATACATATAAGACATATACAGCAGTCAAAATAAGAACATGAACAGTGAAACAGAGATGGACAGAATAAACTTTCAAGAACATTCTGGCCAACAGGAGTCCCCCTAAGACTAAGTGCTTTGTATCTCCCAAATCCACTTTTACTACCTGCACCTTTTGGGGAAGAAGATGCTACTGTCATTCATGTTATCCAGATTAAACTAGGTCCTATCACCTTTGTACCAACATGCATAAATCATATGATTGTGGACTTAGAACGTGTTGCCTTCTTTACCTTTCAAAATTGTGGCAACCAAAATTCCTTGTGATTCAAAATCCCCCCACAGCTGCTAGTGTATCAGAAAGTATCTAAGAAGGAAGGCAACATAACCATGAAGAATCACAAATTCTTTTCTTCACACTCCTCAGCTGATATTTATTAAACTTTTGGTAGTTTCTGATAGAATAAAGGCGAAATCCCCACCATGGTACTATCCATAACACAGTAACTTAGCCAGTATCAAAACTATGGAAGTCTACACAGTGTTAGTATGTTCTTCTCTTTAATATGGAATGTCACTAATTGAAGAAGTTATGTTAATACTTCACTCTTTTTCGCGCCCCTCCCCCCCCCCCCCCCCCCCCCCCAAAGAAAGACCTTTCCCATCATATATCCCACATGCACTCCCTGCAAGGGATTCAGTATCAATTTTCTTTTATTTAAAAATAGACTTGAAAAGCGATGAGGTCATAAAGTGTTTCCTTATCCTTAAATAAAGGAATGTTTTTTTGTGGAAAAGCGTGTTTGGCTGAAAAAAATCTATGTAGTTGTTTCTGTGTTGCTCTAGGCTCCCAAAGTCATCAATGGAAATGGGCCTCTAGATGTGATTCAAAGCAACAGCCAACTTAGCCATTCTGAATTGCCTTCTAGAGCAATCACTCTTATGCACTGACTGTAGATGGAGTTTAGGGAAATAAAAGTCTCCAAGATAAGTAAGCCTTCCTGAATATTCCCTCAAGCACTCCTGAAAATATTACCTCATGACTTTAATGCAATTTATCTTTCCTTCTCATAGATAGCCCCATAATCTTTTGAAATTGTGTTCTGACAGGTAATTCTTTAGTGAGCTTTTTCTGTGTCTTGTCTGGCCATAACAGCTTCTAAACCTAAAATTATTTAGTGCCTCTTCAGCCTGTTTTACTCTTTACCCTTGTTCCAGAGGCATCAGTACAAAGTCTGGAGACTTCTGATGCCTTTGAATGTTTTCTGAGCCATGTTCCCACATATAAACTATCTTTCTAGCATCTTGATTGTATAGGAATTAGCAGTTTTCTCTTCTAGAATCTCTGTAATAGTCCATTCAACAAAAATGTTCTTTGCAACTGATGGTGCATGAAATTACAATTATGAATGAACTTTAATGATGAATATGTTTTCCTAACCAAATGGAGATCTTCAAACTCTCTTCAGCTGGCTGTTCTGTATCTGGCACTGGTAACTGCAATTACAGAGTCACTGAAAAAGGCACTTTAGCACAGGAGTGATAATGATGAGGACCGTCTCACAGCATATTCACAGAGAGGGCTTCTACTCTGAGACCTCTGCCTGTCTTAAGGCAGCGATGGTAATTTTTTTCTTCTATGCTTAGAAGTTTATTACCCTGTTGTCATGTTTGAAACATTTTTTTCTTCAGTAGCAGGGCTATGCCTGTATATTGCTGGTTTACCAAATTTAGTAAGTGTAGGGATGAGGATTTGCTAATCTGTGTTGGCAATGCACTTTTGCAAAAGTGTTTGGTTGGTTTTTCTTTTCATTCATTAGAACTAGCCAGGATAAATGGGTAGCTGCTAATTTTTAATTACTATAAACAAAACCAGCTTCCTTTGTTTGGGACATATTCTAGTTGCCCAGAAATGTTCCATTTCTACTTGTTCTCAAGGCAGTTTTCTGCGCTCAGTCAATAGTTTCCCAATGAGCCTTCCTTAGTTTTTTGTCATACTCTGCCTTTGAGGACATGGCTTGTTAAAATGCTTGGATAGCCATGCTTAAGAACACAGTTACTGGGGCTGTCAGAAAAAAATTAAAATCTTTTCTGCACCCTCTTTATGCTCTGTTCTTCCTTCTGCTTTTCTGATACAAAATGCATATCAAAACTACATTATTTTTTTTTGCAATGATTGCTTTTTACAAGGACACTAACTTTTTGTCAAAAATAGCACATAAAAAATAGAAGTTTTCAGCAGAAAAACTGGAAAACAAATATCAATGTATTGATTTATTTGATCTAGAGTTGTTTAGGTATTTTGTTAACAGTCACCTACTCATTGAGAGTTCTTAGCCAGATACGTCTCCAAAGTATGCTTTAGCTAGAGATTTCTACATTGCATCACAGTGGCTCATGGAGTGGGAATACTATAGTTTGTTACAGGAGATATAACTTGGTATTATGAGTACCATGAAGAGATGACATCTCCTAGGAAGTCAGAGTCATTGTATAGTTTGTCATTGCATAGCTTCCACTGCATGTCATTGTGCCAAAATCTTCAAAAACTTTCTCTTTTCTTGATTTGCTCACTACCTGGTGCATGTGAAGTTATCTGAGATGAGCTGGGAGAAGCTGTTTTGGACAAATGAGTGGTGTTTCTTTAATGTTTAACCATTTCCAACCTAGAGCTTTCTGCTTTGCAACAGAAAATGTTATTGATCCTTATTGCTAAAGATATAAAAAATGGATAAACATATTCATGAATATTGAAACAATTTGCAACACAGTCTGTTTAACAATTTAAGGTGCTTTCATAAAGCCTTTTTGAGTAAGTTTAGCTCTTACACTAGCAGATGTGTAGTGGCATAATTCATTACGAGTATGATTCTTGGAGTGTTTAGGCTTTTGCTTCAGTGATACTGGAAATTGTATACACTCTTTTTTGGGTGGAATTTAAGAAAACTTAATGTTTTTTATTTCCTCCTCTATGTGCAACATTACCCATTTGCAATTGTATTCTTAACTTTCAGCTATTCAAAACATGTAATTATGTATCTGCAGGTTTAGAAATGTTAATTCTCACTATATGGGAAAACATTTGCTTGAGTAAGATGGATGTCTTCCACAGGCACTGTACAGGCAGGTATTTTTGGGTCAAATATAGCTGGTAGGTGTTAGCTTCACAGAGAACTGAGTGCTAAGAGTAATCTAACATGGTGGCATTGAAAAACCAAGGAAATGGTGATAGATGTCTGTATCTTTCTCATGCAGTGTCAACAAAACGGGGAATTCACTGTTAACAGGGAAAATGAAAAATGTAAGTGATTAATTCTTTTGACTGCATCCTTTTTTACAGTCTCTCGTAATTCATCTGTAGCTGTTTGAAATGGTTATTTAAGTGGAGGCTGTTTTATATATACCTGTCAATGATCATATTAGGTGACTGTCAATGCTCATGCTATATATTAGAGTCAATTGTTTGCATGTACTAGCTTAAGCACACTACCATTGATATATCTCATGATATGTAGCTGGTTTTCATCCATACAAAGTTACTGATGTTTACTTACATACAGCCATATATGTGTAGATATATATGTACATTTAGGGAACAAATATTTAGTCAGGTAATGTGGGGTTGCAACCAGCATGAAGATACTGCTTGCACAAAAGGTCACGTATGGCTTACGTATAATACAGAAAATACCACAAAATATTTAGACTGCTAAAAAAGGCATATGACAGTGTGGGCGTGAGCACCTATTTCAACCTTTCTTAACGACTTGGACTACTTGTCAAAGCCAAGGACATTTCTTGGACCCCAAAATTACATTAATGTTAACATTCCTGATATGTCTGTATTTCTGTATTTAATAAGGTAGTATTAATACCTGACATTTACCAAGCATACCTACTCAGGCATCTCAAATTGGATCTCATGCCATATTAATTGTACTAATGAAAAAACAACATGCATGGTAGCTTGATTTCATATGGTATCCCCAGTTTCCAAATAGCTTGTTTTTGATAGATCCAATTAACAAATCTGTAATAAACCCATCACAAAACACAAATCTGTGAAAAAAAATTGTTTATAATAATTCCATATTACAGAACAAATAGGATCTAGAAATGCATGAAGACCACCAGTGTTAAGAGACACTATACGCAAAGAAAACTCATCTCTTTTTTAATCTTTCAGCCTTTCTACAATAGATTAGCTATAATTAAACTAATTTAGACTGTAGATAAAGAATAGCTTAATATATGGTACATCAGATCATGAGCTGGAGTGATGTTAATGTTTTAATTGCTCTCTGTGGCAATGTATCTGACCCAGAGCAGATGAACTTGTAACAGATTAAAAAATTCCCTCCTTATAAAAAAATCACCAAACTAATAATGTTAAGTAGCTTTATCTCTTGTGATAAATAATTTCAAAAGTATTAAATGTAAGAAACATTTCCAGAGGTACAAGGAATCAGACTGTCTCATCAGAAGGTCCAGGGCTGAATGAGTAACAACGATCTCCTTCAGTGATGGGACTTGACAAAGCACAAATGTAGTGATCAGCTGACACCACCTGATGCTGAGATAAGAAAAGACTAATTCAGAAGTGTGGACTTGCTTTTGATCTATATTTGTTTTTCAAATGACGAGGTTAAACTCCAGACAAAAACTTGCATTCTTTTAAGGGTGAGACAACTTTAATGCTCTTTGAAAATGATAGGAGATTCTGTCAGCCTCAGAAAGTTTTTCATTAATTTGCTGGCAGAAGAGTCAACAAAGTGAATTGAATGGCTCTGAGGAATGTTTTAGATGTTGTCTAATGTTTAGTGTAAGTGATAAAATAATTGTATTTGTGCAATTGCATTAAACTCTCAAAAATACCTTTTCCTATGTTCCCATTTTCATAAATTTCTGAAACAAAACAAAACTAGAGATACTGGGTCACTTACCTGAGCATGTCTTTCTTCTTCTGATGTCAGTGGAAGATTTTGTCAGGTAAAATGTGAGGGACTGAGCTCTGTTAAACAGTCAATAAAATGAGCACCACCTTGCATTTCCTGGTAGAGTAAGTGACCAAAGGTTGCACCTGACATACAGAACCGAAAGAGACTGTGGACATTAACAGTAACAGAGTGTGTTGCACTTATTGAAAAAGCAATCTCATTTTGTTCCAAGAGGTTTATTTATAGCAAATGATATTTTTTAACAGATACTTTTAATAGGCAGTAACAAACAAGTTGCATGTGCATTATAGTATAGTATGGATATTTTATAAATGTCAAAAGATAATTGCCTTTATTGTAGCATATAATAAGTTAAACTAGGTCGAAATATGAGAAAAATAGTAATTTTTTTATTGCTTAAAAGTTGGGTATATTCTTTCCATTGTGTCATACATAGGTGGTGAACTAAATTTATTTAAGAAAAATATTATTCTTTTTAGTCATAAGTATCATTAAAGTAGAGCTTAATAAAACAATATTTTTAAATTGTACTAAATGCAGATTTTACAATGTATCTTAAAATGATTAAACACAAAATAGCTTTCTAGTTTTATGTTTGGCAGAGAATTAGCTTTTGGTTTATGTGAAAAAAATGTATTTTAGGGATATTACATAATTTTATGAATCACAAATTAGTTTTGCATACCCGTGTTGCATTTCTCCTGAATCCTGACTGTTCAAAAAAAGTTCAAATAACAAGGCAAAATAGCTTGCTTACCGAGATCCTGTTACTGGAGTGCTATCTGTGGTGACATTAAATAATTCTTCTCATCAACTTACATAGTCTCAAAGTGTATTTTTTAAAACTTTCATAAAATGAACTTGACCTGAAATCTAAGTTCACTTGTAGAAAGTTAAGCTTTAACTCCCATGTCCTACAAGTTTGACTGAAAGGATTTTGGGGCTTTTTTGGTTTGTTTGTTTGTTGGGGGTTTTGGTTGGTGTTGGTTTTTTTTGCTTTGCTTTGTTTTTTAACTGTGATGTATTTGAGTGCTATAAGGGTGTTAAAAAAATAAATGATGTGTAGCCTTTCATAGGATTCCTTGGTATCCTGGTTTCAGCTGGGACAGAGTTAATTTTCTTCTTAGCAGCTGATGCAGTGAAGGGGTTTGGATTTGGTGTGAGAACAGTGTTGATGGCACACTGGTGGTTTTGGTTGCTGCTGCATGATGTTTATACTAAGTCAAGGCCTTTCCAGTTTCTTGGGCCCTGCCAGTGAGAGGGCTGGAGGGGCACAAGAAATTGGGAGGGGACACAACCAGGACAGCTGACCCGAACTAGCCAAAGAGGTGTTCCATACCATGGGATGTCATGCTCAGTATATAAACTGAGGTGGGGGTGGGGGGTGGTGTTTCCCAGGACCTGTGGAACATTGCTCAGGGACTGGCTGGGCATCAGTCAGCAGGTGGTGAGCAGCTGTACTGTGCAGAACTTGTTTTCTTTCCTCCCTTCCCTTTGGATTTTACTTCTTTCCTCTTCTCCCTCCTTTTCATTATAGCTGTTATTATTATTTTTTGGGGGGTTCTTTTTGTTTTATTTTATTTCAGTTATTAAATTGTTCTTATCTCAACCCTCAAGTTTTACATTCCGTTCCGATTCTGCTCCCCATCCCGCTGGGTGAGTGGAGGGTGAACAAGCAGCTGTGTGGTGCTTAGTTACTGGCTGGGGTTAAACCATGACTCTTGGTCTGCCTGCTGGAGTTTCATTTACTGTAAAGGTAAAGGACCAACTGTCATAGAAAGGAGACTAGACTGTAGACCTGAAGAAGGGGTTTTGTGCCTCATCTAATGTCTTTCATTGATAAACTACAGTTGCTCTCTGCAAACCCCGCCAACTGACTGCTAAATCCACACACAGGCAAATTAATACAGAATTTGAAATTACAAGAAATTCTTAAGAACTTGGTTTTGTTTTCTTTCATTTAGTTCCAGGGACCATGATTATTTTAAAGACAAACAGTCTAAGTAAATATGCTGCTTCAACATTTGAATTACCCAACTGATCAGTTTGTAAATACATTTATTCAGTAAAAAAAAAATGTCCTGCATGTCATATTCTGAAGAAAAGTGAGGTTTTGGCAACAATAGTGTTTAATTCCCCAGTGAAGATGTCTGGAAGAGACACTGCTTGGAAACTCTCCATCATAGGGACTGCATAGTTTGGATTCTGAACCTGGCCGTGGAATTGGAAATGGAGCCTTGGTTTGTTGCACAAGTATGTATCTTCTAAACCAAAAAAGCTACCTTCATCTTCCAGCCAGCTCCAGGTTTTGTGCATGAAAATCCTCTAGCAAAGGACACAGTGGCTTTGCTGACATGGGAAGACCACTGGAACCTCAGTTGAGGTAAACTCTAAATGTGTGATTGTCTTTTGTGAAAATTAGTTGACAGGAATAATTTTAAAAATACCCACTTCACACAGTTACTCATGATCTCTTTCCCAATAAAATGACAACATGATTTTGACAGCCCGTTAGACTCTACAGTACTTGAAAACAGTGTTGAATAACTGACATTGGGTTACTGTGAGATGGAAACAGAGCAGAAGTCAATGAAGATTACATGTTTGTTTGGTAACTGAAGATCTGTGAGAACTGAGAATAATATAATTTTTTATTGGCAGGCTAGTGTTACTTGAAAATGTGACATGAAGAGTGTGAAAAAGCATGGGAAAGCATCTGTGTTATCAAGAACAAGAGTAAAGCATGAACAATTCTACTGATTTAAATACAATGGCCTTGTAATACACAGATTGCTAATATTATCTTATACTTTATGTGTCATTTCCTTTCTTCGCAGCATGTGAGGTCTGACAGATCAGTTCAAGACACAGCCTATTGCACTCTTTTTAGTAAATGCTGACATAGTTGGTTTTCCCCCTATTCAAAAGTATCTACAGTTGTACTATACTAAATGAAGAAAACAGTAATATTGGAAGAAAAAATTCTGAGAATTTCCTGAAGGCCAGACTTTAACAATGCTTTTTATTTTGTGAAACTATGGAGAAATCCTATGTCATGATTATTCATTATATATATTAAAAAAAGCTTGATATTAACTTACTTTAAGTGTTTCATTATTGTATATGGGAATACATGTATTTAGTGGGCCATTATAAGTAAATACACTCAAGACACCTTTTTAATTAACTATGGACAAACATTAGAAAAATAAACATTTATTTCTTCTGAGAAAAAGTTCTTATCTTGAAGTTATATGTATTTATACTTAGAAGAGATAAACTGGTATTCACAGGTGCAGCGGGATTCAGAAAAATTTCTTTGTGTTAACAAATGCTGCTGCTGCTGATGTCAATGGGCTTAGAAAAAGGAAGCTTACTTGGTTACGCTGCTCAAGGAAGAAAGTGTGTACATCTACATGTCACTATGTGACAGCCATTTCTGAAAGTCTCTCCTTGTACGCATAACATAGTGTTTTGCTTTTGGTCCAGTTTTCCCCTTGAAACAAATTTCAGTTTTACCACTGAAAGTCAATTGATTTGCTTGTATGAGTTACTATAGGGTCTAAGCTTTTAAGGCTGAATTAATAAGTTTTCGTAAGTAGTGATAGAATAAATAAAAAGAATTAATATCATGTTATTATTTATAATATTAGTACCATACTTAAATTTAAAGACATAGAGAGCACTTTCCAAACCAAAATTGCCAATATCTCTGCTTTTTGAAGATATAAATTACTATATACATGATAACTATTATTATTGCTATTAATACATACAGTAATGGCAACTTCTTAAGGTACACCTTGTAAACACTGAAGAGCCTAGAGCAGACTGAAAAGTAGCATAAATCTAGAATTAGAGACATTCCAAGGCAATAGCTTTCTAGCTTGCTTGGCCTTATACTATGCTTTTAATGTATTTTTACATATTATATAATCAAAGCACGACAGTTGAAATTCAGCTCTTGTAGTCCAGTTTATTAAAGCTCAAAGTTAGGCAAATGTTGATTTTCTATCACAGATAGTCCTTCTGAAATTACACAGGTCTTGATTAAGTATTTACATATTTACCTACCTTGAAATGTCTTTAAAACTTTATTTGCTTAACTAAAACTACTTGTATTTTTTCATTTATAAAAAACCCAGAAGATTTCTAATAATAGATATGGAATAGTTTATTCTTAGGTTTTTTTTCAGATACATCTTGACTGATAAAAGATTGAATGCTGTTACGATGTGATGGCAACTAAAGTGAATTGGTCTCATTGCAGCTGTCAAGGATATGTTCATATCACAAAAGGATTGCAGGTCTGGTGGAAAGGTAGATTTAAATGCAAGGAGGGCTGCTTCTTAGGAAATCAGTCAGTAGAGACTGGCCTATCGAAATATAGACCAACCTAGAGAAATGTTGTGTAAATACACTTGTTGCATGGTCTGACCATACCCTTTTGGAATGATCCTGTGTAATCCACAGGTTATTCTAGGGCAGAGACATTTGCAGTAGTGTGTTAGAGTATGACTGCAAAATATTTAATTACTGCTTTGTACAACAATATGGTATTTTAAAACTTGGTCTCATACTACTTTGAAACAGCTTCCTCCTTTTTCTTCCCAAATCTCCAACTTCTCTAGAAAAGCTAAAGCCTTACTATCTCTGAATATAGAACCATCAGAGTGGCTTGCTGCCCTTAAGTTGTAATGCTTGGAAAATTTATGGCTCCAAACTGACTGAAAACAGCCAGTGTCAAAATACATTCAACTGGCAAGATCCCATAATATTTCTGCCTCCGGCTTTCTACTTGTGCTGTTGGAGATTGAATCCCTTTGTGGTAAATTTTGATCTTAAAGAATCAGCATTCTTCACCATAAAAAAGACAAGCAGAAAATTCTATCAATAAATTTCTAAAACAAGTGGGCTGTAATCCTGCTTTTCAGTTTAATGCAGCTACAGAGAAACAATGGTTTGATCAACAAATACAATATGTTTTATTTAGAACTTAAGATGGGTACTTCTATATATACCATCAGATAAGGTCCCTTTGATAGGTCTCAGTTCTTTATTAACAGCTAACCAAAGTATCCAATGGGGCAATATAGACAGAGACGTGGATTGCCATATGGCTTGAGATGAGTTCTAAAAGAAAATTTATAGTATTCAGAGATATATCCTTATGATAAATTTTACTAAAAATATAATATGATGCAGATTTTTATATAGAAATTTCAAAAGCTGATTTTTATCTGACAGTAAACTGGTAACTAGTACAAAGAAGAGAGCTCAGAAACACTGAGTGTGTCTTGCTGAGAAAGCTGTGTGGCTTTCAAAGGTAATATTATGAATAGACTAGCATAATACTCTAGCTGAAAGGCAACAAAGATACTTGGGAGGAAATAGTATGACTTCTTTGCCAGTAGTAAATGAAAGAAAGGAGTTTTGAGAAGACAATATCAGTGCTGAGCCTCATAAAACCTTGGCTTTTCACACCATGTCAACAATAGTGTCATGCTTTAACCCTGGCTGGTGACTAAACCCCACACAGCCACTCACTCACTCCCCCTACAGTGGGATGGGAGAGAGGATTGGAAGAGTTAAAATGAGAAAACTGATGGGTTGAGATAAAGACAGTTTAATACACAAAGCAAAAACCGGGCAAGCAAGCAAGCAAACCAAACCAAGGAATTAATTCACCTCTTCCCATGGCCAGGCAGGTGCTCAGCCATCTCCATGGCAGCAGGACTCCATCACATGTAATGGTTAGTTGAGAAGATAAATGCCATAAAGTTTCAACATACCTCCTTCCTTTCGCCCACCCCCACCCCCCTTATATATGCTGAGTATGATGCCATACGGCAAGGAATATCCCTTTGGCTGGTTCAGGCCAGCTGTCCTGGTTGTGTCCCCTCCCAATTTCTTGTGCCCCTCCAGCCATCTCACTGGCAGGGCCCAAGAAACTGGAAAGGCCTTGACTTAGTATAAACATCATGCAGCAGCAACCAAAACCACCAGTGTGCCATCAACACTGTTCTCACACCAAACCCAAACCCCTTCACTGCATCAGCTGCTAAGAAGAAAATTAACTCTGTCCCAGCTGAAACCAGGACAAATGGCCAGACATATATCTGTATCTGCAAACTGTTCTGGACCCTGTCAGATCTTTCAGCATCACCTTCATAATTTTGATTTGTAAGCTAATTTTGATTATTTCACTTTTCTTATACTCTTTCTACCTGCCAAAACAGAAGTAGAGAATGAGAATTCAATTATTCTAATTGAAACCCCCTGAACTTGTCAAAAGTAATATCCAGCTCTGTCTTTATGATATGTGATGAGTTTATGAGCTTGTGGCTATGATGAAAATTATGAGAACAGAAAATAGCAAGGCATGAAACTGATCACTGAAAGGCCCAAGAACAATGAAGATGCCTAAGCACCATAGATACTTCGCTGAACAAAAGAGACTCCAGGATGGTTGTGGGATGGTTATAAGGAGGCCTCCAGAACAAGGAAACTGTCATAAGTACTAGATACTTAGCTGAACAAAAGAGGCCTCCAGTGTTGTAAGATAAGGAGATGCCTGAATAATCTCACTTTAGAGAGATGTGCAGGACCATAAAGATAAGAAAGATACAAAAGAATGGCAACAATAGAAGACCCTGAGGACCACTCAGAGACCATGAGCACGGGACCAGATACTTGCATATGTTAATGAGTTCCAGGAAATCTCATGTATATGTATAACTTTATGGTATATAGCCATTGAAAGTTTGCCAGATTGTTGGAGCACTTCTGTTGGAGCTATCCCCAATGCTGTCCCAGCGCTGCAATAAAGAATGCTTGGGTTAATAACAGTCTGCTGTTACTGAGTTATATTACATCAGATTCTTTACCCAGCTACACCTAGCTTCCCACTTCGATGATGTTAGAAAGCAAGGGGTTTGGATGCTACCAATGTTTGTATCATCAAAACATTCAGAGCAATATAAGGTTTGAGACATTCTTCAGAAAAACTGACCTCAGTTTCCCTCTGTAGTGTTACTTGCTGTCATGAATGGAGTGATGCACTTGTAACAGAGAAGTAGCAATACATTTCATTGATGTAAAGCAGCGATTTAACAAAGTTCAATGGTAAATGTGATATTGTATGAACTCACTCTAGGACAGAATGAATTTTGTAGTTAAAATGTAACGAGTATAAGACACATGACATCCCCTGTGTATTGTGTCTGCCAGCATCTTGTGAGGCTATCGACATCCTGTTATCTGTCGGCATCCATCCCCTGTGTATTGCGTGTCTGCCAACATCTTGTGAGGCTGTGGACATCCTGTTATCTGTCGGCATCCTAAGCTAAAACACACCCAAGGAGGAAAGACAGATAGCAAGAGCTGGTTGAAACTGGTAACTCACCCAACTCAGCATTTTATGGCAAAAGGTGAAAAGTACACCTTGAGGAAGACCTACGGCCTTCCTCCCAAAGACCACAGCCCACATCCCGAGGACCCCTGCCCACAATTCTTGGAAGAATTTGCGCAAGCACAAAAGACTGATAAGCTAATTAACATACGAAGTGACAGTAGGCGGGTTTAGCTAATGACTATGTATAGGCGTTAATTGAATAGTCATTGCTTTATGGTATAAATATAAGATAGTTAGTTACTTTAGACATGCACGTTAGGTGGAAGGATCCCCCGTGCATCCAGCGCTGCCAGTAAAGGATACTTAGTCACTAAGAAATTTTGACTTCGTTCTTTAAATCAAATGTGACAGTGGTTTAACAAGATTCAGTGCTAAGGTACACTTGATTATTTACTGCACAAATAACAGGGTCAGACAAAGCTGTTGGGGGGAGCCTCCTGTTGAGTCATGAGGTTCAGAGAGGACCCCTTTGCATTCTAAACTCCTCAGAGGGGAGTTTAGGTTTTGCTGGATCCACTTCTAGTCCCAGACTTGGTCAATGGTTTATATCTAAAGGATTATATGTGCACAATCAATCCTTTATATCACTTAGCTAAGATTTTAAAGTTTAGCATGCTATGAATCACTTACCAAGAATCTAATGTGACAAGGAATCTCAACCTCAAGGAGTAACCTTGAGAGGTGTCCCTGCTCAAGGGGAGATGCTGGTGTGCAGCTGCTGCGATGCAGGACAGCTCAACAGGCTGTACACTATTTATTAATTAAGATTGACTTATACTTGTATTTGCATACCATCTACAGAAGTAGTTTCTTTCAAACTTGGCTTGAGATGCACCTTGACCAGAACTGTGGTAAGGTGAGCACATTGTTCAAATTAGCCCTTGGCTATTGCATTGTTATTTGTCTCCCTCAAATCCACTTTGAGTCAGATGCAGCCATCATGACCAGACTTATCCATTATGACCACCACTGGTGGTTATCATGTGAGCAGCGTTATGGGAAATAAAGGTCAGGAATGAGGGGAGGGTAGAAGGGGGAGCACTTGCTTAGGGAGCCATGGAATGGCATGCCACAAGATGGAAGAGTTTCTGCTCCTCCATACCAAATGTAATACCAGGAAGAACAACACTCTTTTGTATTCGTGACTCCTGAAAACCACATTCTTAGAAATACTGACATCCCTCACCTTAGCGCTTGCATCATTAATTACAACTGTTACACTGGAAATGGTATACAGGTAATATTTGTCCTTGCAGATTTAACAACTGAATAAAGAATTACATATACACGGGCTAATGATGTGTTGAGACTACTACTTACTTACAGCAAACATTATGTCCTTCAGTAAGGTAAAGTTCACAGGTCTTTGTGTCTATAGCCACATCTCAATTATCAGTGCTCTGTAATCTGATCAATGATCTGTTACCCCCATATTTTAGCAGTCAACACTGTGATTTTTAATTAAAAGTTAGCCATTTGTGTGAAATGATTACTCTGTTCATTATCTTGACAATTTCATTACTGTATCAGGTAAAATAAAACATTTATAGCAAGGGGAAAATATATGAGCTATTGTAAGGTTCAAGAAGGTTCATCACAGCAGTTGGCTGAGGCTGTTATCATTAACATCGATGGAACAGGTCACAGTTCCTAGTATGCCACATGTCAGTTATCTACTTTTAAATGAATTATACATATATTCATTAAAATTCCCCAAGTACTCTGGGAACATGAACATTACAAGCATTTGTACCCTGCTTTCACATTCATAGTCGTGATATGCATATGTGGTGGAGCTTAGAAGGATTTGACTATGAAAGGCTTTGCATGCATGATAAAATTCCTAGGAGCTCTGTTGAGGGTTCCACAATCCATATGCAAAAATTGTTTGTGTGACTTTGACCTCACACCAGCTGAGAATTCAAGAATCCAAATTTGCTCTTTATGCTTTGAAAGTGTAGTTCTATGTACTTCTCATGAACCCCAGGGAGAAAAGAAGTGCATGCCCTGAGGAGAAGACAAAACTTTTGTTCAGATCCTCCAGGAGCTTGGGTGGGAGGACAAACAAGAGGGGAGTACAGCAGAGGACCTGGATGAACAGGTGATGACAAAACACTGATGAAAGGTTACCTGTATGTCATCATGTGCAACCCACCAAATGAAGTTATCATCAGGCCTCTTTGGACAGGAATGATTACTGTTGTTCTGGTGCTGATATCTCAACAGCAGTTTAGCTTGCAAAGAGAGTCACAGAGATGTTGAATAGAAGGTAAGGTTGGTATGTGGCCTCTCTGTCATGTTTGAATCCCTTAAGGCTGTTTCTTTTATGCACACTAGTCTGATGTCCAATTTTAAGTTATCTAGACTCTTGACAGAGGCCATGCATTGGAGTTTAGTTGTCATTTTTCCTAAGGATGAAAGGACAGAAAAAGGACAGGAGCTGAGGAGAGAAGGAAAAGCATGTGGACAGAGTGGGTTGGGTTTCTTAGGATCAGGGAAATGTTATTCTTTCCATTGAAGATTTCTGAGGACATACTAATTTTCCAGAGGACATACGAATAATTTCATTAGCATTGGATGTTATTTTTCTTTGCAATTATCAATAAGCCAGTAAAGCATAGATTTATTCTTTTGCCCCACAAAGTGCAGCTTCAAAATGATTCAGTGAGAAAATTTCTCTGGAATTATGTCTAGTGATTACTCATATTCCAACTTGTATTTTCCAGCTAATTTATATTTCAAAGAGTTTTGTCATAGAATCACAGGATGGTTTGGGTGGGAAAGGACCATAAAGATCATCTAGTTCCAACCTCCCTGCCATGGGCAGGGACATCTTCCACTAGACCAGGTTGTTCAAAGCCCCATCCAGCCTGGCCTTGAACACTTCCCAGGATGGGGCATCTACAGCTCCTCTGGGCAACCTGTTCCAGTGCCTCACCACCCCCACAGTAAAGAATTTATTCCTAATATCTGATCTAAATCTACCCTCTTTCAGCTTAAAACCATTACCCCTTGTCCTGTCACTATGTGCCATTGTAAAAAGTCCCACTCCAGCTTTCTTGCAGGCCGCTCTTAAGGTACTGGAAGGATGCTATAAGGTATCCTTGGAGCCTTCTCTACTCCAGGCAGAACAATGCCAACTCCCTCAGCCTGTCTTCATAAGAGAGGCGCTCCAGCTCCCTTCCTCTTCACACTGAGTTCATCTCCAGCTTTTGTGTTACAAGGTCTGGCTAATAGCTTTGATGTTTTAGGAGTTCAAGAGCCTTAACATTCTGCCTTTCTGGATAAGTGTTCTAGTTACTTGCTAGCTGCATAAAAGATAGAAACTTAATACCATCCATTGAGCTTGTAATAAAAGTGTTCTTCTATCAGTGCTGATTAGACATGATCAGACCACAGGTACCAGTTCTGAGTTTGTTCCAGTTCTGTGTTTCTGTATCCAGACGACAAATGAAAATGTACAAAACTGGTATGTGTGCATTCACACCGGTCATTTGTCTGCAAGGAACAATTTGTTAGCTGTAGGGAATTCTTCAGACTGCATACAGAGGAGCTCTCCCAAATCCCCAGTTTTTTGATGTTCCAACAGAACTTCTGAACTGTGAGATTCTAGCCTTTCTCCAACTGAAGTGACATATTCCCAACTAAAGCAAAATTTGGGATGCATGGATCATAGCCTAATCCAAGAAACCGTGTAATGACTCTTCTGTGTTGTTTTGGCATAAAAGCTCCAAGGTAAAAGTGGAAACTGCACAAAGTGCAGAAATCCTAATTTTTTTGATGCTGCTTTCCATGCTTTTGAAAAGTTCTCTGTGATAGTCTTTCACACATCTCCTTTTAAAACTTGTCTATGTCTTAGCACACCTAAGCACTTGAATACTGTCATTCTGTGCCTGTGTACTTCTGATTTTGATTGTCATTATCTGTTGTCTTGTATTGTGTGCGCTACCTATAGGGTATTGCTTAAAATTTAATTCACTTTCCTACATACAGATATTGGCTGAAATTTGTTTCCCTGTGCCTTTGCCAGTTTATTTGCAACGACCAGTGCAGGAGGCCGTGTATCTCCATCAAGTCCTTTGGGTCTGCCACCCCTCTGTGAATATTTCAGGTACCCTGCATTTTCACAAATGTAAGAGAGAGTCTAGATTTAGGAAATTAAGTTCTCTCTGACTGTAAGATCTCACTATGAGGATATTTGTTTCTGTGATCATATGTACATGTAGCCCAGGTCAATGGGGTCTTTAACCTAGATGGGGACATCCAGATGCCTGTCACTTTCACTCAAATAACAGTTAAGGCTGTAACAACAGTGTCAGGAAATTACAGGGGAGTCTGACTCAGGATTCAGAACATATATATATATATATATATATATATATATATATATATATTCTTTGTAAGAGTTTCTGCAATACAGGCAGCTAAGAACCCATCATAAACAATACAAGATCAATTGAACTGGCCACCCTAAACTGTCTGAAAAATCTACATAGGCAAATATGAAACAAGACCTATGACAGACTCAAGCTCTTCTGTAGCAACTGGGACTAACTGGGACAGTGTTAATAATCACAAATGGCTCTAGGAACCTATGTTTTGACTACTTAACAGAGTTATAAGTGTCTTAATTTCAGAGTAATATCACCTTCTGATCTTGTCCTTAGGCTTCCATACTTTCTACATTATTAGAGGACAAAACAACTTTATTAAAACAGTATAGCTGATGACTTAAACTTGCATTTCTTGCTTTGGACTACATAGGTTTTTTGTCTTTCTCAACTATTCATGTTGAGGTTTGTCCTACTGTTTTTGTCTTTGTATCTCAATTCCTACTGTTCTAAGTTTGAAAAAACTGGTTGTGTCTTAAGGAACAGAGGTAGACAATCTAATTTATTTTTGACTCAGAACAAAGTTCTGAATAAATTAGATTTGTCACTGGGTTTACTGGGTAAGTTCAATGTGATGGGATTTTCAGTATTCTTTCTTCTTTCATAAACAATAGTAACACTTCAACATTTTATAAAACTCTATAAGCAAGAAAACCATAGAAAACAGCAAAGCATAGTGTCATCAGACACATTCCAAAGAGGTTACTCTCTCTGCTTTGTTTGCACTGATGACAGCATGTGCAAAATGCACTAGGTGTTATCCAATGCTACCCTGTTACACTTTGTAGAAAACTGTACTGGAAGCATGTACAATACAGGTGGTGCAGGACGTATCACCAAAATTAAAAAAAGCCACCTTCCTGCCACTAAAAAATACATTTTTTTTAGCAAAGGGAAGCTTTTGCCAATCGTAGCAACACCACCAGGAATGCTACTTGAATGTAGAAAATCTTGTAAAATAATAACAACTTCACAAACAGGTTTCCACAAAGAACACATCACTGAGATTATGTGAAGAAGAAAATAATCAATTCATGAGGGAAAATTGTTTGCCAGAGGAAAATAGAATGTGAAGCTCTCTATTCCATGTCTGTGTAATACGGACTCATAATTTGTAATGATCAGAAGGAAAAATGGCTTAACAACATCACAGAAATGTGAATGGGAAATGAACCAACAAAACAATCCAAACCCCAAAACTGAAAGAAAATGACAAGACAGCAAAGAAAACCAAACTGAAATGAAAACAAATGTGAACTTACTCTTAGTTGCCTTTAAAAATAATTTATGGTTTAGAAAAAGAGGAAAAGCAAAGAAATAGCATAAAGCTGCTTACTATGAAATTACATATTGGTTATTTAGCATTCTTATTTCCTATAGCTAGAACACTGGGAGCATAGTAAATGCAGAACCATACACTAAAACCCAATAAACCCTCCACTTTACTTCCCCAGTGTTAAGTAGTCTTCAGAGAAAAAAACCCCTTTTTTTATAATGATAAATAATACGACCTTTGTGGGGGAAGAGGTGATGGGAAGGAAAAATTACAAGAAAAAAGAGAAGAGACATATGGAGCCTAATCTTTACATCCCTTTTCCCATGTCTAGATTGTACTTACTTTCCGAGGACATGCACTGAATACAGAAAGAAGCTGCTATCACTTTGAATTGCATCTGTAGGAAGAAGGAATAATTAAATTTCTCAAGCCTTTTTGAACACTGAATCTACAGTCTTCCTCTCAAAACAAACTGTTGAAGAGGTAAATACATTGGGGAAAAATTAGTACCAGAATTCAACCCAACCACAGAGCAGCTAAAGACTTCCACATAGTTCAGTGAATGGCTGTATTTACTAGCTGTATTTTTGCACATTTACACAGAAGCTGGCTAAGGTGATCTGTTGCTTGATTCTTTGTAACTGCCCTACCGCATAGCCAGTGGCTAGAAGAAGTTAGGATATTTCATGATTATGGATTATATCTTTAACTCTTTCAACAAGACAGAAACCAGGAGGTCTGCTGGACACTGCTATTGAGTATATCAAAGCACTGAAGGGCAGAAACAACCAGGTCAGTGAAAAAGACTGTGATGTTGTTACAAATTGAAGAGAATTCTAGATAGCAGCTTTTAGATTAACTGGATTTACTGAACACATTCTCCACATGTTCCTGATTCCACTGTTAAAATGCAGGGTTTGAAATTGCTATAGAATTCGTATATTTAGTTCATAAATGTTATAGTCTCTGGATATTTTGTAATGGGAAATAGGTTCCATCGTTAAGCTATTGAATCTAATTTGTCAGGCTGATGTGGAAAGGGGTTAAAAGTTTATGAAGTGAGTAATTATGCTGGTCTGTCTTGATACCATAGCAAAGAGAGTGCAGGAGCAGAAAGTCCTTAGAAGTAATGCTGCTATTGTTTACTTCATGGTCAAGTACTGTCTGAACAGGAGCTGTAACAGGATATGAGATTAAACAACAATTTAGTAGTAGCTGATAGGATAAAGATATAATCTTTAGTTACCTTAGGTAATTACAATGCTGAAAGCCACACCTCTAGGAGAAAATTTTATATGACAGTGTAGGATGGCCTACAACATAATAAGCCAGACAAATTAGGACGTGCCCAAACGAGGTTTATACAAGTAACCAATCAGCTATTTTGATAGATATTTTTTTTTTGTTACCATTTTGTATAAAAGGCACTCCATGTTTACTAAAGGGTGTGCTGGCTGCATTAGATGCCTAGCCTTCAATTCTGCAGATTTGAAATAAAACAATTATCTTTACTCTGTGTGATGATTGGCTTATTGCGCACCAGGCAAAGAACCCAGATTTGGGACAACAAAGGTGGTAATTTTTACACTCCTTAATGAGGCAAAAAGTGAATTAGCATGAAGTCTACACAGTACTTACTCACTGACCTTCATTTTTATAAACCCTTTGGCATCCTGGAGCAAGTGTTACTGGAGGTTTATGTTGCATTTTTGAGAGCGTTTAACTTGTAAGGTAAAACATGTAATTGATATACTTCTTTGATATCTTAGTGTGATAAGACATTAACAATTAAAGTTTATCAGAAACTACCTTGTCATGTTAAGTGACTTGAGAAACTTTTTGTGTAGTTGAAGACTTTGGGTGAGAAAAGCTGTTTGGTTCTTTTTTGTTGTTGGGTTTTGTTGTTGTTGTTTTTGTTTTTTCCATGTAAACTTAAGGTCTCATATTGAATTATGCAAGCATGGATGCAACACAAAGAAAATTAGCATATCTTCAGGAAAAACACGTATCAAAAGCAGAAGTGTTTTGTTTTGTTCTGTTGCTTTTTAAAACATAATGCAGAAATAATGAGCAAAAGAAGAGAATCCCAACTTTCTAGCAGTTAAGAGACACTTCCTCTTGATGTTCCTTGATACTGATGTATGTTGTAGAAATGTTGGTGAATTTGATGGCAAAAAATCAATGGATATATACTGAAATATTATTGCAACATAGGTTTCCGATGGGCTTGAATGAGTTACCCAGAAGTTTTGTCCACTGCACTTTTCAATTTCAGACAGTTTCCATCATAGATACTTTAATTGCTGTTAAAGTTTCTAAACTGCATTTTATACCTCAATGGTTTTTTTGGATGAGGTCCCTGGCTGTTTGACTCAATTCAACTGCTTGTGTACAAGTCCCCTTCTAGGAAAAATTAACCACTAATTATATGGCTTATATGGCACCCAAAGTGGAGTTTTATAAGCTGTGTACCATATTTGATAAATGAAAAGGACAAAATGGGATGGTAACTAAGGCTACAGAAATGCACCATATGCATTTGACATAGCAAGTTTCATGTTGGAAATTGTATAAAATAATAAGCTAAATAGAAAGGAAACAAGGAAAAGTCAGTTAACATGTTCACAATTCTTTATCAGTAACACCTCACATATTTAGAAAATGTAACTGGTCAAAGTTTGTCCTTATATTTCAGGTAAAAGCAGACACTACTCTCATCTCTATATGTAGCAGCACCACGTTGGAGCATTTTTATAAAGCACTTCTACAACAGGGGATTATACACCTGGACTGATTTCAATTTTGTCATTCCAGGCATCAGATAAAACCCAACTGAGCTTATAAAAGCTGACAGGATTGTAACCTGAATGATATATTACTCTTAGAAGGATAGATATATTATCACATTTGATAAAGACTACATCTTCGCATAGAAATACTTTGAAGGAGTAAACAAGAAACACGACTCCATTAAGAGAGCATTGAAAGGAATTTCCTTCTTTCCCTCCTGCATGAGTAAGCCAGAAACAGGCACGTATGTGTAGCCTTGTATATAGGGAGATAAACACCTTTGTGAGGGGCATAGGTGCCTGCAAATTGCAGATGGGATTCATAGCAGGGCCCTCCTCCTGGGGCCTCCTGTAGGCAAAGGAAAGCTGAGAAGCAGGAGTCTGAAAGTCTCAATCTAAGGATTTTCAGGAATTTGCCTTTTTGAAACTAGGATACAGTTTGGCATTTGTTATCAAAATGAATAATATATTGGGTGTTCCATTTAATTTTATTTTGCCTGTGTGTATTACAGACCTCAGAGTGAAATTCTTTTCCTCTCACAGACATTCGGTGCTCTCCCTGGCCTCCCTCTCACAAAGTGAGCCACAGGGGACAGTTTTCCTCTGCATTTATCATTGTCCATTAAGGAACTTGCCAGTGAAAATTCAACAAGTGGCAAATTTATACCTGAGTCAAAATGAAGTAGAATTTGGTTAAAATTATGAAGAGTTTTAAGTGCACACTTGATAAAATCTTATTTAGGATGTGGTAAATTAACCTCTTTTGCTTTATTTTATAATATTCTACCTAAATCATATTTATTACACAAATAAAAGGGACTGTCTTTAAAGAGTTTGGTATACAGTGCCCTTCTTGCCAAGGTGACATATGCCACAATATCTAGGAAATGATCTTTTTCCAGAGCACATATGTTGGGTACATATGGATAGCAATAACTTGCAAGATGCCATTAAAAGTATTTTTGAGGACTTTACCCTACATATTTATAAATGCTGATGACTTTGAAGCTAAAAACTAGCGGCAGCATAAAGTGTAATAATAATAATAATCATAATGATAATAACAATAACAAAAGCCTTTTCATGTTTCCAAATTCCAATTTAATTTTCTCATCTTAATCTTGTATGGCATTATGGAATTGCACTTTTTCATCATGTTTACACCTGCCATCCCTAATACATTACCAGGTGTGAGATTTATGAGTGGAGCACATGAGACCTGCCACAGTTAATCACATTTGTAACCTTTTAGATACACTGCAGAATTTTTCTTGCTGTGAAACATGCTTTACCTTTTAATCTCTGCTGAGCATAGTTTTAACACAATACTGTCGGGTTTTTCTTATGTATTTCAAGTTCAGTCATCAAATAATATCCAAATTATTATTATTATTCCACATTTTCTGTCAAAGAACTATTTGCATTTTAAGGAAATACTGAAGTAGTCAGAGAGAGATAAACATATTAACCTTTTCTGGAATGAAAGATACACGTAAATAGATGTGAATAAGGCGGTACTCTTGCTATCATGCATCATAATACAAAGATAATTCATATCATTATTTTTAGAATAAGAAAGAATTATTTCAGAAGTTTAGGCTTAGTGATTTACAACTTTGGGTGAAACCTCAAAAAATCGCTTGGGAGTATTCTACAAGTGACAGTCAAGTTAACTTAATGGGATTGTACATATGATTGAAGATATTAATGTTCTTATATATGTCATTTAATCTAGGAGGAAAATACTTATGATTTTTTATAATTCAGATTAAATATTTTGTATTTCTATAACAATGCTAAACGTTTCTGCATGAATAGATACAACTGTTAATTTTTTTCTAATACACATTTAGGAATGTTGGTCTAATTTCTATTATTAATCATTCTTAGGCAAATTTGGAATATATTTAACAGTTTAAACAAAGCTTCTCCTTATTTATTTGCTGTTACAGGTAGAATTTGGAGAAAAATGCAAATTGTGCTATTACGTTCTATAGTCTACTATGGCTGGCTTTGCCATTACTAGCTCTGACCTCACAATGCAGGCTCCCAATACTTGTCTCAGCTTGTTCTGATCCAAGATGATTTTACCCTGTTTAAGCTGTGATAGCTGTATCTAGCAGTCAGGTAACTGCCACCTAAATTAGTCATAGATTTTGTTTAGCTTTGTGCAGTTCTATGTTACAACACCTCCTGCTAATTAATAGATTGTAATTATAAATAACCATTCTGAGAAGAATGAAAATATGGTGTAAAGAAGAGAGGCACAGGATGCTACTGGAAGACCTAGATAGTGAACACTAATCATGATGTTCGATAACTGATGAATTATAACAGAGAAGTGTTTGAAAGGCGAGATGCTCGCTGTAATATGACTTGCTTAAAAGATTGAACGTTACCTGGGACTATGAGCTTTTATGTCAGGGTTGATGTAATGTGAAGATTCAATCTAAGCCAGCTTCCATCATCTGAGAACATCCCATAACAACAATAAAATGATAGGAGATTTGGTTTAAGAAACCAGGCATACAATAATGCCCAGAACAGCAAATGACCAGAATCCAGTATAAAACCACTGCTGCATGGGATGTCAGTTTAGAACAATGAAAATTAACACACTGCTGACCATACTTCTACACCACCTGCACAAGAAAAGCAAGTACTGATTATGTGAGCAATATAAGTGACTAGACCACCGTTTATCACAAGTAATTTGCTTTGTCTACACAACTGCACTGTAACATATCTAAGACCTGACGTCCTTTATATGGTATCCTTCATGCATTAGATTGAGGTACTGCTATGCACACACCTAATATGAGATTATACATTCCATTGGTATGCTATGCTAAGCATTCTTTGCTCCCTCCTATGCTGGCAAAGAACTGACTGTTACAAATGCAGCTTTGTAAATTGGTGAAATTGGTACTAGTGAAGTATTGGTACAAACAGAAGACAAAAATACCCAGGTCTAATTGCAGAACTAGGAATGAATGAAGAAAGGACAAGGAAACAGACTATTAGAAAACAAATAAAAATAACTCAAAATGGATTCACAACAGGTGAGGAAGAAATCCTTCCATTAACACCGTGTTCCCTCTGTCAAAGGCTTCCAGTCTCTGACAGGTCCCACCTGGACATGGTACCACTGACCCTGGGACCCCATTGAGCACTGGGAGTGGGAGCACACCACCACAGACAAGCATTTGGGACAACAGAGTTTGCATGCAACATTTTAACTGTATTATTAATGAAGGGTTTTTTTTTCCTGTAAAAATTAGGGTATTAGTCCAATTAAATTTAACTATAAATCTTGATACCATTGTAACTTGAGTAATAATAATAAGTGTGTGATGTTATTTTTTTAGATTGTAAAACATGAATCAGACTAACATTAAATTTCTTAGGTCAACATATAAAATATATTCCCTTTGGCTCACAGCAACTCTTTTTGAGTGTTATACTTCAATGTCTTTTTTGATCTACAGAGTAATTAATTCTAATATAATACAAGTGATTCAGTGTGTAGTTAGCTCTAATTTCTACTTTAAAAATGTAAAAAGTATGTATATGATTGTGAATAGATCCATCAGACGGCATACCTATATCAATTTTTTTGTTAAAAATTATTCATTTAACTTCTAGACAATTAAAATTATAATAGTTGATAAACTACCTAAAGCAATTTTAAAAGATCATTCATAAATTTAGCAACATAACATGAGGGTTTGGCTGAGGTCTGAAATGCTTAGCTTGCTTTTTACAGGGAAAAATATTTCTTTGGTGATTCCCTCCTTGATGATATATCATGGCATTAGCAGTAAAATATTGTAGTTTGCGTTTTGATGTTATAGTATATTTACAATAAAATGCTATAAAATATTTCCGTAACAATAAGCTAGGCAGGACAATGGAACATTCACTGCATCTTAAACATATCAAATAATTTAAACCAATTCTCTGTTTTTCATCAATTTTTTTAAGACCCACTTTACCACAGTATCTGAGAAGTAAGCTAAGAAAGACATTTTCACTTCTGATGAAATATTTAACACACAGTCAAAATAGACAAGAAACTTTGCATCCAACATTCAGAAAAAAACACCTTTCTGAAAAAAGTAATGATTTCAGCACTGTCTCTAGCATAGTATTTTACTTATGAAACTGATATTAGACCTATGCGTTCTTTCTTTTCACAGAAGTATGTCTCACATTTAGCAGATATTAGGATAAATAAAGAGTAATTAAAAGTTGGGCAAGAAATCCAAAACTATGTCTCTTCTATGGATTATCACAAATTTAATTTTGGAGACTAAGTACCACAAAATGGTTGTAAAGTATTTATTATCTGTATTACATGTACATGAAAGACACTCCTGCTGGTGTAAGAGACTCCTAAAAACTCTACTTGCACAGAGAAAATTAATTCGTTTAGAATAAATTGAGCATAAAGTTATCAATTCTAAATAGTAATGTTTTAAAATGAAAGTTGAGTCAATAATTGCTTTTGAAATATATCTGGAAGTGTCATCTTGTGTGTGTCCAGCAAAACTTCAGTTACATGGCTGGCTTCATTGTAAGAATGTCTCAGATATTTAGAACTGGTGAGTGTTACCCAAAACTGTCTATAATTTGCACAGAACCACTCAAGAATGGAGCAAAATAAAGCACATGTTAAAAAGCATGTTATCTCCAAAGAGCTTTAGAAGGCAACAGATTTAAAACACCTAATAAGTGCATAAGTCAAAAGGGATCACACAGAAATTACCATCTCAGATGCCCTGAGGAAATTTAGTGATCATCATTTCTAACTTACTATTATTTTTTTTTTGCTAACAAAATTAATTCCTTATACCAAATATAGGAAAAAATAAGGATCAACAACAGAAAAAGAATCCAAAGCCAAATCCTCCTGAGCAATTCATGGTCTTAGGAATTGGTGTTAAGAAGTGACTAAAGGAATTATTACATTAATTTCTAAAAAAAAAAATAAATCCGCTGAATGACTTGAGTATACATCTAACATGATCATTCGCATGCAAGTTAGATAAATTTCTACACTGTTGTTATTTAAAAGGATTTGCATTTTTCATACATGCACTTTGTTATACTACTGTGTATACTTTGAGTGTGCTATCTGGTAACTACAGGTATGACCTCAATTGACAGTATTTGTAGCTTATTGGTAAAATACAGTATAAAACATTAACCCCATTATTGTAAAGTCTCTTCAATTCCACGTTAAACAACATTTGAAAGCAGGCTTTTCTAACTTCCATTTCTTTTAATGCAAATTCTGAAGAAATCAGATGTTCTCAAATCCAGATCTATGGCATTTAGGGGCAGGAAAGTATTTATATTAATATATTTTTGTGTGTCTTATTTTTCAGTTAATTTCAGTAGAAAGTGAGAAGTCTTAGTAAGCATTAGAGGTGGGCACATATGTTTAACTAATGACCTGACTTCAGTTTCCTACAAAGTCACTGGACAGATATAGTAAAGTCTGAAGTCTTCCAAAGTGTGTGCAAGTCTAGGAGTCAGTCATCTTGGACAGGTTGTGAAAATTGGTACCTAGTTGGGCTAGTTCAATATGTGATGGCAGTGTATTGGTTTTGTGTTGCAACGTTAGAACAATCCACGAGAAAATAAAGCTCTGGGGTTTGATATTCTCTTTAATCAGGCACTGCTTGAACACACATTCCCACATCAAAGAAGGTTGCAGTAGTCATTGTACCATTGGTATGGGCAGGTACTCACTGTGCATCCTGCAGTGACTCCTATGCAGTGAGTGTCACGGGACCTGAAGGAGAAAAGGAGTCTGAGCCTTGATGTGGAGAGCCTGAGGTTCCAAACTTAGTTCCCAGAATGTGCGTAGTTTTTAGAATAGATATTAAGTTGAAGTAAATAAAAGGAAGAGAGGGAAAAAAAAAAACCCCAAGAGAGAGAACTCTCAGGCAAGGAAGCAAAAGCCCAGGTCTTTATATTATCCAGATGAATTCCCTAGTAAACGTGGCAGAACAGTCAGGTTCCCTTTTGCAGTCTCTTTCTGTCTCTGTGACTCCTGCCTTCCCATCTGCGGAAAGATCCAATTTGAGAATGTACTTAGGCATAGATGGGGTATGTTTCTGGGGCATGAAAGAAGTGGTTTCTAATCCACTCAGTCTCAGGAGCTCCCAGAGACTAAGCTGGTCCATGTTCTGATGTCTGCTTTAATTATCGGGAGCCTTACTTCATGTGTTAGGGCAGCCAAAGAGGACCTTAGAGGACTAGGTGCCTAGACAATGAAGAGATGCTGGAAAATGAGTATTATGTGAACCACAAAATATAAAAATACTACTTCTGCTTTTCCTAGTAAAAGGCCACGGGCTCTGCCCTGAGCTGAGAGCCCAGCTCTCAGGGCTGGCCTGGGCTCACCTTGGCCAGCACAGGGCTGGGCTGTTTCAGCGCCTGCCTTGGGGCTGTGTGCCCGCTGCCCCCTGGCCTGGGCCTGGGCCTGAACCTGAGCCTGGGCCTGGGCCTGAACCTGGGCCTGGGCCTGGGCCTGAGCCTGGGCCTGAACCTGGGCCTGAGCCTGGGCCTGAGCCTGGGCCTGAGCCTGGGCCTGAGCCTGGGCCTGGGCCCTGCCAGCGCCTCCCTGGGACGGGTCTGGCAAACCCAGGGGGCCGCTGCCCAGCACACAGGAGCCCTGGGGGGGCTGAGCCTGGGGAGGCCGTGGGGCCACGGTCACTTTCAGCTGGGAGCAGCCAGAAGGCAGCAGACCAGGGTGAGAAAACATTACAATAAACCCAAGTAGACCCCAATACTTAGAGTGAGGGGACCCCCGCCAGCAGCATTGCAATTCTTTCAGGAGGGGACTCAGGACATTAATGACTTGCTGTGACATTCCAACATTACTTGGCTGGGGGGAAGGATGCCTCCATTTGCCTTATGGGCTGGAGAGACACAAACTCCTATTAGTGCTCTTAATTTTAATTTCTAGATTGAAATGCTCACTTCACCCGCTGATGTGCTGGATACGACAATGATTGTTTCTTTGTTGAACATCAGTTTGAAAGTCCAGAGCCAGGATCATGGAAATAAACCCAAATCAGTATGCACTTAGGTTCTTCAAGGGTTAATCAGTAGTTTTTAAGAAAAAACCATCTTTTTTTCTTGAAAACAAGATTATGAAATTACTTTTAGCTTCTTTAGAAATATCATGTGGCATTAAAAAATGTGGGCCACATTATCAGGCAAAGTGCCCATTTTCTTAAAAAATTTACAAATTACAAAAAGTATTCTAAATATAATGGGAAATACTGTGTATTATTGACTTCAGATACTTTTTAATGCTTCTGAACTTTCAGTGGTTGGGAAAATCTACATTTCAACAAGGTCTGTCTAGAAACTTTCAGGCAACTCTAATGCTGCAGTACCATGTACGCACCTGATGGTAAAACTTTATTCACACTTGTAAATCTAATGTCAACAGAAATTTCCTATATATAAATCCACAAGAAGAAGAAGAAGAAGAAAGGCAAAATTGGTGCTCAGTTTTGCTGAATGTGACTTTTTTTTTTCCAAGTCAAGAAATTACTTTTCAACAGATTGAATAACAAGAAGACCTGGTTTTAATTAAATGAATAGCACAAACTACATTTTATGAACTGATTTCTCCCACATATGCACTGTATTTAAAACCATTCTTATAGTTCTGAATAGTTCCACTAATATCAGTGTGTAACACAGCATACATATTTATTTGTATTGACCTATGTTCCCAACATTTATCTTATACCATTGGTCCAATGATACAAAACACAAATATATTTTATAATAACTATTTAAACCTATATCTCATCTTGCATTTTTTAATGCTGTATTCTTGTTCAAAGTTCACTGCCCACATACCTTCCTTCTACAAGTCAAAGTCTGGGTCCTCTGTCCTTATCTATAGCATTTTATAAGGGACTGAAAATTCAGGAGTATCTACAGTCTGTAACTACTCAACAAAATTTTCATTATTAACTTTCCCTATTTGCCTTAATTTCTAAGTCTAAGTAGTCCTGAAACTTGTCACATCTCATCAAAGCTGAAAAGCTTCAGAATTATATTATGTAAAAGATTGATCAAGATTAAAAAACTGTGCATTCCTTCACCTAATTCCCCTGCAGCACCCCATGCATCTGACCATACCTACAAGACGGCTAAGTCTTTATGAAACAAAGCAATGGCAACTGATTTTAGTAAAAGCACAGATATGAAAAAATTAAAGCAATGTCCTTCCATCTGCATAATAGCCTACAAGTTAGAATTTTTACACCATATGGAAAAACTAAGTCCAGTGCCCTTCACAGCCACTCTTCTATGTTTCTGTGTCTTAACCACCAGAATATAGACTAACCTCCAAAGAAGCTGTTCCAGTGTGGAAAAGGATTTATACATCACTGCCAAGAAGACAGGCAAAATGGACATAACTTTGAAATTAATGCAAAGCACTCACCTGGAATGAAAGAGAATTCCTCTCTTGCTTGAAGAATTATCACTACTAAGTAGTCAGTCTGTGGAGCATATACCTCACTAGAAGTCATGCTTCATTGTGGCGAGTACAGGAATTCCACCAGACAGTTGCTCACTCATTTCTCCTCTGTTATTTCATGTATCTTTGATTCCTTTCTGAATTGTATCTACTGAGTAATGCTCTGTTACTTATTAACAGTAGGCATTAGCTCCTTCTAAAGCAATCTAGAAGGAGCTGTCTTGTGACATAAATATCTTAAGAATCTTTCTATTATTAATTTACTAATGAACTAAATAGGAATTTAGGGGTTGAAATACCATTAGGAATCTAAATTTATTTGTTGGATTTGGAAACATCCACAAAGATAGGTAGATATTGAAACACATAGTCTGAAGCTATAAGTTTGTAAGAGAATTCACAGCATCCAGACTACCATTCAACATCTTGAAGAAGGGTATTTATAAAACTCATTGAGTGGGTGAGTGGAATAGGGAGTCATATTAACTAATCAGAATAAAATGAGGAGGAAAAGAAGTTGTCGCAGGTATCCAAATTCAGTTAGGTACAAAAAAATCTCAATCCAGTTTTTACTTTGAGGTTTATTTTTAGACATGGTCCATTTTTAGCATGGTCTTAGAAAGACGCAGAAATTGTAATATCCTCTTGTCTCATACTTCTGTCATAGGAGGATGAAAATCCCTTTGCTTCTCACAAGTTATTAACAGGAATTAAACTTTATCACCTTGTCTTGTTCAATCAAAGCAAATCTTACATTCTTAGCCTCAGTTTATAGGTAAGAATGTAAATAGGTAAGTAAATAGTAAATAGGTAAATAAATAGTAAATAGGTAAGCGTACAACATTTCAATGTGTGAATAGGCTAAGATCTGTACTTACAAGTACAGCACTGTATCACTCTCCACATTCTGTTACATACCCAGTCCTCCCAAACCAGCTCACTAACTACAGCCCCGATTATTTCTCATCTCAAACAAGGTCAAATTTCCCTAAATCTAAGCTTTGGTTCTAATCCACACCTCTGTAAAATACATTGCCTCATTCCTCTCTGCCTTTAGTTCTCACCTGGAGGGTGGGTCCTGGCACTACCTCTGGTCCTGTGTAGCATGACTCAGTACCCTGCAGGACCAGCGCCGTGGGATGAAAGTCTGCTCATAGTATTAGCCATGGATCAGTCAAGCAAGTACATTGCAGACTAAGATTTCTCCATGGACTGTATGCTACAGGGAGGCAAATGTTCCTGTTCTCTATGGAAAATATAAAGCAAGATGAAGAGTTATCAACAAGTTAACAAGCCTCATCACAAGGTATTGATTATCCTGGTGATTGGTAGAAGATCTGTGTGATTGATTCAAACAAGACAGAAGAGGGTTTAGATAACTATCTCTAATACATTCCCTGAATGTGTGCCTTTAGCTATCAGAAATAAAGGGACACTAGCACCACTCAGTCTCCAAAAGGCTTGTCTGTGACTGACTAATATACAGTACTTGATTTAGTAGTGTAAGCATTTTCCCAGTTCAGTTAAAGAGCTAAAACTTATTTAGAAAGAAATACACTGCCTGAAAGCCTTGCTGGAAGCTCAGTAGGTGTAGGTTACCACTCCTAGTATCTTGGTAGCCACAGGCCTTTGCAACTCTTCACACACCTGCTGGTAGAAATGTAGAATCCCACGGAGTTAATTGGAGACTCAGCAGGGGTTTGGAGCAGCTAAGGTGACATATTGGAGTATAGATATATAAACAGGGTAAGACATATTGTGAATTTATGCCATGTCAGCTGATGCATGGTAAGTATAAGGTAATCTGAGATACTTGGGGAGAGAACATTCTACACTTTACTACAGGATAATAGCAGGCATCTGGGCAATTACTGCAAGTCCTAAGGTCACACAAGAAATCCCTTAGCAAAGATTTTGAATCCAGCTTGAAGCCCAGATGCATACCACCTCTCTCTGCTTCTCTTTTGTTTTTACTTAAATGTGAATATTTCAGAAACATTATTCAGTCCTGTATTAATCAAGCAGCATGTTTCAGCAAGTCTTGTAGAAGATTGTATGAAGGGTGAGGTTACAATGATTATCAGTATTCCCTACACCTTATCTGCAAAGCAATTCTTGATACACAGACTCCAGGAAAACACAAAAAACCTTGGAGTCAGCTACTGTTGATTTCAGTAGGAGTTGCTCAGTCCCCTGCTGCTTCATTTCAATGGGAGACAGTGTGGGCTAACTGCATAAGATATGAATGTTATATCAGCTTCCCAAAAGGGTGACTTGTGAGAGTGGAGGCAAAGCATTGTTTTGAGCTCCTGCAACTATGTATTTCTCTCTCTTTTATCTTTTTTTTAAATTTATTTTTACTTCTCTTTTACTCTGCCAATATTTTCCCCTTATTTTTGTAATTAAATTGGCTGTGGTTCAGAAGAAAAACATCCCAGTCCATATGTCACTGTGCTTATAGCAGGCAAATGTGGTAAAAAAATACCAACCTTTTCTATGCTTTTTCAGTAGACTGTAATAGAACTGTGTTTATTAGTTATGTAATTAAAGCAAAATACCATTTTTTGCTTTGTTTTAAAGCAAACTAAACTCTAGTCTCTTGAATACATAATTAGCTTTCTTAAACTAGTAAAAAAAAAGAAAAAAAAGAAAAAAAGGAGGGTTGTATTATTTCCAAGGTTTTTTTCCTGTTTTTCACAAATGAGGCCACAGACCTGAATTTCATTCAGTCAATGAACTGTGAATAGATAAAGGTCTGCTTCACTTCCATTCCCCACTGCATTCCTGATTAGATATATGCTACTTTCCCAATAGATGCACTTTATCTAGGAGGAAATGTGCTACCAATATTTTTGTATTTCTGCTATCACTGGAATGATCATGTGACATTTTAAAACGGGACTGAAGGGGGCTGGTTTTAGATTTCCACAGCCAGACTACTGTGAATTAAGTCCCGACAATGAGCCAGAAGTGTTTCTATATTTCACTGTCACTCCAAGGTAGTAACAAATTCCCATGGATTTGTAGGAAGAAAACATGACAATTTTACATCTTTTCTACTGGTAACAATTCAACACTGGATTTTAAATGCATTCAGATTAAAGGAATATTTGTGCTCTTGAATACTCAGCTATTTCTTCCCCTGGAGGGACCACCTCCTGCAATGCTACCACTTCACTGATCAGCAGAACTTGTCCTCATGTTTTTAAAATCTGATCTTGCTTCATGTTTTTCATAACCATACTTCAGTGGATTTTTACATCTGGATTCCTACTATTGACACCCAGACAAATTTGGCTACATGTATTTCTGCATATGTATGTGCAAAAGACTATCTCCTGGATCTGCTTCCTTTGGTTTATGTTTCCTACTCTCCTTAAGAGCACAGGCAAGGCCATACATACCTAAAACTTACTGTCCTGGGCAGTAGTCTGTCTCTGACAATGGCCAACATAATAAGTTCAGGGAAATAGGTATCTCTACAGTGTTACTTCCCCAGATATACCCTTCCAAATTCTTGTAGTCTGAGTCAGCGATTATTAGTACATTTTTGCCTTTAATAATCCTTGATGGATGTATTTACAATGAATTTCTCAGCTTTTTATTTAGAACTCATAAATCTTCAGGTTTCATGTCATCCCACTGAACTATTTGCAAAGTTTAATTTTGGACGGCTTCCTGCTTCTCTTCTCTGCTGGTTTATTGAGATGTGGAAAAAAAGGGAATCTGAACTATACATAACAGTCGAGATGTCAATTCACCATGAGTTTACGTAGGAGCATACTGACATTCTATATTTTGCTCTCTACTTGTTTTTAATAATTCCTAACATTTTGTTTACCTTTTTTTGACACCTATTGAAAGCCTAGCTGATGTTTCATGGTGCCATCCACAGAGTCCTGAATAACTCCATCATGAATGGCAGCAGCTGATTTAGAGACTCTTATAGTTACTAAGAATGTAAATGTCTTATTCTGTCTGACCACAAATAAATGTATCACTAGTATTTTGATTACAGATTACTGTATTTTATTTTATATATTTTATAATATTAATTAAATTGGAACTGTTATTCTCCTAATATCACATTTTGATATCATCTGGGCAGAGTTCTTTCTTGCTCATCTTTTTCCATAGAATCTTGGATGTAAATCTCTTCCTAAAAATCTGTGATTTTTATTTTGTTGTGAATATTATAAGTAACTCATTAAACTTCCAGATTACCTTATCTGTTGCCAAAATGGAAGCAAGTGGTATAAATTAAGTAACAATTACTATGCAGAACTTCTGATGTACTTTAAGGGATAATTGTTCATATGCTTTGCTATTTTATGCATTCTTAACCTACAAATCTTTTTGTCCTTATGTCTTGAAATTGAGCCTGTCTTTGTACAAGTTTCATTCCATACTCAACAACTCTGTAAATTAACATTTTTAGTCTTTTTAACCTACTGCACATAGATAAATTCTACATTCTCCACTTCTGTTTGAATATTCAGCAGATGTAGTTAAAATTTATTGAAAAAAAACCTGGATGAGAAAGAATGAGCTTGTATACAACTGGACAGTCTCAGAAATGGAGAAAAGAAACCAAACTGAAATTAGGTTATTTTCCTCTGTCTTCCTTTGTTACCTCCTTAATCCAGGTCATGTGCTAAGGTACAGTCCAAAGTGCCTTTTATGACTGTAATTCTTTAAATAGTTGGAATTTAGCCTATTGAAACTGCCAGAAGATACTATCAGAGACAGGATGTGTAGTAATGACGTGGTTGTGTAGCAGCCCATGATTATACTTTTGATTAAGCATCACATTGACTATAAAATGCAATTGTGGTCCTGTTGAAATTAATTATTTTCTCATTAACTTCTAATAGTGCAGCATATCTTGTTTTCACATAGTCTCAATACAGATGAATGGTCCCTTATAGACTGTGTTTTAGCTGAAATATAATAACATTCTCTGCCATAAACAACCATGGGTTTCAGCAAATTTAGATCCTCACAGAAATTTTCAACTGCCTTAACTGTGTTAATTTCAAGATGCTTAATCCAATTTAAAATTATTTTGAATCAATGAGATCATAATCAAATCTGTTATGAGGATGTGAAAGTGATGGTAAATATATGCAGAAGTCTAAAAAGTCATTTCAGCAATAGTTTACTTAAGTTACTTGTCAGTAAAGAATTTGACATTTTTTCCTGGGTTGTTAATGTTAGTGTGTCTGTGGGTCTGTAAGGATCTCAAGAACTTTTAGTTGCAGAACAGCAAAGAACCTGGACAACAATTAAAAGAGCACAAACAGGAAAATTAATAGATCTAGACTCACACAAGCAACTCTATTCCTGAATAACACCACCTTGTAAAATACTGTAAGACAATTTAAAATAGCAAATTAAACGACAATTTCTGGCAAAAAAATCTGCAAATAAGATTGTGAGGGATCCATGATAATCTTGAGGAGCAGTGCACAGCCTCAGAACTTTTTTCTATTCTACCACCTGCAGTCACTCCCAAGGGACTACTCCCTGCATTCAATAGCTCCAGGCCTCTGTGGGATAGCAATATTCTTTCCTTCAGCTTATCCCTGTTGATTTGAGTATGAGTGATCTGAAGGGATAGGAGGGCACACGTCAGTCTCTAAGTAAGCAGAACTGAGGAAGTGGAGTGGCTGATGTTTCAGCAGGGAGCCTATTATAAGCTGATTCTGACCTTCAGACAGAAAACTATTCCAGTGTTACACATTTGTTTAACATTTGAAACGTGAAACAATTTGAGCAAAAGAACGCTCATTTTTATCTGATCAGAAACACAAGCTACATTGTTTCAAAAATATGCTGTCCTTTTTTTTTGAAATATATCTTTCTATTCTTGACTATAGAAAAGGAAACACTGAGTACCAGGAGCAAAGGATAAAATTCAGAATAGTTTCAGGTAGGAGGTAAAATGTTGCAAAGACAGCTGTAAAGTAATTTCTATATTTAGGAGAATGTATAAACAAAAGGCCTGATTTTGGAAGATTTCAATGCACAGAGTTGCTAAATTTTAAAGGTTGCTAGAGCGTTTTCCAATAAATTTGAAGGTAAGTCCTGAAGAAACAATTCATATACATATGTACAGACGTGCACAGGCATACCCACACATGCCTTTTCCACTGTAACGTACATACTTGGTGTCAAGAAATAAGAACAAAAAAGGATCTTTTCACAGGCACTTCAGGCTGAGTGAGACTTGGTCTCGATGCAGCTCAGTGAAAGACAGAGGCATTCTGCTGTCTGTTTTGACTCATTTTAAGTGTTACCTTTACGAATGCCATTTTTGGCACTTTGTGAGCAAGCCACTTTTCAACTAATTCTCCCTCTTTGGCAAGCCATGCCCAGTCACAAAGGCGTGTCACATTACATGTTGAAATATGTGCAACTTACATTATGAAATACCGGTGCAGTTTGGCATTATTCGCCGTACCAGGGAAAAAATCAGACTGATAAAATACAAAAGGCTTCCACTCTGGGCTGTGTGAAAAACTTGGCACTGTAGATAAGAAAAGGATTAGAAATTATTGTGGGTTTATTTAGTAGTTCTTCTTTAGTACTTTTTAAGACTCCTGGGAACATGATTAAAACAGTTTGGATACACTCCCATAAATAAAGTATTCCCAAATGTTTCTCTTCCTAAAGTCGTGTTTCATATCATTACACAATTAGAATCCCTAGGTGGCTGAAACCTGCCTCTGGTGAAAGCAAGCATCAACATCATTGTTTTTAATTACCCATATTACTGTGTTGTTTCTAAGTTCTGATCATAGACCATAGATATGGAACAAGAAAAAAGACCTAATCTTTCTCAAAGTCTCCTAGGAGATCTAGATGGTCTGCAATGGTCAAGTTAAGCCATGTAATCTCATTTATATACATTCTTTTAGGGAAGTCCTTGTTTAAAAAAGAAAAAATAAAAGAAAAAATAAAAAGGAGGAAAGGGGGGGGGGGGGGAAGCATTGTGTAAAAGTAATGCTGTCCTCTGTATCAGTTGTCTAAAGGAAACTACAGATACGTCATTCATACCAGCCAAGCAATAATACACCTCAGTCTTTTGACTGGCGCTATGAGTTTTGACCAAAATTACAAATTATTTTCCTTAGGCGTAAATAGTGGCATTAACATTGTTTAATATTCTCATCAATGATCTGGATGCCGGGAAAGAATGCATCCTTAGAAAGTTTGTGAGTGACATCAAACTGCAGGGCAGAGCTGACTGCTGGAGGAAAGGTTTGACTTTTAAAGAGATCTTGACAAGATAGAGGAATTGGCCCCTTAGGAATTCCATGGAGTTCAACAAAGACAAACCCCTGCACTTAGAGCAGAATGACCCCGTAAAAGCGTCCAGGCTGAGCAACAGCTCTGCAGACAGGGAACCTGGGTGCCCTGGTGAACAACAAATGGAACATGGGTCAGCAGCATGCTCCTTTGAGATGGTGAAGCCTAACTATATGCTGGGCTATGTCATCAAAAGTATTGCTAGCAGACTGAGGGAAGTGATTGTTCCCCTCTATGTCTCTGCATCAGTAATGGCCCACTTTTGGAAGAGAAGTATCAGCAAATAGAGACCACTGTCAGAGTGCCACCAAGGTGGCTGGGGAACAGAACACAAGACATACAAAGAGTGACTGAAGGAATATGGTTCATTCAGCTCAAGAAGGAATGGATCAGGAGTCTAATAATCTTCAGGGATCTAATGGTGGGAGGTTAAAAAAAAATAAAGCAAACTATTCTTGAAAGTACACAATAAAAACAACAACAGTGACAATGATCACAACCTGCAACAGGGAAATTACAATTGAGTATGAGGAAAAAACTTTCTCATGATGAGACTGTTTAAGCACAAGAACAGAGATGCTATGGATTTTTCATCCACAGAGGCTTTCTTAACTTGTCTGAACTTCTGAAGCTAGCCCTGCATTGAGCAGAATGTCAGACTTGATGACCCTAGAAATTCCTTCCAACCTTAATTTTGTTGATAATGTTGTAATTTTTTCCCAAGATTAGGGACATATTGTGGTCTTAAATCTGAAATTTTAGCTTTAACAGAAGTCATCAGGTTTCCTGGAAGATTCCTGAATTGTTTGTCATGGCTGGTGATATACTGGTCATTCTGTAATTAATGATCTGCTCTGGCCTAATTTCTAACACAGTGTGAATGGAAGAGATTGTATGAGAGCTGTGTGGAGAAAAAAGGCATAATCAGTTGTTGCTTGTTTGCTTGCAATGGAAACTAAAAACTAAAACCCAGAAGATATTACTCTGATTGCATTCACTACATACAAAAACCAGGTACAAAAGGTACAGGAGCTAAAGAGCTAGAGAAACTATATGCCTAACTTAGATATCTAAAATTAGATAAAATTAATCAAAATCTTCATTTCCAGAGATAAGGCCATATGAAAAGACAGTAATGAATGAAATAATATAAATATTTGTGTGTGTACAGTGCATTCTCTTCAGAGGAACAGTTGCCACTTAATTACAAGCTGTGAACTCTTTACATGCATCATGAAATGATCCGTGAAGGCATTTGGGAAAAGTTTTCATAGCAAGGGGCAGACAATTGGATACTCAGGTGGTGTAAATCAGCCTTTGTCCTTTTATGATACACCACTGTATTCCATTAGAAAAGCTAGTGAGCAGATACTAATTACCCAGTTTCATGCAGTTAGAATACCACATATTTGTATTTATCTTTTAAATATTATAGCAAATTAAGTTTAATTCTACCAGTTAAACGAGTTCTACAGGTCCACAGCGTTATGTAGAGGATCTGGATTTTGTTTCCTATTGGTGTTATCTCCTTCTCCATGTCTTTGCAAGTACAGAAACGACAACAAGAAAAAAAGGTAGCCTGAAGCTATTCCACAACAAACTGTGATCTTGTCAGATCTTATCAGTTCAGAATAGTTGGTCCTGGTCTATAGCTGTGGAGACTTCAGTAGGAAAAAAATGAGCTTAAAGGAATGCCTGTGTCTTTTGAGTTTTGGTCTGGTACTGCTATAGCAAATGGTTTCAACCTTGATTCTGTGTTTTCCAACTGAATTTTTCCTGATTTAAGTTGTTTCAGTTCGTGTCCTTGCCTTGCCTGAGTTTGAGAAGGCTGACTTCTAGCTTTCTCTATGGGCAAGAAAGCAGAAAGAAGGGCTTCATACTCTGCTTGGCTGCTACATGCTAGCTCTACATGGTTCGATGGCTGCATCCTATTCCCATGGAAATAATTTAGCAGACTGTCTTTTTGTAATTTTTAGAAAGAATTTTTGGGTGACAATGATGGACATGAAAATAAGAAGACTAGATGAGGGAAGATTGTATGTAGAGAAGAAATAGGGACAAAGTCAAGAAGGAAAATATATGGAGAAATATATCTGTATCCTGTTAATCTGCATTCTTGTTTGTCAGTTCATGAAGACAGGGGTTAATCCTTCTTTGTGTGTTTCTGGCTTCATTACACAAAATATCTGTTGAGTAATGAGGGACTTAATATAATAGGGTGTGCTGCGGATTAAAAAGGAAAGGAAGGAACTTTACACATAGTTGATAATGTGGGAGGAAAGAAAAACACAGAAGGAGAAAAAATGGAGAGAAAGGAAGAGAAGATAATAAAAGTGATACAAGAAGAAAATTAAAAGTGCCAAAGAAGGTGGAGTAAAAGGCAAAATAAAGAAGGAAATACCTGACAAAGCATGAAACAAGACAACTGAATGCTGTATTATGTATAACAGTAATGTTAGCTAAGACATTTGGCTCACAGGTAGTCAGTCACCTATAAACTAGCATCTAACCTCAAGTATCTTAACCTCAAACTGAATCCCAGCTGAACTGCTTGAAAATATCAGTAATATGCATATGTTTTCTGTAGCTGGTGTCTACATATCTTTACAGTTTATCTGCTTGTGAAGACTTCTTTGCTTCTTGTCTTCCTCATGGCTCCTCTTTCTTTCTTAAAAATTAAAAAGCCACTTGACAGAAGGTACATGTAGCCCACCTGTCACCTTTGGTAGCATACAGCAGCTGATAATTAAGGACCAATATAGGAACTCTTGCTATGGAACTATTTATTGAATTCCAAAAGAATATGTTCACCGTTGCACAGAATAGAGGAAAACCTGACTTTTGTTCCTGCCCTCCCAAGGAGAACTGGGGCGGTTTGTTTTATGGGGTGCTGAGCACTTCACTTTGTAGCTCAGTGGCAAAAGTCTGTTTCCTCAGCACCCTTCTTTATTAATTTCCATCATTTTAAGGCAATGCGTTTCCTATGAAAGGGTGTGGGAACAGAAGCAATATTTTTGATAGTGCTAGTTCTCTTCAATAGCAAAGTCTACAATTTTTTCTGGCCTTTACTGTACTGAAGATGTTTAGAATCCATCTGTGTAAAGATGAGACATAATATACCCCTTTTCAGAATGCAGATAAGTTAAAAGAACATATTCATTTTATGTTTAACTTACTAACTCTGCCCTGAAAAAAAAATGCTTATTCAGAATTCTTATTCAGATCTATTCTAACAACGAATAAGAGTGAAGGCAGAAAAAGAGGGGTGGGACCTGTTCCAGACCCACTTAGGTTATAAGCCAGGATCCACAGTAAACTTTGAGACTGGCTTTACAGAGAGAGGGGAGAGCATGCTATGAACTGCTCTTTCGGAGGCACACACCAGTTTCTTTTTTTTGGTACAGTACTGTTCTTTTTAGATGCATTTGTTGGTAGAGCTCATTGATTTCTGTTGAGATTTCTATTGAATAGAACCTTGGTAAGTTTATAAGGAGATACCTGAAAGATATTGCTGTTATTATTTCATGACCTAGAAGACCTTTCCCAGATCTAGAAAGTAACCTTAACCTGTGCTCAGTCTGCACTGTTACGCATATAAGCCCTTAAAAATGTTGTGCTTGTAAGTATCTCATTAATGTTAGCACATCTAATTAAATGGTGCTGCTCCATACTCTGAGACTTTTTCATTGTTTTGAATATTTGGCACATGATATTAAAATCATAATACCTGCCAAGAAGAAGTACTTCCCTTTGTGAAGGAAAAATATATCATGATTCCTTTAAGAGTTTGTCTCTGCGATTATGTCTTTAGTACAGCCATCATGAGGAATGAGAAAAAGGAATATCTCTTTTATTGTGTGAAAATTTAAGTTCCTTTGGTTTATTGCAACCACCTTCAAGTGTTACAATATTGATTACTTGAATATCTGTTGCTGCAGAGTATTTTCATGCTGAGTGACAGATCCCATTACTTTATCTGCTGAGGAATTCAGATTTGTTAAAGTTATGAAAAACAGCACTGTGTACGAATCATCAATCTCACTATGTTGTTAGCACTGAGATGTTATGGAGACAGCTGGCATTTCCTTGACATGTTGTATGATGTCCCCAAAATCTCTCATCTTTCCAGATTTGACAGAAAGAAAATTAATCGTGCAGACAGTGATTTGTCATTTTGAGGATTATCCAGGCAGCCCAGTAACACGGAAAGTACTAAATGTGCTGTTCGCCATAGTAATTTGTGCACAGATTCAGCAGTGACATAAGGACCAAAGTGGCATTTGGTGGGTTGCACAGCGAGGTTAATTGGTCTATTTAAGTAGTGGGCACTTAACAGCACCAGCCCCGCCCGCGCAGGCGGTGCTCTCCGCTGGCCTTAAGGTGGCAGCAGAGCACTGCGGGAGCCGCACTGCCCGGCGGGGCGGGGCGGGGCGGGGCGGGGCGGGGCGGGGCGGTGCGGCGCGGCGCGGGGCGGGGCGGGGCGGCGCGGCGCGGCTGGGCACGGCAACTTCTGGAACGTGGCACGAAATTAAACGGGGACAAGCACTTTTAAATCTTCATTTTGTCTTCCTTCGAACAGGATCCTTGTATTTTTTAGAAGGAAATAGCTGTTGTTGAGGTAGGGCAACCTATTTAAAAGCTGAAATACCTGACGTGATAGAATGGTACGCAGAAAGGAATTCTAAATCACACCTTCAAAAGCTGTCCTGGATTTCTTGTCTGCAATACTGGCTTCATCTGCTGTTTCAGTTTTAAATAGCTACTCCAGGCCTAACACTAGCCTTGATGTATTGGAAGCTTGATTTTAAATTGGTATGGTGGAATGTAAGTCAAATTAATGTAGAAAGACCTATATGTGTTCAAAGACATTCATAACAGCAGATCAGATCTTCAACTTGGAAAAAAAAAAAAAGAGAAATATTGAAAACACTAAAAATAGAATAAGACAACTTCATTCTCTACTATTCATTAAAAAGCTGATGTGTTTTTCAGGTGTGCAAACAGACCCTGGCTGTCTATCCCGTAGTAGATACAAAATGTATGGGGGTCTCTTACACTGAGGATTTGTAAAATTTTATTAAGCCTTTTATAACGCCTGCCCTCTTCTGTGTTGTTTACAGGAAGAACAAGTTTGTGGTCCCTATTCCTATCCCTCCACCAGTCCCAACAGCTTGTGGCACGTAAGTACTGTATGGCTGCATTCCTGTTTATTTCAAGAAGCAATCTGCAAACTAACACAATTCCATTGGCTGCTCCTGAAGGAACAGAGAATAATTTCCTTCTTTAAGTTGTTCAGTAAGCCACAATAGGTCCTGGTGTACAATTTTAAAACAGGGACTGAGGCTGGTATTTTACCTGTGTAAAACTGGAAACTTGATACGTCTCTGCCTGTCATCTACCACTAAAAAGCAGGGCTCCACATGTTAGTTCCTTCAGATCTGACTGTCTAAGAACAGGCAGAAAATCTGATGTAAAACCTGGTGTTTGTTTTCATCTCAAATGCTTTGGGGGTGGATGAAAACACCTATTATCCCTTTTAAGTTATTTACTTGTTAATTTAATCCATGACATTCATCTTATTTGTGTCAAGTCTGAATAATGAAATCAGACTATTAGTTTAATGTTTCAATCTGTAATTTGCATACTAAAGTTTCAATCTGCCATTCTTAGATCATGAAATAGGAAGAGACCTGGGCTACTCAGCACTGATGTAGAGTACTGTATAGATAAAAAACTCCAAACATTTTAAATGACAAAAATATGAACCAGAGCATTGGGGTTTTTTTTGTGTTAATCAGCTGATAAAGGTAAATGAAGGTTTGTAGCTAAAATTTTGGAGCTAAAACTTTACATTATAGCTCTGATTTTCTACAGAACTGTGCAAAATCTGTATCCTGAAATCTCTGAATTTCTCATTGCTGTCCTCTCTCCCATACACATCCTAGCAGCTCACTCTTTAAAAGAACCCTATAGAAATCAGTGTGTTGCTAATTTCTTCCTTTACATTCCTTTCAAAGGAATATGTGTTTGTGCATCCAGTACATCCACGTTTTCGTGCAAATACAATGTATTCCTGATTTGGACAAACAGTTGTCTCAGCCCCTTTTCAATATGGAGTGCTGAGATGCCCTGCCTAGTAGTTATGAAGACAGGGATGGGGAGAAAATGCTAGAGCTAACCTGGCTTATGCTAAACCTAAGGTTACACTTGAACAGATCTGCTGCCCAGGGTGGGATGGTAACACAAAGGATCACTGTGCTGTTCCTACTTTTGGTATCCATTGCACCTTAAACTAAGTAACAGGAATGCTCAAAATATTTTCTTCTGGAGATCTTTCACTTTGTTCTAGTCAATTAATAGGCAGACTACGAAGCATTAGTGAAACTACAGGCTATTGTTGGATTCAGGCACGCGGCTAAGAGATAATTTAGCTGAGGTCTAGTCCTAGCTGCAGCTCATGGTTAAAACAATTCAAAGTGAATTACCATCAAAATATCCATCTCAAAACCACAGCATCATGAGCATTTTACTTGAAAGTGGGAGATATTAATTCAAACTTAACCGAGTAAGAGAGAATTCCAAAGCAGGTTTTCACACACCTTTGAGAGGCTAGGGTTACAAGACACAAAGTATATGGCAAATGGTTCTGTGAATCTACCTCTTCCTTTTTTTTTTTTTTTTTAAATCCCCAGACAAAACATAACTCTGAGTCAACTGAAAGTTGCTTGTAGAAAAAGAGATACTTTTAATGGTTTTGCTTGTTTTCAGTGAGGAAAAAAAACCAACTTTGTTTTGGTTTCATTTTATTTCCATTTCCCAGTGTCTTTATTTCTTTATCTATTTGCTTGTATTTTGCTTTTGCTTAAGCTGTAAGGGCAGTACCCTCACCAGTTATTTTTAGAAATGGACTGCTTTTCCTACACCCAAAAGGTACCCAGTACTTTTGGAACTGGAGATAATCACTGACATCACACATATAAATCAGCAATGAGAAACTATTTCCGTAGAGCTATGCTGATTTACCAGATTTTAATATTTGTGATATTCACTGCTGTACAGCTGTCAGTGATTAATTTACAGCAACTATGCCAAGTTATTAGCTTGAATTAGCATTCACCTGTAGGGTAGTTTGGGAATTCAAAAATAATGTAAGGTGAATATCAGAAATTTCTATTTTGGGCTAAACTTCACAGTTTTATTTTACATTATACTATTAAAATAGTATATTAGTTATTTTGTAATATGGGACTTTTAAACCGAATCTTAATATCTTTATATAAATGTTTGATAGCCTTAAATGAGTCTGGTTATCTGCTAAGTTAGTCCCTGATTGTGTTTTTCTGAAATTCAGAATGTTAAAGTACATTCTGTAAAACCAATGCTCTATTTGTATTGATGAAATGATTACAAGCCACAGCTAAGTTTCCCAGCCTGGAAGTATATATGAAGGATGTTAAGAATGTCTGCATTAAAACATGAACCAAAGAATGCCGCACCAATATTTCAAATATGCCTTAAATATTGGGAAATAAATATGTGATAGGCATGGAAATTGCATTTATCGTTAATGAGACTACTGTAGAATAATTCAGTTTGGTAATTGAATATGATTTTCTAAGGGATTGATTTAAATGAGTTAAAGCAAGAATACTCAGAACAAATGCTAAAGCATGAATAAAATTGTGGGTACTTTCACTCATTCTGTTATTTCGGCATTACAGCGCTACATCTAAGTTACAAACAAGCTCAAGGGAGAGTGCTAGACCAAAGACTGCATGCAATTTATGAGGGCTGAGAAACACACCTTATATACAGAACTAAAGATTTATTGCTACATTAATTAAAGTATAACCAGTCTAGTGGAGGAGATATTAACTCAGTCACAATGAATTACAGTAACAGCTTATAATAACAGGATTAAAACTGATAAAGACAAACACTTTCGTACCAACCCTCTTCCCTGGAGCTAGGCTCACCCCTGCAGTCTGCCCAGGATGATGAGGTCAATCAAATGCACTGGTCTTGTTCTGGAAGAAGATGTGCAAGTATGGTGAGTTTCAACATCCTGATGTTGATGGAGAATTTTTTCTCTCTTGCTCTTCAGTTTAATTAAAACTAAATTTATATGTTTGCTGACAGTCTGCTGACTTCATGTTTATTCACTGATTCCCACTTCCATGCTGTATTTGAGTTTTACCACATAGGAGATGGTTTACATGTTCAGTATTTATTCTTTGCTTCGTTTTCCTCAAAACAATTTTTTCCCAGCTCAGAGCTGCATGCCTTTAGTGAACAGTAACTGAACACTTGTGACACATTTTTGCTGCCCTGGGGTGACCAGTATCATGTGCATGTATTTTCAAGGCCTATGCATTGCTCTTTACTTGTACTGTCAGGGTCTCTGTTTCAAGCCCTTGTATTTCTTCGACAGCCTTCAAGCTGCAGTTTCCTGATAACAACTAATATTTTGTTAGCACAACCTAATCAAAGAAATAGCCTTTCTGAACTGACATTAAGTAGTTTGGTCTACAAAAATTAGTGTTCTATTCAGAAATATATCCATCCATCTATCTACAGATGCATAGAATACAGAAATTATACTTTAGTTACTACTTGTTTTTAATATCTAACAGTTACAGTGACATCACTGATAAGTTACCAAAATTTCTTTGCTCCAACATAGTGCTTATTTGCTAACTGAAATTACTAGTCTGAAAACTGCTACTCTGCTGTGGTTTAATGTCAGCAATTCTAAGTGTATCCTCAGGTACATCACTGTTGTCCTACCAGTTACCAATATATTCACACATAAATTCCTTTACGGATTATAAATCTTTGTATATGCATGTGTGGTAGTGTGTCCTTCCTGAAACTTTTTCCTCAGAATATGAATGAAAAGCTGAAGGTAATAATCTTTGGAAGAAGAATCCAAAAGTTTTGCCAGTTTTCCAGACTTGTGGAAGAAAATCATAACCAGTGAAAGTAGAAGACATGTCCACATGGGTCACTGGTCTTTTCTGAAGGCCTTCCCATGAGGTCCTAACAGGCAGCATGTTGCTGCATTGCTTGTATCACATCCCTGCCTTTGTGAAGTGTTGTCTGCTGTTCAAAACGTGTCATTGCCACACACACAGAGTAAGCAACAAATCCTCTCTTGAGTCAAGTTCAGTCAGTGAAACTACTGTATTCATTCTATGTTTTAACTCTGCTTCCTGATAGGCTTTTACACTATCAGCAAGGTAACGTAAACAGGATTAATTAACATTTGCTAATGAAGTTTTCAGCTTTACGTGTACTCTATGCAGACAAATCTATCCCATCCATGTAGTTTGGGGAGCATTAAATGAGTTTCACGTTATCACAGATGGGTATGTTGCTTTAACCATCAGGGAAGGCAAAACTTTTGAATCTGCATCTCCTGCGCTAGAACTTCCAGGCAACAGACAGACAAATATCTAGCACAAGCAGCCATATGGAGAATTGCTGTCACAGGATAAGGCATTTTATTTTAAATGTCCTAATATCTTTATGAGAAAAAGAAGTGATGAAGTGATCACAACTAAAAGGAAAAGTTGCTTTGGTTTGTATAGTGAATGAGATTTACCAGCAAACGTACATAATCTTCATTTCAGCTTGAAAGAAAATGCCAGCTGTTGGCATGTTTAATAATGGAAGTTATACATTTAAAGTTATACAATCTTAAGAATTTTGTTGTTTCTTTTAAGAATTATGTTAAAAATTTGTGGTTTGGGTTTTTGGGGGGTTTGGGTTTTTTTTTTGTTTATTTGTTTTGTTTTTCTTAAAAGGTAGCTTAAATTGGAACTCTTGGTGACCTCCACGGGAACTTCACATAATAAAAGACCATGGGATTAAATGTTGTAATGACACAAAGAAAAGGCAGAGTTAAAAAATGAAACAATCTGCTATACAAAACAGAATGCTGGAAAACCAAAAACTTTGCAGCCAGCTTCTACTCCTGCTGCTGTGGTACTTATTGTCCAGCTTTGATCAAATAATTTCCATTCCTTGTCATTTTACTCATCTATGTTAAAACAAATGTCCCCAGTTCTTCCTGATAGGATGATATGTCATGACTAGTTTAATACACAAATAGTACTATTATCTAGTATGCGATAGAAAAGTTTTCTAATCATATGCATATGTTTGAATATCATAGAATGTATTCCATATTCAGTTTTAAAAGGTTAGCTCTTGATAGTTATAATTTTTCAAATATCAAATAACCACCCTGAATACTTTTTATGAGAATCATAGCAAGAATAAAATGTTCTGCACAATCTGTATCTCTTTTAGAGTATAAGTGGAAAACAATTGTATGAAGCTGGTAAATTTCTAATTTTTTTGTTTGTTTTAAGAATTTATAAAAAAAATCCTAGAAACAATAAAATGGAATCATGGGAGTAGGAATCTGAACAAAGTAAAATTTTTTTACAGCTGAGATTAAGTATGCCAAGGGTTTTACCTAATGATGGTATTTTACAATTGATTTATGATTGCTGAAAATACGAGCTTATGAAGACAAGTTCAAAGGACCTTTCAATCCAGTTGTTCTAATAGAATTTTCTGAAAAAATTAATAATGCATATAGCATTTTACTGTGTTGTCATTTTTCTTTCCTCGTTAATAGATACTGCTTTCAATTTTACATTCAGTTACTCTGATTAATTAAGCTTTTTTGTCCTCTATTTCTATTAACAGATTAAATGTTATAGATGTTTTACTTTGAGGTAATTAAGCTTTCTTTTAATAAAGAAAACAGATTTTTGTTTGCTTGTTTAGCTTTATAAATATCCTTCTAATCCTGTTGGTACTTTTTTTCTCATGAGAAAGCCAAGAGGGAGAAATAGTAACGCAAAAGTTTCAGAATTTACCTCCTTGTTTTTCCTCTGTATATGAACAAGAAAAGGAAGGTATTAGAGCATGAGGGAAGAGATGCAGGTGCTGGATCTGCTAGGTAATCACAGTCTTACAGCCCTGGCTTGTTTTCTCTTTCACTGGTTGAAAAGCCCAAAAAGGTGCTGTCCCACTCTGCTCCCTTTCCAAATAACTTCCAGATTGAAGGTCCGGTTATCTATATCTTTACTTAGCTGACTAATGTTCAGCTCTAATGGCACATATGTCACAGACTTTTAAGATACCTCCAGCTGTCCAGATCTTAATTTCCATCTAAGTAATGTTAATAAGAGCTAGAATAGATTATAGGAATCAGAGAACTGTGCCCCACCCAACCCCCCCCCACCAACAGTAGGGATCAAATTTCCACACGATTTCCTCACATACTGTTAAAATACAACGTTCAATCCCACTGACAGAATCTCAGAAGGTGGCATTTCACTGATTTTCCAGGAGACAACTTACCTTTGGCATGACACCAGCCATATATACTTGCAGTTTGGCTTCTCTGTAGGAGCTTAATCAGTGTGCCATAGCTGTGGCCCCTTGGTATCCTCATTAAGGAGAATCTTAACATGTGCTGAGTACATACTAACGACTACTCATGGCTTGGATGGGTGTACTCTAGGCTGGGTGGATGGCCAAGCCCAAAGAGTAGTGGTGAATGGAGTTACATCCTGCTGGTGGTCAGTCACAAGTGGTGTTCCTCAGGGCTCAATCTCAGTACTGGGGCCAGCCCTGTTTAATGTCTTTATAAATGATCTGGATGAGGGGACTGAGTGCACCCTCAGGAAGTTTGCAGATGACATCGAGTTTGTGGGGGGAGTGTTGACCTGCTTGAGGGTAGGAAGGCTCTGCAGAGGGATCTGGGCAGGCTGGATTGATGGGCCAAGGCCAACTGTGTGACATTCAACAAGGATCAGTGCCAGGTCCTGCACTTGGGTCACAACAACCAAACACAATACTACAAGCTTGGGGAGGAGTGACTGGAAAGCTGCCTGGCAGAAAAGGACCTGAGGTTGCTGGTTGAATGCCGGCTGAACATGAGCCAGCAGTGTGCCCAGGTGGCCAACAAGGCCAATAGCATCCTGGCTTGTATCTGAAATAGTGTGGCCAGCAGGACTAGGGAAGATATTGTCCCCCCTGTAGTTGGCACTGGTGAGGCTGCACCTCAAACACTGTCAAGTTGTGGGCCCCTCACTGCAAGAGGGATGTGGAGGTGCTGGAGCGTGTCCAGAGAAGGGCAATGAAGCTGGTGAAGGGTCTGGAGCACAAGTCTTATGAGGAGTGGCTGAGGGAACTGGGGTTATTTAGCCTTGAGAAAAGGAGGCTCAGGAGGGATCTTACTGCTCTCTACAACTCCCTGACAGGAGGTTGTAGGCAGGTAGGGTAGGTTTCTTCTCCAAAGTAGCAAGTGATAGGGTGAGAGGAAACAGCCTCAGGTTTAGTTTATATACTAAAGCCATAGTTATTTTCTGATGATCACACTTGAGTAGGATGTATGGAGTCTTAGAATATAATGACTTGATAGAACGTAAAACACAGTAAGAAAAAAATCACGAATCCATTCTCCTTACCCCATGGTTATTTTATAACTAATATGAAGAATAGAATAAATATGGGTTCACTCTGACTAGATTTTTCTTTTCAGGCCAAAGAAAAGGTAGAAGACACTGAGATAAGTTATACAACGAGCCAAAGATACAAGACAGTAAAACATTCAAAGGCAGAAAAAAAATGCCCAACTGAATAAATGCAGGCAGGTCTCTCCATTGAGTGTCATCTGATTTTCTTGCAATCATGCTAACTTTACAGACAGTTGATGAAAAAGAAGCCCTAGAAATCCGTAACAACTTCAAGGTTATTCAGTCCTATGGGACAACATGCTTCTCTAGCTTCCCAAACAAGCTGTAAACAACAGAGCAGCTCTCTCTGAAAGTCCTGCTGGAATGGACTTTCAGTAGCACATTTGATTACCCACAAAGCATAACATAATGAACTTATGCTGTTGTGCTCCAGTTCAGAGGAATTGTTACAACAACAAACAAGAACATACACTTTAACTTCATCCTTGATGTTATAAGTGAATATGCTAGATATATCAGAAGGCAGCGATGAAAACTCTTCTGGTCTTAAACCACAAATTTACTGATGAATTACTCAGAAAAGTAATTAACCACTTTTCTGAGTCATCTCTTCTCCTACTCTCTTTCTTTAAAAATATCATGTCTATGTATGCTGACATTCTGTACCTCTACTCAAAGCACATAGTGTATCTAATTTATTTATTATTTATAGGCTCAACTTTATGATATTCCTTTGGGTTTTTTGGAACTTTTATGATAGTGTTGTCATAATAAGCACAGGAAACATCGTTGTCTGACATTTCTGAGTCAGAAATGCTGATCTTGGCCATAATCAGAACAGTACACAAAAACTTTGCTCACTTGAAATAATAAACATATTCGATGTTTTCCTGGAATCATCATAAGACCTTCAGATGAGTTCACAAAACTTAGGGAATTTGAGCTGCATATAGGCTTCTTAATACAATCTGATAGCAGGTGGGACCTGTTTTCAAGGATGAAGATCATGATACTGATCTGTGCTTACCAACAATTTAAGTTGGCATATTACACTGCAAAAGTAAGTAAAATTACAAAATTGCATTCATCTTGCATTGATAATAAGACACCTATTCTTGTTTACTTGTATTATGCAAATTCTAGCATCATCTTATACTTGTTCTTGATGAATTGAAAATGCAGCTTAGTCCTTCATCTGCCCCAGAAATCTCTTATTTATTAAATTTATCTACCATTGGATTTATTCTTCAAACAAACATTAAAAGAAAAATTATGACATGAACGGTTTCATAGATTGCAAAGATTAAAGAAGACTTTTGTGGTTCTTCATTGTATTTAATATGTGTATCAAATTTCCTATACTGAAGGAACATCTAGAAATTCTATGCTGAATAAAATTATCTCTTTTAAAATTCTCTTTAAATGTAACTAGAAAAGAGTGGAAGTTCAGACACTCTATATAGATTTCATGTACGAGCCTAATACCATCTTCCCCTTGATTTAATCTTACTGATAGACTCCAACCTTTCAAGACTTAAGCAAGAAACTACTGTTGCTCTAAAGTACACTTTAGGTACTGTCAGTTTAAGACTTCTATATGTAATTCATGATGTGTAATTTGTGACTGCAGCAGGCTCATAACTCGGTATATGATACCCCACCTCCAAACCACCCCAAAACATGCCTTTATGTAGTCTAATGAGCCTCATGTTCACTGTGAAAGAATCCATGCACGTAGCAATCTATGCTGAAAAGTATATTTCATAGCATATGTCATCTTGGTAGGTCTTACAGTATTATTTCTCCTACAAAATAAAGATTCACAAAATAAACTCCTTTGCAGCATTCAAGCTTTAGAGAACAAAGATTGCTATAAATTATCTTTGATTGCAAGAAGAATGATGATGTTGATCTTCAGCTGTTCACTCTTCCTTTTTATATTGCTGACAGATGACTATTAAGTGACCAATCCCTGACAGAAAATCTATCAATCAATTAATTTGGTAGGATTTCAGCACAGATCTTTTCAATACTGCTACTTGAAGATCCTATCCTTATTGGGATTTAAACAAGAACTGTGTCAGAAATGCTCTTGAATATCTAGATTGTTCACTTTTCTGCTGAAAGAGAGAAGTGATGGCCTTTGTAGTGTGTAAAAAAGATCTTGTAAGATATTTAAAGGAAAATTAAGACAATTCATTGACTAGACCTAACTGGATTGCACTGCATGACACAAAGATTGGATTTGAACTGAGTTGCTCAAAAAAACTTAGAACTGAACAGGAGACCAAGTAACAGTAGGAATCAAGAGGAAGGCATCTCAGGAAAGCCAGGTGCTCCAGGATCAGAAAAGTCTTGTCAAAGAGAAGGCAAAATATATACCAAAAGGTAAGAGAAGGCTTTGCCTGGTCTCTGAAACCAACTAGAAAAAACTGCTGTACTGGGAAGTTTCTTAGAATTCAAGTCTGATTTTTACCTCAGACTGCCTCAGTGGGCTAATGGATGTGCAGACCTACTTTTCATAAGAAGACAAGGTGAAAACAAATTGCATGTTACTTTTGCAGAATATACAGTGCACTATGAATTCTTTTTTAAATTCCTCATAGGCAATGGCTGAAAAAGGCATTATTTCTGGATCTTTCTGTGACTTCTAATACTGTCTCTGTCAGCAACATCCATCTGCTTGAGAGCACTAAGACTAACGTCTTTTACTAAGGAGGTGAAGATACAAAGCTTTAGTACACACTATTCATGGTCCCCTCTTGCTTACACTTTAAATTACTTTCATGGAGTCAGATTATCCCCCAAACATGCTTGTGACAACATCAAGGATTTTTACAACTTACTTTCTTTAAGTTGCTTCTAACAATCTTCTGTGAAATTACAGAAACATATACCCACTTATGAAGCTCCATTTTAAATCTTAATCTTTCCATTTATAAATAAATTCATATAAAGTTTATCTTCTGTCACGGTAGGCGCTCTCACAATGAAAATCATTGCTGACTCAAAGACAGAGCCTGCAGCAAGTAAAAGAAATTGAGTCAGACTCTGAAAATCTGCAAATCAATTAGAAATCCATAAAAATATTTTCACATGGCCAATATTAGATTTTACATATACCAGTGTGTCTATGACAACATAGAGTTCTTTGGGAATGTAGTAGCTGAACATAGTTACACTGCATAAGTTTACAATCAGCTGTGGGATTAGTGACTGAATGCATTTTATGTATATTCACGTCCTATTGTTTAAGCATATCAAAGGATAGCTAATATAATTGTTGTATTGAGAATGAAAAATACCAAAGTTCTATGAATTATTGAAATATGAAATTGACAAGTGGAATTAAATTTCATGACCATGATTTAAATTAAATTTATATTCTGATATAATTTTAAAGTTGCCTTTTCCCTATGTGGTGGGCTGACCCCAGCCTAGTTGCTCACTTCCCCAGAGTGCTGGCAGGAAGAAAGGTAAAGGTGATAAAAACTCATGTGTCCAGATAAAGACAGTTTAATAACGGGGGGGGGGGGGGGGGGGGGGGGGGGCAGGAATTAAACCCCAACATTATACAGAGGTAATAACTTACCACCTCCTGCAAGCAGACCAATGCCCAGCCAGTCTCTGAACAAATGGCTACATTGAAACATCCCTCCCTCACCACTCCCATTTTATTGCTGAGCATGACTTTTACAGTAGGGAAAATCTCTTTTGCCAGTTTGGGTCAGCTGTCCTAGCTGCATACCCTCCCAAACGTTTGCCCTCCCCTGAAAGGATGACTCCAGTGAATGGAGTCAACTGAGGGAATTTGTCTAACATTTCATCAATAGAAACATCACTGAAGATGCAGCCTGGATTTTAAAATGGGGGTAAATTTAAATTTAGAAGTCTGTCTAAATACATTGATTATAGATGGTACCTCAGAGATTACTTTTTTTACTGCTGAAGTTAAGAGTGGGAATGAAATTCATCCTGACAAGTATTTTGTGTTAGTTCCTTAATGTCACAAAAATACTCACAATATGAACTTCCACAGGTTGCTTAGCTTCTGCATTACAGTCAGTGATTCTATAATGTAAATTTTCCCCTGCAGAATATGAGGTGCACTACAGAGGCAAAACCATGCACTGTATTCCAAAATTTGACTGAATGGTTTAATAAATTTCAGTTCTATTAATCTGTGATTTTTTTAAAAATTAAACAGTTTCAAACTAAAATAAATAGAAACTACCATGTGTGAAATGAAAATGCAGTTTTAAAAATTGTGGGTTTAATGCAGACAGGTAGATAGTCAAACAGAATTGTAGACCGCCCTGTAGAATCACCTTCATCTTTTGACACCGAAATCTTATTAAAATTAGCATTCCCTTGAATGTTGGCAGCTGGATTGATGGATAATCTGAAACAGATGTGAATCATTACGAAGGTCTAAGACTTCTTTTTCTTTCTTTTTTTTTTTCCTTTCTTTATTTTTCTATTTCTGATAAAATAATAAAGAAATACAAATGTATAAAGTAGGGATCAAATAAGGCACTCTTTGTACTGCTGTAAACAAACTGTGACCTAAAACATTTGTTCAGCACTCTATTTTGCTAACAACATCAGATTCAGATCATTGGCTCATATTACCTGGAGACAGAAAGAAAATTGGTTGAACTAATTAGGAAATTTACAAGACAGGTAATTCATGTTTAAGACTCCAGAAAACATACACCATGTTTCATAATAGGAGCTGAATTGCTTAGCTGATATACAGATGATGTGCAGATATAACTTTTATTTATACAATAGAGGTACAAACCAAATCCAGATGGAAATGAGAAATCTCATCTATCAAATCAAAGGCTATTAATACACAAAATTTCATTTTTCAGGGCTTAACATGCATGCAATTTACATAAATCATTTTTGTTGCATAAAAGTAAGAAAGCTTACAGGACAAAGATCTTGCATACACTAAGCATCAAGTAGATGCAAAATTTTTACTACATTGACTAAACTTGTCTCTACATTTAACTGCATTTATTGTGGTGGAATTATGACAAGGAAGAACTTGAATATTCTGATTATAAACCATTATGATGGACACCTTAGTCTTCTAAAATGAAACCCTCTTAATTTGAAAGGAACTTTATATGCCCTTCATATGATTTCAGTATCATATAAGGAATGACTGCAACATCTAATAGTTGTACCACTTCTTGAAAATAAAAAATTCTATAGGTCATTCATAAACCTAATCAACTTTCAGTAAAGTTGTTATCTTCACAAAACCCAAAGTCAGGGTTTTTCATTGATATAAAGGAAAATTGGATAAAGTTCCAGCAATCAGCTGTGCTGAACTGCATTCAAGAGCCCAGTGTGAACCACATTATTCTAAAAATATGCTATAAATGTCAAATACGTTTGTGCATTGGGTTAAAAAAAAAACAGTGCTACAATAATACATAATTTGTTCCACTATGGCAATTGTTTTATGTTGATACAGAAAAATCATTACTTTCAGTTCTTCTTCTTCAGTGCCTCTGAATTACTTTCCTATTACCTGTTGCCCTTCTTCTCTAAGGTAGTTTCTGTCTGCTTTTCTGAATTCTACAAGTCTGCATTTGGCAATGGAAGAAGGAAAAATGAGTAGTGATGGATCATTTATAGATATTTTAAGATTATACTGCTTTCCTCAGCCTTAAATTTTCTGACATATTTGTGAATTTGTTACTATAGTATAAAAATGGCCAGATCTGCAGCAAGCCTACAGAGTAACTTATTGATCTGAGGTTTGACTGATGTGTCACTGAAGAACCACTTTATGCCATCACTGAAAATATTGTTTGTTACCTTTTAAATTTGAAAAATATGGTCACTTGTACATCATATTTAATCAGGAAGATGGAAAAGCATTTCAATGTAGAAAACACTCATAAAGGAAAACCATGAAGGTATATAAAAATTGAAATAGTAGTACTTAAGATACATTGGCCTAAAGTGTTTACTGGTTCTACTAACATCTCCAGTGGAAAGGTTGTGTGTGAGCTTTTTGTCCTTAAAATTTTGGCTGAGTTTTTCCATCATCTTTTAACTTTCTTTTACATTATTTATTAATTCCTGATTCATAGGTGTACTGGTTTTGGCTGGGGTAGAGTTAATTTTCTTCATAGTACCTGGTATGGGGCTATGATTTGGATTTGTGCTGAAAACAGCATAGATAACACAGGGATGTTTTTGTTGCCGCCGAGCAGCGCTTGCACAGAGCCAAGACCCCTTCTGACTCTCACGCCTCCCCACCAGCGAGTGGGCTGGGGGGGGGCACAAGGAGCTGGGAGGGGACACATGTAGGAGAGCTCACCCTACCTGACCAAAGGGGTAGCCCATACAGTAGGACGTCATGCTCAGCATATAAAGCTGGAGGAAGAAGGAAGTGGGGACATTCAGAATGATGGCGTTTGTCTTCCCAAGAAACTTCTGTATGATGGAGCCCTGCTGTCCTGGGGATGGATGAACACCTGCCTGCTGATGGGAAGTGGTGAATGAATTCCTTGTTTGTTTTGCATGTGCAGCTTTTTCTTCACTCCGATGTTTTGTCACTTCCCCCCCCCCCCCCCCCCCCCCCCCCCCCCCCGATGGAGTTAAATCATGATACTAGGATTAGATGAACAGGCAGGAATTCCTAATAAATTATACAGGTGCTTGTGTAACAATCATCTTTTATTGGTATTTTCACAGAGCCATAATGTCGTACACTACAGATCTGTTCAAACAGATAAATAAAATTAGTGTTCTGTTTCTCTGTACCTGACAGAAAAGTGCAGCTCAGAAGACTGTAAGTTTGTGATCTTACCCATCTGTGGCTTTGTTTAGTTTACTAGTATAGATGTAGCCAGTAGGATTATTTTCCAGTAGGATCCATTTTTGAAAATAAGGGAACAGGTATACTTATATCCTTCCTAATAAAAGTGCCAAAAACAGAAGTGGAGGTTCCAGAGCTGCCACAAACCTGTTTCAATGTTCAATTCTGTTTACCATCCAAAAAATTTCCTTAGTAATTCTTAGGTCTCCTCTGCTCCGTTTTAAGCTTAGTGGTTGGGCATGGGGAATGCAGTGTATTCATTCTTTTTGTCACAGTATCTATTTGAAGATATCCATGCTTACATTAAGAAATTGTCATGAAAAGTTCATCATCAGAGCAAAGGAAGCCTTCCTATATGATTTCTTCTGCATCTTCTTTATTCTTCCTCTCTGTTGCTCATCTTAAAGAGAAATTAGGTGGATATGACATAGCTAGTCCCAGAAAATTGATGCTGACCATGATTTCTCTACACGTTTTCACAAGGTCCTAACCTTAGAAACAGTTTGATTAATGTGGCAAATTGAAATAGAACTGACTGGTCAATAATTTTCCACTTATTTTTTAAATTAAAAAATAGTTAAGCATTTGCCTTTACCTAGTATTTTGAAATGTCCTCCATAGTAACTATTGGGCAGTTCATTATGTATACTAGGACAAATTTAATTTATTTAAAACTTCTCAAAAGCATCTAGAAATTTTGCTCTACCCTTTTATACATACTTCACCTGTTTTCTTTTTGCTGCTGAAATTTATCCTGTTCACCTATTAATTTCTAATTATCACCAAATTGCATTCAGTGACATCAATTTATAAATGTAAAATTTACAGCACTAAATAAGTCACATCTGATTTTGATGTGATGGTAAAACTGTTAAGGAAGAGTAAGCTTTCCTGGTGAGTTCAGAGATATCAAGATTTGGCATTCTCTCTCAAGCCTTAATTTTTTTAGCATGAAAGTATTTTTAACGTTCCAAAGAATTTGGGCACTCATTCATTCTCACTGAATTTCAAACAGCAATTTGTTCCAGTTTGAGTAGTTAATCTGTACAGCTTATTCTTCTACTGCTCAATCCATTAAATGTTTTTTTGCATTAGGTATGTTGCTTCTCCGAGTATGCCACAGTGTAATTGGTTGAGCAGCTTCAGATATCGTGTACAAAAGGATAAGCATATTGCACCAAAATAACACAAATCCTTGTTTGGTTTTTATGAGGGTGGAGGGCAAAGCTTATTTGAAAGGCAAACTTTATAGAAAAGCAGAAAGATTCACTTGGTGTAACTCAGAGCTATAGTTTTATAAGGTTAAAATCCCAGGTACTACACAGAAGTGAAGAAAAAGTTTAAAACTTCCTAAGTGTTTGCTCTTATGAAGCTATGTGAATGTACTATTACAGTAGGTCTGTGTATTGACAGCAGATATAAATCTTGGCTGAAAGAGCTCTTTATTAACCCTGGAAGCAGAAAAAAATGGCTTCAACCCGAATCCTCAGAAGTATTTAGGTCCTTGCCTAACTTCACTGTTAGATAATTAGGGTCTAAATCTTTTGGAGGAACTGAGCCTTACTGTCTACTCATTCTTGTAGATGGTTCATGTCCTCCAGTTTACATGCTAGAAGCGTACTCTAATTTAGGTCCCTACATTGTCTCCATGGTCAATCAAAAAGAGGTACCTCCAGAGTACGTTTCTTTCTACCTAAGTTACATACCTCTTTAATGAGAGGATAAATCAGTCTTTCAAAGTGCTTATCTCCCTTCATTGACTGCAGAGAAAAACCTAGGTGACTGACTGAGGAGATGATAAATCTTCACCTTACTAGAGTTTGCTGAGTCTAATCTCAGCCTGTGGCCTAAATTATGGGCCTACAAGACCACCATAGTCAAGACAGAAAGGTACTGGAGAAAAAAGGCCAGTAGTGAAGCCCCACACAGCTACTCATTCATTTCCTTGCCAGCAGCACGGGGAAAAGCAAAAGTGAGAAAAACTCACAGATCATGGTAAAGGCAATGTAATAAGTGAAACAAAACTCTGTGTGCAAGCAAAGCAAAATAAGGACTTTATTCTCTACCCATCAGCAGGCAGATGTTTAACTGCTTTCTGGAAAGCAGGGCTTCAGCGTGTGGAATGGTTACTTGGGAAGATGAACACCATAAACAAGGATGTCCCTCTTTTCCCCCTCCTTTCCCTGAGGTTTTATTATTGAGTATAACATCATACAATATAGAGTATAGTTAATTCAGATCAGCTGTCCCAACTGTGTCCCCTTCCAGCCCCTTGCCCACCTCCAGCCTGTCCTCTGAAGGGGCAGAGTAAGAAACAGATACTACACCAAACACACTGGTGTTTTATCAACACTCTTTTAGTCACAACTGAAAAACACAGCACCATATGGGCTGCTATGAAGAAAATTAACTTCATTCCAGCCAGATCTAGTACAATTTCCATCCCTTATGCATATCATTTTCATTATGCTTTGGTCCTGCACAATCCAATATATCGTCATTAAGCACCACCCCGATTCCTGCCCTTTATTTATACACAGGGAACCACAGCAGCTGCATCTACCAGGCTGGAACTGGGACATCCAGGATGGAGACACCTGTCTGGATCCCAAAGTCCATCAGTCCTTAACACTTAGGAACAAAATTGGCGTAAAAATCAACTTTCCACTTCCATTGTTTCTAAGTGGAATTTTTTTGTGTGAGAGATGGTAAGATCAGTGCATGGAGGTTTTAAAATCAAAAAGTTGTTTTCCTTTTTTTTTTCTTCATGTATAAAAAATGCTTACACACTTGTACAAAAAACTATATTCAATGTGTAAAATAAAAAAATGTTCAGTGAACAGAATGAATAGATTACTCAATGCTCTCAATTTATGATACTCATTAGCTTAAATGAAAGTCACAAGTCTCAAAAAGAATAGTACAGTTGAGAGTTTCCTTGAGTTCTTTCTTAGTAATACATACAAAATTAATTGGACCTTTAAGTCATACAAGTTTCCGGAACTGACTTAGGTATCTAATGTCTGAATTCCACTACCAAGATAGCTGCCTCTCTGCTTGAACTGTACCCTTGGCAAGATGAACCTGGGTTGAAGTGGCCAATAAGCTGCACTAGTTGTAACAATGGAAGCTCATTCTCAGAATTCTAAGTTATTCAAAAAACAAGATTTTTTTTTAACTTTTGTTTAAGTTATTTTCATCCCTCTACACTAAAGAGAGGGAGAAGAGATACATTCTTTGTTTTGTTTTTCTCCTTAGCCATCAGCTTACTGTTTTCAGTCCATCTCAAGGTGACAGTAAAGGTTACGACTATTTGATGGTGAATTATCCTAAGTGAAATCAACTAGTGACCTCAATCTAACCACTGCTCTGTGTGTCCTCATCACAATTCAGCAGAGTGAAGAGACACTAAAAAGACACAGAATTTGAACTCAAGAGATGTTTCCTCAAAGCTTCAGTTAAGGCATACTGAACAGTAACACAAAGAAACTTCTTTCTGATTATTTTCTTTGTCTAGAGAATATTATTTTCCTGTCATCAACATGAAACACATTTTGTATATTTAATAGAGGAAGAAATTTTGTAGTGTAATAGTTCTTAAAGAGGTTTCCATATTTAGTTTTCATTTTTCTTATTCGTCTCTGAATAAGACCTTCAAGTGAAATATCAAATGCAATGAATACACAACTTCCTGAGGGGTAATGTATTACTTTTCATTATTTAGACAGCATTATTTGGAATAAAGACTTTTTTTAATGTTTATGTATTGTGCTTAACATGGTGAAGTGCCTTTCTTCATTGTAGTTAAGAACTGCTACTACAATGCAAAGAAGAAAAAAAGGTGAAGTGATTTTCACGCCGTAGTTACTGTCACCATATGACTATTGCAACTACACTTTGTAATGATTTGTGCTAACCCAAGTTAACAATAATCTCTGATAACAGCAGTTCCATAGAGATTTTAAAACAATTAGTATTACCAATTTATGAGATACATGAAAAATAACACTTGTATCAATAACTATAATAGCAAAGTGATAAACCTTGGAACTTGCTAAGATCTTTCTTTTACTACTCTGTGTCTAGTCAATGTTGTATATATGTCTAACTTCACAACATTTTTTCACCAGACTAACACTAGGAGATGTTATTGATGAAACTACTCTGTGAAAATGCATAATCTATGTAACTCAACATGCTCTACAATTATCCTACAGTTTCTGAGTAAAAAACATTGTATCCAGTATTATCACACTGAAGCATCCCTCCCCAGTGTTGACAACAAAATCCATTATACTTACGTTTCCTTGATAAAGACTTATTGACAATGATTTTTTTCCTCATTCTTACATAATCATTGGATAAACAGTCATATACACCCCCTACTTATACATATACGTATGCCTACGAGTACATACACAGCCCTATACGTTTGACTTACATAACATGTAAGCTAAGCAAGAGAACAATTTTAAGTACTACCTTGACCTTCTTTGATGTACAGAAAATAGTTGATATTATTATGTCAATTTCATTGCTTATTTTATTTCAAAAATCCTTGCGTCAGCTTTATCCCTTTTCCCATTTTCTAAAACATAAAAATGTATATTAGCTATTCTTAAACATTTGTTAATGAATTTCACAGGCATGCTGGATGCAACTTGTATAAACAGGCCGGAAAATTTGAAGCCAGAGCCAAGGCAAACCCATGCCAAAACATTAGTCGATCCGTTGGAACTGATTATACACATACAAAAGGGAGAATGCGTGAAGTGATATATAAGGTCACTGTGACAGCCAGAAGGTAATGCCAAAATATTCCTACTGGCTTGGCTCATTTGCATGTATGGGTACTGAGATGATTCAGAGCCAAACGCTGCATGAGCCAAACTTAACTTCCTTGGCTTGCCCACCTCCAAAGCACAGCTGTCATGGCAAAAACAACCCATCAAACACGAATTCATTTTGCTAGTTTTCATCTGCCATGACTTTGTAAGTTGCAGCCACCAAGGGCAGAGTGCGCTGCTGCTGCTGCTGTTCTGAGAATAATCTGCACTACTGAAAAAACCTGTTGGACTCACATTGCCTATTGCAATGAGGTGTCAGCTTCTGAATAATAAACATGCTCCTAATGAGGTCTAGGCACCTCTAACCAAGGTTTTCAAAATATGACTAGTGATTTTGATTGTACCACGTGCTGGGGCCCATCTGGAAGAACCTGAGTAGCCTAATTTGCAAAACCCACGGTCCTCTTTGCAAAGGACCAATTAAACCCAGTCTTGAACGGGACCTTCCAAAACTGGGGTCATCAAAACCATTAGTAGCTTTTTAACTAACTTAGCCTAATAACTTTCAGTAAATTAGAGTAGAAACATATTAACAAAAGATATTCCAAAATTATGAGAGTTATTTTCTATTTAACTACAGTAGAAACTATGACCCGTTTGCTTTTGCTTGACACCCATAAACTGCCCCTCCAACAAGCCACAAAATGTTATCTAGAGTTTCTTCCCATCTATGATTATAATCAATTTTGTGATCCTAAATGACATTATTTCAATTGAGATTAGTTCATACATAAAAATATCTGAATTAGATGGGGTAAACCCCAATAAATTCGGTGACAAGCCTTGAATTTCTACACATTGCATGGATTTTTAGATGTTTGTATTGTTAATATAAAAATGAAATGACAAGCTCAGAGTTTAGCATGAGCTTACTGTTAAGTATAGATCTAGACATTTCCCTTGTCATTTCCTCCCGCTATACACAAGTAGTAATTTTATGTGAAAATTTACATTCTAGTTGTATAAAGGGAATAGAACACATTTTTATCCAGATAAAATAAAAAGAGTTGATGGCCAAGTAACATGACTTTAAGTTGATCTGGGTTTTCTCACCTTTGTTCTCCTACACTAATTTAATGGATGTTCCTATAGGGGTTCTGAGAACATTTTCTAGAAAGAAAGATAAAACACATGACATCTCTTGACATATCACATAGTTTTCTGTCAAGTATACATTTTCCTTTATCTTCAAGGAATAAATGAAAGATTATTTTTTTATAGAATATGACTCAATTTGAATGCTTTTAATTAATATTTGGTTTATGTTTAATCGATCAATAAGTTTCTTAATTATGCAAGACTCCTGAAACATTAACAGCTACTCTACAAACAATCCATTTTCAGATTCTTGAAGTAAATCCTTCAATAATGACTGCAATTAACACTTGACTGCGTCAGTTTCTTTTCTGGAAAGCAAAATGTAAACTCAAGTACATGAAAACTATCACATAGGATGTGAAAATTTGGTCAGATGTAATGTTCTTTAGATAGTTTATCATCAAAGTTTTTACAGTTTATCTTGCAATTGCTGCCTGAATTTTGGAAAACAATATCATACCAAAAGTTCATACACTGTCAAATTTAGAAATTATTTTTTAGAATTGTATTTTCATACATTTTGAATGCAGTTGCATTGATACCTGTGGAAATGATTTAACAGACAATCATAAAATCATAGAATGGTTTGGGTTGGAAGGGACCTCTAATGAACATCTACTTCAGCCCCCTGCCATGCACAGACATCTTTTACTAGATCTGGTTGCTTAAGGCCCCATCCAGCCTGACTTCAAATGCTTCCAGGGATCACAGCTTCTCTGGGCAACCTTTTCCAGTATCTCACTGTAGAGGACTGAGGGCGGTGGGTTGATCAGCATTGATAACATGCAGCTGTGGCCTTGCCTCGGCGGCGGTGGGTTGATTGACATGGGCGATGTGCAGCTGTAGCTCGTTCCAGCTAAGTGGTTAAATAGCCCTGAGGATGGTGGGAGAGGGGTTAGGTGGGGGAGCAGCAGTGTGGTCTGACCTCTGGAGGAGGGAGTTACAGCATGGGCAGAAGAATCTGAACAATGGTAAAGCCTTGTTGTGGCCTACTAGTTTGATTGTGCTGCAACAATTGGTGCCCTGTTTGAGGCTGGCTGAGTTGGACTCTGACTACAACTGGTGCCCAAAGTAGCTGAGACAAGTGGGAGAACCTGCAACCCATAACAGACACCGTAAGAGATGAGTCATTGCAACTAATCAATATGGGTGTGTTGCAATATTTGTTGTCTATTTTAACTCAAATTGCAACTTCTCACCACCTTCATATTATAGATTTTTTTCCTTATATCTAATATAAATCTGTCCTCTTCTAATTTAAACATTACCCCTTGCCTGTCGCTACAGGCTTTGGTAAAAAATCTTCATCTTACTATAAGCCCCCTTTAGGTATGGAAAGGTTGCAATAAGGTCTCCCCAGAGCTTTCTCATCTCCAGGTTACACAGCCCCGACTCTGTCAGCCAGCCATTATTCATAGCAGGGGTGTTACTGTGTAGCAAGCGTATGGTAGCAAACCATTATTTGAAATAATGTAGTATTTCAATGACTTTAGACATCCGTGTTCAAAGGAAAAATCAAAAGTACTCTTAAATAAAGCCTTTGTTTTATTAATTGAAACAAGAAATATAGAAATATTTCTTGATACTGACATGTATTGCTTTAGCTTGAGTTAAATCTTGGAAAACAACCTTAGTAAACTTGTTTTTACAATCAAAACCAGGTTTATAAAAACTATGAATAAAAATAGCTTTTTTCCTGTAGCCCCTGCCCTGTCATTTTCTGTGGTTTTGTATTTCTTAGATGAAGAGAAAGTCATAACAGGATTATTTTTATGATTTGCTCTTTATTTGCAGCTTTAAACCTACCTGTCCACCATGAGTGAGAAATTTCTTCTGCATAAACTTCATTAAACCTAATGGAAATTGTTAGCATTTGCTAAGCTATGTATTATTTACTTACTACAAATATTACAAAATCTTGCTTTTTAGAGTGCACATATCTAGAACTGTGGATAGAATATGATTGCTTTAATAAGTATCCCAGTCATAAAGAACTAACTATTTAATATTTGCATTTCCCTTAAGGTAATAATCTTTGCCTTGAACCTTATATATTGGGCCAATGGATAACATATGCTGTTACACATGCCAGCTAGACTTGCTTCTTATTTTAGAGTTAAATTGTAATTATATTCTGTAATTTAAATATTTTTGTGCAAATTTAAAATGTTTGCATGCAAAATTTATGTGAAATACTGCATTTTAAATCCACGCATGGGTAAGAACTGATTTTTTCAGGCTGAGTACACCAAAGGATTAGATGTTGGGAAGGTGAGATGGACTTCATCAAAGTTAGCTCAGATTCTGTCCTCAGTTGGCTCGAGATGGGCAAGGACTTACACTTTGATAGTAATAAGAGGATGATGCTCAAATAAAGCATGACTAATTATATAAGGACGTATCAAAGAAGAGAGAGATGGGGTTTCAAGGTGAATTTATCCAGGGTTCAGTTGCTTTGGTCACTGGATTCACTAAATTAGAACATACCCCTTCACCTGACATCTCTTTCTACTCTCTGCTTGGGGGCAACGCTGGCCCTGTTGTCTTTGGATTCATACCACGACAGATCCCTCACTTTTACATATTGCGTACTAGTAAAAGAAAACAGCCACACTTCAGGTAAGAATCTTCCACTATGGAGTATAATTATGAAGAAAGGGAATAAGACTTATGCTTTAGAACTTAATTTATTTTTCTAAATGGGAACTGGACCCCTTTAGCAGTTTAGCTCCAGCCCTGAACAATTCCAAAGCTCTTTCTCAGTAAGTGAAAGGTTGAAATAGGTTTTTATGTGAAATATTTTAATAATTAGTGATTAGCAGCAGACCCATAGCAATTAGTATTTAAATTAACACAGAAGTAATTTGAAGATACTAACAGGATGGCCAGCTAGGCTTATGAACTTTCTCCTAGTTTCTCCAAGGAAACTCTTTTAACAGTTTTTCTGGAATAAAAGTTTATTCTGAAACTTGGCTAAATGAAAGCAGAATAGCTGTTGTTGTATATGTATTGAATAAATATATTAAGATGAAACTATATTTCTCTGCCTTGAGTATATTTCTGTTTCCCAGTAGCAAGTGCAGCCACTGAACATTCATATGAGCAAAAGATTTAAGTCTGATGGGTTTTTGCTGGGTAACTAAAGATCTTGTATTATATTTTCAATTCTACTATGGCTATGTTGCCTCTGTGAATCTATTCCCTAGGTTTTCATAAAGGGGCAAAATGGAATTTTAGCACTGATCTATTATCATAATTATTATTACCACTGTCATTGTGGACATCTACTGCAATCCCTAGGAATGCAGTCAAAACTGTATTCTAACTAATATAATTGTGTTGCCCAGCTACTCTAAGTCCAATCAAAAGTGAGTTTTCATCAGAAATAATAAAAAATAATATTAAAACATCAACACTTAACATCATAGCATTTAATCTTATTTTTTTCCAAATGCCTGGGAAAATGAGTGTATTTTGGGGTATACCAAGAAAGTTAACAGACCAAACTACTAGGTAGTTTCTGAGCCCCTCACACTACCAATGACTGCAGATTTCTGTCTGAAAAAGATTTTTTTTTCTATCTAACTTTTTAGAGCTATCAATGGAAGTAACGATGATTTTTGCAAAGTTTTAATCATCACACAAATTACAATAAACTACTTGCGTAACCTGAAGTATGACATACACTTAAGAAAAATGCAGAAGAGAGTGGCACCTTTTCATGAGAAAACAGGCTGTTATGTACAGGCTCTTCAAGTGAAAGGTACAGACAGCAAAGGTACAGGTGGTGTCTGAAATAATTATGTTTGTTGATTTAGACTAGTACAAGAACTACTGATCAACAAGAATCTTCATGGTCTTTAACCAATATTTACATGCATATGCTAGGGGTAATCCCGCTTTAGCCCTGTCAGTTTTGAGAACCTTTTTGTTCACATAACCCCTGTCTGCTGCTACCTTACTTGATTCTTGATAATTTTCTCTCTTCCCCTCTGATCCTCTCTGAAGAATGTCAGAGCTCCCCAGAGGCCAGGCCAGCAGGCAGGGGCCTCCACCCCTGCAGCAGGAGGCCTCCCACTGCCTGCTGTTCTTATGCTCTTGTGTGCTTCAGACTCAGCCAGCACAGATACTGAATTTGACAGCGTTCCCTTACAATTTAATTCTTGCAGGGCTGCTCCCTCTCTTTGAACCACTGTAAGGGTCAAAGGCTTCAAAACTGCTGGGACGGATGTTCTAACAGCCGTTGGGGACTGTGCCCTGTGGTACATCACTGCCATAGCTGAGGATGCATATACCAGTCTGAGCAGACCTACCACACACCCACCTTTTTTTTCCCCCTTTTTTTTTTCTTTTTTTTTTCCCAAATTGCTGTACAAACTGCTCACTACCTCTGCTAGCTATGTTAAAGGTGCCTGAACCTCCCTAATTAAGGGCCAGCTGAGACAAAACTTCAAGCATGCTGTGATCAAGGACAGCTGGTAGCTTGTTTGGTGCGAAACAGCTTAAGGATCCTAAACAACTAAGAAATTAAAAAGTTTGCTGAGAAGGCTGACAGAAGTTGAGGCTCCTGTGGGTGTCCTTACATGGAAGTAGTGGTACCTTCAGTTTCCTCAGAGGGTTTCTGGGAGTCTCTCAAGAATCTCACATAAAATCCACAGAAGATCAAGAATATCTCAAAGCAGAGTCTACAAAATCCTGTGCAAACCACTGTGTCTGTTTTGTGGAGGTCTTTTTCATGGAATATGTATAAGTGCAATAAGATGTAGATTATGTTGAGAAGAAATCAAGATAAGCTGCTTTACCTTCTCATCTATACAACTACAGAGAAATGTAGTTCTGGGCATAGGTGCAAAAGAATTGGATTTCTACTTAATTTGTTATTCTGATTAAATTCCTTTCTTAGAATATTGTCAAAATACCTGTTTTATATGAACAGATTTTGTTTGGGTTTTTTTGAGTGGTATGAGCAACTAATTTTGGATATGGCCTGTGAAGTCAGCATATGTAAGCGTTTACATATGTAAGCAAATTCTTCCTGTGTTTTGCTAATTATTGATCAGAATGAAAGGTTGAAGATTGAAATGCATTTGCTAGAAATCAAATATTCATTTTTTTAACTGAAAATAAATTAATCTGTGTCTTCCCATTGTATGTTAAGCTAGATTTCTCTTTGATACATTGCTGTAATAGAGCATGAAAGCAATAAAAGACAAAGAGAACTGACTGAGAAGGTAGGTGGGTCCTTAATGGTCATTATTATTCTTGAGGGGATGCACTTGATGGTTGGCCGAGAGGAATACGCAAGTAGTGCTCTGCCAAAAAATTATTTAAAATAAACTTTAAGCAGTGATTTCTGAATTGGAAAAAAGTCTGCTATACACTCAGTTCTTCTCCTTTGGAAAAGAATGAGAGCATGGGTTATATATGACAGGTATGCAGATACATTGCTTGATCTTGATGGTGCTCAGATAAAGCAATGTGAGAAATCAGATTCCTCACAGTCTGATATCCAAGTAGTTAATTACTTTTAAATACAGAGAAAGCAGTGAAGTTATATACTAGGAAACGTGCTTTCATGAGGTAAATGAAAGCAATAATCATGATGAAGAACAAGCAGAAAACAGATTGATGCATGTTTTATTGCACAACTACAAAAAAAACACTACAGAAAAAGAAAGACACATTAGACAGAAAATTGAATTTACAGTAGTGCAATGAAAATGAGGTAGGCATGACCATTCTTTCTCTTCCAATATGTTTTCCATGTAATTAAAGCACAGTGTGGGACTAAACCCAAGTTTACATATTTTCTGAAATATTTATTTTATTTGTGGTCCCACAACAAATATATATAATACATAACAAATATATGTATATACACACAATATATAGAGAGTTAAACCTTTCTAAAGAGCCTCCATTATGCACATGTTATGACAGTAAAATCAACCGGTTTAAGTTGCATCTGTTAGAACTATTAAATGGGAGGAATTGTCTGCAGGCTTTTCTGACAGGAAAGAGTGCGCTACTGAAATGTTTGAGTTACAGACAAGAGCATACAAATGCTGTAACAGTTAAAGGTGTTTTTCAACAGCTGTTATGAAATTAACTGCTGTTATTGAGATCTGAAAAGTCAACTGTTTAAAATGTTAGTAACTTCCAACAATTATTGTGGTAAAAGTGAATTATTTATATAATTAATTAAAATGACAAATGGCTCAGGGCTGAGCCTAAAAGGGATTGTAGAGCCTACAATTCCAAAAAGTAGGAAGATATTCTGGGAAAGGAATATATAATTAAAGTTTTCTATTTTAATTTCTGTCACATCAAAGTGAAAGAAATAGGTACATAAAAACTCAGTTCACATCATCCTGGGTCCTGTAGATGGAGATGTCAAAATCAGCCTGATACAAGATTAAAAGTTTGGCCAAAATCTTGTTTCCCAGTTGTGGGACCTCACTTGTAGCTGCAAACTGAAGATTGGGATTCAAAGTGTTAAACCTCTTTTTGCATCTACATGCCTAAGCTGCCAGTTGGAAATAGATTTACACTTCATTTCAGAAAGTCTGTGGGAACAGGAGGTGTAAACTTCCATATAATAACATCATGGCTACATAAAAAGGGAAAACCTGCATTCAGTTTCCTTCTTCAACCAAAAATGTTGCTCATATCTCCTGCAGTATGCTTTAACATCTGGAAACCGTGCAGTCTGGGTTTGTGCATCCCTCCTGCCAAAGGCTTCACTCTGCAACAAAGAATGGGAAGATCTTAAAAAAGTTGAAGAAGCTGTCTGTGTTTCATAGCCTGATCGTTAAGGTATATAGTTAAGGAAAAGAAATCGTGGTTCTGGTCAGCATTTTTGTAGAATGTATCTGGTTTTATTTTGCAGCCTTAAAAATAATCAGAGCAAAGAGCAGGCATCAGATCACATTTTTCCTCCTGTCCACCCCGGTTGGTGTTCTGTTTTACTTTACATAAACTTGAATGACATTCACCATCCACCATCATGGCCTCCAAATATTTAGTTGTCTGCAGTTTCATGGCAGGTTCTTCAGTCAGTTGATCCCTATTTTTTTAAAACCATGTTACCAGTTTACCTCTTCACATCAATCAACCAAACCCATTCCTTAAGCATCAGCCCATCTTCTTTATCAATAATTACATCAATTCCCTATTCACATAGTTTCTTTCACAGTCTATCAGTTTTACACTCTGCCTTATGCTGGAAGTCCAGCTGTAGTGTATTTACCTTAGAAATACAGATGCAGAGATATCTCATACAGTGCTCTTTTATGGCCACCAAGACATCAATAACTTGTCTATGCAGGAAATCTTTTGAAATTGTAATATCTATAAAGTCTCAGACTTAAAAAAACCACCAAAATGGTTCATTAATTTTGGCTTGCTTTGAAGAAAATTAATTCGCTAGTAAATAAGAACAAGAGTATGAAGACCAAAGTGATCCAGTTGCAGTAGGTTAATGAATTACAAGTAAATGATTCTTAGCTTCCCAGCCCTTTTCCCCAATTATGAAGCAAATAAACATAGTCTAAATAATCCAGAATCCTTATTATCAAAACAGATAACCATGAGCATAGCTTAAAATCAACCTGTTTTAATTTACAGCTGGGAGGGAACCAAGGGTTTGTGGTCAGTCATACAGTTCAACAGGAGAAAAATGATTAATGTAGTAACTGGAAGTTTTTCTGGTTTGTGATCCTATGCTTAATGCTCTAAACAAATGGCTTTGGCCAGAACATAATGTAATGTGAGCTCTGCATCAGCTGGCCTTCAAACATTTAAAACATTGGACTAGAAACAAGTATTCCTTCTTTCCCCTGAAATGATGGATGCTCAGACCTCACCTTTCTGAGGAAAGCTGATATACACTTATACTGATCTTTGGCTTTCAGGAAAAACCATCAGACATTACAAGAGTCACAAAAAATCATTACACTTAAGAGTATGAACATTAGATTTAATAATTTAAAGCTAAGGGCGTAATGTTTTCAGTACTAGTTGCTTTAAGCGCACTTCATGATGTGATGTGACTCACAAGGTGTGCTGTCTTGTGGTGTACCTCCATGAAAATATATGAAGAAATCACAACCAATTTTCTCCAGAGGCTTTGGGAACTAAGAGGTCAATTGGTAATACCCTTGGTCTGCAAATAAGTACTGAGTTACAGGACTGCAAGGTCATGTACGTCATCATATTTTGGAAATACATATACATGAAAAAGTTGCTTCAAAAGCCGGTGTGTAGACTATTACTGTTCAAGCACTAAAGAACCATCAAAGCACAAAGAAGACCTGGGAAGTTATTCTATATTCAGATTAATGTTGTAGACATCAGAGATTTCATATGAGAATCTGCTGTTTTCCTGTTGCACTGAAATTAACCAAAACAGTAGAGCTTTCAGGTGGCAAATATTAAATGATGACACCTTTAAAACATCAAAACAATGTATGGCACAATGAGCAGTTTTCTGGAAGGGAAGAACAGAAAACATTTTCTCAATTAATTATATTCCAACCAATATTGCTCCATATAGTATAATAAATGTGTAAATAGTAAGAGCAGAAAAAAAGTTTTAAAATTTATTTTAATTTAAACATATTTATAAGAACTGTATTCAATTTCTCAAGTAATTTTTAAAATCAAGTTAATCTTAAATTCAATATTATGTAGTGAATATGAGTGTTATATAGGATTTGCCTAGAAGTTTCCATAGTATTCTCTAAAGCACTTGAAAGCCCGTGTAAAAATCTGCTAAAGCTTCTTTAAGACAAGCTATGGATTCCTATGTCCTCACAGCTTAAAGCTCTGTTTTGCAGGTCAGTAAAATTGGTCGGAGTGCACCCCATGGTCCTGAGGCCAACTTCCCAATCACAGTTGCCAAACTTCCTTATGCCCAGCGAGGGTGGTCACTTCTGAGCTGCTTACAGGAATTGGCTCCTGGCGTCTCGGAATTCTGCAACCATGCTCAGACATTGTCTTGGAGCATTTGCATCTGAGCCACAGTTAAGCCAGGTAGTGTGCTGATAACTGAGTGGTACGATCATGTACCAGGGTGCGAGCGCATGTCCTGGCTCTGCTTTGTTTACTAAGATGAAGACAACAAATACAAGTCTGCCATCATCCCAAATTCCCACAACTGTTTGTAGTGCTGACAGTCAGGTGACATCAGAGCCCTCTGTCAGCCTTGACAAAGTGTCAGAAATACCCACCCCATTCTGAAAATGTAGTATTTCTTCCTCATTGATGCTTCTGGCTTAGAAATTAACACTTTACAATGGCACTAAGAATCAGTCTGTCCTGAGCCCTTGAGTTTTATCACATTTAGAATCTGGCTTCACACAACCCTTTTCCATCCTATAAGGTCATATATACTACATAGAATTCTGTGTAGTGTCATGTGGGACTAACAGTATTTACTCACTGAAAGGATTTATGATTTACATTAGATTATTTGTCATAAGTTATACACTTTAGTCATATCTTGGGTTAGGATATCAGCATGATAACAATTAAGAATCATCATAATTAAAAACAAAACCTACAAAATTTCTTTATTATGACTTTTTAAAGAATATTAACTTTTCTTCAGGTAGGCTGAAATTGGAAATTATTCAGTTAATAGGTATTTACTGCTACTTTGTTATATTTAATTCATCAGACTATCTCAGGGTATATTATGAAGCTTTCTAAAAGTTAGGTTTTTTTCTTTTTCTCCAAAAGAATCAGGAACTTCAGCATGCAAACAGCTAACCGCATCCCAAAGTAAAATATAAGTCCTATTCTTATTTCAAAAATATTGAAAGCTAATCTTTCACTTTGTCACATGTTAAAACACAGAGCTTTACTTTATGGCAATCAAAAAAAATTTCTTCATAATCACTGTAGCCATATCACTTTAAACATTAACAGATTATATTTTTTACAATACAATTTAATTGTAATGCTGTATATTTTAATACTACAGCATTCAAGATACTGAGAATAATTGATAAGAGAATATACTCTTTCCATAAAACCTTTTTTCAGTTTCTTTTGTAAATTCTTTTCTAAAATTGAAATCTGAAGCAAGAGAGCTCAAAAAGTGACATAGGAAGGGAAAAAAAAAAACCATGTTCAATGGTTTTTAACTTAATTAACTAAGCATCAGCATTATAGAACTTTCAGCATGTTTAATTATTTTGGATGTTATCCAAAGCCCACCTAAAACAAGCAAGAAGAATCTCCAGTGTTTACAATGTTTTCTATACAAAAGATTGGGATTTGATTCAAAAAAATGTTTATGCCAATACACTTGTAAGTGATGTTGTACTTTGGTTTAATGACACTTAAGCTTCAAATAAAAATGAGGATATTTTGCTACTTTTATTATTGTATTTATTTTATTGTGATATGATCTTGAGAAACCAAAAGGTTACATTTTATATTTATTTGCAGAAATGTAAATGACCGTATTGGTTTCAAGATAATGGAGAATAATAAATCTTCTTACTGAAAAATCTAAGAATGTCTTAGTTCATATGTTAGTATCATGGCTAGATACCTAGCGGTGGAAGAAGTGGGGAGAATGACAGTTTAAGGGCCTAGGTACTTATGCTCAGCATTTTGGACCCACTGCAATTCACTAAATGGAACCGCTGTCTATAAACCTCCTCTTTCCATCCCTAGCACACAATTAATTGCCTGGATCCGTATATTCCACAACAACCTCAAAACAGACAATCAAAATGAAACACAACTACCACTGCTGAAGGGCCAGATGAGTATACCCGATCCCACAAAAGACGAGGTGCTGTTCCTTCTTTCATTCATTGAAATGCTGCTGACAGCCCTGAGATGCTGTTTTGGCAGTAGGAAGCAGGTCATAGTAAGGGAGCCTCTCTGCTTGCAGGACCATGATGCAAGTATGCATTAGAATGTGCATATTAGCATATTTCTGACACCTCAGAGGCTTTGCAACTTTTTGTAATGGAATAGATGTTAAACGGAGTTTTCTGCTCAGTTTGAAAAGCAGCATCCCACAACACTGGTTATCAATTATCTGTGTTCTTCTGATGTATCAATCATTTCAGTAGCTCAGCACTAGTCAAAGCAAACTTCTTTCTGACATAATGATAATGGCTGTGTTATTAAATTCTATTATACTTCCTAGTTTTCTCAGTCGTCGACACAGAAAAATAATTTTGTTTAAGGGTTTCAAGGACCTATTTAGAATCCTTTTTCACTGGCATGACAGTTACTGTCTGAGTAAAGAATTATCCAGAATGTAAAGCAGTCTGGCAATGGCATCTGTACAAACACCGAAAGGAAATGTTCTTGATATTTCAAAGACATGTAGAGTATCATATTTTGTTTGCCTGAAAATTACATCAGTTATTCTCAGAAAAAATATATACAGTTGGTATTTACATTTTGTCCTTTAAATATACCTGTTCCTGAAATGTTGGGGAGGGGAGGATTGTTGTACTAGTGTTATATATATAAGAAACGTTAGCGTCTCTTGAATAAGCTCTTACTAATATGCAGAATATTGCTTCTGAATTATAGTGCGGATTTTGTTTCCTACAAGTAAAGAAATGAGCAAAACTTTCTAGATTACTGTTGCATATTGAATAGTCCCTTCATAGGAGTACATTAAACCAAATTCTGTCACAGTTAGTACCCACTGAATGTACTAGTCACCACAGTGTTCTGTACAATCCCTGCAGGTTCATTTTACAGCAATTCGGGGAGGCTGGTTAAAGGCATGAAAAATGTAATATGTAATCCAGAGACAACTGAGTGATGATGAGCACGATAGTACGCTCGGCTACAAGGATCACACTCAATGACAGCTAAATGCATTGGGCTGTAACTTCAGTTTATAATCCTTGCTTACAGTCTTGTGGCAGCCTCAAAAATAAGCTGCACACTTTTAAATGGAATAGTTTGTTGTGTTTTTTTTTTTTCCTTGCAGATGTTTTTTAGCTGTCATTATTCCTTCTCATTACCAAAATCTTGGAAAGGCTGTAAATTGTCAATCTCTTATTCTTCATCTTTGATTTATTGTAATAACTGATGGACCTGAATAAAATGGATTATAAGCATACTGCAAACTTTTTATTGATGTCACCTTTACATAGTGGTGGCGGCTGCACTGTAGCGCAAAGAATACATCAGATTATCAGGTGAGGAAAGCTTCCCAACTTGCACTGATTTCATCAGTGATTCTATTTCTTGATTTATATTAATGATGCAATAATTTTCTTTCAGTGACTTTACTTTTTTTTCTCCTGAGAAATATGCATAAAATGGATTATACTTCATCAGAGAAGTGTCGTTTCAGCTGTTTCTCTGTCACCTCTTGCTGTTGTGGATTTTATATTGCTTCTCCCGACTACAAATGGGAAACAGTAGGCAGAATCAAAGCTAATACATGTCATGTTCTTTTTACTAAAGGAAAGTTTAATGTGGTTGGGACATTAGAGTATAGCTTAATGATACAGAGCCATCATATTTAGAAGGAGTTTCAAAGACAGTTAAATACAGGACATGTGTTAGAATTGAACCAGCAGAGTCAGAAAGAGAAAAAGGGTCTCAGAAAAAGTATGGTGACACACTTTTTTAGTGAGAAATCATTTTCAGTGATGGATCTAGAAGATCTGGGAATTTCAGAAGATTTACAGAATAAAACAATGGAGAATAGTAAAATGCAAATGCCTGTTTTCCTCTGCATTCACATACCCTAGCAGCAAACACTAGTGGTGATGTCAGTGATGGGTGTACTTGATGAGGAAAGAGAAGTGCTGCAATTTTGCCCAGCTGGATAGAACAGCTGGTGGGCTGTGCCTATGATTCAGCCACACAAGCAGCAATACCATCTCCAAGGGTCTATCAGTAGCTGCCGCTTGTATTAGGAATGCTGTAAGATCACAATAAGGGCTAAGATGCTTCTTAAACATTTTATTCCGTACTTTACACCTTCATATCAGCATGTGCTGCTCTTAAACAAGAGCTTTTAGGGTTGCTAAGGCTCAATGTCTAGGGATAACGCTTAAGGTCATATCACCACGCACCGGGAAGCAAATCAGGCCAGTGACAGCTCTGGGATTGTCACGTCCTTTGGGCAGAAGCTATCCCCTGTCATCTGATTATTCCCTCTTCTGGGACACACAAGTCCAGCTCCATATGTGAAGTGCATGAAAAATGCTACTGATTCAGCAGTTTTTCCTCACTGTTAGTTAACATTAATTTAGTGTGTATGTAAATGACAGGTGAGAAGACAAGGATCTTCCAACCTTACATTATTGGGGGGAGTTGACTTCTGAGAATTTTAAATCAAATCAATGTCTCTGTCTCGCAGTGGGCTGTTCCTAGGCTTGCCTTCAGCAGTCTACTTGTTCCAGAATTTTTGGTTAAAGAACCACTTCTGTCCCCTACATATTTGACTGGACTGAATAAATCATTGCTGCCATAGCATCTGGGAGTTGGGAAAAACTGTCAGATATGCAGCAAGGATACAGCTTGGTTCTAGATAGCTCATTAGAGCAGTCCTGCCACTCCCTGAATGTTCAGATTTAACTAGATTACAAGTAGGAACTAATTAGGTCCACAGCCTTTTACACCAGCTCAGGCATGATACCCACATTTGTCTGTGCAAAGAAAGAAGCAAGAGAAAAAATTAATAAATGGTGTTAATTTAATTAATTCAGACATTTCAATCAGACACTTCAAAATTTGTCTTTTAATTAAAAAAATGTACCACTCTTTGTATGTGTTGTAATATCTCTAGTGTTGCATCACCCTGTGAATTTGTGTTTTCTCACTTCCATCTTTCCATGATCAAGACTCTTTTCTGTCAGTAAGCAGGTTGCCACCTGAGATGAAAGGCTGGATTTTGGTTTGATAAAGCTAGTATTTTCTTTTTGCAGTGGCTAAGGTAGTATCTTAAATTGTCTGAGAAGAGGTCAGGAGAATTCTGGCTATGTCCACCCATGGTTCTATCCCAGTAGTTAGCAATGACTAGAGATCTGCATGCCTGGCAAAGTACTTTTACTATGATATTACTCCATACATTTAGAAAGTTGCATGGACACTGAAGCAACTGAAACATACTAGATTACAGTGTGTTATTAAAATCCCCCCTTTTCCCCATATTAGCTGCATTGCAGGAGATTCTGAGATGTCGTGACCCAAAAGGCCATTCAGGGTAACCTCCCTACCCTTGGGACTAATGACCAAATTCGCGATCCCCTTGAACTGAATTAAGGTGAAATGACACCAGCCAACCAATTTTATGATTTATTAATACACAATACAAGGCATGTGGGTACATGCTATAACTCAATGGCAATTACTTAACTGGATTAACAAGTCCCATGCCACACGTTTCTAAGCAGAAAGGGAGGAGGAGAGGGAGAGGGATACAAAGAGAGAGAGAGAAGAAGGAGAGATCATCACACGCAGATCCAGCGGCATCCCGTTGGTCCTCTTGACTCTGGGTATCTTGGTGGTGGGGGTCCCACCCAAGCTTCTGGTGGTACCATTTTTAAAAAGTCCAAGTCCCCAGATCTCCAGCTGGTTCCAAGAAAGTTCATGCATGTGCATGGTAGGTGTGATGCTAGGGAAGGGTAGGTGCAGTCTCATTCTGTGCAGGCTCAGTGTATCCTGGGTGGTTGCAGGGGGAATATTTTGGGGTTGCATCAGATGAGACCCTCCCCAGGGTCGATGACCTAGTACCCTGCATACACACAGTTAGCTGTTTATGGGCACTGAAACCACTGGATGTGAGGGCGGAAAAAATACCATCTCAGTTCTGGCTCTGCAGGGCTGGAAACCGGTGTCTTGTTCCCTGTGGTTGTTAACACCTGCTACGTGCCTGAGTCAGCAAAGCTTCCACCTCTTTGTACCAAGAAATATTTAAGGTGGATGTCCACTCATCCGTCCACCACAGATGTTACTGAACTTCATTCAATCTGAATATTGGTGATTCAATCACAAACATATGTACTTACGTGCTCAGTTTCATTCATACCCTTTGAGGATCATAGTGCTGGGTTTTGTTTTTTGTGAATAAATGTCTGGGAATGGATGATATCAGTGAAGTGATGAATCCAAAGCTTTCAGAAAATATTAGATTAATTGTAGGAGGCCAGTTTCCCCTCAATCTTACCAGTAGGAAAACATTAGCCAGAAAGGTATTTCACCTCTTTTTAATAGTTTTCACATGGTGTTTGCCCATTCATGTTTCAATTAAATGTCTTTGAAGACATATTTTTTTAAGAATAGTAATGGTATTTGGTGGACAATCATAAGATTGTATTATTGTCAAATTCAAATAGGTTCTGTAGTAGTAAAACTCTGAACTTTAATAGAAGCTTTTACAGTAAATTGTAAGGAAGTGCTGTGATCCTTTGACATTTGATTGAATGGGTGAAAGGGAATGGGACATTTCAAATGAAGAGATGGAAATGTATAAGCAGCTGATTTCATGATAAGCTAGAGAAATATTGTAGATCCTGGGAAGGAAGAAACCCAAAGCAACACAATTCCTAAAATAAATCCCAACAACATTTCAAATAAATGCACATAAACTACAACATTTTGAAAAAAAGATAACATATTTGTAATTTCCACAACAGTCAATGGGTTGAGAAAACCTGGGTATTTTGTTTACTCTTTTGTGACTAAAGCCTAACTCTGTCAGCCAAGCTTAGAAGTTTGGCAATCAAAACTGGCATCTGTAAGTTGGTAAATATTTACACAGCATCTTCAAATACTTCATTGCATTAATAGGAATGATTTTTTCTTATATATTTAAATACTAGGGCAGTGTTTTGGTATCTCTTCTCTCTTTAAACTGAACAGGAACACTAAAATTACAATCTCCACTTATCTGTGTTCTCTTCCCATGGGACAACTTTGTCATCATGGGTTTATTTGAAAGTTCTCCTTTCTGTAACTTTAACACTGGCCCTGGTTAAATCCTCTTCAGGAAAAAAAAAAAAAAATCAGCAGCAGAAAGAAACAAAACATAATTTCTTCTTTTGATGGAAAGTACAAGGTAGCAGTACAGGAGCCACTTAAGCTCAGCAAAGACTTTCCCAAGAAAATAGGAGTTTCAATCTTTCAGCTTTTTGCACATTTCTCTAAAGGCTTGTAGATGGTAGCACAGGGACTATGATGCAGAAGGCAAGGTATTACTTTAATGGAAAGCTGTAACCTTGTGGAAGATATATGTGAATGTTGGTATATGCCCTATATCATGTTCTGTTGGTAAGGATGTGGATGTATGATTTCCACCTTCCTAGAATGGTGAGAGTTCAAAGAGTTAACATGTAGGCCATCAGCGGTCGATTTGTCATAGGATTTTATGAACTGGATGGGGGTAGAAGAAGCCATCTCTCTACAGCCTAGTTTAATCTCACATCGTTTATATTCTTCTAGTAGAGAGTTTTGGTGAGATAGTGATCGGGATGAGGCATCTTTTCCATTATTTGGATGATCTGAAGAAATGCACTAGAGAGGATCACAATGTCAGATAAATTAATTTGTCTATGAGAGACTTTTTGAGTGATATACTTTGGGGAAAGCAGGAAGGGGAATAATAGAGAAAAGAAGGAGAAGGGAGTGTTTTATCCTCTTGTTTCAAAGGAGGGCTTTATGTTTCTCAAATTCTCTATAACTACCAGAGGTTATAAAGTACAGCAACTACAGCAAGCTAGAACAGCAGTCTCAGTGGTGTCATTAAATTATTACAGTGGTAAAACCTGTAGAAATCTTTGGGTTGAATAGTTTGATCCATTTCCTAAAGCTGTATTTTGTTCAGTCAAAAGAAATGCTAAGTCTTCAGGGACGCTTGTGCTTATATTGGCATCTCAGAAAGATTATCTTGGAGGCAGGTAACTTCTAGTCCATTTTCTTGTTTTCCTTAGCATGTTGTCATCTTTTTCTCAATTTCTAGTGATCTGAAGCAGTTTAAGGCTTTTAAAACTTCCTCTCCTTTTTAATAGCATACATATGGTTTCTGACAGCCAATAACACAGCTGAGAATTCCCTCTTATTCATCACTATATACACCACTTTACTTTTAGGTCTTTAGAAAGGTGTGACAATTTTATGCTATGAGAAATCCTATGATAGAAAAGCTAGTGCGTACGTTTTTAATTAAAGTAGATGGTGTGGCTCAATGTAATGAATGCCATATTTTGAAATGAAAATATTTTTTCACCAGTCTGGAACAGAGCAGCAAACAATTAAAAGACAATAAATACGAACATTTTAAATTGTGGTAGCTATCCTTAAGAAAGTATTGATGATTTCAGTTTCTATGGTGTGGAGTTCCCTTCCCATCTAGCCATGGCTTCCTTGGAGTTTTACCTTTCATGTTTTACTATGATAATTAGGACACATATAAGACTTTCAATCTGAGATTATGAAGTACTTATAAAACAGTTATTTAAACTTTCCAGCACTTCTGGATGTGATTATTACTTCACTTTATAGGCATTTTAAAGAAATCTAGAAAGAACATTTAAATATATTTCTAAAAATGTCTCTCTATGGACAGTTTTGCATGTTTTTATAGCTTCCCTAGGAAAATCTAAAAACCTGCTTTAGCAGGGGATTGGACTAGATGATCTCCAGAGGTGCCTTCCAACCCCAACCATTCTGTGATTCTGTGATTCTGTGACTTAGAGACATTCTCCGACCTGGTCAGAGTTCTGGTTTATGTTATCATGCTTAAGTTATATGGTACATGCAAGACTTTGATTACAGACTCTATAAGTAAAATCAAAGCTTTTTATGGATCCTGTGCTTCTCAGGTATGTGTAATGTATACTGACCGTGGATTGACAGTGTGTGGATTATCAGTTGGGTTTTGATGATTGTCAGTGAAGTCATGAACTCATTTTTAATTCTGATGGCTGGACCATTTTATTTCAGTATTTGGGATTAAAATGATGTCTCTCTAAATTCTGAGGCACTGAAGAAAATGGAGTGCAATTTATTCTGACCTCTCTGTTTGTGTCAATTTTACTTCCCTTTTTCACACATTTTAAAAGATGGAATAAGAGAATGACATTCCCTTTCCTTTACTGCAACTTCTGGAGGAGCTGGATGCTGGAGTGTGGCATGAAACTGGCTTAAGAGGAAAGTAAAGAAGCTATTAAGAGTGATCATTGGTCCTGAACTCAGTGATAGTGTTTGTATCCTGCAGTGTGTGAATGGAGAGCAGATCACGAATAATTTAAGAGTTGTGAATCCCAGTAGAAACAACAGATCTGGCATAGATAACTCTCAATAGTAGAGAAACGTCACTCCAAAGAAAACTAATGTGCATGAGGAAAGGGTAATAAGAATCCAAGTTAAAATGTTTGTTTATGCTCAAGCTGAATAAAGTATCTGCGGTAAATTGGAACCTCGTACTCTCTTAACAAAATTTTAATTAGTAAGAACAACAACATACAATTCTATCCTGGAGGAAACTTCCCTTAATTACTGAAAGTAATGAACCTTCATGCTTCAGAATAAGCTTGTTGGTTTTTTTCCTGTTGTTTTTTTTTTTTTTTCCTCTTTGTTTTGGTTCTTTTTGTTTGTTTGTTTGTTTTTGGGTTTTTTTGGTTTTTTTTTTTTTAATAACTGTTGATTGCATTCCATACACTTTGTGCATTTTTAAAGCTCACTGCTCCACTAGCTCATCTTGACAAAAATCCCAGCAGTGAGAAGACTTTATAAAAATATGAATGGTTACCAAGAACAAGATTGAACAACTCAGAAGTTAGGCTTACCAGGCAGTGAAATTTTCAAATTTTGTTATACAATCACTTTTCTTTTTATACTAACTACACTATCAAGAATACAAGAACAAGCTGGCAGTTCATTGAGGGATGCAGCTAATATTTGTTACTTTTTCACTTTGTTTCAGTGTCCAGAGCATCTCTGGAACTTTGTGTGAGGTATCTTATTAATCCAGAGTTTTATTCAGTCCTTTTTTAAAGTACATGTACTGCTGCCTCCATTAAAAAAAGTTAGTTAAACAAACAAAGGTGATAAGACAATTGTTTATATCTCATGATAAGTGTAAAACTGGGACCCATGTGGGAGAAAAAACACTGTTCAGGGACAATGTCATCTTACTGCTCAAATTCAGAAGTCGTTCACACAGATATTTGCATGATTGTGTCAGAGCTAATAATGTCTACTCCATTAGCCTAGTAGTTTGGGTTCAGCTACATGTGAATGAAATTAAACTGCTGCAAGCTGAAGGATGCAGGCTGAAAAGATGCTTACAGATCATCTGTCTCATTACTGATTCTGCATTCCTCAAAGCTGTTCAACTTTGAAGATTGCCTGTAGAAACAGGTTATTCTGTTTAGAATAAATAAAGGTGTAATCAGCTCATCTCTATTTGCATTTGATGGTGAAGATGTCTGTCTCCCAAAGAATGAATGGCGTTCAGTTGTAATGAAATTGCAAGTTTATTAGCCAAAACCTGAATCCTGAGGTGTTAGAGGACATTTTTTTGGAAATGATGAGCATATACCATTGAAGGTAAGAGTAGAGATTTGTAATTTGATTCAACATCCTTTTGGAATATGAAAAATAGAGGATAGGTTTGTTGTGCTTGTTGTAGTCTCTGTTCTTGAGGAGACAGGTTGTAGAAGGTTTTCTAGAGGTTGCCAGCTCCATGATTAGTTCTATTGGATTTCTGTAATTTAGGCAGAATGTGATGAAAAAGTCAGTATCTAATACCAAGTCCCTGTCCATCAGGACAGCACAGGATTGCTAATCACTGCAGCTTGTCTGACACAATCAAAATCATCCTGGCTCAATGTAGTTTTGTGATGATTTTGAGCAGGTATACTGTCTGCAAGGTATTTTTCAGGAATTTAAATGACAGTAATTTGCTGCACAGTAAATTTTAGTGAAGCAGAGAATGCCTCTAAGAATGAAAGGAAAATCTTCTTTTGGAAATATTTTCCCACTGTAATTTTCCAATGAGCTCAGGTTTCTACTGTAGTTACAGACTGATATAATGATGAATAATCTATTGCAAGTTGTTTAGCCCGAAAATCAAAACTTTTTTTTTACTTTCCCGACTAATTATGATTTCTAAAATATTTACTTTGAAGACAACTTTGCTCATTATTCTCTATGTATTGGTTCTGATTTTTTACCTGTTTCTTTGCAGACTGCATAACTGAATGTATTGTAAACAAGAGCATAGAAACCAAACTCAGGATAAATTCTTCTTGCTCAATCCTACTTACAAGCACTAACATGAGACAAAAGAATGTTTTAAGGGAACTGTAAATCAATTTTGTATTGTGTCACTCAACACTTATACAAGGGATTCATCAGACTGCATCACAAATGGTATCACTGCCTGGATCTTTCAGAGCTCTGGTTCAGATCATCACCCCATCCCCAGGCCTATTTGCAGTTCATTTGCTATAACACTAACCTTAGACATAATGTCAGAAAACTTTTTTCTAGGGGGAAGTGAAGAGGAGGATGTAGAAGAAAATTATTTTACTGATTTTTTTCTCCAGCACCCTCAAACTCTTTAACTTCATACAAAAGAACCAGATAACTTTTAAAAATTATTATTATTTATTTTTCAGATGCCACAGTAATATTTCAATATAAAAATGTGTTTCCAAACCAGCATTGCATTTTTTCTAATAGCAGAAGGGAAGCACCAAAGCTAGCTTTGGCTTAGGGCCTCATGAGGGTAAATGAAGAGAGAAAGGATCGTTCAAAGAATGACTCTTAGTGATGATTATGTTTTTGCTTTCAATAACTCTCTGCAAGGGTTAGGTCAAGTAGGTTACGAACACCTTTGTAATATACACTCCTTAGTCTTACCGGGGAGTCATAAGGATTTACTCAAGCAAAAAATTCCCCATGTGAGACAGACCACTGGATTTTAGCTATCTAGCTTGTTATCATAAAGTTTAATAGTCGAGTAAGGATGGGCAATATATATTTTTAAAGACCCAGTGTGAATTAGAGGGAAGCTCATATGGGGGCTTTTTGAGCTAGAAAATATATATATATTTGTATGTCATGGTTCCTTTTTCTATTCTATCTTACCCAAAAAAACCCACATACTCTTTCTTCCTAAATTTCTGTTGTTGGCCAGCACTGTCTTTGATGTGACAGTAAAACATGCCATTTATTTCCTATACAACACAAATTTATGTGGAAACAAGACTGTGTATAGATACCCTCCAAATAATCTATTGTAAGTAAATGTTAAACAATCCACTGCACTAAAAAAAAAAATAAAAAATAATAAATTTGAAAGCAATGTGTCAGGAAATCTCAGGCCAGATACAAGTTAGAGTTTTGGAACATGGTAGATAACTGCAGGTGTGAAAGTGCACTGAGCACTCAGATATATGAAGTGTTGTGGAATTTTTAATCAGAAACAGTTACACTTCTAAGGTGTAACATTCTAGAGGCAGAGCTGGAGACAACATAAACACCTTTGAGTTTTAGAGAAGGAAAAGATCGTTAAAACTGATTCTTTCCTGAGGACTAATTGCTGTCTCAAATGTGACAGAGAAAATGGAGGAGTCCAACTTATCCTTTTCTGGAAAAAGCAGGGAACTTGTTTTGTCACATCCTATGCCCTATGTAAATTTCTAAGATGCAATATGGAAAAAAAAATTCATACAGTATACCTCAGTTCAAAGACTGGGGGCTGAGCAAAAACATATGAGTGGGGTGTGTAATACAGCTGGTTTCTGGTCTTTTTTAAACTTGCAATAGTAATAGAGAAACAGTTATGAAGAAAAATATATAATAATATGATATGCAGAATGGTATAACCATTTTCTAACCAGTTGTGACTTAGGGACTCCTTGAACAAGAGGTTTTTTTCTACTTTTTGTGTTTAACCATACTTGATGATTTTTTCTAACATGAATCTGTTTTTTCACTTTATATTTAGGTGTATATGATTTGGTGATCAATGAAAGTCTATAAAATAACCATGCACCATATGGAAAAAGTGGAAAACTTATATTCTGATCACTCTACTCATTTCTTTTCTCTTCAGTTCTGTATGTTATAAGAAATAGTGAATACTAGCAAAACCAGTAGACAACTTCCAAAAAAAGCATGGGAACTACTGGCATTGAAAAAAAATAGGAGAAAAAGAGCCAGGAACTTTGCAATTAGAGTCATTAATGGTATTATTTTTAGAAGTGCTGAACATTAACAACTGTGTGCAAGCGGGTAGTTCCTAGAACCAATAAAAACCCAACCATAAATGTTCTCACAATGGATACCATGGCATTGAATAGAATTGTTCCTAATTAATCATTGTCTAGGCTTGCTTTGTCCTGCCTTAACAAAGTTGTATTCGATTATGTTCTGTGGAAATCATCTTTAAAATCCTTGCCGGTTGCAGGGGAAGGCTAGGGAACAGACAACACCCCACTCACTTAGCAATTTTATGTTTCATCTTCATGGTAGAGTGAATCAACTATTTGATCTAAGCAATGTAGTAAAATTGAAGTATAGTACTAGTGAATCCTATTGATTATAGGGTGATATATCCCCTGATCCGTATAGGGACTTTCTTGTGCATATGAAATTAAAACTGAAATCCATTATATATCTATTACTAAAAATTCAAACTGGCTCCTACACAGTGTAATATTGTTAACTCACTTTTTTTCTATTCTTGTAAGATTTAGTCTAAATGGAACTTGTATTTTGTAGTTCATTGTATTCTTTCTTGAGTCCATTAGATAGGGAAGTATTCTAACTCCTCCTTTGCCATTATTATTCGATGTCTAATTTAACAGTTTGGGTTTTGTTTTGTTTTTTTTTTTCTGTATAGTTCTTCCTAGGCAGCTTATATCTTCCATTTAACTCTTTGCAGTCAGACCTTATTAATGGCTAAATGTTGATTGAGATGTATGAAAGCCAGCTATTACATTCTCTGTGGAAATATTTTATATATCTTCAGTGAAAATCTGCCTATCTCTTGAACTTATAGAGATTTTATTGACTATACTCCATACTACTTTCAGCCTTTTCTCACTATTTTTTAATAATGAAAGGCTTGAAGAAAAAACAACTGAAGAAGCTTTTTGATCTAAAAAGGACTCTTTATAATGTATTTTTTGCTCTGCAATATGACAGCTTTCTGAAAATGGAGTAAAAGTTGTAATATCTGATCTCATAACCCTTATTCCTTTGAAAGATAAATGTTCCAAAGCTTGGTTATTATTTTAAGAAAAAAAAAATAGAAAACAATAGCTGCTGCTAGCCAAGCCTATTAGAACCATAAACACTAATTACAGAGATACATGGCTGTATAACACTTAGTTAATACTTTTTTTTGGTAAAAGAGATTAGAAATGTTAAGATTGGTACCCTGGTGAGCAAAAGGCATTGCAGTGAGTTGCCAGAATAAGTCAGATAATAATCAGGTGTTCCTGTTCCAGTAAGGCAATAACACATATGATAAATAGAACATTTAAAAAAAATCCACAGTAGTCTGCCATCTAACAGTAATAATCCATGATCTGTCCATCAACAACTTTTTCATTGTGCTAGCAAAATTATGGGGTAAAGTGACACAACAGGCAATTTCTCTGTCATGAAAGGGCCATATACTTTCCTATATATGTTAAATGTACAGCCATGGTAGATTAAATAATCTGATGTTGCCTGATACAGCGCTATTTTGAAATGGAGTGGGAAAATGCTTGTGGAATGCACAATAACTTTTTATTGAGCAAGGTTCAAGGAAGGTGGAATAACTTTTGCTGTTTGCCATTTATTATTCTGTTACTTGCTTTGAAAACAAAAGAAACTACCTATAAATTCTCTGATAAATGAGCTCAATGGATGCCTTGTTTCACTGTAGCTTCCACATCTATCACCATGTCATGTTCTGAGTTATGTTATGTCATAAATTACTATAGCAGTAAATCTTGACAAATTTTGATAGAGCTGTGTCTCATAACAAGAACACGCTAGTAAAAAAATGTCATTTGCTGCTCTGGAAAAAACCCTAGTGATACTCCAGAATCCCTGAAATCTTTGTGAACAAATACAAACCAAACCAGACAATTTAATTGACTCTCTAAGAATGATGGGAATGGTTAAATTGGGTGCTCCTCCACTTTGCAGAATATAATTCGTTTAAGGGAATTAAAAAAATAAAATAATGACTGGTATCTTTCAAATTAAGTAGAAAATTTGAATGTTATGTAATTGTTAAGGTATGTCTTGATGTCTGACCTGAAGACTATGGAAGAATCTGGAAGCCATTTGTTGAGTTGTGGAGACTTTTATGTTACATCACAGCACTGTTTTAAATTTGGATTTTTAAATTGATTAATCATCAGTAATATATATATAGGTGTTTCTATATATATTTATAGGTATACTCACATGCTAGCTTTGTAACAATGCAGCAAAGGTAGCATCAGGGAAATAATTAAGGAAGCAGATCTGGCAATAACGTCAATTTTCACTCAGTGACCTGAGAAACAGCACTTCTTTGATCGGTAAGACTGACTATTTCAGATGTTTAAAGCAGGTCCAGAAGTTGTCAAAGTCAGCTTTGGATTGACTGCAGAGGGAAGTTAGAGTTCTAAACTGAGATACCGCCAAGACCAAAGTACGCGACAGAACCTCCTACTACCCCGTTCCACCTAGATATTTAGTGTTTTGGATGGCTAGATCTAGAAATTGTCTGGTCTCCACATGCAGCTGTACCTCCTGGTGCCTGAGCATGTCAATGCCACCTTCTTTAGAAAGACTCACCCACTCCTTTCCAGACAAAGCAGAAAATTAAATACTCCAAGTAGGCTTCCATATGGATGGTATTAATGGGCAAAGTTTGCCAAAGCGAACTACAATATGGGCCAAATGTTGTGGTAGATACAATCTATGTGACAACACTACAGCTTGAAATAAAGTCCTCTATCAGAGGACTTTGGGGTGAAAACGTTTGTGTATTTGTACATCATTGCACCTTGTGAAGACATTGCACCTTCACAATTGCCAAATGTTGAGAAGCTCCAAATAAAGATCCATGCTGCTAGCTTTGGTTAGTTTATTGTACGCTCAAATGATTTCATTCCACCTCATCTTTAATTGACTGTGATTTAGTTGTGTCAGTGTGGCTTGATTCATACTAATGGGTCATGGCTGTCATTGATAAAAATGTAACCAGCAATTCTTGAACAGAGAGGAGAGGTACACAATCAAGAATAAACTTTTGTTCAACACATATTCAAGTAGCACTTAATATGAAGTAGTTTATAAAAAGTCATAGTAGTTTTGTACAATTGTTTTGAAGATTAATATTTATACAAACCCAACATATTTATTACATGATCAAAACTCTATTCAACTTCTGCCTCTGATATCCAGAAAAAAGTCTGTTCTGAATAAGTATTTGTTTTCATTTCCTGGTAACAATAAAATTTAGTGTAAAGTCAAAATTTTATGATATCTTTATCTTAGAAGAAAAAAGTCTCAAAATGACAAAAAGCAACAGTCTTTGAGGATCATTTGTTTGTTTGTTTGTTGTACTGTTTGTGTCACATTGGTTTATCTTAGGTGAAATGAAAAATAGGATGGAAAAGCTCATTACACTGCAAGGGAACAGCTACTATGCTTGAGCTTGCACTTAGGACAGTTATTAACTTTTCCTTTCATTTTGTCATTTGGTCCTCATTTTTGATATTCCCCAAATACCAGCCAATCCTTTACCTGCCTACCCCCCTCCCCCATTGTCCAGTTTTATTTCATACTTCCCACTTCACTACAAATAAGCTGCAAACTAAAAAAAAACCAACAACCTAGTCATCCTCCCCCCTTACTTGCTTCATGGCATTTAAACTTCTCTGCATGGTGTTTTATGTCGGGAACAGATTCCTTTTGTCAGTCTGATATACCTGCCCCGGTTCCCCAACTCCTTTATTAAAATCACTTTTCTAAAATAAGGTTCCTTTCAGCTCTCTCACAGTAACCCTTAGTAACATCAGCAGGGAGATGACTCAAATTCATTAGTGTTAAACACAAACTGATAAGGCTCACGAGTACTTAGGTCTATGGACCGCAGCTAAGTCTCATAACACCCTAATGGTTTTTGTGCAGATTGTCCAAAGGAAGTTCCTCAGTGAATTGACCATAAATGCAATTTTCTTCAAAACAATTCAGTAAATTGTTATTTGATGGGAAGGTGTGATGGGTTTGAGTCTTCACATAAGAGATTCAGTGGAGCAGGCTGCAGATGGCTTTTCCCTGCCATCCCAGTCCTTGGCCCAGTCATGTAATGGGATGCTCTTGTACTACACTATATATCCAAAGAATAGCCGTGCTGTTGCTGCCAGCTTATGTTCCTCATTGCACCTCCCTCCCACCTCGTTATTATCATCTTTAGGAGATAGCCCCACCTAGGTTACCCACAGAAAGGGTTGCCAGTATGCATGCAGAAACCACTTGAATTCAACAAACTTCGTGACTCTAAGGATTTGACCACATGGTCAGGGGCTAAGTTTATAAGTCTGAGGGATCAGAAGATTGCGTATATGTCAAGGAGGAAACGCACTCTACTCAAGTGACGTATATAATAGAGCTTTTCGGGGGGAGTGGGGGAAGAGTTGCATTACGGTTACTAAAATCTAAATTGAAACAATTGCCTCTTCACAAAGTGCATAATCAGGTATTTAATCATATTGTTATAGAATACAGAAGTATGTATTAAACTTAATTGTGTACTGTAGCTTTTAGATCAAATTAGCAGTTAAGCATTTAGATCAAAGAGACTTAAACTTGTGCTGAAGTACTTTTGCGATCTGGATCTATAGATGTTACATTTTTTTTATTCATGTTATTGTCCTACTTGGTATCTTTTGAAGAAATATAAGGTTATTTCATTTTATGTAAGTAGTATTTCTTCATTATACTATCCAAAAGAAATCTTTGTGGAACAAGAATTATACTTGATGTGGTTTTCCATTACAGATATGAAACTTCTTACAGAAATGTGTTTACCCGAAATTCCTTTTTTTTTTTATTCCTACTGAAAGAAAATAACTGCATAGCTCAGAAGTTTGACTTTAAGAACATGAATCATTCACTGGGCTTTTAGTGGGACAATTTATATGTTTAAAATTAAGATTATGAACACAAAATTGCTGAGTGTGGGACAGGGCAATTCATGTGAGTGCAATGTGAAGCAAATTGTTTATCCTATAGTGTTAAATGTTGAGCTGCAGTCTCTATTTATGTATTCAGATGCCCAAATTCATGCAAGCAAGATCACCAGTTTGGAAAAATCGCTCTGTCTCACTTTCTAGATTTTCTTTACAGTAACTACAGATTTTAAAAATAGTTTTTATTCAAAGCCCCAGAGAACTAGACATTGCTTTTCTTTATTCCCAATGAAATTGCTTGTCTGTATGTAGCTTTTTTATTTTTACCTGAATCCATTTCACAGCATTAATTTACAGGGAATTTTTTTTTTGTTGCTGATTATTAAAGATTTTGAAACGTGTGTCTTTGTTTTCCTTTTAGCTTTGAAAAACTGTGTCCTTATTTTATCAAGTTCAAGTATCTTTAAGTAGTGTAAGCTGAGCCCAAGAATGTTTGATCTTGTGGAAGTAAGTTCTTTGATCAAATATACATGTTAATATTGTTTGGGTTCGGATTTCAGAAATTATTTAAATGTGACAAAGTGAAGTTAAACTGCATACAACAGCTTCATTAACTGTATGTATTCCACACCTCAAATAACACACTACAGTATAGGTAAGAATGAATGTATGGTTATTCAAGAAAGGCAAAGAAGGAAGGAAGAAACTAATGAGGACAACATATGTCATGCTCCTAAGATCATTTCTGTAGTAAAATGACTGCAGACATATGAAGAAAAAATCAGTCTGGATGAAAAATGAAACAACAATGGTTTCTTCAAAGAATTTTGTTGGTATTTTAAGGTCATTTCTATAAAGAAAAATGAATTTGGAGCAGAGACAGCAACACTACAGTCCATATCAAAAGGCAGTTGAAGAGAATCTCAGTTATTACTCTGATAAAGCCAGTTCCAAGGTCCAAACTTTGCTGTACATGAGAGTAATTTTTCCTAAGGCTAGAAAGTGAATTTTGTTCCCAGTTAGGAAGGTGCAAATGGATCTAGGACATCAACAGCCTTTGGGTCACTGACACAGTTTATAAAATTTAAAGTTTTGAAAAAAAATATAGCAAGTTCAAAAGCAGTAAGTGTCTTTGAAGTTTGAAAGCAATGTCTTCCCACAGGAGTGAGTATGAAAAAAACGTCAAGTAATTAATGTCGTATAATATAAAAGCCTAATGCCACTATACATAGATTCCTGAAGTATTTAACACGTTATGGCATAATCATTTATTTTTTGCAGATTCTGTATAACTATTTGAGGGGGAAAAATAATTTTTAGTATTTTTGAAGGAACTTTGACAAAAGTATGTTGCAAAGTTGAGTTGAGATATCAGTACTGCAATAACCTCAGTGTTTATATCCCAGAATTACTGCATGGTCACAGAATTAACATCTTTGAGAGAACAGGTTAAGAGAGGACCATTCTTCAATACCATACATATTAGTGCTTAGAGCTTCTCACAGGGCAGCAGATCTCTGTGATCAAACCCTGCTTTCACTTAGGCAGAGGAGTAATTTTTGTTCCCAGGTCTGTTTTTATCTGCCCTGTGAAATAATTGTCTGGGATTAGGGTGATCAATGAAGAGTCGTGACTGAATTCTGAATGGAGGGTGTGGACTTTTCTGGACCACAGTGAAAACTTGAGTCCATTAGAAAATTAAGGAATGGGTTTCATCCTTGACTCATCATTTCCAAGTGTGCAATTTAGGGAGATTTCTGTTCTCGATGTTAAAATGTGGTATTAGGGTCCTTCACTAGATGCCTTGATCATGATGTGCTTCCAGGTACTGTGGGTGCTCAATTCCAAGCTGTGATGCCTTCCTGGTGGGCTCTTTGCTGCTCTACCTGAGAGCCAAGCACTGGGATGCCCAAGGGTGAAGTTAGTGTCACTAGAAACACTACTGTCTTTCTGTAACCTTGGTTGTTTTTTCATGATGTCTTAGGTGAGAGAGAAAAGATGGGATCTTTACATTTTTAGAGCTGAATAGTTACTGATAGTACCTCCATTTCTCTGTCCTTTCACCAAAAGTCCGTTATTTCTGGTCTGTGGCAAACACAGTATAATCAGTTTCTTCTGCTGGGTCTTCTTTTAACACTTCATATTTATTAAAACAGGAGATAGTACATAGTTACATTCAGGAAAACACTGCCCTCACTTCAGCTATTACTTCAAAGAGGAAAGTAGCAATATTGTATCTTTCACCTGAGGGTCACTGAACTCTGGAAGTAGCTATTGAAAGAAGATTGCATGCCCCTTTTTTCACCATGGTGCGTACTAAGCGACACTTAAAATTTTACACATGCAGTCACGTTACCACAGATGTGCAATTAACCCCAAAGAAAAATGTATTTCATATATAAATTATTTTTTATGAATTCATATACATTAATATGATATTCCAAAAACCCCAGATTTAGTAAAGCTTCTTAGTAAGTATATTTCCCCCCTCTGATATTGCAGACTAGTTTTGGAGTGGGACATGGCTGCGTTCTGATCGTTCTAACTCAGTTGCATTTATGTAATATCTGGTTGTCTATAACTGCCTCACTTTACAATTTGCTTTTAGGATTTGGGTGAGCCTTTAATAAAGCTGCAAATGAATTTCCTGACTGACTTCTCAAGTTGCAATACTGCATCAACAGCAGAGAGGTGGTTTTTTCCCTTTTTTTGCTGTGCCATGAACTACATAGAGGTAATGAAATGATCGCACTGTTCCTGAATCTCCCTTTAAATAAATAGGTTTCAGGCTTTGTGTAAATGGGTAATGAGCCAGACCGATGTCCACAGCTTCTGCACAAAGAGTGTGACCCTTGTACAGCACTTTGCATCAGCACTGACTGGTTTCCTCCTACTTTCTCTCACTATTTCCAGGTAATACTTGTTGAAAAAAAACCACAAAAAAACCTCAACCAAACAAAAAACCAACCAAAAAAACCCAACTCAAAACCCAACCCAACCAACAACAAAAAACCCCACCCAAAAACCCCCAAACCAAACAAACAAACAAAAAAAATCACTCCTGGCCTTAAAACCATAATTTGTGTCACCTAGCTAGTTTGCATAATCCCCACAGCTTGCTTTGGAGCTGTCAAATTGCACAGGTTTCCACTTTCCATTGTTCAAGTTGGCAGCCTGAAAGCTGAGTATCCTTCATCCAGATTCACAAAATACTCTTCACATTTTGTTTTAATAGCACTTAGTGTGAAGAACATAGAGGAATGAAATGCTTTTCACTAGTAGGAAATTTAGGGGGAAAACAAGTGAGTAAAATTTACTGGATAGTTTCAATCAGATGAAAAAGGTGTAAGAATTGTGAAAGAAAATGATGTTTTCTTTTAATCATCTGTAAATGGAAAATTACTTTTTATTTGAAACAATCCAGCAAGATACTATGATTTTTATTTCAGAACAATCATTTTTTGGTGATTTAAGGTAATTTAAAGTGTGACATTTTCCTGTTACCATAAGCGTGAGAATTGTATTATGATACATGGATCTTTTAAGCTACATGAAATCTTGTTTTTTCCACAATCTAAAAAAATTCTAGTCATTTCCGAGTTGAAAATTAAGTACAGAAGGTGCTTCCCCCTTCTGCCATCCATGAAAGAATAGCAAAACTGCCGTCCAAACCAGGAATGTAAAAACCCCTTAAAATCCTGTGGCCTTTTCCTATATGTCTGTGTTGTCCCACAAACAGTTATTTATCTGTAAACACAGCCATTTTTTGTTCACATGTTAGGTGAAAATTGATGTTCATTTATGGCAGTACATAAAGGGAAATGGTGAGTTGTTTGATGATTTCAGCATTTTATAGTGGTGTAAAAATGGGCTGCCACTCACTGTAAAAATGAATCATCATTTTGCCTCAGACAGAACAGATTTCTGTGACCTTTTTATTTGCTAGAAAACATAAATAATAATTCATTAGAGAAGCCATCTTGTCCTGGTTTCTCTTAAACAGATTTTATACGATGGGTCAAACTTTCACAGAAGAATCTCTCATTTTCATGGATGACCTGCTCTGTAGCTACATTTGCCACAGATTATTGATTTTTTTCATGTGACAAGGGCAATATGAGACACTACTGTGTAGTTAGAGTAATAGATCTAATCCTTGGGGACTTACTGACATGGCCAGTCTATACCAATGTTACATTTAATATTGAAGCTGAGTTGCTGTAGTATTTTATTTGTGTATTTTGAAGAGCTACATATCTCTCAGGGTCTTTCTGGCTTATGAAAATCCCATGAATTCACTTGGAACTAGTTTAACAGGTGAAAAAGTTTCCCCATCACTTTCAGATGAATTACTGTCATTTTGAATGAATGCCTTTGAAAGAGGCAGTCTGTAGAGAAATTCTTTGACAATTTTTTAGTGTTAGAACAGTTGTACTTCCTCTTTGTAAGTGGCTGCATTTAGTTACGGATCTGACAGAGTTTTGTCTTCCTTCCATTACCATATTTACAGAAATTGTTCATGAAGGGTGGAGAGAAATCAGGTAAATGACCTCAAGACCAGCTGTCAGACTGCAGGTTTGTCTTGAGGACTCTGTGCAAATGTCAGGGTTGCTTCCATGTTTATTGTACCTTGGTATCACCCACATCAAAAATTAGTCTCTTTAAAAGTAAAATGATACTTTGCTTCATTTATTGCCTATTCCATCAGTTTTGGTGTGGTTTGACAGTGAAACAAGATGCTTCCTGTTCATATACCACTGACAGTACAGCTCAAATTATGTCCATGATGTCACCTATACAACTTCATAGCTTTCATGTTTTGTCTTTAATAACATTTATGAAACACCTTTTCACCTGTGCTAAATAAACAATTCTGTTGGAATTAGAAATAGGATCACTTGCTTTCAGCTGTTTGTTCTGAATTAATGACAGAAATATTAATGTCCTGTGATGCCCTGAGATAAACACTACTGGAAAAAAAGGTAATTCGTATTTTATAAAATCTGAAGAAGAGTGACAAAATGAATTCACCTAATTTAAAAAATGTCAGATGTATTTTTACTATAAACATGAACAGTTATGAGGCTGAATACAAGTTACAAATTATGAGGTCCTAGTTTTATGAAACTGAATTTAAGGACAAAAATATGTTTTATATTGTAAGATATTCCAGGATTGTGGACAAGTGTATGTAGAAAACAAATTCTTAGTTTCCTTGGTAGTCAAGATGAGGAAGTAATCTGCATATTTTTCCTCCCATGGCTTTTGTAACTGGCTTCCTCTCCAAGTTCATAGATCTGATATTCGAATTTCATATTGACAATAAGATACAGAACAATAGAAATCATTATACAGTGTAATACTTATCAAATGGCTTATGAGATTTTGGTTCAATAAACCAATTCTATGAAAGCAAATCAACACAGGACATATTAAGGTATATTTTCACACCATAGACAACAGACTCAATTTTTGTTGGACAATTTAAATGTCAAAATAACGGATTTACTTATTTTTGTTACATGAAATAGAAACCTACGTAACAATGGACTGAAAATTCAGCTTGTAACAGAGGTATCTTATAAAACCAGTTTGCATAACCCAAGACTGAATCCCATTTAATAACAGATTTCTTATTTGTGAATATAGCTGTCACTAAACATGTACTGCATGTGGGCAATTTGTGAAACCATAGCCAACGTTTGCAGGATCACAATGCAGGGAACAGTTTTCAATCATTTACTCAAAAAAACCCACCAAAAAACCAAAATCAAACCAAAAAACTCAACTATATGGCCACTAGAAATCAAGAAAGAAAAGACTAACAAAGGTGAAAAGGAAATCAAAACCCACATTGGCTTTTACATTACTTTTGTGAAACTGATTTCCCTCTCAGGTTTTAGAGTAACACTCGTAATATTGGTAGAAAAATGCTGAGGGCTGTCCAGTGGTGGAGCCATGCAGATCAATTTGATTGAACTTCAGTGTCTGGAGACACTATCGATCCTAACATACAGAAGAACCAGGTCGTTTCAATCTAGGTATGCTTAGTACTAAGAATTGCCTTATTCAGTCTGTGGTAAAGTCTCAAAATTACACAGTCCTAAGGAGAAACTGAAGCAGTTTTGTCTGTTCCCTATTAAAAAAACCCCAAACAAACCAACCTCTTACCAAACCCATTGCACTACTGTGCTACAGAGTCCTTTCAAAATACTTTCCACTTGCTTTTATTTCTTTTATTTCTATTGCTTCATTCATGTATTTCCGTTACTGAGGTTTCTTCTGACCTATTTAAAACCTCACTGCCTCTGAGCTGTAGCATCTGATTGGAATAAAAATGACTAGAATGTGGGAGCTGGGTTCATTTTTTCTGGTTTAATCAAGCACAGGTGTAAAGTTGTTTTTATTTTAGATAAAATAAATTCGAAGATAGCACATTTTCCGGCGAAGTAAAGCTTGAAAAAGGGGCATATTTTCAAGTGTCACTAGTATGGAAAACTAGTTTTTGTGACAAAACTGTGAAATATTCCCTTTCATCATCAGGTACAAATTCTGCCGTCAATTCTAACCACAGTTAATTAATGGTGGTAGAAAAAAGGCCAAAATGTGTTGGTTTAGAACTGTCCGTTTTGGCTTAATGAAACTGGATGATTAATGAAGGCAAGAATCATGTCAGCATTAAAATTTTGTATACAACACCTGTGAGTAATGCTTCTCTGGATGCTGAAACCAGGGTAAAGCCTTTTAATTCTTATTTTGCAATTGCACAATTGAGTTGCATTAAATAAAATAGTGAAAAGGCATGTCTTAATTTGTCTTTGTGGATATGTTTTGCTGACTTGTCACGGCCACTGGCCCATGGCCACTTGGAGGTAAATCCAAGACTGTCAGAGCCAGTCACTTTTATTGATAATTTTTCTGGGCCTGGTACTGGTGAATGTCTTTATTAATTAATCATAATAATGATATATATATATACATACCTGATTCAGTAGAAACCATTTTATTCATAGCACTAATTTTATCAATGGTGTGATATAATGTGGCTTTAATGTAATTCTTAACTTCCATCCTCAGGAAGAAAATGTTGGACATCAGTAAAAGAGGGAAAACCAGAGAAAATCTCTCACAGAATAAACATAGAATCCAAAATATGGAGTTAAAGTATGTTGCCTCCAGACTAGTTTTTATGTCGTGTATTTGTTTAAAATAACAAAGATCAGTACCAAAGAATAAAAGGCTCTAGGAGTTGCTAGGAGTTTAAAATAAATATACTTAATCACTAGAATAATCTTATTGTCAAAAATGACACAATCCAGGGCAGGATTTAGTAATACCTTTCCTATTGACAGAACATTGAAACAAGTGCTTATTCTAAACTTAGTAAACATAAACTTAGCCCTGTAGTGAATAATTGGGAAAATTTAACTCACTATGAGCTTCACATTCAAAATGGAACAAAAACAAGGAGAGAACTGCGTTATGTGCAACAGCAAGAATTATGTCAAACTTTCTGGGACATTGTAACAAGAAAAGAAAATATCTTCACAGGCCCCAGCTCAGTTCAGCACTCCTGTCTGTAACAGTGACAACGTGGAGGCTGGAAGTGGCTGCAAAGTTGAGCATCTGTGCGGACTGACTGACTGTGAATCCTAAGAGTTTGTATCGTGCTAGAAAACTGAAGTGTGTCTCTGAAGGTGTTTGGTAGGGTCCTGTTTGATAGATACTTTAGAGTGAGACTACATTACCGCCCTCCTCACCTGGCCTTGTTTACTCAGGCACGGCACACAGCGAGGGTAGTACTGCCTGTTTCAGGGGACATTTCAACTTACTGTGGTTTACATATGTTTTATTTTACAGATTTTCTCTTCAGCAAGCTATTCCAAGAGATTCACATGCAGAAGTCAGCCAAGGGCTTAAAAAGTAAACATATTATATGTTTTATGTATTATATATATGTGTGTATTATATTACATACAATATTCATCAGATTCTGTTATTTGCTCTTACTATGGTATAACTGAAAAAGATTTCGTAAGGTATGAATATTGCACAATTATTTTGTCATGCAGAATATTTTGATATCAGAAAGTTATTTGATAACTGTTAGATTGCTAGACATTTTGAAAGCTGGCATGAAACAAAGTCACTGTCAAGAACATTTTCAGCTGTGACACACAGATGTCATGAAGTTAATTGGCAATGGAAAGAAATCGTACAAAATCCAAATATCATTTTATCATTGGAACCAAAATGACTTCAGCGTGACCCTGTAAAGCAGTGTATTGATTTTCAACTTCTATTATTACTGTGCTTTACCTACCTATGATTCCAGGTCAGCTCAATTTTCAGAAAGGTCTGAGGTCAAATACAGATTTACTCTTCCCACAAAAGCAAAAAAAAAAAAAAAAAAAGTTTAGGTGTGCACACACAAAGACTAAATTCATAAAAGAAATTATTATGCCACCATTTGTATTTGTCTTTATTCTTATGGCACAATTTTATTGACAATTATTGGAGTAGACTAGGCATATAGGAGTGCAAACAGAAAAGCACATGATGTGTACAGCATCATAACTTTGTATGGCATTCTTTAACACCTACAGGTACTTAAGGATACAGAAAGAGGGGGAGGTGGTCTGCTGGGTTGGGAATATGTTTTCAGCAGAAGTGCAAGAAATGGGGTTTAATAAGAGAGAAGTGAAAAATGAAGAGATTTTACCACTTCCCAGAAATTTCTGATCATATTATGATTCCAGTGTTTGGTTTAGAACTCTCTTTATGTGGAAGATATTGCTGTGTTACATTAGACCCTAGATGTCGTCATTAAGGCCAGGTTCCCACTAGGCTAAATACAAATACACATACCCAAAGACATTACAGATAGTGGGATAATTCAGTATCAATACTTACAGTTTGCAAAGTATAAGTTACTGGAAAATGCCAATAAATCCCTGAAAGGTAGGCCTTGAAAAACTTCAACAGTCAACAGTGAACTTGAATAACAGAACAGGTTCTGCAGCCTTTATTCATAAATAATGAGTATATTTGATGTGTAAAATTCTTTTTTTGGTATAAGCATGGCCAGGTAAATCTGTTGTGTTGGAAATTGCTAAACAGGTTTTTTTACTGTCTCCTAAATTCAAAACATCTAAATTAATTATTTTTGCATCCAGAAATACTGGATCATGTTGAGACCAAGACTAAATCCAATCACTTTTAACCCTACAAATAAAGAGTTTACAGAGTTAGAAGGTATGAAAAACACTGCCCTTTTTAAGTTTTCATATTAGTGTAGTAGCTGCATGGGTAGTCCAAGTAACCCGTTATTGTCAGAAGTGAACATGTGTAAGTATTTATCAATAATGCCAACGAGGGATTTATGATGTAGCTTTAAATTAGCATTTCATATGCCTCATTGCGTTTGAGTAAAGGTGATAAGAAGAATCCTCTATGGAATAATCACAAAGTCTGTCTTCTTGTGTCCATGGAAGGGAATTGTTTCCATGCTGTGTTCTCTTACTCTCATCAAAACAGCAACTAACCTAAAGGGAACTTAAGTGACAAGCCAGTAAGCATATCAACTCCTTTAGGATTACTACACAGGTAAAAGGAGGTGCTCTGGCAGATCTGAAGGAAACATTTTAGCTGTTCTAGATATTCCCGTAGAACACAGCATGCACATGCTGCTCTACAGTTTCTCCATTCACACCAGCCCCCTAAATTGCCACATGATTTTAAGCTGACTGTAATGAGCCCTGCTTTACATCTGTAATTGGTGTTTCACATAGGCAAATTAAACTTAAGAGTGTTCTGGGGTCTGGTTCGGGGCTGAGTCATAGCGAAGTGTCAGCTGCTGAATCACTTGTACCACTGTTTATGAAGGTCAAACACCCACCGGCACTGACCTTTCTTCAGTTTGTGAGACATAACAGTCAGAGCTGGCAGGACTGCTGTCCGTATTAGAAAATGTCAATAGATATCTTGCTGTTAGATTCAGAGTCTATTTGTACAACCTTTAATCAGTATTAGACATGACATAGGTCAATGCAGTACCTTTGGCATCCAGATTCAAAAGCTTTACTTCGAAAATATTACAACACAAATCATATATCTAAATGTTTGTCATTCCAAACATGAGGCAACCATGCTTTGAAAATGTCAGAAGGATCTATATCTTGTTTTCTTTCTTTCCATCTCTGTGGAAGTTCTAGCTACAATGATTTCTCAAAGCAGATTTTTTCGAGTGTGTCTTACATGTGCACGAACACAGCTATTATGTTTTTGCAGACAATTTCCTTTGTACATTGTTCTGTTACTTTTGTTCTTACAAAACTCATAAAATAAAAATACATTAATTCCTTAAAGAGATCATTGTTTCTGATAGCTCTGCTTTTTGTCATTTGGAGCATCAGGTAGATGCTTCAGGTTTTATAGACACCACTTTTAAGAAATCACAACATTGCCTGTAAAGAAAAAGTCATTCCACTTCAAATATACACTATGTATTGAAATTCAGGCACTTACATTGCAGGAAATAGAGAGATTTAGGTCAACTGTTTAGGACACGAAATGTTGGTAAATATTGAAGAATTTGAAACATCTATTAGAAAATTTTAATATAATCATTACGAAAGAAAAGAGAATGTTTCCATGCCTCTACCAAAAGTTCATGATTTATTATTGCTCTTTTCCAAACTTAGTCCATATGATGAGGGATACTTACACTACAGTTTTCTTAAAAGCTCCTGAAAAATCTGTTCTACACAGTGAAGTTAATTATTTCGTTTAGAATGAAAGTAAAACACATTAACTCTTCTTTTTATTAAAATAGAAAAGGATGCTTCTCTGCCTTTGAATAATAAGAGCATAAACTCTGTTGTCTGTAAGCTAAGGACATCAATAAAAACCCCTTCTTTTTCAGGAATCTAACACTATAACTCAGAAATAAAGGTGGAATTTGTGGGTCTGATGCTGACCTCAGTGCCTTCACTGACATCTGTGTGGTACTTAGGGAGTGCAATCAGTACCAAATCCACTGTGAAGACTGCAGTATTAGAGCAGGAATTGCAAATAACTGCTAAGAATGTTTTCCTAAGGTTTAACCACTGAGATTTTCTATAAATTGTTTTTTGTCGTGCTTGTCACGCCTGTTTTCTTTTACTGGGTCGTACTGCCACAGTAAGGCAAAGTGCATTGCTCCTTTGAAGAAGGAAGACTGGCAAAACAGATATAGGAAATTTGAAGACAGAAATGATGTGATTAGTCTCTTCTGGCTAGGTGTCTGCAACGTGGATGTCTGCTGCTTTGGAGCTTTTAGTCAGTGGAGAGAAAGAGGTACTCTTAGTATGCAGTTCATTTGACTTATTTTAAGTGTCTGTTCTAGTATAAGATAAATTGCTCCTCAAAAGACCCTGTTTCTTTTTATCAGCTGTAAAGGAAAGCTAAACAGTTATTTCAGAAGCATAAATCTACCTTATAGATGCCTGTGTTTTGTCAGATGAAACCCACTGATTGTCTACAGTGAATAGAAAGAACCAGAAATTTATTTTATTCTAATACAAGCCTGTGTTCGGTGTTAAAGCAATATGACTTTGAAACTGATTACGGCAATTTAGATTGAGTCTTTTTGCACTGTTAAACGTAATGGAAGACAAGCGCCATAAGACAAAATGCAAGAAAGGCTGGTATAGTACTAAGCACGCAATCAGTCCTACACAGCCCAACAATACAATCAACTGAGTGCATCTGCAAGGATTTTTTTTCTTGTGCCATCTCCACAGGGGTTTTCACAGTTTCAGGAATGAGATGGCTTCAGAAGGGACGATGAGGGAGTGGGGACTCTGTAAGGGACAATAACCCAGCATGTATCACAGAGCTCACGCACAAAAAAGGACGTTTTGCTTGAGTGTGCAACGTAGCATGGTGCAGAGATTCCTGAGATAACTTTGCTCAGTGCAAACCAGGTGACAGGCAGTATGTGTCACATAAGGCAGTGGTTTGTTTACACAGCTCTGACTCTTTAGGAAGCTGAGCCAGCCCTTCTTAGCACCGCAATGCACATGTGTGCCAGCTCCGCTGTGGTTAGGTCAGGAATCCCTGTGCCCTGCATCACAATGTCGTATAAATATAGTCACAGAGCAGCAATGAATGGCTGGGATGCCCCAGCTCTCTGCAGTGCTGTAGGTTGGACTGCAATATGTAAGGAAGGCCCAAGTGCTGGGTGGGCATCAACGAATTACCCAGGCACAAAAGTTAAAAAACCCTGATTCTTGTAATATTCTGTAAAAGCAGCTCTGTAATTCTTTATTTCTGGTATAAATGCATGTCAGCATTAAGAGATCAAATTTTGTGGACTGGAAGACTTTTGGCAGTCAAATTATATGACTCCTCTCAAAACCAGATATGTCTGAGAAATTTAGACATGATTTAAAGTACACTAGTTACACATTTCTGCATTCTGAAAGAATCTTGTTAACTCAGTGGAATTCCAAATTCTTTGCATAAAAGTAAGACCAGAAGGGAGAATATTTTCTACATACTTAACTATATAGGGATTTTTATCACTAGATATGTTACATACAGAGAAATTACATATTTAATATATATAATATAATTGTATTTATATAGATATGTGTCTGAATAATTCTCTCTGGAGTTACTCAAAACCCATCTGGACACAGTCCCCCCCACTTGTCTTAGCTGACCCTGCTTGAGCAGGAGGGTTGGGCTACAAGACCTTGAGAGGTCCCTTCCAACCTAAATAATTATATGGCTGTGTGATATTAATGAGTTTAAACAGGTTTTAGACAAAGGAAAATGGAGGAAAATGTGGCCGAAAAGTTTGTTGGTGTTCCTTTTTTTTTCTTCTTTTTTTATCCACCCCCACTCCCCACTCCTCCCCCCCCCCCCCCTCCCCCCCCCCCCGAATGAATCAGACATATTATGGTAGAAATCATGGGAAAAAAAATATCTGCATACAAAACTTCAATGAAAAGTCCAGTTTTCATCATAAATGACAGATTTCCAAGTGAGACTTGGGATCAAGGTTACACTTCCATTTCATTTTAATGATAAACTCAAGTCAGAATGTTGTTTTATGGCAGTCAAGATGTATTCTTTTTTGAACCTCCATGATCTTTCTCAGCCTTGGCAGTATCCAGTTGTCATGTTGTAATTCCTTTTATTAGAGAGATGAAGGGAAAACATTTTGAAAGATTATTGTGAAAACAAAAGCCTAAACCATGTATAAAATCATACAAAAGTCTGACAGGGTCTAGAAAGGTATCTGTGCTTAATGCTCAGTTCCACTGGAAATTCTTTTGTGAAATTTGCCAACAATGATAGCTGATGTCCTGATCAGGCCCTACTCTTCCGATGGAACCATCTCCTCATCACTTCCCTGCTGGAGTCGTATGTCAGTTTGCTGTGAGACTATGTGAACACGTAGAAGTTACTGCTCTTTCTTGCTTTTGAATTCTAATAAGAAAGAAAATCAGATGAATCAGTTACGGTTCATTGTGGATGCTACAGAAGATGGGAACTGCAGAATTTTACAGTTTAACAGTATGCAAGATCAGACTGGGCTTGCCACTGTGGGTGAACAGAGATAAGAGTGCAGTAGAACTGTCTCCTTCCAAATGTACATAGTTAGTCTGTGCTAGAGCTGCTATCAGATCTGTGACTGACGTAAATCGACACATTTAGATAGAAATGCAGCAGTTTCACTTATTGATATCAGATAAGGGTGGATTCCAAAGGAGCACAGGAGGCTGAAAGGTAGCACCACCAGTAGTTCTTGTTGCTGTTAACAAAGTTAACAAAGGTTAATTCCAAACCAAGACATAATACTGCAATTCCTCATTGAGTGTTGGCTATTGCTTTTAAACGATAAACAAAACCACAGTTTATCCCAGGAAGCATTTTCTTTAAGTAATCTTTGTATGCAATGTGTAACGTAGAGGAAGAAATGCACACTACCTTTACTGTTGCTATTTATAAGCACTTCGTTAATTATCACAGTTGAAATTAATTTCAGTTATCATAACATTATTCTTCAAGTCTCAGCTGAAGTTGAGAATGGTTATTGAAATCTGTATGCCAGATCCACATACGAAAATCTCGTGGTAGTCATAAATCACTAATTGTTTAGCATTAATATTGAGTAGTATCTAAGACATTACAGATTCTTCTCTCTGTTTGCAGGGAGTAACCATTTTAAAACATGCAAATAAGTTCTTTACTACTGGTCAGTGTACAGTATCTTGTTCCAATATCAATCTAAAGAGGAAAGGACTAAAAGACCTTGGCATCTTAAATGTAACTTAGTCAGAGATGAGATGTCCAGTGCCCTGACTCAACGGCCATCATCAAAAGCACCTAAACGTATTAACCCACCCACCCCAACAGTCACTAATTCTCCTCCAAACAGACAAACAAACCAAAACAAAAAACCCCCACAAAAATCAAAAAAGCTTGTTGGCTTTTTTGTCAGAATAGTCCACAATTTTCTGGTGTGATCACTCGGTGATGGACAGGATTGATCTGGAAAGCTTACCTTCCCCTTTACAAACACTGCCTGGCTACCCAGGTAGTTTCCTGCGGGTCCTCACATTGGCTGCAGAAAACTGGGAATGTTTTTCTATTGCTGTGTATGTCTTTCATTTGCATTCATAGATTTTTTTCTAAGTTCACACTGTTTTTTTATTAATCTATAGATGTTTGAAGCAGTGTTGTGATTCCTTTTCCAAAGTTGTATTATTTAATAGTACATAGTGGCCCTACACGAATGTGCTGTATTATTCATGCCTTGCCTTGTTGTCACAAAGTAATACTTAATGCCAAAATTAGAATGTATTAAATGATCTTATAATAAATTAATATTAATTTAGACAGATGCCCATTAATAGATGAAGTGGGCAAGAAGACCCTGAACTCTGATGTGTATCTCTTGGGGATTTCAATTCTAACTACTAGCAAAGAAGAACAGAAATACTGTAATTAAACCAATGGTACATTTTGGTGATGAGTGGAAAAATGTTGTAGGTGACATAAGAGAAACACATCAGCTGAGTATTAACACTCCTGGAGAAAGTCCTGTAAACTGTAAAACTTAATATTTCTTGAATTTTCTAAACAATGTTTATTGTTAAAGATTATGATTTACTGTTTTAAACACATCCCTCACAAAGCTAGCATTCATAGGTGTATTATTCAGTTCCTGTTTCTTAACTGGGCCATAGGGCTTATGAGAGCTCCTAGGATTGGCATCCCCTGTATTAGCTCCTGACTGAGTTAGGACAAAAATAAATCTCATACACACAATTACTGGAAGACAGAATCCCTCTAACTCCTTAGAGAGCCAAAACAAGTAGCAGCGAAGAGCTCCACTGATCAAGCATCTTCTGGGAGGACAAAAATGTATTTTTGGTAATGGCAGAGGCCCTTATCCTGTGTATTTAACGTAGATCCCTTATGTAGGCACACATAAGTGTATTTTAGATATTTTTCCTAGCGAAGAGTTCTAGTCTTCCTAAAGTGAACACCTATAGTTAAAGCCAAAGCTCTGAAAATAATAGCTCTTCCTGAAAACTTTTCTATGTAAAGACGGGTGTCCTCACTTCATCTTCAGCCTGGAAAGCCTTTAAAAACAGGCTCACAATGCTGTTATAAAAGCACTTCTGAAAAGAGATGCATTTGAGATACAATTATTGATCACTAACAACAGAGCTTTCAGGGATGTGAAGCTTAGGGATCTGATTGGGATCTCTCCTACATCCCCAGAACAGAGCATATCCAGGAAATTGTTCCTGGTTTACTTTGAGGCATATAAGAATATGAGACAATGTCAACACTATTAGTTTTAAAATGACATAACCATGTCTGAAAGCCATTCAATAGTAGAGTGTGTACAAAAGATGAGGACACTGCTGTTTTTCCATATGTATCTTCCCCTTTCTGTTTTCTTTTAACAGATTCCCAGCCAAATTCTTCATTTTCCTGGGTCTTGTAGTTGCTTTGGGAAATGCAGAAGTATATGCAAATCAGGCATACAACTCTAGCAAGCCAGTCAGAGAGTGGTTTGGTTGGTTTATTTTTAATTTCCTTTGTAATATAAACACCAAAGTCAAAGGAAAGGAAAAATTGAGATTTTAGCACTTCATATCATTGATGTATTTTTTCTTTTCTTCCATTTAACTTTTTAAATGTTATTTCATGTAACATAGTTTCACAGACAACTGGATTTTTTTCCTTCACCCACTCGTACCTTTCTGCTTAGCACTGGCTTACTAAAAGACAATTTGCAAGTAATCAGAGTTTAATGCAAGTACTTGTGTGAGCCGACACAGGCACAACTGCATAACCATGGATGGAATGCAAAGAGTAAATTTGTATTTTCATTACCTCACTGACCAGGGGGTCCTCAAGGCAGCACCCGGGCACAGGTGCACAGGCAGTGACGCAGGCACCGCAGGGCTCTGTCCAGGCTAGAGGACAACTGAACCTGTATTTCACCTGTAGTCACCTGTTTCCACCTGTATTTCAGGGTGTAGCTTGCCACTGTGCTTTGATCTTTCCCATGGCAGGGCAGGAATCTCCCGTATGCCACTAAGTCTATCACAGGACTATGTTATCTAAACACAGATGTTCTACTTGTCAAACACACAAGGCTAAACAATGATTAGTATGATATATGTGTGTTTCTACACCACAAGCAAGTCAATTGAGCATGTTTACAGTCCTTGAAAATTTCCACTATTTTTCCACAGTACTGCTATAGGACACAAGCAACAAAAATAACAGAAAAAACACTTCCTTCTCTTGAAATAAAGATTTCTTTCCAATAGTTTGCATATTTGTCTGATATGTATATATGTTCATATATATATGTGCACACATATAGTAATGTTCATATATTTCAGTTGTGGTCTTTGCCAACCATTCCATGAACGTCCTCTCTGCTTTGCCTGCCCTTTCTTAGTGCTGGGATCAAAAAAGCAGCTCTAAATGCAGTAACAAATTCAGACTTTAGAAAAATATTTTTCAAAGTGCTTTCAAGGTTAATAGGTACAGATGATAGTGAAAAAGTTGTTCTATTTCCTATCTCCAGTCTATCCATTCCTGTCCACTCTAAAGATATTTCTATCAACAAAAGGCAAAGATAAAGAAAAAAGATTTACTGTAGAGATACTCTGAATCAAATACTTTGAACTATGGCCCTTACAGGTATTTCTTGGGCTTGGATGGGACATGTTTGGTACACACCTTATCTACCATGCTCAAGAAAAAAAAACAACAAACAACCAGAAAAAAGATATAGTTTCTTTTGGAAGCAAAGTTTAAGTTTGAGAAAATATTTTTTTTTTTATTTACTCATTCTCAAGGGAAACATTAGAACCATTGCTAGGTCATAACTTTCTGTCATTGTTCTGCTTTAACTCTATGTGCAGTACTTACTACCAAGTGTTTCTCTGAAAGAAAGAATGAGTGACATATTTGTCCTTGAAACTAGAGAGACTTTTGTCATTTATTCTAGTAGGGCCTCAGTTTCACCCAAGTTATCGGGGAAGTTATGCTCAGGACCTTATGCAGTGAATGGAGATGTGCTGCCCAAGCCCTCATCCTACACAGAAACCACACAGACTCAACAAGACATTGATTGTGAACAGTTCCAAGTGCTGTATTAGGGGCTTGAAGGAAAACCAAACCAAAGCAAGGAACACCGAGGAGCAGATTTACAGAATGAGAGGTGAAAGATGTTCTTAAGGTGGGAATGCCATAAATGTTATCTATATGGGCTTTCTGAGGTAGATGTGAATCAGGAGCAAAAGAACTGGATAATATCTGAGAGAGCGGAATGGTGTCGCTTCCCTGACCATTCTCACTGTAGGATATTCTCCGTAATCCTTTGTGGCAGGAAGGGGTGACAAGTCTCTCTTTGTGCTTCAGACTGTGCAGAAACCATGCAGTAAAATGTTGAGCCTGCCCTGAATATCCCCCATCTAGCATCAGGTCATACTGGATTTGGTTCACTCAAGGCAAGCAAAAATTTCTGGCCAGCCTGAGTTATAGGGAGAAGCTTATTTTTTTGTCTTGAAAAATGTCTATAAGGATAGTTTAACATAAAATTAAGATAATAAAATAAGCTTAAGGAGATCTGGAGTAATCGCCTGTCTCTGCTATCAATTTCCTTGAGATTTTCTTTCTGCCTTTACTTAATTAAAAGGCAGGGACAATAGGTCTCTTTGTTGTTCTTGTTTGGCAGGTCACTGTTATGGGGAGATTCTCTCCCTGTAAACTCCTGATTAATTATTTTTGCAGGACTTAAGGCCTAATTTTCTGTATAAATGTATAAAGAGGTATATATGTTACTCTGTAACATCAGGAAATGCTCATTCATGCATGTTGATAGCTATCTTTCAACTAAATATCTAACTAGTACAGATTGTTATTTACAATTTTGTTTTTCTATTTGTAAGAAACACTATATTGTAAAGGAGAAAGATTTTTTTAGCAAGCTGATTTTTTTCATAAGATGTTTTGAAACTGCTCAGAGGTTTACAATGTTAGATTTTTTTTTCTGGAATGGTAAAATTAATGGGCAAAGTGTAACTGGAAAAGGTCACAAATCTATTACATGCAGATAGAAATATCAACATAATTATTGCTCAGACTTGCAAAGATAAGTCGTGCTGTTCACAAAAACAAACTGTGTGAACGTCAACCCAAATATTTAATCTGTCAAAATAAAAAGCAAAACCAAGCCACATGGTTAGAAAGGAAAGCCATAGGAAAAAGTACTTATAAGTGTTTTTATTAATTAACCAATAATAAGATGATCCAGATGTTGCACTACCATTCTGAGGTGTGTTTGAAAAGAACTCTGGTGGAGGTGCTTAAAACTAAACTGGTTGTTAGTAGAACATCATGTAAGTGAAGGCACAAGGAATGTGTAGGAGAGAGAAATTAGCATGTACACACAATTGCATTCATACAACTAATGCACTTAAGAAAGGCTATGTTCTAGTCAAAAGACTTGTTAACTTACTTCAGCCTAACAAACACTAGTGTATAAAGAATTCTGGAGGTGAACTATTTTAGTGTGCACTTCCCTTCCAGAAGTACATTGTTTCACACAGAAATCACTCCTTTATCAGTCTGGTTTGATTTATTTTTAATATCAAGAAACTTAGCATGGAAATCTGAAACCTTTCCACCTTTCATCTTTATCTTCTCTTCCTCCATTTCTATTTTACACAAAACCTAGATGAAATAAAACAATACAAGACAAAAATTACCAAAGATGTATAAACATAATTAGCTAGAACAGAAGATATATTCCAGGATAGGATGGAAACAATATGCTATTTCATTCTGGTGTCCTGAAACTGCTGTATAGCCTATCAAGGTCCACATTTTGCTTATCATATTAAAGAAATTAAAAGTGAAGAAATATGAACATGGAGTTTGTAACAAAGCACATTTTTCCACACTTTGCTTTTCTAAGATGAACAACGTTTTTAATGCTCAGAGAGAACATTCCCAACACTGTGGTTTCCCTAAGATGGAGCAGTGTAGTTACAGTAATCACATATGACCTTTAACAGTTTTAATTTTTTCTACTGTAATTTGATAAAAAAAATGTGAGAAAAACATTATCTTTTCTTGTCTTGCTTGAATTGGCCCATTTTGTCTAAGACAGGGGCATCACACTCATTAGACAGCGTATTTAACAGACTCATACGTGGTTCAGCTCCCTTTCAGGCTACTTGCTGTGGGATTATAAAGTTCTAAGGGATTTACAGCACCAATGTACTGTGCTTCCTGGTTCTGAAGGTAGGAATGTAGCTGAGTGTGCAGAGGTACTTCCAGATGCTCAGAGCAGAAGGGAGCAGTGCGGATGGGGAAACCTCAGATCCTGGGAAGGTGAGAAGAGGATTTAGTGGGACGCTGTTGTTTCACCTGTTCATAACCTGTACTCTTTCTGAAATGTAGACAGAGACATAGTACAAACCAGTTTACGGTTCTCCTCAGAAGTTCCTTGCACAACCACAACTCTTTTTGCACTGTCCATATTAATGGTCCAGACAGCTGACCTGTGGCAGTGAGGAAGCAGCTGCACTGTTGGGAAAATTGGTCTTCTGGAAAGAAGTTTATAACATCACAGTAAATGTGTTTGCGTCAAATGAATACCTAGTAGTGAATCCACACAGAACTGTCACTTCCACTCTCTTTTCTCCTCATGGCCATTGTTCAACCCACCAGGACTGCAGATCTTGGTATCTAGAATCACCGTGAGAAAGAAGATCACAGCTTTAACTCAGTGAAACTAGTTTCTGCTTGTTTTACAAAGAAAGCAGGATTTGTATATGTGTGCATTCATGTATATGTTCAATATCTATTGAAAATTGCAATATGAATTCAAACATAGCTGAGAAACAATAAGCTCATTAAGGAAAAGCATAAACTTAGACTGAAATGCCCTAAGATTTTAATTTATTAATATTTTTTAATAAATTGACAATCACATATTGTCTTCTATTGCTATTTTTTTCATATCAATTGCTATTGATAATTTTATTATATTAATAATGCTGATTTTCAATTTGGAATCATGTTACTATTTGTGTCATATGATCTGCTTTTTTTTCAACCTTGTCTTTTAAGGAAGGATTGGTGACAGAACTCATCTTTAGTTTGTCAGCCAAAACGTTTCTCATTCTTCTGTTCAGGAAGAGAAAGTACCTGAAATGTATTTCACATGAGAATACTGAAGTTATGAGGAAAACTTAGCTATGAAATGAAATACACCTAAACTTTCTTCATGAGTGCTCATTCACTGAATGTCAGAAGGAAAATTAGGGCAAAATGTTCAGTCAGAACAGGCAACTTTAAGACAAAAGTGTAACCAAGTTACAAAATTATGGGTTTATGTTTCTAGACTGGACTAAACCCATATGGTGTTTATCAGCATGGCGAATTTCCTCAGATCTGTTTGGGAACAATTCCTGCTTTCTGCTGTTTGCTTACTTGGCACTTCTCACCCATTTCAGCGACAGTAAAAACTGACTAGATTTCAGCATTTGGTGTAGTTCTTAGCTTCATTTAGGAGGAAATAATTCATCATTAAATGTGTATGCTTTTTTCCTAGACCCTTGTAGTACAGGAATATTACGAGTGGAGGAGAAAATCACTTCTTTTTTTTTCCCCCATCCCATTTTTTCCCCAGGAAAACACATAGCTTCTATGTTGTGTTTATACACAAACCAGATCTATGGTTCTCATGTTGAGTAGCTTTCAGAAGAGTCGGGTAATGATCTGAGCATTGTTTTTACTTTAGCACTGAGGTAGCACCTCTAACTGGACCGCCTCTAAGAACTGGAAAGTACATCCATTAGCTGTTTATGTAGCTGGATTTTTCTGCTTGTCAGTTTTACGAATCAAAAAAAGTTTTCCTCTGGTTCTGTCTCATATCTTATTCATCTTATTGCAGGATAAGAGGCCTTTAATTCAGCTAGCCTATGTAAAAATAACAATGAAAACAGGAGCATTAACTTCATGTGGTATACATATATACTGTGGATCTTGGCTATTCAGTCAGGGTCTTGGCTTCATTGACTTGACTATATTAACTCTAACTTCAGCCTTAAGGACAGTAGTCTTTCAGTCCTGCTGGTGCTGAGTTTGTAGTATGTGCACTTTGAAACCTGCAACTTATTGATTGGCATTAGAAGTCTTGAAGTCCTGATCCCTCTGTCCAGTTTTTGACCATGACCACAGTAGCAGTGTGTATGTCAGCCTGCTGCTTGGTGCCTGGTTTGCTCTGCAGTACAGGTTTTCCAGAATCAATGCTGAGCTTCAGTTAATCCATAGCCAGTGAATAAATACTCCTTGAAACTGCATCTCCTGGCACTTGGAATAAATAAAGATTAGCTGTGAGCTACTGAGAACCAGGCCCCTTAATATTTTAAGCTCCTAAATTTGAAGCACTGATGCTTGAAAACATTGCCTGTTATTGACCAAGATTAGTTAGGCTCCAATCACTTTCCTTCTCCTCTTACAAACATGGAATATTGCACGTGTTCCTTCCAGATGGGCATGCAGGCATGGTGGTGGTTACTTGCTGAAAGGCACGCAAAGCTGATGGAAGGGCCTGAAGCACAACCTGGGTTTTAAAACAGTGAGTTCTCCGAGCTTTAGGACTCCTTGTAGTACACTCAGAAACTCCATTTGAATTTAGCCATTGGCAAAAACATTTGCAGATGTGGAAATTACATTTTAATTAGTTTGTATGACTACACAAGGTAGGTTTGTTGCAGGACTTACCATAATTACTAGCAGCAAAATTGATATAATAATGGCCATATGGGTTTTTTTCTGTAATTATCATTATTATCTAATCAGCTTCTAAATACTGCCCTGACTTCTGAACGGTCAGAGATGACTTCTGGGGCTAGATTATTCTCTTGTTGTGAGATAAATGAATGGAAATACACTGAGGATATTCTTCCCTAGACCATTTAATTAACAGCAGACACTGTTCTCATTAGTGCTTTGAGCAACTGATATTTGAAAAAAGAACCCAAACCCCAGTGTTATCCAGTTTCTTTCGCTGCTGCTGCTCCTTTTTGCTCTTCAGTGTAACAGCAACAGCTGCTTCTTTTGGAGAGGGGTCAGCTTCTCCTACCCGTGCTGCCCAGGGCAATGGGGACTTGCAGGTCACTTCTTTGGAATCTGGCTTCTCAGGTGAGCTGAGAAATCAGCCAAGCCCTCAATGCGGGCCAGGCAGGAGAAGGATGCTGCAGAGGGAGCTCGATGCACAGCGTGTCACCTTTCCACATACGTCTTCCGGAGATGATTCAGGCCCATGAAATTACTTGACAGCTGCCAATATAGTTAGCATGATCCTTTAAGGCTCTGATTCATTCTCCCCACCTGTCAGCTTCTCTGCACATGATATGCCTGTAAGAAAAAATAGACCATCTCCCCAGAAACCAAATTAATACACAGCTTCTTTTGCCTTTGATGTAAAGCTGTTACTATTACTTCAGAAAATACTATTTTATAATAGTAGTTTCAAATGCATATTAAATTTTTATTAAGGAAGACACCCTTTTTTGAAATAGATGCAAAAAAAAAAAAATTGTATTTCTTTTCCCCTGATATTTGCATATGCTTAAAATGCATCCTTTCTGAGCTCAGTTTTATTCATTACTCTTTAATGAAATAAATTCTGTCTGTTTGAGCAAAACATGTTCTTTAATAAAATCCCTATATGGACTTGAGACTACCTTTGCTTCATTGAGAACTGTAACTTAGCTTTCCTCAGAATTTTTGCAGGTTTTGGATTAATATTAAAAGGGACACTACACAGACAGCATCCCATACTAGCTGCTCTTTCATAAATATGCAAAGGTAGCTTCCTATACTTTTCCTAAACTACACTAGCTTATAGGATGAGAGGCTGATTTATTTTTTAACACCTTCAACATGTGTTCACCATTGAACCTCTGCATTTTTTGTAGGTTTGGCTTCTTGCTGCATATATGCCTGGGAGATCAAACAGAAATTCACATCTGGGTTTTTTTCTGGCAGTGTACTTGCCTGAGAAATCAAGTGGAAATAGACATCTGGGATTCTTCTAACTGGTCTTAATATGTCTTCAAGTGTTTCCAACAAAGAAAGTCAAAACAGTAATTAAAAACATGCTACCAGGTTAAAAAAAAAACCAACAAAAAAAAAACAAACCCAAAACCAACAAACAAACCAACCAAACCAAAACAAAAAACTTGAGCATCTTTGCTTGTGTTCATAAGAAAGTTTGTTTTGGTTTGGTTTTCTCTTTGTTTGTTGTTTTTTTTAAATTGTTTTCTTATGCAACACTTCTATTTACTTTCATCCTTACTGATGACAGCCATTAGTTTTCATATTTCCTTTTTCCAAAAACAAACAAAAAGCCTCCTTGATATGTGCCTGCTTGTAATTCTTAATTTTCATACAGGTTATAAACATTACTCTTCTGAAAACAGAAATATTTTCAGTGAGATTAATGAATACACAGTTATTATTGAAGTTTTTGCAAAATTGTAATTAAAATTCAAATGTAAATGGTAAATTAATCTTCTTAAATACAAAGGGCTGCTTAAGATAGGAGAGTATATTTTTTCACTCTCATTTAGTCATCTCATGTAAATAGTCAAAGCTATGAGCCTAATGTTAGGAGCCTCCACAGTACAAGTGGTGGAGAGCTGGATCCTCCAAAGTCAGGGTCATCTAGGTGGCACTATTTCAGTTTAAAAGACGTAAAAGTTTCTGATGTGGAGGGGATTAGTAACTTCAGTAGAATTTTACAAGCAATAAAAGTATCCTCAGTGTGATGAATAAGCTGAAAGAAATTAAGGTAACCCACTTAAGTTCCAATGTTGCAAAGTTTTATGTACATAGTGTGAACAGTTCTACCCAACTCTGTGCGAAGCAGTTGCCCGTGAAGTTACTGTCTGCAGTGTTTTGCAGATCTGGTAATACATACCCATAGACACTTTTTCTAGCTGCTCATACACAGTCTTTCATTCCATTTAAAATAATTTTAATGCTCTATTATTGTGACTTTAATCTTGCTCAAGTACAGTCACTTCTGTATTTAATCAAAAGCGTAGTAATTATAAAATTAATACGGATTCATTAAGTGTCACTATCTTCTGGTGTAATAAACGGTTGTATTTTCAGAGTTACAACACTTTAAATATCAGTCAAAGGCATAAATAAAAAAAAAAATCACTTAATATAAGCAGATGGATCTCATATTAAGGAGAGACAGAAGAACATATAGGTAGATGTCTTTTAAATCTGATAGACATGACAGAAGATGCTTGCTACTAAGTATTTACTGTGTATATGCTCTCAATAATTTGTATTTTGAGCTTGTATTTTGATAAATGATAACAAGAAGTAAATTGTGCTAAATGCAGGCAATTAACAGATTATCTTCTTGCAAGAAGACTGCTTTACTAGACAAAATGGAAAGTGCAAATCACTGTACGTAGTAAGGATTCATCCAGTTATGCAAATATTAGATCAGTTTTTATCTTCCACTGAAGAGTGAATACAGCATAGCTATATCTGAGTGTAGGGGGGATGAGCTACCACAATGCACTAGCCAACATGGAACCCCAAATACTCTATGATGCCCTGATACCTTAATATTATCTTTTAAAACATTTGATTTTTTTAAAAAAACAAAAAACATTTGATAAACTAGAAAAAGTCAGTGCTATAGATCTTTCTGAGGCTCCTATACACACACACATTAGTTTTCTTTCAGCTCTCCTCTTGACTGACATGCGCGGAAGAAAGCTTAATGTGTTTACACAGTAGCATAGACAGTTTGTAGGACAGACTTGGTCCAAGTCCTGCATGAAAATTCCATGTAAAGAGCTGAAGTGATTAAAAGGTAACAAGAACCTTTGGCCTGTAAGATTACTGTATAACTATATTAAAAATCCAGCCACTGCTGTTAGGCAAAGGGCCATACTCTTCATGTGACTTTGTCATTGCTACAACATCCATGACTGGATTCTACGTTCATGATCACTGGCTTGACCGTGCTTCTCTCATTCAACCTCACCGGAGTAAAACAGCGACACACCACATTGTGTATGGTTTGGATAAGCAGATTTTGCTCTTTATCTTTTCACAAGTGTCATGATAGAGAAATAAACGTGAACCTCTGCTTTAACACAATTCAATCATAGAGATTTAAGCATATTAACATATTTACAAAATAACTCACTAACTTAAAATACATTCTAGTTCATGACCTCATGTACTGAAAAGAACATTTTCCTCACATTCCTGTAATAAAATCCCCTTTGAGGATAGGTGAAATTAAGGTCAAAGTCTGCTTTGAATTTGATAATCCATTACCTATGTATTGAGTCAATTTGTAATACCTGAAAGAGATCCCAATGGACCAAGTTAATATTTTAAAGAAAACATCCTTATAAAACTATATTCTATGGGTAATGTAACATCAAGTGCTTGCTTCTACATTTACTGTAAGCAAGTCACAGAAAATGTATATTTTCCCAACACTGTATTTTTCATGCCAATGACTCATGCAATTTTTAAGCAAGAAACGCACAATTCTTTTCTATGACTCAGAGAAATTAAATTGTTGGAAAAGCATCTCTACAGTACATTTTGAAAAAGTGGAAAAATACACAGAGAATCATATTTTAAGGGAAAATACAAATTTAGGATGAAATAAAATTATCTCACATCTGCATTGACCTCTAGTGTTTGCTTGTTTATCTAACAGCTGCATAATACACCTGGGTGCCAGCACAGGCTAAGTAAAGAGAGGCAGCCAACTGAGCAGTAAGAGGCGAGGCATGAAAATGGTGTGAAAAACATGAGGGAAATGGATATAGAGTGGAGTTGCACAAGGGTGGATATGATTTTAGAATAGGACTGGAGAGAAATCAGAGAGCTACATCACAAGTACGCCAAGGGACAACCAAGAAAAGAAACAAGGTTTTATGGTGATGTAAGCAATGTTCCAAATAGAAAAGAACACTTTGTCTTGCTATTCATCATAAGACTGATGTGTATGGAAGAGAAAAAGTGTGGTGGGTTGACCTTAGCTGTATTCCAGGTGCCCACCAAGCTGCTCTGTCACTCCTTTTCCCCACTGGAAAATATCACAAAAGGCTTGTGGGTCAAGATAAGAACAGGGACTTCACTCAACAGTTACTTGCACAGGCAACAGACTTGGGGAAATTAGTTTATTACCAATCAAAAGTCAGAGTAGGATAATGAGAAATAACAACACATCTTAAACGACCTTCCCCTCACCCCTCCTTTCTGCCTGGGTTCGATTTCACTCCAATTTCTCTGCCTCCTCCCCTCAAGTGGCACTGGGGGTTGGGGAATGGGATTTGCAGTCAGTCCATCACACATTCTCTCTGCTGCTCCTTCCTTCTCCGGGGGAGGGCTACACACACTCTTCCCCTGCTCCAGTGTGGGGTGCCTCCCATGGGAGACAGTCGGCTGTGAACTTCTCCAATGTGAGTCCTTCCCAGGGGCTGCAGTTCTTCAGGAACAGACTTCTCCAGCATGGGTCCCCCACAAGGTCACAGGTGCTGCCAGGACCCTGCTCCAGCTCGAGCTCCTCTCTCTGCAGGGTCACAACCTCCTTCAGGCATGTCCACCTGCTCTGGCATGGGATCCTCCACAGGCTGCAGGATGGATATCTCCTCCACCATGGACCTCCATTGGCTGCAGTGGGACAATCTGCTTCACCATGGTCTTCACCACAAGCTGCAGGGAAATCTACTCCAGCACCTGGAGCACCTCCTTCCCTTCTTCTGCACTGACCTTGGTGTCTGCAGAGCTGTTCCTCTCACATATTTTCATTCCTCTTTTCCATCTACTCTTGCATAATAGTTTTCCTCCCTTCTTAATATGCTGTCCCAGAGGTGCTACCGCTGTCACTGATGGGCTCAGCTTTGGCCAGCAGTGGGACTGTCTTAGAGCTGGCTGGCATTGGCTCTGTTGGGCACCAGGGAAGCTTGTGGCACCTCCTTACAGAAGCCACCGTAGTAGCCCCCTGCTACCAAAACTCTGCCAGACAAACCCAATACAAAATTGTACAAAAAAACCAATATAAAGTGGAAGGGAAACTCACTTCTAGAGAAAGAAATATTCAGAGTGCTCCATATTCTTATGGGATGCAGGAGAAGGGAAAGAAGATTTCAGTTTGTTCCAGACTTCTGAAACAACTAGTACATGTAGCTGCAGACACAGTAAAGTGCTCTTAATGAATCAAACACATCGGAAGTAATATAAATTTAAAAGATAATATTACCCAGCAATTGCTAATGTAGCACCTCAAATTAATAATGAGGGTTATATTCAGCCACTATAGGCCTGTTAATCTGACCTCAGCCACATGAAAGACTTTAGGACAAATGACAATAAAAAATCATTATGCTTTCTAAGCAAATAAAAACGTGTGCTGAAATTGACAACAAAAAGATCCAGGCTTTATACAAGATCTGACATATCATACAGGAAAACCATTATCGTTTGTAGGGCTGTAGAAATAAGGTGACTCAAGTACTGTGTGGTTAGGAATATTGGATACTTATCAGTCTCCAAAACTTGTGATCTGACATTAATGGCTGAAAAAGACTTTGGAGAATATCTTAATATAATAGTTGGTAAGAAGCTAAATATGAGGTTCCAAAGTGTTAAGTTGTGAAAAAGAGAGTTTCGAAATGTATCAGAAATGGTATTTCTATCAGATACAGGAAGATGTGGGTGTCATCACACCTGATGTTAGCAAAACTTCATATGGAACAGTGTGCTCAGTTATGGGTACCCGTCTGCAAGAGGGCAAACTCAAACTGGAAAATCATTTATTACCAACAGTTGGAAGGAAAGTTGGAGTTATTGGAGTCAGAAGAATTTGAATGACTCTTTATGACTATATCAGAGCAGGTACAAACTGGGAAGAGCGAAAAGCTAGAAAATTATCCTACTTCAGGAAATGTTTGCATGTCATCAAGTTGGATTAACTGGAATAAATGTTGACTGGTATTTGTAAGACAATTCCCTAACAGCTGTTCTGGAACAGCCTTTATGTTAGAGGAAGGGATGGGTACATGACAAATTAATTCAATAGGCAGCTTCCTAGATTTATAACAGGGACTGAGTCATAAAGTTGCTTCAGGAGAAAAATATGTGGTCGGAAAGAACATAGCTTCCACCCTTATATTCCACTGCAAATGTTCTTGTGAAGGAACTGGATGTGCTCAGGATTTCTGAATCTCCTAATTTCTCTGCAGCATGGAAAGAACTCCTAAATTAGGGGGGTAAGATGCCTTTTTTCCTCCTCTTTTTGTGATTGATCCATGCTGGGTGATGAACTCCAATCTTTTGGGTCAAGTAGTGTAGATGTATGTTTTAGATTTGCACATTCCTATGTTCAGTTCTCTTGATGACAGAAGTAAGGTGCTAAACTTGACATAAAAGTTAAGAAAAACAAATGCCAGTCCTACCTTCAATAAGAGCCAAAAGGAAGAGCCAGGTTTCTACAGGGCAGGCAGCCTCAAATCAGTCCCTGGGAAGGTGATGGAGCAACTAAACCTGGAAATTGATTTCAGGCACATGAAATATAAGAAGGTGATTTGGAGCAGTCAGCATGGATTTACTAAGTGGGAACCATGCTTAACCAACCTGACACCTATCTACAATGAAAGGACAGGATGGCAGAATGAAAGTCAGTGGGCACATATTAAAACACATTAAATTCCATGTGAAAACAAGAAAAAACTTCTTTACTGTGAGGGTGGTCAGACACTAGAATAAGTTACCCAGGGAGGCTGTGGAGTTTCCATCCTTGGAGATATTTGAGGCCCAGCTGGGCATGGCCTCAGGCAATGCATTCTAAGTGACCTTGCTTTGAGCAGGAGGGTTGGACTAGATGATCTCCAGAGGTCCCTGCCAATGTCAATGATTTTGTGATTCTGTGAAAACTTAAAGTTGTTCAAACTTTCAGAAAACTTTCAGAAAGTGGCTTCAGAAAATGTGAAAGATGCTGTAAGTTAGAACATTACACAATGACATAATATTTCTTTCTGTTTCTTTCTTCTTCACTTAATATTTTTTGATGGATGATGTTCAGTGGATGAATTAACTTTGGTTTTCACAGGACATTTATTCACTGGTTAAGAAAATTGGGTAACATGCTTTGAATTCAGTTGGTCAAAACTAGAATTATCATTCTATAGAAAGTTTTGATTTTCTGTCTTAAATTTGTATCTTTATAATATGAATACACTATTACTCCCACCAGAATTTTCCTTGTAAAAGAATTATTTTTTTTAAAAAATTATAAATTAATAGATGAAAATTACATGAAACCTTTTCTTAGGAAAAAAGATCTTTTTCCTTTTTTAATCGAATGGGAAAGTCAAAACAATATGCTTTGACCTTTCATTTTTAAAATTCCATGTTACCATAAAACCTTTAAATTTTATTCCTGAAAGAAATGGAAGTATTCTGTTGATTTTTTAAAGATTTTTTTAAAAAACCTCTTCATTAATAAACTGGGAAAATATATTTACAAATCCAATATTAAATGAGACAGGAAATCACATAAAGAAATGGTCTATAAGTTTGATCAGTGAAACATGTTGAAGAAAATGCAATTCTATTTCTGTTTGTCAGCAATGATAGAAAAATATATCAGTTTTACATACACACATATATATGTATGTGAAACATATCAAGCTTTTCACTGACACTCAGTAATGGCAGTGCTCTCATCCGTCTTTATATACATTCTGTGATACATGGCGACTGCTAGAACCTCATTCTTGTAACTGAAGTGAGTCGTACTACGAGTTATAAAACTATGAATCGGATCTAGGGATAAATGGTGGGAACATTTGGGAATGGAAACTTAATGCGGACTTTTGACAGGTTGGGACTTGGTCTACATTCTTCAATTTTCCATCTGCAGATGGTGACACCAAGCCTGCACACCTTCATGAGGAGCATGAACAAGAAAATAATCTGTTATCTCTATGATATGATTACAAATCTCCTCATAAGGTGCATAAGGAATTTTTAAATTTTTATTCAGTACAAGGCTTAGAGGTGCTGTAAATAAGGCAAGAATTTAATTAAGAGCATTAAAAAAGGGCATTGATTAGTTATGACCCATGAAGAAAGCAGCATCCATTCTATGTATTGATTGAAGAAAGGATCTAATGGTAAAAAATCCCAAACTACAAGAGTGGTCAGTCATGTAATTAAAGATTGTATCATCATATCTGGAAAGAAAAACAAAATTGTGGGGGTTTTATTATTATTTTTGAATAAAATTTTTCTTTCAACCTATACATTCATTGCCGTGCTTTTAAGGAAAAAAAGAAATGCAAGATTATATTTGTTAAGAGGTAGACTCATGCATTTTTTACTTTTTACTCTAACACAGCAGAAGTAATTCAATCACTGGTTTCCAAAGCCTGAGAAAGACAAAGGCTAAAGATATTTCTGAAGTTCAGACCATGGATCATTTGTTTCTCCCTTCCTTTGAATTAGTAATGAAATACCAACTCTGACACAAAGTCATGAGACAATGGTTTGTAACTCAGTCTGAACATGGTGAGGGGCTTGAAAGTGGCTTTTGTAGGTCTTGTTTTGGGAAGTGGGCTTGTTATGGAGGTTATGTAGGCTTTCAGCTGTGTTGTGTGTTCTTTGAAGGCCAAGCCCTACCAGCTGGCACACACAGGGCACTGTAGTCTCTTATTCCGTGACTCCATCTGCAGTGAGATGATAATCGAAGTTTCGATTCACAGAGCAAGGGAAAAAACACGTTAACATTATATGAGGTAGCTGGGAAAAAGTATGAGTCGAGGCCAACTGTGTATTCCACCTACGGTGCGGGACTCAGCAGGTTTCCTGTGCTCATGATAAGCCTTAGTGGCAGGAATCCAAAAGAGATCCCTCAAGCTTGCGACGCTGAGCATTACAAAGACTGAGCTAGATAGGGCACTCAGCTCTGCCAATGAAGTACAGAGCAGTGACCCGACATCTAAAGAAATATAGGTATAAAGCACAAAAAGTTTAGGCATCTACTGGTTTATAATTTAGTGCTTCCACAACAGGGAGTTTATTCTGGAAGCTGAGGGTGTCAAAGATGTCACATACATAAGCAGATGATGCAATACTTTTCTGAAAGATACCTGAGCTAAATGGCAATTGGATGACAGATCCTCAAGGGATTTCATGTACATGCTGACAACGGATGAAAAACTTACAATTCCTTACTTTTATTAGTAGAAGCACATTTAGGAATAATTTTTGTACTTTTAAACCCAGAAACAGTTAACACAGTATTTTCCAGTCTTTCCCTGAAGATTTTAAATGCAAAAACCCCAACAGCACTCCTTTCTTGAAGATAACCATGCATTCCTCTGCAGATACCTGCAGATACCTAGACCAGAGTTTAACTGTTGTTACCTGTAGTCTTATTGAGGTAGCTATCTTCAGGCTCATCCTGGGAACCTCTGCAATGTGTCTGTTTTGGTCCAAATATATTCATTGATATTCTGTTCAGATTTCAAACATTGTTTTAAATTGTATTCCCAGGGAAATTCTTGCTGTTTCTCTCACCTGGACTTCGACTTCAAAAGTTCGTACTGAAGGTGATACTACATCTGCTAAAATGTTACTGTGGTAGAAAAGGGGATTTATTATGAACCCTGGCCTCTACTTGCTCACCCTAATAAGCCTGGCATAAAAGGGAGTTGCTGAGATGAGCAGGACAGACTATACACAAATCCAGTTCATCTGCTGCTTGTAAGCAGCAGAGTAATGTGGATTCCTGTGCCAGAAGAGGATTACGATAGAAATTTGATATCCAAATCGGAAATCATAATTTTGACCTTTGCTTTCAAGGGAACTGAAGGATTAGCTGGGGGTCCCACTGTACATTATGAAATTACTTGTACTAAAGCCTTGAGCAGGAAAGATAAATAGGATTAAGTAGTATGAATGGTATTAATGACTAACAAGGTACAGGATGATAATGGTTCAGCATCATACTCAGGCTATTCAACTTGGCACTCATAGCATTTACGTTCAAGAGAACTGTAAGCAATTCAGACCACCTGCTCTTGAGATTTTCTAAACATCAGCTCCTACATAGCCAAGAGAGTAGTTTCAGTAATCCATTAAGACAGTGAAAACATTATTTCAATACTATTAAGCTTAAAAAAGAGGAACAAAAGACAACACACACCCCTCTCCCTAATTAACAGGCTGGAAGGAAGGCAAAGTAATTGTCTCTCTGGTTATGGAATTGGCCAGGGTCATTTTGGATGGAAGAGACTTATATTTGGCAGGAAACCATTCAGCAGGACTGTAGAGGAAGGGTTAACACAAGATAATGCATTTCTTTTAGTGATATTATATTTGTAGCTGCAAGACTAGTTGCTTGGAAGAATCACAATAGAGGAAATGAGACAAAGAAAATCTACCTCAACTGAACTGCAGTTGTTGATTCCAGGCCAACAGGTCAGCCAGATAAATAGGAAAAATTTAGAAGAATGACAGAATATAAATACAAACTTGTTTCTTGTCTTAAGAGTGGGGTTTTTTTTGTTGAATTTGAAATAACCTTGAGTGTTTTCTTGAGTGTTTTCTTGAATACACTTCTCCTGAGCCAGTTTAACAAACTAGTTGCAGTGGTGCTTTTCATTGCATCACAAGAAACCTGGCTTCAAACAGCTCTCCTATCATGTAGTTATGGGGGTTTCAGAGAAATATAGAAGCAGCACAGCCAGCTTCATTTATAGACAAAGAAGTTATCCATCTTGCACTTTCCTCTGCACCTTATTGATATGCAGAATTTATTGCCTTATTCTATTCCCTTTTCAATTCTTTCACTGCAAAATTAAACTCAAGGAAGAAAACCAATTTATGTTAGTAACATAGGACATTATGGTTTTGATTAAGATGCCAGACAAGAGACAGAAATAATAAAAAGTATTCTTACTTCACTCAGGTTTAGACATAAATAAAAAAAGAGAGTGTCTTTTTATTATTTCATAGATAGCAGGTTTAGGTTCACATATATATCTTATCTACTCTCATGCCACCAAAACCTTTTTTTTTCCTTTAGTCTGAAATGGACACCTTAATCTACCCCTTATGGTTATTCATCTAATGATGTCTTTTGTCATAAAAAATCTCACTTTAATCCCTAGACTGCAGAAATGCTGGAATTGTCTGGAAATCTTTTCTAAGAAAATAATTTTACATCGGTTATTTTAAAGTAATTTTTTGTGGAAGAAAATAATCATTTTTTAGGAAATGTTGAGGAAAAGGCAAACAGCATTCAGTATGAATTGTTGGTACAGATAAAGAAAGACAAAGAGCATAGTAACACTCCTAACTCTATTTCTATTTATTTAAATGGTAACAAGTCACCTAACTTGTTTAGGATTTTTTGCTTAAAGCATTAGTCATTGTTCTGCTTCTTTAGGCACCTGCATATACCTCTGAAAGTCTGTTCTAAAATCTCAGTGGAGACTTAATTATTACTAGTGGTCTTTCACAAGTGCAGAGGATGTGTAACTTGACTACAGCGGTATGGACTAGCACTGAAATGTAGAATAGTTTTATCCTGGTTCAACAATGAAAGTTCTTTTACACACATATATTTGATTTTATGATTATAGAATTCTGACTAGGGTTGTGTGGGGTTTTGTTTTGGTTCCTCCCTTCCCCCATCTTGTCCTTCTTTTAGCCATTACCAACAGAGCAGATCTTGTTAATTATTTTATGCAGATAGGTAAATCCACTAAAATAGTCAGTGCTAATATTTTTAAGTCTTTTTATTCAAAGAAAAACAAAACTTGAAAATAAAAATTTCAAAACTATCTAAAGATAATTTGGGGGAGGAACTACGAGTTAAACTGGTAAAAGGCTATAAGTACACCTACAGATGCTTAGCAAAAGAGTGGCACACAGCAAGCACTACAAAAGACATCTAAGTCCTCCTATTTAGTGCATTGGGAGAGCTTAGCATCAGAGTGTAATGTTGACAATCACCAGCTTTTTAAATGGCAAACAGGCTAAATGCAGTGATGGACTGGACTGTGATTCCAGATCCAAAACATAGCACCGTATGAGCTGCTATGAAGAAAACAAACTCTATCCCTACCAAAACCAGCACACCCTTGTGCAGGCAAAGCTGAGCATCTCACCTTCCTTACACAAACTTTCCACAATCATAGAGGTAGTTCTGAAGGTAGGACCTTCAGAAACCTTACCAGAGAAAATGCAGTGTCTCATGAAATTTATGGGTGGTACATATCTAAACCCCGTTAGGAGTAGTGGTACCACCCTCGCAGGAGCTCAGATGTGCCTGGCTTTCAATAAGTCTTATGCTAATAAGACAGTTCTGCATTTCTGAAAAGGTTTTCAAAATACCATGGTTCTTTCTAAAATCTTTGCTTTGCTTTGCTCCTGAACCCACACCTTTCATTTAGATGCCTGAACATATTAAAGGATTATTTTCTTGAATGGGAATTTCAAGGTCAGCTTCTACCCTCTGACTCACATCTAAACTCCCAAAACTGTGTGTGCCATTGTGTTCATTCTTGTAAATCACTTGGTCCACAGTCATGCCTTATCTGGACCACATGGGAAAACCAGTGTGTCTAAAATATCAGGAGATGCTGGTATAGGAAATCTCAGCACTTCTAAATTATATTGAGTGAACAGTATCCATTATTGAAAATGTTCTACCTGTAAAGAATTTATCCATCTTGGGAAGCAATCAACATGCAGTGTGGCTGCCTCAGGTAACTGATGAGAACACTACGGTATTTCCAGCCTAAGCAAAGAACACATTTTATTTCTTTGCAGCACAAGCATCTTCATTGTGTCTGCCAGCTGATGCGGTGATCTAATGCATTTCTTTTCAGTGGTAAAAACAAAGATTCAGAATCTACTTATGCTATGAATGTAGTGGTGATCACATTGTTTTCTAAAGGCTATTTATTCATATATTCCAACTATTGTCTAGTTTGTCATATACAGAAATTTTCGTTGCACAAAACATAATGAACAGGCTACTAGGAGTCTTTTATACTAGAAAGCTGAGCAGTGAGAAAATTGGGCAAGGGAGTTTGTGTGCAACTTCCCATCTTTATGCATAGATTGATCCAGAACATTAAAACATTTGAAAATTACATTAAAAAGCTTGTATTGTGAAATTTTAATGTAAAATGACTAACTGAAGTTATATATGTAAAAACAGGTGCATAGACAGCTCTCCTGAATTATAAAGAAGCTTTGCTTCACAGAGCATATCTCTAGGACATGACTGGATAAATACAGTAAGTTTGAGAACTTTTAAAACATGGCTTTCTATTAGCAGGTTTTGCAGAGCAAGACATCCAGATGGCACTCGAAAAAACACAATGATGAATCAAGCCTTTAGAATGCAATATTCATCACATTATCAGATATAGCAAGTTTTGCCAACACCTGGTAATCAACAAATTATTCTTCCAGTAGAGCCATTAAATGGACTAAATAGGAACTGTGGGATACCTGTTAACAAGGTCTTCAGCTGAGGAGAACGTCTGGTTTTCTTTTCTTCCAAGGTTTTTGAATGACAGCACACAAACCCACCAGAATATTAATTTTGAAAGAAAATGCTTAAAAAGCATTATTTAATAGAATAACTTACTGAAAAGAAACTAAAATTTCAGGGGAAAAAAAGTGGTTATTACAAGTGTTTCAGGTGAATATTTCTGTGCACACAAATATGAAGTAAGGAAGTGTTCCATTCTTGCTGGCTCATGTTTATGTTCTTTGAAAAAATGTTCCTTTTGCCTTTAAAATTTCCATATTAATTTTTCTATTGCAATCTATATGAACACAATAGTTCATGAGAGTATTCCTATAGAAATATAAAATAGTAAAGAATCTTTGGTACTAATATGAAAATATTTTTTATCATCCTCAACTTAGTCTAAATTAATATTTTAATCTACAAACATTGCCATTTTGTTTCAAAAGCTAATTGAATATTATTTAGATGTCTTTTTATGGAATGTTATTTAAAATACCTTGAAAGCTCTCTAGTTACTAAATACAACTAAGGAAGGAACCTTACGATTAAAAGTAACAGCATATTTCAGATCAGATTGATCAGTTTATTGTAGTCACACAGTATATAGAAGAATATTTGTGGACAAAACTACTAGATGATGTGGATTTTCAGTGTCTCATAATTCGATGTGAATTTCAGCTCTCCGAACTTTATCAAGAAACCAGTTTTCCATTACAGAAAAATAATTGCTGGTCTTGAGTAATAAGTTGCACCTCAGTTTGTAGACACGGTAAAGACAGCAATCTGATTTCCATCATATGAGTCTACCCAGAGTTCATTTCAAGAGGAGATCACCGGAGCATGGTGACCTCCCATCAGGGTAAACAAAATTTGAAACATCCAGTACGTAGGTGTTAGAAGGCAAGTGACCCCATGCAAGCTTCTCCATAGTGTCTCCACGTCTAGTACATCCTCTGAACATAGCAAACATAAAAGAAATATAGTAAAAGGGAAAGGAGGAACTCTCAGTACTGTGTACAGTGTGGTTATATTTTCGGAAAAGTACATAGGAATTTTGTTCATTCGTACCCATTGACCTAGACCAAATAGTTTTACACCTTTGAAAATATTTAAGGATGCCAACTACAATGGTTACAATCAATCACATGATTCAACGCTTACATGACTGAAGCTTTTCTACCCCCATATAAAAGGGAAGTTATACTCACCTCAGTGTGGTGTTCAATTGCAGCCTTGTTCAGTTGTCATTTCAGTTCCTGAATATATGTTTTATCAGTCTTTCTCCTCGTAAGATTTCTCAGCAGAGATGCACAAGTCCCAACAGATTTGCATTACTGGCATCAATGAAGAGCTATCAGTGTTTTATCATAGCCACACTCCCTTCACATTTCAGCTATGGAAACAAAAATAATAAAAATTATAGAAAAAGTCATAGTCAACTACAGTCAAAATTTGTTTTAGCTTCCTCCTCTTCTTTTTATTAGACATGTTAATCCAGATAGGCACTGTTAATCCAACTTGTTGACAGATTTGTAGAATGCCTCCTCTGTTACTTTCCAAACAACCAAAAAATGACATTTCCTTCAATGATGTTTTTCAGTTGTGGGATACCTTTCTTCCATATTTATAGGCAGGATCTGTGAAAGTCAACATGCCCAATTGTATCAAGTAATATTAGGAATCTAAATACTAGGAGGCCTAATTTAAGGATATATTACAAGTAGGTTTTCTTTACAGTCTGTGTAAAAAAATGAATTATTTCATAAGAAAGTTCAGAGCACCTGGATTACTGTAAACTTCTAAATCACTGTCTCCCTCTAGTCATTCTCTATTGAGGAAAACTTATGAAACTGACACCTAAACACAGACCTATAGCACATGTCATGTCTGCGGTCCCAGGGAAGTGTTGGCTGAAAAGGTGTCATTTCATGGTCTGCTCAACTTAAAACCACCACCACCACCAAAAAAGCCCCAGCTAGGCAATTCCAACAAGATAAGTGCTTTCCTTTCAGTGTCCTTCCAGTTGGCTGGGGAAAATGGAGCATGCACGTTCTCTTACTAATGCGGCTTCCCACTTAAATTGATTTACTTTAAGAAGAGAATGAACTATTTTGTTTCATATCAGTTTAATTTGATTTGATGAACACTTCTGAATTCTTCCATTCCATTTCTGTAGAGCCGTCTTTCCCTCTTTCTCAGCCACAGCTTTCTCAGTGGAGGGAAGACTACAGATCTTGTCAAATCTTTTGCGGCTAAGGCTTTTTGTGCAAACTGTGGGACATGAATACACTGGAATCTTGAATCTGAAAGAGGCAAGTTTGGCCCACAGAACAACTAAAGTAATTTGAATTGGCATTGTACTGTGGCTGTTTATTTTTGCTTTTCATTCTGATTAGAGACTACAGTAAAAAGAATGCTCTGTTACACATAATATGAAAGTATGTTATTCCATACCTCACTGTTAATCTGAGGTTTTCTTAATTTACTTTTTAAATTAGCATAATTGTTGTGAGGACTCTTTAGTTCTCTGTAAAATAAACATCCAGTTCCTTAATATGTTAGAAGCCATTAGGTTTCTATTTCTCTTCCTTCCAACTAACTATGCTGTAACTGAAATCAGTTGAATAATTCACATACTTAAATTTCATTCTATCTATAAGGTGATTTAGTTTAAGACAGGCACACATTATAGAAAATTAGTTAATTTTATCTCTGAACAAAAGGAATCAACCTCTAAATGTCAGTTCTCTCAATGGATTATTAAAGAAATTTAGATGAAAAGCTAAGTAAAAATATCTAAACTTCTAAGGTCTAATATTACATAAATTGTATCCCACCCTAAAGCTTTAAGATAGAGGGTGAACTAAAAAAGAAATAATAAAATTAGCAATATACTAAGAAAGAACAGTAACTGGATGCTGTCAAATAATTTCAGCATAATGAGCCCTCATATATCTTATGTCAGTTATTTAATACAACTTTACAAATTCAGCTCAAGGTAGCACATTAGAAACAAAATATATATATGTGCTTTCAAGTACACTGTTATTATTATTAGAACATTAGGCATGCAGAATTTTTCTTCTTGACAGGAGTCATACAGGACTTTTTAAAATAGTCTAGAAGCAATATTTCCCTTTACAAAAGAGTAAGAAAAGCTGTAGTGGGTATAAATAGCATAAAGAGGGGACAAAGAATTCCAGCTAGGTGCTTCTAGCACTGTCCTGGTAATTATAATAACAAAAAAATTAGACATATAAATAATTTATTCTGAAACAGATACAGTGACAAAAATTTTGCCACCAACTTCAAATGAGCTATGCAACACACCCTGTAGGAATGAAATGTTTTTTGAATCTATATAGCTGCTCAGGAAATCCACATGCCTATTAATTCTCAAGGTGTTAACTAATAATTTTCAAGGTTAAGAATTCCCCCCTTCCCTCACATTGTACTACTGCTCAACTGGAAGAATTTCATCTCTCTCTGCAGCACCTGGTGCTAACTGTTGCTAGACAGAATATTGGACTGGAAGAGCGTTGGATTGTTCTGCTGTAGCCGCCTATATATATAGGTATTGGTGGTTAAAATTCACAAGTAATCAGTTCAAGAAAAAAGTTTAAGGAAAGGATTGCTACATTTCTAACTGAAATTAGCTTACTGTAAAAAGATAGTTTATAGAAGTGTTTATATGCTTTATTACCTGCTAGTCCCTAATCTGACTGAGAATTAGAATAGCCCAATGTATTATTTAAATAAAGGGAGCAGGTATGGTAGCAAACCATACTGCAGCACGTTGAATTTATTTCTGTGAATCATTAAAATCTCAATATAGCACCTGGTGTTCATTTCAGTCAAGAATGAAAATCTCTACCTACCTTCCTTGCCATTTCAGTTATACAATGCACCGACTCTTACATTTTAGAAGATCAATTACTGCAGTATTGATTTAAAAGAGGTATAAAAGTCAAAGCCGAATGAACACATCTGACTTGTTCATAATGTGTGGTCAGTTTTGGGGAAGAGAAATTGTGAAATAACGTGGCGGTAGAGAAACAGTTGGATTGTGACTTGAATAAAACAGATTATGCTGGCAACAAATCAATGATAGAGTGGAGCATTCTATTTCATGCCTTTCGCAATAGACAGATGCAGAAAGGTAGTGTAGATGATACAGTCCCATCAACATTCCATTTTCTAAGCTGGGCAGGAAAGTAAAAATGCATGCTGGCTCTGAAAGAAAATTACATGTTTAGATATGGAGCTGCAATAGTTATCTATCTTCAAAACACGTTTTGTTTGGAATTGTGCACTGCTGCCCACTACATTTGATGAAGATGTATTTTCACAGCAGGAAGACTGTACAGGTAGTAAAATAGTTGCCAGAATTAATTAGCTACAGATAATAAGAAATGACCTGCTTCACTAGCAGGCTACATTTCTTTATTAAACTGGAAAAAAGTCAGACTGATTTTTCTTTATTATATTCCCTCTCTCTTTCTTTGCTGCTATACCTCTGCTTTAAAATTTTGTACCAAGTTAAGCTTTGGGCAGGATTTTATGCAGAAAGTAAGAGGTGATTTGGAAATGAGGCAATAAAACCTGAACATAACAGCTTAGAACACATGATCCATTCCTGCCCTAAAGACAGCTTCACCCATTTCAGCTCCACAAGTGTGGTGAAATAAGAAAAAGAAGAACCTGTGTGTTCTGACAGAAAGAAGAAACAGAAAAATGTTTGGTCTGATTGAAGTTTGTTGCTGCCCCTTTAAAACGACTGCATTTGAAGTAAATGTAGGGATATGACTAAAAGCACATCTGCTATAAGTGACATAAATTTATCATTTAAAGCATAATAATCTGAATACAGACGCAAGCAATTTTGTGTATTGATATTTATTTATTTTATAGAACAAACTTTCATACATGGCCTAGTGTGTTGCAGAGAAATTAGTAATAATATATTGCTGACACATGCCATATAGTTTCAGAAGTGTTTAAGTTAGCTGTTTAAAGAGAAGAACTAACTTACTTGTTTACTTCTTTTTTATTATTATTTTGGTAAATTAACAAAAGTGTCTATAAAATTTGTAAGATAAAAAGTAAGTTCAATGTTGAACAAAGGAGAAAAGCAGTCTCCTGAAATCCTGTGTACTCCAAGGATTCCCTTAAAATACAGTGTGGACGTATGGGAAACCTTTACTGCAAAAGAGGTGAGCTTGCAGAATCTGTTAAAACATATTTTAGAGAGAAAGTGGGGAGTGACAAAAATATACAAAGAATAAACCATTCAAGAAATTTGTTTTGTTGGTTTTTGGGGTTGGGTGTTTTTTGTTTGGTTTTGTGTGTGGGGTGTGTGTGCATATGTTTCGTTTTTACCCTCAAGCAAGAGGAAAGGAAAATTTCTGGATTAGTAGAAAAAATGGGTGGGAATGGAAAGCTCGGCACACAATCCAATTTTATTCTGAGCCAAAGGCAGCAACATCTGGGGTATATCTTTAGTACCAGAGACATTTCTTCTTGGATATTTATGATCTTGGACATGAAAAGAAAAATCTTACACTGGCATAAGGCCCCGCTACAGCTAAAAAGATAGGAATCAGTTATGTAACATCCACTGTCTGTTTTAAAAAACTTGGTCATCAGTATTTGTCCCTCATTCTAGAAAATATAACGGTGATTGTTGTCTTTAGGAAAACACTAACCAAGAGTTTAAAACTTTGTTAGGTTTTACTACTTGTTTTTGGCAGTAACTTCTGATTTAGAGCATCTTTAACATGAATAAAATAAGAATTCCCACTGAATTATAGGCATTTTTACTTATCACATTTCTACATAACAAGGAGGGAAAAAAGTTCATTTTTGAGCAATGTATATATCAAATACAGTAACTTCAAATTCTTGCAGTTCAGGAATTTAAGTTGTATTTCTCTAAACTGAAATTTCTCAAAGGGAAAGGAAGAAGCTGTTAATGTAAAATCAAAGCTTTTCAGTTCAAATGGAAGAGAAATTCCAAATTCAAAGATCTTACCTTGAGACTTTTCTATTGCAGCTCTGCTGTAGCCCATGAATAATCTCTGCTTTGAACATAACTATCACAAAGCAGTATTAAGCAGTAAGAAAATCTCTCAAGAGATTCATAGTTTTTAGAATAATCATACAGTCATGTAATTACTAAGATGCACACTTACCACTGCCCTGGTCATGTTGCTGCTTATCGTTTTCTTAACTATAATTTGTCAGACCTTTCAGGTTTTACATTCTTCAGCAGGGACAGGTATTTCTTTTATAGAGCAGCTAATGGAGACCAGGATTCTCAAAGTATTTCTACTTTATAGCACTTCATACACTCACAGCGGACTTCTCATCACTGTTACTTCACATTGTGAGTCCACAGAACCTGTGCAAATCACATGGAAGTCTCAGCTTGTGTGAGAGCGGCTCCTGTCACGGGGCACTGCTGGATAAGCTTCCAAGCGGCTATGTGTACAGGTACAGGAGGATGCCTGGGGCTTTTTTGATGCTTACAAAATAATAAATAAATAAATGTATAAGAAAGTAGCCCAAGGCAGCTCGTATGCTTGAAACTTGTGCAAACTATAAGCGATTAAACCCGGAGTTTTGTAATGGGAAAGTGTTAGACACATGTAACTGTAGGCATCCCTACCTGGGTCACCTACAACAATAAGAGCATAAATGAAAGCTATGACTTCAGTTTCCATCTAGAAATCATTCCCTAGTAAATAACATTATATAACACTGCTTATTATTTTTTCTTCACATGGAACTCATTATAGCAATCTGGCTGACATAGTCTGCGTTATTAAATTTGACAGTTTGCAAGAGCTGTCAGTGAGTAAGCCCTGTACTTGCTCGCAACTCCATACTGGAACCTGAAACAGGGCATAGGCAGCCTCAGCCTGAGAAGTGGGGACTATGCAGCCATGAAGGGCTAATCATACTTCAGTAGCATGTGAAAAAATACGCTATCCTTCAGGAATTTTTTGTGGCTGTATCTTTTCTTCCCCCTCTTGTAAATCATGACCTATATACTGCTCTGTGAGAACTAGTTAAAGCAGAAGAAACTCTCAGCTTGCTTTTCCTGTGAACTGTGTAAACTCCAGATGATTACAGCAACAGAAGGAAAAAAAATCGTGTTGGCCCTGTAGGATCTTTGAAAATAATAACATTGAAATTGTGATAGAGGTGTTATTTTTACATTCAGACTATTGTAATGCTTTTTAGTAACAAATATGACCACTATGGACTTTTGATAAGTTAGTTAAAAAAAGTGAACATTAGAGAATAGATAATAAGGTTCTTATTGCAGTTCTGAAACTCTTTTTATCATTTCCATCTTGTTCCACCAGGTAACTCTTTCCCTGTCATTGCATAAATTTCCACCATAAGCACTGCACATCTTTTTTACCCAGGTACATGGTAATATTATCACTTTTGTGGTTTACATCCTGTGTTTGTTGGTTACAGGTTCATGAAGCATATTTAAAAATTAAGAGGTACCATAACTTTTTTTTTTATTTCTACTGTTTAGTATTTTTACTGTTAATGTAGCATTTGTCTTTTTTCTTACATGTAGAAAAAGTGATAAACACTTAAATACTTTCAAGTGATATTTTAATGGAGCTAATTTAGAAAATATGCACAGACAGAATCCTACACTCAAAATACTGGATCAAAAAATCAATTTGCTCATTTATCTATTATTCCTTTTGTACATTCTCTAATTTGTATATGATTGCATTTACTTTTACTGGTGTGAATGACTATCTAACATTCAGGGCAACAAAGAAAAAGGGTAAGTGCGTGCTGTTGAGGAGGACTGTAGCCATTAGCAAATGGTTTCCCCTGCTTTTCCTGCTGACAGGAGTAGTAGCAATGTCAACAGTAGGGAAAAGAGCGCTAAGAATAGAACTGAAGTCATTACAAGTTATACTTCTCAAACTTGTAAATGAAAAATGGATTGACTATATTGGAATTCAATGTAGTACCTAAATAACACACAACAACTTTGAATTTCAAGTATATCTCTGTTGGTGGCATGAAGGTGCAAGTATTTATCACACGGACAGGAAGAGTTAATCTTTGGAAGAAATAAACTTTCAAGAGTTCATATTTCTGAGGTACTCTAACCACTGTGTGAAAAAGAGGAAAGTGCAGGAGACGAGGGAAACGTGCTTGAGAGTCAGGAGCAGACTGAATGAGACCAGAGAAGAATGTAAAAGTGAGACAGATTTGAGGAGGAGGAAAGAGAAATTCATTGACTGGTGAGACAGAAATAGTCAAGGTTTCAAAGAGGAAAGGCTTTGGGCTATAACACTCTGCATCACATTTATGAACTCTTCAGCTCCTATTTTCCACAGCTGAATCTGCCCAAACAAGAGAGAGTGGAGTGAGGGACAGGTGTGCAAAAGTTCATTAAGTGTGGGGAGGCAATGGAGAAAGTTAAGAAAACAATATATCTTAAAATCTCAACCCATTCTAGATTTGCTGTCTTAAGCCTTTTCCTGAAGACATGTGGCCAAGTCCTTTCTTCCTCAAGGTAAGACAGATGTTATTTCTATCAAAATCCAGCCAAATAGGCAGTTGTTCTGCAAGACCTCAGCAGTGAGACCGTTCAGCCCCTACAGCCTTCAAACTTCCTTTTCCATACAGAGCTGAATAGTCCAGCTACTCTACTCTCTGCACTGAAAAGACCTCAGCAGAAGAAAGGGTTCAGTCCAGTGTCTATGCTGAACAGTTAGTTGATGGAGACTTACAAGGCGTGGGAGTCTAGAAACCTGTGACTTCTGCTAATACAAGGGAGGTTCCTTCTTTGTCTGCTGATCTGCATCAAAGAACCAGATATACACATAGGCACTGAGAGTGAGCAGTGGGCGGTAGGGGCTGGGACTCTCTTCTGCAGGGAGTGAAGACATGCATCTTCTCGCCTGTCTCATGAGGTTTGTGGCTTACTAGATCTCAGATCCCAGAAGGTGCGGAGGGACAGCTGAAGTCCATCTTGACCCCAGACTATGTGCCTTTGCTCTTCATTCACATGGGCATCAAAGATACTGCCCCGAGTGCATCAATAGTGAGTACAGAGCCCTGGGGGCTGCGCAAAAGGCATCAGAGTCCAAGTATATTTTCCTCTAGTCTGTTGAAACAGGCGAAAGGCTCTTGTAAGAGCATATGCCTCTTGAGGGTCTATATGTGTCTGACATTGTAGACAGCACTTCATTTTTTATGACTACATGATACTTTAGGAGGATTTGGGCGTAGTGGGAAGAGATAGGATTCTAAGTGGAGAAAGAACATCCATGCCAACACACCTACTATCCTAAGTAAGAATGGCATCAGATTTAATTCTGTGGGTGACAGTGACCAGAGACTGAAGCTGGGACAGGGAAGGCAGTGAGAAAGCATGTGGAAGACCAGTGTGATGGACACAGCTCTCATATTTCCCTTCTGAAAGCAGCGTGACTCAGTATCTAGCTCAAACACTTGTATGCAACACATGCAATATGAGGAACAAATAAGAATTAGAAATCTGTGCACTGTGTCAGAGACATAATCTTACCGGTTTTACAGAGACACATTGGAATAGCTGGCATGCCTGGAGTGCTGCAAGGGACAGACAGAGGGACAGGTCCTGTCCAACAAGGTCCCAGCCCTGCTGGCCATGTTACCACACTTGGCTCCTGGCTCCCTGTCCTCTAGGGAGTAACATCTATCTTGCTGGCTTTCTGACAGGCATTGGCACGAACACAATGGAAAGGCAAAAAAGGGAAGAACAAGAACGAGCAGGGTGATGAAGAATCAGATCTTGGTATGGAGACAGAATAGGGAAAGAAGGTAAGAGTGAAAAGAGGAAAGTTTCAGAAAAAAATAAACTGAAGCAGATTATACAAGTTTAGATTAGGTGAATTAGCATATCTGTATGAATGCAACTGTTAATAAATTGCTGATTTTACAAAAGAGCAGCAAGGCTGGAAGCTGGAGATATGGCAGCTAGTGAACATGTCATTTTAATCTTTAAAGAAATGTGGCTGAATGGAAGTCAGTTTTGTGCACTCTCAAATATAATTTATCATATAAATAAAAATAACATTTGAATTTACATCTGTGTGTATTACTTTTAACTTATGCTCAAGCTTCCTTTTCGTGTGAACGTATACTTCTTTACTTCTCATATGGGAGCAAGTTAGTAATTTCTCTTTTTTTTTGGTATTGTATAAGAGGATGCAATTTTGTTAGATCCTGAATAAAGATGTATTTAAAACAGCTCCATGGCTTTTATTTGTAACATATATAAACTAAACAGATATTCGGGATGTCAAATTATTATACACAGACTTGCAACAATATTTGGTTATGAATATTTGCCACTAGAAATCAAATACCTCTACAGATAGCCATGTGTGTTGTTCCAAATGTACAGTCTGGTTTGACTTAATAATCACAGAGGCATTATTTCTTTATCCAGAATTTCAGGTTGTGTATATTTATTCTGAAAAGGCAAGAACTGTACAAGGCATCTAGCTTAGACTATTTGAAAGGTATCAACTGTTTAAATGACATTTTCACCTTCAGCAAATACATCTTTGCCTGCTAGAAATAGTGATGCTATCATGCTGCAGGCAATCTATGATACAGTCATGTCACAAATAGGTGTCAACTCTCATTACATTCTCAAGTATAAATTCCACTTATCAGTTCCCACATAGTTGCAGATGTTTTAACAATCCCATTTTACCATGATTGCACTAAGGCTCAGCCTCAAATGCTTTATGATATATTTGTAGGAGCTACTGTAGATACACCAGATTTGGGAGCATTATGTGTAGTTTGTAGCCACATGAGAATTTTTATTTCCAAAAAGTATTGAATATACTATTAATTTACTGTCCAGTTACCTTGACAAGCAAGAGAAGTAATTTGTAATTTTCCATTACTTGTTTCTTCACAGTCTGGTTTACAACATTACCGTGGAATTATTTATTATTTGAAACTCAGACCTAACTTTCCATTTTCTGAAATACTTTTTCAGGAAAATACATCAGTCAACTCATGCTCTGATCATCAGTAAAGTTCTTGGGTTTTGGTATTATGCAAAACCCATAAGACTTATTAGAAATGTTTTTTTTAAACAAGTATTTTGAAAATTAATAGTTACGACAGGATTTTTTTTACATATAACTTTTAAAATATGAACCACACTGCGATGAGAAAAGTCAACATCTATTAAAGACATCCATGCTACCTTTCTGTTTCCTATATAGATTATTTCTGGTGCAAAGCTAGCTTCTATTTTTCTTAGCTAAGTGATTGAGAACTGCTCAATGCTGTAATGCACTACTACATAGAAACAAGCCAGGCAATGACCCACTACGGTTTTAAAATATCTCAAGTTACTACTGTTGTATGCTAATTTTACAGAGTCAGTTACTATCTAACAGCTGACAATTGCAAACCAGCCAGGAATATATAAAATACTGAAAATAACCATAATATGTAGTAGTTATCAGATACCATTTTAGAAAAATAAATGCTGCCTTTAGTGGGATAGCACTCTGCTGAGTGCTACATGTTTATACTGGTGTAACAGAAGGAATAAAAAGCAAATCTGAAAGGCAGCCTTTTACTACACAGGTCATAGTTTGTTCTTCTAACAGTCACATTGCAGGGCCATTCCATTTCTTACTGCAAACTACAGTTTACCTGCAAACCACTTTCAACTCCATAACGTACATATCTGTCTTTCTAGGCATTGTTCATTTATCTTGATATATTTCTAGTCTCTAATCTTACTTTGTAGTTAATAAGAGTGACTATTACAATATGCTCATTTAAAACAACTTTATTACTTATTCAAATATTAATAATCTAAAGAGGGGTGAGAGGAAGTCTAACTTCAATGTGTACTTTCCCTAGAAAGTCAATAGAGAGGAAAATGAACTTCTGAGTAGTGGAAAAGTTTGCTTAAGATAGCTATGTGCCTGTGCTACAGGGATGTAGAGAGTAAACAGGCAGTGATAAATACCATTCTTTTCATAGGATGCAACCTGTTTGACCCTCCCCTGATAACTAGTCTAGTAGTTATCTATCTCTTGCTTAATAATCTAATAGTGGAGTCACATTAAATGCCCTAGGATTTTCTTAGTTTGAGGTGACCAAATGCATCTTTTCCACAGATCAGACAAATGCCAAAACCCCAAACAAAAGCAAAGGGGAAAACAGGTGTCTTTTGACAGTGCTTCCTGTTCTGAACCACAGAGTAGCTACTCAAGCAAGAATCTTAGTTCAATAGGGCAGCAGGTGAAAAGACTTTTTTGGTTCATTGGTTTTATGGTGGGTTGGGGTTTTTTTTGTTTGGTTTTTTTGTTTGTTTGGTTGTTGTTGTTGTTGTTGTTTTGGGGAAGCAAACCTGTCACATAGCTGGTGCTAGGGCTTCAGTTGAGCCTGAAGGGTCTACTCATCTACGCAGATATTTCTGTCTTGCCTTCTTATTGCCCCTGCCCCAGCACAAACACAGAGACAGAAAGCAGCCCAAAATGGAATTAATCCTTTTAACTATCTACAGGAACCAGGGAGGAAAAAAGGTCACTTTAACAGTATGACTCTCGATACGTTGTAAAGTAGCTTGAGTGTAGCAAAAAGTGTGTCTTCTCTTTCAAGACAGTAAATGTCACTTACAGTATGATTCCAGGTCCTGACTGTTTGAGGAGAGAGAGAAAGACTGGAGGGTATTGATGAACCAGTATCTCTGCATCTGCTACAATCAAACTAGAATAACCAAGAATTTACATTTCTGCAGTATATCCAGACACTGTCAGCACAATTTGGGGTTGCACAGAAAAGAGATGAACTCTAAACTTCCAAAGTTGCAGCATGATATCTAATATGTTTCTATAACGTACCATGATTATAATTAATACTTAATTGCTGTGACACTGCATTTTCCATGTCACAATGATTATTTTTCAGTTTTGTTTTTTCACTGTCTTTGAAAAACGTTATCTAATTCTACATAAATTTTAAAATTCTCAACACTGCATGTTTGAACAAAATATTGATGATTATCTAAATGTATGATGATATATTTAGATTATGCATCTAAATTTTGAAGAGTTATAAACTGTTACATGATTAATAAGGTCAGATGTGATGAATGTGACTGGCACTAGCAGGTATCATTTGCTCATATAATAGGTAGAAAAATTATTGTGTGCTAAATCAGATTTGTAGTGACCAGACAAGTTAAATTTAGACTAGATCCCAGCATTCAGGTTTTAGATAGAAGCAGAGTTTGAGGTTAATAACAGTGAAATCTCATACTGTATCTAATTATTCTCACAGAATTTCATGCTCAAAAAAACTAGAAGGGTCACAATTATTAGCAAATAATGTAAATTCTTCCTTTCTTCCCTGAGTGAGGTGACAAATTCCTGAAAGATCAGGATGCATCTTCAGTAGAACAGAAAAACAGTCCCTTATTATTAGGCCACAGCTTAGATTAGTAATTCTAACTCATTCTTCCAAAATTCAAATACCCTCCTTAAAAAGGAGGCTTGAACCTGCATTATAAAGTTTTGCTAATCTTTATAATTCACATATTTTCTCATAACTGTATTTTCCTGCATTTAAATATTTTATTATAAAACTTGGGGAAAAAAAAAGTTCTAAAATATTGTTATAATAAGACGAAGCTGAAAAAAAGCAATAAAATAGCCAAGCTGTGATTCTCATTTTTATTTTTTTGTATTATTCAGAAATTTACTGGAAGTCTCTTGGTCCTATAATAAGATGAGTTTAAAGCATATGCAACTCTCAAAGAGAACAGTCCTCATTTCAAGCAGATTTCCTAATGAAGTAACAGAATATTTCAGGATGCATCTTACTTTAGACCTGTGTCTATATATGTGAGAGGAAGGAAATGTTCCTCTCTTCACAGAGACTTGTGTAGAGGCAAAAGCACAAACCTTGCATTGCACAGGAGCGCAAAGGTCCAGCAGGAGAATGAACTCTTATCTTAATAGATACCGGAGCCTTGTGACTTCTGGCAACAGATTTCCCCACTTGCAGATGTTCATTTGCAGACAAGCTACAGACACGGCAACAGAAGATGTGAAAGAAGTCTGTTGGGGGGGGGGTGCCTGTGTTGTGAAATTGCTTGGAAGGGGGAATTACAGATCTAATATAACAACCCTTTAGGGAAAAATACAATTGCCACTTTGGAACCGTTAGCATGCACAGAATCTACATCACCACAGTCTGCTTGGGTCAGTTGTGCCTAATCCATGTCTGAAGCAGCACCACAAAGAGAAAGCAATTGACAATGGTAGTCAAGAGGTCCCCTTCTGCAGGGGAAGAAGGCTTCCATAGCCTCCTCTTTTGCAGCCTGCCAAAGAGTAACATAGAAAAATCACATGGGCATATTGGGAAAACCAAAGCTTGACAGAAGTTGAAACTAATCAAAAGTGTGAAGATCAAAAAGAAGGAAATCGAGAGGCATATCAGCTGTAAAAAAGGAAGTCCAAGAAAAACCTCTTGTCCTGGTGCCAGAAGAGGTGGTGACCTAGTGACCAAGGATATAGAAAATGCAGGGGTATTCAGTGCCCTTTTAACCACAGTTTTTACTGGCAAGGTCTGCTCAGGGGGTCAGACAGTGGCAAGAGCTGCTCCATCAGGAGAGACCAGCTGATAGCCAAGGACACGGGCAAGATGGTGCCTTCACTGACAGGGTGTAGTTCAGCATACCAAAGCAGGACTGGACTGATGACTGACAAGTTCTGGTGACAGTCTGATAATCAGCAGACAGAGCAAGGCAAGGCAAAGAGTCAGCTTTAAGTTCAATCCAAAACTTCAGACAGGTTTGCAAGTCAGAACCAATAGGCAACGGGGCTGAATGCACCTGCAGTAGAGCCCAGGACAACACTGGGGGTTCAGGGCTGATCCTAAATGGCCAAGTGTGCACGGCTGGGGTCCCAGGTGAGACTGGTGAGGCCAATAAAGCCTATTTTTGCACTCCAGGCTTGACACATGCATTCCAGACCTCCATGCTTAGTAATAAAGTTTGGGGGAGGAAAGAATAGCCCAAAATAAGACAACCTTGTTAAGGTCTACTTGATTGTACTGGGTATGGATGCATCCATCAGACTGGACAGGATGTATCTGAATGCATCTGGTTAACATAATTTTAATGCCACTCCCTCTAAACTTGGAGAAAAAGCTAATGGGTAGAATAAGGTCTAGATTCTTCTCAGAGGTGCACAGCAAAAGGAAAAGACAATGTGTGCAAATTACAGCAGGGCAAATTACAAACTGGGTTTAATGAAAACAGAATCTTCATAGTTGAAGTGCCTAACTACTGAAACAGGTTGCCCAGAAAGGTTGTGAAATCTCCAGCCTTGGGCAAGATCCCAAACAACATGGTCTTTGAAACTAGCTCTGTTTTGAGCATGAGGTTAGACAAAATGACCTCCAGAAATTCTTTCAAAACTAATTGTTCTATGATTCTAATACAGAAGGATTTTACTAACTTTATGGCAAACATTTCTTTTATAAACACCTTTTCATAATCCTTATCCCAGCATAAAAACTGAGAAAAGGAAAATAATACTTGTGAAAGGCGCCTAGCTGGCTTCTTCATATACTTATTCAAAAGTGTAAAACAAATACTGATTCATAATTTTAATTCAGTTGAGCATATCTGAATATTGTCAGGAAAGAGCAATATTGCAGCACAGGCTAAGAAAATAGTATTGATCTTTATCCAAAAACTTGAACTGGAGCAAATATTTAAGTTTAAATAAAAATGGTGACAATACAGTTAAATGAAGAAAAGTGCTTTTTGCTTATTAACTGTCTCCACAGTTAGTCTTACTGTTTGGTCCTGAAGTTTAACTTCAAAACAGATACTGTAATACATATATATCAAAATATACTGTAAAATACTTTGAATTTAGGACCTTTAATGAGGTGGTGAACAGGGAATAGACCATTTTCCATGTTGAAATATTAAAGACCATTCTTAGCCTTTTTTTTTTTTTTTTTTTTTTTTTTCCCATTGATACACTGGAATAAACCAGAAATAAACGCATTCAGGTATGCACATTCTTCAAAATCATCAATAATTTAAGTCTTACTGAAATGTATATAGTTCATAAACTTTTTTTCTAATTCTGTGTGCTTAAACATATATTAGGAATTTTAGCAGGCAGACATGATCTAAAACACTTAGCTTTTTCCTATCAATCTGCGTTACCAGAAGCTTTATCTCTAATTTACCCTCTCAGATATTGTACTTTGAGATAGACACCATATGGGCTATGAAATATGAATGGTTTAGGAAAAGGCTATATTGAATTCTTGAAATGATAAGGAATATAGGATTTTTGAAATGCTTGTTGTACATGTCTTATCAGTTAACTCTTTAATGCAGGTATCAGAACATTGACAGGACAAGAAGATATATGTGTAAAGAAGAAAGTATTTTATAAGATATATTCCTTGCTGAAGAAGAAAATGGATGGATAAAATTAGTGGTTTTATCCAAATAATAGTAAGAAATTTCTTTCCTTGACTTTGATTCACAACTGATGGCAGGTCGTTTAATATAGCTCTTACAAACAACTTTCAGAGATGCGGAGATTGTCAGAATAATATCTCTGTCTGCCTTACACAATGCTTTCAAAAGTAATTCTGAATTGACAAGAGATTGATAGGTTTCTTGGATAGTTTTTTTTCTTTTAGGGCATTCAAATGACACTTGAGGGAAAAACAATAACAAAGGAAAATTGTTCAAAGATTAAATACTATACAAAGAGAATTACTTAATATATTTACTAATTTTGACAGTATAAACACCTATAATTCATCCATGAACATAGGTAATCTTTTGCACTACATCACATTTGTGTTTTGATTTGAATATATCAAAATACTTTGCATATATAAAACCAAATTATTATAAATGAAAGAGTACCTTCGGTATTTAGAAAGTAGAAAACCTCATGAAAAATTTTTATAAAGACATTCATACAAAAAGAAAGACATGTTGTATGAGCCTATACAGAATTCATAGTGGCTGTTTTAGCATCATCCTTACCAAATAAAATGCAGTTATTCCAGTCTAACAGACACATATGTAAGATCCCTATAGATATGCAATATTACTGCAACAAAAATTATTTCTGCAGAGCAAATAAATTTAATCTTAAAATAGATCAATATAGACAGATCACTTATACTGTCTTGATTTATATTGGGATAATTAACTCCCCACTTAGCAAATTTAATAAAAAATGTGATATTTGAACCTATTCAGTCTTATATAATTCAGATTTCTTTTAGCTGTTAGGAGATACTGAAAACAGTAACAGTGCCGTTTTAAATGAAGATAGGAAAGTTTTCTAGAGTGGATTAGGTATGGACACACAGATAACAAATTTAAAAAAAGGTCTGAATCAGCAACCTGTCTTATGTATTGCTGAGGCCAATATGCAAACATATTCAGCATGGGCATTTAGAGACGGTTAAACATTAGCTGTCCCTGCTCTGTCAAAACTGTACCAGCACCTACTGCCAAACTACTCTGTGCTGATCTGCTATGAAAATGCAGTATTACAGGATCTCACATTGATTTATGTAGTTCACGCCTGCAGAAATAGTAGTTGCACATTAAAGTACATCAACGACTATGTCAAGAAAAGTGGTTTAACATTTCTTATAGAATAATTTTTACCATTGCTTGCTGGGTAGGGCTGTACTTCCTGTTAATGTGCCATATTTTGTATTAATGCTTAAGCTAATAGAGGGGGACAGAAATCCATTTTCCTTATATACAAATCAGAAATGTCAGAAGTATGTGCCTTTAGCTGATCCAGCATGCTATAAGAATCAATCACAATGATGTCCATATAAGCTATCTTTTGCTTTAAACACAGCTCTCAGCCAAATACACTTCTCTCTTGCCTAGTCAGCAATGCTACTGAAAATACCATTCTCCCTATAGCCAGAATAGGGATAATTTTACTCTTTAGAGAATTTTTCCAGCTATGTTCTTGCCTGTCTTTTGAGTCCATCAGCCACCTTGTGTTTCCTTTACAGTTCCAGTTGCCACCAAGTAGTTTCAGACTTCACAGCTCCATGGTTATTTGATGCAACTTTTTTTTTTTTTTGGTCAACTCACTGTTACAGAGCAAAATTTAGATGTGTAGTAGCTGGGAAACATCTCAGAAAGCAAATAGCTCTGAGCATGGCTCTTCTTTGCTTGAACATTTATGTTGTATTAGCCATTAAAATTGTTTTAAAATTGGTTTTAAAGTTTTGTGGTTTGTGTGTTTTGGACTTTAAATGAACCTGAAAGATAAGCACTGCAAAATCTTGTTAAATTTATCTATGCTTATTGAATTTCAAGTTAGGGCTTCCAATTACTTTGTGTTCTGCAAATATCTTGTGTGAACTAGGTTTCAACTCCTTACTTTGTTGCTTTCTCCACATTGATCAGAGTTTCTCAGAATGATTTTCATTGTAGAGCTCAGAGATCAACTGAAAAATCCTAAGCCAGAAATAACTTTTTAAAGTCCCAACTTTTTAAAGTCCTTTCCTTTTACATCACATTTCTCTTAATTTTTTTTTTTATTATTTTCTCAGATTTCTACTTCCTGTAACCCTATAGACAAAGAAGAAACAGACAAATCAGAGCAGTTTAAAGTCAGCTGTAGGTTACAAAACTGGCAGTTGTTTTCCCTAATGATATCATATTAGTATGGATTTTATTTCCTCAAAATGGCAATTTTAATGGCATTATTTTTCTAAAGGCTTTTGGAGTCATTAATGAATATAGCTTTACACCAATGAGTCTACTTTCTTTTTCTTTTTTTTTTTATCTTTTGTAAGCAGCTAAGTTAAGGGTTTCATACGTCCAACATTCTGCCTGAAACAATAGACTTAGTGACATGAACACATAAGGAACAAGCATGGGCTACTTCTGTTCTTGTTACTAATCTTACTGTATATATGTCAAAACTGTTGGTATCTGGGACATAATAATTTCTTTGAGAAATTAAATTTAACTGTTAGGAACATTTCTGTGGAATAAGGACAAATATCGATTTGATAAAGCATTCTGTGTTTACTGTGGCAAATGGTAGATACATAGACAATGAATATAAAACCAGGTTGTGTATAGAGTTATCTTTTCCCCAGTATACCTTCTCTCAGCTTCTAACACTTCGCAGTGTTAGCATCCTCTCAGTTAAAATTTCTATTTATAGCTTGGTGTTTAAAAGGTCTGGAAGGACTTTTGAGCCATAGAAATCTCTAATTGCTTTTTGATTTAATTTATACTTTTGACTTTCATCCTGTGGCAATTGAATTCTGCAGTTTAATTGAGAGTATAATAGTGGGATGGACTTCAGCAAAATACTCCCTAAATACCATTCTGAGATCACCCTCAGCATGTTTCACTCACCGATAGAGATGGTAGATGCCCTGTGATAGCACAATGGGTTTCCTTCTGCTGGTAGATTCTGTTAGATCAGAAGCCTGACCTTTGAAGTTAACCTGTTTGTAGAAATTATTTTATGTATGAATATAATGAGAACTAGATGAAGATAACTTTGAAATAGAGCTGGTCAGGATTTTTTATGACAAAAAAAATCATGGTAGGGGATTTTAACTCCAGAATGGAATTGTTGGTTTTGAACGAAAAAGGGAGAGAGCACAGTAATGAAATATTGAGCACTCACACTTGAGATAGCCATGACTGTCCTTAATACCTTGCTTCCAATCAAGGTAAGGATTGAAGCAAAAATTCATCCTAGGTGAGTATAATAACTATCAATAAATTTCTGTTTAATTTATTTAATAACTTATCTTTATTTGATAGATTCTCAAATGTCCTAGGTGAGCCCCTATTTATATTTTTAGAGATTAAGATATAACCTTTCCATTCTAACGGTTTCAAGAATTAGAAAATTTAGCTCTGTAGTAATGATTTGCTAGTAAAAGATAGAGACTGAAGATATTACTTGCTGAAGACTTCATAACACCTAAATTTCAATTTAAGGACTTTTTTTTCCTAAGTATTTACTGAAGAATCAGTGTTGAGGAATTAGTGCTGGAGATGGATTTTTTTTAAATGGAAAAGAGAAAAATACCCTGAAAATTAAATAACTACATGGAAATCATGCTGTTCCAAAACATTTTTGCACAAAGTATGATTCTAGTAGCAAGACAGTGCATGAAATTTAATAATGAAACAGGGCTTTTTAATAGTTTCAATAAAATAGACTTAGTGACAAAATTAACTGTTGAAGCATGCTGGTGAGTTTTGTACAAAAGCCTAGTAAATCATCTCTTTTTTTGTACAAAACACACATTTTTCTGTGTTGTCCACATTCTTCTTCTTTTTCACCTTAAAATAACTTTTCCAAAGTCAACTTCTGTTTTCACTGGTTTTCAGCTCAAAGTTATGGGTTTTTTTCTGACATATCAATCATTTTTAAGGAAAGATGACAGGTTTTATGACAATTTTCACTTGATTGAAAAAGCTATTTTTTCTGCCAGAAAAATAGAATTCAACAGAAAATCACTTTACTGCAGTAACTGCTTATATTTTCTTTTGAAAAGATTAAAAGAATTTATTTACAGCTTGGTTGCGCTTGTGCTGGGTTCATAGGCAATGTACATTAAAATGACTGGAAATAGTTAGATTTACTTGTTCACATTTTCTGAAGTCCACCTGGAGCCCAGTAACAATGGCTTCTGCCATTCCTAACACAGAGCTCTTCAGAGCCCAGCTCTCAGGGCTGGCCTGGGTTCACCTTGGCTGGCACAGGCTGGGCTGTTTCAGCGCCTGCCTCGGGGCTGTGTGCCCGTTGCCCCCCTGCCTGAGCCTGAGCCTGAGCCTGGGCCTGAGCCTGGGCCTGGGCCTGAGCCTGGGCCTGAGCCTGGGCCTGAGCCTGGGCCTGGGCCTGAGCCTGGGCCTGGGCCTGGGCCTGAGCCTGAGCCTGAGCCTGGGCCTGGGCTGGGGCCTGAGCCTGGGCCCTGCCAACGCCTCCCTGGGACGGGTCTGGCAAACCCAGGGGGCCGCTGCCCAGCATACAGGAGCCCTGGGGGGGCTGAGCCTGGGGAGGCCGTGGGGCCACGGTCACCTTCAGCTGGGAGCAGCCAGAAGGCAGCAGACCAGGGTGAGAAAACATTACAATAAACCCAAGCAGACCCCAATACTTAGAGTGAGGGGACCCCCATCAGCAGCGCTGCACTTCTCCCAGGAAGGGACTCAGGATGGCGATGACTCACTGTAATGGCCCAGCAGCACTCGGCTGGGGAAGGATGCCTCCATTGGCCTTATGGGCTGGAGGGACACTGCGAGGCTGAGCACAGCACCAGTGAAAAGGGGTAGATATTAGACAAGAGGGTTTTGCATAATAATTATAAGGGTATTAATATTATATAGTTTTTCTTGTACTGATTTGTACTGTGATAGTTATTATCATGTAATTGGACTGTTTGTTGCATTTCAATTGGATTTTAAAGTTTTTAACTAAGCTAACACTAAATTCTCGGCTCAATACACGTGCTGCTTTCTTTCAGCCATAACACAGTTTTGAATGTAAACCAATCCCTTTAAAAAATCAGGGAGCAACTGGTTCAGTCATACAAAGTGCTCAGAAGTATTCCAGGATACATTAAAATAGATATAGACTCTGACATTACTCTTAATATAATTAATTTAAAGTTAATTCTGTTATTTTTAACCACATTTCTAGTACTTTAGAACTCAAAATAATTGAATCTCAAGAAGGAAAGTTCTACTTCAAAATAAGGACAAGGTCTCCAAACAAGGAATTGAATATTACTATAATTAATAATTTTTTATTACTTTCTTTTTCTCATTTCTTTGAGAATGTTACTGAAAAGTTACTTTTAATATAGAAATAATTTAGACATGGAAAGGATTTAGAGGATATTGTTATTTTTGGAATTGATCCTTTTGTGCTTTTTAACTACCAGAGACTTTAAGATCAGCTCTCTGCAATGAAGGAATTTTCACTTATGGAAAATACAGGCATGAAGTCTGATCAAATTTTATTTTTGTTTCACCTTCTAGTCTCTGGAATGACATAGCAAGAAGAGCAGTAAACACTGGAAAATCTTTATCTTAAAAATAATAAAGAAGTGCATCCTCATGGTAATGAAGACTGTGAAAGATCTGCTATGGCATTGCAAGTTGTCAGTAAGAAATTAATGTACTGCAGTTGTTGCTTTTAAAAATATTAAATTTTATAAACTTAATCACTGTGTGTGTTATCAGAAAATGCATCTGCTGAGAACTATAGCATACGTCTCAGTTTCTATTCATTGAAAATGCTTTTTATTGTAATAGAAAACAATCCTGAACTGCCTACATAAATTGCTGACTGCTACATAAATGGCTGAATGGAAACTTGGAAATATTTCCAGTTAGAATTTACTAGGCAACGTCACACAGAATGAAAATATAAGGGGTTTATTCTGGTAATTAGTAGAAGTGGGGAGGTACTGAGCAGGAAGAATGACAGAGAATGACAATATTAATGAGCACATGAATCCAATTACCTGATTTTCTTACAGATATACAAACCCCAAAGCTATGTAGAAAGTTGGCCCTTCTAACTGTTATTTTAAAACTATTTTTAATGTATATTCTACAAAATAGTAAAATAGAAATCTTAGGTTTTACGTTTCCTTTCCTTTGAAGACTTTTTCTGCTGAAACATTCTCTAGCCTTCCCAAAGACACAACATCAATGATATTCTAACAGAGCTAGCCCATAGTTTAGTAATAGTTAGATTACTGATCTAATAAAGGTGTTTAACACCAAAGTCCTTCTGCAATGGTACTTCATTTGGGTTCTGGGAACAGATTTTTCAAAGCACATGTCTTAAAAATTATTTGACAAAAATACAAAACTTAGGAGAACATAAGTACATTCTGAGAGAATGGGATGGGCGATGGGCATTTTTAACTTAAATATGCTAAAACGTTTATGTTTGCTCACTGTTGAAAAATGTGTATGCTTTTTCCTCACAAAAGATGACTGCATGAGATATGCTAGAGCTCTGACTTTTTCATTCTCAGATGATTTTTATTCTGCACCTTCTAAGTTGTGACATCAAAGTTCAGACTTCTAAGATAACATTGTCCTCCATACAGGGCAGTCTCATGAAAAATTCCACTATTCTAGGGCAAAGCAGTCAGGAATGCCATTTCTGTCCTAGATATCAGTCATATGATGTGTTCCTGAGAAGGTATCTCACTGCTTTTCCTATTAATTGGTTGAACTACTTCCATAAGTACTAATAACTTTGTGTATAGATGTAGTCTACACAGCAGGAAATAGGGGACTTACTTTTGACTAAGAGAATCTATAAAGTAACTGGTGTCATAAAGGGCATTTATGAATAATTTGATTGTGAACTGGAAAGTGATGGAGATATCATAATTAAAGGAGATGGAAACCAGGGCTGACTATTCAACCTTTAAAAAATGTTGCCTTTTTCTCAGTGGTACAGAGAATCAGGTACCTAATTCTAGGCCAGAAAAACACAGACTCCACCCTTTCAGTTTTACAGTTCTGGTGATTTTTGAAATAGATGAGGTTCACCTAACCAAATCTTAACATCTAAAAGCTGTTAAGAGTCAGGACTGGTCCCTCTCATGATATTTAGTGCTTAATTTAGAGCACAGTGAGTGAGGTGTCTGTGCACCATGCTTTACAGCAAAGTACAAACACCTCCCTGTTGCCCAAGCTTTTCCTAAAATTTCCATTTCACTTTTTAAAAAAAGGGAAAATGGGAGAAAATTGGAAGAAAATGGAAATCTGAGAGATGAAGGTAAATCGAGCTGATATGGTCCAGTTAGTATACACTGCTCCAGTACTTGCAGCACATTGCAAAAAAAGCCAATGTTGTCTTCCTCTTTGAGGATCTAAATGAATCTGTGCAAATCACAAGTTAATAATGTCTGAGGAACATGAGGAAAGTATCTTCAGAAGGTAGGATGCATGTCACATGCATACCATCCACAGTTCCTATGGGCTTTGGCTTAATTGGTCATGAGCCAAGGAGCTGACACATTCACCAGTCCATCAGAGTACAATTTCTGATCAATGCTTTTTCATAAGATCTCTTCAGGACTCCACTGGAGGTAAGTTCTGATATGATAATAGCTTATATCAAGAAATAGTCATGTATGTATAGAAAATAGACATGTTTTCTCTACCTCCAATGCTAGCATATTTGCAAATTAAACAGTATAAAAAAAGTAGCTTAAAATAGCCACTTTAGTGGCAGTTTCTCCTGTATTACACTAGTGCACCAGCTTCCAGACACAGAATATTTTCTCAAGAAAATAATTTTCCTCAAAAAAGTGTGATATTCCAGACTTACAAGAATATAACCATAACAGAAAGACCAATGGCCATATTCTGAGAAGGATACAGAGCCAAAAATATACTGTGAGGATCTGCATTGAATAAGTCACTTATCTTTCACCTGTGGGATCATAGAGAAAGGAAATTAATGTCTCAGGATGAATTACTTTTAGCTAGCTGACTCATCAGTGAATAATTTTTTCACTTTCAAAATAGACATAATCAGCAGGAGTCTAGATTTTGGTCACCAGAGATTAAATTAATTGATGTATTTTGCAAGTAAATTAAGAAAAGCAAGTAAAATAAGATAATATATAGAGTGCAATATGACAGTAGAAAAAAGCCTCAAAAGACAAATCTGAGGCAAGTCTACATTATTCATGCTAATAGCACCCATACTGAAAGTTTCCTAAAGGCTGTCTTTTAACACGTTTTAAAGTTTATTATTTCAATTGCGCCATCTAAGTTTTCATATTGTTAATCATGTTTCAGATTCTTTTTTTGCCATTTGTCAGAATTAAATTTGATTCTACAATATATTTTTAGCTCCATTATTTTATCTTTTTTTTTTATACATTTGTTTTGTTCATTGGCGAATTTTGGAACATTTCTCAGCAGGAAGGTGTGGGGGAACAAAAGCATGAGCATTTGGCTAAGTGATAAAAACTTTAAAAAATCTGATTTTGTACAAGACATGATTATTTAAGCAATGCTAAATTTTGACAGGGAAATGATCTTCAGATTCCACCTGTCTTCTACTGCCATTCTAGGTAGGAAGGTGTAAGCAAGATATCCTGTGCAAAAGATGTTCCATCTGCTGTGGATCTCTACTGTATAACCCCCTTATGTATCTAATAGCAGAGGAGAATATCCCACAACTTCTCACACCTGTCTCTTACATGAGAACATAATGTCATTGAGATTTTTTTTTTAAAAATGTATGATTAATTATTGGTGATAAAAACAGTATTTCATGCCTAGCATAGGAATACATAGTACAAATGGAATATGACAGATGAACAGCAAGAGCAAAGATAAAGATGCACAGAACAGTGTGTGCAAAATAGCAGAGTGATGGCTTGTGATTCTCGTCATTGCTCACAGTTTTGTGACTAGGGTTGGGAGTTTCTTTTGAATTCTAGAGTTACTCTGGGGAGAAGAAAGGGATTGCACAAAAGGACCATTTGGGATCCTGTACAGATAAATAAGGTAGGCCTACCTATACTTCCACAGCTAAACTAGACTCATTATTACAGGTAAATTATAAGCAGCGCTTAAAATCTCTTGTTTAGAGGTTCTTGGCACTTGGTACACTTGGACGTGCAACATAAGAACTTCCAGACTATGAAACTGCAGCATTTTGGAGGAAATAGTGCTAGAAAAATTGGTCAGGAGCAGGGAGAGAAAGAAGAAAGAGGATGAGAACATGATGGGCACATGGGGCAAATGCTGAGGTGACAGAGACACAATGTAAAGGAGACCCAATAGAAAGCTTTTTTACAACTGTATCTGAAGATATAAACCACTATAAGAATATCAAGAAGTACTAATTACATTGTTTTTTCATGTGCTGATGCAGTCTCCAGACTCTGTTTTCCACTTCTTACAGTTTCGCCTCTTTCTTTATTCCTATATGTTTATGAGGAGTATAAACTACAAGGCAATTCAGCTCTTTGCTCTTGTAAACTGGTTTACTGGGAAAATGGTTCATCAGTTATGTTATGTTGACTTTCTCATACATACAGTCTTGGGTTCAAGAGATGGTGCTCCAGAAAATAAGTACAAGCAGCTTTAATTTGCTACAAAGGATGAATTCTAAAAATGTCTACCTCAAATTTTATCTTTTTTTAAATACCCAGTTGGAAAGCTTTGATTTCTCTTTCATAAAGCTTTAGAATCTGATAATGACTATGCTAGATCAAGTAGGTCTTCTATTTATGCATTTTCTACTACAAGAAAAAGGAAATCTAAAAAGCAGCTACTAAATATCAGTTACAACAATCTATCTTATTTTCAGGGACCTCAAAAAATGTCCAGATGAAGATCCAGTCTGCTTATATATATAAATATACTAAGAAGAAACTACTATAGTCTAGTTTACTCTTTACAATATAGATCAAGATAAACAGAAATATGTAGTCTTCTCCCTTCTATCTTCTGAAAGTGAAAGGGGTTGTTTTTTTTAGAAAAAAAAAAAATAGATGACATTCTGCCAACCTAAGAAGCAGCAAAAGAAGAATCACTGAATTAGAAATTTGGAATCTTTAGCATAGTTCACTGTCACAAGAATGAAGTTGTTTTAAATACACAAGTTATTTTCAGGAACAATCCAAGGAGACCCTTAAAACTAGAGCAAAATTAATGACGTTACACAGAACAGCAATAGGAATTATGTCCAGTGGCTCAGCATGATTACAGTTCCCCAGTGCCTTCACGGCTTTATACAAGTTATTTAGGAACACTTAGCAGTGGAGAACATATAGCAGCACATCTTAAGGCCTGTATAAAAATAATTAGCATCATTAATTCACATGCAGGTTCTGAAAATTAGCTTTACTGTATCTTGCAAAAGACTAAAAGCTACCTAATCTTGTTTTTATGTGAACTTCAGAATATTCTTTTCAGCATAGCTCTGAAGAAAAAGAAATTTATGTATTTTTGATACCCATACTACCTCCTAAAACTGAAGGAGTGTATTTAGGAGTGGATTTACACAGTGTAGCATTGGGAAGTAGTATCCCTTCATTGTGGCCACTGAGACTCGGAAATGTAATTTATTTCTTGAATTGCCTTCCAAAATCATTAGTATGTCTGTTAGAAACCTCCTTGGGTACAGTTGTACCAAATATCTTTAATTTTGAGTCCTCATTATCCTGCATTCTTTCTCTGTCAGTGTAGTATCATCACTGTTTCACCTTTGTCCCCATGCTGGCAAAACTACATACGTGCCAGACTACTACAAGAAGTTTTTCCTGTTAGACTTCGCATCTAGGATAAGTATTCATCTAAAAGAGTCTTTAAATACTTTCTAAATATCTCAGGCCCAAAGAAATGCCAGAAAAAAGACTCAGGCCTTTTGTGACAACATGCCTTAAGCTATCCTGGACTGAGGGGATATTTACAAGAATTTAGCCTGGTCTTGTGGTAATGGTTCAAAATACCAAGCAGCTCCACTCAGTGAAAAAGAAATCTACAAAACATAAAATAATAAACCAAAACAAATTGCAAGTAATCTAAAAGCTGACTATGTTAACGATTATGAGAAGAACCAGCACACTGAGGATGGTTAGGTAATCATGATAGTGGGATAAGTACTGAATCAGGTGATGTGACCACTGTCTAAATTTGAGCAGTGAGGATTTAAGCCTCTTTGTGTGAATTGGCTCAAAGAATGGCTATCGTTCCACCAACTGGACCAAAGGACAAAATACTTTTTCATTTTTTAACACAATAAAGTTAAATTCAGAGCAATAACTCTAGCCTGAAGGTGGCTGCTTCAATTTCAGGGTTTGTGTGCCCAAAAGATTGTCTATTTTCTCTTTCCCCTAACAATACAGCTGGCTTTAGAGAGTGATACTGTTATAAATTTACTTAAAACAGGTTTTGTATTTTATCCAGTGTTTTGCTTAATGCAAAATTAATCAACAGCGCTAGGAGCAAAACCCAGGATTCCTTTCTTGCAGGTCAAAACCTGCATCAGTGTGTTAAAGCATAGCAGTACATCCTTGCTTGCTTTTCCTTTCCAGCTTGATTAATTTCACACTTCTTTCTGCAGAGGAGAAACAGGTAATGTGTGTAGTCAGATTAGACAGTGGGTTTATGGCAGAGTATTCTCTTGTAATACAGAAAAATAGGTTTGATTTCTTTTTTGATTCAACCTTGATTTCAGGTTGAAATTTACATGAAAAGTTTTTACCCCCATGCAGCTATGCAAGAACTGAACATTTATTACCCGCTCAGATATCTGAATAAAATATTCAGATTTCAATTCAATAATTCAGCTATTACCTGTGTATTGCATGTCTGAAACTTAATTATTTAATATGTCTGATCAATCAAGTCACCAAGGCATTGTAAGGCAGAGTTTCAACACAGACCCTGGTTCAGGCAGCTTTTGCCCACAGTTCCTTTACAGTCCTGAACATCCCCATCAACCATATGAGTTCATTCTTCTGGGGCCATATGATGATCCAGACAGGACAGTTTGCCTAGATTAAAAATCGGGGGAGGGAAGTATTTGCTTGTGTTTTATCTGGCTTAATTTTAAGCCAGAGCAAATCCCAGTCTAGTTCATTACATACAGAGGTAGTGGCAGTGCTGAGGGCATGTCACATTAAAGAACGGATGGTCAGGGAAGGTAGTACAGCAAGCACTCCTGATGAAAAATAATTAACCACGCATGCCCTCAGTCCCAGTTTAGATGGTGTCTAGATAGTTCCAGCCTTCCCTACGCTTCTTATGTTTCAGAATGGGGAAAAGCTGTTGTATATAATCTATATTTAAGTTGAAGCTGATGTAACTTGAAATTAAATACAGCTCTTTGCCAAAAGAAAAATACAGTGTATTTTATTAATATATATGTTGATCGAAATGTGAAATAAATGGACTAATTCACAAGCAACAAAGATGAGTTCCTAAAGGAAATCAATAGTTTTCAATTTGATAGAGTAAACAAACATGTTCCTGTACTTCTGGGTGTAAACCTGAAAGTACACTATAAATTAATTTACTGTGGAGTTTATTATAATAACAAATTAAAACTATGCATTTCATTCACTGCACTAAGTGGTTTGACTCCAGTTCCATAAGCTATCATGACAGCTCTGATGCTTAGCTTTTTTGTTGTTTTTTTCACTGTGTTACTATTGTTAAAGTAAAATTATTTAGACTCTCTACAGACAGTTTTTTAGCCTTAGGAAAAGATATACTAAGGCAAAGTACCATTGTGATCATTGGTCCTAAGTGAGACTTGGATCTGCACTAAGCACAACATCAATTACTTCGTTCTGCAATTCCATTCATGTAGCTATTTAGTATCAGAAACCAATGAAACACTTCCATGAATGCAAAATTTAGCAGCCTCAGAAATTACTTGTAGGTTACTGGTTAGAAGCTGCAGAATGGCAGAACCAGTGCTTTGCTTCATTTTTGAGTGCAATTGAAAGGTGGGGGGTTGCGTTTTGGATCTTTTTAATTTATAACTCCTTAAACAGTTCCCTGTGGGCTACAGTATTGCACTCAGAATAATAGTAGCCTATGGCTGGAAGTAGGCACATCTAGCAACACACATACGACTCCTAATAGAAATATAGGGAAAACAAAATATATCTCTGCAAGCTCATTGCACTTTCAAAAGACAGACAGATCATGATAAGAACTAAGAGTTGTTAAATAGTTCCAACAACAACAACAACAAAAGTATTATCCTGGTTTTCCATTTTACATCTCATCTGTCTTTGGCATGACTAGAAGTACTTACTTGTCTTCCTCCTGTACTTTTCTAAGGCTCTCTAGTCCTCCTAGTTGAGAATGCACTTAGAAGTAAAAATGAAGCTATAGTGAAGAAAGTTATCTTCATCTGTGCTCATTTTCACTTCAAAACAATTCATTTATTATTTGTATAGGTGTAATGTAGTGATTTCATATTTCAAGATTCTGAACTTAATGCAACATGTCATTTATTAATGAAAATGGTCTGAAATCTTTATGGATAAACTTTCCAAAGACATTCAGTGAAAGTCTGTTCATAGCTTTTTTTGAAACCAGGTAACAGCATTTAATTTGTTATTATATATTCATGAAGTAATAGATTTTGTACTGCCAAACTAATTTCTTCAATCAGACAGGAGCAATTCACAAGACAGGCATATTATAGGTAGCTTAACAGCTGCTGCTCCATGTATATTATTCCTTAGAGACTTTCCAGTGATATATAGGAATGTTATTTTATTTTGTTAAAGCTACCAAACTGTTTTGCTAACAACAAAATAAAGCAAGCATTATACAGGTTCCTTTTCCATTTGCTGACTGCACGAAAGAGAAATGTATTATAGCAAAACCACCTTATGTGCATACAGTTTTAGCATCTGCTCTTGATTTACTGTGTATCTCTCAGAATCACACAGGTGAATAGACATTCAAGTAAGATTTATTTTTACTGGGGCTTCAGATCTTAGAGAATTTTTAACAGTGGCTTTGTTTGTTTAAATTTACACTTCTTAAAAAGTACCCCTTTCAAATTATATAGTCACACAAAGAAGTTTATGAACAAATCCACAATAAAATCTAACCTTTCCATACAAATGGAAAACCATAAAAATAAAACATATGTGGAGAGGTATATGAGTTTACATTTTAAGCAGAAAGACTGTAACTTTAGAATGACCACAATTCTTTTAACTTTTATATGCAAAATTATATATATAGAAAAATAGCCCAAAGATAATCTAAAACATATACATTGTTTTCAGTACATATTTCTCAAGGAAAAGCATTTAGATTTACATTGTTCTCATTGATTTTCTCTGAAAGCTCTCAGATTTTTTATCATCTTTCCTAAATTGCAAATCTGAACTTATACAGCATTATTTTTCAATCTATTTTTATATCATTTGTAAATTCCATAACTGTCAGTGTTTTGTTTTACTTTCAGAACTTCTTTTAAAAACACAGAGGGGAAAAAACCCCAGAAAATTCAGCAAGACTTCACAAGTAACATGAGGTAAGTGTTCCTCATTCTCAGTCCTCTTGGAGATCAAGCCTTAATCTATTTAAATTGAATTGTGTTTACTATGAGTCATTCCAGTTAGTCAAATCAGTGTACAATAACTAGTGAAAGCCTGCGCATATACAAAACTAATATAAATTTAGTTGTTTGAGTACCTGGCATAGCAAGAGAGAGGATTTTACAAAATTACCCATGCATAAAAATTAGAATTACAACTACATTCATAGAGAAAGCATGCACATGTGCAGACAGACAGACACAAACAGAGGACTGGATTTAATCTCCTTAGTTGTGGGTTTTGGTGGTTTTTTGTATGTTTGGTTTTGGGTTTTTTTTGTTGGTTTTTTTTTTTTTGTTGTTGGTTTTGGTTTTTTTTAATTGCAGTGAATTGCCTTCAATACTGGTAATTACTCAGCCACTGTACTGAATTCACAGTTCTGAATAGCTATAGAAGTTTTCTTTCTAGTGCAGGTATCCTCAAAGAAAATGCACAACAGGGAAAAATGAATACTGTTATATAGTTTGAATTATTTAAATCATTTATTTTTCATTAATTCCACAAAATTTTCCATTATAGTAAGTAATATATTCAGATTTTCAAAATGATCCCATTCTAGTTGTGAATACAGTTACATGTATTGTAACTGTATCTGTAATATCTGTAAAATGTTACACAATTAACTCAAAGCTCAGGAAATCCAAAGACCAACAGTGTAGAGGGATGAATCTGGGTTAATTAGGATTGATAACATACAGCTGTGGGCTGGCTTCAGGGGTGTCAGGTTGGCTGATGTAGATAAGGTGCAGCTGTGGCTGGTTCTGTTAAGGGGTTGGGTAACCAGTGAAGAGGGAGCAGCTGAGGAAGAAGCAGAGAGAGAACATACGCCCTGGATGAGCTGAGACGAGGAGAAGGCAGCAGAGGGACTGGTGTGAAGAGTATGTCAGTATGTGATGGAAAGACCTTGTTGTAGCTGGCTAGTTTGGAGAGTGCTGTGACAATTGGTGCCCTGTGTGAGACCCTTCAGATTATGAGACTGAGTGTGATGATAGTTTTGAGAGCACCGTGACACAACAAAACTCTTCCAACCATGTAAAGGAACAATTCAAAATTGTATTAGTTTTCCTTCCAATTAGTTTCAACTATTTCAGGTAAGCGGGTTTACCTGAAAATACCTCAAAAATAAAGTTACTAGACAAAATATACTTTATGCCACATTTTACCATAACATGGCAGCGCAGGAAAGATTTCATTTTATTACATAGAATCATAGAATAATTTAGGTTGGAAAAGATCTTTAAGATCATCAAGTCCAACCTGAGACTGCAAACTCCACCACTAAACCATGTCCCTAAGCACCACATCTACATGTTTTTCATCACCTCCAGGGATGGTGATTCCATCACTTCCCTGGGCAGCCTGCGGCAATGCTCGACAATCCTTTCAGTGAAGAAATTTCTCCTAATATCCAACCTAAACCTCCCCTGGTGCAACTCGAGGCCATTTCCTCTTATCTCACCACTTGTTATCTGGGAGAAGAGACCTACCCCAGCCTGTCTACAACCTCCTGTCAGGTAGCTGTAGAGACTGATAAGGTTCCCCCTGAGCCTCCTTTTCGCCAGGCTAAACAACCCCAGTTCCCTCAGCCGCTCCTCATAGGACTTGTGCTCCAGACCCTTCACCAGCTTCATTGCCCTTCTCTGGACACGCTCCAGCACCTCAATGTCTGTCTTGTAGTGAGGGGCCCAAAGCTGAACACAGTATTTGAGGTGTGGCCTCACCAGGGCTGAGTACGTGGGGATCACTTCCCTAGTCATGCTGGCCACATTATTTCACATACAAGCCAGGAAGCTGTTAGCATTGTTGGCCACCTGGACACACTGCTGGCTCATGTTCAGCTGGCTGTTGACAACCAGCACCCCCAGGTCCGTTTTCCACAAGGGAGCTTTCCAGCCACTCTTCCCCAAGCTGGTAGCATTGCATGGAGTTTTGAGCCAAGTGCTGAACATAGCTTCATTTTACTTTTTATTATTACCTTTACTAGCTAAAACACCTTACAATAACATATTTTTTCTTTCAACATAATTCACAGATAAATCAGCATAGGCTCTGTCTATGGCTATGGTTGTGATTGGGCTCTGATTTCCCTCTATTGCTTTTCATAGGATACTCATCCTCTGTAATAAAAATCATATGTAGTCTTCCATTATATGTCCAAAAAAGGCTGAGAACAGTGGATTCTACTTCTAATGTACATCTGTGTAAGTCTAATAGTTAAATTATTAACCAAATCCAAATTCTTCAAACACTGCAAAATAGACCCTAGATACCTTAGATTGCAGCATTCTGTTTTGAACTAACCAGTCAAAGACTCTTTGCTTATTTTAGTGGTGTTCTTGGTGAATTCTTTCACCCAATTGCTTACCAAGTATGTAATTTCATTTAAAATAATTTATTTTGCTGTTATTTATAACTACAGTATTGTATTTCAGTTCCTTTAAAAGAGGAAAAATACTAGATTTATATTAAATACATGTAAAACAATCTATAACTACTGTAAATAATAAAATTATCTGACTTGTTAATAAATTCTTTAACATTTTGATGCTAGAGATAATCATTGTTCTTCATTCCTGTTGTTCAATAGTTGTCACATGAATAACACAAAGTCTTGAAATAATAGAAAGTTAAAAAAAACCTTTATAAAGGAAGAAACTGGGATATATTCCTGCACTTTATACAACACAATAAACAACTATGTACCAGAAAATTATTTTCAGAAGAATTTGTTTTGACAATGCATAGTTCATATATTATCAGATTATTTAATGTTTTGAAACAAGTTAGTCATGAGGGATATGCTTTTGTGTGCACATTTAGTTTTCAAAAAGAAATAGACCTTGTTTGAAGTTTAAATTTATTTTTTTAGATATGCAATGAATATGATCTCAAATATATTATTATAAAATAATTCTATTAGCTTCAAGGTATGTATTCTTTTACTTGTCTAAGAGGCAATAACATCAGATCCTGTACAACTGGTACCTGTGAGCTCAATGTGAATTTTTGTCAAGACATTACTTGTATATTTTTTTTCCTTTCAAGAATAGTAAACTTACTTGAATACACTATGTAGAAATATAAGTTGTAAAAGAATAAAGAAAAAAATACTTTAAATGAGACAGTGAATATATTAGTTCCCACCCAAAATCTAGATGTATAGAGTTGCCAGAGCTGAATCATCTCAGCTGCTGTTCCAAAATTCACTAGGATCTGATAATGTAATAATAATAATAATAATAATAATAATAATAATAATAGTTTAGACCATAAAGTGTAAAGAATAATAGAATAATAATACTCTAATAAGAGCAGTGACTACTATTAGGTAAGTCACTAATAAGACTGATCTAGTTACAGATAGACACTTGGCAAAGAGGAGGTCAGGTTACAAAACCAGGAAGACAGTGAATAAGACAAATGAATAACATATTGACTAAATGTAACAACACTAACAATTGCAGGGCACTTTTTGAAACTGTTAGGAGGTAAGAAAAAGATAAAATACCTGGTTATATGAAAAGTCGTTAATTTCTACGGTTTATTGCCACTGGAGGTTGTGAAGGCAGATAGAATTCTCTGGTTTAAAAAAAGGTTAGGCAACATGGATAATGGGTCCTTAAGCACACTCTAAAGGGATTAGGCAGGGATATTCTCCTGTGTATGGTTGAGGATGTGGGAAAAATCCTGGAGGAATGGATTGCAGGAAGTGGCCAGTCTTGTCTTTCCTGAGTATTCTATATTTGTCAGTGTGTGAGGCAAACTATGGCTTGACCCAGTAGAGTAATTTTATGCCCTTATGAGCAAAAAAGTTAAGGAAAGAAAAGCAAAGATGGCCCAGTGCAGTGTGAGTAATTCTATGTTACAGACTGGTTTCAAAGCACACATCTGGACCTATTTCTAATCATAATCTTCTGGCCAGCCAATTCTACCCCCAACAGTTGTGACAGACAGTGGTAAATCAGTATTTACCAGAACAGAATATGAGAGATATCAGCATTTTATTCTGAATGGAAAACACATAGTATATTATTTTGAAACCACCAGGATTTGAAGAAGTTTATTATATACAGATATTTTTTTTCCCCAAGGAGCTTGTTACATGACTATGCTATATTCTCCTTTTTTTACCTTTTTAATACTTACCACTAGAAATGGTTATTTTTAATTTGCTAAATGTATTTAACTATTGCTTGATTGTTACTTCAAGTAACCTGATTACAAATTTTTCAAATTGCACAAATACAATAAATAATATACAGGCTTGAATGAAGAAGGCTGCAAAATGTTACAAATACGCTTGCCCCCTTATAAATAAAAATTACAGTTTAAGAAGAGGAATGGCACAAATAACAGATCAGCCATGCAAGTTTCATTGTGGCCAACGAAACCTGACCACCTAAAGTTAGTGGTAGTTAGCCGCTGTCTTATACCAAACTAACAAGTAAAACAGTCACTCTTCATAGGTGTGAGATAGTCTTAAATTCTTTTTAGTTCATAACAAATGCAAAAGTTTGACAGCATGAATATTTGGTCCACAGCTGTGTAACTACTTTCCTTTCTTTAGAATCTTATTTTGATCAGTGTGAAATGAAGAATATAGTTCTGTCTACAGTGCTGAAATCAAGCCTACAAGATTTTGACTAAGATCACCCTCATAAAAGATAAAAATAAACTTGGATATTGAATAACTTAATACTCGTTGTTGCTTATTTTTCCCTTTTCAAAATAACTTTCAATAGATGTCATCTCCAAAGAATTAATCAAAGTATGTTTCAAATTTCAAATGCATTTAAAATCTGCTTAGCCTTATAAAAAATCAGAGGTTTATTGGGTGCATTTACATTAAGACATCAGATGGGAGTTCATAATTTTCCTAAGATCTTTGCAATTACAATCTCTTATTCTGTATACACATCATTCAACTAGCATTTTTTTCTTCAAGAAAATTACTTTTGAATGTTATTTATCATTTTTTACACGTAAGCATTTTGTCATGTACCAGCATGTCTTTTTTTCATCAAAAGTGTAAATCAAATCCCTCATAATGCCTAACTTAGTCTTATGATGCAGAGTATTTGTATCATCCTCACCTACAAAACATTTTAAAATATTTTTACTACTAATTATTTGGAAAAAAAGTAGCACTCTCTTCATATTTTGTTTCTGCTCATGTGTCTCTTCAATTTAATGTTTTGGGGTTTTTTTGACTTGTGGGAAAAAACAGCCTTTGGAGAAAAAAATATGCTAGAAATTACCTTTTAATTGATTTCTCAGAGCAAACCACAATTTACTCTTTAAAAGTAAACCTCAGCTTTACTCTTTAAGAAATCTTTGAGCTATCAAAGTAATTCCATTGCAGACACATATGTTATTCCTCCAAAACTAATGTTGATTCATAACTTATGCACATAAGTAAAACAAAAATCAAAATACTTTAGACTGATTAAAGTATTTTAATATCAACTGACCCTTGACATCAGCTGCTTATGTAACTGCCTGTGCCATAACATACATGTAAAGAAAAGTGAAGCAGACCAGGCAGATTTTTTTCCACAATGTTCATATTCCAAGACCCTGTTTAACAATTCCTTCCTATATTTTGCTCGTGCTGAAGCAGTTCAGTCCCATGACATCTCATGCTAAAACCACAAACAACCACCTAAGGGCTTGTAATTTTCAGCTCTGTAACCTTTGCCTGAAGCTGCTGAGGCAGCATGTTCCAGAGACTCTCTAGCAGTATTTTCCCTTGCTGCTCCTACTGCTGTGGTGATGGTGTTGTCATTCTCATGACTTAGTAGCTGCAAATCCCTGATAGTTCTGTTTTGGTGGGTTCTCATGGGGGGGTTACTACTAGTGACAGAAGAATTACACATCTTCCCCACCTCTCTTTAGCTCTTGTTTTGTAGTTTCTAGTTTATATTAGAGAAAATGAAAGATAGGGCACACAAAGTAAGTCACATAAATACTTGACAAATACTGTTCAAACATTTACGTGCAGAGATGTTGAACAACCAATGTACAACATTTGCATTGTTTGAATATTCCAGTTGGCACCCATAACATCAGAAAGGAGAACAATCAAAAGAGAGTGGAGGCAGTCCTGATGAAAAGCACACAGTACTAGCAGAAAGCATGATGACAAACCATCATGACAGGTTGCACTGGGGAGAGCCCTGTCACTGTTCTTTCCAGATGACCACAGGGCAGTTTTTCCTTTCCTTTTTCTCTTTCTTTATTTTCTTTTCCAAAAGGAACTTGTACTGTTAAAGTCTATATATGTTGTAAACTAGAGATCCCAACAATAAACCTTTGTGTACTTCAACCTGCCTCAGCATCCTTCATGAAACTCTAGCATTCAGAAACTCCCTAATAAGTGATTGGCTTATGTTTAGAGGTGATGTCAGCAAGCACTGTTCATCTTCTTGACATCAAGTTGGGACACTGGAATAACCGGTCTTGAAGAAGCAGTCATATTTCACAGAAACATAGAATGGCTTGGGTTGGAAGGGACCTTAAAGACCATCTAGTTCCAACCCCCCTGTACCGTCATCACAACATATAGGAAGAGGCCAAGCTAAGAGACATGACTGCATGCCCACAAGCAAAACAGACAAAAAAGGTGATGCGGAGGAAAAGTTTCTAAATATGATCAATACTATACAGATATTCAAAACTATACAGCAAATACGAAGCTAGTAGTTCTAAACCTGATGAGAACTTTCTTCACTGAGTACATATTATAATGTGCTGTTGCATAATGTGGTAACAATCTTGAAAATGCTTTAAACTGCAGAAAAGTTACCAATTGCAAAAGAACATAATAATGAAGGAAAAGGATAGAAATATAAATTCAAAGAAACCCAGAAGGAGAAGAGACAAATTCAGTCAGTGGCTGTGAGCAAGTAGAGCATAAAAAGGAAGAGGATATTCAGCTTCAGAGATCAGAAAAGATAAAAACCACCAACATTATCACAAACATACTTTATACAGATCCAAGTCTGAATTTCTTTAAGAAAAAGAACCAGGGAGCAAAGTAAGAATAAAGGCAGAGGAAAGAGGAGGTGAGCTGTCCCACACCAAGAAATAGGGAGGGTCGATTATGAAGACCTTGGAGTAAAGCAAAAGAGAATGGGAAGGAATGGGAGCTTTTGGAGATACATGGAAGACAAACTGCTAAAGATTGTTTAACACAGTTCTTTGCTGGAACTGAGTTTTAAGTTTTTCTTTTATAACTATATTTCTGAATTTGTAATCAAGACCTTGCCCTTTAATTTTATTCACATTAAACTGTTTTTATTTTAAGCTTGACCAGTGTTTAACAGGAATTTCTCAGTCAGGCAAAAGCCATCTTCAGAGAAAGAAATTACTCAATTTACATTAGTTGGATAAAGATAGATACTGGCATGAGTACAACTTAAGAGAAATATAAGAATCACAGAGGCTGGCAAATATTAAAACCTCACCTAAAGAAAGGCCAGAAAAGTCAACAAATTTTTTTTTTTTACCAGGACTGAGGTAGAAGTGTCAGAGACTTGAGCTTTTGCCTTTGCCTTTTACAAAAAAATGGAGAAAAAGGTTTCAGGCAACAGATAAAGACCATCTGCAACAGCTCCATGTCAAACAGTGGCCAAACTGCCTAAATGGCAAGAAATCTGAATTTCTTGTCTTAGACCTCTGTATCTTATTTTGTATTTCTGACTGCACACAGTGCTAATAATAATGTTGAATGACTATGTTCAGGAAGACTGTGCAACCACAACATATAAGCACTATTCAAATCAAAATCCAGTTCTGAATATAATCTAGAACAGCAGACATAGACATGTGTAGTACTCATGTAAATCAGATCATGGTTTAAGAGTGGGAAAATTATGGGGTTTTGTTCCAGTGTCTTACTGATGGATTTGTATATCTCAATTATGAATAACGAGCATAATGTGGAATGCAAGGCAAGTGACAGGGTGGTCTATGTTACATGTAGAACAAGTAGATAAAAGAGAGTTTCCTGTTTAATCAAGATGTGCCACTTGGCTTCTGGAAAACAGCACATGAGAGTTCAGTTTCCGGGAGCCAATCCAGGAAATGATCACTGTTTCATCAGATAATTCTGACCAAATAGACTGAATTCCCCTCAGCACAGACATCTGTGAGAGAAGAGCCTTTTGCTTGGGGACAGACCTACAAACAGGGAGCTACTGCAATACATCCAGCAAGAGCTCATACAATACACTAGATTTTTCACCAGTGGAGTAGTGGTCTGTGCATTTACATCAGTTGGATTTCTGACTCATTGCCCATAACTGCCTCAAATTCAGTCAGAAAATGGTATCCTTTTACTGTTACTGCTTTGTCTATGATCCTGTACGTGTTACCTCTCCCAGTTTAATATATTTCTTGAAGAGCCTTATTTTTTTTCTCTTGTCCAGTGCCAAGCACAATTGGATCGGATTAAATAGCTAACATTAGTTACTGTCTAAGAATGAAAAATTACAAAATTGTAACCATGATGTATTTGTAAGTTAAGACATCAAGAATTTTTACATCACTGGGAAACTGGAATGCCACATTATTGGAAGAAATCTTGACATGTACCAGCCTACATCTGCCTGTTCACATACTCAGTAGCAAGAATATTTTCAAAAACTAGCCTTGTATCAGTAGAGATTAGAATGCTTTCATGACTCGGTAAAGATCACTGTGGTGATAGCTTTAGTAGAGCAAACTGGAGAGAGGCTGCTGTGATAAAGTATCATAGCTGGAATTAAAGAGGGCCATCACAGAAAAAAAGGTTAATATAAATACTATATGTAATTCTTTAAGGAGACAGAAAACAGGAGTGCACCCAGTGCTGTCATATCAAGGACTTAATTACCTAACTATTCAGAAACTTCCCCTCCAAAATGCTGTGCCCTCCAGCAAAAGGAAGCATTAAAATATCCAGGTAAATTGAATGGAAGTGAGATAAGGGATAGAAATGAGATTGCCATTGTCTGACAATTTAAATATTTCCACTAAACAAAGTCAAAGAAGACCTTAGAGCCCAAGGTACAGGAAAAGTTGCAAAGTATTGCAAGAGAAGTTGCAAGTGAAAAATATTAAAATATTTTAGCCCTTCAAGCTTAAAGGCAGATAATAATAAGGAAACATAAAATGAGGACTGTGTATATATGAAGTTATTATTCATCATTACAGAAAGTAGTAATATGCAAAGCTAAAATTCAATGATCCAACCATCATCATAGTAGACCTTATAATCTACACGATCCACAGGCTCACTCTGATTAAAGCCACATTTTCACAGACCAGCTGTGTGTTGTTAAAAAAAAAAAACACAAACCAAAACCAAATAGCCCTCCCACAACCTTTGCTCATTTCATGGGGAATTTGTTTTAATTTTCCTGTCACCACATTAGAGTAACGCTTATTGAAATGCCAGTACTGTTTACCTATGTCCTGAAAATGGACCATAACAAGCCTGAATAAAATCATACTTCATATTTCTATCCTTCAGTTGAAACCTGGATTTTCTCTGATTCTTTCTGAGATTTTTCATTCATGTCTTGCAATCCTGCAAAACATGGGGTCCTTTGATAATTCAGCACTAAGCTTGCTCCCCATTCTGCACAGCCCAAATGGCATTTCAGCGTAACATTTCTCTTCTTCCATTCAGCCTTTTATGTCTAGTGGCAGGACCCTGTGTGCACCCTCCCCAGTCTTGGGAGTTTGGCTGCTGGGATCTGGGCACCAACCAAGAACATCTGGTGATGTGGGGAGAAGCTCCCAGATGCCTTGGGGTGGCCACAGCCAGGGCTGACCCCTGACTCAGGGAGGCCACTTTCAGCTAGGGCTCTTGGCTTGGCCCCACTTGAGCTACAGCTCCTGCTGCATTGCAGCTGAGTGCCTGGCCATGGGTGCTGCTCAGCCAGGTCCGGATGCAGCCCAGCATTCCAACCTGGTCTTGGCCCATCCCCAGGGAGGTCTTAGATTCACCTCATTACCATGGACTGGACAGGAGATCTGAGTTCTCAGTTGATGCTGGTGGCCACCCCCAGGCCTTTCCTGTTTTCTCTTTTGCAGGCTGTTGGATAGGGTCTGGCTGGTGAGGTCACCGATCTCTGACACCTCAGTTGCTTTAGTGAAACCCATTTAATACTTTAGCCTTAATTATTCTCAGTGTGCTCTTGAAATCTCACTTCTGCAGCACCCTTTTGGTCCCCTGATAAAGGAAACAGATGTCTTTCGTTGAGTTTTATGGCTGCTAAATCTAACTGTACATTCCTGTAGTAATTTCCTTCCCTTTCTTCTCATTTTTTTATTTATATGCTAATTACGCCTAATGGATCTAACAAGAAGTTTGCAAAGATGTATGAAAGGAATAGTATTTGGGAATCCAGACTTAACTTTGGACTTGGAGTACGTGGCCATCAGAACTGTTACTGCAAGATGAATTGCCTGTGGGGGATGCTCACTTCTCTTTCTTGACCACATGAAAATCAGTATGACAATCTTAGACACATATACCTATAGTTGGGCAAAATATTTTTTTTTTCCTTCAATGCAGCCAGTGATTTTGGTTTCAGAACAGAGGCTCTGCTGCCTATAGATTAAAGAGTCAGAACACTGACAAGGAGATATTTCTTTGCATAGCCAGGACATCCTATAAAAACTGCCATAAGAAAGGAGATATACAGGTCTGCAACTAAACATGATGTCCAGTGTAGCAGTCATGCTCACAACACACTGTATAGCTGTTAAGACTTCAACAAATACTGCTGCTGTATCTTGTCTATCCATCAGCTGAAGGACAGGTATACATAACTCGCTATCCTTTGCAAGGCTGCAGACATTTTAATTAGAGTGCTATATATGAGGAAGCATAGCAGGCTTCCAGGAGAGCCATAAACTTTGGAAAAGTTAGCAGTGATATTCAGGAGTGTGGCCAGCACACATAAATCATAATTTTGATCATAACTTGAAATCCACCCACAGGTAAGTAAGCATATGTTGTTGCAGAGTCCAGTTTTCTTCCATTTTTCTCTCACTTTTCATGAGAAGGAGAGTGGAAGAGGTGCAAATATTCTTCTAGTTAGAACTGAATGCTTTGTATGAGTTCCTTGTAATTTCTCAATTGCTTGATTAAGGGAATACAGATGAGTTAAAAAAATTAATATTGATGATGTTGAAAGACTGAAAGAAAACAAGAAGTGGTGATCAAACATTTATGTCAGTTATAACCTCAGAAATTGTGTGGTTATACAGTAAAATGTGTATCTCATACCTTCTTTTCAGACCTTGTGTACAAATTAGGAAGGAAAAAGGGGGCATTATGAATTATGTTATATAGGACATTCAGACAACTCAGTCTCCCTTTCCTCCTTCCTTTGGAGCAAAGCTACATGTAGACTAAAAAGCTTTCTTCTGCATTCAGTGAAACAGAACTTAACAGAAGACTGTGTTCTAGACAGGAAAATTAATACTGTTATGAAAAAATACGGGGCATGTAAACTTGAGCTGGGTTACACATGACTGAACCACCTTATGTTTGTTGTTACATGATGATGTAAGATCAGTAACATGAAGGTAAAACTTTTATACAACACAACAAATGTGTACTCACCAGAAGTACTCCAGTATTTTTGTTTTGAATAGTGATCAATAGATGTTACCTGTGGAAAAAAATGTAAGACTCAAGACTAAATACATGAAGCTAACTACAATGCTTAAATACCCTTTCTTGCTGGAGGGAATATGCTATTAAAAAGTAAAGTGTGGCTTATAAATCTCTGTCAAGACATAATCTTTGTGGTCTCACTGAAAAAGCAGTTGTCCACAAAAGGTAACTATTGACTGCACTTTTTCTGGAATACCACAACTGGAAAACTTTCATTACTACAGCAGCAACTCCAGTCCTTCCTATATAATAGATCTGTGATCATTTTTGCTTTGACAGTATCCAGAAACTAATTTCTAGATATCAGATGATTTTAATGAATACTATTAACTGGTAGTTTAATTCAATCTTATTTTGACAAGAATACTTTTTTTGACATACATAAAAGAAGTTTATTAACAAAAGCTGCTTATCCCCAGGGTAATTCCAATATTTTTTCTTTTTTTTTAATCAAAAGGTGTTGGTTTTGATTGTTTCTTTTTTGTTGTTATTTCCCCAATTGCTTTTCAATTTTTTCTAACTGATTTTATTTTTCCATTTCAGCAATAACTGTCATCGTAATTTTCTATAAGCCTAAAAAAGAAAAAATATCACTAAACATACAGTAATTCTTCAAATGGATTTCAATATTATAAATCCATTTAACTTTATAATACTGTAAACTGCCTAGGCTTGCTGATCATTACATGCAGCAAGTGCCATGAAACGCTCAGTCTGTTTATGAATCCATCTGGCAATCAGAACACTCAGATAAGCAAGACAAAAACAATAAGCAAATATCTCTCCAAAATTACTTCCTTTCTCCCACCACTTACAATCTTTTTTTTTTTTTTTTTTCCTAGAGAGATGATTAACTGTGTCTGTACGTGTACTGTAGACAATAGTCATTTGAGATCTTCACACCTTAAAGTCTAATCAGCTTTGGGCTATTATAACCCCTGATGTTTTCTGCACAATAGATAAAATATTCTAAAAATGCAAACTCAAAACCATTTTGCTGTGTAATTACAACAGCTGTAATGAATGAAGACAAATTATAAGAAAAAAAGAAACAGGATCTCATTCACAACAAGATGGTTCCTAGGGAATATTAGTGATTCAAGAAGAAAGAAAAGAATGCACTTGAACTCTTACCCACTGAGCACAATTTTGCATTCTATTTACTCAGTATGATTTCCTTTGTCTAAAAGACTACCTAGAATTGATTATTCAGGATTCCTTTGAAGACCAGCACCCTAAAGCACAGCCAAAGTAGAGCATTTTAGCAAAGCCCATAACTGTCAATCCCATTATAAACTAAAAAAATATTTAAGCAACTACAAACAAAAATTTATTGCAATACTTATGACTGGGAAAGTAAATAAGAACGTATCCTTTAAAGGTATACAGAAAAAAATTCCAGTATAAATTGTTTAAGGTTTAGAGGAAAAAGATAAACTTGAATAATCTCATCTTTAACATATTTTGACTTGAGCTGGCTAGAAAACATATACCACTAAACAACAGAACTTTGAAATACTGCAAATTTTTTAGGTTTGTACTAGATCAGTGGGTTATGCTTAACTGCCTTTGGAAAACTGAGATAAAACCCATTTCTTTATCTGGCTGAAAATAAAATTTATTGTTTCAAGAGGAAATACCCTACTTTGTAGAAATAAGAGTGCAACAGCGTTAGTCTTTATAAGGCAGTGATAAGATGTAGGTTAGCAACTGTGCACACTGCCTGGGAAGTGGAAGGCCATATCCAACATCTTCCTTTAAACAGCCCTATACTTAATGCAGTTTTCATATAGCATAAACAAAAAATCCAAATTTTGAGGTTTCATGTTTTTTCTTAGGTTTTTGATTTTAGCCCATGAAAAGAATATATTGGGATGTATGCTTAGAAAAGTGAGAAAAGGTCAGAAAAGTCTCTACCTCTTCACCTTAAGTATGTCTCAGAAATCTCCTTCAACTAGAAACCCTGTACTCAGCTGAGACTGCTGAAAGTACTCTGTTTACTCTGCTGGCCCATAAATAGTTGGCAGTGGCATACAATGTAGGAAACCATCAGCAATCCATTTTATATCACTTGGCAGAATGTCAAACATAGTCCTACAAAATAATATAGCCCCCACATTACTCTTACATTAGGTATTTCAGAGAAGAACTGGGATTCTGAGGTTTAATCTTTAAAAGTCTCCTTAAAATTAGGTGCAGGTCTTGTGGTGTCCACTTGCTGTAAATGAGTTTATATCAAGAATACACTAGAACATGCCAGAGAAAGCAAAAATAAGCTGAAGACTGTAGTAAAATCTTAAAAAGGAAGAGACAATTTTACTTCCTGTTAACTCTACAATGAAAAGAATCACTAATTAAAAAAAAAAAAAATCTTTTTAAAAATTTATATTTGACCATACACAAAAATGCGTACGTGTAGTTTGTGAAATAAGAATGCACAAACTCTTCTTTTCACAAAGGAGGAGTAGAAATGGAGATGTGTGCATATAGCAATTTAACATGCATTATTCTTTCTTTTTCTGAAACATTTAGATTTGACTAATAGTAATTGTATTGTTAAGATTTCACGTATGCTAACAATAATTTCTTGGTTTTACACATCCATGTGCATATACAGCTTTTCATACATATTCTTTGCTTTACATGTCTATATAGATATTTCTGTCTATCCATATGGTATGCTTCCTTTTTGGCCATAAACAAGATTTTGACTGTAAAAAATAAACAAGTTCATTTGCAATTAGATATTGCTGAAGTATAATTAAAAATGTGTGCCAGCTGGAGACATCAGTTGCTTTGATTTTTAATAGTATGTGGTAGCAAAGAACTTTCTTGTTTGCTCTGGCTTTGTAATCTGTGTAGTCCACACTTGGTTTATAGCCAAGTAACTATGCTGGGACTATTGAGGAATACTGTTAATTACTTTGCTTGCTCTGACTGTATAGTGTGAGCATGGATTTGGGACCTGTTGAATACATACGATGTAAAGACATAACAAAATTATTCTTTCCCAAGAGAATTCAGAAAGCAAGTGAGGAGATGGAACAGGAATGCAGGCAGTCAAGGAAATACCAGGCTAACATTGACAATACTGGTCAGTAAGACACAAAATGATCATACAAACGCTTAAAAGAATACCTAACTGACACATTAGGAGAGTGATATTTGATGTAATATTCTGAATAGCTGCATTAGGGACACAATCTTTTTTTCAGGGTTAGGGAAAATGTTTCATGATTCCAAATATAAGCTTGAGAGCTTAGATGCTTCTTTGTGCAAGGTTACATGCTAAAACTGTGTGAAAGTGAGGTTACAGAAAAAGACAGGCAATATTCATACAAAGTTTCAGTAAAGAAAGATCCAAGTTGAAGATGATGCCTTAGTTATTGACTGGACTATTAGATAGGTTGCTGCTTTTGTCCACACTGACCAAGAAAAAAGATGGAAGGATGGGCTTCAGGGTGGAGGGAAGAAATTATTTCTAAACATATTGGGCTTTGCATACATGCCAGTAGCGAACTAAGTATTTGCATTATAGTTCTTCTCTTTACACTTTTTCAATACAGAGACTCATCTGAGTGCCAAAATCTGTTCTGTTGTAGCACGAAGGGACTGAGACAACTTGACTATTGGATTTTACATATATTTGAATGCTTTCTGCAGCATGTTACCAAGTCCTTGGGGTTTTTTTGCTTGTTTAAGAAGCGTCAGACATTGTTTTGAAATAAATAACCAATAACTGTAAATGCTTTGATCTTTGCTTTGTTTCTTTAATGAAAAGGAACGTAGACAGGAAGTATTAGAGAGCAAATACCTTTTCAATTTCTATAATAAGCAAACAGACCTCATAAGCACTTTAAAATTCTTAGAATCCACAGTCTGATAATTTATAACAGGATAGCTATTACAGATTTTTTCATTCTGAAGTGGAAGGCAGAAAACACCAGAGTAGATCCTTCTTGTTTCATATATCTGTAAACTTGAAGGTAAAGAATTGATTCAGGATTCATACTATGTTAAAATATATTTATATGATATATATCTAGAAAAGACTCTGTTTTCCTAGAAAAAAAAATAAATTAGTTACAACAACACAGATTATTGATGGTGCCAGATACCCTATCTAATCACTTTGCAGGCTAACACTTGAATAAATGTCCAGTTAAAAGTTAAGCTTTCTACTTTATATTAAGGTCTGTTCTAGATATCTCAAGAGGCCATTTCTTTCCTTTTAAAGATATTAAACAGCATCTCTCACAGTAGTTACACACCACAAATATAAAACATTTTACAAGCCAGAGCAAATTTTGAAAAGGAAACTTTTGTAGGAGGTGGTCTTACAGTGCAGAATTCTTTTTCGTAAAAAACTGAAAGTGGGGGTGGACACTGTCCCATTGGAAGAAGCATAACAGTCATATATTTGATGCAATTTTTCTAACAGTTTCTTTAAGATAAGTGCATACAACTCTGGAACTGACCCATTTACTCAGATGCAAAGTCCCTAATCCTATACATTAGGTCTACTATTTTTCATAGGCTAGAAAACAAGAACAAGAGATAGGAGAGTAAAGGACAGAAGAACATTACTGTATGCTTCAGGCCATTCATGGAGTGCAACAGCAAATATATGTAAGCCTTAAACAGGCAAAATTCTTGCTAACAAGGATCACCAGCTTGCCCTTCACAAGATTATTATTTTTTTTTTTCCTAATGCTGCATTTCTGGAATGTATAGGTGTAGTTAACATAAAAAATTGATGAAGAAAAATACAGCTTTGTTTATTTTAAGGTCTAAGCTTTATCTTTTGGGTTTTGTCGCTATGATTATCCAGGAAGAAATCTAGTCTGTCTACTTAAAATCACTGTCATTAAAACTAGCTCTCACCTCTTCACACTTTACACTGGAAAGAAAATTCAGTGAATGGTGAAAATGCAGCATTTCTTTTATACAAGCTTTGAAGCTGATCTAGCAAATATTATCCTAATCTATATCACAACCATTTCCAAACTGACTGAGACATGAGGGATAACAACAAAGAGACCATAAAGGCCAGGGAAGTTGAAAGAATAGAAACCAGGACTACAAAGAGAATAAGGAAAGTCCAGACAGAATTAAATTCTATAGGTAGAATTTCTTTTAGTTGCTTTAGTGTTATAATAGTACATTTGAGTCATTTGAAAGAAAGATAAAAGAAGGACTTTGTAAAGGGAGACTTGCAGAATTAAAATAACTTAATACTTGGGAATTTCCCCTCAGTAGATAAGGTTTAAACCTGAAAGGTAGATTAAAGATGGAAAGCAGAAAACGCAAAAGAAAGCAGAGCTTCTGAAGGTCAATAGCAGAACAGATATATCAATAACTTGAATAACTTAGTGGATAAAACAAGAGATAAACATGACTGAGGAAAAAAAAAAAAAAAGATAAAAAAGGCAGCAGTGTGCCTGCAGGTATAGCAAGAATTAATAGTGTTCAATTAGTGAAAGTAAAAAATTATATCACAACCCTTAAAGTAAATGAAATTGAATCATGCTCACAGGAACATCATGAATCTGTGAAAGGTGCAGCAGGACTCCACAGACAGCACCCCATAATGAACAACTTCTTTAATCCCAGAACTGTTTGACAGATCTGTGTCTACTGATACACTTACCCAGTAAAACCTAGTTATGTTTCACCTTGAAATTACCTGTGAGGCAACCAGTAATAAATTTTAGGGGTATTACTGAGTTTTACATCACTGAGAGAAGGAAAAAGTGTATCTGGAAACCTAAAACAGTCAACACACAAACCCTCACTAAGCTTTGCTGTCAAACCCAAGCAGCATGCTACTATTAAGACACAACATATTCAGCTGGTCCTGAACACTATTGAAAGGCCTCTTACTGTACCAAGTGGGCAAGTCAAGGAGAAATGAGCAGAAAACACTGACAACTTGAAAACAATAATATATATATATAAAAAAATAAACAACTTTAAAAAAAGGTGGGATTTTTTTCTTCTCTTTTCTTTTTTTTCTTTTTTCCTACAGAATTCATCACTATTCAATGCAACTTAGATAAGCACTACCAGCTGGAAGCTAATTACATTCAGCTGAACCTAATTATTCAAAACCCCTTAATAAGAAGGGAAGCTATTACTGTTAAGGACAGACAAGTGTATTGGGCTGAAAAGAAGGTAAAATATTTAAAAACCTATATAGGTGTTGACCTACATTTGTTTTACATTGTTACTACCCTTCCTTCTGATTGTGCTGTTAAAACCATGTTATGCTTGTTATTTCCCAAGAGAAAAAACAAACAAAACCCTCGTAAGATTTCCTTATAGACTCAGATTTAGCTGTGATTTGAAATGTTAAAGGCAGGTGCCTTCTCCAATGGTTCTGAGCTTTCCTCATGCTCAGTTGCTGGAGGGCAACCTGGGTACCTGGAGTGTCTGCCCAGGCTGAGGGACATGGCTGCTGCTTTCTTGTTTGCAGGTACAACTGGTAGCAAAGCTCACTGTGTATTGTAGAGACACACTTGTGCAGGACACTGGCACAGCTGGTCACACAGGCTGCTGCAGACAAGGCTCTGCCTTCAACAGCAGCTACATAGCCGACTGACACAAACACAAGCACGGGCAGCCAAGTCCCCTTCTCCTCTCAGGCTGGTGAAGACAGGAGGTCACTGGTGTGGGTGCACACACAACACCCTCCAGGTTCATGAGCAGGTACATATTTGTGGATTCCCTGAGCACCAGCACGGCAATTCTGTCCGTTCAACCCCCTTGCCCACATCCCAGCCCCCTTACCCATGCCACAGCTCCCCTGCTTGCAGGCTGGTCCAGCTCAGAGTTTGCTGCACACGCGCAGCACTCGCAGACTCCACTCACCCCACAGACACCCCACATTCATGGGTCCTCTGAATACCAGCATGGACCTTGTGCCTGCCTGATACTCTGGCCTGGACCTAAGGTCCCTCGGCTCTCCACATGGTCCAGCTAAAGGTTTTTGAGTGACTACACGCGTGCACCCCACGCACACCTAATATGGGGAAGATACAGGCACTCAGCACCTGGGCTGCGTCCCGTGGTGCTGCTTCAGCTGCCAGTGTTGAGCCCCTCACTCGCCTCGCTCGTGCCGCTGCCCCCAGTAGCTGATTTTGGGACATGGACTGTTCTTGCCTTTCGGCTGGAGGGTAAAGATAGCCCACTGGCTCCAGTGGTCACTTGTGCTATTCTTTTCTGAACCTCATGAGCACATCATCCTTGCTGTTGTACTGTGTTTATGTTTCCAGGTTTTGGTAGTGGAGGGCTGGGGGCGGCCTCTGTGAGGTGTGCCCTGGCATGGCCAGCTCCAGCCCACCCGCCGCAGGGCACCGCTGGGCACCGCAGCCTGCGTGGCAGCACCTCTGAGGAAATGTATTTAAAAAAAAGAGAAAAACACTGCACAGCAGTGAGGAGTGAGAGAAAAAAAGGTGTGAGAAAAAATCCTGTAAACATCAAAATCAGAAAAAAGAGGCTGCAGGCACCAGAGCAGGGGTTGCCCTTAGCCCATGGAAGAGGCCACAGTGGAGCAGGTATTTCTCTGCAGTCTGTGGAAGAAAATCCATCAAGGGCAGGTGCATATTCCCTGAAGGAACTGTGCCTGTGGAAAACTGATGCTGAGCAGGGTTATTCTGCAGGACTGCAGCCCATGGAAGGACCCACTCTGGAGCAGGGGAAAAATGTGAGGAGGAAGGAGCAACAGAAAGGAGCTGTAATGGACCGGCTGCATCCCCTATTCCCCATCCGCCTGCACTGCTTGCGGGAGAAGGTGAGGAATTGGGAGCGAAAGACTGAAGTTGAGCCTGGAAAAAACATGGGAGTGGGAGAAAGCACTATTTTAATTTTTTCTTTGTCTCTCACTAGCCAAATTATTTGAATTGACAGTAAACTAATATTCCCCATGTTGAGTCTGTTTTGCCTGTGAAGGTAATTGATAAACAAAATCACCTTTATCCATAAGTGTTTTCCATCTTATTTTCTCCTCATCTTGTTGAGGAAGAGGAGTGAAGGAGTGGCTGGGTGGGCATCTGGCAACCAGTCAAGGTAATCCACCACAGTTATTAGGATACTCCAGCACTAGAACGGAGTTTATGCACTCTGTCCACTCTCTGAGGTTTTTGAGACCAATCAGGATAAAGCCCTGTGCAATCTGGCCCAACCTCACATCTGAGATCTAAGCAGAAAGTTTGACCAGGGGACTCCCTTCAGTCGCTTTCAATGGGAATTATTCCATAGTTCTATGATAATCCAGATGCTTCCTGTTCAAACCAAGCATCTAATCAGAAAACATTAATAAAGAGCAGAGGTCACCCAAAGTTTAAGGAATGGTCTGAAATCATTCAGCCATCTATGCTGGGAAAAAAAGAAATATCTATAAAATTTGGCTGGAAATACAGTTTTGTAAAAGGAATGTTTAGATCTTAGAATTTAGTTTAAAAAAGTGTCAAAAATACATTTGTAGTAGGAAAATGTGACTGGAGTGGCTCATCATGTCAGTCTGCCAAATTTATGACTAGAATAGGTGTTCTCTAGAAGGGAAAAACACAATTACAAGCCCAAGCATAATGCAACCACACAAAATCTGCACAGTCACTAAAAAAAGTAAGACCTTTAATCTCACTGGAAGTCTGCCTGGATGTTTGCAGAGAAAGACTGTCAGCTTCCATAGTCCTTTTGTGAAAAAGAGTTGCCATAAATGGGGAAACCAACTAAAGAAACATCACAACAACCCACAAGTCCTTGCCAATTTGATATGTGAGGAGAATGCTTCTTGATCCTAGATCTGAGAATCCATGGAGAGCTGAAAGAGTTAATCCTCTACACAATGCAGTTTCACCCAGTTTTTAAACAGTCACAGCTGTCTTCACTGACCCTTCCCAACTGCTGTGTAAACGCTCTACTGCATCATGTTTTAAAGTCTTTCTGCCATCAACTGTTCAGTGCATTCTGCACTGCTTCTTCTCATGTCATATTAGTGTTCCTATATTCCTGATGCCAAACAGTGGAAGGCTGTATTTTTAGAGTAATTTTCTGTGAAAAAGCATTGTTCTCCAAGAACCTGGTTTCAGGGCAGGCCTATGTTCAAAGTAATATAGGAAGATCCAAGAAAAGTGATCTGATGCCTGATCTTATCTAGGCCCCAAAATTATTTTTCATGTCTGGAAACTCTAGCTTACTTGAAATTGTAATATGGATTTTACAGTTCAGTAAAAAAGGATATGCAAATTCTGGTAATAAAAGTTGCAGTAGAAAATTGCCACATCCTCCTAGCCTGTTAAAATCTTCTGGAATAAAATGGGAAGCATAGTCAATGCAAGTTGCAGAAAGAACAGAAGGTTTATCTTGAAACTAGTCTGAAAAAGAAAAAGTAATGATTAACAGCCATAGTAATCTATGATATATTTATTATCAGAAATTCATAAAAGGCAATTGTATTATTAATTCAGTTATATGTTTTTACAGGTTTAATTTTCTGAAGATTGTTAATTAAAACTAAAGTTAAGCCTGCACTGAAACTCCTCTGAACTGCCAGCAGTGCAAGGAGTCGGCTTTGTCAGCAACCAGTTACATTCAGAACACACAGCCTTTTTACGGAGCTAAGGTAAGTGAGCAGCAACCTGACTTGAGGAAGCAGAGCCAGGCCTAGGAAAAGCAGTCTTAATATTAGTTAAATTTTAATTTTTTTACTCCATTACCATAAGCTTAACATATTCACTAATGCTAACAACCTCCAAAGAGTATTTACCTGAGGGAGGACAGTGGAGCTGCTTTCAGCACTACCATGAAGATCTGTCATCACCTTAGCAGTCAAGACCAATATGTGGTCCATCACATTCTCCTCTTGGATGGATTATGAATATCCATACTGTGTTCTTCATCTGAAAAATTAAAAAAATAAAAGAGCTTAAACATGTTCAACTTAGTATAGAGAATTATGTACTATGTCTAATAATGTATGGAATATTTCTGTTAGATACATTCATCGGGAGTATCTAAACTGAAATTATCAAAGTTACCTTAAGAAAAATAATGAGGGACACAATCAACACAGATTCATTTGCAATAATTTTTATATGAACAATATTGTGGCCTTATAAAATAAAATAGGTATCTCTTACCCTCTCCTCCTTCTTGACATAAAAACAATTTTAACATTCCTTATCTTCTCTCACAAGTATCCTTGAGGATATGCAAAACAAAATGCATGGTACTTGCTATCAGAAAGTCACTCATGTGTGTTATCAATCAGCTGTTTCAGTGCCTTGCAGTGTGGCAGTTAGTAACTGTCTGTAAATATAAAGTCAGTAAATATAGGCATGAAATATGAAAGTGCTTATAAATATGTAAATTGTTTCAAAAGTTTAAGTGTTTGATGCCAAGGATTTTTCAGTATAATGTTTCTGCTATTGCCCCTGCAGTTTAAAAGAACTGGTTTTCATCAAGGGTGTCAAGCAGTAATATAGTTTTGTTCAACCTGTATAATAACCAGTGGCTGAAGTTAGGCATCTGAAATTTTAAACACAGAAAGCAAATGGCAGAATACACAAAACTTTCCAGAGTCTCCAAAGCTGACAACACATTTCTTAAACAAGAAGTGGGGAATTTTGAGTTAAAAAGTAAAATACATCAGGTTTTGAAATACTGATCAGTAGTGAGCATCATGCTGGTACATCTGACCATGACATTGCCCTGCAGTCACTGCAAGAAATCCTACTGGCTTTTGTGATTTTGTCCTTGTACATCTGTGGGGAGACAACCTACATGACTGGCTGCCATGGTTGTAACCCCAACCAGCAACTAAGCACCACACAGCCACATGGTCACTCCCCCCCACAGTGGGATAGGGGTGAGAACTGGAAGAGTAAAAGTGAGAAAACTCATGGGTCAAGATAAAGACAGTTTAATAGGTAAAGAAAAAGCAGTGCATGCAAGAAAGTAAAACAAAGAATTCATTTACTACTTCCCACTGGCAGGCAGGTGTTCACCATCTCCAGGAAAGCAGGGCTTCATCATGTGCAATGGTTATTTGGGAAGACAAATGCCATCACTTCAAATGTCCCTCTCTTTCCTTCTTCTTCCCCCAGTTTATATACTCAGCATGACATTCTATGGTATGGAATATTCCTTTGGCTAGTTCAGGTCAGCTGTCCTGGCTATGTCCTCTCCCAATTCCTTGTGCGCCCTCTCGCTGGCAGGGCCTGAGAAACTAAGTCCTTGACTTAGTATAAACATTACCTAGCAACAACCAAAAAATCACTGTGTTATGTATATTATTCTCACACCAAATCCAAACCACAGCACTGCACCAACTACTAAAAAGAAAATTAGCTCTATCCCAATATTTGAAAGTCCCACCACCATTGCTTTCAATGTAGTTTTTAACGGTCCATTACATTGTTCAGTTTCCCCAGAGGCTGGTGCACGGGGGGTGGGTGGGGTGTGTACCCGCTCAATGCCATGTTCTTTGGCACAAAGCCACAAAAATTTTTAATGGAGATATGTTATTTCTGAGATTAGGCTATTGTTGTTCATGATCACTTCAACATAAATCTATGCTGAAAAGTTTGTTGATTTATACTTTGGGCTCTAGGTAGTAAAAGAGAATCTCTCTTACTTCACTGAATTTTTGTTATAGTCCACTGAGAGATTCACACTAGAAAGTTGAATTCAATGAAGTCCGGTATATGATACTTCCTTTCCCCCAACTATACCTCCACACTACTATACTAGGCTATTGTTTGTGCATTAGACAAAGGTGTTTTTAATAATATTTCAAATCTGCATGTTTAAGAAAAGAAAGAATTATTGATTCTTTTTCCACCTTCATATTATTCACATTGATGGGCACCTCATTATCCGTTTCAGTGATATTTACTCTCTAGTCATAATACCCATATCAATTACAAGAAGAGTCTGGGATGTTTTCAAGACCATTTAAGGCCCTTTTTTTGGTGAAGTGGTGGCATTTAATTGGAATGGAAAGCTACCGTTGCCAAGGTCTGCCTTTTCTTGGTTGATATAAAACAGCAGCAGAGGACATGCTATTGAAATTTATTTAAACAATCAGCAATAGAACTATAACATAGGTATATAATAGATACACAAAAAAGGGAAAAAGACCTGAGATTAATAATATATTAAAAAAAACTATTAATAAGGGTGAAGATTCATGGGAAAATTAAAAATCTTTTTTATGACATAGGAAAAGCGTTTTTACAGGAAGGAAGTGTCCAAACATGATGTACTAGAGGGTTTGCTACACCTGTCCCATTCTATTTTTAGATGAGAGTTTGACACTGAGTTTCCTAAAGAAAACAACCAGAAAGATAAGAAAACAAGCAACATTAGAATAAGAGAAAATCTCTCTGTTGTCCAGACCTGAATCATTCACTGCCTGCTGTTTGCTATTCTCCTTTAAAAATCCTTCAGTCACGCTACTCTCACATACAGAAACACAGTGATTTAGTCAGCATCATAGCTGAGTGATTGCATATAACCACAGATTTTAATAATGGATTATGCAAACTAACTAGTTCTTAACTAATAGCTTAGGAATAATTCCTCTCAGTCTCCCTGTACCTCTTAAAAAAATAGAAAAAATTAGCTTAGCTTGAAAATCCATTATTTTAAATAGAAGTTTTATGTGACAAACAGCTAAAATAGAGAGAAGACAGAAGATACAGCCAAGATAGAAGAGATTCAGGCCACTTGCTGCAGGGTATTACGAAATACTTCATGGGGTGAAGTATCCATATAGAACAATTACCCCATGGGTTTTGATGGATCAGTTTCTTGGAGGAGACAACATCTGCTTTCTCAATTCTTCAATTGTATAGTGGCATTTCACCTAGAAACAATCCCTCAAGCTCCCCCAGATCTGATTACCTTCTTAAAGCTTTCCTTTTCATTATATCATTCTTTTATATATTGCTGATTTCATGCACACGTAAATGGCAGTCTGCATACATTTCTTAGTCAAATATGAACAATGGTGTCCTCCGTATTCTCTATAGTCTCACTGCTTCTACTTCACTAGTGAATAAAAGTATCTGGAGTAAAAACAGAGGTGAATTTCATGTAGAACTACTTGAGTAACAAAAACTTTTTTCAAAAAGTATTTAACATTCCATTGTCATACTATCATCTCTGAAAAACACTGCATTATTTCAGTAACCTCCAGGCTAAATAGTTTACTCAAGGTCATGGCCTTTAATGAGTTCCCTGGATATCCTTTAAGACATTGAATATATTTAAATGTATGCCTTACCTACAGACATAAATACTTTATTATGAAAGTGGGTTTCCTCTTCTTAAATTATAAGGAAGGAAATTAATTAACATAATCTTACAATTTTTATAGTGCAGCACTCAGTTTTTTAGATTCTACCATCTTTTCTATGATATTAAAGATCAAAAAAACCCCAGTGAAGTGCACTTGGGAATACAGATAATCTTTAATGAAGGGACAGTGCCTGAGGTGAAAAAAATAAATCTCTACATTAAACCAGGAATTTTAAGTTGTATCTTCATAAATATTTGACAGAAGGAAACACTTGCTACAAAGAAAAAAAAAACTTCAGTGCAATAGTTATCTTTATAATACATCATGAAATGTAGCAGTAGCTTTATAGTTTATACCTCATAAATATTTTGTTGAGTTCTTGAAATGTGAAAATATTAATTAAAATGGATGTCTAGAACTAAACTTCAGGTTGACATTTCAGTGCTTTCTGGAAAAGCTGTTTATGTTGCCAACTCTCCAGAAGTCTCAGGATAACTTGTAGATATAATTTCTAGCTGTTAGAAATTAAGCAGACAATGAATTTCTAGTTTTCAGAGTTGGTTTTCTGTTTGTTAATGTTTCCCATGTTAACAGCCATCAAAAGTTTTGACTATCAGTCAGTACAATGGAGAAGATCAAATAGAAATTAAATTACTGAATATGTAGAAATGACTTATTAGTAATGACAAAAATAGCAGAGTGGTCACATCTAACCTCTGCAGACATTATATTGAACCAAAGTGTATAAGCACTGCAATGTTTAATATCTCAGGCAGCCTTTTTTTTCCCCTTCAAGGAAAATACAAATGTTTTCTCCTCATATTTAGATTTCATTTTTTGATATCCTATGATATTAGAATCTTTTGCTAAATAACTATTAGCAATAATCTAAATCTAGTCTGTTAAACATGCACTTTAAAATGTTATATTCCACTTTGTTTTCAAATGCCCCAAACTGAATGTTTTAGCCCATAACTTTAAAGCATATAATGTTGCCAAATACAGTTATTTTCTGCTATCAGCATGTACAGTACAAATTACCATCATCACGTCTTCCTTCAGGGATGTTGAACCTGTCCTAAAAATCAAACTTCTGAACATTATCATCTTCACTGAAATATGTCATTAAAATCAACAATGACGATGTCCCACAGAGGTAACTCTTCCTTTAGTTTAGCAAGTTATAAAGATGTATTTAAAATCATGCCTATATTCTTAGGTTTTATAAAATACAGAATTAGAAACAGTCACCATCCAGTTATCTATCTTCTTTCTAGGTGGGTTGCAGTCTATTTGTAAGATTTTCCAGTCACTTGCTGGCTGAGGAGGCAATGCTTATTCTCTCTTGCTAAAATTACAAGGCACATAAAATGCTCTTAAAGAATTGGGTAAAAAAGGTGTCTCCTGTTTCTAAATGTCTACTTCTGCAGGCAATAGATGTTGGGAATGTGACAATTATAAGCCTGAGAAGCATTATGCTTTCTTAATTTTGATCTTATGATTTCCCTTAATTTTTGTTCTATCATGCAGGAAGAAGAGTGGAAAACTTGGATGGAGAGGTGTGTATTAGGGTGATGTGGTTGGGGCATTCTCACCCTGTAACAATATGTTAACAATTCTGTCTAATTCAGTATTTTTCTGGTTTCAGCTGGGATGGAGTTAATTATCTTCTTAGGAGCTGGTGCAATGCTGTGTTTTGGCTTTGATGTGAGACTTCTCAGTTCCTCTGGCCTTGCTAGCAAAAAGGCTGGAGAGGCACAGAGAACTGGGAGGGGATGCAGCCAGATCAGCTGAACTAGCCTAATAGGGTTTCCATACCATGGGACGTCACGCCTGGTATATATGTCTGGGGGGCTGGCCGGGCCTGGCAGATCGTTACTTGGGGACTGGCTGGGCATCAGTTGGCAGGTGGTGAGCTGTTGCACTGTGCACCATGTGTTCCTTTCTTCCTTTCCCTCTGGATTTTATTCTTTCCCTTCCCCTTTTCATTATAACTGGTATTGTTAGTATTGTTCTTTCATTTTTATTTTATTTCAGTTATTAAATTGTTCTTCCCTCAACCCTTGAGTTTTACATTCCTTTCCAACTCTCCTCCCCCTAGCCTTTGGGTGAGGGGAGAGTGAGCAAGTGGCTCTTTGGTACTTAATTACCAGCTGAGGTTAAACCACGACAAGTATTATTATTAAGACTTGTCTTAAAAACCAAACCAAAATGAAAACCAAAACCAACCCAACAAAAAACCCTAGGCTTACCTCTTAGGAAGAACCAGAAGCACAGTTCTTCCCTTTCCTGAATCCATTGCAAAGAACTGTCCAGCCATTTGCTTTAAATTTACTGGCACTCTAGCTGGTTTTAGTCTGGCCAGAACTGATATATGGAATCTTTCAAGGAACATGCACAGCAGCCTGTGAAAAACTTTGTGTAGCATACTGTAGTTATACATCTCTCTTCTGTTGCAGTTTTCTGTGTGGCATACCTTTTTGAAAGCTTCTTATTTCTTTCAGTTACCAGTTTCTAAACCAGATGAACTTCAGAGTTTAAATTTCTCAGACATTTAGACTCATTTCATGTACATTTATGTGTAAAAAGACTTTTTTTTTATTATTATTTTTGGAACTCTGAATGATGTTATCAATATTTTGTACATCTTTCTTTTTTCTTATTTATTTTTAGCAGCAGTCCTAATGAAGTTTCGGTTTTAAGTTTCAGAACTTGATCCTGCATGAGTAAGTTGACATGTTAATAAGAACAAATAATATTTTTTGTAAATGTCAGGGTTTGGTTTTTTTCTTGCTTTCTTTCTTTCTTGAGATCCTGCGTCCAAACTAATACTACATTTAACAGTCACATATACTTACCTGCATCTGCTCTACCTGACGTTCTGGTTTTTGACAATGTCTGTCAGGCTCTTCAAATTACAGGAAAGCTGATGGGAAGCCAACGCATAAACAGTCTGCATGTGATTATTGTATTAGGCGTGCTAAGAGAGGAGGGAAGCTGCGTTGGCAAGCAGTGACATGTGCTGACATGAAATTGCATTCTTGGATTTGCACCACCAGCTGGAAGGAATGTAAACCCTGGCACACTGCTTGTGATACAACAAAGATTACTGAAGGAGAAACTGGGTTTCAGTTACCCTTGCAAGGTAATTATGTCTTCAGCAACTTCTACACTTCCCAGCACAACTTCTGCAAGAATTCTCTGTTAGCTGCTCTGATTTTCCTCTTTCCTCGCTTATGGGTAGCCTCACTAATCAGTGTCTTAGTTCTACAGTCAGACTTGCCAGGGTTAATAGATTTCCATTGTGTTTGGGGTTTTAATGCAATTTATTACTATGTCAAAACTTGATTAACTTTTGTGCATGGAAATCTACAGTTTCTAGTACAGGACTCAAACATCTGTTTTGACACAAGCCTACAGAGGGAAGAAAGTCATATAAGAACATGTCTAGAAAAGTGAGGGTTACGGTCTAAGATGAAAAATTAAATTAAAATATCTATTTCTAAAAGTATACAACATATTTCCTCTTTGGAACAGCACTTTGACATTGGCAACTTTACAGTCGTCAGTGAAACTTCAATGATTCCTGAAGGTGGAATTTGAGAACATGTATTTGGTGCTTCATGACATTACTGGGACATAAACATTTCAAAACATCTGTTTGTTTGGTTTGAGAGAAGCAGAAATACCATATAAGCAGCCTTTTCCATTTATCAGTATCTTATTTGTGCCAACCCCCCCCCCCAGATCTGAAAGAGCATAACCAAAATACTTTCAGATTGAACTGGAGTATTATTAATTAATTTATCAGTTTTCATATGAGAAGTTTTCTGGTACTCATTCAGCCAATATTTTTCATTATTTTAATGAATACAGTGAGAAATTTGGAATTTGAGCTAAGTTTTTGTGTTATTATCAAGTGTTATCGATGTCTTTCAGCTAGTTCTATTTCAATAGCCTATGCCAGCCAGTTGGTGTACCAGTTGAAGATATTTGACTCACTGAAAGTCTAGGTTATCAACTGGGCCAGAGCAAATACATCTGTCTTCTTCTGATGTAGGTTGACCAGAAACAAAGTTTGAAATGCCCGACAGAACAAACTATCTTAAATTTGGAAAAACATACATACACAGAAAACAAAACAAAGCAAGTCCACTCCTATCCTCCAAGTATTATACTTAAAGGGGAGGGGACATAACAAATGTCTTCATGCTTCCAGTTAATTTTTTGTCCAGAATTTATGTCTTCAATTGAATCACAACTAAAGTGAGTCATCACAGTAGAAATGAAAACAGGCAGATGAAAGACATTCTTGTAAGACATCTTCCTGACAGACATTTTTCTCTCATTTGTGAGAACACATGAAGGATAAGGAAAGTCAGAATTTTTGTTTTCCTGAAATTTCCTAAGGAATGGCCCAATTAGAAAAATGCTGCTAGGTGCTATGTCTCTGTCTATTCACAGAATAGGTTTCAGACATGACCTTTCAAAGCTGTAAATGACTGAAATTGTTGGTGAAATGTATTCCTTGTTATTATTAATAAAATGTTATTTAGAGCTCTGTGAATAGGTGAGTACAAGAGAAAAAAGCCCTAAGGACAGATTCTAGGCATGTGTAAATTAGTATAGTTCCATTGTCCTTAATAAGATTAGGCCATTTTACACCAGCTGAGGATCTGTTCAATGTTACATTACCTGACAATGTTACATGTTTAGTAAGTTTAATAGTGCTTCAAAGTTAATTTTTCTTATTATTCATTAGCTTGTTTCCTATGTTTTTTAAAAAAGAATAATTTTATTCTACTTTCCAGGCTTATTCAATCTCAGAGCATTCCTTACTAGAATGATATTGAAGCCAAGGGGCTTAATTTAATTACACACTCATGTGCTATGTCATTGTCATTTTCCTTTAGGAAAATTTTAGTATTAGTAATTTATAATAATAACTTAGTATTTTTATCACTAATTTACACTAGCAACTGTGAACCTGTAAAAATTTTAAAATTGACTGTTTTGTAAGTGAATTTCTTAATATCTGAAAGACAAGAAGGTGTTAAAGTATAAATCATTAATTTGGTTGATATCTTTGTGCCTACAGGGGCAACATAATCTTTTTTCAATTGTTTTAGAGATCACCATGGGAGACTGCCTACACTTTGGAGAGTAGAATATTGCACAAGAGATTTTTGATATCACTATACAAGAAAAGAAAAGCAAACATGTATTTTTAAAATGGCTAGACATGGAAAGAATAGATAATACCACTCTGAATATTGATACAGTCTTTCTTACCTGTATATTTAAAACCAGAAAGAATGGCTAGCAATTTTATGTAGATTCACAGATTTAAAGGTTCCTCCCACAGCTATTTTCTAAGTGAGCCAGGGGTCATAATGGTAGTTTTAGCATGTAAACAGCACTGGGTGGGGACTGTGAAACGCGATACTTATTTTATACTGTGAGGCTACCAAACAGAGTTCTAATGTTTACAGCACTTTGTGTAAATTATTGTTTCTCGCCTGTGGCTTTCAATCTTTGGAATGGTTTGGAGGACAATTGAAGTGTAATCAATTTTTGAAAATGTTAGTAACAGCTTTAAGATTCAGAATATGTTTTTTATATTCAACCAGCTATACTGATTGAGAAATAATGGCTTATAAATATGCTGTCAATGTAAATAAAAAAAATGTTTAATCGAAAGCAATTGTTGTGTTGTGCAGTTAAAAAACATCACACAGCCTTTCCTCAAGTTGTATTATATATCCCTATATAAAAAACCTGACAAATTAAAATTTGTGACACACTTTACATTCCTAAGCATCTTCTCTTTCAAAACCTTTGTTCAATCTGCATGCTGTGCAATTCCTCCAACGTTTCTGTACTGTCAGGAGAATGAACAGGATAAATACATAGATTAAAGAGGGGGCACACTGCTCCCCAGAGAGCAATTAGTGATCCATTGCATAGTCTCTTCTACCATTCAAATGTGACATGAAAGCTATGTGTCCCAACTGATGGTTGAATTCTGCTCTATCATTTCCCAGAGGAAATTATTGCAAAACACAATTTCCTGGAAGAACATAAAGTCTTATTTTGAATATCTTCATATTTAAGGATATCACTTCTGAAGTCCTATGCATACCTGCATTTCAGGCAGATTTGTAGTTTTCAGCACTTTATTTATGACAACAGACAAGTTTCCACTTGTATCTGTTTTTAAAATTTCCATTTCCTTGTTCTGTGTCATTATGTTATGCATTTACAGATTTTTTGGATGGTTGTCTTCAATGTAATCACCGCTCTGCTCATCCCACTAAAGCCATCCTCGCAATGATCTCCATTGTTTGACGCTAGTCTTAATTTATGAGTAAACTTTTAATTCTCCTGGTTTATTTGCTTTCTTCCCTCTCTCTACTTTTCCCTCCTCCCTTGTCCCTCAGTCCATCCACTTCTCTGCTGCTAAGCCCTTTCTTGACCACCTCATCACCACTGCTCTGCTGGGGGTCTGTGAGATGGCACAGTCAGTGAGGGCACAGCCAGTACTGAGATCACCGTGGCACCTTGCTTGTCCACCCGTGTCTCCTGCTGCTGCTTAACAGTGACATTATTAACATTTTAATAAAAATAATCTGTTCTTAAGGTTCCAGTTTAAAAAGCATCAATATTACTTGGGGAGTAGCAACATTTTTAGATAAGCAAATGAGTCTTACATTTCAGGCAAATTTATAAGATTATATATTCAGGTGTCTTTGTGTTCAAAGAAAAGACTCAACCTAAATCATGCTATGCAGGCAGCAATTTTGATATATTTTCTTGAAATTGAGCTCCAGTGTAAACTCAACATTAAAATTGTGTCTATCTTATGAAGTGACATATTGAAAATATAGTTTTCCTGAGAAGATGAATTATTTTTGCTAGCCTCTAGGGAATTTTAAATGATAACATCTGATCTGCCATCTAGATCAGGTATTTCAGTTATCTTTAAAAGGAATCTGTATTTTAACTAGCAAGATACACGTTAAATCCAATTTACTTCCAATTTACTGCAGAAGATACTAATCCACAGTATTGCATGACTTCATTTTTAGCAATACAGGATTTTTATGTGAGTTGGTTTTGGCTGGGATAGAATGAATTTTCTTCATAGTAGCTGCTATGGGGCTAAGCTTCAGATTTGTGCTGAGGACAGCGTTGATAACACCGGGATGTTTTTTTTATCGCTGCACAGTGCTTACACAGATCCAAAGCCTTTTCTGCCTTTCACACCACCCCATCAGTGAGTAAGTTGGGGGTGTACAAGAAGTTGGAAGAAGACAGAGCTGGGACGGCTGACCCCAGCTGACCTAAGGGATGTTCCATACCACATGACATCATGCTTAGCATATAAAGCTGGGGGAAGAAGAAGGAAAGGGGGGACGTTTGAAGTGATGGCATTTGTCTGCCATTGTTACAAGGGATGGAGCTGAACACCTGCCTGCTAATGGGAAGTGATGAATTAATTCCTTGTTTTTCTTTACTTGCATGGATGGCTTTTTCTTTATGTGTTAAACTGACTTTACCCCAGCCCATGAGTTTTCTCACTTTTCCTTTTCTGATTTTCTCCTTCGTCCTGCTTGAGGGGAGTGAGCAAGCAGCTGTGTGATACTTAGTTGCTACCTGGGGTTAAGCTATGACCTATGTGAGGTATGTGTTATAAAGATAAAACTCAACATCAAGAAGCACAGTTTCTAGATTAGTCCATGCTGATAAAAGAAAAGTAATTTTCAAAACTGAAACTGCCAGTATTCATTTGGAAGAAACTTCCAGTTTTATTTTAGATGTCTGGTTCATTGACGATTACATAACTAGTGAGTTGACCACAGATGCTTGGTGTTTATATTTCCTGAACAAGATCCAATTAAAAGTTTACCATCTGCCGTAAATCTTTGTCTCTGTACAGCTTTCCACAGCATTGTCATGCATTAGCATTCAAGCCTTAGCCTGTCTTTCATTCACTGTTGTCAAGTCATGCAGACATTCCTTTATTAGGAATTTTTCAAAAAGTCCGAGAGTTTGTTTGTCTGGTTGGTTGGTTGCTTGGCTTGGTTGGCTGGGTTTCTTTGCTGTAGCCAGATGTTTAAAGATTCTTAGAAAAAGTTGGTTTGTAATATTACTCAGTTATTACCAAGAAGCATTGATAATCCCACCGTAGATTTGCCAGATTTGGGGGTCAATGAGAATTTCATAGGAAAATACTGACCAGAGAGGATTTCAGAAAAGTATCATAAACAAAAATTCTTCAGATATGGAAGGATGGAAGATGTTTTGTAACTAATTATAACATAGGGGATGCTTAGACATGTAGAAATGTTTGACATTTATTTTCTTTAAATAAATTCTAAAATTTGGAACATTCATGCTTTTTTTTTACAAAATATGTATTTTTGTTTGAAATCATGGTATAACTTTAGAGTTCTCTGGACTAAGAACCAGATTCTTTTGGTTAAGTCACAGGCATCAAAGACTCTAGTGTCATCCTATAGTGTCTGTAGGACTGGCAGATATGTCAGAAGATCTACAATAATTAAAAACCTTTCTAGGAAAGCAACTGGAGTAAGGCAGCTTCCTTCAGGTTCAGTACCATCCCTCTCCAAGGTGGAGCTGACTGTATTGTCTGAAATCCACCGACTGTAATGGGTATAACATGTTTTCTGCTCAGACTGGAGATTCATACATTGTAACATCTAGAACGAGTAGACACTTTCAGGTATTTTCTTTGGTGAACTTGAATGAAACATGTGGTTGTTTTTCTATGTTGGCCAACAAATTGTAATATTTTTCACAGTCTACTGACTTCTTCCTGCAAATGCAGTAAAATCTTGAATTATTCTCTTCTTGGGAAATGGTTTGTGATTTCTTTCTTCCACACCCCCATGTTATTTGCCTCAGAGAAGAGAGGGATAATGCAATATAAGCCAAAGCCATAACTACAAGAGTATTTAATTGTAAAAGGCAACTCTTAAGAATAAAGTGTATTCCTAGAATAGTAGTTAATTATTGCAATTTAAATTTCAAAGAAACAAGACCAGCATGAATGAAATTAATCAGAAATATATATCCACTCTGCATCTGAAAATGTGTTCATTTATTAATATTGCTAAGCATACTGAGGCATCTTAAAAACCTCTGAAGAAAATATCTTAATACAGACGTATGGCTAGATGCAAAAAAAGACTTTGAAAGGTCAAGGGCTAAAGTCTTCAAAACATGTTATTTTAGGTTCCTGGATCATGGGTTAGAATCCCGGATGTGTTATTAGCAGCGTTATTTCTAAAACGACATTAGACATTCCAAAGAAGATCTCAAATTGTCTCCTGAGAGAGAGATGACCACAGGGCCTTTTCTTCCTTATCACCTTGAGGATGAGGCAGTGGCATGCCCAGATTAACCCTTCACTGCTCATGAACATTGCTCATGCCACTTTGGTTAGCCTGAGCACCCTCCAGTGGTCGGTCCTGCTGGCCTGACAAAAAGCAGTCCCAACTACACAAAGGCTCTAAGACAGTCCTACTCACTGTCAGTCAGTCTTAAGACTGTTAATACAGGTAAATGTGCTATAAAGATTCATGTCCTATGGCAGAACAATACAGAGTAGATGACCCAGCAAATGGTTCCTGTCCCTAATTTCTTTACCTCAACAATACATATAGTGAGCGCTGCATGGAAATAATTGTTTAGCTGTAACGAATCGTTGAGAAGAAAAAAGTGAAGGTTTAGGTACGCAAACACTATTATTCACTTATGGGTCTTCTGACATGCTAAGAAACTTTGATATATATGTATGCGCACTTATACACACTCCCCACCCTCCTACCCCCCCAGACTTATTACTTGATTTCCATAGAAGTGCTACAAGACTGAATTTTTCTGAGAGCAATTCACCTCAGTAGCATCTTAAATTCTGGGAATTTTACTTTGTTAGAAATTTAATTCGGCACCAGCCTTTGGAAAGTAGAGAGGGAAGTGTACTTTTCTAAGTGTATTTAGTAAAGACTGTCAGTATGGAAACAGGTTAGATAATTTTTCATGATTAGCTATTCAGCACATCAGGTCTTGCTTCATATCTCCTGAAGGTACCATGCACGGTGTAATTCCAGGTTTTTTAATAAAACCAAATTAAAATTTTATAATTATTCACATTGAGATCAGACCTTGGAATGGAGTAATTTTGTTCTGTGTCCTTTACTAAATTTCATGGGAAAGTTTATTTGCCTTCCTCAAACCTCAAATATTATTCAAACTGACATATGCTTCTTTTCAGTACTTTGCCTGTAGCAGAAATGTATATTATTCCCCTTGCCCTGGCAATTTAATTGTCAGAAATCTATTTTCTTAGTCTAAGTTGCTGTGGTTTTATTTCCTCTAAATACAAATCTTTATGTGGAGTAATGTACGTAACCTTTTTAGTATGCTACTAGGTTACCTTATTAGTATAGTTCATAATAGCTGTAAACATAAAGCAAGTTTAATTCTCAAGGTAATCTCTAATGCTGTGTGACTTACAAGACACATTAAATCACTAATTTATTTCCATACAGTTATTTACATATTTTTAAGTGCATCTGCTTATATATTTTTTAAAAAAATATATTCAGTTGGAATAAATTTAGCCCTTTCTATAGAAACTACACTAAACACTAAAATGTGACTAAACTGACCTAAGTTATTCTTTGAATTGTGTGCAGGAAGCTTCAATGCTCTGACAAAAATGTTTAATATAAAAATGTTTTTCTTGTTAATTTAAAGAGCAATCATCTTGAACTAAGAATATTGAAGTTGCATAATTTTTGTTCACATGGTATTCTTCTGTCCAACTTAAACCTCATTTTTATTTCTACCTTTTAGTGAGTAAAGTGGAAAGGACACTGTGCAAAATAATAGCTAGATAAGAGTACATAGCTAAAAGCATAACAGACAAAAAATTGCTACAATATATTTTCAGTACATAGCCTTTTTCTTACAGTTAAGAGAGAGAGTGGCATAATGGATCTTTAATCCATAAATTTGACAAAGAATTCCCTAGCTGCAAAAGAGCACACAACTATTGCCTTCTGGCTCTACCTTGTAATAAGCTAGTCTTCTCCACAGAAGAAGTATTGTACCATACAACTGTAAAAATTCTTAGTCTAGAAAGATTTTATTGAACTCTCAGTTTCTGATCCTTCCTCCTCAACAGTCCACTTTGTTTGGTTGTTGTGGTTTTTTTTAACCATGGCCTATTAGGACTATAAAATATTTGTATAAAATATATAAATATATGTGTGTGTAACATACATATACGGGGAGATAAACATTAGGTCTTCACATTCATCTCTATGCCTAATCATTGATCTATGAAGATAGACTCCCATTAACTGAAATAATATTATTTTTACGCAATAATGCATTATTTTATTTTGTCACAGTTTGCTTTCGTATTTGAGCATATTGACTTTGTCATTATAATTTCCTAATCTGTAGATTTGCCTTTGTTTACAACAATTTTTTTTCTGTGTTTGCTAGTTACTTTTTTTCCCCTGCTATATGGATGAGCTTTCCTGCATAATTTCTATCAGCAGTTCTCTTGAATTACTACAGATAGGTAATAGGTTCCACTGAATTGTAGTGGAAACTCTAGATGTGTAAGTTTTGTTATTGTATGTTTATTTTACATTGAGGAAGAATGTGAAGCTGGAGTCAAAAAAAATCACACAATACCTTATTAAGGGAAAAACTATATTGACATTTACATTCTTTGTTGCAGTGCAGATTATATAAAACAACTCCAAGGTACAATCTCCTCTCTAGCTACTATTTTTGAACAACTTATAGACATGCTCCTAAACACACACAGTCCAAATATATAAAACATGTATTGCAAGTCTTTTAATTTCCATCTATTCCTTCTCAAGTGATTTGTAGCCTATTTGATCATATTTATACAATCACCATAACTCACCCCAGCTATGTCTTTTCTGTTATACTTAATTTACTTAATCCCTGATATTTTTCCTCACTTCCTTCCTCATTTCTGTTTCCTGAATTTTTTAAAACCTGATAAATGAATACTTGTGGAATTGTATGCAAAGATTGGTAGTCCACTGATTCTGCTGACTGAGGATAGTATTGATGAGGAGCTAAGTATGGGTGTTTGCAATTCTGTAAGATTTCCCAAAACATGGCAATCACAGGTTCTGGAATTATTCTGCTCAAGATGGCAATTTCTGCACTGAAAAGTGATCCTCATTACTTTTTCATATTGAAGATGGGGATCACAAAGTCTATCTAAAGGCATAGTCTAAAAGTTCTCTATGGAAGAAGACCTTTTATATAGTCTTGCTTTTTGCTCCCCCCACCTTCATTTTTTTCTCTGTCTCCCAGACAGGCTGTTGCAGAAAGAAAAAAAAAAAAAAATGTAGAGCCAAAAATTAACTGTAGTGGAAAAAGAAATAAACTCCAGGAATAACCAAAGATTAATGCAACAATAGCTTTCAATAAACGGACAAAAATACCAGACAGAGAAAACAAGCTCTATTAAAAGCATGGCTACAAAGAAAGAATGTTTATTCCTACCTACTGTATAGATGAAAACTACATAGTTCTAGAGATTAAATAAAAAACAATTTAGATTAAGAAGTAGATTAAAAACAGAGAGGAAAGAAATAAAAGAAGCAAGGAATTTTAAGTTAGAATTTTAAAAATATTTCAGATGTACAGCCTTTCAACGTTTTGTCTCAAAAGTCTTTCATTGTATATATTTCTTCTGGTAAAAGTCTAACATCAGGAATTTTTGTTGGATCGGTTTGGCCTTTAAAGCCATGCCATATCCATCTCATAAATACAGTTGATTTATGTTCTATCTAATCTGAGATTTTACAGGCTCGCAGACCTCTGTAGTAACTTTTAATCAGCCATTTCTATTCTTAGTTTTTAATCAGCCATTTCTATTCTTAGTTTTTAAGGACTTTTATGCACAGTCACGAATATGAAACACAAAGAAGTTTTAAATAAATAAATAAATAAAGTTTCAGGGTCATGTGACACTTTAAGACATAACCAGACCGAAAAAAAACAACCTACCAACTCCCTGGTTTTTTTTTTTATTTAGAAAAGCCAAGGAATAGCAAAGATTTTATATTGATATTTGATACTGATATTTTTCAGCCTACACCCATATCAGCATTTGTCAGCACTGGCAGATGGGCACATGGGCTGAATCCTTAAATGAAGTTTTATCTGCATTGCAGATGCCACTTTGATATACAGTGAGACACACGTAACATCATTCTAACGGTCTCAGGGAATTAAACTGAACTGAGCACAGTGTTGCACCTTGCTAGTCATTATTAGCTTTTCAACACTGAACATTTGATGAAGGTGTAGACACAGCACGTGTTAGGCTAATAGGTGTATCTTCAGATCTCCTAACAGATGCAGTGAAATACTTAGTTTCCACCTGGGCAATCTGAGACAAAAAGAAAGTATGCTGGGAAAGTTATTCTTCAACATATAAACCTCGGTGACTTTCTGGCCTACATTGAATCTTACTATCTGGCTGATATGGACATTCACCCGCATGTACCACCTCTTTCATTCACACAGCTTTATATCATAGTGTTACTCTGTTTCAATCCGTCACATTTGTAGGAAGAGTTCATAGAAAGAGAATCTTTTGTATGTATTTTTTCTATACCAATCTTCTAGTAGGTTGGCATTTTTTAATTGGTTTTGAAACACAGCCAATGACGGTCAATATATTTTGATTTTACAGAGGTAATATTTTATACTGCACTTCATGTGTTTAATGATTACATGTGGTAAGGTTGAAAAGTACTTTATCATAATTAGCAGCTGATGTCTCTGCCAGCAGTAGGAAGTCCACGTACCAGGAAAATAGATTAATGGAAAAAATTCCCAACAAAAAACAACTTCTTAGGAAAGAATAAGTTTGACACTACAGAAAAACACATAGCGCATCATTGTTTTGCAACTGGACTGAGTTAATTTTGTAATTAGAACCCAGAAAACATTGCTTGAAACAAATACTCTCGGATGTATTGTTGCATAATTATGATTAGATTCTTAGAAGAACTTACACTGAATTTTGTGACACATGATGAATAACACCTTCAAAAATTCAGTTTGTTTTTCATCAGCAGAGAGGCAAAAGCAGTTTGCAGTGACCGTGAGACATTGTCAGGTATGCAGAATACCTTGAAACCACAGACTATTATTTCCTTAATCTGTACAAGCTGTTGGGTGGAATCCGTAGGAAAGCAAGGGGATTATCCACGAAGAAACACAGTTTATAAGTTTATCTCTGGAATTATACACATATGGAGTACAAGTCAAACATTATTTTCATCTCTAAAACCAGTAATTTGGGTTATTTGTGTTAAGGCTGGAGGTACTTCCTGATGCAATCACAAATACAATGCTAAGGGTTCCTTTTTTTTACACTTTGAAATTTTCATGCCATATTGAGCGGGCTTTTTACCTTTGTGTATATTCCCAATTCTTTAATAATCAGTAAATGCTATCTCTACTTCTTAAAAAAAAAAAATCAAAACGAAAAACAACCCCCAAAAAAGTAAATAACCAATTTTCCTTTTACACATAAATTTAAAGATTTCTTTCCTGAGATCCATCCAGTTTAACACTGTAAACTATAGATAAATTTCAATCAAAAGAGCACTTAATCACAAAATCTAAATGTGGATATGATATTTGTTACAGCCATTAATAAATTACTCAAATACTTCACATCAACTTAAATATGCTGAGGTTTTGAGCCATAATTAGACATGAGAATGCAATTTATGATAAGGCTACACCAAGTTAAAAAGTTTTCATTCAAATCAGAGGTACTCTCTTGTATCCTAAATCCAAAATGTCACTATAAATTAGTTACTGTTGCAACATAAAATAGAAGATTCTAGCTTCAGGTGAACCATTAAATATGCATCTTCCAACTTTAAAAAAGACATTTCAAAATGAAAAATTGTTGGCTCCAACTTTTTCAATTTCTATGTTGTATTAGGTGCCAGAAATGACTTTGAAAATGATAGCCTCTGGGTAAAGCAGAATGTATACAAACTGCTTCATTTTACATCTCAATAGTCTAAGTTGACTGCATTAATCAAGTGAAGGCAGTCATCATGTAGTCAAATAGACACCTTCTAGCTGACCTTGCAGATTTTTGTTACTAATGGACTTAAGGTTTTCTGAAATGATGTTAATCCTCATTAAGAGTGATGCAGGTCATACTGTACAGCATCGCAAGTCTGCATCCCAGGTTGCAAAATCAGGGGAAAAAGGAAAACAGCATCTCACATTAAACACCTCTAGGTTTTACTAAAGGCAGAAGGCAGTCCATTGGTATTCTTTGTCTCATCACTCTTAGAATCAGCAAGCATTTCTAGTTTATTTCTACTTCATTTCAGAAAACAACACCTGTAGCCAAGTAAGGAAATAAGCATGCTTTTCCACCTGTCAGAATAAATGAATGGCATAAAATTAATATTTCAAGAGGCATTCAGTGGTTTACCCATGTATATCGATATGCTGTTTCCCATTGTTGATGAGATGAATAAAAAATTTCCCCCTTCATTCTTACCTTCTTGCCAAATACATGCTTTAAGTACCTGGGGGATGCCTGGAATTTGTGTTTTTCCAGGTTTTTTCCTAGGTATATATCCATCCTTCAAAACTTTGCCATCCTCCAAACACTTAAATTTGATGGTTTCCTCTTTTTTTCTATGTTTTTTTCAGTTTACATTCCCTTTTTACATATATTTCTTTTTTTTTTTCTTGTGTCATATTTCTATATTTCTAATCTGATTTCATTTGACTTTGTAATTCTCTTTCTATATATTCTTTACTGTTGGTTATTTTTTCTCTTCCTCATACTTATCTCTATTCTTAACTTTTTATTTTTTTATTCCTTTTTTGTTATATATTCTGCTACCTTCTTTTTTCTCTATATACTTTTATTTCTCTCCCCTTTTAGAATTCCTTTTTCTACTTTACTCCAGATGTGGTGCTATTCCAACAATAATAAAACATTGCCATACTTTGGTCTATTTCACATAAGATAAAAATACATTAAAAATGCATTGCTTTCACAAGAACAATGGTGAGCCTGTTGTCAATATACTCTAGGATATTGTGTGCTTTAGTACATTTTGTATCTCTTCACTGTCATTGCTGCCAGAAAAACTAATTAAAACTAATAAACCTTAATGATTACTATATACTCATAGTTTAGCTAGAGAATTTAAAAGCTGTCCAGAAAACTTAGATAGCACTTTAAAATGTTAAAAAGTTGAAAATTAACTAGAATTTCCTGTTCTTGTCAGCCTGCTTCAGAACTATAATGATTCATGTTAAGATTCAGCTATGTGCATAGTGATATTTCTTTGTTAAGTTGTCTGTTTTGACAGGTCTTCTGAAGGACTATCTAATTTCTTTTCCTTATTAGTATAAAATGATACTTTCTTTATGAACCAAATTTTCAAAAAGATTATCAAACTTTGGCCTCTTTCTGTAAGTCCTATTAAGTGCTTTGGGTTTTTTTTACTATAGCCGGGAAGGTTCCAGTCCGACCAGGAGGAAGCAGTTGTAGTATTTAATTTTTGAATATCAAAGATGTTCTTTACAAAACTCTAACTCATGTCTAGGGATGTGTCTTCTTCATCTGTGAAACCCTAGCTACACTGAGATCAACTTAACCTCAAATAAGCCACAATTATACCCATGTACTTTGAAGAACATCACTCATACACCACTGCTGACAGCACTTTCTAATGTATTCTTTTCATTTATCTGCATTGTTTTCTTGTTATATCCTCTAAGATAAAACTCTAAAACACCATTAGTTCAATGAAAATAATTTAGTTTGGGTTGAGAAATAAATTGGATTCAAACCTTTGCAAGCATTTCTGAAATGAAGTTTTCATGTATAAGTTTTGGTTACATTACGGTCAAGTATCAGAGAGTTTATAATTTTTTGCCTACTCATTGAGGTGCAGCTGTTGACCTTTTGCATCCTCTTAATTTATTGCAAATACAAAGTAAAACCGGGTATTTTAAAGGGAAATGAGGAAAACTGTGCTGAAGTGTGCTAAAGTACCAGGTTTTATTTCACATTGGCAGTAATAAAAGTGTGTTCACACGGTTAGCTACCACCACTAAGAGTGTGTTAATCTATTTTGCCACAGAAATCTGTCAGAATTCATGCAGGGTTTTGTTTGTTGGTTGGTTTTTTGTTGGGTTTTTTTGTTTGGGTTTTTTTTTTTTTACACTGAAAATTTTCAAGTCTGCCAAGAAGGAATCATTCTTATGGATAAATCACAAATCAGAAAAAAATAAATTAAAAGTTCTAATTGAGAATTGGTTCATCTTGTAGAACACATTGCACACTCATTTTCTTGTGCAGCCATACTCCATCTTATTTAATTTATTAACAGATTCATAGTCACAGAGATGAAAGATAAAAAATGCTTAGTTTTAATCATGTGAATTGTCCCACAGACTAGATTGAAGAAAATGATAAATGAAAGTAAACATATGCTTATTGCTTGTCAGGTTTAGATCTTGATCATGGTATGGTAGATTTCTTGGTGCAGTTCTGTGTGAATATGTTGAAGTTAAATAACACATCTATACTTTGTATATGTCTAAACTTGTCGTTTAAGAAAATATCCAAATACTATGATTTATGCAGGATAGCTTTATTTAATCCCTTCACGAATACATGACTAGTGCATGAATAATTATCAGAGCTGGGACTCAATAGTATTTAATCCACAAATTCATCTCCCTATGGAAAGAAATTACCTTTGGCAGCACCTAGGGTAATTTCCTTGCCATGGTACATCAGTTCTGACCTTTTTTCTATATCTACTCCCAAAGTATATGAGAGGAACCTGAGCATGTATGGCTCCTTCAAGACACACCATAATTTTCTGTTAGCTATGAATTCAGTGGATTCAAGTGTGTACTCGAACTTATAAGACTTGAAGTCTTACATTTCTGCCTTCAAACTTTTCCAGCATTTTGAACCCTATGGACAGAAACTTACTTCATAAGATTAAGTGAAATACAACAGGCAGGCAAAGAATAGCATTGCTTTCCATTAGAAATATGGAAACGGCAGATTATGTCTGTATAAAATGCATTATAATTATGTAGAAACAAGACTCTGGATGTAACATACCTGTTTAGATATAAAGAAACCAAGATCTTCTGTGCTTTCTGTGGAGTTCAGGGTTCCATTTGTTTCACCTATCCAGTTTCACCACTACTGCTCATGGTTGCCTTTTCCCAGTGTATACTCTGGTTTATAAATCCCTCCAGCCTATAGGCTTTTGTACTTGGGTAGGTACACAGCCTGAAATCACAGCTTTCATTCCTTAAGGAATTGTCTCAACAGTGAGGCTATGAGCCCTCATCAGGCCTGGAGAAGGGATGTAAAAAGGGAGTGCTCTTCATCTCTCTTAGTAAAATACTGTTCAGCAAGAGGTTCAAAATTCATGGATCCAGAGAGAGATAAATTCTGTAGTTTCATTGCAAGTGAAAATTCTTTGGTGAAGGAAGGCAATGACAAGCATTTTCTTTCTAAATTATTCCTACTTTGTTTCCAGGGCCCATTTAGCATAAAATTCTCAACCACCGTTAGGAGCAGAACCCGGCAGCCTCTTGCCCTGCCGGAGCAATGCTGACTGCTAGAGCACACACAGTATCTCTTCTCCCATGCTGGCACCCATCGGTCCTTTTTGCTCAGCTACACAACAGGAGAGTCCTGCCAGGCTGCACCTTTCTTAGCAGAGGGAAGGGAGGGGAAGCTGATTAACTATCATTTCAACTAATTTACTTAAAAATTCAACCTGAAGTACTTTTGACAATACCTCTATTTGCAAAGCCCTCTAGTGGGGATACAGTTTAAACTGGTAGCATCTCTTTTCCCCCTTGATCACTTAACTATACCAAACAGTATCAAAAAGATTAATCAACCTTAATTGTATCAGCATGGACAGGATTTTTTTATCCACATTTCTAACTGACTGTCTGTAACAGCAAATTTTGATGGTGAACACTTACACCTTAATAACAAAGTTGGGTTTTAGGCAGAAACAATAAATCTTTATGATCGTACATAAGTGGAAAAGGGATGACAAAGCGAGAAGCTGGGGGAAGAAAGCCTGTTTCCTCAAATAAATAGAATAGCTTACATTTTTATTTTACTGTAAAATAACCTACAAAAATGTGGGGTTTACTATCAGAGCTCTTGAATTTACATATTAAATATAAAAGAGGGTCTAAGCCTGAAGCAGCTACTTTCAACACACTTCCTAAAGATCTGTCAGCTGTTGTATATCTTTGCCCAGTTTATCAATTTGTGATCCAGGAGCCTAAATATTGTTTTTCATTCTTGAAACTGCTGCCTCTAGGAAGGTTTTCTGCAACTTACAAATAACTTCCACATAATAAACTACTAAATGTGTACTGCTTCTTTGCATTGCAATATAATACATTAATTTAAGAACAAGTGTTCCAAACGTTAATTCTTTTAGCAGATAAACAGCTGTTTTGGACTAGATAGTTTTATGTTTTATGATATCTTATTTTCATTTGAAACCTTATTAGGGCACTGTAGGAATGCAACAAAGCACTTCTCCATGTACTTTCCAACACTAGTGCCTTAAGGCACAACTGCTTTTAGTTGTCAGGTGTCAGAAGATGTTTTTCTGCATCATCTCACATAGTTACTTCAGGCTTCAGGTCTAGCAGTGTTTCACATTAACATCCACAATTTGTCATTTCTATTATTATTTAGGGGTTTCCCTCCCCTCTGTCCAAGTTCAGTGTACAGCTGAATGAGTAAACATCAAACTGGGAAAGGAGAAAAGGTTTACTGTCCAAAAATATATTTTAAAAATATAGACATATTTTTCCTCAGAGAAAACTGCTTCAGAGAACAATAACAGAAATCACTTCTATTACAAGAGTACCACAGTACGCATGCATGCAATGTACTCAAGGATTAAGTTGGTGCCGTGAATTTCCTGTAGTAAAGATTAGTCCTTATCTGAAACCACCTTCCACATTTCAGAAATAGTGATGAACTCTGTTAACAGGTATGTTTTAGAGCATTATCTATAGTCTTACCTCAGTCATTGCCCTTCCTAATGTGGTGGCACAGAGCACATTACTGCAGGCTGCATTGCCAAGGGGAGAGGGTCTAGGAGTGATAAGGCTAGCAGGGCAGTGACCCTGGCCAGCACCAAGGGACACCATCCCACAGCATGTATGCAAGAAGAGCAGAGGTTTTGGTGGCAGCGACCAGCCCTGTGATTCCATGCAGGTCTCAGAACAAGCCAGGAAGCCAAGTCAGCAAAGGCAGGTCAGGGACAGCATGGTGCCATGCTGAGCAGAGGCACAGCTGCAACAAAACTCACACAAGAACTTAGGGCGAAGGTCAGAGCTTAAAAAGCAAAGGGGACAGAGACCCTACAGTTCCTTCTTGCAGCTTACCTCTTTTCACAGTGGTCTGATCCCGGGCTACACAGCTAAGCATAATCAGAGCTGATCTTGAACATAGGCAGCCAAGCACCCAGGGAGAGGAGGAAGGTATTCCAAAGCCTCTTGGTCCGTTCAAGGTCTTGACACGGTATCTTAATTGCACAATCTGTTCAGTGATGTAGATTATTGCTTTGGAAAAATATATAGGTAATCTTAGTATCAGGAAGAGTGTTGGCAGAGTGAACTTATCGGGGCACAAGTTAAAAATCAATGAGCTGAAGGTCTGGAAGACAGCAAAAAACATCAGACCTGGTAGCTGATTAGCTACAAAGAGGAAAGGAAGAAATTGTTGTTAGACGTTCTGATCTGCAGGACATTTATAAATAGAAAGAATTGAACTTAATGAAAACATATTAAAAATATATTTTAGGGAATTAGATGCTCAAAATATGTTTCCTGTGTAACAATCTTTATTGGAGAGGTGATATTTAAAGAAAATATGATCACCAAAAGCAAGCAAAATATTTATCTTTCCGTACTGATTTCTCTCTATCTCTGTCATAATCGAGTCTCCCGAAAGACAAACATGTTACTTTTGACAGCACCCCAATAAAAATTATTATTCTATATATTATGAACAAAAACCATAAACACAGGAAGGCTTACTTGCTCAGTGATGGAACAGAAATCGGGGGCAGAGGCAGACAGTCTAGTCCCCCAGGTCTCAGGCACTACTTCCTAAAATTAGTAGCACTGACAATTAACTCATCACACTTTTGCCAGAAAATATTTATTACAATAAGATTATTACAAATCAAATAGTGTAGGGAAATAAATATTTTCTTCACCAGTTTCCTCCCTTCCTGAATGCCTACATTCCTAATGTAGGGGAAATTAGAGAAGGATTCATCCTATCAGACATACAGAGCTGCAGTGAAATTAGTCATCTAGACACCTAGACAAAACCAAGCATTCCTCACCAGTGCTGTTCACCACAGCTATCCATGATGTCCAAAATACGTCAGGTGATCACACCCTTACCTATTCCTGTCTATTAACTTTACAAGAGTCTAGTGTGGACGTACGACTCTGAAGTTAGCAGCTAAACATCATGGCAAATATCTCCATTTATTTCTGTTCCTCCCAGAAACACAGGGCAGAAAGTATGTTTGTACAACCATAAAAACTGCAATTAGTTTTAATAGAGCTGTACTTCTAAAACAGTTCACAAAAATTAGCGACCAGATTGTGTGAGGTACTTGGCAAGCTGGGTGCTTGGGTTTTATGAAAATACAGATTCTTTTTAATTGCTGAAGCACAAGACAATTTCTTTTGAAAATCTGGTCTGTAGTCTATGTGCATATTGATAGAGTCATTTTAACCTTGATGTACAAACTTAAGCAGTGACTGCATGAAATACTATATAACTATTCTCACCATTTTCATAGATTTTAAGGTAAAGGAGGACAAGTTACGGCCTACCAATTCTTTCTTCATACATAATGCCAAGAATTGAATCCAATAATTTTTATATTGATGCCACAGATTCCATTTGGGCTATAGTGTATCTTTTAGTTATGCTTTACAGTGCTCCAGCAGTACCAATGATTCCAATATAAAAACAAGGAAGATAATACTAGAACATGAATCACGGTGACTTAGGAGCTTGAGATATTGCCATAGAACAGGCAGAGTTCAAAAGACTGTTTTATGCCAAAGGAAGAAACAAATGAGCAAAGCAAAGTAGTTTTACCTGGCTTTATGCAATAGGGGCCTAATCCTAACCCATAAAGTTAATGACGTTTTGCTACTGTGTTCTGGGACACCTAGGGCAGATCTCAATTAAAAATTCATATAAGCACATATTATACCCCTGGAAAGGTACAGTCATTCATCTGAAAACATTAAACTTTATTCAGAGCTCCAAGTTGGAGGAGCTTTCAGAAGGTTACAAGGGTTATTATAACACAAATGCCACCTTCTGTAACATTTTTAGATTTGCAATGAAGCTACTAGTTAAATCAGCTGCAAAAGGACAGCAGAGACCCATTAATGAGTACAGGGGCCATGCTACTATCCTGCAGGGGCACATGTCAATGATTTGGCAATTAGAGCAGAAACAGTAGTTCAGACCAGGTAGATAATTTCTGTATTAGCGAAACTGGTGGAGTGAAGCATAGATGAATTCTGGGCCTGGGAAATCTCAAAATTCTTGTAAAGGGAAACGATCCTGAAAATTTTACACTGAATTTTAGTGTAAGATACTGCCACTTGCAACTTGTGAAGAATTTCTGCTAAGTGGTAAAACACGAGGCTGCGATATTCAGATAACACTGAAATATTTCAACAGGAAAATACTGGAAACATTTTTTCCAAATAAACCCAGTAAATTTTAGAAGAAATCCTCACTAAATTCGCCAAATTCTACTTCTACTGTTGTGGCCTATGTGGATAACATATGACAACTTTCATAAAACATATAGGAATAAACAAAAGTTTAGAGGCATTGCCAGATTTTTACAAATCAGTCCTCCCAGTGGGCATCACCACTAGATCCTATTGTACAAGATACTTTGACAGAACTGCCCCTTGTGTCTCACTCCACCACCAATCTCACTTCCAAAGCTACTGTTCATATACTGTTCACATTGGTTGATAATGCAAACCTGTGAATTTTTCATTGTTACAAAACAATATTGTCTCTTTCCCTGGACAGTTTTGAAACTTCTCTGATTACCTTAATCTCTTCGCCTTGTGGTTATAGCTGAAGGTGCCAAAACCTTGCAGAAAAAAGCTTCAAACTACCATTTTAACCATTACTGTCTCATGTGAATGTTTAAAAACCAAAACCGATGTGATTTCTATTCTTTCTACTGGAATTCAGCTTTTCAGTCTATAACCTTTTTCCTACATTATGTACAAGCCCTAAAACATCTTAGGTACCTGCAGAGCAAATCCTGAGGTGTAAAGGTTCAAAAAGTAATACTGCAGTGAAATTAAAGTGGAGTATAAATCCTTAAAATAATTGGTGATAACAAGGATATTGTAGTAACACTCAACCAAAAGAACTCTGGAAGGGTGGAATTCAGAAAGGCAGGTTTAGGAGAGGTATGAAGAGTTTAAGAGATGGAAACCTTCAAATGGTGATCCCAAAGCCATCCCAGTTTCTCATTCATTCTCACTTTGCAACCATGTAATGAATATAGGTAAACAAGAAGGCTTTTAATGTCAGATTTAAGTCTTTTTTTCAAATACTTATAATAAAAACTACATCAAGTACTTTTCCAATGGTTGTGTTCCCTAGGGTGGAGTTCAGTTCATTTGAGAGATATATAGTTAGGTGTGGGTGGAAACTAGCACCTGTTTTATTCTGGGGGAAAAAAATCTAGAACTTGATATCATTTTCATTCCCTCTGAAAGAAAAGTAGAGATCTCAGCACTTTTAATCTTTTTAAAAAATAAATAATAATTTGACTTTAATATGGTGGAAGAAAGATATCTATGTGGTGTTTAAGATATTTTAAAATTAATGTTGGGTAATGCCTTACTATTCCTAGAATGTGTTTCTTAATCAAATGTCTAAGGTGAAGAGAATACATTTGATGTAAGGATTCACCTACACATACAAGACCCAGGTTTTCACCGCTCATACACTTGATTTAAAGTAAGAAATTCAAGGTATGTTTTCTGTATCTCAGCTACAGAGTTAGGTTTTCTTACTCAAGGAATAATTGTTTCCTCAAGTGACAAAGATCCAAGAAATAAGCTCTACTCCAGTTGAGTCATAGTGCATAGCTAATATAAATCTCTTTCAAGCTAGCTCACAGTCAGAGAAGGACTAAATATTAAAACAGATTTCCATGCTTGATACTGATCTTAGATCTACCTTTTCAAAAAGTTGGCCTGGTAACTTGCTCATGTATAAAGTGCTTGCCAGCTGTGTCAGTGCTCTGTCACCAAGACAGAGCCATAGTTCAAAGCATCCTGCTTTCCAAGAGAAAGAGAAATCAAAGATGAGAGTCAAATCCAAGGATGTTGAAATAATTCAGAATTAGAGTAGTTTCTAAAAAATACAGTATTGCTTGCAGCTGAGAGAAGAGTAAGTAAGTGTATCCATGCATAGGCTGAGAGAACAGCTGCTATTACCAGCAAATTAGGATGTCAAAACCCAAAACAATGCAAACATTGATTTTAAAGCAAGGCTAAAGCAGTGGAATGTGACTCCCTAAGCAGGCTTATTTCCTGAGGGATTCTCTTCGCTTTACTTTTCTACTGTTGGGGAAACGATGTCTCAGGTATGAGAAGATAGCCCATAAGCCAGTTAGATATGGAAAGGGTAAGTTCCGCAGGGGTGTTTGGCAGAGAACAGTAAACGAAGCTGAGTATTGTTGAACTGCAGAGATGATAAGAACAAGTGCTGGCTATTGGTTTATTTATCAGATTAGAGCTGACAAGGGAGAAATCGATATAGTTAGTCAAGGATAAATTGCAGGCATGTTACCTAGTATAACTTGAACAGCTTGTGCAGAGTTAATTAGCACAACCTGTCTTAACTAAATTAGTGTTTAAAAGTGAAAAGAGATTGAACCAATTATATCAACAATTATTATATGTCATGGTAGCACATGAAGAGAAACCTTGCCAACTTGGATAGATATTGCAGTTCTTATTTATTTAGAAGAAAAAGTACACTTTAGATGTGTATGTATAAATAAGAAGTAGAATGCATTGCAAACCAAAACAAATAAAATTATGATTAAAAAAAAAATAAATCATTATTTGTGTATATTCAGCCAAAGGAACAAGGTTGTTTTGATAAATTTATTTAACCTTTTTTGTTTTATTTATTGAAAGTACATAAGTGAAGTTTCCTTCTAGCTAGAAACAGAAATTGTACAATATACAAGAAATAGGGGCTTTACCCACAGACATGAAGAAACACTGTGGACTAATAGCTTATAAGAGGAGACTGGCTGTTACTCCAAGGGAGAATCAGGGTCAAAGAAGACATTTCATGTGCATCGTCATGAGGTAAAATGATCCTTCATGATCAAAAGAATTGTAGTCATACTAGAAAAGGCTCAAAGTAGAAGATAATTCATGCAAGGTCGCATGCATAGGAGAAGTGGAGAAGTCCTTCATTTTAGCAAACCCTTATGGCTGAAATGACATTATTGGTCTTCTCTAATCAAACTTTGCTGGTCTTAAGAGAATTCCCAGAAGAATTGTTGTATAAATACAGTGCAATGTGATATACACGACACATAGAAAATTTTAACATTACATCAGGATGATGGAGGTTTATGTTTTTGTTGCCTTGAAATATTTTTGATTGCTTCAGTTTTCAGAGTTATAAAAAAAAAACCCATCCGCATATGCCCAAAATGTAACATAAAAGAGTCACAGAGGAGAGGAGTCCTGAAAATAAATAAAGGTAAGGGAGATGTATACAACAGTGAGAAAAAGCTGTCCAATGGAAAAAAGAAGAGAAGTTTATACCTGGAAAAATAGATAAAAGCTGCTGCTTTTTTTTTGGTTTGTTTGTTTTTCTTTTCAAGTCTTTTCTTTTCAGTAACTTGTTAGAAACTTTGTCTTCTTGAGCTGCAGAACTTTGACCTAACTTTATTCATCTGCAATTTACTTTAGTTCATTATTTATCCGCATTCTCTCTGAGAACCAAGGGTCTCCAAAAACTGATTAATTGCACTTCTTCTAAGAATCCTAAAGATACTATCTACCTGAAACTGTGACAACTGGTTAGAAAAAAGTTCCTAAAGGAAAACTTCCTATGAACCTGGAAAGCTGCTTCAAATGGCGGTATAAATATTTCTGACATTGCATTTCAAGGCTTGTAAATTATATGGAAGAACTGGAGGTTACTGTGGGCTCTATTAATTTGTCAGTTTTTCCAAATATTCCCAAACCTGTCATTTAGAAAGTATATGTCACAGAACAGTTAAAGAAATAATACTGTGAAAATGTGCCGATCTATGTGCTTGGTACAGTTTTTATTATAGACATTGAAAGTTTTCAAAACCTATTTATAGTTTTTGAAATAAAAGTGTGATTTGGAATACTTAGTAATTTTAAAATTGCATTAGCAATGACTTATGTGCAAAAATGATTCAGGCATATTCAAAGGGGAATGATTCTTCTCCATGCTTTTTATGAAGGATACACTGCTGTGAGTATTGAGAAGTCATTGAAAAAACTGAATTCACTCATATTTTAGTCATACAAAATCTCATAATACTACACTTTCTTGAATAAAATGAAGGAACTAGGCAGAAGAACTCACTTTGTGATGAAACTGACAATATCTTGAGGATGTCATTTCAGTAAACTGATCTACTGCAAGTGGAAGATTACATTCAAATTCAGAAAGAATTGTAATGCCTTTTAGTAACAAACAGCTCATAAAGATGATATTTTAAAATTTGAGGATATAACTATATAAATAAAAATAATGTGTTCTTTATAACATTACATTTTTTGGAAGGTAAAATAACATAATACGTATTGTCAGGAAAAAGTTTTACTATAAACACTTTTTACATTAACACATTTTTTAAATTAATGTAGTTAGTATGAAAAAAGATAACACACTAACTATTGTTGAAATACAACTGTCTTTATAAATGTCAGTAAATGGTTTTATCTTGCTAGGATTTTTCTTATGCCTTTATTGCTATTTTAGGTTTATAATTTCTAAATACTTTGGGCGCAAAAATCTGTAAAGAAATTTCAATACTTTTGTTACATCTTGAGATGACTCTTACTACATGAGAGCAATCAACACCATACCTGTGTTTACAATAACTGGATTAGATTGCCATCCCAGTTCTCAAGTCTTGTACTCTACATATCTAATAGAATAAATTCTCTTTCACAGACTCATTGATTTTTGATACAAAACCCCAGAGCTAGAGTTCTTATCCTACTCATGGCACTTTGCACTGTGTCAGCATAAGAAACACAAAATGATCCTAGTTAGTCACATAGCTATGCTAATTCTGCCCTGATGAATAGGGAACGTGATGTCTATTCATAACTGGTAACTTCATTCTTCTGTTTCATCTGACTGAGAAGAACAGAAACTTTGTGGAATTTGTATAATGAAGCTACTCGCTAAGTGACCTATTAATGTAAAGATTATAATATAAACTGTCACACTGTATCATGCTTTCTAATTATAATGATGCTTGGAGGCTGTCCTGCAACAGTGTGAGACTTGAATTCCATATGGAAAAGAATATTTTTATCCTAGTTTCTAAATTTAAAAAGTTTATTATGATCACTACTACTGTCTTTTTGCAGAATCTATAAAAGAAGCAGCAAAGGAAGACATTGCTTTGAAAGTCTTGGCATGAATATGGAAGGTATGTAAGGAGGATGCCCTCTGTAGCACAGAAACACTGAGAAATATGCTATATTGAGAAATGCTTGTTTAATTACAGGTGTCTATGAAGCAAGCAACTACTTATTTTTTCCTAGTGTTATGCAACAGGATATAAATAACTGCATACAAAATTAGAAAATCTAAATGGTAATATAATCATAGTGAGCTGTCTGCTTTTATCACTTCAGAGAAGATGTAAGGGACAGTCACTACTCATCATTACGGATACATGAAGCATGGACTTGTGAAAACCAACACAAGCAGAAGCCTCAGGATATTGTCAAACGCAAAGTTCCTTTTCTACCTTTGGGTAGAAGAGCTCTATAATATATTCTCCTGATTAAAACAAACAAACCAGGAAGCATCCAGATTTCCCTTCTCTCTGACTAATTTAATCTCAAAGAAAAATGTGACAGCAAAAGGCAGTCTAATACAGCAACATATTAAACATCAATAGCAGGAAACTCACTTCATTTTAAATGGATGAGAAAAGAATGGCTACTACTCTTCGACAATGTCTTTTCTAGGGATGGCCATAATTTTTTTTCAGGTTGTCACTTGCAGAAGCCCTTTCTTATACCAAGGTGATTATTTTTTAAGTTCCAGAAACTTCTGACATCAGTCCACCTTAATAAAATATTTTTTTTATAATCTGAAATTATATAATTTAATGAGGACAGATTAGTCCCTAAGTGACAAAATATTTCTCATTTCATACTATTATCCTTGATTCCTTCTTCAGAATATGAAATGGAATGAATATCACTAGATTTTTTAAAAAAATATTTTTAGTCTTCTGTCCTCAGGGCTGATCTTTGTGAGTACAGTATGTGTTCTGCAATTTTATCTAGAGTGAAGTTAATGACTCTTTAAAGAATCAGATACAGACTGTTGGCAGCAAGCAGGAACTATTACAGTGCAGGGCATTTTTGCAGTGTGAAGGTACTGAAAAAAAGTAAAAGTGTGAAATGGAGGGATTATCTCCTTCCCTCTCAAAACACTAAGAATATAAAAAGTATCAAGCAGAAACATCTACGGATTTACAGCAGAGGAAATGCTACATACCTACCTGTTAAAAATTCAAAGATGGCAAAAGCAATTGGACTGTCAGCAATGGCATGCTGAAAAAGATGATAATTTCAACACCTGAAGTACTTGCAAATAATAAAATTGCATACTGATACTGGTAAACTCTTACTGCAGCGGAGAGAAAATTTAAGTTTACAGTCTAAACCAAGCACAGACAATGATCACGGGATAGCTGCAGTAAAAATGCAGTTTATTTTATAAAAAACAGCTTCTGCATGTCACATTAGTACGCAAAAAGGAAAGAAACTTTCTGCAGAAATGGGTTTGTTCAGTTTGGTTTTTTTCCTGCTCGCAGCTATTACGATATGCTTACCAGGGGAGAGGTCATTAGTGTTTTTTTCTTTTTTATGATTGCCTGGTAAATATTATCCTGTGGCAACTGCAATATGAGCTATAAAAGACATTAGCCATGTCTTTAGAAATTTACAGGCTAAATGGACAAAAAGCAAGGGAACAATAAGAAACCCAGAAAATGACACTAATTGGTGGTTTGGTTTTAATGGGATTGTGACAGCTCTCCTTAGAATAATGTGGCCATTATATGCCTCCAGGAAAGGAAAATATTCAGGAGGATTAACAGTAAAGAACACTTGGAGTTCCCTTCCTTTGTACTGTTTCAGTTAATCTAAGAGGTACAGTGGATTAGCTGGATGTTGTTGTGAGTTCCTGCCCTACGGATCTAAAAACTTTCAGAATATGGAGCAGTATGGAGAAGATCCAGAGTTTATATGGGGAAGTAAAGAGAAAAGCTGCATCAGTCTTGTTGTACAAAACAAGGACAAATAGTAATTTGGAAAGCGACATGGTCAAATAAAAAATGAGGCAGCCTGAAATATCGTAATAGGCTCTTTATATATATATGTATATGTATAAACCTTATTCAGACATGTAACAGTGAATAGATCTTTTTCAGGATCAAGCAAATAGGAATTTTGCACTTATCACCTACTTTGTTTTCTTTTTACTCATGTTAAATAATCTTACAGAATTGACATTATTTTATAAATTTTAAATTTAATTCTCTCCTGCTTTCACTAAAAGCCCTTAATACTTTGCTTTGCATGAACTTAACATTTGGGAAAGTTAAGGAGTAACACCAGTATTAAGAGCCAGATATTGGGCAGGCTTTTGCTGTGCCAAGTGTTCACATAGCTGTCCCAATGTATCTCAATCCTCACGTACAGATTTTGCAGCTCTAGTCTTGGCTTATCAAGCAGAAGCTGCCAATGGTCTTGGGTGATGCCAATCCACAAAGCCCAAATGAACATACAATTTTTGTTTTTCATTTTTACTCTGTATTTCAGTTTTTGATAAAGATTGATTTTTAAACATCTGTGGCATTAATTTGTCTCTAATTAGAACTGTATCTTGTCACATGTTACCATTGCTGATTATTTGGTTAGAAACAAACATAAAGGAAACACCAGATCTTTTATTTTTCATTTCTAAAATAAATCAAACATTGACTCAGAAGCAGTGCTCCTGACCTGAAAACATCAAATTGATTCATAAACAAAACAGATTATAAGATTATAAAAGATGCTCCTGAAATTCTTTAGAATTTTAAATAACAAAGGCTGCCAAAATATCATTATTTTTAAATATGTATATATTTTTCATTAAAAAATATATTTTCACTTTTGTATTATATGAAATTACAGTTTCAGCATTGATTAGCAGTAGAAAGTTGTGCAACTACAGGTGGCAAAAATAGCTTTATAATATTTCTAACCAAATGAAAAGCTAATAGCACAAATCTTTGCAGAAAACTTGTTCCTCTGTAATTTTACAGCCCAATGTTCCCGAGTCAGGAAGTTCAAGCGTATCAGAAGAACATCCACAGTTCCCAGTTTATATTTGAAACCACCCGTTCCCTTTCCTCCAAGACTTGGATGGTTTGTCCACAGGTAACAGCCTCAAATTTATTAAGTCTTCACCTTACTTCATCTCCATGCACTGAAGTGTCATAACTGCAAAGACAAAGCCCCTGTCTAAAAGCCGTGACTCTTCAGACTTGCAGAGATGCCTTTGGTAAAGTTTGTAATGGTGGTCTATTGACAGACATGAAATATCTTTCAAAATTGTTTGCCCTACGTGGCTGTCCTGGTTTCAGCTGGGAGAGAATTAGTTTTCTTCTTAGTGGCTGGTGCAGGGCTGTGGTTTGGATTTGGTATGAGAAGTGTTGACAGCACTCTGATGTCTTTAGCTGTTGCCGGGTGATGTTTGTACTCAGTCAAGGACTTTTCAGTTTCCTGGGCCCTGCCAGTGAGAGGGCTGGAGGGGCACGGGACATTGGGAGGGGACACAGCCAGGACACCTCACCCAAACTGGCCAAAGAGGTGTTCCATACCACAGAACATCATGCTGAGTATATAAACTGGGGGAGTTGGTGGGGCCTGTCAGTCACTGCTTGGGGACTGGCTGGGCATTGGTCAGCGGGTGGTGAGCAACTGTATGGCGCATCACTTGATTTCTTTCCTCCTTTCCTTCTGGATTCTGTTCCTCTCCCCTTCTCCCTCCTTTTCATTATAATAGCTATTGCTATTATTCTTACCATTGTAATCACCATTATTATTATTATTGGTTTTATTTTATTTTATTTCAGTTATTAAATTGATCTTATCTCAAACTTCCCAGTTCTCTTCCCCTTCCCTCTAGGGGTGGCAGGGGAGCGAGCGAGTGGCTGTGTGGTACTTAAGTCACCAACTGGGGTTCAACCATAACAATGGCAGACAGTAGCCACCGACTTTGACATGAAATGAATGGAATTAAATAAAACCTCTAAGTTTGAAAAAGAAGAAAAAAGTTTTTTCCACAGTTTGGAATGCATATAAAAGGCATTTAATTTCATTGTTAGTAGTGTTAAGCAAAGAATAGTGTGTTCCAGATACTTGTGGATTTGCACATGGGCATAATAGTATTTTCTCTGCCAGCTGTTTCCTGAATTTATTCCTTTCATTGATCAGGTACCTCTTATGGGAAATATTGTAAGAGTGATAATTTTTCTGAGTTGGAACATCCTGTATATGACTAAATGTGTGGGTTTCTAGATGAGGAAGAATTGCAATATATATATATATATATATTTAACATAGCAAAAAGAGGTTTCCGTTTATACTCTGAACATTTTGAAACTTGGGTTATTTAACCCCCCAAAAGTAGATAGAAAATTAAAGTAATTTAGAATTAAAACCATTGTACATTCATTTTAAAAATGTCAACATGAAGTATTTTAACTGAGGGACATTTTTCCTCTGGCAAGCAATTATTTGATATCTGTACAAAACAAGCAAAATACCTGAACATTAAAAAAAAAAAAAATATCCCAGGAAAAAATCAAGTTTGGTTTCAGGTTTTTTAGGTTGTTTTTTTGTTTGTGTTTTGGTGTTGTTGTTGGTTTGTTTTTTGTTTTTTGTTTTTTTTAATTGGCTTCAACAACAGGAAGCAGATGGATGGAGAAATCTGGAATACTGTATTTTTTCTTTCCTCATCCTCAGTGTCTGAGGAAATCATATGAGCACCATGTGTATGAGTGAGTATTCAGTGAAGCGTACTTCTATCCCTAATAACCTGTAGGTCTGTTAGAAAATCTCTACCAAATTCAGCAAAGATGCTTGAAAGCAATGAAGTTTATAAAAGTTTTGTGAAACGAAGCAGTCGGTTAGAGAAGAGTATTGCTTTACTGCAAGCTTGAATCCATTTACGAACCAACATAAATTTTCTCTGAAGTAAACATTAAACTGTGAATATTTACTGGATTGCCCTATGCTATGCAGTGTAGCTTTTTACTATTTTATGATATCAGGTATCGGAACATCTGTTACACCTCCAGCCATGGACAAATATAGGTATATTAGCGTACTGACCATAGGCTGGGTGTGGTAAGGTGTCTTGAGGGCCTGATGTGTCAGTCCATCAAGTTGCCGATGCTACATTAAGAAACATTGCTCAGAACAGGTTTTAGAGAAATTTTGTGTGTTGAGATAAAATAGCTGAGCCACACCCAACTTTAATTTACACCACCTAAAAACTAGGCACTAAGCCCTACCCGTACCCTTACTTGCCAGGGTAAGATATATAGTTAATTAATATTTCCTGGTCTAAAGGGCAATATATTTCTTAAACTTAATTGGAATATTGTTAGAATAGACTCATACATCCCTTTTCCCTGAAGGACTCTTTCTGGAAATTTCAAAGTGAAGCTGTATCAGTTTGGGTCTTCTACTGGCTGATGTGTTTTCAGCATGGTTTGCTCCTGAATATGACAGTTTTCTTCCCGCCCCTGGCCCACCTTAATACCAGCACTGATGGAATGCAATCAGTGTAGAAGAACAGCTGTTTTGTCAGAACATGCTGAAAAGCAAGTTTTCGTTTTTAAATGTAGGCAATGGCTGGTTTTATTTTTATTTCATGAAACCATTATATGAAAGCTAAACCAGTCAGTACTAAACATAAATATTTCCTGGAGTAACACAAAAGTTTTGGAGATTAAGGATTTATTTCATCCACTAATAACTAGAAAATAAACCACTTTGCAAGTTTTCCAAGTATTTTTCAAAACTTAAAACGACCTTTTTTGCTAATATTTTAAAATGAAAAGGCTAAATAGAATTACATTTATTTAACTAATATGAACAATTTTGGTTATAGACTAAAAGAGTTCAAGGTAACAAATCAGAATTTTGTAATGCAAATGCCCAAGGTGCCTAGATATTTGCTGTTGTTAAAGTTGCTAGTTTTGATCAAGAGCTTCATTATCATCAGACAAACATGAACAGGCATTAGTACCTTCCATTAAGTCACCTGGGTATTATTTTCTAGGATGTCTGTGTCTTCAGGGGTCAAAAGTAGTAAATATTTTTAACTTGTTGCCACTTAAGAAAGAAAAAAAAAAAAAAAAAAAAAAAAGACCTGCTTAAATTTTTAAAATAATTTTAGGAACAGCTCCTGTGTATTGCTTTGAACTTTACCAAAGAAGATATTTGGATATATTTTACCAAAAATTCACGTGTTTGATTGAATAGCTTGTAAATGACATAACAAAATTAGACTTCTAATTTCTATTGCCATTCACATGACATCATTGTCTCCTCTAAACCAAGAACCTTTTTCCTAAAGATACCCCCAATAATAATCTCTTCCACATTAAATACTATTAAATAGTAAAACGGGATTATGACTTAATTCATATTAATTTTGTAAATTGTGTAAAACTCCCATATCTACATAAAATAAGAATATTAATGGATCAAATTCTGGTTTAAGAAGATTATATTTGGCATATTCTGAATATTACCAGTTGTGAAGAAGTGATTACTAACACCTTTTTCTTGAATTTAAGCAGTGTTAGACGTATTTTAATGTTTAGCCTGATAATCAAAACAGTAGAACACTGGTACTTCCATGGGAATTCTTATATGTTGATTTCCCATATAAAATAGTTGTCATTATTTAACTGAATCTAGTAAAACAAGATGTTCTCATTTAAACAATCTGAACTTCGAAGCTGATTTTTAATTTAAGAAGAAATTTTTATGTAACAAACATCCAACAGCTACTCCCTGTGGAACATTTACTTTCATGATTGCGGCTGGTTGTCATAATTGCAACAACTCTGATATCTGAGCTCTGGTCTCTGATCCCAACAGTGGAATGTAAAAGCCACTCTCACAGAAATACAATTATTGCACAGAAAATAACTTCAGAATTAAAATGACTATCAGAGAAATATTAATGTTGCTAAAAAATGCCTACAAGCAGTTACTGTTGGAATTTTAAAATCATTTGTAAACTAAATATTTGAATCTAGGATTTGGTTATATGTTAAAAAGATGGGAATGCATTAAGATATGGAAACGCAGAGGTGAGCAGCCACATGACCTTGAAGTGCTGAGCTCTCTGCAAAGCTCTCCAGGCAGTTCCGAGCACGTGGCAACCCTGCTCCCCGCAGGCAGCAATCGGCGTCCCTGTCAACTCGACGTATAGTGTACGAGAGATGCCTTCATCTTCTTCTCCCTAAGATCTTGAATGTTATAGTATATAGTAAATGTTTGACTCACCAGTCTAAAATTATTTAGATAGTGTCTCAGGCAAAACTTGCTCCATGCGCGTCGTTTGAATCAAACCGGGAGCGAAGCGGTTAACTGATCTACCAACAGCCTGTGATTGCCCAGCTATCAGTGAGCTATACATCACTAATGCAACGGAGGAGACTCGACGCGACGCTAAGCACCTGCAAACTCTTAAACGCCCTTTTCTAAACAATCGCGCACCCGCCGGGCAGGTCCCTCCCGCAGCCCCGGGGGGGGGCAGCGCTGCCCACCACCCCGGTGGCTCTCCTCCCCCATACAGATCTTCACACTTGTTCCGTCCAGCTTTCCAAAACGTCTCCTTTGCGTCAGATTCTTTCTTTTGTTCACCCCTCGGTAACCGCTTAACGCGGGTGCTGTTGGCAGCCCCCGTGCTCCCCAGGGGGCAAACACCGCCTCGGCACAGGCAGTGGCGGGTGCTTCATTCGCACGCACCGTTTCACTGACGGCTCCCTCTTTTTATCCAGACCATTTAAGCTAGGAGTGTGGACACCCCCACAGGTAGGATGGTGACAAATATTGCTTTTTCCGAGCAACTGCTTATTAACTTCTCACAGAAACGACCAGGAAAAGGGACACGTCCGCAGTACGCCCGGGTCCTTGCGCTGCTGCTTCCCCTAATGTTGCTGCTCCCTCCGTACACTCTCCTCTCTCGTTGGGTATTTCCCTTTGTGAGTACCGCGGTGCGCTGGGCAGAGGGTGCCCACCACCGCGCTCGGCCCGTGCCCACCACCGCGCTCGGCCCGTGCCCACCACCGCGCTCGGCCACTGCCCTCGGCTGGGCAGTGGGGAGGAAACGCGATGAGAGTCGCCTGGGTCAAGGTAAGAAGAGGGACATCTGCAAGCGCCAGCACAGGCAAAACAGATGTGACTTGGGGAAATTAATTTATTACTAATCAAATCAGATTAAGGTAATAGGAATTAAATCCAAATCTTAAAACATCTTCCCCCCACCCCTCCCTTCTCCCTGGCTCAGCTTCACTCCTGCTTTCTCTACTTCCTCCCCTCCAGCGGCACAGAGGGATGGGGAATGGGGGTTGCCCTCAGTCCATCACACATCTCTGCTGCTCCTTCCTCCTCAGGGGGAGGCTTCTCACACTCTTCCCCTGCTCCAGCATGGGGTCCCTCCCATGGCAGACAGTCCCCCATGAGCTTCTCTAACTTGGGTCCTTCCCACAGGCTGCAGTTTTTCATGAACTGCTCCAGTGTGGGTCCCCCACAGGGTCACAAGCCCTGCCAGCGAACCTGCTCCAGCCTGGGCTCCTCTCTCCAAGAGTTCACAGGTCCTGCCAGGAGCCTGCTCCAGCGTGGGCTGCCCACGGGGTCACAGCCTCCTTCAGGCATTCCCCTGCTTCGGTGTGGGGTCCTCCATGGGCTGCAGGTGGGTATCTGCTCCACCATTAACCTCCATGGCTGCAGGGGCACGGCCTGCATCACCATGGGCTGTAGGGGAATCTTAGCTCTGGTGCCTGGAGCACCTCCTGCCTCCTTCTGCGCTGACCTGGGGGTCTGCAGGGCTGTTGCACTCACATACTCTTTTCCAGCTGCTGTTGCACAGCAGGTTTTCCCCCAACTTCTTAAGTATGTTATCACAGAGGTGCTACCACCGTCACTGATTGGCTCGGCTTTGGCCAGCGGTGGGTCCATCTTGAAGCTAGCTGGCTTTGGTTCCATCAGACATCTGGAAGCTTCTAGCAGCTCCTCGCAGAAGCCACCCCTGTAGCCTCCCCTTCTACCAAAATCTTGCCATGCAAATCCAATACAAGTATCTCTTTCAATATGCTTCCTAACAAAGTCAATTCAAGGTTAGAAAATAAGGATTTTCTGCCTCATAACAGAACCACTTCACTAAACAGAAATTGGAATCCAGTGTCAGTTTGCTTTTACTCCAAATACTGTGTTCTACTTGTTACGGACTCTATCAACAGTATTCAAGAATATCCTCAAGCCATCTTTTCTTTTTTGCTTTAGATATCTTATGATATTAGATTAATCTCAAACTCACCATCTGATGTTGGAATGGCATCTAGTTTGTGTTACCCTGTCTTGAACTGGGACATAAAGTCTCACAGAAATGGTAATATGGTCAATTTACCCTTCAGGATTTCTTCAGCCTGTGTGAACTTGAATTTTATTTGGTACCTCTCTTTAACCCGAAAGTTCCTTGGACACTGTATGATAGAAGTGAACTCATAACTTACTTCTGTAGTTGATGTAAGGAAATAGAGATGAGACAGATATAAACACAGTTTCCCTTTATTTTCAGTGAATTATTTAATCTTATCAGATTGGATATCTTCTGAAGGCCCCTAAAGTCCCTCAGCAGAAAAGTCTTTGTTCAGCCAAAGCTGTTATCTAATTTCAAGATATATTTCAACAAGGTTCAGTGAACAGAAGCCATATTTTTTATTATATTTGCTCTTTGCTGGTTGTAGATTCTTTCTATACTGAATGTTCTGGTCATGTGTACCTCCATCTTGGCTCTTCCTGACTGCAGTGGGAACTGGGGACAATCAGCCCCTTGTTAAGTTTGAGCTTCTGTTAAAATTATGGCAATTCAAACTATTTCTGTTGCATGAACATAGCAGCACACATAAACTGGTGTCAGTCCCCATAGCACAAACTTATGCTGTTAATTCAACAGCCAGAGCTTTGTCTATTTTCTTGCACTTTCAAGACCCAGGACATACAGCAATACTGAGATAGTTGAAAACATTGCAGTATAATTATGGAAAGTCAGGTGTTTCACCTTTTAAAAAATCCTGTTTCTGCCAGCATGGGAATGATACCAAAAAATCTGCAAGAAGAAAACCCTCTAAGACTTCATTTTGTAAGTTTAGAAGGCAAGCATTCTTTATTGCAATGCCCATGCACAGAGATTAGCATCTCAAATCATGCTCACCTATCTGACTAATGTTCCTCAATTTATTACAACAAAGCATACATATTCATCGTATTTCCCTGAGATCTAATACATATTATAACTACTTCCCTGAAATGATTTACATATGTATGAGGCACTTTGCATATGCACACTTTGCTCCTGGGGGATTTCCTTGTGGTCTTTCCAGACTCCTGGTGGTCAACAAGTTGGTGAACTTGAGCTGAACTTTCTTGGGGAACATACACACTGCTTGTGTTCTTATATAACTTCATTTGTTCTCTGCACTATATAGTTTTGACCGCAATGCTCTGTTACCTCACTCCTCTTGTCTATTGTTATATCCCAGGTGTCTCAGAAAGCTTGCTACATCTTAGTGAACTTATTCAATAGGTTGAGTTAATCATTGCTTTAGTTTCAGCCTCTGTTAGTGATTCTTTATATCTTAATTATATCAGGAATACCTGTGATTCCACACTGAATGGCACCAAGGTTTCTATAGTGATGGTTTCAGGATATGTATTATGAAACCAGACTTAAAAGTCTGTGTAGGAAGAGGTGTGTGCTGCATCTCATATCATGTGTCTTGAGTAATGAAGTACAGAATAACCACGGGCTCTGCTGTAGTATAAGCCAGAGAAAGTGGGTAAGACTCTCTCATTTGCTTATTAGTTTGTCTTAATACAACATACTATGAGACCCTTTAAAGTGCAGATTCTCTTATTTCTGCTATGGGGAGTGAACTGATGCTATATTTGCAGAAACCTTCTTTCCAGATCCTTTAAATTTTGATCTACATTTGAAGAGCAGCACAGCCTTCTCTCGCTGCCTACTATATCATGCTATTTGTCACACTGTGCATGCAGCTCATAGCAGTCTGATGGTCCATTCGTATTCCTGCTTTAGCCCTGGAGTGACTCTGATTGTCATTCAGGGACAGAGGTGATACTCAAGTCATTTTACAAGGGTATGTGTCTCACATCCGTCATATTTTCTGGATACATTTATGGAGATTTGTTTCATGTCTCCTCTGCCCTGTGTCTGTTCCTTGCTTTTCTCTTACTATATACAGTTTCTCTATACTCTTCAGTTGTGCTTACTTATCCTTCTGCGTACTGAATGATGATACTGACATTCAATTAATATTAAAAGAATAAAATTTATGCGTAATGTACAGTTATCCTATGATATGTAAATGTAAGCATCAAAAGATTTATCTCCAGAAATGTGGAACTTATTTTTATGTACTCTTAAGTGAGAACAGAGGCCCCCTGCTGAAGAGTTCCTTTAACATGTTAAATTATGTTCAGTTAAAATCAAATAAACACTAATGCACAGTACATAAACAAAGATAAAACCAGTCTAGATAGAATATGAAAAGTAGTCTTTATTATGATCATTGTTGTGACTTACATGACAAATGAGCCAGATTGGGCAAACAAATGTTCAGAAGGGTTAAATCTGTGGCGCCAGCTGTTTCACAAACTATCCTCATTGCTGTCTTAATAGTGAGCTGTGAAACCACGTTTCTTTTCCAGACCTCAGTCCCCCTGGTTAAATGAGTTGCACAGTATTTGATTACAGAGTATAATCAACGTGTTGCAAAACTGAGTGAATAATTCATAATGTGTCATTTATCTGACAAATTTTGCCTCTGTTTCTGTTTGCCAGTTGTCAGTGAGCCGATTATTATGTTCTCAAATTCATCCCTTATTTGAATTTATTTGCTGAATAATTTCTGCAAATGATTCTTATTCTGTGCCTCAGCCACAGGCTGTTTGTTACAAAAACTGGAAGATGTAGCTATTTTTCTTTATTTGGCATTTGGATTATGTGATATTACTCTGTTTCCTAAACGAATGACACCTAAACCAAACGGAAACCTCAATATCAAAATTCTACATTGATTTTCTACCAGTATACACCTAATATTATTGGGTAAAAGCCAGCATGCCCCACTAGACTACAAACTCCAGGCACAGTCTAAGAACAAGGAACTGATCCATTCCTTCTGAGATCACCTAAATTTACAACATACATACTGCCAAGGAGATTTGAATGTGCTGTGTCTACGAGCAGCCAGCATGGTGTGGAAAGAAACTACAGCTATAGGGAATCTCATCCTCTCAGTTCTCTTCTGAAATTAATCTGGGTTAATGTTGCTGGTCAAATAAGAGAAATATTTGAGTCTCGTTACCTTTTGCAATGTAGATTTATGGACTGGTGACGGTCAACTGGAAGGCTGCATTCTAGGGGAGAAATCTGCTTGGAGAAAGGGATTAATCTATACCCCATGAAACCAGCCAAAGCATTAGGCTTTACTATTAGAAAGAATACTTTATTTCTTGTCTCCTATTTCTTTTATTTCTGGTTGAGTAACAGCCTAGTTTCTATAGAAGAGCTTCTCACTCTCCTTGGCTTTCTCCAAGAATGCTTTAGGAACTCTATTAACTTTTCAGGTTTCATTTTAGGATTTGCTGTATGGCTGGCAAAACAGTTCTTTAAAGGATAAGGACCTTGCTGTGTCACTTGGTATTTCTGAGTGATTACAGCTACCCAAACAGCAAGCATCAGCTCAGTGGGATTGTGCCCAGTGAGGCTGGGTTTCTACAAAGTTGGGCCTTTCTGGGGTGCAAGATTTTATGTATACAAGACTTAATGAGCCTTATTTGGCATCTTAGAGGAAGATAGATACAGGAAGATGAAGGCAAAGATTTGATTAAAATGTAATTGGGCATTTCTGAAACTCTTTCATCTATCTTTACAGTTTTGTAAGGACTTTTATAATTGCAGTGCTTTGCATAAGAATGTTCACTATAGGAACAAAATTCCTATGCCACATTTTTTATTATTTTCTATGTATGTCTCTACACATAAGTCCAGTTCTGCACACTACTTGTATTGGTAGCACTTACCCTTGGATTAAATGTAAGACTAGAGTAACATTTTCCATGCAAAGAAAAATGTCTTTAAGAATCACTATAGCAGAATTGGACTTTGTTGTGATGCACATAAAATGCTTTTAATGTTTTTGGGTTATATTGCAAGTTTTGGCTGCATTCTTCAGATTGCCAAATTCTGGGGAATTCCATGGTCTGGGATCTGATACTTGTCTGAAAGTTGTGACATATCTATATAATAGGACAGACTGAAGGCTGAAAGCTTTTAGAGTTCTGAAAGATAAACAGAAATAATTTACAATTCTGCATGGAAGAGGTTCAAGAGAGGATATTGTCTCAACCTGTTTTGTGCACTTCACCATAGAGATCCACAACATTTTTTTGTAAAATATATGTCATTCCTTAAAGAGTCGTCACTAGGAGCTGCTGTAGATGTATGCCCTTTCTCACAGAGCCTGTGCCCTCAGATTTTCTATTACTGTACTTACAACTCATCCATAAATGTCTGTTCTGTCAGAATCTTAATCAATCAAATCAATCAATCATTGAATAAATCTTGTACCTTGCTTTGCATGAACACACTTAATCTTGTTTACTGTAAGCATTATCAGTGAGCCTCTGGCCCTAAGTGAGGCATATGAGCCATTAAAGCAAACCATATTATGTCACTACTCTAAAAATTAATTGATTTTTGAGCAGGTAATTCTTGGCAGAATTTTATTTTATTTACATTTGTCTATAGAATATGATGTATTTTACTTGACCTAAAATGCAACTTTCAACAACATTCAGCTTTATAAGACTTCATTCACAGGCCTATTTGTGACTACTTTGGATAGTGAGACCACAAATCGGTTTCATACTGCCAGCTTTGAATGTCCTCTGTGTTAGAACATTCTTCCTTTTACATTCAGTGCTTTGCTAATTTACACCTCGACCAGTTCTCCCTCCTTCTCAGATCAAAATTACGGATAGCCATTGAAGTCCTAGAAGAGCTCCACTCTGTCATTGTATTGATAGCAGAGTAGTTTAAATACAGCAGCATAAATAGGGGTTGTCAGGAATAAATTTAAATTACTTTGAAACAGCATCCCATTTAGATATAATTGGAATGACATTCTATTTCTGGAAATCTGTCCTCTCTCTTAAAATCAGTAAAATTCTGAAAGACAGTATCCGTTGCTTGGATTTCATCTCAGCTCAAAACAGAGCCGCAGGCAGGTGGAGAAAAGTTCAGAAAGAGCAAGTCTGAGGCCTTGCAAATTCAATATTGGTACTAGCAGTAGCAGTATGGCAGGGCACAAGGTGAGGACCAAGACATTTCCCGAAATCTTCAAAGTGTAACCGCGTAGACCTGGAATGTCTTTTACCGTTGCTAGCAACAGGTCACAAGCTTTGTGTACTGAGTTTGCCAGGACTGAAGCTTGTCAGGTTTGCTCCCTCTGAACTTTTCTTGACCTGCCTCTCGCTTTGTTTTTCTTGGTTTAACTGTGACAGCAGTTTCTCTAATTGACCAGATGTCAAAGGCTGATTTGTTTTCCCCGTGCTTGTCTTTGTGTGATATAGCCACAGTTTTACATGGACAGTAGTAGCAAGCAGTTATTCCGTGTAGAATGAGGTATTTACGAATCGAAATACCAATGTATTGTGATACACAAGCCTCGTATCAGCCTGAGGGTAGGAGGCACAGTATGTGGGGTAGAGTGGGGGAAATCAGGCATGGGATGATAAGATACGGGCACAGCGATGAGACTGAAAACTCCACATCAATAAACATTAAAAAACTGGAGCAGTACAAAACTTGTTCTAGGGGTAACAAAGATAAAGAAACAGTATGTAATGTATGCAAAAAGCACTACATGTAGTAAATTTGAATGTAACATGGAGCTTCATAACAAAGAAGAAAGAGCAAAGTTTTAAAGGTGCATTAGCAAACAGAAAAACTACCTAGAGTGGATCTCTAAAGGAAGAATTAAAAAGCATCAACATGAACATCATATTCCTTTTGGTGAAGGACTCCAGGTGCTCACAACACACCATAACCTGCCTACAGCCCCGCCACCTTCACCACCAGATTGAAACCATTGATTTTAGGATTCTAAAAGAATTCTGTCTGGACTAAGAGTGTAACAGAGAAGAGCGGCTGAAATGATTAACTTCTGTAACAAAGCAAGAGCTGCATTATATAAATACCACAAGTGAAAATCTGGAAATGTAAAACTGAAAGGTTAAAGAGATACTAGCTCATTCTTTACGAGTTTGCTAGAAACAAAGAATCTGCATCAAATTCCAAGGGCAAAACTCAAAATACTTCTGCCACAGTGACGGGAATAAAAATAAATTTGTTCATGATCACTTTAATGGCTTCTTTGTGCCCTGGTAGATATACAGGTGATATGAGGGGTCTATTTCCAAGATATGAAGTATGCAGAAATTATGTGGAGTGCTGAATAGCATCATAGTTTTTAGCTTTATGTGATCACAAAAAAATTAAAAAATTAAAAGAGGAGATTTCTCCAGACACCAGAGAGGTCTTTGTCTAGTTCCAGGATGTGGAGCTTACAGTGGCCGATAAGACATAACTGAGGCTCAGTTCCATTTTACTTGTAAGACTTAACATTGACAGCAAAGAGCAAAATGCATATAAATAATTGATCCTTTTAGATTACAAGCAGTGAAAAAGCAAATTTTTAAATTACATTCCTCAGTTTACACTAGGATCAGCTTTGAAAAAAATTGATCATTATTGCTGTAGCACCCCACTTAGTGGGCCTCCATTCCTTAGCTACGATATTTTAATGTCACTACAGTGAAAATAATAATTCAGCACAAAAGCAGTCCATCTCAAATAACTGGCATATTTTGAATACCACTGTGTGGAATTTCTCAATAAATTAGCACAGACAATTAAGCACAGGTGTTTTGAAAAGATCTTGTTAGTTGTCCAAGATACCAGAATTTATGAACAGAATGCTTTCCTCTCCCTAGGAGAATTTCCATTAAAAAAAAAAAATCCAAAATACTTTCCAAGTAATGATAAGTAACTGATATAACAAGAATTGACAGGTCACAACTTGCTCCTTCACCCTAATTCAAAGTTGTAGATTGCATAAAGTTTTAAATGTGATTAAATATGCAAAAACTCAACAGGAAATTCCTGGTTAAAGCACCTGCTATCTTTACCTGAATATTCAAATTACAAAAAAAACCCCAAAAACTTCTAAAGTGCATCTCTTGAACCATACTGATGACTGATATTCTGAAAAAGTCTAGCCAACATATTTTTTAAATGTAACAGTTTTATTTCTAGATGAGATTGCATGGTACTTCATAATTCAAAAGCATTTTTATAGATGTTTTAGCACACAAAAATTATCTTAAAATGTCTACTAGCACTGTATTCACAAAAGGAAATTAAAAGGTAAACCACAATTTTTTTAGTAAACAAGGAATGCAAGTGAAACAATATCTCCATAAGGACTGCAAAATTATTACTGCAAAACCACATTATATTCTATGAACAGTCATTTATGTATTTCAGAATATTAACTAGCAATGATTTAGTACTATTTCTTTTCTCTAACAGTTTTAACAACTAAGATTACAGGAATGAGTGGTTGCAAAACCACCAATTTTTCAGTAATCCTGAAGAGCAACCCCAAAAAGTTAATTTTATTAGTACTCAAGTTTTAAGCTTTGATACTCTCTCTCATAATACTTTTATTTTTTATTATGCAACAGAATATTAAGAAAAAAAAGGATGATCTCCAAATAACATTTTTGAAGAAGATATGCAAACTCTTTTTTTACAAACCTAACTATATTAATATTTATATGTTCTAGATAATTTCATAAGAATCAGACACATAATGAAAATTTACTGAGACATGGCTAAAAAGGAACATAAAACAATTTTGAAAGGGTCCAATTGTTTCCTTTTGATAAGGTCAAAATATCTCCTGACATGTCCAAAATGTTTCAGAAGAGCTTCAAGAGATTGAGTTTTGAGGGTTTTCAGGTATGGACCTTATCTTCTAGGCTGCCTTCTTGAAGGATTACCAGAAGCTGGAGAAACACTGGAGTCTGGAAGAAAATACAGACTTGGATGCCTGGGAGAATGACCTCCTAATGCTTCCAAACCTGTAACTTCTAAGCATCTTGGTATCAATCTAGGACCCTTCTCACTTCTGAACAACTTTCAGAAAGGCTTTTGAGAAGTCCTACACATAAGCAAGCTTCAACACTTTCTGATGTCTGCAGGCAAGGAGGGCTGTATCTGTTATCTGCGTGGTTCTGATAATAATTTAAAGTAGGGTTTGATTTACAAGATTGTTGTAAAAATTTAGTGTTAATGTTTGTCTATCATTGCGTACAAGCTAGGTGTCACCAGTTGTTCTAAATGAGTGAAAAGCAGAGTAAGTAAAATGAGATGATTTCTCCATACACCAAGATATGATATATTTTTTCTTTATTTCACCATCATCCTCAAGCCTGTAAATTTCAGTTTGGAGAATTTTTTTTATTTTTTAAAAAAAGTTCTTTCTCTTTCTTGAAAATATATTTGGCAATAAAGTGCATTTGTGGGATTCTTGGTTTAAGCATAACTTGCAATGTTCCTTGGTACTATATGATAGTAACCTTTGAAACCTTTATGATAACAACAGTCTAAAGGAGCATTAAATTCAGCTGGTTAACTAATACTCATTAAATAACTTTTCCATGTATAATATATGTGTCTACATATGTGTTTGTCTTTATGTATGTGTTTGAGTTCATGTACAATTGTGTCTTTTCATGTTTGGACCATAAGGGAAAGATAACTGACAACAATACACCCTTCAGAAGCTGTATTCTTCTGTTACATTTTTCTGGTAGATAATCTAAATTTAAATGAGAGTTTGAGATGGTTGCCAACCTGGGATAATATTCAATATCAATCAAGAGTTTATAATATTCAATATCACACACTCAGCACTCAATATGAATTAACAATTAGCTGCTGTGAGTTTAGAAAAAAAGAAGAAAAAAAAAAGTCTTCTGCTTTCTGAGTACTTTATTCCCCTACTGATCATTACATATTATGAATGTCACTACATATTATGAATGTCAACACTTCAACAATGGAAAATGGACAGTCTTAGAATAGATATCTAAGCTTAAAAATTATTTAAATAATTACATTTTAAAAATTGTGATTTAATCATATTTGGTTTTACTAACCTATTCTTCTGTTGTAAAATTTAGAATTATATTTGCATTTTTTCTGGTATTGGTTTCATCTTTTTCTTGCATTCACTTTAATATGTGACCATCTCCTTAGGGGGTTACAGAGGTTACTGCATCCAGAATTCAAATCTCTAAATGACTGTATTTATATTGCCAGTAGAGAGCAGTAAAAAGCCATCTTCTTTTAAATTTAGTCAAAGACTTTGAGATAGCAGGAGAAATTTAAACTTTCTGGTCAGAAAGCAACCTACCTTCAAAGTCATTGGCTGAGAATACAGCTAAGATATACCAGTGTTCTAAATGATAACAATTAAAACAATTTTATTTTGGGTTCAATCAATTTAGGTTGAGAAACAATAAGCAAAACCAGCGCTGGGTGCGTGGGGAACTCAATTAGTTCCACCACACGCACACCCGAGTCCTAAAAGCAGCGTCTTTTGTCCCCGGATCTTGATCGATCTCTTCTCGCCGGATGTTCGTCCTGCTCTTTCCCCACTGGGTCGTTAGGGTACACCTTCTCCTCCTATTGGCTCTCCTTTGGCGCGCTTTTTCAAATCTTAAGGCCTTTGTCTCCTTCTCTGGCCTTCTCAAGGCCTTCTCTGGCTGGTTCACGGGCGGGCTTTTCCAGGCAGCAATTGGGGAAGCAATTGGGAAGGGGAAGCCATCACATTGTCTTAAAGTAGAATCACATGTGCCCACTCACCACAACTGTGATACAGGTCCCAGATTTACACAGGGTACAACAATTACACTTATCACAGTGCATTCTATTTTTGACATGAATCATGACTGCGTTTATCACACCAGCTCTACTAAATAGCATGTTAAATTGGATATTCTTTTGTTCTTAACAATTTCTCACATTCATAACAAGTTTATCATAGTTGCTGAATATCTGTCATTTAGAATCTGTTTGAAAATGTAGTGAAAATGTGTAATTTTGATACTTTCTCTTTTCACTGACCTCCTCTTCTTGCATCATAATCGTAAGACCATCAGCAGATTCCACAATGTTACATGCTCCATTGTATCTCACTGTCCCAAAATGCACACCGTATTCAAATATTCTGAGCAAACCTGTGTAGAAAGGTATGTTTTTCTTTCACATGTCAAGTGGTATTTTCATAAGAAATACAAAGCCAACATATAAAGCCTTGGTCTTGATCAGAACCTCTGTACAATCTTCTTACCCAAGCTTTTATGCAGATATTTCTCTGCATATTAAATTATGTTTCATTTCCTTAGACAGAATATTAATATTCTAATATTCAGTAAAAGTCAGTTAAACAATCTGTTATTGAATAGTTTAGAAATGCATGCATTCTCTAAGCATTTACATGGATGTCTGCTGCTTTGTGATACAATGTTATATTCTACGTACTAAGAAACTTTGAGTTGCAGTATCAAAGAGAACAGAAAGTCTTTGTGAATAACTGATGCTTCAGTATAGCCAAGCCTAAAACTAAAGAAAAATCCATTAAAAACCTCTGAATTAGACATATGTTAGTTCTTCTTACATAAATAAAAGGGGGGATGAGGGAGTGGGTGGCTTGGGGGTGGGCAGGGAAGCAGTCCCTTTTTGTAAGTTTTACAAAACTTAAAACACTTCAAAAAGCACAGGGAAAACCAAGAAAATGAGTCCTGTATTTTCCTAATGCTTTCCATAGCTACTCCAAAAGCAATATTGCTGCCTTTTGGTCAGACACCTTAGTGCTTACAGCACTGATTAAGCCTCTTGGGGATCAAACATAGGTAAGGTCTGTTTGGGTTCATTTCTACAACTCCTGTCTCTCAGAAATAGCAGACAAAAAGAAAGCACAAGTATGTCTTTCAAGCTGAAAGTATTTAGTCAGCTTAGAGTGACAGATCTTGTGCTTGTCAATGTGCTTCTTTCAAAATAAATGCATGTTCACCTCTGGACTTTACAGGGAATTATTTAAAGTTCATTCTTGGAGAGTTTTGATAACAATGTAGTTAAATTTTAATAGGTTTTACTGAAGAAGCATCTTTCAAAAAGGCAGTTTTATTCTTGTCTTGCAATTCTCTTGTAGAAAATTTATCTTCCTTCCTTTCCCCCCACTTTTATTTTTATTTTATTTATTTCACTGATATAAAATTTAACTGAACATGACTTTCTTCTTAAGGCACATGTTCCTTCCTCGTTTTTGTTGTTTGGATTCTCTTACAATATTAGAACAGTAACTCTAAAGGTGTTTTTAAAAGGCTTTAATTTTTTTATTTTGGAAGCTGTTTTTAATGTTTCCTTTAAAAGGATCAGTCAGTGCAATATAAAAGATAAAATGGTTTAATAAAGTTTCTATTTTATACTCTTTAGTACTACTTTTAAGCTGAATATCCATTCATTACAAAGAACCGGACAATATTTCTCAATTGAAAAAGACAAGTGACATAAGAAGACCAATGTGGCTTGCTGCAGACAGTTCTTTATGGATCAGTAATTTCTTCACAACTATGTTCTAATGGGCCAACACAGAGGAATCTGTTTAACTGTATTACAATCTAATCAGATATGGCATCTGTCAAACGTGCCTGATTTAGCTTTAACAACTACTAGACTACATATCAGGATACAGGTTGACCAGTTAACAACAGAATAAAGTCCAAATAGTACTGTGTACTGGCAATAGACACAAAGACATGGAGAGAGCTGTAATATCTGGAAAGACAGTTATTTATACAAGTGCAAAATTTTTATTATTTTAATGTTAAAATATTCAGTCTGCTAGCTAAACTTTATGCTAACACCATTAGCCTGCTGTCTGAAGGCAAGGAGGATTCCTCCTGGGTGACTTACTGAGGGCATACAAACAAGATATGGTGAAAGGGGAAGCTAAGTCTGAGTGACCGTTCTGTAAGAATCAAACTAGCAGCATCAGCCCAAGTAAGATAAGCTCACTTTTGGAATGTCTTTTTATTTTCCATATTTGATCCAAAAAAAAAAAAAAAAAAAAAAAGAGGAAATGTATGTCAGAAAGCCTATTAAAAAATAAATGAATAGACTGATGAACTCTGAAGAAAAATTATGGGTGAGATCCTCCCAGTATCTCTGTGTTTGTTAGACCGGGAATTGTTCTGTATGTGTGAATCTTTCTGCATCTACTGAAGCATGTTTTGTTAACAACCTATGGAAATAAATAGATAGATGGGAATATGTCTGGAATGGTAATGCTAAAAACTTCAATTTTCTGTGTAACTGGGGTTTAATTAAAATGTCTCTCTCAAAAAACCCCCACAAACTAGCTCTCTGACTATCAGATTCTGCCAATAGACCTTAACCCTGACTGTGACTGACCCTCTCCAGAGGGGATATGTCTTTTTTTAAGTCTCCAAGAACATTTAGGCATTGGCCTCTCTGCTTGTATTACTACACAATGATGTCAATTAATGTCGTTTGCAATGTGGATTCTTGTCCATTAGAAATGGGACCAAACCCCGTAAATCATTTCACACAGGCCATTGAATAGCTGTCAGAGGGTAAAACTTTCTTGTCACTACTGATCTGGTACAGATGGAAAGGAGTGACCTAGAGTGTAATGCCCTATCTTATTACCAACTACATGTGCCATCCATCCTGTTTAACTTAAATTATTTACTTTTGTATTGCACTTGTTTCTCATTGTTCAGGAAGAAATGACCTCAGTGTTCACCAATGCCCAAAGACAATTGAGCTGTTTTATTTTCAAATGTATCATTAGGCCTGCATGTTAGGGGAAAGAAAGCTAAGTTAAGCATTCTTCTTCCACATATAAATGTAAGGCACTAAGTTTCTCCTTTATTCTCTTTTTCAGTCTGTTACCTTATCTTTTTTGCATTCTTAAAGTACAAGAAATCTTGCCAAATGTCAGGATAAAGACCTTATAGCATTAAGAGGAGAAGACCATCTGACGGGGCATTGTAGCTCAGGATTCTGACTTCACCTAAAGGGAGAATTTGACATCGTGATCTTCTAGTGTAATCTGCTAGGAAAACAAAACCAAAAATGTAGGTAGTGTATGTGAAAATCTCTGGGATAAGATGGCTAATTCTAGTCATAGTGCTTTCAAATAATGAGCTCATTCCTCACCTGTTACCGTTGTGGCGAGTCATCTCATTGTGTTTCAGCACTTCAGCATCTCGGGACACATCCTTCTCATGTTAAGCATCTGCAAAACTCCTTTCAGTTTTAGTTAAAACCCTATTGTATTGATTACAACTTTAAAAGACAGAGGAGGAGGGGTGAGACAAGAGGGGAAGGAAAGAAGGGGAAGAGAGAACTTGTAAGAACCAAATTTGACATAAAACTAGGGAAATTTGTTAGGTTTTAAATACATCACATTGATATATTTTGCATTGACTATATCAGAATTGAGTAGTCCTTACTTTACATAGTAGATATTGCAGAAAAGTTAAACTGAAGATTGATTTCCCAGAGGTCAGCTCAGCAAAGACTGTTCTATACGTAGATTTTAAATAGGGTAGAGAGGTTCATCTAGGATTACTCTCCCCGTCACACATACCTAATTTCTGCCTATGTATATCTTTAGTGTAACTGATACACTCATCTTACATCTTTCTTATGGTCTTCACAGTTGTTCCCAGAAGCCCTATAGATATACATATGCAATATAGTTCCAAATCTTGTATTAAGAATGGCAAGAATCCTTGGATCATTTTAATATGCATTGACTACAGGACCTGGAGGAATACATGCATTCGAAAGGTCTTTTGATTTCCCCAGGTCAAGGATTATGCACTTATTCAGGTCTAAGGAGTCAGGACCAGGATTTAGATCTGCCAACAGGATGTTGTAAGTTTCTTATGTTAAACACAAACATGAAGAGTTTAGGACCACTTTGTCATTTCTTGCAAAATGCTTTTGATACCAGTGATATTAACATAAGGAATAAATAATAGTAATAATAAGCAGTTATCAAAGCCAGTCTTCCTTCTGTCATGTCTTTCAGTCGTTCCTTGTGATCTATTTCTGTTAAATGATTCTTATTTTTGCAAATTGAAAAAGGTCACAAGTGTGACTAGGTTTACTGATGAAACACTAGTTGTGTCACTGTAACCATGAAGCCGCATCTTCAACTTCATTGAAGAAAAATGAGACGACAGCAATGTACAAGCAGATACTTTGAAAGAAAAAGCACAGGATAATTTCAGAGACCACAGAGGTGTAAATGTAAATAGGAAACGAGTAGTTACAAATAAATGCAACTTTGCAAACTGGATAGGGTCCATTTTAGGGCATATTTAAACATGTATAGAACTGTGGAAGAGCTTATTGCAGATACCTGTGATTGATAGCACAGGTGAAATAATCTTTAGGTTGCTTACAAGACAAGAAAACCCCCAAACTAAATGCAGATATGCCTCTTTTCTTCAGAACTGTGTATGCAAAACCTATCGGTCTGATGTCCCATACTGATACTAAGCGATGACTTTGTTATCATGGAAGGGAAATGTACGTCTGTTTCTGGTGCTGGTACCCCACCTCTAAGACTCAGTTGTAACCAGCATATGACTCTTATCTATGTCATGCCCTTATGGCAGGAATACCTTCATTAGCTTTTTAGGCAGAGTTCATAGTCTTTGACAACGGAGCATAGCAAACCAGACAAATGGAGCCTGATCAAAGCTGTTATTCTGTTTAAATTTTATTTTGCATATCTAAAAAGTACATAATTATCTATCTACATTGCTATGAATATTTATTGGGTTTATATACACAAATATATTGCATTTCTAATAGAAATACAGAACAGAGAAAAAGCATCAGATGTATTGCTGTGGCTTAACAAGTTATTCAGTAGTAAGTCACCTGCAATATGTGCATTTTTCAGCCTGTAGCAATAGAAAATGTGACTTTGCTTACCAGTAAGTCTTTTGTTATTTGATATTTAGCAGTTTTTCTTACTTTACTTATATAGCACACCAAGAAAGTACAGACAGGTATTACAACTGATAAATGTTGACCTATTAAGCAATAATAATTTTACGAGTATCTGTGTCCTGTCTTGTGTTTAGATAGTATAACTGAGATTTATGATCTCAGAAAGAAAGGGGTTGTTAAAGCACAGGCATAGTGAAATTTTATTGGTACTCTTTTTCAAGCCAGTTTAGACAGAAACATAGAGAATGTAAAATTTCCTATTTTGATTTTGCATAAAATACATGTGCCAGGATTTTCAGTTGTTTAAGATTCCTACTGAATTTTATGAGACCTTTGAATGTCAAAGTATTTCTATGAACTAAAAAAAAATATCCTCTTTCGACAAGTCCTCCAAATTTGGCTTTCCGACAATTTGACCATCTGTTTGTGCTGGACGTGGATTCCTGTGATACTGGCAATGGCCAGTATTGTCTCAGGTGGTGAATGGAAGAGAAGAAATGGTGACATATGGTAGTAGGATGCTTAATCCAGCCGAGCAAAAACAAATTGTACTACATAAAAGCAATTACAGTTTATCTTTTATGCACTGAAAATACAGAATGGCATTTTAAAGATTTTAGTGACATATTTTTTAAGGACTTAGTAAAATTAGTTACATGGTTTTAGGCTAAAACCAGATAAAGATAATTTTGTAGCTTGTGTTCTGAGTTGGGAAAGTAAGAAAAGTTTTTATACTATCAGTTTAGGTGATGAACTTAGGTCTAACAAAGAGTGTAAAAAGTTTCTGTTGACAATCAGTATAGTTACCTCAAAAAAGACAATTAGAACACCTGAATTAATTTACAGGTGCCTTCCTTATGTGCTTTAAAATACTATTCATAAAGAAATGGGAAATTAATGTTAAATATTCTTATCTCCTCACAAGAAGATCTAGTTGTTTTTAAATACATACTTTTTGGTTATCCACACTGTTTGAGAACAGGATACGGAAACAGTCTTTTCAAACAACTCAAATGGACAGCTAGTGCAGTGAAGTTGCAGACACACAGTTTTACCTCCCATGTCCTGTAAAGCTGACAAATTCTGCACAGTAATTCTTTGAGGTAGAGCACTGTGCTTTGTTTTACTCAAGTTAAGATAAATGGTCTTTCTTTGTATGAAATCTCCACTCTCATACTCCATCAGTCAAAACAAGCGCTACCCAGAGACTGACCTGGCCATTTATTTTTGTATATTCTACAACCTAAATAATGTACAGAGAAGTCACACACCTTGTCAGGCAAAGGCGGGGGCAGAAAAAAAAAATCACACACACAAAAAAGTAAAACCAAAACATCCTCCCTACCTCCTTGCCCAACTCCTGCATTAAAGCCATGGAAAAAAGATCTATCCATATAATATATCCATATATATAAAAGATCTATCCATATTATATATCCATATAATTTCTTATCCATAGACAACCTCTGAAAAAGGTTAATCTGCTCAATGTGTAAGTCCTGTAACTTATAGTTATGGTTTCTACTTGATATATTTTGTATAGTGTTCCACATTTAGGTTTTCTAAAGAAATGGCCCCATGGATACAACTGATTCCAATACCTACGGCATTTTAAGGGTTGGGTTTAGGGCTCAGTACAATGAAGTGGAATGACATCTAATTACTGATGTGCAGCCATTCAGTTCAGCTAATTATGATCCCTGGAGTTTAGTCATCATATGTAATTAACTTTCACTTTCATAAAAGCTTAATGTGCTGCAAAAGCAGCAATGACTGTGAATGTTACACTTCAAGATTACTGACAGAATTCAGAATGAATTCTAAAAGACAATTTTTCTCACTAAGTGTTAATATAGCCATCTGCTCTTAAACAATGTAGATTTGTTTTAATAGGAGCACAGATATCATTATCTATGATTTTTTTTTCTTTTTTTTTCAGTTTCATGGTCACAGTAACCTCAGTATAAGCAAGTGGGAGAATAATTCAGCCCTGGACAAGCAATCATAATCTATTCAAATAAAACTAGCAAAAAGACTGATGAGCAATATTTGAAAGGCCAGCTGGGTTTTCTTTTGCTTTGTTTTGTGTTTTTTTTAAAGAACATCTTTCAAACCATTGTAATTATCAAAACAATTTGATTTGTATTTCTATAGCACCTTAGTAGTAACTATGAAATATAAAGGTCCATATACAGCTATTTACCAAAAATAATGGTTTTGTAGAAAGCAGGTTCACTATCTCATGTGTGTTTAGTCAGCTTTTACTGATCTTTGTTACAGACAAGGGAAAATAGATCAAAGCTCTTAAGTAAAGTCAGAGAATTGTAGCCAGTTACAGCAAAATCTTGAGTTATGCTTAGCAAGGCAATTATCTGTATGATATAATACAGTCAAGTGCAGGGATATACCAATTAGCTCTGACTGAATGGGTGGGGGTACCAGAGCACTGTCACAGTTTGGTGAAACTTTCTAATCTGGCTAGAATAATCCATTTCTCAATAAAGTGAAGTTACCAGTTAGCAACATGCTCTCGCAAATACACCAAACAGATGTATTCAGTACAACCCTGGAGAACCCAAGTCATATACCCATATTTTTTTTTATTTATGATACTTGTGCGAGTTACTGCTGAACAAGAAACTGATTTTAACAATATTGATGGCACTGGCAGAGCTCAAGCTCAGGCAGGGGAGGCAACAGTCTCTTGGCCGTGAGACAAGCACTGAAACAACCTGAGCCCAACTCCAGCTAAGGTGAACTCAGGCCAGACCTAAGACTGCACTCTTGGGTCAGGAGTACAGATTTTTATAAAAACATGGCAAAATGGTTTTTACTGGACTACAGTATAGTAGCTGCATTGCCTCATTGTATGAAGAATTGTAAGTCCTAACTAACTAAACAAACAAACAAACAAACAGAAAACAAAGAAGGTGGTAGTAAACCCAATTTACCTTTACGAACCTATAATAAGCCATAGAACACCTTTTACAAATGCAAGAGAACATAAATTTGGCCAACGACCAGGTAGAGTTGCCAATGGCAGCAATATGATGGAAAATATAAAAGCTGCAAAGTTTCTGAAACACTCTGGCATTCTTTAAGTAGTCTAGCCACAGCACAGAAAATCAGGATAAATCAAGAAACCACAGGGTAACAGAGTTAGACTAAAGTTAGGTCTGATATACCTGAAAAAATGTTCATTGCATATTTGTGCTGTTGCAGATCTATGTTAGAGATGAACTAAAATTCTATTGACAATAAACTAAAATTGTGCTTTGAGATGTTTCCCTTTTGAAGCAGAATCTCATTTGTGGTGAAATTCCTATTTGTAGAGTCAATGGAGGGATTTAACTGAAAATTGGGTAAGGTTTCCTACTATCCTGGCTACCTCATAGAATTTCTTTTAAAAATTAAGAACTTACACACACATTTATTTAAAACTTTCTTACATTATTTTGAATTTAATTTAATAGTCTTTGTGTAAGTATTTCAACAGAATTACTTAAAACTCAGTTCTGTAAGTTATTTTTGTGTCATCATGGCAAGTCTTTCAGCCTCTTTCTAGAAGGCAGAAGGTGTCTGTCAATCAGTTGGCTTGAATCTTACACCACAAAACTTCAAAGTTAGGGCCACCATTTTAATGTGAACATAATCAAATAGTGGAACAAGAGCCCGGTATCCACTGTGTCTCCATAGTGATTTTTCATGTCTGGATTACTGTACAGAATTACAGTTGCCTTATATATGACCTCCCTCAGCCAAATTGCATGGTTTCGTTAATGTTAAACCCTAAGATAACAGGTTCGTACAGCTATAAACTGACAAGAATAAATGGCCTTAGGCAAGTAAGAAGACAAGCAAATCATTCTTGTTTCACTCTAGTCATAAGTGCAAAGAATCTGTGCAATTATGATTTGGCCCTTGAAAAGACTCAGTAAATATTTTGTTATTCTCCTCTGTCATGTTGCAAGACCTCACTAGAATAAAGTTGTTGGATAACTGCAATCATGTAGTTTTACTGTTGCCAACCTCAAATACAGACATGTTTAAATGTAGGTTTTAGTAGCTAGGATGCTCTAATTTCAGACACAGGCAGATTTAACCAGTACAATTTTCAATTAATGTTTTCTTTGCATTGATTAGGGGGCTTTTGTTTCATTGATCCCTGACAACCAATTAACGAATTCCAAATACAGACAGGATGTAGAGTAAAGCTGGTACATCTCATATAGCATAAACTGCAATATTTTAAATAGTATATGTGCTGATACTTGCTTCAGCACCCTGAAAATTGTTTTTCTTATTTACTTACCTAATTCCAGTAATGAGCTCCTTAAATGGATTAAAGTAGTTCAAATGTACCTGATCCTCAGAGAAGTGGACTGTTAGGCTTCACCCTGCAGTATATGCAGATCAATGTATCCCTGCTCTTTTATGTTTCCCTATTGTTTCACAAGTGTTGTGCCTCATTAACTAGTGTATTAAAACAATTCTCAGCATTCTACTTTTCAAGATTTATGACCTTCCACCAAATGTATGTGTCTCCGGTAAACTTATCCCAAGTGTATTGATCTGCATTTTCCAACAGGAATGTCATAATCTTTCTTTTTTTCCTAATGCAGTTTAAATCATTCTTTCTTTGTACAGCCCTGCATGAGCATGTATAACTCCTTTCCATCTTGAATCCTTTATTAAGTTACTCATTACTCCAAGATTCTGAGTGGCAATATTTGTTTGTGACATTAGTTTGGAATAGTGACTGTGGCTGCTAATGGGAGCCTTTGTTTCTTATTCCATCACAAAGCTGAGGTAACACTGGGGCACACCTCCCTATTAAAACTTCTGAAGCACTCCTGAGCCTCATAGCTGTGCAGTAGGCTTAATGTTACAAGTTTTAGGCTTAAAATCTGAATTCCATTTAGTATCTGTTGAACCTCAACCTCTATCAATTCAACTCTAAACTGCTATTTTATCTGTTTTGATTGGCAATATGACACCACCAGTTGTGTTGCTGACCATATCTTGATACGACTTAGCCTTGCCAGCTTGGTGAGCTTTACTGGACCTTAGACATTAAACCTGAGAAAACTCTCTGAACATGCTCAAATATTCATATAGCAACTCTACAAGGCAAAAGGTATTCTTTTCTGCTCGTCACTGCCATTCAATAACGATTCATTATATAGGGCAGTATACCAACCAGTGCAACACTTGGTACTGCTTTCTTATCCCATTCTTTAAATAAAATATACTGGCTTGTTTAATTTCTGCTTTATTAAATGAATTGTTATCTAATAGGCTTAATAGCTCTCTTATGGCACTATTAGAAATGGAAATCATAACGAGTAATTCTAGAATTATTATGAGGAAGTGGTGCTTTAATATTGCTCTCTGTTATATCAGTCACTATGGTAATAAAACAAATCCTTTAGTGTATTTATTTTCTCTACTGTTCAATATCTATCTGTTAAGGCTGTTCCCATATGGTATTTACTATCCTCAGTGGCTTAGACCTTTCACCAATAATATATGTCTTCAGACTCTTTCAAACTTTTCTGTGAGTGCTATTGATTTCTGTAGTCTTCTTTATGATTACAGATTTTTATTTTCTGTATTTCCTTTAGTATTTACCAAATACCACTTTTTTTTTAAGTTCAGGATTGAATCTTAGGTACTTAACAGGACTATGCTTTGAAAAGAGGAAAAATATAAGGACAAGTTTATTTGGGGGTGATTTTTTAACGTTTTAAGTGCAAATATCTACCTACCTGCCTGGGCCCTAATTGATAATATTTCAGGCCATCAGATATGTTTACTATCTTTCTGCACCACATTGCTACTGCTATGCATTGTTTGTATATGTGCAGTCTTGATTACAGGCTTCTCTTCTGAGCCTCCAGAGGTATCTGGAGTCTTAAATGACAAAATTTGAGGTCACACTTTATTGAACACATCTTCCATTAACTACCTCCAGTACATCAGCAGCCATCAACAGTCTAATGAGCTAAGTTGTATTGAAAGGTCCCACACAAACAAAAAGGAGAAATCTTGTGGCTAATTTGTCATCTTTACTAATTAAAAGTGATTGCTTTTCCTTAGTCTCAAATAAAACCAGTATCTTAATTCAAAGTTATTCTATTTTAACTAAGCTCTGGGATTAGCAAGAGCGGTCTCTATCAGTTTCCACAGTAGCATTTAAAATAAACTTGATGCAAAAACAGTACAGAACTCTTTTATCTAACCAAACCTATTAGGCAGGGGGTTGGGGTCTGTAAATGGCTATTAACACTAGTACAGAAATGATAGGACTTGAAGAATGACAGCATTATTCAAATTGCATTTTTTAAAAACCCTATATTTTTTATTTGGTGAGTGTGGTGTTCAAATGAAATCAGTCCTGCGCATTTGTTTTGGGTTTGGATGGGATGGAGTTAAATTTCCCCATATCAGCCGTCACAAAGCTGTGCTTTATATTTAGATATAGATATTTGTATATAGATAGAACATTCTTGATAGCACACCAGGGTTTTGGATGCTGCCGAGCGTTGCTCACACAGCATCAAGGCTCTTTCCAATGTCCCTCCTCCCTCAAAGGCCAGTCGGCTGGGTGTGGGCAAATGGTTGGGATGGGACACAGCCAGGACAGCTGACCCAGACTGACCAAAGGGATATTCCATACCGTATGACAACATGCTCAGCAAAAAAAAAGCTAAAGGGGGGTTGGGGGGGTTGGGAGTGAGGGTGGATGGGGCATTCATTATTAAGGCATTTGTCTTCCAAAGCAACCACTATGCATACTGGGGCCCTACTTCCCAGGAAGCTTCGCCTGCTGTTGGGAAGTAGAGAATAAATCTTTTGGGTTTTATCTGTTTCCATGCACAGCCTTCGTTTTTCTTTATTAAACTGCCTTTATGTTGAGTCGTGAGTTTTTAATCTTATTTTCTCCCCTGTCTCTGAGGAAAGGGAGTGAGAAAGCGTCTTGGTGGGCACCTGGCAGGCAGCCACGGTAAACCTAAGACAGTATTTCATAAGCACAACCCTCCCTGTTGACCAGATATTAAACTGATTTCATGGATTTTGCTCTATTGGTGATACCATCTGTCCAGTAAGGTGTAAAACCAAATACATGAACAAAAGTGATCTTTAGAGATCCAAAGGACATTTCAGTGAGAGCAAAATTCTTCGTTCTGGCAAAACACCATCAGGCAATTATGTCTGAACTGTTCAATTTCCCCCTATAATTTTAACTGCATATAAAATTCTACTTTAGTTCCCATCTGCCTCATTACTGTGTATTAAGGGGCAAACACTTTATTTTACCCAGTGGCAACTGGAATGATAAAGGAACTTACCGTATCATAATGTTATATCTTCATTAACAAATATTAAAATCTTGAATAAGTTCAAATGCTTAGACTACTTAGAAGCACAAAATATTCTCTATGGCCCTGAAGAACATTGACTAAAATCTGGTTTTATGTGGATAACACTTAATTATTTTCATTCTTTCAATATCTACCATGCTAAGATATTGTTCAGGATTTAGCCTGGCCCCTGCTCCATACAGATCTCTTGCAAGAGAGACTTCACAAGGTGCAGGTCACAGCATCCTCTTGGTTTGAGCACTCAGCCCATGCTAGCACAAGCATAAGCAACCTGAAAGGCAGCTATGTACACAGGAGCTGGGTGAAATAAACAGTAATCTATTCCTGGGTTCCTCAGAGCAGCATAGATGTTAGGATAACACATTTATTTCATATCCATTGCAGTGCGATTTACACAACCTTTACTTGCAAGCACAGATAACTGAAAACTTTCTAGTCCTACACTTGGCTGTACCCTAACTCTGGCCATGGGAAAATAGATACTGCCTTATTTACTAGCAAAGGGATGAGAATGCCATCCCATTGCTATGTCTTCCCCCAGTGGTTTCATTGCAAAAGCTGGATGGGTGTCTACTTTGCAAAGTGATGCTTATTCCCTCCTTAAGGTATTTCTAAAACAGAAAAAAGGCTGTTATACTTTGATTTACTGTCCACTACTGGAGTAACAGGTATATCTTGTTTCTTCCTGCAGATTGGAAAACATCTTGTAAAAATAAGCATCGTTGCCTATATCTCAACTTCTATAAATTCCAACTAGATTAAGAATACATGAATATGTATTTGCCTTAAAAATCATTCAGTTTTCTGACATTTAGTATACTTGTACTTTATTTGTCTATAACTCAACTTTACAACAAAAAAAAAGAGAAGACACAATTAAGGTGGTTGAACATGGCATTATGTTGTCCAGAGGGGTTGGCCTTCATCCTTAAAGAAATTCAAGACCAGACCAGGATGGGGCCCTGGGCAACCTCCTTTAGCTGACCTACTCTGAACAGAACTAAACCGTCTCCTGAGGTCCTGGCCAACCTCAGTAATTCTGTGACAAAGGTAAGGCAAGGACTGGGGCCAACATTTGAGCTTGGGCCCAGGCTCCAGTTCCCTAGTCATCTTAGTGGCCCTTTGTTGTATTTGGAGGGGCACTGGAGGGATGAGCACAGCACCAGAGAAAAGGGATAGACACCAGGAAGTTTTGTGTAGCAGGTTATCATTGGTGATAGGAGAAAAACTGCCAGAAAAAAACTTTGACTCTGGGTATGGGGAGAGCAGACTGAGCTGCTGAAGGAGCTAACTAGTAAGGTCCCCTGGGAATCTGCTTTTGAAGGTATTGTGGTCCATGAATGCTGGTTACTTCTTAAGAGCCATCTCTTCAAAGGAGGAACGGCTGAGGTCACTTGGCTTGTTCAGCTTGGAGATGACTGAGGGGTGACCTCACTGCAGTCTGCAACTTCCTCAAGAGGAGCAGTAGAGGGGGAACTGCTGATCTCCTCTCTCCAGGGACCAGCAACAGGACACAAGGAAAGGGAATGAAGTTGCATTAAGGAAAGTTTGCACTGAATGTTAGGAAAAGGTTCTTCACTGAGAGGGTGGTCTGGACCAAGGTCCTCAGAGAAGTGGTGATAGCACTAAGCCTGTCAGAGTTCAAGGAACATCTGGATGACACTAGTAGTCATGTGGTTTAGTTTTAGGTAGTCCTGCAAAGAGCAGGGGTTGGATTCAATGATCCTTATGGGTCCCTTCCAACTTGAGACACTTTATGATTCTATGATTCTATGATTCTATAATCAATGAGACTTTTCTGTAATAGATAACTTGGACTGTTAGACTGTTAAAACATTAATCAACCATAATACTTAGTTCTGCACGTGTTCCCTTTTTCCCCATAAAAAAAGTTTGGAGAGTAACAGCATAGACATCTATAACAACTACAACTTTATCTCTGCCAATCCATTCACTTAGAAAGAACTCTCTTAGGTCATGTTATTCCTGAAGTCATTTCTGTCATTACTGTTTCAATTTACTAACATTGGTGACCTCAACACTGTGTAATCCTCCACTCTTGTTTCTCTGATTTTCCTGACGTCAGTGTTTTTAGTTTGTGTTTAGCAGTTGTACTCCCATGTGTCAGTTCCTGTACCTTGTCTTCAGCCTCAGCACTGAATTCCAGTTTTCCCACTGTACTGCACAACCTGTGCTTTCGATTATAAGCATAGTATTACCTTATACAAGTATAGGTATCTTTAATCATATCAGGCTTCCTAGTTCTTCGTCAATGTTACTTTCACATTTTACTGCTTTCACTTATTTTGTTCGCAGTTAAATCTGAATTTGCCTGGTTTCCGTCCCACTAAAATACTAGATGTGGGAAAAATCCTAATTTTGTGCTCTGACTTGCTAATATAAATTTTCATTTCTTAATTGTGTTCATTGAATTCTCAAAAAGCTATTTCCTGAATTATTTAAATGATCTAAGTTCCTCAAATACACTTCTCAACCCAAGAATAAAATCCTGTAACAATGTTTTTGATAGCATTCTCTGAAGCAGGTATTTTCCAAATCTTGCTCTGCCTTTACATTCTGTAGGAACAGAAGGCATCACACTAAATGTAATGGGAGTCTCCATTTCTTCTGCTTTTTCTATGATTCCGTATTATCAATTCTTATCCAATTTTATTTTTTCTATTGAGAACTATTTTCACTGCAAGTGCTTCATACCTAGATGATTTGTGAGACTAATAAGACCCTGTCTCTAAAGAGGAGAAAATATAAAGCAAATCAAAACAAAGTTTAAGCTAGAAAAGAAAATGGAAGCCTCTTGAACAAAAAATAATGAAAATAATTTAATTCTTATGGCATTCAGGCATTTAGTGCTATTGACAGCAGTCATAGAGTGGCGAGAGTAAAAAAGCAGATTAGGAAGTAATGTCATAATTTAGATGGTTTCAAACAAACCAGATGTACCAAAATTAATCTTGAAATACTTAGAGAAATGCTTGTAGCAGAGATGTAGCAGTTCTTTTTGAAAAAATGATGAAAAATGAGTGAGATTCTAGAAAATAGTGTTTCTTGCTAAAATGGATAGAGGCTGTGAATTATAAATTCATGGGTTTTTTTCTTTTGTCCTCAGAAATATTTGGAAAAAAATGTGCCAATATACAGGATTTATATTCAATATCAGCCAGTAAGGATTCATCAGGAACAAATTATGTCCATACAATTTAATTTTGTTCTGTGGCAGACTGGCAAGCTTAAGGGTTGAGAAACTATTGAGAAATATGATATGCTGTGACCATAGAAAAGATTTCGACATAGCCATACTTGATATCTGTAAAAAAAAAAAAAAAGGGAAAATAAAATAGTAGGATGCACATTCTTAAATGGGTGCAAGACTAGCTGCAAAAATGTACCATACTATTATCAAAGGGTTCTTTGCCACTTGAGGATGAGTAAGGTGACATTTTCTGCTTGTTTACCTTGGACAAGAGTTGCTGAGTATTTTCTTTAATAACCTAGGAAATGAATTAATTAGTCCTTTTATTTTGCAAGTGACTTTTACCTCTCTCAGCTTGTGAGGCTGAAAACCACAAAGGATATTGTAAGGATTCCAAACTGTCTTGATAATTTCCAAAGATCTGAACAAAAAGTATTGAAATCAGTAAATACATTTAGGTAAAAATAATCACACAAATAAAAAACAAGGAAAGAAAAATCCAGCTAATAGTTCTGGCACATGAAAAAGAAAATACGACAATGTGGTGTATAAATAGGAATAGTTTAGTATTGGCGGCAGCATCAAGTCCACAGCAGCAATACTGAACCCATTTCTGAGTGCTACATTTCCTGAAAGGTTTGGGCTAACTGGGGGAAGTCAGTGATAATTACATGTAGCTAGGCTAACAAAATATTTATTGAATTTTACTTAAAACAAAAATTTGAAGATTGGGTTTGTTTATTCTAGAACATAGAAAACTAAGGAAGAGATAAGGAGTTTTTACACTGTTCAACCTTTCTTCAAAGAGAATAGTAATTTTTCCTTATGTCTGCTGGAAAGAAGTTAGAAAGTAAAGTACTGCTTCATCAGGGAATACTTTTAAAAATTTCCAGTAGTAAACTAGAATGTGGTAGATAGTTCTCATCAGAAGAGTTTACGAGAACAAGCATCTGTCAGGAATGTAATAGACACAGATTCTGCTTTGAGGCAAGGGTGGACTTGAAGACCTGCTAGGTTCATGCCAAACTTCTTTTTCTGTGGTTCAGTGATTATTTTCAGTGTTTGAGTCGCTATACTTTTTTATAGTGGCAGAAATACACATCCAAGCTGTACAAACTCAGCCTGAGTGCAGTGTCTTCTATAGTCAAAACTTTCATCCTAAATCCTTCTATAAGACAAGCTGTTCATAAGATTTTTCAAGGCCATGCACTTCTATTAACAGATTTAGTGCTGATTCGTTTACGATCTTTTTCATTGATATATATACTTAAGAGAAAAGTAAGAAAGACTGTAAAAGTGTGCTAAAAAAAAAAGTTTTGGAAACAATCACAACATTTACAGGAATGAAAAAAAATTATTAGTAAACCCCCTAAAACTATCAGACAGGCAGGTTAATGGGAGAAGGCAGATAGTATCAATTCTGATGTTGCAAACCTACAAAGACACCTACAATGTCAAAATGAAGGTGGTTCTTTGAAAGTAAGACAGCCACACAAACTCACGTGATAGAGAGAATGAGTAGTAGAGAAATGTTTTAATCAAATCATGAGAGCATACCTGAAAGTTCTGAATATTTTGTCATTGTGCAGATACAATCAGATTTTTAAAGATTTCATGTTGCTGATTATCCATTAACCTATGGAGACCAGAGGCTAGCAATCATATCAAGGTGACTTGCTAACCTACCAACTAACTTGAGTTTATGAAATGCAAATGAACTCTGCATTTCAGTTTATTATTTATAAATGAAGCATTAGAGTATTTACAACCTTGCACAAAATTGAAAAGAAAATTGAAGAATTGAAGCTGCAATGTGGCCTGTCAGTGGTTAATGGAAAAGAAGTACAGGAAAGCAAGTTTCAGGGACAGCAGTTATAGGACTGGTTTCGTGTACTCTCAGCTGCTGGGGATTTTGCAGCTAATTTGGAGAATACCTCTGTTTTTCTGCATACTAGGCTGTCAAAGAGTCTGTTACTGAATGTTGCTAATGCATATGTTGGTGTTGGTATCAAATTAGAATCTTCAGTTTCTCAAAGTCTGTTTGTCTGAAGTATTTTTTTTGCTTAACTGTTAAGAGCAAGGGACTGGGTCTGGAATCTCCTATACCTCTCAGTTTCTTTATTTTTGAAGGTTTATAAAACATCCTAGTCATTTAGAAGTGTTTGTATAATATTATCATGCTAAACTTCAGACACAGTCTTCTCTGCTTTATTAATTTGAACAGAATTTTATATGGGGTGTTGCTATTTATTGGTTAGTGTTCCCTGTGTGTGGCTCATCTTACCTTCAATAACTTTAGAAGTTAGATATTAGGGTCAGCTAGTCATTGAGGCTCTGTCTTTGTAATGTCGATGGAAAAAAAAAAAATAATCAGTACCCTCAAAAGACCATTAAGTTCAACTCCAAAAAGCTTTTAAAGAGAAAGTGGCTTGTCTTTTGGAAACATGAATAATATTTTAGGTTTGAGCCTAACTTTAAGCATAAAATGAAGTTAGATGAGTTGAGTAGAAGCAAGCTGACTTGAACAAATAATTAAAATAATGATTGTTGCTATTTCTCCCAATACCAGTCTTGCTCCAATATCTTTATGTATTCTTTATTGACCACAAGCAAACAGATACAATGTCGTGCAGGTTTAGTGCATAATGTGCTAGGGAGGACAATTTCACAGGAAAGTAGTTATTTTCTATATGGAGATTGGTTTATTTACAACTAGTCCTAGAAAACAGTTCTGATCATAAATAAAATGAAAAGGTTGTTTCCCCTCAAATCTTAGTGAAAACCTGCTTCATATTACTGGGAATCAATTTTGCTTAAATAATCAATAATTGGAGAGCAAAGATGGTTTTCATCCTATCTAACTTTGGCTGCCTAAACAGCCACTGGTTGTGATTAATTTACTGAAGCATTAGTTTCCAATGCTCTTCAAGATTCCATACATTACCTATAAAGCTAACAGATTTGAAGCACAATAAAACCCTACAGATAATCCATACTTTTTTGGAGAAACAGTTGTAGGCATGAGAGTATCTGGGTACATATCAAAAGCTACTACCTGTCTCTGCCTGGGCAAATATTTGATGACATGATTTAATGTGATATGAAGACATTTAGGTGCAGTTGTCTAGACATAAGTATCCAGATATTTGTTAGAGGTCTAAGCTTCCATTTATAGCCAGTAGAAATCTAGCCAAGGGTATTCAGAAAGCTATATAGCTGGCCACCCAGCAGATGTTGACTTTAAAATGTGTTGAATTTCTGTCTACATGCATGGAATGTACTGACCAGTGGTGATGTCTTGGACATACGTAGGTAGCTAAATTTAGGAGATTTAGTCCTGCACTTGGCCTGACTTGTAAGCTTAATTACTTTTGACTTAGGGAGGTAGGTATGTACTGAGAAACACTGCCTATCATAGGAGAGGAAAATACTCTGTCAACTTATTTGCAGAAAAAAAGGCCCAGATGACCAACTTTAAATACACACTGACAGCTAAATGTTAGCTAGTGTCATGGACATCACTCTGAAAGACTCTAGTACAAAACAAGACAAGAATAACTAATCTGGAACACAGAACGGAGAGGGAGAGAGATTAATTTGATCTTCACTGTCCTGCTGCCAATGACTGTATTGGAGTGGAACTACATTTTGTCTAAACTAAGTAATCTTAGCAAGAAAGTTTGGATAAGTTATACCTACTTAATAACAGTGATTCATACAGTAAAACTAATTCAAGAACATGATTCCTAGGACTGATCTGTCCTCAGGAAAAGAATTTGCTACACGTAACACTTCAAATGTGCCTCCATCTATAGTCTTAAAAAAAATCACATATTACCTACATGTCTCCTAAAGTTTCAAGTTTTATTCCCAATATAAGGAAAATAACTTGAAAAAATATCTGCGCACCTTCGTGACATTTTTAAAACAGATATGAGTTTTCTTCGTGTACACTCCAGCCAGTGAAAATAGATGAACTTGCCCTAATCCCAAAGTGATTTCTTCATGGTTGTAAGTCATGAAGTTAAGAACGTTGGCTCACTTGTATGCTGACATCTCAACATCTTGACTACTAGTTTAAGAACAGTTCATGTCCAGCCACCTTGGAAAAAGGATATAATTATTAAGATTTGCCTAGAAAAGAAAACACAACTGTACGTTCAGTATAGGAAAGGAACCAGGAAACTTGCTACATACTGCTTTTTAATTTGAAGCTTTTTAAACCAAGGATACATCTTCATAAATCTCAGTTTGGAGATTATAACCACTTGCTCTAGCCATTCTTTTTGCTCAGTGACAGGCTGCAGCTAAGGCAGATAGCCAGATTGCGTAAAAATCTTTTTGCAAGAAGCTGTACTTACATCTCCTAGCCCAGTACTATACTTCAGGCTCACACCAATGATAGCATTTAACACAGAGTTTAGCTGGGCCATATTTATTACCAGAGGTCTCTGGACATGTGTAAAATCCCTGTAAAATGGAAGCTTAGAGCTCTAATTTCTAGCAAAACTTAGTTCATATTGAATATCAAAGCCAATGTTATGGTTGTTTATTCTGCACTGATTGTGCTGTACTTGCTCTATGCAATCTAAAAGTTGCATCTAAGCTTTACGTATACAAAGATGCATAAATCACTATGTTTGCAAGAGCAAATTAAGATTAGTGAACATTTAGAGTTATTTATCAGAAGTTGGTGGGCTTACTCAACACATGAGCTTTTAGATGAGGATTTCTATAACTGTTGACATCCAGGTGACAGAAGCTGTCTGGATGTCATGGAAATAGATAAAAGTTAACACATTTTTGTTTAGACACTTGAAAGCATTCCACAAGCCTATGTGCTTTTTGGATGACTGACTACAGTCCAGTGGATAATGACAGAACAGTTCTCTCTCAAAAGGAACTTTTAGAACTAAGGATTCTTCACAAGATAATGTACTTGTTAAAAAAACACTTGTGTGGCAATAGGGTTTTTCTGCGTAGTTTTATAATAACTTTTGTTTTCTTTAATTTAAACATAAATTGATGGAGTAAATTTGTATTATTGAAGACAATACCAAACATTCATTTTCTGGGTTCAATTTCATTCTAAACTAGCAAGCACTTAACACTGTCAGCCCCCTGTGCTTTTAACTGAATAAAGGTCAGATAATCAGACATCTGAAAAGACAGCTCATTTATCATCCTTTGATAAATGTGTCAGTAGCTAATCTTTAGCAGTGGATAATAACACCACACAATGAAAAGTTAATGGATTCAAAGCACTGAATTTACCACAACAAGGATGTAATGATGCTGTAGAGCAGAAAGTTCAATTTTATTCCATATTTTATATGAAATTATATTTGTGGTTGAGAGCATTAATTGCCACAATCAAAACATTGTTCTGACAAATTGTGTTCCACAGAGGTTAAGACTGTTCTTGATAAGAAATCATAATTATAGAACTGATTGAAGTATTATTTCAACAAACAATTTTAGAATTTCTATCCAATCTACCTAACCGATGAAGCCTCACTAGTTTAAAAATTATTAAATGTTTTTTGCTAGAAGTTAATTACACCATTTTAGTGGCACATATTCTGATTTATATCTCATTTATTATTAATCTAAAATAAAAACTAGTCTATAGTCACCCTAGACCTACAGCTGACATTGAGAGTATATCTGTCTGCCTCAGGTCGTACTTTGTCAGCTCCATACAGGTGTTTCTGGTATTCTAAGGCATCACAAATGACCACATCTAAGCCACATCTGCTTAGAAGAATATTTATTTTCTCAAAACATTAGGAATCTTTTTTGTATTGTTTTGTTTTTATCTAATTTTTTAATTATTGTAGAATGTAAGAAAAAGTGCTGAAGATAGGACATAAAGAACAATGATACACAGGAGTTATCAGGTTCATGTATTCCTTGAATTGAAGGCAGAAGAAAAATGTCTAATTTATAAGTTTATATTACTTGAGGTACACAGAAGGCAGGTCTCAACCTCCCTTTGCCTTCATCATCTCTCTCTCTCCAGAAATCCATGTCAGAATCATATGAACAGGCATAGTTGATTATTTTTTGCTAAAACTCAGATTATGGCAATTATGGTTAAAACTACCAGGGTTCATTGGCCTACTGTTCAGGCTGAAGGGCCTTAAAGATTACTTGAAAATTTATCAAATAGACGTTGAATTTGTGACATACAAAATTAACCGAAGCACTTAAAAACCTCAGTAAGAATATATCAAACAATCAAAACATACAGAAAACACAACAATAATTTAGGTTAATTGAAACTCATGTGCTTGCTTCAATGCTTTTGCTTCCAGTATGGGGTTATATGAAAGTCCACAAATGTAATAGTGAGAGATTATAATGGGAAAACTCCTACAAACTGAAGAAAGCTTTTCACACTCGTAGTAGAACCAGACAGAATGGCTTTAGTGGGACTGCTCTGAAAACAGTCAAGGCAACTCAGTATGAACAGCAGAAAGAGAATGAAACTTTTGATATTGAAAACTTGGCTAAATACCATTAGAGAAGGTACATTTTAGGGAGCAACATTTTCTAAAGCTAAACATAATTTTTCTGAGCATATACATTTTAAACAAAGAGTTAGAAATTTTAGAAAACATATTCCTAGGTTCACCTGCAGTGCTAGGTGCTTGGAAGTCTTATTTCTGCTCTGCTACACATTTGTCATACTCCACACAGGAGGCCCTGTTAAAGCTTACAAAGGTGACAGTTTCTCATTAAAATTACAGAGATGTGTTTAGCTACTGCCTGATTCTGACTACGTGCATCACATAAAATCCAAGCAAAGGGTCAAATTCTGTTTCTATCAGTTCAGTCTCAAAACTTTAAAGTATGATTATTACTGACTCACAAGCAATTACTTTAATCCTGCTTTACGATACAGTTCTGCAACATATTCAGGAGGGCTTTACAGATGATTGGTCTGATTTGAAATGTCCTTCCAAAAGTTTAAGACATTGTGCATTTACTGATGTATAATATTCTACCAAGCCAAAGTACATTAAAATCTGTCTTTCACTAGTGTATATCACTGGTCATCTAGAAAGCAGGAATAGAAAGAAAAAAACACGGAAAAGCAGAGTGGTTTAAAATTAAACATTGTCTTACATGGGTGGTGCCATGTGCAGTCTTCTTCCTTGTTTTTGTAGATGTTCTGTCACCATGAGGCTTCAGTCTGACTCAGAAGCTTAAGAATCATTATAATCATGATGCACCTCTCACTAAACAAATATATTGAAAACTCTTTGAAGGAAGCAGGTCTGGGATTAGTTAACAATAGGAACTATGGGATAATATGAAAATGAACAAAGCTGATAAGACTTATTTGTGAGAGACTTGGAAAACATACTATATTTTATGGTTACTTGTGTCCTTTACAATAAACAAATCACTCCATTCTTTATGTTGGCTTGTTTCAGATGGATTTTCCTACACTTTATTACTGTCATTATGATTATTGTTGTTATTATTATTACTACTTCTGCTATTGTTCTGCAGATAAAGTACTGTAAGATGAAAAACCTGAAAGATTTGGAGACATGCAAAATAAAATCTCAGACCATAATGTCTTTGAAAATAATGTAAGAAAGTATAAAGTGAATAAATTGCAAAACCATAATGAAAGGAGTTAACCTCCTAGCCTGAAGTCAAATTAATGTCTCCTCATCTTCTTGAAAATTATTTAAAGGAAAAATAAATAAATTATCTCTGCAGCAAATTTATCTTCATCCCTAGGTGTCGAGCTATATGTGTCTGCTGTGACAATGCTTACTGTAAACAGCAATGGGAAAATCAGTTTGTTTGATTTTTTGGGGTGGTTTTTTTTTCTTTTTTTACATTGTTTGAATATTACAGCTTTGCCTTAGAATTCATACCAAAATGTTAAAAAAATATAGTTATTTCTTCAGTTTTTCTTTTCTTCAGCTATTTTGTCCTTGGAGAATTTTCCTTTCTTGTTTCATTTTTTGTTTTATTCTTGCTCATGTAAGTGTATCTGCGATGATTTTCCATCCCTTTAAATTCTGTAGAATGGAAATGGCAGCTTTGAATGAAAGGTAGGCATCTTAAAGTTTTCCAAGAGCTATTCTATCTCTTCCCAACTCTTATCTACTTGGCTTTTAATCTCAGATGGAACGGCTGAGATTGGAAGGGGACTTTGAAGGTCATATTGTCCAGTTCAAGCAGGGTCACCTAGAGCCAATCATGTCTGCAAGTACTTGTGGTTGCATCCCAACCGGGCCCATGGATTTAGGTATGGCCAGTTTGCTTAAGTATTCACTGATCTCATCCTCTTCCACTAAGGGTAAGTCTTTCTTGCTCTATAATTTTTCCTCATCTCCAAGTCCTTGGATTTAAAAGAAAAAAAAAAAAAAAGAAAAAGTTTTGACATAAATAGAGGGATTGAGAGCACCCTTAGACAGTTATCCATTGACAACAAGCTGAGTGATGCAGTTGATTGTCTTGAGGGAAGGGATGCCATCCAGAAGGACCTTGACAGGTTTGAGGAACAGCCCTGCACGAACATCATGAAGTTCAACAAGGCCAAGTGCAAGGTCCTGCACCTGGGTCGGGGCAACCCCCATTATCGATACAGACTGGGGAAAGAATGGATTGAGAGCAGTCTTGAGGAGAAGGACTTCGGTATACTGTTGGATGAAAAATTGAACATGATCTGTCAATATGTTCTTGTAGCCCAGAAAGGCAATCATATGCATGGCTGCATAAAAAGTGTGGCCAGCAGGTGATTTTCTTCTACTCCACTCTTGTGAGACCCCACCTGGAGTATTGTGTCCAGCTCTAGGGACCCCAGCACAAAAGAGAGATGGATCTGTTTGGGAACAAAATTTTTAGCAGTGCCTGTTGCAATAGGACAAGGAGTAATGGTTTTAAACTGAAAAAGGGCAGATTCAGACTAGGTATAAGGAAGAAGTTTTTTTACAATGAGGGTGGTGAGACACTGGAACTGGTTGCCCAGAGAAGTTGTGGATGCATCATCACTGGAAATGTTCAAGGTCAGGTTGGATGGGGCTTTGGGCAAGCTTGTCTAGTCAAAAATTCCCCTGTGAGTTGCACTAGATGATGTTTAAAGGTCCCTTCCAATCCAACTCATTCTATGATTCTGAGTCCTGAAGGCCAGTCTCACTAGCAAAGAGTGAAGAAGGCATTCAGTAAACCAGCTTTTGCCATGTCCCATGCCACCAGGGCCCCTGTCTCATTCAGTAGTGGGCCACATTTCCCCCTAGTCTTCTTTTTGCAACTTATATACTTACAGAAGCACTTATTGCTGCCTTTGACATCCCTTAACTAGATTCAACTCCAGGTGGTTTTTGGCTTTCCTAACCACATCTCTGTATGCTCAGTGTCTCTATATTCCTCCCAAGTTACATGGCTCTGCTTCCACCTTCTGTATATTACATTTTTACATTTGAATTTTGCTGGAGCTCCTTGTTCATCCCTGAAGTCCTCCTGGTATTTTTGCCGATTCCCTTCTTGTTGGGATAGACTGCTCTTAAGCTTGGAGAAGGTGATCCTTGATTATCAACCAGTGTCTCTGGACCTTTCTTCCCTCTAACACCTCATGCCACAAGACTCTTCCAAGCAGATCCTTGAAGAGGCCAAAATTTGTTCTCCTGAAGTCCAAGGCTGTGATCTTGCTTTTTCTGTGTTCCCTCCTGTCAGGATCCTGAATGAAACCATCTCATGATCATAGCGGTATATATATCAATGTGGCTGAAATCTCCCATGAGGACCAAGGATTGCAGTTATGAAGCTACTACTAGTCTGAAGAAGGCCTCATCTTCTTGCTCTTCCTGATCAAGCAGCTTGTAGCAGACAATGTCACCCATACTGGTATGTTCCTTAACCCTTACCAACAGATTCTCAACTGTCTCATCATCCATCCTCAGGTACAACTCCATGCATTCCAGCTGCTGTTTCCCACAGGGCAATTCCACTCTTCATCTTCTAGGCCTGTTCCTCCTAAAGAGCACGTATCCCCCCACTGCAGCACTCCAGTCATCTGAGCCATCACGCCACATATCCATGATGCCAAGAAGACTGTAGCCCTTGAACTGCACACAGATTTCTCATTCCTTGTGCTTATTCCCCATGTATGTGTGGGAGTGTACAGCCACTTCACAGAGGCATCCCAGCACGCTGATTTTTCAGAAGGGGTCTGTGGGGTGTTTCCCCATATAATGATGCCTTTCAGGCACTTTCTTACTTACAGGCAAATGCTTGTGACCAAACTTAAGCCCTGATTTATTCCCTTTTGCTCACATCATCCCAGGCCCTTTGCTTGTCAGCCCTATCCATTACTTCATGACAGGGCTGCTGGAAACTCTGCCTCCCTCACCACTCCCATTATAAAGCCCTTCCATTAGATGATGGTCTTCCACCCTATTGGTAAAGATATCATTGTCCCACTTAGTGAAGTGGAACCCGCCTCTCAAATAGATGTCAATCCTCAGATGGGGTCCCCGATCATAGGAACCAACCCCCTGTTGCTGACACCAGCTCTGCAACCAGTAGTTGACATGCAGTACCAGCCCCATCCCTTCTCAAATCCTGTCCTCTCACCGGCAGGACTTAGGACAAGACCATGTGGGCCCCCCATATCCCTGACTACCACCCCCAGACTTCTGTGGTCAATTTCGACACGCTCCACATTGCCCCTAGCAGGGCCATTGGTGCCCATGGGGAAGAACAGCAGTGGGCAATAATCATTCAGACTTCTGCAGCCTCTCCACAAGATCCCAGATTTGGGGCCCCAAGCAGCAGACTTCTGCAGATGATACATCAGGGTGGCGGATGGGTGCCTCCAACACCCCACCACTGCCACCACCCCCAGCAGGGATTTACCACTGCTGTCACTTGCCATTTCCACCCGATGCTTCTCTGGCTCAGGGCCAGCGAGCCCAGATGCTTTTCTTGAAAGCACCTCCTCCTTCAGCTCCTCCGCCTCAGCTTTGAAGGCAGTGAACCCGTTTCACAGGTGCAAGCCTTCAGGTAGAAAAGGAAGCCTCCCTAATCAGGGACCTAGTTCTTTAGAGGGTTTCCAGACTCTTCACAAAGTTCCTGGAAGCTCAGGAACATCCCAAAGAAATAGAGCCCAGAAACTGCTGTACAAATGGCTGCCTCTGTTAGCTGCATTATCATTTCATCAAGGTATCTTTCCTGTTACCATCCTGTTACCCACCTACGATTAGAAGACCCTATTCTGGTAAAAGATGTATTATTGCCTAAAGTTTCATCATAGCTTATGGTTTGATAGAGAACCACCTGAAATACCCAAAACCTTAACTTAACTGAATTCCCTCCCTCCCAAGCCTGAAGAGTTAGCTATGGCAGTAAATTAAGTGTTTAAATTAGATTATTTGGTTTCACCCTGTTTGTGAAACTGAAATGAATCAAAGTGAGAAGGATGTTTATCACCTGGTGCTTTAAGAAGGCTTTTCATGTTTTTTATTCTCTCATACATGGGAGCTCTACAGACTTCTGTATCTCTTGAAAGTATTCCTTTATGCAAAGACATTGCAAAACAAAGTAAGTTGAAAAATTCCGATTCCTCCCAGGTGAAACACAGAACTGAGGTCTCTCCCTTCTTGGGCATGTAACAGGAGTAGGCTGTTACATTGTGACAAAGCAACTTTCTATCACAATGTTTCTTCTTGAGAGAATAGTTAGGACATATGCTGCTTTTTGAGTGTGGTTTTGGTGTAGTATAAACACGGATTGGCTTGGGTTCTGCAAAGAAATGCAAACACAGACAGGTGTGTTGGGATTTCCACATAACAACTAGAGGAATGCAGGCAGTGATCTCCGGATGTACTTAAAGCCCAAAACTGTACACAATGTGACCCAGAAGAAGCTTTACTGGTGAAGGTGAGTCACCACTAGACTTTCAACCGACTAAAGAATAGGCTTTCATCCTTTGTACTCCTGGGCTTTGATGTTCACAGGTCCTTTATGTTGTATTTTTTGATTCCTCTGTGCTTTTGTAAATCTGAGTCTCAGGAATTAATTTTTACTGCATTTCTATTCTGAGTTGTTAAGGAAGAAATATAGATGCTAGAAATGTCTGTCTTGTTTTCTCATGGCTTCTGCTACTGCATTTCCATTAGCAAGGATGAAAGAAGAAAGGGTATACAAAAAGTGATGACTAAACCTTTTTGCTATAATTTTAAGTCACATTTGATATAGCTGTTAAAGATATGGTAATTAATTTGAGGAGCATTTTGTTTGTTTCTGGCTTTGTCAGCTAGTTTTATCATTGCCATAATTTATATATAAATTTAAGCAAGATGTCAGCTGCAGCAAAATTATTTACCTGAAACATTTTATTTGCCACTTTGTGCTGTGCCCAAATATTTTGCATTTGAAAAAGGTATTGGTATGCACGTGATTGTTTATACAAAGCCCTTCTTATCCTCCAAATATGTCTCACACCCTACTTTGGTGATAAACAGCATAACTGGCATTGTCAGATTCAATAAAATAAAGGTTTTCTGTTGGTTATTGGGCTATTTAACCATTTAAAAGAGCTAGAAAATATTTTGTTGAGTATAGATTTCTTTTACAATGCAGTTGTGCTTCTAATGTTTAACAAACAGAATCTATTTGTTTCTATTGTGATTAATTTCATAGAGAGAGATTCAAGTTGAGAACCTAATGCAAGCTGAATTAAATCAGAAAATACAGATATCCTTAGTTGTCCTTGGCCAGATCTATATAGATTTACCTAGCCCTTCTTTAGGTTAATAGCACAGACATTCTTGTAACTAATTAACTCACTAACCCATTATTGATACCCACTATTTTTTGAACTTTCATGTTCAGCCTGAGACACTTAAAAACATGGAAGATTGAGGCTCTAAGAATATACTAGTTCCAGCCAACTCAGAATATGCTAATTAGAAGTGTAGTTGGAAAATGCTAATTGAGACCTGTAGGAGACTATATAGCAAAGCCACTCATCTCAGGAACTGATCTGCTGGCCTGTGGAAAATGTATCACTATGTGCAGAGAGTACATAGAGGTTTAAAGAACATAGGTATTAATTACTGAAAGGCATTTTGATCAGGAAGTCCTCTGCCTACTTTTTTTTTTTTTTTTTCTTTTTCCAAATAGACACAGAGGTGCATATAACACAAATATAATAGAAAGATGCAGTAGAGATTTGCCTTCAATTAAGAAGATAATATTTTTTTCATTATTTCTTCTAACATATTCCTATCAACTCATATATACTACTTGGATTTATTTTCCAAATATTAAGTTTATAAACCTTTACAGACATACCAATAAATAGCTTTTGAATTATGAACAACTGTCTGATCAATAATGAGGATAATGCCAAAGAATATATAACAATCAAAACAGAGTGAGATATGGTAAAATGAAGAAAAAGATAATTTCCATTCTTAGGTGTAGCCAGAAAGAGTTTCAAAGCATACCTTGAGGCTGACATAGATGGAATTTACTATGTATGTTGTCACCTGTGAACAGTTTCTACAAAATTCGGTGAAGGGCATTTATCATTCTTCAACTAAAATGTCAAGTCTAATTAGACTTCCCCTCAACACACTGTATCTTATCACAGTGGTACAAGGAGAAAGACTTTCCCTTGAATTACTGAAAAGCAAAGAGGGCATCTGTGAAAGCTCCATGAGAAGCAGGGGAGCCTTTATGTAGGATTTTAAAGTGCAAAGGAGTTAATCCATCAGCTGTTTACAGCCCATAAAACATCTATGGATTTGATACTCTACCTGGATGAAGGAGAGGTTCGTTCCCATAAGACTCCAGATCAAATTTTCTGTGATTAGGGGAGCTGTGTCCAAGACTCGCAGGTTGTTCTGATAGTGACTGACATAATATATTGGCTGTTTGGCAGAGGGGAGATTTCACTATTCATTTTTTGGTACTTGCTTTTAATCTGATATGACACAGCTTAACAAAGCTAAACACTAAATGATGAACAAGATGTTCTTTCAAAATAAAGGTTTCAAGCAACACTATCTTGCTTTTTCAAGTAAGGGATTGCCAGTCCAGCCTGCAAGTCTGACTTACAGAAGACACAGTGGAAAGCAAGGTGTTAAGTATTTTTACCAGTGACCTAAACATTTCCAGACAAACTCAAGTATTTAAAAAGATTAGAAAGAATATCTCATAAAATTTTCCACTGCTAGCTATAAGAAATAAACTACAATATATGAAATCGGTAAATATTTTCTTCTCACTGGTTTCCTAAAAATCTAAGTCTGTCATATGCAGACATGTGAGTAATGCAGTCCAATGATTAGAAGACATGGATCACCATATTAGTAACACTGCGTTGGCGGTTCAAATCATATCTGGTCATAAATGGGAATTATTCACCCTCTTGAACTGAGCTAAAATTTGAACTTGAAAGAGTTATATAATTTTTTCATTATAATGAACAAGCCAAAGTAGTTATAGAGCTATAACTACTCTATTTTTCTCTGTTTTTCCACCTTCCAATCACTCCGTATATAATTGGGTTTGTTCTTCTATTCTGTTGTCAGTTTTAGAAACAGTGTTTTAGCTTTGAATTTTTTTCCCCAGATTGACCCTCATTTTTATATTTATAAATTATTGTAAATTGTCAGTATCTGGTACACTCTGGCCAGGTTCTTTTAAATATTCCACACAAGGAAGGTTTAATGTTTAATGTAGAATTTACTTATTCATGAATATTTGATGTTACATGGGATTTTGATTTTGCAGAATGATACAGCAATATAAAGAAATCAAAACAAAAAACCAAAACCACAATATAACTATTACAATGTGCAGTTGGATCACAATACAGACATGATTCCTATTACTGGTCTCTGTAAGCTCACTGTCATGGTGCTGGGTGTCCTCAGTCTCCAGGAAGGAATATGTGAGTTAAAACCATCTAAAGCCCATTGCTCTCTTCAAACTTGTTTTTGTTTTTTCAATTTTTATAAGAGCCACATATGCACTTTTCCATGCAGGTCTGTCTGGCTGGGGATGAAAATACTTTCTATTGCCTATTTTAGGGACAGCCATTTGCATAACTGCTTGTCAACTGTCCTGATTTTGGCTGGGATGGAGTTAACTTTCTTCTTAGTAGCTAGTACAGCCCTGGGGTTTGGCTTTGATGTAAGAACAATGTTGATAGGACCCTGAAGTTTTTAGTTCTTGCTGGGTGATGTTTATACGAAGTCAAGGACTTTTCAGTTTCTCAGGCCCTGCCAGCGAGAGGGCTGGAGGAGCACAATAGACTGGGAGGGGACACAACCAGGACAGCTGACCTGAACCAGCCAAAGAGGTGTCCCGTACCATGGGATGTCATGGTTGGTATATAAACCTGGGGGGTTAGCTGGAGCCTGGGGATCATTGCTCAGGGACTGGCTGGGCATCGGTCGCGGGTGGTGAGCAGCTGTACTGTGCAGAACTTGTTTTCCTTTCTCCCTTTTCCTTTGGATTTTATCCTTTTCACCAACTTTCCATTGTAACAGTTATTATTATTTTTATTGTTGTTGCTATTGTTGTTGTTCTTACCTTTTTATTCTGTTCAAATCATTAATTTTTTCTTATCTCAACCCTCAAGTTTTACATTCCTTTCTGATTCTTTTTCCCCACCTTTCTGGGTGGGGGGGAATGAGCAAGTGGCTGCGAGGTGCTTGGTTGCCGCCTGGGGTTAAACCATGACATCAGCTGATACAGCACTTTGTCTAAAGCAAAGGCTACTCGCTGGTCCCATTTATGTTTGGCTTCCTTTGTAATAGCTGTGGCCACTATATTCTTTTCTGAAATTCATCAGCACATCATCCTTGCTATAGTATTGCGTTTATGTGTCCAAGTTTTGGTAGCAGGGGGCTGTGAGGAGAGACTGGGGCTGCCACATGCTGGACATAGCCAGTTCCAGATGCCTCCAATGGACCACCACTAGATGCAGCTGAGCCCATCAGGCAAGCTGGTGGTGCCTCTGTGATAACATATTTAAGAAAGGGTGAAAAGTGCTGTGCAGCAGTTAAGAAAGTGAGGAGCGAGAAAAGGTATGTGATAGAAACAACCCTGCAGACACCAAAATCAGCAAAGCAGCAGCTGGGGGAGGTGGTCCAGGTTCCAGAGCAGATTCCCCTGTAGCCCATGGAGAAGACCATGGTGACACAGGCTGACCTCCCTGTAGCCCATGGAGAACTATACTGGAGCAGATATCCATCTTGCAGCAGGTGGAGGACTCCAAGCTGCAGCAGGTGGAGATGCCCTGAAGGAAGCTGCAAACTGGGGAGAGTCAATGCTGGAGCAGGCTCCTGGAAGGAGCTGCAACCCATATGGGACCCATGCTGGAGCAGTATGTTCCTGATGGACTGTACTCCATGGAGAGGACCCACGCTGGAGCAGTCCTTGAAGAACTGCAGCCCATGGGAAGGACCCACATTGGAGCAGATCATGAAAGACTGTATCCCTCATGAGGGACCCCATGCTGGAGCAGTGGAAAATATAAAGAAGATGGAGTGGAAGAGGAAAAGTGTTATGAACTGACTACAGTCCCTGTTCCCTATCCCCATGCCGCTTAGGGGGAGAAGGTAGATGAGTCAGGAGTGAAGGAATGAAACTGAGCCTGGGAAGGAGGGGTGGAGGGAACTATTTTTAGTTTTGTCCTTGCTTCTCACCATCTTACTCTGTTTTTGTTGGCAAAAAAATAATAATTTATCTTTCTCCAACTTGAGTCTTCTTTGCCCATTATGGTAATTGTTGAGTGATTTCCCTTTATTTGCCTTGATGCATGGGCTTTCCCATATTTTCTCCCCCAGTCCTGTTAAGGAGGGGGAGTGTGAGACCGGCTTGGTGGGCAGCTGGCAGCCAGCCAAGTTTAACCCACCACACATATCTTTGAGCCTTCTTCCATTGTAGGGTTTTGTTTATTGGTTACACAAACAAAATGGAGAGGGATATGCCTGCCATGATGTTCCACATAATTTTTTTCTGTAACTAGAAGACTTGTTTGGCAGTGACAGTTCCTTCTTTGTTAATAGTACAGTTTCTCTAGAAAATGCACATAATGTGATGCAGTAGCTGGCAAAGTACAGACTTAAATTCTCCTGCTCAGCAATGGTTGGTTCTGTCATGGATGAGACAGAACCAAATGTCAAAGAGGGAAGAACTGACAAGAACACCTTCAGTGTGGTAACACAGGAAACCATTTCTTCACTTTCATCTTTTTCTGGCAAGTGTTCAAACAGCCCACAGTCACTAAAAATATTAACTGTATGTCAGAAAGTTAATGGAAATTCTTCGCACATTAAGTGTGCACATCAGTTGGGAACCTTCAGTGTGCTAACTTAAAGCAGGATAGGATATGTGAGAAAATGTAAGAAATGAGCAAAGTATCTAAACTCTCAGCAAAATGATTCTCCTTTACTTCTTCCCCTTCACCAAAGTTAAAATGCTTTCAAGTTAAATTTCCACTTCTGGTGAAGTATGTTCTTGAATTGCAAGTGCATCTATTCTGCTGCTAACTGTTTTCAGTTCCTGGTTCTCTTTACATTTACAACTCAGATGATTAGCTGGGAGTTGCTAAAATTTCAATGTACTTCCATTATGTTAAACCAGCTGGGGTTCCGCTTAGCAATAAATCTTAGAAATTATTCATTTTCAGGGGGTTACTTCTCTGTGTCATGATTATATTTTATAGGTATTATCTACTAAGGGATTATCAACTAATTGCTTAGAAAGAGTATTAAAGTTTACATTCTTGATAGCTTTGAACAGATGATTTCCATAGTGAGCAGCAGTAGACACGTGGAATTACCAGCCAATAATTCAGATAATGACCAAAAAAACCATCACTCCCAAAAGACATATAAATTATCTTAAAATACAAGCACTTTTAAAAGTTTAGCATAAAAATATTAAACATTATAAAACAGATATTAAAGTAAGTTCTGTCTAAGGTATGCAACTTCAACTGAATTTATTTGAAACTTTGTCAGGGTATAAGACTATTCCAAATTGGATCAGGTGTAAGTAAGACTGTGCTAATTTTTGATGTATAAGTCGGTATGAATGGTTACTTCTATGTAAAAAGCTTTTGTGGATCTGCCTTAGCTTATTTTCTTGATTCATGTACTCACACAAATACATATATATAGACATAAGTAGATCCTGATGATTCCCTTTTCTTCCAGTCCCCTATGTAAGTTTTAGAAATCAATTGATAATTACATCCTGATAACAAAGTAATGGAGAAATATTAATGCTAGCATCAAAGTGCACAGCCTGTTCTTGGTGATATTAGTACGTTCATCAAGGTCATTATGTTTTGGGTTGGTTTCAAGGTGTTTTTTTCCTGAAAATAAAATGAAAAATGTTCATAGCCAAATTTCACTCACGGAAGGGTGAAGAGTTAATAATTGCCCTTAGCATTAGCCAGCATCAGTTCAATCATGTCTGCAAATGACTTTTGGAAACTGGCTGAGGAATACCAAGAAGTTACCCGAAAATGTGATCCCACAAATGACCTATTGTTCTTGCTTTAATAAATCTTCTTTCTACAGGTATACACCACGGAAGTTTAGTGTATCTGTAAGGCCCTTTATTTCATTAGTTTTCATGAAAGCAACTTCTGTTTTCATTATATTCTTTGCTTTTCATTTTTTATTCTTTCAATAGATGTTTTTGTTGTGTGATCATTCACTACTTCAATGTATGTGTCTCTGGGGCATAGTATAGTAGTTGTCCTCTATAAGAAAACATCTGCAGAAAAAACAACCAACCAACCAACCAACCAACCAACACCTCCCCTGCAAGAAAAAAAGAGATTGTTAAGAAGGGAAATGATTGATAAACTCTCCAGAGAGAAGTATAGGCGTGTTTCACCCAAAATCAACTTACCCAGATGAGATTTTCGCCAGCAAAATGTCATTAATACCCTTATCCTTACAAAAATGTCTTAGGATCTCTTAATGAATATTAGCTGTCAGGGCACTGATATAAATTTCTAAAGTAATTTCTGTCTCTCAAACACAGTTGTAGTCTTGGTAAAACATGATATTACTGCTTGCTGAGAAAGCAAATCATTGTGTTTGCAACGTGCAGGCAAACCAGTCTGGTGCTAAACAAAGAACAGAACAGTTCTCTGCAGAGAAACCAATACTGGTTAAAAATCCTGTCTTCACCAGTTCTTATAGCCAAACTATATTATGTGGAAATATTGTGACATCCTTTCAAAATTCAGATCAAACTAACACCTGTATATTACTAAACAAAAGTTACAAGAGACAAGAAAAATTATGTGCAACTTATTTAAATGGGATTTTATTCAACCACACAACTATTTTAACAACAGTTAAAGTAATGCAATACTGTACTAATTACAGCAAGCAGGGGGATACCGTTACTTACTATAAAGTTTCCTAATGTTTCCATGAATAACAACCTTTTTCTACCTATCTTACTTAACCAAAATTAACTAAACTGTAATAATATGAACACTCAATTTCTAAACATTCTGTATGCCTGCTTTAAAAAAAACACCAAAGCAACAAAAACCCCAAAACCCAGGCCCAAATAGGTTAGATATTTGTGTGAAAAATGCTGAGGGTGAATATCTGGGGATTTATTCATGTTAGAGAAATCTAGAAACTTCTTAAAAGCTCTCTGTGCCTCATGCTTTGGATTGCGGAGATGAAATTTGTCAGAAAAAATGGATTTTTGCTATGTTTGTGAAAAAACCCACAGAATTTAACCAAATTACACAGCTTAAAAATATTCATTTGAAAAGCAGAATTTCAGAGTTCCATTCCCCAAACACTCCATCAGCACTGAGCATGTTCTAACCAGGCCTCAGCAGACGATCATGGTAGTTCTATGTCTAAGAATTTTAAGTGACAACAAAAGGGTTGATCCTCTTGAGCAACCAGGCAACTCTATATTTGTACCTAGTCAGCAAGTCAAAGTGGGTAGAGGAGATGAGCGTGCAAACTACCCTATTTGAATTCAATCAAGATAAAAGATAATTTTGGAGCTAGATGACTAGACAGAGATTAGGAGGGGCATAGGAGGTTCAGTTTCAAGGAAAACATATAACATGGTGTAAACTGAGACTTGTTGAAAAAAGAAATGTCAGCTGGATTCTTCAGGAGAGTGGTTCCGGAATCTGTGATTAGAAGTGAAGGGAAATTAGAAGTGTCTGGAAAGGCTAGACAAATGTGCATGGCTATGTTCTGGTAAGAAACCATAACATTGTTTCAGTCCTGAGGTGGTCTATGCAAAATAAAAGGATTAATATGGTAGAAAGGAAGAAGTGAGATTAGATTTAGAGCCCAGAAATGAAGATTTTTATTAGAAAGCATTTAAGCACTAATGTAAAGACACAAGTGAAAGTAAGAAGGCAACAAGGGAGATAGCCAAGAATTGTGAGAAAAGGAAGTAGAATTTAACGGTCAAGCTGTTAACAGGATAGTCTTCAGCAGCACACAGAGGTTTTATCCAGCAAGGAAAGAGATTAATGATGTGAGAAGGTGTGTATGATATTTAATAGCTTTTGTTGATTGGAAGCTTATGTAAATTCTAGCACAAGCATAGCAGTAACAAGCACAACTAGAGTTCCACAGCATACAACTATGGGACAAACCAGCAAATAATAGATGACAATCATGTCAATAAAGTAATTATGAGAATGGCAGTGGAAAATATAATCATAGCAATCATAAAATAACAAATTGGATTATGTCAGTGGTAGTGGATGACTACTACAAACCCAACATCATGCTATCATTAAAATATTAGCAGGGTAGTGTTATGGGAAGGTGCTTCTCTCCACAGCGACTGACTCTCAGCCACTGATACCTGCAGTGCTGACCTTCCTTACATCAAGCTTAATAGTCTTTTCAGTTGCCTTTTATACCCTCAAAAGACTGATCATGTTATTGTGTTCTTTACTACAGCTTTGCAGGCTGATTGTTACTTTTGCTGAGTTTGTTTCTCAATCTGGAGATAAATGGTTGCTGTGCCCTTGGTCATCACATCCCTGTTCTAAGAGTAATCTGGGGAGTCAGCTCCTCAAAACTAATCAGAAATGACCATTCCCTCTTCCTTCTTTCTGCAGCTGACATAAACATATCATTATCCCACTGTTTTTCATATGTTCTACTTACGTCAGCTCAGTTGTGCATTAGTTCAATTGTTGTAGGCCATAGATAGTCCACTATCTAAAACTTAAGTTTAATTAACATTTCAGTTAGTTCATATCTATGCAATACAAAATACACACCAAGGCTTATTTTGACTTCAGTGGTCACCTTTCCCCTACTATGGTGGCTAGCCACATGCTAAGGTGCATCTCAGATCAGAAGGTCCCTTCTCCCACAACAGCAGTATATATTAAATATATATTAAGGCCTATAGTCCTATCCAGGCTCAGCAACTTCCTTCCCTGATATAGATTTCAAGTCGTTTTGGCATTCTTAAATTTCCTCTTACACATGCAAAGTAGAGATTGGGCAGTAGGAACAAGGGAAATATTAGTGTGGAGTCTGAAAGAAAAACAATATGTATTGACTAGTTTTTAAGAATGGATCTCTGATGAGAAAGTCTCCTAGCCCATGTTGTGGAATTTCTGATGGCTGTGCGAAACCAGTCTTGGGGCAACAACTCTACCGCAGTTTACGAAAAGGATACAAACTTCCTGCAACTGCAGCAAATTTCTGTTACTCATATGACAGAAGGCTGTGGACTAAAAATATTTTGGATTGATAGAGTTTGTAACAAGATTATTAAACTGGTCTTTCAAACAATAACCTGCAAATAAAATATTATGAAAATATTACTTATAAATATATTTTGTTAAACTCATGAATTTTGGTCAGCTTTTTCCAGAGACAGCTGGTGACTCCTTAAAATTAAAATTAAAAAAAATCATGTGTAGTTTGCCCAAACCACTTCCCCATAACGCTTTGACAGTTTCACAGGTTTCCAGCATCTCATTTTCAGTTTTGTTTTCTTGTTTGCATTTTCTTTGTCATAAAACTGTGTAACGGCCATTACTGTAAAGTTTGCTTTAAGTGATAACGTGCACACTCACGCTTTATTATACTATATTCATATGGGTTTTTTTATTTTTCTCATGGACTATTTATGAATGAGATGTCCTATTTCATACTGAGTCTAGAATTTCTAACGCTGATCAGAAATCAGCATTCCTACTCCTTCTGACTAGAATTTATCCTGACTGAGAGAACTGTAAACAACCTGTGTTGGGGTAATGAGTGTAGAACAAGAGACATTTTGGGGTTCGATGGTTAATAAAATTTGACTCAAAAAGAACCTGAATTCTCTGCCTCAGGGAAAAAAAAGCCCCTCAACATATGTGAAGACTGAATTCAGAATTCAGATGGGATGAAAGGCAGCTTATACCCTAATGCCTAGGACATCCCACCAAGGGAAACCAGACAGTAATAACTGGAACACTTAGAAACATGTTTACAAGAAACGACTGCATGCATCAAGAGAATATTGTGTTCTTTGATTTTAAGTCCAGTGGTGGAACTAAATCAAAATGCTTGCACTGTGTCCCTGCTGAAAATGAACAGATGGCCTCATTCTCTTTTGCCATGAATATATTTTTTTTTTTTTTTTGCACATACGCTGCAACAGCAAACCTCTATACCCTTATCCCCCTGAAAAAAATAATAATAATGGGGGTGTGGGGGGTGCAGGGGTGGAATGTGGAAGGGAGAGAAAAAGAAAAGACTGTAAAACATAATTGGTAATGAAAGTCCATGAAATCTTAATGAATCTGCTTCTTTGCTGATGCACTGTTTGGTTATAAATCAATGTTTATTACAAGATCAGTGTAGTAACCTTAGATCAGATTTATTGTGAATAATGAGTGGAAAATAAATATGCCCTTGAAATAATATCTTACTCTCAGGCACACAGAGTACCACCTTATTGTTGCCAATCATTAAAAAATATAACTAAGCTATAGTATGACATAGGTGTGCAATAAATGTTACACTCTATAGCAGCATCAAAGTCAGGAATCATATCTCCCTATGTTTATACTTTCTGCCTTCTTCTATTTTGTATTTCTTTCCTCTCTTTTCAACTCTTTCATTCTTTCAATATCCTGTTATTATCATATACAGGGAACTTAATTCTCTCCAACTTTCCTCATTACTCTTCCCAGTTCTTTTGTTCCTTCATTTTTCTCTCACTGTTTCTAAAGACATTTATAATATGGTTTCTTGATTTTTTACATGACTTTTATAGCTATTTTACTGTCTGGTACCAAAACGATAACTTGGTGATATTCCTCAGAGGTTTTTGTTCAAAGTCAAAGATTTTTGCGAATCTAGTGAGAACTAGAGTTTTAAATATATAAAGATGAAGTTAACGTCTGATCCATCCCCAGAAGAACCATTCCATCAAAGTAGCAAGGGCTGGGAAAGTATAGACTGAGTCGTCTTCCACAAAGTTAGCTTCCCAGACATTGAGGTTATAAAATAACCTTTCCTGCTTTGCATGAAGAACCTCTGGGTGAATTTTCTGACTACTGACTTACTGTTCAGAAAGAAGAAATCTCTTCAGATGATGTTTTAAAAGAAAAGACTGACCTGCAAGTCTGACCTCTCTTTGAGGAGTAGAGAAGTCCACTAATGATAAGATTTCCTTTGTATTTTGCTCCACACAAATCATACTTGTTGATCTTTTAGTTAATGCAGTTGATGTGCAATTAAGAAGACATTTTCAGCAATTGTAGGCTAGGTTGTAAGTAACCTTCCCTCCTTTTAGAATTTTGCTAGCATTATATTAATTATTTAATCTTCATGTACTCTGTTTTTCTGCCTAGGATATTATAGGTATATTATTTTATAATTTCATAGACATTTATGGAAGAAAAGAATATTGGATCATCTCATGTAACCCACCGTGCACTCCAGGCCCAACAATGTACATTTAACTAAGGCACGCTTTCCTCAAAGACATTCAAACCGCACTCCAGCTTTCCAAGAGATTAAGATTTCAGTATTTCTTTAATTCCAAAGAAAAAAAATTATTCTGCATTATTATGTAAATTCTTTATAACCGGAGTCTTATTTTTTTACTTCAACACAGAATGTGTTGTACATTTTAGCCATGAACCCCAGCCCCTCCACATCAAAAAAAAAATCCCAAATCAGCAGTTTAGGATGCTCACATGGCAAAGGTGGCTACTATGGCAGATCATGGGTAATTTGGTCTGTCTGTGGTATTCCTCAAGAAGAGCATATGAAGAGACAGCCAAGCAATAACTTAATGCATGGCATCTATGTCACAAATTGTTCTCAATTTTTCTGCATTTTCAAATATTTCAGTTTGCAATATCAACCCAGAATTAACATCCATGAAACCCCCCTCATTATTTACATTAATTTATAGGTATGCAATAATGTATATTTAAATAATGCATGTGCATTCAAACAGCCCTAAATATTTCAGAAACCATAAGAACCTCACCAGACCAGGATCTAATAATGAACGTTATCATGCTTTGTTGGTCCATCTTACTGGATATACTGTAAAAGATCAAAAGATGGGATAACAACGAGCTATACTAACTGCATTGCTTCTGTGTTGGTTCTCTTCCTTCTGAGTCATTACAGTAACCATGCCTTCAGCAAATGTATCACATTGAATGGATGGGTCAGCTTATAAAACAAAACTAAAACTCAGAAAGTTGTTTCAGTCAGAGGAGAAAATCAATTGCCTGTATTTATTGCACCCACCTTAGGGAAAAGCTCTGGAAATAAACTTCAGAGTCCGAGTAATTATCCATACATTCCTAAAATGTACAAGGACCTAAGCTGGCAGAAAAAACAGCAGTTTTTGTTATTGTTCTATTTTTCTACTCTTTTAATATACTTTTCTATGTTCAGATTTCCGGAGTGCTAAACCACTGCATTCCAGTAAGGAGTAGAAGCTAGAAACAATAACCTGTCTTTAGCTGCACCAAGTTGATTAGTTATGTCCTTTTAATTTCAACAAAAGAACGGTGAAAAGACAGAAAAATGATCCAGCAGCTGCAGAAAGAAGATAGAAAATACTTCCTTCCAGGTTTTAGTTATTTTTTGGTTACTCAAACACTTATTTTACCCAAACCAGAGAAGTCCAGAACTGTCAAATTAATGGAATCATATTGACAAGGAGGCAAAGAGGTTCTTCAGGCAAAAGAATTTTGTGTCTCAAACTGCTGGGCAGTGCTGACAATGTCAGCTAACTAGAGGCTAAGATCTGGGTGAAGAAAAGTACTTAGGCACTGAGTATTGCATTGCCTCATCATTAATTCTCTGGTTCATCTCAACCCGAGATATTTACAGAGCAGACATCTACATGACATAAGCAGACTCCTTTATGGGCAGTGGAGTAAAATAGGCACTTACAGGATGCAATTTTTCTTATCTTAATGTATGGTAAAAGTAGGACAGAAGAATTCTGCCATAGAAGTGTCAACTCATTGTTAGTGACCAGAGTGAAAGTTGGAATTGGATCATATTTGTGTTTATACATTGTTGGTGTGATGAACATTTAAAAATTACTCCTTAGTAATTATAAATTGGAGGTTTTTCCTTATATGTAGACACATAAATGACTCATAACAGCATCAACAGACTCCGAACACCTGAAACTTTGTAAAGTAGTCTTTAGGTAACAGTTGCAGTAGTGCAGCAATGAATCTCGCCCTTTTCTTAAAGGTTAGAAAACATCGGTGTTTCCTTTTGGGTAATTTTACTTTCCTTATAGACTGCCAGTCAATGTTTTACCTAAATGCATTTTGCATGTTTGTGGGTTTTCTTTTTGAAAAAATGATAACTTTGCAAAAGTCCACTGGATCTTTTGGTATGGAAGACATATTATTGCATTGAATTGTTAATGCACTGAGATATAAATGTTTATATAAATATATACATATTAGTTTGTGTACAATTAGATTTAAAGCTCAATGGGGGAGGAAAATAAAGGAGTCGTTCAAATGCCAGTGGAACCTCTTTCTCTATAAAATACAGTAAAAACTGTACAGATGGGGTTTCTTTCAAGATTATGAATAATATTTGAAGTTTTCTATTCCACAAATGTATTCGTATTTAGACCTTATCAACTGACTGCAACTTATTTATAAGGCTGAAATTCATTCTGTTGTCCTTTCAGACTGTACAACTGCACGAATATTTCTCTAGGGTAATATATGGGTTTTACTTATGTAAAGCAAAGATACTATTGTAGCTTTTCATGAAAGCAGCTATCCATATGTACTACAATTAATGAACCAGAATTAGTATTTTTTCTCAGGTATACATTTCCTACTAATCAAGAATTTGCCACTAGGAACACAAATACCTGTAATGAGAAGACACAAGGAATAAAATTCTGATATAAAACGTTTAACAGAAATCTGCATATGATGGAAATAATTCTTGAAAAATTGTCCAGCCTCACTGGCAAATAACTAACATTGTGCAAGAAGGTATGGAGCTGAACTAAATGTCATAACTCAATTTTACTTTTTCCTCTTTTTAGTTTCTTCAGATATGTAATAGTTTTTATGTTTAATTTCCTTTCTAAAACATATGGAACTGAGGTCTGATTCAAGATTCTGATCTTAGAAAAAGAAACATTGTTATATTCAAAAGCTTTTCCATATTAAATATCTCTCTTTTCCCAAAATATTTCAGCATCCTTATTTTTACCAATAAAGAAACTAAGGAATAGACGTGTCCCAAATGAAACTGGTAGTTGATGATAGGATCAGGAATAAAATTCATCATCCTGTCCCTGTACAGATATCTCCTCTATCTAAAAATATCCCTTCCCTACCTCAGCTGTCCACAGGCAAGAGTAACTACTGGCCATGCTGTGTACTTCATTGCTGATGTTCACAGAAATGTTACACGCAGAAAGAACCACAGGAAGGCAGCAGATGGTATTGTCTAGGGATGGAGTTGTAATTTGTGCTCTTCCATTTACTACCATACATACATTTCAATAATAAGAAATATAATGAAAGAACAGTAGTTCCATTGATGGCTTTTGGCATCATTCTAAGCTTGTGCGCAGGGCTTTTTTATTATTTGTCCTGTCAGCCAGGGTCCAAAAGACAAATCTAAGGCTCTGGCTATGTTTTTTAACAGAATACTTTCAGAAATATTAAATTAGAAACCTAATATATAGTATTATTCATCCTAGAAAATGAAAGACTTCAGAACTTAGCATTTGATTGCCCACAAATTTTATTCATTTATTTATTTACTTTAAAGAGCTTGCTTATCTGAAATTCTTTAACCCTCAGGCATTCATCTGGAGTTCTGATGCTGTGAGACTTCAGTCTTACCTACAGTTACTGTCATGATGTTTTTTAAATGTCCATGTGGTAGTTTAAGGTTTTCTGCTGACTCATAGTCACAACTGAAAAATGCTAATGTATCCTGTCACCTCAGCTACTCAGATTCATCTGTCATCTCTAGTCTCTTGGCTTGCCCCATACCTCAAGATGCCTGTTTCCATTCTGTCTGCAGGACTGACTGTAGAAAAGAAGGATGCTTGTGAACACTTACACTACTGTGAATTTTCAAAGACAAGTCTCTAGGAAGTATTAATATATTTTCTCAGCCTTAGTTACATGTCTAGTGCTTTATCAGAACCATCAAACTTAGAAGGAAAAATAGCTTGCTTATTAATGTTCTTATATGATCATGCCTATGACACCTCCACTTAATAAAGGAAGTATTTTTGAAACATCTTAAAAATTCACTGTTGGTTTGTGAAACATTAAGTCTGGAAAAGGAAATAATATTGTAATTTAAGTGACCGTCAAGAACAACAGTGACTGAATACTTAAAACTCAAAGCATGGTGTTTGTAATCGATTTGTGGCTTGCACTATATTAAACTGTTCACACAGAAATTTTCTTGATTCACTTCATATAAGCAACTCATTGGTAAACATTGAACTCTGTTTTGAACAATTTGCAAATAATAAAAAAAAAAAGCAAGCATGTAAAAGAAATTATTCCTAGAGCATTATCTGTCCAAATCTTTTAGTTGCAGCCTCTTTGTTGTACTATCCATGACAAGCCAAAAGCTGTTTACCTCCTTTCTAAACAGGCTGTAGTGAAGTACTGAGGAATCTTGGAGGCCACCAAAAAAATTCAAAGCAAATGCTAAAACGAATGCTTTTTCATGGATACTTTTAAAACTTTCCCATTGCTTATTCATAATATTATGATTTTAAAAGGTGTGTATATTCTTACACAATGTATAAGACTCCTGAGTGACCACTGTTAAAACAAAAGATCAATTATTTATCCATCTCTACCTCCAGATATTTTCCAAAGTCTATGTATTCTGTTTTCTAGAGTTTTGATTTCAAGGTGAGGAATTCTGAAGTTTACCTCCCTCTTCCTGAATGTTTTTGGCCTTCCAGGTTTATTTTAGTTCCCATATGTGCTTTTCTCCTTTCTCTCCTATTTGGCCCAATACCTTTGTTTTAGCCACTCTGAGATGATTTCTGGACAGAAGCTCTTTTCACCTCACAGAAACCAGTCTGCATTCAGGGGTCAAGATATTTCAGGTATCTCACCTGTCTCGTTTGCAGATCTTCAAACAAGGTCTGTTTATTGATATACAATATGACATACACAACATCCAGTTTTCACAAAAGTGATGCCAAACCATTCACTTGTTATTTTAGATTGTTCAAGAGGTCAAAGGTTTCCCTCAGTAAAAAAAAATAATAAAAAAAATCTAAATGCACAAACCACAACATCCTGTTGTGATTTCTCCCTGTTCCAAATAATTCATTAGCCATATTCCATGATGCCCAGAATCTGCTCCCTCTCATCTATCTGGGTGACAAATCAACTGCCAGCCCACTAATGAAAACTGGTTTTAGTCTATACCTTCTCTACGTGGAAAGTCTTTCTTTGACATTCTTCTCTTTCAGGTATAAGAATTTACCTGGTTGCTTCTTCTATACTCCAGGGTAAGTTCTTATAAAATACTTTTAAAAATAAACAGAAATAAATTAAAAAGTTGCAATTAAAAATGAAAATATTCAGTATAGAAAAATTCAGAGATACACTAATTGTAATTATGCACCATTTTATTCCCATTTCCAAAAAGAAGAAAGGAAGCACAAGTACTAATCAAGTACTCTCCGTTGTTTTGTTTTTGATTGGGGTCTTTTAAACTGTGCTTCAAGGATATTTTCTATAATCATTTTTTTTATTTATATGTCATACAAGCAGTCAGTAAGACAGTCCCAGTGTTCATAGCAACGTAGAGTTGCAAGAACTACTTAAACAGTAAGCTTGCATCATCAAGACTTTCTTTTCCACAGGAGGATAGCATTTTTCAGGAATCAGGATTCACGTACCCTGTTAGATGTGACACTGATAGGTTGAATAGCATAAGATGCTTTGTCCGTTGCAAAATGTGTTGTCAGGTGAATATCCTTCTGGTAATTATTAGCACTATAATAATTTGAATGCCTAAAACCACAAAAATGAATGCCAAAAATACCAAAATCATATAATTATTATACTATGGTGGTTCTGAGGACAGGGGTGTCAACAGTCTGCCTCCCTTCTCTGATTCCTTATTTCCCAGCTGACTATGATTAGCTAATCTGATTTCTGTGGAGGGCTGTGACCTGTTCTGCAGGTTGTGCAGTGCAGGCTGAAATCCTCTGCTTTACCCACTTCTCCTTCCAAGAAGCCTCTGCCTCTTCTTGTGGTTTAAAATAGGAGCTATTTTCTACAGTTTTCTAGGAAAGAGAGGTGGATTCTGGCCTAAAAAGATTTTCTCTAACGCTGAAACTGGTAAGTGCCAATGAAGTTTGGGAAAGATACCAGATAAGAACAGGAACAGGAATATTGCAACAGGTCTGCTAGCACAGAGTATGATACAGATCTATTATCATGACTAAAACAGCATTGGTGCATGATAATTTTGCTATCATTGAATATGCTTGTTTGAATAATTTCCTGTTATTGTTTCACCTATGAATTCTTTTAAACTGCTTTGTCAGTCAACTGCAAATTTTCATCTGGGTTTTTGTTTTCCGTAGGTGTTCTAGTCTTTCAGAGAACACAAAATGAGCAATATAACTGATCTTTTCAGAATAGCTGTGCAGAAGGATTGCAGACTACAAGGGCTGAGAATATTATTTTTTTTATAAATTCACAGCATGTCATTAAGTCTCAGGTTATGAACAGAAAACTGTAGATACACAAAAAAAACCAAAGAACAGTTTCTACAACCGTCTTCAAACCAAATCATTGTATTTAGCACATAGGCTGAAAATGGTATACTTCTAGTACGTCACAGGATTAAACTCGCAGCAGAAAAGTCATATTCAAACACTGAACTTGAGGCCAAAGGAAAAGTAATGGATATCCTCTGACTAAGATTGGAGGAACCATTATTCCACCCTTAAAACACACTTACTGGAACTAATGATAAGTATTTACATATCAGGTTCCTTATATAATCATGAGATTTGATTTGTATGTGTTTCCTTCTCTCTACTTTTTGTTGGCTCCTGAACTTTTTCTGCTCTGGATCTTTTAATTCCTCTGTATTTAAATTATGTTGTATTTTTCATCTGCTTTTATCTCTACAATAATACCTCAGTTCCTTGAGACTCATAATAGTTATGTTATCATGTGCCTAATTCTATTTCAAATAACTTGCATTTTTGCCTAGGACAAAAATAAAGATTTCAAGTTGTATAAAATAAATTTATAAGTAAAACATGTTCAAGATATCCATGAATTTAAAGCTTTGGGAAATTCTGCTCTTTCACCTACTTTTTTTTTCCCCAAAGAACTACTTGTCATTATTTACACTTACTAGTAGGAAGCAAGATTTTGTGCTTTGCTGGTCAGGTAGAAAATACTGAAATTAGGGAGACATGAACAAAATCTTGCAGAAAAGTCAATTGCTTTTCATAGTGTGCTCTGAGTTAATTTTATGGCCTTAGTTTCCATTTCTCCTCCCACATTCTTATACATTTATTTCTTAGAAATGACCTAAGCTTGTAAGGGTTAAACTATAGATTCAACGCTCTATGTTGCAGACCTCCACCCACTTCTGATGTATCTGAGATAACTCAGTCTTTGTTCGATTTGTTTAGAACGCATTGTTTAGAGCAGTTGGTAAATTGTAATATTTTTCCATTAAAGGTTATAATGTTTTGTGAATTCAGAGTTTGATTCCTTTCTTCCTCTTTCTTTACAAACATTCTTCCCTAATTTCCCCTTTTTAGATTTTTCTTGACATGAAAATAAAGCATTCAACAATTTCATACTTCTCCAGGGAAAACTTTGCTCTACTTGAGCTTAGTCTTGTTACCCATCAATCACTCAATCAGCCTTTATTTTATATGCAGTAACACATTGGAGAATGAATCTCAAAGTGCCATGCATAATAGCTGTTAGTTAACAAGAGAAAGCTAATCTCAGCTGATGAATTTTCACCTTTGTTTTACATCTACTTAAAGAGTTTCTAATAACCTCAGGGACCAAGTGTTATTGCTGCAGGGTATATGTCTGAAGTCATAGTCTCTGCGTTTTGTGCAGCTGTGTCCATGATCACTATGGAATCAAATGAACCTCAGTTTAAAATAAAATAATAGCATCAATGGTTGAATTTTTATGCTATGTAGCAGAACAGTGACTAATTACATTTTTGTGACTTAAGAACTTACTATGGCCACCGGCTAGGTAAACTGCTAGAAACAGATCAAAGCTGTGTTACTGAATCAGTATCCATACAGTGAAATTAATCAAAAGTACATTCTTTGCAGCTAATACACCGCTGAGGAATGCCACCTCAAGGGAGGTCACAATGTTCTTATGCAAAACTGAAATTGCCCCTTTAGCTAGATGATTATTACATGGCAAACCCTGCCCCTGACTCCAAGAAATGTGAGAAGACCCCTGAGGGAACTCCCTCTGGGACTTTTCATGTGCAGTTTTCCATTAAAAGAAACATTTTTTGTCAAAGTGAATGGTGGTAGTAAGTATGCCCTATACTTATTGCACTGTTAGTAATAATGGTGATTTCTAAAGTCCCATATATACTTTTTCTGTCTTTTTGCTGCTTAATACAGAAAGTCAGGCTCCCTATACGAAGAGTTTGACGCTTATTCTAGGTAATATATAGACAGAAGAACAAAAGCCAGTGGATACAAAATGGCAAATGCACCTGGAAATCTTGACAAATATCTGAGCGTCAAAATTTCTCCTGAAGTGTATATATGCTATTGTTTGTTAGAAGACAAGAAGCAGACGAAAAATAACCAAAATCACTTTAATGTAAACAGACTATCTGTTGACTATGCTACTAATTGGGCTTTTTCAGTATAAACAAGCATGTAATTTCTATTGTTAATTTGAGTAAATTCTGGTATAAGCTCATTTTTCAAACTGTATGTGTTGACAACTGTATTAATAACATCATTATTAACAATCCAGATGAACAGCAGTCATTTTCACAATTCAGATGAAAATTCTGTGGAATTTTTCTGAGAAATTGTTTCTAATCCAATCAAATAGATTTTTGTAGAAAAATCTAAACCTTAATGTTTTGCGTGTAAGCAGGCCAGCTTTGTCTCTGGTAGATTCTCTCCAGGGAATGCTTGGATTTCCTACATAGGAAATTACTGAACAATTAGAGGAGGAAAGCTACATAATGTAACATTAACATTTATGTGTTCTTTTTGTTTGTTTGTGGGGTTTTCGTTTGGGTTTTTTGTGTGTGGGTTTGTTTTTTTTTTTTCCTAGAGAAACTCTAATGTAAACAATATACTTCTGGCAGAGAAAACTGAGAACGTTTCCTCAAGCATTTCAAGTAATAGAATAAAACTTCAAAAAAGTTTGGGGTGTGCAGAGGCAAACAGAATGGCACAGCACAAAGAAGGTTTCTATCTCAAAAGTGAACTACAATATATAGATAAACCACTAGGGATAATTTGACCTTCAGACCTTAAATGGCTGCTAAGATTTGTGAGATAGAAACTGCTTCACCAAAATGGGGAACCTCAGCTCATGACTGGTGATAAGAAAAATTCTAGTGATTCTACTCAGGGCAGTAATCTTGAGGAAGTGACCCATCCATGAGAATTCAGCACGTTTTGGAGGATATTATTGCCTCTGTGTTGGCTCTGACATAAAATATTAGTATGTATTTATTGTGGCAATTTACTGTGAGTTTGAATAAACATCACTAGGAACTAAATTTGTTTAAAGATAGTAGTTTTTGCCAGCACATAGTCAGTTGTCAGAAGGAATCAGTATGCCAATCCAAATTAATCTCCATCTTTTTTTAAAAGCTATAATGCTTACTAGCACATGTCAATTAATAAACAAGGTGCTTATAATAATTGGCACTTAACATTGTATTATGAATCAGGTTGTTCACTGTTAATAGAACATAATGGATTGCAATTCTGCACTTTAATATTAAATTTAATGTAATCTCGCCTTCCTTTCCATCTTTGCAAGCAATTACATAATATTTGACAATGACAAGTAGACAAATGATGATACTTCACATGTTGTTTTATTAGCTTCAGAAATGCAATGGCAGTTGACTATTTTTAATGCTTTACAAAAGTCCTGTAGTCTTAACATAAATTATCAGCTTAAAATTGTCCACTTTTACTAGGGGAATGCTTATTTTCATCATGAAGTTTTACACAAGGTCGAAGTAGAAATATTCTACACATACTGATTACGAAACATGTTGAGGGTAGCTACTAGAAAAGTGATATTTACACAGGCATTTTTGCCACTTCTGATACCAAAATGCCAAGAAACTTTGGTTTTGCATCTGCTGTTGTTAAAATGCTGAAATCCAGTTGGCAGCTGGTTGTAAGTGGTGTTCCCCAGGGCTTAGTATTGGGGCCAGTTCTTTTTGATATCTTTATCAATGATCTGGAGGACAGGACTGAGGGCACCCTCCTTAAGTTTGTAGATGAAAACAGTTGGGGGGGGGGGGGGGAGTGTTGATCTGCTGGAAGGCAGGAAGGCTCTGCAGAGGGATCTGGACAGGCTGGATCAATGGGCCAAGGCCAGTTGTAGGAGGTTCAACAAGGAGAAGTGTCAGGTCCTGCCCCTGGGTCACACCAGCCCCACACAATGCTATAGGCTTGGGGAAGAGTGGCTGGAAAGCTCCTCTGCAGAAAAAAAGACCTGGGCTGTGGGTTGACAGTTGGCTGAATATAAGCAAACAGTGTGCCCAGGTGGCCGAGAAGGCCAACAGCAGCCTGGGCTTGTATCCAAATCAGTGTGTGGCCAGCAGCAGTAGGGAAGCGATCTTCCCCCTGTGCTTGGCACTGGTGAGGCCGCACCTCGAATACTGTGTTCAGTTTTGGGCTCCTAACTACAAAAAAGACACTGAGGTGCTGGAGCGTGTCCAGAGAAGGGCAACGAAGCTGGTGAAGGGTCTAGAGAACAAGTCTTATGAGGAGCAGCTGAGGGAACTGGGGTTGTTCTGCCCGGAGAAAAAGGAGGCTCAGGGGAGACCTTATCACTCACTACAACTACCTGAAAGGAGGTTGTAGACAGGTGGGTGTCGGTCTCTTCTCCCAAGTAGCAAGTGACAGGATGAAATGGCCTCAAGTTGCACCAGGGGAGGTTTAGGTTGGATATTAGGCAAAATTTCTTCACTGAAAAGGTTGTCAAGCACTGGAACAGGCGACCCAGGGAAGCGGTTGAGTTACCATCCCTGGAAGTATTAAAAAGACATGTAGATGCGGTGTTTAAGGACATAGTTTAGTGGTAGCCTTGGCAGTGCTAGTTCCTTCTAGGACCTAGGTGGACTAGGTAGTGTTAAAGTCTTTTTCCTGCCTAAACAATTCTATGATTCTCTTCAGCTGTAAACAAACAATAGACACAAATCTTGAAAGCACTGGGATCAAGGCTAAGTGATCTCTGCTAATAATTATTATTACTTGTCTGGCAGTTCTGGAGCTTGGACAAACAAACCTCCCCGTAGGAACCACTGTACCTGATCCCTAAGGAAGAACACATAATAAGGTAAGTGCCTAGTAAATAACCACAACAGCCAGCTGCGGCTTTGTGCCTGTCATTTTCTGCTGAGAATTAACCTGGGTTAGTTCTATACCAGGAAAAAAAAGATAGAGAGGAAAAAGAATGAATGTTTGCATTTTTTGTAGCATAGATTTGCACCATATTTGTTTAACTGCACAGAGCAATAGCAATGTTTCTTTTCAAGCCAGTATTAGTTAAAGTTTAAATCAATCTCTCTGCCATTGCTAGCAGTAACTTTTAGATATGTTTGCTTGTTTGGCTTGACAGGTGTGAAAGAATTGGCTTCTTAGGCTTTTTTTTCTCATTCCTGTTGTACTTAAATGCTAATATATATATATATATATATGTAAAACATAAATAAAATCTTACTGCCATTCACTACTATCTAGTTATGGAAAGTGCAATCTTCCTGTATGACAACATCTAGCAACTAAACAGAAATCAGTTTACATTTCTGCAGATAGTTTGTATAAATTATAAATCAAGAAAAAAAACCTCACCCAAAACCAAAATATTGGAGCAAGAATATATACTGCTTTCACAAAACCAGTGCAATGACAACTTCCTCCTCCCAGAATAATTACTTAAAATAATATAATTTGAAATAAAAATACTGAAAGGTAAGTCTTCTTACAACCAAAGATGAAAGGAAAATGTGAGGTTTATGCATTGGATCTTAACCTCACAAGAAATAAGTGTTCTATATAGCTCACCAGAGCTGGTAAGGTTATCCTCAGTTTCTGTATCAAACAGGATTCTCATTTCTGAAGATGTGGATTTTATTACTGAATAGCATGGAGCAGAAGTACTGGATATACTATTATTTCAGCTGTGATTCTATGCTTCCTTTGAAGCTTTTTTGGTATACAAACAAAACATTTAACACACAATAAAAGTAATACATTGAGAAAATTTCAGATTACTTTTAACATTAGGAATTTCTGTTGAAGGAATAACTACTTTTATTGTTACCAAACTTTTTAATAGCTGCATTACCATAGTTCCTAGTATATTGCACTTCAGAAGGTTTAGTAGTATCAAAGCACCTGTGATTAACAAACCTTGTCTACTCCTAAACTTCGAGGAAGAACAAAAATATCACTAAATCACTGGAGTCTTATCTAGATCCTGGAAAGCATATTTATGCTGTGTAAACTGCAGGAGGCATCCCTTTATAATGGCCAATTGAGAAAACCATTTAAAGAACTAGAGGTTGTTGTTATGGTTGCCTTCATCTGTTGAGAACATGGTGCCAAGAAATGCGTAAAACACTGGCAGAAAATGGAACACTTCTAATTTTTATCCTTTATGTTGAAAATTAAACCCTGGTTACGACTGAGATGTAGATTCCTAGATGTATGTGTTAATGTTCACATGGTACATATTTACACCCATACAGACTGGATAGAAAAATAAAAAAAAAGAATACTAGAGAAACACTGTGTCATCCTCTTGGTATTTTGAATTTTGGCTTCATTTTGTAATTATTTAAAAAACAAAACAAAAAAAAAAGAAATGGATACTTGTTTCCATTTAGCCATTCTGGGGTTGTCTAAATTTGGAACTGCTGGAAGAACTTTATAGATTCTGGTCGAAGTGTATACTCTAGTTAGGACTTGACTACCTGCCTGAACTGATCTACAAAATGAACTGCCTGAAAATAATAATAATGTTGATATAAAAAGAAGGGACCCTTTCTTTGGAGGCACCATTAACTATGTTACATGGTTCATATTATTATAAATCTGGGTTAAATTGTGACTCACCAATGGAATGTAAGGGGAAGAAAGCCAGTGACTATTTCCTTCATTATAAGAAAAGCAAATGCAATTAGCATTTTTGTACAGACCGAGGCTGCATGTTTGAAGTGAGTGATCCCACGTATTGAAATTGTCTGCATCACAGAATGGCCTTGGTGTGTGCAAGCTGGTTCCTTTCAGATAAAACCAAATCAGCAGATAAAGTTTGGAAAAGCACCTGGTGGTTTCCAACCAGTACTTTTTTTTTTTTTTTCTTTTTTTTTTCTGGGGTGGTGTGGGGAGGGCAGAAGGTGACATCACAGAATAGGTAATTGGAAGTAATTTGGGGTAATAGCGGTAATTTTAGGTAAAAGAGGGGAAAAAAATAGTAGACGGTGGGGATAAAAGGTCCTCGATATCAACTGCTTCCTTGTGCAGATTCACTCCCTCTGCTACATATTTATACAGACATAGGTAATGACATTTGTAATCAGCCATCCCACAAGGTCCTAAGCATTAGAAATTATATAATTATACATCCTGGCTAACATGGTTGTCCATCACATCTCACACCCCGAAGTACAATGCAATGGTTGATTTCCTTTAACATTATGAAGCGTGCTTGGAATTCTGTTTCTTAAAAACAGTGTGCTTAATGGAATTATCATGGTTTGCATCCTCTTTGTGGTGTTTCTTATATTCCCCTGTGCTTTTTGTGGCACAATGATATAAAATCATTCAGGAACACACAATCAGTATCAGGGTGTGCTGTCAGTATAATTGCCATGACTCCAGGAGGTTGATGTCTTATCTTTTATTTTTCACTTTCTAACCATCTCTTGTTCCTTTTATTTCCAAAGCACTCTAGAGATTTTGTTATATTTGAAAATATATAATTGTAAACATAACCCAATATCCTATTGCATTAAATGCAATGCTAAATAATGTGTAGTGTATTGTTTAGCCACCATGAGAAAAATTAAAACCTATTTGTAAATTGTGTGTGTGTGCATGCTTATGTATGTATCTGAGTGATTAATTAGATTAAGGGTAAAAATGAATGTCTCGGAGATTATTTGCTATTCTTTTAATGTTGAATATCTTCTTATTTAATGAAAAATACAGTTGATTTCTTCAACTTTCATCAAGAAAGGAAAGCAAACTCAGAGCTTATCAGAAATTCAGATGTAAACCCCAAGTCTAATCTTTTACAATAAGTACTGATTTTATTGAAGTCAGTGGAAGTATTCCAATTCTTCAGAGTTGTTCATAAGAATAAATATATCTAATTGCAGGATAAAAAATCCCACTTTAAAAATACCTTGGGTTAAAATTAATTCTTTTTATTCCATGCGTGGTGTTATAAATATCCATCCATATGTTTTGTCCTTTGTTGAGTATAAGAACATGAAGCACAGAGCTCTGTTGTGAAAAGTTCAGCAATCTGTAAATGAACTTGAATCAAACAGTTTCCTTACAATCACCCTTTCTATTGTAGTTAAAAGTGTCAAATACTACAATATATTAGAAATTATACTTTTTTCCCCAAGACAAAGCCTGCTAAACAAATGAACTGGGCGGTGCTAGTTATAAGAATAAGCTTTCCACAGAAATTTTAGCTACGTAAGCACTCATTAGTGTTGAAAAAGGCCAGATGCCGCTCTTCCTCAGACAGTTGCCAAATTTTTTTAATGTTCCTCAGCTTTGGCTTTGTCATCTGTTCACCAAAAATCCCTTAATTTTCCCTTGATTTCTGCTTGTAGAGCCCATTAACATATTATGTCCCTGTATGTTCAAAATAATCAGTAAAAAAATAATTTTATGCTTGTTCGAGCACCATAAGTCTCATCTTACAAAAAATATTTTGAAACAAAACAGATTTTAGGTTCCTATTAGTGACTGAAAATGGGGTTATAGATCTCTAAGTTATTGTGATACATTTGAAAATAGTAATTATTATCTGTCCCTTCTAGATCTACTGTGAAGGTAAGAACAGCCCTAAGAGATCTGTCTAGGGAGCATTACAATTAGTAAATCTTCTAAGCATAATAGCACGATCGATTAAAAAGTATCAGGCACAGAAAAAGTTCCTTCCCTAGATACTTTAAAAAAATTAATACAAAGCTTAAGGGAACAGAAATGCCATCTTGTCCAAACATGGGGTATTATTAATATGGTTAGAAAATTAACCCATTTTTCCTAAAATATGATTGGAATTCAAAAGAACATTATCATTGAAGTGCATCAGAGAAAACTGATACACTGACAAGTATTCAGCTTAAAACAACTTAAATTTACTTGTCTTGGATTTAAAAAAAAAAAATGAAAAAAAAAAAAGAAGCTTTTTCAGACCAAATTTTGTACATGGAACCACAGATGTGTGTCAAAATCTGGAGAGAATAAAATAACTGAGAAACGAAGTCCACTGTTTTTTTGCCATGTGTATTTATAAAAGTCTTACAGTTCTAAGAGAACTGGGCAAGAACAGGAACAATTTTAAAGGAATATGGGCAACAAAGCAATGTGTCCTACTTTGTGCTGCTTAGCTAAGGATTGATAGTATGAGTCTGTTACAGGCTTGTAAGTTCTGTATGCCTTTTCTCTAGAAGTCCCAAATAGGGAGATCAAAATAGCAGCTACATTTTTAGAGGAAAAAAGGTGGGGTTTTCGGAAAGAAATGAAATATTTCTGCAGGGTACTGTAAGGGTAATGGGTTTTTCTGACATTTTTTGTACAAGCTTGGATGATAAACCTAACTGTAAGATAAAACTCTCTTCCTCCTAGTGTGTCAAAATTAAGGAAATGCTTACACTATGTTCAGTCTGGGAGGCAGCAACTGGTATGTGAGGTAAGATACTATTTCCTATTTTTATCTTCTAGCTGAGGCTACTGGATCAGTGCTAGTCAATGCTTTAATGCAACCTGCTCAAGCATATCCTGTAAAGGACAGAGAGCCACCCAGGCTCTCAGGCTTGTCTCACTTAGGAAGCAGTGCAAGGAAACCTCTCCTTCCTAGCTGATATAGTGCTCTGATTGTTGGGATTCTCCTTTTTTTTGCTACACAATGAAGTTTCACCATAGATGTCTAAGCAATGAATTCACTTTGCGTTGGAATGAAGAAAACACAATGCTTACACGGTCAAGTACTGCTTAAAGATAGCAAAACATCTCTCTCTTACCTCTTCTCTTCTGTTCCTTTCCTTCTGTCTGTTTCCACATGTCTTCCTACTAATTATATTTTAAACCCTGGGTACAGAGGAGAGATTAAGCTTGCCTATGATGGATAACTCTTCTACTTTAGGAACATTCAAGACCTAAATCTATTAGCAGCTACCTGTTTGGCATCTCTTCATGTGCATACTAGCCAGGCTGTTGGCGTTCTGAGTAATTTCCCACATCTAGAGAAAAAGACAACAAGGAAAAAACCCCAACAAACCAAAACCCGCAAATCAAACCTTTGAGAAACTTTGTCAGAAATTATAAACTTGATTTTAAAGAACTAAATTTTTTTCCTTGCAATTAAAATTTATCTGTCTTTACTTGTTCCTTAGGCAAAATGAAGCTTGAACATTTGAGAGGTTTTTGCTATCAATTGCTTCCTGTGTTAGTTCTAAAATGTCTAGGATGAATTAAGTACAAGAATTCTGACTATTATACAGTCTGTGAGGAGGGGAGACCTTTTGAAGATATTTCAGAATTTTCTAAAATTTAAATATATTTACAAATAAAATTACTGGAAATACTGAAATGAAAACCAGCTTATTCTGTCTGAAAGCAAGTAAAGACTTTGACAGTAATTTTTCATGTCTGGCTTCACTCACCATTTTTCAGTGAAAGCAGACCTAACAAAAAAGCTGCCTGCTTCTACTCAATTCTACGCAGTATCCTCCTATTTAAATTTTTCTCATTTCTACTGCACTTCTATGAAGCCATCTTTAACAAAATCTTTGATTTGTACACTATTTCAAAATTTCATAATTATATTTTTTTTTCTTAGCACAAATAAATTCCTTGCACAAGTAGTGATTCTTCTCAGATTTCAGACCCTAAAAACCTGAAACTGTGCAAGGGCAGTTTACATGATCTTACAGTGAATTTAAACAGCACAGGTGGCAGCAATCTGGTATAGAATACAGCATGATCTAATAATAATTTGAATATATTGAAGGCTCAAAACCAAAACTCAATTAAAAAGAAAAGTTAAGGACCTCGATAAAAGCTTGGTTAAAATCAGAACTGCTAACAATACAGCCTTAGATCATTCATAACAAAAGAAACCAAACCATCACACCAAAGCAAATCTTCATTGAAAACACACTGAAAACATGATGCCACCGGTTACTGGGTGCTGTTTTCTTCCATTTATTTTGATATGCTTTTTCATTATTTTCTAGCTACATGTATTAGAAATCCTCCTTATATATAAATGAAATATTAAGAGCAATATAAATCCTCTTAATACTAAGCTATTAGTAGCTTAGGTAAGCTACTGATTAGTTAGTCTGTATAACTTGTAATGATAACAGTCTTCCTAATTATTTATTTTTAAGATTTGTTCTGTCCAGTGAAATGGTAAAAAGTTGGTATGTTTTTGGGATGAGCTATGATTATACTAACAATGCTCCCCAAAACCTCACTCACATAATTATGTGCGTTATATCTAGACATAGGCAGATCCTCTCATTTCAAGGGAACTTGAACGTTGCTTTTTTATGTGTCCATCACTATCCTTCTTCCATTCTCCACAGTGTGACTACCACCATCACCTTATCAGACATGTTGACAGTATAATTGAAAAGAAGTATCAGTATGGAGGGTAATGTGTCAGGGAAAGCTGTATTTCATCTGAGTCTTTCTTACAACCTTTCCATTAAAAGGTCATACTTGTACAATCAGATGGAACAAGCATGTTCATCTGTTTCAACAACGCTGGCAGATGTTTCGAAGTTTCTTTTCTTGAAAACTGGAACTATTCCCTTGCCTACTATAACCTTCAAAGATTTGATTCCTTTTAGATCAGCAGTAATGCCGTAGGTTTAATTTAAAACCTGCCTTCTCATGACTAGATGGCACACAGAGATTAACATTAGTTATCAGGTTTTGATCAACAAAAATGCGTGTAGAAAACCATCCTGAATATAACTGTTCAACTGATCATACAGCGTGTGATTTATTTGTCTATGCCCAAGCTGTTTGGAATAATCGTCTTATTTTGCAAGAACAAAGTGTCTGAATCCAGGAAAGTTTTGTTTCTATTTCTTTTGTTTTAAATTGTAACTTTAGCAATAACAATTTTCAGTATCACAGTGACTGAAAGCAACTTCCTGTGTGATTTATTTTTTTAATTGCAGATTTAGTGTGAAAACTGAAAGTTCTTCTACATTTTTCTCCAGAATGTTTTACTTCTTAAGATAAGCTATTGTTCAGTGATTTTCAGTTCTATTTTCATGTATAAATTTTTGAATTTCCATTCTTCCATCATATGAATTGTCACTATTAGAGTAAATTTTGTTTGTCTTTCCTGATCCTTTTTTCTGCTTAATTTATTTTCTGATATTAGATGTTCATGTATGTTCAGATTCATGATAATGTGATTGGGGTTTTTTGTTATATTAAGAAATGGTCACCTAACACAATAAATGCAAACTATTCAGATTTAAGTTAGCTTGCATAATATGCCATCTGCTTTCAGTGTCATAACTAAAGAAATATTGTTTAAAGAAACTGAAATATAATGAGCAAGCCAACAACAACCTAGCAGTTTTCTCCAAATTTAGTGAAAGATGGTGGAATAATTATTTATTCCACGTAGTATAAACAAACAAAGAAAATATGTATTCTGGACATTCAGTTTATAATCTGATTTCTCTTTGATATTGAAAATATCTTTAGAGCTTGCTGGTGTGGGTTATATCTGTGACAAAAACTGCTGCAAAAATTCCATGTTCCATGCTTTAATTTTCAAGTTATTTTCTAGTTACAATGTTGTTGACAAAATCCACAGAAAATTATTTATTTACATTTCATCATATTTTTTTCAGCCCACATTTAAATGTAAATGTTGAAAACTTACTAACCTATAGGAACTATGCATTCAAAAGAAGTATTAAAATTTTGGGGAAGGAAATCTAAACACAGATTTGCATTTTTCTAGACAGCTTGCTGTTGAGATGAGGCCAAAACATTAGCTTTAGAGTCCACCTGCCAGCTCCTAAAATTCTGTTCTTTCCCTTTCTCTTTTGCTTGCCTCTTTCTCTTTTTCCTGCCTCTTTTAATTATACAGATCCTCAGTGAAACTGAACTTTGCTTGACTACTACAGAAAATCCCATCTGGATTTCCTTTAATCCTTTATTAGCCAGCTAGCCAGGTATTATTAATATACACATTTTTTCATCTGTTTCTCTCCTACTCTGTTATATATGCTACACTGTTTACCAGTTCTCTTCTAGATATTATTCTTCCATGATAAAAATTCCCAAATTTCAGTTTCATTTTCCTCCCAAATTAGACAACTTTCTTTTTGTAATGCTCGTCATTATGACGCTGCACTAGCATAAGAGATCTATATTTTTACTCATACTGTTGCTTTGCCGTGAAAGGCACCTTCTATACTTCACCAAGTCTTCATACTGCAGGTTTAATGTTTTTGTCAACTGTTAAAGTGAAGCGTTGTCAGCTGTGGAAAAAAACCCACAAACGCAGCAGCAGCAAGTATATAAGAGATGGATATGTGAGACATATGAAGATGGTAGAAATCATTTTCTTTTTAGCATTTCCTATATCATTTTTAAAAACAGAGAATTGAAAGAGAGTGATCTATCACATTGCATGAAACAGCTATCAGAGGTTACATGGAGGAAGAAGGATTATGTGGATAATGGGAAAACAGCAGCTAACAGTTGAGATTTATAAAAACCATGACCTAGCAATGAGCTGCATAGATGCTGGCTTTTCTGCCTCTCTGACAACTCATATAACTGTAATGTGTTTTCCATCTAATTGTAGGGATCCAGCTGCTCAGGGCTCGTTGCAGGATTAACACTTGTATTTGAAATGGAACGAGCCTAGTAGTAGAGAAGAGGAAGGCAGGCGAGACAAGGGTCTAATTTTGCACCCGTGAGCAAAAGTAACAGCCACTGGGAATGAGAGTCATTATTAAATCTCAATACAGAAAACATATAGAAGGCTTCTGGTATAAAGAAAACTCCTTATGGAATTACTGTCTAGTAACTGAATTAGGTAATAAATGTTCTACAGTGCTGCCTATTTTAAGAGATCAAGATTTTTGTTTTTAAAGGAATAAAAATCGATTTTCAGAAAAAGAAAAGTGAGCTGCATAATCCCCATCTTTTAATGTTTAAGTTATGTCCCCAGTAAATCACAGAACAAAATATTGAAAGACAAACGAAGATGATGTCATTGACACACTCAAAAATTTATTTGGTGACATTATAGACATTTCAGTGTGCATGTGAAGAAAGTAATCATGCCTTCTTTCTGCAAAAGGAAGATGAGCTAAGGAAGCTTCTGTCTGCATTGTCAGATGGTGTATTGACATTTCAGCACCGTAACAGATCCAGCTGTCCTCTGTCCTTGGAGTGTGAGAGTCTAGCTAATATAGTATGCTGAAAGAAATAGACAAGGATGTCTGACTTCATATCATGTTGGTCTCCCAATTAATTGAGCCAGAAAATGTAAAACCATTCCCCAGCCAGAACAGTTGTCTCATTCCTATCTCAGCTGTGGCAGGTGAGGAGGAAGAAGGGTTGAAACTGTAAACTGAGGACAAACCAAAACATCTATGAACCTTCATTAAATGAGGAACTGTAGGAGACTGTAGATAAAATGTTGAAGCTCAGTGACGCTGAAGAAATTTGTTAATATGTATCAGCTTTTTGTTGCCTAGAAGAGATCTTTTGCTCGATCATTACACTGACGTTCTAAAGCACAAAATAAATTTGATGTGGTAGAAGAAGCAAAGGATAGACTGATCTCTATACTACAGAGATATCTGCTCCCACATAAGACCAGAAATTATTTCATTTTTAAAACAGGCAAATATAAACTGCTTAAAAATGAGATCTTTCTAACAGATAGATTGGAGGTGTAATGGCTTTTTGGATGTATGAGGAGCTCTGGTGCTGAAATGAAAAAGTCTTGATTGATCAAAACATTAAAAAATTGCTGCAGGGAACAGTTTCATTTGAGTTCATAGTAAACTTGAGCTGATTAGTTTACCTTTTCACTCCTAACCACTCTAATTTTTATATATTTATTTATTAAACTTTTAATGTAATTTATTACATTATATATTAAACACAACAATTATGAAGTTGTTCTTGGTTGAATAAAAATAATAAACTCTGATTAACAGAATTAAACTAAACACTCAGAAGTGATTGAGTTGAACTTGGAGGTCCCATTACCTTCAAGTAAGAAAGATTTATTTGAATTAAATGTTGATTACATTAGTCATTCCTCACAATTTGTTCTTTTTCTTACCTGCTAAACTATAGAGTGGTCCCACAGAGAAACAGTCAACAGTGCAGTCGGGGTAGAAAATCCTGTCATTGCAGAGTGAGTTTCTCTTGTGAATGTAGTGGTCCTGTGTTGTGTGTCCTGTTATGCCGAAGTTCAGAATTGATAAGCAGAAATTTCCTTTTTGGTGATTTTTTAAAAAATACGAACAGGATTCATGTATAAAAGACTTGTCTAGGGGATTTAAATATTCCTAATTCATCCAGTAAAACAAAGCCTTCTGTGGAAAACTTGCATCCACTCACTTGATGATATCCTGAAGTATAACATGACATGTTTTTCTCATAATGCAGTTTTACATCTTCAAAATAGCTACAGCACAGCAAAATGGACTATCCACAGCTGGTGTGGTATGGGTTTTGCAGGGACTTGGAGTGATAAACATCTTTCCCTCAACTTTGTTCTTTCTGGTATTTTGGTCAGAATGTTTTTTACGATAGTGCTGAAATAACTGGGAATACTCTTCCACCAAGGAGAACAAAACACATACAACCTGTAAAGCCACCGTTCCGCCTCTGCTAAAGAGTCTTTAATTTTCAGTCTCCTCAATGAGTTTTTTAAACAGGATATCGAGCACAGTATACTAAAACTAGAACAGAGCAGTTCTTGTTGATTGTTTTTTCTCCTGAAAAATGTTAAGCATTCTTAGTTATTTTGGGCATCTCTGCTGTTTCTATTTTATTCCAGTGTTTACAAGCAAGCAGACATCCTGTACTCAGTTTAAGTGTAATTATAAATCTGTTCCAACTTCATAACCCGTTTTCCTTCTATTTTTTCCATTTCTCTTTATCAATAAGCAGCACCTGTCCCCTCAAACTTCTTAACTACACTGGTACCTCATCACACTAAATACAATTTCCAGTGCCTTTGGAAATATAATTGTAGCAGCTTTTTAGTAATAATTATATCAGGATCTGCAGACCTCAAATAATCCTATCAATGATTGGTGTTTTATAGAGTTCCTGCCACTTAGATATCACTATGTGATCAGAAAAGGCTTTCTTCCCTGTGGAGAAAAGGTTCAGTTAATAGGAATCAAAATTCAGGGGTGGAATCAGAGAAGTAGAAACACGATACTATAAAAGTGCCTTAAGCCAGAATTTCCTCAGTCATTTCTATGAATGATAACACTGGAGAAGCTGAATCATATAAGCTATAATGCTATTTTATATAAGGGCAACAAACCAAACAGTTTTTTCAAACATTTGTGAAAGAGTCCAAAGACCAAAGAACTGGAGTTCTTGTTTCATAGTCTTTCTTCTTTGCTATTTTATATGTCCATATTTCAGATGATTATCCTGAAATGATGACTCATCGTTTGGAATCACCTACATTTTATGAACGTTATTTGAAAGGGCAAGTCTAAGCGTTGTCAGTGTTATCAGAACCGACTGGCACAAGGAAGGTAGTGATCCTTCAGTGGTAACAAATATCTGTTTTAGAAAGCAGTAATAGCCATTTGCTTACTAGGATGGCCTATAATGTAGTCTTCTGCATCTTGGAACAGCAAATGCCAGTACTATGACAAGAAATTGAATTTGGAATTCATACTCAGACCAGGATCACACAAAAAAACAACCAAACAAACGAAAACCTGAAAAAATCGATATTGCATTTCCCAAAGGCACTGATGAATACATTACATCTGCTAGAGACAGGTTAAAAAAAAAAAAAAAAAGAGAGAGAGAGAGATATTTTACAGGGCAACATCAGTGCTTATTATTTTATCTGATTGAATTTCTGGGCCTGAGAACATGACTATGTGCAGGAGTGAGATACCTGAAAATCCATGAGAAAAAAGAATAGGGAAGTTAACCAAAAGAGATTTTCAATGTTAAGATAATAAGGTTTTGAAATTTCATGTAAGCAAAATGAAAACAGAAAAGAGCCTAAGAAATTTTCCTTTTAGGCAGCTAAATAGGTAATTAACTTGATCAGGTTCAGACAGTAAATATACTACTCATCACTGAAGACCTAGCTTGAACATAATGCAACTTTTAAACAAATTTAAAATGCTAGTACAATCCAGCATAAAGCAAACCACTTTCAGGGTGTGCCAGCATTAATTTGGAGTCAGTTTATTACATATTTCTTTGCCCATTTTAACTTGTGAAATATAGGAAAAGAACATTAATATTTAATATTAAAATAAATGAGGAAAATATATTCTTAATGTGAATCTTGAAAAGCTTATGCTTGTTTTAGGCCATAAGAAATTATCTTATCTTTTTAATAAAAATAAGTTACATAATTTATTGTTTCTGCTTTTATTATTGAAGCAATGTCTTGGAGCCAGGTCCAAAGAAACCATGTTTAGTTGGCTGGAACAGGACTTCGATAACAATTAAAGATCTCTGTTACAAACAATCAGAACAAAAGCACTATTCAGGAATTAAACTACTTTTGAACTTGAAAGATACTTTCAATTTTTGCTTGAAAATTCACATTTGGAGGCTTTTACATAGAGGTCTTTTGTCCTATGCAGCTACAAATGTGACTCCCATTTACACTATAATTGGATCTAGGAACTGCACAGAGTAGTGTCTCAGTGCTCTGAAGGTCCAAATTTGTTACGTGCATGTAGAGTACATTTAACATATGTGGATATCACTGGGCTTTGCCCAGGAGCTAGTAATTACTTTTATTGAAAGCCACAACTGGAGGCACGTCTTCTTTACATTATCGTTGTATGTTATTTACTTATATTACTATATATATTGGTTTTTTTGGGTAAATTGCTAAGCAATTTAAGCTAAGGTAAGAGTTTTGGACTGTAGACCAATGAATAAAAGAATTTAAAACTACACTACCTATTGCCTAGGAAAAAGCTTACCTTGCTTGAACAAGGCTGCCCTGGAGCATTTTTCCATACTCTCTTGAAGCTGCAACGTTTAAAAAGAAAATGTAGGAACTGTGGTGGCAGAAATAACAGAAAGCTAGAGACTGCTGTAATACAAGAATCCTTTTTTCTTCTTTCTGTGCCAAGGACTGTGTTTCCTTTATCTCAATGACTGTTTAATGTCTAATGGGTAAAGCAATCTCTAGAACAGACTAGAATCCAGCATAATCAATGTATGTTCCATTTCTTTACAAAGTTATGTACATACTTTCATACTCAGCTATGTGGGATTCATATATATGAAAGCAGAACTTTGTTTTGCAATTCTATTAACCTTGTTACCATCTGCTGTCAGTGGAAAGAAGTAGGTGCTTCTAAGACTATTCATCTGAACCCTCTTAAGACATATAAAATATGTCAAACTAAAACCTCAGGTGTCCATTTGTAACTGTTTACTAAAAAGCAGTTTGAGATGACTAGCCACATCTAGCTGCCTGTGCCTAAAATAACTTCTAAAGTTAGGTGAGGTGGAATCCACCTCTCTGGCCCTGTTTTGTTCATCACTGGTGATGTGACAAAAAAAAACAAAACAAAAAAACAACCAAACCAAAAAAACCCCAGCTGATATCAGGCTCAACTCTAGTGATTGGAACACCTTTTTTAAAGAGTTAGATTTTGACCTCATTTATCTGGAAAACAGCAACAAAACCAAAACATCCAAACCCCAGGCATCTCACAATTATGTAAGGGCTGTGAGAGAAAAATCAGGAAGAAAGGTGTAAGCCGTATTTATGTTTTAAAAAAAATAAGTCAAGAACTCTGGGTCATGAGTCCAGGAGACTCGTTGTTGCCCTGTGCACAGTAACTAACCATAAACATATATACATACTGCAGACGAACCACAAACAATTTTCTGCTTAGTGCACAAAGGTTTTCTTCACTCTCACTTTCATTCTTCTTTTTTCTTTTTTTTTTCTTTCTTTTTTTTTTTTTTTTCTTGTTGTCTCATCAACTGCCTTCTTGAACATCTGTACAGAAACTCAAAAGCTAATTCTGAAGCCAATTTCCACTTTGGAAACCATACAAGTAACACGTATAAATTACAGTTGTATTTTCTAGTATGTGACCACTGACTTTCAACATTTTTAAAGTATCTGTTGATTTAGTCAGCCTGCAGTTAATTTATTGTGGAAGATACTGAAAAACATGAGCAAGCAAACATGCTGTTCATATTCTATTTTTGCATTAAATAAATATGAAAATGGAGGTCACAGAGTTCAATACTGTAATAAAAACATTTCCATTTTAGGATTTTTGTGAAATTTGTATGTAATATACTAAGCAAAAAGAAATTATAAATCATTTAAGAGAAACATCAGGGGAAAAATATATCCAGACAGTTTATAATTTATTTTTGAATCAGTAAAACTTAGTAATCACTTTGTAAGTTAGTGGAGTCTCGATTAGGTAAAGACTAAAACTTTACAGATCTGAAAAAAAACCCAACAAACCCTCTTCAGTCTTTGGATGGCTGGTAGCAAATGTGAATGTCTGGAATTAAGTGATAAGGAGGCATAACTTGATGGTGCTTTGTCTCTTTTCGGGATATCCCCCATATATCAAGAAAACATCTAAAACTCCCTGAAATTATGGATATATTAATTCAATACTGAATTGGTAAGTACTTTTTATTCAAATAATAATGTGTAAATGTTATTGTTTTCTAAAATTATTTTCCATCCCAAAATGGATTAAGTTAATGTAGTTCCTTGCAGTGAAATTAGATCAGAGTGGTCTTAAACCACTCTCGCTCTAAATGGCTCATATATGAAATTAAAATATTCCCACTAAATCATCTGGGCATTTCTGTCTAAAGATATTTAAATTTGTCCATTGATTTCTTTTCCATCTGGAACATATTTATATATAATGAATCATTGATAAGAAATATTTTCAGAGTAAAAAGCTTTAGATTAATGAGTTGTGTATTCCTGAGGGTTTGTTTTCTATCCTAGTTGAGAAGATGTTCCAGAGGAATTTTACTTGTATTTTCATTGTATTATGTACTGTATTAATGAGACAACCAGCAGCTTGTCAGACCACATGGACCTGAGTACTAGAATGTATTGATTTAATCATAAAGAAACTACTAAGCTAAAATATCTTCAAGACAGATACTACTACAAGGAAGTGTACTTCACAAAATCCGTATGTGCTGAACAGCAAAAGCCTGAAAACTTAAATCCTTCAAAGATCTTAAGTAGTTTTCCATTCTGAGACCACAGAAAAAAATAAGGTATCCTGTGGAAACCTAATGTTATTTGGTTTTGTCCTCTATCATTTAGTGTCTCTAATTGAAGACAGGTTTTAGATTACTCAGAAGAATTCTGTCTCTAATGTGCTAGTGTAGTGAAAATTAGGCTACGTTGACTTGGTGCCAGCCTAGATGCTAAGAGTAGACACTATAAAAATGCTTAGCTCATGCAAAAGTCTCAACCTCAAAAATATATGAACATTGCTAACAGAAAAGGAAAAAAAAACCCAAAATCCACCAAAACCACTGACCCAGAACAATCAAGCATAACAGTACTGGTTCCTTAACTGTATTGCACTAAGTAATCATCACCAGGCATCAACATAGAGCTAATCATCATGCAGTTAATAAGAATATGAGTACACCCTTTGAAAATGATACAACAATTAGCAATGAAGTACCATGGAAAATTTCAGAGCTTTGTGTGTTTTCTAAGATACAGTGATGTTTTGGGCACTTGGTGGAGCAGCATGAAATTTAAACCTTAATTCTTAAGTGTCTTAATTTAAAAATTCTTAAATGTTTTAAGACTTCAGGAAACTAGCTAGGTGGCTAGCTTATTAAGCTAAATCTCAAACTACTTTCAGATATAGAAGTGCAAAAAAGTGAAGGTCTCATTGCACCTGCATGTGGGAGCCTTAGCACAAAAAATCCCAGAGAAATTTGATATCAGAGCAATACTCCTCCATGCAGAGCTCTTATTTTAGGATTTATTGCTAATAAAAGCTGCATTATTACAGATGTAGTAAATGGATGTATTTAATATGTCACTTTGCTTTCAGGTAGACTGGATCTCCCGTAGCCTACTTTCTATTCCTCACAAAGTAAGCCAGTCTGGTTTTGTTCTATGGTCACTTTGAGCCGTTGAAGTTAAGAAGGGGGATTTTGTTTGTTTTTGGTTTGGTTTTTTTTTTCCCCCCTGATGTTTCTTGCCTGACATTATTTAATTTGAATTTCCCCCCCCCCCCCCCCGCCCCCTTTTTTTTTTTTGCCTACATTAGGTTGAAAGTTTTAACTTACAGTATTATTTAGGAAAATATTTGCAGAATTACAGAAGTCAACTAGCGTAATAAAATCCTCTCTACCATTGCACAAACATCTTTCCAAGTTGTTCTTGAGGTAAGGAAAAGTCATCTATATCTATGTCACAGAGCACTGAACACATGACTGGGGCTCTGAAATATTGCTAAGAAGTCTATATGAAGTCTACATCTAGGAAGTCTGCATCACTGCAAGGTGATATTCTCTCTCTAGCAAGAATGAGCTACCAGAAAAAACCCCACAACATTTTAAATAAAATTATCTCTTCCATGGACCAGCTTCATTTACTCTTGCACTCTTTCAAAACAAAAGTCACTACAGGTTTTATTCAAGAAATTACTTTATATGAACACTGGAGAGGGTGTCAGTCATTGCAGTGAGGTAATGGCATAAACACCTTAGCTACTCTTATGTCACTAGAACCCAGCTTAGTCCTGGGCCCCAGTTCCCTGGTCATTCACATACTTTGTATGTTGGTTTTCTCTATGAAAAGGCTTTTGTAATTCTGAAATAATTCCATGAGAAAGCTACCCCTATGGTCATATGGATGAAACCATAGTAGTTTTATTATTGCCACCCTATACAGTTCTTCAAGATCACCCAAGCATCTGTTGAACACTGGAAAACTCCCAGGCAACCTCAGCCCAGGTTCCTGTGTAGGAAACAGGCACGTCAGGGTATAATTCACAACAAGGTGGCCTGTGACAGAGTTTTCATTATTTTAGGCACACTGACCAGAAAAAAAACCCAACACGATAATGATATCTGAGCATCACAGATATAGTACCTTTAAATCTGTAGCCAGTCTACTCCAGAAATAGTGAAGTATTGCAGGCACGAGTTTATTATTCGGCATTTGGTCTTGAGCTGAAGGGAAATTCCCTTGGAGCAGACAACTTTGTCCAAGTAGATGTAAACAAACAGCACTGATGACCAAGACGTACACAGCAGATTCAAGTTGTCCAGATCCAGAGTGTATTCTACCACATCTCTCTGCATATATTTAGCAAGTTTCTTCTTTATCAAGTTTTACTCTTTTATGTATACTTTTAAAGTGGCTAATTATGTCTTCTATAGATTCAAAATGGTTTTTCACACTGGTTATACATGTCGTGTTCAGTTCATGCTATACATTTATAGCTTATGTTTGTATAAAATAGTATTTCATATAAAAATTATAAATATAACAAAAATATATTTTACATGTTATTACTGGAAAATATCAGAGTTCTGTGATGTATACCTTGACTGCTTATTTTGATGCAGTATGGATTTTCTGCTCAATAGCCTGTTATATAGCTGCCTGTAAATCACAAAATCCCAATTACTGAAGTTACACAACTAAAATAATTACCCTTCATATTATTTAGCTGTATATAACTCCTTAATTCTGCGTACAGTCTAGCAGCAGATAGAAAATCACTGATGAATTTCCACAGTTCAGTGTGTGTCTGGCTGGTTTGGTATTTCACAGTTTTATTCCACTTTTCAAACTCTGATTTTGATATTTATCATACCTTCCCATTTGTATAGCATCAAATTTCCATTTAGTTTTGAAAAGATGAAAGCATATTTTCTTTCATCCCAGTACTTTTCACTGCTTACCTGTTAAATGACATAGACTAAACTTTATAATCTTTTGGCTGTATTTAAAATTCACCAATAAACCTTACTATTTACTCTAAATTCTGCTGGAATTTAAGTTCAGATTGTTACCTCTGTGGAATCCAATTCAAAGAACATGCCCGAGAAAGGTCTGGAGTAATTTCCTCCACTGAAACCTCCCCCCTCAGACAATGTAATTTTCATCAACTCCAGACTTGCTGCTGGCTCTTTTTTAATGATTCATTCTCTACAAAGATCAGAGACTTTATATGCCTTTTAAAGTTATGTTTTTTTAACCCCAATTAACAGTTCAAAATTTTGTATTACATTCTCAAAGTTCACCCACAGAAGTAAATAGGCTAGACTTACAACTCTTACAGTGATACGAAACCCGTGCCATTTCACTGTCCTCTTGAGTATAAAATCCGTGCAAGAAAGTGAAGGATATGCACAATATTCATGTCTCAGGAGATGGACGCTGAATATGGTGGAAATGTTAGTACCACGGGAACAATTTGTCTCAGGTATTTCTTTGGAGACATTAGGGGAAGCTTTGATTTATTACATTATGGCAATTATTATATACATATAGTAATAATTAATTTTTTTCTCATTTACTTCAATTATGAACTGTGAGTAGCAAAATGCTTGAAGTGAATCAGAACTTTCCTCATATGGACCTCATGCACCATCTGTCAAAATTGTGGAGAACCAAGTGGTTTATGAAAAAGGTCTTGAGGGGGGAAAAGAAAAACAAATCTATTTAAATTTTTTCCACAAAATTCACAAATTTTGTCTTTGATCTCTGTCGCCAAATATAATCTCTGCACATCTGATATTTCTCTTTCCATCTGCAATACTTTAACTCAAACTCAGGCTGTTCTTCAATGAATGACATATTGGTTAGAATTGTAAAAAAATGTTCTTTACAATGGAATGTATTTCAGGAAATAATTTTTATTTCACAGAAATTTTAGTTGTAAGTTACCGAATTTCAATTTAAAAACAAATATTTAAGGACAATTTGGTCTGTATATCAAAATGTAGACTTTGTCAGGTCTTGAGAATAAATGCTTTCATTCATTTTTACCTTTGTAATTCATACTAGTGATCCCCAGGACAAAGGAGTTTCAATCATTCTAGTTATTCTGTCCAAATATTCTGTAAAAAGATCACTGTGCTACTTTGAAAATAATATTACACTGGGATCAGTGAGCCCATTGTCAGATCCACTGGATATTATCACAAAAGAAATTATGTGTAATATTTTCTGCCTTTCTTACAATTATTTCTTTGGCCAATTATTTTAATTTACAACAGTCCCCTAAAAAAGAACTTTCAGTATTTCATTGAACAACTGCAGTTTTCTAAAAAATACCCTGACAGTCAATATCCAATATGTAGTTTTCTCATCAACATTTCCAAAAAACCTAGTTCATTTTAAGACAAAATATTGACATCTTTTAAGTATGTAGGAGAAATCCACTGCTAATAAATTGCATGAGTGAAAACTAGTTCAAGTGCTAGTGAGAAGAGGCACAATCCCTTCTTTATTAGTAGCAATATCTGTTGTGTCTATTTCGTTATTTCTTAAAGGAGCAGATAGAGGGTTGACATTTTCTCACCTAACCTTTAACGTTCAGGAGTTTAATGCCTGGTCTCAAGGCGTAGGCTAGATAACTAATTAAGGTTCATCCTATATTAAGATACAACAGATTCCCCCTTAGAGTTGCTTATCTTTCAGTTTTCATGTACTAAAGTAGGCAATATGAATCACAGCCACAACATAGGCTTATCTGTGTGGAATTTCTAGTCCCCCTTGAGTGGAGTTCATGCTCCTCTGTGTGCTGTAAAAATACTTATACTCCCCAGATTATACTATATCTATTCTTGGTGCTTTTATTATTTTTGGTTTTGATTTCTAATACAGAGAATATAATAACCACGTTTCTCTTTAAATATTTGTTTCCTTTTTCTTTAATACAACCTTTTTTTTGTCAGCTTCCACCTGTTCCTTATTGCCATAAGGACAGATTAAATACATTTATTTCTATTTTATTTTCTATTTAGCACCCGAAAATTTGGTGTTAAAAGACAATATGTGCTGTCACTATAAATCTTGAGTGCAGATGTATTTTTTGCCAAACTCCATGAGTACTTTTGCCTTATAAATTGAATGGAAAACGTGAATTTTGCACTTGATATTTTGTGCAAATAGAAAACGTGACTTTTGATCTGTTTCAAATATTTTTTAGTTACATTTTAAGATACAAAGAAGTTAAAACCTGAATTACAAGATTACATTATCAAGAAAAACTAATGAGGCTTCTCTTCATATATTCTTCTTGTTCCCAGGAAGTTCTTGCCTTTGTTCAGAACACTTGGCTTGCACCTAAACTCAATGGATTTCCTTGTCTCTCTTTGAGGCCCAAGGCCATCTGTACAGTATTCTGCAGAACTTGTGTGTAAAAGCATCCTTGGATAGGAGCAGACCCTGACGGCCAAGCTAGGAATGTGATAGGTCTAGAAATCCCTGGAAAGGTCTGGTCATACCTACCCCACACAGAACTTGAACCAGGTTTTTTCCCGATCCTGTGTTTCTAAGTGGACTTACCTCTGTGAGTGTAGATTTTCGGTTCAGAGCGACTGAAATAATGTTGACATTTGTTTTGCTTCTTGCCAGTTGCTTTTAGGGTATGTTGCATTCTGCAGGCGATGACAGGAGGTGAAGTAGAAGAGATGACTGAGAAAATAACAGTAGCGGCCTAAAGATTAGCTGGGATGTGGGATCTTTTCATTTTTCCAGAAAGAGAATCACTGGGCAGGACAGATTCAAAATTCTTTGCAATCAGATTGTGCAGATGAGTCTGCACTTGCCTCTGCAACACAGTATGTAGAAGGAAGATGATCACTTTACTTCCAGAAAACAAAATCAAGCAGCTTGGTAGTGCCTCTCCTGGAAATTGGGAGACAGAAATCTGGATCTCTTTCAAAAAAGAAAGAAATGTGTTCTGATTTCTGAACATGTTCTCTTTAACCACCACCTCCTTACAACAGGAGAGGATATGCATGCACATCACTTGAACAGTCTGAATGTTGAACAGTGGGACAGCGGGACTCCCAGCATTACACTTAGTCTTGCTATGGGGTAAAGGGAACATGCCGTAGATACGGAGCCAAGAATTTGTCATTCGCTTAATTAAAATCTTTAATAATCTTATTGGAATGCAACACTTATTAGTTAAATTACAATATTGCTAACTCTTACAATCCAAATAATAGCAAAACCAGTGTTATTAATAATTGTTATTTAAGAATACATATTAACATCCATGACTTTCCCCCAGTACTGTGTTCACACTTTCAGCATTCCTAAAGTGGAAGGCTTAATTTCCTTGAGCAGGAAGATGGTGATGTGTCCCAGTGGGTTTCTGTCATTTTAAGGAGTTTGGCACCAGTGATGGGGGTCCCTTCCTCCACAGCCCTGGGGACTGCTTTGGCTTGTTTTCTAGGTGTTTCCTCACTTGTGTCTGCTGCCTTCTGGCTGCTCCCAGCTGAAGGTGACCGTGGCCCCACGGCCTCCCCAGGCTCAGCCCCCCCAGGGCTCCTGTGTGCTGGGCAGCGGCCCCCTGGGTTTGCCAGACCCGTCCCAGGGAGGCGTTGGCAGGGCCCAGGCTCAGGCAGGAGTCCAGCGGCACTGGCTTAACTCTGCTTAATCCATTGGGGAAATGAATCCTGGGGTAAAGTGATCTCCTGGATTCTTACTGGGCTAAAGTATAAACCAGGCAAGTATCTTCTGCAGTCAGAATTGAAGCACTTCTGACAAATCAAAGACATTTCAAGAACTGGAATATTATGCCTAAAAAGTTGTGATGCCTTGGGAATCCAGTCTGTTTGACACTTCCACAGTTAAAAAGTGATACACTGAAGTTAGCAGAACTGTGAATTTTCAATTAGACACCTAACATTCGAATTCTCACTTTACTTTTCTAAATATAACTATTGGATCAAGACACCATTTCCCTGTTAAGCTAGGATTTTCAGATCAAAACAGTTAAATTGGGAACAGATGCAAAACGGTGGGTTTGTTTGTTCAATGAACACTCAAAACCAAATACAATAGCATTGGGTGTGAGGGAAGGTGCTAACTAGCTAGTTGTGATTCTGATGATGGTTTTGGCACATTCTAAATTGTATAAGCAAGTAATTGACTTTGTATTGTATATTATCACTGTTATCATCAGCACATCAAAGAGACAGATAAATTGTCCAGCTGTCTCTATAATATTCCCACGTGTGTCTTTAGTAGGGGAAACCGTTCGTGTTTTTTATTTTATTTGCTTCTACCATTGCTTAATTGCAGTCCTTATCATTTTCATTTAAAACTTCATGATCCAGAGCTCAAGAATGGAGAACTGAAAGTTAAATTTAGTAACAATTGTGTAAAATAATAAAGCAGGCAAACGTCTGCTCTTGCAACTTTCAACTTCCACACTTTCAGTGGATATACTGACTTTACAATTACTGATGTGTTAATAACTTAAAAAAGCATATCTAGCTTGCCTTATGGATAACTAACCAGATCCTAATGTGATCAATCAGAGCCTCAAATCTGCAGATGTCATCCTTTATTTCTACAATATACACTATCAGGTTTTAATTTAGTGTTGTTACATGCACAGGAAATGAACAGAAGATTAAAGAGGAAATTGCTTTCCCCTTCTGTCACCACTGGTACTGTATAATTTCATTTATTGTTAAAAGCTGTTTTATAAAGCCGAATATACCAATAAAGCTAACTTATGTTTTGCTGTTATGTAAGTGAAGCAAGAGTCCATTGACCTTAACTCTTAGTTCAAACAATAACATGTCTATTATGAGTGTAACATGAGAAGAATCTTGTACATCAGATCTTCTGCTGTAGAAAGATGGATTATGTCACAGGCTTGGTAAAAACCTGGGTCAAGACATGCTCAGATAACTTTATAATTCTGTATGATTCAAACTTGAATTTGGAGTTTAAAGTGGTAGAGAAAAAACTTCTAAATTGTACCTCAGCGTCCTTTTTCACACAATTTATCCTAAGTAAATTGTATTGTCAGCTGAACACATATATTTGTGTTTTTCCATTTTCACATACTTTTCCATAGGCAGAGGAAATTACTGCTATCATTTTGTTGTCAGCTACTCATGATCATTCATTTTCTCCTGACTGAGGTTACCAGTCCTCTTACCTCTGCTGGTTGCAAGATCACTCCTAAACCATTTTGGATGGTATGAACTGAATTATAGACATTTCATATGGAAAGTTTTTGCCAAGACAGCAGTTCTAAGAAATCAGTTTACATTTGTTGGTTGAGCCTACAGTAATAACCACTTCAACCAAATGTATGTGCAGACAACCTTAATTGGCAGAGGAAGAAAACATTACAGGACATGATTCACTTAATATGTTGACCTTTTTAATTGGAAAATACAGTCATAAAATCTGGTAGATAGATAGACAGACTTCCTGTGTAAGGCAGGTCATAAATTTTAACTCAGTAATTCCCACATCAAGGCAACGAGACAGTCATGACTGTAAGATTTATCAGAGTTTCTGTTGTGGTTGAGAGTGGCGGATTTTTTTTGAAATAGTATGTGCATAGATCACAAAACACCTGCGTTTAAGTAATGTCTGCATTTAAATTAAAACTCAGATGCTGAGCTATATGTGTGACGTATTCTGTTACAGGTTATATTGTTTCCCACCCTTTATCAAGTAACTAGTCCTGTTTACTAGAATCTGTAGCTTCAGTTTTCTAATTTCATAACTTCTTCATACTCTTAGATGTAAGGGTGCAAGATTTTCCAGGAATTCTGAGTCAGACTTCTCAGTTCTCCACAAGGAGACCTTCCATTTGATAAATCTCTTGCTGTTTAATAGCTATGAAATTGAGCTGAAACACAAATTTTTTGAGAGTGCATAAAACAACTTTCTGAATATCAGTGTGTGCCATGGTAGTCTGTGGAGACTAGCCAATGGCATCTTGAGAGCTATCCATCTGGTCTCTGCAAGCTAAGAAGTGCCAGAATTGCAGACAAGTAAAACTAGGCAAGATGACCCCACTTTCTTATACCTAAACTACAGACATTTGCTATCCTCACTGTATAAGTCAGAGAAATATTATTCCTGATTTACTGTCACTGAGAAAGCAGTGTCAGCAGAAGTCCTGTCTAAGGATATGTTTATTATAAAAATGTATTTCTGCGCTTAGGGAGAATAAATTTCTTTCCTTTTAACACCCACAGAAACAGTTTCACTATAACTGGTTAAAAGCACAGCATGATCAGAGTAAAGCGTGGAAGAGGCAAGAGAGATCAATTACATAATTATTACACAGAAACTGTGAAATGTGACAGCCTACACAGATTCTCCCCATTTCCTGAGGAATCACTTTCTATGATTCCCTTGGCTGTATTGAGTAAATCTCCACTGATCACAACACTAACCGAGACAAGTAACTCATACATAAATCACATTCCTGATACCTTGCAATAGGGAGGTAAAATCCACCCAGACCACAGACTCTTACAGCTCTGGAGTGGAACTTGTATAACTGCTTCTTTCCACTTTCTTCTGCAACTAAATACACAGGTGATCCATTTGCCATACTTTGCTATACTTTCTTTCCTCTTCTTCAATACCTAGTCGTCTTCCTCGCCTGCACTTGTGCTACTTACAGATGACCAACCTAACCTGTTGGAAAACTTCTGTGAAGGTCAACAACCTCCTACACAAAGAAGGGGCAACTCCCTAGGGCTCTGTGAAGGATGAAGAATCTGGAGCCTATCTGGGAAACAGGGTTTAAACTATTAAATTGTAAAGAATTCAAGTGGATTATTATTTTTTTTTAATTCCTCCAGCTTGTGACCACTGCCTCTTGTTCTTTCCCTGTGCATCTCTGAGAAATGTTTGTTCCATTTTTCTCTATACCTTCCTTTTTGCAGCAGTCAGGTCCTCCCCTATAAGTATTCTCTTCTCCAGGGTACACAGACCTTCAGCCCCTCATGTTACGTGTGTCAGTCCTATAAGCATCTTACTGGTATTTTGCTGGATTTTATCCAGGTTATTGGCATGGCTTTATTACAAGGAGCCATATTTCACACAGTATTACAGATGTTGCCTCATGAATGCCAAGTAGAAGTCATTGATTACTTCCCTTCATCTACAACTATATTTTTATTTATTCAGCCCAGTAACCAGTGAGTTTTCACTTCCTTAAGGGTACCCTGCTAATGCATGTTCAAATCCCCCAGTCCTTCCCTGCAAGGCTGGGAAAGAGCCAGTCAGTTCCAAGTCCATACTGATGCATAGGTCTCTTCCACCCCGGGTGCAGGGTTTCACATTTGTCTCTGTTGGACTTCCTCAGTTTCCAGTGGCTCATTCCTTCAGGTTTTTGGCATATCTCTGAATGGAAATCCTCCCTACCACTAATAACCACTCTCCATTAGTGTTGTCCACAGTAGGGATGAGGGTTAACTCTCTTCCCATCATCGATGAAGATCTTAAGTCAGTACCTGTGGAATGCAGATGTGATCAGATACTAGTTAGATTTCAAAGGGTTGTCTGTAAGGGCCCTTTCTGAGAACAGGCTTTGTTCATTGTCTGAGTGCCAGGTTGCAGAGTGATTATGCCTTAAAAAGTAGTGAGGAAGCAACTAGCGCTAAACCTGGCACTCTGAGCTCACCTGCAAAACAATCCTGTGCACACCTGTCTGCAATGAGGGGCTGCCCAAAGCCTCCCAATGAAGGGTGTGCCCAAAGCCTCCCACAGCTTAAGTATTGGGGAAGAAGAAAGTTCCTCAGGTGAGTATGGAGGAAGAAAACAGCTTGGTGGAGTGTGAACTTACTGCAAAGGTGCATTGCTGCATGTATGCATATTTCAGGGCAGAACTTCAGTAGGTAAGAATTATACATAACTAGCACTTATGTATGCAATAGAGGATCTCACATAGGGTCTGTGCCTTTATATGCCACAGTTGTCCACTAGTTTTTTAAGCCTGATAGATAAACCACTTTTTACCCACCTTGTAATCCACACAGCCTGTTTGTGTCTTACCACTTTGACTTTCAGGTTGCTATTGGAGCTAATTTAAAATAAATGTTGCTAAAGTTAAAGAAAACATCTACTCTTGTCCACAGAGCCAGTCATTTCACGATATGAACTGATTAAGTAGTCAAGGAAAACTTGTTTTTGATAAATTCTTACTACCTGTTCCTAGGCACCTTGTCCTTCCTGTTCTTGGAAATTGCTTCTAGAAGAACTTGCTCCATAGTCTATGTAGAGACTGATGCAAGGCTAATCGCCTGCAGTTCCATGTATCCTTCTTGATTTTTAAAATGGGAATAGAATAAGGAGTTAATAAGCAAATCTGGGTTTTCACTTAGCACTCTATTCTGTTGGAAGAAATTTTTGAACCTGATTGCCCATCAGATGTGAGTAATAATTTTCTGTTTTGTTTTCTCAAATGGAGAATTTTATGTAAAATTAGAATACTCCATGGAAATATAAAAGTTTAACTCAATTGCTTCAAATATATATGTAAAAAAGATGAAATGTTTCATTTTGGATGAAGTTGGCATTAAAGAACGTGTGCTGTATTTCACCATGGAACTAAAGTTTCTGGACCTATGTTCCTGCTTTTCTGTTGTAACTGCAACATACTTTAAGATTTTTCTGAACTGACAAAATATAAGAGGCTGGTGTACAGTGCAGGCTAAAGCTAAGAGAAGCACAGAATTCCCTTTCAACAAGAAACAAACTATTCTAATTCTATTTTGACAAAGATTTGTACAAACTACAGATTATCTTTTTCAGGAAGGAAAATAGTAATTTGGTTCATCATTTTTTACCTCCATTACTACAGTTGAAATTTGTCAACTAACAGAAAGAATAAGATTATTTTTCTTTATTTTCAATGGCTATAGCATGCTTCCCCTGTTTAGTTTCATGTTCTCTGGAAACTGGAGTTTACATGTAATGTGCCCCTTCTTTTCCCTAAGCAAAAATATATCGGGTAGAGCTTGGGCAGAAAAAAATATGCACTGCATTTTCAGGTACGGTAACATACAGTCTGAACTACCCACCATCATGATAAAGATGGTGAGCTGATAAGAAAATGCATATAATGGTTCATGAAACAGTTCTATTTTAAAACTTTTTTTAGGACACCTGAAAAGACAAAATAGTCTGATGTTGATGGAAAGATCTGAAATTTAAAAATCACCTTTTATTCTCACAATAGCACTGTGCATGCCAATCATAAATAAATGTCAGATTTTAAGGTGTATCTCTATGCAAAAGGACCTTACAGAGAAAATGACTTAAAAAGTCTGCCAAGCAAGGTAACTCAGTCTTATAGTTTACCGGGCTATATGAAAAATGAAACCAAACCAAAAACCTTCTGATCTTCCAGAGGAAATTGCTCTTTGCTTAGTGCAGTTTTGGGTAGCAGTCATCCTGTGACTGCAGTTCCTTGAATACTGAAGAACTGTATATGACTGACAAATAAGTGCAGGAGACATTGGCTGCCTAGGTAAGGAAAAGGCTTCTGTTTCTCCCTAACAGTTTATCTTGACTTTATTACACAAGTAAAAGTAGTAAGCAATTAAGTAACGTTTCTCTTCCCATTGTCCATAGAAAAGATGCATTGGAATTTCCTTCGTTTGTGCTGATCAGTGTCAGAACCTATTAGGTTCACAGCTAGCAGCTCTCAGAAATTAAAGGAACTTGTGCAGTTATAGGAGAGAGGAGAAGAGTAATGTACATGCTAGTAAAACATCAGTGTGCTCTGCGTCATTAAAGTAACATTTTTAGCCTTTTTGGTATATACATTTCTGTTTGAACAAAGAAAAGAACTTTTCTGAAGTTCAAAAATAAAAGCTTTTGGGAACAAACTGGAAGGAATATGTAAGAATTAGGAAGGTATTGCTCATTATATGCATGCAACGTGTCTCATTTGTTCAGTTTGATGTTAGGTCTCATTTTCAGTGAAAGGGGACTCTGCATGCACAGTGGTAGGTGAACATGCCTTATTTCCTTTTGTGCTTGGTGTATCAACTGCATTCCTGAAAATAAGTTGAATTTCATTTCAAGCAATGCATCTCATTGCAAGTTTCTAAATGTATTACAATGCTCTTTCTGAGTAACAGCAAAAAACCTTGAGCAACTCTTGATGCTGAAGAAATGAGTTGTGCAATGCATGCTCAACATGTGCACAAAGAAACTATTCAACATAAGGTAAAACTGAAGTGGATACCATAAGGCTGGTGTTCTAGGGGAAAAAGGAACTTTCTTGAAGCTGAAAAAACCTCTCACGCAGCTCACTAGACTTCATGGATCATTAATATTCTTTGAGCCTTACACAGACGTTCTACACAAACTTTTATTTTCTCCTCAGCCAAATGACAGAAAATAAACAATTATGGACACAATCATGTTTTAGAAGTTAAATCAACATTTTTCATGAATATGATGAATTACTCTGTTGTGCCCATGTTCATGGACTGCTCAGTAACATATTAAAGTTGATTTTGTGTACAGGACCATGAGAGGTAGAAACCATTAAATTACATTTTTGTCTATGGTAAGCCTTGTAAGTAGCTTACAAGAAGTTTACACCTGCCATATAATATTAGAACTCGGCCAGTTACAACACTGGTTGAGCCTAGAATTGTTAATAAATTGAAGATTCATCTATCAACTTTGTTCTTCATACTTTTACAGTATTTTATGCTCCTACAATTTTTAAACAAAACAATTGAAATTTAAATGTTTACAGCCATTTTAGTTTGGAGGATATTGATTGACCCAAAGGTTGAAATAGGTTGTCTTGTGGCAGCTTATCACACTAGAGTGCTTTTTTCTGTGGCCACCAATTTATGTTCCATCACTCGCAGCTTGCATTTCAAATAAACAAAACAAAACTCCCCAGACCTCTGGTGGGAAAACAAAACAAACAAACAAACAAACAAAACCCCAACAACAAACCAAACATGGAAAAGCCAGGTGAGTACGTCTACTGTCAGTGTGAGTATTCAGAGGATCTGCAATAGAAGATCTGAAATATATGAAGTCATACACACACAGAGAAATGACAAATACTGTCAATGTATGTATAAGCAAAAATGAGAGGTTTTCAGGGCATAAATGAGGAATTTTAGCACAGGAAAAAAGGCCATGATGGTTTTATTCTTATTTATTGTCCAATTATTTGGGTTCCAATGGAGATTTTATTGTTAGAATGGTCTCTTCTCAGGCAGGTGAGACAAGTGTGTTGCTGTTATGGCTACAAAGGCAATGAACCACTGAGTAAATTGTTCCAGAGCAGAGTGGTTAATTTTTCCTTATTAGTAAGCTGGTGGTGAGCATGAGCAAAGAGACACAGTGTATTTGAGTTAGCAGCTTGAGAACGTCAATGGCAGTGGCAGATATGGGAATTCTGAGGAAAATTAAAAAGAGGGAATATGAGAAGTTTGCTTCTTTGGTACAACTCCATATGTAGTATTGTGATTAGCACTGGAACAATAATTGTAGCTGATAAAAGATGTGTTTATTGAATCAGATTTAGACTCTCTTGTACAGGAAAATTGTTACAAAAGAGAAGCAAGCCCAGCAGAGGGTCCCCAGGATGAGGAGGAGTCTGGAACAGAATGCACAGAGAGAAATCGAGAACTGGTTTTGATCAGGTTTAAGAAAAGAGGGCTAAGGGAGACCTTTAGTTGTTTTCTTCAGTGATCTGCTGGGCTATTAAAAAGAAGATACACTCTTCCTAGAGGTGAAAAGCAAACGGACAAGAGGCAGCTCACACAAACTGCAGAAGGGAAATCCTAATTAGACACGGAGAAAAGCTTGATGGGTGGTTTAGGCTTGCACAGAGGGGTCATGAATTCTTCATCTTTGGACAATCAGAACTCAACTGCACAAAGCCTTCAGCAACCTGATCTAACTAGATTCAGATCTGAGTTCAAAACTGGCCTTAGGTTTAGCAGGGATTTGAATCAGGTTATCACCAAGATCTCTTCCAATTTTAATTGGTCTAAAATTATTTTTTCTTGCTTGAAGATGTAACTTTTTCTTATGAAGCATATACCTGGCTTTACTCATAGGAAAGTTTTTTTCAGGTACAAAGAATGCATATAGACACTGCAGAATATTTGAGATTAAAAGAAGGCCTGGATAACCAGGCTACAGTAAAATGCTGCTAGGTCTGATTCCATGAAGAAAGGAAGCATGTACCAAGAGAATCAAAGCAGTAACTGAAAATTTTGTAAGAAATCAGAATCTAAACTACAATGTTGTGTTCTGCATAACTGGAGACAGGCAAAGATCAATGGACTTCAAGTAACTGAAAAAGAAGGATAAGCCTAACTCCAAGTCACTGTAAAGTAAGGTAATTGCGAGTTCTGACCATGGTGTTTATAGGAAATTTAACAATTCCAAATATGCAGCTAATAGTCCAGGACAAATAGGAAATATCATCTATGAAAAGTTGTGATTAGTAAGTGCCTTCCCTGTCTATAGTTTGACCCATTAGCTCTGTCATCTTAGTTTCTCTTCACGTCCTGCTGAGAGAGTGAGTGAATGAGTGGCTGGGCAGACACAGGAAAGCAGCTGCCATGTTAATCAGCCCAAGGCAGGGAGCCTCCGTACTCCAAACTCCTTTTAGCTAAAACTAGCACTCCCCGTGATAAACAAAACACGCTGGAATTATTCTTTTGGAAGTACAGTTTACTGATAACTGGTGGGATGATTGGTGTGGCAGGAATGTTAACAATGTGTGAGGAAAAGGGCAGGAACTTATCTCTGTAAAAATGGCATCATCTGTTTCCAAGTAACAGCTTCTGAGTATTTAGGGCTCAGTGTTCTAACAGATAAAGTAGAACATGGAGCAGCAGTAATTCTTTAGAGAAAAAAAATCTCATATGAGCTTAGAGCTGCAGTTACGTGGGGTATTTAGGGCTTCCTGTGTATGTGCAGGAGAAAGCAAAGCTGCAATGTCTTTGATGACTGAATGGTTGTTAAAAACTGAAAGGTCTTCTGCCAGTTGCTTGTCATGCTCAGAGTCTTAAATAGCAATATATTAACTCAGAACTAGTTGTATTCAACACGAGGAGGGAATTTGATATTTGATCTTCTTTTAAATTAATTGCAGAAAAAAATAATATCTCAGGTTTGAGTAATCATCATTCAAGTACATTTTCTGCATGCAAAAACAGTGAAATTCAATCTAAAATAGGTTCAGGAAATTACATGGCAAGTTTGAAAGATAAATGTACAAGAAATAACATTGTTAGGATTGGGAAAACATTTTTCATCAAAAGTTAGAACAATACAAAATCAACATGACATAGTATAAATTAACTAAAAACTACCAAACTGATATGTCTCAATGAATTCATCAAGCAGGGAATTGCACATAAATCTTTTTTTTTCCCTTAACATTTTAATGATGAACTAGACTCATAATAACGATGACTGACAAAGTTTGCAATGACTCAAGGATTAGGACAGTAATAAATGAAAAGGAAGACAAAATACTCATAATAAGAAACACTTTCAAGTGGTTTAACGTGTTAGGTTCTTGTTATAAGACAAAGGAAATACCCTATATAAATGGAGCCAAGAATTTGTTAGTCTTAATAAAAAAATTAACAGTGTAAACAGAATGCAATAAACACTTATTAATAGTTCAGTTACAACAGTTACATCAACTTACAGCCCAAAATAATACAGTGAAGTCTCTGTAATAACACAATTAAATTTGTTATACAAGAAAACTTATTGATATCTACCCCTTTCCTTCGTTGTACTCTCCAATATCTCTGTGGGTCTTATTGTCAGCAGTTGCAGCTTCATCAAGAATTGCATGCATGGAGAAGGGCAGTTTATGAAGAGTCATTAGTGTCCAAAATTGAACACTGGAAGGAGCGTGATGCTCTTGCATGGCCCAAGGACAGCACTGGCAGAGCTCAAGCTCAGGCTGAGGAGGCAACAGGCACTTGGCCTGAGGCAGATGCTGAAACCAGCTCAGCCCTGCTCCAGTCAAGGTCAGTCCAGGACAGCCTTGAGAGCTCAACTCTCAGCTCAGGACAGAGCCCAAGGGCTTCACCTACCAGTGGCAAAAATAGTTGTAAAAGATACATATGACTTAATCTGTAATTACTTTATGAAGAACACTCATCAGAAACTTGTTTCTGAAAACACCTTAAAGAGTATCTGGTGGGTAGTGCACTAACGTGATGTTGTGGTCCAAGTCTGGCACAAAATTTTAAGAAATTAAGTTCTGATTCCAATTTATTAAAAATGAATTTTTTATAAAAAAATAATGAATGCCTTCTCAGGTAGAGGTTAGTTTGAAGAAGTCTTATATCCAGTGTTATTCAGGCTGATGGACATAGCAACTGCTTTTGTCACTTTGATGCCATTTCACTGTTTTGATCAATAAGAGCAAAATAACTTTTGCTTTTTATTCTTGATCAAAGCCCACAAGACAGATGTCAGACAAAATGCTGAAAGCTGTTTTAAAGAACTCAGTCTGCTGTTTTACTGATGGATTCAGTGAATCAGATGGAGGAATACAGGGGAACTGGGAAGAAGCCAGAAGTGGCTTCTTTATGGGATACTATATGGCCCCTTTTGTAAGCAATATGGGATGAATAGATTTTTGGTACATTAAAAAAAAATAGTGTCTTTAATCTAAAAAGCAATGGAGTAACACAAGTTTTCGGTCTAAAACTAGGGAAATCTTGCAAATGCTACATATGTTCCAATGCTCTGGGCAGAGACTGAGAGCTCCTAAGTCCTGTTGTTTTTCACCCTATTTGTTTTTCCTACTTTTTAATGACAGTGCAGAGTCCAATTTTATGGAGTGTTACCCTTAACCAGGTATGACCCAAGAATCTGGATACATATAAAAAAAATAGCTCCTGTACTGTCTTTGTGAAAGGAAATTCTTTGTGTAGAAGATAAAAAAAAATCCAATAAGTTTTATTTTTATACCTGTATCTCCTGATATTTCTTTAGGTACTGTCTCAAAGATAAATAGACATATTTCTATTGTAGATAACACTTTATTAAGTAATATATGTTAAAATGAGATATGTGACTTTTAATTAGGATTTTAACAGCTTAGATGAGATCTTAACATTGCATTTCTTTGCATAGGCCAAAACAGGTCAATCCAGTTCTTGTCAATTGACATTTCTTAATTTTTGTACCAAATTCGGCTACCACATATTTCACAGTGACATCTATACTTGCCTGATTTGCATTGTCCTGTTTTACTTAGAAGTGGTTAGACTAAATGTACCATGCAGAGGTTAGAAGTAAAATCAAGAGGAAAAGAAAACTGTGAGAAAGTCAAACTTCTATTTTAATGCTTCATTTAGGAAGATAATCTTCTGGCTGCTTGCTTCTTTTGCAAAATGGTTAATTGGGGGAAAAAAAAGCCCACCTGAGAAGTATTTATTTTTACCTGTTTATTAGAAATAAAAATATAAGCACACTAAAATTATTTATGTTCTGTACTGAGAAATTAACTAATTATGTTCTTACTAGGTTGCTGACTTTTATGCTCAGTTCACACAATGCAGTTAATGAATTTAAAAACTGGGACTGTTCAGATTTTATTTGGGAAGGAACAGAGTACACAAGTAAAACTTATCTCTGCCACTTAAGGAGTTGATAATTTGGAGGGAGGTTACTCACCTGGATGGCATCAAAACAGGGAGAGGGAGAAGGGATACAGAATTCTGCTTCATTTTGATGCTATATCACTACCTGGGAGTTAAGTGAGGCATGCTTTCTTCTTTATTATTTTTTTTCCTATTTTTTTCCAAAACTTTTGTAATGCCTGTACATCAATTTGACCTGCTGAATAACTGTAGCTGTAGGACTAGTAGAAACAGCAGCATACACTTTTGTTACCCATCACTTCATTATGATACAATGGGTTTGTTCTAGATAGGGATATGCATGTGTTCTCAACTGTGGCAGTCAGCAGTATGCTTTCAGAGGTTATTCTGCATTAAACACAGAACAAGGAATATGAACACGTATATCCTTGTTCCTGTAATCACTGCTACAAAACAATAGCCATGTTAAGCTGGTCCTCAAACTAAATAACACTGTGTACAAACAAGTCAAATTCTATTTGCATCTTGAGATACAAGTCAGTACAGACAGTTATATGGTACCATGCCAGACAATGGTTTAAACAAGGAAGTGTCTTAGTGGGAAGGCAAAGTGAACAAGCTGCAGGAGAGTACGTACAACCTTTCTTGTAACGCCACTACTACAGACAACGTCTTCTCTGTTTATACAACCAGGAAGATGTTTCAAAATAAAGGTGAACCCCTTTAAAAACTGTTCTTGGACTGGTAGGGCTGGAAATGGTATAGACTCACAAAAATCTTAACTACTGGATTCTCTGTAGTGTATTTAGCTATGGATTCAACAAAAAGTGATCATATGCAGAACTCCTATCCATAGAGTTATGGAATTCTTTGTCACATGCAGTTTAGTTTGCCAATGCTGTGACCACTGGACTGTAATGCAGAAGCTGTTGTTTTCCTCTGAACAGGACAGACATTTTTGTGGGCACGTAGAATTTTGTGAGGCTTTGCTTAGAAAGAAAAAATTAGGCAAAATTCAGAGGTTGTATGCCTAGACCTAGATTGCTGTGTAGCTCTAGGCAAAGAACAGAATGGGCATTTCTGATTATATTTGACCTATGGAACTCTTAAGCTATGTAGTAAAAAATTTAATCAATGGAAGTAACTAAATGATCAGACAGACTGGATTATAACCTGGGACTTGGATAGATTTAGTCATCCTTGAGCTACTTATTCAGTCCCCAAATCCTTATACACTACGATGGAAGTCTATCTGTGAACATAAAGTCTTCATATGTTCTAATGTAAACCATTAATTGATATAGGTTGAGAGATCTTATAGTGGCTAATAGGAATAACTGTCAGAAACCTCACATGTACAGTTTTAAAGTAAACAATTCATATTTTAAAAGAGAGGAAATGAACCTCTGAAAGGTGTATTCTCTTTTTTGTTGTATGTGTTTTTTTAAGAGATGGAATTATAACCCCATACAATGGATTATTATACAAAGCACATGTAAAATTATTGTTGATATTAATTAAGCTTTCCATAAATCTTTCCACCTCTTATGACCAAAGATGAGGTACATTCTTGCCCAGTCAAACCTTGTGTGATGTTCAGTAAAAAAAGACAGTGTTTTTGGAAAGTTTCTTGAGGGATAAAATTTTATAATCTGTCTGAAATATGTACATGTGTATTAGAACTTGAAAAATGTACTGATAATGTAAGACAACCATGTGGATGTGCATATTGGGAGAAGATGATACCAAAGGACATGTTAAACAGGACAAAATTCATGTTACGCCACTGTGGTACTTCAATTACAGTTCTTACCTGTAACTCCTGCCACAAAGTGAATTTTCTGCTGACTGCTACCTTTTGCTTCAGATCATTACAGACACCAGAGATTTATCTGCCCATAAATTCTTGATTCTTGAGGAAAGTAATTAAAATATAAATGTTTCAGAGTTTCTCTTGTTTAATTCTCTTTTTGACCTTCATAGTCAAAACTTCTTTCATTTCCATAAAGTTTTTTCAGATTCTGTGAAATTTCAAAAACATTTTTGAAGAGATTTATTAAAAACTAGTTAATGCAATTAAATAGGCTATTTCTAATGCGCAACACTTTTAGATGTTACTGATAACTCAAAGATGTAAAGCTGTAAAATTTCTCAAGTTGTGCAGCTCATTGACATCAGTATAAATGCCACCCATTTTAATCATCGTCAATTATTTTTTTTGTACATAGAAAGTTCAATTCTGTCTGACAGAGCCAAAATGAATAAAATTTCTATTTTTTAAAAAAAAGCTTTAATAGGAGAGTATGTTTCTTGTTTGGTTGTTTGCTTTGAATTGGACAAGTGGTTAAAAATCAAACTTTTGAATTAACAAAGCCTAAAGTATTGAATATAAAAAGCTAAATGTATACTGCATTCTTTAAACATATTGAATAGCTTTTAGCTTGTGTTTCATTGAGAGTTTGCTTATGGTATTTAATGAAAATTTGTTATGGCATGAAGTCTGAAAACACTGCTCAGAAAAAATGAGGTTTTGACTGCATCTCTCCAGTTCTTACTCATCAGAAGTTTATAATATGTTCTGTGGTAACAACTGAAGTTCAGATAGTTGTCATGGGGGAGCCACCCCTGCCTGAAAGCTGTGAAATGCATCTGCCCTCCCTAATGCTTTAAGTATGTGGGGAAAAAAAACCCAAAGAAGCTCGTTTGAAGTGTTAACAAATTTACATCCTTGTGATATATTTAGGACAGGATGTCAGCAGGAGATAATGATCAAAATGATGAAAACTTAATTGCTTTTAGAAGTGGAGAAGAATGAAGATATCTGATTAGTAAAGCCATTTGTGGCTTATAACCACCATCTGAACTACCAAGAAATATATAACTAAAAAACCCATCCCCTTGGGCATGGCAAAGGAAGAACGACTCAACCACCCCACACATTTTGTGCCACAGACGAAGACTCTGACCAGGGAACTGAATTAAAATCTACTTTCTCAAGATTTTACTAGTTGCATATATCCTGTTCATGCCAAGAAAATGCTAATGTGAGATAGTTTGTCTGTGTTTGCCTATGAATGGCAAAGCAATTTTCATGAAGTATATTGTAATTTATATCACTTACAAAAAGCAGGTATCCTTCACCAGACAAAAGGGTAACTGTGGTAACGAGAGAGGAAAAAGCTTTTGAGTGAAGCATTTAGAGTTTTTTCTTTCTACTTAAACATTATCATTTCTTTTCATAATGACAACCTGAGTAAACTGGCACTTCAGTAGAACTTCTACTGATGCAGTAGTTAAACAAAATCCTGTGCAGAATAAAAAGGTGGCCTCTAGGGAAATAGGTACATTGAAAGCCTTATTGTAAGTTTTATTTATGAAGCTGTTATAAAACTGTTTTTCCATTTATAGTAGATATTTGACCAAGGCAATATACATGACCATACTCCAAGTGGGGAATTCTAGTTTACTTTTCTAATCTCTGTAGAAGTCTTCATGCCTGTAACCTAAGTTCTTTCCTACTGTATATGTATATAGTGAAGACATGATGATGTTTGCATCAGTAATTTATTCTTTTATGAAAGATGAAAGTAAATATGAAAGGCTTTTTATGAAATGACCTGTTGAAAGACATAAAAAACTGAAAACAAGAAACCAGATTTCCAGTTAATATTTTACACATCTATTTGCTGCAGTTGTATTGAACAAAAATGAAAACAATTTGCACCTCAGTTTCCAGTAGGAAAGTCAGTGAGAAAATCTTTTTCACTGTTAGGACAATCAATCATTAGAACAAGTTGCCCAGTGATGTAGTTTTCAAAGTCTGACTAGACAACGGCGTGAGCAAACTGGTCTAGCCTCACATCTTTGAGCAGGAGGATAGATTGGTGATCTCTGGACATCCTTTCTAACCTGAAGTGTTCTATAATTCTATGATAGTCTTTACCTGTTCACGTAGAGCTGGAAATTAAAAATATATCTAACTCTCAGGAGAATAAAACTCCAGATAATGATTTTGTTCTTTTTAAAATATGAGTAAGAGCAGAATGTATGCTAAAGCCAACAGAATTTGATTGTTTTAAGAGTTTGAAACTAGAGGGGCATTAACAATATTAGCCTCACTGAGATGTGCCAATTTGTCAAGTAGATGCACTGTGGCTAAAATATTTTAAACACTGCTCAAAAAAGCGAATTGGCAAAAATCATAATCTTACATTCAGATAATCAGAACTTCTGGAGGAAAGCAATCAGGTTTGGATCTGATTTTCACAGATGTTCCCTGTAACAAAATAGACTTTAAAAAAAATATTCCTGATTAAACAGTTACAAACATTTCAGATGTCTTATGCTCATAACTCCATGGACTGGGATTTGTATGAAAAAACCCAGACCCATACATGTGTCAGCGTTTCATCTGTGAGACCTCTGTAAGAAGTAGCTATCAATGTTTCACCAATCTGTTTCAGCTTCTCACGTGACTCTGTATAGGGGACACATGCAGGTACAATTCTGTCCCTGTAGTATCTTTTATATCATCCCTTTGGTCAGCTGGGGCAGCTGTGCCAGTTGTGCCCCCTCCCAGCTCCTTGTGCCCCCCCCAGCCCACCTGCTAGTGGGGTGAGGGGCAGAAAGGGCCTTGGCTCTGTGCAAGTGCTGCTTGGTGGTAACAAAAACATCCCTGCGTTATCGACACTGTTCTCAGCACAAAACCAAACCATAGCTCCATACTAGGTACTATGAAGAAAATTGACTCTACCCCAACTAAAATGAGCAGATATGGGTAGTCTTATATTTTGCTGATTTAATAAAATTATTAGTGACAGTTTCTTCTGCATCTCATTTCTAATGGAATGCTAAGTGTTCTCACAGACAATGTTGTGATCTCAAAACATTTTTTTTTTTTTTTGGCCTTAGAGGGAAAATCAGTATTCTCATCTACTTGTCTACTTGAAAAGTTGTTTCCCATCATGGCAAAATTTAGTGTGAAAGAATAAAACATAAGGTACATATTGAATTTTGTTGAAAGATAAAGAAAAATAGGAATACATACCCATCCTCAGATATGTAATATGTTTGAAAGCTGCTGGGTGTGTTGTTTTTTTTTCTTTTTCATAAATACCATGGAAGATTATATGCATTGCAGTCTTCTGTTTTCCTTAGAATGTACAAGCATTCTAAAACAAATAGCTGGTAACTACTTTCCTTGATCTTTTAAATATATGGTTCTACTGTGCAACCTAAGTGACCTGTCTCCGTGTACTCCCTAGTGACTGAAATCCCAGTGTTGAAATTTGCCAGCTGGTGAAGCAGAGATGTCAGTTACCCATTATTCACCATCTGCATTAAGCAATCCAACACAAACAGGAAGGTGATAGCAATCCTGCTCATCTCTCAGCAAAGCCCCTTCACACATTATGTAAAGGCTCACAGATTGAAAAAAACCAGTTTTCTCAAAAGGCAGTGTTGCTGACTTAGCCAAAAAAACCCCATGATTTTGCAGCTGCCTGCTCAGTGGTAAAGAATTTGTAACATGGTGCAGAACTAACTTCCTTGCAGTTGTAGCAGCATTGTGAGCTTATGCCAAATATTTTGCTGCATCCTGTTGTAATAATTCCTGTTCATATCCTATCCTCCTTTTGGTTTAAAGAATCATCTTACATATATACAAAGTTGATCTATACTAAATTACAGTGAAGATTAAAAATAATTACAATTGAAAGCATTTCTGGGATTGTTTTTAAGTGGAAAAGAGAATTTAAATTGTTCATTCTAACTGTGTAGTATTCCATAACCTGACATTTAGAGGGTATGGCTTGAGGACAGGTTGTATTACTGAATCCTCCAACTCAAAGACAAATGAGAAGAAAAAGAAAAATAACCTAACATTAAACAAAGCTGAATCAGAAAACCCAGCAAGCCAATAAAAACTTGATGAGTAGAAAACTTTCAGAGTATAATGAAAGTTTCTCATGTTAACAGAAGGTAATGCATCTCTTGTATGGACTTCTGTCTGGTTCTTAACCTTTGCTCCTCACTTGTTACCTTGTATTTTGGTATATCCTACCAAGTAATTTTAATAAACTTTGCTGGTTTTTTCTTTGTTTTTCTTATGTTGCCAGCTGGCATTTAGCAGATGCATTAGGCTAATTTGTGGAAGAAAAGTCTTCAGGAACTATATAGATGGAAGCTACATCTATAGTGGTAAAGGAACCCTTTCTGGGAAATGAGCTGTGGCCCTCAGAACAGAGTAGAGTAACTCATGTTCACGTGGCTCAGGACTAGGCACCACTGGAGTGGACCGATAGATCCATACTGACCGTCCTTAGGCCCGGGTCTCTTCAAGGATGCAGTCAGTACTCCATAGTCTCCAAGGTAACTATTAATTTTTCTATCCTCCCCCAGACCCCTGGGTTCAAGTACTAGAAATGATACAGAAGCGTTGGGAGTATGGGCTGAGGATGTGACACAAAAAAAAAAAAAAAAAAAAAAAAAAAAAAGGTTGTGCGAAAGCACAGCATGCACTGGGACAGTACCATCATATACTACAGGAAGGAAAAACTGGTGCAGTTTTGTCTATAAAGATTCCATGGGGTAGTTTGTGGAGTGAACTCTCTCCAGAACATCAGCCTGGATTTGTCTGGAAGTAATCATTTCAATCAAAAAGATACCCTGGGAGTGAGCTATTCTAAGGGCTAGGGCCTAGGGATGAAATCCGGTGCTACATTATTTGCCAGGAGAGACATGAACTAAAATGTTATTTCTTAATCTGGAAGTCTCAAAGCTATTAATTTTTCAGTGGTTGGGATAGTATGCTGGGGAAAGATCGCTTTATCTTTATTGACTTCTTACAATGTTTTGTATGCATCTGCTACCTCCACTTCTGAGAGACAGGACACTGGCTTAACACCATCACTTTCTGTCCCAATATGACTGTCTTATAGACCTTTAGTGGCACTGCAGCACAGATCTTTATGCTTGAGACAAGAAATGAATGGAGCATGCAGGGGATCATAAAATTCAGAGGACAACTGAGAAGACCTTGAATTGTGCTTCCTTCCCCCCCCCCTTCATTTATAAAGGAAAATCTGAAATGTTATATTCAATAAAAAAATGTAGCTGATGCTCAAGAATACGCAAAAGACTAAAATTATTTTGATAACTTTTGTCACATATAGTACAATACATGCTGCCATACTACCTTTTATTTTAGTCTGTTTGGTTACGGAAATGATTTAAAGGTATTTAAATGGATCAAAGCATTAGAGAGAATTGTCAAAAAAAGAGAACAGTGAACAAAAAGAGACCAGCAGGGTGAGTTGCATAGCTATTCTTTACCCTGAAACACCTTTGGTGCTTAGATATCACCTGCATCAAATTACACTCAATTGAAAGTAATGATGTCATTAATCCTTTCTTTCTTCTTGCCTATGCAAGACATTAGTTAGAAGTATTACATTTGTTCATAGACTGATTAGTAGCTATTTGCAAGGGGCACTTCATGACCACTATGCAGTTCTTTTAACTTTTTAATTGTGTATATATAATTAAATCTCTAAAAAGTCCCCTGTAATTCGCAAGATGTGTTGTACTTCCAGCTCAGTAGTAGCTGTGTAAGTATTTGGCACAGAATAAAGGCTTATATTTGCTCACCCTCCTTCAATTTCTGTAAATATAGCTTGATTTCTGTTTCAAATATGTTTTTTTAAATCATACTCTTTGAGTCTGGTTTCTCTTGGAGCTAAAGACTGTTTTAATTCTAAGGATTGTTTCTATAAGGGACAGTTGTTTTCTCCCTATAGTTTCTCTTAAGTTGACAGAGGAATGACTTGAAAAAAATCCTCCCTAGCAACACAGTTCCTTTCATAAATTCTAACAGAAATAAAACAACTGATTGTCACCCTCCTCTCCACCAAAAAACCAAACTAACAAATAAACAAAACCAAAATGATAAAACCTAATCAAATTAGCTTGGAAAAGGTTCATTGTTTCCCACACAAAACGACTTTGCCCACCAGCGCACTTCTATTTTTCATGGAATCAGAATTCTGACTTTTTGAAACATGTTCAAACATTTCACAAGACCCGTAGATCAATGGAACATGTCCCCTGTTTCATGGGGAGCAACAGTTTTTTTTATAGCATGTCTGACTCTAGAAATAGAAAGTACTAGTATTAAGGGTATTTTGCCTTACTTCCTTCTTCTTTTGAAAACTAAAGCTACAATACTTGTTAAAACATATAACATGTTTTATATATATAACATATACACATATGTACACACAACACAGATATATGGACTTTCTGAATTTTGTCTGCTAATAGCAGGTAGTTTGCTTTTCTTCTTCAAATCTATATCAGAGAAAACCAGAAAGGTTAAAAGTAGTCAAATGACTATGGGTACTATTCTAAACCAGCTATTATTTACTGAAAGAAGAGATACAGCCTAACAGAATTCTGATTTCAGTATTGAAGCTTACAAAACTCAAAATCATCTTCAGTCTTTTTATGTCATAGTGAATGCTGAAGGTTTTTCAGAAAGTTGACCTTCAAGAAAGTTTCTGTAGCAGGTGAGCAGGAAAATGGAAATATTTTATTTGGATACCTATTTCAAATCTAAGTGAAGAAAAGTTCTCTCATAGCAAATCTGAGCAATCTAGTTATTTGGCTTTTGTGTGCAACAGGGACATACGAAGAAGGTACGTCCTTTTCCTTTTTTTTTTTTTTTTGAGAAAAGGTTTTTATATTTTTTTAATGGAACTAATAGAAATAGGCAGCATGTTGCAAATTCAAACTCTACAATAAATGTATTTGAAAAACTTTTGCATAAGCTTCTTAAGACTTCTGTTTGATTTTGCTGGCATAGTACTTGAACTCGATGGTAAGCCAGCCTCATGACTGCCTGTGGGTATACAGGAATATTCTTGTGATCAGGAGCTCCTCCTTTTTTCCAATTTCCTACAAAATTGCCTATCTCATATAAGGTACACAGATACTGTGTCAGTCTTTCCTGGGCCTCATTGTGATCATGCCTTTCCATCTTAGCATTTTTAACCATCTGCTGAAGTTCTTTAATAATTTATATATCTTTATAATACGAGCAAGACAATGAGAGAGTTACCATATCTGGGTTTTCAAATCATGATGTCAAGGATGTATATCACGTGTGAGAGGGCACCGTCTGATGAGGGATAACAGAATAATAGATAAAAGAATTGAAACGTTTGCTGAAGCATTGTCATGGAACTAGGCTAGAGAGAGTAGGCAGAACCTGGAGCCTGCAGGAGCATCTCCTCAAACAGTCAAACTCCAGACCTGCTTTGGGTTATGTCTTGGGAAGTACCTAGTGAAAGGACTATGTCAGGAGGCATGCACCGTAGGGGATCAGTGGAGAAGGTTCAAGCTAATAATATAACTGGAACCGAGATGTCTAACATCATTAGCAAAGGCATGTTGACACTGAAGAACAAATCCCTGAGTTAGGACTAAGATTAGGTAATTTACTCGATGGAGTGAAATTCTGTGAGGATGTCATATGAATTTGAGACTGGTACCAACAGTTTTATCTTCTGGAGTAAGCTGGGTCATTCAGAGCAGTAGCATTCCAGGGTTTAGGGTTAGGCACAGAACACAAGTGTCTATAAATCTATGGCATACACCTCAAATACATGTCTGACTAATTTTGCATAATGGCCTAAAAGGGTTCAGAATGTCTAAAAATCAGTTATGATGCACAAGCTGCCTGGATACCTATTCATACCTAGTTGACATGAAAATAGAATTTTATTACCAAAAAATATTGAAGATTTGAGTCTGAATTGAAGGTTTCTGTTTTATAATGAATAGAATGTTGGAACATGGACAGCAAGAATATCCGATTTTTCTGTTCGTGAAGGTGTGTTTTGTTTATACTGACATGTCTGCACTTCTGAGATATTTAAATTTAAAATCACATTCCCTTACGTAACTTGGTAGTGAAAAAAAAATATTTCCCTGAATAAGACATGGTATGAATTATAAAAATTAGCTAAAAAACTATGGTCTGAATTTTATTTTGTTGGATGCTAGAGATGCACAGCTTGTATCCTGCATTGTGACTCTTCATAGGAAAAGGCAAGTCTCGTCTACTGAACAACTCTGTTGCAAAGCTGAAACGAGGAAATGAAGAGCTAGTATTCAGTCTGAGACCAAAGTCCACAGACATGAAGGATACTTTGAGCATAATAGTTAGAACAAAAAACCCCCAAAGAAACCCACAAAAACATTAGCTTTACCCAGTAATGTTACAGTGAAAAGAAACGATGTCCGTAACAGACAAGCTTACAAACATGTTGCAGCATTGAAGGCTGAAAACCCCTGCAATTCTAAACCAAAGGCATTTCTGAGAGTCCACAGCAGAGTGCATAAAGTCAGAAGCTCATTTAACATGATTTCTTCTTATTGGGAAGCACAGTGATTTCTCACCTTGCTTTTACATCTTCCCCCCCCCCCCCTTTTTTTTTTTTTCTCTCTTTTACTATGTCAAACAGCTGCAAATAGTATCCATTCCCCTACGATGTTACATATCAACTATTTCCAGAAAATATTCTTAATGGACCAGAAGTTTTCTACAATAAAGTAGTCCAAATTTCCAAAGGAATACATTAATCATACAACTTTTTGTGTAGTGATGACCGATTCTCTTATATGATTTATATTTGTAGACCACTATAGCACAGATGGAAGTCCATGTCAGAAGGTTTTTGGGATCACAGAGTCTGGATAGCTCTATTACACTTCAAACTAACAATAACAGCAAAGATTTTATATTTGCTTGAAAACATTTTAAATATGTATTTCACATCAGGAAGATGTAAAATGTGTTTGTAACATCTGTGTACAGAAGTGAAATATTGGAAAGTGAAACTCTAGGGATACTCTTCATTAACACGTGTCATAACTGAACACCCTGCAAGAATATTATTCAGGCTCTAAGTTAATCATACTGACAAACTCATTGGGTTTCCTTACATTGCCATCTTTGGTTTTCCTCTACCAAATATAGCACCACTTCCTTGCAGTAGAACTTAAATATATTAGAGAAAGAGATCTATTAAAAAAATAAATAAATATACATACGCACCTATACATTGCAGCACTCTCCAAACTAGCCAGCTGCAATAAGGTCTTTTACCATCACATACCAAGATACTCTTCACATCAGTCCCTCTGCTGCCTTCTCCTTGTCCCTCCTCACGCAGGGCACGTGCTCTTTTCTCTCTGTTCCTTCCTCCTCTCTCTTCACTGGCTGCCCAACCCCTTAACAGAACCAGCCACAGCTGCACCTTATCTACATCAGCCAACCCCCCACCCCTGAAGCCGCCCCCACCTGTATATTATCAATATTAATTAACCCAGCTTCATTCCTCTACACCTATATATCTTTCTTATTTATTTATTTATGTATATAATTATACATACACCCATATATATATGTATGTTTAAGTAACAGTGAGCTGAGTTGCTGGTTTATACAGAAGTGAATCTAGCTTAGGTTTTGCTATTTTCAGCTATTGGATGGAACAAACCATATGTGCTGAAATTATTTATATTTTTTGTTACAACATAGAGAAACGGCTATGTAGTTTTAGTGTTCAGCATTTGTTATGAAGTATCCAGACTGGCAGCTTTTCTTTGAAAACTATTCACATTTTAAACCAGAGGTAAGGATCTGATATTGAATGTAAACATCTGCACATGTTGTAGGTGAAGCCACTAACTGGTATGTGCTTGTTTTCCTATGTTTTCCGGTAAATAAAATTAAAGGAATAACTCATGTGTCAACATGAAGCCTGATATCTCTTTGGGTAAGGTAATAAAAGTATCCATAGGAATACGATGAAAATCCCTTTGTATCATTAAGAGATATATTAACAGGATGAGATGAAATGGTCTCAAGTTGTGCCAGGGAGTTTAGATTGGATATTAGGAAAAAATTCTTCATGCATCGGAATAGGCTGCCCAGGGAAATGGTTGAGTTGTCATCCCTGGAGGTATTTAAAAGAAATGTATATGTGGTGCTTAGGGACGTGGCTTAGTAGTGGACTTGGCAGTTAGTTTTATGTTTGGACTTGATCTTCCGGGTCTTTTCTAACCTAAATGATTCTATGATTCTCTAATCCTTTGAAATTGTCTCGACAAACTTAGGCTGATTTCTTCCACTAAGTGGCAACTACTCCTGGGATTAAATAATTTTTAACAAATAACAAATAATTTTAACTTTGAATAAATAGATTTATAAATAAATATAATTGATTTCACGAAATATGTGTGTATATATATACATATATAAATGAAATAATCTTTTTCATATATGTACCAGACTTTGGTGATATGTTTAGAATCTACACATTTGGGTATTATAATATTATGAAATACAATTCAAAGCAGAGTTCCACATGTGAATAAGCCAACAGATGGCAAGAATCCTCTAAGGCAGTCTGTATGCCAGAGTATAAATACTGCTGCAGTAAAACTAACCACAAGAGGAAACTAAAGCCTGTAGATGATGTATCATTAAGCAAAATAGTGCAAGAATTCTGGACTCTCAGCTTGGCTGATTCAGTTAATCTCACCATGTCACAAGTTATTGTCAAGTTTTCTTTCCTGAAGTAGAGAAAAACAATTCTTAATTTTAATGGCTGAGATACATTTGCAGGGAATGGTGTAGAGAGAAGTTGTATTTGTCCTTACTAGGTATAAGAATTGTGTAAAGCCCCAAACATCTTTGAAAAACATTCTGTGAAAACACTTGGCTAGAAGCTGTGTAATTAAAAGCATAGGTAATGACTACAAGACTTATTCCAAAGTGAGGGTACAGTTTTCTGCCCGCACCCAGCTTGGCTAGCACCAATTCATTTGTATGTACTGCCTTATGCCTCTTGACTTCCAGCCTGAAACTGGAATCTTAATCAGACTTTCCAGCGGTGGTGTAACTCACAAATACATGACATAGTCTTCTAGAAGGATGATTTCAGTCATATCTTACTATTTTCTGCTTACTGCACTCTGATAATGAACAACCTATACATCACCTCCCAGAAGTCAAACTATACAGTTAAATACTTGGCCTAAAGTAATTGAAATAGAGATGAAAATCTAAGTGTCTTATTTAAGACACTTTACGTCTTTTAAAGCACTTTACAAAAGACCTTACAGGATTACAGGAACAGTAAATAAGGAAGGTGCCATGATATGCTTCCCCAAGACCTGCCTTTGATTGCACCTCAGCCTCAAAGATGACAAGTCAGACACTCCTGGAGATGATCACACCTTGCACTGCATGTTCCACATCATCTTAGGAGTGAAACTCTTTAAAAATTCAGTTGCATCTTCGTAGAGCATTGAGAAAATAGTAATTACTGTTTGCCTCAGTATGAGCTTATTAAACAATGAAACCTAAGTTAGGCAGCTCACGCAGTGTGATTCACTGCTGTTCTGTACAACTGACCCAGCAGATTTGTCTGCACGAAGGGCTGATGAATCTGACTGAATCAACATTGGTTCTTTGCCCACAGTTTTCAGCAGAATTTCACTATATCATCTCAAAGGTGGGATATATGATTTTCATATTTTGCCCCATTTGTAGGAAGTCTTAAGCCCTAAACATATTTTAGCCATACCTGGATGTATAGTACATGTTGAGTAATTGGTTACAGTTGTCCCTGGCTTTGATAAAAAGAGCTATTTATTAGTATCTAACTGAAATCAGACTGCTGTGCTCAGTTTTAAGTATATCAATAGGCCTTTCCAATTAAGCCAAAGAGTGGGAAGGTTTTGCTATGAACAGATATACTGCTAAAGAGATGGTTCCTTAATAGAATATGTGTGTAGATGTCCAGAAGATCTTTTTGTGTTGCCTTAAACTGAATAATCAGGTGTTTTTAACTCTAGCAACACTTCATGTTTTCATTCAGTTTTGCTTTTCTTTCAACATACACCTAAGAACACATTGTCACTAGTGCTGATGGCTCTTTTTGTGTAAAAAAAGACATGTATAATACAAAATTTTCAAAAGAATCGAGAGAAATAGATAAGACTTCCTTAGAAATATACCTATAACCCTCTAGGCAAGGCATGTAAAAAAGCGCAGTCCCAACGGATGTGTTATGCTAACACATTCACTCTCTCTGCCTGAACATTTTTAGGCAATCCCTCTGCAAATGTGATTGCTGGCTGGTTTGATAGCAAATACAATCTGCCACGCTGTTGTGTGAGTTATGCACAGCTGTGTATATAAGCTTCTGTAAAATAACCCATATGCTAATTAGATGAATTGGAGAAGGCTGCACTAGCGCAGGAATGAAAATAAGGGGGCAGTTAAGGTTTTCTTTTTTCTTGACACTCTCCCCTTGCTGTGTTCTCTCATGTTCCTTGTAAATCTAAAGTGAAATGCATCAGTGACTAAGATTTGGTACACTATAAGCAGTCACCACTTTGTCACTCTTCAGTCCCTCTAGTACTCCGGTGGCACGATTCTGGGTTTCCCAGCAATGAGGTTCTTCTGCTTCCACCTCTTGGTGGCCCTTCATTTGTGATTTCCAGTGCTAAATAAGTAGCAAAATGTTGTTACTACAGTTACGCAAAAATAGGTTTTTTTACAACACAGTTGCCTTTTTTTTTCCTCCTAGCTTTGCAGAATATCTGCCCAATGTTTGCCACTCACTTCTGAGGACCAGTGCAGAAGAAGAGTACCAAGACTTGCTTAGAACATCTCACTGCTAAAACCAACCTTCTGTAGGATCCTACCAGCCCAGGTGAAATAACAGGCTTGTTTTCCCAGTTTATAGTATTTGTTCACAGCTGGACTGCTATCTGTTTCCAGCCAGCCACACAACCGCGACGTCATAGCCTGTTCATGAGGGAAACTGGGCTTTTTCTGGGCAAAACCAAGTCTAGTAAAAACATTTTAATTATTCTAAAGAAATGTATTGCTAAATATTTCCTTTGTATATTTAATGCAATCAAAAAGAACTTCAGGAAAAAAGAGAAGACGTAAGTGAGACAAAAAACAGAGATATAAGAAGAAAATTCAGTCCTCCTGTGAAACAACAATGCTGCTCTGACAGAAACAAAAGGCAGAGAGCTAAATGCAAAAGCAATTGGAGGGAGGTTTCAAAAGCTGTCTTGTAGCAAAATCCATTAATGAAACATAACAGAGAGGCACCTTTGAAAGAGAGTAGAGTATTCCAGTCTGGAAGAAAGCGGGCAGAAGAAACTGATTTGCTGATGGATACTTTCCTGGTTCACATTCCCCACTACAAGACATTGAAAACAAAAGAAAACACAAAAGAATAAACAAACAAAAGCAACGCAGCCAAAAAACGCCAGTAGCTATCTTATTACCACAACAGGTAGTAATCTTTTCCAACAGGCTTCTGTTTTCCACTGTGTCTTGTGGAAATAGGAAAATAAATCTTTAATTTGATTACTTTTAAATTTTATTTACTATTATCTAAGCATAATAATGTTGATCAGACTTTTTGTTCCAGTTCAGTAATACAGCAATCTAAAAAAATACAAAAAAAACAACAAAAACAACCAACCCCCCAAACTGTAGAATCTTTGCAACCCATTTACAAAGTCAGTTAACCAGTTATAAGTGCAAGTAAAATACAAAATGAAGATGTAAGAATTTGTTATTACTGTACAGGACATATTTATATCTGTAGTGTTTGGGTAAAAACAGATGTTGACACTTAAAAAAAATTAATTTCTATATTTCTATGTATTGTTTACCTGTTTCACAAAATTGCAGACTGGTAATTGAAGAGCAACTGGATACCTACACTATTCAACAACATTCACCGTTTTTTACATTAAAGAAAAGGTATGAATATGCACTCACATATATATACACACCCATGTGCATATATGTATATATACAAACACATACATATTTATATAGAAATGCATATCTGTAGAGATATGTTTCTTATGATGCATTTACACATGCAGTGGCCAAAAGCAGAGCCCTGAGAACCAAGTACCTTTTTCATTAAATGAACTTAGGTTTGATTTTTGTTTTCACACTCAGAAATGTTAGTATTTAGAAAATTACTGATAAAACCCAAATTAGCTGAGCACAGTATGGCATCAAATCCAGAAAGAATCAGGTGGAATATGTTTTATGTTAAAGCATTCAGGGCATCAGTTATCCACTTACTCGAGTCAGTGTTAAAGCTCACATTGCCTTTAGTATGGTAAGGACAAAGATTAGGTCTGTCTAAAAAAGGGAGAAAAAACCTCAGTGAATTATAAAAGAGTAGCAGAAAAATATAACTGAGGTTAAGCGTTAAATGCAACAAAAATATAATTGTTAGGTAATTAAGCAGGGGAAAATAATTAACCGCAACTGAATTCAGTAATCATTTACTTCTGATAATACCAGGTGTAATTGTCACTGTTGTAATTCTTCAGTTTGCTGTTTATTTGGGGCATTTCATCTTGTAGTAGGAATCTAGACATCATTTTATAAAAAGAAAACGCATGCATATATAAATACTTACATGCACATACATATTTATATACAAAATAAACAAGAATGAAACAGCCTCTTCAGCCACCCTGTAGAAAATTGCCTAAAATATACAGTAGAAGATGTTGTAGCATGGTTTATAATGTCAAAGCCTGGTCAGAAACCCAGGTCTATTTCCAACAAAAATCAGGGAGAATTGAAAACTACAAGACAGATTTTACAGGCCTGATGGAAAATTATCTGATGTTAGAGGAAGAATTCCCAAGCAGCTAGATGCGGTGGAACGATTGAATTACATTCTGGTTTACGAATGTTCATCTGGGTTGTTCATCCGCTGCATTTCCAGTGGATTACAGAGCTTCAGTTATCTGGACCAGGCATGGCAAGAATTTTTCTCACTCACAACAAATTGCCAAAATGTCCACGTAAGATAAAATCTCAAACTTCAAATACTTTAGTATAAATGATTACAGTTATAAAAATCAACTATTATCAATACATTTATGAAAATTGACTTAATTCTATTTGTTTTCTCAATGTGTATAATCTGGTTTTTAGATTTTCCTGCATCAGCCTGCTTCCAAAACTGATTATATGAGAGCTATGGAAATGGAAAACGCAAGATTATAATCTGTTCTTCTAGACTTGCTTATAGCTAGATATATTATAGCATTAGCATCCCAGCTGAAAGGTAATAAAAATATTCAAGTGTACTTCAAAGTTATTGAAAATAATGTTTAATTATAAATTTGATGCTGCAAATGAATAAAGATCTCTATAGAAAATTAAAATGGCTTAGTGCCAATATCAAAGCAGTTCTATCCATATTTCATCCAGAGTTTGCTTATTTGTGAAAGTTATAAATTTTCCCTGTACATAAATGTATTGAAAGGGGTTCTCTCAAGCGTATTCTCCCAAAGAAAGAAATTCTGGGTATTGCATATTTTTCAGTGTTTGGCACATCCCTGGATTTCAAAACGGACTCTTTATGTAAATGACTAGTGTCAGCGACACCAGAGCTGCAATGTCCCAAGCCTCAAGAGGACTCATTAAACGGAGACTGTTTATAATCTCATCCTTGATGTTCATGCACGAGCATCATTCTGTCAGTATCCTTGGAAGTACATTCCTCTTCATGGCACATCCAGGTGCACCGGCCGGGTAGGTTGCATGCAGGATTAGCTGCAGTGAAAAAGGAAACAACATGTGACTTAGAATTAAAGTCCAAGCTTCCATCATGAGCAACATTGTGACAGCGGTAGTATTACAATCGACTTGACTTTTCTATTGCACCTAATGATTTTCCAGGTTTAATATTTTTCCTAACCAGAGTGCCACAAAGGTGAAATGTGCAGTTGCATGTTGGGTGGTTTGCTTGGTTTGGGGTTTGTTTTTTGAAGGTCTTTCAATCCGCACGGTGCCGCATTGTGTATCTCATGGAGTTTAAACCAAGTCAGGATCAAAGTAGTTTATCGATTTCTTAATGTCTGTGTAATGACCAATCAGTGAACTACAGAGTCAGGATCTGCCTCAACAGATAAACTACAACACCAGACTGTTACAAAATGTTAATAAATGTTTTATTTTTTTAGAAAACATCCATCTATAACTGAATCCCAAAAGCTGGCTGCTCACAGCCCATGGTGCTGGGCCCACGGCCGCCCCTGGGTAGAGGGCAGAGGGCAGGGGGCAGGGGGCAGAGGGCAGGGGCAGGGGGCAGCAGGCTGGTGCCGGGCTCACAGTGGGGCAGGTCCCTGCCCATGGGGGGCAGTGCCCAGGGCGCCCCAGGGGGGCAGCGCTGCCCACCACCCCGGGGTCTCTCCTCCCCGTACAGATCTTCACACTTTGGTGCCGCTTTCCAAGCCTGCTCCTTTGTTTCAAATTCTCCCGATTCATCCCCTGGGAAGTGCTAAATCCAGTTGGTGGTGGTCTTCAACAAGAGCAGTGCGGGGGCAGGCGCCCTTCCAGACAGTCTGGTGTATGTGATTCACTGTCCTGACAAATGTTGTTATGCAGGACTCTGGCCAAGGGTGAGCCATGAAAGCAACCGCCAGTCTGTATACATAAACATATGTGTGTGAGCATATCTATACACACATATTTTTGCAAAAGACACTTTACATTTGTTTACCTATACACAGAGATACAGGTATGATATCCTTATCTTTCCTCACCATCTTTCCATCCTTCCTCAATATACTTTTTCAGTTTTAACCTCCAAACAATGATCTACTCCTCTCTAGCCCTTATTCCAGTAATTTTAACTAAACTGTTGACATTTTCTCTTGTCAGGCTTAAAGCAAAATTGTTTTGATTTAATTATGGCCATAAAATTATCAAAGCACTCTCATCTAAATCAGAGAATGATGTTAATGTGTCAAACTAGTCAAGCAGTGTACATGCCGATTTGTGAAGACACTGGTGCAGTGCTGTATGAAGATTGATACAAATAATATCATTAGACGTCAATAGAGGGGAAGACCTCGTAAAGTTGTTTGCTCAGGATTCATGACGTGATAAACATGTCTGCAAGAATAATTTCTAATTTATATTTTAGCCTACAAAATTTCAGTTGCTTCAGCAAGGTGTTGTAAACTCATTACTGATACAATCTCTAACGCACTGCTGCAGTTCTGAAGCATAAAATGTCTCTTTTCCCCCCCCCCCATCATCCTTCTGCTTTTCTCGCTGTCTCCTCCATTTCCTGGTTTTAATTTCTTGGTCGGTAGCATTACCTTATCTCTTATACCACCACGTTCTCCCCATGCTATCTGTTGTAATATAGTAATTAAAAACATACAAATCAAATCCTCCCTCCCTACTATGAATGATGATTCACCTGCACTTTGACAGCCATTAAGTCTCACGACTTAAGTTCTGTGCTTTGTCCCTCTGTCTTCCGCTTTCTATGGGATTTTACACTGTGTGTTCAGTGAGGCAGGAACCCGGTGTAAGGTCTGGCGGAACATTAATACATAAAGATTTATCCTGGCCCCTGACAAACAGCAGGGAGGCACACACATTCACTACCCTCCTTCCCCCACCAAGAGAAAGTCTGTGAAGCCACGTAGTTGTGACTGCATTATATGCACTGAATAATGTATAGTTTCAGATTCCACACTTCCATTTGAAATTTGTGAAAAGAAATAGTCAAGTGACACTAGATAATAAAATAATTTGGTGCAGCAGAGGCATACAGGCCCACTTGGCTACCTGTACTCCGCCTTTGACTTCAAAAGGCATAGAAAAATGTACTTGTGGGCTGTCACGGAGTTTATCAATTCTGTGCCACATGTGCAAGGGATCTTGCATACAGTGTGTGTTCTGCTGTTAAGTGTGATGCATTCTGATGTAACTGGTTTTCCTGCTTTGAAACCCGAGTGGCTATTAAAAAGAAACTATAAGTGACTAAGCACACGATAAAGCATAAAAGGCAGTTTGTAAAGCATGGTTTTAAAACTAAAAGTCAAAAAATGGAATAAAAATAAATAAATGAAATTAAAAACTGATAGGAATTGGAATTTACTAATACTCTTTCAATTTGAGTGAATGAAAATAAATCCTCAAGCACTGATATATTTTTTTCTCTTCTTTTTCTTTATCTCTAGAAGCCTGGGACATCTGTAGCACCTCACTTTGTTTTCCAGTAAAATACAGCTGAAGACCATAATGTAATTATTCGTATTTTGAAAATAAGAAAGTGTATGATGCACAAGGATATTTCTGAAATAAACTATTTTATTCAAATTACATCATATCTTATAAAATAGCTGAGGAACATTTTTAAATCTTTATCAGGGGCCTTTGAAAGCACCATGCAATAACAACTTTGCATTTCTATCTTCAGAAAACTTGCTTCATGGAGAAGAAAGCTAAGAACATCAGGAAAAAAAAAAAAAACATGAGGACCTACTAAAATGTAATAGCTTAAAAAATGCAAACTACTTTCAAGTTTTACAATTCTTTGAACCTTGAGATGCTGACACTAACATGATCATATTCATCATGTTTTGGCAGTTTTAAAAAATACAAAATAATAAATAAATAATATAGCAGAGCTGGGAGGGAAGAGATTTTTCCCTTCCCATGAATCTTTTTCTGATTTTAGGTGTTGCACATTGCATGTGGACACTTAGACATGATCACTGTATGTCCACGTGGGATAGAGAGACAAAGTTTTCATATTCCTGGGCTGAATTAATCATGGAAAAATCTTGTATTTAGTGAACTGAAAGAACATACATTTCCTCTTTCCCTCACTCCTTGGAACTATTTCTCTTTGAATAATTACAGAATACCCCAACTACCCAAGTGTTAGTCTCTTTCCCTGTCTGTCTTATTTGCCTGACTACTTCTGGTTTTGAAATGAACCATTTTGCCTTTTTGCCTTTTTGGTGTGGTGTGGTGTGTGTGTGGGCTTTTAGGTGTTTTTTCTTTCCTTTTTTTTAAATATTAGAACAGGCAGTATGGTGGGTAAAGTGGTAGATGATAGGAAATCCTGCCAGCAAAATGATTAAGAGGCAGAAATGGAGAGGAGACACCTGGAGAAATAGAATGCTGATAAAGGAAAAAAGAGACATTTTATGCTTCACAACTGTAGCTGTATGTACTAGAGATTACATCAGTAATGAGCTTCCCCAGTTGAACTGTCTCCTACTCTATGTATTTATAGCCATGGTTTCCATTTTAATAGGTCAATATTTTCCAGCAAAAACCAACTTCCCTGAAAAATGCCCAGCTGCATGTTTCCTGTCTACACCTGTTCATGGCAGGTTTGTTTTTTTTTTTCCCTGGAAGTCTTAGACAAATACATTGGAAAACAGTTGTGTGTTTCCAAACACCAATCTAGAGTAAGTAAATAAGGGACGTTTGTCTTTTTCTAACAGATATTCAATAAAGAATATTCAGAAAAATATTCTCTGACACAAATATATGAATTAAACAGTTACAGAAAAGTGTGACCTTTAAGAAAGGGATATCTAAATGTAGATTGCTAGCTTGGAGTTTCAGCTTCCAGAAGTCCTTATGTATGTGTGGCAAAAGTGAGAAAATGGCTGTAAAACATGGATATTTTGCTATGCTACAATCTTTACCTCTGCTCTGTGTTGCTTTACAAAGGCATAAACGTAAAGAACTGAACGATTAATGCCATTAAGTGTTACTTCAGTGTCTAAGTGTAACTCGTTGCTTCTTCTGCATTGTGCTAGAGTGGTGGAGTCCTGCACTGAATTAAGCTCAAAAGACAACACACACGAATGGGTAACATTTTCTTCCCCTATTCCTTCTGTATATATTACACCATGACCAGCTTAGATGGTTTTGGAGCTTTAAATCTACATATAAGGACACTGATCTAGGCTCTAGGGACATCATCATATTTTTTCTGGATGGGTTTGTACTGTCATGGAAAGCTCTGCATCATACCAATTAAAGAAATATTTATTTGCATCCTTTGAATATATATGAGTAATATTCAGGTTTTATTACTGCTAAATAAATTCCCTTGGACCAAATCAGTGATCAGAGTTCCTAACACAAATGGATGGCATACTGTCCAGTCCCTTCCTCACCAAGAGTTTGCACATAATCGTTTGGCCATTTTTCAAAACACATAGTGTTTTGACTCCAAACACCTACAATGGGTCATAGGGTGTGGAGGCGGAAGAAAATAAGGCAAAAATATGGTCTTTAAGAATATCCAGCTTTCCGGTGGGAGTAGCATGAGATTATTTTCTTTTAAGCAGCAATGATACTTTTTGATTGATACATTGCAAAGCAGTTTGATGTGATTCCTAAGCGTGTTATACAGCATTACACTGACTTGTTTTTCTTTTCTAATCTATTGCAGAGCCACGTCTAATATTTCACAGATTTAAAAATAAGTATTTGCAACACATGTGGTAATCTTATAGATTGTGTAACTAAATATAAGACATGATTACACAAAATATGCAACTAAACAGGTAGGTCTGTTCAGTTCTTAAAAACAAAAGAGACTTAAATGAGAGCTGAGATCTTTCAAACTAAATTTTTGCTGAAAAAAAGATTCAGTTCTGTGCTTCTGTATTATTTTTAACTGTCCATTATGACTAGCATTTTTTTCTGCAGAATAATCCATAACTTACTGGCTGCTGGATTTTCCCCCAGAGCAAAGCCCAGTTCTGTACCAAAAGACAGGTGACTAGGGAATTGCAAGTACACCAAGAACATTAAATTCTATGACAGAGCACCTGCAGGTGGCGCTGTTCCACAACATTTCCTACAGCAAAGCGGATTAAAATGCATCCGTTGGTCTGCTCCTTCATGTCTCGTTATATACTGCCGCAACCCGCGCGGAGCTCTCACATAAAATGGTTGGCTGTGTGTGAAGGCCAAACTAGACAGAAAATGATACATAAAGATATAACATTTCCCCGACCCAAAGATCCTTCCTTTTTTTCCACCCCCACTTATAATATTAGCAGTTATCCAGTGATGTCATACTGCTTCTTAATAGTATAGAGCATTTTAGCATGGTTGTTTCGAGACCAAAAAATGTAGTTACTCAGAGAGGCTACATTTAAAATTGTGGTTCTGTTTCAAACATGCTACAGTGTAGAAACAATTGTTAGCAAATGTTCTCTATAGAACATAATTACTTAGGGGCTACAGATTAAGAATTATACTTTTCTCACAAAGACTGTGGGGACTGCAGAAATAAATTATTGCTCCGCAGAGAGAAAAAATTTCAAAGCTATTTATTGCCAGAGCAGAAGACTGAAGGCAAGGTGTTATAAAGTGAATTATTTCATCCTTCTATGCTATAAATTTAATGTTATTTCCATTGAAACTAGTTGTATTTCTTTTACTATTCTATAGTTTTCGGTTTTTAATCATGAATGAAAATATCACTGCTACTACTAGAACTACTATGACTGCTACTACTACTACTACTATTACTACAACTATCAATTTGTACAAATCATGGCTCTATACTTCATTGTCTCTATGGAGAGCCTAATTCTAGTCTCCATTCCAGTGGAACAGTCTTGTTTAAATCAATAACACTGCACCAGTGAAAATCAAATAAGTGTCTGAAAGTAAATTATGATTTCCATATTTTAGAGCATAACAAGACTTTGTAACTGTATTTGAATAGGGAAAATGCTCAATTTCAGAAAGATTTCTATAGGATATTAACACACATTGCACAAGAAGCCGGAAGTAGTTCAATGGAGATCTTTTTTCTAAGTGATTATCTCAGAACATGAATATTTTATAACAGTAAGGAATAACAACTATTTTCACTTAGACATTTAAATCTCCAAAATTTTTGGCAGTATATAAATCAAGAAACATTAAATATTTTTTAAAATAAAAAAAGATATGTTTATGATAAACCGATGTTAACTTTTAGTTACAGGGCAAGTTGGAGAAATGTGAGTGGTTTAAATGGGAAATCTTTACCCACTGGCACTAGCGAGAGAATTTTCATTAACTTCACTGGTGTTATAATTACATATGCTAATCTTCCACAGTCAAAGCCACTCATTGAAACCAGTGGGAGGCCAGAATATTTCAGGGGCATAAACATAATTATTGAGTTTTCTGTTGGTTTTGCCGAGTTATTTACTTTGAGGGCCCATGTTATGCCTTCTAAAAAAGGAATAAATCAGAACTGATGCACTACTATTTCTTTTAGTGTGAAGGAATGAATCAGTTTTTCTCACTCACTCTGCAAAGTATGCAGAGGATTTAATAATTAGCAGTTTATCATGAGATCCTTCGTATGCCCTGTGCGTCTTCAGTATCTCTGATGCTTCACTTCACTTGCTGTTGTATGTGGAAATTGCTCTACAGAAAAGTATCTTCAAAACAAAACAAAAAATATCAAAATTTTAAAATTTCAATTTAAATTTTGCAATGATATCTGTCAATACTTGAGGAAATTGATTTGTGTCATGTATACCTATAGTTCCGTGGTCATAGCCTGTGGACATAGGCTGCTATGAGTTCATTTGTGATATTATGATGTTAGATCCTAAACAAAACTCTTAATTTTAGCTCTATCTTTTTTCCTTGTTATAAACGCAACCTACTGCAAAGCTGCTTCAGATCTATCAATAATACACATGTTCTCAAATGGTCGGTCTAATGTCTGTCCATACCAGGTACTTGGATTCTTGAATCTTACAGACACACATTGAAGTGGTTTGGATTGCCTGTTGCTGATACCCATTTTTTGTCTTCAGACAGTAGGATTTTTCAAACTTGCTCATACTCAGGTTCCACTGTATGAGCTGTAAAGTGACTTACTCAAGCAGCACAATGGAATTCCATAAAACCTTAAAAAATATTTAGATTATTTTTAGTAGAAGTTCACTGAAGATTACCTTTGTTAATGCAGATAAATATACAAATAAAATATTGACTATACTTGATAAACAAAAAACCCGCACCAGATTGGTAGTTGTCAGTGAACGGGGGGGGGTGTGTGTGTGTGGGTCACACCGAGTCAATACCATGCAATCCCCAAATTCCCTGCTGTTGATTTTTATTATTTTTGTTCTTTGTACATAATTATGTCTGCTGTTAGGGACATGGAAAATATTAACTTTTTCAATACATGTTATGTATCTGTAAGTCAATTTGTAAATATCCATACTGAATTTACTACCTATCTCTTCTATTTGACTATGTAACACTAGCACATGCTGTGCCATTTAGACAGAAATGGATTCAGCTTAAGGACTCACCAGATAAAATCCCAGTGTTCTGACCATATGTACAACAGAAATATTTTAAAATATTGTTTTCTTGAGGAACTATTATCCCATTTTCATGCTTTCAGAGGGTGGGGAAGGTTTGGCAGGAGGGTATCCCTGCAGGATAGCTGACCAAGAAAATGATGGGGCATTTGGCTAATTAATGTATTCATTTAACTACTATTTAATTGCATATACTTTCTGGAATTGAAAGTTATTTTGTTGCATAATAAAGATAAATTTAGAAGAAAGGAATATGAAGTAACTCATTTATCTTGTCATAGAATAATCTACTAATGTAAAATTTCTCATTCTGCTTTCAGAGTTGTGGCCACCTGCAGGCATAATGTTACAGTCTTAAAATTCATTCTTTTCTACTTATGTGATACATATTTTTCAATGGCAGTAGCTGGTGTACAGTGCATAATACACTGGTTGTCTTATACAGAGATTAATCTTTAACCCATGCTGAAAAATATTTCCAGGGTTTGATTAGTTTTCCCTGCTCTTTATTATAAAAATCTTATTTTCGTCCATCCTTAGAAAGTTGATGACCCTAACTTACTTCTGTCTTTTGAGTCTCTTGATTTTTTTCTCCCCAGTTCTAATTTAATTTAGCAAAAAGATTAGAAACTCCCCTTTTCTCTTAAAAAGGAGATTTACTAAGCTGATAACTATAGTCTCCTAAAAACAAAAATTAGAAATTAAACCCAAATGTGTTCTTATATGTTCAGAGAAGGGCATCAGAAGAGGAAATCAGTTAACATTTGTAGAAAGTTATGCCATATATCACACAACATGTTTCAGTTCAGTTTGGTGAAATGCCAGTGCAGGTTTCTGTTTATGTTGTGCAAATGACAGCCTGCTCTATGCTAGCAAAATGTTTGTTTGGCAATATGTATAACAGATTTTTGATAATTTAAAATTATAAATTACTTAAATATATTTAATTTCTAAAATAACTTTCTTTTTGTATATGAATTTACTGATTTGACCCAATTCTCCTACTTCTTATTTCAATAATAATTACAATTGTGTGGTTTATGATGGTGCCTAAACAATTCGTTACAATTGTGTTTAGCAAAGTTGAAAAATTAGTTATCTAAAATTTTAGTTTGTCATCGAATAGAAGTCTAATGTTTCATCTAAAATTTTGAATTCTCTATTACTGATCTGTGTCACACCAGGGAGCCCAGCACTGGACACAGTACTCCAGCTGTGTCTTACCAGTGCTGAGCAGGGTATCACCACTTCTGGGTTGCTACTATATTTCAGTACAAATACAAGATTACACCATATCAGTACATCAGCTTCTCATAGTAGAGTGCTATCACATTTAAAATTATTTTTTTAATCAAAGACTTACCTATAAACTGTTCTGAATACCAGAATAATTTACATCATGTGTTTTCCTCAGTTTTGACTTCAGCAGAGCCATTGTACCTGGAAGCTATTTCAGCCCCCAGGCTTCAGAATTTTAATTTTGAAAGGAAAAGTGAAAGTGGCCCTTCCAAAATGGAAATCGTGGCCTTGTGGTATCCAGTTAGTACAACCTGAGCTAGGGTGTTCATGTAGAGATTGTTTTCAGTTTAGTTCAAAGAGAGAGAGAGAGAGAGAGATAATTTCTGATACCACTTACCTACCAGTTCAGACAGTAGTTTGTATGACTTGTGTACCACCCACTTAATGTTCATCTAGTGTATGCAGATGGGGGGGGGGGGAATCAGACAGTAGTTTGTATGACTTGTGTACCACCCACTTAATGTTCATCTAGTGTATGCAGATGGGGGGGGGGGGGGGGGGGGGAATTCTGAGAGTGAATATTTGCCCTATATAGCTAGTAAAAATGTTCAGATCCAACAAGCCAAGAAAAAGCTGAAACAAAGAAACTCAAATTACAGGGTCTTTTTTCTTCTTTTTTTTTTAGGAAACCGAGTCAGGGTAAAAGTTATATACAAAGCTCTAATATTTAATGAGGTTACCAGGGTAGTGTAGGGCAACAACTGTTGCACTTGCAATAGGACTGAAATATATCCAAGGTTACTCAACAGTTACTTGCTGATTCTCAGGTCCTCTGTTACCAAACTGCAGGGCTGTGCCTGCATTAATGCTCTTTTCCTGAAAATGAAGGTGTTGAATTTGCCCCTTTTGTAATATTTTTCATTAAAGCATATAAATAAATGCAGATATTTTATCAATACAGCACTCTCCATCATCATCTCTAAAACAGGTATTGAATGATTGGGACTGTGTATTAACAACCTAATGTCTGGTATACTTACACGAAAAAATAAAATGCTTAACTTGAATGCATAGAACTATCTCAAAATGCTTTAAGATAATAGCTTTTTGTAATTAATTAATTTAACTTGATTCCTGAGGATGCCTTTTCCATGAATTGCTAAAGGGATAATTAATTCTTCTTCATATCTGAGGAGACTCATTCTACTTCAGGTTCACTTTACAGACCTTGCATATGTCTTAGAGTGCCCACGTTCAGGAAGCCAGGCTCCACGTTTGGCCCTGGGAGAGGTACAGGATGTCACGGGGGGTAGTTCAGAGTGGTGGTGCTGGGCGCCCTGGGTCAGGTAGTGCAGATGATACACTATGTCGTTATTCGGCTGAAGTGCTGGCATAGGCAATACAGATGTGACTTCTTTTGAGCATAGGCCAGAATGTGGCCTATCAGAGTTACTGCACAGGCGATGATCTTAAAAACAATTAATTAACAGCAGGATTCCCCAGGGATAGAGACAGACCAAGTTTTTTCAGCATTTGAAAGACGAGTTGGTCTTGTAAAAATAACAAGTACAGATCCTGCTAAGTGACTTGTGCTGTCTGCCATACCAACATCTGTTTCTGAGTTTAGGAATCAAGAGTCACTTTGTAGTCAGTGGGAAAATGCAAGCACTTGAGTATTTAGTTCACCTATAGCCAATTTGGAATGCCCACTTTTATCCAAGAAATGAATCATGACTTCAGAGTGACTGTCTCCTCCAACCATAATGGAAGGTGAGGATGGCTGGATACATACAGCATATTTGTTCAGGTGAATCCCTCCTTACAATAGTCCACGTCGCTAGGACTAAGTGTCTTCTAATCATTAGACCTGTAAGGATAATAAAACAGGCCGACAAATAAGATGGGGGGTGGGAGAAAAAATAACAGCACCTGCAAATCTTTCTTACAGTCTTGTGTTCCTGTTAGATCAACTACTCGTGCTGAGTAATACAGTCGGTGCAACATTGCAACTGGGTAGATCTCTTGGTCATTTCTAATTGCCTTTATAAATCAAAAACCTTTATAAATAACAACTCCTCATTACTGCCAGATCACAGTAAAAAAGGCATATGCAACCTCAAAACTGGCAGGAAGATAGCATATTCACCACTGGGAAACCACTGGTTTGTGGATACCTGCAAATAGAATTTCACAGGATTTAATTATAAATTTTAAGAGCAATTTAAAAAAGCGCACTTCAGCAAAGTGATTGCTGAAGAAAGACAGTAAAATAATAACCCTAAGGGTAACTGCTGAGGTTATCTGTTTAGGGTTTGTTTGGGCTTTTTTCTTTTCACCCCTCACCCCCATCATTCAGAAAAAAAGGTAAAACCTTGCATTTGTAAGACTAAGTAGATTTCCCCCTTCCTCACCTTTCATGCTCACACCCATGTCTCTACCCGTCTCTTCCACACAAAAATGATTTGTGAGATAATATGCAGCGAAGAAAGGAGGAATGACACATTTTGAAGAATAAATTGAATCTTCTATGAGGGCTATGAGGTACAACAGGTCTTGTGTATTTTAAAGCATAATGGTCTGATTTCTGTTTGCATCATTGTGGTGATGCCTTTATTTTCCAAGGGCAGCATAGGAGATTTTACAATAAATGTAGGATTGGACGTAGGATTGGACTCAATATTAAGCAAGTGTGCATGTGGGTATTGTGTGTGTATCTTTACTGGTGCTTTGAATTAAGACATTGATAGAAATAATTCCATTTTTAAATTGCTCTTTTGTTTCTTTCTCCTTTTTTAATAAGGCCTTTGATTACAAATGATTTATACATAATTTGAGAGAAACATATCATCTTTAATAACTGATCAAACAAAGTAAGATTAAGGAAAATAACAAATTCCTATCATCTAACCTTAATAGTGTTCAGTTAATGATAATGACATGACACGTTTGAACTTGTATGATAAACAGGAAAGAAAAAAGAAACAAAAATAAGTTGAGTCAGTGAAGATAATTATGGTAATTTTATCCAGCTCAATTTCTCTTTCAAAAGAACATATAATTGCTTGTATTTTTTTCCAACCAACTTGTCTCTGAGCCAATTTAAACTAAGGGCAAACTGGATTACCAGCTCCCCCTTGTCCCTGCTGTTTATCAAAACTTTATCTGACTGAAAGATTCAAAGCTCTCAGCCACCTCTTTGCCAGTTATCATCATGAGATGAAGGTGTTGGGATTAAGGGAACAAGAGATTTCAATCTGGGGGGACATGATACCTCATGAGGAAAAAATGCCATCTGGTTCCAAAGACTGTCTGAGATGCTGGCAATATATCACGTATAAAGAGTGTTCCTTGACATATCTTTTGAATGTATTGTTAATTTTTAATGTGCATCCTTTCCCCTTTTAATTTCCATAATGCTAAAGCAGTAATTTGTGTTCACAAAATACCTTTCAATAATTTTCTCAATTTCATTCAAAGTAAAATGGATTAGATAAGTTTAAGTTTCAGGACTTATCCCATCTCTGAGGCATGGTCCAGGGGTGGTGGTACCCATCCAGTTACAAGAACAATCTCATTTAGACACCATAATTACAATAATGAAAATCATCCACCACTGCTTAATTGTAAGCTCCTGAAAACAATCAGTCAGAAATTAGCTAGGTTTCAGAGGTTTTTTTCACCTTTCTTAATAAGGTGTCATGACTTTAAATATTTTTATTCCTCTGAAGTTAGGGTGATTAAGTACTATCAGCTCAGAAGTGAGATTTCTCATTTTCTTCACCCTATCTTTGTACTTTAAATCATATTAAGTTGGTACCCACTGCAGTAACTTCTAACATCTCTGAAGTGGGCTTTATGGTACAACTAGTTCTACGGGCTTCATAACCCCTCCGATTTAGGTAATTGTCATGGATACCAGGTGCCCACCAAAGTCACTCTATCACTCCTCCTTAACTGGACAGGGGAAAAAAAATATAATGAAAGGCTCATGGGTGGAGGTAAGGACAGGGAGATCCCTCACCAATTACCATCACAGGCAAACAGGTGCAACTTGGGGAAATTCTATGAAATTAGTTTAATTTATTACCAATAAAATCAGAATAGGCTAATGAGAAATGAAACCAAATCTTAAAATATCTTCCTCCCACCCATCCCTTCTTCCTGGGCTCAACTTCACTCCTGATTTTTCTGCCTTCTCCCCTCCAGCAGTGCAGGGGGATGGGGTCAGTTCACCACACAGTGTCTCTTCTGCTCCTTACTCCTCACTTTCTTCCCTGGCTCTAGCGTGGGGTCCCTCCCATGGCAGACAGTCCTCCATGAGCTTCTCTGACATGGGTCCTTCCCACAGGCTGCAGTTCTTCACGAACTGCTCCAGCGTGGGTCCCTTCCATGGGGTGCCATCCTTCAGGAACAGGCTGCTCCAGTGTGGGTTCCCCATGGGGTAACAAGCCCTGCCAGCAAACCTGTTCCTACCTGGCTTCCTCTCTCCAAGAGTTCACAGGTCCTGCCAGGAGATTGCTCCAGTGTGGGCTGCCCATGGGGTCACAGCCTTCTTCAGGCTTTCCCCTGCTTCAGCTCAGGGTCCTCCATGGGCTGCAGGTGGGTATCTGCTCCATAATTAAATTCCATGGGCTGCAGGGGGACAGCCTGCATCACCATGGGCTTCACCACAGGCTGCAGGAGAATCTCTGCTCTGGCACCTGGAGCACATCTTCCCCTCCTTCTGCACTGACCTGGGGGTCTGCAGGGCTGTTGTTCTCGCATATCTTCACTCCTTTTTTCTGACTGCTGCTGGTGTTGCACAGTTTTTTTCCCCCCTTTCTTAAATATGTTATCATTGAGGCACTACCACCATCACTGATGGGCTCGGCCTTGGCCAGCAGCAGGTCCACCGTGGAGCCAGCTGGCTTTGGCTCTATTGGACACAGGGCAAGCCTCTAGCAGCTTCTTACAGAAGCCACTCCTGTAGCCCCCTTGCTACCAAAACCTTGCCATGCAAACCATATGCAGTAATCTAAATATCATCATTACACCACTAGAATCTGAATGGTACTGAGCATGATATAACAGTTGGGGAATTCCAGTATCTGCTCCAAGGTAACACTCTTCAAATGCATCAACACCCAACCTGCGCTTCTGTCCAGTTTCATTTTAATACATCTATCTTTCAAAGGTTTATGCAAATCTATACACAGATATAATACTTCTTAAATCAGTACTGGATTTATTAAACATTGGTTTTCATGATGTGACTTCTCAGGAACATTAAATAGATATTAAAATATGGAGGGAAAAATACCAACGCTCTGGGTGAAGAATGGGTGTCTGCTTGCGTTTGTGTGATACCTCATACAGCTGAACGCTACCTTTGAAACATTTAAATTTATCTGCAATAGATACAATTAGGCAGTATTTTGTTTTGTATTCTATTTATGGAAAGAAGTTAAAAAAGATACTACAAACAGAAGTAGTATAGGTTTACTAATAATGTCAAAGACACTATTATAGGGCATAGTATAAGCACTTATTTTCTTGTCAGAGTCTATAAAAATATGAACTGAATGAATGTTTATTATAGATGTTTTATTCATGTATTAATTATTTATAAACTATATGAAGTTCCATTTTATATATAAAATGTGACTGTCAATAAATTCTGAGAGCAACTGGAAGAAATTTAAATGTCTCTCCTAGAGAACATAGTCATAAAATGCAAAATGTGGACCTTTTCTTACATGTGTCTCTAGAAACAGAGTAATTTTTCATTGCTGACACATCTGCTATACTTTATTTTGGTTTTCATCTTCTCAAATTCACAATAATTCTCAGGAGTAAGGTCTTTTCTTAATAAGTGCTGCTTGACATTTACCTTTACATACATGATAGATATTTGAAAATGATTATCTGTCAATGTTATGGCGTCAAATTTAAGCTTATTAGTCATGCAAATAACCTACAGATCTCATCATCACCTTTTCAAATTTTCAGACAAACAAAAAAAAGAAAACCCTAGCAGAACAAAGCTAAACCAGTTCTCCTCTTCGCCAGCATTAAAGAACTGCCAGTAAGAAATTGGCACATCTATTACTGTAATACTAAAGCAGAAAAGGATGTTTAAAGGTTTGGGTTATATTAATTCACCTTTTCCTCTAGTGAATTTAAATTGAAAGTTTAATTTACAACAATGGATTAAAAAATGGATGTTAGCTGTTAGCTGTCGTGATCAAAATCCCATGATGCTATTTAAAGGACAAAGTGAATTAATCCTTATCCAAGTGTTTTAATGTTACATATTTTGTCTAACACTCAGAAGAGATACCTCAAAGAGAGTATTCAACCTGAACGTTGGGGTATTTTTTGCATAGAAGATTTTTTTTTTTCTTGAATTTGAACAAATCTGAAAGGGAGCAGATAAGTCTTTCTTAAAATATTTGTCACTTCGGAAACAAAAAATATTCAGATGTGTTTTATTTTTCTTTTACTATATTATGCTTGAGGTTTTTGAATATTCACAAACATTTATTTTATAAACCTATTCTGGAGTGAGGAGGCAAGGAAAAATATTATAGAATTTAAATTTTAGGGATTTATTCCATTTCTTTTTGAAACACACAACTAATTTTCAAAAAATTGCTACAAGAAGTTGAGTGTGTGATATGTCGTTGAAGTGATGACACCTAACCGCATATGGGGCTGCATTACTAAGAGTATAGCCAAGAGTCTGAAGGATTTCCCTCAAAGTATTTACTTCTATTTGGCACTTCTGAGACTGCTTGTGGAGAACATAGGTAGTTTTAAGCTCTGCAATGCAAGAGGGGAACTGATACATTGCAGCAAGTCCAGCTAAAGGTCACTGAGATGCTTAGGGGCTGGAGCACATATAGAAGGAAACTTGGAAAGTTCAGTTTGAAGGCAAAGCTATATGGTTTGTATTGCTGTCTTCAATTACCTAATGGAAAACTATAGAGAAGATGAAGTCAGACTCCTCCAGGAGATGAACAGTGGAAAGGTAAAAGGCAACAGACACCAGTTGTTGGAAAGGAAATTTGAATTAGACATTAGGACAACAAAATTTGCAATGAGTTCATCAAACACTAGAAAGTAATTTTCAAGAGGGGTTGAAGAATCTCCAGTATGGGAGAAAGCCAAAATTTGACTGAATAAAAACACTGAACAACCTGACTTTGGAGTTGGATTTGATTTTCAAGCTGGTTCTGTTCTGAGTGGAGAGCTGGGCTGTGCTGGTTTCATGCCTGCCTCATAGCCAAGCGCCTGTTGTCCCCCCTGCCTGAGCTTGAGCTCTGGCCAGTGCCCCTGTGCGAAGGGTCAGGAAACACAGTTTCTTCGTTTCTGTCTAAGAAACCAGAGCCCATAGGGAGGCTGAGCCTGCGAGGAGGCTGTGGGACCACACTCACAGTCAGCTGCAGGCAGCCAGAGGGGATCAATTGATAGAAATTACAAAGATAGACCCAGAGAAATCAAGACCAGGTGGACTTAACCTCTACTTCAAACATTAAACTCCTTACAGTGAAGTCTCAGGATGCTGATGGTTCATGGTAACCATCACTTGTCCTTCTTCAGGAAGACTGATACTATCAATCTTAGGACCTAGAGGGACATTGGAAGGGTCAACATAACACTGGTAAAAAGACAGAGATACTAGAAAGTTTATGTATAACAATTTTAGCTGTATTTTAGTGAGACTTTACCATGTTAATTTTGACTGTTAGGCTGTCAAAACATCAGATTGATAATAAAATTTTGGCTGCATATATATAGTGTGTTCCCTTTTGCTCATAACAGCTATAACACTGGGCTAGCATATTAAAAATATATACACTAAAAAGACTTTCATTCACTTCTGTAATTGGGCCATTGCTATATATATAGGAATAAAAAAGTAAAAAAAAACCATTCAAGTTGTAGGGGGATGAAGACAGTGGGTTGTTTGACATTGATAATGTGCAGCTGTGGCCTTGCTTTGATGATGTGCAGCTGTGATCCTGCAGCAAAGTGGTTAAATAGCTTTGAGGGAGTGTAGGAGAAAACCTAGGTGAAGCAGAGACAGGGATGATGAAAGGCTGGTTGGAAGAAGAGCACTGGATGAAAAGAGAATCTGGACGCAGCAGACAGTAGCCTGTGGTGGGCAGCAGCTGGTTGCATGGACAGTAAAGTTTGACCAATGGTAAATCTTTTGACTGTGTGTGTACAGTGCACAAACTTATGGAAGTTGTGGCTAGCTAACAGCAAAGGTCTTTGCTTCACCATTCTTGCAAGGTCTGTGCTATCGTATGCCACACAAGTGACCTTAAAACTCATTCTTCTACTGCAGGAAATTATACTGCATTTTTAAGAAGTATCAGACACATGAAAAATCACCCAGCTGAGCAATAAACAAGAGGAAGGCAAAAAAACCCAATGATAATCAAGAGATGTGTTCTGGATATGGCTTTCCAACGCTTTGCTATGCTGCTTCTGATCAGAAATGTAATAAAAAAATTACTGAGTGTGTGTAGTTACTAAGAGCATCAAGTGCTGCTTGCTAAAGGATAAAATTGTAGCTGCCACTAGAGACCATCAGTACACAGATCTACAGCTCCACTCTTATCATTTTACTTCGCTTCTGGTGCTAAGATGAGGAAGTACTACCACCAGTGAGCTGTGACAAATGAGGTTGCATTAATTTATGAGGAAGTAAGAAGCCAGAGAGTAATGTAATGTATATTTTCCTGCAGATTGAGGTAAACTGACTCTTTTGTGTTGGGTAACAACCCACTTATAAGTGAGTTGTATGATTTGAACCAAACTTTAAACCTATTAATGTACAGAGTAATTATATTATTTCATGTGGGAAGACTTTGCAACCCTATTATTAGGTAAAGTATTGTCTTACAGGATGGTGGCAGTGGCTATCATTCAGTTGTCTGAGATTTCCTGAAGAGAAAAATATCGCTGCGTGCCAAAATCCATTTAAACTGTATAGGTTCAATGTAGCTGTTATTTTCAGATTATGTGAATTTACTGTATATGCCCATATCACCTCCACAGAGCACACAGGATAGGCCAGACTTTCCAGACCTGTTAAAATGGGGAGATTGACTGTGTGTGGAAAGATCTTTCTGAAAAAGAAATACTTCTACCTTAGTAGTATTGAGCCTATTGAACAAACTGATGCTTATTGACTGTGGACATGTGTGGTACATTGGTCTACAAGCTGCCTGTTTTGAGCTTCTGTGTAGTACCAACCAGACGGATATGGCTGGCAGTCACCTGGAAATCTTAGACAAATATAAAAAACACCCAAAAGCCAACTTAATTTATGTCATAGGAAAATAAATCTACCTGACAATATCTAGATATGAAATGGCATCACGAGACCAATGTGGTATTATTAAAGCCAACATTTTAGTATTATTTTCACCACAGCAGAGGAATGAAGAGTTGAAATACTGAACATTTAGGCATAATAATGATTTTTTTACAAAAATCCAGTTTAATGACATCATTTTCAGACACTTCTAAGGTAAAATAACTACATTTATTTTCAGTTTTGCATTTCTTAGTTCTACCTCCATTTCCCATTTTGACACTAGGATTAATTCCATTCTTATATGTTTGCCAAGAAAGCATGACACAAGTTAGAGGAGAAAATAAGTTGGATCAAAGGTCAGTTTAGAAGGAAAATGGACATAAACTGAGGAGGAAAAATGCATGTCATTGAAAAACATGAGCATCGCTACCATGAGCTAAACCAGTACTTGTAATCACCTGCAGAGATCAGCTCAAAAAGGGAAATATTTTGAACTGGGTTATAGAACCCAAAACAAGTTACTTTGTATTTTTTCCTGTAGGTAATTTGAAAATATGTTTCAAGAAATCTACAATTTTTATCAAAGAAAAATAAATTTCCCCAGATGATATAGACAAAGAATTCCTGAACCACTTTTTTAATGTATGGAAATACCTACTAGGCCCAATGAGCAGTTTGGGTTCCAAAGCTGAAAAGAAATCTCTGTCCCAAGAGGCTTACTTTTTACATGAGAGATAATAAATACAAAGAAATGTGAAAAGCATATGATAGGGGAAGGTGAAAGTCTGAGATTCTTAAAATATCTGTTTGTAGGGTACAAAATGTCCAGTTGGAAGGTTCCATCTGTCCTGTCAGAAGTTTTCATCAGTATCATCACTGTCTTGTCTTTCACCCTCTCCTATTAATTTTCTACTCTCTGATGTCTGATGATCATTTTACGTGCCTCAGCTTTTGGTTTCTTATCCTTTTATGATCTTACCTTTCTGGTTGGGCTCCTTGTGTCTGTTGCAGTTTGCCTTCTCTGCTTTGCTACCTTGGAAATCATTGACAAAAAAATTCTACTTCTGTTAACATAAAAAAGCAGTGTGTGCTTATACAGAAAGCAGGTTCTAAGACTGAATAATAAAGAAGAAGAGTAATGGAAGAAGAGGAGAGTATTTCATACTACTTTTTACTCACAGCTCTGCTGTGCTTACACTGACTTGTTTTAGTCATGCCAGCTGTAGGCATGCTATGGAAGTGTGAAAGAGATGTTTGTACAGGACAGTGCACAGACCCAGGCAGCCTGAACCCCGGGGAGTGAAAGCAGAATGTAATCTCAAACATCTCTTTAGAAGACTTCTTGCATTTCGTGAGCTCGAGAACTAGTTGGAAGAACAGCTTTCAGCTGTTCAACTACTGGAAGCATTACAAATTCCAGAAAGAACTTCTAGTGTCCTAACCCTCTGCGTGCTGGCCAAAATGTGGAAAACCCATCATGCTTTTTCCTTTTGTACAGCCAGGGTCATTGCTGCTGCTTATTATGTTCCCAGAGCTCTCCTGCTGACATTACACCTCACATAGAATACTTCTCACTACTGCCAGCTCTGCAAAGGTGATTGCCAATTCATACACTTAGCAATGCCTTGGTATCCTATGCCAGATTTACTGCTTTGTGTGGAAATAATATGTTTGTACAGAGAGTCCACCTTTTCTTCTGTGAGTGGAACTGTTATTTATTCAATTGAATAAGCAGCATTTGTATGCAGCCTTAATCATGAACGTTTTGGAGACTGGCATCAGGCACTAAGTACAATCCTGTCAAATAGCTGGCAGTGGATTAACTTTGACACCTAGAAACATGCCAAATTCTGACAGAATAAGAACTCGCTGTATACTCAATGTCAATCATTCACTGAGTGCCACTCCAAATGCTTATCCTGTTAGTGATGACATCAATCTGCATTGGCATTCAAAATGCTGCTGCCCTTTGAATACAGAATTGAAAACAATGGACGAAACCTCAAAATGCATGCATTTCAGCAACCACTTATCCTTCCTTAAGAACTGGTGGCCACCTCCAATGTGGATATGCTGCTTTATTAATGGGCCGGGCAATTTACACAGCTGTTTGCAAAAAAAAAAAAAAAAAAAAAAAAAAAAAAAGTATTGCTCTACAGTTAGGCTCACTTGCAAGCAGTCAAAGTGATTTCCATCATGTTCACAGCAGTTCACAGAGCTATTTAGGTCTAATTCTACTTACATCCCAAATTGTAGAAGTCTACTCACATTAGTAACACCTAATAACTTATGACAAGGGTCACACATACTTTTTATAAGCTAGCCTGGTTATTAAAGCACTCACTTCCTAAGTGACAAAAGAGCAAGGTTCATCCTGAGGGGTCTCTGAACTATAAGCACCAAATATTTAGGTTTCCATTTATTTGATCTTCTCTTGTCTTCATAAAACCTGCATTTCTGCCTGCACAGTGACCCAACTCAAGAGTAGCTTTCCATTTTCTCTTTCCCTTTTTCACTCTTTGATTCTATAATCCACCAGAGTGAGCATGACCTTGTGAAGTAAGAGATGAAACTGAAAAGGAAATTGAACACATCTCCTATTTCCTAGGCAAGTGTTCTATTAAACTGTTCAAAAGATGAGTAGCTCTGCAACAATAGTGATGGACTAAAAAGTGGCATATCTTTAGTCAAGTCCTTGCCCTTGGGAAAGGACTTCACTAACCAGTCATACTTAGCTAGAGATCACTAATAAACAGGTCTGAAGCAAGTTCCTAAGCTTTCAAAAAAGGCAAATAACTTAATAAGGATATCTGTCCTTCCCTTCATCTTGCAAAGTTACTCACAACTAAGAAAAAAAAAAATTCTAAGACTTAAATATCACTGGAAATATACTTTTCCAACATGTATTTCCTGTTAGCTATGGATAATCCTTTGGTCATCATGCAGAAGCCACAAGCAATTCTTTGAAGACATGTCTCTCTTGATGGAAGTCTTGCTGTGTGATCCCCAGAAAAACCCATCTTGGACCCTGTAACTGGTTTTTATCTTTGAGGTACAGAAACTGGGCATTCATTTTAGAGATCTTACTTCTAGGATCAGATCATCAAATAATCTTATGAATCAATCTATCACAAATTATATACCTGTACTACTGTTTAGCTGCTATCATCCAGTCTGTAAGTTTCAAGTGGTGTATTTAGGCAAAGTACACATCAGAACTTCCATTCAACTAACAAACTCAAAGAGGGACAAGATCCTTATTCCTCTATCAGACCAGCAGGTTCTGATTCTAAGGCACTTGCAGGCCTATTTAAGCCATCTCAAAAAATTAGTAATGCCTTAATCTGGGCTAGCTAAGTGATATGGCCATTCACTAACGCAGGGCAGTCATGTTCTCAAGGAAACTGGATCTCCTATCATTGAATACTATCCCTTTATCATTATCAGATACACCCACATATAATTTCTTTAAAAAATCTAGCAGCCTCCTTTCCAAAACATGATTTACTCTATTTGACCTTCTAGGAGGTTCTTCCAGAAACAAACTTCAGCTGAGGAAAGTCTAACAAGCCTAAAGCCAGTTCTTCACAAATGAAGGACCACGGTAGCATGTCTTTATTACATACTGCTATGCAAATATTGTAGCTTACCTAGAGCTGAGCTATTGGAACAAGGTCAACACTGCTGTAAGTTTAGACACCTGTCAACTTGGCAGTTTCATAAAGGAACCTTTTTTTTATTATTTTTTATTTGTCCTTGACAATATACATAGCTGATTAGTTGTTTACAAATCTTGTTATTAAACATCCAAATCTCATAAGGATCCTGAACTTCTGATCTGAGTCTGATAATTCCACTGAATAAAAAACACAGAAAATGTTAGATATTGCACTGCCAAAGTACTTCTAAGCAGCTGAGCTCCATGTGTGCAATCTAGCATCGATGGCTCAAAAAGGTGTCTTTCTGCTGCTGTCATGTGGAGGTCAGTGTTTGCACTCTAGTAAATAGCTGTGATAAAACCTGAAGTATTACCGACTTGCTTAAAATTCAGGCAACGTGGAACAAGTGCAACTGTCAGCAATAGGAGGCCTTGAATAGCTGTAAAGGTTAAATATCAATTTGTTTAAAAAAAGAAGTCGAACTTGTTCCTCTATGATAAACTGCAAATCTGATGGCCTTCAACCCATTAACACTCCTGTCAGACATTTGAATTTAAAGTGTTTGACACCCCTAAAAACCAGTACACACTTTTATTAAATATAGATTGCTTTGTAGAGGTTATTTAAATAGGTTCTTAATTCTATATACAGAAGCTTAGAAAACCTTGTTTAGGAATCCAAATTCTACATTTGAGGCCAGCTCCAAAGGCAGTGAAGGTTTTCTATTGACTCCAGTAGGTTTTGCATCCAGCCCTTAGGACTGCTTGAATACATCAAGAAAAGGGAAGACTGGATGCAGAAAGGACACATTTCTGACTGACCTCCGTGCTTTTGTCTTATGGATTTTTTTTAGGATACTTTTTGTCTTTACATGGCAAATTATCTATCTTACGTTTCCTATCAAGAAACAGAAAATGTTGTTTCTATAGTAATGAATGTTGTCTTTTATTCTGAAAGGCATATCCACAAATTTTAAAGGGTGCCAAATTTGCGAAGGCTTAGATCTAATTTTTACTTTGTTTTCAATGAAGGATTAAGTGACGGGTATCTTTGAGAGTAGAAAACCTTTTAAAAAAGTATTTGTGGAAGATACAGAATATTTGAAATTTAAAGCTTACAAGTAAAAATCTGATTCCAGTAAATCATGATAATTAAAATAACAGCAGCAACAGCAGCAACAATAATAGCAGATACACTGAGTCTTTCTCTACCATTGCAAGACTAGAAAGGGTTGAGATATGAAACCAAACAGAAGTTATTTTTCAACGTTCAAGTCAATGATTGCAACACACTAGTTTTCTGAATTCATGTGTAAGTACATGATTCAGTTTCACCCATCGATAGAACACAGCATTTCTTCAGTTGTTCAACACGACTATGGTGGGGTTTTTTGTTTGTTTTTGTTTCTAACGTATTTGGCATGTAAAAGCACCCTACCAGCTCTTGTTGGTATCTACATTCATTTATTTTTTCTGCCTTTGAAATCTGGACGGAAGCTGAATGCTTTCTTTGGCAGATACTTCAAATTTTTAAGGTATTACAGATTTTCTTGTCTTATGGTAGAAGACTGATTAATTGAGAAGATTTCATTCCCAGATGATGTAAAAATTGGATAGGTTTGTTTATTTCTGGTGTGATTCCTGAGTTGCTTATAGATTACCCTGAGCCTTTTTAATTATATTCTACCCCTCTTTCCTTTGCAGTATTAACCTGTAATACAGGCTGGAGCAGCAGAAGCCTTTGTTGTACAGCTTCTTTGAACTCCTTGGACATAACAGCATGTGTGCCTATACTTTAGATTAAAGTACACATGCATGTAAATCCCTTGTTTTGTAGGTGTATAGATTAGACATTTCTCAGGAACGATACCAATTAATAAATGGGTGAAAAATTAGTATCCGCCCTCTCCCTACTTGGTCTTTTAGGATAATTTATACAGGCAGAGCTGCAGGGGCTGCGTGTCCATCAGGGCATATCCTCCAACATCCCTACATGAGTTTACCCACCCAGCTCCTGTGAGTTACAGACCTTTTGGACCCCGTCCTGGTTTATCCTCACGCATATTCTGGCATCTGCCAGATCATATTCGCTCTGCTCTCCTGTAGGTGGCGACAGAGGAGGGAGAAATCCCGAGGAGTACTACTTCAATGGAGCGAAAGGATGAATCAAGAGAATGAAAGAAAAGGGAAAGAAAAATGGGAGAGAGAAGGGGAATGCTTCAAAGAGTGCTTCTTTCCTTGTCCTCCCCTCGTCTACAAATAGTAATATTCCTGAGCAGATCATATTAACCAGCTTTTCATAGTAGCTTTAGTCGTTTGCTCTTCCTCACAAGCAGGGGTGGTGGAACAGGCTTCCAATTCGATCAACGTTGTTCTCAGCGGTGGGCTGGAGTCCCTTAGTGCCTTTGGACTGACGGCGGACCTGGGCAGCCTTGCCTGGGTGGAGAAGTAGCTGTAAGAGCTGAGCTGAGTTGTTCAGGAAACACTGTGGAAAGAGGGTGAAACATCTGCACAACTTTAATGGATCCATACTTTCTGACACATTTTAAGAACAATCTTGATATAAAAGCCTCCTTTTTAAAAACACTGATGCACGTGAATGCTGATATCTTGCAAGAAAGTACCATTACTTAATGTTAAATTTTACTTAACTCTTTTTCAGAAAAATAGTAACTTTTCTTACTGATCCAAAGAAAAAGCAAAGTTATTCAATGACTTCATGCATATTAGAGCTATTTCTGTAGATTTTGCTGTGTCAAATGAACAAATAACTTTTCACATATCAGTAGCGATTATCAATAATTACAGTTCACAGTCACAATGCTATGGTTAAGGCTTTATCGGTGCCCCCATAATACCATAAAATGTTATTTTTTTAATAAAAAGGTGTTTGAATTTCTGATAAGAACTAAAAAATAATTCTGCAAAGACCTAGAATTGGATAGTTCTAAGCCCTAACCTGTAAGAAGGTAAAACTTCAGACAATAATTTGAATTCACATAGACACCTGAAAATATGTTTGCAGTATTTTTTAAGTGATGTCCCTTAGTATTATTCTGATATTGTTGCACAGAAATGTGTACTATTAGATCATAACCAGCTAAAGAAATAAGGCAGCCTGGGTGAGCCTGGAGCTCACATAACATTCCTACAGCACCCAGACACAAACATGATGAGAAGCCATCACATCAGCTAGTCCTCGGACCAGGGGTATTGCCAAGAATGATTAAAAAGGAGTCTAAGGAATGCAGGTGTGGGGAAAGTTCATTAGTAAAGAGAGGCAGAGAAGACTGTGATCAGTCATTGCAGGATGACACAGACTATAGAAAGTGAATTGTAACAGTGCATTAAGAATTAGACTAAATCAGGTTTTCCTATAGATTTGAGGAGACATTCATGCACAGGTGTGATATATGTCTTCTTGACTACACCTAAAGCGAGGAACCCAGAAGGACATATAAACAAGTCAGTGCGATATATGTGGCAACCTAGCAGTAAGCCAACTTTAAAAGATGGGGCACATTGCAGTATATCCCCAACAATGTCTCCCATATCTGTCCTCAGTTATTTTAAAACAGTTTTTGACAACTGTGCACTTCCTGTGCATGCTTTTTTGGAAAAAAAAGTTAAATTGCTTTCTCTTCCCTGAATTCTGTATGTGTCTGTAACTGCTAAATAGGAACTACTTACAAATGCAATATTAATTTGACCTCCTAACTATCATGGTTATTAGCTGTAGGAAAACCGTTCAGAGGAGAAGTTGGAGAGTGGCTGTTCTGTGCTGATTCATGGTTGCATCTCCAGAGTAGCAGAAGAGGAGATCTGTACTTGTAGGGTCAGAGAATCGTCTACCAACAAAGGTCTAGGGATCATGGTTAATGAAAACAGGCTCAGATAGATAGTCCCTACAAACCCTCATTCCTGTAGGTGTGTTGGTGATGTTAAATAACTATACGTGTAAATTCCAGAATCTCTGGAATTTTTCTTATTATGTGATGATATTATAGGTTGGGCTTGAATATACAGAATTCAGACTTGAGAATTACGTGATTTTGGATTAAAAAGAACGTAGAATAATGGTTATATTGAGAAGCCCTTTGTAGCTTTCTTCTTTACCCAGATTACCTTCTGGACCACATTCTTCACTTTGACTGAATCTATGTTAGGCTTCTCTGTTCTCTTTCTGACCTGTTTAGTGTACACTTAAAAAAGCCTCGGTTTGCCACTCAGGTTCCAATGATTAGTGAGACTTCCAGATGATCCCTCCTCTGCAAAGCTTTCCCAGTTAGATCCAGCACAGGCGCAAGGGACATGAGTCTAGAACCAGGCTGGGGAGGTACATCTCATCTCCCGATTTCATTAAGACATAGCACTGTCTATAAAGGATTTGTTTATCCTTCAGGGCATTATCTGACTGTACCAGAGCAGCTGGACAGTATGAAAGATTGGAATAGAAAGTCAGATTGTTATTGTCTGTCTTTCTAACACTAAACCCTATTGTTTTCAAGCTTTATTAACTTAATACTTACAGCTTTATATGTCCAAGCATCACAGAAGGGTTATACTGTTCCTTTATGAGTGTACAAGGTAATTCCTGCCTTCGATGATCCATTTAGAAGAACATGTCTCACTGGCTGAAACAGAACCTTGTCGAATGAGTAAAGAAATGAACTCAAGTTTCTCCAGAAGGACATTCGGTATGTTTACACAAGATGACACAGAACTGTCAAAGCAAAAAAACCATGTCTCTCTGATATGATTTCAGCGTAGAAAAGAAATTATACACAATCCTTACAAACATGTATCTTGGGAATATGTACTTTCCAAACCTCTAAATTTAAAAAGCATGTCCTTGGGCAGTCATTCTGCACCTTATGAAATCTCTACAGAATATCTTTATATACTTATCTATAACAGGCATCCTAATAGGTTTGTATGTCTGTATTGATACCTTTAAGTGTAAACTAAACAGGATGAAGTGCTGGTGTAGACCATTCATGCTGCTTAATTCTTATCTGAGTCTCTGTTATGAGTTTGACCTTGGAAAACTAGCTATGTCCCAAAAATCCATAGGAAAAGTTTGAAAATTAGTGCAGAACAGAGGCCATCCCTAATAAGCAGGCTGAATGCGCTACACACACACATCTCAGTGAGGTAAGAGAAGGTGGCTGCATGAGCATGAGTTGTACTGTGCCAGATGGTCTTAGGCATGGAGAATGGCACCTTATCCACTCTATGCACCAGTATAAATTAAACTTTTGTCTATTTATTTAAATCGAGACTTGGGAACCTTTTTTTGGTGAGATCTGTTATTGTACTTTTAATTTAGACAAGTAGTCCTTAACAAGTATTATAGCATTGATTACATAAGCACATTCGGTTTCTCCTTCAGTTGAACTTTAAAGCCATTCTTTAAAGCACAGTAATTACGTGCCCTCTTTTGAGAGCTAGCAAATATCTATTAATTCAGCAGTATGTGTATATTGATCTTCTGATCTTAACCTATTCTGGTTATTGTCCTTTAACGGAATTCTTCCACGCACATTAGTGCTCATGAGAAAGTAGAAAAGAGATTTATGTTACCTAAGGAATTTTGATGCCTATATTTAAAGATTAAGACTCCACATAAAGATATGACATCATTGTACTAAAAATTGCACTGTAATGTGTCTGTGGATTTTATCATGAATTACAGGACAATACAGGTGTGCATATCTAACCATTTATTTGTCTTTCAGTAAGAATAACTACAGATACAGCATACCCTCCATATAAATAGTTAATGCAACATAAAGATAGAAAACACTATTGAAATATTTAGATTTATGAACATATTTAGAGGGAATTTGCCGTGTTGTAGAGTAGAAGCAGTTACTATGCATTTTCCTTAGCATATACTAAAATGATCTCTGTAATTTAAGAAAGTAGATATGAATTATTCTGTGCTTTAGGATATATTTTATGACAGGTGATTGGCAGGTCTAGTTCTACCTAAAGTCTGCAAACAAGTTGAAGTATTCCTTGTAACAGATCTGTGGAGTTTATCGTTTGAAGGACAGGCAGAGAGAGATTTTTCTAACCACAGTGTTTTACCATTTCAAGGCATACCCTAGGAGGCAAAATACAGAACTTTTCAGGAACTGCAAAAAAAGATGTGGATACAAAGCTTCTTTATGAAAAACAAACAAACAAGCAACAAATAACTACCATCTTGGTCATTATGTTCTCTGAGAGTTATTTCTCTTTCAGGCTGGTACCACTGTCATTTCTAACATCTGAAATAGAGGTAGAACATTGCTTTCTTTTCTGAACAAGCCCACAAGTGCCTACCCATTCTTGACAATAATAGCAACTGTGTTGTCTTTAACACTTTGCATACTCTCCAGAAATATATTCAGGTTATGGAAAGTGCAACTTTACCAAAGTCCAAGAAGCTGGGAGGAAAAACTGCTGGGCTACAAAGGTGAGTAAATGTTGAGGCAGAAAAGAGTAGTGAAGATGGAAAGGAACCCCCATTTTAATTTTTTCTGCTACACTTGGTCAAATAATCAGTACAACCAGCACCAGCTTTTGTGACAGGTAGCTCCAGGAAGTACCTTCAAAATGACAGTGGTTCATCTCATAAGCTATATATCCAAAAATATAGGTTCAATGAATAACCCGATAAAAGTAAATATTTTCATTAATCATTATAAATAAATACAGAAACACATAAATCAGATAGCAATCTAAACCTGGCATTTCTATACTGTTGGCAGTTTCCATGAGATGAGTTAAATCCTAACCATTTTTGTGCTGAGGCTTCTAGGGAGACATTGCAGCTCTGTGTTATGCCTGCATGCACTCATGCAGTTAAAGCAGATTTTTATTGCTATGCAACGTTTACAGTTCAATGGAATTTCTACTGGAAATTAAAATCATCAAGAACTTTTATTTTTATTTTTTCCCATCACCTGATATTTTCATATTCTGTTAATATTCTTCCTTACATAATGGTATACAGCTTTCTCACTAAGGAAACATCACTCTTACTTTTCACACCACTTACTAAAGTGCTTGAGTATCAGTTTATCAAGACAGAAAATCACTCATAAGACCTTAATGGTGTACTATTAAAGGAATATTCCACCTACTCTTTGCAATTCCCTCCCAATGTTGGAAGTGTTAGAGAAGATAAGAAAGTATTGTCTTTGTTTCTGTTTTTTTCATGCGTCTCTTTGACTCCTATTCATGCTTCCTTTAAAGTTTTTCCTATTTTTAATGCTCAGATCAAAATCACCACTTTTTGTTTGTTTGTTTGTTTGTTGCTGTGTGAATTTAGAAGAAAACAAATTTGGCATATATGCATTTATTTGTTGAAGAAAATATGGTACAGATTTTCCAGAACAGGAACAAAACCAGTAATAGACTGGCATGGATTTTAATTCCTGCAGTAAGTTGTGACATTAAAGAATGTTTATTTCCTTCAGTTTCTTTACTACAAAACTGAAGAACAGTTCCAAATCTAGATTTAATTGTACCTCTTGGTTAAGGCAACAAAAGAACCTTTGAATTTTTTTTTTCTTAATATATATATAAAAATAATTTATATATCTATTAAGAATACATAGTAATTTTAGTAGCATGTATTTAAAATATGTATGCTATAAATTATAGAATGTATAATTTAATATAGTATAAACTATATATATTATGTAACATACAAAATATAGTATGTAATGTGTAACATATACATATTCATTTTATATATTCCTAAAAGTGGAACCCATAATCATAGAATCACGGAATGGTTGAGGTTGGAAGGGGCCTTGGGAGATCATCTGGTCCAACTTCCCTGCTCAAGCTAGACCACCTATAGCAGGCTGCCCAGGACCAAGTCCAGAAGATTTTTGAATGCTGCTAGCAACACTCTTCCTCCTGCAGCCCAGGACGCTGTTCATTGTCTTTTCCACAAAGGTACTTTGCTGGCTCATGTTCAATTTTCTGTCCACCAGAACTCTGAGGTCCTTCTTTGCAAAGATGCTTTCCAGCTGGGTTGCCCACAGCATGTACTGTTTCATGGTGCTGTTCCTCCCCAGGTGCAGGACTTTGCACTTCTCTCTGTTGAATTCCATGAGGTTCCTGTCATCCCATTTCTCCAGCCTGTTGAGATCCCTCTGGATGGCAGCATGACCCTCTGGTATGTCAGCCACTCCTCCCAGTTTTGAGTCACTAGCAGACTCGTTGAGGGCACACTCTGTCCCACCATACAGATCATCAATGAAGATGTTGAACAGGATTTGAGCTGCTATTGACCCCTGGGGTACATCACCAGTTACTGGCTTCCATGCTTTAGACAACAACGTCAGGTTCACATTTCAAGTCAACTGTATTGTGGATATAGCTCACATGTTCAGCGATAGTGAAATGTGCAAAACATTGCACAAAATGTTGATGGAGGCCATGGAAACTACTAACAGCTAAAGCAGCTTCAAATATAGAGTTGTCAATATGGACTCTTGTTCTCATGGAACATTTTGATTTATGAGATATTGTATATATAAGTATTTTCTAAGTATAGCCAACATTCTTGAACTATTAGTATATTCATATGTTATATATATAATATATGATGTGGCTGGCATATATAATAGCATCACTTGTTAATTTAATAATGATCAGAATGTTCTTTATTTCTTAGACCTGAACCTCCACATATGATGATAAATATCAAAACATATCCATCAAATTGTCACGTGCTGTTTGAAACAAGATTTGTTAGAGCGTATAGGGACAATAATTGTAGTTTTTTATGAAGTGCAGAAAAATAAAAAAAAATATTTCCAATTTTGGAAGATTAAAAGAAAAAAGTAATTTCTCTTATTTTTAGTTATGTTCAGAAAAAAAAAAAAGAAAAGAAAAGAACCCCCCCAAAATTAATACTTTCACTTGAAAAAATAGCTTCTATTTGCTGTAATTTCCCTAGCTCTGTATCTGGCAGTTAAAAACATGTTCATTAGTAAAAATAGCTACATTTCGATTACCTTTATTCATGCTGACTAATGCCATTCTTCAAATGGTGCTATTGACTTCATTTGGTCTATTTATAAAGTACTGTTCAACACAAGAGAGAAGAGAGGAGTCAGATGCCTGATACTCCATCCAGGTCAGTGAGTCTAAAGATGTGACACGAAATCCTTACTCTATTACATTCTACAGGAATTTTGTCTTTGAGCTCAATGAAACCAGAATTTCATCCATTATATACTTATTTCTCTGGCTTTTTTGGAGTTAGACATTTAATTTTTTTTTCTCTGACATCTTTGCAGTCTTCCATTAAAGTCAAATACTAATTTCATTTACAACACAGTGAAACTCTTCTGATGTTCAGGGGAGATTTTCCCCAGCAGAACTTCAGTCTTAGGCTGATGTTCAGCAAAGGAGGTTACCAGGTATTTAGTTAACGCACCAGCTAATTGTTATGTTAGTATCTAGTATTCTTCAATGTTTACATTGAAGAATCTTTAAGTATGCTAAAGTTCACACTGAAATAAAGATCCTTTGTTGGATAAGGTCTATGAATAGTAGAAGTAAGTGAGAATCAGAATATTTGGAAGGAGTAAAATTTGGGTTTATGGCACTGTCAAAGCAAGTTCCACAGGCTGTGAGTTGAAAGCATTACAGCAGCACATCCACTGAGCATGTGAGCAAGGGGAAGGCTGTCACAGAAAAGGGACTTGGGCTGTAGGCCAGTGTATGTTTTAGGAAGCTGAATTCAGGATTTCAGGATTTCCAGGAGGACAGCTGGAATAGGACAATGGGATGAGGGGACCAAGAGGAAGTAGGGAAGGCACCCTCAGGGAGGGGGCCTTGTTCTTTCTTTTCCCCTTCTCACTAAACTTGTATCCCAAGGCTCTGTTCTGTAATCCAGTTCACACATATTTTTTTTTTTTTCTTCTTCTTTAAATCCTCCTTCCAGCTCCTGGAAAAGGAGACAGAAGTCTCATGGCATGCACCAGTTACAGGGAAGAGGGAAAGGGCAGAACCAGTCAGGAGTGGTGGATTCCTGACAGCTACTGCTGCTGTTGTCAGAGGTGAAGGGACAAGGAATGTTGTTTGTACACCATGCAGCTGAGTCTGTGACAGCAGCAAAAAAAGACAGTCAAATAAGAAGAAAGGGCCCTTGATGGAAAGGCTAATCACCACCTCTGACATTAACAAAAGAAGTCTACTGCACTAATTAGCTGCCTTCTTTATTTACACCTTTGAACAAAACCCAAGGAAACTAAGTTTGTACTAAATACTTTTCTGAGTGACAGCTGTAGCTGAGATTATTTTCCTGGTCTGTATGGAAGAATTTAGAGAACTGTAATGGGCCTATGCTTCCTTCATTTTTGCCCTTGACTACGATTTTTTTTTTTTAAGGTTCAGCCTCTTATTTGGCGTCTAAGATTTCTAAAATTGTATTTAATTATCAGTAGGAAAAAATATTACAAAAAATATAATTGTGAGCCCATAAAAAGAAAAAATATCAACTATCCTAGCAATGCAGCAGGGATTTTTAAGAGAAGATTTCTTAATATAACAAGAAAGCTTTATACATATTTTATGCTGAAGGTATTTCAAGAAATAAACAAAAATTAAATACCAGTAATTTTTGTAGATTTTTATATACATTTTTTTCCTAAGCTGCTGCTGAAAGTCTTGTGAAACTCCTTTGAATGTCAGTGATTCTTTCAACCTTTTCAGTTTAATGAATAAAAGTTAAAATTTATAATTACTTATGTATGAATGCAATTAGAAGAGTTATATTAATAATATATGAGAGTAATTTTTTATGAATATAGTCCAGAAGTGGTAATTAGAGGAAGTACCAAAAATGCTGTAATAATTTTCACACTGCAATTATTTAGCCATTCTAAAGCATACACACGCTTGAAAACTAGTCCATCTTATGAAAAAAATTTAGTGTGTAAAGTGGAACTGAATTGAAAGGATTATGCTTAAACTTAGGAACTGAAAATTTCCCAACTGAAGAAGTTGCTAGTTAAACGTAGAATCTTGGAATAACACAGCCCTGGAGTGACTTCTGGAGGTCATCTGGTTAAACTGGTTGCTCAAAGCATGACCAGTTTAAGTGATATTACTCTGGGTTTTTTCCAGTTGAGTTTCAAATACCTCTAGCAGTGGAGATTTCATAACCTTGCTGGGCAATCTGTTTCAAATTTTGACTACAGTCACTATGTTTTGGTTGGTTGGTTGTTTGGTGGTTTGTTTGTTTTTTTTTCCTAGTATCTGATCAGAATATCACTTCCTGATAGTTGTTATGTGCTTAAGCACAATGGATTGCTGCAGGTGCAGAAGCGCTGGTGATGTCTCCTTCTTAAACATTTAGACAAAACAGCACAGTTTGATCCTTCAAAAGATAACTCCTGGGAGAAAAAAAATCAGGAAATACTGCTGCTTTATAACTGGAATTGACCTCTTCTACGTCTTGATGTAGTTACCATTTCAGCTGTCAGGAAAATTTTCATACTATTTCAAAAGAATTGAAAACCTAGCCAATGCCACAAGCAGGTGATTATTTTTTTTTATATATATTTCATGTCCAGAAGAGCTTTTCTTTCCAGAAAAAAAAAAAAAAAAAAAAAAATTGTTTGCTGTTCTGGTTATGTACACACAGGTAAGATGTAGATCATTTAATTAGTTATATATGTACAATTGCAAATAGGTTTTTTTCCTCTTTGTTTGCTTCTTTCTTCCTTCTCTAAAAAGAAATATATTTAGAAAGGTGGGAAAGATTATTCTTTTTTTTCCCTTCCCCTTCCCCCTTCCCTCTTCCCCCTCTCCACTCCTTGCCTCACCTCCCTTTGCCTTGCCTTGCCTTCCCTCATCTCGCCTGTTCCTGCCTTTCCCTGCCTTGCCTTGCCTTGATTTGTCATCTTGGTCTCTGGGAATGTGATAGAACAGTTAATCCTGGAAAACATTTCCAAACACATGAGGAGCAAGAAAAACATCAGGAGCAGTCAGCATGTATTCATCAAAGCAAAGGTCGGTTTGACCAATTTGATTAGTTTCTATGATGAATTGATTAACTCATTGATGTATATGAAAACTTGAAGTGAGGCAAAGAGGACAGAGCTGAGACCTTTTCAGCGGTGCCCAGTGACAGGACCAGAGGCAACAAACACAAACTGAAATACAGGAGGTTCTGCTTGAACATCAGGAAGCACTTTTTCACTGTGAAGGTGACCAAGCGCTAGCACAGGTTGCCCAGGGAGGTTGTGGAGTCTCCATCCTTGGAGATATTCAAAAGCTGTCTGGACGTGGTTCTAGGCAGCCTGTCCTAGATGAATGTTCTTGAGTAGGGCATTGGACCAGATGATGACCTGAGGTCCCTTCTAACCTCAACCATTCTGTGATTCTGTGAAGGAAAACTATACATAATCAGTACGGGATAATGTTGAATGAGCTCATATTTAATTCCTGTAACTAGGAATTCAGTTCAAAATTTCCTCAGTATAAATCATCTTATTCAAGCCTTTGTTGTTTCCAAACGGAAACCCAATGCAAATGTTCCAATTCAGTTTGTTTTAGAGGTTCAATGCAAAATATTTGCTTTAAATGTAACACAAAATCAGTAAGAAAAAAAAGGCAGAGGGAAAAGGAGAAAATAATGATTTCAGCAGGAGACAAAGTAAGATGCAATAGTTTCTAAGTTAAAATTTATACCAGGGCACTTAATGACGTCAAATGCATTACAGAGAGTGTAAGACAGAACTGATTAATTATTAAAAAAAGTATCTAATTCACTTGATGGATCTTTGTAAATTAACTATTTGCAGCCAGTGTAGCTAAAAGTTGCTACTACTCATCTTCACAATCTGGGTAATATTGGGTATTTTTGGTTGTACACTGCATTGCATACTGATTTGGGTGCTCAGATGATATTAACGAAATACCCCTCAGACACCTAGTTTCACCCTTCTATTATGGTCTTAGAATTTGTTTAGAACTGACTTCTCAACATTGCAACATTTCATAGTTAAGTAGGAGTCATCAAAATAATTTATTTGCCCATAGGCTCCTAACTGTTTTCAAATACTATCATCCTGAAAAAGAATATTAATAGAAGACAGATAGCTGTGCCCACATCTCTTTCATTCTAGATAAGATAATTAAATATGCAAGCAAAGAAGTTACCAACAAATGCATAGAAACAATTATTACATGAAAACCTATATAGGGATAGGTTATCCTGCATTCATTAATTTTACACTGATGGTTTGATGCCTTTGGTGTTTAAAGATCCTAACCTTAATTCTTATACCTTCAACATTGTCATCCAAGTACAATAGCACTGTGTTATGAATAGTATATTTTATCTTTTATGAGGCACAGTAGTCATGAGACCTAATTCTGCTCACAGCAAGACTGTGCCACCCCACTGAGCTCAATGTATCATTTTCAGTGAATACCAGCTTTGGCCTGTACTTTCTAAACATGAGCCAAAATATTTTCTGAGACAAGCATAATAGAAATCATATTTCTTTTTCCTGTAGGCATGACTAAAGGGCTTTTTATTTCCTCTAATATTCATCCTAATGCATTAGACATCAGAGCACCTTGCATGTGGGAAATCCCTTGTTACTGCTCAAATGAATCTTTAAGTAGAGAAGGTGTGTCTTAATAAAATAGACAAAGACCAAGCCCTACGGATAACTCTATAGAGAATGCTGGTTATGTCATTATATTGAAATATGGAAGATATAGGTCCAAATCTCATCAGATCCATAACTATTAATTCTTTATATACTTTATTCCTGGTGAGATCTCTACAGAAAATTGGTGGCTGTAAAAAAGTTGTGTAATAATTTTGTTTTCATATGTTTAATTCTGTGGGGTTGTGTGTGTATCTCTTGTCTTCTTGCTGAGAGAAGGATTGCACCACACTATCAGGAGGAATCTGAGGTCTATATGAACCGAAAACAAAAAAAAGACTCCTTCCTTAAAGCTCATCATTTTCCTGACAAAAACACCATCTAATCTTTTGAAATTGTTCACTGGTATCATCCAAGCACTAAACAAAATTAAAACAACAAGCAACATAATACTAGATGCACTATTACAAAAAATCTGTTTCAGAAAACCACTGACTGTGGGGATGTACTTTTTCTGAGCAGGTACAGATGGTACCGTGTAAGAAAACATTAATTTGAAACTACTTATATTTTTTTTCTTGTACACTTATACTATATTTAAAAGCATTTCTGCTTTGCCAGATGGAAAGGGGTCATATTTAACAGATATGCAGAACTGATGGAAGATGATTTTCAGCACTGAGTTACAGTAGTGAGAACTGTCATTAATGTTCATAAAGTGCTTTGAGATCCAACAATGAAAGATACTGAAGAAGTTCAAACATCATAGTGGATGGTGAAGAAACAGAAATTAGGTGTTGAATATGTGCAAGATAATTTTTCTATACTAGATTACCCTGTGTTGAATCTATTGTACTAAAGTGTAGATCGCAAAATTATTCTACTAGCTCCACAGACTTTTTTTCCTCCCGATCTATGATATTTAGACATGACTTAAACAGAAAATACAAAAAAACACCCAAGCACCTGCCTTGTTTATTATTTTTCCTATCATGTTTCTCATGCTGTGCTGAGAGACAGGATTAAAATGTCCCAGTGCATTTTACTTCTTTCCAGTACAGCCTTTCCAGATTGTTTCTCAACAATCTAGAATGATAAAACTTCTAGAGGATAGAAGCTAGAAAATATTAAAAATTTCTAGTAGTGGTGGACTTGCATTTTTCAGTTCCACTTTCAATTTCCTCCATTTCCTCATGGAAATGTTGGCCAAAGATGGATTGAGGTTAATCTTACACAGTTTTTCTAGTCATACTCTCCTTTTCCCTTCTAAATACCTCTGTGAACACTCAGCATCACTTGTACATAAGCTCAATAACAATCACAGAAGACTGCAGCTCCTAATGTCTATTACTCTGTTCTTGGGAATCTATAGAAAATAATGAAATATAGACAGTCTGATTCCTTCATTTGCTACTAAAGAAATTCAAGAGTTCAAAGAAAAATCCAAGCTCCAGTGCCATTATACAGAGCCCAAGAGGCCAGAATGTCTATTGTGCATTTGTGATTAACCCTTTACATGGAACACAAGATAGGCTTTCAGAGTTTTAAAAGTGTGAGTACTGACCATAAATTTTATCTTTGTTTTCTATTGAAGCATTAACCCGGCATTGCTAAGTATTTGAGTACAAAGCTGTTCTTCAGAGTAAGCTTGTTAGCTTTATAGGTATTTCTTTCTGATCGAATAATATTTATCTTTGCACATGTGGATGTTCTGAGTCCACCATTTCACCATCCTATGCAGCTTCTCTGATTTTCACTCATTAATGTCATCTATTATTTTTTTTAAAGAAAACCATGCAACTATTTCTTTATATACTTCATGGGACCGTACATTCACATGTACATGTATCACCAGAAAGGTTCACAGAATCACAGAATAGTTGAAGTTGGGAGGGACCTTTAGAGGTCATCTGCTCCAATCCCCCTACTCTAGCAGTGTCGCCCATAGTAGGCTGCCCAAGGAAATTGTCCAGACAACTTTTGAATAGCTGTTGAAGAGCTGGTAGGGTTGTTTGGGTGGGGGTTTTTTTGCTTGTTTTCACCCCGTAACTACATTTGATGAAGAAGAAAAAACTTACCAAAAAGCCTACATAGACCAAAATTTTTCCATGTCAAAGCAGTGAAAGACTTCTTCATTTTAGACTTGTATGATTTAATAAATGAAAAGTTAATGACTTAATAACAATTTAACTTTTTCAACATAATTTCTTATACTTTGGGTTTTTTTGTAATTGAAAAGCTTTCTTTAATGTTGACTTAATCCCATTGACTAATTCATACCAATTCATGGGCTGTTATAAGTAATTTACAAATTTGCCAGCCAAGGAAAATTAATATGAACCATCTTGTCTTTGTTCAGCATCAGAATTGGCTAATTAAAAATTGTCATAGCAAGGTAATTAATAAACAAACTTTAAATGGCAATCAAATTGTGGTTTGGAAAAAAAAAGTTTGCAAAATGGTCTTTTAAAACTTTACTTTCATGATTCATGAACAACAACAAGAACATTAATTTAAACTTCAGAGTCTGTGGAAACTTGTGCTGAATTTTTTATAGGTGCAACTGTGTAGAATCTGATTAAATGTCACTTCTTTTTGTGGAACATTATACATTCACTTTGTATAAGATAATGTCTATTTCACAGGTCAAAAGGTGAAAAACATCAGCTAGGTCATCTATGTTGACTAGAGAAATAACTATTATTCAAACTTCCAAATGCAAAGCTCAATTTTTATTTTTATTTTATCATAATAAACTTTTTCCCCCCCATTCTCTTATTTTTTCTGAGAGAAGAAAGGGGAAAGATGGCAGGAGGCACAGTCTGTACCTGCTTAATGAGTTAAAGACAAATTGGCTTAATATTGTATGGATGATTTTCAGATCAGGCTGACGTATTGGACCAAACAGATTTCTCTTGAGGCTGGTCTAAATTAAAACAGTTGGTTAGAATAAAATAGAACAGAATAGAACAGAACTCTAATTATCTTCAGTGTCAATGAATAGCAGCAGCCCTTCCCCATCCCTTACAATAGTATATCAGATCCTAAAATGAGAACTAAGTTTTAGGAGAAGCAGGGTGAAACTTTGGATGTGTGTGTCAGCCGTCATTGTAAAAGCTGCAGGGATTCTGAACAGGTAAAATTAGGTACTGAAATGAAACCAGGAACCTAAGACAAAGCAGTAACAGCAAATCTCATATAATATTCATTTTACCAAAGCACATTTATATTATTTCGGTTGTGTTAAGGAAATATAAACTCTTACCAATTCGTTGTGTCTTCTGCAATCAGATGGCTTCATCAGGGATTCATTCAAAAAGGTACTTAAACAAGTGCTTTGTTTTAAACCCACAGAAACTGTAACGAACCAAAATGTTTGCACAAGTCATTAAAGAGTCCAGGCAATGGGGCCCTTGAACATCATGCACTCAGCAAGCTTGTGCTGCTTAATATGGTGTTACTTTGTTTCTTCCCTCATTTATTTTTTCCACTGAGGAACTAAAACTATTTATGAACTCATGATGCTTGATGTCTTATAGCATCTTGAGAAATGAAGTACAGAGTTTTTAATACCATATCATGTTTATATATATGTATATGTGTTTATACAGTACAGAACATTAAGTTTTATACCCATTAGCCAAATTCAGAGAATACCCAACTGCATAACCTGTTCCTCTACATGGGTAACATGAGTATTAAAATGTTACAACAGAAATATTGCAACAATAATTTGGATGCTTCTTGGATGAATGTATTTCCAATTCCTTTTTTGGACCCTGAATAAGTATTTTAATTAGCCTGATCAACTGTGGAGAATTATTTTTGAGGTTCAAAGTGTCACAACTTTTAAAAGGAAATATTTCAGTGCATATGGATGCCTCCTAATGAAGGTCAAGCAGCTGCTCAGAGGAATCCCAAGATTGTAAGTCACCAATTTCTCTTTAACAATCAGGTCCTTAATGGGAAGAAACCAACCCCAAAACCAACCCCAAAACAAAACAAACAATCAAAAAAACCAAGGAAAAAAAAAAGAAAAAGGCAAAAAAATAAGAAGCAGTAGCATATGCATGTGTTTTCTTGTATCTGATATGCCTTGCATAAGATCTCTAGGACAGACTATTTAGTCTTCAGTTTCAACTGTTCTAATGTGCTGACAGTGCTATAAGAAATGGTAAAAATGTAATTTCTCCAACACTAATAAAAAGAAGGACGGTTTGCTAGAGTATTAAGGAACTTGTGGTTTTGATCTATGTAGTGGCAGCATGTGAAAGTGATTATCTTTGCCCATTGGTTCCTTTCAATAGTAAATAAAAACACAATGCAGAAGTAAAGCCGAAATAAAAAATAAAAAAAATCTGAATTTTCATATGTAGCATCCTAAACCTATAGCTTGTGCTAGGAATTGTATCTACTGGTCTTGCCAACAGGAAATGGAACTTGAAATGTTTGGGAGCAGCAAGTCAGAGGGACAGTACCAGGGAAGAGAGAAATAGTAAACTACCCAGTTAGACTATAGAAAAATAGGATAAACATCGCTTTCTATTCTGTTGTGTTGATCAAGTTCTCAGTACAGCTGACTGCAAAGTAATGCAACTATACCAAAGATCTAATAAGAGTAGATAGCACCATGGTCATTACATACATCTTCATAGAAATCCTAGAAAATTAACGGGTTTCTGCTGCATTGAACATCCGTGCCATGTCCTATATGAGTCAGTATCACTGGCTCTTTACAATATTTTGTGACTAATGAGAGAACTTTTAGTTATGTAGATTTCAAAACTATACACATTCTGCTTGACTGTTTTTGTTCGGGGTTTTTTTTTCCTTTTTTTTCTGTTTTTGTTACCTAAGTCTCTTCAATTCCATAGCATTTTCCAGAGTTGATAAGATGATTCCCTGAAGAATAACTGCACTTCTGAGACATACTCAACTTCTGATAACACCGGGTTGCTCTATTTTTTCATTAAATTTGTATTTACTATTGCTGAAAGTGGTAGGCAGAACTGATTATTTGCAAATGCTTCTGCTTGCTTTCCTATGACTACATTAAACCTTTTTTGTCTTTTTTTTTTTTTTTTTTTTTTTTTTTTTTTTTTTTAAATAGGATAGAGTATTTCTCACCTAGTGGTATGCTTTTCTGTTAATTTACCTACATGGTGATCTGAAAGAGAAATCTTCATACCAGTGAATGCTGGCTGAAAGTTAGTCTTAAATATAAGCTATTTGTACTTACATCAGTAAGCTAGTAAGCCTGCTGTCAGTCCATAATTAATGAAGAGTTGTATGTCCAGTTGTATGTCTGGAGAACTTTCTTAGGTTGCAATGATCTTTATTAAATACATTACTTTTTTTTTAATATACTTTTTTGCATTAGCCTAAACAGAACATGTGGTGACTTATTTTTTATGCATAATTTAAAGAAAGTAAATGCTATGTACAGTTATTACAATAATGTAAATGCTATGTACAGTTATTACATTATAGTTATGGAAATCTAAAGACATCTAAAGGCTTATACAGTAGGTAAACACAAGAAATTAGAAATACTGGAAGAACAGGGTCATAGAAGACATAAGCTATCATAATAACAACACCTCTTCCTGGGTATGATTATTCTGTTGTCTTGTAGATCTTTATTTAAACTAAAAATCCAAAACTTTTTTTTTTTTTTTTTTGGGGGGGGGAGGATAAAAGAAACTGTCCTTCAGTACGAAAAGCTTCCAGCAAAAAAGTTCAAATTTGAACCTGTAAGCAAGATGAGATGTTCATTTTCAAAGAGTTCTCTTTGTTTCTTTGCTAAAACCTGCCTTAATACTCATGTATTAGTTTCATATTTACAGTAGGCTCATTATCAGAAAAGAAAGTACATCAGTCATTTTTTTTAGTGGTTACTGCACTGTGAGGAATTCTTTGGTGTAAGATCTTTTCTATCTTTGTTTTTGTTACCCTCGTGTTTTCTTTGGTTGGTGCACAAAACATAAAAATGGGATTTCAGTTCAACTTGAGATATGAAATATACTGTTATATAGGAATATATCTCTGTCTCTTTAGTGTCTTTTCAGAGGGGCTTCTAGGGATCCAGTTATTAAAAACTTTATGGGTTTGGTTTCAGTTATTGAACTACCCTTAAATCAAAGGCATTATGTCTATTCTGTGACAACACTGGCACTCTCTGTTACCATGTTCCTTTTATTGCACTCTGATGACTATAGTAAAGTAAATTCCAAAACGGCGGTTTTGGCAAAACGGCAAAGCAGGAAGCTAATAACAATGCAGACAAAAGAGTTCTGCTTTTCTTTGGTTTATTTTCCTTGCATGATGCTAAAGTTGACTTTGTCTCATTTCTTGTTTCTGTTGTTGTTTGGTAGGACTATTTATTTTCTTCATATGTGACATGTTAGTTATAATAATAGCAATAACAACAACTTTTGAAAGACTGCTTACTGGGAGACAAGGTAAGTGATATATATATAATCTTTTTAATTAAAAATAATAGCAAAGATAAAGACAACATCCTGTGACAGCTAACAAACTGGAGGTTTTGTGGAACTTGTCATTAATAAGCAAGTACTCACTCCTTCAGGACAAGTAAATCGAGTATGTGTCTGCTGTTTAATGACTTGCCTGGTGTCATTTAATAATTTACAGAATATGTTTAGAGTATTTTTTAAGACCAGAATATGGGGGAAGCTTTTTGTTGGTAGCAGGGCTGATAAGCAGGCTACTGAGGATACTTAACAGTTAAAGGAAAGACTAAGTTAGTCTACTCATCCTCTATAGTTACTGCAGGAAAAAAGATATCTAGAAATAGGTGGGTCCATGAAACAATTTACATCTTGGGCACCTAGTCTGGAGTCAGAATAACAACTTCTGGGTTCTTCAGTCACATTTTTTTCCATTATAAATGATGCTGACTAACCATATTTGATAAATGCCTTTGGTTTATTTGCTTAAGGTGCTTTAGCAGTGTCTGCACTGTTCAGAGCTCTTCCTGTGGTTGCTCACAGTATGGTTCATATCACAGACCCGGACCAATCCTCTATAGAAAGGACTAGTGACATCACCCTGGAGTAGTATTTGGTCCAGGTTTCCTCTGAGCCCCACATGGAAATTCTGTAGACGTGTTGTTTTATTTTCTAGTTTTGTTTCAAGTTCTAAGTGGCTGAACTAATATGCCATGTGATGTTAAATTGATGTTTTACAGCATGCAGGTTACATTACAATGCCCCAGGACACTGCATGACTTATGAGAGTGAAGTGTTTGCAGGTGGTGTTTGGGGGTACAAACCCTATGAAAATGTTGAAGGACAACAGTGAAGAATAAAGGCAGCCAAGTCTGATGCAATACTTCCCAGCTGCCTGGGCTGTGAAACAAACTTTTCCCACTGAAGTTCCCAGTCTTTTACTGGAAGGAGAATTAACTGGTTCACTTAATTAAAAAAAAAAAAAAAAAACAACAAACCAAACAACTAAACAAAACAAAACAAAAAACACACCAACACCAAAACCAAACAACCCAAAATAAAGAAAGAATCCCCCTAGGAGATATTAATATTCATTGTCAAAATCAGAGGACTAGGAAACAAAAGGAAACCAGGCTGATATGTTTTCTGATATTGCAATTCAGATCACAGCATTTAGGTGTCTGCTTCCACTAACTGTAGAAAAACATCAGGCAATAAAAATCTTCCTTCGCTTGGCATCCATACTGACAGTTCTGAGGACAAGGGTGATAGCCCTGCATATGTGTATACATACACATATAAACACACACATATACACACAGGTATATGTATATGTGTGTGTATATACATGTTTCTTAAATAGAAATTATTATAATCTTTCCACATAAAGTGGAAAACCTGTTTTTTGGGGGTTTTTTGTTTGATTTATTTCATCTATGGTAAAGGTAGGTGGTTTCACCAAAGCCAGTAATACACTGGATCTTAGGATAGATTCCCATCTCACACCACTGGGCATATCTACATTTATGTTTTTATATAAGCAGGCTGTTTGCAAGTTTAACAGCAAAATGCAAAGGGATTTTAGCACCTTTAGAATTAGGCAATGCCAGCACATATGGGGGTTGGACAGCTGTCAGAGCAGCAGCTGGAATGCAGGCAGCTGAATTCCAGTGAGTGAAATTTATTTGGACTAATAAAACAGGACACTTGGAAGACAGTAAAAGAAGTAAGATACCTGATAGATAGCTAATGAAGAAGAAATTTTTGTGCTCTAGAAAGATGCTAGTTTGGCAAAGCAGTAGCATTTTAGAGGAATGTTGGTTTGCCTGAATATTTCAGTAAAGTCCAGACATTTTATTTAGGAAACCTGATTTCATGTTGGTGATTTACCTAGAAAACTATGAAAGAGGATTTTGTACCAATGCATTCTGGCTGAAACAAACCTTTCTGGACTTTCTAGTCCATGCAGTCTGAAAACCTGACTAAGCTTCACAACAACTTCATCACCCCCTTTCCATAAGATGGACTAAAAAGCCTGTTCTAGTTCCCTTGTATGAAATAGGACGCATTCTTGTTGCTGATTGACCTTTTCCCACTTCCAGGCTTTTCTGACTCTCTGCTGTGAGACAGGAGGAATGACACCAGTTCCCACAGCTTTCTGAAAGAAAAGTAGTACAAAAAATTATTGCTTTTCAAAAGAGAATTACTGAGCTTTTCTATCAGTAGGATATTTTATAATTTGTGGTACTTTTTCCTGGTGTAGAAGCAAAAGCCTCGACATTTTTTAATTCCTTGGGAAACTAGGCTTTTGGAGATTGACCAGGGTGATGCTGTTTTCTCCCCAACTATTGGTATGCAAATACCTAAGAAAATAATTGCTAGCCATGCAGTTCTCGGTGACCAAGTGTGAACATTAAAGTAACAGTAAAGTAGTACAGATTTTTGCTACAGAATTGCTAACGTTACACCGTATCATCCTCTCAGAGCCTACAGATATGTGACTGTTACACTTTATGAACATGAAAATATCCAGACTCTGAAGAAAAAAAATCATTGTCTCTCACTTCTTGCTTTTCTTTGGAGTAACCCTTTTAAGTGACAAGACTTCACTGAGCTTTGACACCTTTTATCATGCCACATTCCACTACTTGGAAATATCTCATGACTTCTTATACATACATACCTATTTTCTCAAGCAGTATTCCATTTTATGGGTTTTGGTTTAGACTTAAGAAAATGTTTTCAAATAATTTGAATTGTAATTTAACTTAATTATAAGGATGGAAAGCATTCCCTGGCATCATAGCAATATTTATGAAGAAACTAATTGTGCACATCCCACTTCCAGTCATGTTTACTTAAATAAACAAAATGGAATGTATTTTGGGTTGCTTATATAGGCATGGACAAAACCAAATCCTAAGAATAACTCTGCAGCCAGAAAAAGACTTGATTTTTACTTCTTTTTAGCACTAATTCCTTGATAACTTTGAATCAAACTTCTCCTATTATGTCACAGATGTGTCCTAATTTCTCCTTTTTTGTAACACAGAAAAAAAAAATAGTAAGAAAATTACAGAATATTTTGAGAAATCATTGGTTATGCTCAGTTCCTCAGTGCTCACTGAGTGCAAAGATGGAATGCTTTTCTGGAGTGCACCTTTTGCTTCAGTTTGTGTGGTCTGAGGCTGTGATGCAGAAGGAAGTGTGGTAAATTTGATGACTAGGGAATATGCCTGAAAAGCAAACCCCTAATCAGAATTACTATAAAACTAATGTGGACACATTCTTATGATTAGTTTTCAATTCCAGTAAATTATCATAGAACCTGTCTGGATTTGACAGTCTGCTAATAACAGAGCACTTAATAACACTGAAGCCAAGCAGCAGCAAGACATAGATGGAAAAGTTACATCACTATTTCATTGATACCTCTTCCAAAATATAAAAGCTAATGCCTTGAAATTCACATTTCAGTAAAATAAATGTGTTTACACTTTAACTCATGGCAGTATATTGGCTTTCACTCTCCAAGCATATGATGAAATGTGAGGTTCCCAGCATAATAATAAGGTAGATTTGGAGACAAGAATGTTCTAGGAAGGAAGAAAATATTGACCAGAAGCAATGGCCTGAGAGTTCATGCCACTGAGAGAATGGTCTGAGACTTCATGTCTTTGGATTTATGATAACAGAAATTGTGCTAAAGGATTATTTAAATAAGCATTTTTCTGCCCTTGCTGTAAAACCCAACCAAAACTTAGCCAAGATTCCAGCCTATGAAAAATTCAAATGACTCATGTTGAGATTTGGAGTTTGGAATATTAATTATTCAGAATCCATCTGTACTTGGGATACTCCAGACCCAAACAGCTTTGTTATAGCAAGTGTGCATGCATCCTCCTAAAGGAATGAGCACACATGGATCATAAGCCTGAATAAACTAGACTGAGCTGTCTTTGCAATTCCTTTTTACAGCAGGTAGGATAGCTTGAGCATCAGGAACAAGGAATGAAAATAGGAAGAGTATCTCTTTTAGATTGATGACTGGTACAGAGGTAGCAGAGAGAACAAGAAAAGAACAGCCTGTCCTCTTTTGCAGGATAAAGAGCAAAGCCGAGACTGACAGAGGGGATACAGGTTTGCAGAGGGGGAGGCAGCAAACAGCATGAGAATCCAGAGCAAGGTAATTAATAAAGGCCTAATATACAGAGAGGTTTTTCCTTTTACAGCGGTTCTCTTCCTCATTCTGTATACATCACATAGAGGGCCTACAAATTTTGCCTTTTGAAATATCCCTAACTACCACAAGTGCTACAGGGAGGAAAAAAACCCAGAAAACCTCGAGCATGTAAGCAAAAATTGTATTTAAAAAATGACAGAAGAAGGTATGGATTACATTTGTATTTGTATGAACAGAACTAATTCTGATGAAATGACAATCTCAAATTTTGCATTGTTCTTCTGGGCCTCAGCCTTGTAATATTTTATTTTTTTAAAAGAGCTCTCTATATATTTCTAATATATATATATAAAGGAATATCTTAGTTGCTGCTCCATAGTCCTTACGTATGTACTTTTTAATCTGAATTTCTCCCTATCATGTGTATGTTTTATTTGCTTCTTTTCCCTTGAATCCTTTTCCTTTATTGTGTTGAGCTTTAAAATTCTCTCCTCTCTCCTCCTTTCCTACCTGTGGGGCATTACCTCTCTAGCTGTGCTCTCAGTGCTCCCTTGGCTGCTGAATCTGTGAGGAGATGATACAGATAAGAGGGAAGGAGCCATCCAGCTGGGCAAAAATCCAGGCAGCAAGGACTGGAACAGCAGCTGCTTCTCAGCACAAGGGGTTTCATGTTGGTGCTTTTAAAGGTGTACATAGTCCCTTGCACAAATCTCAGCATTCTCTGCCAGATCTTTGTCCCTGTCTTCCCACCACATTCACCATAAAGAGCTTTCCAAAATGACTGCACTTTAAATATGTAAAGATTATGGAATTATTTAGGGAGCAGTTGCTGTCAAAGTTATCACTTTCTCATGTGGAAGGAAGTCCAAATTCCACTTTTGCCTCTTCGAAATAATTACTGTGCTCTGGTTAAAAATGATTCCTGATGAACTTTCATTGAGGGGTAATTCTTGGCCATAGGGAGATGTCAGATTATCCAATATGTGAGTTGTACTAGGAATCTCATCCCACTGCATATTAGAGTTTTTATCCCACTTCCATAGTTCCTTTTCAGGTGTCAAACTCATTCTCTTTGATTAGGTCTTGCTGTATTTGACATGTAAGTCCGCACAAGATGATTTTTACCACACTGCAACAAGTCCAGGTCCTGAATAAGCCCTAAGATTTGGAGAAAAATAAAGTGCTGTTCTCAGGTAGGTATATAGTAAACTCTTACCTCATACTGCAGTGAAGTAACCACTGAAGCAATCAGAAAGTTGTCGTTATTTTCCCTATCCCCATTCCTTACCCATTAGTTGCAAAAGAGAGGGAGTATTATTTGCAAGTTCAGAGATGCAAAGAATAATCAAGTAAAAAATATTAAAGTGAATTCATTGTTCATTTAAGGACAAAAATGCACATTGACCTTTGAATTTCAATTAATTTAGTACTTTCTTCCATTGCTATCAAATTCATATGCACTGCTCACTCTTAAAATGAAGTCCCTGAGTTTGCTCAAGGAAAAATGGCAGTAGAATGAGCCTGAAAAAAATTAGATGAGGCACACTGAACTACTGCAGAGGGGACAGATCCTCCTGGAAATCTGTGCAATAGACACCCCTGCAGCAAAGAAGCCATATAAACATACAAATCACCTCTGGGCTGCACATCCCTGGGAAGCTCACGAGGTATAAGAGATACAGCTAAAGGTTCATGATACATATTTTTCCTTGGGCAAAATACTGTTTCCAAAACCTTTTCATGCTGGGTGAAGCACTGGGAATAGCCAAAAAAAGTAAAATCCTTGAATGAAAGAAGTAGCCTCAGAATGGATGAAGAAGCACAAAATACTCTGGAATTCTAACAAAACCGTGAGGTCTGGACGTATTTTGGAAGAATCTAAGGATTTTAAAGATAGATTTGATGCCTCTAACACTAGGAACAGAATTTCTCAGCAATGTATTTCTTTACTGACATTGTATAAATAATCTCTTGTTAAGACACCAATTTGGTTATGAAATGTGGGATTATGTAACATGGAGATCAACACGTTACTCAGTCTTCCAGGCATGGTTCCTAAAGTTTGCTTACATTTTGACACTGAAAGGTATTTTCAGACAACTATAGTGAGTTCAATACCTCTTCCTGTTGAAAACGTTAGTTTAGAGACCATTAATCCATATGTAAACTTTGTGGTATCTGTTTCCCCATTTGCATAACCTTGCATTTTTAGATGTTGGATGCCGTTTGCCTGTTATGCCTAATCCCTTGGTATATTCTGCATCTCTTTAGAGACAGATTTATTTTTTACTGGCATGAATAACTTTTTTCAGCAGAAACTTTGATCACATCGCTGTTTAATCTCATTTTCAGATTATTTCTGAGTATGATAAAGATTTTCACATGGATTGTTGCACAGACCTCCGGATCTGCAGTGGAAAACTTACGGTGGGAAAACTGTTCCCTTCTCCCTTAATATTTTAGCCAGCCCTTTCCAAAGAAATATAGGAAATATGAGGATTATACCTAAAAAAAGCCATAGAAAACTTCTGACACTAACTACCCTTAGGTGTTGGAATTTGTAATAGAAATATGCCGGGTTAGGTGTGGTGTTTTGTCATAGCAACTGCTGTGCCAGAACATATAAAGCCTAGGATAAAGTATCATCACCTATGAATGTCCAAGCATGTAGCAGAAAAATACAAATGCAATTGTGGAAACTTAAATGGAAAATATGAACTAATTTAAAAAAAAAAAAAAAAAAAAAAAAAAAAAAAAAAAGTGTGTGATGCTGCGCAAGCCCTATTTTCCAGGGCATATGTCCACAGTCAGCAGCTGGGGAACAGGTAAGCTGTCATATACATAATTATTCTAGAGATTCTTGCAACATCTTTTGCAGGTGTCCAATGTAAGAGAAGAACCTGATAGAACCTGGTGACACTGGTTTTGTCATTGAGTTTGCTCTGGCAAACTATTTTACATTTTTCACATTCTGAAGTCTCACAATTCACTTTTACGGTAGCTTTAACTGTGCAGCCTTTGAATCACTTTTTCTTCATAAATCTTAGGTATCTAAATTCTACAGTGACTAAGTAACATAGGAATTTACCAGTAATTAATCTAAACCAATATATAACATTTAGTGCAACCTCATTTCGAGGGATGCAAATAGGTGTGTGGGAGGATCTATAGAACAGTCTGTCACACAGAACTACAAAAAACAGTTAGATTGTCTTAACAACTGAAAATGAGTCAGTTTAGTCTTTTCAACTTGTACCTGTAGTAGCTAAATTTCATGCTAGCTATTCTGATATCTATTGAAGCATTCATGTACATTGAAGCATTACAATAGAACTGTGGATTCAGAAATGTCCTCTGTCAAAATTTTTATCTCTTCCTATATTTTTTTAACAAACTTACAACATTTCCTTCTATCAGTTTGGAATTAATATTTTTTTTTTTTTTAATTTTGTGGAAAGCTCCTTCATTCTTGTATAATCATAAGATTATAAGATAAATTGGGACCTCAACATGTCTCTAGTCCAACTTTCTGCCCAAAGAAGGATGAGCTCTGAGGTCAGACCAAGTGGCTCAGGGCTTTATGCAGATGAGTCTTGAAAACCTCCAATGCTAGAGAAGGACCGCACAGCTTCTTTAGGCAGCTCACTCCTCATTGCCCTCATAGTGAAGAAATTTGACAACAACCTCCTGATACAGATGATTGAGAGGCGAATGAAGGCACTTGTGCCATTGGACCTCATACTTGCAAACAAGGAAGTATTGGTCAGAGAAGTGAAGACGGGGGTCACCCTTGACGTAAGTGAGCATGAGATGATAGAATTCACAACCTTGAGAGCATGTAACAGAATACAGAGAAGGACCACAATCCTGGACTGGAAACAAGAAGAATCTGGCTTGTTTAGAAGCCTGCTTGCAGGAATTCCATGGAAGACAGTCCAAGGGAGAAGAAGGGTCCAGGAGAGCTTGTTGATTTTCAGTGATCTCCTCCAAGCTCAAAAGTGGTCCATCCTGATGACCAGGAAATCAAGCAGAGGTGGCAGGAGGCCAGCATGGATGAAAAAGGAGTTCCTGATTAAACTCAGATACAAAAAAGACCATTCAAGAGGTGGAAGCAGGAACAGGTGGGCCAGGAGGAATTCAGAGACAATGTGCAACTGATCCGAAAGTAGTTAGGAAAACCAAAGCCCACTTGGTGTTGAATGTGCTGAGGAGGGCAGCCCCCCTTGTGAAGGGCATCAAGAAGAGCTTCCATACAGGTATCGGTAGCAAAAGTAAGACTAAGGCCCACTGCTGAATGAGGCAGGGAAGCTGATGACAACAGATATAGAAAAAGCCAGAGTACTCAATGCTTTCTTAATTTCTGTCTTTACTGATAGGATTTGCTTTCAGGAATCACAGACACCTGAGACCTGTATGAAAGTCTAAAGCAAGAAAGACTTACTCTAAGAGGAGGGAATTTTGAAATTAATTTGATATACACAAACCCATGGCAATCTGATGAGATGCACCTATGAGTGCTGAGGGAGCTGGTCAATATGGTTGCAAGACCACTCTTGATTGTCTTTGAAAGGTCATGGTGACTGTGGAGACGTTTGTGAAGACTGGAAGAAAGCAAATGGCACTGCTACCTTCAAGAAAGCAAAAAGAAGAATCCAGGGAATTACAAACTTCTCAGCTTCACTGCAGTCTCTGGAAAGGGGACATCCCAGATCTGAGACCCTAGCAAGCAGCAAACTTCCAAGTATAGTAAGTCAGGCTGGAAAATGGATCCCCTCTTTTCCCACAGAAATCTTCTTCTACCAGCATTCACCACTTTCTCATGGTGCAGATGTGTGTTTCAGGTTCTACTGTTTCTGATGCTTTCTCAGACATGGTTTTCTCCTTCTGACCAGCTACAAGGGCATTGAAGACATTCTGCAGTTGCAGATGGGGAGAATGAGAAAAGGAAGATAGGTAGACATTTGTGTCCTACCTTCTCAAGGCTATTTAATACTCTGTTGCACTCTGTCATATGCATTTTTACTTATTACAATAATTCTTGCCTAAACGATATTAACTTTTGACATTCCATACAGTTATTTTTTTCTGCTACACTATTATTTTGGTTTCTTTCTAGCTCCTCTGACATTTTGGCTTAAGTTTTTTGGTATTGTCAGGATTCCAACCAAAACTTTGTGATTGGTTTCTGTAAAAAACTGAATATTTTGGAGGTAATTCTTTATACCACTACTGCTGTTTGCTTATATTTTGTTAATATTTTAGACAGTGTATCTTAATTGAACAAAAGTTTTGTTGGTGAAGAAACTCCTAAAAAAGTCTGGAATCGCAGTACAGCAGAATAAATTAATGAAATTTCCATGGAGTCTTAAGACACTCTCTTGCTTTAGCTTCTCTTATTTCCTGCCTGTGTCTGTCTGTTGGCTATGCTTGGGGGTTTTTGTGTGCTTTAGATGTAGAAGTTGTTAATTTGCAATTTGAAAATCTACCCCATCACCTGAACCTATGGCTTTATCATTCTCTATGGTTCTTTCTCTTAAAATGAAGCAGTTTATTTGATATACCATTTGGCAAATCATTACCACTTCAGAGTTTTCAGTTTACAGGTTAAAACCAAACCGTGAATAGCATAGTGTGTCATATGTCATATTGCTTGCAGGATCTCTATTACTATAGCTGACTTGATGCATGAGGCAACAGATAAGTTCGAGTTATTTTTTTGATTGTTTTTTTCCTGGTGGTGAAAAACAGCATATGCAGCTGAAAACAGCTTTTTGTTGTTCCCCCTCAACAAACAAAAAAAAAAAGCAAAAAAGTCAAGGTCATGAACAGAGAAAATAAAGATTAAAACCTCCATCATTCAGAAATCTTTTTGCTCTATCAAGTGTTATTCAGTATCCCCAAGGTTTTAAGTGATTGTTTCATTCACTTCATCATGATCTAGAGGGTTCCTGGCTACCCCCATTGCCTCTTATCCACTTCAATCCATTTCTCTTTACAAGTACCCTGTTGGTCCCATAGACATGTCTGTGCATCTTTGGAACATCTCCATTATTAAATTATCTACAATCCATGATCTATTATTAAATAGGCACCGCTTTACTAAAGCCAGAGCAACCCCATAGGCACAGAAACTTATTAGTGTAGCAGTGTGCTTGTGAAAGGTGACAGATGGGAAAGACAGCTCCAAGGACAGTGCCGGACCCCACTAACCTGCCAGAGATTGAATCCATCAATCAGAAAAGACACAGTAAGAGTGCAAAGAAGGAAGAAGAGAAGACAGCGCTCCTGACTTTTATTAGGCCTGTTTTGTGTCCTCCTTTATGCTTTTACTTTCATGCAAAGGGAGGAAGGGGACACATTCTCCCTGTCCTTTTCATGGTATCATCATATTTGTTTGTAATTTGAGCTGTTTCTGAATTGATTGGTAATTCTAATGGCAAGCAGGTAATCTTTCCCAGAAATTTAAGTCTCGGATAATGTCCCAAACCTAATCACTCAATGCACCTGTGCAGGTAATTTCTACACCTTGAGAGAGCCCTTTGAGTTTCAGTGGGCTTTGGCAGCCCTGGTAGCACTGTTGCAGCCCTGAAACCTTGGAGTGAGGTTTTATTAAATCTAATAAATTAAAATAAAAGTGCAGAAGTAATAAATGAAATAAACATTCAAGACATCTAAACTACATAAACATTCATCAGAAACCATAATAAATAACAGAAAGTCATAAGAAGAAATGATTTTTCAGCCTCCTCTTTTTTCTTGCTTTCTCTGAGCAGGTACACTGGAAAAGTGCAGAAGTCACTTTAAGGATCACATTCATTAAACATTTAGTTATTCAACTAGAACAAGCTTTTTGTTTTCCTTGAAGGATTAAATGGAGAATTTGAAGTTATTATTTTCACAAAATGGGAATAAAGAATACAACTATATTGTAAGAAGAAAAAAAATTCTCAATTGCTGTTAATTTTGACAAATGTTTATAATGCTTAGAGGAAGGTTTACTCTGTTACTAGAATGGAGAAACTTAAAGCTAGGTTGTTGTTATTTATTTCCCTTCCCTGTCTTTAAATTTGTCTTTTAATAAGTGAGCATCCACAGATAGCTTCTGGGCATGTAATTTATACAAAATTCATTACATTGCATAATTTTCTGTTGCTATTTTTGAAATGGCGAAATTATTTGAAATTACACTGCTCCAAAGTTGTGCAAGTTCCCTAGTCTCCCTTTTGGGGCTAAAAAAAAATTTGAGATTAAGGAATCAATCGAAGGCTTCAATCTTAGTGTTTCTGTAGTGAAGGATAACATACAGGGGTTTTATAGAAAGCACTAGAAAATGGAAAAAAACCTGTTATGTCATCACATGTCCCCATATTGCTATTACGTCTATCGTACAAAAGTATGGACTGCAGAAAAATGATTGCCCAAGGGCCACAACAAACCAACAATGCAGTTAGGTGTTTAATCCCAAATCATCCAGTATTCTTGCTCCCAGTCTCAAATCATACCACGCTCAATAGAGCTTATTGTTTCTAATTTGCGGTGTCTGATCCCACTCAGTAGTCTTTGGGTCAGTTTAGGCCATAGGCATACACAGAGAAATGAACATTTAAACAAGTCAGCTATACAGGAATTTAAAGTACATAGGAGAGATCTAATCAAGTGATCAGCAATGAAGACAGAAAGCTTCCAGAGCAAGTTACATACTTAGACTCTGGGCATTTAGAATAGGGAATTAGAAGACTGGCTATGTTGTTCATTAACCTCAGTACGTTAAGATTCTTCAGAAGACATGCAATGCATTGACTAGACTTTGGGTATGTATATTTTTTCAAATCAGCTTGTCTTTATTTCCTAATTTTTAGAACACTTCTCAAATTATGATTAATATGATAAGTTTGAGACTTTGTTTAAGAATTAGTACTGAGATCTTTATTAAAATCTTTGGACAGTTACATTATTTTCAGCAGATAAAAGGACCCGTATCAAGATCCTATGCAGACTGCATTTATTAGTCATCACAGAGTGTAATTGCTTAGTAATTTACAAGTATCCTAACTCTGCTTGTACACACAGGGGTTGTCCTAACCTTCCTGGTTTCTTGGAGTCTCCACCATTCATCCCAGTTCTAGTAACATAAAGTTAGTAAGCATTATTCCTTTCCTCTGCTTTTAGCTTACTTCCTGTGAAAATGAAGCTTATTTAGAAATATATATTAGTGTTGTCACTAATAACTTTTTATTCTTCCAAGCAAATTAAAGCCAAATTTGAATGCAGGACATAGATCTTAAAAATATTAAGTTTCTGCAGGTCTGGTGAGAGTCAACAATGTGCTCAGGAGACACATCCTGCTAGTATTCCTTGAGAGAAAATCAAAGAGCTCGGGTTTTGTTTTGTTCAATTTGTGTCAATCAATCATCACAAGTAAATCCAGACCCAACCAGCAACAGGTTGGACAGGTCAGCCCAATCCTCATGTGTGAACCTCATGTGAAACATGGTATGAGAGTGGACAGGAGCTGGAGTGCAAGGAGAGGAAAGGAAACACCTGTTAGGGTAAAGGAGCTGCTGAGGACATGGGAATGACATGGCAAACTGTGCAGGGCATGAAAGGTAAAAATAATCTGAGATTATTGCAGTGACTGCTGTAAGAGATACCTAACATGACCCCTAGGTATTTGCAGGAATAGAGTCACAGAGGCTGTAGGAGACATAGAACACAATTATACATAGGCTGGACTAGGTTTCATTAATATGGCTTCTGACAGTATAACTGAGTTTCTTTCTTATTACAAAAAAAAAAAAAGTGCCAGGGGGAGAGGGATAGCGGAGAGCCTCTGTCCTTTTCCTGGAAGGGGAACTCCATTTTTCTAATTAATTTTCAGGATGCTCAAATCATATCAAGGAATGTTCCTTATTCATTTTTAAACACATTTTCCTGTTTCTTAACAGGTAAAGAAATAGAATTACCTCTATTGAAGATGGTTTATATTTCACATTGTGTATAGGTTTTTATTATTTCTAGTTATTCCTTGCACATCTTTTTAACTCTTTCTTATGAGCTGTTCAGAAAGCAGTAATCCATGATCTTGGGGCCTTAGCTATCTTTCTTTATTGCAAGTAATAACTACCAGATTTCCCCCCCAGAATCCAAATATATTTCATAATATTTACCTTCAGGGCTACAGTATGGTAGGCGTGAATCAGCAATTAATGTTTTGAAATGTATTCAAAGTTAAGCTATTATGCAATTAGATTGAAATGAAAAGAAACGCTGTTTTATGTGAAATTTCACTTTAGTAAATGATCTGCGCACATTTGTAGTGTTTTAAAGCCTTCCAGTTTCATGTGTCTGGGCATACCTGTCTATTATGTCTTGAGCAGTACGTGTTTATTCTATGGATTACACTGAAAGGTTTAAGGGATCTACAAGGAATTTTCATTTGCTGTTTTATTCCCTGCCCAACAGGAAAACTGAAGAAAGCTTTTAAGTTAGAAGTAGGCGTGTTTGTAGGAGCTTGAGTCTCTGGCAAACAGCTCACTGCAGCTCTAGTTTAATCAGCTCATTCTTTGGCATTTACTTGCTGCTTTCTTGCCTGAAGGGCAAACACTATCTTAATGAAGCACACAAGGACAAATGACTTTTCCAGGCTGTGATTAATTTTCACAAGCTGACTTTAATCACTGGTTAATTAATAGAAGATTTGTTGATTTACAAAAAAAGCACAGTCATTATAAACAGTATTATATCGATTTGTTTTTCATGAATTTAATGCAGTAACAAGCTTTTATTTAGAAACTAACTTAATGTGTTGAGGTTCCATAGTAGAATGAATGATAGTGTACTAGAAAAGAGTACAGAACCTATATTGCATATTGTGTTTGCCTGCTTGACTGGATCTTTTTAAAAGCAGAAACAGGTATCAATACAAATCTAGCTCAACTCTACCTGTTACCCTCTCCCCCAGCTTGACAACCAGGATTACGACTTTTTGCACTATTCACACCAATATTTTAAAAATAAATGGGTATTAGTAGTGTACAACTCATATAACAGATACAGCAAAGATCACACAGAGTTCAACATATAAATCAAACAATTCTTCCTACCATGGTGTATTTTCTACATGATGTTTTTAAATCATTATGCCAGCAGCTGGACATTGTTTAAAACCAAATTTCACTGAAAGTGTTTAACAACGTAAGTTAAACTATTTATTTCTGCATGGTACTCTGACAAAAATCATGTCAATTCTATAAAATACATGCTAACGGGTTTAGATCCGCTTGATGAGGCACCCCATCGTGACGTAGCAGGGGAAGCCATAGGAAGAATCTGTGACTAGAGACTAAAGGCAAACAAATTTAGATTAACAGCAAAATGCAAACTTTTAAGAGTTATGAGGCAATCAGTCTAGGAGATTGGATGATCTATCATTTGGGGTTTTTTTTAATAGAAAAATAATTGGCAGTCTGGAAGATTTACAAATACAACTTTGGGAACTCAATATGAGAATAATATGTGGAACATACTGGCAACATGGTCTGCCAACAGATTAGAATAAAGAAATTTCTGGTTTTCTCTGGATGTGAAATATATTAATCTTGAGGTCCACTGAAGTTGCCTGACAGGTGACAGCAGACTTTTTTGGCACACTCCAGTACCTACCATAATCAAATGAGCAATGTTTATTATACAGATGTATTTTATGATAGTTTAAATTATACTAGACTAATAATCTTCTCTTTCTTGATTCATCATATTATGTTCATCCCTTCTTTTCTGCAAAAAAAAGGAAAAAGTCCAACCGACATTGATAGAAGTCATACAGTACATATAGCACTGTGACATTTGTTCTCAAAACATAATTTTTCTTTTGCCTTTTACAAATGAATATTGCCCTTCCACTTATCCAGTGTGGGGAAATAGTATAATTATAAGATTTTTACTTACACAGTTGCTTGTGTTTTGTTTGGGATTTTTTCTCCTGTTTTTTAGTAAGTTTCAGAGAAAGATGTACAATCACTAAAATTTGGTGTATACAAGGTCTCGTTCATTTTATAACACCCTTGAAAGTGTCACATCGTATAAATTGACTACCACATATTAATGAAAAACAATTATCTAGATTCAGTGTTTGCATGCTGAAATCTGGGATTATTTGGAACAAGTCTGACTTTAGTTTTTGACTCTTCAGAGGGGATAATGCTCAGTGCCATTATACCTGTGATTTTTCTCCACAATAACACTTTTCTACCAATGGCAGCAGCAGGATGCTGAAAATGCAGTTTAACACATACTATGTGATAGCTAATTTGAATAGCCTTTGTAGAGAGGGAGCATTACACTTTAACTGTGCACTATGCACAACACCATTACATAATTAAGCATCAATTAAAATGCTATTAAAATAAAATGTTATCCTGTTGCCTTTTCAATGATGTTATCTTAGCATTTCATCTGCCTAATGTCATCAGTTAGCATACTAGACCCAGTGCCATTAAGGTTAATGTGCAACATGTTTGTACTGTAGATTAGCGTGTCATAACATATGTCAAACATGAAACCTGATCATAATGATGATGACGGATTCACAAAGGAATATACAAAGAATAAGGAAAATATGTGAACTGACTCCTACCTGAAAGATTGTTTTGGCTTTCAGTTAGGTGCTTGATGATTTCAAACATCCACAAAGAAAAAAGTAAATAAAAGTAAAAGTGGAATGAAGCTTGCGTAAGTCTGTGTAGAGATATGACCTCAGACAAATGTATTCAGGGCCTAACTTTGTCCTAGAGTCCTCAAGCACACCTCTAAAAGCCAACTGCAAATATTCTGTTACAGTCCTCCATGATAATTTACTGGAGACAGTTTTTCATCACAATGGATAGCAAAAGTGCCATCCATGTGTATTTCAGAATGTGCAATACACAGTCTAGATAACAGTAAATGCTGGGCAGGGTATATTTTTTTCCATGATCTCAAAAGTATTCTGGGCTTACTGAGCCAACAGGTTGATTCAAGTACTGTTGGAATAATAATTTAAGACCATCAGAGACAGAATTCACTTTTTTCTTTTTTTCAAGACTACTTACAACAGAGATAAAGAACTGTACTAAAAAGGTACACACAAATTTAAAGTCACTGTCACTTCTTCTATTTATGTACATGACATATTGAAAAATAACATGCTGTCTTAAAGCAAGTCAAATATATATTTTTATACATTTCTCCAACAGCTATCATCAATCAAAACATAGATTTGTAGTCAAAAGATTAACTTCTTGATACATTTGAATTTTCTCTGTTGTATTAAAATCTTTCAGTATGAAATGGATACCTCAGCATACCCTTTAGTGAAAAAAAAAGGCAAAAAACATTGTGAAAAACATCATACAGACTGCTAGCTAAAGTAATGCTTAAATACCTTAGATGCAGTAGCAATGTTTACCTAGTTAAGAGCTAAATTTATGTATTTATTTATTTTTAAATTCCTTGTGCCAGAAAAAGAGATTCTTTGCGGAAAGGAAGTTTGTGGGGGAAAACAATATTCAGTAGATAGTTACCAGAAAACAGGAGTGTCAAGTTTATTTGCCATATAGCACCATCTAAGCAAATCTGCCAAGGTTGGTTTGGGGTTTTTGGTTTGGTTTTTTTTGTTGGTTTTTTAATGAGTGACTGGAAACAATCTATTAGGGAATGATGACTAAGAAGTGTGGAGGAGATAAATTTAGATCTCACTATGACTTTCCATTTAAATGAATCTTAAAAACAAAGCTTAAAAAAACGAACAAAAATGGTCGATGTTGTATTGTCAGATCCTGCTGCCAAAGTGACAGTGGCAAAATTCCCACTAATTTACCTGGAAATCAAAGGAAAACTTAAATGCAATGTCTGAATTCTAGTGAACTCAGTATTCTCATTGAACTGCCTGGTAGTGTTTGATGGGTTTGGGAGACATTCAGTTCCATTGCTATCCAAAGCAGCCTTTGTTTTTAATCTGTTCTTTTTGCAGGACCTAGGTTGCTGTGTCAAAACATCATGATATTGCTTATTGTGAGTCTCTAGAACCAGTGTTCCTTATAGAAGGAAATCGAACAGATGTGCAGCTTTTAGGTCACGCCGTCTTTAAAACCAGAGATAACGAATTGCTAAACAAATTTCAGGCAAGGTATTGTTAAGAGCAACATTCATTTTACCTTCCCAAACATTGAAGTAAGGAGCTTGATAGGTAATAAAAAAAGCAAAAGTCCTGGCTCTACCAGTCACTAGTAAAAGTTTAAGGGGGGGTTATTCCTTTTCAAAGGTTTTACACGCAGGGATACGACTCCTCTATAGTCAATTTAGAAATTGGGAATCCAATCTAACTGTACAATCAATGAATATACGGGTTGATTTATCTCTACACTGAGACATATGAATTATGTTGTTGAAGTTTCCCTGTATTACCACCTAGGGAAACAAGACCTCTGGCCAAGATGAACTTGATGTCCACATTTCATATAGCAAAGTTAGACGAATCCTACTCTTCATGTTCTGAAGAAGGTGAACTTTCACCTAAGAAACAGATTATTTTAGAATCTGAAATCTTCCACATCCTTGTTAAAATGAATGTCTTATGAGCTATTAAGAGATTTTGAATATTTTTTACCAAACAGAAATAAACTTGAATAGGAATATATTTGTAATTTTCATAACTAAAATAGCCACTGGACATTAATAAAAGGTAATGAGGTTTTGTTTCCATAAAACCATCCTGCAATTACTTTTCAGAACAGAAAATTTGTGTTTGTTGAACAGTACTACTCAGACTTTAGATCTGTTAACATGAATGAGGATACGCTGCTCAGGCTTCATTGTAGTTCAGTCAATGACTATTTGCTTTCTTCAGGAAAATGTTAAGATGCAATATGGACAGCTGAGAGAACACTATCTGCTTCTAAGTTTTAACCTGCATAAAGAGATCTCTCCAGTACATAAACACCATTGCAGATATAACACAGGAAGTACAGATTTTAGGATATTGAATACTATGAAACAATACTTTAAATTAGAGTAGATGAAGAAAACCCTTGAGAAACAAATGTAAAATATAATGTAAAAATGTAAAATGTAAAAGAGAATTCTCGACCTGGCACATCACAGTTACAGTGATCAGGAACTGCCTTCAGTCCTCTGGCAAGTGGAGGAGAAAGAAAACCTCCCAAATGCTTAGGTAATTATTATTATCTTTTTTAATACATAATCATCTGGAGTGTGTGCCAGAAACGATTCATCACCCATCTGCGGCCATGCACAGAAGTCATCACAGCCTAAAAGCTGGCATAATACACTACTGGCTGTGTGACAGCTGGTTAGAAGAGAGACTGCAGAAAAATCTGTGACTAGAGGAGCGAACCTGGGCGTTTGACCTACAAACCTTTCCCAGTCTCTTATGTAAGTAGCCATGGTAGATCAATTAATTTACTTGTAAGGAACTGACTTTCCATCATAAGCGCAGCATTTTGCTAAACAGCGTAACCTCTAGGAATGTAAAGTCAAGCCTCTTGGCAAATTGATGAAATACAAGTCTAAGCATAACTTTGTTTATTTAAAGTACCATATGATTACAATTGTCATATTGATCCTATATGCTTAAAATGCATCTTTATGTAAACTATAACATACCCTACCAATTTCATTTTTACCAAAAGAGAAATTAGAACTGTGACGAATTCTGAATCCTTGCTTTGCATAAATACATCAGCAATTTCAAAGAGACATTTAGACATAGCAAGAAAATAGTCTGATCTTTTGGTGAGCCTGTTCCACATAAATGAGAGAACTTCTGTGAGAAAAAGGGAACATTCCAGACATGTCATCTTCATAGATTTTGTGATTTCAATTCAAAAAACATTGGTTACTATGTTTGATATTCATCATCACTAACTTTAGCCTAAACTAATCTCTTCCTGGACTTCTTTCATTCAGTAGAAAGACCTCCAAGACAAGACAAAGTAGCAACCGAGCTTTAGGCAATCTGAATTACGTGGGTGGTGGAACATTTTTCCTGTTGGCTGCAGAGAAAGCCAAGGGAGCTGATCGATATCTGCAAATGCTTCTTCTCCACTCTCCCTTCTCTATGTAGGTGGGTCTGAGTAGGCGCTGGTGGAGTCATGGCAGCCAGAATGAACTCACAAACTTCACTACCTGAAGCCCACCTCAGGGCGATGTCCACAGTCATAAACTGTGCTTTTGATGCCAGTTCAGATGCAGAGGTTAACACTCCCTGCAGACATAGAAACTGTAGTTCATCTGCAGGAAGGAAGTTCAAAGCAGATGGAACCAGATGGAGCAACAAAATCAAGTGAACCACACTGAAGTGAAAGGATCAAAGTGAAACAGGAGGGCAGCACAAGCTCCAGCCTCCTCCACCATTTTTCTGAAATGCTTTTCCTCATGACTTCTCACTCAGTGAGTCATGACAACAGATGCGGGGTCTCAGAGCTGTGGTGTGATCTCACCAGTGTTCACACAACACTTCTATCACAGTTTGATATTTTGAAATTCTGGTTTAAGTTGTCTAACTGGAGTTATTAAACTTAGTTAAATGGTGAGCATAGAATGTATTTCTTTGCACCACCTCAATATCCATGAGACATTTACCAACAATAAAAACATGAAAATATGTTACATTTCCCTCAAGCAGAAACAATACTTTGGGCCAACACTCCATGGAATTACTATGCAAGGCAGATGTTCCATTTGAAGTTAGGAGGATGTAAGTCAGCTCAAGATTTTTCAACTTGTCTGCACCACACCTACGAACAATGACCACTTCCATAAGGTTTTCAACTTCAGAGAACCAAAGCTCAGACAAGACTTGAAAACTGTGAACTGACACCACTGATACCACAAAGAAACCAACCTCTTTGCTAACTACCACCAGAACAATTTCCACAGAATTAGCCAAAAAGTTTCACTACTCTGATCTGAAAACAATGTGTCTTGACAGTCCCTCCAGTACAGTTATTTCTCCTTCAGTTTCTTCAGTTTTTTAATCTATCACTTCTAAAGAGCTTTAGGTAAATCAGTTGTGTAATGTCTTTATTTGAAAAATGGAAACAAAAAATTCCCAAACCTATTTCTCTTTTGTTTTATGACAATTTATATCTTATGATCTCCTCTATTTTCAGAAAAATGAGGGTTTATTTATTTGAACGGATGTTCATTTTGCTGTGTATTTATAATGCTCTGTGTGTGTGTGTGTATATATATATATATATATGTATATATATAAAAAAAATTTTACTATCTAATGACCTCAACCGTCTAAGCTTATACTCCTTCTTCATAGATTTCAGACATGATCATCACAGGTAAGGGTATCTTTCTGTGTTAATTTGGAAAGGATTTTGTTTTCAGCAACATGACAATTGCCATGTCTTAACAGAAAACCAATGTTCTCTCCAAACACCAATACTGGGACTTTTTTGAACTGCAGCTGCAAAACCAGAAAGTTAGTTTGTTGTCTTATGTCTGTCAAGACATGTCTGCAGGGAGACATGTCAAGAGACAGGCAATTCACATTTCCAGCATATTGTAATATCTTTAACCTTATTACTAGTCAGAGGAAAAATTCTTTTGTTTTTTTTTTTTCCCTTTCCTTCAAAACATCTTGTATAATGATATCTTTCCATAATATATTTTCCTCCTTTTCTCATGAATGAGGGTATATAAGGATGCCTAAAAGTCTCATTTTGAACCTTCATTCTATTCTTAGCAACATTGATTAACCACTTATTTGTCTTTGAAAATTTCTATGTTTCTTCTAATGCTGTCTCCTACTTTGAGGATTGCATTCAGTTTTGGTAACCTCCTCTCAGCAAAGTGATGCTGCACCATCATTTTATAAAATCTTATGTTGTAATAAACTGAACACTTTTCCAGTATGGAAATATTTTATTTGCATTTTTTATTTTCTAATTACATATTTTTAACCCTAATTTACACCAAGATGTTATTATTTAACAATCCACAATGATTCTTAGGTTAAGTGATTACAGATAGTTTAGAATGCATCATTGTGAACTACTTTAACTCTTCATTTAGTTATAGACTCTGCCATTATGTACAATGAGTTTCATTCTTATATGTTCCACCATCTGACTTTTTCTGGGCGGAAGGACTCATCCTTTAAGATGAATCTAGAGTAACTTATGTCTAAATAAACCACATACTGTAAGATTCATGGACCTGAAATACACAAAGGAGGGATTCAGCAAAAAGATACAAACTGATGACAGAAATAGAAAAGGAATTGTTTTTTCCCATTTTTTGCATATAGATTTTCCAATTCTAAAAGAACTTGGAGATAATAAATTTAAAACTGAAAATGAAGAATTTTCACATTTATTGTGAATAGGACACAGTTTGACCCTGGAGAGGAATTTCCTACCTCTAAAATGGGCAGAAATCTAGATATAACCTTTTAAATAGATTTTTTGGAATCTCTATTAAATTAAAAAAATAAACAACCCTAAAGCAAAGTCCTTTCTGAAGAAAGAAAAAGTACAACAATAAGCATATGAAAACATGCTCATGAAAGCGTATAAGGATATGAAAATATGCCTATACACAAACTTGATTTTGTGAGATATCCACCTACTGCAATGATGCATCAGGTATAATAATTTCAAGAGATTACTGCAATATTGTAATACTTAAATAGATTAATGTAAAGATTTTACAAATTGCTGATGTCTTTGCATAATTAGAACAAAGCTGAATTACAACATGCAAAATGTAACACATGTTGGTAATAACTATTTCCAACTGTCTGGATCATTATGGATATATTGTAATTAATTATAATAATCATGATTATGATTAAATCATTAGCTTTAATAGATTATGGATAATTAAGAATAATTTCATTCTATGAGTTAGTTTTGTGTATACATACAAATGCAGCTAGAAATGAAGTTCTTTGTAGGTTCAAAGATTTCACTGTCAACCCTAATTACGTGTCAGTGGTATACTTCAAATCTTCTGAATCTAGATGGAATTAGTGTGCTTCACTAAATAATTTGTAAGACCCTTTGACTTTCCTATGAGATTTTATGACAGTATTACATATAATATGGCTCACTATAAAACAGAAGTATGTCAAATTTGAAGAATCTCTCAGCTTTGAACTTCACAACCATTTAAATATAGAATGAAAAGATGTTTTAATATGACACTTCTCCTAGACTACTTTTCTTGTCATTAGATCACAACAAAAACACATTCAGAAGTGAAATATATAAATTTTTAAAGTAGAAGAACTAATCATTTGAGAACTAAGTATTCAATTATAATTTAATTTTAATAGCTCTTCTCAACCAAAATATGTGAAATATCACTTAACACAGTAAATCTTGAAAGTGTGTGGTATATAATGGAGAACTCAGTTATACAGCATTTATCATTTAAAGAACAACACCCATCATAGCTTTCAACATTATTTTTCATTAATGGGGTAGTGTTAATGGTAAATAATACTGGTAATAGCATTCATTTAATCATGTGTACCTACTGTTCTGGTACATTTCTAAAAATACTGTGCAATATGATAGTGTTTTATCCGTTGCATGGTTTAGTTCCACTCTGCATAGAAACAGGCATTTATAACTATGGAAGATATGTTGATCTTTATAACGTTCCTTCTAAATTCCAAATTTTATTTGGAACATACTCCCCCTTATCTTGCCTCAATTTCTGAGCATCTTCTGTTTCTGTAATGATTTTCAGCAGAGAAGGACAGAAAATAAAAGTCTGTGTGCAGAGAAGCATGTATCCAATCTTTCAGGCTTCTTACAGTTGTGGTTTTTCACCCTTTCTCTGCCTATGTACATTATGAATCAGAATCAGTCCTAGCCTCTGTTGTTCACTCCAACTTAAGCCCAGGAGAAAAGCACGTATTCAGAAAATAATACAGAAGTAATGATTTTAGAACAAAATATTACAAAAGAAGACTAAAGTCAATTCATCTGAGATGCAGAGCCTTTCATCTCTCATTTGCCAGACTTAAGCCAACAAGCTCAGCAATGCCTTGCAGTCAATACTGTCTGATGAGTGTTTGGTGGCCTATGAGAAATGAATAAATAGTCTATTTTAGTTGCTTCTAGACAGAATTTCCTGTTGCAGAAAAATATACTAAAAATCCACTGGCAGCCTTCGATGGAAAGAAAAGGTGCACTAAATACTTAGAAAAAGCGATCTGCTCTGGCCCTCAGTAAACCTTCCAGGCACAGTGTGATAGATACTACCAGAGTTTGCATCAGTCTTACTTTATTTGTACTGTTGCTGGATATAAATGAAACACTTGCTCAGAGGATTTTCACAAATACTAACAGTATTCCCTTTGAAATGATATCACTTATAGGGATTACTGATTTTATTGGAGAACTGTTGAATAAATATAATGATATAAAGGTTTTTACAAAGAATTAATTAAAGTAGGCCTCATAGAAGGTGTAAGCAGATAGACTGGAAAGAATGTGCTCGCGAGGTTGAGATGACAATGTGAGAGTAATAGTCCTGGTATATGTAGAAATATATCTATACATACATATACATACATGTATGCATAAGGAGAATAAGGGAAATCTATTTGTTGGCTGCAAGGTGACCCAGTGCCCTATATGAAAGATTTAATTTTAAACAACCAGTTAGGAATGCAAGTAATTTTATAATGCTATAAAAAATGAGAGTAAAAAATGAAGTAGACTTTGAATTAGATAAGGAAGCCTGTATACCATTGTGACAATATTTTGCCATGTCCATAGAATAAGTAATCAGTAATTTTATCATTCAGTTCTCCTGTGCATTGTCATTTTCCAAAGTCACAAAATTATTAAGGAAGGATTTATTATAAAAATAATAAATTGTATTTAGATTAAGATTCTGAGAATTATCTACTAATTTTGTTGAGGAAATCAGAATTTACTAGGGAAAAAATAAGCATAATTTAGACAGGAATCTCATGTTTGTTTGAACTCCAGGCAAGGTTACATCAGACTGTTAACAAATGATGACTCAGTAGAGTAGCTAAGAGGATACTGGGAGAAGGAACTGAATAGTAACATGACAGGAACAAAAAAAGGCTAGGGGAAAGAGAATTCTTCAAAGAAAATTAAGGAGGCAAGAAACAAAAGAAAAAAGTGACAAAAACCCTGTTCATAAATGATTGTTGACAAAGTCATAAAAGTAACCTCACAAAAAATATGAGTAACTCAGCAAAATATTAAAACTTTTTAATTTTTTATTGTTTATTATAAAAATATAAAAAAACCTAAAAAATTAGCATTGACTTAAAAAAAGAGGCAACTGTTCTGAAATCAATGCTCAAGATAGTACAGTTCATGTGGGTTAAGATCTAAATGATTAAAAGGATGGCACACAATGCAGCCTTCTACAATAAGAAAGGTTCAGATTTGGTTATTTTCAAGAAACCATTCTCAGTTCTGTTTCAGTCTGGGAAATTTCCTGCAATTCCTATTCCAGTCAGTAAAGCCCCGCACTCAGCTCGGGGCGGCTACCTCAGGGCGGCTACCTCAGGGCGGCATCTCGCCACCTCCCCCTTCCCGCCTCCCCCTTCCCGCCGGCGGGGGCCACGCGCCGCTCCCGCTTCCGGCCGCGCGGCCCGTGCCGCCAAGACAAACGTTCCCCCCCGCGACAGCTCGGCCCGGGGGAGGGGGTTCCATGCGGCACCCGGACTGGGATAAAGACGCAAACGCGGTCGAATGCCGCCAATGAGGAAAGGTTATGGAAACGGAGTGCTCACAAGGAAAGCGCGGTGGGGAAGGGAAGGAAGGAGACCCAGCACGCGGTCGGGATGGAGTTGCCAGAGGCAGTCACTGCTACGGACACGGCGGCGTCCCGCTGGCCCGCAGCTCCCCAGCCCGTCGGTGGTGGGGCGCCCTGCACCACCGCTTGCTGCCGGATTGTGCGGTCTGCCGCAGGGCATGCGTGACGCGGTGGGCCCGTTTCCCTGGCAGCGGCATGCGCACCACCTCGGTGCCGAGGGGTGCAGGTGGTGCGGGGTGCGCGGGCCTCGGCGGGCTGAGGCGGCTGGTGGTGCCGGCACGTGGCCCCCGAACCAAGGGGCCCGTGGTGGGGCCCAGCCAGCAGCTTGCGGCCGGTTTGGCCTGCAAGGGCTACGCTGCGGCAGGCGATGGGCAGCCCTCTCCCAGCCCGGCGGGGCGGCGAGCAACCTCCGGTGCCAGCGCCCGCTCGCCCTGCCACCTCCGTGCCTGTAGTAGCAGGAAGGCTTTAGCAAAGGAAGGGAAGAAAACACCACAGCGACTCATAGTGTATCATACACATACATAACTGGAGTAGTCCTAACTCTGTTAGTCTTAGAAGTTTACAAAAAAACTAGGCGGTGGACAAAACTGCACTGCTTTGATAGTCTGACAAAACTGTTCCCTACTTTGATAGTCTGACAGACCTGAACCTGGCTAAGAATAAAGGGGGAGTAAAAAAAATCACCCTGCATTGATACATGCTGCAAAGTATTCCCTAGGGCCCTGTGGGACTCACGGTTCATTCCCATTGTCTTTACTATGTTCTTTATAAACAGCCTGGGAGAAACCATACATTCATTACTTTTACAGATAATGTTTCTGATTAATCAATTAATGCTTGCAAATCTATTTGATAATGCAAAACGTTATTTTGTACTAGCTGCCAAACGTTACAATAATACTATGGGAGATGCTGTAAATAGGGTAACAACAACATTTAAAAAGATACTTGGAGGAATGATAAAATGTAGACTAAAACCCTGAAAACTGGCGTACCTGAATTACGCATCTACAGCGTATCCGCTCAATATGATTGAGTCATGAAGCAGCAATGTACAAAAAGACCTCGAAGTAGGAGAGTACAACAAAAGAAGGTGTCAATAGTTTATGAACAGTTGCAGATTAAGAGGTGTGTGACAGCTGCTGGGAGGGCTGAGTGGGCTGTAGTACTCCTGCTGTCTTCCTCCCCTATTAACACGACTCACTGCAGCAAATACACCTCTGAGCTCATGAGAAGTTTAGGACTGCACAGCTGTGCAGCCATCTTTCCTTCAGATAGGGCTTTTCAGTAGTAACAGTACAGGCAGGCACTAAACTCCAGGGAAGGGCAATTACTTAATTGGTTGGATATAACCATAAGAATTTTTTTTTTTTAAAAAAAATATATATTTAATACTCTGTTATAATTCTATTAACTTGATTGAACAATGTATAATTCAATGTTTGAGCACTGTTTTTAACTCTTTAAGAGATGCAACACCAACATGTGACAGTAATTTCCCAAGGTGGTTCATGCAAGTATTAGTCGCTCTGTTTCTGGACGTAGGCTGAGATTCCTGATTAATTCTCCCTTTGAAAAAATGCATTCATAACTCAGTGACACATTTTTGTCACCAACACATTGATCAATATACATGCTGACAATAGCTGGGGCCCAGCTTCAACATCCTTATTAACAGAGATTCTGAACCTAAACCTGTGATCTCTACTATGAGCTCTCAGACATCAGGGTGACCACAGAAAGGAAAGCTGAAGTTCCTCAGCTTTGCAGGATGTTACTTGTTGTAACACTAGAAATTTAGAAGCCTTGTTAAAATATTGACTTTTACCTTTTGGTTGCAACATTCATACACCAGTTAGAAGATATGGACTCTAGTCTTCAATTAATGACCAAATATCAAAATACAAAATAGGAAAACACAGAGTAAAAGTAAGAGACATTCTCACCAAAATTATCTTGTTATTATAGGGTTAAAGGACTGACTTCACATGAACCCTTTTTTTTTTTTTTTTTTTTTTTTGCTTGGTGGAAATTAAAGACTGCAAATTAGAAAGCCAATTGGTAACACAAAATTATTTCCTGCTTTTTATTTTTAGAGTTAATTCTTACACTTTCATTTCTACTACTTTATTTCCCTTTTAAAAATCTTCAGATGGAAGCCAAATACATTGTTTCGAGTAAAAAAGTACAGCTTAATATTTTATTATAAATACATCCATGCATAAACAAACCAGTTCTCTGTATATAGAGAGAAGCTTTTCTCATCAAAACAAAGTAGATGGAAACTTCATTTCGGTTAGATTGTACCAACCCTTATGTAATTTTTCAAGTTCAGCATTCAAAACAGAAAACATATTCTTTCCCAGGCCTAACTAGGTTAAAAACAAACCCCTTTATTCTGAATGTGTTTCCATCATATTTAAGCTTGTAATTTTTTATTGTGATTAGTAGGAATCTGAATTGAAAGGTATACTTTGATGCAGTTTGTATGAGGACTGTATTTTCATGGTCCTCAAAATGACCTGAAGGTTTCATGTCAGAGAATTGGTACAAAGTCTCACTGCAGGTCTAGTTATGTATTCATATACAGTAGTAGTTTAGAGCATCAACTGGGTAATTGCACAGGGTTGTAGTACACTTCCAAGCAATTTAGTAAGACTTTTTTTTCTCTTGCTGTACCCTCTGATATGTAAATATATAGTAAACCCAAAATTCAGCTCCTCATCTACTATAACATGTCTTAGCTTAATTATAGACAACAGAGTATGGTGATTTGCAAGAACTGATTTTCTAAAATTTAATGTTACTTTAAGCAATAATACAAAATACATTACATGCAGATGGGACTAGCTGAAGTCCCTGTATCACACTGTTGTCCTGTATTAGCTACAGCCATATTACGGTATTTCACAGTTAAAGAAAGTATTCAGTTGAGTGTTGTATTTCGTCATCCATAATATATTAAAGGTTAACAGTGGGTGAAATTTCTTTTACCAGACTTCAGTGTCTAGGACTCAATTCATTTGCCATCCCCGTAAGGCCTTCAAATCTGATACAGCACCTAAAAGAGACACATAATTTTTTGAGTTGACAGCTAGAACCCATGCGGGGCACGTTACAACTTCCTAGATGGTTGTAAGCACCTCTGTTCAGACAACTCTATCAAGTTACTAGAGAGTAGGTACCAATATATGAATGAGTTGTCCATTGTCCTTAAGTGGGGTGAAAGGGATATCATTCAACTGACCTATTTTCTACATCCATGTTAAGACAAGATAAATCACATACTGCAAGCACTTACGTCTCACCACTGTCTCTAGAAAAACTGTCTGACTAGCTCAGCTGACTGTGTACTATATAGTCAGAAGTGAAGTGAAAGGAATCCCACTTATGGTTAAGTGAAAGGAATCCCACTTATCATGATTTTCTGGTATGGCTAGGTTTTTTGAAAGATCTGTTGTTCATAAACCAACCTGCATAGCTTGACACTAAAAGCTTTTTCCTGTTTTGGGAGAAATGAAATGGCAGATTCTTAATAGTAGATGGCATCAAATGTTCTATTCCAGACCATCTACTTAAAAAGGAGAATCTGGTTGATCTTCTGAAGAGCTGGCTATCATTTTCACATGCTAAATGTTAAAAATCATTCTATTTATATTAAGCAGTGGGAAATATACAATGTCAGTAGGTTTAAAACATCATGGTTTGCCAGGTGCATGGTATTGACATAAATATCCCTTCCTATAACAAACAAAGTCCCCATCAGTAGAGGGCTTTTTTATACTTTGATATCAGTCTGTGGTTATGTTGCTAATCTTCAGCAGTAACAAATATGTTTAGGTGATAGTTTCCTCAATGCCAGTGCTTCAAATAACAGTTTCAATGACAACAATATGTTTTTTCAAAAAGTAAACAGGTATAAATGAGAATGTCAGAAAAAAAAAGCATCTCAAACTGGGTTGAGTTATGAATTTGTATTTTGAAAAGTTTGACCCCATGCCATAAGGAGAAATATAGGAAATTCTGTCAAATCTCCTATCATGGTGTAAGCCTGGTGGGCAGCTAAGCACCACACAACCACTCACTCTCCTCCCTAGTGGAATAGGGGAGAGAACCTAAAGGGTAGAAGTGAGGAAACTCATGAGTTGAGATAAAGTCAGTTTTATAGGTAAAGAAAAAGCCACATGCACAAGCAAAGCAAAACAAGGAATTCACTCACTACTTCCTATCGGCAGGAATGTGCTCAGCCATCTCCAGGAAAACAGAGATCCATCACACATAATGGTTACTTGGGAATGCAAACACTGTAATTTCAAATTCCCCGTCCTTCCTTCTTTTTCTTCCTCCAGCTTTTATTGCTGAGCATGATATTGTATGGAATATCCCTCTTGTCAGGTGGGTTCAGCTGTCCTGGCTGTGTCCCCTCCCACCTTCTTGTGCACCCTGTCATGAATGAGTGGTTAGATTAAGTCACTTGAAGAATCACCACCAAAAGTGTAAGTGAAATGGTTTTAATATGAATTTGTGGGAGTGCAGTTTCACAAAGTTTGATGGCAAGGTTCACTATTACTTACCACACAGGTAAATCACACAAAGAAGAATCAAATTAAAATGAAGCTGGAATGATTAACACAGAGGTTAGATGCAAAAGGGCAAAGGAGATCCTCCTGTTGAGTCATGAGGTTCAGAGTGGACCCCCTTGCTTTCTAAACTCTTAATAGATTTTAGGTGCAGCTGGATCCAATACTAGTCTCAGACTTGGACAACTGTTCCTATCTAAAGAATGTAAGGAATAAGGGAAATCCTCCCATTGACTCACGGGTTTCAGGGTGGATCACCTTGTTTTCTGAGCTCTTGGTAGAGCTTAGGTGCAGCTAGATCCAGTCTTAGGCTCAGACTCGGATGATGGTTTATGTCTAAAGGATATAAGGAATATTCACAGTTTAAGGTTGATCATAGGATTTTAGCAGAACCTAATCACTGACTAATTTATCATTTACAAAGTGAATCAAATGGGATTTACTTAAATTATAAAAGTGGCTTAACTATGGATTCAAAATGGTAATACTTACACTAATTATGAAGTTACTAAATCCATTCACACACACATGCACACGGACACAAAGGAATAGAAGTATAAAGATATGCGTACAAAAGTATACCTGTTAAAAGCTCCCCTCAAGTTCCGTGAAATACATCAAATGCCTTTGTGTTTCTCAATGGGTGGAAGGTTGAGCCTCGAGAAACAAAATCAGCCCAGGCCCCATCTTCAGCTTTCAGCTGCAGTCCCCCTAGTATCACAAACTTGGAAGTTTGCAAGCTTTGAGAGGAGGATGCTGTTTGCAGCTCACTGCAGTCCAGGAGAGCTCAAAGAGCTTCACTTAGGATTCCTGTTTATAGGTTTGGAGGTTATTTGGTTTCATCATCAGTAATTTTCCGTCCTGACCACAATCCGAGTTGATAATTAAATGAGAGTTTTTTAAAATTTCTAGTGACGGTGGTATTGTAGCACTTGGAGTCATAGTAAAGTGTTCACAGGCTTGTTCAGGGATGATCAAGGCTGCCAGGTACTGTTATTCAGATAACGAATGTTTCTGGTACAGCCAGTGCAGTTTTCCCACCTCAGCAGTGCAAGAGTTGCCAGTATGGTCAAAGGATGCTTAACTGCCCAACTCACTACACAGAGGCTATGGCCTAATGGGGATTCATTCCTGAGACTGTGGAGAGGCCAAGGGCAGGGAACAAGATGCACCACCACACACCCCCAGCCTAGTCACTGGTGGGGTGGTGATCAACTTAAACTGTGAATATTCTTTATATCCTTCAGACATAAACCTACGTTTAGTTGCCTAAGTCTGAGCCTGAGACTGGATCTAGCAGAACGCAGAAAACTCCTTGACTTTGCATAAGCACTGCTCAGCATAGCTAAAACATCCATATGTTATCAACGCTGTTTTCATTTTAAGTCTAAAACATAGCCCTATACAAGCTACTATGAAGAAAATTAAGTCTGTACAAGCCAAAACCAGTAATTTCCTTAATATACTGAAATGTAAACTATACCTGAAATATCTCTTATTTTGCTTTTTTGGTATCTGAGCAGTATGCAGATATCCGTGTTGCCGTACGTATGATATATTGCTTAAATATTATTGCATCCAATGCATGTCATAAAAATGTTCTATTATTTTCTCATCTTTACTCCTTATTTTAATTACATCTGTGTTGTGAGCTGTGGTGGGTTGAGTCTGGCCAGCAGCAAAACACCCACACATCCACTCACTCACTTCCCCTGCAGCAGGATGGGGGAGAGAATCAGAAAAAAAAAGAAAACTGGTGGATGAAGTAAAAGATGGTTTATTAAATGAAGAAAAAAGAAAAAAAATCCAAACCAACAAGCAATGCACAATCACTCGCTACCTCCCACAAGCAGATCAATACCCAGCAAGTGTCTGAGATCAAACTCCCAGTTTTTATTGTGGAGCATGATGTCAGATGTTATAGACTATTCTTTCAGTCAGTTTGGATCAGCTGTTCAGGCTGTCTTCCCTCCCAGGCTCTTGCCCATTGCAGTGTACTCACTGAGGGCTGGGGCAGAGTAAAGAATGGCAAAAGCCTGGATGCTGTGCAAGCACTGTGTGGCGGTAGCCAAACCACTGGTGCGCTACCAACACTGTTTTCGTAACAAATCTAAACCACAGCACCATATGGGCTGCTAAGAAGAAAGTTAACTCCATCTCTGACACGCTGAGCACAGGAACACAGCACAGCAGTTTCATGCAGAATGACTTGCCATGGCAAATAATATTTAATAAATTTGTTCGTTCATTATAAATGTTTTTCTTTTTAATTCTGTGCAGGTTTCTTCAAGACATTACTTCCTGTTACACAGTTGTGAATTATTTTTGCAAAATCTCATTCCATTTCTAATAGTAGATCCTGGTAAACATTTGGATTTCCTAAATTCTGCTGGTTTCCTGTAACTTAAGAGTGGTCACAACAGTCTCTTCCCACCCCCACCCCACCCCCTTCATTAATATGGGACACTTTTTTGTTAAGAAATGCTAAGAAGTAGCATAAACTCCCCAGAGTTGAAGTTACCTCTATATAGTCATTAGCAGGAACACTCTAGTCTAAAGATTTCTCAAGCTGTATGTCCAGGATCTACACTGGAGGCCTGGTTTGCCTGTGTTTTCCACCAGTTATGTTTACACTTAAACATGTCTCAACTTAAAGCTTCACAGAGTATGTCACAGAAGAAAAACAAAGTGGCTAGAGTGAAGATTTAAAATGCAGAAGCAAGGACATGAGGAGAATTATTTTTCCAGTTCAGTTGCTGAAGGAAAAATTAGGAGAGAGTGGAAGGAGAGAAAAAAAACCCCACAACACCACAAACCCCAGCACTTTATTTTAACACATGTTTGTTTGGGTTTTTTTTATTCTTATTGAAACAATAGTCCTAACAGGTATTGTATGGAATGAATGAAATATTTTTCTTTCAATTGTTTACAGAAAATATGGTAATGATTTTTAAAGAATACACCCAATTCTTTCAGCTGGGATATCCCCCTGCTGCCCAGCTGCCCAACATTTAAAGCATCATCCTAATGTGTCAGACCCCAGGCTGAAATGTGATAGCCTCAGTTGCCATTTTTTGCCTAATTTAAGTTATTATGTAGTCATCTTGGGAGAATTACTCTAAACCAGATGTTCTGATACATAACTGAAAGACAAGAAATCCAAGTCTGATCTGTAGAACTTGTTTTCCATCTTTTTCAAGAGTGCTAAATTTAACAAGAAAAATATATTTTTATTTTTTACTCTTAATCACATCTGTTAGAGATATTTTTAGCACAACTTTTTTTAAGCTGGAGACAGATCATGGACATTTTCCATGGAGAAAGACTTTCACTTCAGAGATTTCTGGAACTTCCAAATTCTAGTTTATACATCAATAAGTACTTAAACATTTTAATGCAACATAGAACCCTTCACAGTTACCTCTTACCCAATATTTAAAGCACTTCTTAAGGGCAAAAGGACAGTAAATTTTGGATTCAAAACTGTTCAGCTACAGTAGAGAACTGTATCCGTTTCAGTCTCCAGAATAAATATGTTCAGTTTGTAGATCTAGATTTAAAAAGAAACAGTGACATTTAATTCATTGATGATGATTTATTTTAGACAAAAATAATTTTGGTTAAAAACCTGATAAGGATATCACTTAGATGTGATTAGTTAAATATTTTATTCTTTGATAAATGGCTATGGCAAAGCTACAGATTTGGACATGAGATTTTAGATTGATTTGGGATAGCTGCTTACAGAGCGCTTCCTTTGAACAGAGAAAACTTCTGGAAGAATGAGTGTTTATGGCTTTTTTTTTGACTGAATTCCCTTCTTGCACTTACGTGATTTAGTAATTTTTTCCTGTGTGAGTTATATCTATATTCAGATATATTCATATGGGAAAATGTTAAGGAATACAAAGGGCAAGAATGCACTATTTCCCTTTTTTCCAAGAGAAATAGATTCTGTTTTCTTTTTTTAATTGATTGCTTTTGGAAGGGATTTTGCTTTGGACTGAAAATGGATAAAATTTATTTCAGTGTTATTTTGGTTATTTTAGTCAGTGCTATTTTTAGTGTGTCAAACAAATATACTTGTATTTTTATCTTCATATTTATGTGTATATATATATATATGTATTTCTTCTCCGTATTCCTTATTAGAGGTGCTTTATTAGGCATTTCAATAATTTTCTACAGTCCCTTTCCTTCTACTGGAATCTTCTAACACCTTTTCTGGTTTATTTGCACCTTTTCTTTCTTTCTGCTGTAACATTCAAATTATTCCAGTAATAAAGAAACACAGGTCAGATTTTACAGGTTCACACTTTGCTAAGCTTAAGGTATGGCATGTATAAAGTTTACTTCTTTGTCATATAAATACAATTCTACCCTTAAATTAGTGGTAATATGTGGTAAACATGTCTCATTTCTTTTACATCTCAAACTGTATGAATCCAAATGTGAGTAAAACCCTAAAATTGTAGTAATAACTAGCTTCCTTACTTGCAAAAACCAATCTTATGTGACAGATATTTTCACTAATTTGTTTTGAATTGCAGAACGAAGCAATGAAGCCTATATAGGACAGCATTAGCATAGATTTAACAAGGATGAAAACAAAACAATATGGTGAATGAAAATTTGAAACCCATTAGTTCTGACACAGCAACATCTAGTTTTCCTTCCATGTTTAATTCACGAAATGTTTTTATTTTTGCCCTTTTTTACTTCCATTGGCAAGCATACTCTTCACAATGGAAGAAAAAGAAGAAGAAAGAAAAGAAGATGATTTATTACTTTCAGGCTCCCTAAATTCTTTTTTCACTGTCTTGGGATACTGTTGGATATTTTAGATCCACATCTTCTTTCTTGTGATTTTCTTTCCAGCTTCTGGTGACATGATAAAATTGGTGGTTTAGTCTTTTTCTGCATCAGTAGTTCTGTCTTTGTTAGCTAAGGCATGTTTTTCATATCTTGTCAGATAGAAAACCTTGTACCCTATTTTACAAGACAAAGCATCAGTAAAAAAAATAAAATTGCAAATTATATTCCTGTAGTTTCAGCAGCTTTTCACACTTTTTCTATAATAAAGTGCCATTATCAAGAAAGAATCAGAAGTATTTTTATCAACAGCATCAGAAAGAGAATTTTGTAGAGGCACAGCTCTCCTAGCTACAGTAAGCAGAGGAACAGTCACTGTCAGAAATGCAGAGAACTGTTCCTCTTGTGAGTGTAAATGTGCAGGCAGATATATCAGCATTTCATCCACTTCTTAAAAAGCCAGAAGATTTAGACAATGCTGCCTTTCAAAGTTACTTCACAAGGCAGGGGGGTGGAGAAAATCATTTTTCATTTCTGCATACCCCTGGATTCTGTTCTCTTCATAGTGATGATTTATTTCTGACCAAAAGAACTCTCTCTTCAAAATAAATAGTAAACTTTTAGAACTTCATACCTGTTTTGTAGAAGAGCCAAAAGAGCTTCCCATGGCATTGTTACAGGACAGCTGCCTTAATATTGACTCACTGTATAATGCCCTGGACTGGTCAAGAAAAAACCATGGATAGATGAGAAAAAAATTAAATGTGGAGACCAACCACCTGACTGATCTAAGCTCTGTTTAATTTTAGCAGACATTACTGTTGAAAACAGTTCAGTCCATCATTACAGATATGCATGTATATCTTCAGAAAAACGTTTGGTATGTGAGCCATTCCTCTCCTTTTTGCTCTTACAGTGAAGTCAGGGATCTGTTATTCCAAATTATAGCATTTCAATATACTATGAGAATGTGTGATGACTATACAAAGCACACAGAGAAGTAACTTCCTATGAACAAAATTACATGCTACATCTGTGGTATGCAGGCTCACTCTTTGCTGCTGCTGTAGAACGTAATTAGGAAATCATGTATGACCAAACTCTGTAATACCTTCTGCTATATTTCCTATTCTAAACAGTATATATTCTTGTTAGACTTTCAGGAGCAAGTGAAAAACAAAGAGTTTGCAAAAAATAAAAAAAATAAATAAAGATGAGAATTACAGGATGGTTTGAAGCACAGCTGAGTATAGGAGACAAGTCTGCGTATGCTTGTTATTGTCTGAACTATAAAAGAGAGGAGTCAATACAGAAAAGATATAAGAGCAAATGAAACCTTTAGCTATATTTTCAATCATTTCTCTGCTTAATTTTTTGCTGAATAAACAGCAAAAAATACTTTTGAAAATGAACACAATTGTCCACATGTAACTGAACAATAATGGCATACGCTGTTCTTGTAGAATAATAAAGTAGACATTGTCATATTGGACACTTAGAGCTAGCTATTCAGACAAAGAAATTATCTGGATCATAAATATCTTCATTGAAATTTGTCTACCATATGATGGAAAGCTGCTGCCCAGGTAGTTTGGCTGGCTGAATCAGATATGATCAAATCAGTTCTCTAAAGACCTGCTCTAATTAAGACAAGAGGTTAGAATCAATTGAACTCTTTTTAAAACAGTTTGGCTTCTTTCAGAAGGACTTCTTAATTCAGTCACCACTACGAACTCCAAATAAGAGCATGAAAGTTTAAAAAATGTTTTAGTAAAATATAGCACATTGATATAAATGGAGCAATGAATATTTCCTTATCATCTCTGTTGTGGTTTAACCCCAACTAGTGACAAAGCTGCACGCAGCCACTCACTCCCCCCAGTGGGATGGGGGAAAGGATTGGAAGACACTCAACTGAAGTCAAAATAACCATTGATATTTTATAGCAACTGAAGTTCTAGGTCTTTACTCTGAAGAACTTTTTTTCCCTTTACCTTAAAGTACCTGCTGATTAGTTTATACTTTTCAGATACTGTAGTGGTCACTCTATTTCATACCATTTGATCCACTAGTATATTTCATAGACTTCTATCTGTAGCAGCTTTTTCCCTTAGGAAAACTTACACATATTATTCTGTGGTACTGACAGTATTTTCTGTTTCCAAAATATTGCTTTCCTTAGTCCCTTACAGGAACTACAAACAAGAACTTACTACAAAATCTATTTTCCTACATTTTTACCGTTTCTGAAAGGAAAGCAAATGTATCAATTTTATTTGGTTTACCTTAATTATTTATTTTGAGTTTCATCCTGTTAATCACTAGGTCACTGCCTTTTTAAATCTTTGTTTTTATGAAACATTGTTCTTTCAGTAAATATATGTATCTCCATTACCCTCCAGTACCTCGTCTTGAAGGTCCCTTCAGATGACAGCATGACCCCCTGGTGTATCACACACTCCCCTGTTTGCTGTCACCAGCAAATTCTCAGGATACACTGCCCCATCATTCTGATCATGTTGAATAGGATTGGACCCACTATTGACACCTAGAGTACACCAGTAGTTACTGGTCTCCTACTAGACTTCATGCCACTGATCACCACCCTCTGGGCCTGACCATTCAGGCAGTTTTCAATCGCCTTCACTGTCTGTTCATCCAGACCATACATCAAGACTGTCTCTTTGAGTGTCTTATGAGAGACTGTTGAAACCCTTACCAAAGTCTAGGACAGCAATATCAACTGCTCTTCCTTCATTTATGCAGTTATGTCATCATAGTAGTTTATCAAATTAATTCCCTCTGGGAATCCATGCTGACTTCTCCCAGTCACCTTCTTGTCTTCCATGTGCTTGGAAATCGTTTCCAGGATCAGGTGTTCCACCACTTCCCCAGGCATCAAGGTGAGGTTGATTGGCCTGTAGCTGTCTGGATCCTTCTTCTTGAAGACAGGAATGACATTTTCCTTTCTCCAGTCCTCAGGCACCTCACTCAATCACCGTGATCGTTTGAAGATTGATATGGCCTCACAATGGCAACAGCCAGCTCCCCGAGCACTTGTGGGTGTATCCCATCCAGGGTCCATGCTCTTATGTATGTCTCATTTGTTTTAGTACTCTGTAACCTGATCCTTTTCCACCAAGAGTGTATCCTTATTGCTCCAGACTTTCCCCCCATCTCCAAATCCTTGGGTTCCTGAAAGCAAGTCTCACTAGTAAAAACTGAGGTGAAGGCAGTGTTCAGTACCTCAGCTTTTGCCATGTCTGTGTCACCTCGTTCAAGCAACAGGCCCACTTTTTCCCCTAGTCTTCCTTTGCTACTTACATACTTACAGAAGCCCGTCTTGTCACCTTTGACACCCCTTACCAGATTCAACTCCAGGTGGGCTTTGGCTTTCCTAACCACACCTCTGCATGGTCAGTGTCTCTGTATTCCCCCAACTTATCTGTCTCTGCTTCAACCTTCTGTATACGACCTTGTTATGTTTGAATTTTGCCAGTAGCACCTTTTTCATCCATGCAAACCTCTGGACATTTTTGCCTAATTCCCTGCTTTTTGGAATGAACTGTTTGAGCTTGAATAAAGTGATCCTTCAATATCAACTAGCTTTTCTGTGCCTTTCTTCCCACTACAGCCATATTGCCTGGCATTTTTTCAAGAAGATATTTGAAGTGGCCGAAGTTTAATCAAATCCCTGACAGTAATCTTGTTTTTGACCTGCTCCCCCTTTTCATGATCCTGAACTCCACCATCTCATAGTCTTTGACCTTCGTATACCAAATGAGCCCTCCTGATTTGTAAGAGGTCCAGCCAAACTCCTCTCCTCACTGGCTTCTCTATCACTTGGGTCAGGAAGTTGTCAACAGTACTCTTCAGGAACCTCCTGTGTTGCTTATGCTGTGCTGTGTTGTCCCTCCAGCAGATGTCAGAATGATTGAAGTTCTTCATGAGGGCCAGGATCTGCAATTGTGAAGTTACTACCAGGCTGGTAGTAACCTGCCTGGTCAGGCAACCTGTAGCAGATACCTACTGCAATGTTAGTTTTATTGCTCTTCTTTTTAATCCTTACCCATAAGCTCTCTGTTGGCCAGTCATCCATCCCCAGGTACAGCTTCATGCATTCCAGCTCTTCTTTCACATAAGGGCAGCTCTACTTTCTCATCTTCCTGGCCTGCCCATCCTCCAGAGCATATAGCCCTCAGTTGCAGCATTCAAATCTCCTGAGCAATACCACCACATCTCAGTGATCCCAACAAGATTATAACCCTTCAACTCAACTGCATACGGATCTCTAGTGCTCATATATTCACCATGTAGGTATGGGAGTGTACAGGCACTTCAGAAAGACACCCGAGCACGCTGATTTTCCAGAAAACATCTGTGGGGTGTTTCCGTGTAATGTTGCCTTCCAGGTACTTCTTTATATGTAAATACTTGAGGTGGCCACACTTAAACCCTGTTATGTTGATTTTGTGCCCCCCTTCATTCACATCACTCCAGACTCTGCTTGCCAACCCTGTTATCAATGCCTCACAAGGTCGCTGGTAACTGTCTCCCTCTCTTATCTTTCCTAGTGTAATGCCCTTTGTAACCAGGTCAGCCATTCTGTTGGGAAATATACAATTGACCCACTTTGTGAGGAGGATGCCATTTCTCCTAAACAGACTGACTGATCCTCAGTGTCCCCTGGTCACAGAAGCCAAAACTACAGGTTACTGACACCAGTTCTGCAACCTGTAATTGACATGCAGTACCAGCTCCATCCTCCTCGTACCCTGTCCCCTCACCAGCAGGACAAAGCCACCTGGGTCCCCATGCCCCTGACTATTGATCCCAGAGCTCTGTAGTCAATTTTGTGCTCTCTAGATTGCCCCTAGCAGCGTCATTGGTGCCCACACAGAAAAATGGCAGGGGGTAATAATCAGAAGGTTGGTCAAGCGTCAATAGCTTCTGCTCAGAAGCCCGCATCCAGGCCCCCCAAAAGCAGGAAACATCCCCAGATGACAAGTCTGACTGGCAGGTGGGTGCTTTTATCCCCCACAGGCAGGGAGTCACCACTGCTATCATTTGCCGTTTCCACCTGGTGCTCCTCTGTGTCTCAGCCCAGATGCTTTGCTTGAAAGCACACCCAGCTCCTGCTTGGCCTTAAGGACAATGAACCTGTTCCACAGTTGCAAACCTGAGGCAGAACAAGAGCCCTTTTGTTCTCTTGGTGCCAGAAGTGACCAGCCTTCAGCCTTTGTCTTCTTCTGAGTTTCCACTTACCATTCTGCTAGGGACACTCTGCCTTGGATCTCCGCTACACTCAAAGTAGAGAGAAACTACTGAGGCTGTAGGGTTTCTAAGCAGATCCTGTCTATCTCTCGCTCCTCTCTTCCCTCTACCCCCAAACCCCCTCTTTTTTCTCTCTGGTTCCTTGCAGACTGTTTACTTCCATAACTCCTCCATTTGGAAAGGGGACAGTGTCTCTCTCAGAGAGGGGTCACAGGCACTCCCTCCAGCCTAGGACTCACAGGACTGTACCCACAGTCTGAACCTCTGTCTGGGTTGAAACTTCTGCCGTGGCAGGGACAGCTGCTCCAGTGCCTGTTGAGCAGCATGCCCCGTGGTGTGCTGCCACCACCACACCTGAGAATGTTTATGTGGACTATGAAATGAGACGAGACCACTTCTTTGCACCCTGCTGCATGAACTGCTGCACCTGTTAACTGTGCTTTCCTAGCTATGCTGTGCCAGCTGCTCCTGGCCTAGCTTTTATATTGGCCTTGCCCTAGTACCAGCTAAGAGGGTTCTTGACCCTCTCTAATTAGCTGTCAGCTAGAACAAAGGTTGCAAACACGATTGAGTCAAAGGCAGTTGACTGAGCTCATAAGAGGCTACTGGATCTTCCTTGGGACCTTACCTCTATGGCTCCTATTGTCTTCTCCTTACATGACAGTTGTGTTCTCAATCATGCTTCTAATTTACAAAATTAACAAACACAAGGCTGGAGCAGAGATCACTTTTCCTACTGATCTTCTATTTCTAGGCAAATTACTTTTATGAAGTGGAGGAAAACATTTTGTTTTCAACCTCTCACTGCATTTCCAGTTTGGTTTGCTTCAGTGATTTCAAGCTTACTGACATAAGGACTTTCTCTGATAATCCCTGGGAAAAATCTAGATCGTTCTTTTTTTTTTTCTTTTTCTTTTTCTTTTTTTTTCCTGTGGGAGGGACACATTTTGTCTTCCACACTTGACCAAGTGACTCATCAGTCTGTTCTGTTCTTGTATTCTTCTATTGACATCACCTCAGAAAACATGCCAGCTGAGCAGACTGATGGGTTATATTTATTTACCAACTTTCACAAGGTAGATTTACCACTGTTCACAAGTAACTCCCACTGATTTTTGCTATATAATAATAAATGAACGAGGCATGACTCTTCATCATCATCGTTTAAATGGTTGTCACATCAGAGCTGAAAGTGCTTTGTGGTTGTTGGTTTTTTTTTAAATTATTATTTTTAAAGACATCAGAGGCTAAGGGTAAAGAATACAGGCATTTAAATTCCTATTTATTCTAGCTCTGGTCACTGATGTCCAAAACTGCCATCTTCAATCACCCAGTTCAATGGCACTGAATCCTGGAGAAGTCCTTTTTTTTTTAACTCTGCAGTATTATTGATATACTTTTGGGGCATGTCAAACAGCATTTCAATTAAACATCGATAGAGCTTATTGGACCAATACCTAACTTGTTCCCAGTTTCCTCAGGAACTGCAGACTTAGCATTCTTCTATATTTTCTGAGTGTCCTATATATGTCCTATGTTTTCTGAAAGATTTAATCAAAATAGGTTCCATGGCAGTGTCACTACTTTTTTTAACTCAAGAACTAAATAGTTAGAACTCATAATTTAAATATCTTGCTTTCAAATCATTCTTCTGCTTTAATATGTTCTGTTCAGAAAGACAATGTAAGGTTTAAGTCCTGTGTATCATTAGTTTGGAAAAAGTAATAGGGAGAAACCCACAGAGCTACTGAAGCAGAAACTAAACAGAAATGTCTTCTCTTCTGAGTGACAGCTCTAATCAGTAAGCTAGAAAGTCACACATGCATATTCTCTCCCTTGCTGTCTTTCTGTCTTTGGTCCAACAATCTTTGATTATTGCATGAAAAATGGAACAGTTTCAAAAGAAAGGAGTGAGAATGCCCTTGATCTGTGTATGTGTCCCTCAGGCAGAAAAAGACATTTTAACTGTACCTCATATGAGTATTCAACTAACCACTAAGTGATAAAAATGGGAACAGATAGGTACCTTCTAAACTAAAGGAATTTTATAATGTTATAAAATATTATTTAAGTATTTAAAAGAAAAAGAGATTGTGAGTATTGTGCTTTTGAAAGGGGTTCAGAGGTACAACTCCCATAGCAGGAAAGTACTTCTCCAGGAGACAGACCTTAGACACAGTCTGAAAGAAAGTCATATCTGTGTCCTCAGATGTGACCTCTTTGCCTTCAATGTACCGCCTGCTTCTCATCATCCAATGCTTCCCAAGCATTTCTTAGGGATGGACATTAAAAGCCAAATCCAGATTATAGGCTGATCTTTAAGAATCAAAGTTAAAATGTAGGTGTTACAAAGCGTGCAATATATATTTTCACTTAAAGTTAAAATAGGTAACGGGTATGCTTTGCTGATACTTTGCCTCTGCTTCTAGCTCCCCTTGGAAAATTTTAAAGCACAGATTTAGACAAGAAATTTGGAATCTGATCAAGTGGGCTGTCAAAAACAGAATCTTAAACATAAATATTTAATCCAAGTCTTAGGTTGGTCCCATCTTAATTAGCCAGTTGTTCTAGAAGACTCCTCATTTCAGCATGCCATTATTTCTCATTTTGAAAATCATACAGTATTTTATTTAGCAAGAGACATTAATAAATGATGGATCTGTTACCTTCCTGGCATTAGTTAATTTACCTTGGTGGAGGCATTTGATCTAGCACGAGTTTGGACAATTCTTTAGAATGCTTCAATGATAAATGCTAACCGAACAGGTAGAAAATATTTCTGAAAATTAAGATATTATGCACTCTAGTGTCTGTGAAATTAGACACTAGATTGACATCAATTAATAAGCATTCAGGATAGAATTATAGAATAGTTTGGTTTGGAAGGGACCTTAAAGGTCACCTGGTTCAACCCCCCCTCCCATGGACAGAGACACCTTCCACTAGACCAGGCTGCTCCAAGCCCCATCCAGCCTGGCCTGAACACTTCCAGGGATGGGGCATCCGCAGCTGCTCTGAGCAACCTGTGCCAGTGCCTCACCACCCTCAGTAAAGAATTTCTTCCTTATACCTAATGTAAAACTACCCTCTTTCAGTTTAATTCTATTTCCCTTTGATGACATCTTCAGCACTAATTAAGACACTATCTAGTTCACAACACATTTCCATTTTTTTCCCCATCAACTATTTTTTCCTGTTTGTCTATTGACTCTGACTAGTTTCTAAAAGCACTCAAAAAATCTAAGAAAAGTGGTTAGGACAGGTTTTTTCCCCAATATTTCTAATAAAAGGTCAGAGAAGTAGTTTTCAATTTTAAGAGTCAACTGCTACAGCGAAAGCTGTGTTACAATAATACTGATTTATGAGACTCATTTAAAAGTAACTAAGTAAAACAATCATACAGTTCTTATGCGGTCTCCATAATTGTCATACTTTCAGGTTTTTACTACTTAAAGTAATATTTTTCCTTTAAGCTTGAAGGTCTTGGAATCTGCAAACTAGCTTCAAGACTTTGAGATATAGCATCAGGTACTCATATTGTTCAATTCAGTTGCATCTGGCCAATGATAGTTGCACCCAGCCTCTTTGCTATAAGATAATTGACTTTGACAGCACTGAAATGAAGTGACAGGATGCTAGCAATCACTGTAATTGACATCTTCTGTCATTGCACCTGAGACAAAGGCTTGTACAGTATGTAAGAACTTGTAAGTAAATTATGAAAAAATAGAAGATTACCTTTTTTTAGGCTTGATCATAATGAGGAAAACAAAAGCATACGTCAGAATTTTTCTTTTTGTGTGGCCTGTACTTCTACTTTTTTTTTTTTTTTTTTTTTTTTTTTTAATATGATGTACTTTTAACATTTATCCTGTAGATTTATAAGGCAGAAACATGAAAATAATCCTGAAACAAACTTTTCCTGAATTGGCAGGCATTATCTCCATGGCATACAACTTATTCACGCATCAGAAATGCTCTCCAGGCATGCCAGAAAACAAGTCATATCACAGATGAAAAAGATGCATGTAAACATTGTAAATGGAGGTTTAAAGTCAGCAAAACTTCCTTTATTTTAGCACTGTGCCAGGATTCTTCCTTGTACTCCCTCTCAGTCTTATGCGCCACATCCACCCTCTCTTTGAATGTTTTCCTCAGCTGGTTAAAGTGATTACAAAAAAAACATTATCTGCCTTAGGATACGTGAAGTAATATTCCTTCATTTTTTGTCCACTTTAATTTTACTTTTCTTCATATGATTTCCTAAGTCAGTAACAGTTTCACTTCCTCTGTGGCAAGGAGAAGTAATTATCTGTAATTCCTGGCTGTCAATGTTTCTATCACTCCCCACACTGAAGGAATTGCTTATATCAGTTAAATGTAGTTAATAATTCCCTGATTAGCATAAATACCCACAACCAGAAATTACAGCTTTCTTTCACTGTATGGAGGGCTCTGCACTGATGTCAACGCAAGTAAACTGCTAAATCTTCCTGTTACAGTTTTTATCTTCTTATCTACCCCAGGGAACTGCGGTCCACTCTTCGAAAAGTCTGGCACAGAAGGCACTTTTCTTAGCACTGGGGTGGTTGCTCACTCTTTAGTCATCATAGAAGACTAAAAATGTTGTTAGGGTACGTGTCCAGATAGCCAACCTTGATCTGTAGCTACACCAAGATAATGGCACAACTTGTTGAAAGATGTTAATAGTAGTAGCAAAATAAGAATATAGCCTAGACAGAAAGAACCAAGATAAGAATATGAGAATATCAGAAATGAGATGTGTTATGGATAGCCAAAAGGAAGAGCACTCAACATGATTGCTGACTAAGGTAGAAACTACCAAGTTGCTGTATTACAAATGCCAAAGATTTTACAAAGTCAGGGAAAAAAAATGACCAGCAGACCCAACGGGGAAAGAATAAACACAGGAGGTTGGTTTGTTTGAGAGGGGATGAAGATGGCAAAGGGAAAGAACCTGGCATAGGAAAAAGCATGTAAAAAGCAACACAAGTGGAAGAAAATCCTGTGATCAGTGTTGTACAGGTCCTTGCTGTCATCTTTGTGCCTGTTTGCTGCAGAAGAGCAAGCCTGCTGTTCTTACCATATGGGTACCTGATCTAGGGGAGATTTGGGGTGCTTTCTCTGATGCTAATGAGTTATTACCAAGGCAGAACGTCCTAAGTCATAAAGGTCACTCTGTGGAAGCAAATTCACAATAAAAGGGTAAAAGGGGAGAAAGATATTTCTTGTCTTAGCAAGATTCTATTGTTCAAGGTACTGACAGTCCTCACCTGGGTGAGATAACTCTTTTCTTTCTCTTAAGCATTTCTAATTGCTGTCCCTTGCACATCTCCGTGTTGGAAATCATGAAGAACATTCATTATAACAGGTTAATTCTACACAATGCCTTGCCAAGCTGTAGGATGTTTTGGAGCCTTGCAGAACTATTTCCCATTGACAGGGAAAAATACTCATGGATGTGGGGTATTTTAACAATTGAATTACATTTTCCTTTTATTCCAATACTTCTGTTTCATTAACGGAGGTGATAAGAAACAGTATAATAAAAAAAAACCTCTTTCCAAACTCTCAGGAAGTACCTAGTTCTCAAGAAGTGCATCTGTACTAGTAGCTGAATCCAATTAGTAAGAAGAAGGCAGAGTATAATAATGTTCTTGAGTGTAGAAGAATGAAGCTGGGTTAATTAGCATTGATAATACACAGCTGTGGGCTGGCCTCAGGGGCGGCGGGTTGGCCAAAGTAGATACGGTGCAGCTGTGGCTGGTTCTGTTAAGGGGTTGAGAGACGATGAAGAGAGAGCTGCCGAGAAAGAAGTAGAGGGAGGAAGAAGCAAGAAGAGAGAGAGTACATGTCCTGGATGAGGTGAGGAGAAGGTAACAGAAGAACTGGTATGAGATGGTAAATAGACCTTGTTACAGCTGGTTAGTTTTGTGAGTGCTGTGACACTTGAGGACAAAAACTTCCCCAAAAATATATATATTAAGATTATGTCTAACAGCAGCCTGTGTTTATTCTCCCATAGTGACTTGAGTAAAACACAGCTGAGTTTGATAGCATGCTACCTGTCAGCCCTCAAATGAATTTGCCAGATTTTCCTTCTACCTATGCATATCCAGGCATTTGTGAGTTTCTGTTTGTGCTGATGATTCATTCAAGCTGATTGATGTGAATGTTCTGGGCTAGGTGATTTTTCTCATGGGTCTAGAGCAGCTGGGTAGCCCTACCTGACCTACATGTGGGATTCTACACTGCCGTGTGCTAGCACGGGATAGTCTGTGAATGTAGCCCAAGCTATAGTAGAAACTGTGATGCTGTTTGGGTTTGGTTTGGTTTTCCAATTGCTTGATTCTGCAGTCAAAACTGGGCTTGGGAGTGGAATAACCATATATAATCTTATCGTTAAGCAAGTGCTATACCAAACACTTTTATGAATTTGCATGTAAATATTTGACTTGAAAGCTAACATTCATTTTGCACTCTTACAAATGTGAAACATCAGAGATTACTGCTCTGGAGTGTTATATTTAATACCTATTGCTTGGTTTAAGTAAAATATGACAACTTAGAAAGAGAAAGGAGGAATAGTAGAAGTCTCTGTGTTCCTTACTCTATTTCTCAAAACACTTTTTTAAAATGGCATTTTAAAATTTATTACTGATGAATATTCACAGAATTTCTCACAAACTATTTTTTGTTGACTAAAACTCACAAAATAAAAAAAAAATATAAAATTTCCAAAATTCTCTTCATTTGAGAGATGACAAAATGTTAAAAATATTTAGAAAATAATCTGAACATCTATCTTGCATAAAATGTGATGAAAGAGTAAAAAATTACATATTTCATACCTTTGTATGTATGGGCATGAGTGCATGCATGAAGGGTGGATTTGAGTAAATATAAATTAATTGTGTCAGGTAAATGGTAGGTTAAATCAGAAAACTAAATATTTGTTCTCACATTTTTGCCTTCTCATTTGTTTTATAATTGACTGTTTTTGTTATCCTTCATGAAAGTTTTAATATTTCTGGTATTTGCAAACAATTTTGTAAATTCACTACTCTGGAGTTCAGAATTAGGTCCCTTGAAGTGGTGTGAATATAAACATTTGATCTCTCTGCTGCATTCCATGGGATCTCTTCAATCTTCCTTTTTCACTGTTGTCTGGTTTTTTAATTTTTTTTTCCATCCCACAGACAGCTCACTACATTGAAGAAATCTTGAGAGGGGGATAAAGCTCTTCAGAAAGAATTCACATGGATGTTTTTTCAGGAAACCAATTTATTTTGTTTACAGCAGATTTGTTTGGAATTGTCACACCAGCACTGGCACGGCTGCAGATTGCATAGTGATGTCAGGAAAGATGACAAAAACAATGGGCTTAAAAAGTAAAATCCAATGAACGTTAGAATTTTCCCTTAGCCTAGCTGTGTTACAAATTGCTGAGGGCATTGTAAATAAAAAACCTGACAATCTATTGTGTACTGCTATTAAGAAAGTCCCTCAATCCTTGAACTTCTTTCTTCAAAAAGTTTAGAATGTGCATCTTCAATTTAATAGAACAACATTTATGAGATTAAAAAGCACAAAATTTGGAGCTGTTTATTATTATTGATTGATAGAAAGTTGCTATATGTACTAATTTTATTCATTGGAACAGGGATAATGCTTAAGTAATTCCCTGGTGGATTTTCAGTGTGTTTTATCCTATGGACGTGTTTAGTAATCAATGATCTAGGCTCTTCTGCACTGTAAAAAAAAAAAAAAATAAAAAAAAAATATTAGTAACTGGAAAGGGTGGCCCTGCTCTGAAGAGCTCATGGCAACCAGCCCAGCCAGATGGTCAAGTTAGACAAATGCTGTGGTGGCACACAAGGTGATTGCAAAATGGATGGATCAGGCAATAGCCTTAGCTCGCCACCTGCTTGGTCATTGTCATGCTCACTGTAATGGCTATGACCATTACGTATTAAGCTATTGCAGGGAGCTCCTGAGTTTAATGATGTTGCATCTCTGTCTTCTGAAAATGTTATAGTAATCCAAAGAGCTATCTAAAAAGTCATATCACTCATACTTACTACTGTCATTATTACTACTAATTATTATCTGTTATGGTGGAAATGAATTGAAGTTTGGAATTGCCTGCTTATATGTGGCAACATCATGTTCTAACCAGATGTGAGTTTTATCCCATATAAAGACTGACACATTCATTCTAATCCAGTTAAAAAAAAAAATAAAATAATTTGGTGCCATATATTTTGTTTAAACTTTTTTCTTTACCTCAGTTTAATTGTATTTATTATTAACAACAATAAAAACTCTTATTGTTTTTCTAAGCAAAATATGCTGTTTATTTAAAAAAAAAAAATTTGCTTACTTAGAAATGTATATGAAACTGTCCTGGAAATTAGTGTTAGTACATTTGATTTTATTACTGGGCCAGTTTTTTCACAAGAAACTTAATTTGTTGCTTGCAGTGATATTCTTTTTACCTCATTTGCGTTGTTTTTCTTTTCAATGAAAGTTTCTTAGCTAAGTCAGATTTACAATCACTGGGAAATGTCTCTGAGATGTAACACAGATATGCTTCTTTATTCTTACGTATCACTTTGTCATGACTGTTTTAAAACATTCTCATTTGTCTCTTCTTGGTGTTTTAGCTCAGACACCCCTATACATACCAGTGAATTGAATCTCAGAGCATCTGCCTGAGAGTAGTGTGTTACATAGGCCAGCCCAAACACTTAAATACTTCTTTATGCCTTTCCTTTATTTCCCTTCTCTCTTCTAAATACTTCTTCATGTCAGGAAGTTAAGAGTAAAGACAAAATCATTAAAAGATCAAATTATGTAAACGACAGTTAATGAAAGCTACCATTAGAAACTAGGTCTGTCCTGGCTTCCCTCCTCCCATTTATTTTTTAGGAGAAAAATAAAAGATACTGAAGAAACAAAACCAAACAAACAATCAACAACAACAACAGCAAAAAAACCCAAACCAACAGAAAACCACACCAAAAAAAAGGAAAATATTTTTTTTTTAAATCTCATTTCATTCTTTAGGAGTTCTCAGAATCTGTGAAGCATTTCTCTTATTTCACTAAGTATTCTTGAAGAATTAGCTATGGATAGGAAAAAAACACATTTGCATGACAGCAAATTTAAGATATGTGAGCCTATTCTCAGTGAAAAAGAATATACTAGCAAATTGGAAATATGTCTCATAGTTTGAAATTATTAAAATGAAATTAATTTTGAACACAAATTTGCATAGAAAACAGATTTTAAAATATCTAAGATATTTTTTAAATAAACTACTTAGAGTTTAATGGCATATCTGGAAATATTTTGAAACAGAGTGAAATTTGGGGTATACTCAAACCATTCACTCCTACTCCTGTTTTCCAGTTTGGGCCGTGAAGGAAGAAAAAAAAAATAAATTTGAAAAGTAAAAGTATTTTGGTCAGAGAAACAATTTGTTGGATTTCACAGAAATAGATCTTAAATCAGCTATTTATATGTTTCAGCATTTTTCTTATGTGGAAAATACATTTTTTGAGCAAGATAACACCAATGGTTATTTTTCATCTTACTTAAAACTGAAAGATACTTTCTAAAAATCTGTATCATAATTTTCTGACACAGCTCTGGTTAAAAAAAAAAAACAACAAAACCAACCCTGAAAAACGTAATGACAGATCACAATGACAATTTGCTGTGTCGGAGGCTTGACCTATCCCAAGCTGGAAACGATAATGAAAATATTTAAATAGTCTTCAAGACTAAAAATGTAGAAGGTAAAATAATGTTTAGGAACATCACAGCAAACTTAGTGCAGCGTTTGAACTCCCCATGATTAGTATGGAGAGATAAAAGGTTTTAGCTGGTTTGACCTAGAACAGAGAGACTCACCCAACAGCTTCAGTGACTTTTGCAGAAAAGTGAGAGAATGATGAAGATAAAAGCACGATGCTTCCCTGTAGAGGAAAAAGAAAATTAAGAAGTTCCCTTTTAACTGTACAGTACTAGATACTGTATAAGACCAAGAGTTGTGAGGAAGGAAAGGGGTGTTGTGTGCATTCCCTGGAGGTGATACTGCATTATGCAAATGTAAGAAAGTGTTTGAGAAATGGCTGTGATGAGAATGAGCAAAAGAAATGTGACTCAGTACTTCACTGTCCTTGCTATGGAGGTAAGCCTCAGGAGTGGGGGGGGCTGCCGTCACCTCTAAGCATAAAAATTTTGAATTAAGGGCTGTGGTGGTTTTTTTTTTCAGCAATAGCCACTGTGATCTCTTGTGAGAAACCTGTCATGCTTGACTGAGTGGAGACCACCACCTTCCCGCACAGCACCACCTCCTCTCTCCTGCACTTTCCCTTACGCCTTTTGCTGCAAACATCTTCAGGGACCTTTAAAGGCCTTCTGCAAACTCTGCTGGTTCCTCTGCCTTCATCCACAGGATTCACGTAGCAGGACTTCCACAGGATCCCTTTTTTCTCACTAGTCTTTTCTTTTTGTGACTCTGCAGACTTCCAGAGGAGGGTGTCACTCCATGGTGGTCCTCCCTCCTCTTTTTCAGACCCACTGGCAGCCATCTCCTTGGGGCTCTGGGAAGATGAGGGTAAAGTGTTTCTTTTTCTATACAGATGTACTAATTAAAGGAACAGTGCTGTACATAGAATTCTACGTATCTCACAAAAGTAATGTAACGTGCATTAATTGTCAACATATGTAGTTTTCAATGATATTGTGAATACTGTGGATCTGTTTCCAAGTTTTAATTTATTGATGAGATGGGCTTTCAAAAATGAAGTTTGCCTTCACAACGCTTCTTTAATTTGATCCTGTGCATGCAAATCTAAATTTGCAAATTAGAAAATTGGTTATTCTAGTGAAATAAAATATGCATGATTGATGCATCTAATAGCCTGTCTTTGTATTATGCTGTATTATAGTTACCTTTCACTTCCATCATTAATTAAAATTAAGACAATAAACTAGTCCTTGAAGAAGCAACAAATCACAGTAGCATCTTGAATATCAAACTACAGCAACAGTGAAAACAAGCAGTACAATTTTGACAGCTAAGAGTTTACTTCAGAACACCCAGAGTTATTTTTCTCATGTTTTCAAACTGGGTTTTGCAGAAAAACAGTTTAGAAAGGATGAAGAAAGCTAGTCTTAATGACATTTTAATATCAGACATTCTCATTTGCTAGAGTTGTTGTTTATTACTATCTGATTCTGCAAGATGCTGAGTATCTTTGGTGATAAAGAGAGCCTCTTAATACTCAGAGAAATACAAACCAAGAAAATAGCCACTTTACGGAGCTCAGTCTGTGTTTCACAGGATCAGGTCCTAAATGAGCTTTTCAATTAATTGTTTCCACACCAGTGCATTTTTCCATTCAGCATTTATCAAGAACATTTATTCATGTTGAAAATGGTTGCACCATAGGACATCATGCAGCTATAGTAAATAGCAAATACATTGTTTAATTACTCTGTACAAGCAGAAACAACCAAGTATGGCAAACATTAAATAAGTTTTTTGTTGTACATGCTTACTTGTGAAGACCTCAACAGCATTCTAAATCCGTTAACCTTTCTTGTGGTTCCTTCTTGTTTCCAGAAAGGTTGTGTTTCTGACAAATTTGACATAAGCATGATAAATGAGTTATATTTGCAGATGTCGATTATATGACCTGTTTAACTTGGTGTCCACCTGTCCTGTCATGCTAATAGATGCCCAGTAGCATAAATAAAGACAATTCCCGTGAGTTGTTGATAATAAAGCGTATCACCTAAGATGTTCATAACCCCTGCCGCACACATCTGATGAAGAGCTGTATGACAAACATTATATCAGCTTTGAAGGAACACAAAAGAATCTTATTTTCTTTAAGGAAGAAATTTTTCAAGACAATTCCAAGTGACTGAATATACATCTGTCTTTTCTCATTGCTATGGCCAAAATTCTACAGTTATAAAAATTATTTAAATGATGGTTAAATGATGTGAAACCTAACAGTAATAACTAATAACTTTTTTTTTCTTTTTTACTCTAGTGGATCACTGTTTACATTGCTAAAATGTCCTCCTTGAGCAGTAATAAGAAGTAATGAGACATTCTGATTAGTAGGACAAGGGAAGATGAACATTTCTCTGACTGTACAAGTGTTCTTTCTAGATCAAAGCATAATCTGAAAAGCAGTTAGTCATGTAATTTCAATGGAATTATTTGGTGTCTTATATTTATTAGTTAGAGCTGCCAAACCTACAGAGGTACGTGCTCCTAAATCCCATTGGTAATTTTTTAACAAAGTATTTTGCTGATGTGTTTGGGCAGCAGTGATTGTAGAAATCTCCACTGTAAATTTTTCTGAAAACAAAAAGAATATAAACTTTACTGTCTACCAGAGAAGTCAGGTTTATATCCAAGTGCATATCAAGTAAAAATTTAAAGATAAATATGCAGTAAAAATACGCATAATAGAGGTAGGTTTCCCCTCCAGAAACTGTCCTTCTGACTAGCCAGATAAAGAGCAGAGATACAATCTGGAGGAAAGGAGCCAGATTGTGCATTATTTAATAACATAAATGGACTGTGAAAAAGACATAAAAGTGTCCCCCATAGAATCACAAACTCTTTAGCACTACCCATGAAACAGTCTTTATCATAGGGACATGGTAAGTTATGCCAGAGACAGAACATCAGTGGTGTTCACTGGGAATCCATTACCATGGGACAGGTCAGCAGCTCATGACAATCATGGAAGAAGCTAGAATTTCATAATGAAATTTGTAAGGAAAGTCTAAGGAAGATGTAGCGCAGGGGATAAATACCAATAACAATGTATATAATGACACAGTTCATCCAAATATATGTAAACAAGCACATTGCTATCTATGAAAGTTAAGCTATGTCAAGAAGACTGACCCTTTTGATATTAATTTATGTGAAGGAAAAAAAAAACCACCACACAACCCAACAATAATACCTGAGAATTATTTTTAAAAAAGTCTTTAGAATTTTCTTTATATATAAGCCCTCACCAGTTAACAATAATTATTCTCCTCATTTTATTTCCTTCTTTCCCTACTCATCATCAATATAGTCCCCAGTAAGTTAGTACTGCACTGTCCTTGAAACCTCAGGAAAGGAAGGTATGACTAAATTCTCATCAGCCATTTGGAAACAAAGTAACCACACCTGATTTTAAAAGTTTGTATTAGCAGGCATTCATGCAATTTATTGAGTAATAACTGTGTTGCTTATCCTGAAGCACCATACAATAATATCTAAAGCTGGGAGGGGAAAAGGGAAGCAGTGAGAAAGAAGGAAAGGTTGGGTTCAGGAATAGGAGATGGAGAGGAAAGACAGAGAAATAAAGATAGACCACCAGTTTCCAGTTCAGCTGTCCCTTTTCAAACTGTTTACTAGTACAGGTACTCTTTGAAGTCAGGCCAGTCTCCCATGTCTTTTCTCTGCTGGTGGACAGATGATAGATTTGTCACTGTGCCCTCACACCAACTGCATCCAGCTGGTTCTTTTTCCAAATGACCTCCTAGCTGTGCCTGTTTGCTGCGTATTCCTAGTCCCTTGATGTTCCATTTATTCAGTCCTGTCATCTTCTCCTAATGTAAAGCTTGTGCTCTCCTGGCAGGGGACATCAGCATCAAAAATCTCTTTCTCTAAAGCATGACCAGTTGAATTTGTACTACCAATGCCCTTGCAGATGCAGTAAACCCATTTCATTTGTTACTCTCATTTTTTATAATCATGTGTGATTTGAGTATTATGATTAGGTATGAAATTTTGTTAAGAATATTTATAACCAACGTAGTCAATAGCTCTGTGAAATTAAATGTTCTGCTGGCTCTCATCAGAAAATCAGTGTAGGTAGCAAAGACAACCGTAATTCCCCGCTGAAGTCCTTACTATCAGACCACCTCAGGCAGGCAGCGTTTCATCTCTTTCATGCAAACTTCAGATCAGGATTTGGGGATGAAGCATTTCAGACCGTATTGTTTCAAAACCCTTTTCAAGGTACAAAAGTATAGAGCTTTAATCTGCAGTTTTAATTTAAAATCATTGCACTGTTATGTAGAAATAAACACAAATTCAGAAGAACTATAAAGACTGAAGAATGCTAAACTATGGATAAATCCATATAGACTGAAAAAAGTGTCTGATTAAAATCTTAATATGTAATGTTTATTTTTGTAACCTTAGAGGGCTCTGATTAAGCTGAAAAGTTGAATAAAAGCTTTGATAAAATTATTGCAGGATGACACAAGTAGCAAGATAAGATGATAGATGCAGAGTATCGAGCCAAAATAAATATTGAATTTACAAATGCCCAGAAAGGTACTCAACAGAAAGCAGCACTACAGAGCAATTATATTGTGGACAACAACAGAAAACATTTTTCTGCAATCATTCTGAGCAAAAAAAAAGAAATGTGTGCATAAATGAGATTATTTTCTCTGCTAACATTCCACCAGAAAAAAATATAACCAACAGAAAATAAATAAAAAAAAGACCAGATTCTGCTTAATTTCAGTGGCTTTTTGAGCAAAAAATGGTGAAAATATCCAAGAAGAAGTTAAAATTCTCCTATTCCTGAAAGGATTAGGAATGTGTTTATATGGGAGGAAAAAAAAAAAAAAAAAAGAAAAATGAAAAAGAAATCATTGGAATAGGCCCCTTGTATTTTATTTTCCCACTTTGAAAAGGTTTGGGTTTTTTTTCTAGTCAAAAGTATTAAGATATAATATTGTAGCATATTATCCTTGTTCTGTATTTGTCCTTCAGCTCGTTGTTCTGTGGTTTTCCTTCAGCTTTGAAGAAGTATTATTTCAGAGCTAATTTGGCCAGCTCACTTCTGAATTAGTATAAACGCTGTGGAGACAGAATATGACTTTAAGGTTCTGTCTACATTCTCAAAATAATTGTCAGGAATTCTTCTCTGGTCCCGAGGCTGAGTGGCAGAGAATGACGACAACCACACAGAACAGGGTGTTGTTCTCCCCTGGACCCTTTCGGGACTGTGGTTTTATGGAGTGAGCGTAACTGTGTGTGTTGTGTGTGGTTCCAATCATCTGAAAATGCCTCAATTCACCAAAATGATGTTTTCATGGCATGATACTGAAGATACTCGTTGTATGTTTTGGAGCATATCAGAAAGACACATGGATGTGTTTGAGGGACCAAAGTTTGATGGCAAAATAGATCTTTTTTTCTCTTACGTTTACTCTGTTGTCATGCCAGTTTCAAGGTTACAAGGACTTAATTATTGAAATACAAATGTTCCTATGAGTGTTCCTCCTTTTTGTTTTTTCCTGCAATTAAGCTGCTACTGTCAGAGCACATATGAAGCTAAAATCTACTTAAAGCATTTTTATTTTTAATACATCAGTATTTAATGTCCTGCTAATTTCTTCGAAGTACACACACTATATCCTAAACCACTGAAAATCTATCAGTTTATCACTATTTTACTATCACATCACATTAAAGTTGTGTCAATTTGTTGTGCAGAAGACAGTTTCTTCTGATGACCTTGTGATCACTTCTGAAGAACATAACAGAAAAACAATATTGTTTGACTCATTGTTTCCTGTTTCATTGATTTTTGTAAAAGGTGCAGTCCAATGATTTTCTACTACATCTCATTTGTCTCTAATTGCTTGGACAAATGAAAAAGACACCTTCTCTAATTGATTCTGTTATATTTCCACATTTGTTATCATTCCAGTTTCTGTGTAGAAATAATCTATCTGAATAGGCTTTACATAACTGTCATGGTGGACATTTCCTTTTGATTTTTTTGCAGAAAAGATACTATTTATATGAACATATTAGTGATCAGAACAGTTAGCCAAAGTCTGGCCTCGAGTGAATACAGAAACCTTTGACTTCATCAGTCTGTGCTTTCTTCTTCCATGTAGAATTGCTGCTACAGAAATACAATTGTACTTCAGAGAACTTTCACACTCATGCATGTTTCAGATTTGTGAACAGGGGATAGTCATTTGATAATATGTTTATTATTTTGTTTATTATAAAAAATAATTATGATAATATGAAAGAAAATATCTTTCCATGCCACAAGCAACAAAAATGTATGACTTAACTAATTTTTATTCTATTTAAAGAGAATACCAAAACATTACTCACTAAAAAATCAGAAATTTCAGCGCACAGTCATCTTGTAGCACCTCCAAATGTTGACACTGCCTTCAGTTCATAGATAATTAATAGTGAGTGCAGAGAACAGATATCAATATGACTTCTTATTTATATTTGTTCTTTCAGCATAGTATGCACTGTCAGGGTGTGAGTTTCAGCTCCTTTATGGATTTTCATAGTTTCAGAGCAGTGCTGAGATTAAGACAACTAAAGAACAAACATCAATGCCATCATTAACATCCAGCCACTAACATCCAGCCCAGCTTTCAGCTGGCATCATGTCATGTAGCATAAGTATCACCAATCCTGTCCTAAAACTGGTATCCCCAACAGAGTAAGAGGGAATGGACTAACAGGGTACCATAGCATAACACCGTACAGCACAGCGCAGCGCAGCATGGCGTAGCTCAGCGTTGGACAGAACAGAATAGAAAGTTTCTGCTGGTAATTTTCAGTTGCTGTTTCACATTTGCCTCTTGTTTCTCAGGCTAACTAGAAAAAGATCCAGTTCAGAATTCACTAATACCTCCTTATTACCAATTGGTGACAGCTTCTGGAAAATAAGACCCAAGGGCAAAAAGGATGAATATTACGATAGATAAAATCTTTCCTTGCAGTAATTAACTACAGCCATGTTCACAACAAATGCTTGATGAACATCTTGGAGCAAAACAAAACTGTTTCCTTTTCCCTCTAAAGACTTTTTTTCCTGCAAATACTTAGAAAATCTGTACTTAGAATTGTTATTTTAAAAACTAATGTTACAGTAACAAGCAGTAACCCTGCCGTGATGTCAGCAGCAGTTCTGTTTCTTTCTGTCAGAGGCAAAATAAATGAAATGCTTCTGTGATTAAATAAATGGAAACCACTCCAGTTCTAATAGTCCCTAATGATAAGTCTGGTGATGTGGAAAAAAGTCTGATTCAAACCACTTTCAAATAAATAAGAATATTTGGATTAGTTGAACATGTATTGGTAAGAACAATATTCTCATTGTTAAGAGAACTGCAATTGAATTTCTTCTCTAAAATGAGATAGCTTTGAGTCTGGCAGACTCTTTTTCTAGGATGACCTTTTTCCCCTTGGATCTAAAAAACACCATTCAAAAAGAAGTTGTTTAGTTCATATTCCATTTTGTCAGAGATCATGCCTGTGAAAATTTCCACACTCAACATATAATTCAATAGCTTGTTTTTCCTAATAGGAATCTTGCCAAATATTGTTTGGGTTTTTTTCCTTGAAGGGGTATTTTTTGTCCTTTAGTGGGTGCAAGGAGATTATGCACCATGTATTTTCTTGATGGATTAAGCAGCAGAATCGGGTTTGACTGGGGCTGGGTCTTGACTTGACCAATATTTGTCATCAACCACTTTTTTCTTTTTTTTTTTTTTTTTTTTTTTTTTTTAAACACTGGGCATTGACTATCCACAAAGGGCTGAACCGTGACTTAGGTGGGCAAAATGCTTGAATGTATTCAGTTGATTTACATGTTTGAGTTAAAGGCTAATCTTTCTATGGAGAGGAGTAAGTTCCCTTAGAGAGAAATGGGATCTGTGACTGTGGTGTTTCAACTGTCTCATTAAACAGTGTAAGTGCAGCCAGAGATACACCTGTGCTGCTCCATACGTGAAGCACCCCAGAAGGAGGTCTGTGAGCGCCGCAAGCTCACACAACCTGGTGCCACCTCATGCAAAGCTAGGACATGGTCATATATGTGCTTGGAGGTCAGACTCAAGAGGAAGATCTGAATTCTACAGTCCGATTCACCATGAGGATGTGTTTTAAATGTAACAATTGTAAACATAACTACTGGGTTTTGGAGGGGAGAGGGGGTTTCTTTGTTTTTTGTTGTTGGGTGGTTTTTTTGTTGCTGTTGGTTGGTTGTGGGTTTGTTTTTAATGCAGAGAAAGAAATCAAAGTAGGAGGTAGGTGGACTGCTGTACATAATAACTATGGAGATACACTAGAAAAGTTTTGTTAAAAAGCATAGACAGCGTCTGAATGCTTTGTAGCTAGTTACTAAGTATTACTACAGACATCTTTTCAAGACCATCTTTACTCAATATTAGTTGTTTATCTACATTTAAGAATATTAGAAAAAGTATTTCAGCAGCAAGCTATAGTCTTTAGCCATTAATTAAGCAAGATAGGATTGTATAAGCAGTTGTTTCAGCATAACAAAAGTTTGCTGAAAGATTTATAGCTCTCTACCTGCTGTATAGTTTTAAAGGCTTGCTTACAGATATCTATGCTTCTCACAATTTAAACATATTTAGTTTCCCTGTCTTAAATATATATATATATATATAAATATTATACACAGAAAACAAAAGCACAGAAAAGTTTAGACTCCTGAAAATTTATAGGCATCGATGGATCTGAAAAACTAAGCATTTCATGGGAATTAGGTAAAATCCTTTGAAATTTCACTAAGTTCATACCTGCACCATTAACTGCTTATATACCTTTAATGTGTATTAGGGTTAAAATATTTAGGTACACCTAAAAATGTCAGTGAGATGCTGTTTGTATTTTAGAATCTAATTAGTGTTAAAATATAGTCCTAAATGAAGTAAAAAAAGATAACATGAGAACTATGCAAAATTTCCCTGATGGAGAATATCGATGTAAATGCTTTTGATGTTTTTTTCTATCCCAAAATGTGATACTAAAAATGCTCAAGTTTAACAATAAAAGAAGATACAGAGAAAACACTATATTAACTCATAACTTGTGATGCAGTACCAGGACCGTGCTATATCTACCCTCTATAGCATCCAAGTATCACATTAAGAGCTCTAGGACAGGTGGGGGAGCCAATAAAGATTAATGCAAGGCAGAGATTATGGATGAATAAATGTTTGTGATTTAGCAGATTTTGGTAGCATCTAAAAGCCACCAGTGTAGTGATTGGATGTTATTGCTCATTGCCTGCAGTTTCTTGGATAGGTGACCTTTCAACTTAAAAGTAAAACCAGAATTTTCTAAAGTGCATGAATATGGGGGGAAAAAAAAATAGTTTTCTGTTTTACTGCCTCTTCTTTTATGGTTAGACAGTAGCAGTACTTCTTGCCCTGAGAAGTCATGTTGCTTTTCTAGGTTTCTTTCCCTGAGAGTATTACAGCCTTAGACATTTAGGGATCTGCTCTGGGAAGAAGCCTACCTGTGGTTTTGCATCAAATCTGCCACGGAGGCCTTTTTCCAAAAGAAACAATGCCATCGTTATATCTTAGGAACTGGTAGGGATCTAAGTACCCTTACTATGTCAAACTATAAAAGGTTACAATGTCACTGTGTCTACAATTACAGTGTTCACACCACTGTTATCAGGTGTAATATTAAAATCATAATTATAAAAGCATAAATGCTTTTAATTTATGATAACACTTTTAAAAGTTATAATTTTTTTACTGTTTTTCTGATATAGTGGATTTTGACACATATCTCATACCTCCGTATTTTATGTATGTCATATAACTACTCACAATTCCAATTATTTTAAAGACTAATTTCAAGATTTCTCAAATGAAGACATTTCCAATACTATGTTCTTGCATTGTAAAATATATATATATATATATACATATATATGTAGTGGTTTCAATATACTTTTAATATAATCAATGTAAATGACTGTAATGTATTACATTGTAAATCATGATTAGATGATTGTTATGTATCCAAAATAAGATTCAAATTTCAATATCATAAATGTGTTTTCCATTGGTGTCATAATCCTATATGACACTATTTTAAAAGAAGAAAGTGCATAATTCTCTTCTAAAATTCTGCTTTGATGCATTTGCAATGTTAATAACTACTTTGTTTTCAAGATGCCAAATATTATTGATGAGAACTTAATATACAGTTATGTGGTATATTTAAGAGTATTTCTTCTGAAGATGAGTAATTTCCTGAAGATCAATACTTTGAAAATAAACTTTATTCCATGTACTGTCATCTCTGATCTCTGCCTTTCCTTGTGGCAGAGAGACTTTTCCGGTTTGGGTGAAAATTTTCACGTAACCTCATAATGAAGTTTTTACTTCCATCACAAATCTGGTTGGAAGCCATAATTCTTCATCCATTTTTTTCTAAGCAGTTGGTCATCGTAGCAGTTTATCACCCAAAATGAATACAATATATGGGAAAATATTTCTGTAGTTCATGACTTCCCCCCCCCCCCCCCCAATAAAATTAATGCTGCTAGGACTATGCAGTCATCAGCACAAAAAGTTCATGTTTTCAAGGAGGTCATCTCTGAACTACAGGGATAGGGACTAGTTGTACAGGGATAGGGACTAGTTGATCTTTCGAGCTCTGTTCAAGTCCTATAATCTGTAATTATGTGGTTTCTAAATGAAATAGAAAACAGCCTAAAGAATGTTTTCTGGTCAAGCCCCTAACAAGCCCAGTTTTTATAACTGTTGAAAAGCATATAAAAAATATTAGGAAAAGGATTATTGTATGCAGATTTCAGACTTTTAATACTTTGTCAAATTGTCCTTAGCTCTCTGGCTAAGAAGTTCACACAGAAATTTCAAACATAACATTACACTGAAAGAGGTGTCAGGACTTTGTCATGTTAATCGAGTGCTTTTTCAGCTTATAGATAATTTCCTCAAAAAATCATATGAAATGGGACCAAAAAATCAGGGTGATTGATTCAAATGAAAGAAATACATGGAAGGAATAGAGGAAAGAATAAAAAGAGAAGAGAAGAGTTAAATCAATGTGTCATATTTTGAAGTGTGAACATCATAGGATATAATTAAGTTTTAGTGTTTTGCCTCATGCTAAAGCATCCTTTTCAGGTTTTCACTGTGGGCTTCCTGCAGGTATCAGCTGGGATCTGAGGTGACAATTTCTAGTTTTATACTTTTTCATGATTTTGAAATACTGTTGGTGTGAGATCAGAAGAAAGAAAAGAACCTGCAAAAATTAGTGGTAATGTTACTGATAAGGTCAGATATTAAATTAAAAGTTCAGAAATCCCTGGGGTGTCATTCAGAATAAGTGAGAAATGACTGAAAAGCATTGTTCTAGTACAGTTACCTGCCAGTGAGAGGGGGAAGAAGTGATAAGTAAGTGAAGGCATTTGAAGCAGAAAATATATCTTTACAACAAACCTATCAAAAGCAAATTCTCATGACACAAGCTTAAAGTTCTTTATGATCAAGAGTCTGGTTTCAATTGACTTGGAGAAAACTGGTGATGCATAGTAGTCTCAGGAAATTCAGTTCAACAATAGATTCACATTTGTCCAGTGAATATCCTGTTATAACACCTCAGACAGCCTTAGTAGTGCTGGTTCATCAGTAAAAAAAAGCTTACATCAACTTATATGTAAACAGCATTCTCTACACTTGCCTGTGCTACAGGAGCAAAGTGGAGTGAGGCTTGTAACTTGTTCATGCCACCACAGTGCTGTGTGTTTACCTTATTGTAGGTGACATGCGCTTGGCGGTTAAATCTGACAATATGGTAGATGTCCTTGTAAATGAATAGTGTGAACAAGAATATTTTCTTTTAATCTTTTGCTTTTCTACAAATGCCGGTTTAGGTTTTGTGAATGTATGGAATGGAAATACTTCTCGTAAGGGCTGCCCTCTTTTAGCCCAATTTACTGCATTACAGGGAGATGACGCGGAGGTCAAAGCAGATCAAAGCAAACCACCTTTCTTTTATGACCTTTTATTCTCAAAAACAAAATAAACCAAACAAAAGAACCGCTCCCACCCCCAAACAAAAAAAATCCCCCTACCAAACTGTCAATAACCGATAAAAGGGTGGGTTATAAACATTGATGCATCTAGCAGTACTTATGTACATGGCATATATATGCCCAAGAGTTCAAAATGTTCTTAGTGAGGTTTTATTCTGCTGTAACATTACAAATCACAATAAAATACAGAGGTTGCTGCAGCACTGAGAGCTGATCCTGGATAACTCCTGTTTCTACACAGCTTTTACCAACTTCTATAATATCTCTAAAACTCTTTTTCTCTGATCTAAAAAACTGATCTCACCCAGCAAAGCTTAAAGATATGACATCTTAAAAAATAGGAAGATAACACTGAAATTGAGAGAACAACATTGACAGCGTATGTGGACGTGATTGTTTCACAAAAGTATTTCCTTCTGTTTCAATTGACAGTATGTAAGTCTTAAGGGGCTACAGGTTAAAATTAGGTTAAGTAAGGCCATTTCTGTTTTATTTAGGGTTTTAAATGTAGAGGCATATATCTGAAAAAATATTATGAAGTCTGTTTTCCTCTTACTTTTTTCGAATAGTTTAGTGCCGTATACTTTCTCCTGGTTTTCAGCATGCCACCTCGAACAGTCGTTATCAGTAAACTGACAGTATGGGGTGGGTGGGTGAGGGGAAGTGTACAGATGTTTTCTCAAAGCATTTACTAGCATCCATAAGTTTGCACTTCATAGACTCAAGGACCAGAGATATCTTGTATATAATACCTCTTTTTTTCTTGCACCACTTCCTGTTCATTAAAAATCTTTTTATCAAAAGATACAGTTTTGAGGAAGTCTATACAACGGTATTTATAAAAACATTTCAAAAAATCACAAAAGTAATAATTTTCTAAAGGAGTCCATGCATCTGACTCATAGATTGCTTAGGGAAGTAACTATAGTCCTGAAACCAGCGTGGCAAATCATAAAGTTTAAGTAACTGAATTTGCATGACTGTATGAACTGGATAACTAAAAACTGCAACGTGTATTAAGGATTGATTCTGGACAGTTCTACAGATTAAATACCTGACTGTTAAAAATGCTGTTCATTTAGGCTAATTTTGCATTTTTAAGATAAAAAAGATCTTTAAGCACTCTTGAAAAATCTGAATTACTTTAGAAAAAAAATATTATTCATCTCACCTTGCTCTTTTCCCTTGCCAGTATGTGAAAGGAGCTTACTCTACAGTCAGTATTGCAAAAAAACCCCAAAACAAAAAAGCCCAAAACCAACAAAATAAAGCAAAATAATCTCAATTTAAAAGCCTCATGTGAGGTAAAAAAACCCCAAATGATGTTCTCAAGAGAAGCAGAGGGATACTTCCCTGAGGCACAAAGCAGCCATTATATACCAGACACCAGGATAATGACAAACTATGATTATGAAATTTAATACAATGCTAGCAAATACTGTCTGATTATTATGAATAGTATTTGAATATAAGCAAATGGTTTGAAAAATAGCATCACTGAATGATAAGAGTGTGCTTGCAACCAAAGCAACTCCTGCCTTCCTTTCTGTGAAATCAAAGAAAACTGTGCTTATGGATCTAACTGAATATGTTTCACCTTATATTTTTCTTCTATTGTTTACATTCTTATCAACATTTAGAAGAAATATGGAACCGGTCTGTTTAAAGTGTCTAATTTTTTCTTTATTACATATACTATTTAAGAAACAGAGTGGCTAAATATTTACGTGTTTCCTGGATTTAAAATTTTTATCAAATGTTTAAAATGGTCTAACCTTACAAAACCAAAGGGGAATGTCATAAAATAAAGTGTAACCATGCTACTAAAAGTAATTTACTACTAATGTATTAAAACTACAGCACAGTCATTTTATCACATCAGTAAGTCTGACTTGTCTCTGAACATCAAAAAAGCAAAAACTTTTCTTCTAGAACGTTTACTCTGCACAACTTAGTATGAATCTAAAAGAAACGGCAGCGAAAGAATAAAAGTTTCTAAAAACAATTGGCTTATCTCTTCACAAACTAAACAACATCTAAAGACATCTATTCAAATTTCAGAGGACTTCACTGAGGTAGAACTGATTTGTCCAAAACCTGATGAAGTTTTAATTGATGTATTTTTTTTATCTTTGATAAAAATAAACTGTATGTCTGGATTAATTTTAAACTATTAGAATTGACATTGGACTCCTGCAACAAGTATGCCTTAAAATGACTTCATGAAGTAACCCTGCTACTGAAGTGCATCATTTTACTAATTCTTTTCTCCACTTTCATGCATGTGAAAACGATTTCCATTTTTATTATCTTCATTAAGCTGTTTTATATTATCTCAGAAAGGAAGGACGTAGACTGCAAGGATGATAGGAAGAAGATAGAGCAGGAAAATTAAGTAGCAATTTGGCTACCTTATTTACAAAGACATACCATATGACAAAAATATTGTTTAAATAAATCCAAACCAATTTAATCTAACATATAATTAGTGGAAAAAGACAAAAACTTGGAAAATAAGTCATCCCAAGACTAAAGAACTTGGGATCAATTGTCCTGTAATAGTGGGAGTAAGGAGCTAAGGAAACCAGTGTGTATTGCGCTCCTAACATATAAATGACTAAACTATGATGAATTTCTATGATGAAATTTTTCACTTAGGAAAAAAAGAGTATTAAAAGTTATATTACAGTATAGTATACAGCAAATAGTTGCTCAGGGTTTGCTTTTCTGGTCCTTCCCACTCTTTCAGGAAAGTATGTTTTAAATAAATTAAATTGTAGTTTCTAAAAGTCTTACATTTTCCTTGAGGCCACAGCAAGCGCTGCATTGATCAGAGCTGCATTCACAGTGGTCTAACTTACTGCGGTGTAAGCTCATCCTTGGTGCACTGCTGCTTTTGACTTTGGGAGGCCTCATGACACTGATTCAGCAAGGATCTGTTAGTATATTACAGATGCTTACTTCTTTGAACTGGATAATTAAGATTCTAAAAAGTCTTTGATGCTATTTGCTTACGTGGCTTAGTGAGAGCTTATGATGCCAATATAATGTTATGGCCCAAAGTAATGGTAATTGGACCAGTACCTGAGAGGATGAGTATTGTTTTCTTGTAGTTTTCTTGCCAGCTGTACTTCAGGGTACTAGGTTGGTGGGGTTTTTTTTTTCAATAGCAGTTGTTAGTATTGATGGAGGTGTCTACAGATCTTGGTTTACTTCTGTGTGTGAAAAACAGAAAATCTTTTTCTTAAAAAAAAACCTCTACAAAAACTGGCTGGACTTATACCATCTTCATTTTCCTCTAACAGTGGATATGAATGTTTCAAAACTCAAGAAGGAATACATGAAACTTGTACCATTTTTATAGTCTGTTTTTTAAGACCAGTTTTGTTTATACATCAATTCTGATTTATATTTTAGTCTAGTTTTGGTTCAATTACAGTTAGATCTGAATTAGGTAAAGATCAGATCTGTCATTTCCCAGATACAGACAATAAGAAAATGTTATCTCCCTTTACCGTTATGTGTGTCTTATTTTACTTTATGTCTGTATACTTCCAGAAATCCTTATTCTTTAACATTTCTGATTCAGAGAATTTTAGAAAATTTCTTCTTCCCTATTTGTAATCCATTGATTATAATGCCCATATAAAAATAAAAGAATATTGCATAAATTACAGGAATTTATTGGTTATGGAGATATTTAGAAAGGAAAAAACTGTGCTGAATATGTTTATTTGTTAAGCCCATCATGACATTACTGAATCTCAGTAGAAATTCAAATGGCATGATAAAGAAAACAAGGTTATAGCATTTTCAGCCCTGAGCAAAAAGTGAAACAAACCATCCATTCAATATGAGTCAGCCATTTGTGAAATATGTAATTGATTATTTAAAAGAAAAACTATATCACAATCTCAGCACAAGAGGGAAGAAAACATCAAGAACCTTTGACAAAAAGCTAAACCATAAGAAAATGCAGTATCTTCAACACATACAAGAAAAAGGGGGGGGGAGAGAAGGAAGGGAGGGAGGGAGGAAGGAAGGAAGGAAAAGAAAGAAAAAGAAAAAAAAGAAAGAAAGAAAGAAAGAAAGAAAAAGGAAAAAAAAAGAAAGAAAAAGAAAAAGAAAGAAAGAAAAAGAAAGAAAAAGAAAAAAGAAAGAAAGAAAAAGAAAAAAGAAAGATAGAAAGATAGAAAGAAAAAGAAAAAAGAAAGAAAGAAAGAAAGGAAAGAAAGAAAGAAAGAAGGAAGGAAGGAAAGAAGGAAAGAAAGAGAAAGAATCAATCACATGAAAAGGGAAAGCAACCCTAAGGTTTGTGTTTTGGGCCCTAAGATGCGAAAGTAGAAAGAGTTCTTATGTTCTCCCTGAATTATTTCTGCCATTATCCTAGAAATGTTTATTAGAATCATGTAGCCACACATTGCGGAAATGCATGGTTTTGGAAATATTTTTGGTAGTTAAATGCCATTATTAATATATAATAATACTATTAATATTGTCCTTTAAGGCAGTCAACCAGAAAAAAAGAGCACCTATGCTTGTATTAAAAACCTGACAAAAGAAAAGACAGCACTCAATAAATCAAATGTTAAATAACTATGGTATTCAGCACACTATAACTCACCTCAGAACAGTTCTGTATCCTGATTATGTTTATAATTCTTTTTTTTTCCTTTTTTTTTTTTTTTCTTTTTTTTTAACTTTCTCTGCATTCAGCTCTTACAGGAATTCCACTGAAGCATTTCGCTCTTACATAATTTTTATATTTCTCCATATAACTTGTGTATTTGTGGTACTTTTCTGGAAGGTATGTGTTACCACACAGATCAAAACACTCCCAAAACCACTTAAATATTCCAACGAATAATTTCTATATCACTAACAGAATTACTAACAAGTAATTCTCACTACTAAATGTTTTATAGAGTATTTTCTTTGGGTTACTACAAGCACATTCAAACACATGGAAACTTTTAGCGTATTATAGATGGACAAGGTTTTCCTTAAATACAAACATCTGCAAAAGCAGAGGAAAAGAGTAAAATATGCTTAGGTAAAAAAAAGGCCACAGAAGAAAAAGTTTGGAGAAAATAATAAAAATAAGTGGCCACAGTCAGCCAGCAGTGTGTTCCTCTGTCTGCCAGCATCTGTTGGGAATATATTACTGAAATATTGCTGCTTTTACAATGACTCCTGTAGGACAGAGCAAGAGAGAAATGAGGCTGCATTGTGCTGGGAGGGATCACATAAATGCACCGTTTGGACATGGTAGGTAGAGCAGCCTTGTTTTCAATCAAAGCTGTGACTCTAGAAAGAGATCTGCATATTAAATTTCCCTTTCTTTTTAAAGCACCATACATCCTTCAGAATCCTGACTGGATTAGGTAAGGTTTTCTTCCTTTCTCCCTCTCATTTTATTACATATCCCTGCATAAATGGCTCCAGTGCAGCTACAGCTCTGTTTGCTTAAATGTCTGTAAATGTTCCATTCCTCTCAAAACAAAAACAAACCCTAGAAAATCTACAAGTCTTGTTTTTTCATATAAATAGAAAGTACTTACAAAAATAAATTAAAAAAAAAGGCAAGGAAAAAAAAAGCTGAGTTCCTCTAAATAGATATACCCAGGAAATACCAGTTTGACAAAGCCAGCATATTTTCTAACTATGTATTTTCCCCCCTCAATTTCATCAAGGTTTAAAGAAAAAGAAAAAAAGTGATTCTGCTACAAGGCAGAGAATGCAGAATTTCAAGAACTGTTCCTTCTTTTGAAAAAATAAATAAAATTATTTGAAGTTACCAATGCAACTGACAATAGCTTCAGTTCCATTTTAAATGAAGTAGCTGCTTCTACATCCTTCAGTGCTCTGTAAACATGCTGCACTAGAAAAATTATAAAACGGGCAAACTGTGGGTTTTTTCCTAAACTTCAGAAATTAAAATTTTCGTTCTTCATGTTGATCATTGTTATTCTGTGGTTTTATATTTATATGTCAAAAAACTTATGTGTAGGAAGGTAAATGAAACCTTTTAATAACAGTAATGTGAATAAATTACATGTCTACTCTTTATTGTAATACAGATGCAATTAAATGTATGGTAGTAATTATTCCACATGTGTATTTCATTAGCTTACTAAGTAATTACTCAATTTTAAATAGTAATTAAAATACATTCAAATTTATCTTCATAAAACAGTATTGAAAAACACAAGAAAGTTGCTAAAAAGTTTAGCAACAGGTCTACTCTTTAATGTAATGTAGATATAATTAAATGTATGATAGTAATTATTCCACATGTGTATTTCATTAGCTTACCAAGTAATTACTCAATTTTAAATAGTAATTGGAATGCATTCAAATTTATCTTCATAAAACAGTCTTGAGAAACACAGGAAAGTTGCTAAAAACTTTCTTTAAATAGTATAATAAAGTAATTATTGTTTCTGGCCTAATTTTTTTTTTTAATCCTTTGAGTATATTTAATCCTGCTTTTGCAATTAGTCTTCATATCATTATATGTAATGGATGACTGAAGAAAATTACTGTGTTTTGCAAAAAAAAAAAATCTATAGGAGGTACTGTTCTCACACATATAGAAGACCAAAACAAAGAGATTTTAAAGACTCTTAGATTAATATTGATTTCATATTTGAGCTAATTAAATAAGTTTACTAGTATTTTTAATAAATCAACATAGTTTTAATAAACTGAAGCAATAAAGTAACTATAAGATTCTAAAATGATTCAAAATTTACATGCATATGTTAATAAGAAACCAAAATATTTCATGTTATTGTATTTCTAATATAGCAAACTTCAGTACATAATACTCTTATATTAGATGCAAGTAGTTTTATTACCTGAATCTTAAGGGCTGATATTGCACACAATGTAAATATGAATTAGTTCATCTTGGCTGTATATTTTAGAATAAGGTCAGAAGTTGCATGGTAAAGCCACAATAAAGAGGTTTTACCTATTCCTTTTTCTCATTTTTTTCTTCCCCTGTTTTTTCACTGATGTCCACAGAATATTATTGCTTGTTGATTTAATTATCATATGCAATATGGACATTTTTATCAGCCTGTATGAGAAAGTATATACTGTGAGTCTGGAGTGAACTATTGTGTGAAACACTTAAAGATGACTGCTGAAAAGGTCTGTATACCCAACAGATTAATAAAATTGCAAACTTAGTTTTCCATTAGCATTTTCTATTTTGGCATCTTAAAAAGAGTGGAAGTTGATTTCAGCAGAACATCCTGTGGGGAAATTAGTTCATTTTGCTAAAGTATCTTAATAATTACAGTGACATCAAGGTTAATTGCTTAATCTGTATTGCCATAGTGCAGTCCTGTAGAAATCCCAACACAATCTGTTCTATAATTAGTGCCAGAATATCCATATATAGAAAAAGCTATAACCTAAAGAAATAAGAATAATAAAAGAACTGATATGATTGGTAAATAAGATTTACCAAAGTGTGTGTGTGTTTGTGTGTTTATATGTGTGTGCAGATATATATATATATATATATATATACATACGTATGAAGGGATGGGGGAGATTTCAGAAAAGAGAGCTCTTACAAACATGGTGTGTTAAACCCTTGAGGAGATACAAACAGCTGAGGTAGAAAATAACTTCAAGCAAGATGTTTTTTCTCCCTATTCTTTTTCCAGCTCCAGAATGTGATTGCTAGCCAGCACTGTCAGTTTTGCATCAGGTGCCATTTTCATAATGCACTACATCACAATAGATAGTGTCTTAGTCAAAATATGCTTAGCTCCTAAATAAGATAAATGGTTTTGTCTGAAGAACATAGAAATGAAGTTATAAAAAACATTATGTAGTATATATTCAAGCTAAATGTATACACACTTTGTTTTTATTCTTCAGGGCAATTAATATTTAGGTCCTTTGTGTTTCTTCAAAATGTCAACGACTTGATTAACTCAGTAGAAAATGCAAAACTTACAGAGATGTTTGAGTTGTGCATGAAAAACCTAGTAGCGTTTAAGTATTTGTTATCTAAACTGGTACTTGAAACCAAAACTGACTTTTAATTGCCATAGTAAATGTTATTAGTTGGCATATAGTTGTCGTATATGACGCTTATGTAAATATATTGTATTGTACAATATTCTACAATATCTGCACAGTAAAGATTGTACTGTACAATACTGTATAATATAAACCTTCATAATATTATATTGAGTATCCAAAATTCTTAATGATGCTGAATGTAAAACGTCATAGTTGAACTGGTTGTTTAAATTTCTGTTCTCAATATTCCTTACATATACAAAGTGAGCTTTATTTGATAGAAATAACAATGTTCCACCAAGTCAATGAAAATGGACCAATTCACAGCAATTAGTACACCCTGGCTGTTATCTTCCTTTTCAGGAATTCTGAACAAGTTCACCAAGATCAACCACGTAAATTGAAGACTTCCTCAGAAGCGATATCAGACTCATCCAGGAAAGGAACACATCACATCAAATATCTTACAGCTCTTCAACAATATTATACTGAAGGAAAAAAAAAAAATAATTTTTTTTTAAAAAATCCACGTTTTACATTATATCATCACTCTTTTCTTCATTACTCTCTTCTTCATATTTTTTAATAGGTGTGTTATTAGTTTTGTTTCTGTCTCTTCACAGAACTGGCCAGCCCAGCATTCAGAGATTTGGTCATGAGATTATTCTTTCTTTGTCTTCATACTGAGTTTCTCCCATATGGCATTCCTGTCCCATTTAATTGCATTTTCCTCTTTCTGCACTTTATCTTTCCACATGCATTTTCTTTATATATTCCTAATTTATGTGCTATTATTTTTATGTGCAAATGCTCTATTTTATTTAATATGCAGTAGTTCTTTTGTGTATTTTCTCCATAGAACCTCCTTCCTTCTGAATGCCCTAAATGCACAGTAATTGTTTTCTTCATGCTGCTACCAGAAACTGATAGACTCACTATGCTTTTCTTGTCCCATGTCAGAAACAAGGTGGTCAGAGTTTATAAAGTAATTGTAAACATTCTTCTACTTCATATTTGGGGTTAATTTCAATAGTATTGCCTATTACTGATCATAATTACAGATTTGTATTACATTGGCACACTTTGTTAGCACACGATCCCATGTGGTTTTATTGACTGTTCAGATTCTGATATGCCATACCAAGGGGCAATGTGGTGCCCCTGATAACTCAGGGATGACACAATGGTTCCTTTCCTGCTCTCTGCTCCTTTTTGGAAACTGTGCGTTCATTTGCACATTACTGCTTCATATCAGTCATCAGTTCTTGCTGAATGCTTATTACATTTGAGGCAGAAGCTGTGTTACTCCGCATTAGCTAACATGGTTTTCAAATAACCAGTATCTGGAGATAGAAATTAGCAACTGGATCTGTAATAGTCAGCTGTATAACTGATCTTATTTTCAGAAGGTTTACAAAGAGAAGTTTTAAGGCATTCACTGAATAGGTAGCAACATACTAAAGAAATTCTGCTTTTAATGACCTTTAAAGAAAAAGAAAGTTCTGCAGGTTATATGTGCCCTATTTTTATAGAAATTGGATGACTAAATCACAGCTGGCACAAATCTCAAATATGTACCTCTGAGAAATATAGCGATAGAACAAAACACGTTGAATCATCCTTTATTGTGTTTTGTATAGCAGAACTGAAACACAGAGCCTGTATCCTTGAAAATACACAGTTCTTAAACATCTTAAGATATACTTTCCATTATCAATGTTAAGATCACTCAAATGGTGGTATCACTGTGATAAAGCCTGATGACGGTTTGATTGCTTTAATAGTACGACTTTAACTTTGAGGGAGTCGAGGAGGAAAATTAACCTTAATTTTTCAAAGGGGAGAAATCTGTCCTTACTGCTCTCAAGCACATATTCTCCAAAGTGTGATCATTAAATAGGGAAATGTCTCCAACAACACATACTTTAGATTATGCTATATTTAAATTTCCAAATATCATTGTAATCTGCCTTGTCAGCCTCTATTCAGCTATGTAACTATTTGAGTAATTTTGAAGGCGTATACCTTTAAATCATATAGATGCCACAAATAGATACAGCTAGATATGGAAGTGCATTTCAACTTGGCAACTTTTAAAATAGCCACTTTTTTAAACCAGTAATTAAGACTACCATGCACTCAAAAATAAAATGAGCACACCTTTAATTTTCCTACATTTTACTTAGATATTGCCTCTTATTCAGTTTTTAATCATCTCCAGGGAAACAGGAATCAACTCTCCCACATCTTGCAGCAGTTTTCATTTAAATGTTTTCTCAGCTAAACGGCACTTTAAATTTGAATGTTCATACTACATTGTGGGAATTTATGCAATTTACAAAACATTTACCATAGCAGTTGAGACACTGCTGTTGAGGAATTTCATAAGAATCTCTTTCAACTCAACAGAAATTCTGTTCTTTCAATTCATATTAAAAATACAGTTGCTAACTTGATAAGTTTATTTTGGCAGTCAAACTGCAATTAGTAACCTGCAGTATTATCAAAGAAAGTTGAAACTTCAGACAGCAGTGAGTCTGTACTTGCATGTAATTGCAGCTTTCTTTTTCTTTTCTGCAGAAGTCAAAACAGTAACAACTTGCCAAAGACTGAGAGTCTTGATAATGCTCTAAGCTTTTTAAAAATCATATTTTAATGCATTTGTAGCTGAATAATAGTATTTGGTTCTCTATTTTCCTCTCCTCATCACCATAGATACTGCTTAGAAAAGTTTTATAACTTGCAAAATATCACCCCAGCTGAAATCAGGTAGCCACTAAAAGGGAAACTACTTAACTCTGTTGATTACCTACTGCAGTGTAGAGGACTGAAGGCGGTGGGTTGATCAGCATTGATAACATGCAGCTGTGGCCTCGCCTCAGAGGCAGTGGGTTGGTTGACATGGGTGATGTGCAGCTGTAGCTCGTTCCAGCTAAGTGGTTAAATAGCCCTGAGGAGTGTGGGAGAGGGGTCAGATGAAGGAGGAGCAGTGTGGTCTGACCTCTGGAGGAAGGTGCTACAGCATGGACAGAAGAATCTGACCAATGGTAAAGCCTTGTTGCAGTCTGCTAGTTTGATTGTACTGCAATCTATTAATTTTCATCCTTTATTTTAAAAGTGCATGGAGGCATTTGGTTTGTACTCTCTTGCAAACCTCTCTGGTTTTTCTTTCAAAAATATATTCAGTAGAAGCTGAGGTTAAATGAGAATTAGCTGATTTTAAAACTCTGCTAACAAACTGCCTTTTAGTTCAGTATTTCTAACTTTTGATAAATGCTTGTCATAGGCTGGTAAGTTCTCTTGAACTGTGCAGTGTTGTCTGATTTCAAGTTTTGGTAAGAAACTTAGAAGACAGAATATTTCTACTTGTTTATTTTAAAAATACTGAATATTGGATAATAAAAGATTGATTAGCCTGTGTTTATATGCACAAGTCTATGGGTTGGATGGGATCCACCTGAGGGTACTGAGGGAAGTGGTGGAAGAACTCCCCAGGCCCCTCTCCATCATTTATCAAATTCCTGGCTAACTGGGGAGATTCCAAAAGACTGGCAGTTAGCCTCTGTGATGCCCACCTACAAGAAGGGCAGGAAGGAGGATCCAGGCAACTACAGGCCTGTCAGCCTGGCCTGGGTGCTGCGGAAGGTTATGCAGATAATCCTGAGTGCCATCATGTGGCACATGCAGAACAACCAGTGATCAGGCCAGCCAGCATGGGTTTATGAAAGGCAGATGCTGCTTGATGAACCTGATCACCTTCTGCAATAAAATGACCCACCTAGTGGATGAGGGCAAGCTGTGGATGTTATCTACCTGGACACTAGTAAAGCCTCTGACGCTTTCTACACAGCATTCTCCTGGAGAAACTGGCTACTCACAGCTTAGATGGGTGTACTCTATGCTGAGCTAAAATCTGGCTGGATGGCCAAGCCCAAAGAGTGGTGGTGAATGGAGTTGCATCTGGTTGGTGGCCAGTCACAAGTGGTGTTCCCCAGGGCTCTGTATTGGGGCCAGCCCTGTTTAATGTCTTTATCAATGATCTGGATGAGGGGATTGAGCGCGCCCTCAGTCAGTTTGAAGATGACACCAAACTGGGGGGAGTGTTGATCTGCTTGAGGCAGATGCTTGATGGTTCTAGAGAGGGATTTGGACAGGCTGGACTGACAGGCTGAGGCCAATTGTATGAAGTTCAACAAGGCTCAGTGCCAGGTCCTGCAGCTGGGTCACAACAACCCCATGCAGTGCTACAGGCTTGGGGAAGAGCAGCTGGAAAGCTGCCTGGTGGGAAAAGACCTGGGGGTGCTGGTGGACAACTCGCTGAATATGAGCCAGCAGTGTGCCCAGGGGGGCAAGAAGGCCAACGGCATCCTGGCTTGTATCTGAAATCCTGTGGCCAGCAGCAGTAGGGAAGTGACCGTCCATCCCCCTGCACTTGGCACTGGTGAGGCCGCATCCCAAATATTGTGCTCAGCTTTGGGCCCCTCACTACAGGACAGACATTGAGGTGCTGGAGCGTGAGAAGGGAAAGGAAGCTGGTGAAGGGTCTAGAGTGCAAGTGTTATGAGGAGTTGCTGAGGGAGCTGGGGTTGTTTAGCCTGGAGAAAAGGAGACTCATGGGAGACTTTATTGCTCTCTGCAGCTACCTGACAGGAGGTTGTAAGCAGGTAGTTCTCTTCTCCTAGATAACAAATGATAGGACAAGAGGAAATGACCTCAAGTTGTGCCAGGGGAGGTTTAGTTTGGACATTAAGAAAAAAAAAAAAAATCACTGAAATGCTGGTCAAGCATTGGAGCGGACTGACCAGGGTTGTGGTGGAATCACCATCCCTGGAAGTGTTTAAAAAGCATGTGGACATGGTTTAGTGGTTAACTTGGCAGTACTGGTTAATGATTGGACTTGACGGTCTTAAGGGACCTTTCCAACCTAAATGAATCTATAATTCTATGTTTATACATAATACAAATCCACATTCATATTTAACCAGTACTAATCAAATATTTTTTCCAGGACTTTAATGTACAACATTAAACAATGTGTTTACAATGTACCTCCTGTCATTTTCACTGTGGAAGACATCTGCCATTCAGCCTTAAAAGGTCACATAGTCTTGGCTGCCCTGACTTAATCAATATGGACTACATGTCTCTGCATCAGAATAAACAGACACTGCTGCCTCTTTCCAGATGAAGTACTGTGCTATTCCTTTTCTCCTCTTGCATCTGGGTCAGTTCTTCCCCCACATTCATAGTGCATTGGGTGACAGGAATGTCAGTAATGACAAGAACACTGCAGCAATATTAATGCAGTTGTATGTAACTGATTGGATGACCTCAGCAAAAATTGATCTTCCCATCACACCTTTGAGTCCACTAATGTCATGTTGTTTTTTCAAAGAGACTTAAGCCTACTTGATAGACTTGTTCTCAGGTATTCCATTCCAATCTCAGAGGGAGTAAAGTGTGGGGTGATAAGCAAGGTCACTGGCTATTGAACTGAAATTAATTAAATCTTGAATAGCCCTTCAAGATAATCATTATCATACAACTATTTCAGCACATTTCTGAAGGCCTCCTACTCAATACAGGACCATGTTCAGCTGGGTTTTTATTATCTCCAAGGATGAAGATATTACTACCTCTCTGGGCAACCTCTTCCAGTTTTTGAGTACTGGGTGTGACTGAGAAGAGTCTGGCTCTACCTTCTTTACTCTTTCCTATCAGAAATTTCTAGAAAGTTTCCTCTCTCTCTCTGACAGCCTTGCATGGGTTTTTGGAGATTTGGAGTGTGGGTTATTTTTGGTGTTTTTTTTGTTGGGTTTTTTTTATTATTATTAACTGGTTGGTTTGCTTGTGTGCATGTTTGGGATTTTGTTGGTTTGTGTTTTTTTTTTTTTTCTCTTGTATAGATTGCTCGTGTTTTAGAAAGAAAGTTTCTTCAGGTCAGAGGATAAAATCTGAGACCATAGTATAATTAATTAGGTGTAATGCTAAAGAAAACATTTGAAGGCAAATTTCAGATTCATTAATCACTATGTATTCATTTTAGTTCAATGTATTACAGCTTTAAAAGCTTTAAAAACTTCAGTATGTATTGCGGATGGATTTGGGAATGTATTTTAAAAAGACTGGCATTCTTAGTGTTCTGATAATTTAAAAAATTACCTTGACTGAATAGGGAACACATTTCTTTAAAAGCATGATGAAAAGTGAAACCTATAATTTAGACCTTTTCAGGCCAATATCTAGATCTGTTGAATAATGCACAATGTCTTTTGGCATAATTGTTGGCAATATGTACGTACAACAGCACCTGTATAAATGGAGGACACTGTAAAATATGTTTCTAAGAAGTTTCTGTAGTTTTCAGATAGTAAAGAAAATTAATGAGACCTACACATATGTTTTGTTCTGTCATTATTTTAAGTCCTCTAAGGCTGTAATAAGCTTCTATTTTTTTCACAGAATAATAACAAAATGTTTCCTTTTGCTGGACTATTATTCACAGGTCTGTTTATCCTGGATTTTTTTGTTAATCAGATATATAATAGAGCTTTGCAAACAGGAGTAGTGGCACAAACAAAAGTGTGTTTCACAGGGAAGAACATACAGTTCTGGTGTATGAAGTGGGGAATACCTGAAGTCAAAGCTATTGTCAAAGGAAAAGGAGAGAGAGAGTGTGTGTGTGTGTGTAGCTTGAGATAAGAATCTATGGGGGAGTTTAGCATAACTATTTGGTCTTGATTTGGTGTTCTGCATTCTGGGAAAAGGGGGTGTTGAATATTGGTAGGTATAGATAGACCCACTCAAACAAAGGACTGTTTGTTTGGGGGGTGGGGGGTATGTGTGTTTATTTCTTTTAAGTGAAAAATACTGTGAATGTTTGGAATCAACTCTATTATATACAAGTAAAAGGATTTTTGCAATCTTTTATTTTCCTGAAAACTTCTTTGTTTATAATTAATGACAAACAGACAAACACAGGTTGTCATAGTCATTAAAAAAAAAGTAAGTGAAAGAGATGTGATGGCCTAAGTTATACAGGAGGTCAGAGTAGATGATGTAATTACTTCTGTTAGTACAATTTGAAATCCATTGTTACATCTAAGAAGCCAAACATATAAAAGACAAAGAGGCAAATGCAAGAGTTTAAAGTTTTGACTAAAAGTCTCTCTAGTAGGAGAAGCAGCTTTCTAAAGCCTGCCATCTTCCCAGTATCAGGAACATACTCTCATATAGTTTCTCATTTCCTAGGTTCTAGCAGAGACAAATAGGTGTCTTATAAGTTGATTAATCACATTGAAATCACATTAATCACCTTGAAAAGGAGGTGGCACTAAACTTTGCTCTAGGCTTTGCTTTGGTTGACAGAAGTTAAATGAAAAAACTCACCTGGTTTGGGCACCTCTGTATTTTTTTCAAATTAGGTTTTAACTTTGATATATTTTTTTTCTTAGAAAATTATTACATGGTTAGGTCAAGCATGGGGTACATTTAGAGCTTCATTCTAAGGAGTTGCAATCTATTTTTGGAAGTCCGGTCCTTAGACTTCTGTATCACACAGTCTTAAATCACTACAGAAATAATAAAGGGAGAGAAGGAGGGTGTATATAGTGAAGCACTTCAGTGCTAAGAAAGGAGAAACCAATCTAATTTTTAGTGAGAATACCATGTTGTTTATAAAATTACAAAGGTTCATTTAAAGAGAAAGTAAAAATGCAATTATAGAAAATAAATGACCAACTTAGGAGTTCAGAACACATTATTCTGCTTCTCACAATAATTATAGTTGTGTCATTTGTTCAGTTATATTCAAGGTTGTAGCAGCACTTATAAACCCTATTTTTCAAGGGTTTATAACTTGGCAGTAAGAAATTTACAGAGAAAGTTAACATGTTGTGCCAACCCCAGAACATGTTATTTTACAGTCTTATTCTTAACATATAAGTCTAAGATTAGAAAGGAGGAATATGCTAGCTGAGCCAGAGGTATGTTATATTGGCACTACAGCTGAAAATAAGAGTGGATCCCTTACCCCTTTCTTCCTAAAATCAGCATGACGTGCGGAATTAGACTCTATAACTCGAAAGTTATAAAGTAGGTATGTTTATTGCGCGCAGATGCACGGGGGATCGCTCCTCCACAAGCGTGCATACCCGAAGTGACGAACCATCTCACATTTATACAATGAACAAATGAATATTCAATTAACGCCTATACATATTTGTTACCTAAACCCCGCTTCGTATGTTAATTAGCTTATCAGTCCATTTCCTGGAATGTGGTGGTCCTGCAGGTTTGTAGGTGATTCATGTTCTTGTGACCATCCGATCTTCTTCAGGTGATTCATGTTCTTGTGACCATCCGATCTTCTTCAGGTGATTGTGACCACCCAATCTTTTCCAGCAAGGAGACTTAGCACTCCCTCCCTCTAGATAGCATTTGAATGTCTCTCATCTTTTCTTATTCTCTTTTAAATAGCCCCTTTGTTAGAGGAAGAAGGGCAGGCGTCTCCCCTTTGTTAGAGGAAGAGGGGCAGGCGTCTCCCCGTCTCCCCTTTGTTAGAGGAAGAGGGGCAGGCGTCTCCTCAAAACTGTGGTTGTCACCGCACCCATGACTAGTCACCATACCCACATTCCTTAAGCAGACACATACAATCACAATCCATGTCCATTATCCCCATTTCACATTATTTCTCCATATCAATCCCCCCTTTTCTATTAAATTAAGTAAATTCTTTTACTTAAGCAGCCTTCCCGAATGATATAAAGCATCATACATAAGTGTTACTCTTTTAAACATTCTCCAAACCCACAAATATAACATAATGGTTAGTATTAAGGAAATTCCTAAACTGATCAATAAGATCACAATGGGGTGTACCATAGTGTTAAGAATTCCTGTTGCAGAGGGTGACCAGCCAAAGAGAGTATCCCACCAATTATGGTTTCCATCCTGTTCTACCTTTTTTAAAACTTTCTTGATCCCCTCTACATCATGATGGATCATAAGAAGAGTTTGATGTCCCTTTTCTTTGGTTTCTTCCAGTATACGTTGTAAATCTGCATGTTTTAATAGTTCTTTTATACTGCTTATATTTAGTCCTATGGGGGTAGGAATTATTATCTGTGATAGGGTAAAATTGGATTTTAAGAATTGATGAGACACTACTGGGGCTGAGTAACTAAAATCGCATCCTGTGATAGTAGTAAAATTACAAATACAATAATTTGAATACTGTGCAGTCTCTTTTACCTCCCCATCTATGGTTATTGTGTTACACTTAGTTCTCAAACACGCACATCCCTTCCCTGCATATATAATTACTGTTTTCAAGTTTGCATTTGGTCGGGCCTCGAAATGACATATTTTCTGATCTGTATCTAAACAAGTATCCTGAGCCATTATAGTATTGCTTTCACAGAGGAAGCCCTGCTGTTCTCGCATAATACAAGATTCTAAATCTACTGTTTGCCACTTGTCGCCTATCTTTCTGGCCCATGTTCTATGTTCAAAAGGGTATAGGAGCACCCCATTATGGTTAATTCCAAGGGCTACAATGGGGTGTATGGTAATTATTACTGCATTATGTATGGTCAACACAAAAGCTGTGATGGTGTGTGTGTTGGGGTCATAGGTAAAGTTCACCATATTCCACCATGACTGGAGTTTTCTTTCTACCTCCGTAGCACTGTCCCAAACCATCTTTCGAATTTCTGTAGGAAATATGCCTTCCTCTCCTTCTCTTATTATGGATGCAGCTATTGATTGCATCCACATTTGGGCTTGGATGCAACTTAGAGCCAGGGCGACGTCATCCTGTAAACCACCTAATGCCTTAGTGATGAGTTGATGATCTTCCATGTTTATTTGTTCCCACCTGGGGAGTACCTTCGATATCAACCATTGATGTGCCCCTAATGCCAATAATGAAGATTTTAGTGGTTGTTGTAGTTTTGATAGATCGGCCGTGGTGGCGGCTAGTTTATTCATTATCACCTCTGAGTCTATGGAATTTAATACTCAGAGTCCTGTTCCCAACATTCCAGTTACATCTCTCACTATTCTGTTTCAATAAATACTTCCCCTTTTTCTTAACCAAGTTGTCCATCCCTCATAAGAGGTTCGTAAGAAGGGGGAACAGGATGGCTTAACATCAGAAACATTGACTTGTATTTTTAACTCTATTCTTTTGAGAGACCATTCTGGGTTAAACAACATTTGTTGCTGACCTGTATTTCTGATTACATATGGTCCAATTGTATAAATCTTTGGATCTGGTTTAGTTAATTTAAGATCAAGTGTTAATGGGGTTGTTGTAACTGTGGTGGTGGTAGGAACAGTGGTTAGCATGATTGTTATTTTGATCTTATAAGTCAGAGCTGTTCTTGGGGATTCCTTTCCTAGGCATATTATAAAGATGGGCTCGGTTAAGGTAAAATTGTGCCAACATTCCCGTGAATTAAAGCACACGGTTGTATTTAGAAGGGTAAATTCCTTATCTACCTTTCTGACATTAATCTGGGTGTCTCCCGAAATCTTGGTGTTATCCTTTTCATTATATGTTTGACATCCTACTTTTATCTCCTAATTTTCCCCATAATCGGTCGACTTTGTGTACATCCTCCCGATCCCATTGATTCCTTTGGTACACCTCATTTTCAGAAAAAACCACCATAGCTAGTTTCGTCTTTGAGTCCACCTTTCCCATTATTCCAGTGTGTTTTTTCTGAGCATGATTCCAAGGCCAATTATCAGGCTCTTGGTTGTAGGCAAGAGAGAGGGTACAAAAAAACACAAATGGTTTAAACCCACTATTGATCATTTTAAGAATCTAAACGTTAAAATCTGTTTTGATCAAAAATATCTTTGTTTGAGTTGGGGCTTACTAATAACAAGTTGGGCGAGCCTGGCCACTGGCTCAGTCCCCGACTCTTGTTCTATATTGTTTGTTGTGGTGCCCTTCCCATATGGTGGATCCGCAACTGCTCAGGTTCACTTACTTGCCACCCACATTGTTCCCATTTGTCCGAGTAAATTTGAGTTTCAGTTCTTTTTTATCTGGGGTTACTTTCCAAGAAGTTGCAGGGGCTTTCTTAATCCGGGTATGGTGAATTCAAGAATTCTGTCCCTCAACCTTGATTGCAGTGTAGGTGGTGAGTAGGACTTGAAAAGGTCCGGTCCACTGTGGTTCCAGGGTTTTATCTGCAAAACACTTAACGTATACATAGTCTCCTGGTTGTATATCGTGAACAGGTCCATCCAGACCCCTACTGCGTGTTCCCATCATATGCTTCTCAATTCTTATTAATTGTTTGTTTAGTGCCACCATATAGGAAGTCATTGTTTCTTCACCAATCTGTGAAGACATCCCCTTTTGTACCCCATAGAGTCGTCCATATAAAATTTCAAATGGGCTAAGCCCCTCTTTTGCTCTCGGCCTAGTTCGAATTCGTGTAAGAGCTAATGGCAAAGACTGGGGCCAAGTTAGATTTGTTTCTTGGCCTAACTTGACAATCTGTTGTTTGATTAGATGATTCATCTTTTCCACCTGGCCACTCAATTGTGGTCGGTATGAGGTATGTAATTGCCAATCTATTCCTAGATGGTGGCTGATCTGTTGCACTATTCTGGACACAAAATGTGGTCCTCTATCCGAGGACATTACCGCTGGGACTCCAAGCCTAGGTATTATCTCTTGGAGTAGTATTTTGGTCACTTCGCGGGCTTAAGCAGTTCTGCATGGGAAGGCTTCTGGCCAACCTGAAAAGGTATCTGTTAGTACCAATAAATATCGATACCCCCCTTTTCTAGGAAGTTCCGAGAAATCGATCTGCCAGTGTTGCCCTGCATAATTCCCTCTGCTAATGTTCCCTAGTTTTATTTTATTTGCTGTATTGGGATTATTGCGTAAACACATTTCACATTGCTGAGTCACCTGTTTTATTACAGTATACAAGTTTCACCCTTTCAATTTCTGATTTAGACTTTTATATAAAGTATCAGCTCCCCAATGCGTCTTATTAATAATAGGGCTGTGGTCCATATTAAATTGGATGGTACCACTATACAACCATCCCTTAAATAAGTCCACTTACTTAATTTTATTTTATAATTCATGTCCTGAATTACCTTTAAGTTTTCTTTAGAATAGTTTGGCTCTCGATCTGTACTTACAGTTTGGATTTTATCATCTGGTATTAAGGATAATTCCTCTTTTCCTACCTCCTCTGTTACTCGTCTGGCCTCATGGTCGGCCAGGCGGTTTCCAATTTCCAAATCAGTGCCTCAGAGTGGGCCATGCCTCACATCAAGGTCTGGCATGGCATTTGTTCCCACCGCTCAACGCCTGCTGGGTTGCAGCCAACAGCGGAGCTCAAGATTCTTCTTGGTGGCAAACACAGAGGCCAACCCAGTCTTGCCCTTGACTATGGTAGGAAGCACCTGACCAACCTTATTCCTTGTACTTCATTGTCAATGCAGTTCCATCTGCACATCCCATAACAAGTCACTGTCATGGCAAAACACACAGATTTACATTAGTAGAACTACTACAGAGTGTATTTTATTTCAGTTTTTCTGCCAATATCCCCACAGCCTTGCTGACCAAGGGATATTGTTTTTATCTGAACTGGGCAAGCCTCCCCCTTATCATTTTACTGTAACAGGTAAAGCATTTTTCACCTTTCCTGGAATTTATTTTCAGATACACCTGGTTAAAAATTTCTTTTACTTCAGGGAGGTCCTCTTTTCTGTTGAATTAAAGATAAGCTCAACATTTCAATTACTTGATCATATTTAACTTTTAATTTCATTTCCCCTTCTTTAAACGTCTAGATGTTCTAATAAATCTCATCCCAACAAAGATTTTAGTGAATTTGGCATTCTTATTTGTTTGTTTTTTTTTTTTTTTTAGTTTGTACTTTAAAGGTTTCAGGATGTTTTCCTGGTGGCCAGCAGCTCCCACAACTGTAACAATTTTTTTTTTTTTTTTTTATTTTTTTTTTTTATTATTATTTTTTTTTTTTTTTTTTTTTTTTTACTGAAGTTTAACAAGTAAGTTGGTTTTGTATTCACTAAAATTCCACCTCATACCCATTCCCTGCCCTAGAAAGGCCGTTACCGGTCCTGTTGTACTGCAAATGCTGCAGCAATTGGGGTGACATTGTCAGGTCCTTCTGCTCAATTGTCAGCAATAGCAATCCCCTCCTCCTTACCAGCAGAAGGGTTCGGGGCAGGAGATGCTGTTCCTGCTCTGCAGGTTACACAAGCCTGCCTCTGCAGCAGCACTTCTGTTTTAACTCTTTCTTACCCTGAATGCAAATCTGCTACTTGTTGCTTTAAGTCTGTTGTTATTACGTATCATGCCGTTGCAGGCAAACAGAAAACATCCTGCCATGCATCCCAGCATGATTCAGTCGCACCTTCGAGGGGGTACGGGGGTTTGTACAAACTCACCCCAATACTTCAACACTTTCACAGGGTCTTTGATTCTTCACACACACACACGCATGCCTCAGGTTTTACATACATAGTACAAGTTTTTAGATCTTACAACGTGTTTCATTCTGGTTGCTCCACAGAAGGAACCGCAACCTGAGCTTTTTAACACAAAAATTTCAACAAGAACATCCTTTTCTAGAGCCACAATCAAAGATCAGGTGATGTTAATCCCGCACTCTTTCTAGTGCTAGTACCATAGGATCCCGAGGGGGTACTAATCCACAGTCCTTTTGCCACTCAGGTTTGTCCTGGAGGACGAAGAACATGTCTGCATACGATACTTCGTCCCATTTTCCTTCTCTTCTCAGACACAACATTAATTGCAGGAGAGTGTTATAATCTAACGTTCCTCCCTCCTGAGGCCATTTCGCATCGCTCTCCAATTTATACAAAGGCCACCACTGATTACAATATTTAACCAATTTCCTTCTATTTTCGGTACCACCCTGTCCTACGAGTTCCCTCCAATGTTTTAATATACAACCCAAGGGCGATTTTTCACAGGGCTTACTCCTTCCATTTCCCATTTTGCAATTTTAATTACTTTGTTTTTCTCCGGCCGCCTTAGCCACCCAAGGTCGGAAACACGGATAGAGCTCCTTACTCGTTTTGCACTCAAACGCGTGTCTCAAGCACTCTTGCACTCACACTCAGTCAAAATAATTAAGCTATACACGGAAAATCAAAATGCGCATCTCAGTCACACCATTCACACTCTCCGGGCAGCCCACAGTCACACAAGCAGTATGTTATACGGTACCGTGCACTTATGTACAACTTTTAGGAACACTAACAGTTCACAAAGTATGCATTTCAATGAACAACTGCCAAAAAACAAACAACAAACAAAAATCAATTTTTCCTGGTCTTAAGCAGAGTGTTAAGTTTTCCGCTATTTGCAACGAATTACCAGAATAGTAATATTTTTCAACATACATTTCATAACTCCGAGTTTTGAACATGTAACAAGACAACACATAGAACAAACAAGACACAGAGCGCTATTTCAGTTGTTACATTCCAGGAATTCCCCAATTCTTAAGACAACCTAGAGGAAGTTTTTAGCTTCCTCTTTTTCCTACGCAAAAGTTTCCCTTTTACTTTTGCTGTGAGGTCCCTCTTGTTTCTGTGAGATTCCGCCTTATTCCGTCCCGCCCCCCGCTTTCCGTCACGAGGCCTCCGGGCTTTTAGGAATGGCAGTAACCTCGGGTTTGCTCGATCTGCCCTCAAGATCGCTAGCGGCCACCCCTTGGTCAGCAAACCCCCTCCCAAGGTACCTTTCCTCCTGGGGACTACGCTGCGCGCCGGACGTCTCCGTGCGTCTCACCAGCCGCCCCGTTACTAAACATACCGTTTTATCCGTGGATCCAGGGGTTTCTCTTCTGCTCCCGGGTGAACAGCTGAGAAGAGGAGGCTCCTCCGAGGAAATCTCCCGGGGCGCGCCTAGGAGCGTCCGCTCCGCAGCTGGTCCCTCAGCCGAGCAGAAATCCTCCTGGCTGGCTCGCCAAACTGACGTGCGGAATTAGACTCTATAACTCGAAAGTTATAAAGTAGGTATGTTTATTGCGCGCAGATGCACGGGGGATCGCTCCTCCACAAGCGTGCATACCCGAAGTGACGAACCATCTCACATTTATACAATGAACAAATGAATATTCAATTAACGCCTATACATATTTGTTACCTAAACCCCGCTTCGTATGTTAATTAGCTTATCAGTCCATTTCCTGGAATGTGGTGGTCCTGCAGGTTTGTAGGTGATTCATGTTCTTGTGACCATCCGATCTTCTTCAGGTGATTCATGTTCTTGTGACCATCCGATCTTCTTCAGGTGATTGTGACCACCCAATCTTTTCCAGCAAGGAGACTTAGCACTCCCTCCCTCTAGATAGCATTTGAATGTCTCTCATCTTTTCTTATTCTCTTTTAAATAGCCCCTTTGTTAGAGGAAGAAGGGCAGGCGTCTCCCCTTTGTTAGAGGAAGAGGGGCAGGCGTCTCCCCGTCTCCCCTTTGTTAGAGGAAGAGGGGCAGGCGTCTCCTCAAAACTGTGGTTGTCACCGCACCCATGACTAGTCACCATACCCACATTCCTTAAGCAGACACATACAATCACAATCCATGTCCATTATCCCCATTTCACATTATTTCTCCATATCAAGCACGATTATTCACTAGCAGCTATATTAAGACATTACTGTGTTGTAGTATGCAAAGTTGTGGTTCAGTACCGGAAAATAAGAAAAGTAAATGCCTTCCATGTATTCATCACCTTTGACAATAAAGGAGCCTTTTTTCCCCCCTGTAGTTTCATTTTATTTTTTGCTGTTGGCTTTTTTGGGGTTTTGGGGGGAGAGGGGTTGTTTTTTTAAAAAATAAACTTCTTTATGATATTGCAAGCAATTCTCAAGTCAAGTTTTCCTTCACATGTATTATCCTTTTTTCACTTCTTCCTCAAAAATCTATACCAGTTTTAGTTCCAGTCCAGAAATTTTCTTTTGTTTATTATCTGATTTTTTTCCTTTGGTTTTATTACTTCCTACACACATAGAAATACAAGTGATGTGTATGTATATATACATATAAATATGTATCTAATGTATTTATTTCTGTACAACGTATTTATATGTATATAAATAGTCAGTCTTCAGTTAACAGTTTTGATTTAGACTCTTTATAAGGAAACCCTGTAAAATTTGCACAGAAACAATGAGAATAATTATTTGTTTTCAGGTTTTCTTAAATTTGAACTGAAGTCTACAACTCAAAGAATTGCTAAAGAAGTTACTCCTGATTTCTAATAGTTTCAATCTACAGAGAAATTATTTTAGTGCAGACTGATAGTACTGTACCTCTTTAGTCAATGGTACATCGTGAGGAAGGGTCATTTAGGTTTTTAAGTATACAATTTCTTTCTTTAGGGGGCAATAAACATGTTCAAAGTAATAACACTTAAGTAGTTTCATAACTGATATACCTTAATTGTTTTCTAAAACTGATGTTTCTTTCTGACATTTTTCAGCTTTTCTTGTAATTTCTGTATTTATTTTTCTGCTGAGACTAGGTCTCTGCTGAGGTTTTAATTTTTTGGGGGGGGTAATTTTTAATTATGTTTTTAACTGTTTGGCTTATTTTTAATTACTGTGAGAAATAATTAATTTCAATAGTTTAACCTGATAACTTCTGATTTCTTTCACTATAAGAGTTCGTTTGCCTTTATTTTTAATTGTGAAGTAATTCCATTACATACTTTCACCTCTTCATATGCAGGTTGCAATTGTGAAAACTCATCATCAGCGCCTTCCTGCATACAAGTCAATGTCTGAGTTTTATTGTTGGACACTAAAAATTTGCTGTGCAGCACAAGTAGGCATGCACACAAATCCTTATGTTGACTGTGATTATTATTCTGGTTGCCAAAAGATGGAATATGAACTCACTAAGTTGGAAAGCAAACATATTTAATCTCTGACAAAAAGGTTTAAAAAAAAATATCTATGAGCTTTTACTAGGATTTCTTTCCTAGCAGCCTTCACCTGTCCCTCGTTTAATTTTAGGCCACACTTCAGCTGTTGGTTTCATCTTCAAATGTGTTCTCTCTCCTACTTCCCCAACATGCAAATACAGTCACATATCTTAGTCAAATGTCTCACAATGTCAATAACAGTATCCAGAACACAAAAAAATGGCAGAACTATGTGTTTATTTGTTGCCCTACAAATAGTTACAAACAATGCTTAAAACTAAAGAGAAGGTACAGAAAAATAGTGTCAAATATTGTGGAGATGATGAAGACTATTTTGGAAGTTTTGTCAAGCACAAATGGTGAAATTCACAATTTAGCTTTTTTTATGTCTGTGTGTTTACAAGCTTTGAGACTGCTCTTCACTTTTGCCCCCAACCTTTTCCCCAAAAATAAAACCTGCACTATGTGAGCAGTTTTCTGCATAGACATACATTAAACCTAGTAAGGCAGCATGTCAGGGAAGATGTTGCTGCCTATGAAACCAGTTTCCCAACTACATCTCAGGAGTACATTTTGTGAAGTAGCCAATAAAGTTTTGACCTTCATTTCTTGTTGATGAGATGGAGCTGCATGGCTCTGCAGCCTTCTTAGACCTGGTCATCATTTTGTCCTGGCAGGTCTTATAAGCAGTCTGGAGATAATTTTAAAGTTACCACCCTTGGTGTGTGGTGTTATTACTGCACATTTCTTTTTCTTAGTATATTTAATGTTTTATGTTATAACATAACTCTTTTCACTTGTCCACACAACAGGAGGAGTGATAAAACTGTCCCGATACACTGCAAAGAAATGGTGAGTCTTAATTCCATTTTTAATGCTTGGGCCAGGGTATCTGAAAACTACATAGTGCTAAGTCATTAAAAAACCACATCCCGAGGCATCCAAGTGTGTGCTGAGTCTACATTGCCTTGTAGCAGAAGATGTGTTGAGTTACGTGTTTTCCTGTATCATATTCTAAAAGAATACAGGAAATCCACAGCATGAAAGACTTCTGTGTGTGTAAAGCTAATGATCTGCTAAATGTGATATAAACCGTTAAAATATAGAGAATTGAGTCCACAGAATACCATTTGATGCCTAGAAAAAAGTTATTGTGTACCAGCTTAGAAGTGTGACTTTAAGATAATTTAAAATCAACTCTCAGAAAACATTTAAATAGTTCTTTTCTAATTAAAGAACACATACTTGAGCTTACATAAATTTGTCTGAGTTTATATAAGGTTACAGCAACCATTTAAATGAGTTGGATTATGTTTGTCCTCTGTTTAGCTGAAAATTAAATACCTAATTTAGGTATCCAGGTTGCTTAAACTTACATAACTGGTGTCATTTGAGACACCTAGGTATCCACATGCAGCTGGCAGGGACTACACAGCATGTGCTTTTCTGGAGAAAGAACTGGAGAAGAGGTAGGAACACTAGGATGCTTAATATGGCACTAGTTGCTCATGTTTTAGCAAGCGAATTGATCTCCAGGCAGAACTAATCCCATCCTATCTATTCTGGGATCTATTCTCTGCTGCCAAGTGAGCAAGTTCAGAGGACAATCATCTCCCTTTGACTATATAAGTGGGGTTTAGCTGCTGAAACATTGCTATCTATTACCTACTGAGGGTCACCAGGTCCTCAGCTTCGTCTCCGAATTTCTTAGGCCTCTGGAGCTGGTTCTGTGCTGTACCTGCAAGCCCCATGCACATCTCATGTCTGGTAAAGCACTAAGTACCTATGCTTAGGCAAAGAGCACTTAATGAAAGTGCCATAGAATCATTTAGGTTGGAAAAGACCCTTAAGATCATCAAGTCCAACAGTAAACCTAACACTGCCAAGTCCACCATAAAACCGTGTCCCTAAGCACCACACCGACACATATTTTAAATACTTCCAGGGATGGTGGCTCAACCATTTTCCTGGGCAGCCTGTTCCAGTGCTTGACCAGCATTTCAGTGAAATTTTTTTCCTAAACCTCCCCTGGCACAACTTGAGGCCATTTCCTCTTGTCCTATCATTTGTTATCTAGGAGAAGAGAACTACCTGCTTACAACCTCCTGTCAGGTAGCTGCAGAGAGCAATAAAGTCTCCCATGAGTCTCCTTTTCTCCAGGCTAAACAACCCCAGGTCCCTCAGCAACTCCTCATAACACTTGCACTCTAGACCCTTCACCAGCTTCCTTTCCCTTCTCACGCTCCAGCACCTCAATGTCTGTCCTGTAGTGAGGGGCCCAAAGCTGAGCACAATATTCGGGATGCGGCCTCACCAGTGCCAAGTGCAGGGGGATGGACGGTCACTTCCCTACTGCTGCTGGCCACAGGATTTCAGATACAAGCCAGGATGCCGTTGGCCTTCTTGCCCCCCTGGGCACACTGCTGGCTCATATTCAGCGAGTTGTCCACCAGCACCCCCAGGTCTTTTCCCACCAGGCAGCTTTCCAGCTGCTCTTCCCCAAGCCTGTAGCACTGCATGGGGTTGTTGTGACCCAGCTGCAGGACCTGGCACTGAGCCTTGTTGAACTTCATACAATCGGCCTCAGCCTGTCAGTCCAGCCTGTCCAAATCCCTCTGTAGAACCATCAAGCATCTGCCTCAAGCAGATCAACACTCCCCCCAATTTGGTGTCATCTTCAAACTGACTGAGGGCGCGCTCAATCCATTCATCCAGATCATTGATAAAGACATTAAACAGGGCTGGCCCCAATACAGAGCCCTGGGGAACACCACTTGTGACTGGCCACCAACCAGATGTAACTCCATTCACCACCACTCTTCGGGCCTGGCCATGCCTCCAATTCTTTACCCAGCACAGAGTACATCCATCCAGGCCATGAGCAGCTGGTTCTCCAGGAGAATTCTCTAATGCATGGTGGAAGCAATGTTCATAAGACAGGACAAAGCAAGAACTGTTCAAATAACTTATTTGAACTTATATACATTAAGACATAACTTAATATCCTAGGGAGAAAAAAATAGAAAACAAACAACAGAACAACAACACACAGCAAAAACCCAACACAAAACTCACTACCCCTAAACCTCATAACATGGCCAAAAAAAGCAAAGGTAAAAAAAAAAAAAATGAAAAAAACCCAAAAATGTTTTTGTAGACACCAATACAAAATATACTAGATTTTGTTATGTAATGCAAAACAATCTCTAGAACTGTGCTATGCAAAACAGTACTGGTGAAACCAGTATTAGAAAAATTTGAGGTAGTGTTACAACACACTTTGAATAGCAGCTGTAGGATGTGGCTGAGAAAGAATGTTGTGTGGATATAAGCAAGCCCAAACAGAATGTGTATATAATATTGCATATTCTAAACCTTTTTAATGTTTTAGGAGGTCATCCTCCTCCTGTTAAGTTAGTTCTGAATGCTGGCCCAACAGCCTCTATACTGACATAAATCTATTTAACTAAAATACTATGTACCAAACCTAGATTAAATCCAGAGTGCTACTGAGGACCAAAATTTCTGTGGTAAACTGTTCACAAGTAAATATGACTTCTGATTCCTATTGAACACCTGCTGGATTGTGTGTTGTGCATAGTGATATTCATGTGTCAAACAAAAACTCATTTGCTGCTGTGCTCGTTCAGATAGCAAATAATTTCAAAGCCACCAAACACTATTATACCACAGACTCTTGAATTCTGCTTTTAAAAGTATCAGTGACAAAAGCAAAAGTCTGTTTGAGAAATGGTTTGCTCACAAGATCAGAAGTCAACCTAATATCAGTTATGTTATGTACAAATTATCTCCCACTTAAATGGTGTTATGTATTCCAAAGGCTTAAAATTGAGTTCTAAGACAGTAATGAAGAAATTGAGTGTTCCGAGTGAGGTTCAAGGATTGCACCAGCTTTCAGAAACTGCTGTAATTGCAGCCATCCATTTCCACTAGCCAAAAAAGTATTTGCAGTACTTTATTTGTAAAGTAAAATTGTTCTTTTTTTCTTATTTTAAGGGTGCTTGACATCAAGAATGCTACTAAGTACAATACAGATCTCAAAATATTTTTAAGTTGGTCTTTTCTACTTTGAATACAACTATACAGACCCTCATCAACACCCAGCATTTTTCAAAGAATGATGTTTGCAATGCTCAATAACATGCCTGGAATACAATGTTGTCTTGATGATGCTGTATTTAAGAAGACTTCTGAAGTTCATGAAAAAATATTGCCCATAGTACTATGTATCAATGCAGCAGGGCTAAAATCAAACTTGGTCAAATGTCACTTGAGATCATCTTTTCTTCAATGTATAATTTTTCAAACAGATCTGAGATATGAACCATTCCACTCTGCTGTAGTTATAAAAAACACCCTATATTTTCTTATCTTGACACATATTACATTATGGCATCACTCAGGAGTATGGTACCATTGTAGAACTACTCAATACAGTACTCTGTATATCTTGAACTTTGCCCTGGAAAGCTGTTGCTCTATTACAGCAACAAAACAAATAAACCACCTTATAAATAGTTCAGGATTTACAGTCTCTAATCTTGTGTTACCTATCATTATGAGTACTAATGTCTTAGATTTACAACTTACAATTGCATTAAATGCTGAGAATACTACATTTGCTCAAAAACTTTGATAGAAGGTGATAAAAAGTATAAGTTTAGAAGGCGGCACATGGTTGCCTACAGATTCTAGAAAAATGAATAAAAATAAAACTTTTGATCTAAGAATTCAAATTAAACATAGTTCATGATCTTTTGACAACAAAAGCTGTAAACAAGAAAAATGAATACTATATCTGCAAAGCAGCAAACTCGGGCATGTCATGGTTCTTATTTTATATTTGCTTTTCAACTGTGGAAAAGAAACATTTTGGCCATCTCTCTGTAATGATGTGTTTTGCCTACTTCTTATTAACTTTCCCAGAATAGCTACTGTTGTATTTTAACCCCAGCTAATAATTAAGGACCACACAGCCACTTGTTCACTTCCCCCTCAACCAGAGGGATGGGGAGAAGAATCGGAAGGAATGTAAAACTTGAGGGTTGAGATAAGAGAAATTTAATAATTAAAATAAATCAAAACCTGTCACAGCACTCTCCAAACTCTCAAGCTGCAAAAAGGTCTTTTACCACCACATACCAGCATAATCTTCATGCCAGTCCCTCTGCTACCTTCTCCTCACCTCATCCAGGGCCCACTCTCTCACTCCTCTTGCTTCTTCCTTGACCGCCCAACCCCTTAACAGAACCAGCCACAGCTGCACCTTATCTACTTTGGCCAGCCCACAGTTGTATATTATCAATGCTAATTAACCCAGCTTCATTCCTCTACAAAAACCAATAATAATAACAGTAGTAGTAGTAGTAATAAGAGTAATAACAATCGTTGTAGTGAAAAGAAAGGAGAAGGGGAGAGGAATGAAATCCAAAGGGAAGAGAAAAAAGAAAACAAGTGCTGCACGGGACAATCGCTCACCACCCACTGATATGCCCAGCCAGTCCCTGAACAACCATTTGCAGGCCCTGGCCAACCCCTGCCTGTTCATATACCAAGTATGACATCCCATGGTATGGAATACCTCTACAGTTACTAAGAAGAAAATTAGCTCTATCCCAGCTGGAACCAGCACAGCTACCTAATGAGAAGTCAAAGCTGACATGAACAGACTTCTGTATGAACTAGAGACTACATTTGGAAAAGCTGCAAAATGTAATGACAGTTATTTAGCACAGTTCACATAAATTTTTGTTTTCTACTTTTCTGCCCCTTCTAAACCCTACCTCTCTAAATCTTGTGTTTATATAAACATTTCAGAAAATAACTAAAAAAATAAATGTAGATTTCCCAGCTACCCTGTGCAACTGGCTGAATAGTAGTCATGTCCAAACTCTCTGATTGATCGAGGCTTAGAACATCTTACATGACTAAGTTCATTACCTATTACAGTGTCTTTATTACTCCTGAACTTTATGTTTTAGGATTTTATCTTCTCCTTTGCAGGAGAAGATGTCAAGAAAGTGTGTGCTATAGAAAAGGTACTGAATGGCTGTCAATCTCTGGGGTTTTACCCTACATCATTATTGCAGATAGGGAAAGTTCCAGATTATGTTTTTAGTCCATCTCCTTTCCAGTGCAAACATATATTCAAAATGTAAGAAGAACATTTGATGTTTTGTGTGGAGGTGGAGTTCTCTCAAAAATACTTTCAAGAGCAGTGTCTGGGACTTGTTACAATTTCTTTAGGAACTGCCCTTGGCAAATTCACGTCAAGTCAGCATCAGCTTTCTACCCTGCTGTGTTATTTTAATAATCTGCAGCTCCAATAAGACTGATCTTGCTTTTGTACAGTGAAGGCAGTCTAAAGTAGTCTGAAGCAGTAGGATATCTCAGCAGGTAATGTAGTGTGCACCAAAGGTATCCCTCTCTGGAAAATGCTAATGGGTATTTCCTCTTATGCAAGACCAGTTTAAAATTGAAATAAAATATCTTTTCCATTTTTTTAAGGTATATTGCTGCTTTGCAAAAGAAAAAACAGATTGTATTTTTCTACAGATTACTATAACTACAGAAGAGATTTCAAAAGCAATGCTGTCTCAAGGACAATACATTATGCTGAGGTTCTACAGGATTACACAGTGTAATGTGTAATTTTAATGAGTAAAAAATATTTTGATGGATGATTTGTCTGTATGCTGATAATGGGGTTGATTAAATGAGTCTGTTGGTATATAAAATTGCATGTAGATCTTGCATGTCTAAACAGGTGTTCTTCAATCTTGAATTCCTTGTGAATATGTTTTGATAGCCTGCAGATGGAGCAAATACAGCTTTGCTGTATTCAGATGGAAAATTACTTTTGTCTTCACTGATGAGCTTGTTGTTTGTTTTTTTACCAGAGATATTTTAGCAAAACATCACTCAACAGAATATGTTTGGTTTTTAAAAAAATTATGTAAAGAACCTTCAGCCTGGCTTTGGAGATTTCAGACATTCTTATATCCACACATTCTGAGTATTTCTCCAAGGAGAAATAAAACTTTCTCCACAGTAATTGCCTCACATTAAGTTAAAATTTTAATAAGTTTTAAAAGGAAGACAATTTAGAGATATACTGATATTAAGACTTGCTAATCTATTCTTTCTCCACTGAAGGAGATAAAGCTATGCTTACGTTATTGTTTGACAAACAGGCCCGAGACTTACCAAAGCAAGTGATTTAAGAATCCCTTCCATTTTCCATTTTCCATTTGTACTGCTATTTGCTCATCTAGTGAGCCTCATGCTTATAGAATCTACACAGTGGGGACATTCATGTTACATAGTATGTCCAAGTCAGAATGTGGAGACCATGACCTAACCTGTTTTGCTCATAATTTATTAAAATTGTAATTTTGTCTTCTTGATTCTGGACTGCAGAACCCCATGCTCCACGGGTACTTCAAATGCAGAAAAGATGTGTCTTATATTTTATGGAGTTAGTCTAGGCTAACATAAAGCTAGTTTACTTCAGCTTCCTTTATGTTGGATTCTTACACATCTTTCCACTATGGAATTTCACCCTGGCTTGCAAACACATTTGCGTTGGTCAACATATACTTCTCAACTTTGTCTGTACTCACTAAGCACTTCACAAATTGTCATGTAATTGTGGTCTCCAGCTAAAATGTGTAATTGCAAAGTTATTATAAGCCTTAGGAATTCTGTTTTCACTGGCAAAGCTGTAGATGAAAATTTGATGAACATTGACACTGCTCTGCCCCTCTTGCGAGCACTTTCAGTCATTTGATATCACCCACATTTTACAGGATCACTCTTTTGTTTTCAGAAACTATAAGACCTTTGATTTCAGAATGATTAGGTCTGCTCCTGACAATAAAGCTTCTGTGTTGCTCTAGTTCTCTGTAGCTTTTCTCCCCATACAAGCTTATCTCAGGACCACTAAGTTTTGAAAAACTAAATTTTTGTCATATTTTGTTTCTATTTTGCTTTTTCTTTGAGTCAAATAAATGATGTATTTCTGGGATGCAGGCTTTCTCTTTGTAAATGTTGCTTCTCAACCCTCTCCCTATAGACCAGTTCCTCTGATTATAAATCAGTGTTACTGTTTGTTGCTGAGGCATTTGTCATCCTTTTAAAATTATGTCTAGAAATATACTAGGAATTTTGTTTTGTAAACACCCTGTTTTTAGTTTTGTATTTTTTTTCATTGCTGTAAATTGATCGTTTTGACATTTCTGTGTAAATAATGGATAATGGGGTAAATGTAATCTGAACTTTTCTTGCTATCTTGAGTGACAGCACAGAAGTAAATAAGAAGTAGTTCTAGGATACAGAATCATAGCATCATAGAATATCTAGAGTTGGAAGGGACCCGTAAGGATCACTGAGTCCAACTCCCTGCTTCTTGCAGAACTGCCTAACACTAAATCATATGCCTAAGAGCATTGTCCAAATGCTGCTTGAATTGTGACAGGCTTGGTGACATCACCCTTCCCTGGGGGAACCTGTTCCAGTGACCAACCATACCCATGCAGAACCTTTTCCTAATGTCTAGTTTGAACTTCCCTTGACTCAGCTTTGTTCCATTTCCTCATGTCCTGTCACTGGTCCTCAGAGAGAGGAGATCAGCACCTCCTTCTCTGCTGCTCCCCTTCAGGAAGTTGTAGGCACTCCTCCTAAGTCTTGAGACCTTTGGTTGCCCTCCTCTGGACACACTCTGGAAAGTTTGATGTACTTAAAGCGAACAAGTTACTATAGAAAGACATGCTTGCTAAAACATGTATTAGAAACTCTAACGTTCATAATTCCTTACAATTGTGTTGAAATCATGGTGATGAACTAACAGAGGTAAATGGCATTAGGCATTAATGACAGCACTTTCCCACTCTCCTGCCTGCTGTAAGAAAGATAAATAATTATCACATTTGGGTTATGAGTTACTGTCAGGACCATTGCACAGGTCTAGCTGTGATGGCTCTAACATTCTATGGAGAGCCGCGTGCAGAGTTTTTCACCACTTTTCCTCTTGACCTGTGAAAGCCTGAAGATGTCTATTGGGCATGTGGAAGCAGCGGCACTAGACATTGAGGAATACTAGGGAAGTACCACTGCAGCCATTTCTCAGAAGCAAGTATTTCTCCGTATCTTTCTTTCTTTCTCTGTCCCCATAATTATTTTTTTTTCCCCAGACAAAATTGCTAATGGATGATGTATCTGTCATTTATTCAAGAAAACATACATAGTGTAAAAAGCTTAAAAGACTATGAATACTCAAAACCTGTAGTGAAATGCTGAGCTTTTATAAATTCCTGTTAGTAAAGAGTATAAAAAAGTAATATGTTCAGAATCTACTGATCCTACCATTGCCTACCAAACACATTAGGTGTAAGTGAGCAAGGATGTGAGGAACTCAGAAGGGCTTACTCTGAAAATTATATGAAGGTGAGAACCAAAACATTTCAGAGTTCAGTGTGTATTTATAAACAAATGGCTAAACAATTTTAAGCCAACCACCTCAAGAAGTTTCAATAGGGGGAAAAAAAAAAAAAAGTAAATTAAATCCTGAAGTCCTAAACACCCCATGCTCAGGCATAAATTATATTTGTAAGTAAATAAAGACTTCATCCACAACTATGCTATTTTTAACTATAAAATACTGCATCAGCATTAACTGCTGATGTGGAAGATGCAAAAATACTTATCATCTCCTTTCCCCATTATTGAACCTAAGGTCACTCTGATATTTATTCAGTACCTACCTGGTTTATGACTTTCACCAGAGAACAAGTGTGTTGCATCTTAGATGGGTTCCAGGTGAATGTACAACTACAGCAATCTGTAAGCACAAAGGTCTTCCAGGTGTGCAGAATGTTACTTTAATGTTATCTCATGGAGGAAACGTTATCTGTCTCAATGGAAGGCTAGAGTTCAAACTCTAAATGAGGTGCAAAAAAAAAAGTGGGGAAAAAAAAAAAGTAAATATTTCTTCCCTCTATATTAGGTAGAAAGAAGGGGTTAGATTTTAAACGTAAGCTAAATTATTTGAAACAAAATGAATAACAAGCAGGAAGAACATGTTTTGTGTCTAAAAAGTCAATGCCATAATAAAATGGCAGTTTTCTGTGTCTCATGCTGGGTATTTCTTATTTCTTTGTTTTAATATTAATATTTTAGTCTTCACACCGTACAAAAGGCTGTGTTAATATGGCATTGCTGGCACGTTAATATTTCATGTATGCATTGTAAAATGCTCATGCTCTGATGGAGCTCAACCTGATATAAAATCAAATGAATTTTAAATAACAGAGTTAGTGGAAAAGGAGACAATTATATAAGCCAATTAAAAAAAATCTCTCCAAAATAAAGTGTTATGCCTTCTGTTTGCCAGAAGCTTCTGATTATAAATATTATTATTAGAGCCGGGAATTACAAACGTTACTGTGTATTAATAGTGACAATTGTAATGTACAATATTCTAATTACACTTACTATTCCCCGTTTATAATTATTTTACCTTTTCTTTTTGCTTTATACTATAAGAGGGAATGCTAAATACTTTAAAAGAATCCGATATACTGATTAATAGCAGGATTTTTATGATGTATTACTTATTTCATTTTAGCTATTCCACTGAGGCAGACACTGTGTAAACATTATATGAAATAGGCATTATATGATACAAAGACCTTAAAGATTAAATTTTAAAAAATATCCAGGAATGAAGGGTGCTTCACTGTTTGAGTGTCTCATACCCTTAAGGGCACTGAAGAGAGCAACACCTTTCCAGAAAGAAGCCTCTTCAAGATGCTTTAAGTTGCTTCTTTCAAACTGAAGACATCCAGTCACTTTTGAAATTTAAATCACCCTGGGTAGTTTTCCTATTTTTTTTTTTTTTTTTTTTTTTTTAACACAGCATTATCTGGTGCTAGTTATGATCTAATACTGTTCTTGTAAATCTTTACAGATTTTTCTGTGGTTCATTTCTGGATATTTTAAACACTTATAATTCATCTTTATATTAGCCATCACACTTCAGTATTCCCAATTCAAATTTCAGCATTAACTATGGGACAAATAACAGTGATATAACTTTACTGAGGCAGAAAACTGTGTTGTAGCCTCTACTTTCACCACCACTGTGTTAGTTCAAGTCAGACTTCCCAAAGTCTCAACTCCTCTATCAGTAAAATGAGGATAATTATATTTACTTACCTAACATAGGGCAGTGAGGCTTTGTTCAAGTTTGTGAAGAGCTTTAATATCCTCAGGTGGAAGGAATTAGGGAAATGAACATACATTCTTTGCCCATCTATAAAGACAAAGAGACATTTAAATGCTTCTAATGAGTATCATGCTTTAGAAATGGGACCTTCCCACAAGTCCCTGCAAGTTGCCATTCTGCAGTAAATTTAGACCATTAATTTAAATTTTTAAATCATATTTCAAATAATGTAGTCTCAGCAAACACCATAATAAGAAATGACACTTGACATTAAGGAGAGTGGAATAAGCTGCCTCTGCTATGCGGTGCTGACGCAGACACGGGGAAGTAACTGTGGCATAGCTCTGTCCTGCAACCTCCCAGCCGGTCCTGCCTTGTGCTTAGCTGTTTGCTTACCTATTTCCTTGGCAATGGTGAGGAATCCTGATTTTTGCTGCTGTTGATGATTTATCTTCGTTGCATGAGTTGTGTGTATATCTATGTGTTCGTGACAAGCTTTCCGTTACCCTTCATTTTGTGCAATCACTCGATATCAAGAAGGCCAGGCATCATGCCAGTGAAGTATAGGAAACGGGTGAAAGCTGAAGCAGCCTGTTGCACACAGCTCTCACTCTTCTGTGTCAGCGTCAATGGTTATGCACAGAGAATTAGAAGATAAGGATTCCCTTCCCAAAAGTGCTGTGATAATCTTGTGCCACAACTCCTTGATGTTTTTACCAAACCACGGGACGTTGTCAGGGATCTGTTCTCTGATAAGAATGAGTCAACAGAACAACCTTGGAAGATGCTGCCTTATATTTAATTATTGACTGAAGAGTGCTAAAAAAATGCTTTAAAGCCATTTTAAGGGTTAAGACAAAGCTCAAAAGGCAGATTTTCATCAGAATAAACTCTACAAGAGTTAGGAACGTCTGTTTTAGCAAGTGTAATTTAGAAATTGGTTGGTTTATTCTTTTAATTCTTCATTAAAGTCCCCATTTTATTGTATAGGGATTGTCATATGCTGACAGCTGGTGTCTGAACCTATCTGAAATCATCTCAGCAATATTTTATCCCAAATAGTCTTGCATAATTGTTAGTGAAGGTGAAATTGCTCTCAGACTTTTCCTGATTATGGCTTTTCCAATCTCCTAAATGTACTTTAGGGAAGCACAGTTTGGTATCAAGTAAGTCTTTTTGTCTTATTAGTGGAGAAGATTAACCCTATGGACAACTGTATTTTTTCAAAGGTAATATTAAGAGTATAATGTAATTTATTTTCATTATTTCTCTGTGTGCTTTTCATAAATGCATTTCATAAACTGCACTATACCTTACTGAGCAATATTCTTATAGACACATTGAGGGAAAAAAAATCAATGCTTTTGATTTCGACTATTTTTTCAATTTTTTTTGTGTGTTTCAAGATAATCTGTTGAGAGATAATAAATGGCATTTATCTTATATAAAGACAGAAACATTAATTAACATAATAACAGAGCCATCCCTTAAGCTCACAAACCAAGAGTCAGAGCTTGGAGCGAGACATTGTCAATGACGATCCAGGCCTTGATAAATATAAACCCAAGGTATTATTTACTGTCTTTTGGAGGAATAGCTACAGGTTAAGCATTCTATGATACCCCACAGTTTTCACAGCTTTGAAATTCTTTAAAATATTATATATAGTAGTAACACAATTCTCATCATATTGTACGGTGGTAATGTTTTAGTCTATCACTACCATTTTGCTAAAGGCAGACAATTTCATTTTGGATGGTCTGCCTTTTATTATTAGCTAGTACTTGAAATGAAGTATTTCTCTGTCAGTTAAATGCATCTGTAAAAAAATGTCTAGTGTTAAACATTTTTGGGTAACAATGTATTGGAAATTACAATATGAAAAAAGAAAGTCGTGAATGACTTCTGTTTTAAATCTACTCTTTTCTTCTGAACAAGTCAAATTAGAAATAACACAATTTAGCATACCACATGGTGGCAATGTTTCAAAATATCACTATGTGAAGGGGGATCCCCGGTCAGAATTTGCTTTATTGTGTCCTGTAATTCCTTAAACTGCATACAAACATTAAAAGAGGTGAAGAATAGGGCTTAAGGTGACTTATTATGCAGATACAAGGAATGCAACTACAGAAGTATCAGAATAATAATTCCCATAGGAGAACAGTTTTGTTAATTTCCCAGTCACTATCTGTGACTCAAACTGCAAAAGTAGTGGTAGCTGCTTCCTTAGCAGACTAGTGTAGTGCAAGGGTGTAACAATAGCAACAACAAAGTAGAAATAACGTTATTCCAAAAGGGGTTTCTACAAATTAAAAAGATGAAAGCTTGACTGAATTTAAGCCTAAATGCATGACTAGTAGTCAATGTATAATCATAGAATCATTTAGGTTTTAAAGGACCCTTAAGATCATTGAGTCCAATGTTAACCCAGCACTACCAAATGTTGACTGTCACGTCTTCTATCATTCACTGCATAGGCTTTTTACACAATGCTTAAAAGACAAACAATTTTGTTTATTACAAACTGTGATTTTAAGTTGAAAAGAAGGTTGCATATAGTGTAACAGACTTAATTTTCTTAAAATTTCCAAGAAAAAAAAAAAAAAAAGCAACTGACAGATTGCTAGAGAAATCATGTTTCTTCAGTTTTCACTGCAAACTTAACTAATAAACATAAGTGCTTCTTACTTACCTGGAAGAACACAGTCAGAGGATAATTTCTTCATGGTTCATAATAAGTGGAAAGTGGTAAATAACAGTAGTTCAGTAATAACAACATAATTTGCAATACAAATTATTTGTTGAAAGTTGCTTCATATGACTGCAATGTTGACAATGGGAGAAATGATCATTGCTTTGTTCAACAATTATTCCCATCGAAAAGCACTCAGAACAACTGTCAATGTTCCTTCAGCTGGAAGGTTTTTTTCAGAAAAAAAACCAAACCAAAACAAAACAAAACAGTAACTGAAGTTCATATGCTGAAATACAGAAGCTTAACGCCAAGCCAGTATGCTGGTTTGTGCCCAGGTAGGCACAAGGGAAACACAGAGACACCTTTTGAGGAATTAAAGAGAAGAATCATATTAACAGAAAGGGGGACCATGTGCTTGAAAGTAGAGCTATGTTTAAAACTTTTTTTACATCATGTTAGAAGACAGAAATAAACAGAAGGGAAAACAAAAGTAGCAGAAAGCTATGGTGTGAGATGGATGGTACAGAAAAAAGTACTGAGTCAGGAGATAATGAAGGAAAATATTTAGAAGAGAAAAGACAACAAAATACAAGTCCACTGTGAACTAGTTGTGCTGAGAAATATGTGTTGATTACATCCTTATTTTTTTCCCCAAGTCTCAGTTTCTGCAGTTCCATGATGCCATTGTTATGACCATTTGCCATTCTTAAAATAAAAGTTTCTTTTCAGAGAAAGCAATTTATGTGGAAAAGTAGGTTTCAAATCCATCCAAAAATTTCAAAATTAGATCCAAAATACAAGGAATACTTGTCTTAAAAATAATTAGATTTCTTCTTTTAGAGTCATCATTTTGTGAGATTTGGTACAAGGTATTTGAAGACTTGAGGTTGGAAATGTATTTGTCGCAATGCATGCCTGATGATTTGCTTACCAAAAATAACCAAAAAAGGTCTCATTTAACGTCATCCCATTTCAATAAGGTCACGTGATGGTCATCTGTGCAAAATGAAGATGGGAAGGGAAGGTCTACACAGTAACAGGGAAGTGACAAAAACAATGTCAGGGAGAGGGTGTGGAAGGACACAGGTTTTTCCAGTCTTGTACAACTTTTTTCTTTGCTGTGAGTACACTTCTGATGTTGCCTTAGTCCGAGTCTTGTAAATAACATACAATATCTCGACAGTTCCACAGCTCAAATTGCCACACTTCCTTTCTTTTGGAGACTACAACAAAACAAGGCACTGAAGATATAATTTCCATTGTGCTCCAATGATACTGTTGGAGTATTTATGTAACACATCAGTCTTCATGTGTATTGTGTTGCCATTAAGGTAAGTGAATATATTATTTTAATTGTGGTTAGAGTATAGGGAGCAGAGGAACAGCAGGAATGAACAAACTAATCAATGAACAGAGGGAAAAATGTGCAAAATATCCTGAATGTTTCTGCATAGTTTACAAAAGTGACTCTAGCAACAATTGTTTCCCCACCCTCCTAGATTTTCTTCTTAAAGCTGTCCCAACTTAGGTTTTGTTCTTACGTTCCTCTGTAAAAGCTTATGTCTGTCATGAATTTTACAGCACAGACTGAAAGAAAGAAAAAATACTTCTGAGAATCACAGAAGTCAATGAAGTGGCTTCACCCCGCAGGGTTCTAGAAGTTCTTAATTTAAACCATGAATCACTTTGCCACAACTGAAAGAGACTCCTAGAGTGGCATCCTTTGGGGGTAATTTTGCCTTTAGGTCTGCACTATATAATTCAGACTTTTGGAATAAGTTAAACATGTGAACTGCTGATGGTGGCCACTGCACTGAAAATGATTGCTGATTATTCTGTCAGACTAAAGGAAGCATGCTTTTCTACCTTAAAGTTTTCATTTTGATGGTAGATCCCCTTTAAAAGTGATTAATTCTGATGCCTTGAATTAGCAGAGTCTGGATTTTTGATAGGTTTGTTTTTTCCTCTTCTTTTCCCCCACTGTTTGCAAATGTAAATAGAAGGCAACGTTTTAAATATAAATTCCAAGTGACTTCAGAAAGGATAATTTCTATTTGTGAACTTAGACTAGCCAAGAGGGATCTTTTTAATAAAATGAGTTTTACCTTTTTCACACATGCTTTGGAGATAAAAAATGCAAACTGTAGTAACTGGGGATCTCTTATGTGTAGTTGATAACACTGGGTGTATGATTGCTAGTAATGAGTTAAATAAGGGCAGTGCAGAAGGTGATGAGAGGGTGACCTCACAGTGTGCCATTCTTCAGTAAGAGACTAATGCCTCTCAGAATGCACCAGGGCAGCAACACCAACGCTTGCCAAAGAAAGGAATTTAGGCCCTCTCAGGCTACCAGGCAGATATGTATCAGGATTCAATCTCTAGATTTGTGTCTCAGTTTCAGCTGAATTAGGGATGCAGATAGCATGAAGATTTAATATCCAGTGCTGTGTGTTTCTAGCCTTCCTTAAAAAGAGAAATTAATTATCCTGAAATTAATTTTTAATTTTCAATTTTAATTTTTATAAATACCTAACTAAATAGAGTTCATTTTAAAATTAAATTATCTGAATCTACATGTCAATGTGTGCCCATCACAGTTTCCAAACCCTCATATATCCCTGAAGGTCACAATCTCAATATTTCTTCCCTTAAGGTTATGGTTGAAAAACTAGTGGCAAAAGAGAAAATTTAGATGTATGGGCAGATTCTACATGAGAATAAAATCAGTTGGAAAGAAATACGCTTGGTTTAATTATCTTTTTCTATAAGCCCAGTGAACATTTTCTCCACTTGGTTTTTAATGTACATGTCATTATGGGAACTTTTTTATTCCCTCAAAAAGAAAAAAAAAAAAAAAAGGCAAATGAAAAATATCAGGAAATTTAAAAATCCAATATCCATGTAGAAACCAAAGCTTAATGAATAACTTCTGTAAATAAATATTTTGACAGTACTTAAATATCATTGCCTTAGGAAATTTAAGTTTTAAACAATAATGTTTTTTTCCCTTAGTTCTCATTCCCACAAAAATATTTTACTAAATATATTAATTGCCTGTAAAAATAATGCGATTTGGCTGCACATTTCACAAACTACTTTTTCTTTTCTCAATTACAGGAAAATTTCTTTTTTCATTTTTTTCCCCCACAAGTATCATTGCAGGTGTATGATAAGTATTTTGGTTTCTCATAAATCTAGTTAGTCATTGCCACAATAACACATAATGCCCTGTCAAAATCTTTAGTAGGCATTGACTTATACAAATGCTATTATTTATTTAAAAAGAATAAATAGCCTCAACAAGAAAAAGTGTTGTCATTAAATCACTGAAACATTTGTAACAGGGTCATAAAAAGCTCTCTAATGTAAGTTTTTATGTCTTAAAGATACTATATTTCATGAAAGAACTTACATGACAGGGCTGTTTTGAATTTTCTTGTTTCCAAATGATGGAAAAAAAAAAAAAAGTGAAGGAAATGTTTCCCATAATAAACAGATTTCTCTGTCATACTTGCAAGAAAATGGTTTTCATTGACGAATACACTTACTCCATTCATTTAAAGATAGCTTATTTTAGAAAGATAAACACTGATATTAAAAAATGAGGTGTATTTTTGTTGGACATCACTAGACACTGTAGTGTACATTTAAGTAAGTATCTTGTAAGGTGTCATGAAGTGACAGATAAAATTAGATAAATTGTTAGCAAAGATATGCATCACAAAGTTAGCCATGTATGACTACTACAACATAAGACATAAAAAAGCATTGAATTGTTACAAGTCGGCATAATTCCCATTTTGTATTTCAGTATCTCTATTTGGAGTCCTTAAGAACAATTCTGCAGTCCAAAACTATTTATTTCTTTTTACCTGAATATAATTATGCAAAGAATTAAAATATTTATGATAATGAAACTGTTTCCCTTGTGGAATCTACTGTCTTATAACTTGACATCAGACTTGCATAATGATTGAATTTGGAAGGGTCTCTGAAGATTATCTTGTACATCACTCCTGCAAGCCTGTCTTCGCTCCAGATCTTCCATGGGGTCTCAGGGGCCTGGGACTTCTGAAGGCAAATCTTAATAGTAAAGACAAAAGTGAAGGTACAGGTGAAGATATTCAATGAGTTCATTTCCTCTGTTACCAGGTCTGCTGCCCCATTCAGCAGAGTGTCCATGTTCTCCAAAGTTCCTTTTCCTGCTGATATACCTGTAGAAGCCCTTCTAACTGCCCTTCCCAACCCTTGCCAGATTCAATATCAGGTGGGCTTTAGCCCTCTAAACCTCATCCCCTCATGCTCAGACAGTGTCTCTATATTCCACCTGCTTCCATGTCTTGGTTTTTTTTTTCCTATGTTTGAGTTTAGTGAAGGAGTCTTTTTTCATCTGTGCAGGCCTCCTGCCATGTTTGCTTGATAACCTGGTCATCACGATGGACCATTCTTGATCTTCAAGAAGGTTAACCTAAGCACACACACACACAACCCCAAAACCCCCCAAACAAAACAACTGAACCAACACTCCTAGACATCTCTTCTCTCTGAGACCATGTCCTATTGAACTCTTGCAAGCAGACCCCTGAACATGCTAAAGTCTTCTCTCAAAGTCCAGCACTGTTACTTTGCTTTTACTTTTTTTTCATTCCTCTCAGGAATCTGAACTCAGGCTCTTGAAGCTGCAGAGTCCTGGAGAAGATCCAGTCAATCTCTGTAGCACCAGAGATGAGACATTCTGCTCATCTCCAGCTCCTTTATTTGGCCACACAGGTAACCCAGCAGTATGCCTGCTTCCTGTAGACAAGGACTACTCCTCCGTGCCCCAGCAAGAGGCCACAGACACTCCCTACAGCTCTAGTGATGCATAGCAGTGGCCTCCCCAAGGAACTTGGTCCATGTCAAAGCCTCATGTTACATGTTATTAATATTGCATGTTATGAGGACAGCTGCTTCAGTGGCTGCTGTGCAACACCTCATCACCATCACTCTGCCCTCAGCAGAGCTCCTGACCCTTTGCTGCACAGAAGGCTACATGTTAGCTGTCTTCCATCAGATGTACTCAAGACCAGTCCTCATATGCCTTCCTCCCTTGCACCTGTTGCAAGGGTGTCAGACCATCCCTCACCAGGGGTGAGCTGGGGACAAAAGCTGGCCCCTTTGGTCAAGGACAGCTCACGGAGCTTGTTAGAAGCTGCTAGAGCTTGGCAGTCACAGCCCACCATGGTAATCCTTCCCCATCAGCAGCAGGCACCCTGATGTTCCTCAGAGACCTTCCACCAGCCCTCCAGTGATCTTAGACAAAGTTCACAGGAGATCTAAAAGATTACGAAGCAGAGCCCAGGAACTACTACAAAAACTGTTGTGTCTGCTGGCTTTACTGCCTTAATTGCCTTAAATTTAGGATAAGGATATCTAATAATCATAGAGATAAGATATCATCCATGGAATGGGCTGCAGAGAAGTGTCATTAATTTTAGAAAACAGTGCTGGAAACTTAGCTGATCATTTACAAGCCTTATTAGATATTTTTGGTTTTCTATCTTGTGGACCAAAACATAATTAGAAAATAACAAATATTATTATTCACATTGTGTTATTCCTGATGTTATTAATTGCTGCAACATGTAAGTATCTAACAGAAGTAAATGTCTGGTGTGAGAAGATGATTAGTTTGGGAAATTCTAATGAAATTAACATTCAAATAAACAGCAGATTTCTTATCCATTTCCTTCCTATAAAGGAGCAATATCAGATTAAACAATTAGCTCTTTATATAGTATACAGTTCAGACCATAATCTCTAGATAGTGTTTGGAGACAACACTCAATACTATTAACCTCTAATGAGATGACACTTCAAATCTCATAACACATGGTACAGTTAGGAAAAAAGAAGCAGCACCCCCCCACACACACACAGAGGAAAGTGATGCTGGGGAACAACTGCTCTAAAAAGCTTCTAAGAGACATAGATGCATCACTTAACTGTTTAATGAAAAAGATTCACCCCCTGTAACTGGATAAATGTATTTTATTTTAATTTATTTTTAAAAATTGGGCATTATAACTACAAAGGTAGTAATAGAAATCAGGCAGGATGTAATTACTGGTGGAAAAAAAGAAGTATACTAACTGCAAGTCTGACACTCTAAAGATGGCCTGCAAGACCACACAAATCAACCAGGAAAAATAAACCATACTCTGTAATAGATTATGTTGGTATGGAAAAAGAGGGTTTAGAACAGAATATATTTAAAATAATATCTAATGTTTGTTGTTAAAATTATTGCAAAATACGCTTGGAACGACTGCCACATTCTCTGCTGACATTACTTCAGTGACTTCAAATGGAGCTAGGCCAGCAGACAATTTGCTTTTTACAATTCTTATAATGTAAGGTGAGAATTAATTCCTGCAGTTCTGATTACCGAACAGACCAGTTTTAAGCCTGGATATTACTTAAGAATACACATCCCTAAAGACCAGAAGACAGCTACTCAACACAGCTACGTAAACTTAATATGTGGAATGTAATTTTGAATATCTAGATGTAATTCAATTGGAAGCTGAAGTACAATTAGTTAGTAGCTTTGGTAGTATTATATAAATCTGAAAGATAAATAATTTATCTCTGTTTAGGATATTACTTTTTCCAGGTGTTTCTCAATCGAATGAATCTACTAATTTAAACATATTTTGATAAGGTGTTGTTTGTTTTGTTGTTTGTTTGTTTGTATTTAACGGCATGAGTCTTTCTTTTTTTCCTTCCAGTGCAGATGCAGAATTTTTATGACAGAACTTCAAACAGTCTTATGTCTCATCAACAAAAATAACTACACCCCCTGTAAAGTACTTTTTTTAGCACAAGCCTACTAGCTCCAGAAAGGCAAATTATTCTATATGGAAAACACTGGCATAAATACTATTTAAATAATAAATTTAAAAGTATTAATTCCTGCCGTAGATATAAAAAGTCAATGGGCTCTCCCTGATCAGCGCCTCTGCTACCTAGGTACGCTTCTGATATGCCTGTGTGTTCCCTACCTGCTTCCTGCCAAAGTCTTTTCTGACTCACAGAGGCAGGGACATCCTTCCAAATCCTCAGGAGTCCTATCTGACAGCTATTGTTTAAAATCTAGCAAAGTTATCAGAATATTGATTTCACTGAAATAGAGCTGACACATTGGGCTTAATTCAGTTATATAAATATAGTAACTAGTGGCATGTGAGATCCCCTTGGTTGTCCTATCTGGCCTCTAGCTGCCATTCTAGAAGGATACAGATTTCCTGGAGGTTGTGAAATTCTGTGAACAATATGAGATGTCTCTGATGATCTCCTGCATCTCAAACGATGCTAGGTATCTATTTGTAAACAACTAAATCATGCTCATGGTGACACTGTAGTTCATGTACCTGTACATGTCATTAAACTTTGGCTCTAGTCCTGCCTTGGGCTAATCCCTTGCTACCCTATCCCCAAAACAGGCTAGTATACAATGAAGTCTCATAAATACGTGTGCTCTCTATTTCCTTTTGCTGAATGAAACACATCAAAGAAAGCCTCTCTTAGCCCTAATATTTAGAAGTGATATGAAACTGTGCATTTCTGAACTCTGAAAATGTTATGTACTTTATGTTAAGTATTTTTTTAATAGAACAGTGGAATGTTCAAAATGGCCACAGTGTCATGATATCTCTTTTGCTGCTTTTTTTGGAAGCTTAACTTGTTATCATCCTTTAGTCATGTCAATCCTTTACCTTCCTCTACCTTCTGCATTAGGTATTCACAGAGTTTATGCTGCAATGTTTCTCCCAGTACACAGAGATCTAATTTTCCTTTTCATGCAAAGACCTGTTCCCAGACAGATGTGTGGCAACCCTGATATTGGCTGCTTCTATCATATAGGCCTTTTTTTATCACCTTCAGAAGTATTTAAATCTATCAACTATAAAGATGTAGTGAGTTAACCCTGGCTGGATGCCCGGTGCCCACCAAAGCCACTCTATCACTCTCCTCCTCAGCTGGACAGGGGCAGAAATACTATGATGAAAGGCTCGTGGGTTGAGGTGAGGACAGGGAGAGATCACTCACCAATTACCATCATGGGCAAAACAGATGCATCTTGGGGAAATGAATATAATTTATTACCAATGAAATCACATTAGGGTAATAAACCCAAATCTCTCCACCTCTCCCTTCTTCCCAGGCTCATTTTCACTCCTGATGTCTCTGTCTCCTTGCGCTGAGCAGTGCAGGGGACAAGGAACATGGTCTGTTCATCACACGTTGTCTCTGCTGCTCCTTCCTCCTCGCTTTCTTCCTCTGTGCTGGCATGAGGTCCCTCCCATGGGAAGCCGTCCTTCACAAAATTCTCCAACATGGGTCGTTCCCATGGGGTGCAGTTCTTCACTAACTGCTCCAGTGTGGGGTCCTTCCATGGAGTGCAGTCATTCAAGAACAGACTGCTCCAGCGTGGGTCTACCACAGGGTCACAAGCCCTGTCTATGGGTTCACAGCCTCCTTCAGGCATCCACCTACTCTGGTGTGGGGTCCTCCATGGGCTGCAGGTGGATATCTGCTCTAAAGTTAACCTCCATGGGCTGCAGGGCAGCAGCCTGCATCACCATGGTCTTCACCATGGGCTGCAGGGGAATCTCTGCTCCGGCACCCACAGCACCTCCTGCCCCTCCCTCTGCACTGACCTGGGGGTCTGCAGGGCTGTTGCTCTCACCTATTCTCACTCCTCTCTCCAGCTGCTGTTCTGCAGCATTTTTTTCCCCCATCTTAAACACATTATCACAGAAATGTTATCACCATCACTGATGGGTTTGACCTTGGCCAACAGTGGGTCCATCTTGGAGCCAGTTGGCATGGGCTCTATGGGACCCAGGGGAAGCCTCTAGAAGCTTCTCACAGAAGCCACCACTGTAGCCGCCCTGCTAACAAAACCTTGCCACACAAACCCAAGACAAAAGGGAATCTCCTTTTAACTAGGCCTCTAGTTTTGGACCGCGGTTTTGACAATGTGACTCTTGCTGTTAGAAAATTGCCTAGGAAATATTTAGCAAGGACTGTACACATGTAAGTCCAGGATCTGTGAAAGAATGTTACTTTGTAGCAGTTGACAGACATGCCAATAATTAATAATAACAGTAATAATACTACTAGTAATGATGATGATGATGATGATGATGACAATAATAATATTAATAATAATGGACCCTGAAACCTGGAATTAAGAACTCACAGCCGTATTCAGCTGTACAGTCAACATTTAAGGATGTAACAGTAAATGCTTTACTCCAGGGAGGTTTCCAACCTATCTTAAAATCTACACAGTCCTTGCTTTTTGGTACTTTATTGAGGTACTGTATTCACATAATATTATGTTTGCTTCCTGCAGATAATTTTGATTGGGAAAGATCTCAAGGTATGGCTACTACCAATCTTTCTTGGGGCTTTAGACAAAAGAAAGTCTCTACCTTTTCTACCTTTTTTTTTTTCCCTTCCCCATGAGGCTGAAAATGTCATCAGAACGTTGGAGTAGCAGGTTTGTTCTTTACAGAAAGTAGAGTGATAACTCAACAGGACTGAGAAAATCGACTAGTGTAAAAATCATAGTCAAAATAGCTTATAAAAAAAAGCATAATTCTTGCCCATTATTTATAGCTTTAATTAGTAAGTCAAATGCTTTAGGATTCATTGAACTAAATCTTCAGCCAAATTGTCTTTGTTGGAGGATAAGTGAGCAACCCTGACTCTCTTAATTAAATTCACGTGGAGTTTTTGTTGGCTTGTGTGTCCTATGTTTCCCCCCACCCCAGCATCAATTTATTTCTTTTGCCAGTTATGTTAAAAGAGACACTGGGGCTTCTAACTACTAAATATTCCCTGGCTGAATGGAAATAGTTACACCCCCGGGGTTTGTTGTTTGGTAGTAGAATAGTGCATTGAATTATTGTGTTTGCTAAAGTTACCACTGGTTTACCATCATCAAAAAGTTTAATATTTTTATTACTCAAGGTGTTAAATTCCACTTTGTTGTATTAATAGTGCCAGAACTCAGATTTCAGATATACTACTTTATTGAATTATTTTATATGAATCTCCACTTTTCTCTACCTAGCTATCTTACTTGTGTATTTTTTACTTACTTAATTCTTAAACGCTCTCAAAAACAAACAAACAAAAAAATCCACAACAAACCCCAAACAAAATACCCAGTTTTTTTGCAAATGAAAGCCTAAATTAGAGGGGAAAAAAACATAGCTGCTTTCCTGCAGCATGTTTATTGTCCAGCTGTGTAACAATGTGCAATCTGTTTCCATGGCCAGAAGTTCACCAGTATTCATGCTTGCATGTCTTAACAAGATTATAGAGTAAAGCTAATTACTTATAACTGTTATATTCATGGTATAAATCATATAATAATTAAAAATAAAACTTTTTTCTTTAAAAATTTTGCATTTTAATCTTTTGCTTTATAGGAACATTAGTGGTTTGGTTTTCTCTCTGCATGACCCCATGTTGCCTAAACTCCCAGATTACCAAACTCAGATTTAGCTAAACAAGAATGTGCACGAAGTTGAGGTCAAACTGACTCACCCTCTCAAATCATTAAATGACTCTCTGTCTCAAGAATCCACCATCTCAAATCGCCAAAACTGATGAGTGAAAAAACTTCTAATCAAGGGAGTCAACCTTGGAAAACAATGAATGGATAATGATAAGAAAACTGTTATGTAAATTATATAGAAAGAAACCTCCAAGTGAGAAAGTTCTGGCTGCAAGAGGAAATAGGCTGGTAAAGTGTTGCAATCCACAGGAAATCAGTTGAAAGTAGGACAAAGGTGATGGTGGTAATGGGAGATCCCGACCTCCAACTCAAATAGCTCCCCTGAAAGGGGGCAAACCCCTGCTTGGGGAGCACGTGGAGTTGATGAAAAACTTCAGTAGTGCTATCTGAGGATGCGCACTGATCTGCTTTAGGAGACAAAAACTTGTAACCAGTCCTGTGCGCGAATGACAATAAACACATAACATACTACGAATATGCAAGGACTCTACTGTATATGTGTACCCTCGAGCAGCTTGGGTGTGCATGTTAGGAGAAAAAATCCCCCATGTCCCCAGCACTGCAACAAACCAATATTTGCTTTCTAAACTGTCATTTGGCTTGGAGAGTTTTCCTGGTTAGCTATCTGTATCTATATCTATACCTAGACCTCTTTGAAAATCATTCCTTATTAACCAAGTATTAGTTAGGATATTCTGATTTTTAAAACAAGATATAGCACTTTTGAACTATGACTTAGAAAAAGATAATATAATTTATTCCTTTCTACGCATCTCACCAAAATAAAGGTCTCTATAACTCTCTTACTCCCAGTAAATCAATGACATTATATTGAAACATAAGTAGATGATACATAGATATTTTAGATCATACTTCTATTCCTTAACCGGAGCTTCCAAAACAAAAGAAAATTCCTTATTTGAAAAACATGTCTATAATTACATTTTTATTTCTTTAGCAGTAACTACAAGATTAAGCCTACGTAATTAATCAAAAATAAAGGTACTTTAGGGGCTACATGGAAAAAAATCTTGGTATCCATAATACAATTTCCTGTGGAGTTAAGGCACCCAAGTGCAAAAACTGAATGAAAATGATTAACTCATCCAATTTCTGCTCATGAAATTAGGTCTTTCCTAAGATCGGTTATCTGAGAGACCTGATGTCAGAAGTACTTAAGAGACCATGCATAATACTTAAGATGATCATACCCCTAAAAAAACAGTCAAGATCACTGATGTTACCAAAAGCCTGTATAATAATATACCTTGTTGCTACGCTGTTGGATTACTCTAAGCCAAAAAGTGACAGTCTCCCTGCAACAATCTTCTCTTAATCACCAGGCGACTGGTTGGAATAAGGATGTGTATTAAGGGACTTTTTCTGGAAGCCTTGATAGTGTTCAGAAAAGGGTCCAAGGCTCTGGGAGGTAAAAAAGAGATTCTGACCTGACGCTCTGTGACTCAGGGTCCAACTGAGTTCTGGATTCTGTTCTAGAAGTCAGCATGCCTGAAGGATGGGATAAGGCAACTAAAATCCTTTATTTAGTATAAAAAACATATAATCCAATAGTTTAATTCTTTATGTGTATATGAATAAAGATATATTTATTGCCAATTAAATTAGCAGAATATTACAAAAAACATTTTTGTTTACATTTAATTGACTAAATAAATTATATTTAATTGGCTGTACAGCTTAGACCTTTAGAGCAATTGCATGTGAGACAGGTGGAAAAGTTTGCTAGAGTAAAATAGCCGCGCTATTTCTGTGTGTTTGTTCACTCCTGGAATGATCCATAACAAAATATTCCCCAACTCTTCTTTTGAGGAAATACCATCAGTTAAAGATCTTACACTTTAACATGTACTGGCAAGTCTCCTTTCTTTCAAGACTATAATTTCTCCTTGCAATCTCTAGCAAGGACTAACATGGCTGAGAAGGGGAGTTCACAGCTAATTCACAGAATGTTGCTCTGATGTGATTTTAAGAGTGTTTATGCTACATTTAAGTCACAGAAAAACAAAGCAGTATACCTGTCATGTTTGAGCGCACCCATAAATAGAATTCTGTTCTAGTAGAACTAATTGGTGCAAATGTTGTCTTGTTAGAAAACTGGTACAACATATTCTTAATCACCAAGGATTATGGAACTCAAGCATAAGAAATCATATGGAGCATCTGGGAAAAAATTATATTTATTTTTCCTCTTGTAGTTTCCTTCAAGACCTGATCACTGAATAAGATGCCACCTAAATGGTCTTAACTAATTTTTTACACTTTTCCTCATCTATTTGGGTTTCTACAGACTGGTCACTTGGTTTGCAAATCCTGGGTGACATTCCCCTTTCTGGGCTGAAATTCTCAGATCAAAGCTAACCATAAAAAAATCTATATATCTTCAGGGTAGAGAATTGTGTGTCTAAGAACCCCAACAGCCAGCTTTCTTCTGCAATATAGATTAACCATTAAGAAACACAAAAGAACATTTTGTTACCCTAAATTTTACCTTTCTTCAGAGCTCGCTGATGTAATGTTGACCTGTTGTATGTTTCTACGGCCTAATGAACAGGGAGATGTTTAAAATCATAAAGGTAAGGCAAATGCTGATACACAGTTTCCAGTGGTCATGTGTTTGCATGTTAGGGGGTTTCCACAAAATAGTGTGTGGCAGTAATTGTTCCTTTGGCTCCATGTAAAAAAATCCCCAAAAAACAGAAAAAATACCCCAGTTATCCATAAAACCCAAAAAGATAATGCTAGTATAAAGTCTCAAACTATGAATCCTAATCCTACACTCATGTCTAATTTAGGGCTGTAGAAAATATACCAATTCTCGAGATAATTTGAACAAACGCTTTTTCATAATTTTTAAAACATTATTTTATGGTTTAGTTCTTTCTTCTGGCTGCTAGAAACTCCATTTGTATTTATTTACTTTTTTCCCCTATCGCTCTGAGCAGATAGAGCTCTTAGTCCTGATTTCTAAGTTCTAAAAGTAGTACAAACTTATGCTTTCTTTTCCAAGTTATCTCTAAATTCATGTAAGTTAATAACTAGGTGAGCAACTTGTTCCAGAATTGACTCTGAAATGTTTTTATTTGTGAGTTCTGGAAGACTTTTATCTTCTATTGAAATGTTAAAGAAAAATATAAACAATTAAGATTTTGTGAAGTAAAATCAATATGCTTAATTACGTTTTTCTTTCTTTAGCAACTCCTTACAGCCTATGAGCTGAAGTAGTATGTGCACACAATCTGAGGAAGTGTCAGCTCATTATCAGCCCATTATATGTAAATTTATCATTTTAATAGCTTTAAAAATATAATTATATGGCTATTGCTAGATATGAAACTTAATAATTTTATTAGTGATGAGTGAATTACCCCTCTCTTCTATGTATGAATAAAAGGTGTAATTCATACCAGTAATAAAATATTAATGCATTTATATTATTGAGATGTCCATATCAATTTTTCAGTTGCAGAATGAATTTCACTTTGGTAACAAGGAAGAGGAAATGCATGACATAGCCATAAATAAATATAGGTAAATTGTGAGCATTTTTTAGTTAAAGATAAACAGAATGTTTAAAAATTTACATGTTCTTCTAAAATCTCACTTTTTTTGGTCTGCTTGCACAGTTCTTCAACAGATTCAGTTGTCCTCTGTATTTAGGTAGAAAGAAAAATATAGCTATTGATAATATGGCAACATAGCATAGCAGTGTATATTGCTTTATTTACACAATCAATAATGCTTTCTAGAAAAAAAATTGTGGGGGATTTGGGATGGTTTAATCATCTTTAATTTTTCATGCATAATAGAACAGAAGGAGAACAAATTTGTTCATGGAACATATATAGTATGAATTTCATGTGAATCTGTTATGATTCATTAGCTAAATTATCTTTAGAATATGAACAGAAAAGTGAGCTTGGGACATTGCTGCTACAAAGCTTGTTGTAAGAATAAATGATCACCAAAAAAAAAAAAAAAAAAGAACATGATTTCAGAACTGAGATATAAGCTTCCTTCAGTCCATTAACTTAGGTGATTCAAATCCAAAATGTACTCACCCTTGAAATGTATCTCAGACTCCATTTTATTCCAAACTACAAGACTGAGAACGTTTGCAGTGCCTTAAATGCTGAGAGAAGTAATGAACAGACATTCTTTTGAGTACATATAGAGGCCTCTGTGAATATAGTACATGTTCAAAGTCACTCTTGCTGTTTCAGTATATATATGATTAAAATGTGCTTCCCAGTGTGGCTTCCCTGCTTTCCCTTCAGTGTCTTGCTGACATGCCAGAACAGAATAATCACATGAGCATCTGTGAAATATACCTGAATACCAACAGTATTTGACCATTCTAGTCTCCAGTAAAAAAAAACCAAAAAATAAACACCATAACCCCCCCCCCCAAACAAACAGAAAATAAGATCTAGTTGTTGAACCTCTTCATAAAAATACCCACAATCCTTTTGCCTCCAAAAGACTCACCTCTAGTGTTAAAACTTACTCTAAGGAGGAACTCCAGTTTTCTCTCTCCCAAAGCTTGTGCTGCTTCTGAGATAAATATGAGGGAAGAACTCTCAAACGGGAAACTCTTTAAAGGAGTCTTCACAGCAAATGTTTACTACATTATATTACTTGAATTATAGGAACAAGAATCACTTACAGGAAAGACATCATTCTGTTTAGCACTGTGCCAACAAACAAACAAGCAACAACAACAACAACAGGCCCCAAATACCCCAACAAAAAAACCCCAACCAAACGAAACTAAAACAACATATTCACAAAAAATTAAAACAAACAAAAACCACCAACAACGCTAGCATGAGATGGATTCTTTCTAAGCAAAAAAACAAGAATAAGGAAACAAAGAGATGAGAAAATAACATGATTTACATAGGATTATACACAGGCCAATAATACAGCAAGGAATAGCTGACAAAATAATATAGCAAAGCATAGCTCACGGAAACTTCACAAAGTTCAGTGGAGAGACAACTGAAAAATCCTGCAATTTGATTTGAATAACCTGTCCAAAAATACAGGCTGGATGAAAAGCAGCCTAACACAGGGTCCTGCTGGACAGAAAACTGAACCACAGTTTTTCAGTATCTCAAAGTCATTGTCTTTCCAAAATACTGTGAGCGATGCTGGAGTAACTCCAATTTTGGAATGTTCTTTAGGTTGACAATGGAAATACCCTGCAACATACAGATACCTTCACCTCAGAACAGGCCCTTTTCACGAAATTACGAAGTCAGAACCTGTCTTGCTTTACCATACCTCAGGGACTTTTCACACGGCTAATATTCCAACACATGTAACCTACCAAATCTCATACCCTTTTTGTGTCTCTTGCGTAAGCCTTTTGTTTGTTTTCTTCTTTTTCAGTAAACAGCTGCTTCTTTCTTTTGCTTTTATGGAAATTCCCATTTTTCAGAGAATATCTTCTGAAAAGATTATGAAGAAAAAAGTATTTATCCAGTGATAAAAATGTTTTTCGTAAGTTCTTGTTAGATAGTATCTAGTCAAGACCTAATGGAACTTGTGTACATCTATCCGGACCATGAATATGTACGTCAAATCTTTTTTTCTTGACTCTTTAACACAGAGGAGTAAACAACAGAAACACAGCAAAAAACATGCATGAGGAAAAGATGGTAGAATTTCCATCTTTTAGGCTTTTCTTGCTCACTAATAACTTGTATCAATGTATGACTATAAGGGCACATTCAACTATAGGGCAAAAAGATCTTAAAATTAAAAAACAACCAACACTTGTCACCTGTGTTGGACCCAAACAGCAAAGAATAGATAGGAAAATCAATTAAACTACTACTAAAAAAATCTATGTAAATTAAAATATTTTCTTTGTAGTATAATAAAATGCAATTAGAAACAAATTATGAAAACCAAATAAACTTTTATATAAACTATCCATACTTTTTTATTAGGTCTTATCTCATCCAAGAACATTTTGGAAGGCAAAAGTGGAAAAGCAAGTGCTTCTAAAGATCAGTAAACATGATCTATGCTCTGAGAAATGCAATATGAATCAGTCTACCTGCCAAAATTTGAGATGATGATACAAGATACTTGAAAGTGGAGAAAAAAAAAGAGTCTGTTTAAACAACAAAACAGATGACAAACCCTTTAATATTTTACCAGCACAATTGTTCATGAGTATAACTGAAGAACAGATGGAGTTCTCAGCTTTCTTGAATAGTGTATAACCTTTTTCATCATAGAAATGAAGGTATTACTGCAATGTAATGTATTAATATTTTCATTTGTTTTGTGCTGATATATGTGATCATAAAAGCTGACAATATTGTCTGCTATCTTGAACACTAGAAACAAGGAAAATCTTCCACAGGTCCAGTTCTCTCTGTTGCATCCAGATTTGGCAGCCAGTCCCTAAGCAGGGGGTTACAGACTGGCCACCTAAGGCAATCTGTGTGGACTACAGAAACATACCTTATACGTAAAGGTTGGTATTGTTAGACTTAACTAAATCATTACAGCTTATTTCTAATAATGAAAAAGCTAAAAGAAATGTTCACAAACTTGTTAGTATCTACTTTTTTTTTCTGGTTTCATGCTTATTCTTTCCAACACTTTTTTACAACAAGTGACCAGAACCCATGGTTATTTTTTTCACTGGAAGGGAATGGTGATGTTGGCAAGGTGTCTTTCTCTTTGCTTTATGGTCTGGCCCGCCTGTGGCTAATACATTTTCTACTGTTCACAGAGTCTTCTTAATTCTTTGCTTCTTCTCAGTATTGAAGTACATCAGAATGTCCTATCTATGCTACATATTAGAAATTTTGAAGATTTTTTTTCTTCCCTTTGCTCTCTAAAGCATTTGACATCCAGCATCCAAGGTTGCATTTCTTTAGACTTGGACTGATGAGTTTCTTATAGCCCCAAGGACTCCTTTATCTTCTGCTTATATTTTTAAGGTCTTATTTAAAATCTTGCAGATGAACTTTGGGGGGTGGGGGGGCATGTTATAAGCCCCTGTTTGACTTCAACAGCTTCTGAGTTGTGCATTATTGTAAACTAAGGATGTTGTTACCAGAATTTAGGAAGGTCTTTAATTGTTCACTTGTGTAGTGAAACACACACATGCATATAAATACACAGACACATGGAAATGATGTTGTTGTGACCATTTGTTGACAAAATCTATGAATTATGACAATATGAGGAGCGTGCTATCAAAATCACTGTGAAACTGCTGTCCTCTTCATTATCAAGATAGAAATTTTCTTCTATAGGTTACTAGTGGTTATAAGGACAAAAAAATCTGCAACTGACTTATAGTTAGTTAATAATTACAAAGTAACACAGTAAAAAGCAGAATAAAATAATTTTAGGCACAAGCACATCACTAAGCAAATCAGTCTGGTCTTCAGTGGAGTGTTATGGTGCTAGACATGAAACTAAGATGGATGAATTATGTGCACAAGCTAAAAATCATGACAACAACTTTTGCAGGTGTTGTAACAAAAACATTCAGTGGGAGAAAGAAGGTAACGATGTACTCATTAGATTTTGTCCTTGGGACTGAACTCATTCATGCTTTTAACTGGCAAATTAAAAAAAAAAAAAAAAAAGATTAAAAAAGAAAAAGACAGTGAGCTAATGATGGGAAATTTAAATTATCATCACAGAATAGAACTGGAATATTATGGAAGAACTGAGCAGCCTTCTATATATACATAACAGACATATAAATTGCTACAGTATAAAACATAAGGTCACATATTTAGCAAGTCCTGACTAAATACTCTATTAAAGAACTTGTTTTCTTATTGACAAAGAAGAATGAGAAAAACGGATGTTTTCATTTGTCATGTTTGTGAATCACCAACATCATAAAGCCATGGAAGAGTCAAATAAAAGCTCAAGCTCAATATGTTAGGCCAAGTATCTCCCAGATGCTGCCCAAAATGCTGGAAAGGTTTCATTCACAGTCTAAGGGCTCTGCCTTTAGGTACTGACACATAGAAGCTTCCCCCACAGTTAAATGTTTAAGCTCATGTTGCAGACAGTAAGCATTGAGCTAATAGATACAGTAGAGTCCAAAGAGTAATTCAGCTCAAAATAGTCAAGGTTCAGTTGTATCTACTGATATTTGAGATGCTCTAGAAGACTTGAGACTTCCGCTAAAGACTGGCAGCTGTGAATAAAGGGCTCCTGAAAGACCTAGTTCTTTCCAAAGGAGCTAAAAGCAATGACTCATACTCTAGCACATGGCAAATGATGCTAATTGTTGGTTGTTGTTTGGGGTTTTTTTTGATTGATTTTTTATTTTTATTTTTTACTTGTTTAGGTAAATTATTTGTGTTTTAATAGTTTACTTTAGGTTTAGTCAATTGTAGGGTCCAGTGACTGCATTAACTATATCTTCGTTGACTGTAACAGAGCTAGATATCTAGTTTACTTTCATATAGACGCTCATATTTACATGTATGCTGGAGTACTGTAAGCAGGCAACTGATAACATTTTCAAATTAAGTTTGATTACATATGAAAGTATGTCTGGATACTGCAAGAGGTTGACCAAAATAAGTAATTTCCAGTTCCTTCTCCAGTGTGAGTGAATTGAAGATTTAAAACCTTTTTCCCCACTTAAAAGATTATTCATAAGGGTTTGTTTAACCTTCACAGAAACTGACATCAGCAAACCTGCTGAGAACGTTATTATTAAGATCACTGGAGTCATTATGGCACTTGCATGTTGGAGGGCTTTGACAGGTTAAAACTTACCTGGAGAAAAACAGTCATATCTATGGCAATCTTTTTACATTGACCTGCTGTTTGAATAAAATCCTTCTGTTAGTCAAGTTTGTGTGTAATTCAGTTAACAAGTAAATTGGTTTTAAATTAGATGTTTTTAAAAACGGCTTATCACTGACTGTGCTCAGATGGTAAAACCTAACTATGAAGACAGCGCAGCTTAAACATCTGATAGTGAGATTGTTCTGATGCGTCCAATTCAATGACACTTACAGGTTAATGGTAATTCAACATTAATCACTGAAGTAACACAAGGTCATGCATTGTATGAGTGAGTTAAAATGAACAACTAGGATGCTACTCCTAGGCACTCAGCAAGTATTTGGATGTCCCTTCACTAGGTTAATGTTGCCATCTATTGCACACTATATTCTATACTGGGTTCTCTTTTATGGCATGCTTCATTATGAAATTAATTTTCTGTCTAGGTTTTTACATTAAATTTAACTGTATCTGTGAAACTGTCAGTATTTAAATCGATTACCTTTTTGTTCTATACTGAAGATAAGTTAACAATTGCAATTGGTCGGTATTTTGACCAGCTTACCCCAATGCGATTTATCAAACAACAAATGTTAGGCAAAATGGAATGTTATCAGTAAAAGTGTAGTGACTAATATGATGAATTATTAATTTGATTCTCATCATTTCAGCATTGTCTTTAAAGAAGTTGTTCAATGTGTAAAAATAAAGAATGATATTGTCTGCTTTGTAAAAATACCTAATCAAAGAACTTAGCGGTTATGCTTTAAGGATAATGAATCCTCAGGAAGGAGTGTATTTAGAGTTATTTAGGTCACAGGCCAGGACCTGGCATGGTCTTTTTATTTTGTGTTTCTGCATTGTAATGGGATCCAACTCAGTGAATATGACTTTCAGGTGTCAATTCAGTACAAATCATTAGCAACAATTATAGTAATATAATGTTATACATATTCCCTGACCACCCCAAAATACAAATTATTAGCAACAATTATAATAAAATAACATGTTACACATTCTCTGCCACCCCCAGCCCCCCCAAACCCCCATTATTTTCAAAATAACTGTCTGTCCTTTACCAAATAAACAGCACAAGCTTCTAAACTTTCTTTTAATAGGAGACCGGAATTTACCTGACTCTGTATGATGATTTTTAGAAGTCAACTGAAAAACGCTAGCTATGCTAGTTAGCGTATTAATGTACTGGAGATTGAGTGAAGTAGGTACTAAACTGTGCTCTATGAGATTAATTTGGTATTTAAAATTTATTTATTAGAATACTCATGGGAACTTCACTTCAACAGCTACTTTTTTAAAATTTGAAATATGCATCCATCTGATGTAAAGAGAATAGATGAAATTGTGAAATGTAAAAATTAAAAGTTTCATGTTCTGAGGTCCAAAAGTGAGAGTTAATGGAAAGAGAACAAAACCACAGGGACAGAAAAAGCAATAGAGATAGAAAAATAATATTCTCAAATTTACATTTGCACACCACCTAAGTTTTCCCTTAATTTTCTATAGTTTTCTAGTTTTTTATTGGCTGCGTAATGGCCAGAATTCCTTTGCTTTTCAGTGGAGAAGGTTTCAGCCTTTTATTTTTCAGTTTTGTTCTAGATTTGCATCTTCTTTACTAGTAGAGCAATTAAAAACCTGAAAAGTGAAGTATTTACCTTTGAGGTATCTTCTTAAAGACAGATACCGAAAAAAATAAAACAAAATCTTTTAAGAGAGAAGAACATGTTTAACATTTTGTGAAAGATTATTTAGAAAGTACTTTGGAGGATTTGTCTTGCTTAATTTTATGATCTAAATTAGGAGCCTTGCATAAACTAGGCTCCTTCAACAGTTAATGGTGTTCTAATATTCTTCTTTCAATGTTTGTTACTATTTAATAGAAAGAATGAATGCCTTTTTGTGTTACTTAGAGTCAGCTTTCCCACTATGTAAAGCTCTGGGAAAAATTTGTTTATTTAAAAATGTAGATTTGCAGTAACAAGACAACACAAAATACCAAAATTCATTACTAAGGTTGTACTTAACTCTAAAGATACTGGCTGCTTTTGTGCCTGAATGAGCATTTCTTTCTATTGTTCTAGGCTAAAGAGAATTTCCATCTTGTAGCTAAAAGAAGCACTTTAATCGCTACTTCTATTTGTTTAGCATTGCTGTCACTTTCTTCTAGGAAAAGAAGGAAGGAAGCAAGGAAACTATGTTCTTTTTTCTTGGTTTCTTTCTTTTTGTTACAGCCTCTTATTTGTCAAGTTTATGTACTCGATTCATAACATACTACTGACTAAATAAGTGTTACATGAAGATTAAAAACAATGCCAGTGGAGGCAGACTTTGAAATGTGGTCCTTGCTTAAACTAGCCTGTACTTTTCCTTTGGTCCTTACTATATTAAGCATTCTACCATCTTCTCCCAAAAGAAATGTTTGAATTGGCTGTTCTTAGTCACAGCCCAAGACACAAGAAAGTTAGATAAAGGCGGAGTAATCTGTCTTTATCTAGACTTTTTAAAAAGAGAGAGAATAAAAAGGTGAATGTTAACCCTCATCACCCCTTCTAACAAGGAGCTGAAGATCTTAATCTTAGATGAGAATTCTGAGTGGCAGATCTTGAATTAGCAAAGTTTGTAACTTTTATCTTTCCCTCAGATATCTAAATTCAGAGATGAATGGGATTTTAGCTATTTTGAAAATTATTACCAATTTTCTTTCCCCATTCACAATATAGGCTTTGTTTGTCCTTTCTGAGTAATTCCCCAGGACTGGGTACTGTAAGGACACATTGTGTCCTATGAGCCTGTATCCATTCTGGGATATAAGACATGAGAATATATCCATTAATTATCACATTACATTTTTTATCAAGGGACATAGTATTAGTTCAATGAGTCAAAAATCTTTCTCAAGATCATATATTAGCACTTTCCTCTTTTCCCCCAGCATCAAACTTAAAAATGTAAATTAGATGTAATGTAAAAATTTAAAATTAAATCTAGTGTGATGTTTGGTATTATGGTGTAATTGGCTTTATGTGTGAGGAGGAGAGATAAGCTTATAACCAAGCAATATTATTTCTATTTTGCATTTGTGCTAGTAGCAGCTGCTGCTTATGTTGTAAAAAGGTGCCCTGATAAAGAAGATAATACTGTATATCTCAGTGGATTTTTTTTTTGTATGAATATGTTTAGACAGGTATATGTGAATATGCATATACATTATAATTAAATCTCAAGAAAATAAGGTTTCATTTGAAAATTTTTAAGTTTTCATAAACGGAAACTCCAGGTCTAATATTATTTTAATCATTGTAAACATTTTCAGACACTGTTTTAAGTTTAATTACAAGTGCAGCCTGAAACAATGTCATTAACACAGTTACTATCTGTGCTTTACATATCTTGACCCTAAGAAATAATGAGGAGTTATCACCAGAATTTGACAGTATTAATTACTATTAGCTAATTTATACTGCATAGCTTAAGGAAAAACAACAAATCCCCAAACATAAAGAAATCCCATGTCACAAATGTCCTCTAGGGAAGTTCAGCCATAAACTTCAGTGCTTTTGGCATTTCTAAATTATTTGGTTCATTATAACAAAGACAGTTTGACATTTGCAAAAACTACAAAATTCCCATGTCTGATTGGACCAAGTACATAAATTTACCAGAGTTTATATGTTCTTTCCAGAACTTTCAATTTTTCATGTCTAGCACCCTGTTCTAACACAGTATAGATACAGGGTTTTTTTCACTCAAGCATCACAGCCTTAGCCTTATTTTGGCCATAATGCCATCATGAGTTATGCTAAAGTAACACTAGCCAGCTTGGCTTCCATGTTGCTTTAACTAACATGTATGCATGTTCAGGTTTTTTTAAAGATTACTACATCATTACTACGTTTGGGTATGTTGGTTGATTATGACAATTATTTGACGATATTATATGTGATATTGTATTGCAATGTGAGTTCGGTTTTTTATGACTTGGAAAATGCATGTGTTTCTTCTTATACAATCATAGTAGCATAGAATCATAAAATCATTTAGAATGAAAAAGATCCTTAAGATCATCAAGTCCAACTGTAAACCTAACACTGCCAAGTCCACCATATAACCATGTCCCTAAGCATCGTACCTACAGATATTTTAAATACCTCCAGGGACAGTGACTCAACCACTTCCCTAGGCAGCCTGATGACAACCCCTTCAGTGATTTTTTTTCCCCTAAACCTTTCCTGGCACAACTTGAGGCCATTTCTTCAAATCTTGTTGTTTGCTCCTTGGGAGAAGAGTCCACCTCACTACAACCTCCTTTCAGGTAGTTGTAAAGAGTGATGAGATCTTCCTTGAGCCTCCTTTTCTCCAGGCTAAACCACCCCAGTTCCCTCAGTTGCTCCTCATAAGTCTTGCTCTGTAGACCCTTCACCAGCTTTGTTGCCCTTCTTTGCATATGGCAAAACAGTAACGTTTTTGCTATTTGTCCCCCTAACTCCGCTTTTATAATATTACAAATAACATGTTTATTATCTTTAGTGAATTATGAATAATATATTTATATAAATATACGTTATTTTAAAAAATATTTATTTTAATCCTCAAGCAGATGGATAACTTTCACCAAATATTGAAATATGTTATAGTATATGAAAGTTCCTAAGGATGTTGTTACTGCTAAATATTACATGTTTTTATGACATGTAGTTTTTACCCCTAAATATTCTCTCATCTACTTAAATAAATCTTAAACCCTCCCCCAACCTTAGTCATAATCAAATAAAAACTCTTAACATCGAAAAACATTTTATAAAACATTGTAAAACAACTTACCATTGCTAAAATCTGTATTAGAGTATGCCAAAAATTATTAACAGCATAGGAAAAATGAAAACAAAAAAAGCAATGTGAAAACAGGGACATTCAGAAAAAAAAAAACTTCCTGGAACAATAACAGCAATACTGAAAAGATTTTCTAAAACTCAGTTACAATAACAAGTCTGATAATTTACACTTTTTATCTACAAGTTTTGTTTTCTTTTACTTTGTTTTGCTTTGCTTTCAGACAGGTCTTCTTTTAAGCCTTTCCAGAGGATGAACAATTTATTTTCCCTGGATATTATCTTCAACTCAAGGTCAGATTGTAAGCTTACAATCATATACACATTCATTCAACAGGTTAACCCAACAGGAATGCAACAAATAAATTTTTGGCAGTCATCTGCTGTACATTATGATATTTTGAGAACAAAACTGCTGGATAATAGATGTTCTCATAGTAGTTCATCAATGCCATTACTTGATAATGTGGGAAATTGCCATCAATCACAAAGCAGTAAAGATTATTGTACCATCGACTATTAGTGATAGTTACTTAAAAATGTTTAATACAAGAATGTTGGAGTACTCTCAGAAATTGCTTTGTTCTAAATATGCATCTCATTTCAAGGGACCAAATGACTCTGTATTTAACTAATGTGTCCAGAACACTAAACAGGCAAGCTTTTTTTTTGCTATAGAAACACTAAAATTAAAATGTTTTCTTAGGGGAGGGAGGGGGGAGGATGGAGTGAAGTTCTTTTGTTTGTTTTTTGCTTTTATTTTTAGTTTGTTTTATGGTTGGGTGTTTTGTTGTTTGCTCACTTGATTGTTGATTTTGGTTTTCCTTATTTCTTTGTATATTACATAACAATTTATGATTCTTAACGTAACGTCACAGGCTGCAGAGTCATAACTTGCAGACCTGAAGAGGCTGTGACAGTGAAGTCAACATCTCTGTATTGAAATAATGTCATTTTTTATATTAAATTGAAAAACATCACAAACAGTTTTAGACCATTGCAGTTTAAACACTGGCTGTAGAAAAGTTTTTCCATCATAAGTATGCAAGACCATGTGGTCTTCTGCATCTTGCGCACCTAGCTTTCTTTGATGACAGTATTTTACAAGACAGGAATATCTCATAGCCCTTTGGAAACTCAGCTAGACTGTAAAAGCTCAAGTTAGTTGTCTACACTGGGATTTTATATTATAGAAAATAATTCTAAGTGTCTGGAAGCTTTGGATAGCGGAACTTAATCACTTTTATGTAGAATTTAAACATGAGATAGGAACAATAAAGAACAGTCTGGTATAATGCAGCATACCTTCACGTCCTATTGACAAATTAAAATGTTTAACACTGTTTTCTAGATTTACAATAGATAACTCTGGGGTAAGTTAAGTTAGGTGAAGGATTAGATGCCAATATTTTGATTATGGGTTTGTATTATCCAAAAGAAGGCTATATTTGACGATTATGATGGATATTTTTTGCTTGAGCTTGTCTTTTTCACTTTGACCTTAAATGAGATGGAGCCATACATTTCAAGGAGAAAGAATTCTGCTTTTCCTCAATCTTAATCAAATTTTGCCAAAAGCTGTAATTAGTATCTCCACGAGATGAGTAATCCAGTTTCTGAATAACCTGTGACTATCTATTAACATGTTTTGGTTTATATAACAACTATAAAATCTAGTATCAATGTGACAAGCATATCAACATAAGAAGCACAAAATATTCCTTTCATCACTTTCAAAAATATCTCTTTCCTGAAAAGTGTGAATATTATTTGTAATATATGTGGATACTTATATATGTCCAGAGATAAAGGTATATAAATATCCTATATTCATTGATATATTTCTTCAAAATACATTTACAGATAAGAATGAAATAGCCTGGAAAAACACTGGGTTTCAAAAATTAAATCCTTTATGATTTAGGAATGCTTTAACTCATTACCAGAAAGTTCCACTGCTGTCATACTTTTTTCAAGTCCCACATAATTTTTTAAACAAGATAATTACAGCACAGGGTGCAGAGATATGATACTGTTACCATTTCCAAAGCTTCAATTAAGTTTGAGTTAATGTGTCTTTATAATCCTGTCATCTCAGTTATTTTTTCTCTACATTTCATCTCACTGGACTGAAAAGACTCATGCTGATTCCCAGCCCCAATATTATCTATTTGTCTTGATTTTACTTTTTATGAAGTTTTCTAAAAAGGGTTGGGCTGGTTTTGAATAACAAACTTGACTGAAATGAAGTTTCTCACAGAATTGTAAAAAGATTTAGGCTGGATGTCACATCTGAAAGTTGTGCTTGAATCAGTATTAGCTTCACATTTACATCAGGTTGCTCAGGGCCTTGTCTTGTGAAATTTGGAACATCCCCAAGGATAGAGGGCACACAGACTTCCTGGGTAACCTCTTCCAGTGCTTAACCGCGCTAAATATGATGCATAATCTAGTAATATCCAGTCTTGGTATATCCTTGCTGTAACTTGTGATTGTGTACTCTTGACCTGCTGTGGATCTATCTCTGTGAAGAATCTGGCTCCACCTTCTCCATAGCCCCATTCAGGTAGCGGAAGACAGCAGTTATATCCCCTGTTAGCAGCCTTTTCTCCAGGCTAAACAAACTCAGTTCCCTCAGCATCACCTCATACATTATATATCCCAGATGGTCTCTGTTTTTTCAACATCTCTCTTCTACTGGACAGAAAAGATCCCAATCTGGACAGAGATTACCAGACCCCTGAACAGGGGAAAACCATTCACTTTCTGAACCTGCTGTCTACCTTTTTGTGAATGCAGCCTAGCGTGTGATTAGGCATCATTGCACTCCTGAGCCTGTTGCCTGCCAGGACTCTCAGTCCCCTCACTAAGTGGAAAAATGGATAGTTCATATATGCAAAATCAAAACTTTATTGTAAATCTAGTAAATCTTAACATCAAATTATTGTTAGTACAGTTACAACGACACTAACTCTTCAAATAATATACAGTTAAAATAATAAATTCACAGACTGTATATTATCTACCCCTTTCTCTGATGTCATGCTCATTGGACCAGATGATCCTTGAAGTCCCTTCCAACTTGGTATTCCATGATTCTGTAATCCTTCCACTGCCCTTCTCACACCTAATAGTGGGGTGTGGAGGTGGTGATTTCAGTCTGTGTGCATGTGGAGGTATTCAGGGGAGTCATCAGCAAGACAAGCCCTTCACTGCAGGTATGATGCTGATGGTTTCATTCTCTTCCCTTTGGATCTACTTTTCTGTGTTTACTGGCATGCTTAAAGCCCTGTTCTTTCTTCACTGCTCTGCACCTACATTTATTATGCTGTATTTCACATATGTTGTATAGTGGTTCTTCATTCTCCACATTGCCCTCTCCAAACTGGTTTTACTGAGCTTCCAAGCCTTTACTCCTTTGATGGCCAGTAACTGATCAGTAAATGATTACTTGTTTTCATGTTTCCTCTATGTTAGCCAGTACCAGTGTTTTCAAGGCCTTTGAGATCATCGTACACCTTGAAACTCCTATAGTACCTTCTATCCCATGGTCACCCACAGTCCATTCTACACAAAATGAATGCACCTGTATACATAGCTATGTATACAGAATCACAGAATTGTCAGCGTTGAAAGGGACCTCTGGAGATAGCGTAATCCAATCCCCTGCTAAAGCAGATTCACCCAGAGTGGGTTGCACAGAGTCATGTCCAGGCAGGTTTTGAACATCTCCAGAGAAGGAGACTCCACAGCCTCTCTGGGCAGCCTGTCCCAGTGCTCTGTCACCCTCAAGGCTAAGAAGTTCTTCCTCATATACAGGTGGACCTTCCCGTGTTGCAGTTTGTGCCCATTGCCCCTTGTCCTATTGCTGGACAGTACTGAAAAGAGCCTGACCCCATCCTCTTGACATTCGCCATTGAGATATTTGTAGGCTTTTATACAATCCCCTCTCAGTCTTCCCCAGGCTACACAGCCACAGCTTTGTCAACCTTTTCTCATCAGGGAGATGCTCCAGATCCCTAAAACCTTTTCGTAGTCCTCTGCTGGGCCCTCTCCAGTAGTTCCCTGTCTCTCCTGAACTGGGGAGCCCAGAACTGGACATAGCGCTCCAGGTGTGGCCTCACCAGGGCAGAGCAGAGAGGGAGGATCACCTCCCTCCACCTGCAGGCCACACTTCTCCTAATGCCTCCCCAGGATCCCATTGGCCTTCTTGGCCACGAGGACACACTGCTGGCTCATGGGCAACTCACTATCCACAAGAACTCCCATGTTCTTTTCCACAGAGCTGCCTTCCAGCAGGCTAGACCCAGCCTGTACAGGTGCATGGGGTTGTTCCTCCCCAGCTGCAGGACCTTACACTTCCCTTTATTGAACTTTATTAGGTTCTTCTCTGCCCACCTCTCCAGCCTGTCTAGGTCTTGCTGAATGGCAGCTCAGTATCCTGGTGAATTAGCTGCTCCTCCCAGTTCTGAATCATCTGCAAAACTGCTGAAGGGTGCATAGCATATGAAAGCACGGACCCCAGGTGAGATCCCACATTGCATACATAATCGCTTATCCACCCTGTTCTGCCCTGGAATATGCCTATGTGCAGCAAAGCACCTTTGCAGCCAGTTCACACTCCACTGAGCTGTTTACTCCCTCTGTACTCATCTGAGTTGCTCTCTTCCCCAGTCCTTGAGATGTGGGAAGTTTTGAGCACGTCCCTCACTAGGAGGCTTTGGGCATACCCCTCATTGCCAACAGGTGTGCACAGAATTATAGGTATGCCCCTCATTACAGACAGGTGTGGCATAATCACTCTGTAACCTGGCACCCAGACCATGAACAAAGCCTTTTCTCAGAAAAGGCCTTTACAATTCCCCCTTTTTTTGTTTGTTAAATTGGATAAGGCTAAGGCTGTGTGAATTTGAACCATCGCAGCTTGATGGATAGACCTCTGTATCATGGCTTGTATCAGGTTCATCAAACACAGTAGACATATAACAGTGTCCCAAACCCCTAGCAATATAACAAACCCACACATCAATATTTTTCATATCACATCCTACCTTGTTCGATGTGGTTAAAATCTGTGCGGTGGCAACACCAGGTGCAAGGAAAGAAGCAGCAGAAAGATGCACAGTATTCTGGCTTGTTTTCTGGCTTGTCATTGATAGGCAGTCCATGATCATTTGGTCAAATGAGCCAAGCAGGGATCCACTGAGGCCCTCAATCTCTATCTTTCACGTTCATTAAGTTATCCAATATCTGCACCGTAGCTTGGTCCCGGTACTCTGTTATCCAAACTGTGTACTGCATAAAGATAAGTGTCATACAACACAGCACTTTACAATCATATAGGGCCATTACATACCCTTCTGCAATGGCAGTATACAAGTTCATGGTAAATTGCCAATTTGAGTCCAAAAACCTTTAACTGAGCAGCTGAGCTCTCTTACAGCTTCATACAGGAGCTGCTCCCACACAGCTGGTCACTACCTGGTATCAGAGGGGGAACGCAGTGAATAATTCCACATCTCCCCTTTTGCATAGCCTCCTTTCTGCAGTAATTTAAGTACACTCTCCTTCTCTTTCAGAACTGCTTCAAGCTCAAGTCTTTCTTTATCAGGTCTTTGTCAATAAAACACATAATACAATTTAAATCTACAGATCTAGCCACAGCTGTAAAACAACACAGAAAATATTCAGGTTTTTCTCTTGCTACAAATACATGAATGAAATTCATACAACCTCTACCAGACATGATATCCTACTGTTGCAAGAGGATAAACATGATTACCAAGGGAACATTTGTTTCAAAAGACTATAACCTCAGGCAACTCACCAGAATGTGATGACTCAGTTCGTTTTGCCCAAAATGCAGAATCTGTGGGTGGGGGCAATTTCAGCTGTTTCAGTCCAAACATACATATGATTTTTCTGTTCCCAGTTTTTCTTTTCCCTTAATAATTATCCCACGGTTTCCAGCCACCTACCTACCATCCTTCAGTGGTGATGAGAGCACTCATGTGTCCATCCTCACATACCCATTTTCCCTGGTTCAGCTAGGCTACACCACCATATTTTTTTTTTCTCCTTTTTCCTCAAGTCCAGGTTCAAGCACCATTTGCAGCATATGAAGGCACAGACCCCAAGTGAGATCCCCCATTGTATACATAATCACTTATCCACCCAGGTTCTGCCCTGGAATATACCTACATACAGCAAAGCACCTTTACAGCCAGTTCACACCCTATCAAACTCTTTACTCCCTCCATGCTCACCCAAGAAGACCTCTTCTTCCCCAGTACTTAAGATGTGGGAAGCTTTGGGCATGCCCCTCATTGCCACAGGTGTGAACAGAATTATGGGCACACCCCTAATAAAAGACAGGTGTGGCATAATCACTTTGCAGCCCGGCATCCAGACCATGAACAAAGCCTTTTCTCAGAAAGGGTCCTTACAAGGGTGCACTCTATCCCTTCATCCAGGTTGTTGATGAGTAAGTTGCTCAGGACCGGACCCAGCACTGACCCTGGGGAACACCGCTGGCTACAGGGCTCCAGCTGGACTCTGCGCTGCTGATCACAACCTCTGAGCTCTGCCATTCAGCCAGTTCTCAGCCCACCGCACTGTCCACATGTTTAATCCACACTTCCTGTTACCTATGGGCATGTTATGGGAGACGGCGTCAAAAGTCCTGCTGAAGTCAAGGTAGACAACATCTACCACTCTCCCCTTGTCTACCCAGCCAGTCATTCCATCACAGAAGGCTATTAGGTTGGTCAGGCATGGTTTCCCCTTAGTGAATCCATGCTGATGGCTCCTGATAACCTTCTTTTCCTCCACATGCTTCAAGATGACCTCTAGGATGAGCTGCTCCATCACCTTTCCAGGGATGGAAGTGAAGCCTGTAGCTTCCCGGGTCCTTCTTCTTGCCCTTTTTGAACACTGGAGTGACACTGGCTTTCCTGCAGTCCTCAAGCACCTCCTCTGTCCTCTGTAACCTTTCAAAGATGATGGAGAGTGGCTTGCCAATAACATCTGCCAGCTCCCTCAGCACTTTGGGGGTGCATCTCATTGGGGCCCATGGATTTGTGGATGTCAGGTTTTCCTAGATGATCTCTAATGTGATCCGGTTCAACCAAGGGGAAGTCTTCCCATCTCAAGACTTTCTCTCTTGTTCCAGGGTCTGAGATTCCTGATTAGCAGTTAATACTGAAACAAAGGAGGCATTCGGTAACTGCACCTTCTCTGTATCCTTCATCGCAGGGCACCTACCTCGTTCAGCAGTGGGCCTACATTTTCCTTATTCATCCTTTTGTTACTGATGTACTTGAAGAAGCTCTTCTTGTTGTCTTTGGCATCCCTCGCCAGGTTTAATTCCAAACTGACCTTAACTTTCCTCATCTTCTCCCTGCGTGTTCTGACCACATCCATTTATTCCTCTCAAGTGGCCTATCCTTTTTCCACTTTCTGTAAACTCCCTTCTTCTGTTTGAGTTTTGCCAGAAGCTCCTTGCCCATCCATGTTGGTCTCCTGCCCTCTTTGCTTGATTTTGTACTCATAGGAATGCACCTGTCATGACCTTGGAGGAAGTGATGCTTGAATATTAGCCAACTCTCTTAGATTCCCCTATCTTCTAGGGCCCTGACCCATGGGATTCCTCCAAGGAGGTGCTTGAAGAGGCCAGAGTTTGCTCTCCTGAAGTCCAGGGTTGCAATCCTACTTATTGTCCTGCTTCCTCCATGCAGGATCCTGAACTTCACTATCTCATGGTCACTACAGCCAAGACTGCCCCCAACCTTCACATCCCCAGCCAGTCCTATGCATACATGTATATGCATGCCTAAATAAAAATTGCAATAACAAGTAGTTTTTCAGTATAAGCCTACATAAATATACATAAATATTTTTATATTTATATATTTATGCATGCGTATCCCAGTATTATATCAGTTATACCAAGACAAGCAAAACTTAAGTTAAACAATTGTCACCTGACCATTCAATGATTGATATTACAAGCTACAAAAACCTCTAAGTAGCACAAATCCAGAGTAAACGTGGGGTCTGGGACCTGCTACAAGCAGTGCCAGCATCTTACTTCCTGGGGCTGCAAGAGCACAAAAACCTACCTGCAATCTCTGTGTTTTTCATAAAGAAAAAAACTATTTTTTTTACATTTCTGGACACATAAAATTTATTATCTTCTCTTTATTTACTATGGTATCAAGTACCTTGTTTGGAACATGCCCAGATTCATAATCATAGACTTTGAAGCTATATCATTGATAGGCTGTTGTGTCTGTGACACATGAGGAGTCACTGAGGAGAAATCTGGCTGTGTTTCTGATTACCTTTTCTTCTAAAGAAAAAGAAAGATTTTTTTCCAAATCTGATTTTTTTTTCTGTCTTATTGTCAAATATAACTGACTGTGCAACATAAAGGCATATAAACATTTGTTTAGAAAGCTGAACTTCAACAGGTAAGCACTATCAGCTCTGTTGGCCAGTTTATCTGCAGTTTCCCATAACATCTGATAAATAAAAAATGGGACACAAAGTTTTAAAACTTACAAATCTAGGTGGACTTCAGTTGAAAACCCAGAAATCTGTGCTACTGAAGTGTCTCTTAGACCCAGGCAAACTACAAAGGTACCAGAAATTTCAAGCTGTGGTAGCATGCTGCTGCTGCTACTTTGCTCACTTTTATGGTTAAAGGACATCAAAGCTATAATTGAGAAAAGACTTCATCCTCATTTTAATGAGGAAGTCATCAGACTGGATAAACTGAGTGTGGATATCAGATGCGTGCACACACACAGAGATTAGAAAATTATTTTGGTTAATTTACTGTTTACATATCTTTAATTAAAATGCTATCTTTGCAAGACAAATGCTGAACATAATCCTGGGATTATGTGCTACTGATTCTTAGACTTGTCTCTTAATCCATTTCCTTTATTTATTAAAGAGAAATGTTGATCTATTACTTTGAGACCTAGTAGTTTTTTTCAGTGAGATGTTTTTGCTTCTTTAGAATCATAAAAAATAAAAAACCCTGGGTTTTTTGTCTAAAAGAAGTATAAGAGGTTGTTGTAATATATTTTGCCAGATAATAAGCCTTATGATACTTTCTTCTTCAACATTTCCATAAGCAAATAACTAAAATGCAGTCTTGATAGTTACAATAGGAGACATGCAATTAACTGAAAAACTTCTATTCAAAGTGTAAACAGCGGTTATGGGTTATGTCAGTCACATTTCTACAGAAATCAGTTTTGGGCCAAGTAAACTCAGTACTTAAATCCATAATGTGGAAGAAAGGATAACACTAAACATGGAAAGTTATAAGAACTTCAGAAGGCATGACTAGAGATTACTATTATACTGAAAACTTAAGAAATGTCTAAAATAAATAGTATTCAAATTAATAATTGATACTGCAAAATATCCAAAGAATCTAGGTTTAAAAAAATATAATTATCAATTATCAATATAAATATCCTAGCTAGGCCATTGTTCTGGAAAAATGTACATTAAAGAAAGATCTTGAAATTAAGCAGTTAAAATAAGTCCCAAATAAATGAAATAATCATCATTTATAAGTCTAAAACACATGGTGTATGAGAAAGAATGAAGGACCTAAATTAGTTTAGTCCAGAGAAGACTACAGGAATATGTGCCAGAAGTCTTTGTGTATATAAAAAGTAAAAAAAAAAAAACCAAAACCAAACCCAAAACAACCAAGGATGTTACATCTACTGAGTATAAAATAAGAAACAACGTGCTTTTGTCCAGTAAAATGGTTCTATGATGCTAACTTTTTTTTTTTAAAGACAAAAAAAAAATTGGCTATGAAGGTTTAATGATTTGAAGAAATGCTGTTTATAAATGTAGCTGCTGAAAAGGTTTTCCTCTTAGTCTACTTTTTATCAGGAAGATTTGCTTGACCAATATATCAGTATTTAATTTTCCATAACTAGAACATACTTTTGGATATCTTACAGCTGTAACTGCCTCACAAGCTGCAACAATATTCCACACACAAAAAAATAAATACAGGTTTTAAAGATTTCTCCGTGCGGATTACAGGATTTTTTTCCCCCCTGCCTTTATAAATAGAGACATCCAGAGATTCTTTCCAATCAGATGTTATATATTTTTGAAGGTTTGTTTGTTGTAGTTTTTTTTTAAATAATACTACAGCTTAAATTACATAGATATCATAATCTGATGATTTTCTATAAAATTAAAAATTTTCAAGTAAAATTTGGTATTCCTTCATTGATATATTGACTGTGTATTCATTCCTTTCACAGAATGATCTTTTGCTTACCACAAAGAAAAATATGTGGACCTGCACTTCTGTTTGTATGTATAATAGTTTGTGTGCATTTGCTGACTTACGAGAGCAGACATTGTACATGCTCAGGAAAATTGAGCTTGTAATGGCAATGCCAGCTGCGTCTTAACTTAATGCAAGATGAAAGTTTAGATTTGTTCAATAAAATTCACACTCTGGGTTAAAGATGAAAAGTACTTGAATTCCAACCAACTTTTAAAGTTACATCTAAGAAATCAGTAAGGAGGTATTTTCTCAAATATAAACATTAAATAGCAAGATGCGCAAAGGTATTGACCCTTGAGTTTTAAAATCTCCGAATAGAATGCAACCTTGACTGAATAATGCTTTTATAGCAAAGAACTGTCTTTTTCTATAAAAACTGGTTAGAACACATATTCGTAAAAAGCAGTATCTCTCTTCAAGTTAGGATGCACTTTAACGTCAGTAAACTTAACACCTACATAGTATATATTTCAAAAGAAAAAGGTTAATGTTAAACATTCATATCAAAATATCTTTTTAAGTTAATGGCATCGGGGTTTTTGTTACTATAATAGTTACATAATTAAAATATTTTATTTTCCATCTTTAAAAACAAACCTTATCTCATTAAAATATTACTGCCTACTGAATCAATACATTATTTTTTCTTTATTTACATTAAATTCAACAGATGGTATTGAGTTGATTCTATTTTTTGTCTAAGATGATGACAATTAGAATTTTTTTCAAACCTGTAATTGTAAAATTGACCTTATTAAAATTCCACTTCCTCCATAATTAAAAAAATATAATTACTTATAGTAATTGGACCAGAAATGACATTTTCAGTTCATTAATATCCAACAAATTGTTTTTGAAGATGTTCTTGCATGGTTAGTAGTCAATCTTCAGCATTTCTGTTCATTTCTTATTTGAAAGTCATGTGGAATAATGGTTTGCATTTTAATAAGACAAGTCTTTATGAATTGACTTTATTTATAAGGTTTTTAATTGCTAATTAATGTGTGAAAATATGTCTCCTGTAATATTTGTAACACATGAAGTGAAAAGTGAATGTAGTAGAACAACAATTCACACATGCTGCATCACTCTAAGTAAGCATGAAAGATACAATATTTCCCATCCATGAATTTTCATTATTCTTTCTAGAAATGTCAAACCCGAGTTTAATATGTCATGGTACTATGCACCTGAATAAAGAAGTCAATTTATCTAACATCACAAAGTAGAGGCAAATCGACATAACGATGTATGAACAATTTTATTAACCAGCACAATATAACTGAGATAATTTCAAGGTGTATACTATTTACACAATTGAATTCATGTCTTATATGCACTCTAATTCTCTTTATAGATCTTTGAAGATATGTGTCCATAATTATATCCTTCGAGTATAATTCCTCTGATGTCCCTGGAATAGTCAGAGTTCAGATGAGCTTGGTCAGAAATATTCAGAGATTTTCCTTCTGATCAGCCTGAACCATGAGCTGGAGTGACCGCTTTTAAGGGTGTCAAATTGCCAATAAAAACTGTCAGATTCAGTAAAATGTGGAGTCATTTGAAGTGGCAAGTTTGCATCAGAAGTTGGACTGAAATGATTGCGCACTTTCTTATTGTCAGGCAAAGAAACTTCATGTGATTTGGGGATTTAGATTTCCATAAGGAGATACAGATTTTGGATAACTCTGCTTCTGTTTCTTCAGATCAATATCTTCAGATATTTAAACTGTATGTATCAGCAGTGGAAATCCATCTGTGTGGGATAATGCATCTCTTTCAGGAATCTGGGTGCTTCCAAAGTCAGGTTGCATCTAAGAAAGAATTTTGAGGATGATAATATTGCACTGAAGACCATTTTTTAAATATAACCTTCAGAACCACCTCCAACCTTTTTGTTTTCACGTCTGCTTGTATTCTCAGGGAAATGGGAATATGTTTTGAATGTTTCTGTCGGGCCTTTTCAATTCCCCTTAATGCTTTGCCAGACAAAAAGTAGATAAACTCAGTAGATAAACAAAAATTTGGTTTTGATCTGGAGGAACAAATGTTGTATGGAATCTACTATTTCAATTAAAACATCATTAACAGTTAACTGAATTTTTTAGTTTAGCCTGCAGTGTCATACAAGCAGAAGCAGAGATTTGACAGCATCCAGGACTAGCCAACTGGATTTGTTCCTACTAATCTAATTCTAATCTAATAGAAAAACCTAATTCTGCAGCTGAAATGGAGGTTTAGGGCTTGGCTATTCTAGATTCTTAGTTTTCAAACCAAGATGTTTGTCAGAACTCAAACTCCAAGTGTGGTGACGTCCGGAGTACATGCACACCTTGCTAGAGGCATCCCAGTCATTCCTCAAAGCTCCTGTGCTTTCCCAAAGGAGTGTGGTATGTCCTATGCTCACAAGTCCACTCCCACAGAAGTATTTTGTGTCTGCAGATGAATCAGTTCCCAGTTTAGCAAGTTACTCCATCTGCTAGTTTACAACCAGTTGAAAAGCACCATTTTTTTTTTTTTTTTCTTAATTCAATACCAAATCAACCTTTTCCAGGAATCCGCTGTTTCACTGCAGTTTCTGACTAAAGGGGTGCTAGATTCCTGGCTGCAAATCAAGGTCAGTAGCTTCCAGTAGGATATCGGAGAATGAGATCTAAACATCAGCCTTCCACCTTTGAGATGAACATCCCGTGAAACAAAGAAGTTTCTGTTCATGCAGCCAGCATCCCCAGATTCAGGTAGGAATTCATATTTGACTGCTAAAACTGAAGTTCTCAGAAATTTCAGTATGTGACATGCACAGACCTGAATGAGAATGAAACAACTGGATAGTGACCAGACAGCCACATTTTGAAAATCTGAACATGATTTTTTCCTTATTACATATTATGTATAAATTACTGACTTACCTATTTAACATTCTTGGTAGTTTAAAAAACTTCTTAGGTAAACAGATGCCATCACTATCTTTTCAAGGGCTTCCTTTTCTTTAAAAAAAACCTGAAAATTCCTTGTTTTTCCAACCTCTGGTGTATGCACAAGTCTCCCTTCTTTATAAGCACATTAATTAGTCAGCTCGTTCTCTGCTTTAGTGAGTGAAATATCTTGGGGATATTTATTAGAATATTCAAACTGATTTGTACGCAGGTATAGTAACTTGAGGGCAGAAGGGAAAAAAAAACCAACAAGCCTCTTTAGCTCGATAGTCACATAATGGGTCTAAAATGCTAACCCTGGCATGCAACAAGAGAATTACTTCTATCACAGTTTTGAAATAATAATGATTTTTCTCACATAGTTAATTTCAATTAAATTAATGATGCTGTAGTTTATGTAGAAGTTATATACTTAAAATTTGGAACTGAATGCTATTTGAATAATATGCACAAGTAGCCTCTATATATTTTATGCATCACTTTTGTTGGCAAGAAAAAAAATATTATTCTACTGTGACCTTCATATTCTCTTAGGAAAAAGTGGATAGATTTCATAGTCTTCATATTTTAATAGTTGTATGCCATTTAGAACCACATTTACAACAGGAATATATGCTGGCATTTTGGAAAAGAAGTCTTATGATAATATAAAATCATTGGAAGACAAAACAATTAGTCAATATGTCCTAGAAACATTATTCTGTGGAACAAATACGAAAAATGTTGAACTGTGGAAATCACGATTTTCCTCCTTAATCCAATGAAATAAGAGTGGTGGGCTAAATTTTTGAAGGCTTTGAAGGCATATTGGGAAGCCAGTTCATCCCCTTATATTTTAATGAAATACTATTTTCATATATTTTCAATGATTTTATTGAAATCAGATGTTGCTGAATTTCCTGTTTGTATTAAAATATGTAAACATAGTATGTTTTACCCAAAATGCTAAGGCTTACAAGATTTCTAATGCCTGTGACCTTAAACTGCCTGAAGAGAAGCTTATTTACTATGTTTATAAAGGCTTAAAATAATAATAATAACAACACTAAAGGTAATGGTATGTCTGAAGGTGCCTGACATTTTACTAAGAAGCTGTAATGAAAGTTTCCCTGTGCAAACCATGTGCCAAGCAAGAATCCAATTGCCCTTCATGACTGAAGATGTGCTGCTCATTGTAGCAGACCTCAGAATGATGTCGTGTGACCTTTTTATCACTGTCCTCATTGATGTTTCTTTATGTGCTGGGTCATTCTTTCAATCCCTTCAAAAGAACTTGGTAAGTGGGTCTAGTCCATTATTTCAGATTTACTCCCACTTCTCTTTCTTGACTCTTTTTTTCGTGTGTCAAATGCAGACATAAGCAGATTTAATTATGGTCAGTCTACTGCAACTCTTTTTAAAATTCTGCACTGTTACAGAGTAGTTGCAGCTCTACATTCTTACCCATTTCTACTTTGTCATGAGTTATTTGCTCCTTCCTCATAACACTTCTGTCCTGCAGCCCCTGGCCCCACTTCCATGTAAATATTTTCAGTAATGCCAGATAATCCCTTTGCTTTTCCTTGTGAATGTTTCCAATAACCAACAGACTGCTGACTGGAAACTTGCACCTGCCAGTATCACGCTAACTTGCATGGTGGTGGTCTGCTCTGCACACAGCTTTGGAAACAGCATGCACCTCTCTGTGCTTATACCTACTGTTCTACCAGTGTGAACGTATCTTTTATGAATCCACCCCTTTTTGTTGACAGCTGATCTTCAGACCCAGCAGGAGGTCCAGCAAGATTGCCTGAAATAAAGTCTCAAATCTCCTTAGCAAATATTTTCCATTACTTGTAGTAAACTGCTTCCAAAAGTCAGGGAAGTTAAGTACAGCATACAACTGATTTAAGGAATGACAGCATATACAGTATTTTCCTCCACTACAGTATAATTACAATTTACTGTATAAATTTATCTTGTTTAGGTCTTGAATTATCCAAGTTATTTGCCCATTTCTGTTAGGTTTTCCCACAAACCTCACTCCAACTACCCGTGGTACAGTACTATGAACTGCACAAACATATCTGCTTTAATAGCTTTCTCCAATAAGGAGGTCAATAGAAATAGCACATACTGACCCATAATTGAATGCAAGAGGTTTACTGAAACTGATTAAGCTTTCAGAGTCATGCACAGGCAGCTATGCTCATACATCTCAACCATGCTGTAAGTGCACATCTTCCTTAATACTGACTTGCAGATTTATCAGTCATGTCCTAGGTCAAAGAATATACTCATGATAAAGCAACCTGAAAGTGCCTGACTGAACAATAATAATTACAATTAATAGAATACTTTGCACAAGGGATGGCTGATAGCATCACCAATCTTTCAAAATATATTGTGGTTGATAATGGTTGCTTAGGTCTGCAAATCTTTTCTTCATCACTTAAATTAATACTTTAACTTAATTTAAAATGCAAAGTCAAACTCAAAGCATGGGGCCAGATCCATTATATATTGATTGACTTTACCATTTAGTAGGAAGCCCAATCACCACATGAGTATTTTAGCTTTCATATAAAGTAAACACACAAATGAATGAGAAAAGAAACTGAGTTTCTTTTTTGGAATGGGTATCTTTTTGGCCTGGGGAAAGCATGAAACATAAACTTTAAAAAAATATCAATCAGACAACATTTAAAATGTTCCAGTTTTCACTGGAGAAAAAAAATATCTGTGCTGCTTTCTACCTTGAAAAGATATATTTGAAATAATGAGAAACCATGACTACCTTTATCCTGATTCAGGTACACTGAATAGTTACCCTTTAACACCATTTAGGCAGTTAGGGTAGAATGGGATTTGTATAAACCATGGAAACCTGTAAAGTTCAAAGTATTTCAGACACCAAGGTCATATTTTTCTCTGTGATTACAATTTTTACTTCCTGTTCCTTTATGTTGTTTTTGTTGGGTTTTTTTTTTGTTAATGGATTTGTGATACTTAACTTTAGATATCTAAAATTCTGATATCTACATATGATAGTTGTTTTGTAGTTCCTTTACTTGTTGATGGAAGAAAATAGGCATTATTTCACCACACTAGTTATCTGACCTTTTTTTTAATGTCTATTTTGGGGTAAAATGAGTCATTCCTGAAACTATTGACTGAATCTTTAGTGTAGTGGGACCCTGAGGCAAGAAGGCTACATGCAAATATCCAAATATAAGTGAACATAATGCACCCATAATAATCTCCCACAGCTTTTCAGATAGGTCATAGGTCATCTACGTACTCCTTTCTTGTCCCATGTTGTAGGAGGGTGGACTCAGAAGGCATTTGCACTCCAGGGCTCTTTCCCTCTCCTTCTGTCCATACATTTGGACAGTCATAAACTTCTTTATTCACTCTTTACCTTTATTTCCTCCCCTGTAGTATCCAGTGGGAAAGCCTTGAAGATATAGACACCTTCAGGTTGCTTAAAAGGTAAAAAAAAGTTAGTCACATTGTGCTGCACTTTCATTAGACTATGTCTTAATCAACAAAAGGTCAAATGCTTATAAATAATCTAAATCTAAATCTTTTTGCATACATACAATATACTATAAACATTCTGCTAATGTAAATATTAAGAATAATTCCTCTATCTTTACACTTCGAGCAAACATTCTAGTGGAATAAACTTCCTTTCTGCAACAGACCTAAATTGCATCTTATTTCACAACATGTTTCATAAGAAAGGAATTCTGTAAAAAGTATATATAGTATTAAGAACCATTTTTATAAGCTTTTATATAGAGGTTTTCTATGCTTTTATAGGCACATATGGCATTTCAAATTGCTCAAAGCAATAGTTACAGATTTAGAAATGTTCAAACACCAGTAACAGCATTATTACTGGCTACTTATGGGTTCTGAACTTTTCTTTCAAACGATACCTATAAGGGGCTCTTTCCAAAACCAAACAAAACAAAACAAAAAACCCGCACAAAATTCTGAAGCTCCAGTCTCAGTTTCAGAGAGGCTTTGTTTTATATCAGTTGTGTCAGAACCCTGAATAAAAGGGCTACTATTATCCAGAATAACATAATCCACATTTTTTTCTAGTAAGTAGCATACTAGCATACTTTCAGTGACAGCTTATTTTTTAATTTGACCTGTACCTAAAATTGCCAATTAAAGACATTTTGCCATTACCCAGAGCTTGAAATACATGTAGATATTATACAGGTAACATACAGAAATTTTTGAGTCAAGTATACTTTGATTTTTATAGAAATTAGGGGCAGGACTTTTGAGGATTTGGTTTCACATTCTTTGGTAACTTAATCCTATTATTAATGCAACAATACAAGAAAAAAAAATGGGGGAAAGGAAACTGATGTTTAAAACACTTAGTGGTCTAAATTCTGCTTTATAGGGAGAGCATTATAATTGCTATGTATCTTTGGTCTGAGCTCTCGATCTCTGCATATACTGATGCCAAAACGGCACAGAGTAACTGCTCAGAGACGAATTTTGTCTTTAAGCAGCAAAGGTATTTATTTCGTGCAACACTAGCTCCAAAGTTTTCAGTGAAAAGTTAGGTATTTTATATAGTTTTCGTGAGAGGTTACACAACATCTTTACATACATACTCATTTGATTTTGACACCTAATCATTCCATTCACAATAGGTGGGATCTAGGTGGAGTAGACCTTTCAATTTTCTTTGTTCAACGATTTCCTGACTTGATGGTCTCCTTATCTCCTTCAAGTGCCCACCTTATCTTTTCTAATTATTCAGAGTACATTCCTTTCTCAACACAAACAGCATCACCCAGAGCATTGTACCAAACTCATCCCGATTAATCTTTTTATTTTAAGACCTTGTTCTGTTTCAATACACAGTCCTAGGTTGTAATTCAGAGTAATTTATATTCCACTTCTGAATCAACTCCTAGAGGAAACTATCTGACTGTAAATAAGCTATAGAATGCTTATTTACTACAGGGCATTGACTTTAGAATCGCTGGAGACTATAAAGGTACCCTTGTGAATATTTTCCAACTGTTCATCTCTTTCCAACATTTGAAAATAGAGAATTATCTTCAGTCACCTGGCCAAGTCAAAAAACTTGTTTAAATACATGATAGCAGGAAGAAATTCCTCCCTACGGGGGTGGTGAGGCACTGGAACTGGTTGCCCGGAGAAACTGTGGAATCTGATTAATTTGCTTATATGTAGACAGCTTCTGCCCTTTGAGATGACCTGTCCTGGGGCACCCTGAAGGAACAGGGGACACTTCATCACCCATACCCTTCCAGTGTGGCAGCTGGAGACTATCCAGGATTCCCAAGGAAATCACAAACTGCACTAGATGCTCATGTCTGGGTTACTGAACTGAGCCTGGAAGATGGCTTAATCCCCTCTTGCTATAGCTAATTATAAGTGTTAAAGGTGAGAGGCAGCTGCCAGTTCAGACTTCTAAATGTTGGTGCCTATATATGAGTGTCCACATATGAGCTAAGTCTCTAAGCCTGCTCTGAGACAGGTCAATGTGTGCACTGAAAATAATTTTTGCTACTTTGACATGAAGTATATGGTAAATGGAATAAAATGCATACACCAACAGCAGTGTTGAATTAGCTTGCAGAGACACTTAGGTTTTTAAATCACAAAGGCAAGCAGGTCTGATACCAGGACCAACAGGAGACACTGGTACCCTGGTGCGGCACCTAGAGGCTGCGTGGGATGTCCTATGGAATTTCAAATGACACTAGACAGCTGAATTCTGAAAACTAAATGTTTTTCTAGTGTATGATCAGCTGAATGCCTCTCTAGACTCCAGTGACTGTAGGGAGTAGCTCTCCCTTGACAATAATGATAATGTTAGTCCAGAGAGCCTGCCTGCCACATAGATATCTTCATTTGGTTACCTGAACTTAAATGGTTTATACTTTTAATCAATTTTCATCATCCCTCCAGTGGCTGATTATATGTTTCTTCAATTTTCTTTTCTGTAAGCTAAATAAAGTAGTTCCCACAATCATAGTTCAATACCTCCATCTTCTTTAATTCCAATTTCTAAAAAAACAGGGAAGAGTTGAATCTCAATTCAAAAATTTGGAACTTCTATTTATTTAAAGTTATTTGGATCATCAGGATGGCAAATTCCCCAGTTCAGAAAGAATCAATCTAGTGAAGTCAACTAACTCTTGTTCCTCTGCTTCTGTCAGCAAATTTGCTACCAGCAGTGTTCAAACAGCACATAACCTGAAAAAAGGACAGTGAAGTAGCAAAATACATTCCAGTAGAGTGAGAGGGAACTAAAAACATTAATAGTTTGAGGGAACTAAAAACATTAATGGTTTGTGGACAGTGTGAGTTTTACATGACAAATAGCTGCACTTTGACTTTCATGTAGAAAGGATCTATTCACAGACTTTATTATTGGAAGTCCACCAATGAAGTTTCAGCATTTATATTGAGTTTTCCCTGGTCTCCTATGATTTAATCACCGTTTCATTTGGTTATCTCTGTTTGAACAGTTATATTCCAGGCGGTGTTAGAACATTTGAAGAAATACCTGCCATGTATAATAATTGTTCTGAAAAGACAATTGTTTACCTTCTCACACAGACCTGCAAAGATAATACTCTAGTGACCTCTAATAAAGTAATTCTGTCTATTAAAGCTAAATACTGTTAAATCTTAGAGTTAAATAAAGAGTGTGGTGACTTTTTTTGTGTGGTTTTTTTCGTTTGTTTGTTCTTGTTGATCATGAGTTTTGGGGTTTGGGTTTCTTTGGCAGATTATCACTTACTCAACTTCTCATACTTGCCCAGTTTAAGGAAATTCTGCCTCGCCAATTTGTCATAATTATAAATATAAAATGTGTCTTACAAAGGAAAAGCTTTATCATAAAAGGTGGATCTTGTAGTTTGCTAAAAGGCAAGCAGATACTGGCCTACGGTGGCACATATCTGCAGTTGCAAAGGACTAAGAAGTATCTCTGTTAATGCCAGGTCCTGCCACAAGTGGCTGGATCTCCCTGTGGCTGTGACACCGGAGTCAAAGACCCACAGGAAGTTAATATAGTTTTGAGCTCTGCTAATTCCTGGCCAGACTCCTACATTAAAAAGTCTGCTCTGCAGAGAAAGGTGCTGCAGGATGCAGTTGTCTCCCTGGCCACTTTGTTCGCAGAACACCTAGCGTAAGGCTAGAGGCGCTCTGCCTAGCTCAGGAAAGTTATGTGAGTTTACAGGTGAATGTAGAATGAGTTCCATTGCCCCTCAGGTTATCAAAAAACCCACAACCAACAACCAACACATCAACAAAAAGCCTGAAAAAATATGCACGTCCACGTAAATGAACATGTTTACTCTGACTATAGATAATTTAGAATTTAGGACTGGTTTTGCCTTGTACTAGCTTGTCTGAGTGGCATCTCAGGTTCAGTTAGACCTTCGGACCAACTTGCAATGCTGGTTTTTCTGAGTAAAAGGCCAGTGCTGCCATCTTTTCATGGAGTTAATGACACTTTCCACTTCTATTCTCCTTTAAAAGAACTGTTTTCCATTACCATGCAAAAATCTGAATGTATTTTAAAATGCATTTTGCAAAGCACTTACTTTTATTTCCTGAACTAGCTTGTTGTTCAACATAATTTTCAGATTGTTTAGTCTACTACTTATCTGGATTGCCAAAAAGTAACTTCAAACTCCTTTTCATCCATATGTGTAACTTTGATGCAAAGCCAGTAAGGCAACTATGAAATCTGTTTGTAATGACACAGAGTAGACTCCTGGGCCCTTCCTGGATCATCTACTAGTCTGAGTTACAGTAACGGTTGTGATTTATCTCAAACCACACTATTATCATGCTATTTAGAGGAATGATGGAGAACTTCAGTAAAGCAGGAAATAAAGGGAAAAAATCCTGTTATTATATCAGGTTCTTGTAAAGACCTACCTCTACAGTGACCAGGTATCTTCAGTAAACCTGAATTCTGTAGTGCTGCTCTGCCATAGAATATAAGATATCTAAAAATATTTAGTGAAGACAATTTCTCTCTCATGTAACTCATTCCGTTATCTATAGTGTGTTGTGCATTTCTTTACAACATTCTACAAGTTTGCCTAAGGATCTTTTTGACCTGAGATTTTCGAAAGTAATTTATGCTTTGTGTAACCTCAGTTTTGATTTAACACCTTAAAAAGACCTGATAATTAGACACCTTTGGATGTCACCTGTTTCAACAAAACTATGTCAAAATCTTTCATTAAGCAAAAATGAACTCATCATATATTTTAAGCTAAGAATTTACTGTTAGTATTATTAATGTTTTAAGAGTCAAATAGTCCATATTAATTAATACAGGAAATCATAATGAATAATGGTAACAACCTCAACCCACCTATGGCTAAAGTGATCCCAGACCAGCACTGACACCTTGCTCTGTCAGGTTGTTGCAGACCCTGTGGCCTTTTACAAGAAATGTCAAAGATCTTATTTACTGGGTTATATACACACAGAAATAATTCCCTTGTATTTATGTGGCACTATGCTCAGGGTAATTAAATTTATATGATTTCCATGTTTCAAGCCAATCTTTCCATGCTGTATGGTTTTAAGCCTGTAAGCACCTCTTTCTGCATGATGTAGGCATGTCCTTTTTTTGGATAACAGGCACGTGGAGTGTCCTGCTGCCTTGGAATAGAACTAATCTTTAATTAACATGAAATCTTTTACAACTACATATACATGATGCATATATATGTTATATTGTAGAGGAATTATAGAGGACTGTATGAAAAGTTTATTTGTAAAAAGTTTGTGATGATTGGTAAAAATATGAGGTATGAAACGTGAAAAAGAAAAAAGGGGGGAATTGTAGAGGATTGAAGCTGGGTTAGTTAGCATTGATAATATATGACTGTGGGCTGGCTTCAGAGGCAGTGGGTTGGCTGATGTAGATAAGGTGCAGCTGTGGCTGGTTCCACTAAGTGGTTGGGCAGCCAAGGAAGAGAGAGGAGGAGGAAGCAGAGAAAGCGCATGTGCCCTGGATGAGGAGAGACTAGGAGAAGGCAGCAGAGGGACTGTATGAAGAGTGTGCTGGTAATGAGATGGTAAAAGACCTTGTTGCAGCTGGCTAGTTTGGAGAGTGCTATGACATTATATAGCTTCCAAATTTCATGCATTAATATATGAACGCAACCTAAATTTTATCTGATTTCTATATATAGCTTCTAAATTTCAGTATTTAAAAAAAAAATATATATATATGCTTAATACATTATGTTTTACACCCACTTCCCCTCTTATAGTTTACTGAAGGTAAAATAACCGTCAAGAATGATTTATAATATTTACCATACAAAGGAGGTATAATATAATGGTAATGAGGAGGCTGTTGACTGTCCTTGCAGCAGTTTCTGTGCTCACATGTTAGGCATATATTAGCACTTCCATGCAGTCTCTCCACCATCATTATGGTTACATCCCACGCTCTACAATGCCAGATATTTATCACTCATTTTCTTTAAGCTGGAAGTTGTAAGGGGAAAGAAATCATATTTAATAAATAAACAAATTAACATGGGAGATTCAAATGTTTTACTATAGCAGATCTTCCATTTCCTGGATTAGTGTTTAAAGCTCTTGTGCAGTCATGTGAAAGGTAGCTCTTCCACTCTTTTGAGAGAACTTAGCACTGACCTTTTGTTAGCAAAACAGAGACATGATCAGAACATGACAGCATGGAACTTAGACTACAGATCCATTTATATCAACCGGTAATTTCTGGCTATTAAGATATTTCCCTCTTTGCCTCTGCCTCATGCCACTTTTAGCCTTTATCATGCCTTTCCTCAAGCGGTTTTTAACATATAAGATAGCCAACAACGTGGAGTATACACATATATATTTTACCCATTTTGTATGACAAATCAACTCGCCACAGGATCTTATGAGTGCCAGAGACAACCCAAGATAGGTGAAGAAAAATGTGTATGGGGAAAGGAGAAGAAAATTAGAGAGGAATTGTTTCAGCTTGTCCTGCTGTGAAACTACAGGCTTATGCAGCATTCTGCCTAGGTTTTGAATTCCAAGGTAGAAGAGATTAATTTATTTTTCCTTTTTCCTCTTCTTCCTTTTTCTTTCCCCTTGACATAAAACTTATGGGGGACTGATAGAGTGCAGTATGCGTGTATGATTGCTCAGATTTCTAATAGCTATTTAGTTCAACCTTTTTTTTTTTTTTTTAACCCTTTTTATTTGATATTGACAAAAAGGAATGAGGGTGTTATTTCTATGATCATAAATATCAGAGAGAGCAATTCTCAAGGATCATCTGTATTAACATGTGAAGATTTGTTAGCAGAATAAACCAGGTGCTCTGTCTTGTTTGTTATTTGTCATTCACCACTCTGCTGAAGCCTCAAGTCAATTATTCAAAGAGCAAAAATGTCATGTCACAAAAAATGCCATGACAAGTCTCAGTGCCTTGCAAGAGACTGAGTCTTTAGTGAGGCATCCATAAGTTAGATTTTGCCTGCCTAAACAGATCAAGCAATGATGCATGGCAAATACATTTATAAAAATCAAAGCCTATTTGTGAATAGAAATAAATAACTCAGTAACTGTAATAAAGAATTCAACATGCCCCAGTTTAAAGACTGAACTATACCCTCACCTTTAGAAGCAGTCCCACCACACCAGTCCTCAGGCACAATCGTACAATGGATTTGGGCAGCTTTCCCTGGTGTTGCTCCTGAGCTAGCTGATCAGCAGCAAGAAGCAGCTTTGAAGTCCTTCAGACTAACATCTTTCATGGGAACTAAAATGCACTTTAAGTATAATGTTGCTATTAATAATATCAACTGCATAGACTCGGAGGCCAAGTTTTACTCTGTTTCGTTGATACAATCCCCTGACTTTAAAGGGGCTTTATAGATGTGAGTGAGGGCAGAATTTGTTCTATTTTTGACTTAAACTGTTTCCCTATCCACCTATGGGAGCTTGCCACTTCCACCAAGAATAAAAAGTATAATTAACTAGATTTTTCTTAAATGAGTTTCCTTCTTTTAGGAAAAACAGGAAAGCTGTGACCAATTTGAATCTCTTTTTGAAAGAGGTTTTGTAATATATATACACACACATGTATGTACAGATGTATATATGCATATATATATTTGTATGTATATATTTGTATCATATATAGTGACCTCAAAACCTACATGTAACCCATTGTTACGCTCAAAATGTTGTTATGGGTGAAGGGAGCATACCACAGGTGGAGGTAAGACTTTATCATTGGTGTAATCAACATTTTAAGAGTCTAGTAATCCAAATTATCTAATTAATACAGGAAAACCTAATTAATATTCTTAAAATTGTTATACAAAACCAACATTTCCAGCACCTACTGCTGTTCCCTGGTGCTGTGCTTACCCATTCATGTGTCTCTGGGTCATAAGCCAACAATCCTACTCACGAAATGGGGTTGGGAAGGCTTGTGACAACCTGAGGTCTTTTCTGGGAAAGTATGTTCATGGTGGTTCATGGTGAGTTCAATGTTCTTCCTCATTGGTCTAGTGGTCTGCTTTGGTGTATTTTTGAATGCTTCCTCACCTCTGACTGCTGCTTTGTCTATACTTCCAGTTCAGGTGTGAGTGTGAAATGTTTCATTTTGAAGGTGACATCGTTTACTCTGCTTCTGAGGCTGTGTTTGATGAGACAGCTCTTACAGCTGTATACTTCAATCATCCATTTCCTGCTTCCCCATCATGTTTGTGAGATTAGAAATAGGAGCCAAATGGGGAGGCGGGGAGGGAAGAATATTTCAATCCCATTGCTTCCTAATACTATCAAAATACAAAGCATGTGTATTTTGCATGGTATGGATAAAAGTTCAAAATCTGCACATTTCTATAAGACACATGTCATATTCTAAGTTCTGCATGAACATCTGGAAGAACCATATGGATCCTGGTCACATCCTAATATTTATTTATTTGAGGTCCGGCCAGAATACAAACCTGAAGGATGACACTACACAATGGAGATCACCATCTGCAGTAGGTATAGGCCTCATGGTGAGTCTGATGTTCATGGTATATGTCCAGTAGCAGAAGCTTATGGCCTTTTGTAGATTGGCATACAAAAATCTAAGGCAGAATAATACCTGCTCAAAAATTTTGAAAAATAAAGTCATTGCAACTTGGTGTCAACAGTCTAACTTCATGCATATGAGAAAAAGAAGCAAACTATTGAGAAGAAATAATGTATTCTACTAAGCTGATGGAGAAGAGGAAAAGAAATAAAACTGATTCCTATGTAGGTATTTTGACAGTTAAATATAAAAGTGGAAATAACATTGATATTTTCAAGGGTTTTGCAATTTATTGGTTGTCTTCTTCACCTCTCCTTATTGTATGTGTTTCTGCATGTAACATGGATTTGGAAAAAAATCTGATGAGAATTAGAATATTTTCTATTTTATTAATAATAGGTCAAAATATTTTAGTAGTTTTGTAATTCTATTATTATACCTGTCAGGTTCAGCACTATCAAGCTTGATTTTGGTGTGCTTGATTTGCTGTACAGCCATCTAAGTGATTTTAAGCAGTATTTTCATCTGTTTCTTATGGAGTAATTCAATACATTCCTTTCAGATACTACTTCCTGTTTAGAAAATATTGCCTCCAGTCACAATTATTGTTTAAGTGATGTAAAAATTCTACACATCTTTTCTTTGTTATACAAAGAATTTTGGAATGCTTCCTTTTTTCCACATTTTACAGTTATTTTACCTGTTCAAGCTATCTAAGCTGGGGCAAAATTCTTTCCACATGCATAAGCATGTCACACACAAATTTCCAAAGAAAATTTTATCAGAAGATAGAGCCTGGAGAGACTTTTCTTGTAGTCCATGTTTTACTGCATAGCACATCTATGTGACCCAGTGGTTAAAATCTAATTTATTATTTTTAATTGGGATGTATCTAGTGGTGAAGACAGAGCTGATTGAATTCCTTCTCCCCTGCTGCTGAACTCTGTTAACAATATGCTCACCTTGGCTTAAGCAAATATTCCTACCATTTGGATTAATCGGATCTTTATGGACTGTCTTTACTTTACTTCAGAACTTCAGGTACATTTCCAATTTGTTTAAATGTTTTGAGTTCTTTTCTAGTCTTCAGCATAACATGCAGAAGATATATGAAGGTTATTTTGCTGTGAGTTCTGCCTGACTTCTGAGTTTTTGATACGTTATACTATTACTAATGGAAGCAAAGGAAATAATTTTTCTAGCTCCAGACAGCAATTATTCAAACTAGCTTTTCCACAACACTGGGAAATGTAATGAAAATATTTATTAACTCTTAATTTTTCTTTTTGACTCCTAAAATTTATTACAGTAGCTGTATTGGTATATTTTCTACTTTAACGTATACAGTTACAAAGCAAACAGGAAAACAAAAATTTAAAATCTCACAAAAACCAAAGCAGGATTGAAAAATAAAATTTCATGTGGGATTCTCTTTAAACTCTGATAACTAATTTTAGGTGCAGTGAGTGACTTATCTAACTATTCTTTTACCAAAACTTTCAGAAGCTCTGGTCTGTCAAGAGCTCTCCAGGTCTTCTGTGCAAACACATGCAGAAACACTTGCATGAGTGAATGCGTCTGCTCATATATATAAATGACACTTTTTCCTTAATATGAATTACAACCTGTAATAAATAATATAGTAGAATACTGTGAAAAGATTGTTGTCTTATAGTAAAATGTTTGATGGTAGATGAAGTCAGTATCAGGGAACTAGTATCAACCTATATATTGAAAACAAACCTCCTGAGCATCTTTAAAGGAATAAATTCCTAAATAGTCATTTCTCTGTCTAATGTATCTAAACATTGTTTCAGGAATCTCTTATAAATAGGAGGAATAACTAAGCACTGAATAAACCTTTTGCTGAGTTGTAGCATGCCCATCTTGTCTATCAGCCACTCCCCCCAGAGTATCACCTGCAGAGTTGCTGAGGATGCCCCCTGTCCCAGTGTCCAGGTCATTAATGGAGAGTTTAAACAGAATTGGCCTCAGTATAGGCCCCTGGGACACATGAGTATCTGGCCTTCAGATGGACTTCATGTTGCTGATCACAAGCGTTTGGGGCCATAATTCAGCCAGTTTTCAGTCTATCTTGCCAAGTAGTTAGCTCTTCCATACTTCAGCAGTACTTATTCCTCTTGAATAGCCCAAATCCAGCCTTTCTTGTTACCTTTTCTGTTCAACTGCCTGTAAAATAACATGTTCCCTGTTCAAATTTTTTTCCACAGGGGCCGTAAAAAAAACCCCAATCAAACCCAAACCCAAAAGAACAGGCTGTAAAGTGAATTTAACATCTTAGGAACTGAGTAATCACTATTGACAGGATGCAGGAAAGACTATTTATCAAGCATTTAGTTTCCACTCTGCCACCTCGCTGAAGTGAACTGCAGCTGACTTTCTCATCCTATCATTAACTTCAAAATCACAGAGCTTTTAAGCATATCTATAATGGCCATACTTAGTCATCTTGAAAATCCAGTGTGAAAATATATTATTTTATTTTAAAATTATACCTTAGAAAGTTGTTTGGGTTTTTATGTCCTTAGGAATGACGTAAGTCCCAGAAAATGCTCCACATAATACAGTGTACCAAAACAACAGAGGAAACCTGCTTAAGACAGAAGTATTTTATTGTTTAAAGATGATCTCTGTCCATAGGTGGGAAATCAGAAATACAAAAGCACAGTGTTGTACATCACATAATATATTTATTAACTCAGAAGAACAAAATTGTTATTGAAGTTATTTGTGTAAAATGAGATTTTTCCCTTTATTAATGGTGAATTACCAACAGAAAATAGAGCCCAGATATATATAAATGAGCAGAAATTTGATGAAAGAAAAAACCCTCAAAACAAACCAACACTCAAACTACCAAGAATTCAAAATGCATAATTGACTTAATAATCTGTTTCACAATGGTACCAGAAGTAGGATTTGCAGACTCAGCTTGGATTCACTGCAAAGATCAAGCTGGTTTTAGAGTCAATGTTAAAATGAATTACTAGAAAACTTAACTGTAGCAATGCAGAAGCATGATATAAAGGTAAATGATTTAATGTTGTTGTGATACCATCTGAATATCTCTTTTGTCAGAGCAGCTAATACTAAAGAGCAGCATCAAGGGGTGAGCTGGGTGACAGCATCTTTTCTTCTACTTCTGTCCAGAGAAGTCAAGAAATGGCAAAATAAGCACAACTCAAGCACACTGTCTGCAGAAGTCTGGCCCTTAAAATATGAGTCACCATCTGTATGGCTGCCTGAGAAGACATGTGTCTATTACAGACACATTTCTTCATCCCAGGTGGGATCAGAAACCTCTCCTTGATCATACAGTTAATAAAGAGGACCCCAAGGATGCATTATGGTCTCCATGACTTTTGAGATTGTGCCAACTCAGCAGATCATAAAACTAAATTTTTTTAATACAGACTGAGCATGGGAAGGAATGAATACTTATAAAAAGGTAAGAACGGGTTTTATATTAATACAGAACTTCATAGACTCTGCCATGAATGCCAGCTAGCATTACTTTATGAAGAAAAACATAAAAGACTCTTTAAAAAAAAAACCAAACTATTAAACTAATGAGAGTTTATTTCTAAGACTTTGGTTTGTACTTATGCAGAATCTGGGTCTATTTTTGAGTTTTGGGGAAAGAGTGTTGAGGAGAATGCAAAAGGCTTTTACTGAAAAGTATGCAAGTGGAAAACATCTTAAGAAACTGGCATTGTACCAAGAAATTCTGGACAGAATCAGGTAGCTACAAATGCAAATCTGGAGTATTTTTTCATCTGCATTCACATATAAGTGAAGAATGCAAGTTGTTGCTATTATCAATGTAATTCATACCTGCAAAGAGGCCAGTTTGCTTTTGGCTAGGTTTTGGTCACAGCTGGCATTAAATTGACAGATGTTATGTTTTCCTTTCTTTTAATTTTTGCTTTCTGTGAATCTAATACAGACAAGTAAATTATTTAATAAGCCTGATTAAATATATTGAAATATTTTTCTAAATATTAGGTTAAATTACAGTATTTTTGTTTTGTTTATTTTTATGAACTGTCCTGGACTTTCAGCTTTGTTAACTACTGCTAGCTGTTTATCTGATCTTTTCTGACTATATTAGTGCAACTAACATTGGGCAAATTGTTACCTGATTGATGTATTTTTTCACTAGACTAAGGATTTGGAACCATTATTGCAGAGTTTTGTGACTGATATGATGACTCTATGCTACCCTGAGGTCAGATCATAAGGAAAAGCAATTTGAAGTATGATGAAGGAGACAAAAAAGAAAGGAAAAGAAAGACAATTTGTGATAGCAATTCTACATGTAGTAAAAGAGGACAGAAGAAAGAGAACAAATACAAGGAACAATTATGGAAGTAGAAGGAAAGGAAGAGAGACAGGAATGTAGAAAAACTTGCAGATAAAAAACCTATTAATAAACTATTTCTAAACACTTGAAAAGAACTGACTAAATAAAAACATTATCAAGAAATGGTTTGTGACTGTCAATTACTTAACAGAGAGAATCAAAGTACAAATTGTGTGTTTCAGCCAATTACTCTTAAGATGGTATAAAAGCATTTTAATTGTAATCAAACCCTACATTATTCAACATGGATATTAAAGGAAATAATGAGCAGTCATAAATAAAGTGACCCATTTATCTCTTTATCTGTCAGCTTACCAAACATAAGCATTAAATTCAAGCAAACTGAATCAAAAAGCAGAACCAAGTTAATTAGCTTTACTGAATTAGTAGAACATATAAACTGAAGGCTACTTCAAGGTTGTTGAAATTTCTCTTACCTTAAAGCTCATTTAGATTTGAATGTATAGAAATAGATTAAAAAAAAGTCACTCAAAATCAGAATAGAATTTTTTTTTTTCCAGAAAACAATGTATGCATCCTCTAAGGATGTTGTTGAAGGCATGGGATCCTCAGCATAAGCTAAGTTTTAAGATGTGGAAATCTCACATCACAAAAACAGAGCTGAGGGACATTCCCTGTGGGATCTACAAGGTTAGTATGTTATGCTTACATTGGGTTTCAGGCGGTGTCTAAAGAATATCACTACAGATAAGGCCAACAACCAAAAGCAACATTTCTCTAGCTGGAATAGATGCCTTGAAGAATTTACTTTGTTATTATATATTATTGCATGATTATAAGAGTTACTAAGAGGCTTTACTTTAACAGAAGTTGTGGATTGGATTAGCTTATAATATCCGTTGCACAAGCATTGGTTGCTTTAATAAAATTTAAAAAAGCATCTATAGAAAATGGCAGTTTTTATATAACATTACTGATTTTATATATTTCAAGTGTTAATATTTTTTCTCCCAACACTAATTTTACTTCCTTACTTTTTCATTACTCTCACTGGTTTTGTTGCTTGCCTTTGGATTTTCCTGTTTCTGGTTTTCAGTATGGTCTTGCTTATCTTTTACATAAGAAAACATACAAAGATTTTAAATAATTTTGACCATCCAGAGTGATAATAGAAGTTGTAAAAGTGCCTTCTCTTTTTCTAGGGAGTTGGTTGTATTAGAGAGGAAAATATCTTTATTCTAGCTATTGCCAGTTTGCATGAATTGTGTATATTCACAAGAGATTTCACTATGGAAGATGAAAGAACTCACCAAGTATACAGAGACCCAAATTTTGGATCTTAACAGGAAGTTAAAGGAATTGGTGGGCTTGGGCAGATGAAACAGAAGAAAAGTGTAAGATTTCTGAGACAGTGTAGGAAACAGGGATGTAAAGGCAAGAATAAATGAGGCAAATGAAGAATAAGAAGGTACAAAAGTAGGAGCTTTGCAGACCCAGCTGTAACACTAGAGCTAAATTATCCAGTTAGTCAAATGCTAATAAAGCTAAAAAGTGGCAAGTGCTATCTATATTTCTCCATTTGTAATTATATTTATGTTATTTGTCATTTAAGACTAAGGGCGTGTTTTTTTATGCTGTGCATTATCTGGGCAAAACTGAAGAATCTTGCATATAGTAAAGTTTGGAAGGACTTTGATTTATACTTGAACAAGAAGAAAAAAGCTGACTATCATTGTTATTATTTGCTATATTGCTCATTTATATTATGTCCAGACTATATTGTTTTGTTATCTTTACTCTCACATACCTCCAAAATGAATCTTTTTTCCTTTCATTTGGAAAGGATAAATACCCTGTCGAACTTCAAGAAAAATTCTTAATGACTAATGTAAATATATTTTGGGAAGACATTACGTTGATGGATTTGTGCCATATGGCTTACTGGTGTGCTATTAGTGAGTGAAGAATTTACTAGCAATACCTCTGTAAACCTTTCTGAAACACGGAGAGGCATTTATTATCATACAGATCAAAACAAAAGAAGGTTACCACTTGCAGTCTGCAAGTGCATGTGTTCATGTATATCAGTAGGTTACATTATCTCAAGATTTCATGATGGTAATTTTTGTGCTTTTTTTCTGGTTATAGAATAGATAGGGCAGATGAGGATTTGGAGTCCTTTATCTAACACTTAGTGATCCATTTCTCAGGCCCTTATAATTAAGTAAATCCAAGCTATATGTAATGTCCAATGAAATTTGGACAAGCAGCAAAGGATACTTCAGCTTCAGAAACAGAAGAGTAATTACTAATAATTGTTCAAAATGGTTTGCAAATGCTTTCTTTTTTTGTACGACAAGAAAGTAGTTCTTTTATTTGTTAAACATGCACTACCAAACTTCATGTGTGTCATAAAGTAGTTTATCTTTTCTTCTGGCTATCTTGTTATGTTTTATCAGACACAGAAAGGTGTGCTGCTTCCTGTTTTTTTGCAACTTAAACTATTAAAAGCAAGGAACACCCTGCACTCTCCTTGTAATGGTAAAATTTCCCCTTGAGATATGATGAGACACTGAGGTATTGACTCCTTTCCCCCTTAAAGACCTGTGCAATCCTTTACAGTTCCTTGACACAGAAAGGTATCTGAAGGCCTTTTTTCTCTTTAAATAGGTGGAATAGTGTCAGAGGGCATGTACAGAAGGAGTAGGTGAATAATGTGGTTTGTTGGGGTTTTGGTTTTTTTAAAAAAAATCCTTTTCTTACCAGATTCCTTTTGCAATTCTTAATGAACTGCTGTGGGGGGGCTAAATCAGGAAAGCAAGGGACCCCAAGAGACTACCTGGGTCAGGTCTAAAGGGACCAGAAAGTATAACATGGAATAGTTAATCTATTTCTTTGTCACTCAAAGACCCATGTATCACCTTGTTCCTTCTTGCTGTACCCTCACCAACACCACTTGCTTCCCACATGAGTACTACCCCAGGACAACAGTAAAAGTAGGATCCATTTAACAGTTTTGGGATGGTTAGAAACATACAGAATTTCTGTGAGAATTATTGATGCCTGTGTAAGTAGACACAATATCCCTTCCCTTTCTCTTGATGTAACACTTAGGGATTTGCATCGGTTTGAACCTTCTTCAAAACTGATCTTTGTTTCCAGATTTTTAAGAAGTTTGTTACCAAGTGACAATTTTAGTATTACATTTCTTATTTATTTATTATTATACATAATTAGAACTGAGGGGTTGATAGATGAAAATAAAAAATAAAAACAAACTTTCAAATGTAAACAGAGGGGGCTGATATTGAATATAGGAGACTAATATATTTGATTCAGAAAAATAATCTATTTCAGACTCATTGCCTTATATTGGCAGTTTATTTTTGTTATTTAATTTTCAGATTATTTGCTCTGCTTTTGATCTAGTTTAACTGCTGACATAAATTCACCTAAAGAGAGTATCATAGTGTTGACATAAAAAAAATAATATTGATAAAGTTAATATGAACACAGTTTTTACAGAATTGATGATTGATAACTGTAGCCAACATGATAATCACAAGCATGAGATGGACAGCTAAGTAGAAACATCTCAAAGGAGCCAATAAAATAAAAATACCCAACCTGTGAAATATCAACTGGTGTAAAATGGTGTACATGCCTTCAATGATATTTTTTGTCTGTTCTTGCATTTAACTGCAAATGTACAATCAGTTTCACTTCATTTCTGTGTAATCAGTTAGATAGGCATGGCTTTTTATGTTGCTGGAAAGACTCTTGAGTAGCAGTAGGAGGGCATGTATCCTAGTAATAATGAACTGGTTTAAAAAGACAGAAATTAACCCTTTTTCTTGTTAAAAATGAAAACTATATCTTACAGGGGTTTTTTATTTCGTTTGTTTTAACATGATGTTTAAAATAATTTCAAGCAAGAGTGCTGTACCAAGCAGATTGCAAAACATCCTGGCCACAAACGTTTCAAAACATGACTTAGTGACTATGGTGGGATGACCTTGGTTGGGTGCCAGGTGCCCACCAAGCTGCTCTATCACTCACCTCCTTAGCAGAAGGGGGGGTGGTGGGGGGATGGTGGGGAGAAAATAAAACAGAATAAACTCCCAACATTGTCGGTCAAAGTAAAGGCAGTTTAATGAAGCACTAGCAAAAGTCATGTGCATGGAAACAAAGGAAAAAATGCTGTTATTCTCTACTTCCCATCAGCAGGTGATGTTCGCCCACTTCCCGGGAAGCAGGGCTTCAGTGCATGTAGCGGTTGCTCTGGAAGACAAATGTGGTAAATAACGAATGCCCCCTCTTCCTCATCCTTTCTCTTAGCTTTTATGTCTGAGCAGACATCATATGGTATGGAATATCCCCCTGGTCACTTTGGGTCAGCTGTCCTGGCTGTGTCCCCTCCCAAGACCTTCCCACCCCCAGCCTGCTGGTGGTGCAGGAGGGAATGTTGCAGAGAGAGCCTGGGTGCTGTGCGAGCCCTGCTCAGCAGCAGCCAAACCCCTGGTGTGTTATCCCCACCTTTCCAGCTACCGATGCAAGCACAGCGCTGTGGGGGCTGCTGTGTAGCTCAGCCAGACCCAATACAGTGATTACTCCAGCTAATACAGCTTTATACTAAGCAATGCACAGAAATTAGTATTTTAAAATAACTTCAAAAGAAACCTGAAAAACTAAACTTTCACCAAAAAGATCATGGGGGCAGCTATCTTTGAGTATGAGGAATTGCATGGAAAATACTGATGGAATTCTACCTTTGTGGAGCTTGTTGTAAGAAAAAAGAATCAATTTTTTTAAAAAAAATTGGGTTTAGGTGCCTACAGAAGATACAGAAAACCATTTTTCTTTTTACTTTTCTCTCTCTTTCTGCTGAGTGGAGGGGAGTGAGTGAGCGGTTGAGCGGGAGCCTAGCTGTTAGCCTTGGCTAGCCCACCAAGACCATTTCAATTGTTAACCAAAACTGTAGGCTGTTATAGACATATGAAATACATCCACTGCCCCTAAAACTTTGCAATGCAGAAGAAAATCAGTTTCAACAAAGACACTAGAGCTTCAGGAAGCCTGTTCTCCATTTCTGGGTCATGGGCAACAGTCTAATTCTGTATTAGCTAAAAAAAAAAGTCAGCTTTTGTAAATCTTAGACATTAATTACTCATGTAGTCAGGATCTCATTTTAGCTCCTTTGTTCACTGCTGCTTTTTCATTCCTACAACCCATGAGAAATGTGTTCTATTGAAGGGAATTGTAATTGCTTACATGTATATAAATACAATAATTGAGGAGCACAAACTTTGTCTTTATTGGCAAGTACAAAAGGTTTGACTAAACTGGCCTACCTGAGATATTTATAAGCAGAAAGACAAATTTTAGAATGTGAAGACCTGTGTGCAAGTCGTATTAAAAAAAAAAATGCATTTTCTCTGTTTATAAAATAATTGATTCACTGTCTGTGAGTGTGATTTTCAATGGTACTCTGTGGAGATCTCTACTGTGTTTGTCTGGGTGAAAACTGATATGTGTGTCAATTCGTTTTCATTTTCTTTTCAGAGTTAATTAGGAAGTATTAAGTACAGAGGAGGGCAGGGGGTAAAGAATTTTATTAGGCATATGCCAAACAGTTCTGCAGCTATTCTAATTAGATTTAACTTCCAAAGGCATATAAAAAGGAACCATCAGAGGGAGTTATTAGAAGAACTGTGCTAAACAATTTAAGTCATTTGGAACCTGAAGAAATAAAGTGCATATTCTGTTTTGCCTCATTCTATTTCTGAAGAAAAGTTGACCAAATTTTGTGGAGACTGAGGAGAGATTTCTTATTTAATTTTTAGCAGACAAAATCTTTGAGATTGATAAAAGCTTACTGTCCAGTATTGGGTGTGCTTTCTTAATTCCAAGTTGTCTTGGAAAAAGTGGTTTTGAAGTTAACACCTACGTGACGTGACGCTGCAAAAGAACAAGCAGAAAAGGACAAACTAAACACAAACTCTCTACTGTGCCTTGAAGAGTGCAGAAACTCGGCTAGACTTGACCATTAGCAGTATTTGGACCAGTATACAAGATGTTTTGCAGAAGTACTGAACAAGGCACCCGCCAATTCAGTCCCTGGTTATTGCAACATTATGAATGGCAGGGGCTTGATGAAGACTGACAGAAGTATTAGATTTTTGCCAAATGTAACCAAGTGGATGCAATTATATTATATGTTTATTAACAAACAAGATAATTTTGAAAGACCACCTGTCCTGGCAGCAGGGAGAGAGGGAAGAGAACAGCTGCCCTGAGCTATTGCCAGCTGTCTCCCCATTTTAATGCTCAGATCCAGAGTCAAATGGCTGTGCAGAGCCCTAGCAGATTTGCAGAGCAACCTGCTTAGGACAGACTACTCTCAAAGTAACTTTTGTCTCACCTCAGGGCTTCCTCTTAGGAATCATTTCATGGGCCATGATGGTCAAAAGAATTGAAGCCTCATCAAATTCTGAACATCCTATAGCACTGGGATGGCAGATATACATGAAGCTATAACCCTATACTGAGACAGTAAGACAGAAGACTTGCTTCAGTTTGACCAAGCCATGACCAGAGAAAAGCAAGGTGATGCAAGGCAAGGCAAGGGAAAAGCACATGCTACTGTATGAAAAAGAAGAAAGTAGAGGGTAAGGCCTCAGTATCATAGTTTCTCCAAAGGTAAATTTATTTAACAACGTCGAATCCAGATTTGTTTTAGAATATGCAGGTGTCATGGTTTCATTCCACAAGCAGCCTCACAGAGCATGCTATTCTCATATCTAGCAGTCATACTATAATTGTGATTTCCAAGATATCAAGGTCTATAAATAATATCTAAGAAAAGAATAAAGAAAAAGCAGTGTAAAAGGTCATATATTATCCTACTAGTCCTGTGATCCTTTTTCATTGTCTATTGTGATAAGCAGCACGTAAGAAGTAGTTAAGACTATCTGAAAAGGTCAAAGGCCGGTCTAGCCTTCTATCTAACCTGAGACTGTGGCATGCACTTTGTAGAAAAGATAGCCAGAAATATAAACCCTCAGCTTCCAAAAAGACTTTTCTTCCGTGACTTTTTTTGAACATTTTGCTTTTCAGGGAGTTCCACAGATTTATATATCTTGTATAAAAATACACAATGTAAACCTGCTGCCTAATCCTTTACTCATCTGCCTCAGCTCTCTAGTAAAACTATGTAAAAAACATGTGTAGTCCATCTTTTTAATGCTGTCTTTGATTTTAGAAACCTGTATCTTATGGTCTTTCCGTTTTCTCTTTCCCAAGAAGAAGAGTGATGGTCTTTTAATGTCTCCTGACAGAACAACTTTTTCACATCATTGATCATTTTCTTTGCTTTCTTTCTTTTTTAGTTCTATTACATGATCTTTGAGATGAGAGGATGAGATCTGCATAAAGTGCTAAAGATGGGGGGGGTGGGGGGGGGGTGGGGCACGGGTGAGGGCTTTCCACAGTGGCATAATGGAATTGTCTGGTTTGTTCTGTATTTCTTTCTTAATAACTCCTCAAGTTCAGTTTGACTTTTTGAGCGCTGATGTTCATATAGCTAATATTTTCAGAAAACAATCTGCAATGACTCCAACATCTTTGGACTCACTGCAGTCTATGGATAACTGAGATTATTTTCCCTATGTGAACAACAGACATTGCATTTTATTTGCTACTTTACTGTCCTTGCCCTTTCTTCTGATCTCTCAACAAACTCATAGTTCAAATGAAAATATAAATAAACAACTTCCGTCTACATAGGACTTGTGCTGTTGTATCCATCTTAAATTAGTCATTGGTTTTTATTCTTGAGTAGAAGACCAGCCTAAAGGCAACCTCCTGTATCTTTCCAACGGTGCTTCTGGTTTTGGGTTTTTTTTTCTGTGTGTGTGTGTTTGGGGGGGTTGTTTTGTGTTGTTGGTTTTTTTCCTAATCAATTCCCTACACCTGTGGTAGGTCTCCTGCTCTCAGCTGTACTCAGTTTTCTCTCAATAATGAACATGTTGCCTGTGTGTTCAACACAGAGCAGTCTCAGTGCATACACTGAGCCTTTGCCCTTCCTATTTTCAAAAAGTCAGAAGATTGAGATCAGCTGTGCACTAGTTAATCAACAGCTTACCTTTTAGGCACTGCACACTGGCTATGTGGTCCATTCTGAAATGGGATTTTGGGTGGCTGGTCTACAGTTTACATTCATGCTTCCAACACAGGTTTTCCATGATCTGATGTATCATTTAAGTGTTATGTGGTAGAACAAACAGAACTTTCTGCTCTAAAATTATCTTCTTGACTGCAGCAAGGTCTACACAAGAGTCATCTTTCTGGAATTCTGCAAGGAACAAAATATCAGAAATACAAACATGAAATTATCAGTTCTGACAATGACTTGAGAGTTAAGAAGTTCACTATTATTCTTTAAAAACTGTTCTCTCTCAAGCTGACATTCTTTAAAAGTATCTGTGTGCTGCAGTACAGGTGCATAATTTTAGATTCATAGCATAGTTTTAAAATTCTTTTTTTTGTGCACAAATCATCTTCTGAGGGCGGAAAACTGAGGCAGAACTAGGAAAACACAACTGTGTGTACCTTTAGTAGACATGAAATAGCATTGTATAGGAATGAAGAACACTTTCACTTACCTTTGTCTTAGGTTTGACCATTGCTATAATTAAATGCCAAGAAGTGGAACTTTATTTTCTGTCAGCAGCATCTGTCTCCTTGGCAAATTCCTCAGACAATTATATTGGCAGCTTTGGAGTAGCCTCTAGGTCTGTCATGTAGCTACCCTTGTCCTTGCAATGCTGTTTTATAGTGATTCAATTTGTTTCTGAATAATGTCTGCAATTTTTATGCGATTAAGCTCCAACACAAATCACTTATGAGATCTCTAAGCCAATCTTTTTATGGCAATATGCAGTACTTATTAACTGTCGACATTCCCCTACCAAGCATTTATTATAATAAATAAGAATTGCAATACAAATTGTTCCTTTGCCAGCCTGGAAATATTCCAGCCTTTACATTGAGACAATCCTTTGTGAATATTCCTAGTTTCTACTTAGAGTTACACAGACATTTTTTCAGATTGTTGCACTCAAGTTTAAGCCATTATAGTCTTATTTCCTATCAGTTAATCTGTGCAATTAAAATCCCATGCAACATGCTTGATGTTACGTGAAACCAGACAACTCCGTGTAACCGGTTACATAATAGTTCGCTTTTGTATCCAGCATCAACATATTCTTGGAGATTAACCACTGAAAAGATGTCTGCAAAGATCTTGCAGCCCAGATTAAAAACGGGATGTTCACTGGTGCTAAATATGCAAAGCTCAATTTTGTACTCATTTGAGAAACTCTCATTTAAATATTAAAGCAAATTATAAGTTATTTCCTTGTGTTCATGCATAGCAATATATTTTATAAATAAAGAATAGACATGAAAGATCTAGAGTCTTACACAAAAATTTCTTGACAAACAGGATTAGAGTTCTATAAGATCACAGGACTAAGATAATTTTAAATCCCTATCTGCTACTGTACTCAACAGGTTGATTTGAAACACTTTTGGTTCTTTTAGTAAATACATTCCCAATAAAAAGAATACTTCACATGGAATATTACCACATTTAAAAAAAAAATATTTCTCCATGTAAATTAGGAAGGAGCCCTTTGTCAGCTTCAAATAATTTGATATCTCATCAAAATGCTCACTCACTGAGATCATGGAGAATTACATAATTTAATTCTCTTAGAATTTGTATCAAACAACTTCTGCATACTTTTATATATAAAAAATTACAAATAGTTATTCAGACTATAGAATATTTTTATTTTTTAAAAAAATAAGTATTAAATAAAAATCCATAATTCATAAATCATTTTTTTCCACATCAAATATACTGATGAAGTTATATTTTGTTGAAACACAGGCCACTATTTTCCATACATTAAAACATTTTTTTTAACTAAAGAGTACCTATTTTTCTATCATTAGTGCTGTTTGTATTAAGGCTCTTAAAAATAAGTTATGCATCATGTGTAAAAAGAAATCAAGCAATTTTAAAAATTGTATGGTTTATAAAAGGCAGAAGGATAACAACAGTGTAAGACCTCAAGTATAATCTGTTAGTTGCAATGTTAAAAAAGATAAATTTGTTAATTGACTGATTAGCTTGAATGGTATGCAAAAGCAAAAATTAAGGATGTCGTAGCAGAAAAATATATAAGATGTTTACAGTTTTATTTTTGTATTACAGAGTGTTGAAGTAATCATTTAAAATCAAAATAAGAGTACTCTATCAAGTAATAGAATAAAGTATACTAAACGTATCATGGAGAATACACCTTGTGAGTAATGCTTACAAACATTTAGGTGAAGTAGATGATCTTTGGGGATAGGCACAGAGATGCCTTTTACTTCCACAAGTTAAGATGCATGACGTATTTGCCTCACTCTTCGTAAGTGTGCTGAGTTTATGGTGATACATGGTAATATTTTTAAGGTATTTAAGTTGTTACAATATTAAACTGCTTTTGACAATAAAGCTATTATTATTATCATTATAATTATTTTTACCATTATTATGATTATTATCCAATTTTGAATATGTGATCGAAGGAATGAGAAAAATAATTGTCTCAATTGCCACAATCAATTGGTCACCAGTAACCTAGATCATATTTTAGGACTTGCAAATTTAAGCGTCCCAAATTCAGCCTCAGAACAAAATTTAAAAGTTGGGTTTTGTAATGGATCAGTAGTTGGAAATCAATACATTCTTCCTTAAATGCATTGCTGCATTGATTTGTGATAGGAAAGCTTAAGACTGAAATATTTAAAAATCAACTAGTTAGTGTCTAGATCCAATGCCAATGCGTTATTAGGGGTTGAATGCTGACTTGGATCTCAGTTGAGTTATTGTTATCTCTGCATCCTACTGCAGCTTCTTTCCCCACCCTCACTCTATCCAGTAAGAGTAATTTGCACTGCTGGATTGCTGTGCCAACAGAGAGACCCTAAGATTGTGCACTTTGGATACGAGCCTCTGACTTTCTTCTTACCCACATCTTTGTCTTCCCCCACCCTGAGTGCAACCCAGACTGTTGAGCAGGAGAGCATTTTTCACCTAATGGGATTTCTGTATTAAAAAACCCCAACAAACAAAACAAACCACAAACCAAAACACTGAAAACATTCAAGGCGTTGAAAACATTTTTGATAGTAGCATTTGCTTACCTGCGACACCTCCTGAAATGTTCAGATAAGACAACAAAATCCAGGGTGATTTAGCTGGAGTACTAAACAGGTGTATAAGAATTTCACACATGCTTGCTGTTTGTTACTTGGTTAGGCTGCCTTTTAGGTCTTTCAGATTAGTCTTCAAATATTGGAAAAAGAAAAACAAATGCATAGTTTTCAAAATGTGCAGCAAGAAAACAGTGAGTATCAGCTTAGATGGTGAGAAAAAAAAGATAATTTTTTTATCCTCACTGCCCACCCCCAACCCCACTCCCCAAATGATTGAAATCTGCAAGGTAACCATGTGCTTGACCCACTTTATCAAATTCTATCTGAATACAGAATTTCTCTGTCACAAACTAGAACAGTTTTCAGTAATAAGAGATCTGGTTATTACTATTTTTGAGGTTATGCTGGTGTTGTGTAGAGCAAAAGGCTAACAGCTTGTAACACTGTTTGAAAACATTGCTTGCAGATGGCATCCCTTGCAAATTACCATTGCATCAGTATGTAATACTCTTAAAGTTCTCCACACTGTTAAAATTATTGAGTAGTTTTGCTGTGATAAATCAAACAGATCAAAAAGAAGTACAGTTTGAAAAATATTTGGACTACATATCAATAAATGAAGACAAAAAAATTAATTCATAGAAATGTGTCTGCGTAAGTAGAGAGCTAAACAAGCTGCATATAATATGGGGAGAGGGAAAGAAACAGGGGAAGAGACAGAAAAAAACCAGACAAAATATTCCTCAAATATTCCATAGTTTCAGAAAGATATATTCATAAACAACCAACAGCCAACCAATCTGTCTTTCAAGTGACTAGGAACATATCGTTTCCAATTCCTCTTTCTTAATGTGAAGAAAAAATATTCTGTTACATGCTTTAACTGTGAAAAATGTATTTTTGTTATTGGTTGTGGTGGTAGAGTACTTCTAATTTGATGGGAAAAAACCCCCATGTTTTTCTGTTTCCAGTTCATCATTTGTGTTTCTGACTTAAGATTTGATTTGCTAAAGATTTGTGTATGTTGCATATGGTTTTGCTATATCTTGCTCATAAGCTTCATAAAAGAAGTGAAGAATTACATAGATACTTACCAACATGTAAATGAAACAGAGGAGAGTATATAGAATTTAAATGTGGGGATAAGAAACAAGCCCTTGTGTGCTCATACTCCCAGTAATCACATTAGCAACAGCTTGGGTTTAGAAAGTGCTTTATGTTAAAAGATATAAAGGACTACCTTTGTAATGCACTAAGACAAAATAAAATGAAAGGACTGTAGAGAATTGCCATGGCATGCATGATGTCAGACTGTTTTCCCAAATGGGGATTTAATACCCCGATTTTCCTCATGCACCCAGAAGTAACAATCACAATTCTCTGTTCAGTCAGACAACCTTTTACTTACTTACATAAGTATTTTTCTTTGATTTCATAGACTGTCACAGTTCATGTTTCTGGCCCATGAAAAGGGTATTGGGTTACCAGTCCTTGCTTTTTTCATAATGTATGCAATCTATGTACATCCCTGAAAAAAGTAGCTGTCTTAAGCATTTAAATACAAAGTTTTTAAAAGTGTATGTCTAAAGAAAAAAAGCCCTGTAATCATTCCTGTTATCATTCTCATTTTTGTTCCCACAGCTGAGGTACTAAGGGCCCAGGTCTCAAGAGTGTTTGAATACATGCTTCAGTATTTTTCTTTATCACAACCAAACCAGAAATGAAGCTCTCAGTTATTTGGCTCAGACTTCCATTCAAATATTGCTCCATAGGATCTAAAATCCAAACATAAGAATTTCATTTTTTACTCCAGTGAGTAAACCTTGGTGCTGATGACTGTCTCTACTGAAAGCTTAGTCTTTGGGATAGCTATAGGTCAGATTGCCTGTTCTCCGAGTCACTTTGTTCTCCCTGCCTGCAGTTCCCACACCTGTAACACGTGGCCTGGGACAGGCCTGCAGGTCACCTGTAAGGTTATGAGCTCTCTGCGTATGGCAAGTCCTCAGTGTCACAGAGAGTGCAATCCAGCCTAGGCTTTCCAGCTTACTGTCTTTCTGTAACCTTATAGCTACCTTTAACTGTAGATATGTTATTATGTGTTTAAATCCATATTTGTGCCCTGATTTACTGCTCAGAATCACGGAATACTGCAGGCTGGAAGAAATCTCTAAGATCACCTAGTTTCCTCATGGTATGAACTACCCTAAATTTAAGCAGAGACTCATTACAGTGTGCAAACTCTTTGGTTTAGGGCACGGGCAGCTCAGAAAAGTGCAGTAGAAGTTTTGTCTTTATACAGCACAGGCAGACGTGAGAGGCACTGGAGCTCCTATATGCTACCTGAGACAGCTACCAGCTGCAGACCTCAAAGTACAGCTGTTTGCCAGTACTTTTGTCACTGCCAGTGCCTGTCTTAGTGAAAACTGCTCTCCTGACCCACCGCTCCACGTCTGCTTCAAGTACCTCTAAAGGAGTGGGGCAGAGTACAAAGGAAGGGAGACAACCTTATTGCACATTCACAGATGCCAAGTGCCTGTCCCAGATGTGAGAATATTTTGCAGGTTTTTACCCAGACTAAGACACATAAACTATCTATATTTTAAACTGACCCACCTGACTTTGCTCGTGAAATGTTATATGTTATTGGACTCATGGGAAGAAACTGAAAGTCAAACCTAGTGACTGTCCTTCCTTATTTAGGTACAATAGTGCCAAACTAAAGCCCAGAAGTCAAGTGGTGTCTTATATTCCAAGTACCTTGGAATATCTGATTTTTCACTCTTCTGAAATGATTGTTTCAAACTTTAATTAGAATCCAAGATGCTGGCCTGCATAAGGAGGAATGTTGCCAACAGGTCAAAGGAGGTGATCCTCCTCCTTACTCAGCTCTGGTGAGGCCAAATGTGGAACACTGTGTCCAGTTCTGGGCTCCCCACTACAAGAGAGACATGGAGATACTCGAGAGAACCCAAAGAAGGGCCACTAACATGACAAAGGGACTAGAGCATGTCTCCTACGAGGAAAGGCTGAGAGAGCTGGGACTGTGCAGGCTGCAGGAGGCTCGGGGTGAATCTCACCAATGTATATTAAAACCTAAAGGGAGGGTGCAAAGAGGATAGAGCCAGGCTCTTTTCGGTGGTACCCAGCGACAGGACCTGAGGCAACGGGTCTAAACTGAAACACAGGAGGTTCCCTCTGAACATCAGGAAACACTGGTTTTACTGTGAGGGTGACTGAGAACTGGCACAAGTTGCCCAGAGGGGTTGTGGAGTCTCCCTCTTTGGATAAGATTAATTACCTTCCAACCTCAACCATTCTGTGATTCTGAGAGTACTGTGGTACTAGCTAATTTGGGACATAGTTCTAAACATTGACTCTGTTTAAGTGTCACACCTCCAACATGTAATTTGTTTGGTTGGTTTTGAATTAGTCTTCCTTCAGTAAGATTTTAAATAAAGAAAACTAGCATAGAGTATATGACTCTCACAGTTTGTTCCTTGGGCCCATCACTGGTGCTCATCTTGGTTTTTTTGGTTACGGATTTGTTGCATTTTTTGTGTTTTGTTTTGTTTGTTTGGTTTTTTTTTTTTGTTTTTGGTTTTGTTTTGTTTTTTATCTTTTACTTTGGCTGGCTCACAAGTCAATTTTTATTCATTTCTATTTTCTCTGAGCCTTTCAAATGGCACAATATGTGAGCAGTATTCACCTTCACCATCTTGAACATCTTTCCTTCCAGTTGTGAGTGAGACTCTGTGTCTTCTATGCAGGGAAAACTGAACTCACACTGTAAGCCATCCAGCATACATGCAAGGAATATGCATAAACTTTCCATCAACACACATCCTATAAGGTAATAAGAACAGCAAGTCTTTTCAGGACTTTTCAATTTGCCAGGATGGTGAAACAGGTAATATGTACCTTCCTATTTGCTGCAAGGCAGTAATGTATTTTCCTCTGCAATGAAGTGTTTCTTGGGGAGAAAGTAGCACTGAGAGCTTTCATAAGATTCCCATTGGAACCGCTTGTTTTCTCTTCACAAGTTTTGAATAGCCGCCTAATTTGGAGTCTGGCTTTCAAAAAGTTCAGATCGTGCACAGTAATAAGGGGAAAAAAAAAGGAAATGAAGAAATATTTTTTTTAATGCTGTGTGATGTTGCTAATGAATAATTTATTATTTTCTTTGACAGTTCTTAATTTTGGTGCAATATTCTTCACCACTTCTTCTGCACTTGCCCAGCTTTTGTGCCAAATTCTGATCTCCTTACAGTATTTTCACAGGGACCCAAACTCCTTATTTATGCTGAAAGATATGAGATGAGAAAAATAGAAACAAAACCTGCCATGGCTGATTTGCTTTCTCTTTGCTGCGTTAACTTCACGTTTAGTGATCCTACAGAGGAGAAACTGCTGTTTGTTTCTATAGACTTCTTGTAAATCAGTTTTCATGACTCTTATGATCATCACTCTTTCCTTTTTTCTTCTACATTTAGCAAAGTGCTGCCATGCTTTTGTGTGCATGATCTACACAAAAAATAATGGTGTAGCTTTTCTGGATTTTTCTTTTATGCCACCTGTTGCTTTGTATTTTGTTTTAATTGCTTAATCAGAATTATCTTCATTCTTTTCCATCTGATTTTAGCACCCAGATGTTGCTTACTAAGTAACATCATTTCATAAAGTCATTAACCTGATTTCCTAATATAAAAGTTTCTGGATCATTCTGGGTTTAGTGGTGGACTTGGCAGTGCTATGCCAATGGTTGGACTCCATAATTTTTATACGTCCTTTCCAACCTAAAACATTTCTTTGATTCTATGTATGAATATATCTGTTTTTTCATTATTTTTTGACTTGATTGACACACTGTTTATTTGGGTTTGGGGTTTTTTGGGGGGGTGGGGGATGGGGGGGTGGGGTTTGGTGCTTTTTTTCTTTTCCCCAGCTGTATTTAACAGACAATCTAAAATATAGACTGAGACCTTATGTTATGTCAGTTGAGGGAAAAGGCACAGTGGGAGTTCATATCTTGTCTGACATCAATTAGGATGTCTAAATGTAGATGCGTATTTATGGAAGTCTCCGTATATTCAAGATGCATAAATTATTGTCATAGTCCATGGAAATATACTCCATACATTAAATTATACATAAACAACAATTCACTTATTCTCAAACTAGATACTTAAAGCACAGGTAGGCAGACACCTTTAGTTGCTGTCCTTGTCTTGAACCGAATCCTGTCTCCAAGAATCCACAGTTGTAAGTGCTGAAACCATAGGAAATTTGATTGTTGCCACAACACAAAATCCCTACAGAGATGAGATTTAATTAATTTTGTGCTTCAGGAGTGCTCATTGTAACTTCCTGACATGGGTGATCAAGAAGCTGAAGAGATAAGATGCTCTGCTGGACCTGATACTTCCAAATGAGGAAGAACTGGTCTGAGATGTGAAGGCTGGGAGCAGCCTTGGCTGCTGTGACCATGAGATGGTGGAGTTCTGGGGAGAAGATAGCAAAGAGAAGGATCATAACCTTGGACTGGAGGAGAGCATAATTTGGCCTGTTCAGGACTCTGCTTGCCAAAGGTGGCAGGAGGCCTGCATGGGTGAACAATGACTTTCTGAAAAAAGCTTCAATATGAAAAGAGGTGGAGTAAGGACAAGTGGCCCGGGAGAAATATAGAAGCTTTGTCCAAGCATGCAGGTTGGGGTCAGAAGAACTAAAGCCCACCTGAACTGAATCTGTCGAGATGTGAAGGGCAACAAGGAGGGCTTCTACAGATGAACCAGCAGCCAAAGGAAGACCGGGAAAGATGTTGGCCTGCTGCTGAATGGTGCAGGGAACCTGGGGACAAAGGACATGTATGGATTTATGAAGGTGAAATCATGCCTGATCAAACTGATAGTTTGTTGTAACAAAACAGCTAGGGTAAATGTGGAGAATGCAGTGAGTGTTGTTTATCCTGACTTTAGCAAGACTTTTCACAATGTTTCCCATAGCCTCCTCATAGATGAACCGATGCAATACAGGCCATATAAGTGATTGCATGAAGCAGACTGAAAACAAACTGAACTGCTGGTCTCAAACAGTTGTGATGAGCAACAGTCTAGCTGGAGGCCAATCAGTAGTGGTATATCTCAGAGATTAACATCAGGGTCAATACTGCTTAACATTTTCATTAATTACCTGAGGAAAAGATGTCATAAAACTGGGAGAAGTAGTTAACAGATCAGAAAGTTGTTCTGTCATTCAGAAGGACCTTGACAGGCTGGAGAAATGGGCTGACGTGAATCTCAGCAAGTTCAGAGAAAGTGTATGCCAAATCCTGCACCTGGGTAGGAATAACCCAATGCACCAGTACAGGGTGATAGCTGACTGGCTGGAAAGCAGCTTTGTGGAAGAGGACCTAGAAATCCAAGAGGGCAAGATGAACATCAGCCAGCAGTGCACCCCCACAGCAAAGGCGGGCAGCAGTCTTCTGGGCTTCATTAGGCAGAGCGTTCACAGCAGGTAGAAGGAGATGATTCTGCCCATCTACACAGGACTGTTGAGACCATACCTCGAGTGTTTTGTCAAATGCTGAGCTCCTCCCAACAAGAGAGACATGGACATACTGGAGCAAGGTCAATGAAAGGCAAAGAAGATACTAAAGGACTGGAGTATGTGTTGTACGAGGAGAGGCTGAGAGACCTGAGACTGTTCAGCCTGGAGAAAAGAAGTCTCAAAGGGTTTTTTATTAATTTGTATAAATATGTGATGAGAGGAGCAAAGAAGACAGAGCCAGACTCATCTCAGTGGTGACCACTAAAAGAAAAGGAGGCAATGGGCACAAATTAGTATTATATTTAAACATATTTATTATGAGGGTGGTAAAATAGTAGAACAGGTTGCCCAGAGAGATTGTGGAATCTCTGTCTTTGGAGATATTCAAAACATGGCTGGACACAGCACTGGGCAACCAGCTCTAGATGACTCTGCTGTAAACAAGGGTTTGGACTAGAAGATGTCCAAAACTGCCTTCCAACTTCAGCCATTCTGTGACTTTGATTCTGCATTTGGTGTTGACTTCAGGTTCTTGGGGTTTGGGGCAGAAATTCAGGGTGTTGTGTATGTTAATTCACCACAGTATCAATTTCAATAAGCAGCTACTGTTTCAGGAGAAATGTGTAGAAAGTTTGATTTTGGCTTAACTAAAATGAGAATGTTAGACTAAATCCATAAATGTCAACTGAACGTAAAATAGAAGATTAAATTGGCATGCTTGAGGACACTTAGGGCATTTCTCTGTTCACTATATTGAAGGTGTTCCATCAGTGAAACATACTTCAGTGCAAAAAATTACTAACATTCTAGAAGTAAGAAATCTAGTGAGAATTCCAGATTATTCCCATGAGTTTCCTGACTCCGGTTTTCAAAAACATGATTTTTTGTCTCACATGTAATAGAGGAATAAATACACTACCTTTGCTATCTTATAAAACATTTGGGGAAAAAACACCTCTTACTGTTTATCTTCACATCTTCTACTATATTGAGGTATCAGTTTCTCATAAGAGCTCTCTAACTACATCAGTTACACCAAAATGATGTATGAAATTTGTCATATATGACCAATGCTCTAAATGACAGTCACCTCAAATATATTATCTGTCATCCAGCCTGTACTAATCTCATGTAGTACCTTCAACAGACACCAAAAAAAAGAACAGATGATGGTCAGTAATGTTGCCATGTTCCTTCCATTCTCATGTATCCATTCCTTGATTTTTTTTCTACCTCCGTGATCATTTTACTTTGAGAGTTTTATTAGTTTTATTATTAATTTCGTTATGAACTTTGTCATGTTACCTCCCACAGGCCTTTTAATAGTTTCTTTTATATGAAGAGATATTTTTTTTTTAATTACTATATTTAATGATTCTAAGTTCTAGTCCTATTAAGGAAACTAATTCCATGCAAGCAGATGAGCTTATTTTGGTTTGGGCAAATGCCAAACCCTTTCTGTGAGAAGCTGTTATATCAGACTTCTCAGCAAGAAAGGAGCAAGGAAATTAGTGTGTGGCTGAATTTAAGATGAAAATTAGCTATTTTGAAAAACAAATCATTGGTAAATACAACAAGGAATTATGACTAAATTTACAGGCAGCACAGATGGTTTTTGATGACACTATCTCAAGGGGAAAAATTTATTTTTTATGTTAAAACATCAACTTTATAGGTTTGGGATTATTTGGCAGAATATAACACTCCTCTATGTATGCAGTCAGTGTATCTGCAAACTGATGGTTGGATGTTTTTGATAATCTGGAAGATACTTCAAGTACGTACTGTGTTTTCAGATTAATTGCATTTGCTTTTCTTAACAAAGCAGGTTAGCATGAAAGCTCTGTGTCAGTACTGAAGGGCAGCAGTTTCCAATCTCAGGCTAAAACAGTTAAGTGCATCCACCTTTAATCCTGGGTCTGAAAGCTTCAGTGTCAATTTTTGTGTATGTATGATTGTAAAGGGAGAAAAAAAAGAAAAATCCAACCACCTTGATTTCACAAATGCCAGTTACAATATGATCCACTTCCTTCACACTCTTTCCTGTTTCCCACTTCCTGTTCTTCCTTCCAATAAAAGTCTTCTCAGAGCATTCTTTCATTGTGCAATTTTAAAGTATATTGGCTACTCAGATGATATAAATCTCTTTTCAGACAAATAGATTTTTTTGCCTAAAGAGCAATCTAAACATCTCAAAGAGTCTTACATGGAAAGTACAGACATTGAGATTGTTACTTCACAAAGTAACCTTGCTTTTCTTTTTCACTGTGGTTTCAAATATGAAATCAATAGAACACCTTATGTTCGTATCTCTGTATATGAGCTAGAATTGGAGTGTAGGTGTTATGCTAGCATGAGATGTTTCCAGCATGTCAGTTAGGTATTGAAGATCAGATGTAACATTCAACTTCTTTCCTTGCATCTCCCTTTCTTTGTTTGACCACAGAATTGCCAAAAACCTAATTAATGTCCAGGTGATCTTACCTTCATGCTTCAGTGTAAATATAGAAGGACTGCATTTTTCCTGCCTACAATTGCAGTTAAAACTAAGGGATTTTCTCTTGCAGTTAAAAATTTCTTATTTTATTATGCTTGACTGCTTGGCTCATAACTGGTTTTGGTTTTATCATCTTTAGACAACTAAAATAGAATGACATAATAACACCTTATTGAGAACACAAATCAAAACTGGTTGACTGCTGCTCAATAATACAGGCTATTCAATTTATTAACCTTTATGAGTTATACATGAATCTTTAGAACAGCAACAACAAAATAATGCTTATTAACATATTAGGAACTCCAGACAATGTGACAGGATTATATACTACAAGGACATTGTTTACTATAATACTAGTCTCCTGTTAAAAGAAATAGTCATGAAACCAATCATATTCCATGAATGAAAAATAATTATTTATTATGATGACTGGTTTTGAAATATCCTTTGATTAAAACTAGTAGGCCGGTCCTGCAGAACCATAGCTCTTCTATATAAGGGTGGTATCCTAGATTTGTACATGTAATTCCGTATTTCCATGGATTAGTCCCATTTTATATGAACCATGTATTATTTTCAAACACTGTAGGATATATTAATGCTTCAAATGATATATCTAAATTATATTAATTGTTTTTCACATAATAAATACATCCAAAATAAAACAGAAAGTATTATCAAATGCTGGAGTAAAATGTGGAAAACCTTTTTAATTTTATTTCTTGATCTTCATCTTCAGTTCTTTTGGTTAGTAACCTCTGTGATTTTCTTCTTTACATTCTTTCTGCATTCCCACTAATGCTTATCAAGTATATCATATTACCTGGTAGTCTTTGTCACTGGTGGGGATTCAATCTCTTCCAATTTTTCCTTTGTATATTAGCAATGTTCTTTTTATGTTCTTTGGCATTTTAATTTACAGTCATTTTTACAACATGAGAAGTTACATTTCGAGATTTTTCATGGGTTCAGATCAGATCCACCTGCAGTTCAATGTGCTATACTTTCTGCTTTCTGAACCAAATATTAGGAACCGTTGGGAAAATGACAGACAGTAAAATGGAAAACATCATTATGACATTGCATAAAGCCAGCAGACACCTTTATTTTAAACATTGTAGCTCTTGTTCTTGTCCTCAAAAACACGATCTGAAGTATGGAACGGTTTTCACATGAGAAGAAAATTAAACTAACTGGAAATCTGAGGCCTGGAAAAAGGAAGGCAATCGTTTAGGTCCTGTAAACCACAGAATGCATGGAGAACTCAGAACAGGCTTCTATCTTAAAAAAACCCAACCAAACAAAGGTAAAACCCCCCCCCCCACACACACACACACAAAAAAAAAAAACCAAAACCCAAAGCAAAACCCAGAAATCCAAGCCCAAATCAAAACCATCCAAAACCAAAGATCAGGATGCATCAAATTAAACTCAAGCAAATTAAGCAGAACGCAGGAATGAAATAAATACGCAAAGTTAAATCAAAGAGTATGTAGTTAAGCTCTGCTATTCCTTGAGAACCAGCTATAAACATAAAAGGTGATTTTGATCATTAATGGAAGAATCATACTTAATAAATATGAAGATATCACCTTTAGTTCAGTTTAGTTACTGTTTTAATAGTTAACTGGTTGAAGCAGTGACTACTTTGAGGAAGTATATCTTGAATACTCATGAAGAGAGCTATGTGAAATATTGATCAGCTCAGGATCGGCTCTTCCTTTGTACCCAGATGCTTGAAGTCATTGTACCACATTTTACATTAAGATAAAGACCTCTAAACTGTGTGCAACTTGATAGACTTCTATTAAGCAGCTAATGAGATTTGACATTCCTATTTTGAAAAACATGAAATTTCTGAACCAGATCACAACAGATAGGAAATCCATGACTACTACCCATAGTAGTGTCTTTCTTCTTTTTTTTTTGTTTGTTTGTTTGTTTGATTTTTGAGCATGCTTTTTCTTATGAATAGAAAAAAAATAAGCAAGAAGCTAAGCATTGTTCGTAGCACATGAAGCACGTTCTGGGAAGTTTAATCTCTTTTTTAAAGGTACATTTTCTATGACTGTGCTTTAAGGTACCATCATGATTTCTTAACATTCAAATTTTAGATCCTAAATACACTTCTGATAGTTACTAAAGGATTTAAAAGGGAATAGAGACATTTCACTTTCTTGCATTTTTTTTAATAAGAATATCTATAGTTATGAAGTCAGGTCCACCTTATAGAAATAGAAATTCAATCCTCTGAAAATATGCCTGCATGGCACACAAGTGTGTAGAAAAACAGACTGAGAAATGATTAATAAACAGAAAATATTCAGGAATTAATTCTTATATTGGTCAGAAGCATGGGGAGTTGAACAATGGTGTCAGCCTTTTAAGCTTTACCTATCTGTAGTGGTAATTAAATTCTTGGTTCCTAAAGATTTTCATAAGAATTCATATCTTTTGTATGTTCAGCTACATTTAAATGCAGTAAGATTCAGGTAAAGACACATTATTATAAATTATACCTTTTTCCAAGCTGGTTATTACTAACTCCTACAAGTTCAATGGGACTGATCATTCATGTGTCTATAAACACAAACTTGAGTATTTTGCTACACTGAAATGCTCATTGACCTGCTGAAACGGACCCATACTTAGTAAAGGCATGTCCTTCAGAACCAAAATTGAAACACAGGATGCCACTAAAGTAATATATTAATTATATTACATATTATATACAATATCAAATTAAGGAATACAAAACAGGATATTAATTTCTTTTTCTCATAATGCATGTTCTGGTCCATTCTGTTTAAATATAATAATGTCATTGCAGTTTGAGTTAAAATCAGTGGGGAATAAAATTTAAATGGGGATTCCGTGACTAAAATTTTTGTCTTTATTTGAAAGATTCAAGTAAAAGTACCAGGAATTTCCCACAGTGTTTCCATAGCCTGATTGTCAAAATGTTTCAAAAGTTTCCTGTAGAATTAGAACAGGAAGATATTAAAATAGTTGAATTTTGGTTTTAGAAGAATTTAAAAACAACATATGTGTGTGCTTTTGACTCTGTAAAAGAGACTAAAAACTCAATGCTTTTCATGTTCAGCCAATTTCAATTTAATTTCAGATAGAAGTGAGAAAAAAAATGTGTTCTTCAATGTTTGAAAACTTTTCTGATTCTAATTTGAATATTTTTGCCTGTGTGTAATTTATAAATGTTGGATTATTTTCACACAGTCAGTATGAATAAATAATGAATCTTAATCATATTAACAAGTTTATGAAGAATATATCTTTAATGTAAGGAAGTCTAAAGATCTCTTTGTGATGATGCTGTTGGCAAGGTGAGTTGCCCATTTATCACAATTATTCATTATTTCTCTATGCAAATAAATGATTAACTGAAGGCATCATAGACTTATTACTAGTCCAGCATATTCTTTCTTCTTTTTCATTTAGTTATTAAATACAACATGTAAACATTTTGGTGCAAGAATATTTTACTGTATGTATATACAACACTGAGATAGTCAAGAAGTCTAGGAATGCCAAACAGTATTTTTAGAGACATATATAGATGCACACATACATACACACACAATGAATGCTCTTATTCATTGTCATATAGTTTAATAACATGGAAACTGTTTGCAAGGTAATTGGAGAAAAGGATCCAGTACTAACGTGGTACTAAATGTTTTGCAAGGTAGGACTTATGTTGCGATCTCAATTAGAACTGTTTTACTTACACACACACAGACACACACACAAACAAAAAACAAACAAAAAAAAAAGGGGTGAGTGGGAGGTAGTAGGCAGGAGTGAAATTATACTTTCCTTCTTGGTTTCAGAACTGGATAGAGATTGGACAGCTCTGGTATTTCGTTGTTCTGCTCTTGCAAACAAACAAAGAAGTGATGGAAATCAAACAAAAAGGCTCATAGGATTTTCCATGTCTAAATTGGAAAGATCTAGATTATTTATCTCTTGATTTCATTGCTAGAGTCTAAATTAGTCTATTAGTATGCACACTAGGCATTTCATCTGAACTGTAAAACAAAATTTCCTTACCTAATTGTTCTTCATTTTTATATCAAAGGTACTCTTTGAACTTGTAAACATCAAAAAAGTTTCCTGTATATTAGGAATACATAGTACAAAGCATGGCACAATATTTATAGAGCATAATGTCTAAGTCTTCATGCTTTGCAATTATTTTCTTATTCAATAAAATGTTGCAGCACTTTGTCAAGCCACAAACTAGATTTCAAACTGTTTTGCCAATCTATATAGCGTTGTGGTTGCTGCAATCTTCATTTATAGCCAATCTTACAATTATTTGTATCCTTGGTCTTAACAGCAATGTGATTGTTGAAACTGATTGCTATATGCCAGTTACTACATCTCACTCTAGGCTCCCATGTTGTTATGCTTTGGAAACAGAAATTTTGGATTAAATTAAAAGATTTAATTTCATTTTCTTGTTTTTCTCAAAAAGTTCATGTGTATTTCAGCTATGAAAAAAGTTAAATATTATTAACTGACTAGAAATGAATTTGTATCAGTCTAATATATTTTTTGCTATTATTTACTAAGCTGAAACACACAAACATTCCCTAGGAAAAAACATTTCTTTTTCTTTGGTTTCAGCTTCAAACTTCTCTGTAATTTGGTTTTTCATAAGACAGATATCTATATTTATTTCCTTAGCTAAAATGAGGACTTTGAAGGAAAAGTGAAAAAAACCAACTTTTTTGTTTGTTTCAAACTTTTTAAATTAAAAACATTAAAAAAAAATAAGTACACTTTCTATTTCTAATATTTACAAGTGATTTAAAATTTGAAATTGAACTTGTAAAGCCTGAAGACTGGGGAAAGGAAAGTCTTGAATGAATTTAGAAGGGGAAAAGTTCATTTTCAAAGGATATAATTAATTTGTTGCCTTGGGACTAAAACTAATTAGGAAAGTAATAAGACCAGAAAGAGGTGTGTGTGTGGGGGGGAGGGGTGTTAATATCTATATGTAATATTTGATCTGATACTCGTGTAGTTTTTATGTGCATTTCTAGGATTGAGCACTCAGAGACATAGCAGAATGTTCTGTGTGCTTTTCCTCTACTTTGACCCAGACACTGTTGTATACCATCGGCTTTTTTACTGCACCTCTTGGGCAAAGCATCATAACATAATAAAACTAGTCAAACCAAACAAATATATCTGGAAGTAACATCTCTGACATCTGGTCAATAAACAGTTACAGCTACATCAAGAAACTAGACTTTCATCCTGGATTTAAAAGCTAAATCAAGCTGAAATATCTTCACAACAAAGGTATTCCAAGGAGACGACATATAGCCAATGAAATGTCTCACTGCTACAGCTCACAAAACAGTACTGGGGGGAGGAAAATAACCAACCAACCCAGCAGTCACATTTCCCTGCATCACAGGATCAACATACATCCTTAATACAAAATGAAAAAGATAAAAGTATCTTCCTTTAATTTATTTTGAGGTACAGGTAGTATGCAGAGCACACCTAATAATTATGTTTTAATTGCTCTGAGTGGGACTCAGATGCAGAGTTAAAAAAAAATTAAGCCTCTCTAAGATACTGTAGGGGATTGGTTTCCTCTGGCTTAACATTTGTTACCATTGAGATGATGCATACATTAATATTTTGTTTCTGCACAGTAATAAAATTCAGCATAATCATTTGTTTGTGCTTTGAAATCAACATTAGTTTTGCGTTAACAGGAGTTAGCATATATAGATTTTTGGTAGGCATTTTTTTCATCTCTTTATTTCCTTATTTTTTCAGTGCAGTGCATCTCAGATTTCATCTGGGCTATTTGGTATTACTGACAATATTAACTTAACCATCAGCAATTTAAAAGCAATTAACATATCTCTCACTTGGCATCTTTTCTATTTTCAGATAATTTCTTAGTGAGTGAGGCTGCTTAAAACAATTTGTTTTTTCAAACTTGTATGCAAATTTAGAGGACTTTTTTACCACAACTGTTCTTTACACAGTTGAATTACCCTTTCATTAATGTGCATTGTGGTGGGGAAAGGTAGGGAACTTGAAATGTTTTGCTCAGATCTGTTTTATATGTTTCCCAGTTGCCATTTGTTTTACATTACAATCTATATTTTTATGGCGAGATAACCTTTGTTGTTTGGAACACAAACAAATTTATGCTAAATTTTCTGTAATCTTCAAATGATAGAATATTCTATTTTATAGAAAGCATCAAAAACCTAGCAATTTCAATTGTAAATATGGGTGTATCTCATACTTTCAGTTTCCTGGTGTCCTGGTTTCAGCTGAGATAGAGTTAATTTTCCTCTTAGTAGCTGGTGCAGTGAGGGTGTTTGGTATGAGAACAGTGTTGATAGGACTGGTGTGAGAACAATGCTGATAGGACACTGATGTTTTTAGTTGTTGCTGGGTGATGTTTATACTAAATCAAGGGGTTTCTGTTTTCTTGGGCCCTACCAGCAAGAAGGTTGGAGGGGCACAAGAAACTGAGAGGAGACACAGCCAGGACAGCTGACCTGAACTAGCCAAAGGGATATTCCATACCATGGGATGTCAAGCTCCAGATATAAACTGGGAGGGTTGGCCAGGGCCTGCAGATCGATGCTCAGGGACCGGCTGGGCATCGGTCAGTGGGTGGTGAGCAGCTGCATTGTGAATCACTTGGTTTCATTCCTCCCTTCCCTTTGGATTTCATTCCTATCCCACTCTCCTCCTTTTTCATTATAACTGTTATTGTTATTATTATTGCTCTTTCTTTTTTATTTTATTACAGTTATTAAATTGCTCTTATCTCAACCTTTGAGTTTTACATTCCTTTCTGATTCTCCTCCCCATCCCTCTTGGGTGAGGGGAGGGGGCGAGTGAGCAGCTGTGTGGTATTTAATTACCAGCCAGGGTTAAACCACAACATCTGGATTATTACTATTTTTTTAAAAGGATTAGGATCATTTATTTAACGTAAAATAATTTAGGATGTTAATCGAATATTGGAATTGTTTGTGGGAATCTCAAATTCAAGCTCTATTGCCCTATATTAACTTAGGCATATAAATTAGAGACAAAACACTTATTTTCTTTGTCCATGACAAAAAAGTGAAGACTAACAGAAAAAGATTAGTTGTTAAATACATATTTATTTAAAATTACCAGGGTCCCTAAAAGCCTGATAACAGTGTGTGACTGTGTAAGTTTTATTATAAATATTTTATATTTATATACACATTATAAAATATATTATTAATATTATTATATAAAATATATTAAGGGGCAAAATCTAGCAAACTAACCAAGAAGCATATGAGAACTGTGAATAATGGATCAGCCCAGTGGCTGGCTTTAGAAACTGAGAAACAGTGGAACAGCTGTTCACAGCCAAAACTATTAAACGTCTTGCAAAGGTAATCTATGCATTTCATGGAAGAGATCTTTGTGTGGCTTAGTCTACAGAGAATACAGAATAAATGCGTCAGTTACTGTACACAGAGATAATATGAAACATATCCTCATTTTCTGTTATCTTTTATGTTTCAAAAACCTTAAGCATACTTTTGTCAAAAATACTTTTCAAAATATCAGCATCCAAGATAACGTATCACATATTGATTTGGTCCTCTCTAAAATAAAAATGAAACCCTTTTTTTCTGTGGAGTGGTGGTCACATTTTGTGCACAGCTTGTTAACAGTCAACCCAGTTTGTACCATTCAGGTGCAGGTAATTATGAGCTGATTCTGATGCATTTCAGTGATAGATGCCTTTCACTGATCTCATATAATTTCATTTGATTTCCTTGAGTTATCCTGTTAAGCAGTTAAGATAAACTGATTTCAGTCATGCCTATAAATCCAAAGAGAAGTCAGTACTGTCTTACTTTAGGATTTTACTGTTTCTTCAGTTTGAATTTTGTTGTGGAAGAAAGAGTAGGATTATTATCATGAACCTCAGTTTTCTTAGAATTACTTTTTTAAGACTATAAAAGTAAATCTCAAGTCAACTGTATGTATTTCTTTATTTGTAGAAATTTCCTTAGTCAATGTCTTATAGAACCATAGAATGTTTTGGGTTGGAAAGGACCTAGTTTTAACCGCCCTGCCATGGGCAGGGACACTTTCCACTAGGCCAGGTTGCTCCAAGCCCCATCCAGCCTGGGCTGAACACTTCCAGGGACGGGGCAGCCACAGCTGCTCTGGGCAACCTGTGCCAGTGCCTCACCACCCTCACAGTAAAGAATTTCTTCCTAATATCTGATCTAAATCTACCTGCTTTCAGTTTAAAACCATTAACCCTCATCCTATCACAATACTCCCTAATAAAGGGTCCCCCCCTATCTTTCCTGTAGGCCTCCTTTAAGTACTGGAAGGCAGCTATAATGTCTCCCTTCTTTATGCTACACAACCGCAAATCTCTCAGTCTGTCCCCAGTAAATTGTGAGACTGGTTTGTCAAAATCAGAATAAGTGTTCTTCACCTTTTGTGGCATAAAGGATGAAAAATCCTGAAGCAAAATTCTGAGCTGACAAAAATTGCAGTGATTTAACAGTTACATATCTATGTATCAGATATGCATATTGCATGCAGACATGAGAGGCTTGATGGTACAAAGCACAAATACAGAATGAAAGAGCCTGCAGTCATTTTGGTAAGTTAACACTGTCACGAAGCAGATCTGGGTTTTGTTGGATGTCTTTGGCAAAGACAGATTTTATTCTCATCTCACAGAATTACAGAACAGTTGAGGTTGGAAGGGACCTCTGGAGGTCATGCGCTCCAACTCCACCACTCAAGCATGGCCACCTACAGCCAGTTACCCAGGACCATGTCCAGATGGCTTCTAAATATCTCCAAGAGTGAAGATTCCACAACCCCTCTGGGCAACTTGTGCCAGTTCTCAGTCACCCTCACAGTAAAACCAGTGTTTCCTGATGTTCAGAGGGAACCTCCTGTGTTTCAGTTTAGACCCGTTGCCTCAGGTCCTGTCGCTGGGTACCACTGAAAAGAGCCTGGCTCTATCCTCTTTGCACCCTCCCTTTAGGTTTTAATATACATTGGTGAGATTCACCCCGAGCCTCCTGCAGCCTGCACAGTCCCAGCTCTCTCAGCCTTTCCTCGTAGGAGACATGCTCTAGTCCCTTTGTCATGTTAGTGGCCTTTCTTTGGGTTCTCTCGAGTATCTCCATGTCTCTCTTGTAGTGGGGAGCCCAGAACTGGACACAGTGGTTCACGTTTGGCCTCACCAGTGCTGAGGATTGGGGAGAAATTAGGGCAAATTGTATTACTTATAATTTCCTTCTCTCGTCTTAATCCTTTGTTCTGTTTGTTTATGCTGCATTATCTTTATTCTGGTCACCTTACGTACATTTGTTATGACAAGTTCTCTGTCATCTTGTTCTACTATTAGTCAATTTAACCATCTATTTGATCAATCGTCATTCAGATTACAGCTGTATTTTAACCTACATTTCAGATTTATTGGAACTGAAACTTATAATATGAAATATGCCTAAATAATATATATATATATATATATATATTGTACTCACATAAACCTGCTGCCACTTTCAGAGTCAAGGTTTTAGAGAGATAATTGTTGCTATTTCTGGGGATTGGGTTCTCATTAAAAATAAAGGTTAAATGAGGAAGTTAGTTCTTTCCTGGGAGAGAAATTTACATTTCTTTGAAAAGTGACAGTTTTCAATAGCAACAAAATCTAAATCTAACCTTGCTATATAATAGACCTCCTTCCTTATTAAACTTTTTCTGGACTTAATAAACCAAATTTTTCTTGAAGTTTATTTCTGTTCATGCTTGGCTTCCTTCCTAAAGCAAATATTTCTGGAACATTAGAGGAAAATCCCTTTAGCCATTTCATAGTTATAAGATTATGAAATGTATATTCCTATCTAAATGCTAAATTCTGACTACCAGCTTCTTGGTGGAAGAGATCATTGAAAACAAGTTCAACTTTGCAACTTTCAAGTTAGATATGCAAATACTCCAAGGGTGAATATAAAATAATAACTCCCCTCTCACAAAACTGAGAAAAAGGTACAGAGGGATCTTTCCTCAGTTCTCAGATCTTTTCCTCTTAAAATATTTTTTTTTCCCTCCAGCTCAGACTTGGAGGTAAATATTTTGATGCAAAGATACTTTTATAAGGAAAAGGATTAAAGTAGAAGTTGCAATGAGACCAGATGAAGATGCATTAAATTGTGACAGAAACACTGCTGAAGGAAGTTTCTGCTCAGTGGCAGAGCAAACCCACATCTACCTGTGACAGAAAGGTAGCCATGCACAATGACAGGCTAGATATTAAAGCGGGGGGGTGGGGGGAAGCTTTTTCTCAAATGTATGCAAAGTTTTTTCTTAAGAATATTTTTTTAGGTCAAGTCTATTACCACTGAAGTTACTAACTTTGAATTGAAATATTCTTGACAGAAATAGCTCATTAATTTCTTGGTTAGAGTTTAGAAAGAAGCATTTTTCTAACTAATATCTTGGCAAATGTATCAGAGAAATACTCCCAGTCTAATGGATCTTCTGTTTAAAAACTAGTTTTCAGCTGATGCTATATGTGAAATATATTTTTACGGTGATAATTTCAAATTGTGTATTCTAAATCAAACTGAGGATCCACTTTACAGAGACAGTAGCTGAGAACAGTTCCAGTAGCTTCATGCAGTTCCGAATAGCAGTTTCTGTATTGACAATTAGTATAGGGAAGTCCTCAAACCGAACATTTAATTTAGAGGGAATGTAAATGTTATAAAAGGGGTATAGAAGCTTTGTAAGGAACTGCAATATGGCAAGAAATAACCATTAATGAAAAAGCCCTCTAGTGAAATGATTGCTTTTGCTGAAGCACTTGCCTTACAAGCACTGGAAGAATGACAAATATAAGTACTGCATTAAAAGAATCTTGAAGGAAGTTCATGATTGAACTTTTCTGTTTCTTATTCTCTAGGTATTAAATGAGTATCTGTTTTTCATTCTGTGATACTAACATATTTTACATTTCTGTAGCTGTTTAACTGGGTGGAATATTCTGTTTAGATGTTTCTACTGTTGTGGGGTTTTGTTGGAGGAAAAAAACCAGAAAACAGCTTAAAAAAATTCTGTGAAAAACAGCTTACAAATTGGTGACAGCAGGCTGCTTAACATAATGGAGCAAAAGTGACTGAGGTAAGAAAGAATAAAACTCTCCAAACTACAGCAAAGCCAGCCCTCCTTGCACGAGTTCTACCTAGAGAGCAAATCTTCTAAACCTAGCAATTCATTCTCTTCTATCTTTCTTGGTGCATGTGTTGCCTTCAAAACAATTCTGCCCGAGAGAGATACAATTGCCGTTTTAATTACAACTCACAAAAGAGAAAGCAACAGATGTATAAACATATTTTAGGTATTTATTAAATATCTGCTGAATTGTTACAGTCCTGTTGGCTCATTAATGAAATCTCCATGGGTTAACCACTGATTCCCAACACCTTTATCTGCAAAGACACAAGAAAGATTTGCATTTTCACCTTATGTACACTCATTATAATTTCTTTTATATGTTACTAATTATAAGGTTTTATATTTCTTTTCTCTTTTCTTCTCGGTAAGGGCTGGCAGAGTTGCTGACTGTATTAAAAAACTGAAAGGATATGTAAAGGAATCCACTGAAAAAATACAACTAACTATAAAGTTCTTTTTCAAACTGATCAAGGTTAAGAAGGATCAACTAACAAATAAAGGAAAGAAAAAGGGGGGAAAAAAAAAGAAAAGAAAAAATAAAGAAGAAAACCCCCTCAGTTCTTGGAAAATTAAAAGACTCTGAGGATTTTCCTCATAATGTCAAGGTTAATTTTGCCCCCACAGTATTTAGGTTTAGAATTTCCTGCAAGAGTTTTCTTCTTTTCGTATCGTATCTGGGAATACAACTTGAGACTGACAAACATTTAGACACCATGATTTCTTAATATGCATAAATCAGGAATACCTGCTGTACATTTTGCATAATAATATGTAAACTTTTCAGAAGGCACATTACAAATTCCACTTTCTGGACTCATGAGATTTTACTTTCAGAGTGTGTGATCCTCAGAAGCGGAAGACAGCCCTTTTCCTGATCCAGTTTCTGTAGCATTCCATAGAATGTGCCAAAGGTAATAAAAGAATTTCATCCATATTCTAATAAGCTCTTGCTGTGCTTCATATCAAAATAAATTAGTAGCTCTGTCCCTTAACCTTCACCCAAATGTCACTAGTTGATATATTTCCTGTTTCCATCAATTATTCAATATTCAAATACTCCACAGGTTAGTACTTGAACCATCAATGCAGAGACATGTCTATCCTGAAGAAGATCCTAAGCAGGAATGACAGAGATAAATCAAAGAAGGATATTCCTTGTGTTAAGCAGCATTTACACCAGGACTTTGCATTTGGATTTTCTGTTTATGAAACAAAATGAAAGTTTCATTTTAGGTATGCATATTGGGCACGATTTAGTTCCCTAAATATATGACTTCAATTTAATTTTGAGTGCTGGAAAATTATTCTTGCTGGCCTTTATTTGCTGCTAAAGAAAGTCATCTCAGCTCTTTTAAAATGCCTATGGTACACAAGGGCATTTCAAATGGTACTGGTTAACTTTATCTGGGTAAAAGGAACAAGCCTTTAGGGTGGGATTACTTTTGAGATTAGGACTGCCACATTTAAGGGTTTCTATGTAGATATTTACATGTGTTTGGGAGTCTAAACTTCACTGGACATCTAATCTGTACAGGGGATGTAGACTAAAGAGAAGTGCAGACAGGCAGCCACCAGTTTTCTACTTTAGAGCTAGTCAACACATCCTCTAGGCTACAATGACTCTGCCAATCAATATTTTTATTTTTTTTTTACTGTGGGGTTTAGGCACTTTGGCTGTAAGCAGATGCATAGAAAGTTATGGTTTTAAGGAGACTTAACACAGCAGAAGCGATGTTGTTAAAGCCTATGGGAAAAAACAGACAGGGAGTTACACTTCTGGAATAGTCAGGAATTGTCAAAAGACATATGGAGGAAGTTGCAACAGGTCATTTTCATATATGTCATATTTTAGTAGAAATCAGTCATGTAGATTAATTGTGCTCTGATAGGGAAATAGAGTAGAGGAATAATGATTTTTTTGGTGAGTCTCTATAGATCTAGAAATTAAATACAATCAAATCTGTTTAATATAATAAAAACATTACATAGCAATACCACAGAATGGCTGAAGTCAAAAAGCATCTTTGGAGATCCTCTAGTCCAGCCCCCTGCTCACAGCAGTATCCACTAGAGCAAGTTACCCAGGGCTTATGTATGGTTATGTTTTAAATACCTCCAAGGATGGAGATTCTACAGTCTCTCCAGGCAATCTGTTCCAGTGGTTGATCGCACAGTGTTGGGGTGTTTGGGTTTTGGGCTTTGAGTTGAGGGGTTTTTTTGTTGCTGTTTTGTTTTGTTTTGTTTTTCTTTTGTTTTGGTTTGGTGTTTTTTTAATGTTTAAATGGAATTTCCTGTATTTCCGTTTGTGCCCTGTGTCCTATGTTTTCCCTGATCACCCCTGAGACAAGTCTGGCTCTGTCTTCTTTACTTCTCCCATCAGGTATTTATCCGCATCAATAAAAGCACCCTAAGCCTCCTTCACACTAAACAGACCCAGCCCTCTGAGCTTTGCCTTGTATGACATGTGCTCCAGACCTTTAATCATCCTTGTAGTACTTTGTTTACTCGCTCCAGTATGTATATGTCTCTCTTGTACTGGGGAGGCAAAACCTGGGCACAGCACCGAGATGTGTCTCACCAGTGATGAGCAGGGGGGAAGGATCACCTCTTTTGACTCGCTGTCAACACTCTGCTTTCACGCAGCTCAGAAGGCTGCTTTCCAGCTGGTCAGTCCCCAGCCTGTACTGGTGCACGGAGTTACTCTTCACAGGTGCAGCATCTTGCATTTTGTTTTGTAAATCTTCATGTTTCTTTTTATCCATTTCCTCAGCCTGTAAAGTCCAGAAGTCCCTCTGAATGAGACCTGAGAACAACCTTCTGGGGTACCAACCACTCCTCACACTTTGTCCTTGGTGTTTTGATTTCTATGAAGTATTATACATAATAATAATGTAACTGAAATATGGTAATTTAAGAAAGAAAAAAAGTATTTAACATGTGGAGAGCTTAAATAATAACTATTTGAAGTTGTATTAGTAAGTTCTTTCTACAAATAACAAACATAATTATGCAATTATTTAATTCAGATCATTGACAGATGGTCTGAATTTGGAAATTTTGGTGGTTTCTATACCTGTTTAAACATCACATACCATTATTTCACCTAATCAAATCATCATCTGATGTTATTTTAGGGGAATAATAGGATTCAGGAAAAGCTTCCATCTTTGTAGAGAATGATTTAATAGTTACAGAGATTGAAATTTAAGTCTTGTTGTCTAGGTGTACACAACTTTAATTACTTTCATATATTTTCAAAGGAGAATATGTATTGGTACTCCTCTCTTAGAAATAATTTTAAAATATTAGCAGAAAAAAAGGTTTGTAAGTTTTATAAACTTACGACTTTTTCCACATATGCTTTTGAAATGTTCTGACAGTATTCATATCAATACACACACTGTGTATATTAGCTAATAAAAGCAAGAAAAGTCCATGAACATCAATGCCACTGTCACCTTGAAAAAATATATATTAATCCACAGTATGGAACTTGAAATCTTTGTAACTTTGCATATTGCGCAGTCATTTATACTTGTGATAAATGAACATAAAATTACTCTTTCATTTTGTAATATGTCACACTCATTGCACAGAAGTACATGACGAGTAGTACAATACTGTATCAAACTGAGATTATGACGTAGTTGTAATCACACCAAATACCTTCTACAAGCAAGAACAGTCTGTGCCAATAACAGTCTGTGCCAATCTATCTGGATTAAGATAAAGGGGTTTAACTTTCATACTACAAGGTTCTCACAAGTCGGAAAATTTGTTTAGGACAATAAATGCAAAAATAGAGGCTTTGGATGTTTGGGTGGGTTTTCTGTATATCAATTGCTTTCGAAATTCAGACACACTTTGTACTAAAAATATATTTTCATAATGCAAAGCAATATTTGAAGTTAAATAGTTATTGCATTTTGACCCTGATGGGCAGCTAAGCATCAGAAAGCATCTCACTCACTCTCCCAACACTGGGGTGGGGGAAAGAATCAGCAAGGTAAAAATGAGAAAACTCATGGGTTGAGATAAAAACAGTTTAATAGATAAAGAAAAATCCATGTGTGCAAGCAAAGCAAAATAAAGAATTAATTCACCACCTCCCACCAGCAGGCAGGTGCTCAGCCTTCTCAGGAAAAACAGGGCTCCATCACACATAACAGTTACTTGAGAAGACAAGCACCATGACTCTGAATGGCTCCCCCTTCCTTCTTCTCCCCACAGCTTTTATTGCTGAGCACAATATCCCATCATCTGGAATATCCCACGGGTCAGCTGGGGCCAGCTGTGCTGGCTATGTTCCCTCCCAGCTCCCTGTGCCCCCCCAGCGCACCCACGGGTGGGTGAGGCCCTTGCCTTGGCTCTGTGCAAGCAATGAGGACACCCCTGGGTTAACACACTGCTTTCAGCACAAAACCAAAACGTAGCCCTAGACTGGCTACTGCAAAGAAAATTAAGTCTATCCAAGCCCAAACCAGTACAATAGTAAAAATAAAAAATTATCTATAGCGAATAAAATCTAGTTTAGGACCTACTTCTGAAGCCAGACCGTGGTGGTCTGACTTCTGCTGGAGGCCAGGTGCCCACCAACACACTCTATCACTCCCCCTCCTCAGCTGGACAGGGGAGAGAAATCAATACAAGGCTCATGGGCCGGGACAGGGGCAGGAGAAGGTCACTCACAAATTACCATCACGGGCAAAACAGACTCGACTTGGGGAAATTAATTTAGTTTTATGCCATTCAAATCAGAGTAGGATAATGAGAAATAAACCCAGATATTAAAACACCTTCTCCCCACCGCTGCCTTCTTCCTGGGCTCAGCTTAATTCCTGATTTCTCTACCTCTTCTCCCCAAGCAGCGCAGGGGGATGGGGAAAGGAGGTTGGGGTCAGTTCATCACACCTTGTCTCTGCTGCTCCTTCCTGCTCACTCTCTTCCCCTGCTCCTGTGTGGGATCCCTCCCATGGGAGACAGTCCTCTATGAAATTCTCCAATGTGAGTCCTCCTGCAGGCTGCAGTTCTTCAGGAACTGCTCCAGCGTGGGTCCCCCATGGGGTCACAAGCCCTGCCAGGAAACCTGCTCCAGCCTGGGCTCCTCTCTCCATGTGGCCACAGGCCCTGCCAGAAGCCTGATCCAGTGTGGTCTTCCCATGGGGTCATGGCCTCTTTCGGGCATCCCCCTGCTTCGGCATGGGGCCCTCCACGGGCTGCAGGTGGGTATCTGCTCCACTGTTAACCTCCTTTGGCTGCAGAGGAACAGCCTGCAGGAGAATCTCTGCTCTGGCACCTGGAACGTCTTTTCCTTCATGTTTGCAGAGTTGTTCCTCCCACATATTCTCATTCCTTTCTCTAGTTGTTGTTGCACAGCACGTTTTCCCCCCCCTTCTTAAATACGTTATCACAGAGGTGCTACCACTGTCGCTGGTGGGCTCGGCCTTGGCCAGCGGTGGGTCCATTTTGGAGCCGGCTGGCATTAGGTCTATCGGACATACAGAAAACTTCGGCAGCTTCTCACAGAAGCCACTCTTGTAGCTGTCCCGCTAACACAACCTTGCCATGCAAACCCAACACACAGACTTACATTTAATCACACTTCTTTGGTGTCAGGATAAGCCGTACTAGAATGAAACATCATAATTGTACCTAAAGACCATATTTGTACCTTGATGTCTACAATACCTATGGCTATTGATTACTTTGTGTGTCAAAATCAGAATTTTAGGGTGTTTTCATATAACTTAAGATCTAAAGTAGTGCAAAATCTACTTTATACAGAGATACTAAAAGGACTGAATATTTCAGTTATCCAGGGGAAGGCTAAGGTTTAATCACAGTCAAGACACAGAGAAAGAAAGATTTCTGATGGTAGAGGACTGGTTTTTTTCCCCTAGAAGACATAACAATTTTCAGTGTCTGTAAGGTAGATGAAGCTCATTCAGATGATGAAACAAGACATGCAATGTTGGCAGTATATGTAATTAACCAGTAGGACAATATGCCTTCTTATGCAATAGTTTCTCCAGTTACTAAAAAGTCCCAAACCCTGGCTGCATTTTCCTAAAATAAGTGCTATCAGTCCACCAGAAGTTATAGTTTCCTGGAGAAATCTCTTGGCAATTCAGAGTCTTTCTCGCCGAAGAGGACATATTGCCAAAGCACTGCTTCATTCCAGTCATTTCTGTCTGGGAAAACATTTTATTGTGCTCCACTGCTGACCCACATAATCCATAACAGCTATGTAGGCACTCTGATAGACACTGCAGGATACACTGGCCCCCAGCTGCTATGACTAGTAAAATGCTCAGCTAGACTAGGTATCAGGGGCTAAGTAATTAAAAATGGCCAACTTCCTTTGGCTTGCTAAATTAAATTAATTTGGGAAAATGGGAAGAAGTTCACAGCTGCAAATAAATTTTTATCATGGGACTCATTTTTGCTGTCTACCACATGGGATGGTAGCTCACTGCTTCATCAATATTCAGTAAAACTGGCAGAAGACTCTCAGTTTATCGCCAGAAGTAGATTCATTTTCTGCTAACCATCATTCCCAGATGTATTATTTACTACAGGAATTGCTTTGGGGAATAATTTTAATAATGGCATGACATGTGGCTAAGGAATAACATAACTAGGTAGGCAGAAGAATTTTATACTCGACAATCCAAAACAATTGTGACTAATGAATGGCAAATGTAAGCAAAATGGGGCCCAATCCTCCATTGCTTAGTAATTATATGTGGCAAAGCAAGCACCAAAGTGCTTCCCAATTTGGCATATTTTAGATTTCCAGAGGTTAGAAACTACACAAGACAGCAGACAGAGGGTTATGGAATATTGCCCTCCAACATGGAGAACAGGAGAGTACACACTATTCTGAATTTTTATTGCATTTCTACCGGAGAATGTTCAAGGATGAAAAAGTCTGCTGGCTTTGCAACCTTCTTGAAAGCCTGTCTTTCAAAACTCTTGATGATATTTTCTATTTATGAAACAAGTGACAAACTCAGTTAGGTCTCCAATACGTGTGTACAAACTACATCACAGCACTAACCTTTGATGCCTGCACCTTCTCTATTCAGAAGGAAGGCTGAAAGTAAATTGATCCATTTACTCTGCATTAAAGAAAGATGAAGGATGCCCAGCATACAGAGGTTCAAACTTTTCTGGAGAAAGGAGTAAAGCACTGGATCATACTCCATTGCTGCTGTTTAAGCTGCACGTGAAGCATGCAAGGTCTGAAAGTAGTGCATACAAAAGTAGACTAAGGTTTGCAGCTCAGTGATACCAAAACCTTTCTAAGATATGAAAATCCTTTTCCTCTTGAATGTTAAGTAAATCTACCTTAAACTGTTACTAGATAAAACCTGAGCTAATATTAGGGATAACCATAATGTCCAATCTCATATGAATGTCCTATTCTTCTGGAAGTGCTGTTCTCTTGGCTCTAGAGAAGATAGGAATAATTACAGTTTTCAGTATTTGAAGCTGCTAACGACAGAACTATCATTGACTGACTTCTCCCAGGCAGCGAAAAGCAGAGAAAAAGAGCAAATGATCAACGTACTTATGCTCCCATTTAAATCACTGCAGAGTTTCAGGATCTTGACTGTACTTAGACTGGGGGAAAGTTCATATAGCTGATGAGTTTGTATCATCTATCCCTTATGCTCAAACAAATTAGATCCCAGTTTTATCTAGATGACCCACCTATCTGTTCTGTTTCACTACCAAATTAATTATATTTTTATGCAACCAAAGCCAGTTATATCCCACTGAAGTTACCAAGAAGGGTCAGGAGCAAAGACTCCTTCATGCTGTGTAATTTTAAGAGGCATCTTTATTATAGTAAAAAAACCTAGTAAATTCATATTTCTAAAGTGGTTTAGATGTGAAAAGAACCACATGACTTGTTATTATTATTCACCTTATTATCAAATTATTGTATCGAGAAGAGTCCTTTAAAGATACATCATATTTTAATGTTATCTCATCTTTTCTGTTTCGCTTGCCTTTTTGCTTGCTAGCTTGTGCCAGAGGAGATGAAATGGAAATGGAATGGGTAACACAGAACACCTATTGCTAGACAAATCACTTGTTTAGGTTTTGTACAACAGATCTGTGTTCCTAACTTTCAACATATTTGAAGATCTTCACCTTCATACCAGAAAATATGAGCTATAGAATAGAATAGAATAGAATAGAATAGAATAGAATAGAATAGGAGTAGAGTAGAATAGAATAGAGTAGAATAGAATAGAATCGAATAGAATAGAATAGAATAGAATAGAATAGAATAGAATAGAATAGAATAGAATAGAATAGAATAGAATAGAATAGAATAGAATAGAATAGAATAGAATAGAATAGAATAGAATAGAATAGAATAGAATAGAGTAGAATAGAGTAGAATAGAATAGAGTAGAATAGAATAGAGTAGAATAGAATAGAATAGAATAGAATAGAATAGAATAGAATAGAATAGAATAGAATAGACTAATTCAGTTGGAAGAGACCTACAATGGTCATCTAGTCCAACAGCCTGACCAATTCAGGGCTGACCAAAAACTAAAGCAGGTCATAAAGGGCATTGTCCAAAAGCTTCTTAAATACTGACAGGCTTAATGCATCAACCACCTCTCCAGGAAGCCTGTTCCAAAGTTTGACCACCATCTCAGTAAAGAAATGCTTCCCAATGTCCAGTCTAAGCCCCCCCTGGTGCAGATTTGAAGCGTTCCCACATGTCCCATCACTCGATATAAAGGAAAAGAGACTGTACTTCCTTCTCCACTTCTCCTTCCCCAGGAACCTGCAGAGAACAATGAGGTCACCCCTCAGCCTCCTTTGCTCCAAAGTAGACAACCCCAAAGTCCTTAGCCACTCTTCATAAGATATTCATTCTAGCCCTTTGACCAGCTTTGTTGCCCTCCTGTGGACCTTCACATCCTTCTCGAAATTGTGGGGGCGAGAACTCCACACAGCATTCAAGTTGAGGCCACACAAATAATGAATACAGCAGGATAATCACTTCTTTTGATCACCTCGTTGTGCTGTGTTTGGTGCACCTCAGGATGTGGTTTGCTCTCTTTGAGCCTACTGTAACCAGCACCCACAGATCCCTTTCTGCAGGGCTTCTTTCCAGCTGCTCCTCTTCCGACTTATGCTTGTGCCTGGCATTACTCCATCCCAGGTACAGAATCCAGTATTTGGACTTGTTAAATTTAAACCCACTAATTATTTCCTGATAGTCCAATCTATCTAGATGCTCCTGCAAGGCATCTTGTCCCTCAAGAGGGTCAACAGCACCTCCCTATTTTCTGTCCTCAGCAAACTTGCTAATGGTGCATTCAACTCATTCATCCAGATCACTGATAAATATATTGAACAGAACCAGCCCTAGAATTTAACCCTGAGGAACACCATTGCTGACCGGTTGCCAGCCAGCTCTTTAAGCCCTGCTGTTCAGCCAGTTCTTCACCCAACACACCCTGAATCTGCTCATCCCACATTTGGACAACTTGTCCAGAGAGCTGCTGTGATGGACTGTAAATGTGGCAGTGTGCTCCCCCCTCCTCCAGTCCTGACCTTTGTTTCTGTAATAATGCTCAAGTGATAACCACCAGTGTCAGTCCAAATGCTCTATCCAACTCAAAATAGATTTGGGGGAGACAGATAATGACACAGTAGTCAAGGGCTAATTTGAACAATGCCCCCACCTAACAGTGCTGGTCAATGTTGACTCAAGCCAAGTTTGAAAGAAACTAACCTCGGTAGATGGCATGCAGATATGACTATGAGTCAATTCTCTTACTCCATGAACAGTGGACAGCCCAGGGCCCGTGGAGCTGTCCTGCATGGCAGCAGCTGCACACCAGGATCCCCCCTTGAGCAGGGACACCTCTTAAGGTTACTCCTTGAGGTTGAGATTCCTTGCTGCAACAGATTCTTGGTAAGTGATGCATAGCATGCTAAACTTTGAAATCTTAGCTAAGAGGTATAAAGGATTGATTGTGCATATATAATCCTTTAGGTATAAACTGCTGACCAAGTCTGGGACTAAGTCTGGATCCAGCTGCACCTGAACTCCCCTCTGAGGGGGTCCTCTCTGAACCTCATGACTTGATGGGAGGGTCTCCCTGACAGTTTTGTCTGACCCTATCAGCTGTGCAGTAAATAATCAAGTGTACCTTGCAATCAAATCTTGTTAAACCACTGTCACTTTCACTTTCAAACTTTGTTAAATCACTGTTTTATACCAATAAACGTACTGCTACTTCTGTCTTACAAGTGTATCACTGCATTTGCAACAGGATCAAAAGCCTTACTAAAATCCAGAAAAACTATATGCACCTCCTTGCCTTCATCCACTATTTTCAGTCAGAATTCCCTGTTTATAAAATACCAAAGATACCTCACTGAGTCCTTAGCAGCATCACCTTGCATTTTCAACTATTAAATTTCATAGCTTTTCTATTATTTTGCCCTGAAGATCATTCAGTTCTCCCTTTATGATATTCCAATATTTCTCTGTGATGATGATGTGTTTACATGTGTGGTTATCTGCAAATATTACTATGCCTTGCCTACTTTTCCTTCCAACACGGTTAAAGAAAATATTAAATAAAATCAGTCCCAAGAACAGACCTCAGAGAACTACAGTAGTAATCTAACTGTAAAGTAATATATCTCCTTTAAGAAGTACTTCTTGGTTTTACTTTAGTTGGCTCTTTATCTGTTCTACAATTCATTTTATTAAGCTCCATTCGCTGCTGTTGAACTGTGTTGCCTGTGTCAACCACCTCACTGAATCCTTAATAAAGTGGATCTACGGCATTTTTTTTTCCTAGAAACTCAGTTTTTTATTAAAGAGCAATAACATGGCTTTGTTATTGATCTGTAAGAAGGAATAAATACTAGGTTTATGGAAACAATAGTTAAAAAAAAATAATCATATAAGTGGAACAAGGGAAAATGATAAACCTCTGGAAAAGTGATTCGTAACTTCTATGTTCAGAAAAGGGGAGAAATAAGGGAGCTAGCAATACTAAATCAAGCCTGAGATTAAGGTGATAGAAAATTAAAGACAGGATTCTAATGGGGCTTCGAAGTGAGACATGATAACGAAATGGGAATGAATAAGAAGTTAATGCTGAAGTTTCTGATACAGACATACTTTTGGAAAGGTATTGACAAACTGAAAAGAGTTAACATAGGAAAATTAATAAGATGGAAGAACTAGAAGGATGGACTGACAAATAAAAGAAGTCAAGGTAATTAAAATAATGAAATGTTAATAACTAAAATGTACTCACACAAAGCATTAGGAGAATTACATAAAAAAGAGTAGTATGATGGAAGCAAGCTAAATAAATCTTACTGAGATCACAGAATACTTTTCAAGAGCAGAATCTATTTGCCTCAGAAATTTTCTCACATTAAAGTATCTCAGAAGCCATATATATGTGACTTCTAAAATGAAATTCCAAAAACCTGAAGAAAATATGATTAGTTCTGTATTAATGGTGAAAAAAGAAAATCTGATGTCTGAAATTAATTCTGACTCTTTTCCATTGTCCTGACATCTTATTAAGTAGCACATAAGGAGTAAGTTATGCAGGTTTTCACTGTATCCATTTATGATGAGAGAAAAAATTGTACTGAAAAGCCTGAATTTGTTCCTCTGGGTTTCTATTTCTTTCACAAGGGAATATATGATTCTGTATTTGGAATTCAGTAAACAGATTTCCCTCTGCCTGAGGCTCCATGTACTTGTCATGTTCTGATCAAACTTGGTTTGCTCAGATTGCAAAGGATAAAGTCACCTATAATTCTATATAATTGTCTACCTGCTGTGTAGAACATTTCCTGAAGAGCTGAGAGCCTCAGGTTACAACTGTCTTCTGCCTAAATGTGTTTGAGAGTCAACATCTGTATGCTGGAAGACTTGCCTGGAAGCTAGGCGAAGAAAGGTTTGGGAAAGACATCTGTCAAATAGTTATTGCTAACCCAGATCCCAAACTAAATCCATGTTAGTTCAGATTAATTACCAGGCGCTACCTAACTACACATGCCTCCTTTCTCTAGAGGTGCCTGGGCTCATGCAAGAGGAAGAATTTGAGACAAATGTCTTTACAGGCATTTTATCTGGTGGCTCAAGAATCTAGACAAGTAAGTATTGACACTGTTATGACTCTACATATGAACTTACGGTCCATCATTGTGTTTAGAGCTGTTTCACGCTACTTTTTTAAACGTTCCGAGATGGAGTGTTTCAACCTTAGTGTCTTTGCTAAATGTCTGTGCTCTTGCACATCGAACGTATTAGGTACAGTTGTGAAAAAAATATGTCTGCATCATGCAGTTTTTAGGTAAGACATTCAGAATAACACAAAACTCACCTTATGAGTCTCTAAAATTAAGTATCCTTACATATTTTCATTAAATAGTACTTTCTAGTGTGTCATTAGGGCCCTGGGCCTCTGAAATAATTTATACACATTCTTAATACATTGAACTAAATAGCATTGTCTTGTCAGTCAACAAAAAATGCACTTATGCCTTTTGGCCACTATTAGGATCGATGGTCAATTTGTACTTCATTTTAATTACTAATAAATTAATACAAGCCTACTAGATCATAGTAATTAGCATTTTTCTGATTGATTTGCCACCAAGAAATGACCCTGATTATGTTGTTAATAATCAGTTTACTCTTAATTGGCTTTTTTTTTTTTTTTCATTAAAGCATAAAGTGCTAGTATGGTAGGTTATCCTTGGCTGGCTGTCAGATGCCCACCAAGCCACTTTCTCACTCCCCTTCTCAACAGGACAGTGGGAGAAAATAAGATTAAAACGATTGTGGGTTGAGATAATGACAGGGAGGTTGTGTAGCAATGACCATCACTGGCAAGCCAGGCTCAACTTGAGGAATTTAATTTATTGCCCGTTAAAAGTATAATAGGATGGTGAGAAACAAAGGCAAAACTAAAACCACCTTCCCTCCACCCCTCCATTCTTCCCAGACTCAGCTTCACTCCAGACTCCTCTGTCTCCTCCCCACAAGCAGCGCAGGGGGGTGGGGAACGGGGGTTGCAGTCAGTTCATAACACTTCACCTCTGCCACTACTTCCTCACACGTTTCCTCTGCTCTGGCATGAAGTCCCTCCCACAGCACATAGCCCTTCACAGACTTCACCAGCATGGGTCATTCCCACCAGCTGCAGTTCTTCAAGAACTGCTCCAGCATGGGTCCTCTCCATGGGGTACAATCCTTCAGGAATGGACTGCTCCAGCATGGTCCCCCATGCTCTGCAGTTCCCACAAGGAAACCTGTTCCTATGTGGGCTCATCTCCATGGACCACAGTTCCTGCCAGAAAACTTGCTTTTGTGTGGGCTGTCCGTGGGCTGCAGCTTTCTTCAGGGTATACCCACATGCTTCAGCGCAGGGTCCTCCACAGGCTGAGTGTGGATGTCTGCTTCACTGTGGTCCTCCACGGGCTGCGGGGGACACAAGCTGGTCACCATGGTCTTTATTCTAGGCTGCAGGGGAATCTCTGCTCCAGTGCCTGGAGCACCTTCTCCCCCTCCTCCTTCACCGACCTTGGTGTCTGCAAAGTTGATTCTCTCATCTTTTCTGACTTTTTTTCACAGCTGATATTGTGTGGTGGTTTTTGCACTTTCTTAAATATATTTTCATGGAAGTATCAGCAGCTGGGCTGACAGGCTCAGATTTGCCCAGCGGTGGGTCTGTTTTGGAGCTGGCTGGAACTGGCTGTGTCTATCACAGAGGCAGTCCTCGGCCTCTTCTCACAGATGTTGTCCCTGTAGCCCACCCCACCAGAAACCTTGCCAAGTAAACCAAATACAGCTATACATAATGACCAAGGTATAAAATTATCTATAACTGCATTATAGTAAAAACATTTTTTCCTGGTCATCATTTTCTTTGATTTTTTTTCAAAATCGATTAATCAGTTAAATTGAGAGATTTGACCTCAAGGCTAATTACTAAGTTCTTCTGCCAGTGAATGGCAATCAAAGCACAAGGGACATTATGGCAAGGTTATGACATTTAACAATATGGAACAAATATGACATTATTTGGGTTTTATATTAAATAAAAAGATGGGCACAGTTTAACAAAGGAATTTCACATATTCTAGTGTGGGAGTGTTGCTGTAATGAGATGTAAGTATTCAATGGACACATGAGAATGAAAAAATGGTGCACTTCACACAGAGGCAAAAATAAAACAAAGAATATTTTAATAAAAAGCTAGAGTCTTGACATGGCTATAGATAATCTGTAAAGGATTCCAACATTACAGTGTAAAAATGTTTCCTGTAGCTGTATTTTTGGCTACTGAGAAGTGCTCTGAAAACAACCTAAAAGATTGCCTGGCCGCAAATGTTTATTGTAAATGTTCATATCTTCCTAGAGAAATAATCATTTGAATGTCAAATGCAGATTGTAAACACAGAGACAAGAAACCAATGATCATAAACTTACTTACTTTTACACTTCATTCATAAAATTCATATTTTGTGCAATACATTAACAAGTGTACAGAATATAACATGCCAGTGAATGTTCCTAGCCTCAATAACAGGTTTTTTTTGCTGCGTAAGGCTCACTGTGCCACATGCTGAGTGCACTTAACCCAGAGTGAAGTTCTCAGGGAGCTTTAAGTGCTTAACCCTTCACTAAGTACTTAATCAGTGCAAACCCGCTTGCAGTGCCAGGCTGGCACTTGCTTTTTCCTTCATCTCCCTTCAAAATCAAATTCTGGTCTGTCAGCACTCTTGGTGGACTGCTAATCTATCTGCATTAATTATGTCTCTGCTCAGCCCTTTCAGCGTTTTGACCTCTTTTCCCTTTCCTCTTGTGATATGGTATGCTGGGACCTCAATTTGTCTAGGACTTTACAGTAAAACTGCTCTCTTTGCCTGCCTTTTTTAAAAACAATTAATCAATTGACCTGAAATGCTTTAGTCTCTGCACCTATGCTGCAGTAACCATCCTTGCTGCTCTTCTTCCTGGTTGCTTCTGAGGTTTCTCCAGAGATAACCTTTCACAGTTGTTTTCTGGGAAAGAAGTGACCTCCTGCTCCCATCAGAGTGGAGTAGTGCCATAAAGTAAATTGTAGACAAACAAATCAAACAGCTCTACCATCTATCACAGAGGATGACTGACGACTCTGGCTTTTTTTCTTCTGTGCCCTTGGTTCTTTGTGCCATACTCTTACTTCAGAGTTCATCCACATGGTCACATCACTAATACTGCTTTCTTTATCCCTCTGGGGAATATGTACTAGAATATGCATGACCCACTTCATTTCCTCCGCTGAATTCTTATGTTTTCAATCCTAGCTTTTATTTCAATACTTCCTCTCTTTCAAGTCATCCTCATTCTCCTCATCCAGTATCCTTCCCTTGCTACGCAAGAGGTAGCTAATTTGTTCTGAGAAAAAAAATGAGTAATATTATGTGACCTCACCTTTCCTTCTCTCCTTCCCTCTGCCTTCCACTTACTTTATTTCTCTGTCACTTGAGCAGTTTCTCAACTTTGCTTTTTCTCTAACATGCACAAAGGCCCTATAGGGACTGTTTTCTAACATCAAGCAATAAAATACATTTGTAAGGCCACAGCACTGAGAATTTTAACCCCATTATGTATGTATGAATTCTTTTCACAGTTGATTTGACTTTGGGGTTAGGGACTCAATAAATCTTTGCTGAACATTGAATCATTTTTCATTTTTTAATAGCAAGTGGGCAAGCAGATTGTTTGAAGTTAAAGGGTTTTACTCCTGCACGTTCAGCATTGTAACAAAACCAAAACTGGGACAAGTTACTCCACCTTATCAGCTTTTCGTTACTTAATGCTGAGATTAGTGATTTCAGCAACGCTCAACAAAATGATTGATTAGCAACAAAATATTAATGCTTTTTATAAATAAGAAAAAAAAATATCAAGTATTATTTTCACACTTGTTTTGTCTATTCAGGATTTTCTAGGCATGTAAAACAATTACAAAGGGATTAACTTGTCAGAACATAGATGTGCCATTTCAAAATAAAGGCTATCATGTGACATCTGCTGGCATACGCAAAACTGTCTTTGTGGGAGAGCTGTGCCCTTCTGCAGCAGCAGCTGCAGCCCTGGCAAGATATTCAGCAGAGCCTGAAAGAACACTAGACGCCTATGGTTAGACAGCTGAAAGCTGCTTAGCTTAGTTATTTCAAGTTATTTCTTCAGTTAAGGTCTTTGATGATTTTGTTGCTCTATTAAAGCCAAGTACACTGACTTGTACATGCTTATGCTTAGAATGTGATTACAGCAACGTATGCATGCTACGAACAGAAGGAGAAACTCACAACAAATTGGAGTTAACTATGAGAAATCTGTGCTTACACTTAAGATTCTTTTCAAAGCCAGAACAGGCTGATCAAATTTCTTAAAATTACAGCATAGAAAGGAAAAAACCCCACATGATCCTGATTAAACGTCAGTTCAAGGTGTCCAAGCCCTTCATCAGCATAGCTCTTTATCTGACAGAATCTCCCTCTGCCTCAATTTCTTTCCCAATACTGATTTCCTTCTGGCTTGTTGGAATCCAATTTTCATCTAGCCTGTGATCCTTCTATGTTTCTGATGACATTTTTCATTACCATAATGGACATCCATTTGGGGATTATATGATGGACATGCATTTGCCCACAAAACATACACTGAATTATTCTGCTACTGACGTATATTTAATTCTGATCATTCTAATTCTCTTTCCAGTTTTGTGTTGCCAATTTAATTTTTTATGACATGTAGTTTGATCATAGATAATGAGTTTGACTATATTTGTCACTTACTGTGTGTTGAGATTAGCATTATATTCCCATAATTTATTGCCTAGGGAACTTTCCTGGCCAACTTTCTTTTAAAACATCAATAAGGATCTCAACAATTTGGCTTAAATTATTATGCAAGGTAATAATTTTCCTCTCCTTGTGTGTGTCTCCATTCTCCCCATTTCGCTGCCCCAATTTCCAGTTTTAAAGACTTCCGGGACCCTTTTAGTACCCACTATATATCCAAACCACTCTGTAAATCCTACTAAGTCCTTGGTTTCAGAAACTACTTGGGTTTAATTAGCTTAATCATGATACGAGTGAGAACTAATGTTTGTTGATTTATAAATTTTACATCTTCTAAGTATCTCATGAATGCCAATGAAATGAAAAGGTATGAAATGCAACACTACTTATAATAATGATTTTGAATTTGAAATAAGAATTTGGAAAAGTGCACAGTGCTTCAGAGCTTTTACCTACTTCTTTTTCTGTGTCCACACTAGCAGTATATCCCAACCTCATAGCTGTTATTTCAACCCTATAATTATTTTACTTATGCCGTATAATTTCCTCCTGCCCACAATTACCTATATTTTAAATCCTTGTATTCTTATATGATTGGGTAAATTGGCTTATTCATTCTTATGATATCTGGATTTTTATATTTCCCTTTTTGGTGTTCTAGGCTTGCAGTTTGCCTACTGGCCAGTGTTAAGATTGATTATTCAGTTTATTTCTTCCACCAAATAGGAACTCATCCAGCTATCTTTATCACAGACTCAGAAAAAAGAATTTACTTTTATCACTTAACTTTTTTATTCAGGTCTCCAAAATCCAAGCCATTGCTCTTTTTGTATATGTTTAAACTGCTTGTTTCCTACTGCATGCTTTAATCTATGGGGAAATGTTTTGCACCAGCAGGTCCTGCTTCATTATGATTCCTGTACAAAAGGCACTTGGATTCCTTCAAGTATTCTTTAAAATGCCATTTGTTAACTTTGTTAACATTACAATTAATATAGTTATTATATATTATAGACATAGTTATCAGCTATAGTTAACATTATAAAGAAAGAGAGGATGACAGATACAGTCTTACGCCCCTTCAGACACCGGGCAGCCCAAGCTGGGAGGTGCTGAATGGCCCTCTGATCAAGGTGTTGCTCACTGTGCAGATCTCATCCGTGGAAAAGTTACCCCATCTTTGTCTTTTGAGCGCTTATTTTCTTAAAAGAAAATGTAGTGTCTACTGTGAAATGGAAAATGTGTTAATGTGAGCACTTCTTGCCAGGCTTTTAGATAAATGCAAGGACACACAGGTGGTGTTATCACCGTCCTGAGTGGGGGCTGCTACAGGTTCCTCTGTTACTGTGGGTGGGCAAAGTTTATCCTGCAGCCGAGGGATATGCACAGCACAGCACAGGCCTGATGGCACAGCTATACACATGGCATAGAGTGGCACAGGCGTATGCCTACTCAGGTTAGTGGCTCTCTGGATCATTGGCTCCTCAGTGTATGCTGATCAGGTTCATTACAAGCATCTACATGTATTTTAATTGGTTATTTACTTCGTTGATTTACTGTACATACTCAAATGCCAGTCATTAACATTTGTTTATTAATATATTATTATATATTATTATATAATATATTAATAAAATAAAAAATGAACATTAACAATGTTCTGTCCGTGCTATATGTTTTTTGATGCCGTACTTGAATGTTTCCTGATGTGCATAATCTTATAATATGCTACTGTAGGTGTGTCTTGAAGTACTGCAGGCATCCCCCTTACTGCCTTAATAGCAAAGTACTAATCAGCTGTAGTCCTAGGAACATCACTCCAGCTGCCTACCTACAATAGCTAAACTTCATGCATTCTAAGTCTCAGCGTTGTAACTATTTGCCTGAGAGCTATATAGGTACTGTTGTGAGTCACAGAAGAGCAAAACTTCATCTCTTTACAATGAATGTTGTTACTCTAAAGTGTATGTTCAGTAGTCCCAGACATTTTATCTTCTTTGCTATTTACTAGTGTACTCCTGATGCATGTACTACTAGTCTAGGTTTGGCTGTAGGTGAATTCATAGTGTATTTATTTTTTTGACTATTTTGGCAGTATTGGACAGAGGCTGTTGCAAGAGCTGCAGCTTTGTTTCTGTACTTCATTGAAATCATTAGAGAGTAACAGGGAAAGGTAGACATGTATGCGAAGCCTCTGATGGCCTTTGTAATCACAGTGATCACACCTACACGTGTATGAAAGAGGACTATTGCCAAAGATTTTGCTAAATTAAATAAAATGGTGTTTAACAAGAGTTTACTAGACAATAATAATAAAAGTCAGATATGGATTCATGCTACTCTTCAGGCTGACTGAAACCTGTTTTACAGTGTATTGAAGTACCTTCGTATCGTGCTACAACACCTGAGAGAGAAGGTACCGTTCCCATACTTCGCAAAAGAGTTGACTTACAATATCACTGGTCCAGCACAATGACAAAAGAATGTTAAATGGTTTTATTGATCATTTTCCTGCTCAAGGGAATCTTAAAAAATGTTATTACAATTATATTTCAGTATGTATTCTACTGCAGGGATTAGCCATTCCATTTAGAAACTGCTTCCCTGCCTTTCAAAAACCCGATTTACACAGTCACAAAACTCAAACAGCACTGCATTTCTTTCTTAGGAGCTTTCCATAAAATACAGTAATGATTAACAATCAGTTGTATAGTGGATTATAAAATTCTTATCAGGTCTCGAAGATTAGACCCATTACATTTAGCAAGAACCTGGCTATGAACAGATACTCACATAGTAGATCAGCTGTATCTGGAACTAGTTCAGAAGTGATACTTCATATTCATAATTATTATTCATAACTTCCATAATTTTTTATAATTAGTAATAATTAGGAGAATAGTTGTCAAGTTTCTAGGCAGTCCAAGTGTACTCACACATCAGAAGAGACTTGGACAGGTATTAACAAAGTTGAAGAGAGATGGGAACAAACAGTGGAAACACTTTGACAAGACACTCTATTTCTGCCCAAAATGCGCAGCCAGCCGACAGCACTAATTCTCTTGTGCTTTCTCACTATCCCTGTGGTGACTTTACTTGCATTCCTCACTGACTAAGAGGTTTTGGCCCTTCTTCAATAAGATTCTGATAATGTCAAACTCTGGCTGTTTTTACCAAATACCTGCTGTGTTTTACTGTCATGGTGTCAGGAGTCATGAAAGTCATTTTACAGGTAATCATTACCTCTCATGGTACCCTGTAGGTGACAGATTTCAAAGTAGTGAAAAGGAGATTGATACATATGCAATCCTGCCCCTAAACCTCTATGGTCCTCTCTGGCCCTAACTAAGTGGAAAATACATAAAAGGAAAATAATCTCTTCTAATAGTCAGGTGATCCACCTTCTTGTATTACAGGTTACATATTGTTATGCCAAAATAGTCATAGTGGTAGTTTTAATCACTCTTTTAGGTACACTATAACTAGTATCTACTTTCTAGGAAATGAGTGCATTTCTATATTGGTATCAACATTATTGTCAGTATGTACCACTACTACTATATATATAAACAGTGATACTTTTTTTTAAACACTAGGTTGCTGTTACTGACCTGTGTGACTTACTGGTTTTTTAGATACAAATATTAAATATATCACATGAATACAATCCATGTATGCATCAATAAAATCTAAGATGTCTTTTTTAAGCTAAAGTTTGGCTTGGGAAAACTGATTTATAACCACAGGAAAATAACTATTTTTTCAAGATAATGTAGAGTAACAGAAGATCTCAGAGTTCTGGTTTTTGTACATGTAATCATAATGAAGGTATGGCAGTAAACATATTTTGCTTTTTAGCTTTTAAAAAAGGGGAAATTTTGTCTCCCATGAATAAATCAAAAAAGCCTTACTCTCTGAGTAATGTGGATGCATATGAGAACTTAGGGTGTCAGTTGATTTGGTCTATTACGGAGAATTAACCTTTAGAGACACAAGTTTCTTTGAACGATTCTTCAATGCTTCATTTGGCTACAGATGATCACTGATGGTTGAAGCTTTCTAATCAGTTTGAGAATTCTCTCTTCCATAAAACCTCTTGCAATATTAGGAACAAAACCCACTGATCCATTTTTTGTTATTATTAAATGGTAACTATTTTGTCTCCATTTTTCCCTGTTCTATTTTTTAAGTGAAACAGTAATTAAAATGTGATTTTAAAATGAAAAGTGCAGGAAGGGGGGGGGGGGGGGGAAGAGAGAAAAAAGATCATATATTTCTTCTCTCAATAAAACCTAAATGCACTACATGCATTGTGATTTCTGCAGTTATGTTATTGGTTACAACTAATTAGTTGAAACTTGGCCAAAAAAATTCAATAGATTTTTTTCTGGTTTCAGTCATTGTTGCAGAAGTATCTAATGGAAAATCAGTAGTTTTTGCTATTTGCTTATTATTAGTTCTGTGTTATTCTATAATTTATCATATTTCTTTCACCCAGCCATGCAAAAGAAATAATACTCTGTGACAAGGGTTGCCAGTGTTTCAACATAAGCAGTAAGCAGTCCAAACAAACTGCTTATTATGAAGTCTATAGCAGAAAAATAACAGATCTGCTAATAAGAAATTGGGATTGACTGGCAAATAATTCACCAACCAAGAAAAAAATCTCTGTATCAGCTTGTTTTCTCTTAGAAATAAGTCTATTTAGTCCTCATTCAGTGAAATTTATTCATATATGGAGATATAGTGCCAGCCCTATTCACTATTTAAATCCTATGTAATATGTCAGCTTTTGCTGATATATTTTGGGCTGAATTGCAGCCCACAGTTGCTTAAACTGAATGGGTGATATTTCCAGTTGGATCAGGAACAGAATTTTGGGAAAATTTATTAAAAAGTCTGTTCTAAAGTTTATCTTACTAGCTCGGTTTCATTACACCTCACATATCACCATTAAAATAGTTGCCTGTGAATCATTCTAGAATTATGATAACAAGCTAGGGACAGCTGGACAATGTTCAGTGAGTTGCTGACTCCCCCTGAAGCCAAACAGGGCAGCCTTGCAGTACTGAAAAGTGACCCTAAAGGCTGCCTCAGGGTTGCTTTGAGCAAAACACTATAGGCATATCTACTAGAGTGTTTAAACAAATGAAAGCTGGATTACTGTGTTCTGAGAGTCATTTGTCATCCTATAATCACTGATCAATACAAAACTCACGATGGCAAATAATAGCCTCCATGGTCCAAAACACAAATGAGTCTGAAATCTTTAACTTGAGATATTCTTTCTCTCTTCATCACACTAGGATATCTCCCTGGAAAATGGCACACTTTCAAGAATTGCCTGCTATGACTGAAAAATATGGTAGACAACCTTCAAAGATTTAATAAACTGAAAGAAAAGGTAGAAAGTGTGCTTGTATGAGAATTTGCAGCACTGAAAGGTGTTATAGCAGAGAATTTATTGTCTGACAATATGCAGGGAGAATAGTTTAGGCACTAAACACTGTACTAATGCAGTTACTGTTCAATGTCTTTTTTTTTTTTTTTGTCACATCGGAAATATATGTTTCCATTTTTGAATGAATATAGAAAAAAATGGAGATTGGCTTTTGAAATATTTATATTTTAACTTTGTAGCCTAAGTCCTTTCTAATGAAATCTTTTAGTAATTACCATTTGTCAAAGAATCTGAAGCAGAAACCCTTCCTTTCCATAGGGAGGAGATGATATTAATTTCTATATTAGGGATGGCATTAGGCAAAAATCATAGGTATTACTTTTTGTTCACTAATGTTCTTTCCACATCAATGTCATTTACTAACACCAGTCTCCCTCCAAGGGAGACAGTACTAGTTTTTGGTCGAGTTGAATGTAATTTACTTTCTGTAATGTCTGTTTAACATAAGCTCTTTTGGAATTCCCTTCTGTTTCCTTTCCCATCCCTCCATGTCTTTTCAATTCCTATTCCTTCTTTTCTTCAGACCAATTGTTTAATTTGATTCTTTCGCCCTGCTTCTTGTTTTGTAATAAGTAATCACATATTTCTCCTTAGTCTTCATTCTTTTGTTCCTTGACTCAACTTTGGTGACAGTTTTCATGACAACAGTATATGCAGGCTTGCCATAGTTTCATCTCTTTCTTCAACATAGAGACCTGGTAGTCTTCACTAATCATTGCTGCCCCTCTGAGTTCAGTCATCACCTCTAGCTGTCTGGCCTTTATATGTCTAGCTTTAAATTTTGGCAACATAAGACAAAAACAAGCAAAACAAATTAAAGCAAAAGAAAACAAACTAAAGCAAAACAAAACAAAACAAAGTAAAACAAAACAAAAGCCTCCCTGTAACAGATTTCTCTGGAGGTTTTGCCTCTGAAGAAATTGACTCCAACTTTCACTGTAAAGTGAAATTGTTGTTACCTTAGTAGATTGCTCAAAAAAAAGTTAGTTTTCTCACCTGAGTCTGGAATGTGATCCTTTGCTTGCTTATCCTTTGTCTTTGCTATGATGAAGTAAATATCAGCTCAAAATCTGTTTCCAAAAAAAGGAACAGATTCAAAACATTTAAAACCAGTTCAATCCATACAACCTAACACCACCAAATATGTCCTATCAAAAGGTACTCTGTTTCAAAATCAGTCTAAAATGGACAACAATAGTACGGTTAGGCTTTAATTAGCAACTGATTTCCTCATTAGTTTTGAGATAGACTATGAGTTAACTGTTTTATTATCTGGGACCCACAGCCTGCACATCAGTTTATAAAATAAATAGTTTATAATAAAATTGCTTTTACTATATGATCTAAGAATCCTTCAAGGGATGCCCAAGATTTCTGGTGAAGCATACCAAAACCAATTTCTATGACCTTATTTGTCTCCTTTATTTCAGAGGTCATGCATGGATACTTCCAATACTAGATAATTAGAGAAGAAATAGCAGAAATACATTAGCTGTTTTGTCTAAAGCTGTTGTTTCTTGAAGTTAAAGAAATCATGTGATTGTGAGAACAATTTCTATTATTTGCTTAGGGTTTTTAAATGAAACGCTAATCAATTCTGCATTTGTAAAAAGAACCTCTACAATTTGCATCACCTTTTTATCAAAAGAAAAACAATTAGTTTTTGGCAGTTGGTTTGCATGCAATTTCTACAATTTAAAGAATCCTAACTATTTTGAAAACAAGATACACTTGGTGTTTTACTTCAGCAACAAAATTTTAAGCACATCAGGCAAGGAAGTTGACACTTAGAAGTACTTTAACAGAGTATCAGTTTTTCAGATATTTCTTCTTTGTCGGTCCAGAAATGTTGTCACAGTTGACTTCTTAGAATTTTCTGCACTTGTAATTCATTTCTAGAATTATTTTAGATGATCTGGAGCTAGTGCTTGGTAGAAATAGCAACTGGTAAAGGAGCATTAATCACACACCTATAGGAATGATCTGGTTACACATATAGTGTTCAGACTCTCCGTATTGCCTCTGTAAGGAAGTTGTAATGCTTCAGAGACCAAGATTAAAAACTGATACAGTGCAAGTAACCACAATTTTTCCTCCAGTAATGAGAAACAAGACAATGTCTTGCTATTATGATGTGACTTGGTGTAGTGTTTGAAGAAAGTGGCTTTGGAAAGCTATTAATGCTTCTTTTTCTTCTTTTTTTTTTTTTTTTTTTTACCCTAAATAAATAAATAAATAAATAGGTAAATAAATAAAATAAAAAAGTTAAATCGATGCATTGGATTGATCAGTAGGCATTAGATTGGCAAATGCTACAAAGTGAAAAACACTGTTGGACTCTATGTCTTTAGAAACACATAAACACACACTATGTGTTTCTTAAGTACGCTCTGTAGTTTAAGGAAGACTGTTGAATAAAACGAGTTGTTCAAAAAAGTAAGAAAGAATTTCGAAAGGCTAGAAAACAATCCCATTTAATACAAAATCAGATCCTATCTGGAGCTTGCAAATGTTGGAAAGAAATACAAATATGTGTCACTGCCAATTTGCCTTGCCCATGTTAGTAATTTGGAGAAAGATCCAGTCAGAACTCTAATATATGTGAGATAATGCAGGTCTTGGTTATTAAAAAAATAAAATAAACCAAAACCAAAACCAACCACCAGAACTAGAAAAGGGGATTAGTGAACATAAACAAGTGGGCCTCAGTGGGTGACTGGAGAAGCAGATCTTTTGTTGTTGCTCATGTTATATGATTCTCAGCTCTGATGCTGACATTCTATTACTAATGTTACTTATTTTCTCTTACCTGAAATACTTCATTGTTACATGTAGAAAATATTACTAATCAGCTTACACTTTGCTTATAGTAATGAATGACTGCATGGGAAGTGCTTTAGGATAAGCAAGTGAAGAAAAAATTGTGTACAGTAAGCACAATTCTTACATTAAAGACTGTCTTGAGTTCCTTCTTTATCTTTGATGAATTCAAAATAATATGAACTAAGAGAAATGTAAATAGGGCTCTGCTAAAAACAACAAAAGCAGTCTTTAGCTCCCCTCAATCAATGAAAAGTCATGGATGCAATAATAATTATTTTAATTGAAAAAGACAAAAGAAAGACATTAACTAAACGAAAAAGAAAGTATCTAAAAGTGAAATGCAGTTAGAGAGAAAAAAATTTAATTTAACCTAAACATTAAAGACCAACTTTTCAAAACATAGTGTCAACATAAGCAAAACAGAATGTGTAATTTTCAGAATATAAATATTTGTTCATCTACTTTTTTGCATAAACAATGATGCATGCAATGGTAGCATATGCAAAGGCAAAAAATTATTTATGCCTAGGGATGCCAATTTAAATTAAATTATTTACATACACACTGAAACAGTGTTTGACAAAGCAGTGCCTCCCCATTGGTAGATGCCAGTGAAATGGTGAAAAAAACTGAATGTTTTGGAAATCTGATTAGAAAATTACTTTTACAAGAGGACTTATCTGGGCACAAATATGGTCAGATCTCTGTTTCTGATCCTGATCTTCTTTATTTTTAGATGGGTGTTATGGGTTAACTGGAAAGCTGGAACATTGTTTATGTTTATCCTACCCTACATCAATATGTAAATTCAATGACCACTTTGTTATAAATAGTAAGCCTGATTTTCAGCTTATACATACACATACAAAGCTAGGAATTGTTTCAAGAATCTTCCAGAAATGCAGTGTTTCTCTTTCAGGAAGACTATCAGGTGACTATACGGAAAAAAAGAGAGAAAGCCTCTGTTATATGTGCATGGTAATCACTGCTTCCTGGGCAGGGAGTTCAGGGTGAAGCAATATGTATTTCTGAATTTCCTTCATCAAACTTCTATAAAACCTTAACAGATGTGTTTGTAACTAGCTGGAGTTAAAGAGTGAGCAGAATAATTTTAATGGAGGATGTAAATTAAAATCTCCAGAAGTCCCTTTTAGTACAGTTATATTGTCCAAGCCTAAGTAGATGCTTTAGACTATAGCAGCAGTCTTACTGAAAATTAAGAAAATGTGCACTTTAAACATGCGCTAACATGCTTTTTGTGTACTTGTAAAGTGTGTTGATATAAACTAGATTATGCTTTATATAACAAGAGAAGTGACAATCAGCTTTTTGAGTGCTACTATTGATCAGAAAAAGGTGTCAGCTCTTCCATTTTTCTGCAAAAATATGAAAACTGATGGCTGGAAGTAAGTGGAAGTAGAAATGTTTTTAAATCTTTTACATACTATATCATAGATTCTGTTTCCAGGGAAACTGTTCTATATTTGCTCACAACAGTTCCACCATTAGGAGAGCAGCTGTCAGTGAGGTTGGATATTAAGGATAGTGTCAGGGTGAACTGAGAGAGAAAGAAGCAAATAATTAAAACTGAAAATGTATATGATACTGAAAATAGTATACTGTGTATATTTATGGAAAGAGGTGATTTTGGACTACTTTTATCCTAGCTTTCATCTTCATGAGACTATTTCTGTATGCTGGCTATCTTTGAAGTATGACACACTGTGTACTGTTGTAGAAAAATACTAATATCAATATTAAGGCAAAATATGGCTCAGTTGGCTGAAGCAAATACTGAAGAGTTCCCTTAGGCTGTTATAAAAACTGGCACAAACAGTATATTCAGGATAACTGAATGAATTTAAGAAGGATTTTCTTTGGTTGCAATAACTCATGTCTCTCTTTACTTGGAACAGTTATTCTTCATGCATCAGTAATGAATGAACAGAAAAAGAAATAATAATGGTGACTGAAATTTTTGCCAGCTCCTGGTGGGTTTTCATATCTTTAGAATTTCTCCGTACTAACAACTGTACCAAATCAGTGAGATCAATCTTACAAGATGACCTTCCACAAAAATGGTATTATGGAGATGTTATTATGCAGACAAACATTTAATATTTCTCATTTATAAGTTAATCTTCAAGTCCTATGTTTCCAGGCATAAGAATCAAAGCTTTTGAAAAAAAGTCAGACTTACCTTCATGTGAAAAATATAAAAAACAGATATACGTAAAGAGCAGAGGATAGGTGATATAGGGTGGGATGAGTTGGGAGATGCAGAAGAAGAATAAATGGAAATAGAGAAACTATTCCCTTATATCTTTCATTTTTTTTTATATATCTATAAAAGTAGAGGAAAGCTCAGCTTCCCTCATGCACTAATTACTGTAATAGGAGCTCCCCCTTCCTGTTTTGATTTTTTTGTGGTTTGTTTGTTTCTGTACTTGCTTTTGGTTTGGGTTTGTGGGTTTTTTTGGTCTTTTTTTTTTTTTTTTTGTGTTGGTGGGTGGATTGTTTTTTTTAAAAAATAGGTGGATGACTACAAGTGGGGTGATTCCAGTTTTTAATAATACAGATGATCTTCACTGTGATTTCCATATAGGTGACTAAACTAGCTCCAGTTTGACTATATATAGTCAAAGTTGCTTGTCTTTGTCCTTCTGCAAAAGGAATTCATTCAGATTCACAGTATGTTTTGGAATAATTTGGGCTATACTGATATCCTAAATAGTATCAGTTAAGTAACGTTAGGAAATTTAAATTAGACTGTCTTATCATATGGGTTTCTTGTTCAGCATTTCCCTATCGTTGAAATGTAAGGAATTCTTAACACATTAAACATCCGGTATACATCTATAATTTCCATGGGTTTGGGTTTTTTGTTTGTTTGTCTTGAGCTAATACCTTCAATGGACTCTTGCTTCTTCTGAACAACTATGACTGAATGCATTTTAATCACACAGCGGGGCAACTTTATATCAGATCTCAAGACAGAACAAAACTTTGAGGGCAAAAGAGATATAAAGGAAGTGTTTCTTCTTCACACAACTTATGAGAATACAATAATTTGTCAAAATTCAAATGTTTAAATTTGTATAGTTTCAGAAAGAACTGAACATACTGATAGAACAAAATCCATCTAAAGGCTTCTAGAACAACTTCAGCTGAGGCATGTAGACTGCATCATCACCTGCTGGAGTCTTGGCAAGTGTTCTGGGAAAGTATCACTGTATGCTTTACTTATATTCATAACTACATATACACTAATAGCTGCACTGAAGGCAGGATGCTGGACAATACAGATTCTCATTGTCATTGCAAAGTTTTATATACTCTTCTGTGTTCACGTATGCTTTCTTATGATAAACTTAGGTACGTGCTTTGAACCAAGTAAAGCAGAAGGAGCTTCTGCTGGAGTCTGCTCATAGTGAAAGAGCATGGGATGACACACAAGAAATATTTGATGTCTGTCCCTTCTGTTCTAGGACCTCATACCCTATATAGCACTGATCAGTGTACAGATTGTTTCTAGAATACATGTGTCTGGAATAAAGGACTGGAGCATCCTGTTGGTAGCATAGGATTTGCGGATGTCATGGTGAGGGAGCACTGGAAACGAATCTGTATGCTTCTGAGGAGGAAAAAAAAAAAAAAAACCCAACCAAAAAACCATTTGTTCCAAATATGAACATTTTGGCTTACTAGGCTATTCAAGATCGGAAGGTATTATAAATCATACCTTTCCTCCCTGGCAGGGAGAAGTCAGGAGACAATGACTGCTTTTTCTACATTATGTATAACACCGCTTCAGGGATTTGTTCAGAAAATCATAAGTACTTCCTTGGTGGTGGTTTAGGCAAATATCTCAAATTGACTAATAGGACATTGGGAAATGAATATTTTGAACATTTGAGGCCTGTGATATAATACTGCAAATGGAAAACAGGATAAAGAAAGTACTTTTTCACAAGATTTTTTTTTTTTTTAAAGTAATCACCTTTTACTTTGTGTTTTTTTAATAAATATCAATATATTAATAATTATAATAATCAATATATTAATTTTTAAATAATTCATAATAAATATCAATATTATAGTTTCTCTTAAAGAAGACAGAAAGGCTTTCATTTTCAGCTTTCTTGGAAGTCTCACTTCTTTTGTTTACAGAATAACCTCAAAAAAATAAAAGCTATCAGGGCCAAACACCTAGGATATAACAAAGCCTTGTCTAGAGTCCCTTTGATAAATGAGTCAAAAGTGTAAGCCATTTCTGATTTTGACAAAACCCAGACCATAACGGTCTTTAAAGAATAAAACAAGCTTATGAACCTCACCCTATTCGTATATATGTTGCAGCTTTTAAGAATAAGTCTCACAATGGAATGCGAACCCCACAACTTTCTTGGACTCTCTTCTTCACCACACTGAGTAGTGAGACGGTGTCTGTAAACCAGCTGTATTGCTGCTCACACTGCTGCACGTTACTCAGGCCCAGACTGGTCACTGATGCAGTATTTATCCAGACAGAAAAGTTTTTTGAAATTGAGAAGTTGAATATTTGACACTTTGTACACGAATCCTCAACACAGAAAGCTATAAACTATTTCTCAGCAATACCAAAATCAGTTGAAGAGACAGTGGTAGAGGTCCAAAAACATATTTAGAAGTCTACCATACACATATTCTAACTGAGTTCTCAAGTTCCTGAATCAAGTCAATGGCGTTGTGCTATTTTGTGTATGGCACAGAATCGTAAAAGTTTCCTGGTCATGTAGTAACATGAGTATCTTAACTGTTACTGTGACTTAAGTCAGGTCATTTTATTTCTGCACTGTTAAATAAAGGTTTCAGAGAAAGACTAGGTTTTTTCTCTCTAAGAGAAAGACACACTTCATGGGAGGTTGGAACAGTGTTGTGGTGAAAATATACCACTCCTCTCCATTTGAACCTGGATTTAGGACAAGATAATAAATATGGAATTCCAATGGGAAAGTGCATAGGGAAAGAAATAAGTCAGAAGTTGATGTCTGGGTTGCAGAAATTGCATCAGAAGTCAGTGCTTACTTTATACAAATTTACACTAGAAGGAATGGAAGGCGTAGAATTAAATATATTTATCATATGTATACCTCCACTGTGTCCAATCAACAATAGTGTATGATAATACCTGTCACATAACAGTTGGCTTAACACACTGGAAGGAAGGTGCAGATAAGTCTTCCTGTATTAGACAAAAAAAAAGAAATGAATTTTTGACCTGACTTGCCTAGGAAATGAGAACTGATGAGGGTAGTTGAAAATGTCTTTTAACTGGTGTATCCAGGATAACTATCACCATACACACGGAAATGGTTTAAAGCTTATCCTAGAGAGCATGTGTATAGCACCTGTTTGTGTCCTATTCATCACTGCTTCAGGTGAGAAAGTTTACAGATACAGCTTTGCTCCTAAGAGTAAGATAAACACATTTTGCCTTCACTGTTTTCTCTAAGTCTTAGGTGCTCTGCAAAAGTATTATGTAAAAATACTGTGGATAAAAAGGTCAGCTTAACAGTCATTGCCTGTAATGATGTGATAAAGCTTCCTACAATCTCATACTCCAACAGCTGCTGCTCAGAACAGTGAAGTGTGATTTGCAGAGGAACACAGAACTTTGCTCTTCAGTGACAGGAGAAATGAAGTGTTGTTACCTTGTAACCTCAGGGTTAAAAAACTAAGAGGAAATAAGAAGCTCCAAAGACAGCTTTGCAAGCCCGTGTAAAATTATTTTAAAATTTACAGTAATACTACATTTGTTTTCAAATAAACAAAGGCATAGAGATATAGCAATTACTCAAAAAGTACCTTCATAAATCACATACCTTGAATTTTCTCTCAGCAGTCTTTTTCAAGACTGTGGGTAATTGGAATAAAATCACCAGTCTTCTGTGAATACTGTATGCTGCAGGGAGATATATAAAAAGCTTAATTGAGGGTAACCAATTTTTCATGCTTTGAATAAAACCATTTTCAGAATGTCCCGGTGTTTTACAACTGATGGAATGCCAAAAAGGTTTCTTTTTGTAACTGAGCTTATTCAACCTGGTTTGATCTTTTTCTGAGATATCTGAAGCCATCTTTCCAGCACCTGTTCATTTGTAGCATGTGATTATGTTGATTCAATCATTTTTGAGCACATGAAGAAAATTATTGATAATTCAACAGCTGTTTTTTGAGAACAAATTTGATCTTTTAAAAGAGAGGAAGAGAGATACCATACTTCAAGGTCCTTAACAAATTGTAACACCGTATCAAGCTGTAAATATTTTGAACGGATGGTAAAATAGTTAAAAATCCAAAACTGCAGATAGTATGGTATTGTTTTACCTGTGACAGTATTACTAGGAAATCTAAGAAGTAATACAAAAAAATTGAAATTTCTAGTAAATTATATTGTTTGTTTGAGAAGAACTGATTCTTCATTTCCTTACATTAGATGTTTCCAAAGCTACCCAACTTACCTCTTTGTTTTAATTTGGTATATATGCTACGGAAAATAAATGAACATGGTGAAGATAGCTGTTTAGATTATCTACTATCTCCCCCACCTAGGCCTCAACTCTCACCTAGGTAAAACAGCTTAGAATGATGAGAGTAATGAGTGGCTGCCATCTTCTGGCTTCAGATTTATGGTACTGTCACGGTAAGCTGCAAAATATTGTGTCCCAGCAGTCCCTTGTGAGTCCCCTTGAAAGAGGCAATTGCTTTTATCGCATACCTCTGGAAAATCACAAAGAATTTCTGGACATAAACGATCAAGCATACACATATAAAGCTCAATGGCACTTCATATTTGGGTTTAGGTTTTGTAATATTCTGTAGTTAGATAATAGTGTAAAAATTTAGCTTAAGTGGCAGAAAAAAACATATTTTCTAAAATATAAATGAGTTTGTAAACAAGCAGATACAAACTATTAGTCTTTTCTTCAGATATGAATAAAAGAAGAGCTGTTTCTTTCAGGTTTCTATATATCATGAGCTTTGAATAATGTCTTATAATTACCAGCCATGCAGTTAGCAGGTACTAATCAACTTATCTTCATAAAAGCTTGAGTGAGATTCTAAGATTAAAGGAAGATCAAGAAAAATATTTTTTGGGAAAAAAAAAAAATACCAGAGGTCTATTTGTAATGTCCATATCCTCTGAGGTGGCAATCCCTACACATTACTATACAGTATAATCTGTTATATGAGCTTTCCCTGCATTGGGATTTGATTGTCAATGTACAAAGTACTGTATAATTCTTTGTCTTCTTTAAAAAATCTTATTTTAAAAGGAAATTAGTTGGTCACCAAACAGCTTCAATATCTTTTCTGCCTTGCAGCATTCATACCTCTCCGTGTCCAGAGGGGTTTACCAGCAGCAGAGATTAATCCTTGCTGAAGGCAGTAACTCCACTATTCAATAATTTCCTGCTTGTATAACTCAAGTGGCGTGTGAATTTCCAAACTAACACACCCATGCTAAGAAGCATCTTCTGTACTTCAAAACTTTTCAAAACTTTTCTAAATGCTATGAGTTACAAAAGAAACAATTAAAAGACTACAAAATATGTATTTATATACACAGTTTTACAAGGTGTTACACTGTCTTAGTGTGTATACTGAAGAGTATCAAAGTACTGTTATCAAACGGCCACACCTAGAAAAAGATAAAAGATGTTGTCCACTTGAGTTTGGTACTTTAACTTAGTTTGTTTCTCTGTGGACTAACCATTCAATGCAGCACACATAATACATAGCAAAATGAGGAATTTTAGTAAGGAAACGAAAAAAACCTTTCAGCATTTATGATCCTCAAAGCACTTGCCAGGTTGGACAGTAGTTGTCAGGATTTTAAAAAATAATATTTTTTTACTAGAGTCAGAGTTCTTTACTCGTAGCTAGTGACTTCAGACTGCTCAACGGGAGAGTGAACAACCTTCCAGTTAACCTCTGGAAACATGCCATCTCACAGTTTCTTGCAGGTATACGCTCCACCCACCGAATGCTATGCCTTTTAAATCAGCAATAACAAACTTCCTGGTGAGTAGCTAACTCCTTAAGTAAGAAAGGATTAAATAAGAATCTATTCTTATAGAATTTTTTTATTAAATGATCTTGTCTCATATGGGGGTGATCTCATGGAGTCTATAAACTATTTATCCAATCATTCAATTGCATGGTTATTATGACTAGCTAATACATACAGTATGCATATACTCATTTAGTATATATAATTAATACAAAAAACCTGAGGATATTTTTGCCTATAAACACACACACAAATAGTCCTACAATTTGGACTGATCCTGGAAACATTCCGTATATTAAGTTGGCATTAATTTTCCTTCAGAGAGAGAGCTTTGTATTCAAGTCATCAAGGACTATGGCTAAATAGTCAGGCTTTTAGCAGATTTCAGAGTCTTTATTTTAATGAAAGCAAAAGAATTAGTAAGTATCTCTCACTGCATTTTTAAAAGCAACATTTCTTTCTATGAGCTCTGACAGACATCTTCCCTTTAGCAAAACCAGCTTCTTAGCTTAATTGAATTGAAAGAAAACTAGCAACAGCTGTGTGAAAAAAATTGTCTCTCAATTTTGAGGCACTAAATATCTCAAAATGAGATACTGAGATACCAGCAAAACTGGCTGAACAGTCAGTCCGCATGTATAGTTGGGAATCAGATGTTGAAGCCTGGTCTGCTACAGCCACACTGGTTTTGTTGCACAGACAACTGATTTTAAAGTTTTCTGTGTTGTTATATTTCTGAAAATAAAGTCCAATTATCTTCTTTGTTTAATTAAATAATGCAGATTACTTGGACTTCATATGTTGAGTGGTTTCCAGAATAAGTCCTAACTTTACGACTGAAACTTATTTTTTCATAGTGTTAGACAGGAATATCTATTCTGAGACAAAGGCAGATCCATTACATTCCCTAGTGGTTTTTATGGGTAAAGTTGAGTCTGCTCCCTGAAAAGGAGCTCTAAATTCTTGTCTGTCTAGTTATCACAAGAAAATTTCACCAGCCCTTAGTGTCCAGTGAAATAACTTTCAATATAGGAAAACAGTCTTGTTGAAGTCAGTGACCTGCTTCCTGTTGATACACAGAAGAAGACACTTCACTGTAAGCTGTTATATACTGTGATTTTTTTTTTTTAAATTACATTTTGAACATTTACATTCTTTGTCCCAGATTCCTTCTGCAGGCAAATTACAAAAGTTTCATGCCAACATTTTTGTTCTTCAAAGATTTATTGCTTTAGAAAATGTATTTCTTTTACAGCACACATTTAGGAAAAGATCTCTAGAAATTCATCTGAGGGCTTTCTTATCTGTCGGTCTCTGTGCTTTGTGATTACGTCAACTTATCTAAAAATAAGAAAATTGTTTCTTTTCTTTTTTTTCTTAGAGGTTTTGGGGGATTTTTGTGGGGATTTTTCCCCTTTCTGTCTGTATAGAAATGTTTCAATCGGTGAAGAACTTTTTTTTGTAGGCTTACTAAATGTTAGGAGTCACGCACATATAAACCTTAATGCGTGACTGTAACCCACATACTCCCTTTGAAGAAAAGAAATTATACATTTTCAAGAGTTGTTTCCATAGAATCATAGAATCATAGAGTGGTGTGATGGCTTGATTTTGGCTGGATGCCAGGTGCCCTCCAAGCTCCTTTATCACTCCCCTCAGAAGAATGGGGCAAGGGAATAAATAAGATGGAAAAAACCCTTTGTGGGTCAAGATAAGGGCAGTTTAATGAAACAATACAAAAAGTTGTACGTGTGGAAACAAAGGAAAACAAAAGCTGTTTATTCTCTACTTCCCATCAGCAGGTGATGTTCGCCCACTTCCCGGGAAGCAGGGCTTCAGTGCATGTAGCGGTTGCTCTGGAAGACAAATGTGGTAAATAACGAATGCCCCCTCTTCCTCATCCTTTCTCTTAGCTTTTATGTCTGAGCAGACATCATATGGCATGGAATATCCCCCTGGTCACTTTGGGTCAGCTGTCCCGGCTGTGTCCCCTCCCAAGACCTTCCCACCCCCAGCCTGCTGGTGGTGCAGGAGGGAATGTTGCAGAGAGAGCCTGGGTGCTGTGCGAGCCCTGCTCAGCAGCAGCCAAACCCCTGGTGTGTTATCCCCACCTTTCCAGCTACCGATGCAAGCACAGCGCTGTGGGGGCTGCTGCCTGGCTCAGCCAGACCCCATACAAATAATTTGGGTTGGAAGGGACCTTAAAGACCATCTGGTTCCAGCCCCCTGACATAGGCAGGGACACCTTCCATTAGACTAGGCTTTTCAAAGCCCCATCCAACCTGGCCTTGAACACTGCCAGGGATGGGGCATCTACAACTTCTCTGGCAACTGTGCCAGTGCCTTACCATCCTCACAGTAAAGAATTTCTTCCTAATACCTAATCTAAATCTACCTACTATTTCTGTTGTTTTCAAAGACTGCTGAAAAAAACTCTTTTCTTTTAAGTATAAATCCTAAAGATGTTGTTCCATGATGCAGTTGAGAAGACCTGAAAGTCCACTGCACCCAGCAATGGCAATGTCACTTTTCAGACCTGTGTGTTTATCCCTTTCTTTATGGTGACTATGGCAGTCAACGATACAGGTCAGCTCACTAACAAGAAAAAGCCTTCTTAGCCAGAAAAGAACCTAATTTTTGCTGGCTCCCTGGTCTGACCCATGCAGACAGAGGTTCAGAGATGCTTCAGAGCCAGAGATTTTGAGAATTTCCTTTTGATAGCGCCAGTTAATGCATTCATATGATCCAACTTCACCCTAACTAAAATCTTCACGGAGAGTTTCCATCACAGCACAAGAGAACATAATTGGTTCAAATCGACAGTTTATATCTAAGATTCTTTTGATATGTCATTTTATTTGCTCTGCTTTCTAGCCTCATTAATCTCCATGGTTAGTGCTTAATAGGAATGAGACTTTTCCAAAGGTTCTGTCGGAATCCAGGCCTTGTGGTAACAGAAGCAAATGGCTTTAAATGACTACTTAAAGAGGTAAAAAAAAAAAATTAAGTCAGTTTAATAAAAGCTAACATTCCAAAAAGAGATGCTCTCAGGGGAAGGATTTTTTTAATTATTATTTGGAACTTTTCTCTCTCTCTCTTTTTTCTTGGTTTTTTTTTGTTTTGTTTTGGGTTTTTTTGGGTTTTTTTTGTTTTTTTTTTTAAGGAAGCTGTATTGATGCCTTTATAGAATTCAGGGAAAATAATTATTTAAGTCTTAAATGAAAAATTGGATTTTGCCCGATATGTTCAGTCTCCTTTTATATTTTGGAGTTAGAACAGTCTTCACATTATCATATTTGTATCTTTACAAGAAAACACTTTTGTCTATTAATGACTGATAGAAACCCATTTTATCATCATCTTTTCCCATGAAGAGTGTATTCTAAAAAGGATGTGTGCCTTTCCTTAGAAGATATATTTTTAATTGTAAAAAAATAAAACTATCTAAAACCTAACAAAACCACAGCTTCAGTAAAGACACAGTCTGATTTCTAGCAGATATTTAGGTTCAGTTTACCTATAGTATGTTTGCTTTCCTTACATGAATAAAAATGAACATCGTTTAACATTGCCACTGCATCTACTACTTAAAAAAAAAAACCAAAATAAAAAACAACACAACAATATTCCACTCAATAACTACAGTATTATTAAACATTCATGTCTATGAAACTCTAGACTGAGTAAACCTAAACACTGATCACAGACATACAGGGATGTGATTGCCTTTATCTAACTCTGCTACTAATCTCCATCTAACCAGAGCAAGATATACCTGTTAAAATCTAAATTGCTCTGTTTATTTAAGAAATGTTGTCCAATTGCCTGGGTCTACTCTACTTCTAACAGAGAATCAAGGAACAACTTTCTCAAAAGAGTGCCTAGGCTAAGGTAAGGAATATCTGTGAAGCTGATGAGAAGTGATGGGACTTGTTCTTATCACAGAAATCACTGGGGGAAAAAAAAGTATAACACTAGAAAATATAATATAATATATCCTTCATATTGAAGAATACATACTTTATTTATACAATATAAATCTAAAGATGGCCAAGTAAGTCACCTTGCTGTGTATGACTTGCATATAATTTAACACTACATAAATTCACAGAATAGCAATAAAAAAGAGTAAAAAAAAATCAAAAGAAGCTGTGAAATATAAACAATCTTCAGCTAATACCTTCAACTCCATCAGCACTCCTTGAGAATCACAATCCTTTCAGTATGACCCAGGTTCTTCCATTTGTAACTCTGTATAATACCTTTAGCTCTGCTGACACTTGCCTCTGTTGACTTTTCTGTAGTCTCTGCCACTGATATAATCATATAAAAGATTCCTCAAGAATATCAGCTTTTTAATGGATGTAGCCAGAAACCTTTTGCTGATAAACTAATCTTACTTCCCACAGAGTGAAAAACACTACAGCAGCTGAATGACAATGGATATGTTGGTCTTTGGGGTATGATTATGTCTGACTCAAATACTGAAGAAGAGATTGTAGTATTTTGGAAGAGGCAGAAGATACCCAGTCTATCTTTAGTGAGAAAAGAGCTGAGAGAGCAAGATATTTTTATCACTTGTTTATCTTTTTTTAAAGAAAATCAGTCAATCTACTGAGACAAATTTTGATCTACAATAATCTATTGAAAAAAATCAAGGTGGCTAGTCTAGGTGTATTCCAATTGGACTACTGTTAGAAACTGTTTTATTGTGCTCAGCTTTACATACCATGTGTTGATTGCTGCACGAACTGAGATAATTGTTCAGCCATTCTTCCAAGCTATTCAAGAAGCTCTAAAACCTACAGAATAGGCCTAGGAAAGCTGGTTTCTGGGTTATATAGTACAGGAGCTGCAAAAAGTAGGGTTGTTTTGGTGAATTTCAGTAATTTTTTTACTCTTCTTAGTTGTTAGAACCATTTCAGTTAAATTGGGATGCAGCTGCTGCAGTCTAAATGTTTTATTTTTTTTCTCAGGAGAGAGAAGTGAGTGGGAGTGCGCTCACTATAAACTGTCACTGCATTGTGCTTCATTCTCCTTTGTAAGACCTCAAAATCATGTGAGGTCTTGATAGGTGTGAAATTAATTAGTGATGTTTCTTTTCAAAATGTCACTAAAATGTTTCCCACATTATGTACAGGGGGTTTTTACGTATGTGACAACTAAATAGATGATAAGTACTTTACAGTTTTTCTAACTGAGGATCCTTCAATCAGGTTTAGAATATAATAGAATAGAGTAGTTCATCTGGAAGGGATCTACAATGATCATGTAGTCCAACTGCCTGACCGCTTTAGGGCTGAGTAAAAATTGAAGCATGTTTTTAAGTGTTTTGCCCAAATGCTTCCTAAACACCGACAGGCATGGAGCATCAACCTCCTTTCTAGCAAGTCTGTTGCTGTGTTTGACTACCTTTTCCATAAAGAAATGTTTCCTGTTGTAACATCTGAGTTTCCCCTGATGCAGCTTGGAACTTATCCCACTCATCTCAATACTGGATACAAGGGAGGAGAGATCAGCACCTCCCTCTCCACTCCCCTCCTCAGGAAGAATCATGCAGGATTTATGCACTTCACTGATCTAATTGCAAGAATGGGATATTAACCATATCACTCTATGTCTGGCACTTGTCAAGAAATTATTAATTAACAGAATATGAGGCTGATGTTATTATATCAGACCAAAAGTATACACCCAGCATGAATGGAGCAAGCATATGTAAAATTTCCTGAACGGATTTTCTGCCTCCGATTTTTTTTTTCCAATTCAGGAAATATCTTGAATCAGATGTGCTCTGCCTATTTAATTATGAATAGTAAACTTTTATTTCACATACCTATCTAATCAGCCCTTGGACCTATTCCAATTTTTACGGTCTACAACATTCTTTGACAAAGAGTTTCATTAATCTACTACCTATTGGAGAGGTGAGGGGAAGTCACCTTCAGTTCTGAACCTACCTCCCATTAGCTTTATTTAATTATAAATAGGAAGACGACATGAATGCCTGATCCCTGTAAAACTCTCTATAGCATTCATGATTTTGTGGATGTTTATCACCACCACCTCATTTTTTACATGAAGGGTTCCTGTTCAGTTCCACCTCATTGAATCACTGCTTGCATGGAAACATTTACACTCTTTTTATCAGGCGCTTTACTCTTTCTTCAGCTTTTTCAGTTCTACTATATACTTTTGAGGTGCGGGGAGGAGAGCTGTATAGAGTACTCAAAATGTAAGAGAAACATGAACTTACACAATGGCACAATGACATCTCCTGTTTCATTCTCTATTTCTTTATTACATTTTGACACTTGATTTCTTTTTTTTAGTCACTGAGCATTAGAACTGTCTGTCATAAAACCAAGATCTTCCCCTGGGTAATACGGTCAGCTCAGTGCCCTTCACTGATTTCCCCATGTGGATTATTTTACATTTATCAACATTACATTTCATCTGCCAATATATTACACAGTCATTCACATTCTTATGGACTTCCTCGAATTTTTCATAGTTGAACTATGTGTCCTCACTGCACTGAATAACTTCATACTGTTGACGATTTTGTCACTTGACTGTTGATCTCTTTTCTCAGGTTATTTGCAAATGAGTGTGAAAAAACCTGCTGCCAACACAAATCTATGCTGAACTCACTCCTCTGCAAGGGAAGGCTTCTTACTTTTACCTCCTCTTTCTAACTATTTATTCAATTGGATATTTAGGTGTAATAAGTGTCCATGCCCAAGTGCTGGCAGTGGGGGACTGTGAGAAAACACCAGAAACTGCCCCCACGTCGGAAAGACCTAGTTCCAGGTAGCTGCAAGGCAGACCCGCCTCTGGCCAAAGCTAAGCCCATCAGTGATATTGCTAGTGCCACTGTGATAACCCATTTAAGAAAGGGTAAAATATGCTGTGAAGCAGCTGGGAGAGAGAGAGGTGACAATATGTGTGAGAAAAAATCCTACAGGCACCAAAGTCAGTGAAGAAGTAGGGGGAGGAGTTGCTCCAGGCACCAGAGCGAGACTCACCTGCAGCCCATGATAAAGACTGTGGTGACAAAGGTGGTTAACCTTCAGCCCATGGGGTAGCATTGTAGTGCAGATACCCACACTGCAGCCTGTGGAGGACCCCATGCCACAGCAGGTGGAGATGCCCTGAAGGAAGCTGCAGCCCATGGAGTGTCTAACCTGGAGCACACTCATGGGAGGAACTGTGGCTTAGGGAGAAAAGCCTACGCAGGAGCAGGTTTTCTGGCAGGAACTGTAAACTGTAGGGAATTCATGCAGCCGCAGCCTGCTCCTGAAGGACCACACCCCCTGGAAGGGACCCACGCTCGAGCAGTTCTTGAAGAACTGCAGCCCATGGGAAGGACCCATGTTGAGGAAGTTATGAAGGACTGTCGCCTATGGGAGGGACTCCTTGCTGGGGTAGGGGAAGAGTGTGAACAGGAAGAGGCAGCTGAGGTGAAGTGTTATGAACTAACTGCAACCCCCATTCTTTATCCCCCTGCACTGCACAGGGGGACGAGATAGAGAAGCTGGGAGTAAATTTGGGCATGGGAAGAAGGGAGGGATGAGGGCAAGGTGTTTTCTAGATTTGTTCTTATTTCTCATTACCTTACTTTGTTTAATTGGCAATAAATTAAGTTAATTTCCCCAAGTTGAGTATGTTTTGCTCATTATGGTAACTGCTGAGTGATCTCCCTGTCCTTAACTCACTACATGAACTTTTAACTACCTTTTTTCCTATCTGTCCTGTTGAGAAGGAGGAATGATAGGCTTGTTGGGCACCTGGCAGCCAGCCAGTGTCAACCCACCACACAGAGAAATTCTATGGATCTTCTTTGGCATCGCCTTTATCATTAAGGTTGATTTCTATTTTTTGTATATAATAAACATTAATGTTTTGTATACATTCACAGTCTAAAACGGAGGTGTCTGTATTAATCTAGTCTTTAAGCAGTCAGTGCTGCAAGGGCAGCATCTCCAGTGTTTGATTCATCAGCCTACCTGTAGACAGCTTTCATAGAGTGAGAAGAGATGCCCTCTTTGAGGTGTCTCTTCAAGTTTCATCATTTGAATTGTTTCAGAGTTAGTCTAGATGATGAACAAATTAAAGTATGATGTTTAGAAAGCAAAAGAGTAGTTAGATCTTGACCTTGTTTGGAACACTGAAAAGTTATGACTGACTTTGCTGAGAGAAATGGACAATACCTACAAAAAAGGCTGTAGAATGGAAAGCCTTGGGCACTGAAGGATGAAACAATCAAGTGCATTATCACATCAGTATTAAGGGATTATTTCCATTGAGTGCATCTTTTACTCTCTGTAATTAAAAATTCTAAATTTTACTTTATACAGTCTCCTGCTTGATCGTTTAATCTCTCTGTATCTCACTTTTCTAGCCTATCCATTCGTTGTGTCCCAGCCTGACTCTGACAATTATTTACAGTCAGAGAAAAAAAAAAATAAATCAATTTCTCATTTTAGGTACATCCACCACACAAGTTGTATCCTTTCATCCATGTGTTTAAACCACTCAACAAAAATATTTCTTTCTGTGTGTTTCAGTCTAAACAGTATCTCCATTAAATTAACAAAAGAAGATGTACTCGGTTTGGAGGGTGCATCAGATCCAGCACTGCTGTTTTAGTCTACCAGTTGCTTTACACAGTTAACTTTGTAAAAAGTCACCAAATTACATATATAAGTCACCAAATCATAAATTAACGTATAATTCTTGTTAGGTTCTATGAGAGGCTTCATATTATTTATTCATATTTGGCATCTTCTTTTGTATGTCTATTCATTTATTTAACCCATGTAACCCATTGTAAACTTGGTCAAATAAAGGTAGAGGGGAAAAAACCCAACTCTGTCACTTCAAAGGCCTTATTAACCTCTTACAGCTATAAAGACAAACCAAAACTGAAGTTAGATGAATGATAGATAACTCACGCAGAAGGAAAATGCAACTTATCACTAATGTTTAACATTTACTATGCTCAAAGGTTATGGATACCAGATGTTTCTTTCTTGACATTTTTGAAAGCATTAAAATATAACCCCATAACAGAATTTATGTAAAAGACACTACTAATACTACTACTGACCACACAATGAAGTCATGTTGATGAAGATTAATGGACACAAATGTAAAATGCAACTAATAACTGCAATTAAAAAATGGCTCCAACTTCTTTTAACATCTTATAATATCCTGATAATTTGATATTAGAAATGTCTTCTTATCATAAATACATGCTAAATGTGCGTGAAATTAAAGGTTTAGTTCCTCTTTGTTAACAGAAAGGGGTCTAACATCTAGGGGAAAGACCCCAAAAGAAGGACTTGCATGGAAAAAAAATGTTCAGTTTCCCTGATAGGTGTGTGCAGGTTGAGGTGACTTTGTATTTCCGTTGTTAAATCAATCAGGGAACAGTCATGTCATTTGACTTTGCCACAGGGAGAGATGGGATTTAACAGTGAACTGGCCTGCGTATTATTACTCTACAGTTTTATATACTTCTGGAATAACATGAAGAAACAGAGACTGTTTTCAAGAAGGGAAAATCCTGATGTTCTGTCACCAATAAAGAAGACAGTTCACAGGAGAGAATATGACATAAAAGATCATCATATTGGAGTAGAGAGCAGACACTGTCCTAATGCGATCTTTACTGATGCAAAGAGTTGATAATGTCTTCAAACATGTCTCCATGAATCTTGCAACAGGGAAAAGTTTCTGCAAAATTTTTTAATGCTTTTTTTTACACAAAAAGGCAATTAAATTATTAATTACCTGTTTGTGTAAAAAAAAAGCATTAAAAAATATATATATATTTAAAAATAATGTAAGAATTCAAGTATGGTCATTTTCTTTCTTAAGAGGAAACAGTTATCATTAACATCTTTTAATCACTGTGTCATTTCAAAAATGTTACTGGTTTTCATTTACTTTTTTTTTAATATGCTATTCTTAGTTCAGTGTAGAGACAAGAAATGGAAAAAAAGAGGTGTGCTTAAGTTAGGAAGCATACTTTATATATGAAGCAAACTTTATAAACAAAGAGGTAATAACTATCAGTAAGCAAAATTTCTAAGTGACTATAAAATGGTTACTTTCAAAGTCTGTGAAATTTTTCAGTTTACACAGATTAAGTATCTTTTAATGATTTTAAAGAAAACCTTAATTTTTCATTGGAAGAAGGAATATATGTGGAATACTTAAATATTAATAAAGCATCTTGAAGGGTTGTCAATAAGAATTTCTCCTTTCCACATTCTTTATACTTCTAAATCCCACAGGCTGAGGTTTTGAGTCTTATTTTATAGATTGAGGAAGTTACATGAATTTTACTTATAGTAATTAAGAGCAGTGAGAACTAGCAGTGATTTGCTTTCTTTAGTCTCTTTTAGCAATTGAAATCCACTATCTCAGACATGTTATTCTACATGGTTGTTCATGCAGTTTGTTAAACTGTATCCTATAAAGTGACAGAACTTCTAAGATTTTCCTGCTGCCACTACTAGTATTTTGAATCTGATAGTGATTGTGGAATATAATCAATTTAATTTGCATGAAAAGTGACCTATATTGTTTTTAATTGTGCTTATTTTGTTAAAAATTTGAAGAAAGCTAAATATACTTTCATGTGGTCAAGTATGTTGTTCTTTTAAATCTGATTTCAGGAATATAATCACTGTGAATATGGTATTAGCAGTTGCAAAATATTATAAAAGACAAAATTCCACAGACGACAATTTAGCTGGTGAAAGAAAAGTGATGGACCAACTTACAACTACAGAAATCATTACCCATTCTATAGTGTAAAAGCTATACTTTTTCAATAGATCACTTATTTTGCCATTTCACTTTCTCTCAGAATGTCTTTTGCAACTTTTTAGAAAGAAAAACCAACTAACTGTAATAGCACATTGAAAAATGTGCCATGTTAACACCTTAAAAGATAAGTCACTCTTTGAGATCAGTTTTAAATCCCAGATATTACTTTCCTGTTTGGAGGGAGAAAGTATCTTGTATTTTTCCCCATTTTAAGATTGTCTGTCTAAACTTCTTTTATTGCCTTGTCTGTAATTATTTTTAAAGTGATCTCCCTCCAAAGTTTATCAGAACCAAACTTGCAGGTAGCATAGAGAGATAAACCAACTCTCTATGGTTCATTATTAAGAATGGTAAAATGTTTACATTCTTAAGACAAACCCTTCCAGGAAAAGTTAATACCCTGCAACTGACTTTTATGAGGGATTTTAAAATTAATTTCTCATTAATTTCCTTCCATTATATTTGTAACTATTTACTTCAAGTAGGATAAATTTACTTTATCAAACATTTTATGAAAAACTTCAGGTAAAGATTATGATTCTTTGTTCTCCTTTCTTTTCTGGAATATGATAAAAGGTAGCATTTGCAGACTCATGAGAAGCATTTCCACATCCCTTGTATTAACCGCTCAGGAGCATGAATCTTGACTGTGTGGTAAATTAGTTTTCACCTCAAGATTCTGGATTTGAAGAATACCACCCTTGTTAATTTTTTGCATCTTCTTCAGAGAAAACTATCAGTTCTTTCTTTCCAGTCCAGATCTAATTACAGATCTCCCTCCCTCAGTAGGGAGAAACTACAAATTATATTGACTAAAGGCAAATATGATTCCAATAGGAAAATATTTTCAGCTTCTTATTTATCTCAGTAATAGCCACCACCTGCTAGACTAACTTCCACCTTGTTTATATAGACTTTCAGTCAATTTTCTCATTAGAAAACAAAAAGGTTACAGAATTTCAGTCTCGACAGATTTAAGATAAAAAACCACATTTCACTATATGCATAAAAAGTGCAAATACTGTAGCTGTTAGAAAAAATTGCCACCTGATTATATCACAAATATCTTTGAAATTATTTCCATCTTGCAGAAAAAATCCTTTTCTACCTACGACAAAAATTTGGTTTTCTACCCATTTTTATGAGAATGATAAAAATAGAGGTGAAGCAAAGGAAAAAATAGTTTTTATTGTTACTTACTGTTCATGTTCTATCAATCCAATAATCTAGAAAAAAATGAAGACATTATTTCTGATAATTCCTAAAATTATTTTTTTCCAAATGAAAAAAATGAATGAGAGAGACAAAGTCCCAAAAGTCCAGAAACTCTTATCATCATAGCACAGAATGACATTTTTAGTTTATTTTTGAGGATATTTATCCATAAATATAGTTGACGGACAGAAAAAACATATTGACTCAAAATAGAAAGTGAAAAAAATTAAGAATGACTTAAAACCAAAATATATGTAAAAACTTTAGTTTTCTCCCTTTTTTTTTTATTTTCACAAACAATGCAGTTTTGATCAGTAGGTTATCTGTGTCTGTTATTTTAATAATATGGATATCTTTGGTCCAGATTTTTTATTTAGATATATTTTTTGTGAATACACTTTATGCTAAAAATTAAATAAATCTCAGCTCAACATATTAATGCTAATGACAGCAGAATTCAATAGAGATCTATACCTTTGGCAAAATCACTCATTTATATATATGTGACTACATTGTCTGCTGCTGGGCAAAATTACAAGTATTGTATTTTGTATGTCTTGAAATTTTCCATGAGGCAATGCAACTTTTTACATTATTCTCTTACACTTATTTTCCTGGAAGAAAGTATAAGTAAAAGAACTACAGCTTCCAACACCCATAAGAGCTTGAGACTTGAAATTTATTTGTACTCCAGCTTTCCTACTTTTTCCCAATAAAACTATGATCTTAAATGCTATCTCTTTGGGAGTTTTGTCTTAAAACTCGTATCACATTTCTCAGAAGCTTAGGAAGTCAAAAGCCTGAGCCAGCCTGTCTTGATCCCATATAGTCATTGTATTTTTTTCTGAGGCAATGGTTGTGCTGATCTGTTCAGAGGTTTGGACAATAGAAAACTTATTTTTTCAGGCACATCAACTAAACAGGAACAGTTACAAACATAGATAGAACTGAATTGTTTCTCTTCAGTGATAACATTAGATTGGAAATAAGAAAGATGCTGTTTGTTTCTTGACCCAGTAATCTTGCACTAGCAAGCACAGTTGATGCGAATCAACAGTTATTGAACTCTTCTCTCCTTTAGCTATTGCACATTGCTGAAGATGGAAGACTTTGTTAACCATTGATATGTTTATCACTAGCAACTCTTTCATTTACCCTGCTTGAGGAGTTAAAGCTAGCAGTGAGTTAGAAAGTCATATCATTAATGAGGATAACAAACACCAAAAAAACATCATTCTAGAGTCAAGTAAAAGTACTTAAATTTTCAATCTAATAAAAAAAATATCAACGCAAAACAGCTAGATTCATGCTGTGTAACTGCAGGTAACTGAAAGCTAATTGTCTAATTTAAGACAACCATCTAAGCTCTGCTTTTACTGATAGATAGCATCCTTTAAAGATGTAGTGAGGTAGATCATCCTTGGCTGCTTGCAGGCACCCACCAAGCTGCTCTCTCACTCCTTATGTCAACAGAATGGTAGAGGAAAAAAGGGTAAAAAAGCACATGGGCTGACACAAAACCAGGGTGATTGCTTACCAGTTACCGTCACAGGCAAAACAGGCTCGACTTGAGGAAGAGTTAATTTAATTTTTTGTCAATTGAAAGCAGAGTAGGATGCTGAGAAACAAAGACAAAACTAAAAGCGCCTGCCCTCTACTTCCCCCTTCTTCCCAGGCTCAACTTCACTCACGACTCTTCTACCTCTTCCCACCCCAAGCAGCACAGGGGGGCGAGGGGTGGGGGCTGCAGTCAGTTCATGAAACTTCACCTCTGCCATTCCTTCCTCCTCACACTTTTCCCCTGCTCCAGCACGGGTCCTCTCCACGGGGTGCAGTCCTTTGGGAACAGACTGCTCCAGCGTGGGTCCCCCACAGGCCACAGTTCCTGCCAGGACCCTGCTCCCGTGGGTGCTCCCCGGGCTGCAGGTTCCTGCAGGGCATCTCCATCTGCTGCAACGTGGGGGCCTCCATGGGCTGCCGTGTGGGTATCTGCTCCACCATAGTCCTCCATGGGCTGCAGGGGAACAACCTCCTTAACCATAGTTTTCTCCATTAGCTGCAGAGGAACCTCACAACTACTCCCCTCCTTCCTCACTGACCTTGGAGCCTGCATGGATTTTTTACTCACTTTTGTATCACTCTTCTCTCTTAAAGCTGCTGCATAGCATTTTTTTACCCTTTCTTAAACATGTTTTCACAGAGGCACCACCAGCTTGTCTGATGGGCTCATCTGTGCCCTGCAATGGGTCTGTGTGAACTAGCTGGAACTGCCTGCATCTGGCATGGTGCAGCCTCTTTTCACAGGGACAACCCCTGTAGCATCCCTCATAACCTAACCTTGCCATCTAAACCCAATTCATATAGACGTGACTAAAGAGTGATTTATGCCATTCTAGGACAAGCCTTGGTGACAATTTTAAAATGCTGAGACACAGACAGGGCTGAGTTGAACAAAGAGAAGTAGTTTAGCGGCTTACCTCAGTGTGATCAGGTGTTAAATGATGGCATCTTGTTTCTGAATTAATCTTAGGAGTGTTTGATCCTCATAAGACTGATAGCTCCATGGATAATTCAAATGGCACACTCAAAAGTAATCTTGAAGAGATTGGATTTTGGCTAAACTTGATTAGTGAACTCATATCTTTTCTTAGTTTTCCAACAAATCAAGTTTTTCACTTAGTTCTGCTTTACCTTACTTACTTTTCCTAAATACAAAATACAAAGTAAAACTCAAGAAGCTTTGATCTCCACTTGTATAGAATACTTTTAAAATGGTTTCTGAAGCCTCTATAAAGTAAATTTGCCAACTACGTATTTCCATAGAGTTATAGTTTAAAGAAAGTTTTAGAATTTGTTTTGTATTCAGAAGCTCTACAGTGACTGATGCTGTTGCAGCACTTCGGTAAGCCAGCATATTAGTCACAATGGAAGACTGCTATCACAAACAGTGCATTGTCAAATCAGGGAAATACAGCCATAGTGGAGTCATACAGAAACTTTCATACATAGCTGAGCAAAGAAAGACCTTTTTCCACTTTTATTCTGCTTCTTTTAAACTGCGTAGTTTTGAGCAATTGATGGGCGAGTCTTTATCAATAGTCTTCTGGACTTTTTTCAGAAGTTCAGACCAGTCTGGGAGCTAGCAGACACATTTGATCAAACCTTAAGACCCTGAAAATAAAGAGTATTTTCTCAAAGTTTTATAAAAGAGGCCAGACTCTGTCAAGTATTGTAACTATTGTAAGGTTTTAAAGATAGGCATAGAATTTTTATTATTATATTTTGCTTAAAAAAAAAAAAGGCAGCTAGAAAAACAGAAGATTCAGGCTATTGCCTTATATAATACCAAGTTCAAGATTTTTAGGGGAAAGAAGGCTTTTGGAGGAGCTTCTGTTGAAACTGTTTTCAGATGCTGAAAGAAAGAGAAGCCTTTAATCAACCATAAGGAATCTGGTCTTTAAAAAGGACTTGCTGATTAGGTTCCAAATGTTATTTACTGCCAAACACACTGTTAAAACACACTGAAGGATATTTATGAGCAGCATTGCATTTCTGCTTTTACAATATTTTTGTATGTTGTAAACTTTGAGAATAAAATCATCAGTTTACTTTGAAAAGTATTCCCTAAGTATATGGCATACAGAGGTCAAAGTGTATTCTAAAAATACAGTAGACCCTATGTTATTTATCAATATATTGGTAATAGCGGCTTATTATGTTCTTATCATCTCAAAGTCTGTAGGAAAGAGAACAATTCTACTTTAAAACTTTTCTTTTTGCCTTTATGCTCCCATTTCAATCAAAGAAAAAAGTGGGAAATGAAAAATTGTTTAGAGAATAGAGTTTTTTTTTATGCAAAATCAATTCACACAGTTTTATTGTTCTTGGAATTTTTTACTAATTCTACTGTTACAATTTTATTATCCTTTTCTGTTAACATAAAAATGTTTCTAATTGGGCAAAAAAAAATAAAGAAAATTTTTGAACACAGTTTGTGGCAAACCACTGTGGCTGCAAGGCATCTTGTAACTTGTAAATCAGAATGTGGTGATGATGGTATTATACGAAAACCATTATAATATGTTCAGAAAAACCTACAAACCAAAAAAAAAATACCCCTGCTGAAATGTCCCTTTATGACATTTTTCCATGCTCATATTTTTTTTTATAGTTTAATACTCTTTGTTTAGCTTTATTCCCATCTACATTTCAAGGTCCATGTCAGAGACCTTGACAGGTAATTTTGCATAGAAAAGCCCAGAGACTTCACATGACGTCAAATGATATACTGGAAAAAATGTTTCAAAATGGCTAGCCTCCTTTTACTACTTCCCTTCCCCCCCCCCCCCCCCCCCCCCGCCCAATAAAACAAACTATTATTTAATCCTGACAAACTCTTGTAATTCACCCTTTCCCAAACTTAAGACAAAAAGACCACACTGACAGCCCTGATGATTCAGCATCGTATCTTCTAATGACATCCTTTTATGCATCTCTTTCCACAGACTGAATGTTGCTCCATAATTTCTCTGCTTTTTCTACTAGTTTATAGCAATTTTACAGCAAAATTACTAATACTAATAATAGATGAAATATCAGTCTTGTTAACCTTGATGGTAAAATTCTCATTGACTTCAGTGTGGTAAAATTTCTCTCACAGCTGGCTTTCTTAGAAACATTTTGAGAGACATAGATTGACATTTTAACTTCTCCTCTTCCTACAGAAAACATAAGTGTTATTCCTTTAATCTCTTAGTTTATATCTTCAAAAATTTCTAGTGTACTTTGTAATAAAATAGTCCATTGACAGAGACAGAGACTTTGATGAAATAGGAACCGATTCATTGATCATTCTTTATAAACTTGTAACAGTTAAAGAGTACTTTTGTTCACATGCAGTGAAAGAGAAAGCATTTTAATACGCCTTTCTTTGTATTTGAACCTTTAAACAGTGGATTTTAATAAACACAAACATAAAAAGGCTTTCAAAAATAAAACCCATTTTCATTATCAAAATAATCAAGTTAAACTGAAAAATACGATTATTTCTCCTACTTTAATGAAAAATAGTAAATGCAATCATAGTGCGTTAAATTTGTGATGTATAAACTGAGCTTATATTTTCAGCAAACCAAAAATATTAGTGATATATTTCCTGAAACAGAACATAATTAATAACCACATCACTACTACACATAATGAAATGCAGCATAGTTGACATAAAATAATGTATCATGTTTGAGAAGTATTGTTAAGTCATTATTCCACTAATGTAGAAAGGATAAGATTTAATAACAGAAATCAACTTTGGTTCAAAATTGACTCTGTTTTCCTTTTTAAAGAATCCAGTTCATTTTTAAAGCCAGACATACGCGATGGAAATAGAGGAAAACTGCAGCCATTAAGCACGGGCAGGAGATATGTGCACCAGCTTCAACACGGAATTTAAATCCAAACTGCTACAAACTAGGTCTGGGGTTTCATGTTAATTGTTCACAGGTTGTAAATTTACAATTATGAGAGTCTCCCTATGGAAATTTAATTCTCAAATATTTGGAGGTACCCAGAGTTATCAATAATTTTTCTTTCTCCATAATATTTTTTATATTAGGTAAGTTTTTTCTCTGTTTCAGAATAGCTTGACGTTGCACTACATTGGTTTTTGAGGTAATGCTTAAATTTTTCGTATATGAAGCACATTAACAGTTTGCTTTATATTTTGCACTTGCTTATATGTGGCCAAGGAAAGAGCAATGTTTTTGTTTAAACTCTTCCTTCTATCTACAGTGAGCTACACAGGTGCTAAACAAGACTGTATTTCTTTATCAGTCTCCTTTTGTTGCTGGTAAATATATAGCCTAAAATAAAATGTGTTTTCTCATACTCTGACATGTTGACTGGGAACTAGCCCTCCACATGCTCTGATAACATGAAACAGCTTGAATACTGCTCAGTCAACATAATTTCTCAAAACACTTAAGAAAAATAATCATCAAACAGCTTTTTTGGCTCCATTATGGGGTGGGTGGGTGGAGAAAAAAATGTTTTTCTTTCGATATGCAAAGTGATACAATTCCAAAATTGACTTTATTCTCCTTTTTAAAGAATCCAGTTCATTTTAAAAGCCAGACATACGCGATGGAAATAGAGGAAAACTGCAGGCATTAAGCACAGGCAGGAGATATGTGCACCAGCTTCCACATGGAATTTAAATCCAAACTGCTACAAACTAGGTCTGGGTTTTCATGTTAATTGTTCACATGCCCTCAATACAAATTATTCACACTAATGTAACTGCATTAGCCTAGCCTGCCACTTCTACAATTTCGTTGTTGTTGTTGTTGTTGTTTTGTAAATGCCATCTCATTTTGTGTTCATTGTGGGAATTTAGGTAAGCTGCTTTAGTTGTAAGAAAGTTCTGAGCATAACATTTAAGGCTGCTGCAGCAGTTTCATGGATCATTAACAATTTGCTAATATTGTTTTAGCTTGCAAATTAGTGCAGCTTAGTGACTAAGGAAAGGTTTCATAGCTGTCATCAATCAGACTAAAATTCTTCATGCATGAGATGAAAAAAAAAATTTAGCCTTTGAGGCTCAGACAGCAATTACTGTAACAAAGAAAAAAGAGGAAGAAAAAAAGTGGGGGTTGGGGGGAGGAGTGAAGGGAAGAAAGTAAGCTATATAAAAAGCTGTTAGCAATTCTATTAAATTTATTTCTTGTTGCACTAGAAAAAAAACTAACACATGCTGTGTAACCGTGCCTTAGCTTCATGTTATATTAACGAAGTGAAAAACATTAGAGGGGAAAAAAGAGAACCTTTCCTAGGAAATGACAAGAGTTTAGTGAATAAATAAAGAAAAAACCAAGACCAAAACAAACTCAAACCCAAAGGCTGAGAGCTTAGAAATATATTTCCTTCAGCCATCTGCCCATTCTTTGTATTTGCTCTTCTTGAACATTTGAGTGACTGAGTTCTGTCTACACAGATCCTCACAGAAACTAAATCCTTAGCTTCTATGCTCTAGTACTCACAGAGAGCAAATTTTCAACACTGTGTACACACATCTTCATGGAATAGGAGAATGTCAGGCTTCTCAGATTCTCTTGGCAGAGACCAACAGCAGTACCATTGGGAAGGCAAGAAGCAGTTCATGGAGACCACTCATCAACTAAGTGCAGACTTAGTTATCAGTGAATTTATTCAGAGCAACTAGCAGTTTCAGTCCACACAGCGTGAACATGCAGCTCGTCATGGGGTTTCCTTGCCTGTCTCTCCAGCAGAGCAGAGGGCAAGGACAGATGCGTTACAGAGAGCAGCAAGGCAGAAACTCTAGTGAGTTATGCTACTCTGCTAGCATAAGCTAGTATGTGATCAGTGTCTTCAGCTTCACTTACACCAGCAAAAAAAATAGATTTCCCATCAGGTTGGTTTTCATTTTGTTTTTAACCAAGCCCTCTCACTGCAGGATATTTTTCTCTCATCCATCATCTTTAAATTCGTTCAAACTCTCTTTTCCTACTGTCTTCTCTGCATGCCTCCTTGCAGCCTTTTCCAGTTTCACAGTTTCACAATTTCCCATCAAATCTTCCCTTTCCCCATTGCTCTTCTCTGTCACTTCTGCTATCTGTCTTGATCCCATCTACCTCATTGTAGCTCTAGAGTCCTCTCTTTCAAATATCTTACTTTGTGACAGAAGCTCATAAACTCTTATCTATCTACAAACTGCGTTAAAGAAACAGAGAAAGTACAATATAGAATGAGAAGAATATCATTGTGATAATACCTTTTGTCTTCTTCAAGCTGTATACTTTGAGTCAGGGATTGCAGAGGTTGTTTTTCACTTGTTAGCCAGACATGCATGCAGAAAAGGGCATGTGCTTGTACGACAGTGAGTGCAGTTCTTACCCGTGCTTAGCTTAAACCCCTGGTGTCTATGGCAGAGAGGTAGGGCGTTAATCTGAGAACAGGCGTCATTGTAGTGCCATCATATTTTGTAAAGTTCTGTCAAGGCCACTGGAAAGGAAGGCCTACATTTTCAAATTCATCAAAATGTTTTTCAGGATCACAGTCTGTGATCTTTATGTTTAGGAAGAGATGGAACTTAAGTGTCAGGCATACCCCTAAGACTCCATAAACAATCCATAACTCAGTATTAGTAATCAAGATCACACAAAAACATGGGAAACATATTGAAACAGAACACTATTTTACCACTGTACCACAAGCTAGAATCTTAAGAGGAACAATATTAAAAAAAAAAAAACAAAAACAAACAAAACCAAAACAAACCAAAAAACAACAACAAAAAACCAGTATGACCAAAAATAAAAAAGTTTTAAAATATGCTTTTTCAAGGGCAGCTTGCGTGGCAGGACAGGTGTGCAGGAAGGGCACACAGGAAGGGCGCTGAAGCCCTGCCAGCCTGGCCAGGGAGCAATGGTATCCACCTGGCAGAAAGCCACGGCCTCTCTAAGCTCAGCACCCACCACAACGGCTACAGCTGCCCAGCAGAGCTCTGGTGGGAACACGCTGCCACCCAGGTGGCAGGCTGCAGGCAGTGCCCTTGATTAACCTGATCTTCTATGACAAGGTGACCCACTTCGTGGATGAGGGAAAGGCTGTGAATGTTGTCTGCCTACACTTAGTAAAGCCTTTGACAGAATTTCCCACAATATTCTCCTGGAGAAACTGGATGCTTATGGCTTGGACAAGTGTAATCTTCACTGGGTAAAAAGCTGGCTGGCTGGCTGAGCCCAAAGAGTGGTAGTGAATGGAGTTGCATCCAGTTGGTGGCCTGTCACAAGTGGTGTTTTCCAGGGCTCAGTGTTGGGGCCAGTCGTGTTTAATATCTTCATCAATGATCTGGATGACGGGATCCAGTGCATCCTCAGCAAGTTTGCAGATGACACCAAGTTGGGTGGGAATGTCGATCTGCTTGAGGGCAGGAAGGCAGAGGGATCTGGACAGGCTGGACTGATGGTCCAAGGCTGACTGTAGAAGGTTCAACAAGGGTCAGTGCCAGGTCCGACACTTGGGTCACAACAACACAAGACAATGCTATAGGTTTGGGGAAGAGCATCTGGAAAGCTACCCAGCGTAAAAGGACCTGGGGCTGTTGGTCAGCAGTTGGCTGAACATGAGCCAGCAGTGTGCCCAGGTGGCCAAGAAGGCCAACAGCATCCAGGCTTTTCTCACAAATCATGTGGCCAGCAGGAGCAGGGCAGTGATCGTCCCCCTGTAGTTGGCACTCATGAGGCTGCACCTTGAATACTGTGTTCACTTTTGGGCCCCTCACTACAAGACAGACATTGAGGTGCTGGAGTGTGTCCATAGAAGGGCAATGAAGCTGGTGAAGGGTCTGGAGCACAGGTTTCACAAGGAGCAGCTGAGGGAACTGGGGTTGTTTAACGTTGAGAAAAGGAGGCTCAGGGGAGACCTTATCACTCTCTACAACTACCTGAAAGGAGGCTGTAGCGAGGTGGGTGTTGGTCTCTTCTCCCAAGGAACAAGTGATAGGACAAGAGGAAATGGCCTCAAGTTGCACCAGAGGAGGTTTAGATTGGGTATTAGGAAACATTTATTCCCTGAAAGGGCTGTGAAACACTAGGATAGGATGCCCAGGGAAGTGACTGGGTCACCATCCCTGGAGGTATTTAAAGACATGTAGATGTAGTGCTTAGGGAGACTGTTTAGTGATGGAATTGCCAGCGCTAGGTTAATGGTTGGACATGATGATCCGAAAGGTCTTTTCCAACCTAGATGATTCTATGATTTTATGATTCTAATGTTTCTTTTTAGGCCTATGTTTACAAGACATTGAATCATTCCACTTTTTCCTGCCTTCTAAAAAAGTTCTGTTTTCTTTTCTAAGTGTCTCAGATGGGTTATCTTTCTGAGGAACAGAAATCATATAATATAATTGATGTGATGAACCAAAATTCAAAACAATTTTTTTATTGGACAATTGCAAAATTGTTACAGTCAATCAGTACAGTAAGAAGCCAGAGACAAAGAAATAGAGAATCAAGATTTGTGAACATGAAACAAAAGGCTTGATAAGTTATTTGATAGAAATTATTTGCTTAGCTTTGTTTTAAGTTACTAATTAATTTCACAAGGTAGATTTATCAAACAGGAAAATATTAACTATTATTATAACAAGTTTTTCTGACACTGTCGTTTCTTCAAAAGACCTATTTTAAAATGATTTAAAAAATCACCATCTCTCGTTTCAAATTAAGGTTAACTTTGTGTGAAAGGAACAAACTTCTAATTAAGTAATGTCATCAGAGTGCATAGTTATCTGTTACATCTGTGTGAAATAATGCTGGTTAATACATGGAATTAGAATCTTATGTTTGTTTTAAGTCTTATGTTGAAGACTACTCCCAGCTTACCTGATGGTACACGACATCATCACAGCTGTCATGCCACGACTGGCAGAAGTGAAACTGGATAGATCTTCATCTTTGTACCAAAAGTTTGCAGTACCAAGAAAATTGGTGAGTTAACTAAAATAAGGGTCATGATTTCAAGTATTGTTTTAAATTTCTCTAAGTGATGAATTTTGAATTTGCTAGCAACAAGATACTGGCACTTATTGAGCCAGTAAGGAGCGATATATAAAATAATGTTTCAATAAAGATTTTAACTTTTTTAACATTGTCATTTTGAAGATAGTTATATGTAAAAGAGCTGTGAAATCAGGTGATAGCATTTTGACATTTCATCTTGATTGCAGTAGAAAATTACAGTATAAACAAGAATCTAAATATGTCAAAATTTAGTTAATCATATTCTACATTTCAGAAAGTCTCAAGCTGTACATAGACAACATATATTTTCTTGGTATGTTAAGTGTTAATCACAATTCTGGTAGTGTAAGCCATATATATATATATGTATGACATTTATAATCAAATTATCTAACAGAACAGTTATTAGAGCTAGATTTATTTTATACCCCTATTGTATCTGAACAACTTAATGCAATCCATCAATGAAAAAAGTAGCCATTTACTACTGTTTCTTTCCATTATTAAGATGTTTTTTATTAGCTGGACAAAATGAATTGAGAGTCCTTTTTTTCACTCTGCTTTCCTTTAAAAGTTAATTTAGGAATATCATATACCTAAAATTAAAAATAAGAAGTAGTACAAACTTAAAAAAAAAAGACAGAGAAAGAAAGCAATTCTCTTTAAATATTTTTGAGAGTGCCTTTTACTCGTTGTATTTACTAATGTAATAAATCTGTTGTTCTGTTTTACCTGACAAGAACATGGTATATGTTCTAGTGAAACAATTTGTTTTATAGTCAACATCTCTATTATAGGGTGTAAATCTTTACTCTCAATAAGTAAATAACTCATGTGTATGCATTTAGTGCAAGGGAGACAAAAAAAGGAAACAAACCCATGAAGTTCTTTAAATATAAATACAATTACACAAATTATACAAATTATAAAAATGTATTATAAAAATGCAACTATAAAAATACAGATTACCCAGTTAATATTTCAGAAAATGATTAGTCAATCATTCCATTCAATGCATGTTGATGATAACATCTACAATGGTAACCAGTAAAGGTGTTTTAATTTTATCTCTTGGTTGTACAATTTGTCTTTATCTATTGTCAGACAGAGTATTTGTTTATTCATTCCTTTTTATATGTTTAGTTAAAAACATACCATTCACATCTAAATTTCTTTGGAATCATGAAACCATGGAAAAGTCTGCATTCGAATCTAAACTTACAGCATAGCAGCGGTAGTGAGCACTGATGAATTAAAAAAACCCAAACAAAACCCAAAAAACACCAACCCTCTCCACTTAAAGTAAATTAACTTTTCTCCATGCCACACAGAATGGAAACTGCATAGAAAATGATAATGTTTTTAATATATTATCTCCTCGTGGGTAAGCAATTAAGAATGACTCTCATAGATCAGGCTAAATAAACTGTCTAGAATTTATACAGAATAAATACATCATAAGTAGTCTTTTAAGTATTATTCTGGTGTATTTAGGTCTCCTAAAGAAGTGTAACGATAAAATTAAAGAAGATAAGATTTGCTCTCTTGAAAATACTAGTGAAAAGAGTTTTTTAAGAGGAATTCATGCTGTTTATAAATCAATTCTTACTTAATTTTTTTTATTATCAATGGAAAAATCTGCCTGTTCTCATGACTGCATGAATTAGCCATAAACATCAGTAGCCTGAATGTACCAGCCAAAATGGTGACCTAATCAGTGTCATAAGGCAAGGAAATTCTTGCCATTGCACCCATCCAAAACTCTTCTGATTTTTAACTGTGCTATAGCTTAATGCTTTCTGCTTGCAGCTGCAAACATTAAAAAACAAACACCAAGTGAAATTCCAATGTAAAATCTATATTGTACCAATAAAAAATATTTCATTAAATTACTCAAATCATCTAAAACTCACTGTAGTCCTGTAGCAACAGTATTTGCTAGATCATAATTTACTTTAATTCACTAAAGAAAGTACACTCACAAAAAGAATACTATCAGCTGTAAGGAGTGTAAGCAATGTCTTTGCTGGATGTACTACACTCTTTCCAAAAAGCTGGAATTATTTGTAGTTAATTCCTCGTTATTCTTTTCTATGCATAATGTGGTGAAAACTATATTGCCTATTGGCTAGGAATTTTGCTATTTTTAGCACTGAATAAACTCAGCCTGTGTGTTGTCAAAGGACAGATAAATCCCATTAAAGACTGTATAACAAGTAAAAATCACAACCAAATCAAAATATGCTGTCAAATGCAACTGTCATATGGTTAAAGTTTCTTTTTCCGAAAAACCTTCATGCATATTTTGACAGCATAGTCAGTAAAATACTATTCTAAAAATTCAATTTAAATGTATTGTCATTATTTAATAAATAATCTTACAGTTAATGTCATATGTCTTATAATACCCAACAACACATTGTAAATGTACATTGCTGAAACTATGCTTACAACACTATTGTGGGCAGAATTCCAACAGAGCATTAACACATTCAGCACTCAGAATTTTTAATGTTCTTAATAGCATGCCATTAATATAAAAACCAAAATGAAGCCAACAAAATAACAAAAAACAACCTGCTCCTCCAAAGTCCTACAGAACAACCACCAACTAAGAATATTATTTTATTTAATCATTACTAATTCTTACAAACATTTTTATAAAAGTAACTGAGAGAATCTGGTATCCATCCCTAATCAATATTTTACCTGCACTAAAAATCTGTTCAGAATGTGTTTCCAAAAATTTATAAACTACATGTCTAAAAGCAGACTAAGAGATGAAGAAGAGGTTCATTCATTGTTTCCCAAGTAGAAAAGAGGATGCAAATTAGAATCTTCAAAAATCTCTTCCTATGGTGATTCTGAAGCTGGAAAGAAATTACACTTCCCAGATACTTGCTCTGTGTCTCCATCTTCAAAGAAAGTTTGAGGGATATGAAGAAGTTCTGTGGAATGATAGTAAGCCTCAAAGAGCTACAAGATGTAACATTCAGGAGTATATAAATTTCAGGAGTATTCTTTTCCCCATAAGAGGACTGAACACGGATTATGGCTTGAAAAAACAGTCTTGAGAAGACTATTAGTGACCTAGAAAAGAGATCTGTTACATACAAATGTGGCATATATATATTTATGTGTGTAGCATAGCTGTGTGTGTATATATATATATATCTCTCATTGTATGTGAGATATATATATATCATTGTATGTGATTGATATATATATATATATATATCGGTTGTCAAGTCTGAGACTGCTGTAAGAGGAGTGTTTAGAAGCCTGAAAAATCAGACAAGTCAAAACTAAAATTCATAAATTAGTTAACACTTTGTATTAGTAGTTAATTAACACACAAAGTACATTACATGCATACACTTACACTACAGAAGTGATGCTGCATAGCACTGATAGATACAGTCCATGGAGGTACTTGGTCACTGAATTTAGGGTGAGCAAACCAGGCCTCTTCAGACCCTGAGAATCTGGAACTGATGTGGGCTTGTCTTCTCTATTTTCTGTTTAGCTTCATTGTGTTTGAAAAGTTTTTGCTGTTTTAGCCCTTCACAGAATCACAGAGTGGTTGGGGTTGGAAGGGACCTCTGCCCAAAATGAGACCTCATCTGCTACCAGCACTCTTTCTTTTTATTTTAATTTTGCCAGTCATCTTTCTTCTGTGTTCAGCCAGATGCCCTGACTACTTGCAGAAACTTTTATCATTTGTGTATCTGTTGGGGCAACTATATATCTTTGCTATTTTGGACCTCACATACTTAATGTACAGTACACATTATGACAGAAATGCCATCGTGTTGTTAACAAGTACTTGTATACTGCTAAAATGCTTGTATACTGCTGTTGGTCACACTACATTCATACATTTTGCTATGTTCATATTTGTAAGGAAATTAATATTTATATAATTTGTAAGAAAATTATTATTAACTATATACAGATTTATACAATTAATAGATGCCGCAAGCCTCTGCTTTGGCAGCAAAAAGAGAGCAAAATTTTATCCAATGTTACTCTTTCTTTTATGTGTAAGTAAACCAAAAGACCCTTCTGTTTCACTGTGAGAGGAATCAAATATAGTATATATGAAAATTTGCACATTTATTTTATTTGACTTTTATCTCTAATCTTAATATTATCATTCAAATGATACAAACCCCTGGCCATTGCTTTGATAACTTCATGAAAATTGTCTGTGAGAAATATTCTCAGGATATGAATTTTTTTTTCCAAATAATACCACAGAGGAATGAGGATGCAGCCCAAAAGTTATGGAAGTCAGAGGAAGTAGAGATGAAACAAACAAACAAACCATAGCTGAAAATATTACTAGTTGGTTTAATACACTAGCTGAAATGTGCTGCCTCCAAGTGCCAAGACATTGGAAAGTTTGTGTGTGATCTGGGTTCCATAAAACCACATCAAATTTAACCAAAGACAACTCCTATCAGGCAGGTCTAGATGAATATTCCCACTCTTCAGGTTCAACATTAAAGGTCAGATTTCCTTCATCTACCCAGTCTCTGCAAAGAAGTTAAATTTGCTTCACTTCCAGCCTATTTCTTTAACAATCCTAAAGTCAAAGAAAGCCAAGTCTAACCAGTTTTGGATGAACAGTTAGGCCACTGAAAAATATGCTATGTTAAAGGCTGTTTGTAGGCCCTAATTATTTCAGCCAATTTGATCGCTACTAAACATTATGGGGTTTTTTGTTTTCTAAAGTCTTAATCTGACACCCACCAGCTTTGCAGACCTGTGTATGAGGTGATTGTGCCTATCTAGGGCTAGGTACAGGGTGGTTCTCACATCTAATAAACATATTTTATAGTAAAAAAAAATAAACTATTTTTAAATATCATGTTCTTCACTGGAAAACAAACAAACAAGCAACCCTTCCCACCCCATCCCATCCCAACAAAAAAACCCCAACCAACAGATATTTTAAAACCTTACATAATAATGAAACAAAAAAACCAAAAGAAGGCATCAAAAATAGGGAATGGGTTAAGATATCTTTGATACTTTCATGTGTGGAAAGGCAAAGTTTGAAGTCCCCATCCTGCCAGATGACAGGCAGTTACAACAGTATCATTTGTTCTTTCCTTTGGAGTTGTGCTTCTTTATGTAAATACATACATGTAAATTCGATAAGCCATGTATTTTATACCCTACATGAGGAAAATGTTATTTAACTCTGGGATCAGTCTTACATTGGCCAAATAAATATTCAGTTGTACATTTTTTTTACCATCAAGCTGAAATACTGAGAAAAGTGATTCCTGATGAATTAGGTCACAAAGCTGGAATGGAAAACAAAACCTGTGAGGAAGGTACCCTGTGGTCACCAGGTGGTTTTTCAGTCAGGACTTTCCTGCATAATTCTTTTCCTATGTTCTTCAGTTTCAACTACAACTTTGCTATAAACTTCTGAAATAATTTGTTAAAGAAAATCCAGTCTATACTGTTTACTAAGGGCTCTTAATGTCTTTTTTTCTGATGAAGAAAAAATGGTTTGTTGGCAATTTTCTGATAAGCTCTATATAATAGGAATAAACACAAATTATTATAGAATAAAACCACTGATTTAAACATCACTCTAGCTCCCAAGCTTCTCCTATATTTGCTGTCTCAAAGAGAAACTCCTGTAAGATCAGATCTATATATTCTTTTAAGGTAGGCAAGCATGGCATATATGAAGCACTATTTATTTTTTTTCCAGATGAACAAAATAGAAAAGGTGCCATATATCAAGACATGATGTAACAAAGATCTCCCAGGACTGGAGGTTTATTTGGGAAAAAAATGCCAGCTATTTTGACATACAGGAACTTTCAGTATGCAGTGTAAGTAATTTCTGTGTCAGTCCCAGGATTGGGAAAAAAAAAAAAAAAGAACATGATTTCATACCCAGTTTTATGTGAAATTCAGTGTTCTACAGAGCCATTGATCCAGCAAGTGAGCTTTGCAATGATAGAGAACAGCAAGCCTATGCACTTCTTCATGGAAAGCGGAGCCAAGAACTGGAAATCACAGCAGGGAGGCAGGGCAGCAACTCTGCCACCAAGGGACACCATTACAGCGTAGGCACACAAGAAGGGCAGAGGACTGGTGGCAGTGACCAGGGTCAGCAAACGGCCACGTCTTTAGTGACAATGCAGGTCTGAGATCAGGCCAGGAAGCTGGGTCAGTGAGGCCAGGTCAGGGACAGCACGGTGCAATGCCAGGCAGAGGCACAGCTGCAACAAAACTCACACAAGTATCAAGGTCTTAGCTTAAATACAGCTTCCAAGCAAAAGAAACAGATTCTAGAAAAGGCTCCCACATCTCAGTTTCACAGCAGTCTGATCCCTGGTTACACAGTTGAGCAAAATCAGAGCTGATTGTGAGCACAGGTAGCCAAACCCCTAGGAGCTGGGGGAAGAGGCTGCAGAGCCTGTTAGCTCCCTCAGCATCCTGATACATGCATCAGTAAATTATTATTATTTTTCAGTCAACAAGAGTTTAAATGCTGTGAGAGTTTAAATCCTCAGCCTTTGGAGAGGACAAGACATTTCACAGAAGCAGAGTACTGACTCGAGATTTTTAGCAATTTTTCCTTGGATTTGGCTAAGGTCAGTAGTGTACAGCCATTTCAATTTTGGCAGGTACTCAAATATATATATATATATAAATATATAAAATATATAAAAAAATACAAAAATAAAACAAAACTAGCAACTAATCTTATATACATGTTTTGTACAGTTTTGAAGGAACCCGCTTTAACTTGCTTTACAGATACAAAGAGTGAGGATATATAAGCATAAGAGTTCAATTTATCTGATCGATTTGCCATCTTTTAGCCAGAAGAAAGCACTCTTCCAACTGTTTCAGTAGCACTTTCAAGATACTGTAATGCATTTAAACAGTTTCAATGAAATTTGATAATAGCTGGTTATTCAACAGTTCTACTAAATTGTGAACCCTTTATCTCAAAGATTCATGACAAAAATTGATACAAATTCTTCACTGTATTTTTTACACTGAAGGATATTTTACTATACAGTGTGGTAGATGTTATAGTGTGGTATAGGAAAACTTTTTATTTCCATATTCCTTTACCACTTTAATTAAGAATCTTCCTTAAGCCAAAGTTTAGGAATGAATGATTTTTAATCTTTGGGAGCTGGGAAGTGGACACAAAATTTCTAAAGCACATGATAAAATGTTTCCTCAAATGTCCACTGTTCAGATTCTTTTTCACCTGAGAGGGATTTTTTTCTTTCTGCTAGGTTGATTTGGACACTATGATGTTTTGATTCCTCCTTATCACAGTACAGAGATCTTGTTTGTCACCCGGACTGCAGATTTGGTTGATCATACCACATAGCTTTATACCCTCAGGTTATTGAGTTTGAGCACTAGCATCATGCATGTCAAATCTGCATATTGTAAGCTTTATTTGCAGTAAGTATTTGATCCATTCAGACAAGAGGTGATGCTCTAGTGTTTCCTCCCCTCCACACTAATCTGCACACAAGTTTATTGAAGTCTTTTAAATTCGGAAGGGATTAAATATAGCCAAAGCATTTCAAAACAATAAATCTTTTAAAATTAATGTTCACAACACTGTTTCAGAGCATTACTTCAATTATTGTGAAAATGTGATTTATGGTTGTGGTTAATGATGTGGAAAGAGTATGTGATGAAGTCTAATGTCAGACCACTACCAGGCACTACAAATTATGGAAGGAAGAGTTACCTACTTTGAACTATTTATAGCTAAATAATACCCAGCCTGCTTCAACTGTATTCCTAACAGCCTCATTTTTGCTTACAACACGTAACAGGACAAGGAATAAAGCCACTACAGTCAACACATTTGAATTAATAGTAATGAAAGTAAATGAAAAGAAACATGAACTTTTTCCATGTTAAAAAAAAAAAGAAAAACAAACAAACAAAAAAACTACAAACCAAAACCAACCTGGTAAACACAGGTCAAAGTATAATAAAAGTCGTTTAGAGACCTATGTTTGTTCCAATTTTTCCAGGACTCACTCCACTTCAGGGGTATGAAAAATATTTTGATAGAAATTCAGGTCCACATGACATTTCTCCAGAGTAAATCCAGAATTGTCAGAATTGTACAGCTATATTCACAAACAAAAGATAACAGAACTAACTCTGATTTTCTACTCCTGTAATCACATCTGTAAAAGCAGATTAGGAACATTTTACTATTGCAAATGAAATGCAAATGAGCTAGCTGCAGTAGGAACAATGCACTAGAGAATCAGACCTATTGTCCACAGAAGGGATCTTCAGCAACTCTCCAATATTACAGAATTCCACCAAGGAAGGAAGGAAGTGGTTTACAAGCTACTAGGGACTTTTCCCTCCATTTTAAACAACCTAAACCACATCATTTGTGGTAAAACTTCTTATATATAGAAATAATCTTCACTCTTTAGCGGGTTGCTGACCATTTAAAAGATCGTTAGTGGTTATAGTAATTTGGTTATTTAAGTTGAATATCTCTCTGCTAAGTTAAACCCCTGCTATTAACATAATCAATTTAGAGTAACTCCCTTGAATTTGAAAATGGTATAGCCTTATGCTTAGTTTTATGTTCAGTGATATAGCCACAAGCTTAAAGACCTCATAAGAATTTCAGATACTGAATTTGTGAGCTTCTCATGTTCCTGTTTCCTTGGGACACAAGAGGCTTTGCCAGAGCTACTCTGGCACCTTTCCAGTTACAAACCAAAGATGTTGCAATCATAGCTTAAACAGCCTCTGATACATTTCCTTTTCTTATCCTGTTTCTAGTTTTCACTACTCTACTCTTTTTACTCCGAAAGACTCACCATACTTGCAAGTTTGAGATTGATGTGGGTGGGATCAGGACTGAGATTTGTATTAGTTGCTGCCAAAGCAAATGACACTTGACAGCCTCCTGTGTTGTCTCCCACCCTTGGTCCAGGACCTCTTTTCACACCACACCACCCCTGCCATGGCTGTCAGTTCCTGCCTCAGAGATGTCCCATTAGGGCCACAGGACAGTGTCGCCCTGTCTCCAGCCCCATATGCCCAGCGCCCCCACTAGACACCCTGGCCTGCTCTGCACCCTGGCTCGAGGCAGACAGAGCAGGGTGTCCCAGCGAGGTCCCATCCCACTGCCTTTGGCTTTTGGTGGTGGGACCAGCCCTGGACACAAAGCCCTGCCCTGACACCCCATGAGGAGGCCACTTGGCCTCCAGCACCTGGCCTGAGAGAGCCACCAAGCCTCGCAGCGCCCTGACAGAAGACAGCAAGCTTTAGGTTTTACCCTGTAACAAGCAGACCAGAGAGGTCCAGTATCTGAGTTCCTTATGCATATTCTATTTGGTGACTAAAGGTACATCATAGTGTTTGTGTTATGATGTAAATAACTGCTTGTAACATATACCTTTTTCATGTACAATATTTTGTCACTGTTTTCAACACAAAGTTAACCAAAGCCATTTAGATTTTCAGGATCTCACTTGTGTTAGGCACAGTTCCTCAGGCAGGCCTTTCAAGGGATGTGAGCCTGGCACTAAAGGATATCAAAAGAGTTAGTTGATTATATTTTATTTTGTCACTTTTTGGACATGTGGCACCGTTCATGGGTTAGGCATCTTGCACTCTGAATTAGATCAGAATTGGAATTAATCAGATTATTGGCACTATTCATAGGATTCAACAGAGCTAGTTTTCTTGACACTTTTTTTTCCGAGTGAGTCGTCTATGTTAAATACTGGCTTTAGGATTGCTGGCTCAGTCACCCATGCAGACCCATGCACAGAAAGACAGAAGCAATAAATCTCACCAGGAACGGCACAGTATAGATAGCATCCTATTCTCAGTTATTACTCCAGAGTTTTCTGATTAAAGATGTGTTAGGAGGAAGTCTCACCTGTTGGGTTAGAGTTCTTATGATCACCAGTAGAAGGCACAGTCCTGTAGCATCGCTTTGATATGAGTACTCTACAAAGACACAGAAGAAACCTATTTTATATTTAACATTCCAAATTTATTTAAGAGAATTGCCAATATGACATTTTTTCTCTCTGTGCACTCACTGTTTGCCTAGGTAGTTCAAACCTGACTCTATCCCAGTTTTGGACAACACACCACAGGGATCCCTGAACCTGAGCATAAACTTCATTTGGGTCAGAGTAGCGAAAGTATGCAGCCTGAGTTTGAGATTCTAAGTTGAGTTGGAAGTCCTCGTGGCTAGGGGTAAAATCATATGAACCTTTTTCTTTAAAGATAAGGGCTTTCAAACTGAGACTGCATTCTTACCTAGGCACTTCTCTGATGGGAAGTCTGTTTTAGTTAACTGCAACAGAAGATAATTCCTAATCAGTTTAAGAGAAAGAAAGAAAGAAAGAAAGAATAAAAGAAAGAAAGAAAGAAAGAAAGAAGGAAAGAAAGAAAGAAAGAAAGAAAGAAAGAAAGAAAGAAGGAAAGAAAGAAAGAAAGAAAGAAAGAAAGAAGGAAAGAAGGGAAGAAGGAAAGAAGGAAGGAAAGAAGGAAAGAAAGAAAGAAAGAAAGAAGGAAGGAAAGAAGGAAAGAAGGAAAGAAAGAAAGAAAGGAAAAAAATCGTGCTGAAGAGGATATAATGTCAGCACATGAGTTCTCACCTTCCTGCAATGATTCACTTTAATCCCATAGTAATAAAAACTGTTACAATGTATTTATTTACAAAACTATATGGAAATCTAACTGGGAAAGACATTCAAATTCATGAAGGGAAACTTTTAAAGCTGATTAGTCGTTTCATACCAACATTTGTTAATTTCAAAGAAAAATGTTTCCAAATTGATTCGACTGTTTTGAAATTGTTAGTCAAAACACCTAGCACCCTGTGGTGTTGTTATGACAGCCACTTTAAAGCCTGGGAAAGATTTATTTGCTATATGCTTGAAAAGGTCAGAGAGAAAAGTACTTACACAAGGACAATCCACACAGTTTTGTATAAACGCAACAAGGTAAGTAAGTTCAAATATTTGCCCAAATAGAAATAACTCTTGCCTGTCATTTTTAAAATGACCTTCCAATTAAAAGAGCATATCTAAGTATTTGTGATGAATTTGAAGGGGCAGTAATTCAGTTTTTCGCATAGACCAGTGAGACTGGGCACGTTTCACTCAGATTGGTTTGTTAAATATTATATAGATCAGTTTTCTGCTTCGATTGGATTGGAGCGTAATCATCACATAATATTTTCTTTACTGTCGAGAAACATGTCAAGAAGCTGTTTATATGTGATTATTTATTTCTAGGGTAGATAATTTATTCAACAGCATCACTTGGTTACTGTACCTGTCTTCAAGAGCAATTTTAGTTGATGTAATCTGACAAAACTGTTATGATGAATCAACAAACCTGGCAAGCTGAATAGAATAAACCTTAATGTTGGCTAGTTGAATATATAAATTGTTTCTTGTCTTTCATAGAACAAAATAAACCAAAACCAAAACAAACAAAAAAACCCAAACCCTTCACTGATTTAATTGCTGATAGTAATATGCAAACGCTGTTTATTACAAAGTTTCTTTTCAGCATATTATGATTATACTCAGTCTGGCTGGAATGGGGTTAACTTTCTTCATAGCTTTGGATTTGTGGTTAAACCAGTGGTGAATTTTGGCTTTGGCTGAAGAATGCTTAACAATGACAAGGTTTTTTCTTCTCACTCTGCTCAACATGTCCATTCAACAAGTAGACTGGGGGTGGGTGAGAATTTGGGGTTGGGGGTATACCGCTGGGACAGCTAACCCAAACTGACAAAAGGGATGTTCCATACCGTGTGATGTCCTGCTCATCAATAAAAACTGCAGAGGAGGGTAACTTCCAGGGTAGCTGTTGCTCAGAGATTGGCTGGGCATTGTTCTGCCACCAAAAGTGGTAAGTAATAATCTTTGCAACATACATCCCCACCCCACCCCACCCACCCACCCACCCCCACCCCCCTTGGTTTATGAGCTTTCTGACTTTTGATCTTCCTGTTCTCTTCCTCAGTCCCTACGAGAGTGAGGCTGGGAGTGAGGAAGCAGCTGTGTGGGTGCTTTGTTGCTGGCCAGGGTCAACTCACCACAATGATATATTTGGATACAGTTATTAAATACCTATGCCAATATTTTAACTCATATTTTGATTATTCTGTACTTTTGTTATGCAACCACATACAGACCTGGCTTAATAAACAGTTTCAGCCAGATATATCTGCAAGGCCTGTTGAGCTGGGTATGATACACCTGCTCAACTGATTAACAGGACACAACAGGATGATCTAACTACTATTGCATCTGTCTAGCTCTGCCTTTTGGAGTATCCAGTTATTCACACATCATGTCAGTCTAGATCGACTCACATCTTTGGACCATTCCAAAGCCACACTATCATACATACCTCTTCGACACTAAGTTAGTACTAGAGTCCATAAATAATCCAAAACAATATCTAGATGACTGTCTTCTACTCTGTGCTAAACTAAAATCCACAGAGCTGCCAACTGCAACCTTTCACAAACTATGCATTAGGCCCTGAAAATCATTAGAACGTCTCACAAATTGTAAAAGTGGGCTTCTAAAAATTACGTTTAGTACATTTACTTTTTTATTCTGACATTACAGTCCTCACTGTAAATGTTATTGCAGCTTACTCAAGAACCTACCTCTTTGCTGAATTATTTTCTTTACTATGAAAATTCAAACCTTTGTTGTGGGAGAGGTAAACACAATCTTCCTCTTCAGATGAAGAAAGATTTTTCTTTCAATGCCCAAAATTATATTGAAAAAATGCACAATAATTCTGTTTTAAGGGGAATATTATACCTGGAATAAGGGAGTTGTTCACAGGCTCTGCTACATGCAGATGGTGTTCATGGTTTCTCAGAGCAATTGTTAGCTTATGCTCATCATTTCAAAGAATATCTTTCCCCTAACACTTATAAGGGAATCTTATAAGAATTATTTTGCTTTTCCCCATCAGTTCACATGAAATCCATCCCTTTTTTGTGAAAGACTCATTTTATTTTTGAGAAGTGAACAGAAATTAATTCTATTTTCGCCCTCTGTTGAGAACAGACATATATATATATATATGCGTGTGTGTGTTCATTAAGTTTGAAAACAACAATTAGATGTGTCTCATCCATATGTATCTCAGAAAACCTCTGAACAAGATCTTGGCAGCTGGAGTTATATTACCTGTCTATCTGCTACCCTCCTGCACAGGGAAGGAACAGCAATTCTTGTAGTAGCACAAGTTCAGGAACAGTCAGTACAGACAAAAAACTTAACTGACTTTTTGCTGTCATAGAAGTAGACAAAATACAATCAGCCAGCTGCCTCAAATGAAATAATAGTTTTGGTGTGCTCAAGAAAATAAAAAATTAAATGAGGCAAACAACATGAACAAGTGTGAATGTGTCTAGATGTGTTTGGAACACATTGTGAGTGCCAAAAATGGCAACAGCAAATAAGGAAATTAAAGTACAATTTGAATGGACTAATCACTAATGAGGTTTTCTCTATCCAACCCTATAACTCACAAAAAATTAGGAGTGTTGGGGGTACTCAGAGTACCTGAAAGACCCTTGGGGTGTGTGTGTGTGTGTGTGTGTGCAGCGGGACACACCATCCCTGCACCAGGAGCCAAGACCATCTCTGCAGCCTCGATACTCCAGGTAACAGAAGAGAGTCCAGGGGACCTACTTCCTCTTACTTCTCTCTGGGACCACAGCATCTTTCCCACAAAACACAGAAGTCGTGTAATTTGTAAAATTGTATAAATCTGTGATTAAAGTGTTTTGGTATCCAAATGCCTTTATCCTTCAGATTGTCATTAGGTCTTAATCTGCAACAATGTGCCTATTGTTCTCATGAAGCAATATGTTTTCCAATAAAACATCTGCTTTTCAGTTAGAAATGTGAAAGTTTGTATAATTAAACCACTTGCTTAATAATTTAATTAGGTCACTTTATATGACGTTAAGAGGAAAGCCTAGCAAACTCTCCCACTAAACACTTCACTAATGAAAATCTGGAAGTCTTTAGTTTAAAAGAAGTATTCACATTCACACACAAATCAAGGCCTGGATTACAATGAAGGGAACAAATAATTTTCCAAACTGTAGGGAATAAGAAATTGCTTAATCTGACTTAGTGAAGCATCTTTTTTACTCATTTGGTTATATATCTACATTATCATTTGTTGGTATATTTGCCCTAGGGCCACAGCATGACTTTTTCATTATTTCATTCTCTACTTTTGTGCTCATGGTTTCATGGTATATGAGACCTACCATTGATGACCCAGCAGAGTGGCTGTGGATGGCATCTAGTCATCTGTAATATGTCTGAGAAGGTTTGAATCAATGTAGCTCTTGAAGCCAGCTGACTGATGGGATTGTGCATCCACATAGGATTTGCCTTCTGTTATCTGATGGATGCATTTTCATTGATAGCTACAGAATCTGTTTCAGATGAGTACACATTTCACTCAAACATATCATTACTGTGGATGAAAGTGGTAGCTAATAAAAATGCATTGTAATAATAATAATAACAACAACCACACAAATCAAAACAAAACCAGGACCCTACTGTACATCAGGATTTTGCAGTTCCAAAAGCAGAGTGTGAGAAGAAATGGGTATTTCTTAGTTCTGATATTTGGTTTGTTACATCAATCCCATTTTCTCTCCTTCACTTCGTCTTTGTATATAGAAGCAATAAATATATGCAAGAATTTTTTTCTTTTTCGAGTTTTTTACTTTTCAGTCTTTTTAAGACTCTTAAAACTAGTTCTTTGGTTTTAGTTAACCAGCTAAACACAACTAATTACAAAGCTTTTGTTCTCCCTTTACTGTGTGAATTCTATCGAGAGACCTCTTAAATTATTTTTAAGATGAGGGGTAGGGATAAATGTGTCATTTTATACATGCATACTTGAAGAAAAATGAAATAGAATGTCATATAAGTAAAGGATAAATAAGGAAAAAGATTTGCTTATTTGTCATGATAGTTCATCACTATTTAATTATGTACTGATGAACAAGATCCTAAAGGTGTGAAATCCTCATTTAAATTCTCTAAATGAAATTTTGTCCATAAACAGAAGATTCATGAAACCTTAAATGAGTGATTTTAGAAGTCCAGGTAAAAAAAAGAATGGATTCATAAATATTTAAGAACAGCAGAGGTCAAGAAAGCTGTTCTAAAGGAGAATGTATGATTCTGGCACCACTTCTATTCAGCAATAAACAAATACAGTTGCGATTTCTTTTTCTTCTTGTTAAGTGAAGAAGATATTTAGTCAAGCAGAATCTTAAGAATCAAAGCTATGCAGTGGAAAAATTACAATTTCATTTGGTATAATAAGGCCTTTGTAGTAAAATACAGTAATACTTGTGTTTATCTTAAGCTGACTTATTTTAATAGGATGTATATCTGTTTGGAATGTGTTACAACTATAAAAAAACAAGTGAAAGCAATCCCTATAGCTGATGCCAAAACACAAGTAGAAGGTAAGGAAAAATGATGAAACTAATATGATATATATTTTTCTGTCAGTGAATGAGGAAGAAGAAATGTCTGAAACCATGAGCTTAAGAATGTGCCTTTTAAAGCAAGCATAGTTTAAAATATGATTTGGTTATGGACTACATTCTATGATCTCACATTCATCACAAAACTGAACTGATTATTCACACACAATTAGATTTAGTTAGGATAGGGACTTTTATGGACACTTTAATCATTTGCTTCATGAATTGAAAAGGGGTGTGCATTTGATTTACTGTCATCTGGGCGGGTGATAAAGATCAGCTAGTTGATAAATGTTGCAAATGAATTTGCTGATCGAAGCTATCCTTTCATTTGTTTTGCACAATAATTAAAGATTCATTAAGTCAGACATGCCTCTAATGAAAGACTCTTACCTGCAGTTCCCCTCATCCAACTGGAAAATGCAAAACAGACTAAGATGATAATTCTCCAAAGAATGAGGGCTTGGATAAACAGAAAAAGCAATGTTCGTATTGTTTTGCAACTATTCATGCAAGCAATGTATAACATTTACATCCTGCTTATTTAGAATAATAATTGCTTTTGGACTCATGTCAAGTGAAAGCGGGGAAAGATTTTCTCGACCCCTAGTGCTTGATCTGTCTATCAGCACCCCATGAAAACCAAGACCCCTGCGCCCAACCAGTCTGTCAGTGTCCTGTTATAGGGAACCTTCACTAAGCAGTTCTGCTGGATTGGAGGGCAATTTGACTGACTTGTTCAGGGAAACACACCAACAACATCGGGGGACTCCTCAGCAGGTCTTCCCACTTTATCCGAATATGTAACGCGTTGCTGGTGACTGCTAGCACCCACGATGGACTAACACTAACAGTTTACAAAATAACACCCTTCATTAATGTAAAATCATGATGAATTAATATTCATGATTGCCGGTGATAGGGACTGCCTGCAAAAAACAAGCTGGAACTGATATACAACCAACCTATACTCACTAATAACAGCTAGCATGAGTTAGTTATTTAGTGCGTATAGGATAGAGTTCTTACCTAATAGATGTCCCTGTGGGGGAGAAGAGGGGAGAAGACAGGTTCAGCCCATCGACTGATCACAGAAGTTATGATGGAGCCTTCCCTAACTTCTCCTCTCATTTGTTCACTTTTTATGCTTCATAGTACGTCGCATATTTATTCATCATACGCAGGACTGGTTACAAGTGCAAATTAGTATGCATCCTCAGATAGCACTGCTGAAGTTCTCTAGTAACCAGGAATGCTCCTCAAGTGGGTTTTGTCCTCTTTTGTGGACTATTTGAGGGAGGTTGTGATCTCCCACTACCACAATTACCTTTGTCCTATTTTCAACCAATTTTCTTTTGATGTCAGTGGACTGCAGCAGCTTGTCAGCCTGTCTTCTCTTATAGACAGAACTTTCCTCACTTGAAGCCTTCTTTCTGCGTAACTTAGATAATGCTGTTCTTTTTCCTATCTGTTCTTTGTTTCTCATCCTTCCAAAGGCTGACTCCCTTGATTAGAAGTCCCTTCATTCGTAACAGTTTAGAGAGTGGGTCAGCTTGACCTAACTTAGTGAACACTAAATTAGGTTTGGGTAATTTGGGAGGTTAGACAACAATTCCCCCCTTTGGACTTATTTCAGTCAAGGACTAGTCCATTTCCTTCACGCTTGGGTGGAGCTGGAGTGATTCTAGTCATACATATTGTTGTTACTAACTGGTATCGTGCTCTCAGTGAGGTGTAGTAGTACCTTGGGGCTGGTAACTTTGAGATAGAGGTGTGCATTAGCATTACAATGAGATTATTTCATCTGAGTAAAGCCATTTCGCCACAACGGTTGGCTCAGCAGTGGACATCTCATAGATTCTTCATGTGCCAGCTGGTATGCAGCTTATCGGCTGTGTGGTGCCATCAAGTTCGCATTCCTGCAGGGAGCACAGCAGGGCCTAGCCGTGGGGTCTCCACTCCGCTCCACCCTCCGTTACTTGCATCAGCACGTGCTGAGCTGGCAGGGTGTGTTGCTTGGGGAGCTGTGGTGATGCAGATTCTGTGTATGCCAACCATCCTCAAAGTGACAGCTGTTTTTATCTTAAAAAGCATCCTGTAACACTACGCTTCTATTAAGTCCCAGTTTTCTCTAATTCACCCAGCAAAGTAATTTTCCCACAATTTGCCATTGGTAACATTCAAAAATGAGTATGCAATCTATATGCAAACTTTGCAAAGAAAATCAAACTTTCAAAGCTTTTTTTTTTTTTTTTTAAGTGGAAATAAATTGTATGTTCGACAGAGGTAAGCATGCTTTTTAAACTGAACAACTTCTAAGTCTGCTGGTGGTGCAGAATGAAAGTATCTTTGATTAGTGAATAGAAAGTAGTTAATAAAGACAGTCTTTTGACATCTTGTATTTTCTCTGGTTAAGTGCTTCACAGCAGTCAATAAGGCTTGTTTTCTTGTTTGTCATGGTCAATGCCCTAAATGAATCCTCAAAAAAATATTACTTTTGTAATGACTAACTAGTTTTGTTCAAATATATGACTCTGTTCTTAGGAACATTCAATTAATGTTAAGATCTTCTTATGCATGTGTGTATGAGTATTGGATGCTTCTGGTTTAAGTATCTCTGATACACCATGTGGGTTTTTTGTGTTTCTGTGCCAGAAGGTATCTGCTATACTCCACAGTAGCTTTACTACCACAATGTATGGTGTCAGAGTTCAATTTCTTAACTCATGACTTAAACTCACATGTTGAAATTAATAAAAACAAAAGTAGAGAAAACAAAAAAAATTGAGAGGCCACATCAGTGTTTCGGGATGATTTGATGGAAAATGGATTGACACACCAAGAATATTCTTAGTTTAAAAACACTTATTTCGGGAACTTTTTAGGAAGACGCAGGAAAAACTCAGCCTGAAATTCAGTAATGTGGAATGTAAGGAAGACATATGAGCTAAGGAACTGAAAATGGAATAGTTACCTACAATGTATTTTAGACACCTTTTTTCAGTTGGGGTGAATTGCCTCTCTAGGTGATGGTCAATGTGAGAGAAAATACAGTTAATTTGAAGCCTAATCTTTAGATAGTTAAAACTATGTCATATGATTCAGTCCTAATGTTTTTTCTGAAAACAGAAAGTGATGAAAAAGAGGGAATGTTTCTTTATAAGATTAGTACAGATAGAAAGAAAATCTTTACGTAGTACTGAAATGTACTCTCATTTGAAGATGGAAGGGACTAGATAAAATTTTCTTCTTATATTATACTGCATTTAAATTTTAGAAGTATCTAATGGTTGATAAGGCACTAGCTAAAACTCTTACCTGCCAGTAACTGTAGATCTTGTTCATTAATTACATCCTCCTCTTTAAGCAATAAGAAAGCTATAAATAGTTATGCAGGTTACAAGCAACACAACCTATACAACAGTTCTGATTTATTTTAATAATTATAACACTAATCTCATGATAATTCTGTTTGTTCATGAATTAGGATATTCATGAGTATCCACAATAGTTTTTAATTACATCTGAATTAAAAGTAATCATATGCTTTTCCAGTGTACCTCTCTAGTTTTATATTCCTTGGGCCATTTTATGTTTCCACAAGCCACCAGAGAATTGACAGAATGGAGGAATATTTTCTATACATAAATATTAAAAATGGACAGAGTTGTATTTGTGATGGTGTTAGAATACAGAGTATACTGGTCAGAAAACTGTCAAATTTTAAAATCATACCTGGCGTTCTCCCAGAACAGCCATACTGGTGTAGTTCAGGAGTTGGACCAGAGCTGCACTTTGTGCTACAGATACACAAGGGTGGAGCAATGCAAGTTTCTAGTAGGTTTTCTTAACCTTCTGTATCCTGAAAACTTTAGTTATGTTATGGTTGCATGTCATGCCGCTATATTTGTCTATGTAAAGGCCTTTTGTGGGGTCTTAAAATGTCATCTCCATGAAACACAAATGATTCTAATTGCACACAGCAAGTTTTGACTAACATTATACATCAGGTCATATCTTGTGCAGCCATAAACCAGAACACTTTCAGAAATGCCTGTGGAACTGAGGGAACAATAAATTTCACAAGATGGGAATCTACCTTAAGTCAAAATCAGGACTGGAACTCAATGGGTTCTCATCTCCAGATCTACGCTTAGCTTGTTCTTCCAGACTTGCAATTTCTGATAGCTCAGGAGTAAGCCTTCTAGCATATCATTAACAAAGACTGATCCTGAAACTTAATTTGACAAAAAAGATATGTATGGAGTGAGAGAATTGCTCCCCTGCCCTCCAGATAAGACTATACCTGAAATTTGTGTTAGTGGAAAATATACCTCGTGGCTCCCACATTCTGCCAGTTATTTGGCATTGTTCCAATAATTACGATATACTTGGTACTAAAGTTCATGTTTCAAGTATTTGCCTGTGATGTCTATGATGTCTCTGAGAGTCTGAATGACTCATTTGGTGATAGAAATCCTTCTGTGTGCTTACTGTCTTTGGGCATAATCCATTGCTTTCACTTTTGTGTTGGATAGTTGAGTTTGAGGATGTTTTTTGCTCTTCCATATGCCTGCTTTTCTCTTTGACATGTCTGCTTAAAACATCTGAAATTATATGTACCACAAACTAGAGTGGGTACAACTTCAAAACTACAATGCTGCCTTCAAATAATTTCAAAACTCATAACTTACAATGTAGAACTCATTCTGATTTTAATATTTATAAAGCTATAAAATCCCAGTGCTGGAAATCAATGTAACACTAAGTTAGAGAAATTCAAAGTTAACAAGCCATGAAAGAAAAAAAACAAACAACACATTAATTTGAAATTAAAAATATTTTGTAAATTTTGCTCTGAGAGATTTGTTTAGAAGCTTTGAAAATATCCTTCAGGTTTTAATCAAAGTTGGAATCTGAGAAAAGAAGGATGCAACCCCTCATAAATTCTGTCAGTTTTACTGAGACCTCAAGAGATTATATAAGGCTGTTTACCTGCCTCCAACAACTGTCATATCTGAGTGTCATAGGAAAATGGTAAATCAAAGACATCCCAAGTCTCTCAAAGAGCTTTATACATTTACAGTGTGACATGTTTATGCTTTCCAAATATGAAGGTTACTGTGTTTATACTTCACCATTCATTTATTTACTTTTTTTTTCCCCAATTATTTATTTATTTTTAGACTTGGCAGATCAGTTCTAGTTACATTTAAAAGCCTGGTGCTTCACCTAAAACTCTGAACAATAACAGCTCTGTTACTTTCCATGGCAGTAAGACTTAATGACCTGGCCTTAGTCTCTGGTTGTTTTAGTTTGATGTGTACATCCTAAAATTTACATTAGCCGACTATGAGAAAACAAGACATTGCAGTCACAGGGACTAAATGGAATTTACAGAATCTAATTTAGTCATCTTTAACCAACAAATATTTAATATACTGAAGATTATTTTTTTCTCCTCACAAGATATGTCACTCCTTCTACAAGTTTAGTGTTTAGGATATTTCTCTAATTTGAGTTGGAAAAGTCTGAAGATGCATCTTGTTTATCAAAATTTAGCTTATTAGAATACCTTTCACAGTAGTCAAGTTGTCACTTATAGAATGGCTTACAGAAGGATCACCTTTTAAGTCTTCTGAACAGGTTTCTATTACCAAGTGTACTGAAGTCAAATGAGGAAAAATTGAACTGTTTAAAATTATATTTAGGAATTCAGATAATTTGAATTTGTCAAAATATGACATTTAATTACTTGTGCATGTGACCTTATTACATGAACCAATTATTTTCTTATGATCCTTTCTAGCCTCTTTCAGACTTTCTCTAGCAGAAAAAAGATAATCAGAATATGGAAAAGCTTTAACCTAAACAGATGCCCAGAGGCCAATGGTTATCCTAACAGGAGAGGAAGAAAGATATTGGGTGAAGAATGCACAAAGATGGAAAGACCACAATTCCTCTTGCAGTAATGCAACTGTCTTGTATAATATTATGGTTACTTTGTGGTTCAGTGACACAATTTGACATACTATTGTCATGTACTTGTGTAGTGTATTGAGGGAAGAAGAATAGATCAGGGTGATACTTCAGTGATTATGTTGATACAGGAAAGCCTGTAAATACGACTTTTGCTGTTCCTAGTGAAAAGTCCTCAGGCTCTGCCCTGAGCTGAGAGCCCAGCTCTGGGGGCTGGCCTGGGCTCACCTTGGCCGGCACAGGCTGGGCTGTTTCAGCGCCTGCCTCAGGGCCGCGTGCCTGTTGCCCCCCAGCCTGGGCCTGAGCTCCACCAGTGCCTCCCTGGGAAGGGTCTGGCAAACCCAGGGGGCTGCTGCCCAGTAAAGAAGACCCCTGGTGGGACTTAAGCCTGGGGAGGCCATGGGGCCACATTCACATTCAGCTGGGAGCATCCAGAAGGCAGCAGACCAATGTGACATATTAAAATAAACCCGAGCTGAGTCCACAACTGAGGGGTTCCAAATTGTGCTGTTCCTGGCTAAGAACTCAGGATGATTTACCATAAAATCCTCCTCTGTTCTTGAGGAGGCTGGCACCATCAACTTCAGACCTCTAGGGAAATTGGAAGGGTAAACACAGCACCAAGTGAACAGGGATACATAAGAAGGGGTTTTCTGTATCAAATAATTTGAACTGTTACACTCTTAAAACACTAATTGGATTAACACTAGATTTTTGGCTCCATCAATACGTGTGTTTCTGTTTTCCCTGAAGTTAAGTGTGGCATTGCTGGTGGTGCTTTCTGAATACCTGGCACAACCTCTCCCCTTATAAAGCAAAAGAATTCTTATGACACAATAAGAATGACATGAAACATTCACTATCTAGAGATATTTTTTTGAGTCCTAAAGAACCAGCATTCCCAGCAGAATTTCAGCATCAAGAATGAAACGGCACCAGTCTACTGGTAATCCCAGCTCCTTGGTAGGATATGGCAAGGGAAGCTGCTCAAAACAACAGGTAAAAATAAAGAAAAAAAGCAACTTAACTTGTCTGTTTTCATGTTTTGGAGTAGGTCTTACCTGCAAATTAAATTGCTTTCCATCCATGGCTCTAACAGATACAGTAACCTTGGATTTCTTGTCTTTGACTTAGATTAGCCAAGCAATAAGACCGTAATCATTTTGTCATACAAACTAATCTGCTGCCATAAGCATCTTTAACTTTTCCTTATACCTTTAAAGTAAGAAAGAAGTCAGCCATTGAAAAAAAGAATGTTTCAAAAAGGACAAAGGTAAACAAAGAAAATGTAAAAGCTTAGTAGAGAAAGAGGAGGAGACATGAATTATTTTTTTTAAATACATTTTTCTTACTGAACATTGAGATTTTTTGACTACCCCCAAAAAAAGCAAAGCCGCCCCAAAATTTTAGCATAGTAATTGTGATAGAGTAACACAACTGAAAGATCAATACAGCTTTGCTGATTCATAGAACGTGTTCATGACCCATTAACATAAATTTTTGCTCAAGTTTTTAATTAAAGATCTTGTAATTAATTCAAGTAATTTTATATTGAGTACTTTGCCCTACATTTTTGTCTATTAAAGACTATTTTAATGGTGAAATTTATATCATTCAGACCACTGCTCTAGGAATTTCACTTTTATACAAGTCAGTGCCATCAGGTATATTTATTTATTTAGATACTGAAGTAGCCTTTGAAAAATCATTTTTATTGCTCCTCCATACTACTGAACGGAGACCATTAACTATTCATCACATACTAACACTTGGTAGTCTTTACTCACATAAAATGTGAATACAGAAATGTTAATAGAAAAAGACAACTAATTTTAGTTTCAGGAGGCATTGGATGAAGTCCATGGAAAAGATTTTCTTTAGTGACTAGGAGTGAAGTATTCTTCTTCCTGTTATTTACAACAAAAATTAATCCAAAATAAGCCAGAAACCCACTAATAGGATCAATATTAGGGCAGCAGACATAAGGAAAATGATATAATGCCTGAAAGGAAATAATATGCACTATTCAGACATAAAATAAAACATTTATGAAGAACATTTTAGAAATACAGACATCAAAACTTGTTAATAAAAACCAAGTGTTTGATAAAAAATATTAATATAATTAAGATTATTATTAGTCCTCTTTTCTATAAGGATTTTTTCTTTTTTTTTTTGTAAATAGATGAGAAAACCTGTTACTCCTCCACACAGGAGATGTTATTTCCAATATACATTTTCAGCTACAGTGAAAAATTTGAGTATTTTTCCTAGGTTTTTTCCTACCAATTTTAAATGTTTATTACCAGGTTTGATTATTTAATTTTTTAAAATAAAATTCATTATTCTAATGAAGTAAAAAACTAATTGAATTTGCTGAACCGAGGTGTATTTCCACTAGGAGGAGTAATTAAATAGATACAAACCAAATAAGAAAATAAAAACCAATCAATTTGCTGAAGTTAGTAGGGATGAAACAGAAAACAATGTCTTTTCAAAGACTCAAAGTTTTGACCTGGCCTTACTAGGTTTTTTCCTGAACTACTTTACTAGTGCTGTGCTTGTACAGGATATTTGCAGAACTCCCATACGCTTTCCCTGAAACAAAGCTTTGCTTATTAAAAGGAGGTTGAAAAAGCAAACTCAAATTATATAAATGTATAGCACTTACAACAACTGAGAAAATGTCTACTGCCATGTAAAAGTGCATATATCGACTAAGGTTTAATGCATGAGGAGAAATAGTGGGTTTTGTCTACCAAATTGTGAAATCACACTGAAAAATATGTACTTAATGCTCCAAGACAGATTATTAATTTTTAAGCAAGAAATTTCTGATTTCTGTTAGAAACACTAGACAGACAAACAGATTCTGAATGTCTTCAGACTTTTTATATTGGTAATGTGTAAGGCTTTATTTAGCTCTACAGCATAGAAAATTACTTGAAAAGTTATGGAAAAGTTACATATGAAAAAGTTCATAAAATGTGAATTCCATCTTTCTTCAGCTGATCTCAAATCGCCTTTATCTTTTCTATGAACCTGGTAGGTATAGATATGGATATAAATATATACATATAAAGTGCACATAAAGGCAGATTAAGAGTTAAAGAAGGCTGAGGAGAATATTCTGCCAAAATAAAAAGGTATTGCACAAAATTTAGGACACTGTTAAAGGCATGTTAATGATGTTAAGCTTCACCAAATTTTGATCAAATCTTCATGTCCCTGAAACCAATGACATATGCTGCAAAGTTGCTGCGGAAAAGTAGTTCTTGTGGAGACATCACAATGTATCTAGTATGCTCTTAAAAGGATAGAGAAAAGCACTTTCATTTTGACACTGTAGGCTACCTTGAGAACAGGTTACAAGGCAAGCACTATCAAAGGTATAAGTCAATAGAAAGAAAAATCAATAAGGAACAAGAGACATTGCCCTTGCATTATAAGTCTCCATTTCTTGTGTCCTGAGCACACATTAATTGATCCAACAGTACCTATTTATGAACACCAATTTTCACCATCTGTAGAAAAAAACATGGGCCTTGCTTCATGATGTTTAAAAACCACAGAATGGTAGATCAGAGCATAAGAAAGTGCCGTGTGTGCTAGCTCATAGCAGAAAGATGCAACTCAATTTTGAAAATATCAGTATTGCGCTATTATATCATGCAGTTATTCTGAATTACAAGTCTCATTGTCTGAAATAAGGCACAGAGGTCACCCAGAAGAATAAGCAGCTAGATAACTTTTGCCATAAAACCACATAATCTGTTGCCCATTCTGTTGTCCTACATGATAAAAACTTTGATTGGAATCCTTTGCAATGCTATTTAAATTGAATGATCTTTAATAAAATTAGAAATATAATCCAGTTTAACTACAGATTTGAACAAGGTGGAAAAAGAATTAATAAACAAAACTCTGCCCAGAGTACTTTCTGAAGCAGTGAATAGCTGCCACTGCCTTCAGACCTGGAATCTGCACTGACATGGTGACACTAGTGTGGTTGAACATCTACTGAGGTGTTCTCTCGCAGTCCAGTGAAGTCCATCATCACACTCCCACCCTTGTCCTCCTGACAGCAGAAGATTTGACTCATGAGGCACCGTTATAACAACGTTTGGTTTATTGTCCTGCTCTAATTGTGATGATCAAACACAAGGCTGCCCCATGGGTATCCCCAGAAAACACTGTCCACACAATTACGTACCTTATTACTCCTTTTCTTGGCCCTCCTTTTTATCATCCTTGTAACTCCCTTTTTCCATCTCAATGTCCTTCCTGCCTGAATAAACAACCTGCCTAAATTACTTTTTGCCCATTCAGTCACAGTTTTGCTAAATCCATATTGAAATACATAGAACTTAGTATTTCTCCATTACTTAGGTAATCCCGGCTCTGTATACTACATCTGATGTGATTACCTATATGCTCTTGGCCTTACAAGATTGTACTCCCCAAAAAGTCCCCAATGCTCCCCTTCAAGTATCTCTGCAGTTTTGCAGTCTCACACATCACTTCTACTTCAACATCATTGAAATCCAGCCATTTCTCACTGAGCTACCTGTGTCATCAGCTTCCCATTCTGCCATTTGTTAAGTTCAGAAATACCTCACAGCATATTCAGTAGTTTTTCTCTTCATTTAGCTTACCCTCAGGCCAAAATCTAGTCATTGGCCTAGTCATTTGCTTGCAACAGCATCCTTTAAATAGTCCACAAGTAAAATAGCCTAGTCTAGAAAAACAAATGCTGTGTGAAATTTGTGGCTTTGAAAAGGATAGCTTTGGAGAAACAGGAAAATATTCACATTATTTCTAAAAAATAATGTGCTTATGTGTTTACTTTGTCTGAATACATAGTCTGAGATAATGAGTAATTGCTAAAGAAAATAATAAAGACAGACATGCAGTGGACTGAATGAAGAGCATCCAATTAAATACAGTGATCATGAAGTATTAGCCCATCATTTTTAATATGCTGTTTTGTCAAAAATAGGAAATTCATGTAACACTGGTGTTTTGCAAAGAAAAAAAGAAGGGGGCGGGGGGGAATAAAAGGTTGCTAATTGCTGTAGGATGACCCAGACAGGGAGCCATGTGTTTCAGCAAGCAAGACACCAAGTTGTCTGGCATAGTATTGTGACTATAAAATCAAAGTTTATTACAAGAAGACAGTGTAGGGAAGATCATGATGTTTTTTATCAACACTGCCTGTTAAATTATCATGACTGTTATCATAACTAAAATGAAATGCAAGGAAATATGTCATTTCAGACACTTCTTGTTGCTGCATTATTCCAAGGGATCCTTACTACTGTGGTGCACCTTCTAAGAGGGTAACAAAAACTACCTTACCGACATTAAGAGTCTAAATCATATTTTTTTCCTAAGTTTCACCTAACACGTGATCTGAAGGCAGAACATCCTTTTTAATTTTTTTCAGTAATTCACTCAATAATCCATAGTATAGGTCACACAATCAAACACAAATTTACATTATAACAGCTTAATTATAGAGGTTTTCCTTTGTTCTAGAAGTTTGCCTTTTCCTGAAAAAAATATTTGGCTACATTCATGCCTTTGGACACATAATCTTGGTCCTGAATACTTTGGCACTTTGTCAATATCTTGGGATTTTGCTGGACTCAATCAGCTATAAATCACCAGTTAGAGTTGTTTGCTGGTCCTTTAATCACCACCAGAGCAGTTAAACAAAACTTCATTGGATTTCATAGTTGTCCTAAAACTTTAGCATGTGGATGTTATGGATAACATGAAGAAATAACCCAAAATGTTCTCAGTGGGTAACAGATTGATGATATATAAACATGACGGCAATAAAAAGACCTCATAACCTATAAAACAATAGCTTACAAAGTGGGACAAAAAAATAATAAGATTTTCTTGCATAAGAAACTTGTAAGTTTGAACAGAACACTAATTTACCTGGACAAGTGTATTGAGGTTACATGGTAAGGCTTTGGTAGTGAGGGAGCGGGGAAGTGACCTGTATGGGTGGCCTCTATGACAATGCAGAAGGTGTTAACCCATGCTGGACAGAGCCAACTGGACAAAGCTGAGGCTGCCAGCAAAACTCTGTGAAATCATATATAAGAAAGGGTAAAAAAGGCTGTGCAGCAGCTGCGAGAGAGAGGAATGAGAAAAATGTGAGTAAAAATACCTGCAGACACAAAGATCAGAAAAGGAGGGAGAGGAGGTGTTCCAGGTGCCGGAACAGAAATTCCCTGCAGCCTATGGAGAAGACTATGGTGCAGCAGGTTTTGCCCCTGCAGCCCATGAAAGCCCAAGGCTGAGCAGACACCCACACTGCAGCCCGTGGAGGACCCCATGTTGCAGCAGGTGCAGGTGCCCTGAAAGCAGCTGCGGCCCCTGCAGTGCCCGCGCAGGAGCAGGTTCTCTGGCAGGATCCACAGCCTATGGGGGAGCCACACTGGGGCTGTCTGTTCCTGAAGGACTGCACCTCACGGAGAGAGCCCATGCTGGAGCAGTTTGTCAAGGACTGGGTGGGTGGCGCAGGTCAGCACTGTGAGGGGGAAAGAGCACAGAGGTGAAGTGTTATGCGAAAACATTTTTAAGAAAGGGTAAAAAAATGCTGTGAGCAGCTGTGAGAGTGAAAAACCCCTGCAGACCCCAAGGTCAGTGAGGAAGGAAGTAGATAGGTGCATGCATGTGTGCTCCAGGTGGCTGGAGCTGAGGTTCCTCTGCAGCTAATGGAGAAAACTATGGTTAAGGAGGTTGTTCCCCTGCAGCCCATGGAGGACTATGGTGGAGCAGATACCCACACGGCAGCCCATGGAGGCCCCCACGTTGCAGCAGATGGAGATGCCCTGCAGGAACCTGCAGCCCGGGGAGCACCCACGGGAGCAGGGTCCTGGCAGGAACTGTGGCCTGTGGGGGACCCACGCTGGAGCAGTCTGTTCCCAAAGGACTGCACCCCGTGGAGAGGACCCGTGCTGGAGCAGGGGAAAAGTGTGAGGAGGAAGGAATGGCAGAGGTGAAGTTTCATGAACTGACTGCAGCCCCCACCCCTCGCCCCCCTGTGCTGCTTGGGGTGGGAAGAGGTAGAAGAGTCGTGAGTGAAGTTGAGCCTGGGAAGAAGGGGGAAGTAGAGGGCAGGCGCTTTTAGTTTTGTCTTTGTTTCTCAGCATCCTACTCTGCTTTCAATTGACAAAAAATTAAATTAACTCTTCCTCAAGTCGAGCCTGTTTTGCCTGTGACGGTAACTGGTAAGCAATCACCCTGGTTTTGTGTCAGCCCATGTGCTTTTTTACCCTTTTTTCCTCTACCATTCTGTTGACATAAGGAGTGAGAGAGCAGCTTGGTGGGTGTCTGGTAGCCAAGATTAACAGACCACAAAAAGTCAAAATAGAACTCCAGCAATGTCACTTTACCCATCATGAAGAAACAGGATTCTCTAGGGTACTAAGATGAGATCAAACCACAAATCTTAAGTCCTGTATTTTCCAAAAATCTTATTAATCTGAGATATCAAAATGGTGTGATTGCGGCCTAAATAATTTAGTTTATAATTAGGATCTGATTTTCTGAAATGCTTGGTATCACTGGGTTTACACGAAGGAAGGACCATATTTTAGCACATCTCTAAATCTACATTTTAAATTACAATATACAGTGCAAAATGCAAAACTTGGGCACCGCAGAGAGAATGACTTAACATAACTTCCCTAGGTTCATGTCTCATTACATCTGAATCTTCAGAATTACTCTTATGGTAATATATATTATTCTGCCTTAATGTCATGGTTCACTTGCCTTAATCATTCAGCAACTCTCATGTAGTACAAAACGTGAATAAGTGTGTTGTGTGTTCACTCCAGGAAACATTTTATGCCCTGTACAACCACAAATGTTCTTGTCATAATTTATCCACTTACTGTTTAATGTTGTTCTCTGAAATTTTTCTTTTGTGTTTAAGATCACTCTGTTCCTGGGAGCTCAGAGACTTTTCAAACAATAGCTTGCTTTTAGGTAAACTTTTATGACAGCTCTGATGACAGAAATTTTTGTGTCTTCCTAAAAGTACCAGTAAGCTAAGTTAAAGAATAAGAAGAAAAAGCATAATGAAAAACATAAGACAAACTTGAAAGGAAAGCAAAAATCTCATTTGTGCTTTCTCAGAATATTAAATTTGAGTAAAGAAAATGTGGAAGAAAAATACAAATCCAAGGAAATCACCATTGTCATCAGATACTTTCTAAGGGATGGTACGTAAGGCAAGAAATTTTTTTCAAAATTCTTCATCACTTGATTTTCAGGGAAAGTTATCCTTGAAAATTAGATTGCACAGAGTATCAGAAATAAGACTCAAGTATAACATTTGACTACTAAGCAGCATCATATTTATGGAATTGACTGAGGAAACACCATGCTTAACAACCTGAAGTATAGGGAGGGGTTTTTAAGGAACACTTAAAAACCCCTTCTCTTTAACTGCTACTTAACGTGTTTATCCATACACAGACAAATTGACCTTCTAGCTCCTATTAATATAAATCTGACTCAAAACAAGTTAATTGGTTACCCTTAAACTGTTTGGATTTGTGGTGGCTTTTTGGTTGTGTTTTTTTTTTTCCAAAGGGGACTTTTTTGGGGGTGGTTTTATTATTTTTACCACCCTTTTAGCTTTATGGGGGGGTGACGTAGAAGGACCATACATCCCATGTGGGAACTATGTAGGTTCTTGCTTCATTGGAGGACCTGCATAGCTGTCATTAAACAAAATAGCCCTCTTGCAGCTCTTATACCTGTAACTGAACAGAATATCCAAGTTTTGTGATCAGGACTATGCAAGGGGAATATGAACGCATCTTCACATAATCTGCTTTTAACTTGCATTATTACTACAGAGAACTTATGATTTTCTTTTCATTTAGAAAAGCAGATATAATCTGGGAACAGGGGGAAACACCAGTGCTTTGCTAGAATTGATTGATGTGATGCTGAGATTATTAACAAATGAGACTGACAGCTAAAAAAACCAACAACCCTCTTGAAGAAAAAAGAAAAAAAACCACCACCCTGCTTTTGATTGTTAATGAAAGTATTATCAATTTTTCCAGTCAAAAGTCAGTCTGATCCCAAAACTGAATATGATGTGAGACTGTTCTTGCATATGCCTAAGAGTATATGGATTGGATAAAGACATGGTCTTGGTTAAAATACATAAATAATCAATTTTTAGAATATTCCTGTAAAAATGCTTAAAGTCCATTAATTTTATTCCTAAACTTTAATTTTATCTATTGCTTTATTTGTTTAAATAATTGAAAACAACACTCAGCAAGTCTAAAATTTGCTATGTTACTGTAGCTCTAAATATCTGTACATTCTTAAAGCAAGGGAATCACGATATAATTCAATGTCATATCCTAATTCAGGTTGTAAGAGATCTCAGGATAACTCAAATCCAGAGTACTTTTTGTTCATAGTAGGATTATCTCTGATGTCAGACCTCAGTTTAGGGCTCTTTTGGCTGGGTCTTGAAAGCCTCCAAGGATGGTGAGAGACTGGAGCAGCCCGCTTCACTGCCTGACTGTCCACACAGGGAAATGTTTTCTCCTTATATCTGCTCTGTAGCTCTCTTCTATCAGCCTGTCTCCATATTCTGTTCTTCTACCAGTATGCACCACTGTGAAGACGCTGACTGATTTCTCATTATCTTCCCCATAGGCTTTGGGGGCAGATGTTCATTCAGTCCTCCTGAAGCTGTCTCTTCTCCAGGCTGGACAAGCTCAGCTTCCTCAGCTTCAAATCACAGGGCAAGTGCCCCACTGCCACATTGTGGTGGCCCTTCACCAAACTCACTCCAGTTTATCAATGTCTGATGGGTATTTGGGGCCCAAAATAATACAAAAAAAATATTACTCATGGTATACTCACTAGGCCTGTGAGCAGGGAAATATATATGACTTTTCATGACTGTCTCATAATGTATCTTGCTAGAATCACAAGAGTAGTCCAAATAGCAGAGCTAGAAAAATCTCCACTTATTATACCATTTATTTTATATACTTTTGCTGCCTGGTGTACAAAAATTTCTACAGAATGGGCCTTAGAGACCTCAGAAGAGATCCACATTGTGTATTAAATATAATAATGGTTATATATTTTGTTCTTAAATTCAAAATTTTATTAACCTTGATGATGTCATCTTTGTCTTCAAATATACAAAGTTCAGATTAGGATCATCACAGAGCTCAAACATTCCCAAAGCAGTTTTGAAGAAAGTCATTGACAACACACAATTCTATATCTGAATCATGTGGAACATTCATTCTCACATGGCTTAACCTGAAATCAAGTGAAATTACCATTTTAAATAAGTATTTGTTTGACTACCTAAGACCATATGCACCCACAAGCTCAAAGCAAAACTGCAAACTGTGACAGGGAAAAAATGTGTGTAGAATTATTTTTTGCATCCTCATATATATCATGATTATTTGATGTACATTAAAGATAATGTAGTAATACAGATGTGAAAGCATACACCTGGGATCTTTGCAAGTAAGTATTTCTGCGCTGATAAATCGGGTGCATACAATAATATATGGTTATGCACATATATACAAATGTTACATTTAGCTATATACTTATACACATATTAATCAGCACATGTAAGTCACATATAATTGCCTATTCAGTTTAGCAAGAGAGAATGTGACTGAAAGGAAAATGATTGCACTAAGAAAAGTATAAATTTATCATCTAGTGTGTCATTCAGTCATGTGTCCTACAGATTTTTCAGTAGACTGATACATTGTAGGAATCAATTATAAATACCTAGGGTTAATAAATAAACTGTATACATGCTGATATTAATCAGCTTTTGTTGTAAAGTGTAGAAAAACTTTTTGCAACCTATCTCTACTGTGCCATTGCTTCATTCAGTGTAACTGGAGTATGAAAAACACCTGTCCTCTTTCTCTTTCTCCTCTGCCTACATCTCAAAGGGGAATAAAATCCACCTCATCCTTGATAGCTGCCACTGCAGCCACCTGAAGTAAAGCGCTGCAAGTCTCTATCAGCTGGACAGGAAGACTAGGTTACAAAGAAAGAAAAGTAAGGAAATGGATGTCTAGCTATTAATCTGTCTTTGCTATAGCTCTGAGAGATCTGAACACCTTATTATCAAGCAGGGAAATACTGTTATTTCCATCAAATTGCCAGAGTAATTTACAATTGCCTACGCCATAAGCAGTTTATTGTACTATTAAAAAATACAGGGTTTTGCAGTTAACAGTTAAGTCAGTGAGTGGACACAGAAAATTTTTTTTGACAGAAACTTCATGTAACTGCTACCATGTGTTAACTGTGGCCTTCAAAATGATTGAAATGTAATGCAGTGACAGAATACACCTAATAGTTTATTCTAAGTTTATCATTAAATTAGAAGGAGACTTGTTCAAACTTTTGTCCTTAAGAAACTCATTGAACTGTGTAAATAGTTTTTCACATTTATTCAGCTGAATACTGGAACAGTGGAATACTTGAGGAATGTTTCAGTCATATTTTTATACACTCATATATGTGTGTTTTTATATATTCATACTTATAAATAAGAAGAGGAATAAACCAGATGATAGTCTAAGAATCACAGAATCACAGAATGGTTGGGGTTGGAAGGGACCTCTGGAGATCATCTAGTACACACCCTGCTGAAACAGATTCACCCAGAGCAGGGTGCACAGAATCGTGTCCAGGTGGGTTTTGAATGTCCCCAGAGAAGGAGACTCCACAGCCTTTCTGGGCAGCCTGCCCCAGTGCTCTGTCACCCTCAAAGTAAAGTTTTTCCTCATATTCGGATGGAACTCCCTGTACTGGAGATTATGCCCATTGCCCCTTGTCCTGTTGCTGGGCACCACTGAAAAGGCCCTGGCCCCATCCTCTTGACACCCACCCTTAAGATATTTGCAGGCATTGATAAGATCCCCTCTCAGCCTTCTCCTCTCCAGGCTGAACAGCCCCAGCTCTCTCAGCCTTTCCTCACAGGAGAGATGCTCCAGTCCCCTCACTGTCTTTGTAGCCCTCTGCTGGGCCCTCTCCAGTACTTTGTGTCTCTCCAACTGGGGACCCCAGCACTGGACACAGCACTCCAGATGTGGCCTCAGCAGGGCAGGGCAGAGGGGCAGGTTCACCTCCCTCGACCTGCTGGCCACGATCCTCCTAATGCCCCCAGGATCCCACTGGCCTTCCTGGCCACCAGGGCACACCGCTGGCCCATGGGCAACTGGCCGCCCACCAGCACTCCCAGTCCCTTCCCCGCAGAGCTGCCCCCCAGCAGGTCACCCCTGGCCCGTGCTGGTGCTGGGGTTACAGGTGCAGGACCCCACACGGGCCTTTGTTGAACTCCACCAGGTCCCTCTCCACCCAGCTCTCCGGCCTGTCCAGGCCTGGCTGAATGGCAGCGCGGCCTCCTGGGGGATCAGCCGCTCCTCCCGGTTCTGTATCACCAGCAAACTGCTGAGGGTGCCTCTGTCCCCTCATCCAGGGCACCGAGGGAAAGGCTGGGCAGGACTGGACCCAGCACTGACCCTGGGGAACACCGCTGGCTACAGGGCTCCAGCTGGTCCCTGAGCTGCTGATCACAACCTCTGAGCTCTGCCATTCAGCCAGTTCTCAGCCCACCGCACTGTCTGCTCACCTAACCCACACTGCCTGAGCTTACCTATGCACATCTTATGGGAGGCAGTGTCAAAATCCTTGCAGAGATCAAGGTAGACAACATCCACTGCTCTCCCCTCATCTACCCAGCTAGTCATTCCATCATAGAAGGCTATCTATCTTGAAAATACAAAGATGAATCAGAAATATTTCATTTTCATCAGTATTACTGTGTTTGGATTCTGAATAGAACTTCTATTCTCAGTGTACGGCGTAACCTTCTCTGTTATTTTCATGTTAATTGATTTCCAAGCTTAAATGCCAGACAGAACTATTTTGCATTCAATGTTTTACTGTGCTTAATATTTCCACTATGTCCTGTTCGAAGAACCATTTGATTTAACAGCCCAGTTTACTGTGCTGAATAATATTGTAAGAAATTTAAAATACAGAACCTTAGGATATACTCATCAGGAAAATAACAGTCTTACTAAGATATGCAGAACTGGTCTGTATTTTTTTCCAAGCAGTGAAAACATATAGAAAGTATATATAAAATAGTCGGGGGTTTTCCCCCCTCTAAAATTAACTGGAAGAGGGGTGCATGGAGTCAGAAAACAATCTTTCTGTATCATAAGTATATGTACAAAACTCTTAGAAAAGCATTTCTAAAGGGCTCAGAGAGAATAAAGCACAGACTATTAAGACTAGAAGTTTTCCCATGTTTAAACAAGTCTTTAGCAAGACTGTGCAGCAGAAAGGGAGATAAAACAGCTCAGCAAAGACAGAGCTGAATGGCATAAGAAAGAAAGAGTTCACTGTAAAAGTGCACCACGTTGTCAGCTAATATAAACTGACATAGTACCAATGACTTTGATGGGCCAGTATGCGCTGATTTATTCTATCTGAGAAAGCAATCCAGAAAGAGAATCTCTATATAAAAAGTGTTATATTTTCTTTTTACTTAGAGGAAGAGGTACACTGTCTTTTATTGCCAGCTGGAGAACAAGTAGAACATTCAGACTTAAAAAAGAACCAAATGTATTTCTCCTCTTAGTCCTTTGAAACAAACAAAACCCCCCACCTCTCTTTAGTGTAGAACACTATAAAAGTGTGTTCTGATGTGTGACTTGTGTAACAACTGGTAAGAATTAATTTTATGGGAAAAAGCCTATTTGCTTGATATGGCTTTATGTCAGTAACCCAGCAGCAGCAGTTGCTAATTTCCAGGGTTCTGCCTCTTCTGTTTCCACACTTGCTTATTCCCCAGAAAAGATTACCATCCCTGTTCAATTCCGTTTCTGTGTCACCTTACTATAACCTACATTTCCTGAAATGATCCACTGAAATACATAAAAAGATATAGTGTGTTTTACTCTTAAAATGGCTTGTCTCACTCCTCTGGTTTAGAGCAAGGCCACACAGCTGAATCAGCACACCCAAGGGTGTCATAAAGTCTTGCAAAGGATGGGGAGTAAAATATTTTAAATTAGATCCTCCTCCAGCAGAACAGCAATGCAGAATGGAAGCCACAAACGGAAAGAAATTGGACCATATCACAAATTTCACGTCTTTTACAGCTGTAAGAAAGCAATCAAATTCCTCTGCACATATCATCGCCCCAGCTGAGTCAGCCTGTATATCCTGGAGGTAGAAAGCAATATAAGGAAGCAGAATCTTCACTGCTTTTGATATGAATTTTTTCGTAGGATCAGTGATCTTGAGTATATCCTGGGGTCCCAGTTTTTAGAGTGATCATACAGCTCCTGTTCAGGGTTTACTCCCAGATAGCATAAATGTATTTCTGATGCACTGTTAGCAGTAAAGTGTTGCTATTTAGGAGAAGTCATAGATTTTCAAAATCATACCAAACTCACTGGAGAGGCTGTGTGCAATTGCATGTACTGTACAGATTTGTGAGTGTCCCTGTCATGTACCTAAAGGCAGCAGTCAGTCTTTTCTGAAAGAATGAACCACTCACTATTGCCTTACATTACTGGAAAGATAAATTCTGTAATCTATGAATTTAATCAGTAATACAGGTGGCAGATATATCTCTATGTATATGATGTGCTTCAGGCTATACTTAAGCATCTTCTTCAGTCACTTCTTACAATATAGTTATCACAGTACAAATATATTACCTGTAGCATATAAAAATCTTTGGACATTGCACTCATTCTTTCAAGATAAAGAGGGAGGATAGCCCTTAACAGCTTAAAACAGCCTGCCAAAATATCACCTAAAGCAGTAGGATTCAAATCTAATTATACATTTGACAGGCTTTAGAAACAAATGGAAATTGTCCCAAGCATGTTGACAAGAACAAGATAAGAATGGAGAGCTGTCCTCAGATTGTTAATAGCCAGACTCATGATTTTTTTTCAGAAGATTAGATATCAGCTTGGAAAATGCTTACACCATATTTCTAAGCCATTTAGACAACCCTGAAAATGATTTTTTGAAACTAAAATAAGACACAGTTTCACAAAATGCATGTCATGACTTTTTCAAATGATCATGTGTTAAAGTAAATCCTCAGACATACAGTTCTGTATTGTGTCCTAAACTTACACTTGAGAACCACTGACACCACTGTCAGAGATGACTTTAATATTAATACATCTGGTACATAAACACAAAAACTGCAACTGAGATTTTTCAGAGGAGAAAAGTTCTATCAACCAATTATTTATCTAGCTTACCATGCTATTTAGTGACTCTTAGGAAGCCTTACAACTCATCTGCTGCAAACAAAAATCTGAGTCACTTGAAATAAATGGATCTCAGCTTTCATTAATCAGTCATCATAGAATCACAGAATGGTTGAGGTTGGAAGGGACCTCTGGAGGTCATCTGATCCAAATCTCCTGCTCAAGCAGGGCCACCTAGAACCACTTGCCAAGGGTGGAGACTCCACAACCTCCCTGGGAAATCTGTGCCAGTGCTCAGTCACCCTGACAGTGAAAAAGCTTTTCCCGATTTTCAGGTGGACCTTCCTGTTTTTCAGTTTGTACCCACTGCTTCTTGTCCTGCCACTGGGCACCACTGAGAAGAGTCTAGTTCCAACTTCTTTCCACCCTCCCTTCAGGTATTTATATACATTGATAAGATTCCCCCTGAGCCTTCTGTTCTCTAAGCTGAACAGTGTCAGCCTTTCTCATGAGAGAAGCTCCAGTCTCTTCATCAACTTTGTGGCCCTTCACTGGCCTCTCTCCAGTATGTTCATGTCTTTCTTCTCCTAGGGAGCCCAGAACTGGACACAGTATTGCAGGTGTGGCATCACCAGTGCTGAGTAGAGGGGAAGGATCACCTCCCTCAACCCGCTAGCAACACGCGTCCTAATGCAGCCCAAGTTACCATTCACCTTGGCCCCAAGGGTAGTTCGTTGGGTTGTGCTTAACTTGCTGTCCAGCAGGATCCCCAGGTCTTTCTCTGGCAAGCTGTTTTCCAACTCGGTGGCCCCAGCATGTGCTGGTGCATAGGGTTGTTCCTCATCATATGCAGGACTTTGCACTTCTTGTTGAACTTCATGAGGTTCCTGTCAGCCCATTTCACCAGCCTGTCAAGGTCTGTCCGAATAGCAGCATGACCCTCTGGTGTATGAGTCACTCCTCACAGTTTTGTGCCATCAGCAGGCTTGCTGATGCTGCATTCTGCCTGTGATCCAGATCACTAATGAATATGTTAATCAGAACTGGACTTACTTTTGGCCCTTGGAGTACATCACTAGCCACTGGCTTCCAACCAAGTTTGTGCCACTGATCACCACCCTTTGGGTCTGATCATTCAGCCCCTTTTCAATCCACCTCACTGCCTGCTCATCTAGCCCATAAATCAACAGTTCCCTGTGCAGATCTTATAGGAGATAGTGTTGAAAGCCTTATCAAAGTCTAGGTAGAAAATTTCCATTGCTTTCCCTTTGTCTACCAAGCCAGTCAGTTCATCAAAGTTTATCAAACTGGTCAAACATAACTTCCTCCTTTGGGAATCCATGCTGACTAGCCCTGAGGATTTTCTTGTCTTTTGTGTGCCTGGAAATGTTTTTCAGGATTGGCTGCTCTATCATTTTTCCAGGGATTGAGTGAGGCTGATTGACTTGTAGTTCCCTGATCCCTCCTTCTTGCCCTTCCTGAAGATGGGAGTCACATTTGTTTTCCTCCAGTCTTCAGGTACTTCTCCTAGTCAACATGATCAAGGACTATTAAGAGTGGCATCACAATGACATCTGCCAGCTCCCTCAACATTTGTGGGTGCATTCCATCAGGGCCCATGGATTTATGTATTATCAGTTTTTCAAGGTGTTCGCTGACCTCACTGCCTTCCATCAAAGGTGCATCTTCCTTGCTCCAGCCTTTCCCTCTGGTCTCTGGGACCTGGAATTCCTGAAAACTCATCTTGCTAGTAAAGACTGAGGCAAAGAAGGCATTCAACGCTTCATAATTGAGGACTTCATAATTCAAGACTTCATGGTCATAACCAAGAGCAGATAAATGGTGACTTTGGGTCACCTTCAAAAGAAAACCAACCAACAAACCAACCAAAAAAACTCAGGGTCTTCAAATAGCTGAAAAGAAGTGGCCGAGGCCATATAAAATTAACCAAACCCCAAATAATTATACATTGAAAAAGTCAGAGTAAATTTTAAAGCTGTTTTTTAGTACTTTACTGACTACTTATTTCTACGGAACAAGTTTTCCTTCTCCATTTTCATGGTTCCTACAAACCCTGTTTGTAAGCATTATTTAAAATCATGTCAAACAAACAAACAAACAGGTAGTTTTCCATCTTTTTCTGGAAAACAATTTTCCCTTATTAAATAATAAAGGTTTTGTTTTGGTAACTTACACAATTCAAGAATCTGTCTGGCTATATTCAAGTCTGAAGGATCACAGCCTTCAAACATTTATTATAATGTCTCTTCAAGCCTTTGCATTTCTACATCCTCATCTAACCTTTTGTCTCCAGAAGACTGTATCTTTGAATCTTTGTCCTGAAGTCTTCTCACCTTTTCTGCCTGACTTCATTTGCCACAGTCGCTGCAAAGAATGGCATGCCCCATAAACCATTCAAAAGTCTGGAGTTCTACATGCACACCAACACAAGAAGAGTGCAGAAAAACTGTATCTTCTTTTCACACTTCCCACCTGTAAGGCAAAATTCAGTTCTCCAACAATCTGAGAAGAAAATTCAACAAAAAGATTTTCGAGAGATGCTCAATTAAATGGAACTTTCATTATATCTGTTCCTATACATATTAAAAAGTTCCCAGAAAGCCTACTGAGGTCAATAAAGAGTTTCTGTTACTGTTTTAGTTTGTAAAGCTGACTTCACAAAGAGAAGAAATTACTTATACAAGCCTAGTGTGTTCTTTTTAATCTTTATTAAAAAAAAAAAAAAAGGTAGAGTTGCAAATGCTTTTTCTTTTGAACACAATATAAACAAATGATGATAGGCAGTTTCTTTCCTCAGAAATTCTTAACTGTGTTAGACCGAAGATTCACATTTTCATAGAAATTTCTCTCTGCTTTTAAGATTATACCCATGGCTGCTGAATACTTCAGCTTTATGTCAGCATTAATTTGTCTTTGACAGATGATTACAGGACTGAAGTACCATTCTGTTAACATTACAACTCAAAGAGTCACAGTGTGCTTTACACTGATCTGTCATTTTCTCCAAAGAACAAATTATGTCAGTTCATTCTTCTCCTATATCCCTTGCTTTCTGTCTCTGGAGATTTTATCTTCAGTCCAAAATGTTCTTAGCCATAAACAGAGGAATTTATGAAATAAACACAACATGTAACTTCAAAGTAATCACTTACAATTCTGTCTTCCTTCTCTCACTTTTTTTTCTTTTTTTTTCAGTTATGTTGATGAAACCTAGAAAGTCTGATTGTTACCATCTAGCACTAATACCATAAATGTTCATGAAAAAATGTTTTTTTTTGCAGCACCCACAATTTCCAGGTTACTTCCTTCTAAGTACTGGTCAGAGCCAGGATTGATGCTCTTTTTTAATAATACTGTGGGTATTCAGCCCAGAATGCCTGAGAAGAAATTCCTCCTATTCTAGAAGACCAAGCATGGCAGCCATTCTTACGGCTCTGTTTCTAGGTGTATCACAAGGTTTTTAGATGTTATCAAGGTTTACCAAGTTATTAATTCAATTAATATAGATTTTGTTAAAAATATCACTTCCTTGATGAAATTTTCATCCAGAACCAAAATCTTGAAACCCACAGAAAATATTCAAGTGGCCAGTGTGATAGGGAGATACAACTCAACAGTGAGAAAATATGAAAAAAACCTGCCTGTCACACAGGTCTTGTTCTGGTCTTCTGGATGAGGTACACATACCCTTTTTACATTTTTAAAGATACTGTAATAGCTTTGAGCACCACCTAATTCACTATTAAATCCTCCTAGATCTAAGCAAGAAAATAAACTCTAGATTTTAATTAATGATTCATGTATCATTTTGGAACTAACATGTTCTGTACCCTAAATTAAGGACCTAGAGCCCAATATGTCTGTATTATAATCAGTCTGGTGTATCCACTGTGGTTGTATTTGGTATATTTGGAGATCAGTCTGTAAAGAAACTGAGAAAACTCAGAAAGCTTAAAAAGTGAGTCAGCATTCAGATCATGCATCTCTGATTGTTTATATTGTAGGCTGAGAAGAATAATTAGGATTGAGCCCTATGTGAGTAATGTGTGTTGATTACTGTTAGCTGACCAGTGAGATGTGAAGGACAACCTAGAAGCTGGCAACTATGATTAAAACTGATAAGTCTGATTCCTGCAAAGAATAAAAACAGACTAGGTTGCTGTCTTCAGACAGATTTGCACTGAAACTGATGTATACGCATATGGTTTTGTGTGAATAAATAGGTAGAAAGCATGGTGACCATAATTATGGTTCAGTTATTCCTTGATTGACTATATATATCCGTCATACACATGCACTCACTCACACTTAGTGTTCTTTCTGCTTGTTCCTAAACTAGTGACAGCATATGTGCTGAATGTGCCTTTATTAAAACCATCACTGTGAGAAATTTATAAGTATTCATGCTTTTGTTTCTTGTCAGACAAATAGTGTGAGAGAATTGACTGGGTTTAGAACTTCTTCTTAATAAAAATACTATTTTTTCATAGATTATACATCTTTTTCAGGGCCTGAAAAAAACACGGAAAGATATTTTTTCCACAGGAAAGATGCAGACAATGGAAAAGAGAAATTCCCAGTTTATCTGTTGAAGTTTGTAACCTGAGAAAATATGAGATTATGATTTAACTAAAGAATATTTGTAGTTGCTCTTTTTGCATGCATTTTGCATATTGATGCAATTTTCATGCATATTGAAAGAAGTAAGGGAAAAAAATTGGGGGAAATAAGGATATACAGATATTACTGCAGACTTTGTAGACAAATATGGAGAATGATGGGAAAATTCACTTAGGAAATTTAAAATACGTAGTGGTCATTGTGAAAGGAGGTGAACTGGCCGTACTGTACTTTGGGTTCAGAATTTTAAATAGTTTCCGTGCTTTTGGGGGTATATAGATAGGAGCTTTATAATTATAAAAAGCTAATTTATTCATAAATTTAAAAAGTCTGGACACTGCTAATTAATAGCAACCTAGAAGCATCTCATCTGTAGTAAAATTAATAGTTGTTAATAATTCAGAAGAACAGAAAAATCAAAAGCAAAACCAAATATATGCTTTTCTATAATACTTATAGTAGCCAACAGCACTTGCTTCAGATAATTTATTTCCCTTGGCTAAGCTGGTTGAAGTTGCACTTTAGGAAAGGCAAACAATGGATGCTTGTTTTCTACTTTTAAAGACAGTTCATGTGACTTGCATTTTAAAAAAGAAATGTCATTTTCCAGATACTAAGCTCTGGAATTTGACATTTAACAACAAAATCTCTTTGAGTTCAGAGAAAAAACCGGAGAAATTCTGTGAGATGTAAGTGCTTATTACTACCAGGGTAAGACCCACCCCCACACTTAAAAATAATGTGCATTTTGTAGATGAAAGCAGAATAGCAAAGAAGAGGTAGCTGGTAATTTTAATCTGGTTGAGGTGATAATTACATCCAATGATGACTCAACAAGAATTGTGTAAACTGGTAACTAGAAAGAGCCAAGCTTGAAAGCTATGTCCAGATTGTTAATACAATGCGAAGCTCGTCATAAATCATGCAAACATCCAATTAGAAAGCAGAAAAAATAATAAGCCTGATTGTTTCTACATTACTTTTGGTAAGGAACCACTTCTGATAAAAAAAGATAAGTCACATTCTCTCACTTTTATCTTTCCCTAGAGAATATCAGAAGGCACTAGCTTAACAGAGAGAAAATTCTGGGATGCTTAAGGACCAATTATTTATTGCCTACCTAGGGATCATATTATTAGTCTATACCAATGCCCCTGATACAGATATCCAAGCACTGATAACAGGAAACATAAATAGTATGCTTGGTAAATATTTATCTTCCTGAATGAATTAACAAATTATAGGATTTAAAACTAATTTGTAAGTGTTTATTCTGCAAAAAGTAAGTAAGAATTGTATAATGCACTCCAAGTAGATATCTATATCTCTGTGCAGGTAAAGAATATGTCCCTTTTGACATTTGAACTATTGGTGACATGATTATCCCAGTATATCTGAGTACATCTACATCATTGTTTATCTCAGCCTTTCCTATGGCATCCCCCACCAAAAAGGAAGAAGGTTTGAAATTGTGATTTACTATTTCAAAATAATCCTTAGTCCCTGAATACTGCCTGTTATTCCTAGGCAACATGAAAAATCCCTGTGTTCAATCTTTAACATTGGATTTGGATGTAGGAACTACTACAAAAGAGGTACAATTTCCTTGTTGTAAACTGAGTATTTTGTAACATGTACCTTTTTTGCTTCATAAGAAGGCAGGAAGAGATATTACCAAATATCCCTAACTGGTTTTGGAATTCAAGCTTTGGTCTCTACAAAAAAAAGAAATTAGACAATATGTCCCTTTAATGGTTTCAAAAATGCAAGGAAATCCTATTCAAATGAAACCATCAAACTCCTGGTTTTGGTGTGTGTGTGTATGGTTTTTTTGGGGGGGGGTTGTGTGGGTTTTTGTGTGGGGCGGGGTTTTTTTTGTTTTGATTTTGGTTTTGGTTTGGAGGGTCATGGTGTAATTTGATTGTTTTATTTTATGTAATTAATGCTTTATTCCTTTCATTTTTTCTGCTGGGTTACCTTCTGTAGAACATCTGTTTCACACCATTTTCTGCTACTAACAACATAAATAAAATAACACTAACAGTTACATCAGCTGGTTACAAATGCAATATTCAGCATATAATTTTTAAATTAATGTATCCTCTTTTGTGGATTGGGCCAATTCATACTTCAGGGCAAATGGTTCTGTTACTAAATCGTTATCTCCTGAGATCTGTCCTTTGGTATCTGACTACACTGAACCCTACTACTTGCGCTTTTTAAATTGTTAAATGATAATTGTATTAATTACTTCATATAAAAATAAAAGGAACAAATAGAGCTGACTTTTATTTGATCTAGACAAAATCCAGTTTTGAATCCTTTCATAAACTAAAAATTACAGATGTTGATGGCCTGGGGTAAAAACCTTTATTTTATAAAAGCACAAGTATTTGTTTTTCAACTCTAACTCCACATTTCTGAGACTATAGTCAGTGGTCATCCTACTTTATGTAAGCTTCTTTAAGGGTCAAAGCAGATGTCAAAGCAGAAACTGTTATACTCTACACCATTATTTCAAAGAGCTATACCTTGTCATATATGCCTTGAGTCAGGTGGTCATAATTTCTTAAGATTAAATAATAATAGTTTCATATATCATTAACATACATTTTAGGCTTTTTTTCTAAGCCAGGCTGATATGCTATTTATGAATAAAGAAAAATATTTTTCTCACAAGGCAGGTATTATTGTAGTTACTGTTAAACTACATTAATTAAGATATTTAGATTTTCTGTCTTCTGTGGGAAGAGTATTTTTTTCATAATTTCACATTCCAGTCACTAAAATATAAACCTGTGAAGAACACAATTATTTCTGGTAAAAGGCGTAAATTCATGGCAGTCAGCATGACAAATCATCTTTTAAACTTCTCAGAATAAGGATATTTCTGCATTTAAAAAAATTAATATTTTCTTTTTTTAATGTAGAAATATGCACTGGTATGTTTTCACTTAATAAGCAAGGCATTAAGTGTTTACTATAGTTATAAAATGTTTCATCTATAAAATCAGTTACTGAAGAGCATATACAATAGAAGTCATAATAAGGTTTGTTTGTTATCAATCCAGCAATCAATTTTCCAGCTATGCTGAATTCTAGATACGGTATCATTTATGAACCTGCTTAAAATACTGATTATGCATCAATAATAAAAGGGAAAATTCATTATAAGCTAATAATCTAACATCAAATATTAAATTTCATTATAATATTGATCAGAACATCTTTTATGTTATTTAAAGAAGTCTGTTCTCCCTCAGCATAAAAATTTACAAGAGATAACAGAGCTGGATGTTCTCTTCTTTTGACTTAGGAACATATACAAGTTTCTGAGTTATATTAAGTTTTCCATAAATGTTAGCTTTCTGTATGCCTTCCATATTTTCATTCAAAATACACTATATGAAATTTGCAGATCACACTCTCAGATGACTACTTACAGACACATATGTGACGTTCTGAATTACAGATTTCTGAAGATAAAAAACATCCAAGGTAAACAGAAAAACAGAAAAAGATTATATGGTGAGTCTGGCATGGTGAATTCCAGTTTCACTTTGTCAGTTGTAGAAATAGCATGACAAGAATTTTATTCAGTTTTAATCCTGGTTTTCACATTAAATAAGCTATAATATCTTTAAAAATTGTAAGATTTTGTAAGTATCTAAAAAATCAGGTTATATAAAAGATGTATGTGATTTAGTATTCTCTACCTGTCCATAGCAGATGACTATAAAAAGACTAAAAGAAAGTGGACATGTCTAAAGGGAGCTGATTTCGTTAATATCCTCTGGTTTTAAACTACTAGTCACGTAAGGACTCCAAAGCCAGAGTTACATCCAAACTACTGTACTTGCTAGTCACCATCATCCATGACATCTGAAATCTATTTAGATTTTTTGCCTTCTTTATCCATACTTTAGAAATATTTTCTGTTTCTGCCATACTTGAAAAAGTCCTTCTTTCTTTTAGTCTTTAAACCATCTTTTAATAATTTCTCTGTGTGGCCTGCACAATATTTAAGATGTGGTCTTATAATTAATTTATGCAGTGTTATGTCTCTTTTTTTAATTTATTCCAAATGCCTTTCCTCAAAGTAAGAAACCATCATTTTGGCTGCATCTGAACAAAAAGATAATTTTAAAATAGAATTCTAAGTAGAAAAATAAGCTATAGGTATATAAACTCTGCTAATTGTGAATTTTTTGCATCATTTACCATTTATATTTCATATAAATTTGTGTTAAACTGTATCATAATTTGATGTCATCTTATAATTTAATTGCTCAATATCCTGAGACCCTGACAAAGATTTTCAGTCTTTTTATAGTACTAGGCCTTATTCCTCTTTGAATACTTCTGTACCACCAGCAAACATTGTTGCTTCACTCCTTAAATCCATTTCCAGAACCGCTATGACTGCACTGTGCTGGTTTCATATTTGGAATCCTTACTGACAGCCTAGATTTGCTGTGAAAACTGACCTTTTTTGCAATCTCTTCTTTGCTGTCTTCAACCAGTTAGAAAGCCAAAGATTTTCTCACATCCAGTTACAGCTAAGCTCCCCAGGGTAAGACTTCTATTGTATCTGCATGTATATCTCTTTCAAAGAATACTAGAAAATTAGTTAGGTACGATTTCTCTCCAGAAAACTGTGCTCCCTCTACCCCTATGCAAAGCACTTGGTGGTGTCTGCTGGTTGCCTTATCTACTATTGGTTCTGTCCGTTGCTTAGAATGCAGCCCAGAAAATATAATTATTGCCTTTACTAATAAAGGTTCACAAGTTTGGCACTACACCTGGTAGGACAGCACTGGGTTGGGCTGGTTTAAGCGCCTGACTTGGGGCCACATGCCTGTTGCCCCCCTGCCTGAGCCTGGTCGTCAGCCTTGGCCTGGCCTGAGCCTGAGCCTGAGCCTGGGCCTGAGCCTGAGCCTGAGCCTGAGCCTGAGCCTGAGCCTGAGCCTGAGCCTGAGCCTGGGCCTGAACCTGGGCCTGAGCCTGGGCCTGAGCCTGGGCCTGGGCCTGAGCCTAGGCCTGAGTCTGAGCCTGGGCCTGAGCCTGGGCCTGGGCCTGAGCCTGGGTCTGAGCCTGGGCCTGGGCCTGAGCCTGAGCCTGAGCCTGAGCCTGAGCCTGAGCCTGGGCCTGAGCCTGGGCCTGGGCCCTGCCAACGCCTCCCTGAGAAGGGTCTGGCAAACCCAGGGGGCCGCTGCCCAGCACACAGGAGGGGGCTGAGCCTGGGGAGGCCATGGGGCCATGGTCACCTCTCAGAAGCCAGAAGGCACCTGCCTGGGGTAGAGAAATGTATAAAATTAATTCAAGCAAAGTCCCTAAAAGAGGAGGAAGCCTCGTCCGCCACCCCACTAAACTTCATACCCATCTTGCCAAAGGCCTCAGGATTGTGCTGGCATTTCTTCTAGACTTCTCCAGTCTTCCTGTCAGGAGCTGATCCTGCCAACTTCAGGACTGTCAGGGACATTTGAAGTTATGAGCACAGTAGGATGGAAAAGAGGTAGATGCCAGGAAGGGGCAAAGGGATTGCATAACAGGTTTAACTCTGTTACTAATGAGGCTTTTATCTGTATTAATTTCATAATTTGTATTACTAGAGCATTAAAACATTAACTGGGCTGCCAATAAATTCCTAGCTCCATATACATGGTGAGTTTCTTTTTGCTCATAACAAGATTTTGAATGTAACAAGTACAGAGATCAGACCTGTGACCTTTTTAGAAACTGACATTGCATATCAAATATTTAAATTCTCTGATACCTAGCCTGTTTAAAGAAATAGCTCTGCTTCATAGAAAGAAGCTAAGCAATTTCATATTTGAGTTTTCTTGAAATTTGATACATTATAGTGTTAGAATAGATCTTGATCCTTCAGATACTTTTCTTCTAGGCTAAATAATTGAAAATAAAATTGTGGAGTCAGGGTTCAGATTACTTTAATCTTTCACAATAGTCCTATAGGAAGTGTTAGGGTTTCAAATCTACATATGAAGATGCAGCATAGGTCAGAAAATGAAAAAATAAGTCTGCAGGTATTTAAAATTTGCCATTACACCTTGGTCAGACTTATCCTACATCTCAGTCTCTTCTGCTGCCCTTCTAAAACATGTCTTTTCAAACACATTTCATTAAGCCTTCTTTTAGAATGAAAAGATCTTAAAGGGGGAAAAAAGAAGAAAAATAAAACCAGATGATAATAAGAGGTGGTACAGTGGTAGGGACCAATTAATATGATCTGTTCATAGCATAATACTTTAGGAGCAACATGTATAAACAGTTTCAGTGGAAGCTATAGAAAGTCCTGAGGTTGGTAGATGGAAGGAGGCATGAAAGGAAACTTTGTCCAGAGACAGTACATATAACATTCTTGTTGGTTATTTATTGTTCTATAAACTTGATCAAGGAAAAGGACAAAAACATGTTTAAGATGAGTAATCCCACTGAAATCAGTAGAATCAATCACATCTGAAATTCAGTATGCATTTTTTTCATAGGATAGGGATCTAAACAGTAATTCCTAATCTCATTTTTGTTACCCTTTTGAGTGAAATGCTTCTTTTAATGTGTTGTTTATTTGTTTATTTAAACTTGGGTAATTATACTGGAACTTCAGGGTTACTTTTGCTGGATACAATGGTATATTTCTCTTTTAAAAAATCAGATTTGATAGCTGAAGGTTTAAAAATGTAGTAATAGCTGTAACACTGATTAGATACAAAGAGTGTTTGACAAAGAGCTACAACACTATCAGAGCTCAGCACTTTATTAAACAGAAATGTAAGGTTTATGTACAGAGACCTTTTGAAGTCAAAAGAAGTAATGCAAACTGGATCTGTTATCAGATTATGATTATCTATCCTGATTCACTGACATCTGTGGGTTTTTGGTGGGTTTTGCTTGGCTGGCTGGTGGGTTTTTTTCTTATAATTATTATTATTATAATAATTAAAATATTAACATACAGAAACATTTATGCATATTCTTTTTTTTCCCCAAATTATATCAACAAACTGTTTGTAAAGAAGAGACAAACATGTACAAAGAGACAGAGGTGAAAGCTCCAAAACTGCCTTCCTTTCACCTCAGCTTTCTGTGATACTTCTGTCCACTGCCCTCCGTTATCCCCATTACTGTACTTGTTGCACTCAAGCCGCAGCGCTGAGAAGAGACACATTGCAATATCCTGCTGATACGAATGGTATTCCTAGTCCATTCACTTCACAAAAGAACAACAGAGCAAGTTGCTAGATACAAGGGCAAACTGTCATTTCCCAACATTTTAAGTGTCTCTGTTAGTTCATAGTTGTATAAGAAATTTTGCACAGCTTTGCAATCGATGGAGTAATGCTCTTTTAATGACCAATACAACTCATGACATTTGTGAGTTACTGGAAGTGTTGCCATATGTTTGTAACATCATATGTTTGTTTTAAGATTGTACAAACACCAGGTTTATTAATTTGTAACTGTGAATGCACAAAGATTGCTATTTCACTCATAAAGAAAAAAAAAATTAGTACAGTATAAGTGTATCTATCAGGCTGTGTTATCACTATATCAGGATTTTGCTAATGCTCATGACATATTTCTATGTAATCACTACTTCTTTAATAAGTAATACAGATGCTAAATGGCAGCTGAGTAGCCTGTTGAGAACAATAAACTCAAAGCAGCTGGCACTACAAATACAACCCATAAAGGCTCTTTTTTTGTTTGGAATTTTTGCCTTTCTTGTTGATTTTGCCCCCTTGGTGAATTAAGGTCTTTATTGATAGATTTCAGATGTCTTTGACATTTGATTAAGCTACTTCATAGAGATTGTATTAAATTTTAATATCTGTCAGAACTGAACAGCAGTTTCTATTGGGTGTTTTCTTACCATGTCTAGCATTTAGTATCTTATAAAGTGACTGATAGCTCAGGAACTACAAATCTTGGGAAAACAGTAGAAGTACAAAGACCTAAACTAATTACAGCTTTGAAACATTAACTGTAAGGGCCAATAACGTGTCATCTCCAAAAAGGATGGTTAATTTTCAAAGATGTCAAGAAATATGAGAAGTAATTTCACTTAGCTGCATATAGAATACATTAATATGTATTTTTAAATACTTGAAACATCTAAATGCTGATCCTTCAAGAAGCACTGTGCATTAGTGGAGGCTGATAGACTTCATTGATATATTGCATATGTGTGGACATCTGCTCACCAAGATTTCAATGCAAATTTGAGGCCTTGTGTGTGTGTAAAGATAGCAGTGAAGCATCTCTCACATTGTGTCTTGAGGCTTGAGAGACAAATCTGTGTTGAAGCTGTGTCCATCAGGTAAGTTCTACGATAAAGGGAACATAATTGTCCCTAGGCTGTTTGCAGTTTTAGTTCAGCCATTCATTCCAGTGTTACATTAAGCAATGATTTTTACTGCTTCTTTAGAGAGTGCTCAAGGCAGATTTCATCAGTTATACATATGGACTTTTTAAGTATCCATTTGCATACAGAGTATTTTAGAAGTACAGAACGGTTGACAGGAAGATTTGCAAAGTTATTAAATACAGTCCAAGCACTGAAAATCTTACCATGGTCTTTTTTGTTTGTTTGGTTGGTTGGGTTTTTTTTTTTTTGTATGCAATAAATATGTCTTCTGGTTTATAATATTTATACTAAGTAAAAAGAAATATATATCTATACAGGAGTCTGCTTTTATGTATAACACAGAGTTATATAACACAGACTATTGTATTAATGTTTTACAAAAAAGAAGAAAAACTGTAAAAAAGCTGCTGACACCAGTCTGAAAAAACAACAAATAGAAGACAGTGCTCTATCAACATTTAATAACTGAAACAAGTTTAGTGTTGCATCCTTGAAAGAATTGTTTTGGTTTGGTTTTCGGTTTTTGCTGTTATGTATTTTGTGTCACACCCCCGCCCCCCCCCCCCCCCCCCCCCGCCCCCCCCCAATCATTTCACTGCAGTTTTCTTTGCCCTTCAGAACACAAATAACTAAAATTTCAGGGTTTTGCAGCTATTCCTTTTGGGTTGGTATTACCCATATTGATCACCATCTAATCTTAATTAAACCAATTTTGAAGCAGTTGCTCACAACTCACTAACAAATTTCTGAGAAATACTAGTTTGAATATTTTTCATAGTAGCTTGTCAAATCCTTAATCAAATGTGTCTGAATGCAACTTTACATAAGTACAAAAATTCAAGGAATTGCCTCTTTAAACTTATCATCAGCTGTAATGAAAATATAAACATGTTAATTTAAAGGTACAGAGTATTTTCAGATGAAAGACAGGAAATGAACATCATATATAATAATCGTCTTAGCCATATATATATATGGCAGATCCATACTGTCCTAAGATACTTAATAGCTGTGTTACTCTCCAGTTGGTGTATCTGTCTCAGTCTGAGCACTGTTTTACTGTATGTTTTGACTGTTGCAGGAAACAGGAGGCTATCTTGCCTCAATGATAGTAGTAAATTATAATCCACATTATCAACAAAATCTATGATGTAGATATATTTTTTGTCTTTTTTATATAAGCTATAGTAACTTTGTAAATACAATATAACATACTTGAAAATACATCAAATAATTGCAAGAGACAGAACTGTATGCAGAACAGAGGAAAACAGGAGTAGATCAATCTAGGTTCTGCATATCTTATTTGCTCACTACTGCAAATAAAAAGTTTAATTTATGATTTTGACTTCCATTAGTGTTATAGATGTGTTTATATAGTTATTATCTCTTCCTAGGATAAACAGTTGTTACAAATTTTACACTTAGATTCATGTCGAGGGGCAGAAGGTTGGGGTTTTTTAATTTTTTTTTTCCCCCTAATAGGGGAACAAGGCTTTAATTCTGCAGATTTTGATGAATCTCAACTAAGACTGCCACTTTTTTCCCATACCCTTTCACCGAGCTTAACCCATGCTAGCTTCAAATGTATTGACATGAATCAGCATTTGGGGATTCAGGAGTAGAAAGATCTTTGGAGATAAAACAGTAAGATAAAGTCCTCCAGTTGTTGCTTACTTTTAAGAAGAAGACAGAGTAATTATCAAACATCAGGCTACGTATTAGAAAAAAACATTTCTCTCTCATTTGCTTTGACCTAGTGGTTATTACAAATGCTATGGCCAAATTTGGGGCACAGAGTTTCCTGATTTTATTGTTTCACACAACTTGAGACTTCAGTAGTTTTTAATTTTATGAAATTATTTGAAATTATGAAATTATTTGAATTCATGACATTTGATTAAATTTGAAGATCTTAATTTGTTCATATGAAAATACTGACTGATATTATAGAAATAACAACAATTATCAAGCAATAGCAATAATTGTCATACAAATATGACTAGGATTTTATTTTGTTTCAAAAATCCTCCAGTAGGTATAGTAAAACCTAAAACACAGTGCCTGGTCATCCTGATCCCAGATAATCCAGTCCTCAGTAAGCACCATTGCTTCTCCATCTTCTGAAGTAACTTAAGGATGATCAGCTATATTTTTATTTTCCATATTTGGAATCAGTTGCCAATTTTGCTCAGTAAGCTTTATCCTTATCCATACCTACGATGACAAGAAAGTATGATATCTGCCAGATTATGCAGAAAGCTTATTAAGACAGAAGCTGTTTAAAAAATAGAAATCCCAAATCAAAAAAATAGGAATGGAAAAATGGAAAAGGTCACTCACACTTCAAGACAGGATTTTTTTCTTTACCATGTACTTTTCTAGTGATATATGTTGCCTAATAGGAAACTTTTCACAGCCTAATGACATGCAACACATTACAGGAGCTTGGAGCTCTTTGCCTGCCCCCAAGGTTCAGTATGTTTCTGTCTGTTTTGCTTGTGTCTACTGTGTTCAGTGATGCCCACCTGAGCTATCCTAAATAACAAATGGTCATTAATTGCAGAGTCTATTAAAGCATACCAGCAGAATAATAAAGTTAGGACATGAACAAATATGAGCACATTAGAAAAGATAAGTTTTATTACACTGAAATAATCTCTTTTAAATAAAGCTATTAAGTGGGGTGATTTTTGCTATCTAAAGTCTAATTCTGATCTACAGTGAAAGATGGTACTTTGCTTTGATGATTGATTACTTTTCACAGAAAGTACTTATTACCACCAAACAGACCGATTTTATTTTTCTTAGAGAAAAATGGGTTTCATTATTAAAAAGTTGTGATGATTTCTAAACATTTATAATAAAACCCAAGAACTGCTTGCATAGGTCTTGTAGTGATAGACGGACATAAATATGCCAATAAACTTTTATAGATCTTTTAAAATGAACACTTAAAAAAAATCTTCAGAAATGCATTAGAAACCAGCTGTAAAGAAGAATGGGCTGCTTTTCTATCAGAGTTTTTAAGGCTTTAAAGTTTATTGTTATCGATAAAGCACATAAAAAAAGTTAAACCTCTTTTGCTGTCAGTGAAAAAAATTCAGCACTGTTCTTGAATTTTACTTACTAAGATAGCAGGTGAGATACCAATCATATTACCACTATATCAAAAGAAAATATCCAAATCTGATTCTTGGTAGACGTAGTGTATCCCACATTTTATAATCATCAAATGCTCAAGTAACATTACAAAAATATATCTGATCATACGATTAAAAAAATAGTCCCCAGACCATGCTATTTTTTCATTCCTGAAGGTTTTTGAGACAGATCTATGAAGACTAAGATTGAGTATTTGCACTTTTTGTGTGATTTTGTATGCATATTTGTTTCTACATGTATAGGTAGTGTATACATATTTTTATTAAATCAATATATTTTACTATTTTAATACATGTATGATAATTCCTGTATTTATATTTTATATAAATGTTAATGCTTTATTAAAAATATTAGAATTCCATATATTTTTCTAAATACAAATAGAAAACTAAACCCACACAAAAATCTCAAATAATTCACACTCAATTTTCACCAATTCATCAGCTTTGACACATTTTTCCAATATGCTCTTTTTCTTTAGAGCTCCTGTTGCTATTTAAAACCACTGTTCTCTGATTCTTTTATATTTTAGGAATTTATACCTTCAGCTTTCAAGATACTGAAGACAGTACTTTGCAATTAGTCTTTGGGTGTATTAAAGTACATTCTCAATTAGAAAAAAAGAGCAAAACCTTTGTTATTTGCTCAAAAAGCGCTTTGCCAGTTCTTCAGTTTTTACATATCTTGATTATATGGCAAAGATAACACAGTATTTACTTGTTCTACCACAAGCCTTGTCTAGATGACATCAAAGCATTATATGCCTGCCTAAGTGATGCAGGATATAATTTTGTCAACACCTGTGTTATTCTTTTAAAATTTCCATGGATTCCACAGTCTATAGACAAATAGAACACATTTTTTGTCCTTGTTTTAACATATATAAATATATATTTACACACAATTTTTGTAGTATTGGTCACTTTTTAAAATCCTTGACATATATCTCAGTTAGGTAATTGCATTCTGGTCAGATCTCTGCTAATCTCAGCTAAGCAAATGACGTATGTGAATTAGCTCAAAACAGTTCCTAAAACAAGGCTGGATATTTGACTGAAGTGCTGTATCTCACTGAATCATCACTTCTGAAAGTATTTCTGGATTCAGACTAAACTAGCTGCCTACTTTACCAAATGCAGGAGGCTTCTCCCTCAAGTTGAAGGGTATTGTATCTTTATCCGTTACTTTGCCCCTTGGTTATGGAGGAAATTTTCTATAGTAGTACTCAAACACAATTTGTGAATTACCTTCAAATGCTAGTTAAATAGCTCTCATAAAACAAGAGTTAGTTATCATAATAATAAATCATTATTATTTTTAAAACTTCCTATGCTTGCTTTCAGTGACTTCTGTAATCTATATTTCTCATTCTATTTAGCTTGTCTTAAGAAAATTAAGGAAAAATTATCATCTTAATTCTACAAATATTAAATTAAATTATCAGCAAAATATTTGAGGGAGAGAAAAGAGAAGAGGAAATACAGATATAAGATTATATGTAATTTTAAAAAGTAAAAGCATTAACCAGTTTGAAATATCTTTTGAAAAATCTTCAGGAACAGCAAGTTTACCTTTTCTATACATATTCACTATATGGACTTTGTAAAAGAGATGAAAGATCTGAAACTGGTTGTTGCTGTGGTTGTAACACCTTAGTTCTGAAGCCCATGAGCTTTTGTTAGGGACTTGTTTTTTTAACTTGTTTTTTAACTTGTTAAAAAGTAGCTGCTACTGTTTCCAGAATGGTTGTAAGATTTGATGTTGTATGGTAATTATCTAGATTTTAGGCAAATATAGAAGTCACCAGACAGTTTTTACAAGCAGATGGAGATATAATAATAACTTAGTCTACAAGGTGTGAAGAGACAGCTTGCTTGAATATATCCACTGCTGAATCACCATCAAATACTCTTGAAGGGCACAAATAGGATTTATCAAGGAATTATCAACCTAAAGTAGCACTAAATCTGTATGTTGTCTGAATAACAATGATATTTAAAGCCCTTTCAGGTATTAATGTCAATCAGTGTAACCACAGATAGAAAGAATCTTAGAAGTACAGTTTTAAGGGGGATGTTAGGAGGAATTCACATAAATCCTGTTATTCATAATAAGCAATATTTGTGTGCTTGTCTCTTGTGCTTCATATGCCAGGCTACTTTGTTTTGTAGTACACAGAGATTTGCAGAGTCAAGATGTACCAACAGTTTCAGACCTACTGCACAGACACAGATGATATTTACAGGAAATTAACTACAATCTGGGCCTAGTGTATCTATGCAATACAGTTAATCTATGTAGGCAGGGTGTATCCTACACCTCTGAAATACCTGCAGTGGCTTTCATAACACATATGTGGTGACTCCAACACATCTGTACAGTCATTTTATTTAGACCATGCATGGTTGTCACTCATCCTGAAATTTAGTAGATCTACTGGAGAAGAAAAGTAACTATTCAACCTGATGAGACAGAATTACCATCCTGGTAATGTCTGGAATCTGCTGGAATGTCAACAGTGCATTCTTGAGAACTTTATGATCCTGTTGGCTGTTCAATTACTGCAGATAAAATAAAACAGTTTTAGTCATAAGAACATGATTTCTTGGGAAACTTCAGGCAACCACTGATCTTCTTCTGAAAGAAAATTTGTAACAGTCCTGTACAGATTATTTCATGTTTTGCACAAGAGTAACTCACTAGCTATGGTTCCTAATATTTCTGCCTAAAACCAGACTACATTTAAAGGCAAAAAAATTGATGGGTTTTGGGGCAATATTTGTGGCTGATGGTGTCAATAACATACTATTCTAGTTAATGGGTATCATCACTAACATATTGTTACATCACTTTTTAAAATTATTTTTAATGAGAATAAATGGATACTCCAGAGCCTATAATATATTTATAATTACCTTGCACTTGAGGATTGGACTGACTCAATGATATGATGTGATGACGATGATCATATATGCCTTATGTTCTTTCTTATCCAAGTCAAATCAGATTTTAAGGTTTCAGAAGAATGTCCTTTAGTTTCTTGCAATCTTTGACTGTCAGAATTAATTCAAAACAATTAAAATTACGTTATTTTACTATTTAATAGAAACAAGTTTTTTAGGGTTTTGGTTTTGTTTGGGGTTTTTGTTGCTGGTTTGTTGTTTGGGATTTTTTTTTGTCTCAGTAAAACACTATCGTCTTAAGGAATATTTTCTTTATTTCAAATTAGGAAAACCATGAGAAACAGTAGAACTATTCAGACTGCTGGAAAATACTTTTTTGTTCCATACAGAAGAAGCTTCCAATATTAATCATGATCACCAAATGTAAAACACGTATTGGTCTACTAATTTGAATATATATATATACATATATATACTGGCATTCAAGGTTGGCTGGTGGAAAGGTGAGAAAGACGATAATAAAAAAGTATCTTCTAAAACTCTTTCTTGTTATTAAATTGCTTTAGAAAATCAGTTTTTATAATGAACACATTTATTTAAATACTTTTAATATGTTTAGATTTAACATTTCTAAAGAAAAATCTTTGTTTTCATTTTCTCCATGTATTTTCAGTGTGTTGAATTACCTTGGTTTTCAGATTATGTAGATTACAAATAATAATGAGTTGGATGGGTTTTTTGCAAAAAAAAAAAAAAAAAAAAATGCCCAATGTGGAAATTCTATCACTGGACATATTTAAGAATAATCAGTGAGGAGAGCTTCAATACATTAGAAAAGGTATGAAGTGGCATCTTGAGATACCTTTCAGCCTTGAATTCCTACGATCTGTTCAATTTTCTTCCCTGCCTAGTTTACAGCTGTTAGTGAGGGATTAATGTGAAACTACCAGAAACAAGAAGATTCAATGACTGCTGTCACAAACCACATCTGAGCTCAGATGTGGGGAGAAATAAAAGTTCACTAAATACTTGCATTGTTTTGTCCTTAATCAAATATGGCTTCAGGTAACTGCAACATTAGTCAGAAATATGTCTAAATTTGTGATGACGTGTGGAGGTTTCACCTGGGCTAGCCACCAGGTGCCCACCAAGCCACTCTATCACTCCACCTCCTCAATGGGACAGGGGCAGAAAATATGACAAAAGCCTCATGGATCAAGATAAGGGCAGGTAGATCACACAGCAATTACTGTCACAGGCAAACCAGACTTGACTTGTTGAAATTAATTTATTGCCAATGAAGTAGAGTAGGATAATGAGAAGTAAGAACAAACCTAAAAAGCACATTCTGCCCACCCCTCCCTTCTTCCAGGGCTCAACTTCACTCACAACTCCTCTGTCTCCCCCCCCCCCCGAGCAGTGCAGTGGATGAGGAATGGTGGATACAGGCAGTTCATAGCACTTCAGCTCTGCCACTCCTTCCCTTGCACGCCTGTCTTGGTTTCAGCTGGGACAGAGCTAATTTTCTTAGTGGCTGGTGCAGGGCTGTGGTTTGGATTTGGTGTGAGAACAATGTTGACAGCACTCTGATGTCTTTAGTTGTTGTTGGGTAACGTTTACCCTAAGTCAAGGACTTTTCAGTTTCCTGGGCCCTGCCAGCGAGAGGGCTGGAAGGGCACAGGAAATTGGGGGAGGACACAGCCAGGACAGCTGACCTGAACTGGCAAAAGGGATATTCCTTGCCATATAGCATCATACTCAGCATATATAAGCTGGGGGAAGAAGAAGGAAGGAGGGATGATCGGAGTGATGGATTTATTTTGCCAAGTAACCGCTATGTGTGATGGATCCCTGCTGTCCTGGGGATGGCTGAACACCCGCCTGCTGATGGGAAATGGTGAATGAATTCCTTGTTTTGCTTTGCTTGTGTGCACAGCTTTTGCTTTACTTATTGAACTGTCTTTACCTCAGCCCGTGAAATTCCTCACTTTTAGTCTTCTGATTCTCTCCCTTATCCCACTGTGGGGGGAGTGAGTGAGCAGCTGCATGGGGTTTAGTCACCAGCCTGGCTTAAATCATGACAATGCTCTTCCCCTGCTCCACTTTATGGTCCCTCCCATGGAATATGAATCCTTCCCACAGGCTGCAGTTCCTCAAGAACTGCTCCAGCATGGGTCTTTCCCACAGTGTGCAGTCCTTCAGGAACAGACTGCTCCAGCATGAGTCCCCCACAAGGCCACGGGTCCTGCCAGAAACCCTTGGTGCAGTGTGGATACTCCATGGGCTTCAGTTTCTTTCAGGGCATCTCCACCTGCTGCAGCCTGAGGTCCTCCATGGACTGCAGGTACATATCTGCTCCATCATTAACCTCCATGGGCTAGAAAGTAACAGCCTTCTTCACCGTGGTTGTCGTCTCTGTAGGCTGCAGGGGCATCCCTGCTCTAGCAACTGAAACACCTCCTCCCTCTTCTTCTTCACTGACCTTGGTGTTTGCAGGGCTGTTTTTCTCACATATCCTCATTCCTCTGTCTCACAGTTGCTTCTATGCAACAATTTTTACCTTTTCGTAAGAGTTATTACAGAGACAGTACCAACAGAACTGATGGGCTTAGCTTTGGCCACTGGTGGAGTCTGTCCTGGAGCTGGCTGTGTTACCGAAATCTCGGAATGAAGAACTTATCGACACCAATGTGATGTAGATAAGCAGACACTTCTTTATTGACGGCCGGGTGCGTGAGCGAGTCCTCTCACGATCAACGCACACCAGGTCCCAAAAGCAGATTCCATATATAGAACTTATTCATACATATTCATTAATTATTCATACATAACCATAACATTTCCCGTAGATCATTAACATACTCTCCTCCTATATCCGATTATGCGCAGCAAAGCTTAGAAAGGTCTAGAAATGGGTCTGGGGTACGATTTGGGTAGGTGGTATATGAGTGGGTGGTCGCGATCTCCCCCTGCCGGAATTACCTGTCACTAAAGTTCACGGTTTCTTGGCAGGGACCTACAAGCTGTTCCAGTCGACTCTCCCCAGTTCCCATTAATCTCATATTCTGACATTTCAATACACCTCTGCGTACAGAAGACTGGTTAAATACAATGGAACCTTCCAACCCTAGAGTTATTACAATAGTTCCAGGCCCTTCTTCTAGCCTTGGTACAAGACGTACAAAAGATTCCATAACGTCTCTTATTGCGTAGATGCAAGTTTCCTATAACTTTTTTTTTCCTTAGCCTTCTACATCTTAATTCTATTAAATGATTTTATAAAATCAATTAATTAATCAAATAGAATCAATCAATTTTAACTTATTAACTAATCGGTAACATTTCCCCCCTTTGAAAGTGTTGAAAATCATTATTTCAATACTTTCACTTTATTCATATGTCTTTTGTTTCAACATATTTGGGTAATGGATCGTGTCTTGGTGAAATAGTTGGTACTTCTCTCATAATCATACGACTCACTGCAATTCTATTGGTAAACTGTTTCTTCAGACATGCATATATCAGCATGCTCATCAAAAAGACAACTAGTAACAGAAACAAAGTCTTAATTATAGGTTGTATCCAAGAGCTCAAATTCCGTCCCAGTTTGTTAAAAATTTTCCCAAGCCAATCTTCTGACATATCCTTTTGAATTGTTTCAGTTTCTTTTTCAATTTTTCCCAATAGATCTAGATCATGTTCCACATCCTGAGTGACATTTGGAATGTGGATACAACAGTGGTCCAGTTTATCCTTAAGATATCCACACACTCCATGTTCTTTAAGTAGGAGCATATCTAGTGCCATTCTATTTTGTAAAGTCATTCTGGAAGTTGCCTGTAGTTGTATATTCAATTCCTTAAACCCCTTCTTGGTAACATTTGCCAATTTTTCCACTTGAGCAGTTAAATGATAGAGCCATGCTCTGTTTCTATATGAAGCTATAGGATTTAAAAGTGATTCCAGTGCCCAGCCAATTTTCACTCCTGTAGATGGTTCATTCCAAATATCATCACTTATCCCTGATCTCTTTATTCGTTTTAATTCTAGATTTTCTAGAGATCCTTTAAATGGTGATTTCTTCCAAATCGGACACAATGTTGGCATGCCCAATGTGATTTGTTTCACCTTACCATCTAATGGTAGGTGTGTTGTCCAGGTTCCATCACTTAATGCCCAAACTAAATGTCCTGGACTTCGAATAGAAGATTTTCTACAACTAAACAAAGTTCCTCTTCTGACTGTAAAGGCGCTGGTTAAATTGAGAGTATTCTTAAGACCTCGACAAAAACAACCATATTTCAAAGCAGCAGCCAAAGGAGAAATTCTTTGAATTACTAAGTCTGCATTATTACAATCATACACTTTTTCACATTTCCACCATGGCACTATTTTATTTTCCTTCTCTCCCGATGTAGTTGACCTATCATCTACCCAGGGTAATACTAAAAAAACCTTTCCATCCCAGGTAAAACACCAAGAAGTTCTTGCTATATACTGAAAATGGGAAAATATGGACATAGACCATATAGAGTCCCACTGGTCTACTAACTGGGTGTTCTGGCCAGTTTCGTTACACTTCCATTTCATAACACTTTTGCTCACGTTGATTTTAAATTGTTCATCATAAGAACACCATCCCACTGTCTTCAATCTTCCTATTTTGGTAAAAACATAATTTAACAATTTTTCACAATCCGCCAGATTACCTGGAGTTTTCCACTGTTTTCTAGTGACTTTTACTTGCTCATACCATTGAGTCACTGGCCTCTGTTCACAATAATTGGTTTCATTTTTATGTTCCAGGTTAGTCAAATTCATAGTTAAAATTCCCCATGGAATAGATTCACCTACTGCCTTCGGTATTGGCAAACAAGCAGTAATCTGCGTGATGTTTTGTAAATTGGCAAATTCTTTAATCAATCCTACCATCAAATTTTCCTCAACCATCTGTTTGGGAATGTCAATCACTTGTTCTGTTTCTATTTGTCTTTTGTTCCTGTCTACCAAGTCAGCCCATGATCCCACCAACACTACCAACCAAAAGAAAATCCAAAACCCAATCATAACCTGATATGCAAAATTAAACATGTTTCAAAGTCAATTTTAAGTCTCTGAGTTACATTTCACAATCTTCCACGGAATAGATGCTTTCTTCACGGTGCTTTCTTCACTCGAGTATAATGTATCCAAGCATCCGATTCTGCAATTTTGATAGCTGTAAAGGTGGTTAGCAGTATCTGGAAGGGTCCTCTCCAACACTCCTGCAAAGGTTCGGAGGTCCAATTCTTCACACAAACATAGCCTCCCGGCTGGAAATCATGCACTGAATTTTCCAGAGATAAAGGTCTATTCCAAATTACTGCACTCCGAATTGCAGTCAAAGTTTTTCCTAGAGAAAGCAAATAGTTATATACATCCTGCTTTCCTTTCACATGTATGTTCGGATTTGGTTCTGGAGACTCATATGGTTTTCCATATAATAACTCATAAGGACTGACTGAGGTTCCACTCTTTGGTTGTACTCTGATTCGTAATAATGCCGATGGAAGTGCCTGAGGCCACTTTAAACTGGTTTCTTGACAAATTTTACTTATTTGTCGTTTTAACGTTTGATTCATCCTTTCCACTTTCCCACTAGATTGTGGCCTCCAAGATGAATGTAAATCCCAATTAATACCCAATGCTTTGCTAACACTTTGGACTACTTCAGCCACAAAGTGTGGACCTCTGTCAGAGGAAATTCCAATAGGAACTCCAAATCTCGGAATTATTTCTTGTAATAACCATTTTACAACCTCTTTTGCTTGTGTAGTGCGACAGGGAAGGGCTTCTGGCCATCTTGTAAAAGTATCAACCCCTACCAGGATGTACTGGTACCCATTGTATCTAGGCAACTCTGAAAAATCTACTTGCCAGTAATCTCCAGGTTCTGTACCAGATTTCAGCCTACCCATTTGAACCTTTTTCTTAATCACTGGATTATTTTTCAAACATACTTCACACTTTGCAGTTACCATTTTGGCTATTCCTAACATCTTAACTGATATTACTTGTTTGCGTAAAGATGTTACTAAGGCTTCTGCCCCCCAATGACATTCTTGATGTCTCATTTGAATTATTTCTCTCATCAAAGGAGGTGGAATTACTACTTGTCCGTTAGGAGTTACCCACCATCCCGCTAAGTTTTTCTTAGCATTTAATAACTGACCCAATTTGTCATCTTCTTCTGAATATCTCGGTTTTTCCCTGGGAAGGGTTACTGTTTTAGAAGGAATTATTGCCATTTGCAATGCTTGTTTCTTTGCTACCCTTTTTGCAGTCTTATCAGCTAAATTATTCCCAGCTATTATTTTTGTATTCCCACTCTGATGTGCCTTACAGTGCATGATTGCTACTTGATCTGGCTTTTGAACTGCTTGTAATAATCGTAAAATCTCTGTTTGATGCTTAATATTTGATCCTTGAGAGGACAATAACTCCCTCTCTTTCCACAAAGCTCCATGGACATGCACTACCCCAAAGGCATATTTTGAATCAGTCCAGATATTTACTCTCTTGTCTTTGCTTAATTCTAAGGCTCGAATTAAAGCGATGAGTTCTGCCTTTTGGGCTGATGTGGTACTCGCCAATGCTCCTGCTTCTATAACTGTAGTCTCTGTTGTTACCGCATATCCAGCGTATCGAACTCCTTGTTCCATAAAGCTGCTTCCATCACTATACAGTTCCCAGTCTGGTCGCTCCAATGGCACATCCTTCAGATCTTCACGACTGGAATAAACATACTCGATGGTAGCCAAGCAATCATGTTCCAGTCGTCCTTCTTCCTGTATGGAACTTAAAAACACTGCAGGATTTACTAGGTTAGTTGTCTTTAGAATCACATCATCTTGTTCAGTCAATACTGTCTGGTATTTCATCATTCAGCTGGGGGACAGCCAATGTCCCCCCTTCTGTTCTAAGACAGTTATCACCATGTGTGGGACATAGACTGTTATTGTTCTTCCCAAAGTCAATTTCTGAGCTTCTTGTATGAGCATCACTGTTGTGGCCACTGCTCGAAGGCAGTTCGGCCACCCTCTACTCACTGTGTCCAGTTGTTTAGAGAAATATCTGACTGGTCGTTTCCAGCTTCCTGTCCTCTGGGTTAACACGCCCAGTGCAAGGTGTTGTCTTTCATGTACAAACAGCTGGAAATCTTTGGTTAGATCCGGCAGTCCCAAGGCAGGTGCAGACATTAAGGCACGTTTCAACTCTATGAAAGCCTTTTGTTGTTGTGGGCCCCATACAAAGGGAGAATTCTTTTGGGCCTCTTACAGCGGTTTAGCTACTAGCCCATAGTTCATGATCCAAAGGCGACACCACCCAGTCATTCCCAAAAATGCTCTGAGTTCATGAATATTTCTCGGCTCAGGTATACTACAAATAGCTTCTTTGCAATTTTTTCCTAATTGTCATTGTCCTTTTGAAATCTCAAAGCCCAGATATATCACAGTCTGGCAGGCTATCTGGGCTTTCTTTCTGGACACTTTATATCCATTTAGTCCCAGGAAATTCAAGAGGTCAATAGTCACCTGTATACAGGTAAGTCTTTCTTCTGTAGCTATCAGTATGTCATCCACATATTGTAGGAGTAAATGTCCAGGCCTTGATTTATCCTGTTTCCAGATTTCAAGTTCCTTTGCTAATTGATTTCCAAAAATAGTTGGACTGTTTTTAAATCCTTGGGGTAATCTAGTCCATGTCAGCTGCATCTTTCGCCCGGTTTGAGGATTTTGCCATTCAAAAGCAAACAGTTTTCTGCTTCCTTTTTCCAAAGGTATACAAAAGAAAGCATCTTTTAAATCAAGCACTGTAAACCACTGATAATTCTCCCTCAATGCTGTTAACAGTGTATAAGGGTTTGCTACTACAGGATAAATATCCTTAACTATTTGATTTACTGCTCTCAAGTCTTGTACCAGTCTATATTCACCCGAGGGTTTTCTGACTGGTAAAATAGGAGTATTATACTCAGATTCACATTCTTCCAAAATTTTATACTCCAAAAATTTATCAATCAATTTCTTCAATTCCTGTCTCACTTCCGGTTTGATTGGATATTGTTTAATTATCACTGCTCCTGCGCCTTCCTTCAAATCTATTTTAACCGGTTCTGCTAGTTTCGATTTGCCAGGAATATCTGTCTCCCATACAGTAGGGATCACTGCCAAATCCACCTCCGGTGGAATTTCTTGTTCCTTTACCTTTTCTTGTATCATCAAAACTTCTCCCGTTTTTGACTCGGGTATCTTCAAAAAGAATTCTCCTTCATCAAAAACAATTTGTGCATTTAATTTAGATAATAAATCTCTTCCTAACAAGGGTACCGGACATTCTGGTACATACAAAAATTCATGTGTAATTATTTTATTTCCAAATTTCAAATCTATGGGTTGTAGGAATGGCCTGTTTTCTTCTTTCCCTGTTGCTCCTTTTATATTGGCTGTTTTTGTTCCAATTTTTCCTTTACAAGTATTTAATACTGAAAATGTCGCTCCCGTATCTACTAAAAATTTAACTTCTTTATCTCCCAGCTTAATTTTAACCAGAGGTTCAGCTGGGTTCCCCTCCGGTCCCCTTCAATCATCTAAAATCATTACTTTGGCAAAGTCGTGAGAAGCACTCCTGTTTCTGGGGCAGTCCTTTTTCCAATGTCCTTCCTCTTTACACAAGGCACACTGATTTATTCCTAAGAGGGTATTAAATTTCCGATCACCACAATTCATATACCCTCCTCTTCCATTAAATCCTCGTCCTCTTCCTCTGCCCCTTCCTCTATCTGCTGTTCCTGCCATTACTGCCAATAAATCTATTCTCCTTGATCTTCTTTCTTCCTTTTCTCTGTTATTATATACCTTCCATGCCACTTCCAACATTGCATTTAAACTCCTTCTGGAGTTTTTTCCTTATATCTGGTGCCAATTGTCCCATAAAGATCAAAGTCAATTGTATCTGTGCTGCCTCTGTTTCCACTCTCAAATTAGTGTATTTTCTAGCAGCTTCCTTTAATCTTTCCAAAAATGCTGAGGGAGATTCATTTTTATCTTGTCTTACTTCATATAATTTAGACCAATTCAAGGATTTAGGCATGGCATGTCTAATTCCATATAAAACCCATTTTTGATACCACTTCAGTCTTTCTCTATGTGCCACATTATTTGGATCCCACTGCGGATCCCCAGATGGAAAATTCTGTTCTATTGTTCCACCTGTTATGCCACTCATTACATCCAACTCTGCTTGTGTTTTGCCAGCTTTTAATACCATTTGTTTCTCTGTATCATCTAACAAATTATCCAAAATCACCTGTAAATCACTCCAGTCCGGATTCTGTGTTCTAATTACAGTATCTACCACCTTGCCCACTTTTTCAGGATCTTCTCTATAGTTTCCTGCTGCCTGTTTCCAAGTCATCAAATCCGTAGCTGTAAAAGGTATTTTCACATAGACTGGTCCGTCACTGCCAACTCCCTGTCGCAGGGGAGCTATTGTATGGGTCTGTTGCCGAGTTCTCCGTGAAACAGGAGTATGAATTACAATCTCCAATAATCTTTCTCCCACATCTCCCGTTCCACTGCTATCCGGTTCACTCGCTGGTTCTTGTATCCTTAATTCTCGACCCTGATTCATTTCTCTCCTAGGAGGGGATATATCTAACTCTGGTCCATCGTCATTCTCAATAACAATCCTTTTCTTCAAACAACCTTTCCCAATTTCACAAGTTGAACAACACTTTTTCACTTTCTTATTATCAGTGGTTACAGCCATTACTAAATTATCTCCAATAGTTAACTTACATTCCTCCTGCCAATCTTTTCTTTGTCTCAAGTAAAAGAACAAATCCACATATGGCATTTCACTCCATTTCCCTTCTCTTTTACAATACAACATTAACTGCAAAATAGTGTTATAATTCAGTGTCCCGTTCATGGGCCACTTTTCCTGATCTTCTAATATATATAGTGGCCACCAATTATTACAATATTCAATCATCTGGCTCTTTGGCAAATCCTCATATAAATCCCCCCAATGCGCCAGTAAACATCCCAATGGAGAATTTTTCGGGTTTTTATCATTTAACACAAGATTACCCAAGCTTTTACTTTTAAACAACCGAGTTAACTTAGTTGCCATGGTGTAATTACCCACAGTACAATACACAATTATTCAACTCTATCACTCCGATCCGCGGATCCACACTCCACAGTCTCACTCTTACAGCCACACTCACACTTTCCCACAGTTACTTTAAACAAACATATAACACAATATTATACCTCTTAATTTTCTTCTTAATACACAAACTCACAATACAACAAAGAACACCAAAAACTTCTTCTAACTTCTTGTTAGAGGCACTACCTTAGAGAACACTATAGCATATAGTTTCTCTTGTCTACACTTTTGTCCAACCCTGCAATAGCTTTCGCTTATGTCTTACGGGCAGACTCCTAGTCCCACCCTGCGCAGCTCTTTCACCGCGTCTGACAGGTAGACTTACTCAGTGGGACTCCAACCCACTGGTGGGACTTCCTCCCACTCTTTCCCATACAATTATTATAGTGGGACTCCCCCCCACTTTCTCCAGTGCACTTACTTACTTACTTACTTACTTTAGTGGGACTCCCACCCACTTACTACAATTAAAAAAAGAAGTGTCTTACCAAATATCCAGGGAACGTCGCGAAGAGCCTTACGGATCGGGGATCGATGGGTGTCCCCGAGAAATCCTCGGTGCCGGCCAGAACCGATCAGGTCCCCGACTCCTCCGGTCTCCTTCAGCGAGGTCCCATCTGGGTCGCCAAAACTGTTACCGAAATCTCGGAATGAAGAACTTATCGACACCAATGTGATGTAGATAAGCAGACACTTCTTTATTGACAGCCGGGTGCGTTGATCGTGAGAGGACTCGCTCACGCACCCGGCCGTCAATAAAGAAGTGTCTGCTTATCTACATCACATTGGTGTCGATAAGTTCTTCAGTCCGAGATTCCGGTAACAGCTGGAACTGGCTCAGTCTGATATGGGTGCAGCTTCTCATGTCTTCTCACAATAGCCACCCCTGCACCACCAGCCTCACCTCTCCCTGCTACCAAAACCTTACCACGCAAACCCAATACACATTGCCAATGGGTTTCTTTGCGCCAGACCATTGAACACATAAATAGGGAAATAGGATAAAAGAAGTAAGTTAAAGAATTACTATCCCACACTTAATGATACACATGAGAGGGAGAGATAGAGCCTCTCTCAGCAGTTAGAGCATCAAATAGAGAATAGGAGCTGCTGATCTTCCCATGACAGCAAATACCAGTATTTTCTATTTTCTTTCTCTTATCAGGCTACTACATGGAATATTGTCCCTTTACTACAGTCAATTGGTTTTATGGATTATATTAAGAAGTGGACAGAACTTCAATAACAAATCATTTCCAAACAGTAATTTCTCTTTTTCATTATCAGTGGCATATACTTGATTGACAGCATCCATCTCAACACAAGTATGTTCCCAGAGATTTTGTCCTGTTCTCGGTACAATTCATACACACAATGCCTGAAGAATGAGATGGTGTGAGTACAGAAGTCTCCTTTGGTTTCTTATTTTATTGAACAGTTTTTCTGCCGAAACCATAAGCTTTGCACCAGAACCATTCACAGTTTTGCCTGTCAAACATCTTCAGGTGTATATAATACACCTCTTGCTTCAGCATTAGCTGTTAATTCATTTCACTGCTATGTTCTAAGTCTAAAAAATGCAAATTTTTTTTTTTTTTTAGTTTAGCACGTGCTTGCTAGTACTAATTTAGAACTATTAAAATTTAGTTATAATTAGTATTATTTAGTATTGTCAGTTAAGTTGACTAATAATTGACCTGCACTGATCTCATGTTGTTTTCAATGCCATGCACAAATATACAGCTTTGTTCAGGGTGAGATGTAAACAAATCATAATAGAAAATTAAATCTCTACTCAGAGACAAGTCCATGAGAAACCACTTACGGTCTCTAAAGCTGCATTGCTTGTTTCTGGCAGAATTCAAGCCTGGAAAAGATCATTAATTATCTTTTTCTTGTTCATTTATTTTTCTATGTTTAAAAATAAAGTCTGTTTACATGTGTCACAATCTAAAGGGATACCCAGCCTGCTAGTGATAGAGGTGGTGACTGTGGGTTCATAGGAGTCCATAAGACACAAGGCAACAGAAGCTTTATCCTCTAAATTTCCCTACTTGATAAGAGATTATCACAAATACAAATTAAAAAAAAAAAATAATCACCACAGGCAATCATACCTATGATATATTAAAGCAATTATATATATATATATTCAGCTATTACAAATTATTATCAATAATCAGTAGCATGGCAGCAATCATTAAGAGCAAAAATGAATAACAGCATCAATAGTATTGCAGTAATTAATAATAGCTGGAATAAATAATAGCAGTAACAAGTATATATAATCTTAAAGGTTACTACAAACTTATTGCTAGTAAAATAACTTACCAATAGCATAACAGCAGATATATTTATCATAATTTGTTTATATGAATATATACAATACCAAGTACATTAAACAGATCTCAGAAGGGAGCCAAACCATCCCAGAGGGGACCCAACTGTCCCAGAAGTGGGAGACCTGACTGAACCAACCCCAGAGGGGAACCAATCCATGTCACAGAGTTTGGAGTCAGCCAGGTGTCCCCAGCTAGGGCTCAGGATCTCATAGAAATTTCCCACAGACCTTTTTAGGAAAGGGAAAAGCATGTGCAGCACAGGAAGTTCTCAGAGAGAGAAGCTCCACTTTGCATAAAAATTACAGAATTTTTCTGTTGTAGACACATAAGAGACTATAGGACACAACCACTTCTAGCAGCTAATAGATGGTGTTAATTTCTATTTTTTCACCTGAAGCCAAATAGATGATATTTTTTTCTTTTCTACCAAAACAATTTTTTTTATTTTTCCAGACTGTTTTCCTGTTCTTGCAGTTACAATAGCCAATGGCAATTGGCAATACCTTCTCATGATGTTCTCCCCTTTTTCCAGACTATTTTTCACCTTTTCAGACTATAAGTCACCATTACAGTTCTCTGATTTTTGGCTTATTGATGATATCTCAGGATGTCTCTGCTTTCTAAGTACCCAGCTGTACTTCAAAGATTCCAGCTGTGCTTCTAAAGGATGTTTCTGGTTCACAGGGCTATATCCCAGGCTAACAGTTCCCAGGCTGGCAGGCATTTTCTCTGTCAGTACTTCAGCAGTGTTCTTCTCAGTATTTTCCCCTTATAACCAGGTCTCCTGTATGGCTGCTCACATCAACGTAGAAAAAAAGAAAAAAAGCATGAGATGATTTATGTACCCTTTCTTGTACTTAACAAAGGACTTCATTGAAAGCGTTTTGTTCTTACATTTATCTGTTACCTATTGAAGAAAATGGTCTTAATAGAACCTTCACTCTGCCCTTGTCTTTAAGGTATGGTATGCCCTTTTCGCAGACAGTCAGAGGTTGTTCTTAATTTCAGGTAATATTTCAACCCAGGCAACATTTTTTCCAGAATGGCCAGCAGAGTCTTTCCATTTACAATCGGTTTACAGTCTAATTTTGAATAATTAAATGACTGTAAATGCTGCCTCACATTACTGATCTCTGAAAGGCATAATAAAGAAATGGATAATATCCCCAAAGCAAGTCCAATACAGACCATGGCCTGTATGTCCAAGCTGGTGAAAGGATAAAGAACTGCCTTAAAACAATTATCGATTTCAATAATTTGAGTCTCATAAGGGACAAACCAAAAAGATGTGACTGACATCAGTAGACAGCCTGAAAATATAGTGAAGATTTTCAGTCATTATATTGCATAAAAGTTGGGTATTTCTTAACAGTTTTTCACAGATGTTTTTGGTGTTCACACAGAATTCGTAATACTCTTTAAGAAGCTAAGAAATCTGGAATCCATTTAAACTATTTATAAAAATGTATGTTGGCAAGCAGCCCTGAGAAATTTGTTTGTGGAGTGCCTCAAAAACACTTATTAGATACAGGTAGATCTCGATACAGAATTAAAGAGAATTCTGATAAGACAATTTTAGAATATAATGTTGAAGAATCATGCCTTTTTCCTTGTATATAGATATGAAATGCTACACCAGAAAGATGTATCAGGAAATCCCTAAACCACAGCTTTATGAATATTAGAGACGATTTCTGGGAAATAAATCATCATATACTTTCCCTGTTTATTTATTTATTGACAACTATTACTGGCCACTGTCAGACAAAAGATGATATGTTAGAGAGGTATTTTTTAAGATACAGTATGATCATTTCATTTTAAGAGAAGGCTGCTTTAAATCCAGTACTATTTGACTTTTCAATTAATGACATATGCTATGATTTAAATTTGAAGATTATATTAAGTATGGTAAGGCCAAAACCTCATCATAGCATAGAGTTAACATTTCAAACTATATTTAGTATTTTAAAGGAGTTGAAAAAATCGAAGTAATTCCATAAGGACAAGGTCTTTCACACAAATAAGCAGAAATATAGATAAGATGAAATTATAGGAATGACTGGCTAAATAGAAAGTTTAAAGAATGGCAGAGCATGGTGCATGACAATTTAAAGAGGGGTTAACCGTGCTCAAAGCAGTTTATTTTTGCAATTGAAAAAAAAAAAGTAAATATCAAAGAGTTGTAGAAATAAAGACAAGTGGAGTAGCTATTAATCTACTAGCAGTAACACTCCCTCACCTGAAACACTTCACCTACTTCGAGCATAGCTCTTCAAGAAAGAAGTGCCCTGGAGAATATCAAGAGAGCAATGAAAACATAGCCATCATGAATGACTGGAAGATGTGAGTTTGTTAAGTTTAAGATGACTATACCATTGTCTTCAAATACATAATTAATAGGTATAAAAGGAAGGAATCAGAAGTTCTTCATGGAAGACAAAGGAACTATAAGCAACAATAAAAGTATGCATATGGAAGTATATGTCATCATTAATTATTCTGTTCTTGAGCTCTTTACTTTCTGAGGTTTCTCTGCTCTTGGCACAGTACTTCGCAGGTCCGTACTTGCCTTCCCAGGTGACAAAATGGCTAGGTCAACTTTCCAACCTTTCTTGAACAGTTTGGGGACAATCAGGAGTATGTTGTGAAAAGATGAAATATCATATTTTCCTTTTCTTAACGTACTTAGTCTCATGATATTAATAGACCATTTAAAATAAAATTCTTTTAAAATTCAGACTAAAACACCCCAACTTCATAATATTAATCAAGATTTTATAAATTTAATACATAAAACCACTTCTATCCACTCATTTTTCTACCAGTCATAACAAAATGACTACAAATTCACAACAGGATTTTGAAAGAAAAAAGATCCCTAATCTCTTTAACATTTCTGTGGATTTGTACTTTAGCATTGAGTAAAAGTTAAATATATGCTTAAATAACACATTAGCTTAAGGACTAAAAGAGGAACCCCAAGGAATTTTAGTGATGCTTCTTAGTTCATGCTCTTCCTGACTCTATCATTGTCACTATATTTTCTCTATAAACTTTATTTTCACTACAAGCTATTTCATTATTTTCACTGTAAGCAAAACAAGAACTTCCAGCAGGAAAAGATTCTACAAATGCAAAAAGAAAAACATTGAAGTGAAAGTGATTGACAGCTGCAAATTAAGCTGAATTTATAAAACCAAACATGAAAGGCTAGCTCAGAGGAAGTGCACATCCATGTAAGCTTTGAAAAATTACTACTTAGCTAAAATATTTTAACTACGTATTCCAGCTTTCAAGAACATTGAAACACCAGAATAACTATACTTCCCACAAGAATGTATATGTTTTTCAATGTGCTGATAAAAATGTAGCAGTGTAAGAGAGTATAACATAACTTGAACTCTATATTCAGCATTTAGGATGTTAAGTCAAAAAAACCAATGCAGCTTTATTGACAAGCATTCTATGATCTGAATTTAAAGGCTAAATAATTTTTAAATTAACTAGACAAATTGTATAAAGCAAGCGATCTGATATTGTAAAAGGTTACCTGATGATAGATGTGTTTAATTCCTTTTAGATATGAAAATTAGATATGAAAAGGTCATAGAAATGCTTAAACATAGTATAATCAGGTAATTAAGTCAGATAATTCAGATCATCATTGAGTGATTAAAATTCATGCTAGTGACACCTGATTAAAATAAATATTTTTTGATCTCTACATAATTGCCTGTTATGGTGAAACAACGAGCTCAGTGGATGAGGGGTGAGCTGTGGATATGGTCTGCCTTGATTTTTGCAAGGCATTTGATCTGGTCTCTCACACAGTTTCCTTGCTAATGAGCTGGAAAGATATGGACTAGACAGATTAATAGCAAAATTGGTGGAAAACTGACTAAACTGCTGAGCTGAAAGGGTGGTGGTAGTTAGTGGCTCAAAATCAGACAAGTGGAGTTCCTTGGGGTCAGTACTGCATCCAATACCACAGCACACCTTTATCTGGATGTCAGGATTGAATACGTACTCATCAAATTTCTTAATGACATCAAATTGGGAAGAGAAGTAGGTGAGGCTGGCAAGAAAAGTCACCACTCAGAGTGACCTCAGCAGGCTGGAAGATAGACCAGCGAAAATCGCATAATGTTTAACAAAAATAAATGTGAAGTCCTGCACCTGGGACCAGATAATTATAAATTCCATAACTATAGGCCAGGGACCAATGGCTGAGAAGCAGCTCTGATGAAAAGGCCCTGAGATTCCTGGGGGACAGTGAGCTTAATGTGAGCAGCATGCCCTGGCAGCAAGGCAGGGCAGGAGCTTCCAGGGGTCCATCATAAAGAGTGTACCAGCAGGCTGTGGGATATGATTATTCCACACTACTCAGCACGTGGTGCACCACACCTGGAAAAGTAAACTGTTCTGAAAACCAGCGAGCCCTTCTGGACTCTTTTAGGTCTGTATCACTTGGGAAACTACCAAGCAGATCACTTAACAAGCTCAGTTCTGCTTTCTTGAAGTTCACAATTTTAGTCCTATTCTTTGTCTTCCTTGTTTGTCTCCAGGTATTAAACTGTACCGGTTTATGATTGCGGCTGCTAAGGCTGCCATTGGTCTTCAGGTGTCTGACCAGTTGTCCCTTATTCCTCAGTAACCAACTCAGTGAAGTTCCTCCTCTGGTCAGTTTGTTGATAACCTCCTTCAAAACATACAGCAGTCACAAGTACACGTGAATCAATGACTTTAAAAAATGTGCATGACTAATGCCTGCTAAAGATTTCTGTATTGGTTGTCTCTGTACAGGTGTTGGTAGGGGAGAAGCTGCAGGGGTGGTCTCTGTGAGAAGAGGCCAGGGGCTGCCCCGTGCCAGTCATAGTTGGTTCCAGCCATCTCCCACCACAGGACACAGATGAGCCTCTCAGCCAGGATAGGGCCCCTCTGAGATAATGTAAAGGGTAAAAAACACTGCTCAGCAGCTGTGGGAAAAGCAAAAAAAAATGTCAGAGAAACAGCCCTGCAGATACCAAAGTCAGTGAAGAAGGACAGAAAGGAGGTGTTCCAGGTGAATTTCCCCTGCAGCCTATGGAGAAGACTATGGTGCAGCAGGTTTTGCCCCTGCAGCCCATGAAAGCCCAAGGTTGAGCAGACACCCACACTGCAGCCCGTGGAGGACCCCATGGTGCAGCAGGTGCAGGTGCCCTGAAAGCAGCTGCGGCCCCTGCAGTGCCCGCGCAGGAGCAGGTTCTCTGGCAGGATCCACAGCCTATGGCGGAGCCACACTGGGGCTGTCTGTTCCTGAAGGACTGCACCTCACGGAGAGAGCCCATGCTGGAGCAGTTTGTCAAGGACTGGGTGGGTGGCGCAGGTCAACACTGTGAGGGGGAAAGAGCACAGAGGTGAAGTGTTATGAACTGAGCAGAAACCCCATTTTCTACCCACCTTGCGCCACTCCAGGAATGCGAGGATCTAGAAGAATCAGGAATGAAGAAGTAAAGTTGAACCTCAGAAGTAGGGTTGGCATAGGCGCATTTTTAGTTGTGTCTTTGTTTCTTACCATCCTACTCTATTTTTTAGTCGGCAGTAAATTAAACAAATCTTCCCCAAGTTTAGTCTGTGACAATAGTCACAATCTCAGCCCAAGAGTTTTCCATCTTATTTTCTCCCTTTGTGCTCTTGAGGAGGGGGAATAAGAGAGCGGCTTGGTGGGGGTCTGGTAACCAGTCCATACTAACCCAGCACAATTCCTAATCTAGGTTTGCTCTTTGTAAAACTAAAGAGTGAATCACTGCTGTCTATTTATTTTTAGAAAAGAAATCTTGATATTCATTGCAGGCACAGTGCTGTAAATCATTCCATCACCACATTAAGGTCAAAAGACTTATATTAAGTAAAATAGTCATATTAACAACACCTTTAGATTAATTTGGGGGCTGTGGGGTTCTATTTTTCTAGCATGCTATGCAATCATATAAGGGTACACTTAGGAAACTTATTTCTTTGTTTGTTTTGACAACCACTATTGGTTTGCAACAGGGAAAAAACTCAATTTATCAGAAGCCTTCATAAATGAATAAACTATTTTGAAGCTTTTTGTGGCCTTGGAAAGTATCAACACCAGCATCTTCTGTTTTTTCATAATCTCACAGCTGATAAAAGTCCAGCTGGGAATCCAATTTAATTTGGTATATCAGGTCCCAGACAGAGACACTGAGTCACATAATTTTGTCATAAAACACAGGTTTTTTGAAAAGGTAATCTGCATGAACTGTTTTAACTGTATTTAATACTCAAGAAAAGCAAGAAAAGTGTGGTACAACAAAACTGGCAATTTTGCGTGTTTTCCATTTTATTATCAGATTAGCTTAAGGTTGAAAAATTAGATATTTTTTTAATTGATTAGGTTATTGATTATAAAGTAGGAAACACACTAGGGAAGGTATAAAAGGATAAACAAACTGGAGCCTGACAATCAACCTAGCAATTACCTCAGAAAGATGCTTTTCAATTCACTCTTTCATTTCTTCAACAATGACACTCTCTTGTTTTCATTCATTTATATCCTTGTTTGCCAGTTTTTATTTTCCAGTAGGAATTATCAGTATATACATATTTTATCGCAAATAAATCTGTCCCGATTCACTTTGTTGTTTCCACCTCCTCTCTCCTGTCTTTTCTTTATCTCTTGTGTTGATCTTTATCTTAAACCTTTTAAATGTAAATGAAACATTCACTACTTGGCCTTAGGGCTAATTAATTGTAAATCAAACATTCTATTTTATCAGGGGATGAGGGAGGAATTATATACTATTTTCAAGACTGTTACAATATTTTCTAAATCATGTATTATAAGAAATATTTACTTTACATAGATATTGTGCAAATCAGGGTCTCCATAACACATTTACTTTTCCACTGAGGTTTTGTACTATCTGTTAATAACATGCTTGGCAAATTCTAGTTTCTTTTTAAGCACTCTCTCCTGTTTCTTCTTCCTTTCTGTTCCTTTTCCTGCATATCACAACTTTTATCACCCTTCAGAAAGACCCAACAAACAAACAGTCAAACATGCAATGAAAATTAAATATTCCTGGATGTTTTTCTGAAGCAGAATTTCCCTCTTCACATTATTTCTGCACTCATATAATTGAGTTCTGGGAAGGGGATGATCTTAAAACACTGAAAATGCAACTCTTAAGTAACACAGGCAAACACAGCCCATTTCCCTTTTTAACTTGTTCACTTTTCATAGACTCCAGTCCTTGACTGCGACTTTCACCCACCCCACTCAACCTTAAGACCAATGACGAGCAAATGTCTTGCTGCAGGTATGCTGCTAGTTCTGAAAAAGAGGTACTTACATGGTTTTTCTGGGAAACACCTGTACCTAATATAGTGATGCAGCTTTATTTGACTCTGATCATGTAATACTCCCTGTAAGTAAAACCAACAATACTATTTAATATTCCCCACAAAACTTTTTGGAAAGGTCTTCCTCACTATCTTTTCAGAGGGACAGTACATTATGTTTTGCCACAAAACATAAGATGAGACGTTTTCAAAAGAAAAATATTGCTTCTCTAGGGTTTTTTTCCCCTACATCATGTAGTAACTTCTCCCTAAAGTCACTATCTGTACAATAAGACCTGAGTCAGCTGGCTGAACACAAGCACTGGAGAAACTGCCATGCTCTAAGATACCCAAGAGCATCTGATTGAGGCTGACAAAAATGGGGTTTACAGAAAACCCACACTTTTATGGATGGCAGAAAAGGGCAAACCAGATAGGCTATGCTTGAACAAGCGTGTATGGCAGTAGATGTATCTTTAGACAAGTCAGCCCCCTCCTTGTCACATCTCACTGAAATAAATAGAAAGCTAAATGTGGAATTTATTCTATGCATCTAGGGAAATCTTATCCCTTCACAGCAAACAAAGAATGAAGAGCTCAGCATGTGGTCAGAATACTTCTTATGTCTATGTAAAATTACAAACAATTAAAGCTTCTTTTCTTTTTTAAGTCAGTCTCAAGAAAGACTATATGACAATGCAATTTCATTCTTTTTCTCCAAGATGTCATTTGTGTACTCCCCACCTAAAATCAATACTACTACAATATCTACAAACCCCACCTAAAAAATCAATAATCTGAAATCAATAAAAAATTTTTGATTTGGTATGAAGAGACAATAAATGACTGTGACTTATAGGTTCAAATATATTTTTAAAGAAAACTTGATTTCTGTTAGTCTTTCCTTTGACTCTAAGCCTTGAATTTGGAGATCTTATCATCTTAAATTCCATTTACTTTCACAGGCCTACATATGCGTTTATCCACTTTCCAGCAATTTTTAAGAGGCTTTTTTTGATTCTGTGGCACATTCTAAAATTCACTGAAACAAAAGTGTGTCTTGAATTCTTTTGAGACAGCAAATACTGCAGAAAAAAAAAAATGGAGTTCAGTTTATGTTTGCTTTACAGTCTTGCACACATTTTTTCTGTAATTCAAAATCAGATGCACAGTCAAAGTTTATCCTTTCCAAATATCTATACTGGTATTTCACCTGAAATATACTTAGTCCAAGATGAAGACTGACTTCATGTTCATTCTGCTGTGTTCCTTTGCAGAGAAAGATTTTTGCATACACCTCTTTTACTCTCCATTATTCCTGTAACTCTAGAAACTCTTGAAAGTCCCATCTCGGTATACGTAGAATGCATTATTCTTAAGAACATCATAACCAGTTCTTATATCTATTCTTTTTATCTGGCCAACACTTTCTCCATACATTTTAACACTTCAATAGTATCAATAAAAATATTTCTAGTGTATCAGTACTGCAGCTAAACACATCTGTTTTGAGCCATAAAAAATAACTTCAGAATAACTCTGGTGTCAGAAAGCTTTTTTTTTTTTTTACTTTAACCTCAGCCAAACTACTTATCAGAAAATTTTCTAGATAATAAATATCTTTGTGATCAGGGATTTTGGCTACATTCCAAGTAAAATTGTCTCTTCAGTCCCTTCCTTTTCTTCATACTGTCTTGCTACATAATATGTTATGTATCTATGGCTTCAAGAGATATTAAAAAAAAAAAAAAAAAAAAAAAAAAAAAAGGAAGGGGAAAAAAAAACCAACGACCCAGCACAGAAAAAAAGCTCCACAAAACACCACAAGAAAATTGCAAGAGTACAATATAGGATGACCCACAGCAGAAACCTGTTTGTTAGTTTGCTATGGATAGAATCTACCCATCACTGTAAAGACAGCTTCATAGGAAAACCTTTTCTTCACTTTGATAGTGTGGTTAGGGGAATAGGGCTTATCTGTAGCCTTTTTTGAAAGGAAAGAATTAGACATTTATCTAGTTGGGAGACTGTGTTAAACTGTACAGATTCTGACTTACACAAACTGCATACCAACCCCTCAAAAAAAAAAAAAATTAAAAAAACCCAGAGCCTAACACGTACAATGTCCTCACCTACTTGCTAGCAAAAAAGTGGTGATTCCCAGTAGTGTGTGGGTTATTTATCTATTGATATTCAAAGTATTTCTATATAATCAAGATCCAAGACAGAATCTTTCTGTGTAAACAGCAAAGAAAATTGTTTTGAACTCAGCAGCAAAAAGACCCTGGTTTATAATTGCTCTTTCACCTCTCCAAAATATTTTCTTTTTTTTTTTTCTTTTTCTTTTTTTTGCCTTTTTCCCCCCTCCGCATTTAAAGATGATACAAATTAAAAGGTGAAAACTGAAGAAGTTATCTTTTAAAGTTCAAAATTATTTAAAAATAAAATATACTAATATACAGTATATTTCTCTCACTTTTTGGATATGCATGGCATGATGAAGGAATTTGTTCCTTGTGACTATTAAGAGTCTAAAACATCTGCTGAACAAGAAATATTATTTTTTAATATCTTTATTTACATTACCTTTACTAAGCCAGGTTTCACATTTCATGCCTTGGTGGTTTTAAAGTTGTTTATTGCTCTATTTTTCTTATCACTAGGGAACATGTTGAGAATTACTGTCACTTATCTGTCTTCAAGGACTTGTGTACTGGACTTGTATAGTTTTTTACCGAGGATGAGATGCCTTTGTTTCAGGCCACCAGAGAGCACTGTTGGATCGTTAAGATTGGCTTTTTTTTCTTTCTAGACATTAGCTAAAGTAATGACAACCAAGGAGACAAATAAAACTTTGCTAAATATTCTTTCTTTCTTACCACGTGACAAATGTCACCAGCACATAAGGGTAATAAATCAATTGGTCTTTTTGTTTTTTATAGTTCTGCATTCCTTCAACATTCTTTTCTTCTAAATAAATGAAAAGACCAGTGTTCCCAAGGATATAATTAATGATACAGTTTATGTCATCAACTTTCATAAACTTTATTTCACCCACCAGTCCAGTAGCACAGCTATGAGCACAATGACAGGACAATTGTGCAGATCACTTCTGGTTCCTCATTCAGGGAAAGAGAAAATCATCCCTTAATGCCTCAGTAAATGACATGGCAAGAAGTTGAAGACCATGCTGCAAACATACCTTTCCGTTGTGCCAGTCAACACACCCTAGCAGAAGCCATCCATTCTTTCAATTTTACAGGTGATTAATGCAACAATCGTGGCAAAGGTCAAGGAAATTGCATACAACTAGAAAAAAAGGGGGTGGTAGCTTTGTCTTCTGACTCAACTTTCTGCCCAAACCAAGAACTATGATGAAGAACCCAAGTCTTTGGTAGGTTAGAAAGTCATTTTGCATGTAAGTATATGCATGTGTGCCTATTGCAGAAAATACACATATGTATAACATACTAATTTATTTTAAATTCTCTTATTTTTGCGAGAAAGCTAAGCATCTTTCTCTATGCGGGTGTTTAAATTAAGCCTTACACTACATTGGCTGAACATAAGTTTGAGGCTTTTTTCATAATTCAGAAAACAACTATTGAATGAACCACTAAAACTACTTAACCACTTGGTACTTCACAATTTTAGGATTTAGGTTTTAAAGATATTTTAAGACCTTGTTTAGGATTTTTCAAAGACGGGGATTCCAAGATTATACAAGGTACTAGCTTCTACTTATTCTACTTAGATTCCAAAATTCTCATGTAAATTTATGTGTCTACGTGCATTTTTATTTTGAAGCTTGGTTACAAAAAAATGATGGAAAAATTGAAATGAACTTACTTTGATTAACAAATTATGAGATTTCTGGTGTAAGTATATAGAAAACCAAAAATTCCTAGAAAACCTTCTAGAAAATTAAATGTGTTCTAGAAAAAGCATGTCCTCTGGAAAGATACATCTCATAATTTTCTTACACCTAACTTAATGATGTTTACTGTATTGAGGAATATTTTGTGAGAATTCTACTTTTCTTATGGGACTAGGAAAAGATATAAAAATATAAAATGAACAATAACTAATGTCTTTATTCCAGCCTTGATTATAACTCATTTTTCCTAGCCTTCGTTTTAATGTAAGCAAATTATTCTGAAACTATGATGCAACATTTCAGTGTTAACTAGAATTTTCTCATCACATTGAGGCTTGGATATTGAAATGCATAACTATCAGTTTTACTGATTATTTCTAAATTTTAACGTAGCATACATCATCAAACAAATCCTTACTTTTTGTTTTGTTTTGTTTTTCCCCTAAGCATACCTTACCTTCACAGTAAACTTTGGAATAGAGTACAATGCAAAAACATCTTTCAGTGTTTCCAAAGTGCAGGGTTAAAAAGACTTTTCCTTTGAATGTATCTGCAAAGTAAGCATTTTTCCTTTGTATCATTATAAAAATCTACTAATGAGCTTTTTTCTGTTATCCACAACCAAGGTGTTATAGACTTTATTGAAATTATCTGAGCTTTTCCACTGGCTCAGAGATGATGATAGAAAATGCTTGTTTCCACAATATTAATTCTTGTCCTTCTCCTCCAGACTTTAGTCAGATAAAATGTGCGTTGGAATTTTTGCTTGGGTAAGGACTTCAAAATATCTATATATTAAAATGAGGAACAGGACAAATGTGATAATCTTCTTAACCTGTTTTCTTGATTATTGCATTCTGCTATTGCAGTATTTTCATATCTATGCCATGTATTATATATGTGAAGTTTATTCTCATGCTTTAAAAATAACTAAAACTAATAATATTAAAAATGTAATCTGTAAATAACACTTCCATATCATATAATTTTGTTCTAACTTTGAAATTACTTTTATAAAGATATTTTCATGGGAAGAAATAAGCAATTGGAACTGGAGAGAAAAGAAGAAAAAAGGGTTTTGAGGCAATTTTTTTTTTCCTTAATTGATTTGATCCTCTGCTTAAGGTCCTCTATATGTCATAACTGCATTTTTTTAGTATATCAGTGCAAAACCAGGGTTGTTGTTGTGATTTCAAGCAATTTATAGGTAATTGGGAAAGTTAGCCCAAAGTAATCTTAAGTGATAGTGTCTGTATGTAATCCAACTTGAGAAACATTTGCTGTAAATCATAGATCAAAAAGCAATTGAATTATGAACTAGAGAAAGAAAGAAGAAACAAGTGGAAATTTTTATTTGTGATTCAGGGACTAATTTGAATCCTGAAAAGCTCATGTGCAGTCCCTGACTACAATACAAATTTCAAGGTTGATTTTGAACTAATTATTTAGGGTCTGATTTTTAGAAGGATTTTATATAACAACAACAAAAACAACTTGGATTTTTTTAAAACCATGTAAAAGATCATTTCCAAGAATGGAAAATTGGAAAGAGTATAGCAAAAATAGTTTGGTTTCCAGTAATAAATGAAGGCCAATACACTTGCATGCACAAATATAGTGTCCTTAAAGCAAGTTAATTGCAGAAGACCAAAAAAAAAAAAAAAAAAAAAAAAAAGAAATGATAGCCAGAAGTTTATGTTCTGTAGTTAATTTTAGCTCAAGTTAGGAGTCAGCATACCTTTTCTGACTGTGGAGGTGATTAATCACTGGAATAAGTTATCCCAGGAAGGTGTGGATTCTTCATCTTTTGACATCTTATAAGAGACAGAATACCTGTTGAGAAGACACATTGTAATTCAAGTGCAGGGTTTTTTATGCCCACACTGCATTATTTGCTCAGTATTATACACGTTATCTAATATGTCAAAGTTTAACCCAGATAATCTCAGGGTTTTTTAACCTTAAAATCCCTGTGACTGCTATAGGGCAACAGGTGAAGTAGAGCAATATAAATGTTAAAAATTTGGTGATACCTGTGGTTCAAGAGATTCCACTGCCCACCTCGTTCCAGATTAATTGTGAAACTGTGAACAGAGACTTGAGGTTAATAGGAATTTTGGTCAAAGTTTGAGGAATACCATTTTAATTTTGTGAGATAAGAAAAAAGCCCAAAACTTGCTTCATGACATTTCTTCAAAAACCACACCCAACTGTGTTCAGTAGAACTTCAGATCAGTAGTCCTACTTCATTTAAATAACATAACCTCCTACACTGCAGCTGCCACAACTCTTGAGTCTCGTAAGCTATTATCACTAGGTGACAGTAGTCTTTACAATTACGTCCCACTGCTATGAAGGTAATTCTAAAGACAGTTTACGTCACCTGACAAGTTTGAAGTTCTATTCAATTTGTTGAAGTAATGGGCTGTTTTAAAGGAGTTCAAAATCAAGAACCAAGGACCTTCTGCTATAGGCTATTCTACCTTTTCCTTTTTACCATGTGTGATTAAAACGTTTCTCATGTTAGTAACTCAGGTTTTAATATCCTTATTAATTAATTACTTGTTCCAGTAAAGTCCCAACCCTGTACAGTTATAGTACCTTGTGGGATTGACAAGTTCCTGTTATAATAACTTCTTTTTCCATTCTGAAAATCCTTTTTCAATAATGGCATTGACATGAAAATTTCCTTCACATCACTTGTGAAAATCAAGTATTAAAAAGAATCTTAATAAGTGCAATCATATTTTAATCCAAAACCATTCTCAGTAAAGCTCTTTAATCAAAACTCTTTCACATGCTGGCAAAAATAGGACTAGATTTATGAACTTATTCAAATGACTTGACAGCAAAAATAGGTCAGTGGGATGCAAAAATCCCATGTTTCTTATACAGCCTTTTGTTTCCAACTATCTTTGTCTTTTGCTTAGAAACATGCATTCATTGGACACTTGCAAAGTCTATAAATTAGCTTTAACTCAGTAAGCCACGTGCACACACTTTTAGGTAAAGACCATCATTTTGATTGCAAAATCTGCTAGCTTTAAGCAATTATAAAGTTGTTGCATTTTGAAAGAATATGGGGATGTATAATTTGCACTTGATGTAAGTCAGACAGCCTTTCTAAAAAAGCAACCACACTGACCCTGTTCATACATCAAAGCTTTGCTGAAGTCATTTTTGACTGTGTAAGTCCACGATCCTCTCTGAAACACTGAAACACACTATACAGTTTCTATTGCCTCTTCTGCTGCTTTGCTTGCTATCTCTATTTCTGCTAATATCTATGCAAGAACAAAGCTTGTCACCTTGGCCATTTTAGAAATCTGTTAAGTGAATTCATATGGATGGATAATGAATCATATGCTCAGAGAACACAAAAGTTTAAAAGATAGTTATAAAAAAAAATGTAAATATGCGAACAAGCCTTTCTCTCCTGCAGAAAAAAAAAAAAAAATCAACAACCAAACAACCAAACAAAAAAAAAAACCCAAAACGTATTACAATAGCTACTTAATTTCTTCTAATTTTACACAGTGGATAACTTACGTATGGAATTTCAGAGAATTTCCCATGGCGAAAAAAAAATCACTTTCTATAAATACTGAATAAATGAACTCTAGTAAAACAATGAAACAGTCTCATTCCTTAAACTTCTCTTTTAGGTTAAAAGTATTTTGCCTTCTCTAAAACTTAAAGACACCACATTTTTGTTCATAGTTCTCTTTCCTAATGCAGTGCTTGCTTCTATAAGTTGTTATAAATCTTCTGTAAGTAGCCAAGTAGCAGAGAAAAGCCTGAAGGAAGTTCAGTAACCTAAAAAAAAATCCACCTTTGTGAAAGAAAAAAATTCATCTTACACGTTAAAGTATATTAGAATGCATAGCTAAACAGTTTATATATTCACTTCTGTAGCTGGTCATGCACAAATTCCTTTTGACAGCAGTTGAGGTCCATTGCAGAAATGTAGTGGTCTACACAGCTAGAACTGAGCATCTATTTCCAGTAGCTCTTCATGGACTGTATAAGGAATACATTTGTGATTAAACTTAAACTTTTAATGAATTAGAGAATTGTTTCCTACTTTGTGTAGACTGCGCCAGCAATTGATAAGCATTGTTGTGCCCTAGTCACAGGATTAGTTCAAGGGGTCCTTGAAACAAAGTATTTTTTAAAAACCATCCACACTACTATAGTAACTACTTAAGGAACATGAATAAAAAGTACCATTTTAATTAGATAAATATCTCAGAAGCAATTTCATTTTTACCATTGATTACAACTGCAAATTAATTTTTATCTCAGATTGGTTGACTGACAGTAGCTGAAGACAATAACATTAAAATTGCTATATAAAGCCCCCCCATTTCCCATTGAGAACTCTAACTACCAAACTCTTATGATCATGATGGTACTACTTTCACTACTCCACCTCTTACGTCTTGTGCTGCTCCCATTAACTCCTCAAACATCTTCTAAGGAAAGAAGATAGGCTGGCTACCTAAACCTGGATCAGAATACAGCTCCCAGAGGCAGATATCTGCTTAGAAAAGACAATTCTGAATATCCATGTGAGGATAAGATCAGCCGTTCGGGAAACTTTTAGGCTTAACCATCTTCTCTAATGGTCCAGAAAACCCTTATAGGCACTCAAAGAGGGTTGCTGTCTCATACCCAAGTACCAGATGGTCTGCTGATGAGACTTCAGTGGCAAATATTTCATCCTTGTTTTCTAAAAGTTTGTGTTTATAACAGTGTTATTATTATTTTAGAAAATATGCTTTTAAAATATTTTTATGATCACGTATGTTCTGGATTCTAGTTTTGGGTTGAAAAGCCAACTATTTCAGTTTGCATATACCTATTGCTTTTACAATGAAAAATCTCAAGGAATACGTATTTTTCCAACCTTTCACTATTCTAAAACAGCTGATCTATTATTTCTTTAATTCTATTCATTTCTTATCATTGTCAGATGATACAAAGTAAAGTTAATATTTACTTTCCTTTATGACTCACCAAGATTCTTCTGTTGATTCTATTTTTATTTTTTTTTTAATTACTGAAAAAAACTGAAGTACTTGTATCAGGCAGGTTTGATAGGTGTGGCATATATTGAAAGTCTTATATATGTATGGACAGATGTGTTGGAAATACACCAAAAGTGTGTGGTTATTCTAAAATAAAAGGTCCACATTTAGGATAAAGGAAACTGTTGTTCAATAAAGACAGCTTAGCATCCTGAACTTTATTAGATATGGTGCTAAGACAGAGATGTTACGTACACTTACATTCTTTCATACTTTTATGTATATTGGACGCCCAAAATAACTCATTAGTTTTCACTTTTGCCTGAGTAAAGCAAATTTGTGTTGCTTATTTGCTTTATACCAAGGACGCTTCACCTGCTATATATAAACTTTTCTTGCAGCTTTTAGTAACTGAACTACACAGTTTCTAGATCTGATATATCCCTACTGGAGAGGCTGCAGTCAATATAAAGCAGAAATCCTAATCACTTTGATACCTAACAAGTAAGAGGTATTGCAGGAACACACTGATATAAAAACTGCAGGACAGTTAACAAAACTATAGATGGATGTCCCCTTCAGTAACTTCTAGGGAGTTTTACAGCAGCACGAATAAAATCATATAAAGATCCCATCAAATCCTGTCATTGCATCTGCATTAAGCTCTGTAGCATTGTACAATAACAAAAATACACGAGTACCCCTGAAATTCTTATTACCTGTTGAATTCAAACCTCTGAGTAACTACAAAAGAACAATTAGTACCTTGGAACCTGAGTTGATCTTGAATTTGTTACTCAATAAAATCAGTCATTGTAATGGAAAAGACTTGATAAATATGTGGTTTTTAAAAGAATTTGAAAAAGCTGCTTGCAAAATTTGCAGAAGATTTAGGTCCCTTTCTTGCTTGACCATGTATGCATTTTTATATTTAAGATTAAGCAGTAGTCACTGGCTATCAAGACTATTTCTGGGTGCATGGACTATCTCCTCTTACCTGAGTACCCTAGCAGTAAGCATCCAAAAGATACTGTTTTCACCTTTTCTGCTCCTAGTGTTAGGACTTTTACATTCTTATGCAGTTTTACATACATGACAACCTCTTTAATCCTGCAGAGAAAATGGAATAATCTGCAGCCAAAAAAGTCTGCTTTTGGAATATGGAAAGTATGGATTCACGCCCCACAAAACATGTTGGAGTGAGAACTCAGGTAGCCAATGCCAAGTTTTAACCTCTTGTGAAAAAACTTTGACAGTATTCTGTCCTCTCTGAATGGCTGTGGAAGAAGAAAAAACAGGGAACTAGCCAGATGCATCCAAATATGTGAGTTAAGCCTTTACATGAAGAAAATTACTGCAGCCTGTGGACCTTGTTTCCCAAAGATGTTTTTCTTCATCCTTGTGTTAGTGCCAAAATCCATTTTAGTGTATATCCTATTATAAACATTTTGGGTGTCAGCTGCTGTGAATGCCTGTGTTAGAAAGCCAGAGCTCACCATTCATTGCAACTTATTCACAGTATTGTGTACCCTTCTATCTTTCTCCCCGAGTCAAGACTTTTGATCACACAGCTTTGTGCTTCACAATGCCTAAGTCATTATTTGGGTTCAGTACACAGTGAGCAGTTGGATTTTGACCATGTAAAAAGATTTAATCAATGTTCCCAACAGACATATTGATAGAACAAAAGAGCTAGGGCATTTGTTGGTGGTTGTGGTTTTGCTTTTGTTTCTGTTTATTTAAAAAATATATGTATAATTACTGTACTATTGTTGCAGCCTTATCCATAATCTCAAATTTTTAAAAAAGTAATTATCCAAAAATCAGTCTATGATGTCTTTATCCTTTTAGATTGCAGAGTACTGCAATTTACTATAGCCTGAGGCTTATACCTCCTGTAAGTCACATTACTCGGTAAAAAGGCACTACAATACAGTGGAATGTTATTTAAATATTTAGGTGCATTTTCCTAAGGTTTTTTTTGGAAAATTCAGTTATGTGAGCACGGAAAAAGCAAAACTTTCTCTTTCTTTAATGAGGCACAACTTAACTAAAATATCTGTAATCCAAGGTAATTAACTCAAACTTATTCTATAGGTATAGCAAAAGGACAGAAACTAGTTTTAGAAATCAAAATATATGCCAGAGATTTCTTTTATTGCTACACTGTAGTAAATAGAATCTCTTATTTTTATGTCTGTATATCTGAACCTGTTTCAACAGGATCAACACAGATCCAGAAATGTACAACATCATTAGGCTGAAGCTTTCAAAAGGTAAAGTTGCCACTAGTTTTCCTTGGTAACTGAGTACCAACATCCTTTCAAAATTTCACCTTTAAATATATCAGTCCTATGCTATGCAAGTATTTATGAATATGGTGTTTGAGAACTAGCTAATTTGTGAAAGATTTGCTTTGCTCTTGTACTGACTTGAACTTGTTTGGGTTTTTTTTTTTTTTTCCATTTCATTTCAAAACAAAACCAAATGAACAAACGTATACATTTTGAGACAATTTGTTTTATTTTCAGGGGTAGTATGGGCTGTTAAGAAATACACTGTCTCTCACCAGGTATTGGCACTGTGTAGGAATGTAAGTCATGCTACCACATGTGCATGACTGGACGTCATCCCTTTTTATTTGCTAGACACATGACCCTCACATGATGGAACATGCAGGTTGTCTCAGTTCATACGATCCAGTGGATAAAATCTTGTTACATGATTAAATGTATATTTACCGCACGGCAGAAGCCCTTTCCTCATAAGGTGCTGACATGGTAGATGTACACTCAGTAATTTCTTTCTCCAAAAATCTGTGGTGTCTTTCCTAAGAATAAAGAATAAGATCTGGACAGAATTATTAGCAGTTTTGCAGAACAATGTAGTTGAGAACTTGTGAACTGATGGGGAAAATATGCTGAAGGCTATTAGCTTCCCAGAAGGCAGAGAGCACTATAAGTATATGAGGATGAAACTTAGTTTGTGATATTTAACTTAGAGATGTTTAATGTGGTTTTGAAAGTTTGTGATGGTTCTTTTTTGTTTGTTTTTAAATATAATAAGTAAATAATACATTTTAAACTCTGACAGTTGTGCAAGGCAATTCTGAAGACTTCTAAAAAAAGACAACTTTTAAATTAATCATATGAAGTCCTGACAAAATAATAAGACGTTACCAGTAGCACTGTGCTAAATAGCAAAATTTGTGGTCATTAGAGAACGTAAAGCCCACTGCAACTCTAAGCTGTTTCTGTTGGCCTAGACCTTCCATTTCATTTTAAAACCCCAGAGAAGAGATAAGCTATTTCTTCTGTTTGTGATAAATTGGTAGAGAATACTTTGATATACGTGTGTAAAGCATACAGAAGTTATGTACTAATAGTGGTAAAAATAGATCCAACAATAGGAATTGTAAACTAGAAGCCGGTTTAAATTTCCAGAGAACAACGATCTCTTTGGGGCATATTTCTGTATACACAAGAATGACTTCATGGCTTTAGCCAGAACTGAGAAATACAAAATAGCCTTTGATATTCCGTTCTGGGTCACCTTGTTTTTGGCATTGTTTTTTTTTTTTTCTTCTTGATCTCCACTGGCTTTACTAACATCTGAGTCTTGTTTTAAGCTTGCTGATTGCATTGAGTTTGTATTTGCTATGCAATAAGCTGGCACTAAGAAGGATTTTGATCTTTAATCTCGTTCAAGGGATTCTAAGCAGCTCTGATTGCAGCCATAGGCAATACATGTACTAAATGAGATTGAAGAACAAATTAAAATAAATAATGTTTGAGTAAATCACTTTGTCCTGGTTAAATGCATTTAACAATTTCATTTTCCCTTGCAAAGCACATTTTAAAGAAATTAGCAAGTGGTTTATTTTTTTTGATGTAAGTATAATGAATCTTTTTCCACACAGAAAAACTAACGTCATTAAAGTTGTGTGTCTACTCCATGTATTACAATAGCTTCAAAGCTTTTGGGTAGAAAGCTGACAAGAAGTCAGAGATCTGTAAAATATAGCGCTGCATTTATTGCCAAAGGCAAAGCATGGGAAATTGGTTAAAGCTTTCTTAACAATCATAGTTCGCTTGAGTAATGATGTTTTAGGCCCTTTGACTAACAGTAGTTCCTGCAGCCAGACAATAACAACTTCATATAGTTTGCATTGCTCTAAGAAATAAAGCCTAGTAATGAACTAGCTAGAGAAAGAACAGCAAAAAGCAGTTTTATTTGATCCAATTATTTTAGTAATCTTCCACCTGCCGATATTTACTTTCCTTAGAGTAACATTTTTATGATGTGTTTCTGTATTTGTAAAAAAGAAAACTAAACGATATACTAAAAAGGTTGTCCGAAACTGCAATAAAAGGAAAAAATAGAAATGATAATACATAGGTTTAAAAAAAAAAAAATTACTCCAAGTGGCAAATTAATAGCATAACTAAGATTTGTCAGTATATTATCTATGTTAAACAGGTAAAAATACCTGATAATCTCATAGACTAAACCCTGTTTGGCCACAAGTCCAAAGAGAAAAAAATTAATCATTACAGCATTTTGAGATCCATCATTTTATATTAATCAATTACTTCTCTGCATGTGGATATGTTTGTATAATTTAATGTCTGTAAATATGAAATGTCAAAGCAGCATATACACCAGTTCAGAAAGGAAGAACGGTTACAGACAGTGTCTTAGTGATCATTCTGATGTCAACTTTTTTTTTTTTCTTTACTGGTTAGAAGAAAATGATCAGTTCAGTCTGACGGTACTCATGTTTAACAGGCAATGCATAAACAAAATTCACAACTTAGCATTGACTTTTAGCTGTTTATTCAAATCTGCTCTCCAACTTTATTCACCAATCCTGCTGCATAGTTCTGGGGAAAAATCCATGGCGCTTTTGATACAACTTGGTGCCCTTACAGAATTCAGGGATGAAGTCCTGGCCAATTCTGCCCTATTGCTAGTTTCTGTTGTTTTCAGCAAGACAAATATTTAATCCATGTTGGATCAGGAATTATTCAGCTCCTCTTAATTTCATCTAGCATTATTTTTATATGCTTCAGTATTCCCCTTCCACTCTTATGTAAAATTTCTTGTGTACTACAAAGCACATGAATGAATCACTTTTCATGTAACTTCCCTCATATTTACTGTTAGAGCACCTTAACAGAATTTGACTGTATACTACCAGTGCTCAGAGAACTTGAGTAGCTGGAATGTTAATTATCTGTTAATATTTCAGATTTTTTTTTTCCAAACACAGACTTATACAGCTGTTTATGTACCTTACCCTTCTCCCCTCCATCCCCCAGCTCTAAAAAGGAAATGTGAAAAAGCTTTTACTCATAAATGAAAAGAAGTCTTTGGGCTTGTTGAAATTGAACTTTTCCTCAGTTGTGCCCTTTGTGTGATGCAGCGCATTCCCACACTGCTGTTTTGGAAAGAAATAGGATTAAAACTATACAAGTTCTTCCATTATGGAATCCAGTATAGAATTTTGTACATACTCGTATCATATATTCAGCTGATAACTATAATACTAACATAATGACCTTATGCTTGTTTTGAATCTTTTACAATACCCAAAGCACAAATAAGATTATAAAGGTAGCATTTCTCTAGCTGCTGATAGCAGCTTTTCTGGCCCTTCTCTGTGCATTGATATTTCACCTTGTATTGTTGGTCCAGGTCATTTTACATTCTAGTCTAAAGTAGTACTCTGAATCTGAAGAACCCCTATGCATTTTTTTGGAGAAAAAGATATAACTGCAAAAGGTTGTTGTTGGTGTTTGGTTGGGGGTTTTTTGGTTTTGTTTTGTTCTGGTTTTTTTTTTTTTTTTTTTTTTTTTTTTTTTACTGTATAAATCAAGTAAAAATGTGGTTTGACTCATCTTGGAGAAAGTTCTGATGCTGTACAAGAAGTGGCTGAGAGAACTGGGGTTTTTTTTAGTATGGAGAAGACTCTTACTGCTCTCTAAAACTCCCTGACAGGAGGCTGTAGGCAGGTGGAGGTAGGTTTCTTCTCCCAGGTAAGAAGCAACAGGACAAGAGGAAATGGCCTCCAGTTATGCCAGGGGAGCTTAAGATTGAACATTAAGAAAAAAAAAATTCACTGAAAGGGTGATGAAGCATTGGAACAGGCTGCCCAGGGAGATGGTGCAATCACCATCCTTGGGCGTGTTTAAAAAATGCATAGATGTGGGACTTAGTAGCCCTGGTTTGATGGTTGGACTTGGTGATCTCAAAGGTCTTTTCCAACCTAAATAATGCTATGATTTATAATTCTAGAAATAAAAAAAAAAAAAAAAAAAAAGAAAAAAATGCTGGAGAAAGAGTTCCTTTCCTCTAAAAGAATTCCCAGTAACATGAGAAATGGTTAATACTGGTTTATAGCTTGCTTCCCTCAATATGATGTAAAACTGTGCTTTCCAGTAGAATACTTGAATCACCAAACTATACTGTACTCCAGTGCAGTACATGTTAAACTGGTCTTAAGAGAGCTGTAAAGGTGGAGTGCACCTCCAGAAAAAACAACAGGGTTTGGGGACAGAGATGCCCAGAGGATATGGCCTTTTAGCAAGGCTTTTGATCAGAGGAGAAGACTACACAGAAAAGATATGTAAAATAATTATATTTTCTCTGAGGAATGGGACATGTTGGCACAATCCATCTAGCTCACTTAAAGGAAAACAGCAGCTCTTCTTGAAGGAAAGATTCAATATTTTTAAAAGTTTCACGTGAACGCAGAGGAAAAAAGAAAGAAAGAAACAACATTCCTTGCCCCCCCCCCCCCAAAAAAAAAAAAAAAAAAAAGGGGTGGGGGGGAGAAGGATAGGTGGCGAAGAAAGAGATAATGTATGTGAGACCAGTGCTTAAGTCTCTGGAGTTTATCAGCCAGGTGAATAATATAGAATTGGTTCACCCACGTACCCAAGCTAGCAGGCTGTATCAAAGCACAGAACTGTTTCAAATGGCTGTTCAGAAAACAGATGCCTTGAGTTGATGTCCAAAGCTTGTTACCACTTTGGTGTGCAAACAAAGAGTATTGAAACTGTCAAGTAGCATGGGATAATCCACGATTAATAGTAACAGGCCCATTCATAGAAGTCTGAGAAAGCAAATAACAGGCTTTCATTGGATGCTTATAGAACAATAGAACATTTTAAAATTAAATTATTGATGGAACAGGTCTGGATTTGATGCAGTTCTGCATATTTTTAATCAAATACTGTGTCATTTTATGTGAATAAAAGTATTAAATGACTATATTTGGGAAATATGCTGTTGGATTTAGCAATAAAGTGCAATAGGTCCCCTAGAACCTCTTACTTAATCCAGAAAATACTTAGTGGTCTAATCAGGATTTTGCTTGACATTTGGAGAGCATATTAGAAGACCACTTGCTGGTAAATACAACTAGTACTTCATCTTGTTTGATAGCACCTGCATTATTTGATAGCCTGTGACATCTTTGAATTATGAAGAAACACTGTGAGCCACTCTGCATTTAATTAAAAACAAACAAACAAAGTTTGTGGCTGTTTTTTTTGTAATGCACTCAAATTTATATAACACAATATCTATTTAACTGTAACATAAGTAGAACTTTTCTCCTGTACAAGGATAGATTACACAGTCTATTAGACTACAGTTCTGGGTGCCACATTATAAGAGGGATGTGAAGGTCCTTGAATGGGTCCAGAGGAGGGCAACAAAGCCGGTGAAAGGGCTGGAAGGGATGCCCTATGAAGAGCAGCTAAGGACCTTGGGCTTGGCTAGTTTGAAGAAAAGGAGGCTGAGGGGTAACGCTGCTCTCTGCTGCTTCCTGAGGAGAAGCAGAGAGGTAGGTGCTGATCTCTTCTTCCTGGTGTCCAGTGATATGATGTATGGGCATGGTTCAAAGTTGCACCAGGGGAGGTTTAGACTGGACATTGGGAAGCATTTCCTTACTGAGATGGTGTTCAAACACTGAACAGGCTTCCTAGAGAGCTGGTTGGTGCCCTACGCCTTTCAGTGTTTAGGAGCCATTTGGACAATGCCCTTAAGAACCTGCTTTAGCTTGGTCAGGCTTGAACTAGTCAAGTAGTTGGACTAAATGGTCATTGTAGGTCCCTTCCAACTGAACTATTCTATTCTATTCTTATCACCAAGGATTTCACTAACAAGGATTTCACTAACATTTTGTCAGCAATCTCTTTCAAAAGACGGAAGAAAGAGCCAATCATTGTGGGAACTTTTTTAATGCTAAAGGTTGTTGTTTCTGTCTTTAAAAAAAAAAACAACATCAGTGGTCTCAATAGATTCTTCTTGCCCTTATTAAATATCACATTATTTCCTCTTTTGTCTCTGATCTTTTTACTACTTTGTTGATTTGCCTGCAAATGCATGCAACAGGGATTATACGTATCTACAAGCAGACTTACAAAATCTTCTCAAGGCAAATTCATTCTCTTCCTTCAGATTCATCTCTCGATGTATTGTGACCTTGACACTGACTTTCCTAAGAATACAAAACCATTCTTAGTTACAGTGGCTTATACCAAAATTAAATTGTATTTTTATCAAGATACACTTTTTACTGAAGAACTATGCTGAATATGAATATTTTCTTGAAATTAAATGGTAACCTAAGCATGGAAGTTGTCAAGTCAAACTCTTAAATCCATGCAGGATTTTTCTAGAAGTCAAAATACAGAAGTCAATGAGATAAAACTTGTGTAAATGCTACAAAAGTGTGAAAAGACTTGAAATGGTGTTCAAGCCAAATGATCACAGGTGATAACATGAGCATTTTTATTTTTTCTAAGTCTTTCCTGATTTTATATACAAAATTTGTCATCACAGAAGCTCAGAGATCACTGAAGGTTTAACAGTAAAATACGCTAATATTGATAATTATAAAACCAGAAAGTTATGATTGGTGAGCTTTTGTATTAGAAACTTTATGGTTTAATACAATCTTTCTGTATCAATAGCAGAGTTAAAATACTTCCTTGGCCACAAAAGGCAGCATGGATAACGGGAAGCATTTATATATGGAACACTATTCTCAAACCCTTGGGTGAAATCACTTCTTTATTATGGTCATTCTGCAATATCCTTTTGGGTTAATTTTATTGCCTTTCACCATAATTCATGAATCCTGATAGCACCAAAACACATTTAGTTCAACCAGATCATCAAACTGCTTATTTTTCATTATTTTTTAAGGTTAACAATGATTAGGTGAAATTTGTAAATTGTTAGAAGATAGAAAAGTGTTAACAATGGGTACATTAGATTATGCAGTTACAACATGCTGAAAACATTAAATATAGACAAGTTACAACACCCAGAAGTCTAGGGACCCTAAAAATTTAATAAGCTTTAGCTGCTGGCAAGAACCTAGCAGCTGCAGGGACAGAGGAGGAGGAAGGTCTGTATTGGTAGCATGTATATTGTTAGCAAGAGTACTGTATCTTCAAAACCTTTTTGTTTTATTGCTGAAAGTTTTCACAAATTGTCATCTACTGTATATATGTATGCAAGTAGCTATTGCTCTTTTTACATATTTTGCAAAAATAGTAGGCAAAAACTCATACTCCAAAAAATCTTTTTTCAGTGTTTTAGAAATATTAAGTCTCTGCATATTTATTCTTTTATATTCTGAACCTAGTTGTCTGTTCCCTTTTATGTACCTTTTATGAGCATGAGATGATCTTTATGAACAGGATTTTTTTTTTTTTTTTTTTTTTTAATATATACATACGATATAGGAAGAAGCTATGTTCGGGATACAGATATGGAAACAACATGCTGTTAAAAGACAACGATCAGTTCAGTCGTACAGTAGTCTTGTTTAACAGGCAATGCGTAAGTGAAAGTCACAACCTAACATTGTTTTTTACCTATTTATTCAGATCTACTCCCCAACTTTATTCTCCAGTCCTGCTGCAGAAGGAATGGCACTGGAGCACATATACTGAAGACTAATACTCTTACAGCACATTAATTTTCTTTCCCTCTACAGCAAAGATATCTGGTTCTTCATATTTCCAGCCAACCTAGAGTCTACTTCAACTGAATCTGAAAGAGTCTGAGACTTTGTTACTAAATAGACTTCTGAAAAGGAGCTGTGGCATGTCTTACATACTATTACATTATGATGTCACAATCTCAATATTTAGGTTGTGTACTGTGACTGAAGTATTCAGCTTCAAAAGATTTTAGAAGATCCCCATTATAGGACTCACTCATTCTAGAAATGCTTCACTCACACTAGGCTAAGCCACACGAGGTTAGTAGGCTTTCACACACACACCCATTTAAATGCTTTCTAGAGGTAGAGCTTTTTCTTGTTTAATTTGTCTAAAACTCTATCTTGGCTAGAGAACAACTGTGTCTAGAGACAAAAAAGAACAAAAAAAGACAAAACAAAACAAAAAAAATCTTTTATATGATTATTTTGGGAAACAGTCTCAACACCTGTTAATTGTACCTTTTTATTTGCAAAGCTAGAGCCAAATTTCAAACATGCCAGTACAGAACTGTGCATATTTTTTTCTCAGTCTTGGACAGAGTGACATGCACTTTAAATTTGATGTAAAACAATGGTAAGATTAAGTTGTCTATATGGCAACCTCCCAGTTCAGAGATGAAATGCAACAACTATAACAGTATACAGTGTAATGTCCCAGAGACAGAGAGAATAAAACCAAAAAAAAGCTGCAGAGTATAAAATGTTATTTTTTAAATGTGTAGTGTGTTGACCCCAGCCAATATCCATCCAGCCTCTCACTCACTGCCCTCTCCATAGGACAGAGAGAAAATGAAAGATGAGAAGACTCATAGACCAACGTGACGCCAGTTTAATAAGGAAAGCAAAAGCTGCTTGTACAAACAAAATGGGGGTGGGGGGGGGGGGGGGAATTAATGCACTACTTCCCATCAGCAGGTAGATGCCCAGATGCTTCCTGGAGAGCAAAGCCATGCATAACCAGTAACATCTCCCTTTCCCCTTTCTCTTCCTGAGCACAGCATAATTTGGTATGGAACATCCCTTTGGTTGTATTGGGTCAGCTATCCTGGCTATGATCCTCCCAACTTCTTGTGTACCCTCTGTTTACTCACCCTGGGGGTGGAAAAGGGGAAGGGAGAGGAAGGAGAGGGGAGAGAAAAACTTGATACTGTGTAAGTATTGTTTAGCAATAGCCAAAAGACTGGTGTGGTATCAACAGTGTTTCACCCATAAATGTAAAGCACAGAACAATATGGGCTGCTAAGAAGAAAGTTAACTCCAGCCCAGCCAGGTCCAGTATGAAATTATACCTTTCAAAAACAATCAAGGGAAGCTGGCATTTTTAGAGACCTTTTGCTTGGGATTTTCATTAGTTACCATTAGTGTTAGTGCTACAATTTTAAGAACAATTCTATTTAGAACTGTTGATTTAGAATATAGAATTTATTTAGAAACAATTTTAAAAATTCAGTATTTGAGGGTAAAAGTCCTTCTTAAAGTCAAATCTTTAAAAATGTTTACAGCTGAGCAAGGAAATAAAAGATACTTAAAAATGCTAATAATTTTTTGGCATAAACACATACACTGGTGAATATATTGCATCTGGGGTTTATACAGAGCAAGTATCAACATTGGCTCTTATGCAGTACTTTATGTAGTGAGGTTAACAATTATGAAATATCTCATTAAATTTCATAAATGTATTTACAAATGAAGAACAGGCTTTTGATCTTCCAACCATTGCAAATATTATTAACAAAAGAAGTTGAAACACCAGACTTGTAAGGAAATTCAAAATATGCAAAAGTTTTATCAGAAAATACAGACATTATCTTTCCTGCAGCTGTCAAATCAGTAAAGTAAAATTACAGCAATTTTCAAAATAAATGAAAATTCTCACTTTATGCTTAGGCTCACACTAGGAGGGCAAGAGAAGGAAAAGATGGTATAATATTTTTAATACAGCTGGGATGAAGAAAAGCATAGTCAACGTGGGGCTGACTTGGTTGAAGTGTAAGATGAAATATTACTTCTAGGCTATCAGTCTAACCCTGAGTTCATACTCACAGAGAAAATCTATCCTTCCAGACTACAGGTGCATAATGTTAATATTTGTATTTTAATGTATTTTTCATGAGATTCATCACCAACTATATAGCCTTTGTTATCTATGGGTACTATAATCAATCTATGAATACTTCCTGTGGGGAAACATCACCTACACAGAAAAAAAGACTTGCTACCTTATAAAAATCAGTCAAAAGACTAACCAACCAGACTTTAAATTGTACTAGCATAGGATAGATCTGCTGCAAGAGGCAAAATTATTAATCCCTTTCATAGCAAGGGAGTGCTATGTCACTCCTGAGCTCATGGAGAGGGACAGTGGAAGAATTACCTTACTCCCCAGATAGAAAGATGTACAGTCACCAGAAAGTAAGGTTTTTGCCCCTTCCTGCTTGCATCTTTTCCCAGTTTCTCCTGCTTCACTAGCACTGTTTAGAAAGTCACCAGTTTTGGAATAAAGTGGATATCCAGTACAGTAAGTCCTAGAGTTCTGATTTCTCCACTGTACCTCCCTTTTAGTTGATTGTTTATACTTTAAAGCACATGGACAAAAGATGCAATGATCCATCAGATGTAAATTCTGTGGTGCTACAGAAAGTGACAAAAAGGGACATTTCCAATAGTAGAATCTTAACTTCTTTCAGACCTGATGGCTCACAACAAATGCTAGAGCATAAAATGTAACTCAGGTTGTGTGACTTAGAAAATAAATTTAAAAAATGTTACCTGTTTACATTAAGTTCATATTTCAATGAACTAATTTAAAATAAATTTGAAAACATCTGGGAAATGCTTATAGATGTAATGTGAGAAATTTCTAGCTCAGTCAAAGACTTACTCCAGGAAAAATGTCAGGATAAGAAAATTCATCAGTACAGACTGGATATGTACATAATCAGAAAGGTAGCTTTCAATTTTTATATGACATATTAAAAGTTAATTTATAGTCAGACAATACAGGCACATTAATTTTATCACTGGGAAGAGTAAGCTTCAACATCAAGCCATGCACTAGCATAATAACGTTCCTTTTCTTTGTATTATAGCAAGTTTTGCACCGAATACATATTAAGGAAAAAAGACTAATTAAAACTGTTTGCAACAGCATCCAGTCTATCTATGATCATAGAAGAAAGGCTAATTATCACAGTATGATTTAACAGTAGATGGTATTGATCAAGGGCATTATTGACATCACTGGCTATGTTGAGCTGTAAATTAAAGTTTTGCTTTATTCTTGTCCCCAGCTAGTGAGTGAAGACCCTCTTAAAATATCAGGGAGATTATGTATCTATCAGTTTCCTATTGTCAAAGATTTTTCTTAAGCTTCCTCTCTCCTGTTCTTTGTTACAGCTTCACTTCCTTACCATCAGAAAGGTGTTTTTGAGGAAGAACCACAGGACAGGCAGTAAAGGTCACTTTGACCCAGCTCCCACCTAGGATTAGAATTTGCTGTTTTAGAAAGGTTGTTAGAGGTAGTTTTACCTTCACTCTCCTCACAATTTAATGGGACATTTTTGTGGCTGTCAGTGGTGCTCCATTTCACCGTTGTTCAGTACTGATCCTCTGCTGGAAAATCAATAACATAGGGAGCATTCCTGCATTTTACTCTTAGTGGGACAACAGCAAAACCTAAGAATGAGTGTTCAAGAATTATGTATCTCCCCATCTGATAAACAGGAAAAGTAACGTACACTCCTCTGTGAATGAACTTGGCATAACTTCAGAAATGAAGTATGCTTTTCCAAAATGTGTAAAGAATAATTTTCCACATGTGGCCTGTATTAATTAATTTATTGCATTCAGATAACAGCTGCTATAACAAACCTCTTCAAAAAACACCCAGCACCTATGTTTATTTGTTGTGATGATAAACTACCAAAATGTGGGTGAAAAATATGGCAGTTAATCTTAAAATAATTACACAAGACAAGTCCATATGAAACAAATTTTCCTCTGTTGGCTATAACAAACAGTTTTTAAATGAATAGATGGAATTTATGTGAATGTATCAGCTTCTAAAATACCCAAATGCTGTATGACTCATTGGGAAGCTGTCACAGTAAAAATTCTGCTGTCTGCCTTTTCTAGGAAATGACACGAAGTATATAACTTTGTATCATGAGGATTCATAATGCTTCTAGTTTATTGTGAAATATTTCCATGCTTCAATTGTAATTTGTAGGAAAGATTCTGGAAAATTAATTTTTTTTAGTATCAGTACAAGCATTTGAAAGCAATTTTACAATGATAGTATTTCATGGATGTCGAAAGAGGTGATAATTAGTTTCTCACAAGTATTTTTTTTTCTTTTGCACAATATTGATGATATACCAATGTATTTGTGAACAACATATTTTCAGATTTTAAGAGAATTAAATAAATATCAGGTGATTTAAGTAGTGAATTGCATGGCAGCAAGAGTAAGTGATGAATAAATAAAACTTTTGGCAGCCATTGAATGAACTAATGAATTAGCCAACATACTTCAAAATGAGTTTGTACGAATAACTTTTACAGTGGTTATCTGTAAGAGTTGCATTTATTTATTTGTTTGCTTATTTATTTATTAAGTTGTGAAGGTTTATACACATTTATTAAATAAATGGTTATATCTAAAATAACTTACCCTTATCTCCCATACAAAATGTAGAGACATAATAACAGCATCCCTGAGAACAGTCCTCCAGCTAATCTTGATTCATTGTGCCACTTTATGCATGGGTAGTAGAACAGGGACCATTTTATCTTTTCCTAAATGTCTTTTGAAGTTTATGGTCATTGAAAAATCCATGCAAATAAATTGGTGAAGTAAATGATATATGCAGGTCTCATACAGAGTATCAGAGTGTTATGGTGGCTTAAATCCCTCTAGCAGCAACAAGAGACAGGATGAAAGAGTTTGCTAACAAATGTCTAAGGCATTTTTTCCCATTCAAATGAATGACTTCCTGAAAACAGAAAAGGATATTGTAAGATCAATTTATAGTAGCTCTAATACTTTATGTTAAGGGATGTTAGGAGCAAGGCTGCCTCCAGTAGTGCCAGCCCCAGACTCCTTCTTGCCAGCCACTGGAGCCCAACCCCATTCCCCTGGGGACATGGGGTCTCTCCCCGGCTGAGGGATGCAGCTGCCACTTTCCTGTTTGCAGGTTGAACCAGTAGCAAAGCTACACCCGTATCCCAGAGCCAGAAACACACACACGAGCAGGACACTGGCACGGCCGGTCACACAGGCTGCCGCAGGCTCTGCCTTCAACAGCCGCTGCACAGAGGCTCACACAGACACAAGCACAGGCAGCCAAGTCCCCTGGGCCGCATGGGCTGGCAGAGGCAGGAGGTCACACATGACACTCTGCAGGTTCACAAGCGCACACACATTCGTGGATCCCCTGAGTACTGGCACAGCCCCTCTGTCTATTTTGTCTATGGCGTCCCCCTTTTCCTTAGCATCCCGTTTGACAAGATCCATAATCAGATAATCTTACTGAAATAAATATTTATGTGTTCCACCTACTCTTACTAGCTAGTGTTCCTCACCATGTTTGATTCTCGTTATTGCCTGGTCAGGTGTATGTCTCTGTATGATCTTACATATGGCTTTCCCCTTTTTTTATGATCTCCTTTTGCACTGTTAAGGCCCCTGACCAGACAGCCTTAAAGGAGGAGGGGAACTTACCTTCCACGTACCCTTCTTACACTTTAATACCACTACAGTGTTTGACTTCTCTCCTCTTAAGACAGCATATTTCAGCCTAATGCTTTCTGCACGTATAGTACAAATATAACAAATTAATGATTTTACAATTCTTTTCTCACCTTCAGCTAATTTGAGTATTAATAATGACAGCATAACTGAAATTTTATTACTTTTTGAAGTAACTCTTTCTTTTTAGTAAATACATTACTGCATACATTCCTGCCATCCCTCCTTCTGCAATTTGAATAAATTTTATTCACTAGAAATTTGTTCCAGTTTCAGTCTTGTATAGAAATGGGACAAAGGCCTTGACATGCCATAACTAAAAGTCTTCTCTAGTTTAGCTGTGGACTGTACAGTACTCAATTATTTTTACTTCTCTCTGAGAAACGAATTTTAAAAATGCTTCCATGCCAAATCAGTGATAGTGATCACAATTATTGGTTACACTTTATATTCTATGTCATCCTAAATTAGTTACAGTAGATAAAAATATTAACACTAAAGTTGAATACAAGATTAATTCTTCTACTTGCATTTCTAATCAAATATACAAGGTACTTTTGCTGGCTTGTCATTACATTTGGGCATAAGTTTGTTGCTTCACTGGCCAGCCACGGTATTTTATCTGTGAAGGTCTCTACAGGATGTGGAATTAGATTCCTTAGCTGAAAAGCTTCAGACTTTAAGAAAAGGAGACAGGAGTTTCATAAATTCAGAAGGCACATGTTTTTATTATACCTTAGTATAGTGACATTGTATGTTTTCTGGGGCGGAAACAAAAGCAAATAAAATTCTAACATTTTCCTCTTAGTATTTGATTAATCTTTCTGGGTGATTTTTTTCTTATTATTTTCTCATATAAAAACTCAAGGAATGAATTGAAATGTTCTCAACCGTTTAGTCAGGGTAGCAACAACTCACAATGAAGCTGGAATGGGAAAGCGGAGTCTTTTCTCTTTTGGAACTCGGCAATTCTTTATGTAATACAAATATTAGTCCAAGAACTGGTTTTCCATGGAAATAAAAGTATGTGTAGCCCAAAGTATTAAGAAGACTGCCTACCCTTAGTAATTTGGGAAAGTAACTCGGAAAAAGCAATCTGTCAAGCCACTTAAATTTGCAGCGCAGAATCCCTTCTGCTATAAAACTGAAATAGCTGAAAAACTAGAAATGTTTAAAATCACCATTCTAGAATAAGAATTCCTGTTTAAGACAAAGAATAATCATATGTGTATAGTTCTACAGGAAATATTCATGGAGAACCCAAGAAATATGTGTGTCCCAATGGAAAAAAAAAAAATCTCTCTGCTTCCATCTCCTGGTGGAGAGACAGTCAGTTTCATTTGCATAAAATTTTTATTCATAATTCCTTCAGTGACACATGGGAGTGATCATCACTATACACAAACTCATAATTAGTTGAGAATTGGAATTGCATGGAGAGAGGTGACAAGGGATTTCTTTCATGTAGCTAAAAGAACATCTGTGAGGTAAGGACTCACAGATGTTCAAGCATCCTACAAGTTATTAGCTGTCAGGCCCTGCAGACTATGTGCTATTGAGAGGTGAAATATAGGTGTTCCTTAAATGAATCTACAGAGGGCAGAAGAAGAGCTAAGTGACATCCAGTGATTATTTTCCTAACAGGAAAATAAAGATGCATTTCTCAGCTTCAGGTCTTCCTTATTCGTTAACAGTAAAGGAAGCATGGAGCTTAGATGATCAGGAAAGGTGGTGTATGGTCAGGGTTTTTTAGTCTAACAGAAATTCCATACCGAATCAAAAAACTTCTCCAACTTACATTATCTTTAGAATACTTCATTCAGAATTTCAGAAAACTGGAATAGAAGCTCCTCTTGCCATGGATTTTAATATAATATTAGCTTAAACTTAACTAACTGTCAGGATTTTATAGAAGAATCACAGACTGTGAATTTGTATTATGAAATCATTTCAGTACTTTGTTCCAGTACTCTACTCTCCTGATCATACCTGCAAGGATGTGAGTGTGCTTCTGGGCTCTGTTTAGGAAGGAATCAAGCTGTTTACTTGGCAGGGAAGCAGACCAGCTGTACACACCCATATCTACACTCAACAGACAGTATGGATAATTTTGTTTCTCCTACTCGAAACAGTCTTCTAATAGCAGACTTACTTTTCTCCACTCAATGCCATCCTTCACATCAGCAAATTGCATAATTTCATGCTACTTCCCACAAAATACATGTCCTGGTTTCAGCACAGTGTTGTAAGAAAACAATCTGGAGAGCTGCAAAAGCCTGCCCATTATTCATTTTTCTGTCTCAGGTACCAGCACATAAAAGCTGGAAGAGATCAGCTACCTGTAGGGACCTTGTGTTGTCTCAAAGTTTTGTTGTCGGGAGGATTCCCAACAGTATTACAAGAAGGTCACTTGCCATATCTGCCATATGGTCAACACACCACAGATGGTTACTGTTACTCTCAAAATCTTGTTTTGAGCACAGGGGAACACACCATGTATGCAGAGCCAAGAATTTATTGTTAGTACAATTAATGTTTTAATGGTATAGTCAAAATACAGCACAGTTCTGATGAATCCAGTTACAGTAATACTAACACTCATAGTCCAAATTATCAGTTCAGAAAATTCTCCTTGATAATGCAGTTAAAACTGTTATTGTGTAATAGTATCTAGCTATTTCTACCTTTTCTTGGCTATTATGTTCACTGTCCCAGTGTTCCTCTTGTCCTAGGCTGATGGTGAAGCTGGTCTTTCTCAAAAAGACCTCATGAAGAGTGTGCAGCAGTTATGACAAATCATCTTTACTTCACCCCCGAGGAAGAGTATGATGTTTGTAGTGGAAAGCTTCTTCCTCCTCAAATTTGAATCTGTTTTAAGTTAGTTTTGAATACTTTCTAACACAATCTGCTCCGTTGCTCTTTCTTTATTGGTTACCAGCTCCACAATACCTTTGTACTTCTTTGCTACCCCTAACAGCAGATTCACCTGATTCACAGGGTTGCACTTGTGTTGTGACCACTAATCAATCGTTACGATATGTTTTCACAATTTCTAGTATTATTCTTCATCTGTAGCCTTCTACAACACATTTTTATTCTAGGGTCATAGATTATTCCACACAGAATGCATATATTTTTTTTAATACGTAATAATGATGACTTATTAACTAACATATGATGTTAAAACACACAACTGCACAAAGCTAAACTCGTGTTAAAACAGCAGTCACCTGACTGCTAGGCTATTGCTGTCACAGCCAAAACAAGGCCAAAACAAGCCCAAAAGAGTCCTGAGCCCTGCCATGTTCTTTTACTAGCAATGGCAAAATCATATTTACTTGGTAAAATCATGAGCAAATGGCCAGGTGACATTTAAAATATTGACAGTACCGCATGCCAGTGTCTACTCAGTTGACAGGCTCAGATGTTTTTCCAGCAGAAAAGGGATAAGAAAGCCATCTCTTTAGCTTATGCAATAGGATCCAGACACAAGACTGACTGCAGAGCAAAATGAAATACAGTCCCACAAGGGAAAGAAATGAGAGTTAATTTCAGTATTTTTGTTACTCACTATAGGTTTCTCTTGTAAGGACCCTGGGAGCATGTCCTCCCCTCTTCCATACTGGGGGTTGGTTGCCTAGGTTCAAGGCCAAGTTGGATAGAGCACATCTGGTGAGCTTGAGGAGAGCTGTCATGAAGAAAGCTAGAGGCCTCAGTGAGGTTCAGCCTACCCCACCTTTGGGACCTGCTTTTAACCTGATGATCTGCTCTCGGGCCTTTCCTGAACTGCAGTTTCATCTGTGTAACAGACACAACTATGCCTGGCTATACATTCTGCCCATATAGGCCATACAGCTGGCTTCTGCCAGAGGCAATGATCTCATGCAATAACCTTTCCAGGCAATTGGAGTTCAGTTGGATTGTCACTGGAGGAGCCCAGTGCTGCTCTAGATTTGTAACAATGAGCCTAAAGATTTGAATATATCAGACAAAGTGCAATATATATATAAAAGAGGATTTTTTATATATAAATAAAATATGTATAAATAAAAATTGCAGATTCTAGTATGTGCCATTAAAAGAACTTAAGTATGAAAGTAACAATATATTTGACAAAATTCTGAGAGCAGGATGGTAAGGACAAGAAACATAACCTTTTTAAAAAGTATATTGTTATATAATATGTATTTAGATTTTAATGATATATTGAGTTTTTTATAGAGAGGTTTGAACACCTTTTCCTCAGCTGATCTTCCACTATGTACAGAGTTCAAAATTCATGAATTGCATCTCAGTAATCTAGAGGAGCATGGAATTGGAACAGTAACAATACCATGGTAAAAACACATGAAGAATAAATTACTAGTATTCTCTGCAGTCTTATATTGAGTTTACCTGGATCTGGATTTTGCAAACAAAGTCACTTACTTACTCCTTGCCTCCCTAGCAGAGGTATGAGTGGGACTACAGTCATGGTCTTGAGGTGCAGCAGTGTGCTTCCCCTCCCCGTTTGCTGCTTAAGCAGTAGCCACCAGTGGAGGTTATGAAGGCTGCATCTGGCTTAAGTTGCACTTTGGGGAGACAGATAACACCACCATAGCTAAGGGCCATAAATCTTGCTCAAGAGCAAGCAAGCTGAGGGCTAGCTGAGCATGCGCCAACTGAAACACAGCTGGAATGCAAGTATGCTATAAGTCAATCATCTTACTCCATGAACAGGGGAGAGCCCAGGGCCCATGGAGCTCTCCCGCACGGCAGCAGGCTGCATGCCAGGATCTCCCCTTGAGCAGGGACACCTCTCAAGGTTACTCCTCGAGGCTGAGATTCCTTGTTGCAACAGATTCTTGGTAAGTGATTCATAGCATGCTAAACTTTGAAATCTTAGCTAAGTAATATAAAGGATTGAATACACACATATAAACCTTTAGAAATAAATCATTAACCAAGTCTGGATCCAGCCGCATCTAAACTCCCCTATGAGAAAGAGTTTAGAACACAAGGGGGTCCTCTCTGAACCTCATGACTTGATGGGAGGGTTCCCCTGACAGCTTTGTCTGACCCTGTCTTCTATACAGTAAAAAAATCAAGTTTAAGTCTTGTTAAATCACTGCCACATTTACTGTCAAGTTGCTGTTTTACACCAATAAACATACTGCTGCTTCTCTCACGAGTTAAGTGCTTCACTCCGTTTTGCAGCATGAGGATAGTAAAGGATAGTGTCTTAGAGCAAGGAGGAAAGCATGTTTCTGTTCTTTGTGTTTTGCAAATGAAAAGAGGATACTTTTGTATCAGGACAACAGTGCCTAAATAAATAGTAGGGAGTGGTGTCCCATGAAGAAGTCAAGGAAGTGTTTGAGGTATTTGGACTGGAAACATAGTTATGGGGAATGCAGGTATGTGTTACGTATGAATTCTAAACTGCATGCAAACAGCATTATGCATTTCTCCTGCACCATGGCAGTTTGGGAAGCTGACATCAAAGGTGGTGGCAGGCTGACACAGCCTGGAAATCCTAGTCTTTCTGGGGCCATTCCCTGTGAAAATGCTCACCATATTGCTTGTATAGATTCCTTAAGGCAGAACAAGGTGTAACATGAACTGTAACTGAATATTGTCTTTGTTAATCTACCTCATATTCTGTCAGTTGATGACAAAATCTCAAGAAAACCTGTAAAGAAGTCAGAAAACATCCTGTTAAATGTTCAATTCTGAATAAGGCTTCTTGATTCAAGCTAGCCAGGCATGAATACTGGTAGTATCATATCACGGTTTAACCCTGGCCTGCAACTAAGCACCACACAGCCGCTCTCTCACTTCCCCCTGCAGTGGGATAGGGGGGAGAATCAGAAGAGTAGAAGTGGGAAAACTTGTGGGTTAGATAAAGACAGTACAATAGGTAGAGCAAGAGCCATGCGTGCAAGCAAAGCAAACCAAGGGATTCATTCACCACCTCCCATGGGCAGCAGGTGTTCAGCCTTCCCCAGGACAGCAGGGCTCCGTCACGCATAATGGTTACTTGGGAAGGCAAACGCCATCACTCCAAACATCCCCCCCTGTCGTCTTCTTCCCCCAGCTTATATATACTCAGTATGACACCCCATGGTGTGGAATATCCCTTTGGCTGGTTCAGGCCAGCTGTCCTGGCTGTGTCCCCTCCCAATTTCTTGTGCCCCTCCAGCCCTCTCACTGGCAGGGCCTGAGAAACTGAAAAGTCCTTGACTTAGTATAAACATCACCCAGCAACAACGAAAGCCACCAGTGTGTTATCAACATGGTTCCCACACCAAACCCAAACCACAGCCCTGCACCAGCTACTAAGAAGAACATTAACTGTATTCCAGCTGAAACCAGGACATATCGGTTGATTAAATCATTGCTGATTACATGGGCAACAGGATGCCAGTCAGCCCACAGTGGAAGCTAGGTGATTTGCAGAAGATACCATCATTATGAAGTCAGCAAGTGTAGCTGGTTATGAAATTAATATATCTGCCACAATGGTGCAGAAAACTTTTATAACGAAATAGCAGAACTCAGTAGAGGGCAGTATATGGAAAGAAAATCCTGCTGACTAGACAGCCCTTAGAGGAATACAGCTGCTGGAAATTAAGAAGATGCAGATGACAGTCTGCAGGATGGAATCACAGAAGATGACCATAGTCCTTTCTCAAAATGACTCCATCAAGCACTAGGAACCAGGGGCTGCTAAATTCCACATGATGGCAAAAAAAATCTCCTATCCTTAAAAAAAAGAGACAAGAATATAGTACACCTTTTTTATAAGACAATTATGAGATGAAGCATCTAATGTGACCTTTTACATCTTAAAATTCCACCATCACTTATATTTCCAGTACTGTACCACACAGTATAGTCTCATATGAGTCATCTCTCTGTTGTAAGGGATCATGAATGACACACCTGATAGTGACTTAGCTCATTTGGATGGCCTTCAAACGCAACATCTCTGCATTAATAGGTACTAAACAGTGACTACTAACTAAAAATTCAGGGAGGAATTCCCTACATGGAATTCACCTGTTTTGTCATTATTGTTCAAGAAAAAAAAAAATAGTGTAAGCTAAAGAGGCCAAATGATGCAAAAGGATTTGAAATTAATTCTTATTCAAGTGTGTGCTGTTGTGCAGCTTGGATTTGATCTGCCAATGTGAAGAAGTCATCCCTCATTTGTGATATAGAAAACTGAGCTCAGTCCCTGGGACATGCAACAATGATAGCATAGGCATTGTCAATGAGTACGCAAAACCAGAGCTGGAGTGAACCTCATGTGTGCCTGGGCAGGACGTGCCTTTGATATCTTTTCTCTAATTATTCAGAAGCTGGAACCTTATGTAATATATTCCACAAGGACTCATGAACAGCTAAGGAGAATTACAATGTTAAAATGACTAACAATTAGTCTAATAGGAATTAACATTCCTAGGCAGAAAGGATGGTCTATATCAAAAAGAATAGAATCCAGGACCTGTTAATCTTCAACATCTTCCTAGTCAACAGCAACGCAAACTAATGAGAAGAAGGAGCCATTCTCCTTACCACTTCAACATTAAGCTTTGCTTTATAGCCATCCATTTACTAGAATTTGTTTTGGAATAAAAAAAAAAAAAAAAAAAAAAAAGAACCCCCCCAAAGGAATGTACGTTTAAAAAACCTAGAAAATCATAGAAACAGACCAGCAGCGTCTAAATTTGGAGGCAGAATACCTACAAAAAAAGTGAAGTAGAAACAAAAGTGTAGAACAAACTTAGTAGACAAGAAAAAAGGTTATAAAAATCCAAATCCCAGAACAAACAATATAATACTTATTGAACAAATAATAGTAGCATACATTTTTGATGAAATTAGTGAAAACTGAGGTGCTTTTTTTCTTTTCAGCGCTGAGGTAGTATGTTATTAGATATCTTAATAAATCTCTCTGATAGGAAGCCACCACCTTTTCACTTCCCTTTTGATAGGGTTACAACATTTTGGCAACAACAGAGGAAGTCAGATCCAAGCATCTGTAGATGCTCCAGATGGATTTCAGTTAATGGTGGTGTGAGGAAATGACTTCCAAGCACAGTTCCTGCAGTTCTTTCACTCCACAGTGAGGAAAGTGTCCTGTCAACAGCAGGCAGCTCCCCACATGCTGTGCATGAAGAGTAATCACAGAAGGTGCCCTAAATATTCATAGTGTCTCAGGCAATACTTGGGGTATGAAGTAATTCATATTACTTCATACTAATGAAGTAATAATGCCTTCTGAAAGATGCTTTAGAAAACTAATGTGAAGATCATGCAATGCCCAGAAATGTAAACAGAAAGAGATACAGTAACAGGTTAAGATAACTTACAGACTTTGGTGTATAACTTATAGTTGCTTGGCGTCAGAAAAGCCCACTCTGTGGGCCAGTGCTTTGGCCTCATTACCACAAAAAGCAGCTTCATGACACCCAAAGAGGCCATCTGTTGAGTTGGATAGTCTACAAAAAACATGTTTGAAGTCTAAAAGCTCCTTCCAAGGTCTTCTCACAATGGCAAAACTGTGATGCAACCCAAACAAAACCACTTTCTCTTGACTTTCAGGGGTATAACTTTGAAAAGAAGTGAGATTTTCCATACAATTTGAATTAACTATATCAGGATCACTGAGTCAAGAAGATAATAGTACAGTACACATACCTGGTTGATGCTTCCAAGTAGTTCTCCTTTTTAAATAAAGCAAGAAATCTTTTGTATTTTTTAAACTAAACCCAAAACTTAGATGTCATTATGCTAATTCCAGGAGTTAAAATTTACTAAACACCTACCAACACTGCGGCATGATCCTGGTTAAAGAAAGATTACACCAAGGAGAATTTCTATGCTGTAGATTTCATTGTGTTGCCAGAACATTTGAGAGAAGTGTTAAATGAACAAGCTCGTGCAGGAACAGCATTCTAATCGGTCTAACCACACATTTAAAGAGCTCCATGTGGTTTAATATACCCAGCTAACCACTCCATGCTGCAAAGGTTAACATACTTCCAGTACTCGTTAGCTCATCAAGATCTTGCTCATCATTTGTAAACTACAATGTAATCTGCAAAATGCATATAACTTGAGAAGAAATGTCCACTATAGGTGCTAATAGGTTTTTATTTTTCAGGGTATTTTTAGTTGCCTTAGCTACTTGTTGGAGAATTTCTCCCCCCCCCCCGAGTTTAATGGATAAAGTGATGACAGCGGTGTGGGTTTCTATGCAGACATGAGTAGAAAGGATGATTCACTAGCAGGTGTATACCATAAACCATCAGCTGGGAGGGATAAATCTTTTTGCTCTTTTCACGTACTGCTTCCTACATCTGTTTTGTTGCCAGACTCATTGTCACCCATGAAAATGTGGTGGACCACGAAAGTTTTGTTTATGTGATACTCCTCATGTAAGGGAAGGGATTTTTTTCTAGGTCATCCTGTAGGTTTTTGTCACCTACAGAGATCAGTAGAAAAGCTGCTGTTTAACCACCGTTGTAAGTGAACTATTGTAAATCACAAAAGATAAGTCAGCTCTTTATTTTTTTAGGCAAAAGTCACTGACTCTTCTTAATCAACTGTTCTTCAAATCTATTTGGATAATATTAATCTGCATGACAATAAAAGAATGACACTAAAAGCAAAAAAAATCTTGCTTTAGTTCAGCCCCTTATTATTTGTTTTAATATGCTTAAAGAAAGTTAAGAACATAGCCTCTAAATGACAGCTAGTTATATAAAGATTTTCAGAAACATGATAATACACCACCTTCTATACACTTTACAAGTGGGGCTTTTTTTCCTCCCTTAGATTTAACATTCAGTCTCTTACAACAAGATTACAGTTATAATCACTGAAACTTTTCATTCCTTCTTAATTTTGTGTTTACATGCATTAGCAGCCCAACTTTAAAACTCACAGCATGGATCTCCTTCATATGAATGAAAAACATAGTCACAGAAAATGTATTGCCTTCTCTCTGTGATTTCACTTTTGTTATCGAAAAAACATTTTTACATCAACAATTGTATATTAAGCCACCGTGACATGGGAATTAAAAATGAATCACTACAAAGTGCTGCAACTGTTGATTTTAAATAGAATTGAATGAACCTCTTTGATTAAGCGTTCCTTCTCTGCCATGCTATGTGAACTTAAAATAAATATATAATACCCTATTCTAATTCTGAACTTTAAAGTTGTGCCAAAGTGTTTGATATAAAGCCAAAAGATATCAGTTTTTACTGGTAATGTAAAAATATTAGAACACTTCAAACGAAAGGTGTTTGGTGTCAGAATAAGATTTTTGTGATTAATTGGCTTTTCAGAAAAAAATAATTAAGGTTTATAAATGTCTTAGAATTTGTTGTGATATTTTTGTCTACAAAACCAGTTATCCATAATAGTGCATGTAGATATTTTACTGTCCCAAGTATTGCTGCTCTTTTATTTTGTAACATACAGGATATTAAAAGAAAAAATCCTTTAAATATAATGAGTGATTAAAAGCTTATGTTACTGGTGATTATATAGCTTAATGCAAATAAGAATAAAATCCATAGCTCAGTAAATATAATTTTTGCCATTCCTAGTAAAAAGCTGTGGGAAGGTGTGGCAACCCCATGGGGTCACTGCCCAGCAAACGAAAGCCCCTGGGGACTGAGCCTGGGGGAGGCTGTAGGACCATGCTCGTGCTCGGCTGGGAGCAGCCAGAAGGCAGCAGCCCATGTGATGAAATGTATAAAAATAAACCTAAGATGATGCCAATATTGAGGAGTAGGGGAACCCCACCGTGAACTTCATATTTGTCTCGGGAAAGACTTCAAGATGCTGTTGACTCATCGTATTCCTCCTTCTTGAGGAAGATTCCACTGTCACCTTCAGGATGTCAAGAGGTGTTGGAAGGGTGAGATCCAGGAAGGGCCTTTGGATATAACAGTTTGTACTACATTTGTATTGAGGCTTTTCTGATTTGGACTAGTAGGTTATTAATACATAAATGACAGCAATATTAAATTCTTAGCTCTGTGTATATATATGATGTGGGGTTTTGTGCTCATAGAAAAAGATGTTGAGAGTTACAATGTGTAGGTTCACCACAGTCTTTCAAATTTGGACTCACTGGTGCTGTTAAACTATTTTTCAGTGTTTGGATACACCAAAACAGACTGAATTCGGCAGAACATATCCAATAAATGTCTAGTTTCCCCTGGTCATGGAATCTGCTCACAAAGTCATTTTTGGATGCTTCTGCCTGCATTGAGAGCGATGCAAGTGGGGCCATCCCACACCCCCCACAGGGGTGAGTGGATCCAGGTGTGGCAGCAGCAGGACCCATCCCCAGTCCAGCCACCACTGAGCAGCAGCAATGCACTTCTGGCCTGAGGTTCATCTGTGAAGGTGGAAGGACAGTGCTGGACCAGTGGAAGACAAGTGGAAGCAAGCAGCAACAGCAAGGTGTGATGAGCCAAAACGGGGCAGGTCAGGGTAGCCCAGGGAGCTCGTGACAACCTGTTAACCTAACCCCATGGTTAAAAATATTAAATAATTAAATTTTAAAATCTTCATTCTTTCATTCTGGCATATACAGTGTACACTTTAACACGCAATACACCTCAATCTGATTGGATTGATTTGGGGAATAAAAAGTTTCTTTGCTCGAAGCGTGACAGCATCTGCCACAAATTTCTAGAAAGCGAACACAAAAAATTGCTCTTTCAGTACCTGCTGGTCACTACACTGAATTAATTTGTTTCTGGTTCTCACAATCATTTATTATCAGAAAAATAGACTTTGAATCCTTAGGTTATTTTAATATCATTGCATGGTTGAGTACAACTGATGAAGCCAGTGGAGCTACCATTATAACAAGCAATTACTCCATGAACTTTTCATTCTTCCTCATAAACCTTTTTCTAACTTTGTTATCAGGTTTGAGCATCTTTGAGCCTGAGCTTCAGAGCTTGACTTTTCATTTATATTTTTGCTCAAAATATTCAGTCAGTTTTATTTTCTTAAATTATCCTCCCTGTTGCTAAAACTAAGCACAGATATGCACTCTTTTTTAAAAAAATTTCTTGTTCTTGAGAGTATATTAAAATAGTCCACTTTATGCATGATATATATATTTTCTGTCTTGATAAAGTTAGCAAATGAGAAAAATATTATATGTAATTTACTAAAAACATAAATGTTTAAGAGTTCACCCACTTAAAAGCTCTCAGCCATGTATGTCCTATAAGATCCACTTGATCAGTTATCTAGAACATTGTAGCCCAATCATCTGTGTTCACTAATGAGCTCCTCAACATGAAAGTTTTGTGACTTATTTTTAAGTGCTAAGAAGTGTCTTTCCAGAAAGATATATGCCCAGTGCTTTTAGAGACCTGTGGCAATCCAAATTCTAATTTCCTAATTCTCCAGAGAAGATTAACATGCTGTGGTTCAGGACACAGTCCTTTACTGTTGCTGCTGAAACTCATGTTTTGCGTGATGATCTAGAGGATATGGTGGATTATCTAAGGTAATCTAGAGGATTATCTAAAATGTGGGCAACATGGATTCTAGGCACTATTTCTGCAGATGAAATCTTCACTCTCTCAGCCACAGCACTGAGAATCCCAAGTAGAAAAACTATGGCAAGTATTTTCTAGTGGTTTGCTGTTCTAATGAAGAAGAAAAGTTATCTAATTTAGGAAACAGAATTTCCCTCTGCTGATGTTGGAGGTGTCTTCCTCTACTACTATATTAAATGCTTAGTCATTTTAGGGGAATAAACTTATCCTCCAGGGATAGACACCTAAACTTTAGTGGAAAAAAATGCAGAAATTAAAGTTTGAGGACAATAGACTGACTTTTATCACTTGTTATGTGCCAAAATATTGCCAAACTCAACTTATTCCTATATGATATTTCACTTTCCACAGACCAGCATTTTCTCACAGCAGCTTATTCTAGGAGAAAATTGCTAGCCCTGTTTAAAACACAAAGTGTAAATCCTTATTAATAACATGATAATATTATTATAATAAAGCAAGAATGCCCACTGAAGAAGCAAATTCTGTAGTAGCAGCAGCAGAGAAAAAGTTCAGCTTGCTTATTGGTATGAAAATACAAACCACTACCTTTGCAACCTAAGAGGATGAAAATTTGCTTTTTCCCCCTTATTTTAGCTATTCTGAGAGCCTTGCTAGTATCTAAAGGTCTCTGTGGATAAAGTCCATCTTACTATAATGCTTAAAATATATTTGCATTCTAAAATATGATTCTCTGCAAATTATATGTTAATACCATGTTTATATTACCCTTAATGCTAGTGAAGGCAGCATTTCCTCAGTTTCAGTTGAAAGACAATTCTTCCAGTTAATAGCCTTGCAAAGTCACCCTGGAGTTCAAGAGTTAATGTATGTGTGTTCTTGTCTAATATAAAAAATGAAAATGAGGCCAGAATTTGTTGTTGAAATTATAACTTAATGGACAGTTCTGTCGATGACACAAGGCACAATAGAATGCAACTTATTCTTTCAGATTTCCATAAGGTCTTGTGGTCTTGAAAGATTTTATAGATTTTTTTTCTTTCGGGGGAGGGGAGAAAAGAAAAGCAGCTATGACTGCAAAACACATATATGAAGCATATCCTTTCAGTGACAAACCAACCCATACAAGTAATTGCTTTGTTAAACAACACATATTACGAGCCTTCCTGCCTCTACCTATCATTCCCAGATATTAAAATGAATGCCCCTAAATGACACTAAAAAAAATGAAATGCAGGCTTAAATGGGGCATCTGCTTTACATGCAATTCATTAAATAAAGTGACTGGCTCCTTGAATAATATAAACCTATAACTCTAGTATCTGGACAACTGATTAATTTACATGATTTTGTTTTTACCTTGTTGTTTCAATTAGGTGGATAACACTGTACCATGACCTAATAAGAATTGTTCAAAAGCAGTGAAGGAAGAAAATTTATCAATTTTATTTGCATAATGTTATCGGTGGGATAACTTAATGGAGGCTGCAAAAATCTGACTCCAACAGAAAAAAATGGGTTCATCACAATTGTGTAAATTATTCCATCACACAAATGGCCTTTACTTGTTTGACAGTTTGAGAGAAGAAGTGAATAAATTAAAATGAAAATCAATTTCTAGCTCCTTGATCACAATTTGATGGTCATTTATACTTAAGTGTGTTGTAAGCAATTTATTTTAAAGAGTATGAAGGACATGAATCATTACCATTTTCTGGAAGTGAGGGGCTTACACTAATTTCATTTATACCAATGAAGTTACAATTATATTTTGAAAAATGGATTTAGATTATAACAATTTCGCAAGATTCAGAGGTCTGAATCTAAATTCAAACTTTTGCATATGGTATGAGAACCACACTTCGGCTGTGACTGTTGAATTCACTTCACAGATGAATTCGTTTGTGATCATACATACTTGAGAAAAAGAAATCTGCCAGCCAGTGTTTTAAAAAGTGAAAACCAAAGCCTTCAAAGTCTCCATTTTAGTAACCATCTAAATATGCAAAATGCCAACTACCTTTTGTTTCAATGGCAGCTGTTAGAAGCAATTTGGGAAGTTTCATGCTCAGAGCAACTCAGTGAACCACAAAAAAAAAATATATTCCTGGCTTTAATAGGCACTGGGTTCAGGTTCTCACAGAGTATTTCACAGATTTATTTTGGACATGAATAATAAAATGAACAGAACAGAGAATACAATAATAATCCTTTGCTGATTTAGCTCCTGTGCTTTTCATAATGGTTAACTTCCTGTTTTCTTTCCTTTTTCAAAAGAGTGTAAATATTTATTATCAAGTTTTCTAGCTGTGTGATGATTGATTAAATGATAATTGATTAATTACATGTGCAATTAATTTCAATTATGCCTGTCACTGATTGTCTTAGAGTAATATCCATAATCGTATTGTATCACAACGGATAATGGATGATTCACTTTTTTGTTGATAGTACAAAAATATCAAAATTATTTTTAATTTTGTTCTTCAAAGATGTGCTCAAGATCTGTAAGTGAAATACCTTATTTTAAAATTCATCTTATTATATATGATGTCTAATGGCAACATTAAGCTTAAAGTTTTGCTGCTACTCCTATTTCTCCCAGCAGTGGGATATATTTCTCTGCTGCTCTGACTGTTGGCGTTGAGCAGGTATAAAGATGTTGAAGGTGCGTAAACCGCACATATTTAGTAGTCTTGGAGAAGGATGAGAAGTAGCTGTACAGTTTTCCTACTTTAAAAACCCATTAGCTAGTTATTTGCTAATATATATTAGCTAATATATTTGCTAATACATATAGCCCTTAATAACGTGCTTTAACTTCTGGTCAATACCAGTGTGATTGAAGGAACACAGCTGTTACGTCACAGCCTATTCCTTTTTTTAGGATTTTGTGCTATCATAGTAATCCATGGTTAAGGCATAAGTCTCTGTATCTCAAGCAATTAATGTTTTTCCTCAAGATACCTACTCTATTTACAATGGGAATGTCCTAGGTAGGCTTTTGAATCAACAGAGGCTTCATATTCATCTCAGGTTTATAACAGAGCAGGACCATTGCTGGGTAACATCAGGTGAACAGCTTAACTGTGTATAGATGCATCCTTTACATTGTTTTTTAACCATATATTAATACTTGTGCTTCATTGTTCACATGTCCTTCTTCCCTACTTTAAAACTGTATCTTTGACACTCAAATGGTTACTAAGTCATGAGGCCAAAACCTCTAATTCCCTCACTGTACAGACTCTTATTACTATTGAACACAAAGCCTTTATGAAAATGGTACCACAAAATAGTTATTGCTAGTCCATCAAATGATATTAAAATATAATTAAATTTCAGATTTTCCCTACTAACATTTTATTTTTTTATTCAGTCTTATTAATATATTTAACATTCAGCTGTGATATAGTACAATATTTCTAAATGTTTATAATACTAAAATTTACAGTTATTAAAAATTTTTGAGGGCTTGTGCCAAAATGTTAAAATTTTGTAAAGGCATCTCTTAAAAAGGATGGCAGAGTGTTACAGAAATCTAGAAGGCCTAATTTTAATAATGATTAGAATTGAAATGAGAAATTGAAATTACTAGTGTAAAAACTCAGTGAAAAGCACCCTGCAGACACTGACCTTATGCATGCTTTTAGTCAACTTCTACACAAAGTTAAGTGAGCATATTTAAACTGCCTTCAAAAAGAAGGGATTCTCACATGCTTATGTTTATGTTAAAAAGCAATCTGTACATTGCAGTGTATTTAACCATTATTTTTGTTAGCTATCCAGCTTTGGAAGTGTCTAGCACTTTTAAGTAGGTCAGTTCCTTCTTTATTCCAGAGATGTAATGAAAGGCCAAGAGGCATGCTTATGAAAGCATTTGCTACACTCTTCATCTTTCTTGTTAAAGCTGGAATGCCAGAGCATTTTCCCATTTGTTAATGAACACCTCAAAATACACAAACAATAAATCTGATATCAGTACTTGACAACAGCAATTAAGATATGGCCATTATATTTGCATAGTCTCTTAAGAAAAAAAGATTCAAGTATGGCTCTAAGGCACCAAATCTGCATAATACATGTATCACACACACCAGCAGTAATTGGATATATTGCTATAAACAGTATGTTAAACCCCTTGTATGTTCCTTGTAAACTTTGATTGATTGTCTCTGTTTAACTCATGCCCTTGTGTATCTTTTTTGAGAACTATACTAGACCTACATAGAATTAAATACTCCTGGCTCACAATAGACTCCTAATACATTACAATATCTTTAGAAGACAGACCTGATTTTTAATGAGCGTGTATTATTCCTGAAGTACTACTTTTTGAAACCAGAACTTAGATGATTAGCGATCAGAAAGAAATTGGTGGCAATAGGCAGTGTTAAAACACCAATTTTTTCTTTCAGGTTTCTTAGTGTGTATTTGTTTATCAAAAATTTTCACACTAAAATGATTTAGAATATTGTTATTCAAACAGTACAGGTTTGATAATGGAAACATTTAAAAGATATTTAAAATACATATTGAAACATGGATATTTTAATATATGCTTACAAATAAAAAAAGTAATGTTATAAAAAACTGTTTTGATTAGAATTTTCAACATAGAATTCTGTACCCATGCACACAGAAAACAATGTCTTTTATATTCTTCTGTTTTAAAATCCTAATACAGGACTTGGAACTGATGGGTACATATGTGGTTGTCTTACATGGAGGACCCCTATCACACAGACCTGAACTGTTTCTCTGACAAACTATATCACCTTCCTTCCAAGATATGTTACGTATCCCTGGTATATATATTTTTTAAAAAAAAAAATTGGATTAGCATAAGTGAAAAATCACTGTGCACCACAGATTTCAGTTACTGATTTTCCTTCATTAGAATAAACTGTGGTATAGGATTCTAAGCATGAACTTCACATGCAGCAGAACCGTACAATCCTTTTGGGGTCCAGCATGGACCTTCATGTTAGCAATAACGTGATTTTTATTGCTAGTAAATACCCCACAGGCATATACTACCATTAGAGACATCCTGGACATTGCAAATGTCCATGCTGGGCTGGAGAGATATCATAAAGGCTGAAGAGAAAGCAAAGAAACTAGATGTAATGCATGCACTGGAATGGCAACTGAAGGCCATATATTCAAAACAATCTGTGATCATTGGTCCACTAAATCACTCCATGGTATTTGTACCGATGCTCAACAGCAACCCTGTTCTGCAAGCTATAAATAAGCCTCAGGAAAATTTGGAGAAAGGATTAATAAAACAACACTTGGCTTACTATCCTTACACAATTATTAACGATCATTTCTTTTCTTGTTGAACTTTCTTTTGCATGAGCGTTCCATCTGTCTGTATTAGGTCTTTTATATACAACCCATTAAGTCAACAGTAGTTTAACCTTGAGAGTAAAGATTAGATATCTTTCAGGCAAATATTTTAAACTTCTGTCATTTGTATATGTCAGATGCAAACAAAAGTACCAGAACCTTTAAATGGTGAACAGTTCTTCATGATGGTTGTATTCATGGTTTTCCTAATTCTTAATGTACAAGTTACACCTTGCTTTGGTAAAGAGGAGATTTTAAGCATGGAGGTCTGTATTTTGCTAGTATCCTGTGTGCTTTTCTTCCTTGTACTGAGGAAGCAACCCCAAAAACTTACTTTGATGTGAAAAGAAAATTAACTCAATGGAAAAGTGAGACAACAGCTATATTTTTTTTTCCCACACTAAGGGAAATTAAGAATACCTGAAGAATTTTAATTTTTTTTTCTCCCCAAAACAAGTGCTGTGTCACATTTTTCAGATATTCTGAGAAAGGGGGTTGTACTGGGTGTGGTTGGGATGGAGTTAACTTTCTTCAAAGCATATGGTGCTATGCTTTGGATTTGTGACCAAAATAGTGTTCATAACACAACAGTGGGTTAACTGTTGCTGAACAGCACTTATATGGCTTCAAAGTCTTCTCTGTTTCTCACTCCACCTCCACTAGTGATTAGACTGGGGGTACACAAGAAGCTGGGAGAGCACACAGCCAGGACAGCGGACCCTAACTGACCAAAGATATATTTCATGCTATAGAATGTCATGCTCAGCTATAAGAAAGGAAAGGAAAGAAGGTGCAGTTTTGGGTAGGTACCCATTGCTCAGAGACTGGCTGGGCATTGTTCTACTTGTGGTGGTGAGTGATTGCCTTTTCATAATTTGGGGGCTTTTTTGTGAGGCTTTTGGTTGGTTTTCTTCCCTCCCTCTCTTTCCTCTTCCTCTTTCTTTCACTTATTAAACCATCTTTGTCTCAGCTCACAGCTTTTCTTGCTTTTGCTCCTCCTATGCTTTGCCCCAGGGATCCCTCAATCTACAGGGACTGAGCCAAATACAGCATTGAAGGAGTGGCTGTGTGGTCCTTAGCGGCTGGCCGGGGTCAACCCCCAAAGAACATGAGTTTTATAAATTAAAATCCTTAAAGAAATGAGAAAACTCTTGCTTATAAGTTCCTTAGAAATGAAAGAAATTCCATCTTTTAAAAATCCATGCATTTCATCTTTCAAACATATATGTAACTGGCCAGTATTTGAATATTAGAAAAATTGTTATTCCTTTTTTAATATTTTTTTTTTTTTTCAGTAGGAATGGCAAAATACTTGGAAATACAGATGGGTTTCTAAATATGTGTGAAAAAATGTGGATATGTTCAGTATTTCTGATACTTACTTAAGAACAAAATAAAAGCCCCGAAGTGGCAGCAAATTCATTTCCTACTTTACATTCTTATTAAGAACATGTATCTCCCAACAGTAATATTCAAATAACTCCTGCAACATGAACAAAGTTAGGAAACTTTCAAGGAAGAATGAGGATACTGTTTTTAAATGGAAAGATAGTTTCACAGATTCAATGGAAAAAGACAGACCTGAAATAACACAATTTGTGTTTGAAGCTATAAAATGTAGCACAGTGATAATACTATTAAAAACTTTGGTTGAAACATGTGAGTCCATAAAACATAAATTATTCAATATTAATGCATCAGATATCCCATAAGATGATTTTTATGGATTTTCTCCCTTCCAAAGACATCATCAAGTTAAGTCAAATCTCAAAAACTTAATTGTAAAGATTTAATTCACTTCTTTGACATAGTACAAATAGAGTAGATTAAAAAGAAAGAAAGAAAAAAGTGCATCAGGGATGTACTATCTACTTTGCGCTCATTTCTATCTACTAGAGTTATTAATCTTGGCACAAAAGCCTTTGAACTAGAAGCTTATTCTTTTTATTTAAGTAGTACATCCTCAATATTTTTTAAAAGTATAACATTCCTGGGAATTATATTAATTATTAACCTTTAATCAGGTTCATTTTCATATCGTATCTGTCTACGTAAAAGGAAATGTTATCTGGCTCCATTGTAACTGAAACCACACTGACATTGTGTTACAAAGTAAAAAATATTGTTGGCTTCTGAAAACTGATGAAGGAGGTGTGGGATCAATGCTTTAAAATAATCCTAGTTTCAGGGGAACCATAAAGGGAAATGCCAGGAAGGGAGGTGACATACAATATGGCTATATCCTGGTCTATCTTACAGATAAAATTAGGCCATTCAGAAAAGAATTACATTTCTGGTAGAATTTGGAACCATCTTGTTTCATCCTCCTCATTTATCTTCCCATGATCCTGTGGCTTGTTTTCTGTTCCATTTTATTTCTCTCATACTTTCTATACTGTTATTTAGAAACTCTTGAAGCACTGTACAATTCGTTGCTTTCATAGAACTATCTCTTTCCATTTCTTTTCTTATTGTACTGATTATTCCCCCACTGATTCATCAGAAAATCCTGCTGTGACCACATCCTTGTCAAGGGGCTAATGACAGCCTAAAAATGTCTGCAGAAATAAAAAAAACCAAACCAATCCAAACCAGGGTTTTTTTCCCCCCAGTGGATTCAGTGTACTTAGACCAAGTCCCATTAAGCTGGATATACTGCTAGAATGTTTTTATGATCCCTGTGCAACTGTGGGCCTTTACTGTCTTTTACTTCCCTGAGTGTATGTAAATCACTTGATATAAAAAGGGTCCATAAAGTTACCCACAGCGCAGGTCTCTCAAAGACCTATTAGCTTAGATTTGTTTGAGTTTCTATAAGTATGAAAGAACCTTTAATCTCAGGAAAGTCTCGGTGGGTGTTTGCTGGAGCTTCTTAGGAGGGCTGGGCTTGAATAAATGTGTCGGCTTTGAGCTCCTGATTGCCATGTGACGAAACATAGCCATAGTCATGATTCCAGACAAGAAACTTACCAATGAAAGCCCAAGTCTTAATTTTATCCTATTGATCAGCTATAAATTGCAAGGAAATTGCTAAAAATTAATGTTACTTAAAAGTCTAAAAATGAGAAAGGATGGATGATCCAAATGTTTGGATATTAAGCTCAGGTGCAGGAACCTCAGATGTTGTAACATCTAACGTTTAAACTTCAAAAATTTAAAATTTTTAACCTTGGCTTCTCATTCTAGGATGAATTTTAGTTTGATTATTGGTTACTTTGTATTACCTTGTGTAACTGTGTTGGTTGGTACCTCTTTTGAGAAGTATTTATTCTACTGAAACAAAATTTAATAAATTACTTAAGTTGACATTAATTAAATGTGGTCTTTTATAACTTTCTTCACAATCATAAAAGAATACTTGGAGGTTCTCCTGTCAGCAAGCACTGGTCTAAACACTGGTGGTTTACTTCTCTGCTCCTCTTCCCATAGGACTAAAGTAATTTATTGGATGTTCTTTGTTGATATTAGTGACAGTATCACAGTGTTGTGACTGTACATAATGGATTCTACCATTGGTTATTTCTACTTTATTTCAACCAATTTTTAAAATCTATTTTGTACAAAATTTGGCAATTAATGCTTCTACACTATGTATATATGTCAAAAGCACTTATCAAAGTAGACCATATATCAGTTCAAGTAAATCAAGAAATTACCCTTTTTTTCCTTTTTTCTTTAACTTATCTTCCAGTAAAAGGATTTCTTAAGCTTCCTTTTCCCTTCCCTTCCCTCCCCTTCCCATTCTATTTCTTTCCACCCCCTCCCTTACTGTCCCTGCCCATTCCTCTTCCACTTCTCATTCTTTTTCCCTATTCTTCCTTTCCTTATATTTCCCCTTCTCCCTCCCTTTTTTAATTTTTATCATTAATCTAAATACAATAATATTTAACTTAAAAATCTTCCTGCTTTTTAATCAAAAACATGTAGACGATATTGGATAGATAGACAGACAGGTAGACAGAATGGAAGAAAAAGATGTGATAGAATGCCATGGTAGATTGAGTGACATGATCATAATTTATTATTGTCAGATTTACTTCCCCTTTCTCTTAATTTGCCTTGGTCTGTGTTCAGTTCTCCACCTGTATTCAGAAAAGTCCTTAAGCATGTGATTACATTTAGTTATGTACTTAGGTTTAATTGATTTCAGATTCAGGGTTTTAACATATCTTCCTTAATCTACAACAAATCTGATACCCACAGAATCATGCTTGATTGGCTTCTGTGGTTGACAGCTATGTTCAAGAATTCTTCAGATCAGCATCAGACGTTGGAATACCCCACAGTTTCCATGATGAGTTCATTCTTTGGTCATTCACAAAATTGTGCAAGGAATGGACAAAGGATTCGGAGTGCAAATAAGGCTGCTCCACTTCAGGCTGTGGTAATCTTCATCTTTCTATAGCTTTAGCTACAGACCCCTGTACAATGTCTGTAACCAACGACTGAGCAGTTTGCTAACAGTATTTTCTATCTGGTGGAAGAAAATACCTTCATGCTACTAGAAGTACTTTAAGTACTACTTGAAATTTATCTTCCTAACCTGACAGGTTTGTTTCATGGTGAGAATAAAATGGTTTGACCTGTCATATCTGAAAACAAATCAGCTACAATCCTGTCTGGATGTGGTCTTCAATGTGAAGTGTCAAGGCGGGCAGCAGCCCAGGGAAGGGAAAAGGGAAGGGGACAAGAGGCCAACTATTCTAATTAAACAGGATCAGGAGATGGGATGAAACACTGATATGTAAAACTCTTGTAGATACATGTAGAGGAATGAAGCTGAGTTAATTAGCATTGATAATGTACAACTGTGGGCTGGCTTCAGGGGTGGGGGGTTGGCCGAAGTAGACAAGGTGCAGCTGTGGCTGGTTCTGTTAAGGGGTTGAGAGTCAATGAAGAGCAGCCGAGGAAGAAGCATGAGAAGTGAGAACACGTGCCTTGGGTGAGATGAGAAGAAGGCAGCAGAGGGACTGGCATGAAGAGTGTGCTGGTATGAGATGGTAAAAGACCTTGTTGTAGTTTGATAGTTTGGAGAGTGCTGTGACAGATACAGTGTCAGCATGTTAATATGACATAGTATAAATTTAGCCCATGCCAGCTGCTGCTTTTGCAGGTAATCCCCAGGGATTAATAGTTAGGAAAAAAAAACCAAAAACCTGAGTCTTTTTCCTTCAGGCCATTTGGGTGAATTGGCTAGTCATCAGAGAAAAACAAATAATAGATATATTTTTCTTATAAATTTGTTCTCACATGCTTGAATGCATAGACAGAGAAAGTAAGTAGCTACAGTCACTGACTGCAATTTAAAATTATGTTATGTTTTACATTGTGTTCTGAGCCAAGGCTTTTTCTCCATATTATGAAGAATAAGCACAGAAAAACTTTTCCTTCTACCAAAACAAAATACAGAACACAAACCACATTTTTTGGTAATATATCCTAGTTTTACTCCTCTAGTTTTAATTTGAAGAAGTTTTAATAGATGAACAACAGTTTACACCATCAGTAGGACCCATTAAATCAGGTCCCTTCCATGCTAAGCCAAATGACAACAATTGCCTTGGACTCTGCATTATATTGTTCTGAGTCACCCAGAAGCCAGAGAGATTCATTAGTTTTTGTAACAAATTCTCAGGAATGAAAGCAGTTGGTTTCAGGGAAACCTTACACCAACTCCTCTTAGCTGCTGACTTCACTATCTCTCAGCTCAAAATGATTTTGTAAAAAATTTATGTGGCCTTCAGCTACACTTGCTGGTGGGATGCAGCTTACACTTGATACCACTATTGAACACTGGCACAGCTTGTATAGGTGATCATTTTCTATATACAGCTCTTCAGAAATGAAGTGAAACTCAAGTATGACAATTTTTTGTTTAAAATTAGACTTAACCATATTTATTCTGTGTATTCTTTTTTCTCCTCAGAGGCCACCAGAGGATTAATAGATGGTTCATGGTGTGCTCCACAGACTATCCATTTCCTGCTTTAAAGATACTACTGGATTTCTAATTAAAATAAGATAAATTTTTTTATAGGCCAGTAAAAATAATCAAAGTGATGTCTATTTAAGCAATGAATAGGTTTTCTTTGGCAGCAAAGCATAACTTGATCACATTCTAAGGCTGAGGAGTGTTTTGGGGGTTTTCTTTTCGGTTTTTTCCTTTTTTTTTCTTTTTTTTTTTTTTTGTCTCTCCTTGTGGAAATTTGGAATAACTGAGCAGTTAAAATTCATGATCTACACTTTGTGTCATTATTATTGCATTAGCATGAAATTATGGTTCTAGTTAGTCATAATTATACTCATAATTATTCAATTTATCACTATAGGTCCTCCTGGAAATTTTATTGGAAGAGTTATTAACATTAATAAATTGTTTTTCTTCATATCCATATTATTAATTCACCTCATGTGTGATATGAACGATAAGCCATAAAATTATTACAAAGTCTGTTCTCTGTGTAGCTGATTTAATGATGAAGAGTCTGGTAACCTTTAGCCAGTTTTCTGTTACAGCTGTGTGTCTTCTGCATGAAAGGTAAAAGGAGGGAGATAGGTGGAAAGTGAAATATTCAGTCCCAGATGCACCCAAGACACTTGACAGAATTATTTATTTTTAGCATAGCAGTCTTTCTTGTTTTCTAAAATTTGTGAGGAAAAAAAATTATTAAAAAATCCTGATTTGCATATATAAATATCTTTATGAAACAACAGCCTTCAGTTTTACTTGACAGATATTTCTGGTCAAACCCACAGAAGTGCTTGTGAAAGCCCAGAGCAGACAACAGCCTCTAAGATCCAGGCATTCTCTACAGAACCCAGCTCTGACTTCACACGTACTCTTTGCTGATGCTTTAAACTTGGATAGACAGGTGGGTCTTTGCAGGGTCACAGAGCTGTTTGCACCAAAGCTGTATCCAGAACTGATCTACTATAGCTGCATCAGTGTAATTGTTAAGAAAACATGGAGCTGGCTTTCAGAACCTAAATTAGCACTCTGCATAGACCTGCACTATTGAATCTACCTCCACATATTCTGAGTCATATTAATTATGTATTCACGTATGATTCTTACAATGTATGTGTGTCTATAGTTACATATCTACCCTGGCTTCTTTCTTTCCCACTTACTGCCCTTCTGACAATCTTACCCGTAACTGTGAGATTCACCATTGTCTGCAAACCTTAATATATGGCATAAATGAAGCAAGAGGCTCAACTCCATTTTCACACATCAACATTAATATCCAGTTATTGGGTCATAGTTTCATTTAATTTTTTTAAGCTTGTTGATTTGTGCCAAAATTGAAAATTACTTAAAAAGAGAAATCTTTCTTGGGATGCAAAAAAATAGCTGTAGCAAAACAGTTTTTAATATATATGGCAGAGGGCACAGGAACAGTCATTTATTACCTAGTCCTGTGGTTCTTTTAGAACAAATATCAATACCTCCATTACTGTACAAATTGATTTTTTAATTGTCAATTCCTAGTTCTTTCCAACACAAGAGGTCAAAATATTGTAATTGACATATAATCTTTCATTTAATGAAACTGCTGGTTTATGTTAGATCTTGACATTGAAACTGGGACTTTTGGGTTGGGAGTACTTTTTGCTGTTCCTTCTTCCCACTTGTTTTCATTGGAAATATTTAATTACCATTTCTAACACTTTCACACTTAAACAAGGAATGTAACTGATCTGTTATTCTACAATGCTAAGGTATATAGAAGAAAGGAATCAAATTAAAAACCCTAGACTTCTAAGACTTTTCAAATGTGATCTCAAATAATGATGTGTCAAATATTTTTGGTGGGTTTCCTGAGTTTTGAAGAATTTAACAGATAAATTAGACATATAATACTTTTGTTAATACTTTTACATAGAAAGTGTCATTGTAGAGACAGGTATGGAACCATAAACCAGGTATTTCCTCCTTCCCACATTGTATGCTATCTGTTTTATGTAGCAACTAAAATATTCAGAAACTTATATTTAAGTTAAAATTATTGCACATCAAAGGCAAAAGGTAATCATCATTAAGACATAAAAAGAGCAATGATGATTACGTCTTCTCTAGATGTTAACACCATCTGTGCTTTACAAAATCATGGAAATATGAACACAAACAGAATGATTTGCATAACTAAAACTGAAAAGAAAAAGCATCTCATTATTTCCAGTTCTCCAATCAGTTCCCAATCTGAGTACAAAAGTTTTGTGAATCATCTGTGGTTCCTATTAGCCAGCTCTGAGGCACTTCTATCTTAACCAGAGCATATATATAGACACATTTTTACTATGTTTGCATTGCAAGATGGAAATTTTGTACGTATGTGCACCATTCTGACTTCTTTCTCCAATTAGCGTGGTACTTTCCAAACAAAAATATTCACAGAAATCATCCCAGTGAAAGAGCTCTCTAGAACATTTCATATATGCGAGCAGTTGCTGGAGGATTCTTTGCCAGGGAATCTTTACATGTATTTAGTGTATTTATTCACTTCAGTTTGTAATACCAAGCATTTGTTAAGTCCTTGTCTGAACTGGCTGAGCCTTGCAACTTCAGGACAGATAAAGAACAACAGATTAAAGATGCTTCTTAATTGATATTGCTGACAAGGAAGTGTCACTGGAGTTACAGATGGATTCAGAGCTGACACTGAGAAAAAGGTATTCAAATAGTTCATGACTAAGTGCTCATTGAGAAGCAAAGTACAGATCAGGGAATAGCAGAGGAAGCTGTTGGTGGTCAGTTTCAATCTAAGAAAGACAGAAGGAACAAGAAGAATTTGAACCTGAAAAAGGGTTTGCTGGGAACAGGTCAATAGATAGACAAGTCAATAGATGTCCAAGTACAATCAAGGAGAAAGCTGGACTGCCTTGAAGAAGATAGGTGGGTAATGTAAACTGGAGATTGGTTTAGAGGACAAGAATACTGAAAGAGATAACTCTCAGAACAGAGAACTGGAAAATAAAAATTTAGGAACTGAATGCATTAAAGGAGCTGATACACAGTCACAGGTGAAACTAAAATTGGAAGGAAAGATTTTAGGATAAATGCAAGTACAAAATCCACATTCATGTTGCAAAAAAACCAGAGACGGGCCTAGCATAATAGATAAAGTTACAGCCAATAAATATAAAAGCTGAGACACTCCAAGAGTTTAAATAATTAAAATAAAATAAAAAACAAACAACAACAAAAAAAAAAAAAAACCACCCAAGAAATTTGATTGGCCAAAGAATAATTTACAGTAAGCCTTGTAAGAAATCATTCTGGGTAATTAGGAAACCAGATTAAATATACTTTTTCCCAAAGGATGGTGCTAAAGAGGCTGCAGGTACTCTGGATTATCTGTCTGACCATTATAACGATCATTACATGCAATCACACCCCATAATTTTGGGGTTTGTGTTCCAATATAGGATTCAGGCACTCAAAAGACATTATTTCATCCAGCTCACAAGAATCTAAATATTATCATGGTATTTTATTGGATGCAACAGTAACTTAGGAAAAAAAATCATATTTATATGCAGAAAATGGTCATGAAGAGCCTCACAGTGGAAAAGGGGTTGCATTTGGACCATGTGAACACAAGGACAGACACATATGGAAACTGCAATCCATCTTCCAGGTTACATTGTGGCCTTCTTGTCTGAAATAAAAACATACAGAAAACTGACAACCTCAGTAGCCATATCTCAATATTTCTTAGCAAAAATACTCCTCTCCTGCTGTAGATAGGGACTCCCAAATGTTTTTTCTAAGAATACCATATGTTACAAAATGTGTCACAAATACACATTTAGTATCAAATAGTATTGTATGCCCCCAGAACTTTTTCAGATAACCTGGCAAGCTGTCTCTAAGGGTTGTCCAGCTGGTGACTAGCAGTGGCACTCAGCTGATGAGCGATGTCATATACTGCACACACACACACCCTTTTCAATTTTTCCCCTTCATGCATGTTACTGGAATGTTAGAAAGAACAAAACACACTGCAAAAAAAATGTCATTAAAGGAAGATCTCTCTTTAGGTGCATAAAGCTACTTAAAAATAGAAATTCCTTCAGTGTCAAGTTTTTTTTTTTCTGAGCAGTTAAAAATAGAATAATATATTATGGTAGCCTTATAATAAAAACAAACCTCCAAAATCTCCAGCTTGAATTGGGAAAAATGTATTGGCTCATAAGAATGGTAAGGAAAAAAATAATGTGGTACATTAATATAATTTAAATATTAAAGGCCTCTCCTTTAGGGGATTAAATAATAGTCTGTTATAAGGATGTGCTGTCCTCTGACTTTGATAAAGAATAGAAAGAGTCATTGGCACCAAAAAAAGGAATATATTATAATAAATAGTCTTGTCCCTAAAGCAACTCTCTCTTAAAGAAAAGTTTCTGCCTAGAATGTTCCACCTGACTGACTTTCTTCCAAATAAAGAGCATTCACCTCCAAGGGATTCAAACGTTGTTATAAAAGGGAGAGGCGAATTTTCAGGCCCGTGTCAGTGACATTTTTAATGACAAAATCCATAGGAATACAAGCTGTTACACTTTGTGAGAAAAAGAGAACAGCAAATAGAGCAAGCTCCTTCTTTTGTCCTCATTTGCAGTCATTACATTGTGTGTCTGATGTGTTAGATCAGGGCTTCAAAACTTTGAGCACCAAGCTCCCAGGGAGCCTTTGCTACAGCAAAGCGTGGATGTTAGCTCCGACAGGACAGAAGGACTGACTCCCTTTCCCCTGCCCTGCCCATCCGAGCAGTACAAGGCTTCCTGGCTTCTTGCTGACTTTGGTGCTCTTAAAGCAGCTAAGCACTGACTTGTTGCATTCTTTCAGACTTCCTTCTTTCTCCCTGATAAAACTGGTTATCCTGTGCCTCACAAGGTGTCCGCTGCACGTCAAGCTTGCCTTCTTGAGCCTGGGGGTGTTGGCTCCACAGAGCGAGCAAAGTGCCTGAGGCCCTGCTGGTTTGGTTTTACAGCAGCATTTCTGCTTTCAACTTCACAGGCTGTAGCTGGTAGGTTTTGTATTTCCTTCCTACTCCCACTGAAGTTAGTATTGTTTTAAGGGGTATTTACATGCATCTTCTGAAGAGTAGGATATTTTATTTAGGACTTTTTTTTCTATACTTTTTTTTTTTTTTTTAATATACCTTATGCTGCTTTTCTAATATGCTTGTGGCAGGCTTTTTGCATCCTTGTTCCCAGTACAGCATCCCTTCCAGAAAAAAAGGGATGCTATGCTAAGCAGAAAAGGATTACTTCACTGAGAACACTGGACACAAAGAGCTCATTAAAGTTCTTTCTGATTCTTTTAGCTGAGCAAACACTCAGATTTCTCAAAATGTCTGCCTGAATAGAGTCATGCTCAAGAACATTACTGCATACACCGTTTCACAGGACTGTAACGTGTGCTCCTGGAAGTACATATGCTTGCTAAGGCAAAGCAAGGGATTTGCTTGGCATTGTACACCTTTGGAAACAAGCAAGAGACACTTCAGTTGTTAATCCCAGCAGCAGCTTTTATGTACGTGTATTCATTTTGTAGGAATGGCATGAGTGATGTTGAGATAAAACTCACTTTTTTAGGGTGAAATAATACAATCTGAAATTACCAATATTGCCTGAATTCCTCAGTGACTATTATTATTTTGAAAAAAGGTTTTATGGCCAAATTATGACTTGTCCAGGCACAGAGAATTAACTAAAAATGTTCCTTACTGTTCCCCTTAAAATAAACACAGGGCCCAGTGTTTCATATGGAAATTTGGTTTTTTGTGAATTAAATTTCAGTTATCATCTTATTTTCTGGCTCTTACAAAATCCCACCCAGTCAGACCTGCAAAATGGATATTTGAAATACTATTTTTGCTGTTAAGTGCGGCTCAGGAAAGTGAAGTCTGTTGCTCTTCATATGGGTTGCTGTAGTCAGTCCCTTCCTGATAACTGTTCTTAAAATGAAGCTGTGGAAATGAGGTGTCCTATGAGATGGATGATCTCCTTTTCCTGCTTACACTTGCAGCTGTTGCTTTGTACTCTGCCTTCCTTTTGTATCTCCCTGGGATCTGTGGCCAGCCCAGCTCTAGGACACAGTACAGCACAGGCTTCTAATGTTTGTTTGTCCTGAAGCTTTTTGACTTTTATAAAGCAGAACACAAACGTAAAATCATGCAGTCACTGCCATGACGTAGAGGAGTTTAAATATACATATATATATATAAGGAAGTAATTAAAAATTGCAGCAAATAAATATACTGATGGCATGAGGAAATGTCAGTAAATATAGATGAAACACTTTGTTGTTATCAAACGTGTATTGCTTTTGCGTATCTTCCTCCATCTCCTTTCCTTTGTTTCGGAATGAATGTTTAAAATCCTGGTACAATTTTGCAACATTCAACACAATACTAATAAATAAGCTGGTAACTGCAACAGCTGGTACAATGTAAAGAAAGAAACTGGTTTCCAGAAATATGTTGGTAGATACTACAGTACCTCACAACATGAACTCAGACATCTGTGACTGTTTTTATTAAAACCTGAATCTCCGTGATTAAAGGTGGTTTCTCTACTTCAAAAGCCGATTCTAAGTCTCCAGTGAATTTAATCTATTTTATATACTCATTATATTGTATATTAATATTTTTGTAGCTTGTTATACATCAGGCATATCTAATACACAGCAAGCAACGTAACCTTGTGAGTTTCCCATTTAGTGTGAGTTATAAAACTTCTTTATTCTTCTCCTCTTAACCTTTCCCAGCCTTCCATAAGGTTTGGAGCATCTAACTCATTAAACGTAATACACACATGCAAACCACAAACATTAAGATCAGTCTCTCAGGCATTAGGAAAAGCAAACTAGAATTGTAATTATTTGGGATTTTTTTTTTCTTTAAAGACTGTGAGATTACTTTTTTGCATGTGATATCTAAAACATTTATTTCATAACTCTAATATTTAATCATTATAAAAATCAATGATGTATCTACACCCTTAGGGGTTTTGACAGATCTATGGTGTTGCCTCAAGCCCTGATTTTCTGTCAATACTAAACGCAAACATGTTTTACAGGAACAGCTGGAGGACTTTCTCAGGAGAGGGACGCTCCTATTGGTGTTTTACTATACAGTTGTTATGGCTCTCACAGGATGGCACTGGAGTCTTGCAAGCAACATGAAACAGATATTTGGAAATAAAAATTTTACAATCAAAGAAAAATGTCATGATTAGTTTATAACTTGGGTTTTTTGGTTTTGGGTTATTTTTTTACTTTTTTGTCATCTTCAGCTGTCCATTGGCATATCTTTTGAGAATTTTCATGTGAAAATAAGAGAGTAACCATATCTATTAGTGGGCCCTATTGTTTTGCAGGTTTTTTTTCCCCTGTGTGTTTAATTTTCATAATTTCAAATTTTGCTGCGTCTTACAGAAATATATTTAATATATCAAAAAAGTGTGTAATTTGTATTTCAGATGAGTCTTGAAAATGGCTAATAGTAACTAACTGCATTATAATCTATAAAGGCCTTTTAATGTACAAAATGTGTAGTTATAACATGAAAAGCATATTTAATTTTACACATCTTTTTTGAATCAATTTATTTTTAGGATTAGCATTTTGAATAATGTAAAAAAGGTAGACCTTAGTAAATATATTGTGAAAAATAACTAACACTTTTTGGTGGGCTTTTTTGGTTTGTGTCAGTACAAATGTGGGTTTGATGCTTAATCTAGTTTTGAAATTTTAGTGTTGGATTGATAATGGACTTAGCTTGAAAGAACAATGATACTTTTAACATCTTTTTAAAGCATATTTGGGTCACAGCTGCCTCTAAAAGTATTTATGAAATGATATAACTTGAAGAAGAGTTTTTATGGTATTCATTTGGTTGGATTCATACTTTCCCAGAAGAAAGAATAATGTACAAATTCAGGGAAGTGGGAGTGCAAACATTAAAATTGAAGTTCTGGATTGCACACATCTATTTTTAGACCATGTAAGTTAAATACCAGACTATTATATTTCACAGAGTTAATCTCCACTTCCATTATAATCTTTGTCACAAGATGAATTAATTTTATACTATTTTCTTTTCTCATTACACTCCTTGACATGAATATAGTTACATGTCCTTTTCCAAATGAGCAGATACTTTCAGAGCTCAGAATAATTCTGCCTCTGATGCTCATACACAGTAGTTCCAGAACACCTTAAAATATCCAGTTGTATGCGAATCACCATGTAGCTGAGCAGATATTATTGGATGTCCAGAGAATACATCAGAGGTTTCCTTTTTCTTTTGGTGGTTAGCACTGCTCCAACTGATACTAAGGTGAATATAACCATCTGATGACCACATGCTCTTTCAGATATTTTCATTATGTTTCAGTGCCTGGTCAATGCCTGCTTCTGGAAACAGATTTATCCTCAAGAATCTATTTCATGACTTGACAATCTCAAGTAAACAGAATGGATTTATACATTTCCAGTGTTCCAACAAAATAGCATTATTTGCTCATTTTGTTACCATTACTGGTTTGTTACTGTTTCATGATTTCCAGCACTGTCACAGTACTACTATCATTACTTCTTTTGGCAATAAGTACCTGGCCAGAAGTCAAGCCACGTAAATTGGATTCAGTTATGGGAGAAAATGATGTTCAAACCCACTGTTTTGTTTTGTTTTCGTTTGTTGTTGTTGTTGTTATTGTTGCAATCCTATTTATTTATATTCATGTACAAAGTCCTGCTACTCTGAACACAGCATGAATCAAAGAGAAAGTAACTGTTGTCCATATAAAGGAGAAGCAAGGGTATTATTTAGCAAACAAACAAACAAAAAAAACCCCCAAACCAACAAACACCCAAAGCCAAAACAAACCAAACAAAAAAAAAAGCTAGGAAAAAACCACTTTCTCAGAGCTACATTTTCTGTCCAAGTGTTTTTCTGTATCTTCTATCCCTCCCATGTTGCCTGGTTTGTGTTTGTGGTTTTTTCTAAATAGCTTATGCCCAGGGAGATCACCAAATCACAAAAAAACCTATGTTAAAACTGAATCTTAGTCCAACTTCGTACTTAAAACCCTGGAATATCTTCAAGATTAGAGCAGGCTGCTCAGGTCCTTCTCCAGATGAGCTCTGAAGATTTCTGAAGACAGTAAGACAGTGATTCCCCAGCCCCTCTAGGCAACTTCCTACGAGGCTTCACCCCTCTTCTGGTGAGGCATCCTTCCCTGTCCTGTAGCTGCAGCTTCCTTTGCTGCATCACTGTGACCATTACCTCTTGATCTTTTCTGGCAAGGGTCTTGCCCCATCCCACATCCTCTCCAGGCTAAACATACCCAGTTCCCTTTGTTTCTCCTTTTATGTGATGTGCCTCAATTCCCTAACCATCCTGTTGGTTGTCCACTGGTTTCTCCCCAATTTGCAATCTCTTTTCTGCTGGGAGAGCTGAAACAGGATAGCATATTCCAGAGGTGGACAAGTTGAGGGGAATAATAAACTTTCTGGACCAACTTCTATGTTTTTGTTCATGCAGGCTTCACCCCCTCAAGGGCATGCTACAGATAAACTCAATTCGCTGCCTACCAGGATCCCCAGGTCCATTCCTGCAGATCCACAGCCAGTCATTCCACATTCCTCTGTGCCTTATCTGAGGCACCTTGATTAGTGGCAAATGGTTGCATTTAGGAAGTAGTTCCTGGTGCTGAGACAACTTGATCCTACACACAAGTGTACGTTTTGCCTCCTGGTTTTACCCTAGAAACAGTTCACTCAGGTCAGTAAAATCAACTTCGAAAGTTATAGCCTGTTCCCAAATCAGATGTTAAAATCTGATGGTAATAATAATCCTCCCTCTCCAAGGCTGTTGCCGGTTCCTCAGGAAGCATCATTTCTTTCTTCCTATTTACTCAGACTCAGTTGTTGAAATCCCTACTTCCCAAAAGGCATAGATCTGACTGTTGCTGCCAGTTTCACCTCTGACTCAAAGTCCTGCTCCTCAGACAAGCCCTTAAAGAGAAATGATATGTTCTTGGCCATAAAAAATGTGTTTCTCTCTCTTGAAAAATGAAGAATTGAGTTTCAGCCACTTGTATCAATATGTTTTATAGATCTCAATCTTTAGACAAGAGACTCCAAATTATTAACATGGGAACGATACTCAAAAAAGATTTTAATTATTCACCCAAGACAATGAGGAAATAAGTAATTAAACAAATTAGAGGTGACACAAACTTTATTGTTGATGTCTTTTCATAACGTCAGCCCAAAACTGTCTCTTTCAGTCCTCCTTACTATACCCAGTACTGAAGGTGAGTTTTTCCTGCCCGGTTGTTTTTTTTTAGCTGTCAAGATGAAACTTCTTTTACTGTGATCCTGAAGAACACTTCTTTTTTTTTTTCCCCGTAAGCAGCTAAGAGAAATAATATCTTGAGGAAAATAGCACTTCCTGTTCTAACTTTTTTTAAAATTTCATTTTTTATACTTATATTACGTCGAATATTCAGGGACATGTCAGATCTTACAAGAGAATAGGGAAAGATACTACTGATGCCCCAATGAGGAGCTGCCTCTGGTAATTATTTTTTTTTTTTGGTTGGTTGGGTTTTTTACAGTGTGAGCATCACATTTCCTTAACCAGCCTTCTATGGTTTACCTGCATTTCACCCCCACCCCACCCCACCCCGGTCAAATATAAATGTATTCTAGCGTTGGCTAGGTCTTTGTCAACTTCAAATGGAGAACAGTTTTACAGACACAACAGCTCTGGAATCTTTTGCAATGTAGTTGGTTTGTCACAGTGTTTATTATACTTTGATTTACCCTATTACTTTTACAATATTTCCCGTACTGACTCCAAGATTTACCACTGTGACTAAATGAGAATTTACTGTAACTAAAGAAGGTTTCACACTTTCACGACGTATTCAAATTTGGACATGTCTGAGAGAACTCTGCCTTACACAACTGCATGCACCTGTTAAGTTCCTGATTTCTTAGAAGCTGAAACCTAAGAGATCCACAAGAGTGCAAAATAGTAAATTACACCTCATAGACATGTTTATGGATTGAGATTAGAAGATAATATGAACTTGAAAGTTTTCATAACTTTTACATTAGTTGCTGTTGTTTGCATTAAAAAAAAAAAAAGGAAGGAAGGAGGAAGGAAAAAGGAAAAAAAAAAATTGACCCTGAAGATTTACAGAGGCCAAAAAATAACATTGTTTTTATACACCCTATTTTCAGATTCTCCCTCTGTACTAAATTAATTAAAAGAAAAAATTTCTTTAAAGCAAATCACATTCATTTACTGAATCTTCAGATTCAGATGTATACTTCCAATTCCACATTCTGCATTTTCTTCCAAAATCTTGAATGTACTTTTGAGTATTTTCCTGCTCTTTACATGCATGCCTTTTCAGTAGCCTTTTATTCTTTATCTAGATGAGAAGAGAGATGATGGACTCTGGACTACATTTTCTGATATGTGTGGTACTGTAACCAAACTATTGAAATGAAAACTCTGTTATAGTGTATACAAATTTCAACTAAGTAATGCCATAGTCAATCATTGGCAACCTGTGGGGCTTTTTACATCAGTAGGCTAGTATATCACTTTTTAGCTACAAAAATAGGAAACCCATCATAAGCCCTTAAAAGAATTACTTTAATACTTTGAAACTATTGAATTCTGAAGTTGTTAAGAATGTGAGGAATATTTCTGTAGGGGATAATTTTAATGAGAGGCCAGAAACATTTGAACATGGTTCAGAGAACAGTTCCTTCACACACTTAAGTTACTTCCCTCATTCTGATTATTTATGGAAGAAGTATTTGTTTCCTTAAACTATTTCTGGCTAATAGAAATCACATAAAATTCTCAGTTGCTTGAATGCAAACAACTTTTTTTTAACTTTTCCTTCTCTATACAATCAATGCATGTGATTTAAAATAACAACACAAAAGGCACGTTGGTGAAAGCACACACTATGACATCCATAGAAATACCATTGTTTTAACTCAATTTAATATTACAAAGGTTGTTAGAAGGTATTTCTGGTTGAAAGAGTAAACAGATGAAATTTATTTTAAATTGAATTAAATATAGCAGAATGACATTGTAATACATGGAAGTGACAATCTGAGGGAAGAAAAATAGAAAGTCTGTAGAAATTGGTCCAAAAATCAAATCCTCCATTCCTTTGTGCTCTTTTAAACTAACAATAATGTGCAAATATTATTGTTATTTAAGAAAAATGATGTGTAAAATAAAACAAAATTCTGACCAGACAACAGAAAACCTATTGAATCCCAGGTCTCTCTATTCTTTTAATTCAGTATTATGCAAAAAAACAAAAAATGTAGTTTGGTGAATTACACAATGAAATCCACAAATAAAGTACTGCCTAAAACATAGTATTTTTAGACCAATTTCCATTACTTTTCAGCTTATCAATATGGTCTGTAATACTAATGTAACAATAACAGTGTTTTCTCAATGTGTCAAACAGAAAGTGAACTCAAAATACTTCTTAATCCATTATCACAAGTTAAATATTTAATTGCTTGAAAGTGACTTTGGTCATCTTTTTATAAGTGTTTAGTTCTTGGGTAGTTGTGGAATTTACTGTCCTGAAATTTGTGACATTCTTTTAACTAATACTGTTCTACGTTTCCCTTCTCAGTTGCCTAACATTTTTTCATACAGATAGTGGTTCTGAGAAAAGACTAAAATCAAAGCCAGAGTGACAAAGGGAAAAAAAAGCCCAAAATCTCATACAAGAACACTCCTTTTCACTGATATGACAATATATTTTTCCTGGGTTTGTACAATAGCATTTCTAAGACGGCTCTCAGCTTGTAGCCTAACGTTTTTCTATGCAGGCACATATCTGAGAGTGGCAGCAAGGTTCCTGCTATTTTAGCACTTTCTGTGATGCAGCAACAAGACAAGACCATAATTTGCTGCAACAGGATGCAACACACTGTACCAGCAGGGAGTGTTCCAGTGATCTGCAAGGTACGTGCATAGCTCAGTTAGAGGCATGTCACAGATTTCTGTTACATTGCAGCTTTGCTGAGACATACGTAACTGTCTGCAGTTAAGTTATCTTTGTTCAGTAATGTGTGCTTCTTGCCATATTCACAATACTAATAAATAAAGGATGATCAAATGAAATCCAGGGATGCTGCTGCTTTTGCAAATTTAATTTGATTCCTCCAGAATCACTGAATGTAAACTCAGCCAGTGAGAGAGTCAGTTCTCTCCAATGTTGCTGCTAGCGTTACCATTTACATTTTCAAAATCTAATCAATAAAGGTAAGAAGTTACACGTGGAAGGATACTTAAAGAATCCATTTATTGTTTTTGAATAATTTTATTCTTACTGGAAGTCGTAAGTCAACACAAATAAAATATGGCTCTTTTTTATAGTACTTAGTTGGAAATATGAGATCAGTTTTGAAGGGGTATGACTAAATAAAGCTGTATGGACTTCAGTGTTGCTCCACTAATGGAACCAAATAAGGATCTAATTTAGTCAATGTGAGACAGGTGTTTTTCAAATATACAAATATCCAACAGGAAAAATTCTTCTCCTAGACATCATGAACATAAGATGTGTTACTGTTCAGCCTTCTATGATCCCCTAATATATTTAGCTCCAATAACATGTAGCCCTAAAAATAAATAATAAATATGTGATTTTCTTTAGCCAAGGAACAGCAACTCTGCATAAGCATGATCATGAATATTTACCTTTGGGTTATTTCCTTAGTTTATATAACCAGCCTTAAAGAATGATTCTTCAGTTCCTTTGAGCATCTAGAGATATTAATAATTACTGTACTATTAATTTCAGGCTCATTTATTTTGACTGTCTCTTACCACACAGTTACAGGTGTTACCATCATGTTAATAATACAATACATGATTCTAATTCTCCCACTGTGACATTCATCTCAGACACAAATTAGTGGCTGATTCCTTAAAAGTATACCTAAATTTACTGCAGCTTCAAAAAATTACCCTTTCAATGTGGTTAAAAAGCTACCCATAGAATATTTAAAATCTGACCCCAAAAAGCTGAAGGGACTGGGGATCAAAAAGACTTTTGCAGAATTTTAGAATTTGTAGAATAAATGAATGTTTGCTTGCTGGAGATGACCATTAGTGGCAAATGAAGTTACTATTCTGTGTCACAGAAAGGTGTTTGATAGAACTAGAGGTTTATTCACTGTGCCACACCAAGGTTAGGTCCTCAAAGCGAAAAACTTTAATACAACACATGGCTCAATCTTCATATACATTCTGCTCATAACTTCCCTGCAGAGGCCAGCAATAAGAGTGCTAACTAATGTCAAATGCAGTTGGTATTTAGTGTCTTGGAAGGCTATTTTGTAGCAGTCATCAAACAATCAACAGATGGCAATAGCTTTTAATCACTCGTTAAGGAAACAGTGAAAGTAGAGATGTAAAAGTCTGTATGGGACTTTAAATCCTATAAATGAAAGCATAAGTTTTAAACAGGCAGCTATTTCCACCTTAATATATGTTTATAATCTGCTGGATATGAACATAATGTAAACAAAGAGATAAATAAACTAATACATATATGATCAATTTTAAATGCAAGTAGAATCCTTTAGCAATAAAATTTTCCATATTCTGTTCTAGAGGAGAAAAAAACCAAACCAAAACAACAAAACACAACAAAAAACCCCCAGATATTTAGTACAGTGATTTATTTTAACAATCCATCTGTAAATTTTCTGTCTACTTGATCATAGAAACATAGAATCATTTAGGTTGGAAAAGACCATTAAGATCATCAGGTTCAACTATTAACAGAAGACTTCCAAGTCCACCACTGATTTCACTGTGTAGGAATATTTATTATCTACATTGTAGATATTCAGAAATAAAGGCTCCATCCTTTTTAACGAGATTCTAAACATAGTAGTTCTAAGCATATATTCCTTTTTAAGTATTGCCTGCTCAGGGACATCTCAACGTCGATAGATCTTGATAATTCAGTAGAATAAGTTTAGTAATGAAATAATTTCAATGAAATCTTATTTGTATTTATTTCTAATACTAACACATAGATCATTGCTATCTCAAGACTAGGAATTCAAACACCCACAAAAAATGATGAGAACTGGTAATAAGTTAGGGCTCCTTTTAAGCAAAAGAATTTAGCTTTTAACTAAATCTGCTGAATTCTCATTTCATTCTCCTCCAAATATTTAGCTGGAATCAAGTGAGTCCAAATCATTTAGAGGCAGTTGTAGAAGCTGTACAACACACTGTTCAAGTTAATAATCCCTTTCTTTTTTTGTTGTGAAATGTGGAAAGTACTTTTATCTTTCATAGACAGAATACAAGAATAAAAAGGTATGGAAAGCTCACATGTTGCTGTTGAGGACAATAGAAGTATCTCAGAAACACAGAGTGAATGAGAAGACAGCATTAGGAAAAAACCTAATTTATTTAAAAACTTAATTATTTGATGCTACAAAAAGACCATATACTGTGCTTTATCACCAATGAAGTGTACACTGTGGTATACATGGCTTGGTGCATTTTAATACAGTTATGACAAATATATGCATGCATCTAATGTTACCAATGCACAAAGCATATGTTTATCCTTCCATGACTCTACAAAGCTATTCAGAAGCTATGAGCGCTTTTAAGTTTTTTAGAAGTTTGTAGCACTATGACTGAATTCATCTGATCAATATATATGATCAAACAAAAGCAAGTTCCTTAAACTTCTGAGAGACCTTAAGAAAGAAGGAACTTGCATTCTTCTCTCTTAGCAGAGAACAATGCTGTGAGATCACAAGCTGTGGATACTTAAAGTAATTTTGTTGAACTAACTTAGTCCTTTCTGATGAAGAATTAAAATGCTCAGTGTTGGTGATTTAAAGTGCAAGACTAATGCTCTAACCTAGAATACTATATAATACATGTGGTAGGGATTTTTTTGGTTTCTGGTCTCAGCTGCAGGTCTGTCAGACCATAAAAATTCATCTGCCATTAGTCTTATGCATACTGTCTATCATAAATATTTCTGAGGCTCAGACTTGCAGAAAACATTCAAATGCTAGAAAAGGAGGCCCTGTAGTTACATAGAATAATAGACAGATATTTCACGTTTAGTAATAGAATCTATTTAATTTCATAAAATATAGATAACAGATATTAAAACTTCCTATTGTCTTATTTTTAGGCTCCACTTTTAAGAGACTCTGGGTCACTGATGTGAGTTCAAATCCTGTTATTACCAAAGTCACCACTGTTCTGCATAGCTTACATGATGTTGCTAATTCTGGATAGGTCAAAAGTTAAGGTCCCAAAGTGATGAGCAGATCTGGCTAATCAAAAAGTTATCACAACAGTACGAGTGGATAGGTTTCAGCCTTGCCTTTAAATTCTCTGTCTTCAGTAGTTTTAGTCAAGTTCTTAGCATCATTGTTGTGTTAATTTTTATATGTGTATTTGCTTTAAAGTTCAATACGAGAAATAATTAGATTTATATATGCAGTGCCTGGTACAGCTGATAAAAAAAGCATTTATCTGAAAGTCAATAGTTCTGATTTAGTACAACCACCAAGGTGTTGTTCTATTTCTGTCTTTCTATTCTCTTGAGTACTTCCTGGGGGTTTTTTTGGTGATTGGTTTTTTGGTTGGTTTTTGGTTGTTTTTTTTTTCTGTTAAGAAAGAATATTTCTCTTTGCATTAAAAGATGTCTATTATAGATTTTAAAATCATATTACCCTGGTTGCTAACTTTTACTGTGAAGAAATGAAAAATATAGTGCCCTTATTAGCAAGGTAAAGTATATAGCCTTTAATCAATATTAAAATGCACAGGTTTACTTGTTCTAAGGTTGATTTTTGTATGCTAATACCAGCAGACTGTTTTTCATCTGAAAAACCTAGTTAATATATGGAAGTAACCTTCAGGGTAAGAAAGACGAATGCATAGATTTGAAAATAAATCTGGAAAATCACCAAAGAATTTGCAGGAGTAAAGAAATTCAAGTCTTAAAATTTTAACTTAGTCTGATGAAAAGGGAAATGTAAACTGGTCCTTAATATTTGCAATGTCACGCAAGTTTTCCTATATTAGTATGAAGAGTCCAAAGAAAGCATGATCATAATATTTATTAATGTTGTTCCTGACTAAGTTCATTGGAACAAATACCGTGTTTATACATACAGGTATAAAAGTATTTTCTGAACATCTATATGGCACTTTAAATAATTCTTTGGAAAAAAATCAGAGGGAAAATCTGAAAATAAAAATAAAAATACTACATTTTAAAATCTGATAATAATTTCACTCATGTTGCATGCTTTATGCACAGTCATGTTCAATACCTACCATTAAAATATCTTCTGAATTTTAAGAAACCACATGCATCACATTTCCCCCAGACTTTGCTAATCATTTAAATCAAAGCTTGGTACAAAGTTGAAATAATACTTAACACAAAAGATACTTGAGTTTGACTATGAAAAACCTAGGTGCAAAATGATTTAATATATTCCTACTGTATTAAAACCCTATTTAGCTTGTTTGTTAACCTTTACTTAAACTCAGAAACTTCATCAATGTACGTTTTACTATATGTACATATAACATACATGTAATGTTACATTTCTTTGCTTCCATTATGGAATCATACAATTATTAATATCCAAAAAAACATCCCCAGTAAAAAAAAAAAAAAAAAAAAAAAACCCAAAAAAACACAAACAAAAAAACCCCACACATGAATGTAGTTTAAATCTTTGATTACTTGTATAGCCATCATTTTCTGATTTTGAAGTATTAGAAGCATTAGAAAACCCTGTTAGATTGTATTCTTTTAGGACATAAGCAAATTTAAAAAAAAAAAAAAAAAGATATCTGTATAACTAACTCCAAAATACTTTTTAATTGTCCTTATAAGATGCCTTAGCTTTAGATTATAACTAGTATTACTGACTAAATGGGTAAAATGAGTCTGGTGCTGTGCTGCCTTATGCACCATGAAATTATGTAGAAGTTAAACTTGAAGACTTAGATATTACTATAAGAATAATCCCTGGAAGATACTTTAGGTCTCTCTATAGAAAGAACCAAAAATCGTGCTATACTGTAAGCAGGCCTAAACATTTATGAAGTGGCACCTCAAGCCTAATGCTTTCTTCATTATGTTACCTTATAATGGGCTAACTGAGGATATAAAAGGTCTTGATCTTTAAACTTCCATTTGCATGAGAATCTAAGTCAGGTTCATGCTTTTTTTTTTTTTTTTAATTCAATATTAACTTCATTCAGATGTGCTAAGTGAAATTCATCCACTAGAAACGCTTGGAAATCACTCTTGTCTTTGCCCACTACATCTTCTCCTCCAGTGTTCCCTTCCAATCTGAAAATTTTAATTGTTTTTTAGGTCATGAGGCAAATATTCTTTATTCTTCAGTTCTAAGGCCTGTATTTTGGCTCTTCAGTAAGCAAAAGGCCTGCTATTCTTGGCAGTTTTCCAGTCTCAGACCCTGCCACAGCCCTGCTGATATTTGTGGGACTCCTCCTGCCAACCCTGTTGCACCCACTGCACACAACCCACCCCTCCCAGGCGGCCACTGCCTGGGTGCCCAGAGAAATCTCTTTAACAGAACATAGTATACTGTGATGCACAGTAAACTGTGAGGGAAAGATTCTAGTATTTACACAGGTAAGAATTGCTTTAAAAAACATAATTTTAAGGTATAGAGAAGTATTGTTGAATAAAAGTGTAAGAAAATTTATTTTCAAATTAGTCAAATTTATATATAAGCGCATTTGATCATGACCTAGCCCTAGCCCTCAACTAGCATCTAATTTATGTAATTACACAGCAGACACAAAGAACAAACAAAAAAACCCAACCCGAAACAAACATTAATTTGACATCACTTGACAACTACTGCCTAGAAATACACTGCTTGTACTGCAAGGTGAATATATCAAGGCTGAAAATGATACGTGTTTGGGGGCATTCATCTTCCACTTCCAAGGCACACAAGCAGAATATCACTGTTCCATCTGGCTGATCTGCCAAAAGAAGGCACTTCAGTTAAGCTGATTGCCTGAAAAATATGCTACATCGGTGCCGCCTTGGTTATGTTTGTCCTGCTTATTTTTCTTCTTTTCTCAGGCTAGCAATGGATGATTCTGAAAGACCATGGCAGGACAGAAGTTTCAGATTCCTTTCAATTGCCTCTTGAAGCAAACATGACATTTTCTGTAGCCCAGTGACGAGTCTGGCTGCTTGTCATGTTGCAATTAGTGAAGCAGATGTGAAAGGCTTATTATCATCACCTGTGTTTTCAATTTAGCTTGAAATGGAATACCCCTAACTATGCAGGAATTTACTAGTTCTGTTCTCTTTCCCTAAATGCATATTAATTTCTATTATAGGTTACATCATTTTAACTTTAAAAATATTTTACTGCTCCTGGACAAATTTTTGTTCTTGGGAAGTTAATGGCAGATTTGTCAGTGGGAAAAGAAGCATTTCCTATAATGTGATAATTATTTTAAGCCAAATCTTACTATGTAACAGGCAGTACTTCATTCCTATAGTATCACTTAATTAATTTGTCATAAGATATACTGATACAAATGTGTTCAATCCAATTTGCTATGTGTCGGTTTCAAATAATTTTCTATCTCATTGTCAGAGTTCTTCCCCATAATAAATTCAAAGCCCTATACATACCTAAGAGATTGTTAACTTTTAAAACACTTTTTAATGCACTAGTCTGATGATTTCAGGGGCTACTTAAGTACAGGCTAAGTCCTTACTAAAGCACTACTACATAGGGAACTACGACTTACATCCCCACCAGGGTTTTACTAAGACATCTCAGTGAAACCTTCCTCAGCTGTTGCACTTTTGCACTGCAAAGAGGGAAACCACAGCGCTGCAGCAGAGAGACCATCACCACCGCACACCAGCATGGGCAATTTAGACAGGAACCAGATATACACAACCCCTGCATGACAGCCACAGTGAGTGGAAGGATTCCCATTAGGTAAGAAGCTGTAGAGCAGCCACTGCAACACAGTATTGTCTCTATTCATTGTCTAATTTCTAGTGAGTGGTTTGAAATATATATATATATAAAAAAAAAAAAAAAAAAAAAAAAAAAAAAAAAAAAAAACCCTCTAGAAATCAGATTATTAGACTTTATATTTCAGGCAACAGGAGGCCAGGAACAAGATTCAAAGAGACAGGTCTAACCATCAATGAAATGTTAGTTACCATGTTGATGAAAGGACTGCAAGACACCAAGATGGAAACTGAGGAAGAGAGCTGCATTAGTTTTGTCACAGTCAAACCAAATGGTTGGCAAACAGAAATAACCAGAAACCTTTGCACTGAGAAGTAAAAATGAAAAGAAAAAGAAAAAACAAGTTTGGTTTTTTTTTTACTTCACCTAATTCAGAAGAGGTATCTACATCTCTCTATTGTCTGTGGAGAGAAGCTATGGAACTAATTTAGATAAGATGCCTTGCATTTTAGGCAGCTCTATTGAAAGTAATCTTAATGAATGCTGAAGAAATTTACTCAGTGTTAAAGGGAAAAAAGAAGAAAATGTGAACAGAGATTACTGTGATATCCCACAATAATGCCTGCTGACATTAAAAAAAAGAAGAAGAAAAGGGAAAAGTAAAGGATGAAGAAGTCAAGAGAAATTATACATAAAGAGTAACTACTTGGACTATGTAGACATTCTTGTAAATTTATCACCTTTAATAGCATTAATCAATGTAATAATAGTTCCAAATAAGGTAATATCAAATAACACAAGAACAAACACTCTATACCTGTACCAGTGGATAAATTCAATGGTCTACATAATCTGAACATTTTTACCCAACAGTATGCATAAGTAATGCCTAGGCTAGCAAATAACATCCAAAACCCATACTTTTCCCAAGTACTGTCCAGTGATTTGTGGCTTCCTAAATCAAAGTGGTTTCTAAGAATTTAGAAAACTTCAGTACATTTATTCACTGGACTTGTCCAGTCTTTCCTTAAACCTAAGCATGCTTCCAGTATTCTCAACATTCTAAGAGGTGTTCCATAGTTTATATTTTTGAGCATCTATCTCATAGAACAGTAGAAAAAATGAAAGTTGAAAATTTAGTTCAACCACCTGCTGAAGGCAGGGCTGAGTTCAAGATACGGTCTCCTTTTGTGTTACCTGTTAGTTTTATCCAATGTCCCATACTTATACCATAGGAAGAGGCAGGGAAAAAAGTGATCCATATTCATCTCCTCAGGAGCAGTCGGTTATAAAAGCCCTCTGTCATCTCTTCTAGATCTTTTTTTTTTTTTTTTCAGCCTGAAGAATTTGAAACCTACTTATAACTCACCTAACTGTTTTCCTACTTCTGAATATCTTTCTTGCCAATCTCTGAAACTTTTATAATACATTTATTCTAATACTTCTTTTCTACATTCTTTTTGAGACTGAAGGACAAAAAAATCCCTTAGTATTCAAGAATTAACTTCGATTTATAGATGGGAATAATTGTGTTCTAACATTTGGGAAAAGCAGACCAAAGACCAAAAGACTACTGATCAACATATACAATAAATGCATTATATTATATGGGTTTGGTTTAATAAAAATACATAATATTTGACAAATTTCAGGCATACTGGACTGATATAAAATTTTCTAGCTCCACTCCCTGTCAGAAAAATCATTCTAGAAACTGTCTTTGAGTCACTGAAAGAAACAGATAAAGAATTCTAATATAATGGCAACTAACAATAGTGCTTTAAGTCTTATGATATAATATCAGACCAAAATATAGCATGGTTGTGAACTCACATAGTTGCTCTCTCAGATTTGCTTTCCCATATACTCTTCCAAAGTTGTGAAAAAAACATTTTAATCACTAGAGTATATGTGAACAGTGCTAAGAATTGCTTTCCCATATACTCTTCCAAAGTTGTGAAAAAAACATTTTAATCACTAGAGTATATGTGAACAGTGCTAAGAGTGATTTAGAAATCACTGAGGCAGTTTTGCCAGCTGGTTTGGAATGCTTTTGTGATTCTACTGCTATGGTCCTTAAGCCTCATGCTCTGCTTGGTTTAGTACTAGCATGAATAAATGAGTATCATGGTATAAAGATACAAACCATGTGAACACATAAATAAAGACTTCCTTATCATTCTTTTTCCCAGAAAAAAAAAATTAATAGTGTATTATGCTGTCATTTCCACCAAAACAGTAAATCTTCATTAGATAATCAGTCCAAAACTAATGTATCATTTGGGAAAAAAAAAAATAAAATAAGATGACATTCATGGAATTGAGGTATTCCTCAATAAATAATAAAATATTAAAAAAAAAAAAAAAAAAGCTGCTAGGTTATACTTACAGTAAATGTTACTGAGTGCAATAGAAATAATGACCTGCATTAATTTTCAATTTGTTACATTTTCAAATCAAAACATGAAGTTAACAAATCATGTTATTTTTCCTTTGAACAAAATGCTAAATTTTATTATTCCAGTTCAGTACAGTGTCATCAATTTATTAAGTTACCATTGCATATATCACTAGGGCCTCTATATTGAATGTCACAGTTACACTTCCTTATTCTACTTGAATGTTTTATCCACAGCCCGTGAAACTGCTATAGCAATTGCTGATCAGGAAGTAAATATTCAGTAAGTAAACACTGTAAGAGTGCCTAATTGAGAATGAGTGAAAGTCAGATGAAACTGACGCTAAGGAAGGCATGTTCATAGCAGCTTGATCAGCCGTGCTTGTCAGTTCTAATCCTGACTAGATCATTTATTTCTGAAAGTGTTAGTAATAGCAGATAGTAATTATTCCACGGTGAAGGAGAGTGCAAGGGGTCAGTTTCTCATTAAAAAAGGAGAATTAAACAAATCAGATTTAAAACATTTTTCATCTTTTATTTAGCATTATTTTAGAGCAATTACTTCCAACTAAGTTAAATAATATATGTAAAAAAGGAATTATTTTTATCCTGTATAGACAAAGAATGCCTTCATATGATGAATTTGCAATACCAGATGAAAACATATTAAAACTCTTCTAGGCTACACCATGGTCAAGCATGTTGTAACATTAGGCCTATTTAAGAAAGAAAAAACTCCTTTCATCATAGCTGCTTCTGGTCTACACAGTAGGTTCCACAAAAATATTAAAGTAAAAATGTATTTTACTAAGATGAAGTTGTCCAATAAAAGTATTAATCATCTTGTCTATTATGGGTCAAAAGAGTGAAAAATTAATGGGAAAACTGCTTTAATACAGTTTCAGTTTACTTAGATTTTTAAAAGCATTGCCATGATCCATAATTCAAGAAAAATTACTAAAAATTAAACCACATGATTCATATAAAGTCCTCTTAATGTTAGAAGTCTAGTTCCATCAGGTTATAACTTTGTTCTGAGGCAGATAGTAGATGCTCAGTGTGACTATTGTATAGAGATGAAAACCATAGTCCTTTATTTTTTGTGAACTAGGGTAAGATCTAAGGATCTTCCCTACCAGAGAGGTTTGACATGTAAATAATAATAATCCATAATAATCACCTTTAAGTCCCATTATGTTTCATGCAGAAAACCAGAAATATTCAAAGACTTATCTACCTGAACTGTCTTATACGCCTATGTGGGCTTGGCCATACACATAGAATCATAGAATGGTTTGGGTTGGAAGAGATGATCTATTCCACCTACCTACTCTCCCTCCCTGCATCACCTGGATGCTGAACCAGATGTCCATGGCCACAAACTTATCTCATGGGATCAACTTGCTCAAAGCCACATTCAGCCTGACCTTGAATGCTTCTAATGATGGCATGTCTACAACTTCTCTTGGCAACCTGTTCCAGTGCCTCACCAACGTCTTCATAAACAATGTCTTCCTTATATCCAATCTACATGTACCCTCTTTCAATTTAAAACCGTTGCTCATTTTTCTCTCACTACAATGGGCTCTAGCAAAAAGTCTTTTCATTTTTATTACAAGCCCCCATTTAGTATTGATAAGCCACAATAAAGTCTCCCTGACCCTTCTCTTCTTTGGGCTAACCAATCTCAACCGTCTCAGTTTTCATCATAGGTTATAAGAAATTCTTATGGTAATTATCTCCAGACAAGCAAAAAATTAAATCAGGTTAAACCCATCATAATTTCTAGAGGAAAACCAGAAAAAGAGGTAAGCTGTTGGAGTCCAGTTACATGGAATGGACAGCCCTGTACATATTCAAAAGGGTCCCACTCATAAAAGCAACCACCACCTACCACTTCTGATCACTGAAATTTAGCATCTGTGTAAAGTTTTACACTCTGAATAACCTTGAATGTGTAAAATGGAAAGAAAATAACTAAGACAGGTTTGATTTCTTAAGAAGTACTAAAATACTTATGAAATTTAATGCAACTGGGTAAAATTTCCTACTGTGAATCTGTTCAGTTAAATATTCTAATCATATTGACAAATTAAGTCAAAATGCAAAATCTGCACTCCCAATGAGATCCACTCAGGGAATGATATCAAGAATGATCCTCAGCGATACTGTAGTTGAAAACTTGTGTCTGGAAAGAAAATAAATACTTGATCTGTCTGTTTGAAATACAGAAATAACAATGCTCACTTCTTGTATTTATAAAAGCATAATGATGTATAAGCAGAAGCGCTCTATATTTTTGTAAGTTAGATGTTAACTGTTCTCTACTAATTAAAATGCAGACAAACTCTCACTTAGATACAAGACCATGAATAACTGTGACACTTACCCAATTGCACCTTGCCAGTTCACCATTTAATTTCAGCTGTGAATACCATTTTGCGAATTGAATGTTTTTCCTCTAGCTGCAAATAAATGCATAAGGACTGTTTTTATAGCTATTTACTACTTTAAATTTCAGTATTCAGTGTTTTGTCATTTGAAGTTCAGTGACACATGACCTAACATATTAAACAAAGCAGCTACAATATATGATGAAATATTTTCCCCAAGCGTCCTTCTACACTGATATATAGATATTTTAATTTATGGAATTAAGTTAATGGCAAGTCAGATCTTTGAGCTTGTCTCCAGATCTTATGTCCTTTTATTTTTTTTATTTCACCGGGTCATTTGTTTTATTATGTGTGACCTGAGGAAAGAGTCACACTTTCTACAGATAAAATTACTGGAAAAAAGCATGATAAAATCATGTTTGCTCTACAATTCAAATACCAATTCATTACATAAGAGAGCAAAATAAATTACGTCTATTCCTATACAGTGCCCAAAGGCAATAAGCATTGGTTTTTTAACATATCCAGCCTTACATTCTTGCCTTATTTCAGACAAATATTAACCTTTTCAGTAAAGAATTCTCAGAGTGTTTTCACATGACCATAAATTATTTCTAAATTATGCTTCAGTAAGAATAGAAAGAGGTCCAGCTTATAGTTCATATCCTAAACCACTGCTCCCTTTTGCTAACTTAGGGTGAATACAGTTAAACAGTTACAACACAAATAGATTATTGACAAGTGCATATATGTCCGGACTTTGAGAAATAATGCTGATCTACTGAAAGGCTATTGTTAACTTTTTATTGCATGTAATGTAGCTCACAGTTTAACCTTTCTTTAGCTATCTCCCTTCTATGATATACTTTTGTTGTAATTCCACAGCAAATGGTGCAGTTCTGAACAAAGCAATGCATGCAGCCCAGACAAAGGCACCTAAAATCATGTCAAAACATGATGCAGCTACTCAGACGGAGGCTTTTCGTGTCAGTCGAAAACCCTCTGGTATCTAAGAGTTGACAGGGAACAGGCAGCTACGAATTTGCAGCAAAGAAACTGTTGGAGATGTGGGCTCTGATAGGCACCTCAGGCATGTAAAATGACACTACGCCTATGCTCAGGCAAATGAAACCCCAGGTAGCTGCTTTAAGGTGACTCAGATCTCTCTCTCTCTGGGCTTCGTTGGCTGTATTTATGCCCTTTTTGAACATCTCCATGTCAAGGATGAAGACCCCTTGTGTGCAGACATCTCATGTACTCACAGGCCTTCAAGCAGGCCTACTCACGCGTGGATTGGAGGCCTGTCTCTCACACACATCATTAACCTCAGGTATTGTTTCCTGAATATATTTAAGGAATGTATTTCCTGAATATAATTAAGGAATTAATATTCCTTAAAATGGATTATTGGCAGAGAAAATGCTCTTGTCCCTCCACTGCCCACACCCACTCACCCTTTCAAATTAGATGTATGCTACAGCTAAGGCAGGATTGTACAATAGGTACTGGTATTTGAAATTAATTTCAGTGTTTTAACTCTGCTTAAGCATTTTTCATATTTTTTTCCTGTTATAGGATATGGAGCTCCAGGGAGCTCATCTGTCAGGTACAAATTAAAGAGATGTGGGATGGGGATTCAAAGGTAGTAAAGGGTCTCAGAACTACCAGTCCTTCTTAGGATTTGGTCAGCACAGTGAAAAACAAGAGTGGTGACAAAAATTTACTATCAAGAACACTAATAGATCTTTGTTAATAAAAAAAAAAAGTAAACTAAACAACAAAAAAAGCTTTTTACATGCTGCTTAAATTCATTTTTTCAAGGGAAAAAAACGAAAAATAAAATAGTTGTTGAGTTTTCCTCTATTAAGCAATCACTTCCAAAAGTGGATATAATCAGAGGTATTTGAAGGTTACCAGAGCACTAAAACTGTTATGTTGGATTTTAACCCTGATCATATTTTTCAATATTGTATAAACATAATTAATTTCCTGAAAATGAACTGCATCTAAACACAAGGACTCAGAACAAAGGTAAAATAGTATAAAATGTCCCAAAGCTGATTTAAAGTGATTAATCATGATTGTTCCTAATTTCCACTGGAATCAGTTGAACTCACTGGTCAGATCATACCCATAAAATTTCCATCATAATGCAAGAGTTAAACAGATGAAAAAAAAGACTTCTTTTTACAACAATGACCCTGTATACTAAAAATAAATTAATTCAAAGCAACACTCCAGAGAGATGCATATTACCATAGCCAACAACATACCATCTCACTTTCCTATTCCCTAGTTGTTCAGTAGTAAAATGCATATTAGTATGGAGATTTTTTGCAATGGGGCACACACTTTTTGCTAATGAAGCAAGTCTGTCAGAGCAAAGGATGGAAAAAAGGGTAATTGGATCTTACTTGAAAACCTTCATCTTAAGTTGTGGTCTAGAACTGACAGGTTCTGTCAATATTTACAAAGAGATTTATTGCTATGCCGTATATGCTCGGAATAACACATATTTTTGTACCATAATAAAATAAATTCCATAGGGTTAATATCTTATTTTGAACTTCTTTGTGTATTTAAATTACAAGAAGATTATTTTTTAATTGAATAAAATTTACAATTAACTGCAGGTTTTGGTCTCTGCTTTCATTGAAAGAAAACAGATCATTATAAAAACTGTAAAACCTCATTATTACTTGCATAAATGAAAACCAAGTAGTGAAACTAACTAATAAAACATGTTCTGCCTATTTAGAGAATGCATTTTACTTATTTTTATAGTATTAGACCATAATTTAAAAAGCAATTAATAACAAAAGACAATCACAAATACACATCTTTAGTATCTAGGTTCTGCTAAATATCAACATTATATTTCATTCACAAAGAGATGGTCAGAAAGAAATCAAACCAGAAATGATATAATGATAAATAAGAGAAACATTGAAATAAGTGGAGGTTAATTTCTTTAACACTTATAGCGTGCCTCATGAGAGCTTTATGTTTCAACATTTTCAGAGCCAATAATTTGTTAACATGTTTTCATATGATGGGCAGTTGAATATCTCTATAAATGAACAATGGGTAACAGGAACCCATTTTCTAGAACTCTGTGTTTCAGGTTTATTTCCAGCATTTATCATGTTTTGAATATAATGTTGAATCTTGACCTTTACACAGACAGTGGTAGATATGTGCTTATTTCCATTTTCTTTTGATTTTTTTTGCCTTGAAATAATAAACAGAAAGGAGACCTAATTCTGAATATTAACTGAGATGTACTATATATGCTTAGAAGGGGAATTAGAAAATTTCAGAAAATCTTTGGAATTTGCATTCCTGAAATCTGTACTATCAATCAGCCACATGGTGAATAACTGCATGTCCTCCTCTGCTTCTATTTCTATTTCTTTTTTACTGAAGTTTTGTTCTCACTGAAGAAAATCATATGAAAATTTGGAACAAAATTATATTAAGGGACATCAATTAAATAAACTACGATGTTTCCTGAATAAAGCTCTCTGCTTCTAAAGAAATGCCAGTAACATCTGCTTAGTATCTCTAGGTTCTCAGATTTATAATTGAATGGGACCTTTTTTCACCCAATTATGTTTATGAAAATACCAAAATCTTGTTTTGGACTGCTAGGCTATATTAACTGTGACAATCCGAGGCTAAGCTATCTGAAACCCACTTCTTTGCTGAGAAATATTATTACCTGGAAAAGCCTGAAGATAAGCTATTTTAGGGAAGATATTTAAGATATGTACATGTATGAAAATCTATTTTGTATTTTAAAATGTAATTCCATACTGGTATTCAGGAGACATCTTGAGGCAAACTCCTGTTTACTGGATCCTCTTGACTGGCCTGGTTTGCATAAATGAGTGTTGGGAATTGCACACCTGAACTTTCAGTGATTTAATACCTACATGCTATTTTGCCCCAGACTTAAATACCTATATGGCATTTAGGTAAGCTCTGCACACTTAGATTTCCAAATAATTACAGAAAAAGAAGAAGCTCATCAGATGGTATCCATATGTTTTTTATTCTAAATTTTGTTAACAGCACTGTCATTTTGTCTTTATTTCTCCCTAGATCTGCTCCAAGAAAGAAATAAACAACTTTTGCATATTTTCATTTTTAACTTTTAGCTATTTACATATTTTATATTATTGCTCTCAAGTCATAAGTAGATATATTCCATGGTATGTAAATATCACTGGATTCTGATCTCTGTTACATCTGAATAATAAATAACATAAGACTGTCTTACAATGCAAGCAACAGTACAAGCACAAGATGTAAAAATGATTGAGAACTGGAGTTTATGAGAACACACAACTAAGGGGAATAGAGGTAAGCAAAAATTAATCAGATATGTTTGTGAGGAAGCACAGAATAAATCTATGTGGGTTAGTCCATCAGGCATGTATAATTGTATTGTTTAAAAACTTGCATTCTGGCTTAGTTCACAAATGTGTTCAGGTCTTTGGAAGCTTGCTGTTTTCCATCTCCGTGAACTTATATAAAGCAATAATCTAGAGTGTTACTTAAAAAAAAAATATAAATCCAGCTCCATGTAGCAGATGTCTACTGTTTATCATACACAGTGTAAAGTGGATAATATCTAAATGTCATTTATTATACTCTCCATTAAGATAAGGAATAGGAGAGGGAGAGGAAAGTGAAGGCAAGAAAAAGACAGAAAACAAAATATTTCTAAATTTTTGACTGTTAGACCTAAAATTTTGTAATCCCAAGGACCGTTTTTCTTTCTATATACCTGTACTCCTGCAAACAGGGCAACACTGTTTCTCCTGCCCTACAGAGTACTGAAAACCATTCATTGTTTATGAAGTTTTTTGAAACTCCTCTCTAAAAGAAGCAAACACACTGCCTTAGAAGAAGACATAGTAGTTATCTCAACAAGCCTTGAGAGGGTAACCCGTATAACACTTGCTGCCCAGTTTACCACTGGCTACTGTTTTGAAGAGAAAAGCTGAGTATGTTGAGGGAGAACACATTGTAAATTCATGTCTCATCTCTATCAGCTGTTTTTGCTGATCATGGACAGTCAGCTAAGCATCTATAGACCCTGATTAGTAACAGAGCTGGAGAAAGTGGTTCTGAAGAATGAAAAATATGCTGGCAATGAGACAGGTCTTCCAGCTGGCCAGCCCATCAAAAATGGTGCTGAATGTATCTGACTGAAGAGGGCAGGTGATGAATCAGTGAGTCAGGGTAGCAGCAGAATGTGAAGAAATTGACAGTACTGTCACCTAGCTCTTAGTGGAAAGCAATTTGGTTTTGATGAATAAAAGAAATAAATCATGCAGAAACTGTGGATATTTAATTAGAGGAAACCTCCCCAAAATACAAAATTGCGGTAAACTTTCAAAGATGAAATACAGATTGCAGTATTTCCACTGAAAAGTAAAATGAAAAAGCAGGAGGAAAGAGCACAAATGTCCACTGAAAATACCCATGACTAACTTCCTCCTTTCTTTCTTCCTGTCTCCCCCATCCCTTCCCTCTGTTTCCATCTCTCTATCCCCACTTTTATTTGAATTTTGTTACAGAATAACTATCATGCCCCACACTCTCAGAATGGAAGTGCAGCGAAATACTCCTCCAAGAGCAGGATTTCAGGAAGTTCAAGGACTGTACAGCTGGGGAGACAAAGAGAAACAAAACCAGTGAAAATCTAGCGGGAGGTCAGTGTTGGCCCAAAGAGACAGAGTAGAATCTGGGAGAGCAGGACTGGCCACTTCTGTTGCCCCTGAGAAAGCATGAAGAGAAGGAAGAGCTATCTGGTTCTGGTTTAGATGTAGCATGAATAGTTATAGTAGACTACACTCAAGAGTTAGACAGGTTGATTTCTTTTTATTTTCCTTCCTTTTTTTTTTTTTTTTTTCATTGACTAAAAAGAAACATGGTTTCTACTCATTATCCTCTGAAACACAGAAAAGATGGTTAGCTAAAATAACCTACAAATGAAACTGTGTAACTTTATATTTTCACTATAAAATTAAGATGGATCAAACTAGCTCAACACTGATCATTTTGTACTATGCAAAACTTCTTCTTTTAAACTTTATTTAGTTAACAGAAACAGGCTTTATTTGTCACCTGAATGGTAAAGTATAACAAAAGTATCTCTCTGACTGTCAAGAAAGAAGCATTACAATAGGGAGACTGAATTTCATATGTTCCATTCTTTCTTAATATAAAGTCATAGTGTTTTTAATTTCTCCTTCTCCAAAATCATGTATGGGTTACGTCAGCATACGTAAAGTATGATATATTGTTAATAAAGAATCCTAAAATAATTTCTCTTTTGGGACTTTCTTTCCCTCTATTTTATCAGTTATTTTCAGATTACATTTTGTTTCCTTGTCGTTTGGCTTTGATTGCACAGAGGGCATTGCAGTAACTTACTAGTTCTTTAAAAAGATTTGTTTCTTAATATTCCCCATTACAGAAACTAATTGTAGCTGATACTAGGTATATTAAGGTGGGTTTAGCTGGGTTTGTTTATATTTGCTGTAAATCACTTTCATCTATCATCCACCTACCAGTTGAAAACACCAAGAAATTTCTGGTACCATACACAGAATAAAATCTATTGTTCTATCATACAAAGATAAAAAAAAGTAAAACATAGTAAACACTGCCACTTGGTCTAGAAAAAAAATGCAGCTACAGTTAAATTAATTCATAAAAGAAACAAAACCAAAAATAAACCCCCAGGCCAGTCAAAAACATTCCAGACAAAAAAATGTCTGACAAGCCTCAGTACTAACCCATTACAAAATAATTTCAAAACTTTTGGCCTTTTGGTATCAATTGCAATACTGAGTAATTGGGTGACTATGAGATGCTTTCAGGTTTGTTCAATTTCTATGGGGTTTTTTGTTCTGTTTCTGTGGTCGAAGGCCCTTGCAATATTTGGAAAATCGGTATAAAAATGGATACAGAAGGAAACAAACATTCACATCTGAAAGAGTAAATAATATCTACATTCTCTTTACCTCTTTAACCAAATAGTGAATAAAACAGGTGGTAAGGATGGGAGATCTCAGTTTTGTTTCTCTTTATTTTTTTTAATTGGTGACCCTGGGCAGGTCCTTCCTTTTTCTAGTGTCTGTATTTCTTGTCTGTAGTTTTAAGGTGACTTACCTGCCTTACTACTCCCTCCTTCTCTCTTTACTAACTGCAGTGTGATCTAGAGAACAGAACCTTACAACTCTTTATTTTTAATAGTATTATTATTGTTTTTGTGGGGAAAAAGAATAATCAAGGAATATGGATTTTTGTTGCTTTATCAGAGTAGTAACAAGCTCCTAAAAAGCTGCATCATAAACAGGATGTCTCTGATGCCTGTAAATAAAGTATTTCCTGTTTGGGGGCAGGGACAAGAACTAGCAATCAGAATTTTTTTGACTCTAAGTTTCTTTAGCTTTCTATTAAGCCTTCCTCATGAAGTTCTAGAAAAGATGATATCTAGAGTACTGTCTGAGAAAAGATGACAAAATGGCAAGGAATAAATATATGCTTCTATACAGCTAAATAAAAGGAAATACTATATATATGTATTTTAATTCATTTAAGATTGGAAAGTGCAACAAAATATCTGTCAGTCTACATATAAGCATACAGCTGCCTACATATAAGTACAGAATCTATACAGTGCAGATTATAGACTACAAACACAAAGAAGGGGAATGGTGTAACGGACACAGTAAATAATGGAAGTGATTGAGAAAAGAACAAATACTACACAATATTTCCTGCAATTTATATAAAATACTTTATGCTAGAGTACAGATTCGTTATTCTAAAATAATTACATACTTATCTATCAACGCTGTTTATAGAAAAACCCCACCAAACTAATTAACTATTCTCCTTTTAAAACTAAATCGTCACATGACTTTCCTTTGAGTAGCTTATGGCTGTGCGGATGTGTGGGTGCATATATGTGTGAAATCTGTGATAGGATCTTCTACTTAGCTCCAGTAAAATATCTAGAGAAACCAGTCCACTCTTCTGTTTTCCAAGTGGAACTGTTCTGTGGAATAAGAATTAGGTGTCATTGACAGCTGCACCAATTGATAAAGACTGCAATTATGCACAAATACATACCTCCCTAACCACACCTGCCATTAGTGTCTGTCTCCCCCTGGCAATAAATAGGACTCCTCTCTGGTTAAAAACGCATTTGTCATCCATAACTATGGTGACACTGGTTTCTCTTATTTTGCTGTTGTGCAAACCTGCATCTAGGGAAACTGAGTGGCACTGTACCATACTGAAGAAGCACGCGCCAACTTAACCTCAAACAACATTTGGCTACTTATGATGTATTCCGAAACTAATAACTCTAGTTTATGCAAAGCTATTATATTATATGAAATTTGCAAAGAACACTGGTGCTGATTCAATTTTAACTGGAAACTGGCAAAACTCTGGGTATCTAACAGCAAAGATCAGACACATAATTTCTTTTAAATATATTATTTTCTTCATTAATATATGTAAAGTGCTACAGGCTGATTACATTAATATTTACTAGCAGAGAACTTCCAACAGGTGGAAATCAGGAGAGCGGGGGGTGGGGGGGTGGGGGGGTGTGTGTGTGTGTATTGGAAATTAATGTTTCACAGGCTTCTCATGTTTTCATTAGCTTGTTTCTGCTGTAGAATTCTTGAAGATTTTATTTTTATTTTACTTTGAAGTGCTAATAATTTCTACACAGTTAACTGGTCTTGAATGTAACTTAAGTGAGGCATAATGTATGCATGTACATTCAATCCATAATAAATTGGATTTCAAGGACATTAATCACCTGTATTTCTCATCAGCACACGAGTAGGTTGTATTCAATACTGTACCTTTTGTTCAGGGAAGATAGCAGTAGCAGAAGCAACTGTCAGAAACTGATAATGATTCAAATTGTGCTATTGTGAAATTAAAACAGTCCAAGAAAAACTAAGGGAATCAAAGACCGACTAAAGTCATGATCCTACTGGAGCTACAATGACAGAAGCAGCTTAATAAATCTCTCATACTGTTACTTATTATAAATTAAATAAATAATTTGGATTTCTCATATGGTATTAGCATTCTTCCCTTTCTAAAATGAGCATAGCTGATATATATGTCAATAGCTACACCTCTTGGGAATACACGTCTACTTTTCCCACTGGGTGCAACTGTTTGATCAAGTTCAGGCAATCAAAATCCTGGAAAAATCTTGAAAATCAGTAGCTGAAAGAAGCCGTTAATTGAAATGAAATCTCAGGTTCTTTAGGAAACATGAAACATATTTTATTAAAATGCCTGGAGCACAATTACTGTGGTTTTAGTATGGATTACACAAAATTAAAGATCACATGAGGAAATAAATAAAATAACTTAATTTTTAATTCTTTGAAGGATTTACAAAAGTAAGAGCACGATAGGATAACAGAAAAAATACTGACGTATAAAAGTAGAACATACTTGTTGAATAACAGATAAATGTTTCAACACCTTATTCATTTTGAGGATGTTTGTAATTTGAAATCCAGTGATGAAGAGACTTGCGCCTAACATTAAAATATTTCACAGATGGAATATCAGGTACTTTTTTCTTCTTCCTTGTAATAAAATTAGCTCAGTTTGAATGGTTTCAGTTACTTCTCAAAGCATAGTCTAATTTTACTGTCACTGTGCAGAGGAATGAGGCTGGGTTAGTTAGCATTGATAATATACAGCTGTGGGTTGGCTTCAGGGGTGGTGGGTTGGCTGATGTAGATAAGGTGCAGGTGTGGCTGGTTCTGTTAAGTGGTTGAGAGCCAATGGAGAGAGCAGTTGAGGAAGAGAAGGTGAGAGGAGGAAGAAGCAGAAGGAAGAGAACACGTGCCCTGGATAAGGAGAAGGCAGCAGAGGGACTGGCATGAAGAGTATGTTGGTATGAGATGGTAAAAGACCTTGTTGCAGCCAGTAGTTTGGAGAGTGCTGCGACATCACTGGAAGCAATGGCACTTCCACCACTTACTTTCAGAGGATAATATCAGGCTAACATGAGTATTATGGACATACTGACTTAACAGTCTAACTCCTTGAAACAGCACAGTTCAAGTGGCAACAATAGTATTTAAACAATGATAGATGTTCTAGTACAAAATAAAAAATGGCCTCTAAAATCTATGTACTTAAAATACAATACCATCAGAGAAGAATGTATGATAAGAATAAGAACGAAACAATAAGAACAGCAGATATGAGGATGCTGTGAAAAGAAGCAAAGACTGCAAGTCAAAAGAGATTATGTGAAAAACAAGTTGTTATCAGAAACTCAAAAAGAAACATTGGAGGAAAAGGTGGTGATGATATTATAAATCTTCCATTTTATCCAGATTACCATACACTAGTCACTTTTATAGTATTTGAAACTCTGCTTTTGATTTTTTTTTTTATAATGTGAAATTTCACATGAATTCTGACAATACAATATCGGTTTGTTTAAATTTTTTGTATAAATTCTTGACATTTGTAAGCGCATTCCAAAAATGTACCACAGCTATGTAATTAGTTACCTTACATTAGAGACATAGTATTATTTTTTATTATAACATGAAGTAATCTTTCCCATTACTCTTCAGCATCTTATAAATTGCATATAATTTTCTGATTTCTTTACAACAAAATATTTCTAGAAAATCCAAAATCGCATCATGCCTCATTCTGAAATACATTCCTAAAACTTGCTTTACCCTGAAAAGGAGCAACTGACTCTTCTAGATCAGATAAATTGCCTGAAGGCAAGAATAACAGATCCCTACCTGCCTCAAAGATACGTATATACAAAGTCTAGATTTTATGCGACACTGCAATTCACTATTTCAAGAATTGGTTTTCCAGATTGCTTTAAACCAAGATAGCACTCGAAGCCTTGAAATAATTGTAAAGTTTAGCTACAATAGTGTAATACAACTTTCATGGTCCTTTTGGACAGTATCTTCTAGTATTCTAGGGCAGAAATCTTTTGGAGTCTTGTTTGGAAGCAGAGTACTGCTCTCTCAAGCCTTTGTTAGCAGAGGCTGTGCTGGCACAGGACAGTTGGTTGGGCAGGGAGGTGGAATAGTAGAAAAGAATCAGTAACAAGAAGGAAACAGAGTGGGGTACAAAATTGTCAAAGACAGATTCAAGATCAAGAAAAAGGGAAAAGTTTGGTAGGAAGTAACAAATAAAAATAGGAGCAAAGAAAAGAAAATGAAAAAATTCCAAGTGTTTTACAAAACAGTATTTTTTTAAAAAAAGTATTTTAATAATATTTTTTGCCTGCATTTATTCTGTTGATGGATTTGTAGGGGTAATACACCATCTCAGGCACAACTAATGAGTGTTCTTTGTATTTTTATATATATATATGTGTGTCTATATGAATGTGTGTCTATACATATGTAACTATACCATTCTATATACTGACGACAGTTCCACTTTCCCTATGAAGCTATCACTAGCTCTTATTTATTCTTTTATTTAATTAAAAATTAGGGGGGGGGGGGGGGGAAGAAATTTTGGTCATTGCATCTTATGAGGGGGCGCGAAAAATTCCAAAAAGATAGTCACACATCTCTTAACATCTCATACATGTGATGGTGAGGTTAAAGTAAAAGTCCTCCAGGCATTCACCCAAAGCACACAAAAATGAGGAGGAATTCTTCACTAAAATTCAAGGAGTTCTGGGTGTAAGACAAAAACAAGTTTTCACATAATCATGTGCATTTGAAGTTGTCTGTAGTCTTAAAAGTCAACTTTTCATTAGCCTAAAGTATAATTTACTGGATCAGAAACAGTAAGGAGAAAAAAGTATAATAGTCTTATTATATAACTACTTGGAACACGCATAGAATATTTCCCCTATAGAATTTCCTTTTTCAGAGTGAAAAGCCTTATCGGACCATGTTTTATGACAGCATGGAAGCTAACGTGAACTGATTTTACAGGAAAGAGAAAAGCAACATGACATGGTCTCAGCCTGTTGTATTTGTTACCTTTTGAGCATATTGCTTTTAAGACAAATTGATACAGAAATAAACAAAAGGATTTTAAAAGTATAGCAAAAGTGATATATGTTTTTGTCTCTGGTATTGACTATTGCTGTAACCTCAGTTCTGGAGATTATAAGGCTTATTCAAGTAATTCATTTGATGGTGTTCAATGAATAGGCAAGTCAATGAGTGTCAATTCACAAGGGAAAATGGATACATTAAAAGACTATCTTTTTTTATTATTCTACTGTTACTGGAAGTAGTAGAAGCTGTACTGATAGTAGTAATAGAAGGATATTTTAAAAAGCAATTATTTGGTGTGCATTCTATACTGTTATTCTGTTCTTGTGTGTCTCTGTCTGATACAAGCTGGTATTCAGATATACCCATCTAGGTAAAAAAGGTGAAAATCATGCATAATACATTTAGATAATATGAAGCCATTCTGAGGAGTTTCTGAATTTACATTTTAGAAAGATAAAATTTAAGACAAAATGGTTCTAACAGAAATGAAACAGCTTAATTGGCACTGGTCACTTAAGGATGGTGTAAATTAGAAAATTAGAATGTGGATGCTGCTTAGAAAAAATAAATCTACATAATTTTTCAAGAACAGAGAAATACCTTCTACCCACACTATGAACCAGTCAGATAAGAGCCAGCCCTGAGTGTCAAGGTAGCAAAACTAAAAGACCTTGTGGGAAAAAGGCGCAAATCTCAGGTGAGAGCTAATTTGTGTCAGAGGAGCTTGAAGCAGGCAAAGCCAGCTCCTGTGCTTCCTGCACTGCTGGAAAGACATGTGTGCCAGCAGTGAGCTGTTCAAGCATTACAGGAATCATGTGGTAAAGAGGATGGTCCACCTGAGTGAGCCATAGCAGAGCCTGGGCTTTACACTCAGGGCAACTAGTGCTGGCTGCTGCTGCGAAAACGAACAGTGAGGAGGCACCAAAAAGGAAGGGTACAGGGATGGAGGAGGAAAAGGAAGACAATGTGGACTTACATAAACATCAGAAAATACTACTGTAGATTAAATGTACTGTAGAAACTCAAGCGCAGCCTTGGCTGCAGTGACCATGAAATGGTGGAGTTCGAGATCCTTAGGGCAGCGAAGAGGGTACACAGCAAGCTCACTACGCTCGACTTCAGCAGAGCAGATTTTGGCCTCTTCAGGATTCTGACCAGTAGAATACTATGGGATAAAGCCCTGGAGGGAAGGGGGTCTCAAGAAAGATGGTTGATATTCAAGGACCACCTCCTCCTTGCTCAGGAGTGATATGTCCCAACAAAGGAAGTCAGGCAAAATCACTAGGAGGCCTGCATGGATGGACAAGGAGCTCTTTGACAAACTCAACACACAAAGGAAGCCTACAGAGGGTAGAAAGCAGCCCGGGAGGAATACAGAGAAATTCTGCAAGCAGACAGGGATCAGGTAAGGAGAGCTAAAGCCCTATACAATTAAATCTGGCCAGGGATGTTAAAGACAACAAGAAAATCTTCTATAGGTACATCAGCCATAAAAGGAAGACTAGGGAAAACATGGGCTCTCTCTGGAAGGAAATGGGAATCACCTGGGACATGGAAAAGGCTGAGGTACTCAATGACTTTTTTGTCTCATTCCTCGCTGGCAACTGTTCCAACCATACCACTCAAGTTGCAGAAGGCAAAGGAGGGGATTGGGAGCACGAAGAACCGCCTGCTATAGGAGATCAGGTTCAAGACCACGTAAGGAATCTGAAGGTGCACAAGTCCATGAGACCTGATGGAGATGCATTCATGGGTCCTGAGGGAACTGGCAGATTAAGTGGTTAAACAACTATCCATCATATTTGAGAAGCAGTGGCAGTCTGGTGAAGTTCCCTCTGATTGGAAAAGGGGAAACGTAACTCCCATTTTTAAAAAGGGAAATAAGGAAGACTCAGGGAACTACAGGCTGGTCAGTCTCACCTCTTGTGCCTGGCAAGATAATGGAGCAGATCCTCTTGGAAACTATATAAAGACACATGGAAAATAAAGAGATGATTGGTGACAGCCAACATGGCTTCACCAAGGGAAAATCATGCCTGACAAATCTGGTGGCCTTCTATGACAGGGTTACAGTGTTGGTGGATGAAGGAAGAGCAACTCATGTTATGTACCTCGACTTGTGCAAAGTATTTGATGCTGTCCTGCACAACAACCTTGTCTCTAAATTGGAATGACATGGATTTGATGGGTGGACCACTCAGTGGATTAGGAATTGGATGAATGGTCACACTTAAAGGGTTATGTTCAATGGCTTGATGTCCAAGAGGACACTAGTGAGGAGTGATGTTCCTCTGGCATCAGTACTGGGATCAGCACTGTTTTAACATCATTCTTGGTGACATGGACAGTGGGATTGAGTGTAGCCTTAGCAAGTTTGCCAATGACACCAAGCTGTGTGGTATGGTTGACACACTGGAGAGAAAGGATGCCATTCAGAGGGTCCTTGGCTAGCTTGGGAGGTTGGCCCATGTGAACCTCATGAAGTTCAACAAGGCTAAGTGCAAGGTTCTGCATATGGGTCGGGGCAATCCTGAGCACGAATACAGGATGAGTAGAGAATGAATTGAGAACAGCCCTGAAGAGAAAGACTTGGAGGTGTTGGTGGACAAGAAGCTCAATATGACCCAGCAGTGTGTGCTTGCAGCCCAGAAAGCCAGCCATATCCTAGGCTGCATCAAAAGAAGTGTGGATAGCAGGTGGAAAGAGGTGATTCTACCCCTTTACTTGGCTCTTATGAGAGCCCACCTGGAGTACTGCCTTCAGCTTTCGGGCCCCCAACACAAGAAGGACAGGGACCTGTTGGAGTGAGTCCAGAGGACAGCCACAAAGAAGATTAAAGGGCTGGAACACCTATCCTATGAAGACAGGCTGAGAGAATTGGGGTTGTTCACCCTGGAGAAGAGAAGGCTCTAGGGAGATATTATTGCAGCCTTCCAGTACCTAAAGAGGGCTTATAAGAAAGCTGGAGAGGGACTTTCTACAAGGGCATGTAATGATATGACAAGTAGGAAAGGCTTTAAAATGAAAGAAGGTAGATTTAGATCAGATGTAAGGAAGAATTTCTTTACTGTGAAGGTGGTGAGGCACTGGGACAGGTTGCCCAGAAAAGCTGTGGATGCCTTCTCTCTGGAAGCATTCAGGACCAGGCTGGATGGGGCTTTGAGCAACCTGGTCTAGTGGAAGATGCCCATCGCAGGTCCCTTCCAACCCAAACCATTCTATTACTGATTCTATTAAATACACTGACAAATAAGAACTGGGTTGTGTTTTCAACTGAAGATCAATTGATAGTAAAGCTTCCTTTTGGCCTTAAAATCTCAAGTAAATTACTAAAAAAAAAAATGAGACCTAATTCTGAAAATATGCTTGTGAGCAATATCAATTACATGAGTGCATGAATACATGTTCTGTGGGATTATACCAATGCTAGCAGTACCACAAATGTCCAAAGTTCATAGTCTTATCATCCATGCAACGGTTGAAAAACACTTCTGCATGGCTGAAATGTTTAAAAAAAAAACTCTTTCAAATTACCCTATTTTAATAGTTCCTAAAATGACCTGCCTAAAATCAAGCCAGCTGTGAAATAGAGCTATACAATCTGACTTGGTTCATTCTGTTTATGCACAAAATAATAATAGCTTCTGTACTGTCATTATTTGATGTTAAAATTTTTTCTTTGTGTTCTTGCTTTTCTTTTTCCTCTTATCAGAAATACTTAAAGCAAAGTCCTCACTGACCTACCTTGTCATTTAAATATATTCTAGACCTGCATTTTCTCATCTTACCCTACAGGTTTTTTGTTGGGTTTTTTTCCTTTTTCTTTCCGTAGTTTGTTGTAGGGTTTTTTCATCTCTTCCCTCAAAGATTCACTAAGAATCTTCACCTGTAAGCATGGAAACAGCAAACAAAGAGCTCTCTAGACAATAAACGAAGTACAGTTTTTCAGATTTATCTGTTCCTTAAATTTAAAGTAATTGTTAGAGTGACTGTAGTTACCATGCTGTATATAGACAGTGCAAAACAGAACAGATTCCATTTCAAGCAACGCTATCCTTCTGTGGTTTTCATGACACAGATAGAAAGAAATCTATGATATTTCCATATGCTTTTAATGACAAATTTTGGTTCATATTTTGTGATGATGAAAAAATATAAGGATATATAATTATTTTCTTTGGAAACAATATATTTTTTGAAAATTCTACATATTAACTTAAATATTATTTAAAAATATCTTTAGGATGGATTTGTGACTTTACTGCTCATGTAGTCTACCTGAGCCACAGGTTATTTTAAGGATTCTCATATATAAAAATTTATCATAATTACAATAACGTCAATGGAGTCACTTTGATTTCTTGGAAGATAAGAAAATGATCCACCCCATTTTTGTCTGAGTTCATAGTAATTATTGGAAGATATGAACTATCATTTTTAGGGACTATTATAATGAAGTTATATTTTTCCTAAGTTTTTTTTTTAAGATATGAAGAACAAAGTTTAGGGCCCAGTGAAGTTCAGGTCATTATACTTAGATATTAAAAAGTCTTCTTTATTTGAAGGCTCTGGGAAAAAAAAAAAAAAAAAAAAAAGCAGCTCTTCTATTGATTCAATTTGTGGTTAAACTTAAAATTAAAATACATTGCAAGTCTTCAATATGGAAAAGTGGATTTTTATAGAAAGAGTCAGAGAGAACACACCTCAAGAACTTTAAACTAAAATAAATTCTACTCTGTGACCTTCATATATTAAAGTTAGTAAGAGACCTGTCATTACGTTTTGGTGATATAATAATAGCAGTTCCTTTCTGAGCAAACACTCTATAAAAGCGGTAATATTTTTCCAAAATTTTTTTTTCCTATCTTAAGCTACCTTGTCTACCCTGGATATTGTTTCATCTGCGAGTACTTCAAGATATTACATAAGCAGATAAATTAGCTATAATCTCTGCCCCCAAAGAGTTTCATTACACAAAACTATAATGATATGAGAGAAGGCAAAACAGAAGAAAGAATGTGCAGTGGATAAGGGAAGAGAAGGAAGAAAATCAACTATGAAAATCCTCACTTAACAGTGCTTTGCATAACTTCCTATTTAGTTAGATTTTTATCTTTCACAGAGGAATAGTAAAATAAAAAAACAGATGGGAGCCATGGAACAGATGAGAAAGTTATGAACGTGAGTAGGAAAAAACGATATGTAGCCAACAAGTAAGGACAACTGAGGGAAGGACATGTGAAATGAAATGTGTGCCTTTAAGAGGTTTGCAAGAGAACCAGCTGCAGTCAGTGGTGAGGGAAAGGTGCAAGATACACAAAGCTGATCCGTATGAATTAAGAATCCACAGCTTTGAGAGGATTCTGATCACAAAACTGTTGGGCAGAGGGGAGAAAGTCTGAGGAGAATCATCACATGGCTGTGAAGATATAGAGACAGAAATGAAAAAAAAAATTACATTAATATAAAATTACTTTGGGGTTTGGGGGATATTTGTTGCAAGGAAGAGAACCGCACTGTCAGAAGGGCTAACTTCTTATGAACATTAAGAGATTCAGAAAAACAGGCAGTGCAAGTTAGTCTGCTTTCTTCTTATTGCTGTTTTGCTTTCTTTACTCTTTTTTCAAACTACCTTTCCCGACAGAAATGAAGGTCTCCTGCTCTGAAGGAGGGATGCTCAAATATGTTGTGAAAACATCTGTGGAACTATCTGAGGGGGAGTGTTTTGAGAGGTATTTACAGCACTACAGAATTAGCTAGCAAAGCATCATTGTATTAATATATCTTCTGTTCACAAGCCTTCTTTGGATTATTCCTTGTATGTCTTATATCATTTTATAATTGACCATTAAGGAAAGCAGTGGAAAATGTAATCCCTTTTCTTTGCCTTTGCCTTCTCTCAAATCACCAAGAACATTAAACTGCTTTTTGCCTTGACTATATACAGTGTAAGTCCCGTGGCATTATACAAAATCCAGCCATGGAAAAAAGCTGGATATTTCTATATCATAGAATCACAGAATTGCTGAGACTGGAAGGAACCTCTGGAGACCATCTTCTCTAACCCCCTGCTCAAAGTAGACTTAGCAAAAGCAGGTTGCTCAGGACCGTATCTAGCTGAGTTTTCAATACCCTCCAAGGAGAGAGACCACAACCTCTCTGGAACACTTGCTCCAATATTTGAACACTTAAAGTAAAAAAAGGTTTGTTCATATATAGAAATGAAAATATCTTGTTTCATTTTCTTGTTTCTTGTCTTATCCTTGGATATCACTGAGAAGAGTCCAGCTCCTTTTTTATTCCTCACCCATAAGGTATTTATACACATGAGTAAGATCCCGCCTGAGCCTTTTTGTCTTCAGGCTAAACAGATCCATGTCCCTCAGCCTCTGCTCATACTACAGGTGCTCCAGTATTTTGATAGTTATCATCAAATATTATTATCTTTGTGTCCCTTCATTGGACTTTTTCCAGTATGTCCATGTCTGCCTTGTACTGGCAAGACCAGGACTGGGCAAAGTATTCCAGATGTATTTCTCAAGTCCTGAACACAGAGGAAGAATCACCTCCCTCAGCCTGCTGGCAACACTGCTTCTCCTGCAGCCCAGGAGGCTGTTGGCCTCCTTTGCCACAGGGCTGGACAGTCAGCTTGGTTTTTGCCAGGATGCTCAGGGTTTTTTTGCAAAGCTACTTTCCAGCTGGCCAACCCTCAGCAGGTACTGCTGCCTGGGGTTATACTTGATATTTCCTTTTGCTGAAGTTCACGAGGCTCCTCTCTGCCTATTGAGGTCCCTCTGAATGGCAACACAAGTATCTGATATAACCAGTGCTCCCGGTTTTGTTGCGGGTGCAGTATGTCCTGTCATCCACATCGTTAATGAAGTGAGAAAGTATTGGTCCCGGTCTTCATCCCCGGGGCACACCATTAGTGACTGCCTTCCAGCTGAATTTTGTGCCACTGATGATAACCCTTTGATCCTGGCAGTTCAGACAGCTTTCAGTTCATTTCACTGTCCAACCAACTAGTATGTTGAGCCAATTCATCAGATTGTCATTGAAATGTTATGACATTGTGGAAAGCCTTGCTAAAGTCAAGTTATACAACATCTACCACTCTTCCCCTCATCCACTCTGCCAGTCATTTCAATATAGAAGGTGATTATCAGGTTGATTAGGCATGATTCCCTCTTCATAAATCTATTCTGACAACTCCCAAGAGCCACCTTCTCCTTCATATGTTTGGAAAAGGTTTCCAGGATTATTTGTTCCACCACCTCCCTGTGGATTGAAGTGAGGCTCAGGAGCTCATCAGAGGATCACAAGATCCTCCTTCTTACTCTTCCTGAAGATAACAGTGACCATTACTTTCCCCCAAACTGCAAGAACCTCCCTCACTTGCCATGACCTTTAAAAAATAATAGAGCGTGATCTTACAATGCCAAATGCCTCAGCACTCATGTGTCCCCATCAGGTCCCATAAATTTGTGCCTGTCCAGTTTGTTTAAACATTGCTCAGCATTTGTCAGGGAGCCATGAATTTTGATAACGCCATGACCTCACACATTTTCATATTATCCTGTGTTTGTGCAGTATGACTGTGACCGGCCACCATTTCCATTTTACCAAGAAGTATGACAGAAAAGGAACGCACATGGAGCAGCTGCCAGTTTTGGCAATGCCATACCCCACACACTTTAATATGTCTCTGTGGCTGGCATTTCCATTTTTGAAACTGTCATAACCCTTTTGGTCCCTGGGCAGCCTCTTATTCACTGCCTACTTTCCTTCAGACAAGGAAATGCTCATATCTGAAAATACACAGAATTACATGTACCCAAATATATATGGCAGTGCCTAAATATGTATGAAAATTGTAATAATTACACAGTCATACTTTAGATATATAATTATATATAGCTATGCATTTGTGTTGCATATATACAGATATAAAAGTTCATTATATGGATCCATATAGATGCATGTATAAAATGTAGAAAACATTCTACAGTAAGAGATAATGGGATGAATAATTAAAGCTTAAATGTGAATAGAAAGTAATTAAACAAGGGCAAAAGGCTGGTTCGGGGCACCTGATGTTACAAGGCTGCTGAGATCTTCAAAGCTGTTCCTCTTGAATCATGTTCCTTGTTGAATTCAGTTCCTCAATGAATTGTTCCCAACAACATGAGGCTAGACGGATTAACGTTCCAGAAAGTCTACTTAATATTCAATTTAGTTACTTTACGTACAACATATATCTATCTGTATGCGTACTATGTTGGCCAGACTTCTGAGAGGCTGAAAGGAGGAGTTCTCTCAGCTGAAAGACGTTACAGGGTCAGAAACAGATTTAGAAGTCAATGTCACCAGGTAGGAGCTGTGTGTTGAATGGAGTGTGAGCTGACCCTTGCTGCAGTGCCCAATCTCAGACCTGGTAAAGGGTAATGTCGTGGTTTAACCCTGGATGGCGACTAAGCCCCACGATGGGAAGAGAATTGAAGAAGTAAAAGCAAGAAAACTCGTGGGTCGAGAGAAAGACAAAAGCTGCTCATGCAAGCAAGGCAAAACAAGGGATTAATTCACCACTTCCCGTTAGCAGGTGGGTGTTCAGCCATCCCCAGGACAGCAGGGCTCCATCACGCATAACATAATTATTACTTGGGAAGACAAACACCATCACTCCTAATGTCCCCCCGCTTCCTTCTTCTTCACCCGGTTTACTCAGCATGACATCATACGGTATGGGATATCCCTTTGGCCAGTTCGGGTCAGTTATCCTCTGGTGTCCGCTCCCAGTTTCCCATGCCCCTCCAGCCCTCTTTCTGGCAGGGCACAAGAAACTGAAAACTCCTTGACTTAATATAAACTTTACTTAGCAACAACCAAAACCATCACCAGCTACTAAGACGAAAATTAACTCTATCCCAGCTGAAAACAGGGCAGTGGACAGTCACATCCTCCTGTTGGAGGCTTATGTCATCACTTCTGATGGTGTAGGGTGACAAGTAGACTGATGAAACTGGCCTGGGATACAAAAAACACTCTGTGAATGATCATTAGCTAGTTTTATCCAAAGAAAACGTTTTATTTAATCCTTAAAAAAAAAAAAAAATCTTAATCTGTTCTTTACACACACACACGCGCGCATGCATGTGCGCACACAAAAGCAACCCAAAAACTCCCACACCAGCACCACCAGAAACAACCCCCCCAAACAACAGAAAACAAAACAAACCTTGGAAGTCACAATGAGGCTTTACATACAGAAAGAAATTTCAACTATATCTCTGATACTGTTAGAGAGACATCAGCTGTCTAAGGCACAGTTCTCAAGGGAGCTGCAAGCATGCTACAGGTTTGACAGTGGTCATAATTTAAAAATTATTTATAAGTACATTCCTGTATGTTTTAAAAAAACCTAAACAATACTTGTGTTTCCCAAAGGATTTCTTTACTGTATTTCAATAAAGGCTGACTTTTTAGTAAAGCTTACTCTAAACAAACCACATACTGTGATTTCAAACATGTTTTTGCATTAAATTTATCATTGCAGTGATTTAGTTGGTTTTCTGTAAATCAGATCCACAAAATATAACAAGATCTAAAGTGTACTCTTTATATTTATACGGTAGCAATGGTGTGCAAGAAGCCCGCACTGTGTCAATGAGATATAACACCCCTACACACTGTGCAGAAAGATGCATCCCCTGAAGTTTGAGCTATTAGGTTTACATGGGAGAGCAAGTATGCTGTTGTGGAATATTAACAAGACAAGATGGCAACAGGACATTAGATTCCACAAAAGTGGGGAACTACAACAGAAGCAGTAAGGAATGAGCTACAAAAGAAACAAGGGACATGCCCTTTGTTTACCATAGGGCAACCAACAGATCTCACACCCCAGAGTAACACATGAGTTGCAAAATACTCTTACTTGCTCTTTTATTTGTCCAGTGCTAGAACCTCTAGCCATTTGTTGAGTGAAAATCATTGATGATTAAAAAAATGTGAAAATGTTGTCAGGGAGTTGGTGAACACAGTTATGATATCACAAACAAAATTTACATGTATCAGTGCAATACACTCCAAACACAGCAAATTAAATGTGCAATAATTGCTATTGTCAGATAAAGCTGATTCTGAATTACAGTACTTTGTATATGGCTCTGTTTATTTCATTTTCTTTATTTATCTAAACTGTATCATCTAACCATAGTGGAATAAAGACTTTTACATGCCATTAAATAAAGACATGTGATTATTCTCCTAGTTGACACTGAAAGAAAAAAGATATGTACTGATGGAAAAACATATTCTTTCACTAGAAGTTCAAAACTGGTATGATTCCAAAATTATTCTTTAAGATAAATAACCTATGAACTGAAATATTTTAAAACTACATGCATCTGCAACATAATAAACAACTATCAGATAAGAATAATAAATCTGTGGTCTCATGTCTTTTTCCCCCATGCCCTCTTCCCCAAACCTGTTTTAGGAATCTCTGCCTAAAAACAACAACAACAACAACAACAACAAAAAAACAACAACAGCATCAAAGATTCCTAACTTTCTAACACAAGAAAAAAAATCAATTTTCAGGTAAGGTAGATCTGTTTCTTCTTTTTTTAAAAAAAAAAAAACAAACAAGAAAGCCATCAGCACAGTGACAGACATGTTAACACTTTTGAATAAAAGAATCAGTTGTCCATAAGCTGCATATTGGTTTCAGTATATATAGAAATGACTTCTCATAAAAGTACATGGCTGGGAAAATCTAAGCATGCTAAAAAAGTACTTCTAGAGAAGTTTTCTTGCTCTTTAGGAGGTAAGATACAGACAAAAATTAGTCTCTGGTAGAATATAGATAAATATTTCTCACTTTTTCTTGCAGAAGTTTTGACTTTGCATCTCTTACTGTGTTTGCTGTATTTTATTTACTGACATATTTACTTGAATGCAAGAGCAATTGTAGATGAGATGAAATGGATGCACCAAGATAGTACTACACTATTGTTCCTCTATGGTGTTATGGATACATTGGGCATGGGGCTGGAACAATCGAGTGAAGTAAAATGAATGCCCAATAGCCTTTGCTCTAGATGAGTAATGCAATAGTTAATACTGCTAATAGTGCAAGACTGCTTTTTGCCAGGTCTGAAAGGGAAGCTATAGAGCTGTGTGATCTCAAATACCTGTGCGTCAACATAATATGCATATTGTGTAAGCTAATGGAAGGATGAAGTGTTCTTCCTCACTATATGCACCTGTGCTGTAACATAAGTATGTCCATGTTGCTTTTCCTGTTTCTTCTTTTCTAAATATTGATAATTCAAGCACAATGAGGCAAGCCAAATTGCAGGAGTGTCCAGAAATATATTGCATACAGACTCTCCCAGAAGCTATTGAATCATTTGAAAATCATCAGATTAAGCCACTTTATTTCACAATTTTTGTGGGGTAGGCTTGCTTTATTGTTTGGTTGTATTAAAATTGTATGGACATTGTATTAAAATTGTATTAAAATTATGGACAGTTCAAAACAAAAACAAGATTATAAAATATTAAGGAATTTTCCTCAGTTTGGACAAGTTGCAGTTGCGTTTCATCCATTTAAAACTGTAAATGTTTAGTAGCGTAATGGAAAATAACACTAGTTTATTCCCAGAATAACTTAACAAAATGTTCACAACAACAGTAAACAAATTCCTAACTCAGTAATTTTTATGTCTTAACACTACTAGTAGTACTTTTTCTCCTTCTCTCAGATACTAAAATTGCATATCCTCTGCTGGACTGGTTATTCGTCCAAATTCATCTAACTAATGAACAGGGGTGGATTATTAATCATTGTCTTTTGGACTGATTACTTCTTGGCTGTTTCTCAAAGAATTATGCATTAAATGGGTAATGGAAAGGCTGCTGCCATGGATTAAAAAAAAAAAAAAAAATCCAACAAAAAAACATAAGAAATGGGAAGACACAGGAAGGACATGGTCTAAGGGAAACCTGTAGCTTAAGTTCTCTTCTCATCCTGCATACCTTTAAGAGGCAGCTCATGTCTTCTCATGCCTTCAGATTGACCCCCAGGAGGTGTTTATTTCTTTGATTGTAAAAAGAGTCTCAGTCACTCCCATGGTAAACCCTCAGGCATCTAAAGTATGGTCAGTTGAATTCCATCTATGAGAGTCTTCTGTGCTACTTGTGACACACAGACTCCTTTCACAACAGAAACAGATATAATGAGAACATACTTCTGTTCTAAGGCAAATTACACATTTCTTTAGCTTAAACAGAATAGAACAATGCACCTAGAGGTGAATCAAAATACAGTTTTCTCCTCAGCTATGTTCTGAAGATTTGCAGGAAAGTGATTGCTTACAGTCACAGGCATGTTGTGACTATGGTAAAAAATAGAATCATAGAATCGTTTGGCTTGGAAAAGAGCTTTGAGATCATCAAGTCCAATTGTTAAACCAGGACTGCCAAGTCTGCCACTAAACCATGTCCCTAAGCACTGCATCTACACATTTTTTAAACACCTCCAGGGATGGTGATTCCATCACCTCCCTGTGGAGCTTGTTCCAATGCTTCACCACCCTTTCTGTGAAAAAACATTTCCTAATATCCAATCTAAACTTCTGCTGGCATAACTTGAGGCCATTTCGTCTTGTCCTATCGCTTGTTATCTGGGAGAAGAGACCTACCCCCACCTGCCTACAGCCTCCTGTCAGGTAGCTGTAGAGAGCGATAAGGTCTCCCCTGAGCCTCCTTTTCTCCAGGCTAAACAACCCCAGTTCCCTCAGCCGCTCCTCATAAGACTTGTGCTCCAGACCCTTCACCAGCTTCATTGCCCTTCCCTGGACACACTCCAGCACCTCAACATCCCTCTTGCAGTGAGAGGCCCAAAAGTGAACATGGTATTTGAGGTGAGGCCTCACCAGTGCCCAGTACAGGGGGACAACCACTACAATGGTCCTGAGCCAGGATGCTGTTGGCCTTCTTGGCCCCCTGGGCACACCGCTGGCTCATGTTCAGCAGCTGTCAACCAGAACCCCCAGGTGAATGATCAACATCAATCTTTCATATTCACATAAAGGATTCATATATAGATATTACAAAACATAACAGGGACTTTAAACCCACATTTTCCAAAACTAATGCAAAAATCTTGTGGGAAAATATGGTAATTCAAAGAGCAATAGGTTATGTTATGATACTAACTGCAATTTTACTAGTAAATGACTGATGGTCATTAAGACTTTTGAATAAAGATGCACTACAGTGTCTAAGTTCTGGCAAGGTTTGATTATAAAAATTTCTTAAATCAAGATGACTAGTCTTTGCTGATGTGATGTCTTTGTTTTTATTCTAGATTCTCAGGATTTCTGGGGCTATGTGTCCTAATAGTCTTTTTTTCCTCCAGAGTAGGCCCTGAGTCTGCTCTTATTCCTGCAACATCACAATTTTCTGAGTGTTATCAGTTTCTGGACCTTCATATGATTTCCCAGAGCTTGTGATGCTCTTCTGGAAGGAAGAAAATGTTTATGAATATTTGCTAGGAAGAGTCCACCCTAACATGGAGACTGGAAATGTTCTGAATAGTGCAGTCCTGTCTTTTACTCACACTAGCCCTGTTGAGCCACTAACCTTTGTTGGACACTGCAGGTTGAGATATGATTTTATTGTACATTCCACATAGAAAAGCATGTCCTTTAAACTCCTTTTTTGTTAACCATTATTAACTGGAAACTGGGCTTCTGGGTTGCTGCTGCAAAGTGGTTTGAGGACAAGAAAGGACAAAGAATGACAACATTGTCAGCTAGCATTCTCAAAAGACGATATCAACCTGAAAGAAGAAATCCCTACTGATACAAAGCCTTTCTTCCTCCTCTATAAGCAACACCCTAGCAATTGGTCAGACTCATATCAAGCCAGAAACACAATTCAAACAATACATTTATATAGACCATGAAAGCTCATTACTTGTTCTAAGAGGTTTACATTTAGAATGGGAGAGTATGAATGTCATATTTTTTGGAAAAGCATTCAGTAAAATTCAAGACAAAGACATTCTACTCATTCTATCCCCAGTCTTGTTGGTCTTACTGTAATAATCATTTATCATTTGGCTGGAGGAGAAATATTAACCAAACATATATTTACTTTTCTGTCCTGAAGATGTAGGGACTATTCTCCTTATCTGTCTTCACAGCCTCCGTGACTGACATGCTTGATAGCCATACACTTAGTAAACTGGGTTTCTGAACAGCTATAGGATGTCTTTTAAAGCTCTCACCCAAGGGGTAAAATTGTAGTGAACAATAGTTAACAAATTAGCCAAAAACCCAAACCAGGAAAACAACAACCAAAAAACCCACAAATTTGCTATTAAAATTTATTATGTCTCCCAAGTTATTTTGCAATAAGAAGCTCCCTTTTTTCAGGTTAATGAAAAACCAACTACAAATCCCACAAAACCTTAAGTTATTAAAAGCAGACATCTTTGAAAAATTTTATTTATAAAGGTTACCAAATCATTACATACAGCAATAGCTGCTTACACCCATAATATTACAGTTTTCTTGTGTATTTTTAACTGACAAAGCTAGGCATCAGAAGGCTTTTATTTTAATTCTGGTATATGGGTGATACATGAAGATAGTTTATCTCTTGATAAATATGACTGTGATAGTCTAGACTCACCTTATTTTTTATGTTGTACAATGAGTTCTTCCTTCAGTATGTAGTTGTTTAGTGAAAGCAGAAGTGCAGTTAGTGTGAATTTAATAGCTAAGTTTTCATCTGGAATGAATCATTGATTTGATGACATTATTGACATGAATTTATTCACTTTGGTTTTATGGATAAGTAATTTACATCTCTAACCTGCAAAATGTATTCTAAAAAGCTTATTTACACACTTAGGAAGGGGATGGTGAGACAGAGGAATTAATCTCACTTAATTATAGGCATGTAACTGAAGCATATAAAGTATAAGCCTAATCTTTCTACAGATTCTCTAGAATGGTAGAAGAGTAAACTCTGCATGAGGCTCAGGAAGCACCTCTTTTAATTAGCAGATTATACGCAAAGCCCAAAATGAAAAGTGTCATAATGTAAGTAACTTGGTTAGATGCTTGAATTTAAATGATACATTTTATTCACATCATAGTAAGTATGGGCTGAGTGAACTTTGATGCTGTCACTCAGTCTTACACCTGTGTGTTTACTGCATATTTACAGGTACAGGTACTCATCTCTGGACCCGTCACTTCATTCTCTGTATGTGCGAACATTGTAGTTCAAGCTCTGAAATAAAGGCTGTTCATTGTAGAAATCATTCACTCAAAGTAATATGAATTGGGCATTAAGGTAATGTTTTGGTAATGTAAGAGCTCTGACACTGGGATAAACCCTGTATGATATGCAAAAAAAAAAAAAAAAAAAAAAAAAAAAAGGTATTACTGATGGTGATGGAAGAGATTTGTTATGTCATTAGATACTTTTTTCTCAGTTAAATAATGTTCTCGGTGGTTGGAATTGTATGTAGTTTTAAAAATCCTGTGTATACACTGCAGCAAATAATAATCCAAATACTGGAGTGTTATTAGTATTTTGGGAAGATCTTCCTGCTAACATCACCAGAAATCATTATCCTAAACAGAATTTAAAGAGCTGAAGCCAGAAAATACAAGTTGTCTGTCAAGTGTTTTTCTCACTGAGGACTAGACATGCTGTATTTCCTCCAAATGTCATTAAATTACATGCAGATAGTCCTTGGAATGACCTAGGGAATGCATTTCATCTACATTCCATAGCCATGCAAAATTTTAATTACTTTGCTCATCTTAATATATTTTTTATTACATTCATAAGGATCAAAGAGCATCCTCTGTTGGCTAATACAACACCTGATTCTGTTGTAGTACTAGCTTAATGTAGCCTTGTGAATAGGGTAACTGACAGTGTTATGAAAGGGTATGGGTTCAATTCCTGTAGAGGATTTGCTTTCATTAAAATTTCTTTTATAAACATCTATCTTCTTCTTACTGGGATGTGACTAAATTAATTTTTATTTTTAAATTATTTTTCTCATATTTCTAATTGGTGTATCCAGAAGCCTGGGAGCATGAAAACAATAAGGAAGACATTAGAATAACAAAAGAGATCTCTAGACAATCTTTTCTATTTTTATACAAAAAAAGAGTTTTATTATTTTGAAAAAAAGAGACCTGTAAATTCTGACTTAAAGTTGTAAAGGAAGATAATAATTTGATCTGCAGTTGATCTGCAGTTTGACCTGAACAAGATTTGGGTCCTATCTTACGATTAGGAATGGCATTAAGAATGGCAAGTACAGCAGCTGTAAAGGAATAACTTTCTTGTTTTAAGACAGAGCATCCCTTGTACTGGATAAACAGAGATCAGCATTCTTCTGTGAGTTCAAGATAAAAAGTAGGAAAGGATTACCTTAAGCCATTGCGAATTAATTCTGGATGATCAAGGTCAGTCATAATTATCTGATGGGTTTGATTATGATCATTCTTTTCTACATAGACCTAGCTATTATATCATTTCAATGCTCCTTCTTCCAGACCTAGAGTTAAAGACCCAAAAAGGCCTCTCCAGTGTGTAAACAGGAGCATTTACTTACTACCATAAATGTAAATCTGTTGTATCATCATCTCATGTACAAGATGTAATTCAAATTGCTTCACCTCAAAAAATATATTCTAAGATCAAAAAAAATTCATAAGAAAGACAAAAAAGGTGACAACACAATGGAGTGACTTTCATTTACTTGGTTAAAATGCAGTCAAACTGCAAAACTCCTTACCATAAGATGCCTTAGACACTAAAAAAGTTATGTAAACTCACAGAGAAATTAAACACCTTATTAGAAGACAAAGCCACAAATACTTACTAAACTTATAGGAACTTACAGGAACTACACTGGCTCAGAAAATCCCAGACCTGGTGGACTTAGCAGTGCTAGGTTAACAGCTGGACTCAATCTTAAAGGACTTTTCCAAACTAAATTATTTTATGCATATATAATTCTAATATATTATTTCAAAGTACTAGAGCAAGGTGTCATTACATTTCTGCAGATTTCCTACATATCTACTTTTGGAGACAAGCTGTGGTCTGTACTGGTACAGCTCTTCTGTGTGCCTTAAACAGGCCTCACAGACGGGAAGGCTGCCTCATGTTCTAGCAAAAGATAACCAGGTATGAGGAATGAAGCTGTGTTAATTAGCATTGGTAATATACAACTCTGGGTTGGCTTCAGGGGTGGCGAGTTGGCAGATGTAGATAAGGTGCAGGTGTAACTGATTAAGTGGTTGAGAGCCAATGAAGGGGAGCAGCTGAGGAAGAGAGAGGAGGAAGAAGCAGAGAGAAGAGAGAAAGAAGAGAGAGCAAGCATGTGTGCGCCCTGGGCGAGGAGGGACCAGGAGAAGGCAGCAGAGGGACTGGCATGAAGAGTATGCTGGTATGAGATAGTAAAAGATCTGGCTGTAGCTGGCTAGTTTGGAGAGCACTGTGACAGTATTTACCAAATATGAAGTAAATCCAGACTTAATCATACATGAAGCTCTGCATTTGGCCACTATGTACTTGTACAAGTATGTCCGTGACAGTACTGAAGCCAGGGCCATCATAACCTTGAAGACTATCTAATTCAGCAAGAATGAAAATACTGTTCTCCTTTCTTCTTCAGGCTCCTGTCTCTGTCTGTATCATCTCATAACACCTGTAACTCTTCTCCTAGAGATTCAGCTATATATGATTCAAGGTTTTTGATATTTTGATATGGTCTAGCTGCGTAACTTTGACTTAAATTTCCATGAAAATTGCCAAGTTGTGAAAAAGGACTGTGAGAAAGTACATAGACAGAGCTATGCAAGATGAGAGGGCTAAGATTGCTGATACAGGGATAGTTAGCCATTCAGGGATAGGGGGAAAACACTGATGTGAAAACACATAAAATTCTAAGGAGGGGGAAAAAAAAAAGAAGTGCATCAGAAGACAGCAGCTCTGTGGCATTTATCAGCCCATTCAAAGGAGCAATGGGGGTTGATTTGTCTGACAAGACTGATAACTCAGAAGCTTGCAAAGACCTTTCAAATACTTTAATGGTGGTAAACATACTGATGGTGAGCTAAGTAACTCCTTTGTCTTAAGTATCTATCCTGTGCTGTCATAGGCATCTACCTTATACTTCCAACTTGTGTCTAAAGAAATTCTGTAGAATCTCTTTGCATGAAGTGAAAGGTGCCGAGAAAAAATGACCCAGAGTGGGAGGGCTGCAGTATCTCCTGAAAGTATTTGACACTGCAGGGAAATTCATCTTGTTTGATTCTTCAGTTGCTAACTTTCCTCGTGTGCTTGTTAATTCATAGCAACTGATTTCTTAGTATAAAAAGGGAAAAGAAATAAACGAAACACTTGCATTAATTTTAAATTTCACTTATCTAAATTATAGGACTTGTTTCTTGTCCATCTCAGTAATAGAAAATTTTGCTTGATTTCTAATTTACATAATTAGTCTTCTTTCAATCCTGATAAATGCTGTGAGCTCAAAATCTGACTTGTTCCAATGTATATGAATGTTAATTTTCACCCCACTGCCTATAATAGGATGCAATTATTTTGCAATTGCAAAAACATTTGGAAAAGCAATGACCATTGAATTTAAGAATGATTTGAACCTTATCTCTTTGGTGAATTCATAGGCTGTGTTTCTTTTGATGACAGAAACTGCTCTTATAAGCAAAATGGCGATCTTTGTTCCTTTTATTTGAAGGTACTGTCTTTTTTTCCTGGTTTGGATCTAGCAGCTGCTTTTGATCATCACATGCAATACTATAGAATCTTTCTAGAAACTTAGCAAATGGTTTATTTCAAAGAAGTCCCATTTCATGTTTAGATCAATTTTCATTAGATTATGTTCTTTTTCCTATTTAAACATTGCAACTGGGAGATATTTTAAAAAAGAAGTAGTTTGTCCTGTCACACGTGTATTGTATTTAAAATACATCTCTGCAGTTTGAATGATAATTAGAGAAATATTTTAGCATGAGATATTGACAAGTATGCATATATAAACTTTTTCACTGCATGCATAGATCTATACCAGCACAGTTACCAGAATGTCTTCACTAATAAATGTTAACTAATTCTGAGGGTTTGAGGTTGATTGTTACTGTATTATCTATTACTTCTTTTTTTAATAGAAGTACATAAAGTAATTATACAAGCAAGTATTGGCTGCTCAACTGTGTCATGTTACATCCTTAGAGATGGTTCAAACAGATTTCTGAAAGATTAGATTAAAGTTTTTATGTATTTTTCAACCTCGATGAACTATGTGCCATGCCACATTTAGACATATTGATACATTTATTGATTCTGATTATCACTGATGGTTTTATGAATGATACTCAGAAAATATCTTTGGCTTTTGACACCTCAATGCAAATCAACCCTTAATTCACTGTTACCAGTCAATGGAACATTACTTCAGGACAGTACGCTGCATCATGTCCTTTTGCCAGCATTATTTAAGTTTAAGCCACAGTTTCAAGTATCTAGTGGTCCCAGGATTCCCTACTAATCACAAGAACACTTGAGGCTCACTAGTGAGTTTGATATGAAGACAGTACTGATTTATATTAGACTTTCAAGCACTGCTTAGATTTCCAGGTTAAGATGTGCAATGAAAGTTTTGCTTTTCTCAGCTTAATTTTCTTTCTACATGCAGCATTTAATTTTCCATTTTCATTTTCCATGTAGCGTATGTACAGTTTCAATTAACCACAATTGTAACTTTAGGTTTTCTCTCTTGAACAGTCTAAATGATTAAAGATTGAGCAACTCTCCCTGGAGAGTTCAAAAGTGTGACTGCATATTTAACAGTCTTCTGCAATCCATACCAGTTAAATAGGAAGCACTTTTTCCTTTTCTTGCTGAGGAATGTTAAACAGTGGATTTGAAGCCAGTAGACCTCAGTCAAGAGTTAGTAAAATCTATCCTAGTACACAAATCTAGAATGCAAGATACTTCTCTTCACCAGCAAGTCCATTTTATCATGCACTGACTTAAGAGAGGAAAACCAGGCTACTTAAATAATCAACAGAAGTGGCTTATTTAATATTTTCCCTATAACTTTTAATGAGATTCTCTAACTTGATAGTTCTTTAACTAAATATGATAGTGTACTTCTCAAATTTAAAATTCTTTGATGTTTGATTCCTAGTTTTTTTATAGATTTCTCATCTCTCTTTTTTTTTTTAATTTCAATTCAGTTTCATCAGAACCTTGGCTGCTTAGCCACCTTAAGTGTGATTAAATGTCTGAAACTCTCTTAGCACAAGGTACTTAAATATCTGAGTTGGTTGCAAGGTTTCCTACGCTTTACTTTTTGGCAGTTTTATATTCTTTATAATCACCTAGAACATTCTCTAAAGTTTTCTGTATGAACAGGGGTAAACTGGATTTTCAGTCATTCATTTATTCACTCACATCTGGCTGCACCAGGTGGTTCGGGTTTTGTTGGTTTTTGGGGTTTTTGTTGTTGGGGTTTTTTTCCCCCAGTTAGTTTATGGGCAAGTACCATGAGAATAATCACTTTCCATGTGTTTAGCTATTGCAATCTTGCTAACATAGATTTTGCGACCGTAATTCATTCCTCATGATTGTATTTAGATACTTAGTCTTCCTCGGTTTTTAAAACAAAAGAAGCAAGCAACCAACAAAAAACCCTAATGTGATACTTTCTGAACTGTTGCAGCTCTTGTCTCATGCACTCTGCAGGGCTGTAGACCCTGATAAGTGTTTTACACCAATAAGAACCACAGAGATCTCTTTAGCTGAAATTTGTGTTAATACCCTTTTACCTAAAGAAAATCGGTTTTGACGTGTCTACTCTCCAGCCACTCAGTATTTCTAAACAATTTCAATTTTTATGACAATGTGATTATTAATAGTATCAAACCACTATTACCAGTAACAAAAACCACTACATAGCATATTTTAAAGCACTTACACGGTTTAGTCACACATTCATTCATAGTTACACAGTTGGAACAACAAATGGGAGGCTAACTCCAGCTCAGCACTCAGAAGTGGAGGATTGTACAGACACACCAGTGGCTTCTAGGTTCGTGTTCACAGCGTCCTTCAGAAGACCCTTTGTTTCTTCGGGGTCATATATAAACTTGTCATCTTTTTCCATATACCAGACACCTCTGGATGTGATCAGTGTTACACAGTCCATTGCTGATGTTCATTTATGCTAGTGGTCTTGTGCAGATGTGGTGGACTCTATCTGTACTGAATTCATATGTTCTTGAAAAGTCAATAAGCCTACTTATCCCCAGAACTCATCACTCCTTGGGAAGTTTTCACATACCAATTTCTCAGCAGATAAATTTCCTCTCTTTGGCCTGTTTCTTTCTGGTACATAGTTCTCTATCCACACCTGCAGGCACTCATAGAATCCATTCTATACACACAAAATTACACAGGAGCTTTTATGATGTTTACTGAGTACAGTTCTGAGGAAAAGTAACAGGGAGAGGTGAGCTTTTTTCTTCCTACTCCCTGATTTTGACGAAATTTCTGGCCTCTGCAATGAAGCTGTCATCCAATGAGTACCAATATTTTTTTGCAGTTATATCTCAGTGGAAAACAGTTTATCTATTCATGCAAAAGCACTCAAGTCTTAAGAAAATAACTTAGTCCTCCCTGTGAGGAAATGGAAACTTTTCAAGGTATTATTTTTTGTTTCTATTGTCACCAGCTGAGACACAAATTGTTCTGTAGCCAGGGCTTTCACCTGGGTTATGGATGATCCAGTTGTGATTCTATTCTACCAGATCCACATCAGAGATTTCAGTGTTAATCTCTAGAATTTCAGGTATATATCATCTGTCAGATTATTAACATCTGTCCTGTTGAAACAGTTGCGTTTTCTTGAAATAAGTGTTTGATAAGTTAGAAAAGTAATCAAGTAATTTGAATAACCAGCTTGGAAGGATCATGTTAAAACCCTCACCACTATCATAATGAATGGGATGATGACAATAAGCATCACCATAAAACCATCCTTCTATAAGTATGTCATACCTCCTATCTTTTCATATTGTGCCATATAGTTTATAAGCACAGTGATTATTATTAGTTTTGCTATAATTAATAATATCAACACTATTATTAATAATACAGACATTATTGATAGTACTATGAATTCCCTGAAAGAATCCTGAGATTAAATAGGTTGCAAAGCTAGTTGTGTCCATTTGGGAGATACAGAAATAAAAAGAAGGATGAAGAAGGTCTGGAAGGTAGGAAAATAAGATTGTAGAGCTGATGATGGTGGGCTTGTGATGAATGTCTGAGTTTTATGGGTGAGTTATGACAGAAAGTAAAAGTATGGTGAGCAGAAAAATCAAGAAAAGGAATTAGTCAACCTCACATATTATTCAGCAAAGATTGTGAGGTCACACAGAATAGCAAAATTATATAACACTGAGATTTACATTATAAGATTATGGTATGTGAGATTAAGGATTACCTGAAAAACAATTCTACCTGTTGATGTAGCTGTAACCACAGAATAATATCTAACTGAGCTAATGACATTTGAGATGTTTTCTCTACATAAATATTTTATGTATTTAAAGATAACTTAATTTCAATTCAAACATTACAACAGTGGAAGCTGAGAAAACTCCACTTTAAGGATATAATACTATGCTTCTCTGTGGTTTTCACTGGAAACATCATATCTGAATAATCAATAGAAGTTGGACTTTTTTTTTTCCTTAATAGCATATAATTATCTCCCCAATGTTGTAATGTCTGGCCACAATGCTGATTGACTTTCCCTAGAAATAGTGTTTAATGGTAAATTCATAAACTGAAAGAACTAAAACAACCACTCAGAGTGAAAGTGTAAAAAGTATGATTTAAAATAAAATATTGTCTCTTATAAAAAATAATATTTTAAATTAAGATTGCATGCTGAACATTTCAATACAGTGTATCCCTCTTAGATTTTTCATTTTCAGTGATTGGAATGACTATCAGCTGTCACTCACACCAAACAGTGAAATGCTATGAAACTCGAGCATTTAGGAATTGCTGGAGAGCCAGCTCATTGATCTCATGGGAGGAGTAACCTACCAAAAGGAAAAGATGAAAATAAACACTCAAAATGTCATGCTGTTAAATAGCAAAACCCATCTTGTTGCAGCTGCAGAACAGCATTTTGGACACAGCCCACTCATCTCCCCTTCCAAATGACTGAGAGAATGCAGCTGCTGTCCAACATGTTTTCTGCTGGGACCATTTGTATATCAGGCCACACAGTAGAAATATTAAGCAAATAACCAATAAAAGAACTGGGCCAGGTTTACCTCTGACATAACACCACGCACTTCAATTTGGCTATTCTAAACATTTTTTTCATTTTGTTTCATTTTATGTATACTGTTAGTTGGTATTGTTGTCCCTATTATTCATACTATTTAATATGGTAAAAAGGAGCTACACATAATTCTAGCAAGACATCTAACTGATGTTCAGTCACAGAAAAATTTTTAGCCCTATTACAGGAAGCCTTTGATCTGAAACTTTCTAGTTACATTCTACCTCAGAGAAAAAGCAAGCAAGCATTTGTTGTTATTCATCAATTCACTACCTGACAAATATAAAACAAAAATGGACAAAACATCTGCTGGTGTCAGCCCAATCAGCAGAACTAGATTAATGTAACGTAAAACATTCCCTTCCAGCTATCCATATCAGAACTGTTATATTTTATCAGAGAAAATATTACCAAAATGAACCATAGAATATCTCAGCTTGGAAGGTGCCCATAAGAATCATCAAGTCCAAATCCCTGCTCCTCACAGGACTACCTAACATGAAATCATATGACCATGAACCATGACGATTTCTCTGGGGAGCCTGTTCCAGTGACTGACCACTCTCTCAGTGAAGAACCTTTTCCTAATATCCAATCTAACTTCCCCTGACAGCTTAATTCCATTTCCTTGTGACCTATTGCTGGTCAACAGAGAAGATCAGGACCTCCAACTCCACTTCCCCCCTTGAGGAATTTGTAGACTCCAATGAGGTCACCCCTCAGCCTTCTCTTCTCCAAGACTGAACAAACAAAGTGACCTCAGCTGCTCCTTGTAAGTCTTGCCCTCAAGACCATTCTCCACCGTGATCATTCCCTTCTGGACACACTCTAATGGTTTGCTGTCCTTCTTTATATTAAGGCACCCAAAAGTGCACACAGTACTCAAGGTCACTGCAAAAAAAAAGATTTGTTTTGTTGCTAATTTGTGAGGATGAAAATGGTATCCTTGAAAAAATCTTTTTGAGAATAGTGGAGGGGGTTGCCCAAAATGCTTATTTTTTTTGTTTTAAAGGGATGCATAAATAGATCTCCTTATGAATGTAACCTACCTATAATACATAATTTAGACAGCTCCTCGTGTTGTGTTTAACCCCACCCAACACCTAAGCACCACATAGCTGCTCACTCATTCCCCCCAGTAAGACGGGAGGAGAACCAGAGGAGTAGAATTGAGAAAATTTGTCGGTTGAGAGAAAAGCGGTTTAATAAGTAAAGCAAAAACTGCATGTGCAAGCAAAGCAAAACAAGGAATTCATTCACCACTTCCTAACAGCAGGCAGGTGTTCAGCCATCTCCAGGAAAGCAGGGCTCCATCATGTGTAGCAGTTACCTGGAAAGACAAACACCATCACTCTGAACATTCCCCCCTTCCTTCTTCTTCCCCCAGCTTTATATTACTAAGCATGATGCCACATGGTATGGGATATCCCTTCGGTCACTTGAGGTCAGCTGTCCCAACTGTGTCCCCTCCCAACTCTTTTGCACCTCCAGCCCACTCACTGTTGGGATGGTGTGAAAAGCAGAAAAGGCCTTGGCTCTGTGTAAATGCTGCTCAGCAATAACAGAAGCATCTCTGTATTATCAACACTGTTTTCAAAATCCAAAACATAGCCCCATACCAGCTACTATGAGGAAAATTAACTTTATCGCAGCCAAACCTAGCACATGCTCAAAGTTTGTTTCATCCATAAACTGATTTTTTTAAGAAAGTTTTCTTTAGTGTAAGTATTCTTATTCCTGAAATCAATTGTACCCATTAACTAGATATTCATGAATGTGAAGCAGTCTTTTGCTTACTAAAGAAAAGTTATATTAACAGTCTTTTCAGTGATGGGCTTATTTATCTACAAAGCTACTGGCCAAATTAGTCATTGAAACTGATTGCAATAAATAATTCTCTCTGGCAGTAGACATGAAATACGTAATGCTAAGTAGATTTGATCATTTACTGACACCCTCAATATTTTTCTTATTTATCCACCTCACGAACTAAGCAAATGTTTCTGCTATGTAATCCAAAAGGTACCTCATAAATTATTATTTTTTTCACTCTGAATCAGGAGCAAATTTTGGTGGTGTAGAGGTCCATGCGCTCACTGGTGGACTCCAAGAACAAACAGCGACTGTACCGATGTAGCTTTGAAATGGCGTTCTCAGGGGTAGTATGCACAATGGACTTTCTTAGTGGCCCTTATTTGTTTCATAGTATTTCTTTTTTTTCAATCCTGTCTCTTACTAAAGCAAACAAAGCAGTGGGGATACTATGTTTATATGCCAACTCACTTCAGTGAAAGTAGTGAATCTTTATCTGAACAGGCAAGTAGAAATTGAAACAGCTCTTAGGTATAAACCCTGTATTCTGCAGTGCTTAAATAATAAAAAGACTGTGGTAAAAAAAAGAACATTGCTAGTAGCAATGAAAATATTATACAAATATAAAAGAATATGTTGAAGATGAAATAAAATATAAGCAGAAAAGCTGACATGAGTTAGAAAAATTGAAGGAGATTATAAAGAGGTGCCTTGTAAGATAGCTATGTAAGATAATCTCATAAATGATCATACATTTTGTAAGGATAGAGGCACTTTTTTTAAAAATGAAAGTATTCAATGAATACCACAAAATAAAATCCATAACGTCTTTTTGAATTAATAATAAAGATTTCCCTACAGCATCTGCAATACTGTTTTATATACCATTTGAACATAGCAAATGCTTTGTATACTGATTTCTTTAGTTTAATAATTTTTGGGAACCAATCCAAATTTCACAACTGAGCACTTCAGTGCTAAATTACAATCACAGCAAGTCTATGTGAGTCAAGGAAACTTAATGTACTTATTGGATATTTTACTTATTCTGGTCTACAGCTCTAAAAATGGTTTATTCATCTTACATGAAACAGTTTAAGACTAAAATGCATAAGTAAGAACTGGAAATGAACACTTCTTCCTACATCACCCTTTTTCTGTACTAGGGAGAATGAGGCTGGCACTTGTACTTGGCAAGTCCAGCACTCTCATCAGTACGCTCAACCAATTTTGGAATGGAAGTTGGAGTTTCCTATTCCCGTCCCACAGCCATTTTACTCCTAACTTTGGGAAAAAGGTGCTTATTTCTTCCAAAATTGTTAAAGTCTGGATCAAGCCAAGCATCTGTTCTAGCAACTAAGTATTATTTATGAATATAAAAATGAGGAAGTTCTGCTGCCTAATTACTTAATTATTTATAATCAGGCATCTTAAATTTTTCATGAAGGTATGATCTGTAATATGGGTAAACATAGAAATAAATATAACTAGAATCTAAAAATGAACAAAAAGTAAAAACTAACCTGTATAAAAAATTTCTCATTGCAATTGCTATGACACTGTAACATAAGGCAAGGAGCATGCCACGTGGCTCAGTGTCTGAAAGAAAAAAAAATCTCAAGTAGACACAAGTCAGCTTTTGCAAACTACTTTTATGTCACAGTTAATGGGGAGATCTGCAACATTTCACTAGGGGGGGGGGGGCGGGGCATGGTAAATATATGTTGGCAAAATCATCAGGAAGAGTATCTTCATCCTTGGCTCCAATGATATATTAAAAATATCCAGACTGAAAAAAGAACAGAGAACACTAATAACTTCCTGTCCAGTGTCTCAGCAAAGACATCTGTCAGTCAGATACCAGTCTATTAAACTTATTGCAGAAAGTTAAGTCTCTTGAGCCAAGTGATTCAAAAGGCAACTGAACTCTCACAAGGTAATTGTAGAATTTACTGAAATGCTATTCTGTTATTTGCATGTTATCTGTGCACTTATAAAATAAGCAAAAATAATATTTGTTTCCACTCTTGTTATCAGCCATCTTTCACTTCCTAGGAAGCACAAACACTTTTCACAATACAGTTTTCCACCTTCATTTTTCCCTCTATTGGCAAGAGTCCGCTGCTGTTAATTAATTTTCTTTATCAAAAAGCTCATCAGCAAGGCATTGCATAAGCTTGTTGGACTGTTGACTTCTTCCAGCAGATATTCAAGTAGATATAATCCCTCGTTACCAACATGTCCTAATGCGACCACTTTATTTAAAAGCAGGAAGAAAGGATGAGAAGGGGAAAAGCCAAAAAGGAAATTCTTCTCCCTTTCTGTCTCAGTGGAAAACTGGTTCACTTGACCTAAGCAAAAGCAGGATCTCAGCTCTTAAAGGGTTTATTAAACAGCAATCAGTGGGCTACACATTCAGGATCAATGTCCCCAGTGCAACAGATAAACTGTATTTAATGATCGTTTCAAAAATTGTAAATATCTTTCCAAAACTAGGCCCAAACACTCCCAACAGATAGTCACACCTGTCGGCTGCGGTGGCGGCCCTGCGGCAGGCCCCAGGCAGAGGGCAGGGGCAGGGGGCAGGTGCCGGGCACACAGTGGGGCAGGTCCCTGCCCGTGTACAGAACCTTCTGTGCCTTTCATACTGCTTTTCAAGTGGACCCTTTCTTTGTTTCAGAAGCCTGTTTGTAACTCCCTAGTAGTTGTTTGGTCCAGTAGATGGTCACCTTCCTCTTTAACAGCATTGCTTTGGGGAAAATGCCCACCCAGACAGTTTAAGTTGTCCTACACTGTTAATACCCTCACTTCTGTCTGAAGTACGTACTCTATCTTCCTCTTCTTACTGCCCAGCTATTTCCAACAAGTCTATGTCCCAATGCACTTTAGGCCTTTGATTTGTATACACTCCTTTCTTCTTTGCCTAGTCTTCTCGAACAGCTGTACATTTCTGCAGGAATACACTAGTTATGTTCCTTAATCTAAAACTCTCAGTTATGCCACTTAACTCATAAATTTGCTTATATGCACAGACTTCTAGTCCTTCCTGTTTATTTTGCGTAGTTTTTATACTGGCACACATACAGATAAACTCAGGAGACTGACACACTCTTTTTGTCTGTTGAAAGACCTTTCCATGAAGAACAAGAACATATCCTTTATCATTTGCTTGTCCTCAGACTCCAAGATTTTATGCTTAATTATGGTGTTATGTTTCCATCCAGCACTGTTTATAGCTTAAGGCCTTTCCCATAACAATACCAAGTCTTTGTCTTTGTGACGTTGAATAATTTCTGCTCAACAGCCCTTGTGCTTTCCTAGCAACACCGGCCACCCAGTCTTGTCATATAACTGTATGCCTTTCCCTACACATGCACTCTTGTGTGGTATAGAAAACTAGGTAAAGGTGGCTATTGCAGTATCTATTTTTTTAATCCCTCATCTGCTTATGGTTATTCCCAAAAGCACTGTTAACATTCAGATGAGTGAAGAGCACAGGGTAGTAGCCAGTGAGTGGAGGTGGAGTAGGATCTTTCAGAGCAGCCTGAGCTGCTGTCTCAGCACCTGTCTGACATAGCACATCATTCCAGAACCATCAGTCAAGTATATCAAAAGGATCAATCGTTTCAGTCACTAGAGAGCTACCAGCCACTACCATTCATCTCCTCTTGAGTGTGGTGACCATGAGGGTTTGGAGTTCTGTTTCCTTTCTGACATCAAGGTGGGCCCATAAAACCAGAACCATATAATATTTTTATTTCAGCAATGGCAATGTGGGAAAGACTGACCTCTAATTAAGGCTAAAACTAGTTTCTTGCGTTACAATACCTTCCTCTTTGTTGTTGCTTCTCTAGCCAGCTCATTTATATTTCCTTGAAAACTGGGTTGAGTGCAACAGGGAGTTACCATAACCGCAAATGCTGGCCACCGTCACCTCATGGTTTCCCACCTGTTTCCAGTAAGTCTCCAGATGGAAGCTTACCTGAGAGAAGGTGTCTTCATGTCCTTCAGTGTCAGGAAAATGCTGATCACAGCCTGTGTAACTGATATACCTAGTGGAGTGTAGAATCTGGTTGCTTTTCTAAAAGAAGCTTTTGCAGGTACAGCAAGAGACAGTCTTATCAGCAGGCTTGTATGTGAAGATTTTATCTCCACAATAAATGCAAAATGTTTCACAAGCTATATTCCCTTGGATTCCATCACAAAATTTGCCTGCCTACATTTTTTTTTGGCTAACCTCATGATTTATTATGCAGTTTTTTTAAAAAAAATAAAGATATGATCAGAGAAACTGTATTTCTAACCACAACCAGTGTACAGATGGAATGTTTAGTTTACTATCACAAGTGTTTATCACTCAGATGGAAATAATATGATTTGATTGCTCAGAACACTGTTATGATCCTGCAGTTCTTGCTCTTATTTTCCCATTTAGGCTATTAATTCTGGATTAGCTTTCTTGGATAACGAAAATTCACCAGATAAACAGTAGTCTTCATAAACTTTCAATGAAAATTTAGTGTTATGTATCTATGAAGTTCAAATTCACATCTTAGATGACTGTTCAATCATTTCCACATGCTAAAAGCATTCTAAACTTCAATCATATTAGTGTAGATTCCTGTGTTATTGAGATTAAAAAATCTTTAAAATCACCACAATTTTAGTATCTTCACAAGATTTTAATTCAATTTTTTGTGCCTAAGGTATAGAATAATGTCAATATGACCACAAAATGGTAATTTACTAAAGTGGCTTCATTTGTGCTTTTTTGCTTTTAGGTTATATTGTTATGTTATACCTCAAAGGTTAAAAAATTACTATAAGCCAAAAGCATTTAGAATCATTGAAAATGGTTTAACTTATCAAGTTAAAAGCACATGGTTTTTTACTTTAAACAATGTGTATGAAAGGAAAATAATTTGTCCTTTGAACTGTGTGCTACATTTATGGTAAAGAAAGCAACCTACAGGAAGCCTAAGTGACAAGGAGAGAATTTCTGAATGTTATGCAGAAGTGTGTACATAGACTGTTACTCTAGAAATATTCGTAACACATAAGGCAGGTTCTTTGAATATTCAAGTTATGCAGTTGAAAATTAATTGTAAATTACTGCATGTAGGTTTAATGCGCATATACATTTATTGTACTCCTGTGTTAGCTTTTTATTATTAACATCCACTTTTAGTCATGCCTACCTTAGCCACAGAAGTGCCCCATGATAGAACTGAATATACATGGAAGACATATTTTGCTATTAATTTATTACTGTTAAACTTATGTGTATACAACCAGAAAGATTTTACTTCATATGAACAAAAGATTACAGACTTGAATTCCCCACCCACCCACCCACCCCCTTCCTTTTTATTTTCCTGTACAAGGATCATCTAAAAAAAGTTTAGGTTATCATATTTGTTCAAACAAAACATTAACATTTCCAAAGTGCATCCATGATAAGCATTTTATTTTGCAACTATCTTCTATCCTTTTCTTATGTCATAGGAATAATGTCATATATATGTAAATTAGGATTGGGTTACATATAGTGTTTTTTACTGGCTGAAGTAATGGGCAGTTGGATCCTTCAGAACTGGCTATAGAGGCTATTGTGCCACGTTGAGTGATCACCCCTTGCACCACTGTGTCTCCCTACCACTATCAGATCTTATTCCCAGTATCATTAATTTTAGCCAGATAATGCATTTGTATTTTCACACAAGAACAGGAAGAATGTAACGAACAGCACAGCTGCTCACTGTGCCTGTTTTCCTTCATTCCCTAGTTCCCTTTGACTAAAGACAATGGCAACATGCTTCACTATCAGAAATAAACAAGCAGTAGTTAGTATGCGACGGAGCAGGGTGAAGCCCATATTTAACATAGAATAGTATCTAGCAAACACTCTGAGACAAGAATTTATATTTTCTAACAATTTTCAAACACTAGTCTGAAACTCTTCTCTTTCTGCTTATCTTGCTCTCTCATGTCTGTATTGGGAGAGCCCTGGCAGTCATATGGTAGAGGTATGGGTGACCCCAGACACGCATATGGTCCAGGGGCAGCATGTCCTACTCTTCTGATGGAAAGCCCAGTATGTCACTGGTATAACAAATGCTGGCACATGACTTGCTCCACTTTTCCTCAGTGCATCAAGCACCACTTATATCCCACGTCGCTGTTGGGGAAAATTTTTGTGACCCGGTTGTCTACAGGGAGAAGAAAGGGGAGGTGTAAGGCAGAATCTCAAACAGAACTCCTCTCTGCTATAGTTAATCATCACAGAGCAGCTTACTCTTACCCAGCCTTTAAAAGTTTGGTTGAAGAAGACCCATGGCCTGTGATAAAACATTCTTTCAGTGGGATTCACCATATAAAAGACTTGCTATCATAGCAAAGGGCAAACCCAGGTGAGATGAAAGATGCATTGTACTAGACATTGGGCAGTACTGTAGTCAGTAAAGCACATTTCTAGGAATAACTTGTAGTAAAAACGAACCAGACATACAGACTTTAAATGTGGAAACAGCTCTGAAATTTGAAGTCAAGGAAAGATATGATCAAGAGTAATGCTACATCTTTGACCAAATCTTCAGGAAAAAATCCCTGAAAACATGAATGCATACTCAAGGCAAAACTGAAATCACTTAACATCAGTGACCGTTTTAATGGAAACTGTCTGACTGAATAGTGCCAGGTTTTTGATATGATTTTCCAGAATAGACACAAAAGTCAAAGAATTAAAAAGGAACTCTAGCAGTCTCTATCTTGCTTCGCCTATTACACAAGAGGAGACCAATAAACCCAGTTATATTTCAAAAGAAATTTCAAGGAGAAAATAAGATGGCATCCTCCAAATACACCATTCACAGTGAGGAAATTATTATTAGTGTTCACATACTTCAGCAGGTAAGTACATTCAAGGGTATATTATCAGCTTGATACTTGCTTATGTAGATATTAATAGGAGTGAAGTGCACATATCACAGAAAGAATAGGTATAATTATTTAAGTGGTATAATACTAGCTTTATGGATTTCTGTATAACAAAACTTTCAATCTGTTAAAAAGCCAGTTGGGAGTAACAAAAATAACCAAAGGGAAGCAAGGTGTTACATAGAATTTAATTTATGCCAAGGGTAAAAAGCTTTATTTGGTATAGTATCAGTTCAAATTACATCACAACCGTTAGGATATTTATTTATTTACTGCTCAGTTCAAAGTATAGACTCTAGCAGAATATTTTCATGATATTGACAAATTGCTTAAAAATCAACCTCTATGTACAAATAACATTATTCTCTTCTATACTGCATTTAACCCCAAGATTAAACCAGCAGCAGTGTCATTGATCTAAGTCAAACACCCCATTGCTTCAGATCTCTTAACCATTCAAGATATTTACTTCAATCTTATTTACTGCCAGGAAATACTTTTTGCCTATACAAGAAAACAAGTATCAATAAAATATTAGAGTTTTAATTATCAAAACTCATAACTTCCTTTTAATATGCTTTCAAGGCAGTTTTCCCACTAGAATTAACAAAAGGTATATTGTTCACAGGGTTTCTTCCCTTCCCTTCCCTGCCCTTCCCTTCCCTTCCCTTCCCTTCCCTTCCCTTCCCTTCCCTTCCCTTCCCTTCCCTTCCCTTCCCTTCCCTTCCCTTCCCTTCCCTTCCCTTCCCTTCCCTTCCCTTCCCTTCCCTTCCCTTCCCTTCCCTTCCCTTCCCTTCCCTTCCCTTCCCTTCCCTTCCCTTCCCTGCCCTGCCCTGCCCTGCCCTGCCCTGCCCTGCCCTGCCCTGCCCTGCCCTGCCCTTCCCCTCCCCTCCCCTCCCCTCCCCTCCCCTCCCCTCCCCACCTCGCCTCTTTCCTGATTTGTGTGTACTTTATTCTCAAGAACAAAAAAACAAATCACCTTCTCTTGCTCAAACAAATTCCAGTTAGTCCCCATAGACTAAAAAAGTTATTTTTGTCAGGAAATTTTCACAATCTGAATGATCCTTCAACAATTCAAAATATCAGGTTAATGTACACAGTAATGTACTACGAGTTAGTATAAATAAACCCCTGAATAAAAAGCTTTAACCAATACTTTCTAGAATGAAGAAGCACTTTGTAGATCTGGGAGTGTGACAGAAACATCAGGAGAAACCTAAACCGAAGCAGTCTTGTATGAAAAGAAATGGCACATTGGTGAAAAAGGAGCAATGCATTTTACGGAAATAAGGTTAAAAAAAAGGGAAGATAATGAAAGATTCAGAGAGTTGGGGAAGGAAAGGTGTCTTAGGTCTATAGACAATAGCCAGTGAAGGCAAACAGCAAAGGGGAAGGGTTTATCAAAGCAATAAATGCAGGTGAGGAAGTTAAAACTTTAGAGGAGGTTTAGTTAATGAGGACGTATGACCTGTGGAATGAGTGAAGCATGAACTAGATTGTGTAGATTAATGCTGCTCAGGAAAAAAAGGAAGTTAAAAGAAATTAATTTGAGGTGGTCATTAGCCTATATTCAAGATGTCCACAGGGCTGCAACTGGAAAATAAAAGGCCAAAACCGAAGATGATACGTGAGGTAGCCTGAAGGCAAGTTAATCAACCAAGGTGGCTTTCAAATTAAAGCTGGTCAGTGGGTTGAAACACTTAAGACTGTGGGCATTACATGCACTCAGACACTCACTAGAGTTATATAAACTAGAAATAATTTAGAATTTTCAGAAAAACAGCAAATACATTTGGGAATACTAGTAAAATTTTTAAGGAGTTTACTTTTGGAGATCCTGCCTTAGATTTTATAAGCTGTTTAAGTTAATTGATTTCATTATTTTGAGGAAAGGGAGATAAAATTATGTATTTTTCCAGCATGACTTGAAATTGTAATAACATTTGTGTCAATAGCACAAAATAGGAATTTGTGAAATGTAAGGATGAAATTTCTGCTGGTTGTGTTGTTAAAGTTGTGTGACCGGGTATCAGGGTTGTGGTTATGTGCACATCTACTGCACTGAGGACATTAACTCCCCAGATGGTCCATGAAAACATAGTGAACTGCTCTGTGATGGATTGCCCTGAAAGAAGGCTGAAGTGCTCGCTGTCTTTGCAACAAAGCATTGGATTAACTGGTGCAGGAGCTCTCCCTCTGGGAATTTTGGACTGCTTGAAGGCTCCCTCAGGGAGTCCTGGGAAAGAACCTGGACTGCCTGGGGACTCCTAGAGGACACTACTGCAGAGTTAACCAAATCCTGTATAGGTAAGACACTTGTAAAAAGTCAGAAACTGTTCTTTCAGATGCAGACAGTCAAGTAGGACAGTCTTTTGCACACAGTTGACATGGTTAGCTGTTTTGTATGTGGTTGTAGACAATAGCAATGGGACAGACTGTGCCTGAGCTGGAGTGGTCACGTAGAAGCACAGACCAGCTGGTTATGATAACTTGAGAACTGAGCAGAACAGCAATGTGGAGAATCTTACCTGGTCCAGCTGAAGACATCATTGTCTTCATCATTTAACCTTCTAGACAGTGACTGAGCACCTTGCTCAGAGTATTGGATTTCTTGAGTAAGCTTTACCGTATTGCAAAAATTCAAAAATTCAGGACTTTTAAACAACTGTTCTGTGATTCTCTGTACATCAACTTCTAATTTAAAAGCCTTTACAAAGAACAGATCCATGTACCTGTATTTTCTTGAGTATAACAAACACTATGGCTGAAAAAGACAGATTGCTCCACCCTTCAAGTCCGAAGCAAATTGGAATTATCAACTTTCAGATTCTGTTTCATAGATGATTTGTTTATCTCTCCTAAAAGGCAGTTTGATATTCAAGCTGTTGCAACTGATTATGCTAAAATTATTATTTGAAGTAATAATCAGCTGAAACCTTTACATGTAAGTATTATTATTACTGCTATTACTGTTAATGTGTCAAACCAAAATATTGCGATGATGAGAACAGTGTGTTATAACATATTTGTGAATGAATTTGCTGTTGGCACCACTGGGTGTTTTAGACTTGAAGACTAAAATAATTCACTTTAAGATTTTTCATCTGTGATGCACAAGTGAGATGAAATATTCACAATATGTATAAAAATATTTTGTAGCTTGTGTTTTTAAAATGTAATTCCTTACATCGTCCCAACGCATTTACCCTGACGATGATAGTTTTCTTTGAAAAGAACTAGGACTCTGAGGAGATATTGCTAATAATTCTGACAATTATTCCTTTCTGACCTCTGGAGTTGTAAAAGATCCTCAGGCAAATATTCTTGCTTTCACAATATCATGGTAAGGTTTTAAACCAGAAAAGATAAGATCTACGTAAGACAACTGGATGTAATAAACTAACCTCAGGATAGGGAAAGGGTGAGAACAGTGCTTTACATTTCTCTGCTGTCGTAAAACAATAGGGAGATCAACACATTTGGTAGTTTGAAGAACTTGCCTGTTAGTGGTATACACATGTCCCATGTCAAGAGGATGTGGCTGGAACAGTCTTTCCTACACACTAATGACTTTCTCCTTAGTTTGACCCTGAATTTTCATAGGCATTGAAATTAGAATCATTACTTAAAATCATAGACATCGTTACTTTAAACTGTCGACCTGTAAAACTTGCCGATGGTAGAACACCTTGCTTTACCAGCTGTGTACAAATAGTACATTTTGTCACACCGTAGCACATTACTTTTCCGGGTTTTTTTCCTGTGGGTAAATAATACGTGGTTAAATTGAATTTTAAGATACGTTTGTTGTATCATATGTAATAATTGAACTGTTCAGTCTTATGGATATCTCATTAAATACTTCTGCCATTAAAAAATATAAAATGTGTTGATGTCTTTATTAGACAAAACCATTTCAACAAAATGAAATGTAAACATTATCTTTTCTGAAGTATTACTGCAATATTAATGCTCAAATGAATAAGCCAAATAGAAAATAATATATATTTCGTTTTATATTAGGAAGATAAATATTAGGTGGTTTTCATGGATTTGAACATACATAGGAATTCCAAACTTTCTACAAATATTTAACAATGTATTTGAAAAGAATGCAATGGCTACTACCGTCCTTTAATTCAAGGGTAAATTGTATTTTTATTACATACTACAATTTGATAATAACGTTAGTAATAATCATATAGCTCATTTCTTAAGCAATTCAGGCTGTGTAGAAAAGCAATAAAGCTTTATGTTTCATAAATGCAGGTGAATTACAAAAATACTTGTGAAACAGGTTCAATTCATCCCTGCTTCTCATCTTGAGGATACCTAGGATGAGAGATTCCTAACATAGTTATTTCTGGCACCATACAAGAAACTGCCAGCAGCACATTACATCAAGATCAAGGAAAATAATCTTCTTGCCACCTACCAGTACACTTCTCCTAAGATTCCCCTGTTAATCACTCCTCCTCTCCCTCTACTAATTTATGAAAATGGGGTTGGGGGGGTGGGGAGGAAGGCATTTTAATAAACTTTGAAATATCTCATTTTATGATGAAAGCATTCTTGGCTAAAAACAATGATTTCACATTGTAATTTAAAGCATGCAAAAAAAAATTTGTATATTAGTAGACGTATAACAGTAATGGATTTTCATCAGATCTATTAAAGATCTTAATATTTATACAATTTCAGGCAAGAGGAAAAAATATTTTCATTTTACAAATGGTATTAAAAACTGAATTTATTTTTTTCATAAAATTAAATGTTTTTGTCTCAAAACAAGATATTTTTTAAACTGTTCTCCTTTTCTTGTTTTTAATTCTATTCTAGTAAAAAATTAATTTAAGAAGATCTGTAAATGAAATGATGGTTCAAAATGAAAAACGAAAAAATGTTGAGAAAATATTGAAATAAACATTTAAACTTTTATTCTTTAATTTTTCTTTCTTAATGATTAGAAATGGCATCATTTGACAAACTTTATAATCTCATCAATATATTTAGTGATAGAGTACAAGATTCTGCTTGGAAAATACTGAAGTTTTCATTACTTAATAGATAAAAATCCTTCTTTTCCTAACACCAAATTAGAAAACAATTTCTTAGAATCGAGCAAGAGATTTAATAAACACATCTATGTCTAACCAATGTAAAATGCATCTCGGCAGTGAAATCGTTTTACTGCTGGATCAGCATGGCTTGTCCTTACTCAAGAATATAGACATACTGATTGTTTACTACACATAAAAAAACATCAGTCAGTCGAGCAATGATAGCATCTAAATCATTGGATTAAATATCCATTAATGAAAATATTTCTAATTTTACCCGGGTGCCTAGCTATATGGCCATTTAAAAAAAAAATAGTTATTATAGTTATTACTAGTTTTAGCACTATTATTAATTTAGTGACATATCCATCAGCACAGATAGAATCTATTCCGTTCTATTTCTATTTTTACATCACCTTCATAACTGTTGTAATGAGTAGGTTTCAGTGATGCATAAAGTATCATTAGTAATATTTTCCCTATGAGTTTTGCTCTCTCTCTCACACCCTAATAATGATTAATGGGATATAGATATTTTGTAGAATAAAATATAATACATCCTCAACTGATTATGCACCAAATGACCATTTAGCTGTTTAACTCCTGTAGACCTTTGGAGCTTTGACTCATAGCAAGCATTGGGATGTCAGCTATTTTTAATTTTATGAGTATTTGTCTTATCACTGCAAAATTCATTAAACTTCTTTTAGAAAAGGAGCAGCCACAATGGTACCTTTTATTAATCCTCTTTTTTCCACTGGACTGTGTTGTCTTAGTAAGAACTGCTAACAAAATATTATAAATAACCCAGGGGTTCATAGAAAAAGTTCTATATGAGCCCAGACTAAATAAACTTAAAACCTGGTAAGTGAGTATATCACATATACACCAGGCACAAGGCTTTTGATCCATTCATGTAATAGTTATTCCTTTTGTGTCCACTTCTCAGTTTACTCACGTTTAAAAAAGAAAATAATGAGAAAAATGATTAAAAGTTTGAGATTAAGTTGACTTTGTGTCATAAAAAATGTACATCCAAGACAGAAAAATGCACAGAAGTCTGAATATCTTAGCATTGTACAAGTGTCTTAAAACAGCAATAGTAACATTTAAATGTTGATGTCATTAAGTAGCACCACAGAAGACAAATACAATTTTGAGCATCCAACACTGAATTTTTTTGAACAAGGTAAACTTAGTATTAAGAAGTTAGAGGTAAACTGCACCTTTAAAAAAAGTTATATTTCTTACCTCCTAGAGAAATGGCAGAACAAGCTTCTGTGAAGAATTATGGAACATGTAATTGTTTTAATTCATTTTGCAATTGAGATTACATTCCAGCTTCACCCTGTTCCCCCCATCCCAACATCCAAGTTAGTAATTATTGTAAGATTTATAAAATTATTTCCTTTTGAAATCTCAGCCTTGCCATGAGTTTATAAATCACAACCATTGACCTTAACTACATTTTCTGGCATAACCGTATGCAACAGCAGAGGTGAATAAATGAAAGCACCCTCTGTATAAGCTGAAGAAGCACCCTGCTTCAAAGGCACCCCTCTGAACACCTGGAATGCCACTTTCCAGTTATTCTGGAGTAAAAGTCAGGTAGTCCAACTCACTGGTATGTGTTTTGTCACAAATGCAACTGCAGCAAAAACCCATTATCTACTTGGATTGTGCTAGCATGTAGCCTTTTCTATAAATGCCTGGGGTTTTAAAATCACACTAACTGTTTTTAACTAAAGTTTCAGTAAGGCATTGCTAATGCTTGGGTGGTGCAGTAGAGTAAGGGCAAGAAACTGGAAAAACATTTTCAATTCAAAGCTCAGAAATTCCAGAATTCAAATGCTATTTTCAGCTATTTTTCACATTTTTTATCTTATTTGCCTAGTCCATATATTCCCGAGGGCAAATAACATTTCACAGTATTCATGTACTGCTTAGTTGATACTCATCTCACCACTTTAACCCTGTACCTCTGTATTATACCATTGCACATAATATATATTCTGCTGTGTATATAGCCCTGTGTTAATCTATCTCAATGTAATAACCCTATTTACGTAGAGTATAAATAAATAGAAATACCAGCATGTGAGCCCAACAGTCCATTTGGTTCAATTGAACTATTAAGGAAGAAGACGGCAGCTGAAAAATGTTAATAAGACCTGTACTGGCGTCCTCCCTGGGCTAGGCTGAAGCATGAAGCAGTGAGACCTGAAGCCCAGAAAACCTTCAGTGACATGGCAGCATTAATGGCAAATATATCAGAAGTACAGGCAGTAGCAGACAGCAGCCCCGGGTGATGCCATTTCCTCTGGAGGTACACCTGATGGCTGCTGCAGAGGGACAGGTTAGAGATAAAGTGGATCAATCAGATGATTTTCTGATATAAAGAGGAAGCAGAAACAGGATCAAACCCCAAAAATGTTTGAATAAGGATGCGGATATCATTAAAGTTAGCTTATTCAGTGTGATTGAAGAAAAGTCCTGTGTATCTTTTTAATAGAAACAATTGAATGGTTGAACTCAAATACCTCAAATAGCTTAAATGTTATTAGAAGCACATGCTTGTAAAGGATGTCAACTCACTCACCATTTTTTTAAAGAGATGTAGAAAACAAATCAGCTGGGATGCAATAAATAACCTTATTGGATTGCTGACATGAAAAGAAATAAAGATGGGTTTTTTTCTGACCTGCCAAGTCGCCTTCGGTTTTATAAACACAACTTTGCTCTTTCTAATAAACATGTCTAAAAATCTTGTTATGTCTGAAAATCATACCGCTCAGCCTAAACCTCTCTGGAATGTGGGAAGAAATCCTCTTTAAAGTTACCAACATCATACTTTTAATTGTTTTGTATTTTTTACAGTCACAATGAATCAAAGATACAATTATTTTCATATGCAGAATTATTTACAAGATAGAAGATTAAATGTAAGCTTTTAAATTGAGCTGAACTGTATATATGGAGTCTGCTGTACTACCTGAAGAGGACAAAGTGAGGAAGTAGAAAAAGGTTAGTGCTGATTATGGTAACTGCTGTAATATGAGATTATATTATGACTGCTATTATTTTTGGTTTTAATAGCAGTATCATCATGTTTGCTAACTCTTCACTCCATTTTTATGATCATGATTGTTATTGTTGTTCCTGGTATGTGTAGTTATAGCTCTTGAAGAGCAAATCTTTCATCAAACATTTATTTGTACCCCATAGCACATTCAATGTCTGATTCCTTTAGGTCTTTCAAGACCCCACTGAACTGTTGAAAAAAGACTTCTCATGGCAAAGTCCAGTACTGACTACATATTTTGTTTAGGACAAATGAATCTGGAGATACATGTACTTGTCTTTAAATCTGAGGAACCAAACGTATGTAGGTAAGTGTGCAACAATGACACTTCATTTTCTTGTTCGGTTACAAAGTAGTGTACTACTTTTCTTGCCACAAACAGAAATAAAGAAAACACATTTAAAATCAATACTGCACCTGCATATTTAGATGATTGCTTCATTTAGTTGTGGCAAAGGCTGAAATGTTTGAAGGTTTTAGATTCCCTGGATCTATGGATAACTACATCTAAGCATTTTACCTATGGAAGAAAAACAGCCAAACAACAGTAATACAATGACCCTTGAAAATCACACTTGTTACATTAGCATAAAAAAAGAAAGGACTAGGAGATTTCATTTTATTTTTTTCCATGGGGATGCATTCTAAATTTTTGAATGGAAGATGAGTATTACAGCTTCAGAAGTTAATTTATATGAGTAATACTGTCATCACAAGAATGAAGTAGGAGAGTTGTCTGACAGAATTTTTCTTGAATGGTCAGTAAATGACAGTAGATAGGTCTTACTCCTGGTACTTGTTTTAGCTGTAGTCTTGGAGTAGATGAAAGAAGACAAGTATTTCAGTGAGCACTAGACATGTCTTGTAATGGTGCTCATGTTAGGAGTGGGATTAAAGTGACTGCCTAGTGGTCTAGATCACCTTTATAGCCAACAGCCTGGTACACTTTATACATTAAATACCTGAAATGAGATGAACCTCATTTTACTCTCTCTGTAGCACAGCTAAGTATTCATCACAAAGGTAGTATGGAGTGCACTGAAGTTCATTCCACTAAGATTTTACCACACCTGGAACACATGTAATTGTACTATTTTTGAGAGCTAATCGGATTATTGAATTTAAGAAGGACATATCCTTCTTATGGCAAGTTTATGAGCAATTTATGATACCTTTGCATGTTTTATTTATGCACATAGGGCTATGCATTATGAAATTAATTTCCATCATGTAAAATTAGTGAACTTTTACAGGCAATGTGTGCTTTCATTTCCAGGGTTGTATCTATCTTTTAAGTGTAGGACTGAATCTATATGGACTGAAATATATCTAAACAGATGCTTCATGACTTCGTGATCTATTGTAATATGTAGTAGTAGAGGTATCCATGTAATTGAAATCCCATTTTTGTTAGCTGAAAACTTGAAAATCTTTATTCCCCTACAAATGTTCTCACAACCTCATATATTCTAAGAGTTTATAGCTAAAATGAACTGATAGGATCTTCTCAGTATAACTTAATTCATATTGTACCACAGAGTTAGTAGCTCCTGAAACTGAACTCTTTTCTGTTCACATCAACAGATAATTTAACTAGAGCTTCTTCCAGAAATTATAACGCATCTTGCCTTAAAGGCTATAAGTGATGAAGCACTTATAATTTGAAGTTCTGAAATTCTTTTTCAGACACTAATTACAGTGTATATTTTTTTTCTTTTATTTTAATCTATTGAAACATTTTACAGGCCATTAGGTAAAGCAGTGAATTAAAAGAACTCAAACTCAATGGTTATTTAAACCTTGACTCAAAGCTGCTTATCTGTCTGACCTGCGTGCTGTTTCATGCACCCAGCTCTAGTTGTTTGGGACTGAAGGTGTCCAGACATCTTGCTAACAGAACTTACACACAGTTTCTGTCTCCGTATGCCTAGGGAAAACAAACCATGAAGTAAGTATTCCATCAGTAGTTCACAGTAAAATTCATAAAAGAAACCTTGCCTTGTATAATTTTAAGAGTTTATTTGGAAACCCGCTGTGAAATGTCCTAAGCTAGCCAAACCACTGAGGAGGACCTGCTTAGGACCTTCCTTAGAGCAAGCTCTCTCTAATGGTAAAACCAGCTAAAACAGCAAATACAGGATCACAAATTTAGAAACTGCTTCTTTCTAAAAACAAACAAACAAACATATAGTTTTTTTGAAACATAGCTGTTGCTATGTTGCATTTAAAGCCAGGACATTCATTAAGAATGTGAAAAGGAGGCAGCTACACCCATGTATATATATGTCGTCCCTTTGGCAGAAGGCAGTGTTTAGAGTAAATAGGAACAAGAAACGTATTTTCATCTTAATTAAATTACAATTAAGAGAGATCCTCCAGGTATCTAGGCAGATGTCTGCAAAGCTGTAACTTGATGGCATGTTGGTGATCATTATAGTGGCTGTTACCTCTTGCTCTTAAAATTCCAAGCTGCAAAGTTGCTGAGGAAATGTCTGACTAACACAGGGTTTGATTATAAAAACGTGTCTTTCTTTCAGTAGGCCTGGAACTCTTAGTGCAAAGACACAGTAAAGTGGACCTGAAGGTATATTCAGGAATGATGCTGGCAATTATATAATCCTGAAAATATTGAAAGCCAAAGGTAAAGTCCTGAATATTGTTTTTGGTTAATTAGAAAAATGCCTCTGGAGAAAACAAAATTCATGTGGGACTGACTAGACAGTGGCTTTGCCTCAAGCATTTGCTTTTAGCGTACTTTAGTTGTGTCAGAGTCTGCTGACCATCTTCTGGATGCAAAGGTTGTACAGCAAACCAGACAGAAAAGCAAGTCAAACATTTTCTGTCTGTGAAACCCAGACAAGCAACAGATAAAACTGAAGTCTAGGCAAAACAGTAACTTTTTCCTTACTTACTGGCTACATTTACCTTCGTTATGTGGTAAGGAGTATGGGTACGGAGACTATGGAGAGTTCAGTGCTTCGTGTATGTAAAAAGAATTGAATTATGAATAATGCGTCATGTGTCCCATCACGTTTTACTTAATTTCTTGGACACACGTTTGTGTAAATTTTACAGACATGTACAGATCACTCAACCATGTCTCACCAGAGGAGGCAGCACATCTCTACAAAATTTGTTACATCTCAGCCTCTTTATTGTACAAATCTGATCTTGTAAACATTAAGGAAGTCTGTAAAAGTTTTTGCATTTTCCACTATAGGGATATGAAACATGAACAACAAAATGTTTTCTAGTTTTTTCACGCAAACAGTCCAGGCACTACTGATGAAACAAGTCCGGGGAGGGGGGGAACAAACAAACTCCAACCAAAAAAAAAAACCCAACCAAACAAAACCCACCCAAATAATAATTAAAAAAAAAAAAAAAGCCAGCCAACCAACCAACAAAGAAAAGCAAACAAAGAAACAAACAAACAAACAAAAATAATCACCAGATTTTTTCCTTCCTTTCTACAGTAACAAGCAAGACTAGTCACCTAATTTCATTTAATATATTAGGTTCTACTTTATGGCAAAAGAAGTAGTATAGCAAATTGTTAAACAGGGGTTCATCTTTGTTCTGTTCAAAGGCTTCCTCATTCCCTTTTGAGGCTAAGGACTTTATTTTCTTATTTGAAACTTCAATAATAAAATTTCTTTCTGAGGCCAAAGACTTAACATATTATTTATACTGAAACAGAAGATTCTATTTTCCTGATCCTCTCATAAGTTATCATTTCCTTTCTTTTTTTTTTTTTTATTTACCTATATATTTAACTTTTGTCTTTACTTCATATTCTTTATTGTTATAACCCAAAGTTTCATTCAGTTACTCACTACTGTCTCTGACTACTCTTCCTGTGCTACTAATCCTTGTGTTTAGTCAAGTCTGAGCTGTAAACAAGGGCCCAAGCAAAATGCTCTTTTTTCTTCTAGGCTGCTAGTCCACTCATCTTCTCACACACATTACCCATTATTCTTATGAGCAATTCTACTTAACCAGTGGTACTCCTGTCATCCTCTACCTTTAAGCAGTACATAACTCTCCTGCTGCTTGTGTCCACTGTAAGGCTTGTTTGTTTGTTTGTTTCTTTCTTTCTTTCTTTTCTTCTCTTTCTTTCTTTCTTTCTTTCTTTCTTTTCTTCTCTTCTCTTTCTTTCTTTCTCTTTTCTTCTCTTTCTTTCTTCTCTTCTCTTCTCTTTCTTTCTTTTCTTCTCTTTCTTCTCTTCTCTTCTCTTCTCTCTTCTCTTTCTTCTCTTTTCTCTTCTCTCTTCTCTTCTCTTTCTTCTCTTCTCTTTCTTTTCTTCTCTTCTCTTTCTTTCTTTCTTTCTTCTTTTCTTTCTTTCTTTTCTTTTCTTTTCTTTTCTTTTCTTTTCTTTTCTTTTCTTTTCTTTTCTTTTCTTTTCTTTTCTTTTCTTTTCTTTTCTTTTCTTTTCTTTTCTTTTCTTTTCTTTTCTTTTCTTTTCTTTTCTTTTCTTTTCTTTTCTTTTTCTTTTCTTTTCTTTTCTTTCTTTCTTTTCTTTCTTCCTTTTCAGCCTAAAAAAAAAAAAACAAAAAACCCAAACAAACCAGCCACATATCAAAACCCTGGTCCAATAAAATAACAGGAAAATTAGGTGAGGGAAAGAGAATATTTTGGGGTTTTAAAGGCTTCAGTAGATATCCAGAACTAGTTATTTTGAGAATGACTGTGACCCCACACATGGTAATTCAGGAAAAATAGCTTCACAGTATGTACAAATTTGTAAGTCAGTCAAGAAGTAATACTTTCACTGCATCTTTGATCCAATGATAGATGTGTTTTTGTTGTGTTCAAAGAAGTGTATTGTCACTTGTACAAATCATTGTGATATTTATCCCTTACAAAGAGGCTGGAAGAACCTGGTGGGTTTTGTTTGTTTATTTTGGAGGTTGTGTGTGTGTTTTGTTTTGTTTTCCCTGAAATACCTAATGCTTTTGCAAGCATGTTCCTTGAGGAAGACAGAAGAAGAAGACAGCATAAAATGGGGAAAAAAAGGAAAAAAAAAAAAAAGGAGGGAAAAACCAAGCAGCTAAGCAATAGGAGAGTTCGACAATTACTGTAACTACTGTAGCATGTTATCCTATTACTGCTAAGTACAAAAGTTTCTGAGCTTTTGCTTCCAAAATGTCATGTCAGACAAGATCTGGATTACAGCTAAAATTTTTTAATCTACAGAGTGAAGAAGTCCAACATTTTTATAATAGGATGTCAGCAGTGATACTCTATTGTCAAGGACAATGCTACAGCTTTTCAGTTAACTTTGTCACTAGCTTCTTTTTGTATCTGACATTTGGTATAGTTAGTTATTTAAACTTCATCTTCAGTAAATACTTATTAGCAGTATAAATCTATAAGATGGTATTTTAAACAGTGCTTATAATCAATTTATATAGTTTAAAATTGGCCTATAAAGCAATTTGTAACCCATATTCCTGCATATTCGATGTTTTGCAGGAACTCCTTATCTAAACAAAGTACTATGGCCATATAACCAGTACTAGAGATGAAAACCCAAGCACTGCAGGTCTTACTAGTGGTTCTGTATTTACTCTGTATCATTCACAAAGTGAACTAATGAGACTTCCAATACTGTAAGGCAAGATTTTCACAGCCTGTTGAAGTCAACAGAAAGCCAGAACGTTAACAAAGATCAGTAGGTCTTTGTAGCAAAATCATTAGCCCTAACATATTGGCTAAATCTGAAAGTGTATCTTCATATTCTTTCTACTTACATGACCTGCTTGGTAACAATTAGACACAGTGGAGCAAATTATATAATCGTTATTAAAGACACCTGTCAAAAGTGTACCAAATCATAGTAAAATGTATCTGAGAGAAAGTTGTTTTGGTTTCCACCCCAAGATGAGCAACCTGCTCACACATAGATATATTTCCTGAACTACCAGCTGATACAAAGTAGTTATAGGGGAAAAAAAAGGTAATGGAGAAGATTTATGAGTTTTATTGTGCGCTTTAAAGTGTAAAAAGTTCATGTAGACCAGTTAGTACATATCTGAATTTGGTTCTTTTTTTTTTTCAGATTGAAATGGCCTATGTATCAAAAATAAAATAAATTGCACCCAATAAAAGAGAGAAAATCCCCTTCCTTCCTTTGTTTCTTCTCCTTTCCTTTCCTCACTTTTATTCTTTTTTCTTCCTTCTCTGAAAAAGTATATTCAAAATCTGCATCACTGATTATGTCATTCTGAGAGATGAGCGTTCAAAATCAAATGGAGCTCTACAAAGGTTGAAATCACTCCAAAACAAGCACAACATGAGTATGGATCACTGACTGTGCTACCACCCAAAGACTCTGTTGAATAAATTGATTTCTTTTATAACATACTAATATAATTTTCCTAAAGACTTAGTTAGTTACTCCTTGGTTGATAGTTATCATAACTGATGTGCCAACATCAGTGATTTTATTAAAGATTTTTTGTGCTTTATTTCAGTTGTGAAGTGGGTTTTGGCTCTTTTGAAAACACTTTCATATTTCTTTTTTACTTTTGCCAGCTAATTTTTTTATTTTTTTTTAAGGTGCTATCTGCCTTGGATTCAATATTAGGGTTTTCACATTATATAATTATCTTTTCACAAAGCAAGTAGTATAAAATGATAGCCACTTGGGTAGAACTGGTTGTATGATTTTGGAATAGGAATGTGTATATTCTTGGTACTCTCATTTGTACAGAATGATTGATCTGGCTCCCACCTGATAACTTACAAACTGTTCATCTCCCTTTGTTTTTTAAGGGTGTTTTCTTGTCCATAACATATGCATGTCTAATTTGCCTAAGTGTGACATATGGCTTTCCAGAATGCTCGTTTTGTCTGGAAGTTTATGTGTTGTGGACAGATTTGGAAATCCTGTTTTACTCTTTCTTCTGCTGTGTCATTGAGCGATTGTGTGCTGTATAATTTGACAACCTCCTCTATCAGCTCATCACCTTAACCTGCAACATGCATAATAATTACAGCTTCATTTCAGGAAATACATGAGCAAGGGTCAGTAATGTGTCAATCTGTCTTAACTCCTTCTTCCACCACATCTGTTCTACTTAGTAGTTGGACTGAGCGGGACTGCCTTATAAAATAATAATGCATTTCTAAAAATGCGGTAATCCTTTATGCTGTCACAGTGCTCATTCAGTGTTATTCTATAACCTGTCTTTTTGAGGATTTCCTTATAAAATGGGATATTTTAATAATATTATCTGAAAATCATTATGACCACATTACCATACACACAGTCATCCTCCACCAAGGCTTGAATTATTATCAATACAGGATAAAAAGTTTGGTGTAAGAAGTTCTGTGTAAAATTTAATATTATTTAGTAGGCCACAATTAATGTTAACATTCCTGTCATAAATGATTTGCAGGTTTTTAAAGTTTGTTATAGACATCTGCTATGTTATAAATGTATCTCCAGAGGTATATATGTAGATGGATAAAAACCAATAATTTTATTTGCCTTCTGGAGTATACAGCAATTGATTTCATAAACTGCCTCTAACAAGTTTATTAACTTTTTTTCTGAATGTGACTGGGATATAAATTATTCCCTCTAAAGGTTTTGTGCATACACAAATTGTATTGTTTCTATTTAGTAATTGGTTATTAAATAATGTTTTCAATGTTTTTCAGAAGATAATTTTTTGACATTAGACTTCATTCTTCTCTTTAATTATACAATAACCACACATGCATATGCATTATATGCACTGTATGATTTATATTAGAATGTTTCATGTTATTGCTACCATTGATGCAAATCTTACTTGAGATTCAGTTTTCTGATAAACTTTAGGAAATGCTGACAAAACATTACATATGATGGTTCTTTCTCCTTAAACTTAATTTTTCTCCTTAAACTATCAAATTCAACTGCATTTTTTTAAGCAAAAGATCAAAGAGGACTTGCAGAAACAGGAACAGCAGTTGTAACCTGTTATCTGTAACTCATGACCGTTAACTAGTATATGCAAATGTTCCTCAGAAATTGTCAGAGCCTACAGCCTGTAGAGAGAAGGACTCCTAAGCATACTTGAAATCAGAGCCCTTTAAAACAAAGGTGCATTCAGAGGAAATTACAGTTCTCACAATAAAGATGCAGAAAGAAAAGCTGACATTGCAATAGATTTGTCAGAACTATTTTGTAAGAGGCGATCTGTTTTCCATCTGATGAGAAAGCTAACATCAAGGACACTGTCCAACTTGGCATTTTTATAAAAGATTCCAGAGAAAAAATAGTTTTAAACAAAAGCAAGTTTGGGTGGGGTTTTTTTCAGATTTTGATTCACACTGAGCAACAAAAATGTTAAATGTTATATCGAGAAAGGTGAGGAAAACCTTTCTTCAATAGGTTTGGTTTTGTATGAGTCCCTGTGGCAGAAAAACAACCATTGATGTATTTTTGTTTTTCGCTGAGACAAAAAGGAGTCAGACAAGTGATTAAACAAACTGTGATAAGGTTTGAATACAGTCATTAAAATATATTGATATGCTATATTGAAGTGTTAAACAATGATGGGAGTGACCCTTGTACAGATATTTACATACAGCTCAATAGTTTGAATTCCTAAATCTGAATCACATGGGTGAACAAATTCTTATTTCCTTAATTTTCTTTCATATAAGCAAACAAGTTGGAATCAAATTCTGGTCATTTTTTTTTATTTTTTTTTTTCTTTTATTTTTCATCACACTATTTCAGACCAGGAACATGTAACAGGACATGGTGCCATATTTTGTTGTTCCAGATTTGCTAACTGGAAAGCATGCAGGTAAGATCTTCTCTGAATTGTAACATACGCCTGAGAAATTAACTGTGATATTCTTCAGAATGAAAAATAAATAAATGACAGGGTAATTTTGATTTGGAAAAAAAGCTTTCCTACCCTTCTCCTCTTTGAATATACATAGATTTATAGTGTTGTTCTTCTGACTGTAGTGTCTGACAAACTCAACATTTGTCTATGCATATATATGGTATATATATGTATGTAAATGTATGTCTATGTATAGTCACATTTTGAAATCTGGGGACAAGTTTTAAACTCCAGTGGCTACAAAGGTCCTTTGAACTAATTTTTTTTGGTTGCATTTTTTTTTCACCATCAAAATTTTAGTGAATACTAAGTGTTTGGTGCAGTTGAGAAAGGGTTTTCTAGTAGTTTACAACAAAGATGGCATCAAGTTTCTTTTAATTACTGTAGAGTTAAATATTTGTCTTTTTTTTTTCTTTTCTTTTTTTTTTTTTTTTTTTTTTTTAAATCTTTGCTACAATAAACCCAGTGGGTGCCTGCAATCCTTTTCTGATCTTTAAAGTAAACACCTTAGTTTGATACTGCTATGTCTTTTTCTGTTAGGGTAAAATTTCCAGTCCTCATTCTTAGGCAAATACCCAGGTAAAAAAATCATTATGCCAAGAAAATCAGGCTGGATATTCTTTTTTTCCTTCAGTATTTTTATTTTTTGACTAATTCTACAATGAACACCAATCTCCTTATAATACATATGTTTGGAAGCAAGCAGATATTTAGCAATATGACTTGAAATCAGTAAAGTATGTTGATTTCACCTCAGCATATCTAATATTTTGTTATAGTTAAACAATATTAAATTCCTCCTTGAGTTTACAGGATGAAAACATATGCATTTTTCATTCTTTTAAGAGAGCAAGGATTTTTTGAGTCAGTAATAGTGGTGCTGTAAATTGGACTAATGACAGTAATTATACTTTAGTTTGATTCACTGAGAAAATTTATATAAGCCTAACAATAAACTTTGGGTCATATACATGATGTGTTTGCTATTGCCTGTAACAGGATTTTTGATGTAAAAGATGGACCTGTCTTTTTTCCTAGAAATATCGCCTATAGATCTGAAATGTCATTTACAAACTTCAAAGTTGAGGGTAACATATACTGACAAATACCTCTGTGTTCTCTATTTTTAATCCGTATTTTTATTAGAGAAAAAGATCAAACACCTAATTAACAACTTCTAGACTTTAAAACATATTTGTGTCAATCAGGCCTAACTCAAACCATCCGTAATTCATTGTAGTAAGTCACTATCACATTAACAGAGGTTCTGGATCAAATTCTTCTTGCTTGTCAAGAAATTCTCATTCATCTTGAGATTAATTGTGGAAATGGATAGTTATATGTTCATCTTTATGATTAAAATGTATAAATGCTTCAGGGCAAAAATTAAGCGAAAATTAGTAGTCAAGAATTGGGCAGCTTTGTTCAAGCCTTGATGTATATCTCAAAAAATCCTGTACTATGTAGTAAACTTCATCAGGAAATTAACATGCTGATAAATCCTCATGCCTCAGAACAGGAAATGCTAAACAGTGTCTTTCTTTGCCTATGTGCTGTTTTTTGAAGGGACTTCATAACACTTTCCTGGTCTGTTCTTGACCGAGAACAAAATTCTTTTCTTCTGCAAAGTGTTAAAAACTATTGCCAACTTAGTCAATATTAAAATCATAAAGAAATCAGGCCTTGCACTCCCACAGTTCCCTCAGATTAAAAGGAATCTTCTTGATTTAAACAGATTTGTAGCTTTTCCCCTATTTCCTCAGCAAGCATGTTGAAAATCCCTCCACATATTTCAGCAAGGGCTCACTCTAATGAGATCAAATTCGTTGTGATTGGACTGCCAGATCTTTATGGACTAAGAGACATGCTTTTTTGTTTGCACACAACTACTTATCAAATAATTGAAAGCACTTACAGAAATTCCATGAATTGCCTTTTGTGTGATGAAGTTAAAGCCAAACATCGATCCTCTAATTCAGTAAAGAAATATGAGTGATTTTTTTTCTTCATGATGGCTTTAATGGATTGATACTGGATAAGTATGTCATATATCTCATACTGCTCTCTTTCTTTGTACAGTGCTGTGAATGTGTAGTGTTATTACCCAATAATATACTTAAATACACTTTTATTAAGCTTTTTTAAAAAACATTCCTTAAATATAGATGATTTTGCAAGTATATCATCCTATGACTCATTCAAGTCTCTGTTTCTCCTAAAGTTTTTTCTGTACTCTAATTATATCTGTAAAAGCAGACAGAATAGTCATCTTCTTGTGCTCAGTACTTTACATGATTTTAACCACCAAAAATCTGCACATCAAAGGGTTATAGTATAAGATTCTACAGAATAATCAGGAATTTATGCTACAGAGGAACCAAGCCCTAAATATGTCATTAGGCATGTAAGAGATTTTCAAAAGCTCCTAAGGAGATTAGGTATCTAACTCCCATTGAGTTTAGGATGGTCAGATGTCTTTGGGAGCTGTGAAATTGAAAATATGGCAAGACAGATGATGTTTGAGTTACCAGAGTGGAGTGACACCTCTGATATTAAATCAAAAAGCTGATCTGTTCAGCTGGTGGAGAGTCAAAGCTGGTTGGGCAGAAGTCAAAGATCTGTGGAAAGGTGGAATAATTTTAAATATAATTAATGAAGTCTGTGAGTGTAAGGTATGAATCAAACTCTTAATGCTATTACAAATACAATATGATGAACAGCATAGCAATTGCATGAAGTCAGGATACAGCTCTCCAAGACCGTCTCTATCCAATGTGATTTGCTTCATGAAAGTTTATAAACCATGATAATAGAGAAAAATTGAATCAAAAACAAGAAGCAAAGCTTATATACAGGTAACACAAGATGACAATTTCATCTTACTGTGGAGGACCTAGCTCAAAGGACAAAATGCTACCACAGAAGATAGTGCTTGGTAAATTTCTGTGTGCACTGTTTTGTGATCTACCAATCTGACATGCTCTAGGAATCACACAAGTAGCATCTGAAGAATATGGGTCTATCAGACAGAATTTTTGGTGGTGTTTTCAGCGAAATTCACAAACTATGCTCTTAGCTCCCAAACACTGTCCAGACACCAGGCTCAAAGAGTTTCCCTTTGCTTAAAGCTTTCTTCAGTGCTAGTTGGAACAAAGATTTTTTTGTCTTTAAGATCTGACTTCCACAAATTTCAATAAGTATTGGGTCCAACACTGGAAATTGTGGAATTTTTGTTTGACTGAAAAACTGCCACCTGCATTTGGTATAGTCAGTAGGCTCTTAAAATTGCAATACCATTAAAAAAAAAAAAAACAAAACAACAACAAAACCCAAACAAACAAGCAAGCCAAATCTTCAGGTTTAAAGATTTAAAATAAGAGATTACTGAGGTGACTACCTGACATTCCACAGAGACTACCACCTTCTTCTTCTTTTTAACAGTACCAGCAATTTCAGATATCTCTTCTGAGCAAGTTTTTCTGTGTCAAAGTCCATACTTACACGATGCTCATACTAATAGCAGATTTCTCTGTTTTTTCTAACTGAAGAAAAAAAAAATATAGGTATATAAATCTGGTTGAATACTACTTCAACCTTTTCCCTATTATAATTGTATTTCTTAAAACAGGCAAATAAACCCCATATAATAATAAGCAAAATCTTCATGGTAAAACACTCAACCCATGAGATATATGAAAAAACTTCATGTCCTGTGCACTAACACCCTGTTCTAAAAGTCATTATATACTATTTTTTAATTATATATATATATTATATTAAATCTTCTTTCTGTCAGATACATCTGTTATTCTTCCAAAATTAAAACTTTAGAGCACAGAAACAAATAAGAAATGGGATAAATGCAGGTTTTCTGACAGAACTCACTTGAAACCACAGCCTCTTTAACTATAGTTTCATTTGTAGGAAAGAATCAAGCCTTCAAATACGACATGGAAACCAGAGGTTCCTACTTGCTTCCCCTGTAAATGTGTGCACGTCCACATTGCTAATGGGCTGCTTCACTGATGAATTTGTCCTAGCCCCATGGCTGCTGATGTTCTGTGGATACCAGGGGATACACGGGAAGCTGGATGAACTCATACTTCTCTTACCTGAAGCTCTTTCATGGCATAGTGTCTCCTGAAGTACAAGCAGAATCTAAGTGTGTTTTACTTCAAGAAAGTGTCCTACCTTCAGACTGAAGAACTATTTTTTTTTTTTTTTTTTTCTTAAAATAAGTCTGTGTATTTTGCAGATAAATCCATAAGGTTTTGGTTACAGTCTCTCTTTTAGAAAACAGGATCCCTGTTTTCTGCTGTCACTGTTTCCTCTAAATAATATTTTTCTGTGAGGTTTGGATGTACTCGGTAACCATTTGGACACAGATCCCTAAAGTGAAGAAAAGTTTCATAGAACTACCTTGAAAAACAGCTATCACAGGTCCAGCTTTTTTTTTCACATGGTTTCCCCACCCACCCACATATGCCTAGAAACAGTAGGAGCTTTTTCATTCATCTGGTATTTCATTAGATCTTATTGATCTACAAAAATCTGTAAATCATATACAAATGGCATGGCACCTGCACAGGTCATCTGGGCAGCACAAGTGCATTAAAAGTGATGTGTCTCAGGCTGTGGGCTTTTGAAGCAGCAGCTGTGAACTTAGTGTATTTGAGCAAAATAATGAAAATATAGTTCTTGCAACACTCTGCAGTGATGCGGTTCTTTCCTTTATGGAAAAAGGATAAAGTGCCCCAACATATAGTGCAGGGAAGCAGGATTCTGTGTAAGTGAATTAAGTGAATTTCATCTTGGCAAGTCTATGATTTATGTAATTTTCTTGCCTATTTTCTATACTGAGAACTCCCCTCAACATTTTCAGTAGTAAGAAAATTAATTTGAGGGAAAGGGAATACCCAAATTTTCTTATTCTTTCACTTTCTCAACCAGCCAAACTTTAGTAACAAATTCTTAAACACTAGGAGATCCCCAGTTTGGGGCATTTTATAGATTTATTGTATCTCCTTCTTTCTCTTTCTTTTATAGCCAGACATGGTATCAGGACTTTTCAATAGTTTCTTTATTTTATTTGATAATCAAATCAAGCCATAAAATTATGTCTTGGTAGATATCTGGTCACATTTCATTATAATTTTTTCTCTTATCTTCTGGCTAATTATCTACCTGGAGCAGGCAGTTAGATGACCAAACAAATGTGCTTTCATACATAATGGTACCCCAGCTGAGAGAAAAACAAATAACAGCTATTTAACAGTTTAGTAATCAGACAATGTTTTCCACGAAGAGATTCTTCCAGCAAAGGCAGAAATGAGAAAAATCTATAGGTTTTTCTTTACAGTTAATTAAGTTGTGTGATGAAGAGTTGCTGATTGGTACATTTTTTACTTTTGCTCCTCCTTTCCACTCTTCTGTATGAAATATGACCACATTTTCCATTATCCATTTCAGATCCTTCAGGCTTCAGAATAGCTCTCTGATGCAAAAATTAATAGTCAATTTAAATATAAATATCAGGCTATCTCAAATTCTGGCTAGAATAATTGATTTAATTTCCTAATGACAGAAGAATTAAGTAATAGACCCTAAGTAGGAATGCAGGCAACCATGTGAAACCATGTGTCAAATTGATATTTCAGCACCTCTGATAACTTATTAGGATGATGGCCATGGGATGTCATAGAGCTGAATGATAAATCTTCAGTCTGCTGCTTTCCTACTTCTTCTTTAAAATTATTTTTCTATGGTAAAATTAAGTGGCATTTGTGTTGAAGTCAGTGTCATATTTAGTAGTGTTTAAATTAAAAAGCTCACAATATTACTTAATGTGAAAAAGTAAAGTAAATGATCTTGCACATTAAACAGGCAGATAAAGGAGGCTGGAATCCATTTGACATAGGGCCAGCCCAAGACTGACACATCATTTAAGCTCATTAGTGGCAGGATTAAGTACTGCATAGGCCTATAGACAGGGAGAATTTCAGAAAACAGGAGTAAATTGGAAAAGTAGGTTTAGAATTGCAGGCCTAAAACCACAACATGCCAATAGGAGCAGAACAACTTGTATCTGAAGGCTGACATAAATTTCTGGCTCCCATGAGGATTTTGGGGAGGAAGGGTAGAAACACAAAGTAGTCATGAATTTTCTGTGAAATATTGTCATATGTGTTTTCAAGTGATTAAAAAGTGTCAGTGAGATTTTAATAAGAAAAGCAATGTTAGTTATGCATATAGGTTAGAATTTATGTTTTTAAATGAATAGAGAATTTCTTTCAATAAATGAACAGCTGTGAAGGTAAATTATCTCCCATTAGACTGATTTTAGAACCACCAAAAAACCATATCTTACTGACTTCCTGAATAATATCACTGATCCAATGCAACCTTGACAGAAGTTGATGTTTTTCTCCCATCCTTGTAGTTTGCTAAATATTGACATAACTGTAGATATTTCAGCTAGCAACATCCAACTTGTATACACTTCTCTGTACTCCTTCACTCTAGATTTTGTTCCAGAAAACGACTACAGAGGGTGGGTTTTTTCTACTCCTTGTGCTTGATCAAAAGATGCAGGCTTTTCACATTGCCTTGAATATCAAAGCTGGGAATGCTCCCCGGTAGCAGTGGTGCAGCTCTATTCTAACCAGGTTATGTATTAGTTGTTTGCAGTGCTTACAACATAGAGGAAAAAGCTTTATCTAGAATACAGTGTAACTGCTGAATGACAGTAAGAATCAGGATCAGCACGCTGAAGAGGATTTGTTAACCAGCGTACCTTGCAGAACTGTGCTGCTATTCTGTATACTACAGGCTCTACTGATTTTCCATTGTGCCTAAGGAATCTGGTTTTGGGTAAGCAAATGCCTTTGAAAGTTAATGCAGATAAGGTATTTTGAAAATTACACTCTCAGATACAGAAACTGGGTGGATACTTAAAAAATGAGATGTGTACCTTCCCTGAAGAGTTTCTGTCCCAGAACTCATTTGCAGGTTTGCAACAAGTTTTGTGTAAGGGAAGCGAGCACACATTGTTTCTGCTGCAAAAAGAAATGAGGGACTGTAGTGTGAGGACAGACATCTCACTAATGTATAATTGCTGAATGTATATTTCAAGCCCCATACCCATCACCCTAGAGCCCACAAAACCAAACAAATGAACTAAAGAAATATGAGTTTCTCTAACACTGTACCTCTAGGCAATTGCGATGTTTTAACAGGGAAGGGTAAAACTAACCTTGCAAAATAGTGATTAGAGTACCCTTAATACTAAAAGTAATAAAATATATCGGTTATGAAGTTCACACTTTCAGGTGTTTTTTCAGAGGTTAGAAAATACTGTTGGAGCTGGTGATCCCCGCGTGAGTTAAAAAGACACTTGTATCAGTAAAAGAGATACCTAATGCATCCTAAATAGCTGAAGCCATTTGAGACATTCTTTCTTCACATACTGTAATGCCTGTATAAGAATTTTCTCTGGGTTGTAGAAAACTTTAACATTTTCAAAGATATAAACCCTATCATATATTCTGAGTGATGTAATTATAAGCAAACAGAATAATTCAAAATGTGAACAAAAGAACCAGAGACTTAACCTTATAAAAGGTCAAATTCTGCCTTCAGATACATGAACTTTGGAGGAGGACTCATGGGCAGAGTTAAGGCCCTGATGTACATAGTACAAATTTAGCAAATGTATTATTGAACCCATGGCTCTGTAAAGAGATTTCAAAGTCGTGTGTGTTAACTATGCTGCATGGGGAATAAGCCTTTGTGAGAGAGCTCCAGAGGACTGAAAGTAATTTGCTGTTGGAGGTAATGATAGTCCTGAGGATTTCTGACAGTTTAGGGTGACACGACTGAAATAATTTATTAACGTGTAACTTACAGTTACATTGATGAAAATAATTTGTGTCGAATTATATGGACAGTCGCTGGTACTGTGATATTAAGGTTATTCAATTTTCCTTTACAACCTACCATTTCCAGTTGCATAGCATATTGCCACACTTCAAAATTGTGGCTTGAATAAACTGATGCTTTGCTTAACATGGTTGGGTTTTTTATTATTATTACTAATTTCAGAGTTCAGCAAAACTGTAAGGGATTTTAATTTTGTTGTGTTGGGGGAACAAGGTTAGCAACAGAAGCTGTAGGTAGTTTCACCTGGATTTTGTTTAGTTTTCCATTACTCTTTAGAAAAAAGTCTCTTGTGAAAAGTGTATCATATTTGACAGGAAAAAGTTCTGCCTTCCAAATGGTGCCTTAAGAAATCAGAAATCCTTCTCCACTCATCTTTATTTAAATAGTTGGAAATTGCTATTTGGAGAAAAATCCAAACCAAAATCCCACAAAACAAGCAAACAAACAAACAAGGCAACCCAAGACCTCCCAAAACCAGAAACCCACCCAAAACATAAGACAGGGGAAACACAGTTACTTTTGTGTATTGAATATGATGAGTATTTAAAGTGCTCCAACGCTGATTTTTTACATGAGTTTTCAGTTTCCTCTTCCATCATGAAAGAATTAAAACCCACATGCTGGGAGAAGGCTTTAGGCAAAAAGCTTTGAACAGTTTTTGTGTAGGCAGCTAGGGGGGAAGAATAAACTAGTATCTCCATTTCAAACTCTTCCATCATGCAGTGAAAATGAACATAACTTTTTACTCTACTGTGTAGGGCCCTCACTAAATGGAAGTTTGCATCCCCCGTTCAAAGCCTGGTTATGTAGTTTAGTGAATGTTCTTTTTTGTATACAATACACAGCCAGTCACTGAAGCCTAGACATATCTGTTGGTTCTTGCCAAAGCAGCAGCAGCTGGTAATCAGGCCCCTCTGATAGTGAGAGTAAGAGGATGTGGGTTTCATCAAACATGAAAGTAGATCCTATGACAGTCAGAAAGCCATTGAATATAAAGGAAGCAGGGTACTCTTATTTCCATACAAAGCCTACAAGTGGTAGTTGTCATTATGGTGCTTTAGGGACAACAAGAGAAAAAGAAATAAAAGGATAGGGTTTGGATTCTGAGTGTCCCTGAAGGCAACAAGAGGCTAGCAGGCAGGTAAGCAGGGTTTCAGGATTTCAGCCTTGGGTACTCTAGATGAATTAGTTTGAAGGATTTACTTATTTTCCTGATAAGTCCCACTGCAAATTCCTAAGATAGGGTTCCATATAAACAGTTAGAAATGTCAATCTCATTTATTTCAAAGGAATTAAGTTTCCAGATTCCTGCCTGCGCTGGGGTGACCACGAGCTTCTGGTTTCTCTTCCCTTGTGGAGAAGCCCCACTTTGCTCCTCCCTGACGTACACGTTGTGGACCTTAGTGAAGTTAAGTCATTGGTCTCTGAAATGGAAATCAGAATGGAAGTGTAATTGTAATGGCATGATACTCTTTTTCACACACTTATCTCTCATCTGAAACTGTATTCACTTGTTCATCACCATCCACTCATGGCAAAATAAGTTAGGCAAGTTACATGCTTCACTTTTGGTCACCTGTATCTTAGATTTTATTTATTATAGTGGTGTTCCTCAAAGACTCAGATTCAGCTGAAATAATACCACCTTTAGAGCATAAATTCTTCTTTAAGGTATAAAGAAACCAAATGAAAGTTCTTTGTAGACATCCATGGATTGATTTAAGGAGAGTATTTAAGCTGTGATGGTGTTTTATCTGCTATGTATTCTTATCAAGATGAAGAAATATAAAGATTTTTTTCTTGTATTGCATTTTTTTTTCCAAGTCCCCACCAGAAACCAAGGTAGATATTTCTAGTATCATATAGTATGATTTTGGCATGAGACAATAGTGTGGTAAGAATTCTATAGTATGTGATGGGCATAAGTAGATACTAGACAATTTATGCTGTTAGCAGAATCCTATTTCCTTACAATTCTATAGACTTACAGCCTGGTACTAGTATATTATTTCTTATTATAGATTCTTTCTTTGACAGAAATATCATAGCCAATACTTCAGCTAGCCTTCTGCTATCATAAACATTCATATGATCACACATTTAATCAAGCAAGAAAACAGAATTATTTCTAGAAAGTAATGCTGAAAGTTAGTCTGTTGAGACTTTTATTGGTTTAATTTTAATTTGACTCTGTTACCCCTTTGGTTTACCATGCAGACACATGAATACATCAACACCATCTTTCAGTTAGTAGCATTAGAGGCCTCCAATACACCTGATTTCATTCAGCCCACTGGAAATTATGTATTAGGTCTCTGGGAGCAACCTTTTCTCATGCATAGTGATGGGATTAAAACTGTAAAAGGGCTGTCTAAGTAGACTGCTCCATAATATTTGAAAAAAACAGAAAAATGAGATGTGGATATCCAATGGCAACTGACTCATTAGTGGTTTTATGGGGCATTATTGTGTAACGGTTTCCTATGAAGGTATGAGATAAACATCCTAAAAGGTACATTTCTGAAAGATTAAGTTATTCTTCAACATGTTGACAAAAGAACATAATAATAATATGTACAGACTATTCATTCTTTGGCAACCAATAATAATGAATTTACTTTACTTTGTTTATGACATCCTTTCATATCTAAGAATTTGAAGCACAAGATAAATGCTAGGAATAACTAGTTACACTTTTATCTTTTATTATTTATCTACAGAAAAAGACATAAATAATACTAGCACTGTTTAAAATTATTTATGTTTAAATTGTTGAGAAGCTTTACTAATATTTTCCTGCTTTATGATATAATAACTTTTCAATATTTTTATCTTATTTGAAGTTATGGAACAAGTGCATTAATTATAACCCAACCACTCAAGCCGTATCTATTTCACAGTCCTTGTAACATACTCTATTGCACATTATTTGGTCTGAAACATGATGTCACATTTAAAGAGTATCAGGTATCGTTGCCCACAACTCCACTAACATGCATGCATCAGGAACAGCTCCCCCTTCTTCTTTTATTATATTGCCATGTGTTTTTGGAGAAAAAATGTCTATTGTGCTTATGCCAGAGACTTGATTCCTAAAAAGCTCCAAATAAAAAATTGTATGAAAAATATTTAAAATATATTTTTATTTGTTTATCCTGAAAGTATTTCATTTTTTAAGCTTTTGAAATGTGTTGTGATAGAAAAATGGTACTATTTCCTGTTACATATATCAGTCATTTCACAGGAAAAATAAAATGTCATGAACTGCTAGTCATTTTAGTACACAGAATCAGTATTTTTCAAGCAGCTTCCCAGTTCCATGTAATAATAATGTATTTCATTGTATTCTACCATCTGAAAGTCCCATTTCTATATCATCTGTGAAAAGACGAAAATGCCTCCAGCTAATACTGAAGTCACTATACTGCTGAATTATGAGGTTTGCTTTCAAACACACAAATTGCTAGCTGTTATGTGACTAATATTAACCAAAAACTACATAATGATTCAAGTTTCACTCAGGTTCACTAATAAAAGAACAAATAGTAGGAAGGAGTAAAGGACAGAGGGTAATGGGAAAACCCTGGGTCAGGGATGGGCAGTGCTGAGAGATTTCAAATCACTTACTGGCAATTTATAAAATAGCACATATACATTTAAGAATGTATGGAAAGTCCTTGTCAGATTTTTCAATTGTCAGTGTAATTGGGTTGTAAAAGTGGGAAATAATATTATACATAAAGACTTCTAAATCAGCAACACAATCTAGAGAGAGAGCAATTACAGCTTCAAATCTTAGTTCAAAAATGTGGCTGCCACTGCTGAGTCACATGGAACTATTCTTGAAATGTCTATAAGAAGCTATGAGCTAAGTTCCCCAAAATAGTCTGAAAAAACATTTCATCATTTTTTTAAAGATGCAAAAAAGCAAGCAAAATTAAGTCAGCTACAGTATATTTTGCAGGTCACTGTGCAGGGATTCCACTGCATTCCACTGCAATACATTTGTTTCATACACTGATAGGAGTCTTTAAATAAATTAAAATCATAGCTCACAACTGGAATTATGCAGTAGGGCACTTTCTTTAGCGCAAATTGTTTTTTATACAATGCCTATCTAAGGTAAATTATACAAATAATGAATTGAGTTTTGAATCTTATATCTCCTCTGAAAACTTCCTCCCTGTTGGCCAGAAAAATAAGACACTGATTCTCATATTTTTTACTTTGCCTTGGTTCAAAGAACTTGCTTTCTTTCAGCAGAGTGGCATAGCTTTTAAAAAAGGGTGCTTTTTAATCCCTTCCTGCTTTCCTCATCTCCATCCTTGTCTACAACTTGATGACTACAGAACACTTCTGGGAAGCAGGAGATGTGGGTTCACATCCTGGCAGACTGAAGTGAGAATAAAATCAAGTCTTCCACCTTCTGGAATAGTGCACTACCCACGATGCTATTATGAGAATAAACTGATGGTAGTAGCAGCATTTGAAAAGAAAGCTGCAGCTACTACAGTGTTGTGTAAAGTACCTGATCTTATTAATATATGTTAGGGATTCTCTGAAAAATACTACAAGGTCAAGTTGCTGAGGGGGCTTGCACACAAAAGTGCTAGTTTCTGGGTTCCATTCAGGCACAGACATTTATATGAGAACAGATATATCTCACCAATTTTTAATTTGAAGGACATATAGCCATATTCAGAACAAGAAGTTTAGGTACTTAAGGACTGCTTAAAATTAAGATTAAAAAAATAGTAGGAAAAACCTGGATTGTTATGAAAATTAGATGTCACTAACCTTAGGTAGATGTTTGAGTTTTCAAGATCACAGATTTTTACATAGAATACTGTATTCTATCGAGCTAATTCAGAGTCCATGTACATAGGAGGTGCGGAAAGGGGGCAGGCAGGGTTTAATCTGTGCCATTGTTTTATTCTGGAAACAGATTCAAATTACTTGCAAAAGTATTTTCTGAAGTTAGATAAACTCACAGATTTTATGACCTAGCTTGCAACTTGATGGAATAAACCATTTCTGTGAATTTTATTAATTTGATTAAAGTGGCTAATCAAGCAAATATTCACCTGAACAAGCATATTAGTACAATTAATTAAACTAATTATAGACAGAGCAATATTAATTGAGGTCACAGTAAAGACTGAGCCAATAAATTACTGTTTTCAAACATCTAAATCTTCAAATAGTACAGGTAATCAATGAATTATGCACTTGACATGAGATTATTTTATACTAAACTTGCTTTAGGAAATAGAAATCAGAGTCTTTAAAACTGGGGAACAAGCAAATTCAGTCACTGCAGTTACCATTAACTATTAAAGAAAAAGGAAAGAAATAAGCAGAAGTATACGTTTTTCATTTAAGTGCCTGTTCTGAGCTAAGTTACTTGACAAAGGTTTTTAGATTCTTGATCAAAGGAATTGTCTACTCTTTCTAGCTGTGCTAGTCTTTAACAATAACATTTCCATCCAAAAAAGATACTTTAAGTAATGGCATGTTTTAACTCCTGTGTCTATTGATATATTTATTGGCAGATGCATTCAATTTAGAAAAATACAGATGGTGGTTTTCTCCTATATATCTCCATTTGCACATAGCTACGCAAAAAAAAGAAACCCTGATTAATGTAAAGTTTAAGCTACTTCTGCTTTGTTTCTTTAAAGAACTTGAACTCAGCTCATTGATGTTGAAAAATCTGTGGATGGAATTTGGTTGGAACTCCTAGAAAAGTGTTTTGGTAACAGCTGGTTTGTTGATATCAACAAGACAAGCCTTTGATCTGTTTCCCCACTGGATGTTATGCCAAAAGAGGGAAGAGGCACACAGCTGTTGTCACGGGAAGCCTGGGTGGGGATGTTTCCAGAAGAGAATCACACCACTCACCAACACGTCATCTCCAGTTTATTGACAGCAGGACAGGGAATAACCATTCCTGTTTCCTAATGCACAAGGACATGTGTGAACCAGAGCTCAAGCTTCTACGGGGTGGTTTAGCCCAGCCCAGTTTGGCTCAGGGGAGTAGGACACTCAGCCCTTCCAAGGTGTCAGCTCTGCAGCCTGTAGTTCAGCCCCTCTAAGTAGCACTTCATAGTAGCTGAAGCTTCCACAGATATTCCTGAATCCTGCCTCCCTCTTTTGAAATATTTATTAACATTTTTTACCCATCTACTGATCTCTGTGGTAGTTTGTCAGCATAAGCTACCAATGGCTTTGTAGTTCTGTACCCCCAGGCCAATATGCAGTTGACACGGTAGTTTTTATCACCGTCTGACTTCTACCAAAAATGTCACAAAAAAAGAAAATGTTACCCTTGTTATTCAGCTCCTTTGAGATTAATCTGGTTGGTTTGAGCTTGGCAGCTGGAGCCCTTCATCTGGGCAGCAGCCCCAGGTAGGCTACACCCAGGGGTGCCACTGGCCGGAGGTCCCTTCTTCTGTTAATCTGATGAGAAATCCAGGTTTAACTTTCCAAGGTTTAGAGAAACCGGGCTGCAGCCTGTCTGTTGAGAGCTAGTTTTATTTAACAGAAATACATGTGGCCTGGTCAAACATTAACATATATAGCAAAATGATGACTCCTTTTACCAGCAGTCCCTTAAGCCAGATGGCAGGCAAGCTCTGAATGAACAGGGGTTGCAAAATTCTTTTCATACAGGCTTCTCCTTGCTATGTGTCAGGACAGTCCAAAATCATAGCTTACCCTGTCTACTCCGCAGGGAAACTAATTATTCAAAGCTTGATAGCACCCACTCGGACAGAAAAAAACCCAATACATATTCCATTTCTCCATTTTACATATATATTATTTTTTCTGCAATCATTTTCAAATTCAGACTCAGTAAATGCAGAAGACATTTATACCAGTAAATTAAATGTTTGGACCTACATTTTTTATGCTTCATCAGAGTTGCAAACCTCTTTCAGAAAATTCATGAAATCCCATTAAAACTTTGAAATAAAATCATTCTGAAGTTTTTAAATTTAGACAACACAAAAGGTAGTGGCTATTTCTCACTGTATTAAAAATTTCCTTTAATCATCTTCTATTTATTAAGAAGCTATTAAATACTTACCAAATCAATTAATCAAAATATTTCTATTCATTTAAAGTAATTATTATGAACATTTTGATGGTGTCTTACCTTAGAACTTACTTAACCATCATAAGACCTTAGTATATTTGTATACTAAGCATTTTATCAGTCAAATAATAATGACACAAAAGGTCTGCATTTAAATTTACTACTTCTCAACAAAGGATAGGCTTCTTTAGCCATTTAAAGAACCAAATATTTTTTTCTTAAGAAAGTAGAAACATTATTGTTTCATGACAAGTACCTCCTGGAAATTATTTTACAGAATAGATGTTTTTGATGTCAAAGAATGAAGAATTTCAAGTGTTTATAAAAGAAATCAGCTTTAGACAGCTGTCTCTAAGTTTCATTATTAAAAATAAGGAAGGTTTCTTTTTTCCTACGTCTGTGACTCCATTGTAGAGACATCTATCCTCACTTTGAGATGACAATTTACAGTTGCTACTTCATCAGCTGATTTCTACACTTAGTATATACTTATGGCTTACATTTAAAAACTCTCAGCAAATATCTAAAATGACAAAAAGAAATCAGCATAAATAATGCAAATGTATAGGTATTACAAACTGCATTACAGAAATTTTCTGATAATTTGGGGAATCTGTACAAATAAAGTACATGAATACTCTGAATTTTGAGTCTCAAAATATCTCTAATTCATATCCAAACTCTGCTTAGACAATAGAGTTAATTTGGATTTTCTTCTGAATTTCTTTTTTTAAAACTCCACGTGACACCACAGAGGGATAAAGGTACGATTATTGTGAAATTTAATGAGACAATCTGGAATAATAAGAATGTTGTGGCTTTATGAAAAACATCAGCTCCATGTAGTTTATCCTCCAGAACATTGGTTAAAAGACAACTAAAAGCTATGCAGGCTTTGTAGTAATAGTGGTAGTAGATAGTATTAGTTCTCAGTGTTCATTTGAATGTGAGAAAGGAAGTACAGTTATTTAGAGGTCTTTGATAAGTAAAAAAACACAATTAAGAATATTTTAAAATGTGGGAATTGGGTGCATATAGGTTTTTGTTTATAGAAATAAAAAAGAATATTTCATTGTAGAGCTCCTGAAGAATATGTGTTTCCAGTATCCTTAAAACATGGTAACAGAGGTCTGGGAAGGGTAAGCATTAACTTCCAGTAAGAATATAATTCATTGGTTCTGATCATCCACGTCTCCTAAGATAAGACATTTCTTTTTCATGGAAAAGGAACAGACAGAATCTGAAGGCGCCCATGCGATATTTCTGATGTCAAGAAAAACATTGTTGTGACTTACTGGAGCCATTGAAAGCCGTTGCAAGGAGCAAAATCGGACCAAAGAAGGAAGGGTGAGTATGTCTGCAGAAAGGGAAACCTGACAGACACCAACACACCTCATGCAGTGTCCTTCTCCGTCTAACCTCTCCAATTGGAGAATTATGATTTACCACATGGAATAAATTGTAAACATCAATTAGGTTAGTTTTGGAAAGACAATGCAATTTCCACTGACATAAACACTTAATAGTAACTTCTGTAATTCTTTATCTGTAATATAATGAATGTTGCCATATATAATAAGTTTCAAGAGCAAACCCTGCAACTACAGAACCTCAGACAAAATTCTGACCTCAGCCTGAAGTGTAATGTGTCCCAAAAGAACTCTGACTTCAATCACACACATTTATTTTCCTGTAAACACGTGGTGATTTTTCTATTTTCACTTACCTACACAAGTTTATTGCTCCTTATACTCACAAGTTGATTTCAGAATAAGGAACGCAAAATGTAAGCAATTTTCTCATCATGACCAACATGAAAAATGTTAACTGAGGTTAAAATTTGTTGCCATTTTTTTTCCCTCCCCTGTAACAAATATAAAGTGGAATAAGCCTGATTCTTGCTCCACAAAAAAGCTGGCACTTTTAGCTCTGTGCCCAGTAATAGAATAGGGCGGTGGTCTTTTAGATACAGTTGTTTTGGTGATTTAAGTAATGAGAAAGCTGGGTTGAAAGTGTCAGCAACCAGAGGGGTGTGTTCAGCCCTGGAACACTGAATTCTTGCAGTGTGCCTTAACTAATAAACTCTTGGTGAAGATGGGATGACGTTTTTTTCCCTACCTTTAGCTGAAAATGTTCCATTGTGAAAAGAATACAAGATCTAAAAGAGCAGACAATTAATAAGTAATTTAGTAATCTAGCAAGGCAGCTGAGGGCACTACTTACTTCCTCATTCTTTTTCCATCATCCTAACATGCACTTAAATGCTCCCTTTACTCTCTTCTACCTGCTCCCAATTAAAAGCAAGTGATGGCTCTGATGCAACAATGTTGTAAATGTCACAGTACTGTAGGTTTTCAGCAGTTCTGAATTTTTTAGCAGCTTAGAAGCTCTGCAGAACAATTTCTGACTTCCATTTCATCACTACCTTAATGAAGGAACAGCAGTAAGCTTGTGAATTAAAGCTTGCTAGATTAGGGAGTTTGTGCAAAAGATTTCAAATCTCTGGTGAATGGCTTGCTGCAGCTCTACAAATCATTCTGTCAAAGCAAATTGTGCTGTTAAAATACGCATTTAAAACAATGCTCCCCAAATAAGTAATATGGAGGTAATTGAAAAACCCAAAGTGCATACAAATAATTGGAAAAAGTGAGTAGTGAGGGAATAAGGAACTAAATAAAATTAAAAAAAAAAAAAAGGCAAAGAAAACCAAGGAAATGTAAATAAACATTACTGTAGAAAGAAGGAATATAATTTACATTATCACCAACTGCAAAAAACCCACATACTTCAAGGCTTAACTTCTCACCTATTCTCCACACAGTGCTATCCACTGAGATGTGATGAGGAATCATGGGGGAAAATAAATAAAAGTTTATGCCTCATAAGTCTCCCACTGAAACGCACTAAGAAATGCGCAATCTTCTGCAAATGCCTAGAAAACATCCAGCTAGGAGCTCTTCATTTCACTAAATGGCATTGTTGATTTCCATGAGAAATTATAACTAAAAGAGAAAATAAAGGCCAATGACAAATGCTAATCCTATAGTAATTTTTTAAATGAAGGTGTTAAATAAAAATTTTTTCAAACTTCAGCAGTGTAGAAAATCACACCAAAAGTGTAACATTTATGAACTCTGCTATAGGCTATACGGTATCGATATAGTTAAAAGATTCATATGTTCAAGTATTTTTTAAAATGAGCTGCATAAATTAGTATGTGTGCATACTTCTGGCACTCATCATAAATGCTAAGAATAAACTTGAATTAGCTTTCTCTCCTCCCCACCTCTCTAGTATAAATGTATGTATTAATAAGCAGGGGACATAATTACTAAAATCAGCTTAAGAGATTTATTCATATTTTTAAGATTACAAAATGTATACTGAATATCCAGTTCAACTCTCTAAATAACTAAGAGCACAAGCTTTTAGGTTAGATAAAGATGGCAATTAAGTGTTCTGTTGAGTAGACCTGCTTCCATTAAACACCTGGGTCAGCCTGAATCCCTTCTTCATATGCAAGGAAAGGAAAAGAGAAACCTTAACGAAACAGTGTCAGCAGTGGGGTTTCATGGATTCAATTGAAATAAATAATAACAATAAAAAAACAAAAACAAAAACAAAAATGACCTTTATTCATTGAAAAGAAAGTCACAGTTATCTGTACATACCAATGAATTTATACTGGAATTCCCTTCTGTCCCACATGTATGTTTGACACCTCATTTAAAATTAAATAAATATATTGAATTAATTTAATCTTTTGTGACCTTTTATCCCCAGAGTTCTTAATCAAATGTCTCAATTGATTAATAGGTCTTTATATGACTCTAAATTATATTGCTCAAATCTTGTCCTTTTCCTGACTCTCTTTAAATATCAATTAATTCTAGAGCAAAAAGGAATATCACCAAGTGATTGCCATCCTCTAAAACAAGCCCTATCCCTTAAAACAAGCTTAGTGGAATACAGAGAACATAATTTCCTAAATTTTCATTAGACACTTCAGCAAAATTGTTGGATTATTTTTGCTAAAAGTAAAGCATCTGCATTGTTCTTCCTATCCTCAGGGGTACGTATTTCATATCTCATGTATTGCATAGTCTGGTCCTCAAGATTTAAAACCAGAGATGGGGTTTTTTTGGTTGTTTGTTTTTGTTGGTTTTGTGCATATTGGCAGAGTTGGCATAACAGCGTTTCTTTTTGAAGAAAATCATGTAATTAGAAGATATTACAAGAATTCCAGCTTTGACAGTTGGAATCACTTCCATTTTGATCACTCTCTGGAAGTCCTGGCCCCTCACTATAATTTAGGGTAGATTCTCTTTTATTCATGTGGGAAATAATGCCCTAAAAGTTTTGGAACTATTTGCATCTGTTTCTTTCACACTGTTAAATAAAATGTAAAACGTCAAAGAAATACCTCCTGTTTGCTTTTTCATATCAACTAGTGCTTCACTTTTGTTAAAATCACAGACAAAACTTGTACAAAATTATTTTTACAAAACTTACATGCAAACTGTAGATCTTCTAATGACCCAAAATTTTAACACCTTTAATTGATCACTTCTAGACGAAGCTATACACAGGAATATATTATTGACAACTACACTATCAACTTTTTTTGTCAGTGCAGTAACTCCATCTGTTTAACCACCTATTGAATACTGCACAAGAAGGCAGAGTATTTGCCTAACTCTTGTAGGCCCTGATACCATTCAGATATGACAGTTAAACATATTTTAGTCATGGCAATATAATTTTAGCTCACAGTCCTCTCTTTGTCCTTGCCTCCTTTTTCCTTCTTGCACAGACCATAACCATGACCATATTTACTTGGGTTTTTATTCATGTAAATTCATATTCCCATTAAATGTAGAGGCAAAAAGTATTTTAAATGTAGCATGGGGAAGGATTCAAATATAGAAAGAATTTGAATGGAAAGTGAGGGGAAAAAGTACTTCTATTAATTATTAATTAATTAATTGATGCATTTCAAGATAGAAAAGGAAACATAATGAATATTTATGACTGTAGGTTATAAATTGAATCCATTTTTCTCTTTCCCAGAGGAGCAAAAGTATTTGAACCAATCTTGGCAATGTTTGCTAAGGGTTTTGGTTTGTATTTAGGGTAGGTTCTACCTGCCTTTCTGTGCAATGTACGTTTGGTTTATCCCTTCAGATCATTTACTCTTGAATTTTTACTGTAAATGAAGGAGAAAACAACCCTAAAAGACCACAAACTAACAAACAGAAAGACCTAACCATAAAGAAATGAAGGGAAGTAAATATTTTCTTTGAGTACCATAAATTGTGTCTCTAGATCATCATACAGAGTCTTCAATCTCAAGATAGCAGCCTTAGAAATGAGGAGTGGGTTTAGATAATGAATTGGGCTATTGGAACACACTAGGAAGCTCAAGGTAGTCCCTGCTGTAGCAGCTAAGTGAGTAATTTAGATGATCAGTGATATTTTGTTTCATATACTAGTGACTGGAGTTAAGTAAACCATGGCATATTAACAGTACTGGGGAAAACTGTCCCCATTCAGAAGGAAATAATATTTTAAGGGGGTTTGGGGGGTGTTTTTGCTTATTTAATTTTGGGGGGGCTGTAATGATCAAATTAATTAATTTCTAATAAAATTGAATATAAATATTGGCATTTTTACAAGATATTTAATAGTTTTGAATAAAATCTATGAGCATTTTCAATGTTTTTTTAATTGCGATACTTTAAAAATGCCTATATTGTTGTTTTAAAATGTTTTAAATTTATATACCTTCCAGAAGAAAAAAAAGTTACATGAGTATATAGTTGCTGAAAGTATTTCACACTCTTTCCATCATGATTCTCACACTGTAGATCAGCATCCTTCAAAAATGAGTAGGAAGGTAAAACATTTCTTAAGACTAGCAAGTATTTCCTTAATGCCCTGGGGAATCAATAGATAAATACCTACATCAGTTTGTGGGTGTTTCTGACTGATATCTGGGCTATCTCACAGGAATGAGTTTTGCTGTCAACTTTAACATGTTCTGAGCAAAAAAGAACTTTGCCTACTTGTACTGGAACACAATAAAACACAAGTAGTTTTGTATTTCAGTATAGCCATTAACTTAAAAGCTTTCTGAAGAAATTTTTGCTTAATTAATTTGTTACCTTTGGCGTCTCCAACTGCAAAATTGACATCTTCCTACATACTGGGTGAATTTAACTTCTGGACATTCTGTGACTTCTTTTTCAGTTGGAGAACAGTGTGAAAAACCTCCATGCTCAGGACAACAGGTCACCAAGCTGGGCAACCCCTGAGATGAAGCTATTCGCTTCTTTCCCTGTCAGAGAGGTTTTTTGACAGTAATATAGACATTTCTATAGTTATTCTTCATTCTTCCCTCAAAATGTTAATTGAGACAGATAATAGATAGTAATGATTTTCTGTTGTATGGGTGCATCACCAAATATCCAAGTCCATAAAATAAGGACTGTGAGACTCAAAATTTGAAAGGTGCTTTGGAGATAAGAAGTCCTCCAGAAATGTTTGTTGTTAAAAATTCTCTGTCAGATGCAGAGTATATACAAATGACTGAATAAGCCGTAGGACCAAGCTAGAACGCAGACAGATAATTTTATGTATATCTACTTTATCCCTGTTATACATATACTTGAATTCAAATCTATCTCTCTGAACAATTACTCAGCTTTCAGTAACTTTGCAAGTTTCATAGGCACCAAAAGTGCATGCCTATTCATATCCTGATCCACTTGACAGATGAACTGGCAGGTAGGTTAATTCTTATCTAAGCCCAAATAGAACCTACAAACTAAACTTTCTTTTGACCTCACCCCAGTTACAGTGTAAGTGGGGACATGCTGACAACATTCAAGCTTTCCCCCGTACACAGCTGCCTCCAAGGCTGACAGTAGGGTCATGCCTTCCTCTTAATTCGCCAGTAATTTTGGGAAAAATACACAGGGAAACAGATGGAGAACTGGACTGAGTGTCACCCCTGACCACAATTTCAGCAAGTTTTGGAATTGCCTGGTCTTAACACTTGTATCTTAAAACTCCTGCTGTCTGTATAAAATCCCCCAAGTCTTGAAAAAAGAATTTTCCTCGGTTCTAAAGAGGTGCATGAACACTGGGACGCTGCCTGCAGTGAATTTAACATTGCTTTGACAATGTTGACACCAATAAAGCATCTAGTTTATTGTTTGGCTGCAACAAGTGCACACTTAGTCACCTGGCTACAAGAAAATCTCTCTTTTCTGTCATAAGGAAGATGAGCCTGACCTGAGCATGTAAGTTCAGGACAAATGTTCACCAAATGTTCACTGAGTTTTTTGAGAAAAAGTAGGTATCCAGCTGTCTGCGTGACAGGGCCAAAGCCTTGGCCTTCTGTATGGGCTATCTTGAGTAACCTGTGCAGAAAGGTCTTTGATAAAGTTTCCAATTTTGTAACACCTAATAATCAACACTTGATTTATGGAGTGCCTTGTGTACCCTAGGAGAGATGGTGTCCTCTGTAACATTGAAGTCTCATTGTGGATTTAGCTTATTACATTTCTATAATCATTAATTTTAAAAGGACTAAAGGGGATATGAATACTGTCGACCTCACTCTATTAACAGAGATAAAGACTACTCTGAAAATGGGACATCTGTTAATAATGATTTTTCAGTGCACTTTATGTTTTGACAATATCCCACAAATACGTTTAATTCAGTAATGCTACCTTGAATCTAAAAAGCCAGTTGTATTCATCATTCTGTGAACAGAATTTGGGTTTTTTTCTAAAGCAAGAGAAAGACCAGAAATTTGAACTTTATGCTTTAAGTTTCTTCTACTAAGAAAAGTGGCATATTACTTATTTCCTTGAATAACAGTATCAGAAGAAGTGATCCCTAGAAATACCTCAGTGATTGGCATTAGCAAGGCTTTGATATGTACTATTTATAAAACAAACAAACAAACAGCAAACTATTATGCTTCACTTAGTTCCTTTGATGTCCTTGAAAGAGATGGCGCATAATTCCCCTTGTAGGAAATATGCACAGTGCCTTACAATGAATAGAAACATTTTCCTTTACACACTGTGGAGTATTTCATGTGCAGTTACTAAGATTTATGCTGGAATTTGAAACACTGCAACACGGTGGTAATCTTGAAGTTAGGAATGAGAGTAAATTCCTGGTTGGGTTATGGACTTGGACTTCAGATCTCCTGAATCTGCATACACCTATTTACAGCAACTATAGTAATAGATAATTAAAGGTTGGAGAAATATGATGATAAGGTATGGTATTTAATCTGTGTTGGTTAATGCACACTTGTTTGGTTGTCCATTGTAAGATATTTAATCAACATTTGTAATTTCAAAATTATCTTTCAAACTTCCCCTTGACCATTGATCACAGATAGGTGCTAATTTCACAGACAGACTGGTTTTGGCTGGGGCAGAGTTAATTTTCTTCATAGTGGCTGGAGCAGTGCTGTGGTTTGGATTTGGTGTGAGAACAATGTTGATAACACACAGGTGGTTTTGGTTGTCACTAGATAGTGTTTATACTAAGTCAAGGACTTTTCAGTTTCTCAGGCCCTGCCAGCAAGAGAGCTGGAGGGGCATGGGAAACTGGGAGGGGACACAGCCAGGACAGGTGACCTAAACTGGCCAAAGGGATATTCTGTCACAGCACTCTCCAAACTAGCCAGCTGCAACAAGGTCTTTTACCGTCTCATACCAGCACACTCTTCATGCCAGTCCCTCTGCTGCCTTCTTCTCATCTCTCCTCACCCAGGACATGCATTCTCTGCTTCTTCCTCCTCTCTCTTCCTCAACCACCCTCTCTTCATTGGCTGCCCAACCACTTAACAGAACCAGCCACAGCTGCACCTTATCTACAATGGCCAACGCACAGCCCCTGAAGCCAGCCCACAGCTGTGTATTATCAATACTAATAAACCCACTGCCTTCATTCCTCTACAATATTCCACACCATGGAACACCATGCTGAGTATATATAAGCTGGGGAAGAAGAAGGAGGGGGGTTTGGATTTATGGTATTTGTTGTTCATGTAATGGTTATGTGTGATAGAGCCCTGCTGTCCTGGGGATGGCTGAACACCCACCTGCTGATGGGAAATGGTGAATGAATCCCTTATTTTTGCTTTACTTCTGTGCACAGCTTTTGCTCTACCTATTAAACTTTTATCTTAACCCATAAATTTTCTCGCTTTTACTTTTCTGATCTTCTTCTTCATTCCACTGTGGGGGGAGCAACCATGTGGCTGTGTGGTGCTTAGTTGCTGGCCAGGGCTAAACCATAACAGTTTTTTATATCTATTACCTGTGCTTGTGCAACCAAACAGCAAGTGGCATGGGAAGGTTTCTCTCTTGGCACTATCAAATGGTAGCAGCTATCCCTATATCCCTTTATTGTGTCATCTGGTTTATAAACATTTGCTAATGATGCACTAAACTGTTTCCCATGCAAAGTAGTAGAGGTGATACATGTGACTTTAAAGATTATATTGTGTTGTTACTATTTGAAAAGCTGGTGATCAGTTAGCTGTGCAGAAAACAGCTGTCTTAGAAAAAGTAAAATTAGTGTTTTAAATTCCAGCAAATTCCCTACTGCCTTTTCTTTCAAAGACCCTTGAGAACAGAGGATATCAATAGTTAAAAGAGAAACAATAGATGAGAGGCTGGGGATTACTTAGGAGGCTTGCCTGGTGGGGATGGGAAAAAAAAAAAAATTGTGCTGCATGAATGTATGATGGAAGTACAGAGTGATGATGGAAAGCTGCAAATTATATAAACTGAAAAAATATCACAAAGACTTTTCTCAGCAAGTGCTAGAGAATTTCATCATAACTGGAAGTAAGCCTTTGTTATCTTCCACTGTATTTGAGGAAAGCTGAACAAAGCATTTTGCTTAGACTATGTTTTGTTTTTGCTTTAATAACTCAAATAGTGCTGACTTCACAAGATATTTCCTCAAGAGATCTCCCACTGTATATGCTTGAGATTACTATGATGGACTGTGATTTACTATACACTAAGTGGGGCCTCCCAAGTGCTGCTGTATTCTCAAGGAGGTTAAATGGTATTCAGTATGAAATACTGTAAAAAATGTTTTCTGTTGTGACAAGAAAACAACATAAAAAATAAAGGAGCACCCACCCAACCCACACTTGCTGTGGCCAAGCTACGTTTGCTGTCAGGTTGGTGCAAGTCTCAAAAGATGGATGGAGACAGAACTTTGGGAGCAAGTTCTCTGATGTTGGATGACAATGTCCTGTTGTGACTTCAAATTTTTAATACATTTCTTGATTCTGCTGCACCAAAAAAAAGAAAAAATCAACAAACTGTGGAGGTATTAATTTTATCATTTCTTAACCTACAATGTTTGGGCTGTTCCTACTTACTAGTGGAGCATTTGTTCTTTGGTTTTTACCTTAATTTCACAAGAAACCTACAGTGTGAAAAGAGAAACGCTAATTCTTCTGTATCTATTCCATGTTTTAAGAGATGCTTTAGAAATTTACTTCAACTTATTTCACTTATAAATAATATATATTTAAATATAAATATATTTCTTATATTTAAATAATATTTATATAGGTTATTGTATTACCTATTTATATCATATATTTATCTTCAAAATTAATAATTATTTTATTGTTGAAAAAGTCAATAATTGCAATATAAAACACAAATGGACTGAAAGTAAAAATATAATTTAAATTATTTTTTACATAAAGCAATGACAGTATCTAGAGAAAAAAAGTTGCTAGTATATTATTTTTAAAAATCCTGCCTGACACTGTTGACATATCATGTCCTTTGAATTCCTTCCTCTTATTCAGAAATCAAGGCAAAAAGGTTGCTTCATAAAATATTAATAGATGTAAGTATTGTCTCTGACCTTACTTGATCAAAGTGGTTAGTGTCAAAGTTTAATTGCATTTCATGGGTTTTGATGACATCTCTAAATCTTTCATGGATTCAGTAAATTATTAGCTTCACAAGAAATTTTCAGACAGTTATAATATGAAGTAGGAAAATTTTATAAACTAATGTTTGATACTTAAATGAAAATTTAGTTTATTTAATCTTAATCTTTTCCTCCAGCTCCTGGTAAAGAAGGTCAAAGTCTGAATAGTTCTATGACACATGGAATATTTGGGGTGTTTTTATAGTTGAACTTTGAAAAAGTGTCTACCTTAATATGCATAGAAACTGTGATAATCTTGACATCCTGAGGATTGTTTGCTGCTTTGGATTTTTTTGCAAGGCCATTGCAGACCTTGTCATTTACAATCAGAGATCTTTTTCTGGCCCTTGTATGGAGCAGACATGCTGACGTTCAGCACAGTTCTTTGTCTTCAGTGAAAAGAATTCAGTTATTTTGTTCCATCTTTATGTAGTTGGTTTTCTTCTCTAACAATTTTATAAGGAGTTTTACTACCATTGTACTTTCCCTTCTAATACGTTTCTGGAACAGGTCAGCTGTGCCAGTCACCCTCAAACAGCTGTGGTAAATTGTTACCATGAGCCCTCAGGGTCACGAGGTCTCTGTTAAAAAGACTGTGACTCGGGTGGTAGGGTTCCTGTCTCCTCGGTCTTGGATAGGTTTGAGTTTATTTTTATGTTTCCTTTCCCCAGGCATCTGCCTTCTGGCTGCTCCCAGCTGAAGGTGACCGTGGCCCCGCGGCCTCCCCAGGCTCAGCCCCCCCAGGGCTCCTGTGTGCTGGGCAGCGGCCCCCTGGGTTTGCCAGACCCGTCCCAGGGAGGCGCTGGCAGGGCCCAGGCTCAGGCCCAGGCCCAGGCCCAGGCTCAGGCTCAGGCTCAGGCCCAGGCCCAGGCCAGGGGGCAACGGGCACGCGGCCCCGAGGCAGGCGCTGAAACAGCCCAGCCTGTGCCGGCCAAGGTAAGCCCAGGCCAGCCCCCAGAGCTGGGCTCTCAGCTCAGGGCAGAGCCCGTGGCTCTGGTAGGGTGGAAGAAGGTCATAGTCACTGCACTACAGCACTATATGTGAATTAATTAAATGCTTACATTTTTATATTTCCAAGACAGTGTTTTCACTGGAGCTTCTCAAGGATCAGCTTTACACTCTGGCTGCACAAACGACAATGTCAATACAACTGAGGCAGCAGTGAACCACGGGAGATGGGCAGGGATGAGAAGCCACAGGCAAGATGATCACCATAGCAGGCAGCTTTGAACTTAGACTGTCCTTGTTTCTGGGCAAACTGTTTATACCATTGTACACTGTTGGGTTTTTGGAGTGGCCTTCATGAAGCTGAAGCAGCCATCAGCAATGAATGTAACTCTTTCCCTGCCAGTTACATGAAAACCATATAATTAATGAAATAGGCTGACTTCTCCTGCATGCCGCATGAACTGTGAGATATAGAGACAGAGAATGATCTAGATTCTTTCCAGTCTGACCAAAAACAATGTTTAATGTGTTCAGCAAGGCATCTTAGGTGATGGTTTGTGCCACGCAAAACTATTATCTCCCTTGTATATATGCACAGTGCTCCTCTTCCCCTTTGATGATTCATGCATTATAAGGCGACCTTAACTGCACAAAAGACTCACAACCTTTCTAAGATGTATATATTTGGAAACTGTTGAATAAGGCACTCCTGCAAGGACAGTAGCATCAGTTACCCAGAGAAGTAAATAGTCCAAAAGGTTACATTCAATTTATTTTTGTTCTGAGCATCTGATCAAAGCAAAAGCAAGAAAGGTACACAACTCGGAGGGGAAATTTACAGCCACATACCCAAATTTATATGGGTATCTGCTACTCTGCAGGCCAAGCCAAAGGTCCATGAAGAACTGAGACTGCTGCAGCAGATGGCATTATACAGCTCCAATTCAGTGTGTACAAAAGGACAAATATCACCAGCAGCTCCTGGATTCTACCTTTTCTTTTTAGCTTCTGGGCTGCCAGGTCATGTCCCCACTAACTTTCTGGGCTGTCAGGAAGATTTCTTCTTGGGGCTGTCTGCAGTTGCATAGTCCAACCAAGTTCAGCCAATACATTTCAGGGTGGGATCCTTACTGGGACCAAGCCTGGTCTCATTCATTTTTCCTCATTCACACCGAGGAACTACAAATTTACCTCAAACAATATGGCAAGATGTGAACATGTTTGAAAGAATTCTCAGCATAGAAATAATAGGTCATTAATACCAAGTGCTAGAGATGCTGTATCTGCAGTCATCTTCAGAGCAACACCTCTCTAAAAGGAGTGGCTCTCATTTCATTGATGATAGAATACAATTTACCCTGTAGCATTCTGGACCTTCTTGAGACAGGACAAGTGGCCCTGATAATTTTTAAAGCACATTATTTAGGTCCAGCTTCAGGGCTTCTGGAAAATACACTACTTCCTGTTTTTAAAAGTGGTAATATATATATGTGTGTATGGATTTATGTATATGTGAGTATATATACGTATATAGAAAACACCAGACACACTTATACACACAGCAAAATTGAGACAAAGCAGTTTTGTCTTAAGATACCATCATATGAGAAGTTCAGCAGGACTGACTCTAGTCTTGGACAAGGAGGGACAACTTTGCCTGGTGTCACTATCTGTACAGTTGATTATTTGCCTAGAGATTGCACAGCAGAAATTTGAAATAAGTTACTTCTGAAGTCCTTCAACTAATCAAAGATGAAGGCTGTTCTATTACTGGATATGCCAGCATCTGCTGACATATGAATTGTGAATGGATGGCAAAGTGCATATAGTGCCACATTAGATATTTGTGATGAGAATAAATCATCCTGGGCCATTTTAAACAAAAAATCTAGTGCAATCATAAATTCTTGGGAAGAGTCTCAAGAACAAGAGGCTTGGAAAACAATACATTCATTTACCACTGTCTTCACAAAGGTGTTGATTCATTAGCCATGCTTTCATGGGAACAAAGCTCTGATATGCTTCACAAAGATTGTTAGTGGGTCTAGACTGCTCAGTCAGGAAGAATAATATTAATTCCCCACAAAGAAGAATCTTTTGTCACAGTCTGCTCATGCTGAAGAATGAAAAGAAATTACTCCGGCAACCAGTTTCTCTTCTGGACATCTCTTCAGACTGAATTGTACCTTTATTGCATCACTGACAGTCATTTCTGACCTGAAGAGACCAATCAGGGAATGATTCCAGTATCAGCTTTTCAGATCAAGGTGTGAGTACATTGACATTTACTTCAGCAGCCAGCTCATCATGTCAGCTTTTCTGGCTTGCAAACAGCAATCAAAGGGACCATCTCTGTAATCATCAGGATGCGACTGGCAATATCATCTTATCTTTCTCCAGAACGTATTTGTGATCTGTGTGAATCTCCATGTAATAACTACAGTCATCATTTTGAAATTCAATAGCAAGCACTTGTCTTGTGCATAGCTTCCTTCAGTTGATGTCAAAGTTCTTGAATAGTAAATGATAAATGCTTCGTTCCCATCTGGTTATATGTAGCAGAGATTCACTCCAATGCTATAGACTGGAACATCACAAATGATAATCAACAGTGTCTGTTTGTCATAGCAGATGAGGGGAATTGGATGTCAGTCACCATTTTTGATGCACTTTGTCCTGGGAAGTCCATTTTCATGGAACTGCCTTGTCAAAGAAACAGAGATGATGTTTGGTGATCATTGCTTTGCACTGTAGGGACCTGCAGCAGAAGTTCTGAGGAATATCTAGAGACCCTGCTTATGTTTTGACTGAGAAAAATTAAAAATTGCCTTCATTTTTTCCTGTGAAACATATATCTATTTACTCTCCTTCTGTAACGGCAGTACCTAAGAAGCTGATAATCCCTTAGTCCCTCACCTGTTTTCACTGTTGGGGGACAGCCTGCATCACCATGGTCTTCTCCACAGGCTGCATGGGAATCTCTGCTCTGGCACCTGAACCATTTCCTTCCACTCCTTCTCTGGATCTGGACTGTTTCACATTTTCCTCACTGCTCTCTCACAGCTCCACTGTAGTGCTTTTTACACTTTCTTAAATATGTTATTGCAGAGGTGCCACCAGCATCACTGATAGGCTTAGCTTTGGCTAGGGACTCCATTTTGGAGCTGGCTGGAACTGATTCTGTCTGACATGGGGGCAGCTCCTGGTGTCTTCTCACAAAAAACACCTCTGCATCCCCACCCACTACCAAAACCTTGCTACATAAACCAAATACGCATATCTAGCTGTGCTTTTGAGAAAGTACTGTACTTGTTCAGCAGCTGTGACAAGGTTTCATACATGGCGACCTACTCCTGGATGCAGCTCCGTGACTGCCACTGTTTATCCTGAAATTTCAACAGGTGATTGCCATTCTTGTAACCAGAAATTACAGTTGTGGTTGTGTAACAGAGTGTATATGCATAGTACTGAAGTTCAAGTGAACATAACTCTTTGTGCTAACTGACCACGTGAACAATCACACATAGGTAGGGCTTTCCTCTGGCTTCTACTAATTAATTACAGTGAGAGAGGGAGAAGATGTGTTGCAAATTCTTTTGCATCAGTAAGAAACAACCTCCTGTGTGCAGTTCATATGGCACAAAATGAGTGCAGTAATGGACTGTCCTTGAGTAAATACAGCATACACTCTCAGAACGTAAAGCAGAGACTGATGTTCTACCATTAGAGAAGTACGAAAAGATAAAGGTATGCACTGCAAACCCAGTGGTTTTTCTGCCCTCTTTCCTTCCTACATATCTTCTCAGTCTTATCTAACGGCCTTAAGTTACACCAGGGGAGGTTTAGATTGGACATTAGGAAAAATTTATTCACTGAAAGTGTGGTGAAGCATTAGAACAGGCTGCCCAGGGAGGTGATGGAATCACCATCCCTGGAGGTGTTTAAAAAACATGTAGATGCAGCACTTAAGGACACAGTTTAGCGATGGGCTTGGCAGTCCTGGTTTAACGATTGGACTTGATGATCTCAAAAGGTCTTTTCCAACCTAAATCATTCTATGATTCCATGATTCTATGATATATACAGCTCACTTAGGTGTAGTTACTGTAACCTCTATAAAATACCATTTTCCAGGACCATGCTTACCTGGTAAAAGAAAGTTCAATTGCTTCAACATCCCCTCTAGAATACTAAGAATTTTTAACCATTGCAGTTGTTAGTTGATTTGGGTTTTTTCCTTCCAGTCATATGAGAACTGTTTTCTTTACTGAACAACTGTGGGGGTTTTTTTCAGCTAGCATATTCAAAAAGTAAAAGGAATTGGCAAAAAGCCTTCAGATACTCTTTAAGCCATTAGCATTTAACTGAAAGGTTTTCACTAATTCTCCTAGTCTTATGCCTGATGGATTGTACAAACATTTGGATCAAGTAGGCATTTCTGTAGTCAAACTGCCATAGGTACTGTCTCCATGTGTTAGAAGTACCTAGCATGTGGTGTATTTAAAACACGTTTCAGTATTTCAGATGCCTTTTCATCAAGAATATTTTTTTCAAGCAACACAATTGTCCATTTTTCACTATGAAAGCAAATATTTCAGTATGTTTTAATTCTTTTCTACAATTTGAGAAAGTAGATATGCAGACACTTGTAAGACTAAAACCTAATTAAACAAAAAAAATAAAATTTGAATTTTGAAATTTAATTTAATGTCACAGATGTCTAGAGTTGTCACAGAACCATTCTAAGTGACTATCTATTTCTTCAGTGGTTCATGTCATGTATAGTTCAGCAATGCTAAAAGCATTTCTGTATATTCTGTGAGCAATTGAAAACAGCAGTCAGTGCACCAATAATTGCTAAAGTGAATTACCTGCATACATTTCTCTACGGGCCAAAGCAAAAGCAAAGAGAAACTACTCAGTGCCTGCAAAACATGATGTGACCTCAAAATCTAAAAAGTGTTATATGGCTACGCTTTAAAAATACAGTTTTTCTAGAACATGACTTCAATGTTTGATCTCTGTTTCTCCAGTAGTACTGAATGAGCAGCTCAGATCAGAATGCTATCTAGTATCTAGTAATCCATCTAGTATCACATGGATAAAACAGCTAGTCCTGAGGATAATTTTTTGCATTTCTTTTTTATTTGCATAAAAGTCATTCTGACAGATAGACAGTTTGTCAGTTTCTCAGTCAAACAACCCGAAGGCTGCTTTTTCCAATCTTCCCTGATACCAAGGCATACACCTACAACGAGTAGAAATGCTTGCAGCTATAATATTTTTATATAAATTGAATCTATAATCTTTAAAAGTAACCTAGATTCTGGGGTTTTTCCTAAGCATGTGTTAGTTTTAAGTACATTTTATGTATATTTGTATAAATTTGAGCTCATGCAACTTAGAGACAGTTAGGTAAAGATAGGAATGGGAAGTTAACATTAGAATTGTAGTTGCCAACTGGCTTAAAATATAATGAGATGTAAGTTTTGATAAACGTACACACTGCTTGATCTTAGACCTCATTGCTTGAAGGCGTATTTGCATAGACCTCACTGTTCATCCAGAACCTAGATATATACAATTTCAAGACTGTATTATGCAGCACATTGATGGAGCAATATCTAATTTCAGTTTTATCTCCAACCGTATACAGTATTTCATCTTGTGGGTGCAGAGATTGAACTTCTACTCTCACTTCCAATAGAGGGAAGGTATGCAGCTACGGAAAGAACCACTTTTCCTGAGTATATAGAGATGCCATAAGAACAGTGAAAGAAATCAGCGTAAGTACCAAAATGATACATTCACTGAAAATGGGGAGGGAGGGGGGAGGGAGGAAGGAAGGAAGAACGTGCAGTGTGTTCAAATATTCCCTATGAGTAAGAAAAACATGCAATAATGGTTGCATGAAAAGATTATTAGAAAAAAATGTCCAAGTATGCATTCTTTTCAAAATTGAATCTATAATTAAAATAAGAGTGTAAAGAAGAAAGCACAGCAGTGAAAGGGAAGTATAACTGATTAAAATAACTTGTTACTTCTGTTGGTTAACAACTGGCAATTTGGAAAAAAAAATCGTTCCCATTTGAATAGCAGACTAATGAATTTTAAAAGTATTTTTAGATCTGCAAAATATTTTCTTTGATATAATTATTTCAAAATTAGATAGAACTCTTAATGTAAAGCAAATTTAATTGATTTTTTTCTAAATGTAAAATATATCTGCTTTTCTATTTCATAATTGCAAAATATATGATTAGTATATGAGCAGTTTCAATGTGGCCGAGTCTATATGTATCATAACAATAATGCAGAAACGTTCACCTGTCATCTCTAGTAAATTTGTGCGGTCCCCCTCCCTCAAATAGTAACCATGTATGGGAGGGCAAAAAAATCGCAGACAAACTACTGGTGACTGACACCCAATGACGTTTACTCAGTCAAAAATTAGGAAAGTGTTCAGCAAAGGCACCTACTTCAAAACAGACTGAAACCAGAGAGCCATGGTCTGGCTGAAGGAAACAGCACAATGCACAGTTTGATGAAGCCAGAAGCTTCCCATTTGCAAGGATGCATATTCCTGAGCTTGAACCCATGTGTCCCCCTATCTTAATTTCTGTATAATGCTATGTTGTGAGGTCTTTCTAGTCCAGAAAAGTGTTATTCAGCTGTGTTCACTTAAAAGCAGGCAGAAACTGAAGTCTGTTTAACAACAGTGAGCTGAGCTGTTCTGTTCCCTAAATGCCTACTCGTGTCTCTTGGCACTCTGGCAGATTCATATTTAATTGGTATTTCGTAAAAACAGACATTAAGTCACAGTTTTATATTTGTCAAAAGGCTTTTTTAAATTTTACAATACCTTGTCTCCCCAACTAGTTATAGCTTTGTCAATCAGTGAAATTAGAGTACAAGTTAATTTACATTTCAGCAAATGTGCTAAGCCTTTTGCAAAAGTATCTTTGTAACTCAACCTTAATTTTGTCCAAACTGTTCTACAGTGGAATATCACCAGTCAGCAGTTGACATATTGAAATGCAAAAAAGGAAATACACTCCCTTTGCCCTATGGGAGATGAAGTATGTATGTGTACAAAGTAAGACTGCAAAAATAATGCCAGGATTGAAGTCAGCACTAGACCAAAGCAGGTGATGTGAATGGGAGAGAGCACAGAACTGAAAGTAAATAGGTGTCCAGAGAGGATACGCATAATAGAAATTATTTCTGTCACTGAATCCTAAATCACTTATAGCTGGATTGGGTGTCTGTGTTTCTGTCTCTCTATGTATATATCAAGCAGCTGCCTAGATGGCAAGAAACTGTAAAATAAAACTGGAGGAAAAGGCAAGTAGCCATACTTAGGCAAACAAAAGAAAAGTATGTAAAAAGAGGCATCAAAATAAAGAGAAAATTGATATTAAGAAAAGTTAATAATTAATGAAGAACTATAAAAGGACAGTTACTTAGATGGTTAAGATGTCAAATATTAATTTTAAATTAATGTTTAACAAGAAAAAAATAAAGAAAGTATTTTCTAAGTCATGAAAAGCTCAGGAAAAAAAGGCTTTTCAAAGAAGAGTCATGGAAATTATTAAAGGGGAGAATAGATTCACTTATTAGAAAAGATTAAAAGGATAAATACAAATAGTTTAGTGAAGTAATTAGGCTAGGGAAGAGAGGAAGATATAATAAAGAGCTACAAAGGTCTGAATGCAGTAAACACCAAGGAAGGAGAGGAATAATATAGCCTGTTACAAGAGTGTATAATTAGAAGAAAGAAATTAAAGTTAAAAAGGAAAATAAAGATCCTTCCCCTAGGAGACAAAAAAAAAAAAAAAAAAAGTGGAAGTGATGAGAGTTCATATCTAAGGGTAAGCAGATAAAAGGACTCGAAAATATAACAAAACCAAACCACCACAACAAAAAGGTAAAAACTTTGTTCTGAAGGACTGCATGTAACTGCCTGACAACAAAATTTGCATTTAGTGGGCAGTGCTTACTTCTAAAAACAATACATTCTTAAAAGTAACTGGAAAGATTCTTTCAAAGATCATTTTCTCTACTTCTGTGTAAGTCTTTATCAGTCCCTGTCATCTCATTGAACCTTTGTGGACTGTTTGGTGTGGAAAGTCCTCTAGAAGAATGAAGAAAGCTTCCTGTACAATCTCAGTGAACATCTTCAAGGCATGACAAGCCCAGAGAGCACATGTGCAAGAGTTATGTTTATTCCCAAAATCAGAGGAAGCAATGAGCAGAGGAAGGTAAGACAGGCTCAAAGCCTGATCTTCACCTTGCTTAACAGTAAAAGTTAAGGCTTTATGGAGTGGCAGTGTCAGCCTTTCAGATTTGGATTCTTCTGTTCCCTGACCAGATCTACTCCACAGTTCTTTCTGTGATTACTTCCTTTATACCTTATTTCTTCTCATTTCTTATAAAGTTTAGACTGTCACAGTCACTGTTGTCTTCTTTCCAAGCTGTCCTCTTTTCCCTGTCTCCTTGCCTCTTCTCACAAATAATTTCCTGCAAATTTCCCTTTCTTTCCTTGCAAGAGTGCTAACCTCTCTCTGTCTCCTTTCCACCACTACTTTCCACTATAGTCCTTGCTCCTGTCTCTGTTCTCTGCTCCATTTCTGTTAACATTCCTACTGATGCTCCAACAGTTATGTGGAATAAATATCTCAGTTCTGCACTCCCTCCCTGAACCTTCTTCTTCTTCATCTTCCAGATTTCCTCATTCAAAGACAAGCTTTTGTGGTAGCAGGAAAAGAGAGGCCAGTGCATATTTTTTCTATGATATATGTAGGAATACCGTGCCAGCCTATGTAATTTCTAGTACAATATAAAAAGTAAAGATTCTAAAGGCAAGTGACAGGTCCAATTTTAAACCCTAATTTTCAAGCTGCTTCTCTGATTTTCACATGAATAAGGCACGTCCTGAGACACTTTCTAGGATTTTGTTTCTTTTTTGGGCAAAGAGGAAGGCAGGGTTATAAAATGATTAACTTCATATTATAAGGAGTTTTAACTGAAGAACAAATTGCTCAGTTATTAGAGGTCAGTCATGCACTGGCATGGGGCTGAGTTCTAATCTGTCTTTCTGTGTTTAGCATCTGTTCCCAAGGCATTTGATCCAATGGTAAAGGCAACCAAATACATTCCTATTGTGTGTTGATTCCCCAGTGCTCCCCATCAGTCCTGATGTGCCTTTTCTTAACTAATGGAGATTGTTATACTGGCTATCATTATTCAGACTTGCATTTATATTTTAAAAGCATCCTAGGTTGTAGCGCTTTTAAAAATGTAATGCACACATTTAATGCTTATCTTTCTATTGAGAGATTTAAGGTATAAACTAAAAACAGATGTAGAAAAGGAAAATTAATCATCTTTGTCAAGAAGTCTTTTCACCTCTCTAGCTACAGAAGGGTTTTTTTCCTACCTTCTTTCACACATGCTGTAATACTTATGACAAATTTCATGATATGGTAGCTTTTTAGGAAGTTACATACATTATTAAGATTGATTTGTTTGTTAAGGATAAAACCAATCTTAAAACAAACTTTAAAATAAAGAACATCTACTAGACTCCCTGACTAGCCTGACTGTCAAAGAGACCCCACTAGCCTTGATATACTACATAAAAGAACCAGAGTGGCTTGTGAAAGGACCCTCAAAGAATCTGGCTGTTCCCTTAGTTTGAGTAACTGGAAAATATCTGTAAAAATGCCTCACAGAATAATTACATACAAAGTCTCTCAAATTACAAGTACCATAGCTGTGCAGTTCCTTACTTGAAACTCTGCTTTGTATACTGTAGCTTTATAGGATCCTTACCCTAAGCCTCACTGAAACCCTCAAGGAAAAAAGACACTTTAAAAGTAGTTCCTGAAGTCGCTTCCTTTTGAAAATGGTATTCAAAGCATATCATCCAGATGATCACATTATTTTTTCACTGTCTCAAATTCCAAATCCAAATGAAAACTAATCTTGTGAGTTTCCTGATTCAAACACTGTTACTCAACCATTATTCTCAATGTTTTACAGCTCAGAAATGGTTAGCCGTAGCCTAAGAAAAGCAAATGTGCTCAGGTGCTCTTTGAGGGAGTGACTGTTTTTGTGGAATTATACATATATATATATATGTGTGTGTGTGTGTGTGTGTGTGTGTAAGTGTACCCATAAGTGATTTTCCATATGATGAAAATAGTAAAAACAATAGTTTTACTTTACATTTTCATTTTTAAATTAGCATTCTTGGTTGATAAGAAGCTATGAACAGAAACAGTATTAAGAAATCCCCCTAACCCTAAAATCCTCAGATTCTGTTGAAGATTTTAATAGTTTTTCTCCTTTCAGTTTCCCAGTCTGTCAGTTTCTGGTGGCTCAAGTAACCCTTTTTTCATCTTGCTCTTGATTAGATGACTAATACATGACTCACACTGTGTGTTGGAATAAAAGTGATTTTGCAAGCTGTGGGCTATTTAATCAATTTGAATTTCTCCCGAGTTGCTCAATATAGGTCCATTTGGAAACATTGTTTCTAGTGATAGCTTAAGATCAAACTATAATGCATGATGACAGGTCTCACATCTGTTAAAATTCTATTTACTTACTAAGAGGTGGCCTTATATTCTCTTCTGACTGGATACATCAGCAGATCACAGCTCATGTGCTGAAGGAAATACCACTGTGAAGCGCCACACACCTGCTTGCTTTGATTTGACACTTTAAACGTAGTGAACTGTGAACAGAATTATCAACATCAGCCAGTCCAGCTGGACCTGAATAACACTTATAATCATCTAGGATTGAGCTGGATGCAGTACAATGAAGCATCAGACTGAATATGCAAATAAAGCAAATAGAAAATTCCAGCAAAATGGTATGGAGGAAGCAGAAGTTTTGTATTTAGTTTGTAACATAACAGATATTTTTTTTTCCCCTTTTTTTTTTCTTTTTTTTTTTTTTTGTTTGTTTGTTTCATTTCTATTGTGAATGCACTTAAATATTTGTCAGATCCTTACAACTTCCTTCTCATTAAGAGTTATGCATCCCTGTGCTACCAGGAATATCAGCTAAACGTATGCTTTATAACTGAATCTATGCTCTGCATTATCAGGCAGTTCCATACCATTCTATCTTCATAAGCCATGTCACAAAGAGAGCGCTAACAAAAGTGCTTCTTCACTGAACTACAAGATTAATCTCTGGACTAGTACATTTTAGACATTTATGCTTCCATCAGTATGACTCTGACTTATTCAGGGTCGCACCCACTTGTGTCATATGGATCAGAGCACATTCCGGGGACGCAAATTATATCTTCAAAGCCTCTTCACCATCTCAAAGATTTTTCCATCTTTGGACTAAGACTTCCACAAGCCACCTCTGGTGGAGACAATACATGTAATTAGGAAAACAAAAACCTTTTCACTGCCCTGATAGTTCTCAGCTGTTGCAGTGACCTCTTTGAAGGGCTTCTTAGAACAACTTCTTTATGCTTGATAGAAGAGTAAGTGCAAAATCCAGAGGACAGAATGTCAGTTTAAAGCTCCTTTTAGTTAAATACCTCTCAGATCTCTTGCCAAGCACTTCTTTGTGGGACCAGCAGATATCAGGAGTTACATGTTGTTACTCTGTCCTTTTTAATATGTTTGAGGTAGTAGCAGGAAGGCTAGAACGTGTCAGTCTATTTATGAGTGGCTGCCACTACCTGACCTTTTTTTATCCATAGTGTTTTCTAATAAGTAAAGAATTAACACCCAAAGAGTAACAGTATGTAATTTCCTGGCTTAACTGTGATATGAGTATTACCCTTTTGAACTCTATCATTACCCTCTTACTCATCTGAAAATGATACATAAAATTAAAATCAGTGGCTGAGAATATAATTTGTTCCATTCAAGCCACAGAAAAAAAAAAAAAAAAGAAGAAAAAAAATCCAGTAAGAGAGCTTGTGTTTTCAGACATCAAATTTGAAGAGCATACTGCATTCAGGGAAGTCTACATCCACCTAAACAATAGCTTTGGCTGTCCAAAGTCAGTGACAAACAGTTATGCCAACATGATAAATGTTTGAAAATCCTTCTTTCCATGTCTTTACAAAATTAATCTGACATGACAGAAAAGAAAATATACCAATATAGCAAAGCTTTATGTTTGTGTGTGATATATGTATTCTCTCAGATAGCAGGTCCCATCCCAGTGGTAATTAAGTCTTAATTTTGAAGAAAACTAATGTAAAAATGGCCATTGTTTGTTGTGTGTCTCTCCCCCCCGCCCCCAGTATTTAATGTTTATCCCTCATTCTTTTATTAACCAGTCTGATTTTTCAATTGGTGTTTCTTTTCACAAAAAAGGTGTAATATTTGGCTTTAACATTGTTGAAGTATTCATTTTGTTCAAAGTTTAAGTCATCTTAACCTTAAAAAATTAAACATAATCTTTAAAGGACTTTTCCATTTTTTTCCCGCCATAAAAACATTCACCACATTTTGTTCCTCTCCTGCTGTTCAGAGTTGGACAAATGTACAGCTGAGAGGCAACTGAAGAATTCAGGCTATCCAGACTTGGGCCAGGAGTCAGGAACAGTACAGTTGTATTATGCTGGGGAAGCTGTGCTTTCTGAACAGACTGTTGTGTGTATTGATGTTACCAGCAGCTCAGTTTTCAGGTGTCTTTCTCCAGTCAGGAGCTTCCTGCAAGACAACAGAATCACAGCAAGCTTCATGGACTGACTGACTTATCTTGAGACTTCTCTTATAAACCTCCAAAAATCTTAAAGCTTTCTTTTTTATTGCTCTAAGGAATTATTCTCAATCTCTGTATTCTAGCATTCAAGAATCATTAAGAATAAATAAATAAATTGTGAATGGAAAAATAAAACTATGAACTTTTTTGTGGTGGGTTGACCTTGGCTACCCTCCAGGTGCCCACCAAGCTTCTCCATCGCTCCCCCTTCACAACAAGACCAGGGGAGAAAGTATGACAAAAGGCTTGTGAGTCAAGATAAGGACAGGGAGATATCACTCAGCAATTACTATCATGAGCAAAACAGACTCGACTCAGGGAAATTTGAGTTTACTGCAAATTAAACAGAGTAGGATAATGAGAAATAAGAACAAATCTAAAAATGCCTTCACTTCACCCCTCCATTTTCACCAAGCCCAACTTCACTCCCAGTTCTCCTATTTCCTCTCCCCTCAGTGGCACAGGAGGATGGGGAAAGAATGAGGGTTACTGTCAGTTCACAATGCTTTGTCTCTGCTGCTCCTTTGTCTTCACACTCTTCCTCCGCTCCGTTGTGGGTTCCCTCCCACAGGATACTGCCTTTGATGACCTTCTTAAAGATGAGTCCTTCCCATTGGCTGCATTTCTTCAAGCGCTGTTTGAGCATGGGTCCTTTCCAGGGGATACATTCCTTCAGAAGTGGACTGGTCCTCTATGGGTTCCCCACAGTGTAACAGTTCCTCTAGAAAACCCGCTCCTGTGTGGGTTCCTATTCATGGTCCAGAGTTCCTGCTGGGACCCTGCTCCAACACAGGCTCACCACGGAATGCAGTATCTTTCAGCACATGTCCACCTACTGTGGCAGTGGATGCTGCAGGACTGCACCACCACAGACTGCAGTGTGAATTAATCTGCTCCAGAGTCGTCCTCCATGGGCTGTAGAGGGACAACCTGCATCACCGTGGTCCTTGCCATAGACTGCAGTGTAATCACTGCTCTGGTGCCTGGAGCATCTCCTCTTCCTCCTTCACTGACCTTGGTATCTGCAGGGCTGTTTCACATATTCTCACTCCTCTCTCTCAGCTGGTGTTGCACAGTAGTTTTTACCCTTTCTTAAATATGTTATCACTGAGGGACTACTAAGGTGACTGATGGGCTCAGTTTTGGCCAGCAGTGGGACTGTCTTGGAGCTGGCTGGAACTGTCTGTGACATGAGGGCAGCTTCCGGTGTCTTCTCACAAGAAGTCACCCCTGCAGCCCTCCCCCCCCCCCCCCCCCAAACCCCTGACATGTAAGCTAAATGCATCTTTTAAATAAATAATAATTAAAAAATTCCATCAAGCCAGATTCATAGCTGGTGTAAATTAACAGTTTCAACAGCAGAAGGAAGAAGATCTGATATGAGTAGAGTGTAAGTGTATATGTATGTGTATGTAATGAGCTTCATACAGGTTAGCTACCATTGGTTTGATACAGTATCAGGCCCTGTCAAATATCCTCAGGAGTCTATATTGCATTAAGCCCCAGAAATCAATACTCTAACTTACCCCTCTGGCCAAACATCGCAATCCAAGCTACCCATCTAGAGGGCCAGAAATAACGCAAGAAAAGTTATAAATTCCTGCTCACCCTCCTGGGAGAAAACTAAATTTCTTCAGGTAGGTAAGGAAGAAGCCAGAGAGGTCAATGCTACAAATAGGTGACAAAGCCACAGCTTTTGTAAGCAGCTGTTGTAAAATGAGAGACTTCTTGGCAGGGTGTTTTAGTTTCAGAATTAAAGCATAGCAGTCAAAAATGAAAGATCAAGACAAGACTTAAAAGCAGCCAGAAGCAATGAAGAGAAAAATACCACTCACATAAACATACTTAACTGGCTAGTTTGAGATTCTTAGAAGAGGCTGGAATTGTTAGTTTATAATTCTGAGATATATTATCCAGAAACATTTTGAAATTCATTTACCTCAGGAGTACATGATATATATACACCATTGGCATCTTTTGCTATACTGTAAATACTTATGATACTTATACTACATATTTCAGATATAGGAATAACATCCATGAAAATGTTTCAGCATTTGTATATCATAATTATGCTTATAGCAGCTCTCTAACCAAAATATTTTTATATTAATATAAGATTTTAACTACATTAAACAATGGAATTAGTAGTAGTAGTAGCTACAGCAGCAACATAAAATTAAAGAAAATTCCACTCAGCTTTGATTATAGTTTTGACAAGCCATGTGATAAGACAGAAAGAACCTAGGCCCTTTGTACTGATGTTAACCAGTGAATGTTATTAGAAGAATACTATTAAGGAAGAAAAAAAAGGAAAAAAAAAGAAAAAAAAAAAAAGAAAAGAAAAAAGAAAAGAAAAAAAAAGATAAAAAAAGCTTTGCTGTTCTTAGGACTGCTGCTTTAACCATTAACAAATCGACATGTAAGAAAGTACAAACACTGAGGTGAAGCCTGAGAAGGAAAACAAAGACCTGTTGCATGAGTAAATCTGACACAGAGATTCCCAAGGTTTCTTTGCCAGTTTCAGCTCTAACAGTAGTAGGTGACACCTCTACCTGTACTAATACAGCAGTAGCTGTTTCTGTGCAAACTCGTGTCTGAGTGTAATGCATGCCGTAAGAGAACATAGACAATCCTTCAGGAAATAATGAATTAGAACAAAATGAGATGTGTCCAGCTGTTAGTGTTCCCAGTTTCTTTGGCTTTGCAAAGAGACTGTCTTTAGGAGCCCGACGTAAGTTAGGCCCAAAGACTTGTGTTTTGTCATATTTTTCTTTTGATCTTCGCAGATTTCTCCTTTCTTGAGATGGGCTTTACTTTACCTATCAATCTTTTTATTTAAATCCAGAAAATTATTTGATCATAGCATCTATCTGAGAACAGAGTAGTTATTGGCTCTTTTTTCTTTAATCCATCACATTGACCTACTCCTATACTCCTTATTTAAGACTGTTTCTGAAACAGATGTAAATGGTTCTTATATGGGCTACCTCATCAACCTGGGCAGCCTTAAACACCCAACATCACTCATGACTTCTTCAGCAACCTGCAGACATGAGCCCTTGCTAATTTAAGCATGTTATATTGTTAGGTTAGCACTAACTTGCTCTCCGCTGACCTTCTGACACTTTTCTTGAGTCATACAGTGTATTAGCAGAACCTGTGATAATATTGATTTGATATAATTTCAGGTTGACCATACTGCAGACTGCCTTCGTAAGGCCAGGTGATTTCTTTAGTCTTATTCTGAGGTTTTAGTTTTATCATTATAGGCAGATTTGTTGTTGTTTCCAGATTTATGAAGCAATGGAATAGACTCTGGTGATAACTATTACAATTGTTCATGATAAGTAATTAAACTACAGGGCAAAAATAATCTCAATTATTTTTACTCTACCTCACATGTAGAGGTTGAGTGTTTCCTATCTCCAGAGGTCTTCTGTGATGTTTTGTACACCATCTCTTCAACTATCTTTAGCCACGTTCTCAAATCCTCAATTAAGCTGTCATCCTAAAAGGATGTTCAATTTTCAGCTGTGTTCCTATTACTGATTTTGTTACAGCTAGAAGAGGAGTAGTAGAAAGGATAAGAAAACTAGGAACGCATGATTAAAATTCTCTGTAAACTTACGAAATACTAAAATAGCTTTGTTGCTAAGAGCTGCTGTATCTAGCTCTCACACAGTGGACGGAATTATATATGCTCCAAGAGAGATGTATACCACTGGTCAAAAAACCCAAGTCATAAATGAGGAGAATATGTGGTGGACTCAATTTCACTTCTACCCTTGTGAGAACAATTTGTGCATCATAATACATTTGTGTGCTTCACACAGAAGGAAATATAGTAGCTAATGGATGGAAAATAATTTTATATCTAATGGACTTATGGACTGATGCATATCAGAATATAGTTGGCATGAGAGTTGCTAATATTTGGCCTCAGTTTTGCAGCCCAATGCTTCGAGTGAGAAAGATTTGTTATGTTTTGTTTCATTGTTTCTTTTTTTCCCCTGTCATTTCTCTGTGCTAAGCTGTCTGGAATCACATTGCTATCATTGGTTTCAAACCAGTGGTTTTCCCAAAGAGGGTGAATTTGGCCACAACTGCCTAAAAAGCACTGTATTGGTTGCCCACAAAGTGCCATACTAAAAAAAGATCAGGACATTAGTAGTCTGTATGCATTTCAAGTTAAAACAACCAGCAGAAAGACCCCCAAAATCCAACAACTTCGAAATCTTATAGGATTAATGTAATTAATGTCCTCATTTACTTTCCACTTCTATTTTGTTTTGGTATAGAGTATTTACCTGAAAATTATCAAGCATTGTCACATGTACCTAATTTAACAAGGCAAACACCAAGTTTCATCATTTCTTAGCTTAACAGTAATTCTTACACAGAACAAAAATTTACAGATTTTTGGACTGAGATAAATAAAAAAATGGCTTTATAATAAAAAGATAGAGGGGTGTGTGTTCATTTTTTGCTAACTAAATGAAGCTAAAGAGTGATAGACAGCTAAAATTGTAAATGCATGTGTGTTCATATGCCTGCCTATGTGTTATTTCAGCTTTGAAGACTGTGAACACTAATGTCATTTCTTCACGATGAGAAAGAGAAACTCGAGTATCGAAAGCTTCTTCAGACAATAAAAGCAAATCCCTCACACCTATAGGGGACTTTAACTACCTTAACATCTGCCATAATGACATGGGACACAATCCAGGTGGATTTTGGAGAGTTGAAAACAATCTCTAGACACAATGAATTCATGAGCTGATTAAGTGGGGCTTTTATTTGACCTGATGAGGTCTCATGGTTTTGGACCAGATGACGTACAGAAGGCCCTTCCAAACTTACTTGAGAAGCCTCACAACTGACAGTGTGAAGAACTGAGTATTTTCTGTTATCTAATTAAAATATGTGCATGCATGTGTATATGTATACATACATTCTATTTTGCAAATATTAAATATGTAAAAGGAGTTATACTGCTTCCCCACTATGCTTCTTTTTTTCCCAGGTTTTTTATAGTTTTCATCATACTGGGTTTGGCTGACAAACATATATCTCAGTTTTTCAGCTACTTATTTTTTCACCTTTAAAGCATTACAGAATCAAAGAATGGCTGAGGGTGGCAGGGACCTCTGGAGACTGCCTAATCCAACTCATCTGCTCAAAGCAAATTCAATTAAAGCAGATTGTCCAGGGCTGTGTCCAGTTAAGTGTTGAATATCTCTGTAGATGGAGTCTGCACAATGCTTCTCAACAACCTCCTCTGTTTGAACACCTTCACACTAAAAAAGGTATTTTCTTATGTTTGAATAAAATTTGTTCTATTTCTGCTGGTTGTGCCTTGTCCTGTCACTGGACACTACTGGATCTACCTTTCTTTATACAATCTTATCAGATATTTATATAGGTATTTACGAATTACAGAATTTTTGAATTGTAAAGCTTTATGTTCTTTCTATTGTAAAGGTTTATATTGCAATTTTACAAAGAGGGAATGAAGGAATCCAGGATTTTTTGTAGACATTTTTTTTTTTTTTGTCTTGCTTTTTTGTTTAAATAAATGTTCCTGACAGGAAACTGATTCAGAAATCCAGATCAAATTGATTCATATTATTTTGGTTCTTTGACAGACTAGAATGTTTTGGAGGGGAATGGTGGTAAAGTATTCTGCATATATTCTGTGTGCAGTTGTGCAGAACTTCTTGCAGAATTAGATAAATGTTATTGCATTTCAAATAACATTCCAGACAGTTGAATAGATATTAAAATGTTGTGTTCTTTGATAATGTACTGCTAAGCTTTGGTTTGGTGTTTCTATGCAAATGTAGTTGAGTCACTATTACTATTTTTTAATTAATATTTTTTTAAAAATCCTTTTAAATAAGTAACTTTTGTATAGTGTTATAATCAATGACTGTTCTACTACCTCCAACAGCAAAATCGTAGCTCTTCATAGAAAGCAATCTTTTCTCAGAACTACTGTAGTAATGTGCAGATAAGAAATCTAGAGCTTGTTAGTAATTTTTGTGCTGCCAAGAGAGAGTCGTTCGCAGCTGGTATTTGGTTTCTTTGAAACCTTTTTTGCTAGATGCTATGTAGGAATGAAGAGCATCAAACCAATGCCCAGTATAGACCCACCTGTGTTGTTCTTCAGATCTGCCTGAAAAGCTGTCTTATAGTTCCTACCTGGAAAGTGATTGTAAAGCCTCACCATGTCTCTAAGCTGTGAAGTCTCCTGGCACAGCTTATATTCAGTTTGGCTCTCCTTAAGCAGTGAGATTGGCCATTTGCATCACTCGGGCATCCCAAGCTTTTGTTGGACTCTAAATCTGGAAGCCTAGGAAAATACTTGCACCTTTATTGATCATCTGTTACCAGCTAAGCCAGCAGCCTGATTTTCCTGTCCCCTTAGGAAACTAAACAAAAAGATCAAGCAGAAACAAATCCAAGAAACCAAAGCAATATCTTTAAAGTGATGTGCTCACAGTGATATCTTGTCACCCAAATAAGTAGCTTGCATTACTGAGAAGCACACAAAATCTGTCTTGATTTGCATGGAATTTGGGTCTTCTACTGTAACTGAAATTCAGTCTTGCTCATCTACATTTTATGTAAACAACTTTATATCCCAACGTATGGAAATAATGGCTTAAGTATTTGTAAAGACTGGTCATTCTTTAAAACTCAAGCATTAACTTTGCTCCCTTTTAAGCTTAACAGATGGAATATGTACTGTCACTGTTGCTTTTAGCTTTAAAAATAATTTTATTTAATTATAGCAAGCGTTCCATATGTCCTTATAACACTGACTAAACTGCCATCACACTAACCACCTTTGCTTTATGGGCAGATACGTTTTGCAATCAGATAATTTAATCAGAGGAAAAAATGTCACCTGATAATTGCTAAAAGGATAGGAATAAGGCATATAGTTTATCTAATTCTCATGTTACAGGCTTGTGACCTAATTTAATCTATTGTCAATGCTCAACAAGTGCAACACAGTCATTTTTAAATCATAAACCTCAAAAAAGTCAGGCAGAGTACTGCTAATGTGTTTGATGATGGATATCCTATTTACTATTGATCTCTGAATTCAGAACCAATCCTTTCTGAACTAGCAAACATTTTTCATATATTTTTAGAAAATATTGAATGGCTCTTAATCAGTGACAATACTGGTTTTTTCTGTTACTATTCAAAGTAGATTAGTAAGAACCTACTGCCTTTCACTAGAAAAATGAACCTTGTATAGGCTGAATCTTGTGTGGTATGTCTTGAATGAACTGACCTCACATTCAGCCACCTTTCAATTAAAGGAAAGCTCAGAGTAAGCAATCCAGTTGTAATGAGAAAAGTGCCGTAGGGATTATTGTGTATGGAGATCTACGCAGACCTCTGTTGTACGGACATATTCTACATCGTGATATGAATCACTTCTAGGGGAGGATTTGATTCAAGCAAACTGGCTACGTGATCATTATAGCTGGTTTCTGTATTATCTGCCTCAAGCAGCTTCTGTTTAAGTCCCACTTGCTACTGATGTTATTTTCTTTTCCTCAAACCACCCTTTTCCAATTACCAGTTTCCTGCATCTCACCTATCTTTATTTTTCTCTGTTCACGTCTGGATGCAGAAATACCCACTATACTAACCAAATCTCACCTTTGTGCTCCTTGGCCGTAGGTCCTGATCTGGATGACATTAAAAGAATATCACACATTTGGTCTAACTAAATACAGAATGAAAGTGGGTATGTACTAATCAGTATTTAATGAGTAGACATCATAGCTTTTGGACTCGGATAGCTTTTCTTTCAGAAGCCTTGTTCCCCACTTAGTCTGTTCCTTCCTCCTTTACATCTCCTTAACAGTTCTTTCCTATTAAGACCGTGTCATAACTCCCACAAGACTCAGAAGAAACTAACAATAAAGGGCATGAATATAAGAATGTGATTCAGTTCACTGATTAAGGACTCTAATTTTATGTATCTACCAGCAGATATCTAGTTGTTTGGTAGCTCTTTATGCTCCTATTACAGTCAGTAGAAGTTGAGGGCAGGACTGAGTTGTATAAAAACAGGTATATAGCACCAAGCAGTTTTCCCTAAGATGTTCAAGTCATCCACACAGGACTGACAGGTAAGATACCTGTCATACAGAAAACCTCAGCCCTTCTGAAGTAGCAGCAGAAGGCCACACAATACATTCTAGGGCATTTCACATGTCACTCCACTCTTGCTTTTATTTTTTCCCTTGATCTCAGCACAGCCTCTTTATCCTTGAAAATATTGGAGGACGTTATCCTTTAGATAATGTCTACCTTATAATAAACTAAACCCCCTAATGTATTTGAAAAACAAACAAACAAATAAACAAATAATCCCCCAAAGAATTAAGCAATAATGATGGAACACTAGCCCCATTCTCAGGGTTAGATAAATGACACAAATCTTTCTGTTATCCTCTTATTTGCAAGGGAGGGTTTTGTCTGTGCACGAGAAACAGACTTTTACTGAAGAACAATCAAGCTACAGATGCTCTGTTAGAAAAGAAAATTCAGTGAAATATTTCTGAACTTATCTACCACATCATGGTCAATGTCAGGAGAATTAAGATGTGTCTTAGAAGGTATTTTGCTCACACTTCTTACAATGACATTAACAGTCAATAAAAACAACAACTTTGAACCCTAGTTTGTTGGGGAAATCCCTTCTGCTGCCAGCCTATAGTTGCTTCATTACAAGTTATGGTACTGTCAGATAATACAGTTTTCGTAATGGCCTTGCACAAGGCCTCTACACACTATCAGTAAGTGTAGGCAGGCAAATAGGCATAGTGAATATTCTGAAAGCATGAAATGTTCAGGAAAGATGTTCTCTATCTTACTGATTTTTTTTTTTTTAAATCAAATTTGTTTCTAAAACAAACAAAAAAGAATAATTTTGAAAATCCTGTAACTGACATTGAAAAACTTTTAAATGGCAGACCCTAATTGTTCTTTTTATAAATTACAGATATGCCATATTGAGTTGATTATATATTACTTTTTTCTTCATAAATATCATGCTCTCAAAAAACCACTACATTTTTAACGTTGACAAATCACATGAAAGAAATAGTGCTGTTGCTGGATTGTATATTCCTCTACATCAGTCCACAGAGTAACTGTTCTCTCTACTGCTAGGTAGCTGGAGAAGAACCTTCATTCTCCCAGCAATATAACTATACCAAAAATAATGCCAGCTAATATCAGCACTTTCTTTTTTGAATCTTCCAATCAGTAAACACTGAAAGAAAGGATTCAGCTTTAAAGGATGCATGTACCATAATAATCTGACTTTGTTTCTTAGGATATTCCATTGTCTTTATCCTATCCTGATAACACATTTTTTAAATTTCCTCTGAAAAAAACATTCCTGAAACACAATTCACTCGAGTAGTTTTGTTGTCACAGAATGAACACATTCTCAGTGTTTAAAGTTTGCCAAACTATAAATAGTAATTTCCTTTCAGAGGTAATATAGAAAGAAAAAAAATGAAATTTTTTTTTGAGAATGAAAAAACAGAATGTTTCAATGCTAAACCACTGGGGATTTTTTGCTGCTTTCCTTTTAACATGTGGATCATCTCCTAGCAGAAGACATTTTACACTGCCAAACCAATTTAATAAAAAAAGTTCCATCTAGACTTATTAAAGATAAATGCGGAAGCCTATGAAGACTGCAATCTAAGCAGACTGAAAAGAAGTCCAGTTAGGTGTGCCCTGGATATCAAAGGACAGTTATCTCTGCTGGTCTGACTGGATCTGACAGAAGCTGTCATCACAATTTGTCAGTTACTTGTGTGCAAGGTAACTAAGACTGGACTCGGCTGTCCCTGCTGGTTCCAGCCAGGTAGTTGGCTTCTTAAGAAGTATATTCCATGGGCTGGAGTAAGACCATACACCCATTACAGACATGACACCAGGCAATGGAGGGCTTCTGGCTCAAACAAAATAATGGCAGTAGCAGCAGGGAGAGGAAAATGTTTTCAGAAACTTGAAAGACATTAATTAAACATTTCCTCGCTTCTCATTATAAAGGTAATAGGTATTTGAAGGGTTATTGACCTCATTGTTAGACCGTGACAAATAAACACATAACCTTTTTCTCCATTATATGTCCTCTGTGGTAGTCTTTTTTTGTTTGTTTGTTTTCTTTTTGTTTGTTTGGTTTTGTTTGTGTTTTTTTTTGGTTTACACCCTTATTTTAGTTATTAAAATGCTTTCTGGTAAAGATAATGTAAAAGGTAATTGGAAAGCCCAACTATATACTATGTATCAACCCATTTTTAACATGAGATATAGAAGAAAACTGTACCCAAGTTTGGTCTCTTTTTCTTGATTTCCTAGTTTACCCAGGATTTTTAGTCTGGATCCAAAAAAAAAGTACAAGCTAGAACAACATGATGTTTTCAAAGAACCTAATGATATAGAAAGATTTACTATCAAACTTTGAATCATGACTCTTTGTAGGGGACTGCAGGAATCATATCTACATGAATGTCCTCCACTCCAATGGGTAATATCACACTTTGAATAGACATAAAATACTAGATTATTGTGGAGCTGGCATGTGGGGATGTGGAAGAGAGAGTATGTTCTAAATATTTTTTCCCTCTTCAACAGCAGCAGAAGCAGCAGTAAATTTGATCTGGGGTATTTTGCTGGCTGGTGCATCTAAAATGTTCATATAGGCTAAATTATGGTGTCATGTTCTTCAGAGTTACTGTACTTGCGTCCACAACATTATGATTCTGCCTAGAGATGACATAAACAAGAAAGTATGAAATGAAAATCTAATCAATGTTATGAAGCCTATAAAACCATGAACATAATTTATTAATAATTTTCTTGTAAGCTATTAATTCATATAAAGAGAATTCTCATTATATGTTCTAGGTTTGACCTTTATTATACCTCTACTTTTCCTGTTCTGGGTAATTATTTCTAGGTCAGAAGTACATCATGAGCTATGGCTTTTAATAGCAATGGACCTCATGGAAAGACAAGGATAAACCTCTCCGTTTGTTACCTGATTGTCCCTAGATCATAGATTACTAAGCCCATATGGGTCGATGTGGTCAAAATGTTTACTGTCTTGTAGCCAGTAAGCAGAGTGGTATTTGTTATTAGAACTTCTTTCCTACAAGGAAAAGATAAAAGAGGCATTAAAGATAAAATAGTGTGAGCAGAATGGAAGGACAGAGATGTGAAAGGTGATAAAAGGGAAAACAGAATACAGAGTTTAATTTAACCTCTTTGCCATCATAGAATAAGATATTTGGGTCAGACAACACATTCTGATATTCCCTGATGACAGCATTATAAAGTGACAAAAGTATGTTGTCTTCAATAATGCATAAGGTTCATTTGATCTGTTAAAAAAGAAGTGTTGCTGGGATATGTTAGAAGACAGTTTCAATGAATTAAGATAAAAACAATATAAAAATAGATTTATTTGATTTTTAATTAATTTGCAAATTCAGATTAAAACCTTCTGTAGGTTAGCTGAACATTTTCAAAGTTCCATCTGTTGAAAAGGTACAACCAATAACCATTATGCCTGGAATACACTACAGGTTAATTTCTAACAGTTTACAGGACCTGAACTTTGCCTTTTAAGAGATACAAGTTTTGCAGTGTTCAAAGAATTCACAGATGTCAAACCATGAAATAAATTATGTGTGTGTTATCCAAGTAGAAGCTGTGACTTTTTGCAAACTTGGCAGTAGATAAAATAACGTCATCCATTTCTTCAGATAAAATATATACCACATCCAAGAAAGTTATAAATAAAAACGTTTCTATAGTCTGATTCTACCTTGCCTTTTCTCAGAAAAATTTGCATTACATTAAATGAGTCATTCTGTACTACATCCAAACAGGACCCAGATAATTGTTATTAGATTCCACACACACCCAAAAAAAAAAAAAAAAAAAAAAAAGCCTGCTCATTGTGGGCTGTACAGAAACCACTGTATACAATGACAGCTCACACACACTCCCATGCTTAACTTCAAAACTAACAGTTTCTGTGGTAGTCAAAGAAATGGAAAATGAGCAGCACATCACAGAAATATCAATCCTTTTGAAATGGCCATGCGACCTAGATTATTTTTCCCTTGTGTGCAGGTAATCTCTCCTGGTTAACTAACCTAAATAAAGTCTACCTTGAAAAATAAATGGAAAGCCATGAGAGATTGTTTGCTACTGAACATCTTTCACAAATCCTTTAAAAAAGCATAAAATAAATTAAAAAAAGGGATGTAAATATATTTCTTATAATCTAATTTCCCAGGTATTACTATTGTAATACTTGTTATATAACTTGATTTGACCATTTCAACCAATATTGTTTTGATATTCTATGATCTAGGGACAACCAGTTAGCAAACTAAGGGCTTTGTTCTTGCAACAGCGTGGAAATGCATCAGCCTTTAACCTTAACAAACACTGTGTAAGCATGTCAATTGCTGAAAAGTCCCCCTGAAATCTTAATAAAGGACAAAACAAACAAACCAAGAAACTATATTACAGTTACAGTTGTTATTCTTTGAATAAAAATTACTACTGCAAAACTAAATAATTGGAAAGCATTGACATACAATCAGACCTCACAATCAAGTTTTCTTTCCTTTTGGCATTAGTATTACTGTCTCTGAATTTCATAATATAATTTAATCTTTACGTACAAAATTTCCTGAAGGGCATAAATGCATTTCAGCTCTATGCAGTGGTAATTCAGTTTTAAACCATGCATAAAAACTCAATAAACAGCAAAATGCTAATAGGTTGTATATGGGCTGTGACCTTTCCTAGTTATTTTTCAATATTTTTTAACAGTTAAGAAAAATTAACTGAAATAAGTTGAGAGAATCTTAGTCTACTATTTACTTTGGAGAAATGAATGTTTATCAAATGGATGTGAATTGATAATAATATGATAGTTCATGCTTGAGAAGCCTCACAATTGCCAATGCGAAGAACTGGATATTGTCTCACTGGTGTAATCATGTGGAGAGTGGATTACATTTACACCATGACCTTGAAAACAGTTTCCCAGACCAATGTCAGAAACACTTCTTTTTTTTAGTATTGCTGCAGCTGCCAAGCATATAGACTAGACAAAAGTAAAAATTAAATGTACTGATACTAAAATAAACAGTTGTACTCCTTTTTTCAGTATTTCAGGGTAAAAAAAGCCCTGTAATTATGATCTATAATTTTAAATGCAGAATTTGTAAGACATTTACAAAAAAGATTTAGCATTACTGATTTCTCATATATTGTAAACCAGAATTTGAATGGTTAATATTTTTTTTAATGTGCATTTAGATATTCATTAAGATTCCAGGCTCCTTGATTCCGTGATCCTAACTTGCAAACTTGCTTGGTTTGATTCACAAGCTGTGGCTGTATTTTGGATGTTTTCAGTAGCTTTGACTTCTTTGTTGCTCTAAATGTAGCAGAATATATCTTTTCCTTTATTTCATGGCATTCTTCTCTGGAATGTATCCTATATCTGCATATTTTTACCATTCTCTGTGTATTTTCTCACTATGCTGGGTAGATACTAATACAACTATTGTGAACTATAAAAATTTTCTTTGCTTTTTAGAATTGGTATTTGCCTATGCTACACTTACTGTTCTGTTACTCAGCAAATGTAGTGTCCTTTGAAGAACACCCAAAAAGGTTTTTATTTTCCCCCAGTTCACACCCCAGTCTTACTGCAGTACTACCCAGAATTTTAAAACATTTATTGCAACTATAGCTAGAAGAAAGTTACATGCTCCATGCAAATCTGGGTTTACAATGCAGTTATGAAATTCCTAATCCCTACACAGTTATCTATTTCATCCTTGGATTTCACTAGTCTATTTTCCAACTGAATTTTGGATTTCACCTGTTTGCATTGCAGCCATGATAAATCCCCTTACCTATATGTAATCCATATTTTTTCAGGTATATTTTGTGACATTTTTATTTCTATTCAAGCTCTTAACACTTTGTTCAGCTACAGAAATACTCCATTGTATTTAAAAATTGAATGGATTATCATATTACTAAAGAAATGCTCTTGATTCAAAATGGGGATTGTAGTTATCAACCTGTTCAAGATTTGCTGGTTTTGGGCAAGACCCTAAAACAGGTCAATGCTGCTCAATTATGCTACCATTTAAGTGGGAAACAAACTCTTTGAGAAATAACAATCTACTTTTCAATTATGTTGCAGTACAGTCTGCTATAGTTATGGTTTCTAATGATTTATTAATGCAGTTTCATTTTGGTTGCTCAAGTATTTTAATTTTGCTTGATCTGAATGCTGTCATTGATGCTGTCGATTATAACATTCTGCTTGATCACTTATGAAATTATGTAGGATAAGCTGGCACTGCTTTGGGTTCATGTCAAACACATGTCTATCTGTGTAATTACATGCTCACTTTTTTCTGTACTACCTTGGCACATTGTCAGGTCCTTCAAGTTTTCACACAAACTCATTTTTACTTAGCACATGGTATGGTGTTTCTTTTAGGTAACTCCATCATTTAGTTATTTCTTCCTTCATGTAAGGTAATCAAGGACATGAGATATTGGCTATGTACAGCTGTATAGAAAACCGCCAAACACTAGAAGGACCATATTTGTTCCTTGAACATGTATACACACATAAAGAATTCTCTGTGCATGTTCTGGGGGAGCAGTCAAAATCGGTTTCTCTTCTTTAGATGAAGTTAAACAGGAGACTATTGTGACTCTGGAACATGTCATATCTGCAGAAGAGCACTTTATCAAGGAAAATTTTGAGAGTTTTCACAATTCTAAACCTATATTTATATAATTTTTCCAGATATTTTTCACTACAAATACAATCATTATTGACATTTAAGATAAATTTAATTGCTGTAGAAATACTCATGGGACAGTATACAGCAATCATCAAGTTACACTTACAATATCATGGTGTTTATTTATTTATAGAAAACTCTGGTTGCATCCCTTTAATTTTGTTTACATCAATTATCTACACTGATTTCAATTAAAGATGTGTGTTTATTTTAATAGTAATATTAGCAATTGATGACTGGCATGTGTCCTAGAGGTAACATGATTGCTGTTCCAACAAAATGTTTGGGACACTCCAGACATTTATTTTTACAAAGCAGGTATTTTCCTCTATGTAACTGATATATATTAATGGGGGAAAAAATGGGTTTGTACTCAAAATATGAGCTATCACCTAGGAAATGCATTTGCCCAGTTCTAGTTTAAGCTGCCTTCCTGGTTCCAAATTGCAATGGAACACTCAAAGAGAACACCACGCTGAACCAAAACATGTACAATAACCAAGATAACGCCAAGTTGCTTTGTTACATGGTAACTATACCTTGGGTCTACCCTAGAAACTTTGCCCAGCACAACGTTGTCAGCTATAGACCTTTGGGAATTTTTAAATGATACTGCTTAGACCACCAAAGGCCCTAATGTAGATGCAGCAATTCTGAACACACAAGAAATGTACTTTTCTCATATAGCCCATTTTGTGTGGGAAGCTGGTATATGCTACATCCAAAGAAACATATTTTTATCAGCAAAAGCTGCATCTACATTTAGAGCTTTTGCTGAGATAGATGAGTTAGCAATCCCTCTCTGGTTTAGACTAGCCCTTAGCAGTATAAAGCAATTAAAGATAATCCTGAGCTTGCCTTGAAAGGATAATGTTTTCTGCAGCTCTTTTGTCCATGATTTTCGGGTGTGTGCTTTTCTCTAAAACCCCTGCAGATCCTGTAATATAGATTGCATACTGATAATGCCGGTGTAGGTGTCCCTAAATAATGAATAGTCCACTGTAACAGCTTTCCCTACAAATAACTAGCAAAAGCCAGCTTTCAATCTGGTGGTTTTTTGTTTGGTTTTTGGTTTTTTGGTTTTTGTTTTTTTTTTAATGAAACAGCTCACAACATTTCTAAAACAGAAGCCTACCTCGAGACTTTTAAATCCATTCTTGGGCACCTAAGGGTGACTTTCAAGTCCCATTCATTTCAACTTCTAAATTATATTTAGTTCAAAAATGGCCATCTTTCTTTAGGGTAGACCATGCCTGGGCAAGCACAAACACTTGTCCTGAAGCTACAGGGACCCTTACCCAACATTTCAGTCCCTATGGAAACAAGTCTAGGCACAACATTCTCTTAATATGCTTATCTTACATATCCATAAGTAAGAGGCAGCACAAGGCTAGACTACAGCACATGAAGAAGCACATTTACCCTCTTGAGAGTGTGTCTCCGTCACATTGTAATAATATTAATGTCTGATCGCATCTTCCTCTGAGAGGTACTATGAAAAACCTTTGCAATGTGCTGGGCTGGTGAGGGTTCTAGGTTTCTCCTCAGCTTCAGTTTGCTTTAGCTACTCTTTCAGCAGAAACTCCCTTTCTGTTACAGGCACCGCTGTGTATACAGTAAGAGAAATCTCAAAACAGGAGGGGACGCACTCTGTTTAGTAACACAGCTTTTCCCTGACTGCAGTCCACTGCCCTGTTCTTTGTTCCATCAGCATGGCTCACCGGGTTTCTCTCAGCAAAGACTAATTGCTGGAAAACCTGTACTCATTGTTCTGCTCCGTCCTTCATTTTAAACTAGGTTGTAACTTTTTGTAGTCCTTGGTATTTAATTGACCCACATCTAAGAGATTTTCCTTATGAAAATCATGCTTGCACTGATTCAGGTACTGGGAAGGGTTCTGGAAAAGAAGTGTGGACTCTGATAGTTAGCGCAACTGGCAGCTGAAGACCAGAATTACTGCAAGCTCTAATTTACTGTTAGAGAGAGAGAGCCCCTAGGTATGCTAATGAGTATGGCATCACTGTTTTCACTTGTTTGTCTGTCTTTCTATAACGGTTTTTCTGGGAACATATCCATAGTAACATAAAGAAGGATATAAAGTCTTTTTTTTTTTTTTTTTTTTCTTGTGTGTGTGTCAGTCTTGCCCCTGTCTGCCAAGGGAATTATTTCAATATATCATTAGTCATCTTGGAATTAATTTTAAAGTTCTTCCGGTTGGGAAAAGGGATTTCAGCATACTTAATTTATGGTCCTTTTTTCTACTGTTCTCAGCTGACTCATTTAAAAACATAATCCATGTGAGCAGTCCTTCCCACCACCCTTGTTTTTAGAAGAAAGTGTTGCAAATTATGGTGGGTTTTTTTGGGTTTTTTTTCCCTGAAAGAAACAGCTTTAACACAAGCACAGGTGGCTTGGTTAGAGTCAACTTATAGCATATATACTAAAAGCAAAAGAAATTAAAGTAGAAAAAGAAATATACATAAAAAAGCCACAAGCTCATAAAATAAGGAGAAATTGAAATATGAGAGAAAGAAACAAAAATGTCAGCATTTTCATTATATACCCATACTTTTAAAGGGTTTCTTCCATGTTCAAAACTCTGTAAAAACTAAAACCTGGCATATGAAGTATGACATTTAAATCTAGAAACTAATTTTATCTCATATATGTATATTGGGAAAAGCTAATATATGGTGTTTTTTTAATATTATATGGTTGAATGAAAGGCAATGTTACAAGGTAAAATCATTTCAGCCTACCATTTTAAGGAGAAGTTATGTAAATGTTATCATAAAAAGTATCTGTAAGAAGAAAATCACATCTTTAAGATTCAGACTTTAAGTTTTCATTTATACATTTGAAGCTGATATCACTTTTTACACGTGGTATTATTGTTATTGTATGTTAGCTTGGAACTCGAGAATCATTTTTTACACTTGGTATCATTGTTATTGTATGTTAGCTTTAGACCTCTTTTACTGTGTTTTACAATCAACATTGTCCTCAGTTAAATAAGTATGTGTGTGTATGTTTGTATATATCTATGTATATGTGTGTGTGCCCACTTGTATGTGTGTACATATACTACATATGTTTAATTTTAAAATGATACTTGACACTATAGTCTCACTTCAATTTGTTTTTCTTTGTCTAATCTTCTATTTGACTGCTGTATGGTTGAAGAGAACCCAGAATATTAGAAAATGTTCTGGTATGTTATGAACAGGGCTGACACATCTCACAAGATGAGCACGAGTCAGACTCGTGGCATTTGGTTTGCACCTTCTCACAGCAACACTTCTGTACCATATGTTTTTATAGTGCAAAACCAGATAATTTGTCATATTTTGTGATCCCACATGCCAATCACAACTGCATCCCTTAGCTGTGATCTGTCAAACGGTCATGCCTGCCACATGGGGGTCAGAAGAAGGAGCAATACCTTGTTGCTATGTTTCAGCGAGAGGAAAGAGGGAAGGAGGTTAATGTAGCAAATCTGCCTCAAAGGAACTTTACCACAAGGTAACATTACCCATCTGCAAGCTAACATTATTACACACTGGTTCGCAACTTGAGTGTGTTGAAGACCAAGTAATTTTCATGGCCACTGAAACAGATTGTATTTCCACACAATCTCTTAAAAAAAACCTACCAAGTAAAATGCTCGTGCAGGTACACTACAGGATTTTGGATGAAGGTTCAAATTTTCGTTGCTGAAATGCCACAGAAGTTTCAATCTACTGATGCTTTGGCTGAAGCAGAAATACAAGCATGGAATTTAGCTTTCTGCAGAATACTGAGAGTGCAGTTTGCTGTGCAGCCTAGTACATAATTGCTAGCATAACCAGGCATTCATTGCTCCCATTCCTTGGAGCATGCCAATCAAATATTTCTGCTTAATATCGCAGCCAGAATTCACAAAGAAGCAGAATTCACGTACAGGATTTCCTTCTGGCCACCAAAAGAAGCTATATAAATAATCTTGAGATGTCTGACTATATTTCTGGTCTTACGCTTCACCGGTAAATGTCTCCTGCCTTCACCTTTCCCCCGCAGCTGTATATGTAAGTAACACCATTTCTTTTATTGTGAATGATGCTTCCCTGGCTCCAAAGCTTTCATTTGAAAGATTTGAAATACTCTTAACCTACTTGGTAATCAAAATTATCTACTGTTTGCCATATACGAAACTATCAGTCACTTCACATTTACTCTTCTGTTCCTTAATGTATACATATTGGGGGGTGGGGGTGGGAAGAGAATATAGACATAGCTTTAAAAACCATGTCTTTAAAGGATGTCCAGAACATATTTCTCAATAAATGGAAAACTGCTGTCATACATGCCTTGATATAAGACAATACAGTGAGTAACAAAATCTTTGCTGAATAAGTAGTGTTGTGCTCCTAACCGTTCAAAAGGTCTAGGTGAATTCTGAAGAATTCAAAATTCTATTAATATGAAGTTTTAAACTGCTGAGTTTGGTAACTCAGGAGTGAATTATTCAGAAGAACTTAGGTGATTAAAAAGAACAAATGCTACTGATAATTCAGAAAAAATGGTCAAAATAATGCAGAAGTGTTACAATGTTTCGCAGTAAATGTTTAAGAGTACAGGCATACGTTTTAAAGGAAGAAGACAGGCATGCAAAGTGAGATTCACAGCTCTACACAGTTCCAGTATCTCTGCATTGTTATATGAATATATGAAATATAAATTTCGTCCTTCAGATGAAAAATTAGAACTTAAAACTCACCAGAATGCCTAATCAAAATGTGCAGGCTTTGTGGTTTGCTTGTTTGCACTTAGGAACTTAAAAAAACACTGTAGTGCTTTTGTGGGTCCTGCTGGTAGCACTTTTGGTAATTCTATTTACATACTTGTCATTATTGACCTGTCCCTTTGGTATTGATATTTTCTAAACCATAACCACCACATTATTCCTGTAAATAAATAACTGATTGGTTTATAAATTCTCTATTACTACTTATTATATGTTTGTACAGTGTCTGTCAATATAAGCCCTTATTGGGTGTTATTGTAATTTGTGTAATATATTAGTAGTCATTTCATAAACAAATATTTCCTATAAAAGGAAATAAAATCGGTGATGCATGACATCTTCCACAACATAATCCTTTTCAGGTAAAGAAACTTGAAATTTTCTTGCAAGTCTTAACTACAACGTGGTGTCCACATAGCCCAACTGACAGACGCCAGACCTTCACAAAGAACTCTCTTCTGTCTCCTTCAGATAATGGAAAACACAGCATAAACTAATCTCTTTTATAGCATCATCCCAAGGTAATTATAAATCTAGTGGCATCAACAAAATTTGAGACTGAAACACCTGCATGCATTCAGTTTGTGATGTGCTATCTATTTAGGAGACAAGTATGAGATGGGTCACAATTTGGGTTTTGAAAATTTTTGTTTCTTTTAACACTGCTTCCTCTTTGATTTTAGTATATAAAATGATTAATATGACAAGCTATAAACAATCAGCTCCCAGACTAGTGGATTTTTTTTACAGGCACTGATGTCCTACGTAAGATTAGTTCCAAAGATCTGAGGGACCCATGGTGAAACTTTGATACCATAATTTGTAGAGTCTGCTAAAACAGGGAAGGTAATCTCTCATTTTTGCCTTCCTTCAACAAGATGCAGGTGTCTAGAAATTCAGGGCAAAAAACTGAAATTTACACATAATTTCCAGTACACAACTGCTTATACTATTAGAAATGTATATAACTCACATCACAAGTTTAATAATAGACTTCATTTCAAAGTAAAAGCATAAATAATATTTCTGGAGGACTTCAAGGAAACAGCTGTTATCTAATTTGAGCTGTTAACAGTCTGTGTACCCAAAGTCTGTATTACATAATCAATTTCCACCTCAAATCCAATCTGATATACACTAAAACTATACATATAAACAACCATGTCTTTCATGAAAAAACATGCGATACCTTCTCTCTCTCTTTTTTTTTGTACATTATTTCCTTGTCATTCCTACATCTTGCCTCAGCTTTCCCTGTATTTTCTTACTTGTCACATAGTCTTAACTTATACTTTCCTTTGGTTTTTCAGAACTTCCTTTTCCCAACTTGCTCCTATATCTACCATTTTTTGTCTTCATTGTTGCATAGCCATATTCCCATCCCTTGCCTCACATCAACTAGTTTCCCCATTATCTTTTTTATATTTACCAGCATCAAGCCCCATTGCTTTTCTTCCCTACATTCCATCTCAACGTCTTCAGCACTTCAGTTTTATCTCTTCACATTCCCAAACTCCATAGTACTTTGCAGGATTTTACTCATTTATTTTTGCTTTGACTACTTGACCTTCTATTCAGAAGATGAACAGAGTATAATCATGTGTTGACGGACTATCGTCAGTCCTTCCAGGACAGGTGGGGAATAGGGACTTTAATTACATTAAACTTTCTTCCACTTGCAGACTGTTACCTATGTTGTCCATGGCTGTAGTGAATGATTCATAGCATCACAGTCAGTGTGGCGAGAATATATCCCAAAACGTTAGATAGTAGGTTTCCTTCCTGATGGCATTCTTGATTGAGAAACTTCAATGATCCAGACTCAATGATGGAGAGCTCTGAAAAATTGCTTAGCAATAATTCTCTTTGATGATAACTGGAGTTTTACTCTTATTACTTTCAAAAGGAATGGGATCAAGCTAAAGTAATCCCAAGACTGTTTTTTACTGTACTCCAGAAAAATGGGGAAGATTCTTAAGCAGAAAAAATATTACTTACCTTTTTATACACTAACATTGATATCTTACATGCAGCAAAGTGAATTGAATCAAAGAGAGACTACGGTTTAAAAAGCATTGCATGTTTAAAAATCCAAATTTAAATTAAATCTAAATTAAATCTAAAACTAAATTTTAAAACTTTTCAATAATGCAAGTGTTCTAAATAAAAATATTGGATTTATAGCTCTGGTTTTCATATTGATTATACATCAAGCATTTTGCAAATTGAGGCATTTTTACAAGAAAAAATTGTCACTTTTTAGTCCCTTTTTTTTTTTTTTAACTTTCTGTAAATTTCCTTATATTTTATAAGCACTTCTTGCCTCAAGACAGTAAGGAAAAAATGGGCTTTCCAGTTAACCGAGACCATTTCTGGAAATTCCCAGACAGTTATGATTTCTCTTTGGAGATGTTTAAGATCAATCGTTTTCAAACTATGGCAGTGGATTTTAATTAAGCTAGCATTAGTACTCATGTCAAGAGGAAAAAACACTGTAAAGCTCTTTCGTTTGACCTTTGAAATAATAGGTAACCTCAACATAAGCAGACACTTTAAATAAGACTGGAATTAGGGGATACCAGTTTTGCTAAAAACAAGGAGATTTTATCTGACTTAAGCTTATTTGCCATAAAATTTGGTTTGTTGCTTGTCAATCTGTCTAAACGAAAATATGTGGCTAAACTGAGTCTTTATCAGACTGCCTCTTTCCCAGGTTTCAAACCACGGAGTTTGTCAGCTAGAGATTTGCGGTGGGACTGGAAAGGGGCTGTAGTGTCAACCTCCTTTAGTCTCTTAAATGTATAACAAGAAACTTTGAAAACAGTTGAACATGTCTTGCTTTTTGCCTATTAGCTTTCACACTCGCATGCAGAATTTGCTTGCATTATGTGACTGTTTCTACTGTCTTATGCCTTTCAGTAGTCACCAGTAAAGAACTTTCAAGCTAACTCCAGATATGAAATTTTGCATACCAACAGCCCTGCCAAGTGCTGCTTTCATGAAAGTTAGTGGCTTGACTAAAAATGTTATTAATTTCTAGGAAGGAATGATTTAATGTTTGCAGATTTCTACAGATTTTTTTCCCCACTTCTATGTTTTGTTTTTAAAATAGTTACTGTAGGCACTTAATATCTTTTTTTTTATAACAAACTCATACTGTGGTTTGGACTATATTTTTCTAGATCTCACATTCAGATGTTTCGTCCTCATAAGATTTGCAGTCAGTGACAGAAACAGCATTTTCAATTCTTTGTCTGGAATCTCCAAAAATATTTTCACAGAAAAGGTTAGTAGATACATCTTTGGATACACACCTGCTTTCTTACTTATTCTAAAAGATAATTTACAAATTTGCCATTGCTTTGTCATGTAGGTGGCAATCACAGTTGAAGAACAACAGTGAAGGACATAGATCTAGGTTTAACTCCCACTAAATCATTCACTTTACAGCTTTTTCCCTTTCTCCTTCCTGCAGTATCTTATTTGTTTAGAATGCAATTCTTTTTAAATGGCATGTTTTCTATCATATGCTACTAAAAGCCAGGACCAGTTGATCTTCGATCTTGTTAAATCTCTAGATTCCGCTCTAAAAAGGTAATAACAACTAGTATAACAAAGATACAATAGCAGACATCGTGATCATATGCGATTATGACATCAACTATGCAAATGTAAGAGTAAAGGACTATTTTAAATGTAAGAACATTCTGTGTGTGAGGAAAGCAATATGCAAAAGCAAATCATGGTCAAATATTTTGAAACTTTCACGCTATATATGTAAAAGAAGAAAAATATTTTTTTTTCCCTAATGTTTTCCTCGGTCTGAAGAACATAGTAGTACCCTTTGATCTCCAGGCTGGTCATATCAGTTCCCTTGGAACTGGAAAATTCAGAGATATTGGGTAGCAGAAAACATTTAATACCAGAAGCCTGAGGAGAGCTGTCCTTGTGCAGTAGAAAATGAGCTCAAAGACAAATTCTGGGCTAAAAACTCCTTTAAAGGATTATATTTATATATATATATTTAATTTTTTTTTCTGAAAAAGCTCTTCCCAATATTCTTGTGCATTTCTAAAACCCAATACAAGCTTGAAAAATGGACTGAATAATAGAAAAAAAGTGAAAGATAAAATCTCATGGGTTCTGAATACTTTCTGTACTAGAACACAAAAAGATAATAACTTCGACAGGCATTTATAACTTCTGTTACATATCTATGTATGCATGAATTGAAGAAGCAGCTGAAATCTTTCGCTGAGGAAGTGAGTCAATGGAGAACTGACAAGCAGTAACAGCTGGATTCAATCACTCCCTATAAGGTATGTTCCTCATAGTCAAAAATCTTTGGAAAAGGAGAGTTCACTCCTCGAAAATTATGTAGTTCAGGACTGCCAAAAGGGTCATCCAAAACAAAAAAAACAAGACTCCAAATATGTATCGCTGCATAAGTATAAAGAAACTTGGAACAAAGAAAAGAAACTTTGTATCAAGAAAAACTATTATCACAAGAATACAATAGTCTGAACAAATCATAAAAATCACTATAATTTTAAAAGAACATGCTAACACAACTCCCAGATTCCAGTGTGTTACATAAAATATTTTATAAGCAAGAGTGAAGGCTAATACTGCTACTGAAAATTATTTCTAATGAGTCTTGAAATGTTAGTTTACGTTAGTTTCTCATGTTATTCATTAACTACAGTAACACAGACTGAAATTTAATTGAAATGTAGGGTTTATTAATGTGTCCTGTTAATATCATTCTTTTAATGAGCTGGTGAATTATAAGGTACATTGGGGCTTTTTAAAAGTGCTACTGTTGTGTCATATTTCCATAACTGCATTAAAACTTACTGTTACTTAGTTCATTTTTCAGGTTACTGAACATGTAAATTGATAGAAAAAATTCTTTCAGATAAACCAAACACAAATTATATACAGTTGTCTGGCAATAAAGGATTCTTGTTGCTTATGATAATTAAACAAAATCAATAGATTAACTATGAATGTAGTCATCTCACTTCACTTTCCTCTGACTGGAATTTAAATTCAGATGGTTGTTCTATTTGCTTTTTAAAGTGCATATCAAATTAAGGTGTCCAAAAAAAAGGAAAATGGAGCCTATCAAACCAAACTAAACCAAAAACCCCTATATCAAAATATCTGGTATTCTTACCAACAGGTAAGGAATAAACTAGTCCAACCGAATGGTAAATTTCAATGAGGTATTTCAATCCAAAATATGTTTAGCAGAGAAAACAAATCTGATGCTACTGAAGACAGCAATTAAGAGCTTTTAGAAAAATCAGTTCAAAATATCAAAGAAAATGCAGTGGATTTCAATGATCCCATACCTACAGGAGAAAAAAAGGAAAAAAAAAAAAGAAAAAAAAAAGATAAAAAAAAAAAGAGAGAAACTTTTTTCTTTTTCCCTGCCTCAGTATATCAGATGCTAAAAGTCTGCAAAAATGTTCAGGGTACTGATGGATTAAGAAGCATTAAAATGGCAGTTAAGCCAGTTAGGGAAGATAAACACAATGCAATGGACATGATAGATTTATTTTATTATTATTTTTTTTTAATCTCAGCAGCTGATAATGTGTGAAAACATTGAGGTCTCAATTCAGTTGTCTCGACATAGGTATGTGGTGCCTGAGGGTGCTTGGGACAGTGGCAGAGGTCTGGAAGGTGGGAGACAGGATGCCTGGGGGTGCAGCCCTTGCACAGAGGCAACTGGGCAGGGGTGTGGGCAGGGCACAGAAGCTTCTGTTCAGACAACTGACTCAATGTCACCGTATTCCTGTTCCCCTCTGGTGATAAAGCTGCTGTGTGAAGTTTTAGTGCAAAAGTTCAGATGGCCCTATTGCCACTGAGATCGGGAATAAGAAAAATCCCTAACACCAAGGTAGCATTAAGAAACAGGCATTCCTTTATGGCAGCGCTGGATGCACAGGGGATCACTACACCTAATGTGCCTGCCACATGTTTCATTACAACAAAATTATATAGTCCACTCTTATGTTTATGCATTACATTTCTTGGGGAAAAAAAGATCATACATATTCATTCAATAGGCAGTACTATGTTAATTAAGCATCACACATGCTTCTTACAGGTATCTCAGAGTCTTCTAAGGGGTCTCAAACAATAGTTGGCCCTATAGTTACAGCTGACTGATCACTGAACTTTAATTTACTTCCCTTATATGGAGAGTCCAAGGAGAGTCTGAGTTTGTTACATTAGTTACATATACAGTTGATCTCCTCAGCTACCATACTGTCTCCTCAGTGACTAAGTTTTAGATGACCTCTTCCCTCTTGGCATAAAATTACACACCCAGGGTTGGTAAGCATCTTCCCATATTGATTACACTGAAATAAACAATATAGTTGCAAAGCTAAAGGAGACTATATTACATGGCAACACTATGGTTTACTGATCAACTGTCATGAACCCCAACTTGATTTTGTCATTGTTTTCCTCTGAGAATTTGTCAGGAATTACATTTTAGGAAATCTTGCTTTGGACACAAGTAGATCAATGATTTCTCATCAAAGCTGGAATATTTTTTTTCTATCATAATGAAAGATCAGGTGGACCAGGCAATCCAAAACAAAGTGACTTGGAAATGGGGAATTAGTTATAGATCATCTTTGGACAAAATTAAACGTATTTTCTTTTTTCTTTTCTGTTAAGCAATGCAAAAAGTGATTAGAAGCTGGAGCACACAAAAAAGACCTGAGAAAGCATTCCAATATTGAAAACTACCTTGACTGGAAAGATCTTTTGTGTTTTGCATATTTTGGAATAAAATTACATTTTTTTAAAGCCATTTGACATTTTGTTCAAATGGACACCAGCACTAAGTAGAAACCTGTTTCCTTCATTCTTACTCATCTTTGCTCACTCGTTTGCTACAATTCTTTCTGAATAGAAAAATCTGCAAATGAACTGTGCAAATATATACTTATTTAAACTAGGAGACTTAAATCTGGTTACGTTGAGCAAAAATTAGTACATGTACGAAAATATATTTTTAAAAATTAAGCATCTCTGGGAAGTTTTGTTTGAGAGCACCTAAAATACAACAGCAAGTGGATAAAAAGGTAGACAAATCTGCTTGTAAAACTAAAACTCTGAAAAGACCTAATGCGAAGAAATAAATACAGTGGCTAAATTGCTCAAAAAAAAGCCCCCAACACAAACCCCAAATAAAAACAAAAAACAAACTAAAAAAAACCAAACCAAAAAGAACTGAAGAGTCTCTAAAACTGAATCATGTTCTGTTAAAAAACAGAAATACAGAGCTGAAGCAAAGAAAATTAGAAAGGACAATCACTGAGAATCCTATGACCTTTTCTAATGTATTATAATGATGCTTAGATTATAGCTTGGCCTCAAAGATGCAGTTGTGTTTTAAATATTTCATTCAGCATTCATTAGGATTCATTCCCTTATTTTTTCTTTTTTTAAAAGGTAAGTTTAGTTACTTTTGTTTTGTGGGGTTTTTTTGGCTTTTTTTGGTTTGTTTTTTTTTTTTTTTTTAAATGGAAAATGTCACGGGAAATCGGGGAAAATCTGCATTAGCAATATTTTGTTCACCTTCCCTGGCAATGTTGCTTTCCATCACAGAAGCATGAGGAAATAATACAAGAAGACATATTTAATAAGCTTTTGTCCCACAGTCACTTCCTCAGTTATAATCACTAAGTATTTGCTGTTAATTTTATTTTTGTTTCATATTATATCAGTTTCTAAATATAATTCAGATAAAAAAGATGTTCTAAATACTAATTCTTAGGTTAGTGACCACTTTAAAATAACATGATGTGGTTGCTATTAAAATGTAATTCAGCCTTTCAATAGATTGCTTGTGCCTGACAACTAATTTTTTTGTTACTCCCTTGGGTAGTTGCTAGAAACAGTCCCCAATGTAGATCCATCCCTTTACTGAAGCACAGAGAGGAAAAGCTGAAAAATGAGCAACAGGAACAGCTTGCTGATGAAGTTGAATGAAGAGCTAGTAATGATATTGATGACATTACTAATTACTTAGCAGGCAGAATTCAAAATGAGAATTCATTTGTCATCATGATATCATCAATCAGCTTTCTATTGCCTTGGGTAATAGGTTTGTGCTTGCTTGGTGCAGAATAGACTTCACTATATAACTGGCTTTGTACATTTTTGCGTTGAAAAATGGGCCATATATGATTTATTTAAAGAACGGTGTGCTCATGTTTATCTGAGGAGACCCTTCTTGTTAACTTGAAGATATACTAAATCCTTGAATGGGGGTGTGCTAGTTGTCCAGGCACAAGATACGTTAATTTGACGATATACTAAATCCTTGAATGGGTGACATAGGGAATGTTGTGCTAATTGTCCAGGTGCAAGATCTGTTAATGAGTTCCCGGAAAGTTAATGAATAGACATGAGTGACTTGTATAAAGAGGGGGCTGAAAGGTTCCTTTGGTGTGCGTGACTTTGGTGGAGCGATCCCCCATGCACCCAGCACTGCCGAATAAAGATAACCTCCGCTCGCAGATTCTTTGAATCAGCGTCTAAATTTTTACCTTTAGAAGTTTTATTCTTCTGGGTATTGTACTGTGGTTTTATGAATGTCCTCATGCAAAGGTTTGGTATTTTATCGTCAAATCCTATAGTGAATTTAAAGACCACATAATCTCTGCCCCTCAAAACAAGCAACTGTTGAACAGATTATTTTTAAGGGATCATAGCCTAAAGCCACACCTATCCTTGATGCTAAAGGAAAGTTATTCAAATTTGATACTGAAAAAGATTCAGATAGATGTCTAGACAGCTATTTTAATGAAAAATTTACAGTAAAGATATGCAAGTTCCTCTAATTTGTAGATGCAGGATCAAAAATCATAGTTCCTGAGTGCTTGAGTAGAAACGGTCTCTTTGGCATTGATTTAAGAAAACTGGTTTTTTTTCAGACAGTCCAATATTCCTAATCCTTCAGCCTGTGAACCAGTATCATAGTCCCAAGAGCCTGGAGGAAGCCTATCTCTTCCAAACAGCTGAGATTCCTGGCTGAGTCATCCTGGCCAGAGGGAGCTGGCCAGACTTTACCAGCTGTGCACTCCAAGACTTTCCTGTTTCTCGTCCAACTTGGCATCTCTGCCTTTTTCATCTCCTTTCTGGATTCTTGAATTCCTGCCTTAGCTTTCACAGGGACACTTCCCGTTTTCTTGGACATACACTGTGATCATTAGCACTTTGCTTTGAAGTAAGTAAAAGAGAATATCTGCTCGGTCAGAAGGGGACTGCTAATTGTCCCCTTGGAAGCCACCAGAGCTGTCAATGACTCACCCTACCAGCCCTCTGTCATGGCAGTGGAGGTTAACCTGAGTGTCACCCAGGGACCTGAATGAAAATGTAATCACCGCAGGGGCCTGCTAACCAACTGTAGTCGGCCAAGGCACTACTGACCTGAATCGGCAAGTACATTGTCCTTTAATATGCTTACATCACTATAGCCTAGTAATATATGCAGCTTGGAGGTACCCTAGAACTCATTAAACAACCTAATGGATCATCTGACAGTTGGAAAGGTTTTCTGTGTGAGCAAATGTTAAAGCAAATGTGTTAATTTGGGCCCATATTATTATGCCATCTCATTTGCACTGTTTTCTATCATTTTGATTAATGCCTAGATTGTGACTAATACATGGAAGGAATAAGGAATATGCATAAAACTACAGTCTCTGGATGTTCTTACCCTCCTTCTAGTTTGGTCATCTACCAAAAGAAAACATTAAAATAGAGAGAGGAAAAGTGTTAGTATTGTTTTTCAGTCTTATAAAATGTATAAGATTTAAAATGTATTGATTTTCTCTATATATCACTTCTTCTACAAGATAAGAATGCAATAAGTTTTATTTAGATAAATATCACCATCAAGGAAAAGCAATTTATATACCTTTTATTCAAAAGCAGAAGAGTTTTAGGAATGTTTTTATTATCTAGAAACATTCCCTTATTAAACAGATTCAGGAGAATTCAGGTGTTCCACTCCAGTGAGTTTATAATTGTGTCTTGGATTAAATGAAGGTCATTAATTTCTCCAGGACCCTTTGAAGTACATGTAGCTTGTCAGAAAATCTCCACAGAACTGAATTTAATTTGCCTTGTCTACGTTGTTTCTCGTTAAGTGACATTTCACAGAAGCTGAAGACTTTTATTTCTTCTGTTTACAAATGTTGGACAGATTATTTTTTTAAAAAAAAGTAAATATTACACTAATTAAGTTTTTTAAAATTAATAGTTGTACATGTATTAGGTTGTATTACAGAGAGAATTCTTAAAACACACTACACCTCCATGATCTCAAATTCTTTGCAAAATGGATGAGACTTAGGTGTATTTTCTGTCTGTCTTCAACATCTTGCATTTCTTACAATAATTGCCTTGAGCAGATTTCGGAGTATATTACAGTATCTTCTCTGAAAATCTGAGTTCAGGAAGCTCCTGCAGAGAAAAAAAGAAGATGGCATCCTAAATCTCATCCGAATCATACATGGAAATATCTTTCACAGAACTCTCCCAGAAGAAGGAGGTGTTTCTTAAAATGGCAAATGTACGGTCACAAAACTTAACTGCAATTTCAGACACTTGCATTTGAGGGTGTTTGAATATTGCATTACCCGTGCCTCACCTTGCCCTGTGCCGTGGCAGTAGAACAGACAGTTTGAGGTGCTGCGCCTGACTCTCCTGTGTGTCTGTTTCCATGATAAGCCGTGATAAGCTTTCGGAGGAAAGTAAAAGACATCCATAATGCATGCAAGCCAACATCCTTGTGATACAGGACAACTTAAATATAGACTTATTTTTCTGAATAAAGGGATGGTGTTTTCCTTTCTTGTGTAAGGGGGATGTGTCAATTTCGTTGGAGGCTAGTTTACTTTTGTTTTTCAGCCAATATATAGGGCCAGCTTAATCTGATAATGAGTTTGCAAATATAAATGCAGTTTGGAAAATTACTTATTATCACTATTATTTTCTGAATTTTTTATTTTCTCTTCTGAAAACGCCTTTACACAAAAGCACTCAAAATGGCCTTCCCTTTGTGTAATGGAAGATTTGGAGCAGGAAAGATTTCACTCACTGTGGCTCAGGCTGCCAGCCTTGTCAGAGACTTCTATTGACAGAAGTCTACTAGGTAACAAAAACGGAGCAGAACGAGAGCAATTCTATGACACTTTTTTGATTTCTTTTCTTTTTAATCTATCAGCTGTCTTCAGTCATGGTATTGTGTTGGGAAAAGCTTATTATTACTACATTTGTTCTTTATTTTTAAACAGAGGTGACTGACTACTCTTTGAAAGTACTCATTTGTTTTTCTCCCTGTCCTAATTATTTCTTCTTCCCACCCACCCACCCCCACACACACAAGAGCTGATACTCTGAAAGAGCTGTTGATTAATGACATTTAATGAGATAAATAGGTAGAATGGAAAACAGAAAGAGAAGCCTTTGATCTTTTCAAGCTATTAGACTAAATGATAGTGGAAATTTCTTAATATTTGTAGGAAGTTTTCTTTGGCCTCTTAAGTCTCTAATATTGTTGGTTACTCAGACACCTCCCAAGCTTTTAACCTCAACTTAATTAAAATACATATTATATCAATTGACTTCTATTATTTCAGCATCAGAGTCTTATCATGCTGTCATTATCTTAAATAAATGGGTGTTGTAATTATAGTAGTATCCATTAAAAATGTATCTCTTCAAATTATTTTATCCATAGGTAGAGGAAGTGTTTTTTAATATATATTCCAAACAGCCCTTCTATAATTGAGCATTTTTTTCTAGTTGGAAAGCTTATTCATTCTATGCACTTTTTTTTTTTTTATCAAGGAAAATATATGATCATTTATTAATAAAATACTGTAATTTATTTCAATAGTATTCTTTCCTGGAAAGCAGAAACATTTCAAAATTAAGGTCAGTATGAAAAAAACTCTAAAAGAAGTGTTTGGTCCTGAGAAATTCTTAATAGATCTTTGTAATAAATTTTTAATTATTATGTGTCATCTTATGGGCTGCTGGTAATGGACGTTTTTTTGTTTTCTTTTCTACACTACAGGTATTTGCTCGGGTGTACCCTTCTTGGATATTTTTTTTTCCCCCGCTTTATAATAGTATTGTTTAATCTCTTGAAGTTTTCTTCAAGGCTTTATTTTTTTTATTATTTTCACCCATACTTTGGTTATACCTCATTTTTTCTCCATTTCTTTTCTTCACATTTGAAGCCTTCTAGCCTACCAAACAGTTCTTTCTCACTACTAAAAGAACAACTTACATCTCCAACAGCATCATGAGTCCAGCCATCCTTACTCATTAGTATGTTTTTCAAAGAGGCATCTCTGAGCATACTGCTTCTCAGGTTTTGGATGATCCTTCTGCAAAAATACTTCTTTTAAATCTCCTTCAGTTCCACCTTTGCTATTATTTTTTATGATTTCCATGGAAAATTTGACAGCAGGTTGGCTGTCAATCTGTTCCTGCCATTGTCTATTGATACAACTGTTGATCGTTATAATCTCAGAATTTCTTCAGGGATATACAGATATATTGAGGAATACTCTTGGATCAACCTTTTGCCTAGATTGTAATCTATTTGCCTAAGGGACCAACTTTTTGTTTGGTGTTGTTACATTCCCTGACACAATGGAGTCCTTATTTTCTCTAAGTGTTATTCTGTTACTGCATTGGTAATACAGGGTAACAGAATGATTGTATTAAAAAAAAACCCAACCAACCAACCAAAACAAGAAACAAAGAAAGAAAAAAACCCAAACAACAAAAACAACCAAAAAAAAACCCCAAACCAAAACTGTATACAACTTGGCATTAATATTAAAAATAGTATGAAAATAACATGTTTGGTACTGGAGTTTTGCTTACTTTTATTCATAACAATTTTGACTGTAGATTCAGAGGCTGTACCATGGTGGTACATATTCACAAGTAAATTACATTCTTTAATATAAAATGTGTTCTACGCATAGCACTCTCCTTTAAATTAGTCTGGGGTAGGTACTGCTTTTTTGATTGCATTGAACTGAACTACTTTATATGAACCAAAAAAAAAATATATATCCAATTCAGTGTCCAAATTAGTAAAATTATTAAAAATGAAGGTGACACATTGAATATTTTTCAAAATGTTTGACACTAAGCCTATGTGTTGTATCTTTTCATGGTTTTCCAATGTTACACTTAACATATAACCTTTTACATGTGCTTCAATGGTGTTCTTTGCAAAAGGGAGGAAAACTTAGCCAGTTACTCTTCTAAATTTCACAGAACGTTCTCACGGTTCCTTCACCTTAATGGTGAGTAGGAGGCTTCAGGAGCTCTTACAAATTAGACAGAAACACCTGAGGTTCTAGTACTTCACAAATGTACTGTTGCATGCCAAGAATAATCTGATGTTCAACACAAAAATATTTTTAAGAAGCTATGTAGCTTCCAACCTAGAGAAGCAGCACTTGATGATTCTTAAATATCCTTCCTGTTGTATGGGCTGACGCAAAACTGGAGACAGTGCCTTTCTTTTTTCAATATTACTCTTACCTTGAAAAAGAAATAGTTGCAGTCTGCCGGTTTCTCTGAAAATGATTTAACACTAGGCAAACATCAAGATAAAGTCACGCATAACAATACAGTGATTAATAAAACAGTTGCTAGGTTTTGAGAAAGCTTTATGGAAATAAAACAAAGCTGAGCTTAAAATGACCTATACTTAATTTCACTCCACAATTTTTTTAACCCTGTTTAAATTGGCAGGTTGCTGACACAAGCACTTACATATCAGGAATCCAATCCATAGATCAGAATATGATCCCCGGTTTTTGGTTGAACCAAGTTAGCCTTTGGTATTAGGATAAAATTATCTGATGTAGCCATTTTCTGAGTATTTTTAGGCTCAAACCACTCGTAAATACTACTTATTAGCACAATATGTTATCAGTACTTTTCCATCCGTCATCTTATTTCTGAAAGAATTCATGTTATTGTGCAGCTCTAAATATATTCACATCCTGTCTAGGGGTGTTCAGTAAAGCCTGATCAGACAGGAAATAAAACTCTAATTACTAAATTAGCCAGTACTTACATAGCATGTCGGTTGGTTTACTAACTCAGTCCATTAACCGTTCAAATAGTTAATGAAAATGCCCTCTGTAGGCTTGTGAAGCAAACTTTCAGTCCCTGTGCATAATTTCTTAAACTCTGAGAAGTATAATTTGTATAATTAAATATGTAAGTAAGCAGCTATACAAACAGAAAAAAAGAGCATTGCTGAAAAAGAAAACAGAAAAAAAAGAGCTAAAGCTGAGGTTAGCACCCAGTCTTTGGAGTGGATTACCCTTAAAATGGATTACATATCTGATTTGTTTGCTCACTGTGTACCACGTTTAATGCTTCTTTAAAAAAACTTGCAGCTCTGCAGCAGGGATATAAAGGCTGCCTGTTTGCCTTGTCCTGACAGGGAGCCTGCAGAGGCAGGGGCAGGTTTCTCTTCCATTGGAAGTGACTAAGAAAGCCAGGGAGAGGTCAAGGAAAGGAGGGACAGAAACTTCTGGAGCACAGTTTGGGAGAGGGAGATGGAGCCATACACACAGTGGAAGAAATGCTGTAACACAGACAGAAGTTTAAGGGACTCTGAAAGTAGGAAATGAACAGTCAGGTCTGATATGTAATGAAAGAGGAATAAAAAGACATTTTTAGTAGGAATCTGCTAGGGTCTGTGCAGAACATGCCATACATGTTTTGCAATCCCAAGCAAAGTACACCAGAACTACTTCTCAAATACTGCTGCTTTCTTGGGAATGAAGTAGCTGCAGTTTGCCAGACATCCTAGAAATCATTTAACATTAGCCAAACATTAAAGCAGACAAACGTCTGAATTGCTGAAGCCCAGAAGGATACTAGAAGTTGCTTGTCCAAGTATAAAACTAGTGGGAAATGTCTGTTCTGTGTTAACAAAGTGGCCAGGACATTGCTTACAAACTTCTTCCAGTCTATTATGTTTACCCAGCAGAACTCAGTTGTCTTTATTTGTTTTCTTCTTACGATAATTAAATATTTCTTTAGAGAATAAAATCTTCTTTGTTTCCTTAAAAAGCCTGTTTTAAGGAAAAGATGCAGGAAGATCTACCTCAAAGCTTCAGCCAAGGTTTCCCTTGGACGTGTAAGGCCCCTGCTCAGACACAGAGGGACCATGTATCCCCCCCTTAGAAACCAACCTGCATCAGAAGGTTCCCCTTGTAACAGCCCCTACCTTTGCCAGCTGCTGGCACTCACAAACAACACCCACTAGTCAGTGCTTTATTTATTTATTTGTTTTTGTCAAATACTAGGGAAGAAATCCATTATCTCAGGACTTCATTCTAAATATTGACTTTCCTAATGTTTACAACGCTGATATTTATAGAGTACGAAGAGATCTAAATGAGTACTGGGATATCTTGAAGCAGAGTTGAGGATGTGGCTGTATGATTCCTATCAGCTCTAAGGGGAAATATTTCATGATTAAATCTGCTACTCTGCTTTGAAAAAGCTCAGCAAGTATGTTTTAAAACCTGCCTTCTAATATTCTATACTTATTTTGCTGGAATGGGATATACCCAAAAGAGAGTTTTCTAGTTTCTCCCAGAGCTCTTTCATGGGAGAAATCCACTTCCCATTAACCCTAGTGGTGTGTGCCTGCGCTACAGTCCCACGTTGGTTTATCCCTTTCATTTTCATTCCCTCCTGTCTCTCTGTAGGCATTAAAGTCATCCTAGCTTCCTTACACAGCCCTTATGACTTTTTCCCAGTCTCGCCTCTGACAAGTATGTGATCTTGCTCTTTGATAAGCGAGATAGGGCAAAGAGGGCAATAAAGAGTGCAAAGTGACAGCTTCTCTTGTCCTGTTCTCAGCTTTTACTTCAAAGGGAATGTAAACCACTCCCTTACACAGAGATCACAAGTGACATTGATTATTTCATTAGCTCAGCCTGTCATCAAGAAGATATAGCTACAATAACCTGGATCTCAGGGTATCATAAGGGTTTTGTCCATTCTTGAATTTTAAAATATGCCACACCACATAGATTGTTCCTGTAACCACTTATTTCTGGAAATCATTGTACTTAAATTGTTGTTAAAAAGGTACTTAACTACACAGTTCATTTAAACTCAAGACACTAAAGATTTGTAATTTAGTTCATTTAGCCAAAAATACAGTTCCACCAAAACGGTCAATGTTTTCAGCCTATGAACAAGTTATAAACAACCTGAGAAGAGCTCATGAGTATGTTTCCCAAAACACGCTTGTGCAATGCTGCCCTCTCTGCAGGTTCAAAAGAACCTGTTCCATTCTTGTCATTTTCAACCCTCTTCAGCTTATGGACCTAAAACTCTTTCCAGTCTAGATGAAGACCCTTGATTAGCAAATGTAAGCCTTATGACAAGCTAGGTTTTCATAAATTTCAACACTTCCTAACAGTAGTCTGCCACCATGCTACTGATACAATGCTGTAGTTGCTTCATGAACTTTTGTTCTAGTGTATAAAACCCCAAGCTTTTAGTTGCAGGTTGGCCGTGTCCTTGGGGCAGTGATGGTTTAGGCTTTGTAGTTCTTGTATGTAGAATCCCTTATCTTAGTCAAGGAATGTGTTGAGTGATAAGAGAGGGTCTGCAGCAGAAAAAGTAGGCCCAGCTGGTTCTGCAGTTTGTGAAGGAGTGCTGAGTAGGAGATACGTGCAAGAACCTAGAGGGAGTCATAGGGCAAAATCTTTTTTGAAAGCATCCTCTAATACATAATCAAGATACCCTATGTCGCCATGGCCCAGCTCTGGCATTTCTGCTAAATAGAAGTGAAATAAAACATTAAATGTATCTCTCAACCACCTCAAACCGATTGCTGCAGCCTGCATTCTACCTAGCACTTGCAAAGAGAAGAAAGACAGGGAGCTTTGCTCATCCCTTCAATCAGTCTGAAAAATAACCAAAAAAACAACCAAACCAAAAAATGTCTTATTAGTTGAGTTCCTGCTTCCCTGCACTTTGCAGCACAGGGAACTTTCCAATACTGTTTCAGAGACACCTTGATGAGAGAGAACCACACCGCACCCCTTTTTCCATCCCCACGCTGAATGGCAGGGCAAGCCAGCCATCAAGTTACAATGTGCCTGGAGAAACTGACCTGTACAACCCTCTTCAAGACTCCAAAAGGAATTCTTACAGGACTGCCACCAGTCTCCAGATACAAATCCCTTTCTATATCTGACAGCAAAGAAGCTACACGCCTACTAAAATTCTACTTTTTTATTAGTTTTTTTCCTTACCAAATACCAAATTCCAAATTCAAAATACAAATTAATATGAATATGCAGGGAATAATGATTTCCTGAATAGACAGTCAAGCAGACAGATAGAATGAGGCCCAGGGTAAACAAAGAATCAAAATCTGAGACAGCCTAGAGAAGGCCAGGAAGTTTCAAGGAATTTGGGGAAGAGTTGAAGAGATGAAGAAAAAGAGATGTTTACAATGAAAGGGAAAAACATGTTAATTCTACTGACAGAGATTATAACACTAAGGCCGCCAGTAATTCTATTAACCACATTTACTTATTTTTATAGAAAAATATTTTCACATTTTCTTCTAGGTTTAGCTTAAGGAACAGAATCTAATGATTTTTATGTATTTGATATTATAGTTTTCCCAGAGTCCTGAAGAACTGGCTGATGTAGTTGCCAAGCCACTGTCCATGATATTTGAAAAGTCATGGCAGTCAGATGAAGTCCTTGGTGACTGGAAAAAGGGAAGCATTGCACACATTTTTAAGAAAGGTAGAAAGGAGGGCCCTGGGAACTACCATCCTGTGAGGCTCACATCTGTGCCTGGGAAAATCATGGAACAGACCCACCTAGAAGCTATGCTAAGGCACATGGAGCACAGGGAGATTATTTGAGGCAGCCAGCAGAGCTTTACCAAGGGCAAGTCCTGTGTGACCAACTTAGCAGCCTTCTATGATGGACTGGCGGTATCAGTGGACAAAGGAAGAGCTACGAATGTCATCCATCTGGGCTTCTGTAAGGCCTTTGGCATGGTCCCCCACAACATTTTTCTCTCTAAATTGGCGAAATATGGATTTGATGGGTGGACTGTTTGGTGTATGAGGAATTGACTGGGTGGTCACATCCAGAGAGTAGTGGTCAACGGGTCAATGTCCAAATGGAGATTGGTGACAAGTGGTATCCCTCAGGGATCCATATTTGGACCAGTACAGTTTAATATCTTCATCAATGACATAGTGTGATGAAGTGCACCCTCAGCAAGTTTGCAGATGACACCAAACTGAGTGGTGCAGTTTCTGTGCCTGAGGGATAAGGTGCAATCCACAGGGATCTGGACAAGCTCAAGAAGTGGGCCCATGTGAACTTCATGAGGTTCAACAAAGCCAAGTGCAAGGTCCTGCACATGTGTTGGGGTAACCCCTGGTATCTATACAAGCTGGGGGATGAAGGGATTGAACGCAGCATTGCTCAGAAGGACCTGGGGGTACTGGTGGATGAAAAGCTGGACAAAAGCCAGCAATGTGAGCTCACGTGCCAGAAGGCCAACTGTATTCTGGGATACATCAAAAGAAGCGTGGGAGCAGGTTTAAAAGACTGTTTCTCCCCCTCTACTCAGGTCTCATGAGACCACACCTGGAGTGCTGTGTTCAACTCTGGAGCCCTCAGTACAGGAAAGACATGGACTTGTTAGTGTGGGTCCAGAGAGGTGTCACAAAAATCATCAGACCGTTGGAGCTCCTCTCTTATGAGGAAAGGCAGATAGTGTTGGGCTTCATCAGCCTGGAGAAGGCTCCACGGAGATCTTGTTGAAGCCTTTCAGTACTTAAAGACAGCTTATAAGAAAGGGCTAATTTTTTTAGCAGGGTTTGATAGGACAAAGGGTAGTGGTTTTAAACTGCCCCTTGTTTAAAAGAGGGTAGATTTAGACTAGATATAAAGAATAATTTTTTTTATGATGGTGGTATAAAGCATTGAGACAGGTTGCCTAGGGAGGTGGTAGATGCCCCATCCCTGGAAATATTCAAGGTCAGGTTAAACGGGGCTCTGAGCCACCTCACCTAGTTGAAGATGTCTCTGCTTATTGCAAGGGGGGATTGGACTAGAGGACCTTTAAAGGTCCCTTGCAACCCAAACTATTCTATGATTCTACAATTATCTATTCTACTTTATATTATATACATATATATGATTCAACGTACAAATTTATGAAAACAATAGAAAAAAATGGTAAGACTGGTACACTCAAGAAAGCAACACAAACACACAAACACATACGTGATTTAAAACAGTAGTAAATTTTTAGTCTGAGTTTACTTGTTTAATTGTCCTGAGTGAGTTGATCTATCTTAATTAAATCAGTTGAGTCTCTACAGTAAATCAAAAGGCCTTATAGAGGAATATGATTGATCTAGCCTTTACACTGTGCTAAAGTTTCCATCTTTTATGTAGATCTTCAAAATAAATATTTATTAGGGAAATAATTTTTAAATATAGTTGCGATTAGTTGGGACAAATAAAACCACAAACAAAATAATAATTGCTATTTGTAGGTTTACTGTCCTCATGCTAGAAGCAGTAGACAAATTCTGCAGTCTACCTCACATTGGGTAGGTTCTTTCATTTTGTGTAACACATTCATCTGACCCTGGTATCATTACTTTCTCATTTATTTATCCCCCCTCCCCGAATGACAGCATTTAGCTTCAAGGGAAAGCAAGCCTTCCCTCTCGCTATACATAAAAGCAATAGCTCCTGTCAGTACTAGGTCATCTCCAAGCTCACTTCTGCTCCTGCTGTTGATGCTAAATAAGTGCAAGGGCTCTGAGATGGATTGGTGACATTGCCGCTAGCAATTGCAACCAAACCCTCCTGGGTGTAAACTTATGGCAGCATCCCCTGGCCTTCCTGAGCAGATGCATTTGCAAATGTTTTCACCTTGACCAAACATGTCAGACTCATAATCTCAGCGTGTTGGTTGCTGGTGGAGCGCAGTGTCTAGCTACCAGAAGTGGGAATTGTCTCCATTTCAGACCTTTCTTGTTTTACCAGCTTTCACATCTGCCACTTCTCTTGTATTCCATGCCAGGTATGATGTAAGAACTAGGGCAAAATTCTAGTGTTGTCCCACAGGCACGTTCTCTACCTGGCGCCCAGCGCCAATTCACGCACCGAGTTGATTCCTTTATTCTGCTTCGCGCCGGGTAGCGAGCTAGGTGGTCACTGACAAATGCCTGGCTCCCCAGTTATCAAAACTTTACATTATTTATACATTTCAACAAAGACATCAGCCCTCATTGATTACAAGTTGCTCAAGTCTTTCATTATTTAGTTCTCAGTTTCCTATTTGTTAAGCAATTCTCTCGTTTCCTGTGTTGATCATTCCACATGCTCAACCTCTACTTCGTTTTAAGTCAGGGGGGGTTTCTTGACCCAGTCAATGCATCTGTGGTCGGGATCTCCCCATGCTAAAATTACCTTTGTCTTAGCTTTGCTGAGCTCATTGTTTGTGAAGAGCTTTCTATCAGCTCATCTATCTTGTGGAGGGGCTTCCTTTGTGAAGGTTCTTTTCTAAATAAAAGAATTTGCTAGTGCTTAACGCAGCGCTTAGCAGGACATATAAATGCTTGTAATCTGAATTAGCCCTTAACGACTCATTCTCTCTTTGTCTTAAAGTCAAACGACTAACAATACATCCAGTTGTTTCATATCACTAGGACAACCGCCTCTTAAGAAATCTTCTTGAACCCTAATGAAAAAGAAAGTAGGCAAAATGAAAAGTCAACTTGCAAACTATGTGTATTTTTTTATTATATAGATTTTAATGAGCATGGTAGAAAGGGAAACAAGACTGAAGTTCAAGGAAGGTGTGTGGTAGGTAAAGAATGAAATTGCTACCAGCGATAAACCTTGTAATGAATTACTGTATTTGATTCCAGTACTAGCTGTTACTATGTATGCATATAATTAATTCCTAGAGTGCATCAAGACTTTTATTAAATATTAAATCTGAAAAGGTATCAACGGAAAGTTAAAAGAAAAGGTCCGAGTTCCCAAAAAACTTAAGCAAATAATTCCAGCCACAGGCCCATAATCCCGTTTGGTAACTGTGTAAGCAACCTCAACCTTAATTTTAGAGGATGGGTAAAACAAAAGGGCAGAAAATTGGTGTGAAAGAAAAAAAAAATCTCTAACAATTGATTTAAAGAATCACTTTAACAATATACGAGCGAGCGGAGGTTATCTTTATTCGGCAGTGCTGGGTGCATGGGGGATCGCTCCACCAAAGTCACGCACACCAAAGGAACCTTTCAGCCCCCTCTTTATACAAGTCACTCATGTCTATTCATTAACTTTCCGGGAACTCATTAACAGATCTTGCACCTGGACAATTAGCACAACATTCCCTATGTCACCCATTCAAGGATTTAGTATATCGTCAAATTAACATATCTAGTGCCTGGACAATTAGCACATTCTCATTCAAGGATTTAGTACATCTTCAACTTAACAATATTAACATATCTTGTGCCTGGACAATTAGCACACTCCCTGTGTCACCCATTCAGGGATTTAATACATCCTCAATTTAACAGTAAGGGTCATCTCAGACAAACATGAGCACATTGTTCTTTAAATAAATCGTATATGGCCCATTATTCACAAGGAAGGGCTAGTGAACAGAACCAAGCAGTTATTTATCTAATCTAAACTGAGAAATCAAAGTACAGTCAGGGATGTTTTTCTTCTCACATTGGACTAGAAAACAAAATTACGGTTATGTCCTATCTCAGTTTTTTCTTTTCTTCATTCAAAATACACTTAAGAATAGTTAAGAAAGTTTAAATATCAGCATTTTATTTAGTGTATAAGATTCAAACTGAGAAGGGTAAAGGGTGAAAGGAACATGCTTATTACACCCTATAACAGTGTCACTGAAAAAAAAAGCAAAAAACCAATAAATTTGGCATACGGCAGGGTTTTCCCCGATACTTATGTAACAAGACACCCACCCTCTCTGTCGTTCCAAGTGACCTAAACTTGGAGGAAAGCCAAGAGATGACTTAGGGTAGTGCTGAAACACATTTCAAACTCTGCCTATGCTATATGTTTATCCCGAACCCAGTGCACGGATGACTGAAGAACTCAGGGGTTTGATGATGGGAGGTTCTTCTATTCTCTTCCTTTTATATGTGGGAGGGTTTAACACAAAACGCCAAATTAAGTGTTTTGCTGGGGCTGTAGGAGGCTGGAAGTCAAGTCACACTGACTTTCAGTGGAATCTGGGTTTGTGACTCCCATTGGGGCTTGTGAAATGTCATCCTTAATTGGCATAGAAAAAAGCTTACATTATTCTACATTAAAATTGTGGTGATATCATAGGATTGTCATAGAAAATTGTTGGAATTACACAGTGATATGTGTTAATTTTTCCATATCACCACCCAATAAATTCTCCAATTAACCCATATCATTGCTTTAATATCGTGTACTTTGGGGAAATATTTTCAATTAGAAACTCAACAGTAGGAGTGGAGAATTGGATAGGATGCCTAAAATTGGATTTACTTTGCTCCTTTTCCCTTAAGATTAAAATAGGGTTTTGAAAAATAACATTTTTTCTTTATGTCTTTTCTTATCAGCTTTTTCCTTCCAATGAAATTAATGAATGATATAAAGTCAGAAAGTACAGGAATAAAAGTCAAAGAAGATTTGTACATTTATTAAAAGGAGACATATCATTTAGAATAGTCATAAATGAGTGGTAACTGTTTTAACCATCATCAAAAAATGAACAGACTTTTTCCTAGCCCATTTAATTCTTGGCAAAGGCCTCAAAGTGAATAGGTTTTACTGGAAATTAAAAAACCCCATCCCAACAACGACAACTACAAGCAAACAATTTTTAATCTCTAAAAGCGTATGTTATTTTCCATTTGTAATTCAACACAATTGAATACAAGGTGCTTATCGTAAAGAAGCTGTCTACTGAACTGTCTCTGTTGAGAGAGAAATGGGATGTATTTTCTATTCCTGAGAGGTCAGGAAGGGAAAGGACAAGTACAGGTATATTTATGGAGTTTTGCCAGAGGGCACAACTTAGGTGTTTATGAGTTCAGTTTGTTTGTTTTGGTGTCTCTTTGTTCAGGGTTTTCCTTTGTTGTTGTTTCTTTACCTGTGTTTTGCTTTTACAGCTGTTTTTATAGTCTTGTTGGCACTGACCCAGAAACTATTGCTCAAAGTCCACATTTTGCATGAGTATGTTTCCTGACCTGGGGTTGGTTTTATACAAAATCAGACCTGAGGTTCTCAATATGCTTTTACAGTCTCAGTACATTTTTTTCCTTTCACATTCTGTTTTCATGTTCTCATGCTGAAGGATACAAGGAGATCTCATTGATTGCAAAGACTAAAACATATGCCCTAGGTTTGGAAAACTGAAAATCCAGAAATTCCTAAACTAGCTCTAGAGTGATTGTGACAGCTTCATTCAGACACACTGTTAGAATAGCAATCAATGTGCCAACCACCATGTTTCATACACGTAGGAGGCACATAACTGCTGAATTCCTTCTAGAACCTGCGGAATTCCCTGTTAGAACCTCCATAAAGTCATCAGTTACTTTGGTCAGTAAAGACCTTGTTTAGAGAAGGAAATAATGAAATATACTAAGAAATTACTTTCAAGGATCAGGCATTGCTTAAGCAAAGAGATTTTTCTTATAGCACTTTCTTTTTTTATTCACTTTTAAATTGCATATAATATCAATCTCACATAAAACTAGTACTGAAAGATTTGGATCCACGCAAGGACGATATCTGAAGGGTACCTAAAATACCTAAGTATTAAATTTAGATTCCTCAGAAGATCAGTCAACTGACTTAATGCCCCTTGGTGCTTTTTCCCCCTTGTTAAAGGTCTTGGAGTCTCTTCCCTTAAGGCTGGCTGGATTTGCTGTGTGTGTATGGGTTTATGTTTTCACTCAGCTCAACCGGTAAGACCCATTCCTCAGCCTTGTAGAAACCATTCCAAGATATGCTTTCACGGTTCCTTCCCAGATATCCACTGATACAATACAAACCCAAAAGAATAAATTTCATTCATTCTTGCTCAAAAGCTTATCTGTTAATTTGTTTTCACAGCATGTGTGATATACAGGATTTAGAATCTATGGCCTTCCCCCAACAGCTGAATTCCTGCCTCCTTCTTAATAAGCTTAATTCATAAAGAACTAGTTTTCAAAAACTCAAGATCTAGCCTAAGAGTTCAAACCCCATTGCCCTCTCATGCACTTTCTGTAGTCTCAGACAACTTTTTTGTTGACTGCTAGAGATTCTGTGAGGGAATTTAAAACCTCTACGCTCATTGTTTGCAGAACAAGGTGTCTAATTCAGCACTGAACACGTTTTGACTACAGGAGATGTAAGAGTTTCAAGTTATAAGCCTTGCAATAGGCTTGCAGGGTCAGGTACCTATAATGCACAGCTATTTAGATGGAGTTCAATTTATAGGAAAAGTATTATATTTTCTGTAAAGATCATCCTAGCACTTGCATGCTAACGTAAATCATGTGCATTTTTATTTCTCTGGCTCAAGAGATACTTCACAGAGAAATAAATCTGAAGGAAGGGTAGATGATGTTCAGTCTAGATTGGGAAACATTCTAACAACAGGGAATCAAAGTCTTTCATTTGAGATACTGTTAATAGATTTCAGTAGATCATGAAGAAACAAACTGCCACACAATGTCATCTCCATGTTACTTGGAATGGTGGGATAGTAATTTTTAACAAAATTGTCACAGATTAAGAAACTATGAATGCCAGCTTATATAAATGGCTAACATCAGCTTGGAATAATTTCCCGTTCTTTAACAAACATAAGAATGGCAAATAAAAAACCTAAACTCTAGAAAATATTAAAAAAAAAAAAAAAGCCATTTAAAAGTGTTGCAAATGCAAATAATTATCTCTTCACTAATCAAATCCATAATGCCATTATAATTTTTACTTCCTGGTAAATGAAAAATACATGTCAGTACTTGATTCTTGTTCAGTGCAGACTTTAATTGCTTTGACTTCTTGTTATTTGCATTGCTATGAAAAATCCAATGACCTTTATGTTACATCAGAACATCAGAGGAAATAGAGATACATTTCTATCTTCAGATGAAAAATACTATTTGTTTTTCATGTTCCAGTCTGTTGTTGGGACTTAAATCCCCTATGGGTGTATTTTAAACTAAGACCTCAAAAGGAAACATGCTTATTTCTTCTCTCTCAAAAGAGATGCAAATAAGAGTCAGACAAATTGCAATTCATGATCATGCATAAAAACAATCCTTCAGCTTTCTAGCCCTCCTTTTTGCCCCTTGACATTTTATACAGAAATTTTATTAACACTTTCTTAAGAACAAACATATATTTCAAGTTTAAATGACATATTGTATCTTTTTCTCCTTTTTATTTTGTATTTTGCATTAAAATGATGTTCTACTCATCAGTATGCTAACAGTAAGGAATAGGATTTTCCCCCTCAATTTTTTCTATTATTATAAATTGATAATGGAGACTAGCTTCTCTGTAGCCCAAACCTTCCTTAGTAATAAGGACCGGGCCATTTTCTAGCCCAGTGTTAAGTTTTGCAGTATGGGAGGCGATATACAAACTGCAGTGAGAAATCACTGAGGAGTTTGATTTTAAAATGTGTTCCACCGTATAAATCCTGATTTCTGCTAAACATCAGGTGCTTAAAAAACCCTTTTGTACTGAAAGTGTTATCAGTGAGTTTAGCTTACATATCTGTTTTTTGTAGACTTTCCCAGTGCACAGCTAGATTCTCCCCTGCAGTATGTAGGAGGCTATCTGAATTAATGCTTCTGCAGTTTACAAAACCTCTTGTGCTACATAATTTAGCTGGATGGAAAAAGATGGAATTAGATCTCTCTTGGCAGACTCAGTGCAACCACTCACATATAAGCTGTCCTGCTGTTCCCTCTCTGAAAAGCTATTGTCTTTCTATCATTGTAGACTTCCATCTTGGCAAAATTGCGTTGCTACAGTGTGATTTCACGGGCTTCATTTTAAACAGAATTATTTATGCTATTCTTACAAAATCTAAATCATCATGAGAGCCTCTAGAGTGAAGGTTAATTCTGTTGCCAGCAGCTGTAGCTTCACCCGCTGATGCTGAAGCTTGTGGTGGCAGCAATTACTGGCCATCCCTGGTCTGATAAATTTGTGTTTTCCCTTTGATCAAATATGTCAAGCTATTAATTCCGTATAATCATTGATCACATGAAGTGCCAGACCGTCTTGTTTTAGCATCATTCACATCTGCTGCTATTTTCCAGTCACACAGGTAAAATGCATTGACCTAGAGCATGCCACTTTAACCTCAGCACCCTTACGTAGAAGAATGCCAGCTGCTTCTGAAATACTGTTCCCAGCCACCTGAAATCCCAAGAGGTGGCATGCTAGCTGAAATTATTAACTACCCCGACCACTTAAAAAAACCACAACAACAAAAAAACCCAAACAAACCCAAATCCAAAAACTAAGCCAAAGAAAAAAAATCAACCACTAGCCTTCCTGGCATCACATACTTGTTAAATGTGCGATGCTAAGTACTGCAGCACCTTTTTGTTTTATCACAAAACAGTCCCCAGCAGAGAACTGCCATTTACCCTAAGTTCAATGAGTGACTGTGGCCCGGAGGAAATATTAGTGAAAGATAAATTACAAACTGAAGCCTTCATGTAACACATTTTTCTACTAGATACTGAGGAAACTTGGTATAAATGCATTCACCTTTGGGTACACAGAAGTATGAGAAGTGGGTGCGTATAGAGTACGGAGACAGTGGGTTTGGCATTGATAATGTACAACTGTGACCTTGCTTTAACATGGTGCAGCTGTGATCCTGCAGCAAAGAAGTAAATAACTTTGAGGGAGTATGAGAAGAAACCTGGATGAAACAGAAACAAAGGAGGAATGTGATCTCACCCTAGAAGATAAGGAAACAGCATGAACAGCAGAGAGAAGCCTATGGTGAACAGCGGCTGGGCACGTGGACAGTAGAGTTTGCCCAATTCTAAAGTTTTTAGCAGCACGTGCGCAGAGTATAAACTTAGAAAAGCTGTAACTAACTAACAATAAAGGTCTTTGCTTCGCCATCCTTGTAAAGTCTGCCTCAATTGCCACAAATGGTGACCCCGATGTGGTGGTCAATAAGCCACGGGCCATAGAGTGGTTGGTGATGACACCCAGCTGAACTCAAGAAAGCAGCAGTACAGAGACCTGTTCGGTTCAGACCTCGGCACTTCTACAGGTGAGCAGCTGGGGAGGTTATGGGTTCACATATGTTAAATGAAGAAAAATTTATATGGGACATAATGATGAAAATACTGGAATGGAGAAGGGTGAAGAATGATGAAGCAGCTGTGAAAGTTTTGCTTGCTTGGCTGTGCAAGCACGGACATGCTGCGGATGCCACAACAGCATTTCACACTCAGCTTTGGGAAGAAGCAGGAAAGATACTACTTAATGCAGCATCAAAGGGAGATTCTATGACAACCTCTTCTTTGACAATGTGGCACTTAAGGAGGCTCATGGAGCCCCAAACCAGTGGTGTAGCCTGACTGAACCAAGATCCACAGAAACTTTGTGCACCCATCACCTACAAAACAGGTGAGCAGTTGGGAACAATGGGAGGGAAGTTATCCAAAGATCAACAGTGCAGCCTGGATGTATTGCAATGGCTGCTTGCAGCTCAGCAACAAGCTGTGATGGGTCCGCAGCTAGTGACTCTGTTAGAATGTATCCATGACAAAGTGCCAGACTTTCCACCTGATGCCACTTCGCAAATTCCTGCCTGGCAAGTGGTCAGCAGACCATTGTATGATGCTGCCACAGAGGGGGACTTCTGACTACTCTGCCAAGTGTGGACTTATTCTATTAATAGTGCTAAACCAGGGGAAGCTGTAAATTCCACTGACAGCGTGACTCTTCTTAACACATCAAGGATGGTGACTCTGTCCACACCTCCTCTGCCCCCAGAGCTCCTGTCACTGATTGCAGCAACCCTCACAGCACAGGACCAAGTGAGGAAACAGGACAACTCAGACAGAGATTCCATTGACACTGATAAGCCTATTGATCCAGGTCCTATAGATCCAGAAAATGAACCAGACCTTTTTCTTCCACGCTCAATGCATTGACTGTGTTTTTGGGGAGGGTGAAAGGGGGTCCGGGGGATCAGTGGCAGGAATGCAAGCAGGAAGCGCTTGAACAAGGGGATTTGGGAGTTGCTATGGCATGTCCAGTATTTTGTCAGCCAAATCAACCTCCAGAGTGGCAGCCTGTGCAATATGAGGCTGTTAAAGTGTTAAGAAAAGCAGTGCAGGAAGGGGGGATTCATAGTACATTTGCTGTGCCCCTTCTTGAAGCAAGGGCAGAGCCTTATACACTTGCACCGCATGATTGGAAGTCATTGCTTTGTATGGTACTAACTCAGACGTAGTATATGATGTGGTTATCTGATTTTTGTGAGCTATGTGTAGTGGCCTTGATTGAAAACCTTAATCAGGGAACTGCTGTTAACTATGAGCAGTTGGCTGGGGAAAATAAATATGCCAATTCTGTGACTCTGACAAGGTGTCCCAGGGACGACTATTTGCAAATGAAGGAGATGGCTATTAAGGCAGTCCAGATACCGGAGTCTGGGTGAGCCTCTAGTGAGTCATTTGCTACAGTCTTGCAGGGTACTAGAGAGTCATAAACTAACCTTACTGATTGGCTTCAGAATATTTTGCAAAATGTCAAGCGTGAGGAAGCTCGAGGGTTGCATTTAAAATGACTAGCTATGATATAGCCAATGCAGGTTGCAAGCAGACATTGCAGCCCTTTAGCAATTGCAACCCCTACATGTGTCAAATGTTTACAATGCAGAACGCACAGCATCCTGTAACTCTCAGGCTGAGTTCTGAAATGCAGTGCAACACATTTTTGCTTCTCTAATCTCTTCTGCAGGAATAGTACACGCTCTTAACTTGCTTCATAAATGAGGCTGTTAGCTTGCTAAAGAAAGTAATACTACAAATGCTACTTTTTCTGGCTTGTAAGAAGATGTCAATTCTGTCTGTCATATGTTGCTACAGAACCAACCGCTATTGATTTTTATTGTTTGCACAGGGACATGGGTGTGAAGACTTTGATGGGATGTGTTGCGTGAATCTGAGTGACCACTCTGAATCAATTCACGAATGCATACAAAACTTAAGACTTAAAGATCTGCAGCAGAGCCAGGGGCGGGATGCCTTTGGTCTCTTCTTACAGCTGGGAAGCTTTGGGCCATGGATCAAAATATTGCAGAATTCATTATAATTGCCTTAACTACCTTATTGATGTTTGCCTTATGTTTCCCATGCCTTTTTTTTCTGTATTCAGCATTTAGTTGATCATAGCATAAATCAGGTCATGGTCACCCAGCCACACAACCTTTGCCTCGTTGCATTTAACAAGCAACAGAAAGGAGGCTGATGATGCCCCATCGAGAAGTGGAGCCTGGCCCGTGGCTCTGCAGACACAAAGCTGGCAGAAACTCCACTGTGCCTGGACCCCTGCCCCCTGTGCCCTGTAATGTGCCAGGAACTCCTTTGTGGGCAGTGTTCTGAAAGCTGTGCTGGCAAAAGATGCCAATGAAGCCACTGGAGGTGGAAATGCCTTTACCAAGGACAAACCTGCCTTGACAGGAAAGCAAATAGAGCCCAAGACCAGTGTGCTGGAGAGCATGAAGGAGCCGAGAGCCATGGTCTCCGACATTGCCATGATGAGCTTCCGCATTCAGGAGCTGGAGCAGAGCAAGTTCAAGGCACTGCAGAGAAAGAACTCCAATTTGCAGCTCTGTCTGGAAACGGTGACATCTAAGAGGCAGGAGAAGATGGACACCCAGGCTGCCACCATTGTCAAGCTGAACAAGGCACTGAGGGGCAAGCTAGAGAGTGAGAAGGAGCTGCAGGATGCAGTGAAGCAGCAGGAAGACAAGATGCTGCAGCTCATCAGCTGGAGTGGGGAAGTCAAGAGGTTGAAGGAAGAGGTCTCTCAGCTGAGTTGTGCACTCCAGCACATGGAGACAGAGTCCAAGGTGCTGTGGAAGGAGGTGCAAGGGCAGGAGCCCAAGGTGAACACTGCCCATGTTCAGGAGACAGTCCTGCTGCGGCAGGAGTCAGACAAACTATGGCTGCTGCTCCTGAAGAAAGAGAATGAGAACCTGCTGCTCTGACAAGCGCTTGGAGCAGATCAGAGAGCTGGTGCTGAGGCTCCAGCATGTCCAGAAAGTGCTGAGAACCCACAAAGAGTTGCAGGAGAAGATGAAAGAGGTCCCCTGTCAGCTGTTTAGTCATGGCAGCGAGCTGCCAGGAGCTCCACAGCCTGCTGCAGTACTTGGGCCTGAAGCCAGGCACTAGCAGCAAGGAAGCTGCCGAGCCGCTGTAGCCTGTAGCATGAAACCTTCCTGGTTTTAATGCTGTAATTATTGACTAAATAAAATTTTGTTGGCTTTCAAAAAAAAAAAAAAAAGATAAGTTACTTTACAATTGTTTTTCTGAGTCTTATTAAACATTTTTTTTTTTTCAATTACTCTTCTGTTTCTAGAAATATGTTTTTTCATTATGTGTGTTTTCCAGTTAAGGGGTAAAAAGTGGAAACTAGTTGTTCGGATGACAACTGCAACCTAAGCTAATTCTAAGCAGTTTGAGATAAAATGAAATTCTGAATTTTGTTCATAAATTATAATTGAGTGCTCAACTTTTTTATTTCCCTGTTTGTGTATAGTTCTTTATGTATATAAGAACAGAACAACAACCCACAAAGCAACCAGATCATTTTGAGAAACTTTTGTAGTTAACTTCTGCATTTATTTCCAGTAATGATCTAAATGTGTCTGTTCACTGCATTTATTTCCAGTAATGATCTAAATGTGTCTGTTCAGCTGTTTGTTTAGTTCTGAGTTTTCATTGTATGCTTTCAGGTTCTTTGAAAAGCAGAAATAACAGTTGAACAAATATTTAAAGTAAAACTTTTTTCTACACAATTTCCACTTCCATGCTTTAGAATGGAGGCACAGTGGAACACTCGCCCAATTGTAAGATTTCAAGAGCTTTTAAGTATGTTTTATCTTTTTCTTTAGGATCAAAAATGTTTCATAGCAGCTCATATACAGAGTTTACAAGTCAAACAATTTCTCATGTTCATTTGGTTAAAAGTTTCTGTTAAAATATTTTCATAAAGTTTCCATAGCTTATTGCATGCTCTTATAAGTAATCATAAACCTACATGCTGACCTCTATATGAAATGCAGTGATAACAAAAGTTTTACGTTCTGTGAACCTGATTGAAATGTACAAATGTACATATAAAACAAAGCTAAAATTGGTAATTAAGTGATAAAAAAAAAAAAAAGGAATGAACAGTCCATAACATGTTAAAGGTTAAAGCAGGATTTTGAAAAACAAAAAGGGGTAATTATAGAGCATGGAGACAGTGGGTTTGACATTGATAATGTACAACTGTGACCTTGCTTTAACATGGTGCAGCTGTGATCCTGCAGCAAAGTAGTAAATAACTTTGAGGGAGTATGAGAAGAAACCTGGATGAAACAGAAACAAAGGAGGAATGTGATCTCACCTCTAGAAGATAAGGAAACAGCATGAACAGCAGAGAGAAGCCTATGGTGAACAGCGGCTGGGCACGTGGACAGTAGAGTTTGCCCAATTCTAAAGTTTTTAGCAGCACGTGCGCAGAGTATAAACTTAGAAAAGCTGTAACTAACTAACAATAAAGGTCTTTGCTTCACCATCCTTGTAAAGTCTGTGCCTCAATTGCATGATCCAAGGTACCTAAAATTCCAATAATGGTCCTAAAGGTAGGGTGCCATAAACTAAAATGAGATGGAGGAATGGTATCACAAGGAGGAACATAAGGCCCTTGATCTTTAAGGATCTTGTGAGTCATGCAAAACACCTGTTAAATTTATGTTACACACACTAGAGCCCTTCTGTAATAACTAGAGCATGCTACTCCTATGACGGGTAAAAAGTAGTATGTCCAGACTGACACCCCCCTCCCCCCCCCCCCCCCTTTTTTTTTGGTAATTTTGTACCAAGTCGGGGCAGAAAGTCAAAATTCTGGGAATATTGTGTGATAATAACAACCACTGTCTATTAAAGAAAAACACCAGCACCTCGCCAGTTTCAGATTTTTATGCTTATTTGGTTTCTAAATTATCTATTTTGGGCTCAAGTTTCTAAACAGAAAACCACTTGGTGAGCAAATTGAAATTTTCATTTGGGAAAATGCATAAATGGGACTGACTATTTCAGAATTGTCTATTCCTGCTCTTCTCCCCATAGTAAATAAATCCATGTAACAAGAACATTTCCTCCAAACTTTGTTTCAACAGCACTTAATTTTCTGATACTTTCAAGAAATTTTACATTGCAGTAAATGCAATAACCATGTAGTATCATGTAATGCTCTGATGAACCCAGTCAAACCATTTACTATGTTTTCTCCCTATGTACATGAGTTTTAAACATATGATAATTCAGAAAGTAACAAACTCCTAGAACAGGAGCATCCTTCCACCACTTAGATAAAACCTGTACTATTACAGCTGTGAACATTTTGTGTTCTTAGTATGCCAGAATAACCTTTTAACTCTTCAATTTAAAAGTGCTAAGATAAGGTAGGGTTATATCAGGTTTTAATGTTTGTTTTGAATTGTATCAATTCAGTTTTCACATTTTACATTTATTGGTGGTGAGTCACTGGAACAGTTTGCCCAGAGAAGTTGTGCCTGCCCCATCTCTGGAAGTGTTCAGGCCAGGCTGGATGGGGCTTGGAGCAACCTGGTCTAGTGGCAGGTGTCCCTGCCTGTGGCAGGGGGCTTGGAACTAGATGGTCTTTAAGGTCCCTTCAAACCCAAACCATTCTGTGGGTCTATGATTATTCACCCTCAGAATTTTACACTTTGTAACTTAGAAGCACAATTTTTAGACTTAAAAGCAGCAAACACGTTCAGATGGGAGGGTCTACATGTCCTATTTTCATATAAGAAAGGAAAATTGTTGGGGTCTACACAAATCAGGATGGTATAAATCTTTTGACCACATCCAGTAATACACACACCATTTTACAGAGACTTCGAAGACTCTTGTATGAATTCAGCTGAAGATCTGCTCTTTAACAAGGATTATTAACTGTACATGACAAGTTTAGAAGTTCAGCCATTTTTCAAAAGTCTGAATAATAAAATGCAGTGATATTTTTGAGATGAAAGTTCATCACTGCAAAAGTTCTACCACAAAAATATCATTTTTTTTTTAAAATGTCAAAAAGAGAAAAAACAAGAAGATACAAACAAGAAGATACAGCCACAATTGCATAGAAATTAACAAAGAAAGTTTCCAAACAAGTGTTAAGCATCAGAAAGTTTTAACACATTTGAAAGTGCTTGAAACAGTTTGGTCATTTGGTTCATTTTTCTGTTTTGTTTTGGTTTTGTTTGCTGCTTTGGCCGACCCTTATTCACACTAGTTTTTATGTACTTCAGCAGAACAAGGGGACTTGCATTCCTTCCCTGTCATCACACTGTATAAGAGTAATTCTGATTAAAGCAGCAGTGCAAAGCAGAAAAGATTTAACAATGAGAATACACATGTGGATTAAGCTCACTTAGATAAACATTCTTCATCTTTTTTAATAATGATCCTTCTTTTGGTCTGAATTACTTTTGGGTAACTCCTGCTTTTCAGAGTTTTTCAGTAACTGAAGGAATGACACACATGATATTTAGCCATTCCAAATGCCATCCTAGTTGGGACCATGTAATTATTTTGATTGCTGGTGCTATCTATCTAGCTTTTCACTGGCTACTGTAAATACTTTCCAACACATTTTGAACCCTCCCTTATCTGCTAAAAAGGGACATAACTACACTTTGAAAATACACACATGCCATACTGTGACTATGAACCATTCACAATATACCATATGTGAGTCAGGGCATGGAGGTTTACAAACAAAACATTACAAAAATGTACACTTTCATGAAGTATTAGTAACAAAGCTTTGGTTTCCTCTGTGTGGATATGGACATCCCTAATGGAAGCAGCTATATCACAGGTGTTAGAAGTTATTTTTGCATACAATGGAGATGAACAGACATGTGTAGGTGTCATTCAGTTCATCTTTATGTAGACAAAAAGATGCCAGAGGAAGCATATCTGAAGAGTACTTCTCTATCTGCTTAAAAATGGAGTTTGAGAGACTAGCTCAGATATAGATGTCTAAATTTTAGACAATTACCCAACACAATTTCCACCCTAATTGTCTTTCTCATTTTGATACACAGATGGAGGCATCCTAAGGCAAGCTAATCTTTTAAAGGTATTTTACTGTCTGAAAACAGGGGTAGTTCCTGGTCATTGCAGGTCAACCTGAATTGCCAAACAGATCAGAAATTCAGTCCATGTAAAGCTTTCATTTTCAAATATTAAAAATAGAGTGCGTTTGTTTGAAAAGCCATGGAAGGATATAAATAGAGTGTTCAGGGATTTGGGTTTGTTTGCTTACTTGCTTGTTTTTACTGTTCCAAATCTACAAGATTTACTTAAATTGTATTTCAAATAAAATGAATTTTCATCTGCATTGCTCAGGTTTATCAAGTAACTTGCATCAGACCTCTAATGGAAGTTTTAAAAATATTTAATATCTAGTTAATGCTTTCTATGACAAATTTCATTAAAAAAAGAGGTATGTTATGTGTGATTTTAAATCTAAGAAACACCAACATTTCTACTGCTTATCAGTTCTAGAACTAAAGCTCTATTTTTACTCTAAGAATGAGGATGCTACTTACTATGAAAAATAGTAAATAGTAGTTTTTATAAACACTCATTTTCCTTTATAAACACCTGTCTCCTTTTATATAAACAAACTTTCAGTGAAATAAATGTTCAGCATATTTTAGCTACAATGTTGTTATTTGGGGAATTTAAACTATCAGTAAATTATAAATGATAACATTTACCTCAATGTACTAGTTACAAAACTGCGTATAAAACTGCAGTGAAGTTCATTTAGAAGATGCCTACAGTTATTTGTACAAGCTTTGATTAGCTTTAACAGTATATGACAGTACATGCATATAAACATCTTGTGTACTTAGTTATATGTTCAGCAATAAGCTAAATCAGGGAGAAATACTACAATTATATCATCTTCTAAATTCATATATTAAAAAATATAAACAGACAAGCCTTTCCTTTTCATTCTTAATTTCAAAGGCCTCTTTAAACATAGGATGAAACTTCAGCGAAAGAAAAGTAAGAGAGTACAGCAAATGCAAGAGCCAGAGATGATCTAGGGTATGTTACCCTATTGCCATTTCATTGCTGTTGAAGAGAGATTCCACTACCAAATGAAGAGTGTGTTTTACCTACGAAGTCTACAGGGTTCTCCCACTGAATTCTTTCAAGAAATGGATCTTTATATCAGGAGATCATATACACTCTCATGTGCAGCCTGAGGGTTCGGTTGTGCTGCAGAGCTTGTCTACGCAAGGCACATAGTGCAACTCAAAGTAGGCGATGAGTTTTACAGCTAATTACTCATGTGTACACAAATAAGGCTTTCTTGAAGGGTAACTTTCTCACCTTCAAAGGAAATGATTGCACTTCAAATGGCTGCACACAGACGTACCATCGTCAAGTTCATAAACAACCACAACGAGCCCAAGTACCACAAATTCAGATCGAATCCAACTGTGCCCTGTGCACAGAGCACTGAACCTCAAGGAGGAGTGAAAATTTTGTCTATTTTGTTTTGTTTATGACTCAAAAGATTAAAGATCCTTAAGAAGAGAAGAAACTATTTTTACAGCTGCTTCCTAGAACAAGCAGATTGTGAACAGAGCCCAAGACAAGAGGCAACGTGCAGATTACATTGATTTGTCACCAGCAGAGGCCAGCAGCAGCAAACTACTGCCCAGTCCAAGAGCAAGGGATAAACGGGAAAAGAGCTGTGACTCCTGGAGGTATCTTGAAGCGATTACCGAAAGAATTGCAGGGCAGGGAGGTAACCATGAAGGGAGATTAGCAGTTTCAAAGGCACCACACAAGCCAAGGGAAGGTCCATATGTACAAGATGAAGAAAACCCTTTAAAAATATAAAAAGCTCATAAGCACTCTGCTGCTTTGGAAGAAGTACTAATGATTTAAAGGGTATGTGAACAGCAAAGAGCAGAAAAGACTTTAACTACTTCAACTGAAACCATTGCATCTCCTCTGTCGGAACCTTTAGCAGTAACCCATACTGTACAGCAGTAAGAAATGCGGTGTAACGCTTGCTGAAGGTGTTACTATTCGCAAGAACTGATAGCGTAGCAGTAAGGGACACATAAATAAACTGCCTGCTACCACTCTAGTGAAAAATACCACTTCTTTCCTAATCATGAAGTCCTACAAACCAAAGTTACCTTGTGTTATACTGTAATCTTTTTCTGGGCAAAGGGAAGACGAGGTATAAGAGAAGCTTATAATCTGCTGTTAGTCCAAATAAAAATTAATGATCTATTAGTACTAGTTATCAGATGAATCTAGAAAAGCTTTTCACTTGTAGGAGAAAGTCATATTCACTAGTCCTATATGCTTCCTAGTTAAAAATGTAATGAATGATAAAGTTAAGATTACCAGTGGGATTTTCTGCCATATTAATAATATCAAGGATATTAAACATCAGTGGACTCAAAGTTTTGAAAAATGGAGCAGAAAGTGGGAAGGCTACTGCAACATAATGCTTCTTTCTTTTTGTCAAAACTCCATACACTCATAAAAGACATAGATTTGTTCTACTTTTAAAAGTTATTGACTACAGGCTACCATATCTGTCCGATTCCAATAATTTATTTCATTACAAGAGTATCATATTTTCTTAATATTATTATTGTTGAACTGTATTGTTGAACTGAGAAATAGGTAAAGTGGGACCTAAAAATAGTGGGCTCAGCTAAAAAAGTGAATGTGTTATTTTATCTTTCAGATGGTCACAACAATTAAACTTCTGATATAGACCTTTTTGATGTGTATGTCTGGATGACATCACTATTTTAATGCAGTGAGAATTTTAATATAATGAGGAAATACTCCACTGTAAGATAAGCACAGTAAGAGAGAACCATTTATTCTAATTCCATTGACTGGATTCCATGAGCTCCATTACTGGAAATGAACTTTCTACCTCTACTCGATCTAAATAATTATCAGCCAGAAAGTGTTCAAGCTCTTGGGTTGGGGTGGGGGCACGGGAAGTTATTATTGATGTTACCATTTTTTCCCTCCAGTTGCAAATAGAATCTTTAAACCTGTGTGTATTTTAGCCTAGCTCTGATTTTACACTGCTGGATAACTCTAGACATCCCAATTACAAGTGAATATTTGGTCTTTTAGGCAATTAAATGGAATATTGGCGACATTCTTTCCCATTTGTGAAATCTAGTCACATCCTTCTTTCTGTATAGGCTTAGCTATATACAGCTCCCTACATCTTCATCCATGTCCAGTCAAGATGAAAAGAAAAAAAAGCAGCCCAGGACAATTAAACAGTTTAAAAAACCACTGAAAAGAGCCTGTTGGATGAAGAAAGAAGTCTGAGGACCCACTTAGATTTCCTCAGGGGTGCCAAAATATATCAAGCATGTTAGCTTTGGAAGGACAATTTGCAGAGAAATACCAAAGACTGTGCATGAAAGTGCACCTTAAAGGCAGGATAACACCTTGTTTGCAGTTCCGTTTCTTTCAATGTACGTATTGGGATCTATCTTGTAATTGTAAAGTTTTCCACATCACACCGTTTAGTTTTATGGTTAGCTGATGAAAAGTTGCATGGATAAGTCTACTATTTGCATGTGTTACACCTTTTAAAATGTAATCAGAAAGCCTTTGTTCTATCAAAAAAGATAAAATGATAAAACTAACATCCCAGCAGAGAAAATTGACTAGTAAAACTACTAAGAGCTTATCTGATTGAAGAAAATTTCTCATGTTCAGTAGAGAGCCGATTCTGAACTGATGGACTTCAGATTTCCTTATGCCTCTTGTATGCTGAACAACAGAAAGTAATCCCATCTTTGGAGAGGAAAATGTTCAAATGCTACCCTTTTCAATGACCATAGAGGTGGAGTTCGCTAATCCCAATAGTCAGTCATAAAAACAGCCCAGGACTTTGTTTCACCCATTTCCCAGGCTACAAAAGAGAAACATGAAATCCCTAGCTCCTGCTGCAGCTTGTTCAGCAGTTGTCACTGTGCTTCATATGCAGAAGTGGAGTTAAAAATGAAGACCCCATATGCACAGTCAGTTCCCAATTTTTTGGATGCAAGCTAAAGAATCATTTCCCCATGATTAGATAAAAATATTACAAGGACTGGCTCTATATATTGTGTGAACAATATTAAGTTACACTAAAAGCCATAGGGAAAAGAGGCACCCTCTTGACCTCGGATCCTTTAATATATAGTCACAATGTCAATCCACTCTCCCACTTCTAGCAGTGGCCAATCCATTGGTTGTTGGAAATAGGTATTAGAGGACTGAAAATTTCATGAAAGAAATATATATACACAAAAATACATAAAATGAATTTGCTAGAGTATTAACAGTTTTCTACACTAGAACTACTTTAGGACTTCAAGGGGCAAAAAAGTAATTTGCTTTAGTTAAATTTCAATTATATACAATGCAATTACAGCATTATTTAAATATGGATATTACTCTTAATTACAAGATACTTTCACTGGCATGTAAAATACTTTTTCCAAATAATTAAAACTGCTTCTTAAAATGTTCTGTAACGAATAGTGACACACTAACGTTACACAGTTAAAACAGATTATTTGAAAATTGAATCTAAATGTACTGTAATTCACATTCATTAAAAGGCTAGACATTTTTCAAGTAAATGAAACTGTTCTAGAAAAATCAATTCACTGTACAAGAGTAACATATTACAAACCTGCAGTTAAAATTCAGTCATTTAAATGGGAGGAACACTAATCCAGTGATAATAATTCCATTAACCCAACAACACCTATTCATATTTAAAAAAAATAAAATACCCACCCTGCATCTGTGAGACAGCGTAGGGTATCTTTAGACTCAGTAATTGTTGGTTAGCCATAAAAAGACAGATTAATATACATAAATTTAAAACATACGTGTAGATCTGGAAAAGGGAAATTACTTGCAGAAACACTTGTCTTTCATCTATAGCTCTTTGTCTCAGTATTGAATATTTGACTTAAGATTAACTGTTTTGTTTCAATTTATTATCTTAATGCAAACTATCAGATAATTTATAAGACATAATGGCATGTAAGTCTATGGTGTTATACTTTTGTTGAAAACATAAGTTAACACATACTATTTACAGATTTTCAGTTTAGGAGATTTCTTCAAGTTTTTTTTATTTACTGAGTGGAATTGCAGAAATGGCTTTTGTTTGCATTTTTAATATTAAACATTAAGCATCAGAAGGCAGAATTTAGAAAATTGGTGACTGATTATCTTAAGTAGCTGAATTCTAGCTTTTATTAGGAATAATCCAGGCTCCCATTGTGGAGCCTGCATTTGGCTTCATATATCAGTATGAAAATTCAGACGTTTCCCATTCCAGATGCTATGATTATGTCATGATTTTTTCATTTAAATGGCTTATCTCTTCCTTTTCAAGAAGTCAAAATAGATTGCTTGGACCAAATGAAACGTTTCTAAGCCTTTTGCTGCAACAGACTAACATTCCCTTTTTCAGTTTTCACGTATATGATATAGAAATTTAGCAAGGGAGTGACAGTTGTACAAGAGATATGTCTACTTCCACCTATAAATAAACCTACTCGACTTCAGCACAGTTACAAGGCTTTTAAAAGTTGTGGTTTTCACAAGTAGGAGCACTTGCCCTTTAAATCCATGCTGAAATTTGACAGGCTTCAATCATTATATCTGAACCAGGTTAAGCTAGAGACATGTTTGAAAGACACACAGAGCAGCAGTTGTAGAAGCCCACAATGTCAAGATGTGTTGTACTTTTTGTTTGCAATACTGTGCATCAATGAGTTATGCTGCATAAGGCAGCAAAAATGTCCCAGCATTTGTTATATGTGACGGGTTTTTCTATTTTAAGTGCATGCTATATAAACTTGCTTCAACATCAAGTGGTTTTTTGGACAAATGATGTCCATAATTCTTAATAACCGTTGTCAAGTCCAGTTTCACCTGGGTGTTACTGAGCTTCAAAAGATTCCTGATGCATAGTTCATTCTGCAATGCCACAAGACTGAAAGGCTGAAATTGAACTTTGCCAAATTTTGCTTCAGGCAGACAGCTGACTTTCTTAGGGCCATTATTTCTCAGGAGAAACTGAAATTTGTTACCATGGCCACATTCCGCCACAGATAATAAACACTGGATTCTCTTCCATTTTGGTATTCTAGTGAAGTTATTTCCTACCTGCATTTTAATATGTTTAGCTGTTTGGTTATTTATTTCAAGAAACCCCCAACTTGCCTTTGGGTAGACAAAAAGCTTCAGTGTGATTAAAGGCTTCACCATGAGCAGACAAGCACTTAGAGTTTGATTCCATGTTACCTGCAATTATGACAGTGGTTGACAAGACAACAGAGCTGGCTTCACACCTACTCAAACCCATGAAGACAAACCAACAAGAACATTTAAGGAGAAGCAGCTCACAAAATGTATCCCACTTGTGAAAAAGAATGAGTATATTGTTTACGGGCTGTGGAAAATTGGAAAAAAAATTGGGGGTATATAGATTCAAACTGCATACAGTTCGCAGCTCTTTGATGACACTGTTAGCAATAAAAGGATTCAGATGAGCAGGAATGCAAATTGCCTGATGATCAGTGAGAATACTTCTGTTTACGTATGACAGAGTATGGACCAGAAACTGAAAATGTGATGGCTGACTGCTTATCTCATCTGCCCTTATCTCTACCAGATGCCCAGATAAATGATGATATAGAGTACTTGCACAGATTACAAGCATACTTACTGCAGTGCAGGAGAGCAGTTTAGCACTACAAATTAACACTTCTCATTCATCGGAAAATTTTGAGATTTCCTAAAAACAAGGTAGTCTAACAACCCACATATATAGATTCATTTCTACAATAGCATGCTATACTGCTATACAATAAAATTAACTTTTCTTACAAGTTATCAATGAAAGGCTTTTTCACCGTTTGTTTTTTAGTGGTATGGTTTGTTTTGTTTGTTCCCCCCCCCCACCGCCCCAATGGATGCAGTTGTTTCATGACAAGTATCAACAACTGTCGGAACAAAACAGTAACTATGAGAACTCTGCTGGAGGCCAGAATTGCATGTCCAAGTTAAAGCTGGTATAAAGTTGAAGCCAGTCTTATGCCAAAAATGCATTAATTTATACGGTATCATCACAAACTATTCCTGCACTTTATTGATACTTAAGGTCCATTTCGTCACACGCTGACATACTTACTATTCTACTGCCTTGGCAGATTAACTGAAAAAATGTTCATAAACTGAATTTGAGTCACATTTGCTGTTAAAATCAACTCCCCACCTATTATTTTCAACCTGCAACAAACAATCTAATTTTCTCAGAATATCTTCAAAATCCTTTTTTCTAGGAAGGAAAGATTTTATATACAGGCAATGAAGAATATTCTGCCTTCAAGACAACAGAGAGACAGAAGACTTCAATAAAACTTGAAAAAAGATTGCTAACCTGGAAGAAAAATCTTGAAAATTCTTCACTACACACTTCCTACAAAGTTACAACTTTACATGTCATCCAGCAATTCAAGGAACACCTACTGATTTACTGCATGGATGGAGAATACATACAAAGCAAAACGTTAAATGTTAACAGATTACTGTTGTCTTATCCTGAAAGATTGTGACCAGATACAAGGCAGAGCCCAAAAGAAAGAGCAGATTTGAAATATACGGAGATAGGCAGCAAATACTTTGAAATATACATTTGTGAAAGTATGACAACCCAGAAGGACTCTGGAAATAATATCTCATAGACGGTTTCTCTACTGTCAGTTTGATTGCCTCTTGTTTTGTTCCACTGCAACAAGGAATAAAGATGGAGCAACACTAAATCTTGCTCCTCCCCCCCAGTTCAGATCTCCAAAAATATTCTTACTGGCTTTCTACTCTCAAACACACCCATGTCACAGCTTTCATCATGCAGTGCCTGCTCTTTACACTATTCTATGCAGCCTGTGAGGCAGTCTTCTCTTTATTTTATCTGTGTTGTAAAGAAATATTAATTCTTAAAAGAATTAATTAACACATGGGGGTGTTTTTGTGGCTTGAGCCATACTGGAGCTGGGAAAAGGAGTGATATTGGGACACCATTTGTGGCTGCAAGTACGTGGGCACATAAAGGAGCATGGAATTATGACTATATTTTGGGACTTAAGATCAATCCCAGACAGGGTCATTCAAGTACAATCATAAGAATAAAAACACATATTTTTTTAAATTTACATCCATCAGAAGAACCTTTTTATGTGTCTGCAGCACCCTAAGTACTGTGCAGCCATTCTGGATCAGCTTTTAGGGGGGAACAAGAACTTCATGTTCTGAAGCAGATCACAAAAGATAGACCTTGGCTCTGCCTCTCAGGGTACTTAACATAAAGATCCAGGCTTTGTCTTGAATTGGTATGGAAAGTTGCTTCTACTTAACAGAGACAGTGCAGTGGTTTTTCTCACCAGCTGTCTTTGGTAGACTGCTCACTGCAGCGCACTGGGCGTGACAGGAACCTGACTAATCAGCGTCCTCCTAGATACAGTTATGGAGATTAGGTACACGTATACCGAGAGAGTTAGTCATTACTCTTAATGTTTAGTCTTAAATCATAGGTCATTGCATTACTTGGTGTTATTAGTTGGCTAGCTATGTAATGACTATATAATTACTGACTGTTGCAATAAGGCAAATTCTTAATTTCTATACATTAAGGCTGTCAAAAAAAAACCAACCCAAAAACCCGAAGAATCGTTGCATCGCTGATTCTGAGTAGAGGATGCCATTTAGTTGTTATTAGGTGAAAATAGAAGCAGAAACCTTAAGCTCTAATATGGACTACTATTTGTGACTTTTTCACATGATTCATAATTGACACTCATCTATACTGGTAGAATAGACTTCTTATAACCTATACACACCCTTGCAATTCAGATAGGCAATAAGCGTTTACATAAAAATATTATGTGAAGCCAAAAAGACTAGGCATGGTTCTTAGATTATGTGTTTGGAAACCTCTCAGCATGTCTGTACTAGACAAAAGATGCACCTTAGCTGAGGGCTCCTATTGCAGTGTTCCTTAACCACCACTTAAAATCACTGCGGTACACTGTCAGCAGGTTTTAGCAGCCAAAATCCTCTCAGATGACAAATATACTGAGCAGGTCCCTACCTCCCAAGAGCCAGAGTAAGCTGCTCCTGACATTCTGGCTGTCTCTTTCTACATACCACACATTGATTACAATCAGGCTAGTGGGGAAAGCACAGGACCAGCCCCTTGTCTAATTGAATTGCTGCAGTCACACTCCTCCTTCGCAGAGGTGAAAGGGAACAAAGGTTCCTAGTTTGAATTCAGAATTATTGAGAGGAAGAAGGGGCGAGGGACCAGAGTTTGAGAAGGAATTGATTAGGAAGATGGTCTGGAGCTGAAGTGCAGGGTGGGTTCATAGACTGTTAAAACTTTTATGATAAGGAAATGTGGCTACACAAATATTGGATTTCACGATTAAAGAGATTTTTAATGTAAAACTGCTGAAAAGCATTAGTGTTACAAATTTGTGCCAAATCAACTCATTTTCTAGTACAAGGAAAGTTACAAGTTATGTGATGACCCAAAGGAGTTTTGCATTGAAAAGGAGAACACATCCTACCCTTCCATTCTTTACAACCAACATATAAAACAGGGAAAAGAGTAATGGCTAAATGGAAAAGAACTAGGAATGCTTAGCCTTTCTTTTACTCAGCAGGGTCAGAATCAAATATCAACAAGATCTACGGTGCTTCTGATATAAATAAAAAGTGTTTTTTAAAGAATAATCAGAGTAATTGCAACCTAAAATTTATTAGTCTACAGTGGTTTTCCTCTTCAAACTGTTCCAAACACGACAAATTCTTCAGTATTTCCCAAAGCATGAAGCGTGCCACACGAGAGGCCTGATGAAGCAGTCAGAGGCAGCAGGCACAGAATGACCTCCAAATCGCTCTCTAGAGTCTCAGCTGTCATTGGTAGCAACAGAGCGTAGGTAACATTTTCAAAAATACCTATGTGATTTAGGAGCTGCCAAGCTGGTAGATGAAATCTGGCAAAATTTCTTCAGCACCTGAAGATGGCAATAACCCACAGTGATCTGTTTTCTGCCTCAGTTCAGAGCTAATTCCTCTAAAACAACCTCAGCTGTTTGCTCTATACACATGCATCAAAACCCTATGTTTTCTAAAACTTTTTAGGCACAGGAATATATAGGCATGTGTCCTCAAAGCACCTGTGTATACTGGGTGACTAACTCTTGTTGTCTCCCATCATTCACTCCTAGGTTCTCAAAGGTAGTTTGGTGCCTAACTTCAGGGGAAAGAAAAAAAATTAAGGCGTGGGGGGTGCAGGGGTGGGAGGGAGGTGGGCAGTAGGACTTAAACACTTGGGGCAAATGGCTGAACTTCAGAATTTCCTATACAGAGTTTCTCACTCAGCATTTTCAAACAGGCTATGAAACAGGATCTCAGAAAACTGTTTCAAATGTTTCCCAAAAATAGATATTCTTTCTAGGATACTAGCAGCTGCTAAATAAATCTTTTTAGAATGAACAGGGATCTCAGAGTCTGTGCCACGGTATGGTCCAAAATAATGAATTGTCCTAAAGCCTGCAAAGAACACCAGGATTTGCAACATCTCTGGCTCTCCGATTCTTACAGTCTGAGAAGCAAGTATGAGGTCTTATGGCTCTGCCTGTCCCAAGGAATTGGGGTGCTTCAATGGTCACTTGATTAAAAAGAGCAATTTTAGGAATGGTGATTAAAGTAATGCTTCCTTTCTGTTCCTTTTGATCCTTGCATAATTTGTTAAACTTGCTTCTAAGGGGAGAATGAAAGTCAAGGGCAAGCCTGGGAGGAGGGAGCTATCAGTTTAAACCTCCCTAGCCTGAAGGGGAGATACCTCACCTTTCCTGACACAGCACCATCTCTGTTGAGAGTTCAATAAGAGTACATCATTCCTGATGTATGTCAAGCATGTTTAGGTCCTTCTCAGGGCTTGGGTGACATTTAACATACAGATTAAAAACAGTATACTCCTATATTGGTGTTGTCTTATTTTGCACAGTGTGCAATTTTAGATGCCTCTGAAACTCTCACAATACAAGCAAAGATATGTGGGAGTATTATGCAGTGCTAGACATCTGTACCTGTGCTTAATTTTCCATATTTATTTATATATATTCCAATATATATCCAAATAAATATTCCAATTTATCTGTTTAATCTCTCCCGAAGTTTTTAACAATATGGTCATTAAGTAAAAAAAAAAAAAATGTTGCCAGGTTGTTTTTTCTGTCTATGTTTGCAAAAATTAAACAACAGCAGTATACTTTCCCTCTCCATTTAGAAGACAGACAGGTTGTGGGCCCAGAGGTTTGCTGAATCAAATCAAGGGGGCATGATTTCCCTGATAGAAATTTAGCTTTCAAAAGTTTTCTTATTAAAGCTTGAGCTCCTGGCAGTTTCTGACACTGTAGATAGTGTTTCTTTCTTGCAAAAAATGTGGAACATGAGTGAGAAACCGCTAAGGATACACCATAAATACGTGACGAATGATGAAGTCATTACATGAAGCTTTTGTTTCAGCTCCCTGTGCTACAAACACCTCATGGCAAAACAGGGGATTTGTGAAAGTGTACGCAAATTGTAATCTCAGCTGCTCAGAAATTGAAACAAGATCTTAAAAAAAACCACTTGACTAGATTAAAATACCTGCATATTTATCTATTTTTAAGCCATACTTACTAAATACTTCTTATTTGTTTTCTGGGTTTTGAACTTTTAGTTCACACACATGTTTTCTCTAAAACACAAGGCCAATAACCTTTTTTTATTTTTAAATTAAAGCTGAAAGTCTCTTGAAATGTAATAACGTTGAACTCAATAGCTTCAGGAAAACCACCAAATATCACGAGCGTAACAGTAAAATCATCAGCATAGGCACCATTGCTCTTGAACAGTGATTTTTGCTGCTCTTATAAAGTCCATTTTATAAAAATAAATCATGTAACGTACCTTAAAACACAAAGGCAGTTAAACATTTTATAAACACTTGTTTTGCTCAAATGCTTCACATCAGTTTTATCCTTCAGCATGTTTCTCAAGTTTCTTTCTTTTTATCTGAGAAGGCATTTTGGGTTTGTTGGGTTTTCAGTATTTATATTGAAACACTTTTTCTTTCCTCTTCAAAACTTAACCAGCTTCTGCTATTCAAACTGCTTATTAGTTGGAATGGACAGAAAATACCTATGTATGTAGGGATTTTTAACCCCTCTCTAGGGACAAATATACAAATATATTCCTGAAGCAAGTAATGAATTAAGACATTTTACCTCTCTGTTATATTTTCTGAATCAAGAGACTTTCTGTACTTGACACTAGACCTTAATTCACTTGAAGAATAACTAAACATCCTCAAAACATCTGTCCTATCAACCCACAAATGCAGGCAAGGTACATATGAAGAACTAGGACTTACCTATATGTAAATCCATACAATGCTCTGCAGGAAAGGAGGAACAAGTCAACCTTCGCCCTTGGGGCCTCTGCCTATGTTTTATGTGCAGCTTCTCAGCATAGCTTATTAGCTCAAGACCATGCTAACAGTAGCAGCATGGCTTCTGATTTAGAAATTACCCCAGTCTTCAAGCTCAGAATATATCCAGAGCACACTCAGTTCCACCTGAAATGAACTGTGCAGGTGTACCTGATATCTGAGATTTGGGATACTGGGGCAGAAGGGAGAAATTGTATTCCCTGGTTTGTCAGCAGCAGCTGTTTGGCTCACAGCGATTGCAAGAAATCTGAAAGTTACTGTCAGTTGTCTCTCTGATTCTGTGTATCCTAGGGGGTTTTGACTGCTCAGGAAAATAGCACTCCCTTTAGTCTTGCTGCTCTTTGGTTCTACTACAATCATAGCTCAATTTGAAAGGACCCTTTATTCCTGGGGCTGTCTGTATGCATGTCTTCAATGCTGATGTTAACCCCTGAAGCCTTTTAGCCAGTGTCTTACCAGCCTGATGTATCAGGCTTGGCTGAGCCAGGGTTTTTCAATTTACAGTGAAAAGAAATGGAAAAAACAAATGGATTATGAAGTGAATTATATATTCTAAACAGCAACCATAACCAACTCACAATAAAAGAACATAAAATAAACAAAAAAACCAAAAAGCCCACCAAAGCTGTTACAGGATAAGGATAGGACAATCATAAATAAATAATGTCAAAAATCCCCAGAACCTAAACTCTAGTCCATAAAAACAAACAAACAAAAAAAACCAACAAAAAAAGAACAAAAAATTCAAGCTTTAAAATCTTAGCCAAAACTCTAATAATGTCTTCTTGAAGTGGTCAGAGGCTCTACTTGGGAACACATACAGAAAATATTTTAGAAGGATAGATAGCAAATGCGTCAGGGTGCTCAGTGCAAGAATAAGCCTTAATGGCCCTAACCAGCCCCATCTGGGGACTCAACCCATACCCATGTGCCCAGGAGCTGTATTTAAGCTCAGCCCCAGGCATTTCTTTTTTTCCCTGAGCTGTGCTAGGGGAGCGTTGGTTTCTTGCTCAGCTATGCCTGGCTATGGGGACTCTGGGTGTGGAGTTTGACCTGTGGGCTGGCCTGACCTTGGTTCTGTCTGGCAGGTTCAATGCACGTGGCCCTAACTGTGAGCTGTGGACTGACTTCATGGCTTGACCTCAGACTTGTCTTATCACTGTGATATTGCCTTATGATCTGGGCTCTTGGTTGATCCTGGCCACCATTTCAGGGTTTGTCCTGCTCGTCTTGCTTGGGTACTGTGGGATGAGGCTCTGGTTTGCGATGCCCTGCTGGCCGTGTTATTGCCTCTGACTTTGTCTGACTTTCTCTCTTATATTGATTGATATATTTGTGTTTATGCGGAATCAACTGCTGTAGGTTAAGTCAATAAGAGGTATTTTCTAACAAATGGGAAAGCTGAGTGTCTGAGATTTTGGTGTCTAGTAGTAGGAGTGAAAGCTATGCTTGTAATGCACCATAGAACCATGTCAGGGATGAACTTGGTCATACTTCTACTATTACTCTGCAGGAAGCTTTTCTGGTATGTAATATAAATATTTCATCTTACATTGCAAAATTCACTAGGCTTTTTACCTCAGGTAAGTTGAGATGATAAAATGGAAACCACTCAGGGTTTGAACCATTTCTTTGTTATTTGTCAACAAACATTCTTGAAAATGAAATGAAAACTAAAATGCCTAAATCTGAGTCATATGAGTGATCACAAAGGAATGTGCTTGAAATATCTATAGATATCATGAAACACGGGAACCAGCTATTTTGTTGCAGGGGGCTCCCCAGATCACTTCTGTATCCACTGGAAACGCCAGAAGATGCTTGGATTCCCAGTTCAAAGCACATAATTCCACAAGAAAGCCTTGATAACTCTCAAAGGGTTTTAAAAGCTTGTGTTTACCCTTCTGTTTTTTCTTTCTCGCAAGATCCCAGAGCAATCATGTTGTAAAGTAGGAGAATGCTGCTACTAGTGTTTTATATGCAAGCTGGTATCAAAGGGGGTAGGAAACAGGAACTTGTAACTGTTCTCCTTACCTCAAAGAACTGGATTTCAGATTTCCACCTACATTCAGGGATGTTCTCTAACTTTGAACATGAAGGAATCCCTTTTTCTTGTTTTTAACTTCATTCTTTGTTTGTTAATATACCAACAGGTAGAATTGTTCCAGTCTGGGGAGGCAAAGATTTTTTTTTTTTTTTTTGCCATTTTTGAGACTGATGGCTATGAAACTAAACAGTGAGATACACTTTTTTGTGAAATTGATGCTTAACTTCTACAGAGTGTAAGAGCTTATACTTTTGTAAGTATTTCCTAAGAACTAGCTTAGATGTTTTCAAGGTTAATGTAAAAGACTGGGAATTTATTCTTTTGTTGCATCTTTCCATCCTTTGCATAGGAAGCATGGCTGTCTGAACCAAGAACAGTAGAAAACAAAAGCTGGGGTTTAGGCTCTGGAATGACTGAGAACCTAAAGATCTGCAATGAAAGCTGAAAAGCAAACCAGAACTGAATTATATTTTCCAGATTTTTCTATTGCATCTAGGATTTCTAAGGCCTAACCTTTTGTCCTTGTGACCTGGATAATGATTTTTGAAATCTAGAGGCTTGAAAAATTGTTATGAGTAATTCTTTGTACTTTGGATCTTGTTGTTTAAAAATACAGATTTTAATATATTGAAAAAAAAAATCAATGGCAAATGTGCAAAGAAACTATTCTTCCATGGCCATATAGAAGGGTCTTGTGATTTTACGATGTGGATACAGAGGAATTAAAATCACTTTAGAAAGTCAGGCTGTAGATAAATATGAAAAGTGTAATCAAATTTTTGCTAAATATTTATACTTAGAACTTTGCAGTATCTATAACTAATATAAAGCAATGGAAAAAAGCTACTGAAATTATAGTTATTTATATTAAATTTTTAAGGTATGTTGTAAAGGAAAGAGCAAGGTCAGAGGAAATGGTCCATGTTTTGCTAGTTATTACTTTTTTGTATGAAGCCTACCAATTGTTTCTCAAATTTAATGTTCACAAGCATAAACATATTTCTCCCAATCAGTGTAACTGGAAAAAAGGAGAGTAGTATTTTAATTCCTGTGTCTAACTGAAAAGTAAACTGTCCAAAATGGTAGCTGCCTCTCTAAGGGAGCAGAAACATTAGATGACTGACTGTCAAAGATGTGAGTTCAATTTATTGCACAGCGATAGTTATATAGCACATCTTGATAATCATTCTATTTTGGAGGTTTTATTAAGTTTGTGTGGCAAGATTTTGGTAGCAGGGGGGCTACAGGGGTGGCTTTTGTGAGAAGCTGCTAGGAGCTTCCCCCGTGTCCAATAAAGCCAAAGCCAGCCAGCTCCAAGGTGGACCCACCGCTGGCCAAGGCCGAGCCCATCAGCAGTGGTGGTAGCGCCTCTGGGATCACATATTTAATAAGGGGGTGAGGGAGAAATTTGTACAACAAATTGCAGCTGGAGAGAGGAGTAAGAATATGTGAGAGGAACAACTCTGCAGACATCAAGTGAGAGAAGGAGGAGGAGAGGAGATGAGATGCTCTCAGTGCTGGAGCAGAGATTCCCCTGCAGCCGATGGTGAAGACCGTGGTGAGGCAGGCTGTCCCCCTGCAGCCCATGGAGGCTAATTTTAGAGGAAATATCCACCTGCAGCCTGTGGAAGGACCCCATGCTGGAGCAGGTGGATGCCTGAAGGGGGTTGTGACCCTGTGAAAAAGGCCACATTGGAGCAGGCTCCTGGTGGGACCTGTAAAACCATGGAGAGAGGAGCCCCTGTTGGAACGGGTTCACTGGCAGGGCTTGGGACCTGTGGGGGACTCACACTGGAGCAGTGTGTGAAGAACTGCAGCCTGTGGGAAGGACTTATGTTGGAGCAGTTCATGGAAGACTGTCTCTTGTGGGAGGGACCCCACACTGGAGCAAGGGAAGAGTGTGAGGAAGAAGGAGCGGCAGAGATGAGGTATGTTGAACTGACCGCAGCCCCCATCTTTTGTCCCCCTGTGCCGCATTGGGGGGAGGATGTAGAGAAACTGGGAGTAAAGTTGAGCCTAGGAAGAAAGGAGGGGTGGGGGGAAGGTGGTTTTAAGTTTTTATTTTATTTCTCATTCTCCTACTCTGATTTGAATGGTAATAAATTACACTAATGTTCCCAAGTTGCATCTGTTTTGCCTGCGATGGCAATTACTGAGTGATCTCCCCTCTCCTTATCTCGACCCATGAGCTTTTTGTTGTATTTTCTCTCTCCTGTGCAGCTGAGGAGCAGAGGGATAGAGTGGCTTTGGCGTGTGCCCGGTGTCCAGCCAGGGTCAACCCACTGCAGAGGTTATGCAGAAAGCTGTGTGAATCAGCTCTTTGACTTGTAGAAGTCACCAGGGAATGGTGCAGTTTGTCACTCTTCTGGCTATGTCTTGCTAAATAGCCAATTCACCCATGATGTTACTGAGTTTGGACTGTAACTGCTGTACATGGAATATACTAGGGGGACAAATCAATTTAGCTTGTCTTTTTCTGACCTTGACATGCTTTAGAATGTGCTGGTTTTACTGTACTGGACTCCAAAGTTGAGTTTTCATTAATTTGTATTTTTCATGTGCTGGCTGCATATATAAATTATTTTTCCCCTATGGAAAATAGCTCATAAAAGCTCTAGCACGACACAGATCTCTACCTCTCAGCTATAAACCTACAAAGCTAGGGGTGCTGTATTTCAAGAAAATGCTACCAGCCACTTAACTGAAGGGAAGAAGCAAAACCTCCTTTAATACTCTGTTTGTTATTGTATTTATTATATATAGTATGTTCTAGAAATGAACATTTTTATTGACAAGAAAGAAAAAAGGAACTCAGAGGCCAGTCAGTTGTATTAAATTGTTTGGTTTTTCTTATGGCTTTCCACGTTTCCAGCTACCCTGGCCTCATGAGCCAGTACTGAATTAATAAGTATAATATTGATAGGCATTTCTATCACTGCGTGATAAGGCATGGCCTTTACTCAGCACTCACTGTAATAGCCGTTGCCTCAATGGATATCAATGTTCTAATGCAGTCCAATGGAAGATACAGTAAGACATAGTGATGTAACTTTTAAAATACTAAATCAAGGTAAACCAGGAGTACTTTAGTCATCACCTCAGATATACGCTTAGGTCTCAACAATTTCAGTGACTGACCAACCAGTGGATGACCAGGAAATACCTTCTAAAAGGAGAATATCGTTACTATGCGTCAGACTGCTGTTTATTTTTAATGTACTCTTGCAGAAATTCATTAACATTTTTTTTAAGAAAAGCATTTTTTTTCCTCTCATCAGGAGTTTTTTGTAATATTAAGTACCTACCAATGTAACATTACCTGGAAATACATTCTTCTTTCCTACTGTCAGAAAAATGAAGTCTCAAAATATGGCTTTAGTTCCAAATAAGGTATGAAGCAAAATATTAATTACAAATAGTAGCCTGAAAAATATTTGTGGACAGCTGTATCATGATTTGATTCCTGGAAATATTACATTGAAATATTGCCATTGCAGGAATGTTACAACTGATGACTAGTTCTGCTTCAGATGTGGCAAAAACATATTTCTGCTGCCATTCCTGGAAGCTGAATCTCATGGAATAATGATAGCAGTGTTATTAGCTCTTTTTACGAGCAAAAGAGTTCATGTTATATATGTGAAGTTAATTTGACATTCCTATTAATATTTTCAGCTTAATAGTCTTAAAACAGAAATAACCTTGCCAGTAATAAAGTTAAAATAGTTTTATTTACTCTTCCTGCTGTCTACCCCTTCCTCTGCTGCGCTGACACTCTCTCTCCAAATGTCAATGTGGCCAGCCTTCCTCCAGAAGAAGTGAGGGGTCTCACAGCAAGCCCTCACTGTCCCGGAGCCTGCACTGGAAGGAGCTCACCAGTGGTGGGTGGATTCCCTTTGTTCTCAGTCTTGGCATTTGCTTGAGATTATTTTGTTTTCTTGCTCCAGGCTGCTGCTTTCTGTCTGCTCCCAGCTGAGTTGTGAGTGTGGCTCCACAGTCATCTCCAGGGTTCTTGTCTGCTGGGCAGTGACCCTTTAGGTTTGCTAGACCCTTCCTATGGATTCATTAGTGGAGCTCAGGCAGGGGGGCAAGGGGCACTTGGTCCCAAGGCAGGTGTTGAAACCAGCCCATCCCAACTCCAGCCAAGGTGAGCCCAGGCCAGCCCTGAGAGCTCAGCTCTCAGCTCAGGGCAGAGCCTGAGGACTTTAAATTGTGTGGTGGGTTGACCCTGGAGAGCAGCTAGGCACCCACACAGCTGCTTGCTCACTCTTCTTCACTCTTCCCCACTTCCAGAAGGAAGGGTGAATAGGAAGAAGAAAAGAAAAACATGGACGGAAAAAAACAACCCAGAAACCCCCAAACAATAAAAAAAGCCCTTGTAGGCTGAAATCAAGACAGTTTAATAGGTGAAAGGCTGGGGGACAAGGGATGCAAAGGCAATCACAACCTTTTACAACTGGACTGATGAATGAGCAGTAGCTATCTTGGAAACCAAAAGTCCCCCACTTCTTCCTCTACCACAGTTTTTGTTGCTGATCGTGTTACATGATATGGAATATTCCTTCGGCCAGTTTGGGTCAGCTCTCCTGGCTGTGCCCCTCTCAGTCTCTTCCCACCTGTAGCCTAATTCTGGGAGGCTGTGGTGGAGGGAAAAAGAAAACCTTGATACTGTGCAAGCACTATTCAGCGACCGCCAAAGTACTGTTATCAGCACTGGTTTAGCTACAAATCCAAAACACAGCACCGGGTGGGCTGCTATGCAGAGAGCTAACTCCATCCCAGCCAGACACAGTACAACTTGTAATGGTGAAAATCCCATTAGATGGGCTATAATTGCGATTGGCAGTTAGGTAGCAGAAAAGAAAAAAATAATTATATTTCTCGTTACATTTTCACACAGTGCTACCCAGTGTTGCTAGAACTCTTGGAATACATTCATTTTCATGTGCTTCTGTTTTGTACGTTATTTCTGTTTTCTCAGGAAGGTTTTACTTTATGAAGATCATTTCATGAACGTTGGGAAGCATTTGGTTTTATTATGTTATGTCTTTCCTGTCATTCAAAAATAGCTCACTTTGACTAAGTTGACAAAGAGTTCAGGATGGAAAAAAAAAAAGTGAATTCCATAAAATGTTGTTTTCTTATACTTTATCTACTCAAAGAAAACAAAGTAGTTGGAGAATAGATTGTATTGTAATACCTTGGCAGAGTTCTTTGCACTAAAATGCTTATTATTTGCAACTCTGTTTTCCGTAAGTGAAATTACTCTCAAGAAACTGATCGCTAGGTCAGAATCAAAGAAATTTAAAATTTTAATCTCAAGCTGCAGTGCCAGGTAGTCCTTGAAAAACTGATAAAAAATTATTGCCAAGAGTTAAATACAAGAATGAGTTAATGCTGTACTTGACACAAAAGTAGAGAAAGGAGAAGTAGTGTTATAATGACCAGTTATTCTAAGGGGTCAGAAACCTGAAAATCACCTCACTTGAAATAAGATGGTTTCACTACCATAGCTTTTATGCATTCTCTAGGTCAGTACTTCCAATAAATTGCATCAGTGTTTTTGACCTTTCATAAAATAAAAACATTAAATCTTCTAAACTTTTTTTATAAAAACACAGGTGAGGTTTGAAGCGATAGGTTCAAGAGCTAGACGTTCAAATGGGAATTTATCAGCATCAATGCATACAGAAGATTGCTTTGTCAGAAGGTAAAAGACAAAAAGATTTTAAAGAGTGTATTGTGGCAGTGATATGACTGAAGTAAAAAAGTGTGGCAGAGCTCAGCTGGTGTCATGTTGGGTAACTAAAGTGATATCAGGTGAGATTATTAGGTGTTTATTTTGCAAAACAGGGTTCAACTGTAGTTTAAACTTAATACATTGAGTTGCAGTAAAGTGGAGAAAGGTCCTCAAGCGAGTCAATTAGTCCATAGACAAGTAGGCACATATCCATTTCTCATTCAGATTGCTAATCTTTAATTAGGCCACATGTAATAAATTCTTATTACTCTTAGAGTATTGCTTTAAATTCATACTTCTGATCTGCAAAACACTGGTAAGACGAAGCATCTGAGTTCAGCTTCTCAGCTGAAAGAGGTAAGCTCTAAATTCTATTTGTTTGGTTTTCTGTCTGGCTTTTGTTTCAAAAACCACAAGCTGAAAAGCCAGGCCTCCTCTGGCCTAAGTAGAGTTGTATTATGTAATGCAAACCACTTAAAATTAATATTAAATAAATGTATGTATATGTGTGTATATATATGTGATCTTTGCCTGCGTGTATATTTCTCATGTTTTTCAAGATCTCCATGAAACTGAGGCCAGCTAGCATTTCCAGTGGACGGATCTATTTATTGACAAGTGATGACACTTTTATCACCACTGTAGAGCTGTTCATCCCCTCAGACATTTTCTAGAAGTATTTTGCTTTTTACTGATTCTCATTTCACCCTTTTTTTTCCATTGCCCCTGTGTTCTGAACAGTAAAATGACAAAGGTAAGTCAAGCAAGAAGACAAATAGAGAAATCTAAATATAATTATAAAAGTTTGCATTTCATTTAAATGATGGTTCCTATACCTTTGAAATTAGTTTGTTTAAAGAGGTCAAAATAATTCTTTCAACATAAAAATAACATGGTTCTAACTAAACCACTGGATTCTAAAAAGTCTTTCTTTGGTCAAAATTGAAATTTTAGTGAGAAATTAATTTGTGTTTTGAAGTAAATATAAATTACCATGCCACGGCTGAAGGTTCTTGCTTTTGTTGCCATGATACCTGAGAGCTGTATGATTTTTTTCCCCTCACCAGATGCACACCGGCATGTTCACCTTTTGAACAAAGTGACATTGGCACTAACGAGCAGCACCAAAAAGCCCTTAAACAGAACAACATCCCAGTCCAATGATATGAAGAAAAGGTCACTCGCGTAGCTCAGTCTTTCCAATACTGTCATCTATAATTTAGACACTTTCATATGTTTGCATGTTAATACTACATGTACTCCTAGTGTTTGAGAAGTACGTAGGTAGTGGACTCATTCTGAATGATACTGCAGAAGTTTTTGGAGAAAAGTATTGTAAAATGCACAGCTGTCAGCAGAGAGCTGTCTAAGAAAACCCTTGACAAATTTGTTTCCTTCGGAGGCACTACTCTGCAAAGCCTTTAAGACACTGTTCGATTTCATCTATAATATTGTGGTTATTTTCTGGTGGCTTACATACATTGACAACCATTGTGATTTGCATGCCCCTGCACTGTGCACTGTAGTGTCTATACAACACTGGGAAACATCAGATTGCAGTGGATACAAGACTATATTAATGTTAATCATAATAATAGATTCACTAATCTGTCACCATCTTTCAACCGAAGAAGTGACAGAGTATCTTGCTATGTTATTACTCAAAGTTACAATTCCCTCTGTTTTTCTGGGGTATTTTTGGTTTTGGTTGTTTGGAGTTTTTTTGCATGTCAGTGTTCTTTGACATTTTCTGAGATTTGAATATTTTTTCTAATTTTACCCTGAAGATATGGGTCTTTATCAAATGCATTTCTTTGTTTAATCCTTAACATTGAAATATTTTTTAACGTCCATGGTAAGTTTAGCTGGCAAATACAGGAGCTATTGTATTATTCCCTATTCCTACTGATTAATATTAATTTAGACTAGTGAAAGTGTACATGGTAATTGTGCTTTGTTAGTAAGAGAGCAGTAATTAATTCCATTTTAACAGAGGACTAAATTCTGCTTTGGCATGGATTTCATTCCAATGTGCCTAAGTCACGTTTACTGTTGCTCTATGTACCTAAAAAAAAAAAAAAAGTTTCTTATGTATATTACATTTAAAGGATCATATTAAATATAATGCAATCCTAACCAAAAACGTGCATAAGAATTTATTCTACAACTAAGTAATCCAAACCTCCTTTTTCTATCAAAAAAAATTAATTCTGCTTTGAGAAGTAGAAAGAATTACAGACTGCAACCTCATTTGCCAGTAAATCATTTACTTATGTTCTTGATATGAAAATACACGAGGCATAAAACTATAGATTTTTAACAGAATTCAAAGTGTTCTCTGGAAAGTAAATATTTGTCAGAAATTTGGGATTTTTTTTTTAACTTTATGTAGCCTAAAAGCCATGAAGAAAACCTCAAATTTGTTTCTTTTTATTGGGTGTTGTAAGCCATTTCTTTTTTGGTATCAAAAAAGCGTCTAATTTCTCACAGAAGAGTAAATAAAAAAAGAAAAAAAGCATTGGGGTGCTTAACTGGGAAAAGGTGAAACAGATGTGGTATCTCCTTTTCCCTTTACACCCACCCATGGTCCACATACCACAGGCAGGAAAACTGCTGAAAATAGGTATGCTTACACTGAATTAAGATATATTGTTGAAAAAAGGCGTGAAGATATGGCAGTGTTTTTAACATAAAATAAATCACAGGTACTGTAAATATATATTTACACACAAACACAAAATATATATTTACGCACACAACACCAAAAAACACATTAGGAAGGCATATCTGTAGGAAGAATTAGTTCTAGATCTAATTGAATATTAACGGGGTATTCTCCTCCATTAGTTTAGTGGCTGTAAAAAAAGAATGTAGGTCCTGGGTTTAGTTTTAACGATCGATCTCCCTATGCCAGCTTGTTAAACACTTAGCAAAACCTGCATGTTGCAATGCACAGACAACTACCTGCTCAGCTACGCTTGTCTCTGGATAGCATAAAAAGGAGGGCAGGGCCACAGGCAATTTCATTATTGCACAGCTTCTGGGGTTACAGCTGGCTCCATACTGCTGCCCTTGCCACAGTCACTTTGGCTGGTTTAGCCGTACATCATACTTCCTTATTATCATCTTTTCTAGCACTGTGGTTTTGGAGAAGGTTTGTGCCTGTTATGAATATTTTCTTTCCTTTCTCTTTACGTGGCCAGAAAATGGAAACGCTTTTTTTTAAAGGAGAAACTAGGCATTGTACCATTGGGAAAAGACTTACTGGTCAGTGGCAAAAAACTATGACCCTCTGACAGTGGCTGCATCTACTTGAAACCTTTTGCTCAATTGTAACTTTTTTCACTGCGTAATGAGTTTTCAGCTCCATGTAGCTGTGCAGATAGGCTGTGGTGAGGTATGCCTCAGCCAGCTTTGAGAACAGTAGGCTAAATCTCACTACAGATGGAGTCCAGTGGAGAGCTATTAATCAAATAGCCAATTAGCCATCTCTCATGATAGCAGCCTTCAACACCATGTGATACAGCACGTACTAGCTGTAATTATACAGGACTGATCATCTTTTGGGAAAAGTTGCACATAGCCACAGAAGTCTTAACACCCATCCTTCCTCTTCACGAGATGTCATGCCATCCATCCTTCTGCTGCAATGAATTTAATAGAATCATTGTGTCTTAGAAAGAAGCGTCCATTTGAAATAAAACCATAGTTAAGATAATACAGCAGGTCTTGTTAAACAGAAAATAAAGAAGAAAAATTGGGTGTTTTTTTTTAAACATAATCTGGAAAGAAGGCTACCATCAATTTTAATAAATTCTACTCAATAAGTTCTTCCTTAAAAACATTTGTTATTTTTGTTATGAATCAGTTGCCTAACCAAAGGCACCCAGTCAAAAAGAAACGAGCATCATATGGGCAGCAGTACAAGGATATGAGAAAGAAAAAAGAAAGAGAAGTCTTAGAGATATGCAGATTGACATAGGAAGGCGGCATGGGGGAAGTAAAATAATGATTTATCCCTATGAGTAAAGTAAGAGAAAGCCTACGCTTACCTGCAACCAAGGAAAGAACTGTACTTGCCTGTTTCACCTTTGCAGAATCAGTGGTAACAAGACCAAAGAGGTCAGCTGTAAGGATTCTGCTCAAGGGAGGGAGCTCTAAGTTCTGTCTTGGACTTCATGAGATCTGGATGCCATAAGCACCAGGAGAGATCCTGTGAATCAGCAACCCTTCTCTGTGCTCTGTCTTTGCACAAATGTTGTGTTTAGGTTTCTCCTCACGTTTTCGACACCTGCATACCATGGTTTGTTAGAAGACAAAAACTTGTGTCAGAAGGAAAGATGGGGAATGAAAATGTTTCAGTGAGGATATAAATGAAGAAACTTGCTAACAAATTGTAACATACCATAATATGCTAGTAAATAAACTCCCCCCTGCCACTCTTCTTCTTATGCGCTTCCCTTGCTCCAACATGGGCTGCCTCCCACAAGTTATAGTCCTTCACAAACTTCTCCATTATGGGTCCTTCCCACAAGCTGCAGTTCTTCAAGAACTGCTCCAGCATGCGTCCTTTCCACAGGATGCAGTCCTTGAGGAAGAGACTGCTCCACTGTGGGTCCCCTGCAGTGTCACAGCTCTTGTCGGAAAACCTGCTCCTGCATGGGCTCCTCTCCATGGGCCGCTGTTCCTGACGGAGCCTGCCTGCTCTTACATGGGATCCCCACCGCCTGCAGCTTCCCGCAGGGCATATCCTCCATGGGCTGCAGCATGGATGTCTGCTCCAGTGTCATCCTCCATGGGCTGTAGGGGGACAACCTGCATCACCACGATCATCTCCATAGGCTACAGGGGAATCTCTGCTCCAACAACTGGAGCACCTCCTCTCCCTCCTTCTTCACTGACCTGGGTGTCTGCATGGTTGTTTCTCTCAATATTTTTCATTCTTTTCTCTCACAGCTGCTGGTGCAGTGTATTTTACTCTTTCTTAAATATGCCATCACAGAGGCACCACCACCATCACTGATGGGATCAGCTTTGGCTAGTTGGCTTTGGAGCTGACTGAAACTGTGTCTGTCTGACACGGGGCAGCTTTTGGTGTCTTCTCACAGGAGCCACCCCTGCAACTCCCCTGCTACCAACACATTGACATGTAAACCCAATACTTTACCAAATTAAGAAATAGAAGGCATAGTGTCAATTTAAGTGTAAAATTTCACAAACTCTTCCAAAGAAAAGAGTCATATAGAAGTAATGGATTCTACCACAATACATACTTAGTTTCTGTTTGACCATGAGGTAAATGTAGGTAAGAAACACAGGCCTGATCCAAACCCAAATGAACCCATTAACTGTGCTTCTGATGAATGCTGAAAGCTGAAATAGAAATCAGTCCATTAATTTTTCACTGCCTCAGGTAATATAAATTGTTTTTAACTTCAAAGGCATTCACAAATTTGCTAAAAAAAATCCTGATACTAGGTACTACTGAAAGCGTAAGTATCCAAAATGACGTAAAACAGTACAAAGGATAATATAAAAGTAAATTATTAACTGTCACTGTCCCACAGGGAACAATTGCTAACCTTGAAAAAACGGCCACCCAGTTATCAAAAGAATGATATCGGTCTCTAAGCCATCCTAAAAGTAAAGTACTAACAGCAGTTTTATCTTTTTAAAATTAATATTAATTGTTAATTTGGCCCTAAAGTCTTGATTTTTAAGCCTGTAATCCACTTACTTTCTATTCCCTCTGTTAAAAAGAAAGAAGTAAAGTAATTATTGTCAAAAAGAGTAAACTTATATTAATCACAATTACAAGCAGTGATGTCTGATTACAATTTTTAATCAATCATGCTATTCCATGTTTAACTCACTAATGCTGGGACCACTAGAGTGGACAGCCATCTGTGCCTCTGTAAAATTAGAAATATGATGAATTATAGCTACTAGTAGTTTAAGGCTATACCATGAATACAAATCATTAAAGCTGTGACAATTGTAACGTACTGCCAACATTTTTTTATCAGCTGCTTTTGCTGTTTTTCATGTCATGGGAAAAAAGTACCTAGAGAAAGATCTACACTTCACTCATCAGCTTTTCATAATAATTTACAATGAACGAGAAGACAAAGTTCTCCTGACTTTCTGTTTACACAGCACAAATCTTTTTTGTCATAGTCAGTGCTACAACCTGAAGATCACATTCTGCTCTTATCTCAGGTCACTATCTAGATTAAGTCTATTAACTTCCCAGATTCTCAAATAACGTGTCTCTCAGGTATTATATTCGGTCGGGTTACTGCATATACAACACCAGTATAACTGAGAGCAGAATCAGATCCCTTGGGAATTCACTGATTTGTTAAAATTATAAACTTTGGTCAGTGAAAGAATAAAATGGCAATTCCTTTGAAACCATAAATAAAATACAAATATTTTCCTTACAGAAGTTGGTGACAACATAAAGTTATAACATGCATTTTCTGAATATACTTAATTTATGGGGAGAACCAGTAATGCAGACTGTTAATTTTTATGCCAAATATCTTTTGTTACAGGGAAAGATTTATGAAAAAAATAATTAAAGAACACCCAAAAACCTGACTGGTTTATGTAAGGAAATTTACAATGGCTGCTCATCATTATTTTTAGGACTACTTTAAATGTCTGCCGTGTCTATGCTATTGTAGAGGATAAAAGAATAATTCAGGTTGCAAGGGACCTTAAGAGATCCCAAGTCCAAACTTCCACTCCAAGCATGATCAGGTATGTGGTTAGACATGGTTGATCAGGACCTTATCCACTCCCCAGCATGGAAAGAAACTGCACAATTGCTCTAGGCAGCCTGTGACAGGGCCTAAGTGTACTCATGGGGAAAATATTTATCCTTTTATCCGGTGAGAAGCTTTCGGTTCGTTTTATGCCCTTTGTTTCTATTGTCCCATCCTGTGCCACTGTGCAGCTCCTGGCTCCATCTTCTCCTTTGCCTTTGCCTACCTGTAGGTGTAGGGAGCTGCTGTTTGATGCCCCTAAAACTGTCATTGCTTCAGGATGAAGAAGACCGGCTCCCTCAACATCTCCTCAGAGGAAAACTGCTCCAGGTCCCCAGTGTAGTGGCCCTAGACTATATATATACATACACACAATATGCCCCAGTTTTTCCATGTCCCTCTTGTATTGGAAAATCAAAACTGGATGCAGTACTCTACACGTATAGCACTAATAAATGCTGAATGAAAGAAGATAACCAATTTCCTCATTTTACCAGCCCTGCCTCTACTAATACACCCCAGGATGTAATTAGCATTCTTTACTACTAAATCAAATACCTGTTGACAATGTGTATGAATACCTGTCCAGTGGTCACTGTTTTCAAATCCATGCAGTCATGCAGAAACATTGTAAAAAGCCAGCTGTTTTTATTTGTCAGTCTGGTCTCAAAACAAAGATATTACCTTATTCCCTTGTGAACCACTGGGATTTTTTTCTCCCTTTAGGTTTTCTTCATCATGTGAATTGCTTGAGTAATTACGCTATTTTAAACGCTCTCTTTAAATAAGTATTTAAAGACATGGAAGGCAAAGATGCAATGAAGAGACCTTCTCCAGCTGTATTTTTTCAAATCATTGGTTAAATATTGTCCCCTTGAAAAAGACAATAATCACCTTGAACCATTTAGGATTTAATATTCTTTCTCCTTGGTGTATATTGATCACAACTCAGGATGATGTTTTGCCTGAAATGTTAAATGCTTCTGTTATTATTAAAGGGTACCACAGCCAGTATTTCTTTTTAGAGTAAGACCCCTAAGTGTCTCAGATCCTGACAGAGCTGACAGCTGTCTTTGAGGCTTTTAGGATGATAGAGCTGGGAACAGGGATAAATGTGTGATTTTGTGCCTTATGAGAAGAGATTGGGTTCGAAAAAAGTTAGTAAATAAGAAACTGGACTCCAATCTTAATTCTGTGAATAAAGTTACTCTGCTAATAGTAATCTGTCATCTAAACATACCTGATGATTGAGGTGTTACGACATAAATCCTGATTATACTCCAAATTTCATGGTGTCAGCTCTTTTTTTCATTAAAAAAGAGCTTCAGATAGATAGTTCAGCATAAAGGTAAAGAAAAAAGATAACTTACTTTGATGCAATTCTTCAGTGATTGTTATTAAATTTAAATTTTAAGAAACAAAGAAATGGACAATGGACAATATCTTAGTTCTTGGAGTGACTTACATATTATATTGGCTTTTTTTTTCCTCTGAAGCATCTCATAGCAATTTCATGGCAAGCATAGTCACAACCTGTGAGTTTTGCAAGAATATATGAAAGGAGCCATGAAACAATAAAAGAGAAAATCTAAACCTTTGTCATCAGAGTTTTCAGTGCTTGCCTTCTGTTATAAGGAAAGACATGTTTTATTTTCAGGCTGTATCATGTTTCACCATAATGAGCACACAAAAAAATGCAAATATGTATCGATTTTATACAGAGGTCAGTACAAGTGACAAGCAATCTGTGAAAAAGATAGCAGTCCTAAGTAAGAAAAGTAATTAGAAAGATGACTATAACCTTTCTTTAATGAATAGCAATAATAAATGACTTCCTTGGTGGTTTTGTGACCCTGTCAAGTTAGCAAGGTGGTCTTTCCCGAGTCATTTCTGTGTTTCGATCCCTTTTGTAATCACAGTCTCACAGCTGTGGAAAACAGCACCATTCCTTAATTGATCACTGATTATTTCCATGTGTAGTGGGCAAGAAGCATTCAGGTTCATCTTCCTCTGTTCTGAATGGTTCTTGGGAGCAAAATCAAGGGGCATTTGTCATCCTTAGGTCTTGGACGTTGTTTTTGTTTCCACTTGGTATTGTTGCTTGAGTCATTCACTTCTCAGTAGGCTAGTGAGCAAGAAGGCATTATAGCTTTAGCCACCAGCTCTGATGAATGAAGCATGTGAAAAACGTCCTCCCAAAACTAGCACTGGTGTTTTGAGTTTCATTACAGTTATTATCCAGTAAAAGATATACTTAAGAAAGTCTACTTGTGTACATGAATTTGAGGTTTTGCCTTAGAAAAAAATAAATAATATTGCACCAGTGTCTTTTATGAAAGACAACCACTGGTCAGTAAAACCTGTAATTGATATCCAATATTTTGAGGCGTTTTGCTCTTGAAGAATCCCAGAAAGTACAGTGACTGCAACCTCTTTGCTGGGTATGAGATGGGGAGGTCCTTACTCCTGTGAGGTAAGATGCAACAGCTGTTTCAACATTTAATTGAGGAGTATGGGGAAAGGAGGAAAAAAAGCCACATTCAGTTCATTTTCAAGTGATACATCCACTGAGACAATACCTGAAAGCAGCCTGTGCATTAAAATATCTGATGAATTTGGCTGTCACCATTTTCAAAGAAGTTCTGCCCATCAGCTAATATTTAGGAACTTTCATAAATAGACTTCTTGACTGTGTCTCCAAGGCATGATAAAAGTTAACCTTCCTCACAAGGTTTTAAGGCAGCCCTTTTTCCTGGTATTAGTATCTCTCTGTATGCCTATAACAATATTACAGGAGCTAGCAAGTTAGAGGTAAGATAACCATCCCACAGGTATTCAGGACAAAAGTAATAATTTAAAAATTAAAGCAAAAACAAAAACAAAATATCAGAGAAACTATAGACTGACATTGGGGATTTTTGGTGCTACTTTTTTTCAGAAATTTGAAGTTGCATTTTCTAGGCAGAAGAAACACTGAATGGGCATACTCATTCTGAGCTATGATATAAAATAGAAGAATATATAGTTGCAAAAATGTGTCAGAGTAGAAAAGTGACACTACAGATTCTAAATGGGATTATATATCTGCTCATATCTGAAGTTAATACACTCTGTATCTTCACACAGCTGCTGAAACAACAAAAATGATTGGATTATTGCCTCTTATAAATCAATTAGCTAATAATGCATATTGGAAAAAAACCCTTCAATTCTTCTATTCCTGCAATTACTATCACTGTATAGATTTTAAAAAAACAATGATAAAAAAATCTTTTTTTTTATTTAAACAAAACTTTATCTTTTGAATCCAAATATGGGGTTTGGTGCTATTCTGATATATTCTGTAGTTGAAGACAGAACTTACGGTATCAGGTTTGATCCACAGACAGGTAAAATCACACACAAAAGATTTCTGCTATTTGGAGACAAAAGTTCACATGAGCAGCTTCTAAGGTTTAATTAAATTTGGATCTAAACCAAAGTACCGTTCCTTTAGACAAATTAATCTAGATTAAATTATCCTTCCAGTGCACCTCAAGTCTAAATAAAACTCTAGGCTTCTGTAAGAAAGAAACTGTGTAGACTTCAATTGTAAGACCTTCCCACTCAAAATTTTATTTAAAAATGTATACTAGAAGATGAACTGGAAGATTATTGGGGAGCTTTTTCCCCAAACCACAACTTCAGTCATATATCTGACTTCAAAAATGCTAAGAGACAAGTTAAGTGTCTTCATATTTTATTGTAGGCTGTGAGAATGACCTACAATAATGGCTTTTCGAAATACAACTATTAAATCCTGTAAATATCATGGGACTGAGAATCTTCCTAAGCTGCCAGTTATGTCATATGGGCAGAGTCCAAAAGCCCACTGAGGATGTAGTGTTTATGTACAATGAGCTGCCAAAATGTAATTAAAATTTTTTTGAATACTTACATGTTAGCACATTTGAAAGAAAAAAGTATCATAAAGAAAAAAAGAAATGTAATTTATCACACTAAAATAAGTATGCTGAAGAAATGTGGGCTGCATTTTAGAGACATTGCCAACATCATGTCATGCATGTCTATTCTTCTGCCAGTGTTAATCTTGTGCATTGTACTTTCCTTTCTTTCCCTTTTTAATTATTTTTTTAATTCTATTTCAAAAATATGAGAGAGGAACACCAGAGGTGTGCAGGGAAACAGAAGCAGATGAAGAAGCATAATGGTATCACCTAATTTTTTACCACATATTCTGCAAATGGGAATTTGGGAATACAACCAGTGATATTCCATCATCCAGGCCATTTTGAAAATCTTAAACATATTACATTTTTCCTTATCCACTGAGGGATATAACCATATAACTGCAGTATGCCCCTATGCAAATAAAAATCATTTTCATTATCATAACTGTTTGCATTTTAAAGGTGGAAATTAGCAACTTTTATATTACATAGCTTTGTGTTTTGTTTCAGTGAAAGAAGATTTAGGGCAATACTGACAGGGTATTTTATACAGAGGTTTGTACAGAAGGGTAGGACTACTGACAGATAGCTCACCCTAACCTTGAGGGAGGAATTAACACTTATTGCCATTTCATTATGTTGTGCCATTTATCTTGAAGCCAACAAACAGATGCCTAAATTAAGTCTAATACCTAGTGTCCTTCTATAATGAGGGATAAGCATTTCTACGTGCCACTTCATCTAAGCCACAGATAGGATAGATACACTGTACGACATCTCTGTACCGTGACTATAGAGTCTTTGCAGAGGATGTTTGGAATCTGAAATAGATAAAAAAGAGCAGAAAAGGCCCAGCTTAAGTATTTAGGCCCCAAAAAAAAATCAGAATTGCATCAGAATTGCGGGCTTTTAAAATGCAACACTTATCTGGTTTCATTAAACTGACAAATCTACTTCCTTGCAGAAGAAAAATCTCCGGTTTTTTTTCCCCAACTTTTTGTATAATTGAACATGTCTACACCCACATCCCTGTAAGTATACCAGGTGTGGAACTCACTAGATGTGATTTCATTACTTTCTTCCTGTAAGTTGTGCAGAACTTTCGTTTAGCAACGGATGAAAGGTAAATATTATTTATTCAGAAAAGAGGCTGAAACATGACTAAAATACTCACAAAAATTACCAGGGGAATTTACAGTCCCTTAAGTACATAAAACCTCCTTTTTCTCAAATGTTTAAATGTTAAACAGTTAAAAGGAAGATTCAGATCTTGATTAGATTACCATAAATAATAAACAGCTATGACCACAAGCTAAAAATCTGACAGTGGCTGATGTAAATTCAGCACATGTAGGTGCAACAATCACGCCGTACAGGTGTCTTTATAAAAGAAAAGCAACAGAATTCTGTCTTTTTTTTCTTCTTTTTTTTTTAAATTTCCTTCTCCGTAAGAGACAATTTTATATGTTTAATGATATTATCAGGATCATTGTATGTGTATCAGTCCAAAGTCTGTGTTTTTTCCCTGCCTAGAACCAGGGTCAAGACCATTGCTGGCTTTTAACAAGAGTAATGACCAACCTTTTTACAATAAAAATCAGCCACAAAGATCAAGCTATTAATTACATCTGTGGAACTTTCTCAGCTGAGCTCAATTAGCTAGCATTCCTATGTAAAAGCAAAAGTTTGGAGTGCTGGCTTTCTTTTTTCAGGTTTCCTCCTTCCCCACACCCCCCTCTCCAGATTATTTAGATGGCTTCCTACCCTGATCTAGACATAGATAATTCATATCTTCTTCAGCCACCTAAACAGTCAAATACCAAATATTTCCTACAGTGTATACTCAGTTTTCCCCCAAAAGAAAAGGAAATGTAGATGTCTTTTGGTTACATATAGGTTACTATTTAAGAGTCCAAGCTAACCTTTGCAAAAGGTCAGACATGAATCAATTGCTGTATATTTACTTTGCTGAAGTGATAAAAATGTCTAGGCATGCTTTTGTTCTGACAGTGGTTCCTCTTGCAGTAGCAATCCCTCTCTGATTGGCACCAGTGATTAAAAAATGGATGGTGTGATAGAGCCATTGGATTTTATTCAGAGCACCTATCATTATACTTTGACAATGTTAGTCCTGTTACCAGTGAAAATGAAGACAATTTTTGAAGTTCCTGCCTTTAGCCAGAATATTTGCAGGCTATCCAATGTATTTAAGGAAAATTTTCTTTTGTTAAGGAAGGCCAATGTAGCAAGGCTGGTGCATAGTTCTTGGTAGCACTGAAGGATGGCAGAGTAAGAGAGAAGAAAGAGAGTAGAAGCTGATTATAGCAACAGCAACAGCAATGAGGTTGTGAGCAATTATTCCACTGAGCTGTCAAAAGACAGGATGCATGACACAGAATGTCTGCTAATCTCGGTACACTGAACGACAGCCATAACGTTCTGTCTTGGAACACGGGAACTTAACAGTTCTCTGAGAAATGGAAAAAAGAGTTGTGATGATTTAAGACGTGCAGCTTTCCAAGAAACATAAACATTTATGTATCAGTCAATTGCCTAATGGTTTTGTCCTTTGTTAATGAAAACATGATCAACATAAAAACCAGCTTCTCAATTATAATCTGTTCGATCTGTTGTGGAGTGCTTTGATGCAAAAGAACCTACATCCGATCATTAAAAAAATGAGATCAAATAGAGAATTAAAGAAGTTGTCTCTTTATGGATGCTATGGGAATCTTACTCTCTTTCTGTCAGTGAAAATCTCATAAAAGGGATTTGCATAAAATCATACAGAAAAGTTTTAAGATCCACGAAGCAATTATATCGTATTTTAATCTAATGACCAGTCTAATTGTTATTTTTTTTAGTTCTACATTAGGTCATATGTGGAACCCAGATCTCTAGTCCTCCATGAGAATGTGCAGAATTATTGAACAGTTCTTGGCCAACTGTAGCTGGACCCCAGACTGCAGGATCAAGTAGCTACAAGTCCTCCTAGAAACTATCACAAACAAAATGAAGCAGGTGATTGGGAAAAGCCAACACAGATTTAGCAAAGGTAAATCATGCCTGACTAACTTAATCACTTTCTATGACAAAATGACATCTGTCAACATGGGGAGAGCAGTGGCAGCTGTTTAACTGGAATTCAGCAAAGCGCTTGATATTTCTTCCCACAGCCGTCTCCTGAATAAACTGGCATGGTACAGACTGGATGAGTGGTCTGTGAGATGGATAGGGAATTGGCTGACAGGATGCACTTAAGGTGGTGATGAATGCTTTTCACTCAGGTTGGCAGCCTCTGTTAAGTGGGATTCCCATAGGCATCAGTACCAGGCCCTACACTCTTCAATATTTTCATAAATGATCGGGATGATGGTGTTGAAAGTGCCTTTGGCAACTTTGCTGATGACATGAAACTGGATGGTGAGGTGAACATGTCAGAAGGGAGAGTCTTGGACAGGCTGGAAGAGTGGGCTAGCAAGGGCAGTATGAAGCTCTGCAAAGACAAGCACAAGGTTTTGCACCTGGGATTGCATAACCAAGGAGCCCAGTACAAGCTCCATTCTGTGTGGCTGAGGAACAGCCTTGCTTACAGGGACCTGGGGGTCCTGGTGAACAATAGGCTGAACATGAGCCAGCAGCGTGCCACTACAGCAACAAAGTCAGATACTGAGCTGGATCCAGAGGGGCTTTACTATCTGAGATAGATGATCATCCCACTCTACACAGTGTGTGTCAGGCCTCACCTGGAATACTGTGTCCAGTTCTAGTCTCCACAGTTCAGAAAAGATGCTGGCAGAAGTTCAAAGGAGGGCCAAGAAGATGATCAAAGGTTGGAGAACCTGCCCTATGAGGAAAGACCGAAGGAGTTCGGCCTTTTCTCCCTGGAGAAGAAAAGGCTTGGGGAAAATTCCTCACAGTATTCTAGAACTTAAAGGGCAACTACAAAGAAGACAGGGGCTCTCATTTCACAAAAAGCCACACAGAGAAGACAAGGGGCAACAGGTACAAGTTGCCCAGGGGGAAGGTTTCATCTCAATAAAACAAAGACTTTTTATAGTGAGAATAATCAATTACTGGGACAACCTCCCCAGGGATGTGATAGAGTCCCATCAATGGTGGTTTTCAAGATGTGATCTGATAGGGTGCTACATAACCCCATCTAGGCTCTCTTTCCCTTGAAAGGTTGGACCAGATGATCTTCTGAGCTCCCTTCCAACCTAGGCTGCATGATGCTATGGTTCTAACTTACTGTGCACATAGCTCTGCATTTAGGCAGGAAGTCCCAGTCAGATCTGTTGCACATTAGAAGAAACGCTCCTGTCACTTTTGCGGTTAAATCACTTCATGTTTATCCATCACTCATTGGAGGATAATTCTTCCATATCCTTGATTCTCCAAGCTACTAATAATTTTCTTTCATTTTGTAAATCCTACATATCTTATGTATAACTGATAGTTTTTAAATCTTGCTCTGAATCCATGCTGAGTACACCTCAGTATTTCCTGGGGGAGGAACTTTTCCAAAAGTGGTAAATATGTTGCTTTTAATTTCCTTGAATATCCTTGGGTTTTTACTGTCAGAGGTAAAAAGGGAATGTAACTCACTTTCCCTGTGGTCTTCATTATTTTTCCAGCATATCCAGTCTTGTTTCATCTAAAAGAAACAGCCTCAATCTGTGCTTTTATAATGCCTTCAGCTTCCCAGACTGTATGCATTATGTATATATATATATGTGTATGTGTGTGTGTGTGTGTGTATGTATTATATATATATACATAACACATTTTGTATGAATATATAAGGTAATTTTTATATATAAAATTATTTTTATATACATTTATATATATATTATATACCATTCTAGTTCATCAGAAAATAATAGGCATTTATAGGGCATAGCACATTTCACTCTAAGGTAGGCAGCTGAAACACATGTGAAGTTCTTATTTCTCTCTGTTCACTAAGAAGGAGAATAAATTGACTATCTAAAACAGAGAAACAGAAATTGGGTGCATTCATTCTGCTGTTTCAGCAAAATACAAGACAGTTCTACTTGTCTTTGGAACGATTTTTTGTATTCCCAGCCAGTACTTCAAGACTGTGGCATGTAATACCTTGTCTATTCATGTCTTGAAGGACAATAGTGGATTGGATAGTGTTGCTTGTGTAGTGCCCGCTGGGTTTGCCTCTTTAATAGCTCATCCAAGAATGACAGTAAGCCACCATAATAATACAGAATAAGGAGTAATTTGTTGCCTATATGTAATAATTTACATGTGACAACAGGCGACCTGATGCTGTATCTATAACTGAGGTGGTTGGTTGATCTACAAGAAGTAAATATGGAGATCTGTGATAATGACTGGTCAGGAATCCATTTCACAGAGACAGAGTTTGGGTTTGTTTTTTTCCTAAACAGCTTCATGCATCATGATATGACAGGAGAAATGATGCTTCACTGAGATAAAGTACACAGAAAAATTACATTCATTTACTGCAAGAATAGTTTCTCATGAGTGTGTAAGTTTTTTTCTCTTTCTGGTAAGATTATCCCAGAATGGCTGCACCAATCCAACTGTGCTGCTCTTAGCCTACTAAAGTCAGTAGATTAGACTACTTGAAAGATATCAGTTCATAGAAAATGTCAGCAGATATGTTGCAATTCCCACAGTCTGCACATTTGAGTAGGCACTTCTATCAAGGAAGTTCTTGATTTCAGATTTTTGTGTTGTGGGGTTTTGTTTGCTTTTTTATTTTTTTTTCCACAACGGGAAAAATCTGGCTATGTATGCCTTTAACCAAAACACATATCCATCGAATTAAAGACTAGTGAAAAGTATTTCAGTAAGAGATGTTCAAGACCATAGCATCTCTTCCCACAAAATACACAAGAGCAAGGAATAAAACAAATGAAACAGAGGAATCATAGAATCATTTGGGTTGGAAAAGACCTTTAAGATATTTTATTATAATTTCTATAATAATACATGAAATATGAAGAACCCAACACTGAGGTAACAAAAAGGCAGAAGAAAACCTTCAATATAAACATTATAAGCAGACTAGCTTTCAAAAGATTATTTAGCTATCAGACACGAGCTCTCTATAAATTCTGTAGAAATTTACGTTGAGACAGACCACTAAATTTCCGACTCTCAGCCATGTCAGCTAAGCACTACAAAAGGTAGGAAGCTATATGTTTCACTCATCTCTTTTATTTATTAGAAGTAGTAAGGTTGTACTCCCAAATGGAAGGGTTTCCTAGCTCTTCTGCAGACATGCAATGTCAATATGCATTTCTATATATTTTCCCCTCATTCCCACATCTTTATGCACTGCAGGTACAAATACATTCCTAGTATCTGCTCCAAGGCTGAATTTAACCAGACCCGGAAAAGTATGGAAAATGTGTGTAAAACAACAAAGAGAGATATCTCTAAGGATCACCAACTGACAAGAAATGAGGTGATTCATCTACTTTCCTGCTGAGGAGGCAGCTACGGTGTTTTGATTAGCCTGAAAACTCATAATACATTTTTGTCATCTTGTAAAGTTTGAGGATGCTGATAAAGCAGCAATAAAGTGGTAGGAGAATACAGCATTAGAACTGTAGTACTAGAGGTAGAGTAGAAAATACAGCTGGGATTATTAAGTATTCAACCTCTTCAGATCTCCCTGCAGCAAACTTGAGATCTCTCAAAGAGCAGAAAGTACTGGAAATGGAGTCCCATTCCATATTGATAAGATCTTAATTTCATTTTTGCTTCAAAGAAAAAGCATGAGTCATCAAGAGGAGAACTTTGAGCTACATAAAAATGTTATCTGTATTAATGGGGCAAGTCCAGCAAAACGATGACTGGAAATGCTGATAAATAGAAGGTAGTTTAAATTATGCTGATACGTCTATCCCATTTTCTCAGCAGACTATGAGCAGCATAATTAGATTGTTTTTTTGCTCTGCATCCAAAAGGCATTCATTCCTTGTGTCCCTCTCCTTTTTACAACTATCTGGGAGTGATGTCCTCTGATATTAACAATGTCACTGGGAAATGAACCCTTAACAACATGCTTTCAGCCAGAATGCAACTTCTCTTATTCAAACCCAGCAAAGATACCTACACACTCATAATGAGCTGAACTGTGCAACCTGTGAAATAAAGGTACATATGTCGGTATACCTTAAACAGATATAGGGACATATCTTAAATGTTAATTTCATTTTCACTGCCTTACCAGAGTGTTATAAGGTTTATTGTATAGATTAATTTTCACCTGCCAGTAAACAGGAGAACACGAAGAGCCCATTGAAACCAAATCTATGTGCTCTACGACTGTTAAGAAACTACTTAATCTTGGAAAATGACAGGACTGATTAAGGTGTTTGAACATCTACGTTGAGGATAATTTGAGAAGTGTGTGTCCCATGTAGTCCCCAGCTGACGCTCCAGAAGGGTACAAGTTTCCCCTGGGTCCCAAGTTGAACTCCAAGGGTGGATTCCACTTAGGGTTAAGACATCTAAACTTCAGTGTCTACTTGTAGGTTTCTGCACAAATGCCAGCTAGACTCAAGCTAACCACAGAGGTCTGAAAAGCTCTTACCTGATTACATCTACTGCTGCTTGAAAGGCTTTAGAGTACCTGAGATATTGAAATGGCAGGTATCATACAGGATGAAAGGAAGATTCAATCCCTTCTTGAGTGACATGGTGTGGCCAAGGAAGGTATGTTCTGACATTGTGACTATATTAGGTGACTATGTTTACACAATGAATGGTCTTCCAGAAGTCTACTTTGGTGGCAGCGGAGTCATTTGATATGCTCCACTCCCTGTATTAACTAGATGCTTAGAAACATGCTTGTAGCCACCTGCACAAAGACATGATAATACAGGTTTCTTACGCTTGAACTGAATTAATTCTACTGGAATGTGCAACCACTTTGTAATAGTGGCATGAAATCTGAAAGGTACATGGCACTCCTGTGCTATGAGCTTGATCACTACAAAATTGGCTTAAGATACATAGAGAAATCTATTTAGCTTGTGAAAGTTTAATTAAAAAAACCCCTGAGTTCAGCTGTATTTCCCACTGAATAGGCAGGTTAGAAGATGAGCAGTAAAAATCTGGAATTAATTTTTCCACAAACAAGTAATTGGAGTTCAAGTTGGATGTAAAATTGAAGAGATAATGGGCTAAGATATTAACATTCCTTTCACATTTTACCATATCCAGTATGATCAGGTATGATCCATAACGATTAGATCATCTGCCATCTCTCTTCAACAAATCAGTTTCAGGAAAAGAAATAATTATCATACTGGGGAGTGATAATGCACAACTGCTGAGGACTTGAATTTTGAAGAGCAATCCCACTTTATTATGATGAGGGTAAAAATACTTGACGAGTACTCCTTCACAAATGCCATGCACTGAGAATGGTGCTGCTTTTTGTACTTAAAGACAGAAGCCATCATATGAGAAGACTCAATTTTCAGAGACCTTACACCCAACCAAAAGTCAAAAGCTGTGTATGATATGCTACATGTGGTCTGTTATGTCCGGCAACCAAGCAATCAAGGTATTGCTTGCAAAAAACCTGAAAAGATACACAACATAGTACTATTTTGATTACATTGCTAAGAAGCTCAGTCTGGGTATCAACATAAAGAAAAAGAAATCCTGTTCCAGCCATGATCTGAAAGAAAACCTGTCAAGATCAGTAGCAAATATTGTCAGTACAGCACTGGTCTCTGCAGATAAATTCTGTTACTATGGCCACCTCTGCCTCAAGACTCTGTGATGGGTGAGAAAGTCATACAGAGTAAACACCAGCGAAGCTTTTGAGGAGATTAAAACATCTTATCCAAAAGAGATCCAACTCAAAACAAAACAAAAGGTATATTATACAGTAGTGACTTCCATTTTTATGTACAACTAAGAAACTTGAACTATTTATTACTGTGTTAAGCAACTCAATTAATTCCAAATGCATTTTCTTTTCATGCACCTCCTGGCATAAAATGACAGGGTCAGACCCTAGACATTGAGCCCTTAAAGCACTATTCCACACCATGTAATGCTCCTGTAGGTCAGCTAACACAGCTTTGGGCATCTGCTATGTATTTTGATAAAAGATGGCCCAGAGCTATCATTATGGCAAGTTGAAATATGGTGAATGGCTGAAAGGCAAGACAATGAAATGTTACAGACACCCACAAGGCATATCTTTAGCTGTCGTATTAGTTCTGCAACAGGGGAACTTACAGCTAGAGATGATCTGCTATAGCAGAGATACATCAAAGCCTGGGATTACAAAATGGGGAACACAAAAGGCACCAGAGGAACACAAGTGTGCCACCAAGACCCAAGACACCTGTGTCCACAGCAAAAAGCTGATATCCCAGAAAAGCCATGAAAGTTGAGTACTTTTGAACAAAGCTGATGAGAAGCTATCATGATCTAAGAACTATTCACATCATCAACACAAAATGTAGAACTTTGGCCTCTGACTCAATTTGCAAACTAAACTCTTAATACTCGCATGGAAGATTTAAAGCACTGTGATATCATATTAAGGAAGAAATACACAAGTGATGTTGGGTTTTGTTGAAGTTCATCTTAAAACAACATAGCTTAATGTACCTCCATTGAAGTAAATTTTTAATGGGAATGAAGCTATGAATGGCAAAATCTGCTACAGAACCTATAAATGGTATTGCAGCTGTTATGAAGAATGTTCCTAATTTAATATTTTTAAATGTTGTATATTAACTTGCACCTTTAAAATGTGCCCAGCTTGGTAAAATGAGATTATGTAATATGAAGTAACTTTACAATGTTGTCTATTGGTTTCTTTGCATGTAATATAGCACTGGGGTTCTGCTTCATGCTGACCACATTATAAGACCTTCTGAAAAATATCAGCACGTGCATGTGAATTTAGGAATTTTCAGGGTAATGTGAGTTAAGCTGTATTCACTTTCGTATGAATCAAGTACACTTCATCCCTTTAGAACTACAGCATCTCAACACCTCATATACAGACACAAACAGAGGTAGGAGATTTCATACCAACAAGTATTTTGAGAAAGATAAAAATATACTTTGAGAAACAGATGATTTTCTGAGTGCTGGAGATATTAATTGCAAGTACTGAGTGAAGCAAGAGCTCTTTCAAAACAGTAGTATATGATCATCTAATTGAGGTATATTAGGTAAACTATAAAGCATAGATTCATATAGCTAAGTTACAGTTGCCTAGGAAGACTTTTTTTTTTTTTCTCTCCTAGCTTCTAAGTATTTGATTTCATAGTGTTAGCATTTTTCCTAAAGTATCTTCTGTGTGCAAATTTATGTAAGTCAATTATATCTGATACTAATGTTTTCTGTTTCTATGCAGATGTTAACCATATAATATGCTGAAGTTCAGAAGAAGGTAAGATTCTTGTCTGCTTCTATACAAGACTTTTGAAAAACTTCTTCAAGAATCCAGTCCCATAAAAGAACTTTTAGTATTTAGCAACTCCTTGCACCTGTTATCTTATCACAATTAAAATTTATTACCATCCTCCTAGGCAGAGGAAAACCTTGATTCCACCTCTTATTTCCCAAGAGTCTGCAGTGCCTCCAGCAGCAAAGAGTGTGTATACAGCTGATTATACAGCATCAGAAGTGACAACACTGAGAGACTAAGCACAAGGAAATATGCTGAAGTAGCTTTTGTGCCTTATACACAGAAATAAAAAAGCTTATATTTATGCTGTAGTCTAAGAGCTGAAAATGTCACCAGCTCCAGTTAAAATATCTTGGAGCTTTCTACTACCGATGTGTTACTTGTTCATAGATCTAATTTTTTATTTATTTTTTTTTTTTCTAGACAGGTACCTCAGTGCTTTTCATAGAAATATAGCTCTGTTTTTTGTCCTAGTGTTACAGTGGAGAAGCAGGGGGCAGGTAGGCTGTGCTGGTTTGTTAAGAGCTAGTTTGTTGAAGTGTTTACATCAGTTATGCTTAGTCATACAGAGCTGGAGCTGCAAGAAGACTTGGCTAACGCATCACTGAACACTGCAGCACCTGAGCATTGTTGCTTAGTGGATTCCTGGAACCTGGAGTTGCGTATCCAGGTTCTCTAGTTAATGCCTAAGGAGAGACAGGCAGCTTGAAGATAAATCTGTGCTGCAATTATTTGTATGACTGCGATTTATGTACACAGACAGAAGTTAGCTTTAGAGTAGCTTTGGTGCAGACAAGAGTGTGGCCATTGCAGCACAGAAGCTAGGGTTTCTTCTGCATTTTGTATTAAAAAACTGTTGGATAAAATGAATAAATAATGTTATAGCCACATATCAGAACTGAAACTGCACTTGCAAAGAGGTGACCTTACTTCTGGGCCATGGAATCATGCTCCCTTTTGCTAAAGAAGTGACCTTACTTCTGAGCCATGGAATCATGCTCCCTTTTGCTTATTCACTCACTCTCTGCCCCTTGAAACTCACTTTCTGCTATACTAGCATATAAGGCAAACAGAAGGGTAGCCACCTTTCCCCTGTAGCTTGCCACCAGGCGCTCTGTTGAGGGACAAGGGAGATGTAGGTCAGTTCCCTTCATGCAGAGATTTTCACCTCCTTGACAAACACTGTAACACCTTAGCACTTGAATCAATTACATATAACAGGTGAATGCCTGCTGGACTCCTCTAGTTACATTTTAGAAGAAAAAGATGAACCTGATTTTGGATAACTTGCACAGCCAAATGACTAAAGTTGACAGTAAAGCACCTAAATCTGGAAGAGAGCTAGTCCTTCTTTCTGTTATTTTTAAAAGTATAGTTTTCTCCCATTGTTGATTATATTGTGATTTAAGCCATTAAAGGAAAGTTCATATAAAACTGCAAAAAAATGAGTTCTTTCTTAATGTGAATGTCTTTGGAAAGTGAAAGTTTTCATTATAACAGGCTCTTCATACTCCGCTATGAGTTATCTTAATCTAACCCTGTTGAGTGTTCTTGGTGTTATAAGTACCTCTCTCACATTGTCAAATTTGCTTTATGAATGCTACTTATGAGAAAATGTTATGGATATCAAATGACTAAAAAGTTGGAATAGCAGATATCAATCTACTTATGTGCTTCTGTGGATCTAGTCTTACCTTGCTTCTCTGAATCTAGGCCTCTGGACAGGAAAATTTGTGAAACAGTTTAAACAGCCAGACAAGGGAGTAAAGAGCATGTGCATTGTACCTCATTTTAGTCATGTTTCAGTTCTCCAGACAAGAATAACAGAAGCCTTAGGGCACCCTGCCTATGCTCTTTGTGCAAGGGTTCATGCCAGTGTTTGCAGGCTGCTGCGGAAGCATAATCTTGCAAAGGCTGAAGTAGTTGGCTTGTCACAGGGTAACTTCCCGGCAGAACAAATGGGAGCAGACGGTGACAATTTGCATCTTGCAGTACACAGCAGTCTGCTGCCCCATGTCCAGGGCAAAGCTACAGTCAAGCCCAAGGCAAAGAGCAGTTCCAAGTAAGGGATGTTCTTTATAGTTCTGACAGGCAAGATAGAAGACAGTTTAGGTCATTGACAGATACCCCATTTAAGGAAGAAAGAAAGAAACTTAAAATGTTTGTAACAAACAGAAGTTCTTTCTTAATATCCCTTTGTAAAATCTGGACAAGATATTCATTGTTTATTCACTCAAGGATACAAAAGTGATCATGAGGCAGTGCTGGGGATGTATTACCTGAACTGCCAACAACTAGTAGATGTATATTTGGACAGATATTGAAATAAAATATCAAATAATATGACCTATAAAAAAATCCACTTTGTTCCATTCTCTAACCTAAAAGATTATCCTTCAGAATCACATTTGAAGTCATCATTTAATTATATGCCATATTTCATTTACTGTCAGATGGACACATACAAGCTAAACCAGTATTTTGTCCATCTACTACAGCTATAAGTAGTTTCAGCAACAATATCCATTGATTTTCTCCTTCACAAAATTCCTTGGCAGTTTGTTTGACCTTCTTTCCAGGGATGATTGAGTAATCCTGTTTTTACTTTTACTCTAGAGTGTTCTAGTGAGAGTAAAAAGCATGTAATATAAAGTTAACACCATTTAAAAAAGATAAGAGGTAAGCAGTTTTCTCTGATAGTTGTAGGAAAGAGAAAGCGGCATTTTTGTTTCCATCTGACCAATTAGGTGTCTAGAAGAACAGAAGCTGAAAAAACAATCTTTTAGCAAAATTGTCAGTAAAAATTTGCAAATACCATGTTATTGGTTCAAGGAAAACATAGGTCTCTGACAGTATTAAGGAAAAGTTAAATTGTATCCTTTGTTTACTACAAAAGATTTATTTTGTGAATTTATTCAAGCAAATTAATATATTGACTAATGCAATGAATTAGTGTGCACTGAAGAGGCAATTATCAGCTGAAGAAGAAATAAAGGAAGGACATGCCCAATTAGTCAGTAATTCAGTGCAGGTGGCTACCCTTGTTTAGGTTAAGTAAGCATTCTTCGGGAGTGATAGCATCTCATGAACTGTGAAAAGAACCTTAACAAAGAGACAAAGCATAAATCTCTGATATGATTTGAAGTCTGATTTTCAATCTGTGACTTCAAAGAAAAGGCAGTGCAAGCTACAACTTTAACATGGCAAAACAGACAGACAGGGGAGCTGCTTTTAAAAATAATGTTAAACAGATAAACTCATTTTGCTGTAATTTTAGGAGTTGTTGCCAAAATGCATTTTTCATACTGTCTGCAATTTCTGTTGCTTCCTATTCTCTTTTCTGAGAGTAGAAGTCATATGGGAATGACTGTAGGAATCTACATGGGGGAATCTTTTGTGTTTGCGTTCTAATTAATTTGAATACATTTGGTTAGCAGTTTTATGCAGAGCAGGTAGAAGAAAGAATCAATCATTTAGAACTTTCTCTTTAAGTTCAAGTTGTTAAATAGTTTGCTACACCATGCTGACAATATTGAGTTCTCATTGGGTTTTACCGGAGACAACTCAGACAGAATTAAATCACGTAAAGATAGGTTGACCTCCTGCTGCACACACTGGCCTTCACTTTTGTTTCTGAACAGTAGGAGAAAATCCATCGTGAACATTTGCTTTTGCAATGGGCTGTTATATTATTTCAGCTGTGCAACTGCTGTAAGAACAGAACTCCCTTGCCAAAACCAGGATGAACGCACTTAAAATTGTCTGTGGGAAGTCTGATCAAAATTTACAACCACCACAAGCTGGTCACATAGATTTGCATGTTTACGCAACGTGAAAGGTGTGCTGAGCTCGAGCTTCTAAGTTTGTCAGCCCAGGATGTATTCCCAGAAAAGACTTCTACATCTCCTGTGCAGTTAGGCAAACAAAAGTTTGTGTGCAAAAGTCTAAAGAAAATAATTAGGATAGCAGTCACACTAGTTCTTTATCACTTATAATACATTTCATCCAAGGGTCTTTGTTCTAGAAATCTATTAGCCTTTAAAAGATACCTTTTGGAAGGAAACTGAAGCTTCTTTTTGTTTAATTCCTTTATTAAAAAAGGCAAAAGTCTGGACTGATCTCCATAATTTAGACATTCAGATGTGATTTATTTTATTAAATTTTGTATCTCAGCTCACCTCACCTTTCCTGTCATGTCCACTTTGGAAACTCACTATGCATTTAAATTTAATAACCATGCAGAATTAGACCTATAAAGGTCCTAGGCAATTTACCTTGCCAACTCTCACAAAGGCTTAGAGATTGCTCCCCTGCCAACTGTTTTCCTATAGCCTTCCTAATCTTTCCAACCCTTAACTAGCCGTTACCAATATAAAGCCATAGTATCCCAAGTTAGAGCTCCATTGCCCCACAAAAAACCCTTTGATGCACCAAATATGTATATAACGAAAGTTAGAATTAATTAGTTAGTTTACGGGTAGCTCATTATATTATATCAGACTACATATTATGAAGTATTAAATAAAGAAATGTTGCACATAAATATTTGGTCTAGATCAGTAAGCAGAGACAATCTAGTCTTTTTTCCCAACTGTCCATACTGTAAACAGTATGGGAATATGGTACTCAAATACTTTGTGGTCAGAGTCCATGTTTGCTTCTTATTTGTGAGATGCAGGGCATTTGTGCATTATCTGGAGAGTACAGTTAGGGTCCTTGGTCCCTAAGTTTTTTCCCTGAGCTTTGCCTACAAAAAGTGGAGAACTCACTATAGTTGCATTTATTTATTTCTGCTTTGCCCCTTCTATTTCTCCTTCACCATTCCGTCTTCCCTCATGACAGACAATTCTTTCCACAAATGCTGGTGTATCACCTTTATTCCTCTAACAGCATCAAAAGGTATACTTCATCACTAAACTGAGATGTCAGTGCTGTACAGGCAAGCACGGAAACAACTGTCTCCTTCAGTATTGGAAAGGATGGGCAAGAAGATGCAAGAGATGCAGTGTATCAGATACCATTGCCTTGGTCTAGCATTTCAGGAGAGACTGAGTTCTTTTTTTACACACTTACAGGACCTACTTCTTTCTGTACATTCCTTGTAATCCTGTTGTTTCATGGTCCTTGTCCTCTTGGTTTAGAGTCAGCAAAGTCAGCAAAAGCAGAATGAATACTGGTGCCTCCAAAGCCTTATTTTTGGGTTTCTGACAAAAAGCGATCCAAGTTTCCTAAAGCTTTTCCGGTTGGAAATGCAAAGGTTCTAGCTATAAGACATTAATGGTGTGGCATCACACTTCAAATGGTGTCAAGTAACATAAGAAAGCACCCAGGTTCATCTGGATATCTATATGACAAAGTCATGAATCCAATGCAGACCTACTAAAATTCTCTTGAGATTTGCAATAGAAAATGGCAAAAACTAGAGAGATTAACAGTATGCGATGGAAAAGGATTTTGATGAGATGTGTTCCAATAAATATTCTCTTGGGATTGGCTGGAGCTACAAGACTCATAACAGCATGTCTCTTTCCTGGAAATTGTTCATGGTCAAGATGCTCAGTGTCAATATCTAAAGCTAGCATCACAGAATGCTTGTGCCCATCAAGTAAACTTAACCAAAATGCTACAGCTGAAATCACCATTTACACATCCCTTCTAGGATTTTTCTATTTTTTTTTATAAAACTTCTGTTTTAAACAACAAATTGTTGTAAAACTCTTCATAGCCCAGTTGCTTGATTTTTACCTCTTAATGTAAATTTCAGGAAAGTTTATCTCCCTTGCTTTCCACAATCTATCTTGGAAGTTATGAAGACCAAAGATGTCATAAGAATAGACATGTTAGATTATGCCAGATGTCCATTTAGCCTAGCACTGTCTTTCCAGCAGTGTCCATTAACTGCTTTCTATGGAAGATTAAGAACAGAGGAATTATGCATGATACTACTACCTAAGTCTCTTCTAACCTACTGTTTGCAGCAGAGGTACTTTCTGCATTAGCTGCTCAGTTTCCTCTTGAACCCACATATACAGCATCCTACAGATAGTTCTACAGGATTGATACTGAATTTGTCTTTTTCTCTGTTTGTAGCCTAACTCCTACTAGTTTTTCACATTACAAGTCTATTATATGTTAGCAGAAGACTATTAATAGCAAAATTCATGCCATAAAGAGGTAAAGCAGCGGTTCATAATGAGCATTTCAATTTTTCTTTCTCTAAAATGTCAATAATTCTGGAATTTGTAATTCATGTAATTATAATACTATTAGATTTAGTTCAGTAACTAGAACGATTTCCCTTTTTTTTTTTTTTTTGTATAAACAATATCTTATGTGGATTTTACTCTTGAAAATCTTTATAGCAAGACTAAAAGAAGATCTCTAAGAATCTCACAGAACTAAATCATTGCAGTAAGAAATCCAATGGATTAAAAGTTTGTTGTGATGGGTAACATGTCTGTTTTAACCCAATGTATGAAGCTGAATATAAAAGTTGTTCACGTGCACAGGCACAGAGCAACTGATACTAATTGCTCAAGCACCAATCCTAATTTGTCCTTGGAATGATAATGAAGGAAATGTGGTATGTTAAATACTATGAGTGATAACTCTGAAATTTCATTTCTGTCAAAAGGTTTACAAAGAAGCAGACATACGCTCCAGTTCATCGTGAACACAGAATAAAGCTGAATGCTTTTCAGATTTGATTACAAAGTCAGAGTACAGTAGATGCAGTAGATATTGTGTCAGTATAGAACTCCCACACAGAGATTACAAAAACAAATTCTTGTTTTCAGCCTGAACTCCTGTTATCAGCCTAATGCTGTCTTAAACAATTAACTCATAATTTTGGGCAAAGAGACCATTTGCATAAATTTTCTTGTAAGGAAGGCATAGTTTGTTACCACTTAACATCTGTACACCCCCCCTCCCAAAACCCAAAAAGGCCAAGGTAAAGTATTAAATTGAAGAATAAGAAAGTTTTGAATTGGGAGCAATAGTTCAGTTATAGTCAAAAGGCACTGACTGTTGCTGTGTATGCTTTTGCTAAGTTCATTTCCTCATGGTTTTGGAAGAGAAGCAATCTGCACCTTAATATATTAGTAAGTATAACCATTGAAATACGCAGGAGTAATAAAAGAGCAGAAATAAGAATAAAATCTCTCTACAGCACATAAAATGTTTTAGTCTAATATGTCCTGGAGGAAAGTATTCACAGAACATGCTTACAAAGCAACAATCAGAAAGATTAGGATAATTCCTAGCAAACTAGGCATAAGTTTGAAAACAACAAGGTGGCAAAACAGTTCCTGCAGAGAGCAGCGTAATAGACACACTGTGCTGAGGTTATCTACTGCTTTACAGACCACTGGCTTTTTCTAGAAGTAGCTGACAAGAAGTGCAACAAATATATATATAATATAAAAACTAAGGGTCACATAAAAAGGAATTTGGATGTGTAAAGCTGATACAAACATTTCATACCTAGTATCCTTAACATAGCACATGTCATCCTCAGAGGTATTCTAAAGATCCTTACTCTTAGCTGTACAACATACCCCATGCCATCTATCTCAGACTTCTACAGTGTTTCCAAGCCCTTCCCAGACCTCACCTACATCACAAGAACTATAAATGCATCAAACCCCAGTACAGCTGTGGAAGGGGTTCTGCCCTGCTCTCACCAATATCTATCACTCCTTAATCTACCTAAGGGACCAGTCCTTCCTTTCCCCTCAGCAATGGTTACACTGCTTCTGTGTGATGTAATGTGCTGTCATGGGCTGCAAGCTCCTGAGAGCATTTAAGCAGTAGGAAAGCTGTCTCCAGCGACATTGAGGTGCTGGATAATTTATCACAAAGGCACACTGGTCACAGCATGGTGCAAGCTTTTTCAAGAGCACATCTGAGTAACAGCAGCCACCAGCCTCAGATAAGACAAAGGGAGTATGCCACAGGTGCTTTTATCAGCACCACATCTCACTCTAGATATCAGCTGGCGTGGATCACTCATTCCTACATATGACATACCTTCATAGCCCTCTGCAAGGAACAGATTATTGGTTCTGTGCATGTCATTTCTGAGTTCCTGTCTTGATCATTTCAGGTCACAGGAAGCTTTCTGTTTTGCTTTATAAAGATCTGACACACAACTATCTGTGCATCACTTGTTAGTTTGCTCTCACAGCTGTCTTCTTGCAAGGCCATGTTATCACATCTTGTCTACCTGTCGAAAACGGCCACCTATGACATACCTGTATTCATTGCAGAATTCTGGTAAAGTAGCATGTCCAGCTCCAGTGTGACCATCAATGACAGATATGTCCTCAAACAGTATGTCCCAAGTGGGTCCCAGCAGACCATTAATGGCAGGCGTATTCCTGCCCCAGAGGAGGCCAGGAGTTACCAGTATTTAAGGTATTCTAGGATCTTACCTGTCAGTTCAGAAAGTTCAGACATGTCTGAATCACCTACATTGCAATTATTCTTCATGCCTGAACATGTGTCAGCTGCTGGTACAAATGGACATCTTACTTCAGCCTACAAAATCAACTTCTATTGATAGAATAATTATTTACTTTAAAGAAAACAAGGAAGAATTTGAAAAACAGAGCATGTTAATCAACCCTTACAAATAGTTAACAAGACATGGCCTTGGGAGAAGGAGCACATGACACCATAAATACCCCAAGCTAAGAAATAACAAGTTGAGCTCAAGGAGAACCAAGTGGTTAATGACACCAAACAGTTAATTACTTGAGCTATGTGTGAACTGTCCTAATAAGCATACTAAAAGATCACCCTCGAGCAAAGAAAGCCCCCTACTAACAAAGTCCCTTCCCCACAGAACGTGTACTGAAAAGAAAGAATACTGTACTTTTACACGGAGACAAGGCTTGTAAGAACCACTGAGAAATAAGTATGAGTAAACATAATTGTAAAGAATCGTCCTAAGTACGTAAAAGTTTTTACCATGTGTGAGGTGTGCTAGCTCTGTGGATCTACCACCCAGCACCCATCTCTGTGCAGACATGCAATGAACAAGTATCTCGGCTCCGTGTGCGGATCGGCTCTTGCACACTGGGTGAAGATTTGGGATAACACTATGGCCAGAAAGCATCAATCTGCATTCTTGGCAACCACGGTTACCTCCACTGTCATGTTACACACAGTGCTCTCTTGCCGATCAGGCTAGTAAAGGAACTGTCCTCAGCAATGTCTCAATGACCTTGTAAAGTGCCATTGACTGATTCATTATCTAAAGGAGATGTCTGTGATATCAAGTACATGCCAAAAAAGAGAATACTAAGAATCACGATGCATATACTAAAATATGAGCAAGAATATACAGAAAGTGCTTCTAACTCATCTGCAGGAAAGCCCTGAATGTAGCTTTAATCTCCAGGCTGAGCAAAATATAACAGTATTTGATTTTATATCAGTAAAAATTCCACCAAATACAATGGTTATGAATACTGTAATTCATATTTTTTTCAGTATTCAGTTATGAATACTGAATTCCACTTGACCCAGAGATATCCAGCTCCTTTTTTTTCCTCTTCCTCTCCCTCCTTTCCTTCTTCAAACCATTTTGTCTAGTTTTCTTTATTGTCTTCAGCCTTTCTGTGAAAAACAGACTTTCACTTCTGTTGTTATGACAACAGCAGAAGCCTGGCTATACTTACTATCCCATGCCACACTTCTCTATACCTCTCGCTGAAAACATTTTCAGATATAAAAAAAAAATAATTCCCTCTTGTCTGCCTATCATCTGGCAACGAGTGGAAAATATTCCTTACATGGAGTACCAATAGCCCCCATCTTCCTTATCAGAAAACGGATTGCCTGATATTTACAAACAAGATTTCTGCTAACCTTTATATGCCACAAGACAGATAATTGGACACTACCTATACCGGGTCTGGCTGGGATGAAGTTAACTTCTATCATAGCAGCTGTATGGTGCTCTGCTTTGCGTTTGTGGCTAAACCAATGTTGGTAGCACACCAGTATTTTGACCATTACTGAGTAGTACTTGCACAGTGTCAAGGCTTTCTCTTTCTCACGCTGCCCCTGTTCCCATCCCCCCAAAAAATGGGCTGAGGGTGAGCAAGAAAATGAGAAGGTATGGTTGGGGCAGCTGACCTGAATCAAAGAGAGGGATATTCCATAACATATGATAGCATGCCTAGTAATAAAAGCATAAAGAAAGAGGCTGGAAGAGGGAACATTAGTGGTTATGGTGTTTATCTTTGCAAGTAACCCTTACCTGTGCTGAGGACCAGCTTACCAGGAAGTGGCTAAACATCTGCCTGCAGGTGGGAAATGGTCAATAAATTCCTTATTTTGCTTTGCTTGCACACATTGCTTTGCTTCACTTACTAAACTGTCCTTATCTCAACCATCTCACTTTTTCTCTTTTGGTTCTCTACCCCATCTCACTGTGATGAGAAAGTCAGTGGGCAACTGTGTGGGTACTTAGTTGCTCACCAGGGTCAGCCCAGGATATTACCACATTCATATATCCACAGACACATAAAAATATTTCTTGTCCTCCCTTTCTCCATGTCCATTCCTAATTAGCTTTCTTACAGTTTTCATGTTTAAGCCATGACTTGTTAAGAAAGCCATGTAGGTCACACCCAATATCTATAGTAAAGCAAAAGGAGTAGTACTCTCAACATTCCTATTGAAGAGAAAAAGTAACACAGCTACAATCCATGCTTTCGTCAGCCTCTTCTATAATGAAGTCTCGCTGCTTGACCCTGTAGTCTGCTTTCATCTGGCTGTAGCCGTATGACTTTGGATCAGGTAAAAATACCTAGAAGTTGCACTTTGTTGTGAGATGACAAAAAGAGGACCTCCTAGAGGGGAAACACTTAATAGAAAAAAAACTGACAAAAGGAAAATATTTTATTGTTACCAAGTTGTGGTTTTCCTCTTGAAAATTGAAGCAAACTTTGCTGGTCTTATAAAAGGCTAGTAAAAAGAAATAAAATCTGAAAACTTCAGCCACAATAATTCTGTATAGGGCCAGTACACAGTACCCAAACTTAGGTACCAAAGTCATCTCGGGTAACCCTGAAAAGTGTACAAAGGGCTAGCTGAGGAAGCTGGCTGTGGAAACTACAGAGCTTGTTTTCTTTTCAGAGAAAGACCATGTGACGAGCAGGTTAGAGGAGGTACGGTACCAACCCTATTATTAAATTGCTTTGTCAGGCAATAGAAAAGGAATCTGCTACAAGCCTATACTATTCAGTATCCATGATAACATTTCATTTGTATCTAGATACACGGGTCACCTGAACTTGGGAAGAAATATAGCAGCTCGCTTCTAAATCCCCACACTGGTCAGACTCAGGCATACGTTTACTATCAGTCTAATCACTTCTCCTCATGGTACCCTTTTACACCTTATTCTAAAGCTTCTGGTACTGAATATCGTTAAAGAATGGATATGAAGTGAACTGAACCACAGGCCTGCTTTAGAATAAAAGTTTTATGTGTCAGTGCCATACACCTATTTTTTGCTATTCGTAAGCAAGAAAAGAAGAGATACTATTTAGCACTCAAAATTGTTAGGATTAATAATAACTAACTAATAAAAGAAAATGAAAGGTGAATATAATGGGATTAGAGTTGGTATAACCATTTACACCAGACTGTGTATATGAAGAGCTTGTGAAGTCCAATAATTTCCACCTGTTTAAAACCAACTAAGATAAATACACATGAATATACTGTAGAGAGCAATCCTGTATCAGCAGAAGGAAATAGAAAAGTAAGTAATTTTGAACTGTAATTTATATTATTCAACAATCTAACAAAATAAATATCTATTTCATGGAAATATGAAAGTTATTTTCATCTTGGGGCTCAGAGTTAGAACCAGAAATTTCCAAGTTATACAGTAAAAAATCTGACATATTCCATACTAGGAAAAAAAACCCCAACAAAACGAAAAAAACACAACCCAAAAACCAAAAAGGAGGGGGAGAACATTTCTTAAAACAGTAAAAAAGTACTCCAGGTGGAGATCATTAGTAAGAGTTTCAGTTTCATGCCTGAATATGTTTCCAGCAACGAATAAATGAACAGGCTAGTCACATACTGGGTGACATACTAAAAGCCATGCAAGTTATTTTATGTAACCTTCTTCAAAGTTCTGTTGATTGAGTTAAAATTGGATTTCTGTTCATACAGATTATCTAATATGATAGAAAAATACACAGTCCAAGAACAAATTTAGATTTCTGTGGAAAGTTAAACTGTAATGTAGGGCTATCCACTGAGGCATTAAATATAGCTATATAATTGTATCTGCAGATGACAACTGTGATATGACTGAACTTCAACTGGTTTCCAGTGAGGACTTACAACAAACATGTACACAAAGGACAGACACTTCCTCTGAAATTTTTGGAGGGGGTAATTGATTTCCACAGTACACTTTTCATAAACAATCACAATGCTTGAAACTTCTGAAGAAGTAGCTCAATTGTGAAAGTCTCTGCTACCAAATCACAAAGGTAGAGTTATGTATACAGTCATTTTCACAAAAGAAAGAAACTGAAAAGCTATAAGCAATTTGAAATTTGAATAGTCATCATTCAACATCAGTCAATGTTCTGACAATTCTTTCTTTTTTTTTTTCTTAAATGAAAAGTTGCCAAAATAGATTATTTTAAAACAGTAAGTTTTGCTTTTAATCAAGGTCAAAATACCTGTAAAAATGATAGAGCTTTTTGAAATTATAACATTATAAGAAACAAGCACACAAAATGTAGGATGATTTTTGGTCAGCTCAACAATGTAGTTAAGAAATTAAACAAAAAGAAGTGACTAACAACGTCCACATACTTACTTAATTAGTACTTACGAACAATTAAAAAAATCAATATTCTATTTATGGTTTAACAGATCTTTCCAAGAAAGACTCTGACTATGCTTATAATTGACCTAGGGCATAACTCCATGGGGACACTTCACTAGTTGTCTTTATTTGAATTGTTATTTTCTGTAGAACTGCTTTAATTTGCAGCAATAAGAAAAGTGTCTCCGATGAGATACCCAGTAGCAAGAAAAGTCCAAATGCTTCCCAATTATGCAGAAGAATTTTTTGTTGCAGCTAAAGAACTAGAATTTAATATCTAGCATTAACATTTTGTATAGCTCTGAATGATTATATGAGGCCGAAACGTGACCCTTTCTCATAATCCAAAAGTCTTTATGCATTTTAAAAATAATTACTATGTTTGACAATATATTGATGGTCATATTCACTTGAAATATTTGTATGGACCTAAAATAACTGTTATGCCATCTTTATGCAGAAAGATTTCTTTACACTATGCACAAGAAAAGAAACATAAATATGAACCTCACTTAAAGGTAGTAGTCAATATAGCAGTAAACTTTCGTTATTTAAACCAGAAAAAATATAACATGCTTTCACCATCAATATCATAAACATACCTGATAAATCACATAAGTAAAAGTTCTGGATGATGAAAATTACAGGAACAATAAAGGTGCAGTTATGATCCTTTTCAGGGTATAGCATAGGAATGCAAGGTGTACAACAGGGCTACTATGAAAGAGTAGTCAAAGAAGAATAACTGAATCTGTTAAGTTAGATGCCTGGAGGAAGAAAGACATCTCTGACTTGTAAGGCACTTCAGCTGTATCTTGCTGTACCTGGAACATTCCTCTTAGAAGTGCTACCAGGGTATATATAAAAACCTTGACAGCTGTGAATGGAGTTAAAGATAAATGATAAAATAGAAAACATAAAGCTAGTCATTTCAGGCTAAAATGTAATAGACAATGTAAATCATACCTTATTGCCGTGCTATAAATAAGGCAAAGTAGGTATGAAAAGGAACATAATGAGCTACAATGGAGGCTGATGTAATTTGAGGTAGCTCCTTTGGAATCGAACTGGATTTACACCTGATGAGGGTTCTTTTCTACAAGGTGCTTTACAGACTTAAATAAAACAATGGATAAGGCAAGCAGGTGGTATAAAACATATCAGGGGATTTTGTAACAATAGGTTGATACAAATAAATAAGTTAAATATTAAGACTTAAAAGGATGTGATTTGTTATAATTTAGTTTTGATGACTCTGCTTTGTGGTATGACTCCCACAGTTAAGAAACTGTAAAACATATCAGGGGATTTTGTAACAATAGGTTGATACAAATAAATAAGTTAAATATTAAGACTTAAAAGGATGTGATTTGTTATAATTTAGTTTTGATGACTCTGCTTTGTGGTATGACTCCCACAGTTAAGAAACTGTAAATGGTCTAGTAAGCTTAGAGAGGGGGATCAAAAGAGGAACATACTGAGTGAAGGAAGCACCTATGATGAAAGAAATCCACTTTTCAGTCATAACTAATTTTATTATGAAGGAAAAATTAATTAAGATTGGTGAGAAGAAAAGACATAAAAAGAGATGTATGTATTCGTATCAGTTGCAATTGTTTCTGCTAATTTCCACAGGTCTCATCCCTCATCAATCCCTCATCCTTCCAAAAGGGGAACAATTACCTAATATTTAATAAATAAAATATTATCAGAGGAAACTCACACAGGTGAAATCCTGGACCCAGTAGAGTCACGTGAAATTATTCCACTACTTTCAGCATTGTTACGTTTCAGCAAGAAAATCCTGTCAATTTACAAGTATCTCCTGCCTTCTACACCTTGAGTGCTTTTCTCCAATTTTAATTATGGTGAGTAAGTCTTATCAGCTTTGTCAAACTACTTCTTAGCTCTAATGTATTTATTAACTCATAAATTGGTGTGGACTTCCCACACTGTTTCTAAACTGGTAAGGTCATTTTATTACAAGAAAGCCCAACTCTGCCCATTAGTATGAACCCACATTTGCTACCAATTTAATGAGAGTTACTGTATTTCAGATATTCTGATCTTAAAGAAGAGAGATGGAAAGAATAAAGGTGTATTCACCCAACCCCACCCCACCCTATTAATAGATAATAGCATTAAAACATCAGAAGAACTGCACTATGGGCCTAAAAACCACCACAATAAATGTTTTGCATAATTTGGTGTGGTTATTTATCTGCCTTGTAGCAAGAATATATTTTAGCTTTTTTAACTGATATCAAAATTAACAATTTAAAACAAAATATGTTAAATTAAGAAGTATCAAATGGATCTAGAAAAAAACAACATTGAGCTCTTCCATTGGAAATTATAATTTGAAAATTAAATTTGCAGTTATTAATGTAGCAAAGCTGTTCTCATTTGAAAGCAAACTATAACCTTCTGAACTGCGTGCTGTTGATTGTTTATTTAAGAGACAAGCCTTTTATGTAACACAGAAGAACAAAGTATTCTAAGTATTCTACTTATTCTTAAATATCTCTACTCCAACTTCAATTATTACTCATTTTGTTATGGTCTTTGGCCAAATTACATGTTTTATTCAATGAATTACCTTACTTTCCCCTACATTTTCCTCACAAATAATGCTTTGCAAGGGTTTTCTCATGCCTTGTGCGATTATCTTAACCCCATTGTAAAACTGAAAAATGTAGTACCTTTGAACTGAACACATACCAAACATTATTCACGTTCTAACATTGGAGTGGCTACCTCAACAGATTAATTAGTTAAATGTTGTATATGGTACAAAGTAAGTTATCACCAGGGAAGAATGTGAGAATCTACCATGAACATCTTAAATACAATATGACTTACGTATTCCTTTTTGAGGGCTGAGGTAGAGGATGAAAGAGGATTAGTGCAGAAACTATTATTTCTGATCAAATGAACGGACCTGGAGAATCAAGGGAACTCTTAAAAAAAAATAAAATTAAGTAGTTAAATGAGGCTTGATATTTCTACTTTAAAGAGTTCAGTTTGTGTGGCTACCATTCCAAACTTGGAAGGAAAGTCATGCTGTATTTTACAAACATGTGACTAAGACACAAAAGCAAGTCAAAACAGGAAACAGTCTACCTCATAAAGGTATAACAATGTTAGTATAATGAAAGTAGGAAAAAATATTTTTCTTTGAAAAAGAAATAAAACATCTTCTCAAAACAAATTTGAATTATTTTTTCAGATAAGAGATATTTTGTAAAATAATTTACTAGGCAAAGGAATTATTTTGGGGAGAAAACAGTCTATTCAGTTCAGAATGGAAGATAATTCTCACTGACAAAGCAGCAACATAAAGTCACAGAAAAAAAAGGATAACAAAGAGGAGTAGAATAAAGATTTTTATTAATGTTGTCAGGATCCAAGGTGTCTGTCGGATCAAAATGAAGACGTAACTACATATACAGTCACGTTTCATATGTTTGCCAGCCTTTCTCAGGTTAACCAGAGGTACAGAAATTGAGCAGCAGAGGTAATAACCCCTTGCTGATTTTCCTGTTAATGTTGAACCCCCTTATGTGGAAGAGAGGTAGCTCATATCAGATGATGGCTGAGGATGATGCTCCCAGGCCAGCAACTGTTGATACATCAAGACATTCGTCTACCTTCTGCCTGTCACTTGTAACACACACTTAGTCCTTCCTGAGGTACTAAAGTACACCTTCTAGGTGCTGTCTACCTGAAGATTTGCACAAGTGCCTCTTCTGCCTCATGTTAGACCTCAAACGTTGCACACCAGTTTTGCTCTAAAATGTCTATCCTCACAATTTTCCTGAATATCAGACACGATCCTGACTCCAGGTCAAGACCTCCGGGGTATTTTTAATTCCCTGTAACCATAGTCTTCACTACTCTTCCTCCTCACCTCCCCCGTTCCACACTTAGTTCAGCTGTACATGGACCAGAGGCTGAGCTCTGACGTGGCCCAGCTACATAACCTAACTTACAAAATTCTAATAAAGAGAATTTTAAGTCATGAAAGAAAAGAAAGATAAGGTTACAGAAAAACTGTGACTGCAGAAGCACTGATCAGTAGTAGCTCAAGGTTTAAAAAGGAAAAACACCAATATGGAAGACCATAAAATCATTATTTAAAAAAAAAAAAAGAAAGAAAGAAAAAGTGAAAAACAACAACTAAGCAACACTCGGGATCTTTCCTGAGGGCAGCTGAGACTCACCTTTCTACTCCTGACTGATGCCTGGCCAGCAACCAAGGACTCTTCAGGCACTTTACAAAGGATAGTAAGCATACTAGTGCTTAACCTGCTAGCTCTTTAAATATTACTTATCTTTAGTGTGTATTTGTAAGTAACTACTTTATTTATGTGTGTGTGTATACATGTATGTATGTATGCATGCATGCATGTATATATGCAGGTATGTATGTATCTTTTTCTCTCTTTGGAGAGTGTTTTTGCTTACAGCTGAGAGTGCCTGAACAAAGTCACCCAGATTGATACAGGCAGACAGTATTATGTTTAGAGAGAGCTGCAGCTGATGTTAATTTTTTTGTGCCTTTTGTGCATATATATAAATGTTCACTGCATGAGGTGAGAAGAAATTCCAAATAACCTTATTTTATTTTCATAACATCAGATTCCAGGTAGATGGCTATATGCTAGGACTCTGCTATTACAACTGAACAAGACATGGAAAAAGAAGGTATGGTGTTTAGGCAACCTTATGCATGTGAGAGTAAAAAACCACAAACAACTACCAATGACAATTTAAATACCAAGTTTTTTTTCAAACACTGTGAACAGCATTAAGTTCTGGAAGGAAGCAAAGACAAACTCTGTCCTTAATTTCGCTTCAAAATAGGATTTCAGACCAGATATGCATGAAGACAAAAATCTTCTCCATGACTGTCAGCACATAGAAAATTACAGTAATAATATATTCAACTTCTATCAAAAAATCATTCCAAGCATTATCTGCAGTAGTGTTACAAATCCTCACATAATTTCTCTGAGACATGCAGTATTTATTATCTCCTGCTTCCTTTTTAGTTCCTAAACCAGTATTTTAACTACAAAATGATCTAGGCTTTTAATGCCTGTGTTTCGCTTCTGTTATTAACATTATAAATTAAATCTGGGGGGCTTTTTATGTGCAATTTGGAACTAGGGGTGATGGTATGGAAATGCATTCCTAATACATGGATTGTCAAGAAAAGATTTGAATTTAAAGACTTGTATTTACGTAAATAAAGGTACTTCACATTTTACAACATACTTTAATGTGTTATTTAATCTGAGTCATTTATCCATGTGATTCCATTTAACACTAAAATGCTTCACATTTTGCTTCACACAGCTTGCAGAGACAGATTTCAAGATACACATACTGGAAATTCATGTTAAATCAAGGAACATAATGTAAGCACAAACAAACAGGATGGCAACACAAAATTTCTTGTCATGCATTCAGACGTGCCCAGCGAGAACTACATCATTATCTGCAGAAACAGGGTAGATTCTAACTGAATGAAATAGCGCAGTTATTACAAAATGTTGTGATTCTTACCATTACCAAATATGATTTTATGCTAAAAGCTAAGTTCAGAGAAAGTGAAGTTGATAAAGTTTAGCTTTTGCAGGTAATGCTTAGATGACTTTCCTTTCTTGCAATCTCACCATGGAAAGTCTAAAGTTTTGTATATACTTCAGTTTTCAATACTATAATTTCGTAGGTGTATGACAATTCATTTTTTTTTATTTTCATGCTGGTTACTCTTGGGGGAATAAGTGGCTGTTTGTGCCTAATTTTCAGCTGATTCTGGTAATGTGGGGTTCCTTAATAAGCAGAGTTAAATTTGTTTTCAGCCTTACAGATCAGGCCCCAGACAAACTACATTAGCCACTACTTCTGCCAGTTACAGGAGGACATGGTGAGAGCACGCTGAGTTAATGCATTCAGCATAGGTGTTCACTTCTCTAAGAAAAGACTCTTCCAAACCTTCTAGAAAGACTGTGTCCTAACTATTATGGATTTGTCTTGAAAGAGATAGGGCTTTAAACACTTCCTGTGGAAGCTAGATGAAATTTAAAATTTGTGAGTCAGAAAGAAGAACCTAGATGAAACTCTAAGACTATGGTATATGTGGCCAGGTGGGCAACAAAATTTTTTGTCTTTACTTTAAAGACTACAGGTGTGTGGGGGGGTTCTGTTGGGTGGGGACTGGGTGTGTTATTAAAAAAATAATATATAATACCAAGACATTGGATCAGAACTTGCATCTAACTACCTGTTATCAGGTAAATGGATACTGCAGGTTTACAAATCTAAAGAGTTACAAGCTTTGTTGTTAATCCTTAGCACATCATCTTTAATAGAAAACACCAAAAATAATCTAATTTAGAAAGTATATTCTGGTTATTAAGACATTCTGTTGGAAAGTGAAAAGGAAGTGTGAATGAACATTATCTACCAAAACATTACGTAAAAGGCACAGGTGGTGAAATCTCTTCTTTTAACAGCTATTTTCTGAAAGAAAGCACTGACTCTGCTTTTCCAGGGTGAAGAAAAAGGTATGGACACATAACTTTTATCAGAAGGCTTCAGGTTGAGAATCTTCATTCAATAAGGAAACAGGATTTATGATGCGTCTCTGTCATAAGTGGTGCTTGTTTGTTTCTTCCCCCACTAGCCAGTTTAGAAGCTTTTTGTGACACATGGTTTTAGATGACTCCTTACTCATTGTAAAAGGCAAGGAGTACGTATTCTGCAATTCTTAAGCTTGTGTACTGTAAAGAAAGCCTGTCCTGAGAATGAGAGGTTCATAGTTCTTCCTGGATTTTTGTATAGATGTTTATAGTCCAGACCTTGAAATATATAACATAGAAAAACTTTGAATTGATTCCCATAACTTGCTTTAAACTGCCTAATACCAAGAAGAATTTTAAAAAGAACCTGGAATTGAAATATATACTTTTCAGGATCTGGATCATAATGATTAATAAACTCTTAGGATATTAGAATTTTCCTTCTTTTTTTCTTATTTTTTTCCCCTTTCCTTAATGTTTTTATTTAAATTAAGAGAAAAACAACCACTTAATGTTAAATTTTAACAACATTCACAAATATATGATGGTGTTTTACTTGTTTCTTTTTCTGAAAGATACCAGTTATTATTCCTGAGGCGGTACCCCTTTATACTGACAACAGTTAATAATCCATTTTTTCCATGAGTTTTTGATGAATTTTTAAGTAGACTATAGCACAAAGGTTTAAGGAATTTAGAGAAAAATGTGGTTTTATTAACCAAAACTCTGTTGCTCTACTACAGTACTGTATAAATGTCAGTCCAGCATCATATTCTCTGAAGTAAGGTGTCATTTTGAAAATTATACTTTTCACTACAACTGCATTATATATATATGTTTAAGCCTTCTGTCATTTTTGTAAATGTCAAATAAGGGTGGGGTTTTTTGCCTCTCAAGTTTTGTTGCAGGGGGGTTGGGGTTCAAACCTTCAAGCCAGATTTCAAGCCTTCAAGATTCTAAACACCCAGCTAATACCAGATGACATGATTTCTTTTTCTCTCATAAATACTGTGCAGTCCATGGAAGAAAAGTCAATTTAATGGTTTGTCTCTTTTCCTATTCTCTTTTACTCTGTAGCTTATTCCATCTTCAAATTTTCAACTTCATCCTTCACTGATCTCTTATTTTGCAGTGTTCAAAATCTTTTTAGAAATGTGGTTAGCATCTCTTAATACATATATCTATTTCAATTATCTCTTTCCTTTCTAATATCCCCTTTATCTGTTTTACTGGTTTTCATCATTCTCCTCAGATTCCTGTTTCATCTCTCTCTGCATTTTTAATATCCTTTTTGTCTTTTTTAGCATTTTTCTCAAGGTCTGCAATTCACAATTTTCCTTTTTATTTGATAGCTCTTAAAGGAAGATTTATCTAGTAATTTTAGAGAATGTTTATTTCTGTTAACTTGAAAATTATCTGACATTAAGTTAATCAACATAACCATCTTCTGTAAACTTTTAAAAACATGAAACATTTCTTGTTAATTGTTTCCTTCCTAAATATCGTTGCATTTATTTGTAAAGCATCCCTTCAGATATAGCCTGCTTGAAATTAAACATCCATTCTGGTACTTATTCATGCCAAATTTCATTCCAAATGAAAAAGGTTTGCACAAATATAAATCCAATGACCACAGTACAATTTAGCATTTCAACTATTTTTGTTTTAAATACTGCACTCATTACAAAAATGGCAACTTTTACTTGGGTCACTTTTTCTGTTTTCCAGGGCACATTACTTCAGCCTCTCCTCTCCCTTCCAAAACTCCATATGTTAATATATCCATCTTTCATGTTTTCCTTTTACACTATGTCTATTCCAATAAATGCCCATGCTTCTAAAATCAGTTATAACCTAAACTGTATTATCTCTATAAACCATCAGTACTTATCTGAAGATATCATAGTCTTCTTTATATTTTATAGATTTCAATTCATAACTCATGTCCATCTGTCATTCATAAGTATATCTGTTCTTTCTATGACACATTTCATATAATTCTCCCCCATCAGTCCATGCAACCATTCTGCCTCTAGTTCCTTAATGGACTAGAGTATAACTCTTGAAATTCTCATTTCTTTGTAAGTATCTTTTTTGGGGTTTCCACAGCTAACATGAGTCTCCTTTCCCACTATAGCTGGCAATGTAACTTCAAATCTTCCTGTAAATCCTTGTGCCAGTTCATACCCTGAACAGTTACATGGTTATGCTCATTTCTTGGGTCAGTACTTTTATTTAGAAAACTAGTGGAGTTTCCAGTTGTCCCCACTAAAGTACCTTGAGGGCTCAGATCCAACCTGTATATTTCTAATCCTGAAAAGATTTACACATGCATAATCACATGGATATGCATACTCTCACTGAAACACATGTATAAATTATGCATAAGGCTTTGCAAGATCAACAGCATAATTCTTACAACTGCCAAAGGACTTTGATGTTGTGGTGGGTTGACCTTGGGTGGATGCCATCATGCCCACCAAAGCTGTTCTATCACTCCCCCTCCTCAGCTGGACAGAGGAAGAGAGAAAATAACATGGAATGCTTACATCTGGAAGGTTGAGGTGAGGATGGGGAGAGATCATTTGACAGTTACTGTCATGGGCAAAACAGACTCCACTTGGGGAAAAAAAAAATAATTTATTACCAATCAAATCAGACTAGGATGATAAGAAATAAAAAGTAATTAAACACCTGCCCCTCACCCCTCTCCCCGAGCTGAACTTCACTCCCAGTTCCTCTACTTCCTCCCTGCCAGTGGCATAGGGGGATAGGAATGGGGGCTGCAGTCACTTCATCACACACTGTCTCTGCTGCTCCTTTCTCCTCAGTTTGCTCCTTTCTCCTCAGTTAGAGGGCTCCTTACACTCTTCTCCTGCTCCAGAATGGGACACAGTGCTCCATGAACTTCTACTACAGGAGTCCTTGTTGCAAAGGAGTGGTTTAGCTCACTTAAAGAATCACCATCAAAGATATTAGCAAAAATAGTTTTAATATGAATTTGTGGGAGTGCAAATTCACAGTTTGATGGCAAGATTTGCTCTTAATTATCACATAGATGAAACACACAAAAGGAAGATTGAATTAGAATTATTTACAGAGAGACCGGAGAGGCAAAAAGGTGAGGGAGACCCTCCTGTTGAGTCACTAGGTTCAGAAAAGACTCCCTTGCTTCCTGAACTCCTGATAGAGTCTAGGTGCAGCTAGGTCTAATATTAGTCTCAGGCTTGGACAATAGTTTATAGCTGAAGGATGTCTAAGTTTTATTCACAGTTTCAAGGTGGATCAATAGATTTTAGCAGCGCTTAATCGTTGGCTAATTTAACATTTATAAAGTGAGGTAAATAGGATTTACTACAGTCAGAAAAGTGACTTAATGACAGATCCAAGATAGTAACATTTATATTGTATTTGCTATGAGGTATATCTAAACCACTTCACACATACATGTACACAGGCACAAAGATAGGTATACCTGTGAACAGTTCCCCTCAAGTTCAGCGAAATGCCTTGGCACTTTTCAACAGATGAAGGGTTCAGCCTCAGGGAGTGGGGGCTTCAGACCAGGCCACACCATCAGCTTTTGGCAGTGGTCCCCCCAGTACTGCAAACTTGGGAGTTCACAAGTTTTGAGAGGTGTCCCACTCAGAGGGAGGTGACCACTGCAATCCGGTGTAGTCCAGGAACATTCAAAGTGTCTTGCTTATAACCACTGTTTATAGGGTTGTGAGATGATTGGCTTTAGTCATCCATAAATTTCCATCCTGACCACAGTCTTGGTTGGTAATTTTTCAAAATTCCATTAACAATAGTACCATTCCACTATGGGCATAATTCAGGTCAGGAGTGTTCCAAGGCTGCCAGGGAATGACTGATTATCCCTGCTTTCATTTCCCACCTTTGCCCAGACAACAGGAGTTTCTGGTACAGTCTGTGCTATTCCCCACCTTAGCCATGCAAGAGATACAGTCAAGGAAGGCTTAACTGCTCAACTTATTGCACAAAGGCCAAGGTTTAACAGGGATTCCTGAGATCATAAACCTGCCCAGACAAGGGAGGCAAAATACTCCACCACAGTCCTCCAGCACGGATCCCCCACAGGGTCACAAGACCTGCCAGAGAACCTGCTCTAATGTGGACTCCTCCCTCCATGGGGTCACAAGTCCTGCCAGGACCCTGCTTGAGAGCCCAGGGCGGACTTCCCACGGGGTCATAACCTCCTTCAGGCATCCACTTGCTCCTGTATGGGGTCCTCCATGGGCTGCAGGTGGATATCTGCTCCACCATCAACCTCCATGAGCTGCAGAGTGACAGCCTGCCTCACCATGGTCTTCACCACAGGCTGCAGGGAAATCTCTGTTCCAGCACCTACAGCACCTCCTCTCCCTCCTTCTGCACTGACCTGGGGGTCTGCAGAGTTATTGCTCTCACATATTCTCCCTCTCTCTGGCTGCAATTGCACAGGTTGTTTTCCCCCTTCTTAAATGTGTTATCACAGAGGTGCTACCACCATTGCTGATTAGCTCAGCCTTACTCAGTGGTGCATCTTACCTTGGACATGGCTGGTATTGGCTCCATTGGACATAAAGCTTCCAGCAGCTCCTCACAGAAGCTGTCCCTGTAGCCCCCCTGCTACCAAAACTTGGTGACGCAAACCCAACACACATGTATACTCGTATGCTATCTAAAATGTTGTTTATCATTTTAGTGAGCTGATCTAAACACAAGCTTTGTAGCAGGATTATTTTAACACATTCATAATTGTAAGCCCCAGAGAGGCAACCTAGAGACACGGCAAGGTGAAGGCCAGTTTGATTTGCATGATGATCACTCATAGTTCCTTCTATTGAGTTGCATTTCTTGTTTGGAATATGTTCATTATCTGATTATATAAATTAAACCAGACTATTAGTCCTTTATTCATGAATTGGCATAAGCATTGTAGAGAATATGTCTTACAGTGTGTGAGTCAGTCTGCATTCTTGAAGGATAAATTCTGAGGTTTTGCATAACAATCTCTATTACACCTTGTTTCCTCATATTGTTTATAAGGGGGCAGAGAAGTAGGAAAAAAAGGTTGGAAGTAATACAGCTAAAAGACAGCAGATGTTGTAGAATCAGGACTGGCCAAATAATAAGTTGTATGCAAGATTTGATATTTTGCACTTATTTTCCTTCCTCAGCTTCACATACCTTCAAAGAATGTAGATCCAAAATGCACTTAAAAGCAATAGAACTTCATGCAAAAATTTTGAGTACTGGATTCCATACAGAAGAGTACTGTTAATATCCTGACAGAGTATTCCACTTCTATTGCTCAGCTATTATTATAGTAGCAATGTTTATATACATTTAATGAATGTCTACTTAATATTTGAAATCTGTAATTTTACAGAGCCTTTAACTTTTGCCTTATAGATCCAGATGCAAACTAATGACTCTAACCACATGCCTAATCTAACATTATCTCGAGAAACTTTGTTCAACTACAGCCTGTGCTGTGTGTTTCCATTCTTTACACTCAAGATCCCAAGGCTTCTCAAATTATGCTTCTTATTCTAAGTTTGTTGATGTATTTTACTAAATAACTTTAACATAAAATGCATCAAAGACCTGAAAGCAGACCCTAGAATTCTTAGTAACCTTTTCTAAGGGCCTTAATCACTAAGAACACATCTCTGAAGTTATTTTAGACAGTAGGATGATGTAGCTTATGCTGAAAATAATGTCTTACTCTATTACTGTAAACATTACCCAGATGGCCAGCTCAGTCATACATATCTAGACTTGATCATAGGATCTTATGATAATTCAGAAGGTCTTCAAGACATCTCCATTTCAACTCCTGCTCAAAACTGGATCAGCTCTGGGTTAGATTGATTGGCTTGGAGCTTTTACAAGTTGGGTCTTGAAAGCAACCAAGGATAAACACTGTACAACCTCCCTTGTTAGTCTGTTCCAGTGCTAGCTTCATTATATTAAGAAAAGAAGAACAGTGCCCTCTCATTAATTAAAATGAATTTCTGGATGCAAATGTTCTAGGAAGCATCCTGAGTGAACAGCAGCATTCATCTGGCCCCCAGCTATAGTACATGGGTGGGATTTGTAAGTCATGTTTGTCAATATGCCTTGGCTACTCTAGGGAAAACCCTGTTCCCTTTGGAAGTTGTGTCCAACTTCAAGGTAATTAACTATCTTCATAAATGTGCACAGAGAGTGAGTAACTAACAACATGGCTCTGAACTTCACTTAGAGGACAATTACATAATTAACTATCAAAAAATGCTTTCTTTGCCACTGAGGTTGTATATACACTTTGTTATTAAACAGTGGCTATGAAACCTAGAACGAATAAGATTTCAAACCTGTAGGGTGATTTTATTGGGAGGGGTTGTTGATGTGGAGCTTTGGGTGGGTTTTTTCTCCTCCCCTCTGTGGTTGACAGATGAGTGGACATTTGCCTTAAATATTTATTGTACAAAAAGGTGGGAGCTTTGCTGACTCAGGCACGTAGCAGGTGTTAACAACCACAGGGAACAAGACACCGGTTTCCAACCCTGCAGAGCCAGGACTGAGACTGTATTTTTCCCACCCTCGCATCCTGTGGTTTTGGTACCTGTAAACAGCTAACTGTGCATGTGCAGGGTACTAGGTCGTCGACCCTGGGAAGGGTCTCGTCTCATGCAACCCCAAAATAGTCCCTCTGTGACCCTGAAATAGCCCCCTTGTGACCACCCAGGACACACTGAGCCTGCACAGAACCAGACCGCACCTACCCTTGCCTAGCATCACACCCACCATGCATAAGCTTCTTGGAATTGGGCAGAGATTTTGTGACTTGGACTGTATAATGGTATCAACAAAAGCTCAGGTGGGACCCTCACCACCAAGACATCCGGAGTGAGGAGGACCAATAGGATATTGCTGGATCCTCAGGTGGTGGTGTCTCTTTCCTTCCTTTCTCTCTCTCTCTCTCTCTCTCTCTCTCTGTTCCCTCTCTCCCTGCACACACACACACACACACATCCCTTTCTTTGTAGAAATGTGTGGCACAGGTCTTGCTTATCCAGTTAAGTTATCCAGTTAAGTAATTGCCATTGAGTTATTGTATCTACCCACATGCCTTTTGTTCTGTATCAATAAATCATAAAATTGGTTGGCTGGTGTCATTTCACCTTAATTCAAGTCCAAGGACGAAGAGGGTCCCCCGTGGAGAGTCGGCCAAGTCACTACAATCACACCAATATGGCTACATGCAGTGCTCACTTTATTAAACAAACAGGTCATATTTGTAACTTAAACCGACCGCTCACCTGACTTTACATACAGGTGATTGGATAAGAGTCTCTGGCCACGTGGGCGTCCGTGTCACTGATCGGTGAGCATGCTGCAGGTGCCTGATCAGAGTGTGCCGCTGAGAGTGTGTTGATTCCGCTGTTCCCAGGACTTACTCTGCACCTGCCTTCTCATTTGTGCATAGCTTGTTTTCTTTCTCACCCTGCTTGTTCCCAGGACAATTTAAAGTTACTCTACAGCTTCAACTAACAGGCCTGGGTTGTCCAACCCGGACAATGGTAACATATGTCCTCGGTCCTTTAAAAATCCCTCTACACAAGGGTATCATGAACTTGGTCGCTAGTCCCAAGGTGAGGGAGTTCACCCTGAATGGCTCCTTTTGTGTCATGACACCCTGGGACAGGCATATTTGTTGGGGTACAGTGTTATTCTGACTATGTTTGTATAATTTCTTTTCAGAGACCGTTTATGCTCAGTAAGCTCACCTCCATGACAAAACAACCTTCTTTATGTATCAGCTCTTAGTCTTTTGAAAACTATCCAAACATACAGTGAAACTACCAAAAAGGCAAAGTGTGGCAGGAATAATTTCAGCTGGTGGTAAATGTATAATTTTTTTTCCACTGAAAGACTACATAAAAAGTAAACATTTGCAAAGACTGATAGTTTTTTTCCCTCTTTCTGCATACTGTATCTCTATGACTGCAGTATTCAGACTGACTGGTCTGTTTACATATTTATTTTTAATTCTGCAGTTATGGATTTGCCAGTTATCACATAGAACACAAATAACAATACTGATACTTTCTCCATATTTGAAGTTTATTATGGATGTGGTTTCAGTTTTTCATATTTACAAGCAACCCTTAATTTATGTTCATGCTGTACATTTTAATTTATGAAACAGTCAGAGAAAAAATAGATATTCCAGAATCCATAATTATAGCCTGCACCATTTAAATCATCTGAGTCCATGCCTAGTGACAGTTTGCTGCATCCAGAAGATATGTAGCACATAAAAGTAGAGAAAAGTAAGAGGTTCTAAGGAATGCACTAGTTATTGTAGCAGTGGGTGTTTACAATAGGTTAAAATCTGCTCTTAGCCAAATACTAGGGAGTCAGGGAGTCCGGGAGTCAATGGTTCAATAAATTGACAACTTAATTCTGATTTCTGTAATAAAAAAGATACCTAAATTTTCCATTTATACCTAATTTGCTTTCAAAGAGAAAGAAACAGAACCTCTATGTTCATTAATCAAAAGTATTTTATTTCTAAGAACACAGCAAATTTTGAGAGGGTTCGCCATATGCAAACTAAAAAAAACCCAAAAACCTAAAACCTAAAAGCAACACAGAATGACATATTCAGTTATTGTTAGCTGGAAATAGCCTTTTAAATGTTAACCAATGCCTTAACTAATTAGCCTCATTAACATGCCTTTTGGCCTCTGAAGGCCAAGAACAAAGTTTGCACTTGGAACCAAATGTATTTTTATTATAAAAAATATTACATCAAGCGCCCTCTAGAAATTAAGCCTATCTGATTAGAGTTAGCAAGCCCCAAGAGCACTTTATGAAAAATCTGCTTGCAAATCCTAACCCTTTTTTGTTGTGTGCAAATAGTTATTGAGGAATTCAGCATGGTATAAAATTCTAACATGTTTTTGTTCCTTTAAAAACCTTTAAAAGCAAATACACTTGATGACTCCGGATGTCAGCGTTTCCAAAGTTAAGCATTAAAGATTTCAGGAAGACAGACTAATCATATGTTTATTGACCTCTGCTCTGAAACCATCAAGGCCAGATACCTTTGTTGACTTAAAAGTAAGACTAGGTTTATTAACCTATTTTATAGACAAAGATTAATTGCTGGTTTGTGCTGAATCCTCTTGGAGGACAGCATAAATTGACTTTAATTGGAAATACATCAATATTTTTTTAATTATGTCTCCTATCTATAGAAAGGCTATGCCAGGACAAAGGAAAACGTGTTCAGTCGTTCCTGCCTACATACACATATATTATATTACATTTTTTAAATGGCACAAAACACAAAACAAAACCTTAATAGAGTGTGGACTATTTGGTAGATATGGTTTTCCAAAATTAATTACATTAATTGATGTATTCTAAACTTTAAAAGATAACATTAATTAATTGAAACCATGGTTTATATGCAACCTTAGTGATCAGTAAAGGTATTTGAATAGGCAATGTGATGGCAACCAAAACTGGGTGTAAATAAAAAGGAAGCTGATTACAGATAGGAAAAAAACTTGGATACTGTTTTACCTGATTTAACAGTTAAAAACAGCTGTAACAAGAAAAGACAAATATCTTCCCTATCAAAACCACATTTTCTGAGTATAATGCAGTTGTAAAAACAAAGCCAAAACAAACCAACAGCTTCCCCTCAGGGGAAAAACCAAAACCAACATACAACAAAGACTTCAAATTAACAGTTTGGTGCAACAGATACAAAATATAAAATAGGATGGACATTAATATTGCAGTACTGAAATCTGTTTATATACTGAACAGGAATGTTATATTCATTTATAGACATACTATCACAAAAGACATGGCAGGCACAAGAAAAAGTTAAGACAAACAATTTCATCTAAGAAAAGAGTTTAACATGATAATGACATTTAAGGGCTGTGAAGATTTGTCCCTTTTTTGGTTTACCATTTTTCTGAACTGTAGCAAGTGAGCATGCAATAAATATGAAAAGCAAAATATTTAATACTGATCAAAGGACTATTTTATAGAAAGCATTTTCATTTATTTCCATTTCATTCATAGAAAACCTGCTATTGCTGTAGCTTTTCACTCAGGTAAAAAAAAAAAAAAATCATGATTCAGGGGGAGTAAACAACAAAATGCATACCTTTTGAAGGGCAAGGGCATGATAAAACTACTTTCAGCTTTAGCAGTTCTATTTTACCTAGTGTTTGTAACTAACAATCTTCCAAAGAAATTTTAAACCTTCTGTAATACTCATTTGTATTCAAGTTTAAGTTAACTTCTAACCAATGGTGTTACACTGTGGATGGAAGGGAACACACCATACAAGTGGACTCAACAGTTTATTTTTTAGGTAATTAATATCTTAAAAATCTAATTAAAATACAACAAATACTCACCATTTTTCCACTTACAGAAAACTAGCACAGAGAATAAATTAATATAGAAAAACCTCATTAATAACCTTTAAATTGTTTTACAGAAAACTCATTAATGTCTACCCCTTCCTTTGATGCTGTTGTTACCCTTGCAAGGTCTCTCTAAGTCAATGGAGACACTCTCCAGCAAAGAAGTAAGGGGTAACACAGCAAGCCTTCAGTATGCCACGGCCTTTTCTGGGACGGATATGATGTTCATGGTGAGGGTACCCTCTCATTGGTACTGGGGTCTACTTGGGTTTATTTCTATGTTTCCTTTCCCCAGGCATCTGCCTTCTGGCTGCTCCCAGCTGAAGGTGACCGTGGCCCCACGGCCTCCCCAGGCTCAGGCCCCCCAGGGCTCCTGTGTGCTGGGCAGTGGCCCCCTGGGTTTGCCAGACCCGTCCCAGGGAGGCGCTGGCCCGGCCCAGGCTCAGGCTCAGGCTCAGGCCCAGGCCCAGGCTCAGTCTCAGGCCCAGGCTCAGGCTCAGGCCCAGGCTCATGCATGGGGGGCACAGCCTCAGGCCCAGGCCCAGGCCCAGGCTCAGGCCTAGGTCCAGGCCTGCGCCCAGGCTCATGCATGGGGGGCACAGCCTCAGGCCCAGGCTCAGGCAGGGGGGGCTCAGGCCTAGGTCCAGGCCCGGGCCCAGGCTCAGCCTCAGGCTCAGGCAAGGGGGCAACAGGCACCGGGCCCCGAAGCAGGTGCTGAAACTAGCCTAGCCCTGTGCTGGCCAAGGTGAGTCCTGAGCCTGAAGTCTGTGATTGTCTTTTGATTAATACCAGCAAAAAATATATTGTATTTACTCAGCTACAGTGTGGTTTAGGAAGAAACTCCATTATTCATCGTATTTTTCCAGCGAAGTACCTGTTTGAAGCCTATGTACCCGAACCAAGCCACTGGTCCGACCCAGTGGCATATAACCTTAGTCCACCTTCAAGTTCCCAATGACATTTCATATTAGTTCCAGGCACAGAGCACTTGATTCACCTCACCTTAGGCACTTGCCTGAGGACTGTAAGGCAGGAGCTGTTGCTTATGTGATTTTTTCATCACTTTTTATGAAACATTTAAACAATTCCTACCTTATGTAATTTCTCCTGATGTTAGCTTAGATAAATATCAGACTGTAAGGCTTATGAGCTGTTGCACTGATAGCAAAACACTCAACAATCTTTGACACACAAATGAATGCTGTTACATTTTCTGTAAAATGAAGTAATCATAAATTATATATACCAATATCTAGATGAGATTTAGACAGCTCATACATGCAGCACAGCAAGAAAAAAAAAAACCACACCCAAAAGACAGAAATTCAAAGCACCAGAATGCACCTAAGTGTTCTGGAGTAGAAAAATGGTCTCACTTTTCCCATTGCTACTTATACTATCAGTCTATCTGGTATACCATGAGCAACATATGAGTCAACATATCAAGAAAAATAAAATACATTAAAAAATCAACAACCAAAACCCACAAAAGACCAAAAAAATGTCAAAGAAACCAACCCATAAGCTTACTTTTTCTGGACTTGGCTTACCTAACTTCTCAGCTCCTAAATTTATAATTTCATTAGGGTCTGAATTGTTTAATTAAAAATGAAGACATTCCTCAGAAAGCTTACCTATTCACCCAAACCTTCCTCTACTGCCAACGGAGACAGTTTACATCTGTACTGTTAAATAAAAGAGCTCCAGGAGGCAAAGTCAGCATTGGACTGCTGATCATCCATACTGCTTAACTGTTTGCATGCTCCCTGGCATATTTTGAGCCATCCCAATTAGCACTTTCCAAGATATTGCCTGGGCATGATTTAGGTGTTAACATATGCTAGGGATCATTTGCCATAGACAGTAGGAACAATGATGTACCATCTGTCTTCCTCTGCCCTACAAGATCTTCCAACATTAGCCCAGTTGGCTTTGTGTCTTCAAATACCCATTACATGATTTCATCCCACACACCAGGGCTGGCCACACAAGCTATCAGTTTATTACTGTGAAAACATCTCCATAATGAACTGTAATATATCTCTTCAATTTCTTTACTTTGAAATGAATCCCCTCCTTCACGCACAGACACATACACGCACAGAGAATTAGAATTATTTCTTTGGCTGTGGAGACACCATATGGGCCCTGGAGAAGCCTTGGGCCAAATACCATACAGTGTGAATATAGTCAGCCAGTTCCAGCTGGCCTTAGGATGAGACAGTGGTCTCTGCTTGATTTTGTTTAGCAATATGACATAATGCCCTGTTGTGGTTTAACCCTAGCCAGTAACTAAACACCACACAGCTACTCACACACAGAGAACTGGAAGGGTAAAAGTGAGAAAACTTGTGGGTTGAGATAAGAACAGTTTAATAATGGAAATAAAATAAAACAAAATAATAATAATAATAAATTATAATGAAAAGGGGACAGCTGTCCCAGCTGTGTCTCCTCCCAACTTTTTGTACATGCCCAGCCAAAACCAGCACGCTCCCACAAGGGTGATTTAGTCCATCTAAATTCTGACTTACCATCAGATGATGTCTATCATTCTGTTTTCACAGTGGATATGTTGTGACTGTACACAGACATGCATATCTTCAAGTACCTCAGTAGCATGATGACTAGAGAAAACATGGGCCTGCTGCTGAATGAGGTAGGTGCCCTGGTGACAGGACACAGAGAAGGTACAGTTATTGAATGCCTCATTTGCTTCAGTATTTACTGCCAAGGCTGGCCCTCATGTTTCCCAGATCCTGGAGGCAAGAGAGGAAGTTTGGGGAAGGGAAGACTTTCCCTTGGTTGAGGAGGATCACATTAGAGATCATCTAGGAAAAACTGACATCCACAGATCCATGGGCCCCAATGGGATGCACCCCGAAAGTGCTGAGGGAGCTGGCAGATGTTATTGGCAAGAACTTTCCAACATCTTTGAAAGGTCATGGAGGACAGAAGAGGTGCCTAAGGACTGGAGGAAAGCCAATGTCACTCAAGTCTTCAAAAAAGGCAAAAAGGAATACCCAGGAAACTGCAGACTGGTCAGCCTCACCTCCATCCCTGGAAAGGCCATGGGGCAGCTCATCCTGGAGGTCATCTCAAAGCGCATGTGGAGGAAAAGAAGGTCATCAGGAGCAGTCAACATGGATTCACCAAGGGGAAATCATGCCTGACCAACCTGATAGCCTTCTGTGATGGTATGACTGGCTGGGTAGATAAGGGAGAGCAGTGGATGTTTTCTACCTTGATCTCAGCAAGGCTTTTGACACTGTCTCCCGTAACCTCCTCATAGGTAAGCTCAGGCAGTGTGGGTTAGGTGAGCAGACAGTGCGGTGGGCTGAGAACTGGCTGAATGGCAGAGCTCAGAGGTTGTGATCAGCAGCGCAGAGTCCAGCTGGAGCCCTGTAGTGTTCCCTAGAGGTTAATACTGAGTTTGATCCGGTTCAACTTACTCACCAATGACCTGGATGAAGGGACAGAGTGCACCCTCAGCAAGCCTGATGATGATACAAAACTGGCAGGAGTGGTTGATACACCAGGAGGCTGTGCTGCCATTCAGCCAGACCTGGACAGTTTAGAGAGCTGGGAGGAGAGGAACTTAATGAAGTTCAACAAAGGTACGTGTAAGGTTGTGGAGGAACAACCCCATGCACCAATACAGGCTGGGCATTGACCTGCTGGAAGGCAGCTCTGCAGAGAAATGCTGCTGGACAGCAGGTTGCCCATGGACCAGTGGTGTGCCCTTGTGGCCAAGAAGGTCAATGGGATCTTGGGGGCATTAGGAGAAGCATGGCCAGCAGATTGAAGGAGGTGATCCTCCCCCTCTACTCTGCCCTGGTGAGGCTGCATCTGGAGTGCTATGTCCAGTTCTGGGGTCCCCAGTTCAAGAGAGACAGGGAACTGCTGCAGAGCATCCAGCAGAGGACAATGAAGATGTTGAAGGGAGTGGAGCATCTCCCTTCTGAGAGAGCTGGACCTGTTTAGCCTGGAGAAGAGATGGTTGAGAAGGGATCTTATCAATGCATACAAATATCTTAAGGGCAAGTGTCAAGAAGATGGGGCCAGGCTCTTCTCAGTGGTGCCCAGCGACAGGACAAGGGGGAATGAGCACAAACTGTAGTGCAGGCAGTTCCACCTGAATATGAGGAAGAACTCCTTCACTTTGAGGGTGACAGAGCACTGGAACAGGCTGCCCAGAGAGGCTGTGGAGTGTCCTTCTCTGGAGAACTTCAAAACCCACCTGGACACCATTCTGTGCAACCTGCTCTAGGATAACTTGTTTTAGCAGGGGGTTGAACTACATGACTTCCAGAGGTGCCTTCCAACTCTGACCATTCTGTGATTCTGTGCTATCTAAACATGCACACACTCAGAGAGAGAAACATTTGTTTGTATACAGTATTTATAGTCAGGGAATTAGTGTTCATTGTAACAGGAGTGTTTAGAAGACTGATGAATCAAGCCAGTTTAAAACTTAAAAGAAACCAGCTTGCTAGGCCGACATACATTCACAATACACTTTGTGCTTATAAATATTTTTTTTACACTATTAAGCATCAACACCAAGCTCTTACACAACATTATCAGTGCCTATTCAAAGCAGTCAGTCTTTAACTGGATTGGTATCATGAATTGGCTGTAAGTATGCAATACCATGGACCTGTTGCTATACAGTTGGCCCAATGGATGTAGTCCTTGATGATCTCTATCACCAGAACTGAAGATTTGTCAGTATGGAGTAGTAGTACAGAAATAGGCATCTTTATTCTACCCTCTCTAATTTTCATGTCTACTCCTTCTATAAAATACTGAATTTCTAGGCAATGCTCAGTACTGGCACACATCCCCAGACCGTGTGCTTCAGAGTTGCTACTTCCCCAGGCAACTGCCTTATCCTGTTGCTCAGCTGTTTGTTTTGTTGAGTTTTTCTTGGGAGGGAGGGGAGTCCTTTCACTTCTTAAAGCAAAAGCAGACTTTTCTCTGCTCTTGCAACTGTGTTTTTTCAATGAAAATTGTCCATTAGTGAATTTTCATGGTTTTGAGGCTCTTCTTTCAACTTGTGCCCATGTTTTCAAGACATTTGCAGTTACGTCTACTTTAAACTGAGCATCATGAGGCACCTCTGGTACCAAGCTCTGGTTCACAAAACAGATTCTCATAACAAATAGATAACAAGCTTAACAAGCCAGACCTGAGTCCTTGCACAAATAACACAGGACGTAAATCAGTATATAGTCCATTTCTAGCAACAACAGCACTACTTTTTCCTGGGCTGCTGGGTGCGAAACTGAAGCTTACACAGTTATGCTACTTCAGTGTGCTTGTGTTTGGGTTCAAAGCAAACTAATATTGAAGTCTGCTGAGTGCAATTCTACTTTTGTGGGTGTGACAGGCCTTCTGTTTTGTTACAGAAATAAATAATCGCTGTGGTATGTTTCTTTCAGGCACATTAGGTACATGGGATATTAAGGTGACTCCTTCAGCTCCAAGAACAATGAAAATTAATCAGTTAAAAATATGGAAATCAACCTGAAAACTATTCAACCATTTGAAAAACATTTTTTTTTCTTCAGCTTTCATGATCCATCACTTAGATCAAGCCTTCAAATATCTAGCACTGTGTGTCTTCCCTGTCCTTTCACTTAGTGTTTTGTATTACAAAACTGATTGCCTTTTTATTTGCAATACTTTCATCAACATGGGAAAATATATAAGAACTTGCATTAATACAATATTGAGAAGCCTTTCAAAATTGCTTCCTTACAGCATTGTTTTCTCATTATTCATGTTCACATATGGCACTAGAGAAAAAGAACAAAAATACCTGACTAACAAACTTTCCTACATTTTCAGATACCTATTTTTGTTCCAACTTTAAGAGTGGCCAAGTGTGATGGAATACTTGTTTCTTTTCATATCTTTTTAGAACAGTCTATTTGAAAGAATATAAATGACCCAGAGAACTGAATTAATTACCTAGCTCTCAGCTCCACCATTAATCATGTACTTTATTATTGTTCTGATTTTGGTTAATCAATGACATATGCATCATTTTAATCAAATACTTGATTAAATTCTTTAATAAATACTTTTTGAAACTTCAACATTAATTGCACCGCAACTGTTGGAGCAGAGAATGAGCCTATGGTCATTCAAGTGATGTACACATGGGGAAAATGTTATCTTTTACTTTTTTGAGTATTCCCATACATATTCAACAAATATTTTGGAAAAGTCAGATAGAATTCATTTTTATCTCACACCCAGCTTACTGGAAATCCATTTATTGTAGCCTAAAACTATTTACTTTGTGATTTAAAATTATCACAGTAGCCTGAGTTCATTTCGATGAGATGTCTTGGACTGTCGTATTTGCCAATATCATCCATATCTGATTATGTCAGACAACATAAGATACTTTCCAATAACCACTGGTTCATTGTGCTGCCTCCATTTTTCAGCAAATTGATGAATGCTCGTGATTTGATCATCAATAACTAGAGTAGATTCTCTGTCTGAATGATCCCAGATTTTTCACATTAAAACATATTAGATCTTGTGTAATTTAAATATTTGTATATTAAGCTTCAATTGAGCAGATGGTTTAAGAACAGCTTTTCACCAGAGCTGGAAGTTTATAAAAGTAATCCACTTCTGGCTGAACACTGAGATTCAGTCTGAGGATAAATCTAAGATCTATATTCGTAACTGTGTACAAACTCTTAATCCATACTAGGGCTTGGACGTCTGAAGACTCAGAACAATTGGAAAAGATGTCTGTTCTAAAAACTATAAATAATATGAAGTTATGATCTGTTATTAATTCCAATGCCACTGTTTCTGTATTAAATATCTTTCCGGACTAATTTGTATTACTTAATTAACTGATCTTTTAATTGCTGATCATATAAAGGAAGTCACTGTAGTTCCTTCACATTTAACCAGAATTCAGGAGAGGAGTAGATGACCAAATCTGAATTTAATGAGAAACAGACAGCAAGAAATGGACAGAGGAAAAACTATGAAAAATCCTTCTTAACAGAATTGTTTTGATCTCTGGAAAATACTTTCTCTTAGAGAAGCATTTAGCTTTTTTCCAGTTGTAGAGCTCTTCTATCTCTAGGAACAATTACTAAGCATTTTCATCTTATTACTAGATGACTTCCTGTGATGGTTTTGGCTGGGATGGAGTTAATTTTCTTCATAGTAGCTAGGATGGGGCTATGTTTTAGATTTGTGCTGGAAACAGTGTTGATGATTCAGGGATATTTTTGTTTCCACTGAGCAGCACTTGCACAGAGCCAAGGCCCTTTCTGCCCCTCACCCCACCCCACCAGCAAGTGGGCTGGGGGGGGCACAAGGAGCTGAGGAGGGACAGAGCTGGCCCAGCTGGCTCCAGCTGACCAAAGCGATATTCCAGACCATATGACATGGTGAGCATATAAAACTGGGGGAGGAAGAAGGAAGCAGGGTGGGGGGTGGTACGTTCAGTGTGATGGCATTTGTTTTCCCAGATCACCGTTGTGCATGGAGACGGCTGAACACCTGCCAGCTGATGGGAAGCGGTGAATGGATTCCTTGCTTTGCTATGCTTGCAAGCACAGCTTTTGCTTCACTTATTAAAACCGTTTTTATCTAACCCTCTAAATTTTCTCACTTTTATGTTTCCGATTCTCCCGCCCATCCCACTGGCAGGGCAGTGAGTCAGCGGCTGTGTGGGACCTAGTTGCTGGCTGGGGATAAACCACGACACTTCCTCATTTTTCTGTGGCAGCCTACAATACAATTCAGGAATTGATTTTCTCTGTCAAGTAAGGTTTTCCAGAAGGAGATATTGTAGCAATATATTTTTTCACAAGAGCTTGCAATGAAGATTAGGACTTGTTTTTTTCAATATTACTACTAATAGTAATAATAAAAATGTGAGACTTGCTTTATTAAAGAATGTTTTTATAAGTAATCCAAACTGATTCTTTGTCATCAACATTTGCATGTCAGGGAACTAGAGATCAGTGTTTTGGCATTAATTCTGTGGTTTTTTTCAATGCACCACCTCAAGTGTTTGTCATTAAGTGCAGATGTGGTTGCAAATTCATATAGTATAAGTGCATTGTTTGGGTAATCTTTGTTGTAAAAAGATCAAGCGTATTTAAACAAGATTTTTGGTTTTTATAACTCACCGAAGTACCATAATTTCACTGTAAGTAGCAATTCATGATTATCATGTAGTGCTGATTTAGGGGTTGACTAACAATTTATTAGAAAACCATATCTCCACTGTAAATAAACAAATGATACACTTCTGCTATCATTATTATTACTTAAACTCAATCTGTGAAACAGACAAATGTTTTAAACACACTTTAAAAATAAATTCATTTTTTGAATCCTATTTCAATAAATTACCATGCTTATTCCTCTCACCTTTCACAATTTGGTTTATTACTTAGCTCTTTAAACAGTTTCCTGAGTGGCATTTAAAAGCCCTATGTATGTAGTTTGGGAGTCATAAGTAACTGACTGTTTTACTCTTCACATTGGTAGTTGATGAGGTGAATATTGCTGAAAATCTGCAGAAGGTTTCAGCAGAATGCTGGAAACCACTAGAATGAATAAATTTGGATGAAAGTCCTAGAAGGAAAGAAGTAACAAGGACCCTCAAGATACAGTGGAACCTTCTGTAGGTGTGGTGGTTTGACCTTGCCTGGCTGCCAAAAGTCCACCCAGCTGCCCTCTTTCTCCCCATCCTCAACAAGCTGGAGGGAAACAATGAGATGGAAAAGGTCATGGGTTGACATAAAGACAAGGAGATCACTTACCACTTACTGTCACCAGCAAAACATACTGAATTTGAGGAAAATTTATTCAATTTATTGCTAGTTAAAATAGATTTGGATAGTGAGAAATGAAGACAAAATTTAAACACCTCCCTATCCCCCTTATTCCCAGCATCAACTTCTCTCCTTGGTTCCTGACCCTTCTAGCTCCCCCATCAAGAGTCACAGAGGGTAGGGGAATGGGGGTTGTGGCCAGTCCATAACCATTCCTCTCTGTTGATCCTTCTCACATTTTTCTTGAGGTCCAACATACACACTCCATGGGTTGCAGCTACTTTGGGACACATCCACCTGCTTCATCATGGGGTCCTCCACCAACTGCAGGGGAATCCTTGCTCTGGTACCTGGAGCACCTCCTCACTCTCCTTCTTCTCTGACCTTGGTGTTTATAAGCATGTGTATCTCACATGTTTTTTCCTCATTCCTCACTGACTATGCAGAGTTTTGACCTTTCTTAAATATGTTATTACAGAGGCACCATAAATTTGGCTGATGGGCTCAGCTGTGTCCTGCAGTGGGTCCTTTGGAACCAGCTGTGTCCACCACAGGATAGCCCCTGGCCACCTCCAGCACCCCCAGGCTACCAACACCTGGACATGGACACGAGGTATGGTATGAATAACAGAATTCAGGAAATGCTTGCTTTCGTACTATCTAGAGAATAATTATAGCAAAGAAATCATCTGTGTGACAGAATTCTGTAGAAAATGAGAGACATATTGGTAATATGTATGTATATGTGTATATATATAAAATAGGTAAAATGTAATATGATGCATATGGCACCATACTTCTAGGTTTGTTAGTTAGCAATGTCCCAAGGTAACATAGACATTTCCTATCACAGTTTCTACAAGTTTAAGATCCAGTCCTCTGCCTTCTAAGGTATGCAACTGCAATAAAGAAAAGCAAAATAAAACTTGTTTTGCACAGGAAGAAAAATTCAGTGTAACTCCACCAAGATATATGGGAGCACAATTTGCAAGCAATATGGCAATCATCTCCTCACATGATGTTTTAAGAAACATGTTACTTTTTTGTTACTAAGCTGTGAAATACATACATATTTGGAGATTATTGTTGTTTCATCTATAACTGATTCTTATCACAACCTCCTATAAATTAGGATTATACTTGTGAAAATAATTTCCTTCCCTTGCTTTATTTCTGTCTCACCAGGATTAAAGACTGGGTAGATCAAACTGTTATGAGACATAGTTAGTACTGTTGGACCTGATCTGATGTACTAATTGGGTCAATTGCTATTTTGTATCACTTTACTCCTTCTTTCCCCCTTAGTAAGCTTCCTAAATTTTCGGTGTATTCCCATATACTAAATATTATTGTTTCACACATCTTGAAAATAAATAGAATAGCTCACAAAAGATAAGAATTGAATTTTTGTTGTATAATTAAACTTCAGTAAATATTCTGAAATGGTAATTTGTTTTCCCACCAAATTACTTTTAAAATATTTTGGGCTGAAATCAACCCAGCATAGCCTCAGAAAGCAAATGTAAATGTAATAGATGTTTACTGCCTTCAGGAAGGCAAAACCTTCCTGCAGTGATTTAAATCAAGAAGGGATACAAAACATTTTCCTGATCTTTTTTTTCCCCCCTACTAGCTCAGAGGATTCAATAGAGATGTATTTGAGGATGCTTTGTTATCCTTGTATTGATGGGCTTTGTCTACCCATGATGACTGAAGGGTATTGTAGGGCTCAGCTGTAATGGTAGTGTTTTCACTTCTGCATTCTATGACCACATCTATATAGATTCCTGCAGACAAATTGGCTCTCCCTGCTCGTGCTTTCAACTGTGTGGATAAAATCCATTCTTATAAATCCAGCCTTACATTCATAAAGCAGTATAAGCATGTCTTAGCCCACTAAGAATCAAGATCTGTTTTGTAGACATCAATCTCATTGTCATTATCCAGGCTGCTCTCAGAGAAGGAAATTCCTTTGGACAAATTACATCTAATGAAGATAAAGGCCATTGTATCCAGCATTGCCTCAGCAAGACAGCTTCAGCAAAGAGAGAAGGGGTTGGTGGTGATGCAAACTAGCATGGCTAGACAGCTTTTGTAGGAGCCAAAGATGCAGAAAGGAAGAGGAAAGGGTGGGAAGCTGGCAACATTACAGGAACCTTGGTCTTAGACAAAGTTAAGTCTCTCTGAACCTAATAGACAGCTGCTTTTTGGAGTTCAGTGAAACTTTCTGAGTTTTGCCAAATTATATTTTCTTCAATTTATATTCTAAAAATATTTCCAAGGTCCTGAACCACAATATCAGAGGTAAATGAACTTATGTGAGATTCCTCCAAACCTTGGAAGGGTATAAACCTGACAATACTAATACTTAAGTTAATGAAAAGTGTTATTTTAGTGTTGGAAAAGAGGTACAAGAATGGAACATGCTCAGAGAACATCACATATCACATTTTGAAAAGGAAAGTTAATTGCTATCTATTGACTGTAAATCCAATTACATCACCTTATTTCGTTAAGGATCATATGACATATTACTCATGATTATGCTAAACTAGAATCAGACTGGTAATTTATAGCTTCATTCCTTGGTTGAGAACTAGGTACACAAAATAATGTGTTTTCTCCCTCCTGTACATATTGCAACAATTAGAAAAGGTCACAAGGGGTCCATGGTTTATTATTTTATTTATATATATATAGCTATTGAGTTGCCTGCTGTGACTTGTTTATTGTTGTAGTCAGGATGGTTTAATCACCTATAAGAATGACTTTGGTTTTACTCACATTAAAATATATTTTTAAATTTTCTAATGTAAAGCATTTAGATCAGCATTCGGTAATGCTGAGACTTGTCACAGAAAGAGGTTTATAAGACGTGTCCATGCTTTTAATTAGTTTTACAGCCTTTATTTAGTCGGATTACGTACAGGTTGTCAGGAAGAAGACAATGCATTTTCAATAGTCAAGTAGAAAGTTATATTGAAGTTTCTATTTCTGTATCTTCATCTTCCAAGGTCAATTCTGTTTTTGTTTTAGTCAGTTACTGAAAGCTGGCAATTTTTATCACTTGTCAGCACCCAACTGATATTCATAACCCAAACAATCCTTTTCCTGTCAAGAGAATAAAAGAAACAAGTCACCTTTGATTTCATGATAAAAATAAGACTTGTCACTCAACACTGGAAAAGAAATTAAGTACTGCAAACTTTAACATTTAGTGATTTCTATTGATTTATTTATTAAGAAGAGTAAAAGTAGATTTCTTGCCTAATGAAATAAGATTTTTTTTTGATTCAAGATCATGTTACCATAATAAATAATATATGTAACTGGAAAGAACTTCTTTTAAACTTTGGTTTAACAAAGATTTATCCATGCACTGTATATTTCTTTAGGGGGTGAGCGTGGGGGCAGTAGAGTTTTGTTCTTGTCTCTACTGAGGCCTTTCAGAATTAATGAGGGAGTGATCATCACCTCATAGTAGAATGCACTACAGTCTTTCTATGAATTTTATATAGATATAAACAAAAATTATATATTTATTTTCTATGATCACTACTGTAAATATTTTCCTCACACTGTGAGATCTAAATGTCTACCCAAATGTGCAGAACATAGAGATATCAAAATCTCCTATTAAATGATGAGCCTAATTCTTTTCTGTAACTCCAGAAACCTGAACTCCAGAAATCCTAATAAAAACAATGTGAATGGATTTACTCTTTTTGTTCAAGTAGCAGAGAAAGCAGAATTTAACTTGATTAATCCAAATAACTTTTCAACTTGTGAAAGATATTTTAAAGAAAAGCTCCATTTAACACTTAAAGAAAGGATGCTGTAACCATAAACATCACAATTATATCTCCTATTTACCAGAATATAAATCAAAGTTTTAATTTATTTCTAGAATTTTTTAAGTGGAAATAAAGAGTTTGCCACTAGTGATTTGAACAGAAGACTGGGAGGTGCTAAGAATTATATTTATAGGTCTGTGAGTGATTTGCAAGTTGAATTCAGTCAAAAGCTTTATGTGGCTGAGTCTCAGTTTCCAAATTTGTGAAATAAGGTTAATGATACCACAAGAATATTGGAAGGTGTAATAATTGGTTGTAATTTTTTATTTTTATTTTTTTTTTTTTTAGAATTTCAGAACATGTTAACTTTATTGTAATAATTTGATAATTCCAAGGGGATGTTAAACATGACCCACATTCTCAAAAACAGCTACTTTGACCTTGGGAATAGAGTATAGGACTGCAAGATGGGAAATGCAGTTCTCTTCCCTGTCCTTTACTGATTTGTTGAATAATATGAGTTTTTATTTTTATTATATTGTTTCCACTCTTCCTGTAATACAGAAGTCTCCTAGTAAAATGTTCTGTCTACTGACACAGATGGGCAGTATACTTCAGTATTTAGCCATTTCTTGTGGAACCACTTCTTGCATCAGATTTTTAAAAAGTTAATTTCTTCTGCTAACTCTTCCACAGTTTGTTCTAGTCACTTCAGTACTAACACTGTGATATAGCTGATCATCTGCTTTGTCTGTCTGTGTTTGGGTATATATGGTGGTATGTTGATTGATCCTCATAATGTGTAATCTCTGAAGTTTTGTTTAGTAGCAATTTATGGGTTCTTTAGTAGCAATTTAAGTTAGACAAAAGGACACTGAAATAGACTGATTGAAAACTGGCTGAATGGGTATTCCCCAGTGGGTTGGGATCAGTGCCTCCAAGTCTAGTTGGAGGCAAGCCACTAGTGTGTGCTCCAAGGGTCAATACTGGACCAATACTCTTTAACATCTTCAGTAATGACCTGGATTACAGGGTTGTAAATATGTAAATAGTTTTGATATATTTGAAATTCAACAGAGAAAAATGAAACAGGATAGATGTCAGTTATATTACATGGAATTTTCAGCTTTTCTTTATAGGAAACTGAAGTCTGTGTCCTACTGGTGGGTTTTGAAGTTTTTCCCACAGTTTTACACATTGTTCATGAGTTTCATTTTTATATATTTACACCAGGAATTTACCAATGCATCCTTCCATACTTTCTCAGATAGAAGGTAGATGCATTAAATGATAAATTCACAAATTGGACTAATATCAGTTAAGGGAATCTTTTTTTAAAAAATAATATATGTACAATAAAATCCTACTGGAAAAGATATCCCTAATCTTTACTTCAGACCTGCAGGCACAAGTTTGTATCATAAAGTCAGCTTTGTCTGCTAAACAATCTGAGTGCATTTTGAACAAAAGCTTTACATATCTCCATTGCCCAGTCCCATAGGGATTCATCTGGAACCCATATCATTTATAGTTTTTGCTAACTGGATGATAGCAAATATAATCTAGCAATTATGTTCATTACAAACACTTCTGAGGTAATCTAGTCGGTACCATCAAAAATTTGGAAACAAGCTTAGAATTTTGATACAAAGGTACTCTCTTTGGAGCAGAAGAAAAATATGTTTAACAGTAACACGTAGAAACTGGAAAAAGTATTCAGCAAAAATTGACTAAACAGTTCTTGGTTTACAAATAAAAAGTGATTGGGAATCCTTGGCTGCAAAATAGTTCTGCAGAAAACAGTCAGGTATGCAGTCAATCACAAGGTGAGTCAACAATCTTGTGAAAAAAGAAAGCACCATTGTGGGTTATATAAATAAGCATATAGAAGCTACAGAACATGAGGTGTCTATACCAAGGGATACCAAGACAGTTTGTACTGCTCACTTCAAACAGGAAATGTGTTTAAAAAGTGGATATGATAATGAAGTATATGAAGAAATAGTCCCAAAACATTTTCTTTTATGGTTTTGGAAAACAAAGACACAGATGTTATTGGGCTATCTACCTACAGGCTGGCTGGACAATGGAATCCTAATTGCAACATAGGCTTACTGCTTTCAAGATTGTACTTAGACTGAAAAGGAGTCTCACAAACAGCAGCCTTTTTAAAAGACTTTGACATTTGTTCTTTGATACATGTTATTTGTTCGTGTTCCTTAAAATGGCACTGAAGAACGTATGGATGTGAGAATTAAAGTAAAAGAAATAGTAATTTTTAATATATTTAATGATAAGCAGCCCTTGTAGCTCCTTTTCCTACTTCAACGTTCATACAAAGATCATGGAGAACAGCCTCACTAGACAGCTGAGTTATAAGGTCTGTAGTGCAAGGATGATCATGCTGGATGTAAGGCAATGCCAATGAAGATTGCTGTGATGCAAGCTGACTGTATTTTTTATTCAAGACTCAGGTAATACTAAAACACTGTGCTTGTTCTCTTGAAAACCTATTAGAAGCAAAAGAGTAGTTGGCAACCTTTGCCAGTCTCTTCATTTTGAAATATGGCCACATTTTCTTCCTTCACTTCCACCTCCTCAACTGTACCTCTCCGCTCCCTGAAATTCTTAGTGAGAAAAAATCATAGACAGAAAGGTCTGTGAATTCAGTCTATAGTAGCAGCATATCTCTTGTGGTGTCTTGGCTTGCCCTCTGCCACAGCTGTGAATCCACGTGGCCAGATCTATTCTTATGGACGTTGTGCAGGAGAATTTGTGAGACTTCCTATGGGCCTCTCACAGACATGAATTTTACCTCTCATGTGAGCATCTCTGTATCTTGGCCCCCTTTTCACACTGGGGAAGAAATTAACCTCACTGGTCTGCCTGTATGGAGATCTAACACACGCTGTGTATCTTTGAGCTGCCCGTGGCTGACGTAGCATATGTTCCTCTTCCCCTTCTGTTCTGCCAGCGCGCTTGCAGAAAACAGCGCTACATTGCTAACAGCAAGGGTGCCAACCTCTGCCTGGATGCCGCTGATGATCAGTGCTGTGCACATAACCCCATGCTAACAACTTCTTGCCAGTCTAGTGTTTTGGGGTTCAAGTATATTGCATTACTAGGTGCTTAGTAAAATGTATACCTTTCTAGCCTTGTAAGCAGCATGCTATACTGAAAGGTTCTCTAACTAGGGGAGGGCAGAAGCTTACTTTCAATGCATACAATAAAATTACTTTGTCCCTGTAGACATATGCATATATAATATTCCCCTCCCCTCCACTGTGATAGACTTCCACTTTTTTGCTTACCACTCTGCATTAATAGAATGAATGCATATTTCATGCTAAAACAGTATTGTTATCTTCATACATACCATCATGTCTAGGGCTTTCTGCCTCAAGACTTGCTTAAACAAGAAGTAAGTTCTTTATATAATTATGAAGAAACTTTCTTCAAAGCAAATAATGTAAGTATATTTTTCAGCTACTGGCTTCCCTCAGCAAGCAATAGAAAACATCTAACAATGTCATCTGGGAAATTAGTACATCTGGAAAGACTGTAGAGTGAACTGGTATACGCTTCTTACGTTAACATGCATAGAGGATTTCTCTCCCTGTATGGAACCAAAATGGCATGCATTGTTGCCCCTGCACTATTTGTTCCTACCATAAAGAACACCAGAAGCCTGTTCCTACCATAAAGAACACCAGAAGCCTCTCTTGGTTTGAAGCTGGGGGGGGGGGGGGGGGGGGGGGGGGGGGCGGGGAAGGCTAAAAAAAAAAGCTTTCCTGACTTAAGGAAAAATATTTGCAACCATGCTGAGTTTACTTTGATATCAACTAGATCAGATTTGATTTGCTATATCTAGCGCAATGTTATGTAAAAGGCCAACAGTTCATTAACCTGTTTCTATAATTTTACATCCAGACTCTCTTATACTCTAAAGAAAAGAAATTCTACCACTATGGGCCTGATTCTCCAAATACTGAGATAAATCTCAGACTGGCATAACGCGTGCTTAGATGTACTTTCACTATCAGCATACATCACAGCAAATAAAGAACATGGAGTTGAAAAATAAAACAACCCTAGAATAAATGTATAAAACATATAACTCACAAGTTCTTATTTTTACAAATCAAAGTCTTTAAGCATATAGAAAAAAACCTGTAAAAACATTCTTTCCCTCCCCCTTCCCCTTGAGTTCTTAAGATCAAACAATGCCTCTAAAACCCTAGTTCTTATGGGAAAAGGTGTGCTTTCTTCTGAGTTTTTAGACATTAACCTAGAATTTTGCAAGTATGGTCAGCATTCTGTCTAATAAAATTATATGCTACTCATCCTATCCAGATCAATGTTTTTAAGCTATTTATACTGACTCCTTCTTAACCACTGCTGTATAGAGTGAGAAAAATTCACCATTGATGTAAGTTGGTGCAATTCCAATGAAGTAACTTGATTTATGTCCACTTATACCTGAGATTAGTTTGGTCAACTCACTTATGCATGGGCCAAATGAATGACATCATCACAATTGGAAATAAAAGCATTTTACTAATGTAAGCCTTATTCTGTGAACACTAGTAATTCCATATATGGCTCACTAAATCTGGTTTTCTGGACAGACTTGCACAGGCATAGGTCATTCAAATAAAAACAAAAAGAACTCAAAAGCCAAGAAGCCAAACCCCTGCTTTATCTCACATCTTTAAAAGACGTCTCTGTAGTTTTGAGGGTGGAAAACTTACTATGTTTTCTAATGAATGCTTACTATGGTCTGGTAGACATGATCCACATCAGCAATGTAAAACTTCTCATCCCATGAAATTTGTTTTGTTTTGGTGGAATCCTCAGAGAATTCCCTATTAGCTTCTAACCCTCTACAGAAATTCATGGGTTCCTTCATGTTAATTAGAACCTGAGCGAGAAGCTATGACAATGAAAATAATTTTAGAACCTCAACATGAGCAAAGTATTTTTTCTTTCCTTTCTGTAAGCTGCTCAGCTTAATGAAATGTACACAAGATTTTTAAATAGAACAGAAAGCAGAATGGTGCTGTCCTACTGTATTTTCATTTTAATATTTCATAATACCTTGTATAACATTGTTCAAACAGAACAATGAAGTGAATGAAAACAACCCACTGCCACAGATCTAACACAGACGTGGAGAAGCTGCAGGGTTTAGTTAGTTGTTTCTACGCCATGATGTGAAAGCACTGTTAATCGTAACAAAGAGACAGGGAATATTTTATCTGTAAGTCTTATAGAAGAATCATTTAGGAATTGGTCAGACCTGATGTGAAATACAGATCATCACGAGTCATTTTATTTTCCTCAGGGCCCTTTGAAACCTATATAGAGTGGGCAATTCCAAATACACATTTGATGGGAAAATGTCTGTTTATTTCATTTTCCCCTATTAAGAAAAAATATGAGGGCTGGGTAGAACTTTCTGTTTCACCTTTCAATGACTAGTTACATTGTTTCATTGCCTAATCACCATGAAAAATTACCCATATTTCTGTCAGTAACAGTACACAAGCTGTACATTAATCCTGAAACAAAACCTTTGCCTGCTATTGCATGTCTCCCAGTAACTGCTCAATTAACTCACAATACAGATGTACAGTGTAGGCCTCATCATAACCTCTCCAAAGCCAGCTCTCCAAGGACCTAAGTTCAGCTGTTTGCAAGGAATGAATGGACTTCATTGTCATTGAAGTCACAATAGCATGAAGAGTATTAATTAGTTTATTTGAAAAGGCACTTTTTTACAGTTTCAGATTTTTTGGGTCCTTTTTTATTTGCTTGTTAATTATTTGCACACAAATTTCTATTGGAAATTGAGATAGATCAGGCCTATTCAGTGAATTATTGGCTAATATTGTCAGCCTAATACATTTTTGTTTAACTCTGCTGGTATTCAGAGTCCATCTTTTATCCTTGACTAGACCTTACAGTAAGATCATCATTTGTCTCTAATATTTTCAATGTGCCTGATTTCATCATTTTACCTCTGACCAGCTTTTCTTGTTAATTGATAATCCTGCTTCCAGCTTTTTGGAGGCACATTCAGAGATCCACAAATGACTTTGAAAAAAAAATGAGTATGTAATACTCTCTCATTTGGAAGCAGTGATAAAAAGTCTGCAAGACTAGTGTTCATGCAGTATTTAACTCAAAACCTCCAGGAGTAGAGAAGCCTGGGGAGCTCAGTGATGTAGGAAGTGTCCCCAAGCCCAAGTGTGTTACCAGCAGAAAGGACAGACACTGTTGAAGAATGTAGGACTTGGCAAACTGCTTGTTTGGAATAGAGATACATGTGAAATAAAACCCCATTAAACACATCAGGGAAACTCAAAATCCAAGTTGTGTGAGCTGATTTCAAAGTACAGTTTATTCAGACCTAGAAAGTTATATTACGTTAAGAACTTGACACATGTTTTTGAGAAGGCAGCCTAGAAACTGATGCCATCCATGGCTTTCAGGATTGCAAGTAGATTCCTGCAGTTAGTAATTGAAGTCTTTAACATATTTAGCTCCTGATTTTTCACCTGGAATTCCCATGAAATAGTCCCAGATATGTACCCTATCCATGCAGACAGCAATACTTTAGTGTATGCCCAGTGAATCAGGCATCTTTATCAATGATCTGCAAATGCAAAATATTTAATGAATATTTAATAAATCCATATGTCAATGTTATGCAACCCAACAACATTAGGTTTGCTATTTGTCTGCTGTATAGCACCTATACACAGACTTTTGCTTGAAAACAAGTCAGGTTCACAGGCCATTCTACTGCAAAAGTCCTAAACAGACTTTTAAAAGCACGTCTCCGAACATCTTCAAATGATCAAATCTTACACTGTTCACAGCTCTGATACTGGACTTGACTGTCTTGAAAATATGGAACCTGGAAGAATGGAAACTTTGTAGTGCTTGATATTGGGGCTGAAAGAAATTCACATTTTCAGATGACTTCTGCACAGAAAAGCTTAACCTTGTGGTAGAAAAACTAAAGTATGTGAGAAAGGAGATAAGTGTGTGAAGGAAACCAGAACAGACAGTTAATATGGGGGAAGTAGAAAGAGGATCAGACAAGAAAACAAATAATTTTACTTCAAATTGAAAAATAAGCCCAAATACTTGTATAAAGCCCAAAACATATCACTTTTCAGACAGTGGATTTAAGTATTCTCTTCAAGAGTTCCAAAAAAGACACTTTTTTCAAGTACTAAAGGACAGCAGTAGGAGTTATTTCAGCTCCTGAGGCACTGTCTCAGTAAAGAGTAAAGAAAATGTTTCTAGTCATAAAGGTAAAGATGTTGATCTGATTAAAACCAGTAATTGCTGTATAATGTAAAATTATAAATCCCTATAATTTGAGCTTCTAAATAAAAGAGAAGGGATAAAAAAAGTAAGCTTCCTTCAGATACTTTGGCTGTATTTGTCTATATACATAAAAAAGCTTTTTATAAAAATGTCACATGTGCAACATATTCTCCTTATGCTTACCTGTCAAACGGAAACATACTTTAAATGCAGTAAGCACTGGGGTTTAAAAAGAAATAAATAATTTTTTCTTGTCTTCTTAGAAAGGATTGTCTGAGCGACAACACAAAAAAATTAATTGCTGAGAACTTAGAAATATGAAGAATGTTTGGCTTGGCAGGGGGTGGACGCAATCATTGTGCCTAATTACTATCAGGTTTTTTTTCATTAATTCATTTAATTTCTTCAGGAATAGTTCAAATGAAGGTGCAACACACAGAATTCCTAGAATTCCATAAGAAAACAAATCTTGTCATCTTCCCCTTTTCTAAGATTAAGAAGGCTTAAGCATATTTCCAGATCTGTAACTGCCAGATAGCCTTGGGAAAACTATTTGTCTTTTTCTCCTTCTGTTTTTTTTTCCCTTAATAAAATGGAGCAAATCACAATGACCTTTTAGTACCTTATGTAGAATATTCACAGTTACAACAGCTGATTCTTCTTTTTAATCAAGTGCCAGGTATACTCTCTTTCATCAAGTGGTGTCTCTCAGTACCTTTGGATTGAGAAGGGCAATATGACTTTAGTGCCAGGCAGATAACCTTTGCTGCTGACTAAAGCAAATCAGGCATTACGCTGTAATTGACACCTAAATAAAAGATCTGAGTTTTGGATCTCTCATAGTACTGTTTGGTTGTGTGCTGGGACAGTGCTTGATATCATCCCACCTACACCTTTCAACAACCTGACCAATTAAATTAGACATCTGAATGTTTGGAAATATTGGCCCTTTTCATGAATGGCCATTTTGTAGGGTTTTTCTTTTTTTTCCATCAAGGACTTGAGTACTTGAATGCTCAAACATCTAGCCAAGCTTCACTAAAGGAGTCTATTCCAGTGCATCGGTTCTCCTCTCTCATGTGTAGAATGTGCTTTTGTTTACAATAGCTTTACAAATCTTGAAGGTGACAGATAAAGAGAAGCGTTTATGGAGAGATGTGTCAGGGACCAGCAAGTTAGCCAACATTCATGTGATTGCCATCCATGTCCATAGCGACAATGAAGGTCTGAGATCAGGCCAAGAAGACAAGTCAGTGATGCCAGGTCAGGGACAGCAAAATACACAAGGACATAAGGCAAGGGCCTGAGCTCAAATGTAGCAGTCAAGAAAGAGGACAGAGATCCCAAATGAACATCCCACTACACTTTATCACAGCTTATGGGTTTTCACAGCAGACTGATCCCAGGTAGCAAAAATATTTAAGAATACTTAAGCAAACTGAACGTACTGATGTCTGTGGGCTATCATGCAATGCAGAGTGCTAAGGAAGCTTGCAGACGTCATTACAAGGCCATCCTCAATAATCTTTGATCAACCATGGCAGCTGGGAGAAGTGGCCAAAGACTGGAAGAAGCAAAAGTCACTCAAATATTCAAGCACAGCAAGAAGGACAGCCCTGGGAACTACAGTTTGAGCAGCCTTACCTTGATCACTCCATCATTCAAAGATAATGAAGCAGATAACCCTGGGAACAGTTTCCAGGCTCATGAAGGACAAAAAGGTCATGAGAAGCAGTCAGCATGGCTTTGCCAATCAGAAATCATGCTTTACTGATTCAAAAACTTCTATGATGAAATGGCTCACTTGGTAGACAAGGGGAGAGCAGTAGATAATGTCTACCTTGACTTTAGTAATGCTTTTGACATGCTAAGATCATCATAGATAAGTTGTTGAAGTATGGGCTAGAGGAGCAATGAGGTGGATTGAAAATTGATTGAACAGCTGGTTGTAGAAGGACCAGTCAGTCATTTGCATTATGCCTAGTCAGGACTGGTAACTTAGCAGCGTATGTCAAGGGTCAATATTGACCCAGTGGTCAATACACAACACAGCAGCTTCCATCTGAACATCAGGAGGAAACACTTTATTTTACTGTGGAGGTGACTGGTACAGGTTGCATGGAGAGGATGTGGAGTGTCCATCCTTGGAGATGTTCAAAAGCTGGCTGGACATATTGCTGGTCAACTTGCTCTGGATGAACATATATGAGCAGGAGTGTTGGACCAGATGAGCTCCTGAGGTCCCTTCCAACCTCAGCCCTTCTGTGACTTCATGAGATGCAGTATATCAGAGCCAACCTGTGCAGAAGACAAAGACCTTGCAAAAGCTTATTGGTGTATTCAGAGCCCTGACGAAAGAGGTAAAGGTCAGGAACCGTATTTTCAGGTGAAGTTTTAATATTTTCAGTATGGGAAAATTATGTTTATAGTGTAGAAAAATAATAAATGTAGGGTTATATAGGATAAAATAACATTTTTCAAATTGGCATTTTTAAAATACTGTCTTTCAGTTGCTTTTCTCCCTTTCGGTGTTGCCTGGTGCCTTGAGGCAGCCAAGTCTATTGCCTTTTCTTTGGCTGCAAACAGACTGTGAACTCTCATGCTTGGTCTAAGGCAAAAATCACTCTACTCAAACCAATCAAAACTAATGAAGATTATTTTATTCTCTTTTCATGAATGTAATTTCATTCTTCTCTTTTTATATTAATTTTGCATAAATAAAGACTAAGGTAGAATTTAATTTAACTACTCCTTCTGGGTGAAACATAGGGAATCTGGAAAATACAAGCACAGACTGTTCTTAAAGTAGATGGTCTAGACAGAAGACAGCAGCTCTCATTGATATTTTCGCTTTCCAGACCTTGCAGCATTATCTTGCAGTAATTCCACACTTCCCTTGCGAGAAGTTTTATAGTGAGACATGGGAGTTCAGCCAGTGAGCTCATAGTCAGTGAGTTCAGAGGAGTCATTGCCTTGGGTGTTCGAAAGCTTAGACAGCAGCACTGATGTGCTGTTGTTTATCAGAATATGTCATCTATGCTGAGAGTCCCCTGAGCATTTTGAAGCACTCACAAGAGACAATGACCATGTATAAAAACTGATCCATAAGGGCTGAAAAGAAATCCAGAACAGAATGATGCCATTTGAATTCCATGCACTGAAATTCCTTATGTTTCATGGCTGTTAGAGGGTCTTTTGGTAACTTAATATGATATACTCATAGTAGTAATGGCCAGTGGTAAGTGATGAAATAAATGCAGCTGCATCAGTTCAGTTTCTTTCTCTCATCTGATTTATGGCTTGGGGTCTAATGTGAGAGACACAAATTCAGGAATGTTTTCTTTTGTGTAATTTTAGTTCCTTGTAATATATGTAAATATTTCATGATTTAAATATTTTAAGTCAAGATTTGTTTTAAGTTGGAAACATCTGTTGGAAGATGTTTTAAATAAGATTTCCCACTTAATTTGGTGCAGCAAATCTCCCTCCAGGTTGCAGATAGAGATGAACTGCAAGTGAATATGGTATACAAATATTCCATTACATAAGCACTTGCAGTGAAGATGAACTGCACAAAATATTCTGCATAGGTAAACTGGAATTAATGCTGTGCATGTTGCTGGACCTTGTTTCTACAGGGGCAGAATTTAGGAAACAGAAGGTCACTCACTCAGGCACCAGCTTGAGTCCCTTTAATAGATATTCTCTGTAAGTACTGAAGCAAGCCAATATTTATGAACTTTGCATTTATTCTTGCATCAAATGTATTTTTTAACCTCGTATGATACTTCCACAGCTTAATAAAGACTGCATTACGTCTTCCCTATACTGTGTGTTGATATCTTTGCTGATGGTTATTCCAGTCTCAAACACACCGTCTTTGTTTTCACGGTTCAGAGTTCAGAGAGTGTATAATGGCGGTATATTTCTTAAAGTAGATGGTAGTAAGTCAGTTATTTCAGCATAACAGTTTACATCTAATTCAACTGATGCATGTAACCAAGCAAAAACTGTTAAATTTGTGATGTAAAAATTTAAATGAGTGTTTTACATCATGAAGCGGTTTGCTCACCTGGCATAATATAACTTGCTGTTACTTGATAAATTGTGGTCATCTGTCCACAGAAAAGCATAATTTTCATAGAAATATAAATGTACTGATTGTATTTCAGTCACATTGTATTCCAATGAACAATTCCAATTTTCAAATGAGAAAAACTTTCAGAGCTATGGAAAGAGGGAAAACACAAATATGGCCCTGTCACAATTATCACATACATTTTGCTTTGCTACCTATCTGTAATTTCATAGTACCTCTGCTGTAGTTATAAGATTTCTGATGGGTTTGCTTTTAGACTTAGTAAAAACACAATTTAGATCTCTAAATGCAATGAAGTCATGTGTGACCATTTTTGCTAGAGGTGTTCTTCCAAGCGTGGTGAACTTGAGAATATTTCATTAACATTAGGATGTTTCTAATACTTAGAAAACTCTCTGTTTGTAAAGCATTGCCAAGAAAATGCTATAACAAAGGTAAGAGAAGAAGCCATGTAGAAACATGAAAGGTTAAATAAAACCCCATGATTTTTGCTCTCAGAGATATTAAAATTGCATATATTTGCCGCAGATATAATGTAAAACTAATAATAGCTTCATAAACTTGCACTTTAGGTCTCTGAAGCCAAAATAAGTTCAGCAGAATAATTAAAACATTAAGACTTACCCTACAAATTCCTCCATATTTAAAAACTGTTCATTATATAGTCTATGACATCAAAATAATCATGACTTCTGTTTCAGTCAAAAAATTATAAACTCATTGAATTGGAATGTTCATGTTAATAGTTCATGTAACTATTTTAAAAAGACTTCGACAGCTCACATACTTCTTAAAAAAAACTATGTGAAGATTTTTTATTTTATTTTTACAGACTACATGTGAGCACATAACCTCCTGGCTGACAGAACCTGTAATAATAATCAAAAACGGAGAATTTGCACAAAGCTACTGTTCAAACTGAATATAGGCATTAGAAATTGTAATTAAGCAGTAACAGGCACACAATATTCAAGCTGAAGTATGATTGTATCAGAGTTAAGAAAAATACTTGATCACGTCATATGTTTGCTCAATTATCTCCAGTAACTTTAGGTCAAATCTGAAGGTAAAACACTGAGTTCAGGATGAACATGTTCATTCAGTTTCTAAAGCAAGTTGGGGCAAAGCCAAACATTCTCCTCAGCCAAATCACCAGATGAATACTCGGTGGTGTATAGTGCTAACAAAAAGTAAGTATTCGCTGCATATGGCTGGTATTTCTGTAGAAGTTAATTTCTTCTCTCAGAACCAGATGGAAAAGGGACTCTTTCATAACTCTTAATGTTTTTTACAATCCTTTCAGCTATAATCCTCCCTTTTAAGATAGTATTTGGAGGCTTAAGGTTAATGACACAATAGGCACTGTAAAAACAAAGGTCTTGAGACACGTACCTCCTGTTCTTACCTGCCTGTGGTGGTTTGACCCTGGCTGAATGCCAGGTGCCCATGAAAACCACTCTGTCTCTCCCTTCCTCAAATGGACAGGGGAGAGAAAACACAGCCAAAGGCCCATGGGTCGAGATAAGGGCAGGGTGATCACTCATCAGTTACTGTCATAGGCAAAACAGACTTGACTTGGGGAAAATTAGTTTAATTTCTTATAATTCAAATCAGAAAAAACACCTTCCCTCCACCCTTCCCTTCTTCCCAGGCTTAACTTAATTCCTGATTTCTCTACCTCCTCCCCCTGAGAGGTGCAGGGGAATGGGAAATGGGGATTATGGTCAGTTTGTCACACGTCTCTGCTGCCTCTTCCTCCTCACACTTTTCTGCTGCTCCAGACTGGGTCCCTCCCAAGGGAGACTGTTCTCCATGAGCTTCTCCAGCATAAGTCTTTCCCAGGGCTGCAGTTCTTCACACACTGCTCCAGCATGGGTCCCTTCCATGGGGTGCCGTCCTTCAGGAACAAGCTATTCCAACGTGAGTCCCCCATGGGGTAACAAGACCTGCCAGCAAATCTGCCCCAGCCTGGGCTCTTCTCTCCATGGGTCCACAAGTCCTGCCAGGAAACCTGTTTTGGCACAAGCTTCCCACAGGTCACAGCCTCTTTTGGCCATCCACCTGCTCCAGTGTGGGGTCCTCCATGGGCTGCAGGTGGATATCTGCTCCACTGTGGACCTCTGCTCCATCGTGGACCTCTATGTGCTGCAGGGGCACAGCCTGCCTCACCATGATCTTCATCATGGGCTGCAGGGGATTCTCTGCTCCGGCACCTGCAGCACCTCTTCTCCCTCCTTCTGCCACTGACCTGGGTGTCAATAGAGTTGTTACTCTCACACAGTCTCACTCTTCACTTCTTCTGGCACAGATATTTTTTTTTTTTTTTTAACACCCCCACCCCCTTAATATGCTATCACAGAAGCACTACCACCATCACTGATGGGCTCAGCCTTGGCCAGCGGTGGGTCCATCTTGGAGCCAGCTGGGAATGGGGGAAGCTTCTGGCATCTTCTCACAGAAGCCACCCCTGTAGCCCTGCTGCTACTAAAAGCTTGCCATGCAAACCCACTACACTATGGGAGGACATATTTCTTACAATCCAGCTTCCAAGGAGAATAGGCATACGATTACCTAATTTATGCAACCAAACAGATTCATTGTCAGCCATTTGTCAGTCATATAGATCAGTTTAGGGTAAGAGAACAAAATATCTCTAAAGACTGTAGAAGTCATTAGTGATAATGTAAATTAAGAAGACTTCCTGAATGCTGCGCCAAGTACAAGGCAAAGCTAGGTCCTGAATACATTAATCTATGCCTTTAGATCAGGGGTCCTCAAACTACATCCCACAGGCTGGATACAGCCCCCCAGGGTCCTCAATCTGCCCCATGCTATTTACAGACCCCCCCCACACACCCCTCCGGGGGCTGGGGGGGGAACCAAGCAGCCGCAGATGGCTTCCTGCCACTTCATCCGCACGCTGGCCCCCTGGTTAAAAAGTTTGAGGACCCCTGGTGTAGGTCATAACACAGATAAGAAACTCCACAGGTATCCTGGGCTGCATGAGGAGAAATGTTGCCAGCAGGTCAAGGGAGGTGACTCTTCTTCTTTACTTACTGGTGAGATGTATCTGGAGTGCGCAATCCAATTCTGCAGTCGCCAGTACAACAGAGACATGATCACACTGTAGTGAGTCCATTCATGGTCCACAAAGACAATGAAGGAATCGGGGCATCCCTCCTGTGGGGAAAGGCTGAGAGAGCTGAGACTATCCAGCCTCAAGAAGGCTCAGGGGGATTTTAGCAATGAGTATAAATACCTCATGCTAGGTGTAAAGAACATGGAACTAGACTCTTCTCAGTGGTGCCCAGTGACAAGACAAGAGGCATTTGGCACAAACTGAAACACTGAAGGTTTGATCTGAACATCAGGAAACACTTTCCCATGAGAGTGACCAAATAGTGGGACAGATTTCCCAGAGAGGTTGTGAAGTCTCCATCCTTAGAGATTTTCAAAATCTAATTGGACACAGTCCTAAGCAACCTGCTGTAGGTGATCCTTGCTCTGAGAAAAAGTGTTGGACTATATGTTCTCCAGATCATGAATTATTATGTGATTTTTCCAGATGTTTTTGATTAAATATCTCAATATTGACTCACACTAATGATTCTAGAAAGCCGTGTTCAAAATATTCAGATACAAGGTAATACAGATTTAGTCTCACAAATATTAATTTATTCTAAAGCTAGTTAGTTTGAACCACTTTTAATTTTGTGTTTATGTTCTCCATTTCTGTACTAACATATTGATTAATGAAACAAAGGAAGAATAAGACAAGAAACTTGGATGTCCCTGCTTTGGCCACAGGGTTCCTATTTAGAATTAATTAGGCTAGACATATCAGTTACATCTCTTTAAAATAGATATTATTTTAAAACTGAAATTAAATATTATTTGAAAAGTGTGGAATATAATTATCAACTTGCCGATTTATTTAGCCTTTGTGGAGTTTCTTATAACCATTCTAGTTTTTCTGTATTGTTACCGGTTATGTCTGTGCTAAATGGTTACTAAAAATAAGTTCTTTGGAACTTCTTGCTTAAAAATTAATTTCTACATACAGTAAATTACTACAAGACAGAAGTTATCATCCTTAGGACCACAATTTGCTCTATAAAACTAAGCAAATGTCTCATATCACAGATATCCACCAGTCTTTTTTATTATAATTATTTTGATTCCACGATGTATGATTTATATCAGTACAATTCCTTCATTAATGAGTAAGAGAAAGGTGTTAATAAATACACTAGTAAGTTAAATATATTTGTTTCTTCCCTTTCTTTCTTTTTTCTTCCCTTTCTTTCTTTCTTTCTTTCTTTCTTTCTTTCATTAATTCATTTGAAAATCAAAGGAAAAGTAAATTCCCAAAACACATTACTTGGTAGTAACAAGTTCAACTAAAGTAACTTGCTTCTAAAAGAAAATATTTCTTTTGTTCTTCACTTCTTCCTTTCAGCTTTAACTACTCCAGGGGCTCAGTTTTCCCCCTTCAGGGAGGAACTGCTTCAACTTTTACACTGAACTTTCTATCATCCTGCAGGAGAGAACAGAGTCCTAGGAAGTCACCAGCAAAGGAAGAAGAAAGGAAGTGATAGTATTTGAGTAAGATTTAATCACACTATTTGAACTTCCATTTATTTATTTTTTTTTTTTAGAAGTAGGAGAAATAAAGAACTATTCCAAAGAGTCCTCCCCACAACATGCAGAAGTACTTTGTCTTGTATTACAAAAGATTCAGTCCAAAACCAACTCAGTTGAATATAATCATCTGATGAAAAATACTTCTTTGGCAACACAGAAGCTCTTACTCATATGATTCTCCTCCAGGTTTGTCTTTTCACTTAAGAAGCTTGAATTCAGACTTTCCTTGTGACTTGGATCCTTACAGTGCCTGGACAAATTTCATCAGGTAAACTGAAAGAAATGTGTTAGCTTGCATGTCACCTTCTGTCAAGAAATGGCAAGGGCTTTAATTTCACCATGATGTCAACTTTTTTTTGGCTTATTTCTCATCTGTGTCCAGGACTATGACAAATGCCTTCTCCAAGTCCAGAAATAAATACAGAACAAAATGGAATTTTTTATCTGAACCTTTCAGAGCTTTATAGGAATCATTAGAAAGTGAAGTAACAGTTTTGTGTTTTCTTTTCACTTCCTCCAAAAGATATAGAAGGTTTGGCACTAATAAAGCCATCACAATGGCCAAATTATGTCACTGGGTCTGAGTTTACATATATGGTTGACTTTCTGAACACACTAGCAAGTAAGCACATAGAGATCAGGAGGACACCGGTTTTTTTTCTCTACCCTTACTCGTTTGACCTAATCACATTTTAAATTCCAAAACTAAGGTTAACACATATTTTACAATAATAAACTGTGGCATGCCATGATGTGCTACTATAATCATGTGTAGTGGTTGGGTGGTATTAGTACATAACAGTAGTAATAAGATTACAATATTGGCATGGTTTTATTTCACAAAGAAACATGACCATCGAGACCTGAAAGACTTTTGAGCTTTGACTGGTATCTATACATTTCTTCTAGCATTTACACTATTGATATGATGACTACAATAGGACTAACCTATCTAGGATGTATCAGGTGAAGCTGCAAAACACCAGCAGTCTGTGCAGAGATACTGAGCTTAGCTCATACATTGCACAGTTGATCAAAGAAGATATAGTAAATGTGATATGTTCAAATATATCAAATTCTCTGTATACGCACTGAAGAGTGCATATGGAGCAATTTATGACTGTGAAATCCCTGTCTTCACATTAAATGAACACATACAGTTTCAAGTTTACTTTATGATAGAAACCAACTGTTTCATCTTCAGGATAGCTATAACTGCAGAGGAAACGGTGGTTTTCCATTAGCTTAATTTCTTTCTTCACTTCCTGAGGCCAGTAGGTCAAAATCACAAGTCACTGAGCTGGGCCTTGTAATTCTGCACACGAAACAATTTCAGGATATGTTTAAACTGAAAATAATTTATAAGCAGCAGTGTTGTTGAGACAGAAAAAACTAAGTCAGATAAAGAGTCATTTCATAGGGCTCCGAGTACTTGAGTAACCAAAGCAAAGATCTAGCACCAAGTGTGACTTTCTCAAACATGTCTTTGAATATTTAGAGGCATTCACTTTTGTTTGCCTGTTAGTTTAGAAGAAAAATGTATGATAAAAACTTGCTGAATGTTCACAGTGAGCAGACAGAAACACACTGCTACTGAATTCACACCTGCAACCTGAAAGCTAATTCAGGAAAACAGTCCTTGTCAGGACAAAACCTTTTTTTCTTTAAAGTGAAATGTGTTTTCAGAATGAAACACTAGATCAAGACAAGAATCATACCTACTTACCTCCACTGGCTGCAGACAGAATGTTTCCTAGTAGCACTACAGCATAAAAACTACTGCAGTCCTACAAATAAGGAAAAGTATAATCCTACCTGCACCTTAGTACAAAATTTAAAAATAAGTGTGATTTCAGCAGACAAGGATTTTCTAAGAAGGACATTCCACTCTGTGCTATTGTCTCTTCCCATAGCCTCTGAGTATTGCTTTCTAGAAGGATCCGCCCTGTTGCTGAACAGGACAAGCACCAGGTGGCCAAAATTAATTTTAGTAGTAAAGAAAAGGTGTGCAGTTGTTTCTAACTGTGCTATTATCTTCTTTTAGAACAGAATTGGAGATTTCCCAAGTTCCTCTGTGGCAGCAGATCAGAAAATGAACATGACGCCCAACCTTCTGTATAAACAATTTGGGTTCCCATAGATGTCCTGAAGAAACAAATGAAAATTAAATGTTAAAGATACTCTTTGTGGCTCTTACTGAGGCACTGACTAATGAAGTTATTTGGCAGTGTAGCTGAATCATCATTTTGAGGTACTGAGAGAAGCATTTCCGAATTCTTGTGGCAAGCAACACAATGCCAGGTTGCTTGCTTTTAGAATTTATTTATTCATCTCACCAAAAACCTCTATGAAAGCTGAGAAGGAAAAAGGAAGCCATTACAAGACCAACATGATGAATAAAGAAACTAGAAAACTTGATTGTATTTAAAGCATTTATGGAGTAATTTGTGACCAACCTAACCATTTTAAGAAAAAAAAACCCCAACCAACCCTACAGTAAATGCATAACAAATTTGCATTACTACATCACAGGAGAGAAAAAAAGTGTTTTATCTCCCTGTCTCTTGTGCTAAATTTCAGGGCTAAATGTCACATCCTTTCATATGCCAGAACATATTTTTGTTTGTTTTGCCGCTTGCTTTTTGCTAATTCAGAAATATTTTTATTTTAATTTGGGGGAAAGAATAAGTATACCATGGTGACAAGAATCCTAATTAAACCTGAGATAGACAGACAGGAACAGAAGAGCCAAATTATTTCTTTAATACTAGTGGGCTGGTGAGAGAATAGACTAGTTCTGCCTAGAGTCTAATTAACTCCCTGACAAATGCTGTTTAGAGACAATGTTAATTAGATACTGAACTATTATACTATAGCTTCTATACCTAGCTTATATGGGGGGATTGGAAATACATAGCAGAAGCCCTTGAACTCTTGGGCTATAATCAGCCCTCCAGTAAAACTTAAGCCTCTAATTGTGTTCTGTCTCAAAGTAGTAGATCTGGATGGGCAAAAGGGCTCCCTGTATTTGGCATTCTGTATTATAAGCATGAAATAAAAAAAATTAAGACACAAAAGTACACTGTTTTGCCTGCCCAAATTCCAGATCTGCACTGAATGCACTAAGAGGGTGCATCAGGCTTCTATCTTATTTGTTGGCTTCATATCACAGCAGTGAATATAAAGTTGCTTTCTATAAATACCTAATTTATGCTTTCTATTGATGTACGTTTGCATGCAAATCTAACATCATGTCATTTAATCATAAGAGGCAGGGTAATAAGTGTGAAGATAAATATTTCACAGACCTAATCAGGAATTATCCTTTTAAATCACTATTATGTATTGAGACCTATGCTCAGCAATCAATATCAGGCAAAGACATCTAAAAGATAATTAGAACTGTGTAGCCTATAGCATGCCCATTTTAGATGCTGACATTATGTCAAAGATGTCCAAAACCAGTTAGAGAATTATATTGTGTTTTTTCACAGATTACTGCATTTCCTTTTATGTTGAGTAAAATATGGCATACTTTTTAATACTTCATTGTTTTTGTAAGAGTTTTTGAACTTTTACCTATAGAGAGATTTTGATGATCTTTTTTCTTAAGTTGCACAGTTCATCATAAAGTAAAATTTCTCATGCCACTAACAGAAGGAAATAATAGACACGCAGAACGGATTCACCACAATACTGTCCTTTTTTTCAGTGCTGCACAATAAGCATAATTACATTTGTAACAGATTGTTTGCCAAGTAGTCCAAGCTTTATTTTCAGAATTATGTAATAAATCAATTAAAATAAAATAATAAATCCAATTTAAATGTAATCCTGGGCAGTTATGAAGTGGATTTTCTGATTTGAAAAAGTAACAGAAAAGGAGGGAAAAATCATACGATAGTTTAGAAGTGCCAGATATTCCAAGTAGTTTATGTATATGGGGTTTTTTGATGTACTATAATTGATTTGTATGGGTTAGTTTGCTCCAGGACTTTCTCTTATCCTCTTTCTCTTAGGCACACACCCTTTTCCCTCACCACCTGTCATGGCCATTATCCTTCTCATCCAACTGAAAAGGAATAGCTGAACCTCTCTGGGGAGACCATCAGTTTCACCCTTTCATCTGTCAAGAGAACACAAGTGGATGGAAGAATGCATATCTTCTCTCTGGCACTAAGCATTCCTGGATTCAGCAGTCTTCTTCCCACTTGGTCTAGTGTGGATTGAGCCTTGAATTACACTTTCACATTTGAGGTTCGGGGGTTTTTGTAGGCTTTATTGTGGTTTTTGTTTTGGTTCTCCGCCCACCCCACCCCCCCTCCAGCCCCGCCCCAAGAAATAAGGGTCAAAGACACCTAGAAAGCTTACTCATAGTCAGGAACTCTATTTGGTACAATTTACACTATGTTGTATTTTCTCAGCTGTTCTACATGAATTTGCAATAACATGCTTGCCTAATATTTAAAAAGAAAGGAAGGGAAGAAAACATTTACTTTCAAATAGCTTTTGGATAAGAAATGTTGCAAGTTCAGAAGACAAACAGTAAACTGATAACAAAAAACTATTAAGAGACAAAAAATCAGTGAATAAATAAATTGATTTTCTGATGAATGTATAAATCAGTGAGCCTTTCAGACAACAAATGATTTATAATTCTAGCTATTATAGTCCATGAGAGAATGTTTTCTCTCATATATTGATCCCAACTCAAGACACTTGAAGGGAAATACACTGATTTGACTCTCTGAAAATAACGGGTTGAAAGTCTGCCCTAATCCTGGGCCTGAAAAGACTGTTCAAAAAATTCTATATGTGTTTTTCAATTTAGCAGAATGCTTCTGTTTCAGTGAGAATTATGCTCCAGCAAAAGTTATATGGATCTTACTTTTAGTAGGTTGGGCGGTGAACATCTCAAATGTTACAGTGTTCAGTAACGTAATGTTTACATGATGGTATAATGGATACATGATTGGTATAGTACATGTCTTGGCAATAATTAGATGCTTATAGGCTAATTATTTTGTGAATAAAATCAAACAAAATGAAGTAATTAAACAACAGGCAGAGAATATGTTAAGACTTGCATTAATAATTGTTGAAGTTCTGAATTAGCAGGGCACTTTATGCATTAATAATGCAATGTTGTAGGGCAGTAAACAGAGAATGTATACAGATGTTTATGTATCTAAGGGCTAAATACTAAAACATTTGCTTTTTTGATAGTCTATTGATCTAATCCTGATGGTTTATTTTATAATGTTTTTATTTTATGTAAATGTACGGAGGCAGAAGTTAAAAGCAAGAAATTTGAGTTAGGTGCATTCAAAATAAAAAGGTTCTCACAGAAATTGCATAAGACTTTATATAATGCAGCTCTTTTTCTGTAGAATGCTACAGAAAAAAACCCCTTCAAGGTAATTAGTATCATACATATTTATTACTTTCTACATAAAAGTATTAGCATACATTAGAGATTATTTGTGCAGTCTTGGGACTAACAACACATTCTACTGGTGAACCTACTTTGTTGTTGATATGGAATGTATATGTTTTCAAGACAATTCACCAATCTACAAAGAATTGCTTAGCTGGCGTAAGGAAGTATGTTGGGTAAGACTAAGGAAAATGGGAAGAGAAAGAAAAGTGAAACCTTAGAAAGTGGAAAAGGTAGAAGAGAAAGGCACCCAAAACAATGAAAACCCAAGACTTTTGTAAAAATTGCTCCTGTAGTCTGAGAGGCCTCTGCTAAATCCTAACAGGACTACTTACAAATTTAGAATTAGTTACACATTTAAGAGCTTCTCTAGGTCAAAAAAAAAACCACCGAACAACAACAACAACAAACAAAACCCAACCAAAAACTTCAACTTGTAACACTGAGCCACAGGTAATCAAGTTGCTCCTTGGAAATGTTACCTTTTCTTCTGAGGCTATATATACACCCATTTATTCACATAATACATGCATACACAACATGTAAAGACAACTCTTTGATTTCTTTTACATAGATCTTATTTGTTGCAAAACAGGCAAGAGAATAAGGAAGAAAAAGGAAAGGATCAACAATGAAATTCTAATAAATCATATCTAGACTCCCAGCAGAAAGGTCTCAAACACTAATCCTACAGGATGGGTTTCCATGTCAGATTAAACCACCACAAATTCAGGTGTTTTATTCTCAAACTAAGGCCAAATTAAATAGCCTTTGAAAAGGTAATTTGCATTTCATAAATCCCTGGTGTGAGAAACACAATTTTTTTAAAAGTAGAAAAAACAGCAAAGTTACATGATTTTCTTACATGGTTCAGAATTCTGTAGTATTTAATTTGCAAGTTAATATTTTATCTGTAATATATTGCTCAATATTTTTTCAAAAATATCAATCTTTCATTGGTTTGGATAGTAAGGTATAATAACATAAATCAGGCAGACAGTGTCCATCTAAAGACCCAGTTTTGGCTTATATTCTGTGCCTGACATTTACCACAAATTGTTGGGGGGGAAGAATTATTTAGGTATTCTGAAATCCTTAATGATATTTCCCATGGTATATCCTCTCAGTTCTCCAGGTATGAGTCTTAGGAATGTCCACAACCTTGGACTTAACAATTTTTGGTTCCATTGTTTAGTTTAAGTATTTTACCTACCTCTTGAGAACTATGATCTAATCAATGAGTAAAACAGTTGAGCTGTGTACTAGGAAAAATAAATAAATAATACGTATCTCTTAGTGTTTTAAACCAGCAGCCTGATAGTTTCATGGAAAAGCCCTCTTATTTTCATTCTGTCAGAAACAGAAAACTGTCGTTATCTCTTCACTTCCCCCAAACAATTTGTGATTTTCTAGTCCTATATTACGTTTATGCTTTCATGAGGGTGTATTTAGTATTTTTAGCAAGCGCAAGTATACCTTACCTGCCAAATACAAGTGCTCATCAATAACATCAAAGAACTCAAAAGGATGAGGGTTTTTCCTTTCATCATATTGAATTCTTTCAGTACACTTTATTTATCCAAATTTCCACTGTTAGAATTATAATTACCGATCTGTAGTTTTATAGATCACTTCCCGAGCCCTTCTTGAATTAGGTAACCCAGTCCTGAAAAACTCTGAAGAACTTTTATGACCTTTCCCCCTTTTCCAAATCAGCTAAAGTCTAAGGGAAATCTGGAACCTGAGCCTCATGTTCCTGCTCTTACACTAATTAAAATAATTGAGTATCGGTTTGGTTTATCCCTTACCATTTAACTTTGGTTTGAGCTGATCTCTGATCTTGAGGCATTGCTATGTCTAGAACCCACAAACACTAGTCAAGCGGTTTATGTCTTATTTTCTACATTTATCTTGGATCACAATAATCTGTATCCAAATGATTTAACCCTCCCGCTGTGAAAGATATTCAGGTACTTCACTCCTTGATTTTAATATGAACTAAGAACCTCCCAATATATTTTAAAATGTTGCCAGTGTGGTTTTAAATGCCTAATTTAAACATAATATGAGACAGTACCTTGGAAAAATACAGCACAGGTAGAAACAAGGAAAGGAAAAAAGGAAATAAGATTTTACCTTGCAGGGAAGTTTTGTTGCAACTCAAAACACCATTAAATTTGCTTGACTGAGAACACAAGACAAGGAAGAGACTTGTTTTTAAGAAACATAGTAGAAAGGAGGGAGGTTTGCTATAAAATTTTCTAGTATAATCTCTCGCCCAGTAATTCTGTTTGTTTGTTTGTTTGTTTTTTTTCTTTCTTTCTTTCTTTCTTTTTTTTTTCTTTTTTTAAAAAAATCTACATGGCATTTTAAGAAAACCCAGTTTCTATTACTTTTTACCTGATCACTTTATAGAAAAGATAGGTAAATTCTACCTCAAGACAAGTGGGGCTCTGTAACATTCATCACATTCATTAAGAAATTTAATTACAGGATATTTCTGAAAGAGCAACCAATAGTTGACCGTATGGTATTGAATCAGGTGTTGGCTTTGACAGCTTTGCTAAGTGTGGTATCACATATCAGATGCAGTCATTCCATTCAGTGATAGCTGGAAAGCTACATAAAATACCATACAATATTAGGTTAATTCAGTAAAAATAACAGTTATTGCAAACCATTGTTTCTAAAATTCTGTGTGTAGCATGTATTATTATAATACTTTCAAAGTTGCTTTGATTTTTGCATAATATGTATTGTGCAGCAATTTTCATTTCTGGAAAAAAACAAACATACTATTTTTGGAGCTGATGGTGTCTTTGATTTAAGGATACTTTATTTCTATAAAGAACAGACTGAATATTGCCAGGACAGTACTGTTGTTTGAAGTTTTGTTATTATTCATTCTCTGAAGCTACTATAATATGCTTTGCTACTTGATTGGCTTGCTGGAAAAGTGCATGTTTTGAAATTTGAGCTCATTTTGGCATTGTTCTTTTGCTAGAAGTGAAATAAACTAAATTCAAAAGTGACAATAAATTATAAAAAGCCAATTTAAAACAGACATTTTAGCTATGTCTGCAAACGTTCACAGTTGCAGCAACATTCTACTGACAGAATGAAAGAAAAATGTAGGTATTGAACCTTAGGAAAAACCTATAAACACTGACAAATCTGATGTGATGCTAAGAAAACAATTTAGAAGAGCTAAGTTGCTCAGTAATAACCTTCTACTCTTCCAGCAGAAATATGGTAATATAGGAGGTACATCTCTACTACAGTCAAAGTGAAACAAGACAAATTAGCTCACACAGAGTTCTGTGCTTGCAGTTAGAATGCAGCTAATAAGCTAGTTACACCACACAAAAACATTTTCTGTAGATATATACTCGCAGGGTTATCTTTAAGTGAAGAAACATGTATTGTTGCTAACGCACAAATTCCCCTGTGACACATAATGTTGCAAATTTGGAGCTGTTTATTTTATTCTGGGTTATTCTAGATCTGTATGGACACAGAAATTTCCCTTACTGTATGGAAGGCCTTGACAGCAAATCAGAAAAATCAGTTTTGTATAGCTAGTGCCAGTTAGGTAGGATGGAGAAAATTTAGCATATGGCAAGTGGGATGATAAATGGAAAGGACAAGTGACAGGGACTGAGAAATTTAAAATTGCTTAGTTCAAAGAGACTGAAAAAATCAGAGAAATATAGTATGTTTACTGTTTAAGGCGTGTCTAGACAGAATACAGGGTACTCTATTCTGAAATGTTAGCACTTCTTAGGTTGCAGTAGTGGGATTTAGACTTAAACTCTTCTCCTACCACTAATTCCATACATGACAGTATCTCAGCTCAGGTCACTCCCAACCACAGTTTGTTGTGTAATTCAGTGGTCAGTTGTAGGATAGAATGTGTCCATCAGATTGGCAAAGAGTCTGTACTGTATCCTTGACCCTTTTTCCTGACACTCTAGACAGAGAAGTGAGTTGAAGGTAACAAATTGAAGCACTTTGAAAATTATGAACAATTTATAAATCATAGATTATGGAGATTAATGACACATAAGGGAATACTGAAGGTATTTTTTTTCCTTTTGAATTGGAGGAAAATACTAATTAAAGATTAAACTAAGAATAACAGACATATAAATATGCTTAGAAATGGTGTGGGAAAGAAAAGGGGAAGAAGGAATAAGCAAAGAGGTCACAGATAAAGGAGTGACTCCCTTCTCAAGGGAGTTTCTACAGACACAGTGGTGAAGGTAAGAAAGGTTATGTTTTCATTATTATTCTTAATGAGTATAGTTGTGTGTGTGTGTGTATATATATATATATATATATATATTTATTTTTTACATCTATAGGTGAGAAACCAGAAATGAATATGACAAAGGAGACAAAAAGAATATGGATAGGTTATGGTGAGTAGGAGTTTTTAAGTTGATCAGAGGAGGTCAAGTTAAAAGATTCTGAGTAGCAAAAGTTGCCTGGTTTCTGTCTTAATAATTGAACAAAACTCCAGATTGGAACATATGGACAAAGAAGACAACATTTGTGTCAGCAAACAAAGCAAGAAAATTTAAAAACTGTAGAAGCCTACCAGAATTTTATGTTAGATGACAACCAATGTTTTCTATGTCCATGGAAAATGACAACTATGGTCTATGGCTCAGTAGCTGGTTATCTAACTATGAATTTAATAGATCAAAACCTGACATAATACAACAACAACACACATTAATTGAAGACATCATAAGCACATCTGACAATTAGGAATGGGAGCTGGTGATAGTTATATTGCACTAACCCAGTTTAACAAATTAACAAGGTCTCTTTAAGTAAGCACTGAATTACACACATTGCAGAAAGCAGCAACAAAGACTTATAAGACAAGGGAGACATATATATATTTATTTAGGTTTGAAACTACATTTACTTATCAATACATAAGAAATATAACTGTTCTTACAGCTCAGACCATCTTCAGACTGTTTTGGCTGTTACTACATTCAATCACATAGGCATTCAACTATGAAATCAAAACTATAGTTGATGTTGGGGTGAAAATTATAAGGAACTAGCAAGCATTGCTTCCCTCAGACACAATATTGGTACAGATAATGATGGAAAAAACTTATCAGAAATTAAAAAGTCTCAGGTGTAACTGAATTAGCACCCTCGGTCCTCATAACTACTCTTACTCTTCACATCCCCCAAACAATTTGTGAATTGTCCTCATAACTACTCTTCTCAAGAGACACAGGGAAACTACTTCTGTAACTAGACATAATTCGCAGACCACTTGCTAATGGTAGAGATTATTTTCTTCCTCTCACAATCAGTGTAGGAAATAGTAAGGATGACAAGACAAAAGAAAGTCTTACTAGTGGGTGGATTGACACATGTTGTCATATGCAGTTATAATAACTGTAGGTTGTGGGTTTGGTTTTGGGTGTGGTTTTTGTTTTGTTTTGTTTTTTTTCTTTCATTTGAGGTAGGCTTTGAAGTATAAATTAAACTATTAGCTGTGAAAAAACCTCCAGTAGACAAAATCCTTTACAGTTTTTGAGTTATGTTAGAATTTGTTGAGTCAGTGAGTGCCAGGAGTTTTAAGCAGCTATCTTATCTCTCTTTCTCTGCAATACCTTAACAAACAAGTTTCCTCTTACTGCTATATCTTAAAAATCCACATATTTTTCAGAAGCCAAGACTGATTTTTTGCTTTATATACTTTTCAGATTGTTGGGGTTTTTTTTCCCCCAGAAGGCTGACAGACAACAAATCTATGTATTAAATTAATTTACCTGAATCAGGGTTAGTGAGGCTTAGGTATCTGCTTTTTCTGTTTTGTTTAGCCAGATGTGTGCATCAATGATTAAATTAAATCACAGATTCTCAAAAAAAGGGTGTATCCTCTTCATCCAGCAATCTTTCTACTTGAGTTCAAATACCCTTCTGCTTAAAGCTGCAAAAATATTATAATTGCCTTTCACCAAGCTCTGAAAATAAAGCATAGCTATATCTCAGCTATTGACTTTGAAACTGAGCCAACAGAGAAACAATGAAATAGGGAAAATAATTGAACTTCTTTTTCTCAGTTGAGTGTGGACATCTCATTCTTTCCTTTCTTTCTATGGACACAAAGTTAGCTGTAACAGGGAAACATTTCAATCTTTGAAAGATAAAAAGTGTTGCAGGTGCTCACTCAAAAATACCATCTACATTCAAGAAACCTTAATTAAAATCTTAAGAAATCTAGAAGGGCAGCTAGATTAATTCAGGTTATTCATATACGCAAGGGTCAATAATCAAATAGTTACATTTGTAGTGTGTCTCCCTGTTCAGTAGGTACAGCTATCAGTGGGTCTGGACTATCTGACATCTCTAGGATGCCAGGCACCTAGAAACCAGGACTTGTGCTGTCTTTAAAATTGCCAGCACTAGAGAGAATGACTGTGGCAGAGAGTGCAGAAGAAGCAGCATCCATTTAAAATTCATAGACAGAACACCATCCACACCACTCCCACCTTTTCTTCCCTTTTCTTCTTTTTTTCTTTTTCCTTTCCGCTCCCCCCCCCCCCCCCCGATAAAGAGTGGAAGGAATAATACATGCTGAAATGTTTCAGAGATGTTAAATGTTACAGTTTTTTTCTTCTTTTCTCTTCCTCCCATTAAATTAGCAACTGCTAATATCTAAAACCAATTTACAGTTCCATCTGCTTAACAAATGGAGCATTTACATCCCTGTAACTGCCTTTCAGGCAGTGGAATAGTTTATGCATAATAAAATCAATTGGTTCTTCCATGTTTCCTGTCAATGCCCAAAGAAACCAATGGAAAGTAGGAGCAATTGCACAAAAAACCCCACAAACACCACAAAACCTCAGAACTTAAAGCATAGACCTCTCACCTGTATTGGCCAGCCTGTCATTTCGGCCCCACAGTCCTTCAAGTTCTGCTGAACTCTGTCAGAAACATTTTGTGTCATCCAATCTATTGGCTTCAGCAGAACAACTTATAAGTTCCTGGGTTTCTGCATTGTGAAACTTATAGTGTCTTTAGCTTCATGGAATATAAATCCAAAAAAGACACCTTTCTGCTGATCTAATCTGTAAAACAGATGGCAATACTTCCCATCAATGTTGATATCGAGATGATTTTAATACTCCTAGTGACAGAGAGTAGTACTTGTTCTTCCATGATTTATAGTCATTAAGATCCTACATTAAGACAAAAATTAAGTCCGTGGAAGAGCTGGAAAATACAGCTATTCTAGCTCTATTAACAACACTCCTATGTCATTCTTAGCTGCGGAAATTCAGCTGTGCTCCCTTGACATCTAAAATTTGCTCAAAGATGACCAACAGAGAAATTTTTGCATATAGTTCAAAATATTAAGACAGTCCTGACTATGGACACATTGCAGAGCAGACCGGTGGGTAGGAAATGCACCTTAAAATTGAGGTTACAGTGTCTTCAGCTAACATAAAAGTTCAGTTTAAGGAAATGCAAAAACATACACGCCAAGATTGCCTCAGAACCTAGTAACTGACAGCTTGCAGAGAAACAGAGATTATTGTGTCTGTCTGTCTGTGAACAAAAGGATTCATTCAATCTATAGCTTTGGATTAATACAACATACGAAACTGAGTGTTTCATTTAATTACACTGAGTTTACAGGATAATTCATAATTACTGGATCGATAAAAATTGTCCATCTCTACCCAAAAGATTTATTTATAAATTTAGGTATTATCCTTCTCCTGATGTTTAATTACAAACTGTTTTGCAGTACCTGCTAAAAACACCCATGGGAAGGAAAGGGAGAAAGAACTTTAAATGTTGTGTGCCTAAAAGCTGTTCTTCAATACTGAAGTGCTTTTACGGTCTCAGTAATTACAGTCAATCACTGTTCCCACAAGCTTTCCGAGTTTTCATCAGAAAAATATGTTCCCAGGAAAATTAAACAATATTTACAGCATGCTTTCTCCAGCTGGGTCAGAGCTCTTTGAAGAAGAGTTCAAATCAAGTAAATTCAACCTCAGGTAATGTTGCTAATGGAGAGCATATATCCAGAGTGAGAGCCACTTAAAGACACAATTCCAGTATGAATCACAATTAGGTGTTACAGTTCTGTCTGTTCACACAGGAATACATTAAAGACTAAGGCTTCGTCCTGCACTAAGAACTACGCAAGCAGAGTATTACTTCATGGTAGAAATCAACAGAATGTTGAATGGAAGTCTGCTTATAGGAGTGTCAAGATTTGTGTCACACAAGCCAAACTGATTTGCCTAAATTTACACAGATGAAAAGCCTCACTCATTACAATGATTTGATGAAATTACTAAAAGAACACCACTTCCAAAACGGTAATTTAGGTATGTAGTAGCATGAATTTTAAACACATATTTATATGAGGTATATAAAGCCCCTTCTCTAAATATCTGGCAAACATGCATGTCATGCCAGCTGTTTATCACTAGTTTGTCTCATCTGACTAGCTACAGGCAAGAAGCACTGTTTAATTTCCCAGACAGAGGATCAAGGAAGGGGATATCACTGTCACTTTTACTCCAGCTATGAGAAGACAGAGTGTTGTGGTGTTTCTCCTGACTGACAGATGAGTGAAGAAGCCAACCAACTGTGTCCTGTGATTCAGGTTATTTCCTTCGGAGAATATCAGAATAAAATTGAAAAATAAGTTCTTGCTATAGAACTGGCATATTAAAAAAAAAAAATCAAAAATCCTATATAACAGCTATCATTCTTTTTTAAAATTGGAAAGCCAAGCATCCTTCTGTGACACAGGCTGGTACTCAGACTACCTGAAATTCCTATTGGTTTCTGCTGCCACTCTTCTACTTAATTCGGATGTGTTTGTACTTGTTCTTTCTCTCAAAAACCTCCTTCATCCTGAAAGAACAGCCTTCCGCTATGTTACTGTCAGTTCCTATTTGGATTCCTGCTGTATGAAGCTGAAAGGTAATAACAACAAAATGAAAGATAGAAAATAGTAAGTATAGTAAGTTAAAATGCAAAATCAAATATCTGTGTAAGTTCTTGAAAAGACAATGTTTTCGTAAATTTAATTGCTTGTTGCCTTTATTTCCCCCCTGAGGATTTAACGTGCTGAGAGCTGAAGCTCTTTTAATGTTTCCAGAAAGTATTTCCTCTCAGATGGAAAGAAAAGTCAGCACTCCACAGAACTCTCAAAAAAAAAAAAAAAAAAAAGAAAGAAAGACATGTTTACCTGCATCTGAGAAATAAAAGGCACATTCCGTCTGGGTGTGCCCAATCGATTTCTGAATGGAACTTGATCTTTGGAGGGCGCGGGGGCAGGAAAGAGTTCGGTTAATTGGGAACGCACAAATGCTGCCAAGTCTTTTACAGGTACCTGGGGTTCAGGGTAGAGATGTGATAGTCACTGTCATAGTCACAACGGCCCTGCAGCACACCTCCCTCAGAAGGAAGCAGTGGGCGCTGTTAGCAAAGGATTTGGTGAGGTATGTGGAATCCTTTTTTATCTTGGAATAACTGCAATTAATGTTTCTCTTCCTGATGCTGGGGTGTATCATAAAGAAAAAATACCCACCTCCCCAAATGTATCATTTCCAATTCAGGGTGTAATTTGATATCTATTTGAATCCTTTGTTAACTCCAAATTAATGAAAATATGAAAAATCTTTTTGGGCTGGTGTTTTATCAAAAGGACCTAGATGAACCGCAGAGGGGAGGCTGGCTGCTAGCTCTCTCCTAGTTGTGCTCCAGGTCAGGTGCAATCACTTGGCCTAGAGGTGGGGAGGTGGTGCCTTCCTGAGAACAATTGAAAGTTCACCCTGGGAGCAGTTTCTGGAGTGTTTCACATTGAAATCCAGCTGTTGGTTGCTGCTGAAAAGATTAGTCTCTTTGCCTCCAGCTGCATGCTCCCACCCCTTCTGCGTCTGCTCTAGCAATGGAGAGCTAAACTGAAGTGGGTGCCAAGTGCAAAGGGAAGAATGGGTACTGCATCAGAATAAGAAGAAAGTAAAGAAGCCAAAGAACCCTTCCTAGTGAGAACTGACAGCTAAACCAGATTAAGTATAATGAGAAAAAGCAATGTGAGATTCACAGCAAGGAGGTAGCCTATGGGGAAATTGCTGGCTGAGGTGTTTCTGAGTCAAGTAAAGGGAAGGAAAAAGCAGCACATCAAAGATAACAGAAAGAGGGACCTGTTTTTTTATGGACAACTGGAAGACAGAATAGTGTTCCTGCAATCTGGGAAGTCAGTCAAAGCAGCAGGATCAAAAACTAGCAAAGGGGAAAGCATCCCTCCAGTAAAGATATATATGTGGGGGTTTTAAAAGTCATTGATTTTACTATCATTCACCCTTTTTCCTCAAAGTGAGTTTATTCTAGCTTCCATCCTAATAAAAATTTTCATTAAAAGTTGAATGTTCTTTTATTGTTTTGAGAGTACTGATTAGAAGTGCAAACACGCCCATTTCTCAGATCTGGTATAGACAGGAGACTGATCCGGTGCCTTAGCATGGATGCATAAATATGCATGATCTAGGTTTAACAATTCCTCAAAAGTTAGGCAGGGACTTTTACCATATAAAGTTATCACACCAAAAAAAACTTAAAAAGAGCTAGTTGGTTTGACTGTCTAGTGTAGTCACAGTGAAGCTAATCCTCAGGGAAAAAAATGCTCTTTCTTTTATAAAAAATAGGTCCTTTGCAGCTAGACACCTCTGAAATCAAAACAACAAAATTAAAATTATTTGGGAGTCAGTAATAGTTTTTGATAACTCCTTCTTAAAAGATGATTTGTTAAAAATTAGATCTGTAATAAAAGGGTTCAGCTGACAATTTAAAAAGATCCACTTTGTTTTTCTGTGAACAACAAAATGTGTCTGATAATAACTCGAGGTCTAATGTAATAAGAATGAAAATATTTTTCCCTCATAATTTGCTTTAAGTTCCTCCTATATTTGCTCCTAAGTACATCTACCAATCAACTCATATATTTACCAGAAATCGAAGTATCCGACTTCAATATTCATATAAATGGAAATCCAGGTGTAAGTCTAATAACTGTGCATGACATAGAGTTATTAGCTGACTTTCATATGCTTGATCACCACATACATGATGTATCATAATCACCTCTTTCTGAGTCTTGTACAAGTTCAAACAGTAAGTATTGAATGCTGAATAAATTTGAAATTTGTACATAAGTTACATGTTTATTTTTAATATCGTTTATGAGAAACAAATTTCTTTCTGTGTTGCCTTCAAGTGACCATATAAGGAAAGGTCTTAGAAAAATAAGCAGGGTGCCATGGTCCATCCTACCAAGTTACATGGAGCTACCTCATGATAAAGGACAACTTTCTTTTTCTTAGGGGACATCATAGCATTTATTTTACCTATTAGAAAGCTCCACAAGTGCAAGACTTCCTGTTGCTCAATCCTAAATAAGAAAATTCTGTACTGCCTCAATATACTTGCTCTGATTATAGATGCACTGTTGTCTTCTACAATCTCTACAAATTCAATTCTCTACCCATACAAAACAATGAAGGTGCATGAATATTTTATTACTCCATTCACATCTGAAAGAACTCTGACTTCTAACACTAGCTTACCAGAGTTTTCAGTGCTTTAAGAAGTTCACAGTAAAATTACAAAAGTAGAATCTGTACCAAACTAATAATAATTAGAACATCTAATGGATACTAAACAGTTTTGGTTGTCTAAAAGAAAGAAAAACAAATTTAAGTTACATATTCTGTGTAACATAGTATTTAATATGGAGACAATATATATGGGAAAAGAGGCACAGCAGACCTTCAAAGCTTTAAGCAGAACAGTTCAAAATAGAACAAAACCAACGCGAAAACATGAAGATGAAATTATACGACTGTCATGATGATGTTGTTAAAACATTTCTTTAGGAGACAAATAATGAACAAGATATGAAAGACCTTAAACTGAGTCAGATCAGTCTGGAACTGACATAATAGTACAAAGAAAACTTGAAAGTCTGTTTCAAATTCATCTTCGAACTATTTCTGAAATATTGTTTGTTTGCTTCTGATGCTGGTTTTGTCATCACTGCTTATTGAGGCTCTTAAAATCATTCAGCATTTTATATGGTATATCACGTGAGAATGGCAAACTTGATTTTGTTGTATGTAGGATATGTTTTTGGTATCTTAAAGAAGTGTATTTTCATCTTCAGTGAGGCATTCATGAATCTCTACTTAACAGAAATAGAAAATGGTTTAAAACCTAAAATTCAACCCAGTGCAACTTGCTGCTCAGAGGTCAGGCCAGGCAGCTCATGGCTTTATCCAGATGAGTCTTGAAAAGCTCTCAGGGTGGAGAGAGTCTTCACAGTATCTCTGGGCAGCCTTTTCCACAGTCTTCACAAGGAATGAATTTCTCCTTATCTTCAGGGAGACAGAAGGCCAAGACTTCAGCTCACCCATGCACATGCATGGACCCCTATGGACCCTGTTGATTCAGATCTCAACTTGTGAACTGACTTCTTGGCTTGACCCTGGGCCTTTCTAGTCATCGTGGACCTGTCTAACCATCACTGGGTATTTTCTGACCCTGGTAACCCTCACTAAGATGATTCTGATCCCAACTCGCTGACTTGCAGTCCTGGTGCCCTGATCCTGACGGAGCCTCCAGCTCCTGTGGTACTCTTGACACTTTGTGTTCCTACTCAAGTCCAGGTGGCTGTTGTCTTTCTACTGCTGCTAGGGTGCTCATCTTCACTTTTCTGTCTGCCAGGACCTCCACAACCTTTCCTGCAGAGCTGATCCCTACCACCAGCCCCCAGTCTGTATCGCTGCAAAGAGTTCTTCCTTCCTGGGTGCAGGAGTTGGCATTTTCCCTTGCTGAATTTCATAAGGTTCCTGTTCCTCACCCATCCAGCTTGTCTAGGTCCTTCTGCTTCAGGTAAACTAGGTCATCTCAGTTTGGTGTCAGCTGCAAACTAGACTGAGACTATGTATCATTGCCTCTCCCAAGTCATTAATAAAGAAGTTAACCAAGACAGATCTCAAAATAAAGCCCCTGTGGTACTCCACTTATCAGCCTGCAGGCTGAGAAAACCTCATTAACCGTGGAATTTGATCATTTAATCAATTTTTTACCCATCCATTTATCTACCTATACAGGCTGCAATATCCTAGTTTGAATACAGGAATATTGTGGCAGACCATGTCCAAAACTTTGCCCTATAAATGATATCTATGCCTCTTCTCTCACCCACAAATCCAGTCAGCTGATCTTCAAGGCCAATCAGGTTGGTCAGACATGATTTACCTTTTAGTAAGTTATGCTGACTGTTCCCAAACACACTCTTCTATTTCATGTGCCCAGAAATGTGCTCCAAAGAGATTTCCTGTTCAGTTTTTCTAGGGACCAAGGTAAGGCTAGCTGGTCTTTAGCTCCCCTGGTTTACTCCTGGACTTTTTGAAGATGGATTTTTGAATGTTTCCTTTTCTCCAGTTGGAGTCCTTCCCCAAGTCTCTATGACTTTTCAGACATGATGGAGAGTGCCTTGCAAGGACATCAACCAGTTCTCTTACCACCTTTGCACGCAGGCTGTCAGGTCCCATGGACTTATATGGGTCAAGTCATATCAAGCAGTCCTGGACTTGTCTTGTATCTACTGCTCGTTGTTCATCTCTTGGAACCATTTCTCTAAAGGCCTGGCCAAAGAGGTCTTGTTGGAAAAGACTGAGGCAAAGAATGTTTTGAATACTTCAGCCTTGTCTGTGTTCACTATAACTAAATCATCCACTCCATTCAGCAAAGAGTCCATGTTTTCCTTGTTCAACCTTTTTACCACTAATATAGCAGTTGAAGCTCTTTTTGTGCCCTTGATGTGCCTTCCAAGCTTCATCTGTCATTGAGCTTGGCCTTTCCTAACACCATCCTTACACGATACAGCAAGGTTTCTAGGTCCTTCTTTGTAGCTCATCATTCCTTCCACCTTGTGTATATAATAATAAAAAACTTGAAAAGTGTGTAATTTGCTTGATGTAAAATATCAAGAGAACTATGTTGTTTCTCTATTCTTCCATAGAATTTTACACTGTAAAAAGAACGGTAGTTTCATTGCTTTTCATCTCTATATGTTGTTGAAGGTGAGTGTATCTTGTACAGTATTGTGCATCCTCATGTTGATAAATTTGACTCTATGTGAACAAGCTGTACAATCTGTACAGCTTCCTATCTTAATAGAAGAGTATTTTACCTTTACTATCTAAAAATCTCTCTTTACTTTTTTTCCTAAAAATATATTTTATTGTTCCAACATAAACAAATGTTTTCAGCCAGATCTTTCCAGTCTCCTACAATATGAGAAGAAGCTGACTTTCAACAAAACTAAAAGTTGAATAACTTAATACATGGCTACTGTTTTTTACCTTCAATATAACCAGTGGAACCCAATACTGTAATGATGTGTTTAGCAGGATTAAAATATAGTCTGATTGTATCTAAACATGAACTTCTATAATAATATAATTAGGATTATATGATTTTATGCATATAAATATTTCTACTTTAGAACCCATTGTTAAAAATCCAGAGTTGAAAACCTGTTTTATAAACAGATTATAATTTCATTACGGTATCTGACACTGTTTAACTGTCAAAGACGAAGTAGGAAATTGATAGACTAGATCATTGGTCAAATTTAGTATGCAGCTTTGTTGTTTTCCTTTTAACACAGAGAATTTGTGTTTAATATTTATATTTTACATGGCACTAAGTAGCTCTAACACAACAGCAATCAAATCCCAGTATTAATGGCAATTTACATGATAGAACATTGCTTTCATGAATATAAAATAATTTATGATCCCTGCAACTACACTCAACCAAATCCACAGTCATACACCACAGCACCTTTGCACCACAGAACATTCCTTATGAGGAAAGTTAATTATTTCTTATTGGGGGAAACAGATTTTTCATCAAATGCAAACCAAGAAAGTTTAGGTAGAAAACAGTGGAAAGTCAGAACAGAATTTTAAAGGTTTTTGAACTGTTAATACCCTAGCTGTGATGATATATGGAAATGTTCATGAGAAGAGGTATATCTCAACTGCATACTATTCCTTTCTTCAACCAAACCAGAGAAATGCATTTTCTTTACAGAAATGATGGTTTTGGAGCACCTGGAATAGAGTTTTCTGTCATGACAGACAAGAGAATATTGATATGTAAAATGCAAATCCTGAATTTGACTAATTGGGGATCTACAATTGTAATCTGGGAAAGAAACCACTTTTAATAAAGTGCAACTTCTTGAGAAATCTGAAAGATTTCTCATCCAGTTTCACGGTGAATCTGAGAATTTTCAATAGAAGGCAGAGAGCCCCTCATCCCCTCAAATAGTCCCAGAGGCTAGAAAACTTAATTTGACATGCAGAGTTGCATTCAAACACTCCCAGTAAAAGTAAGTTAACAGTACTGACTTTTCAGTTGGATTCTTTTCGTTTAAATAAAATATCTAAGTAGTTGGTAGAACTGAGACTTGAACTTTGATCTCTGATTTTAAATTAATTTCTTACCCACCAGGTTGTTTAGAGTTTTTTATTCTTCCACCCCTACACGTGGGAAAATGAGGGATTTTAGAGTTAACATTCTCTAGGGCTGTTAGGTTCCCAGAGCATTATAACATTAATAAATGAATCTGTTATTGTTTGGCTTCCGAAGTCCCCTGGGAAATGAGCAGTTGAAATTATCATTGTTATTTATTTCCTTTTGAAATGAGAATGTTAATAAATAAATTTCAAGATTATTTTTCATGTGTAACGTAACAGTTCTGAAAAAAACCTTGCTGTTAAGATACATTGCTTGGTGATTAATCTTAAAATGCAGGATTAAAATAATCAAACAGCATGCAAATATGAAACTCATTTTACAACTCTCAGCCATTACTTCTCATTCGCAGGGCATAGCATATAAACAGGATCTTAAAAGACTGAATTGGTGCCATTTTGCCAAGTCACAACCATTTCCAAAGAATGGATCTTCTCCAAATAATAGCATTGTCTAGTGCCTGCACAGTATCTACAGCTGCACCTGTTAATTATTTTCTTCTCTTCCTGAAAGCAGATGTCAGATTTACACCTGTAGCATGACCAAGGCTGCAAATATTAATTAATCTTCTACAGCTAGTGACTGAATGAGCCTGACTGGCATGTACAGCACTGGCAAACACAAGCTTTACAGCAAGTAGCTCCACAGGATCGATTTGGCAAAAGCTGGTCAGGGATACATAGTTCTTAAACACTACCTCAATACAGACTGGAAGGCATGTTTTTCACTTACACTTTGGTATTTGCTACACTGGGCAGTCAAAGCACATATTTGAAAGAGGTGAATGTTTTGCATGGTTTGTATATATATTTTTTTAAAAAGAAAAAAAACTTTAAAAAGTAAATCTTTCACTCATTTATCAGTGGGCTGCACAGAAAATACACCTTCCAGAAAAAAAAACCACTATTGATGGCTTTCATGGAAAATATGATAACTCTCTGCTACGTATACTTATCAATGTTGTGGACACTTTTATTACATTTTTCAGTGGGTTAAGCCTGCCTACAGAGGCTGTTTTCAGAGAAAGCAAAAAGGAAGAAAATTATTGAAATAATGGATTCCAATCTGTCTAACCTAGGCAACTCATGTACTAAAATTTTAAGGTTCTAAGGGCATATTCATCCTAAACACATGTCTGTGGGAAAGGTAAAGAAGAAAATACCTTTGAAGGAATAAAGAAGTTCTTTTCTGCTAACTTAGGTTCCTGAAACAAATCCCATCTTGAAAACACACCACTGGCTAAAAGAAGTGAAGTTTGGACTAGATAAAAAGACACTACAGCTTTGTGCAAGGAAAAAATTACAAAATCTACAGGATGCCAAAACTTTAATAGTTTTTTTCTTAGGTAGGGAAGATGACTCTGTCATCAGACAGATTGTGGGGCTGCTGTTGCTAATATTATACCTATAACAAAGCTGCATCATAAGGGATAAAACAGTCTGGGATCCAGCCTGAGCAGAGTCAAGAGGTGAGAGAAGCTTCTCCCATACAAAGAATGGCTGAGGGAACAGCAAAGGTTAAGTAAGAGCTTGTTCCTAGGCACACCTACACTGTAAACCGTAGCTCTGCAGCTACAGTGGTGTTTCCTGTAGCATCTACCTGTTATATTTCAGACACAGCTACCCTTCAACTATCTCAGCTCATCATGCAGCCCTTGAAAAAGAATGATAACAAACATGGCAAAGGTTAGGGGGTTTCCTAGTGAACTCCTGTTCACTAGGACTTGACAAACTTTCCATGCAGAGAATGGAGATACACCAATTTTGCTATGATTTGGATCATATTTCCCTGAAGAATAGATGAAAAACTCATGTCAATTTTCACAATTTTGTGGGGCAGAGCTATTTGGTCAGGAATAACGATTCCTGATCAAGCACAGAACAGTTGATGTACATCTACCCTGGAAAGGGTTATTGCTTAGAAAATGAACAGCTATATATATTCAATGGATCATGAAATGTAAATAGGTTTGAATTTTGAATGATTATTACAGTTTATTGCATCATAAAAGCATATTCTTCATCTAATTCTAATTCATCTAATTCATCTAATTCATCTAATTCTTTAAACCAAAAAAACAAGCAGTATGGGAAAAACTCTAGGTAGTATAGGTCTAGATTTAAATTTCTTTAGCTCAAAGTTTCCCCTGCGTAGAACAAAATTTCACTTTGGAGATATCTGTAGAATTTATTTGCAATGCTAATTTAGTGAATGCTCAGATGGTATTGGCTGTTAGATAACAGTACTGAAATAAGTAGGGAGTGCACTGCAGCTGGAGTGTAAAACATGGACTAGGAGCAATTTGTCACCTCTGAGACTTGAATAAATTCATTCACTGTGGCCACCAATACTGTGGGAAACTGTCCATATTGTGTTTTCTTGGAGCTCAGCAATCCAATCTGTAGGCATTGACCAAGAAGGTCTCTGTTAAGTTGCAAGCTTGTTATATCCTGCTCTAAAGCAGAGTTAAACCCTCTATGGTCCAAATCTCCCAAAGTGCTGATTGCAATCACTAAATTATTGAGCTGTTGAATGTAACAAAATGGAGAAACATACGATTAAGACCTTAAGAATAATTTAAACACAGATAAGGGACTCATGCCACCTTGAAGAAAAAACAAAGAAATCAACTTTTGCTAAGAAGCCACCTTTGCTTCCATTTAAATAATCAGTTAGCCCCAAAGAATGGATATAAGTTGCTCCATGACTTCCTTAAGCTCACTATCAGAAAGAAGACATCAAAACTACAGGGGCCTTAGCTCTATGTGCAAAGGGCATGGCAGTGGCCATGATTCCAGTGCTCTTTTGTTAGCTTTACTGTTCACTCCTCTATTCATCATTTCTTTGTCTTGTTTAATACTCTGCTCTGCTAACCATTGTCAATACCTCTTTTATATGTCCTCTACCCTTGAATGACCTTGATTCATCTAAGAGGATGACATGATGAAAAAGTAACTGTTCACAAAGAGACAACAAGGATGCTCACAGAAAGATTTGTAACAGGTAGTCAGTCTCATAGATGAAGAAGCTGTGATCTATTCTGAAAAAAAAACCAAAAAACGAAACCCACCAGTCTCTGGAAAAAACAGTTAGCAAACCCAATGGTCCTGTTTGTGTCTCTCTAGCCTTCATACCGTATACCCAGTACCTGTGCATTTAAATAATGCATGTTTCTTACGCCTCTGGATGCATTCCCCTCATTACATTAATTCTTACCAGAAAAAAAAACCTCTAGCCTCTACTTTTCAGGAGGCCAGCCTCAATAGGTAGTAGGGTATGGCTACACCTGTCCAATTCCATAAAACAACATTAAATATGACTAAGTAAAATGCATTCATACTGTGTTTTTATAACTAGACCATTTTCTTTATATCATTTAGTCTACAGTAAAACCACTGTTTTATATCCGGGCAGATGGTTGCTCAATTTTGACAAATGTCATAGTTGACTCAGCTGCGTGGGAGCTACTGCTTCAGTATCGCGGGCCAACCCAGGAGAGTGGGCCCTTATCCCTTTGATGTGAATACCACTGAACATATGTATGAATATAAACGGCTGAGTAGCTGCATTGAAAAATCACTGCCTTTGCTTTTGACGAGGATGAGAGGCAGCTATACTATATAGAAAATTTTCTTCTTGCCTGCAAATAGTCAAGAATCTGTAAATATGTTAGTCAGGAACCAAGATTACATGATTTTAGATTAGATGCACTACAAAAGATAAAAGTAGCCTTATTCTTGTGTATGTTTTGAAGGCTTTCAACTTCTCTGAAGCCTTATTAACTACATATTGGTTTTTATCATAATGACGTTGGCAATTTTAAAGTTACCTCAAGTCACATGTTTTCCAAGATATATCCAAAGGAAAAGACAACTTATGCCCCTTATTACATGAAGTATCCAAATCCTGATCATGCATATTAGGTATTTTCCATTAAAATATTGTGTATTCCTTTAAAATGCTGTTTGAAGTGTGGCTTTAATCAAAACTATAGTATTTTTTATATAAAAATTTGAAAAAAATATGCAAGTTCTTTTATCCTTAATGAAACTTATAGAAATAATTTTATACTAAATTGTTGAAAGGCAGACTCATGGCCTGGCACTGAAAGGTTCTTTTAATAGCTAAGTTATAAGAAGCCATTGAACCAAAGGGATATAGCAAACCCTTAGCTACAGCATTGCAAATGTTGACACTCTAATATGACAGTAATTCTATCCATTCTTCAAAAAATAACTTTCGGCAAATGAAATATAATAAATGAGAAACCCACTTCAACATAAATCAATAAACTAAAAAGCTTGCTAAAAGAAAATAATTACTTGGCTGTAGTCTTTGAAAAGCACCTATTTATTTTGAAATCCTCTGAAATACAAGAACACAAAAAGGAATAAATCTTAGCACAGGAATAAACCTTCCCTCTTGGTTTTCATGATAAATTAATGATTAGCAGGCTGCTTATACATGAGGCTAAACAGCTGAAGGCTTAGAAATCAAGAAAAGAGTCATGCAGCCTTACCTCTTTCCTCTGAATTTTGTAATAAGTATAGTTTTTCTTGACACATTTGTATGCTACATGAGAAAGAAACTTGCTATGAAATTTGAATGTCCATCTTTCTTGATCACTATACTTCTAGTTGCATCAGCAAATTTGGCTTTCATATTTGGGTTGTATATCTGGTGAGTCTAAACCAGAAGCTAGCTACTTGCACTTGGTTTAATGGGGAGAGAAACATACTTTGGGGAAAACATCCTCCAATCGTCACAAATTTCAACTAGCAAGCATGTTACACCAGGACTGATCAGGTAACTGCTCATTCCGTGGACAGTTAATAGATTTCTTTGTAGATGCTTCTGCTTCTGAACAAATTTGGCAATAAAATGGGCTGAAATTTCAGTATCAATTTTAATGTTAAAGCCCACAGTCATAAAAATTTGGTCTTATTAAAAAAAAAAAAAAAAAAAAAAGCAACGCAAGAAATGTTCTGAAAAAAAATAATTACCCAGATTTTCAATGAATTTTCTGCTTTACATCAACTCACTCTATATCACACTCATAATAAAGATGTAATCAAATCTGCAGTGTTGTTGTGAAGCTTAAAAAAGAAATGAGAAAAAGGATACAGCTCATGAACTCCTTATTTAAGCAAAGTGGGGTCTAAATAAGCAAAATGCATTTCTTGGGCCTTTATCAGACCCAAAGACAACGCTGTTTACCTTCTGAGGTCATTTTGACAGATAATGCCATTCTCTGCTAATTACTTCACAACTTAACCTAAAGAAATAAAAAGATGAGGACTGTGAATTTTCCAATTTTTTCCATGAAGTATTAAAAATACCAAAATGTATTATCAGTGTTATAAGATATCTAGATATTTGATTCTCAGAAATATAAGTTTCTAACCAGAAACCATTAGAAAAGTATATTCATGATCACATAGTCTAAGTGTTGCAAATCGTGAGTGCTAAGTGACAGTAAGTCACTTTGATTAGTAAATTACCAGTCTTGCCTGTGACTATCAGTAACACAGGTGGATCTGGGTTTTGACTGAGTGTCAGAACAATGAAACCTGTTCTCCCATCAGTACAGTCAGAGGCAGATTTTTTGAAGTAATCCTCAGTAACCTCTCTTGCTTGCAAATTAGAGGTGATATTCAAATGGGTTCTTCTGTCCACTTTGCATAATTCACAACACCTTAGGATGACTCTTCATGAAGACCCAGAAGGAGAAGAAACTGGGACAGAATGACAGCTACTCGCTAGATCAGCCGAAGAACTTCTGTTATTAGTTATTCAATAAGAATGGAAGTATGAGAAGCTAGGAACTGTCAAAGGCAAATTATAGTAAAGAAATGGGAACCTGGTGGGCATACAGACTTGAATTGATGTCACCTGAGACTCCATGTTCAGAAGCCTACTTACCCTTGTTTAGCTCTAGTCAGCAGGGATTAATAGATGCTTCGAGCAGTTAACGCACTTGAAATGTGAATTACCCTCAAGTGATACAGCTTTCTGTATCATACAGCTGTCTATCACTTGGCTGTATAAGGAAGATATACATATATCAATTTTACCATCTCAGGCTTTTAAACCAAAAGATAGCAGACTGAAACAGGTTTATAATTAATGATAATTCTTATGTACCTAAGCCTTAAATTATTTAGCATACAAGAGACTATTGCTGGACAGAATATTTCAGAGTGGACAGATTACTGTCTACCTGTGGGGTAGTAACTTCTGTGCCATTATGGTATATACTTACAGAACACCAGACTTTTACATAAAATTAGGTTGAACACTTGATCAACATTTTGGAAAAGCTCTGCAGCCCTGGACTGACTACTTTCTTCAGAATAAATCAAATGTTGGTGGAGAAATGTAGGTCATTATTCTGTGAGCTTTTTCAAAGCTATAATATTACAAAATTCTATAGAGGGCCTGGAACAGGCAGTTCATTAGGTGTGGTCTATATTGATCTTAAATTTAATTTTTAAGATGTTTGAGGTATAGAGCAGTGACAGGTCATCCTCACATCACTGAGGGATTCAGTTGTGTCTAGACCAGAAGAAAAAAAAGCTATTGATCACACTCTACTCAAAAGGAAATCAGTGCAACACACCTGTAAAAGCTGTGTCTTCTACTTATAGCACAGGCTGAGAGAGCAACCGAGTACCCATGTCTACATGAAAATTCTTCTCTCCACCAGCAGTAAGCCTACATTATGAAAGAAATACAACCCTTTTATCACTCACAGCCACAGTCTTCTATGCAAAATATTTCCAAAGTCTGACAGCAAAGAGGCAGTGGAAATTGGACCTCTTTTACAGACTTGCCTATTCCTCTGGGAATGAAAACAAGGAAAAATATTCCCCTTCTAAGTAGAAAATTCCAGACTAAAGATGCAGAAAAGATTCTTCTCTTCTGAAAGAGGATGAAAGCTATGGGAAATTATTCTGAATTTTTCTTGTACCATCTCAAAAGGTGGAACCTGTTGATAAAAGCTGTTTCACATCATGTCACCCAGTCAATATGGAAGATAAGCAAAGTCTGGTCTTCTACATAAACTGAAAAAGTTCAATATGGAGCTTCAGAACACTGATTTCTTCAATGTTGCTTGGTTTTTCTCCATTTATGATACCTAAATCTTTTTCTTATGGCATTTTTACTTTCCTGTGAGGTGAAAAGTAAAGTGATCATAATCAAGAGTATTCCCTTAAACCAAAGCAGTAGGAAAAGCAGTAGCCTATGAAATCTTTCAGGCCTAAATAGTTCATACCATTGGGTCTAGGTGCTCAGGGGTTGTCAGAGTCAGTGAAAATGAAGAAAAATTTTCTATGAAAGTTAAGTAATGTAACCAAATATAGACCACTTTGTCTTCTGGAGACTATAAGTTCACTAAAGCAGCTATTGTGCTGTGTCAAGAAAGACAGCAGTTTCATATTTATAGGCTGAGTAAATAGCAGAGTGCACTTAGGGCTCTGAAGTATAACAAATTGGGTCCTAATGCCCATATCCTGGTTTGTGATTGAAAACTCTATACCGCTTCTTTATTCCAACCATTTTAGCCTGACAGTGAAGGATGACAATCTACCGCCTGGCTAGGTATAGAAAAGCTACATCAGGTGCAATGTGCTTAAGCAGAGCTGGTCCGTACTAAGACTTGGCATTTTGCAGGGTTTTAAGAATGTAAACAGGCAGATAAGATGTCAGCCCCTGTGAACATCTTAAAAAGTGCAGATAAAGTAACGTCCTTATCATTTGGCTTCTAAAATTATCAAAATTCTGCCTGTTGAGATCTTTAAAGCAGGTTAAATGCTAACCTTACTCTGAGCTCTAGATTAATTTAGAGACCCTGCAGTCGAACTATTAAGCAGAGAAGACTATGTGGCAGGTGAGGCCAGCTTCTAAAAAGAGGATATTTTTCAGATCCCACAGAAGAAATGTTAAAAGCAGGCACTACTGTGTAGCCAGGCAACATGACGAACAAGATAGGTAGGATAAGAGTGAAAGAGAAACTAAGCTTGCACAGAAGTAGATGGGAAGTAATTATGGCCTTGGAATGCTAGCTATTTGTGGAATTCTAGTCTTCCTAAAAGATAAATTTAAAGCTGTTGTCACTCCGGAATGGTTAATTACTCTTACGTATGGTCTCAATCATGCATTTATTCTAAACATGTGTTATATTATGTTTCTTTACATATAGCAGGATGAAAATGAGAAGTGTAGTACACAGAGACACTTCATACTGAGAAAGGAATGAAAGAACAGAGTTTAAGAAATCATTTAACATGTCAAGCATTACATGTGACACCTCCTCAAAAAATGTAGTGCTTTCATAAACTAATAGTTGTGGTAGTACACAGAAGACTGAAAAGAAACTAATCCCATTAAACCAGCAGTAAAAAGTTTACTATGTTCATATTATAATGACAAGAGATACTTTATACAAATTTTTGTCGCATCTGTAGATTGGGGCAACAGCACATCCTGTTTAGTCCAAAGTGCATTCTCAGACTATCAGAGTGATAACACGTGTCAATGTAAGATTCTAAAACTATCTATGCAGTTATCACACAGTCCCTGAGAGGAAGAAATGTATTTCAGGCAGTAACAATGATCAGGATAGATAAGTGGAAGCCAACAGGGAGCACATCAAAATTCTGAGATTTCTTGGAAGTCTAATGTCAAGGGTTGTTCGGCTTATATGCTTCAAGGAAAGACAAGGCAGAACAATCTACAGGAGAAATTTAATATGCATGAGTTGTTAGGCACATAGTCTCATCCAAAAGTGGATTTAGGTGACTGTGATGGAATTCAGGTATCTGAAGTTGGGATTCATCTGCCCTAATTTACTGTTTAAACTTCTAAATTAAAACTCCATAGTCGATGGCAGTAGAAATAGGCAATTCAAAGGGTAAATTCTCTAAAGTACCTACTTTCCCACATAAAGGATGGTGCTATCATCTTTAATATCTGTGAAAACATCTTATGCAAATAATTTCCTGATAACATCTCCCTTTAGATAAAGAAAAAAGTTACAGAAGTACTTTCCTACAGTTTTAACATGCAATTCACTACTGTTTTCTTATCTGAACTATGTCTAATTATTTTCCTTTTCCTTTTTTTTTTTTTAAACAAAAATGATAAGTTATCTTAAATATGGTTTGTAATACAGCATGAGTAAACGTGAAGGGAGCTGACAATATTATGACCAGAAGACATGAGCTTTTAAAACTGAATAAGGGTGTATACATGTACTCAGCCTATTGATTTTACTTTACCAAGAATAAAGACATTACTCACAATTCTGTCACTAAGAAAAAACTTCTGTGGAGAACTCTAAGTGGGTACAGTGAAGCATCAACAAACCTGTAAAATGACCTTATTCAGAACAAGCAGATATGGAGTAACAACTTTTACATTTGAAGGAAAATAGTATCGTCTAAAATCAATAGAGTTTGGTAACGGCTTTAAAAAGAAACATGGAATCTTTTAGTAAGAATACATTGCAATTGGGTCACGACAATGTCACAAACAGCTCAGCCTTCCTCTGTTATCTGGATGTGATCTGGCACCATTGTGTGCTTATCTTGACAGATCTCAGTCATCTTTCTGACATGTTATTCTTATAAAAATACATAAATTACTATGATAACAACTTTTCAATAAATATCTCTGTGCTTCCAATTGGTTACAAAGTCAATGCATCGTATATCTCATCTTTCATGTTCTAAAGAGTTTCCTTTTCTCATGTAAGTAATGTTTAAAAGTAAAACTGTACTATTAAATTTGCCCAGAGGCAAATTAAAATATTATCCATCAGACATATCACCTACAATTCTTGCACATCCCTAATACCTTTTTATCTTATTAATGCTAATTTCTTTCATCAAAAGACTGGTGAATTTGCTTCTTACTTGTTTCCATGGAACTGGAAAACCACTTTCCACACTGTAATCCAGCAATATACCTTTTTAAAGATCAGTTTATTTCTATCCCTGCTGCTAATTACAAAACTGCTTATTCAGTCTACAGCTCTTCCTTTTGTTGCTTCTCTATGTTGTGATAGAAACTCCTATTAAAAAGGAAGATCCAAAAATGTTTTTTTAAGAGATAATTAGACACAAAAGGCTGTGCTTACCAGTCTGTTACTCCACTTTTATACTGGTGTAATTCCATTGAAATCAATGCAACTACTCTAGTATAATAGAATATTGTTGTTGTAGTTGTTCAGAACCAAATTTTTAGTGTTTTGTCCATTTCGATTTGTGCAGATTAGGGGTTTTTGAATGTCGTTTGAAACTGATTGAAATATTTCATGCTATGACCTTTGCAAAATAACAGTATCTAACATGTATGAACATTCTTACTGAAGTGATTGAAAACATACCAAATCACATTTTTTTCTAAAAAATAATGTGTCATAAAATGGATTTCTTCCTACCACACCAGCCAGAGCAATCTCCACTTAGGTATGTTTGTATCAGTCTCACTGAGACAGGATTTTAGCTTTTTTTGAGTAAGTGGTGTAAATGTACAGGAGGGTATGTTTTCTGTCTTCTGGTAACTTTAGGGTATTAAGAATACTTCCTTTTCCACATGAGAATGCAAGTGGAATAGGAATGAAGACAGAATTTTCCAAATACACTTAGCAAAAATGATACGTCTCACGCCATTAATTCCTGCTTAGAAAGGTCAGACCTGCAGTTCTTATGCTTTCTCTCCTATCATACACAAACACATATACACTTTAGAATTGATTAGGAAGCTTTGGACCTCAGCGGTCTTCTGGCTGAAAATTTAATTCAAAATTATGCAGCTTCATGAAAATTCTGACTTCATTAAAGCAGTAAATTACAGTAAAAATGCATTTTCCCAGAAATATTTTGACCAGCTTCCTGGGCAGCGGCAGTGATATTTTTCTCTTACAAATTATTGGGAGCAATAAGTATTCTTTTTTGTTATTGTTGTTGCTGTTATTATTCTTTGAAATCTGTTCTTCTACAAAAGGTACATCAGGTTAAATGACAAAAGAGACATTTTAATTCTGATCTTTCACCAAATCTATGATACCTCTTCACAAAAACAGTTTGTCTTTGGCCTGGAACACTGACTGGCAAACTCCCAGCGTGCAGCACCTGTTTCATAGCTCACAGTGAAGATTTTATAAATACCTTACAGTCATCTTGTGAAATCATTCATTTCATGATATGACTGAAAGTCGTTCCTGAAATTATAGGCATTCTATTACACTATTTAACTGTTCCACTGAGTCATTATATGAAATGCCTAAAAGTGTTGGGCATTTCATTAAATGGCTGATGTCAGTGCTTCAGTCATTTAATGAAACTTAGCATTATGATATTCTGTTCACTACTGCTGTTAAAACATCTTTTTTTTTTTTCCCCACGGGAAACAATGTCCTATCAAAGTCCCACTGATTCAAATAAGCAGACATATTTGTCATGTACTCCTTACCACCCCTCAGCTGCTGCAGGGCTTGGGCAGAGTGCCTTTCCTGATTTTGCTCAGACAAACGGACCTCCTCCACTTTTGCATTTGTATTCCTGGGTGGTTATTTCTCAGCATTTGTCACTTAGAGAATAAGGAAAATTGTGGGGAATATTTTATTTTATTTTATTTTCATTTTATTTTATTTTATATTTAGCTAACCCACACCCAAGTCTGCATTCAGACTTGCGTAGTCAAGTGCAGCACTAATGAGACAGACAAAGCAGAAAGCAGAGATAATAAAAACACTACTGTAACTGACCTAAGCAGAATGGGTCCACAGAACAGTTCAGTATCATAAAAGACATAGATTGAAAAGGTCTGAAAGGGATTAGTTTGAAAAGTAAAATCTGTCATGGGAAATATTGTAGGAATTAATTGGGTTTGTGTCCCAAGCAGCTTCTTCAAGGGAGGAAAATATTAATGATAATCTCGTTTCATTGTTTTGGAGCTCTACTGCTGGCAACCAGGATTTTGTAGAGGCTGAAGGAAATGTAAAATAAATAAATTCAAATGTTACAAAGCCAAACAGAATAGCTGATGTCCTGGTCCTGAAAACAAGTAGTTATTCAGTGTTACCATATGGCTGCAGAGTAAAATATGAAAGACTCTGTGATTTTAGAAACAAAATTATTATGTAAATACTTTCAATTTTTTTTTAGGTTAATATTCATGATTAATCAAGAACTGAGTATTTCCAGTAATTGCATACAATGCCTAATACTGTTATTAATTGTACAAACCACTCCACTAGCCAACCAATAGCAAGAAAGCAAGTAATAAATTTCAAGAGGAATTAATTTCTTTTTTCTTTTTTTATGATATGTTTTTGACTTTGTCACATCCTTGAATACTTACGACTTCTTTTTCACATGCAGCTGAATTTGGTAACTTTCCAGGTATTCCATAGGTGAAAAATAGAAAATAACAGAGCATGCATGAACCAATTAATCAAGAAATTAGGATTAATTAAAAAAGAAAAAAAAGGAAATTACATACAGATGGATCTTAAATTCTACCAAGTGATTTGAAATAACAGAATTCTTACCAATAAGTAATGGAATACTCTACATGCACAGTTATGATATTTGTGAATTACTCCTAAAAGAGAAAGCAAGATAAGTTGTAGCTCTCATCAGGCATTTTAGAATTTTTTTGTGTATATACTGAATAAGGGGACTCCCACTGAAGCCAGCTTAGTTGTTTATGAAAATCTCTTCCTATAATCATGCTGCTAATGGTTGCCTTTGTTCATTCACAGTATAAGGAAATTAACATGAGGTGAACAGATTTGCACAGTAGGAAACCTATGTAAGCAGACACCATTTTATAGTTGTTTGACTAATTTGGGGACATTTGCGAAGAACACCAGGCACAGCTTTTAATATTGTTATTTGATGTGCATTACACTGAATTTCTCTGCTGTGAGCAAGTTAGTTGAAGACCCAACTCTGCAATTTTTATGAGAGCAATACTTCATTGCAGCCAATAGTTTTTCCTGCACTAGGATGGTAGGAGGGAATCCTTAAAAAAAAACTTAAATTTTGCAGAAATCCAGTTTTCTTTTTGTGTCTATATTCATCACACTGTGCAAAAATTTGTTAACTTCCTATGAAATTATTTGTTAGCTTCCTACGGCTCAATTTCCACAGTCTTTGCTCAGCTGGATTATATCAGACATTTCACTGGTTTTATTAAAGAGAACTGAAATAGTGGAAAGCACAGGACTTACATCTACAGCACTGAAATCTCATCAGATTCTTATACCACATTTATCACAATATATTTGAATATCATCCAAGAGGGCATGAAAAGGACAATGTCCTATCATTTAATTTCAGCTATTTAAATGCATCTATTTACATGAGTTTTGTTGTTTCTTGTTTGTGTTGGAAAGTTATCTTTGAGACTTGATCAAGTACTTGAGGGAGTTTCTTGTCTTGGACTGACTGTCTGGGTCTAAAGGTTGTTTGATGGCTTTATACTGGCTATCTATAATCTCCCTGCGTTTCATTCACTTTCTACAAACGTAATACAAAATCTAGGAAAATCCATGAGCAAATTTCTCTTCTACTGTATTATTATGTCAAAGAGGAAACGGTTGAAATTCCTGAGGACCTACAGGAGACAGTGCCACCACTACTCAGCAGCCCAAGGGGATTGTATAGATGAAGTATAGTTATAGCCATATTCTTGCAACTGCTTTTTCTTCTACCCTTCTGTTTTAGCAAATGGCTGCAAGAATGGAGTGGAAGGCAAGTACTACAAACAGATTGCATTGTAAATCGTAAGCACATTTGATCTCCCCAACAACCTTGTGCACATTCTGCCTACAAATGTCAGGAGCAGGCATGATGCCTCCAGGTTAGCCACATTTCTTCCTCCTTCCTCAGAACAGAATGTGGTCTAAAAGTCTTTATTAAGCATTAAGATTACCATGTTTGAGTGATTAAAATAACTCTGTGTTGTCATTGGGACTGCCAAGAGTATTTTAGATCATATCCAGATTTATAGCATCCTGAAAAACTTATAAATCCTATGTATTTTTTAAATGTCATGTTAACATATTTTACTACATTTTATTGTATATATTTATATAGTCAAATAATGCAGGCCTTGAGGAAGACAAATGGAACAACTCTGCCCAAATAGGTTTATAAAATTAAGTCTAGTACTTTCTTATGGTACTTCTAGCACAAATAACTTTTTATGTAACAGTTGTGAGGCATAGCACTATTCATTATGAGTGCAGAGCTCAAATGTTAAGTGAAATTGAAATTTTTCTGTTAAGACTTTGTAATGGGTGCCTGGGTAGAAATTATTTTGAAAGCAATAGTTAAAAAGAAAGAAATCTGTTCTCTCTTATTTTACTCAGTATGTACACAATTACTCCTACAATGAAAGCAAGTTAGGTCTCTAAAGCATATAAGATTGAATTCTGTTCCTGAATGTTCCTACACAAATGGAATTAGGCATATTTCTCTAGAGGAAGAAATCAGCTGCATGGAAATTGTGCTGCATGGAAGAATTAAACAGAACAGTATGTCTGAGGAGGCAAAAAAAGTATCTTAAAAATTCCATGATACAGTTCTTAACATTTCCTAGCATTGCATTTATGCTCAGTAGCAAAGCTTCAGCATTGCTCAGTTGTTGTAACAAAGAGTAGAATTGTGCTCTGCTCAGTTTTCTCAGAGAATGGGCTACTTAACAAAACAATGCTGTAAGTGAAGAGATAAAAGTGGGCTACTAATTTTACAAATGATCCTCCTCTGCTGCCAAGTACTTCAGAAAGTTGGCATGAGCCTACCAGCAGGAAGTATCCCTGTGTGCAATAGTTCCTGAAGAATGCCAGCTAGTGCAGAATAAAGAGGAGTCTGAATGTGTCATGAAGAGGTTTCAAGCACAGAGGGCCAGATATAAGGCTATGGAATTACACTAGGGATGCATTTGGATCAGAGTTTTTGAACTACCAGTTAACAATCTCTACTAGCAGAGCTGGGCATAAAAAGCATCTGGTTGTTTTGGAAAGAGGAAATAAGAAGTAGTGCCCCAGAAGACACTAGTGAGAAAAGCTTTTGCTCTTAGCAACTTTGTGTTAGCTGAACAAATTTGTGTTCAGGTTCCAGCCACAAAAACTGTACACTGGTAAATGGAAGTTGTTGAAATAGGACTTATTAATCCTGCATCTGCTGCCCACCCATTTTCTTTCTTTGAAACAACCAACTTTACAATGTCTGTTTGGTGTCATAACAATTTTATTAGATTCATCATAGAGGCATAGTTTGCAAACTGAATAATCAAAAGGAGAGCTAGGAGAAAACCAAAACGAATAAACAACCAGAATATCTGACTGAACTGCAGCAGACACAGAAACAATCAAACTGAAGCTTTGGGCAGCAAGAAAAAAATTAAAGCCCAGAAGGTGAATGAAGGTGAGCAAGAAAGATCAGAGACTACAAACCATAGGAATAAGTGGAGCAATTTGATAAAGCTCTGTGGAAGTGCTTAGATATTCTTTCTCCCAAAACTCTTCTTGTTAACTATCCTTACAGTGTCTTGCATTTACAAACATGCAGAGAGCACTGCATGTCTTGCCCAGCCCACTGTTTTGACTCACACTTGCTGCTTTGTTAGTAATTTCTTACAAAAATTTGTTTTTAATACACAATTATTTTCTGCCTTGTTTGTCTTCTGCAGGAAACTATTTTCTCCATCTTTTCTGTCTTCTTTTTCCAGGAGGAAGGCAGCAATCACGAACAGGGAGTGGTGGCTTTCATTCATCGCAAATGTCTCAGGCCATGGGCGAATGTTTCTTCCTCAGCATCACCACTGAAGGGCATCAGGAATCAGTCCTCTGGTTTTCGCTCGCTCGGTGTTACTTTGCCTCTTCTCCAGCTGCTCAAATGAACTCATGGTTCTGTCCATGAGCTATATTCAGGAAAAAGGAAGCATATTTGAATGGCTGTTTACAGACATATCTTGTGAGCTAAGAATGATTCATTTCTGTTTGTCTTTTCACCAGAAGAGTTAGTGTTGAAAGAGAAGATAAATCCTTTTCCTTGCTCCTTTGCAATAAACCCTGCATTTTGAAACAAATGCACAGATTCAATGAAAATAGGACCACTATAAGTCTTCTCAAGGTTTCCCAGCTATCTGACATGCATGCACAGAGAGAAGAGTCGGAAAAGAACTGAAGATTGGTGGAAAACAAAGTATCCAGAGAAGAAAACCCCCCAACAACTTTCTGTTTTGATGTATTCTCAACACTTAATTGGATCTTCACCAAGGCTTTTTCATCCCGTGTTTGTTCTAGCTGGCAAAGGAAAAGAGAGTAAAGGAGGTGGTGTGGGAAGAATCAAAAAATCTGGAATAAATTCTGCTGAGTCTGGAATAATATCGTAGCTTTGCAGGACTTGTATGTCATGTATTCTGAAGGAAAACCATGAATAATTGAGCAAATAAAATGAGTAGAAAGAAAATACATAGATACGGCAAATTTTAGGTCAGAGGGCTTTTCAGAGTTATCTCCTCAATTTAATCCTCACTCAAGCCCCATTTTGAAGATTTAGGTGAATCAGAGGCTCTGTGATTGACCGTCTCTATCAGACAGAATTTCAGAACTTCATCCCTTTATTAATGCCTTCCTTGTGAGACTTTTTTAATTGATACTTAGAAATCAGAGAGTAAGAGAACATGAAAGAGAGTTTTGATCACCAGTCTATGACATTAATCAGGGCAGAGTCAGGGAGGCATTGCTCATTAACAAAGCTGATCATTCAGTGCTTCTGCAGTACTCTCCTTTCCTCCTTATGTTTATTCAAACAGCATGCAACAGGTCCAGGTACTAACATGGTTTAGAAATGTCAAATGCTACTTATGCAAGCATCAAAATCAAGAATTATTTTTTACTGTGATTTCAGTCAGGAAAGTTGATTTTCCGAAAGCATAATAGTTATGGCTGACTCAATCAATGAAGGCATAAACAGCATTATGTTAAAGAGTGCAAAGGCATAAGGACGTCAGAAACAATATATATATCAAACTGTGTTCCAACACTGAATTTAGTTCTAGTTCTTCTAAGGAATTAGATTGAAATTAATGCTTTTTACACACCTCAACTGGTCATCAGAAGAGAGCAATCCCTATTCTTCTGCAGACTGGAAGGACAAAAGGGACTAACAGATAATAGCATATGGAGCTGTCTATAACCAAAATGTAAAAATTTAACCATAATATTTCTGTATAAAGCCTGGTAACTTGTGTACCACTGAAGCAGATCTTCCAGAAAAGTTCACTCATATCAAGAAGTGTTTCATCGTATATTTTCAGGGTTAAACTAATTACAGCAGTAAGAGTGAAAATCCAATCACACTTGCTATATGGATTTATGTCCTAAAATTTCTAGTTGCATTTGATGTCTTACTCTTCCTGGTCCAACAAAGCTACACGGTGCTGCCAGAGAAAGCATCATGAAGTTTCACTCTTGGCAACAAGAGATTTATTTCAATAACCTCTTTCTCTAGTTGTTTTCCCAAATTTAGGTGCCCTTAGTCCAGAATTTGAATGCAGTTTTAATCCCCTGATAGCTGCACACTTGTTTGAGGGCCAGTCACACTGCAAATCAGGATAGCCTTGCAGAGGCTGCAGCTGATAACGGAGGCCAGTCAGGCCAATCTGACAGTCACAGGACCGAGGAAAAGGGCTCTGGGTGATATTTGCCTCCAGTCACAGTTGGGTCAAGTCTGTGAGGCTCTAGACATCTTGTGTCCCTAAGTTTCTGGGATTAATATACTTGAAAGAATGAACTACACAACTAAGACAAATGATATAACACTTCTAAATTAATATCTAGAAAGACCAAAGTGCTTTATTTGAGGTCACGGGTGACATTAAGCAGCTAAATTCAGTTCTTTGCAGAACCGAACCATGGAATCTAACAATATAACTAACAGTTTTTTGGCAAAATCTGGGTGTCTAGACAGCTACTTAGGCACTAAATCTAGACATCAGCTTTAAGTTTACATTTGCCATAATCAGCAGAGTTCATAACTATTAGGACACGATAAAGATGGGTATTTCAGATACCTGCATATCTAACTTGTCTGGGCCATGTATCTCATCTACCTTACAGAAACGCCTCATCATCAACATTACAAAGTAAAATGAGAAGAAATGTCCTTCCAAAAATGGCCTCAAGACTGAAGAACTCAAGCAAATGGAATTTACAGGTAGCCACGCTGCAAATAGCCTAAATTCTGTCAAGAGCTGCATCAGGGAATATCTTAGACTTTGACTTTTTTCTAGGTTCTGCAAATGAAAATACTGAACACATTGTTTGGGAATTCAATTGTTAAAACTCACAGACAGCAGATGACAGACACCTTATATGCAGAGGTACATACTATTTTCTATTTTTATGCAGATAGCCGGTGGTCACCATTAGCTCCCTTCACTACTGTGCTAATAACTCACACGCTTCTAGGACAGTGACAGGGCTTCTATCCAAAATATCATCTCACAGATCAGGTGCAAAAGCATGGAGAGCGTCTGCAGCACTGCATAACAATGTGTCTGCCGCCTTGGCTGAAGTCTTGTAGAGCTGCCTGACTTTCACCATGAAACTCAGTGCAAAGACTGGAGGCATGTGATTGTGTTCCATCCGATGGAACGGCAGTCACTCTGTGTTGTGACAGTCAGTCATTTTCCCCCCAGATGAACAGATGTGCCACAGTCCAGGCTCCAACTGACACTCTAAGTGCAGCTTGAAGTAAATTCACAGGATTAGAGAGAGAGTAAAGAAAATTGAGTATCATCCTGAGCCAGTGTTGAAGGCACTCTACAGGAAATCCTGAGTCCTAATATCTGTTCCTCTTGCTGAATCAGTTTTTACCCAAGAATTTGTTAGCATATAGTATATGTGCAGACCCTGGAGCAGAGACCAGAGAAACTTAATCTTCCCTCCTCACCCATTACACTTTACATCATACGACATGATGTGAAGATCAATATTCTCAAAGCTGTAAGGAGCTCTGATACTGCAGTGACAAGGCACCATAAATACTGTGAGTAACTTCATTTCCTGCAATACCACTGCAATCTGAAAGAGTAAAATTAGTAACATTTAAATAATATTTTTTTTTTACCACATTATTTGGCTAATTCTTAGAAGAATAATATTAACAGAGATTACATGAGAATATTATCAGTGTTGTTATAGATGGTAACAAACCCCTCCTGATCAGAGCAACCAGCTCACTACTGTAGGCATTCCAAGTCCTCCCAGCTGTCCCAGGGTGTTTGGTTAAGCTTTTGAATCTCTGGTTGAGCTCAAAGATGTGCGAGAACTCATGTACCTGTTCAGCTTTCTATTAGCTCTACATCTGAGGAGACTCAAGAGCAGAAATTAATTCTTTCAAAGTCAATTGTAGCTTACTGTCATTAAATTGGCTTGAGATCATTCTGCTTGAGATAATAACATATGACTAACTTAAACATTTTGCTAAACACTGCATCTTTCCCTACCTCATCCTTTCTTTTTAACAATCTGTTTGCTTTTGACTTCAGCTGCCAGAGCTGCAAGAATAGGAATATCTTAAACTTTTGATTTTTGAGAGGAGGACAGAGCTTTGATGATCCAAATGTGTGATACACTACTGTATAAACACTACCTGACCCTGAAGTGTGTCTTATCTGACTGGAAGGAAGGGAACCAATGGGGATGAAAAGGCAAAGTGGGAATAGTTGTGCAGCCTTTGATGGATATCTAGTTTCTACTCATTCAAGGTTGTTGCGGGTTTTTAGTATGCACCCAGAGCTCTCAGTTTCCTAAAACAGTACCGGAATACAAACACTGGCACTTGTGTGAGGGCCAATGCCAGCAGAATGTGTTCTGCCACGGAGGCAGGCGAAAGCAAGCGGTGCTGCAGAACTCTGTTCATTTTTCCTTGAGAATTACTGATGTCTTGAAGTTCTTTACTTAGTGATATTTCTCTCCAAACAAGTTCATTTCAAGGAACATTTCTGAAGGGCAGTGAACTCTGGGGACTGTCCTGAGTGCAGTCCTGAGTAGTGACAGCTACTACTTTGTCTGGGGATGTTGCTATGTATTATAAAGGTAACATCAGGCTTTGGAAGCGTGAAGAATTGGAGGCACATTTACTTGTATTGGTGAGTATAAACCAATATGTGATGCATTTGGATGAATCACTTAATTCAGTAAAAAAACCTGTCAGTTGCCTCTCAGTCTGGTCCATATAGACTGAATATACTTACGTCATTAAAAATGCCAGTAATGCCAATGACAATGAGATTGTATTTAGCACTTTCTTTCCTAATGGCTCACATGGATAATTCTTCCTTGAGATATCCTTGTGCTCACATTATTATTGTCTATTTCAAGTCTTTCTGGTTTACTGTAGAATTTGCTTTTAAAATCCACTTTCCTTTATTTTCCCATTGTCCCTATATTTTTTCTAATTAGAAAATGAAACTATTTATTTCAGCCAACACCCATTAAGCTTCCAATATCTATAACTCAAGACGCTATTTTAAGAAGAATCTATTTGCTTTGAAGTGCTTCTTGGTCCTAAGAATTCTGGGGGAGGGTTTTCTAGATCACTTTCTTGAAGGCACAGTCCTATTTCCAATAAATTCAACTTGAAAACCTGTTCAGGCTCACAAAAAAAAAAAAAAAAAAAAAAAAAAAATTAAGCTAGTCAAGGATAATGACAGGTCTCTAGGAAAAGTTGAAAAATTTAAACAATCACTTCAGCTGGCGTATCTTTCCTGTTTTGACAGCTGAGATCAAGAGCAAACAGGTTTCAGAAGAAAAAGCCTCAGTGTTTTAACAAAATGTTTAAATTAGTCATATGCAATCATATCAAGCAAAAAAAACCCTTGAGCCAAGTTATTGAATGTAAGATGCAATTGATTTTTTAAAACCCTTCATTTATATTTTCCCATCTGAGATGGTGTTGTAATAGAAAGGTGTATGGATATTGAAGTTCTCACACCCTGGCTCTTCTACACTGGAAAAAAAAAAAATTACAATGGATTGATTACGGGTCCTTATCTACTACTAGAGTACAGTGCCCAGCAGTAATGGACCTTTGACTTGAAAATGGTGTAGCACCAAGTAAAATCTTCTGATCATTAAGCTGATACCATGTACCTGGGGAAAGAAAGGCATCCTGAGAACTTAGCAGCAGGGTTAGATTCCTTTTTTTTGCCCGTTTCTTGGTTGCATTACTGACTCCATTTCCTGCTGCTCAGTCCTGACTTCAATTTATCTCTAATTCTGGTTCTTTTGACTGTCACTTCCCAATTTCTTTTTCCCAGCTTTAGTATGTTCTGCCCTGACACTGGCTTTCTTAGCTCAGTCTTCTCGTAAGCATGACTTCAATACCCTGTAATGCTAGTCATAGCTGTGACACTCACTACTCAAAACTTCATAGTGTGGAGCACTTCAGATATCTTTAATCCCCCTCTTGCTCTGTTGGAAGAACAGGGGACCGGTCACAACAGACCAGCTTTTTTTAATTTTTTTTAATTTTATTTTATTGCACACTTTCTGTTCTTTGGGTATTTAAATCACCCAGATACAGGACATAGATATGGTATTTTATTTAAAAATAAGAGCTCCATTTCTGAATGTAAAGCCTTAATTAATTTGGTAGTTTAGGTGTGTTGAGATCTGCCTTACTTTTGGCTGTCTTGCATTGATAGAAGATATATGGAAAATACGGAATCCAAGCTGATGCCAGAATGCAGATAGACTTTGCCCGGAGTTCTGCGCATAAGAGTACAACTAATCTTCAATTTTCTTTAGACTTTTGAACAGATAGGAAAAATCATTGATAAAATGTAACTCCTTCTGTTAAAAGCTTACAGAAAACAAACATTCCAAGAAACAAACAATTTAAAAATTGATTCCTCCCTCAATAATGCCAAATCCCTTTCTTTGTTGAATCTTGTAAAGGATTTACTACTCGTAAGATAAAAACACAAGATTTTTTCCAATTAACTCTCCACAATATGCTTTAATTAGATAAAATAATGTAAGATATTGATGTTGGCATAATCTATATAAGCTGTACAAAGTTCCTTTATTTCTTTCTCAGACTCTCCAAATTTACATATCTCCTCATGGCGCAATAAATATTTTAAATGGAGCAGAAAGACATAAACATAATTAAAAGTACTGTTGCACCATCTCCTTATAAATATTTTATGAGTTTTTACATTAAAATAATATGAGTCTTAACACAGTGAATTTGATGGGTATTAGAAGCATCTGTTGAATACTTGATAAAGAATAAATTCAATATGAAGAATAAATTCAATTCCATTGAACAATAGTTTACAAAGCACAATATGAATCACTGGATAATAGAGCATATCTCTGTATACTATTTTTTTATACCTCAAGGAGGCAAGACAGACTGTTTTATTTCATTCTGTGAAATATTTCAAAATTCATATTATAGAAAGATGGCAGTTGAAATTTTCTAGGCAAAAATTTTACGTCAATAAGAAGTCATTAGTGTATAATTTAGAATAGTATGTTTACATACAAAACCTCCAAATGACTATGTATTAGGCATCTCATTGGGTAATTCAGTCAGAGACATTCTATTTATATTATAATGAGAGAGACATAGTGAAATTTACAGTGTATTGAACAAAAGCTCTTGACTGTTATAAAGTCTAAAACCAGAACAGATGGAAAAGACCTATTAAGACTGATTTTCAAATGTCCTGAATCTCTGGCTCCCACAAAACAGCGTCAGCGCAGTTACAGGTCTAACTTGTGCAAATGTAACTGTGTGAGCATCTTAAACATGAAGAGATTGAAATAACCAGTATGATGTCAACCTAATTATCCAACTGTATAAATTAATATGTGGTTGAAACCACAGCTAATAGACTTAAAGGAATATATCATAGGCATGGGATTTTTAAATATTTGTTCTTTAGTTCATGTCAAGATATTTATTCAAGAGGATCAACAAAGGCATACTTTCTAGTGCCAAGTCCACTCTGTCATCTGTTTCAAACAAATAGTAAGAAGAGGTAGCCACTAATTCATGGATATTATTTGTTTCATTTTTGCATAGGCAGCAGGAGGGTATCTGGTATGCCGGAGGCCCTATATTCTTTCAGGGAATTTGTCTGTGGTGTGCAAATGGAGAGGGCCTGTCGGGAGCATGATCCCGGGAAATTTTTTTTGAAGATAAGTTCTTCTGTCAGTTTAGGTTATAACATGTATCTGTGTCTAAGGTTGTATAGAGCACACTTCCGCGTGTTTCATGTGGCTCTTGGTTTTATACAGGTATGGATGTTGTTCTGCAAGCTTATCAGTATACTGTAGTTTATAGGTTCTATATATAGGTTATATATATATATATATATAAACTATAGTTTATAGGATTTTTTGTATGCTGACTGCTGTCCCTAGGAAAATGATGTAATATATATATTAAAATTCTATAAAGATGTACTGTCTATTAATTTTTTAATGCAATAATAAGCTTGCAATCCAAATGATTTTATTATGTAGTGTCAGTGCATCATGGACTTTATGGTAACTTATTCAAATCTCTTTTAAACTTATTCAAAATCTCTTAAAGCAGCTCTTTAAAAGTTTGGCATATGATGGGAAAATTGGTTTTCTGTCATAATCTGAAAACCGATTTTATTGTGGAAAGTAACTTTGGCATGGGTAAGGATGATGTGGATGAGACTAGAGAGTTCTAAAAGTCTCCAGACAGGATGTGATTGACACCGTCATAGCCTCAGTATCTGATGTACAAACTGTTCTAGACCATGCTGATAATGACAGGAAGTTGCATTTAGTTGCATAGTTTACAGATGAAGTCTGGTGTGCTTTACAACAAACTTTCTTTAGTGCTCTTTAAATAGCAGAGAGTTTAATAATGGTTCTGTGAGTCTCGCTAATTCTTCATGGAGGGTATAAATGTTGAACACTACAGGCTTGCTTCTTATTGAGGAAGGTTTGATCAAACATTTTATAGGAAAGTGGAAGGTAAGATTGTCTATTTTTCCCTAGAGCATATGAGGAAATGGTTTGATGGTCTCTCTGAGCTCTGAGAGGTGTAGAAACTTTTTAGTGTTTCTTATGAAAAACTGCTATAAGAGGTTGACATGGAGAAACAAAGGGAATAGTAAGTTTAGGTTTTCTTTTTTTAATTTATTTTAAAATTAAAGCATCATTTTTACAAAGCAAGGCATTGTTATCTGTTATTTTTTCATATGTACATGCCAAAGCAAACGACTAACAAATGTAGAAAGTAATATATTAATAAAAGCTTTTTTAAAACCAAAAATTGTGTCATCCATGATTTCTCACTGACAAAATACTTCTTTTTTGTTTCTGTTTTTGTTTTTTTTCCTAGCATGCTAACATATTTCAGAATACTTTTAGTGTGCTTTGTGGATGCACCAGCCTGTCTTCTCAGAATTTAGTGTTCTGCACTCCTAAACCTGAAATAAGACACATTTACACACCACCAGAGATCTGATAGCTAAATAAGGGAAAGGAGGATGGAAATAATTTCATTCTAGGTAATAGAGTTGAGCTGAAGGAATACACCTCATTTCCTCATCATTTCTGCTGTCCCATACCTGCTAATTAGCCGATATTAGTCTTTCCTAATTGCTCAGTTACAGTATTATCTGGAAAGAAAAACTCTTAAGACCAGTCCAGGTGCAGCACACTGTTCCCTTGCATGCACAACACAAAGAAGGATCAAAAGAAAGGGGAAACAAAAAACAGAAGCACCAGCCTTGCTTTTATCACTAATACAATGACCAAAATCACTTTTATGTAAGAATATGTCTTAATAATTTGTTATTCAACAAGCTATGTGGTTTTTTTTTCACCCCCAATGGCATATGTCTCTGCTGATTTTGTTTCACATTTCTACTTTTCTACCTTCTTTACATTTGATGTTGTTTGCCTCCTCTTCCATTTCAGAACTATTTGTGAACAAGCAGTTTCTATTTAAAAATGTAAACAGGCCCTTGTGCTGTAAATGGTCTGTACTTTAAAGTTTATGTGCTAAACGAAAGTCAGAATTTCATTCCTGAGGGAGGTCACTTGATACTGCTGCTTGAAACTCTTCAAGTGATAAATCTCTCATTAAATTAGACACCTCCACAGCCAGGAGAATTGCCTTTTATGAGCCTACTCTGCTTTTTTAAGTATAAGTGCAAGGAGCAACTAGCTGTTAAAAATGATTCTGTAAAACATTACTAAAATCTGGAACCAGGATAATGATTTTTAGACTCTACAAGAAAAAACTAACTGCTTTATGTGAAGGAGATTTTGTTTTGTAACTACTTGCTACAGAACAATACCTTGTAAGATATTTGATAAATATTTTATTTAGTGTTCAGTTCATAGAGTACATGAAGTACAACTACAGACATCAGTACAAACAAATGTGTTTTCCCTAATAGCATGTAATATTGAACATTGGATTATTTTGTTCATACTAATGTAATAAAAATCAAATATAAGTTGAATTAAAGTGAAACAATATTACTGCCTGTTAGTTGTTGTAGTATTGGTAGAAAAGCAAACGTGTTCCACCTGTCACCTCTGTAAAACAGCCAAACATTCTGCTACCAAATCACGTCCAATTTTGGAAGAAAATTTTATGTATAGGCCAAAAAAAAAATCCTGAAAATTCCTGCATAGAAACAAAAGGAATGAATCTCTAACTCCCTTTTTAATTTAAATTGAAGAAGGAAGTTGCGTTTAGTTGAGGGAAATTAACACTGTCTTACTGAGTACAAAAGAATAAATATAAACCCGTATTTTTTTCCATGTATATATTCTTGAAAAATCTTAATTACAGACAGCTATGGCCTATGTCATTCAGACAGATCTGTAAAGTTTGTATCAAGTCTGATGATAAATATGCAGCATTCCATGCCACCTGACAATCCTGTAAAGGGTTTTCTGCCACCTATAACATCCCTTAACATTTTCAATAGCCTGTGGCAATCCTCCACATCGACAGCTTTTCCATCTCCAAAGATACCCTATCGCGTTACAGCACAACCACGTCTCATTTGCACTAGCGCATTCAAAAAAAAACCAAAGCAGCACCAAGAAAACATGGAAAATGTGTGGAAAGTGAGGTTCAATGAGATCATGATACAGTTTGAAATTTAAGCAATCATGGCTGGTGATATCCTCCTGACTTAATGAAACCGTTCCTTGTCTAGACCAGAGAACTGAAAGGAAATATTTCCTTCTGTATCTGAAGCTTCTGGTACAGCCTGTCTTTGAGTCACTGACTACCAATGCTGCAATATAGTTATATTTCTTAGAATTCTGAACATTAAGGATTATCTAAATAATTTAATATTTATTATTTCAAAATGCATATTATGAAAATAAAATTATGTACTTGCATATAAGAAAATGTAGACTGTCATGACTAAGATTCACTCACAGACCATTTTCCAAGGCACTCAATACCTTCCAAAAGTTTAACATATTGTTTAACTTGTACTGGAAGTTATGGTTTCAATCCTTTGAGGGATTTGATCAACCTTGAACACTGCACAGTACTGTCAGCTTATCATGATTAATATGGGAATTGTGGAATTTTGTCAGGGCTGTCCTGGATCCTAAGTTGTCCAAAGTGAATGAAAAAAGCAAAAGAGCAATTAACCTTGCTGTACAGAATTGTTTGGTTAAAAAAAAAAAAAAAAAAAAAAAAAAAAAAGCAGCCCAGATAGTAGCAGTCTGACAGGAGACAGGATTACACCATTACCTTCTTTTCTATTACCTGAGCAATGAGTAACACTCAGACATAAACTACTTGCTAGTAGTCTTTCTATAAAACATTTTCTTTCCTCACCATATCTTTTTATTAATCCTATTGTTTATCTTTCGGGTTTTACCTTCTCTTTATAAAACATCTGACGTTGCCAAAGTAAAAGGGTTCATCTTCTGTAACAGTATTGCTAACTTATGGTTAGAAAGGAAAAATAAAACCAATGGTTTTGAAAATTCTAGGGCAGAAAATTCAATTATTTGAGTGGTGGATAAGACTATGTGATATACCAGTCCTTTTCCACCAGCAAAGATACATGGGAGAGTAGGATTGAGGACTGAAATTGTCCTCTTTATCTGGATTTGGAAATGTTTTCTGTTGCAGAAAGAAGGATCAGTCTTCAGAATATCTTTTTTTTTTTTTTTTCCTTGAGGATAGTTAATGCCATCTAAAGTGAAAGAGAAAAAAGGAACTCCTAATGTGAGATCATAAATTAATTTTTTAATGCTTTAACTAGGTTTTCAGTCTGAATTCTGTGTCTTCACAATGGCTAAAAATCTTTTTTTGTTAATAGTGATGTCTGATACAACAAAGGGAGTCTAGGGATAGCTTGATCTGTAAAGGAAAAATGAAAAAAAATACTGTTGGTATTTTTATTATTGTTAATAGGGATTTTTTAATTTGTCATTTTTTCTTTTCTTTTTTTTTTTAAATTACCCCCATTTCCTTCTTGTTTTCACCAGTTGCTTACTCTTCCAGATGAAGTACAGAAACTTCCTCTCTGACTATTTCTTTCACAGCATCATCTGTAAATGATGTGTTAGAGGCAAAATAAATTGGCTGAACCATTGGCACAGACTAGCACAATTTTTTTTTTAATGTTATGAACGTAAGGATTAGTTTAGAAACCCTTAAACACTACTTCGGGTTGAGTAAAATATTCAAGATAAATAGACTACCTGAAAGAATTACATTTCTGTCTTTCAAAAGATAATTCCACATATGCTCTGACTCAAAAAGATTTGAAGATGAAATCTAATTCAAATATTTAGTATGTCCATCCCCAAACCTAGTATACTTGGGAGAAGGCAAAAAAGATTAGGATTTCACTGAAAAATTAAGTAAACTTGGAAAGTCTTTTTTTTAAAACTTCCTATTCAATCTGTTCTTCCAGTAGTGCACACAGACATATTTTCTTTTTTTTTTTTCTTATGTTAAAAAGGATTACAACTTTGAAATCAAAGGAAATGAGGTACACAGACAATCAGCTCTATCTGCTTCATACAGGATACAAGAAGAATTTTTAAGCCAGCAGACAAGATACAACTTCTATAAAGAAATATGGGCTGTGGTTGGATAGGACTGAATTTTTTCCATGGAAGAAAAAGGGCTTGGCAGTAGGAGTTTTGATTTCTTTTTCTAGTAGGTGCACAAAGATTGCCACAAGCTACTGGGACTATCTACACTGTAATAATATACACTTGGAGGTGGAATTAAGAATACATTTACAGTCTTATTGAGTATGTTTCCTAATTTTGCATACTTAATTGTACAAATTAAGACTTTGGAACACTGGTTTGCATGCACTATATATCTGATAACATAAAACCAGAGAAATCTCCCAGAAATTCACACGAGAAACAAATTTTAATTACTTTAAGTGTTCATTGGTCATTCTACTTAGCTAAATTTTTAAAATCAGCGCCTCACTTCCTTTTTTTTGCATTCACTACCAATTGTTTGCATTGAAAACACTTTGAAACATTTCCCAGTTTCATGTCATGCTTGTCTTGGTCTCTTCCAAAAATTATAATGACATCATAAATATTCAAAGACTCTCTACACCATTGCATGACTTGTTAATTAAACTTGATACTTCTCAGGTGCTGATGAAATTTCAAATATCAATCTTCTACAACACTATGGTTTTGCATGTGTTGCAAATAGCATGCTCATTTTATATTTAGACTTGAGCTCAACTAACATGTTCACAAAGATACGTGAAGGCTTTACAGAGTCCTCACGTGGATCTAGACAGAAAACTGAAGGCCCTGTAATAAATAACACTGATATATCATTGTAGAAGATAGGGAGAAGTTTACTGTCATGATACCACTACCTTTCTGCAAATTGTGGAAGTCTGTACACCTTTAACCTATCTAATTTTTCCCACATTTTTATTAGCATGTTTTAGTCTGGAATTATCAGAATAATGCTTTTGTGCAGTCAAGAGTGCAGCCAAGTTCCTGTCGGCAGTGCTTTTCTCTGTATTCAAGTATTAAGTTCCTCAGGGACAATAAATTCCTTTCAACAAATGCAAACAAATAGTTCTGCTTTACCAATCCATTTAGTAGGCAGTGAAAAAATTACACTAATTCATGCATATTGATTTTATATATTTTTATACATTTATATATATGTGTGTGTATATAGGTATATGTATCTTTGACCACTTAGACGACGTGATGAATTAGTGAATATGAGTAACAGAGCAAAGAGTTGGCTCTAGGATTCAGCACTCATCAGTTTCCAGTAAACAGTTCTGAGAACAGAATCTGAGTTCCAGCATAGGGCTTTGCTGTCTACATAACAGGCGCATCCTGCCTTGGTCCTCCTTTTGAAGCCATTTGAAACCTACTAAAATATCTCAGACTAAGGGATTCGCTAGCAAACATATCCAAAAATGAAAGTACACAGGTTATAGAAACTTTACAATATGCTATCCTGTAATGATCAACTTATTTTCTTGTCTAGTCAGGGCCTGCAACCTCTGTAACCTTTGCTATGAGAGGAGAATTTAACACAGACTCTGTCGATAGCTTTCTGAAGCTCTACATAATAGCTTTTCTGTGCTCATACGGGAAAGAGAAAAGTAGCCCTCAGTCTGGAAATCTGATCAGTTTATTCTCTGAGCAGTAGCCAAAGTAATTTTTTCTCACAATTAAATTCACTACTAAAATCTGTGTATATGCACACGCACATATACTGTAGCCACTATTTCACATCCATCTATCTACCTATCTACCTACCTATCTATCTATCTATCTATCTATCTATCTATCTATCTATCTATCTATCTATCTATCTATCTATCTATCTATCTATCTATCTATCTATCTATCTATCTATCTATCTATCTACCTATCTATCTATCTATCTATCTATCATCTACAGTAACAACTCACTGCTTTGATTTGCCTAATTTGGCTTTCACCACTTTTTAATTTTAAAGAACTCCAGGGTTCCCGAGTATCTAATATTTAGATGTACATCCAATGCTAGATAAGGAGCGATGGTAAATCAAAAGCTGGGGAGATCTGACAAGCCGGAAGAATTTTAAAGAGCATACCAAACATTTCTATAAATAAGTATTATGAGATCACCACTTTATTGCATGGGATCCATTAGAAAGCTACTTCCTCAAAGCTTCCATTCTTTCATAGATACACATCTGCAGCTCCAACAGCTGTAATACAATAGAACTTAATATTCTCTAATACTGTTCATCCAAACTGCAGCTCAAAGCACTTTCTGGAGGTGCAATAGCAGATGGAGTGAGAAATTAATATGTGGTTTTACAATGAAGTGACTACAAAATAGTTCTGTGAAGTTTTGTGTTTATCATCTCTCACTGATCCCACAGCTTTGTTTAGGTTAGCTTAGTTTATGAATAACATATTGATTTTTTTTTTAACTACCGTGCTTCAGACTCCATCAAGCTGATTTATTTCCTCCATATGCTTTTTCAAGACTAATAAATGATTGTTCAAAGAAAAATAAAATCATGTTCAAAATGGAACCCAACCACTCAAAAGCTAGTATTTAATTACGGATGGGAAGCAGTGTCTGCATCGTTCCATTGGTTTCTTTTTACTCCGTGTGTATTTCTGTCTTGATTTAGCCTTTGAAATATCCAAAGGCAAGAGTTTTCACTTGTTACTGGTTCTTCTAAACATACAGGAACATATGTTCTGTGGGCAATCATTGTTACATATCTTGCTTTTTAACATTACTAAGATTTCTTAAATAAGAATTACAATACCCTTGAACTTCATTTTAGCAGAAACTGTTTTCACTGAGAAATAGTAAATCAATTATTTTACCCAATATGCAAGTCTAACCGTTGCTTTGTAAGGAATACCTAAAGACAAACCCTTGTTTAAAAAAGCTTACAGAATAGTTGATAAGGTAGACAATGAAGGGCAAGAGGTGCTGTAAGGAATATCTAGAAAAGGACCCTGCTCTAAAAGGAAAAATAATCACAATATCTAGATGTATACTGGTTCACCAGTTCTATATATCGTTGACCTAGCAGTGTAGGCACCATCCTGCTGCAGACAGCATGGCAGGTGTGATTGCTCTACAGTGATCTGAAACACATGAAGGCACACATATAACTCCAAAGTAGATGTTGGCAAGACATAGACAACCTGGAAGAACCATGGGTACAGTAGTCAAAGAAACATGAAGAAGGTCCCAAAGCTGGTCTCATCAACAGTAGATTCAAACATGACAGCAACTTGCCTGGTCATTGACAGAAATGGGGGAAGCAGGACTGGTTTGAAAGCAAGACCAGGATGTCTACATTAGATCAGCTATACAAAGTCCAGCAAATTCCCAACACTAACTGTTGTTTTGGTACCAACACACAACTTGAAATACTTGATAATTTTATGCCTATCACATAGAATTACAATCTCAGAAACTGGAATCTCCTTCCAAGGGTATTAGATAATAAATAGACCCTGGATCTTTATTCTGTCTCTAACGGGGGTGGGAGTGTGGAACTCCACCACCAAAAATACCCAAACCAAACAAAACAGTCTCTCATGCCAATGGGAAATACTTCAGAAAGAAGTTTTCAGGTGTTTTTCTGTTGTCGCTGTTTGGCTTTTGTTTGGTTGGGTGGGGTTTTTTTGTTTGTTTGTTTTTTAACTTGTTGTCTACACTGTGTATATAAATAATAATAAAGGCACTTAATCTGAGTTTATTAGTTACAATTACATCTATACTTTCATTTGATGCTACAAACCCAAACTACTTCAAAAGCATGGCAGTGACTTAAAAATATCCATCCTCTGATTATCAGTAGAGATATCACAGAATTCACTCCCATTCAAAAAACCTGTATTCAAGACCTCAGACTTGACAGCACCTCTGTCCTCATCTACATTTTTCAATGGACCACACATCTTGTCAAGCAGACGGTATCCAGGAAACTGTTAGAAGGGCTTAATTATTTTCTCTGTGAGAGTGTGAGCTGATATGGGATTTCATTAAAAGCTAAATACTTTTATGGTTATGAAATCACTGAATAAAATCAGGTTAAATGCAGAAGTGTGTAAGATTCACAGATTCACCTGAATCAACACTGGCAAGAAAACACATGGTTGCCTGAAAGACAATTTGCTATTCCCAATCTGCCCTGACAAAAGAAAATTTCTTATAAAATGTGTACCATGTGCAATTTTTTTTTAGGAAGGATCAGTCTTGGAGTAAATAACATTCTGTAGCAATTCACATTATCAGCATGTGACACTGTAATGCAAGGATAGAGTATAATTTATTTTTCTGCATCAGACCTCACTCATAAAATTGCTTTCAGTGCTCCACATAAGACTGTAAGAATTGCCATAGAAGAACAGACCAACACCCCACCAAAAAATGCCAATGGAGGGGAAAATTATATATGAACACATGTGTGAAATTTGGCTCAAGATTCAGTTCAGGTACCTGGGTGTCGTGTGTCCCCCCCTCATTTTTTTCTTTTTCCTCTCATTTCCAGTCTCACGTGGGCTTCTGTAGGACAGGATGCAACTAGGAAGGGTGACCTAGTACTCAGATCAAATAGTTTCATGTTCTACACACAAACAAATTACATCTGTTTGCTCTAATCAGATTGTGGAATATTGAAGTGCTTCTCATGTTATTATATAGATTTTTGGGTTTTGAGACAGTTTTACTCTGTTTGTGGGTTTGGTGTTCAGGTTTTTGGGGGGCTTTGGCTTTTTGTTTATTATTTAGTTGCTTGAGTGATGCATGATTATTCCAGAGGTTTAAGCATTCTGTTTGCTTTAATACTATGCCTCATTAACACACAAATAGTTCTAATTAAAGATCACTGAATGTAAAGTATGAATAAATCTTTATCACTTAGGGATTATGCCGGAGAAGAATTTATTTGGTGCATTTGACAGTATTTGGGCCTGCTGAATAACAATCTTATTGTGATTTTCTGAGGTAGTCACATATTGTTGACTATTGCTATGCCAATTACTTCAGAAAGGGATTTGTGTTGTTATGACTGGAGTCCTGGGAATGACACACAGCTTTCCCTAAATAAGGTCTACCATGGAATATTTCAAAGAAGCCAGCATTGTTTTTCTTTTTTTGTGTCCCACCCACCTTTTGCTTTTGCAACTAGTCTCTTAAAAAACTAGAATGTATCATCATGGCTCATCGTCATGTTGGATTTAATAAATAAATAAATACAACAAATTATTGAGGAGACATTTCAAACCATATTCATGTCACTAAAGACATTTATTCAGTATGTGGCAGGAATCAAAAAAGTGAGTTGATATTGCATTTAGCAGAAAACATGTAATCTTGGCTTTCAACTGTATTCTCAGTATTATTTCTGTTTATTTGTCTAGAGCAAAGAGCTTTGAGAAGTGAAGCTAGAACACAAGACCTTCCTCCACTGGATGTGGTCACATGGCTCCTTGTTTTCTCTTCCTCTAACTTTAAGAATCTTCCAAACTTTGTTATATTGTTGCTCAACTTCAGAAAACTTCAGATATAAAGTATATTACAATTTTTTTGCCATTTGATATCTGTAGGGAAGTGGAAGATCTGATTTCATATCTCTCCAGACTGAGAAGGGAAATCGATGACAAGTTCTCTGAGCAGCAGACTGTCTGTATGAAGTGGGCAGCATGCCCCCTGGTGAGCTATCTGAATGTGATGGTGTTGGCCTTTGGTTTAGAGGGGAGGTCAGAGAGAATATTGTTACCAGCTGGCCTCCAGAGATCTCTTCCAAATTCAATCCAACTTCAATTATCACATGATTTCACACTTAAGCAGTCTCAAAATGAATCCACCAGCCTTTTGCAAGATATGGGCCCAGCTCTACCACGAAGCCAAACTAGAGTTAAGACATCTTTCTCTTGACGTAAGCAAGAAAAAAACCTTCCAAGTGTAAGAATCTTACTATTTTCTGTTGGTGGAATGGAGTCACCTGTATCAGAAATATCATTAAAATGGAAGACTTTTGAGTAGCATCAGGGAACACTGGTTCTTATGTTCTTCCTGCTAATCAAATGCTGGAGTATGCAGATACTGAAGGCTGTTCTTACCTGATAGTAGGCACAATGTGGTCATGCTAGGCCTTATCAAAACCACCTGGAACTGAAGAAAGCCTTCACAGTATTTCCAGAGCACTGGATCAGATTCCTATGATAAGTCACATTCTTATATTGAATCAATCATCTGGGGCACTAAGTTAAGGTTCTTACTATGGCTATTACCTGATTTTTTTAAACTTAAATGGAAATACAGCCTAAATAGGAATGGAATGACTATTCTCAATTTTATTAGTTACACTTCTGTCCAGATCCTCATTGATACTCACATTTAGAATGAGTATCATGCTAAAGTAGGTTTGACATTTTGCAGTACTGTGCTTATAACTTATGTTTGGTACATGAAAAAGCTAAATATGACAGAGATTGAGAGTTCAACAGAAAACCACTCTTTATGTAGGTGTTTTCCAGTAATACTAATTGGGGACCAGACTGCTACATGCTGCTCTTTTTGGCACTGGTTTTGCCACTGAAGTTTTTCCTCATACTGTGCAGCAACATGGAATTCCATCAACTTTGTTCTTATCCTTCTAAGGAGTAGAAAAAACTCTACACTGAAACTGAAATAGAATCCAGAGACCATGAGAGAACCAGAACACATTTTCACTGACTTGGAATTTATCAGTCATATTTGTCTCCTGGACTGTTCTTCACAACTATTTTCCATTTTCATACTTCTGTTTCAGAAGAGTAGACATTACTAAATGATTTAAAGAGAAGACAGCTGACCATTATAGGAATGCACTGCGGTTTGTCATTTTAAACTCTTCCCCAGAGAAACATTTACTTTATATGACATTCAGTGCTTCCACCTCCTTAGATAATCATGTACAGTCTAAGAAAAAGATATCTGTTAGCATTCTAAACTGCTTTAAAAGTATGCTATACAAAACAACATTTTCTCATATGAAACCATAATACAACTGTATAGCCTTGCTCTCCTGCTGTTATTTGTAATGTAACTAGGCTTCTTTCTGAGTTCTTATGCTCAGCAAAGTTTCATTTCTACCTGTACTGGAAGAAAGCTAGAAATTAAAATGCTGTCCGAAAATATTAGATAGTGGCACTGTATATAGATCAGGACTGAGATATGGATGGACTTATAATGACCTCCAGTCCCCTTCCTCTAGGAATTACTACCTCACTATTTATAACGTTTGAGGGGTGGCACAGCTTTTGTCATCTATCCAGCTTAACCTTCCAAGAATAGACTTTTAGTGATGCTTGTATGTTCAATAACCCACATAGGTATACTATATTTATACTTCTCAAATTTTATGTTTGATCTGTAGAAGATATGAAGAAACTGCCATTGCATCAGTGCTCCCAGTGCAAGGACATCAGGGATGAAAACAACATTCCTCCGGAGTTATTTTTAAAACTGTGACATTAGCAAAGGTCCCAACTTTACATCTGTTGTCCACTGAAAGTGTTCTACAAGCACCAAAGCCGTATTTGCTTTTATACAACAACCTGAAAAGTAGTAACATAGTGGCTTATTTGACCAGGTGATGGGCAAACTCAATATATAAGAAAAATGTGACAGAGAGCTCAAAGGTCATGTTTCAGGGGATACACAGGGACTTCTCTGAGACCAGATGTCAGGTCAGATTTACAGCCCAGGCAGTTTGCTTGCCTGTAGGAAAATCCCTGGAACTATTTCTGGGGCAATCCAGACTTCTCCTGAATAAAAACAAACACATGGATACTACGTAGATCTAGAAAACAATCAAGAACGCGTTGTTTAATCATAAAACCCAGCATTCTGAATTTGAATATTTGTTCACAAGTATTAGATACAGAAGATGGTTTGAGTTTGTTCCCCAAAAGATCTTGCCAGATCACCTGCCAAATGAGAACCCAGAATACAGTGACATGTCAGCATGTCACCAGAACAATATGGACGATCTAGATCAGGCAGGTACAAGGTAACTGTAGCTCAAGTAGTATGTTAAGAAAAGCATTCAAGTAATCAGAAAAAGGCTGATACTACTGAGAAATAGGTAGAAACAGTAGACGTAGATGCATCTTCTGTTTCCGTAGCCAGAATTTTATCAAGGCAGCGTGACTGAAAAAACAAAGGCAGATTTTCAACAGTGACAAAACCCAAAACGATGCGAAAGCAGTTGATTGAGACAAAATCTGCAGCACTAGAATATTAAGTTTGAACTGAATTTAAAATACATGTGAAATGGCAAAAGGATAACATATAGATCTGAAATTCGTGATAGGAATAGCTAAAAATATGGTAATTTCATTTTTTTTCTTTTTGATGCTTTACTTTTATCTATAAATACTACTTCCATTGTATTTTTCTTAAGAAATTAGATATCTGTGTTCATTACTTTTTCCTAAAGATGCATGAAAATGCTTGTGCTAAATTAGTTGGTCATTGTCATCATAACTAGTTGAAAAGGTCATACAACATGTAATGAAATAAAATGAAGTCACAATAATGGTAATAAAGATATTGTAAAGAACTGAGCTTGAAATAAAATTGTGATTTGGGGATCAAATTTTGTCAGGCTTACTGAATTAAGTCACAACTAAAACTAATTGGTGTATCACCACAGGAAAAAAGCTGTCACACTCTTTATTTAAAAAAGTAAACAAAACACAAAAAAACCCAAAAACACAAAAGTGGGAAGTTAATGGTCCTGCTATGTAACTCAGCCTGATGGATTGTTTTAATCCAAAGTTTTTTGGATTAGTACATTAGTTTCTTTCAGTAACACACATTGCTATCACATTTCTGATAGGAAAAACATTCACAGCGGGGTTTGGACTTCATCTCAGTCAGGGTTTGTAGCTGCTCCAAATACTTTTTCAGCACGGCCATAGAAACAGTTACCCTCTACAAGTAGATATATTAAATTAGGGGGTTTGGTCATTTTGTTTGTTTGCTTGTTTTTTAATCTAAAGTAAATATATAAATATATTTTAAGAGCCCTAGTGAGGTCCATGAAGGATCTGTAATTTACTTCAGAATGATCAAGAAAGCATCCAGAATGTGTGTGATCACTCCTCAGGATTTGCTATGGTGAGTCAGACCAGCAGTACTTCTGTCTCAAACAGTGACCAGTGGCAGACATCAAAGGAAAGGGTTTAAGAATTATGGAACACAGGATGTCATCCAGGTGGCATGCCCTCCCACCTGCCAAGAGCCAGAGGACTAGGGAGTTTCTGCACTGGAGGTTACATTTGGACTACATTTCTTAACAAACCCTTTTTTTTCTTGGGGGGTGTGGGGAGGGAATTGTTATTTGTTTCTTAGTCCTTTGCAGTTCTCTGTTAAAGCTTAGCTTCACCACTTTTTTTTAGCAAGAATCCTACAGTTGAATTACACGTTGTGAGAAAAAGACTTGCTTATTGCTCATTTTTTAAATTTCTGTCTGATTATGTCAGTGCCAACCCCCTGCCACGAGCTATGTGCAATCATATATACGCTTTTCCTTTATCTTCTTTGTAACAGTGAGGATATTACAGATATGTATAATCAAAGTACAATCATTGTCCATACTGAATACTCATAGCCTTTTAATCACTTATTTAGCTACATTCAAACTTTCCATTTTACTGAGTAACAGCTCAGTTTCTTAAAGAAATCAAAGCAGAAGATGTCCTTAAAAGCTTTTAGAAATTTAAATACCTTCTCACAGTCCACTCACCTTTCTACATGATCCCTCATTGCACTCAAATAGACTTGAATTGCTCCTAGGAAATAACAAAGTTTGTAAAACTATTTTTATGATGATTAATCATAAAATTTGGTACATGATGGTATCATCTACCAAACATAAATCACGATGACTAACATTATGATGGCTTCAAATAATTTGCCTGATAAAGAATTTTGTTGTCTTTTAATATTACATGAAACTTTTAGAAAAAATAACATCATCTTTGCTATCCTCCTACACATATCTGATAAACCTGTTAGTCACAGGATGCATGTAATAGGTAACAGTTCAGCTGATTCATGTATGACATCCTTTAATACTTTAATGAGTGTATTGGGTCTGGCTGAGCCCGGCAGCAGCCCCCACAGCGCTGTGCTTGCATCGGTAGCTGGAAAGGTGGGGATAACACACCAGGGGTTTGGCTGCTGCTGAGCAGGGCTCGCACAGCACCCAGGCTCTCTCTGCAACATTCCCCACCTCTCACCAGAAGGCTGAGGGTGGGCAAGGTCTTGGGAGGGGACATAGCCGGGAACATAGCCGGGACAGCTGATGCAAAGTCACCAAAGGGATATTCTGTACCATATGATGTCTGCTCAGATATAAAAGCTAAGAGAGAGGAGGAAGGGGGTCATTCATTATTTACAGTGTTTATCTTCCAGAGCAAAGCACCATGAAAAGTAGGGTTTCTAAGTTCATTTTTATGGGAGTGTAATGCAACTTATTTCTTTAGGGTTTCATCTTAACTTTGAGTGATTTTTCTGTGTTTCACTGACCAGTTTGCTCCATCAGCTCATGACTTTCACCAACACAGGTAACCCTGCAGCCCCCTGCCACCAAAACATGACAGTTATGTCCACTCTGGGTCCACACTGACATTTGCCGACCTGCAAGAAAATTTGCACTGTTATTGTAAAAGCTCCTTCTTCAAAATTTCCTCCTTAGCATTCCGCCAAGGAGAATCTCCTTTATTGGGTGCCAAGGAAACATGGGGATTAAAGATGAGGAAAAATCTGAGGTAGTTAACACCTTATTTGCCTCAGTCTTTAGTAGTAAACACAGTTGTTTTCACAGTGCCCAGCCCCCTGAGCTGGAAGACAGGGACAGGGAGCAGAATGGTGCCCCCACGCACATACAAGTCTATGTGGCCTGATGGGATCCATCCACTGGTATTGAGAGAGCTGGCAGAAGTGCTCATCAAGGCACTGCTCTACTCTTCTACTGAGTGCACCCTCAGTAACTTTGCAGATGCCACTGAGGGGCGGGGGGTGGGGGAAGTGCAGTGCTGATCTGCTGGAGGGCAGGAGGCTCTGCAGAGGGATCTGGACAGGCCGGGCCGATGTGCCAAGGCTGATTGTAGTGGGTTCAACAAGGCTCAGTGCCAGGTCCTGCCCTTGGGTCACAACCCCAAGCAATGCTACAGGCTTGGGGAAGAGCAGCTGGGAACTGCCTGGCAGAAAAGAATCTGGGGTGCTGGTTGACAGGCAGTTGAACATGAGCCAGCAGTGTGTCCAGGTGGCCAAGAAGGCCAAGAGCATCCTGGCTTGTGTCAGAAATCATATGGCCAGCAGGACCAGGGCGGTAATTGTCCACCTGTATTCCACACTGGTGAGGCCGCACCTTGAATCCCGTGTTCAGCTTTGGGACCCTCTCTACAAGACAGACATTGAGGTGCTGGAGCATGTCCAGAGAAGGGCAACAGAGCTGAGGAAGGGTCTGGAGCACAAGTGTTATGAGGAGCGGCTGAGGGAACTGGGCTTGTTTAGCCTGGAAAAAAAGGAGACTCAAGGGGGACCTTACTACTGAAAGCTACCTGAAAGGAGGTTGTAGCAAGGTGGGTGTCAGTCTCTTCTCCCAGATAACAAGTGATAGGACAAGAGGAAATGGCCTCAGGTTGCTCCAAGGGAAGTTTAGATTGAACATCAGGAAAAAAAATTCTTCCCAAAAGGGTTGCCAAGCATTGAAACAGGCTGCCCAGGATAGCTACTAAGTCACCATTCCTGGAGATGTTTAAAAGACGTGTAGATGTGGAACTTAGGGACATGGTTCAGTGGTGGACTTGGCAGTGCTAGGTTAACAGCTGGACTCAATGATCTTAAAGGTCTTTTCCAACCTAAATGATTCTATGATTCTATGAATCTATGATATTAAGCCCCTGCCACCATCATCTTGTCTCACATGTGATGTTATTCTTAGTTATGTTTACCTGTTAAGATTACAGACAACAGAGATTTTGTAGTACATTTTGATGCACTGGTTTATTTCAGGGATTTGAATCATCTGAAATTCACAAAGAAATACTGTAAGATTCCTTTCTGTCTTACTCTTATTGAAATAGAAAAGACTAAATAAAAACAGGGTACATCACTGTGACTCAGCTTATGAGAAGAGAGAGGTCTTTCTTTGGTTTTTACGTACATATGACCAGTTGAACAATATGACAACAAAATACAACTAGGACCTTGATGTCTGATTCAGTGTTGGTGATGAATGGGGAGAGGGGGAGCAAATGTTCCTGAGGAAATGGGGTATGCAAAGAAATGAAGGAGATACAGTGTAAGAACTAGGGAAATTTTTCCCTTTTAGGTAGAGAAAATCACAGAATGCTTCGCAAGCACAATAAATAATGTAGCATAAGGCACATAGACACTAAAATTTTTTCATTCAGCAAGAAAGCTAAATCATGGACTGGGAGTAGACCTGAAAAGATGTTAAGTGCAATAATAAAAAAAATGCTGCTTTCTAATGTAAAACTGAGGCTCTGGAGGATAGTTTCAGATTCCACAATTTTTTTCACCTTTCCATTTAGGGCCAAAATGATGGGGATGTTAAGATTTTCCTTTTTCCCTCTCTTTATCAGCCTATTTATGTTCCCTTAAGAAAGACCGTTTTGGTTTTTAAGGACTTCTGAGATATTTAGATTTGTGTGATATGTCCTAGAACAACCTAAGCAGTTAAGCATATAAAACGATGCAGTTTTCTTTTATTCAACCAATTGATCAGGTATTACCAAATACAAGCTTGAATTTAAGTAAGGAAATAAACACACTGTGGCTAACATCCATTATGATCCTGTCATCATTGCTGATGTATGGCCCACGCAAAACCCTCCTACATGATTCAAACCTACAGCTGATCCTGCACCCCTTCACAACCAATAGCAACATCAGTAGTTTGAAGCTGAAAATATATGTCTATATAACAGATTCTTTGGATTCAATTCCTGATCAAAACAATCTAAAAAAAAAAGAAAAAAATCTTCACTTCAAACAAAGAGGGTGACTTGTAATTAGGGAATGCCCTATCTGGGACATCTTGAGCCAGTGAATATTTAACTACTTATGCAGACTGAAATGGCTGGAAACCTTTAAAGACTTATAGGATATACTTGGAAGCCTGTTCCAATGACCCTGAGAGATGTGCCAGCAGAGACTTTGCTGCAAATCAAACAGAAATTTCAATGAAATTTCAAGTTCACAAGAGTTTCAATCCTTTTTTGTGCAGATTTTGAGCATGGTGGAAAGCTAACATCTTCTTTTGGAGAGAGCATAATTCATATGAACTCTGAAATAAGTCTTGGGAAAACAGGAATAATGATACTAGGAAAAACAGTAACAACACAAACCCAAAATAAAACAAAACAAAACAAAAGCACAAAATACATAATACATAAACACCTTCAAAAAAAGCAAGCCAACTGTGAAACAGAAATATTTCATGCTATGAATTCTCTTATTTATAGGTCAGGAGTATGTACCCATGACTCCCTTCTCGTAATTTTAATTATGAGAAAATACGTTCCTCAAAATTAGAAGGTCCATACTTTTTAATGGAGAAAGACAAGACATTTAGCAAGAATCAAGTATATTACAAGCAGTTCTAAATTATCAACTGTGATTTGCTTTGAAGCCATCAGGGAATGACTCCTAAGGCAAAAAGCCTAATGACTCAGTATCAGCCTTATCTTTTATGTAATTGATGCTATCATTGCAGATGTAGAATAAAATATTTTATACTTTTTTGCAATAAGATATCAAAACTCTATCGGACAGAAAGAAGAAATATGGAAACTGGCTAAAGAGCATCAAAATGGTATAAGACTAATTTCAGCATCTCTAAAAAATACAGCAAGCTAACATGGAAGTATTTTAACAATAGCTGGATTATGATCCACATGTCTTCCTACTGGATTATTATTCTAGAACTTTATAAACACATTTGTTAAAGACTTTCTTCTCATTTCCAGTCTTCTTTTATTCACGGACATACAATATAATCCTTAAGGAAGCAATTTTAAAATGTTCTGACATAGTCAATAAAAGTGTTTATTCAGTTCAAGAATAGGAAAAAAAATGTGCAAACCAGGATGAAGCTCTTAAATATGTTTCTTCTTCTCAGTATGATCTCTGTAAAATTAACACAATTCTGTCTTGTGCAGTCAGTCTACTGATACAGCCGATGCACTGTGAGTAGTTAAAAGAGAACTGTGCCTCGGGCACTGGAAAATCATCTTTTATGATTTTTAACCAGATCAGTGTGTCAATCATAATGATTAACAGACAATACATAAATTTGATTCAAATAGGATAATAATAATTAGGTACGTAATCTCTGGACATAAATGTAACTTCAAGATCTTGTTGTATGGTTTCCTAATGACATGGGAGGTCTCAAGGCTACTATCATTCTTAGTTATATGTTCTGAATATCTGTATATACAAATAATGTCCACAAAAATAGATAATTTCCTTGATTCTTTATAAATGGCAAGGGTGCTTTTTCCAGAAATAGCTGATATTCATTGGGAAGACGCCCATGCTAATAACAACTATTATAGATCATATCAATTGTACATTTACTTCAGTAGTCTTTCTGCACAATTAGATAGTACTAGGTTTCACAATTTCCCCATGAGATCATCTCTAGTCAGCACCTCAGTATCACAGATTTTAAAGCCATTTAATGAGAATAGCCTTCAAAATATAAGCTTAAAAATTTACTTGAATTTTATATATGTTTGAAGATTTTTTTATTAACTGGAATTTAGTAAGCTGTTTTTGTTCTTGTATTTCTGTGTGATGCTCTTATTACTGACACAAAGTCTTGAATCCATTGGGATTATATGTTACAGTAAAAATTCTATATAAACTGTAGAAAATTATTGTCTTTCAATCTCATGCAGATATTGTTGTAATTTGGATAAGATTACATTTGCTTTTCCCTACAATTAATTATTTGTTTCTTCACATTACCCGTTCTTTATACTATTTTTTTTATTTTATGTACAGCTTTATATCTACCAAGTTGCTCATGTATTCTGTCTAAACCTAACTTCGACAAACTAATGTTTTATTTTTTGTTTATTTTTTCTTTTTATTGCATTTCTCTGATGAAATTATAATTTTATATGGCTCTTGATAGATCCTCTGAAGAGCTATATTTTCTGATTTATCCATTCAGTAATCTCTTGGAGCGTTGATTAGTACTTAAAGAATTTATTGGACAGAGCAAAGTCGGAATAGACATCAAACTCTGTAAATATGTCTGTTTTGCCACTAGATATATGCTGAGCGGATAACTTTGTGTACTAAAGTTCACAAATCGCTGAAACTGAAAGTTATAGATTTACTTTTGCTGGTATCTATGACACTGTAATGTCCCCAAACTATTTTTTGAAATCTGGAAGTGTGTTTGAAATGTAATTTCTCAATAGGTGTTGTTATGTATTTCAGGTTGAACTTGTGCAAAACGGATAAAGTAACAATATCATTGGATAACTCTTAGTTTTGGAACTGTTCAGGACATCTTCGCTGCTTAAGGGTTGCTGCAGAGTATGCCTGAAAGCAATAACACTCACATTCTCAGGTCTAATATTCCTTGCACTGACGCCTGAGAGGATTCTCAGGTGTCACAATTGTCACCCTTTGATTGCTTTTACTATTTGCTGAAAGTGTCTGAAAGTCTCCTGTGCAGGTTGCTGTAAGGTTGACAATGCCTCTTGAAATTCTGTCTTTTGTGACTTAATTGCATCATTCTTATAAAGGCACTCTGGAGAGTCATGTTAAAACTGAATCTTTCATATTAAACTAAGAGTTTTCAGTAGCTGTATACAATGCCTGTTCTTCTGTTTCATGTTGTGTTGAGGGAATTATCTGCAGTCCTTTAGGGTTGCAAACAACTTAACCAAGATTGAAAACCTGAGCTCCGATTTATCTCCTGGAAGTAAGATTAAACTACTGCACCTACCTATTTTCTTGCGGTTTACCTTGGTGATGTCCTTAATTTAGGCATGTTTAAATACTGGACTTTCTCAAGTACTAGTCATGTGGTTCTCCAAAGTTATGTGACCTTAGTTTTTTGGTTTTTTTTTTAAATACTAATAAATGGCAAAAGAAAATAAATGTGCATAGTCATGTCTTGGGTTATCCTTGCTGTTGCTGACTTAAATGAGAAAAAATATAAGGAGACAGGACAAGCAGAGAGGGGAGGAGTAAGGAGGGAAAGGTGTACAATTTCTTTCTCATTAAAAAACAACTAGATTTTTTACCAGTGAATCGAATCACGAATCAAGAAAAACACAGATAAACTGTGATTTATATATAATATTTTCTGAACTACTATGTATTGAGTCTCAGGAAGATTTCAGCCAACAGTTTGTACTGGCTAAGAGTTTGGCAAGGCAGTGGGAGAACCTAGGGGCAATCAGTAACAATCTGGGAAGGCAGTTTATCACCTACTGGTAGAAGCTTTGATAGATTGTTCATCTACTACTTCACTATCCATACTCAGTAGGCATGGAAATAACTGCAGCCTGGAGCAATGACCACAGAGATCTTACACCCTGGCTGGACCCCTGCCAATATACAGCAATTTCCTGCACTTTAAGAGGGCACTTGATGTAGTTTTAAGGCTTTACTTAAAATAAATCTAAACTTACATGTCTTTATAATTAGTTTAACACAAGTCTGTGGGATAACAAAATGCCACCAAAATATACATGCTGTTAATGGAACATGGGAGAGCATCAGGGTTTCACACAGAAATCAGAATGCATCCTAATAAAACTCAATGGGAAGCCAATTCTAATCACACAAGTTAATTTTAGTCCTGAGATTAAAAACAGGGAGAAAACACACAATTCATTAATTCCTGCAGGAAACCAACTCCAGATTTAGGATTTGAAAGAAAAAAAGAAAGAAAAAAAAAAAGAAGAAGAAAAAAGAGCAGTGGGACAAAAAAATTCTGGAGTTAAATACGAATTACACATTTTTAACAACAATACTACTTTTAAAAATAAAGGTTGCTTCCTACTGAATGTTGTCTTGGGTTAACACTTATATTGTTTCAAATATTCTTACCCTTACAGACTAAACAATCAGGTATCTTTATACAAGGACTTTATTCAGTAGCTATAATATCATCTGGTTATTGGTTGAATTTGACACGTTTATGAAAGATATATACAGAAACTCAAATATTAATGAAATAGAAAATGTGAAGAAAGCACTTCAGATTTTGAAAGGTTAAGTTTAAAACATAGTCACCTTGCTCAGTTTTGGGGGTCAGAACTTTTGTCTTGGTTTTCACTTGTTTCCTCACGGCTTTTTCTGTAGCGTGGGTTCAAGTGAAATATAAACCAGTGTTCAGTTCAGAGATTTTAGTATGTCTGGGAGGTTTATCCTACCAAAATACAATGACAAATATTATTTGGCAGCTCTGTAGATTTGTGTCTAAGGCTTGGGGTGCAGGTTTTTTTTAGATGTATATAAACATAAACACAAAAGAAAATGTCATAGAGCTCTCTCAAAGGTGAATCCTCCATGGAATGCAAGCAACAAACTCCTTTTAAACTGTTTGACATAGCTCACAAATTTACTGATAAATTCCATCCCTATTTTTATATAGCCAAATATAAAATTCCAAGTACTTTACATTTTGTTAAAGCCCTCTCATCAAAACTTCTGCTTCACTGTTTGATCTGCAGGATGAAAAACTTTCCTAGATTGGGAAGCCTGGATGCAAAAGTGATTTAAACTTCCAAAGAGGGACTTAAAATTATGCAGGCCAATGTGCGACTGAGATTATGAAAAAGCCTTTGCACATCTCAGAAGTACTTCAACTCCTTCCTTAAAGGACTGCAGAGTTTTAAGCCATCTACATACAACTGGACATTTACTTTCATGGGACTAGAAACACCCACGTGAGATTCAGCGTGCCTAAATTACACACCTGAAAGGAGGAATACCCCATTAGATACCTATTTGGTAGAGTAGAATAGTAGAGGGTTTGATCTGATATTCTCCAATATAAGTGTATACGTCCTTTATAAATGCGCTGTCAGTCACCTGTAAAGATCTTGGGATATGTAGATCTTGGTCTTCCTAGATTAGGATACACAACCTTATCCATTGATCCAAGAGGGTTCCAAAGGAAAATGCAAGATGTTTAACTCCACTTGGAATCCAATTTCCTTATCCTTCTTCTTTTAGTCATCTAAACCACTCTTGTGAAGGAAGATGAGAATGGTAATATTGAGCAATCACGAGTATTCTGCAGAAAGACTATGACCTACAAGATGATTTTCTTATGGAAGAGTGGACTGGGGATGTGGTCTTTGTTTCCATGATTGTTTCTGCTTTTTAACATCTAACACAGTGTATTTACCTGTCAGGGATCAGGATCTCAAATGCCTCTTTCATTCCCTCTCAGTTGAGAAACTCCCTCTGGCAGCGATTCAGGCAGCAAATTGTCAAGGTTGCATAGCAGTACAAGAGAGGGACAGTGATTGTTGTTCTAGCCAGACCTCAATCCAGCAATTTCTGCTGCTAGTAATGCTGAAAGCAGAAAAACAGAGACTTTCTTGTCTCCTTTTTCTATAATTCCCTCCCTGTCAGTCCATCAATTGTGTTTTGCATTGTGAAAGTCCTGTTTTAGATGGAGCCCTAAATCCCTGCAGTATAAGCTTTTTGACCATGACCTTGAAAGCTTTTGCATAAGCTGTTATCCAAAAGGAAGTCAGGATTTCCAAAAAAACCATAAGCTGCCTCTGCCTGCTAGCAGCTGTGCCTTTTTTGGAATTACATCTCTGAGGCTTGTACATGCATGTGGAGTTACTGACTTATTCCAGATATCATATAAATTCACCAGCCTGGTAACACCTGATCTCACAAAACACCACATCCAAAATGTAACTAAAAAAAAAAACAAACAAGCCCCAAACAAAACAAATTAAAACAACAACGACAACAAAACCCCACCAAAACCCAACAACACAACCCAAACCCTAGCATTTAAGCATTTACCTTACTTCTCTAATGAAAGCCTGAATCATCTTTAGCCAATCTTCAGTACAGATAAAAATCCTTTTCAGATACTCAGGGAAGACATTCAGTGTAAATCACATAATGATAGCATAATTCCAATTGGAGGGGACCTTAGGAGGTCTCTAGTCAAAACTTCTCAAAGCAGGGGCAAGCTGTGAGATCAAACCAGATTGCTTGGTGCTTTATACAGCTGGGTAAATATCTAAAGATGGAGACTTCAAAAAAAACCCAACTTTCATTGGGCAAGCTGCTCCAATGCTTGACGATCCCCATGGTGAAAACAATTCTCCTTACATCCAGTTGGGTAGTCACTCCTCTTGCTGTTTATGACTACTCTTATTGCAATGAATATCCACTGCCTCTTGCCCTCCTACCTTCCACTGCTGTGAAGAGCCTGTCACTGTCTTCCTGATGACTTACTTTCTTGTTTTAGGAGAGTGCTGTTCAGTTCCCCCAAAGCTTCCTCTTTTCCAGCCAAGCAAGTCCCTCAGCCTTTCCTCATCACATGTAGTAGCACCCTAGGCAGTCTTTAAAAAGGAAATAGATCACATGGCTCAGAAGATGGGGCCTTATGTAGGAGAAATAGCTAAAGAAAAAAAATATCTTGCATTAACAGCCTGAATTCTCTTTCCTGCTGAATGCAGTTTCTTAGCATTGTAACATTCAGTTGCTGTAGCTCAAATTTTATCCTGTTCAAGTGATAAACTGCTGGCTTTAATTCTTCCCTTGTAGTGTTTTATGGCATCCATTTTACATGTCCCAGCCATTCGTAGGAGAACGTGAATGTTAGAGTGATGAGAAAATGAGAAATGAGAGAAAATAAGCAAACATACTTGTTTTGATACTCTGCTATTTGATCAAAATATGAGAAACCGAGTGATTGGCTAAAGTGCAATCAGCAGCCACAGAACTTTACATGCTTCAATTTTATGAATTGTCCCTATTTCTGAGTTAATTAAAAGTGAATTATGCAGTTTTGCATGATGCTTTTCCATCTAAGGTGAGCCATAAAAGAGTCATAATCTCATCTTTTCTCAACTTTGTGGCCATTAGTATTTTCTTGTGCTCTTTGTACATACACACACACACACACACACAATAAAATCAAAAGAACTTTAAATTCCATAAGCCCTTTCAGCTTTATAAGGGTCCTTGCCTTCTCCCTGATTTGCCAGTGTACTGGTTTTGGCTGGGATAGAGTTAACTTCACGGTAGCTAGTATGGGGCTGTGTTTTGGATTTGTGCTGGAAATAGTGTTGACAATACGAAGATGTTCTCACTACCGCTGAGCAGCGCTTGCACAGAGCCAAGGCCTTTTCTGCCCCTCACCCCACCCCACTAGCGGGTGGGCTGGGGCAGCACAAAATGCTGGGAGGGGACACGGCTGGGACAGCTGGCCCCGACTGACCAAGGGATAGCCCAGACCATACAATGATGTGCTCAACATATAAAGCTGGGGGCAGAAGAAGGAAAGGGGGGATGTTTGTTGTGATGGCATTTGTCTGCTGAATGCATGGGACACATCCACCGCCCACCATTATTCATGATGAAGCCCTGCTTTCCTGGAGATGGCTGAACACCTGTCTGACAATGGGAAGTGGTGAATGAATTCCTTGTTTTGCTTTGGTTGGTGCGTGGCTTTTGCTTTACCTATAGAACTGTCTTTATCTCAACCCATGAGTTTTCTGACTTTTACCCATCCAATTCTCTCCCCCATCCCGCTGCAGGGGAGTGAGTGACTGGCTGTGTGGTGCTTCGTTGTCAGTTGGGGTTAAACTGTGGCACAGTGGCATGAGTGCATCTTCCCCATAATAAGAAAAGGGAGTAAACCAATGAAATTAAATAAGATAATCAGGGATGATAATACATAAAATTTTGCTTTGGGAAAGAGGTCTCATTTGAGATGATGTGAAATAGAAATACTCTTAAAATTACTTGAGAAGGGAAGGGGAAGGGGAAGAGGAAGGGGAACTGAGGCAAGGTGAGGCGAGGCAAGGCAAGGTGCTTAATACAACTCATTTAAAGTTATGAAATATACTTATGAGGTTGCAAGATTCTGTAAAACGTATCACAGTAGGATGAGGCAGCCCCTTAGGTTTCACCCCTACTCTGAGATCTCTCTGTGTTTTCTATTGAGAAATGGATATGAAATCATATTCATCTTAGGGTACATCCTTTACAAAAACCTGGCTGCATGTACATTTAGCAAGTATTTGTGAAATCTCTGGTAGTTAAAAGAAGTTCCCACAGACAGCTGAGAGTGAATCATGAGAGAAAGTCTAACATTCTCCTGTCTTTGAAGTCTTTATAGTCTGCACTGGAAATGCATTCAGCCAACACAAACTGACAATTTCTGATGTCAAATACAGCCATCCAGCTGAAAGTGCATTCAAAAAGTTTAAAAATAATAAAAAAAACCCCTCAGCTCCTGTTTGCTTTGTACTTCCAGTTCTAAAGGTATGGATATCAAAGAAGGAACTGCCTATAAACAGAATGGAGGGTTGAGGTCCTGCAAACTGCATTACGTAGGAAGAACCACCAGACCTGAATGGAGTCAGTCTGAGTCCTACAGCTGATCTTCATCTACATTGTTAGTGTAGGGTCGTGCTGGAAGTGTTTATAGTCTTGACATCCTATGGGTAGAGTCATACTGCTGTTAGGGATTTCTGAACCCAACACAGGCAAGGCTGACTCAGCTCCATGCCCAGATCCTGCCAGCGGCAAGGCTGGGCACATTTTCTCAATATGTGCACAAACCAATGTTTTTAATATACATACATATCTACCTGGCCAGGCACACAGTTCAGCAAAGACAGAAAAAAGAGCATTCATGCAAGCACAAACACCATCGACCAACATTATCCTGTTCCTCTCACTGGCTGAGCAGGCTGAAGGTCCATTAGTGAGAAATATAGATCTATATACATCTATATAGATATTCTATCTGTATCTGTATTCGTATAATATGGATTTCTCCAGGAGCTGGACTTACACACACTCAACCTATGTACTGTACTAACTAGCCCCTGCATCCTCATTGTCCCAGCTGCTGGCACCTGGGCACTCAAAGCCCCAGGGCACTTAACCCCAACTTTGGCTGCTGGTGCAAACCTGCCTTACACCAACACATGCACACACACACACATACACACACATGCATCTGATCCCTCCTGTTACTGTGCTTAGTCACCCAGTCTACTGAGTATCTGGTCTTTGGATCCTCCCATCTACAGTTACCTCCTGAACAGAAATATGCTCACATGCAAACGGGTCTCTCAGTCAAACTCCAGACCTCGAAGTTTCTCCATCTGGCTCTGGTTTACATGCAGCCAGCCATTTTTGGCCTTTATGCCTCTATTTATCCTTGTTTATTCATCACCACCCCACCCTGATCCCTCCTGTTGCCTGCCCTTGGTTCTTCCCTGTTCACATGGCAAGGTTTTGGTAGCAGGGAGGCTACAGGGGTGACTGTGAGAAACTCTTCAAAGCTCCCTCATGCCAGACAGAGCCACTGGCCAAGGCTGAGCCCATCAACAATGGTGGTAACACCTCTGTGATAACATATTCAAGAAGTAGGGGGAAAGAAACTGTGTAACACCAGCACCAGTCAAAAGAAAGGATTGAAAATATGTGCCATGCAGACCCCCAGGTCAGTGAAGAAGGAAAGACAGGAGGTGTTCCAGGTGCTGGAGCAGAGATTCCCCTGCGGCCTGTAGTGAAGACCATGGTGATGCAGGCTGTACCCCTGCAGCCCAGGGAATTTAATGGTGGAACAGACATCCACCTGCAGCCCATGGAGGACCCCATGCTGGAACAGGTGGATGTGTCTGAAGAAAGCTGTGACCTTGTGGGAAGACCACGCTGGAGCATGCTCCTGGCAGGACCTGTAAGACTGTGGAGAGAGGAGCCCGTGTTGGAACAGGTTTGCTGGCAGGATTTGGAACCCCATGGGGGACCTATGAAGAAGCAGTCTGTTCCTGATGGATGGCACCCTGTCAAAAGGACCCACACTAGAGCAGTTCATGAAGAATTTTAGCCCATGGGAAGGACCCACATTGGAGAAGTTAATGGAGAACTGTGTCCTGTGGGAGGGACCCCATCCCTGGAGCACACATTCCAATAGTGTGAGGAGCCCTCCCCCTGAGGAGGAAGGAATAGCAAAGACAAAGGGTGATGAACTGACAGCAACCCCCATTCCCCATCCCCTTGTGCCACTCAAGAGGGAGAAACTGGGAGTGAGGTTGAGCTCAGGAAAGAGGGAAGGGTGAGGGAAAGGTGTTTTAGGACTTGGTTTTGTTCTGTCATTACCGTACTCTGATTTAATTGGTAAAAAATTAAACTAGTTTTCCCCAAGTCAAGTCTGTTTTGCCTGTGATGGTAATTGCTGAGTGATCTCATCTTATTTCAACCCATCATCCTTTCATTACATTTTCTCTCCCCTGTCCAGCTGAGGAGGGGATTGATAAAATGGCTTTGGTGGGCACCTGGCATCAAGTCAGAGTCAATCCACCACACTCCCCCAAATACCCCATAAAAAGTCTTGTATGATCCCAAAATATTTTTCCCCTGTAACCTATAGTGTGTCCTATATCACTAAGCAGTCACCACACCTATTGTGAAAGGTGACCTGGAGAGAAGCTCCTGCTGCCCCATGGTGACGGGTGTAACCTGGGCCATGGAGCTGAGGCTTTCCTGGTACAGACCTGGAGGATCCAGGAAAGGACTTTTTCTCTGATCGGGTTGTTGGAGTTCCTCCACCCACCCTTCTGCCTCTGTGTTCCTTTGTGCATGTAGAGTAGATCTTTTTATCACATAATCTAGCTCTTTCCCCTGCAGGGACCTCAATCCAAAATTGAGATCCCCTAAAAAACATTTTGCAGCTGTCTTCCTCTTCTAAAATACCTAGGTATCTATCTGGTATTTTAGTACCCTATCTGGTATTTCAATAAGAACTTATATCTTTCTGTGTTCATGGACATGCTGTAACCTGCTGCATATTGACATTGTGGAATGACTGGCTATATAGTTCTCAGCAATGTTCCACCAGGTTAACAAGTCAGACATCCATCATCCAAATCGCTTTTACAATGGAGAAAGGATAAGATATTACTACTCCCTTTTCCTTAATGGTTAAAGCAGGAAATTAAAATGCATTTTTTTTTCTTCATAACAAGATTTGAATCTAAAGAGGTCTTGAACTCTCAGTCAAAAAACCCCAAATATAAATTAAAAATCGCTCTTAAGAATAAAATGCATGCTAATTCGCGCAGAGAAGTTGTTTGCGCCCCATCCCTGGAAGTGTTCCAGGCCAGACTGAACATGGCTTTGAGCAACCTGGTCTAGTGGAAGGTGTCCCTGCCCATGGCAGCGGGATTTGAACTAGATGGTCTTTAAGGTCCCTTCCAACCCAAACCCTTCTATGATTCTGTGAGTCTATGCAATAACATACATAGCCAAGAACATGTCAACTGAAACATCACCCCTGCAAAATAATTGAAAGGGTTGCTGCCATAGAAAATGTAAACATTTCAAGTTACAAAACTGATACCAGAGAAATTCACATAACATTAACTATGATTTGTTTTCCTCGAAGATGACATTTTAATGACCTGAAAAACAGAGAAACTTTTTTCTGCTCATTGAATTGCCAAAGTTATAGTATTAACTTAAAAAAACCCTCCTAACTTCAAACCTATAGGACATGCAGACTTCCCTAAGAAAGGAATCGGACCTGGTCTATTCACATAATCAGCTGTTTTTATTTAAGAGCTCTTAGATAAGAAAGAAAATCATCCACTTCCAGTTTGAGCATTTCACTAGATCTTCCTGTAAGAACCTGAAATTAACAGTTCTGTTTTACTTAAAATTTGTTTTAATTAGAGTATGAAATAATTAAATCTTAAAGATTAAAAGGAATGGCCTTAAGTTATAAGTACGCCCATTTACCTTTCTAATAAGGTTTCTTTAGGCATGCTCTGCAGATGTCTTAAATTTGTGTAAAGACATAATGGAAAAGAAAAAAGGACATAAGAAAAGATAACTACTGCCTTGCCTTGGTCCTTTGAGGAAAAGCAACCAATCAATATCTTGCTTTCATACAGAGGAAGGGAAAATAGAAAGGAGAATTTAAGTAGGTATAAGTAAGGAAGCCACCAGATAGAAGGTGGTTGGGTATTTTAAGGGGAGGAGAGGGAGAGGGAGAGGGCGACAGGAGAGGGGGATGGGAGAGGGAGAGGAGATGAGATGAGAGAGGTGAAAAATTGGGAAAAAAGCAAAGAAAGAAGAAGGAAGAGAGAAAAAGCAAAAGGGAAAAGAAAAAAGAAAAAAAAAATAAATAAAAAGGGAAGAAAGTACAAAAGGAAAAAAAAGGAAAACAAAGAGTGATTTCTGCATTAATAGAACAGAACGAGATTTGAGAAAAGAACCAGGGTATCAGAGACCTCATACTGAAATAAGGTAAAAGCATTTATCTTAAACTGAGAGCAGGTCTCACTACAGTCAGCAACAAAGCCATACCAGTGGAGTCACATCATCTTAATTATATTTCCATCTTCTTCAAACATGACATATTATCATCAGTGACTAGAAAAATCAAGGGGTAATGTCTGCTGTGAGAATTATTTCTCTTTTTGCTGAACTCCCATAGCGTATCAAATAGATCATATTACTTTGCAACAGTTCACTCTTCCTTCCTTTAAGACTATGTACTTTAAACTTGGAAAGATAAGTATTAACATATTATACTTGAATTTTCCTTATTCTGAACAGCTGAATTCCTAATAAAACATTACTTCTATTTTGATTAGCAGTATGGCTAGAGTTTCTCTGAAGTCACTGAATTACAGACCAGAAACAAAGTTTCCCATATATCAAGGATACAAACTGTTGAAGACCTGATGAAATTCCTTTTTTACTTCTGTCTTCAGTTTCACAAAAGGGAATGGTAAAGATTTGTGACAAATACACTTCACTTAAACATGGATAAGCCAGCTTGGGATTTTTTACCCATTTTGGTTTTAGTTCTGTTTTTCTGTGGTCTTCAGAATTTCTGGTGTGCAGAAATCAAGCCTATAAGTTTCTAGATTTCAAATAACTTCAGAACAATTTTTATCCAAGTCTCCTTCGAAATATCATTCTTTCAACAAAATGAGGCAGTTGCAAAATCCTAGGTGAACAGGGGTACAGCTGAAATGACTTGGGGGGCCTTGGAAACGGAGTGCATTTGAATAGAGAAAGAATTAAGAAAACATTTTACTCCAAACAACAGGAAGCAATTTTTTTCTTAAAACAGACAAAGTTGTCAGGACTTCTGAATATACTGTTGTGGATACATTCTTAACAAACAAGATATTTCCTCTGAAAAAGTTGACCAAACCAGAGATTTGCCTTATAGAAACCAACCGGGAATCAGATGGCCTCAGGCATTCCACAAAACTAGGTCCTTGTTATGGAGATTGATTGACTTAACTTTGCAGAAATCTGAACAGCTTGCAAATGCGCTACAGGGCAAACTCCCATTTGATGAAAGTTTCTCAGAGTCACTGGACCAATTTTTTCTTGCACAGTTTTGCTGAAGTTGCACCAATACCAATGAAGGAAGATTCTGCCTCTTGCTCTGTGTTTTATTTCAAATTAAAACACTAAATACAGGAAAATTGAGACTGTGGGAGAAGGAAGTAAAGCATATGAAAAGAAGTCTCATAGAACAGGAAAGAATTAATGTAGCTTTCTCCTCAAGTAAAAATCTGCTGAGTTTATTTACCCTGTAATTTTCTTCATATCTACTTCAGTATAAGAGAACAGAGCTTATTCTGTGCAGATATCCTAAAGATGTCCTAGAGATAGCATGTTCAAAATTCTTAACCACTGTCTTGTGCAGTAAATTTTTGTGAGAAAATTATTTAACCAACAAATTACTCCGACACAATGCTGCCAAACCACCCAAAGGCCACTCCAACTTTTTCCCTTTAACAAGAGTAACTACCTTTCATTTGTCTGAGTCTTGTGAGCAGCAGACTGAAAATTCACAGCATCTCTACAAAAAGAAATTCTGAGTTTGATGCATCTGTGCCACAGCATGTGCTTTCATCTGCAATATGCACAGCCTTCCATCCTCCAGCAGCAGGAGAATTGGCAGGAAGTTATAAAGAGAATTTCCTCTCGTTTGTCTAGTGAACCAGGCCTCCAAGGAAGTGAAGAAGCTAGACTCTCCTGTTTGCCTATTCCCTCCACCAAGAACAACTAAGCAGATTGGCATTTTCAACCAACAAGTGGAGTTGGGGCACCAAAAATGTTATTATTTATCTATTTACCTTTTTGAGAGTACATTCAAAAAAAAAAGCTGTCTTGAAAATGTATTAGTTAAACTGCAAAAGCAAGTTTTCAAGTGCTATGAACCAGCAGATTCCTGTTCCCTGTAGAAGCTAAATTCAAGTTTCTAGCACTTTTCTCCCACAGTGAGAAAAAGAAACCCTTTTTTGAAGTAGTATCCTCCCATGTAATGAAGAATGTGCTCAAAAGAAAGTTATGGCTCCAGGACTGTCTTTCTTGTGCACATGTAAACACACATGCATACCCTTCCCTTCCTTCCCAGGCTGCTTTCATGAAACAGGCATTCCTACATACAAATCTCTTTCCCAACACACCCAGGCGGACCCAGCAGTCAGTGTGTCTTAACTTTGACAGCTCTTTGTAGGCTGGGTAAGAAAACACTGTTTTACTAGTGAGTTGGCCAATTAGCAAGTAAAAAATCACAAAAATACATAATTTTGTAAGTCTTGCTCTGAAACTTTACATTAGAGATGTCAGATGCTTTCCAGATTCAGAAACCATGTTGAGGTAACTAGATACTGGTTTCAGAAAAAAAAAAAATAAATCTTGCCCTTTTGTTGGTTACAGCCATGGGCTGGAGGTGATGCTGTGTCTGTTGCCATAACAAGCTTAGTGGTTCAATGTTCACCTATATTTTCTAACCCTTTTGTTTCTTCTGTACTAATGCGGTGACTTAACTGGTTTACATGGTATTATGTACAAAGTTCTCTAAAAAGACTGAATCTCCATTTCATATGAAAGTTAATTAGAGTTTGGAATGTCTAAGAAAAAGTAATTGAATTGCTCTCGACAACATTTTGACAGGCTTTTTTAAAGAATAACCTTTGAGTTCTGGGTGCAGCCAGACAACTATAATATAAAAAATGTCTTGAATATGCAAATGTGCATACCTGTGACAAAACTTTTTGTTTACTTTGTGCCACAGGTGCAAACAGTAGAGATTGCACAATTCCCTGGAGTTGTCACATCTCTGCTGATAATTCCAGACATAACAGATTCTCAATTAAAACATCTATTTCTAGGGTAGCTTTTGTATGCACTCACAGTAACTTTGTAAATAAACCTCCCCCACACTATTAAAAGTCATCCAGAAATACTGCTTTTTCTTATGTCTTGCTATAGAATAAAAAAGACATAATAAATATGAGATCATTGCACATCAGAAATTTATATGATCATTTTTTAAGTAAATGATTTATAGAAAGTGGAAGTTGCTCGGTTTTGTTTTTTTAAATCATGTGAATTTTATGTTCTGGCTAAAATAAGTGAAATTTTAAATATCTTAAATGTAATGAAGTTGCATTGGTTGATGGTAACAATAAAATGAAATGCACACAAACTTTCAGTTCATAGTCAACTTAGTGAACGTTTTTGTTAAGAATGTATCAAGGAAAGGTCAATTTTTACACATGAATAACTTGAATTTGTATTTCAGATTCATATGCTTTAGTCCCTGCAGCAAAACTTTCAACTGAGCAGAAAATATTTTTCCAATGAGCCATTTACTAAAACAATCAAATAAATGTAGTTCTAACACTGCATGAACTACCACTGTGACAATTTGCCATGATTTAACTTTCAAATTTGAAAATGCTGACATGATGACAAAAATGACAAATAACAAGAGCAAATACATTATAGGAAAGGGCAGCGTTCTTTTTATAATTGTCACAGAATTGTGTCAAATGGACATATAGCTCCTGTTGTGGATAATTATCTCACACCTTTGTTTGGTTCCAGTTTCATACTGTGTATAATAATTTACAGCTCTTGGAAAACAAGTGTCACCTGCCCAAAACAGTGCCTTTCCAGTCCTAGATACTCCTCCATGTTATTGCTTAGAGTCTTCATTCCTAAGATTTTGTTTTCCACATCACTTTTTCTATTATTTGTTTCCCTGTATGCTTACAGTGTATTTCCAAATGAAACAGCCTTTAGTAACTTCAAAGTATTAGCAATTTCTCACCTTCTTCTAAAATATTCTTTTGAAAATTATGAAATAAGGGATTTTATTATACCTCACTATTTATTATACTTTAATATTAAGATTTCTTAGAATGGAACCATTCTGTTTTAGTCATTAAAACTATTGGCTCAAGAAACTTTTCAACTTATGTGAAGAGAATTACACAATATGTGTAGCTTGCCCCAGAAATAGGCATTCTTACTGTTGTGATATATAATTGTTCCTTTATAAAGAACATGTCTGATTTGATAGTGCTGCAGATATGTCCACAGAGGATCTAGACATGACATGCTTTAGAAACTGTTAGAGTGATCATTTGCTTCCTCTTAACTCCTATGCTAAATAGACTTAAAAGCTGCACTGAAAACAAGTTTATTGCTAATTGTATTTCTACTTTTTTCTTCATGAAAGACTGTACTTCCTGAAAAGAATTTACATTATAATTTTCTCCACTTTCCAAGCCACATCAAACATTTTTTTAAATTGGAAGGTAAAAAGAAAATCCATCAAAACTACCTTGTGAGGGAAATTAGGCTTATGAAAACAAATAAAAAAACCAAATAAAAAAATTAATTGAAAAGAGCCCCAGCCTCCCTAAGTTTTTATCCTGAAAAATGACTCTTGAATGCACCCAACCCACCTAAAAAAAAAGAAGCTTATATTATTGAAATTGTACTTCCCCTTAGAATGTCAACATGTATTTGAATATGACCAATTTGAATTTTAGAATTTCTAAAATTTTCTATTTCATTGATATTTTGCATAGGGTGGGAAAAAGGGAATTTGTTTTCTGATGAACTGATATACCTACATAGACTATCCTTGATGGAAAGAAACATGATGTAACTTTTATTGACTTAAAAACAACGTGCATGTGAAAATTTGAACTGAATTAAATATTTGAAAATATTAACTTTTAGAGGAATATTTTTTTATTTCCCATTTGTTTACTTATATATATTAAAATTTATTAACAACATATTCCCTTTTAGTGCAGCTTATTAAAGATTAGATACACAAGAACCTGTTTTTTTATGCACAAAACTAGCAAGAAATAAACTTTTAAAGAAATGAATCTTACTGTGATATTCACCTTTTTGCAGTTTATGACAATATAATGATGAATTGTCTTGCAGTAACACTCACTGAAGTCATGAAAGGTTAATAACTCATTTAAACATTCATTACATGTCCCTATCAAAGTCATCTTAATTTCACAAAGACATCTAAGTTTCTCTTTAGGGAAACGCTCTCTCAGGATTCAAGTGTGATTCTTTATTAACAAAATGGCAAGTGCAAAGTTACATGTCAAAACCCTGACTGATGATGCTGCAAATTGGTTCTTCCACCAAAGCAGAAGACTTTAAATTACTGCTTTTTAAAGGTGTGCTCCCTCAAAGGCAATTAATGTGTCAGTTGTCAGTCAGGATTATTTAATTTCCCAGTGAGGGCTAAGAAAATGGGCATAGCAGATTGATGAACAGAACATGGTGCTGCCCACAAGAGAATTTTAATAACGCTGCTGGTTTGCTACTTGTTATTTGGTCTAAAATTTAAGAATTGAAAGTTCAGTGTGTCTGTAGCATTTGCAAAGTTCTTTTAAAACAAAAACAAACCCCAAAACCTGAGCTTCCTAGGAACACTTTTCCTAGGCATTAATGACTTTCCCCATGCACGTCAGAAATAAGCATGATAAAATTGCTATTTGCAGTATAGCTGTTTTGCTATTTATCTTTTTGACAAGCTGTGTCCCAGACAGCCCTATCACAGAATGAACAACAGTTTGTCTAAAAGTTCTAGGTAACCAGATTTTAAATATTCTTTATACTGTGATTCAGGGCAATTATTTCAAACTGGTGTCCTATGCCTTAGAAATGTCATAATGTTCTGAAATCAGGATTTTTTGCATCTACATTATTATTTTTTTCTAGTTCAAATCAGAAGTGCACTTTGGAAGTGAGTCTTTGAGTTGAATCCACTTAAACCTTGTTCAGTTCACATTGTGCAGCATTCTCAGAGTGCATCAGCTGGATTTCTTATAGATGAAATTAAATTGGAAAATGCAATCCAGGATGCCTAATGTACTCTGACTGTTATCAGTTGTTCAGCCCATAAGACTGCACTAAAGCCAGCCTGGAGTATACTCCCAGAAATGATAACAGTGGGGAGGACATCAGGCTCTCAGCACCAACTTTTACAGCCTATAAATCCGTTATGACTGAACCACATCATTTGCTTATGTACACACAGCCCAGATCTCTCCTGCTGGTGCTGTTCTACTTGTCAGCATATAGACATTTTTCCAAAATTTAAACATTTCTGCCCATATGCGAGGAGCACTGTCATTGAAGTAAATTAAGGGAAATTGAGAAATAGAAGCCGTGCAGAAGAACTTTGGTGTGGAAACAGTCATCCCAGTTATGTTTTCCTCCTTGCGAGTCCTGATGCCTTAAAAAATAGAACATAAAAACATAACCTTGTCTTTCAATAGGATAAATGTTTGCTGAGTATACAGATGGGATTTGATAAACCCGGAGGGGTAACTTACAGATAAGCACATGTGTAATTTTTCTAGAAAAACGAGGCCATATGCAGTAGCATTCCATTCTCTGAATAAAGATGATCATCAAAATTGCTGTCCTGATATTTGTCAGATTAAAAATTGCGGTATGTGATATTACTTACATCTATTGTTTTTCATTTTATTGATTCACAATTCAATTTTTCAGCCTTCTAGTAATAAAACGAAGTTTCCAAAGATAGCAAAACAAATTTAAGTAATTCCACTTTAAACATCTTAAACATGCTGAATTGTTTGAGTAATTATTATCAGAACATAGTGTTCCCTTGAAACTGAGACTGAGTGCAAAAAATAGGGTCTTTTCATGTATTCTGCTCAACCAGACATTTTATATCAGAACAGGGACCAAAACATCCTATGTGCAGTTTTCTTGTATGACAAGTCTCTACCTAAACAGTGACACCAAACAATCAAATATATATTATTTTGTTACTTATTTAACAAATGTATAACATTTAGAAAATACAGAGGGCTGTAAACTGAAAAACAGATAAGACAACATGAGTTTAATTTTTTACACTGGAGCACTTATGTTCTGCCTGGCCAACAAGTAAAAGGAAACTACCATTTTATTTTCTGCTTTTGCTCTTCAAAGACCTCCAAGAAAGATTGGGTATTTGAAAAGTAATGTAAATGATGCAGTTTTTAGCAATCCTTACAGAAGGTCATATTGCCATGAAGAAAGAATGCATTATCTTTCAAGAATCTAGTCCAAAAGGCATGTGAACGCTAACACACTGCTTTTACAATCCACTCCACATGAGGCTTTTACATGTTCAAAGACACAGCTATGCACAAATAAAGACAATATGCCCAGGGAAGGGTGTAAAACAGATGCTATTAAAGCATCTATCCATTAAGGATAGAATAATAAAATATTTTATAAAATATATTAATTTCATATATTAAAACATTAAATAAGTATTTTTACATGTGAGCAACAGGATTGTACACAAGCACACAATGATTTAGAAAATACTTAATCGAATAGGGATACAATTCGTGTTTCACTAATGCCAAAAGCTTTTTGTTTTCTGTGAACTTCTCTTATTTCCAAATTTGAGTAAAATGTATTTTTTTAACATAAAAATGTACCAAATTAGATTTAACTGCATGTCCTTGTATCTTATTAATATTTATATTCAACAGGTCTATTATGAGTATGTAAGTGTACTTTGACAGTCTTTGTATTTCTTTTCTGGAACACAGCACATGGCTAACAAGGACTGAAAGCCACTCTCAATACACTTGGCCACGTGTATTAAAATATTTAATAACATTTTGCTTACTGGAAAGCTTGTCTGAGGAAGTATTATTTTCTGAATCATCTCTATTGTGGCTTCTGACTCACTTCAAAATTCATTTTTATCTGAGTCATCTTATTCTTTTTGCAACTTGACAGAATAACTTGAGCTGTTAAAGATACAAACCATGTTTTTAACTCCTCAGCATGTGAAAAGTTTCTTGCCTGATAGCAAGGTCTTCCGTCATTCATTTGCTCCCGTATTAAAAGTGGTCTTGTTGTCACTGCACTAATCTCCACGTATTTACTTGGTTTCTCATAAAAAAATCATCCAGATTTAAAGCTGTTACAAAAGGAAAAAAGTCCCTAATTTCTCCACTTGTTATGTTTCCTTCTTGTGGGTGGCTTTTGTATTGTTCCCTTTCTGAAACACAAAATTTACTTCATGGATCAACAAGAGGAGAAAAATTTCTTTACATAAAAGATGGAGCTGAAGTAGACAGCAATTGCACTCTGAAATAAAAAGGATGGAAAGATCCTTCCTCTGTTTCATGACTATGTAAAATATTTGCATATCTTTAGAATAGAAACCATCACCAGTCAGTCAAACAGTTTTGGAAAAACAAGTTTTCTTTGAAGAGGGTTATGCAACACCCTTGGGCTGGGGTGACATTCTGCAGTGATTCTCCAGAATGACGTGAATGCTGCCAATTTTTATCCTATTGCAAGCTTGACACAGCTTCTGCATTTAGTCCTTTTAGTCCAACTTATTCTAAGGATGGTGTCACTCATGGTCAAACTGTTCTTTATCACCAAATACATATTTAATTGGAGAACTGGTGGGAGGAATAGGAGGAATCAAGCAGTAGTTAAAAAAAAGAAACCAAACCAAACAAAAAAACCCAACCAACCCAAAACCCCCAAAAGTGGTTTTCATTCATTTTTATAAGCTGACTTTTATAAATATACATGTAGTTTTCCTTCAGAAAAAAATGGAATTTACCCCATCCCAACGGCCAAGCAAACCACTGATATAAACATCTGCTAGTCTTGTTTCTGGACCACCTCTGGGTCTTGTTTCTGGATACTGGGATAAAGGATGCTGTTCTTCTGAACTTTTTCCTGCCATTGAAGGACAGGCAAAGATGACCTCCACAGCAGCCCTCCAACTGGTGTGAAATCTCTGACTTTATATTTATCCTCCTCTTCAGGACTAAAATTATTCTGTATTATTTCTGGAACAGACAGAGCAACAGTTTGTGGAAATGTAAAACATACATTTGGAGCACTAAGTCAATTTTCTTCCAACTGTAAATGCTTTGTGTATTTCCATATTCTATTTAAATGTAGGAAACAAGTTCTGATCCCACTGAAGCCAGGAAACTACTTGTCATTAGATTCAATAAGAGAAGAAATGGCAGGAGACAATGGAAGGCAGGGAGAGGAAAAAGATCTTGTCACTGTACAGACACAAATATTAAATTAAAACTATGAACATTCCAAAGGGAAGGTACTGCTGGGAAATCACACACTGTGCAGATTAAAATGCATTTGTTTAAATTGCCTAACTTCCCTGGCAATTTTTAAAGAAGAGCTTTATCTTATTATGAAAACACAAAAAACCTTTGAGGATTTAATAATGAAGCACACTTTTCCCTCCAATGATTTGTTTCACATGTTAAAAATTTACTATACTGTAAAATCTATATTTGGATGATTTCTAACAAATTGCAAATAGGAATGACAGAAATGCCAAAATCTGAAAACACAAGGGGTTATTCCTTTACTGGAGCAATTTCTCCATAGGTCAAAGATGAAGGAGATTATGAATTTGGAAACCAGCTTGTCCCTTTCTATTAGTGTCAGCAAGGTCAAGGAAAGGGTATATGAATAAGAAAGCATACAATTTGTGTCTTTTACCTTCACTTCTGACTGGGAAGTGATAGGTCCTTACAAACATTTTCAAAAGGAATCACACAAAGTTTAGCTATAACAGCTATGGTCCCTAGTCCAATTATTGCCTTTTCATCTAGAAGTTTGTTGCTTAATTCTGTGCCTTTACTTAGCCAGTGAGATTATTTTATAAGACCAAAGCTACGTACTAGTGACCTTAAAATTAAGGAAAACTTAACAGCTCTGAAGAAAGCCTCCAGATTCCCAAAGAACTGGAGAAGCAGTGGTCAACAGAGAACTGTGCTTTTGAAGTGTTCAGAGCAGACACAAACCAGTATAGTTGCAGAGCAGAAAAGAATGTGGGAGGACGTGTGTCATAAGGGAGGAAGTAAGTCATAAATGTGATGCAGGGATGTGAGCTGGGTGGCTGACAGCCTCATGAAGTGTTCAAACCACTGGATTATTAGGCATTTTGAGGTGAGGCTTTCTTAATACCTCTTGCAAAACAGCTCTACTATGAAAATATGTAATGATCCTTTCTTACTAGGACTTAGCCAGACCACTGGAGTATTTTAAACTTTCGCCAGCTGAATAGACCCATTATAGGCTTGTGCCTGAAGTCCATATCTTCCATCTAAAACAGGCTTATTCCCCTGGGTGCTATCAAAAAAACCCAACAACGACACAGGAAAACCTGTTTTCTCTTCCACGCACAAGGATAGCATTCACAACCCAGGATCCTGAGTGGAGAAAAATATCCAAAGTGAGATATTAAGTTTGATTTCGATTCTGATCGGATCTGAATATGATAGATTAGTTACATTCTGCACCCAGGAGAGCAACTGAACCCTAACCCTTATTCTTGCATTTAATTCAGCTTTATCAGCTTCCTGCTCAACAGATCGCTGAGAACCCCACCCTCATACACAATACAGTGAGCTTAGGTACTTAATATCCTCCTGAGGGTTCAACTAAGTCATGAATCATCTCACTTAAATTTTGCATAGGTATTACAAATGCCTTAAATATTGCAATGCACAGGAAGGTCTATGCATGTCTCACAACTCACTCCAAATCCTAAAACAGTTTCAGTGTAGTGTAAGCTATTCATGGGTTATTTAATTCCCCTTTGCACAACATCACACCATTGACAGAGTGCACAGACACAAGCATTTAAAGGAAAGTGTCAAGAGAAGTATAAAAATTGCATTACTATATAGGCAACAAGTCTGTTTCCTTTAGAAGGTCTATTGGGATCAACCTGGTAATATTTCTGTAATCCCAGAAACATCACATATGTCTCAGGTATCACATCTCTAAAGCTACCAGCCATGTAGGTTGGTTCTTCACACTCATTATGCACAGTGCCTTAAAGTTATATTCTATGTCTTTTAAATTATAGAATACAAGGTGGTTGGAGGTTAATATCATGTTTCCTGTGCACTAGCTTTGGAAACAGGTGTGCCACATCTATTTAGGATTCAAGCAGATTGAACAGAACACAAATGTGCATTTACATATATTAACTCAGAAACTCTACAACAAAATTCATGTGTAACTGAACAGGAGACAAATATCAGCATAATGTTTCAAGAGAAAACTGGTGCGGGCTTTAAATCTGAAAGCAGGAAAGGTGGTTTGAAGAGAGGAGCCTAAAGAAGAAAGGATTTAAGGAGGATAAAGTGTGCTCAGGGAGTGAATGTGGTTCAAGTGAGACTGAAAGCAGAATGTGCTACAGAGATTGTCAGGCAAAAGGTAGAGTGAACCAAAGTAGCCAACAGGAAAGCCGGAGTATTAAATATGTGCATATATGCATATATACCTGTATGTTTCTAAGTATAAGCAGGTAATTATAAGTAGTAATTATCTGTTCAAAAATATCTGCATGCTGCATTTGTTCTACATCTAGCACTGGCTTTTTCACAACAAGGGGTCACTGTTTCTCCTCCCAGGCATGGCACAGGCGGCTTTAGAAGCCCCGCATCCTGAATTTCCAACTCCTTCAAAGCCCATGCATAATCCAACCACAGGGTGCTCCTTTCTCTGTTCTGTCATCCCTGGTGCAGGCATGGCAAAGATTTTTGCAAGGACAGAAAAAGGTGAAGGAAGCCTTAAGAGAAGAGGAGAGTCCAAGGCCAGAGTTACTGCAGCTGCAGGGTCAGGTTGGGAGGTAATAAGTATATTTACAGAGCACCTGACTGTACTTTGAGGCCAGGTAGCTTAGTGGAGAAAGTGTGAGGCAAGTTCCTGGAATCCCTCCCTTAGTCCACCCACACTATGCCTGACCAGGGCAGGAGTTTCCGTGAAGGACCATGGTCTACTGATGAAGCAGTGCAGAATATATCCAGGCATGCACAGGAAATATGAAGGAAGAAAATACTCTAAAAAATGTAGAATGTCTGTTGAATAGTATTTCTTTACAAACAAAACCCCCAGTTTAGTAGATTTGTATTCTGTACAAAATCCAGTACACTTTTAGCAGTACTATATTGTACTTCAGATGGACTTCTAGATGAAGATCTATACATTTGCAGCTTATAACTTATTTACAACACTGGTCATGATGGCTATCAAAGAAAAGTAATCTAAATTTTTTTTCTCTATCTTCTAAAATACAGTAGTAGCAGAAAAAAATTCTAGAATGTGATTGAGTATAGTAGTATTTTTCAAAAAAACACATTATTTATTGGATAGAATACTAGACAGAGTTCTGTAGTGTCTGTGTCTGAAAATGTTCTGAATTTTCATTTGGGGACCTCCTACTTTGAAATGCAGATTAAATATTTTGAAATTATAAAAAATCAAAATACTTTCACTGACCCAGAGTAATATATTTCAGAATTTTTATGATATATACTTTAATATTTGCTAATCATTTTGTTTGAGGATCAACTCAGTTCACTCTTTCATTCCTTTTCATTTTAATTAGGTGAAACACCTGTGGAAAATTTGAATGATATGTATTTGCATTAATTTAAATTATGATACAATGCAATCCCTGTTCAGCTGATACTTCAGATCAGTTACATGTGTATTCCTTTACAAATGATTTAGACAGCTAACAGCTTACTACAGTTTAAAAAACAGTAGATAGAAAGGTATATCTAGATTTCTGAGGTATAGAAAATTTCCTGAGTATTGTCCTCTATTTTTACAGTCAAGAATTTCTGGGGTTTTTGCTATAAGCAATCATTAATGTATTCTGCAGAATTCTACTCTGTTTCAGATGTCGAATCTTAATTAAATTGGAATGCAGTGTGGACAAATTGAACTATTTTCCCTTTGTATGATTGCTTATTTTCTCAGCCTAAACAAAGAAATATAGCTTACACCAATTGTGCAAACTATATATGTCATTTATATGAAACTACGTAGAAGTTCCCTAACACATTTTTCAGTAAGCTGGAGACAAGATTATCACAAGATGACACACAAGGGAAGGATTAATACATGGAAGAAAATGTATCATTAATGTTAAAGAAATTATCTTGAAGCAGCAAGCAGAATACTATAAAATGAACCTGAAATGCATTTTTTTATGATTATTAAAATAGATACTTATCTTACAATGCTTAAGCAGATCAAATGAAAATCCAGGGTAATAAAAAAGGAAATGAGACACTTCATAACATATCTAAAGGATAGATTAGACATGAATTTAAATGATTCATTCATATTTGTTTGTTATGAATGTAAAATAAAACCAGTAGAACATGAATGTAAAGCAGATTTTATTTGGACTGACTAATTGGCTCCTAGAAAGTGGAGCGATAGTATAGGTTATAATGATTATCGCATGTATGAACACACTGACAGAGATGGGGACATTACTTTCCTTGAATAATAATGCACAATTTTTTCCTACTCACTTTCTCCATGTTAGATCAGTAAAGTCCCATTTAAAACTAAATCAGCATTATACAGACAATACCAGGGGCTATTTATACTTTCACCTTTGAAAAGCCAATGCTTGTACAAACAAATTCAAACCTACAGTAAGACCAGCTGCAGCATACATACATACTATTGTTGTTTTTCCTTATGAAATCATTAAATTTTTTCTATTAAAATGTTTTGACAGAGAATATACTAGTGTCCTTTCAGAACAACAGCTTTCTAATGCTAATTCTCAACTCCACTGTGTATTCAACATAGTTATCAGCAGAGTCATTTAACCCCTGCTGTCAGGAGGCTGAGTTTATTAATAATAATGATGATGATAACAACACATGATACAAACCTGAGCAATAAATAGAACAATAGAAGGAGCTTCCTTCTGAAAAAGAGAGGGGAGCAAAATTGCATGCAAAACATTACTAGCTTTGAAAAAGGATTATGCTACAGCTTCAGGATGAAAGGAAGAAAGGATGAAGTTTTTAGAACAGACATTATGCCAAGTTTACTGGACATAAAAAAGCCATTGATTAGCAATGATAAATCTCTAGTGCATGTTACAGAGGGCTAAGTATTTGGGTGTAAAAGAGAAAAAGGATGCATAGTTTTCAGAATCAGGCATATTAAATCAATGTAAAAAGCTTTCCTTGAATAACATTTTCACAGATTCCACTGGAAATTTCATATTCAGAGAGAGTTTAGATTTAGGCTCTATTGCATCCACATCTATATTTCACAGACTGTGAAAGAAGAACTAAATCAAGCAAAATTATATACCTGATTGTACACTGAAATTGGGCTAAGGATTAAATCAGACTTTTCTTCTTTAGCCGATATCTTAGAACAAAAACTATAATTTTTCTGGCAATTCTAATAATTCAGTTCCAGATAGATCTTGCCAACAACAGCAGCACTTTCCACCTCATAAAACATCAGTATTAGTATTATGAGGCTAGTAGGATAGCTGAACTTGGTTCATTTTTTAAAATAGATAGATAATGGCTTTCCTACTGAAACTCGGTTTGGACTTAGTGTTCATTCCCCGTCTTTCACTGAAGGCAGTAAGAGACCTGGAAAGAGATGTAAGACAGGACCATGCTTCAGCAGTGAATGTGCTTCTCCTCAATTCTATTTAAAGAGTGTATCCTCTTTGTTTTATTCATCTAACAACACAAGGGGACTCAGATCAACTCTACTTCTGTCTTTCATTATGCTATAATAAATACATAACTGGCTCTCTGAATTATAAATTGAGCAGTGAATGAAGAAGATGATAAAAAAATTCAGGACAGCACAAAGATTCTGCTAAATTATAACTAGGGCTTCCAATCATTGCATGAATAATAATAATAATAATAAAAGAAAAAACAAACAAAACAAAAAAAAAAAACCAAAAAAACCCCCAACCACCACAATTTCAAAGGGTGGAATTCTTTAAACATATAGAAAAATCATGAAAATATGCTTTAGGGGCATTGTAGAAAAAATTTTCCAAATAGCTTTATCTGAAAAAGAAAGAAAGGAAAAACCTGAAAACCATAAAAAATAAAATATTGAAATTATTCAAATGAAATATTAGATTCAAGAAATACTGAAATAAAACTTTTTCCAAATTTGTCATCAGAATTTTCTTGCAGAATAAAATGTCATTACTGTAATTGCTATATTAAAACAAAATGAAACAAAACGAAACAAAACAAACAACATCACCTCAAAGAAAAAAAAAAAACACCACCACCACCAAAAGCAAAATAAATTAATAGACAAAAAAAATAACCAACAAACCAAAAAGGAACATTCAAAAGTGAAAAGCCCAAATGACACTAAGTATTTCTGGAGAGTGAGTCAGCTGAAACGTTTTTTGAAAAATCATGTTATTTCTCTTTCCATTACTAAAATATCTGCTTGTTCCCCTATCTCTTTACAAAATTTGTATTATTGTCTGTATTCAGCTAGCCACTAACAGATTTGTCCATCGAGCTCTATTGCAAAGTATGTAAAAACCAGTAGAATATTAAGGAATAAATAAGATATTTCTGAGAATGCATAAAAAGCTTGTTGAAAATTAATACTGTTTTAAAATTTTCATGGTTATAGTGAACATTCCCATTCTCTGTCACTGCCTTAATAAGTTAATTTAAATGAGGTGCAAATTCGGTGGTTTAGATTTAGCTGAAAGCACATGAACAAAAAGTTGGTCCCATGGATCCTCCCAACATGCAAAGTGGCCTTAGTGGAGTTGTCTTTCAGGTGTTTCTTTTATCCTTGTGACCTGCTGCAGCTCAGAATTCTACTGGCACCTGCTGTTTGTCCAGAACAGCTTGAAGAAGGTTACTGGATGTATCTGCAGTTATTGAGAAATTGTGATTATCATTAGAGAAAAGTAATTTCAAATATGTTTTCAAATTCTCTGTCTCAAAAATTACTTCCTAAAATCACAGAGCTATGAGGTACTACCACTTATCAATTTGGTTCAAAGCAAAAGAAGAGCTGACAAAAAGTAGTGTGAATTTTACAGGATTTTACCTCTGCATAATTATCAGAACATGTTTATAAAACAAAGCAATCTACATTCCTCAATCAGTATTTTGAATATCATGTCTGCCTTTATTTATTTGCTAACTTTTGAATTATTTTTTGTTTCTTCATGAGAAATAAAGACAAATCCAAAATGTAGGTAGCAAGTAACCATATTCAGCAATGCTAAAATCAGCATGAAATTCATGATGGCCTGTCAGTAGAAGTAGACATATCCAGTCTTATTTGAATGTACTTGATACAAAGCTTACTTCAGATTTCTCGTCCTAAAGCCAAAAGGTCCAGAGAGGCTTTTATTACTACTTTTTGAAAAATGAAAAGTACTGCCCCACAGAACTTAATTTGCATAATTTCTCCGGGGAGATTTTAAATATGGAATGTAAAGGGGTGAAAGGAACCCCCAGAGGGCTGTTAGCCTGGGAAAGTGTTCTGGTTTCATGCCAAAGGGTTTATTTCCAAGTGGTAAGATTTTTCTCGGGGGCCCTAAGCACTCTTGTCTCCAAAAGCACTCAGTGCCAGAACCTTTCATAAAGGTTTCTCATGTGAGGTATTTGCCATAAGAGCTGTCATAAAGGTCATGTGAGAAATAACACAGTGGGCAGCAGCAGAGCTAGAGGACTCCCTTGAGACCCCCTTTTAATGCTGATCTTTTTTAAAAGCCGATCAGTAAGTATAATTGAACAGAGCTTTTCTCAATGGCATTTGGCAAGTGGTTTCCTGAGATTTAGATACTGACCTGCAACAAAACAGTTGATAACGCTTCATTGGAACTGGGAGTTAGGTCTAAGTATGTGGCATGGAATCTGCAACTGTTTTCTCACCTTCACTGGGAAAGATATGCTTCTTAAAAAGCTAAATGAACTCACACTCAAAGTTTTCAATCCTATCAATGGAAATTCAAAACACTTTTGCTGTTTGTAAAGAGGGTGCTAGCTATATTGACCATTTTTTTTGTTGAAAATAAATAAATGGGAACAACCTGGTATTATTTCCTATCATGTTCAGATTGTCATTTACAACTTAACTTAAATACCCTCTTTAATGTAATATCCTTTACCAAAAAAATAAAATAAAATAAAAAAGTTTTAAAAGTGATTTGTCCTCTTCTTTAATCTCTACATCCATAAACTTTGTTAAACCTTGCTTACCACTGATGTTTTCTCAAGTTTTTATATTTGTTCTCATTGTGTGAGCTTGCCCTTTTAAAAAAAAGTAAAATAAAATGTTCAGGTCAAGAAGCTTGTCTAATTTCATATTTTATGACATGCCAACATTTACCTGTAACAGTGCAATAGGTATTGCCTACAAATTAGAAATTCAAACAAGATTTTTGGTAGTATTTCCACCAATACTCAATCTGTGCACAGGGAGCAATACTGAAAAGTCCACAGTAAAGGCAATGGTTTGTGGTCTCGATTTTTAATGACCGAGATTCTCTAATAGCAGTATTTTGACCAGCATTTATAATAACATAAACTTCTTGACAGCATAGAAAACAATAGATTCCTTAAAGCTTTGTACTATTTTTCAACCTTAAACTACAAAGAAATCCTGTCTTCTCCCACAGAAAATGATCCTTTGAGAAATCCTGGCATGTAATCAAATCTGGCTCATACATATGAAATAAGTTTTTACCATCATACACTTCAGATGATATTGATAAATTTGATGGAATTCCTCTCATTCACCTCAGACATGTACATCTGCCGTGATGCACTTCTCCCCCTTCTCCAGACTGTTCTATGACACCAGGAGTTGCTGACTAGACTTTGGTGCCTTGAGTAATGAGCTATATCAGTAACTCTTACTCAGCTGAGGCAGAGAATGGCACTGTCCATACTGGAACTTCTGTTGAATGGTTGAAGCAAGGAATGAGAATGGAGATAATCAGTTATTCCCTGACAACCCCAGAACACTCCTGCCCAGATTGTAGTCCAGGTGGTAACTGGAGTGGAACAATACCATTGTCATCGGGATTTTGAAAAATTGCTGACTCAGGTTGTAGCGAGGATGGAAATTTACTGATTCCTAAAGCAAATCATATCACAGCCTTATAAGCAGAGGTCCTAATGTTACCTAAACTCCCAAATTACCAACCTCTGATTTAGTTTTTAACTATATGTTAAACAGGTAAGGGCTCAAAGTGTAGGTCAAGCTGACCCACCCTCTCAAGTCCTTAAATGACTCACTCTCTCAAGTCCTCAAAACTGATGAATGAAAGGACTTCTAATCAAGGGAGTCAACCTTGGGAAACAAAGAACAGATAATGATAAGAACACTGTTATCTAAATTATGCAGAAAGAAGCCTCCAAGTGAAAAAAGTTCTGGCTGCAAAAGGAGACAAGCTGATAAGGTGTTGCAATCCACAGAAAATTAAAGTAGGACAAAGGCAATAGTGGTAATGGGAGATCCCCACCTCCAACTCAAATAGCTCCTCTGAAAGGGGGCAAACACCACCTTGGGGAGCACGTGGAGTTGGTGAAAAACTTCAGTAGTGCTGAGGATGTACACTGATCTGCATTAGAAGCCAGTGTGAGTGAATGACATCATTCACATGGATCCTGTGAGTGAATGACAATGAATATGTAAAGTACTATGACTATGAAGGACTCTACTGTATATAATGTGTGCCCTGAGCAGCTTGGGTGTGCATGTTAGGAGGAAAAATCCCCCATGCCCCCAGCACTGCAACAAACCAATGTCAGCTTTCTAAACTATCATTTGGTTTGGAGCGTTTTCCTGGTTATGATTTTCAGTAACACTAAAGTGAGACCCTCTTGGCTCTCCTGGACCATGACAGGCTGCAACCAGTATCTCTTTCTGAGCGGGACACTGCTCATTGCTCACAAACCAAAAGGTCTGCAATACTAGATGGACCATTGAGGAAAGCCGATGACGGGGCCTGGGCTGACACCCCTGCTCCTCTAGGCTCAACCCTTCACCTGCTGAGGAATGCAAAAGGTGTTAGATGTATTTCATTGAACTTGAGGGGAACGTTTAGCAAGTATACCTTTGTTATAATACACATTGCAAGCTTGAAGTAGCTAGGTTATTTTTTTTATTTAAAACAAACATTATTGATTTGCTTTGCTGCTAAAATCCTATGGATAATCTTGAATTGAGAACAAATTCTCTCTCTCTCCTCTCCCTTTAGATACAAACCGTTGTCAAAGTCTGAGACTAAGACTGGACCTAATCACACCTTAACTCTATCAGAGTTTAGAAAGCAAGGGAGTCTATGCTGAACGTCATGACTCAGCAGAAGGGTCTTTCTTATTCTTTACCCCACTTTCTATCTCTCTCCCATTAGACATAAACCACTGAGCAAGTCTAAGACTAAGCTTGGATCTATCCACACCTAAACTCTGTGAGAGTTTAAAAAGCAAGGGGGTCCACTCTAAATCTCATGACTCAACAGGAGGAACTCCTTTACCCTGCTGTGCCTTTCACCTTTATACACTATTTCCAACTCTTCTGCCTCGATTTCAATTTGATTTATTTCTGTGCATTTACTCCACGTAATAAGCAATAGAGTGAACTTTGCCATCCAATCTTGTGCAGTTGCATTTCCACAAATTCATATTAAACCTATTTCATTCAAACTCTTTGGTGGTAATTCTTCAGGCGACCCGATCTAAACCACTCCTTTCACAACAACATCTGTTAACCAGTGCAGATCAAAAGGCTTCTTAGTGTGACGTTCCTTAGACGTAACTTAAATATTTACTCTGGGATAGTATGAATCATATTCTGGTCTCTAAAGGGAGTCTGGACAACTATCTTTAATGTGTAATAAAGACATTAGATGAATCTCATTCAGAATTATTAAGTATGACATGTTGAACTCACTATTAAGAAAAACATGCAGATATGATAACACTTTAACCTAAAAATTCTCTTATGAATTTGCATCCAATTTTCTTTCTCAATATTTTCTTTTTAATGTCAATACCCTAATAAATCTATGTAAATTTATCATAATTTAGGTTTAACAGCCATCTATGGCAACAACTCAACAGATATGAAGATTCATGTCTTCAGCTTCCTACTAATTCATTTTCTTTTTTGGCTATAACACAAGAACATTAGCAGATAAAACTTGGATGTACTTTAAAGTTTACTGATGACTACAAATACAGAGTTTCTCCTGCTTAAAATGGTTCTCCTTATACAGCCATTAGTAATCATTCACAAAAGGAGAGGAAAAGAGAAGCTATATCAATAAAAAGAACTTCAGGTTTGGGGTTTTATTTTTTTCTTTACTTTTAAGCCAGCAGGTCCAGCAATCATTTACTTACTGACTCAGAAATGGGTTGTTTTGGGTTTTTTTTAGTTCTTTTTTCAGTCTGTACTGAATCTGGGTTTTCTCAGTAATATGGAATCAATGGATTTCAAAGCCTGGTATATCTAGGAAATGATACTGTACACATAGAATTAAAGACATAAATTATTTTTAATGTATCTACACATTTAAATTTAAAACTTTTCCTAGGTGTACAGGCCAAATTTCCTTGGCCAGTTGGTACTTCCTTTGTTTCTCTCATCACCCAGAAGAATATCCCTTTTTAAGACAAATTGTTTGCCAGTGGCTTTTTACATTTTCCAGATAATTTCTTTACCATCTCAGCTGTAATCATTAGGAAGTAAATTACATTATCACAAAGTTTGCTTGGAATAAAACTCCAGATTGTACCTGCCAACTTCATATGCGCAAACAAAATTGGTATGGAAAGAGGAGCTGTGCTGGGTGAATTGTGACTCATTCTTTCCCCTTTTCTGATACGATCTTGGCTCTACCCTTCAGTTTCCATTGCAGAGTAATGAAAAAGCCAACTTCACAAGACTACTAAATGGAAAACAAAGTAGTTACAACAAAACTACATTCAAACTCTTTGCCATTAGCTATTTTAGTTGCATTTTCTAACATTTTAAGAAAGATCCTTGCAGAGTGCCTAAAAAAATGTGAGTTAATACCAAGGAAAATGTAAGTGTGGAATATGCACATATTTTTGACTTACCACTGTTAACACACCCCATATTACCCACAAAGCACACTGAATCCTTGACAAGCCACATGACTGAATCTAATCCCACATTCATATAACTTCCACTCTGGATTCTCACTCTTTCTGGAACAGAACTTTGATATCTTAGCTATGATGATACAATATATAACTTGGTATATCCAGATTTTTATATTGGAGTACTGAATTTCAAGACATTTATTAAATGAGTCTATAGAAACATTTCACACCATAAACATTAGTGTTAAATTCATAGCAGAATTCAGACACATCTAACTGCCATTGCTTATTCAAATACTCATTCAGCTGCCCCCTAGCAGCTCATGCTGCAAGTAGAGTCTTCAAGCAGAGAACAAAATTAATGTATATATCCATATGTTTTATTTCCACCACCTACTTTCCCAGTATGCATCTATTCAAGGTACAGAAACCCCTTGAGTTAAAAGGAGTTTATTTTTATTTGGTACCCCTCAATGGATTTTCCTTCCAAGAACTTCTCCAACTGCAGTAATAATAAAGCAAAATTGAAGAAATCAGAAATTATTCCCTTTGACCACTCTGTGTATAACAATATTTATTAATTTTAGAAGTAATTCTACGTACTAAACTTGCACCAGAAGCCAGAGAAGTCAGAAACATTCTTAATAGTCACTATACAGAGTGTAGCACAATCTTTTACTTTGGCTAATTTCAGCATAAAAGGACTAAACAGTCAAGCTAGAAATATATGAGCAAATGAGACAGATGAAAATTAAAAATTTCATCTGGCAGGTATGCAAGTCCCTATTTAGAAAAGATCCTCAGGATCTTGTACTTCACAGTTTTCATTGAAATAATCACAAAATTATGTTTCTTACCTAGAAACTGGAATTTCACTGAAGTATAGGGAACTCAACATATTTCCTTAAAGGAGTGTTAATTCTTCCTTCTAGTCTTAGATTACAAAATTCTGATTTCAGCAAAATTAGGATTGTGATCATGTTGAAAAGGACAACTAATGTGAGGCTCAGTATGATTGATCAGCCTTCCTAGTCTCCTTCTGCGGGTGATGGAGAGAGGCAGACTTCTCCAGCAGGCAATACAGAGCAGGAGTCTGTCTGTGGTGCTCCAAATAACCCTTCAGAAAAGCCAGTTTCTGAATATCGAAAAACTCATTAAAAGAACACCATAACATAGACACTTAAATTAGATATCTCATTTTAAGAAGCCTCATACAAGCTGATACATTGCTTGAAAGAATTTTGCAAACAGATAGTCTTTGGAAGGAGGACAGCAAGGGAAAATACATGAATAATTTTTATGCAATCAACCTAACAACTTTGCATTAAAAAAATAAGATGCATAATGAAATATTGATGCAGATGACAAAGCAAGAAGGTAGTCTTCTTTGTTCTAGGAGATTTGTGTATGTACATGCGTGTGTACATATGGGGAGGGGAACAGAAACACAGAAAATAAATTATTTGTAGCAGATAGAAAGTAAGCTAAATATCTACACAGCAAGCTCTTACTGCAAAGGACAGGGATTACCAGAATGAGTTTTTAATAGGGTTTGACAGACGTTTGAGAATAGGAAGCATCAGCACAATAGCTGTCACCATATTCAGGGACCATAGCAAGAAAGCATAGTCTCTGACATGCATTAGTATTTTCTGAGGCTCTAAGCCTAACTAAAGCATTGCGACTTTAGTTAGAACTGAGCATCTCTCATGATTCTGAGGAATAGCATGTATCCTACTACATAATCATGAGAAAGGTACCTGGAATGCAGGCCAGGGATGTGTTTGATTATTCATATACTGGAGAGGCTGTTGTTTTTACCCAATATTACAGTGTTGTAAATTCACTAATCTCAGCAAAATGAAGGAATGGGAATGCAACCACAAAATACAACTGCTATAAGAAATCCCTCTTAAAAGGTCTACCTCAGTGGAGGGCATAGAATCTGTTTTTACAGAGTGTAGCTGTGGTTTGATACTGAATTTGTATGAAGACCTTAAGCTGGTGGTCTATTTTATTTTATGTAACTGTAAATAGAGAATAACAAGAAGTTAAGCAACGCTCTGAAGAGAAAATATTTTTTCATAGAACGTGACACTTGCTAGAGCTGTTACCTGGCTATTATGTCAAGAAGGGGAGAAGACTGTGTGCCATGCCGCTTCCAAGTATTCAGTCAGAGAAACATTCTCAAACGAAAGGCTAGGTAGTCTGTGACATGTGGAAAAGTTCATTCCGTTGATAATTAAGCATTTAACACTTCATCATCACTGGCCATATTTGGAGGTCTTTACTCACTTGGGCTTGTGAACACTAAGATCTCAAGGAAGATCTGAAAGAAGAAGCCTTCAGAACTCTTCAGCACAATAAGTAGAACCCAAGCAGTATAACCAGGTACAGAATATGAGAGAGAAAATAGAAGAATTGTGTGTGTTATTTATATATCTCAGAGGGAGTCTGAGAGGCTTTGCTGGTGGGACTAAAACTCTACAGCTGTCACTGTAACAGTTTGTCACTTTTCTTGGTACATGAAATTTTTACTAGCATCTACCAGCTTAGAAAGATGCCAGGTAACTACCTATGCACACTATTTAAAACAGTTTCTCTCACTAATTCTGATTTTGCACAGCAAGTCCATATAGCCAGTCCCTCTGATACTTAGGAAATCCAAACCTATGAAAGCAACGCAGCATGCTTTGTGATCAACTGTGGCAAACCATCTACTTATTCTGACAGAGCTGCAGTCTCACAAAATTCTCTTTGTTATGATTGGTTTAAAAGCAAACACCTGCAGAATCAAAATGTGAATAACACGGTCCATTCACTAAAAAGCAGAGAGGAAAATGTCAAAAATTCAAGAAATATGTATTTAAATGTGATTTTCCCTTTTTATTTTACATTGCATGCACAAAAATGCATAAATAACAGGGATCTTATTTCCTTTAGTTGAACATATATCCTTTATTTTTTTTTTTTTAATCTATCCTCTCTGTCCCATCTGCTAGGGTTATGCATCTTAAAAAAAGGTCCACCGAGTTTCATACTGCAGTAATGGAGCAGCAGAGCATCTTCATAAAACCATGTGATTATCTTTGTAAAAGTTCTGTTACTAATGCTGAGAAAATGGTATTTCAAAGTAAAAGTAAAAGGACTTTATTAATATAGAATGCCTCATTTCCCAGTGCTGGTTATTAGTGTTCTTTTGCTATTGCCTATAGTTTGTCTTTATTCACTTTCACTACAGAAATTTTATCACCCTTTCATCCTACTCTAATTTTCCTTCTTACTGCTTATCTTCAGAAGATAATAGTCAGCCTGCACGACATTTTAAGACCTAAATAAGAGAGATTTAATACAGAACAGACAGAAAGATTGTTTGGAAAAGAAAGCACACAAAAAATGTACAGGAACTTCTTGCTTCCATTTCTTTTTCTCATAAATACTATGTGATAATATCTCATTTTCAAAGGTTTAATCCAGTAAATTGCTGAAAATTTTGGCTGTAATCCAGCCAAGAATTTAAGCACATGTTTAACTAGAAGCTTATACAACCATTTCTTCGAAGTCAGTAACCCTACAGAACACTAAACTGAAACACAATCTTAAATGCTTTGTTGAACAAGGAACAGAAGCAAGATTTCAATTCTGGTTTCTAAAAGAGACAAGACAGAAGTACCTTCTACATGTCATGCCTCTGCTCCTGCTAGTATATATATATATACATGATCCTATTAACTTGGGGGGATTGATAAAAGAAAAATCAATGGCATAAAATTTTAAGGGGGTTTTGTTTGGTTGGGTAGTTTTGGGGTTTATTTGTTGTTTTGCTGGTTTGTAGTTTTTTCCCCATGTGATAACTGTCCTGAAAATTGGGATTATCCTTTTTTAGAATACTTCTCAACATCAGTACTCATCACATGCAGATTTACCCATCACTTCACTGAGTTTGTAAGGCAAGAAGCGCATTGCAGTGAGTCACTGCATTATGCTGATTTTGGCTGATATGTTCAGCAAGGTACACAATTATTTTCTATGTATACCTACAGAACAACAGGCACAAAGAGTGCTGGAGATTTCAAACAGTGTGTTTTCCATGAGTCAGGAGTATGACTATAGTTGCTTTTCTTTTCAGTTTGGAAGACATACAAGAAAAAGATTATGTCCATCATGTATGGGCTAGGATTTCTTGACAGTGTGTTGCTGGATATATTTGTTAAAGGAAATACAGAAGTAACTGCTAAAATACGTGACTCAAAACTATGGCTTTTAATAATGGAACCATTATGATGTTTCCCACTGCATATTCCTTTGTCCTTTGGTTTCTAAATCCTAAATCTTAAAATTTTCTTAATGGTACATCTGGATGTTTTTCAGCATACACATACTGACAAAAAAAATTACCTTCTTTAGCTACCCTTATCTCTTTCCTTATACTTTCCTCCTCAAACAATCAGCTTTTCAGAAACATCCTAATAAAATACACATAACTCAAAAAACAGAGAAGCAATTTTCACAACAAACATGCATATATATATACACACACACATATATATATATAATCTCCAAGGAAAAATTCTCAGTCTTTTGATGTGAATTTTGGAGAAAGCTATGTTTAAGTCCAATGTAGCTATTTCATTTTATGATAGAGCTCTAGGCACAATTCCAGGTGCCTTTATACACACTAGAACACTAGAATCAGTTTGTGAGATCAGGTGCCTTTGAAAAAATGGGTTCCCTAGAAAAAATCCCATCCCACCTAATTTTAACCCCTTATTATTAGTTATGTTACAGTTATTTCACTACTTTATATACACCTAAACCTCATGCAGATTCCTCTCCCAAGATAAGTGGCTTGGAGTAGATTTCTGTTCTCCAGGAAAGTCAATTACGCTGAGCTGGATCTTAAGCCAAAAGAAAGATTTGAAAAGCATTGTACATTTCTCTTGCTTCTACCTCCGGTCATGTCTTATTGATTGCAATAATGACAATTTTGGCCAATGATAAACATATTTGAAAATTCCACACAAATTTTACAAGTCTAGAAAGATATTCAAGCTAAGTGACCTGCTCATTTGGTTTTCTGACATTTGCATAATGCCTGACCACGTGAAAGATAAGTCTCATCCATTTTCAGATGCATCAGCTATCCAGGATAAGTTGTCTTATACTAAAATGTCACATTATAGAAATTAATATTTGTAAAACTCATAGCTATCTTGGTATAGTCTACAGAACTATGACAGTCTGAGATCACTATCAATATATTTCCTCTTCCAAATCAATGTAACCTGCCATGAACTTCATGTAAAAAATCACAACAGGAAAAAACCAAAGACATTTTGAATATCTTCTTATTACTTGGGTATCCTTCACCTTTGGCTTCAACCAACCATTTCCCACCTTTGTGAAATTTCAGTTTAACAGTACTTGGAGTTTCTTAATCAACTGTGAAAGACCAAGATTTAAATAATCCTCCATACTTCCATACTGCTTTACTGTATGCAAAGCTTATGTTTACAGCATTTTTGACGGGAAAAAAACAAACCAACCCAAAATCCAGATGACCAAAAATCAGTGAGCAAGAAAAGTACATATTCTGTACATATACAGATTTTCTTTATTTCTCTCTGTATATGAACTCTTTCAGTTGGACCTTACCTTCTTGTAACCACATATTTTTGGTCTCAGTGAGACAAGTCACACTTTTTATACCTTAGTTTATGCATGCACCATGTTAAAGTTTTATAAAACATTTTGTACATTTCATCATTTTAATATGCAACAACAATAATGCAAACAAATAGCAACTTTTTCTTCTAAGTTCATGCAAGCATGCCCATCTTCAAATGAAAAGAAAGATGTCATAGACTAGTGATATTTCCAGAGAGGATGCATTAGCATTAAAAATAAATGCTATGCGTTCAGATAAAAGCAGAGATAAGTCTATGCAATAAATTCATTTTAGATTCATGTTATTCAGTAATGTGTAAAAAAATGGTTACAAAAAAGCTTTTACCAGATATATATATGTATGAGTACACAATGTACTTATTACTTTTAGAAAAAAAAAAAGATTTGAATGCTCTTTAGCAAACCTGGATGCAATTAATTTCAAGGAATGCTGTTCCTCCACTAATGAGAAGGGTGGCTAACAGACCACCAGTTAATTTACTAAATAAGGTCCAAGTGAAGAACAGCTTAGTAGTATGTGTTCATCTCTTCCAGGAAACTCTTCATTAAGATATATCTAGATACAAATTAGCATGTCAGTGCAGGGTTTTTTTATAATAGGTCTTTTCGCACAATTTTAAGATGTGACTTTGAACATATTTGCTATAACAATAATAGATGAGGAAAAAATAATTAAAAAGAAATTACTGTTGTATCTTTAGCTAGCATTAACTTGTTGTTAACCCCAGCCAGCAACCAAGCACCACACAGCCACTCTCACTCCCTCTCACCCAGAGGAATGGGGAGAAGAATCAGAATGGAAGGCAAAATTCAGGGATTGAGATAAGAACAATTTAATAGACAAAACAAAAGCCATGCAGTTTCCATGGGCAGGCAGGTGTTCAGCCATCCCCAGAACAGCAGGGCTCTATCATGTGTAATGATTACTCAGGAAGACAAACACCATAATGCCAGATGTTCCCCCTTTCCTTCTTCTTCCCCCAGTTTATATACTCAGTATGACATCCCATGGTATGGAATATCCCTTTAGCTAGTTGGGGCCAGCTGTCCTGGCTGTGTCCCCTCCCAATGTCCTGTGCCCCTCCAGCCCTCTGGCTGCCAGGGCCCAAGAAAATTAAAAGCCCTTGACATGATATAAATGTTACCCAGCAACAACTAAAACCACCAGCGTGTTATCAACTTTATTCCCACAGGAAATCCAAACCCCTTCACTGCACCAGCTACTAAAAAGAAGATTAACTCTATCCCAGCTGAAACCAGGACATTACTGTAACACAGTAAATATGACTTTCTGCCATTTCTAGTAATGGTTTTAGGTTTTAGGCTCAGCCCAGAGCTCACCTTGGCTGGCTCTGGGCTAAGCTGTTTTCAGCACCTGCCTTGGGGTCCCGTGCCTGTTGCCCCTCTGCCTGAGCCTGGGCCTGAGCCTGGGCCTGAGCCTGAGCCTGAGCCTGAGCCTGGGCCTGGGCCTGAGCCTGGGCCTGGGCCTGAGCCTGGGCCTGAGCCTGAGCCTGGGCCTGGGCCTGGGCCTGGGCCTGAGCCTGGGCCTGAGCCTGAGCCTGAGCCTGGGCCTGACCCTGGGCCTGAGCCTGGGCCTGAGCCTGAGCCTGGGCCTGGGCCTGAGCCTGGGCCTGAGCCTGGGCCTGACCCTGGGCCTGAGCCTGGGCCCTGGCAGTGCCTCCCTGGGAATGTCTGTGCGTGGGGAAAGTGTAGGGGTCACACTCATCCCTCAGCTGGGAGCAGCCAGAAGGCATCAGTAAGGAAATATTTACAACTAAATCCAAGTTTACCAAAGTGAAGAGGAAGGGCCCACCCCACTATACAGAAATCTCCCATGCACTTCATAAATAACCTGGTCCTCGTGGTGAAGGCTTGGTGATGCACCAGCTCGTTAAAACTTTTCCAGTCTGCAGCTCACAAGGCATACTGCATTGCTGACCATAGAGCCCAAAGGAACCTCACCCACTAGAAGGGTGAGAACAGGATCAGGTAAAAGGGTAAAAGGGACATATCCCAGCCAGTTCACATGCAAAAATTGTAAGAATATTATTACAGACCTCTCAGTATTAGTTATTTATTTAGACAATTGGACTGTTAAATAGTTAGTTGGACTAACAACATATTCATAGTTGAATGTATATTATGTTCCTTTTTGCTTACAAGACTCTAAGTGCAATAGAACATAATGGAACATAGTGACAAGGCAATAAACTGCTAAAGAACAAAGTTGTTCACTTTGGTAGAAAAAATTCTGCAGCTGTCACATAAGACTGAAAATCTTGGAAGGGAAAGATTAATTAAAGTCATAGTTAGGTAATAGCCCTTCTGTTTTCCTCCACTCTGCTCTCACAAACCTTCTGTGCCTGAGGATTTAGAGCATTTTTTTTTCTTTTTGCTAAGAAGGGCTGCCTTTCTAACACACATTGACTGCTGAAATGGAAGGTTAAGAAGGCAGGTAACTAAGACATGCTGGGCAACAGAATATGCACGTGGCATCACAGAAGCAAATGTGTACCTGTGAATGGACTTGGCTGTTTGTTTATTCTTTAATCCAGGGTAGAGGGATCTCCCCATCATTTCCCTTAATACCTTTGCAAGGATTTCTTTCACATGGAATGAAAGAGTGAGTTTTACATAGTTCTGTGCAGCATGTTATGATTTGCACCCAAAGCATTTGGGATTGTGTTTTTATATATCACAAACTAAGAGTTTGTCTAGGTCAATATTTAGTTGATAAAACTTTAAGGAGCAACCAGAGGTTCAGAGACTATAGATCCCGGGTCCTCAAACTACGGCCTGCGGGCTGGATACAGCCCCTCAGGGTCCTCAATCTGGCTCCTGGTATTTACAGACCCCCCGGCCGGGGGTTGGGGGTGGGGGAAACCAAGCAGCTGCAGATGACTGCCTGCCACTTCATCCGTGCGCCAGAACCTTGGTTAAAAAGTTTGAGGACCCCTGCTGTAGGTGGTCTTCTGCAATAATATGCAATAATAGGCTCCAGTGATATGCTTTCAGCTGAAGCAGAACAAATATTGTAAGAAATATTCAATCTTTAGAATTATGTCTAATGATGAGTGAGCTAAACAAATAGTAGGTGAACTAATGAATATTACTCAAAAGGGAGCTGTGTTATCCCTTATTTCTTTTTTGAGCTATGCAAGATTGCTGGGCACACAAAACAGATCAACATTTTGGAAGTAAGCTGCAGTCCAGCGGTGAGTGAAGTGATCTCCCTCCTTATGTTGTACAAGCCATTTTGAAAATTTCTGCATGTTTTTCATGTTGAAGCTGCTTTATAAATTACTGTGAGCTTTACAGGCAAAAAAATTCTAACATAATAATCTAACATAAAACTACATTATGATCATATTTTAAACATTATAAATACCTTTATTTGTATTATGGACAAGTTCAACAAACAAAACAAAGACACTGAAATAATTAACATATTTTGCTACTCTTATTCAGCAGTGTTCCTCATTTCCCTTGTGATACCTTTTTTTATCAGCTGCCAAGAGACAGAAGATCTGTTTATGATTGGATAGGCTGATTCATATAGTCAGTTTCACTGCTATACAAAACAATAATTACACAGACATTAGTAAAGTAATTAAAAAATATACCAACATAGTTGAATCAGAATTAAAAGATCCCTAAATTCCAAATCTGGCAACACATTCACATAGTCAGTTTAATCCTCAGTGATGTTGTTCTGCATTTATACACCTGCCTGTATAATGCACTGAGATATTAGAAGACATTGTGTGTTTTTATTTAGCCTGTATGAAATTTTTTTCTGAAGAGATGTGTTTGCTGGTGAGATAACAGTGGACAATGAAGAATTACAAATAGTGAATTTCAGTGTTGACATATCTTTCTGTTTATAAACTAATTCAATTTAATAACATTAAAAGACATCATCTATAATAGTGTGATATATTAGCAATAATTTCTAGCTGAATATCTTGCGGTACCCAAATATTTTAATGAATTGTGGATCACAAAGTCAAGAAATACCCTGCACATGACATTAACAACAGTGGTTCCTGAACAGACTGAAATTACTTAACATATTAGGTAAAACATTCTCAACAGTTAAAACAATTCTCACTCAAAGAGAAGATCTTGCTGTTTCCTTCTTATGAAGACATGGAAACATAATCATCTTTTTTTCGCATGAAGATACTTATATTTATATCCTAGCAGTGTAAGTTCTGAATTATCTGAAAGTGTAATTATCTGAAAGTGATTCCAGCTACATTAGTAGAAACTAGAAAAGACACTACCAGTTCATAGAAATGCAGAAAGAACCTGGAGATCACAGTGGAAGTAGTGTGTAGAATGCTTCTGACAAATGCCATGGACTAGGAAAACAGTAATGTATTTGGAGATAATCCGATCTTAATAAATAAAGAAAAAAAACAAATACATCAGTTGAAAGTGTATGAAATCTAAGAGATTTGTGAACTACTGTTGCAATCAAGTCTGAGATAAATTATGAAGTTTACAGGAATATCTTAGTCCTTGATGTATGGAGGGATGAGCCTTAACGGTAAGCAACAATATAAGCAATGGAGAATATTGTATCTAAAGAGATGGTATCACATACGTAGGTTGATAACTACAATGATGGGAGTTTGGAGTGTGGGGAAAATTAAATTTTGAAAGGAGTGTTCACATACAGCTTATTATAGAGCTCTAGGGTAGAGTAAGAGAGATCAGAAAATGTTGAGGCAGCTAAGGGAATCTTATAAATAGATATAATATTGATATGAAGGGATTTCAATTTCCTGGATATTGATCAGAATAAAAAATTCAAAACAGACAAGGGAAGAGTGCCAGGTATTGCCTGGTAATGTACATAACAAGCCATAAGATCATAGGCTGTTTTGAATTACATCTTAGGAAATAAACCATATATACATGGCAGTCTGAATGCACTGAAAACCAGAAATATAAACCTTCGATCCTACAACAGAGAAGGGCATGAGATTATATAATTTGCATTCTAAGCCTTTATTTATTCTTCCACCTCTGAATTGTGGGGAGCTGTCCAACACATTTTCTCATTCAGGACAGAGGAAATAAACAAAGGAATAGAACATGCAAAATGTGAAAGGCTTATTGAATATTCTGGACAAAGCTGTTTGTTCCTCCTCTCCTCACAAAGAAATCTTTCTTCAGTCGAAGATGTGTGTTCTCAGCTGGTGTAAAAACCTAATTAGAAGTAGATTACTGCATCTGTGTGCATGGTTACCCTTTATCCAGTACACATTTTTTGATCAGGAATTATCAATTCCTTATGATTTTTATACAGCCTAGGTACAGCTGTTCTCAAGCTTTCAGACTAGGCTCCGCTCTTTTTATCTGCAGTAGTCTGGATGGCTCTTTTTCTTTGCCTCTACCCTCTTGCAGCTTTTAGAAGCCCTTGCATTCAGGGACCCACAAAAGTCTTCTCTCCTCCAATTTTAGCCTCTATGTAGAAATCCCAGGGGAGCTGACTCAAGGTTAGCATAACAGCCTTATGCTTAACTAGGCAAACCCTGTTGCTTTTGAAAGAGAAGGTATAGACTTGCCTTTGAGAAGAAGCAATAGGTATATGAAGTCAGTGGCCACCACAGGTATATTGAGATCCAGACCAAGCCTTTGACCTTAATTTTCTCTTATCCTTCCATTTCCATTAGCGCAGAATGAATGCGTTAACTGAAACAGATGTGGGGTAGCGAGAAAGGGAGCAGCGAGTGCTGAGAGGAAATGAAGGCTACCTATTGGGACTTCTCTCTCCCTTTTTTAACAAACACCTTCAGTATGCTTCATGTAGGGGGTTACTTGCAGCTTGAGAACAAATAATAGAACCCATAGCACAATGCTCTGTTGCAAAACAAAAGATGAAGCCATATTCACTGAACGTTACTTTATCTTCAGGTGCCATTTCCCTAGGTTCCCTCTTTATTCAGTGGAGAAAAAGAGGACTCTCTAAGGGACTACTTGGACTGTGAGTCTGTAACAGCTGCTCTGACTGGTCTTTCTGCATTAGTAGTCTTCCTAAGCCAAAGGTCTCTTGGTGAATGTTCCACAGGAATCATAACAACAAAGCTTAAATGTACTCCTCTGACATACCCACAGAAGATTATTCCTATGTAGTATAGGATCTACAGTTATGGAGCTTAACACAACACTGAGCTTAACGTATCACAAGGGACTTGCAGAAACCTGCTTTAGCATGAATTCAGCTCACACTTTTTATCCTAGGTTTTCATAAATATTGTAATAGTTTTAACCCAGAGTGTTCGGATTCAGAAAAAAAAGCCTGGAAACTTGTCTTTTGAGTGACATTGGGTTTGGTGGTTGGGGTGTTGGGTTTTGGTTTTTTTTTTCCTTACGTGTCTTAAATGGAATGTGTGAATGAGAGATATGAATAGACATAATTAACTTACCTATTCTTTCTCACTGCTTGCAAAAATCCACTTCTTATCCTCTTAATTTTTGTGAGTAGGTGCACCCTCTCAAAAGCCCCTCTTTAGGAACTATTCCCATTGGAATCTCATAAGTGAAACAACACCCACAGATAGAAGCAGTTGTATATGCTTTGTTTTAACCGGAATAATTCCATGTATTATTTAGCTGCTATATTAATGTACTAGAGTTGAGCTGGATTATCATCAAATACTCTTTTTTTTTTTTAACAAGACTTGGTGGAAAAGCAGATGGACATTCAAGACAGTTTTTCAGAGATACTCAGACAGAAGCTAGACTTCTGTTTGAGAAGAGGAAAGACAATTAAACATAAAATTTCACAGGTTTGAGAAAATATTTATATGTACTGCTGTTGTTGTTTCCTTCCTTTCATGAGTTCACCTAAACCGAATATTTTTAACCAAAAAAGTTCTTTAAAAAAATATATAGAAAAAACAATTTCCCTAGTTGTGTTATGAGTTATGAAACAACATGTAACTTAATGGTTACATATTACTTCCCATAGCATTTGATGCTGCAGTCAGTGTGTGTAATGGACAGTGTCCACTAAATCAGTTGGTATGTTATTCAGCGTCCTTCCCTTTCTCAACTAAATTTACAGCTCTATATTCAAAACCAGCTTTGAAAGGAGAATCTGAAAATTGCTATAGATTTTTCTTGGCCATTTATTAAGATAAATCTTCTTTGTTTCTCAGAGACTTTATTTCATTACTGTCGTGTGAGAGGAATGTGTGTTATTTCCATTTTAAAGATGCAGAATGGAGATACACAGAGGTTAAGGCTGGACATATCCAATCACCATAGATGCATTATTTGAAAAACAGATCTGTTCTTTCCCTTATATAGCACTTCTTCCTTTACAACTGTAAGGACTCAGTACTTCTAGGATTTCATTCTCTGTCCAAGTTTTTTTCATGGTGACCTGACCAGGGAGGATATCCCAAATTTGACTGAAATTTGGTAGCTGAATATATTTCCAAAGAACGATTATTAATATTCAGCTGAAGTACTATATTGTTCTTTAGGTTTAGCTCCCATAAGGTTTGCAAATTTTAAATGCCATTTCACTTTGAGTCTTGGGTCTGAAAAATGTTAAAATTTCAAAGTTATCTTTATGAAAAACATTCAAATTTCAGACACAATTATGAAAAAAACATGAAGTATCTATAATACCCATATCAGAATATGTATACACCCCATTATACTCTTAGTCTTTAAATCACAAGATCTTGATTCCTTAAAGAAAAGCAAAAAGACACTGAATTTTGTTAAAGTAATAACAATTAGTGACTGTATATTTATATGCAAGCTAGATGTGTCATAATTTACAAAATAAGTTACTTGCCATTTTAATGTTTTGCTTTACAAATTAGTTGCTTCTAGAGCATTGAACCAATGGAAATCAAACCAAATTAAGCCTCTACACTGAAATCTGAATTTGGAAAAAAGGACAGGGAATGTTAGGAAGGAATATGAAGAATTTTCTTTCTAAAGGCCAAAGAAAAAAGCAATTCTATTTCTATGAGGAAAATTATACAGTATTTTGGTCAATAAAAAAAATTATATTTCTAAAAAGTATCAGAGAAGAGAGCTTTAAACACTTCCTTTTACATATTCATCAGTGACATGTTTGGTAAGGTAAATGGCATGCATGGATATATATTTCCAATTACTGACATGCAAATTATTGTTACTCTGTACTGTATGCCAAACCCTGTTATCAGTCTCTTATCTGGCTTTTTGCCAGTACAAATGCTTACTTTCTAATAATGAATTCATTTCACACCAACACTTAACATATTTCAAATAGCCCAATTATAGTTGCATATGCTGTGAAGTAGCAAACAGAAATAACAAAAATGCATTTTGTAATTTCTCTGGATAACACATTGCAGCATGTGGCTGTATTGAGCCTTGCATGACAGGTTCTCATTCACAATGCAAATCCCACACTCTATGGAAATACAAATAATAGTATCATGTGTGAAGCCCCAGAGGTTGCAATGATATGAATGCATAGCCACAAATTAATGAGCAAAGCATGAGAAATTCAAGGAATTGAATAGTTTCAGAGCAGCTAAAAAAACAAAAGAAGTCAAGCAGCACTGAAGCCAATGCTGGGTTCAACAAGGAGATGAAGGAAATCTCAGTTCTAACTCTATTTATGTCTTACAGTAAACGCTAATTGGATTTTAAAGAAAATTGAGAATAAAGCCTAGAACCTTGATTGTTTGTCAGCTACTGACTGCCCCAACCACAAAGCTATCAAGCCAGAAGACTATATTTCTTCTTTAATCATTCCCTGGGCCTATAAAGCCCTCTGTCAAGGGATCAACAAATGCAGAGGAATGAAGCTGGGTTAATTAACATTGATAATATACAGCTGTGGGCTGGCTTCAGGGGCGGCGGGTTGGCCGATGTAGATAAGGTGCAGCTGTGGCTGGTTAAGTTAAGTGGTTGGGCAGCCAATGAAGAGAGGGTGGTTGAGGAAGAGAGAGGAGGAAGAAGCAGAGAGAGTGAGCCTGTCCTGGGTGAGGAGGGGCAAGGAGAAGGCAGCCGAGGGACTGGCATGAAGAGTATGTTGGTATGAGATGGTAAAATGACCTTGTTGTAGCCAGCTAGTTTGGAGAGTGCTGCGACAAGCAAAGGGTCTGCATTCACTGGCTTTAGTCTGATAAACAGGGAACTTTCACAGAATATCAGATATATAAATCAGATCCTCCAACATGGCTGTGTGAATTACTAGCTACATCGCTAAATGGAAAAGCGTGTGCTGCAGCTCCATGTCAGAGGTAGACCTGTAAATCCTTCTTTCTAGAACAGTCGTTGGCACTTACAGCAAGCAGAGGGCTCTAGGTGTTCAGTTCTTACACAGATTGCCACCACAACTTTACACCCTGCAACAGCCAAGTAAGCCTAGGACAGACAATGAGAGTTAAACCTGATGTGAGGCACCTAATTCAACCTCTACAAGAAATGGAAGAACCTAACACTCAGCTTTGGTCTCCCTGTGTGCCTATAAGTCTTTAACTCTGTCCCCATCTAGTCTGATTGAAATCAGCAATTCCATACTCTGGTGATTTTAATGGGAATAGATGCAAGGGGTTTATAAGCTAAGCCATAGGCCTTTTGAAGATTTTTTTTCATCAGTTTCAATAGTTTGTGTTAATTCCATTTAGAGTTGGACTTTAAAGGGATATATAAGTCTGCATAAGTCCCTCATTGAACCAGGTCCTTAAACACCTAAGTGAAAAAATTGTATGAAGTTTCTAAACAGCTACCCCACTGAAATGAAGTTCATATTCTGTATATTCTGTTCGGTAATAATAGGCAGAGTTGTGAAAATACCTCTTAAAGATAGAAAAACAATAAAAAAGACTGGAAGAAGGAAAAATAAAATTAAAAAAAGGAAAAGTGGGGAAAAAAAGCAGCTTTATCTGTATTAACTGGAGATCAAAGTATCATGAGCTACAGCTTGCATTGACTTTACCTGATATATTTTCAATGCCACCATTGAGGACTTACTAGGAAGATTTTTTAAGACTATAAGGCTAGATTCCAAATTATATTATTTTCATAAAGTAATTTCTAACTCTCCAAAGGGAATTAAAATTCTGCTCAATTTTTAGAGGTCATTTCAGATTTGATATTATACTCCTTTAATATTGCAGGTATATATGGTTGAATAAAACACAAAACAAAAATTTTGCCACAATTAAACCACAAAAAAATCTCCTCACAATTTGAGTGGTATTGTTAAACAAAATATTCCAGAATTTTATTTTAGGTTCATACAAAATAATTTCATGAAACTAGATCCTGTCCATCTACTCCTTAACATTTTTTTATTTTTTTTACTCTAGAGGAAGCAATTTCTCATTAGGGAGCTAAGTCATCAAGTGTCCAGATTAAGAATAAATAGCGTAAAAGTTTTTCTGCATTTCTCATTTCACCTCTTTCAGTTTTCTGTCAGTAATTTCAGTCTAAAGATACTTTGTGATACATCATGGGGCATCTTGGAACAGAACACCAGCAAGAGATATTAATGGGCCTGCTATTTAGTAACAGCAAGAATGTACTGTTCTATAAATGTTTTTTTCCCCACCTTTTAAATTGAGCCCTCAGCATGTCCTTGATAAATGAAAAATACCTCTGGCATGATGAGACCAACAGGCAGCACCTCAGATATTTTGGATGAAAATTGCCACAGCAAGCCTTTCTGCAACAGAATGATGACCAAAATCTGAAAACAGTTTTATAAACAAAATTTTATAACAGTATTGGACAACTTTTTTTTTTTTTTTTTTTTTTTTAACACTTCACAAGGATAATTTACTTTTGTTAGATGGCTGCCTCCATGGGGTAAAAAAAAGGAAATTCCAGGTCTAGAACTCCATCATTCTTCTTTTGAAGCCATTTTAGATTAATAGGACCCTGGTGATTTCATATCATTTACCAACCAGCCACTGGTAACTTCATAAGAATTTTTCCCTGAGGGACTGCAGGAAGCTGAACTGCTAAGCCTGAGCACTGGCACTATGTTGCTAAGTGGATGAAAGTGGTAGAATTAGATGAGAGCATTTTCAACACCATTTGGTCCTTGCTGTTTTGCAACAAGAGTCCCTGTTGTGCCCAGTGTGTGAGATCATGGAGGGAGAAGATACATATTTACAGAGTTACCTTCTCATTCATGAGCCGGTGTGACTGCCTGCATTTAAATCTGAAGAGAAAGCACTCATCAACTACAACATTTTAAGCACATAAAAGCTTGCAGAAGTGGTGAAAAAGCAAGATGGATTTTAACTTTCTGACTTTCAATGCAGGGAACATTAAAAAAAAAAAAAAAGAAATTATTATAATGGGTGTGCATCTATAGATTGTTTTAATATAATAATTCAGAAAGAAATTGGATGTATTTAATATAAAGTAGTGGGCATTTCAAGGAGAATCGTATGTGACCCTTGGGGTTAATTCTTTTTTTAAATACCATTTATTGTTTGAATTGCAGCAAGAAAAGTTTTACATATATCATCAATCTAATATGCAGTCTTCTATCAGAAGGCAATCAAGGAGCACTTGCAATGAAGTAAATCCTCTTGGATTTTAAGGTCCCCTCCCCATTCCTTTTTAGTTTGTTTTAAAGGGTGCTGTTACTTTTATGTCATAGACAAAGCAGATGTATACCTCTTTGAGTTCGGCATGCAATGTCAGACATGTTGTCATGTATAGTAAGAAGGAATCATTGAGTGTTCATGTATTTCATAAAATATAATCTCAACCCCAATAAAATAGCACAACGGTTTAAAACCTGTTCAATTCATAAAATGTCACCTTTGGCACTTCATGTCAAAATAACTGAACGGAATCTTTTCCATTCAATTGCAGAGCCATTCTCTTCAATGGTACATCAACTGCTGAAGAAGTCACAGTAGACATGTTTTAAGTGTTCAAAAATTCTAGAAAAAACAGAAAATTTGCAAATGTTATAAATAATATTTGGAAAAAAGCTTCAAAAATATGTCTATTCCTTCTCTGTCAGAAATGCAAAATAGGTGAGCCTTTGACCCCTTATAAACTGTAGTAGTGTGTACAAAAAGACAAAAGAAGCCTGTTCTTTAAGGTACAGTGGCAAATTATTGAGAGTGGCTTTATTCTAGCCGTTTTCTGTGAGCTATATCATTGATCTCAGTCATTAGTATCTAGGCTTGTAAAACTTAATTACATTATTACAGTGAAATAAATACCCACTGGTCAAGGTTTTTAAGATTAGAGCAGTATTGTCTCTTTTCACAATTTGAGTGGCATTGTTAAAGAGAATATTCCAGAATTTTATTTTAGGTTCATACAAAATAATTTCATGAAACTAGATCCTGTCCATCTACTCCTTAATATTTTATTATTTTTTTTTACTCTAGAGGAAGCAATTTCTCATTAGGGAGCTAAGTCATCAAGTGTCCAGATTAAGAATAAATAGCGTAAAAGTTTTTCTGCATTTCTCATTTCACCTCTTTCAGTTTTCTGTCAGTAATTTCAGTCTAAAGATACTTTGTGATACATCATGGGGCATCTTGGAACAGAACACCAGCAAGAGATATTAATGGGCCTGCTATTTAGTAACAGCAAGAATGTACTGTTCTATAAATGTTTTTTTCCCCACCTTTTAAATTGAGCCCTCAGCATGTCCTTGATAAATGAAAAATACCTCTGGCATGATGAGACCAACAGGCAGTGCCTCAGATATTTTAAATGTTATTTACATTGTTACATTGTTACTGTGAAGTAAATACCCACAGGTTAGGGTTTATACACGTGACTTCCTTAAATTAGGGTCCTTTATCTTTATTTGGGGTCTACAAAATTTCAAAATTCTTACTGAAGTCACAATGGCTGTATCAGCACTGCAGTCCTACATAATTTTTCTCATTAATGTTTCTCATTCCTTGATAGCACTAGAAATAATTCACACTGCTATTTGATTGGGGGTTTTGCTCAGCATCTGTCATGCAATTCAATGGCATATGACCTTTTATTTTTTAATCTTACGTCTGTGCCAGTTTAACATTGGGAGCCCCTGAAGTAGGACAAAGAAGAAATTGTGTGGAACACATTGTGTTAGTACATGCAGGTTAGAAATGGAAGCAAGTTCACATGAGCTTATTGAACAGAAGTCTCTGCCACCATGATTTATAGCTTTAGGATTGAACTCTATAGATCATCTCAATTCCTGTAGCTGTGCAGTTCAAAGTTTTACAGGTCTCTTGTGGAAAGACAGACATAACCCCTTAGGTCTGTGCAGCTGAGAGACATTGATATGTTTCTTGTTAAGACAAATGACCCTGGGATACAAATGAAAATGAGATGTAACTGCCTATCCCAAGAGGTTTTCCCAATGCTTACAATGTGAAATAGAATTTTAAAAAGATTTGTTCCATCAAAATTAACAGCAAAATTATCAATGATATACTTTAATCAATTCATATAATATACAATAAAATTCTATTAAAAACATTGCTGAAGGTTGAAGTGATAGAAAGAGCCTTCTCTTTCAGGCTAGGGTAAAAAATATCCATGACATTACCCTTAAAAAGCCTCACCATGACTCCAGTGTCACACGCTCATCTAGACCTGGAAAAAATGTGCATGTATACTGGAGCTGGCCTAGTAAGCTGCCATAGCAGGAACATTCAGGATCTCCTAAATTATTCCAAAGACTCTGCACACTCCAAGAAACCAAAAATTAGGAAAGTGTACCATTGGCTAGGGCTGCTTTAAGTGCCTGTCATTCCAGATGCAAGTTATGTGATGTACCTTTAAAAAACTGAAACAAGGCACTCTGACAATGCCAATAAAGAACAGTATCTTGCTGAGGTGATTAAAGTCTCCGCCACCTGCAGCTACTGATGTGCCATGCTGCCCTGTCGGCAGAAGGGAGTGTATCACACAGTCTTGGCCACCCCAGCTCATTGTCTACTGTCTTAGCTCAACTCCTTGGTCAACAGCACAGTAAACCATGGTAACAGAGCTAAATAAAAGCTTTGTGTCTGCTTAGAAATATCTTGTAATCAAGTCTCCAAACAGCAAGAATTTGAGAGCTGCTCACATACTTCCTTGTTAGACCAACACCCAACAAATTTTTAGAACAGGTCATGTTTCCTCTTTTGTTCTTTTAATAAAGGTGCAAAAAATAAAACCTATGACTAACTAATCTCTGTGATGTATCAATCCATATATGTGAGCCATAGGGATATTTTTTACCATTGTGAAGTTACTTGTTTTGTCTGGTTGGCCTCAGTAAGATAACACAGTTTTCTGAGATTAGCTTTCATTTGGATATAATGAATATGAGAAATTGTATTTATTCACTTGCTCTCCATAGTTGCTATGTTTAAGGTAAGGATCCAGGAATACCATGATTTACATGCATGCTCTGATTTCTGTACAGTGCCTTTCATTAGAATTATTAACTTAAACCCAACGCTAAAAAAGGTAATATAGCTTTCCCCTATATGCGGTCTCCGGACCACTCCTACCCACACTAAGGTCAATGTCAAAATTCCTGTTGACTTTCCTGAAAGATGGGCCCCATTTACTGCATACTCAAGACCCTAAAGGCTCTTTTAAAGCCTGCAATAAACCAAGCCCCTGTTGTACTGTGGCTGATTAATTCTGTTGGCATTATTCCCTGACTAGCACTACATTGCAAAACATTTATTTATTTATTTTATTTCAATTTCTTTTTTCTCATACCATTTTATTGCTTTTAAACTATTCCCTTCATCTTTCACAATCATTCTCAATGACTTCTTAGGCTAGCACACAAATTTACTGAGAGGGCAAGCAGAAGACTATGAAACAAAGGCAAACCAGAGGAGTAGAAAATGGGAATTATTGGGAAAGGAGATGTGATTTCAAATAGTTCTAAGAAGTTATTCAAATGCCTATAATTTCATTTTTATAAGGCCCTTGACACTAAACACTTCAGCTAGCTGAATCTTATGGTAATCTCAGTTTTTAGTAGCTTAATACATCTTAAAGTTAATATCATTTCCCCTGAGAAGGACAAACCAAAAAACACAGATAAATCACTGAAGTTTGAAATTAATTAGAATTTTTAGCTCTTTCAGCAAATAAAAGTAACCTGCAAATACATTTTGCTAAGCAAATTATTTATTCTCTTGTTTGCATCATCAGAAATCTTAATACTTTTTTTTCTGTTCTAATTCCATTTCAAAACAGAAAATGAGAAAGCTTTGCTTCAGAAGATATTGGGGAAAAAACTATTACAGCATTTCCAAACACACAATTTTTCTTCTTCTTTCCCTGATAAAAAGGTAGTCATTAGTCTGTCCAGATTCTTGAAGTATTTTACTCTACATAGAAATAAATATTTAAACTAGTTTTATATTAGCCAAAACATACTTCCTCAGCTATACTGATAGTATCAAAGATAACAAAGAACTCATATACACACAGGCATGTAACTGTATTGTATATATGCAAATGTGCAACTGTAGGACTGCATGTGTGTTGTATATGTATTTACCTTCCATACCCTCCTAATGTTCTTTCTTTTGTAGTTCGTAGCACCATCTGTAAATTGTCCTCCAAATATACAATAAGTAACAAGACAATAGCTGTCAATTCACTTTTCCACATGCTTTGAAAAGGGCATTGAGTACTGGAGAGATAGTAAACTTGAAATGCCTAAATTTCTTTGAAGGAAAGTAACTGAAAGGATTTGGCAGTACGTTCCTGATTAGACCTCTACATCTGAACCCATTTTTCATTCTCTTTCTGTTGGCATCACCATTTATTGTAAAGGGATAGGTTTGTGCAAACTTTGTAGAGCCAGTGAGTAACTAAGGCAAGCTGTGCAGCTACTGTGAAGTGTACAAAAGTATACTCTACTAATGAAATCAAACTATGGCTCCTTATGGGATTAGCTGGATGATACTTAAGCCCTCCCTGCTTAAATGACACAAACGTGTCAGCTGCTCCAGCTTGCCACTTTAAAAGTGTTTGTAGCGTATAGTTGCAGAGCTTGATCCTTTTGTGACACACAGTGGTTTCTTGTCTGTATCAGCGATCAGCGATCTGGATCACCTACTCTGGAATGCACACTGTATCGACACTTGCAATATTTTTTCCAGAGACAGGATTAGACCTGGGAGAGATGGTTAGTAAAAGAGATCACAAAACAAAGCCACACAACTGGAATGTCACAAAGCATTCCACAACTGCACGAAATATAGCTTTGCTTATAACAGTGCTGTCTGGCAGGACGAGATTGCATGTTACAGTGGGAGTATTTCAGAAGGCTTCTATCAGCTCTGCGTTGGATCATCTGCACTCGCTCATGCATGGTGCTCTGTTAAAACATGTTCAAAAAGGGGCGACAAAGCTTTTGCAAATACACCTTAGTTTACTTAAAAATGCAGGGATGGGCAAGTACCTGTGTGCCACTGCTCCATGAGAGACATTTAACTTGAAACCACTGTGACTGAGAAAAGGTGCAACTACCAGGCCAAAGTCATCCAAAAGATTCCCCCGGTCCTGAAATCTTTCACTGCCATAAGCAAATGCATTAGCTAATGGCATACTTTTGTTAAGTCCATGAAAAACAGAAGCCATCGCCTTGAATTTTTTCATGGACTTTACTGGATGTTAGATTAGACCCCTTAGGAACTAAAAGGTTGATAGTTTCAGCTGTCATAAGTTTTAGTAATGCCTCAAGAAGAATTAAAATATTAATAGCAACTGGAGTTTTTTAGGCATTTTTCATTCTTCAAAACATCTAGTAAGCTTTTTTTTTTTCCTTTGTGTGTGTGTGTGTGTGTCTATTCCATCTGTTTGCACTTCAAATTAATTTCTTCTTTAAAGGAAAAAGGTTTCTGAAAAATAAATAATATTTTATGAAAAAAACCCTGCTATCATTCATTTACATCACTTAGGAAAGTTATATGTAACTGGATTCACTGGGCCTGAGAGCAAAAATCTAGTCAATGTCAATGTTTTCCCTTTATCAGGCTGCAACAATTTTCCAAGTTTCTGTAGATACAAAACTATCTTGCGCTTCCTCATGTAATGTCCATGTGTTATCTTCAAAGATGAAGAACAAAATGTCCTGAAAATACCAGTAATATACACAAAGTTCTGTCACCACCTACAGGTGTATTTCATATGATCACATGATGTATCAAAAACCAGGTTGGACAGTTATATCACAATTTACATAAATACTGTCACCTAGTGCAATCTCTCTAATTTCCTTGAATATTTGAAAGCTTATTGAGGTTATGTGCAAGCAATAAATTAAAAAATCTACTTTGAATCACCAAAATCTTAAGGATTTTTTTTTTTCATTGTGATTTCTCTTTTAAAAATGTTGATAACAAAGGAACAGTAAAACAAGCTGTTGTTGCAAAGCAGCTGAAAACACAAGGTAAAAAAGAATGTGACACTTTTCTGGGGGGATTGGTCTGATAAAAACCCCCACAAGTTTGGTTTTGGGAATCCTTTCTGTCATTACAATTTACTTTCCTTAATGAGTTAGTCCATTCAGCCTTCAAGGTTCCGGAGCTCTATGTTCTGTGATTAGAGCTACTTCCCTGCATGTGTAAAGGGGCTGAACACATAAATCATTTGTAGCAGGCTACAAGACTATTGACATATGCATTGTTAGCCCTGACAGGACGGGCTCTAGCAGGGGTGATACACAGTAGGCAGCACACTACGGCACTAAATAACGTAAACCTGAGTAAATTGAAAAAAGTGCTAGAATTCAAACTAATTTAATGCAAAAAAATACAGCTGTGCTATAGGCTGGGCATAGCCCATCTTTTGCAGGACTTATCAGCAACAAACAAAATTACAGTGATCATGATTATTATTTAACCTTTGATCTGTTAGTATTCATACCATGGCTCAATGACATATGCCCAAAATAGATATTAAGCTCTGACTTGCCAAGAACACCTGAGGGAAATTTTAAACTGTATGTTGTTTTTTGCTGTATAGGTAACTGCAATTAAAGTGCTGCTTCACACTGTGTGAATACTTGAACTGTATTTCAGGATTGTTTCTTACAAGCTACAGAATCTTAAAAATAGGAGAGCATCACTGTGAAGAGAGAGAGGAAGGCACAAACAATTTTTCTCTTCCCTATCAGAAATGTTCCTGCCTACCAATGACAACTATGTGCATTGTGGACAAATCCATAACATGTGACCTGGCCTCAGATTTTGCAGTCAAACAGAATTCAATATTATATTCCCATCATTGACCTTTACAGAAGGTATGTCCATGGGTATGCAGTACGACATTGATGGTAGTGCTAGGGAATGGGGAATCTTAAAAAGATTTGTTAAGAAGATTTAGTCATGCTTGTCAAATCTTAGACATCTCTGACTCATTTAATTCTTTTTATATTTTCACATTGAATGCTAGGATGTTTCATATTGAATGTAAGGATGGAAAACTGAATAGTAGTATCTGAATTTAACCTTGTGCAAGATGGCACAGCTTTGTGGGGGCTGGCAATGTCTACTGTACAATGAATATGTATATATATCAGCTCTTCAATGCTGGGTCAAGTGTGACTGTAAAACTAGTCCTAAAATTTTCAGAACTAATCTGCACAGGCACAAAATTATGTGGAAAAGCAAGAACTAAGCAGAACTGTAATCCCTTGGAACATTGCCATGAGAAACAGATCTCTGATAATTCATAGAAGGATAGGAACATTTTGTTTTGGCAGTTAATTTGTGTGGTGGTAGGAGAAATTGTATTCAATATCTTCAAAGTTATTGGCTGTTGAAACAGAAATTTTTCCACACTTCAGTAGATGCTATCAGAAATTAACAGTTTAACAACACAAGGTAAAAAGAGGTTGAATCTCCTTAGTATAAGCCTTACTATATTAATTCAAGAGAATTTTCATCACCCTGTCTTTCTGACAGAAAAAATCCTGCTGCATATAAGCAGCATAGGCGAAGAAATGATTATGCTCATACAGAAATGATTTTCACATACTTTAGCATATGTTAGCTTTCCCCATGAGCCTGTCTTTATTACAGCAAGACAGATAATCAACAGACACCCTTTCAGCCTTACTGAAAAATTATAAAAAATTGTTTTAATCAAAATCAGTCTTCCATAACTACGGAAGGAGTATGAATGAGTGTGGTGGGTTAACCTTGGCCTGCTGCCATTCCCACGCTCCCCCTTCTCAGTAGGACAGGAGGGGAAAAAAAGGTGAAAAAGCTCATGGGTTGAGATAAGGACAGGGAGATCACTCACAAATTACTGTTACATGCAAAACAGATTTGACTTGGGGAAATAAATTTAATTTATTACAATTAGAAATAGAGTAGGCTAGTGAGAAACTAAGACAAAATTAAAAACACCTGCTCCCAACCCACTCTTCTGCCCAAACTCAACCTCATTCCTAACTCTTCTACTTCTTCACCCTGAGCAGTGCAGGCGGGTGGGGAATGGTGGTTGTAGTCAGTTCAAATACTTTTGCCTCTCCTTTCTCCTCACGCTTTCCCCCTGCTCCAGTGTGGGGTCCCCACCTATGGGATGGAGCCCTTCATGAACTTCTCCAGTGTGGATCCTTCCCCAGTTCACAAACTGCTGCAGCAGGGGTTCTTTCTACAGTGTGCAGTCGGGAACAGTGTGGCTCCCCCACAGGGCCACAGCTCCTGCCAAAAAAACTGCTTCTGTGTGGGGTCTTCCAAGGGCTGCAGGGGACAGCCTGCTTCACTATGGTCTTCTCCACAGGTTGCAAGGGAACCTCTGCTCTGGCATTTGGAGCACCTCCTCCTTTCCTCCTTCACTGACCCTGGAGTTTGCAGGGCTGGTTCTCTCACTTTTCTCTCACTCCTCTCTCTCACAGCTGCTGCACAGCATTTTTCACCCTTTCTTAAATGTTTTCACAGTGGCTGATGGGCTCCCTTATGTCCAGTTGTGGGTCCATTTTGGAGCCGGCTGGAACCAGCTGTGTCCAGCACGGGTCAGCCCCTGGCCTCCCCTCACAGAGGGCACTCCTGCAGTGCATGCTGCTACCAAAACCTTGTCATGGCAAGCCCATACAATAAGTTCAACAGCTGAAGACAATATGAGTCATTTCACTGAAGCCTGTGTGACTGTGACCTTCTACAAGCTTTTCCATATTGCAGGTTTAAAGCTTTGAAGTAAAAGCATCGGTAAAGCTGGCAGTAGCAACAGCAGCAGCCAATTTTTCTGTGGAATAGATTGTCTAAGATGCTATTAGTAAAATCAAAATTATTATTCTGGAAGTATTTCCTTGATTTATTATTTTTAGAAAGAAAGACAAACATAAAATAGGACATGACAAAATGATGTAAATTGCTTTTATTGTATTAGCTAGGAGTATGCATCACATCTTGTAGGCTTTTACTTCCCTTGCAGCAATGCAAACAAACAAAAACAAAAAAACAACCAACCAAAAAAAAAGGAAAACTCATTGTCAAAAAAAGCCGTAACCAGAAATGTAAATAAAAATATCTGAGGTATGAATAAAGAGCTAAAGCCTGTCTTACGCAGCACACAATGAATATAAAAGAATCATCCACTTAATATAAATGCTTTTTTTAATAATAGAGTGTTCAGCATCTTTGGGAACACTTTGGAGTAGCTGTTTAAAGATAAAAGGTTGTAAAAAAGAAGGATGTTTTGTCAGATTTCACAGGAGCACAGATACACAGACAATATTTATCTGAACACTCAGAACCGTTGTTTACATTTCCACTTTCCTTCAGTAATTCATATTCCTGGTGCTGCCCCTTTCCTGAGGTAATTTCAATACAATCTATATGGATAAAAGTGCACACAATTCCTTACTCCAAAAAAATATTCATATGGCTTGAGATTGTATTGTTGTAGAAAAAATTGTATATGAAGAATGACTTATTGAATTCATGGCAAAGAGGCTAATGTTCAGTTTTCCAGTCACCCAGAGCAGCCATATTATTTTATAAAAAATTTAGCAGTCATTTACTTTAGATTAAGAAAAAGCAAGAATACAAAGTTTTCATCAGAAACAGGTATCTACTCTGGAACTACCAGTTTTTGAGGTGCTTTGAGAGCCAAAAGGCCAATAGTTGCTAAAGCATTAACTTCTGTGTTTGTTTTTGAATCAGTTAGAATAAAGGCTGACTTCCACACTGCAATTTTAGCTGCAAAAATGACAGTACTCTATGAAATTTTGCAAATATTCTGAAATTTTCCCTCTTAAAAATACACCAGATATACAACCCTGCCTTCTTATTCTTGAAGAATAAAGATTCAGGGTAGAGCATCTGAAAGTTCTATTAAACAAATATTTGGGTAACATTGGACAGTATGGAACCATACCTATGGATAGTTTTCTGGGATATGCAGATGTAAGGCTACTTCTGTAAACCTAGTGAAACCTCCCTCGATTTTACCTGTGCATATCTCGTTAGCCAGGTGTCTGCTTTCAACAGATGGTAGGAGGTAATTTCACATAGAGTTTCCAATGCTGTCCTTCTCACACAGGCATCAAATGGAGCAGAGAATCACATTCAAAGGATAAGAGAAAAAAGTTAGTTTCCAACTGTCATTGTCAAACTAAACAAACTCACACCAAAGAGTAAAAAGCAAAAAAAACCCTGTGTGGCAGATATTGCATATAGCTGCATCCAAGAGGAAATTGGTAGTAGACATGAAAGCAAGAGATTATAATTGTGACTTTTCACTGGTCTATACTCCGTTGCAACTATGTTATTTTCTCTTTTTCTTTTATATTTCCTCCTTGACAAAGATATAAAATGGGAGATAGGATAAGAAAGGGAGAGAGAAAAAATGTATTTCTACTGCATCTCTTCCACTTCTTATTTTCTCTTCTTTCATTTCTGGCTGTTTGGGATAGGTATTCAGCTAGTGATATGCCCCAGTTTCATTAAGGTCAGATGATCAACAACACCTTATACCAGCTTTGAATCTGCTTTTCATGCTATTTGTCACATAATATGAAATGTAAAACATCCCAGGCTTAACTAATTTCTTTCTCTATTTTAGCAGTTGTGTGGGCATTGAGCAATCCAAGCAATATTTAGCTGCTTACAGCTATGTATGGTATTCTTTCTCCTTCTTCTTGTCTGAAAGAAATGTGGGGGTTTTGATGCTTCATAAAAAAGTAAAATATTTGAGACAAATGATCTGATACTAGAGATATCAAGGAGAAAATGAAGAAAAAAACTTTTCATGAAAATACTTTTATTGATGAAATTAACAATGAATGATCATCGCTACATTTATCACAACAAACTTTAATGCTTGTTGGTTTTCAGAGGCATAAGAAAGTTTGAGTGTTTGTTATGAATCTAAATGTGATGCCTTTGTCAATGAGCTGCACAGGTAATAAATTCCCTTGGCCAATAGTGTCTGGGAAAATACCATGTGATATACGACAAGGTCAAGTATTGTTTCTAAAGCAGATGTTATTTTAAAGGATTGTAGTGTTTACCTAGCCATTCTCCCTAGCAGCAGTCTCTTTCAATGGTGAGAGCTTCAGTTCAGGGAGCTAGGCCATATGAAAGCAAGTAACTCAAAGGATGCTGTCTTTTAAATCTCCGCAAGATATAATTCTTATAAGTTACTGTATAAAATGGTGGAAGATTCTACTATGAAAGCTAAGTGATTTATTACATTGATATGGTGCACAGGTGAACATATTTCTTCCTTTTTACTGATACCATTAAGAAGTATTGCTTCATTTATCTTATATAGTCTACCTTCATTTATCTTATATGTTTTACCTTCAACTCTGGTTAGCAGGCTGCAACACAAACTTTTAAAAGAAACTTTTGATTCTCAAATAATGAGATTCCTTTGTACAAAATATTGTTCAGGAGACTTTGGAATGTTCTTTTCACTCCTGTAGGGAGGATATTAAAAATAACTTAGTGAACAATCTTGAAAGAACAGAAACATTAAGACCCATTTTACTAACTGTTCTGCCTTTTTATATGTAAAAACACTTAAAACCTTCTTAATGTAAAAAAAATATTAAAATGTTTTTAGTTGGCAAGCATGTGATAGCAGATGAATATGCTTCATACTTCAATGTCTATGCCATTGAATGATGAATTACGTTAGTTCTTGACATATATGGTGAATGAATCAACCAGAAGTTTAGCAATACAATTAAGCCATGGGGAAAAATAATATAAAGAACATCAAAATGAGAGATAACGGGGTACATTTGAGAAAAGTGTCACATACAAACATGTTTTTAAATATGAGAAAGAAAATCATTCTCCCCTTGCCTCTCTCAGGAGATCAAGAGCTGCAGCCAAGCTCCTCAGGGCAAAACTTCAACACTCAGCAGAGACTGGGTTACATAAGACTAGTGTTTACCAGACTGAAAGACATTCACTGTGCAAATTGCTATGAATGTCTTTCAATGAAGTTGCAATTGAGAGCGATTTGTATGACTATGTTATTAATAGAGTATGTCTACATGTGAGACATATAGACCTAAGAAATCCAAGGGGGAAGAAAAAGAAAGAAAAATATATATTAGTTAATGTAAAGTCTAATAACTGAAGCAAAATAAATTGTAAGATCTGCTTTCTTTTTTTATTTTTCTCACTGGACTCACTACAAACTATGCAAATTAGTTAAAATCTGATTGTTTCTACTATAGAAGACAAAGTCCCAAAAGCCAAAAATGTGTTCTCAATCAAAAAATGTTTCTCCAGCCATCTTTCTGTGTTGCTTCTGACATTTTAGCAATCCTGCCACTGTGCTTCTAGTTATTCCTGGTAGTTCCAACCAATAAGAGTCTGTGTCTAACAAAATATTTCTGCCATATAATAGAGTTATCACACAGTTACGATTGCTCTGAGGAATCAGGTTTCCTCTGAACCAGCTCTCATGTGTCTTTTACCTTTCTAGAGGAGTAGGTTTGAATAAACTATGTATTTTTTTTTTTTCATTTGGATGTGTTATGTAACTTAAGATAGCATAAAATATTTACTATGATGAAAATCATATTAGTAACAAATTTTGTTTTTAAAACAGTTAAATGATTCCAAATAAATGGCAGCCACAGTTCTTCTATACCTAGGACACTTTCCAGGGGTTGCTCTTCAAGACTTGCATTCACTTTGTCCCTGACAAAATTGTTTATTGGCAGCTAGTCCAAGACTGGAGAGAAGAGCCTTATTCAGTTTAGGTTTTCACAATTGCAAGAAACCTTGTGCATATTTACAATTTCAACTTTCATTTTCATTTCGCTTTTAATTTTAAATGTTTCATGTATTCACACACACATTAGGAGACACAACATCCCCACACCTAAAAAAAAACAAACGACCATGCTAGAAGGCTGAGTGACATAAATATACACACAGTTTACTATACAGAGAAAACTCAGGGGTATCACCAAGGCCTTTGCCATAGCAGTAAAACTAATACATACAAAATTCTCTAACGATCCCAGGAAGTGGACCATGCCTTCTGCTACAGAGGAAAGCATAAAATCCTGAAGACAGCACAAAACCCAGTTTATCAGAGCAAGAGCGAGGTTTATTCCTCTGATTCAAAATCTAACAACTGTTTTAAACCTAGGAATGTGAGCATGGTATACCAAGATAAAGCAAACAAACAGTAAAAGGATATTTATACTACTGGGAGCACAACTGTACTTTGGCTAATAGCCTAAACCAATGACACGGAGCCTTCCTTCATTCCTTCATTTCTCAGGACTTTTCTGAAGTCCACCACTGTTTTTAATTGCAGGTTTCTGGGATCTTCTCCTCCTAGCATAGTATCAGGTGATTCTTCAGTTATAAATAATTTTATTTAATGATGAAGTATCTAGATTGATGGACTATCCACAACTCCTACATACATTTCCCTTCAGTATCTGTATCACACTCTACCCTTACCCTGTGTCACTACCCTATGTGCGCTCCATCTTCCCTTATAGCAAAGCAAGTAACACTTCACAAAAACCAGCACTTCATCTTCAGACTGCTATCTGCTTATGTTTGGTTCCTTTTTTTATGGCTTTCCATTGCTTTCTAGGCTCTGGGGATCTGTTAGGCTCAGATTTTATCCAGGAAGAGGAGCAGGCTCCAAGGCACTCAGGAACACTTTCTCAGGAACAAGAAAGCTCAATACATAAGAAAAAAAATCTACAGACTTCTTAGGTGTTGATATATGTGCTAGGGAGTGGAAGGAAAATAAGAAAATATGGCCAAATGGGCTACACTATCTTCATTTTTCATTCCAGTATGCATACTGTGCTCCTGGCTGCACAGCCTGATTAGACTGATGTCGTTGGTCAAGGTGTGATTCAGTCTTGCCTTGCCACAAACCAAGCAAGGCCACTGGACAGGAGAAACATAGTTTTGTTGGTACCTCAGCCTGAGATACCGACATGAAGAAGCAAGGAGTTCTCATCGGCTTTCCATAAGTGTTAAATAGGATAAGGAACTCAGCTGAGCAAGAGCAAAGTTACAGAATCTCATTGTCTGTGTTCTCTCTGCTTGAGAAAAGAAAGGAAAACACCATAGAATTAGTTCAGCTCAGGAAAAAATTCTCGGCATTCAAATTCTAATTAAACAAGTGTTCCCCTTAACTGAGGAATGATTTCTGTTCTATAGCGACTTCTAAATGTCACCCATTAAGAAGCTTTTATTTTATTAATGAGAACAGCTTGTTTACTAGATTGATCTTTCATATGCAATATATTTTAAAAATAGACAGTCACAACCGGCAATGAATTCAGGTGTTTGAAGTAGAAGTAGCATTAATTTCTCAAATCCCAAATAAAAAAATCAGAAGTAAATGTAGGCCAAAGAATACCTATTGGAAAATCAATTAAAAGAAATCTGACATTTCTTTATTACAAACAAAACTAAGCAGAGCAGTTGTATAAAATACAATAGAAATGTCCTCCACATCATTAATTTAATGCAGATCTGGGAGTACATAGATGAGTAACCTCTACACTGCTATTACTGAGGAACTGTACCTGTGCTGCAGTTGACTGTAGGATTGTATATTTGTCTGTGTAAAAGAGAGCTAGAGAAAGAGTATATAAAAAAATGTCTCACCTCTTAGTTGTTTAAATCTATAGTTGCTGAAAATACATTTTAATTCCACTGTTCAGAGAAACTGATTGTACTTAGTACATCTAAATCACTCCAAGTTTGCTGAGGGCTTTAATTCAGGTGGCATTTAAGCCCATTTCTTTTCTTATGACTGTACAATAGTTTGTCTGTCCAATTTAAAGTTGTAAGTGCTTACAAAGTTACTCCAAAAGTTATTTCAAGTGACATTGTTGAAAGTCTGTGTGAAAAAACAGAAAGTCACAGGAAAAGTTTTTAAAAATAGGTCAGGACAAAGACATGTATTTTTTCAACCTGGATATTTTGTGTAAATGTCCATTTTATATAAACTTACATAACTGAATTTTCCTGAGACATACATACAGTCTTCTTGTCTGCATTGTGCATATTCTGTTAGATAATATAAAGAAGAATGTTTCTTTTTTTGTTATGATTTCGGTTTTCTATAAATTGTTTCCTCTTTTGGATACTTCAGGGAAACCTAAAAAAGTTGGAAAAAATGAGCATTAAGTGGGTGCACACTCTGCAAGGATCCTACAGAGCAGACACACAGATCAGAGTACATACAGGCATATCATACTTGCATTCATGTGCTAATACTTGCACATCCAGCTTTTGGGGATTCTAAGGCAGTAATCTTTATTCTATGCATTATATACTGTAGGAAATTAATGTGGTAAAACTCAGTGATGTAAGAAAGGGAAAGCAATGCTGATCTTAAGCAAAACACATTTTAGACGCCAGATACCTTTTTTTCAGGGAATTCATTCACTCATTTATACTCTCACACTCAGATACCCACCGAGATGCATTGAATCATAGAATATCTCAAGTTGGAAAGGACACGTAAGGATCATTGAGTCCAACTCCCTGCTCTTTGCAGGACTATCTAAAACTAAATGGTATGACTAGAGTGTCATCCAGACACTCCTTGAACTTTGACAGGCTTGGTGTCCTGACCACTTCCCTGGGGAGCCTGTTGCAGTGAGAGACCACCCTCTCAGTGAAGAGCATTTTCCTAATATTCAGTCAGAATAATATCAGCTTCACTTCATGTCCCCATGTCTTATTCTTGGTCACCACAGGGAGAAGATCAGGGCCTCCAACTCCACTTCCCCCCTTGAGGAAGTTATAGACTGCAATGAGGTCACCCCTCAGCCTTCTCCTTTCCAAGACTGAATAGGCCAAGTGACCTCAGCTTCTTTTTATGTCTAGCCCTTGAGATCATTCACCACCTTGGTCATCCTCTTCTGGACACACTCTAATGGTTTGCTGTCCTTCTTATATTAAGGCACCCAAACCTGCACACAGTGCTCAAGGTGGGGGCACATCAGCAGAGTGCAGAGTGGGACAAACACCTCCCTCGGCCAGCTGGCTGTGCTGTACCTGATGCACCTTAGGACACAGTTGGCCTGTTTTGCTGCCAGGGTGCACTGTTGACTTGCATTCAACTTGCCATGCACCCAAACCCCCAGATCTCTTTCTGCAGGGCTGCTGTCCAGCCTCTTGTCCTCCAGTTTGTACATATAACAGGATTGCCCTATGCCAGGTGGAGATTCCGGCACTTGCTCTTGTTAAATGTCATATGGTTGGTGATTGCTGAGCTCTCTAGTCTATCTGGATGTCTCTGTAAGGCCTCTCTGCCTCTAAGGGAATCCACAGCTCCTCCTAGTTTAGTATCATTGGCAAAATTACTTAACATACTTTCTATTCCTGTGTCCAGATCATTTATAAAAATATTAAAGAGGACTGGCCCTAAAACTGAGCCTTGGGGAATCCCACTGGTGACTGGCCAGCAGTCTAATGTAACCCCATTTGCTATAACCCATTTGCTATAACCCATTTGCTATAACCGTTATTTGCTATAACACTTGTGTATCTGTGTGCTGGATGGTACGTTCAGAAGGATAATGTGAGAGACAGTACCAAAAGCTTTGCTAAAATTCAAAACCACTACATCTACTGGCTTCTTTTGGTCAGCTGGACATGTGACCTTGAGATAAAAAGAAATTAAATTGGCTAAACAGGGTTTTATCCTTGTGGACCGCTGCTGGTACATGGCCAGTGACTGCGTTGTCTCTCAAGTGTTTTTCAATTTATCTCAGAATTACCTTCTCCGTAGTTTTACGAGGCACTGGAGTGCAACTGACAGACTGAAGTAATTACCAGTGTCTTCCTTTCTAGCCTTTTTGAAAACTGTGACATCATTGGCCAGCATCCAGTCGACTGGGACCTCTCCAGTTTCCCAAGACCATTGAAAAATAATGAAGAGAGACTCCGCAATAACATTGGCCAGTTCTTTCAGTATCCTGGGACAAATGCTATCACGCTCCTAGCTTTATGTGCATCCAGTTGGAGCAGGAAGTCTCAAACAAGTTCAGCGTTGGCTGGGAGTTTATCATCCCTCCCAGTCACGGTCTTCTAACACAGGGCTTTGGGGGTCCCAGGGCCTATCATTGGTGTTGAAGACAGAGGCAAAGATGGCATTAAATGTCTCTACTATGAACCTGGCTCCCAAGATCTTGCCTACCCCCGGCATACTGGCAAGGGTGAGATGTTGCAGAGAGAGCCTGGGTGCTGTGCGAGCCCTGCTCAGCAGTAGCCAAACCCTGGTGTGTTATCACCACCTTTTCAGCTACTGATACAAAGCACAGCGCTGTGAGGGCTGCTATGGGGAAAATTAATGCCATCTCAGCCAGACCCAATACACACCTCCTGTTCCAAAATATTAAGACCCATTATTACTTGCACGTTCTTCCTACACTGAGATCAGTTCAGCAGTTTGCCTTTGATATGACTCTTTTCTGGGACAGACAGGAGATTGCTCAAAGTTAATCATGTAATTGAGAGCTTTATTGAATCAAAGCTCTAGACTTACTTTCCTTTTGCATCAGAAAATGCATGGATTTAAGTTTATTTTCCACTCAGAAAACTTCTGCTTCCATTACAAGAGAGTTCAAATAGTTAATTATTAGTAACACAGTAATGCTGCCACAGCCTGTTACAAGTATTTTTGTCCAGCTCCTGCAGTACATGAACATGAGTAGCAGATATTTTTTGCTGCCAGATGTGAGTGGAAAACACACAAAAAAAGATATTTCCACTATTCTTTATGAAAGACAGCTTGAATATTTATAGAGCTAAATCTCCCACTGTGGAAATTTAAGATCTTGGCTCACTGTAAATGTGGAAAAGCTCCAGAAGTTAACATGCTCTTTGGAGGTGAACCCTTCAAGCTGAGCTCTTTGGTATTGACTGTGACATTATCTTGTCAGCATGAACATCCAATATCCAATTCAGGCAATATTTCTCATTAAGTTGTATAGACTACGGACAGCATAAACTTAAACAAATGTGCAGTGTCAGAGCACAGGCAAAGTGCAGCACCTAGTTTTAATAAACCAAACCAAATGGATCTGACAATATCCTCTAATTTTACCTCTGACTCAGTTTATGCTTTTTTCCATGCAGCATCACTCTTTTTATCATTATTCTAGCTTCTGCTTTTGCAGTCTTTTTTTTCTCCAAGTGAGTGGCTTCATAAAGGGCTTGATACTGCTTCACTGAATTCAATGGTAATATTCTCATTGTCAGCAATAGTCCAGTATCAAGCTCACCTCTAGCAAAGTAAAATTTTTATTGCCACTGCTCTAAAACGTTAAGGGTTGAATACTCTTCTCTCACTGTAAATTTCATGTATTAATTCTTGACTAGACTCACAGATTTTAAAGCATAAAGAAATCAGCATGATCAGATAATCTAATACCTTGCATAGTGTAGAGCTCGTAATTTTACCTCGTTCTTGTAATACATTCGGTACTTTCAGCTACACCATCTCTTTCCAAAAGCCACGTTGTCTTGAATGACTGACATCACATAAGGCAGAACATGTCATGGCCTTTGATAAGTTGTTCCAATGGCTCATTAAATCACTAAACAGTTACATTTCAATTTTCAGTATGTTTCGTTCATGACGAAGTCACCTTTTAAACTTCTCTCATATAAACCAGAAAGCATGTCTCTGTTAAGGCACACTGTCAAACCCTGAATATGTTTATATCTCTTTTCTGAAGCGATTCCAATCTGTCATCTTTGCTCTGAAGAGCTTCACGCAGTCAGTATTCAGGTAATGACCTCACTAATGTAATGTACTGTGGTAATATAATGTCCCTCTTTCTACTCAATAGTCTCTTCCTTATTGAGACTCAATAGACTCAAGCTATTGCCTGTCATAGGAAGTTCAACATGTTTTCTGATTACTCACTTTTTAAAGATACTTCTACTTTCCTATGATTTTTGGTTGGTTGGTTAGTTGGCTTTGCATTTAACCGTCTTAAAAGGCAAGTGAGTTTCGTTGCTGAGTAAAACAGAGTTGTCTATATGACAGCCAGTACTTGTGTCATCCATTGACTTCACTAGTAATGACTGTATTTTCTTCTACAGACCTTCCAGCTGCTTAAGTGATGTCGCAGAAGTCTCTAAAACTATGCAAAACAGTTCTGGCTTAGCCCCTTTTTTTGTTGTTTGTTTGTTTGTTTTTTAATTTTAATTTGATTAGTCAATACAGAAAAAAAAAAAGCACACCACCAAACCATCCACTAACTTTTCTTATAGAATAATCTTCACCTTCCTTTAATAGAACTCCAACTGGCAGAAAACAAAATAACAAAACCAGAGATACTGTGTAAACAGTTAAGTCAAAAAGAACAAGCACAGGAAGTTGCAATTACACTGTCACTTTTTAGCATCCTGGATTCAGAGTCTCCCTGTGTGGAAATGTAGTCTGTATATTTAAAAAAAAAAAAAAAAAAAAAAAAAGCCTTTTTGAATTTTGTGTCTAACTTCGGTAATAAAGATACCAGATTATACCTTGCAGAAATCAAGACTTCATCCATTCTACTTATTAGTTTTAAGGTATTAAATAGAAACAAATTTCAGGAATCCTTGTATTCCTGTACTGAGTTAGTCTGCCTTTCCAAACACAGTAGTTTAGGCATTTAACCATGGTTTACCTGACAAAGTCAGAGCCACAGAATTATTTTCAAAACCTTGGCTAAATTCCCCAAAGCTAGGAGACTATATTCAGTATATGTATATAAAGTGAACATGTCTTTGTGACTGTAAAATACATGACAGAAAAATGAAACATATAGAAAATCATATAAATCAGAAATTGGAAATAAGAAGACAAAAAGATGTGTAGAAGCAAAATGGTAGAATAGAAAAACTATAGAAAATAGAGAAGTGGTTTTGAATTATAGCATTGAGAATGAGGGAATATCTATATGGTTTTGTGAAAAAGCTAGCCATTGTGTTACATGAGGCTTTCCATTGTAGTGGGAAATAATATGGTTGCTAAATAACAGTATGATAGATGTTGTTAAATCAGCAGGTCCAGATAAGTTTGCCTCCAAGTGCTATAAAGAGTCAGCTGAGGAGATCTCTTGATCATCAGTGATGATTTTCAATAAGTCTTGGAGCACTGGAGCATTTCCAAAGGGCTGGGATGAAACTAATGTTATGCCAATATTTTAAAAGTATAAATGGGACATCTAATTATAAGCTTGTCATCCTGACATTGATCCCAGACAAATTATGGAACAAGGGATATGGGATTTGATGAATAACCTATTAAAAGAGGATAATATAATTAATGGCAATCAGCATGGGCTTATAGGAAAGATATACTTTTGAACTTGCTTGTAAGCTCATCAGGAAAAGCTATCATTGGACTGATAAGGATGATGCTGATGATCTTGTTCTACTTCTGTGGGTCATTTAGTTTCCTACTGAATACGTTGATTAACAAAGAGGACATTACAAACACCAATATATTAAACTGAATAAAAGCTTTGATCACATACGTTTTAATATACAATTTTATTTAAAGAATCATCAATGAACATGTGTTTTTCTGGTAAAATACCAGGGGGAGTATTTATTTGCAACCTTAGTAAAACACAGCATTATTACCAAAAAAAGGTGGATAACACAGCACCTGAAGGAGCGGTAAATGAGGAAAAGGAAGGTTTGCTGACAAGTAATTGGCATCCGCCAAACGTCACGGATATAATAATTTATTTTATTATAGAGAAAGAAAATTATGTATCTAGGGACAACAGCATAAAGAACACATGTAATGGGATCTCTATCCTGAGAATTAACTCTAAAACCTTGGGGATGACAAACCACAACACACCACAGCTGGAAAAACCTAATGTAATCCCAACCTATGCAGCATTCAGACTATCTCTCTTGGAATATGAAGTCTGATATATAAATATCTCTGTACTCATCAATTAAAGAAGGTCACTGATATATTGTAAAACAAGTAGAAAGAAACATTTAAAAATATTAAAATATTAAGAAAATAAATCTTGCATCTAAACTTAAAGTACTGATTTAAATTTTCTGATGCAGTAGTTTCTTTTGCTTCCTTTACCATAGAGAGCATAGAAACAATGCTGATAAGAGACGTCAGCCTTCATGGCTATCCCTAAAGAATTCAATCTGCTTAAGAATTACAAAAGAAGGTGAAGGATTCATTTGACCATAAGCTGTTGGTATTTACATTCAGAACAGAAATATGGCTGTGGAAAAATGTAATAACCAGAATCTACTCACCAGAGAGTGAATCTTCCTTTCCCCGCCCTCCCCCTCTGTAAAATCAGACACTAATATTGACAGAAAGCGCAGTTAAATCTTTAGCTGTGAGCCTGTTTGACTGCAATCATTGCCCATACTAAATGACCTCCACGAGTCAGCACCGATACATTATTCCCACAGTTTTTGCTCTTGCTGTTTACTGTCCTTCATGGCTCCTATTGAATTCAAAAGCAACTATGAGATTTATGGTTGATTCCCCATTCACAAAGAGTTCTAACTGAGATTAAATTATTTTCCAAAAATCAGTTTGAAGAAGAATTAATTCAGGAAAATGTTGTGCCTTATGTTACGTCAGATATGAAATGAAAAGATGACCTCACATCACTTACAGTTTAGCAGCCTCCTGAAACAACGACTTCTGGTTAGACTTTTGTTAAAGCATGCCAGTTCTGACAGAAGGCAAAGAAATGGCTTTGAAGAAGGTAAGAAAGCAAGTAGAAAGTCGACAGATTTGCAAGATACCAGCAGTCTAATTTTACTGATGTCCTCAACTTAGGTGTTTTGCCCCAAATTGCACAAGATCTCATTGTGTGTCTTCTGGCCTGAGCACTCAGGGGAGTAAGAGAATGCACACAATTCTCATACTTCTGCACAGTTAAGAGAGTTCAAGGTCTCTACTATACTCCCATTCTGTAAAGGTGTATAGCAATAGACAGAGAATAGATGTAATTGCATAAATTATTTCCCTGTCCTTGTTATCATATTACTCACCAAAAGTGGCACCACCACACCACCACCACCATCCAAGAATCTGCAGAATAATCTGTAGCCAGCAGCGAAAGAAGTAGCACAGATTACTTCTTCGGACAGCAGAAAGTAAGACTGTGGTGTGTAGAGTCATAGTTTGCTTCTCAGTTTAGCTGGCTTTCATTCAGCGTGCAACAAAATTGCCTTTCTTAGGAACAGAACACAAAAGGTATTATATTCCAAATATTTGATGGTTTGGGTTGTTTTTTTATTAACTTCTAGAGAATACTACACATTTCTGTATTTTGAGAAATAAAGAATATGTATCCTTTCATTTAAGACTAAAAAGTGATGCTTTGAAATGCTTCAGTTTCACCTGCCTGCTTATATAACAACCTATTTTGGACTACTGCTTTTGAAGACTTCAGGTCTTCTAGCCTACACTAAAATACACAACTGTTTGATAGCATTCCTAGCCCATTCTAAGAACTTCTGTGAATCAAAACTGAGATACTATAACCACAGAATTTTATTTTACTGGGTGTTGTTCATACCAGTTTCCACTGAATTCATTATGATGCAAACTAAAGCTGTCAAGCAGCAATGTCAAGGAGAGGTATGATTCCATAACGCTGACTAATTCAGGACTCTTCTGCATAGCAGGCGACAGAGTAGTTGAAGAAATAGCTCCTTCTTTCAATGCTAAGTGTTCAGTTCTGTCCTTTGAATGTGAAAACAATAGCAATCTACCAACTAAACGAAAGAAATCTTGAAATATGTGTTTTGAAAACCAAGCTCATTGCAAAACTTTGAGTTGGCTTTGCAGCTCCAATATTGTACCAACAATTTAAAGCAAAATGTAGTCCATGCAAATACATAGAGGCTTTCCAAGTAAGGAATGCTATTTTTCAAAGAGAGTGATTAATAAAAGTCTTATTTTATTAAATACTTCATAAAAATCCTTAAATACTGTTACTGAAATCTGGTAAAGTAGTTTCCCCCCAATAAACAGAAACACATATAAGAATACAGCTTTCCAAAGATGCAATGCCCGAATTAAATTTTCACTGGAGAATGAATTTATAAAAAGCTAAAAATGCTTTATGCTGCTATTAACCGATCGACAAAAAGCAGCAACATCACTATGAATGTAACACATTACCTGGTTCCTAACTAATTCACAGACACACACTGCCAAGGTACTGAAATTAGTGAAGCATATACAATATTGTGAGTATGTTTATGACTAAAAGATGATCCTAGTAATGATAACTTGAAGCTCTTACTACAACAAATACTCGTTTACATCAGGTGATACGGATTACAGAATAAGGGTGTCAATTTTGATCCATCCAGGCTAACAGCATCGGTATGGATATAGCCAATGTAGCCGTCCACTAGAGTGGAAATAGTTTATATTCTGTTGAGAGGGATGAGGTTAGGATAGGATTTATTTATTTAATTTTATTTTATTTTATTTATTTTTTTAACATAAGCCTTATCTCAGTTCTGTCACACAGTCAGAACGCTAAGCCATGGAATACATTTTGAGAATAGAATAGAATAGAATAGAATAGAATAGAATAGAATAGAATAGAATAGAATAGAATAGAATAGAATAGAATAGAATAGAATAGAATAGAATAGAATAGAATAGAATAGAATAGAATAGAATAGAATAGAATAGAATAGAATACTTGGAAGGGACCTACAATGATCACTGTGTCCAGCTGTAATATTTTGGTTATATATTTTACAAGCCTAAAGCCTGTTATTATGCTGATATGTTGGCTGCAAAATTATAAGATGGGTCAATATTATGCATACTTTAAAATGGCACAGTAAAATTATGAAACAGGAAAACACATCTGAGGCTAAGAATTGGCACTGATCACGAAGTATCTGTTTGGATAATAAGGGCCACCTGCTCATGAATGTAGACAGATCGTGATCATCCTCAAGGAAATGTCAGTGGTGATTATTAGTAAACCAAAACCACTGGTATTCTTACAGGAAGAACTTCAGTGAAATTTCTTTTTTATTATTTTAAGGGGATCATTCTGGAAGATGTAGGTTCTCCACCCTGTCAGCAAGAGCACAGTGAGAATACTTGATATTCACAGACTATCCAGTGAAATTACGTTCTCTTCAGGCTAGGAAAATCAATCCAAACCTGTCCTAGGAGGCTGGCATCATGAGCCAAGCTTTTGACTTCAACTGAATTCTCCTGTGTTCAGGAAACAGTATTACTTACCTCCATCCCTTCAGCATGCCAGGATTGCTAGGACAGCCTCCTTCTTGCTATATCCTCACTAGTATGGGCCCAGAACCAGGAAGAAGAAGATCTGTGAGAAGGCTGAGGTACTGGGTAGGTAATGAGTAAGCTCTGGGCAATTTAGATTGGGCAGTCTGGAGGTTCTTCATGAACCAAAGGAGTCCCATTGACCACCAGTTGAAAACCTCTCTGCCTATGGAAACAGCATCCATAATGCTGTTCATTTTATTGTCCATGAGGAGCTTAAAGGGAAAGGTAATAAGGTCCCAGATCTATCACATGTTCTTGATTTTTTTTTTTTTCTTACGAACATTTGGGAAAAATGTGATTATTTTTTTTTTATTTCACTAATGTTATGCACAAAGAAGTTCATGTAATAATGTCTTGAATACAAATTACATGGACAAAAGAATAGGATGAATTGAGACATAGATTAATAAAAAACAGTCCAGGTGTGAAGCTATATTTTGAACTGTGCAAAAACATGTGGACCTTTACTACAAGCTCTAGTATATCTCTAATTAGCTTTTACAAGATATATTTAGCATGAACTGACAGTTCCCTGCAGAGTTAAACACACTGACTGTCCCTAGAGTTCCAGCAAAGTCTGAGTGTTAAAGCATTCCCCTCTCTTGAAAACTATAAATTATGACACAGCACAAGCCCAGTATTTAAAGGTTTTTTTTATACAGCCAGCTGACTTGACTTCATCTCTTATTATGTCACTGGACCCAATTTGCACAAAGCCTCTCAAGCACTGATATTTGAAAGGAAACCAACCCAAATATTTCCTTGAATGTGGGCCAGAAATTACCTTATTCTTCAGGCAACTGCAGTCATAAATACATGGAGGTGGTTGTCCTAAGCATCTTTAACTCTCTACTGCTTTGTATTGATGTCCTCAAGCAAGAATTCTTAATTTCATTTTTTAACATATTACCTACTGAATTATAAATCTGGAAACACTGACAACTACCCTGAAGTAAATTAATTTTAATCTAAACTACAAGTTTTATTTGGATCTTATCTTTCTTCTATGGCAGTATAATCACCAAGATAATTTGCATGATTAGCTGGAAAACTCTTTCTTAATACTAAACATGCATGCATGAAAACCCATGCTGGTGTTTGGGGGTTTTTATGCATTTCAAAATTAAACTGAACACAGTCATTTTTTGTTGAACCTAAGATTCAGGAGTCTGCAGAATAAGTACATTTTTTAAAAAATATTTGAGGGATCAGATGGCTCAAGTATTCTTACTAAGACAATAGCTTTCATCTTTCCTCAAAATTTTAATACTAAACATGGGTGGAATCAGTAACAGTCTCATTCCAACAACTTGTTTTATCATGAGTCACAGAATTAATATCTGACAGGGTGACAAATTATTTCGTTCTAAGGTGACCATTAGCCAACACAATTGTTGACAGTGTTATCTACCATTTTGTAGATAATCAGTCCTTTTCAGCTTCCGGTGTCATGGAGACAATATTCATGGACACTGATATTTTCTGTAAGACCTTATTGTAGGAACAATACCAGCACCACTTATTATGCAACTTAGTCAAGCAATTTTTGTTTCTTGGTAATAGGTTATCCACCCTGTCTGAATTTCTCTTACAACTTAGCCATTTCTGAGGAGGCAGAGATTACTTTTTACCCTCAGACTGAAAAACATGTTGATTAAATTTTCCTTTGAATGTCCTTATGTCTGCAAAATCCATATCAGCAAATTCAATTTTGCAAGGTATGATACTTGTGTCAAGCATCTGCCCTCTTCATTAATATTTTTCATAAATTAATCTGAGCTTTGAAAAAGCCAGCAGCTCTCTCAGACTGTTACTGAACTTGCCCAAGCTCTCCTAGCACCTCAAGCAGACCATAATGGTTATTTGTAATGCTACTGAATTAAATAAGTATATTCACCTTCCATCACCACATCTTTGTATAGCATACTTGTTCTTGCTTTCCCCCGCAGCTCCATTCCTCCTGGTTCAACCAGGGTTGCCATGGGAAAACCGTTTTCCCTCTAATACTGCTTCTGTCTAGTCTGAGCTGAGTTCCATGTCTTTCCTAAACCTGAAACGACATAACCTGTGTTTTCTGGGTTTGCTGTGACATATATTGCTGCTGCATCCAAACAGCACGGAAGAAGGAGTCACCCAAATCAGAGAGATGTGATTCTCATAGGACAGTAGAGGGGAGAAGCCCAGAAATGAAATATGTAGCCTGAGACTATCAAAAGGCAAGGGAGGGGAGTCTGGCTGAGCAAAGCTTCTAGATCTTGAGAAATTGATGCTAAAGACAGGGACCGAGGAGTCATGTGCCTTGCTTGGAGTTTGATGAACTGAGGAAAGAGTTGGGAAAAGAGTGGGCCTAGTCTTGCAAGATGACTGCAAGGAGTAGTGGTGAAGGAGTACAAAAGATGGGGACCAGGAACCACTGTGACAAGGTATAGTGTAAAATGGAACTGGGGCTGTCTGCATAAAAAACTAGGATGAAAAGAAAAAGAAATTAAGTGGTAAGATTGAGTATGAAGAATAAGAGAGGATTCTAATGAAGACAGAACACCTTGAAGTGGTAATTGGAGTCTGATCAAGAGAGACAGAGAAGGGATACTTAGAACGAAAATTTAAAAGCATATTGATGAAGAACAGAACAAAATTTTATAGGATACTTGAAAGAATATTTGTCCTGGTATCAGAAGTCCATTTCAGAAAAGGAACAATGTAGAAAAACAAACAAACAAATAAAAAACCAAACCACAAAAACCTACCAAACGGGCAGAATAGTCACATGGAAAAATAACAGAAAAAAAGTTATCACCACTAGCAGCACATGCCTCTTCTCCACTTGTCTGCCAGTAAGAAATACCTTTACAATACCTATACATAGTGATAGTGAAGGGCACAAAAATTTTCATTTATAGAACATCATAGAGGAAAGGCAAATAAAGGGAAGCAGTATTAATCTGAGCAATTAGGTTTTACCATGCATCTTGCAAAATAGAGAAAGGTTCACAGACTTCATGATGTCACTGAAACCTTTTCTCTTCACCCATATAATAGCTCAAAGTAGGGATTTCACTTTATTCTACCATCCACATTAGAAGAGATCCAGCTGATGGAACTGAAGGGCCTTCTCACTGAGTTGAAGACTTTGGTGGAAATGCAAATTGTATCATATATCGGGAAGGATTTGTTTTTTCAGCTTGCTTTTACAAGAATTAGAAAGATGTGGGAAAAAATCCACAATACATCTACATAGGCAACATTCAGATTCCCAGATTTGCTCACTGCCCTGACACAGGAGGTGTAATAATTTTTCACAAGGCATTAAACAAGGCAGAAGCAGTGAAGGAAAATGTTCTTAAAAAAAAAAAAAATAAAAAGGAAGAAAAGACTTGTAGGTCAGGTGCTGGACTTGCCCTCAGGAGACCAGTATTCATTTCCTGATTCAATAACAGATTCATTATATAACATTGAGCAGATCTGTTTCTCTGCCTCCCATTTACAGTGTAAAGATAATGCTATTTTACAGACTTTCTAACCGCAACATCCCCAAACTGCTATTAATTACTGAAGCTTTCTGACAATTGTATTTTCATAGCCTGTCTGTACAGCCTCTCTTAAGATGAGGCTGAACCATAGGAATAAGCAAGCATTTCTTTTACCACCAAAACTTTTCTTCCCCTGTGATCAGCTAACCTGACTGGTTTTGTTACTGTCCAGCTACTCTCATTGTATTGTTTTGTTTTGACCCGGTAGCACATAGTCAAACTCCAGGTACGTTACCTCTTCGGCGAGTCTTTCAGGTTACGTATTGCCTTGTTTATTCTTGCCTCTACCAAGAATCTCACCTTTTCTTCTACAAATTCTAGCTTCATGCAAAACCAGGAATGTTTGGCAAATACATATAGGTACATCCTTAGAGACAATTTTAAGCTGAACACAAAGTTCAAATCTTGGTAGAAAAAGGAGGGAAAAAATACTGTTTGGTGCTCAGCAGCTTTCCCTTCCCTCCCCTTTGTCTGCCACTCTACCCAGTCATTCATAAGAAAACTGAATTCTTGCAAATTATGCTTTGCATTATGTGCCAGGATAACATGCCACAGGAGGCTATGACCAGAAAAAAAAGGAACAGCAAGTGATATTTTAAAGCATAGAAGAATCACTTTCTAAAGAAAGTAATTTTTTTAAGCACAGTTGTTAAAGCAGTTGTGGAAATACCATCTCTACACTAAATTGTCCTAGTTGCATTAGTTTGGAAAACTGATGCTCAAGCGACACTATGAATTTCACACAACTCCTGCAGTTATTTATGAAGTGATTAAAATCAAATATATTGTGGCTGTATTATGGATTTTTTTCTGCTAGAATCTTAAAAATGCTGCTTCAGACATGCCCTTTTGCTACTGTTTATCAATACTGATAATGTTTTATTCTCATTTAGCAACTCATTTTCCCCAACATTCTTATCATAATTTTGGTCATAAAAATATTTTGAAACTGTATTCACTTTAATAATTTAACAATAATACTGTTTATGTAACGTTTGAGATGCCTATTTCAAATGGATTTTAGAGTTTTTATATTGCAGATTTTGATTATGTAGTTTTCTGAGGTAGGGAGATGAAACTTTTCCACACAGGCTATTTTATATTCATAAATGAATTTATTTTGATAGAAAATTTCATTGCAGGCTGAACTCACAATGTCACATAATTAGTGTTGGATTCCTTCCTTCCTTTAGTCAGATAAGCTCTCCAAAATTAACAAAGCAAGGCTGAATGCAATTCTTTTCTCCTGTCTCAGGCACACAGGCTTTGGGTGAGAGGACTTTTCTTTGATAAGTACCTATCTCATTTGAGTTAAGGGCTTGTGTGAGGTGAAAAGGACTCCATTCTGAACACTTTGAGTCAGAAACTGGAGCAGAAATTGTGAGTCCATAGAAGTGGCTGCTTTTTGAAGTACTCTGCCTCTGAGGTACTCCCTCCCTTGCTTGAGGACACAGATGAGTGCTGCGATGGAGAGACAGGACACAGCCTGATGCAAGCAAATGTCAATCTATTGTATAGAAACACGGGTATATATACTTTCAGAAGTCGTGCGTTTTAAACAGATTGGTTCTTTTGAGCTAAGCATTGCATACTAGGCAATCCCCGATTGGTGGTTAACTGCCATCAATCAACAGCAAGGTGTTACCTCTCCTTGGCACCGTCCTTGGCGCCATCCATCCCCACTCCCCTATGCTCTCTTAGCATGACTCATCATGTTAATTGTTGTGTCTATACAAACTCGAACACATTCCCCTCAGCTAACTGATTGCCATGCATGGTCCTAGTTTCCAGTCCGCTCCTGCAGATGAGGACATTTATTGTCCAATAATCTAAACAAATTAACAATTCAGACAATGGGACTTTGTTTATATGCCAAATGCCTTGAAGAATCTGCTTTCTGCTGCCCAATCCAAATCAAATACAGGGAAATGTCTTATTTAATTCCAAAGCATAACCGTCAAGCTACTGTTTTCAGGTGGCATACAGCATCTTTTTCTGAACTATTAGCCTTAATAAGCCAGTAATATATTTTACTAAGAAACAGATTTTTTTTTCTTGTTTCCAGAATGCTGTTAATAATTTCCCAGTATTAAGCCAAATCATCAGTTTCTTCTGAGTAATTTCATTCTTTACTCACCCTTTTGGAATGTCAACATGGAAAAAGAAAGTAAAATCAGAGGATACATTGCTATATGCATCTTAAGAAACAATACAACTACTGAGCTGGTAAGAAATTAATTACTTTTAAGAGAGGTTTGTCTTGCCATACTGTTATAATTTCTTTACATCGGAATGAGAGTCATTCTTAAATCCTAATCTTAATTTAGGCCAATAGTATACTCATAGGTACAATCTTCTGTAAATGTTTTCATTTGCTGCACACTGACATTGCATTAAATGGACAAGAATAAATTTGACATATAGAATTAAGTGACAAGCAATAGAGAGGGGTATAGAATTACCTGTGTGTAACAGTAGCTACAAGGGATGGCCAGGATTTTCAAATTTGGGTACCACTCTGGTACACTCACTAAATTTGACTAAAAGTCTCTAAAGCTAATCAGAGGTAAGGATACCTTGAGCAATACAGTTCAAATAATCTCAGTGCTAAAAACTGATCCAATTGAGAATTCTAGTTTGAATGTTCTAATTGCTAGTTAAACATCGGGGGGGGGGGGGGGGGGGGGGAGGGGGGGGAGGGGGGGAACTGTGTTCCTGTTCTGCTGAAGTGTTATAGGTACCTTAATCTTTTCCTCAGGGATCTTTTCCTGTAATTTACTTAGGCTTTCAAAAAGGTGCATGTTTCATTGCAGTATTTGTCTCTACTGCATTAGAAGAAAGACATTAACAAAAACAGCCAAAAAACTTATGCAATGAAAGTCTAAGCTTTAAATAGAAGATTTTGTAAAAAGAATCTAGAACCAACCAAGTTAATTAGTTTCAAATAATCCCTCTTTTGATGATAAAAACCCATTAAATCCAGGCTGCTTCACCGTAAACAATGTGTAAGTATTTTTTTTTTTTCCTGTAGGAGTGCTGATACACTGCACTACTTGTTAACGTGGTCCTTCCTAACTCAGTAGGGCACGGCTTGATGTATAATCAGGAGATGGTGTGGCACAGAGAAGTCTACCATTATATACTGGAGGCTGCTGAGAAGCCATCGTTACCACTCACTGCTGTCAGCAAAGGAGATATCTGTGGAGGTGTGCCTGATCAGCAAGGTGAAGGGAAAATTTTCCATTTTTTCCCCCTAGAGTCAGGGAAGTTTTATATTCTTATCGCATCTGACTAAAACTAGTGTCTAGAAAAACACCCTTGGAAGTCTTCCTGCTGAGTGCAAAGGATAAAGCTTAGTGCTTTACTCTATGCCCAAGTGTACTTTCCACTCATACTTGAGCTAGAGTGCAAGTCTTGTGCACTGCATGAAGGCTTATAGCATCAGGGCTTTTGCACAAAAGCTAGAAATTAATCTGAAGGACCCACACTTCTGAGCTAAAAATGTTACTGCATTTCTATTATTTCTATTCTATCCTTACTGTTACTACTATTTCTATTCCTTTTAAACAAGTCAAAAAAGTATCTAACTTTAAAAAAAAAATATGTTCCAAGTTGAAAGCCATGGAGATATGAAAAAACCCTAGATAGATATAAAGAAAAATGTTCCCCCTTTATGTCAATTTCTTGCAATATAAACACATACTTTCTTCCTTTTTAAAAAATGTGTTAGATATAACAGTGTTTGGGTCAAATAATCTATAGTTTTATTGTTTCTCTTTGAAAAGTAATTTCAAGACCAACATGAACACATTAGCTGTCCATCTCTTGTATAGTGTGCCAGAAATAGCTAGCAAAATTTATGTTTTGTGCTTTGCAATATTCCAGAACTTTCTTAATTAGAAGCAGAACAGAAATGAAATATATCCAATTTATTAAGGCTGATCAGAAAATTAAAATCTGCTATGCAAAAATTATTTTTTTAATTTACTCAATAACTGTACAAAATAGAGATCTTTCAATTTTTCATAAAGAAATGTATGTAAAGATACGTAGATTAATAAAAGGCACAGTCAAGATTTTGCTTTAGCTGCTGCTATCTGAAGTTATTGGATAGGTAAGGATTTAGGGTCTATCTGTATTTCCCATTTGTTTTGACCAGAAAATACTTTCTAAATAAAAAATATACCAAAAAAACTCCAAACGAAAGCCCCTTAGACCTCATATGCTCCCACTAACTTTTTCAATTTTGATTAATTGATGTATTTTGACAAAATTTGTTTCATTACAAATTGCAATGTGTTATTTCTCCAGCATTCTCAAATTTTAGTGGTTTAGATAAAACTGGACACAGATCTAAATAATTTCCATTTCAAAACCTAATCCACATGAAGCAGTGTTGGCCAGAGTGAAAATAAAGGCAAGATACAGTTTCTAGTGCAGCTGTGATCATAATAGGCTTAATCACATCAGGAGGTTGAACTAAGGATTGTACTTCTTGATTTCTAGAATTGCTGCATAGTCTAGAAACTGAAACTGAAACTTAATTATAAACCACTGCCACACATTCATAGAGATAAGACAGATGAGACTAATAACAGCTATTGTTGCTTGATAGCCTGTTAAAGCGATTGCATCTGCCATCATGATTTGGCCATTGCCTGTTATCTGAGTGAGAGAATAATAGATTTGGGTTTGTATTATATCCCGCTTTTAAAATAGAGATGAATTCCATATAATTTTATTAAAATAACACCTCTGAATAGAGACATATTTTATATCACCCTGTATCATTTGATTGGTATTGATTTAAGAGTTAAAAATAGATATAATTCAAATATGATATGATCTAAAAAAAAATCACTTAGCAAGCAAAAATCACTTCTCACAGATGAGAATTTAATCAAGTAAACATACAGATCCTTATATGTTACAGTTTCCAAGAAACTTCTTGGCAGAAAAAGATACAGAAGAATAGTTAGTCATGAGCCTGAAACACATAATCGTTCAACCATGAGCACGGGAAGCTTGAAATACTGCACAACTCTCAGGAGTTCAACAGTAGACAGTCTGTTTCCAATTCTCCCACCCAAGTGATTCCAGGTTTTCTTTCAGCATAGTGGCATGTGACACATATTTTAATGGAGATCTCGTCAAGTCTTTGCAATAAATAGATTCACACAACTGTTTCTCTTAACATAATGTCACTCTGTGCTCAGAGAAAAAGCTTTCATCCTTGAATACCTTACTTGAACGAGCTCTTTCTTCACCATATGATAACTAAGAGATAACACCACATGAATTCTGAAAATTATGGACTCTGGTGCATTTTCTAGTACTTTCAATTGTATTTAAAACTAGGTCTCTCACTGCAACGCCTACTGTATTGGGCATTCTCTCACTTTAGTAAAGCATGAGAAAAAAATGATATTTGATTGAATACTAATAGTTATTAAAGACCATTATAAACATACAAACCCTATCTTAAAAGACTGAGAAAGCAGAAAGATTTAAACTTAGCTTATATGCTGTTTGTTATCTAGTTCTTCTGTAAAAGATGAGTATTCTAAGACCATGTAGTCGAGCTCAAGTACATAAAAAATTATACCAGGCTGAAAGTTTCAGAACTCAGGATATGTTCCTATAGCAAACTGGAATAAGGGAAGCTTTTCTAAGATGTTTGATAACATTCATAGTTATGGTCAAGATTTTGATCAGCACAATGAACAGAAGAGTTATACAATGTGTGGAAATGTTTATAGAAGTCAATGCCAGTTTATACGCAGGTTGTGGTAGTTACCAGTGAAAGCTGGTGTCTTAACTGCAGGACCAATGACATAGTAGAGTAAGCTTAGTCTTAAAGTTCAGTGTCATTTATGATTCTGCAAGCTTGTAGTATCACGCAATTTATGGATGAAATGGTGCAGAATCTGGATGTAGGCAAAAAGGACAATACATTCCATATGGTGAAGAACTACTCAGCAACAATGGATATTGCCAGCAGGACAACACCAGAAAAAAGGAAAAAAAATTAAAAAACACAACCAAACCCAAAACAAACAACAACAAAACCAGATTTGTAAAGTGAAATTATATAGTGAATTTCTTCCTATCTATAATTAGTGTCTGAATGTTCTATGCTAAAGATTTTGAACATCCAATATGAAGCAAGGTTAACTCTGACTTCACCTATTGCAGTAGAGAAATATAATGGACTCTTATTTTGGCAGCTGTAAATAAAAATACTTTCCAGAACAAACACCTCTTATGGTCATTATTGGAATTCTGACTGCATACATTAATCTCCATCTGTTATGGTATGTCTGTGCATACTCGTTTGACGATGACTTCAGGAGGGCTAAGAGCCATCTAGGAATCATTCTAACGGAGAATCTGCAGAATGTAGCTAGTTCTGTTGCTTCTCTAAGGTACTTCCAGTTAGTGACAATGACTGATAAACCCTTCAAACTTGTTCACACTTTTATTGCAAATCAGAATGGGATCTGATTGTCTGGATTTGGTGACACCATAACCGTATACAAACTCCAAAGGCTACCCAGCCATGATTTCAAAGCTCACTAAAAGAAAGCATACATAGTGAAATCAAAACAAATTAATTCGGAATCTGAACAAAGTATAATTCTTGTTTAAATAGATTGGGCTTCTGTTCATCTGCACATGCACTGAATCTTTCCTTTCAGTAAAAAATAATTACTATCAAGCATGAAAAATCTCAACACAGGAGAGAAAAATCAATAAATACAAATTATACAGACTTTAAACTGTTGAGAATATGTATCAACCACTTAGTGATGTGTTTCTCAGAGATATACACAAATAGTCAGCTGAATCTAATAATTCTGTGGCTTTTGAAAGAAAGCTGAAGGAGATGAACACGTTAAAACTGATTCTGAAGCTACATATTCCAGGATGATATCAAGTCGCTCCTAATGAACAGAGATAAAGCAATGTAAGTAAAATTCAAATCATGCAAACGTTATTCAGCACCTTTTATATTTTAACAACACTTCATAATAGTTCACAAGTGAAAGCCGGCAGCAGTTCGGTTCCCAAAGTGATGTTAAAAACTTCAATCCCATCATCAAAATAACAATGTAAAACTAAATCCTTAAAAACTGTGGTTCCATCTTTGAAACTACGTGTCCATCATGGGTCTGAATGAAGATGGAGTGAGATAGGTTGACTTTGGCTGTTGCCAGGTGCCCACCACAGCCACTCTGTCACTCCCTTCCTCAACTGGACAGGGGAGAGAAAATATAATGAAAAGCTCATGCATCAAGATAGGGACAGGCAGATCACTCAGCAATTACCATCACAGGCAAAACAGGCTCAGCTTGGGGAAATCAGTTTATTACCATTCAAATAAGGAAAAAAACTTTCCCCCTACCCCTCCTTTCTCCCCAGCCTTAACTTGAATCCCAATTTATTTACCTCCTCACCCCAGGCAGTACAGAGGAACGGGGAATGGGGGTTACAGTCAGTTCATTGTATGTTGCTTCTGCCACTCCTTCTTCTTCACATTCTTCCCCTGTTCCAGCATGGAGTCCCTCCCATGGGAGACATTTTTCCACGAACTTGTTCAGTGTCAGTCCTTCCCCAGGCTTCCGTTCTTCACAAACTGCTCCAGCACGAGTCCCTTCCATGGGGTGCAGTTCCTCAGGAGAAGACTGCTCCAGCATGGGTCCCCCACAGGTCCTGCCAGCAAACCTGCCTCAGCACAGACTTCCCACAGGTCACAATTGCCTTCAGGCATCCACCTGCTCTGGTGTGGGTCCTCCACGTGCGGTCGTTGGATGTCAGCTCCACTGTTAACCTCCATGACTGCAGAGGCACAACCTGCCTCACCATGGGCTTCACCACGGGCTGCAAGGGAATCTCAGCTCTGGTGCCTGCAGCACCTCCTGCCTCCTTCTGCACTGACCTGGGGGTCTGCACAGTTGTTGCTGTCACATAGTCTCACTCCTTTCTTCCACTGGTGCAGATTCTGGCCCCCTCCCACCCCCCAACCCCCCTTTCTTAATATGCTATCCCAGAGGCACTGTGACCATCACTGATGGGCTCGGCCTTGGCCAGCAATGAGTCCGTCTTGGAGCCAGCTGGCATGGGCTTCATTGAACATGGAGGTAGCTTCTGGCATCTTCTCACAGAAGCCGCCCCTGTAACCCCTCTCCACCAAAACCTTGCCATGCAAGCCAACCGCACAGGCAAAAAACCCAAAAAGACTGTAAGATACTATTGCAGACTGTAAGATACTATTGTCTTTTTTTTTTTTTTTTTTTTTTTGTCAGTTAAGGACAGAAAAATAAGTTAGTCTTACAGATGTATTAGAAACATATTGCAGTACAGAATTTGTCTTGATGAAACTGCAACTGCTAAAAAGGGTCATGAAATCTTTCTTACTTGATATGACTGTTCATGCGGGTCTCCAGTAGATGGTGTACATAATTTAATGTAAATTCAACATTTACTGCTGAAGCTGTGCTTGAACACTTGACACCTACCCAATTTAGCTCACTGCAATACCTGTATTCCTATTATAATTAACAGTGTTAACCACATCAGTATCACTCATATAGTGCTCTTGCAGTGCTTGCTGTTGACCTTATACATTTTAATTAATAGGTCAAAATGTGTCTTTACTATCTAATATATCATGTATTGATATACTAAATTATTACTTTTATGATTTCTTATACCTTTCATTTACAGTTACGTTTGAGATTTAAATTATTAAGACCCTTTTTTGCATTGGAGTTTATGATGAAGTTAAGAGTTTTACATGTAAAATGTTACTCATATACATGCTGTGAATTACTGTAAATGAACAAAATTGCTGGCATATAGGTAATATAGTTTTTCTCATATTGTTCTTCGTAATTTTCCCCTTGATTAAATTTTGTGCAGGTTGTATGCTAAGCTACGTGATGGGAAGGTATCTGTTCACATCTAAGTAGTTCATGGAGAATTATAAAACAGAGTGCTGAGATAATTAAATAAGTATTAAGTGGATTAGTTGGTCATATCCCAAAGCTCTCATAGGGCTTTTCAGTGGGAAAGAATGCAAAATGACTAACAAACCTGATGGTACAATTTCAGACATGGATTTAGCTCTCTTTGTGACAATGAGCTTTTACTTTCTACCATATTTAGAACTTGTCATCCTTTAACAATTACCAAAGGGTAATGATAATATTCTAATTATTTGCTATTTTCAATATTAATTTACATGGAAGAGAAAGGGTCTAAAATGAAAATTTGACTCCTTGTATTTCCCAGATGGAATTCTAAAATGTCTTAAATACAGAACCTTTTAATTGTTTTTATTTTTCTTCTCTTTTTTGCCTGCACTTCTAGAAAATATGAGTATCATTCTATGGGCATGTCTGTACTAATCTGCAGGGCACACTGTAAAAAATACAGACATAGCTGCTGATAGGTTGGCTCAGGCACATGTTGTAGTTGCTGAAATGCAAGTTCAAGTCCTGGAAGTCCAACAGCCGCTTTTAACAACCTACATACGAAAAGAACACCAGTGAACAGTTGTTATTTTAATCATTAAGTGAAATGCCCTCCCTTCCAAAAAAAACCCAAAAAGCAACATTCCAATTTATTTCAATGGGAATGGGATTTCACCCTGTGTCTTATTGTGGGGCTGCCAAGCAATAAAGAATTTACTGTACGCCTTGGAAACTTGTTCAATTAATTACTGGCTTACAGAGTGTAAAATGTGCAAATTTTTTCAATGTGATTTTATCTATATTGCCAAGTTTCCCAAAGCTTTGTATATAAATTTCTATGAATGAAACAAATTTGTGGTGAGACGTTCATAACTCTGTATCTTGATATAATATGGTGAGAAGAACAGACAGAAGTATTTTAAATTAATTAATTTTAGATAGTGGATAAAGTTAGATTTAAAAATGGGAATAAACTCTGGGTTTCTGAATATTATTTCTTCTTTTCATAACAGATTAAAAGATACTTCCAGGTTTTCAGAGAAACTAAGACAGTGTTGCAGAAATACAGATCCCAAGAATGTATATGTGTGTGTAATTTCATTTTTCATTCATTAAAAATATGGAATATGAATGCCTTTAAATTCTGGATGTTTGTTATTTTGTAGGAAATTGGATAACAACCATTGTTCAGGTGAAAAAAAAAGTTCATATTTCACACTGAACTGCTGTTTAGTTTTGAACAATTATTTATTAGATTTAATACTTATAGCAGGATCAAAATGTTTCTATTTAAGTGATGTCTCAGAACACCAATAATAGTTTTCAAGAAGTAAAAATACAGAAGGGACAAGACATCAGATAAATAAAGAAATTGTTCTTTTAATGACAGTGGCCAGACTTCTTAAAGTGACAGTCGCAAGGACTACCGATAGAAATGAACTGAAGTGATTGCTAGTTTTCTCCTTCCACTTTGGAAATTTGAATTATTCAGCATTCTGCCTACTGGCAGAGTTCCACTGCTAGCCACATGATGGAACCCTGGCATGGCAGCTTGAAGTTAAAATTCATTTTAAAATCGAAAGCTGTAAGGAGCTACAAGCTGCTCTAAAGTATCACTTTAAAAAGGCTTGGCGTCCTTTTTTTGTAACTGTGTTCCACTTTTTTCTTTTTTGTATTTGGCCTGGGGAAAGGTACTTAAGAAAACACATCGGAACGATTTCATCACAGAGATTTAAATGTGTATTAATTAATCAAAGGTCTATATAATAATCCTTCACAGTGAATCTGTACAGGAAAAGTTTTTCTTCTCTTGGAATTTCCAGTGTTAAAAATCTGATGAATAAGATTTTAATTTCATCTCTAATTCCCTGCAAATCATATGTCTTTGATTTATGAACCTCATCTTTTTCTGAGTCCTCTGTCATGAATAACACATTTTTCTTCTAAGTGTTGTGCATATTTCGCGATACCTTTTCATGTCAGGCCACATCTTCTTGGTAAACTCTCCCATTTTGCTTCAGGTATTGATCTCTGCTGGATTTTGCTTTAGATGTCTGAAGAGAAATTTTCTTTTGTGACTCAATTTAAATTCTCAGTAACAAAATGTTAAACTTCCCCAAGCTATTTCACGGGAGATTCCTTTCTTCAGTAACACCCCTGGCTGCAGCTTATGAATTACAGACGCATCCTGAATTTTGAAAATATCATGAAAATAATTTTACTTTAATAGGCCAAAGGCTTGTGGCAGTCTTAATGGTTCCTATTTTTCTTTAAAAACATAAGAGACAGGCCAGATGCATAATTAGCAGACAATAGATAGCAATGTATAATCAGCAGATAATTATAATTAGTTATTTACTTCCATGCTTTTCAGGCCTTAGTCAGCAAAAAATATCTGCTGGTAACAAGCTTATGCTTCATTATCATAGCTTTCTATAATACAACAAACTACATAACTTCATGACCAATTTTGGATTCGGATTTTATATGCTCATTACTTTAAAAATTATTTTCTTAAAGCAAATGTGCATTTATTTGGATAAGAACTATAGAATGTTTTGTCAGAATAGCTTTTTTCCCCCAGAAAATATAGAAGATAATATCAGAAATACATTTGTTTAAAGTGGTACAAATGTGCTACAAAACCATTTTAAGTTCTGTTTTTAAATATAGAAGCTTCTAGGTAAAAGGAAAGCCAAATACAAAGAAAACATCATTGTAAGAAATGGAAATTTCACCTATTTGAGTTCACGACTGTCAAAGCAGGAAATGCTGGAAGGAACTGTATGTACACAGACGTGCATGAGCATGCACGTGTCCTTGCAAAAACTGTATCCATGAGAAGGTCCCGAAAACTGAGAGGAAAACTGAGAGATAAGATCTTTTGGAAGTGCAGGACTCTTCCTTGTGTTGAAAAGAAAGGAAAGTAGATGTTATCAAGGTACGTGGACAGAGTGTAGAGAAGATGTAGAAAAAGCAAGTCATAGCAGAGGAAGATTTTCTGTTACCATACACACAGTACAGCTCTTTTACCAGTGGGTCTCTGAGGCATCTTCTCTTCACTATGCTTTAAACTTTCTTCAGGCTGAGGAGAAAATTAGTAAACTGAATATAAAGTTTTCCACTGAAGTGACTATGCAAATGAGTCATTAATGCAGTCTCCAGGATGTTGTCAGCCCAATCTGTTTCTTTCTTAGCATTAACTTCATAACATATGTTTGCATCTATTTTATGATACTGGTAACACTTCTCTCATGTGAACTGGAATTGGCCCCAAAACTTTTGAGTAGTAGCAGCTTGCTGTACAATACAGGAAACTGTTGTGCAGATCCTTTAAAAATGATTTAAAACATTTCCAAAACATTGCTTAAATAAATTGCTCTTTTAAAGGATTATAGAATAAATAGATAAATTGGTTCTAGCCATTACACGTTCTGATGTATTGCTTCATGCTAGGCTATACTGCGATGTGTCACTTCTGGTGACTTTCCCACTTTGTTTCTTTAGTATTTCAGGAATGACATGCAGTTACTGTGACTAATGCAATCTTACAGGACCTAAAGAAACTTGCATGACAGGAATTAACAATAAAGAGTACCACTGCTTTTTTTTTGCACACTTTTATTTCTTTAAAACAATGAAAAATATCTGTTTCTTAGTAACAGAGACAGTACTAGGGTATTTTTTTTAAATAACCAAGAGATACAAAAAGCAAACAACTACTGTAAATATGATACACATGAAAATACTTCTTTGACTGTAGTCTTTTTAAAAAAATCTCCTTATTAAACTGATAAACACAGAGTTCTGAACATAAGTAGTCAACCACAAGTTGATATTATGTCTCTTCTGCTCTCAGTAAAAATGAAAATTCAAACCCCAAAAGCTTTTTTTGTTGTCATTTTTAAAACTTCAATAGCTGGCTTTACACTTCACAGTTTGAAACATTTTCTGATTTGTTTCAAATTCATTTTTGAGAGCACCATGTTGCAAAACTTAGATGTTCTCAACTGTTAACCAGTATGAAAGGCATCAGCATCCCACTGAGCAGGGACTGAAATTCTGGACCTCTTTTTAAGCTGTTTCATCAGATTTTGAATGAAGTGTAGTTTTGCTACTGCAAGAATGAAGAACAAGGGGCTGGACTGCTTATGTCATGGAAAGGATATAGTGGAGAGGCAAGGCTTGTAGCCTCCTTATCACAGCTGGAGGGGAGTGGGAGGGAAAAAAAAAAAGAGATTTGACAGCTTCAGATAGGAGGGTCTTCTCACTCTAGCAGTAGCTGTTGTCCCAGCTTCTCTCTTTGGAGCTGGCAGTAAATGGAGCCTGGCTTTCCACGGCCTTGGCACAGCAGGGGATGCAATGGTGCAGCAACTGGTTTTCTGACTCCAGCAAGAATCTGCCTTGGGAAATGGTACAATTGGAAGCTGCTCTGCTTTCTTCCTAAGTTATCATTCATAACAACTGCACTTCAACTATGCTTCCACTTTGCTCTTTTTTTCCCTGCTCTCATGAATCATATGCTTTGATTTGTACAGTGAAGTAGCTTTGTTATATAATTAGACTATATCAAGTGGTCATAGTGAGATCTGATACCATCGGACCGAAATGGATATTTTAGCTTTATCACCAATTTCTTGCATGATTCATAAAACACTATTTAAAAAGTTGGCAGGACTTTCTTTTCTTTTGATTATGCTTTAAAAGAAAATAGTAGCCCATAGACAGTAATAGCTATAGATGCTTAAATACAGAGAAGCCCAATCTCTTTTTAATTCGATGAAGATACCTACCTGCAGGTAAGTCAGAGGCCTAAGCCTGAAAAGCAATGGGATTTCAAGCACCAGCTCTGTGGTCCTCCTTATTTCCTGAATCCCTAATCACCACAAGTATTTTGAAGTATCTAATTTCTCTGTGTACTTCACAGGCTTCTCCACTCACATATTTGACTTTTACTCAAAAAAAGCCTGAGGATCCAATATACGATTTCCAAACAAGTGGCAGCCCAGGAATGGCTGAGGGAAAATTTCCATCTCTAACCCCACTGTAGGATCACAGTGCAAGCTAATGAGGAGGTTGTTCCACCTAATCTTCTTTCGCCTACAAATTTGCAGCTGGATAATGAAACATTCAATATGATGGGGCTAAAATTTCACCTTGGATTTTGCTTATAGACCTGTCTGTGGTGGATTTCATTCTTTTTCCCTATAGGTTTTCAATGTTGCTATTGTTGCTGTGACTGATATTATTTTCTCACTGCTAAAATAGAAAAGTAAAACAGATATTCTCCAAGTCTAAACAAAATAGTCACCAGGGACTATCACTATAAGGGGCATAACTAGACCCATGGGAACACAGCAAGAGAAGATCATTCTCCCAGAAGATTCTGCTTCCGAAGCTATAGCTGTAAGGAAAAATGATAACAACCAGTACAACAAGCAAGTCCAAGAGTTAGAGAGGAAAGGAGAAGGAAACGAGGTAAAGAAACTCAGTAAGGTTACTCATGAAGGAACAAATGAAAGCATATGTCAGAGATCAGAGAAGAAAAAGAAGTGTTACTCTTCACTTTATCAACATCAGAATCCTAAATATCTTTTCATTCTCTACATTAAGACATTTACTGTAGATCTTTGGATGAGCAAAGGTGCACAGGGTTACTTCAAGATTTTCTATTAAATTAATACTTTTAAAAGGTGGGGTTTTTTTCCTAAGCTTGGGTTTTAGAGGAAAATGCCTATAGGAAATAAATGTAGGTATGTTTCTGATATAATTCCTTTGTCATAAAATATCATTAAAACAGAATTGTCATACATGCTTTTATATTTAAAACTGTGTGTATAAAGTTCACTCATTTAAGTGTTTTTCAGCTTTCATCTGTAAATGCAGGTAAGGCTTCCAGTATTGTTCATTTGCACATATGAGAAAGGAGTTCATTTGAGACATTTATCAAAGGAGTTGCTTGAAAATCTTTCTAGAACCTCTTCCTCCTCTGTTTATGATACTCCTCCTACTACATCATTAACTGTAGGATGATTCTGCTTTATATAAGGCAATACAAATTCAAATTAGTTTCATTAAAGGACATCTTCAATGACACTCCCTCCTTGTGCTTCTTCTGCTCTGCCTTCTTGTGTTGCATGATTTACATGCGTGTACTCCTCCAAAGTGGCTCTAGTCTGCTTGAAAATAATTATGTGAGGTATATGGAAGGAGAGTGTCTGCTGCCTTAAGGGTATCTGGTCAAAGGAGCCATAAAGAAGAACACACGGAGACAAACCTGACCCCACAAGGTAAGGTGGCTTAGAGCATGAATGAATGTGGTCAGCTGCACAAATCAGTAAGGATATATGGGGAGTGAAGAGGTTTGTTTTATTCAGTTGGAAGGATAAGGAAAGGGAGGGAGACAACACACAGAATAATAAAACCTGACCAATTAACGTTAACAAAGACAACTGGAAACAAACCCAATCATTAGCACTAATTTATGGGCTACCAGGAAACTGTAGGCAAACTAGGACATTGCAATCGATAAAGATAGGAACCTGGGGGTCTAGGGTGTTGGGAGAGGTCAGGGGGGCTATGCCAACTGATGAGGCAATGTGCAGGGTAAGGGGAAGCAGGGAAGAGAAAAGTAGGTCTAGACAGAAAAGGGTATAAAAGGGAACAGCTGTCAATGTCCCTGTCTGGCTGAGCCCTGTGTCTGATCACCACAGTCTATCCTATCTTCTCACATGTTCTTAAACCTTTTCTTAATTATCTCTCTGTGTAATCTCACTCTCAATCTTGTGTGTATGTGTGTGCTGCAAGGACTGAGTGCCAGCTACTGGTGAGACCTGTATGTGTGTAAGTGGAATTTGATGCCAGCTGCTGGATTCAGACTGGGCGTGTGGGTGCCCCTGGCCTGTGGTGTTAGCTCCAGGAGCGAGTGGGGTCTTAGCATCAGCAACTGGAGTGGGTGGCTTTAACCTCCAGCCCTGGAGTGGGAATGGTGCGTGTCCCAAAACCCAGTTACTGGGGGGACCGGCATGAGTGAGCGGCTCAGTGCCGGTGGCTGGAGTGGGACAACAAGGCACAGGCCGTGCACCATGTGCTGGCTCTGAGCATCTTTATCTTCCCCAGCCCTGGCGTGCATGGAGTGTGCATGTATATTCACTAGCAAACCTTAAGCTGGACCAGCTAATGAGCAGAGGGACCTCTGGTCTAGGCCACAGTATCACGTAGGTGGAGGGTCCATGCTGGTATCTTGTGGACCTGTGATTGTGGGGTGTCTGTGGGACAAGTGTGTGAGTGCAACATGTGTGCAGCAAGCACTGAGCTGGACATGTTGGCAAAGAAGGGTCCCATGGTGGCTAGGAGGGCTGGGGTGTGAGCAGAGGTGCTGGGCAGGCAGAGGGGCCTTGCCATTACTGGAGGGAACCGCAGGTGTGTGTGTGCTCCTGACCCTGCAGAGTGTGCCTGCGCTAGGGACCTCCTGCCTCTGCCAGCCCATGCGGCCCAGGGGACTTGGCTGCCTGTGCTTGTGTCTGTGTGAGCCTCTGTGCAGCGGCTGTTGAAGGCAGAGCCTGCGGCAGCCTGTGTGACCGGCCGTGCCAGTGTCTACACGTGTCTGTGTCTCTCTCTGAGATCAGTGTGCAGCTTTGCTACCGGTTGTACCAGTAGACAGGAAAGCAGCAGTCGTGTCCCTCAGCCGGGGCAGAAAGCCCAGGTCCTGAGGCTGGGCTCCAGCAGCCGGGCAGGAGAGACACCTGGGCCAGAGCAGCTGGAGGAGGCAGCCACACTCTTAACATAATACACATATTGTAATGCAGAATTTCTCTATTAAATTTGGAAAGTGAATTCCACACCCTTTAATTCAGTGCAGTTTTCTGCTGAAAAAACTAAGTTGTTAATGTGTATTAGTCAAGGATGCTAAAATACTTATCAAATAAGGTGTATTAAATAGGTTCCTATTAAGATGTAAAAGGGTCTTAACCCTATGTATTAAGCTAATAGTGTCATTTTAGCTTTTTCTCTTGATTTGTCTCTTTAATCGTTAAAAAAGCACAGTATGGATGAGCTGTTTAGATGTGTCATGATGTTTGGCGGGTTTTTTTTTTCAGATTTCTGCTTCTGCTATGAAAATATAAAATGATAGACCCTTTGTGGATAAAAGGTTGTTAACAGCTCCAGTCTTGATATTCAGTCTGCAGTAACGTATAAATCAATGAACCTGTTATTTGTAAAGCTTTCAGACCAAGAAGCCAAACTGATGTCCAGATGCTGGTTCAAAATCACTAATAAATGAAACTGTGCATTTCCTCTTCAAATTTTATTTCCTTCACCATATGCAAATGAAGGAAAAAAAATGGTTCTACATATTTAAATGGGTTCAGCACAGAAACAGGTTCATGCATATAATTTCAATGCAAAGTTAGGATTGTGCTTTATCTTTTTTTGTTAGATTTAATGAAGACAATACCTGTCAAATTTAATTTTAAAATAATGGAAATCCACTGGATAAATAATTCTCATGTCATTTCCAATATTTAGAGCAAAGGCCACTTGCATAATATTTTTGAATGCAGCTCAGCTCCATGTAGAAACTGTATATTCATTTCATGGAATAAGGGCACATTTCATTGGAAAGCTGCTACTTTTTCCCTAGCTACAATCTACAACAAAATTTCTTTTCAAAATTGAGTTGGGCTACAACAAATGTGCATGGTTTGGTGTCTCCTATAAAGTATCCAAAAGAGCATTTCCAAGATGCTGCAAAGGTAGGGACATAATGCAAATGCATATCACCAAGCCAATACAACATTTTCACACATTAGGAGCTGGAATCTCTGTGCTCAGTTGAAAGGCCCAGGAGCCCAGGCTTGGAGAAAAGAGCAAAGATGTTTCTAAGTCACATTTCACCTTTCTGAATCCCAGCCCAGATCTTGCTAATTATTAGAGGTGCCCAGAACAATTTTACTGGAGTGCAGTGTGATTCTCCTTCTTTCTCTTCAGAGACTCTTCTGCAACAAATATCTAAATTAGAAGCTAGTTAGAAATCAGCATAAATGATGCTCACCAGGTGGATCTAGCCTACCAGAAAACAAATTTGTTACTCCTACCATCACTTGTCAGCTCCTCCCCTGCATCAAAATAGAAGGTAAGTGTTCTGAAATTTCCAAGATCTTTAGAGACTCTTCAACGACATCTATATAGTGGATATTGCACAAAGGGAGTCACAGAAAAGAAGCAGGACTCCCAAGAACTCTTTGACTCAGGCATGAATTCACAAGTTAATGCCAACTAATGACATACGCTATTTGGTGTGGAATCACATTTTAAAATCAGCAGAATGAACAGGGAGCTGAGCCAGTGCAAAAAAAGCATTTCAGGGATAATGTGATCAATAAATTTCAGTCTGTGTCAGGAATCTGATTACCATACCCCAGATATAGTGAAAAGGACATACAGGGAACCAATAAAAAAGGTGAGAATACAGTGTACAGACATAATTGAGTATACTGCTTATAAAGAACAGCTACAGGATTGTGTACTGCCCTTACTGAAGCAGTGAGAGAGACTAACTGTAGGCATTTTTCAGTTAAGACAATTAAGAGGACAGTGTCTTCTCACAACTTTTTCCTAGGAAATGGAAAGCAGTAATTTACAGCAATACTTGACAAAAACAAAGAAACAAACAAAGAAACAAAGAAAAAACAAGCACAAGCCTTCCTCCTCCCAATAAAATTCTAACTCACAGCAAGAACTGATATCTGATCACATATCTAGATATCAGTTCAGATCTGAGATTTTCATCACCCACATTATTTCTGTTAAGGTTTAATTCTAAGCATCAAAACAGAAAAGCCAATGAACTATGTTAGATTGGTGTTAACATCTGCTTTAGTTCTGTAATAGCACCGTTGTTTTTAACAAATTATGAACAGTACAGTGCTTCTCAATCTAGGAATCATGTAGTTTGGATTTATGTAGCAGTTTGCCGTTCCTTTGGCTTTACCACTCCTGAAATCAAAATGAAAACTGCTGTTCAAGGGAAGTTACAGAAAAGAGAGAAATTGGTGATATAAGCCTTCTCTGGCTGTAGATGAGATGGATTGATTTTATAAACTTATTTGTGTTGAAAGGAAGTAATTCAGTAAGTTTCTGGCGCTTAATGCATGTGAATGTACTTAACATGAGAAGTCAGCATCATTCTTCCTAATAGAAAGGAAGAAATACGTGTCTGAATGCATTAGCATAGCTGGTAGACTCCCAGTCACCTGTGTCCATGCCTGCTGCTCTAGAAGCTTGCCAGCATAAACATGAGCTGCAAAATCTCATTCCAAAATGTATTAGCACCTGTGTAACTGTGATCTTTTTTCAAGCTAGCTACAGAACTCAGAAGAAACTGACAGAAATGTAAGGAAAAAATTTAAAGCGTTCTATTTAATACCTATGGATCAAACTCCAAGGCTCTAAGCCATATATTTTTCAGATATTGTATAGCATTGTGTCTGAACAAATAACTCCATTTTTTTCTATTATATTTCAATGGCTGAGGTAAGAACACTTCAAAATACACAATTAGGATGTCTAGTCAATCCCATGAATTCCAGATGCTGATACATGTCAATGATAATACGATTTCTGCTTGCAATAGAAACGTACTTCTATGAAATATTTATTTGAAATTGTTAATTAAGTTTTAAGTTGTAATGCATCAAGAATTGCACCTATGTATTAAACGTCTGCAGTGGAAATGTCTATTTTAAATTTATTCTCCTTTGTGTCTAAAGTAGCTGGTTTTGTTTATCTCATTAGTATTAGGATAACAAGATCACAGGATAATTTAGCTTGGAAGGGATCTCAAGAGATCTGTAGTTCAACTTTCTGGTTAACAGGCTCAACAATAAAGGAAGTCCAGGTCCCTCAGGGTTTTACCCAACCCAGTCTTGAAAACCTCTAAGGGTGGAGTCTGTGCAATCTTCCTGAGCAACCTTTTCCATTGCTCTTATATAAAACAGTTCTTCCTTACACCAGGTATTTCCTTTCAGGTATTACTGAATGGTGGTTAATTTTTGCATCACAATATAACATTACTTCTGCTTCTTCAAGTAAATGCAACAAAGCAAGAAACCCAAGTAAGTAAATTCAAAATTATACTCCGCAAGATCTCTGCCTGCTTAATAACACAGTTTATAGTTTTTTGGTTTTTTTTTTTTTAGCTCTGGTCACTAAATTTACCCTGATATCTACAGAACATTCTTAGAACTGCTGTAACCTTGGCTGATGAAATCATCTTAACGCCTACCTCACACCCATGTCTTACCAGCTTTGGTTTCTGGTATGAACACTACTTTTTGAGAGACACACTAACTTCAGTTACCAGTTTCATGACTTCCCCTGGATACGCTGGATCTTGTGTCCCTGTAATGGAAAATGAACAGGAATCACATGGAGGAGGGAGAGGATCCCAACACTCCTTCCTCTCATAGGAATCCCTCACCAATGGGCTGCACAATCCTGCTTTCCTTTTATTGCTCTTTTATGGGATTATTCATCCCATGAATTTTACACAATGTCAGAGTTCAAGGCACTCTTTAGAGAAATGAGACATGAACGGTTAACCCCAGCTGAACCTCGGTTGGAGTTCATTAAAAAAAGATACATTCTAGGCACAAAATTATGGCACAAAATTTAGTGGCACCTCCACCCTGTCTGCCAGTTCTACAGGAAAGGCATCTAATTGAACCTTTGCAACAGAATAACTGAAATGTCTAAATTCTAGAAGAATTTTTCTGGTCTGAAACCAAGTCTTACTGAATGCCTATCTCAGTATTTCAGCTTGGCATCTAAGCAAAGGAAAGAGATATATTTATGATACATATTTTAGCTATAGCCTTCTTTCTCTTTAGCATTTTCTACCGTCAGACTCTCAGATTCCTCTCATTTGGGACATTGGCTCGTGTGGCTCCCATTTTCCAGCGTGTAGTAGAGAACATGAGAAATTAATCCAGGTTAGTGAATTCCTAACGTGAAACTTTTGTATATCCAAGATCTGATCTCTCAGTACTGGCTTGTAGGTTCCTTGTAGCTCCTGTAAGTATCACTAATGTACTGACTAACGCAAGCAGAGACATGCTTAACAAAATATGAAGAATTTATAAATTATAGACCTTTAAATGTGCAGATAAATGCAACCCTGATTAAGTCAGTAGTGTAGGTGAGCAATTTGCCTTCTTCATAGTGATTCTTCCAGGCAAGGCATATTCAAGAACATAGCAGAGTTTCTTGTCTGAAACAGGAGCAGCATGCTCACACCTCCTAGCCGGCTATATTTCGTGCTGATAGTAGTATAGATGCTCACTGGTATGGGAGGCTGGCTACAGCCCAATAAGCTATTCTCCTTCTTCCCTCTTTAGGTATAGTGTATGTATTTGTAAATTTGCCTAGCATGACTCTTAAAGCACTCACCTTTGCTATAGGAAAACTTAATCCTGCTGAATGTGCCACAAGAGAAGAGACCTGTATAAGCATAAACCCACAGAAAAACACTTATGAAAAGCTACTGACTTTTTAGAGGATTTATATCCCCCTATAATCTCTCACAAGTAGCAAGAATTCATATTCACCATTTGCCTCAGGGAAACAGTCCTTCAACTGCGGTTCATGTTCAAGGGGATATAGTTTCTACTGTACCCTCACGTGCAAGTGGATTCAGTCCTTTCAATCTGATAGCAAAAAGGAAACATATTATGCCTTCCTTTCCATCCCACTCAGCCTATAGCAAATGGTAATGCTATCCTCCTTGTACTTCATAAGAGGAGATAAAGTAACTAATACATAGCCAGCTGCAGCTATTCTTATTACCTATGGTATCCATACACAGACATGAAGCTGACAGACATAATTCAGGATTTACAGGAGACCAGGAGTCTTTTGAAGCAGCAGCTGGAAGCCAGAAGGGGGACTCTAGGGCACACACCTGGCTAACAAAACAACAGTGTGGATGGAAGAGGAGACTCTGAACACTTAAATGTTCATTGCTAGATCTGCAATTCATCTAGCAATATGAACACAGCAACTGATCCTTCCATCCTTTTACAAATTAACTTCCATCTCCATCAGCAGTCAGGTGATGCTCCATGTCCTCTGTATTTTCTCCCACCTTTCTATGCACTGGGAAGAAAGACTTGGAGGAAGGATTGAACATGCATTTCCCCATGCAGTCCATAACTCTCTTCAGACCGGAATTATATCATTATAAATGCATTAAAAAAGTGAGCTAAAGACTCTAATCACCCTTTTGTCCTGGGGAATGGCACCATAGCTGAAGACATAATCTCTTTGTATTTTTCTGAGTATGGCAGTGTACCCGACAAGTCAATGATGCAGTATCTTTTAGGAAGGATCCAAATCAGTCAGAAGCAGGAGGGCCGTATGATTTGCCCTCTCCTATCTTCACCAGAGTTTAATTCACAACCATTGCATAAGAAAAGTAAGAGTCAGATGAAAGAGGCTGGGAAGGTGATTAAATTGTTTGACTTTCTGGCCTAAAATCTTTCCTATCACACACATTTTCTTTTATCTTTCAGATTGTCTGTCTTTTTACACTTACTACTTTGGCATTCTGAAGGGCAATGCTCATTTTAAAATATGTATAGACTTCATTTAAAATAAATGAATATAAAACCCTCTGGGGCAAACCCATGTTTGGTGTATCTCAGCTAACTTCAGTGGAGTTATACCAAGGTTGAATCCAGGCCTATGTCCTCTCTTTTGTCATGAGCTTAAAGAAAAACAAAGAGACTCCTTTAAAAATATGGGTTATTTCACATTCTCTCCTTCATTGTCTAGTTTTGTTTTACAACCTTAATAAAAACTTATATTAGTGGGATTTCATGCATTTATCTTTATGTTTGATAACATTTTTGAGCACTGTGATAAAATCAACGGAAATTAATGTAATTGTTTCCAGCCAGATTCAATAACTCTAATTACCAGCATTTCTAGTCCAACTGCATAATATTCTTAACTATCCAGTGTACTGAAGGAAATTCAACTACTGCTGACTCAGTGTTCTTTTATGTTTGTATAAGGAGAACAATCAGAAGAGTAAATAAAGAAAAAAATGAATTTGCAAATTTCTGTTCATCATAGAATTATTGTTAAGGATATTGCAGAGCTCCACAGAAATATATGAAAAATCCAATCAGGAATCTTCTGTCATGGTGTATTTACAATTAGAGAAAATTGTATGAATGTATTATATGAAGCAATGTGGTATCACAGTAATGCATTTTTAAATTGAAAAACATCTCTGATATCCTAAAATAACTAGCTCTTTCTGATATGATATAGTCATGACTGGCTTTGTACTCTTCTACACCCTTATTTTAATATTCCACTTGACTGAAAAATTTCTTCAGTGGTTTCACGTGCTAAAAATGCAAAGAAAAAGACCTAGAGTCCTCATTATTTATCTGGACTCAATCAACGAAAGAAGTAACCATAACCTACTTGTATCCAGAAGAATTTTAAATACACATCTATGTAAATCCTTCTTTTGTTAAATCCCAAAATAAAAAATTTGATTGGTATATCACTGAGGTATGGACATTTTGGCTGACATAGATATATCTAGATATTTTTATCTAGAAAAAATGCTAGAAAACACAGGCATCAAGTATGGAAGATGCCAGAAATTTTTATATTTTAACAGCTGACTGATGACTCTAAGAATGTGTTCTACTATTTTTAAATTACCAAGCTATTAATATGCATGGTATCTCTAATACTCTGACAGAACAGACTGAGACGGAAGACTGAGATCATGATGTTCAACTGTGTGATCACTATTTATGGGGGAAGTCACTACTCTAACATATGACAGATCAGCAAAATGCCTAGCTTCTCCCCACTAAAAATATAATTATTTGTATGTTCAGAGACAGTCGAGATTTGGAAACCTATAGAAATGTAGCTGTTAAAGTTGTTGGGGATATGGAATTGAAATTAATTCTTCTTAAGGCTGCAAGTAAAGTGATTCACTGAGTTTATTACTTGTGGCTCAACAAACCATGAGATTTAAATATATATAGATCACATTCTACCTATTTTAAAATAAACATTATAATTACACAGTAAATATGGAAGACATATTTTTTTTCCTGACATTCTCATTTCCTGTAACAGAAGGTATCTTTTCTGTTCAGTCTTTAACTTGAGAAAATAAGTTTCCATCCAATATCAGAAAGATGTACTTTCAGCAGCAGATTTCAGTGTGCGTCTCTATGGTGTTCACTTTCATTTGTTCACAAACCCAGCTGAGGCATATCAAAACATAGCAATCTACATATCCTGTGTAACATGCATGTCCAGAAGCTGAACTGTCCCTTGCTGTTTAATCTGAAGTGAATATAAACAAGGAATTCATTGTTATTCTGATGTGCTCATCACACCCCTTTTTTTCCTGAATAGGAAAAAATAATTTCTCTGCAGAGTAGTGGCATAGCACCACGACACTGTTCACAGAGCACTAAATTCCTGAGTTTTGTACTATTCCCCTTCAAAGACATATATATATCAAATTTAGTATCGCAGGATGGGTAAACAGTTGGAAGCCCTGAGTGTCTGTAGTTGGAAGCCCTGAGTCTCTGTCATTTTTAGAATGAGATACTAGGTTTATGTTCTTAGCTTGCCTTCTCTATTGTAATTCTTCTCTTACTTTGGCCTGCTGCTCTATTTTGTTAACTGGTGCTTGTGCCAAGCATTTTTTTTTTTTTTCTGTTCATGTAGAGACCCCCACCTTTGTGGTGACTGTGACAATGCCAGTAATATCCAACACCTAAAGGAATCAGAACACTTGTCCTTACTGAGAAATGCATTAACCACTAAAGTTTTAGGGATGTGACCAGTACTTTTAAAATAATTGATTTAAAGAACAGTGACCAGATTCAATCAGGGGAACGTGGGGAGCCCTAGTGACTCTGAACATCCAAGCTTAATTAGGTCCTCAGGCTGCACAGTGATAACAGTGCCCAATGGGAGCTCAAAAGAACCTGGAAAACCAGACTCTCTTCAGGAGATCCAAACTGTAGCTGTTTATTTATAGATGCCCAGCACTCTAAGGGTTGCTTTAGTGATAATTTAGATATTCTCCATGCATATCGCCATAAAAATCTACTTTAGTAGATTTTTTTTGCCAAAGTAAATACTACAGAAATTGTTTTAATATAATTTGACTTTTCTTTTTGTTTAATCTTTTTATATATCTACCATTTAGTACCAGCTTTCCTTGCCTTGATTTTTTTTTATTCCTTATAGCTTCACATCCTCATCTGAACTGTGTTAGATAGAAAGCTGAATTGTAGGTGCCACGCAAAATGGACACAATCTCAGCTGCTACTCTGCAAAGCGGCAAACACATTTTGGATGGCTAAATATAGAGAGTAATGATCACTAATAATAATGCATAATAATGATCCAAATGCACAATGTATATAGATCAACTCGCTCATTATAGAACTGAAGAAATTAGTATCGTTTCATTTACCTTTTGGATTTTGACTTTTTGTTGCAGCCAAGAGAAAAGATGAGGAGCAGAAAACAAGGTAGCAAAATTGTTTCATGAGAAAATGTAAAAGTTACTGACACTCGTGTTGTATACACATTGACTACCAGATCTAGAAGCTAGTACAACCAGGACGTTTTGAGTAATTTTATTTTTTTCTTTCAAGCGAAGTAACTATTAACAGTTCATTCATAGATCACAGTCTCAGAGCTTTACATACTTATTAAAAGAGCTGAATATTTTCACTCAGGTGTAGAATACAAGCGTTTCTACAACTGAATTTGTTGCTTTCTTTTTCCCCCCAGTATTCAAACACTCTAATGATTATTTGCCTTTCTTCAAGGAAAAAGTTCCAAAGTACTGCAGACCCAGCAGAGTTCTTTCTGCATCCATCCAAGACCTTGGCATACTTCCCTGTGCTCTTCTAGCCTCAACCCTAAGGGCAGCCGAAGGCAAAAGTATTTTCAGCAGACTAAGAAACACTGTAAGCTTCAGGGATTTCTGGATGACAGATTTTAAACTGTAATCAAAGCAGAGGTGTGATTAAAAATAACAAGAGCTAAAACCTGTCTCTGAATTGTAAAGGAAAATGTGCAAATTTAGCTTTTCTCAATATCATGACTGATGACTGAATAATTTCTAAGTTATTCACAGAAGTTAAAACCAGGATCAATCCATTATATCATTTGTTCCATGTCCCTAATAATACAGTAAAATTCTGTACAGTACCTTTTGCTGTCGTTTTTTGAAGTCAGATTCAGATGTTTTGAAACTGCCCTTGCTATGTATAAGGTGCTGGTGTCAAATGCCTATGCCCCTCTTGGCTGTTAAATGATTTTCATTTGTTAAAATCTGAAGAAAGTTTGATCATTTTGTCATTCCTAAAGAAAAATGTGTAATCACAAAAATAAAATAACGCCTGCTTCTGTAGCTAGCTCAGCCTAACCAGCAAAGCTGCTTTTAGACAGATGACGGCATTAAAGTCAGGTAAGGTAGTGAACTAAGCTGAAATTTATGGAAAAAATTGCGGAATTAAGAATTAATTCAGTGTAAATGACTATTTATAGTTACAAGATTTGAATGTATTCTGCACAAAGACCTAAGTCCAGTGGTGTAATGGTATATACACTGGCAATTCTGCCACACAACTTGAGAGTAAGTATCGTAACTGAACAAGTTACATGCAAATTTATAATAAATTTGCTTATTCCAGGCAAAATCACTGACAGATATTAAAAATGAGGAACCTTATTGTGAATATGAAGCAACCCCTGTGTGCATTTTATTCAGAGCTCTTTATTTCCTATCTGCACATGAGAATCATTAACCCTTTTCAGCAAGTCTTCTACCCAGGATTAGACCTGGAGAGTCCTTGCTTTTGTTGAGTCAAAAGGTTTTGCCACACTAACTCACAAAATGGTTTCAGTATCTCACTCCACCTGCAAAATTATCAGATTAGTTCAGATGTCCTTCCAAGCACTCACTTTTCATTCAAGCCAAATCGTTTTTGGTTTTGTTTTTTGGTTTGTGTTTTGTGGTTGTTTTGTGGTTTTTCATTTGTTTGTTTTTTATCTTGGACAATATAATAGCTTTCTATTATCAATTTATTGGATCCAAGTTAAACAAAGTAGGCTGGTTGAATCCCCACCGGTCTTTTCCATTCAAAAGCATGTCATGGATAGAAGGAACACAGTGTAAATTCAAAATCAAGAGTATATCTTTAGTGTAGTGAAAAACCTAACAGACAAACTGAAAAATTATTCCTACTCCAGTTAAAATGATACTAACAATTATATTTTAAATTATATGCAGTTAAAATGATAAATACACAAACTACCTTTTTCTGGTGTAATGCTCATCTATTCACTGCCTCTCTGAGTCCTAAGCAGGGACTTCAGTTTGGGTGCTGCTCTGGATTAATCCCAGCTGGCACCTAAGTACCATTCAGCCACTCACTCACACCCCCTCCCTCCTGGTTGTGGGATGGGGAGGAGAACTGGAAAGAAGGTAAAACTCGTGGGTTGAGGTGAGAACAGTTTAGTAATTGGAATAAAATAGAATATTATAACAACAACAATAATAATAATAATGAAAAGGGAGACAACAAAAAGAGAGAAATAACTCCCGAAAAAACAAGTGACACAATACAATTGTTTACCACCCACTGACCGATGACCAGCCAGTCCCTGAGCAGCAATCCCCATCACCACCCTGGCCAACTGCCCCCAGTTTACATACTGAGCATGATGCTCTATGGTACGGAATATCCCTTTGGCTAGTTCGGGTCAGCTGTCCTGGCTCTGCTCCCTCCTGGCTTCTTGTGCACCTCCTCACTGGCAGAGCATGGGAAACTGAAAAGTCCTTGACTTAAAGCAAGCACTACTAAATAACTAAAACATAGTGTATTATCAACATTATTCTCATACTAAATCCAAAACACAGCACTATACTAACTAGGAAGAAAACCCTAACTCTATCCCAGCCAAAACCAGCACAGGTGCACATGGCAGGACTTTGCAGGGAAAATCCTCAGTCTTTTGAGACTATGATGCTGATCTTGGTGGCTTCCCTCTTCCCTCTAGGACTTTTTGGAGAACATTTTTGTGTTTGCTTATACACTTTATGCCCTGCTTATTCTTCACTGGTCTGCAAGTCTACATAGACCTGAATGTGTCATCTGTGGTGTGTTTCACTTATGTTGGATACTTGCTCTTTTTTTTTGTTACTCCCTAAAATTTCTTTTACACACCTCTCACCACAGCATTCCTATGATAAAAGGTGATTGATCACTGATAAGTTGTTTATAGTCCTGGGGCCTCCCAGGCACGTACTGTGCCTGTATTGTCAAGGTACTTAAACACAGGAATCATGTCACAAGGTAACCTCATCTAGTGTCCAGCTACCGCTGCAGAAAGGTACACAGTCATTTACAACTTGTGTCATATCTGTCAAAGCTACAGTGTCTAAAATAGAACTACAGGTTTAAGTTTAGGCAACTCAATCTCTTCTGAAGTTCCTACAACTTTTCTGAAATTCTGTAGCTGAATCAAACTGAAAATAAAAACACAGTAACTCCACAACTGAAAAAAAGCCATAAAATGGACTCAATGCTTACTTCTCCAGTTTGGCCTGTTGGTCACAGTCTGGTCCATCACCACATATGTAGGTCAGAATCAGCTGTAACAGATACTGGCTTTTACTCAGCTTAGTTATTATTAGGTCACAGAAAGGAGATGAAGGTACAGCAGAGGGGTTAAGGATGCTGAGAAGGAAGGGCAGAGCAGGTAAATGGAGAGGAAGTAAAGAAGGGAGAGCTTGGGACTGTGGGGAGGTACTGCAGGAAATGCCTTATGGATGCTACACTAGAATGATACAGACACATGCAACAAAGAGTTATAGGAAACTAGGCTTTATTAGTTCAGCTACTAATTAAACACTTGTCATCATTTATTTTAAGATGATGTTGTGTGGGGATTTCTTTTTCCTGTCTTCTGCTTCTGGAATTCCTGGTTACTCCTAAAGTGATTTATGTATAAATATAATTTGCCTTGCACATGTCAGAAAGATGACTTTGGTCCCTGCATTATTCCCCTGACACCCTTGAAGGATGTTTTTTTCTACATCTATTCTCACCAATACTCTGGAATTAGACCTCTTCTTCCAAATCCGTCCTGTCCCCTCAGACCATCACTCTTTTTCCTTTCATCAGTTACGCTGTCCACTTCTCACATTTTCCCAGCTTTACTACCTACCTCACAGACTTCACTTTCGTATGTAGGTCCTACCTCAATTACTTTTACATCAGTTGGCTAGTGACCAGTTGGCTGTTCTCTACCGAGTTTTCCATCTTCTCCTACAATCAGGGGCAGAAGGACTGGTTGTTTACAGCAGGACCTTCATATCTGATCCAGGACTGAAGGAGGAGGAAGCAATTTCAAAACCTTTTGATCGTCTTTTCCTCTTCTTAGGGAAGAGTTGCAAGGATGGAGAAGGAAAAAAAAAAACCAACCAAACAAACAAACAAAAAAAAAAAACCAAAAAAAACCCACAGAAGGAAGGGATAGATATCCCTGCATTTAAAGGTTAAAGATTCTGCCCTTATGATCTTGTTCTTTCTGCATCTCCTTTCCCATCTAATTTAGAAAACAAAAAATTCATTGTTTATACCACCCCGGAGGACAAGCCTACAGATAACGTCTTTTCCTCCCTAAGAAAACTTACTGAACTAGAGGAACTTCCTATGTCACTGAAAAATTATTTTCAGTCCCTGACAAAATCTTAATATTAAACTTTTCATTCTGTTGATTGGATGCATTTTCATGATTAAGCATATATTATATTGTAAGTAGATTTCTTACACATTTCATTTTACGCACTAGACAACAATAACTTGTAGATTCAGCTGTTCATTTTGCAATTACTCTTAAGTCTGCAATCTCAACCAGATAATTTTAAAACACACCATGTTACCTTTCAAAACACTAAGGACTTTCTGACACACAAATAGCTGCAGCAGTTGTAATTCACACATTTTGGCTTTGGGTTTTGTTTTTGCTTTTTCTCTGGGCATATCTATTTCAAAGTAATAATAATTTATATGCTAAGTTTGTAAGTATTGGAAGTGAATATATTTGTTTATAAATTAAGTTTTGTAAAGTTAGGGAATTAGAAATTGTGATGGGAGTGATGTTAAGAAGACCAAAAAATCAGTTCTATGGATCTGATGTTGTATTGTATTGTTAGCAGCAATGGCCCGGGGTGGTGTTTAGTCCCTGAAGCCAAGGTGAGCAGGCGTGAAAGCTCAGTGACAAAGAAGTTAGGACTATGAAGTAGAATTGTCATCTTTCTTCATCTTTCTCACTTATGCCACATGCATGTATACTACTCAACCTTCCACCTCAAAGGGGTTTCGCATTTGCTCCTGATGCTGCTAATGTTGCAATATTACTTTCCACCCCCACCACCCCCCACCGCCCCGAGTCATCTTCATGGATTTGGCAAGAAGTCCTGACAATTTGCAGTCCTTTGTGCTTTTCTTGTTCTTTGTTCTCCAACTTGACCCATGATTTGGATGCCTCCTAGAAGCAACACCACAAGTCCTTGTTTGTCCCTTAGGTTGTCACATCGCATACATATTTGCACAAAATGTCTATACATTTTATTTGGCTATGCCATATTACAAAGCACTTATATACAGTTGTTGGTCACATTATTGTAGTATATTTATAATTGAGTTTGGGGCAAAATAATATTAATTAAATCCTGATCAAAGCACTTTTATTCTATAGGTGTCACAGGTGTCTGCTTGAGCTGTATCACTGTCGTTACAGTATTTTTGTTCAGTAGTCACAGTTATCAACATTGAGACCTATGAGTTTCCTGGAGTATAAATGATTTATATGACACCTTAGCCAAGTGAAAGAAGAATAAAATTATAAAACAACTTTATAAAACTGCAATACAAAACCCAGAACAACTATAAGAACACAATATAAGAACTATATTGGCAAAAAGAAGGAAAGGAAAACAAGCAGCAGTTGAATTCAGAGCAAATCTGGGAGATGAAAAATATGCAATTTATGTAAAAGGAAATAAAGAGATAATAACAAAGGAAATACCCTCTATACTTCTGCCAGAGATAACAAATGGCAGGGATTGTGCAACTTTTGAGCAATCCTGTCCTTGGAAGTCTGTTTTAATTTATGATCAACAGATTAATTTGAAAACCAAGGCTTTTGGTGTGGGTTTTGGGGGGTTTTTGTTTGTTTTTTTGGTGTTGTTTTGTGGTTTGTGTTTTGTTGTTTGTTTGGTTGGTTTTTTTTAATCAGCCATCTTCCATTTAATACACATTAGAATTTACCTGAATCTTCTTGTGTATGGAAATTGATTATTCTTACATATTGATGTATCAAAATGATGTAACTGAAGGTCTGTGGTCAGCACAGACTGGCAGCCAAGTTGCCAGATCAGTTTACAGTAGAGCACAGTGGAAACTCTCATCCCCATTGGGAGCTCCTTTGCATTGCATTGCACTTTATGCACAATGACTGGGCTTCATCTTGCCTAGTTGAAGGTATCTATGATGTAGACTTCTATCACTAAGCTAATTACCTTAAGATTTGCTTAGTCAGTACTTCTGTTTACAGAGAACAAGATGTCATTCAGCTGATAAGATGAGGCATACCCACGACATGCCATTTTCTTTCCATTGACTATAAAGGGAGCTGGGGGAAAGCTAGCTCAGATGTCTATCTGTATTTAGCAGGACACCCAACCTGATGCCTGATTCAGGAAAATGGCAGAAAGTCCCCCAACTGAAAGGATGTACTCTGCATCTCTATCAATTTGCCTGTGTAGCTGAGTACTAAGATTCTAACATCTCCATGTTTAAGTTGCAAAATGCAACAGTATAGCAGGTAGTAGTAAATGGCTGAAATTCCAGACTCATTAAAATTAGCAGTATATTTGGCATGGCACCAATTCTGGCCCTGCATTCCTTGTCTTCAGAACCAGAAAAAAAAGGCAGATATGTTTCTTTGCTGCGGAAGTAACTGTAGTGGAGTTAGTCGACTTTTTTTCTGCCTTTCTGATTAAGTCAAAGCCAAATGTAGTCTTGACTTCTTTCACATCAGCTTGGTAAGTTATATTTGCTTATATTACTTATCCTGTCATTTGGAAACAGGGGCTACTAAAATAGCATCAGTCTATAATTTATGTCCATTCTAAAGTTTAACCTCTATCTTAAATTTATCTCATACTTGATTTTTCCTGTGAAAGTGTGTCTGATTTTAATAGCGAGGGAGTATATTTCTCTTAAAATGCTGTCTTTGCATTTTTCCTAAATGCTACTTGGAAAGACTCCCACTAATTTCAGAAGATTTGGTTTAGGTGCTTTGTTAGGGAAAAACATTCTCTTTCAAGAATTCTATGTTGCCATTTACAATATTTCCATATAGAAAATAATTTTCAATTTATTTTTTAATTCATCACATAAAGGTACTGCAAACGTAACAAATCCACAGAGATTTATACAAATTGGAAATCCTTTTAAAGTCAATATGCCTAGAATAAGTAATAGGAGATGTTTATATAAATTACATCAATATGAAAGTTGATGTGATTTAAAGTAAGAAGTAAAAATAGATGTCTGAGATAAGAGTAATTGAAAAGCTGATGTGAAACTGATGTGATTTAAGCCCAGAAATTGAAGCAGACCGGGAAAATAAAGCAATTCAAAAAACTGATGCAGTTCTAAGTGAACAATGGAAATGGTGAGCTCAAATAAGATCGATGTAAAACTTGGAGAGGCTTAAAATGTGAAGCAGAGAGGTAGAATAGGTGCAACTGAACAACCTATGAGATGTAAAGAGAAGACTGGAAGCAAGTACTTGGAGTAGAATTAACCAAAAAAATGATATAGTCTGAAGACAGAAACAGAAATAGACAACGGAATTATGACTGAGAAATTTCAAGAAGGAAGATACAGTATTAGATCACTTGCTCTGTCCTTGTGGATTGTGTTAAATCCTGCATCAAACCCATGCCAACCCCCAAATCTAAATGCCAAATGCTTTTATAAGAATGTTCTTGGCTTCCATTATCTTTTGGATGAAATTCATTTTTGGACCTGAAGTTTTCTGTAGAGCCTTATATGCTTATACCTTTATGCCTCTGCAGTTTCGAAACCTAAGATTCTGCCCTGAACATCTGTCCCTTTCTATGGACTTTCCTGCCTGCCTTCTGGTCCACGTCCACCTCTGGTTTTCAGCATCCAAAGATTTTGGAATACTATGAGACACTGCAGAAACATGCTGGCTTCATTTTTTGCAGTCAGGAGTTTTCACAGACCTTGAGTGATACCTTATTATGTTTAGAGAACAGGGATATGAATCATGAGTGAATCCAACCTTGGCACTAACATTGACAGCTCCATGGTTCTGGACAAGACACTACATGTTTCTTCATCAATTCTTCTTTTTATAAAACTATGATATAAATACTTCTCTGTCTGTGGGTTGTTTCAGTGAATAATTGAATTTGTGGGTGTTCAGACCACTATCCATGCCAGCTTTTTGGCACAGAATAATTCAAGAACAGCGCTGGTGCTGTGGAGAGAGTGTAAACTCAGGGAGTGAACAAAGAGGATTTGGAAGTGATTGCACTGAGGCTGGGCAATAAGTAACTTTAAGCACAAGGTATGGCTATCATTATTGGATCAAACCCTAAAGTACCTTAGCAAGGACAATGAGTGTGTAGTGATTTAAACCTGAAGCAAACCTACTGTTGTTAGAAGTGCATGTATTGACATTCTATTTGGTCTGCAGTAATTTAGAATTTTTGGACTGAAAAAAAAAATACTAATCTATAGTTAAATCGTGCATATTGCATATAACAGCTGATGAAGAAATTAATCTCTGAAATTATGTGCTCCATCTGAGTTTTAGTGTTTTATGGAGCTGATGATATAGGTCTGACTTAGAAGATATTTGAGATTTTTTTCTGTTTTACTACGGAATACAAACATGATTCTGTTCTGGATATGGTTTTAAATCAAGAGTAAGCTATATAGTCATTAAAACGATATAAATAAGTAAAGGGCACCACAGCATTAAGGGTGGAACAAGTACTCACAGAAGGCTCTTTATTAACGGCAATTCATTTTCCTTCTCTGCTGTACTATCAGGTGGAGATATAGTGAACTTCTTACTGTCCCATTCCCAGATGCACTTCACAGCACAAGTTTCTATAGCTTTCCATGAAAAATGAAACTGTGAAGGAAATTAGGAGGGAGGTAACACTGAAAAAGGGTATTCACTCAATTCAGATATTTAATTGAAAAGCCTAAGGATAAAGTTTCATAATTCATTTTCCTTAGCCATGAAGCTGACTTAAAATTTGGGGGAAAAAAGGAAAAAAATAATATCCACTTACCCACTTAATTGTTCTGTCCTATGAAACAGATTATGAAAACAAGGCTGTTGACGAATTCAGATGAACAGTTTTGTGAACTGAGTAATTTACTAATGTAGTTGACAGTCCAAGTGAAAACTTCACATAAATTCAAACCCTTCTTATGCAAACACTGTATACCCGTAACTGTGTGGATTATCACATTAACTTAGTAGAAACTGCAGCCATGTTTTAAATTCAACAAGATACAGAACTGTTTGCAGCAATGGGACCAAACAGTAGAGAATATCCTAAAACTGAAAGTAATAAAATAGTGATATATCACATTTTTATCTGTTGATGGGAAAGGTATCTGTGAATATAGATATGCTATTAGTAATATTATTTTAAATTCTATTAATCCTTGGTCTGGTTTTGGTACTGCTTTGAAGAAGATGTTGAAGTAGTAAAGTGATGATTAGCCTTTGATATTCATCCAAGCATAAGCTAAGATTCATGACTAGGGCAGGGGAGAAAAGATATAATTAGCATCCAATCTGCTTACTTGCAAATATTTTTTTGTTGTTAGTACATTTTGATGGCACTCTGCCTCTCACTTGGTTCTACTTAACTCCCGGATATTCAATACAAATCAGTGATAAAGTTAGGTCTTACTTCTGAACCCTACTTTTTGAGACGAGTTAAACCGTTCAATATCTATGCATACATATATATGTGTGTGTGTGTGTATGTGTAAAATCATAATTTATCTTTTCAACAGACAGTGGATTATGCAACTACTGTCTTAGATTGCTATTTCCAGGTAGATCTCATTAAGAAATCTGAATTTAGTGTATGTGAGACTTCATTTCTCAATTTTCTTCAAGGGAGATATGCACTGGCATGAAACTCAAAAGACTTGCACTCTAATCCCAGCTGTACTTCTAGGCTGCTCTGGTATTCCCCCGTCACTAAAATATGCTTATGTTAAGGGCAAAAAAGGACAAGTATGTAAGCCTTCTCTGAGAATATGGGTTCCTTTCTGCCATATACCTTCATGATTCTTTAAGGGGCATGAGTGGATGGTATGTTCTTTTGACTCTTCTTTTGGGAGCACTGTTTTGTGCTTTCACAGAGCAGACTGGAGATTAGACACTGCAGATTTAAGTAGTACACAGAGGTCCAAACAGATTCACTACTAGCAAAAGCAATACTGATGACTATTGTATTAATAGATTATTGTCCATTTTATTCATACTCTGTACCTCTCTGGTCCGATAAGCCTATCCTTGTCTTTGGGATGCCAGGCTAAATTCACCAGGTTAGCAAGGGATCATGCAGCACATGTTTCAGTTGCTCTTCTTGATCTTGGATTGCTGGGAGTCTAATTATTACTGTTCTACACTCCACACACACACAGAAAAAAAGAAAAAAAAAAAAAAGAAAAAAAAACCCAAAAAACCAGACAGGAGACACACACACGCCCCCCCCAAAGAATAATTTTTCCTGAGATCAGCACCAACCACTCAGGGTATACTCCAAGGGGAAGTTAATGTCATCAAATAGCTTTCAGCTATAATATAAAGCATTAATAATAACTAAAGGTCCTTCTAATGCTGACTGAACTCAAGGCAAATGTTGCCTTCGCCTGTGCTAGAAAGGAGTAAGAATTAAACAGCAGGGAAATGACATGACAGAAGACTATAAAGACAAATTCAAGATAAAACTGTATGAAAGGAAAGCAAAAGCAGATAATTAAATTAATAAGGAGAATAGCTCAATGAACAAGAAGATAATGAAAGGAATGAGGACTGAAGTATGTGAGACACATAACCAATAGAAAGTACAACACAAAAATTAGTTAGAAGCCGTAAAGGGAAAAATGCCTTTTAAACCAAAATTGGTGCAACGCAAGTAGAAGGATGAAGGATATAATTGACTAAATGCTGCTTAAAAAACTTCCATCTCTTCATTACCATTCATGCTCTGCCTCGCCCCCCCCCCCCATTTTTTTGTTTCTTTCACCAATCTGGTGCTGAAGTTTTCCCTGCAGTATTCAGCAGTCAGTGCCTAAGACTGTCTTAAAAGAACCATTTACTGTTTGTTTCAAAGGCAAGTCAAAGCTCTGTACGTTTATTTGTTACAACTTACAGCTAACAAAATTTGCAGATACCATATTTGTTATTATAATGGCCACAGTTCCCTCCTGATTTTGCCATCAGAAACAAGAACACAGCCATTACATACATTTGCTCTAAAAATAAAGCAATCCATTACTCACTACCTACCGGTCAGGGACCGCAGTCACATGGCATACATAGCCATTAGAGAAGAAAACACACTAACAGAGGAGTGTCTTCTAACACACTATCAGAGAAAGTTTTCTGAATAAGTCAGTTGAAAGATGCAGGAAAGGAGCCTCAGCAGTGATCTGTACTGAGAGGTAGGGGAGTAGAAGGGGAGAAAATGTCACTGCCTGGACACTGCTAGAACACCTTTCCCTAGTACGTATTTATTTACTTTCAGAGAAAACACAAATGCTTTTGAGAGGACAATCCATGGCATTTATCGTCTTTACTTTGACTAACACAGTGCCTTTGAGTTCCACTCATGGCCAAGGACTTCACTGTGATAAATGCATTAGACGGATAACAATGTTCAGTGCTTTTCTATGGGTGTTCTGTATTGCTGGTAAATCTAAATAATAACTACATAAAAAAAAAAGAAAAAAAGAGATAGCTGACCTTGGGCAAATGACGCACTTTTTATGTTTTAGTGACACATCTGCAAAGCATGGATAAAAAAAGTAACCTTATATAATTTGTAAGTACTTAGGAACACAGCTTGTCTCACTATCTATTACACTGATATCCTACTCTTGGTCAGAGTTTGAAGATGCTTTTGTATGTAATACAAATAAAAATAACTATTTTTTTTCTGTTACATTTCTTTTTGCCAAAAGCTGAATAAAACTTATGAGATTCTGCAGACATCAGATAAGCAAATGCACCTCCTTAATATACTGTACAGTATCTGTATCTGAGGGCATACTATATCAGCTATTCTGTAAGGAAACCCAAGTCTTGTTCAGACAAACAAACTTTCATTGATTTCAAAGAGATGTAAGCACCCCATCACTTGCAGGGTGCTTTACTATATTATAGGTCCATCTGAACCACAGTGTCTATTTCTAGATGGTATGAGAGCTTGCTAGAGGCCCAATATGCTATCACAATTATGATTATTTGAGGGCAAAATGATTACTCCCAAACTTTACCTTGTCACTTAATGAGAAAAGAATCGTTAATTAGCATGAGCCCTTCCATAAAAGCCATCTATAAAAATAACCTCATTGTTTCTATACTAAGACTATGAAAACACTTGAATTTGCTTTTAAATTAACTTTCCTGTACTGGATGCTCACTGATACTGGAAGTTATCACTTAAAAAAAGTAACTTCATTCAGCAAGACAAAATAGCACTTCATATAGAAAACAGCTGAGAGTCAGCAGCTCAGCTCTTGGACTTAAAGAGCTTCTCTGCTGAAACCATTGGAGCTCTACAGATGTACACTAACAAAAGAACCTTTCAGCCTCACTGTCCCTACAGTTCTGGACTTTGCCACTGTCTGAACCCTAACCCTAATCATAGAGGAGGGCTGAGCCTGAGCTCACAAGTGCCATTGCTTATCCAGAGGAGATAGCTGTGAGGGGAGGAATCGTGGTGCAGCCCTGCTGTTATTTTCGCATGCCTTTTTCAGGTCTGCTGCCCTTTGCAGTGGGACTGAAAGATTCTTTATTTAGCCCCAAAAAGCTCTAGGCTTTTTGATTTTTCATTTTTCTTCATAACAGACTATGCTTAACTGTGAGCAAGTGATGTCCCTGCAAGATACTCATTCCTTGGACAAAAGTCAAATGGAAGCAGAGATTGAAACATGGATTTTTCTGATCTATGAAAAAAAATTCCAGGAAACAGGCAAGAGATTGTTTAATTCAAGATATGACTCATCTTTAAGATGGATTACTTGGTCTTTTTCTTTCTTTTATTCTCAGAATTTTTTGTCTCATTCTCTGTATTGCATACTTGTATCCATGACCTTTCTTAGAAGTAAAAAATAACTGGACATGTAAAATATAAATATAAAGAAAAGATTAGGACTCAGCTTAAATTTGGTGACTGATTTTCAAATTCAAATTACTTGCTTTGACTGAACACTATACATCACCATCTACTAATGGGTGCATAGACTATGATTAGTTAAGACAGTAGCCAAAAGCCCAAAGCCACATTTTAAAGAATACAATTACATCATGTAGCCCAGAATAGATAGGTCCTAGGCCAGTTTAAATTGTGGTATCTTGCTTCTCTGACTCTTAGCGAAGAACTTGCGTTTGCCAGAGATTGAATACTAAGATACAGACAGGTTGCACACTTATGGATATTCAGCTGGCCTTTCACCAACTTCTTCCAAGAGATATTTATTATGTTATAAAACATCTTTTTATTTTATTCACCCCTTCTTGGTGAATAGCTAATTTCCTTATTGTGAAAGATTGGTTAATAATACATCTACGGCATTATGCCATTATGCATCTGTCTTTCTTTCTTGATTTAGAAGTAAGAGGGTGACCTCCCAATTTAGCTAATTTAATCTGCAAAAATAACCTTGCAAATAGACTTGCCAGAAACTAATATTAGATTAAATCTTTGTTCTACTGAACCTAACTGTCATTAGTGATTCCCTGTAAAAAGCTTAATCTGCAATTGTAAAAAATCTCTACTAATGTTTTCAGGTTTCATAAAATATCTACTCTATTAAAGAATTAGTGATGCTGATTCTGGTGGATTTGCAATATTTGGGTAGAAAGCCTGGATCTGATTCAAATTCAGATTACCTTTTGTCCTAAAGTTTGGTAGAGCTGAAAAAGTGCTGCAGTAGCTACTAAGTGCATAAATAAAGTATGTGGTTTTAAGAAAATGTTAACTCTGCTAGTAATGTGAAACATTTTGTTTCATATGAAAAGCAAGAATTAGATCATTGGAACTTTTTTCAGCAGTCACTATTAATGTCACTATGAGTGTCTTTTTATCTAAACAATTGTACTAATTATTTTAGATGCCCCATATCACCAAATAGGAAGGGTCAACCTTTACATCAAAATAAATATGTAATAGTACTGCACATTGCAGGTAGTTCTGAGAATTTCAGTATTAAAACAACAAATCAATTTGAAATAGATTTAAGAGCCAAATATATTTAAGTTGGTTAAATACTCAAGCAAAGATACAAGAGCTATACTGAAAAGTTGAAAATTCTTTGTGCATATCTGGAACAACCTCTAAAATCATACAAAGGTAACTGAGGACAAATAGGATAAATTCTTTGATGTCTAGGCTGCACAGTGTTTGAAGTGGTCTACCACAAGGAAAAAGTGAAATGCTAACACCTTATCATTTAAATTAAAATGCATAGACCAGAGTTCTAGAGAAAAATTAAGCTTTGGCTGGGTACAAAATACATACGATTGGCTACTTTAATTGTGACTTTTCTATGATCCTTTTTACTTGCATGAATTTTATGAGGACAAAGAATAGGTTTTAAAAATTCATATATAATAGTCTATTACACTAGTGAAGAAACTTTTCTTTGAACTAACCAATGAACATAAGTCACAATGTGTATGCTCAGTGAATATGCACATATTTTCACTAGCTCAAAATTAGAGTTGAAAGGCAAGTTTAGAAAACAAGCAAAGTCTTTTTGAACACCACAAATTGGTGAACATGAATTCAGCTTAAAGTCCAAAACTAGAGGTTAGAAATTTTCCTTCTAATGCTCCATTTTATAGTGCTATCAAATACTGAATTCCCTCCTCTGAGGCCACAGGAGTATAGGTGTGTGTATGTGAGTATATACATATATGTCTTTCCAGAATTTATCTGGTTTACATTGTGAACCTATTCAAGCAACACACAGCTTTTGCTTGAATACTATTTTCAGTATATATATTTGAGCACTGTTACTGGACTTTGGACTGACATGTTCAGATATCCATATACATGAAGAATACAAAGGTTTATATCTGAGTTATACATGTGTATGTATATTATTTTATACCCTACCTGCACCTGTAATGCTGTCAATATATGATTATACAGAAATAGGCAGTACACAAAATATATGTAGTTGGCCACCTGTGCAAGTAGCTGTGTAAGTATCATCTAATTGCATAGATGTATATATTCATATCTGTGAACAAAATACAGCCAGGTACTGCCTGTGATATGGCTGCTTAGAATTACAGTATCTTTTTAAACATTTAAATCCTTAAAACCTATTCAGAAAAGCCTGATTTTGAACATTGTGCTTGTAACAATGGATCAAATCATTCTATCTTTTTTTCCCCTTCATATTACGGAAGTGAATTCAAAGGTGATGCCTATTTTTAAATTAACTGTCAGCACCATGTAGAATAAAGGAACTATTTTAATAGAGAAGGGTGCATGGGAGCAGGCTTCTGATACAGTGTTGGTATTACATAGAATGTGAATTACACACAGACAATTCCAAACAGGCAATAATAAATACCCAATTTGAGTTGTGCTGTTTGCTTTGCATCATATTAAATAAATAAACATGTTAATGGGCTCAGTAGCTTGTGTCCATATAAGAGAAGGTCAGCTGTCACAGTGTGTACTACCATTTTCAATTGTTTCTTATATACTCGGCTTGAGCATGGGCTATAATGTAAAACATCAGGACAATATTTGATCAGCTTTTAGTAAACTCGTGTTTTCCTAGTCAAAAAAGCCAAAGCCACTTTAGGAACATCAAACTTTCTCTTGACAGTACTTTTTCATGAAGTAGTAAAGGAGCGCGGTTTGCATCCTCACAGCATGTTTGTCTGCATCAGGATAGTCAACATATTCCTCAGGTATTAAATTCTACTCCATAGTTTAAAAATATTGCTTAAGAGAAAAGGCTTTCTCAGGGAATGATGTAAGTCTGAGTATGAAATGAACTACGAAAGGATCCTGGGACCACATTATTTTGCTGTTGCAGCTTGTATGGTCACTCATTCCAGCAGGCTTTGTTCCTGTAGCAGGCTACAGCTAGGTCATCAGGAGAGTCACCCATTTGCTGTTTCAGCTACTGCACTGAGACACCTGAATCCCCCAGAAAGTGGAGGTGAGAAGGGAAGCGTTCACATATGGAAAACAACAGGGTAGGGCAAGCAGACGAAAAGATGGTAATGATAGAACCTGCAGCACCCAGAGAAAGATGGAGCTTTCTGAGATGAAGCAGAGGGCAGGCTCAGCAGCCAGGGGCCAAAAGGTGATTATGTAGAGTTTGTTTCAAAGCAGAAGCAGCTGGAAATTGCTAGATCAAAGCAAGCCACAAGGCTAGAAATGTTACATTCAAAATCTTGTTATGAGCAAAAGGAAACACACCAACTATACGGAGCTAGGAACTTATTGTCAGTAATTCATGTTTTAACAGTCTAAAAGTCCAAATTATCATATTGGAAGATAAAGACGTTGTTAATAATACAATTAGAATTGTACACAAACAACCTAATATATACTACTGTTCCTAGTTTATAGTCACCTTTCCATTCTCCCTCTGGATCTTAAGTTTGAAAAATTCAGTCTTTCTCAAATAGCACTGGATGTATGTAAGCAGATGATACATGATATGTTACTAATACCCTAAGACCTCCACTGGGAGGGATATGATGTTCGTGGTGGGGGTCTCCTCCTCTGAGCCTTGGGGGTGCTGCTCAGGCAGTTTTTATATTCTTCCTCACCCTGGGCTGCTCCCTGGCTGCTCCCAGCTGAAGGTGACCGTGGCCCCACGGCCTCCCCAGGCTCAGCCCCCTCCTGCGTGCTGGGCAGCGGCCCCCTGGGTTTGCCAGACCCGTCCCAGGGAGGCGCTGGCAGGGCCCAGGCCCAGGCTCAGGCCCAGGCTCAGGCTCAGGCTCAGGCCCAGGCCCAGGCCCAGGCCAGGGGGCAACGGGCACACAGCCCCGAGGCAGGCACTGAAACAGCCCAGCCTGTGCCGGCCAAGGCGAGCCCAGGCCAGCCCCCAGAGCTGGGCTCTCAGCTCAGGGCAGAGGGCGTGATTTCTTGCTATGGTTGCCAAGCCCATCATCAGGCTCTACAAATTGCATTTCTCAAGCTTCAATTTCAGACTGAAAGTGTAAAGGGATATTCACAATCTCCCTCTACAATCAAATACGCATATACACTTATGTTTTATTGCGTAAATAGTGAATTGGAGTTAGGGGAAAAAGATATTAAGAAATTAGGTTACAGAAAATGACAGAAACAAAGGGCCAGCAGAGATAATGGTCCTAGTTTCAGCAGAATTAAGAAACCCTCTGCCTTCCCATATACATACACACACATGCAACATGGAGAGGAGTGGAGGACCTCCCCAGATCATGAGCTACATGAATTGGTGAAAGGAGAGCATGCATACACAATTATCTGTTAATTTGTTGCCCTGATCTGTAAAATAATAGAACCACATCATGCTTGATCATCTGGCTGGCTATATAATCACCTAGAGAAAAATATGCAGAAAAAAAATGTCTTGCACCCTCAAGAGGAAAGAATAATTTTTTTTCTCAATTTCCAAGTCTGATGTAACTTCAAGAAGAACTATGTCTTTCAAAGATATGGACTGGTTTACAGATTGATTCTAAGATGGAAAAAACTGATTTCTGTAACAAGGTACTGTCTACTTTCCAGCATTGCAGCAGGAGCTGTTGAGCTTAAATTATAAGGATTAAATTACAGTTCATCCTGCAGTTGTATTCACAGCATAGATGGGCTGTGTCAATGCTCACACCCAGTGCACTGCAATCATTAATTCCCTGGGTGGTTCAGCATCCCCTCAGCTAGTCTTTTGCATAGATGGGCTGACACAATATGGTGGACCAGTTTGAAAGAGAGTGATTTGAGACAAGGTAACTGGCTGAACCACTCACCACCCTCACACTACATATTTGATTAATTCATGCAGTAGCTCCCCGAGTAAGTATATCATACCATCACAAACATTTACCTCCTGGGCAGTTCCTGTAGTGTGTAGAACGACTTAAATATTTCAATGTGTAGATTAAAATCCTGGGTCAAATTTGTCCCTCCTGAAGACTCTACTGTGTGGTTTTTGCTACAGAAGTGATCAAACTGTGCATAAAAAAATATTTTTAACTAGGCAGCAGAAATGGTTCCTCAGGTGCAGATATGGTCAAGTTGGACAGTCTTTTGCACATAATTAAGATAGATGTTTTGTACCTAGTTTAAGACAATCTGCAGCAATGGATCATGAATGTGCTGGAATGGTCACACAGGACCCCATGGATGAGCTGAATGGTAAGAGCTAAGCAAAACAACAGTGTGGGAGATCTCACCAGCTCCAGCTGAAAATGCTGCTGCAGGGACCCTTGCAAAAGAAAGTCCTGTCACCAAAAAGCCTGTCATTAATCATCTTGACTGAAAGATTTGATGCCTTACACAAAACATTATGCCAAGATTTCAATAATCTTTTGTGAGTTTTTTTTAAGAAACACTCATGAGCTCATAAGTGTCTTTGCAACAGCATGCTAAATATTTATTCAAATGAAAGGCAGGACCACACGGCTTACAGATAAATACATACACACTGTTCATGTGAATGAGTGTGTGGTGGATTGACCTTGGCTGGCTGCCAGGTGCCCACCAAGTTTCTCCCTTGCTCCTCTCTCCTCAGCCGGGAAGGGAGAAAAAACCATAAGATTAAAAACTCATGGGTCAAGATAAAGTCAGTTAAATTAAAACACAACAACAAACCAACCAAACAAAAAAACCAAAAACCCAAGCACCTCAGTAATGAATGCCCTCCCCATCTCCTTTCTTGTAGCTTTTGTTTCTGAGCATGATCTTACATGGTACGTAACATCCCATTGGTCAGCTTGGGTCAGCTGTCCCAGCTATGTCTCCTCCAAACCTCTAGCCTTTAGGAGGTGGTGGTGGGTGGTGGAGGTGTACGAAGCCACTGAAGCATTTCTTTGCAGCCTTAATACTTCCCTGCCCCCCTCCCCCCCCCCCCCCCCCCCCCCCCCCCCCCCCAATGACAGCAACATATCAGGAAATATATTAAAATATTAAAGTAAGGAGCTTGGGGTGGAAACATTGAGGCAAGGTGACCTCTGAAGCAACCAGGTTCCATTTGGTTTTCAAGTTGATTATATCCTGTTAAATTGCACAGTTTTCCTTCTGGAAAATTGGATGGCAGAAAATGGTGACTGTTCTTCTAAAACATTGAAGCTCCCTTGCACACTGCATGAATTACAGAGATCAGAGACAAACCCCAAGGATGTTCTTTAGGGATAAGGCACTACCCATACAGAGGCATTGCCCAAGACTCCCCTCCCTGCTCCAAGGTGCTCATATGTACATATGCACAAACTTAATCAAGGTGGAAATTTTTAGGATAATTTACTCAGACACTTGGTAAGAAAGACAGGTGCAAAACCACATCATGATTGATTCTGAAGGAAAAATAATAATATACTAACTCTTCATGCTATACAGGCCTGAGCTCCAAAGTGTACCTAACCTTCATTTTTTTCAGAGCTTAGTACCATAATATAGTTACATATCAACATAAACATGGTCCTAACCACACTCCATTAAACTCAGAGGAAATGTGCACAAATGGAAAAATACAAATATAATTAGGGAACACAAGAAAGGAGGAAGAAGTTTGACTAAGATCATCAAAATATCTTTAGGAGATCAGAAGTCTAAGGCTTTTTTAGGAACCAGCAACAAACTGTCTAGAAATCGTCAGTCCTTTCAACTACCAAGTAATGAACAAAGCAATCAAAGCAAGGCAAAAGTTGAATGTAGCTTTCTACACCCATATTTACTAGGAAGGGCAATGAGGAAATTTCCTGACTCAAAGATAATTTAATAAATTTCAATAATTTTTGTGGGACTTAAAGATTGATGCCTTGAAGAAAGGTGTTATAGAGTGACTCAGAAAAATTCAAGGGCAGTAAATCACTGGGACCAGATGGTGCTGATACAAGAATTCTGAAGGAACTGAAGTGTGAAATAGCAAAGGTAGCAATGAAGATATGCAATATATCCTTAATAATCCACACACTGTTCCCAAAGATTGGGAAGTTGTCACCTTAGGTTAAAAATAAAATAAAAAACCCATATATGATCCTTGACATTACAGACCAGTGAGTCTTATATCTGCTCCAAGGAAACTGTCTCTGAATTTAATTAAAGACAGAGCGATACAGCATTCATGCAACAATAGCCCAATAGGGTATGGCTTCCGTAAGGGCAAACCTTTCAAACCCCCTAGAAGTTTTAAATGATAGTGGGAAAAAGAACAGTGCTCCTTAACTGACCAGACTAATAATGTTTTAAAGGTTCAGCACATTGCTAAACACATAGGGATCACAGTATGCAATCTAATAGATACAAGTGCAGAAAAGGCACTTCATGGTGTCATGAGATGCAAATGGGTGCTTCTGAAGTGCTGAAAATGTGATTACCGTATGAAATGAAGATAATCTCACTCACTGGCTCCTGAACACCCTAATCTCTGGAGAAAGTATTCTGTGATGACCTTTCCAAACAGAGTCACACAAGTAAATTCAATTGACTTCCCACTGATATATTTTTGTACTTGATTTTACAGCAACTGCAAAGGGAGGTGGTCATGAAAAATTAACTTTGACTAAGGAGACACCTACCTGGAAAGGCTGAAAGCCATCACTTTAGGGGAACTATTATAACTTTTTTGTCATGGCCTCTTTTTTACATTGCTAGAATTCTCATTCTCTACCTCACAGCTTGACAAAAGGTAGCTGCTTGAGAACTTGAGATAGAAAGCATTCACCATTAATCTTTCCATCACTTCATCTTTCCTCCTGTCCTTCATACCTAATTAGAACTGTGCAGAGAGGGGTAATTCCATCTCATGAAAGATTTTGTTTTGAAATGTAGGGGGTTAATCCAAGAACTGAAACAAAACCCCAAAATACCATTTCTTATTGGTGAAAGAAATCAGAGCCCTATCTCAAACAGTGGAAGATCTTAGTTGCCTAAAATTATGTATGTCAGAAACCCCAGAACCCATGCTTCTGGGTTCAATCCCAGAATGGCTCAAGATTAGTCAACACAGAAAAATTACTTGGTGTTGCAATACTAGGGAGCAGTGGGCTCCTTAGCCCTGTGGCAATCAAAGTGGCAATCATCAGGGCACACTGTAATGCCACGCAGATACATTAGTACAAATTCCAAAGCAATATATTCAAAGCTGCACTGAATTTCACTCAGGGTCTTTCTTGCTCAGCACCAGAGAATGGCTCTCGGCACCACGCAGAGCCATGCTTACAGAACTGCACACCTAGGAAGGCAAAGCTGCTGGTGGATTGCACAGGTAAATTACCAGGAGCCTAAGAAAGATTCCCAAAAGATGCATGCCATATATTTAGGACAGATTTACAAAGCTTACAAGTTTTCAATCAGATTATTTTCTATAGAAATCCTAAATTTCAACAAAATGGGTAATATGACTACCAATTATTATGCATCAAGCCAATTACCTGAGGCTTTGGTTGAATCTATTTCTCTACTGCAGAGCCTTTATTGAGCTTCCATCTCCCTGCTCCTCTATCACATTCCTTTTCAAATAAATATTACATCATAGACTGTGGAGTTTTATTTTATACACCCTATAGTGCAATGAGTTCTTCAGGCAATACTTCAATAGAAATGTTATATAGCAGTAACAATAATTCCATGCAAAATACAATTATATCAGAAGAGACTTAGGTTCTTACTTGAAAGAGGATAATATATTTGCCTGCTGTATGACAGCCTCATTTTTTCAGTCTTGTAAAATAGTTATCTAGTACAAATGGTCAATATGTTTTCACATTCTTATTAGCCTCTTTTGTAAATCAGTAGTACATATATAAATGTTTATTCTTGACATACTGAACGTTATTGCTTCAAAACAAATTATTTTTCAGCATGGTATAAACAGAACAGAGAACTTGGTTATGAAGGCAGTTGAGTTTCACAATAATAACAACACATCTGTCTTCATATCACTTTTCTGACTGTACAATACTCTTTTGTAATGCAAATATCACAGTAATGCAAACATAACACTGAGCTTAATTGCCTTATGAAATCTTTATTCATTTTTCAACATGCATTTTACTCATTCAACTATTCATTAACAGATAGTTTGCTGTGTGGAGATGATATTTTTAATATGTAATGCAATTTATAGAGTATAAAAGTGCTTACAGTACCAAGCTGTTATATAGGTCATTGACCTATATGGAAATTAATGAAGAAAGCTTCTTAACTTATGAGTGCCAGTGAAAAAATGAGACATGCCAACAGTGCAGATACATCTGCTTATCTATGTAAATCTCCTTTATATACATCAAGTCGATAAAAATCGATAAATTCAACCTTGTTTTTTTTTTCTTTTTGTTCTAGCAAGCACTCTATTACAGATATCAAAAACAAAACCAGGCAAACAAGAAAATGATCTTCAGGTATTATTAACTGTCACTTAGGGTAACATTCAAAAATTAAGATCTACCAATCACTAACCTTCTAAAACAACACTTGCATGTAAATTCAAGTGTAATTAAAACATATCAGTTCTCAGTTCTGAGGCCAACTTAATTATGTCTTAATCTTAACACATAATAAGACTTTTCTTTCTCTGTGTAGATATAAGTGGGAAAAACATGAAAGGAGTGATATATCATATAATGGTTTGGATTGTAAGAGACCTTTCAAGATCATCTAGTTCTAAACTTCCTGCCATGGGCAGGGACATCTTTCACTACACCAGGTTGCTCAAAGCCTCTGATACTGAACACTTCCAGAGATGGGGCATCCACGGCTTCTCTGGGCAGCTTGTTCCAGTGTCTCACTATGCTCACAGAAAGTAATTTCTTACTTACATCTAATCTAAACCTACCCTATTTCAATTTAAAGTTGTTGCCCCTTCTCCTGTCACTACAGGCCCTGTTACAAAGTCACTCTCCGTCTTTTTTATAAGCCCCCTTTAGGTACTGGAAGGCTGCAATAAGACCTCTCCAGAGCCTTCTCTCCCCCAGGCTGAACAAATCCAAATCTCTCAGACTGTCTTCACAGGGGAGGTGTTCCAGCCTTCTGATCATCTTTGTGGCCCTCCTCTGGACCCACCCTAGCAGGACCATGTCTTTCCTGCGCTGGGGGCCCCAGAGCTAGATGCAGTACTCCAGATGGGGTCCCACAGAAGCAAAGTAAACAGGGAGAATCACGTCTCTCAACCTGCTGGCCACCTTTCTTTTTATACAATCCAGGATACAATTGGCTTTCTGGGCTGCAAGCACACATTGCTAGGTCATGTCCAATTTTCTATCCATGTCATGGTTTAACCCCAACTGGCAGTTAAGTACCACGCAGCTGCTCACTCACTCCCCACCCCCCTCCCCTCAGAGGGACGAGGAGGAGATTTGGGAAAAAGGTAGAGCTCATAGGTTGAGATAAGAACAAATTAATAATTAAAATTTTTAAAATATATTATTATAATAACAAAAATTGTAACAAGAAGGGGAGAGAGAAAAAGAGGAATACTCTAAAAGAGAAAATAACAAGTGATATACAATACCATTGCTCACCACAAGCTGACTGATGCCCAGCCAGTCCCCGAGCAGCGATCAGCAGGCCCTAACCAACTTCTCCCAGTTTATGTACCAAGCATGATGCCATATGCTATGGAATATCCCTTTGGCCACTTCGGATCAGCTGTCCTGGCTGTGTCGCCTCCCAGTTTCTTGTGCCCCTCCAGCCCTCTCACTGACAGAACCTAAGAAACTGACAAGTCTTTGACTTAGTGTAAGCACTAATCAGCAACAACTAAAAGTATTAGTTATCAACATTATTCTCATACTAAATCCAAACCAGCATCGTACCAGCTACTGAGAGGAAATTTAACTCTATTCCAGCCAAAACCAGGGCAGTCCACTAGTGTCCCTGAGTCCTTCTCCATAGGGCTGCTCTCAATCCATCCATCCTCCAGTCTGTGTGGATATTTGGGATTGCCCCAACCCAGATGCAGAACCTTGGCCTTGTTGAACTTTATGAGGTTCACATGGGGCCACTCATCAAGCCTGATAATGACCCTCTGGATGTCATCCCTTCCCTCAAGCAAATCGACCATTCCACTCAGCTTCATGTGATCTGCAAAGTTGCTGAGGGTGCGCTCAATCCCACTATGTCATTAATAAAGATATTGAATAGTACTGGTCCCAGTACAGACCCCTGAGGGGCATCGCTTGTTTCTAATCTCCATTTTGACATAAAGCTGTTTACTGAAACTCTTTGGATATGGCCATCCATTCAATCCCTTATCTATCACATATTCCACCTATCAGACTCATGTCTCTCCCATTTAGAGGCAAGAATGTTGTGTAGGACCATGTCAAAGATCTTACAGAAGTCGATAGATGACACTGGTAGTTCTTCTGACACCCACTGATGTGGACAGCCCATTGTAAAAGACCAAAGGATGTCAGGCACAATTTGCTCTTTGTGAGGCCATGCTGGCTGTTTCTAATCATGTCTCTGGCATCCACATGCCTCAACATAGCTTCCATGAGGATCTGTTCCATGATCTTACTGGGCAAAGAGCTGAGTCTGACTGGACAGTAGTAGCCAGGATCTTCCTTTTTACCCTTTTTATTTATATGATAAATACTCCCAAAATTCTGAAATATGAATTAGTATAATTTTCAAGTTTTTGAAGTACTAAACATACACATAAATACTACTAGTGCTTCATGAAATACTTTTTGACATAAGCATTGTGGAAAGTAATGCATATGTTTTTACAAACACACTTAAGATGTCAAGTGATGAAGACTCCACTAGCATTCACCAGCTATTCCAGTGCTTGATACTGTGTGCTGTTTCCTGAGCGTAAATTAATCTGCCTTCTACTTTTAGTTATTGTTACTTTCATGCATTTGAAATAAGTAATCTGATTCCATAAATCATCTATAGTGTGTTGGGATTTTTATTTTACTTTTCCAGATTTCTCTAAAGGTTTAAAGACTTATAAGTCTGTGATCGTGTCATTTCTTAAACTACTTTATGAAGGTTAGCTGGCTAAGCCCTTCTCCAAAGCTCGAAAATGGGGTTTCAAAGACTTGTGTCATTCTTAAAGCTCTTTTCTAAATCCTGTCTTATTTTTCTATATCCTTTAGAAGAGTAGAAGTAAGGAGTAAGGAAGTAAGGATTATCAGGTGATACACTGAAAGCATTGCACCAGCTGAAAATCTACATTTGCAGCTGTATGAAGTATCTGTTAACATCTGTAAACATTCCCAGTTTTTGCCATTCCTGTATTCAGACATAGTATCACCACAGAATTGCACCACATCACTCTCAAAATGTATGTTTAATTTAGCTCTTTATCATGAATGCTTTTGCAGCATCATTTCCTTTAAGGTAATAATTTCCTTTCAATTGTAATGCAAATATTAAGTGTCAACTTGTGTGATTAAAGCCATTTAGAACTGTAGAACTGACTTGTACATACCACAGACCATTCCGATGATGCTGGCACGCTCTTCAGAGTGCCAGACTATTCATAACTATCTACTGAGCTTTACTGAAAAACAACAGCATTAAATATCGTATTTTCATTTAGAATTGTTAGTAATATGCTATTTAATCCTATAGATCTAAAAAAATAAATATCATTTTTTATTCAGCAGTTTCCGTAACTATTGCTGAAATAGAAAATAGGGTTGTATCATTGAAATCAAGAATTTCTCACCAAACTCTCCTGCAGATGCTGTAGGAAAACACTTATTGAACATCCTATGCAGTCTTTCTATGCCATTAATAACTTTTACAACCTTTATTTAAAGAAAACAAAACTGAAAACAACAAAAATCTGCAACACCACAGTGTTACGCTTTCCCACATTGAATAGTAGTATTACTTTTTCTGTATTCAGTTATGCACTGTCTTTATATTCCTAAATGCATTTCTTTCATTGGCACAGTCACCACTACTTGTGGTCTGTATAAGTATTTCCAAGGTGAGTGGAGAAATGGGTAACACCTGCATAATATAAGCTCCTAGTCTACTATTAGCTTTGTCAGCAGAATTTATGACAAGTTGTCAATGTGAGGACCCAACTACATAAAAATTCATGGCTGTAACAAGGACAGGAGAAGAAGAATGGTGTGGTACCCTTCTGGTACTGGAGGGGAACCAGATGAAGTAAAATACTTGCCATTGCTGTCGGTGCTGGCACATAAGAAGAAATACTGAAGCTCGGCAGGTGCATGGATGCAAAAAGGGGCAAGAAAAATAAAAGGGAAAGAATGGTGTGTAGACCACTCCAGGAACTTCAGTCCCAAACTTTAGGATTATATTGTTATCCTCTGTTCTCTCTGTTGTACTGGATATTGGTTCTTGGGTTATGTTATATTCAGAATGTTAGGAGACAGTTGAAAGCAAGGAGATTATCACCCACTTTTTCCAGAAGGCATAACTACATAAAATCTTCTGGCAGCTTTGTAAGCAAGAAGGAACGGATCAGAATTGGCCATTTCAGCACTGAACTCGTGCATACTTCCCTCAATATTTGCAGTTCCCATTCCTAATGGGAGCTGACAGAATGTAAATGAGTTTCTAAAGGAACCAGCAAAAGTGGCAATTTTTCTCATTTAATCTTCAGATGAGCTGTCTGTCTCCCAGCTGCTGAGCTTCATTAGAATTCTAAAACTAATTTCACCTATCAACACATGATTATTGGTTTGAGTGAGGTTTTTGGGATACTCTGAGTAAAAATCACTCTACAATACAGAGTTGGTTCAATAAGAAAAGAACAGAATAAAACTGGCAGGCTTCAGAACAGTCAGTTCTTATCCTTAAGAAAACTTACATCTATCTTTAGAATCTGGTAAAAGTTTATTCTGTACAGATCAGCAATGTAACAAAAATGTGATATGTATGAAAGCTAAAAGATGCTTACATTTTATTTGTTAGCATTAAAAAGTTAGCAAATATTAATATTTTTGTCCAATGACAAAAGCCAGCATCCAGAAATGACTGTTGTGAATTCTCAAACTAAATCCAAAAAGTATATATGAGATTTAAATTATAAAAAAAGTACAATATACTTAAAAAAAAATTAAAAATTAGAACCACTAATTGATTCTGCTATGCAAAGTGAGCTAGTTTCAAATATTACCATTGGACTAATATAGTCCTTTCCATATCTTCCCTTCAGCCATACTATACTCACCACCAATTTTCATTATTCTGTCACTTGTTCTTAATCAAGCAATCAGCTATGTCTGTTTTGAGATCTATGAAGATTACTGATGTCATCACAGCTTTTTAATCCAACTATATGTACATAAAGAAAAAAAATAGTTTTTTACATTATAATTTGTCCAGGAAATTATATATTTCTGCAGGAGATGGTTTTAATTGTTGCCATGACTCTATCCTTGGCACTGGACAATTGTGTTGTGCTGTGATTGCCTCCACATTTATTACCAACAAATCTGTTCTCTGTCATTCGTTTACCCCTGCATTTTGTCTTTATTAATCAATGCATGTTCATAACAAGATTCACTTCATTTCTCTCACTGCTTTCATTTAGGAAGTCAAATTTTCCCTAATCTTGTGAACTATCCCCTGTTCTCTTAAAGTACAGTCCATTTCTCACAATAATTCAGCTTCGACCTAGTTATCAGTTATATCACAAATAATTTGTCTCTGTTGGTCCATCTGTTATCTGTACACCTTACATGATTTAGCTTTATTATGTAGGGCTAACAGAATGGTTAATAGTCTCAACTGGCAGCTTGTTTCTTGTAAAGAACACGCTTTTCCCCTGTGATATTTTTGAATGCATCACAGCAGTCCTGAAATTTCTGAGTGACTTTCCCTACCATTTTACATTCCCTTTCTCCCAAAAGAGCATTGCTTTCAGCTTGCAATAGAACATTTTGATTGTTTCCAGCTCCCATTTCTCTACACTACTGCCCACTTAATGCAATTTTATGCCAGGAACCTCTGACACAGGTGTTAAGGGGCCACAGAGGCACCAAGCAGAAAGAATGATGTTTACTTCCCATCCCTCAGTCACATGGTATGGGGCAGTCTGCAAAAAGGTAAGTGTACCACAACAGAGATTAGCATAACCTGATACACTGGCTACTGGACACACAGTATAAAATAAAAGAAATAATATAACACTAAAAAAGAAAAAAAAAAAAGAAAAAAACCTGTTGTTCAAGGTCAGATGGTTATTTTCTTTCAACGAATCAGGATGTCCCAGGAAATAAACAGAACTTCCTGAACAGAGGATGACTTGGTGCCAAAATATATTTGTAATTCCTTTTCAGTCCTACGGTTAGTGGAGCACAAGGATTTCTTTAAAAAATAAAAATAATATAAAATAAAATAAGAGTAATGAAAGAATAAGGAATAATCATAGAGATTCATACAAATGTCACTGGTGCTTATTAATTTAAACTTAACAGCCGCTTTCCAATCAAGCACTTATAAGGAATGAAAAGTACACTTTCAGCTAGTTTTAATTCTAATATATGTATATTACAGAAAGAATGATGACAAACTGTATGCCGTATCATATGTGTGGATTCACATCATAGGCTTAAAGAGGATATTCACATTATACAGCTGCTAAATAGTTTGAAATATACTACAAGATATCTTGATGCAGTAGCCAACAGTTTGTCTGAAGAACTTGGAACTGTACCAGAGATCCTTACCACTTTTCCAAACTACCATAATTAAGGCTTGCTTACTATACAACTGTACTTTATGAAAATGGTACTACTTTACAGAAGGTTCTGCAGATAACCACAGAAAGTCTTTATTATTCCATACATAGCAAGTGACTTTAACAGGACTGTTTTTCATTTCCCATATTCATGCATTTGGTGTAGCTAATAACCCATAAAGCACCTTTACAGTCAATTTAACCTGCTTTAAAATTATATTTGTCAACCATACAACAAACTCCACTTGCTGCAGTTGTTTCAACAGGTTTACATTATACTAACATTACAGAAAAGTCAATGGTAAAAGATTTGATGCATTCTAGAAGTGAATCTTAACAATGTAATACTTATGCAACCATAGTCTCTTACCTGAAGATTGGTATAAACTCTGCCTTCTTTTTGTTATTCCTTGCTGTCATTAATTCTTGCAGTTCTAAACCCTGGTTTCCTACTTTGCACAGGTTCTTACTTCATGATGCTTGACATTTCCTTTAAAATTGTGCTGCATGGACAGGAAGAGCAAAATACAGGTCTGATGCAGATTACAAGGATGGCTGCTATATGAAAAATGGAGAAAGTAAAAAAGGCTAATGGAAATAATCCTAGTAAAGCAATGATGTACCAAAAAATCCAAAACAGCATGTGGAAAAGTAATTTATTGTGTCAAAACTGTTTTAATTTGGGGAATTCACCTCTTTTAACTATAGTACTGTAGTACTGTATTATATTTGCATTATAATGAGATCCAGTCATGATCAGCCTTCTGCTTGAATGTGGCACAAACCCCAGAAGCCTTTTCTTTTCCAACTAGATTTGTTAGTGTCCCCTCACAAACTCAGGGAAATCAATTCCTACCCTCAGGAGCCCTCATTTTGATCACATGCTGTAGAAACAAGTGTGGTTAGAGTACTTTTCACAGCATCTGCCTGTACACTGTATGAGGGTCTTGGTATCTCATTGCACATTTACTGCAATAAACACAGTCTTAGAGCGAGTGTACAATGGACAAAAACTGTTATTTGCAAAAGATTTTATTGCTAGCTAGAAAGTGTGGACATATTGTGAGGTGGTTATTTTTTTCTTTTTCTTACTCTCTTTTTAGGTCAATTTTCTGTTTTGATGATAATTTTTGAACAGGTTCAGTTTGGAGGCTCTCACTAACAGGATTGCTCTTCATGTTTGGTAACTCACTGATGTTTCTTAATCTCACAATGAAAAAAAAAAACCACAGGGCCTGGGAACAGATACTATCACACAGGCTATTAATGTGGGTACTATGTCTTAAAGACACCCCCCCCCCCAACAATTCACTAAAAGGTAAAAGAAGCACTTTATTAAATATCACCAAAATGAAACCCACCCTCAGTTGCATAAGCAGCTGAAGGTTAGACAGCCATGAACACCATATAGTATTTGCATCATAATGACACAAATTCTGTTTTTCAGTTCCAGTAACAAACTCCTACCTCCTCGTATGGTTTTAGTTACTTGACTGATGGTTCTTCTTGCCTAATACATTTAATATTTTAAACAAACTCACAGTTTTAAAGGTTCTGTATGGGAAAGACAGCACATTGACAAACAGTCTCACAGCCTCAGGGACCACTGCTACTTCCCTAAAATCAGTGAGATTACTTCCATTGTTTCCAAAGCTGTCAGATCCATCCTAGAAATGTCTAATCCGACAAAGCAGGAAAAGTACAGCTGATGTTATAAAGCTACATTTAAGTGAGTCTGAGTTGTTTTTCTCATTTTCCTCACCTGTATCATGCAAGCTTTTTTGCTAGAGAGATTAAATGTGGATTTGGGACAATCAAGGAAAGATGAGGATACAGCATTCCATTTGCTTTTACAAAAGGACATTTAGAAAGAGCATGAGGCATTGCTACATTCTTCAGTTTGTGAAATGGCTGATATTAAAAAAAACCAAACAAACAACAAAAAACAACCAAAAAAACCCACCCACCTTCAGAAGTGGAATAACCTTATTTCAGACTTCTTTTCCCCTTGTCATCTTTATACACACACAGTATGCATTATACTGGACTGCTAACCATGGTAAAACTCCATTTACATAAATGTGCTTCATGAATCGAACTTGTATTTTTTCCATCTTTTTCTCTGAGTTTCTAGAGCTATTAATGTGGAGCTGAAGCTTTTTCATAGTTATAAATGTCATTCACAGTGGTAGGTTATACTTATTCATTTGCTTAATTAGTTCATTTATCAAATGGATGTGTTCCATTGTAGAGAAGCCTGATTAAAAGCCTGTCTTTTCTGTTGGTTGGTTGGACTCCAGCTCGGCTGTGAGTTGATTTCACAAAAACCAGCCAAAAAGTTTATAGAATGAAGACATGAGTCTGATCGATCTCCAGTTCCTCCTGTTGTGTTCACAAGAACATTAATAACAAGTAATTTTTTCTGAAATTACAGAAAATGAGGAATTTTCTTTCATTTGTCTGCTGAGGGCAGAGTTAAAATTGGCCTCATTATAATTATTATTTATATTGCAGCGGTTTCATTGTGCATCCTACAAATGTGTAATGTAGACTCTTCAAAGACCTTAAATTCTAAAGACAGGAGACAAAGGGTGAAAGAAGAAATGGAGACATAGAAAGGTGAAGTGACTGCTTAAAGACCACAGAGCAAGTCACAACAAAACCAAAAATAGAACAAGACTCTTGTCTTTCAGTTCACATTGTCTCCAAAATCCCCAGTAAAAGTTCATAAATTCTCTGAAATAAGTTCTCTAAATGTTGAATATCAGTTTTCTTGCTGTCAATTGAGTGAACATCTGCTGTTTTCTTGGCAACAGTTCGAGCCATTTTGAGGCGCATAATATGTTTTGTTCCTTTGCAGCATCCGTCATGGTACTTCACACAAATAAATATAGTTTGAACCACGTTAACATAGTGCACATATTAGAATATGTTGCACCTATGGGTTTACTAGAATGGGCACAGGAAGAGATGAAACTTTATGTCTGTGCTTGTAATATTTTCTGTACATTTCTATTGACAATAATGACCATTGAAGGAAATCAAAGAACTATATTTATGCTATGAAATGCAAGAGTGAAACAGTTCCCACAAGATGAGGAGTTCACTCACAATTGCTGCTGCATTTAGTAGATTTCGAATAAATAAATTTTAGTGAAAGAGTCTGAGGTTTTTTCACAGGAATGGAAAGATTGCTTATGAAACTTATATGTTGTTATAAGGCTGATGGTTGTTTCTTGCTTTTCAATGTATCTTTTCCAAAGATCCACAGTAAATTATTGCCTAAAGCAATGGTAGAACAAAACCATTGCCAGCAGATGAGCTGCAATGCAAAGAGAACATGGTTACTGGGAATGGCTAGCAATAAACATGGTTATTGGAAGCAGATACTGGAGAACTATGTCATAGAGATTGGTGAGGTATCTGGTTCCTTGGACCTAAGAGGATAGTTGACATAAGCAGCTAATGGTGAACAACCATCAGGACTTGGTAGTTTTGATGACGCCACTGTACATAGCATTCTAGATTTGGCCTGTCATTGTAGTGTCCTGAAAACTCACCTCATCCTTCAGGTATAAAGAGCCACCGGCATGAAACAAGACAAGAAAGTAGTGAGAAGCTTCTCCAGAACTTTATACAACCGTAATAATCTAATTTGATTAAGTAACTTTATGATCTCTATCAAATATATAGTGCATTTGAGCATCACTTTTCTAAAAATAACACACCTGAGACTCAACTGAGGTGAAATAAACTCTCAATCCTAAAAACAGCCCTGCTGATTTAGAGCCCATCCATGGGGTTTAGTGGAATCGATCACAGTTTTTGAACTCACTGAGCAAAGAAACTTCAGAGGTTCTTAGCTTTAGGACGCTGTTTTCGTTGCATTCCAACTCTATAAAAAAGTAAGACTGCAGTCTTCCCATCATATTTCCCATCCCGGATGTTCATGTTCCTGGGAAAGAAATCTAGAAGCACAGAACAGAATGAGGCGGAGGAGGTTTAGGCTGGTTCCTGGTCAGGACCCAGAAGAGATCAGGTAATTCAGGTATGTGTGCAGATGGAGAGAGCAGCAGGTTTTTATCCCACTGATTCTTTTGCCAAACTAGGGGCCCAAAGAGCATGAATATTAAGACTATAGCCCAGTGTTCTCAAGTTACATTTCTCTAAATGTTAAGAACTCAGGAGTTTGGGATTTAGTGAGTTTTTTGGTTGGTTGTTTGGGGGGGTTTTGGTGGTGTTTTATTTCTTTTCTCCTTTTCACTGTGGTATACCTCCTAATACATAGGCACAAAGGCCTAATTTAAATCCATGTGTTCAGGATGGTTTTGGCATAACCACACCACAAAATACAGGTATAACAGTAGAGGAAGATGAAAGAGAGACATGAGAAATCTCTTAATGTAAAGGCCTCTGCAATCACTTTAACTTTGATGATCATTTTAGCTCATTTTAGCCATCTACAAATCAGTCATTTAAACTAAACTAATTTTCACAGTTCCAGCTATAGAGAAGCTTAGACATCTCTTGATAAACTGTACATTTCTTATATCTATCTTCAGTATTATAAGACAGAATGAAATATTTTCTAACACTTTTTCTCTGTCATTAACTCTGGATGCAATCTACATGTCTATTTGCCTATGGGAGAGTAAATACAGCCTTCAAAAGACCCTTGCCTCACTCCGATGTTCTCTGAAATTAGAAGAGGCAGCCTGTGGTTGCTGTTGCTCAGTTAATGATTTATAATCAATCACCAATATGTATTAATGTAATGTATAGCTCAGCTTCCTTCTTGATTAGCCACAGAAATTGTTAAACTTTGACGTACTAGAGAGAGGAGTAAGATAACTAAAAGCAGAATAAATACTATAACCCTTGAAAATATCTTTAGTTTAGCAGAACACAGATTCTTAAATACCATAGCAGAGCATAAAGCATCACATGTGCAGATTCTTTAAACTCCAAATATATTTGCATTGTTGCTAAGGTTGCTGAAACAGCTGTGCACAAGGCTAACCCAAACAGGTAGACTCCTTTGGTATTCTAACTAGAGCAGAATATTTCTTCTTCTATCTTCCTAATTCTTCCAAACCACAATGTAATTGTTTCCCTTCTTATTTTTAGTTGTCTTCCTCATCTTACTTCAGGTTTCTTCAGTTTATTCTTCACTGCATTTGGCTAAATTCACAAACATCTTGTTTTCATCAGTTTCCTTATGAGTCCTTAGTTTTATTACTTTTCAGTGTCAAATTCAGGTTTGCATTTCTGGTGTCTTGATTCTGCTAAAAACCCTACATTGCTGTGTTGTTCCCTGCTGTTCATCAATTTCAGTCAAGTGATTTCTATTCAAAGCTAATCAAAAAATTGTTTGGCATTAGCTAATTACAGAAAAAAAAAAAGTGTTTCTATATATATAAAGACAGAGAGCAAGAGATGCATATACAGTTCTAATTATTTTAATTAATTCCTTAGTCTGCTAGGTCTTTAATTAGACCAAGCACAGTTTCTTGTAAGCCTAAGGCCAAAATGCCTGTTTACCTCTTACTTGCTATCAGTAGCATAGCCAGAAAGATGGACAGCAATGGGAATTAGATCATCCACTCAGATAATAATTTTTAAAAAAACCAAGCCAAACAATAAGTAATAAACCAAGTAACAGAGATTGTATGAAAGCAGTCTGACTGTTAGGATACTTAGCACATGACAAAGGAGATCTGAATTACTTAAGAGCAAAAACGTGTATCATCATCCCAAATGAGTTCCATAAACATTAGGTTATAAACTAAACACCTTGGGAAAAAAACCCTGTCTTTCTGAAGATATTTCACTTAATGCATATTTATTAGACTGCAAAGAATGAACAACTAAGCACACATTCCAATGACACAGGTTACTATCAACTGTTCATACCGATAGGACTTGCATGAAAGACTGCAGAAGAGCCACTACAGGATTCCCACTAGTCTGGTAATAGGCATAATTGGAAAGGAATTAGGGGCTTGAATGCAGATGCCCCTTCTGTTGTGTCTGGGAGAACTACGCTCAACTACAAGAATGTTCATGGACAGTATGCACAGAAAATTTGCAATGACAGTTTGATCAACAGTCACTAGTGAGTTTGAACTGATATCCTAAACTAAAACTAAAATTATTTATGGGAGTCATGGAAGATATTGTTTCTAGTAACTTATAGAAGCTCTGTAGATTTTGGTTAAGAAGATCAAAGAAGAGAGGTTGTACCAAGGACAAAGCAGGACAAAGCACCAGCAATAAAAGAGCAATGGTTTGTACTAAGAATGGTGATGTGAAGGTGTGAGACACTGAACTCAATAAAGTCCTTAAATTGTGAAAGAAGAACAAATTTAAGTGCAAGGGGAAAAGGGAAGGAGACAAAGCCCCATAGAACAAAACTGGTGAAACATGAAAACTCCATTGTAATGAGAGGTTACAATATAAAGATCGTTAATGTACTACTGTCCTTCACTTTGTAGCAGACCTATTTAAATGAAAGAAATGTGTATAAATGCTACAAAATAGTTTTATGACCATGTATGATTATTATTCATTTCAAATTGATCTAAGCCAGCACTGTTAGATTTTATATGTTATATTCACATAACTATTGTGTACAAATGTTCCTGTTGTTTATGCTCATTAGGGTTCAAACATGAAATCCGTCAACAAATCAATGTAAAGAGCATACTCTATAACATGTAGCAAGGTTGCAAAGTATCTCACATACATCTCTTTATATATGTTTAATGAAGAATGGGGAGAGTGTGCATATATCCATTTAGTTTGCACATATACACTATTTTGAACAGATAATAGCTGTTTTCTACATGAGCCTTCAAACTCTACAGTACAAAGTATTTTAATAATCTTCACACCTATGAATTCTATGATACATATAGATCATAATGACTGCATAACTGTAAATCAAGAGTTGCCTTAATAGCAAAGTAAGTTTTTTTCCCCAGGCTACTGAAAAGTACTGAGATATTTCTAACAGATATGGATAAATGTTGCATTGTGTCTAGGCAGTATTTATGAAGTTTCATGCATCTTTAGCATGTCTTCAAAGCAGTGTCTCCCTTTAACCATGCTGACATAGGTTTCAAAGGTACTTGGAAAAGGACATTTCATGATTTACTTCAAGAATCCTGGCTTTATGATCAGCAACTTGAAAGGTACTGCCTGTCTGTGCAAATTAGAATACCCCTAATGAGCAAAGAAGCTCATCCAGCTTATGCCAAGCATTAACTTGAGCCCTCACCTCTCAGAAAATGTGTTAATAAGGCCAACTGTAGTGTTAACTCCCTTTTCTGTGTGAAACGAGCTCTGTGTGTGCAAGAAAGCATCTTTACACACCGCCTTATGTAGTTTCATGTCACGTTCCAGACATATCTCAGTAGTTCAGTATTTAAGAATTCATTTCTCATTGCTTCATACACCTGATTACACATATACACACTATGCTATTGAGTACACACTGCAAGGGACTGTTTGTTAACAAATGTTCTGTGCCACGGATGAGGTGACACGTAATTACAAAGACACAGATCTTTTGTTGTTTTGTTATTTTTAATACCTGTTTTAAAACAATTTGTGAAACATTTTTAGTCCCAAAAGTATTTTCAATAGCAAATTGAGTTAAATTATTTCTAGAGTCTAACATTTTTGGTCTCTGCAGTTGTCCCTTTTCAAATAATACTGTGAAAAAAGTAGAACCACACCATTTGTTACAGCAACTCTTTCTTTTTACATCTCCATATTTATGAGAATAGCTGAGGATGCATTCATCCTTTAATTATCCTCAGTAACAGCTTACCATTGTTATACAGCTTTCAAGACCAGAGCGGACACCTTTCCATGGACCTGTACTAACTCATGAGATAGCTTAGAGCTAAATATGAGGGGCCTTAACATTGCATGATTCTCATATGGCCTTCTTTTTTCCTGGGGCTGCTCTCAAAGGGTCAAATGAAATTCATGGGAACAACTCTATCCTGCAAAAGCAAACAAATCTTTCATAGAAATACCTTAAAGAGATTATGGTGAGGTAAACATCATGTCTACATTAAATCAGTTGTTGCATTATCATGTGATACTGAATTACTTAACTGCAGAGAACAGTGTAGAACTTACAAACTTATTTGAACAGAGTATGAATTTCCCTAATGAAATTCCATGTTCCAATCTAGCCTGTGGATTTGACTCCCTAAATAAGGATGGGAATGTATGAACCAGTTCCTAAGTGGACCAAATCTTGATTTTGCTCACAGTGGTACACATCAATGTATTGGGAGCAGCAGAGAGGAACTGATGACAACCCCTCCACCCACGTTGTGCTGCTCGATAGGGGAGCACTGGAGGTAGAGGAGTCAGGAAGGGAGGAGTGAAGTTGAACCTGGGGAAAAGGAAGGTGTTGCTTTAATTTTCTCACTGTTTCTTACAATCCAGATCTATTTTAATAGGCAACAAATTAAAGTATTTTTCCCCAAGTCAAGTCTGTTTTGCACATGACAGAAATTATTAAGTGGTCTGTCTACCTGTCTTTATCCTAACTCATGAGCTTTTTCATATTTTCTCCCCATATCCTGTTCGGGAGGGAGAGTGAAAGAGCAGCTGGGTGGGCATCTGGCAGCTGCCAGAAGTCAACTCACCACAGTTAATAACAGAAAAAAAATCACAGACACAAGAATCCCATTCCCACTTCCCCAAAGAAATCCTTTGTGTACTTCGCAGGGGGAACACATCTCAAAGGAGAACTGAAATCACTTCAGAAAAAATGGGACAAATTATTTTCACACCAAGTCTCACATCGATGAACAAGGGAACCTTCAGACTTCTTCAGATATTTTAGGTCAGCATCTTTTAATATTACAAATTCTTATTAAACAAATTGATAAGATGTTATTATATTTCCCCAATTGCAGTTAAGAATTCAAGCTGACTATTTAGAAAAGTTAATATTCTGGAACCATATCCCAGTAGAATTAGACATGCTTGAAAGGCACCATCATACACACAGATTTTCAAGAAAATGTTTTAAAGAGAAAGTGTCATCACTAGACGAATTGTATTCATCCCTTCCCGATTTACTTCCATGGGGCTCAGCACACACATCCTAAGTATGAATGACAGTTAGAAAGATTTTACCTCTTTGCCTTTACATCGTGTAAACTGACAATGAAAGGAAAAAAGTAAAAGCTCTGATTCTTCACTTAGTCATACTCATACTGTCTATGGAAAAAAACCCACCACCTTGAAGACCACAAAAAGTTTAAAACTCTAGGGAACCGACTTCAGAAGTTAATCTAACTCCACCTAGTGTCACGAGAAGAAATCACGACTTACTTATTTCTGATTTAACGTAAAGTGGGCACTAGAAAAACGAGACAAGTGAAGACTTATGAAGAAGGAGCTGGAATTTTATTTTTAATTGATTTTTAAAGAAACATTTTAAGATCTAGTTTGTTTACTGCCACAAAACAACATAACTGTTCTCTTAAATGGAAATTAAATAAGCTAATAAATAGAAGAGTAGAGAAGAAATAGTGGGGGGAAAATGACACTCAGTTTTGAATTGTCAGTTTGAATATCTATGTCATGTAGTGTTGATCTGAAGTTTAATATTGATTTTTTTCACAAATTTTAGGCAACATAACAATTTAATTTTTTTTCTCTTCTGAACAAATGTAGCTCTTTGGAATTAATGGATATTCATAGAGAGGCAATTTTGAAATACATTCTTCAAATACTATTTCTTTAGGTTTAGATCTAAAAAAAAAAAGAAAAAGAAAAAAAAAAAAAAAAGAAGTCCTGCTAAATGACATAGTTGAAGAAAAGACTGCTGGAAAAGAATTACACATCTCCATAAAATCCAGGAATTCTCTGAGAAGAATAATCACTACAAAGACAGAAACAGCAAAAATTTGGAAATAATTTGTGGATATGTCTCATAAAATATCAGAGAAAAACAACAGAATCTTTGGAAGTGGAGGGAGGGGTTTCACATTCAGACACTCATATTTTTAATATTTCTGACTGATAACTCATCTGGATGTTCCTTCTTTTCCTGCTCCAAAACTATTGGTGAGCAACTCATGGTTGTTTCACTTCAATTTATATCTGCTTTTTTTTTTTTTTTTTTTTTTTCAGAATGACTGCTGCTACTCCTTGATCTCTTGGTTGTTCACATACAATTTGTTGCTTTTGATTCTAAATTAAAAGCCATTTTGATTACCTATGCAATGAGTCAAAAAGATAACGGAGAGCCAAACCCAACCACTTTGCACACTGTGCAGTACTGAGTTACAGAAAATTAAATATCCAAGAAAAAAGTGATGTTTACTTGGTTGGTTTAGGTTATTTTACATATATTCATAAGAATATTTGGGTTGCAATCTGAAACATCGTTGTATGCTTCAATTCACAAACTAGGACAAAAATTTTCCCTAAGAAAGTATCTGTGGCTACTGCTTGTGTTTCTTACCAGTATTTCCCAAAATGAAAAGTCAAAGCTCAAGCAAAAGAATGTTACCCCTTATTTTATGCTATATGAAAAATATAAGCCAATTCTGTCAACACTATGTTCACAGCAGGTTTGGGAACCATCATTCTGCATCCACCTACTCTAGTTTACATATACTGATGAGTTCTTTTTCGGTGCTTATGTGTACTGGTATATCAGCAAATAGTACAAGTGCTCTTCAGAAGGACGTATTTAGAGGAAAAGTCAGTCATCATGACATCTTGATGGGTCAGCTCCTTACTGAAGTTCATAAGGTTATTTGAAATGTTTTAATTAGTTGAGAGCCATAGAAAGCATCTTTATTTTAGTGGTATGTGAACAATCCTTTGTATGAGAAAAATCTCTGCAATTATATCACCACTTTGTAACAGAGCGTGTCGAATTTTTAATCCTGGTATTGTAAGTGAATATAGCGAGTACCTCACTGAAAGAGAATGAAAATCAACAGGCTTGAATAACTCAAAAACCCACTGAAATTTCATTGTATTCAACAGCCTGAAAGGAAATTCATAGTATTTATAGAGCAGATCAGAGCCTCAGAGGTCTACTTTGTCATGGTACCAAAGGTTACCCAAGAACAGTGCACATTCTCCATAAGCCAATAAACGTGTGAGAGATGCTTAACAGCCTTTTTATTGTCCCTAATTTACTCTTCAAGTAGTGAAGCAAATTTCAGAGACACTATTGTTTGCCACTAAAGCGACTCAGCATTTTCTAAGATACTATAATTTCAGAATACAGTGGTATTTACAATTTCATTGACACAAACATATGCACTTTAGGTCAAGGACCCCAGATGCAAAGATGAAATGAGAGCCAAAACCAAAGGTCATCAAAATAGGCCCCGGGGTTTGTAGTCCAGCCTGCTTTACACATAGCAAATTTTTCCCATAAACCCATTTTATATACAAAAAAAGAACAGACAAATATATATTTTTGTTTCTATCACCATTTTCCTTGCTAAAGAATGCATAACTGACAAATGTGACAGAGCCAATACGTTTTCACAGTTATTTTGTTATATTGCTATGAGCACAAAACTTGGCTGTATGTCCCTGTTTAAAGGAATGGGAAAGAATGAATGACTGCTTTTATGCAGGGGTGTTTTTCTGTTTACTGTGTATCTTCTCCAGAAAAAAGTCCTGTCTGGATCAAAGGAAAGAAGTGGTTCAATTATTATCAACACTAACAAGGAAAAGAAATGTTTGGGTTTGAGGGAAGCATGTATACACGGTTAATAAAGCTAATAGTTTGAGATAGGAACCTCCTCAATAGATTTCACTCAGACATGATGGGAAAAGAACTCCAAGTAATTAAACAACTTTATAAGGCGGCATCATCATCATCACAATAATAACAATAGTGGAGTAGTCATTATTTAAGCAAAATATTCTACAAAGCTTGTCATGTTCACACGTTATTTCAAATGCTATGTCTTTAGCAAGGAAATGCATTGCAGAATATTTGTTTTGATTTGTTTATTTGTATAAATTACTGTCCTCAACACAATATCTCAACTCTATATTTAAAACACCGTATTAGTTTCCCTTTAAGAGTGGAACTGGCAAACCTTAGATGATGGGGATTAGATACATATTCTTCAACAAATTTTTCATTTTAATACAGCCCAGGAGAATGAATGCTATTACAGCTTGGGTGGGAATTAATCACATCAAAATAAACCACTTAAACAAGCACTCTAGTTTTTATATATGCAACCAGTGAAGAGATGCAGACATTATAAAGGAGAATTCTATTCACCTGTGATCTAAATTGTTCTCTGCAAGTGTCTTTCTCCATTTCCTACATAGGAGCTGAGGATACCTCAGTGCAGTGGTGGTGATGCCCAGTTTGGGCATGTGGGTAGTTAAAGGTTTCTGCTGTCTAACCTCATTCTGAACAAACACAGTGAAGCAGGCAATCCAGAAGGAAAAAAAGAGAAAACAAAAGGAAAAAATAAGGTATATAACAAGTAAAAGTTAGAATGCCGTTGAGCTTTAAAACAAAAAGTGAGATGAACGAGGTCTAGATTCATTCCACTTAACTTGAGATAGCCTGCTAGGTTAGGAGCATCAGTCACTCTAGGTTCCCTCTACAGAAAAACAAATTAGAGACAGGAACCTTCCGAGGGCAATTTATCCCACCTAGGAACCAAGTCATCTGTGATGGTACGTCTCACACTGTTCACTAGAGGGAAAACCTATAGTGCCTTTGCTCCCAGCTAGGGTATTTCGGTTTTATTCCTGTAGGCGAACTTGAGCTTAAATAAGGGAGGGGTAAAGTGGTAGGAACGTAGTAAGAGACGGAAATTGATAGGAAATGGGCAAAAGTAAAAGTGCATGAAAGAGAAAAGAACAAGCACAAGTTAATCACCATGGAAGAGAAAAATCACATAAAGGAAATTGAAGGACTGAAGTAAAAAGCAAGAAATTACAAGGAATTCAGAACAAGAAAATGGCTTTTCTTATTTGTAAGTTCAAATGAGCAGGTAAGGCTCTAATAGTGTGAATTAAGAGGCCATACTGCATTTATTATTGTTTATATTATTCTTCTGTTGCAGTAGGCTGCAATAGCTCTAGCCAATTGGCAAAGGTCTGTCCATGCATTACATGTGGTTTGATGAGATACAAGGTTGATGACGGTTTGAAGTATGCTGGCACTTGTAATATTTCAAAAATCCCAAATTATGTCAGAAAAAAATTACATCCATCCAGGTAAGCAAATATTCTCTAAGCACCTTTAGTAAATTCCCAGACCCTACTGAGAACCCATGTCAAAATTCCCATGAATAACCTTTGTGCAATATGTATATTCAGTCACTTTAAAAGGCTGGGGTGGGGTGGGGGTGTTGGAAGTGTGCAGAAAATGAAAAAGAATCTTAAATTTTTAAGCCATCTACAGTAAAACTGGTTAACAATATAGTTCAATAATGATTATTTTTTGAGAGGTGTACATCTTGTTAATTAAAAGGCTAAAGTACTCCTGTTCTCCTTTGAACAGAATGCTGTCTTTGACATGGGAAGTTGTGCAGCTACTAAACACAGTTAATTTTACACAGACTATTTAAGATGATAACCGTAAAGGGCAGATGACAGACACAAATAATCCTTTTCACTGAAAGTGCAGTTTCAGGACCTGGGTCTCCCTTTCACTCTGATGTGGTGTGTGACACTGGAGGACCTAGCTATCACTTTCTATAAATGGCTTAACCTTCAGTTTTGTGTGATCCGCCTAGTACCATACCCTGTCAATTAAAGAAAATCAATATCTGGCACTTCAATGCTGAAAACATGGAGCCCCCTTTGGAGGTAAATAATTAGTTCAGAAATGCTTCTGGCAATAATTAACCAAACTAGACTTATTAAGAACACTTGCCTACAGCGTTTTTCCTTTTCAGAAGGGTTTAATATCTATCACATAACTTTTTCATGATTTAGATTTAAGCATTTCAGCTTTTAACAATGTTATAATTAACATTGACTGGTTACTTTTTCACGCAATAAATTATTCTCAAATCCTAACACCTTAGTGAACCTTTAGACCTCACATTCATGTATTTCAGTCTACAGCAAGAGAAGCACATGATTATTTGAATCAGAAGCCTCTCATTTACATTGCTATTCAATACTCATGGGGAGGGGTGATTGTTTTGTATGTTTCTGTTTGAATCACAAATTATGGATTCAATTCTATAACACATGTGCTCAAAGAACTCCCTTTTAAGCCACTGAGCATGTGAGAAAAGGCTAACACCCTTGGCTGTCCGTGGGATTTTTTCCATTGTCTTTAGAAGGAATAGGAAGTTATGGAAGACTTTTATGGTGAAGTCCAATGATATTTCAGGTTTAGCTCAGCTGACTCAATGACACAGTGGAAAAACATTATCCGTATTGGCTAGCTACATTATGGCTAAACAGCTGGAAAGAGAGAGTGGAAAGAGGAAGAGGCAATTTTTATCAGCCTCTATGTTCATATTTTTCATGACCAGCTGTGGAAATATTGTCCAACTGAGGCCTTAGCAGTTGATCAGTTTTGAAAACATTGATATTCCTGCTGAAGTCAGCAAGGCTTCTAAACTTCTCAAATGCATGTAAACACTCTGCAGAATCTGGGCCTCCACCTGTGCTTCTGCTGCTTTTATGACATTGGAAATTTAACAAGATGAAGGCAAAAATGATACTTCACACTTCTGGTTTTGGTGGTCCTGTGAGATCCTCATACTCAGCGGGCTGAACTACGGTCCTACCACCATCGCTATGCAATTAATTCACAAGAGCAGAATAAGAAATTTCCACAGGGCTGCGTTTGGGGCTTGTGTGTGTGTGCGTGCATGCATCCACATGCATGTGTGCTTACTGCTGATAGGCATCCATACTCCATCTTTCCAAATCTTTTTGAAAACATATTTTGCTAGAACACTTACACTAACAAAAGGAAAGAACAATCTGCTATCCCAGGTTTGTAACAAAACATATTAGCCATCTTCAGCCCCTCTGAGATCAGTGGAAAGAACTACAGAAACTCCATATAGAACACTATTCTTTTTTCTCCTCTAATTGAACTGCTTGATGGATAAAATTAGCACTGTAGGTAATCTATCTCCTCCAGTGCCTCATGAATTTCATGAGCATAAAAGTACACTTCATCTTACAAGGCTTTAAAAATAATAATAAAAAAAAAAAAATTATGGAAATTAACAGTCCTAGATTACTTTCTCTATTTTATAGAATCTATATCATCTGTTTAACAATGTAAAGGTGGCTAGTCAGGAAAATCAAACATAAAATCATAATGATTTATCCTATAAAACAAAGAGCATACTTATATGAATTGAGACATCCTAAACTAAGGCAGGAAAAAAATGTCCTACTTTTATTCACCCACTAGTCTCGAAATGCAAAAGTATAAATAAAGCAAGTTAGATATCTGGCTTAAATTACACACTTAAGCTTCCTCTACAGTGTCTATAAAAAGATTCAGCTCTCTGGCCACTGGCACATATCCTACACTATAATACATAACTTACCTTCAGGACTTGATCTATTGGTTGTAAAAGGGTTATAAGCAGCTTATAGTAGGGGCCAATTGTGGCCTTATTTTAGTAGTATAGAATGTAAGCAGCTACATAGCTAGTTGTTTAAGCTCTCATTATAGTCAACAGAGATCAAGCTAGTAATTTGTAGGCAATTCACTGGGGCAAAGGTTGGTATTTCCCTTAGGATAAGGTAAATTGTTCTCAGAACACTATTAACTGTACTTACGAGATCTCCACCGACTATAAGGGGAAAAAAGCTCACCTGTGCTTGAGGCTGTTAAAGCTGAGGCAAGAAAAACTCTATTCAAGTTGCCTAACATTTAGGTATATAATTTTAGATTAGATGAGCTTTACCTATTATTTATTTCACACTAGACCTTTATCTGCCCATTATCTTGAAACATCTTTTATATTACTGTGCCATATTGCATGGCTCCTATTTCCACTTAATTCTTTCAGTTTTTTATCACTGACCTCACATACATCAACATTCACATTATATTAACAGTGTGAATGTATAATTTTCTTTCCATGTATTTAAATTATAAAGGTTAATTCAGTTACTATACTTTAGGCTACAGCCATAAGAGGTTTAATGAAACACAATCTATTTCACACTGTTATTATTTGAGTGACAGTTATTTATTTACATCAGTTGAGGTCTAGTAAAAGTAAATTCTAAAAATGCCAATATTTATTTATTTATTTATTACAAAAATTCTGCCAAAGAAATAAAGTATTCATTTAGCCAGTATGTTTTATGCATCTTTGGAGAAAAAAAAACCAATGTGAGTACATATTTATCTTTTCTAAGACGGTGTGTTTGAGTTAAGCATAAGAGAAGAAAATATTAAAGTGAAACTATGCAGTAACCTGAAATTATTGTAAAAACACTTTATGGATGATAACATGAGTTTCCAAATAAGTTGCTATAAGATTTTCATCAAAGTCCAAGGTTACAAGAAAATAAACTCAAATGGTGCATTTTATTATTTCACACCCATTACAACCTCATGGGTAAATGGAACCCTGTGAAAACACACTGATTAATTTTCCATATACTGCCGTATTTTTATACCCATTCATTGATCTTCACCTTATTTGTGTTCTTTTTGTCTTTCATGGATTGGTTACCACAGAAAGTCTGAAGTACCATTGCTAGTGCTACTCCTGCACTCGTTGACCTAACTCCTCTACTACTGCAAGCATTTAACTCCATTTTTAACAAGTCGAGGGAAGTCTAAACAGAAGAATGAAATCCCAGCCCTTCTGAAATCACTAAAAGAAAACCGATTTGTATTTGTGTCAGAAGTCTATTCATCTGTTGTCTTAGAAGGCTTAGGTGCAGTCAACCATCTTCTACAATATTGGGTTGTTTTCCATATGTTGTTTAAATTTCTTTGCAAACTTGCTGCCCTCCAGGGATATAGGGACACTCTTAATTCTTAGCAAACATTGTACCTCACTCTATAAATGCTGCATTCTGTTGAAAAAAAGTTAAAAGCCAAACACCGAGGGAAAAGAACCATTGATAGTGTCTAAAGGTAAGACACCTTGCAAACTGGAGGAACAACATGAGGAAATGCAAACAGGGAACAATAATTTTAATGTAGATATTTCTCATACCTGTACAACCACAAGTCATCCTTAATAACTGTTTAGCATGAAATAATCACACAAGCTTCTGCACAATCAAGGAAAGAGCTCATTCTAACAAAAGCAACCATTAGCATGAAGGAAAAGTTGATTACCACTGTCAACACTGTCAACTGTAAGTTTTTCAGAATAATAAAGACTGCATTCCTGTGTTAGCAATAAATTGTCTGCTGTAACACAGGAAGATTTTCACTAGAGTTTCCCCAGATTTATGGTGAAACTACATTAGTGGAAAATTATTATAAAACTGACAGCTTTTAGATACCTTCAACAGAAAAACATCCAATAAGTATTTAACCTCTGAACTATGAAACATTTTTGCAGGTAATCAGGTGATGTTTCTATGCTTAAAATCAAAGTTATATTTTGTTTGAAGATGTCCCAGAGTTAGTATTTAAGATCCATTTATATTTTCTGTCACTTTTTGAATATGCTGCCTGATAACCACCTATTAATTGAGGAACTTTCAGAGAATTTAGAGCATCCTGTTTCACAACTGACCTTGTCTGCATCAGTGGAAAAGCAACAGAGCACATGTATGAGTTCAAAGTATTGGCGTTTTGTCTGACACGTTAGCAGTGATGAGGAAAGCAGATGGAAAAAACATATTAGATATTGATCCCTTTCTTGTTCCTGCATACCCTTTAATTAGATTTAGATTGTGAATAATGCTATTATATCTGGTGGCTATATGCGTTAAACGGTGACCTGAACAATGTCTATGCATATTTTTAAGTATTAGTCAAATTGAGTGCTTGGGGTTTATATCCATTAGACATATATGCCCACAGTCACTTTGCAAAGTTTCTTAAAAATTACATTTTTAAAATAGAACACACTTCTGAATGCAGTATGGGGAAATATACTAATCTCTCTTTTAAGAAAGGCAAGCAAAGAAACTCATATAAGGATGTGTTGTTAAAGGTTATGTTCCAAGTATGCAGACAATGCAAACTAATAGGGACAGCAATAGGTCATGATTTCTCTGCCTTCATTATGCCATGGCTGTCACTGTAGCTACATCAGCATCTTCCAAGCTGGTTCCAAGCAAACAAACAAATCTGTCCCTCCATTTTATACATTCAATGATACATCACAAAATTATCCTTCATTGAGCCAATGTGAGTCCAGCAGAGCTTATCAGCTTAGCTCCATTGTCATACAGGATAGCCTTCTGATTTCACAACCAGCTCCCTGCTCAGCAAAGCATATTGATATATTACTGATCCCAGGCCTCTATGTTTTGCCAGAACAGCAGCAGCCCCAAGCAGACAGCTGAGTAGTTTGCATTCCCCTGCATGCTTTAAATTCTGGAGAGGCTTATTAGCAAGGAATCTGTGTTTTAAGAATGTCATTATACTATATAGGATGCTGTATTAATTCCTGGGACACAGGTAATCCTAGGAATCAGTTATTAAGATAGCCTGGATTCAGGAGTTTGGTGCAGAGAGACACAGGAGTTCCACACAGAGACAACTAATGTTTGAAAGTAGTAATATTATCTTTGTTTTTCCTTTCTACAAATCATTGGACTTCTTCCTGTTTATATTGCAGATTAATGTTTTTCAGAGAAAAGAAATCCCCTCTCTAGTGGACATCTGACTATATTACCAGGTAAGTATTTTTTCCTCAAGTTGGCTGTTGACAACATTGCAGTTAAAAGCTAACACAAAATTCCATCACACAAGAAAGTGAAAGATAGTGCTGTAAGCAGGCTCTGAAATGCTACAACAAAAGTGAGTTGGATCAAGGGTCTTCTCTGTGAAAAACAGAAACCTAAGTTAAGCCAACTTGTTCCCTTGTCTGCACCTTCCTGTCTTATCTCCCATCACTCGATAACTCAGCCTGATGTGTCTTTGCTCTGTCAGTCTCAAAAGACCACTTCAATGTTGCTTAAAACAAATACATAAAAATTCACCCATGAAACGAAATTTATCATTATGTGTAATTAAAACTACTGATTTGGAATTTTCCACTCTGTTAGGTAGTGATGTAGAGTAGTGACAAAATATACTCTTCCAATGGTGCCCAGTAGGACAAGAGGCAAACTGATATACAGGAAATGCCATTTTAACACAAGAATTTATATAGATTTTTTCTTTACTGTGAGGGTGATCAAACACTGGAATAAATTGCTGAAAGAGGTTGTGGAGTCTTCATTGATGGAAACACTCAAAACCCGACTGATCAAGACTCCTGAGAAACCTGCTGTGGTTGCCCTTGTGTTGTGCAGGGATGTTGGACTAGGCAATCTCCAAAGGTCCCTGCAACCTCAGCTATTCTGTGAAAGAACATACATGTTAGTGAATGAGTCAGGTGATTTTTAAGATATAGTAATATTTACATTCCCTTTGAAGATCATTGCATGAATACACTGCTCCCGCATGTTCTAGTATTTCCTACTAGAGCATCAAAACTGGCTGTTTATTTTTTATAAAAAGTAGGTTCACTCCACCACAGTGGGATGGATCAGGAAGCCCAGCATGCCACACATATGAGTTACAAAGATTCCTGTCCAAGGCCATCGAGTTAAAAAAAAAAAAGTTCTTGAGATTTAGCAAATCCATATTTTCCTTACAAAATACTATTCCTTGCACTCACATCTAATCAACACAATATGCAATATACTTGACTGTTCTTTCCTCTCAAAGCAAGACCAAACCTAAGTTTTATGAAGGCTTTGGGAGGGGGGGAGCGTGTGAAGAAGAAGGTAGGAGGTTCATCTCCCAGTGATTTTTGTTATGGACTACCTATTGCTATTGACTTCACATGGAATGGATACAGCAATGAGCAGCAGTATTAAACCTTAAAATAAGCTCAATAAGATGGTCTGAATGGAATATTCTAAATGAAGTGACTAGTCTTCAGCAATTATGGGCAAATGAAAAGTCATGGATTGCAACCCTCTATCAGTAAGTGCAATATGGTTCTCCACTGACTGCAATCTACAGTGAACTTCCAAAGGCTGTGTCTTAAATACTGGAGCTGGCTGTATGAGGAAGCAAATATCTTTTCAAAGGCTCTCACTTTTCCTTATATAATCCAGAGAAAATACAATTATCCCAAGGGACAGGAGACGAAACAGATTTGGGAAAAGGGAATTTTGCTCAGTCCAAAATAAGATTGTCAAGGAAGTAAAAGTAGACTCTTCTGGCTTCACTGGTTTATTTATTTCCTCATTTCCTTCAGGCCTCAGCGTCTTTGTTAAGACACTGTACCATAGTTTTTTACATTGATGTCTGCAGTTTGGAATGTAATTAGTTTGTTGTTTTGTTTTTTGGCTGTTTTGTTGGTTTTTTTTAAGTTGTTACTTAAGTGGCATTAAGGATCACTGGAGTTTTCTTCTGAAGACACTTGTTATACTGGATTATAGGCTAAATCCTCTGTATTGCAGTTAACAAAGAAAGCTGGTGGAGGAGTGGGGGGCTGGGGGGATTAGCAATTGAAAAGAAAAAGAACACCCAAACACACTCAGAGCAGGTAGGAGATCATGTGGTTTTGTGCAGCTTTTTTGGATGTTGTCTGGTGAACCACCAGGAAGTAACATCCAGATTGTTTGAAAATATCTGAATGAGGTGACTTCCCTGCTGGATGCACACTGCTGGATGTGCAAGTTGTTGCCACTCTCTCTGCAGAGCACACCACCAGGGGCATTAGATTGTTCCAAATATGCAGGAGCTAAAGAAACACTCATTTCTCCCCACGGCTGTCCTTTCGTCTCCTCCAGGCGCCTTCCCCTGCTTTTTTGTACTTCATATTCTCACAGTGAAACACTTACAGCAAGACATACTGCATTGGGTGCCATCAATGCTGGCGGCCGGGCTGGGGGCGGCCTCCGTGAGATGCTGCTGGGGCTGCCCCAGGCCAGGCACGGCCGGTTCCAGCCGGCTCCAGCCGGCTCCAGCCCACCTGCCGCAGGGTGGTGCCTCTGGGAAAACTTAATTAAGGAAGGGCAAAATGCTGCACGACTGTGTGGAATGAGGGAAAAAAATGTGAGAAACAGCCCTGCAGACATGTAGGTCGATGGAGAAGGAGGAAGGGGAGGGCTGCAGGTGCCAGAGCTGGGTTTTCCCTGCAGCTTGTGGAGCCGAACACGGTGGAGCAGGTATTTCCCTGCAGCCCGTGGAGACACCATGCTGAAGCAGATACCCACGCTGCAGTCTGTGGAAAATGAGACACTGGAGCAGATGGATGTGGTGTAAACAAACTGTGGCCGGTGGGGGACACACAGAGGAGCAGGTTTCTCCTCAAGGACTACAGCCCATTAGGAGGACCCATACTGGAGCAAGGTAAAGTGTGTGGAGGAAGGAGTGGCAAGGAGGAGCTGTTATGATTGACCACACCCCTCCCCCATGCCCCATCCCCCTTGAGCCACTTGAGGATGAGGGGAGGTAGAGGAGTTGGGAATGAAGGAGTGAAGTTGAACCTTGGGGAGAAGAGGAGAGTGAAGGTGTTCTTTTAATTTCAGGACTTTTTCTTACTATACAAACCTATTTTAATTGCCAATATATCAAACTAATTCTGAATTTGGTCTGTTTTGCCCATGATGACAAATGGTAAGTTACCTCCCTCCGTCTATCTTATTTTCTACCCCTGTCCTGTTGAGGAGGAGTGAAAGAGGCTGCATAGGCATCTGGCTGCAGGCCACAGTCAACCCACCACATAAATAAGATCACCTTGAAAACCAAGAGCAAAAATATTTTGGTAGACATTGCCACATTATCAACACATAGACGGAAAGACATTCTCTCTGTGAAGAGTCTGCAGCCTATGAGTATATGTAAACTACAGGAAGAATCTTGCTAAAATCTCACAAATTTTGTTAATAGTAACAGAAGATGTGAAGATTAAGTTTCTCTTGCAAAGACCAGCATCCCCACAAAGGCCAGAACAACCCCCACATATAGCAGGCTAAATATTTCTCCCTCTACTACCTAAGCTGTATGGACTACATTTCTGAATTTGTTTACTCATGTTTGTAACAAAGGCATCATGTATGAGAGCAATGAAGATAATAGGCTCTAACCAGACACAATGCTCTTCTCTCTCTATATATAGATAAAAAATAAATTTCAGATAAAGTTATTTAATTAATAAAATATTTTAAATAATCTTATATCATATCTACACCCAGATTACCCCACAGCTTCTCCTTACTAATTATTCATTATCACATAATTTTAACCCAAGAAGGAGGTCCTAATCAGGAACTTAAAATAGGGAAGAGTAATATTCTTTCAGTTTATATGACATATATGTAATATCTTGTCATGTTTTCAAGTAGTAGAGGGGTCAAGTTATCTTATTAAGTAAGGGTATTTTAATGTTCTCAATTGCTGCTCTGAGGTGAGCATTTAATTACTTGCACACATTTAACTTGCATAGATTTAAGCCCTACTAATGGGATTAGAGAGCGATGATGATTCATGACAGCAGGTATATTCTCTTGTAGATTTTTGCAGAACTTCCATTAGCATTAAAGGGAGTTACACACCAGAGGACCAAAGTCTATTAATACAAATAGTGTCTTCCACAAACAGTCTTCTAAACAGCAATTTGGGTGTCCTAAAGCTCTCTAGTCATTCTGGAGAAATGACTCTGATGTCAACACTTTAGCAGCGGAGAGTCATCCATTCCCCCATAAGCACTCACAAGAGACTCTCAAGCAAGGCCTTTTTTTTTGTTTTAGATAGTGCAAATGTCTTCCATTCTTGAGCCTATTAACTTGTAACAATAGAAATAATAGGAACTGAGACAGGTGTAGAAAGTTTAATTCTCTTCTTGTAAGCTTCAAATTTAAAAAAGGAGTTTAAAAAAAATCATGATAAAAAAGGTATTAAAATTCATGAATGCCAGTATAATATAATTTTGATCTGCACAGTTTTTCAGGGATTGTTGTCAGTTTCCATTCCGCTGTTAGCCATCATTAACAGCAAATATGACAGATGCACTAATGAAATCGATTTGGTCGTGTTATCAATTTAATTCAAAAATGTAACCCCATTTTATTACCGTGTAAGTTATAAAGGCTTATAGGCTAATGTCATCTGTCACTGTACGAATTCTCTGCTCGACTTCTTAATAAGTGTAGGTTTATTTTAATTTTATTTTTTACATTTTGAATTAATTCCTTCACGACAGCATTAAGCATGCTGTTTTAGCTCATGTTAAGTCTGAAATATTGGTCAATGCACTCTAGTAAGGGAAACCTTTCAGAGAAATTAATACAGCAATACAGTATTGCCTTGGAAGCTGATGCACACTATAGCTGAGCAATAGATTACTGTGCGGCATATATTCCCTGCAGCCGACTACACTCCTAATGCCCTTAGAACCGGTGTACCTTGTTGTAACAAAGTTTTTGCAGGTGAAATGCAAGCAGGGTGGTCCTCAAACACATGCCTTTCTCATTATTAATATTAGAAGCTCTGCAATATAGTCATTCATGTAGATGGCAATATTTTTAGGAGAACTCATCAACTGTTGAAGCCGTGGTTTGGCTTTTATATTGCAGCTGGAAAAATAGCAGACAAAGCTAAATATCATTATGACAGGTGTCACCAGATGGCATCATCAGACACAAGCTTCTGAATTATTTCACTGAGTGAGTAAATGTTTAGACTTGGGAAAGCTTTCAACTGATCATAATCTTAGGCATTACCTTAAGAAATGGAATGAGAAGCAACAACCATTTTCTTTCCATTTTTACCTCCAGTTCAAGTTTGTTCTTGAGGAACAGCTGTTCTCAGAGCATCAAAAAATACTGTTGGATGCAAATAATTGTCTTACAAGCTGATTGTCTTGTTTCCAAACCCAGGGCATCTTTACAGGGAGAAAGCCAACAAGGTTTATTGTGTATAAATCTAGACTTCATATTCCTAATTTTTCTCCACAAGACAGGCAATGAAATAATGTTACAAGACTTATAGAATAGCATAATTTTAATTTGTAGCAAAAGAGAGGTAAAGAAAACCTCCATTCCTGTTCTCCTCAGAAAGGCAGCCAAAATGCAGTCATTTCAGATTATGCAGCCTATCCTAGAAGGACCTTGACAGACTTGAGAGGTGGGCCTGTGTGAACCTTATGAAGTTCAACAAAGCCAAGTGCAAGGACCTGCACCTGTATTGGGGCAACCCCAAGCACAAATACAGGCTGGGCAGAGACTGGATTGAGAGCAGCCCTGATGAGAAAGTCTTGGTTGTGTTGGTTCATGAGAATCTCAATGTGGCCTCACAATGTGCGCTTGCAGCCCAGAAAGCCAGTGACATCCTGGGCTACATCAAAGGAAGCATGACCAGCGGTTCAAGGGAAGTGATTGTCCTCCTCTACTCTGCTCTCGTGAGACCTGGACTACTGCCTTCAGCTCTGGGGCCCCCAACATAAGAAGGATATGGATGTGCTGGAGTGGGTCCAGAGAGGGCCACAAAGACATCAGAGGACTGGAGGCCCTCTGCTATGAAGACAGGCTGAGAGAGTGGGGTTGTTCAGCCTGGAGAAGAGAAGGCTCTGGGAAGACCTTATAGTAGCCTTCCAGTACCTAAAGAGGACCTACAGGAAAGCTGGAGAGGGACTTCTTACAGGGGCATGTAGTGGTAGCACATGGGGTAATTAACAGATTTAAACTGGAAGAGGTTATATATAGATTACATATTAAGAAGAAACTATTTTCTGTCAGTGTGGTGAGACACCAGAACAGGTTGCCCAAAGAAGTTGCAGATGCCTCATCCCTGGAATTGTACAAGGTCAGGCTGGATGGGGCTTTGAGCAACCTGGTCTAGTGGAAGGTGTTGCTGTCCATAGTAGGAGCGCTGGAACTAGATGATGTTTAAGATCCCTTCCAACCAAAACCATTTTATTTTCTCTTCTCCCAGAAAACTGGCAAGAAGAATAGAGGAAATGGCCTCAAGTTATGCCAGGGAGGTTTAGGTTGGATAATAAGGATTATTATTTTTTTTTCACTGAAAGGGTGGAGAAACATTGGAACAGTCTGTCCAGGGAGGTGGTGCAATCACCATCCCTGGAGGTATTTAAAAAATGCACATATGTGATACTTAGGGACATGATTTAGTGATGGGCTTGGCAGTCCTGGGTTAATGATAGGTCTTGATGATCTTAAAGGTCTTTTCCGACCTAAACGATTCTATGATCTTGCTGGGTACCTCAAACTGCCTAAGGAAACTACAGTCACCATCAAAATAATACAAACTGGCCTGTCAATGGAGCCGCTTACATTTCTTCAAGTAAGCAAAGTAAGGTCTACCAGAGCTTTGTTAATCCATGAAGAACAAGGCATTTCTGAAGTAGAGGAAACTAACCTGATGGGTACAATTAAAATAACAAGGATTTTGGAACACCTTCCCTGACTCCCAACATGCTGTATTTATCTTTTAGTTTAGAAATTTATCCTTGTGTTCCAGGGTTGGAAGAAGCTCTCCAACAACCCATGTAGGTCCCTAGAAGAGTCTTCCTTTCAACATGTAGAAGCTATGGCCACTTGCTGTTCCCAGGAATGTCCTGTGTCCCTGAAGATCCACACTTTTTTGTGTTCATCTGTGACTCTTCATTGCATTTTGTATTTCCAAACTTTTTCTTTTCCTCTATTACAACATGTGAAACATAAAGCAAGCAACCTTCCTCCCTCTCTTAATATATAACCAGTACACTAAATGTAACCTGAAATTAAATCACTCACTCGTCTTATAAACACCAAAAAGGTCTACTCAGCAGTAAAATGAATATTTTGGAAAAAAAACAAACTACCAAAAGGTAGTCAGTTTACTATCAATTACCTTCCAAAAGCGAATACATTGGTGTTTGCGATGATGTAAAAAACAGAGGCACTCAGACTACCCATGGCTACTCCGATTCCATCTCTGTTAGAACATGTTACTAAGAGTTTATCTACTAGTGGCTTAGCTCAAAGAAAAATTTACTTTTTCACCAAGACACATACAGCTCATCACATTGGGAGTCAATTTAACTCATCTGGATTTCTGCATGGCTCACTGTAATCCTGGGCATTCATAAGGGAACTAAAACTGTGCATCAGAAATGATTTTCCATCGTAAAGCAACTTGTTCCCAAGACAGATGTTTATGGGACAATACAATCCAAAGGAAATTTCACATCATCAGAGCTGAAAGATTAAACTCAGTCACACTCAAGCATCAGTAATCTGTATGTCCAAAATAGCAGGTGCTGCTGGCTGTTGCATTAGGAGAAGAACAGGAAATAGGCACACATCTTCTATTTCTGCTGTGCTGGAAACTTACAGGTATGGTTGCAGTTATTCAGAATCCCTATAAACACCGGAACATCTTTACAGCCTAAATAAATCAATCACATGATATTTCAGATTCTTGAAGGCCTTGGACTATGTGATATCAACTTAGCTGAGGACTAAATAACAAACACTTTTGTACCAATGAATTTTCTAAAGATCTGATTGCCTTGTTAATATATTGGCAACAGATATTTCCCATTTCCATTTGGCATCTCCAAAGATCCCAGTCCTACCTCCAGACAGAAGAATTGATAGGGATAACTTGGTTCTGCTCCAGTAATTATGTGTCTGTATAGAAGCTTTTCCTGAGAAAGTTCTGGAGACATTTAACATCATGAACAACAGTCCCAAGCTTATACCCGTTAAATTAAACTGAGGCAACACTAATGTGCTTGATACATTTTTCTGAAATAAGATTTTTTAAATAATTATCAAACAGTCCTTTCTTTCAGAATTCCAGCAAACTTTAATATGTGTTCCTTTTCTCACTTTCCCACTACCTGACAAGGTACCAGACACTACCACATTAACATTGTGTTACTGTTTTCTGTCTAACAAATCAACTGAATAAGAAGAAACATGATTTCTAAAGTTAAAATAATGACATTAAATGCTATACATATCCCCTGTCCTTTTGGGTTTCTCTTGACTAGTTGGGCAGGTAGTTGATCAATCCATTTACAAAATTTGTCTTCAGGCCCTTAAACAGATATTTTTTTTCTTGTCACAAGGTTTAGTTGTTCTGAGGCAAAGCTTTCTACTCTTCCTACATTTGTCCTGCTGTCTCCAGAGTCTCCATGTAGTGAGAAGGACCTGGTACATATTAAAATGCAGTCTATATTCTCTGTGTTCCTCTTACCTAATAAATGGATTCGTTTCTTTTTTCTGGTTTTGGTTGGTGTTTTTTGGGGGGTTGGGGTTTTTTTTTGTTTGTTTTTTTTGTTGTTGTTGTTTGGTTTTTTTGAGAAGGGGATCCAACTTGACATGTCTTATCAGCTTTTAAAAATTATTAAAATGAAAACAAGTGCATAATTGCATGGAATTCTAAGTGCTGCTGAGTATATTATATTGCAGATTCTCCTGTGATTGTAACTGTTTGAGTAAGAATCAGATAACAAGGAGCTTGGGTGGCATTACAATTATTTGTGATTTTTCTCATTTTTGTGGGTGTTTGTTTCCTGTGCACAGTGAGGTTATTGTTATTTACTCAGCTAGAATTCCTGCCTTTCCAGAGCTCACCCTTATTTGATTTGCTTTGCATGGGCTGGAAGTTACATTATCACTGTCATGTTGCTGTCTTTAAAATTTGGGAAGGAATAAATCTGCCTGTGCTGAAAACCAAGTGTTACATGGCTTCATTGAAGAAGAGCTTTAATTTGTACCAAATTAAGCATAACTTTCCTCAAGCCTCACTATACTGTTTTATTGTTTGCTAATAGCATATCCGTTAGGCTAATATGTAGTGAAGTTGCAATCTGTGTTGAATTTCTGCTCTGGAGGCTACTTAAATACATTTGTGTAGAAGTGACTGGAGAGTGTGGACAGAAGTAGCCCACATTTGTTTTCATCTATTCATCTGGGTACGTTCTGCATATAGAGGAGTCAATATATTACCCTACAAACAGGGGTAAATATATTACCTTTGCATTTGCATTAGTCATTGTGATGGGAAGGCCCTCTTTACTGCCACCGGAGCTCTGTGAGCTCCTGTTTTGTGCAATGTTTCTGTACATTAACGACTGGCTTAGGTTGCTACTGCCAACCTTTTGTTAACATCTTCACAACTCAGTAAGTAATTTCAGATGACAGCTGATGTCAACATTTCCTGTCATTAGTCGCTGCCTTAGGTGGCTGACATGTATTGTTATGCCTGTGTAAGAACCTATGCTAAACCACCTGTCTCTCTCCTTGACTGTATAGCAATATACAGAGGCTTCCTCCTACGCATTGAAGGAAGACAGACACTGTCTCATGGTGATTTAAACCACTGTTTGAGGTAGTGCTCAGGGTCCTTACCTAATATAAATTGTTCTCTGCACATGCTTACATTGTTCCTTTGATTATATCAGATCCTATACTCTAAAGAACTTTGAAGTTTTCTGGCTTATTGTTATTTTCTTCTACTTTTCTCCTATTTTTTAGTTTACTTTTAATTGGTGACAGAATGACCTTTTACATATTACTCATGGGTCTCAAATTTTAATGGGATTTATGTCTCAAAAGAAGACAACCATATGATCAGTAAAAATCTCATCTCTGCAGTTTGTATTTGCTTTCTCATTTCCCTATTTCAAATTTTACACATTTTGGCTCCTGTAGCACTTATTAAATACTACAAAGCACTTACTAAATACTAAATATTCTGAAATGAAAAATATTTAATTTTCTCTGGTCTTGGGTTGGTTTTGGGTTTTGTTGGTTTTGGTTTTTGTTTTTTTTCAGTTCCTTCTTGGTTTCCTTCCTTTATTCAAGTCCCAACTTGAAATCAGATGTAGAATATTGTGTTTTCTGTCCATCCTCATTTGCCTAAGCCCAATCTAAGATCATTACTTCAATGTAGTACAAATTCTATGATGCGAGAAAAACAAATTGGAAAGAGGAATAAAAAAATAATTCCTCAGTTGTAACTCCTGTAATTACATAAGGTAAATATATATACACATATAAAGACTTCATTTTTCTAGGGTGTGAAACATCCACCAAACAGTAACTGGAAAACCAGAAGAAACTTCACTTCAGGGAGGGCTGTGATATATTTTCCCACCCAGAGAAACCATTAATTTTAAAAAGAAACCAGTTAAGACATGGTATCAACCAAGAGGAAGCACACAGCTGAACTGGTTTGACAGTTCCCACATTCTATTGATATAAATTCTCTTTGAAGAGAGTGGGGTAAATAAAAAAGCGTAATTTATAAAATACACCTGAAAGGAGAAAAAAGAAAGCACAAGTTACTTCTTTTCTTTGCTTTCAGTATATGCACCACCTTCCTCAGCCCTTTATGATTTTCACCACATAGGTGGCAAAACACTTTCATTTGCATTAATCATTCCTCTCAGAGAATCATTACCCAATTCCAGCCACAAAATTACCACCATTACTGAGGTGTTTGGGAAGTTTCTTCATGTTTGGAGCAGGAGGAATAAAAGTACCTGGAAATCACTTTTACCCTTAGCACATCTTGAAGTTGCTTGAAAAACAACTTCAAAATAGCAGACTAATATAATTTATACTGGCAGAGAGTCTCTTACAAGCCTTAGTGATGGTAACCTGCTGCCTGTGCTCTCTGGGAAGCCTTTGACTTTCCAAGGATTCTCGCAGCTAGAGGAATTCTCCTCTGACTAAGCCTATTGTGATAAACGTTGCCTTGAGAATCAGAAACTGGGGCTATTTTTCACTGGTTTGTGGTGGTTCTAACCTAGTCTTCACCAGGTCCATTTCAAACCTCACAGAAAATACCATCGTACATCTTACTGTTCCAATCTTTCATCTGAAATAGTTTTAAATCTTAGAAGGTTATGTGCCAAATGCTTCCATTTTTGTCTCTTTAATGGGAAGGGTGACTGCTTGTGTACACATATGCAACACCCCTAGTCAACCCATTAACCCATTCCCAGTCTTTGGTTGTTACTCATGTATATGCTATTCTTAATATAAATCATACAAAGAGGTTTAAAAGAATATGCCTTCTGTATTTTTTTTTTATTGGGAAAATACTGTATATATGTAGGTTTATGTGATGAAAGCTGGTTCAGCTTTTTCTCCTTGAACTAATATTCCTTTTTCTTTTTTTTTTTTTTGGCTTCTTGTGTCTACATGCGATGTTGGCTTGTGCTTTTTTCTTTCCACTAGTTCAGCGGCCCAGGCAGTTAGTGCTCTGATTTTCCTATCAACCAATCAATTTACCATCTTCTAGTTCAGCTGTTTCTTATACTCACATAGGCTCTTCAGACACAGTGTTGAATTCTTTATTTTCTTCTGGAAACTCTAATTAGTACTCACGATTGTGATGAATAGGCTATATTAGATAGTAAGTGCCTGGGTTAAAGATTTATGCAACAGCATGTGGGTACAGTTTCAGTAAACAAGTGAATGATTGAGGATACCACATGCATAAAACCTGAGCTACTGCAGAGAAGAAATGAATTGGCAAAAAAAACCCCAGCCCCCAAAAAAGCTAAAAGCATAATTATGAAATTGGTGAATGATGTGTCATATTCATTGCTATAGTGTGTTAATATTTGCTCCATTTGATATCCCAGATGTTTAAAGTAGTCATTAAATATGTCCTTGCCTGGGCTAAGAGAGAAGCTTTTTTCAAAAAATGTTTAAAGGTTTACTGCATTTCTAGAGGTTGTTTTTATTAGTCTATTATGTGTTTTTTCTGTATTCTTTTGTTCCCTTTCAAGCATATTTTGAAAAAGTTACTTGTTTGCAAGCTGAGAAACGAAGGATATTTAATAGCATTCAAACAAGACATTCCCTTCTGTGTTTCAAATTTTGCTTTGGAAGAGGCACATCAAATACTTTCAGAAACAAACAAATTTTTATGTAACTTAGCTTTGTAAAATTAGAAGTTCACAATATTCTGAAAATATATTGTTCCTGAGACAGAAACATTTCACCACTGCTCTTAGAGTAGTAATTCACAGTGACAAAGGCAGCCAGTATATTTTGTTTGTTTAAAACTGTACATTTTGGAGGAGGAGTGAAAAGTACAAAACACACTTTAAGTGCTTTGAGGTGTCTGTTGACTCAGCAACTAGAATACACCTCTGATGAATAATCAGAATATTTTGTCTTTGATATTTCTTAACCAGAGTAGACCTTATAAACAATGTACATCTCTCTTTTGTTGAGCATTTAAAGTACTCAGAAAACAAAGACATAAGCTTGCATATTCAGAACCAACAGGAAGGTATGATTTAAGATGTATAGATTTCAGATGTCCATTCTTAGATCCTTTAGTGGGATCTGGTTTCTAGAAAATAAATGACCTTAATCTGATCTATAACTGAGCATACCAGAATGAAGGTACCCAAGACCTAAAAAGGGAAGGGTAAAACTTCAGTTTCAAAACACAACTCATCCTCCATTTCCATTCCATTGCTAAGTCTTCATCTCTGTGCCCCACCTCACTAATTATCAGGTGAAATTCCTTTGGTGACGTCATGGTCAGGGAACAGAAGTCTCACTTACAAAAGGATTTTCTTTATTTTTCATAATTTAGCTGAACCAACACATAACTGAATACTGTAAAGCAACAAAAATGATGTAACATCTTTAATTGTTCTGTTTACTAAATAAGGCTACTACACTCCCTTTAAAATAAATCAAAACAGAGAGTTGGTAGAGTGAGGGATCTGGCTCTTGAGGTCTACATGTACAGTAAATGTATTTACCATCATTTATTGCATGACATTTTAAACCTGACATTGGTCATTTATAGTGCAGTCAGTCCATAACACTTTTCAAGTGGCTGGGCTTTAATTGCTACTTTGACACTGGTCAAAATGCTAAGATTAAATAAGAATTTTGTATATATTGATTTTACTTGAAGACAAAATGATCTATAGTTCATGTTTCCTGCAACCTCTGCATTAAATAAGCCTCAGTATTAGAGCAGGCCTTCAAAAAATTTCTTTAATCAACTTTCATTTTTGTACCTTTCATCTATGGTCACTTGAACAATCGCTATATATTTTTCTTTAGTAGAATAGAACTAGCATAACACTAAGAGTTAATTGGAGTATTAGGTAGTATACTTGAAACCATAATACATTTGCCAGGAAGAAATTAAGCTCCCCTGTTGATTGCATCATATCAATATGTACCAAACTTACATACCGAAAGGTACAGTAAAAGGGAACAAGGTTTTGTTTGTTTCTCTGTTTTGTCATTATTTCCCCCTTGTCTATGCTGTCTTTTCTAAATTGTCACTAACCAATAATGCCAAAAATGTGGGCTTTCTAACAATGAGGTAAAACACTGAAAATGGGATCAAGGAACAGGCTTCAAACTGACCCTTACGGTGTGTGTCGGTGGGTGGGGGGTGGGGAGGAGAAGAAAGAAAGAAAGAGAGAGAGAAGGAAAGAGAGAAAAAGAGAGAAAAGGGAAGGACAGAAAGAGAGGAAGGAAAGAAGGAAGGAAGAAAATGAAAGAAAGATAGGAAGTAAGAAAGAAAAACAAACTTTGCTATGAAGAGCAATGAGTAAAATATTTTACACTCTATTTTTATCAGTACATAAAGACAAAAAAATAAAAATAAAATAAAAATAAAAAATGCCTTCCAACAGTGCAATGGTTGAATGCATTTATGTAATATAAACAACATTATTCTTTGCTTTTTCTACACAGTCCTCTCTGGTCATGCTTTACATCCAGAATGTCCCAATGGAAGAAAGCAAACGACACCAGTCACTTCAGAGACAACTGAAGTAATAAAACACAACTTAACTCTGAACCACTTGTCATGACTGTCAGAGTTATCACGTTAATTGTTAAATAGGATTTTCTACAAATATACAACATATAAAAACTGTTAAATATATAACTTTAGGCTTTTCAAAATACATTTAATGATCTCTTTCAAACAAGTGTTACTTTTGTTTTCTCTTTAATTTGCTTTCTGGTGCTAAATGGTGTATCAGATGAGACATAGGCCACAGATGACCAAACATGCTCTTTGCAAATACTGTATTATCCAACTTTAACTATCAAAAATGGAACTGTAGAAGAGGCATGTTTAACTGGTTAAAACTGAAAATGATTTTAGTACGAGAAAGTCAATCTAAGTACAGAGGAATAAAGGTGCTGTGTAGACAGTTTGTGTTCTTTTTGTCCAAGGTTTTCAAACACACGTCATTTTCTCTCAGTGCTCCATTATTTTCTCTTGAACGTGGCATTTCAAGAGCAGGTCTCTGAGTTAGTTTTTACTGCAGCTTTCCATAAAGACATCTGCTGGACAACAACATATCAGCTTTGTGAAAGCTGGAATCATGTCTATGTGGAGACCTCCTACAATTTAATGACATAACTCTGTTAACAGTAAGATTGTGTCCACTTTAAAATAGATTTTGCTCTTTGGTCTATTGTATATACTGAAAGTATAAGAAAATAAAAGCAATTCAGACAGTTTAGGGCACAAGAAGAGTTTCTCTTTTGCACCTCAGTGTCCTCCCATAGGCAAAACAGTCTTCTCTAAGGCTGATTGGGATGATACTCTTCATTGTAGCAGACTCTTCGGATTAAAACATGTAGGTAACAGCAAGTCCAGCAGTGGTGTATAACGTAGATGAACTTTTAACCATGAACTTTTTTGTATTGCTAATGCCCAAGCATATCTCTTTTTCTATATTCCTTAGTCCAGTGATCCTTAGTATGGTAGAAAAACTTTAGCTCATAACGTAGAGGAATTATGCTGTCATTCATGAGATACAGAGAAACAGACAGTTGAGTTGATGACATATAACGGATGATGATCAACAGCAGTGAAACTTGACTAAGTTAAGTAGCTCACACAGAGCCTAAACCACTCCTACGAGGATTCTGTGTTGCTGCATTTGTCAGGAGACCTGTAAATCAATAAGAACAAATGAGTCAGTGTCTTAATCTACAATCCTGGTTATCTTTGCTGTCCATTATTTTAAAATATACTGTACTGAGATTTTTCAAGCAGACAGTTAACAAATTGGAAGATATATTTTTCACAGCAAATATTTTCTCTCAGAAACAACATATGAAGAAACCTATATTTTTATTTATTATAAAAAATTAACACTTTAATCATTATTTCTAATAAAGCCACATATATAAACGATAATTTACAATAACTTCAATGCCATCTACTTTCTACTAAGTTCCATGCATATTCTTTTCCATAAAAATAGTATCACAGAATATTATTTTACCTGCATTAAAGTTACATATAACAATTTCTAATACACATGGTGATTAATATGACTATTACTTTTTACATATAGGATATGATGAAAAATGGACATGAAAGCCATGACCATTTATTAAAAATGCAAGGATGTTTATGCTGGAGGCTTTTCTGCATTTAAGTTTCCAATGAGCACTAGAGTGCACCTAATTTAATCAATACTGCCCTCTAGCGATGCTATTACAAGCGTAAATTAATGTAAATAATGTTTATTAATAGTAAATTTAATCAGAAATTTGGTTTAGATACACAGCAGGAAAAAAGAACAAAAACCCACAGAAGAATGAAAATGGGCAAAGGACTTCCAAATGAACCTGTTTAAAAGCAAATGGAATGGAAGCAGTGGTTCGAAACAGAACCAAAGTTCACACTTTTAAAGAAAAAGAGTACTGGAAGAAACTACAAACATAAATGAGAAAGGAATGGCTGATTTATACAAGGAGCCAGCTACTCATGCTCACCCAAAATAGCAGTTTAGAAATGGTTTCAAGATTACACTGGTACCATATGACACAAAATGTTTTGAGGTGTATTAAGCAAGCATGATTGTTACAAAATGCCACTTGAACATTCAAACACTATCTTCTTCTTTGGCATTGTTCCGTCTCCAAATGGTCAGAACTATTATTACTGATGGAAATCCCATGCATAACTCCAGAAAATACTGAACAGTGAATGTGAAAGAGCAAAAGAAAATCCAATTCACTTGGTTCAAGGCATATTAAATTTAGAGTTTTTAACCTAATCCTCAGAGCAGTAAATTAAATACCTGCCTCCAAATTAATTTAGTGACAGCTTGAAACATATGGATGTCTCTATACATGTATGTAGAAAGATAGATAGATAGATAGACAGACAGACAGATGAATACTTTCCTTATAATGCATAAAGTGTATGTCATAAATTTCTGCTTTTGTCCTCTCACCTTTTCCAGGAAAAAACACCCCAGAAATCTTGCAAACAGCCTTTTCTTTTCGGACTAGTGATCAGATCTCCAAACCACATGGCCTCAGACAGGCTGAAGGCAAAAAACCTGGTTGATTATTGTGGTATATTCCCCTTTTGAAATATACGTTCAGCAAGAGAAATTAATTTAAAGTTTTGCTTCTATTAATTGTTCTGTTTCCCCTTTATAATGTGTCTTGGGGTTTCTGCTATGCCCCCTATTTTTCTTCCCATTAGAAAAGAACACAACTTTTAAGGTAGTAATACATTTTAGGCAGCAAGACACAAAGCAAAAGTTTTTTGGTTTGTTAAGTCTGAAAGTAAACTACTATTGTGTTACGAATTCGGTTGACTTAGCTCCATCTTTGCTGACTTATGCGGGAATAGCCAAAGCTAAAAGCAACAGCATAAACTGCTGATTGACTGTGTGTTTGGTGTTTTCATAGTGTGCTTCTCTACCGTATTGGTCCCAGGATGGAGAGAGTATTCAGGTACCATCACATTCATTTGCAGATACCTGCTGCTTTGTCGTTTTATGGATACGAAAGCTTCCTTCCTGACTTTCTATCACTTTCTCCCCTTTGCACATCCCTGCTATGTGAATATGGTATCAACACCTTAAAAGGAGAGAAGAGGGGAGACAATTATGCGTTTTAAAAATGCTGAGGCAGGGCAGACAGCAGGCTTGAAATAAAGTGATGACAGGAAGAGGAACACATTAGAGAACAGGAGGTGAATTTACAACTTTGGACAATGACAGGAGAAAATGGAATGAGAGGGTGGAAAAGGCACAGGTTAGTCAGGGAAGTTTAAACATCATTTATTAATGAAGATATGAAAAATGAGTGAGATAGATAATAGGAACAACAGATAAAAAGAAGAGATGATAGAAGAGAGTATGAAGAGTCCAGAGAAGAGGCAGAGAATGCACATCTACACTTCCACCTCCTGTATTTTTCCCTTTCATTTCTCATTATAGGTAAATTAATCAGTTCCCAGAAAACCAGACAGATCAAGCAAGAGAAGAGGGATTCCCCAAGTGACCATAAAAAGGACTTGTTTACTATTTATACTAATAGTCCAAACTGTAAAATAAAAACATAGAATCATAGAACCGTTTAGGTTAGAAAAGACCTTTAAGATCATTGAGTCCAGCTGTTAACCTAGCACTAACAAGTCCACCACTGAACCATGTCCCTAAGTACCACATCTACACGTCTTTTAAATACCTCCAGGGATGGTGACTCAATAACTACCCTGGACAGCCTGTTCCAGTGCTTGACAACCCTTTCGGGGAAGAAAATTTTCCTAACATCAAATCTAAACCACCCCGGCATAACTTGAGGCCATTTCCTCTTGTCCTATCACTTGTTCCTTGGGAGAAGAGACCAACACCCACCTCGCTACAGCCTCCTTTCAGGTAGTTGTAGACAGCGATAAGGTCTCCCTGAGCCTCCTTTTCTTCAGGCTAAACAGCCCCAGTTCCCTCAGCTGCTCCTCATAAGCCTTGCGCTCTAAAGCCTTCACCAGCTTCATTACCCTTCTTCGGACATGCTCTAGCACCAAAATGTCTTTCTTGTAGTGAGGGACCCAAAACTCCTAAAACACAGTATTCTAGGTGCAGCCTCACCAGTGCTGAGTACAGGGGGATGATTACTTCCCTAGTCCTGCTGGCCACATAATTTTGGATACAAGCCAGGATGCTATTAGCCTCCTTGGCCCTCTGGGCACACTGCAGGCTCATATTCAGCTGGCTGTCGATCAAGACCCCATGTTCTTTTCTACCAGACAGTTTTCCAGCTGCTCTTCCCCAAGCCTGTGGCATTGCATGGAGTTGTTGTGACCCAAGCACAGGACCCAGCACTTCTCCTTGTTGAACCTCCTACAACTGGCCCCAGCCCATTCATCCAGCCTGCCCAGATGCAGAACATCCTGCCCTCCAGCAGATCAACACCCCTCAGCTTGGTGTCATCTGCAGACTGACTGAGGGTGCAGTCAATCCCCTCAACCACGTCATTGCTAAAGATGCTAAACAGAACTGGCCCCAGCACGGAGCCCTGGGGAACAGTACTTGTGACCGACCGCCAGCGGGATGTAACTCCATTCACCACCACTCTTTGGGCTCAGCCATCCAGCCAGCTTTTAACTCAGAGAACAGTACACCCATCCAAGCCATGAGCAGCCAGATTCTCCAGGAGAATGCTGTGGGAAATGTTGCCAAAGGCTTTACTACAGTCTAGATAGACAACATGCACAGCCTTTCCCTAATCCAGGAAGTGGGTCACCTTGTTGTAAAAGGAGATCAGGTTTGTCAAACCGTACCTGCCTTTCATAACCCCATGTTGGCTGGACCTGATCCTCAAGTTGTCCTGCACATGCCACATGATGACACTTAGGTTGATCTGCTGCATAACCTTCCCTGAGACAGAGGTCAGGCTGGCAGTCCTGTAGGTCCCCAGATCGTCCTTCCAGCCTTCCTTGTAGATGGGTTTCACATTTACTAACCTCCCATCAACTGGGACCTCCCCAGTGAGCCAGAACTACTGTTAAATGATTGAAAGTGGCTTGGTGATAACTTCTACCAGCTTCCTCAGTACCCTTGTGTGGATCCCATCCAGCCCCACAGACTTGTTTGTATCTAAGTGGTGTAACAGTTCACTAAACATTTCCACTTGGTTTATGGGGACTTCATTCAGCTCCCTGTCCCTGCCTTCCAGCTCAGGGGGCTGGGTACCCAGAGAACAACTGGTCTTACTATCAAAGACTGAGGCAAAGAAGGCATTAAGTACCTCAGCCTTTTCCTCATCCTTTTCATTATGTTTCCCCCTGTCAACCAGTAAAAGACAGAGATTATCCTTAGCCCTCCTTTTGTTGCTAATGTATTTATAGAAACATTTTTAATTCTCTTTTATGGCAGTGGCCAGATTATTTCTAGCTGGACTTTGGCCCTTCTGATTTTCTCCCTGCATAACCTTATGACATTCTTGTCCTCCTGAGTTGCTTACCCCTTCTTCCAAAGGTCATAAACTCTCATTTTTTTTCCTGAGTTCCAGCCAAAGCTCTCTGTTCAGCCAGGTTGCTCTTCTTCCCTGCCAGCTCATCCTTTGGCACATGGGATGACCTGCTCTGGCAATTGTAAGATTTTCTTCTTGAAAAACATCTATCCTTTCCGGATTCCTTTGCCCTTCAGGACTGCCTCCCAAGGGACTCTGTCAACCAGGCTCCTAAAAAGTCCAAAGTCTGCACTTTGAAGTCCAAGTTGGCTGCTCTTCTGCACCCCTCCTTACTTCTCTGAGAATCAAAAACTTGAATCAAAGACCATGAGAAGTACCACATCCCTGATAGGCAAGTTTAAAGGAAAATGCTTTTCTTGATGACTGCTTGGCAGCAATTACTAGAATATTAATTAGGTCAGTAGATTGCAATGAAAACTGTAAATTTAAGTACCAATCACATAGTACAAGATTTTCTTTACTGTCCATCTCTACACAGGACTCATGTCACTTCTAGGTGCCATTGCACAAGTCTGTTTGTCACTGACTTTGATGAAGTCAGAATTTCTCCCCAGTGCTTCAGACAGCAGGCTGTAGTTCATTTTTAAGAAGCCAGAAGTTCTTGCTGTAAGTTTGTGGAACTCCTGAGCTTGTTCTACTTTGAGATACTGAGTGGGCATCTAGTACCAGAGATTAAAATTCTACTGTATGTTATCTGTTTATATGATGGATACCCAGTCTCCTGTGTGCTCCACAGAATTCTGCTCAAGAGGAAAAATAATTTTCCTAACTGCATATGAATAGATAATCCAAAGCATAAGAAACAATACCACATATGACCGTATATATCTTATTAGAGTTCTTGGGTAGCATGAATATATCCTGAGAGTGTTTGGCTTATTAGAGCAATTACAACACAGTCCACTTAATTTGTCTTCCTCTGGAGGGAGTAGAATAAGGGACCATCTACCTCCAACTGTGCCCTAATGACACGTAAAATAATTCACTGGTTCATTCTTATGGTCAAAGACAAAGGAAAAAAATTAAGCAAGTCATGTTGAGAAGATGGCAATACATGTTGCTTTTCTGAGTTAACAGGCTTTCCACCAAAAGAAAACCTCCCAAAATCTTCTGTCTTTCAGTGTAGTATCTAGGATCGAATTTAGTGAGAAAATATTGGAATTTCTCATCACAAACTGGAAAACTGAGCCAGGCTTACTGTAACTAGCAAATATTTTCAGCATTAGGACTAAGCTTCAGGTATGTCTGTCCTGACCTTTTAAATGGAATCCACATAAATACCAACGATTCCATGTCAATCCTGGTAAAGCTTTAGCAGTTTCATCTGGTTTCCACTCTGTATTTTAGAATAAAAATGAAAGTCAGAGTGAAGCAAAGTCATTACTTTTGCTTCAGTAGCCAAGTGCTTTTACATGACTGCCTGTTGAATTTATATTGGCACTCTGTGATGACAACTCTGAACTATCTATCATGTTTCCAGCATGGATTTCTGGAAATTTTCTGGATGCCCACAAAGTAATTGGTCATATTAAAGAGGTTTCAGTGTTGCCTAGCAGCTGAAGTACTTGTCTAAACTGTGTGTTTTACACTTTCAGCAACAGTCTTAAAAATGCCTCTAGGAATCTTATGATTCTGTATAGCACCTAGCACCCATCAGCGTATAAGGCTTCTGATTTTAGTTTGGGGTTTTTTGTTTGTTTTGGGTTTTTGAGGTTTTTTGCACAAAGATAATTCACAGAGATGGATGTAGGTTGAGCCAATCTCTGTCTCACAAATCCACTCATAATGGAAACAGTTCCACACCTTTTACCAACTGAGTGCAAGTCAGATAAACAGCATGTCTTTCCCCTCTGCTTCTGCAGCTAAGTCCCTGAATAACTAAGTATATGTAATGCAGAAAGAAAGATATAAAAGCATTAAAATGCCCAGTGAAAACCTTACACTGCCTTACAAGACACTTCATGCTTTTCAGGAATGAAAATGTAAATTTCTGGTGATGATCCAAGCAGTAGCAGTGACCTGTTGCATCTACGAGAACTCCCAAAGTCCCTCTTGCAAATGTACTCTGTTTTCCGCCCTTCCTCTGTGCTGTTCATATGTGCAAATTGAATTGTTTAGTGTTCAGAAAAAGACAAGTTAATCTAACTTTAAAGTGCCTGCAGCTATTAGGAATAAGAAAAAGAAGCATGGAAGCTACTATAAGTAGTAGTGCTGTTATTCTGTCTCACGGAGCTAGCCATGGGAAGGACATCTTCAGAGTTCAAACTGTAATACCTGCAGAACTAGGAATAAGATTGGTCAAATGTAGTGTTTGTGCTTGTGGGTGAACGTTTCTAAAAAGCAGCCTAGCATATTAGGTAGTGTATACACAGGTATACTTCCCTGTGTTGCACTCCAACAAAGTAGCATTCATGAGTTACAGGTAGCAGAATCCAATTAGCTGCCTTCTAGGAGAACAAGCTTTTTCTTTAACACCCACTGTTTGTTTGTTTTCACTTCTAGTATTCAAGTCAGACACAGAAAGAACTATTTATTCCAACTCTTTTTCCCAATTAATATTATTTTAATATCGATCACCTGTCCAGAACTAAAACCAAAAGTCCCATTTTCCCTTAAATAACACACCTAGCTCTATCTTCTCAACTTTCTCTGACCACCTGGCAGTACTATCATCTTGACTATAAGTTCCCTTTTCTGTTAAATTCCTGTTTGTCTCATATTACCTTTTTGGAATGTACAAGATCTTGGAATGTGCTGGGTCAGATCATATACTCCTTCCTTCTACTACATTACTACTTCCTAAGCAATACTAGTGAAGGCAGTGGGACTATTCTTATAATTAGATAACCCCTACAATAAATGAAAATTTTAGAATCAGCCGTTGTAACCCAGTTGAAATACATTTGACCCTGGGTCATGCAGGTGACCCATATTTAAGAGCTCAGCCCTAGGCATATATAACAATGCAAGCTTGCTTTGCAGCATCTGAACATATGCTAAGCAAAAGCAATGGAGGTGGCAGAAGAGATGGCAATAAGAGTATCAGAACATTCAAAGCCCTTAAGCCCAAAGTTGATCATGGGAGATTTTTGTCTGTGGATAACAAAAGAGCCAGGAAGGTGTCATTCTGCTCCCTATAAAAGTTTAAAGCTAGCTCCTTGAAGCAACGTGGATAGAAAGAGGGAACGATGAAAAGGATTACACATCCTGTAAGGTGTAACAATGCTAAAGAGGGCATTTTCATCTCTCAATGTGCTGGGTAAAAACCAAACACACTTAACAGGCCTTGAGCAATTAACCCAATTGCATCTGATTTCTTTCTGCTCTTTCAAAATGGTTAGAGGTGTGCACATATATGAAGCTGAGTAACAGGTAAGACTAAGAAAGATTTGTAACTAACTGGCATGGAATTGCAAACTTGAAAAATTACTACTTCTCTGCCTCCCTTTTACTTTTCAACTAAAAGCAACTGCAATATTAGCATGATTGGAAGTGTATAAAAATAGCCAGGGACTTTCCTCAGGGTAGTGAAAAAATAACCTGGATTTACCATTCCTGAGTCTTTTCTCTAAGGCAGTAGACAGGTTCAGATTAAGTCACCAATGCATTTAAGAATCTATTTTTATTTAAATGCAGTAACTTAATCTATATTGAAATAGTAATATTTATACTATGTACCTATATTGAATGCATACTCTTTATAGATTTAACAAATCTTAACAAAGACATACCCTTAATTACATTAAACCTTTCTTGTGAAAGATATGCCTTAAATATTTCTGTGTGCTAATAAAAATCTATTACATATAATGACGTTTAATAAAATAATGCTTGTATTGCCACAACAGAAGAATATATCATGAAGAGGGTGATGTTTTAATCAAAGTTTAATAAACAGTCTTGCCTACAGTTATAGTTTACTAGTATACTCAATGGGAAAAAAAAAATCAAAAAAGAAAAAAAAACCCCAAACCTCAACAACCTACATCAGCCATCACTAAAGTCCACAAATCTAAACTATTACTTTTTATTCTCTAATTAGAGGAGAAGATTGTTCAGGGGCACCTGTGAGTGACATCTGATTGACAGGCAGCTGGTCTGGAGCAAGGTTAGTATCACACTCAAAATAAAAATTGGAACAGTGATTTCCTAAGACTGTGAGAATAGTTAAACCTAAATGACTAACACATCAAAAAGGCAGCATGGTTTTAGATGGAATATTTAGGATATTTCATTGATTAAAAGAGATAATTATGACTTACAAAGCACAAGCTTTAAATAAGAAGTTCAAGAGCCAGTGAAGGAACTGAATAGTCAATGTTCACCAGTGAGATACTATGTCTGCTTTAAATATTCCATCTGGCAATTCATTGCTTAGGAAAGCAGTCATGTTTTGCATCATTCCAGAAAGCAATGTAGCACAGTAGATGACTTTTAACAAGCAATCTTTACAAGTATGTTATGTATGAGAAATAAATCTCAGTATTTAAAATTACTCTGGTTAGCCTTCATCTGTGACTTGAGAAAGTAGTAAGCGGACAACTGTGGGAAGTAGCAGTAGGGGAAGAATATATGTATGTAGGTCAAGTAAGAAGAATGCAGGAGGGTTTTTATTCTCTTATAGCCCTATTTGAAAACAAAAGAAAGAACATACACAGCATTCTTCTGTAGAAATAACATACAGGCAAACTGCAAACAGAAAAGCAAGTGTGGTCTTCAACAAAGCTTAAATGTATGTGGACACTTCAGTAGAAGAAAGCCCATGACTGCTCTTAATCCTTATATCCACTGCAAAGAAGGTCACATTTTCTAAAGGTAAAATTTTCTAAAACAGGATTGTTCTTAGACAGCCCTCTTGTATGTATATGGAAATCAACACAAGCATGTATCAGCACAGATTAGTTCAGCTTTTTAAACCTTGATTCTACTCACTTTCAGTGCAAAACCAAAAATTCCCAGCCTAACAGATTGTTACGTCCTTGTTAACAGGTTTATGAGATTCAGTTCCTGGCCTCAAAGACACATCATAAAATGTGAAAAATCTCTCCCTGAAACACTTGGCTGCAGAAACAGTGATGTTCTTCAGGGAAGTGAAATGGATATTCCTTAAAAATATATAAAATAAAAGTAAAAAGTCAACATTCCTGTCTTGTATCAGATTAAACCCAAGGTTTTTAGAGATTCTTCAATCCTTCATTCAATCATAAACATTCTGAAAGGACAGTGAAAACTGCAGTGACTTAACAAAGTTTTTTCTTCAGGATTTGGGGAGAGGAAGGATATTTCCAACAGGGTAAGGGGAAAATTGACAGGGCAGATGATTTTGCATACAGCAATATCGGTTCATCCTGTTTATGACAACATATCCATACGCCTTACAGACCTTCAAGTTCTCTTGTACATCCTATCAGGAAATAATTTTGTTTGTTTTGTTAGATATTCTTAGAATCCCAACTAAAATATCCTTTCGTAAACCTATGCTCAACCTCCAGTTTTAAGTTTTGCATGACTATGGCAAAGCTGCGAAGAAGGATGAGACAGGGAATTTAAGGATCATTATCCCAAATTAGCCAATTAAAACATTTTTAATCCTTTAGTGCCAAAGCAGAACCTAAATGCATTATACCATGTAGTACACTATTCTGATTAACAGCACAGATATATTTAAACCTAAAACAAAGCAGGGTTGCATACAATGTAGCAGTTAAAAATCCAACCAGTGTGTCACTGTCTACTGGAGGCAGAGTGCTCTGTACACTGTGCAGCATATTGGATCTAAATTCTTTGGCAAGATCACCGTTACTCTCCCTACCCTGTTTCTGTGATATTTTGGCAAGCAGTGCTGTAGTAATCAGATTTCTGCAGTAGACTGAAAACAAACAACAAAAGAGGAAAAATAAACTGTGGCAAATGTCAAGGAATTTTCTATGATTTACAATAAATTTTACACAGACAAGGGACAGAACTATATGAAGGCACCTGCAATAAAACTTCTGGAGAGCAGGAGAGGAGGTGAATCTGATTATCTCTTGACACACAAAGATACCAGTCTCGGAGAATCTTATCACCTTACATAGTTTATGTGCCTCTCATAGAACTGGGGTAAGCCCCCTACCTTGTAGTAACCTTTCTCACTCACATTTTAGGGATTCCTAAAATTCCTCAGTGCCTCTTCCATGACAGCCCTTCAACTTCCCATTATTATTATCTCCTTGGGACAAATTCAGAGGTTCTGAGACCTAAATGTAGGTACCTGTATGTGATGAGTGTGATCTCAGTCAGGGTCAACAAAATCTAGAGTTCAGTTCTGCTTAAACATAGATGCTCAGCGCCTGTGAGACATGCTTGGGCATCTCCCCTGATCTCCAGATGCTGTTTCAAAAGCCCTTGTGTCATACATTTGCACTCCTGAACATGTCTTAGACTCTTGGAGCATCTAGGCTGCCCTGGTCATGTAAGTTCAGGAAAATTAATTCTGTCCTTATTCTGTTTTCTTGAGATGAAGACTTCCAAGCAGTTCCTGCTTGTGACTCGGTGGGCCTCATTGGGTCATGGGTCCACTAGACCACATGAATCACTGCCCAAGCCATATTCTCATTACTGAGCATTTCCTCTGGGTTGAGTCGTGCAGGGACAGGGAAGAGGAAGAAGATACCAACCTTGTGATCAGTCCCTGTGCCTAAGAAGCAAGTGATCATGGTTTAGTTAGCTAAGGCTATGAGGCAGACCATGAAACATTTGTGTGGGTCCATCCTTAAGGGAGAAATGTCATTACAGTGATCACACAATCCTAGAAGTTCAGGAGGATGGGATCACAGATAAGCATCTCATTACACTAAGCACATGTTATTACAAGTGTTATGAGAGCTGTCAATTTGTTAGAAGCATTTATCCAACCTTTGTTATCTTTTAAGCTTGTTTTCACATTATAAGAATGACAAATAGTAACATCAGACCCTGAGAAGACTTAAAAAATGACTGAGCTATTTTAGACATGCTTCTGGGTTAAATCAGAGTAAAATGCAGTTTTCCATTCCTCACTTGTTCCAATAACAGGTGTAGAACGGACCTTGCTGGTTCATAAAACAGTTACTCAGGCGAAATTCAATGAACCTGAGAAGCATATAAGCTTCAGCTGAAGACAAGGATCAAGATACACTATTGACAATGTTATTAGTGAACCCAGTGTGGTGGATCACACAGTACCTGTGCTGTTCATCACAGGACTATTTTTGAGTTCAAAATCTAACACAACAAAAGAACTCCAGGAATAACTAACAAGAAACTTATTTTTTAAATTAATATTTTATACTTTAGGATTTTTTCATTATGGTGAGATTTTTGCTGCTGAGAATTCACAGATTTCTTTTCCTCATCATAGATTTTCTCAGATTTGAAAAAATATACAAGAGATTTGAAAGACTTCAGCTGCTGGCAGTATCAAGCCCTTGGTTCTTCTGATATGTCTGGGTTTGTGAGGGGGAGGTTCTCAAGACAGAAGGAAGAGATATCACCATGTTTTAGCAGTTACAAGAAAGTACATCAAAGTTAAGGGGATAGGTCCTAAAATATTAACTATAATCCAGATGGCCTGCGTGGGTGAAACTTGAGAATGTTTAATGAGAAATCACACAAAACTCAGATGCTATAGAAACAAGAGATAAAACAGAAAAAGAGGAAAATGTATTACTGATTCTGCCAGACATGCTAGGCAACATTTCATAAATATCAGATGGAAAAAGTCATGATCAATCTTTCCTTTGAGGTCAGGAATTACATGCCATATAGAACAGGACTAATGCACAAATGACATAATCTGATTTGAGTTTCTGCTGTTGGAAAGAGACCTGTATATTCTCCTGTCCTGGCTTAGGCTATGAGTTTCTTGGAGATGTCATGGTACCAAGGTTAATTAAGAAGGAATAGTTTGTGTTTCTCTGACATTGGCCCTTTTTCACTAATTAAACAGAAATGGAAAAAAGAAGCTGCTTTTTTTTTTTTTTTTTTTTTTTTCCTAAGTAGGAGAGAAAATCTGCTCTGTGTAGGAGACAATGTGGGTGTGTTCCACAGATTCTGTAAGATTCACAGGGCCCACTGTGGGAATGACAACACAGGCAGGAAAGTGCTATTGAAAGACAGTCTTGCAAGGTACAAGCATAAAACTTGCCCAAGCAGTCACATCTGTTTGTAAGGCTTAGCTGCAACTCTACACTCTGTTAGTAAAGTTTTCCATCACTGATAGATTCAATAGGTGCAAGAACATGTAAAAGTTATTTTGAATAATTTTGCTTAAGGAAAAAAAATGATATTTCAAGAAGATAATCTTTCATTTTAAAGAGAATCAATTACTTTTTCATTTTGCATCCCAGGAATAGTACTGTGTAGTAAGAGATGCTATTACCAGTATATACTATTAGTTTGGACATTTATTACTTAAATAATTAGTATCACTTCTTAGTAAGAACCAGCTGGGATGTCTTATTTTTAATGTCACAGTGTTATCTGTTTGTGCTGTGGTAAAACTATATACTTCAATCTGAAAAATAAACCCCTGCACTCTAATAATTAGCCCATTCACCTCTGGGCATCTAAAAGCTTAACCTAGGGTTTTGTTAGTCAAGGACAGTTTTTATGGAAAACCAGACATTTTGAGGTAGCAATACAGTTTTTTTCAGCGCATACTGCAACTCTGTACACATATTTTAGTTATTTTATTTAGGTCCCTCCCATTTAAATACATATATCATACCAAATGGTCTAAAAATATATAGCCTAATAGTCTTTGAGGAAAAAAATACAATTGTTTTTATCATGTAAATGAAATGAAATCTTGCCTTTGGAAGGCCCTGTGTCTCCACTGATGATAAAAGCTAACAGCAACTAGTTTCTGGAGTCATGTAACTGGTAAGTGCCTTATATAGAGGAATGAATCTGGATTTCACCATTTTTTTGATATTTTAAAAAATATGTTCCTTGGTTTTCTTGGGTTTTGTTTTGGGTGTTTCGTTTTTGGGTTTTTTTTGTTTGGTTGGTTGTATTTTTTTCTTTTTAATGAAGAGATTTATGCTATACAACTTCTAACAATAAGATGATGTTTTCATCTTCCTAGAAAAAAACTATTCAAGCTAAGATATTAACAGGAAGACAGCTGCTTTTCTAGTTAGTACATTTGATGCTTAGCTTCTTTTCATTGCAGCACAGACAGGGGACACTTTCTAGACATTTTAATCAGTGTTAAGTAGCATTAGGCCCTAATAATTTTAAAATAAGACAATCGCAAAATAAAATGTATACCTAAAAATGGATTTGATCAATATATCCTATTATAACACATCAGTAGGAATGAAACACATTATAATTGCTACTGATATGCCATAAAACAATGTCATAAGAATAATGAAAATGAGAAATAATGTGATGCAATTAAAAAGTTTCTTTTGGATTCCAAAAATTAAAAGTACTGAAATAATTCAAATTCAAATTAAGAGAACATTGACATTTTTAACAAATACAATTAGTTATTGCTCTGAGTTTTTGTCGATTTAACTTTTGAGCCAGGAGAATTTTAAATTATTCCTGAATCTCCTCCCTTTTAATAACTTCATACCAGTACACTGACTAAAAAAATAGGAGGGAGGAGGGTTCACTTTTTTATGATATATGCACTACCAAGTTTTTAAACTTACTCTGATAAAGTATGCTTAATTAACCTGTGGTACTTCTTCATAGAGTTTCAAAATGCAGAACAGCTATACCAATTGGTAATAGAATAACTTTTCATGATGATTATCCATTTAAAAGTGTACTTAGGTTGGTATTTGGTTACACTAGCATTCTTCTATAAATAGTAGAGTATCTGCATATTCCATGAATAAGCTCTGTTCCTGGGAATTTTCATTGAAAATCTGGCACTGTGGTAAGTCAGAGCTCTGACATCTGGAACGCTTTGGGCTGACTCCAGATGGAGTACAAAAAAAAAAAAAAAAAAAAAAAATATTTGCCAGAGGTCATCTTTCTCAAAGATGGACCAGGCATCCAGGGCCAAGCACATATAAACCACAACTGAGCACTTTGCCCTCAAAATTAAGAAACAGGTCAGGTTGACTTGAAAATAATCTTATCATTCCTAGAAAGGACACCAATCTGCCCACTTACAAGATACACAGTTGCCTAAACAGTTGACTAAACCCACAAAAACACCTTTAATATTTGGAAACAAAAAAAGGATATGGGTTATAAGTAGGCATATTTCAGAACCCACAGATTCAAATCTGTATTAATGTCAACAAAGAGATAAATACATTTTGATGTAAAGCCTCATACATAGTTTGATCTGAAATTAGTGCCAAGATTCATCAAAAGCTGTCAATTGCCATTTGCTGTGCTAATTTGAGACATTCATGTACTTAAATATAAGTATACTTTGTTTTTCTGCAATCCTGCAGATTCTCCTGAGACCACTGGCTTATTTCCCAGACATCTCTGTGAAGGATAATCTGCTCATAGAAAATATAACATATAATTTCATAAAGTGAAAAGTGTGGCAGAACACTTCTGTCTGGCAAGTTTGTGAGTTAGGGGAAATAAGTGTTTCAGTCTCAAGACAAGAAAGACAAACTGAACTCTTGGCTAAGTCCTTAAGGCTTACAAAATTAAAAATAATTAAAATAAATGTTCCTTGGTCCTTTTGCCAAATAAATGTAATTAATTACTTGTTGATTAAATTTCTGCTGTTTAATATCTGTGATAAAAAGCTTTTTATTAATGACTGATCAACTGTATGAACAAAGACTGTAGATCTCACAATTCAATTCCTATTGCAAATGAGGCATATGGGCTGTTGTAATATCTAAAACATCAGCTAACATACATACTTTTCCTTAAACACAGTTCACAGCTATCACCTATAAACTGAAAAGAAAGTTATTCCCTGGGATTCTAATGAGGGAATAAGGCCTACAGTTCTGTAACACTTTAAATCGCAGAAAGAGGTAAGGGGACTAATGAAGTATGTAGGTGCCATATCTGGAAGCAGTGTGGCTGTTAGCATAGCAGAGTTATTAAATTTTATTACATCAGAGAAGCTCTTAGTTGAATTGTGTGAGCCTGCAGGTTCTGGTTAGTACTTCTTTGGTGGATGTCTCACAGCCTTAATGTCAATGTGTTCACAGATTCAAGACTAATTTTAATCAGATGATGTGTGAAGAACCACTTTTTTTTCTCTTTTGTCCTTTCCTTTCTTTTTTTTGTTTGTTTTGTTTTAAGGTTCCCTTCAAAAGAATATCCTCTGTGCTAGGTTGCAGTATCACATTCTCCCTCCTCCTTGCAATGTTTCTGGCTGCAGACTGGTAAATCTAAACCAAGAAAGGTTTAGTGTTTGCTCTCCCTTACCTTAACTCTAGGCTAGATATAAAGTGGCTTTCAATTCCTACACTGAAAAAAGATCAGAATACAAGTTTCTTGCCTCATCTGTAACTATTTCTAATTAGGCCTAACCACTAAGTCTTAGGGCTCACTTCATTAACCCCAGCATACCATGTGCAGATGCCTCAATGTACTGAATGCTGATGGATCTGAACAGGTTCCACTAATAATGGTTACCTGCCTACTTCACCAGGAACTGGAGCTCCTACAGCTATGCACGTTGGCACTTGTGGGGACTACCTCCCACAGGAATAAATTGCAGCAGTCCAGCCACTTCCTTGAAGTGAATCAATCTTCTGCCTTACATGTATTATGAGACAAAAGTCTGCACAGGGAGAGGTAGAGCAGAATACCTGGCTTCTGATAAATAGACTTGGTAGAAGTTTGGACAGCCCAAAACCCCAGAGGTTCCCAGACCTATTAACACTCAGGCAGTTAACCTGCAAAACGATATTCAGACTCAATGAAACCTCCTGAGAGATTGCATTCTGGCTTTGACTCTGAGTCCTCTGTGGTATTGTTAATTGGTACAAAAAGGTGCTGGTGCATTCTCCTACAGCTCTGGGATTTGAGGAAATTACCTTTGGATTCAGTGCTTTGTGCGGGAGCCCAGAGTACCAATACGTGCTGGATCAGCTTCAGTCCAGACTTAAGTGAGGGAATATGCACTTACTGGATATCAAACATACTTACCTACAAGACAGGCACTAAATTGCTCAGTTTTTCCACAGTAGCCACACCTCTGGCTGTTTGCAGAATAAAATGATACGCCTGTAAGCAACTTTACTGGGAAAAACAGGTTGTTTATAAAATTATAAGGACCAAAGCTACTAGGTAGGATTTTTGTTGAAAACAGTCTTGGATTTCAGCCTCACCGATAAAACAGGAACAGCATACACACAAATACATTGCACTAGAGGATTCAAGTAAAGTATGGTTCCATTCAAGAAAGCCTATTTCCCCATGTGCTGCCTCTGATAATCTGTTTCCATTAACATTTGTGCCTTAATCACTGCACCAAAACTATAGAAAAACATTTTAAATACACATTCTTGACTTCACTGTTACAAAGCACGCACCTCTGTATCGACTATGGGCTATATTCCTCAGGAATTATGAAAAGGAAGTCAGAGTGAATAAAACCAAACAGGTTCTAGCCCCCATGAGCCTAAATTGCTTTTGAAAACAATCCTGAACATTTTGAATCCTGTAGCATAACAATATTTACTCAGTAAATAACACTCAGGTGCCTTCCAGTGTAATTATGATAAATACTGCATCACAAGATTCAAGAGGAATGTCTGCTCTAGGAGCAAGGAATGCTGACAGGTTTTGCACATGATGAGGGAGCAGATAGCCTACTGCATATCTCTTAATCCTCACCATTCACCAGTCTCACCCTCTACATCATCTTAGAAGGATGTCTCCACAAAAGGTGTTTCTCCAAGAATGCATTCAGAAGGAGACCTAGTTTTCATTTCTTAATGAAGTTAACTTGATTTGGAACTGCTGAAGCAGACAGAGAGTCGAAATCAGCAAAGCCATTTTGCAGTTGTTTTTCATGGCAAAGCTATGCTGTAGGCATGGAGGACTGACGGGAATGCCTAAGGTCAGACCTGCTCTCAAAGAGCTCAACCAGATGCTCTCGACAAGTTCTAGATGTTCTAGAAACACTAAGATGGGACAAAAAAATAACAGAAACTTTCATAAATGTATCATGCCCTCTGAGGACTGCATTTATGACACACTAATGCATATACTGTCTTATTCCTAGTATGACCCTGATATTTGTTAAATCTAAGAATTTATTTATTTATTTTTTTTTTTTAGCATTTGTTCCATATTACCTGTAGTAATGAAAAGTGAGTAATTGAAAATACAATGGAGAGGAACTATAAAAAGAGGTGCTGGTTACTTCTCACAGTAAACTTGTTCTGTCTTTTAAAACAATTACATTTTAAAATTCCCCCAACATTTACATCTTTCCCTTGGACTGGGTGTAGCATCTAAACCACTTTTTTGCAACATAATCTTTAAACTGTTCAGGATAGCACAGGATATGTGCTACTCCTGTATGATACCCGCATGCTGTCCTACACCTCAGCTCCGAACACATGGAGCCATAAATGATGCCTTTTATCACAAATTTATGCATAACAAACACACAAAATGGTGGGAAGAGTGGAGTCTCAGCTCCATCTCCTGTGCCATCACCCGACAATAGGCTATACTGCACAAAAGGAGGCAAGTGGTGTTCTGTACCATACAGCTGCCTGAAGTAAGGTACTGCCTGTCTGTGGTGCATCTCAGGGACATGAGAAGGAGCTCGTATGTGGCACAGTGCTTCTTATAGTATCTTCCAGCTTCACACAGCTTTCCCTGTCACCAACACCTATGTCATATTACAACACAATTAATCCCTGATTTATTTCTAAAGCTAATTTGGGGCCCAGTACTGCCCACCAGTTTCATGCCCATAAAGTGAATGAAAGATTTCCACTCAATAGGACAGACAGGAGGTGACTGAGAGAGAACTTAGGATCCTGAAAAGCACCCTCACTCCAGCCACTACATCAGCACATAGCAACTTCATAGCTTTGTTTTGATGCCAGGGAAGTGAAAGGAAATCCTGAAACTCCTTATGAAAAATTAAAGGTATAAAAGGTGCATGACTGACTGACTGACCACTATGACAAACTTAAAAACTACTCTTAAAAAGGAAAAAAGCCCATACCTAAAACCTATTTGCCTTCTTTCAACCCCCTTCCTCCTACTTTCAGAGTCATCCATTCATTTATTTCTCTTTTGGAAAGAAGGAAGGTGAAATTTAAGGCATTTTTGCTGTGGGTGACTTGCTATCAAGAGCATCAGAGATAACAAAATTTTCTCTGTAGTTTTGAACAGCACTTCCTCCATGGCAAGACTGTTTTTAACATTGATGTTGTATAAACCTCCCTCCCCCCAAAAAAACCTACCAACAACCAACCAACCAAACCACAAACAAAATGGCAACTGAGTCTGGTGAAATTTCATTTCACTCATATATCCTATTTAATAAAAAATAAAATTAAAAGCATTCCGTATGCAGGTCTATGTTGCTAATGAGAGCTGTGGTCATGTTAATATCAGAAACAAAGGACAGTCCTGTGAATTATGATATCTGTATTTTTTATATATATATATATTCATTCATTCATTCATTCATTCATTTATTTATATATAAATCTGCCATACTGGTCTAGCTACTTAAGGGTAAAGGTTGCATAGTACTTTGCAGAAGACGGTTTATTTTTTCCTCTGTGACTTCCATTTGCAAGTAATGCAGACGTTTCACCAGATCTTCTGACACCAGGGAGATGTCCAATAATTGCTCCAGGGGAGGTTTAAATTGGATATTAGGAAAAATTTCCTCACTGAAAGGGTTGTCAAGCACTGGAACAGGCTGCCCAGGGAAGTGGCTGAGTAACCATCCCTGGGAGTATTTAAAAGACGTGTAGATGTGGCACTTTAGGACATTGTTTAGTGGTGGACTTGGCAGTCCTTGGTTAATGGTTGGATTCAATGATCTTAAAGTTCTTTTCCAACCTAAACAGTTCTATGATTCTATGATCCCTGCTGATCATCGGAATGGAATAGCTAGGGCCAAACTGACTTACACCTAAGAAAAAAAAAATCAGCCACACCTTCATCTGCAGGTGGAAGTAAATGAGATGCCAAGGCAGCATCCAGGGAAGATGTGGTTGTCCACTGATTCTCGTATCAGTGGGAAGCTGCATTCTGTGCTTAGTACTGGTGTCTGAATCTTTGTTGATCCTGACTTTGGCTGTATGTGCAGGTGTGGAAGGTTCTCTACATAAGCCTTCTTACATGCTATAGAATCCAGGATCCAGGTCCACAGTACCTTCTAATGACAGAGGAGTATATACAATTCTGACATCACTAAAAATCATGAGAGTGACCTAAGGAAATGTCTATATAAAAAGTTTTTTAGTAGCCACAAACAATGTCTAGAGTGCCTTTTATCACTAAATTTGATTGCAAATTCAGGAAAAGTCTATCACAATGATTCCTTTTTAACCCCAGCTTCTTTGACAAAAAGTGTTTGTTTTATAAAATAAGCCTTCCAAATATTCTCCTTAAAAAGTATCTTTTCCAAACTTTTATGTTATCTGGACTTAATTTTAGTTTGTGTTTTAGACAAGCATCACCCACGCTCATCCTTACTTTTTCTGGCAGAATAAAAAAAAAAAAACATTGCAAGTAATATATCTAGAAAAAGTAGATGACTGTCATTCCTAGTAATGGTATCACCAGGACACTGTTCAGGCACTTTGGACAGCGCTTTAGGACACTTACAGCACATTTTCATTGCACTAGGTACTCAATCTAAACAGAGAACTTCAGTTTCCATTCAAAAGGAAGAATTTTTTAACCTTCTAAATTATTTGGGCTACATATACACACATGATTCAAGTTTGAATATAAAAAAAATTATTTTAATTGAATTATTTAGTTGGTGTCTCTGATATGTTAAGAAAACATTCCAAATGATAAAAAAGTCTAAAACAACTATCTTCACAAATCTAAACAACATTAGCATACAATCGATTATTTTCTGTACATCAGTTGATTTCAACCTTCTTCATCCTTTCTGTCTTATGTTTTGTCACACAAGTGGAACAGTGAGATAAATCAACCATTTCTTAGCTTTATTGCATAAATCTCACAGCACTAAAATGGAATCGATCACATAAAGAAGTTTAAGATGGGATTTTGTGAATCCTTGAGATGTAAATTAATCATGCAAGCTGATATCATATTTTCTCAAGGGAAATATATTGTAATAGATCTTTTCTGAACATTTTCCTCCTTTAATATATTTATAAATGTTGCTACTATTCTTATTTTTTCCTAAGATGATTAAACCATTATTTTTCCCTAACGTCATGCGTTGGAAAACAAATCAAGAAAATCTCTTCATTATTTAGAAAAAAATATACAACATCATCACTGGGAAATTTAAAATATGAATATATCTTCAGCAATAATTAATGTGTTCCTAACCTTTGTTTAAATCAAAACAGATGACACTGCAAGATGATCCATACAAATGGAAAGCCATACCATACGTAGCGTGTACTGCTATACTGAGAAAAGTTTTAAAGAAATTAAAATTGAGCTACTTAACTCATTCTTTGCATCTAATTGATACTGTCCACAATATAGTATTTTAAAATATTTAAAATGTATTTCCCTAATTCCAAGCTGCTTGATTCATAACACTAGAGAGTATAGCCTAACTTCTTATTGTGAAAGTACAGATTCATATTATGTGCACAGATGTAATTTGAAGCAGGATTGCTACTAATTTACGATAGCTACTGTATGACTGTTGTTAGTACAAGTTCCTCTTCACTGTCATGTCTCTGTTTTGCAGAGGCCTGAACTCTGAAAGTACAGCCTCTGCTTGCTTTTGAGATCCTCTACTAAATCCACCTAAAATCTACTGATTTGCACAAATCATGACGATTCTGTTCTAAGATAGTTATCACTCTCCAAGAAATTGGAAGCAAAGCATGAACATTTTTGTACTGGTCCTCGCAGTGGAAATGAACATTCAGAAAAGTAGGGATCTAGGTTAACTAGGATTATGAAGATGAAAGCACCTTCCCTATCGCCAGCCTTAAACAAGTTATCAAACCTGAGTAGTTTTTGATAGAAACACAGGATTAAAACATCTGAAACCAGTGACAGACAAGGTAATATCCACTCCTTTAATAATTACATAACGTGTGATGGGTTTAGTTTGCTGTACGACTATTACTTCTAAAGTGGCAATTGTCATATCTGTGTGGCTCCTAAGCATCAATCCTTAAAAAAAAACTGGTGTACTTTCAATATTATTATTATTATTATTATTATTATTATTATTATTATTATTATTATTATTATTATTATTATTATTATTATTATTATTACTTTCCTTTCTGGTGAACAGCTGGCTGGTGAATCTGACACTCCGTTGTCAGATAATCAAAGTCATCATGAGGCTGATTCACCATAAAGTGGTTTATGTGAATGGGTGTCATGCATTTTTGGGGGGCATAGAACAAGGCCAGCAAACTTTGTATCTGATTTAGAGTACAAACTCAGGGTCACTTGTGTACAGTGGTATGGATAGGATGAAACCTAAAACACTGTTATGAGACAAATTGGTAACAGCATGGAAAGCATCACTGAACTTTGCTACACAGGGTAAACACTGACAGCAGTACACAAATAGTAGGATTTGTATGGGTTCACTTTAACAAAAACATTTTCTTTATGTTTCCATAATGGAATTTGGTTCACTGTTATTGAAGTAAAAACCAATCAGACTAAGGTCATGGTAAATGTTTGGGGCATTATTTCGCCTTGTTACCGAAATTTGAAGGGACTGACACTTCACCATCTTTAGACAAAAGAAGTCACACGTAAAATAAAACAAAAAGATTAAAAAGAGTAATTGATTGCAATAGTAAAGTCAGCTCCAATCTTCTAACTTTTTTTACTTTGATTACTAGGCTTCCCAGATATAAAAGTAAAAGTGTGATTACATTATACACTGTGCTAGCACAGCTATATAGTTTACTTTTAGTCTGTTCTATTCTTCCTCGTTTTTCTTGCACCGTATGCAGTGGCTTATTCATTTGTTTCAAATCTTATTATGGTGGAATCAAAGAAGGAAATGGAACAGCTCACTGATCTGATAGAAAATGAGCTATTTTTTTTTTTTTAAAAAAACAACATAAAAAAGACTTTCTGTCCGATCAGTGAGCTCAACTGATTTATGCACACAATTGCTAGTTGCAAGAGACGGGCATGAATTTCCAGCCAGGCCCAGAACCTCCTTTTCAGAGGCAATGTATAACTGTACTCAGGTGCAATCTTATATTATGTCCTCAGAAAGATAAATACAAGACTAATGATTAGGAGATGTAATATGCTAGAAAAACTTAGTAATTAAAAGTTGTTTATCTTTCTAGCTTTTACATAAGAAAAATAACAATTGCTTCCTACAGACACTTTTAGCTTACAGGAATCAAAGTAGATGATCTGTAGGCTTCCCATATTGGACCTGGCCTTTCTAAGAACCATAAGCTTCAGCAGAAGATTACTGTATTTGAAACATTTATCACAGAATTTTAAACAATGCCATTTTCATGAGGACTGGGTACCCCATCTTCCCATGAAACAGCCAGTTATTTGCAGACTACCATATACTTCACAATATAATCATTCATTAACTAAAAATAACTTAACTTTACAAATGCTATATACCAGATATTAAGTGGTCTTCTTAACTTTTACTTATCTTCTTTCCTTTTCTCTTTATCTGACATATCACTTCCCACATATTTGGAATAGAAAGTTTGGGAACAAGTAATATGTCATACGTGTACAAGAGCTGATATAATGGCTGTTGATAATTTTGGATTAGATCTATAATAATCTGCATCAGTTTACTACTTTAATATGAAAAGTAACAGCCAATATCAAGGTACAAGCAGATAATTTGCAGTTTTAAAGAGGATTCACAAGAGTCACCCAGCACCCATGATACATGTTCCAAATGAAGTTTAATAATGAAGAGAAGTATTAGTCTTCAGCCTTTTTCATTTAACAGGCTAACAAAGCTTCGTTTTCTTTGCCAGCACTGAGAGCATTTTGATTTACAGTGAATAAAACAGGATAAAATGTTTATAGCTCAAGCTGGACAATCTTTCTTCAGAGACAGACTAAGCATATCCAGCTCCTGGCTAAAGAACTTTGAATTTATTGTCTTATCAGAGGTCAAGCTTGTCAGCTATTGTTGCGATGGCTCAGCCTGTACTGAACTGTCCACAGCACCTGGGATGAAAGGATTAGTGGATCACCTCTTTACACTATGTATATCAATAGATAAAACACTCTCAAAGATGCCTCTGAAGTTCCCTCAGATTATGCTTGAGTTCATGATGTTTTCCTGTTGGTTCTTCAGTTCTCACTATAGTTTGAGCTCAGGAAAACCCATAGCTTCTTTGCTCTGAAGAAGCTTAATTTCCAAGTTGTTGGCTGCTACAGTTTTGCTGTTCATGATCAGCATACTCCAGACAATTTGTTTAGTTTACATGACCAAGATATCTGAGTAAACACACCAGATGAATACAGGCAGCAAAAACCAAGGCAACATGGCTGATCAAGCATGAAAATGAACATTTCTGCCTTTAATTAAAAAAGTCATTAACATTACCTTTCAGTCCAAAAGAGGTATTTCTATTGGAAAGAAGTATTTTCATGACAAAGCAAAACAGTTAAGGATATATCACATACCCTTCAATAAAGTTCATTACTACTTAAGGAATTAATATGGTTAACCAGGAATATGAATGACTGTTTTAATGCTTCTTTTGATTTGGTTAGCAAGAAGAACTTGGTAATATCAAACATAAGGTACTGGAAAGGATGCTTTTACATCCCTGTAATCAGGTTATTATTCATACATGTTACCATTTGGGATGGTAGTATATGTACAGAAAGATGCACTGTCATATCACCTAAAGGTAGTAACTTTTCCCTGTTTATTGAAATATTTCACTTGTACCTTCTTCTAAAAATGGAAATTGTTTTCAAAAGAAACTTAAAACTAGTTTTGCAGTACAAGTTGACTTACTGTGTTGAATTACTATGTAGCTAGTTTTCCTGGATTCAAGATCAACTGTATCTTCCTTCTATGACACAAAGCATTGTTCTTTCACAAAGACATTGTTTTCAATTCAACAGCTGCTTCAGGCTATATAAATTTAGAATCCATTCTATAGTTGCAAGATAGGATAAACTTTTGGAATGGCACATACACTAATGCAATACATAGAGACACCAAAGAAAATGCCTGAAGGGCATTTGTGTCGACAGTGCCAGTTTAAGTAATCAAATCTTCTTGATCCACCAAGACTGAAAAATCTTGAGGGTTTTTTTTTTTTTGTTCACTGTCAGATGCTTTGTTTTTAAATACTGTCACAGTGCTGAAATCTCCATTCTTTCAGAAGCTGGCAGTTCTGAGCATGCTACAAATTGTAATAGAGAAGCGACTAAAGCAAAGCCAAACATCATATTTGTCATCATATTTTTGGATTTCTATTTTCTCCCCTGGCCCATCATTGGAACAATTTGTCTTTGTCCTTTTCAGAAAACTCCCTTTCCAAATCACCCCTCAAACAGAACAAGCTGCCAAGACTGAAAAGCACATACAACATGGTCATGATAGGTTGTAATGAGTGCTGTGGGTGTTAGCAATTACAATGGGTGTATTTGGTGTTCCAACTCAACAGTACTTTTCAAGATGATATTTGTATACATGGCGTCTTGCAGTCTATATTGTACATCATAAATAAGGATTTTAGGTAAGGTATGCTAGGCATACTGACCAAGAAGGTATAATATTGTTTTATTAGCAGGTCTCTGGTATTATTCATTTCTGCATCATTTCACTACTGTTTTTTCCTGCATTACATTCTGATGGCATTTTCAGGCTGAGACGATATACTGATTTCTATGGGCTACATACAGCTACCATATACAGCACGCTGAATCCCAACAGGGACACTCAGGTTTCTTTATGGCAATTTTAGAAGGATGTATATAGAATTTAACTATGTATATCTAGATATAGCATTTTAAATGTTATCAAAGTAGTGTTTTTACCCCTATGACAAGCATTTTCAATATCCCAGCTTCCTTCTAGTTTGAAGGAGACATTTTGTTAAGCAATGTGCACACACACTGTATGCTATAATCATGTTAGGAATTACAAAAGTGCTGCCTTCCCTATTTCCCATATCTAATACAAAATGACCTTTCACCATTCCGATGGTAAGAGAGACTGTCACCTGTGACCCTCCACTCAGGCACCTCTGGAAGAGGTGCTCTCTGGGAGCATCCATGCCTTGTCAGAGTCTGAACAGTAGCCCTCGAGGAGTACCTCAAGAACGTGGTATATGGGTTCATCTACCCCCCCAACTCCCCTGTGAGGGTGTCCATGTTTTTTCCTATAAAGAAGCATGGCAGTCTCTGCTCTTGCATGGATTACCCGAGGAGGAAAGACACCAGAGTGGAGAACCAGAACCCCCTGCCTCTTATCCTGGAACACTCTGAACATCTGCAGTGGGGTCCCTAGTTCACCATGGTGGATCCACAAGGGGCCGCTATGAGCATCCTGTGATGCCATTCAGTCTCTGCAATGCTTCAGCCACATCCCAATATTCTGTAAATGCTGTCCTGAGGGACTTGCTTCATAGTTATCCCATGGTACACCCGGATGACATCCTGGTATTCCGTACCTCTCTAGATGCGCGCATTGATGGCATCCAGGACGTTCTCAATCACCTGCAGCAACGCTGCAGCAGCACTGACTCTGTGCCAACCTGAAGAAATGCTCTTCACCAACAGAGGGTGGAGTTCCTGGGGGAACTGTGGGCAACATCGACTCCAAGGTCATTGTTGATATCACAAGTTGGCAGCTCTCTTCTAGCACAGGTGCAATTGTTTCCAGGATTTACCAGCCTCTAAGGATAGTTCATGAAGGAGATTTCTGGTATTGTGGCTGCCATAACGGCACTCACCCGAATGATAGCTTGATTTTCATGGATGTCTGAAGCACAAGCAGCTTTTGAGAAAATAAAATAGAATATTCACTGTAGTGTTTATCCTAACCCCAGTCTTTTACTGTAGAAACAGATGCTCTAACTTGTACTTTTTCCTCTGGGTAATTCACCTCACCGAAAGGAATTGCGCCTGAGAAAATGACTCCTGACAAGTCAAAGCTGCCTTTGAGGAGCAGCAGCACACTTGTGAGGGAGCAGAATGACTGAAAATGGTGATGACCAGCCACTGCAACCTGCAATAGTATCAATGGGATGAAGTGCCTCTCTCCCTATGTTGCCCACTAGGCCTTCTTTTTGTGCTTCCCCTCCGCTTTCCTTTGGCATCTAGGAACCAGAATGTCAAGGCAGATGCCTTGTCATGGAAGAAGGACCCAGACTTGGACGCACACCTCACACACGCACATTTTCCTCTTTTTCTCTGAGTTGCTTCACTGCAGCCATGGCAGAGGATAAGCTCATGGCAGAAGTTCACCAGGCCACTGCAAACAACTTGCTTCTGGCCCAGCCAATGATGGCATGGCTTCCACCCGCCTGTAAGCGGGCAGGCAGGTGTCATCCCACAGGGACTGCTGCAAACATGGCTTCTCCACTGATGCCACAGTGCATCTGAAGCTGGAAATGAGCTTGAGCATTTGAATACCCAGTCCTGCAGATAATGCATGGCATGGACATGCTGGCTGATTACATTTGGGTCCATAACATCTGTACTTGAACCAAAAGGCCTCTGCAAAGGCCACAGGGCGTCTTACAGACAGTAAGAAAGGGGGCTTCAGTGCCTTTGTGGTATCTTAAGATCTCTTGCTCTCCAACCAAGCTAGAGATAGATGTTAACACCTGTATTGTCCCTATTGCTTTCAATGGAGCAAAAGGGTGGGAAAGATGGATCAACATTTGCATCTCTCTCTCCCCACCTCGGATCGTGGATACAAAGGAGAAGGAAAGACCTTTCATTTTCATGCTCCAGGTCTTGAGATAGAAAATGGAGGCCCTGTGATTTGCATTGGCCCTTTGCATAAAATGTTGTTATACTGAGAAAGGAGAGCTGCCATTAAATCTTTTACAGATTTCCTCCAGCTGTACTGGTCTCTGGCCAGAGATCTTAATTTTTTTTGCTGCAGGCTTAATTTTTGAAATTTTATTATCTCTCAGCACTGTTTCAGTGCACATGAGGTAAGCATAGAGGAAGAGTTGTCAAAATGTCTGTTACATAAGTGCTTGACACTCACACTCTGACAGTTTCTTCTCTCCCTTACATGTTAGATACCCTGTTCAAAACAAAATTTTAAACAGTATTTGCATAATCAACATATCACTACCAAATTATAACTGAGATTATTCAGTACCAAATCTCCCATCTCCTCCAACAATTAGACAGTCAAAGTGTTTTCCGTGGGATCTTCTTTACTTTCTCTTGATCTCACGACATAAAAGAAAAATCTTGGTGCAACATGTTTTTTATCAAGTCTTCTTCATTACCAATACAAGTATCTAAACAATCTTTAGTCTTCATAATGAGCCTATACCTTCTAACTCTTTTCTTGGCTTGCTTACACCTTTCATTCTGAGTTGCTTTTTCTGATTTGTTCAGACTATTTTTCTAATTGGAAAATGCAAGCTGTCTAGCACATACTCCATTTATTACTAGTTATAGTCCACAACTTGCAAAAAGTCTCAGCATACTGTTAATGTATAAAGTGATAATCGTAAAAGAAGTTTTCTGGTGAATTTGCTTAGGATCAGCCTGTGCTGTTTTTGGAGCTTTGCACATTGGAATCTCTTAAGAAAGCATTAACCATTTTGATCGGACTATAATTTCTCTGGAAAGGTCATACAGACTTAAAGTAACAGCGAAATCCTCATAGTTGCACACAGAAGGTGTAAAGACACAATGTGAAAGCAACATTGTGGAAGAAATAAACTGGAAGTGAATACGTAAAGTAATGCAAATTTTAACAGCACCAGATTTCTGTAATACAAACTGTGAGGTGCTATTAGCAAAACAAGCAAAGATAAAAAGAACAGTAATCTCATAAACACAGAGAGAAAGTAGGAGATAATGTAAACATAATGCTAAGAAAAGAGCATAGCCCTTTTTTGGGAGCTTCGGTCACGATTTTTCTAGGAATATTGGTACAGAATACTGGACAACGCTGTGGTTGTGCCTAGTCATGTGGAAATTTGATTACTTGCAATGACCATTTATGATTTCTGCCTTGCTAGCTTGACAGTGTCAGCTGTTAAGTATACAGCTCCCTATATACAGCCTTGAGATTCTGCCCACACTGTTCTCTTGCTGTTCTTACACTGCTCAACGGCAACCTCCCGAGCTTTGGCTTCCCAGCATTTTGTACTCTAACATTTCAGGCTGACATTTCTTGTAAGCCACCTGACTCACTGCTCCCACAGACAGTACACCTGAGCTTCCTCCATGGGTAGAGTCTTTCCTGATGCTGTAGCCCTGCATCAGCCCTTGCTGTTTCACCAATTGCTTCTCATTATGCCCTTCTGACAGCTGGTAGGATGTTAGGGATAACAGTCACTGTCAGCTAAACTACCACCAGACCTTACTTCCAACTCATAGGATATCAGATGAAACAGGAAAAAAAAAGCTTTACAGTTCTCTGAATGCAAGAAGTGTAATTTCACTCAGTCCTTAAAAGGTCCTCACAGATTTATAAAACTTGGTAAGCCCTTCATTTCCCATATGTATCCACATCATATCAAGATACTTTCTGGCATATAAGAATAATTTTCAACTTTTATAGAAGTGGATTTATGAGATATGCACAGGAAGAAAGATATTTGGCGTGCATTGTCTGTAGTAATTTTCCATATAGAGCTCTCCTGGAGTCTGTATAAATATATACCATCTTGCAAGTTACACAGCCCTATTAGACTGAACAGAAAATATTTAGGTCTGGGAGTCAGTTTCAATACAGACTTTGAGCTCTGGGTCAGAGAGCTTTCTTTAAGTACCATCTGTATTTCAGCTATCTCCAGACACAGCATAGGACATTTTCCCTTCTTTCTCCAAGGATTGAATGACCTTCCATCTGACAGCCATTGAAGAGATTCTCTTAATGTTTTAGTTAAATGCAAAACATTTCTCGGAGTCATCTCCCACTTGATACTATACACATGGCTACATCTGTTATTCTTTCCTCGTACTGCCCCCTGGTACTTGAAGGACAGGTGATAAATCTGGGCTAGATTGTATCTAGCTTTGCATGGGCTTGCATTGAATCAGACAAAAGGGTATAAGGAGCTCTTCTTGCTTCCTTGAGCATCCAGGCAAGGGAAAGACACAAGAGACAGTCTCTGTCCTGACTTAGTAGGGCTCTGAATGTGCACAAGTGGGGTACTTAATACTTAGAGAACCACTGGGTGCCAAAAAAGGAACTAAGACCACGGTCTTCTGATTGGGTCAGCAGTGGAGTTAGGTGGCATATTTTTTTATTTTTTTTTTTTTTTTAACTTTAAACAGAAATCAGAAGAGACCAAAAATACTAGCAAATGTAGTTTGAATTTCTTGACTTGATTGACCTCACACTTTTAAAACAAAACAATGCCAAACTCCCAAGTAAAATATTACCACCACCACCACCCCCCGCCCCACTCAGGAAAAGGATACAATGACAATAATAGTAAACATTCTGTTTCAGTTGACTCTCTGTCCTGATTTTTTTAATTGGATGAGCAAATAAAATAATAATAAAATAAAAAAGCCTGCTTTTTACACAGTGTAAGCAATGAGAAAGGCCAATGCTCAAGGAACACAAATTCTACCTTTTAAAAAGAGCAAGGCAATACAGGCCTGTAACAGTCCATCAGACACCCAAACATACCAAATTCATCCCTTTCATCCACCAATCACACCATACATTAAAATTGGTTATACTTTCTTAGCTTACTTCTCCTAGTAAGAGTCTATTCCAAAGCCTACTTCCATTGACAATCAGAAACCTTTTAATTTTAAGACCACAGTTGTCCATGGCTACTATTATCATCTAATTACTGTTGTACCAGTATTGTCCTTAAAACAGTTCATTCTCTTTGGTGTTTATTTTCTTGCCTATGTCTAACGTGCAATCAAATACCCTCACAAGCTTCAGTTCTCTAGACTGAATCACAAAGCCTATTTTTATTTTTTTTTTAAAAAGAGCTAACTTTACAAAAAGGCTTTCTTCTGATTATTATGGTGACCCGTTTCTTTACATGTTCCAGTTTGAAATAACCTTGAATGGTGAGTACAACTAACCATAGCATTCAAGATGAAGTTTCATTTGTGTCTCATGCAATGGCATTAGTGCTTTTTTTTTTAACTCCAGGATGTAGTTCCCCTCGTGCTTCCAAGGGAAAGCAGCAACTACCTTGTCACAGCAACTCATATTTGCTGGAAGGCCTGATGCAGAAGTGATGGAGTTAATAACAAAAAACCCCATATGAACAGAGTATACTCCTGAGGAGTTAGAAGAAACTGTTATAATAAGACTATTAACTTTATGTTAAAGAGGAAAACAAATAAAAGACAAGTGTTGTTGCTAAGGCTTGGGGTCAGATAAGCTAGATTAAAATAATATTTGTTTTAGCCTTGGGAAAAGAAAAGTAGCAAATCAGGAAAAAAGAGTTATTATTACAGTTAGAAATAGAGAAATATAAATAAGATTAGCTAAGTAGTTTCAACCAAAGATGGAAACAATCCTGTATTGTGACTAAGGTCATAACTGAAGGCAGGCATTAGGTATTTTTAAGTTCTTTGCTTAGTGTCTCCCAATATGCTGTTGGAAGGGTTGATTAGCCACCAGTGTTTCTAATAAGGTTGTAATATCCACTGTCCAATTTAACTTCACTTCTCAAATAGAGTAATTTAAACACATAAAGCCTTTTATTTGGGATGCTGAATCTTAAAGCCATACTACCATTACTGTTCAACATACTTGTACTGAAAACAAAACCAAATTAAATTTATTTGAGGGCAACAGTTGTGCTACTTTTAATGTCCTTAGCAATCTTTTTTTTCCTGTTCCTTCTTTAATTTTGTATTTGCATGGTCAATAAGCACACTGTCAATTCAAAGCCCCACTCCTGGAAGTGTTCAAGGCCAGGTGATGTAGTTTTGAGCAGCCTGGTCTAGTGGAAGGCATCCCTGCCAATGGCAGGGCTTTGGAACTAGATGATCTTTAAGGTCCCTTCCAACCCAAACTCTAGAGCAGGGGTCCTCAGACTACCACCTGTGGGCCAGATCCAGCCTCCGGTATTTACAGACCCCCCCTGCCTGCCTGCCCCGCCACCCCACCCCGGCAGGGGTTGGAGGGGGGGGGGGGGGAAACCAAGCAGCTGCAGATGGCTTCCTGCCACTTCATCCACATGCTGGCCCCCTGTTTAAAAAGGATGAAGGAAGTGGCTGGATGAAGGAAGTGAAGTGGCTGGATGAAGGAAGTGGCTGGATGAAGGAAGTGGCTGGATGGAGCAGAGACAAGGAGGAGTGTGGTCTGGCCTCTGGAGGATGGGGAAACAGTGTGGACAGTAGGATCTGACCCATGGTAAGGCCTTTGTTGCAGCCTGCTAGCTTGCTTGTGCTGCAACACAACCCAAACTATCCTGTGATTGCATGAGTCTATGATAATGACCCATAAGAGTTTAGTTTCAGTTTGACTTCTGGAAATTCTCATTTTATTCTACAAGATGTAGGGGTTTACATCCTTTGCAATTTCCCTGTTTAATACCAGTGTCTCATTTGCACTGGCTATTTATCCAGTTTTTGAGCTCTTCTGCAATGTCTTCCAGCTCTCTGCTTGGGACAGATGTTCCCAAACATTTTTTGACATGGAAGACGAAGGACTTCTAGGCCTCTCACGTTCAAGTGAAATGTTAATCTGAGCTCCATTGTCTATATAAGTAATTAATTAATTTTGTCTGTCTTAGCTTGCCTATTCAGCACTGGTACCCTTCATTGCAGGCCTCTATTTACTCTTCTACTTAGCTAAAACTCAATTACCTTATGACCATGCAATCCAAGTCTATTTTCTATAACTGATGTTTTTTATACTGTCCTCATTACTTTAAAAAACCAAGTTTAGAAGCAAATCAGCTTTGTTGATTTACTGATGAAGGAACCTGACTGCATTCTGAGGGAATTTGTTCTTTATGAGTAGCTCTTGGTCAGAAGCTTTAAACCAAGAAGTTAAACAACCCTGCTGCACATGATTTTCCCAGTGTATGGACTTAGAAGATTTTGCATAGTCTTAAATGTGTGGTAGTGCAAAACTCTTTCATGAGAGGAGAGCTTCTTTGAGGCATTCACTTCATTGACTAAGAGCCAAGGTTCTTGAATACTTCAGGGCCCTGGAGCTTTCTGGGATGCTCAGTGCAGTATTGGTGCGGTTCTATTCATAGTATTCCCTTGCAACTAGGTGCAGTTTCATTTTTGTTATACTTTGCTGCTTCAGTTTTTCACACTGCAAAGCAAGAACGTTCTCCCCATTGTTTTTATCTTTGTTTAGGTTTGGTTTTCTTCTTTTTATCTCTCAGAAAATGAAAACCCACGTTCTGGAATAAAGTATAAAGCATAAACCTGAGTTTTAAGCAATAGAGACTATAGACTTAATCAACTAACATATATTCTTTTTACTAGCCATGCTGCAACAAAGCCATTTTAAAGCCATTTCCAGTTCTGTCACGTGCAAGGTGAAGCAGGGTACTGAATGAAAGACAGGTATCTGTGAGATGCGGAAGGAATGGCAGTAATAAGTTTATCTTACTTATTTTCATACTAGACTTGCACAAAGGAGAACCTCTAGAATTAACTTAACAAATGTTCTGCTCTTTTGCATCACTCTGTAATCTGAAAGGAAAATCCTGTGTTTCTCTTTCTCTGAGGGCTTTGGGTTTTCAGTTACGTAACTTTTCTTTTGAAACCATGACTTTCTTTTCAAAACATTCAGTCAGACTTGAGGAAGATCCCGTTACCGTTCCATGGACTGTGTGGCTTCACATGCTGGTACTGAATGAAAGATTCAGTGCATTTAATCAGTATGAGTGCACAGCAGCACTTTTAGGACAATATTGGGAGGTTATACCACAACCTTTATAGGGGATACTAGCAAAACACTAATGTTAAGAAGTAATCAAATAGATCAAGATTACATAGTCAAAGACTACCTTTTGGGCAGTGTGTGACCCCCTTCATGATCACAGATGCCTGACTGAAAAAAATTTAAGCACATACATAGTCTTCCATTAATATGCATGTGCCAGTCTGAAAGTAGAACAGTAAATCACATTTCCCAAAATTAATTGGAGGTGACTGCTCTTTGGGGGCACTGCTTCAACTTTACTCCATTTCTTTCCACCACGGTCGAGGTCCTGATTTACACTTGAGTAACTCCAGTGTAGCACAGCCTCTGTAATGAGACTGCAGCATGAGTAAACACTTACAAGCAGATTTTTATCTTCCTGTAAATTAGCAATTCTGTAAGAATGTCAAATGGTCCTGCTAAACACACTGAGCTGGCCATGTCTGAAAATTAACTTTCCAGTCACTGCTCCAGCCCACGTGGCACTTGACAAGTGCTACAACACTAAGGAAAGACCATGTTAATTATCACATGACTACTATTTATATCTATTTCTTGAAACACTATTCAGTCATTAAAGATAGTGAAAAATTGCACTATCTAGAATGAATACGAAATGAATATTCATAACAGAGCTAATTGTCACTGACATCTCAAATTTCATTATAATTTCTGTTTTGCTTGGCACTTTCTCATACTTGCAATAAACCCATCACTATGCTATTTAATTATTGACTATAACAGAACTCCAGACAAAATTACATATAGAGAATAGAAGTCTACATTTTGTAATCAACCTTATAGTTAGGATGTTTGGAGAAATGCTTCTCATATAGGTGTATTTATGTAGCATAACAGATCTTAACATGCTTAACAGACTCTCTGACTTTCTTTTAATTGCATGTTTTAATTCACAGCAAATTTAATTTTTAAAATTCAGTTTCTAAACTTGTTGTTAGAACTAAAACAAACTTTTCCATTCTACTGGGATATTATAATGAGCTTTATTTACTCTGTGCATTTCATCATTCCTTTGAAAGTGCAAGTAGGGAAATGCAACTAAACAAAAGGCTTATAAGTGAGCCATTCTAACGTTTATCAAGACCATTAATTTTTTTGCCAGCTTGTTAAGCTTTTAAAGATGTATTTGTATCAAGCTAATTTAAGCCCATGTTTTTTGTGTAATATCACCTACTTCACATATGCATAGACAATAAGGAAGCTTAATTTAAAAATGGCTACAGTTACAACGCTGGCTATATAAAACCAAAGGGAGATTATTTCAGCTTTAGTAATTGACTTGGGGAAAACTAACACAGTGAACAAGCATACTAAATACTAGCTGCTTCAAACCATACCGATTCTTCCTGCTGCTAAAGAAAGGGCTATTTAATTCAAAATATTTCTCAGAATTTAAAGAGTATTTATCTTACAAATACCTCTACAAACACTATTGCTCAAAATACATTAAAAGAAGCTGTTTATTGGCAGCTGTTTAAAGCCAACAGTCTTGAACAGGGCACTGTGATAGGGGAGTCTGTCACAGGCAGGAAAGCAGTCACTTGAGGAGGAGAAATTTTGATGGTTTGGTCATGATGTATTTACTGGAGTTCCTGGGACTGTGGGTCAATGAATCCTCCTTTCTGTAAATGGGAAGAAGTCGACCCCTAACTAGAGGGCAGTCAAGCCACACTGAACCGCAGGCTTAGCTGCAGAATGCCCACTGACTTCTGCTTGTAATAAATGTCAGCTTCTGAGGCTGTTATTTACAAGCTCTCTCTGTGGTAGCCCTGAGATTCCCAAGGCATCGTTGGTTGCAGCATTATGCACAAATTCTTTCAATCAGAGCAACCCAGGCGACTGGGAGTGAAGCTGATGGGTCACAACCCCATTACACTTTATAGTAACTGACATTCTTTGTTTACTTTTTTAAAAAATAAACAATTTTAATCTTCCTAAGAGAATGTTTGTCCATCTCTGAAAAATACTTTCTCTCAGCTTCTTAGGTATGCTATCATTCTTTCTTTTTCTCTCCTGCTGCAGGAGATTCACAGATGTGTATAAGCAGGAATGAAAAAATAACTGAATGTATGACAGTTTTAGCCTGATTGTGCATTTTAACTTTCAAAAAAAAGTGTAACAGGCAATATTTGAAAAACTATTTAAAGGGAAAAATCAGTGCAGACAGTTTAAAACTGATGCTGTCTGTATGGCTCTTAATGAAGTCATCAATGATTATTAGAACTTTGATAAATAGTGAATGGGAAAATCTCCAGTGAACAACTATATAAGCAGCACATCATACAAAGACTTCCTTGACAAAGAATTGTCTGGTGGCACTCACAGGCCTAGTTAGCTGCCCATCTCCTAAGAGGGACTAACGGCCATGACACTGTCAAAGTTCTGATGAAGGCTGATAAATTGATATTTGCAACACTTAAAACAGGAATGTAGGGAAAAAAGATGTTAATACTGGGAGAAGGATGAGTGGAGTGGAAAACCACACAGACTTCAGCACAATTAACTTATTAATCCTCATCTCTACCTGCAACCACTAGTATTTTCTTTACCCCACGAAGTAGCTAGCTGTCTGATGCATCCAAACACAAAGTCTTAACATGCTTAAACATGTTTATAAAGACATATTTTAAGTGAATTGAAGAATGCATCTGTGAGCATGTGTTTAACTGACATTTTACACAAGATTTTAAGCAAGTGTTTCCTTGAATTCAGTCCATCATCATTTAATCAGCTGAGACAGAACAGCTACACTGTGCAAGTGCAGAAGTGTGTGAAACAGGGCATAAGATTCAATTCATGGCTAAAGTACTCCCAGAGTTGCTGGAGTCACTATTAATGGCCTGGATTCTCTAGGCAGATCAAAGGCAAAAACCACCAAGACAAGATACCTTGAAAATTCAACTGAACCATGGAAATTAGAAAATGTTCTCAAGTGAGGACAATCAGGTTCTGTTGCACCATGCATTCACTGCGGCTTTTTTTCTAATCTTTGTGATTTGGAGGTAAGTTTTCAAATGTGATCTAGTAGTAAACTGGTGGTGTATTTTCTTCTTCAGTTTGCAGTCACAGAGGTCCAGGAGGAATGTGAAGATACGTTTTAGAGCTCTTAAAAAAAAACCACATGAATTTTAATGAGAATCCTTAAATTCCCCTTTGGTGTGGTTGATACTGCTTTTCTGATTATAGCAAATGTTGAGTGAAGCTGTTATTAAGTTATATAGGGCTCCAAACTGACAGTACTGAACTCATTATGGAAAAAAGACATCAGTTGTCAGAAAAGAAATGGACAAATAAATGTACTGGTGAAAATCAAAGAAATTTTACAATAGGGTTATTGGAATTGCTGCAAAAAGCATGGCTTCAACCTAATAGAGAAACCCACTCAATGTGAAGACAAGATTTTGACAAGAACAAAGGGACAATATGAAAGTAATTACATACCAGTTTATGAGAGATTATACTATTAAACTGGCACAGATGTCATGTTTGACCTCACCTGTGGAGTAGCTTTTTTTTACAAAATAAGCAAAAAAGACAACAAAAGGTAGTACCTGTAATAAACACAATATAGCAAAAGACCATTTACTTGCAAATTGTGATCATGTAAAAGAAAGACAACAAAGAGCAAGCCAGGTGGTAAACCCTTCTCCTCTAAATGTCTCTTGTTCTATTCAATACCTGTGGGGTGTTTTAGTTCACATAGCAAAACATTGCCTCATCTGGTGATGACGTCCCTCTCACTCACCTGTAGACAATGAGGTGAATAAGATTTGACTCATGGATTGAGACACCAAATTGAAGTATCTACATGTGAATTATATATCCAAGATCCCTGGCTAGTCAGTAAAATACTAGAGTTTGTCGGCTGTCTCCATAGTTATCTATAGCCTTTCCATTTAAAATGCCTTCTTAGGGTATCTGAAACAACCTCACGGGGCTGGCAGATACAACAGAGGACTTCAGGGATGCTCTTCTAAACAAGAGGCTAGGCAGCTATACCTGAGGCATCTCTAATAGCATCATATGCATGGATAACTGAAGTGAAGTCTTAGTCCATTTGGTCAATGGGTCCAGACAGCTATTGAACAGGCTCCAAAGTGAACATCTACAGCACAGCAACTGGACTGTTCCCCACATGCCCTTGCAGAGAACCAGGATGAAATCAGCTTTATGAATTCAATGGCATATATCTTCTTTCTTCTATGTGTACATATTAAGTGGTTGGTTAAGGGCTCTTCCTCAGTGCACGTTCTACAAATGAGTCAAGCCTTGGATTCATTGTTAACCAAGTGAACTTCCACAGCAGTAAATTTTACAATAAAGCAGTTAAATCATTGGAGAGAAAGAGGTTTATCATCTTGACTTATGAAGCCGCTTTATTTGGGCTACTATGTTCAAATAAAGGAACTGCATTCTTAGTAATAGATTGGCAAAATGCAAGGAGTTCTTCAGAGAGAAAAAAAGATCAGGAATAAATGCTTAGATCTTTACTTCTTAAGTCACTTAAATATTCCAAAGAACTCAATGCTCTAACTACCATGGACAAGTGATGAAAAGGAGGAATAGTATAAGCTCGCAGTAGTAGAAGTCCCAAGAAAAGAAAAGGATTCTAGTATGTGGTACTCTGGGATGTAATTAGAAGCCAGAGTGTGAAAACAAAGACAAGAAATATAAAGAGAAACTTCCCAGTCAGTGACACTTCTCTAGTTATTCAGTAACCTCTGAAATGTAGAAAACCCACTCTGTGGGACAGTGAAATCCAAGCTTGATTTAGTAATAGAAAATGTCCTTTAAAAGTGTCTTATATCAAAAGGGAGATGGATTGGGTAATCTGAAAAGTTCATCTATTAGCAACACCCATGAATTTTTTCCACATGCTATTAGTTGTCAGGTATTTTGTCAGAAAAGCAACTATGCTGATAAAGAAACAAGATTTGTCAAAAGAATACCAAAAAACTCCTCCTCAGAAATCAGACTGGTAAGACCTTAGCAGGATTGCCTTAAATCATATCTATTCACCAATATTTTTGTTTAGTAGATGCTCATTGGCTAGTACTTATTTTGGACTGGCTTTAAAGTAAAAGATTAAAGGCATTGAGTATTGATAACTAAATTAAAAGGGCTGGCTGCCAATAGCTATAACAGTAAGTAATGAATAAAGAGCATTGCCTGCTCTGTGTCCTCTTGACCATGCAGAACAATCATTAAGAATTAAATGCTGTGATTCAGTCCCCCTCCTCCTTTTTCCCCAAGAGGCAATGCCTCACACACCACCAAGTATGCAGTACTCTGGGAACAAAGCCAAAAGTAGCAACTCGTTCTCTGAATGAGAACAGTTCAAAAATAGGTCTTATCCAAGAAGGAGCAGCAGGAGGAGGGGAACGACAATGTTTCCTACTATTGCTTATAATGCAGTTTGTTATTTGTTCGTTTGTGGTTGTTGGTTTTTGTTTTTTTTTTAAATTGAATGAAATTAGCATTGACACATCTTTTACTGTCTCTTAAATGAAGTTCAGGGTTTTGGCTAGAGGCTGCATTAAAAATATGTAATAAAATGATTGTTTCCTTTACTCTTAACTTATCCTTCCACTTTGGCAATCATATACATAATGTAGCTAGAGTGACATTTGTATAGGCAGGTCAGGTAAGTCACAGCAACTGATGATGTGTGAAGTGTTGAAGGAAATACCTCCCACCGTTCCACATCCTTCCTCTTTTCCCCATCGATCTCTGCTCCTGGCACATATTAAAAAAACTAGTTGCATGATACATCTCACATATATATTGGCTTTATACTCATAGTCTGGCCTATATGTGTATAAATACACGTAGATTTGCAATAACCTCTGTGGTTAACCTGAAGACCTACAGTGATGATTTAAAGAAACCATTCTATAGAAAACTAAAATGCAACTAAAAATATAGCTGAGGAACAGAGACCTTGTTATTGGCCTGTTTGTTGTCTTAGACTGGTTATAAAAAGGGTGCTGACTCCATTGTACTTGGAAGTAGGAACAAACTACAACAAAAATTATGTAATGCTTGCATGTTTTTTAAGGTTACTTGATTTATTCTCAGTAGAACACAACACACCTTTTGAATGACTCAGTTACATTTTCAAAGGCTCCCTCTTTTTTTTGCTTACAATCGCTGCTGGATGCTTTAAAATGCATGCTATTTTCCATCTAGAAAACATGTTGTGGTGGTTGTGTTTTGGTTTAGTTTGCTTTTTTGTTTTTGGTGTTTGGGTTATTTTTTTGTTGTTGTTGTTGTTATACAAGAGCATAAAATAGAGATGGTATCTGAATCCTCTAGAACCAGTGGCTATTGTTTATTTGGTTTTAGATGTTACATCTCCATTGATGACTACAAGGTGGAATGGGCTAAACACAAGTGGTATTGAATTCAGTGGGATTATACTGACAATTCATTTAATCAAGTATGTTCAGCATAAAGAAAACATTAAATACTCTCCATGCTGTGGCTGGCCACACATGGGTATGTAAATGATAGAAAAAGCTGCTCGTGCAGGTGAGAGCCACAGGAATACTGGGGAGGGCAGTCAAGGTTAGCAGAATTGAGCTGAGAAGTGATAAACAAGCTCTGAACTGTTTCAAACTGTCTGAGCTCCTCCTCCAGCATCCCCTCTCCAGAGGTCTGGCACCCTCTGAAAAGGCTTCAGTATGTGATGGATGAATCAGAGAGTATTCCTTGAGGGAATTCCACTGTTGCACGGCTCCTCTTTGTCTCTTGTTCCCTCTAGTGTAACACAGTGTATGCAGTTACCGCATTCAAATATTTAAACCCTGGATTTGCACACAAATACAATGTTTGCATCTGCATAATGAATACACCTCTATTTTTTAGGGTATGCTGACAATGACTCTAGCCTTTAATGTGTGATTAAATTAGGATGATGTGCATTATGACTTTATATAAGCTTCATGGAAAAATTCCCAGATCAACGGTCTATGTATTTTCACCATTAAAATAGCAAAGTCTGTCAGTTGTTCCAAATTGTGGTGGGGGGGGTTTAAGACTCTACGTACTGGCATAGGGTGCATCTTACATAATACAGTAGGTATATGACAGTTAATAAAAGACAGTGAAGATCTGAATATTTTTATTAACTGAATACAGTTTTCTTGATATCTGACTTTTAAGTACCTTGGAACACACTGGACACTGAGTTTGCTTTGCAGTCATCAGAGGGGAAAAAAAACCCCACCTCTAGAGAGCAATCTATCTTCTTTTCAGATAAGCATCTGTGATAGGTCAGCATATTGCTAATTGCTCATTTCTCTACATAAATTACAGGTACAGGCAAGGGTGGGTATCTCAGACTTGTATGTCTACATTTTTGATATCTGAGGTTGGACAAATCGGCACAAACCCAAATGTCCAATGCCAGTTTAAAAATGTGCTCCTGTGCTCATTCTCCTCCCTTTTTACATGGACTTGAACACAGAATCTCAGAATGACAGAGTAGTTGAGGTTGGTGTGGACATCTGGAAATCTTTTAATCCAACACCTCCGCTCAGAGCAGAGTCAGCTAGAGTAGGTTGCCCAGGGCTGTGTTCAGTTGGGTTGTAATATCTCAAAGGATGGAGATCCACAACCCCACTGTGCTTGACCATTCTCAAAGTAAAATATTTTTTTCCTTACATCTAAGTGAAATTTCCTGTATTTTCATTTGTGCCTGTTGTCTCTTCTCCTTTCACTGGACACCACTGAGGAAAGTCTGACTCCCTCTTCTTTATAACCCTCCCATCAAGTACTTACAGACATGGATGAGATCCACCTGAGCTTTCTCATCTCCAGGCTAAATAATCCCAAACTCTCTCAGCATCTCCTCGTATGATACAGGCTGCAAGCCCTTAACAATCTTTGTGGTCATTTGCTGGACTTTCCCTAGTAAGTTCTCATCTCTCCCATACTAGGGAGACCAGCAATGGACACAGCACTCCTGATGTGTCCTACCCCTGCTCAGCAGAGAGGAAGGTACCTCCTTCCCACCTGCTGGTGACATACTGTCTAATGCAGCCCAGGAGGCTCTCGGTTTTTGCCACAAGGGCGTTCTGCTGGCTCCCGCACATCTTTCTGTCCGTGAAGGTTCCTAGGCCTTACTCTGTTTTCCAGCCAGTCGTACACAGCCTGTACTGGTACACAGGGCTATTTTTCCTTGGCTGAAAAACTGCATTTTCCTTTGTTGAACTTCACAAGATTAATACTTCAACTCATTATGGCCATCAAGAAGCCAATTAATCCAGCCCTTTAAGGCATCCCTACAATCAACTGCAACATTGAAACTGCTTCAAAGGACAACTCAATCCAACCCCACCAAGTAGTCAGATGGAAGGGGACTCTTTCCACGTGTCCGGCCTGCCACAGGCTGGACAGTATTTGATGTTTTCTTTATGCTGAATATGTTCACTTCCTTCACAAAAATTCACTCCTAACGCCTTATGATTTCTCATCTCAAAAGAATGTGGATATTAAATCTCTAATAAATATGGTCATGATGGTACTCAACCCTTCTTTGATCCCTGGTGTCCAAACCACAAATACTCCTCCAAGTGGTAGCCTTCCCCCTGTCTAAGGCATGTCTTTTATTCACTCATTTATTTTAGTCTTTACTTAGCTTATCTACTGTCTCTAGAAGTTTTACTGTTAGTCACAATAATTTAAAGGCATTTCTGGAATATTTTATAAATCCTATGTGGTAAATATTCACTACTCATACATCTAGTAAAAATCACTACCTTTAATCTGTCTTGATTTTCACACACACCATTTATGTTAGGCTTGATTTTAAAGTTTGATTCATACAAACTACTTTTTCATGATCTTTTCAGCAGTTTTAAGAGTTTATGTAATGGGAGCTGTCAGCAAAGACAGAGCAGAATTGAAGTCAGTAAATACGTATTTTTTCTAGAGTAAATGCAGAAAAAAGGGTTGTTTTCATTATATGCACAAGTCATTGAGTAACATTTGTGTTGCCATTGGCAGTTTAATGTCCAATGACAGATTGTACATTAAAATCATAACATGAAACTCACTTGCAATTAAAGTCTAGATTCTGTTACAAAACTGTATAAATTCTAGGTTTTTTTTCAAAAAAATGAAGAACAAAGATATAGCTATGTTAGCTAAGTGGAAATCTATAAGCAAAAGAAAAAAAAAAGAATGAACTATTCTTGCACCCCAATAGGTCCTGTAAATACCTGTCTCTAAAGTGAGAAATCCTGTACTACTCTTGAAGTATTGTTTCAAGGTAGGATTTTATGATGCAATCCTATTACGTTAGACTCCTGTAGCTCTTGTTCCCAAAAACTTTGTCATAAGAGTAATTGCTACACAGATCATTCCATTAGGCCAGGTTCTGAAATTCTTATTCATTTTTCCATCTACACAGCCAGAGGCCTTCTATAACCTTTTCAAAAAATGACATCGTTCCCCCTCTGGCATGCCCTCTCCAGAGCTCTGACTCCCTTTGAAAAGAGGTCAGCTTGTGCAATATACGCTATGTAATACCAAAAGCAGACTGTTGAGATAGACCAATCACTGGAAGTCATGCATGCTTTCCTCCACCTTTTTGTCACCTTCTCTTAAGTTTTTCAGGCTGCTGGGAACCAAACTGGTCACTGGCATAAGTAAGGCATTCTTAGGAGTCACTTTGCTGGACTTAATTATTGCAGTGATGCAGAAGGGCTATGCTTTTTTTTTTTGTACTTTTACTGTCGTTGGTAGAATATTATTGAAGGACAAAGTAGACAATGTAATAAATGTCACAGCATATTACAGAATTTGTATGAGGGCTTAAGTCTTTTTTTGGAAGCAACTTGAAAGAGGACTTTACATTTAAAAATGTAAATCACTAAGGAAAAAAAAGAAACCCACCAGCCCTAACTAAAACAAAAGGACAGTGTTTGAGGATCTTACCAGATATTCAACAATATTCCTGCAAAACAATATCCTGCACTCTCATATTTAAAAATAAAAACAAACAAACAAAAAAGAAACCCCCAAAAACCCAAAACAAACACAAAAATCTCTGGTTTACTTTCCAAATTAAAGAGTTTATGCACATAAGACCTTGGATGTACAGGTGTTTTCAAAAGCCCCTCAACTTCCTCCTTGATTAAGAGACACTGCAATTCTTTTAAAAAATTACAGTCATTTTGACTAAATGACTTTCTTCTATGATACATTCTTGCTTCCTTCATAGGTGTGAACTATAAGCTATTTTCCTTACAAGCCCGTCATCAAGCAGTCCACGTAAGCACTTGCTTGTCATTGTTTCCACCCAATTAGCACTTACCAGTTCAGTGCACTTTTTTGTTTCATATTTATTTTTTAAATCATAGGGATATGATTTGGTGTCACAGACGAAGTGTGTTGACATCTACTGTTGCTCTGCCTCTTTGATGAGAGAGCAAAGGACAGTACATCATTTTACTTGGACCTAAACAGATTGGTAGGACCAGTCTAGAGTCAGATTAGGGTTTGAGCTTTTATTGCTCATTAGTAAGTATACTGCGGCATGCCGGCCAGTTGCATCCTGAAACTGCCCATCTAGCACCCACAGTCACAGCAGCCACAATGCCATGGGCAGTAATGTTGCTGTTACTTCAAAATCGCAACTCTTTTTTCCGACATTCCATTCTCTTTGTTCAGACTAGATATTGAGGCATCAATAACAAACTAACATTGACTTGTATATGGAAACCTACAGCTTTCTGTAAGGGCTGTCTTTTCCCCAAAATAACACAGCTCTTCTTCAGCACTTTATCTCAGAACCATTTCTCTGCTGTGATCTTTCCTTCTCTAAACTGAAGATACCACTGAAAAGTGCAAAGACTGTAAAAATGTGAGTAGGAACTTTTGATTAATTTTTATTTCTACCCTTCAAATTGATGTCTGCCGTAATAATGTATATAGTTTACCTGTAGCTGCCTAATGCTAATGTAAGCTCCACCAGACTGCCTATTAACAAGCAATCATTTAAAGGATAACTCCAATGTAAAGTTAGCACTTCTGTATGAACTGGTTTTAGCGATTATTCTCAAAAAGAACATCTGAAATTATCTCAAAGAAAGGAAAAAAAAAGCTCTGTTCTGGGTTTTCAGTCTTTATTTTCTGCATCCAACAGCCACCTCCTGCATCATTGTTCTGTTCCCTTCAGTTTAAAATGAGACTGTGATTTGGGGTTTTTTGGTCCATAGGAAATACAGCGGAAAGTCTAAGTGAATCACTAATATTTTTCTCCTGGCATTACTACTGTTAAGGATTCACCTTATTCCTCCTTGTTACTTTACCAGAAAAGCAGAAAGCCTGCTTTGCTGTTAGCACAGTTTATTTTTAGTGAGGGCCAAAGAATCATGTCCTGTTTTAATCACAAAGTCAAGAAAATGTTTCAATTTATTTGAAAATACGTTGTGAGAAACCACAGGAGGTTTTGTTTTTCTTTAAAGTTACTGACATTTTATCTCTAATTCTTCACAAAGTGGGATCAGTTATTTCATCCTGGTGCTCATCAAAATTGGAATCATTAAAGACAGCAAAATGCAGTTAAACTTTTTAAGACCTAGCTATTGATCTAATTAAAAAAGCAACCCTTTTTTCAGATTTATTTTTATTAGATTTCTTACTAAGAAACAAAAAAGTGCAGGAACTACACAACAGTCATGCCATCCTTTACAAGGCTGTCATTTCTGGGCACGTGCTCTCCTTCTACATTAAGCCATGTCACTCAGGGATGTCATATTTATCCCATGTGCTCTTTGCCTATGCAGACTTTGTGCAATTTAGATGCACTGCATATCTACTCCTTTTTTCATCTAAGTTTTTTGGTAGGATTATGCCTGCCTGCTACATGATATATCCTATTTTAACTCAAGTTAAGACTTCACCTTACCTATACTATATTTCTATCCTCAGATAGTCACACTCAGGCTCTCTTTACAGCCAAAAACTTGCAGAAAACTATATACATATATATATATATACACTAGACAGTGTAAGGATAAGAGAAATCATTCCCTGACAGGTTCTACTTCTCCCTGTAGAATCTAAATGGGATTCTCGATACCTAAACTTCAGTGAGTCCTGTTCCATGTCTGTCTTTCATCCACAACTTGCCTCATGTGCAGTTAAACCATGCCTTTATCATTCTACAGCAGTCTAGTCAGCAACCGAACACTAAAACCTCTTATCATGTTTAATTAGGCAATTTAACCATGCTGATTTCAGAACTGCATTTCTTCCTGATTCACATTTGAAAACAAAATCCAGAATGTTTAGAAAGAAACAGTGATGTTGAACAGCAGCTCAAGGAGGCTTCCAAATCATAGTATCAGTCTTTCCTGACTCCTCTTGAGGAGCCATCTCCATTAGTCTAGTATTCTGGGAATCAAGCAGAGAAATTCTGATGTTGAAGTCCAACGTGCATGGAATTGGAATTATACTGTAAGCCAACAGCACTGAGAATTTAAAATGCTAATTACTTCTCTTGCCTTTCCTACAATACAGGTGTTCAGGCCTGGTTTGGGTCCAATGTCAACAGATGTTTTTTTAAGAATCTGTACTGAGACAGTATCATTTCAATAAAATAGAAATGTCTTACATATGATGTTTGTTCAGCTTGCAGTTTCCAGAGCTGAATGAAGATCTGTTGGTATACAGCCATGCACTGCATATGGGTAACTGAATGGCTCAGTGATCTTACCAGAAAACGAGAACCCTGAAATTATATGACTGAACATTCATGTAATAATGTTCTCAAAAAATATTTTCCAGATGAAATATACTGAAAATGCATGGCATGGCACCTTCTAACCTCTTGAGTCTTTTCTATTCAGAAAGAACAAACAAAAAAGCGAAACTTCACTGGAGCCAGGATAGATTTCTTGCAAACAATTTACATCAGTCTGTATCTGAAAGAAGATATTGCTGAATCAGTACTCATAAAGCAAACCTAAATATAATTCTAGGCATTTTAAAATAAGAAATTGAGTTGATTATATAACAGCAAACCTTCTCTTTCTCATGACTCAAACTGTGAGGTTACAAAGAGTTATTAATGGCATGTATTTAGATTAAAAAAAATAATACGTGTCATTAGGAGAAATGTAGGAAGCTCAATTTTTCCCCACCTTGCATACGAAAACCATAATGTGGACGTTTGGAGAGCCATGTAAGTAAATGTAACCACCAAATAATTTTCTCTTGTTTAGGAGCTGTATGACTGACTGATTCTTAATAAGTGTAAAAATAGCTGTAGGCAAACAATAATACTAAGCTTGCAGTGCACGGAAGTAAGCTAAAAAACAGATGCCAGCTCTCAGCTCTTCCTGTATAATTTGTACACGTTAACGATAGCAAAGTGATTCCTTAAGCATATTTTCTAGCTTATTATTCACCACTAACTTATTTCATGTGGCACTTCAAAATGCTCTTTTATACCTGGGTTGCTAGAACAGGCTATCAGCAGCTTTTTGCTAGTGCATGTAATTGAAAGGCTACTTACTTAGATCAGGCACCATTAAAAAAAATTGAATTTGCCAACAGTTACAACCCAATTCTACATCTAGAATAGAAAAGTAATTATGGTATGATGCTATATTTGAAAGTGTTGGCAATGCTTGATCTTTTAATGGTGACTCTTGTTCACAATAAGAAGCATACACCTTGAGGCTCTTTCTGTAGTCTATGGATACATATAGTAACACAAACAGTGTAAGCTGTTAAGGTAGAAAGAGCTATTTTATCAGGAATTAAACTTCAAACAATAAACTCCATTGACTTTCAGAAGTCCTTTCAAAATTTTTAAAATGTTGTTGGTTCTGTTAATTTCAGTAGTAATGACTGAATTAACTTTCTAGAAATGAGACTAGAATCACGTCTTTTGTTTCTCCTTTGTGAAAGCACTCCCAGTGTTAGACATGAAGTACTTAATACCACACTTCAGCTCTAAAACAAACAACATTAGCAATTCCTGACTACACACTGCTCAAAGGGCATGAAAATCAAGTGACTTTGCATTTTAATTTTGCCAGAATAAAATCTTGCTGCCTCAGGTAAAATCAAAATAAATTCTCAGTATTGCAAAGGATATGTGTGTTCTACTATACAGATGTGTCCTAATTGCACTTCATACAGTGCAGCACGTTAAGTATGCTTACTGTCTGACAGCTTGCACATTTTGTTAGAACAGGAACCTATCTGTCATTTCTAAGGTAGACTCAAAAGATTAGGATGTTAAAATTATTAAATGCAATGCCTTTTGTCACTTGAATGTGAAGGCACCAGTGAGCTGACTAGATTCCTGTATTGTTGTACATAAGCTGGATTTGCACTAACATTACAGTACTGATTATACCTTCAAGCAAAATTTACTTTCCTGTAGAAGATCATCCCTCTTTATTTACTGAGCTAAGCACTTCACGTGCATTGCCTTGTCTAGTATAAAACAAAAAATCTTGTATTTAAAAAGTCTACTGGTGAATGAAGAGTTATGTATGTCTTCATTTATTTCAGTTATTTACCATTTATGCATTTAAAATTATTGTAAAAAATATTGTTTTATGGAAAATTGATACTAATGTTGTACAATTACTGTAAATAGCCTTTAGGAATGTAGTGGCAATGTTTTCTATACTTGTGTTATACCAAATTGGAGCATGGATAAACATCAGCTTGATCAATCACATTCGTGCAGGCTTTTTCATCCAAAAGGTTAAAATCCCTGGGTTTTTTTTAATAGTCATAATTCTCAAGACTTATATTTTTATATAGATAAAGAATTCAATTAACAAATTCATATAATCTTTGTTAATTCAAGCAATACAGAACATTAAATAAAAGCCACAACAATATCTTGGAAACTAAAGGTTAAAATATTATGCTTTATTCCGTTTGCTAAAAGTGAGAAACTGTCTTGATGCTCTACTAGTGTAAGGCCATTGAAGATTGACCCATTTGTATAATTCAGGGGTTTAAAATGTTTTTTTACTGTATTGCTAAAGCAGTCTCTCTGGTATGAGAAACACTAATATAGTAGTTCTTAAATGATCTGTTATTAAATCTCAATAATTCTGTTTCTTTCACTTTATCAGTACTAGGTTTGTATTCGGAATGCAGTTGAGGCCAGTTAAGGAGAAATAACTAAGCTAAGACAGGAAGTTTCTGAGAATTCACATTAACCTTAACAGAGCTCATTCTGTTCCCTTTGTAATGTAGTTTCTGTTCTAGGAATTTAAAATACTGTAGAGTCACCAAGCTGGCACACTGAAATCCCACTAGCAGCACAGCTTAGAAGTGTACAGCTCAGGTACCTTAAGACACAGATCATCAGAAAGGGAATCCAGGCTCCTTCATTTGGTTTTAACAGACAAAACAAGGACCAGATTCCTAGGAATTTACTTCACTTTTACTTAGCCCTCATTCAGCCCAGTTCCCATGGGCAGTAGCATGAATTAAAACAAGACAAGAGCTCACAATTGACTTAGTAGGATTGTAATGCTGTGCGCCATGGTCTGAGACATCTGTCTCTTTGAAGAATATCAGTCTTCCTACATGCTTTTAAATGTCTGTTTCTGTTCAGTACCACACACTTACAACTTTGTACTAACATTCTAGACGTTACTTACTCTGCAAGAAAGAGGAGAAATTCAATGTACTTTGTACTTATGCAATGGCAGGAGTGGTTGTTATTCTGGATATTTTGGGCCAAGGAACAGAATGATGAATTTCAGTCTCATGAGTGATCTGAAAGTGTAGAAAACCCATACAGCAGTTCTATGCACATAAGTGGATAGAAGTAATGGTAACAATGTTTGTGACACTGTCCTTCATTGGCATAAATCCAAGAGTCTACATAGATAAGCAGACCTTACGATTGTCATATTTTGATGAACGCTTTAAGTAGAGTGAGAGAAATATTTCTTCCTATTCATATCTCTTCGCGAAAGTAATACTGATCCCCATGAAATGTTGAGTCCCATTGATGAGGTCTTTCATTCTTTGTATCTTAACTGCAAGTTGAATATTTCACACAGTCTAACTTTTGATTTGGTAGATTAACCTATGTCTTTTATTGCCTTTCACATAGTCATGGGTAGCTATCTACAGGAATAGACTTTCATAAAATCAGGATGGACAGGCACTGGACTGTCAAGGTTCCCTAAGCAGTCCTCAAAGATTTTGGATAGGTTTTTCCCTACTTTTACTGCAACAATTTAAACATGTAGAAAATATCTCTTACAGACTAACACTATATGACTTTTTCTATCCCTTTCCAAAAAAGAAAAGCAGTGTGTGTTAAGTCGTAAATCATGTTGAAGGCATGAGATACTCCAACAGCAAAACTAAATCTTAACTACCTTATCAGTTTTAATGTGGAGGACTACAAATTAATTCTTTAAATTAAATTTAAGGAAATAGAAACCTAGAATTTTAGTAAAGAATACACTTGTAGAACTAAAATCTTCTCACTTGTTACATGAAGCATGGCCAAGCTTTTATACAAATCAATAACATCTAAAAACCTCATGGAGAAGTTACTAGCGGCCAGCGTCCAATCATAATTATTTTCTCACATTTTTAGTTACTAAAACTATTTCCAATCTTACAAAGGAAGAAGTTTCTCCCACTAGCTTCTAAAAAGTAGACAACATGAGATTTTTAATGTTGTATAAATAGAAAGCCTGACTTAACCATATTTCTACCCACCCTACTGTTAAATGAGAAGATCATACATTACACAGGAGGTTTTATTTCATAACATTTACACTTTCTCTGTTCATGCAAAGGAATTCCCAGTTAAATCAAAATACTGATAAACTTCAATTTGGAAATTGTGATTAGAATCATAGAGTCATTTAGGTTGGAAAAGACCTTTAAGATCGTCAAGTACAACCGTTAACATAGAACAGCCAAGTCCACCACTAAACCATGTCCCTAAGTGCCGCATCTACAGATCTTTTAAATACCTTCAGGGATGGTGACTCAACCACTTCCCTGGGCAGCCTGTTCCACTGCTTGAACACTCTTTCAGTGAAGAATTTTTTCCTCATATCAAATCTAAACCTCCTCTGGCACAACTTGAGGCCATTTATTCCTGTCCTATCACTTACTTAGGAGAAGAGACCAACACCCAAAGATGGGGTACTTGAAAGACATCTGGATTTTAGAAAGTAATAAAGGTAAAAATTTAATTAAATATTGAAACTAGCTAGCTGGCTGCCTATCAAATTGTAAATATAAATGGAGCATCTTCACCAGCTGTGCTTTTAGACACCTTAACTTTTTTCTCTTGCAAATATGTCACTTCTTGGCCCTGTGATTTTTAACCTATACGTAAGTAACTTGCAACACAATGAACACCTCACATCATCTCCAGTAAAATATACAGTAACATAAATAATGTGAGCAGGTAAATGACCAGGTCTGATTCCTGCTACAGAACAATTGTGATTTCTTGGAAAAGTGTGAATAGGAAAAAAAAAAAAAAGAAAAAAAGAAAAAAAGAATATTAGTATGGCCAAAAATAAGATTATATCTAAATGAATACAGAATGAATGGCATTCTTAAGGGATCTTATACTACATTCTGGGCCAAAATAACTCTGCAAGTGCTGTAGGCCTGTGACTGGGCTGAACCTAACCTTCCGTTAAGAGACTTATCTAATGTGCATATAAAGGGAGGACCTTCAGTACTGAATCAGTAGAGCACTGCCATCCAAGATACAACAGGTTTTGCAACAGTCTGTTCAGTTCTGCTAAAATTGTCATCTAGGAGATCTCTGATAAAATGGAGAGGTTTCAAGGACATTTGAGAAAATAATTAAAGGAATGAAAACAGACCTGAGCAATTCAGAGAGTCCAACATATCTTATCAAAAGAAAAGATTAATGGAGAAGTGACTCAGTCACAGCCTGTAAAGATCTATACAGTTTTTATCATGCAGTTTCCCATCCAGGAAACAAAGGTAAAATAAGATCTCATGACTGTCAGTTGATGATAGGCTAGTTTGCCCAGGAGAGTAGTGAAATCTTCTAACTGAAGACTATTAGAAGCATTTATCTGGTATTACATTTGAGTCTCACCACTTGAAGTTTAAAATCAATTTTGTAATTTTTGAGAATTTGCTTTTTAGAGCATTGTTTAATAACATGGTGGGGATTTTTTTTAAAAAAGACAGTAAATTATTTCAGTGAATTATTCAGAGAAAATACAAGGCTAATTCACTGATACCATAAGAGAAAAAAATCAGCATTATAAACCTCTATTTCATGAACAGATTTGTGATCTAAACACATTTTTGCAAAACCTCCTAAATGAAGATGCATTTCTTTTTTGTCAAGAAATCCATTTCTTCATGAGTCCACAGTTCTTTAAAAAATATCATCCATTGTAATTTCATTGTTTGGGATGGCAATATTTTGAATTAAAATCCTGTTCTGGCTTTATTTCTGTTTAAGTGTAGTAGGATGTAGACTACAGATAATTTGAGCAGCAAAGTATCTTTTGTCCTTTGGCATTCACTTTTAATATCCAGGTGTCTGTGATCGTGCACTAAAGCACCATAACTAAAACATGGAATGCTGGATATATTTAACAGGTTCAATTTTGTTTGCTGGTTAAAGATTGAGACACCAAAAGATGGAGCCTATTAACAATACTCTGAAGAAAGAGAAATCACTGCAGACTGAAGTAAGTCCTACTGGGGGCTTAACAAGCACCTGCCATTTCCACGCGGTGAGAGATCTATCAGTCTCTGTATGCAGCAAGCTGACCTGCCAAAAGCTGAACCACAAGGGGGAGAGAAGAAAAATGATCAATTCCCTAAATTCTGTGTTCTGCAATAATAAAACACTGTGCTCTAAACACTTGTACTGCCTTTGCAATTGTAATATCTTAGTTCAAAACAGTAATATCAAATTCAAAATCTGCAGTGGAAGTCCAGTCTGATATGCAGAAAGAAAGGAAACCAAAAAAAGTACTAGAAAATTAATTCTTTCTACTACTCTGTAAATTCGGTTGCATTGAAAGGAAAATAAGTTTTGGGATTTTCAAAGCTTACAGTTGTGAAGTACAAACACCAACACCCAGGTTTCTGTTTTCATGTACAAGACTGGTTTAGATTTTCCAGACTTCAGTTCATTGCTTATTTGATTTCTGCTGGCAATGGAGGACTGAGCTGGCCAATAGAATAGTAAAACATATTAAATATGTACCAAATACAACAGCAGCAACTGGAAATGAAAACAAGAGAACTGGAACTTGGTATTTTTCTGTTTGCTAGAAAATGCAGTTACCAACACCACTACAAAGTTAACTTATTATTGAGCAGGAGAATAATCAAAGAATATTGCACATAATTCTAGGTACTACCAAAACTCCAGGCTGTTACTGGCTTGGGTCAGTGCCTGGAGGCGCGGGTACAGTTACATGTTAAGGTAAAGGAAAGCCAAGCTCAATTTGCGAAGATCAGAAACCATGAATGAAATCACTAGACATTACTATTCCTTTGTAGGTAATCAAGTCCTTAAGTCGATCTTAAAAGGTGACATAATCAAACAAAATTGTTTGGAATTCTAGGGAAAGCACTGAGATCATGCACTTCTTATGCGATGAGCCTAGGTCTTTTAATATTTGCATGTTCTCTCTCAAGTGTTCTTAAAGCCACTTTCCCACTATATGAAGTGTGATTTTTCATTTCCTGTTATACAGAAGACAGCTGTGGAGCGGTGGTAAATACAGGATGGGAATATGTTTGGTATACAGAAAAAAACACAGAGTACCTTATTAGAGGAATTTATTTGCACTTACCCTTCACTACTGTTATGAAGAATAATGATTATGATGAAAACCTCAATTAAAAAGTCCAAAGCTGTCTTTTGATGTTACAAAAGAAGTCCAGACTGGCAGAAATTAAAAATAAGGAGGACAGCCAAAAAATTCAAAATAACGCAGTATTGTTCATTAGTCAATTAAAAGAATAATTTTGTTTTAAACAAAACTTTGGAAAGAAATAGTCTGATCTTCAAAGAAAATGGTTTGGTTCTCATTCACTTGAGAAATTGTTCCAGAACAGTTCATCCTTGCACATATATTACCTTTGAATTATTATCAAAGTCACTGTCTGTAGAGGTTATCTGCTGAGCAAGTGACTGTAGTGTTAGCTCAAGAGAGAGCCAAAGGTAGCCATAACTTTTCCATCAAATGTGCAGGAGAAAAAACATGAGTTTTATCATACACAGTCAGGCTTTTGCATAGGTTGTTCAGCTCTGCCAGTTCCTGCTTTAGTCTGTTCTCTGGGACTGCATTTATATTTCAGCAAATCCACCTCCCCGTTAGTTTTGCTCCTCAAAGACCCTTGATGAGATATTTAATTTTAATATCACACCTTCAGTTGCCTCACAGAGATAAATGCCACATGACCACATGACAGCATGTGGATTGTGCTGCTCTTCAAAGTGAGGTGAAGATCTGACTTAATTGAAATGAACAGGAAGATTTGCATTGATTTCAGCGGATCATGGTTTAACACACAAACTCTATAAAATATGTCTCTATGGTCTGCACCATAAATGCTGTTATCACTCTATGTCCTAAACAAGTTCAGTGCATTAACATTCAGTAAATTAATTTGCACATTAAAAAAAAATCAATTACAGTAATGTAGACAATCTTTAAGCAAATAATTAAAACAAGCACTTGGTAAAGATTAAAAATAAAGAAAAAAATAAACCAAAACAAAAAACCCCAACAGAACAGCATACGTGAGGAGGCAAACTGAAAATAATTTCTTTCACACAAAACAGAATACAATTCAAGTTGTTCTATAATGTGTAGCGTACTTGCCTATTGACTAAAAAGCAAAAGATTCTGTCTTCCTGGCTTTCAAATACAGCAAAACTATACCCTGTACGTCTGCATGAGAGCTAAGTACACAAATGCTGAACAGTGCTTCAGCCTTTAGTGATTGCTTCTCTTTCAAGAAATCATTTCAGGACGACGTAAACAACTTACTAGCAAGGTCAGTATATGAATCCTGTGTCACTTGGGCTTACTGTGGTGCAGTGCCTATGGAAGAAATTCAAAGGTATAGCTGTGCAATAATACTTAGAATACAGAGTGAATTATTTCTGTTCCTAGGAATCGTTACAATCACATCAATAATAGGTTAAATTAAGTTATGCCTAAAGAAATATTTAGATACCTTACATCAAGGCAGCATTTTTAGATCATCTGATATCCAGCTTACCTAGTCCTGAAAGCACTTATACTCTCTACCCATTTCTCAGTTTGATCTCAGCTTTCCTTGTGTTTATATTGTTACAGAAATGTCAATGTGTGTGCATTGATACTGATACAGAGGGAAGCATGTGTTCTGGGGAGAATCCTTTCTCCTGCCCAAGCTTCTCTATGACCTATTGTGCCTAACCTAAATTCTACCTAAGGCCCCAGAAAACCTGCAAAAGCTTTTATGGTCAGCCACAATCTGGAAAGCAAAGGAAAATGCCATGTTTAACTCCTAGGTAGCAACCTAATGGCTATCATCCCTATTCCTTGCAATACATCTATAAACCTTTATGTTCACAGCCTGAAACATACTGAAAAGTTTCCAATAGCTTAGCTTAGAAGTCTGAATAAAATATTGTAAATATTAATTCTCAGGTATTTTTAAAGCATGTCAGTGCATTTTTCCTGGATCATCAGCAAGCACACTGGCCAGTTCATGCTGAAAAGGACTTCTGTTATAATTGCCAAATGAAAATTTTTAAAAGACTACTTTGCTAAACAAATTAGAAAGACTTCTCTGAGCATTCATAATACATGTTTACCAACTATTTTAATTAAAACACATATCTGTGTAGTTAACTTGAAACCTATATTTCAATTTGGCTGCTTTATTATGATTTTCAAGTTTCCTGTATCACACACACATACATTTTGAAAAACAAATATAAATAAAATATGACAGAATAAACACTGATTAGAACATTTTGGAATATCATTAACATACCCAATTTACATGGTGTAAATGTGCTAACATCTGCAGTGATATAAAATCCCCCAACATCTTTCACATCATGAAGATGAAAGCAGTCTTTTTTTTTTCCTTCATTTAGTACTATAAATAAAACGGCGTATTTCTTCTATTTTGCATCTAACTAGAAGCCAATGAGTGTCATTACAGTGTGTTATTAGAGAACATTAAAAGGTAGAAGATGGAAATATGATGCTGAGCAGTTCAAGTAATCTGTTAGCCCAGGACCTAGAACAAGAAATTACCTCCACCACATAGCAATTCATTGTTCTGGGAGGCTCCAAGATAAACAAACTAGACTACAGCATCACTTCCCTTTGCATTTTTCACATTTCTTGATTTCCATCACGAAAACCGAACAGTGGAAATTTAAACAAGGAAGAATATATTAAAGCTGAGGGAAAACACACACTTATGCACATTGACATGCCGAAGGTTCTGAACCCATCACTGTTGATTATTCGTGACCTGTATTAAATCCTGGTTTATTTAGATGGACATTGTTTGGTTATTTTTTCACTGGGAAAATGCTTTTTTGAATCTTAATAATAAAATTAGAAAAATCTGCCAAAAATTTACATTTATGCTGAAGGTTGCCAACTGTTGGTGTAAAATCCAATTATATTACAATTACATTCATGATGTGCTTGCACAAAGTTGAAGTATTATTCATTTTAGCTCATTCAGAGCCTGAAAATGAAAGCCCAGCCTAATATGCAACTGCCAGATTTTTGCTTCAGTTGAACTGTTTTACTCAATGCCCATTTGTATGAATAAATCAAATACTAAAGTCTTTATTCAGGCTGTAAAAGCACCTGTAGCCTTCCCCTATGGAGAGTGGAGTGTAAGTTATCTGATAGTAACAGATTTGTTTTGAAATTATAGTATGTCCATCCGAAGATTTTTAAACCAGATAATTCAGATCCACTTTAGGTCTGTAGAGGTTCATCCAATGAAGTGTTAAGTCTCTAAAAACTACCCTGCTCTGCAAAGCCCTACCAGCAGGTAACTGTTGACAAGCTCTTTAATTTGCAGTTCTTTATTTACATAGACCTACTGTGGAAGCAACCTATCACCACAAAGTTTTTTGCCTCTGCTTTTTTCCTTTGCCCACATCCTTTGCCCTAGGCATCCCTCTGCTTCACAAAGAGCCAGGGAAAATCTTGTTTGTACAGAAAACCTGTATGCAAAAAGTTACGCATTTGCAAGCTTCTAAAAACAACAAAGGCACTGTACCAAAAATGAGCACGCAGACTCAGGAATCTGCAGCTAAATCACTAAGGCTTTCAGCTCCTAACCTTTGCAAACTAGTTTTGAAACCAAAAAGACCAGAGACACTTTGTACCAAACCACTTTCCCCTGGGCTGCTGCAGCTGTCGGCATTGCAGTGGCAGCCACTAGACTGGGTGTTAAGCAGATACCAGAGCAAAAATACCTTTTATTTTCCCTTCTCTTTTTTTTTTTTTTTTTTTTTTCTCCTGAAATTCCCTGCTTTCAGAGGAATTGTTTCCACAGGACTGTGAAAGGCAAATCAACCCTCCTAGAAACATCAAACTGCTCCTGTGACCAAGTCAAGTCAGTCAGCTTGCTCAGGCTCTAGGGGAGGCAGAGCACTGGAAGAGCAGCAGCTCCTTAGACTGGGGTCACTGTGTTGCTGCCCTTTATAAGCATCTAAGTCAAATGACCCAAGTAACTAGCCACACACTGTAGACGAAAACTCTCTGATTAACCCTTACCAAGGCTGTGCTATCTTCAGAAGACTCAGGAGTGTTAATGAGATTATGAATGTTTAAGATGCTGTTCATGATAAAGCAGCAAGGAGGATCTACAGCAAGACCTGGACCTCTCTCCGTGGGCCAATAACCATCTCACCTGAACCTGTCTGAAAGTTGGCAGATGATACTGCAGGTTTTACAGTGCTTTAAGGCAGCAGTAAGACAATCTAAGATTTCCCAGAAAACTTTCACAAAGATTTTTCCAGAAATATTTTAGGAAGGCATTGGTATGTATGTAGTTGTATTAATACTATTTTAATTAATGTATTTATACTTTTTGCCCCTTTCCAAACCCTCAGTTCAGTTCCTACTCCTGTCACCTGCACCATGCAGTCCCCTCTAGGGGTCAGGTGCATGCAAGTATATAATTTCGTGGTGGCAATTACATCATAAGAGCTATGGGAAGATTCCTGGAACTAAAAGACACAGTTGGACCACAATATTTTACTGAAACATAGACTATAAACACTGCAAACACAAAAGTAAGCCCTATTTTAGGTGGTTAATAATCTTTACTGCAGTTATCTTACTCTTTCATCTTTTTCTCTTTATTGGCTCCTAATGGAATACCATTTTTAAAGGAGATCGTTCCAGAATTCAGAGTACACAAAGATAGCATCAGAGAATTAAGAAATAAATCCTATTAGTTTCTTTCTGCACTTATACGGGGCCACTTAAGAATAACCCACTTGGAAATAACTTGTGAGCAATATTATCTCTATGTTACGGGCTTTCAGAGAACTCAGTTTTATTTTTATGGATGTTTTTCATTTACTGAAAAGATTAAAGGTCTTATAAAGCGTTTGATTATTGATAAACAACAGAACTTTTGCACACATGCTATTAAGAAAAAAATCAACCAAAAAAACAACACCTGGAAATCATAACCGGAACATAAAGAAGTAATAGAATGAAAAGAACACCAAAGATTACCAGATCCCTTGCTGCAATTCAATTACTGCTGCCATTATATACCAGCAGTGAAAACCCCAGATTTTTCTTACACTATACAGTATAGCTGGTAAAAAACAGTGCACTATGATGAAATATACATACTTAGCACTGGTCAACCGAACATTACTGAACCAAGCTCAATAAATTCTGCTCTTTCATGTCTAGTAATACTCATGAAACACCATCACCATCAGCAAATAAGGTAAGAGAATGGGGTTTCAGTCCTGCTGTCATGGAAAAGGAAAAAAACAAAGGGAAAAATAATTTTCAGTAAATGCTACATTATTGTCTTGTTCACATATGGCATACTTGGAAACTGCTCCCACACTGCCGAGGAAAAGCCATGTGAAGTCTGTGACCACTGCTGCTTCACTTGCTGGCTGCCCTGGAAGCACTGGCCATGCCTACGGGTCAGGTCTTCAAAGGCCGGATCACAGCACAAGCCGGACCCAGCTGTGGAGAAGCAGAGGTTGTGGATAACTGTGGCTAGCTCCTGAGCCTCTCAGGTCTATGGAAGACGCCCTCGTGCCCAGGAGTATGTGGTTATAGGCAAAGGTCTGTATTCCTGACAGTAATTATCTACCTCTGCGTTTGTAAGTAGGTCCGAAACAATCATTGAAAAGAAAATCTCACCTCTTGAAAAGGTTTATTTGGGAATTTTCTCCTCTCTAAATATGGAATTAGGGGGCTACTCCTGAACTAACGTATAGAGAATTCAATGCAATTTTATTAATGCAGCATGCTGACAACTTAGAACTTGTACTAAGAATTCATACTTAATGCTGTAGTCGATACAGTACAGTATGTCTTCAGTCTTGTTGATGCTAGCAAAAATTTCACAACCTGTACACGATTTGTGAGAAGGGCTGTGTCTGGACCAAGGTCTCATTAAAAATGAAAAAAGAAAAAGAAATAAAAAGGAAAAAAAAAAAGTAGGAATCCTTTACAATACTCTTGGGAGCTCCATTACATCTTTTCAGTCCATCATTTTGTTGGCAAAGCTGTGACAACTTTGGGCTTTAAAAACATGTGATACGTACAAAATTGATCAATAAAAGTCAGTCTGAAAACATCAACAATAACACATTTACTTTATTCCTTAATATTTCTAAAGTGGTTTCTGATCATGAGGTTTAATAGTCCCTTTTCAAAATATTAACTTTTCGGTCTGCAGACCATTTTTGACTAAATTTGATAGAGATCTCAAAAACACTAAGTCCCTGAATATTTGAAAGGTTGGCAATAGGGCAGAGGAAAAAAAAAATAGTAATAACAAATTAATGATTATTGATGCTCCCAATGTGGGAAGGACTGCAGCTGGATAGTCAGTCAGCATAAACAGCTTGTTTTTACTGCCAGCACGCCAAAAATGACAGATAGTGTATCAGTGGGATTTTGTAGGAGAGAAGGAGCACAGGGTATAGTAGGGAGGGGAGACAGGGGACACAAAAGAGAACTACAGGCATTTGCAAGTTCTGAGAGGGACTGGGGGTCTTGGAGTATTGGGTGACATGAAAGAAAACCAGTTAGGATTGCAGGGAATAAAGACTACTGTTTCATTAGTTCTGCAATTCACAGGACAACCTTACAAGTAAAGCCCCTCACACTTGAATTTGTAATGTAACATATATTAAAAAAAATTTTTTACTTCTGGTAACTGCAAATAAGTGTAGGTTTGGTTGTTGGTTTTTGTTTTGTTTTTTGGGGGTTTTTTTTGGGTTTTTTTGTTTGTTTTTTTTTTCCTGTTCTTTCAGATTATGTGGTTTTGCTTAAGCTTTATAACACCGTAATGAAGATTTCCTTGAAAAGTAATACAAAACCCTGCTGGGCAGATATTTCACTCTTTACAACCTAGCTACAAATCATTTCTAAGCTACGGTGCCAAATTTTTATGCAATGCTTGGTTTCATGGCAGAATTCTTTGTATGAATACAGACATCTATACAGCAGATGTTTTGTGAGTGCCTATTTTTTGTTTTCCTTTCAAAAATTGTGTTATGTCTATGCAAATTCCCTGTAAATCAATAATTTTGTAAGAGCTGACAAATATGCTCAGTACTGTATCTTCCAATAGGAATAACACTCAAATATAGACTGCCTTGTCAGCAACTTCTGCAACACTTCGGGAGATGTTCCGAAATTTTTTGTTTCATTTGAAAGTTCATTAATTTGACACTTTAAAATATATATGCATTATAAAATCCTGCATTTTAGCTTTTATTAAAATGTCTATATTGCAGAGAACGTGATTTTTTTCAGTTACCTTTATTTCCTTCAAGTTCCCAATTAAGAAGTATTCTTTTATTAGAGTTAGAGTTTTATTTTATATGTTGAATCAAAAAAACCCCAAAACCTTGGCACAAAACATATGGTAAAAGGATGTGTTGGCCCACTTTTCTTTTGATTTTTCTAAATGAAAAATAAAATGCTATTTCTAGGGGACGGATTGGGGGTGGATTTCTGCATTACTAAGTATATATATTGATCTCATAGTACTCTGATGAAAAGCCATCAGAACAGTGACTATTTCAGTAATACAGGTAGAGACATTTTCACACTCCCTTGAGCAGAACAGCCGCATAGGATGATACAGAAGTACCCCTGGCTTGACTTACTAACACAATTTTAAACATCTGCCTGTGGTCTTATATTTTTTGTCAGTTATTTAAAAAGGATGAAGAGATTACTGATGAAACACAGCCATTTGACAAAGCATTCATATTGTAATTAGAGAACCTCCTATCTAGCATTATTATATAAACACACACATTTGTTTTTGATGTAATACCATTGATTTCAGTAGAGTCAGTTACATCAAAAATAAGACCAAAGAGAAGACAGCAGTTCACAAAGGAAAAACAGAGATGAAAGGCATAACGTTTAATGTAACATAGCCAACTGAAAAACAGGATGACTCCCATACCTAAAAAGTGCACGTACACACTAAATCTCCCTTCCCAAACAACAAATGAAATGGAGGTGAAAGCAAAGCTGTCCTCCTTCAGGTCAAATTGTTTCTGGAAATGAGAGCACCAGGGGATGATTTGACTTAAAAATAAAGACACGAAAAGTGACTACAAAAATGAAGGTAGTTATCAAGCTTAAATGTTTGGAATCTGCCTCCCTCAAATGCATTTTGCATCATTCTACCAGCCTCCACTGAACACACTTCCTCCAGTGCTATATGGGTAAATCTGATCCTCTGGATTTCCTGCAGTAGCCAACATATGCCACAGCCTGGGTTCAAATTCCCTGACAGCTCCATTCTTCTTCTCCCACAAATAGCAATTTACTATGGAAAAATTTCAAAGTCTGAGTAAAAAATAATTTAATGATCACTTGACAAGCAACATGAAAGGATAAGGCAAGCCATCTAAAACCTTAGGTTAGGTGATAAACATCTAAACCTGCCAAATCCCAACTTTTAATTTTGAATGTCTTAGAATTTATATTTATTAGGTATCTCTGAAATTAGTATGAAGTTTACATCTTAATGGAATTCAAAATTTTCATTGGTAACGCATACTTAATGTGTGTATTCTGAGGAGATGGACATCTGTCTTTCTAAACTAAGACCCCTCTGCTATCCCCCAGATTTAGGCACACAAGAATATTAAGTGTGGCTAAACCACCAGGAGTAGTCAGGAAAGTCATGGCTGTACCTCAGCCAAGAATGCTGACAACGCCATTCATCTTTTCCTAACAGTCTAGTAGTTAGACCATTCATCTATGATGCATTTAGGACCTTTTATCGCAAAGGGGATTGAATCCTCAGTTCCTGCATTCCAGGAAAATGCCACAGTCACCAGGCAAATATCTTGAATCAGACTATTTTTCACTCCTCTTCCAAAAGCTAAACACAGGATAGTCTGTCCAAACCCAGTACTTGACACTCATCAGGGAACAGAACAGATGACACAGGCCTCTCTCCATGAAACATATACACATTTTTATATTGGCATTGGATAAAAACCAGCCTGAAGAGATTTAATTGTCTTCTGGAGATACCTAACCTGTCTATAGCCACTGGGGACGGAAAATTCAATGTCCCAGTGGAGACCTAGATAGACACCTACTTCTCTGGCTGGGTAGCAAAACTGGGCACATTTGCTCATGTCCTTGGCTCAGGCACTTAGGCCGTGCCTAGTTATGAATTCAATTCAAAATTTGTATTTATCATAAAGAAATTTCATCCTATAATTGATGTCCTAGTCCAAGCCCCTTGTATGTCAAGTCTCACAAAGTGAAAAACTCACATAATTGGCTTGTACCTGATCTTTTCCACATTAGAGCTGTGTGTCAAACATCTAGAGGATGTTACAGGAGGAGGATGTTCCCTCTTCACCCAAAGCAGCCCTGCACGCCTCTCAGCTACAGTAATCCCTATAACTGAGGTAGTACCATTCCTGAAGACATCACCTAGACCACTACTATATGCATCTTGAGTTGTATGAGTCACTTCACATGGAAGACAAGAATTTACCTCAGAAGTCTGCAAAATACCATCCTTCATTAAAATACATCAGTGATTAGATAATAAACACCACCATTCAATCTTATCCCATCTAGCCTAAAGCATCTTTCAAATGGGTGACAAAACTCCTTTAAGGCCTGTCCAGAGGGGGAAGGATTCAGAAGGCTGCCTCTACTGTCATAAGAACTAAGTACCAGTCTTCCTGTACCCTTGAGAATATATATTAAATTTTTTGTATATATTTGACATGGCCACACCACAGCACCACAGAATATATCATTCTTTTGAGGCTGGAACAATTACAAGAATTGTTCTGTGAAATAAAAGAACACACTCAAAACAGATTCTCTGGACTTCATGGAGAAAAAGAAAGAGAGGCAGGAAGAAAAAGGAAAAGAACAACATCAAGAAGAAGCCCTCAGGAATAGTAGCGTATGTGGAGATCTAATGATTCTCACTTTATTTCAAAGTAATTGATCATTTTGTTATTGTTAATGATTTTAAGGTTATAGGAAGTGAGTTCACTCTGCCTTAAGAGAACATCTCCCACATCAGTGCGTATTATGTTTCATGAAATTTAGTGGAGACATCCTCAACTTTCTATTTAAAGACTTGACTCTGCACACTTTTTACTGCTAAGTCCAAACTTGCTGTGATCACACACTTATTCTACTGAAGGCCTAATTCTGCTTAGAGGATGCATAAGTCTGAGGTAATACTGAAATGAACCCTTCCATCCATCCATTCCCTTTCAGTCACATAAAAGAAGATGAAATATCACTGCACAGCACAATTCAGTGACAAGTTCCTGTGACCAGTGTCTGTCTGAACACACAACTAATCTCTGTGAGAAAAATTAAGTCTGTCTGATGACTCAAAGCAATTTCAGAGTATCACAACTCTTCCCCTCATACAGTTTATGAGTGATTCCACTATGACTTTCATAAAGATTGTTAAAAATTAATCAGAAGATTTGAGCTGATAAAGACCAATCAGTTAATCTATTTCATATCCTACCAATACAAGTTCGATCCCCACAGTACTCTTTCTAGGTCTTTGTCCAAGCTAGCTTTGAACTGAACAATTACTGGAGTTTCCGGGTCTGAGAAACTATTCCATAGCCTAATAGACTGAACTGCCAATTTTTTTTTTCTCCTAAATTTTTCTCTGTCCATCCTTTCATCTCTGCAGGCCACCTTATATGCTTCCTCTTCCTCTATGATTTTACGGTGTTGAATTAGTCATGGATTGTTACTGGCTTCACCTCTGTCTCCCCTATTAGCCATCATTTTGGTCAGTTCAAGAAATTTTTGTGCTTCATGTAACTCTACACAAACAATTCTACATGTTGGTTGTTATTTGATTTTCCTGTCGGATTGGGATGTGGTTTAACTACATTTTCACAGGAGCTATTATCAGTTACATTTTAGCTCCTTCAGAGATTTTTACATTGTCTTTCAATCTTTATGGGTATCCTTTTAAATTCCATTTAAGTCTTAACTTGGTCAGAAATCAGTTGCTAAGCTTCCACCAAAGGCAAATTGAAGTAAATTTTGAGGGCAGACAGAAAAGGACATGAAGATTCATAAACACCTGAGAAGTTCCAGAGGTCTTCAGAATACCTTGGTCTGAGAAGCAAAGTAAATAAGCTCTAGCACTTGAGTTAGTGTTTACTGCATCCACTCTAACTGAAATGAGTGTTTCAGCATGTAAAATATGCCCGAGTACCCAGAGGACACCTAATCTGCTACCAATGCTCAAACCATGCCTAAGTCACCTGTAAAGCTCTGAATCCAGCACAAAAACATGACCAAGGGAGAGGAGTACACAGGTCTTATACATATACTCAATGGGGCAGGGGAGTGGGGGAAGCAGTTGTAGGATCAGTACTTGGTGCTTCCTTCTCACTCAGAGGAGTCCCCTTCTTACTAGGCCACAAATTTAGGCTATTTTTAACTTATTTTCATCATTTGCAAGCATCAGTGTTGAATTGCTTTCTGCATAAGAGTTTCCAAAAGGACTACAAGGGGCCTCACCTGGAATATGCCCCAGTCTGGCAGGTAGTGTGATTTGTGGAACAGTGTGGCAACCTACTCTCGATGATCTGTGGCTACTTTAAATGTCCTTTTCTTGTTTCCTTGATCTCTGCTGGGCTGGTATGGATCTCCGGTACTAAAGGAAACACCATACTGGGCCTGCATGCTTCCCTCCCTAAATCTGGCCCCTATCAAAAGATTTAGGGCCTCAATTATTATTTGCACTTGGCCTCCAAAATTTACAACACACTTTAGCCCTGCAGTTCTCAGCCAACACCTTTTTAGCTACTCAGAGAGATTAAATACTTAATTTTCATTGATACCATGCTTTCCCCTCTTCCTCCTGGTTTTATTTTTATGACTTACCGGTCAGAACTGGTTCCTTGCAAGCATTTTTTGGCTGTATTATCACATGCCCAGCTACGTCTCAGGAATGTTCCTCCCACAGAGCTGACCCATAGCAACATCCTGCTTCCTTTCCAACCACCAAAATTATTTCCTTAAGGGAATATCTTTCAGTTTTAGGTGAAATCCAGATTTCTTTACTATACCTAGAGCTGTCCAATATCCATTAGTAAGAATAAATATTTCTCCAGAAATCGATCTGTCACCACATTATTCACAGAGGGACAGCATACAAATTTAGAATTGTGACGTATGTCCTTATAAATGCTTTGATGTAAATGGGGAAGCGTATTAGAGAGTAGACAGGCTACCTTTAAAATCCCTACTCCAGAAAAGTACCACATCCTCCACAGTTCAGGACACAGGCTTTCAAACATCTTATTCCCTTTACATAGAGTACACCAGTGTATTTCATATGAGGGATGTATTTCATATGCTTTGTCTGCACCTTAGGGGCAACTTTTAGAATTCTTTGGTAAGTGCAAATGGGGAAGAATAGCAACGTTAGCTGAAAAAACTAACTAGGTATCCAGCAGCAGTTGCTGATGGCCCAACAGGCATTGGAACGGTGTAATAAAGGCAGACATACCCCATAGGGTTTGGCCTAGGTTAATTTAAACTGCTCTGTATCTACATTATTCTGGGTCAATCTGCAGTACTGTAATCAGGAGCTGATGTGGTCAAAAACTAACCCGTCAAAAAGTGATGCCTGTTTGGCATCCCAGACATTTCCACAAGCACTTAGTGCCTGCCCAAAAAAGAGGTCAAGCACATACAGCCAGAGTGGGCTAGAAGAATGGGATTGGGGACAATCTGGATTTAGACTGGTTTAGGTTACCATGAAGCTACACTGTCGGTTGGAAGAAAAGGTCCTATTCTTCTGTATTTTGCTGTTTGGTTTTATTGTCCCACCTTTGCCTGGTTTTATTTGTATCAAGGATCAGCCAGTTCTGTTCACTTCCAGCCTCCTGTCTCAGCCTCAGAGATTGCTAATCTCTAATGAAACACAGGAATAGCCTGAGCCTTGGGCTATCATTTTACTGTGACTCAGTAAACTGAATTGTCTTTCTGCATACCCTAGCATGCCCATATGCAAATGAACAGGAGAAGCAGGTAAGAACGGTCTCACAGGCAGGAGTCAACCAAATCGAAAAAGAGGCAACCTTATTCTTTGGGTCTACCCCCAAGGTAAAGCAAGCTGTGTACAGACATACTGCTAAGTACCAGAGCTTTAGTTCAGATACTTAATGAAAATATAGAAGGGGAATATCGGAAAATAGAGATGCCTGTTACGTGCCTGCCTTCTACAGATTTTCAATAACACTTACGACCTTAGCATCTTTTATGATTTTGAAACCATTGTTAATAAAATAACATTAGACCTTTCACAAATCTGTCACTTTCTGGGCCACCTTGACCTAGATCAATATGCTGCTGTTAACAGTTATTATGTGCTGTTCACAGCTCCTCCATCCGTACCTTGTTGAAATGGCAGTTTTCAATTTGACAGGCCTTCCTGAATTAATTTTCAAGTCTGATTTTAAGAAATAATGTGTCAAATTATTATAAAACCCCTAGTACTATAACATCTATTTCATTTTCTTTATTCACTGGTGGGGGTTTTTTTTCAGTCCAAGAATTCTAGCTTGCTTTCAATGATTTAACAGAAGACTTTGCAGGTATTTTTTAAAAAAGAAATGCTCCAAAATGGATATATATGTGCAACAGCTTCATCTTCTAACACTTGTACCATGAACATTCTCACTATGCAAAATGGATGTGTAATAATTTTAGCATAATTTTAAATTCTTGATGTTGATGTAACATACCAGTTTTCAAATTCCACAGTTTGCCATTATGTGCCCACAAAAAAACATGATTTAAACTAAATACTCAAGTTCTGTGTTGTCTTTTCCAGCTGCCTTCCTCATTTGCATTATCAGGTTTATTTTTATTTCAGCTTGTATGATGTATCCTGTAGTCCCCTTCAGTTCAACTACATGGCATTTGGCATCTATGGAATCACTTATTACAAACAATGTGTTGTGCTACTTAGAGAGAATCAAGGAACTGCACAAGTGATCTTCAGGGTTGTTTCCTCAGTCTTTCTTTGCAATCACTTATTAAATTAAATTTGATTTTCTCATATACATGAAAGAAATCAGAACCCTCAGACAACGTCAATCTATCATGAAGCATACACAGTAGGAGTGGGCAGCGCTGTATCAAATTGTCTGATTTAGCAGATAGGGAATGAAATCTAGTTGCTTAACACAGGCAGCTAGTGAACTAGCCTCTCCTCCACGCCTTCCGGCTGTCACCCTACAACAGCACTGGTCTATAGGTTCTGTGTCATTTATGCTCACCCTATGCAAGATGCCTTCAATACCCTTAAATATCTGAATGCATTATAACAGTAAGTGGAGGAAACTAAATCCCATTCCAAATGTTTACCTGTTATGCTAAGAATTGTCAAAACATAAAGAGTACCCAGTATTACCATTACTAATATGACCATGGTGCAAGTTTTCTTTTTCCCTTTTTGTCAATCTCATTTTATTAGTGTACTAATTCTTAATATGTTGATTTCTTAGACAAGTTACAATGCTACTTCAATATTTGGAAAGGCCTATCTAAATGTAAATGGTGACTAAGGTGCTAAACAATAGTAACAAAATCTAGTATGGACCTCTTCACATCTATTTTTTGATGGACCTGCAGTTTTCCACACAGAGACCTGAATCATCCATTATAGCTCTCAGTTGTCTATGCCCTGAGCCTTCCATTTTTAAAATTCAGGGTTTTTTTTTTAGGTTTTGAGGAGACTGATGAGAATCTTACTCCCATATAAAAAGACAATTTTTACTGATGTACTGGAAAATTACAGAATTTGGAAAGAATTCCAAATTAAAGCATGTTTTTTATCAGGACCAGCTTAACATATTAAGCAATCCTTAAAATGCATCTTTTAAAGTTTTTTATACAATGAGTATTTTCAGATGTCCACAATTTATTGGGTGGGTTCACACTATGACGTAGCAGTCAGTGAACTCCCCAAGTTATGGATGTAGTTTTATTTGCATGTCAGAATTCTTGTTTCAAAGCACACTAAAAATAAAAACCATCCATGCAGTTTTTTGTTCGTTTTTACTGAAAACAGAATTTGTTCCACAAAACCATGAAACAAATGATTGGAAACTTATTAGTACTGCCTGGGGTAGAATCTGCTTTTGTTTACTTACTCAGAGTGACAGTTCAGACCTCAAATGGATCAGAATGTAGCTCACTTCACAATGAAGTGAAGAACAAACTTATTTTAAATATAGATTAATCCATATCACAAAGAAAAATCATAGTTCGTAAGCATTAATCAGTAAAGTAGTTTTACCTCACTGAATCTAAATCTGTCCTGTCCCTAAATGAGCATAGTAAGACAGAACTGAATGCTAGAACTTCCCAGTATGAATATAAGTTAAGAAAAAGGGATCCTGAAAAAAATCAATCTCTAGAATCTTAACTATCTATCTGAAAATTTAGTTTATTTGTACAGGAATTGCAATATTTTTAAAATAAATACCCACACAGAAATGGGTATTCATATTTTCTGTAACTTTATAAAGCACAGGAAAACATGACGCTACTGTAATTCCCCATTAAAATCTGGAAATGTATGTTCTGAAAGAGAAGAAACCCTATGTTTCTCTATTTTCTTCCATGGAATTACTCAGGGTGTTAACCAATCATGATTTCAGATTAGACACTTTGCTCCAAGTTATTCTTGGAGTAAACTGTGGTCTCTTTTCAGGAACTGTGAATCATTGAACGTCAGTAGACCCAGTATTCAGCATTCAGGATAGAGGAACGCACCTAACTTTTCAGGTGGTTCTTCAGGTTTTGGACAACTCCTTTCAACATAAAGTCCACAAAAATCACAAAACCTTTGCTAGCATTTTGGATTTAGGACTTCAGGATCAGTTATTTGCCACAAAGTGTATTTTGATAAGGATGATGGAAAATAGAATAGGTGGGTTTCAGTACATCGGTATGACAAAGGAGTGCAAAGCTTTGAAAAGAGTGTACTAGTGGAAGCAGTAATAATATGCAAGAGAACTTGCATATTACAAGGCAATAGTGTGGGCACACTCTATTTAGGTTCTTCAGTTTAATAAGGATTTCATTTCTATTTAGCTTCTTCAGTGCATGAAGGACTGTCCTGTTTTCAGCTGGGAAGCACTTAAGACCATCCCTGGGGCCATGAAGACCATCCCACGACTCTACTTGTAAGCTTGTCTTAAACTACCATTTTTTTTGTAACACAAGAGTTAGAAACATGACTTTTAACCTTTCTGAGACTTAAGACATCCAATTCACAGGCTAACTTGGTGGAAATTAACAGAAAGGAATCTAATTCCAGTACTGCAGTGATGACCCATTTATAAGTTATGATACCTTTTGCAAACAATTAGAGCAATGGAAACTACTGAGAGCATAAAAATGTCTTGAAAGCCATGCAAATAAAACAATAGGCTAAATCTACGTCTTGGGGTACAATCTATAGAGTATGCACTGAAGCACATGGCTATGACATGTCAAGAATTAGTATTTTCTCTCATAATTAACACTAGTACTACAGAGAATAATATAAAATTAATACAAAAATATTAGTAAGCTTAGTTAAAGCACTGGACTGTAACTAGGACTGATGATGTAGATATGCAGTTAGATTAAATGAAAAGTTAATTATGACTAACTTAGTTCTGGTAGTTCGTATGTACAGTCACACATCCAAATATCACAAATTTTTCATCTTCTGCAGAAGTTCTGCCCTTTCTCAACCTGGTATATAAATATTAAAAGTAGAACATATAAACGTTTTAACATCTAAAAGGTATTTCAGGCTAGCTTCCAATTAATGTGGTAGTGGTTTCAGAAAACCTTATTCAAGTAGCTATTTCAGGACCCCCCTACTGAGACCTGAGTTCGTTTTAGAGGACTGACTTTGTGATGCATAATGTTTGATGAAACAGTGGTCTCAGAGCTCATGAGGCTCTAACTGGCTGACAGCAGGAATTAAGAATACAGATGGTTCTTGGTGACAGCAGGGATAGTGATTTTCTTAACCCACATTTCTAGAAAACCAAGAAATTCAGAGGAACATGGCTGAGGATGATCTGCAAGAGAATCAGGCTGATTTAATGGTCTATTTCACCACATAAGTGTATTTGTGAGAGCCCTTTCTGCTGCTGCTAAGATCTCTCACAAGGCAGTGGCAGGCATGCCATCATGAAGAGGGCCACACAGAAAAAGAGAAGACAGAGAAGAAAGACATCAGGATGCACAACTGTGCATATATGCGGACTCTGAAGCGAGGATGTACTCCTGGTCCCACAGCTTAAATATAGCCAAAGACTGTTTCCCCAACAATCTTGGCTATGAATGACAAAAAATCCAGGATGATAACTTCCTGCTTGTTTCTAAAAGCTGTTCTTTGGATTGGGATGAAGGGATACACCAACCTCCTGAAAAAGAACCTCCATAATCTTGGTCTGTATGTAGTGGTTTTGTTACAGTTAGGACAGTGGGAGATCTCAGTAGATGAACTGCTGACAAGTGGATTTAATGTATCTGTTTCATAAGCTGACCACTTCTCACAATGGGGAAAAGGGAAACTTAATTTGGCATGGCATGCATGTCTGCATCATTCCACTGCTCTAATCTGGTGATGCCTGAAACCTTATTTTGGTGGGTATTGTGTCCTGGAATGACACAGAACTAGAACTGGTGGGATGTCAAAAAACTTCCAAAAACAGCTTAACAAAATAAAATCACCTGAACTGTGAAGATGTGAAATGCACATTTAGAAACACTCAAGAGTTGTAACATAGGTGAGGCCAAGTACAGGAATGCCAGGGTTATGGAATATCTAACAACAACATTAGTATCACCAATAAGGACATGTATAAATAACAGTATTTTTATTATAAAGTTACTCCGAATTTCTAAACCTCTTAAAATATTAACTCAGGACTTCCAAATTCACTAAGGTAGGTAGCTAAAGATTGTTACTCTTATTTTTACTGCTGGGGAAACTGAGGCAGAGAGGTTCAGTGACTTACCCAAGGCCACAGAGGGAGTCACTGTCAGAGCCGGGATTAGAGCTCAGGAGTTTCTGGCTCCCAGTCCCAAGCTCAGACCACTAGACCATGGCCTCAGGACATTTCCAGCTGGTCTTCAGTCTAAAAAAAAGTAAATTCTCAAGTATGTTACAAGTATGTAACATATATATATATTTATTCTTACTTTGAATGTAATGGTATGAATGAGAACACATTGCTCATAACTAAGTGATGAAAAGCAAACCATTAAATTTTATCTGAGTTACCTTTATCATACACGTGTATGATAAAGGTAACTCAGATACACATGTGTATGATAAAGCGCTGCAGAAAAATCTTGATTTAAATTGCAGCCAATACAAACAGCTATTGTATTTTTCAGGGTAAGGAACAAATCGCCTTTCCAACCCAGCCAGCATGTCATTTATATTAATGGTGAGGAATGCTAAGTTTCTCTGTGTGTAAGTAAACTCTATTAAGAAAGTCACGTCCCGTGGTGAAGCTAGATCCTTAGTAAATTTTACTAACTAAGCACTGAGCTCCATGTCAGAGTAATTACACCTTTTATCCACTGTGAGCTCTCTCTTAGCTTCTTCATACTCTTTAATTTCCCACTTCAGCTAATTTAGCAGTAAAATTGCAAAGGTTTTAAAAGGTTAGCTACTGAGGAACTGGTGCATGAATGTTCTGTTAAGCTCCATGCATTGAAATCACATCATGTAGAAGAAGGAATTAATTAAGTAACAATTACGTAGTGATGGATCATTGACAACATATATACACTTTAGTGCTAAAATTAGTTTCCCCTGTAAATCCAATACATTGTGTATCTTCTCATCCATACACTGGCAAGTTTTATACTCTAAAAGATAAAATGGACAGGTCCCTTAGCAATATCTTGTTTTTTTAAAAAAGTCATATCTTCCGGCACTATTAAAACTGCATAGTATTTTAAAAAATCATATAGCTTCATTTTTAAAAAAAAGAATTGAAAGAGCAATAAGAATAGCAAAAGGGGAAGAAATTTTTAAGGCAGGTGATTTTAAAGTGACTGTAAAGACATTTGTTATATGAAGGTACTTAGGATGTTGAAAGTGCTAACAATTGTGTAGTATTCTCTTGCTATCTTCTTTTACATGCTGCCATATTGTTTCCTTGTATTGACAGTCAGCTGCTTAATACATAGATTGGCAGTTTGCCCAGTCAAAGCTCAATTCTAAAAGCCTCTTAGCAGATGAAAAATCTTTGGTTCATTCACACCTTGTAGAAAGGATGACAGGGCAGAAGTGACACCCAGATCCACTTAGAGTATACTTTGAGTCTGATTTTCCGTTGCCTTGCACCTTGTGTAGTCATTTATAGCTGTGCAAAGTGAGCACAAAATGGGTATAAAACACTGCTACCCATGTGAGGAGAGAATTTTTATTTCGTTGCATTATTTCCAGAGGTGATCACAAGAAGTGTCAGGCAGTGAAAAAATCTGGCTCTGCATAAAAAGTCTAAACAATTTTGACACAAACCATAAAGTAGCATCAGCGCTTTCCAGACAGTTTACAGAAATTGCACTTTTGCTTTAGAGCAATAGGTATTTTAATTTGCTGCTTGCTTGGTATTTTCACAGAAAAATAATAGATGTTAAACTCACCTACATGAAACAATCCTAGTTCTTCCTTTTTTTGGTAGAAATATATTTAACTGTGAGTCTGACATAAAAAGGAACTCATGTCCTATATAAGATCTCTAGCAGTCCTACCTTTCCACATGCTACTTCTAAACCCAATACATTAAAAAGCTGGACTTCTACACAACCTCCTGGAATCACTGTGAAAGCTGGTATTATCACGAGAGCTGGTCTCAGTCCATCAGAGTTCAATACTGTTCTGGCTTTAGTGTGGGTGGCAAACTATTGTCTCAGCATTTACCAAATAATGATATGACTGCTATATGATCTACCACCACTACGATAATGCAAGACCTACGGCCAAGTATCTCCAAGATATAAACTAATATTAGCAGGAAAAGCCTGCAAATATTAGATTAACAAATATGTTTTAACAAAATTGATAGCTAACAAATTAAGAACCTAATCTGGCTGTTGCTGCAGACATGGTAAAGAATTATTTCCACTAAATGACAGACATTTAGTGTATAATAATTAATTCAATACGTTTGGACATTTGTTTCCCCATATTAAAATGGTGGCCATTTTTCTAGCTCTTCCCAGCCAGAAATCCTTCCCATTACACCGAAATGCAATGATGGGCCTGGCAGCTCAGGTGTGTTGATTAGAAGCAGAAATAGAAGTTACATGACTGCATCAGCAGCTGTTGACCTCAGAGTACTGTTACACAGTAAATAGTGTCTTCTGCTCTTTCTTTTAGAAAAGTTATTCTCTTTTAATCAAAGTCATGCATTTGATATAGTCACCCTAGGACACAGCTCCCAAACCTATTAACATTGTGCAAAGCTTACCCTTCAACCAAATGACTAAAGAACAAATGAACGTATTTGTTTATTCTTAATATTTCAGTAATACTGTACTATAGATTGGGGGTTCTTTAGCTTTTTTTTTTTTCTTTCTTTTTTCTTCCTCTAGTTTGGAGATGTTCTATTTTCTTTTCTTTCCGCCCCCCCCTTCCCCTTCTGGATTCAGTGCTTCTTGAAGTATTTTGAGTTGCTAGTCTGGCTTGACTGAAAAGTACTGTGTGTTTGTTGTGTGTCTGCATCTGTGATACCAACTGTTGAAGACTGCTTGATGTTAGATGAGGGTTTGTGCTCAGAGTTGTTCTACCATTGGCTCTCTGGCAGAATCTCTTCTCACCAATGTCAATGATGTCTCTGTGTGGAGGAAAGTCCCTTTTAAAACATTACTCTTGCCATGGCCTTAATTTTACTGATGGGGCATGGTAGTGATTTCATTTCTGTTAATCAAAATCATGAGTCATTCCATTCATGTCAATAGCATTAAAGAGATATACAGACAAGTAAGAGTTCAGAATCAGGCTTCTAGTGTTTAATCTGAAAGAATATCTGAATCACTTCATTAAAGATAGATACTGGAGAATAGATCCTCTGCTTACTTTGCATTACTAAGTCATGCCATTAGCATAAAACATCAAATAAAGAACTACAATGACAGCTGGCAATGTGTCACAGTACATGGGTTTTCTGTTGACCTCAGGTACAGAAAATATGCCTGAAGTAACGAGATTTAGGGTAATATTTCGAGTATGACAAAGTTACTGTATTGGGTCTCCTTGCCCTTGGAAGTTGGCGTTAATGTTTCAAAACCTTATTTCCTTCCTTTGGCTTTTTTTTATGTCACTCTTACATAACTTGAATGCAGAAGATCTAAAGGCAAACAATATTTAAGTAAGACCTCAAAGACTGAATTAAGTTGTATAGCCCCATCCACAACGAATATTATGTCTGGTAAATACAGGACATCAAAGCATCACAATTCATAAAGTTTTGTTTTGCAGGTATCTCATAAAGCACTATCAAATCTTCATTCTTTTTTAAAAAGAAAAAAACACACTAATTTTCCAAAATATAGACTTTCTAAAACAATAAAAGGTTTTGTACTGGTGTCTGTCTCCTGCTCAGACAGAGAAATTGTGCAGGGGATGATGGGCCTTAATTTAGTCCTCAATGATAAGTACTTTTAAGACTAAATATTCTTGAAATTGCACTTATTTAAATTACACTCAAGCTCCATGTAAATCTAAAAAAAGATTAGAAGTCTACCAAGCTATCAGAATATTGCTTTATTACATCTTTTCAAATTCTTTCCATTTATTAAATCAAAGAATTATTGGCATTTGAGAACATTTGCTAGAAATCTATTTGATATATTACAGGCCCTAGAAACTATTACTGTCATATATACTTCCAGCTTCACTACAAGCACATGCCCCAAGACACCAAATCAGACAGTTTATTGAGCAAACCAGGACCAAAAGGAAGCTGAAAGAAGGGAACTTTTATTGTGTTTTCTATGGGTCTCACTGACTGTCTCACTGCAAACTAAAGATCTATCTGTTCATCTTGCTTTTCCAGTAAAGTGGGAATATCAAAAATATTTTCTTCTCAATTCCCAAGGAAAGCTTTCTTTTTGCCCTGCTAGACCATGTGTTCAGTTTTATACCCTACACTTCCTCAGCATAAGAAAATTCTTCTACAGTGAAGTGATAAGATACTGTCTTCAGGCTGAATAGAAATGTTGGTTAAACCACTGGTACCTTTTAAGAAAACCTTGATATAATTTTGACTCTTAGTAGCTGTGGGAATTACCTATTTTTCTTGGTTTTGTGATTAACATTGCTATGTATTTCAGTAAGCACACTTGGGCACATAGCTTAATTATAACACAAGAGACTTCACATATCTTTGCTGAAAAACAATTAGAAATCTCACTCTTTGTTTTTCAATAAACTAAAGTGAATGAGAAACTGAAGAAATATAGAAGTCACCTACCGTGGTTGTCTTTATCCGTCCTCCTGGTTGTGTACAGGTCCAGCCTGATTTATTGATTAGCAAATCACAGCCTTCTCCTTCTAAACATGGAAGCATTTCACACCACTGTTTTGTTTTGATAATTCGTGCTATGGAACAGAAAAGAAAAGACAAAAAAAAAACAAAACCAAAACAAATTGGCAGGAGAATTCACATTTCACTTATCTCTAAACACTTTCCCATTTGAGTTGTCTATTTTCATCATCTGATAATGCAGCTGTAGGTTATGATGTAGACAGCTCTAGGCAATTTACAAAATTATTTACACCTGCTGTGCCAACAAATTTCATAATAAAAACAGAACTTCAAAACCAACAATAAAACAAAAGAGAGCTCTGTTATAAATCAAAAGAGTATAAAAGTTAGCTAACTTTTAAATTCCATGCTCCTTACAGTCAAGGAAATATTGTTGGGGGGCTAACAGCTGAAGACTTACTATCCTAATTAATCATTATTGTAGCCTGAAAGTGACCAGAGGGGGATCCATTGTGTTAGACTGTATAAACCTGAGCAGACACCCCTTATCCTGAAGCGCTTACACTGTACATAGACATGAGACACACAATGGAGAGAGAAAAGCTATAATAGTTAGAGGGGTCAACATAATGACAGCAATTGTGAAACTGTGATACTTGCAATCGTAGGGATATAGTTAGGGGTAGGAACTAGGAAGATAAGGACAGGTGTTGAAAGAAGTGAAGGTTGGGAAATCACAGGGAAGGAGGCAATAAGCAGAGGGAAAAGACTGGAACAAACACTCTATTACCCTATTACTACAAGGGGAAGGAAGTCTAGTCAGGAAGGTCCCTAACTGTCTGAAAGGTGGTTCTGTGTTTTTTGGCTCCTCTTAATTCTTGCATCTCTGGTAAGCTGGTTCTGCAAAATTTCCTCAAAGTCACACACAGTAAGTAGTCTTGGAACAACAGAGCTCTGTGTGCATTCAAGTAGATGCAGAAGAGCTGTAGGGAGAAATTTTTCTCCAAGGCAGGGAGAAAAGGGGCTTTAGTTCCCGTAGACTTCTTTCTGGATTATACTACTACTACTTCTTTTGAGTTACTCTCTGTAGTAACTTTCTCCTAGAATATCAATCAATATGACTAATATCTAATATTTCATTATTCTTTCACTCTCCCCCTGTAGACAAAATTGTAGGGTGGAGTGTTTGGGATAATTTTTATAAAATGTGTAGACAGAGATGCACTCACTTGCATGGTACCATATACTCATGTTAAACAAGGTGAGGTTCTCCAAACAATCTGTCTTTTACTCTCAACTGTAAAGCTTGCAGTTCACAGAAAATGATCTTCAGTTCCTTCAGAGATCATCTCAGCAATCCTGGGCTAGACTGTAAGAAAGCTTCACCACCTCAATTTGTATGTAAGTGTCCTAGGCCTCAAGTGCAGACCAAGTTCCAAAGTTCCACACACAAAGACACAGATCACATCCTCTTCTATGCTGATGTGTGACACCAATATATTCCATATATCTTCAAAAGTCATGAGACCAACAAAAAGAGAATTATAGGAGAAATACTTAGCAAGGTAAGTGTACAAGAAGTTTATGATGCTCCAAATTAATTTTAGGTCCAGGGAGCTTAAAAGCGGGCATTTATACGCCATGGTGGTTGAAGCTTTTTATGCTCACTTGAACATGTGATTCAGCCTCCCTATGCTCCTGACTTCCTCTATCTGGAACTACCTAAGAATACAATTCCCAGTGCCGCTGGGTCATGGCAAGAAATAGAAGTGTTATTTAAAGTCTTTTAATAAAATCCTTTCCAATTTTTTGACATGAAACAACTTGTGTCCTCAGTCCCGGTACAATTGTTGGTAGGCCCTAGCAATATAATGAACACTTATTTCTTTCAGTGGAATCTCAATATGAAATTCATATTAAGATTTTCATTATAAAAACCACTTTAGCTCCCAAACGTCTACATTGGAATTTGCACTGTTCATTAGACAATATATTTATATTGCTGAAGGAATGATTCCCAAACAATTTTCATAACTAGAATTTTTTGAAGCAAAACTGCTAAGTTTTTATAGTGTGTAATATACAGAAATTTGGATTGTGCTTGGGGTCCGTAGGTACTGCACTACTGAGAACTGGATCATACCACTTTTTGAGGCTAACATCTCCTATGTAACAGATAATAGCCCATCCTTTCCAAGTGAAGGCATGCATACAGTTGCAGGCTTTACAGAAAAAGCTCAGTAAAATGGCAACACCAAACCTCACCCATTTGCATGCATATCTTTTGCAATGCAGATATGGAAATGTCTATTTCTTTCAATGTTTCAACAATATGAAGGATCACTGAAAGACTGAATAGTCAAACTCAAAAATATATACTAAATTGCCTCTACTGTCTGAGGTGGGAGGTTTTCCTGGAAAAGTAATTTGAACTAATCTTTAAAAAAAATATGTTTCTCTCCTTTGTGAATTACTCTCAGTGTTTGCTTGGTTGCGCTCTCAGAACACAGCTATCTGTAATATCACCAACATACGGAGTCCTTGCTCTGGGTATTCGCTATATACACACAAATTTAGAACACACTAAGAGTATTTTACAGAACATAAAGTCTAAAATATTACTGTGTTAAGTTCATGCATTTAGGCTTTGAGAATTGGAACAACTTCTTTTGCAGGAAAAAACTACCCGGCTCACATGAAACGAATCAGTACCAAACCGGCAGTGCAGGATATGTTCTGCAGGATCAACACCAGTAACACAACAAAGTAAAGTGTAGTACGAGACACCAGATGTTCATGAGCCCTTGCAGAGGCCTGCACACGCTTCGGAACTAACCCCAAGCACCCCCAGCAGCCAGCCACACACCCCCTGCAGCGGCCTGCGGCAGCCCCCCCAGCAGGGTGGGCACCGGCTCCAGGGCCACCCCTGTGGTGAGGCAGCCCCCGGGGTCTCTCCTCCCCATCCAGCTTTTGGACCTGACCCTCGCTTTGTTTCAAAAGCCTGGCAAGCGCACTCGCCCCCACACTGCCGCTGTCAGAGGCCTCGGTCACTGGGCCGATTGCCATGAGCAGGCCGAGCGGGTGCCCTCACGCCAGGGAGTGCAGCGAGGCCTGGACCAACACTCGGTCTCTGACACACGCACAGTCCCAGTTTCGAAAGAGAGGCCATGATCGTGTCTGGGATTACATCTAATTTTGCATTTTCACTTTTCAGTTTGTCCATTAAAGCAGAGAAAGTATCACGGTGAAGCGAAATGCATAATATAGGGAGGGAGCAAAGTATGCAACAATTTTATCAGGGTAATATCAAGAATTTCTACCAGTAATTGAAACTGAGTTACGCTAGTCAAAGTGAAGGAATACGATGTATTTCCTGAGGCAGTATAGCTGCCTTTTTAGTGTGTATATTCAACAGGGGTGAAATTCAGCCCTCTGCAGACGAGACAGCAAAAAGCCTATCAGATTCTTCAAATCCACTCCAAGCTCCATTATAAAGAATTAAGTGGCACTTAAACGATATACAGGCTTTGTGCTGACCTTCTGCAAAGAACAGAATTTCATCTTATGAATCTGAACTGATACTACTTTGCATCTCCTAAGAAGAGCTGTGCCCCCTCGCTTAAACTGAAGTTAATCGGAACTGACAGCACTCAGCAAATGGTAGAGTTGCTTTCCTGGGTAATACCGTTTGAACTGGAGAACAAACAGAGTCTATCCAAGGGTTTCTCACACGAACAGTTCAAATAGTTCTGAGGTGTTGCAGACAAGCAGAGGTTATATAAACATGACACCAAGCTACCCACCAAGGTGTTCTTAACTGTTTTGTATGATAAAGCAATAAGCAATGGATTTCCAGTTATTAGTAAAAAAAATAAATAATTCTCTATTCATGATCAGTATAGTCCAATCTAAGACTGATCAACTGAGTAGCGTTTCAGAACACCGCAGATAATTTTCTGCTAAATACTGCAACTAGACATTTTGTCAGTAAGGTCCTCGCCTGGTTTAACATTATATATATACTTTCCTATATAAAATCAGCTTTATTTTCTATACTGTCTTTTCACACATTCACTCTGCATTCGGGCAGTTATCAGCTGCTGCATCTCTAGCCAATCTAATAACTGAAAATCATGAACTTTTTGTGATAGCACAAAAGTAAGATAAATCTTGTTCAGCAGCAGTAAGTACAAAAACTTACTGCCACCTAAAATACCTGAGATTAAGACACTCAGATTCTTACAGTTTGTTTTCTCTTGTTTAATGTTGGAGAATAAACTTGGAAATAAAAGTAAAAATTATATTTTTTTTTTTTAGTCAAATGAGAATATTGATTAAACCAGCATTTGGGTACTGAGATTTAAGATTTCTGAATATGTTGTTGCTCCTATGCACAAAAAGGTGGAGTGTGAAATGAATATTTACAAATCATAATGAAAACCATGGTTGAGGAATCTAAATAAAGTAGAAAAAAGATGGCTCAGTTGATGTTTATTAGTCAATTCCAGATGCCTGAAGTAGCAAATGGAAGATTCTTTGTAGTGGGGAGGAGGGAAAATTTCTGATAAGCCAGATATACCATTTTGAAACATGCTTCTTAAAAGTGAACCTACCTCACCTATACTTCTTATAGAATGATGTTCTCCATGTTATTTATTTTTTAATGAAACTTTTAGAACTTAATACAAGCTTAAAGTATGCATTGAAGAAAATATTTCCTTTTTGGTTTTCATACATTATTTCACTGTTCTTTTCCTTGAACTTTGAAAAAAACCTGATCAGCATAGCTTATTCCCAAAGTTCAGAAATGCCATTGGATTCATCAGTTTAGATGTAGCTAGACAAACACATTTATCCTAGTGTTCCTCGCCCTATTAACTCTGAACAGGACCCACATCTTTTATAATTAGCCACCTCCAACTGATCCCAACTGGTTTCATCATCCCACTTCTCTCCCAGTCGCTCTGTTCTCTTTGCCTCATGTTTTTCCTCCTCCTATTTTTTTCAGCTGTAGCCTTTTGCTCCGACCATTTCTCTCCTCTGCCTGATTCAGTACATATACACTGCCTATGTATCTGAGATCCCAAAACACTTTGCAGAACTTATTACACTTAGCTATTTTACCTATGACTGATAAATGCTGTTCATTGTCCCCATTTTGCACAGGGGTTAATCAACTTGACCAAGGTCACACAAGAAATTTGTTGCAGAGCTGGAAACAAAACCTCTGAATTCTTAGTGGTCACTAGCCTGGAGACCTTTCTCTGTCCCACTTACCTTCAGAAAGAGAGCGTGCTTTAATATTATAAGTATAAGAAATTAAACAACTACAACAAATATGCAAAGTAATAGGTTTTTAAAGACATACATCAGTTAAATTGCAGCAGCAGGAAAGAGACCAGCAGAAACAGAAAGTGAATCACAGTACTGTAATAAGACATTGCAATCATGAACTGCTTTTAGAGCAGCAATTTGACTGTAATAGTGCATAAGCCCCAAATGTTAATCTATTTTACTACACAACAAGGAAACATCACAACCCTTGGACACCTTTTCCAGCAGTCATTCTGCTCCACTTAAAAAATTGGAAGCAGTGCTAATTCACAAAGAGTTAGCTCATCTCAATTATTTATAGGGCATCTAGACCAAAGACTATTTGGTTCTAAAAACAGCAATATAGCAATGTCTAGACACCCATTTTATCATTTTGCTCTTGCTGTCAAGTTTGGGAGGGATACTTGAGCAGAAGTTGAGAAATATGCAGAAAAAAGTGATCTCCGGTGAGCTACAGAGAGGTTACAAATTGAGACCAGGTAACTAGATGAAGAGTAATAGACTGAATGACAAGGCAGAGGCTTTTCCTGCAGCTCTCCCCAGTTATAGTTCCAGTACAGGAGAAATCCTACTGCAACCCCAGGATTGAGAAGAGACCTTCACTATTGACCTGCTCCCTGAAAAAGAATGAAAACCTCGGTTTACCACAAACAGTGCCGATTACACTACAGACAACATATATTTGGGAGAAGCAGGATAATATACAGGAGATAATCTCCAAATTATGCAGTCATCCATGCCATCCCAAAGGACTGCCTAAGGGGCACTCCTGCCAGTTACGTGAATGGTCCCTAAGAATTCAGCTGTATCATAACTAGTTGCTGTATTAAGCTGTGTGACTGTAGAAACTTTGTAAATCACAGCAGCATAGGTTTAACTTGAAAACTACTGCATTTAGCAAGGCATCCAGGCACAGTATTAATATGTAATAAATCCCCAGAACACCAGACAGAAAATAACCCCCCAAAACAAATAAACAAACAAAGAATTAAGTAACAAAAGCTGAAGTAGAATCCAGATTCTAGGAGCACTCTCATGAAAATCAACAGCTCTTATCTTCTTTCCTGTTTGTGTCTCCAATTAGCAGAATTTCCTCATCACAGTGCGCCCCAAAATAAATAAATAAATAAACAATGAAAATGAGATATGAGAGTAAATGCATAGGGACACAAGATATCTGACCTTTTTGTAGTTTAGAAACAAGCACCTATTTACCTGGTCTCTCTCTTCTCAGTTCTTTGAAAACCTTAATACCGTGTGACTCGGTGATCTAGTAATAGGTATCTTAGGTTTGTTTACATTCAGATGTTGAAATATTTGTATGAAAGAAGCACTATCCTAAAATGGAAAATGCCCTAAAAATCAGCTTCACAGCTAATTCATGTCTGTTTAAATTTTTATTTTCAAGGCCCAGTTTTCTTCTATTTATAATTGCTCTCACTTGAATTTGTAATACATCTCCACGTTTGTTCTCGACCCCTTAGCTTTTTGCTGGCAATTGCCACAATTGCTTACACAGAAAAGTAATACAGTGAATGTAACATATTTTTCAAATGCTTACAAAGCAGTCTAACAGAAACAGAAAAAAAACCCAAACACACCAATCCAGTATCTTCTACCAAATCACACAGGGTCACAACAAGAATCCTGACAGTCATAATAAATAATATTAATAATTATTTATTATTAATAATAAATAAAAGATAAAACCTACACGTTTAATTTTGTTTAGGTACAATACATGTACTCCTAGCCATTTCTGAGTTGGTGGTTTCTAACTACATACTAAAATGCCAATGCTTTAAATAGGCAACCTGGCCCACAACTTTGCCCAGGATTTCAGCATTTGCCTGGATATCCACAGATGTACATATCCACTGGTTTTCAATCTGTGAATGATCTAATGCTTCATTGTCTGTGGGTAGTTAGTGCTTGCTGTCTAATAAGAGATGCTAATTGAACAGCTACCCCTAGAGAAAGCCTTTGTCAGGACTCAGTGTCTTCTGTTTCTGTCCCCTGCTGTTCTGCTCTGCTGTATTCAATTAGTGTGCTGGAAGCAAAGTAAAAATTACTAAAAATCTGATCTGTGATATGCCAGCAAAGAACCCTTCAGAGATCAGGTTTTCATCACATTTCACTTTGCTGCCAGCATACTGAGAAAAGCAAATTTAACTGGAGAGAGACAGCAATTTCGGACCCAAAGAAGAGGATCTGAAGACAACAGTAAAGAATAGAGACAAGGGAGGGGTATAATGGAAACTAAAAAGACAGATAATAGAAAAAAGAAAATAATAAGGCAAGAAAGAAAGGAAAAAGGGGACAAAGCCTAGCTATATGTAGTAGCTGCTGAGTCAGATGACTAAGGTCAAAAACTTGCACAACTTGTTCAGTGGAGTCAGTAGGACTGTTGCCTAAACTCCCCAGTTACCGAATTCAGGTTTACCTAAACAAGAACATGCACGAAGTTTATTTAGATCAAGCTGACCCACCCTCTGAAGTTGTTAAATGACACGCCCTCTCAAGCATCCACCATCTCAAGTCCTCAAAACTGATGACTGGAAGGACTTCTAATCAAGGGAGTCAACCTTGGGAACCAAAGAAGACACGATAAGAACGCCGTTATGTAAATTATGCAGAAAGAAGCCTCTGAGTGAGAAAGTTCTGCCGGCAAGAGGAGTCAAGCTGATAAGCTGTTGCAATCCTCAGAAAATCAGTTGAAAGTAGGACAAAGGTGATGGTAGTAATGGGAGATCACGACCTCCAGCTCGAATAGCTCTCTTGAAAGGGGGCAAACCCTGGCTTTGAGAGCATGAGGAGCTGGTGAAAACTTCAGTTTATCTGAGGATGTGCACCGATCTGCTTTAGGAGAGAAAAACTTGTAACCAGTCCTGTACGGAATGACAATGAATATGTAACGTACTAAGAATATGCAAGGACTCTACTGTATATGTGTACCCTCGAGCAGCTTGGGTGCGCATGTTAGGAGGAAAAATCCCCCATGTCCCCAGTACTGCAACAAGCCAATGTCGGCTTTCTAAACTGTCATTTGGCTTGGAGCGTTTTCCTGGTTACGATTTTCAGTAACAGGTTAATGTGGGTAAGTGAAGACTAAAGACAAGAACTGTTTGGGTGGGTTTGTTCTTTTTTTTTTTTTTTTTTTTTTTTTTAAGTACACTAAGTTCAGTCCTCCTGATATGATCAGAGTACTACAGTGGCAGACCAGATTTACTGTGATTAAAGGAAGAACGTGAAAGAACTGGGCAGATATTTGTGACCATGCCTATGTTATGCAAGGAAGGCTGGGCAGGTGTGGAAGAGGGGAAAGGACCCCAAGAACCCCTAGCTATGAAGCATGTGAACATATATCAAGATAACTACTGAGCAGATAGCAAAGCAGGAATTTAAAAGAGGAAGCCACAGTAGGAATAAATTAAATTATGTAGGTTACATGGCAGAGAGTTATTAGTGCCATGGAAAGAAGCTGGAAATAAAAGATTATGAGGCTAGTAGTAGAAAGGGAGTGAAGAAAGGGTGGCAAGAAGATTATAAATCAACCTTACAAGAAGTGTCTGAGAACAAACTGAGACTCAGAGTGACAGAGGAAGCCATGTGATTATTTTTTTTTTTAATGTAGCTTTTCATGTATACATAAAATATTACCCATTGATATGGGTGACAAAGGATTCCTGGACACTTCACGGTGTCTACAACTTCAAATCCAACTGCATGATATCTGATTCTGCAGTCATGAAACAGATGCTAAAATGATGGCCAAGGATCAAGGTTCTTGGGACTCTACATGTGGAGCTCTCATGTACCTGGGCTTACCAGGACAGAAAAAAACCAAACAAACAGAAAACCCCACCAAAACCAAAGCCCTCCCCCTGGCAAAAGAAACCACTATGAAAAAAGCGCTTTTCATTTGACAACCGCTTTTGCATGGGCAAAGCAGTGAGAATTGGAATGTGAGACTCCATCCATACGAGAACGGACCTTAACCTTTTTAAAACTATTTCTGGGAATTTTAGTTAGCCTGCTCCATGTGCATTCAAAGGACGAGCATTTAGCCAAGTGATTCTGCTCTGGCTCTCTTTCCTTTTGGTACTTTCCAAGCCCAGTGTCAGCATGTACACTGCTGCTGTGACTTGTTGGTGACATTTTATTGTGCACTGAAAGAGATAATAACTCAGCTGTTCTCAAGTACAATGGGCTTCCTTTGTCAACAACCACAGCGGTGGGAATCTTTACCCTTCTTTTGTCATGTATGTAAGAACTGAACATGCAAGCAATTTGAGTTGAAATGAGCTCAATGACTAGCACAGAAGACTAACAGCTGCCACTAAGAGAACAATTAAAAGTATTAGAAAAGAAAACTCAGCAACAAGGCTGTACTTATCCCATACCCCCTGTGGTTTCCCCCAATTCCACATGACTAGGTGCTGTGTTACAGTAAACTATATGCTCTTTGGGGTAACCCTGGGACTTTTGTTTTAATCAAACAGTGAATAGGCTATGGTTATGCTGGGATTTTAACAGAAATCAATGCTACGTGAATCAAAATCAAGAAAAAAATAGTAAAATGAATGAGACAGGTGAAAATAAAAAGAAAGGAATACAACTATATGGGATCATCTTTCATGTGAGAATACAATTATTACAACCACTTCTGATTTTTTTGAAATTTGTGTTCATATATATTATTGTCAATGCCCAGGAGACTTACCATAGTGAATCTTTAGATGCCATGCTGACCTTTAGATAGCTTGGAAATTGGCCTTTTCTCATGACTTCTGCTTTTGTTAGCCAGTGTTTGACCAACAGAGGAGCAAATGTGTTTCAATGCAGCAAGGCTTTTAGTTTTTATAGCATGCTGAACCGGTGTGCTGTCCGTGGGAAACCCTGCTACAGGTGGATGTGTTTTATCCTGACTGCACAGTCAATCACACATCCTGTCAGACAGCGGTTTGATATGACAATGCAGAACATGATTTCTGACTGACAGATGAAGCCATGTGATTATTTTTTTTAATGTAGCTTTTCACGTATACATAAAATATTACCGTTCCTTACCCAAAACTTCTATGATCTGAAACATTTTTCCTTCTTTTTATACTTAATTTGGGCAATTACTGGTCTCAAAACTTAGCAAAGCTTTCTCTGTATATACCTCAGTATTTGGTAAAAATTACAGGTGACTGCCTTATATCTATATAAGATTTCTATTTTTATTTTTATAATATTGCACATAATACCAGGAGACAGATAACTTAAAAACACAAATAATGCAATTCATCTCCAAAACTCATCTAATGTGTGGATGTTTTTACCTTGTATATGTAACACACAGAGGAACTGATTTTCAAAGATTCATCAGATTCTACTTCATAAAAATTCTTCAGATGTTTTATGTAGTAAATACACTACAGTTCAGAAGGAGCTCGGTAGCAGAAACAGTCACTGATTAGAAGGAATAGTCTTTCTTCATCTAACAGGCAATATTTTATTTATTGTAACACATCCAGCAAATCTATGAACAGCCACAGAAGGTATTTTAAAGGCCAATAGTCTCCCTGTCTCATTCACCGTCAGAAAATATAATTTGAAATTTTCAAAATTATTTCAGTGAAATCAAATTAGAGGGTTTGGTCATAGGATGAAAAAGGGCGGAGAGCTGCCTTTTTCTTAGGGCAGGCAATGCGGGTGCTCATATGCTATGGCCGTTGTGTTGACAAGCAGGAATCCTGTCCTTTGTCAAAAGCAGCACACTGGAGGTTGGTTGGGCCAAAGAACACAGTAACAACACAGACAATATACCCTGCCTACTTTTTTAAACTATGACCTCTGAAAATCAGGTGCCACAAGCGATTGCGATGCCGCAGCAACTGCTCATATTCAAAATCAGACCACCAGACACACAGCGGTTGACCAGGACACGACAGTGAGAGTTAAAACTACTTTTCTGTATTGCACTCCTTTACAGGAAACATAGTGGAGCCATAGATTTAAGGGATGGAAACAAGCAGTTACACTAATATAATCTATTTTTAGCTTTATGAAGGCCACAAAATTTAATCCAGCAATTTCTGCAACAATCTCAACAATTCGTGGTTGACATACAACATATCTTTTAGGAAGACATTGGGTGCTGATTCTCAGAGAACAGTCACATTTCTACAAGCTCTTAAGGCAGTTTATACAATTCAATATCAAAGACAAAATTTAGTTCTATAGATTTTAATATTATTTCTGTGGAATTCCTATGTAACCCTCATAGAAGTATACTCCTCTTCCCTTACTAAACTAAATGATTGAGTGTTTTGCTGTCAGCTGTAATAAGGGCACATCCCTGACAAAACACTCAGTATTCCTAAAGGTTAGTCATCTAAATTGTTAATCTCTTGCTGGTTTGGTTTTTTTTTTTTGTTTATTTGTTTGTGTGGTTTGTTTGTTTGTTTTTTTGGGGGGTGGTTTTTTTTTATTTACATTGAAAAGCATCATACACAACAAAATAAAAGAAACTGCACATTAACACTGGATGCAAAAAAGAGTTTAAAACCCCACAGTCTTAGCTTGGTTGGTGTCTATAATCTTAGTTTTTAAAGATGCTGATGGAAACAAGTTAGAATACTCCACCTGCAGGAATTTCATTGTTTCCTTTTAATATTAACTGTCCACAAAAGAGCTTTCTCAACCAGCTCCTGCATTATACAAGCGATGGGGAAACCTTATTGGAAATACCTATATTGCGTAACAGTACCAAAAGCACAAGTCTGCAGTACTGACTCAGGCAAAACTTGCAATGGGTTTCTTGAGGGTTCCTCTCAACAAAGCATTGCTCAACTGAGTCTGCAACTTGCAAATAGCCCCTTGCAGATCAAAAACCACAACTGCTACTTCTCTATGCCTCTCTTAAGTACAATACTGAACTACTTAAGTGTTAATATAGTCTCAACATTTTAAACATACCAAAACAAAATAATCTTCAAGAGGTCTTCCAAGGGAAACTTCACAAATTTTCTGTATTTTCACACAGCAGATCTAAAAATGGATCTTTATCTATTATTATATAAGCATGTGTCTATGCATATATCTATGCATGTACTGTTTTAGGAATAAAAGTTGCTGTGACCACTTCTTTGCAATGTTTTATCTCCAGTCAGCAGGATATTCTTTCTAACCACTATAGTCATATGGGAATAACAGAAATAAATTTTATTAAATTGTAGAATAATGTGCACACTTGCTACTATTGGACTTAAAAAACACTTTCATAATTTCATCTGTGTTCAAAAGTTTAGAGCCTATTTACATGGCTTAGTTGCTGGAAGTTAAATAGTGAATTTACAACACACTAGCCAGTCTTCACTAACTCAGCTCTTTACAGCTTGAGGTACGCTTTTGTTAGCATGTTTCTCATCAATATACATTACCTGCTGCTTTTCTAGACAGCTTCCCATGCCTGAGCAAGTTTGTTTTAAGATGGATCAGGTATCCCTACCTGTAAAATTTGTAACATGTAGACCAAATCCAAAAAGAGTGCTAGTAAGTGTTTTCTGGTAGTAGGTAGGAAAATAGTCACAGAGGTTATTTTAATTACTCTTTGTACAAGAACAGAATCGTGTATATTTTTGTTAGTAAACAGAAGATTATTCAGATAACTTATGTCATTATCAACATATTCTGTATCCTACAATAATATGCAAATACCTAAGTTTTGGCTAGCCAAGTGAAAAGGTAGCTATTTTTAACTGTATCTCACAAAGATTTCTAAGTTCACCAAGTGTAAAATATTCATGATAAGGGGAAACAATTTCATGAAAACAGACATAATATTCTAATAATGTGGAGATTTCTATCAGGTGAACTAGCAGGCACTTCACCCTGTTGAAAATGTATGCCTCAGAGCATGTGCGACAGAGGAACTTTAACACACATAGAGAAACAAATTTGCCAGCAAATTCCTCAGTAGTTTTACTATGATAACAATGCTTTTTTTTTTTCTTTTTTTTTTTTGGGGGGGGGAGTGGGTTGGAGGGGTTTTTTGTTACAAATTTGTAGTGGATGCTACAGCTCAGTACTGTGTTTATTATATATATGGTCTTGACTACTTGAACCTGTGCAACCCATTCAAAAACAGACTGCAAAATGCCAAAGACTTTCTTTCACTTCCAGTCCTGCTTAAGTTTTCTTTGTGGCACTGCTCATGTGAATCATTGCCTGTTTCTTGCTTACAAAACATTCATATTCAAAGCACCATTAGCACAATAGCAATTAACAAAGAACCTTTTATGCCAGCATGCTACAACTTCATCTTGCACACCCTTTACAGGAAAAAGGTCTTTTCTCTTCTTTCCAGTATCAGTGAAGCACTCATGCCATGTGAAAAGAATGCTCCCTTTCAGTGCAGAAGGGACATGGCTGTTCCTTATGTGAATCTACTGTATGTACAACTGAGGGGAGGACTAGGTGACCTAAAAGATCTTTCTCATCTCTAATCTCTATGGAAGTTCATGGTATCGGGAATTGCATATTAACAACCAGATGCAGGATTTTGTGTGAAAACAGCAGAGTGCTTCCACAGGATGTTTTTCTTAATTTTTCCCTGCTGTAAAGGATAGGAAAAACACTTTTAGGTTTGTCACAAGCATAATCGACAAAACACAGAAAGGACAGCAATTACCCTTGAGTCATTTACTGCAGTCATTCCTAAAAATATTGCTAACACAGAGCAGTGAGAAGGAGGGAGAACCTGCAGCTACAACACATTGGAAATTGGTGGATTTTGTTGCTAGTACTACATCACGTTGCCACATTGGCACTAAGATGAACACCGAGTTTCCCCATGAGGTAAGGCTGTTCCTTTATAGTATGCTGTAGATGCCACAATCATATTACTTAGAGAAGAACAAGAGTAAATTGAAGTGTTTTATACTTCCTCCTAATAATAATTTATAGGCATTTCCACAAGGCAAAAAATGAGTAGCACAGAGCTGGTCAGAAAGACACAGAACACAAACCTGTTTGCAATAATGGCATTGAACCAATATCAAGGCGTTTTACAGTAATATAGAGATGTAGGATAGATATGAGAATCTAACTGCCCCCAAAACATCTTCATTATCAGATAGTCACGGTATTTCCAAATACCTAAACTACACAGCCCTGTGACATGTTAATAAACTTTATAATTCATTACAGGTGTTATACCCCAAGCTCCCACTAGCACAACACACACTGGTAAAGCAAAAAGAATAAATAAGAAAATGAACCCTCACAGTCTCTTGTGTGCCTTTATTTCACATTGAATAAGCAGGCACAGTACAGCCTGCTGCTAAGCTTTTCCTTACCAGTGGTCAAAACACGGATGGACTTTTGGTTACAGCTCCTAATGTGTTGGTCAACTGACCCAGAATAACAAAGGCTAAGGGTAATCACAGAAATTACTATACCGGATCAGACTTGAATCAGACTAGTCTAAGATCCTGTCTCTGCAAGTAGCCAGAGGAACCTGTAAGAGCCCCACACCAGCCAGCTGCTTCTATTTCTGTATGTCCCAGCAAGAGCTGTTCCAAGAAGAAATAACTTAATATGCTCAGAGTTGTTTCTCCACATTTTCTCAGTTACTGCTCTGCAAGCTGTTGATTGAGGGGCAAAGGGTGGAAATTGCACATCTCTGAGGAACAATTAACTTCTTTGCTGATCCCCTGAGGTGTACCATAAGCCGTAATACCATAAATTATCCCAAGGAGAATTTGTCATAATAGATCTAAATTGAAAGCATTAAAAAATGTTCATGCATTTGTATTTAAAAGTGCCTTTTTTTGTTAAAAGGATTTTGCATTGCCAATTTGAGGAAAAAAACAGTATAATTTTTCTCTATAGTAATACAGAAAGCATCGCATTTGCATCACACATTAATCACAGTAAAATTAAGGACACAGAAAAACAAATATGATAAATCACATATCCTTTTGCCTGAGATATAATTCAGCATATGGCCTGTATACATCATTAACTACTGTGTTTGCCATTAATACTTCACAAAAATGTGTGAAAAAAGCTGCATCATGAAGCTGTTAAAAATCTGTCTTTAATTTTTCCTGCTTCACTTTCCCCTATATATTATATGAAAATCATCCATACTGTATGCCTTGCCTAAAATACATACAAAAACTTGCTATATCACAGAATCTGCAAGGTTTTCTATTCACAGACAGTACTGCCAGCCTGAGACTAGGTTCGTCATACCTGCATCACATTATTTCCCCTTCCCCCGATACAAAACCTTTTATGAATAAGCCTGATTTGCTAATCAGCTATTCTGTTCCATTCAGCTTCTTACACGCCACTCAGCCAGGCTGGACCCAAATGCTTCTATGTAAGGTATGAGCCACATGACTCATTTATCATGTGCTCTCTCAGTCCCCAGGGCAAAAAAAGTATATGCAGTGAATGTTTTGTTCAGTTTTGTTGTTGCTTTTGTTCTTTTTCTTAATGTACACATATATAAGTCAGGGAAAGCAAGTCAGTGAAACAAATCCTGTACTTAGAGTGGATGGTGCCAAGTCTTGTCCTTAGTTCTTTGGAAAACTTATTTCATTCTAAGTTAGGGCATTGCTTGCTTGCTTTCCTTAGCACTGCCACACACCAAATGAGGCTGGCAAATGCACTCCCATTCCTGCCCACTCCTGTAAATAAACACGTGTTTAATTATAATAACTTCAAGACACTTCTCCAGACATGTACCCTCTCAACCATAGCAGTTCCCAAAATAACACTCAAATTTTGAAAGAAATCACATTCATCTGAAATTCCTAAATATACCCCACGTCTCAGGCATCTGAAATCTCTGCCTGCACAGACTGTTGTATTTGGATTCATTGCTTCAGGAGAAACACCCTGACTGTTCTCATCAGCCTTTTTGGCACCCACCCTTAATACTGGACATTTTTAAAGACAAACGCACATGTATTCCAATAAAGCAAAGTGTTAACACTGGGAACAGGAAAATAAAATATTTTTTTTTAAAATCTGGATCTTAACATCAAGGTTTGCGCTGTGTTACTCCAGTATTTTACCCCACTTGGGGTGCTAGTGGTCTACCACATTATTTAACAGAGAGGGACTGCCTTAAGAAACTCTTTCTAATATCTTTTTTCTAGTTCAGTTATGAAAAAAAACCCTACACACCTATAAAATGAGGAATTGTATCTCCTCAGCAGGCTCTCTGGGAAAACAGTCATACCCCTTATTATCTCCTTTTACTTCTAGTCCTATAATTTCATCTCTATTTTAATGCAGTTCATGCATAGATCATGACCAATATTCATGCATGCAAGTACACATGTAGTATATTTATCCTAGAAAATGTGTAGCCTCTACCTTGTTTCAATAGTTTCATAGGTCCATACACATCAGATAAATAACAAGACAGCAGTTCTGGCATTTAGAAAATCATCTAAGCCTGCACGCCTGCCTTCCTCTTTTGTGAAGATGAGGAGCCGGATCTTTCAGAGTTGTTTGTGAAGCTGAGGCCTGGAACTGAAAACCGCCTCTAGATACTCTAGACTTATACTGGTTATTTAACTGAGTTTCTTTAAGATATCATGTAAAATATAAATATGACATAACACTTTCTGGTAAGGTGATGTAGGCACTTAGAGAAACGCCTACAAACAGAAAAGAGGTCTGACTGTTTGTCTTGCAGTGAAGTATGTTGCCAAAGATACATATCAGTGTAAGACTTTTTTTCAAGCATTTCAGGATTTATGCTTCAGTCAAAGATAGTAAAATTAGCCATAGCCTTAACTCAGACAGTCAACTAAATAAGTAATCTGTCATTATAAAACACTCATTAAAACAGTGTGCTAGGAGTAACCTTGAAGAAGGATTTTGAAAGATGATTTTTAAGATAATATAAAGAGAAATGCCTGAACATTACAGTGGATAAAAATAAGCCTTGGTCAGGAAAAATGTTTTCACATTTTCACTACACCTGATTTAACATCAAAGGCTTTGCAGAAATGCAATTCTCAATGACTATCTCACAGTAACAATCACTGTAGTGTAATTCCAAACTTTCCACAACAGTTTTTAAGGCCTCTACTTTTATACCCCTTGTGATTTCTTTTAGCCAGATACTGGATGTGACTTTAATGGCCATTATTACCAACAGAAAGAAAATTTATGCCTTTTTTTCAACTGGTATAAACCAGAATAATTGCACTGAACAAAAGAAATCCATTTATATCAGTGCTAAATCCAGAATTGCTTGTGTTTATTAAGTATTGAGATTTTTCATTCATTAAGATTTTATGTTTATACATACACATGAACATATCTTACAATTAACAAAATTGCAGTTATTCTCAGAAACTAGAAAATTCAAAATCTGTGTTACTTGAGAGAAAATGCAAGCCTGCAGTTCATGTCTTAATTGCAACAGTTGATCCTAATAAAGTAAATGAAAGCAGAAATCAATTACATGCAAAACTGTGTAAATAATCAAAATCATTAAAATGTGCAAACTTAACTATGTTAAGAAAGAAAAAAAGTATGAAACTGGAAAACACAAGCACTGTTAATTTCTTTTATGGATGACAGTCTGTAAGACCAGCAAGATCCATTGTAATTCTATATTCTGACTTCCTGTACGATGTTACCCACAGGAATACCCTGCATTCATCATGCTACCCATGACAGCTAGCAGCAGCTGTGGTAGAATTGGAGGACTGTTTTGGAAAACAAACAGAAAATCCTGATTCTAAAATTTTCAAACCACAACTTCAGTGACTTGTCCCAAAGGATAATGGCATTTGCTGTTAGAAAAATCTTGTCCTGTTCTGCATTTTTTAAAGTCAATGTCACTACATTATTTCCTTTAACTCTGCATTGCACGGTTAGGTTTGGAAAAGACCTCAGATTTCTAGTTTTCTTAACTCTTAATCAATAGCTTGAGTAGTACATACTAATTAGTACAAGGCTCTTACAGCAAAGAATGTTTCTTTCATTATCACCAAGACCGTCCTCTGAACTCTTTCCGATTTTTCAGTATGTTTTGTGAATTGTGGACATCAGAACTGGGCATACTGGTCTATTAAAATCTGCCCCATATCCCAGATGTGTAACAATAGGCTTACACATGTTCACCTAAGGCTGCATTAGCTTTTTCAGGCTGTCTGTAAGTTGTTCACCTTTATGAGCATTGTCCATCTTCCAGATGCTTCCTTTCAGTGTATGCACTGGATCTGGCTGGGCTGGAGGTAATTTTCTTCATAGCAGCTGGCATGGTGCCGTATTTTAGATTTGTTACTAAAGCTGTTGGTAATGCAGTAGTGCTCTAGCTATTGCGAAGCAGCGCTTGCATGGCATCAAGGCTTCCTCTGTTTCTCACTCTGCCCCCCACAGTGAGTAGGCTGGGGATAGGCAAGAGGTGGGAGGGGACACAGTAAGAACAGCTCATTCAGACTGACAAAAGAGATATTGTACGCCATATAGCATCATGTTCATCAACAAAAAATGGGGGGTAGTTTTTTCAAGGTAGACATGCTGGCTGGGCATTGGCCTGCTTGTGAGAGATGGTGAGCAATTGCCTTTGCATTGCTCCCTCCCTCTTTCCTTCACTTTATAAACTGCCTTTATCTTGACCCACACATTTTTCTTGCTTTTGCTCTTCCTTATCCCATTGTGGGGGCTTGGGGTGAGGATCAGTAAGCAAGCAGCTGGCGGGTGCTTAAGTTACTGGCCAGGGCAAGCCCACCGCAACATATTAAAAGATACAGTTCACATAGCTACATACACTGCAACTTCTAACAATGCCCCCACAGCACTCACGGATAAATTCCCTTAGAATCATTCCCAGTCTTGACCTTTGAAACATTTTGGAGTAAATTGATCTGGGTAGTCTTTGCTACATATCTTTGCTGCATGCTTTCTGGATCATCCCATGCTCAGAAGTGACTTCCTACAGCTGCCTGAGTTCGTGGAGGCATAATCCTCCAGTGAATGCAGCAGATCCCACACAACCAACTTTCCATATCATTCTTCCATGCCCTCAGAACTTCATATATGGTTTATCTTCTCACAGGCAGGATGTAGTAAAAATTGTACTTATAAAAGCCAACACTACATGTCACACCACATGAGACTGCACAGGAAAAGCACTACAGATGCAGTCACAATTAGAGCCACAGCTATAAGAAGTGCCCATAATGATCACTAAGAATAGAGCAACCTCACACCTTCCAGTGCTTAGCTTCTACAAATGCTTAGTTTAGCTTCTATAAATGCTAGTCTTTACTTGGGCTCTTGCCCTGACATTGTAGGTTGAGAGCTGAAATGGGGTTTCCCAGGCAACTCAAATCTGTCTAGCAACCACCCATGTCAGCATGCATAACAAGGTCATCACAGTATGTTTGCTATTTCCCATGGCATCATCTTGTTCCTTGGCAGCTACAGAAAACAGATGCACATGGTTCCTGCTCAACCTTGGCTCCTGGTGTCAGCAACCAGAAGCCAGCTGGGCCTGCAATCCAACTTTTGACAGCCAGCAGCACCGACCAATGCCAATACAACACACAGTAGAGAAAAGCTAACAGAAATGGTCCTCATTTGCTCTGTATGTTAAATGCCCTGTGGACCCGCTGCCCAGTGCCTCCTGGCCCTATCCATCCAAGTCTGCCAGCAAGCGCGAGTAAACAATGACACAAATCAGGTATTCACAGAGGCGTGACAGGGAGAGCTTGAAGCATGCAGGGGAGTTAGTGGAGGGGCAAGTTCTGGAAAGCTGTGTTGAAATCACAGCAATGATATCGTGGGGTATCTGTCACTCTCGAAAGCTCTCCTTTGCAGTATACAGTGACTGGGGTCTTCTTAAGGGCTTGCTGTAGGAATGTATGGACCTTAGCATGTAGGGCCATCACAGGGAACACATGAAGTTATCTAGCACAGCAGGGCCGGTGAAGCCGCTGTAAATACTGTAGCCTCAATGAGGCTTTTTTTACCTCCTTTTAGTTTGTGAATCATCCACAAACATAATTTTCTTCCAAGTTAAGAACAAAGAGTATAAGACACTACACATTAAAAATAGTTTTCTATTCAAAATACAGCTGTTTGATGAGATTCTCTATTTACATTTACTTACCAGGACCTACAAACTAATAACTTTTTTCACTTATTGCATGGCACGATTATTTTTAATTTAACATTGTTTTTGTTTGTCTCCAATTTTTCAGTCTATAGAAGTACATTATATCAAAACTAGCAGGTTTATTACATAAAAATGTAATAGACTTTGGAAAAAAATAGGTGGGGAGCCATATACTAGCTGAAAACCAGCAATCTGAACTAGCCCAAAAGATCTGCAAATTGAACTCACCTCATTATCTTAATTTATATTTGATATATGGATTAAAGCAAATATGCTACCGCACACCTTCTCAGAATAATTTTCACATGTTTCTTTCCAGTGCAATGAATATTTACTAATTTAAGGAAGATGGAAGAATTTCAGCAGGACTGATTAGGAAAGCCCCCTCAGACTGACACAAGTGGTCTTTTAACATGTTAAAGATAAAGGCACTGCATCACCTGGAATTACTTTTTCAGCTACTGGAATTAGTTATCTAAATGTGTATCAGACATTCAATTGTTTGTCACAAGGTGCCATTAGAATATCAGACCACAAAAAAACCCTAAACTCAACCTCCACTCCCATGAATTCTTTTGACCTGTCCCTGGTCCTCTAATTCTTAGACTTGCTAAATACCATATTGATAGCCAGAGAAGTGAGTCTTCTACCTGGGTATTCTAAAAATATAAGAAAGAGGCTATTTCCTACTACTGCTTCCAAACTAAACAATGCCAGTTGCTGTTGTAACAAAGTATTTAATTTTTACCACCTTCATCTAATATGTGATTATCTTCTTCCATGATTGTAGACTCAAAAACTAAAATTAAGTTTTTGAATGTAAAGGGCTGTTACCATTAGAACTATTGGGTAAATTGTGAGAAATACACTGAATTGATTCAGTAGTTGAGATGGTAGTATTTCTGTTGAAAGTCTAATTTGTTAAGGAAAAAATAAGGTAAAACCAAAGTAAAGGCTGCTTGATAATATTAAGTAGTCAAATACCATTGTTTACTTACCCACCAAGGAAACTATTTTACTCGTCATTCATCGGTGTGATACATGCAAGCAATATAATTCCAAGAAACAAAGAGAAACACAAACACATAAAAATGCCTTCCATCTCACTTAACAGGTGCCTTTAAATAGAAGATTCTACAAACAAACATAATTTTGTTCTACATAGGCTCAAACAGATCAGTCTGTGCAATTTTTCTCAAGCAGTTTCTGAAAACAAACCTTTGAGAAAATCTCAGATTGCCAAAAGGATTTGATTTTATTATTGTTCAACATAATTTTACTTACAAATTAGGCAACACAGTCCTTTTTAAAGCTAGTGAAATAATAATTTTTCTCATCATCTGACATCAAAATAAAGCTCTGGGGAAGTTGTTTTAAGAAGTGATACATAATCTTTAGCATAGCAGGCTCATACCACTTTGGAAAACAAAACACTAACATGAAAACTAAGAAAAAAGGCCAAAACTCAGGTCCCCATGTACTACTTTGCCTTTATTTCTGTCTACTAATCTACTTTCCATTATATAGATATTTTAAATCTTGTTTAAAAAAAAGAATAACAAGTTTAAAATAGTGCTAATAATGTGGAATACCTAATAGTAGCATTGCCCTGCTGCTGAAAGACTGGATTATTGATGAAATATTGATGCCCATTTAGATAAAACAGAGAATGTGCTCCTATATTTGACATAGCTGTTATCAGAACTCGTGCCCCACTGACTGTTGAAGACTGCTTACCAGTTATGAATTATACTGGCTGTCCAACAGTTTTACTCCATTCACAGCTCCTTTTAGAGGATTGAACAGTAAAGTAATATTCTGGAATGCGTTTTACTCTTTGTCTTTACTGTAGTAGGACTTCATACCCACATAGCCTTAGTTACCTCCACTCAAAATCAATGTTTTAACTTTTGATCAATTTAGGAAGTAAATCAGAGCAGAAGGTGCCATTTGGCTTGGATAATAGTGCTGTACGGTCACAGTGTGGCTCCAGGATTTCATGCCCTGCACAGTTTCCACTTAGGTTTTAACTTAAAGGGAGCTTTGATCCAAAAGCTTCAAATGTGCTGCGTTCCACCCACTTGAAATGATACTACAGCTAGTATCAACAGAGGCTTAACCTAAATTTCTTCCAGTTTAAAGAAATCTGAGTGTCAATACATTGGTTTTTATGGGAACTTTCTGCTCTATGGGACCCAAATCAACCAGACCTTTGAAGAATTACCTTGGTCTCCCTTGTCTTCTTGAAGTGAGCACATCAAATGATACTTGGCTTTCATTCCCTTAAGGTATGTTTTATTAGAATAATAAAAACCCCAGAACAAAATAAATCTTAAAACAAAGAAAAGTCTGAACTGCTGGGTGAAACTTGAGATGCCTGTAAATAAATTTATCCCTGCTCACCGTTCTTAGAGTGAACTGACCTTTCTTCCAGCTCTGCTTTTCACTGTGATAATTTTTGTGAATTACCTTGGCAGGCTGGGGAAATGGTCTGACAGCAACCTCATGAAACTCAACAAAGGGAAGTGCAAAGTTCTGTACATCTGGGGATGAACAACCCCATCCACCAGTACATGCTTGGGGCCATCCAGCTGGAGGGCAGCTGGACAAAGGATCTGGAGGTCCTGGTTGACAACCACGTTATCATGAGCCTGCAACGTGTCCTTGCAGCCAAAAGGGCTAATGGCACCCTGGACTGTCTTAGGAGTGTTGCCAGCAGGTTGAGGGACATGATCCTTTCCCTCTATTCATGCTGGAGTACTGTGTCCAGTTCTGGGCTTCCCAGTACAGGACATGGACATCTGGGAGGGAGTCCAGCAAAAAGAATTAAAATTACTTAAGGACTGGAGCATATCTCATATAAGAGAGCTGGTACCATCCAGCTGGGAGAAAAGAAGGCTCGGGGGGATCTTACCAATGTATATGAATACCTGAAGGAAGGGTGCAAAGAGGATGGGGTCAGACTCTTTTGCGTGGTGCCCAGTGACAGAACCAGAGGCAATGGGCACAAAGTGAAACACAAGAAGGTCTGTGTGAACATCAGAAAACGCTATTTCACTGTGATGGTGCTGAGAACTGACACAGGTTGCCCAGGAAAGTTGTGGAGACATCCTTGGAGATATTCAAAAGCTGTCTAGACATAGTCCTGGATAACCTGCTCTAGGTGGCCCTGCCTGAGCAGTGGGGCTGGACCAGATGACACTCAGAGGCTAGTTCCAACTTCAACCATTCTGTGATTCTCCAGTTTCAACAAAATCTACCTATTGCCCCAAAGCAAAGCAGAGGTCAGTACTGCTCCCTTCCAATCAGCACTTCTCTTTTTACCAAAATACACAATGTATACAAACACGTACTATAAAATAAATGTCAAACAGTTCTATTATTAGTCATAAACATACTTCCTTGAACTTTCCAACCTTTATACAGCAAGATAAAAGTTATTTTTGCATGCTGCTTTAGGAAACATTATTGGTTGGGAGGTCCATACAGTGAAGTGAAGTGCTTATGAATACGGACTTTGGCTGACTATTTGCTTAATTCGCTATTTCAGCTTGCTAGTTTTTCTTGCAGATCATGTCTGAAGTCTGGAACAGGTGCTTCTTTTTGTTAGTATTGCAGATACCCAGACAGAGATTTTCTACAGAAACTTTACAGTCTGCATGCAGTTCATATATTGGCACCAATGGGCATGGTGTACATTCCTCCTTACTTGATGGGTCACAGGACTCCTGGGCAGACAGAGGCTGTATTTGTGTAGGGTATTCATAATTTATTTTCTGCTTTCTAATCACATTTAAATTGCACCACAGACTCCATGGACAGAGGATGGGTACAACTCTTTTTTACCTACTGTAGAAGCTGCTACATTGTTTCCTGAGTTCATTATGTAAAGCACACATCTACTACCCTATTAATTTACAACCTTATTTCATTTCATTTTCACTTCCACAGTCCTTTTCTATTTAGCGGGTTTGAAATGGATATATTCTGCCAACCATGTCTTAACTTAGGAGTGGAAACAGCACATCCTTTTCTCTCCATGTTTACAGATCAGTAACACAGATAAAATCATAACATAATTTGTCTGAAATTATGTTATTACATAGCAATAGTGTAATTATCATCACATCATACTAATGTAAATTACACTACTACTACTACAATAAACCAACATGTACAGTATATCCGTGATGTATGAGCCAAAGGAAGCCTCACTTGTGGGAGATACAGATTTAGTATTTAGTCTTCTGCTCCCAAAGGAAATGTCAACTTTCCTGCCTTAATTCTCTTTGGCACGAAACACTCCCAGGAAATACACCTGATTCAACAGAGAATGCTACAATTAAATACTGAATGCTGCTTTTAAATAAGCAGTTCAATTTAAATACCAAATGCCTCTTCATATTTTTCCTATCATTTTTAATTATAACAACACATGCAATTACCAGTATGTAGCACTTTTCAGCTTCAGAATCCCATAGCCAAAATTAGATCATAATAAAATATTTCTTTGGAACTTTTTTTAATTTCAATAAAAGGTTCCCTTTCACTCCTTTTTAATTGTGAATGTTCATTTTAAAGGCATCCAATTTAAACAATATAGCACTATGACAGTGCATTACAATAAAACATAAAACTGACAGAATTAATTAATGAACAGTTATTACTGTAATTTACAGTAATTCTGTCTGACAGCATACGTACCAATGGAGCATCCCTATGTCTATAAAGGTAAGCATTTTATTGCTTCTCATCTTTTAGTGGGGAAATGGAGGCAGAAATGTTAATTAAGATCAGAATCCTGAAAAATTAGATGTCCAGAATTTAGTCTGGTATGTATCTGTGCTTAGATTTAAAGCTTTTGTCCTTTTATGGGAATGGCTCATTACTTTCTAGATCCTCCTATTGCTTCAACATATTTTCAGAAAGCTAACAGTATGATCAGGAGGGACAAGAGAATTTTGCAGATGATCTATTTTGCTAGGGTTTTAATTTCTCTTAAGGGTCCAAATCCCAAATATCTAAGTGGAGCTATTAGATTTTAGATTAGTTTGGAGGGATTAATCATCAGTAATTCAAGTTTAACAGTTTCCAGGCTGTTTTTAGAAAATATGCCTCCTTCAATAAAATCCACAGTGCTCTTTGGATACTGTTTCCTGAAAAAGTTTTCATAGGAAACAAGCATGAGGATTTGCAGCATATTAAACTACATGTGCCAGTACTATGGAGTAGCCTAACACCATGTAAATCTACTCCCTTGTTTCCCCATGATAAAAAGAAGACATTTTACCTTTATAAAAGCAGGTTGAGCAGTTACGAAGCCAATTACCTTAGAGTAGTTAATAAAGTCTGACACTAAATCTATCTTATGCCGTAAGTTGCTTATGACTTCTACCCGAAATCTCATAAATCTCATATTTTGTATTGCAATTGTATATCAACAAATGAATCAACCTAGAAATAATCCAGGATACTTAACTGGATATGGAGAAGACCCTTCCTAAACCCATCTTCTGAGACATGGATGTTTCCGTCATAGTCAGGAACAAAATATGCAAGCATGTGAGTGTGGGTGAGAACTAAGAGCAGGTAGTTTCTGATCATGTGCCCTTTGACCACCCATTTATTATAATTGGGAGAATAAAACCACAACAGGATGACATGTTCAGGCTGATATACTACTTGTATAGTCACCCCACTCTTATTCTGTTCCTCTCCCTTAGACTGTTAGCTTATCTACAGCTTATCCTTTCCTGTCCCAACTTCATCTTCCTGTCCCAGACACATTTCCCACTTCAGTTCCCATATAATGCCATGTTATACCATACTTCTGTCAATACTGTTCTTCCAGGTGCCACGAAGTCTCTTCATTATTGACAACATGAAGTACATTACATTGATAGAAGGATGCATTAATACATGCCCATAGCGTTTTGTATTTGAACACATGGCAAAATACGCTTCTCACAAACGTATTCCTTGGGCACAGACATGCCAGGGATGAAAGGGATTCTAAGGTTTATATTTTATCACCCCGATACTTTTGCTGTCCGTGATGGTACACATTCCTGCACCACAGGCCAAGGCTGCAACTGTGTTCCTCTGAAGTTCTCTGTTTACATATAAGCTGTATCTTTCTTAAAATTATCAACTTAAAAAAGATTCTTAAAATTATCAGAATGCAATGTAACAAGGAAACAAGCACATTAAACAAGCATTGCAAGTATAGCATAGACATAAATACTCCAGGACCGGAAAATTTACGCTTTTCAAAGCAACACCATATTTCATCACGCAAGGCAAACTGAACCTATCCTCTTGGAGTTCATTGTTTCCTGGTTTATGCTAACACATGAATCTGCTTACTTTAACCCACAGCTGGAAAAGATGGATCATCTAGAACAAGACCTGTAAGACTGCACTGAAGTTCTGCACATACTGTTGCACAGTCTTAAATTCATACATGCCATAAATGGTAAAACTGCCAGTATTTTTCTAAAAAGCATGGGAAATTTGCACACATTCTTGAAGTATTTGAAAGAACAAATATTCCTTCTAATGTTGCTGAAGAGTAGACCCTATGAAGTCACTCTTGATTATTATTTTTCCTCAGAAAATGCTAGGAAGTCAACACAGAAATCTCACTTTCCATTTTCCAGGACATGGGTAGTATATAAATGTGCAGCATCACCTCTGATTTCTCTCTGACAAAGAGGAGAGAAAACTGAGACGGCATAAACAAGACAGCAGTTTCAGTGGTCTCTGGGTTTGGGTATAAGAGACGTTTGCCAGGCTTTCTCACTGGCTTTGTTACACAATCCATTTAGAATTATAATCTGGGGAAATTAATAGACTACCTACAGTCTCTTTTGCATCTTCTTCCCCCTTTTCATGCACTAGCATATGTTACATAGACATGTTGATATTCAAACATGCCCGTAAGTTTGAGGAACTGCTGAAATTCTTGCAATTCATACTGTTTGTGCTATGATAGTGTACTTGAACACGTAAACAAAACAATGACATAAAATGTCATCAGGATTTGGCATGAATTGTCCACTCACCTGCATGCACCTTTAGCGCAACCTCTTTCTTAGTCAAGTGCAAATTCTGTAGGATCTCTTTTTTTATTTGAAAAAAAACCAAACATTCTGGGCCTCTTTTGTAGCATCAGCCACCCAAACGTGAACTGAGTGTAAATGGATGTAGCTGGGAGTGTAATCCTCACAACAGCCAGCTCTAGAGCCTCTGCCACTGTTCCTAGCTTCGCTAAGCCACAGAAGAATAAAACCTGACTTGAATTTTATCACGTTTGCTTGCAGATACTGTGAACATTTAGACAATACAGTCACCTAAGAAAAGTGTGATAAAGGCATCTGAAAGCCATGATCTGGCTGCTTACATGCCGCCAGAGGGATGTATAATATTTTGTGAAATAGGGACTTGGTTATTAGAAGCCTTAACTACTTGACTCTGTATGTTTGATGGGGAACCCCATCAGCCCCTGCATAAATAAGCTGGTAATAAAAGGAGACACCTTTGAAAAGTCTAACAGCTGTTGCAAATTACAGTGTTTTTCTTGTATTACAAGATTATTCCCTATCTTATCTATGCAGAAGGTCACTCTGTTTCATGGGGGAATTTAATATTCAAAAATCTAATTTCAATCTGATTAACAAGAACAACAACAAAATTCAAATACTGAAATGCTCAGTTTAAAGGGACACATTTATTGGACATTAAAGCCCTGGAGCAGTTTGCGTAAAAGTTCCCAGTTACAAGGTCAGCTCCTGAAAGGCTGCAGGCTCAGAAAGCCCAGATTTCCTGCAGCTAAGAAGCTGTGTTGGCCATTTGCCAGTATAATTCGTTCTTGATATTTTGGCCAAATTGGACGATTTCTATGAAACATTCCTGTTTAACTATTCACTATATTCCAATGAAATACACTGATTTTTTTTCCTTCTGACTTTTTTTCTTCATTGCTGAGCTCTTCAGTTTCACTGAAGTGTGTTCCCACCATGCAGGAACCACTCCACTGCTTAAGGACAAAGCAGGCTGCCTGGAATGCCATATAACACTCAAACAAAACAAGCTTGGTAGTGAGAAGCAATATATTCTATTAGCCCTATTGATCAGACTTACCTAGATAAGCCAGCAGACTCAAAATCTCTTCTCTGGGATAATACGGGACCACAAAAAATCACTAATTTGAATTCAACTTGCATTTACAGTAGAGCTTCACTGTATCAATCTGCTAAGAGGTAGCTGCCTTGGAATGCAGTTCATGCAGTCCTGCAGTAGCTTCATACTCTGGCAGCTGCAAAAGAGCTGCAGTGCAAATAAAAACCAGGATTTTCTGTTTTTTCACCATTGCAAGGATCGATTTCAAATCAAGGCTACCTGTGAAATCAAGAACCTGAAAGCAAAGCAGCCAAGTTCAGTGAATTCTAAGGCCTTCTGAAGCCGACACTTTTCCTTTTACCTGCTTTTATATGTTTGATAAAATACCACAGTGTAAAGCCTCGACGAATTTTGAGAAAATATATTCTGCAGTGATACAAAAGAGCTGCATAATAAAATACAACACACTCATTGCTCTGCAATAACAGACAATTCTTCCAGCAAGGGGTGGATATAACATGGGTCAGGCCATGGATTTCATCTGGTAGCTGTCAATTTAAGGAAAAACATAAGGAATAAAGGAGGAAAAAAATCTTGGCTTACAAGCAACTTGCTAAAGCACATCATTTCAAACCTGCATCCTAGATGTCATTTCACTGGCACCCCCTGTAATCCATCAATATAATATGGCACATCAAAGCTAGACTCTAATCTTTTGAATTAATATTTTAAAAACATTGCAAGTGTTTTAGTTTGGCTCCTTGGAAGTGCTTTTCATTTTAATGAATGGAAGGCAGACCTCAAGATGCATGTTTATAGTTTTATTTGTGCAATGCTGACATTGCTTTCTTAACAAAACCAGTATACTACAATTACAGTTAGGAGTTTATTTTTCGTATCACTTACTGTCTATCAGGAAATCTCTGATAAGGTTTCTCTGGATTAAAAACTGTCACCAGTGAAGTCCCAATAGCAGTATAACTTTACTAAATTTTTACTCAGTATGGAGCATTCTTAAAAGCATTCTCAACTTACAGGACAGAAACACAACAGGTAATACAACTGTGTTCACAAAACAGGCCACAGAAATTTTGCCATTTTCAGATTTGTGCCTGCTAGATAAAATATTTTGAAATTAGGAAGAAATATACACTTGTTAGAAAAAAATGAATGTGGAACATTAAAAATTCCCAATTTCGTATTTCGTGGCAAGCAGATTTCTACCTAGGGGAATTTTGCCAAGACGAAAAGTTCAAGCTCTCCTTATCAAGGAGAGAGGTAGTTAAATTCAGCTAAAGCAGGGTCCTTGGGAGCACACAGAGGCTGTCTCTACACACAAAAAAATCATCAAGACTCAAGGGATCAAGGTTGCAGAGTAAACCAGTTGGTGCTGAAACCCCAGTGTTAACCATACATGGATTTTAGGGGTTTACACCAGACTACATCTATCCTGGCTCAACACACTGAACATCCAATCATAACTGGACCACACCAGATGTAACCATGGAAAACATCTTCCAGCTGAGTTTCATACAAAAATAATGTAGCTTGTAAGCTCTCAGACTGACCTGCAATGTAAAGTAAATCACGGTAAATGGGGATGACTGGGAGATTTGCTCTGAAAATGTTTTAGTCCATGGTGCATATCATCTGTGCTTGTTCTGGATGCAAATACCCAAAGAACATCTCGATCCTATGACCCTTGATTGTATTTATTGGTAAGAGGAATGGTCAGTGGGAGGATGTAAGATTTCTAGACCAGCTGAAATTGTTAAAAATGCCTTTCTGTTCCAGTGGGTGAGAGTTACAGACTTCACCTCTGTTACAGACCTCTGTCCGCTCCTCTTCTGCCATTTTTTTGCAGCACAGCAGCTGAGTTTCATAGGGTACAAACAGTAAATGTTTTTACCATACTACAATGCCCTAGAAACTACTGAACAGTGCCTTCTCTTATGACTCTGGCTCTGTCCCACTTCCTAGATTAGTCCTTCAGCTACTATTAAATGAAAGCTGGGTGAGTGCTGTTGCTGCCTTATTTTGTAAAAGATCTGATCCTGCTATTTTGGGCCTTCAGTCTAGAGAGAAGATTGCAAGAGGGCTGAAATTTCTGGCACTGTTTTTTCATACTCTACTGTGTCTAATTTAGCTAGACAGGATCCCTGTCTGAAGACCTTCATTGTCTCTCCCTCTACTGGCCTTAAAGAGGATATACAACATTTTTTTAAATTTATTTTACAAGAACTGAATTCAGAGACTTTACCTACATACTCTGGTTCCCACTTCTGATGCTTATTAATTTGAATATAGTGTGCCTTCCTAGATTTATAGCAGAAAGAATTGTCTGATGCTATTCTTTTCACTAAATAGATAACATTTTTCCTTTCTTTAGCAAAAATCAAAAAGGCTTTTGGGGAAGGATCCAATAAAAACAGACAGGTATGTCATCGAGAAAAGGCATGGTCTTAGTAAGCATTGACATTAATATCTTATAAGTTCAGTCTTCACTTAAATCTTGATTTCTTCAGGATAGAATTTTATTTGGTGTATAGTAACCCAACTTTATCCTTCATTTGCATGATACTGTAGTTTTATATTTATGCATATTTTAAAGACTTTAGATCCTGTTCCAGAAGGTACACCCCCTTTTTATTCAGTGAAAGATTTCTGAAAAAGACAGGTTGAAGAAGAATCACCAGTTCTTATTGTGTAGCTGGAGAATGTTATAGCTCTAAATCACCAATCATGATTTATTTATTTTCTACTGTTGGTTCATTAGTTGCATCCATATCTTTTCCCACTAGAAGTCCCCTAAAATGGTTTCTAATTATGGTACAGTTTCACCACTAACTGTGAGGCAAAAGAGGAACGCTTTTTCTACCTGCAATTGAGTGCTACATCAGCTTGTCTTAGCAAATGGCCAAAAATAAATCAATCGTAGTTTGCACTACCTAAAGAGACAAATCATTCTAATCAAAGTGGTGATTTACCAGGCTACAAGCTAGTGAGATGTTTGTGGTGGGGTTTTTTTCTTCTCTCATTAGACTAACTAAAAAAGATTTTGATCTTTTAATCTTCATTCATTGTGTAATAGAATCCTATGTGGCACTAGAATAAATAACTTACTCCTTACATTGTTTAACAACACTAGAATACTGACCATTGGTCTTATAAGCCTTCTAATCAAAGGAAAAACTACTTAAGGTAAAAAACAAACAAACAAACAAAACCCCCAAACAAACAAAGAAAAAACCCCAACCAAACCTATGAGGTTCTTTTCTTTTGTAATAGTAAAAGATAGAATAGATAGGACTGTTCCAATGAAGTGACATTTAGTGATGTTCCACAGCATTTCTTAGAAATCCCCCCAAACACATTAATCTCTTTTTCTACCAACACTTAAATAAAAGAAATAAGAATCAGGCTTTTTGCAAAGCAAAATATTGTGAATAATTTTCATTCATCAAAGTCACAATGTTTCAGTGTTTATGTTAGCATATAAGTTAAGTTAAAGCAGTAGGAAATTTTCTTTATATGCCACTAACATCACTGTGAAGGAGATTATGCTTTCCTATTGGAAATGAGTTGATGTATATGCTGGCTATTGCATTGACTTACCTTGTTTGATTAGGATTTGATTATGCTTGATTACACTACTTAGAATTTCCTTACCAACAATTACTTTTTTGCAATTTTGCAATGTGTTTATTTGCATCTTGATTTTATTTGCAACAGCTTAAAGAATAACTAGAATTATATCATATCAAAGGTAAACAGATAATACAGCCTCAACAGTTTTTTGAAGATAATTTTCTTGAAAGTTGGAAGAATGCTTTTGCACACAGCTAAGGTCACTGGATAATTTATGATCTTTTGTGAAAACCAGGCACACTTTTATCTTCAGATGAAGTTATTCTAGTGTGGATAATACACAAATCTACAAAGACATTTACTAAGCACCTTTAGTCTTTTGTGATGGTTATTTGTGACAAAAGTTCATAATTACCAAATTTTTAATTAAATGACAGTAAAATCATGAGTGGATGCCAATCTTAGTATTAATGCTATAAGGATTCATCACAAACATACTTTAACTGTTGTTTCCTAGAATTTATGAACATTTTCCAAAGCAGCAATTATTTAATTTAATTAATAACTTAATTCCTCTTAATTTTTTTGTGTATGTTTTTGACAGAGAATCTAATCCCTTTGAAGACAATGCCAAGATGCCTGTTTACTTAAATGGGTAAAGGATTTTACCCAGAAAGGAAATAACAAACAAGTCCACTGTCTTAAAATTTCACATTAAATCGAGAGTAACTGCTGTCTGATCCCAATCTTCAATAAGAAAGTACAGCATTGTTACTGGATACAACAAACCCCAAGCCTAAGCTGTTGCCCATTACATCATTTGGACAATGTTTCCTTAAAAATAAAGGCAAAACCCAATTCTCTGAAACCACAAACATTAAAGGAAAGAACTTCAAAGAAACTGTAATAATGTGAAAACTTAATGGGCCACATTCCCTGGAAACACTGCTCTAGGGCAGTTTCTACAGAAGTGAATTCAGCCCATTTCTTTGTGTTTCATTACTTCTATGGGAACATGATAAGAATGACAAAGAAGTGAAAAAAAATTAATGTCTCTAATATCAGGCAGACAACAATAACAAGGAGATTTTAAACTATTTATGCACTTGGGCTTTCATTCTACAAAAGATTATCTTTCTATATGCTGGTAGTTTCACTAATGTCAATGAGATCACAAATGTCAAAACCAGAGACTTGAACCTTGACTATACCAGAAGACATTTTTGCTTATAAATGTATTTGTATATTTAAATCAATCAATCTTTTAAACAATGTTGCTATTATAGCATGCTTTTGCACATCTAGCATATACAGTGGAGGTCTGTATAAGCTAGAGGCTCCTCTGACTGGCATAAATTAGATCAGTAAAAAACAGATGTGTACATACAACTTTGTCTGCAGTCAGTTGAAAAATAAAAAGTGTATCCCTACCTATCTCAATTATGCTGGAAAATCACAAGTACACTTGGACTTATTTCTACTTGTTAAGCATTACACAAATATTTATAAATGAGACTATATGCTCCCACAGGGAAAAAAAAAAAAAAAGATTAAAAAATCCATTTTAATTTTGAATGCAAATTGATAACCAGCAAGTCAGCTGAATAATTCTGGCATCTCACTGTGTCTAAGTATAATACTGAAGAAACTACTAATAGTTCAAGAACAGACAACTGAGGAAGTAAAGAGCTAGCAGCAGGAGGTCTCTGCAGTAGACACAGCATTAGTTTCAGTGATAATCTAAACTTCCCATCCCCACAATAAATCTTAAACCCTTTATCTGATTTTAAAATTCAGAAAGATAAGAAACATGAGGAGCTCTTCAAACAGCAAGGTAATATTCCTCTGTAAGCAACTGGTAATTCCACCCAGCGCTGAACTGACATATATACATAGCATATATTTCAAATTTGCCTCCATATCTCTATTTTAAAAAGCTAAACAAACCTCAGCCTGTGCTAGCCTGCTCCCCAGGCTTTCCTCCCTCATTGTGGAATTCTGTCTGAGACGCTATCTGAGAAGATCTGAGCTCCGAGAATGAAAAATCATTCTGCCTGAACAACTAATTTCGTCTCCCTTCAAAAAAGCCCTGCTTATGTTCTGTTGGTTGTGGTGGTATTAATAAATGGATAGTCAAAGTGGTCCAGAAAAAAAATACTCTGAAAATCAGAGCAAATTTCAATATCTTAAATTACAATGACCCAAAGTAAGAGATCTGGATATTTATGAAGCATTCCATAATCTCCTGTTTCAATAGAATACTGTATTGTAACACCTAAACAAAAAATATTCAACATGATGATTTCCTTAATGGATAATTGCCTAGGGCTGATGGGGTCTGGAAAGTTTTAAAAGATTGTTTCAAATGTATCTAAGAGTGAAATTAGGAAAAGAAAAAAAAGAACAACAAACATCATCTGTATTAAGAAAGAAAAATGCCCTCCATGTGTTTTATTGGGGATTTCTAATAGTTCGGTGCTCTTCAACAGCCAATTGATAGTGGGTTCAGATGATATAACTATGTCTGAGATGTTCTGTGGGGAAAAAAACAAACAAGCAAACATGAAACAACCCACCCTTGAACTTAAAAAAAATCCAACAAAACCCCCCAAAAACCCCAAAACAGCAAAAGATTTAAGGAATTTGGCTGTTAAATTCTCTAAAGATACACTCTTTACTGAACACATTCCCTTTTTTCATGATTTGCCTACATATTAATAACCTTTGAGCAGTTCTTTCATGGCCCAGGATGGAAGCCCTATTCCAGAGAAGGGTTTTCCTCATAATTTGCCATTCTTATTAGTGAAATCTCAAAGACAGAAAAGTGGCCTAAGGTAGTGGAAAAAGTCAGCATAGGAAGGATTCAGATGGGCAACAAAGATCAGGTGGATCTGGTCACAGATCACAACAAAGACAGCAGAATATTGCCTTAGAAAACTCAAGAATCCCTCCAAAGGCAGATAACCTGAAACACCTGAAAAATTTGTTATGTATTTCTTGGGGCTGGTACGAATAACCTAAGACTGTCAGCAGTCACGTTGTGGGAAAGCATGATTAAATGATTTGCAATACCTAGGAACATTGTAGCGCTACCAGGAAGATCATCCAGTATCCCTTTTCACTGCCTTTGCCCTGAAGCTACTATTCCCCTACACTACATCCCTTGAAATCCCTTTCTTTTTATCAAATGCCCCCTATCATAGAAAAACTGTGGCATAGACCCTATGGGTTCTTCCATGATTTTTAACTCAGGCAGGGACCATGTTCTGCCTTTTATAGTAAGCAGGGAAGAGGTATTGTGGAAAAAGTAATGTGCAATGGTAGCCATCACTTAAAGGACAAACTCTCTATTTCCTGACATTAGAACGTTTAATTCATAATCCTGGTGTTTGATGTTGTTTTGAGGGTTTGCTAAACCATTAACGAAAACAACCTTTGAGCATTATTAGTAGTTTACCTTGATTCAGAATGGAAAGGCCTCAATTGACCTGTGTAGTTCATGCACCCTGAAATAAACTCATACAATGGTTTTTGCATGCTTCCACATAGCTGGTGTCAAATCATAGTGGTTATGTTATTTGTTTTGAAATTTTGCTTTTTGTCTCCTAAAGAATCTTAAGCAAGTAAACAGAACTACTAACTACTTAAAATAATTTGGTATTTCAAAAATATACTAATATACATATTGGTAATTAGAAAAAATAAATCACCTGTTTTGCTGGTATCCCCAAATGTTGTTGTCATCTTAAGTAAACTGATTTACCTGTGGCTTTCACTCAAAGTATAAACTATAACCTACTTTTGTTCTGATCCGCAAATAGAGTTGTTCCTCTAAGAATAAGGCATGTTTTTCATCTCAGTAGCATAACAGCAGCTGGGGACAATGATGCTTAGAAATGATGGAAAGATCTGCCTGAGTGAGTATGCATGCCAGTGGACTCAGGCAGGCTCTTTCCTATACCTTGGGAGGACATACCAACATCCTGCCTCTAACGTGAATAATGCTTCACGCTGAATTAGCAGCTACAAGGCAGCAGCTTACCTGCAGGTACACACACTGCAAGGCTTCCTCCACAACTGGTGACCAGTACGGTTTTGGCAGTGGAAGCCAGGACATCAGTGATTTTTACAGACCAACGTGAGCTGGACATCAAGAAAAAAATAAGCACAGCTGCTTTCGTCAATGAGCCTTCTCTTAGACCTTTACAAAAAAAGTGCAACTTTGGTGGGACAGGCTTTTTCTCTCCTCATGGTCATCATGGATCAGAGAAGTATGGATTAAAAGTAGGGCCGATCTTTGGATCAGGTGCAGAGGACTTGAAGAAAGAAGTGGAGAGAAGCAAGAAATGCTAAGGAAGTAAGAGAGGAATAAGACCTGTGGCTGCTGGGGAGTGACCCACTGGACATCTTTACCTTCAAATTCATGTATGGGTGACTGAAGGGAGGGAAAACACCACTTCTCACTGCACCAGAGGTTCATGATAAGGGAATACACGGAAGAGAACAGAAGGCACCTTATAACTTTTTTGTATCACATACCTCTAAAAATATCTAGCACCTTAATATTACAGATGAGGAAGTATCCTGTGAGCAGTCAAAGCAGGGGTAAAGATCTGCCCTTCTTCAGTCCTCCAAATCTGTCCTAGGTGAGTTGCCATCAGATTAAATTGCTTCTTTTGCATACAGAACTACTGAGCAACTCAAAGATTTGACTTATATTAAGTATATAATTTTAGTAACAGGAAGACTACTTTTTACAACCCTACCAAATTATCTGCAGAAAAAGAAGTGTTTTGCTTTCACACATCAGGAAGTGTGTGATTAAAATTACTGGCTCTTGGGTGAATTGACAACCCAGTCTCTGAACTGATTATGAGTACCCATTAAACATGGTATAGTTCACACTTTGTGAGGAACGTCCAGTAAGACAGAGTACCTACATATCTACATGTAAATATGGAGGGATGCTAACTTCTGCCCTAATTTCTGAATCTTAATACATGAGAAATTTGATTCAGAATCATTGCAACTAGTAGAAAAATATGCTTAACTTTTTGTTGACTCTGATCAGGTGATTAACCCTTCTATTTATCTGAATTGGAAGTTTTTGTGTATTATCTCAGGGAAGCAATGAGATTTTTCAATAGATGAAATGATATGATGTAGCAATTGTGAATCATGACTATCACTATACAGTTTCAGAGGGAGAGAAAACTGGGTCATGTGCTGCAAATCCTAACACTATGTCACAATGCGGTAATGAAACAGCACAGTAAGACACTGCACTGCTGCTGTGAATAAAGAATCCTTACAAGGAGGTGAGTATGGAGTCTTTTCCAACATGCACCTTATTTCTTAACGAACACAACACTCACTTCTCATTATACCTTGTTATCCCTTCAGGCTTTGACCAAAGCCAGACAGAAATCTGGTATTAGTAATGGGAATCCTTTCAGGTGTTGAATGCTCATCAGTGAGGAAGGTACGATTCACCCCTTCGTCAGTCAAGGGGAAATAAGAAATGCCCATTCTGTCACAAGGCTCAGGACAACTGTTCAGCTCCCACAAACTGAGTGGCACTACTACAAAGAAGTTTTTTTTCTGACAACCAATTTCTCTGTGCATATTCTGCAACACCCTTCTTAGATGGAGTACATTCTGCTCTCAAAACATACTAGCTTTCCTGATTCCTAGATTAAAGTGGCCATTTAAAGTCAGTATCACTTTGGCTAAAACCAGCTAAAAGGGTGGTCTACTAAATACGCTGTGCCTTCCAGAGACAATTTAATGAAACAGTAGATTCTTTTAGATTGGCCTAATGTTGAATCTTTTGTCATAAAATACCATGTGCTAGACTCACAGTCCATCCAAAACTGAAATAATTAAGTGTGGTTTTGAACAAAAATGTTTTTAAACAGCAAGGAAAAGGAAATGCATTGTGTACAGCTTTAGATATATGCATTTTACACTTATTTTAATGTAAATTGAATTATTTGTATATACCCCTACATGAATTGTCAGTATAATGAATTAATCTCTACAATCTCCTTGTAAGAGATAAGAACGCTCTGTAATTCTTGTGCCATCCATCTGATATGTGTATGCATAAATACATACTTAAGTAGGAGCAGCTTCTGAGGCAATTGTTTCTCACTAAGGTTTTATGTGTGGCAAAGTTCCTTTATGTTTCATATTATGAAATTAAATTATAATTCCAAGATAGACTTTATCAACTTCTCATTACATTGATATGTGAGAAAATTTGACAGTGAATACTTGTCCAGATTAGAAATAATTTAAAATAAATCGGTCTATAATCAAGTGAAAGAACTTATTTAAACCGGCACCTGTAATTAATTTTTTCTTTTACTGATCTGTTTGTTATTTTTTAAAATCACACATATACAAATATTGCTAGTTTTCACTTTTATTGCTACTTTATAGCACATATAGAAAAAAACCCCTATGATAATTTTTCCATTGGTAACCTTGACAATAAGAATTACATATACAAATGACTAATTTTGAATGTGAACTGGTTGACTGTACAAGCAAATTCATACTTTCTCATGGTAAATATACTACTTAGTCAGGAAAATCGGTCCAGTAAACATACAAAGTTTTCACATTACATATTTTAAAACAGCCAAAAACTGAGCCAAAGCACATTCCTGAACAGAATGAAGTAAACATCATCGATGATTCAGATTCTTAGTAAAGAGAATGTGTAGATGTGTCACTTAAGGACATGGTTAGACTTGGTGATCTTAAAAGCCTTTTCCAACCTAATTGATTCTATGATTCTATAAACTATTCCTGTGTGAATTGGATTCTTTGTCCAACAAAAGAGATAAGACCTCTGACAACGTACTTTATAAGTCTTACTAAATGTGTACCTGAACATTTATCTGGGTGCAATCAGACACCCTTCTTAGAGGAAAGTTTAGTTTCCAGTATCTTTTGTCTCTTGCTAAAACCCTGTAGCCAGCCTTTGTCTCTCTGCTGAAACTGTCAACAGAAGTAAAAATCTGCATTAACAGAAATGGTGTACTGTGACATCTTGCAGTGTGGAATCCAGTGTCTACTTGCGTTTTTTATATGAAAAATGGTATTGAGTGGAAATGTAAACAACATAGACGGGTAGTTTCAATGGAGTTCAGCTAACCTTAGACACCTAATATTAGGTAAACTCAATTTCAACTTGTGTTCCATTAACTGTAGTAGGGTTTCCTAAATTTTTCACACATACCCATCCTGTGCTTTCTGAAATGGCACTGGGAGTTCTGCCTACCAGAAAGGCACAAGTATCACATGTTTTAATCTCATATCTGCCAGACCAACCCCGCTGTTTTGAACACTTAGGTATCCTGGCAAGACTTGCTTGTGAGTGGACAACTAAATTAAATGCTAGAGCTCCACCAGCTATAATAGGAGGTCAGACACCCGTTGACATGTGGATACTTGAATTTAAATACCTTAGTACATATGTTTTCAGCTGAGAGCTGAGCCCCATCCTTGTTTTCTCTTAGCTGTTGAACTGACCTCTCATTCTTTCGTATCAGTTCAGATGGGTGCATTTTGAGGCTTATACATGATAACTTGTATTCAAACAGAAGCTGATGACTTAAAAAAGCTCCATGAGCAGTAATAATCTTTTAAAGTCAGTGACTTTAGGCACTATGTGTCTTTTTACAAGCATCAAAGCACCCTTTCCAATAGCAAAAAAAAAAATAAAAAATACAGAAATGCATGGTATCTGCAAGCATAAAACCACAAAAAAACCCCAACAAAACAAAACACACGGAAGGACAATATCACTTTAAATATTCCAAACCAATCAACAGAAATATAATTTAATGTCATATGAACAATTTGAGGCTCATATTTACCCAAAACAGATCTGGTCAAGTAAGATGGTGATAACATATCTTCTGATAAGAAAGAAAGTAAAAGTCATATTCCTAGGAAGTTTTTCTAACTGAACGTTAGGGCTGTGAAATGAGGCAAGGATATAAGAGAAACTCATGCCTTGAAATACAAAAAAAAAAAAAAAAAAAAAAAATACAAAGGAGGGGGGAGAAGGTATGTGTTCATTACCAATATTCCTGCATGGTATTTGGGAAACTAGAAAGCACTGGTATTTTCCTCTTCTTTTTTCTTTAAAATCTGCAGCACTGCATGCTGAAAGTGACCTACATCACTCTCCATACAGTACATCAAATAACCCATTATTTAACAAATCAGTGCAGCACCCTTCCTAAATGAAAGGAACCTATAGCTTTAATCCCACTTCGATTAACTTCATTCTTCTCAGAAAGAAGAGCTTAATTTATATCAATTTGCAGTAATCTTTACAAGAAAATGCTAGTTCACATACATATGCTGTTTGACAGCAAAATTAATTTCTCAGGCATGTGTATACCCTGTGATGGTTCCAATAAAAATTGCCCCTAGTAACAATGAAGAAGCTGAACACTTTCTGTCTGCTTAAGTGATTTCTTTGGTTAGACAGATGATGAAGTTTAATGATGTATGTTGTGAATTCTTTCCACCAACTAATACAAGTAACACTTTGATCAGTGGAAAGACCTCAAAGACATTTGATACATCCATTTAAAGTTTCCTGTACATCTCTGCAGACAGTCATTTTATTACTGTGTTCAGATATAAAATTATACATCTTTGTAAAGGATCAATTTAGTTAAATATTTCTGAAGGACAGCAAAACAGCATCTTCTTTTTACCAGTGGAGAAACCGAGGAAAGGAGTCTTTCAGGATAATGTTTCAGAAGTGGGGTGATCTACATGTAATCAGTTAATTACACAATTAGGCACTATACTTAATTCAGGTGGCCCAATTTTCTTGAGTACTCAAACTTCCGAAGTTAATTGATTATTTTTCAGAATTCTTATATCTGTATGCAACTTACCAGGGTCTACAGTCCAGGTCTTCAAAAACAAACATCTATCTTGTTTATTTGCTTAAGTATAGTGGCACTTAGAAACCAAAGGAAACTTCAGTATAATTCAGTACTTACTTTTGCAGAGTTAAGCCTAAATCCATAACAAGATCTGCTTAGATGCCAGACATGTTCAAAAGTCCTGTTAAATTATTCCCTAATCCCATAATCATCTCAAACCCCAGAGATGCCAACATTTTTGCCAAATAACATGCATACAACTAAGTCTTGATATGCCAAAAATAGCTGGTGACCAAACCCCAGCAGAACAGCCAGTTAATTTCTTTTGCACCTCAGATAATCAAGTAAGTGTATGTAAGACATACGTGCTGGAACAGGTTTAGCAGCAGGAACAGAACACCTGTGAACCTCTTTGTTCGCACATACACAACAGCCAATGGTTCTGTGCAAAGGACAATCAAAAAAAGAAGTAGGATCCCTGTTGTCAAGTTCCTGTGCTAGCACGAAGCAGAGTCCGGATCTGCATTGTACATGCCTCAGCCTCCAAGCTGTAAGACACACACCTGCCTCTTCTTTGTAGTCTTCTTTATTTTAATGACTATTTAAAAAAATATCTACCAAGTGGGACTTTTGCAGCAGAGGCACTGCGACAGCCTTACTCCAAAACAATCCCTGTCCAAAGACTGAGGAATTCCCTGCAGTCTGTGAGGTATAAGTTTGAAATCTTGCTTCACCTCAGACAGGACAATATTACAAAATGTGTGTTTGACCATCAGTGGAAGAGTAAAGTAACCACAGGTCTTCAGTATACTATACAGGTAAGGGAATGGTCGCTTATTTTCAAATTGTCGGGACTAATTACTGGACTGTCTTAAAAAACAAATGTCAAGGATCCCACCAACAAGCATGCAGAGCTAAACACCTCGCTACCATCCATATTAGGCAGTTTTAGAGATGAATTAAACTCCAGACCAAATGTACATATCTGAGTCCAGACTTTCATTCAGTGCTCCCACAGGGGTATCTAGTGTTTTCTGAAGTGCCATTAGGTTGCCTGGTCTCCACTTGGTGATTCAAAAAGGCACAGACCTCCTGCAGATCTGCTGCCAAAACTGTCAGCCTCAGGTTGATGATGTTGATGTTGCAGAGCATTTCAGGTGTGTTAGGTGCCTATCATGAGGTACCTGAGCAGAGCCTTTTGTACATGCAATCCAAAGAGTCTAAGAGCGTTATTCACCAGATCAAATCAAGGTATTTATTTTATGCTGAATGGCTCTCTAGGCTTTGCTGACTACAGACAAAGCATTAAGATACCAAAATTTAGGTAGGTTTAACACAATAATGAATGGTGCAAGATTTATCCATGAAATTATCTGCCTCACTGCAAAATAGTGGCCAGAAAATCAACTAAATTAACTTGTTTTACAAAGCCGAATAATCTCACTTCTGGTTTGCAGTTCTGTGGTTGACATATACTCTTAGAGCCAGCGGTGAAACTAATGCTAGGGTAATGTTTTCTTAATGGTATTTCTTGCAGACTGTTAAGCAAAAGATACTCTCCAAAAAAGTCAGTTTAGGATTTGGGATTTCTAACTAAAGAAATTACGCCAGTCCTGGAATTCCATTTTATATCATCTTAGATTATTTCACACCGTGTTACACCGTGAGTGTACGTATAATTAATGGGGCAGCAACAAATCCAAACTTATGGATTTGTATGTTTTGTGTTGGTCTTTGTTAAAAGGATAACAATCTGTACAAACACAAACAAACCCTGCTGCCCTTCAGTCTTCCCTCCCTCTGGGGTTAGCATTGTACTAAGAGTAAATGCAGACAGTGTACAAAGCTTTTTGATGTTTAAATACAGAACATGTAAACAAACTTTATAATTTTGCAGTAAAGTTTTATTTCTACCCAGCATTTTACTGGTATGTGGTCAATTAATTAAGAATGTATGTCTGACTTTGGATAAAACATTGCTAAAGCAAAAAAGGATCTTAAGTTTTAAAAAAAATAATTCCTCTCATATATAGCTCAAGAAGAGACATGTACTTGGGTCTGTATCAGTTCAAGAAGTAACAATTCAATGTACTCCTAACTTGTTCTTTAGACATTGATTAGTTCAACTTTCAGATAAATTTGTAAGAAAGATATTTAGATACCATAATACCCATGCTAGACTGATAATGTTTTATCAAGGCCATTAATGGCAACTACAATCTGACTTGAATCCTCAAGAACCAGACAGCAGCAATTTTAAAAAAGATTTTTAAAACTGCAAAAAAAAAGCAGTAGCAAATATAAAGACAGGCAAGTGACAGTTTTTGACAGCACAGTTTTCATGTGTGAAGCCCACTCTGGGGCCCAAGTGTGTTGGTAGTTAGAGATGCACCCAAGCAAATTATTGCTTTCCTGAGGACAAAAGGAGGGGGGGGGGGGGGGAGCACCACGTGTTTAAAATTAGAAACCCTTCTCAAAGCTGAAGAGTACAGTTAAATATAAGTGAGGGAATTCAGCCCATGACTGTCAAACAGAAACGGCTCCCTAGCCCTAAAGGCCTTTCTTAAAACCATCTGAGTTCTAGTTTGCTATAAGAAAGGTGATCAGTCACGCATCCCACAATCATACAGGGGAAAAAATACTTAATAAGAGTCTTAAGATATTTGACCCAAAAGATTGGATCTAATATTCTTTATATAATATAAAATTATCCTGCTTGACTTCATCAGAAGTCCCTGAGGAGCTATTGCATAGTCACTGCTACTGTGTTTTGTTAACTGCCCATTTTTTCCTCAAATGAACCTTGTTGAAGATGCCTACTCATTTCAGCTTTCAGAAAGGTCACTCCTGATTTTGAAAGCATGGATGAAATACAAAAAAAATCTGATATTCTTTGTCTGGCTTTTATGATTTACTCATTTCCCTGTTCGCTTGTTTCTTTTCTTCCCTTCACTCCCCCTCTTTTCCCTTTTGGCTCATACTCATTTTGCGTATGGATGCCTGAGGAGATGGGGGGGGGGGGGGGGGGGGGAAGAAAAAAAAAGAGAAAAGCTCCAAGGATGCTTTTTCTTTTTTAACAAGTTAATGAAGAAATAATAGTCTAGGATGAAGCTATGCTGGAAATACAGAGTCTTTTTCTTTATCTGACAGATACAAGCAGCCTGTCTCCTAATCAACAGCAAGATATCTAGCTAGAAATTCTGCCAGTGATACTTCTTTTATTCAATGGATAGTCATTCAATCAATATGAAATGCATCTCAGCCAAGAAGGGAGCTAAAATTTATCAATTTTAACTGATCTGAAAAAAAGCAAAGCAAACAATAGAACAAAAGTCAGGAAGTGTATAGGCTTGTTTCCCTGCTTATTTGCATTTTTTTCCTCTGGTAATATATTATGCCAGTGTAAATGAGTGCGTGACCAATGCCTGAGATTCACATTTATTCTTCTGTAAAACCTACAGGAAATCACTCAAGCTATTGCTCTTGCAACTAAAACATCTGCACTGCCATAGATTTATTTCATATTACACTCTTAATTAGCTCACATGTGCATAAAATTTGAAGATGAAAAATGTCTTTCCTAATACAAGCAGGCAGGATTTTCAATGCTTCAAATCCCATGTATGTTTTCTTTCAGATACATTACAGCATATAAAAAATCTGGGGGATGCCTGAATGACTATACATATTAGAACTCAGGATTTCTACAAGTAAGATTTAATGTCATGAAGTAATAATAAAACCTTCATTGTACAATTACATCCTTACAAGAATTCTTACTTGAAATGAGAAACTAAACAATGGCTTAAAAATACAGTGGATGCTTTCATTGCTTCTACCAATTTTGCAAGCCCCTGGTGTTGTATTTTGGGTTACATTTAATTTTTATCTGGGTCTTTTTTCCCTTTTTTTTTTTTCTTCCTTTTTCTTTTTTTCCTTTCCTGAAGATTGAACGCCTAAAGAAGCAAGAAAAGCATTTTACATGATATACCACCAGGTTCTGAAAGACAAGAACTGAAAAGGATTTTTTTCTTTCCCCTCAGATCTTTTGCAGTTACTGTAATCTTAGGTGATCTCTAGTTATTTATTTTTCAGGCAGAAGTAATTTTTTTTTTTTTAAGCCATCACTGACCCTTTAAAATTGCTAAAGGGTTTCCATTTGTTTCCAGATTTTAATGATTCAAAAAATTCAGCTTCAGTTTAAACTGTCAAAGCTCATTCTCAGCCCAAAAGTAATTTAAACAAAAATCAGAAGTGTCTTCCTGACACTCACTAATTTGACATGATGATACACAGTGATTGGGAAGGGTGGAAATATATGATTAAGGGAGCTTTATAGTGAAGCAACCACAGCACGTTACGTGCAGATTGTTCTATACCACAGCTGCATCTCCCTCAACCCCTAAGTATCAGCCTGGCTGATAGGAGGCACTGTCCTGGTTTAAAAACACATACACAATGCATCTACCCTATTCTCTTTCCAGCAAAAAACCCAAACCAAACCAAACCAAAAAAAATCCCCAACAAATTACTGAAATCAACAAGAGACTGCAACTTGATACTTTGCTTGGCTGACAGGGGAAGAACTGATTTCACCCATCAGTAGAGATGGGAATGCAGGAAATGAAAAATACAATACAAAAATAAAACAGGCAGTGACTGAAATTTTACATCTGGACATGCTCAGTGATGATCTGCTAAGATTTTGGCAGAGTAAAATGAAGAACCATCTTCTTTGTGACCTTGCTGCACATTTTCTCTGCCCAGCTTGGCAGGCACATCTGCTCCTGGAACAATTTGCATGAGGCAAGTTTTAATTGAGTCACTGAAACACATAACCATAGTCTGCAAAAAAACCCACACCACCCAACAAATAGACCAACCTGCATTTGCATCAGACACAGGGAAAAATGCAAGTCTGAGAAAATAATAATTGGTCTAGTAATACTAAAGTATTTCCACTCTTCTTTGTTCTACAGATTTCAAAACTCAATCTCTTCCTTTTTCCTTTTCTAAATTAATCCTTTCCTTTGCTCCTGCAACTATATGTTTATTACAGCACACGCTGATATGCTTCTTGCCCTATTAACCTGCTTTTTCAAAGTGAATGTGTCTTAGCAATCAAGTTACCCAGATAAAACAGCAGCATTAGTTAAAAAGTCAGAATTTCACCCCAACTCCAACCAGTTGCCTGGGTAAAATGAAAATTTCACCCCTAATTAAGGACGGTTAAATCCTAAAATAAGCAAAACAATTTCTATTTCTCTCTTATTTGAAAATAGCAAAGAAAATAACAGTACAAAAATAATTACATTAAAATAAATGTTCAGCTAACATTTTATTTAAATCTAAATGCTGACATGAGGGTTCCTGCCCAAGTGGCCACACCGTGTATCCTACGTCAAGGTTAAAGTTTTGGAACCTTAACTAAAATCCCAGTCCTGTAAGCTACTTTTAGGAGTATATATATATGTTTTTGTGTATATACACACAGAGATCACACTGCTCATTAGGTACATAGTCACAGAGTTTTCCCAGCACTGTCAGTGATAGCACTGTCTCAAGATGACAAACAGGTAGCCACATACAGTTCACAAGCAATTCACATCTGGTTCCCATGCTGGGACTGCAGTATGTGGCCAGCCTGTTGACATGAAGATTTTGGGGTAATCCAAATTCTCCATCAGGGACAGTGAAGCAGCCAGGTTGTGAGAGCAACACTGCAGTCTGCCCCAGTGCCAAGCTGGACACCTCGCCAAGCCCTTCTTCACAGCACAGCAGACAGGAGCATTTTCACAGCCCACTTAAGAGTTGGTTCCAGAGTAACCCCTCGAAGCAGCCCCACTAAGCACACAGCACATACCTGTGCATCTTTCCCAGCTGTCAAAATGTGGCTCATGCAGTCACAAAGGCTGGCCAGTCTAATCCACCCTGCAGCTGAGGTGGTTGACATCCAGCAGTGGTCCAAAGCCTGGGGAGCTCCTTGGCCAGCTCTGTCTATCCATGCTGACACATAGATAGAGATGGCCTCAGCTCAAGTGACCTGCTCGTTGCCCTTACAAGACACACCAGTACTCTTCTAGGAAGAAACTTAAGCAAGCTTTCTGGTCACATACCAATACCTCAAAAGCAAATATGATACAAAAAAGAGGAGACATCAGACATCACCTATTGATCTCATGCAAGTTTCAAGGCAAGGTATACCCAGCCTTGAGGTAGATGCAGCATAAAAACCGGTTGTCTTTGCCTTTCTCACAAGTGGTCTGCTCAATGGCATACCACATACGTATGCAGCATGAGGGCATGCATTCCTGCCATGGGACCACCTGTTAGAGGTCCCTTCCTGAGAATAGGGAACACTGACTATATCCAGAATAGACTGTTACTCCTTTTAAAGAGGTAGGAGGAAGTTAGCTTCCATAACCAATGCTTTTAGAAAGCACCAGAATTCTATTAGTGGTAGAACAATTTCTTTAATAATGAAATTATTTTTCACAGGATATACACAGTCTGTTTAACAAGAAAATCTAAGCAGAAAAGCAAAATCGACAATACATTTAAGAAAAGGGATAGGAAAAAAACACCATAATTGTGAAATGGGGCTGAACTCATACTGCTACAGGAGCTCTAATTTTTGTTGTTTCAAATTCCATTCATAGTTGTTGAGTTTTATCAGAGTAGTAAGTGCCTTTTTTTTTTTTTTTAATGCTTTGTCTATATCCTTTCCAGGCATATGTATAAAATCCTCCTTAAAATATGGTTGCACACCTAGAAAAGAAGACACCTATTTGTCATTTTCCTTTATTTAAGTATCCTGACAATTTATTGAAAATATTGCAATATGCGCTGTGGTTCTCATGCAGTACTGGCTGTAGGCCCATTAGGAATAGGAAATTGAGTCAAGAAAGCATGCAGGTATACACAGTGTTTTCTAAATACAGAGATCAGGCCAAAAGCCAGCACACTGTAAAATGGGAAAGCATCCAAAAGAGAGCTCTGTGCTGTTCTCCGGCATAAATATTTATCAACCAGTGCAAGAGAATGTGACATTCCTCCACAAGAAAAGAATTTGCTCAGAAAGCATTCCAGAAGAGACAGAAGGGAGAGAGGAAGAAGAAGAAAGGAAAAAAACAAAAACAAAACCAAAAACAAACACCAAAAAATGTTGCCTTTGTGATATCAAGCTGGGTTATAGCATAGAGCCCCAAATAAGAAGCTGAACTAATCACTGTTACTTTTGTTGTCAGGGAGAATGAAGCCTCTTCCAGAACACAAACCATCTCCATGACTTGCCAACCACTGAGTGCAGCACAACCAAAATGGCTAAGATCATTACCCCACAGGAAAGCTGAAGATAATTTACAACTTGATGCATGTGCTAAATGAAAACAAGCAGGCTGTGAGTATGCACCACACTCACCTCGTTAAAGCATTACACACCTTTTCTAGCTTTCATTTACTTTCTTCTCAGAGAAACACAATCAGCTTTCTTAGTTTCCTAATGAGTATATTAGACAATCATGTAAAGCAGACTATTGCTTGGTAAAAATGCAGTGGAGAACTGCAGGCAGTCTATTAGATGTAAACTTGCTTAATTCTTTAATTATGTGTCTTTGATCAAAAGCAGCTCACTTGGAAATATTTTTTAAAAAGAAAGCAATGAGCACTCACCTTTCGTGCACAGCACCAAACTGATGTAACTATGGTATCACTGATTGTACGTCAAGCGCACCACTAAAATTTGTGATAATAAATGTTACTTACAGCTATTAAAGCTTTTCTTTTTTAGGGACACAGGCCTGTAGGAGCTGTTCTGCACTTTTAGCTTTTCTTTCCATCTTTGTCAAGAATCTCAGGGAATTTTTAAAAGAGATAATTGAGGCCATTTATCAATTTTTTTCAGCTTTGTCCTCAACCCTTTTTCTTTCCTCATTAACCTCAAAATCTCTATTGAAGATTTCTTTCCTATTGCTTCCAAAACCTTACACCGTTCCTTGGGCTTTGCCTTCTGACAACACTTAATCTAGATGCAATCTCTTCAAGCCTCTCCTACTTGGTGCCTATTTATCAGGTAGAGCTATTTCCTTCTCATCGCCTTCCTACTTGGTCCCTCAAACAAGTTTCCCTCTTCAGCCTTAGTGTTGTTCTGTGAAAGGCACAAAAGAGTTGCAAACCAAGTGAATGTTATTCACTATTTAGTTTTTACAATTACACTAAATTATTGGCCTGGAAGTGGTGTGACTAGTAAAATCTCCAACTTTTTGCCTGTGGAGCATAAAGTAGTTTCTATCATCTTTGATTGGTCAAGGCTCCAGCCCACGTTGTCAGGGTCTGGCAATGAAATTAGAGGCTGTGTAACAAAAACAGATAATTGACCATCAAATGGCTTTGGTCCCAGCCTGAAACATGTCATAGTAAGTAGGGTCTAGAATGGAGTAAAAATCCCTTTCAAAGTAATAAAACTGGCAGTTAAATTAAATTACCGAGATGTTTTGAATAAATAATTGGAACTATTTTTCAACCTATCTTAAGTAAACTTCTACAAACATACATAACCATGAGAAGATAAATTTACTAGATGCTCATTATTGTTTCTCCTTTGTACTGCAGAATTAGCAAACTTATGACTGATATCTAAGCCAAGACTAATTGATGCTGCCTACTTTAACTTTTCCCTAAATTTCTTGGGGAAAAAAACAACAACAAACGAAAAAACAAGTAAAAGCCGCTAAGAAGCTGAAATTGGGGGAAAACTAAAGTACAGGATTGCACAGGAATGGTCTGTGCAGCATTCCTGCAGCTTACTGCACATCAGGAAAATTTGTAGCTACTGATGTATGGTCCTTTACAGAAACTGCTGTTCCTCTACTGCAAGTGTATCTTATACACAAAAGCCTGTGAGAATATTAAGCACCAAAATCTGAATTCCTTTTGATGGATCATTAATGTAATTTTTTCTTTTCTATAAATGAAAAAAAAAAATTCTCATAAAAAAACTTCCGCCATATCCAGTTTCATCCAAAGCTGTACGTAAATAGTACTCATGCCCTACACAACTGCATGATTTGTCTCCACAGTTCAGGCCTGTATTATGAGGTTTCTGTAAGAAAAAGAACCTGCACATCGGACAGAAAGTTCCTCATTTGTCTTACTTCTCAATACAGCCAGAGATTGTGCAAATTATTGTTTCATAAAAAATAAAAAATAAGTGCTTAACAGTATTGTAGGAGGGCTTGCCAAAACCAAAAACATCAAAGCAGGGCGGGGGGGGGGGGGGGAAGAAAATAAAAGACATATACGGTTCTGAAAATTTTTTTTAACTCCATGTGTTCCCTTATTGAAATTCTACAGTCCAGAATCTATTCCAGCTCTCAGAAATAACAGCCTGTGTTGTTATACTGTTTCTATTTGCAGTTTCTTCTCTATGTCAAACATAATGACCTAATTCTCTGATACCCTTGTTAGGACACATGTAAATCAATATCATGTTTTGCCACACACTGCCTGTTTCCTTTTTGGATACACACATATATACAATTACTAGAAGATCATCAAAATTTACTTGGATTTTAGAGTCAAGGAAATATTCCTTGACATGCATGGAAAGTTGATCTTCTTTTTTTAAGATAGATTTTTGGACAGCTGTCAGCAATATTTCCAAGACATTAGTGGTTTCTGACTGTGATGACTGTTCATCATATAATTTACATTAATGCTAACTTTCAGAAAAACAGAGGTTTCAATAAAAGAGGAGAACATTTCAAATATTCTTCTAATTCAAATTCTACTTGCTTCTCAGAATCATAAATTACATCATTAAAAAGCAGCCCAAGTGCAAATACTGGTATGTTAAAAGAATAAGATTGACAAGAGTAAGAATTGCAATTATGACGTGCACTAAGCAACCATGTTCCAGTGCAAATGAAAAAAATACTTAGACTTCTTATCACTGCAAATTGATGGTATTCAAAAACTAAAAGACATCAATTGCATGTAATTTCTAATTGTCTTTAACTAGGACCTCTAGGAAATGGATCCTGTTTTATCTATTTTAAAGTCATAAAATTAGCACAGCTCTCCTGCCTCATACCTGTTTAGTCTCCAAATTCTTCTTGTGACTAAGCTGAGTTTCATCAGTTGTTATGTGTCTGTAGCAAAGCGAAGCGAATAGTTTTCACTAAATGAACAAGCATATTCTATTTGTTTGTTCTGTGCTGAAATACCTGTTGTGGTTCGATCAATGACACACATGCAAAAAGAAGTAGGAAGATCAAAGAGCTACTAATATAAATTAAAGGCCTAGGCACAGCACCGAAGGGAAGGTATACCCTGTAATTTCTAACTTTTCTTCATTCTTTTTGAGAAGATGCAAAATACAGAATTTGCATCTGGAGAGTCCAGGCTAAGTTTCCAGGGATGATAGCTAAGAGAAAATGGTTCTAATAGTAATCTAAGCACTTGTGATTACACAGCTCTCAAAGATAATATACGATTGTAATTGTATTTTAAGTGCAGAGGAAAATATTACATGGCAAAGCAGTGGTTTTTTTCTATCCTGACAAGTCAATGAAACTACTAATGTGAGATTGCAGAGTTACTGCTCAGAATGTAGGTAAACATAAAGAGTGTTTATGCATTTTCCTTGAGTCACTATTGTAACCCAGAAAACTAATTTATCGGTGTCTCAGCAGTTTTACAGAAGCAGTGCTACCCTGTGATTTTTCTCACTTTATGATCTACTCATATGTTGATTTCTGCACATCTTCCTGCTTTTCCACAATGCTGCTTTTGCTTCATTCTATGCATAAAAGCTGAAAAAGAAAACTTAAGAGCCTGATGTAATTCAGCTAGTTTTTTCTTCCCTCAAAGTTAACTTAAGTAGGAGCAACTTCTATCACTTTATACATGTGTTCACGAAACACCCACTTACCTGCACTGAAATACTGGCAAACTTGCTTCCATTGGGAAAAAATTCAGACTTAGTCTTCAATTGCATGTACTAGAAATTCTTGCTCGCATGTTCTTTCAGTTCTCTGCACTAAACCCCTGCTGCTGCCTCTCTGATTTTACCCTTACACTGATGACCCTAACTGAGGAGCATGGTCAACCAAGATTCCTTTGTCATGCATGGAGAGACCCTTTTCTCTCTATAGAAAGTAACTCAGCACAACTCAGAACTTCTCTTAGGAGGATCTGATGTCTCTCCACTGATGATAAAGGGTGTTTAAAGAGACTATGATCCAGATACTGGGGCCTTTGAAAAACACCTGAAGTTACGTGGGGTCAACCTTGGCACTAAGCACTGCTGGCATACTGAAAGGGCTGTTTGCAGCTGTGCCATGGATGGTCATCTCATGAAATTTCATACAAAATGTTCATTCAATCTGAGAGTTCATAGCACACTACAAGTATCTTAAGTCTTCCAGTTCTGAAATGTTGCCTGTCCAACCTAATCTTTTAAGTAAGTTTTAGGAGAAAGCAAGGCTTGAGGAAAGGAAGAATGAGAGAGAGGGAGAGAGAAAGAAAGATGGGGGGACAGAGAAAGAAAGGAAAGGAAGGAAGGAAAGGAAGGAAAGGAAGACAAGCATCTATTTTACAGGATTTCAGCGCCAAGGATTTTTTACATCTTCGCCTCACCCCTTCCTTTTTCCACTGACCTCTTCCTTAACCAGTTGAGAAGGGACAGCCACATAGGCTACTAGAGAAGTGTACTAACCTTCACTTAATGCTATGAGAAGGGTATGGGAAAACATTGCTTACCTAAGCCAGAATGGCAGAGAAAAGGGATCAAGCTTCCTCTCTTTGAGCAAAAGCCATGAGCCAGTGGACAAAACAAAAGACTAAGAATATGGGGTCTGTTCCCTTTGTTCCACCAAATAAGCTGTCTGAACTTATTTTTTACGTTCTCTATGCCGCTGTTTCAATGTCTGTATAATAAGGATAATAACACTTCCTCATAAGGTTACTATAAAGTTTAATTCATTAATGTGTGGGAAGTACTGAGCAATTCGTAGAATGGTACTGTCGAAATGTGAAATAATATTAAACTGTCAGTTATTTTTCTATAAAATTAGACCCTTTTGTCTAAGTAAAAATAATTGGTATGACAAGAAGATTGAAAACATTTAAGTATAACATAAAAGCTTGCTTATAATGAAGAGGTTGTCAACTGACACCACATACTGCAGAAATTGTGGTTCAAAGACTGCAGCATGACAACAAAGAATTGTTTTGCCTAGCTTAGTCCACATTTATATGTATTCCGCTATTACTATCACACACACACACAAAAAAGACAAAGATATAAACGCACCTCTGATAAATCTTTACCAGCTTGACAGTTAAAAATAGACAGCTCCACTGCTAGAGTTTTTGATGGATATTACAGGAGTTAGATTTCAGAGTTCTTTAACAGACATTCAAAACTATTAAGGCACAAGTTTCAAGGCACTGCACCCAGACAGATGAACTATCAGAATGACAGAAGATTCTTAAAGAGATATTTGATACCTGTAAAAGAAGACTGAGGTTTTATCTCATGGGAATTCTGACAAGCAGTGTGCCTAAGGAATGACTATGAGAAAAGCAGCATGCTGGGAATAAGCAGAAAGTCGACAGAAATGATGAAGGGCAGATTTTGACAAAGACTTTTTTAGTTAGACCGAGTTCCTTACAACAGGATGTGTATTTGAAGAAGGAAGGTTATGAGCCAGAGCGGTAACATTAATGAATAATCCAGACAGGCAGGAAAAGTACCATGTGTTCTTTGACCACCTCACTTAGAAAGGGACCATGGTAGAAACTCAGTCTGCCTCCTACTTTTGTAATCCTTAAATGTGATCACAGAAGTTTGGGAACACCACTTCTTCTCTTGCAGTGAATCGTACTGTGTACTAAGGGACAAGCTAGTGTGTGAATAGTAGTTAAAATTCCTCTCACCACATCTCTTACCTGCAAGGGAGCAAAGACCAGATGTTACCTTTAACATAGATGTATTGCCACTGAGCCTCAGCCACTGTTTGGTTCTGCAGCTCCCATAGCAACTGTTATTAAGTGCTAATAATATGATTAGGAGAAAAGAAAGAACTGCTTGAATGACTAAAAAGTAACAGAAACAAAGATAAGAGTGTGTATCTTTACACCTGATGTTCTAGGAAATGCAACTGAAAACACTGTTGATGACACGAGGAAAAAAAGAATTAAGTACATCAAATAATGCATGGTAGGATAAATACTGCTATCTCCTATTTGCTGTGAGGTAGCACTGTGCTAGATAGCGGTGACGAGTGTGCCTTAAAAAGTATAGATCAACTGATAGATAAGAGAACTGAATGACTTGCAAACCAAGTGATCTTATCTGCAAGCAAAAGAAATGGAATTCCTGTATAAAATATTCAAGCTGGGATATTTTATGATCATACTAAAAAGGAAGAAACAGTGACAGCGCAAGGAAAATAATACATGGTCGCAAAACAAAACTCAAGACTGTAATTCAGCTGAGGTCTGCTGATCCCACAAAGCACAAAAGCACCACTCAAAACAACTCCTGAATGACAATGAATGACTGAATTCCAGTCTCACTATTTCAGCTAAAATCAGGATGCAGCATAAAACAGCAGAACAAGACTCTTAAATCTGTTTCTTACAGTCTGCAGGTGAAAAATGTCAAAAAGCCAAAATGGCAGCAGCTACCATTTGTGAATTTTAAACAGATAATTAAACGAAAGAAAGGCTTCTGTACACAGACAGGAGATTTAAAAGGTTAATGAAGGTATAATAAAGATGGAGATCTGACTATGAATGCAATAGTGACTTGAAAAAACAAATGTTAATGCTGGGCAGAAGAGAAAGCTGATTAAAATAATTTGTTAAACTCTCACCTTTCCACTTCCAGTGTACTTTTCTGGTTGTTTATTATAGATCTCTACATACATAAAATACAAATACAGATTAAATTGATGTCTAAAAACAAAGAGACATATCTAAAGATATTTTTTTCACCTCAAAAGATCACTTTGCTGAAAAGCCAGTCAGAATGTAGGTCTTTTTCAAAGACAAAGTAATGAGGGATCTCAAAATGTGACCACCTTCCATGACCCACTCTGAATCAGTAAGACTACTAAGAGAGCATATGCATATTTATCAAAAAACTAACAAACAGTTTTTATTTCAGCTCTTCTACTTCACCCTGCCAAATGTCCATAACAAGCTGAAAGTTTATGTCGCTTTCACTAGCTATTTTATATTTTCTCATTATTTTGAAACTATCTAAATATATGGATGGCAGAAACAACTTCCACATTATTATGATATTTTCTTTTAAATTTACCTTCTTTCAGTTACAAATAACCTCAGTCATATTCCTGGAAAAGGAAAGAGAAGTAAGGAGCTTTATCTGAAAGATCCTCTAGCTCCAAATTCAAACTCAAATTCTCAGGGGACCTGAAAGTCCTAAAATATATGTTTAATTTTATAAAGCTTTTCATCAACACAAAGAGAAACAGTTACACAAAACCTTCCTGGAATTAATGCATTGGGACCAGAAGCTGAAATGTGTGTGCTCACCTAAAGGTGATTTCAAGTCTTTTTAGCATATCCATCTCCTTTCTAAGGGTATTTGTTTACCGAGTTAGACTACAAAATAGGTTAGGAAGGACTTAAGTTGTTAACATTCATGTCTCCTTGCCAAAGTGTCAGACTGACTAAACCCTCCACTAGTAATGGTTCCACTTCCTAACCATGCCCCTTTACCAGAGAATAAGAAAGCAGTGGTGCAGAAAATGTACTAGCGATCCTAATCCTCTGAATATTTTCTGTGTAGGAGGAGTTTGGGATGGTGGTAGGTTAGCATATATTGCAGGAGGAGTGCAGAGCGTCCTCAATAAATTTCAGCTTTGGCAAGCATATTCTTACTGATTTCATAAATGCTGACAGTTGTCAGTTGGCTGGGACCAAGTTACAAGATGGAGTTGAAAGTAAATGAAGCAGAGAAACTGCTTAGAAATGGGAAAGAAAGGAGTGCTCTGGCATCAGACATGAAAAAAAAAAAACAAAAAACAAACCAGTAAAAAAGCAGGATCCCAATGCTGGTGATGGAAATAGCAGTGGAGTAACCTGTAATACATCACTCTGCAATGTCTAGATGTGGAAGGAAAGGGGCAGTCCCCAAGGCAGCATCCAAGTCAATCAAGCAACATACAGAGTGTATACGTGAGCTAAATACACAGAATGAGCTTGTTATGACATGCAGACAGAAGTCCTGGGCTGAGATTCAGCCAGTTCAGTAGTTCTCATGAGAAACTACTGAACGCAACATGAGAAACTGTTGGAGATAGTAGTAATGAACGTGTGAGAATGTGAGAAAAGGGAACCAGAGCTATGGTGGAGTCCTGTGAGAAAGACCAAACTGTATGGGTACTTGAAGGGGAAAACTGGGGACCTTTTGTGGAGGGAAGAGCTTTGCAAGGCCATATCAAGTAATCCCATAAAAGGCCAAGATGATGTATATAATGGTATCAGAAATACCAAGTTTGGGTGTGGATGTAGGACAGGAGCACCGAGGCCAGCAACTGGGGAGACAGGGATCTGGGTCTGGCCCCTGGATAGACCACACGTGTGAGTCCAGCTCCTGATCCGTTTGTGTGCATGTGTGTGTCTGTCTCCGCATGACCACCAGCAAGTTCTTAGCCTCTTCAGCTGAGCAAGGGGGTGCTGTGGGTGCTCACGGGGTGCCACTTCGGGCATGGCTTCTTTGTTGGTCCATGTAGTTGGTTGTGCATCACAGTGTGTGGTTGTGTGTGTACGCATGCACCTCTGTATCCCTGTGTGTGTATGTATGTACACCTCTGGAATATATGCCATCCTTGCCACAGGCTGGACCTGGAAAGGAGAATGGCAGCAAGCAGATGAGAGGAGAAATCACCTGGGCTGGAAAGTCCAGTGGATTAGGGTTGCTGTACAGAGCTTACCTATGGAAGTCCTCTGCTCCCACTTAATAACTGTGGGGCTTACACTTGGAGATGGAGAACCTGTGTTGAAGTAATAAAACTAAAAATCAAACTGGAACTTTAAAGGAGTTGCAGAGGTGAAATGTATGTGCTCTGTCTAGCTAAGGAAATAAAATCCTTCCCTTCTCTCTCCTACCTGCCCCATCGACCATACATGCATGCTTATGCATTTTCATCCTTGTGTGTTTAAATAAGTAGATAAGTCAATATATAGGCAGACAGATATAAAAGAATCAATACATTTTTGTTCAAACATTTTTGTTCAGCTTGAACTTCTTGCTTAAACTTTACAGATGGGTAGAACACATTTCCTTAAAGAGGGCAAAAGATTCATGCTACAGATGTCACTGAATGTACAACACATGCATAAAATTCACTTTTTCCAGACAGATAAAAGATTAATTTGTATTTCTTTCAGGGTTCATTTGTTGGTGATATTTTGGTGGGGTTTGTTTTGCTTTTGCTCTGTGGGTGTGGTTTGGATTTTTGGATGTTTTTGTGGTTTTTTGTTGTTGTTGTTTTGTGTTTTTTTTTTTTTTTAATGAATCATGGGTTACTAATGTAGGCAGGAGGACATGAACTATCTGAATAGATCCACAGCCATGCCTCTTCCTAGTTTTTGACAGCTTTCAAATAAAATGTCACTCAAAACAGGAGTAATTTAATGGTGATGACTTATTTCTAATGAATCCAAATACTTTGTGGTGATCACCAACTTTCCTCTGAAAGATGATTTATCAATAGTATAACCTTGTCAGGTGACCATCCAGGGAAATTTACTGGTATCAGCATATCAAATTTATTAGGACGTTATGACTTATTTCCTGCATCTGTGCTCTTATTTCTGGTTTTGCCTATGTGATTAAACAGAAATAGCACTGTAATGCCCAATAACACCACTCAGTTAGGAACTATATTTGTACAATTCATAGTATGTAGTTTTCCATGAGAATCAAGTCAGTAAATGCTCTCAGACAGACACCCTGAGTGTCATCCCGCCTATTATAAAAGAAATCAGAGGACTCAATCCACTGAAACAACTTCCTTCAGAGCATATATGTCTCAGCACACAGTGGCTAGTAGGTGGGCAAAGCTGTCACAGCTGGATACCCCATTAGAGATCTCTGAGGCTGGCCTCCTAAAACTAATTTTTAACTTTTTTTCAAACGCCTATGGGATGTTTGCTTTGTGTCCTTTGCTACCTATATATTACAGCCTTTTCATGGAAATTTGTATTATACTGTACAAACAATTAAAGGTGATACAGATAAGTAAATTGCACACTTGTAGATGCTTGAAGCAATCTTAATTTTTTTTTTTTCACTTTCATACTATTAATTTCAGATGTGCTGCCTCTTACTTAAAACAGCAAAAAAAAAAGTTTTTATAAACATTCCACCTTAAATTTAAAACTTAAATGTTATGGTAATTAGAATAAAATACAGGCTGTGGACTTTAATATTAAATGTATATGTTTCAAACCTAGGTTTTTCATTGTGCAGATGCTTACAGATGAAAGTCTATCTGAGCATGGAACAGCATTTGTGGGGGTGGTAGTAACCATATCTGTCAGTCATGATGCCACTGCTGCACTGCTGCTCTAGTCAACATTAAATCCTAGTGCTGGATGCTTCATGGTGCATTAAGCAATGAAGCACAAAAGTAGTCAAGGAAAAAAAAGTTTGTTTGTTATCCCTATTGGCCAGTATCACAGCTGGCATAAATCAGTACATCTTCACTAACCTCAGCATTGCTATGCTGAATTGTATTACCCACTTCTTTAGAAATATCATTCATGATGTTTTTCTACTCTGGAATACATGACCAGGTGTACATGTATTTCCTAAAGCTGTATAACTATAAAAATACACATACACACATGCATCAGAAGTATCCTATCTTCAGAATACAATTACTAAAGCTAAGGGAGTGTGGAGACAGACAAGATGAAGGTATTCAGACTATATAATTTGAAACCAAAACTCTGACTGTGAAATTGGTTTGATCTGTAGACAAATGTCAGCTCTGTGCCCTATTAAAGTTTCAGTTGTTTTAAAAGGACATATCAGTGAGCCCTGAAATGTTGAATAAATGTTAATTGGAAGTCAAAGAAAATATCATGAGTAAAATAAAATACACAAAGAAAAAGCACTTTCAATCTACGACACAGTAACAGCTGGATCCAAGAAGGAAAATGTTGCCAAATAGTCAGGTTCCATGTTAACACAAGGCAAGACAGAAACTGGAAGATAGTTTAATGTTAATGAGCATAATCCTGATTATTATTTTATAAAGTAGCTACCATGAAGATATATTACTTTTCAAGATTTAATTGCATGATTACATTGATTGTTGAGCTTATTAGCGATCCTACATATGCTTAGCAGTGTAAAAATGCATGAGATTTATGATTGCTATACCATAGTATACCCATGTAAAACATTAAGGATTTGTATAATCTATTAATCTAATTAGAATGAGGAAATAACAATTTGTAATGTTCTACCTTTTTATTATTCGTCCAAGACTAAGTATTATGAATGATTTTTTTAAGGTACTTCAATCATTTTTCTTTAGTACATTTGTACAGTTTGACAGCAGCAATTTAAAAATGAAGACAGAAGAGGGATTTGATTTTTATTTTTAATTATGGAAATGCAATCTTCTTCACATCTACCTTCAAAATGATGACTAGAGGCTATTCGCTTAAGTGAATGGTGAACAGTATGAGGACTGAATAATCACACTTACTGCAGGTACCATACAACATGAAATTATACTAAAAGGCTGCTTGATATAATAAAGGGAAAAACCATCAGAACATTGTATTGTATATCCTAATTATGAGTGAAAATAGCATTTTGTTGGAATGCAGTAATCACATCTTGTTGTGAGGTAGGAGTCGTGAATTTTATGGTTATACTATTTTCTAAATCCTGCTAAGAATTTTGTGCCTTGGCAAAATATTTTAAAGCTAATAATGAAACAAAACTTGATTATTTAAATGCATGTAGTATTACCAATATTACTGGTGTAATACAATCCTTTAAAAAACCTAAAATGCAGTAATTATTATAATATTGCTGGGAAAAAAAAAATAAATCTAAGGTCAAATGATATGTAGTTAAAAACAAATTCCAGTAGAATATAGCAAAAAAATAAACAAACTGACATGGCCTACTCTGTGAGAAAACAAGACATAAAAGTTTAGTTTCATGAGTCGGTGAGAAATTTCCCATCGGCATAGGCTGAGCAACTATTTGATTTTTTCTTAAAAAGGGTATTCACATTTCCAGTTCTTCTAATCTGACACTTTGATTATACGTTACTGAATTTTCCACGTCTCACACTCTTGGACAAGACAAGATCTGATAAACCAGTTCTGAATTTGTTAACAACAACAAAAAAAGGCCCTCTTACTATTCATTTATCTTTGATATACAAGTGTATCTGGAGAATCATCCATGGGAAAGAATATAATATCTATTAAATTGTAATCCTTGGCTCACTACCTGTACAGACCTAATTCCCATAGTCTCCAGAGAAGCTTTGGTTTTAGCCTTGAAATATAACCAACCAACTGCAACGGAGTCAGTCAATCAATGTCATGAAGGCAGCTTCAGCAACCTTAACTAAGCACTCCATTTATTTTTCACTGGTAGAGAAAAAAGAAGAAGAAGTATAAATTCCACCTTCACGTATTCTTTTCGTTCTTCTCACTTTGTTAGGCTTTACTTGAGTGATGAAAATTTTTGCTGCCCTAACATTTTACTTTAGCAAAAGTTTTGTGTTCTGGTTTGTCTAAATATTGATAAAACAATAAACCTATACATATTGCATGAAGTGTATGTATATGAAAAAAAAAAAAACACAACAAAAAACAAAGAAAAAAAGCCACCAAAACGACAACAATAACATGCCAAAACAAAGGAGAAAAAAAGCCAACACACACCCTGCCAAACCAACCCACAAACAAAATACCCCACTGATAGCAACTGCTTGACCTTGAAAAGGAAAGGCTTATGAGGAGTTACAAATTTTTTTTTTTCTTTGACAGAGAGTAATAATAGGAACCCCTAACCGGGTTATATATTCCTTGAGGAGTGCAATTCACTAGCTGAGTAACCCTCTCTAAAAACTGAGTAACAGCCAGAAGGAGAATAAGAAGAAAGGAAACCAGCTATAAGCTTTAGGCTGTTAACTTTAGACTCCTACTAGGGGGCCAACCTTCATCCCCACCCAAAGGAGACAAAAGCCCCTCCAGAGTATGAGGCTGGTCTTCTGAACTATGTTGAAGCCTATTGGCTACACATAAACTCTCAGGAGGCTTCATACCTCTTGTAGCGTAGGGTAACATCTATTAGGGATATGCACAAAAAGGAGAGTAATTTAGTAGTGGAGTTTCACACGAACACAGAAATAAGAGAAAGACCTTGTTAATGTAGTTAGTTAGCACAGATTGTAACACTACATGCAAATTAAGTGCCATGCAAGTAGTTTTCACACTATGCCCAAGGTTAACATTTTTATCATATTTCAATTTATATGTCAGACTTTTGCCTACAGGACAGCAAACATAATTTGAGATTATATGTATTGAAATGTAGGTTCCACATTTAGAGACCTTGAAGTCCTGGGTTTTCATTCGTTCCCAAGGTTATTGTGTTTTCTTATTTTGAGAAACTAATACAAAACACCTGTCCATATCGTCAGAACAGTGCCTTCAAACATTATATAATAATAATCTCCAGAAACTAGTGTTTTAAATTATAGATTTGGTTGAGTGCTATCAGTGGATTTGTGTAACGAGAAGCAGTGTAGCCAGGGAAAAAGTTTCTTAGTAGAACACCGCCAAATTGACAGTGCAAGCTCTTCCAGAGGGTGAGGAACAAAATCTTTACTGTGTAACACAGGATTTTATATTGTCCTTCGACTTTTACCATCCATATACATGATCAGCATAACACATAGAAACAGCTTTTCTTAGTGATATGTTTTAAAAAATCATTATAAAATTATTTCTCACTAAATATATCAATAAAAAGTTATAACTAAGAAAAGTATGTAACCTCTGCATCTGGTTATTTATGGCGTTCTATACCACCTTCTTTTCTATCATCATTTCAACTTCTTCTATCACTTTTCTTAAAATAATCCTTATTTGGTGGGGTGATCCTGCCACTTTTTAGTTTTCAGCTGTCCCATCCCGTTATGCTTCATGGAATACATCAGCACTTTAGATCAATCTCCTAGTGTACAGTCATGTATTACTCATCCCATTTCTGTCCCTTCCTTCTTGTCTGACTCGTTGTCCGTACTTCTGCACATTTATGGGGACAGATAAATCAGAATCTTTTGGGGTTGATGGATTATCAAGGTTCAGTCACCTCTTACTATTATTTATCCCTTCTTACACATTGATATGGCAGTTATGGAACAGCACCATTTTCATTTCCCAGAAGGGTAATGCAACAAATGGGATGGAATATATCCTGTGCAACTTCAGACATTCATCTCATCTAAAAGTGGCTGTCTGAAACAGTTCAGATGAACCAAGTACAGTAGTACTCATTTCTCTCCAATGAATAAAGGGAGTTTAGGGTGATTAGCTGAGATGCAGTCATCTGAAGTTAAGGGAGATGAACCCAACTCCACCTGTCCAAGGTCATCCAAGAAGTCTGAAACTACATTTCAACTCAAATCTCAGGTTTGTATTTTGTATGCTGAAACACTTGAGAAGTACAGTGATGGAATAAATTTATCAGACTAAGGAGAAAGGGTTAACGGTGTAGTAGTGTTCTTATGAACTGAAATAAAGATTTTATTTTATGCATGTCACAATTCAGGAGACGAAACCCCACTGTCTTCAGAATCCCATTTGATACACAATGCTTTCATCCTTTTCAAGATTTTAGAAACTATAGTTATGGTTTATGTTATTAATTCAAATTCTTTAAAATAACCAGCTCCTTAAGAAGGAAATGCATGTAAAAGTAAGTTTACAGGTTTTAATATCAAATACAGAGATTTGAGATCTCCCTGCACCTAGGCCCTCTTATTATTTTAAATATTAACAAAATGAAGAGTCAAATGATGAATATGTGAATACTTGTACTGTTTTGTACAAGAACAGATCTAAATGCTATTGAAATAGTTGAGCTATCAAAGGCTGACTTGTGCAGCAATAAAGAATGTCTCTGTTACACTGAACAACACATTCTGTTGACTCATAAAATGATATTTTATGCAAAAAGCTGTATTAGTGGATCCATATTGAAACCTGATACTGTTTGTACTGATATTTTTAATGTCTTTGTTACATTCCACCATCTAGTCCTTTGAAAATGAGTTGAACAGTGCATAGGAAAACAACAAACAACAAATGAAGAAAAGATACAGCTAGAAGTGAGTAAAAGATCTTTCGCCCTTCATTCACTTTGATGTCCTGCTCTCACACTATTTTTTACAGTACATACTGCTATACTCAGTTGAAAATGTGACTCCTATTAGCATAAGATTGAATTATCAGCCAACACAGAATGACTTTAAATTTCAGTTCTTACTAGGCCAAGATAATGACAATATCAAAACCTAACTGCTTTTTAAATAAAATATTTTTTTTTCAAATTATCCAGTTTCTTGGTCTATGCTGGTCAGGTCCTGGCCGGACAGGGTAATGTAACAGACTGACTGAAAAAGAAAATCCTCTACCTTGTTTATATCCACTGTTATTTATACATTTTTTTGTATACATTTTTATACAATATAAATTGTATAAATATTTATACAAAAATATTTATACATATATTTGAATGGCATATGGTGTGTTTTGTTTCGTCTTATGGATGACTCTAACATCCTTTTATCTGTGTTTGCTATAGAAGACAAAGGGTTTGTAACCATTAGGACCATTTAGCCACAAACAAACTCTACATACCTCTTTCCTGCAAAGCTGCATTATACACAGCTTTCACTGGAGGGTTGCAACGTTAACAGTTAGGATTGCTATATTTTGCAAAGGAGAATTTATATATGTGCAATACAGCTGAGCATAGACAATTGCAACAAACCCAAACCTGACTTGCAGAAGGGATAAATTGACCAGGACACCCACAAAGATCAAGTGTCTTGTGTCAGTCAGTTATTTAAACAGTGGTTTTCTTTTTAGAATAAGTAGTATGTTATGACAATCCTAATAGGGGCTGACTGATATGGAATTACACTAGTAGAGCCCATGCAGCTGTTGTAACATCAGATTCTCCAGAATTCTTAATGGACATTGCATAACTAACTCCTCCTCTCAAAAGAACCTGGTACATACGGGGGAAGCAAAGATATGACATAATTTTTTCCCTGTAACTTCTGAAATGTTTTTTTTTACTTTAAATATTACTAAAAGGACCAGGTTGCAACTCTGCCTTGTAATAGGGCTACAAAGGATGAAAACATTTTTATATCTTACATAGGAACAATTTAGCTCATAGAAAAGCAACTTGAAAAGGTTGCTTTTAACATCTACCTTATTTTCTCATGAAGCCCACCTGTACTACAATATGAGAACAGATTTCTGTACCAATCAAATATGTGTCTATTCCAAACTACACTCATCAAAAGAATACTTGCCTACAAAAGGTAATAGAACTAAAAGCTGTAGGTGTATTCTCAGAAAATCTCAAATTTCCTAAAAAAAAGAAAAAAATATGCAGAATTTCTGTATACTAAAACACTGGAACTGTTCTGGAATGAATAACATTTTCAGTCCTCATGATTATTTCTAGCAACTCAGAACAGTGTGTTCTGCTTGTATAATGAGTATTTAATTTAGACTTATATGCATACTCACTTCTATACAAGCTGAACTCCATCATAAGCACCCTCTTCATTTCACTTACCTTGATTTACCCTCAGAATCAATTTGAACACTGCAATACACAGAAGTGATTAAAAGGAATTAAAAGCAAAAGGGACCGAGTCAAGAAATATGTGTAGAAACAACAGTACCATTAGTACCATCAGAAAGTTTTGTTGGTTTTTTTTTTTTTTAACAACATTTTTTTTCCCGTAGAATGGACATATCATGATATTACATGCCATATTACACGATGTGATGGATGGACTATAATTTGCTAGGTGGTCTACAATTTCAGGCTTTACTTCTCCTTGTTGTTTTGGAAAAAAAAATAAAAAATACACCACCCCCCCTCACCCACCCCTAAAACCCCCTGAAAACCCTCAAATCCTAACACTTCGAAGTATTAAAAATGTTCAGAAGTGTCACTTTTAATATTACAGGAAGACTGGTAATCAACAAGGTCTATAAATCTGAGGCTACAAATTCCTTTTTGTAAAATGGATTTTTTTCTCTCTTTCCCTTTCAGGTTACATTCCCTAAGCTCTTTCTCCCCCAAAACAGATAAAGTAAAACAGGGTGGGGGGAAGGGAGAAGGAGAAAGAATAAGCATCATTCAACTCTTGTAATTCAGGTAGGAGCATACTAAGCTCCCCAGTGTCCCTAGTGCAACTGAAGTCACCCCTAGAATTTTAGCATATATGCTAACACACACGAAGACTCTTCTAAGTATGTCTCTGTATTACTTTCTTATGTCTCAGTATGTTTTTTCTCCTGTGTGTCATTGCAATGCAATGATCACTGTTCAGGAATGTAATACCAAACTGGAAAACATCTGAATTTGTACTATGATGAAAAAAAAAAAACCCAACTCAAATGCAAAAAGAATATTAGGCATCATGACTATTAATTCTTGACTTCATACAATGACTTACTATGTTGAGGACAAGCAGTAGAAGAATTTTACCTCTGTGACCACAGCTGTGATTTGAACCAGTGTTTTTCAGTGCTAAAGGAAGAACAAGCAGTTTGCTACCTCTGCCATTCTTCTAAGTTTTGTTCAGAAAGAGGAGAGGATGTGCTCAGTAGATATAACTACTTTAAATTTCTAACTTCCTAATAATAAACATTTCAAAGGCAAAGGAAAAATAGGAGGGTTATGTATTCAAACACACACAAAGAGTGTTTTATTCTTCCATTAACTATGTATCATTGGCTTCTAATTCATACTTCATCCCAATGTAAAGTAAAATGCAATACATACAACTATGTGAACAACAGGAGGGAGGGCTTGTTTTTTGCTGGTTTTGCCAATCACTACTAATACAATGGTGAGTAGATTAACAGACACTGCCAATGGTCTCTGGGGACACGGGGAGTACATTATGATGACTTTGCAATGCATCACTCTTGCTTGCAATGTAATTAAGTTACAGTTATCTGTATATAATTTCATTAATATGGATTAGTCAAAATATCAATGCACAAATAAATGCAGAATTGCAAAATGTGTATGTCAATAAAATAAACATAGAGTTCTAGTAACAAGGTAGGAGACTAACTTCAATAAGAAGCGTATTCAATACTGCTAATCAATTGTCATTCACATGGGTAACTGATGTTATCTGAACCGTGCATTTATGGCCACCTCCTTCTGACAATTCCTCACTGTTCTCATATGCTGTAAGAAATGTTTTTTGCACTTGTCTGAAGGCGGACTCTTTCATTTCGTTGAACCAGTTCTCTGGGATAACATTATATAAAAGCAAAGGTGAAAAGGAGCTCTATGCAGGATGAATTAACTGAGGTAAGGTAACTCATAAGTGAGCCAGCAGCCCGTCACAACAGACCACAGAGTCAGCAAAGAATCTGTCACATTTATAGTCAAGAGGAAAATGAGATTTGAAGGAAACATAAAAGAAATCGTGAATGTCTACCTGGTGAGAAACGATGTGCCCAAAATTAATATGGTTTTCCTACACTACTTTGATGGGCAGCTTTCTGATACAAAATATTGTGATCTTTTGAAATTTAACTGTTCTTCCTTAAATTAACATCTTACAAATGGGAACTAAATAGCAACTAAGAACCAAAGCATCTAGCCACAGTCCTTTAAAGAAGGCAGGCACTGTCTTGAGTTGAAAAAGGAATGAGGGACTCTAGGCTTATTTTTTCCCTTCCTCCTTTCCTCTCTCCTTCTTACTTTTGTTCCTCCATTCTATTTTCCTTTTGCTTTGAAAATTAATTTCACTTATAAGCATGTACAGTACTGTTTGTCACTTCTCCATAGTTAGGCTTTATAGAATATTATTCTAAAAATAAAAATTGCATACAAATTGATGTTTCCATTCTCATGATACTGTCAAAGCCTTTGAGAGGGCAGAATTGCCATAAACTAATCAAGAAAAGGTAAGAGATTTTGATTTACTGACCTTAAGTTTATTATTACAGTTAATGTCATGGCAATAAATAAAAAAGCAAACCCATAAATGCTGTATAATATAACATGCTTTTAGATCTCTCAGAGAGTTAGGAAAAAAAAAAGATATGGGCTCCTAGTTAAGTATTTTTATCTTGAAATATTAATATCTATATCTTTTTCAGACTGAGTTTATGCAGAGGAATGACAAATAACATCTCCTGGCTCAGTTGTGTTTGCAGATTAGTACTGTTTGAGTCAGAGAGAATTAAGCTCTTTTACCTCCCACAGCAAAGGTAAAGGTGATGAGTTTCTATTAATAAAGCTAATAAAATCCTACACCACAGTAGACTATCACAAATAAATCATGCATTTCCAGCACCACACATTAAGATGTTGTACATTAAAAATAAGTCTGATGCAAGGAAAAACGACTCAAACCTAAGTACAAAGACATAGAGATTTACAGCATTGCTCTACAGAGAACAAAATGGCTTACAGTGCTGTACAGCTGTTTAGGAAAAACAGAGAAAACAAAAGCAGGCTGACTGCTGTTTTCTGAAAAGACAGAAGGGTAACACAGTTTTCAAGCATAAAATAGATTAATAATTATGATAATTGATTCATCTAAGCTTATTTTCTGGCAAGTCCCCTGTTGGTTTCTTAATGAGGCTAATAATGTATAATGTTTACAACTGAAAGTCTCAGAGGAAAGTTTACATTTCAGGGGGGCGGGGGGAAGAACTAGACAAAGTACCTTAAGAGTGACGGAAGGTGTCACTGGGCTAGATCCAAACAAGAGATATTGTAAACCTTAGGAGAAACTTCTATCCGAGTTGGGCAGCTTTGTGCAATTGTGGCATAACTGCATCAACATACTAGAGCTCCTGATGCCTAGAAGCATCTCTTTTTAGACCTAAACCACATTAGGATCAAAGACACCTCAGCACTCTGCCTCAAATGATACAGCAGACATTTCCACAGCAAATCTAAGCATATTACACACATAAACACATGCATAAACCAACTACATATGTATAACCTTACAATATCAGGTAAAATACAATGTTGATAGTGGTTTTCCTTTAAAGGGGGGATAGTGGGAGACAGCATTTTTCACGTGGTCTTGCAACCAGCCATGCACAGATTCAACACTTGTGTTGCCTGTGATGCTTCACACACACCTCACTTGCTCTTCAAAAGCACCTTATAAAACAGCCCCAATATGTTCTCCGTTCCTATTGTTGATTATCTGGAAATAATGCAGCCTACACCAAATACCAGAAAAAGTGGCCCAATATCCTAAACTTTCCAGTGCTACTCCTGTTCCGAAATACACTGGATTATTGGAAGTGCGAAAATAGAAACTAAAACCCTATTGTGAGACTAGGTAAAACAACAAAATTATTTTACTTAAAATATCCTGACTATTCCTGGCCTAATCCTGACACCTGTGGTAATGACTATGCCCATTACTGTGATTCTGAGACTGCTGAGCATCTTGTTCTAAAATGACAGTTTGACATAGAGAGAAAACAGGGAGGTAAAGAGATGGAAAAATGTATCTTTAAATGCATAATTAATAAACATAACCATGAAAGACACTGTGACACAAACATTAAAGCTACTAAGCAGGTATTATTTCTACTAGTATTACTGCAATATATAGTGTGTACAGATCCAACAGATCAATTGAATACGAACTAATGGAAGTTAGGTTTTTTTTTCCACTTCTACACAAAACCAACTCACACAGTTCAGGTGGTATTACTAGGACTGTGAGAGACTATACAGTACCTCAGAAACACCATTCCACATCTAAACAAGGTAGCAAAACTGAGGAGCTGCAAAATGTAAGATTAGAAAGATTTCTTGCTGTTCCAAAAGAGCTAAAACCTGGCACCAAACTCTCTTTTTTTCTTCCTTTAACAATAAAAGGAGCTTTTGCTGTTCCAGAAATTAAAATACTTAATTTGATCATTCCTCAATTCTTAGATTTTTCAGCCTATCTATTAGTTCTTTCAACGTTGGTAACAGACAATAGTTTGTAGCAAAGCCAAAGACTTTTTGAACCATCAAATGTGTGGATGGTGTTCTGTGGTGTTCTCAGTGTTCTGACTCATGAATACTGAAAACTGTAAAAACAACATAAAACCCTCCTCTTAAACAGAGATAGAACAGGCCTAAATCTGGAAAAAAGAATGTAACTATGATATACCAACAGTGTTATTTTCCAAGAGCATTAGCATGTTGCCAATAATTTACTAACATTTTACTGATATACTTAAATGTCATATTTGTCCTTATTGCTAAAGAGTTTGGCACTTTACCTTCATTTAAAATTAATTCTTAGAAATGTAAAAGAATAGTACTCACAGAAAGCTGTCTATTCAGCCTATAAAAAAGTAAAAGATGTATAATCTTTATGTTTCCCAAAGGAAAGTTGCTGATATAAAGATGCAGCAAACACAAAGCTATTTTGGACCATGCCTCACTCCAAAAGCTATGAAAGAAACAGTCTCTTCTCCTTCTGCCAGTCCTATCCCTTGGACAGCTATGCAAGATTTTATCACAAAAAGATGTGTCTTCCTAATACTGGCTGATGAACAGCTTGTGTTTGAAGAAAGGGACTGACAGGCAGTGAAAGGTAGCCACCTGCCTGTAGAAAAGCAGAACTGGACTTTGTAAAGTGCAATCACAGATAAATAGAATCGTTAAGGTTGGAAAAGGCATTTAAGATCAAGTCCAACTGTTAACCCAGCACTGACAAGTCCACCACTAAACCATGTCCCCAAGTGCCACATCTGCATGTCTTTTAAATACCTCCAGGGATGGTGACTCAAACAGTTCCCTGGGCAGCCTGTTAGAAAGCTTGACAGCCCTTTCAGTGATTTCCACCCCCCCATCCCCCCCATCCCCCCCATCCCCCCCCCCCCTCAATATCCAATCTAAACCTCCCCTGGTCCAGCTGAAGGCCATTTCCTCTTGTCCTGTTGCTTGTTATCTGGGAGAAGAGACGGACCCCCACCTGCCTACAGCCCCTGTCAGGGAGTTGTAGAGAGCAATAAGGTTCCCCCCTGAGCCTCCTTTTCTCCAGGCTAAACAACCCCAGTTCCCTCAGCCGCTCCTCAGAGAAAATATATATAAAGCAAAGACAAGAACATTGATGTTAAAATTAAAATACAACCTAACAAGCCCAGAGCACTTTCTCTTCTTTATGTCTGGAATTTTAATTAAAATTTTAAACAAAAATAAGCATGACATCAGACTCATAGCTATTACAGTAGGGCAAAGGAGAGCGATGCTTGTTTGATACGGTATTAGTAAGTTAATAATGTGATAAATCTACTTATTACTTAGCATTAATCCCAGAAACTATTGAGAAGCACTTGATAAAATCTGCCCTTAGAGAAATGACTTTCTCCTTGTTTGAGGAACATATCTAATTGGGTTTGAAAATGGTGTCTGATCTGCTAATCTGACAATTCAGAATGAATTGGTGTCTCAGGTTTTATATACCGATACAACTGCTGGGCTTTTGGTAGCATTCTCATTCTTCAGTTTTTTGGAGATGAATCAATGCACATTTGGACAGATCACTCTCTCTCTTTCATCTTGATTAATCCATTAAAGTTAATGCTTTAGACCTCGTCTGCAGCGGAATCTCCTTGAAAACCTGGGAAGGTAAGTTAATCATGAAAACAAGGTGATGCCACACCGCAGCCCTTAATCTCCTCATTCTGATAACATGATTAGTAGATCTAAAACGTTAAGGAATTATTTTTAAGACCCAAGGATCTGAGTTTCAAATTTAAACTTTGCATCACTGACTGGGAGAAGTAGATTACTTTTGTCAGATGTGTGAGAATATAAAAGGAATTCAAGTAAATGAGTAGAGTTCAGTGTAGTGTACAAGCAGTGAAGAACACTTTTACTCGTTACATTTGTAATATAAATATACATTAGTGACATACAGCAAGTATAAACATTTGAGAGTAGTATCAATGTTGAAGACACTTCCTGATACACAATAAACACACCGAAATTAAGAGTTCAAATACAGGACTATCCAAGTTTTTGTCTTTGCCTTACCACGTAAGGACTTAATTTTCCTTCTCCTTCTGAACACACTCAACTAAAAAGATTTAAGTGCTGCAATGTAATAGCAGTTATTGAATATATGACAAAATGACTGATAAAGCAATAATAAAATGTGATTAATAATTTAAATAATGTATTTATAACACAGGACCCTTTTGCAAAATATAAACCACAGAAATTAAAGAAGCCCCGAGCAGCCACTTTCTGCATCAAACAGTGTTTTAAAATTTAGGATACCTCAAAGTAAATCTTTAGTCTAAAGAAAATACTCTGCTGAAAAAAGACACTACATTTTTATAAGGAGCTAGGGCAGATGCTGTCCATCTTTATGAAACCAATGATGCACTCAAGTGGATATTGCCTTACGTGAACATTTTATTTCTTCAGATTCTCTCTTTAAGGTGAAATCAGTGTTTTGGATAAAGCATAAACATATATAAGTGCATGTAACTTGCTAACAACTTATGATTAGAACAAAAAGGAATACAGCAATGACCTTTCAAATTCTAACTCAGCAGTTCTTTTAAGAAATTGTATTCCTTACCAGTACCTGGAACAGATGAAAGACATATCACACTCAAAGGAATTTTAGAAGTCTCCATTATAAATATAACCAGTATTCTTAACATTGCTGTGTTTTTCTATTAATAATTAAACTCTATCCATATGCACACAGGAACAGTGGGCTGACACACCAGTAATAGATGAATGGATGAATTCCACTATTTTGAGAAGTTTTGGTGGAGGAAGGAAGGAAAATCATTGCATGCCACAAAAATTTGAAGCTTTAAATTCTAGTCATTAAAAAATTCAAAACATTAAGTCATTTCAGTTGGACCAGAATTTCATCCCTAAATTTAGAAAATGCAGAGCTAGTCTTGTTCCTTAAAAAAAAAAATAAAAAAAATCTACAGAAATTTTCATTCCCTTCACTAGAACCACATTGTTTTTTGTAGTCATCTGAATAGTGCATAGCCTCTAGGGCATTTTGTTTAGAGCATTTTAAAGCACAACAACACAGAGGTTGCTGGTGTTTCAGTGGAAAAAGGCACACTATGATCAGCACCTCAGTCACAGTTGTAATAAACAATTATGGGAAGCACTGAGAGGCCTGGTAAAGAGAAAAGACAAACTGTTTAAGAAAACCCTTCCTCTGAACAGAAGTCAGCAGGAGGCAAGAACTCTCAGAGACCTGCAGTAACTTCTCAGTGCAAATTGTTGGGATTTACCCTTCTGTAACGCTACTTTTGGAGTTCACCACCTTTTCCATTGATTAAGGGAACTCAAGTCAGAAAATCCCTGACACAGGGCAACTCTCAGTGAAGTTAGGCTGCCATACCAAGAAGTAGCACAACCTCAGATCTTAGGTTTCTCCATAAAATGAGGAATACCTAAACGAATGATTTGTGAAAAGTTTAGATTGACTTGTCTAAAATGACTTAGAAATTTGTGGCACTGGTGAGAATAAAATTCAATTTTCCAGGATATCATTCAAGAAACAAACCTTTCTGCAGGTTTTCTGCTTCCTTAATTCACCACTGAAGGTTTAATATCACAGCGAATGAGTTCTGACAACACTGTCTGCTCTGACGACATGATAGCGTCTGCTCATATAAGTACAGCCTTACCTAGCCAGTCGTACAGCCAGCCAGCTTTGCAACCTTAATATTCTTCTAACATCTTCTTTTCATTCTGACTTCCTAAAGATATGATACTGTAGAATAATGCTGACTGAGCACCCTTGCTGTTACTGTTTGAACTCAAAAGTAATTTGGCTGATTTCATACAAGGTTGGCAAAGACCAAAAAATGCTTCTTTAAATGCTGGGAAAACAGCATTTGAGTGGTTGAAAGAAATGCTGTGTGCCCTTATAGAAGGAAAGGTGGCTGCCTGAGCCCATCATGAGACATAACTGGAAACCATGCTGCACAGGTCTGTGGCTTGCTTAGTAATTTTTCTTTTTTTTTTCCGAGGGGGAGCAGGAAAACTAGCAATTAAAAAAATGAGAAATCCCATTGTATAACGTCAAACCAACACGAACACAGAAGAATGATGAGCAGATTTTGCATCTTTATTACAAAGACTTCTGCTTTTTGAATTAACTAACAACACCAGTAATATGCATTGTTTACATCAACATTGAAATTGAATAGGAACAGAGAAAATTTCTTAGTCCTGAAGTCAGATGGCATCAGCTTAGATCTTCTCTGAGCCTCATATAGTAAACAGGAGGCTCTAAGGCAAAGTTATTATTTGGTTCTGTTATTTTTTTGTTTGTTTCATTTTCTGATTTGAAGTATCTGAAATAATAGGAGGGTGGACTGTGGCCACTCACAGAGGTATTTTTTTTTAGCATGCAACTGCTTGTACAGTTCCATGCCCTGGGATAAGACGTGACAGCACGTGGGAGTATTTGATGGTGAAAAGTGAGATGAGATAGTGACGGAAAACTGTGGAGGAAGTCCAACTTAATTTTACATTGTTCACACTGCTTCTTTGGGAATGGCCCCTGACACTTGCTGTCTCAGGTACAGTCTCGAAGAGCACTACCTGGCCCAGACCACTGATGTGTCAGTGACCACGCTAATAAGCAGGATGGATGAGTGCAGGCCAGGGCTCAAGATGGTGCTCTGGCCCTGTTTTACTTACTATAAAGATCCCTGCTGTAGAGCCAGCAGGAGTGGGATACTAGAGCCAACAGAGCTGGGAGATGGACAGAGGAGCTGGATGCAGATGAGAAATTGTCCAATGGGTTTCACTGATGTTGACTAACAGAGAAAGAACAGTAAAGTCTGGATATCATAAGTATATTTCTGTGGGAATATCCTTATACCCATTTTCTCCAAATTAAACCCATATGCCTGATTATCTTCAATTTGACATCATACCAAACTGTTTTACTAATTTCCAGCTCTTCACTGTTGCCCCTTTCTGCCCACTTAGTTCTGTCTTTGCTGGCTTCTCCCAGTTTCCTCTCTTTCCTACCCATTCCTAGTCTCACGCTTGACAAAGCAGAACATATTATTTCCCTAGTCTGTTTCTTGGAAACAGATGAACCATATTTAGCCTCAGGCAAGCAGCTGGAACGAAAAATTTCAGTCCAAAAGGATAAAGTTTAGTAAAGTTATAAGCAATCAAAACCAAATACTCACCTCTGTGTTAGACAACTCAAATAATATGCTAAAAGATGTACATGTAATACACATAGCCTAATGTATGCTCAAAATAAATAAAAGCTCAAACCCCAACTATGCTTAACATCCTTTTGGCAGTATAGACTGGATGTAAAGACTTATATTTGTGAGACTAAAATTAGCTTAGAAAAACAGTTGCAAACACAGCAATAGGAAGTATATTCTGATCACTTGGAAAAAAAATAAATAAAAAAGCCAGAATGAGATAATGTAATGAAAAGGAAAAATCTTTTCCTGCTTCACAGGTCACGTTAGACACTGAACCCTGCCCTGCAATTCTTCCAATGCCAGGGGACCTTTGGACACTGGACAATAAATAACACTCATTTCCCCTCCAGCATGCTGCTGGATGTATCACTAAATAGGAGAGAGATGTGGCAGCATTAAATTAATATTCAAGGTAACTTACTTTTTAAAAAAGGAGGGGAGAGAAAAAAGGAAAAAAAGAGTCTTCTCAGAAGCAAAAATCAATGATTCTTTTCTTTTTGACACACTCTATCTAGACAATCCAGGGAAAATGGAAGTGTACTTTTTCCGAACGTGTAAGACCACTCTTTTCAAAATAGTGTAAAATTGGGTGGTACAATCACATGCTAAATTCAGTATTATACAGCAGCAAAACAAAGATCTGATGGAAGGTTTTTATGAGGACCGAAAAATCTTAGAAAAAAATATGCGGCTTTATATTGATGCAAAGTAAGACAACAACTTAAGCTCACATTAAAGAATGCAGAACCATTATTATAGAAGTAAGGAATTTACAGTCATCACAGACTTGCACAAAGTAATGATCTGAGTTTTAATGCACTGACTTTTGGTTTTAATCCTTTAAATTACCAGCTTTGTGTCACCAGCTAAGGTAAAAACTGAAGTGGTGTGCAGTGGCCTGATTACATACGATAAATACTAAGTTGCTGTACATGAAAAAAAATCTAAAAAAGTCAAGAACAAAAATGTCAAAATTAAATAGTTCATATATAAATTATCTAATGGAGCATCTGAAAGCTAAAGCCTTCCAGCACATGTGACAAATCTGTATATGTTAGTGTGAATGCTACATTCGGTATCTAAGATTCAACCAAAAGAACTTCACAGCTGCATCAGTGCGCACAAATGGGTAACGAAGTGAGAAGAATTAAGGGATGTGTTATTCATTGGATGCTATGAGACAGTGCTTATATTGCTAAAACAATTCTTTAGCTCTGCTATATCTTAAAAAATGTATCTCTTACTTTTCCCAGCATGCCAATGAGATGCAGGATGGAAATGGTCTGTATGCTCCCTTTCCACTGTCCCATTGGCAATCTGCATTTTTACGAATGCATTAAGACTACCTCATAAACCAGATGGCATTACACAATGAAATTGTTTTAAGTTTACTAAAAGATTGCAAAGAGTGTCTGTAATATTGGAGAAAATTTTTAATAGTGCTTAAATGGTAAGAGTGAGCAATTGCAAATATTTTATCTGTAAATACTACCAACTTTGTAATTGTGGCAGAATATGAAAGTACATATAAGAAGCTCAAGGATGAGCAGAGGTGTTTGTGCAGAGAAAAAGATACTACCATCTCTGTTACATTTTTACACTTCTGAGTATCAGAATTAATTTAGAAACTAGAATAAATACAAATAAAAACCCTTTAAAAGCTATAATGCAATAAAAACTTTCAAAAGATAAACTAAATCTATTTCCCGTAACCTAAGTTTAAAGTGCCATTAGAAAATCTGCCATTTATTATAAGTATGAACTACCACATTCACCTCTGTATGACATTATTTCCAATAAACCATTATTATACATTGATAGCTTGATTCTGAAAATATTTCCTGTTTGTCAAAGTATGAAAAAAAGTAAACATACATTAGAAATAGCCATTATTTAGTGTGAATAAAAACTGTAATGCTACATGAGTAATTCTTGGAACTGCACACAAACCACTAACAGACAGGAAAGCAAAAAGATCAAGAGCAAAAAACGACCACTCCATAAAGGAAGAGGATCTGAGAAAGTGATTGTCTTTCCTCTGTACATTGCTTCAGGTGAGCGTTATATATATAGTTGTTATAAGTAAAGCTGTTATTAATTAATTCTTGCATACCATGCTCAAAATAGTTGAATATCATAACGTTTAAACAACTCTCACTGCTTGAAATACACTCCTGTAATGCCTTGTCCTAATCCACAATTGCTTCACAGCTGCTGTTGATTGCCATATTATGTGTGTGAAGAGAAACCCATGAACTTTCAATTCACACAGTATACTGTTGTGATACATTGATTATTGGTATTTACTAATTATTGCTATAATCTATTTTGAATAAGCTCAAGACAAGCACTAGAAAGGTCAAAGAAAGAACCTTAAAAAAATGCTGAACGGGGCTCCAGAAAAACGTCAGAAATGTACTTGATATTTCAAAAAGATAAATGAGTTCATACCTGCCTGCTTTTTTGAAAACATGGAGAAGCAAGCTATTGCAGTAAAGAAATCAAATGTTCAGAGAAACTACTTTATTAAAAGACGACTAATTTGAAAATGTTCTTTTTGGTCTGTTGTAGAACAGGGTTTGAATAAAACATTTGGATAAAAAAATCCAAATGTTCCTAAAGAGCATTTCTAAGAATCTGTGCATTTCTTTTTCCCATCATAACTTTAAGGTAATTTTTAAAACAACCAGTGCTTTATATACTGACTGAAAATTATAAGTAAATAAGAGATGGTTGGATGGGGAAACAGCATTTGTGAACTCACATCTGTCTTCTTTGTATATAGACCACCTTTATCTTTCACACTTTGTAAATTCAGGGGGCAAGAAAGTTGGTGGTTTTGAAAGATAAATTCTAAAGGGTAGAATATTTTTAATTACTTTAAATATATTTTCTATACAGGGAATATTATCTTGATAAACCCAAATAAAAATAATACCCTCAAAAAAGCTCTGAAACTGTTTCTTACTAAATCTCTCATAAAATATATAAACATTTGTCACAGTCACATTTCTTGTAGCACTAGACAATTTCCTTTGTGTATGATAGACTTCTGTTATAGAAATGCTGTAGAAATAAAGAGAACTAAGTAAAACGGGTAAAGCTTGTTGCATCTCAATATCTTTTAAACAGAACTCTCACATTTAACATGTTTGTTCTGTTTTGAAAGCTTATTTGTTGCAAAGATTGGGAGAAAAAAAATAAAAAGATTTAAACAGGAAAACTAACTGGCAAAGACATTCTTTCAGTAGTCATGTTTTGTTGGTAAATATTCCATTTGTGTCCTAGACTCTCAAGCCATTTAACAAACATTTCCTGTTAAAACATTTTAATCTGCTGTACAGATTTACCTGCCAACATGTGCCAACACATATGGTTATCAGCCAATGGTACACATTTGTTTAGTGATTCCATCAGCTTTTGTAGACCTATATAATGATAACTGTCAACTCTCCCCCTCACTGGCATTTTTGGATTATCTCTTCTTGCTGTTCAGAGCTCAGGACCCATTCCTGTTAACATGAGAAGTTTGATTTGTTTACAGACTTTTTTATATTAAAAAGACAGAGCACTCCCTGTTAGCAGAAGTATGAAAATTACTCTTTGCTCATATGAAATTGTTTCATTTCTGAGAAAAGACCATGATCAGCCCTGGTAATCAGCTGAGAACTATGAAAGAGTGTTGTTTCTGATCCTCCTAATTAATGAAGACCCAAACCAAAAATTAAGCGAATGAAAGTTGAGGTGCACACCAGATCTGTCAAGGGCAAAACAGTCATGTGTGTGACAGATCCAAAATAAGACTGAAAAATATTCAGCATGGATGACCCCAAAACTCCTTAGGGTATCACCTCTTTATTGTATGCAGTATTCGTCTGTTTGATAGCACTTTTGGTCAAAACAGTTTTCAATAGTAAAGAGGAAAAAGCAGCAAATTTGCACAGATCTAAAACACCTGAGCTTCCTTAGTGGGGAGGAGGCTCTGTTTAACTGAAAATGTGCCCTTTGTTAATATCTGTTGTGGAACTTGCTGTGTCCTCTAATGGGCTATACAAATAGTTGACTACTAACTTGCTATTTACTTAAAAATTATTATCAGGTAGATATAGAAATAAAATTACATAATTTCAGAATATAAATCTTGTCCTAGTCAATGGTCAGATCCTTAGCTTCTGGCACTGGTCATACAGTTTAGACAGTTAACATTCAAGACATTTTGGAAGTTAAGCTTCCTTCAGAGTTCCTCTTTTAGATTTAACATACAAACTCACAGACAACTATTAAACTAGGGGAATTATTTCAAGAGCCATGCTGTGGGATACAATATTCCACCCCAGCTGTGCAGGGTGGTCATAACCAGGGTATTTCCACACAACCCGAAGAACAAAGATCCTCAGGATGACAACTTTAGATAAATTAGACCCACGTTGACATGGCTGTATGGTTTCCAGTACCTGAACTCAGTGCTGAGAGCTACAATGGGTGTCTCAGAAAGAGTAAGGGTCACAAAATTAGATATAGGCCATGACTTTTTCTGGACAAGCGTCATACCTGTCAGTTACGTATGAAAGAGGGCACTACACTGACTTCTTGGTTTTGTGTGTGTAATAAAGGTTGATAAAGTTGAAGCCAGTGCAAAACTTCTTAAAGAAACATACAGAGTGGGGGAAATCATGAAACTCTTCTTGCATGACTGCACTTCACTGGACACAATCTGCCATGTGTGTTGCTTTAGGATAATTTAAACTCTGAGTTTATACACTGTATATATGTACAGCTCAAGATGCTATTAAGAATAGCATTTCACAAAACATCCTCTCTCTGGGCATGTAGTATGCTGTACTTGTCTGGTAAGTCTAAAGTTGGTGGGCAGATGTTGCAAGTTATCCAAATTACGGCCCACCTCTCTAGAGCCTGTGTGCAACAGCCAGCCATCTGCTCTCCGGACTCTCTGATCTCCCCATTCTTTTAAGGCCAGCCCTACGGAGAATGGTGGCAGCAGTGACTTGTCATCCAGTGAACAAATATCATGCCAGGTCCTTTACTTTTTTATACTGCCCAGAGAATGTGGAATGGATTATATTAATTACAAGTCACCTTGTTAAGTGCATTCTGCTTGTTGACCTAAATACATTTAACCTAGAAGTTCTCTAAAGAGATCTAATAAATTTGGATTATATAAGTATTTATCAGTTTTCCAATTACAGATAAAACGTGATGGGGAACACACATACACAAAACAAAACAAAACAAAACAAAACCCAAACAAGCAAACAAAAAAAAAAAAAAGAAAGAAAAAAGAACAAACTAAAAAAAAAAAAAAAGAAAAAAGAAAACCCAAAACCAAAAAAAAAGCCCTTTTCAAGAGACAGGGTGGCCTGAGCCACCTCATCCTACACTGTGACTCTGTCAAATGTCGCATGCTCAGCAGGTAAGCCCTGATTGTGAAAACAGCTGCGTTGTAATTGTTCATTAAGAATTTCAATGAGCACCACACAGCTCAACATTCAACAGTGTAACTAGACAACTCATTGCAGTGTAGTATGGATGTACTCAAGCTAGCTCAAGTAAGATCCAGGTATTGGAAACAGAACAACCCTGAGCTCCATACAAGCAAACATTGCCCTCTATTTTTCAACTTTGGTAATCTGATGTGAGAAAAAATATTAAGAGATCATTTTTTTCCCAATCCTGACATTTCATTAGGCTATGATTTATTCTGTTTCATCCCTCCCTACCAAAATCTACTCAAACGTATGCAGCATCCTCTGTCTGCAAAACGAAATACTACTAATCAGATAAATGAATTATTAGTTCTGTGGAGATTCCTTTATACACTGCCCTCTAAATATGATCCACACTTACAATGAGAAAGGAGAAATCAAGAACAACACTGCTTGTATTAAACAAATTTATCATTATTTTGCATTTAACAAGATAATGAATAAGGACCTGTAAGCAATACAATGATTTCTCTTCTTCATTTGAACACTGTAAACAGTGTCTCACAGTTATGTTGCAGTAGAACTGCTTGGTTCTTCCCTTGTTAACAAAGATCAAATTGCCTACTTCCATCTTTTTTTTTTTTTTTCTTTTAAACTTGCAGTTTTTCATGACACAAAGGGAAAATATAAAATGAAAAAAACCCACAAACCTCCAAGGAAAATGATCAAAACCAATGTTTTAATAAAATATTAATCTAAACTTGGGAAACTGGCTTTCATACATTTATGTTCTTTAAAGCTGGAAGTTATGGAAAATGCAAATGTCATATTTCTGGATGGGAAGTCTAATCTGTTTCAGAAAGACAAAATATAACATGATTCCTTGTGCTACACTTATTCTTTCAAATGATGGTATCAGAGTAGCACATATACAGTACTCATATTGTGCCAGGATGAGGATAAGATGACTACAAGCTAACCATTTAATTTTTTTTTTATTTGTTCCCCAATAAAAGTCCAACTTTGTGGTTATCTCTTTGTTTATGGCAAAGCATTTTTGAGAGTTTCTTCGTAAAAAAAAATAAATAAAAAATTGGATTACACTGGAACTTGAAGATATGAAAAAGTGAAATTTAGTCTTGGTTTTAACAGTATGTTTTGACATTGTCTCTTAAACCAACACCACAATTCTAATGCAATCAATACCGCAACTGGCTGTGTCACAGTCTATGGTGATTCTAGGCAATTGTGGCCTGCCTTGTATGCTAGACCCAAACACTGCACATACTCAACTCCATTTTGTACTTTGATGGCAATTCTGTACAAATGACTGCAGTTGGTGCCTGCTCAGCCATACCCATCCTGTTCACTCCTACCAACTGCCACAATATTTTTAAAAGGATGTTATGCTGCTGTGTGGCCATATTTCTGGAGTGCATAGGTAGATAAGTAGTCCCCATAGTAGCCAGACTTCTGTCAACATATACTACTCAGTCTCACCACTCACCCTCACTGGTTCAACCTCTGTCTTCCCATTGCATCCCTGTACAGCAAGAGCAACACAGTGCTGAAGGTCGAGCCAGCATGAAGCTCCAAGCAAACTACGCTGTCTCAACTCCTGACATCAGGGTGAGGCACAGGAGGGCTGTGTAAGTGCCACAGCCAGGTCTGGAAGGGGTGTCATGCCTAAGCTGGACCCAGACTGAATGGGGTACTTTGAATAATAGTGTCGTTGCTCTTGTGGGGCTGCAAAGGCCCTGCAATGTGGATATAGACAGACTGGTCTTATAGAGGTACCTAATGGAAGTGCAGACAGCTATTGACATCAACAGCTACTACAGCTAGAAACTACAAAAAAACCTGCTTTACTACAAGTTGATCAATGCTATGATATGTATACATTTTTCAGGAATTATGTTTCTAAGAGTAATGTGATGACATTGTTTCTCAGTGTCTATAGACTAGTCAATAATTCCTTTAACTTGATTCAGTAAATGAGCAGTGAATTTTTGTATTTAGATTGTAGCCTTAGAGAACAGCTGCAGCATGTTAGCTATAACCTCACACTAGGGGAGAATCTTCTGCCCTATATTAGACTGGTTTAAATAAAAATATATAGACTTTCTTTTACGTAGTAGTTGCTCCTATGTCGGCCAGCACAGAATGGGGCTGAGTCATTACTACTCCCAGATCACTTTTCCCTCAGCAGCAGAAGTGCCTCAGGTGTGGCCAAGAGGTCTTTTCTAAGAAAGATCTTCTGTGAAGCGTCATGGGGAGAAAGGGAGAAAGACAGCAAGTTCTGATTACTGTGCCCCACACGAGCTCTGAGTATGGTCTCAAGATACAAACTAGACCTTGGTACACAAGAAAAGAACTTTGCTTTTGCACATTTAATCAACACATGCCCATACAGACATATACGTGTCAATCTCTTTTAACCTGATTGCACATAAAATATTTGGGAAATCAAAATCCTTGCCAGGTTGTTGTGAGTGGACTCTTGCACTTTCATTGATCCTTGTTTAAATTTTAATAAATGTTACACAGGTATTTTGTGCAGACAGGAAAGTCAGACTTTTTTAAGAGAGAGGAAGAAAAATAAAGGATAATTACTAATGAACAGAGGAAAAAAGAATATGGTGTGGTTCCCATTACAACATCATTCCCACTAGGCCCTGTTTCTTGTATTAGAAAATTCAAATTGCCAATATCAGTTAGCAGCAGAAAATAATTTGAGCTTCTGTAATATATGTAATTTTCTAGGAATGACTGCCCCTCAATGTAAACACAAGTGTTTTCAGACAACACAGTGCCTGGCCACAAAGTAGTTAGCAGTTACTAATAATAACAATGAGAAACAGACGAGTACATCATACAGAAACTCTTGGGGTGTAGGGGGTGTGGGAGTAAATAAATCATACTGAATAGGGGAAAAAATTGAGAGTAATTTAATGTAGTATTATGCACATAACACAGCATTATGTACACCTACAGAATTAAACAGAGCGTGCTTCTAAAAGACAGTTAATCTCTATACAGTATTTTATATTCAAGGTAATCATAATTCCACTTCTTTCACTACTTAGCTAAAGGAGTGAAAAGTGTGACAGTATCTCTCGGGACCCTTGTGCTAGCACATAAAAACGAGGATGTAAATATTCTAGCAGGGGTTACTAGAAAGAAAATGTTCTAAGCCAGTAGTTACTTCATGTGATTGAACAGTTTTCAAATGCTATGCATCTTAGACAATCTTTTTATTTTTGTTTTTGCTATTTTTCATTTAGATTCAAAGAAATATCAGTTGAAAGGGATCTCTTTAAGGTCATGTAGTTAAATATCCCATTGCAAGGAGGAATATATTCAATCCTAGACCAGATCAGCAGTGGCTTTATCGTAAAGTCTTGAAAACATCTAAGGATGGGTAACCTATACCAGCTTCAATCTACCACCACTGAGGTAAATTTCATTATGTCATCTCCATAACTCTCCTTCAAGTATTCATACCCTCCTTTCCATGAGATCTATCATGTCACTCTTCACTGTCTTCAAACCCTCTCCATAAGTCATGCTTTATGTCTCTAATCACCTTGGTAGCAAATTTTCTGCCAAATTTCTGCCAATTTTCTAGAAAAATAATTAGTATTATATTTTTAAATGCAGTAGTTAACATTAATACTAATACAAATGGTTCTGGACACTTAAAAAGTGTCACCCATAGAACTCTGGCTTGTTCAGCATCACCCTGCCCTGGCAAGCCTACTTTATTGGGGTAGCTCTGTCTCAGGTAAAGTCTACCTCATCAATAAGACCTCACTGATTTAATTTTAATTTCTTCATTCTACCTTACTTCCAAACTTTGGAATAGACCATAGAAATAGAAATATTATAAATATTTCATACATTATAACTACTATTCTAAGATTTAAATGTGACATTTTAAAATAGCAAAGTTGTTGGGGATTTACACAGGAACATGCTCTTACATCCAAATGATTGCTCTAACACTTTTATGGACTCGTGTGTTTTCTTTCATCTCTTCTAAACTGTGGCATGTCGAGTGGTGATTTGATCAAAACGTCTTACAACCTGATCCCTTATAAAGAAAGATGCAGGCAATGTCTTTGAGAGAGACAGAGTGAAGACAAATTAAAGACAGAGAAAACAAACGAGACGGTTAACTGCTTTACTAATAAGAAAAGCCTGAATTTTATTTTTAGGCATGCTTAAGACTTTTATGTTCTTTTAGTTGACAAACTGTAGAACTATTTCATTACAGACAACAATTAAAAAAGGAAATCTCACACCAGTTTCGAATAAAACTTGTTGCTTTATGATTTGTAAATCTCAAGCAGAAAGCTTGAGATAAGCAACCTGCCAGGAAGGAGCTTATGAATTTACTTTTAATAAAGGTTAAAAAACTATGAATGTTGGAAACAGAATAATTTATTTATCTATATTCTCTTCTGCATATAAGAAAGGATAAGCTTTTTTAGTACACTTAATATCATAACTCCACAGGTGTCCCGAATGTACGTATGAAGTAAATCAGTTTGTCTGCTGGCTGGATTTAGGTTGTCTTGCCAAAAGTCTGCCAGTTTAACTGAATAATTCATGACGCTTTATGATGTGGACTTCTGTCCACAAGAGAGACAAGCAGACTCATTTTTCTTATGTCCTGAAATTGGACTCAAAATGTGAGCCAAAGGAGAGAGGAAAATATGGTTTTACTCTCACATTTAAATAAGGTTCTCATCTTGTAAGAAATGCACTATATTGCTACTAGTGAGCAATTGTGTCCTATGGTAAAATTGCTCTAATGAAGATGGTGAGGAGCTTGTAAGAATAAGTTTTCTGATGAAGATTTAGTTAAAACCCAGGAGGTAAACTGTAAAAGTGACAGAAAGCAGACCAACTTTTGTAACTCACTATATTTGTATGGAATGGTTATAATGGTTTTGTATTAAGCATTGCTTGTGTACCTAAAACCTTTCTGCAGGATTGAACCAAGTACAAAGATTGATTACGGGCCAAAAGGATGTAGCAATGACATTTCTTGGGTGACAATCTGATTCTCAGTAATTATTACTTTTAAATTTTATGGCAATTTATTTTTTAAAATGACATATTTTTTGTGTCAGGTATCTGTAACCTTTTACACATGACTGCACTTGGTATGGAATTATTTTGATAAGAGAATGTTAGTATAATGTCAGCACCATCAATGTTTTCATCTCTGAAATGCTCCCATCAGAGATGTGGGGTGACTGGTACAATCTAATTACTAGAAAATAATTTCAAAGATGTCTATAGCACTGATCCGCTGAACTCACAGTGGATTTCACTGGACTAAATTGTCAAAAACTCAAATATGGAATTGAATTTAGATGAAAACTAAGATAAGAAGTAACATTTCTATTTCTAAATATCCTATATTTGATACTTATTACCTTTCTTTTTTAATAACTAACTACTGAAGAAGATATATATTTATATAATATACTACTTGTGAAATTTAATACCTTATTGGTATATACACAAAGAATTCCGAGTTATGAAGTCAAATTGTACTTTTTCTATTGGCTTCATCAAATTAAAACAGTTATTTTGCCCCCATTTAAGCAACATGATCCTCAGGCTATTTAAAAGGGAAAATAAAGTAATATTCATAAAACCTGAAAAAAATTATTGTTTCTGAAAATGCTTCTAAAACTAGAAGTTAAGTTAGACCCGTTCTACTTTATATAGCCCTATTTGCAAGTCAGAGATTGTTGTCTTCAGAAAGCGAGAATGGGATTAATCTCATGTAATAATAAATTTCTACAAGTTAACATGCTTAAATTTGAGCTTGTCACTCTGGGGTTTCTGAAGAATCAAAAGACATATAGATAAATGGGTAGGATTTCACGGGATCATAGGCTAATTCAAGTTGGAAGGGATCTCTTGTACACATCATGCAGTTGATGCTACATGGAGTTAAGTGGGTTGCACTGATCACACAATGAGTTGAATAGGAAACCCCAGACATCCAGGAATCTTGGAAGTTATCATGGACTGGCTAGAAGGCAAAGATTTCAGCATATCACCACAGGAAGAGGTGACACATGCCGAGGAGCCCCCACTTTATAATAAATTGCCAGAACATGAGAAGCAATATGCCCTGTTTTACTGATGCATCCTGCCATAGTGTAGGAAAGCATCAGAGGTGGAAGGCGGCTGTATGGAGTCCTCTATGACAAGTCGCAGAAACTGCTGAAGGAGAAGGTGAATTGAGCCAGTTTGCAGAGGTGAAAGCTGTCCAGCTGGCATTAGACATTGCTGAATGAGAAAAATGGCTAATACTTTACCTCCACACTGACTCATGGATAGTGGTAAATGCCCTGTGGGGGTGGTTGCAGCAATGGGAGCAGAGTAACTGGCAGTGCAGAGGTAAACCCAACTCGGCTGTCACATTGTGGGAAGGCATTTCTGCCCAGGTGGGGACTCTGATTGTAAAGGTACATCACGCAGCTGCTCATGCACCTGAGACAGGTCACTGAAGAACACCAAAACAGCCAACAAGTGGATCAGGCCACTAAGATTGAAGTGGCTCAGGTGGATTTGGGTTGGCAACATAAGGGTGAATTATTCATAGCCCAGTGGGTGCATTACACCTCAGGCCATCAAGGAAGCGATGCAACGTATAGATAGGCACGGCATCAAGGGGTGGACTTGGCCATGAATGCTATTGTACAGGTAATCCATGAATGTGAAATATGTGCTGAAATGAAGGAAGCCAAGTGGTTAAAGCCTCTCTGATCTTGAAGATGATGGGTAAAACATAAATATGGGGAGGCCTGGCAGATTGACTATATCACACTCCCACAAATCTGTCAAAGCAAGTGCCATGTGCTTACAATGGTAGAATAAACCACTGGATGGCTGGAAACACACCCTGTGCCCCATTGCCACTGCTCAGAACACTTTCCTGAGCCTTGAAAAAACAAGTCTTTTGGTGACACAGTACCCCAGAAAGACCTGAGTCAGACAACAGGACTCATTCCCGAAACAATCTCAGAGATAACTGGGCCAAAGAGCATGACATTGAGTGGGTGTCTCTCATCCCCTATCATGCACCAGCCTCTGGGAAAATTGAACGATGTGATGGACTGTTAAAGACAACACTGAAAGCAATGCGTGGTGGAACTTCCAAACATTGGGATACTCATTTAGCAAAGGCCACCTGGTTAGTCAACATTAGAGGATCTGCCAACTGATTTGGCCCTGCCCAATCAAAACTTTCCCATACTGTAGAAGGGGATAAAGTTCCTGTAGTGCATCTAAAAATATTCTGGGGAAACAGTCTGGGTTATTCCTGCCTCAGGCAAAGGCAAACCCAGGACCATAATGGTATCTTTCAGCCATGGCCTCAACACACTCTATGTTTGTTGGGTAAGAGCAAATAAATGCTTTTGCTCAAGACCTGGGTGAACTTGGTGGGTAATGCAGGAGTTTGGGGAATTCTGATGTATGCCACAAGGGCATTTAATTTTGGGTGAGAATAGCCAATGAATCAAATTGTGTGATGTTAACTGCTATATAACACTGAATATTATCACTTCTAAGGCAGTTATATGCCCATCACTCTGCTGGATACCTCACAGTGCCTGTCTCTGCCACTCCAGATTTGTGGATCTGAACCCAACTTTCTTTCAATTTTCATATCAAGGATATTACAGTAAAAATATTCAACATTATAATAATTATAATATTCGATATTAATCAAAATACTAAAAATTATAATCAAAATTATAATAATCAATATTAATGAAGAATGAAATTTGATGAAACTGGACCAGAGCAGCGGTGATGGAATCAGAACTGGCTTCAACACACAACAATCCAAAACGACACACCATTTTTCCCGCCCTGAAAAGCCGTTATGACAGGTGGAGATGAAAGTCATGGACTAAATGAACTCAATGGATATTTTTGTAGGAGTGGTCATAGACTAAGGGAATGCTATCTGTGTGTATATGTCAAAAGACAGGAAAAGTGATGATGTGTTGGAAAATGTGGGACCTGGGCACGACATAAATTGTTTAGAATAAGAGGTGTATGCTGTCCTGGGTTTGGCTGGAATAGAGTTAATTTTCTTCTCAGTATCTGGTACAATGCTGTGTTTTGGATTTAATATGAGAATAATATTGATAACACAATGATGTTGTAGGTGTTGCTAACTAGTGCTTACCCTAAGTCAAGGACTTTTCAATTTCCCATGCTTTACCAGCAAGGAGGTCCACAAGAAGCTTGGGGGGTGCAAGCCAGGACGGTTGACCTACACTAACCAAAGAGATATTCCATGGCAGTGTTGGCCAGGAGGCACTGGTTGTTGCTCAGGGACTGGCTGGGAATCAGTCAGCAGATGGTGAGCAACTGTGTGGTCCATCACTTGTCTTTCTTGAGTTTTATTTCTCTCTTTGTTGTTTCCCTTGTCCAAAATTCTGATCAAAGTAGAAGTAGCTGTGTAGACAGACCAGGCAGCTTTGAGATTTACTCAGTCAGGTCCTGAAAACCTCCAAGTATGGAGAGAGGTGGAGAGACTGCCCAAGCTCTCTGGGCAACCTGTTCCACTGCCTGACTAGCCTCATGGGAAAAAAAAATGATGATCTTTATCTCTCATCCTAACCACTGCCATTTTAACTTATGCCCATGGTACCTTCTCTTCCCACATTGCTCTACTGTGAAGAGTCTGGCTCCATTCTCTTGGTAACCTCCTTGTAGGCTGCTGTTAGTCCCCTTGATCTCCCCGAGAGCCATTTTTTCTCCAGGTTGAATAAGACTAGCTCCCTCAGACTCTTCTCACAGGGCAGGTGCTTGAGCCCCCAACCACCACCATGGTGGTCCTCTACTGAACTCTTGTTTATTACTGTCTGTTTATATTGTGAAGCCAAAATTAGATGCAGTATTTTACATATGGTCTAGTAAGTACTAAAGTTTAGGAATAATAATTTCCCCCAACCCAGTGGCTCTGCTCCTGTTAATATAGCTGAGGAGCTGAGAGCTGCCTTTGCTGCAGGGAGCTGCTGACTCCTGTTCAGCTTGCTGTCTGCCCAGACCACCAGGGCCTTTTCTTCAGACCCATCAGTCACCAGCCTGTATCACTGCAATGGATTCTTCCTTTTCAGGTGCATGATTTTGCACTTGTCCTTGTTGAATTTCACAAGATTCCTTTTGGCTCATTCCTCCTAGGACCTCCTAAGATCACCTAAGTCCCTCTGGATGGAAGCCCTTCCTTCAAGCATATGACATGGAAATCAGGGGAGACCTTGTCACTTTCTACAACTGCCTGAAAGGAAGTTGTAGTGTGGCGGCTGTCGGTCTCTTCTCCCAAGGAACAAGCAATAGAACAAGAGGAAAAAGCCTCTAGTTATGCCAGGGGAGGTTTAGATTGGATATTAGGAAAAAATTATTCCCTGAAATGATTGTCAAGTGCTGGAACAGGCTGTCCAGGGAAGTGGTTGAGTCACCATCCCTGGAGGTATTTAAAAGATGTGTAGATGTGGCGCTTAGGGGCATGGTTTAGTGGTGGACTTGGCAGTGCTGGGTTAATGGTTGGACCTGATGATCTTAAAAGTCTTTTCCAACCTGAACAATTCTATGATTCTATGACTGATCCTCTCAATTTGGTGGCATCTACAAACTTGACTGTGTGCCATCAGCTTCTCCAGTTCTTTAATAAAGGTGTTAGCATGACTATCTGCAGATAACGGCATTTAGTGGCCACACCTGATGCCCTGGTTCCTCCTGCCTGTTTTACTGTACATACACCTGAGGCAGATATCCCTTTCCTATTTTTTGTCATTTCTGAGGTTCCTCTTATTCCTGTAACTCAGAAACCTTTGCTTGCTGCCCTCGATCACCACTTCCTCACTTACATTTCTAATTTAAAGCTTTCCTTATCAGGGTGGTCAAACTGTTGGCAAGGATACTTTTGCCTCACTTTTTCTGGTCAATCCTGGCTCTACCCAGGAGTCCTCAGTCCTCAAAGTGAATTCATAGTCATAAAAGCCAGCTGTGGACACCAGCTGTTGAACTAGGTGTTATCCAGCAAGATTAATCTGCTCCCACCTGTTTTTCCCTTTTACCAGCAGGACTGAAAAGATAACATCTTGGGCACTATGTCCTTCAGCCCTAGAGCCCTGTAGTCACTCTGGATATGCTCCAGACCTTCCCGGGCAGGGAATCTTAGACAGCTAAATATAGAGAGTTTCCATACTGACTATTTTAACCTCTGATACTGCAGAAAGGCTTTTAATGGGTAGTGATATCCCAGACATTCATTCGTAAGTGGATTTACTATGTGGGTTTTTTCCATGTCTTCTCTACTTTCTTTCAAGCGTCACGACTTTGGAATTACTCAAACTGATCATAAATTGAGAGGCTGTTCAGGAAATACTGCTCCCACATACACAGTAAAAAAAAAACCAACCAAAACCCAAACAAAAAAAACCCCTGATTAAGGCCAGCCTGGTTTGCTGAAGCTAACATTACTTAAATGCATATTTTCACCAAGAACCTCAGTCTGAGTCTAACACCCAGCTATGAGGATTTTACATTGATTTAATACAATAGTGAATTTCTGTCCACATCATGGAATGTGATTCCATGGACAACATATTAATACAATTATACTAAGAGGCTCTTTCATTCCTTTTTGTAAGTATGAAATTAAACATAAATTACTATAATAAAACCTTGCTCTCTGCAACTTGTCTGTAATAATCTGCTTAAGAAATCAGTGGTATTATGGTATATGTAGTTGAATCACTAAACTATATATGAAAAGGACCAACGTAATAAACATTTCGTTGTAGGTTGAGACATAAATGGTAAGGAAAGGAAAAAAAAATAATCTTACCTGTTTTTCCATAAACACAGTTTATGAACATTTCCTGTTTCACTTTCATTGGACATGGAAGGAAATATTTTTTTATTCTTGTAACAGGAATTCCTACTTTAACTGAATGGTGTATCTGACAATGACTCTGAACAGTCATAATAATATCAGTATCATATTATGTTAAGAAAATTGTTCAGATATTTTAGTTTTCAATCAGAAGGTGTAGATTTTAGGCATAAGCTGTAAACTAAACAGACTCAATATTAAAATAAATAGATAGCACTGCATCAAGTCCAATGAAATTGCTGTTTTCTCATGCAATCTCTAGTAATCTTACTTGCATTTAGAAGCACAGTATTTTTTACATTCATGTCTTGTAGCTAATGCCATCAGTGCTGTGCAAAAATAATAAATTTCTGTAGACTTCAGAAATAAATTGTTTAAATAGGATTTTGCCATTCCTCTTGTTCTTCCTAATTCTCTTCTGTTTATGGGGCACCTCTGGCAAAGGTTAGATGAGATACATATTTGATTAAATGGCTCCAGCTGCCTTGCTGGCTTTGTGTTACCATCCAAAGTAGTAGGAGCAGGGTTCACTCTGTATTGCATTCAATCGGTGTGTGTTAGTCTGGACAGTGCCAGGCTGGGCAACAGCATGTTGTACAAGGGGACTTCCTTATGCTGTATTACTGCAGCTTCATTCGCCCTTTCCCTCAAACTCCCTTGACTCCTTCTTACACAACCTGAACAACGTATCTGAAAATCAATGACATTTCAGAGTGACATTTCAATCTAACCAACAATTCAGTTGACTAACAGATTTCTCCCTATGCCACCTAACAAAATAAAGTTCTGCTGGTAAATATATTAAACTTAAGAAGATATTTTTAATCATTCATGACTAGCAGTGACAAATCAAAAAAAAATCATTGCTCTTGATGTCACCTGTTCTCAAACATACACTAGGTGTTGGTACTCCATTTCGACACTAAAGAGCTGAAACAGTATGGCAGGACGTGAAATAGACCTACTATATTTTCGGTAACAAAACCAAATTTTGCAGGCAACACAGGTGCTATGGCAGCGTTGAGCACCAGTGCTGCATATATTACTACTGTAGATAGGTGTTCATGTCTGTCTTCTACACTGACACAGAGATTTGCTAGACTTAGTTTTTATTCCCTTACTCTTTTTTGTAGTAACTCTTTAAAGAAATGAAAATGGAATATATGACTTCTGCCAAGTGTGTTGAGTTGCTGTTCATTCCACCTTTTGCTCTGAAGTGAGGTATCTGCTGTGGTCAAATATTTTGTCCCAACATTGTAATACCAGTACTAGTAACCCCAGAAGAACAATATCTGCTACAAGACCCCCAGATTCATCTCAACTACTGTCATCTCAACTGTTGTAAGCAACTAACAGCAGAAGAAATTGTCATGTTCTGTAGTCTGATGTCCTATCAATTGTAAAATTCTAAAACAATGAGTTGTAAATCAAAATGCAGCAGTATGAATAAAGGCTGTATGTGCTGCACATGTATAGATCAATTTGTATGTGAAGGATTTGAGCACAAAGTTGGCAGATAGAGCTATTGTATCCACAGAAACAAATGTTAGATGTGTCTGTCCTCTGTTAGGGTGTTAAGCTTGGTTCTCTGTCGCAGAGTGTTACACTTCAATATGCACTGTGGAGTGAACCATAATTAACCTGTTACACAAACAATCTCAAATGTTAGAAGTCTCTGAAAGAAGGAAAAAATATGAAAAATATTAAAGTTAACTGTAGTTTTTAAAATTAAGCTACTATTACCTTATCCCCCAAAAGCTCTGGCTCATTTTGCCTGATGACTCCTCATAACTCATTTACAGATTGTTATGATCTCCCAAACAGTGAAAGGTGGTAACGGCAATGCAGTAATCAGCATTGCTGGCAAATCGCAATCTCAGATAGTTACTCTGTGTTGAGATCCAAGGGAATATGATAACGTTCCTGCAGCTGACAGCCATACAGATCTTTCCATTTTTCAAAGGACACACCATTCATATTTTATATAAAAACATTACAGCTTCCTCTTCAATCAGGAAAGTCCTACAGACTGAGCAAAATATGGAGAAGCCTCAAATCTTTAAGCGCTATATTTTTGCATTATTTAGAATTTATGATAGCATTTTTTAGTCTTTTTTTCGTAAAATGGAAAGGAGTGATCTTGTCAAATACAGTCAACAATCACCAGTCTGATATTAGAACCACAGCCCAAACAATTTCAAGAATTACTTTAAAAAGAAGAAAATAAGCAGGAATCAGAAAACAAGTTCCCATTATTCCCACATATGAATTATAGATCCCATGGGTATAAGAAAAGACAGGTCGTCTACTGCACGGGAAATGGGTTTTGCACATAGAAGGTAAGGTCTCTTAATTACATACATACCTATAGGAGAAGATTTTCTGGAGTGCAGGGCCTGCTGTGCCTTTGAAATTTTTGGTAATAAAGTTACAGTTCATAAGGAAAGCTTATCATATACTTAGGGAGACACTGAACAGTAATTCCGTAATTCATTATTTTCAAAGATCAAAGATTATTATCTTATAGAAACAGACTAGTATTCCCATGCCAGTAAAACAGCTGTAAGTTGTCTTCAAGTGACAGAACTGATAGAAGCATAACTGAATGTTTTCATTTAATGAACAAATGCCATGAGCTTCCTCAGACGAAGGTTTCCTGTAAGAAAGACTTTGGCAGAACTGGACATCTACTGGTAATGAGATTTGTTATCCAATTTCCTTGTTCTGAAGAAGTTACAGGATTTTTTTTAAGGCAATGAAACTAGAGAAATCTTTAAAATCTATTTATAAATTTTAAAAATAGTGTGAAGAATTGGCTTTCCTCTGTCAAGTAAAAATACATTAAAAAAATGTCCCCTCCCCACTTCACCAGAAAACTAAAAAATGATAATTTAGCTTGAGAACGACTCAGGTCATAAATCACATGAGAAATAAAGAATTAATTGAGAGGAAACTCTGCTGTATCACCACCTGAAGCTGAGGGTACTGACTGTCGATCTTCAGGTGAGATTTTACCAAAGAGTAGACATGAATGTTTCATGAAAACATTACACACTACAACACAGAAGAAACTGCAGTGTCTTGGTCAATAGTCCAGAAAATGACAAGATCTGCACACTCAGAGGAGACTATGAAAAACATGGGTCTTGGGTCTGGGATGCAGGCTTGGAACAGAACCCTGAGAAACAGGCATGATACCAACTGTTTGAAGAAGACTAATGACACAGGGGACTTGTATGTAGCAAAGATAATCTTTGGAAAATCTGCATAAATTCTAGTTGCAGAACAAGGACTACGAGGTACTATACAATGAAATACTGAAGGAAAGGTGAAAATAACTGTATTACCACTCCTTCGGATCATGTCTTAAAAATCCATATATTTTGCAGTTCACAGCAACAGAATACTGGTGTTCACGTTATCATGCTTTTAGATCTAATACATCACCCATCCGTGTATTATTTAAACACTCATTGAGCTCATATGCATCTAAGAAATGTTAACAGAAATACTCTAGAAAGAACAGGCTCAGTGGATGTATGTGACTTACTACATCTTATTTTTTGGAAAACCGTCACTTGCATTTATTGATTTAACTTTATTTAAAACAGATCACTACATCTTTTTCCTGATTTTCCCCCCCGCTGTATTTTCTCCTCTTTCTACTTCTAACTTATATCCTCTAAAAACAGCAGTCTCTTACATTATGCTGTCTGCCTCTTCCTCTGCTAGTCTCTTTCCTTCTCTCTCCAAAATTTGCTCCAAATCTCTATTCCTCCCTACTACCTTTTGTAGAAGTTACTTCTTCCACCTTAACTGCTTTTGTCATAGTTACCTCAATAGACATTGATAATCTATTAATAATCTTGTAAAAATGACCTAAAAATGCCACTAGTCACCTAAAAGACAAAAGAAATACATCTGCCAAGTGAAGAGTTGCTTGAAATCCAGACTAATGTCCATGCAGAAACCTAGCTATGTCCAGTCCAAATCATCCCCACTGCTGGAAAATGGGATTGTAAAGGGATTTCTACCAGGACACAATAGTTGGAAGGAAATTCAGGGAACTAATATTTCTTATCAGCTATAAAAAGTAGGCTATTTTAGTAATGCTTTAAGAGACTTATATTTTCTAACATCATATGTAAAATTAAGATAAGCATATAGGGATATGTGACTATGTTACTTTTTTAATATGGATAGCAAACATAAAGCTAACCATTGAGAAATGAAATCCCATGGAAACACTTCATAGATCTACTTCTGTAAATTACTTTCAAGAGTAGCTTATACAGAACCGAAAGAAAGTATCTGCATGTGCTGATTGACATAGGGATGGTCCTGGGGGAGTTTGTGCTTGAGCATACAAATGTGAAATGAAATCAAATTAGCATGCTAAAGAAATTAACACTAATATAAATATGTTCCTGAATAGTCCCAGATAGCTAATCCCTGGGAAGAATAACTTAAATTCTGTTTTTATTTATGAAAATGGATTCTATTAGGGTTCCACTTGCTAAAAATGCTCTAAGCCTTAGGCTATGCCTAAAGGCAGAAACATTGTATGTGCTGTAAATGCCAACTATTTCAAGTATTTCTTCTTAAAGTTACCTTGAATGTGGCAAAATTATAATACCATTCAATGAGCCTGACATACAATTACATTAACAGTATACATGTATATGAACCAAATTCCTGTTTGAATTATTTGATAGATCTAATTAAATTATAATTTAAAATACTATAAACCTTTGTTAATCAGCAGCAGTGAATGAAGATGCTTCAAAAATAATAGGTTTTATATTCCCTTTCAAAGCTGCAAATCTAAAGCAACTTGTAACGCTGATCAGTAATGAACATAAAAAGCACCTAGCATCTAAAAATCTGAAAAAGGTTTACAAAAAGTCTATTAATAATGAAGAATTAAACGCCAGTAATACAACTACAAAACTTGCCTTTTAAAGCTAATAGAATTAAAATAATATTTTCCTACAATACAGATGTAAAAAAGTATAATCTAGATCAAATAAACAGGTAACAATAAAACCAAAGAGTTTTAGGATGCCAAGGAAGGAAGATCTTTTGAGAATATGAATTCCCAAACTTAACCTTTCATTTATCTCTTATCCCAGAACATGTTTTAATGTCTTACTAATCCAAACCCCTTATTTTCTGTACAGGTAGTCTCCAGAGAGTTCTTTTAAACTGTCACACACAAAACCCGAAGTAAACAAACTGACAAAATAACCCTTTATTCTCATCAGCTTGTTTTAAATATGAAAACATGCCATATTAGAGCTATGGGGTCAGAAGTAATTTTGGCCAGAAGTTCAGACTTAGATTCAATTACTTTACACAGGTTACTTTATAACTTTGCTGATGGTAAAAAATTCTACTCTTTCAGTGTGTTTTGATTTAACAGAAAAGAAATAATCTTGACTTGTAAAGTTTTGAAGTACTGCTGCAATTAATGAATTTCCAGGTATAATTTTTTTATTAATGGTTAAGCATTCTTGTAAACAAGCAGTGCACCTTTTTTGTGTGAATATTATACATTACAGGCAGCCTCAACTACATTTCCAATCACTTCATAATCATAATAACCTTTAGCTTGCAATAAACTAAAGCTTTCTTTACAGAAAAATTACAAGGAAAATAGGAAAAGAAAAAGGAAGAGGAAAAGGAAGAGGCAGAGGCAAAGGGAGTAAGAAAAAAGTCATAACATGAAAAGCAATCAGGTTAAATGTTCATCAGCGTAAGCAACTAATTAGTCTAAAGTGAAGAGAAATTTTCCAACAGCAGATGACTACTGACACCAGACTGGAAAAAAAAAAAAAAGAAAAAAAAAAAAAGACCTGATTCTGTAGCTGCAAGGCTGCTATACTGACAATTCCTAACCCATCTCAGAAATCACCCTTTTCAAAGAACATGGGGTAATACTATTTCTTTAAATAAGCTAACTTATCACAGGTATGTTCTCTGTGCTTTTAGCATCTTTGCCGTAAAAAAAAACAACATAGAGATCAGAAAAAGTAAATTAAAAAAAGCCAAGGATAACCTGAAGTCTAATACTCTTCTTTACACTAAGAAAACAGCACAGCTGTTAATGTTGTTTAGTATTAACTTTGCCAACAAACAGGACAAGAAACAGATGAACAGGAATCTCACCATCCAATGACCAGGAAGCTGCGATGCTGCAGCTTTTACTGAGCTGGAACTGTGAGGTGCATATGCTGATGGAAATAAATTTTTCTGAGTGGTAGAAGGAAAACTGTGAAAGCTATGAAGACATCTTATACTGCTCTTAAACCAGATGATAAAATGGCAGCTAAAATCCAATGTCAATAAAAACAAAGTAATGCACATAGAAAAAAAAACCTCTAACTATAGATATACATGAATGTACTTTAAATTAGCTATTATCATCTCAGAGAGAGATCTGGGAATCAGACTAGAAATGTTTCAAATGAAACACCAACCGAGCACTCAGTAGCTGTCAGAACTGGAAGCAGAATGATACAAGTTACTGAAAAAAGAACAGAGAACAAAACAGAAAAAAAACAAAAGCCAACCATTATGAAGCTACATAAGCCATTGTACCCAGGCAGTTTTAAAGCTGAAAAGGTAC